>NW_024429189.1:113188340-118738340 GCF_017639785.1 Mesocricetus auratus
TTGCTTTCTGCTTTCTGACCAATGGTAAGTCTAACCAATGAGTTAGCTTTAAATTAGTACAATTATTAATAATACAACTATTAGTACAGCATGAGAACAAATGATAAATATCAGAAATATTATCTTTGACTAAATCATAGTAGTAAATTTCAAATATGATTCCCCCAAAGCAAAAAAAGAAAAAAACAAATAAAAGCTCCTCTACAAATAAGTAATATAAAACAATCCAAAACCAGATAATGCACTTCTCCTAATATTATAGAAAAGCTATGATATTAAGTTTTAACTCACAGCAGAAAATAACATGGTATATGTAATAAGTAAAATTGCATCTACTATATTTCAATTCTCTTACATTAGGAATAGAAACTTGAACTAGCTAGATATTACATTTTTTCTGTAGTTTTAAAAATAATGATTTTATTTTCTATATGCTGAAGGAAAACTGACAATATTGAAAGATTGTATTTACTTGTATATCTTGCTACCATAGAAACTTTAAAATGTTGTTATTTGCATTTAATTGTTTCTTTCACATGTTTTAGAATGTAATTAAATATATGTTATAAAAAAGAATACTTTTAATTTTAAGAAAAAGTCATTATTTTGTACAGGGAGCAAATTTTAAAAGTTTCGTTTTTATACATTATTAATAGGAATGACTCACACACATAGCTTTTAAAAAATACACCTTTATAATTTTTTCATATGCAGTCAATTCCCCCAGCATAAGTAGTCCAATGATTTTAATGCAAATTATGTTAACATGGTAGCACCTTAGCTTTACAAATGATCAAAGAAGGTGTCCTTTTCACATCTGTGCTGGGTAGTTGGATTATTTGTTGTCATCACTTATTCACTTACTTGAAAGAGAGCTCCAACTTTTATGGTTGGTGAGTTGATTATTATGCTATTGCATTGTTATTAAAGTTTATGTGTATTTTGGAAGGAATAACAAGCAATATTACAATTAGAGAATAATTTCTCTAATATTTTCTTTTTTCTGTATATTGCTAATGTTGAGATATTGTTTAGCAGCTGTCTATGTATGTCAGTCTAAATTTTAGACTGAGAATTGTCCATATAAGAAAGCAATAAGCTAATGTCTACTTCATAAAACAATTTGGGTAAATTTCAAGCAATTTAATTATTAGCTCAATAATTTGCATTAAAAAGCCTGATACAAAATAGTTTAATTACTCTATTCATTGTGAGTGCCATCAGGAAAACATGATTGATAAAGCTGTATCATATGATCTCAAAAATAAATAAAACCAAGTTGAATACAGTGACACATTTGTAATCTCAAGTCTCTTAAGGAACGAGAATTGTGGGTCCAAGGCTAGCCCGTGTCTCATAGTGTGAAGCCAACTTGGGTTACAAGAGGAGACCCTGTCAATAAATAAACAAATAGCAGCAGAGTTTTTAATGTTCTTTTATTTCTGTAGTGCTTAGGATAAACCCCAAGGCCAGGTGCTGTAAACTACACCCTCAGGAAAAAAGTCTCATACATTTGTCAAATGGACTTGAAAATTATTGCCCTAAAATGCCTAGCTTGTGAAGTGAACTAAGAGTGGGATCTGTCCCTTTAACAAATCTAATGTTTAGTTTAAGATTTTAAAAAATGAACTACTAAATATGAAATTTTCCCTATAGGAAATTATACAGCAATAATGTGGGAAAGGTGAGTCAAACAATTTTTTCTTGTTTGTCTTTTTTCGTTTTGAAAATATAAGGAATTTCAAAAAACACAGAAGTATCACAAAACATAGAGCATTGTAATTCGGTCTAAAATATAACTCCATGGAAATAAGAATTTCTTGAGAAATCTGTACCAGTTTAAATGAAAACAATTTATTGTTGGTATGCAGCATGTCATGAAGAACATATAATAACCTCAAATAAAGGCTAAAGGGGCCAATTGTTTTTCCATAATGAAAAGCCTATATATGTAGAATCAGCTTTAAACACAACACTAAATCAATAATAAAAATGATGAGTTTCAAAGACAAATTATGTAGTAAGGATGAAATTTTTAACAATTGAATTGATACTTTTATACAGTTAACTTTTAGATAATATAAACAAACATTCAAGTACAAGGCGTGTGTGTGTGTGTTTGTGTGCGCGTGCCCTAGGGTTTGAATAATAAAATAATTTATGAGGCAGTTTAAGAATGCATTTTTATGTTTTATATGATTATCATTGTAGACATGTGAAGATATATGCTGAAAGGTCTGAATTTTGTCTTTCTAGTCTGATAGATGTACATTCTAGAGTGAATTCTCTTAAATACAGTATTTCTTTAGAATAATCACTGATAGTGCATATATGATTGAGCTGCTGTTGGCAAACTGCCTTGACATAGCTTTTACCAACAATTTACAGAGATTAAAAGGGTAGTGGAAATGGTGGTTTAGAAATTGCTTTCTAAAGACACTGGAGGATGGAAGGGAAACTAAGGGCTTCCAGTGCCCTCTGAAATCCTCTTCGAATAAAACCAGGTTTAGCAGAGACAAGTGTCATATTAAGTGCCCTGCCATGAAAAAAAAAGTCAAAAAGAGATTATTTGAGTATGGTTCTTTAATGAACAAATTAGGGTATCTGTTCTATATCCGTACCAAAAATGACATGGAGAATGTTGTGTATATTTAACATATTCTCTTGATTGAATTTATCTTCATTGATAATAAATTAACATGGGTAAGCAGTCATGAAGTCAGCAGTTATGAAAAGTGAAATGACAATGAAAATATAATCACAAAGATAGACATGGTGTCACACACCTTTAATCCCAGCAGTAAAGAGGCTGATTAAAGGAAAATGGTGGGTTTGAAGTCAGACTACCCTTTGTAGTGAAATTTTTATCTTTAAGAAAAGAAGTGGAAAGCTAACCACAAACTGTATTTAGTTTTCTTTATTTAGATTGTATCATTCATATTTGTTCAAGCTAGTTGTATCTCCTCACATAAATATTTTGACACCTAGGAGGAACTGATTGTATGTGGCAAAAAATGCAGTTTAATTTTTCCTCTGATTTACAAAAAATAAAAAGAAGTTAATTAATATCTCACAGACAAGAACTTTATTAAAAGAATAGAAAGAAAAAATCTAACTATACAGACTATATATAAAGCCTCCTAAGTCTGTCAGTTTCTTAGAAGTTGTCCTACTTGGAGGGTGAAAGTAGGTTAAAATTTGAAAAGTCTTTAACACTTATTGTTTTGTAGCATAATGCTGTCATGAGTTTATCTAATTTAATGATAAATTGAACTTAAAAATGTGATCGACATTGGCATAAAATTAAATATTCTCAGGCAGGCGGTGGTGGCGCACGCCTTTAATACCAGCACTCGGGAGGCAGAGGCAGGCGGATCTCTGTGAGTTCGAGGCCGGGCTGGACCGATAGCCTCCAAAACAATACAGAGAAACCCTGTCTCATAAAAACCAAAAAAATATATATATATACATATATATATGTATATATATATATTCTCAGTAGGAGAGGAAAGGAGATCTCAGAAAATTGTGTGTCATTTCCCTGTAACTCTGCAAGGGTGATGGATCAGAATTTATGCTATCTTTGAGTGTCAGTAGTGAGAAACAATTGCCCAATGACTTTGATGGCTACTGGATATTTGTGTCCATAATGATATGTATGGATCCAAATGAATATGTATATGCACGTATACACATGTTTATATTATGAACACAATAGAACAATATGAAAGTTTCAAGTGCCTGTAAATGGTTAGTGGATATAAGGTGTTTCTTTCTTACAGATCCTATAATAATCAAATAATTTCCTTAGAAAACTTAATAGTATAATTTCTCATGTTACAGTGAATTACAAATTTACAGACCTTTGTTATTGATATCACCTTGACATTGTTAAGATTAAAAATAACAAAGAGAAGCTTGTTGCAAATAAATTCAAGTAATAAAAGTATATATATACCAATGCTGTTTAATAGAAATATAAGACAATATGTAATTGAAAATGCTCGAGTAGGTGGGTTGTATTTAACACAATATATCTGAAATATTATTTAAACATGAAGTTAATTTTTTAAAATTTGTTTATTTTTATGTTTGTGAGTGTTTTACAAGCATGTAAGTGCAATGTGTGTGTATAGTGCCTATGTGGGTTGGAAGATGGCATTGGATCCCCTGGAACTGGGGTTACAACACAATTGTGGGCTACTGTGTGGGTGGTTGGACTAAATGCTAGGCCTCTGGAAGAGCAGTCAGTGTTCTTGAAAACTGAGCCATCTCTGCAACCACTGTATATGAAGTGATTAAAAAGGTGTTTTGTTTTGTTTTGTTTTTAGTCAGTGTGCTAGACTTCTTCATTTTTATGCTTACTGCACTCTTGGCTTGGAGTAACCATACTTCAAAGGCTCAGTGGCCATGTGTCACTCATGGCTATTGTATTGAGAGACAGTGGTTCTATAGTATTTTATTCAAATTTCCTATGTTCACACCCAAGTGTGTCTTCCTTGTCATTACAAATCTGTGTTTTCACAGAAAGTCATATAGATCTGAAATTTGTACCCCAGTTTTGGCTTAGCATCTCTTTCTGTATATCCTAGAACTAAATTGGCTTTCTTTTTTTTTCTTAGAAGTTTCTTGCTAAGTAGTCCTAATTGGTCTGGTATCCATTAGCCCAGAGTAGCCTCAAACTCGTGGCAATCCTCCTGCTTCAGCCTCCTCAGTGCTAGGATTACAAGTGTGCACCAACATCCTTATATACTGTTATTCAATCAAATAATATTAATGTATCTCATGTGAAAACCCTATAAAATTCATATCTAAGTACTCATAAATAAAGGTTTATTGAACACAGTTATACTCATTTGTCTATGGCTGTGTTCATGGCAACAAAGCATCTACAACAAAGACTATGTGGCTCACAGTCCTAAAATTTTTTTATTTGATAGCCCATTTACAAATACTATTGACCAACCCTCGCTAGTAAAATGGAAAATCACCTTTGCATACATGCAATCCCATACCTTGTCTCCAGAACTAATCACTATTAAGGCTTTTAATGTACTTTTCGAGGTATTCTTTATACATTTTTTGTATACAAGTATGTATAGTGTGTTCTACATGTGTGTGCATGAATATACAAGCATATATATGCATATATGATCATATTCTGTAGTAATTTCAATGTGTCTAGAACGTACTTACCTTTTTATGTAATGGTATCATTAAGTATACTATGATTTACTTTTCTCAACTATACTTCCTATTTATTGGCACATTGGTTGTTACACATATGTTCCTTGTCTGTATATAAATATATATATAATATTTGTGACACTGTAGATATCCATCATATTTTTATTTGTCACATTCTGTTCTACAGTGTGAGTTCACATAAGTTGTTTAACCAGTCTCCAGTGAGTTTAGGTTCATTCTTCTCTCTTTCTTTCCTCTCCCTCCCTCCTTCCCTCCCTCACTTCCATTCCTTCCTTCTTTCCTCAGTTCCCCATCTCTCCTTTTTTCTTTTCTATTATAAACAGTGCTATAGGTGACATACATACAGATCCTTGTGGTACAAATAATTTTGCAAGGTCTATTTCTAGATTTAAAGTTTAATCAAAGGTTGACTTTATTTTACATTTGGTAGCAGCTGCCAAATTGTCTTTCAAAGCCGTCAATTTACATGTAAGTGTGCATAAACTTTTTCCTCATGTCCTTCACCAACACTAGCTAATAGCCAAATTTTAAAATTGCTTTTATTTTGTGTTTACATTTATGTTTGTGCATACATACACCATAGTATATGCTTGTATGTATGCACACATGTATGTGCTTGTGTATGTGTGTGTGCATGTATGTGTGTGATGTGTGTCAGAGGACAACTTGTTGGAAACAAGTTTCTTTTTCTATCATGTGGATCCTGGGAGTTGAATAGGCTTGGTGGCAAGTGCTTGAGTCACTGAGCCATCATTCCAGCTTTAAACTCTTTAATAGTTCAGTTTAGTATTAGATAAGTATCTTAGTATATCTAGTGTTTTTCTGCTTTTTAAAAATATTCTAACTCAGCTGGGCGTTGGTGGCGCACACCTTTAATCCCAGAACTCGGGAGGTAGAGGCAGGCGGATCTCTGTGAGTTCGAGGCCAGCCTAGTCTACCGAGCGAGTTCCAGGACAGGCTCCAAAACAATACAGAGAAACCCTGTCTCGAAAAAAACCAAAAAAAATACTGCAAATAAAAATATTCTAACTCATTTTAAAAGAAAAGAAAATTAACCAAAGAATATGTAAAGTATGAAATGACAGTTCCCTGAAATAATGCCCAGGGGTATTAATATATTAAGTACTCAAACTGAAAAATTTAGCTTAGAATGATGTTTTCATTTTTAATTATTTTAGGAACAGCATACTATATTACAAAGTAATTATGTTTTAGAATTACATTGACTTTGGCTGACTCTTACTCCACCAAACTGTAAAATTTGGTGGCAAATATTACTTAAGCCTTTTTGAATCTCACTTTTCTTAAGTGTAAAATTGTGACAGATAAAATGGGTTAAATTGTCATAGAAGTTCCCCCCAAGATGTTTACTTTATTTTGCTGTTAGATTTTTTTAGCCTTTCACTCTTTGGTGGGTGGGCCACCACTCAGCTTCCAAATAAATTACATGGAGTCTTATTTTTTCTTATGAATGTCCAGCCTTTGCTTGGCTTGTTTCTAGTCAACTTTTCTTAAATTATCTCATCTACCTTTTGCCTCTAGGTTTTTACCTTTCTCTATTTCTGTATATCTTTCTTTCCTTCTTATTCCATGTCTAGCTGTGTGACTGAGTGGCTGACCCTTCTTTTCTCTCTCCTCGATCTTTAATTTTCTCTTCCAGGATTTCTCCTCCTATTTATTCTCTTTGCCTGTCAATCCTACCTATCATTTCTCCTGCCTTGCTATTGGCTATTCAGCTCTATATTATACCAATCAGGTGTTTTAGACAGGCAAACTAACAGCTTCACAGAGTTAAACAAATGCAGCATAAAAGAATGCAACACATTCTTAAACATATGTTTCACAGCATAAATGAATGTGACACATCTTAAAATAATATTTCACAACATGATTCTTCATTTCACTCCCTTATAGGAACAACAAAAAGACATATTTCCAATATGTAAATGGTGATGGCTGAGGAATGATGTTAATATATTTATTTATTAATCTAGATATATAGAAAGATTTATTTCCTTCAGGGCTGTCATTTTACTGTAATCTTATGACACTTCTCCTTCACTTGTCATATGCCACTCTCTATCCAAAATTGGAATAAAACCCTACTTGTGTGAAAACATGGATCTTCGGGCATAAAATAAGTAATGGTATTCCAGACAGAAGAGTATTTTAGGAGCATTTATAGAAGTTATATATGTATGTGTGAATGAATGAATGAATGGTATGTATATTTCTTTGAGACAGACTAAAAAAGACTGACTTTACAATCCTGTCTTAGCCTTTTGAGAGGTGTGAGTGGGAATATAGGTGTATATCACTACATCCAGTAATTTAACTCAGTGATCACTTGGTACTAC
Source organism: Mesocricetus auratus (assembly GCF_017639785.1). Classification (NCBI taxonomy): domain Eukaryota; kingdom Metazoa; phylum Chordata; class Mammalia; order Rodentia; family Cricetidae; genus Mesocricetus; species Mesocricetus auratus. The sequence goes on from NW_024429189.1 coordinate 113,195,906, forward strand.
TGCTATGATTTGCATATGATTTGAGTTTGTGTTCCAAAACTTCATATGATGGAAACTTAGTCCTTTTTAAGAGGAACAGTGACTGGGGATGCAATTTAGTGGTAGAGTGCTTGTCTAGCATGTACAAGGCCGCAGGTTCAATTTCCAGCACCACAAAAGGGAGCTCTATTGGCAAACAGACCATTTATAGACCATTTAGGGCATTGCCATTGAATGGGGGTTAATGTAATTTTCTTGGGACCTTACTTATCACTTCTTTTAGGAGTGCATTGTTATTAAAGTAAGGCTTCTCTTCACTATTGACCTTTTATTTCATATAACAATTTCCCTACTATGTTGTGGTACAACTAAGGGAGGCTTCACCAATGGTCAAACAGATGGGACCTCTTGATCTTAGACTTTCATCTTCTATAACTGTTAGTTAAATAAACTTTTCTTAATAAGTGTGCAACTTGGGATACCTTGTTATAGCAACAAAAGTGGACATATGCCAAGTCCAAGAAAATGTACAGTATTCCAAGAGTTACAGATTGTTTCACTTGAACGGAACATAAACTACAAATTAAGGATCAATGGAGAGACAGGCATCGGTGGCACATGCCTTTAATCCCGGCACTCGGGAGGCAGAGGCATGTGGATCTCTGTGAGTTCGAGACCAGCCTGGTCTACATATTGAGTTCCAGGACAGGCTCCAAAGCAATACAGACAAACCCCATCTTGAAAAACAAACAAACAAACAAACAAAAAATAATCAATGAAGATAGAATTGGAAAGTTTGATAGTATCTAGATTATGAAGAACCTTTGCTAAACATTAATTAGTTGGGGTTTTATCCACAAAGAACAAGACTAGATTTATATTTTGGGTAATCATACTAGCATCAGTATAGACAAAGAATTCAGGAATATTAATGCTTGATGCAGATCATTCAGTTAGAAGGTTGTTACAAAAATCCACATAAGAAAAGTGAAGTTTAGAAGTTTAAGCTAGAGAGGCCTGAATGCTATAAGCATAGCTTAATGGGTGATTATTGTGGAAGCAAGAATATTAGACTGTAAGTAGGAATGTGAACAGTAAAAATTATGACATAATCAGATAACAAAGGTGTGGAAGAATTTTCCTAGGTTTAACCATAACCACCCATACACTTAAAGGCTATGGCAACCATGGTCCAAGGTGGCCCAGCCCTTGCACCATCCATGTATACTGCTATTGCAGGCATACAGGATACAAATTACAGAGTCATGGAGGCATCTGTCTTTTTTTTGTGGTTTTTCAAAACAGGGTTTCTCTTTTTTGCTTTGGAACCTGTCCTGGAACTAACTCTATAGACTAGTCTGGCCTCTAATTGACAGAGATCCACTTGCCTCTTGCTTTCAAGTGCTGGGATTAAACGTGTTCACCACTAATGCCCAGCAGCATTCATTTTTTTAAAGGAAGGTCTAGAAATTAGACAGTATGTCAGTTTTCCTGCCAAGGAGCCCGGGAGATGTCAATGTGTAAAGCTCTGAGATTGAAGCCTAAGCTGTAATGGAGACTCTGGGATGTTGGAATAGTAGGAATGTGGACCATCTACCAAGAAAAGATATAGGCAACAAGGGAACCAAGCATAAGAGAAGCCATATGGGCCTACAATAAAGCCTTAGGGATGGGACTGCCCACACTTGGTAGAGCTCACATCGGGTCACCATGTGTTCCAGGAGTTATGGGATTTAATGTTTTCCCTACTAGATTTAATCTTGCTTTGGTCCCATCCCTCCTTTCTATGTCCCCATTCTTCTCTAAGAATAGGAATTATTAGGACTGGAGAGATTGCTTTTTCAGAGAATCTGAGTTTGATTCCCAGAACCCACATAGTGCTTCACAACAGTCTGTAACTCCAATTCCAAGGGGTCTGATGTCCTCTTCTGACCTCTGTGGATGATTCATTCATGTGGTATACACATAAAGTTTAAAAATTAAAAATTATTTTCTAAGAATAGGAATATTTGTTTTGTGTCATTGTATACTAGAAATAGGAAACATTTTTATTTTTCAAGGATTCACAGGTAAGAGAATACCTTGAATTTTAGTATGAACTTTGAACTTGGGCTTTTGAATAACACTGAATGGAACTATAGGGACTTTTGAGCAGGGTTAGTGAAATTTGTGTAGAGATACAAATTGGTCTTTTATGGAGACAGTGGTAGAAAATCATGGTTTAATGTATTTGTGTGTCAGGTTGGCAAGTTATAGACTTGTGATAGTTAATGTTTATTGCCAATTTGTCCAGACATTGCAGAATATTTGTCTATACTGTGAAGATGTGTCATTGACAAGGCACCACCTGATTTAATAAAGAGCCAAATGAACAATAGCTAGGTAGGCAGAGACTAGGCAGGACTTCCTGGGACAGAGAGGACACTAAGAACAAGAAAGGGGAAATGCCAGGAGGCATGGAGAGGAAACAGGAGGTGCAATTTGGAAGAGAGGTAATGCCACATGATAGAATGTAGATTAATATAAATGAGGTAATTTAAGATATAAGAACTAGTTGGGAACAAGCCTAAGCTATAGGACAAGCTTTCATAATTCATAAGAAGTTTCTGTGTCATCATTAGGGAGCTGGTTCGTGGGACATAAAAAGACTAGTTACAAGGGTATTGGTGAGTCTCACTGTAAGGGGGTGTCTTTATTTCTAGGGAGGATTACTTTAAAGAGGATGTTTGAGTTTGAATGTAGGCCACAGCATTTCATGGGGTAGGAGCTTAGATTGAATGGAGAAGAAAGAGAAAGCTAACTAAGCAAAAACATTCCTCTTTGTCTGCTTCCTCTTTGTGATATGTACATCTCTGATACGTCTTCTCTACTGTAAGCAATTGAAGTATTTGAAACCATGAGCAGAATAAATCCTGCTTTCCTTTAGTTCTTTACATCAAGCATTTTGTCACTGCAATGAGAAAAATAAAGGACTCAACTTACTTGCTTTTTTGGGGATCTTTGCTTCAAACACACTGCTCCTACATGCCCAGACTGGCCCAAAACGAATGTTGTCTTATATCCTGAAATCAATCTAATGGAAATATTCCTATCACAGAATATTGAAAACCTACAAGTTGGAGCATTTTCGTTTGCTTGCTTGTGTTTTATTTTAAATGTGATTTTTAAAACATTTATTTATTGTGTATACAGTTTTTATCTGCATACATGCTTGCATGCCAGGGTAAGGCATCAGATCTCATTATAGATGGTTGTGAGCCACCATGTGGTTGCTAGGAATTGAACTCAGAACCTCTAGGAAGAACCCACAGTGCTCTTAACCTCTGAGCCATCTCTCCAGCTTCATTTACTTGTATTTTGAAGAGCCAGTTAACTAGTATACCAGCAGCAAGTTGACTTGACTATTCATTCTCTAATCATGGGGAGTGGGCCTCCTATAGCTGGTTACTCAATGCTATAATTTAAAATACAGTGGGAGAGAGAGAGATGCCATCATGCCACGGGGCTCACATGGAGGGATTTTTATAGGGGGTGGGGGTGGGGAGGGACCAGTCTCTGGAGGCAGGAGGTAGGTGGAGCTTGTCTCTTAAAGAAGGATGTAGAGCATGTACACAAAGATTAAACAATGATCAGGACAGAGTACTGCCTGGGTACTGGTCCTCAAAGGCAGGCCAGTGCAGGTGCCTGAATGGTAATGCTCTATCCTCAGCTTCTTTACAGTGCTTAGCCCATATGGTGAAGGTGCTTCAGTGGCATTGGCATGACATCCTTCTATTTCCTTGCTGTTTGCCACATAGAAGCAAAAGTCTACATATAAAATCATGTAACAATCTGTCAGTCTAGAGTTTTGGTATACCCTGAGGTAGAATTTATCTGTCATTGTCTGTTCAAATATTGTGAACCTGGTCCAGTTTTTCCAATGGAGACATATTCTACTCATTTAAATTTACAGTAAGCATTGTCTATTCTTAAAGGGTGTGCATTTGAGGTAAAAAGAAGTTTTTCAAAAAGGAAATTAATGATATAGCCAACCAGGGTTAGTTTGCTCAAGAGATCTCATAATCAAATGTAACAGTGAAAGTTGTATTGTTTTTTGTTTGTTTTTTGGTAGGTCTTCATCTGACATACTGAATGATACATAGACTCTAAGGATGCTTTAGGGACAAAGTTACCAGATAAAACAGGGCTTCAATAACATTTAGCTTTCCCTTTCTCACTCTCTGTCTCTCTCTTGGCCTGAATTAAAGCATCAATCATGGGGATAGAGGACAGATTTGAAAGATACCCAAGAGATGATATATATGAATCTAAAACTCCAAGAATCACCATACAAGAATCTCTGTCACTCTTCTATAAGTTTTAGATGGAAACAAATTCAGCCTCATGTAGCAATTCATGCTATTAATTTACATTTAAACCTCTGTGGTATTCAAAACTTGTTTTTGTTTCAGGAAACTAGCTTCAAGTACTTTATGTGAAAAGAGGGATTCATTTACATGCTACTGGGAATAGTCTCATAGACAAGGTTAAACATATATACAACTGAGTGTCATGGACAAATGGAATTAGTAATTCATATCTCACTAGGATACATTCTTTGTTGTCTGCATGCTGATGTCATTTCTTCCTTCACAGATCACTACCCTCTATATGGCAATAAACAAGGCCAGCAACCCTGTATAGGATAGCTGGCAGTCTAATTCTATAAAGAACTGAAAGATTGAGCTTGATGCAAGTACTAACTTGTTGGAGTCTCAGAACTATTGGATTAAAGGCATTTATTTGTTTGAGATGGGAAAGGTAGAACAGTTCATAAAAGTAAAGTAGTGAGAGGCTAAAAAAATCAAACACTATTGTCACACCTCTGTTTTACAATCTGATAGATTTCATTCAGTGCTCTTTCCTTAGACTTTACTGTTGTCATTGCTGCTACTATATTTGTAACACCCTTGGGTTTTGTTAACTGTTCCCCCTCTACTTTATGCTCATTGTATCATTCCAATATTCATTCCCTTTTCTTTTCTTGCTCCTCACAAATAGTTAAATATGAAACTCAATCCATGATGTTCTAAGCAGAAATAAATCTCAAACTTATTTTTTTTTTGCATGCTAAAATGAGTTCGAGGCCATCCTGGTCTACAAATCTGCACAGAGATACCCTGTCTCAAAAAAACAAACAAACAAATAAATACAGCAAACTACCACCATGCAACACTCTGAACTCTTAGATCTCATGCTTTTTTTGGTAGATCTTAAGTTGCCTGCTTCCATCATGCCTCCTTGTCTTCATTTTTTCTAAATAGCCATCAAGAAAGAGAGTGCATTTACTTATGTTACTCTTCTGGTTTCCCTACACAATAGCACTAGCTTGTATCTAGCCATTTCTTAGATTAAGAGAAGTAAAGAGACAACCTTTTACAGAAGTACTCAAGGCCCAGCTCAGATTCTCTCCTGTGGTGACTCTCCAGACAGGCTAGCCCTTTGATTTATCCTTAGATGCCATACTCCATTTTAGAGTTTTGGGTTCATTTTGTTTGTTGTTTTTTGAGACAGTATTTTGCTGTGAATGATGTCCTGGCCATTTTGGAAGTCACTGTATGTCCCAGGCTGTCCTCGAACTCACAGGGATCTGCTTGCCTCTGCCTCCCAAGTGCTGGGACTCCAGGCATGTACCACCACTGCCCAGCTGAATTTTTTTTTAATGACACGAAAATGGATGCAACATTTGGGTTTCTATGATATTAAATTTGTCAATTGCATTTATCATATTTCCTATTTTGTTGTTGAAGAGAATTATGTGGAAACAGCTGTATTCTGATAGAATACAAGGTAGGAATATAAACTGGGCAAGTGACTTGACCTGAGTTGGGTTTTACATGTGTAGAATGAAGACTTTGGATTTGTTTTTGGAAAGCATTAAAGGTTAAATTCCATAGGAGTTATTCGGATGAAGCAAAATATATCACAAGCAAGGCTGAAAGATAGGGGAGATGAACTAAGACTGTTAGTCCCCACATTGTGTTTAAGATAAGCTGGGTAACTCTAGTCCTCATGAAGCTCAAGGAATGATCTGAACCATTCATTATACAGGAAGGGCAGGATAGCCCTGGGTCTTGGTCCCCACTAAGCCGCACCTTAGGTAATCAAGGTGTCTCTATAACCAATTTTGACAAAGTTATCAATTTGATAAGTATCAATTTTGTAATAGATCATGATATAAAAGACATCAAAGAAGGCATTCCCCTACCTACAAATGTTTTTGTGAAGCATGGAAAGACAATTGAGCTCAAGATTAAACCTACTGTCTACTACTTCTTAAAGACAGCTGCTGGAATTTAGAAGGGGGACTGGAAAACAAGGAAAGAGATTGTAGGCCTGGTCACACTGAAGTACATATATGAAATTTCTTATGTCAAATCTAAGTAAGGATGATGCTTTTGTCCTGCAGTATGTTATCTGTTCTGTAGTTGGCTTTGGCCATTACCTGGGTGTTTATGTGGTGAAGGATCTCAATGCAGAAGAGCTGACAGCTTACCAGAAGGAAGAAGAGGTTTCTGGCTACTCAGAAAGAGGTAGATTTGGGAGCTCAGGAGAAAACTTGTGAGGAGTGACTGTAGCCTTCCACATTGTGGGATTTTGAAAGAAAATGCCAAGAATAGGACTGATTGAGCAAGTTGTGTCATTCTCAAAAATACTTATTATGGGGGAAAATATAAGCTACTTGTATACAAAACATTGATATAGCCACTTATAGTGGCAATGCCTTCAAACAAGCCAGCAGAGAATAATTCACAAAGGATATTGGGTAAATCACTACCTGAAAAAAGAGTGTTTATTCCTCCATAGTATGAAGGACTTGCAAATAAAATATCCATGAAAAGACATTCTTTGCTCCCAGGAAAATCTGCATTATACATAGAGCTAAAGAATATAAAACCACACAGGCAGGTTGTTGACAAGACTGTGAAATAATATAGCATTTTGCCTCGAAATTTTATATGGACATCTCCTTTTAGCCATCAGATCCATCTACAGGAAAGTATCTTGCAAAAATAATTGGTCATGCTTACACATGAAAACTATCTAGACAGCACATCTGTAGTATTATGAATACTCTGTACTTTCATCACTAGAATGATGCAATGGAGTCACTGAAAAGAGTGAGAAAAAGCTACAATCATCTACTTTCATAGCTATTAAAGACCACAGTGATACTGTTGAATAAAAAACCAAAAAGTTAAAGGACTAGAGAGATAGCTTACCAGTTAAGAGCACTGGTTACTCTTTCAGAAGACCTTGGGTTCAATTCCCATGATCCACATGGTGACTTATAACCTGCTGTAGATCCAGTCCCAGGAAAGCTGACACAATCTTCTGGTCTCCACAGGTACTTCATGCACATGGTGGACAAGATATATATGCAGGCAAAACACCTATATCCATAAAAGATTAAGAGACTATCTATATGATTCAATTTCATTAAAAACGCAACTGCCTTGCGCACTAAATATATACTTAAATTTTTACCAGTGTGCTTATGTGCTTAGAAAATGATTTGAAATAATATCAGCTACAAGAAGCTATACCTGAGGAAGTAGGAGGACCTTTCACTTTCTAAATTTGGTTCTTTATCTCTCCCTGCTTACTAATTTTTTAGCTACAGATAATGTCCTTTCCTTTCAGTACTTAGCACAGTGCTGATATCTGAATATTTGGTCCCACTTTCTTTCTTTGTATAGTTTTTAATAATCAGCTATGATTCTTCTGTTATTGAGTATATGATTAAATATAGATTTATCTTGCCAGTGTTCTCTGAGCTTTCTGGATCTTCAGTTTGGCATTTATCATTAATTATGGAACATTCCTGGCTGTTATTAAATCAGTTGTTTCTTTTGTGTCCTCTTCCCTAGTATTCCTTTTAGGTATATGGCCCATCTTTGGAGATTGCACCCACAGTTTTTAGATATTCTTATTTTTTCATTCTTCTCTTTGCATTTGAGTTAGGAAAGTTTCTATTATCATCTCTTCAAATCTACTTACTGATTATGATTTACAGCATGTCTCTTTGAAACAAATACTTTTAAATAGGTATTATACTTAACAATACACTGAGAGGCTATGTAGTGTTGGCTACATTCGATATCATCCTGGGCCATAAGTCTATACTCGTTTGCAACCGAATTTGTGATGGTGGAAGCCTTATCTCATCTTAATTTTTCTGTGGCTCTGAATTATCTTCAAGATACAGACACAACACATCTTTTCTTTGGTATGAATTCACTTGCCTTTCTTGACTTTCATGCCAGCAGCAGGAATTCTGTTCAGCCATTCCTTGATCCCTTCACAAGAATGATATATAGATTTTTGGTTTTAGAAAACCCAGGGAAATACAGAATTTCACACCAGAGAACCTACCATATCCTCATTATGGTATCTTGAACACCTGGAAAGAATAAAAATGGAAGTACAATGTTCTTTTTTATTTAAATTTAAAACAATCTTATTTTACATACCAATCCCAGTTCCCTCTCACTCCCATCCTCCCATGTCCCCCACCCACCCCCATCCCACCCCCCATCCACTCCCCAGGGATGGTGAGGCCTCCCATGGGGAATCATCAAAGCCTGTCACATCATTTGGGGCAGGGCCTAGGCCCTACCCCGTGCAATGTTTCTTTCCTCCTAGTTTCCAGCTGTCTGCTTAGATTACCTGTGAGTTCTTATATGCAATTCTTTCCATTAGAATTTTAATATTTTGGGCTGGAGAGATGGCTCAGAGGTTAAGAGCACTGACTGCTCTTCCAGAGGTCCTGAGTTCAATTCCCAGCAACCACATGGTGGCTCACAACCACCTATAATAGGATCTGATGCCCTCTTCTGGCTTGCAGGTATATATGCAGAGCATTCATATTCATAAAATATAAACACAATAAAATCTTTAAAAAAAGAATTTTAATATTTTAATCATGATAACAATTGATTTTTCTTGAGACTATATCAGTCAAGACTAGTCTGAAATTTGCAATATTTCAGAACTGTTCTCAAATTCATGATCATTCTGCCTCTACCTCCTGAGCACCTCATGCATCCTTTCGGTCAGAAAAGTTAGCAGTTACTGGAGTAGAGAACTATCTTTCCTCAGATCACATGTCTTTGATAAAGTGCTTCTAGAGAGTGGGCATAGGTAGAGGAAAGTTCTTGGTATATTTCACAATGATTACTTTTTCCTTTCACTCTCAGAAACTTAAGGGATTCTTCATTGTCTTTTAATTATAGTACTTCCTAGGGTTTTTCTAGGTAAGACTCATGAAATGTGGGTTCTCCTAATGCTGTACCCACCAGGAGTTTTTCACTCATAGTAGTTGACCATCAAACTCCAGCAGTTAATCACATTCACCATTAAATCGTTCTTACCAACTTATTGGCTATATCACTTCTGCACCAGGTTGGCAGATATAGGCTGTAATTATTTCTGGATTCTCTGTTCTTCTGTATTATACAATGCCAGTAGACTTTCATCCTTGAGGTTTTGTTTGTATTTTTTTTCAGAGATAGAATCTCCATAGGTAGCTCAAACTACTGAAACTCACTATGGAACCACACCATCTTGGGATTTGTAATATTCCTACTCCTGCTGAGATTAGAGGCATAAGATTTTCTGTACAACATGGTCTCAGTTCTCTGGTGGGCCTAATAAAAGCCACTGACTTCAACTTTTGATAATTTCTACTTTTCTTATAAAAAGGGGATAAATGACTTCTGAGATCCTTTTTTCACATCAGAACTAAAATGTCTTGAACATTTAGAAACCATTAAACAAGCTATGTATTAGATACTAGACTTTCATGTTTCTGCTTAAAAACTTGAGCAGGGGGCCAAGAGATGCTAAGAATACATAATTCTGTTGAAGGGGAACTAAAGCTCCATTCTCAAGGAACCACACAAGTTACCTCACAGCTACCTGTAACTTTAGCTCCAGGGGATCAGTTACCTGCTTCTAGACTCCATGGGCACTAGAACTCACACATGATGAACATACACATACTTATAATAAAAGTAAATTTTAGAAAAGAAAGAACATTGCCAGGCATGGTAGTAGTACATACTTATTTTGGGGAGGCTAATGCATAATATGAGTTTAAGGCCAGCCTGGGCTATAAAGAAAAACCCTGTCACAAAACATATTTATTGTTGTTGTTCTGGGAATTGCTAGCTATTTATGTAGTTTTAAGTGAAAAATTAAAGTTATCTTCAAATATTTCGAGAATTAGAATGTAAGAACAAAATTGGATTTGTTCCTTATGGTATCCAATGGCCTATTAGTACAAATTATGTGTAGATAAATCTAATCCAAAATAAAAGCCTTTCATGAAAGTTTTTTAAACCATATTAGACATATAGATGGTACTTTTTGAGCTTCAAAGTTTGTTGTTAATTGTGAATAGGCATGGAAATGTCATTAAGATTTTCATGAACACAGGAGGCATTGTGGGCCTAAGGTGAGCATGTGAAAGTAGAATCTAAATAACAGACTCAGGTACTTATGGTAAAGGAAAAATTATCTTGCATGAGCTGTAGGACTATATAATTTCCAATGTGGAGATTCTTTGATTCTCAGGAGTAATTCTTTCAAACCTCCAGAGGAGATCTGCGGATGTGGTTCAGTGGCAGAGCAATTGTCTGGTATGCACAAGTCCTTGTGTTCTATCCTAGCACTGAAAAAAAAAGAAAAAAATTTAAAGAAGAAAAGATCTACATTGGCATTTAAATAATCATCTGTGAGTTTTTTGGTATGTGTGGGGGGTCTAAAGCTTGAACCTAAAATCTCATACATGCCAAGTAGGTGTTCTACTTCTGAGTCATACAGTTAGCCTGCTTAACTAGAGTTTAAGTCCACTTTCAATTATAATGGAGATGGTCTTTGAAAGAACTGATGTAGTTAGTGTTCTGAACTGTGTTTCAGGTTTTAAGCTAAGGCTTATATTCCTTTATGATGGAGGTGAGAAATTAGTTACTCATTCAGCTCATTGGCATGTACTTAAAGGAGATCTCTATGTTCAAACATGAATTTCTGTGTAATGATGGCTTTTAAGTGTGTCTTTGGAACAAGGAGAGAATAGAATTTTTTTTTTGCATACAAACTTTTGTGCTGTTCACTTTCTTTCTGCAGGGAAGAGAAAGACCTTGGAATTGATCTCTATTCTTGGAAAACTACTGTGCAGAGAAAGCCTCCTGAAAAATACAGAGCTTGTGTACAGTGTGTCTATTTTGTTTTGCTTTTTCACTAATACTTCATTGTTAATAATGAAAGAAAGAACTTTTTGGTTACTTTACATTTTACTGTTTCATTTTGAAGAAATAATTATTTCTCTTAAAGCTTAAAAATAAATGAAATATTTTAAAGATTGTTTTCAAGAACTAGGAAATATCATTTTGAAGTAATAATGGTTCTAAATTAGATGTAATACGTGGTTTCTAAATCTTATACAGAGTTTAGTTCATACTTAGTTACTTCAAAGAAATTTCCATGAATATAATATGTTCTAGAAGCTACTTATGTTGACTTCAATATACTTGTTAAAGAGCTGAGCCTGGGCAGGGCTTGATGGTCCATGCTTTAATCTCAATACTCCTTCAGGCAGAGACAGGCTGATCTCTGAGTTTGAAGCCAGCCTGGTTTACACAGTGGATTCCAGGCCAGCTGGGGCTACAAAATAAGATATTGTCCTTTCTGCTCATCCACATAAAAGAGCTAAGTCCAGTAAAATTTGGCTTTTACTCAAGTCATATTTGGTGGCCAGTGGCAGAAGTTGTATAAAAAGTGATTTCTCTCTTTTTTATTTTTAGGAAGGGTCTTTTCATGTCACCTATGATGTCCTAGAACTCACTAGATATTCAATTGCCCAGGCTGACCTCAAAATTACTACCCTTCTGCCTTAGCATTCTGGGTGCTGGAATTGTTGGAGTATGTCATAATGTCAGATAAAATAATAATTTTTAAGACTCATACCTGGAAAATAATTAAAATTAAGAATAAATATATGTGACAAAATTTGTTCTTTTTAGTCTTCCTAGGTGTATGAGTTGTGGCAAATGTCCAATCATGTAACCACGATTTTGTTAATGCCCCTGTGCCTTTTTCACTAATGTATTAGTTTTAGGTTTTGCTTTATCTAGGTCCTGGTCCATTGAGTCAGGTTTTGCATAGCTTGTGAGAAGGAGTGAATGTAGTTTATTTTAATGTTTCTTTCCTCCTTTCTTTTTTCCCCTTTGGATATCTAGTTACTTGACTATAATTTATTGAATTTGTTGAATATCAATTGACCATATAAAACTCCTGAGCTTTCTTTATCATTTTATTGATGAACATGTCTAAAAATAGTACAAATTTTAAATTGGTGTGGTTAAGACATAACACTGCTATCAGTATTTCTCTATCTAATCAGTAACATGCAAAAAAATACAAAGAAGGGCTGATAAAATGGATCAGTGGATAAAGCACGTGCTGCTAAGCCTGACTGATGACCTTAGTTCAATCCCCAGGACCCACAGGGTGGAAAGAGAGAAGAAAGTCCTGTAAGCTGTCTGCTGATTCCTAACCATGCTGTGCTGTATGTTCATGGTGCCATACCACAAATAATAAATAAGTAAATGTAAAAAATTGAAGTGAAAAGCAACTCTATATGTCCTCTATCTTTTATTTTTTATAATGCCTTATGCAACCATAATTCATTGACATTTATATCTCAGAGCTAAAATAATGAGATTATACTTGGATTAACACCTTCTATACTTTTTAAAAGCACATTCTATATTCTGAAACTAATTATGTTACCAAAATAATGAAATGAAAATGTTAACATGTTTAAACTTCTCACCCGAAAATCTTCCTGATATCACAAGGAAATTATTTATGCCATTCTGTCACAGTCCCATAATTAAATACCAGTTTCTAGAAAAATCTGTAAGAGTAAAACATTACTGAGAGAAAAGAGATGTATCTCTGAACTTCTGATAAATGATTCTTTGTTTTTAATCTAGGATTGTAATTTGTAAGCCACTAACCAGTAGCCTAGATTTTTCTGAATAAAAGAAAAATCCAGGGAAAACAATCCCTATTCAGCAATATATATTTTTTAAATTATTTTTTAGTTTTAGAAACACTCTTATTTTTCATATCCATCCCCCATTCTTCACCCTCCCATCCTCTCATGAGTCCCACCGAACCCCCAACCCACCCACCACCCACCACCCACTCCCCAGGGAGAGTGAGACCCTCCACGGAGGATTATCGAAGTCCATCACATCATTTGGGGGAAAGCCAAGGCCCTCCTTTCCATATCTGGGCTGCAATAGTATCACTCCATAAGGAATGGGCTCCCAAATTCCATTTGTGACCTAGGAATAAACCCTGGCTTTACTGTTAGAGGTTCCATAGACTGCCGTGGCCTCCCAGCTGGTACCAATCCAGTTGCGGAGAGGGAGGAGAGATGACCAAATGAACCAAGAAGGAACTGGAGATACCCACAGAAACAGTTGACCTGACCTAATGAGAGCACGCAGACCCTAGTCGTAAAGCCGGGGACTCAGTAATATATTATGAACTACTTTTTTTTTTAACACTGGGGAACAGAAAGGACATTTTCTCAAAATTGGTTTCAGATGTTAATACTAGTGATACCACACAAACACCAAGAAGGTATGAAAAACTTTATTACATACATAATAAGTTCTGGAGAAAACAGAACAGGCATTCCAAGCATGTGTAAGATGGCTCAAGTAAAGCAGGAAAGGAGTGCCTAGGTTTTTCTCAGCTTGTCCAGATGTGGGGCAAAGGGATAGAGAAGGGAAAACTCAAAAACAGATAGCAGCCAGAAGTAGAAAGCTAATGGTCTCTCTTTTTTCTGAGCAGTCTCATTTATATATCCAAGCCTCCTCTAATGGTGACAGGTGGGAAAAGGGTTCACTTCTTCATAGGTGAGTTAATACTCAAGTACATTTGCATAGTTGCTAATATCTGGAAATAATCAACTAATTGCCTAAAAATATTCATGCCAGTAGCTCACATGTGGTTACTCACCACACTCAGCCTGAGATAATCTGAGCAGCTCAGACGTTTATGTTGAGACTGATTGTAAATGATTCTCACAATATGGGTGCACAATGACCTTATACTCTTCTAATGGTAATGCCTCAGTCTTTTGAGTTTCTCTATTATGTGGTGATTTAGTTACTAATGTTCTATGAATCAGATGTCAGCAGTGCATTTATTTCTAGAATACTGAGTATCAAAGCTTTGATAAACTGGGGCTATTTTCCTTTGTGAAAATTCTATTCGCTGATGTATGATTTTCTCATTTCCTCCTGAAATCACTCCATCATTGTGAGTAATTTCATTCTATTTCTTTAGGCAGCAGTTACTGCCCTTAACTGCTTGCTTTTCAGATTTTCTGACTTTCTTGGTAACCACTTTCAACAGTACAAACTGACAGAGATTTTTTTTCCTATAGATATATCTGCTTTTGTGGCGAGTGTAAATGGCCATTTCATTTCAGTATTTTTTCCTTAGATAAGATATATGTGTGTGTGTGTGTGTGTGTGTGTGCGCGCCCGCATGTGTGTGAAAATATTCAGTTTTGAGATAAATTTGGCTCATTACTTATATTTTACTTCTTAGTGTTATGCAATTAATTTTTGCATTCTGTAATAGGTTGTCAGGTTGAATCATAAATTCTTTTGTAGTTTTTTAAAGGTTGTCTGTTGTTTTGTTTTATACAGTATCTTTTAAAATCCTATGTACATAAGTTCACTTTCTTTTTTCAAAGCGTTGATCAAGTACATTTCACAATAAAACGCCTTTGTGTTCTCTTTGCTTATCAGAATTCTAAATCAGAAAATTCTGGCTATTCAACCGAAATTTCACACTTCAATTAAGTTCATGGAATCAAATAATTTTTTGCTGGAAATATTTGGTGAAAATGAAAATGATGATGTAGATACCTTGAAAATTAAAAATAAGGGACTGGAGACTCAATAACTTATTGGTATTCCAGAGGATCTGAGGTTGGGTCCCAGTATTCCCACACCAAGTGCTCACAAATACCTGTAACTCTAGTTCCAGGGTATCCAGTGCCTCTGGCCACTACAAACATCCTCTCCCAATTGTACATGTATGCACGCACACACACACACACACACACACACACACACACACACACACAATTAAAATTAATACTAAAAAATAAGGAAAAATAACCCTTGAACTAATTTTGGAAAGATTAGGCAATTTGTCACATAAATGAAGGCAATAATCTAATAAAAATACTGTTGGCTCAGTGTATTTAAACCTAGAACTCAAAAGTAACATGAAAAGAGATCATAGATTTGCTTTTTATGCCAAATAGAATCAAATCAGCAAACTCAAAATTCAAAAGAATTTCAGCAAATAAAAAGGTAAAAACTTGCACCATAACATAGCCTCCGTCATGACTGTAGCATATCAAAATTGCTGTCAATGTATCAACACAATAACTATTGAAAGAGAAATGTGTTTTGCTTCTCATAAAAATAATACAGTGATGAAATAGTGCTATAAAAGTGTAAAACTGATGTTAACAGCCATAGTTTCCAAGAAAAGATGCTAAAATGCTGAACTTTAATCATTATCTTTGCATAGTGGGTAGTATATTAATCTCATAAAATATTAAACTTTAATACATTATGATCCTCCAATATTGACAGTGTTTTAAGTTCTTAATATAGTATGTTACATGATATCATGTGATATCATATTTACTACAAGAATGTTCCAATTGTTCTTTAAGAGATTTGAATAAATTATGAAGACTTGCTCGAGGCTGCTCTTTAGTAGTTTTTCTCAAGTGACTCAGATTTCTATATGGAATTGCATGGTACTTTAATGCATTTAGAAAGACTAGTCCTGGGACTATCTTGATGTTTATATGTTTCTAGTATATAGAATTGTTTAGAAGCAATTAACATTTAAATCAGTGTATATGAATTCAAACATATTACTCTTCATAATTTGGGTGAGCTTCATCCTGTCACTAATACACCTGTTAATATTCAAATTAATATTCTAAAATACAGGCTCCAAATTCCATTGTAGTATTACCTCACAATGGTTTTAATTTAAAATGTCCTTAGCCTTTTAACCTGAAGAACATTTTACAAGTTGGTTAAAGTTGTGTTTCTTCCTAAACCATTCTTTCTGTGTTTGGCACCTATTGGATATAACACTATCACTGAAGTTGAAAGACAGACTTTTGTAACCTTACTGTGAGAAATCAATGAGGGAAAAACTATGGCATTAAGTATCTACCAGAAAATACAGAGATAAACTCATTGTGAGACTTTCTTATACTTTATACACATTTTTCATGTGTCTCTTGACAAGACACAAAATGCCCATTTCTGTTATACTGGGACTGAGATGCAAGGCAAATTATTCTGCTTAATTCCTATTTGCTTACCCTTTCACTCCAGCATATTTTTTCTAGTGAAATTCTGATTAATCTAAAGGAAAAATAGGTCAACATAAGGATCATGTGGTCTGGTACTTGTATGGAAGTGAGAAAAGGCAACTGTAGTAGCTTTGGCGAAAGCAGTGATGACAATATTGCAGGTAACAAGGCTTCCAACCAATACAATATTGTGTTTATTTTGCTCACTTTTCTGTTAAAGTTTTTTCTTCATTTTGTCCCTCTTGATCTAAAGGCAACTTTTTCTTGTTAGCAATAATAATATCCTTTCTGTATTTCATTTGATTTACTCTTATTATTTTGGACTCTGCTAATTTATTGTTAATTAATCATCAATTAATTTTGGCTGATTATTTCCTTATTGTATAAGTTACAATTATTATGTTTAGTACACTATTGGATGTAATATGCTTTTATAATGTATTTACACACTTTCTATAATCTAATATTTGGTAAAATTTTGTAAATGTTGCCTAGATGCTGGCTTGGAAAGTAAGTTCAATTTTTAAATTTAGAAGCATTAATTTATAATTCTACTTATTATTAAGTGTTTTGGCTGCATGTATTTCTGTGCATTATGAGCATGCCTGCTGTTAATGAAGGCCAGAAGAGAGCATTGGATTCCTTGGAACTAGAGTTACAGAAGATTGTGAGCCTCCGTGTAGTTGCTGGGACTTACTTGGTTCTCTGGAAGAGCAGCAGTTGCCCTCAACCACTGATATACCCTTCCAGGTTGAAAGGTATGATATATTTTTATATCAACTTTAAACTTTGAATTATTTAGGTCTTAGTGTTTCTGACTTGGATTGGAAGAAGCTTATCAGAATAATCTAGGGGAGGTGTATCCAGTTCACCTCTCTTCCATACATTCCTATGCTGATCCAGTAGTCCTCTTGAGATTCTAGCTTCCCTTCTTTTTGTTAAGAATAGTACTGTCTGTCATTGCCCTGAACACTGTAATGACTGTTAACTGCTTATAACTTAGAGCTGAGTCAGTTCCTAGTTACTGTCTTCAGTAGAAAGGTTAAGGCTTTCTGGGGTACGTTCTTCCTAAGAGACTGAAAAAGAAATAAGAATATTTTCTAGGCTTCCTTCAGTGGGGACTTTGTTTTGAAGGATCCTGTCAGCTCCAGAGCTCCTTGTAGGATCTAAGGTGTTTGATGTACCTGCAGTATGGGTTAGGTTCCTTTTGTATCCATCCATTTGTCACCATTCCCTCACAAGTATTAATTTTAGGAGTGTAACCAATAAATCTCTTGCAGGCAATAGCTGTCTCAGGGTCTCTTTCGTAGGAACCTGACCTATAAGAGTTATCTTTTGTTTATTTGATCTGCCAGCAATGATCACTGAAAGATTATTTTCCTTGTTCCTGTTCTGACTCCTACCACCACTGCTCATATAAAATGTGGTAATGTTTGTTCTTTTTCTTGTTGTTATTTAGGTTTTACTCATAGTCATACGCAGCTCTGCAATTCACCCATACTTCGAAGGGAATGAGTGGTCTTGTTGTTGAGATGAGATGAGCACAGGTCAAAATATTAAGAATTGTCACAAGTGGGAGCAGTGATCTTACTAGCTTTGGCTATTTCTAGACTTAAAATGTTCCATTGTCTTCTATAAGACTCTTGCTATCTTTTATCTTCCCAAAGTTCATATGCTTGCTATACAGTTACCCAGTCTTGTTAGTGCAGATGACAAACTGGCCAACATTTGTGTTTGTTTCAACATTTGACATGAACAAAATGCTGATATACTCTGGTTGAAATTTTCATCATGGATGGACTTGCTGTAATATAGAAAATTAAATACCAACCTACTATACTATGTAAAGTTGCCACCCTGTCACATTAATCCTGGAATAATTATATGAAAGGAGGAATCCTTGTAACCAACTCCCCTTTCTTCAGTGGTTAGAGAACAAAACTTTTCTATTTCTGGAAGTTGTCTGCAAACAGCTCGAAGAAGATGCAACAGCCCAAAAGTTTGCCTTCAACACTAATGTCAATCATGGCTGAAAATGGGTAACTTCAGAGCATAGTGGCATTTACAAAGCTTTGGTAAACTTATCATTGCAAATACAAGATATGAATATATAACTTCTGTATATTTTAATATAATTCTACTTAGAAAATACAATTTCATGAAACTAATTCGTTTTGAAAATTGTACTCTATCTGCTTTAATATCTTTGCCCAATTAATGTTTGCCCTAAATTCTTACCTGTTTGATATTAATTTTGTAACCTAATTTTGTATTCTTTGAATTGCCTGATTAATACTCATCTGACCTTCTGGTCTTTTTGATGAGACATTGTTTTACTGAGTCAAGGGATTTGTCTTTTAATGTCTTTTAATTATTACTATAATTTGTAAGACTTGTTTTTGTCATCTTGTTTTGGTTTTCTGTGTTTTCCATTTTTACTTTTTCTTTTCATATAAATGTTGTGTACATTTTTCTGATTATTCAGTACTCAAAATGACATATTCCTGTCTTAAATTCTGCTAGTGGTTACTTTCACACTTTTCAGAAATAATATGTAGTCATTATTTCTATAATATTCAGGGACAAGAGAAAAGCAATATGTTGAAATATCTTCTATTAGTCAAGAGATTTGGTACACTTGTACCTCTTTTTCCTCTCATCCCTGTGATTTTTGTAACTATGCTTTAGATACAAATTATGGCACATTTATGCTTCCTTTCATAATATTTATAAAGTTAGTAGTATAATCTTACTTGTACTTACAATTTCTTTTAAGTGAAATATTTTGCTAGGTATGATGTCACACAACTGTAATCCTAGCACTTATTGTCTCCTAGGAGGTGGAGACAAAAAGATTAATATTTTAAGGCCAACTTCAAATACATAGTAAATTCAAGACCAGCTTACTATAGAGGACAACCTGTCTCAAAAAAGTAAATTTTTTCCCAAATTTATTTTATTATATTAAGAGCCATAGAATAATTTTTATATTTAATTTTGGTTTTTATAAGAAAACACTTGCAATCCTATCCCTTTGTGTGTGTGTGTGTGTGTGTGTGGTATGTATGCAAACTGCCCATTTACTCCTCGGTCTCTTCATTTCCTTAGTAAAAGATGCATTTTCTTCCCATTTGATAAGAAATACTTTGCTGTGGGAGCCTGTCTCTGAGCAAAAATTTCAGTGATAAATTATGAGGGAGAAAGTATGTAAAAAATGTAAAACTCATTTGAGATGCCTGGTTGACAGATTAAATCTCATTTTCTTAAGAGTGCTTACTATCTTTTTTTTTTTTTTTTTTTTTTTGGACAGGGTTTCTCTGTGTAAGAGTCCTGGCTGTCCTGTAACCCACTATGTAGACCATGCTGGCCTCAAACTCACAGAGATAAAGGTGTGTGCCCCTACCACCCAGAAGTTAGTACTGTTTTATCTCTCTGGTGCTACAAACAGATCCAGAATGGGTTGGGTAGCTAGGTTTAGTAATCCCGACACTTAGGAGGTACAGGCAGGCGATGACAAGTTTAAGAGCAGCTAAGGTTTCATAACAAGGACCTCTCTCCAAAAACCAGAGAGGAGTAGGGAGAGGGAGAGGGAAAGATGGAAGGAGAAAAGAGAAAAAGAGCACACAAGTCAGGTCCAACACCAACAGAATTCTCCCTAATTTGGAATGGATTATACGAAATTGAAATGATTTTAGAACCATTCAACATACACGTTTAATTTCAACAAAGCATTGTATTGAGATTTTTAACTGAAATTGTATTAGACTCTATAGATCAGTTTACAGAGAACTGTTATACTGACAACATCAAGCTTTACAATTTATGAACTTTTTTTTGAGACAGAGTTTCATGTTGGTTGGTCTTGAACTTGGTTTACTATGTAGTTGAGGATGTCCATGAACTTCTGATCTTCCCATTCATGTCCCAGAGTTCTAAAATTAGTTACATTCCACAGCACATAACTGTTTATAAACATTATTTAGGGCTTTATTTTTTTTTACCAGTAACGTTTTAGGTTTTAGGGTACATGTAGGGTACACATTTATCTCTAAACATTTTGTAGTTTTTTTTCCCATTGTAAGTAAAATACCTACACCTCTCCCTCCTGAGTGCTGAGATTAAATTTGTGCACTGTTAAGAGAAGCTTTTCCTTGCTAGCTGCTTTGGTTTATCATCCGCCAGTCGCCTGGGCTCTGCCGCATTGTAGTCCCCAAATAACACACAAGACACTGTATTAATTATAAAGCTGTTGGCCTTGCTTGTTTCTTACTGGCTAGCTCTGACTTAAGTAATTACCCCATAATTGTTAATCTAATTATTTCTCTTACCGGAGAATAGTTCTGGGCTTCCTACCCCATGGCGGTTACATCTCGAACTCCTGTGTTTCTCCTTCCCAGAGTCCTCCTGGATTCCTAGTCCCTCCTATCTAGGCTTCCTATTGGCTCAACAGTAATTTATTGACAAATGCACAGGACTTCCCCCAACAGTGCACCACTATGCCTGGCCTCCATGTAGCAAGCTTTCTTGTTGGACTATTTTTGGCTTGCCAACCCCCATATAATCACACAGAGACCTATTAATTAGGAAAACTTTGTCTTTAGCTTAGGCTTCTTTCCAACTAACTCATAACTTAATTAACCCATATTTTTAATCTGTGTTCTGCCACATGGCTCAGTTACATTGCCTCAGATTTGCATGCCTAGATTCCTCTTCTTCCTCTCTGTCCCCAGAAATCCTACCTGTCCTCCCTCTAGCTAATGGCCATTTAGCATTTTATTAAATCAACCAGAAGGCAGATGTGTGCAGAGACACATCTTAACAGTGTATACAAATATTATGCAACACCTCCATGTATATGTCTTTGAGTTCTTAGTTTTCCCTTCCTATTTCTGGGTTTCCTGGACATTTTGACATCTCCTTCCTAAAAATGAAAATTTTAAAACATTGATGCTATTATTAGACACATAATCCAGTAGTTACCAACAATATAAAATAATCCAATTGATGTTCCTATATTGAAAGTGTGTGCCAGGGGGAAGTATACTGTATACACTTCATTTTACTTTACTATTTCACATGCCAGTATATTCTGGAGATCACTGTGTAGAGGTAATGCACAATTCCTAGTCTTTTGAGCAGGTAAATGATGCTCCATTTTATGAATGTGTTGTAGTGCATTCACCTAGTCCCTTTCTGATCGAAATTTGAGTTGTTTCAAGTCTCTTGCTATTATAAAGCATGCTGCAGTGAATAATACGTATCATTTCACATTTTTCTTTCCAGGATGTGTTTGGGGTTTAGGATAGAATTACTGGGTTAAAAAAACAAAACAATCCTTGTAATACTTCCAAGTTCTTTTCCTAGGAAGGTTGTGTCATTTTGGATACCTGCCACTAGTTTTTTGATTACTTCTGTTAATCTGATAAATGGTATTCCAATATTCTCTTGATTTACTACCTTTCCCTTATTGTAAATAAGATTCACTATCCTTTCATGTGGTAAAGAACTTTTCACATGGCTAAGAATTTCTTTCCTATTCCCTTTCTGTCTCCTTCCCTCCACTCTCTTCCCTTTATACAAGAGAATGAACCCTGGGACACCAGCCTGCTAAGCATGTTTTTAAACGGAGTTGTATCCTCAGCTGTGGTGGATAGTTTTTTTGTCAACTTGACACAAATTAAGGTCATCTGGGAAAAAGGAACCTCAGTTGAGAAACTGCCTACATATTATTGCCTGTAGGTAAATACAGGAGGGTACAGTTCACTTTAGGTGGTGTAAGAAAGCAGGGTAAGCATGCCATGCAGAGAAAACCAGTAAGCAGCATCTCTCTGTGGTCCCTGCCACACTTCCTGCCTCTGGGTTCCTGCCTCTAGGTTCTTGGGTTCCTGCCTTGAGTTCCTGCATTGGTTTTCGCTGATGATGGAAGATATGACTTGCAAGATAAACTCTTTTATCTTCAAGTTGCTTTTGGCTATGGTATGTTATCACTGCAATAGAAAGCAAACTAGGCTGCAATTTTAATTTCTTTCCTGGAATTTTCTGTTCAAAATTCCTGGTCCTTTTTTTCCTTTTTTTAATTTGGGGTATTGACTTTTTCCTTTTCTTTGGAATCTCTTCCTAAATAAGAATGCCAACCCTTTATGCCTTGCTGTAAGTAGCAAAAGTATTTTCCTAGTTTGTCAGTGTGCAGAAAAGCCACTAAACTAGACCACTCTGTAAATAGGCAAAAAAAGTTTATTGGAGGATAGACTGCCTGGCTGGCTCACTAGAGCACAAAGCAGCAGATTGGCAGGAAAATCCTTGTCAATTTTATCTTGGGAGGTGAAACAGCCTGAGGTTAGTATAGGGACTTTATGGGAGGAGGTGAGAAGGAATGTTGGAAGTTAGGTTTCTGTTTCCTAGCAAAAACAAGTTCTAGGGGGGCCTGAGCTTCCCTCTTTAAAAAGTACCACACTGCCACTTTGGAGATCATTTCGTGACATATCTTTTTTTTCTTTCTAGATGTGTGTTTGTGTGTTTGTGTGTTTTTGTGTGCATGGTGTACATGTGTGTGTATATAGAGACCAGAGACAACCTAGGTTATTGCTTCCCAGGAGCCACCTACTAGTTATTTTTAAGACAGATTCTTTCATTGGGGTCTGAGACTTGCAAATTAGGCTAGACTGGATGGTAAGTGAGCTCCAAAGACCATCCTGTTTGTACAAGAATGCACCACCGTGGCTCGATTTTTATGGGGTTACTAGGGATTGAACTCATATTGAATTTATACTTACTTGTGCAGCAAGCACTTTATCAAGTTATACAATTAGCACATTTCTGGATTTTAAAGTCATAGTTTCATTTTTAGACTATACAGATATCGACTTTGTTCCTTGTCCCATCCCCACATTCATTTTTTATGCAGAAAAAAATTTTTGAGATGGGGTGGTAAGGTGCAATCTGTAGTTCAGGCTGACATTTAACTCATCATTAAAAAATAAAAATAAAGCACAGACGAATGGCAAACATAAGAAGTAGAATGCTTACATGAGCTCCAGGAAGTGAGTATTAAGTAAAGATGAATCCAAAAAGGTATAGTTTCTGTTTCTCTGAATTTGAATTCTAAAAACAGAACAAATACTGACACATATTATGAAGTTTGAGTATGACATGCTTTGGATTTCTTCCTAATCACTGCTTTTTGTTTGCCATGCTTTTATATTCAGAAAACTGAAAATGGTAGTTACTTATACACACAATCAGATGCTTAACAATAATCCTACGAAAATTATCCTTATCTTTGTTTTATAATGAATTCCAGGAACAATCAGGTCAATGGAGAATCTTAGGTGCTGCTGAGAACTATCAATTTTGTGACAATCATTGAAATTGTGCTGCATTACAGCTTCTTTGAGGATGTGCAAACAAACCAGGATGTAAATAACCCTCTTCCATTTTCTCATTTCAGCACTGTTCCCCCTTGTTAATCAAACCCAATGCTATTGAAGACAATAGAGTATAGAAACTATATCTGATTTTTTCCAGGGGTTCATTATTTTGCAATTATCTGGCAAAATAAAGATTGATGTTTAGTTAGTTCCCATATGTGAGACATTGTGTTTCTGCAGTTATTTATGATACATGAAAACATACTTAGCAAACATAGAAAAATATAATACACTCAGCAATCAAAAATAGGAACATGACTGGCTCTAGATAAGATGAGCTAGTGCTGTGAATGGGCTTTCATGGGAGACTGTTCCAGCATTATTAGTGATGATGTGTAAAGCTCTCTTCATAGGGATACTGAAAAGTGAAAATACAGTGGACTCAAAAGGCTGCTGCCAACTGCCTAGATGACCTTGAACAAGTTTTCTAACCTTTTGAATGTCACTGTTTTGGTTTACAAGTTAGAATTTCCATAAGATATTCTGTGGTGTGTCACTGGAGCTTACAGGATCATACCAGTGCAGAACACTTCACCTGGTAGGGGCTGAAGTGTGACAAGATTGTTAGTGGGAAAAATGAGGTTCTATCTGAGAGGGGGTTCACAGTCTCTTAAATGATTTAAAAACAGACTAAGAAGGAACCTTGTGGATGATTTTATTAGATTTTGAAAGAAAAGCAACAATATAGACAAACTAAAAATCCCAGAAGTCACCAGAAAGGGATATGGAAAAAAAGTCATGCCTTTTAATTTAGTGGTGTGTGTGTGTGTGTGTGTGTGTGTGTGTGTTTGTGTGTATTTGTGTGTGTATGTATGTGTATAATGTCTAGGATCAGGCTCTATGAGATTTCTCCCTTCCATGTTAGCTTTTCTGTTTGTGTTGTCTTTGCTCATATCTTGTTTAGACATTCATATTTATGAGACTTCCCTGATATTTCTAGGAGACACAATCTCAGAGCAGACTTGTTTTTCCTTTAATTCTTACAATCTTTCTTCCTCCTCTACTTTGGTGTTCCCTGAGCCTTTGGTGTAGGGGTTGTACTGCAAATGTTGTACTGGGGCTGCGCATCACTTGTTATCTACATATTAATTTGTTGTGGTTTTCTGTAATGGTCTCTGTTACAAAGAGAAGTTGTTTTTTTCTGAATGAGGGTGTGATAGTTTGAAAAAATGGCCCCCATATTGAGTGGCACTATATGTGGCTTTGTTGAAATAGATGTGGCCTTGTTGAAGGAATTGTGTCACTGTGGAGATGGGCTTTGAGGCCTCCTATGCACACACAGTGTGGCACTCAGTTTGCTTCCTGTTGACTATGAATCAAGATGTAGAATTCTCAACTCCTTCTCCAGCACCATGTCTGTCTGCACATAACCATGAAGATAATGGACTAAAACTCTGAAAATGTAAGCCAGCCAGAATTAAATGTTTTCCTTTATAAGAGTTGCTATGATCATGGTGTCTCTTCACAACAGTAGAAACCCTAACTAATACAAGGGGCAAGAGCTGCTTGTGTTTAAAGATTTAGTGTTAGGAGTCACAGATGAGAAGAGAATACATGAATTTGTCTTACTTGGTCTGAGAGTCTGGGTTACCCCACTCAATATAATTTCTTCCATTTACCTGCATATTTCATCACTTCATTTTGCTTTGCAACTGAATCATATTCCATAGTGTATATGTACCACGTTTTTTTATCAATTCATCAGTTAAAAAATATAGGTTGTTTCCATTGATTAGCTATTATAAATAGAGCACCAATGAACATGGCTGAGCAAGTATCTGTGGAGGACATTGAGATCTTTGCACATAAAGTCACTCATTTTAATCTTTCTGAATATGTAATATTTCATCTAAACATTTTTCAGAGTAAAATGAAAGGCTGGGAATATTTCAAGGTATGATAATAGACCAATGCTATATTTCATTTTAATATAACATGTATCATTATTTAAAATATATACTTTAGAAAAGCAGCCAACTGTGCAAAGAAATTCTATTATCTGGGGTCGGGTAGAGGAGTTTATCCCAAGCAGGGGTACTTAAGGTGCAGCAAAAGAAAACCAGCTGCTCAGATATAGAATTTTGCCCAGGTGAAATTCTGAAAAGTAATTGTATATATTCAAAATGGTATTGATCAATATGACAAATGCTAAAAGATTTGGAATTTTAATCTAGTGGAGAGCTGCCTGTCAAATTTTCACAAAAAGTATCATGTGGCCTGTGCTCTTTAAGATTCTTCAAAGGAATTACTTAGTCTGCTGAATGAAAAATATATAATTGAGATCCTACCTACCAAGTCATGTAATATCCAGCTCTCCAGAGTTTAGGTCAGTGGCTTGATACTCAGCTCTCTCCAAGCAGAGATATGATTAAGACCCTACGAGCATCCTTCAGAGCATATTTGTTGTAGGAATGTAGAAGAATTGATACAGAGGTTGATCACAGAGTGTCTGAAGTGGATCTTAAGCAAGCCATTGAAAACCTTTAAAAAATCACTGACCACATTCAAGTACTTAATCAGGACAGAGCTATAGTTTTCTGAAATTCTAGGTAGAAAATTCAAGTGCAGATTGAGAGACATTTGGAAAAATATCTGTGTCAATTAAGCTCTGTATGTGTATCAAGTTATGTAAGCTTGCAGATATTCAGGATTGGAAACTAGTGCTGTCTATGAAACCATCTTGATTACACTATTTTTTAAACTTTCACATCACATTTGGGAGACTTGGTTTTTCCTAAGTGAAGATAATGAAAGGTTTCTGATATTTAAAAAAAACTGATACCATATTTTCTAAAGTGAAAATATGTTTGAGTAGTCAACTTTAAATGTAATTAGTGCACTTGTTCTATTAATAAAACAATAACACTTAATGTCATTGTTTGTCATTGACAAATGGTGTGCCTGAAATTCTTCAGAATGAGATGAGATCACCAACTGATGTCCAAATTCAAGAGAAATGAGTTACCCTAAAACAAAATAAAGTTTAAATATTACTTAATACAATAAAACAGCAGCAAGTATATATATAGTCAGGTTGGAACCTCCAACTCACCCCTGCATGATCTGGAAAGCTCCATTCCTGTCTCTCCAAACTCCAGCCACTCAGAGAATCTTCAAACAAAGGAAAGGCAACAAACAGCTCAGTTCCACATTCTTGGGGCCTACAACTTCTCCCGCTGAAGTTGCCAGCCACCAAAGTCCCCATCTAAAGCATTCAACTTTGACCATACTAGGGCACAAGTCCAATTTGTGGTGGACACATCATTGCCCCTCACTTACAAGCTATATAACCTCATTGCTTTAATTGGGGTTACAGTTTCTTTGGCCTCAATCTCTGGAGCTGTAGAACCTGCTCAGGAGTTGATT
Organism: Mesocricetus auratus; assembly: GCF_017639785.1. Classification (NCBI taxonomy): domain Eukaryota; kingdom Metazoa; phylum Chordata; class Mammalia; order Rodentia; family Cricetidae; genus Mesocricetus; species Mesocricetus auratus. The sequence continues at coordinate 113,223,161 of NW_024429189.1, forward strand.
TGTTCAAATAAACCTGTTGTTATACTTTTTCAATTTAGAGTGATTTGGCTTACTGCATTGTCAGAGAAACATTTTATGGGGGACAGAAAACCTATTATCTTGGTGACGAAACGCAGGAGGAGTTGAGTTCTCTTACTAGATGGACTAGGTCCTCAGGCCACATTGGGGGGCACTCATTTCCCTTTATCTTCTCTCTGCCAGACATGATCAACTTTTGACTTGGGGTAGGTTGCCCGTTTCCTAGGCACTGCCTAAAGAGGTACCAGGTACCTCTTTCAGTATCCAGGACTCTCAGGATTCCCTGCCAAACTGTGGTCATGACAGCGCAAGACAGTCTCTGTTCTGGGGGACCTTTATGTTAAGAGATGTCCTTCCCAAAGCTACCCCCAGTCCCACTGCTTGACCCCAGGCTATCGTGTTGGACACCTTGCCCTAGTCTTAAATCTCTGGCACAGGCTTGGAAATGGGCAGTACTAGGTCTAAAACCGATCATAATTCATCCCTGGAGGAGTGTCTGCTGTGAAATTCATCCAAATTGGGGTTGTCTCATACCATACACTCAAAACAAATGGTTTGGACTTCCTTATCCCAGTTTGCCTTTTTTTTTTAAATTATGAAGCTGTTGGCCATTTGCTATGGTTTCTTATTGGCTAGATCTGATTTAATTATTAACCCATAACTGCTAATCTGAGTATTTTCACCTGGTCTTCTCTTACCAAAGAAAGGGTCTGGCCCTCTTGCATCCTATGTGGTGACTGACAGTGCCTCCATTTTCCAGAATCCTCCACCTATCCTAGTCCCACCTATTTTGCTTCCCTATTGGCCAACAGTGCTTTATTCATCAACCAATAGGACAAACATATACACAGAAGGACTTCCCCATCATCTCCTCTTTTCTGCCTAAACAGAAAGATTTTAACTTTAACATAGTCAAATTATATATAACAGAACAGTTATCAAGTAAGAACTATAGTTACAATATTTAGTCCATTAACATTTAGTAAGATTTAAAGAAAGTATTTTATCATCTATCCTATCTGTGTGAGTCTAATGTCTTATATATAGCTTATCTTTTATATAACTAAGGAAAACTAAAACTATCTGTCTTCAACTCCATCAAAGACCACAGAAGGATAATATATAAACACTAGAATTGACAGAGACATCTTGCTACCTGAACAGTCACCCGAAGTTCCTCTGTAATGTTGGGGTATCCATCTTCTGCCCATAGGTTACAGTGTGTCTGTCAGACTTCTCAGCAAAGCAGGAAATTTTAAACTGTCCATCTGCATTGGCAGTTTGTCAGTCATTTTTCTGTGTTGTGTAGAATGTCTGGCAGACTCTTCCATGAAGCATGAATACTTTAGGACTGTCCATCTTGTTTTTTAAGTTTAGCAGTCACTTTCCTGTGGGTCCTACATGTCCAGTCCAGGCAAGAGCAGTTTCTTGCCCAAATGGCTAGTCTTGCTATGTTGAAAGCAAACTCCATAACAAGGTTCTTCGATGCCCATCTTCCTCTCAGACATAATTGGTGTGCCAGGAGTAGTTGTGTCTCACTATCATGAAAAACCCTAAACCATTTAAAGTCATATATTCTGTAGGTCTTTGAAAGGTGAAGAATATCTATCCATCTCAAATACATCTTTCTATATCTAAAAAAACCTAAGTAATCTAACTATAAGTTTTGACTATTTATAATCTGTACTTAATTATACATTTCATTTTTTAAAAGCTGTATAAACACAGTATCTAAACAAGAGGAGAAACATATATATATCACAAAATTCATCTTACATTTGTATCAATAAATGAAAATCCATACCAATACAAAGTATTCATTTCTTTTTTTTCCATTTACTAAAACTTCTAAATGCCTTTTCTTCTGGACTGACTTTTTAAATTTTTTTATTTTAATTTTAAATAGCTTGTTTTACATGTCAATCCCAGTTCCCTCTCCCTCCCCTCCTCCTGCACCCCCATCCCGCCCAGCCTCCCACCCTATTGCCAATTCCTTCCACATAGGGGACATCTAGAGTCTGTCATTTCACTCAGGGTAGGGTCCAGGCATTCCCCTAAGAGTCCAGGCTGAGAGAGCATCCCTCTTTGTGCTATGGACACACGATGTCTGTTTGTATTCCAGGGATAAACACTGATCCTCTGCTCAGGGCCCCATAAGTTGCCCAGGCATCCTCACTGACACTCACATTCGGGGGTCCGGATCAGTCCCATGCTGGCCTCCCTGCTGTTGGTCTGGGGTCCAAGAGCTCTCCCTCACAGAGTCTACTGATCTAACTCCCAATAAGGTATGTACAGATCATTTGTCTATAAATTTTATTTCAAATTCTAGAATCCGATTCTTCAATTGCTGCTTTCCTCAGCCCTGTGTCACCATCCATGTGGGGACATGTGTGGTCATCTGGGTCCTCCAACCTCCTGCACCCATGTGGACATCTTTTCTGCTCTCTCCCCCTCTCCCAGAAGCCTAGGAGATTCACAGCTTCCGCTCTAGGCCATTGGATTCTACATGGCTCTGGTTCTTTTGACCTGCTGACCCACATGGGTACTTAACTTTTCTTTTCTCTCCTGGTTTTCTCTTGCCTTACAGCCACCCTGACCACCCTGACAGTGTTCTACTTTGATACCCTCTCTCTTCCTCCACATGGTTCAAAATCTATATAATTTATAACAAAGTCTGTTTCCTGCAGAAAGTTTTTTCTTGTTAGAAAAGTTTTGCCTATTTTATATGTATGTATATGCCTCTGCCTGTAAGTATTGTGTACATGGAGCCACACAAAATTGCGTCAGATTCAGTTAAATGTATAAATATATGTGGTCACTGCATGTTTGTTTCTGACTGGTTTTGGATGTATTACTATTTCCCATGTGGCTTGCTGATAGCTTACCTGTTACTATTGCAACTACCTCCCTGGGCTCAGAATTTGCCTCTGGACTTTCTGACTACTGAGTCTTATGTAATAGCAAAGATTCATAAGTTATTTGGGCATAGATAATATTAAAGTTGTTTTATGCTGTTCTACCTTATTTAAAAAAACAGCAAGGGAATTGAGTATGGTTAAAAGTCTGTAATAAAAGTTAACCTAAAACTTGTAACTCCAAATTGGAGCTGTTTTCTACCATCTTAAGTGCAGCCACATGGGAAGTCACTATTTTGACTAGGGTTGGAGAAGAGGGAGGTCATGTGACTTCACTGCCATCTTGAGTAAAGGTGACCACATGGAATGACCCTACCAAGAAGTCAACAACAGGTTTCCAAGATATTTTGGATTAGGATGAATTTTTATATGAAATTCCTGTCCTTGTTTTCCTTCTGAAAACAAGGTTTATGAAAGAGGATTTAAAACAATGTTGGTTTAATGAGGTATTAAAACTGCACCTCCATGCATTCATGTATAGGGACATATCTTGCTGTCAATCAGATTTTGTAATGTAAGAATAATCCATTTGGTATTGTTTTTAGAGACACGGTTGAAAATTGATTTTCCTTCTACAAATTATGGTTGTGTTCTATGTCTTCGTTCTTGAAATAAGAACTTAAGACCACAGCAAGACAGTGACCTAAGCAGTCTGGCAAAGAATCTCTCCTTACTTAAGGTCTATTTGGCTAACAGATACCAATTTAGGAATGTATGCCTAACCTCCTTGCTTTTACTAATATTGTTAAACTGTAGCTAGTTTGATAAACTAAGTCATACAGAAAAGTCTTATCTTTATATTAAAAGAGCTTAAATTCAGAAATTGTTTTTTCTTTTTTTATTTAGAAACAATCTTATTTCACATATCAGTCCCCCCTTCCCTCTCTCTCCCATGTTTCCATGCCTCCCCTACCCCCCAGCCCACACCCCACCCACTCCCCAAGGATAGTGAGGCCTTCCATGGGAGATCATCAAAGTCTGGTACATCATTTGGGAGTACCAGAATTGAAATAGTATCCCTCCATAAGGAATGGGCTCCCAAAGTCCATTTGTGCACTAGGGATAAGCACTGGTTTCTATGATAGAGGCCCCATAGACTGCCCAGGCCTCCTAAGGTCTACAGCCATACCACCCTGAATGTGCCTGATTTCATCCGATTTTGGAAGCTAAACAGGTTTGGACCTGGTTAGTACTTTGATGGGATAAATAGTTATTTTTAAGGCTAAACTTAACAGGGATAAAGCTATAAAACCCCAATCTTACAAGACATACAAATTAATAGTCAAGCACCTCATTAAGGATCAAATTCTTTGACATGTTCAGATTTAGTTTCTTACATATGCTTTCAAAGTTAAGCGTAAAACAAGTAGCTAGAAACAAATATTTGTCTAGTCTAGATATACTTGGCTGAGAATGGTCCTCAATGCTTCAGAGATCTGAGAATATGGCATTTAAAAAATGTTTAATGAAAAAGCGTTTTATGATAGCGAGACATGCCAGCTCTTGGCAGTACCCTTATCTCCTACAAAGAAGATGGATGGGCACAGAAGAACCTCCACTTGGAGCTTGCTTTAAATATGGCAAAGCTGATCACTGGGATTATAAATGCAGAAAAAACTGCCTTTCACCTCAGCTGCTGCCATGACCCTGTCTAGACTATGGACAGGCAAGATACTGGGAAACTGATTGCCCCACTTTGCTTGGACAAGGTAGCTGCCCATCATCACCACCAAGTTCTTACTCCACAGGAAAGTCTGTCAGATCTTCTGGACCCGGAAACCAAAGACTGATGCTTTTGTCCCCAACAACCATGGAGGAACCTAGGGTAGTTGTCAAGGTAGCCAGTAAGTCCCTGTTATTTTTAATAGATTTGGAAGCTTCTTGGTCTGCACTTATGCTTACTCAGATGAAGTTTATCCTTTTCAGACCTGATGGTGTTTGATGACTAGGCTACTGATAGTTTTATCAGTTTAACAGGTCCCCCACCCTCTAGCCTACAACCACCTTGGTAGTTCATTAGTTAGTTCTTAGTTAAGTTTCTTGTTAAAAAATACAGACAGGTTTGCCTTGTTCACAGGCTTCATAATAAAGGATAAACAGGTTTCAAATTTAACTTCCAACTAAAGGAACACAGAAATTGACTCAAGGCATATAAATGCATGTTGTAAAGGTATAAGTAAATGATTTAAGGTATGTAAAGATGTTTCAGACTTCCGTCTTTTTATGCTCCAACTGGAATTCAGAGGGCACAGGAGCCCAGTTGGTGCAGCTCAGAGGGACAATCCTCCCAGGGCACAAAGCCAAATTGTGTAGAGAAGAGTGGAAAATAGACCTGGGGTGGAGCACACAGAAACTGTTGGGAAGGGGAAGAATAGTCCTCTATTTGCTTGTGGACAAACATAGTTACTATTCCTTCCTATTTTGCTGCACAGGTTCAAACTATGCTTTTGATCACTCATGGCAGAAAGACAACTTGTGTAAGTGACTATAAACTCTAGGTCTTCCTCTTTTTAAACTAAGGGGGTAATAAAAGGCCAAGAAGAACTTAGGTGATTATGGCCACTGGAAAAGAAACAGGTTTGCATGAAAGATTCTCCCCTAATCAATGAGAAGAAAAATCCAGAGTATTTAAGGGTCTGAGATCTAGCCAACCCTAAAAAAATAGCTCATTAAGTTTAATAATGATTATATAGGTTTCTTGAAATGTTCTGATAAGAGTGACTAATATGGCCTACTAGTTAATACATGCTCTTCAGAAATAACCGTTTTATTTGCTCAAAAACTGAAAACGATCATGGTAATGAATCATACTTGGCACACATAGTTACAGATCTCCTTTTCTGTGTACCTTTGCAGAGCTACAGCATCTCCTTTTGTGTGCCTTTGCTAGAATGTGACCATGACATTCTTCTTTCCCAATGGTGGGGTACACAGTTTCTGTTGAACCTGGAGGAACTTAAATGACTCAACCAGTAAAGATATTATTAGAGCTGCTGTATGAGGCTTAAGAGAATGTAAAAATGCCACACATGTTCCTTTGAAATCTTGAGCTTGCTTTTGGAATGAAATTACCACGTAGTAAAGAAGCCTAAGCAACCTGTGGAACTGACTCCAGCTCTAGTTCAGCTCTTAGTTGATAACTGATTTGATGTGAGATGAGCCCACCAAGAGCAGTTGTACCTTCTCGGTTGATACTGCATGTTGCAGAGATGGTCTGTCCCTGTCTGATCCTACATGCTTGGCAGATTCCTGAGCAAAATGAATATAGACTATTATTAATGTGAAAACTCAAATTCTGAAATTCTTACAAATGTTTGAGCATGGGTGCCATGCTGTAAATGGCAGTCCAGGTGGTTCACATGGGTGTCTGAGGTAGTCTGTACTTTTGACCACTCAATGTTCAGAAATTGTTTTATGCACAAATATTTTAAGATTTATTTTCTGTGTATGAGTGTGTTGTCACATATGTATGCACACCATGAGCATGCCTGTTACCCACAAAAGTCAGAAGAAGGCATTGGATCACCTGGAACTGGTGTTACAGATGGCTGTGAGCCACCATGTGGTTGCTGGGAAGCAAACCTGAGTCTAGTGAATTTCCTTTTTCAGAATTGGGTCCCAGAACCAAGATGTCTCATAGAAAACTGCACATTCATAAATATTACCTGCTCAATCTGTATAATGTTACTTGTATGTATGTTTTTATGGCTGACTGTTTGGTATTGGATAACCAATTGGTATGCTCTTCCCTGGAGAATACTCCTGATCTCAGCATTCCTTAGTTGTCTGTAGTTTTTTGTGTAAGGTTAAGGCCTCATGTGATCTCCATTGTTCACATTAGTATGTCTGTGGTTGTCCTTGTTCAGCTCATGTTTAGGCAATCTTGTTGGTGAGACTTGATATGAAGCTTCTGATATTAGGAGACAATCTCACAGCAAACTCCCTGATATTCTGGCACTTACAGTCTTTCCATCTCCTTTTCTCTAATATTTTCTGAGCCTTAAGTGCTGGAGTCGTTTTTGTTTTGTAGAAGTATTCACTGAACCTAGGCCCAACAACTCTGCATTTTGATTTATTGTGATTTTCTATAATGGTCTCCTCCATCTGTGGCAAAGAGAAGCATAGTGGTTTGAAAGACAATGGCCCCCAAAGGGAGCTGCACTCTTAGGAGGTGTGGCATGTTAGAGGAAGTGTGTCACTGGGAGCAAGCTTTGAGGTCTTTTTTCCTCAAGCTTCCCTCAGTGTGACTGTCAGTCAAATTCCTGTTGCCTCTGAGTCAAGATGTAGGACTGCCAACTCTAGCACCATGTATGTCTGCATACTGCCAGGCTACTCACTATGATAATAAAGAACTGAAACTCTGAAACTGTAAGCAAGCATCTCAGTTAAATGTTTTCATGTATAAGAGTTGCCACAGTAATGGTGTCTCTTCACAGCAATAAAAACCCAAACTAAGGCAAGAATTTTCCTTGATGAGGGGTAAGGACTATATTTATCTGTGGACATAAGGATAAATATTTAGAATGCAATTAGGAATTGTGATGGCTTAGCAAAGTGATGGTTGTAGTTTTTCCTTCAAGATTCATGACTTCACTACCCCTTTGTAATTGGCTAGGTTTCTGTACCGCACATGATTTCCCTCTTAATGAGTTGTCTTAAGTCCAACTAGAAAGCTGTTGTTTACCACCAAGATATGTGTGTCACTACTTCATGTCAGGATAGGACTGTTGGTTGCTTCCCTCCTTTGGAAGTTTTCATGGTTCCTTTTGGTACCATAAAAACTAGTCCTCAGGAAGGAGGCTTTTAGATAAGTTCCAGCTTAGAGGCCTGTGTGTCCTGTGTCTGAAGTACATGGTTTTTCATCTGAAGTACATCTCATTGGAGTTAGAAGCCTTTGCTGAGTCAGAACATGCAACGTTGTCTTTCTTTGTTTGGGTTTTCTCACTCAATATGATCTTTTCTAGTTCCATCCATTTACCCACAAAGTTCTGATTTTATTTTTTTAGTTCAATAGGATTACATAGTGTGTACATACACTTTATTTTTCATTTATCCAAGCAACACTATACAGACTGAGGTAGTTGTATTTATATATTTATAAATGTGTGTGTGTGTGTGTGTGTGTATAGCAACAATCAATGAAAGACTAGGCCATAAATGTGGAAGAGAGAAAGGCTTTGAAGGGAGGAAAGGAAGGGAGAAACGATGTAATGAGCTCAAAAATAAAAGAATAAATGAATAAAAGAAAATACAAATTTTCTAAAATCTGAAAAATATGTATAAAGTCAGAAACTTTTGGTCCTAAGCATTTCAGGTAAGAGGTATTCATTCAGTATTGATTATTGTTTTAAATCCTCACATTTTTTGTCTACATGCATGTGTATGTCTGCCCCCACTTGTGGGTGCCCAAAGACACAAGAGTGTATCAGATCCTCTGGAACTGAAGTTACAGGCAGATAGTTATGAGCTACCTGACATGCATGTTGGGAACCAACTTTGAGTCCTCTGCAAGAGCAGTAAGCATTTCTAACTGCTAGGCTTTCTTTACAGTTCATAAAACATCATTTGAAGTGTTGTAACAATGATAAATCCCAGAAAAATGAAAAGCAAATGGAAATGGCTGAAATAAGAAACTGCATCTCAGATGTCTTCAGGGAAGCCTGCTGAAAAATGGTCATATCTGTGACCAGACTGTATCCAGTCTGAGCAGTACTACTTGGATTCAGAGCTTGTGTCAGTCAAGCAGATTTCCCAGTGATTGATTCTGTAGAGTGAAGGATTGGAGCAAGAGGAAAGAAATAATGAAAACAATTAAAAGATAAATAAACAAATATATATTTAAAATATAATAAATGGAATAAAACAAATGAATTTCAGTAAAATATAAAGGAAATTCTTTAAAATGATAAACTAGAGTTGTGGTCAGAAAACCAAAGACCTGTAACAAACCACAAAGGTGTAAACAACTACAGACACAGAGAACATGAGTTCTAATATAATCATATTGGTAAATTTATATCAGTAATTAAAAAATAGATGAAGTAAATTATAGATGGAAAATTAATTATTTATATCATCACATGCATCAATTGAAGAAAATCCAGGACATAGAAACAAGCTTTATAAATGTCAGACCCAGTACTCACAATAAATCAATAGCCATAGAAAAAAGGAGTAAAATGCACCCCGAAGCAAAGTTAAATAGAATAATGGCATCCTAAAGCAAGTAGTGGCCTTTTAAATTTATTTTGGCAATTATAAACATGTATAGAATGCATTGAGATTGTGCTCATTTCTCATCACCCTCTCCATTTCCTCTTCTCTTACTGATTCCCTTCTTCACAACCAACTCCTTCCTAACCCTATGTTGTGTGTGTTTGTGTTACACACATATGAGTAGTCACAGCTGCTGTGTGTTTGATATTGTGATAACCATGTCATATTAATTGTTTCATCCTCTCCTCCATCTTCTCTCTCTAACGGTCTTTTTTCCCCATGATGCTCCTTTTGTCTGGGATGGGGTGATATAGATAACTCATTTAGCATCCAACAGTTACTTGCTCTCAGTACTTTAAAAATGGTGGCTTTTAAACTCCAAATTTGAACAAGCCAATTTTTTGAGACAGGGTTTCTCTGTAGCTTTGTAGACTAGGCTGGCTTTGAACTCACAGAGATCCACCTGCCTCTGCTCCTAAGTGCTGGGATAAAAGGCATGTGCCACTACTGCCCGGAACAAGCCAGTTTTTAAAAAGAAAAAAAATGGGAGCAATAGACACAGCATGGCTATAGACTGAGTATTGTTTGGGGTTGAGGGAAGTAAATTGCTTTAGAGGGAAGACCTTAAAAGGTTTCTGTCTCATATGGACCCTACAAAACATGGCTCGAGACATGCTTGCTTCTATGACATGCCTTCAGCTCTACTCTCCCCCTTACTTGATGTCAACTATGCAAAACAATGATTTCTTCAACATTGTGACCAGAGCTTTACAGTTATGTAAGAAAATGTTCATAGGGAGAAAATACATGATAAGAATTTACTTAAAACATTTTAGCAAGGAAAAATTGGAAAATGATAGATTAAGCAAATGTGAAACATCTGGGTAAATGTAAACTGGGTGTTGAACAATAAGTACATTAGTTGTCTCTTCTTTTGAATTCTTGAGAATTTTTGTATTAAACTTTGCTTTTCAAGTGGACAACTAATTGGCAGCATTAATAATAGTTTTAATCAAATGGATCTATTTGATGACTTCTCAAATCTTGTTCACTCATCTCTTAGTCTTGGTTGCCACCTTCTTTTTGAAGGCCTCAATGTAGACAATGTACCTTCAGTCCCTACCAATGTCCATGCCTACAAAATGTCAAAGTATCTCTGCTGCAATAATTCCAAGACATTTGGGCAAGGATAGGATGGATCTATTGTGAATACAGACTCTACTTGGAAAATTGAAAGAAAGAAAGAAAGAAAGAAAGAAAGAAAGAAAGAAAGAAAAACATCTGTCTCAGAGGATCAAGTGGCTTGCTGAGCAAACATAAGGACTGAAGTTTAGATCCCCAGCAACTAACATAAAAACTAACGTTACTGACTCACCTGTAATCCCAATGTTTGGGAGGTGAAGGTAGGATGCTTAGGGCTAGTGGCTACCTAGACTAGCTGAATTGTTGAGCTACAGGCTTAGAGAGAGAACCTGCCTCAGAAAATAAAGTGGAGAGGGAATGTGGAAGACATGTCAAACTCTCACCTACACATGTGCATTTATGATTGTCTCATACATGTGAACAACACACTCATGGTGCACAAAATAATTGAAAGTACATTAAGAATCCTTGCAAAAGTCTGGAAGTTGGAGAGGGTTTTTACTAACTCAGACTCAGATCTGAATTCATATCCTAAATCTCCCTCAAAAATTACTTGATGTTTTTGTTTGCTTGTTCTTCTTGTTGGCCATTTTTTGTCTTGGGATGTAGTGGTAGAGAGATTGCCTACCACACTGCAAAGAAAAAGTGAGAAAGAAAGGATTGGTATGAAAATGAAGTGTGATAGTATCTGTGATAGTCCCTAGCACCCTTGACTAGCATGTAGTGCTTGCTTTTTCTCCTGTCCTTGAAAATGAAGCATCTTTAGGTAGTGGTTATATGTGATGTAGGTAGGAATTTAGTTTATTTGATACATAAACCCTATACTTTCTGAGAAACATAGGCTACCTCTTATTTCTTATCCACTTGTAGTTTTTTCCATACATTAAAACCGTTATGGTGGGGACTTAATTTATATAACACATTGTGGGACAGTTCATTGCCACTCTCTTCTGTATAACCTGTTCTGAAGATCTGGAGGTTCCTTATAAATAGGATGGAAGATGTCTATACTTCGACATCCTAAATCAAGAAGCAAGAATGCTGTTTTCAGTGTTGAGATGAGGCTGGTGTTGACATTTACCCTTTATTTACACAAGTGTATTAACGAATAACCTGAAAATGCGACTTGAACAGGATTTTCAGGTCATAATCAAGTAATTTGGTAGCCAGGGTATTGCTTACAAAATAATACTTTTAATGCTTACTGCAGAAGACAGTTGTTCTTCTGATATATCATGCTTTCAATATATAGCCACCTTTTTGTACAAAATATTTAATTTTATTGTAGTCTTGCAATCATTTTCATATTCTTATTTTCAAAGTTATATATCATTGTACTTATATATAATATTTGCATTATTTTCATTTAATATGAAATATAAATGTCATGTTATTATGTAGTCTTATATGCATAGTTTTAATGGCTAAATAATCTTTTATTGGGTAATAATTTATTTCAAGTGACAATACATAAGAATGTGTCATTGCTTCCTTTTACGCTATTAAAATGTATTTTTGTATTTTTTATTATTTTAAACTACTAAGAACATATTTTCAAGGGTTAAGTTTGGGGTCATGATGTTTAAATATTTTTAAGCTTTTGATAAAATTTTCAAATGTTTTCAGAATGTGTAATCTCTTCATATACAACTTTATTCTTAGCAGGCTCTCACTATGTAGATCAGTCTGGCTCAGGATTCTTGAAACCCTTGCTTCAGCATTTCAAGTGGTGTGAGTACAGGCATGCACCAGCACACCTGCCTACAACCTTCTTATGGTTTTATGAAGGTGATTGTTATCTAGTGAGGGAAATGTGGAACTGATTAATTTGATGATACATATGACAGTATCCTTAGCTATTCCAAAATAAAAGTTTTTATTTTAAAATCAAAGAGGAAAATGTGGTATATGGTATTATTATGGGAGAGGATTTTGTGGAAAACTCGAGTTCACTGTACTTAACAAGCAACTAGTTCTTTACATAAAATAAGACAGTTATAATCAGATGGTGGGAGGGATGAAGTCTTTTTCCTAGCATTTTACACAAAATTTCTAACTCTTTGTCCCCTATTGTATTTATCCTAAGCAGTATGCGTTTGGAACAACAGGATGCAGAACCCATCTCATCATTTGCTCAGTACCTATTCATTTGAACTTGTTTTTTATACATGTGTTTTCCCATAATGTCTTTTCCTTGTTCTTTTCATTGTAATCATGATGAACACAGATGTTAAGAACATAACATTTCTTCATTTGAGGGTCGCTTTTGTTTTTTGAATTGTAAATGCTGTTCTTCCTGAAGGAGGACTGTGTTACAATAAGAATGGAAATTTTCAGATAGAGTGTAGTATATTATACTTTCAAGAGGCTTAATGTTTGCAAGAGAAAAATTAAGCAGTCAGCTTAATATGTAGACAACATCTGTTACACAAATTCACTATTAATGATAGCACCAGGATCTCCTTTGTGACTGAGTTTCATCCAGCTGCCCCTGCTGATAAAAGATGCCAAAAAGAGGCTGCGTATTTAGTTGTCAGTTCAGAATGACTTGGGGAAACAGCACATAAACTCAAAGCGAATCTTTGTTAACTTTTGAAATCAGAGCCTCGTTTATCATGGTGAAAGAAGGCTTATAATCTCTTCACAGTCAACTCATTATCTCCAGTCAATGTTTGGTAAGACGCTCCCAAGTTTGGTAATGCAGTGGAAAGCCGCACACCAAGAAACAGCTCCATGGTGTCCATCTGCAAAGAAATCAATTCAGCCATAGGTCCAAAAATTACAAGTTCTCCTTCCAAAGCTTACTTCCAAGACAGCATTTCCACCCACACTAGCAGATCTGTTACTAAATTAGTGAAATCAAAATTCCCAGGTCTGGATATAGTTTAATTTGATGAAATTCCATTGCTTACTTGGATTAAACATTACAATTGTCAAGTCAAAGCCATCCAGGAAACTGGTAGAAAAATTGCACTTTGCCTGTAAGAATAAGGCATATGAGCACTCTCACAATTTAGTTGTAAAGTTCATTTTGCTATATTTTCAAAGGTGCTGTTGTACATGAACTCAGGGCCTTGTACATGCTAGGCAAGTGTTCTACCACTGAGCTAACATCCCCATCCCAGTACTGTCACATTTTCCTTTCTTGGTTCCTTTGTGGATATGTGTTTTATTGTATATCAGTCAACTAACTTGGTACCTACTCCAGTACCTTTTGGATTTCTGGCTTGATACTAGGTACTAAGGATATGCTGAGAAGAAAAATGACGTTTCCTCTTTCAGATAGTTTTACTGACCATGTGGAGGATAACAAATGGCTGACTACATTAATAAGCACAAGAAGATTGATTGGCAATGGCATGGTAAATTCCATGTTCAAGGAAGGGCCTCTATTTGTCTGAAATCATAAATTAAGGAAATGCAAGATCAGTGTGAACATTCAGGGAAAGAGTGTCTGACCTAGGGAGTAGTAACTGTGTGGGCTCCCAACCTGGCAAGTACAGGGAACAACACAGAAGCTTGCCTGGGTGGATGGTGTTTCAAGAGGAAAGTGACATGACAATAAAATTATGAAGGTGGGCAGGGGCCAGCCCTTAACAATCTTGAGTATTATAGTAAGGAGAAGAGACTACCTTGTGTGAAGGAACACTGTTGTGGTTCTTTTTGTTGTTGTTTGTTTGTTTGTTTTTCAAGACAGGGTTTCTCTGTGGCTTTGTAGGCTGTCCTGAACTAGCTCTTGTAGTCCAGGCGGATCTCGAATTCACAGATCCGCCTGCCTCTGCCTTCCGAGTGCTGGGATTAAAGGCGTGTGCCACCACCGCCCGGCACTGTTGGGGTTCTTAAAGAGTGTACTGTTCTAGTCTGTATAGTTTAATTAATTATTGCTATTTTTGTTTGTAAGTCAGGGTCCCATGTAGCCTTCACTGGTCTCAAACTTGCTTTGTAGCTAAGGACTGCCTTGGACTCCTGGTCTTCTTGCCTCATCATCACAACTACTGGGGCTTTAGTCATGTACTCCATTCTATGCTTGTAGTCTGGTTTATAGTCATCTTTTTAATTTTGTTAATATTAATTTTGTTTTATTTTTAATTGTGTGTGTGTGTGTGTGTGTGTGTGTGTGTCTGTGTGAGTATATGCCATGTATGTGCAGGTGCCCATTGAGGCCAGAGCGGGTGTTGAAGCTCCTAGAGTTGAAGATACAGATAGTTGTGAGCTGCATGCATGACATGGGCTCTAGGCACCAACCTTGTCAATGCCTTTAACCATTAAGTCATCTCTCCAGCCCTGGTTTATGTTAATGTTGACTCAATACTAATTTTCTCTAAATACATAATCTCCATGCCAGATAGATCTCTTGGATCATTAAGAAATCATACTATAACTCAGTTTCCCCTTCTATAACAAGATTTTTCTGGAATGTAGTTTTTAACCTGAGAGTTCATATATGTAAGAGAGAGAGCTTTGGGTTACTGTAAGACCCCTGAGATCATAAACTTTGAGCTGGTTTACTTTTGATTACAGTTTGGAGTTTCCAATTTGTAATTGGTCGGCCCCATAGCTATGGTGAGGCAATACATCATGCTGAGAATGAGAAGTGGAGTGGAACCATTCAACTCCTGGTTAGGAAGCAAAGGAGAGGAAGGGGAAAGACCAGAATCCTACTCTTCATTTGAGGGCAATGCCCTCAGTGACCTGACAGTCTTCCAGAAATCCTCACCTGTTACAGATTCAATCACTTCCTGATAAGGCTTGCTAAGGATCAAGGCTTCAGCACATGGGGACTTGGGAGAGATTCTAGACCCAAATTTTAACTCCACATAATGCTCGTAAAATCATGCATGTCCATGCATCTGTTGAAGAAGTTGAGAACCAGTGGTCTAGATGGCCTTAGAGTTCCAGCTGCAAAATCCCAGGATCCTCAAGTCCTAAATGTGGCTAGCAGCCTCCTATTAGTATATCTTTTTGTTTTTAATTATTTTTAGATCTATTTATTTTATATGTATGAGTATTTCGCCTATATGCATGTATGTGAATTGCATGTGTACCTGGTACCCATGGAAGGCAGAAGAGGAGTCATTTTTGGAATTATAGTGATGAATGATTGTGAGATACCATGTAAGTGCTAGGAATCAGATCCAAGTCCTGTGCAAGAACAAGTTCCTAACTGCTGAGACATCTCTCCAGCCCCAAATTTTAAGTTTTTAAATTTTATGTTCATTTTTTGGATTTTTGAGAGAGTTTCACTGTGTAGCCCAGGCTTGTCTGGAACTCTCAGTCATACCCTAATTTCTCTGGTGCATGTTAGGACTATAAGTGTGTACTGCCACAAATTGTTTTGATTAGCAGATCTTTAAATCAGTGACCTTGTTATTGCTGACTTGCTTCCTTTCTTCATCATTACCAAAAACATTCTCAAGACTCTGTCCCATCTGGCAAACTGTATGTCTTCCCTTATCCCTTTCTGTTTTGTGTCTTTTGCCCTTGACACATGACAATGGAAGATACATAAGCTACATTCCTTTCTGTTATTTTATCTGTTACCATCATTCAATTTGATATTGCATAGGATATTCCAATAAGCATTTTTCTAACCAAATAATTCTGTGAAATAATTGTTTGTGTGACCATTTAAATGGCAAAACTCATTAAGGTCATAACAGTAACATAGAGTTTAACTTTATTAAAGTTTCTAAAGATAATTGTTTCTTAATCCTAACAGTCATATAAGTAAGTTTCAAATGGAACTATGGCATCACTCTGAAGGAATTCTAACTTCAGACTGTTGGAAAAGTTCACCAAGTTGACTTTAAAGTAGACTATACATAGCACATTTAAAAAATAAGTATATTTATTCAATGTTGTGATCAGACTATTATATTTAGCAGTCAATAGTATGGGTGGAAAAAGTCTACAGTAAAACCCTTTATTTGCAGATACTTTACACTTTCTACAGAACAGAAACTAAACCAGTTATTCAATTAGTTGCAAATATGGTTCTGAAGGGTTTTTGTCCATATGCATAAGAAATATCTAAACATATCTTCCTTATAGAATTTAGGCACTACCTCCACTATGTTTGAATGAATTCACAAATCTATTGTAGCCTCTAGTTTCCCTGTCATTCTCTAGCTTTTTTCATTCTAGGCTCCTCATTCCTGGCAAGAATTAAAACCTTTCAGCTACTGCTACCATAGCCACCTTGGTTTTGTGACTTAAAGTATTGGCCTCTACCATTACCATAGGGTTAGAACTTTTGCCTCCAAAGTTTCTTCTCTTCATTGCTCCAAAATTTGAAGACTGGTTGTTATAATTGTCAAAATCACTGTATCTTCTAACATCTCTAAAATTGCTTTTGTTGTTACCATCCATTATAGCCATACCTACTGTCACAAAATATTCTACCACCACAGCTGCCACCAAGGACACCATGACCTCTGAAGCAACTTCTGTCACCAAAATTGTCACTGCCACCAAAACCACTTACATGACTACTACCAAAGTTTCTGGAACCACTTTAATCTCTTTGACTGGATAAAGCACTAAACGTGTCTTGCTTTGACAGGCCTTTTCTTACTTCTCAATATAGTCATTTATAATGTTGTGTTTTTGGATGATAGTATTATCCACAGAATCATGATCATCAAAGATAAAGTTCTTCTTTTTTCCTACTGTCTCTGTCATGATTTCAGTCACTTCAATTTTCCCATACTGTTCAAAATAATGTCAAAAGTAATGTTCTTCTATGTCTTCTTCAATCAATACAAACAATGACATTTTTCACAGTGAAGTGGGCATCTGGTCTTTGACAGTCTTCTTGACACAGCTTTCTTTGGTTCTAAAGTCTTCCATGTACCTTGTGTAGCCTTGAATTCATAGATACATCCATCTCCACAGTGGTGTAGGTGACAAGTCCAAAGCCCCTAGAGTGCTTGGTACTTGGATCTCTCATTACCACACAGTTGGTGAATTTCCCATGGCTCAGATGACTCCCCAGAGACTCATTGGTTGTTTTGAAGCTTGGCCCTCTGATGAAGAGCTTGCACAGTTGTTTTGGTTCCTTAGGAGTCTCTGACTTCCATATGATGGCAGGGAGAGGAGAGCTTTCAGTGATGCTTCTTCCCTCACCGCATCAGCAGGCAGAAAGTTGAATTTGGTGATTTTAAAGTTATACTTATTTGTGCCCATTTTGAGTCCTAACTCAAAACAGAATCCCTAATTTCAAATTGTGTAACCATTCTAACTTACCCGGTTGTTTGTGCTTACCAGTACCACTACAGCTTTCCATTCAAAAGTTGGCGCAGCTGCTTGAAAAGACCTATTCCTAGAGGGCTCCACCAGTGGCAGAAGGGTGAAATTTGCAGCCATAATCTCATAATGCTGTGATTCCACCTGACAGTGGAATATGCCCCAGCATCCTTGCTGGCACCATCATGCTAATGAAGGACACAAATCCCCTTCCAGAGCGGGGCATAAGCAGCAGAACCTTGCTAAATGACTGTAATGAATGTAAACTGTAGCACAGCAGCTGAACCTTGCGATATGCTTAATTGCATATTGGGTGGCTTAGTCTTCATCCCTGCCAGTTGCAGGAGGATTACTTGTCTTTGGTGAACTCAGTAGAGAGTTGAAAGTAAATTTGCTCAAATGATAGTACACTTTAGAATAAGCATAACAGAAGAATCATAAATAACCACCAAGGAAAGTAAACCACAACCTAGTCTAAGCCTGCTCTTTGCTAACCAAGAAAGTTTTCTTAAAGAGGGAACCACTGTCTATCAATTTAGGCTTTTATTAAACTGTAAGTCATGAAGAGAATAAATGAATTCTATCTAAAATAAGAGGCATGTTCAGTGTTCTGTGCTGTAGGGAAAAAATAATAACTGGATGATGAAGTTGTACCTCTATTGCCTCAAATATGTGACTCCCACACAGCTTCAAATGGCCAGGTATGAGAAAGGCTGCACATTTTAAGCTTTCACTGACCTAAGATTCCCAAACTTGCTTCTTCTCCAATGAATAGAAATGATGTAGCCTTGGTTCTTAATAAGATTACAGATAGTATTTCTTTATAAAATTTTGTTTATGCTGGCAAGATGACTTAATGAGTAAGGGCACTTGCCACCAAGCCTCAGTGAGTTCAATTCTCAGGACCCACATGAACGAAGAGAATAAATCCCACAAGTTGTGCTCTGGCCTCCAAATATTCACTGTAGTGTGCACCCCCAATAAATAAATGTTTTTTTTTAATTTAAGATGTTGGGGATGTAACTCAATTTGTAGACTTCTTGCCTGGCATGCACAAAGCCCTGGGTTCTATTCTCAGGTGTGGTAGTACATGTCTGTGACCCTATCACTAAGGACATGAGGCAGGAGGATCATAAGAAGTTTAAAGTCATCCTTTACTGTATGTGAGGTCAGTTTGAGGTATGTCAAGACCCTATCTCAAAAATTATTTTTTACTTTAAAGAAGTAACATTAGGAGATAGTAAACTTTATTGGAAATGTTAGGAATTCCATTAAAACATGCCTGCCCTTTTCCTCCTATTGGGTTGCTTTGCCCAGCCTCAATATGAGAGTTTTTGCCTTGACTTACTATGTCTTGTTTTGTCATGTTTGGTTGTTGTCTTTTGGAGACCTGAACATACCTGAAGGGAAATGGAGAGGGAGTGGATCTGGGAGAAAGGGGAGATGGGGACAGAGCTAGGAAGACAAGAGGGAGGGGAAATTGGTCAGGATGTATTGTATGAGGGAATAATCTATTTTTAATTATGTAAATAATGAATAAATAAATTGATAGGGAAACAATGAAAATGAAACATTCTTGCCTCAGGTGTGCTTCATCCTTTTTTAAAATTTAAATTTGAAACAAGCTTGTTTTACATGTCAATACCAGTTCCCTATCCCTCCCCTCCTACCCTGCCCCCCACACGCCCCCTATCCCATCCCCTTTCTGCTCCCTAGGGAGGGTGAGGCCTTCCATGGGGGATCTTCAAAGTCTGTCATATCATTTGGAGCAGGGCCTAGTTCCTCCCCATCCCCATGGTCCCCCACCCCCGTGTGTCTAGGCTGAGGCTGACAGAGTAGCTCTCTATGAGGAATGGGCTGCCAAAGGGATAAACACTGATCCACTACTAGAGGTCCCATAGATTGCCCAGGTCTCCTAACTGACACCAATGTTCAGGGGGTCTAGATCAGTCCTATGCTTGTTTCCCAACTATCAATCTGGGGTCCATGAACTCACCCTTGTTCAGGTAGACGGTTTCTGTGGGGTTCTGCAGCCTGGTCTTGACCCCTTTGCTCATCACTCCCTCTCTACAACTGTATTCAAGGAATTCAGCTCGGTGTTTGGCTATGGGTGTCTGCTTCTGCTTTCAAATTTTATGGAGTACAGGTTTTAAAAGAATGCCCTGACGATTCTCTGGATTTCCTCAGTGTTGGTTGCTATGTCCCCCTTTTCATTTCTGATTTTGCTAATTTGCATGTTCTCTTTCTGACTTTTAGTAAGTTTGGATAAAGGTATGTCTATCTTGTTGATTTTCCCAAAGACCCAACTCTTCATTACAATGATTCTTTGTATTGTTTACCCAGTTTCTACTTTATTGATTTCAGCACTCAATTAGATTTTTTTCTGGTGTCTACTCCTTTGGAGTGAGTTTGCTTCTTTGTGTTCTAGAGTTTTTAGTTAATTCTCTAGTGTGACTATTCTCCAGTTTCTTCATGTGGGCACTTAGTGCTATGAAATTTCCTCTTAGCACTGCTTTCAAATTGTTCCATAAGTATGCGTATATTGTGTCTTCATTCTCATTGAATTCTAGGAAGTCTTTAATTTCTTTTATTATTTCTTCCGTTACCCAGGAATGGTGAAATTGCGTGTTATTCAATTTCCATGTAGGGTTTCTGCAAATTGTGTTGTTGTTGAATTCTACCTTTAAAGCATGGTGGTCTGATAAGATACAGGGGGTTATCCCATTTTTTTTGTACCGATTGAGGTTTGCTATTTTGCTGAATATGTGGTCCATTTTAGAGAAGGTTCCATGTGTCACTGAGAAGAAAGTGTATTCTTTTGTGTTTGGATGGAATGTTCTATTGATGACTGTTAAATCCAATTGGTTTATAACTTCTTTTTTGTGTTTTTATTTAAATTAGAAACATGCATGCTTCAAATGTCAATCCCAGCTCTCCCCTCCTTGTCCCTCCACCAGCCCCTCCTCCCCAGCCCAATCCCCACATTATACCCCAGGGAGGGTGAGACCCTCCTTGGGAGGATCTCCAGAGTCTGTAATTTAATCCAAGGCAGGACCTAGGCCCTACCCCATGTGTCCAGACTGAGAGAGCATCCCTCCATGTGGAATGGGCTCCCAAAGTTCATTTGTATGCCATGGTGACCACTAATCTACTACCCAAGGCCTCAGAGATTTCTGAGGCCTCCTCACTGACACAGCATTCATGGAGTCTGGATTAGGCCCCTGTTGGCCTCTCAGCCATCAGTCTGGGGTTCAAAAGCTCTCCCTTGTCTGGTCAGCTGTCTTGGTGGGTTTCACCAGCACGGTCTTGACCCTTTTGCTCATTACTCCTCCATCTGTCATTGGGTTCCAGGGGGTCAGTTCAGTGTTTAGCTGTATGTGTCTCTGCTTCCATCAGTCACTGGATGAAGGTTCTAGGATGTCATATAAGGTAGTCATCAACCTTATCATCAGGTAGAGGACATTAATGTAGTATCTCTGCTATTACTTAGCTTTCCAGTTGGTGTTATCCTTGTAGATATCTGGAAATCTCACTAGTGTCAGCTCTCTCCTCAAAGCTATAATGACTCCAACTATTATGGTATCTCTCATTCTGCTCTCCTCTATTCTTACCCCGGCTCAACCTTCCTGCTTTTCCGTGTTTCTTCTACCCTCCTCTTATTCCCCTCTCTTTTTCCTGGTTCCCTCTCTCCTCCCTCCATGTCCCCAATCTGCTCAGGAGATCTTGTCTCATTCCACTTCTCTGGGATATACTGCATATCTCTTGGGAACCTCCCTGTTTCCCAGAATCACTGGCCCTGGGATTGTAGGCTGGCACTCCCCTGATCCATGTCTAAAATCCATATATTAGTGAGTATATGCTTGTCTTTTTGTGACTGGGTTACCTCACTCAGGATGGTTTCTTCTAGTGCCGTCCATTCGCCTGCAAATTTCAACATTCCACTGTTTTTTTCCATTGAGCAGTACTCCATTGTGTAAATGTACCACATTTTCTCTATCCACTATTCGGTTGTGAGGCATATAAGTTGCTTCCAGGATCTAGATATTACAAATAATGCTGCTATGAACATAGTGGAACAGATATCCTTGTTGTATGAATGGGCATCTTATGGGTATAAGCCATAGTGGAATTGCTGGGTCTAGTGGTAGACTGATTCCCATTTTCCTGAAGAATCTCCATACTGATTTCCAAAGTGGCTGTACAAGTTTGCACTCCCACCAGCAATGAACGAGTGTTCTTCTTTCTCCACATCCTCTCAGCATAAGCTGCCATTGGTGTTTTTTATTTTAGCCATTCTGACAGGAGTGAGATGGTATCTCAGGGTTGTTTTGATTGCATTTCCCTAATGGCTAAGAATGTTGAGCACTTTCTTAAGTGTCTCTTAGCCATTTTAGACTCCTCTATTGAGAATTCTCTATTTAGTTCAGTCCCCCACTTTTTAATTGGGTCCTTTGGTGTTTTGGAGACTTGCTTCTTGAGTTCTTTGTAAATTTTGGAGATCAGCCCTTTGTCAGATGTGGGGTTAGTGAATATCTTTTCCCAATCTGTGGGTTGCCTTTTTGTCTTGTTGACTGTGTCCTTTGCTTTAGAGAAGCTACTCAGTTTCAGGAGGTCCCATTTATTAATTGTCAGTCTCAGTGTTTGTGCTACTGGTGTTATGTTCAGGAAGCCATCTCCTGGACCAATTCGTTGAAGAGTACCTCCCACTTTGTCTTCTAAGAGGTTCAGTGTGGCTGGATTTATGTTGAGGTCTTTGATCCACTTGGACTTACGTTTTGTGCATGGCGATAGACACGGATCTATCTGCAGTCTTCTGCATGCCAATATCCAGTAATGTCAGCACCATTTTTTAAAGATATTATCTTTTTCAATTGTATAATTTTAGCTTCTTTGTCAAAAATCAGCTGTTTATAGGTTTGTGGATTAATCTCAGAGTGTTCAATTCGATTCCATTGGTCTACCTGTCTATTTTTGTGCCAATACCAAGCTGTTTTCAGGACTACAGCTCTATAATAGAGCTTGAAGTCAGGAAAGGTGATGCCTCCAGATGTTGCCTTGTTGAGCAGGATTGTCTTGGCAATCCTGGGTTTTTTGTTTTCCATATAAAGTTGAGAATTGTTCTTTCAACATCTGTGAAGAATTGTGCTGGTATTTTGATGGGGATTGCATTGAGTCTGTCTATTGCTTTTGGCAGGATTGCCATTTTTACTACATTGATCCTACCTATCCAAGAGCATGGGAGATCTTTCCATTTTCTGGTGTCTTCTTTAATTTCTTTCTTTAAAGACTCAAAGTTCTTGTGATACAGGTCTTTCACTTGTTTGGTTAGTGTTACCCCCAGGTATTTTATGTTGTGTGTGGCAATTGTAAAGGGTGATGTTTCTCTGATTTTTTTCTCAACCATCTTATTGTCTGTATATAGTAGGGCTACTGATTTTCTTGAGTTGATCTTGTATCCTGCAACTTTGCTGAAGGTGTTAATCAGCTGTAAGAGTTCCCTGGTAGAGTTCTTTGGGTCACTTATGTAAACTACCATATCATCTGCAAATAAGGAAAGTTTTATCTCTTCCTTTCCAATTTGTATGCCCTTGATCTCCTTTTGTTGTCTTATTGCTCTAGCTAGAACTTGGAGTACAATATTGAAGAGGTATGGGGAGAGAGGACAGCCTTGTCTTGTTCCTGATTTAGAGGAATTGCCTTGAGGTTCTCTCCATTCAGTTTGATGTTGGCTACTGGCTTGCTGCATATAGCTTTTATTATGTTTAGGTATGTGCCTGTTATCCAGGATCTCTCCAAGACCTTTATCATGAAGGAGTGTTGGATTTTGTCAAAAGCCTTTTTTAGCATCTAGTGAGATGATGATGTGATATTTGCTTCTCAGCTTGTTTATATGGTGGATTACATTGGGATTTTCGTATGTTGAACCATCCCTGCATCCCTGGAATGAAGCCTACTTGATCATGGTGGATGAATTTTCTGATGTGTTCTTGAATCCGATTTGCCAGTATTTTCTTGAGCATTTTTGCATCAATATTCATGAGGGAAATTGGTCTGAAGTTCTCTTTCTTAGTTGTGTCTTGGGTGGCTTGGGTATCAATGTTATTGAAGCCTCATATAAAGAGTTTGCAGAGACCCTTCTGCTTCTATTTCATGGAATATTTTGAATATTTGAATTTGGTATAAGCCATTCTTTGAATTTCTGGTAAAACTCTGCACTGAAGCCATTTGGCCCTGGGCTTTTTTGGTTTGGAGACTTTTGATGACTGTTTCTATTTCCTTAGAGATTACAGGTCTATTTAAATTGCTTATCTGTTCTTGATTTAATTTTGGCAGGTGATATCTATCCAGAAAGTTGTCCATTTCCTTTATATTTTCGAATTTTGTGGAGTACAGGTTTTCCAAGTATGACCTGATGATTCTCTGGATTTCCTCAGTGTCCATTGTTATATCCCCTTTTTCATTTCTGATTTTGTTAATTTGCATGTTCACATTCTGCCGTTTGTTGAGTTTAGATAAAGGTTTGTCTATCTTGTTGATTTTCTCAAAGAACCAAGTCTTTGTTACATTGATTCTTTGTATTGTTTTCCTAGTTTCTGCTTTATTTATTTCAGCCCTCAATTTGATATTTTCCTGGCATCTATTCCTCCTGGGGTGAGTTTGCTTCTTTTTGTTCTAGGGCTTTCAGTTGTGCTGTTAATTCTCTAGGGTGAGTATTCTGCACTTTCTTCATGTGGGTACTTAATGCTATGAACTTTCCTCTTAACACTGCATTCAAAGTGTGCCCTAATTTTGAGTATATTGTGTCTTCATTCTCATTGAATCCTAGGAAGTCTTTAATTTCTTTTTTATTTCTTCTTTGACCCAGGAGTGTTGCAATTATGCATTATTCAATTTCCATGAGTTTGTAGGGTTTCTGCAAATTGTGTTGTTGTTGAATTCTAACTTTAAAGCATGGTGGTCTGATAAGATACATGGAGTTATTCCAATTTTTTGTACCTGTTGAGGTTTGCTATGTTGCCAAGTATGTGGTCAACTTTTGAGAAGGTTCCATGTGGCACTGAGAAGCAGGTATATTCTTTTGTGTTTGGATGGAATATTCTATAGATGTCTGTCAAACCCAATTGGGTCATAACTTCTATTAGTTCTTTTGTTTATTTGTTAAGTTTCTATCTGGTAGTCTTGTCTAGTGGTGACAGTGGGGTGTTGAAGTCTCCCACTATAAGTGTGTGAGGTTTTATGAATGGGTTGACTTTTAGTAATGTTTCTTTTACGAATGTGGATGCCTTTCTATTTGGGCCATAGATGTTCAGAATCGAGACTTCATCTAGCTGGATTTTTCCTGTGATTGATGTGAAATGACCTCTTTCATCTCTTTTGATTGATTTTATTTTTAAAATCTCATTTGTTAGATATTAGGATTGCTACCCCTACTTGTTTCTTGGGACCGTTTGATTAGAAAATCTTTCCCCACCCTTAACTCTGAGGTTACCTCTGTCTTTGAACTGAGGTGTGTTTCTTGTATGCAGCAGAAGGATAGATTCTGTCTTTGAATCCATTATGTTAGCCTGTGCTTTTTTATGGGTGAGTTAAGACCATTAATATTGAGGGATATTAATGACCTTTGATTGCTAGTTCTTGTTTGTTTTGAATGGTTGGGGTGGTGGAATAGTATATGGATTTCTACCCCTTTTTTCTTTTGGCTGTTGGTAAAGTGGGATTATCTACTGCCTATGTTTTTCTGGTTTTAGTTAACTTCCTTAGACTGGAGTTTTCCTTCCAGAACTTTCTGTAGGGCTAGGTTAGTGGATATGTATTGTTTAAGTCTGGTTTTGTCATGGAATATCTTGTTTTCTCCATCTATAATGATTGATAGCTTTGCTGGGTATAGTAGTCTGGGCTGGCATCCGTGGTCTCTTAATTTTGATACAATATCTACCTAGGACCTTCTGGATTTCAGAGTTTCTATGGAGAAGTCAGGTGTAATCCTTATAGGTTTGCCTTTATATGTTATTTGACCTTTTTCCTTAGCTGCTCTAAGTATTCTTTCTTTATTCTGTATGCTTGAGGTCCTGATTATTATATGGTGAGGGGACTTTTTTTTGGTCTACTCTACTTGGTGTTCTGTAAGCTTCTTGTACATTCATTGTTGAATATGTTTTCTGTCCATTTGAGTTGGATTTCTTCACCTTCTTCTATACCTTTTATTCTTAGATTTGGTCTTTTCACGGTGTCCCATATTTCCTGGGTATTTTGTGTTAGGGATTTGTTTAGATTTCTGTTTCTTACATTTTTTTGGTTTGTTTTTTTCTTCCATTTCTTTAAGGGATTTTCTCACATCCTCTTTGAGGGCCTCTATCATTTTCATGAAGGTGCTTGTAAGGTCATTCCTTTCTGCTTCATCTGCATTAGGGTGTTCAGGTCTTACTGGTGTAGAATCTCTAGATTCTGGTGGTGTCATATTTGTTTTTCTGTTGCTGAATGTGTTCTTATATTGCCTCTTCCCCATCACTTCGTCCAGTGGGTATAGAAAGTGTCTCTTCCTTTCCTGGTGTGTAGGTGACCAGGGTTCCTTTTCAGTGGGTGCAAGCAAATCCAATACTGTCTGGCCTCGGCTCTCTGTCCTCTGCCCTCTGCCCTCAGTGTGGGTGGAAGTGGACCAGCTCTCTCTCAGGCTCCTGGTCACTTGGTCATCCTTCAGGGGGCAAATCAACCTGGCTGCAATGGGCGAGTGGGAGGAATTTGGGTCTAAGATGGGGACTCTGCGCTCACCTCTGCCCTCTGCCCTGAGTGTGGTCAGAAGTGGACCAGCTCTCTCTGCAGGCTCCTAGTCACTTGGTAGTCCAACCAGGGGTGAGTCGACCTGGCTGCAGTCCCCAAGCCAAGGAATCCGAGAGAGGGTGAGCTGGAGGAATTCAGGTCTAAGATGGGACCCTGGTGTTCACCTCTGCTCTCTGCCCTGAGTGTGGAGGTCATAACTTCCATTAGTTCCTTTGTTTCTATGTTAAGTTTCTGTCTGGTGGTTCTGTCTATTGGTGAGAGTGGGGTGTTGAAGTCTACTACTGTAAGTGTGTGAGGTTTTATGTGTGATTTGAGTTAGTAATGTTTCTTTTATGAATGTGGATGCCTTTGTATTTAAGGCATAGATGTTCAGAATTAAGATTTCATCTTGATGGATTTCTCCTGTGATGAATATAAAGTGACCTCCTTCATCTCTTTTGATTAATTTTAAAGTTCAATTTGTTACATATTAGGATGGCTACATCCATTTGTTTCTTGGGTCCATTTGATTGGAAAATCTTTTCTCAACCTTTAACTCTGAGGTACCTTCTGTCTTTGAAGTTGAGGTGTGTTTCTTGTATGCCGCAGGAGGATGGATTCTGTCTTCCAGAAGGAAGGATTCTGTCTTTTGTAACCATTCTGTTAGCCTGTGTCTTTTTATAGGCAATTTAAAACCATTAATATTGAGAGATATTTATGATCATTGATTGCTCATTCCTGTTTGTTTTGGATTTGGTAGTGGTGGTTGTATTGTATGTGGATTTCTACCCTTTTTTCTTTTGACTGGTGGTAAAGTGGGATTACCTATTGCCTGTGTTTTTGTGGGTATAGTTAACTTCCTTGGGTTGGAGTTTTCCTTCCAGAACTTTCTGTAGGGCTGGATTGGTGGATATGTGTTGTTTAAATCTGGTTTTGTCATGGAATATCTAGTTTTCTCCATCTATATTGGTTGCATGCTTTGCTGAGTATAGTAGTCTGGGCTCACATCTATGGTCTCTTAGTGTTGTTAGAATATCTATCTAGGACCTTCTGGCTTTCATAGTTTCCATGGAGAAGTCAGGTGTAATTCTGATAGGCTTGTCTTTATATGTTACTTGGCTTTTTTCCTGTGCTGCTCTTAAATATGCTTTCTTTATTTGTTTGATGCTTTGATTATTATGTGGCGAGGGAACTTTTTTGTGGTTCCCTCTATTTGGTGTTCTGTAAGCTTCTTGCACTTTCCTTGGTATGTCTTCTTTTAGATTGGGAAAGTTTTCTTCTATGATTTTGTCATATATGTTTTCTGCACCTTTGAGGAGGGTTTCTTCACCTCCTTTTATACCTATTATTCTTAGGTTTGGTCTTTTCACAGTATCCAAATATTTTGTATTAGGGATTTGTTGGATTTGGTTGTTTAATCTGTTTCTCCTAATGTATCTTCAATGCCTGAGATTCTCTCTTCCATCTTTTATTCTCTTGGTTATGCTTGCATCTGTAGTTCCTGATCGTTTATCCATCTTTTCTATTTCCAGCATTCCCTTAGTTTGTGTTTTCTTTATTGTCTCTATTTCAGTTTTCAGGTCTTAAACTGTTTGAATTGTTTTCTTCATTTGTTTGATTGTTTTTTTTCTTGGCTTTCTTTAATTTGTTGATTTCTTGTATTTTTGATTTGTTTTTTTCTTCCATTTCTTTAAGGGATTTTTTCATATTCTCTTTGAGGGCCTCTATCATTTTCATGAAGTTGTTTTTAAGGTCATTCTCTTCTGCTTCATCCGCATTGAGATGTTCAGTTCTTGCTGATGTAGAGTCTCTAGAGTCTGTTGGTGTCATGTTGGGGTTTCTGTTGTTTAATGTGTTTTTATATTGTCTTCTTCTCATCCCTTCCTCCAGTGGGTGCAGGTGAAGTCTCTTCCTGTCCTGGTGGGTACAGGTCCAAGGTTTTCTTCCAGTGGTTGCTAACAGGCCCAATACTCCGATGACTCTCGTCTTCCCATGGGTGGATGCTGGATTAGTACAGGGATGTTGGCAGACCCTGGATGGGCTGTTCTGCTGGGATGGCTTTCCCTGTGCAGGCCCCAAGCCTCAGCAGGCTCTGAGCAGGGTACCAGAAGGCAGGCCGGAAAAAGCCCATGCTTACCTCTTCCTGAAGTGGAGGCAGGACTATGATGCTGTCAGTCTCTGGATGGGCTTGTCCGCTGGGATGTGTTCCCCAGTGCTCAGTCCCCAGGCCTCAGGAGGCTCCAAGCAGGGCAAGGGAAGGTGGGCCAGAAACAGGCCCACACTTATTTCCTGTGTTTCACCCTTAATTCCTCAGTTCACCTAAAGTAACTGGGATGTTTTGTTCTTTGTAATAAAATGGATAATTTTTGCATTGTTTGGTTTTAAGATTTATAAATGCTAGCATAAAGAGCCATTTACTTTCTCAGTGCAGTTAATAAGATAATTGTCTTTATTAACTGCCTAGCTTCAATTCTATAAAGTGGAAAAAACTATCCCAAATATAAATGACCACAAAGACCTTTTGATATTATGTCTAATTTTCTAATAATAGTAAATATGTTACCTAGAGAAATTGGATAGGTGTTTTTCTAGTGATGGTAGAACAAATGACTTAAGAGAGCCAGGTTCCTAGTGAATTTATAGAACTGCTTTGCTATTTCTAAAGACTGTCTATATCCAAATGGATGTTGTAAGAATGAGAAAGTTTCTCTAATGTATTAGCTGAGAAGAGGAAGTCTCACAATCTGCCACACACAATCTGGAATCCTAGCTGTAAATCCTGGTCCAAAGCTGGTTCCTGAGAACCAGGAGAGACAATATTCTAATGTAGGAGAAAATGGACATCCTAGATACAAAAGTTTAAATAACTTTTAGAATTGACTTTTAAAATTTTGCTGGAGAAGCCAGGCATTGGTGGTGCATGCCTTTAGTTCCAGCACTTGGGAGGCAGAGGCAGGTGGATCTCTATGAGTTCAAGGCCACCCTGGTTTACAGAGCAGGTTTCAGGGCAATCTCCAAAGCAATACAGAGAAATCCTGTCTTTAAAAAAAACAAAAAATTGTTGGAGAGAGAACACAGCAGCTCAGTCAGTATACCTTTTCCTTCTCTGCGGGAAGCTTACTGATGAAGTGAATTTTGCAGATACTACTGGAATCCTAGTCTTATTCAGTCTGGCTTTCCCCCTGTGGTGTCTTGTTAACTGCAGCATTACTTTAGTTTACTTTAGCCAAAGTTGAAGACAAGTAAAACATCCAGTGGTCAGACTGTAAGAATGATACAGTATTTTTAAAAGATTGCTGTAAAATTTTGAGATAATATTTTCAATTTCTTGGTGATGGAGTAGGTTATAAGGAACCTTAATGGAAGCAAAGGTAGAAAGACTTGAAGTAATTTAAAATTTTTATTATTTAATACTGTTTTATAATAATTTAAGGCAAAATAATTAAAAATAATATAGACAGTATAGACATACCACATTGTCTAAATCAGGAAAATGACCTTGAAACCAAGGTTAATGTAAGCCTGTTACTATCTTTTTAGTAGTAAAAATCTGACTGGAGTTGGTCTACATATACTGTATTATGGAGTTATAAATACAACTCACTTTCTAGTAACTATATTGTATACATACAGACTGCTGTTGAACTACTGTTTCTAATCCCACATGTAATAAGCTTTAGTTGCCTTGCTATCACAGGTAAAAAGCTGAACTATCTGAAAAATCAACTTCTCAAATCTGAAAAGATTATTCAGTGGTTAAGAGCATTTGCTGCTCTTAAAAGAGGACTGGAATTTGGTTCTCAGCATCCACACTGGGTGGCACACATCTGCCTGTAACTCTAGCTCCAGGGGATCAGACACACTCTTTTGACCTTCATGGGCACCTGCCCATGTGTGTAGACACATGCACATACACATTAAAAAGACCACTCTTCTTAGATTCAACAGGTTGCACCAGTACCCCCCAAACTATAGGAACTGACAAGTACATCAGAGAATTTCAATTTACCAGAACAGAAGACCATGAACAACAATCACCATGGGAACAAATGCTGAGATAGGGGTACCTGAGTTGTAACAGGCAAAGTGCTGTATCTTCAGTATGGACAAACCTAAGGGTCAAGCTTCAAAATAGACCCAGTCTGTCAGTTTAATGATTCTTGGTTATTAGGATTTATATTAGAAAATGAGGGTCTGATTCGTCAGAAGAAGCCACTTGCACTTCTTGGGGAACCATGTGTTTTGAGGATAAAAGCAAGAACTAAGAAACAGATGTTAAATAATAACTGACCATAAAAATTATTAATTTGATTTATGAAATATGTGGTTAGCCTTGGATGAGTCTGTGTTTTGATTAACCAAGGATGATTTTATGTTTTGTTTAATTCTGGATGATTTTTTTCATTATCTTTTATTACATTATTTTTTTAGAAAAAGCTTGCTTCACATGTCAATCCCAGTTCCTTCTCCCTCCCCTCCTCCTGCACCCTTCCTACACTACCCCCAGCCTCCCACCCTATCCCCATTCCTTTCCACATAGGGGGTATCCAGAGTCTGTCATTTCGTTCAGGGCAGGGTCTAGGCCTTCTGCCAAGAGTCCAGGCTGAGATAGCAACCCTCTTTGTGGTACGGACACACAAAGTCCATTTGTATACGAGGGATAAATACTGATCTACTTCCCAAGGCCCTATAGGTTGTCCAGTCCTCTTCACTGACACCCACATTCAGGGGGTCTGGATCAGTCCCATGTTGGCCTCCCAGCTGTTGGTCTGGAGTCCAAGAGCTTCCCCTTGTTAAGGTCAGCTGTTTCTGTTAGTTTCACCAGCCCGTTCTTTACCCCTCTGCTCATCACTCCTCCCTCTCAGTCACTGGGCTCCAGGGGTTCAGTTCAGTGTTTAGCTGTGGGTGTCTGCCTCTACTTCCATCAGCCACTGGATGAAGGGTCTAGGATGGCATATAAGGTAGTCGTCAAACTCATTATCAGGGATGGGCATTTAAGGTAGTCTCTACACTATTGCTTAGTTTGCCAGTTGGTATCATCCTTGTAGATCGCTAGAGACCTTACTGGTGCCAGATCTTTCTTCAAACCTATAATGACTCCTTCTATTGTGGTATTTCTCTTCCTGTTCTCCCCTATTCTTTCCCATACTTAAACTTCTTGCTCCCCTATGACCTCTTCTTTTCTTCTCTTCTCCCCCTCTCTTTTTCCCAGTTCCCACTCCCCTCCTCCCCTGCTCCCAATCTGCTCAGGAGATCTTGCCTCATTCCTTTTCTCTGGGGTACCATACGTATCTCTCTTAGGTTCTTTCCTGTTTCCCAGACTCTCTGTCAGTGAGGTTGTAGGCTGGCAATCCCCTAATTCGTGCCTAAAATCCATACGTGAGTGAGTACATACATGTTTGTCTTTCTGTGACTGGGTTACCTCACTCAGGATGGTTTCTTCTAGTGAAATCCATTTGCCTGCAAATTTCAAGATTCCATTGTTTTTTCCATTGAGTAGTGCTCCATTGTGTAAATGTACCACATTTTCTCTATTCACTCTTCAGTTGAGGGGCATCTAGGTTGCTTCCAGGTTCTGGCTATTACAAATAATGCTGCCACAAACATAGTGGAACAGGCATCCTTGTTGTATGAATGTGCATCTTTTGGGTATATGCCTAAGAGTGGAATTGCTGGGTCTAGTGGTAGACTGATTCCCATTTTCCTGAGGAATCTCCATACTGATATTCAAATTGGCACTCCCACCAGCAGTATGAAAGTGTTCCCTTTTCTCCACATCCTCTCCAGCATACATTGTCGTTGGTGTTTTTGATTTTAGCCATTCTGACAGGAGTGAGATGGTATCTCAGAGTTGTTTTGATTTGCATTTTCCTGATGGCTAAGGATGTTGAGCACTTTCTCAAGTATCTCTCAGACGCCTTAGACTCCTCTATTGAGAATTCTCTAGTTCTGTACCCCACTTTTTAATTGAATCCTTTGGTGTTTTGGAGACATGCTTCTTGAGTTCTTTGTAAATATTGGAAATCAGCCCTCTGTCAGATATGGGGTTGGTGAATACCTTTTTCCATTTTGTAGGCTGCCTTTTTGCTTGCTGACTGTGTCCTTTGCCGTACAGAAGCTTCTCAGTTTCAGGATGTCCCATTGGTTAATTGTCGATGTCAGTGTCTGTGCTACTGATGTTATGTTCAGAAAGTGGTCTCCTGTACCAATTCATTCAAGAGTACCTCCCACTTTCTCTTCTACGAGGTTCAGTGTGGCTGGATTTATGTTGAGGTCTTTGATCCATTTAGACTTACGTTTTGTGCATGGCGATAGACATGGATCTATCTACAGTCTTCTGCATGCCAATATCCAGTTATGCCAGCACCATTTGTTGAAGATGCTTCCTTTTTTCTATTGTATAATTTTAGCTTCTTTGTCAAAAGTCAAGTGTTCATAGGTGTGTGGGTTAAAATCAGGGGTTTCAATTCGATTCCATTGGTCTACCTGTCTATTTTTGTGCCAATACCAAGCTGTTTTCAGGACTATAGCTCAATAATAGAGCTTGAAGTCAGGGATGGTGATGCCTCCAGAAGTTCCTTTATTGTACAGGGTTGTTTTGGCTATCCTAGGACTTTTGCTTTTCCATATAAAGTTGATTATTCTTCTTTCAAGGTCTGTGAAGAATTGTGTTGGGATTTTGATGGGAATTGTATTGAATCTGTAGATTGCTTTCGGCAAGATTGCCATTTTTACTATGTTGATCCTACCAATCCAAGAATATGGGAGATATTTCCATTTTCTGGTATCTTCTGTAATTTCTTTCTTTAGAGACTGAAAGTTCTTGCTATAGAGGTCTTTCACTTGTTTGGTTAGTGTTATCCCCAGATATTTAATGCTGTTTGTGGCTATTGTAAAGGGTGATGTTTCTCTGATTACTTTCTCAGCCCATTTATGGTCTGTATATAATAGGGCAACTGATTTTTTTGAGTTAATCTTGTATCCTGTCACTTTGCTGAAGGTGTTAATCAGCTGTAGGAGTTCCCTTGCAGAGTTTTTTGGGTCACTTAATGTAAACTATCATATCATTTGCAAATAGTTAAAGTTTGACTTCTTCCTTTCCAATTTGTAACCCCTTGATCTCCTTTTGTTGTCTTATTGCTCTAGCTAGAACTTCCAGTACAATATTGAAGAGGTATGGGGAGAGTGGACAGCCTTGTCTTGTTCCTGATTTTAGAGGAATTGCGTTGAGTTTCTCTTCGTTTAGTTTGATGTTAGCTGTTGGCTTACTGTATATTGCTTTTATTATGTTCAGGTATATTCCTGTTGTCACTGATCTCTCTAGGACCTTTATCATGAAGGGGTGTTGGATTTTGTCAAAGGCATTTTCAGCATCTAGTGAGATGATCATGTGGTTTTCCTTTGTAGTTTGTTTATATGGCAGATTACGTTGATAGATTTTCATATGTTGAACCATCCCTGCATCTCTGGGATGAAGCCTACTTGATCATGGAGGATGATTTTTCTAATGTGTTTTTGGATTTGATTTGCTAGTATTTTATTGAGTATTTTTGCATCAATGGTCATGAGGGATATTGGTCTGTAGTTCTCTTTTTTAGTTGTGTCTTTGTGTGACTTGGGTGCCAAGGCAATTGTAGCCCATAAAAAGAGTTTGGCAGTGAACCTCCTGCTTCTATTGTGTGCAACACTTTGAGGAGTATTGGAATTAGCTCTTCTTTGAATACTTGATATAATTCTGCACTGAGGCCATCTGGGCCTGGGCCTTTTCTGGTTGGGAGACTTGATGACTGCTTCTATTTCATTAGGTGTTATAGGTCTGTTTAGATTGCTTATCTGTTCTTGATTTAATTTTGGTAAATGGTATCTATCCAGAAAACTGTCCATTTCCTGTAAATTTTTGAATTTTGTGGAGTACATGTTTTCAAAGTACGCCCTGATGATCCTCTGGATTTCTTAAGTGTCTGTTATGTCCCTCTTTTCATTTCTGATTTTGCTATTTAGCATGCTCTCTCTCTTTCTGCCTTTTGGTTGGTTTGGATAAAGGTTTGTCTATCCTGTTGATTTTCTCAAAGAATCAACTCTTTATTTCATTGATTCTTTGCAAAGTTTTCCTGGTTTCTACTTTATTGATTTCAGCCCTCAATTTGATTATTTCCTGGCATCTACTCCTCTGGGGTGAGTTTGCTTCCTTTTGTTCTTTGTCTTTCAGTTGTGCTGTTAATTCTCTAGTGTGACTATTCTCCCGTTTCTTCATGTGGGCAATTAGTGCTATGAACTTTCCTCTTAGCACTGCTATCAAAGTGTCCCATAAGTTTGGGTATGTTGTATCTTCATTCTCATTGAATTCCAGGAAGTCTTTAATTTCTTTTTTTTTATTTCTTCCTTGATCTAAGGATGGTGCAATTGTGCATTGTTCAATTTCCATGCATTTGTAGTGTTTCTGCATTTTGTGTTTTTGTTGAATTCTAATTTTAACGCATGGTGGTCTGATAAGATACAAGGGGTTATTCCAATTTTTTTTGTATCCGTGGAGGTTTGCTATGTTTCCGATTATGTGGTTGATTTTAGACAAGGTTCCATGTGGCACTGAGAAAGTATATTCTTTTGTGTTTGGATGATGTTCTATTGATGTCTGTTAAGCCTAGTTGGGTCGTAACTTCTGTTAGTTCTTTTGTTTCTTTGTTAAGTTTCTGTCTGGAGGTCCTGTCTAGTGGTGAGAGTGCAGTGTTGAAGTCTCCTACGACTAGTGTGTGAGCTTTTATGTGCAATTTGAGCTTTAGTAATGTTTCTTTCATGAATGTGGGTGCCTTTGTATTTGGGGCATAGATGTTCAAAATTGAGACTTCATGTTGATGGACTTTTCCTGTGATGAATATGAAATGTCCTTCTTCATCTCTTTTGATTGATTTTAATTTGAAGTCTAATTTGTTAGATAATAGGATTGCTTCATCAGCTTGTTTCTTGGGTCTGTTTGGAAAATCTTTTCCTAGCCCTTTACTCTGGGGTAGCATCTGTCTTTGATATTGAGATGTGTTTTTTGTATGCAGCAGAAGGATGGGTTCTGTGTTTGTATCCATTCTGTTAACCTGTGTCTTTTTATAGGCAAGTTGAGAGCATTGACATTGAGGCATATTAATAACCATTGATTGTTGATTCTTGTTTGTCTTGGATTTATTGGTGGTGGTGTTATTGTGTGTAGGTTTCCCTCCCTTTTTCTTTTGGTGTTTGGTAAAGTGGGATTTTCTATTGCCTATGTTTTTGTGAGTGTTGGGTTGACGTTTTTCTTCCAGTACTTTCTGTGGGGCTGGATTCATGGATATGTATTGTTTAAATTTGTTTTTGTAGTGGAATATTTTGTTTTCTCCATCTATGGTAATTGAAAGCTTTGCTGAGTACAGTAGTCTGGGCTGACATCCTTGTTCCCTTAGCATTTGTAGGACATCTGTCCAGGATCTTCTGTCTTTCAGAGTTTCCATGGAGAAGTCGGGTATAATTTGGATAGGTCTGCGTTTATATGTTACTTGACCTTTTTCTTTAGCTGCTCTTAATATTTTCTCTTTAATCTGTAGGTTTGATGTTTTGATTATTATGTGGCTAGGGGACTTCTTTTTCTGGTCTAGCCTATTTGGTGTTCTGTAAAATTCTTGTATTTTCATAGGCATATTCTTCTTTAGGTTAGGGAAGTTTTCTTCTATGATTTTATTGAATATGTTTTCTGTACCTTTGAGCTGTATCTCTTCACCTTCTTCTATACCTATTATTCACGGTGTCCCATATTTCCTGGATATTTTGTGTTAGGGATTTGTTGGACTTGAGATTGGCTTTGGTCAATGACTGTATATCCTTTAATGAGTCTTCAACACCTGAGATTCTCTCTTCCATCTCACATATTCTATTGGTTATACTTACATCTGTAGATCCTGATCATTTACCCAGATTTTCTACTTCCAGCATCCCCTCATTCTGTGTTTTCCTTATTTTTTCTATTTCAGCTTTCAAGCCTTAAACTGTTTGAGTTGTTTCCTTCATTTGTTTGTTTTTTTTCCTTGTTAGATTATTTAAGAGATTTGTTTATTTCTTGAATTTTTTTGGTTCATCTTTTCCTAAATTTCATGTATTTTTTGTTTTTTCTTCTATTTCTTTAAGGGATTTTCTCGTTTCCTCTTTGAGTGTCTCTATCATCTTCATAAAGTATTTTTTAAGGTCTGTCTCTTCTGCTTCATCTATGTTGTGCTTTTCAGGTCTTGCTGGCGTGGGGTCTCTAGATTCTGGTGGAATCATTTTGGTCTTTCTATTTCTGAGTAAGTTCTTATATTGTCATCTTCCCATCCCTTCTTCCAGTGGGTGCAGGTGGTTGTCTCTCTGTCTCCATTGGTCTCCGTGAAGCCAGGCACATGGTTATGGGGAGAGTGAAGGATGGGGTCTGGCAGGACTCACTTCCTTCCTCCCTGAAGCCAGGTGTTTGGGTATGGGGAGGGCCGAGGGTGGAATCTGAGAGGACTCACTTGTTTCCTGAAGCTGGGTACACAGGTGTGGGGAGAGCCGGGTGTGGGATCTCAGAAGACTTTAGTCTTTCCTGTGTGGGTGGGTCCTCTTGATGCCTGGAATGACCCCGGATGATTGAGGTAGCAGGTGATGGGCAGGGAAGTTGTCCCCAGGAGGACCCATGCTCACCTGAAGCTGGGTATTTAGGCGTGGGGAGCAACTCTGGATGATTTTATGTTTTGGATTTCTATGTTACTGTGCCAAGTAACAATAATGTCATATATTTGGGTTTGCTTAACAAAAACATCTCCTGAGAAAATATATCTATAAAAAAGCCTTGTTTGAGAATTACAAAGTACACTCACATTCAAACTGCCTCTGTGTTTCTGTTTTTCACTGCTGAATCCTTACCCACCTAGTCTTTGAGAACCCTCATCCCAGGGACTCCCATACCCAGCTGGGGTAGTCCATGGCATTTAAGTTCTCATAGCAAACTTCAGAGGAAATCTTCCCCTGTGCTTCCAGCAAAGGATGGAAGAAAGGAGCCAGTCATTTTGAAATACAGAAAAACACTTTGTTCTTAACAAAAGAGAAACTTCAGCAAAAGCCTAGTTGCTGGAGTTTTATCAGAGCTCGAATAATATATCCCCTCCATCCTAAACACAAAAGAGGAGACAAAAATGACAAAATTCCTAACTGACAACTGAGAATAAAGACTGAGGCCTAATCATACATTTGTGGAGTACTTCCCCTCCCCAATAGCTTACCACCACATTGCTAAAATAGTTACTGTAGTTATTTTTACTCAGTATATTGTGCCCATCTATTAAGAAATAATTACAAAGTAAACTAAAAGGCAAAATCCAAGGTCTGAAAGGGCAGAAAGATCATTTAAAAAGTTTAGAATATGTTAGGATGTTGGAATGATCAGATCAAGAATTGGTAGGTAGAATAATGTAAGAGCACACAATATAAAAAGAGAAAGGGGTAGAAAAATATGACAATGCTAAAGCCTTTAAAAAAGAATAACAGGATTCTGGGCAGTGGTTGTGCATGCCTTTAATTCCAGCACTTGGGAGGCAGAGGCAAATGGATCTCTGTGAGTTCAAAGCCAGCCTGATCTACAGAGCAGTTCCAGGACAGGCTGCAAAGCAATACAGAGAAACCCTGTCTCAAAAAACCAAAACCAAAACAAACAAAAAACCCAAAAAAAAGTAACAGAACAAAAAAAATTTTTGATAGTTCAATTTGAAGACTGTGTAGTACTGAGTAAAGTATGTTTGAAGTTGAAGATATCTAACTGGGAATCAAAACTAAAACCAAACAATGGTAAGAGATACCTAAGGAAATGTGAAAACTCATGAGAGAATAAAACTACAAATAGTATCACATACACACAGGGTACATGACAGAGAGAAGAACCGAACAGAAGACCTTGAAAAGTTATGTCTGGGATTTTCTCCAAATTAATAGTGGACAGCAAGCCATAGATTCCAGAAGTTCAGAGTACACCAAGTTTGACAATATTAGACATAATTTATTACTTTTAAATTATAGAAAAACCTGGTTGGAGGTATAACTCAGTGGTTAAGGGCACTGGCTGCTCTTCCAGAGACCCTGAATTAAATTCCCAGTATCCACATGTTGGCTCACAACCATCTATAACTGTAGTCCAATGGGATCCTGTGCCCTCTCCTGTTGTGCACATGTACATGCAAACAAAATACCCATATCCATAAAACAAAATTTTTTTGCATTTTTAATTATTTTATTTTAATTTTAAATAACTTGTTTTACATGTCAATCCCAGTTCCCTCTCCCTCCCCTCCCCCCCGCACTCCCCTTCCCTCCCCACCCTCCCACCCTATTGCCAAATCCTTCCACTTGGGGGATATCTAGAGTCTGTCATTTTACTCTGGGTAGGGTCCAGGCACTCCCCTAAGAGTCCAGGCTGAGAGAGCATCCCTCTTTGTGCTATAGGCACACGAAGACTGTTTGTATATCATGGATAGACACTGATCCACAGCTCAGGGCCCCATAGGTTGCCCAGGCCTTATCGCTAACATTCACATTTGGGGGTTCCAGATCAGTCCCATGTTAGCCTCCCCACTGTCGGTCTGGGGTCCAAGAGCTCTCCCCTATTCAGATCAGCTGTCTCTGCTGGTTTTGCCAGCCCATTCTTTGCCAATTTGCTCATCACTCCTCTCTCTCTGTCACTGGGTTCCTTGGGTTCAATTCAGTGATTAATTGTGTGTTTGCCTCTGCTTCCAACAGGAACAGGATGAACGCTCCCGGATGGTTATAGACATCGAATTCATTATCAGGAAAGGGCATTCGAGGTGGTCTCTCCACAATTGCTTAGCTTGCCAATTGGTGTTATCCCTTTAGATCACTCGAGGTCACTCTCCTGCCTGATCTGTATTCTATCCTATGATTCCCTCTTCCCCTATTCTACCCCCAACCCCTCAACTTCCTGTTCCCCCATGACCAACTCTCTTCCTCTTCACCCCCTCACTTCTTCCCAGGTCCTGCTCCTCCCACCCCTCACCGTGTCCCCCATCCATTCAGAGGATCTTGTCTCAACCCTCTTCTCTTGGGTACTATGCATATATGAATATCTTTTAGGTTCTTTCCTGTTTCCCAGACTCTCTATCAGTGGAAGTGCAGACTGGCACTATCCTGATCCATGTCTAAAATCCATATATGAGTGAGTACATACCATGTTTGTCTTTTGCGTCTGGGTTACCTCACTCAGGATGGTTTCTTCCAGTGCTATCCATTTCCCTGCGAATTTCAAGATTCCATTGTTTTTTTCTGCTGAGTAATACTCCATTGTGTAAATGTACCACATTTTCTCTATCCACTCTTCAGTTGAGGAGCATCTAGATTGCTTCCAGGTTCTGGTTATTACAAATAATGCTGCTATGAACATAGTGGAGCAGATGCCCTTGTTGTATGAACTTGCCTCATTTGGATATATGACTAAGAGTGGAATTTGCTGGGTCTCATGTATATTAATTCCCATTTTCCTGAGGAATCTCCATACTGATTTCCAAAGAGGCTGTATGAGTCGGCACCCCCACCAGCAGTGGAGGAGTGTTCCTCTCTCTCCACATACTCTCCAGCATAAATTGTCTTCAGGGTTTTTGATTCTAGCCATTCTGACAGGTGTAAGATGGTATCTCAGAGTTGTTTGATTTGCATTTCCCTGATGGCTAAGGATGTTGAGCACTTTCTTAAGTGTCTCTTGGCCATTTTAGCCTCCTCTACTGAGAATTCTCTATTTAGCTCTGTACCCCACCTTTTAATTGGATCCTTTGGTGTTTTGGAGACTTGTTTCTTGAGTTCTTTATAAATTTTGGAGATTAGCCCTCTGTCAGATGTAGGGTTAGTGAATATCTTTTCCCATTCTGTGGCCTGTCTTTTTGTCTTTTTGACTGTGTCCTTTGCCTTACAGAAGCTTTTTAGTTTCAGAAGGTCCCATTTGTTAATTGTCGATCTCAGTGCCTGTGCCACTGGTGTTATGTTTAGGAAGTGGTCTCCTGTACCAACTCGTTGAAGAGTATCTCCCACTTTCTCTTCTAAAAGTTTCAGTGTGGCTGGATTTACGTTGAGATCTTTTATCCATTTGGACTTAAATTTGTACAAAGCGATAAACCTGGATCTATCTGCAGTCTTCTGCATACCAGTACCCAGTTATGCCAGCACCATTTGTTGAGGATGCTTTGTATAAAACAAATGTTTAAAAATTTTTTTTTGGTTTTTAAGAGACAGGGTTTCTCTGTATTGTTTCAGAGGCTATCGGTCCAGCCTGGCCTCGAACTCACAGAGATCCACCTGCCTCTGCCTCCCGAGTGCTGGGATTAAAGGCGTGCGCCACCACCGCCCGGCATGTTTTAAAATTTTTAAAGAAAAATCAAATATAAATAAATGAGTCCTACACAAGCCTAAGGGGTGTGGGAAACACTTAACCTATAAAGGAACAAAGATTAAATTATACATTACAGTTCAGAAACCATGTAAGCCATCAGAAAGTGAAATGAAATATTTAAGTTTTGATCTTCAAATCCCTACCAGTAAGTAATTCTGTACCTTGTGAAATTATCTTTCAAAAGTGAAAAAAATACTATGTCAGAAAAATAAAAACTGAAGGAATTTGTAAGAAATGTTAAAAGATGTTTAAAATATGTTTTTGTAAAGAGAAGGGACAATGGTGTGAAACTCAGACCTATATAAATAAAGAGCATTAAAGAGGAACATCTAAGGTAAAGTGGAAACTTTATTTTTTTATTATTCATTATCAATATAGTCTGTTTTGAATGACAATGGTAAT
This sequence comes from Mesocricetus auratus, assembly GCF_017639785.1. NCBI lineage: Eukaryota > Metazoa > Chordata > Mammalia > Rodentia > Cricetidae > Mesocricetus > Mesocricetus auratus. The sequence goes on from NW_024429189.1 coordinate 113,264,273, forward strand.
AATGTATTCAATTATATGTCTACCTATGTATACTTATACTTACACATGCTTATATGAAAGTAAAGTTAATAATAGTAATAAAGGGAATGGGAGGGAGGAATTAGGACCACTTGTTAATATAGATACACTACATACGAAGCAGGGTAGTGTTATATGAAAGTGGACTTGGATTGTTATAACTGTATATTGCAAAGCTTGTATAGAATATCCATTTAAAAAGTAAAGAATGACATATAACTCATATGTATTTTTTATGTTTATGGGTGTTTGTCTGAATGCATGCAGTACCCTGAGAGGCCAAAAGAGGGCATTGAGTCTCTTGGAACTGGAGTTATAGGTGGTTATAAGCCACCATGTGTGTGCTGGAAACTGAACCCTGGTCCTCTGCAAGAGCAGCCAGTGCTTGTCTGGAGCACCTCAGGTACCTTATCTTTTGGAGTCAAACCTGTACTTTCTAAAGTCTAAAGATTTATGTAATTGGCCTATAGCCTTCTAGGGGTACTCAGAAAAGAAACCACAAAGGTAGAACATAGGAACACCATGACCCAAAAAGCTTGTCCAAACTCAGCCAACCCTAGCCATCACCTAGGCAACGGCCGTTAGCCCACCCATTCCTCTCCTTCCTGAGCCTTTTACCTTGCCAATATCCTGCTCTATGTGCTTAAACAATACCCTGATATGTGCACACCCAGTGTGCAAAGCAACCCTCTCACCCACTCACCCCCCTCCCATTTTCCTGCTCTACCAAGTATATTAGTTGGCTGAGAAAAATAAAACCACTGGATCAGATACCTGTCTTAATGTCTTTCTTTCTTGTCTCTTGTCCCCATCCCCTGTCCTTGGATCTCTTGCTCCAGGTTGATGTCCTGCGGGTCAGGACAACTGGCTCCCCGCCATGGGGCTCAATAGACCTTTGCTCCAGGGAACTTCAGTGTTCAACAGAGGGATGGGCTGTCCACACATTGAGGAGTCCGTGACACAGTCCAGTGTGACCCTCGGAGGAGTGCTGTCTGCCGATCGCCTGACTGCTGTGGGATGACTCCATGATTCATGACTCCAGGTTGACATCCTGAGGGTCGGGACAAGTTAAGAAACCAATGAGCCATCTCTCCAGCTTCCAACAACAGATATATTAATAAAACAGAAAAAATAATTAGAATGCTCAATAAAATTCAAAAGAGGCAGGAAAAGAATAGAAAACAAAAATAAGAACAAAGAACAAGAACAGTGTTTTAGTCATCATTCTGTGAAGAAATAATAAGCAGACGTATGACAGGCAGGCATAATTGGTCCCTGTGGTTATAAAGGCTAGGAATTTCCAGAGTATTCTGTCTTAAGTTAGAGAACCAGAGATGCTGGTAACTTAATTCAATTTGTCTTAAGTTAGAGAACCAGAGATGCTGGTAACTTAATTCGATCTTCCCCAGAGAATCAAGGGTTTCATGATATAGTATTGAAATCCAGAAAACTAGAGTTTTCATGCCTGAGGGCAGGAGAAAGTAGATGCCCTGGTTCCAGAAGGAAGTAAATTCATCTTTCTTCTTGTAGAACCTTTATACTATCTGAAGATATCTCACTGATTGGTTTAATAAAAAGCTAAATGGCCGATAGTTAGGCAGGATTTTCAGGGCAGACAGAATGCTGGGAAGAAGGGCAGAGTTCCAAGGAGTCACCAGATAGACATGGAGGAAGCAGGAAAGCAACATGGGAATAGTAAAGGTAATAAAACCATGAGGCAGAAAGTAAATTAATAGGAATGGGTTAATGTAAGTTATAAAAGCTAGTCAGAAACAAGACTAGAGGGAGTCCAGAGAAGCAGCTGTTCTGGCTGAGGCATCAGCTACAATAGGCCCTGCTTCTGGGCCTGTGTTCCAGTGCCTGGGGATCACCTGGGAACTGCACAGAGCTTCCAATCCTGGAGGGAGCCAAGCACCCCAGACTCCGGGTCTTCTCTCCCACCAATGCGACCAGGAAACCAGAGGAGCCAGGATCCAGCCTCAGGATCAGGTACAACAGGATCCAGCAAAGGGTCCAGGGGACCAGGTGGGAGGCTAAGCGCCCCAGATTCCTGTTCTTCTTCACTCATGGGACCAGAACGAGGACAAGGAATAGAAGAACCGCCAGATTATTGGATTTGATAGCACCCACCAAAAAGGGAACTCTGGTCCTCTAACCACCAGACCAGTAAGGGGCTCTTTCTGCACCCACTAAAAGAGGAGATGGGAAAGAGACTATACAAAAACACACTCATCAACAGGAAAACAAACATGTCGCCATCAAATTCTAGGGACTCCACACCAGCAAGACTCCAACATTCCAATGTGAATGAAGCAGAAAATGATAGAGGCCCTAAAAGAGGATATAGGAAAATCCCTCAAAGAAATGGAAGAAAAAACAAACCAAGAAATGGAAGAAGAAACAAACCAAAAAAGGCAGGAAATGGAAGAAGGAACAAAGCAAAAAATGCAAGAAATGGAAGAAAAAACAAAGCAAAAAATGCAAGAAATGGAAGAAAGAACAAACCAAAAAAATTCATAAAAGGCAACAAATGGACTAAAAGATAAGCCAAAAATTGCAAGAAGCAATGCAAACACTGCAAGGGTTGAAAACTGAAATAGAGACAATAAAAAAAACACAATCTGAAGAAAGGCAGGAAATAGAAAAGCTGGGCAAACAGTCAGGTACTACCGATACAAGCATTACAAACAGAATAGAAGAGATGGAAGAGAGAATCTCAAGTATTGAAGATACTAGGAGAAATGGATTCATCAACCAAAGAAAACCTTGAGTCCAACAAATCCTTAACACAAAACATCCGGGAAATATGGGACACCATGAAAAGACCAAACCTAAGAATAATAGGTATAGAAGAAGGAGAAGAAAACCACCTCAAAGGGGCAGAAAACATATTCAACAAAATCATAGAAGAAAACTTGCCCAACCTTAAGAAAGGCATGCCAATGAAGGTACAAGAAGCTTACAGAACACCAAATAGAGTGGACCACAAAAAAGTTCCCTTGCCACATAATAATCAAGACCCCAAATATACAGAATAAAGAAAGAATATTAAGAGCAGCTAAGGAAAAAGGCCAAGTAACATATAAAGGCAGACCTATCAGAATTACACCTGACTTCTCCATGCAAACTCTGAAAGCCAGAAGGTCCTGGATAGATATTCTACCTACACTAAGAGACCATGGATGCCAGCCCAGACTACTATACCTGGCAAAGCTCTCAATCACTATAGATGGAGAAAACAAGATATTCCATGACAAAACTAGATTCAAGCAATACGTATCCACTAACCCAGCCCTACAGAAAGTTTTGAAAGGAAAAACTCCAACCCAAAGAAGCTAACTACAACCAGAAAAACATAGGCATTAGAGAATCCCTCTCTACCAACAGCCAAAAGAACAAAAGGGTGAAATTCCACACATAATTCCACCAGCAACAACCATTGCAAATCGAAGAAGGATGAGCAATCAATGGTCATTAATATCCCTCAACATTAATGGCCTTAACTCACCCATAAAAAGACACAGGCTAGCAGAATGGATTCGAAGACAGAACCCTTCCTTCTGCTGCATACAAGAAACACACCTCACCCTCAAAGACAGACATTACCTGGGAATTAAAGGTTGGGAAAAAATTTTCAATCAAATGGACCCAAGAAACAAGCAGGGGCAGCAATCCTAATATCTAACAAACTAGACTTTAAAATAAAATCAATCAAAAGAGATGAAAGAGGTCATTACATACTCATCACAGGTAAAATCCACCAAGATGAAGTGTCTATCATGAACATCTATGCCTCAAATACAAAGGCATCCACATTCGTAAAAGAAACATTATTAGAACTTAAATCACATATAAAGCCCCACACAGTTATAGTGGAGATTTCAACACACCACTCTCACCACTAGACAGGAATACCAGACAGAAACTCAACAAAGAAGCAAAGGGTCTAATAGAAGTAATGACCCAACTGGGATTAACAGACATCTATAGAACATTTCATCCACATAAAAAGAATATACCTTCTTCTCAGTGCCACATGGAACTTCTCAAAAATCGACCACATACTTGGCAACATATCAATCCTCAGCAGCTACAAAAAACCGGAATAACTCCATGTATCTTATCAGACCACCATAGTTTAAAATTAGAATTCAACAACAACACAAATTGCATAAAACCTACAAACTAATGGAAATTGAATAGTGCTCAACTGCACCATTCCTGGGTCAAAGAAGAAATAAAAAAAAAGAAAGACTTCCTCGAATTCAATGAGAATGAAGACACAGCATACCCAAACCTATGGGACACTTTGAAAGCAGTGCTACGGGGGGAAGTTCATAGCACTAAGTGCCCACATGAAGAAACTGGAGAACAGTTATACTAGAGAATTAACAGCACAGCTGAAAGCTCTAGAACACAAAGAAGTAAACTCCCCCAGGAGGAGTAGATGCCAGGAAATAATCAAATTAAGGGCTGAAATCAATAAAGTAGAAACTAGGAAAACAATACAAAGAATCAATGCAATGAAGAGTTGGTTCTTTGAGAAAATCAACAAGATAGACAAACCTTTGTCCAAACTTACCAAACAGCAGAGAGTGAACATGCAAATTAACAAAATCAGAAATGAAAAGGGGGACATAACAACGGACTCTGAGGAAATCCAGAGAATCATCAGGTCATACTTAGAAAACCTGTACTCCACAAAATTCGAAAATTTAAAGGAAATGGACAACTTCCTGGATAGCTATCACTTGCCAAAACTAAACCAAGAACAGATAAGCAATTTAAATAGACCTGTAACCCCCATGGAAATAGAAGCTGTCATCAAAAGTCTCCCAACCAAAAAAAGCCCAGGTCCAGATGGCCTCAGTGCAGAATTCTACCAGAAATTCAAAGAATGGCTTATACCAATTCTTCTCAAAGTATTCCACACAATAGAAGCAGAAGGGTCTTTGCCAAACTCTTTCTATGAGGCTTCAATAACCTTGATCCCCAAGCCACACAAGACACAACTAATAAAGAGAATTTCAGACCAATATCCCTCATGAAGATTGATGCAAATATACTCAATAAAATACTGGCAAATCGGACCCAAGAACACATAAAAACAATCATTCACCACGATCAAGTAGGTTTCATCCTGGAGATGCAGGGATGGTTCAACATACGAAAATCCATCAACGTAATCCACCATATAAACAAGCTGAAAAACAAAAATCACATGATCATCTCACTAGATGCTGAAAAAGCCTTTGAAAAAATCCAACACCCCTTCATGATAATGGTCTTGGAGAGATCTGGGATAACAGGGACATACTTAAACATAATAAGAGCTATATACAGTAAAGCAACAGCCAACAGCAAACTGAATGGACAGAAACTGAACACAATTCCTCTAAAATCAGGAACAAAACAAGGCTGCCCACTCTCTCCATACCTTTTCAACATGGTACTTGAAGTTCTAGCCATTGCCGTACGACAACAAAGGGGGATCAAGGGGATACAAATTGGGAAGGAAGAGTTCAAACTTTCACTGTTTGCAGATGATATGATAGTTTACATCAATGACCCAAATAATTCTACCAGGGAACTCTTACAGCTGGTTAACACCTTCAGCAAAGTGGCAGGCTACAAGATCAACTCAAGAAAATCAGTAGCCCTACTATATACAGATGATAAAAGGGCTGAAAAAGAAATCAGAGAAGCATCACCCTTTACAATTGCCACAAGCAACATAAAATACCTTGGGGTAACGCTAACCAAACAAGTGAGAGACCTGTATCACAAGAACTTTGAATCTTTAAAGAAAGAAATTAAAGAAGCCCTCAGAAAATGGAAAGATCTCCCATGCTCTTGGATAGGTAGGATCAATGTAGTAAAAATGTCAATCCTGCCAAAAGTAATCTACAGATTCAATGCAATCCCCATTAAAATCCCAGCACAATTCTTCACAGATGTTGAAAGAACAATAATCAATTTTGTATGGAAAAATAAAAGACCCAGGATAGCCAAAACAACTCTGTTCAACAAGGCAACGTCCGGAGGCATCACCATCCCTGACTTCAAGCTCTATTATAGAGGTATAGTCCTGAAAACAGCTTGGTATTGGCACAAAAATAGACAGTTAGACCAATGGAATTGAATTGAAAACCCGGATATTAACCCACACACGTATGAACATCCGACCTTTGACAAAGAAGCTAAAAATATACAATGGAATAAAGAAAGCATCTTCAACAAATGGTGCTGGCATAACTGGAGGCTGGCATGTAGAAGAATGCGGATCGATCCATGTTTATCGCCATGCACAAAACTTAAGTCCAAATGGATCAAAGACCTCAACATAAATCCAGCCACACTGAACCTCTTAAAAGAGAAAGTGGGTGGTACCCAAGAAGGAATTGGTACAGGATACAGCTTCCTGAACATAACACCACTAGCACAGACAGTGAGATCAACAATTAATAAATGGGACCTCCTGAAACTGAGAAGCTTCTGTATGGCAAAGGACACAGTCAGCAAGACAAAAAGGCAGCCCACAGAATGGGAAAAAATATTCACTAATCCCACATCTGACAGAGGGTTGATCTCCAAAATTTACAAAGAACTCAAGAAGCAAGTCTCCAAAACACCAAAGGATCCAATTAAAAAGTGGGCTGCAGAACTAAATAGAGAATTTTCAATAGAGGAGTATAAAATGGCTGAGAGGCACTTGAGAAAGTGCTCAACATCATTAGCCATCCGGGAAATGCAAATCAAAACAACTCTGAGATACCATCTCACTCCTGTCAGAATGGCTAAAATCAAAAACACCAATGACAATTTATGCTGGAGAGGATGTGGTGAAAGGGGAACACTCCTCCATTGCTGGTGGGAGTGCCAACTGGTTCAGCCACTTTGGAAATCAGTATGTAGATTTCTCAGAAAAATGGGAATAAACCTACCACAAGACCCAGCAACTCCACTCCAAAAGATGCCCATTCATACAACAAGGATGTCTGTTCCACTATGTTCATAGCAGCATTATTTGTAATAGCCAAAACTTGGAAGCAACCTAGATATCCCTCAACTGAAGAGTGGATAGAGAAAATGTGGTACATTTACACAATGGTGTGCTGTTCAGCAGAAAAAAACAATGGAATCCTGAGATTTGCAGGCAAATGAATGACACTAGAAGAAACAGAAGAAACCATCCTGAATGAGGTAACCCAGTCACAAAAAGAGGAACATGACATATACTCTCTCATATATGGACTTTAGACATAGATCTGGGGAGTGCCAGCCTACAATCCCATGGCCAGAGAGTCTGGGAAGCAGACTCCCTCAGTAAAGTACTGAGCTGAACTCAAAAAGCCAGTAACAGAGAGGGAGGACTGATGACCAAAGGGATTAAGACTGGGCTGGTTTAACCCCCAGAAACAACTGACCTGACAAAGGTTAACTCTTGAATCCCAGGCATTAGCCTGGGAATCCAGCATGGGACTGATCAAGACCCCCTGAATGTGGGTGTCAGTGAGGAAGCCTAGGTAATCTATTGAGCCTTGGGCAGTAGATCAGTACTCATCCCAAGTATATACACGGACTTTGGACTCCCATCCAACAATGTGAGGTGCACTCTCACCCTGAACTCTTGGGGAAGGGTCTAGGCCCTGCCCTGTATGAAATCACAGACTATGGACACCCCCATGGAGGGCCTCATCCTCCCTGGAGAAATGAGGGGGTAATGGGGGGGTTGGGGGAAGGGCACGGGAGGAGGGGAGGGAAAGGGAGAATGACCTGGAACTGACTTGTGAAGCAACCTTGTTTCTTATCTAAATTAAACTGAAAAATAAATTAAAAAAATAAAAAGAAACAAGCCTAAGCTATTGACCAAGATTTTATAATTAATAATAAGTCTCTGTGTCATTATTGGGGAACTAGCAGTCTGGATGAAAATGTCTGGCTACAAATGGCACCCAATGTCCAGCCACATATATTCACATAAGACCTGAGAAAGCTTTAAAAAACAGTTCTACTTCCATCTAGTAGCTGATGGAAGCAGAGAAAGTCAAGCACAGGCCAAGCTCTGGAGTCCATTTGAAGAGAAAGAGGAGTGATTATATGAGCAAAGTGGTCAAGAGCATGATGGGGAAACCCACAGAGACAGCTGACCCAAACTCGTGGGAGCTCATGGACATTAGACCAACAGCTGGGAAGACTGCATGGGACTGAAGTAGGCCTTCTGTTTGTGGGGGACAGGTGTGTAGACTTCTCTGTTTGTTGAACCCCTGGCAGTGGGACCAGAATCTATCCCTGGTGCATGAGCTAGCTTTTTGGAGCCCATTCCATATGATGGAATGTCTTTCCCAGTCTCAATGCAGTGAGGAGGGGCCTGGTTCTGCCTCAACTGAAAGTGTTAGGTTTTGTTGCCTCCCCATGGGAAGCCTTACCCTTTCTGAAGTTGGGATGGGCAATGAGTTGGGAGGAGGTGGGGGGACAGGAGGAGGGTAGAGAGGGGGAACTGTGGTTGGTATGTATGTAAAATGAATAAAAACCTTAAAAAATAAAAAATGGAGTCAAATGTTGTTTCCTAGTCTGGTGTCTCTCATGCTGTCCAAGGTAGAGAGACATGTGTTCTGGCAGCTGCCCGTGTGCTTGAGCCACCAGTGTGCCTTGAGCTAAGCCACTTGGTGGCTTTAAGGTTTTTGCTCATGCAGACAGAAAAGGTTACAGATACACGATAAAGACAGATTCAGATGGTAAAAAATCATCTAAACAGGTTACAGTGTGCTTAACAATATGGGTAGGTTTTAAAAATGGGTATAGAAAGTCATAGAATAAAATTAATATTTTAAAAATAATAAAGTCCTTAAAGAGAGAGTAAAGTAATATTTTAAAAAGCCCAGTAAGGATAGAAAATACACAGGGAGTCTGGATCCTATTTGGTGTCTTGTTAACTTTCAATTTAATTAATTTGAATTTTAAATGCTAATATATATAAAAATATCTGGTGAAAGAATTGTGTTATGAAAACTGCTAAATTAAACCAACCTATATATTTTTAAAATGTTTTAACTTCAAAATGGAAGTTGGGAAATATATTATACTGGAGAAGAGGTTATGCTTTTGTTTCCATAGGAAATGAAAAGCTGTCAATTCCTTCAAGATTAATAAAAGTCAGATTTGTCTTGGGGAGACCTCTTGAGTATCTTGACTACAGACATGGGGAGGAAGCCAAAAAAAGACTATAGGACAGGTGACATGCAAGTTAATCCCTTGACATGGGAACAAATCTTGATGAGACATGATAAATTTTGTTGGCTACAGAGTCTTCATGACTTATTATTACATGCCATCATTTCATATGACATGGATAAAGATTTAGATTGCAGTTTGATTATGTAGTCCAAACAGACTTATAAAGTTGGTAGATGCTTTTTACCTGCTCAAACAATACAAAAGAAATCATCTTTAACTTACTTGTGTACACTAGACGTTTCATACTTGTGTTAATGCAGATATGTATGTTACCTTTAAATGTTTATGTGTTTTCAGAGCAAGGGAACCCAACACCAATGAAAAAGAACATAAGTAGCCGGGCAGTGGTGGCGCACGCCTTTAATCCCAGCACTCGGGAGGCAGAGGCAGGCGGATCTCTGTGAGTTCGAGGCTGGGCTGGACCGACAGCCTCGAAAACAATACAGAGAAACCCTGTCTCGTAAAAACCAAAAAAAAAAGAACATAAGTTTATTTTTCATAATTCTAGCTGGAAAGGTGAAGACACCCAGGTTTAGTGTCTGGTGAAGGACTTGTGTATGCTTCCAAGATGGAGTTTTGTTGCTGTATCCTCCAGAGGTAACAATAACATGTCCTCATAAAGTGGAAGTCTATAAGACTTCATAAAGATTTTTTATAAGGGCCAATTTTTATAAGGGCCAATTCCATCTCATAGTACAGAGGTCTCATGATTTAGTCACCTCCTAAAATGTCACACCTTACTGACCTCATATGGCATGCTTTGTTTCAAGATACAAAATTTGGGGGACACAAGCATACTGTGAAAATGTGGGATCTATCTTGTCCCTTTGAGTAAAGACAGACTCTGACTTCTTTGATAGAGTATGAGGAGAAGAAATGCAATGCAACCTCCAAGGCCACATTACTACAATTCATAAAACATCTATCTTTTCCCCTAGAGAATGCTTGATCTTGCATTCCTAAATTTTCTATGTAAGACGTATAATTATTCTGAGATCATCATGAGGGCAAAACCACACTTGGGCAAGAATTTCTTTGACATCTTGTGACAGACTGAGTTGAGATTGTCCTTAAGTCTTCCCAGCCAGGAGCTACCACAGGAATGAAGAAATTTTTAGTAGTGAATCTTCTACCACCAGTATCTTTAGCCTCCAGATCAGACTATCTGAGACATAGAGTAGCAAACATGAACAGTCCGTCCCATGCCCTACCTGGGTTCCTGACCTACAGCATAAAATGGTGTCTTTAGGTTCATATGTACAGCTACAGAAAACTTTAAAAATTGACTGCCATTGCCAAGAATGTTCTGTGATGCCCTGTGTTCACGTCTCCAAATCTGCCTCATACACAGAAACTACCAGTACCTATCTGCTCTATAGACAATGTGGTACAAACCTGAATAAATATAGTGAATGGCCAATGAAGTCCCTAAAAAATGCTAGTGTCTAGGGACATGGTGCTCGATCTCAGGCCTCCATGGTGGGACTTTACTGTTCACCATGCCATGACTTTGTTCAGAACCCAACAAAATAAAACTCTTCATTTTCTTTCTGAAAAATCTTGGAGGATTGATCTCACAGCTACTTACATTTAAATCAACTAAATTATTCTTTCTGATATCTCAGAGAGCTGCTGTCTTGGGGAAATGAAAACTATAAAATAGGAATAGAAATCTAGATGACAGTTATACAGTGTGCTTCAAAGAATAGGGCAGGACATTTGGGTCTCCCCCCACTCTATGCTTCTTACTTTCTCTGACTGGCACTCTCTAGTCCCCTCACTTCCTTCTGTCTTCCCTCTCTCAAAACACTTGCCTCATTTGAAGGAAAAGAGTCCCAATTCAAATGCCCCCTTTTTTAAAATTAATTTTTATTTAACTTAAAACAACCTTGTTTTACATATCCGTTCCAATTCCCACTCCCTCCCATCCTCCTAGTCCCCCCACCTCCTCCCCATCCCATCCCCATCCACTCCTCTCTCATGGGGAATCATCAAAGTCTGTCACATCATTTGGGGCAGGACTTAGGCCCTCCTCCATGTATCTAGGAGTATCCCTCCATAGGGAATGATCTCCCAAAGCCCATTTGTGCACTAGGGATAAATACTAGTTCCACTGCCAGAGGCCCCATAGACTACCACATTCGGGGTGGCTGGTTTGGTCTTATGCAGCTTTCAGGCTGGGGTCTGTGAGCTCCCACTTGCTCAAGTCAGCTGTTTCTGTGGGTTTCCCCAGCATGGTCTTGACACCTTTGCTCATCACTCCTCCCTCTCTACAACTGGATTTCAGGAGTTTGGCTCAATGCTTAGCTGTGAATCTCTGCTTTTGCTTCCATTGGCGACTGGATGAAGGCTTTATGATGGCATTTAAGGTAGCTGTCAATCTCATTATAGGGGAAGGGCATTTAAGGTAGCCTCTCCACTGTTGCTTAGATTCTTTATTGGGGTCATCCTTATGGATTCCTGGGGATTTCTCGTGAATTCATAATGGTTCCCTCTATTAAGGTATCTCTTTCTTCACTCTCCTTATCTATTCTTCCCCCAACTTGACTTTCCTGATAAATCTTGTTCTCTCCCCTTCCCCTCTCCTCTCCTCTCCTCTCCTCTTTCTCCTACCTCCATCCCCTCCCTCCATGCTCCCAATTTACTCAGGAGATCTTGTCCCTTTTCCCTTTTAGGAGGTATCTATGTATGTCTCTCTTAGGGTCCTCTTTATTTCCTAGCTTCTCTGGGGTTGTGTTTTGTAGGCTGGTTATCCTTTGCTCTATGTCTAATATCCACTTATGAGTGAGTACATGCCATGTTTGTCTTTTGTTTGTTTGTTTGTTTTAACTTATAGCACACACTCTTATTTATTTATTTATTTATTTATTTATTTATTTATTTATTGTAGATACAGTGTTCTGCCTGCATATGGGCTTGGACACCAGAAGAGGGCAGCAGATCTCATTATAGATGGTTGTCAGTCACCATGTGATTACTGGGAATTGAACTCAGACCTCTGGAAGAGCAGCCAGTGCTCTTAACCTCTGAGCCATCTCTCCAACCCCATGTTTGTCTTTCTGTGTCTGGGTTACCTCACTCGGATGACTTCTTCTAGTTCCATCCATTTGCCTATGAATTTCAGATGTGATTGCTTTTTACCATGAGTAGTACTTCATTATGTAAATGTACCACATTTTCTTTATCCATTCTTTAGTTGAGAGGCATCTAGGTTGCTTCCAAGTTCTGAGTATTACAAGTAATGCTGCTATGAACATAGTTGAACAGATATCCTTCTAGTATTAATGTGCATCTTTTGGATATATGCCTAAGAGTGGAATTGCTGGGTCTTGTGGTAGACTGGTTTCTACTTTCTTGAGGAATTTCCATACTGATTTCCATAGTGGCTGTATGAGTTGGCACTCCCATCAGCAGTGAAGGAGTGTTCCCCTTTCTTCACATCCTCTCCAGCATAAACTGTCATTGGTGTTTTTGATTTTAGCCATTCTGACAGGAGTAAGATGGTATCTCAGAGTTGTTTTGATTTGCATTTCCTTGATGACTTAAGGATGATGAACAATTTTTTAAGTGCCTTTTGGCCATTTGAGATTCTTCCATTGAGACTTTTCTATTTAGATCTGTACCCCAATTCCTCTTTTTTTTAATCTCTACTGACTCCCCATGAGATGTTAGTGGACCTTTCTTTGATGTCTTTCTTCAGCAAATGAGGTCAGTACGGTGTTTGTCTCTATAGATGTACAGATTAAGATACACAGAACTTGGTTAAATATAAGTTAATTTTATTCAGGGAGAAATCACTTAAATAAGAAACTGATGATCGGCAAGTTCCAATTCCAAGGATCCACACCCAGGATGCTCTCCATGACTGGAATGAAGAGAGCGAGCTGGGGCTTTCAGGACCCCATACCTAGCCTTCCCCCATCATGTCTAGACCTGTGACCATGCCTAAGTGGGCATGATCAGTGCAACAGGTGCTGGTAGGGTGGAAATCTCACTACCAATCTCATGACTGGGGCATGTGTTGGGCACAGTTCTTCCCATTTCCCCTCTAAGAGTAATGCACAGCTTGGAGAAGTCACCCAGGCTACAGCCAGAGGCTACTGATTTGTTTCCAAAAAGAAAATCTGTAGAAAATGTATTCTTTTCAGTGGCATTACTTTGCTCTATTTTTCTATAACTATCCAGGTAAGATTTACTGTAACACCTTGTAGTGGAACTTACTCTTAGCCATAATAGTGGGACTCTGAGGTTGTTACACAGTCCTCACGGTAGCTGAAATTAGCTACTTATTTGGAGCTGGGAATATCACAGAATGCTGATGATGTCACATGGATCTGTCCTCATCTCCACTTGACCTCTGTGATGAAAGGTGAGTGTTGAGTTTTAGGGAAATCTGCTTTCAGGCATGAAGATATGTCACTGATGGCCTTGCTATTTCATTTTACAAGTGGTGACATTTACCTTTTATATCATCTAGCTTATTTCATACACTAGAACACAGGGAAGAAGATTAATGGGTTTGGGGTCAGCAAGATGGCTTAGTGGGTAAAGATACTTGCTACCAAGTCTGAAATTCTGAGTTTGATCTGCAGGAACCACATGGAGGCAGGAGAGCACCAACTCCCAGAAATTAACCCTCACATGCACACTGAGGCATAGATGTGCCCCCATACAAAATAAGATGTATTTTTAAAAGATAAGTGAATTTGAACTCAGATCTACCATTCACTGTGTTTTCTGATAAATAGGTTTTTGTACTGTAAGTTGCCCATCTATAAAATTGAGTAGTAAGTAGTACCTACTAAACAAGGGTTAAAATAATTGATAAGGATTAAGTGAGTTTCACATACAAAGCATCTGCAAAATTTCATGAGGTAAGTACTCAATAAATGTGAGCTATGACTATAAATTCACTATCATTTAGGAGAGACGAGTGGTTGTCATCTAAAATTAACGTCCTGTGAACTTTCTACTTCTCTTCAAAAAGACATTTAATTTCATGCTTAAAGAACGTTAGAGGGCTACCACACTCCTTACTGGCTTCAGTATTGAGTGCTTGCTTACATTGCAGAAGGGCAACTCACTCAGCCAGGCAATTACTTCAGAACTGAGACTTTGAATTTCAGCAAGACTAAACAGATGTTGTGCTTAGTAACTGTCTTCCAAGATGTTTCCAGATATCTCCTCATGAAGAACTGAGCCACCTCTGCTTTTCCCAAAACATTTGAATACTCATAGCTCTTGGGCATCTCTAATCCTCTCAACATTTTTGGGAAGATTACTCAATCCTACATCTCCTGAACAAGCAACTCACACACATCCTTTGAGTTCATTCCATCTGAGAGCCAACAAATAACCCAATTCATTGCCATTTTGGAGACAGGGGAGTAGGGGCTGTGGCACATTCTTAGCAAGCAGTTCTGTGGTTCAACTGTCATGTCCTCTTGAATAAGGCTCCAGTTGATGAACATTAAATATACACAAATAGACATATAGCATGTTTTAGTCCGATTTTAAAAATTGTGTCTGCTTCCAACATAAACAGTGAAAGAGGAGAGGTGGGGATCTTGTGGCTGGATGCTCAGTTTTCAGCTTCCTTGTTCTCTCTTTCCTTTCCTCACACAAAAGAACTTAAAAATGCAACCCTCCTTTCTAGGCAGTAATGGCATGTGCCTTTAATCCCAGCACTGGAGAGGCAGAGGCAGAGGCAGAGGCAGAGGCAGAGGCAGAGGATCTCTTTGCTCAAGGCCAGACAGTCTACACAGTGAGCTTCAGAACAGCCAGTCAGGGCTACACAAGGAAACCCTGTCTTGAAAAACAAAAAGTAACCCTCTCTATCTGTTCGGAGGGACTGAGTTTTTTTTTTCTATGTATCCCACATTATCCTTGAACTAATAATGTAGCTCGTAATAGATTCGAATTCTGGTAATCTTGTTTTAATCTCCCAAGAATTATATTATTGTAATCAGACTTTCTATTGGTCTGTCAGCACACAAATAATGACATGGAGACTTACTATTAATTATGAAAGCTCAGCCTCAGCTTAGGGTTGTCCCACTAGCTCTTATAACTTAAATTAACTCATATTTTTATTAATCTATGTTCTACAATGTGCCACACATTTTGCTACCTCCATGTTTCCTTTCATGTCTCTCAAGCACCTAGATTCCTCATCCTTCTTCCTCCCTCTGCCAGAGAGTCCAGCCTATACCTCCTGCCTAGCTATTGGCTATTCAGCTTTTTCTTACACTAATCACAGCAACACACCTTCACACAGTATATAAATATCCCACAACATTTACTTCCTTTTGTCTAAATAAAAAGGAAAGGTTTTAACTCTAACATAGTAAAACATTATCATGCTGGGCAGTGGTTGTGCATGCCTTTAATTTCAGCATTTGCAAGCCAGACGCAGTGGATCTCAGTGAGTTCCAGACAAGCCTGGTCTACAAAGTGAGTTTCAGAACAGCCAAGACTGTTACACATAGAAGCCTTGTCTTAAAAAGCAAAAAAAGAACAATTATCAAGTAAGAATTACATTCACAATGTTTAGTTCATATGTATTTGACAAATTTGGCGAAAGTACTGTATTGCCTATTCTATCTTAGCTAGTCCAAAACTTTATACCTAAACCATTTTCTGTCATAACTTGTATTACCATCCAAAAAATATCTTTTTGGATCTTAAAAAATCTTAGATTGACAACTTAAGCTTTAAGTTTCTCAACCTTATAAATTTTCTTTTATAAGTTTCTTTTCAGAATTTGGTAACAGAACACTGTAAAACTATAATGTCTCCTCTTCAACCCCATCAGAGACCTGAGAAGGACATAATATTACCTAATTAAACAGGAAATGCAGATCAAACAACTTTCAAAACTAAGAAATGACAGAGACATC
This sequence comes from Mesocricetus auratus, assembly GCF_017639785.1. Taxonomy (NCBI): domain Eukaryota; kingdom Metazoa; phylum Chordata; class Mammalia; order Rodentia; family Cricetidae; genus Mesocricetus; species Mesocricetus auratus. The sequence continues at coordinate 113,280,427 of NW_024429189.1, forward strand.
TGGCTGACTGAACAGTCATGCCAAGGTTCCTCTGCAATGTTAGGGCATCTATCTTCAGCCTACAGGCCTAGAATATCTGACAGATTTTCTGTGAAGCAGGAATTATGAAGGACTCTCCTAACTTGTCTTGGCAGTTGCCTTCTTTTGTGTTCTGCTTGTCCAGTTTGGACAGCATACCGTTAGTAGTTGAGGCAAGGACAGCGTCTTGCTCACTGGATAACTTTGCCACAAATAAAGCAAACTCCGTATGGAGGTTCTTTAATGCCCATCATCCTGTTTTGAAGTAAATTGGTGCTACTAGGAGTAGACATGTCTCACTCTCATGAAAATCCTTGTTATTAAAGCATTTTAAATGTCATTTTCTGTAGGTCTTTGGTGTGTTTTAAGACCATCTATTTAAAATATATCTCTATAGAGGCCTCACCCTCTCTAGGGAGTGGATGGGGGTGGGGTGAAGATAAGGTGGGGAGAGAGGGAGGACAGGAAGGAAAGGGAACTGGGATTGGTATTCAAAATAAAATTGTTTAAAAATAATAAAATAAACAAATATATCTGTTTGACCTTGAAATATATCTAATATAACTATAAGTTTGATTATTATAGATGGGTAGCTACTAACCTGTATTTCTTAATTATCCTAAATAGCCTTCAAGGACTAGAACTTTACATTTTTAAATGAACTGCATTGGTAAAATACCTTAAACAAGAATATAAACATATATACAGCATAACAAAAACACTTAAATTCATATCAATATACGACAATCCATACCAATGTAAAATATTCAAGACTAGTGGTTGTTCAAAAGTAGACTGAACATTTCACCATCTTATCCGATTATTTCTGTATTATATCGTCCCTTTTTCTGGTCAGAAAGGGATCCCTTTGTCCATCTTTTTACCTGACCATCACTAATAACAATTTGTAATCAACACCCTAAATTATGAGAAAACATCTATAATCCATCCATTGAATGACCAAAAACCCATTCACCTCACCTCTTGGGAATATGGGTGTTGAGTTCTCTAGATTGCTTCCTGTCATCTGGGAGTGACAGCACCTTTGGGAAACACTGAGAAAACTGGGATAATGGTTAAGTTCTGGGAAAACTGATTAAATCATTTTTTCATTAGTCTTGTGTGTGAAGGGAAAGTGTATAGCTTATCTGGAGTTTTGACTGGATAGTCTGTGAGGCTGAACCATCTCAGCAGCTTTGAAGTTGTTCTGGATGTGGAATTTTGAGGAAACTGCAGCAGAGGTATTCTGAGAGGGTGGATCACCTTGGACACTTGTCTTCATTAGAGTTTTGTCCTTTTTTTCCTGAAAAAAACATAAACTTTTAAAGGTAACATACATATCTGCATTAACACAAGTATGGAATGTGTGATGTACATAAGTCAGTTAGGGATGATTTTTTTTGTTTTATGTTTGAGCAAGTAAAAGGCATTTGTTAACTTTGTAAGTTTGTTTGGACTGTATAACCAAACCTCTATCTATGCTATATGAAAGGATGGCATGTAATGCTAAGTCATGAGGATCCTGTAGCCAACAAGATTTATCACGTGTCATTCAGCCTCAGAGCTGTTCCCATGTTGAGGAATCAACATATATGTGCTACCTGTCCTGTAGTCTTTCTTAGCTTTTTCATTTATGTGTGTAGCCAAGATTTTCAGGAGATCTTTCCTAATCAAATCTGATCTTCCTGATTTTGAAAAGAGTCATAACTTTTTGTTTCCTGTGGAAACAAAGGCATAACCTCTACCCCAATGTAATTTATTTTCTGATTTCCATTTTGAACTTAAGACATTCTTAAAATATATAGGTTGGTTTAATTGAGCAGTTTCCATAACCCAATGTCTTTCAGCAGCTATTGTTTTTTGTACATTAACATTAAAAAAATTCAAACTCAAAAAGTACCATAGGGAATCCAAACACCCTGTGTATTTTCCATCTTTCCATGGCTTATTCTTTTTATATTACTTTAGCTCTCTTTAAACTATTTTTAACTATTTATTTCTTTCTATGACTATCCATACTCACTTTTCTCCTGTATTTGTTTAAAGGTTTTCTCAGTCTGGACTGCTTTACTGTGTACCTGCATCATTCTCTCACCAGAGACAAACCTTAAATGGCCACACCAGCCTCCTAGATGCTAATGCATTTACTCTCCAGCTCTTAGAAGAGTCACAGGCATTTTTTCCTAGCATGGGCTGCTCAAGTGCACAGCAGGGCCTCTTAAAAAGAGCCACGCCTCTGTACATTGAGTCTACTTGAGAGATTGTTTTCTTATGCCCTATGTGGACATTCAAGTCTCCACATTGGACATCATATGTAATCAGATTTTTCTTTTTGAACTGTCTTTGGACCACCAGTCCACAAATCATAACCCAGAGACTTATTATTAATTATGAAAGCTTGGCCTTTAGCTTAGGCTTGTCTCAACTAGCTCTTTTCTTGGAGAAGGAAAAGTTTATTTTGGTTTACAGTTCCAGAGAGATAAGAGTCCATTATGGCAGAGAAGTATGGCAGTTAGCAACAAACAAGGAGGCCAGAGCAGGGACCTGAGAGCTCACATTCTCAACTGCAGGCATGAAGGACAGAGAGAATCCTAGAAGTAGGGCAAAGATTTAAGCTATCAAATCCTGTCCTAGGGATATACTTCCTCTAGCAAGGCTGACCCCCTCACTCCCACCAAACAGTGCCAACAACTGAGGAGCAAGTGTTTAGATACCAGAATCTATTGGGGGCCTTTTAAACCATCATACTTTAGTTACATAAGATAATACTCTTGAACATGTATGCTAAGCACTACTCAAACATATGATAAATTATTAAAATCACTAACTGCATTCTAGAGAGGAAACTTGAAGTTGTCTAGCAGTTTCCAAAGTAATTTCTTGGGCCATGGAAATTTTTCTTGAATTCTTTTACTTATTTGTTTGTTTGTTCTTTTTGTCTTTTACATCATGTATCTTGATCCCATTCATTTCCTCATCCCTTCACATCTGCTCTCTGCCCCTGAAACCCTGCACAAATAAAAGTTAAGAGAAAAAAGGAAAAAAGAAAAAAGGAAAAAAATCAAAATCTTTTCTTGGAAGCTGCAGTGTGACACAATGAGTCACACCATAAACCTCTCCACATATCTTTCCTTGCAAGTGTTCATTGCAAAGAGTCATTGGTCTGGTTCAAGACCTCTGGTTTCTACTATACTATCGACTCTGAGCCCTCACTAAGACTCTTCTAGATATCCTGTTGTTGCCCTGTGTTATGGAGACTGCAGCTTTGGGTCTTTGGATGAGTTCCTTCACATACTCCAGCAGATCATAGATAGGGTGGATGATGGGGTCTGCCAAGTCATAACCCTGGGTTTGGGGCTGGGCAGCTGTAGGGTTGGTCTGCCTGATGTGAGATGGGTACAGCTCTCCTATGCTCACAATTTTGGGGCTGGTTCACCTCCACCTCTGCTAATAGGGTTGGCTCTATTGTGCTGCCCTGTCAAGTTGCATGGTCTGTTTTCATGAGTGTTGCAGCTGGTGGGGGTCAGGGCTAGCTCTCCTGCTCTATGACCACAGGACCAGCAATCCCACCTGCCCCAGGTATTGATGGATGGGAGGTGGGAGAGAGGGTAACTCCTCTCTAGCCATGCCACCTCAAGAAAGATGAGTAATGGGTATAGCTCTCCCTTGCTAACTACTTTGAGGCTGGCTCACTCACACCTCCACTAACAGGGTTGCCTCTACTCCCGGGAGGTGGGGAGCAGGGCCTTTTCTCCCCAGTATTGCAGCTTGCATGGGGGGGATAGGGACAGCTCTCCCACTCTTTTTACTTCTGTGTCAAATCTTCCACCTATCTTAGGCATTAATGGACAGGGGTGGGTGGGGGAAGAGCATCTCTCCCAAGCCAATGCCACCATGTGGCAGATGAGAAGTGGGGCCCGGGTTCCCAAGCTCCAAACCTTAGAGTTGGCTCACCTATGCTCTCATCAGCAGGGTGATCTCTGCTGTGCTGCCCAAAGTGCTGGGCTTGCTTTCCCATCTGTTGCTGCTAGTCAGGGGTCATTTCCCTTACCATCTCATCTTTCTTCCTTCCTCTCTTGTCTCTTCAGATATGTCTCTGTCCACAGAACCTGAACAATTCTCTCTCTCTTTGTCTCCCATAAAACACCATGCCATACCTATACTCTAATAGTGCCCATCTAGCTGGCTGGTGCTACAAAGTACCAAGTGGGTCCTCATTTTCTCCTCAGAGCCTAGAGTGGATACCCGGACCTGCACGTGGGTCTCCTCATCCCTCTCAGGTCTTCAGGATGCTGTGCTGGGCCATTCTTCCTCATTACAAAGAGATAACTAAAATGCCAACTGCTCTGAACCTATGGCTCCTGGTTGGTGTAATTGGCTGAAGTTTCTCTGTTAGAATTCCCCTGGCAGAGTCTTGGCTGGGTTCTGTCCACCCAGCTGCTTCTCAACTAGATCTTGAAACTTAAATTAGCCCATATTTTTAAATCTATCTCTGCAATGTAGCATTACCTCTCTTCTACCTTGCAAACTCTGTCTCTTCTCCATGTCTGGCTGGCAACTCCATCTTTCTTCTTCCCAGAGTCCTCCTTCTACCTGAAAGACCCACCTATACTTCCTGCCTAGCTATTGGCTGTTTAACTTTTTATTACAACAATAACAGTAATACACCTCCACACAGTGTGCAATTATCTCACAACATGCTATTTTCAATAATAGATCTCTAAGTCATTCATGGCTCATTTACTAATTCACTCAGTCACTCATTCATTAATAACATGTATCAAGAAGGAAGGAAGATCACCCAGAAGATCTGTTTCAAATAGAGTCTCCCAGGAATTATTGAAAAAAAAAACTAGCCGAAGTATACCTTTCCTTCCTTGCCCCTTTCACTGCTCATGATAGTATTTATGTAATATTTTATCTTTCAGGTTTGGTTTAAGGCGATCAAGCTTCAACTGTGAAAATCCGATGGGCAAGGAGAGAGAAGTTGTTATCCACATATGATCCTAGGATAGTTTTTAAAGAATGTTAAAAAAAAAAGTATGGTGTCATACCCCTGTAATCCCAATACTTGATGAGTCAGAGAAAGGAAGATCGAGAAGTTTTTTTATCCTGGACTACACAATAAGATACTGTCAGAAAGAGAGAGGAGAGTGTTGAGAGGGAAAGAAAGAGAAGAAAGAAAGTCTTTGGACATTATTATTAAGAAAGAAAGTCTTTGGACATTATTATTAAGAAAAAGTGATTGAGTTGAGCAGCAGTGGTGCACCCCTTTACCCCCAGCATTTGGAAGGCAGAGGCAGGCGGATCTCTGTGAGTTGGAGGCCAGACTGATCTACAGAAGAGTTCCAGGACAGACTCAAAAAAAAAAGCTATGGAAACCCTGTCTCATAAAACAAACAAACAGAAAAACAGGCAGGAATCCCATAACAGAGGGACAGCCTAAAGGCAAGTGGAACTGAAGACAAGGAAAAGGATGGGAGTGGGAAGCAACTAAATCCAAAGTCTGTACAGGTGTGCTGTACCCAGTGTTCTTGCTCTGGTTTTGGTAGTCATACTACAGTCACAAAATATGAACATTACCCAGGTCTGAATGAAAGTAGATGGAAAAACTCTTCAAATTCGTTTTGTGACTTTTTATAAGTCTAAAATAATTTCAGGATACAAAACAAAATACAAAATACATTTTGATTGAAATAGAATTATATAACTTTCTCCTTCTCTTTCATTCTTCTTGCCCAGTGGTTCTCAACATGTGGATTGTGACCTACTTGGGTATTGAACGACTCTTTCATAGGGGTCACATATCAGATACTCTGCATATCAGACAGTAGAAAAATTATAGTTAAGAAGTAGCAATGAAATAATTTAAGGTTGGGGTCCCCACAATATGAGGATCTGTATTAAAGGGTCACAGTGTTAGGAAGGTTGAGAACCACTCATTTAGCCTCTCACAGCTCTCCTCCCTTGAGCCCTTTCCATGTCCCCTCACACTCAAGTTAATAGTCTCTTTTTCTTTATTATTGTTTCATTTATATGTATGTATGCATATGAACATATATATATGTACATATATATATACGACTTGTTGAGTCTATTTTTATTGTTTTGTGTACACGGTTTTAGGACTGAGTACTCTGCACTGGACAAGCAATAGCAAGGCTCATCTCTCAGAGAAGCTAATTCTTCCAACAGTCATTAGTCACAGGGATGGTACCCCATGAAAGTTTCTCCCTTCCTTTAACATGTCCTTTGATATTGAAATTGTTCTGGTATTATTTATGAAGTCATTTCTAAGAGAGACTGTTTCACATCAGACTTCCCTACCCCTCTTTCTTGTTTTCCCTGAGCCATGGATGTAGGAGCTGTGATATAGATGGATAGATGTATCCATTGGAGCTGGGATTCTCTACAGGCTCTCTCTCTCTTTCTCTCTCTTTCTCTCTCTCTCTCTCTCTCTCTCTCTCTCTCTCTCTCTCTCTCTCTGTTTTTTGAGACAGGGTTTCTCTGTGGCTTTAGAGACTGTACTAGAACTAGCTCTTATATACCAGGCTAACCTCAAACTCAAAGATATCCACCTGCCTCTTCCCAAGTATTGGGATTAAAAGTGTGCGCCACCATGACCTGGCTTCCCTGCAGTCTCTTTTGTTTCTCGATATATGTTTTTATTTAAATTAGAAACATGAATGCTTCACATGTCAATCCCAGCTCCCTCTCACACGCCTCCTCTCTTGTGCCTCCACCAGCCCCCTCAGCCCCCCACCCAATCCCCACATCATTCCCCAGAGAGGGTGAGACCCTCCTTGGGGGGATCTCTAAAGTCTGTCATTTCATCCAGGGCAGGACCTAGGCCCTTCCCCATGTGTCCAGGATGAGAGAGCATCCCTCTATTTGGAATGGGCTCCCAAAGATCATTCATACACCATGGTAAACACTGATCTACTACCCAAGATTCCAGTGATTTCTGTGGTCTCCTCACTGGCACTACATTCATAGAGTCTGGATAAGTCCCCTGTTGGCCTCTCAGCCATCAGTCTGGGATTCAAAAGTTCTCCCTTATTTGGTCAGCTGTCTTTGTGGTTTTCACCATCATGGTCATGACCCCTTTGCTCATCACTCCTCCATCTCTATCACTAGGTTTCAGGAGTTCAGTTCAGTGTTTAGCTGTGGGTATCTCTCTCTGCTTCCATTAGTCAATGGATGAAGGTTCTAGAATGGCATATAGGGTAGTCATCAACCTTATCATCAAGGAGGGGCTATTAATGTCTCTCCCCTAATGCTTAGTTTGCCAGTTGGTGTTATCTTCGTAGATCTCTGGAGATCTCACTAGTGTCAATTCTCTCCTCAAGCCTATAATGACTCCATCTATTATCATATCTCTCATCCTGTTCTCCTCTATTCTTAACTCAATCTTACTGTTCTCCCATGACTTCTTCTCCTCTCCTCTTATCCCCCTCTCTTTTTTCTGGTTCCCTCTCCCCTCACCTGATGTTCCCAATCTGCTCAGGAGAGCTTGTCTCATTCCACTTCTCTGGGGTATCATGCATCTCTCTTGGGAACCTCCCTGTTTCCCAGACTCACTGTCACTGGGCTTTTAGGCTGACACTCCCCTGATCCATATCTAAAATCCATGTATGAGTGAGTACATACCATGCTTGTCTTTTTGTGACTGGGTTGCTTCACTCAGGATGGTTTCCTCTAGTGCCTTCCATTTGCCTGAAAATTTCAAGATTTCACTGTTTTTTTCCCACTGAGTAGTACTCCATTTTGTAAATGTACCACATTTCTCTATCCACTCTTCAGTTGAGGGGCATCTAGGTTGCTTCCAGGATCTAGCTATTACATATAATGCTGCTATGAACATAGTGGAACAGACATCCTTATTGTGTGAATGGACATCATTTGGGTATATGCCTAATAGTGGAATTTCTGGGTCTTGTGGTAGACTCAGTCCCATTTTCCTGAGGAATCTCCATATTGATTTCCATAGTGGCTGTACAAGTTGGCACTCCCACCAGCAGCGAGGAATGTTCCCTTTTCTCCACATCCTCTCCAGCATAAACTGCCATTGGTGTTTTTGATTTTAGCCATTCTGACAGGAGTAAGATGATATCTCAGAGTTGCTTTGATTTTGCATTTCCCTAATGGCTAATGATGATGAGCACTTTCGCAAGTGTCTCTCAGCCATTTTGTACTCCTCTATTGAGAATTATGTATTTAGTTCAGTCCCCCCACTTTTTAATTGGATCATTTGGTGTTTGGAGACTTGCTTCTTGAGTTCTTTGAAATTTTGGAGATCAGCCCTCTGTCAGATGTGGGGTTAGTGAATATCTTTTCCCAATTTGTGGAGTGCCTTTTTGTCTTGCTGACTGTGTCCTTTGCCTTACAGAAGCTCCTCGGTTTCAGTAGGTCCCATTTACTAATTGTTGATCTCAGTGTTTGTGCTACTGGTGCTATGTTCAGGAAGTGGTCTCCTGGACCAATTCATTCAAGAGTACCTCCCACTTTCTCTTCTAAGAGCTTCAGTGTGGCTAGATTTATGTTGAGGTCTTTGATCCATTTAGACTTAGTTTTGTGCAATGTGACAGACATGGATCTATTTGCAGTCTTCTACATGTCAATATCCAGCTATACCAGGACCATTTGTTGAAGATGCTATCCTTTTTCCATCGTATAATTTTAGCTTCTTTGTCGAAAATCAGATGTTCATAAATTTGTTTGTGGATTAATCTCAGGGTTTTAATTCAATTCCATTGGTCTACCTGTCTATTTTTTTGTGCCAATACCAAGCTGTTTTCAGGACTATAGCTCTATAAGTCAGGAAAGGTGATGCCTCCAGATGTTGCCTTGTTGAGCAGGGTTGTCTTGGCTATCCTGGATTTTTTGTTTTCCATATAAAGTTGAGAATTGTTCTTTCAACATCTGTGAAGAATTGTGCTGGGATTTTGATGGGGATTGCATTGAGTCTGTAGATTGCTTTTGGTGGGATTGCCATTTTTACTACATTGATCCTACCTATCCAAGAGCATGGGAGATCTTTCCATTTTCTGGTGTCTTCTTTAATTTCTTTCTTTAAAGACTCAAAGTTCTTGTGATACAGGTCTTTCACTTGTTTGGTTAGCATTACCCCCAGGTATTTTATGTTGTTTGTGACAATTGTAAAGGGTGATGTTTCGCTGATTTTTTCTCAGCCCTAACACAAAATATCCAGGAAATATGGGACACTGTGAAAAGACCAAATCTAAGAATAGTAGGTATAGAAGAAGGATAAGAAACCCACCTCAAAGGGACAGAAAACATATTCAATAAAATCATAGAAGAAAACTTTCACAACATAAAGAAAGACATGCCAATGAATGTACAAGAAGCTTACAGAACAACAAATAGAGTGAACCACACAAAAGTCCCCTTGCTACATAATAATCAAAACATCAAACATGCAGAATAAAGAAAGAATATTAAGAGCAGTTAAGGAAAATGGTCAAGTAACTATAAAGGCAAACCTATCAGAATTATACCTGACTTCTCCATAGAAACTCTGAAAGTCAGAAGGTCCTGAATAGATATTCTACCAACACTAAGGAACCATGGATGCCAGCTCAGACTACTATACCCAGAAAAGTTATCAATCAATATGGATGGAGAAAACAAGTTATTCCATGACAAAACCAGATTTAAACAATGCATATCCACAATTCCAGCCCTCCAGAAAGTTCTGGAAGGAAAACTCCAACCCAAGGAGGTTAACAACAACCAGAAAAACATAGGCTATAGATAATCCCACTTTATCAACAGCCAAAAGAAAAAAGGGGTAGAAATCCACATACTATTCCACCACCCCAATCATTCCAAAACAAACAAGAACTAGCAATCAATAGTCATTAATATCCCTCAATAGTAATGGCCTTAACTCACTCATAAAAACACACAGGCTAACAGATGGATTTGAAGACAGAATCCATCCTTCTGCTGCATACAAGAAACATGCCTCAGCTTCAAAGACAGACTTCACCTCAGATTTAAGGGTCGGGAAAAGATTTTCCAATCAAATGGAACCAAGAAACAAGCAGGAGTAGCAATCCTAATATCTAACAAACTAGGCTTTAAACTGAAATCAATGAAAAAAGATGAAGGTCATTTCATACTCATCAAAGGAGAAATCAGAAGATGAAGTCTCAATTCTGACCACCTATAACCCAAATACAAAGGCATCCATTTTCTTAAAGAAACATTACTAAAACTCAAACCACACATAAAACCTCACACACTTATAGTGGGAGACTTCAACACCCCACTCTCACCACTAGACAAGACTACCAGAGAGAAATAAAAAAGGGGACATAACAATGAATACTAAGGAAATCCAGAGAATCATCAGGTCATACTTTGAAAACCTGTACTCCACAAAATTTGAAAATTTAAAGGAAATGGACAATTTATATCACTTGCCAAAATTAAATCAAGAACAGATAAACAATTTAAATAGACTTGTAACCCCTAATAAAATAGAAGCAATCATCAAAAGTCTCCCAACCAGAAAAATCCCAGGTCCAGATGGCCTCGGTGCAGAATTCTACCAGAAATTCAAAGAGCAGCTTATACCAATTCTTCTCAAAGTATTCCATGCAATAGAAGCAGAAGGGTCTTTGCTAAACTCTTTTTACGAAGCTTCAATAATCTTGATACCCAAACCACACAAAGACACAACTAAGAAAGAGAACTTCAGACCAATATCCCTCAATAAAATACTGGAAAATCGGATCCAAGAACTCATCAGATAAATCATCCACCATGATCAAGCAGGTTTCATCCCAGGGATGCAGGGATGGTTCAACATATGAAAATCCATCAATATAATCTACCATATAAACAAGCTGAGAAACAAAAATCATATGATCATCTCACTAGACGCTGAAAAAGCCTTTGACAAAATCCAACACCCCTTCATGATAAAGGTCTTGGAGAAATCCAGGAAAACAAGATCATACCTAACATAATAAAAGCTATATACAGCAAACCAACAGCCAACATCAAACTAAATGGACAGAAACTCAAGGCAGTTTTTCTAAATCAGGAACAAGACAAGGCTTTCCACCGTCTCCATGCATCTTCAATATTTTACTTGAAGTTCTAGCCAAAGCAATAAGACAACAGAAGGAAATCAAGGGGATACAAATTGGAAAGGAAGAGGTTAAACTTTCACTATTTGCAGATGATATGATGGTTTACATAAGTGACCTGAAAAACTCTACCAGGGACCTCCTACCACTGATACATACCTTCAGCAAAGTGGCAGGATACAAGATCAACTCGAGAAAATCAGTAGCCCTCCTATATACAGATGATAAAAGAAATTAGAGAAATGTCTCCCTTTACAATTGCTGCAAACAACATAAAATGCCATGGGGTAATGCTAACCTAACAAATGAAAGACCTGTATCACAAGAACTTTGAATCTTTAAAGAAAGAAATTAAAGAAGACACCAGAACATGGAAAGATCTCCCATGCTCTTGGATAGGTAGGATCAACATAGTAAAAATGGAAATCTTGCCAAAAGCAATCTTCAGATTCAATGCAATCCCCATTAAAATCCCAATACAATTCTTCACAGACCTTGAAAGAAAAATTCTCAACTTTCTATGGAAAAACAAAAGACCCAGTGTAACATGTAGTTTTCCTCTGCCCGACGCTTTGATTTTTTTCCCCTGCCAGCCGCTTGGGCTTTGCCACAGTTGCAGTCCCCAAATAACACAACAGGAGGCTATATTAATTATGAAAATTATGAAGCTGTTGGCTATTTGCTTGTTTCTTACTGGCTAATCCATAATTGTTAATCTAAGTATTTCTCTTACCAGAGAAAAGGGTCTGGACATCTTACTTCTCTGTTGGGCTACATTGTCTCCTCTTTTCTGTCTAAATAAAAAGAAAGGATTTAACTTTAACATAGTCAAATTATATATAACAGAACAGTTATCAAGCAAGAACATAGTTACAATATTTTGTCCATTAACATTTAGTAAGATTTAAAGAAAACATCATCTATCCTATCTTTGTGAGTCTAAAGTCTTATATGTAACTTATCTTTTATCATAACTAAGGAAAACATCTCTGAGATATCATCTCACTCCTGTCAGAATGGGGGCAAGGTCAGAGGGAGACAGGACAACGAAGAGGGGTTGGAGAGGAGGGGAGAGGAGGACATGGGGAAGTAAGAAGTTTGAGTCGGGGGAAGAATAGAGGAGATCAGGATGAGAGATATTCTAATAGAGGGAGTCATTTTAGTTTTGAGGAGAGATCTGGCACTAGTGAGATTTCTAGAGATCTACAAGGATGACACCAACTGGCAAACTAAGCAATAGTGAAGAGACTACTTTAAATGCCCCTCTCTGACAATGATTTTGATGCTACCTTATATGCCATCCTAGAACCTCTATCCAGTGACTGATGGAAGCAGAGGCCAACACCCACAGCTAAACACTGAACTGAACTCCTGGAACCCAGTGGCAGAGAGGGAGGAGTGATGAGCAAAGGGGTCAAGACCAGAGTGATGAAACCCAGAGAAACACCTGACCTGAATAAGAGGGAGTTCTTGGACCCCAGACTGATGGCTGAGAGGCCAGCATGGGACTGATCCAGACCCCCTGAATGTGGGTGTCAATGAAGAGGCCTAGGCAACCTCAGGGACTTTTGGTAGTAGATCAGTATTTATCTCTGGCACATAAATAAATGGACTTTGCACACCCATCCCACAATGAGAGATGCTTTCTCAGCCTGGACACTTGGGGGATGGCCTAGGCCTTGCCCTGAACGAAATGACAGACTCTGGAGATCCCCCATGGAGAGCCTTACCCTCCCTGGGAAATGGAGTGGGGACTGGGGTGGGGGTGGGGAACAGCAGAGGAGGGGAAGGAGAATGAGCTGTGATTGGCATGTGAAGCAAGCTTGTTTCTAATTTAAATCAAAAATATTAGAAAAGAAAGAGTTTATTCTGGCTTACAGTTTTTTGCTTTTGTTTTATTTTTTGTTAGCATGAGAAGCAATAGGTTTCTTTATGGTGCTTTCATTATTTGTTTTGCTTGATCTTCCTTCCCAGTTCCCACTGTATTCTTCTACTTCAGCATCTGTCTTTCCACTTTTATGTCACATGTTGTAACAGGACCCCAGACTTAGCACCACTGATGTCATGTTTTAGGCACTGGCCTTAGAACCCATCAACACCTGTCAAAACAGAAACAAAGACCTAACCCATTAAAGGCCCATAGTTCCAGGATCCAGAGAAGTCCCTAAATGTACTAATTTTCGTTTTGGCTTTATAGTTTCAGTCCTCATTAACTGTTCCTGTTAACTAAAGTGTATAGACCAGGATGTGTATTTTGAATAGAAAAGACATAGGACACTGAGGTTGCATGATTTGGGCAGGTTCCCCACACACCTGCCCCACCACCAGGCAATGCAGACTTTCTATTTGGCTTTAAGAGTGTACTGGTACTTTTGTTGCCCAGATTCTTAGGGTTGTAGACTGTGTAGGCTGGTTATCCTTTGCTTTTTGTCTAATATCCACTTATTAGTGAGTACATACCATGTTTGTCTTTCTGGGTCTTGGTTACCTCACTGAGGCTGATTTTTTCCTAGTTCTGTCCATTTGCCTACAAATTTCAATATGTCCTTGTTTTTTAATCATTGTGTTAATGTACACATATTTTCTTTATCCTTTCTTTGGTTGAGGGGCATCTAGGTTGTTTCCAGGTTCTAGCTATTACAAATAATGTTACTGATCATAATTTTATAAATGTCTTTGTGGTATGAGTATGCAGCCTTTGTGTATATGCCCAAAAGTGGTATGGCTGGGTCTTGTGGTAGATTGGTTCCCAGTTTCCTGAGAAGCCACCATACTGATTTCTGAAGTGGCTGTACAAATTTGCACCAGCAACAGAGGGGTGTTCCCCTTTCTCCACATCCTCTCCAGCATAACCTTTCATTAGTGTTTTTGATCTTGGCCATTCTGACAGGTGTAAGGTGTTATCTTATAATTGTTTTGATTTGATTTCTATAATGGTTAAGGATATTGAGGATTTCCTTAAATGTCTTTTGATCATTTGAGATTGCTCTGTTAATAGTTCTCTGTTTAGATATATATCCATTTTTTTATTTTGGTTTTTCGAGACAGGGCTTCTCTGTGACTTTGGAGGCTGTTTTGGAACTAACTCTTGTAGACCAGGCTGGTCTCGAACTCAAAGAGTATTCCCAAGTATTCGGTTTAAAGGCGTGCACCACCACCACCCAGCTATATCCCATTTTTTAATTGTATTATTTGGACCCTAGGAGAGACATACATAGATCGATCCAGGAATGGGAAAAATACAAGATCTCCTGAGTAAATTGGGAGGGTGGGGGGTATAAGAGAGGGTGGAATGGAAGAGGGGAGGAGAGAAGGAAAAATGGGGGAAAATGTATAATTCGATAAAAAGCAAGGTTTAAAAAAAGAGTGTATTGGTATTCTCTTGTGAAATTAGCACTCTCCTCACACTCTTCCTAAAACCTGATTTCCCCATCTTGTTTCATGATCTACACTCACAGTAAGTTCACATATGTAAAAATTAGAAGCTAGATCCTATATATGAGAGAACATGGTATTTGTCTTCCTGAGCCTGAGTTAATTCAGTGTGTGTGTGTGTGTAACATCAATCCATAATTTATATTATCATTTCTTCTTTATCCTACTTTTTCTCTCTCCTCCTTCATTGGTTTTAGACAGGATCTCTCATCTGTTCTTGAACCAGGTGGTGGCACTTGGGAGGGAGAGGCAGGCAGGCCTCTGAGTTCAAGGCCAGCCTGGTCTACAGAGTAAGTTCTGAGACAGCCATGGCTACAAAGAGAAACCCTGTCTTGAAACCCCCCCCAAAAAAGATTAATAAAATTCCATTGTATATATGTATCATATTTTCATTATCAATTCATCTGTTAATAGATAGCTAGGCTAATTACATTTCCTTGGTATTGTGAATAGTGCAGCAATAAAAATGAATGTGTAAGTATCTCTGTGGTAGGATATAGAGTCCTTCAGGTGTGTGTCCAGGATTGGTATTGCTGGGTCATGTTAGTTTTATTTTTAAATGTTTGAGAAACCTCTACCCTAATTTCTGAATATGCTTACATATTCAGTATGTAATGGTGACTGAATACACCCCCACCGGCAGTTCCTCTTTCCCCACATCCTCACCAGCATTTTTTAAATTTAAAATTTATTTTATGCATACGTGTAGTTTGCCTGAATGTATATCTGTGCATCACTTATGTGTATGGCACCCAAAGAGGCCAGAAGAAGGCATCAGATCCCTTGGAGTTACAAATGGTTGTTAGTTGTCATGTGGGTTCTGGGAATTGAACTCAGTTCCTCTGGAAGAGCAGTCAGCTTTTACATACTGAATCACCTCTCCAGTTTTATAATTTTTAAAAGATGTATTTATTATGTATACTGTGCTCTGCTGCAAGTATGCCTGCACACTAGAAGAGGACACCAGATCTTATTATAGATGGTTGTGAACCACCATGTGGTTGCTGGGAATTGAACTCAGAACCTCTGGAAGAACAGCCAGTGCTCTTACCCTCTGAGACATCTCTCCAGCCCCTTTAATTGGCTTTCTTGATGACAGTCATTCTGATTTGATTAGATGGAATCTTAAAGTAATTTTAATTTGCATTTGCCTAATGAATAGGGATGTTAAACACTTATAAATTTTATTTATTTATTTATTTTTTATTATTATTAATTTGAATTTGTGTGTATGTGTGTGATGTGTGCGTGAGTTCAGGGATATATGTGCCACACTATCCACATAGAATTCAGAGGACAACTCTGTGGAGTCATTTTTCTCCTTTCACTTTTAATGAACTCTAGGGATTGAATTCAGGTGCCAGGCTTGCATGGTGAGCAACTTTACCCACTGAGTGATCTTATTGTCCCCACTGCAGGATGCTGAACACTTAAAAATATTCATTGGCCATTTGTTTCTTCTTCTTTCCTCCTCGACTTTTTGTGTGTTTAATTTTGGTAGTTCTTTATATATTCTATATGTTAAATCCCTGTCTGAAGTCTATCTGGCAAAGATTATCTCCCATCCTGGAGGCTGTCTGTTCACTCTATTGGTAGTTTGCTTTGCTTTGCAAAAGCTTTGATATCCCATGCAAATCCCTTTGTCTGTTCTTGGGGTTGTTTCCTTTGCTACTAAAGTCCTATTCAGAAGGTCTGTGCCTGTACTCTTGTTTGAAGTGTATTCCCCTTTCCCCTGGAAGTTTGGCTTTTCATGTTTACATTAAGATATTTGATCCACTTTGAATATGTTTTATGCAGGATGGGAATATAGATCTGACTTCATTCTTCCGCAGCTGGATATCCAGGTTTGTCAGCACTATTTATTAAATAAAGTTGCCTTCCCTGTCCAGTGTATGTTTTTGATGATACCTTTCTCAAAAATTAGGTGGCCATAGCTATGTAGGCTTATTTATGGGTCTTATATTATGCCCTGTTGATTTACATGTCTGTTTTTGTACTGGTAATTGCTGTATTCACCCCATCACTGTGGTTCTGCAGTAATTTGAGGTCAGTGTTCTCCTGCTTAGGACTGCCTTGGATAGATATTCATGGTCTTTTGTGCTTTTATAAGAATAATTTTTCCTAGTTCTGTGAAGAATGTGACTGAAAATTCATGGGAATTAATTGACCTGCAGATTCTTTTGGTAGTATAGCCACTTTCACACTGTCAGTTCTGACAGGAACATGAGAGATCTTTCCATATTCTACTGTCTTCTTCAATTTCTGTTTTCTAAGTCTCAACATTTGCATTATAGAAATCTTTCACTTATTTGGTTAGGGTTCTGGGTATTTTTGGAAGCTATTATGAATGGATAATTTTCTCTACTGGAATATATGTGAAAGCAATGATTTTTATTATGTTGAATTTGTATCTTGCAGCTTTATTGAAAGTATCAGATCTAACAGTTTTCTAATGGAGTCTGCAAGGTCTTTTAAGTATTTGATTGCATTGTCTGCAAATAGGAATAGTTTGACTTCATTTCCTTTTGTCGCTGGTAAATGGACCGTACTGAGGATATTGAGAATGGTGGGGGGGGGTTCAAAGATACTTTATTAGAAAGAGAGGTCACGTACATGAGAAGCTGAGAAGTGCTCTGCTCTCTGAAACTCGACCAGCATCCAAGAGAGCGGGGTCCCCTTCTGTCCCCTCTTTTATCCCTGGTTTTTCCCACATATCTGTAACCACTCCCAAATGGGCGTGGTCAGTGCTACAGATCTGTGAGACTCTCCCTACATCTTTTTTTAACTCTTTTATATTTTTCTTGTCCTATTTCTCTAGCTAAGGCTTTGAATACTATATTGAATAAGATTGGAGAGCTTGAACTTAGAAACAAAAACAGCAAGGAAAATTATGAATCAATTTCCCTGATGAACACAAATGCAAAAATTCTCCACAAAATACTTGTAAGCTGAATTCAAGAACACTTTATGACCGTATATCATGACCACCTTGCTCGCAGTGGGAGAATACAGTCCATTATGACAGGGAAGGCATGGCAAGAGTATGAGGTGGCTGGCCACACTACATCCATCTGGTACTCAGCTGTCCTCCTTTGTCTTCAGTTCAAATCTCCAGACCATGGGATTGTGTGGCTCACATTCAGGGCGTGTCTTCCATCTTTTGTTAAACCTTTCTGGAAGCACCATCACAGGGGTGTATTCCATGGTGATTCTTTTTGAGGTGGGGTGAAGTGGTCATTTATTTGGGTTCAAGAGAATTAAGCAGAATGTTCCATAAGCAAAATAGACGAGAAAATGTAGTCCAGTGAATACAATTGGTTGTATTTAACAACAAATTCCAAAATTGAAAGCCTATTAGGTTTTAGGGATCATTTATTTAAACCTTTTCTATTTTAATATATTTAATATATATTTACTATTTTATATATTACTAAATTTAATCCACTTAAATTGTATGATTCTGCTTTTCCTACACCCATGAGCAGTGTAATATAACAATAGCCTAAATTATAAATATTAATGCCTTGCAGTGAATTCAGAACTTAGTAGTAGTCACTACACATTCTTCCAATACAGCACTACACAACTTCAACCTAATTTTCTGTCTCTAGAGATTTGTGTATTTCAGACATTTTATACAACCATGTTATGACAATCCGTGGTCCTTTGTGGCTGTCTTTTTATTAGCAGAATGTTTTCATGTTTAATAGATACATCGGAATCAGTACGTCATTTTTTTTAAGACAGGGTTTCTCTACAGAGCCTTGTCTGCAAACTCACTATATGCAGCATGCTGGCCCCGACTCACAGAAATCCATCTGCATCTGCCCCCGAGTGATGGAACCAAAGGTGTGCCCCACCATGCCTGGCTCATGGTGATTCTACATCCAGTCAAGCTGACCAACGTTAACATCACAATCGGAGAGCACACACATTTTCATGCTTATTCTAACTTGAGTTGTGTACAAAATTATATGGCAGTAAGTTACTTTCATGAGGAGAAATGTGTTGATCCCACCTCTTAGAAGCAGACTGCTGAATTTTTGGCAGACTCTAAAATGTCTCTTAAGATATAAAAAAGTCTACTTTTGGTACACAATACAACCATAGACAGCTTCATTCCATGTGCATTCAGATATGCATAACAATTTTATTTGATTGACTTTCACACCTTGCAAATCCAAAGAACCTTCTAAACTGATATGATGTTAAATGTTTAAGGAAATTAATGTGCTGTTAAGAGCAACTTTGAGAAATTCACAAAGACTATATTGTAGCATGTAATGCCATGCAGCTCAAAGCTTTAATCCCAGTACTTGAGAGGCAGAGACAGGCTGATCTCTGTGAGTTTGAGACCAGCCAGGGCTACATATTGAAACCCTATCTCAAAAAAATTGCAAAACAACAATTTTAAGAAGGTTATGTTGTAGAATAAATGTACACATCATCAGTGTTGAAAGAACACCCCCTATTCTTTTTTGAAACTGTATATCAGATGGAGTGTGTAAGCACCAGTTTATTTCTTGTGATCATTTTTTAAATTGCTATTGTATTGGGAGGGAGAGAAGGGGGGAGGGAGAGAGACAGAGACTGAGAAAGAATATGTTTGTATACTTTTATAGTGGGGGTGAGCATGGATGTGCACATGCCCATTTTAGACATGTGAGGGTCAGAGGAGGACATTGGCTGTCTTTCTTTATTGTTCTCTGTCTTAGTCTTTTAAGTCAGGATTTCTCACCAAACCTGAGGATTGATATTTATGCTAGGCTGGCTGGTCAGTGAGTTCTCCACCCACCACAACTGTGGTGATATATTATTTATGATTTATTAAAGCTTGCCAGCAGATTCAGAAAGCAAAGTCAGCTGCAAGTCATAGCAGTCAGGCACACACTTTTAAGCCCAACAGCCAGAAGTTAGGAGGTGGTGGTTCGAATCTTTAATTCTAAGACTCAAGATTAAGAGGTAGATCTCTCTCTGAGTTCATGGCCACCCAGCGATATATGAGATTGAATCTGTCTAAAGGAGTAACAGATCCCACGTCTTTAATCCTTGCATTAGAGGGATACAAAAGATAGAATCATAGTCTTCAGCATTGAGTAGTGGGCATTCGTTTTCCAGCCACACTGAAGACAGAAAGGCTCAGTATCACAGGATAGGAAGACATTAAAGTCTCAGGATTCTCTAGCCACACTGAGGAAAGGTGGCAGTTTGAGGCTTGGTGAAGAGCTCATGTGTGGATCATCCTTTTCAGCCTGAGCTGGAGGTGAGAGCTAGTGGATGGCTGCTTTGCTTCCCTGATCTTCAGGGTGAACCACAATATTTGTCTCTGGATCTTTTATTTTTTGCGTTACACCCAACCCCAGTGTTGGAACTACGGGTAGCTCTTGCTCAACTTTTTAGGTTGATGCTGGGGCTTAGAACTCAGGTCCTCACATTTGCACAGCACATGCTCTTTCCCATGGAAACATCACTTCAGCCTCCTCTCTGATCATTAGGAAACCGCTCGGCAGCACTATCTTCACTAACTTTCATCCCCATAGGTGAACTCAGTCAGAGCAGAAGCCTCCAACTTTGCCACCATTAAAAGTGAAGCTACAGAGGGATGCAAATCACCCTCTGAATTTTGCACCCTCTGCATTTGAACTTGCTGGGCTCCTCCTGCAAGACGGATTTTTGTCCTGTCTTCTCATTGGATTAATTAACCCAGCTGTGGTAATTGTTTCAAAATCCTCCTGCACAGGGAGGAGGTCCTCTCCAGCCTGAGGGACCAAGTCTCCATTAGAGATTTTCATTGTATCAGCGGGACTAGGAAGGGCGCTTGACGATGGCGTTCATAATTGTTTTGTCTAATTGCATGAGACCAGGGTGGGAAACTTTAAAAGCATGTTTATATCAAGAGTGGTGTTTCAATTTGCCTTGTTAAATTATTTTTTCTGTTGCTGATATCATGTCTGATTTTATGAAATGTCATCCTGACCACAGAAAGGAATGAACAAGGAGTAGGGAAGGGTTAATCTAAGAGTGAATGCAGCCATCTGTCTCTTGCCCTTCACCCTGGCCTGTATGTCCATTAAACTAAAGTTCTACATTAGGCAAACACTGTCTGTCTGTTCTACTGTTTCATCATGCAACAGCCCACAGGTACTTCTGATATTATAGTTTCTCGAATGTAGAAGGCATCCCTGCCTTGGAGAAGAGTGTCTTCTAGGGAGGACCAGTACATATCCAGGTGGAGCCTCTTTTCTAGATTCCTCCTGAAATAGCAAAGAGGGCAGTTGTTGGGGGTGGGGCAGGAGAGTCTAAGCTCTGAGATTCTGTCTGTCACTCTTGTAGATCAAGAAACTCTGAACTTCCAGTCCTCCATCACTAATGGGGAGAATTACATTTCAGACTAATTTCCTTTATAACTTAAGTGCATATTTTTTATCTTAGCAGAGTTCTAGAGATTCTTCAGCCCATCAAAGGGGTCTTTTGCACTCAAAAGGCTAAGAACTCTGGGAGATGTCCACTGTGTGATAATCAGCACTCTCTGTCTTTCTTGCTTGGACTTTTGTTCTTGCTCTCACTCTGCAGCCTACTCACAGCAATCCTTCTGTCCCAAACTCCTAGTTGCTAGGATTGCAGGAGGGAGGTGCCATGGTCAGCTGGTAATCAACATTTTTGAGTACTTCTCTTCCCCATCCCTATTTCCAACCAGGTAATGTAAGAAGACAGGCACCAAAACTAAGGATATTAAGCCAGGTGGTAGTGGTGCACTCCGGAGGCTGAGGAAGGTAGATCTCCAAGTTTGAGGCCAGCCTGGTCTACAGAGCGAGTTCCAGAACTACACAGAGAAACCCTTCCCTCCCCCCAAACTCCATAAAACTAATGATGTAATAATTTGTGGGATGGTGTCTGATGTGAGACATTTGTGAATGAGGTCACTGAGTGTGTGAAAGGGTAAACACATCCCTACTCCTCTACCCAGTTCCTAACTCTTCTCTGTGGCTACTCACTTCAGAGTGAGATAAGGGCTCAGAGAGATGCTGAGGAGCTATCTGGTGGTGGTGGTGGTGGTGGCTGACACAGTGTGAATTAACATTGTATAGGGTAGTCATATGGAGCGATGCATGTTTTTCCCTTACAGCTATGGACAAATGCTCAGAATGATCTAGAATTTCATGATTTGATCCCTGAGCCCCTGTTCATGTGCAGTTCTTTAAATTAACAGCAAAGAAATGAAATTTAAAAGTCAGTTCTTTGTTTATCAGAGCCACATTTCCAGCATCTGATCACTGTCTGTGGCTGCTGGTGCCATATTGAAAAGTACAGAAGAAGAGCTTTCCTCCCAGAGAGATGCAGTGCTCCACCCAGGGAGACGCAGTGCTCCACCAAGATATGGTCTGGGCCTGTTTCTCTGGATTTCTCTTTTGCCTTCTGTCCTAACATGTCTGAATGTTAGGTCCACTCACACCTTCATCTCACCCAACTTCTGGCCACAAAGGGTAGGTAGGTTTATCTCTTTCTGTTTGTTGAGTCAGGACCTCACTACCCAGGTTAGCCTTGAACTCACAATCCTCCTGCCTTAGCCTCCTGGGCCTCCTGTGTGCTGGGATAGCAGGTACATGCCCCCACATCCTTCATTTGTGTGTGAACCAGTGGAGGACTGGACCAGAGTGTAAGAAACTAACTCATCCAAAGTTACACATGGACGCTGGCCATCTTTCTTTTGCTTCTTGCCTTCTTCTAAGTGTTCATGACAGTGATCTGTTCTTGTGTTAAGAGTGGTCAGGGTAACATGTGCAGTGTACTCTGGCTGATATCACTGTGAGAACTAGATTGAGATGATGGCAGGGAAGCCGTCACTCTCCCTTCTTTTCCAGGGGTAGATAGATGGTTTCCCTCTCAAAGTCTCAGTTCTCTCATCTGAAACAATCAAAGAGAGTCATTACAAGAGGCTGCTACAGCTTCTAGGCTTACCAGGCAACAGTTTTCAGATTCCTTTTACTCATAAGGCTCCTGACTTTCTTCCCAAATGGCTGAGGACCATTTTAAAGGTCGGGGTGGTAGCCAGGCACCAGAGCAAGCTTCCTACTGACATCTTGACAGAAAGGTGTCCTGATGGAATACCTGGAGTTGCATCTAAGCCTTGTCCCAATGTCTGGTTCTACACCACAGGAGCACCAGTACCCTGCAGGATCCATATAAATGCAGAGTTTAGAGGTGTGAAGCTGAAATTAGCACAAGTGATTCATTTATGCCCCATGTTGATAATCTGTAATTCGAGAGGCAAGAGACCATACAAACATATGTGTAAACTGGCTGGAGGAGGAGTGACCCAGATGTGGGTAATGTCACTGCTCTGGCCCTCCAGCCGGCAGGGATAAGCTTGTCCTTCCAGACATTTCCTATTACAATTTGACCTACTTCCATGAGCAGAGTTCCATTCTTTCCTGTCCCAAGAACTGTGAGTTTGGGAGTACACCAGATACCTGATGACAGACTTAGGGATTCACAGAAGCCTCTTTTTTCATTTCATGCCTTCTCCAACTAAAACTCTCTGAATCATGGAGCCTCTTCATGAAATCCCAAAGGGCATTTGGTGTTAGGGACTAAACTCCCAGAGCACAGTGGTTCTATGGGAATGTTTGGGCTTAGATGGGCATTGGGCAGGGTGGCTGTGAACTCCTGAAAGACTCAAGGTGATGCTAGTTTGGTATCTCTAGAGTCCACAAGTAACCTAGAGAAACACCCTGCTTGCCCCATCTGAGAAGGAAAAACATGACATCATGGACTAGATCTTGGGAAATGGCTGTTTCAAGTCAGGGGAGAGAACAGGCGAGGTGAGGATGTGACAGTCTAAGGCACCTGTTCCCAAGATTCAGGATCAAGCTACCAAGTGGATTGTGATTCTAGATCCAGGAATGTTTGACAAGCTGCTGTGTGCACCCTGAAGTCCACTGATGCATCTGCTGGGGAAAGGGAACGTGTTGGGGCTCCTACAATATATGGAAGCCAGTGAGAGGTCATGAACTTCAAGCTGGACCTGGACTTAGACATTTTTCTATAATCTCATAGGCAGGAAGAACAAGGTCACCAGAATAGCCTGGCTAGTGCCACACTGCTCAGAAGCATACTTCACAGTGGGGACAGAGAGTTCACTGCACTTAGCAGAGACCCCAAAACTGGTTCTCTGCAGGTAACTGACCTCAGTGCTGACCACACCTGGGCAACTGGTGTGGGCCACCTCCATCTTGGTAAGCTTCCCAAGGTTGCTGGCCAAAAGATCCCCTCAGTGGATCCCCTCACTGTGATGTTTTTGAATTATATGTTGCGCACAACTGCTTGGATGCGTTCTCAGATCTGTAGGTTTCCCCGGTGCTTTGGGGGCTCCGGAGAAAAGAGCTGCTAACTTGTTTCTTCTGGATGTTCAGCAGCATCGGGATAGCCCTGCAACAGTGAGAGAATATGGAGGAGGCCATCGGACATGAGGAGAGAAGACATAGAGGAGGACAAATGATAATATGGGGGAGGTGAGAGAACAGGTGGCGTAGCAGAAATGAGATAGGGAGGAGACCAGAGGATGAGTAGGCCGGCAGATATGGAGGAAGTGAGGGATACGTAGAAGGCAGCCAGAGGATAGAGACAACCAACCTTGCTCTCCTTGTCTCAGTCCATGTTTTCCCCATCAGGCTACCATCTTTCTCTTTTCAACAAACAAAACATAGGTAAAGAGAAGAAAATGTCTAAGTAAGGTAGTAAGTTGTCCATGACTCAGTAAATAATTACACAGCCACTCACATGCACACACCCTGATTAAACTTGGTGGGCTACTGGCTATTTTTTTTAAGTAGAAGGGAGATTGTTGAGGAGGGTTCCAGAGGCAATGAAGGGAGGGATGAGAGGTAAATGAATATATATATATATATGTGTGTGTGTGTGTGTGTGTGTGTGTGTGTGTGTATGACCAAAACATGCTATCATACTATATAGGTTATAATGTCAAAGAGTAAGATATACAAAATTATTCTAAAAACAAAAACAACAGTAAAATGTCTAAGGTAGAGACAGGTTCAGGGTGACTCTACAGGTGTTTCACGAACAGCCGGTGAGGGCTGGCAACATGCAGACAGGGTGCTTTTACGAAAAGTATGATTTCTCACTCCGCCCAGGCTGCAGGAGGGCCGGCTTCTCCTAAGACCTTTCCCAAGCTTGCA
The DNA here is from genome assembly GCF_017639785.1 of Mesocricetus auratus. Taxonomy (NCBI): domain Eukaryota; kingdom Metazoa; phylum Chordata; class Mammalia; order Rodentia; family Cricetidae; genus Mesocricetus; species Mesocricetus auratus. The sequence goes on from NW_024429189.1 coordinate 113,305,196, forward strand.
GATAGTGTCTCCTTCCTTGTCTTCCCTGGGCTGCCTCCCGTCCATGTAACCTAATGTCCACCAGGTGACCAGTCTCCATCAACTTACCTCATTAAGGATACTCTTCCCAGGGGCTGGAGATGCGGCTCAGTGGTTAAGAGCACTAGTTGCTCTTGCGGAGGACCCAGATTCAGTTCCCAGCACACACATGAATCACAACCATCCTCAACTCCAGTTCCAGGGTTATTTGAAGAACTCTTCTGAGCTCTGTGGGCACCAGTCATTTTCACGATGCACAAACATACATACAGGCAAAACACTAACACACATAAGATAAAATAAATCCTTAAAAATACAAAACACTCTCTCTGTGTTTATAACCACTCACATTCTAAGACCCCACGGGTTCATTCTTCAACCTACTCATTTCTCTTCATTCTGCCTCTGTAGCTTCTTCTGAGCAGTGAGTTTGGCTCTTTGGTGACTGTCAAAAGTGGCCACACAGGTCAGACTTCAGAGAGGTCACCTGCACACCACTTGACCTGGACCGAGAGCTGACCAGTGCCTGCAGGTCCTCGCTGACCTACTCACACCCTTTCTCGTGGGATGAAGTGAGAGGAGCTGAGCTGGAGAAGGTGGGAGCTGGCTAGTGATGAATAGACAGGTCACTGGTCTTGAGGGAACAGAACCCCACTCTTACATCCATATAAGCGTGTCTGCTTGAGTACAGGACACCAGAGTGACCAGCCAGCAGCTTGTTTCCATTTCCCTCATGACATTTGCCTGGGGCCATTGTTTCCTTGCTACACCCAACCATCTAAGAAATGTGGTGGATGCCCACTCTGAAGGAGCATGTGGTAAGATGTGACAGTGGGTTACAGCCAGCTAATGGCCCCTGAGAGGCCAGCATCAAGCACACCATGAGGGCAGAGGAGGCAATGAGGTGTGGCAGGCAAGGGAAGAGTATAAGGCTATCTGAGTAGTCTCATAAGTAGCCTGCCTCTGAGGGCCACTGGGATCCATGCCACCAGGGACCTCTGTGGAACATGCCTCACTGTCATCTACCTGGGGCAGGGATGCTGGGCTTTTGATCAGGCACCTGTACCTGCAATTGGATAGAACCTATGAACTTCCTGGCACTGTTCTAGTCCTAGAGATAGCCTCCATTAGGCACAGACTTTTAGGTGCCAGCAGCAGGAAGCCTCCCTCCACCCCGGTGTACTCCTATGAGAAGTGATGGACACAGTGTTGCTGCCCCCACTCGAGGCACTTCCTGTGTGATGGACACAGTGTTGCTGCCCCCGTGGGAGGCACTTCCTGTGCCTGGAGGAGCCGATGCTTTCGTTCTCTGGCTGAGCACACCAGTGAGACTGTCGGGTGTCTGGTGTGCCTCTAACTATAACACAAAACTTCCCATATAAACCTAACGCCCCTATTTGATGTCCGTTCTGTAGAGATTCCAGTTTTCAGTATATACACATGGGGCCAGTTCTCTGATGTAGTCAGCAAAATTAGCTTTTCTCCTTTACCTCACACCCAGTGAAAGATAAGCTGTAATTAAAGAGAGGAGACCCAGCTGGCACTGAAATAATTGTATTTATCATACTTTGTCATTCTGGGGGTGGGGGTTAGGAGGTTGCAAAGACATGGAAGCAAAGACATCAGCAGCAAAGACATGGAAGATCACAGAACAAAGACAACTCAGATGGCTCTCTGGTAGAGCCCTCAGCCCCTGCTTCATTTAACTTTTATTAAATTGAACTAATTTTTGTGTTTGTGCTTTGGGGACTGAAGTCCAGCCTCCTCAAATTCCACAGGACACTTGCTGATCCAAAATGGCCCCCTGGCCCCTAGTAACAGGGCTTGAGAACGTGTTCTTAGATGGTATCTGGAGGCTGGGGCAGTCCTGAACTTCTGGACTGGGTCCTGTGTGGCTATAACGAGGACCTAGCAGCCACTTCCCAGCTAGTTCTGCAGAGCAGGTGAGAGCTTGCTTCCCAGGCCTGCCCAGTCTTCACCTGAAAGAGGATGGAATGCCTCCCGCTGTGTCCTCTGCTCCCAGGGACCCTCTGTTGTCCCTCAGGTTCATGTGTGTTGGGAGTATAACCTCTTGGAAACCCAGTGCCATGTGGAATGAATCGAGTGCCACCATCAGACAAGGTGGTGTGGAGCGACGCCTGCGAGGTGCTCTTGCAGGTAGTAGATGACGGTGACCTTAGTAACCTGCCACTCGCTCTTACCACGTTATGAAGAAAGGCTCTTCATTCATAAGAAAGAAGTTGCGAAAGAAAGAGGTCCCTGCTATGGCTTCCAGCTGATTACTGACAAGTGCCAGTTTTTTCTTTTTATTAGAATAGATCGTATTTTCCTGGCACAGGGGACATTTTGGAAGGCTGGAAGTATTATATACCCTGATTGTGGTGGTGGCATTAACAGAGATGTTTGGCATTAACAAGGAGGCAGAATGAAAGAGAAAGGCTGAATGCCATTAACCTCTTCATCACACTCCAGGGATCAAGTACAAAGACAAAGAATTGTAGTTCTTCCTTTCGTGTTGCAGTCCTTCTGCAAAGGGACCCAACCCAGACATCGCTCAAATCCGAAGACGACCAACTATGCTACCAGGCCAATGTCAACGCGCGACCTGAAAGTCTTTTCTTATCCAATCTCGCCACCCTGCGGACACCATGGGCACCGCAGCCTCGGTCCCGGCATCCACGCCGTCGGTTTTGAAATGCTGGTTTGAGAAAGCAAAGAGATCAGCTTCTGGAACTACAAAAGGGATTGCATACTGGTCTTTTTTTTTTTTTTTGAGTAGGGGTCTATTATTTTGGAGATGCCGACGAATATAATCTTCTTGGCTCCCAGTCTACCGCTCTACCTCCATCTCCTTGGAAAGGTACCGGGTGTGGGTGGAGGTGGAAGGCATCTCACTCTTACATGTTTTTTTTTTTTTTTCTTTCCGGATTCTCCACCCCTCGCCACATCCTCTGGCGTTGTAGTTTAGGCCTTGGCACAGACTTGGGGGTACTTTTAGGGATGGCTTGTTCCTGCCTCAAGCTACAAGACCCCAAAGCGTTTGCGCGGCATCCCCCCTAGTGGTAAAACCACGCTACTGCGCGGCTTGCCGTGTGAAGGCAAATTTTCTGGCTGTTGAGCGAGACTCGCCTTGGCTTTCTGGACTGCTGTAAGATGCACCACAGTCTAATTGGATTTGAGGGGTGAACAGAAGCACCTGGAGGCCAAATTACGTGGTGGCCAAAAGATGACGGTCTCTTCTTTCTAATAACTCCAGCTAAAGGAGGAAAGGATTGGACTGAAGTCAGAATCTATCTGGACTCTCCAAAAACTTGGACACTATCCATTAACACTCTTACAAGAGCTACCTGCTCCGCAGTCATTTGCAGTGGTACGGGACAGCTCAGGATTGTAGGGCAGCGCTTGGGTGCCACAAGTGGGAATTCCCAAGCGCTCAGTACATTCCTGGCCCACAGGACCAGTTTGCTGAGGTGTGTGGGGTGGGGACTACAAAGAGTGCAGAAATGGGGGAAAGGGAGGACTACAACCAGAAAAAGATGGATGCGCAAATGGAGATGTCTCCTGAGGATGCTAACTTGCCAGGCCACCCAGACAAGTAAAGATAGAGCAGCTACTCCCATGGTCAGACTCTAACTGTAATTACGAACCTGAGTCCTCGTCTTCCCTCTTACCGGGCTTGGACCTGAGACTGCGCTTTGGTCAAGGGCATCTGGGGGTCTCCGGGAGTGGAACTGCGTCCGGCTACGTTCCAGGGACAGAGGTTCTTCCGTGGGTCCCTTAGCTCCTCTCAGGAAAAAAGCGCTCTGGCGCCTCCTAGTGGCAGCGCACAAAATCCTAGCTTTCCCACCCCACGTGGTTCGCTGAGCAGAGGAAAAATTCACTTGCAAGACCGCTTTACCGTACTTGCTCTGATGGCGGCGCTGAGACCTATTCGTCGCTTTTAATAACGATGCCCTGGCAGGGAAAAATAGAGGCTTTTAAAATCCTGTGTGTGTGCGTGTGTGTGTGTGTGTGTGTGTGTGTGTGTGTGTGTTGGGGCGTTGGTGAAAGCAATAAAACTCAGATCGCTTCTTTGAGAGATAGCAGCAGCTATAATGCTCCGAGGGGATCAGGGTTTATTTGCAGATCCTGGATAAAAGATGATATATCGACGAGGTTTAGAGTGTCACTGAGCCTGGCCTCTCGGGAAGCCACAAGTACATATTTCCTGAAATACCACCCAACACAATATGTAATCCACTGCCACTTAAGCACTGGGAGGGGAGCGCCAGTGTCCTGCAAGTTTGCACCCAGCTTCTAAGTTCGAGGTGGAGAGAAACTACCCCTCCCTGGCGGGGTCTAGGGCACCTCAATGCTCTTTTCCTGGCCCTTGTCTTCTGTCCAAGTGATTACTAAACGATGGGCCTTAATAAATACATTTGAGAAATGTCCTTATGCTCCGCAAATATTGGATTAGCTTTTCAATGACCAGGCTCTTGAGAAGGCTAGAGAAATCCACACCAGGTCTCAACTAAGCCCAACAGTCAATAGGTAAGGAAAATAAGTTATTTCCCTGGCGGGAGCAGGGAGTGCTAAAAAGCAGGTGCCACTCTGTGAAGCTATTTACTGAGAGGGGGTTTCTAAGCACAGAAGAGGAGAGGGAAACAGAACTTGAGGTAATGACATTTTTATCAGTTTACTGGTGCTCATTAAGGTCCGGCTTCCCCCAGAGAAGAACGACTGCCTTCTATTTTATTTCCACAGCCCAGTCTGAGCTCTTTCTTATTAGAAAATATGCGGCTTATTTGGGTGATGTTTGGGGGGTAGAAACAACTCAGACTGCTTAGGAAAGGCCACCCCGGGTATGTTGCTTCTAAGCACTGCTCTGTGCAGGAGACACGGAGAAGTACGGAGTAAGTTTCTCCCCGGCACTAAGATACCAGTCCAAGTAAGGAGATGTTCCTGAGCTGGTCATCAAGCGATTCTGACCGAGGTAAGGCACCTTGGAACTGGCTGTGGTTGCAGTTCAGCTGGGCTGAGCAGCACCCCCCCCACACACACACACACTAGGCCTCTTGGAGCTTCCCAGAACTATGTGGGAGGCCCCTCTCACTACCAGGTCGTGAGTGCATGAACACAGGGGACTGGGTTTGCATGGACCTTGAAGCCCAAAAGCCCCAGGAAAGTCAGAGAATAACTAGGCCCTGAGCACCCCAGGCCTGTTCAATGGCTTCAGCGTGGAGTACCGTGCCAGAGGAAGCCTAACTGTCATCTCAGATACAGAGCACACCAGGTGCCCGAACCATGAGGGAGTGTGTGTTGAGAGAGAGAGAGAGAGAGAGAGAGAGAGAGAGAGAGAGAGAGAGAGAGAGAGAGAGAGAGAGACTGACTCTGTGTCATGGGGCCTAGGCGGGGCAAGGGCCCTCTGAAGCCATCAAAGACAGGGTGGCTTTTTTCCCCTCCTCCACCCTCCTCCCCAATAGATATAGCACGAATTTTTAATGCGTCTTCCTTTCACAGACAACAATACAGGGTTTGAAAGCCGGACACAATTTGGGTTTTGTGCGGGTCCCTCCTCGCGCTCCCTCGGCCCAGCTGGCCATATGGAATCCAGCATGGAGTCCGCGGATGACAAAGGGACCCAGTGACAGGCCCAACAAAACCCCAAGGAGACTTCTGCCTGACTCCGGGATTCACTGCCCGCGATAAGCGCACTGAATGGTGCGGGTGGGGGGCTGGGGGGGTTCTGTCTCTTCCCCTCTCTGTCCTCTGCGATCCTTTCTCTGTCCCTTTTTAATATGCACGCCTCTAACATCTCCAGCTCCCAGCTTTCCCATTGTGCGGTTTTGTGCGGCCCTCTGTAGATTGGGCGAAGATAGACTGCCGAAGCGGACCCCGCGAGGGGTGCGCTCCCAGGGCGCTAGGGTTAGGGCCACACAGGGCTCCACAGGCTCTTTTATTGACTCCTTGGGGACGCGACGACAGAGAGGGGTGGGCGCAAGGCCCACCTCCGGGGACTCTTGAGTGCACACACTGAGAGCACGGGTCTACGGCCTTAACCTGACAGACAGTGGAAACCTGCTAGAGTTGGGGCCTTCATACTCCCTTGAAGGTCGGAAAGGCTCTTGTGATTGCTTGAGGCAGAAAGCCTGAGCCTCGAACACTTACTTAGCTCTCATCCCTCCAGGGCTGCCTAGTACGCCTAGCCCCAGAGGCCTAGGGTTTAGGGAAAGTTGCACTTGGGATAATGAGTAATTGGTTTCGGGGCAGGTTGAGCATCTGCCTTTCATACTGCACAGCAAACGATGGACAGTGAATTCTCTGGCTTTTACAAACAGCAAAACAAAACCCCACAGTTTCCAAGCCTCTGCATAGAACAAAGGGAGACTTTTCAGCATTTAGGAAAACTGTCCCCTTCCCAGAGTTGAACCGGAGATGAGCAAGAACCTGTAGTGGGGTATTAGAAAGACTCCGGTGCCCTCAGGGATGCGGGTGTGTGTGCACAAGGGGGAATAAAGTGTAATCATGTCCCTGGGTGTGTTGTGCAGATTTGGTCACAAGGATAATCGTGTTTGCTTTGGATATTGAATTAAATCTGATCATCAATTGGAGGGGAAGAGAGAAAAAAATTCAACTGGGATGGCTCCTTTTGCCTGCCTCCTCCTTGCCCCTAGCCTCAGGGCTGGAGCTCTGGAGGAGCACAAAAACTATATCCAAATAGACTGACTTCCGACCTAGAGCATGGCAGCTATGGGGGGGGGGTCTGACTCATGAGCCACGAGTGAGACAGAGTACAAAGGTGTCTGCCTGGCTCCCTGAACCTCTCTCTCTCTCTCTCTCTCTCTCTCTCTCTCTCTCTCTCTCTCTCTCTCTCTCTCTCTCTCTCTCTCTCTCTCCAGGACCGTGTGCCATGTGTCTCCAGCATCAAGCAGCTAGCTCAGTGGAAGAAGGAAAGATGCAACCTCCAGGGACCCTGTGCACTTGCCTGTCCTCCCACCGGAGCGCATGGAGAGAGTCCAACCTCTACTTTTGAACCATTCACCCAGAGTCATGACCAAGAAACCAAGAACTAGCATGGTGAGACCCAGCTCCACAGGATCCCTGTCCAGAGGAGAGGGATGGAAAAGGTGGGGAATCAGTAAAGAGAAGTCTGGGTTGCCTAGGATCGCCAGTAGTTCCCTTTCCTGGCTCCCTGAACTGAAGAGTTTGGAGGAAGAACCAGCAACACCTGGTTGTATGCCCAAGACCCAGCTAGTGACCGGCAAAGCCTCAAATGCCCCAGTCTCCGCTCTCCCACGCCTCACCCTGGCGACTAGGCCTTGAAGAAGTCAGCTAGGCCTCAACTATTTGTTACACAAATATTGAAAAGAGGTGCAAAGTAAAGAGAAAGCCATCAGACTCAGCCTCAGATGCCCCCCCCACTCCCCTTAGCAAGGGGTAAATCAAACGCAACAAAGTGAAAGCCATCGAGTGTAGTGGCTTCAACAGCTTTTCAGGCTGAAGGAGCCACTCATAGATTTGGGCGAGCAAGGGGGGGGGTGCTCTCCTTGTTTGGCTTTACTAAAAGTCACTTTTCCTCCCCTTGTTGGGGATTCAGAGAGCACACAGAGTCCCTGAGAGCCAGAGCCAACAAGGACTTTGGACACCGGCTACCAGACTGAAAGCCAAGCTGCCCAGGTTCTGCATTGACTGTCCGGTCTGTGCGGAAGAAGCCTATCCCCGGTGCTCTTCCATGGTCTGGGTACCCGCGGCCGCTGGGCTGGGAGAGGAAATGTCAGTACCAGTCCAGAATATAGCCTGTCCAGGCTCCAGACTTGATGCCCCCGCGACACACCAGCAGGGAGACAAAGTCAAACAAACCTGATAACTGGGCTTGCTTTTTTCTTTAAACACAGGATTTTTATTAAAATTCTTATTTAAAAAAATTGAAAGCTTTCAGCGCCCGGCGCTCTTGGGGAACCACGCGGAACTTCTGAGTTCCAAGCTCCGGGACTCAGGATCAGGAAAATGGGGCCGGGGGGGTGTGTCTCGCCTACACATGTTTTCCTTTTTCATAGTTGAAAAATGTTTGCACTGAACAAATTAAAAACAGGGAGGAAATAAAAAAAAAAGGAGGCAACTCAAACATAACCCATCCGAAACAAACGACAAAAAGAGTTAGGCCTGATTGGGAGACAGACCTATCCAGAAGGTCATTTGGCAACGATCACCAGCGATATTTACAACGAAGAGCGAAATCTGCCACCAGTTGTCAGAACGTGAACATGGCCATAAATATTTAGCATTTTCTTATATAAAAAAAGAAATCCTCTATTTTTTTAAAGTGTTCTCCACTTGCTTAAGAGGGCTGACAATATCGCTACTCACACAAACATATTTTACAAAATTCACGAAAGCAGTGCGGGGATGGGGGCTGGTCCTTTCTCTTTTCAAGTGACGACGTTAACGTTGGGGTAGTTTGGTCCCCTCAGGGAGAGGCAAAGAAGCGAAGCTGCGCAAACATTCTGTAAACACGACTTAGAGTTCTACCTTCTCCAAAGATTCAAAGGAGAGAGGGATGCGGCAGAAGTCATGGATGGAATCTGCCACTCTGAGAAGACACAGGCAATCTCCCGGTGCCTCCCCAACTGAGCCGAGCCTCGGCTCGACTCTATAATAATAATTATAATAATAATAATAATAACTGTGGTAAGGATCGAGTCCTTCTCGCCACCGCCGTTGCTGGGGTGGGGCCAGGGCCTACGGCCTCGAGTCTTGGAGAGGTGGCGTTCACCAAGTCCACTGCTGGGCCTGGACCAGGGGGTGTGCTGTCGGGTACTGGGGGGTGCTGGCCGAGCTGTACTGGGCGTTGTACTGCATGTGCTGGAGCGACTGCGCGCTGTAGGCGGAAAAGGGGATGCCTGCCTGGAAAGTGGCGGCTGCCAGGTCCTGGGCTTTGAGCGCGTGGCACGGTTTGCCGTCCCTGACCAACACCGGCACGGCCACACGGCGCGGCGAGGGCAGGGGTGTCACCTCCATACCTTTCTCGGCCCGGGCACGCTTCATCTTGTAGCGATGGTTCTGGAACCAGATCTTGACCTGCGTAGGAGTGAGGCGGATGAGGCTGGCCAGGTGCTCGCGCTCCGGAGCCGACAGGTACCTCTGCTGCCGGAAGCGCCGCTCCAGCTCGTAGGTCTGCGCTTTGGAGAAGAGCACTCGGCGCTTTCGCTTCTTGCCTGCGTCCCCCCCGCCGCCCGGGGTCTCCTTGTCATTGTCCGGTGACTCGTCAGCCGAGGGCTCTGGGGACTTGGAGCTGGAGTCTTGTGGGGGAGCGCTGGCCGCCAGCCCGTGCACTGGGTGGGGTAGGGAGGAGAGAAGCGCATCAGGCGCCTGGAGGCCGAGTGCCACCTGGGCCACCCGGAGCCCCAGGGATCTTCTGTGGGCCTGTGGCCCTGGGCAGCCCAGACCCACTGCCTTTGCGGAAATGCCCGCCCGGTTCCGCGCCTGAGGAAACCCGAGGAAACCGTCGGGGTCCGTTAGGGTTCAGAGAAGAGTCTGCGCAGTGGGGGCTCTGAGGTTCAAGTTTCTAGGGGTTCACACACTATGAGGAGAATTTAGTGCGGGGGAGAGTGTGGACGATCATCGAGGGTTAAGGGCTCCGGCCCCCTTAAACCGTTTCCTCTCTGGAGAGACGTGGGCGGATTTTTAAAAGGAAAACCTCACAATCCCAGCATTGATGGGCTTGGCGCGGTAAAGCAGGTTTGGGGGGCTTTCGCTTTTGCTTTCCGGCTTTCTGCACACACACACACACACACACACACACACACACACACACACACACACACACACACACACACACACACACACTCGTTGCCGCTTGCACCACAGTTCCGTTACAACCATGCAGGGGCGGGATGAGCTACTTAAACCTTCTCCATCCTCAACCGCTAGCCGGACCCTGACCGCTGACTAGCTCTAGGGAGCAGAGCCAAATCCTCTCAGCCCTCTGAGTGAGTCCATGGGACATCAGCCCGGTTGACATCTCTAACCAGCCCTTAGGAAACATCTCTGTCCTCTGCTTTAATTTCTCACGTGGAAAAAATATGACATCAAGTATTTTGCAGGGACGGGGAAGGATGGCTAGTGAGGAGGTAAAAGGGCATTGTAAGCAAATGTTTCAAAATCTAGGGATCCCGGGTGGGGACTTGGACCTTAATTGGCTTCTTCCCCTTAACTCCCAGCGTCCACCCGGGCTACTGCCTCAGCAATGGAGTCATGCATAGTCCTTGCGGACAAGTTTCGCTACTTACGGGAGTACTGGAGGCCCTCGGTGCTGGCTAGCCAGCGAGTGTAGGGGTTGTCGCTGCTGTCGTAGAAAGGGCTCTTAAGGGGCAGGCTATGCACAGCGTCCAGGGCGCCCTGCCCCAGCGGCCCGGCCCTCTTGGCGGGCTCTGGCCCTTCGCTTTCCTCCTCCGGCCCTTCGGCCACAGAGCCTTCCTCATCGTTGGTGTCCGGAAGGTCCAAGATGTCCTTGACTGAAAACCCCGTCTTTGTGTTGGTCAGCGACATGGTTCCGGACCCCGCAATTTATGCCGCAAAGTTGTATCTTCACTTGGTCAGTTCGTGGCGCTCCCCAGCCCGGGCGGGCGGGGGAGGGGGTTAAGGGAAGGAATGGGGGGGAGGGATGGGGGATGGGTTTTAATTATTGGGATAATTATTATTTAAAATGAGAGGAAGACACTGTGGGAAAAGGGAATAGGAAAAAAATAATAAAGCCCACCCGGCGCCTCTCTCTTCTCAGAAAGCACGCGGAAATGTACGCAGTGACTGGAGGCCTGCGCGCCCAGCGCTGCGCGGCCTCAGTTTGTAACTCCAGGAGGGGTGCCAAGGTGCCGTCAGCTCGGGCTCCGGCGGCCGCTCCGCGCGCGGTGGCGGCTGGTGGCGAGGAAAAAATGGGCCATTGCCCGAGCGATCAGTCCATATAAGGCTGGGCTCCACTCACGAACCTGGGGAGGGGGGAGGGGGAGAAAAGGGAGGGAGGAAGGGAGGGAGGGGGATCGAGGGAGTGAGAGAGGGGTGAAAAAAAGGGGGAAGAGACATTAAAAACGCAAAGGTTGGCCACGTGTGGGCGGGTCTTGGGAGTCAAGTGGATGAAGACAGTATTTGCAGATGTGAAATTGTGGGTTTTGGGGAGCTCTGCGCTCCCAGCCAACGGCCCTCTAGAGCAAGATGAGAGGTGTAACGTGTCAATTAATTGCAAAGATGGGGAGAGCTTTTTTCCTCCCTCAGTATTTACATACAAAGGGCCACCGCGTCGCTCGCGAGTCCACACACTTGAAAGGCCGTTTTAACAAATTGCATCTTAAGGCGGGGGGGGGGTGCGGGGGGAGCCGCTGGGGTGAGAAAGAAAACAAACAAGAGAGGAGGAGGGGAAAAAAAGAATCCTCTGTAACATTCACCGGTTCCTACCTCCCCACAACCCGCGCGCACCCCCCACCATAGCTAGCCAGAAAATTGGCGATTTGAGGAGCCTTTGGAAAAGGGGGAGGGGTGAAGACGGAGCCGCTGAAATCTCTCCTTCCCATCGCTGGTGGTTCCCTAAACAAGATCCGGTTCAAATGGCAAGAGCCCAACTTCTGTAAGCCTCCTAGGTCAATATTTTGGTTGAAGCTTAAGGATGAGTACTAGAAATGACAAGTCAAGTAATTGATTCTAGTTAGCCGCGAAAGAGCTGGAAACCCAGGAGAGGAATAGGCTTGGACCTGCCAGAGCCACCACTGAAGAGGACCCCCCCCCCACACGGCCCTTTATTTGCTAAAGACTCATTTACCACCCCCAGCCCCCAATTTCCTTGCAGTAGAGGAGGACTCGCCATCACTTTCTGCTCTGCGGGCGGTCCAGGGAAGGGAGGGGCGGGAGCCTGCTTCTCTCTGGCCAGGTTCGGACCTGCGTCCCAGAGCCTCTGGCCTCCACCGGGTGGAAGGGAGAGCTGAGGGCCTCTGTTCCTTCCTACCTTTTATAATCCTGGCCTCTCCGGCCCTCGACTACTGCAGCCTTCAGCTAAAGGTGGAGCGGCGGGAAGAGAGCCGGGATTGTGTGTGTGTGTGTGTGTGTGTGTGTGTGTGTGTGTGTGTGTGTGTGTGTGTGTCCGACCCGGGTGAGGACGCCGGAAAGCCACCGCGAGAAGGTTGCCGGGCTAGTTAGTGGTTGTTGCTATGTTTTCTCTTGAGTTTCCTTCTTTCTTGCGAATCCTTTAGTTTCTCCAAGTTTTTGCTCTCCTCGGGGAGTGTGCTTGGGGTGGGGCACACTCCAGGCTCCCAGTTGGCATTAGGTTATTGTGAACTTTCTAATAACCTCTTTCAAACCTGGGAACTGAACTTCTCTGAGCTGGGAAAGAAAATGCTGTATCTCACACGCCCTTCATCCAATTTAAGTTCAGAAGTCTTGGGCCTGGGGAGGAAGTTTGCTACGTACTGTTTGTCGACCCCATCTAGAGTCAGGAGTGGACTTAGCCTCTCGGTGGAGGGAGGCAGAGAAGACCAGGCTTGGGTCTTTTCTTCCCAACTGTCTCTGCTTGAATGCCTTAGCCCAGGGGAAGCAGAGTGCTCGGGAGCCGAATCCTCCCAGCGCACAGCTGCTTGGGCCGCCCCCACCACCCCCGGGTTTCCAGAGCCTTGTGACAGCGCCTCTCTCCGAGCTGCTCAGCGTCTTTCTGCTGCTCTTGTTGCCTCGCCCCCAGTATGTGACGTGGGTGACAATGGCCCAGGTTGGAGCGAGCCCCACGTCGGCGCGTCCTGGGTGGTCGGACCCGGGCAAACACAAATACAAACCGATTGCTAAGCTGCGGACAATGAGCGAAATGTAGACAAATGTCCCGCTCCCGTTGGAAGCCTTTGTCCAGGCCCGGTTTTTGCATTTATTTCAGTGGCGAAATAATACATGATTGACGCTCTCTTTCAATGTGTCCTAACTGTTTGGAATAAATCTAAGGTTGTCCCTAGTTGTCATGGCATTCAACCCTTTTCAATGGACTATCTCTTCATTCATTTCTGAATCCGTCCACAATATTAAGGAAACCCCTTCATGTCGACGTTCCCCATTCCTCTTTCTCCTAGTTTTTCTTTTCTCCTTTCTTCCTCTTTTTTCCCTTTGCAAGAATTAGTATCTGGTTTGAAACGTGTTCCTCAAACTTATTACTTTCTGTGCTCCCCACCCGCTTCCAGCTTCTTTCCCAGCCTTCGTGCCTGTAGCCTCTTCCTCCCTCCTTTCAGAGGAGGGCTGACTGCCTATGGGGTGGGAGAAGTCAGCTTTCCAGAATTGGGAAGAACCCAAGTTAGATCCAGGGGCAGGGTGGGCTTACTACACCGTTGTTCCTCCGTGACTAAATAAATACTGGGAGAAATAGTTTCTCAACTCAAGCATTGCAGGAAAAAAAGAAAAAAGAAAAAGAAAAAAACCCACCTCTTTCTTTGTTCCTCCTCCTACTCTTCTGTCTTACAGGAGGGGACCTCCTTGGAGACCAGGGAGCCTCCAAAAGGATGGGATATGGGGCCAGAGAACAGAACCCAGGCCAATTCTTGAACTTGGTGAAAAGGGGGTCTTCAGCAAAAAAATGTCTCTTGTCGCCAATTTCAGAGCCACCTTTAAGTCTTTGATGTGGGTGTTCTCCCAGGAGCCCCCCAGAGCCTGCCTGCCCATTTCCTTGGTCTTAGAATCACATAGTTCTCTATACTTCCCAACTTTGCTCCCCCTTTCCCTAGTACAGTGGGCCTCTCTTCTCGGAAGTAGTCAGTGGCTACTGACTATGCCCCCTTCCCTGGAAAGTGAACCCGAGAATTGTTCATTTTCCTAAGGGAATCCTGGGAATTAACGGTGGTGAGGAAGTGCAGGCTCGGTGCTTTGAGACTGACACCCCTCAGCCCCAGTTCACTGAGGGAGGCAACCCAAATTTGTAGACGCTGTCCTTGCCAGTAGGTTCTCCAAGACCTACTGGTGGGTCTCAATTAAAGGGAACCAGAAGGCAGCTCAGCCCACAAGCTCCTTTTCTGGAGTACCTCAGGGCCTGTCCTCCCTGGGCCCCTTGCCCAGACTCAGACAGTCACCTGGCTTTCTCCCAGCTCCATCCTCACCCCTTGAACCGGCTTTTGTAGGTCTGGGGGCACCTGGCAGCTAGACTAGGAGGGACAGCAAGTTACAGCAAGTCGTGCCCCTCCAGTCCTCTCCTAGGGGACCCCAGGAATACAGTTCCTCACCCCTTCGTGGCCCCTGGGGTTTCCTCAGCTGCTTCCAAAGCGTTAACATTTGCAATTGAAAAGATGAAGGAAGCCCGCTGGGATGCTCGTAATTGAGGGGGAGAAACTGGGCTTGTTAGAGGAAGATCATAAAATGCAAGTCCCCCCGGAGGAGCCAGCCTACTTAGGGAGGCCTACACCAGCGCTGGTGGAGGCCAGGGACAAGTCTCCCGCCTAGATTAAGCTCCAGCATCATCTGAACTTCGAGGGCTGGGTTTGGGGTCAAAAGAATGGATGGGTCAGAAGCAAAGGCATTTATTTTAACCAAATTAAACAAGCGGTTGTCTTCTAGGGACTCCCCCAAACGCCTCCCAGAGAGTCACCACTAGGCCTTTGGATCATCTTCCGGGCAGGCTGAGAGGACCCAGTTGCTTGCCCCTTTCTCCCTCAATAGAGTTCCGGCTACCCTGACCTTGCCAGTTCAAGACGTATGAAGTGCCTGCTTGTGCGGGCATCAGTTTCAACTCTACAAGGAATTGCGCTAGTCTTGGCAACGAGGAATTCTGTAGTAAACTCTTTCCAGGCTGTCTTGAGTCCAGGAGAGGTCTACGTTTTGAGTGCCATCAAGCTTGTGTTTGGATTTAACTGCCCCAATAGGGCAGCCCGGGAGTCTCCGCAAAGGGCCTTCTCCTGCTCTTGCAAACTTAGGGAGGGAGTTGAAGTGGGCACTTAAGTTTTCTACACCGAGAGTGCCCTGGGCTAGAGGAAGACCGGTTTGACATCTACGTGGTGGAATAACGTGTACTCCTCCCGGGGTCAACCGGACAGCTGGAGGCCTCTTGCGGGAGGCCCTGGTCTTTATCTTCAGGCTTTCATTCTTCCAACACTTAGAAGAGGCTCTCGGTGAGTTGCCAGCAGGCGACAGAAGGAAGGCCCTCTCTTCCCGGAAGCTAGAGGAGAATCTTCCTTGGGATGCTGGGGTAGGGGTGGGGGCGGGGGAGGCGGCTTCTGAACAGAAGGAAGCACCAGCTCAAGCGACTGGAGAGCCGGCCACCGAGCTGAACAACCACTGGAGGCCCAGGAGGGGAGGAGAGTGTACACAGGCTAAGTGGTCCCACTCCAGGACAAGTGGCCTCCAAGTCGGCCGGTGTTTACCTGTTTACTTTCTAGGTAGCACAAACACGAGTGCCTTTTTCTGCGCTCTGGAGCAAGGGGCCATTCACCTGCGACCTGCTTTCTGCCTTTCTCATTTCCACCCGGTGGCTTTCACGCCCCCTGTTGGGGGTGTGAATTCTAAATTCTAGCAAACAAGCCAAGGAAGAAAGGCAGTTTAGGAAAGGCCAAACAGAGGCTTTGGAGCTTCGACAGGAGCTTTGTCCGTGTACTTATGAATGAGGTAGCCATCCTGCATGGCATTTTACTACCCCACCCCCATCTTAGCGGGGCTTGAAGGGCCTCCTGGGACTTTTGAGTTTATATCTCCTGCTTTCTGCGGGTGAAAGCTTGGTGGGAAAGTGAGTTCTCTAAGGGAAGAAAGGGTAGATGAAGTCCTAGGGGGCAGGGGTGGGGTGGGGTGGGGCGGGGGTGGGTCCTTGGATCCAAAGGGGGCAGACGACCTTGAGGAGCCCAAAGCTTCGGGGGTCACCCCTGGTTCTCTCCACCTACAAAGTACTTTCAATCGTTAAAAAATACAAGGTCTTTTCCCTTTATTTGGAAACACTGATTTGTTTGACTTCATGTATTTTTATTATTTTTTCTTCTGTCTTATTTTTTTTTTTTTAGCTCAGTATGAGGCTGAGTTCTCAGGCCCTGCACATCCCATCTCAGATAACAACCTTCACGTGGATTAGTTTATTGTCTGGTTAGTGCCAAGGTGCAAGCGTTTGTCTTCCTTCACTCCGAAACAAAGCGGCGCACCTTCCTGCTCCAGTGAGGATTAACGGCGCCCACACAAAGGTTTTGTCGGAGGAGGGAGGTTTATTTTATCTCAGGTTTGGAGGCAGAGACTGGTACGCACTCGAAATAGACTGCATAGACAATGGCTTCCATTCTGATTCCCAGGAGCAATGATGATGATGATGATGATGATAATAATAATAACAATAATAATAATAAAAGATACCGTTCAAAACAGACCCTGGGGTGGTTTTGGGAGAGCTGGGGTTAGAGGAAGTCGAGGTGTCAGCGCTGCTATTCCACGTGAAAGAAATTCTGGCTTTGTGGCCTGGAGTACCTCTCAGCTCCTTCCCAACCCGGAAAATGTGCTGGATGCTCATTGAAAGTCACTTCTAGCTTCAGTTGGTTGGCCTCCACCTTTGCCCCTGGAGCTAGGAAACCCTTGAGATCACTGCGTGTCTGTGCTGCCTGGGGGTCGGCGGAGCGCACTGACCGAAGCTGTGTGGAAGAGCCAGGGTAGGAAGGGCAGACTTCTGGCAGGGAAGAACCTGCCCTCACTAGTTATAAAGCAGATAGGGCAGAACATAGGGGTTAGCTGAGTGAAAGCAATCCACTTTGGGTTCAAGCTAAGGTGAGTTTTCCCCTTTCTTCTTTTCTTTGGTGCGTATCATGGCATTAACCCTTTAACTACAGGAAAGGAAGGATGAAGGGAGCCGTCCAGATAGTCCCCTGAGTCAACAAGAAGGTGGGCTCAGTAAGTTTTCCAAGCCCAGGGACTGAGCTCCAATTATGTTGCAGGAATAGCTGAGAACTCCCACCCCCGGCGGCAGACAACCAGAGAAAAATGAAAACTAATCAATCATGAGACCTACAGCCTGGGGTCCCCAAGCAGGTAAATGTGGTTGCAGGAGAAAGATAGCTAAAACAGGCAGCCCCCCTTTTTCATTTTCAAGGCAAAATATACAACACTTTACAATTATCTGCCCCCACCAAAGAGAGAGTATCTCCCTAGTATGTAAATTGTCATAGAAATTGGGATTTCTCATATTAATCGGCCTCATTGTGTGGGCACAAGACCCCGAGGGTATATGTTAGGACTTTGATAAATGCACTTTAATGAGATCTTTGAAAATGCATCCAATAAACTAAGAGGCGAGAAAAGCCGTTTAACTTTCATGGATGTTAAATTGAACACGAAATGTGGCTCCGGGCAGACTACAAAATTTAAAACGTAGTTTTAAGCCTCCCTCAGGCCAAAGGAGCCTTGTTCCAGCTAACCCATTATCGTCGCTTATTGGGAAACCAAACGACACGTCCCCGCAGGCGAACCCCTTTGCTTTATTCGTTAGCACAGCTCTAATGATTAAATATGGTACAATGAGATTACGCGTCATCACTGTTGCCTTCAGGAACGTTCTTCCAGCCAAGCCCGACCTTCCCTTGATAAAGGCGATTCCAATGCGGGAGATTCGGGTTTCTCAGGGAAGCAAGGCGCTGAAAGCACTTCCTTATCTGAATTTACTCCTTAACACGTGACAGAATCATTACCACAGACTTTGGGAATCAAGCTGCCTCTCATAACCCGTTAGCATTCAACACTTCAAGCCAGACCAGGCGGGCTGATGGGCAACGTAGTCACCCGTGCGAGAGGAAGGCACACTCTTAGTCGGAGCTAAATGCACAGAGAGGCAGACGTGCACCCGCGGGGGCCTCCGGCACAGAGCACAGAAAGGGGGCGACTGGGGCTCTGTGTCTTATTCCTCCAATCTGGGCACCGGATGTTTCCCAGGAAGCAATGTCCCTTCTCCATCCCATGTGCAACCAAAGTGGAGAAGGCGCGAGAGGCATAGAAAGGCCTGTTTTGTGCGTCTGCGTGCTGGGGAGGGAAGGGCATGGCAGGATCAACGGAGGGGTCTCCCAGTAGAGACCCTGACTTTAACAGGCCCCACCAAGGTTCATTTCTGATCCTCTGGCGATCTCTACTGTCACAAACGAGAACTGTCCAGCGCCTGGTGCGGCCCAGGAGACACTAACGTGTCAAACTGCAGGTTTTCGTTGCCTCCCCAGCGACCACCGTGTCCACAGCTGCAGCCCCAGCCCTGTGGGTCCTCGCTCCGATTCCGCACCACTCATCCTCCAGCTCCTCACGGCTCCCAGCCCCACTCGCGTGCCAGTTCCGCCCCAGAAGGAACCTTCCTTTCTCACTAGGCGCCATCTCCAAATTCCTTGGGATTCTGGCCTCTGTTTACCACCCTCAATCGCGAGTCACCAGCGGCGCACACGGGAAAGACTCACCCCGCAAAGGTGGGGGCCGCGGCGAGTCCTTCCTTACCGCAGCCAGCAAAGTCGGAGAGTCGCGGGGGGTGGGGAGGAGGCTGGCAAGGCGCTAGACTCGCCTGCTCCGCCTCCCACTCCCAGCGCTGTGGGGACAGCACCGCGGCGTTTCAACACGCGCCTTTATCTGGTCCTCCACCTACTGGGACGCCCCCTCCTGCTGCGCCCTTCCCCCCACCACAGGCCTCCCGGGCGGGGCCCGAGGGTCTGCGGGGCTCGGCTTGGGCGGGGGCTGGGGGTGATGGCTGTGGACGCCGCTCCTGGCCGCTACACTGAGGGATCGTCCGCGCCAACCCAGCTACCCCTATTTCCCAGAGCAGCCCCACGTGCTGTCAGGTTTGGTCACAGCAACACCTGTCTTCTGTGGCAGGTAAAACTTTTCCCAACGACAGATGGGCCGGAGGAGGAGGCTGCCCTTCCGGAAAACCTCCTTCCCCGCCCGGGTGACCAGCCAAGTCCTGGGAGGACTTAAGATGCCTGGGTCTGCCCACCTGCTGCTTCCCGACTTCGTGACTCTGGGACAGAGCCACCCCGCGAGTCCAGAGATGGACGAGTGGGTCGCCACGTTTATCAGGGGGACCCCAACCCGAACACAGGCCAGCTTAATTCCGGTGGCTCAACGAGGTCCCAGCCCTGGATGAGGTCACATCCCGGGCGATAGCAGAGACTCCAGCGTTTGTCAGCCCAGAAAGAACAGACAGTAGATCCTAGCAGCGGGAAGGGGCGCCGGGCCTCATCTGTCGCCGGGTCGCCGCTCCCGCAGCCCCCGGAGCATGCATGTAGGACGCGCGCGAGCAGGAGGCTCACCTGCGGCGCGGCAGAGGCGCAGTCCGACTCGGCTAGCTTGCGGATCCCTGCCTCGGGGACTCCCGGCCTGCCGCTGGGGAGCCTGGAATCGCCGGCTGTGACGAGCGCCCTCCTCCCGGCTCTGGGCTGGGGCTCCAGCCGCGCTCACCCGCCCGCTCCCGGCCGGCGGCCACAGCAGCCTCAGCTGAGGGGCCGCTCCCCCGCGCAGCGCTCTGTTTGTTTTCCTAGCCCGACTGACGTGAGTCAAAATATTGGCCATATGTTCAGCGGTAATAAATTGGGTATGAGCGCAAACACACTTGGGCTTCGATGGCTCTTTCAGCTGCCACATGGCCAGCCTGGGAGGGAGGGGGCTTCCACCTTCCACCCTGCTGTGGCCCCTTTCCCCCCAAATCCGAGGTGGGGCTTCTTGGTGGCAGCGCCCTTCTGAGCTGGAGACCCGGGCCCACAGTTTCTCCTTGCACTCGCTCCTCCTCTGTGATCATCAGTACCTGGCTTGGTGTAGCTCTTGTCGAGCCCTGGCTGCTGGTTAACAAGGTCGCCATCTATAAATTGCTTGGTCGCTAAGACGCCATAAAACCAAAGGGCCAGATGTGGCACGTTATTTATGTGTGAAACCGCGTTTACATTAGATACGCGGGTCCCAGGCAGATAGCACTTGGTAGGAGGTCACAGACCTCTGGTCCTCCGCTCCAGGCTCCTCCCCTGGTGCACTCCTTAGCCCAGATTGAAGAGTCTTCCTGGGAAAGGTATTCAGCTCTCTGCAGCCCAGGAAGAAAGTGATTCCAGGGTATTTGTGCCAAAGTGCCACCTGTCTAGGGTTAGTCAACCTCACTCCCCCTTCTGACCCCTCTTCTACTTCTTTGCTCTTGCGCCCCCCCCCATTTCTCAATTCTGGGAGACTTCTTTTTCAGAAAGTCCATGGCACTTAGGTCCGACCCACAAAAGCTGATACTTGAAAGCTACTGGTCTTACCCAGTTTCCCACGTAGGTGGGATAAAGGCGGAGGGTCTCTGACCCCAAGGGAGTGATTGATTTGGGATAGGGGTCATGCCTAGGAAGCTGAAGCTCACCTGGAGGGAACACTGAGATTACTCCTTTCTCAGGGACCCCAGTGTCGCAAATTCAGGCTGTATTTAAAGTAAAGGAGGCCAAGGCCCTCCTAGAGAAGCCAAGCTGGCAGCCGGATGTGAAAACCAGCCAGCCCCGTGTGCTTCAGGAAATGCAAGGACATATTGCACCTTAATAGAAAACAATTGTCTTGCTTTTCTCTTTCAGAAGGCAGTCTGCAGACTGCATGTCCCCAAACTGGTCACCTCACACTTCCCTCACATGAATTCATTAAGAGTCATTGTCTCTCCTGGCCATTATTTGATTCTTTCTTGAAGTGAACCCAGCTCTCTCTGTGGTTAATAAGCACTGAGCCAGGCCTCCTACCTTCCTTTTCATCTTCAAAACACCTGGGGTTCCCTGAATGACATCTTCCTTCTGGCCACAGAAAATCAGAGATGAGAAATGTTACCCTACTGCAGGGAAAAACATAAGCATCTGACTTCACTATTACAAGTTACCCTGGCATTGTGTTTCCTGGATAACTGTCCTTAGGTGGCTGTTAAGGGTGGAAAATGATGCTATTGAAGGGAGGTGGGAAGGAAAGAGAGAATGGGTGTGGGGGGTGGGGGAGAAACCATTCAACAGGTCACAAGGGAGCTAGAAAGCCCACCTGGGCGAGAACATGGACAATACCTCTCTGGGTTAGCAGCTTTGAGCCTTAGCGAGAGTATCCAGAAATCTCTAGTGACCATAGAAAAATTTAAATCTGCCTTCAGGACTTCAGGGATGGTTGATGTTAGAAAATCACTTCTTGGATTTTAAGTCATTATTTATGTTTAAAAACTGAAATACAGAATCTTTGGTTTTATATCACCTTCAAACATCTAGACTCGGGAGTTTGTGATGAACTGTTTCTTTGGAGGAACTTTCTGCTGCATGTCCAGCATTAGACAAGGGGAGCTGATGGCACCCTTTACATTAGTTGCCTTGTGGGGAATGATGTGCTCTGTGATAGACTCTTGTGGGTTTCTCCTGCTGGTATCACAGAAAGCAGCGAGGCTCTTCTGAGATGTACAAGGGAACTTAGAAGGTTAGTATTTGTCAGACTCAGCCAAGTCAGACTGACAGACAGGAAGCACAGAGTTCACCAGTCAGGGTCCATCTCATCCCCATAGTCAGAAAAACCATTTAGAAATAGCAAATGTCTGAACGCTTCACTCAAGTAATTGTTAATAAAAATTCTCTACAAAGAGGATGCAGTGAGGGCAAGTTGCAGATGAAATGCAGCTGCTTAGCTGCATCCTCCTGAGGGTTCTCTGTGCTTCTTCAGAAACCCTTGCAAAATCTGGCCTCACCAAGCACCTCAGACCTACACAGGTCTAAGTCCCATTTTGTTTTGTTTTGTTTGTTTGTTTGTTTGTTTTTTGAGACAGAATTTCTCTGTGTAGCTCTGGCTGTCCTGGAACTCACACAGTATACCAGGCTAGCCTGGAACTCAGAGGTCTGCCTGCCTCTGCCTCCCAAGGCATGCACTGAATCACAAACTTTTTAATGCTGTTATTATTCTGGAAATGTTCATGTCCGAATCAAAGATTCAAACTTTACAGAATTCATACTGGAAAAGTCTTTTTCCCCAATTTTCCCCAAAATATCATTTGCTCTGAGGCCTTATATGGTTTTTCTCTGGGAGGGAGCAGTTCTTAGAATTTTCAAGTAAACAGTCACCTGGATAAGGTAATCCAGTGTGTTTTGAACTGAGTCAAAATACGTTTTGACTTAAAAGAAAAACAAAAACAACAACAACAACAAAAAACAAAACGGAGAGAACTGTGCAGCTAAGTGTGGCTCCCTGGAAGCACATGCTTGCGATTCCAACAGAAGACTCAATGCTTCAAGTCCAGACTGGGCTGCATGGCAAGACTCTGTCTCAAACAGAAAAAAAACCCCACAGAACAAACCAACCTGCCAAATAGCTATATCATGATTCTCTCACCAGAATTTCCCAGGCATTTGGGCCTGTCTCATCAAGGAAGCATTCCTTGTGTGTGAACATCATGAATATTGTCCAGAGAGGCTTTTGTGGAGGTGAGGTCTGAGACAGACAGACAAATGCACCTGATTACAACAGGAGTCAGGAAGTGATGTTCCTGCAAATGTCAAGAATGCACAGCCGGAGAGTAAGTTGAAGACACCAGGAAGGGCCCTTAGCTAGCAAAAGCATAGGCTGTGCTCTTCCAGTGTGGAACCCAGAAGCACTTTCTTTGAGGGCACACCTGTTTCTTTTGCTCCCACACATCTCTCAGGAGGCAGAAGTCAGAGGCCAAGCAAAGTCCCAGCTTCCCCTTATTTCCTACAGAGACCCAGAGGGAGCAGGTGCAGCACAGCACAGGTTGTTTTGGGAAAGAGTTGGCAACTTGTGCCAAGTCTTCAAAAAAGTAAAAATTGAGTGCATGTAGAGACAGAGCTAAGTTAGTGGTAAGCTGGAATTGGAGTAGAGACTAGAGTTGTATGGATATTTGTGGCGAGACCCAAAACAGATTCATAAAGTGGACTTTGGTGATAGATACACAATGCTGCAAATACACCACAGCCCACTGATATTGTACACACAGCTCAGATGGATTGTGTAGTCCATGAGTTTTATCTCAACCAAAGCTGCTTAAAAGGCCAACATCTCTCTTCTTCATTTGGGCTGGAAGATGGGAGGAGTGGAAAAGAAATTTGGGGAACACAAGTGATTCTGAGCATAGTTTTCCATCTTCCCACCTTTATTCGGACTATTTTTGAAACAAAGTTTTACAGTGTAGCTCAGGATAGTCCCAATTTTGTAATCCTCCTGTGTCAGGCTCCCTGGTTCATGCGTAGCATTAAAGTTGCAGGCATCCTGATATCTTCCCCACTGATTGTATCAGCAGGTACTTCCCAAGAAGAACTACAATCATGTCACCACACTTCAGAACATCTACAGTATCAATGCCATAATAGCGTCTGATATTCATTCCCTATTTATAGCTCTTAAGTTTTACTGAAAACACAATCTATTTTATAACAGTTTGGCTTTTTCAGATGTAGGACTTATTACAGCCATGTATCATATTGGAGGTTTTGTTGGTGTCCGGCATTGAACCCATGGCCTCACACATGCAGCATCTACTGCCCAGCTATAACTTTAGTCCCTGCATTTGCGTTTTTGTTTTAAATTGGTACTAGGACCAATAGGACCTTCAGATACTAGGCAAGCACTCTGTCACTGAGCTATGTCCCAGTCCTGGAAACTTTGTTAATGTCTTCCACATTATTTCTTTGCCACCTATTCTTTCACCTAGCCTTCCTATTGTCATTGACTTTGGAGACTCCAGGGCATTTGGTAGAGCACTCTGCATTCTGGTCTTGTCAGACAGCTTTTCCAGTTGTACTTTCCCTGCCATCCACCTCTGCACAGCCACAAGTGAGTGTCAGATCTCGGGGCATGAACACAAGTATGCTCTGCATGAAGGTAAGGACACCTCAAGGTCACCATAGTGTCTCATAAGGAGGCAAATCAATTCTATGACTGGCAGCCAGATCAACTCATGTGAATTAGTGATTGCTGATTAATTTGAGTGAGTGAGTAAGTCCCTGGTATTAGCTCAGTGTTCTTTGTCTCTGTGTAGATGATCTCTATATTCACAAACTTCTTTCATGCTGTAGCTTTCAGCATTCATAGTCTGAACTGGATTATTCCTTCTTTCCATGTGTCTGCTTTTCTGCCTTCATTAATGTTTCTTTACCTTTCCTTGCCCTCTACCCCTCACTTTCCTCTTCTGCTTTGTCTTTAAGAAAATCTCTCAGCCCAGGCTGGCCTTAAACTACTACTGATCAACCTCCTTTGTGCTGGGATCACAGGCCCATACCACCATACCAAGCTCATCCTTCCTTCCTTCCTTCCTTCTTTCTTTTTCTTTTTCTTTGTTTTTGGGGGAGATGTTCAAGACAGAGTTTCTCTGTAGCTTTGGAGCCTATCCTGGAACTTGCTTTGTAGACCAAGCTAGCCACAAACTCACAGAGATCCGCTTGCTCCTCCTAGCTTCTGAGTGCTGGGATTAAAGCCATGTTTCAACCATGCCTGACGGTCTCCTGTTTCTTTTAATTTTTTTCTCCTGTAGTTTTCTTTCTTTTCAGTCCATTATGTTGATGACAGTGAGAGAGGGGCACTGTTTCAACTATCAGTATTCAAGACTAAAGAAAGGATTGTTCCATGAGATATTTTATTGTTTTCCAGTAAAAAGATACATATAGTAGAATTTTAAAATGGAAAGCCACATCATTTTCAGTGTCCTTTGTTTACAGGAGTACTGCCACCAAGAACCATGTACACAATAAGTTCATGTATATGAACTCTACCACTAAGTTACACCCCAGCCCCAGAAATATTGAATATTTAATATTTCGTATTAAAGGCTAGTCTTATTCTTTGGTTTCTAGTCAGAGGTTTCTGTCTGGATGATATAGTTCTCTTACAGACAAGAGGTCACAGGGCAGAAGTGGGGAAGGAGTCCCAAATTTAGGTGCTCTAGACTCAGGATAGTTGGGTGTTGTCTCCTTACAACAGTGAGCTCCTCCCAGGTTCAAGCCTTGCCTTACTTCATGAACCACAGGCAATGTCCTGCTCACTCCTTTGTCCTTTGTCCTTCTTTTGGCAGTGGGTGGGGGTGGGGATTGCTCTCTACCAGGAGAGACCTTACCAAAGGAAGGCATATTGCATGGCATTTACAAAACAGAGAGAACCAAGCAGCCTGTGTTTCCTTAGAAGGCATGTGGTCACACTTGCATCATTGGAAATAAAACACAGAAAGGCATGGAGAGCAAGTGCGATTGGCATTTCCTATGAGGATTGTCTATTTACAATCCCGGATCTTTTTAAGTATTAGAGTGAGAAGGTGATGGCAGGAAATTAGACTTCATTGTACTTCATCCCGAGAGCTTCCCATAGGTGATGGGCAATCCATTGGCTGAATTACAAGTTAGTTTTTGAGCCCCCTAGGGTTTTCTTGGTGAAGTTATATTTATCTGACCCTAGTGAGTTTAGCTCTTTGAGTGATCTTTTTTGGGCGAGTATCATGGTTGATATCACAATAAAGGAAATGATAAGGTCTGAGCAATTACAGTATCAGAAGAAGAAAAAAATTACGTTTGGGCCCAATCACAAAATTGTCATCTAGATCATGGTTGTCAAATTGTAGCTGGTGCTGATGTTGCTGTTGGGGAAAGAAACCTCATCATAAATCTCAGTGATTCTTTGACAGTTTTCAATTTCAATGGGAGCATCATGGAAACAAATTTGATAAAGGACTTGGCAATGAAGAAAAAGGTTTCCTTCACCCCCACCCTGTCTCTTGTGAATTTAGATATCATCAGAAAAATTTGTAAATCTTGTTGAGTTTAAGACTTTAGATTGTTTGCACTGTTTTTTCCTTGTTGTACTGCTGGATGTTGGTACTGTGACTGTCTGTGTACACATTGAGCCACATGACTAGAGTCATATATGAAGTGTTTATGTGGTGAGGACATTGCATAAAAAGAAACAGGCAGACTGGAGAGATGACTCAGAGGTTAAGAGCACTGACTGCTTTTCCAGAGCTCCTGAGTTCAATTCCCAGCAACCACATGGTGGCTCACAACTATCCGTAATGAGATTTGGTGCCCTCTTCTGGCATGCAGGCATATATGCTGGCAGAACACTATGCACAACAAATTAACAAATCTTTTAAAAGAAGAAGAAACAGGCTGGCTATTTGGCCAGTCATAGAGGAGCTGCAGTGACTCAGATCTTGTTTCTTGAAAAAGTAGCTCAGACATTAGCTTCAGAAATTATTTTTATTTAGGCTTTGTGTTTACCTGGTGTATGTATTGGTTTTCTAGGGCTGAGTAACAAGTACCAAGACAGAATGGCTTAAGCAATAATTTATAGTCTGATGGCCAGAAGCCCAAACCCCACATGCTAATGGGTTAGTTCCTTCTAAGTGTGGGAAGACTCTGCTTCAAGGTTCCATCCTCAGTTAGCAATGATTACATTCTCCCCATGTCTCTTCATGTTGTGCATATCTGTGATGTCTCCATCCCCAGACCCTGGAATTGTGGGGCTGGTGATCGAACCCAGGTCCTTCTGCCGATAGCCAAGTATTCTGGCACTGCACAGCAATCCAGCCCTGATGCTTCATTAAAGAATGAAGGTAGCAATCATAATTGATTTGGTAACATCTCAATGACCACCTTTCTACTTGCTTTCCTCTGCAAACACATCTCCAAGTAAGGTCACATCCCAAAGACTAGGGATAGGGACTCCAGCACATCTCTTTCTAGGGGGGCACAGTTAAACCCAAAATGCTTTGGATGGGATGATGAGAGTGTTGAGGAAGATCTCGAAGGGCCCAAAGATCC
The DNA here is from genome assembly GCF_017639785.1 of Mesocricetus auratus. Taxonomy (NCBI): domain Eukaryota; kingdom Metazoa; phylum Chordata; class Mammalia; order Rodentia; family Cricetidae; genus Mesocricetus; species Mesocricetus auratus. The sequence continues at coordinate 113,331,913 of NW_024429189.1, forward strand.
TGAGCCACACTCTAGTAATGTCATATTTCGTCCAATATTAGGCCTTGCCTTTGAGAATAAAGGCTTTGGGGTCAACTGAACAGTATTTCATATGCATTTAGACAGCTATCACTTTTAAGTAGATGAAAGAATTTAAATCTTGCTATTGTCTGGATGGATTTTAGTTGTTTGTGTCTTTTTGAGGCAGAGTCACATTTTGCAGTCTAGGCTGGTCTTCAATTCACCATCTCCAAAGTGCTGGGATTGCAGATGTGCACCACCATGCTTGACTTGGTTTGGATCATCACCAATGTCTCCCAGGTGTTCAGGTGTTGAAGACTCATTGCCTATAGTGGCACCATTGAGGAGTCAATCCTTTAGGAATTAGGGCTTGCACTATGGGAATCAGTATGGCAGTTCCTCAAAAAACTAATAGTAGAGCCTTCACTCCTGGTATGTACCCAAAGTATTTGACATCAGTATACCACAGAGATACTTACAGAGTCTGATTATAGCTAACTAGCCATAGCTAAACCATGGAAGAAGCATAAATGCCCAACAAGAAATGGATGGGAGAAGACAATGTGGTATACACAATGGATTTTCATTTATTTGTAGAGAAGAGTGAATGGTCTTCAGGCCATTGGAGTGTTCCCTGGAAGGGGCCTGTGGGAACCCAGCCCCTTCTTTTTCCTCCTTTTCATTTCCCAGCCACGGGGTGAGCAGGTGCTCTCCATGAATTTCTGATGAGGCCATTTAGTACCCTGTCAAAGCAATGGGTCCATTTGTGTGACCATGCTTAGAGACTTCTAAAACTTTCTTCTCTGCAAGATCATTTTCTTGGGTATTAGTTAAAGTGACAGACATTGCATTTGATCCATGCGAATTCCATAAGGAAAATGGGTGCATGTACACCAACAGTTTGGAGAAAGCAACAAAGTTCGGCTGTGTACCTGACCTGTTAGAGCTCGGCTGCACTGCTTTCAATGTGTCTTCTCTTTGGCACCCCCCCCCAATATTTCAATACATAACTGCATGCTTCTGATAGATATATAATTCTCACTGAATTAATGGAAGATGTTAGGCTTACTAATAACTTCCAGTGACTATTGAGATGTAATTATAATGCGTCTGTCTTCATCATCATAGGCTGGTGGCTTTCAGATGCTCACTGAATACCAAGCAAGGCCTCATTACAGTAATCCTCTTAACATGACTAGGGCCTGAGTTACAAGTGTCATTACTCTCATCTCCTGGGAGGAAAACCTGAGGGGCAGAGTAGGAAGGTCTATTGTCGAATGTCACAAAGAAGGGCAGAGGGAGCCTTAATGTCTTTTTATGGTGCCGTTTATTCTGGAGATGTCTATGTCTATCTAGATTGTCCCCCAAAGCAGCCCTTCTTTTCTATTTTGGCATCCCCAATCACTGTTTGTGTATGCTGGCTGGTGTCTGGCCCAGGCACAGTTCTGGCTGAGTTGAGAAGAAAAACGACAGAACTTCCATTATAATGCAGTGTTTATTATTGGATCAATATGATCGATGGCCACCTGTCAGATCTGTAACATTATCTGGGAACCAGCAGATGGAGCTGTTACAGATAGCATTCAGAGGTTTGTTTATTCTCCAGAGCATGTGTTTCCATCCTGGGGGAAATACCACTTCATTGTCAGGGCCCTGGAGTTGTTTGCAGCCAGATGCTGAACACACCTTCTCTTGGCCCAAGTCTGTGGAATCAAGAGGTCATTTAGGTGTAGGGCCATGGTTTTCACATGAAAGCAGTCTTGTGAAAGCCACTGACTTCCCTCAGACCCCTGTAGCAAGAACAGATGATTCCTATGTAAAATCAGAACATGAGATACACCATTATCTAGAATCCCAGAAGCGGTGCATATGGTGTGCTGGAAAGGACAGAAAGCCACTGGTTCTGTGAATGCACCATCACTACTGATGGACTCATATTCTGGTTTTTAACTGAATAGGACGAGTTCTTTTACTTACTTATACTAAGAGGGGTGGTGCTGGATGACTTTCTACATTGAGCTTTTGAAGATGCCCATCATATTTGAAATGTGTCCACTTTCCCTTTTCCCTGGTGGGTGGTTTTCCTTTGGGGAGGGGAGGGTATGATAATGGATGAGCTTTGAATGCTTGTATTAAAAGTATGAGCAGGAAAGGAATAGGACTCAGTTCTTCCTTCAGGTGAGGCTAGAAGGAAAGGAAACTCATTTGGGGGCTGCTTGAAGGATATTAATATTTCTGCTTCCAGTTCCTAAGTGCTAGGAATATAGGCATGAGCCACAGTGCCTGGTTTGGGCAGTGCTGGGAATTGAATCTAGGGCCTTGTGCATATGAGGCGAGTGTACTACCAACTGAGCTGTACTCCCGGCATTTTCTTTGCTTTCCTCAACTTTTCTTTCTTTCCTTCTTTCTTACTTTCATTATTCCTTTCTTTCTTCTTTCTTCCCTCCCTTTCCCCTTCCTCCCTCCTTTCCTCCCTCCCTCCCTTCCTTCCCTCCTTCCTTCAATCCTTTCTCCCTCCCTCCTTCCCTCCTTTCTTCCTTGGTTCTTTCCATCCTTCCTTTTCTGTCTCTTCCTTTTGCAGACTGGCCTCAAGAGAGACTGGTCTTGACCTTCTGATCTTCTTGCCTTTACAACCCAAGTCTGAGGATTGGTTAGAGACATATGTGCCTAATTTGAATATAGTCTTTTAAAAATCTATTTATTGTCAGTAACTGTGAATCCCACAAACTCAGGAGATTGAGGTGGGAGGACTCCAAGTTAACAGCTCTCCTAGGCAATTTAAGGAGATCCCATATCAAAAATATAACATTATTCATGTAAATATTACATTAGTTACCATTCTGGCATCTACTGAAGCTCATGAATCTGAACTCATTTTAAATGTTAAACACCCTGGAAATATTTTCTTTTGTCAAACAGGACCTCAAACAAAGGGCTGAAAAGATGGTTCAGCAGTTAAGAGAGCTTGCTTCTCTTCCAGAGGACCTGAGTTCCCAGCACTCACATGGGGCAACTCACAAATGCTGTAACACTGGTTGTCCTTCATGGGTACCAATGCACATGGTATATGCTTACACAGGCATATACACATGCAAAAATACTTTTAAAACCACAAATAAATAGTGCAGTGGAAGTACGGATTGATAGTTTCATTTTGGTGATTTTTGAATGCTTAATCCTATTACATTTTAGTGTGTGTGTGTGTGTGTGTGTGTTCATGTGTACATGGATGTCATGATGTATGTGTGGCAGTCAGAGAACCATTTTCTGAACTCAGTTATTTGGGTTCTAGCAGTTGAACTCAGATTGTCAGATTTGACAGCCTCTAGCTTATGTTTTTAAGGGTAAAATTATGAATTTCCACGCCTTGCAGACAGATCAAGTCAGGGTGTTTGCCACTGAGCCTGACCACCTGTGTTCAGTCCCCAGAACCCCTGCATGGTGGAAGGAGAGAACTGATTCCCAAAGCTGTCCTTTGACCTCTGCATGTTCACCATGGTGCATGCACCCACATACACGTGTGAAAACAAACAATGCAATCAAAACTAATGAAATATGTAATTACATGTAACATTTCAATTTATTGATGTTACTCTAAGTGCTAAGGAAATTACGTTTCGTGGTGCCAATGTTTGAAATTTAATTTAGGGTTAATATACTAGTTTTGAACATAGTAATTTTGTTTTAATTCATTACAAGTAGTACCTGAATGTATCTGTCCAATTACATACTAAAGAAACTATAACATTTTAGAGAAGTAGTGTAGGAGCAGAGTGCACATCTGTAATCCTAGGAGGTGAGAGGCTGGGGCGTCCAAGTTTAAGACCAGCCTGGGCTACATAGTGAGGCGATGTCTATAAGACAAAGAAGAAAGATGGCAGAAGGGGAGGAGGTAAGGAAGAGGAAGGGGAGCAGGAGGAGGAGGTAGGAAAGGTGGAGCCAGCTGCTGCATCTTATAATTTCTGCAGTGACTTTCAGCTCCATGACAAGAAGAACATGGCGACTATGGTGTCCTGATATCAGGGAAAGGCCTGGGATTTTCCTAAGGGACAGGAGAAGAACAGTTTTATGGAAGGACCATTGCTGTCCTCTTAGAGATGGTGTGTCATGATTGGCTGGACTTCTGATTAGTTTAGTCCCAATCAGTTAGAGCCCTGCTAGAGCTGATAATACTTAGGATGCCTCTTCCCAAATGGTCTTTGGAGGAAATGAACTTTTCTGTTTAGATATTTTTAGACTTGTTCATCTATGTCAGTGGTTCTCAACCTTCCTAATGCTGTGACACTTTAATACAATTCCACATGTTGTGGTGACCCCCAACCATAAAATTATTGTTTGTTACTTTATAGCTGTAATTTTTGCTACAGTTACAAATCATAATGTAAATATCTGATAAGCAGGATATCTGATATGTGACCCCTGTGAAAGTGTGGTTTGACCCTCAAAGGTGTTGTGACCCACAGGTTAAGAACTGATGATCTATGCCTTTCCCCTCATCAGATGGAAATAAAGTATTTTGAAGAAAGATTACTTTTTTCTTCGTGTAAAATCTCACTTGGGTAACATTGGACCTATAGCTAAACACATACAATGTGCATATGTTCATAACATTGAATATGTAATGTATTATGTACAGATGATAGAATTATAGTATGTATAATGCATGATACCTTTCCTTCCCTCTCCCTCAATCCTTCCCTCCTTACTTTCTCTTTTTTTATTTTCCTCTATTTCTTTCATGGCATTGAATCTAAGCCCTTGCTCATATACCATTTAACTGTGCCCAGCCATCAAATGTATTCTTTCAATTATCAGCATATTGTGGAGATCTTTGCATGTTGTATCTTATTTCTTCTTGTCCCTCTTCTCTTTCTTTCTTCCTAAATTTAATTTTAATTTTTGCTTATTTTTTGAGATGAGGTTTCTCTATGTAGCCCTGATCGTCTTGGAAATCACTATGTAGACTGTGCAGGCTTTGAACTTGCAGAGATCCACCTGTCTCTGCCTCCTGAGTGCTAGAAATAAAGGTGTGTGCTATCCTGCCTGGTTTATAAATTTTCTTATCTCCTGATAATGGACATTAAGTTTTCCCCACATTCTTATTCCAATAAATACTATACTAGAAAAGTACATGGAAAGTTACAGTCTGTGAACTCTTAGGAGAGTACTTACTTATAAGTTTCCAGAAGAGGACAGGGTTAAAGGTTCTTGCTTAGCACTTTCACAGGTACTGAAAATTCTGAGCACTTGGGTTTATCAACTGATGGTTAGCCACACACTTCTGGAATACAGTGATCTTCAAAGAGGTGAACCAGAAAATCCTGCAGAATTAAAGTCTTTTCACAGTCTCTGGAAGAACTCCCTCCTACAGCCATCAGTCCCTCTGCTTGTTGCCTGAACCAGTCCTTGGGAAACCAGGCATGTTCAGAAGAGGAAGGTTGACTGCTCTCTGCTTTCTGCCCACCTTGGCTCTGACCCACAACCTAATGTATTTTTGCAAGGTAAACTTTTATCAGCATTAGTCATTACTCTGATTTTTTTCTCAGAGAAAACAGGAACTTGGTGTGTGTGTTTGTGTTGGTGGTGATGGTAGATACAGACCTCTCAGGGTGAGTGGTTTGGATCTGTTGTGGAATATTACCTTATATTGTGTGAAGATATTTCACTGTGATTGGTTTAATGAAAAGCTAAATGGCAGGATTTTGGGCAGGGCAGAGAGAATGCTGGGAAGCAGAAAGGTGGAATTTAGCAGAGATACCATGTACTGTAGAGGAAGCAGCATGGGCAATATGGAATAAAGGTAACTGAGACACATGCACATGAAAATGAATGGGTTAATTTAAATTGTAAGAGCTAGTTAGTAACAAGCCTAAGCTACGGCTGATCTTTTACAATTAACAGAGTCTCCATGTGATTATTTGGGAGCTGGCTGGCGGGACAGAAAATTCTGCCTACAGGGATCCTTTGATGGTGAGACAGGTGGGAATTCATACTTAGAGGAGGCAAAAGCAGGGTTGGGTCATGTAAGATTTGAGAAGGAGGTCCCATGATATAAGAAACAGCCAAGGCAGCCCACAGAATGGGAAAAGATATTCACTAACCCCACATCTGACAGAGGGCTGATCTCCAAAATTTACAAAGAACTCATGAAGTCAGTCTCCAAAACACCAAAAATCCAATTAAAAAGTGGTGTACAGAACTAAATAGAGAATTCTCAATAGAGGAGTCTAAAATGGCTGAGAGGCCCTTAAGAAAGTGCTCCACATCCTTAGCATTAAGGAAATGCAAATCAAAACAACTCTGAGATACCATCTTACTCCTGTCAGAATGGCTAAAATCAAAAGCACCAATGACAGTTTATGCTGGAGAGGATGTGGAGAAAGGGGAATGCTCCTCCACTGCTGGTGGGAGTGCCAACTCGTACAGCCACTTTGGAAATCAGTATGGAGACTCCTCAGGAAAATGGGAATCAGTCTATCACAAGACCCAGCAATTCCACTCTTAGGCTTATACCCAAAAGAGGCACATTCATACAACAAGGATGTCTGTTCCACTATATTCATAGCAGTATAATTTGTAATAGCCAGAATTTGGAAGCAACCTAGATGCCCCTCAACTGAAGAGTGGATAGAGAAAATTTATTCAATGGAGTACTATTCATTGGAAAAAAAACCAACGGAATTTTGAAATTTGCAGGCAAATGAACAGCACTAGAAGAAACCATTCTGAGTGAGGCAACCCAGTCACAAAAAGACAAACATGGTATGTACTCACTCATATATGGTATTTAGACATGGATCAGAGGAGTGCCAGCCTACAATCCTACTACCAGAGAGTCTGGGAAACAGAACCTTCATCAGTGACTAATGGAAGCAGAGGCAGAGACCCATAGCTAAACACTGAACTGAACTCCTGGAATCCAGTGACAGAGAGGGAGGAGTGATGAGCAAAGGGGTCAAGACTGGGCTGGTTTAACCCACAAAAACAGCTGACCTGAACAAGGGGAGGATTTTGGACCACAGGCTCATGGCTGAGAGGCCAGCATGGGCTAATCCAGACCCCTGAAGGTGGGTGTCAGTGAGGAGGCCTAGGCTATCTGTGAGGCCTTGGGTAGTATTTCTCCCTGGCATACAAATGGACTTTGGGTGCCCATCCCACAATGAGGGATGCTCTCTCAGTCTGAACTCTTTGGGGAGGCCCTAGGCCTAGGCCCTGCCCTGAACCACTCTGGAGATCCTCCATGGAGGGACTGACCCTCCCTAGAGAATGGAGTGGGGATTGGTGAGGGGGCAGGGGAGGAGGGGGAGGGAGAGGGAGCTGGGATTTACATGTGAAGCAAGCTTGTTTATAATTTAAATAAAAAAAGAAAAAAGAAACAGCCAAGGGCCTAAAGGAAAGGAGGTTATCTGAAAACAGCGAATCTGTGTAGTGATCCTGAGGACTAAGCAGGTAGGACATGAAACACAGAAGAGAAAGCCTAAGAAATGGCAGAAGTGACTGTTCCAGGAGCTGAGTGACAGCGTGTGATCTGAGAGTCACTTGATCTGTTGGCTCTGAGTTCATGGACCCTCTGTTCAAATGATGCTCTCTGACATCATGACTCAGACTTTTCTTTTTTGATTTAACTTTTCTTTATTGATTCTTTGGGAATTTTACATCACATACCCCAATCCCACTCATTTCCCAGTCGTTTAATGGCTGCCCTCCACCCTTGTAGCCTCCCCCCCAAAATAAAAGAATAACAAAAGAAAGAAACACACTTTGCTCCTCTGTCTTCCCATCACATATTCATTTGTAGTAGTGACACTGGGAGTTGCAGTGTGTTTTGCAGCATACCCTTTTGCCCAAGCAGCTTTACTTTCAAGTTTTAGTTGCTATTCTTGACTCCACCAAGATGATGGAGCACTTTCTTGGCAGGTGCAGTAGTCCACAGGCCATCCCTGACAATGGTGTGTACTATTCATCTGGGTTGTAAAGTAAAATAACAATAGCCCCAGACACCATCTGTGCCACCCAGGTGTGTGTGTTCTGGGCTCTGCTCTGCTCAGAGGTCAGGTAGTGTCCCAGGTTCCAAATAGTTTCTCAAACTGTCTGGAAGTTCACTATCCTCTTGATGAAATCTTGGCTTTTTGCAAGGAAGACCTAAGCCTCAAAGCCATATGTTCTGGGGGTGAAAGTCATCTCTGACTCCTTGGCTCTGGTACCCATGTGCAGAGAAAGCCATTGCCTGGTTTGAACTCAGATAATTCAGGTGAAAACAGAGCTTGTTTCAGGCATGGACACACACCCAAAACTTGCCATGTTAGAGCAATGGGACATGTGGAAATGGGACAAGATGCCTCAGAAGTACCAGGCAGTAGGATGGGGATATGGATCAGTGGGTTAAGTGAAAATGAGACCCTGATTTTAGATCCCCAGCACCCATGTAAAATACTGGGAGGCAGAGTCAGGAGCTTGCTGACCAGTTGATCTAGCCAAACAGGGTAAGTCCAAATTCAGTGACAGCAATTGACTAAGACACCTGATGTCAACTTCTCACACACACACACACACACACACACACACACACGAGAGAGAGAGAGAGAGAGAGAGAGAGAGAGAGAGAGAGAGAGAGAGAGAGAGAGAGAGAGAGAGAGAGAGAGAATGGCAGTGGTCTGGGTGTCTGGGGCTATTGTTATTTTACTTTACAACCTGGCTGAATGGTACATGCCATTGTCAGGGATGGCCTGCAGACTACTGCACCTGCAAGAAGTACTCCATCATCTTGGTGGAGTCTGGAGTAGCTCTTCTTCCAGGAGACAGCAAGGACAGAGATTTTTCCAGGAGAAGTGATTCACACAACGACCTTCAGTGAATGAGTTCCAGGGTAGGTGGCATCAGCTATGTCTGGGCTTCCCATGGGGAGCTTCCTGAAGGATCCCTGCTGCTTGACTGAATTTTCACTTCCTGTTGCTTATAGCAGCCATGAGGAGCATGCATTTTTGTCAAGTTAGCATTTCTAAAATATGACTACAATGTGGAATTATTTGGATGAAATACAGCTGATTGACAGGCACATAAGCCTGTGCATGAGAACTTGGGAGGCAAATAAACGAGAGACTCCTGGTGGTTGTATTAATTCTTAACATGCAGAGACAGCCACGTGTTGGAAGCTAATGCTTCAGCAAGGCTGAAATCTGTTATTATTTCAGAGTATTAGCTATTGGGTGTAGAATAACCTAACTATAATGACACATAGGGGAATCAGTCTGACACGGAAGCCAGTATGCATTTTCTTAAAGATGAACTGGCTGATGGTTTCAGCAATGTTTTAACAGAAGGAATAAGCAAATTTTGAAAGTAAATGAATCAGAAACTGATATGCAAGTAATACGTTTGTAGTACATGAATGATGCTGGTTTAGCCTGCGATTATTGCCATATTGTTCTAGAAATGCATATTATGTTCTCTCGCTCTAGTCACCATATTCCCCATGTCCCAAAGCTCTGTGCATTTTAAGTATTTCAGGACTTGTCATTCATGAGCAAGTAACTCAAATTTTCTTTTCTGAAAAGACATCCAATTTAGTATTATTAGACAAGGCAGTGTGAACATTTTTTGTCTTTTAAAATTTTTTTCTTGCTGTGAAAAGTTGAGGACAGAGAGAGAGAAGATTGCGTTGCCATGTTAATGAGTGATAGAGAAAATGTCTTCCTCTAAGGTCCCCTACTCTTTCCTTTTGGAGTTCTAGGGTGAGCTCAGAGCCTTAATAATGATAGGAATAGACACTACTGAGGAGCTGTGCTCTGGGGTTCCCTTTCTTTCTCAAAGCACAAGGAACAAAATATTTTTGCTGCTAATTAGAAGACAACCAAATGCTCATGGAAGGTAGTTAAAACACTGTGGAGAAGGCACCTCTGTAATCACAGCCCAGAAAGATATCAACCAGCTTTAGCATTTTTCGTGCATAGGTATAAATAAATACAGACGAAATGGGACTGTTTTGTAGCATTGTACTGTAACCCACTTTTCCATTTGACTAGGTCTCTGGGATGTCTTTCCATGTCAGTAAATACAGGCCTAGCATTACAAGTGGTGCTCGATAATTTACTTCCCCAGTCCCCTACTGACAGGTGCTTAGTTGGTTTTGAATTTTATAATGGACATTGCAGGCACTGTTCACTATTTTGTACATGTATTAGTGTATAGTTTTTAATTATATTCTTGAGACAAATGACTGAAAATCTTGTTGCTGTTTTCAATTGCTTTCTTAAACATTTTAAGCAACAGACCTAAGTTTTAGGGTATAGGCCACTCTGGTTTTCTATACTAGGATTATTCACAGTAGGACGGAATTCCTCCTGTCATCCCAGTGACAGTTGGCAGAATCATACAATGGCGCCAATTCCAGCCTCCCAGGTCACACAGGTGTATGACTGTCCTGTGACTGTGGGAAGGACTGTGAACTTCTGGAGACCTTACTCCCATGATTCAGATCCCCATTGTCTGACCTTGAGGTCATAATTAGAAGATTATTTGAGTGGATCTGACGGACTCACATTATCGTAGTACCAGAGGGTGAGACATTTGGAAATACTCTGAAGATGGACAGCAGGGGCCAGTGCAGACACGTGTGGGACTGCCTAAGTCCATGTGGCAGGAACCAAGAACTTCCTGTAGGAGTTGAGGCCTCCATGGCAGGTCCTGGTTAGGAGGCCTCAGTCTTGCAACCACACAGGATAAATACTGCCAGGAGCTAGTGAGTCCCGAAGACAATGAGCCCTAGGAGAATGCCATCCTGGGTTGACCCTAAGCAGGGAGTCCCACCTCCTTACACATGGATTATGTGTCTTGCTTATTCACTCAGTGGTAACTCATCAGTCAGCAGAGAAACTGACAGGCACGTTGAGCAGAGAAACTGACAGGCACGTTGAGCAGAGCAGTGGCTTGCTTCTTTCTTGTCCACAGGCAATGGACCCTGGCATCCCACGCACCAGAAATGGGGCAGGCCAACCTGTGCTGTGAGCCCTGGTCTCTAGGCCAGGCCTCCTCCTCAACGGCACACTAGACACTGTGGTCTTTTGTCCTGTTCCACAGGGGACACATTGGGGGAACAACAGCTGCTGTCATTCCTCATAGCCTAGGACACAGTCTTCCCCCTGAAGTGCCTTTTGTAAACACTTGTGCCAACCCAGAAGCTTTGCATTGCTTCATTGCTGATGTCACCTTTTCTAAGACTTAAAGTAATTATGTACTGTATGTTTGAGCTCGCAAATCCCAATTCATTCAAAGGATTATAACTTAATTCCACTATCGTCACTTCACTTGCCCTAGATTTTTCCAGGAATATACCTTTTGGCATTCCCCAGTCATTCTTGTCCCTGATCCTGAATTTTTAAAACATTACTTATTTATTTTAAACATGTGCATGTGCATGTGTATGTGTATGTGTGTGTGTGTGTGTGTGTGTGTGTGTGTGTGTATGCTTGCCACATGTGTGTGGGTGCCCTAGAAGGCCAGTGACATTGGATTCTTTGGAGTTGGAGTTACAGGAGGAGGTTGTGGGTGCTGGGAATCCAACTTGGGTCCTTTAAAAGAACAATACACTCTCTTAATCACTGATCCATCTCCCCAGCCCAATCCCCAATGTTTGTTGAGCACTGCATTGTGTGTTCTGGCACAGGTACTTACAAGTCTCCCATACTGCCTCTGGAGAGGACAGTGTCTATGAGAGGCTCAGGCTTGGGCACTAGAAGCCTGCAGCTTCTAGGTCTTTTCAAGCTGTAAACCTTCCCTCCATTCACGCATTTATGATAAAAGGCAGAAGTTCATCATGGACTGCCTATGTTCTTTCCAACGCTGCTGAGCTGACTGTTTCTAGCACTCATCTCTGTGCGGCTCTCCGGCCCAGGAATGTGGGAAAGCCTCCGGATGGCAGTGCACACAGTCATGATAAATGGTCTAGTTAGAGTTTAATATTTATTTAGTTCTTTTTGTTTTATTTATCTATTTTAAGTAGGTGTTAGGGATAAATCCCAAGGCCTTATTTATGCAGGCTAAGCACATGCAATTACACCCTCAGCCTTCCTGTTGGTTTCGATCTGAGAATGGAATACTGCATCCAGCCCCTTGGTTTAATTCATTTGCATGTTTGCTTTTAAAAGTAGGGTCAGGTAGTGTTTCCCAGGCTGCCTCAAACTCTCTTTTAGAAAAGGTTTTTAAAATTGCATTTTAAACGATTAATCAGTTCATTTTGTATGCCTGTACAGGGACACGTGTATATGTGGGGACATGTGTACCACAGAGGAGGTCAGAGGACAGCTTATAAGATTTGGTTTTCTCCTTCCACTATGTCGGTCACAGGGATTAAACTCAGTTTGTCGGATTTCTCAGGTCCTGGCCTCAAATTCATGATCGTCTTGCTTAAGCCTCTAAGGGATTGCAGGTGTGTGCCACCAGGTCTGGCTTTAATGTTTTTTTTTTTTTAATTTGAATATTTTCTTCTCTCCAGTGTGATTTTGTTATTCATTTGAAATCCAATTAGGTTCATTTGTTTCTGTTTGGTTTATCTTGTTTTAATTTGCTTCTTAATCCTTTAAATAGGATCTTTTTTGTCCTTATTGAGCAGGAAATAGCTTACTAAGAGTTTATCCTCAGGAGTCGTTTTTGGCTCTAGAATCTGGGTTCAAGGCTCTGGGGTCCTTGGAATCCTCTAAGGGAGGAATGAGCTCACTGGGGACAGGGCAGACTCCCCAGTCTGGTTGCCCCTTGGAGCTGGATTTACTCCCAGGAAGGTCATAAAGGCAGAGAATGTGCCCTCTAGGATAGTTCTCAACACCAAGCAAGGTCCAGAGCAGTGTGTTGGTGGGGCAGCAAAGCAGAGAGAACAAGGAAAGTATGAAGGGATACACGGTGGCAGGGCCCCACACAAGTCCCCATCTTTCAGTTGTCCAGACTAACAAGGACCTAGATTCAAGAAAATATTACTTTGAAGGAGAGTGTTGGCACAGTGAAATATTATACATAGTTAATATTGTTATATACAACAGTGTTCCACCAATATTCAATTTCCTGAATTAAATATTTGCTTTTTTGTTTACTGTGATGCTTCTTGAGCTTACAGGTACACACAGTGGAGAATCTAGGGTCAAAAGGTCATTGTGTTTGTGTCTTCCTCTGAAATAGTATTCCCACATATATGAACACATTCATGCATGCAACATCCCCACACATGTACACTCATATGCACACATGTATGGCATATATATGCATACATCCATTATATATACACATATTGATATGCAAATATAAAATACATCCATACATGTATATCTACACATATGTGCACATTCATGGTATAAACATATGCACACACTCACACATCCACATACATGTATATTCGTTTATGCACACATGCATTACACATGTATATACATATATCTACTTATATACATATATGCATATATACATACATGTCCACAAACATGCATGCTCACATATGCACACATACATGGCTTATATGCATATATATGTGTGTTTGTGGACACACACGAACAAAACATAAAAGTGAGAATGTATGAGAATTTGTTGATACCATTCTTCAAATTTTGTATAGTTTTGTTCTTAAAAATAAAAGTACAAGTTTTGACAGTAAGGTGGCTTTATGTAAGACAGATGAACTCCATTCTACATATCCATCACAATCTGCTTCTCTTCAGACACTGATGCAGTTATCATAAAACATATTCCACATTTTAAATCATAAATAAAAACCTCTACACATAAATTCTCTGATTCACAAGGTAAATGCTCATTATTTACAAAAACAACAAGTTAACAAAAGAGTACGATTAACAGAGGCTAAACATTAGAGAATAAACTGGTGAACCAACGCACACGGCCATCCTGCTGGAAGGTTAGCCCAGGCACCACCAGATCACCAAAACAGCAGCTGTTGTTTGTTCGATCTTCAAACAAGATGTTATAGGGAAGCCCCACTTTGTAGAGGGCAATACAAAAATCTACTGATGGGAAAATTTCCTAGATGATCAAAGGGCTAAAAGCCGTTTACTAAATTTAATGTTCTGTGTAAGGGAGAACGTGGAGGTTTATTCTTCTTTAGCTTCTCACAGATGTCTGTCCATCCCACCTCTGGCTTCCTAAGGGATGAGTTGCACATCCCAGTTCTTCTCTCACTTTCCTGCTTTCTCCTCACATTTTACTAAAAACAAGAAGAGACCAAGTGGTACCTTCCACTATGTTTTAAGTCTCCAGAGATGACTGTATTCATTATAGTTTCTACCCAGCTGCATCTTCCCAAGCTGCTGGGAGCACCTCCTTCTTTCCTTTCTTTCTTTGCACCAGCTCTCACTGGTATAGTCCTCAAAGTCAAGATCAAGATTTCCACCGCTCAGTTGTTTGAGTTTCTATCCTGATTCTGGTTCCAAAGCCATTCGCACAGTTAATGTATTGATTTGTACTTATTATTTATTTTTTTGCAGTGGAGTTTGAGACTGGAGCTCATGCACACTAGTTGCTCTATTACTGAGTTATATATCCATCCCCTTTTCTATTTTGAGACGGGGTTCCACTTGAGCTCTCTTTCTAGTCCACTATGTCCTCGAATTTGTGACTTTTCTGCCTCAGTTTCCTGAATAGCTGGGGTTACAGGACTAAGCCACTAGACCTGACCGTCCCCACATTTTAATTGCTGGCTATAGCAGTATCCTACCATCTGGTCAAATCTGTTTTGGTTACCTACTGCTGCATGCTATAGTTTGTTCTCACCAGAACTTGGAATTGGATTATGGAATGTCATTCTCTAGATACTGCCTATTTCTCCAGGGAATGGGCTGGTAGTCTACAGTGGGTGTTGTAAAGCTTAGCACATCCTTGGGTACTTCTTGAATATGTGTTTTGCTCATACTCGACTTCTCTTTCTACTCTACCATCATGCTACTACAATCTTTGTTTTCAAGACAGGGTTTCTTTGTGTTGCTCTGGCTGTCCTGGAACTAGGTGTATAGACTTGGCTGTCCTTGAGCTCATGGAGATCCACCTGCTTCTGCCTCCTGAGTGCTAGAATTAAAGGCATGCGCCACCACCGCCTGGAGGGCTACAACATATCTTAGTATCATCCAGGACTCAAACATTTGAGGCTGCCCAATCTCAAGACTTTTAGCCTCGAGCACTGTGAGCCAAGTAAAGATCTTGTAATTAAACCACCCAGTGACAGGTGTTCTGTGACAGCAATGGGAAACAGACTAAGACACTGCAGTAGTATCAGTTTAGCAGCATAACTGAGTATACATTTGGTCCCCCCCCCAGTTTCTAATGTTGAGGAGTTTGACTACAAAAACAAGAAAAACTGAGTACAATCCCAATTTTACATAATCTCTATAAACCTTCAAAATAACGTGTATAGGTTTTATAGTTCTTGATTTCCTGCTGTTCTCTCACACTGGGTGTATCTAACAGTGATGCTCTGCCCAATCAATCTGAAAATAAACTGTGTTAGTCAAGGCTAGAGGGATGGTGCACAGGATAAAAGCATCTGTTGTTCTTGCAGAGGACTGGGGTTGAATTTCCAGCACTCACATGGAAGTACACAGCTTTCAATGCCTTCTTCTGGGCAGTGAGGGAACCAGGCACACACGCAGTGCACTTTTATATGCTCAGGCAAAGCACTAATTCTGTGTCCTGCATGATTTGGCTCTGGAAACATGGCTAGGGATGGTACTTGTAAAAACTTGTACTTGCATACACTGTCAGTATTTGCACTCAGACCAGAGGAAGGCTTTGCCGACCTCTTGAGCCATTCCCAAGGGCCTGAGATGTTGGGTCTTTGATATGGTTGCATGTATATCAAACAATACACACTCACTCAGGACTTCATCTACTTTTTACACATTAACTCAAGGCTTTCCAAGTTCCCCCTACACTTATACATATAAAATACAAATAGAAAAATTTTGTCATTTTCATCCTGTTCTTCTGATAATGTATGTTTGTTCCATCTCGCAGGCAGATTGGAAAGTTGAAGAACCCGAGTCCTTTACCTTTGGTTGTTTTCCAAGTGCTGTTATAGAAGACATCATCGACATACCAGGTTGGCTCTCTTGGAACAACAAGGTGCTGGCTAGCGATCTGATCCAAGCCCTGACTGCATTACCAAGCTGGGCTTTCTGGAACATGGGCATCCATTCAGAGGACAGAGCGTTCTTTTTAAAGCAAACCTACAGGGCAGGACTTGTCCCATAGCAAGCACCTCTTCCAGACAAAAACTTCTACTGTCTACTGTCCAACAAGATGAGCGACTGTCTTCAGAGTGTCCCAGAGGTTTTCATAATTGGAATCCCAAAAGAAAAGGCCTACATGTGGGTAGTCACAAAAATACAGCATATTCACAAGAGAGGGGCGGCATGCGGGAAGAGAGACTAGCTGACAGTAAGGTCAATTGTAGTTCACATGTGCCTCCTCTACCACAGGAGGGGAGGGGAGAAAGGGAGGGGTCAGACAGAGGGAGCCGAGGCAGAAGGAGAGGGAGAGGGAGAGGGACAGGGAGGGGGATAGACTGTACTCCTAGCTTTCATTCATGGAAACTTGTATGTGATGTCTACAACAGAACTGAAAGTCCCTGGTGCTCCATCCTGCTGAGAAAGTGCATCTGTCTATCAGTTATGAACATGGATGCTTCTGTGCTAGATACAAGATGATGGCATTCTGCAAGTTCTAGATGTTTCAATTTCTCTATTTATTCTGAATATGGCATCCCTGTTTTGGATGGTAATCACATATACACAAGGTTTAAAGAAATGGAGGACAGTGGGCCTAGTGAAGAAAAGTGTCCATGTTGACAGTAAGAAGCCACTAGCCAGAGGAAATCATTGTAATTAAACTGAGCGAGTACCCCAGTGCTTGCGAATTTGTGGTAGGAGAATCTCTTGAGCGTGCTAATTTGAGCTCAGGTAATGGAGGTAGACCATGTCTCAATAAATAAATGAGTAATAAGGAAACCCCAAGTGAATAAAAATTAAATAATTAAAATGGTTTCCTTAGTTGCAATGGTTACATATCAAAGGGCCAATAGCCACATGTGTTTAAGATTTATTTCATAAGATGAAAGATATTTGTGTGTAAGCCACATGCGTGCAGGTGCCCATCCAACACCATGCAGGTGTCAGAAGTGGGGGTTGGATCTCCTGGAGCTGGGGTCACAGTGGGATGTGAGCTGCCTGACTGAACTCCACCCTCTGGAAGGCAGCACAGTTCTTCACGGCTGAGCCATTTCTGCATGTTAGGTGCCCAGAACTTCTCTTACCACAAGAACTTCCATCAGAATGACTCCTGTTCAGAAGATGATGTATTCTATAACTGCTTTGTTTACGAATGAAGGTTGAAATAATGTATCATAGTAATATAATACAGTAACATGTATAATAAATAGTGGAATTGACTTTTTATTTTTATATTTTTTTAAAGAAGTGGTATTATTATGTAGCTCTGGCTGGCCTGGAACTTTCCATCCAGCTATGGTTAACTTGAACTCATTATGAAGGCCAGGCCAGCCTTTAACTTGTAGCAATCCTCCTGCCTCTGCTCCATGGATGCTGAGATTGTGGGCAGATGCCACCATGCCTAGTACCAAATCATAGAAAAGTTGAATAGGAAACTAGCTTTGCGTAAAAGAACAGTTGTAAACAGAAAGAGCTACAGAATCATTATCAGGAGAAAGCCCTGTAATCAAGGATACATGGCTGTAGACCATTTGGCTGTTACTTGATTGCATGAGGTGTTGACTGTCTTTTACCTTGAAGGGGTGTCCATATTGTAAGAGGAATTCTTTACCCAAAGCATATTCTGTTCCAGGTGCTTGGCTTTATACATCCTATGACAGTTGCCACTTCAACAATTCTTCCATCTCATGATATTGACCCTTTTTTGATAGGATAAGGACACTGAGAGTTTTCAGGGTCCTTATCCCTGAACTAGACCCATCAACCCACTGATGGGTCTAGTTTTTATTTTTTGAGGGGTCAGCATTTACTTTGTTTTACAAACAAAAACATTTAAAAAATTGAGAACAAGGGCAGTTAACAACACATGGATTCTCCTTTAGATGGAAAGAATTTATTTTTCTTTTATTACCTGATTTTTTCTCTCAATTTACAACTGGTTGAGCATTGATGCAAAGTCCAGGGTTTGTAAACTCTTACAGCAGGTGAAAGCTGCTAATAACAGAGGCAGTGTGGACACTCTATGCATCTTCTGGCCCACCAGTTACAGATGTGAGGAAGGACTGCATTTACCACACAAAGAAGAAAGAGGAGCAAGGATGATGTGTTCTTCCGAGGTCAGCAGGGTCCATCTTTGTGAGGGGAAAATGAAATGTGCACTTGAGAGAAGAAAGAGGCATGAAGCAAAGCATGCTGGTTGCAGTATGAAGGAGCATCCGGGGAAAGAAGGGTGCCAGAGAAACACCAATGAGCAAGACAGGGAGAGTTAGGGAGATACATGCTTTCAAAAACAAGTCTCTTGAGTGGTTAGGAAATATTTTAATGCAGAGGAATCAAAGCCACCTCCACAACAAGTGTCTGTGATATATGTGTCCTCATTCATGAATGCTATATATACAAATTACACTACTTGTTAAATTTTAAACATTTATTTTGTTAACATACTTTACATTCATTTATTTATCATGTGTGTGTGTGTGTGTGTGTGTGTTGTGCTGTGTTATTGGCTGTGATTGTCATGGTCTGTGTGTGTAGAGGCCATAAGACAGCTTGCAGGAGACAGTTTTCTCCTCCTGGCATGTGGATCAGCGGGATCAAACTCAGGCTATCTGTCAGGGTTGATATTAAGTTCCTTTACCTGCTGGGCCTTGTGGTCCCTACTAGCATATTTTAACTATACATAACAATGGTTTCATCATGATATTTTCATATACACACCTTCCTTCCACTTTCTTATCTTATTTTGCTTTGATGACCCATAGAGCTTTACTAGGGTTGCTTACATCATTAGCGGCCATTCACAGGAGGGCAGGCAGCTTATCAGTGGATGCACCAGGAAAGAAAACATTTCTTCCTTTTTCAACAATCTTTAACTGTTAAACGCTCCTGAGGGAAGGGTGGGGCCATGTGAGTCTCTCCCCTCAAGGATCTAGTTTAATCTGATTCTAAATGGGAGGCTAAGCGGCACTTTTCCATCCTTAATTCATTAGTTTTGTGATGTTAGAAGTTGGGCTCAGGGCTTAGCGTGTGCAATGCAGGTGTTTCTCCAACCCAGCTGCACCCCCTCTTAGTTTACTCTTTAAACTAGCACAAGCCCAATAGGTACTGATTGACGGAACTAATCAAACCAAGAAATATGTTCGTTTCTGGAAAGCAGGCATTTCCTCTCTGTGTTTTGTGTATCTCCACAAAAAGAGAAAATACGTTATGTATAAAGGGAACAAATATTAATGACAAAATGTTAACATTAATTTTGAAAAACAGTTTTATTATATGTTACAATCAAAGTAAAAAGTAAATTATGTATAGAAGAAAACAAAAACTAATGACAAGATGTTCACCACATTTCTTAGAAAGTTCAGTTTAATTTTTATAACTTTCCTCCTAGAAAAAGAAATTGCCATATCATATATTTTTATTTTCTGAACCAAAAAAAGTTTGCATACAGTGTAACATAGAGAGCTGGGCCCATAGTTGAGAGAGCATACCTCTCTTGCAGAGGACCCAAGTTCAGTTCCCAGCACTTATGTTGGGCAGCTCATGACTGTCTATAACTTTAGTTCTACACCCATTCATGTGCACATACCTAAACACAGATTCAAATAATTAAAAATAAAATACATCTTTAAAATGTTAACATATGTAACTGAGCTGACTTAGTGTTGACAATGTTAATTAACTGTAGCTGTATAATAAGCCACCTAAAAGCGTGGTGACTCTAGACCATAGGATGTCATTTCTTGGGGTTACCTGGGTCTCTGGGCACCTTCTTGGCTGTTTTCTCTTGAGCACTAATACACCTACATTCAGTTCTGGGTCAACTGGGCTGTGAGGCCCGAGATGGACTCAATCCTATGGCTGTTCTTGGCACTTTTACTTGGCTGAGATATCTTCCTCCACCTGGATTTCAACCTCCTGAAAGTCCCTTCCCACTGCTACTTCTCTCCATGGCAAATCCTAGCCACATCTTGATTGCTCCCGGAGTGGGCAAGAGTGCAAAGCTCTCTTGTAGCCTAAGCTCTGGAACATACCATGGTCCATATTAAAGCCAGCCTGAGGCTTCAGCAGTAACTCTGTGATGAAAGTGCTTATAGAACCTTCATGGGGTCTACGGCTTGCATCACCAGAACCCATGTAAATGCTGGGTGAATGCGGTGGCGTACTTGCAATTCCAGTCACAGAAGGCAGAGGCAGAGGATTCCCAAAGCAAACTGGCTGGTTGGGCTAGCTGTATTTCTGGCTCTGGGTCTTATTGAGAGACTGTGCCTCAGCAAATATGGTGGAAGAGTCATCAAATACCTCATGTTCGCACATGTGCACATGCATATGCACAGATATGCATGTAGCCCCACATGTGTGAGACAAGCACACACACATACATACCATGCCCAAATGGAAACAACCCAGACTGTCTTAAGGGTTGAGGTATCAGACCTCACCTTTCCTCTAGAGGCCTCTAGACATTGCAGTCACATTATTTACCCCATCTTCTATAGGAGGCATCTATTTAACTTGATGGTAGAGGACAGATAGTTGTAGCACGAATTCTAATTGGTCTTAATAATAAAACCTCAGTCAACTATCAGAGGGTGAAAGCTGAAGGATCAAAGAACAGAGCAGCCAGCCACTAGAGCTCTTTCCTCTACCAATGCTCACACCAAAGGGGTGATCCTGTCTCTACAAATACTCAGACTGAATCCTCAGGCTGAATTTGTCTCTATGAATTCTTAAACTGCCTCAAACTGACTGCTACTCAGACTACACTGAGCTCCTGTCTCCTTCGCCTTATATTCCCCTCTCTTTGCCCAGCAGTATCACTCTGTCTCCACCTTCCTAGTGCTGGGACTAAAGGTGTGTTATCCCAAATGCTAGGACCACCTTTGTGTGAGCTCTGTTTCTCTTTTAGACTGGATCAATTTTGTACAGCCCAGGGTGGTCTTAAACTAACACAGATCCATCTGCCTCTGTCTCCCAATTGCTGGGATTAAAGGTGTGTGCCACCACTGCCTGGTCTCTATGACTAACTAGTGTTGCTAGCTCCACACTCTGATCTTCAGGCAAACTTTATTTGTTATAACATAAACAAAATATCACCACAATTAGTGATCTCAAATATAGCCTTGAAATGTTCCTTAATTTCCTTGTGTTCACTGGTGGTTTGTGTAAAATGCCCATAGCTGCCAATCACAACATTCTTACTACTGTACGAATCCTATCTGGGACCTGTGATGGCTAAAAGATAATTTTGAATGTATTTGAATGTCCAGTTATTTTACTTGTGAATGACTATGTTTGGGTGGAAGTATTAGATGGAAGCCAATAGTTTTTACCATTGCTTTACCAGAGCTCTGAATGATGTTCTCAGGAGCAGTGAATTGTGGAAAGCTATGAGAAGTAAAGACTTGGTCAAGTCATAGTCTTAAAGGAAATACGGCATATATCCCGGTATAGGCACTTGTTTGTGACATTTCACCTGGGTCCCTGAGGTAGAAGGAACATCAGTTTGAGGTCAGTGGGAAAATGTAGCCAGACTGGGCTTGCAAAAAGAAAGAGATGTCATAAATGCAATGTAGTCTGTCCTAAAAACCTGTAAAGAAAATTTGCTGTTTACTAAAACTGTGAGGACATTAAACTACATGAAATAAGTAGGCCACATACCCAGACGGTTCCAGAGGAGTCAAATTCATAGGAACAGAATGCAAAATGGTGCTTGTGAAGCTGGGTGGAGGAAATGAGCTTAGAGTTTCAACGTTTCAAAGTAGTATCGAGGGGTCGTCTGCAAAACAAGGTAGATTTTCTCAACACCCCAAGCTGTTCACTGCTAACATGGGTAGACTGTAAATTCCCTGTGTATTTTTAACCACAATTAAAAATCTTTATACACATACATACATATATATATACACACATCATACATACATACATACATACATACATACATTGTTCTGTCTGAGAGGTGGCCTCATGCCTATGGGTTCCTCTGCCTCTATAGCTTGGAAATCCTTGATCCTCAGTGATAATAAAAGAAGGAAACCCTTCAGGAGAACTTGAGAGGAAGGGCCATCAATTCACCTTAGGACTCCCACATAAGGTCTATATTGTCCATGAAGATACTTCAGTTATCAGGCCCCTCCATCAGACCAGGGGGATTTTTTTGTTTGTTTCAGTTATGCTACAGGGGAACCCACTAGTCATCTGGCAGTCAGGAGATCACAGTCCTTCTATTTTTGCCCTTAGAATTTGAAAATCCTCTTGTTTATAAGTGGCTGAAGTTGAGGACGTAGGTCACAGTCTCCCAGAGGTTACCATGGAAATTTCTTTCTTTTACTAAGTCTGTTGTAGAAATTACATTAACTGTGTAAAGATGGACTGCATTTGTTTATTCTGTGGAATAGTACTTTAACTGTGTAAAGGTGTCTTACATTTGTTTATGCTGCATTTGTTTAATTATGAAAAAATGTGTTGCTGTTTCACCTTGCCTGCCTAAGTTACCTGACTGGTCTAATGAAATGGCCAACAGATAGGCAGAGAAAGGATAGGTGGGGTTGGTGGGCAGAGAGAATAAATAGGAGGAGAAATCTAGGCTGGAGAGGAGTGAAAACAGATGAGAGGAGAGAAAAGAAGAGAGAACAAGGAACAAAGCGATGGACATGCCTGGGGCCAAAAGTCAGAAAATTGCCAGCCAGATAAGAGAATCAGTGAAAATAAGATACACACAAGGAAAGAAAGGTAAAAAGATCCAAGGCAAAATGTAGATGAAGAAAAACAGGTTAAGTTACAAGAGCTAGAAAGAAACGAGCCTAAGCTAAGGCTGAACATTCATAACTAATAAGTCTCCATGTCATGATTTGGGGTCTGGTTGGTGGCCTAAAAGAAAGTCTGGTACTTAAGTCTATTAGTCGTATCACTTAGATGTGCTGGTGTGTTCATCAAGGATTAATTTTTCTGCAAATTACAATACGTGATTGCTGCGAAAGAGTGTGGTGGTTTGAGGGAGAAGAATCCTCTAAAACCCAGGGTATTTAAACACTTGGTTCCAAACTGGTGTTTTGGGGAGGTGGTGGTGAAAAAAGTACATCTCGGGGGACTGAGAGGTTGTACGCTTCTCTCACTTCCCCTTCACTGCTTTGTATTTGCAGTTAGGGATGTGTTTTCAGTGTCCTACTCTGACTGCATGCTTGCTGCTTGCTGCCTCCTTGCCCTGTCATGATGGACTCCTACCTCTCTAGAACCATAAGCCAAAATAAGCTCCCTCTTCCTTAAGTTGTCACAGTGTTTTATTGATGAAAAGCAACTAGTACAAAGATCCTACTAGGGATTTGCTTTTTCTTACATATAACAAGAAACCTTGAGTAAGTAGGAGGGGTTGGATTGGGTTCTCCCCTCTACTTTCAGATTTCAGAGCTAGTTGGTTCTGCTATCATTGGGAGATGGTAGAGTCTTGGTCCCAGAGTGGCAGTGTTGAGTTCTCGGAATGTCAAGTGTGAGGTAATTAGGCTACTGAGGGATCAATGCGGTTTTTTTGCAAGCCAGGTTAATTCTCAAGACAGTTACTATGAATGAGGAAGACCAGCCCCTCTGTGCCCTCCTGCATCTGTCTTCTTATGTGACCTCTCTGTCTCTCTGCACATGCTCCCACAATTCTGATGCGATTTTCCTTGATGTGATGCAGTCATGGTGCCCATCATCAGAACTGGTACAATGCTATTTGGACTTTCTATTCCCAAAATTGTGAGCTAAACTTCTTTTCCTTATGCATCACTCTGCTTCAGATATTATGTTGTAGCATTAGCAGGTAGACTAATATATGGTTCTTTTCTTCTTGTCTTAAAATAATCCTAGACTATGCCACAGATGGGGGTTGGGGGATGGAGAACAAGAGAGCTTTTCTGCAACAGAGAAACACTTCACTCTTTTTCCAGATGGCACAGAGTGTACATCAGTGTCCTCCAGCAGGTCTCCCTTTAGGACTGGTTGCTTTATGCTCATGCCACTTCCTGCAATCTCAATCTCTTGTTAGCTTTCTGTGGACAGGTGTATTAGGGACTCCAGTTGTTAGCTTGGTGACAGAAAGAACTAAAAATACCCAATCTTCAACTTCCCCCTAATGAAAATCACAGGGTTGTTTAAATAGCAGGTGTTATTAATGCCTATTTGTCCTTTTCTCCCTCATCCTGCTTAATCATTGTCAGGAGGGAGGTAGGACAGCCTGCATGTCAACAGAACCCCAGAGTCACTAATTTACAGCTAAACTTCAAGCCAGGATGGCAGGGAGGGGGTACTTGCCTTCCCAGGGTGCTCATTTTGTGCTCCAATACTAATGAGCCCCTCGAATCCTGCAGCGCTGCCCACACAAGGTGGGACCAGACTGTCTACCCAGCTGATTTTGTCCTGGGCTTTTGGGAGCCACAGGCTGATTTGTATGTTCTCATTGTAGCAATTTCTGAAGCCTCAATTTCTGAGGTCTTCCATAGCACACTATAATTTCAGGATTGACGATGATGCTGACAGGAGTGAAAAAGAAAACATATTTAGGGAAACAGGAATTTCTCTCAACCTTTCTTCTGACATTCGGCAGTCGATGATGGATGTTTTTAAATTACTCTTGATAAGAAGCTATCAGTAGGAGTTATTTTGTTTCACAGATACCTGGCAGGTCAAAAACACACTCAAATTGAACAAATATTCTCAAATTAAGTACAGAGGATGGAAAGGCCAAGTAGCTCATGCTGCAGACAGAGGAAGGGAATCAAGAGGAAGAAAGGCAAATTTGCCTCAGCCCGTAGGGGAGGCAGGCGCCTCCCATGTCCCTAGGAAAGCAGCATGCACCAGAAGAAGCCTCAAGGGCCTTTGCATGCATTATATGCATCTTGAGGATTGCAGCTGATGCAGGGAGAGGTGGTAAAAGCCCGTGCCCAGGCTGGTGGTGGAAGCCAGTGCCCAGGCTGGTGGGAGGCTGGGGCTGCTGCACTTTGGACATTGGACATTGAATGCCCAATGCCTCTGTGGGAAAGGCTTGGCTCTCAGCAGTGTGCTATGGGAAGTGGTGAAACCTGGAAGAGGTAGGGATTAGTGGGAGGTCTTAGGTCATTGCAAATGTGCCTTGAAGGGGACTGTGGGAGGCTGGCCTTTTCCCTTGTCTTTTGCACTTGTTGGTGAAGTAGGTGGATGGCCCTACTTGTAGTTAGGGTTTTTTTTAGACAGTGTTTCTCTGTGTAGTTTTGGAGCCTATCCTGGCACTCACTCTGTAGACCAGGCTGGCCTCGAACTCACAGACATCCACCTGCCTCTGTCTCCCGAGTGCTAGAATTAAAGACGTGTGACTCCAGTGCCCGGCTCCACAGCAACTCTTATAAATGAAAACATTTAATTGTGGCTCCTTTACAGTTTCAGAGGTTTAGTCAATCATCTTCATGGTGGTACCTGGTGGCATGCAGGCAGAGATGGTGCTGGAGAAGGAGCTGAGAGTTCTATGTCTTGATCTGCAGGCAGGCAGCAGCAGGAGTGTGTGACACAACATAGCTTGAGCATATGAGGCCTCAAAACACACTCCCACAGTGACATACTTCTATCAAGAAGGCCCCACCTACTTCAACAAAGCTACACCTCTTAATAGTGACACTCCTTATGGGGACCATTTTCTTTCAAACCACCACAGCCCTCTACCATGAGTCTAGATGTGTTTCCTTGCCATGGCAATGGGCTAACCAACCATGGTATAAAACCCTGGCAATCATGAGCCCTAATGAACTTTCTTTCTTGGTTATCCCAAATAGTTTGTTACAGTAAAAGTGAAGCTAACACCACACTTGGGATAAATGAACAAGACATTTGAAAGAAGTTGGGTGTGGTACCCTCCTGTGATTCTAGCACTTGGGAGATGGAGCCAGGAAGATCAGGAGTTTAAAGTCATTCTCAGCTACATAAGGAGTTGGATGCTAGTCTGGGCTACTTAGGACTCTCTCAAAAAGCCGGACTAAATAAATGTTCTTCAAATTCAATTGCCTTTCACAAATCACATAAACTTCTCTGAGCCCTCGGTTCCCATCTAAAAGCTGGTAAGATCCTCCTAGTGAGGGGTGCAGGAGTAGGTGTCCAGGAAATTGACTGAAAGTTGTGAGCACAGTGCACCTGCTTTTCTTTGGATCGCTAGTATGTGGCACACAGCTATTGATGTGATGGTGCGTGCCTATAAGCTCAGACTCAGGAGCTGAGGCAGGAGGATTATGAGTTTGAGGCCAGCCTGGGGCTATAGAGTGAGACTCAGTCTGAAAAATAATCTGCTACAACAGTGAAAACAGTAGACTGAGCCATTTTAAACACTTTTTAATTATATATTTAAGTTAGAAACAAGCTTGCTTCCCATGTCAGTCCCAGCTCCGTTTCCCTCCCCTCTATGCCCGCTCTCCCTCCAGCCCCCCAACCCCCTACCCAATCCCCACTCTGTTCCCCAGAGAGGGTAAGGCCCTCAAAGAGGGATCTGTAGAGTCTGTCAGGCCCTCTCCCAAGAGTCCAGATTGAGAGAGCATCCCTCATTGTGGGATGGGCACCCAAAGTCCATTTGTGTGCCAGGGATAAATACTACCCAAGGCCTCACAGATTTCCTAGGCCTCCTCACTGACACCCACATTCAGGGGTCTGGATCAGTCCCATGCTGGCCTCTCAGCTATCAGTCTGGGGTCCAAGATCTCCCCCTTGTTCACGTCAACTGTTTCTCTGGGTTTCACCAGCCCAGTCTTGACCCCTTTGCTCATCACTCCTCCCTCTCTGCCACTGGATTCCAGGAATTCAGTTCAGTGTTTAGCTGTGGGTGTCTGCCTCTGCTTCCATCTGTTACTGGATGGAGGTTCTAGGATGGTATATAAGGTAGTCATCAAAATCATTATCAGGGAGAGGCATTTAAGATAGTCTCTCCACTATTGCTTAGTTTGCCAGCTGGTGCCATCCTTGTAGATATCTAGAAATCTCACTAATGCCAGATCTCCCCTCAAACCTAGAATGACTCCCTCTATTATGGTATCTCTCATCCTGCTCTCCTCTAGTCTTCCCCCAACTCCCCCATGTCCTCCCCTTCCCTCCTCTTCTCCCCATCTATTTTTTCTGGGACTGAGCCATTTTTAACTTCTGTCACAACTGTTTTGTGTGTGTGTGTGTGTGTGATGCACATAACTACATAATATGTAAAGAACATTCTAAAAGCATTATTGAGCATTTACTATGTGCTTGGTGGTAGAGATATACAACAAGTGCTAATTTTCTCATTATAAAATCCTACAAGGAATTCCAATGAGGCTAGAGCAGTGGTCTTCAACCTGTGAGTATTGACCCCTTTAGGGGTCACATACCAGATACTTATATTATGATCCATAACAAATTACAGTTATTAAGTATCTATGAAATAATTTTATGGTTGGGGGTCACCACAACATGAGGACCTGTATTAAAGGGTCGCAGCATTAGGAGTGTTGAGAACCACTGAGCTAGTGGGTTAAAATTTGTCCATGCACATTCCCAAGATTTTTAAAGACACATTACCATATAGCCCCCCAGGAAGGCTTATCTCACCACTGTTTGGAGGGAGCGCTGTGTATGCTGTCCTCTTCAGAGGGCAAGGAGCCACTCAAAAATTTTGTGCCATCTTAGTATACTAATTTTATTGATTTGTTTATTTTTGATATGAAAGCTTATCTAGGTGTGTGCACACACATGTCTGTGTGAGTATAAACATACATGTGAGTGACTATGAAGGCCAGGAGAGGATCCCTTGGAATTGGCAGAACAGGTGTTTGTGAGCCACTCAGTGTGGGTATTGGGATTTGAACTCCAGTTCCTAATGATTGAAAAGCAAGCTCTCTTAACAACTCCCAATACTTGTGGGCAATGATTCTCATGGGCCATGAGGAAAGAGTTCTGGGATTTCACAGGTCCTGTGAAGCCTGAGGGGAACTCAAGGGCAATAGCCTCTGGGAGAGAGGCTGAGGAGTCAGAGAAGAAAGAAGCAATGGGCATTGTTATCCAGTCACATCCCAAGGGCTGACATCTGCCAGGGCTTGACTGCTTCAGAAATTCTGGGCTGATCACTGAGGCTGGAACCATGGACCACTCCAAAGGGAACAAGAAGCTAACCTGAACTTCAGGTGTTATTCTAGGTATTGGTCAAATACCTTTTAGTAACTATCTGCTGTTTAAATTGTCCAAAACTAGATATTTTTCTTTTTGTTACCATACTGGGAATGGGGTCCCAGATCCTGCACATATGAGGCAAGTCTGATACCTTTGCTCTACACTCTGACCAGCACTCTCTCCTCAGCGTCCCCTACCGATCATGTGTATATATGGCAGAATATCATAGTATGAGATCTGAAGCCTTAACCTTTACCAAGTGTGCACTTGAGTAGCACCAAGTACATTCATGTTGTACAGCCCTCACTAGCCATCCCTGAAGTTTTTGTTTTCCAAAACTATCACTCTGGGGCCATGGAACACTGACTCCCTATTCCCTAGCCTACTCAGCTCCTGGAACTCTCCAATCTGCTTCTTGTCATGTGACTTTGATGCTGTTAGGCTGCAAATGTAAGTGGGGTCAAGGTGACATCCACCCTCTGGGACTGGCTGATTTCATTTATTGGGGTGCCTGACTTAATCCAAGTTGTAACTTGTCTGGATCCTCTTTCCTTGTCAGGTTGAATCATTCTGTTTGTTATTCAGGTCCCTTTGGGGGTAGTGTGAGGCTTCTGAGTTCCCAAGCTGATTTGGGAACCAACTCTAAGATCTCAGGACCCAGCTACATGACCCTTGTGCATGGACCTGCAGCATGTCTACACCCATGGATCTCAGGGCTCCATAGGGGATGAGGAGGGCTGCTAAGTCTTGGTGGACAAGAAGGCATTGATGTATTTCCTTGAAGCTTTTATTGGAGGCCAAGTCCATGTCTCTAGATTCCCATGGCTCTCCCCTTTTGTGGGGTGATAGCTGGATTTGTTATATAAAAATGGTCAGAATGGTAACCAGAGAAATACATTAACAGGCATTATGGTTTGAATCTCATGTCCCAAACAGCTTATATGTTAAGTTTGGTTCCCAGCCAATGGTGCTATTGGGAACTGATGCAACTTTGGAAGAAAGGCCTTGTCAGAGGAAGTTATTGATACAGATGCCTGATAGCTCACATACCCTCCCTCCCTCCTTGCGGGCTACCACAGGGTAGACAACTTTGCTTCACCACTTACTCTGAGCCACAATATTCTGTCTCATCACAGATTCCAAAGCAATGTAACCAGTCATTCATGGATGGAACTGACCAAAACTGTGAGCCCAATACACCTCCACTCCTCAACAGTTCTCCTCAGCTCTGTCATCACAGTGAGACAGAGCTATCCAACACATGCCATGGAAATTTTCCCTTAAAATGCAGTTTTAGGACTTAGAAAAACCCCATGTCTCTCTTGGGAAAAGCAGGCAACAGAGGCAGAATGAATAGTCATCATGTTGCACATTCTAGACCTGCACACTGGGCTTTAAAAGCAGACTGTTTTTTACCTCCTCTTTCTCTTTCCATGAGGTTGAAATACTTTATTTATGTGGCTCTCACCTTAGATATGAACTCTAAATTAAACACTTACCGTGTTATCAGTTAATGCATGAGAAACCCATTCAGGGAGCCGAGTGAGTGGGCTCTAAAACCAGGTGTAACTGCATGCGTGTAAAAGGGGTTCAACAAGGTGATCTTTATGTCCTGGACTCCTGGGAGGTTTTCCTTGAACTGGTTCCCGTCATCAACAGCCTCGCATTCTTTTCTGAAGGACAGTTGAGATCATTGTAACCATAATGAGGCTATATGCTGTGGAAGTCTTCAAAAGCTCAGAGGAGGGAGTGAGCCCGCAGAGGACCGCCACAGGCCAGCTTTGCCGTTATGCATCGCCTCTTGTCTGGAAGCACAGTCTCCCCTCCCCAGGACTCAGGATAACTACGAAAAGTGAAGCGAGGCTCTAGGAGAGGCCACCGGTGTTAAGCACGTTAACGCTTCCATTACGTCTAAAAGCAGAAAATGGAACAAATAAAGCGGGTTGAATTTTCCCCCCACTATAATGTATGCCAAGATGTCACAGGAACTCATTGTCTGCGATGAATGTGAAAACACGGGCAATTCAGACTGAACAATGCCCACGGCAGCAAGTCTATGAAAGCATTTCATCCGCACGCGTTTCATCTGCTCTGGTTTTGCCCCCGTTTTCTTCCCCACGAAGGCCGCTTCTTGGATAATATGGTTTTTAAAGTTAAGCTGCCTGCAGTAGTGTTTCTTCTTTCTCCTAGCACTCTCTATGCTTCTTAAACACTAGAAACACGGGATAAAGTAAAATAACATTTATGTTTCCTGCCCGGCCCCTCACGTGTCTGTGTGCTTAGTGAAAACGCCAGCATTTTTCCAGGAAGAGGATGCTCGGTCTGGGGGATGTGTTTTGGTTGGTACCTGTGTGAAGCGGCTTTTCTTCAAGGTAGGACTTGTCTGTCACTCTGGTGTTGGTGCAGCCCAGGCTGGTGCACATCCTCGCTTAATTTCTCCACAGGGGTCAGGACTGGTCACCCATCAGCGCATGGGGGACCAGAAGCCTTCCCGTACTTGGAAGGGAGGATCGTGGCGTTTTCTGCTCCCTCCGAGTGTTCTGTTCTTAATGGAGGAGCGTATGGGACTCAGAAGGGCACTTGGCCAGGCGCTGCCATATTTGGTGCGTTAGCTGACTGGAAGGGTGTGGAATGTGTGGCTCTCCCTGTGGACACAGGAGTGGAGTCTAGGAGACAGAGAAGGCACCACTTGAGTCTTTGCGAGCTTGGGTCATGTCTCTTTCTTGGTGTCTTTGGCAATGGCTGCCGGTTGAGAATAAATTAGGTTACAGACACCCTACAACCACCACCATAGATAGCTCAACCCAGCCTACCAGGCCCCAAACCAACCCATTACAATGACTTGTAGCATTAGGCACAGTATACACAGACACAAGCACACCGTATCTGCTTCAGAGAGTGAAGCTTTCTGGAAGACTCTATTATTCAATAGCATTCTATTAGGCTTTCTTATCTTTACTACCACCCCGTTCCTGGGTGTGTGGGCAAGTGAGCTTGTGGGTAAGTAGAGGTCAGAGGCTGATGTCTAGTTGCTCTAACACTCTCCATCTCGTTTTTTTGGGGGCAGGATCACTCACTGAACTCAGAGTTCACTTACTGATTAGGGCTAGATTAAGTAGCTGCCAGTAAGCTCTGGGGACTCATTGTCTCCCTTCCCCAAGTCCTAGGGTCCAGAAACACATCATCATATGCATCTTAGGTGAGTGGGTATTCACACTGGGCTTCAGGCACTTTACCGACTGAGCCAGCTCCCCTATGCTATTCCTGTCACCAGCCCCACCACCCTATCCCCCACCTCCTGGCCTTCCTTCAGTTCTCATGTAGTCTAGGCTGACCTTGAACTCTCAATGTAACAGCAGCTGACTTCAAACTCCTGATTCTGCTGCCCACACGTCTTGAGTGCTAGATTACAGGGTGCACTGCTACACCCTCTTCAATCTCTCTCCTTTTCACTTAACCAGTTGTCCTGGCTTTTGACTCGGAAAATGTGGCAATAGCCAAGGTTGTCTTAACTTCCTTTTATTCACGACAATGACATCCTGAAGTTTACCTGGACCATCGGGCTTCAATGTTCAGGACAAATTGAAGCTTGCAAGTATCTGGAGGCTGAAACAGCCTCAGGAATTCTCCCAGCTGCCTGTGAGTGCAGAAAGGTGAATGAAGATTCAGAAAGTGCTGTGGTCTTAATATGGACAGGGTCCCCAAAGAGTGCCATGGTAAGGACTTGCTCCCCAAAGTAGCACCATGGAGGCAGTGAAACCTGGGAGGTGGGATTTAGGGGGATGTCTTTAGGTCACTGGGGTGTATGACCTCATCTGTCCTTTTCTTTTGACCTCGTGGCTCAGTATATGGTTGCTGGCTATGACACACACTTCCTGCCATCGTCATGTGCTGCACTCATAGGTGGGGCAAATATCACAACCTGCCCAGTCATGGGCTCTGAGTTTCTAAAAGTGTCACGTAGATATAATTCTTTTTTCTTTGTAAGAACTTAGTCCAGTCCTACTACCAAGGACCTTCCTTGCTCCTCTGTATTCTCTTGAAACTGTCCTGGCTTTTCCTTTCTACCAGAACACTGCCTTAATCTGGGGGCATCATTGTCCCCAACACTTCCCCTCTCCTGCCACCTCTTTTCTGGCACTTCTTCATGTCCTCTGACATGAAGTTAGAGGCTGGGATGCTTTCCCTGGGATGGCACAAACATTTGTAAAAGTCATCATCATAAAAACATTTCACATCAAGCAATTGCTTAAATTAATGGGGAACACTGTTCTAGATGCATACAATTGAAGGTGTAGGTGTAAAGATTTCACTAGACCCAAGATAAATGATAAATGGGTGTTTATTGGGGAACACTTACACAGAAAAATACAAAGAGCCACAGGAGTATTTCTCTGACCTTCCTACCATATCGGCTGACCCAAGTATTTCTCTGACCTTCCTACCATATCGGCTGACCCACCAGAAAGACTTCACAAACAGAAGCCATGCCTCAAGCTTCCCTCTTTCCTCTTCCATCAGCCTGAAGCCACACCCAAAGGGGTGTGACCACCATTACAGATTCACTGGCTAAGCAGCTACATACAATATTCAGTGACCAAGTCAGGGTAATTAGCATGTCAGTCAAACATTTGTCATTTCTTTTTATGTGTGAATGCATGTTCATATGCACATGTCTCTGTGTGTGCATGTGCATGTGCATGTGTGAGAACTAGAAGTTAGTTCCAGATGTCTTCCTTAATCACTAGCCACCTTTTTAAGACAAGATCTCTCACTGAACCTGGAGCTAGTCAATTTGACTCAAGTGGCTGGCCAGCAAGCCCCATGGATCTTCATGTCCTTGCCTCCCCAGTGCAGGAATTACAGGCATGTGCTGCCATGCTCGGCTCTTTTAGATGGGTGCTGGGGGTCAAATTTGGGTCCTCATGCTTAAGCGATAAACACTTTATCAGCCAAGTCGTCTCCCAGTCACAAACTCATCATTTCTTTGTGGTCATAATAATCTTTTTTGCTTTGTTTGTTTGTGGGGCTATGGCTAGAGCCAGGACCTCACACACGTGAGGCAGGTACTGGACCACCGTGCCACATCCCCATCCCTTTTCCAGCTATTATGATGTAAGCACGTTTTAAACTCTAGTCACTGACCTGTGTTCTATATCAGCTTAGTCCTTTCTGTGTATTTGTACCCAATGACAAACCTGCTTTGTTACCATGATGCAAAGCTAAGGAACACGAGCGCCTGCATCTGGTTTGACATCAGGCTGTCTCCAGTCTGATCCCATGTGCTTCACAAGCACCAAGGTCCTCAAATCTAACCCATCCTCTGAACCAGGAGCTCCCCCAACGCTGGAGACGCTCATGAGCACGTGCTCATTGCCACTAGTAACTGCTTACAGAGGGATACTCTTTGGGATATGATGGAATAGTAGCTTCTTATAGGTAGGAGCTGAGAGTTTTTCTTTCTTCATTTAACAATTTCCAAACTGAGATAATTTTTAATGTAAAAACCAACATTACTATTTTTATTCTTATGGTCTCCTCTTGGTTCCTGACTGTTGTTCATAATTTTTCTTTTCTTTTTTTTTTATCATTTTGTTTGAGACAGTGTGACTATGTGGCCGAAGCTGGTCTTCAACTTGTCATTCCCCCTTCCCTAGTCTCCTGAGTGCTAGGTTTATAAGCATGTCATGGTCAATTTATAATTGATCTTATGAACAATAGGCTCATGTCTAGCAGCAGTGGCAGACTTACAGTCCTGCCCAACATGGCCCAAGACAAAAGCAGATGCCAGGGTTTAGGGTGAGGATTGCTGTTGGAATAGGCAGTAGATGGCCTTTCTTGCATCAGGCTGGTTCTTCCTCTGATGTCTGCCGTGTCTGCATTATTCAGTCAGTACTCTACAGCTGTGGGGCTTCCTGTGGCATGGAGGGTGACTGCCAGGCAAGAGCTCTGGAAGCAGATGGTGATGCAGGTGTTGAGGGGTGCTGCACAACAGGCATGCTTCTTGTCACCAAACTATATGCTGAACACAGTTAAAAAGGCATATTTCAGCTTATGTGCATTTATCATAATTTTAATAAGTCAAAAAAATACCAACAACAGAAAGAGACTACAAGGAAGCTCAGTGGGCTGGGTGTGACGGTCAAGTCATGGGGCTGAGACAGAAAGATTGTTGTGAGCTCCATGCTATGTAGTTTAGACTCTGTCTCAAAAACACACTTCCTATATGCCTACTCCGGGGTATTTAGCCTCAAATACTCCAAGTCAGCAATCTGACAGAGAAGGTATGGGATATACCAAGGCGTCCAGCAACAGAGAACTGGAGAAAGAAAATGTGGTTTATAGACACCAGGGAAGTGTTTAAGCCACAAAGAAGAATGAAGTTGAGTCATTTGCAGGAAAACGGCACAACTAGAGAGAATTGTATTAAATTAAGTTAGTCTCAGAATGGGAAATACTACATTTTCTCTCACTTGTGGGTCTTACACTTTATAAATACACAAATTGCTTATGTACTGATGATATGGAAGTAGAAATAAAGCCATGTAGTGAAACAAAGGAGACTCATGGAGAAGGGGGAGGAGTGAGAATTGGAAGAGTAACGAGCTGTGCATGCGTGCGTGCGTGCATGTGTGTGTGTGTGTATGTGTCTTAATTAGGGTTTCCATTGCTGGGACAGAGCACCATGACAAAAAGCAAGTTAGGGAGTAAATGGTTTATTTGGCTTACACTTCAGCATTGCTGTTCTTCACTGAAGGAAGTCAGAACAGGAACTCAGAGCAGGATCCCAGAGGCAGGAGCTGATACAGAGACCATGGAGGCAGCTGCTTACTGACTTGCTTCCCATGGCTTACTCAGCCCACCTTCTTGCTTTTTTTTTCTTTCAAGTTTTTCAATTAAATTTTATTTTTTGATTTTTCTTTTTTAAATTAATTTAATTTGGAAACAATCTTATTTTACATATCATTTTCAGTTCCCTCTCCCTGCCATCCTCCCATACCCCCCACTGATGCACCCCCATCCACTCCCCAGGGAGGGTGAGGCCTTCCATGGGGAATCATCAAAGTCTGTCACATCATTTGGGGGAGGGCCTAGGCTCTCATCCATGTATCTGGGCTGAGAGAGTATCCCTTCATGGGGAATGGGCTCCAAAAATCCATTCGTGCACTAGGGATAAATACTGTTTCCACTGTCAGAGGTCCCTTAGACTGCCCAGGTCTCCTAACTGACACCCACATTCAGAGGGCTTGGTTCAGTCCAATGCTGGTTCCCCAGTTTTACAACTGGAGTCCATGTGCTCTTACTTCATCAGGTCAGCTGTTTCTGTGGGTTTCTCCACTACAGTCTTGAACCCTTTGCTCATCATCCCTCCTCCCTCTCTACAGCTGGAATCCAGGAGTACGGCTCAGTGCTTAGCTGTGGGTGTTTGCTTCTGCTTCCATCAGCTACTGGAGGAAGGCTCTAGGATGGCATTTAAGGTAGCATCAATCTCATTATAGGGGAAGGGCATTTAAGGTAGCCTCTCCACTATTGCTTAGATTCTTGGGGTCATCCTTGTGGATCTCTGAACATTTTTCTATTGCCAGATTTCTCTTTAAACCTATAATGACTCCCTCTATTAGGGTATCTCTTTTCTTGCTCTCCTTTATTCTTCCCCCGACTCAGTCTTCCTGATCCACTTTCTTATAGAACCCAGGACCACCAGCACAGGAATGGCACCACCTACCATGGGCTGGGCCTGCCCCCAGTGATCACTAAATGAGAAAATACCTTACAGCTGGCTCTCATCGAGGCATTTCCTCAGCTAAAGCTTCTTCCTCTTTGGTGACTTTATCTTATGTCAAGTTGACACACAAAATCAGCTAGTACAGGGGGATATCAGGTACATCATATACTTGCATGAAAATGGCCTTCTATAACCTTGTATAATATAATAAAAACCAAACCAGTCAATAGATTGATTCCCATTTTACTGTTGACACATCAATTCTGCAGCCCAGAAATTACCCTCTGATGTGATACTACTGTGCCTTCATTGCTGTGGGCAAGCGAGCCATCTGGAGGCAGCGCCTTTGAATTCTGCACCTTTCTGTCAGTGGATAAAGTTCCTTTGCAGCTTTAATGCTCAGAAAACATTCTTGTTTTGGAAGCAAAATGCTCTATTCACCCATTCAGTGGAAAGGTGGCTCAGTGGTGGCAACAGTAACTGTCAGGGATGCAGGCCAAGGCTACTGTGAATCAGGCAGGTTGGATTTACCGGGGACCATAACCCAGGGCAGGGCTGGGCTGAAGTATTTGAGGTCCCTGCCTGCAATCCACTCTCTCATTATCCAGGAAGCAACGTATGTCCCTGTCCTTAACAATTGTTGTTCAAGGTCGTTGTGGCTGCTCTGTGATTGTAAAGGCCCTTTCAGGCCCACCCTTGTCATGTGACAGCCAGGCAAGCCACCAGGCCTCCCTGTTCAGTGTGAGCTGGGTTTGTATAATGGCAGTGACTGCTCTTCACTGGGAAATGTTCAGACAATCGGGGACAAAGCTGCTTATCTATCATAACGGGATAGTCCCTGAGTCCCCTACATGGATCATCCTAGCAAAGATGAGCCTTCATACTTAAAGCTTTCCAAATCACAAAGGCTAAGTCAATCCCAAAACTCTTGTTCCCAAGTGAAGCGTCCATCAAGGGTGGCCTCTACCTCCCCTTCTGTGACAGTCCTAGGCTTGGGGATTAATTGTATGGTGGGATGAGTCTTTCTGCCTTTGAGTCTCCAGAAGCATCAGGCCACAGAAAGACACCTCCTCAAACTCAACCATCTTCACTTCCTAAATTTTTGTTCTAGTCACAAATTCTTTATAGTTACCTTGCACATTTTATTTAAATCCAGTTAAAAAACTTTTCTTAGCGGTAAGCTATGGCTAAATTTACCTGAAGGACAGTTGTGTGGGCCACACTCTGGAGAGTGGAAGGCTGGGATAGTAGAGAAGGGGGCGTCTCTGCCATGCCAAGGCTGCATTATTCGAAGACTGTTTCAAGCAGTGTATCCCAGCAGTCATGAACTTAATATGACTTTTTTAAAAAAGTATGTGTTTGACTTGCAATACCATGGGTACCTGATTCATGTTCTTGAGAAACAGGCATGGTCAGAAATGGTCTTGTTTGTTGAAAGTCATCACCCTCTGCTGTCAGTATGTTGACTCAGTGATACAATGTGATCTCCACTGACTTGACAGTACAGGATACTGAAGGCAAGTCCTCACTCCTCCTTGGTCTCCAGTGTCCCCATAAAATCAGGAGGGCTACGACTATGATCTGGGACTACTGTTAACTCAGTTCAATGGCCTTTTTGAATTTGGGGCCTGGTGAATCTTGCTTTGAGAGAAGTTGGGTCATACTATCTTGGGGACTTTTATGTCCCATCTGGTAGCATTCTGAGCTGCATATGACTAGAAACCTTTAGGCAGACTTACATGAAAAGTAATTTACTGGCTCATGTAACTGAAAACTGTGGGCCTAGCTTCTAGCTGGATCCAGGAATAGAAGGGTGGCATTGGACTTGGGTTTGAGTATCTTTTGTTTCCAAATGCTGCCTCATCCTTTCTCAGGTTCATGCCTGGTGGAGGCACAATGGTCACTGGGGCCCCATGTTTAAGTTGCTAGCTCACAGCTCTTGTCCTAGCAATAGTCACTCTGCTAACCACCTACCAAATGGCATGAGGGCTGATTCTATTGATGGGTAGATTTGGCTCTTGCTCTTGTCTTGAAGCTGGGTGGCAGGTCAGCAACTGCTTAAATCTAGTAGCCTTATAGGACAAAAGTTTTCCAAAGGCAACAGTGGCTGTTATCGGAGGGAAAGGTGTCTGGAAGGAAGAAGCCACAAGGGTCTCACCAGCAGCAATACCAGAAGTTCACTTCTCAGCCCTGCAAGTAAGTCTGAGACATTGCAACTCTGACCTCAATTAGAATCTCCTGGGAAGATTTTCAACCACTAGACTCCTCTCCTCTCTACTGTGATAGTTCTGAGTACAATGTAGTTTTTGAAGGGCTTATTTTGTGTAGAAAAGCAAAATTCTTTCTGGAGAAGGATTCTGCAGAAAAAAATGGATTCGTGAAGTTGCATGATGCTGAGATACAGGGTAGAGAGGGCACTGACCATCTGACCAGTCAAGGGAAAGGAATTCTTGCTTTGGTGGCTGAAGTAGGTCAAGTCACAGAAGCTGGTGGCAGAGGACAGACAGAAGCACAAGCCAGGGTTAGAGCACTTTGGACATCAGAACACCAAGATGGGGGGCAGGGGGGCCCAGGCTAGAGGAATACTTCTGTCCCAACACACCTCTCTGGGAGCAGAAGGAAAGAAGGAAGGTCTCTGGCACCTTCTAGGGAGGGTGGTGACTTTAGTGGGGTCAATTGTAAACCAGCACCTTAAGTTTGGGGAGATGGGAGGCGATGTAGACATGTGGGGAATTCATGGAACATGATGGCTTGGAGTGGAAACACCTCCTGGCAGGATGCCACTGTTGTAGAATATTATTGTAAGATGTGTTACCACCTTTGTTTATACTGTGGAATGTTTGTTTAATGGCACAAAGATGTGTTGCATTCTTTTATGTTGCATTTGTTTAATTCCATGAAGTTGTGTTACTTTGCCTGCCTAAAACATCTGATTGGTCTTATAAAGAGCTTAACAGCCAATAGCAAGGCAGAAGAAAGGATAGGTGAGGCTAGCAGGCAGAGAGAATAATTAGGAGGGGAGATCTGGGAGGAAGGAGAAAGGAGCAAGAGAAGGAGGAGGACTCCAGGGCCAGGCACCCAGCTACACAGCAAACCATGGAGTAAGAAGAAAAGAAAGATATATAGGATAAAGACAAAAGCTCAAAGGCAAAAGCTAGACAGGATAATTTACATTAAGAAAAGCTGGCTAGAAACAAGCCAAGGTAAGTCCGGGCATTCATAAGTAAGAATAAGATTTCGTGTGTGTGGTTTATTTGAGAGCTGGGTGGTTGGCCCCCCCACAAGTCAAAGAGTAAACAAACAAACAAACAAAAAACTCCAAACTAACAGCATGTCACATTTAGCCTCCTACAACAAGGAGATGTAAGTCACGGTAATATCACTTGCAACCTTCCAGACCTGCCTCTATGAAGCAGTGGTCTGCTCAGCAATGATGAGGTGTTTTGAGTGGGAAAAAAAGCAAGAGCTATGGTGATCATGTTTGTAAAGGGGTTGCATCCAATGAAGTTTCTTGGGTGGGCCTTGGTGCATAGCATCACCCTAAAGATGCTGAGAAGGTCCGCAGTACAGGGAGTTCTTGTAAGGCTGTACTTGCTTGAGCATCTACAAAATGCTCCCGAAGGGGGTCAAGACAGCAATTGTCACACTATGTGTCAGGTTCTTAGTGATGCCTCTTCCAAGGACTGTCTCTTTCCTGTAGCTGATGCGGGCAGCTTGAAGAAGTAACCAGTGGCGCCTCCAGCCTTAGCATGAAATGAGGGCTTTCATGGTTAGTTTAATGAGAAACTTGGCTACTTGACAAGGCTGGTGGTGTCTAGGCCCTGATGTTTGTTTTAACAACCTAGAGCAAAAGGCAAAGGTTAAATGTCAACAGTCTCAGACCGTTGCTTCCTGGTCCGGTGTGTGAGATCATGAGCAACTACTGTACACCTGGTGCTAGTCACTAGTTGCTGAGAGTGCAATGATGTGCGTAATGCTGACTGTGCTTGAGCAAGCACTGGACTACATGGGAGTGACAAGGACCTGCGCAGGGGCTTAGTGGCAGATGATACCAGACAGGAAGCAGGGGTGTAAGACAGGAGGGACAGCCACACAGGGGGTGTTACTGGACAGATCCCTGCTGTGAGGGACCAGAGCCTAAGTCCTCAGACTCTGGGTATAGTGTAGAATGTGGAAGCTAGTGACACTTAGATTAAGGATTATGCAGTGACCAAATCTTTGTCCTTCTGGACTGAGGGGCAGATGCTGAGACACCCCTACAGCTATTCTAGTTACCCTGTGGCTCTCAGACTGGAACAGAAGGGTCTGTGAGCATACGACAGATAGGCAGAACAGATCCCAGGAGAAGCAAGGATGAAAAGAAGATGGGTCTGTATTCTCCAGGGGCTTGAGTGGATTGGTGTCTTTCCAGGGCGAAGGAGAAGTAGTAGCTAGAACCCTGGTTGCCAGTCCACCACGCCTCAGTGCGCATCCTCTTGGACTCTGACCTCCTATTCTCCCACGTAGGCATTTTAGCTGTGTTGATGTAAGTTATTTCCCCCTGAATTCATTGGAGCAAAACAGAGCTCCATAAGCAAACACTGCCTGGGGCCGGTGGGGTGGGATGTCCCTCAGGAATGAAAACACAGAGCTCAGAAGTGCAGTGTCAGGTTCTCTGGCTGGTGAAGGGGTTCCTTAGACCTGGAGTGTAATGATGGGGTAGTGGAGTCCATGCCTCAAGGAGTGGAGTTTGGCCGGGAGTTCCCTGTTCCTGCTG
The DNA here is from genome assembly GCF_017639785.1 of Mesocricetus auratus. Taxonomy (NCBI): domain Eukaryota; kingdom Metazoa; phylum Chordata; class Mammalia; order Rodentia; family Cricetidae; genus Mesocricetus; species Mesocricetus auratus. The sequence continues at coordinate 113,372,732 of NW_024429189.1, forward strand.
TGGAGTTTCCACCTATGAAACAGGAGGCACTGTGAAACCACGATCCCTTATGTGTCCTGTTGGCTGAGTCCTTGCGGTCAACGCTGTGCTAACTGACCCAGCTGATGACAGTCATAGTACTGGTGTGTATGCAACACATGTGCCTCCACATGCCAGCCACCTCCTCTAGCTCAGTTTCCTAATGCTTTGACTCTTTATGAAGGAGTCCTTCAGGTTGTGGTGACCCCAACCATAAAATTGTTTTCTTTGATACTTCATAACCATAATTCTGCTTCTGTTAAAAATCACAATTTTTAATCTGATATAGGACCCTTGTGATAGGGTTCTTCAACCCAAAGGGGTCGTGACCCACAGGTTGAGAAACACTGCTCTAGCAGATACACCAGTGTGACATGCTACTCCACAGGGCACAACCAATCAAACTTTCTTGATTTTCCACCCTTTAGTTCTCAAACAAACAAATCAAATTTAACAACAACTTTCAATTTTAAAGCCATTACTCAAGTTTGGTACAACATTTCAGACCTGAATTCAATTTCCCACTTTCCAAACCCAAATAAAACACCTCACAGTTTGCTTCCCATTGCATCACTCTGCATTTAAGACAGGAGTGAAAGCCCAAGTGGTCACATGGAAGGATGCACTGAAATAGTGTTTGTTCCTCTGCTTCCAGGAAGCGCTGGGTGATCGCTGTGTGGAACCTGCAGTTAATATGTGGATATGCAAGCACCCAGGGGTCTGGAGGAAAGTGTGTTCAAGCACACAGCTTGAGAAGGCTCCTGGAGCTCCTGGAAGGACACACAAGAGCGGTTCACGTTTAAGGGGTACAGAAGAGACGCCTGAGTTCTGCATAATTAGAATCTGAGTGAATCAGGGTAATTAGTATCACTTTGAAATTGTTCTCTGTCATCATCAGAACTTACTCCCCATTTAACTGCACTTTGTGATCTGGCCAACCTCCCCTGTCCCCTTCCTCTCCCTTCCCCCACCCCCCTCTGTAGCCACTATTCTACACCCAAATTCTGTCAGATCAACTCTTACAGATTCGATTGTTCACAACAATCAAGATGAGGAATTGACTTAAGTGCCATCAACAGATGAATGGATAAAGAAAATGTGTATATACAATGATCATAAAAATGATGAAAACCTGTCATTTGTCTGAGCCCAGAAGAAAACATGTTACTTGAACTATGGCAGGTATAAAAGACAAACACACTACCTTTTCACTTATATGGGAACTTACTTTTGAAGTCACTGGTGTCTGCGTGGAGTCCACACCAAGAATTAGCTGACTGTAATTGAATAAGTATCCATTAGCATGCAGTATAGCAAAAACATAAAGTATATATTTATGTAACATTAAAGTTTACTAGTAGTTATAGTAATTGTTTAGGATTTTTTGAGATAGTCTATTTTCTTTATTTTTACTTCATTTATTTATTTTTTGTCTTTTTTATTTTTAAATTTAAATTAGAAACAAGGATGCTTTACATGTCAATCCCAGCTTCCTCTCCCTCTCCCTCCCCTCTTCCCACGCCCTCCCACCAAACCTCCCCTCTCCCCAACCCCCACTCCTTTCCCCAGGGAGGGTGAGGCCCTCCATGGGGGGTGTCCATAGTCTGTCACTTCATCCAGGGCAGGGCCTAGGCCCTCCCCAAAGAGTCCAGGCTGAGAGAGCATCTCTCATTGTGGGATGGGCATTCAAAGTCCATTTGTATGCCAGGATTTTAATCAACAAAATTTTTTCTTGTGTGTGATGGCACACACCTCTAATCCCACTGATGTATGAGCAGAAAAAGAAAATGTAGAATGAGGCACATAGAATATAATTCAGCTACAAAGATGAGAGAAAACCTGTTATTTGTAGTGAAATGGACAGAGCTGGAGGACATTACAGTAACTGTACCAGACCAGACACAGGCAGTTCTGTCTCATAGTGGAAACTAAAATATGATTTGAAGTAGTTACTAGAGATTGGAAAGGCTGTGTGGATGTACATGGGGGCAAGGAAATGGGGCAAGGGATTTGATATCATATGCTGCAGGCACGTGGCAAGGTCACATTGAACCCTTCTACTATGTATGATTAATAGACGCTGGTTATTTTTTTAAGTATCTGGGCCATGAATATAATAAACAGCAGAGAGTGTTTCCTTTTGTGAAGAGTTTCACAATGTAGCCCAGGCTGGACTCATATATAGTCTTCCTACCGCCATGTAAGATATGTTCGGATAACAGGCTGAGCCACACATTCGGTGAGCAGGAGGCTTTCAGTCTGTGTGCAAGTGACTTGTACATGCACTACAGTGTCCCAGGGGCCCTCTTCTTGGCTTTATTGGTGACTCACGGAGCTGTTGTGTAGGCTCAATGGACAGAAGGAGCAAAGTGTTTAAAATAGAGCTAACTTGATCACTCATTTTTCTAGAAAACATAGATGGAGCCAGCAAGTTTAGCAGGTAAGGGTGTTACTATGCTGGTCTGGTGATTCAAGTTTGATTCCTGGAACCCCTGTGAAGGTGGAAGGAGAGAACTGACTATAAAGTTGCCTTCTGACCTCCACATAAGTACCCTGGCATGCCTACACACACACACACACACACACACACACACACACACACACACACACACACACACACACCACTCATAGGCACATACACACAGCAGTAATAATAATTTAAAAAGATAAAATTAGAGCAGACACAGATCTCATTCTAAAAGAACTCAGAGGTATTTTGACAGAGCTGTCCATGAACTGCAAGCATCTTCATATTAGGAAGGATGAAATAGTCAAGATAGTTCTCTAAGAGTTCAGGAAAGCTGACCCACCAAATCTATAATGAGCTATCAATTCAAGAATGAGGAAAGAGGGCAATGGACAAGAACAGAGTGCAAACATCCAGAAACTTGGTATGTGAAGTTCCCTGGGCACAGTATGGATTCAGCAAATGGGGCCGGTCTGACTGTATCTAGAAGGGGAAAATGTGAAATTAGACCCCTGCCTCATAACCTATGTGGGTGTCATTCTAGATGAAGCAGATGAAAATAAGCATGGTAAAAATCTCAATATGTTTCAAAGAAATTGTGTATCTAGCCTCATGTAGGGAAGAGTCAGTGAAAAGATGGTTCTAGCTTTATGAGAAAAGATTGAATAAATAAAAGGTACAAAAAAGAAAGAGAGAGATTTTCTATGTAATTTGCCATCAAGGAAATGTAAATTTAGATGACAATGAGATACCATTTTATGCTTCCTTGAGTGGAAATAATGAAAGATACAGAGAGTTTGCGGAGAAGAGAGCTGCTGAGACCTGAATACTGTGTAGGGGATGTTGACTGGTACAACCGCTTTGCAAAAGCAACTGAGGGCTATTTGGAAAAACTCTGTGTGTCCCATGGCCCAACAGTTCTGCTCCCAGTACACACCTGAAGATGCTCTTGCTCACCCCCGCTGGAGCCAGCACAGAAGGACTGAGAGATGCACTGATCTGGGATTGCAAATGTTTCCATGGTGAATATAATGCACATCCCAGGCATGTTGGGATTACAGATGCACACCACCACATCTGGTTTTTTATGTGAACTCTGGAGATTGAACTCAAGATGTTCAGCTTGCATAGCAAGTATTTTTACCAACAGAGCCATCTCATTGGCCCCATGATAAATTCTAAAAGCCAGTAAGTTTGTATTTCACAAATAACCACTTTGAATGGTTTGGTATATGGTGTGAGGCAGGGATCGAGTTTCCTACTTCCCAGGTGAGCCCTTTACTTTTATCTTCATTGTAAACCAGGTGTCCATTATCTATTTGGATTTCTCTGAGTGTGCTGGCGCACATCTGTTATCCCAGCACTTGGGAGGCAGAGGTGGGAGAATATCAGACCAGACTGGGCCATGTAATGAGACCCTGTCTCAAAACAAACAAACAAACAAACAAAAACCAAAACACTGAGCATTCTGTCCTACTCTATTAATCTACTTACTCATCCTTGAGCCATCCTATGTTGCTTTAATTAGTTTATTATGATTTTTCTCTCTCTAAAAACAACCCTGACTAACCAATGTTCTTTCTCCTATAAAGGACCTGCAGAGCTTGCTTGCTTTTCTGGAGGCTCTAGCAGGGAGTGTAGTCACTCACATGTCTTGTCTGGGGAACAGTCCTCTTTTGTGGGGGAAGGGCATCCTCCTAATCAAGCTGGCATCAACAGGAAGGACCAATAGTAGGTAGTGACAGAGGAAGGTGTTACTCATATAGCCAACTGACCAACCAGTCAATGTTGGCGAGGAATGTTTTGTGACAGATCTTACCACCAAATGCTGTGTCATCTTAAGTCTTGGTGGTGAGTAGCACCAATAACTGTCTACTTTCTTGTTCAACAACATTTCAACTATTGCCTGTTGCTGATCCTTTGCCCTTCCATGTACATTTTAGAATCTGTGTGCTGATATTTTAATGGAGACAGCAATGAATCTGTACATTTGGTGTAGGATTGGTATTTCTGAGATATGATGTCTTCCAACCTATGAACATGGGACAGTATTTCATATATTTAGGCCTTATTTTTTAAAGCATTATATTTTTTTGCATAGAAGTCTCAAAATTTTGTGAGATTTATTCCTAAGTATTTAGTATTCTATTTATTTATGTATTTATTTAGTGTGTGTGTGTGTGTGTCTGTGTGTCTGTGTGTGTATGCTTATGTTAAGGAAGAAGTCAGAGAACAACTTGTAAGAGTCAGTTTTCTCCTCTACCATGTTCTAGAAGCTCTGGGAGTCAATTCAGGTTATCAGGCCTATCAAGTACCCCTACCCAGTGCACCATCTTGTTGACCCCTGATATTCTCTCTGATGCTAACATCATTGATATCTTTTTCTTTTAACTTCATAGCCCAAGCATTTATTAGTAATACTGAGAAATGCTATTGATTTAAAAATAGTTTATTTTATATTTTAAAGTGTGTGTGTGTTCATGTATGCATTTATGCACTCACTTGTGTGTGCACATGAGTGTGAGTGCTCCCAGAGAGGCCACATTTCCTGGAGCTAGAATTACCGATGGTTTTGAGTCACCAACATGGATGTTGGGCCCTGAAGTTGGGTCCTCCTCAAGAGCTGTGTATACTCAACCACCCAGGCATCTCTCAAGCCCCTGGAGTTGATTTCTGTGTGTTGAATTTGCAATGAACAATGTTGTGAAACTCATAGCTTCTAATGCCTTACATATTCCATGTATGTAATCACATTATCTGTAAAATAGAAGTGCTTTTTCTTTTAAATATACTCATATCCCATGTCACTGGCATATGGCTGAAAGGCCACTAACAGGTCACATATACAACAGCGGGATCATATGAGTGCATCACCTGGAGTCATCAGAGCTGTCTTTGTATAAATTCATGTTGTGGTGTTTACATAAGATACTTAGGAATTCATTTCTCAGAATATGTTCTCATGAAATGATACAAGTGTTTGTTTTTCTTGTTTTCTTGTATTGGATGAAAACCCTATTGTAAATGTTGAAAAATGCTTATTGTGAACATCTTTGCCTTCATTTTGGTTTCCAAAGAGAACATTTAAGACTTCACTATTTAGGGGCTGGGGCAAAAGCTTAGTGGTTAAGAACACTATCTCTTCCTCCAACCCAGGTTAAATTCCCAGCACCTACATGGCAGCTCACAACAGACTGTAACTCTACTCCAGGGAATCCAATGACCTTCTCTGGCCTCCTAGGACACCAGGCACGCATATGGTACACAGATATACATGTAGACAAAATGTACATACACATAATTTTTTAAAAAGATTAAATTTCACTATTAAATTTGACTTTTGAGGCTAGAGATAGATCAGTGGTTAAGAGCACCTGTTGCTCTCAGAGAGGATCCAGGTTTAGTTCCCAGAACCCACATGGTAGCCCCTAACCACTCTTAACCCCAGTTCCAGGGGATTCAATCCATCTTATGACCTCTGAGGGCACAGGGCATGCACAGAGACAAAATACTTATACACATAAAATAAGTAGATCTAGAATCTTTTTTGGGGAAAAATTGACTTCTGTTGATGACTTAAGTGGTGTTCATAAGTCCCTGCTTTTCTAGTTTGGTGATCATGTTTAAGGTATAAATGAGTTCTACACATCTTTCAGGTGCTTTTGTGCATTCATAAAATAATCAATTTTTAGTTTTATGTCTGTGCTTGTCCACATAAGCGATGGCACTCAGGGCTGAACACATGCTATGGCTCTGACTCTGGCTGGTCCATCTCCACTATCTTCTGACTTTACATGTTAACAGGATGAGTCACATAGGATTGGTTTCCTAACACTTAACATTTGTAGCACCAATAATATAAACCCAGAGACAGATGTTGGGGTTCAAGCTGAAGATATAAAAAAGCAAAGCAGTCAGCCAGTAGCTCTGACCTCTACCAAGGCTGAAATGGAGATCCTGTCTTCCCTGTGGCTGGAAACAATTTCACATGAGAGAGACCCTTTGCTTCATCTTTATATACATCTCTAGTGCTGAGATTAAAGGTGTGAGCTCTGTTACTCTTTTTGACTGATGCACTCTTGTGTAGCCCTGAGTAGTCTTGAACTCATAGAGCTCCATTAGCCTCTGTCCCCTGACTCCTGGGATTAAAGGTGTGTGCCACCACTGCCCAGCTAACTAGTGTGGCTAGCTTTGCATTTTGATCTCTAGGCAAGCTTTATTAAATCACAAATAACATATTACCACAAACATTATTATCGAAATAATTTAAATTTAGCACCCCACTATTTTTTTGTCTTAAAGGTTTAATTATTTATTGAGACAGGACTTCACTCTGTAACTCTAGCTATCTTAGAACTTGCTGTAGACCAGGTTAATCTTGAACCCACAGTGATCCAGTCTGCTTCCTGAGTTCTGGAATTAAGATGTGAGCTACCATTCCCGACTATTTATTGTTATGGGTATCATTATCATCATTATTATTTATTATGTGCATTGTCTGTTTAAGCAGATGCCAAGTATATGACTGTACACATGAGGCGAAAAGGGTGTTAGGTCCCCTGGATCTGGAGTTTACTCATGGTTGTGAGCCAGCTGATGTGGGTGCTGAGAAATGAACTCGGGTCCTCTGGCAGAGCATCAGGTGCTCTTAGCTGCTGAGCCACACCCTTTAGCCACACCCTCATCCTACTGTTTTCTATTATTGGTTTAAGACACTTCTTTCTTCCTTTGTTTTTCATTTGTGTTTTAAAAATACAGTTTAAATTTCCAACTTTATTGATGAAGATGAAGATAGTGATGATGGTGACAGCTGTGTGTATCATGTATGGGCAAGCATTCACCTCTGTGCATGTGTGGAAGTGAGAGGCCAACCTTTAAGAATTGCTTCTCTCCTTCCACTGTGAGTTCTCAGGATCAAATTCAGGCCATCAGGTTTGTTCAGAAAGTGTCTTTAAGTGCCGAGGCTCTAGTTGGCCCTGTTTACTTTTGAGACAGTATGCTACTATGTCGGTCCTGCTGGCCTGGAATTTGGGATAATGGATGTGTACCTGGCTTTGATTGTGTTGTTTTTTTGTTGTTAGGATTTTTGCATCTACATTCATATATAATATTAATTTATAATTTTCCTCTTTTTGACTAGGAATTTTGCTATCAAACCCATGCCAGTTCCATAAGACAGACTGAATGATACATTTTCTTCTTTTCTGAGTGAGATCCTAAAATGTGGGCATGAGTTTTTCACTTCACTATTTTGAGAAATTTGTACATGTACAATATTATTACATAAAGGGGCAATTCAAAAATATTACACTAAAGTGCACAGTTCCATGTAGCTTAGTGTTACAAAAACTGTAACAATTTAAAATGGCAGTATTTATAATTGCAAAAGGCAAAATATCACACAGACTACAGTTTTTTTAAAAAACAATACACACTGAATTAGAAAGTTATATTTTAAAACCCTTCCTTACTTTGGAAGTCAGCCTGTCCTTGGTATAAATCATGACCTTTTGCTGGGCTGTGCAGTTCTTTGCCAGTGTCTTGACATCTCTGAACTTCTGGTTTCCTTATCGGTCAGATGAGCCCTTTACTTCCTGGAGTTGGCAGGAAGAGCCAGTGCAACAACTGGTGTCAGGTATTTAACCCAAGTTGTATATGCAGTGGGTGTTCAATGCATGGTGATGAATTTTACTACCACATGCTAATAACCAATTATTCATTCCAGTGTTTATTGAGCATCATTGGAAACCAGGGGCTCTGGGGCATACCACCATAATTGAATGTAGCCTTTGATGTAGTTGGAGCAGGGGGTTGGCACTGAGGCCTGTAGATACGTGAAATGAAATGAAACAGAGCAAAACTGAAGCCCATCTTCATGGTGCGTCTTTGGTGCTGCACAGACAAGACTAAATAAAATCAGCTCTACCTTCTGGGAGCAATTGGAACCCAACTGTGAGCTCTGAGGCTGTCCCATGTCAAGCACAGCCTGGAATGAATTAAGGTGACTTGCTTTTTCTGAAACAGGGTCCCAGGTGGCCTAAAGTGTAATCCTGGGCCACGTGGGTTCTCTTCAGCATTTACCCATCAGAGTTGCTCAGTTGACAGGCACTCTGGGAAATATTTGCATCAACGCCTCACTTCCATGGTGTTGGTGTTGATTCTTTGGTACTAATTTCTTGGACAGGATAATGGAACCTTGGTGATGAGCCTTACCTCTAGGCTTTTCTGCAGAGATTCAGTGAGATACCTTAGGGATGTCATGGGCAGCAGGTGGCACAGAAGGTGGCCTCATTTATTTGAGCAGTTGTTGAGTTGGTGTGCCAGGCTGCCCATTCATGGAGACACAGTTATATAATATAGAGTTGGAGCTACACGTTTAGAGAGATGGTGCACACATCTGCATACATCTGCATAGTGCATCAACATTATAAATTCAGTATTTCAATAATACACCTGCAATGTGTGATTTACATTAATGAGTCAGTCAATTGTTAATTCTGCTTTTGAAATCCATTAAGAGTCTAAAATGGAACCTCAAAATGCCAGGGTACTGGAGATGGCCCTCTTTGGGTATGCCTGAGGACAGGACCTGGCACTCTGCCTTGCTTGGCAGTCACCCTTTCTCCCCTGCAGCTCTGCCATTGTAGAGGTGTCAGATGCCAAGGGGCAGAATGGATTCTGAGGAAGCTGGCGTCACTAAAGCATGAATGGACTCTACTGCTTCTGTGCCAAAGGGCTGAGCCTTCCTGGGTGGGAGGACAAGGAGAGCTGGCTGGAGGGCCAGGGAACTCCATCATCTTGTGAGGGCTCTGGCCAAATCCAGGGCTGGTGCTGTTGTTCAGAAAGAGTGAGCTGGTGGGAGAGGCCCAGGAGCTTTCTTTTGCAGAACAGAGGGTTAGATGAGCACAGCATGAGCCACTCTGATCACAGGCTTATCTGGAGACCAGAGTCTCCACTGAGGAATGTTGAGAGCCTTGCAGGTTGTTACGTTTGTAAAGATGCACATGTTCAGTAAGAATGAAAAGCAGGGACTGAGTTGCAAATTAACTGGGGATGCTTCTCTGGTAAGTAAAAAAAATAAGGTCTTGGAAATAAAAACATTGCACACTTTCTTCTTTTGTGAGTCCTATACTTCATAGACACATAAATCCACATAGGTATTAATGACCTGAAACTGGAAATTAAACTGTCTGGGGAACTAGTGGGGGGGGAGAGGGGAGGAGGAGGATAGTGAGGCATAGAGGGCAATCATTCAAAGTATATTACATACTTTTGTGAAAATGGTCTTAGGTAACCTTATGTAATAATTTGTTTTCAAAATTTAGGCTGTGACTCAGATGTACTTGTTTGTATAAGAAATCAGTTATGCCAAAACTTTAGGATATGAAGTATTATTACTTGGAGGCCCTTTGAAAGTACAGTTCCCAGGACACAATGTGACAGTTCAGTGGATGGATTAAGTTCCAAAGTTCCAGGACACAGGCAGGGGGGACAGAGTTAACTGTGGTATATGCTATGCCTCAAAGTAGTTAGAAGAAGGGATTTTGAATTACTCACTACAGAAAATGATAAAATGCTAATTGTCTGACTTCAGTGTGTCCAATGTGTATACAGAACAAAACTTGCAATCTACCCCACAAGAGCAAGTTACAATGTGCAGCAAACCCATAAACCGCTGCCTCTGTTTGGTGGATCTGTAATGCTAAGACTTCCAGTACAGGTGCCCTCGATGTGGGAGCATGGCTGATAATCACAGCCCAGCAGAAGCCGAGGCAGGAGAATCTCAGAATCATGGGTCATGCAAAGCCAGCCTGAGCTGCGGGTGAGACTGTCTCAAAAACAGTGACATGGGAAGGCTGGTGGTTTTTTGTTGTTGTTTTATTTTTAAACAACTCAGAAATGACTTTGTAGACAGACAGTGAAAACCTTTTTTCCTTAAAAAAATCTAAAATTTGGATTTCTGGGAAAAGTGGTGAAAAGGTCATTGTCCTACACCCTTGCCTTTTGGATCAGTCTACTTTAAACGTTTTGTTAAGCGCTTCATTTAAACTTGCTTAGAAGTGACCCAGCAGGGATGGAATACAGACACTGGGGCCTCAGAGACTCTGGTGCAGGTGCTTTCTGATATGATTGAATTCTATGCTGAATATGGAGTGCCACAGAACTTGGGGGTGCCACGGAACTTGAGTGGTGCCACAGAACTTGGAGTGCCACATAATATGGGGTGTCACAGAACTTGAAGTTGTCACAGATCATGGGGATGCCACAGAATATTGGGGTGCCATGGAACTTGGGGTGCCACAGAACATAGGAGGCTCATTTGCAGGTCTCTAGTGAACAGCTCTCACCAGTGACTTCATCAGAATCAACTGTCCCTGTTCCCTGACTACAGCCCAGATCAATGCCAGCAGAGTCTTTGTTCATGGACTCAGGCAGTAGTAGTGTTTAAAACTTCCCAGGTGACCTGGGACAGCACAGGTGAAAAACTCCTGCTTCAGCAGGAAATTATATTAGGAGCAATGACAACCAGAGTTCCAGTCACAGCAGAATCAATCTCTCTCTCTCTGACTACAACTTGCTGTAGTTTTGAGTTTTGTATTTTTCAGAATACAAATCTGCACTCAAATCATCTCCAGCCCCAGTTTTCCGGGTAGCTGGAACACAGGGGGTGTCACTATATATGACTCAGAATCACTTAGGAGCAACATACTTTGTAGTAATTGTTTTCATACTTTGAAATGAAGTTCACAGAGATTATAAACTTACTCTCAATCCTTGAAGAGTTTCCCCTTTGTAATATGAAGAAGCACAATGCACAAAATAGGGAAAATCGTGGGCACATGTCTCCAGAAGCAGGATGTACCTCAGGACAGATAGGGGCTACAGCAAGTGACCAGAGATGAGAGTATTATCAGTCAGTGTTTCAGGGTCAACTAGGGCTCTTCTGAAATCCAGTCCTTTCCTTCCAGTCGCAAAGGTTAGGCCTTTACTGTCACTGAGGACACACAAATGCCCACACAAATTTCTCAGGGCATCCTCTTTGTAAAACAACAAAAACAAACCAGGTTCCTTGCCTTGGTTCACTAGCTGCTTCTGTGTTCTGCACTGAAACAACATCTGCAGATTCTCGTGTGAGGCTTAGGGACAGAGGTCAGATTAGTGACACAGGTTCCCAATAGCCTGGAGACGTGGGCTGGTGCTGCAGACTTTCCCCTAGCAACCCAGAGTTGGGTGTGAGCTGGTAATGCTCACCTGTCCATTGGAACCACAAAAGAGCATCCGCCCAGGGAATGATTTGTCAATCTCCTGCGCCCTCTAGCGGCAGACACCTATCGTGCCGGCGCCAAGAGAGTGCTACAATTTTTTTCCATACATTTTTTATTTAACTTTTAATAGCATGTCACTTTCAGTTCCCTCTCCCTCTCCTCCTTCCCCACCTCCCAGTCCTCCCAACCCATCACCTTCACTCCATACCCCCTCCGCTCCCCAGGGAGGGCAAGGGCCTCCATGAGGGATTTTCAGGGTCTATCACATCATCCCAGGAAGGGCCCAGGTTCTTCCTCATGTGTCCAGGCTGAGACAGCATCCCTCCACATGGTATGGGTTCCCAGAGTCCTTCTGTATGACAAGAATAAATACTGCTTCACTATCCCAGGTTCCACAGATTGCCAAGGCCTCCTTTCTGTCACCCAGGTTCGGTGGGATCAGTCTGGATCAGTCCCATGCTGGACTCTCAGTCATCAGTCTGGGGTCCATGTGTTCTCCCTTGTTTAGGTCAGCTGCCTTTGTGGGTTTGCCAGCCAGATCTTGATTCCTTTGGTCATCACTCTTCTTTGCAACTGGATTCCAGGAGTTCAATTCTGTTCACAGCTGTGGGTGTCTTCCTCTGCTTCCATCAGCCATTGGATGAGAGTTCTAGGATGGCATATAAGGTAGTCATCATTCTCATTATCGTGGGAGGGCATTTAAGTTAGCCTTAATGACAGTTAGTGTCATTCATGTAGATCTGTGAAGGTCTCACTAGTGTCATATCTCTCTTCCAACTTATACTGGCTCCCTCTTTTATGGTATCTCCCATCCTTTTCTCCTCTATTCTTACCCTGGCACAACTTTCCTGCTCTCCCATGTCCTCCTCTCCCCTCCTCTTTTCTCTGTCTCTTTCTCCCATCTCCTTCTACCTTCCCCTTCTCCCCCCCAATCCAATTAGGAGATGGCATCCCCTAACCCTTCTCCGGGTTACCATGCATATCTCTCTTAGTGTCCTCCCTGCACCCCAGACTCTCTGGCGGTGAGGTTGTGGGCTGGCAATTTTTAACATCAAGTAGTCCTCCATTTCCTTCTCTTTTGTCCATCATACTACCCGACTACAAGATGTTTGCACAACTTTTCTATGTGTTTACAAAAGACCAATGTATCTATTACATAAGTATTCATTTACATATGTGCAGATAGAAATGTAGTTATGTAGACATACACATGTTTCATCCACACACATGAAACATGTCTTATATGTAACCATAAAGTGGAATTTTTGGTATGTATGTATGGACTATATATATATTGAGACAGAGTCTCTCTATGCAGTCCTAGCTGGCTTGGAACTTGCTGCATAGGCAAAGCTGGCCTTAAACTCGCAGAGTTCTGCCTGCCTCTGCCTCCTGAGCACCGGGAATAAGGGCATATGTCACCATGCCTGGCCATATGATGTACATATACATTATATACATAAATGTTTGCAAATATAAAGTACTTTAAAAAGCTACATAAAATACCTATATGCTTGATCTATGCAGGGAGAATATTATAAATATATCAGATTAATCAATTTCTTTTCTTTTCTTTTTTCAAGACAGGGTTTCTCTGTAGCTTTGGAGTCTGTCCTGGAACTCATGTTTAGGTCAGGCTGGCCTTGAACTCACAGAGATCTACCTGCCTCTGCCTTCCGAGTGCTGGAATTAAAGGCATGTGTCCATCACCACCACCTAGCCCAATCAATCTCTGTATTATACATATTTTATATGGACTATATACTTATATTTATAATGTCTTTATATAGTATGTATAGTAACAGATACAATGTTTCAATATATAAAAGAGATCCAATTGTCTTAGTTGGGCAGAGAGGAAATGAGCTAGTGTCATAGCTTGCTTTCATTATTGTGATCAAACACTGACAAAAACAATTCGTGGGGGGAAGAAGGGTTTATCTGAATTAAAGGTCATAATCCATCATTGGGGAAAGCCAAAACAAGAACTCAAGGCAGGAGCCAGGAGGCAGGAACTGAAACAGAGGCCAGGGAGGAATGCTGCCTACTGACTTGCTCAGCCTGCTTTCTTCTGCAGGCCCACCTGCACGGGGTGGCACCACCTACAATGGGCTGGGCCTTCCCACATTAATCATTGATTAAATTGCCTCACAGACCTGCCCTCAGGACAGTCTGATGCAGGCAGTTCTTCAACTGAGGCTCCCTCTTCCCAGGTGGCTTATTTGTGTCATTAATAAGAATAACCAACACAGCTGGTTCATTTGCTTTGTTTTCCACCAGAGGATGTTTTGGTTGTTTTCTTCATTTCCTCATCGTGAGTCCTCCTCACACACGTCACGTTGTTCACACATGGGAGTTTTTCTCCAGAGCAATCACACTTACACACATGAAATTCACATGTGGGAGTTTTTCTTCAGAGCAGTCACACAAGACTTACCTTTTGTTCAAGCCAGAAACTCAAGGTGGAAATGTAAAGTCTTGTGAAAATGAGAAATGTTGGAAATAGAAACTTTATCAGCTCAGGTCCAGGTTATGGGGAGATGTTGGGAAATGGCAGGATTGTCTTTATCCACAGTCTTATTCTGGCTCTCGAGATTTTGCTTTGATGTTTAATTTTGAAGAATAATTAATACTTTCATATTGCTCTTAATGTAGACAATGAAAGGGTATAACTGAGGGCTTCTGTCTTCTAGTTTCACAGTTCTTCATGGAGATCATCAGTATTTTTTTTTGTACTCTGCCCAAGATCATCTATACTCGAACAAAAAGGAAATCAAATTTCCAGTGTGGGAATCCCCCAGTAGTGGGATTGCTTCTGGTCAGGTTGCCTGTGGGGATCCTTGGAGTGGGAACTTGTGGCAGTCTCCTCGAATAAAATTATATTAACCTATTGAGGTTAGTCCCGCAAATCTTGATCCATGCATCCATAACTATCTATCTGAGCTGGCTTCCTACCGTGATGCATTCTATATACTCTCCATCTGAGATGCCTTTCTACCATGATGGATATATACCCACTAACTGAGAGCCAAAACACTCCATTCCTTCTTTAAGCTAATTTTTGTCAGGTATTCTGTCACAGTGAGGACAGGAAGCAACAAATATAGATGCTGATCCATGTTTGAACCACCCAGTGTCTCCAGCTTGCAGAAGCCTTCTCAGCTTCTACAACCACTAGGCAAGTCCCTTAATGTCCATCCTTACACACACACACACACACACACACACACCTGCTTGTTCAGCCCCATGTCTGGAGAACCCTGACAAACGCAGAAGCCCTGGATGCCTTTGCAGAAGCCATGGATGCCTTTGCAGAAGCCATGGATGCCTTTGCAGAAGCCATGGATGCCTTTGCTCAGCTCCTGTAGAGCACTCTTCTTAAGGATCAGCTCCTGAGCTGCCAGCTGCCAGCAACCAGAGCTCTACGGGCAGATGAGGATCCCAGCATTGGTTTTCAGAAATGTTAGCTTGGTTTTGAACCATCCTATCCAGGTGCCAGACACCAGGTAGAAGAGCCATGTGTCCATGTGTTTTGGAATCCCAGTCCTTGGTATTTCCCCAATTGTGGACCCAGACACTACCTAGAAAAGCTAAACCATCCCTTACTTGATAGGAAGACTTTCTGAGCTTCTGGGCTAGTTTCTGGGCTAATCTGACTGTAGCCTAGGGTAGCCTCAAACTTGTGATTCTCCTGCCTTGGCTGCCTGAATGCTATGATCACCAAAGACACCCTTGTTTTGTGTCTCCCAGTTTGAGGTGATTTGTTATATAGAAATATATAATTGTATCAAAGCAAGATAAAGTGTGAAATGGTTCGAGATGTAAATCATCTAAGTTGTGGGGTGAATACTGCCACCCCCAGACATAGAGGGGCTGCCATCTGACTACAATAGAAACACTCTCAGCTCTTGGCCTTGACTCATTTTGGATTTGAAGATATCAAGGAGTATCCATCTAATTAAATCTACTGTAAAATTTATCTCATTGTCTACCTGCCATTAAGATTCCAATCCTCCCCACTCACAGGCACTCAGAAACCAAGATACATGTGTGGTTACAGGATACCAATGGGATTCCAATGTTCCCAGTTGTGCAGCAGGTAGGTACCACATGGGAACTCTCAAAGGTATCAGTGTCCTTGGCCCAGGACCACTGGGACTAGCTATGAGTCAGCTGCTGGGCTACTGTGGAAGTTCTCCAGGATCTGCTTATTTGCAATGTGCTAGAACAAGTGGTGGCTTTTTATCACAAGTGTTTCATGGAGGGAAGGAAGATGCTTTCTTTTCAGCATCTGGAATCTGGCAGAGAGACACTGTTCTTGTTGCCTGGTGTGGAAAAAAGGATGCTGGGCACCAGGTTCTCAAAGCACTGCACCATGTCTTGGGAAGTCCTGGCTCTGCAGTGTGTTCTGCTCTGTGACACACAAAATCTCCATCAGGGTAGCATATTCCTACCCAGACAGAGTGCAGTGGGCAGCCTGGACCACTGTATGCTCTGTCTCCGAATGGGTTGATTCATTCAAGGAAGACTACTTGCTGTCCAGGTACCTGAAAATTATGTATTGCCCTTAAAGAGCTTATGTCTTTACAAAAGAGAAAGCTATGGGTTTGTGGGAAAATTGTTTGTTACACAAGCCTGAAGATCTGGGTGTGATCTCTGGAACTCACAGAAAGATGGAACGAGAGAGTCCACTCCACAGATTTTTCATCTGACCTTCACATACTAATAGACAGACAGACAGACAATATATCCTTTAAAAAAAGAGAAAGCTGGAGAATTTGAAGAAACAGGTGAGTCTAGTCATTCACCCCACACCAAGTTCTTCCCAGGATGCCTGAGCATTACCACAATGACCTGCTCTTGAGACACTGCTCACAGGAAGGTGGGGTACAGATAAAGATGGAGGAGGGTTTGAGTGGGCTCAGATGTGGTAGAATTCTAGCACACGCAGGGCAGTACAAGGGAGGCTCACTGGAAGGTCAGGGTAGCCTCAAAGTTGATCTAAAAGTTGGGACAGTTCACTTCCTTAATTCTGTTCTTGATGAAGTCCTGCAGCTTGACACCCCTGAAATCACATAGAACAATAAATGCTTCCTGTCCCAGGTGTTAGCCAGCAGCATCTCACTTGCAGTGTAGCCTTAGTCTCAGCAAATATGGAAGCTATGCCCCTCCAGTACCTCATGATGTCATCCTATCAACACATGCGTCCTGTTTCAGGTGTTGTGGTTGCATGATGCCTTAAGTCACATATACAGTTAACTGATTAGCATTGTACTAATGACTGACAGTGCTATGAACCATGCTAAGCAAAGTGCATCTAACACAGTTTTTCTGTGAGGTACAGCCTTCTCCTGTTTGGGAACACTAGGCCGCACTTAGATCTATGCTTGGGACCATTTTGGTTATCAAATAGCCCATAGAAATGTGAAAATTGTGACCCTTGTAATTAGACCATGGACAAGATGCTCAGTTGTAAGTGAGATCTGGACCAAGGGGTCAGAGCTGCCTTTTTCACTCTTGGCTGGGCTGAGGCATTGGGTGGCTCAAGATTTTCGTCTCGCTATGTATGTGTCTGAGCTACTGTGGAAATCCTGAGTATATTGATTTGGAGGTTACAAATACTTCTTAATGAATATCAGTTTACAAGGACAGAATCCACATTGCACTGTTTGCTACTTAACACTGTATTTTCTCAAGAAACTATTCGCTGGGCTCTTAGCTTTCCAAAGTGATTGTCCCCAAGGCCGGGCAGGATGTAGGAGGTCAAGTGGTGGTTCTGCTGGAACAGCAGCCCCTCCCAGAGCTTATTCTTGCTTGGAATTTAAAGGCTCTGCATAACCCCCACCACCTATCCTTTGATGACACTACTGGAACCTAGCTTGCTTTTCAATGAGAAAACTGGAAATTCTTATTTTTCTCTGAAACACATGGTTTTTAAAAATGTAGATGGTTAATTAAAATAAAAGACCTTAAACACCATGTCAGCTACAAAACAGCAGTGGCCTGTGATTAGACTCCCTTGCTGACTTGAAGCTGGGTGCTGGCTCAGGAAGTCTACCTGTCTGCTCAGTCTCTTCCTGTTTGCGTCAGTTTCCATATTTGCCAAATAGCCTGTCTGTTCCCCTCTCCCCTTCTCCTTTTCCCATCCTCTCCCCTCCCTTTTTACTTCCTTCCTTTCCCCTTCTGTTTCCTCTTCCTTTCTCTCCACCCCTTCTGAACAAGTCTTGCTATTAAGGCAGGCTGGCCTTGGACTTCTTATGTAGCCAAAGTTATCTCAAATTAGGCATCCTTCTGCCTTAGCCTTCTGAGTGCTGGCACTGAAGGCATGTAACATCATACCCAACTCTATCTACTAGATATAAATATAAATAAACTTTTGCCTTAGGAAACGAACGTAATGTTTGGATGGGTGGATCTTGTGTCAGTCAGAGCAGGATTATGGTAAATTGGCATTCAATGAATATATGCTATTTTGTTAACTTGGGACTGCATAACTCTCTCCTACAGCTAATAGAGACTGGTTGATGGCAATAATGAGGAAAATGTGACTTCACACAGGCAGAGCAGGGTGATTGCCCTACTGCTTTCAAGTGTATCACCCATCTTGTAATAAGTGTGTTTGGGTTTTCTTTATGCTGTGCCTCTTGGTATGAAAGCTTTCTGGGTGGTTCTGCCCATGAAAACAAAGGCTCCTATTTTTCTTTCTCTAATAATAGCTGGGTAATGAAAGATAAAGATAAGTCTGCACCATGGCTACCGACGTTGTCAACAGCCTTTTGAGGCGTCATTTTTCTGTGGAAATCAGCTAATGAGTAGAGTTTTCTGCGGAGCTCACAGAGGTGGCTTTTCTACTAAGGAGCAGAAGTCAGTGCCGCTTTTCCTGGTGGCATGTCGAAGGGGATTGTCTGGTCTTGTGGAGACACCAACACAACCGGGTCTGGAACCAATCTGCCTAATTATTGCAGGTGGATCTTTGACCCCAGGAGGAGAACAAGGCTTTGGGGCACTTCTCTGGCAGCCTCCTCAGGACCCTTCCAAAGGGATATGCCGCTGGTTTGAAAGCTGCTTGGGTTATAATGATTCTCGAATGGGCTTTTATATGGACAAGCAATGTGACCCGAGGCATTGGGGACACGAGAAAGAACACTTTTTATGCAGCTGGAGATGTGAGCTGAGAGCAAAAGAGATTTCAAAGATCAGCACTAAGGCCTTTTTAAGCATCACAGTGTCTTCCGAATGGCAAGAGTGCTTGGTGAATTGCACTTAAACCTCACATATTTTGGGAATAACAGTGTGTGGCTCCGCCTCTCACCCACCTGCCCATGGCAGGCTACCCTCGCCCTCTAAGAGGAAAATTCCACCCACTTCCACTCTTTCTCCTCTGTTCCTCTGAAGGGGCAGACAGGATTTTTCCTCTCTCCCTCCCTCTCTCTCTCTCTCTCTCTCTCTCTCTCTCTCTCTCTCTCTCTCTCTCTCTCTCTCTCTCTCTCTCTCTCCCTTTTTCTGCCCCCCCACCCCGTCCTTTTCTAATAAAACTTTTCACTTAAGCTCTGTCTGTCTGGAATGTGTGCGCGCCAGTCACCCCTCACCCGCAGTGGACTTACCAAGGTTACCCTGCACGGTACTCCTTTGCTTTCGTATTCCTAACACGTGCTTTATACTCACTGTGGACCAGGTGTGGGCCTAGGAGCACAATCTCACCGACTTAACCCTTTCAGGGACTGTGCTGCGCAGTGTTTTACAGGTACAGAGACTGAGACCATCAGCTGGGACTCAAGCCCCACTCAGTTGACTCCAAAGATTGTACCCTTGAGGCTTGAGTGAGGCTTGGATGGGGCTGAGTTTATTTCACCTGAACAGATGAACTTACTATCCCACTGCAGCAGGATGGGAAATTCCCAGGGCATTAGTCAGAAACAAATTCCCTCTTCCTCATTGTCCTCTTCTAAATTAACTTTGTTAATTAAAAAAAAAAGAACCTTAGAAATAAAAAGACCACACACTAATTATGGTAGTTTTAATGTAACTGGTCCCCATAAGCTCACAGGAAGTGGCATTATTAGGAGGTGTGGCTTTGTTGGAGTAGGTGTGGCTTTGTTGGAGTAGGTGTGGCCTTGTTGGAGAAAGTGTGTCACCTTGGTGGCAGGATTTGATGTCTCATACATACTCAAGCAACACCCAGTGTTTCAGACCACTACCTGTTGCCTGCTAGTCAAGATGTAGGACTCCCAGCTCCTTCTCCAGAACCATGTCTGCCTGCATGCCACCATGCCGTACTGTGAAGAATACGGACTAAACCTCTGAAACTGTAAACCACTCCAGTTAAACTGTTTTCCTTTATAAGAGTTGCCACGGTCATGATGTCTCTTCAGAGCAATAGAAAACCATTAATACTAGCCAATGATAAGTCTTCCCATTTTAACGTTGTGAGGATAGGCAGTCTGAAACTGTGGAGCTTAACACTAGTTTTACACTTACACTGTTGGATATAGATGCCCATATTTACTACCAAACTCCCCAAAAATTCATGAGAGAATTATAACTAAGATCAATTATCTTTATATCCTCCTACATAATTCATACCCATCAGCTACACTGCTATTTCCCCTTACCCTAATATTTAGCCTTTCTTGTTCATTTTTTCTATGTTATACGGTATATGCATATATTATTACTTAGGTTCTGAATATGAGGGAGACCATGTGTTTTTTTTTCTTTCTAAGATTTATGACCTCACTTAATATTATCCATTCAAAATCTACCCATTTCCCTTCAGCTTTTGTGACTGTTTTTCTATATAACTTAGTAGTAATTTATTTTAAATTTGCTTTACATTATGGGATGGCTGCAGGCTCGTCATCTGAGAGAAAGGCAGGTCATCTGAGAAGCTGAGTGGTGTATTGTGGATTTACTAAGTACTAACAATGAAAGAAAGGCTATCCATACGAATTTGCTCTCTCTGCCAGTTTGGATGCAGTGGCCATATCCTCGGTGGTTTACAGATCATTGGCAGGAGACTGATGCCTATGCCTTTGGAAAGGGCAAGTGGCCCGTTTTCATGCTGTTCTTCTCAATTTTGGACCAAGGCCATCACAGTCAGCTGAATATTCCAGAGCTTGTGAGGGTGTGCTAATATCTGTGTATCTCTACAAAATTCCAAGGGAAAGGGGCAGGTGTGTGAGCATTCTATCCCACCAAAGCCTTTATTCCTTGGGCAAGGTGTGAATGACCTGCTCCATGGACTCTGCTAGATTGGAGACCTAAGTACCAGGTTTAATCAGTACCCTCATGATACTGTTGTTCCTATGATTGGCATCTCATAGGTCTGGTTTTCATTTCTTAATGAGCTTCAGTCATCCTGCAGATTTTTATAGCCTGTATGAGCTTTGGCCTTGTGTGAGTACTTATCCTACATGGAGGCAGTGAGGTCCCCATCCCTGAGTGACTGGCAGCTTAGTGGAAATGCATTGGTAAGTACAGGAAGCTGGCAGTCCAGAGGCCGTGCTCAACAGCAGGCTGCTCACCCAAGGCTTCTGGGAATTATCCTTCTCTTCTCCTTGTTGTGGAAACCTTACCAGCTGCTTCATGGGGAGGTTAATTAATGCAATTAACAACAGATGCCTTAATTGCAGCTGTTTAGAGAGACACTTTACTGTTATCATTGCTATTATTGTTATTATTGTTTTGTATACAAGTCTCTGCACACTTGGATATCTCTTTATAAAAGCAAATAAAACCATAATTAGGTGCAGCCTAATTTAAACAGTAGCAGCCGCCTGGAGCTAGAAACCATAATTCAACAAGAAGCATTTTTGACAAATATTCTGTTGGTGTAGTAACTGGCTGTGTGCCAGAGAATGGTGCTTGGCTCCGGGAGAGCTCTTACCTGCAACCTGGCCAGAGGAGGAATACTGGACAGAAGCAGACAGATGGCGTGCAAACTCTGGGACAAGCCTGGAGATGAGGCTGGAGCTAAAAGAAACACACACATGCCCATGACTCTAAGACAAAGCTGAAAGAAACACATGCATGTCCATGGCTATAAGAGTAGTGTTCTCAGAGGCCTGGAAGAAGCTGGGAGTTAGGAGAAGAGCCAGAAGCAGCCAGCTGTCTCCAGACTGTGGCTTGGGAGGCTAAGAAGGAAGGAACCTGAGATCAGATTAGCAGATGAAACTATCAATCAAGAAAACAAGTCTTGCAGGCTTCATCACGAAGCCTTTTCTGCTTCCCAACAGTACAAGAGGCTCACAATGGGAAGCTGGTGGATCAATATGCTAATGACGGCCTCTTTAAGTGAAATTAATGCCCTGATTGTGTGCATGGAGCAGCCCTTCGTTATTCCCTGAGATCTGAAGATATGTTGGAGATTCTTCCGGGCCTCTTGGTGACACTCTTCGTACAAAATTTATCTCTTTTATGGGTTTGAAGCTCTTTCAGATACATATCAAAGACCTTTCCATGCCTCTACCATACATAATATATTCTGCAACAGCTCATAATAAATCATCTTCCTCCCCTGACTGGTTAGCATGAGCTGACATGGTTGTTGCTAGGGCTGGAAGGATTTGGAATCCCCATATTTAATGCTTTGCCTCTCACAGTAGCACTTTCTGTCCTTCTGCCTTTCCTGAGGAGCCCCATAGAAGCAGGGGGAGCTGGGATCACCCTAAGTGCAATTCCTCTTTTAAAGGTAGCCACCGGAGGGTGACTCTCTCTTTGTGGTGACGGGATAGCTCCCTCTCCTTTGTCTCACTTCTTGCTTCCAGAAACAGGTGTGGCACAGATGCTTGCTGCATTTCCAAAGGACTTAGGTTAGGCAAGGTGGACCATGTCATTGGTTGTATCTGGGTGAAACACAGAAGAGTTTCGTTGCGTCTCAGCAAGGAGAAAAACAAAGTAGGGCAAAGGGGAAAGTTGTTCAAAATGGTGGCCTCTGGGCTGGCCACTTAGCACAAGAGGTCCTAGGCTTGGGATAAAGCCACTGCAATAGGAGTGCAAACGTAAGGAGTCATCAGAGCCCTGTGTATGATGGAATGGAAGGCTAGGTGTTTTGTTTGTTTGTTTGTTTGTTTTAGAAATAGAGGTTTTCTTATGTGCAGTTATTCCCAAAGGCCAGTGTGTGTTCAAAAAAAGTACCCTGCAATTCAAATGGCTGCATAGGCTCCCTGGGGCTCTCAGTTGCCCCTGCTTTTAACTCGGTAAAAGAAAAACTCAAATTTACAGCTGAGCAAATGATCAACACATGTGACCCTTTCCAGACTCTATGGTAGCTAGGAGTGACAATGACAATTCGGATGATCAAAGATTAAGTGTCCCAAGTCGTATACCTGGAAATATAACAGAAACAATATCTGAACCCATAATAATTCAATTCCCTAACAAGTAATCTTTATTGCTTCCTTATTTTCTTCAACCTAGACTTTCAGTAGGATCATTTTTAGACTTTTCAGAGACTGAAGAGTATCCCTAACTTAAAAATGGATCCTAATTCATAGTAGTATCATTACTTAGAGATACTCTATTTTATATGTAACATATAACACAATAAGTAAAAATACATCATTTGTATAGTCAATGAATAGTTTCTTTTAAGTTACAAGTTAATTTTTTATTGAATTTATTCAATTTAAATGCGATAAAATTTGTGGACTTTTGATGAACAATTTGATGAAGGGAGGGATACAAGATTGCCCATGCTTCTGCTATTTCAATTATCTAAGCTGAATGATCAAATTTGCCAGTGATGCTCAGAGTGGCTATTTATACACTTAAACAAGATATGTGCTATGTGTGGGGGTTTGCATAGCACTCACTGGAGCTGTCTGAGCTGTAGCAGGTTGGCTGGATGAGGATTCAAACTTGGAAGACTTTTCCAAGAGTCCAACAAGTGGCCTGGAAGCCAGGTTCTTTGCTTAACTGGGCAAATGTTTCCGAAATCATACACTTGGACCTGAGGAAACCAAGAACCATTTCTCTGGAGTTCCCGGAAGCCAGGCCCCTGAAGGAAGGCAGCTTTCTGGTCAACTGATATGTTGTCCTGGGAGTTCTAAGGAAAATGCCAGGGTCTGGCTGACCACAGCAAGTCACAACTTAACTTTGAACACTTCCCTACAAAGTTCGTATGAGATGGTCTGTGTTTCCTGTGACTAAACCTTGATCAATATATGAAACCTCATCACACATATCTACTTGGAAGCAGTCTTATTTTTGTGTATGGGAGCTACATATATCTTTTTAAAAACTTATTTATATTTTATGTATGAGTATTCTGCATGTATACCTGCAAGCCAGAAGAGGGCATCATATCTTATATGACTCACATAGATGGTTTTGAGTCACCATGTGGTTGCTGGGGATTGAACTCAGGACCTCTGGAAGTGTAGCCAGTGCTCTTAACCGCTGAGCCATCTCTCCAGTCCCCAACTATATATATTTTTATTATTAATAATTGCCCTCATTGGCAACAGGAGCCCTAGACATCAACTCAGACTCTGGCTGCTGTAGGGTCGCAGACCCCATGCTGCAGCTGGGGATTGGATGTTACCATGGCCCTGGGTGGCAGCACAGGCCATCCAGAGTAGCATGGCTCCTGAGACAGCATGGTCCTTGGTCATCAACAATGACTCAAGTATCTGACCAGACTCTGACTATCTGTATGGCCTTCCATGGTTAGTGAAGCCATGGATATCAACACAGACTGTTGCTGCTACAGGGCTACAGACCCAGACATGACCCTACGTAGCAGCCTAGACCCAGACACTACCTAGGGCCTGGGTGGCAGGCAGGCCACCAATATCAGCCCATTCCTCGCCACCCTTGCTTCTTCAATACTGCCTCTTACCACAGCACATACCATTCCACCTCCCTTTCTCTCCCATTTCTCCACTTGACTATAATAATGGCACCCACCCACCGAGCCCCAGAGGTCTGTGGACAGTGAGGACCCAGTCTACCCCATGGGTGTCTTTCACCTGCCTGAGCCTCATGACAACAGGCCTGTGGCTGCTTCAGGCAGACTTGACTGTGAGCCATTGTGTATTTCTTTATTGATTGCTAACAACTGTGAAAAGAGACTTCTCTGGCCAGGTCGGAAGCAGCCCAGATCTAAGGGTATACACACAAACATTTAGATGGCAATTTGACAACATGACCATTTACCAAAACACCAAATACCAACTCTACCCTAGAGCCTCTGACCTCCCTATCCATGGGCTCTTAACCAGGATTACAGTACCAGGCATAAAATACCTTCCTATGGAGCAGGCTCAAATCAAAGCATGGAGAAGTAAGTCACCACGTAACAGTTCTGTTACTATTGTACCCATGGACAAATCTTGTCTGGCAGATAAGAATTGTGACATGTAGGCCCCAGTGGTGGATAAGACCATTGATGTCTTTTCTCCCTCAATAGCCTTCATAGCACTTTATGACACCATGGAAAGCTAGCCAGAAGGAAGGAAGTTCTCTGCTTGGTTTGAGATTTGTTTATCTTTGTCCCACAGCCAAAGTGTTTGGTTTTGTCAGTAATAAGGTCTTACTATACACTTACAGTGAGTAACTAAGGGCAATGACAATTGTCTGTATTGTTGTGGAGACTTCTGAGCCTCCCTGCCTGGTAACTTGTAGTTAGGTATCCCCCGTCTTGTGTCTTAGGTAGGGTTTCTATTGCTTTGATAAAACACCATGGCCAAAAGCAAATTGTGGAGAAAAGGAGGTTATTCATCACCACATATTCACATCACATCACATTCTATCATTGAGGGACGACCAGGCAGGAACTCGAGGCAGGATCCTAGCATCAGGAGCTAATGCAGAGGCTGGGGAAGAATGCTGCTTACTGGCTTGCTCTTCATGACTTGCTTGGCTTGCTTTCGTACACAACTCAGGACCATCAGCCCAGGAGTGGTACCACTCACAGTGAGCTGGGTTCTCCCACATCAACCATTAATCAGGAAATGTCCTACAGATTTGCATATAGGCTAATCTTATGGAGATATTTTCTTAATTCAGAGTCCCTCTTCCCAAATGACTCCAGCTTGTGTCAAGTTTACATAAAACTAGTCAACACACTTTGTATTGTGATTCTCATTTAACAACTCATGTCTTCTCAAAGCACACTGTCCATCCATGCAGGATAATTCTGTTCAAACTACCTTTTTACAGTTACAATTTGAACTGTAACAATTAGTTAGCTTACTAACTAATAAGTTTCTTTCTTTCTTCTTCTTCCTTTTTTTTTTTTTGGTTTTTTGAGACAGGGTTTCTCTGTATTGTTTTGGAGCCTGTTCTGGAACTCGCTCGGTAGACCAGGCTGGTCTCAAACTCACAGAGATCCGCCTGCCTCTGCCTCCCGAGTGCTGGGATTAAAGGCATGCGCCACCAACGCCTGGCTAACGAATACGTTTCTTAAAGCTTTAAAAATAAATATCTTTGGATTTGGTTAACCCAACCACTACCCTCTTTCTTTCCCCTGGTATTTTCCTTTCTTCTTTCATATCTTGTTAATTTTACTATCCTGCCCATTATATTTATATTTGGGTTTTGAGATATTAGGCTTACATGTGGCTTTTAATACCCCAATTCTTTTCATTAGCTCTCTTTTCTACATCATGATTTCTTCCATACTTCAGTGCCCCTCATTGTTAAGCCTTTCCACCCCAGGAGGTATCTTCTGAGAAGGTTCCATGAAGTTGGTTTGTGTCATCTCTTCCTCACATCATAACACAGGGGAATGATTTCCAAGAAGGGGTGATTTTTGTTATTTGAAAATGCCTGGAGACACTTTGTCATCATGACTAGAATGCTATCTAGTGGGCTGAGGCCACAGATTATGCTAGACACCCTTCAATCCATGGGGCATCCCCAGTCAAGACTTTTGCAGCTTAAAATGTCAACAGTTCTGAGGTTGCCATTGCCTTGACGAGACACCCAAGAAAAGCAGATGATAGAAGGGGGTGGTGATTTTGGCTCACAGCTGAAGTCAGTATGCTCACCACGTCAGGGAGGGCATGATGGCAGACACATGAGGCAGGTGTTCAGAAAGCAGAGGCAAGTGACTACAGGTGTTCTATCATCTTTCTCCCTTTTATTCAGCATGGGGACTGCAGCCAATAGTACAAGCACTGTCCAAAATCAGGGTGGATCTTCCCAAATTACTAATTCTGGAATGTCTGGAAATCCCTTCACAGACATGCCAAGAGGTGTGTCTCCAATGTGATAATACATTGCATGATGTTGACAATTAAGATTAAATACGCCATGGGGCTGGAGAGATGGCTTAGTGGTTAAGAGCACTGGATGTTCTTTCAGAGGTTCTGAGTACAATTTCTAGCACCCACATGGTAGCTCACAACCATCTGTAATGGGATTTGATGTCCTCTTTGTGGTGTGTGGATAACATGCAGGCAGAACACTCATATTATTAAAACAAACAAAAGCCCCACAAATAAATAAATCTCAAAAACAAACAAAATCCCCCCAAAGCATTTGATCATGGTTTATAGCTTTCTTACAGTATCATAGTTGGTGTTCACGATCTCTAAAGCAGAGTTTTGCTGACTATCTGTGTATCTGTGGTGAAATGCCCCAACTCCCCAGGCTCTTACAGTGTTGTAGTTTGCTTCTCTCTTGCTGTTTAAAGCACTGGTTAAAAGCAACACTGGAAGTTAAGAGCATATTTCATCTTACGCTTCCAAGTGATGGTTTGCTCTCAAGGGAAGCCAACGTAAGAACCTGTGGGGGGAGGTAGGAACTGAAGCAGAGACTGTGGAGGGACACTGCTTACTGGCTCGTTCTCCATGGCTTGCTCAGTTTACTTTCTTACACCAGGACCACCTTTCAAGAACTGGCACCACCAGTGAGCTGGGCCCTCCCACACCAATCATTAGCCAATAAAATGTCCCCAGGGTATGCTAAAAGGCCACTCTTTTGGAGGCAATTTCTCAACTGAAGTCCCCCTTTCCTATGTGACTCTAGTTTGCATCATGCTGACAAAAACTAAGCACCACACCCAGGAATCACCTGCTTCTGCCTCCCCCCCCCCCAGTTCCTCTCAGGACTGTGCACCACAGTCTTCTGTGTACTAGTCTGACTACTGCTTCCTATTGTTTGTAGAAGGCCGGCATTCACATCTTTTACCAAAACCGATTTGCATTAAAGATATTGTGACTTAAAAGGAATCACATTGTTCAGAAATATAAATAACCACTTTGTGTGTATTTGTATAGACACACTTAAGGAAATTATTTGATCCACAAATAATTCAATAACGTATCACTGGAGAACAAATAAGACAATGAAGACATGCAGGAAAAAAAAGCAAACCTTCCACCTGAACCCCCTCCATCCCACTTGAATCGCACTTCCCTTCCCAGAGGCACCTGCTGTTATACTTCAGTGTTCAATTTAGTATCTGTATGTTTTCTACATATTTACATTCACAAATATGCACATACAGATTGTGTTATTTACTTTCTTCATAGCTGCGACCCAGCAATGAATAAAAGCAACCTAGAGGAAGAATGGTTTATTCTGGCACATGGTCAACAAATGCAGTTCTTTACAGTGGGGAAGGCATGGTGGTGGGTAGCTAGCAGAGAAGTCCCATTGAGATGGGTGAACAGGAAGCCAAGAGACACTCCGATGGAAGCAGTGGAGGTTCTAACCCCTAAGGTCACTTTCCAGTTGCCTGCTTCCTATAGCGGGGTCTTATGCTGCTAAAGGTTCTACAAACTCCCCAAATATCACAACCACCTGAGAAACAACTGTTCAAACACGGGATCAGACTGGAGGGAAACATTTCAAATTCAGCCATAACAGAGACAACGGCCTTCTATTAGGATTTAAGTCTTGCTCGGGCTTATATATTGTATCACTTTCTTTCCCTGCACCACACCCCCATTTCCCCTCTGTAATGTGATGGATCTTAAGAAACAGGAAATAGTTCTTCCTTTATCCTACTGGCTGCTGTATAGTATGGTATGGTTCAAATACTCTGCATTTGGTGTTTCTATTGTGCTACCTCCTCTGTGGATATATTTAGCCTGCCTGGGTCTAAAGTGTAGCTCCACCATTTGGTACACATTGGAAATTCGGTAAGTTACTTAGCATCTCTAGGCCCTGATGTTTTTCATTTGTGTCCTGGTTTTATTGCCTGGAAAAATGGAAAATTATTGAAGTCACCCTGTCCCAGTAGGCAAAAAAGATACAGTTATATAGACACTGTCTTCTATGTTATTTCCAGAGTTCAGCATGGGAAGGGAACATTTAGAATTGCACTGAATTCACTTTACTGGTCACAGACTTCTAAGCAACAAAACCTATATCTTGAAAACACCATGATCTTAAGACCTATGTCTAAAAAAACCTATGTCTTAAAAAGAAGCATTTTTGTTTATTTTCCTAGAATGTCCATTTCACGACTGACCAGACTTTAGGCAGGATATCAGTTGATTCAGATGATTCTTTATTTCACCTTGGCATGTCTTTTATCAGAAATCATATGAGAACTTTTTAATTTATGAGTTTTTATTGCAATCCTCAATTCACCCTGAGTAGTGTATTATTAAGAGTTCTAGAGGTTCTTATTATCCCTTATCAAAGAATTGTATCTCCACGCAATTCATCTGTAGTCATTCTTCACACAAAGAATCTTTCATATTCTCTTTCTTTCATCATACAACGACAACTCTTGAATACATCATTATTTCACAATGAGCTTATAAATTATTATCATTAGGCAATTTTTCATATAATCTGATTTTATAAACTGTTTCTTTTTATTATCGTTAGAGGGAAACCAGTAAATGCATCTGTCTGTTTTGATCCCCATTGATAACAGTAATAGAAAAGCTAAATAAGGACATCTTACTGAGCTACCAACACATTGGGTATGTGACAAATTCAGACCAGGACATGCATGTGCAGCCAGTCTCTCTCTAATGGACACCTAAGTTGCCTCCTGTCCTGACATCTCAGCTGACAATGATGAGTGATCTAAAGTCCTTCAGTTTGTGTATATGTGGTGCTGATGCTTGAAACCAGGTCTTGTCACAGTAGGCAAGCACTCTATCATTGTGTCACAGCCTCAACATCCCAAATGTCTTTAAGTATATTATTTTCTTCTCATAAATGTGAGTTCTGAAAACGTTAACATACAACTTTTTGTGTGTATGGTTATTTTGCCTGCACTCATGTCTGAGTACGGGATGTGTGCTTGCTGCCCATGGAAGTCAGAAAAGGGCATCAGATTCTCTGGAACTGGAGTTACAGACAGGTGAGAACTGTCATATGGGTTCTGGGAATTGAACCCTGGTCTTCTGGTAGAACAGCCAGTGCTCTTAACCACTGAGTCACCTTTCCAGCCTCTTTATACAATTTTTAAAATTGAGATAAAGACACATGAACTGCCTAGGAGTATATAATTTACTGTGTGAAGTGGTAACCTAAGAAAGAACTTCCAACACCCACCCCTGCATTGTTCTGCTTACCTCTTCTGAGAGAATACAGACTTTTTCTCACATAAAAATACAGACTTTTGCAAAAAGAAGACCAGCCATTCCTTGGAGGTTTGAGCATGGCTGTGCTCATGCTTCCACTCCTGCCCTTGGCTCCCCTGCTTGTGCCTCAGGATCTTGTAAACCTTGTGTTAGTTTTCATTTCTCATGCTGAGTAGCAGAAGAGCAACCATCTCCTTTTTAGCCCTGGTAATCTTAATTCTGTTTTCATGTTAGTCTAGCTATTAAGAAACTAATGATTGAAAACTGGTTCCTGCATTGACTTGTGTGCTTCTTCTTAGAAAGCATTAGCAGTAAATGCTCAGTGTGATGGACATGGCTGCCTGTGGTCACAGTAGATTCTCAAGAACTGTGGCTACAGTTTTCCAAGCCAACATCAGCTAGAGCCAGCTCTACAAATATGGAGAGATGACTAGAATGCCATGTTAATAAAAGCGACAGCAGCCCATTATTTTGGACCAGGTGTCCACACTCATTACTTACAGAGAAGACATCAGAATGGAGTGAATCTTGATGAGTTCCCTTGTCTCTAAACGGAAACACAATTTCTGATCTTCCTAGAATTCAGAGGGAGATAGCTGCTAAATTTCTGGAATGTCAGTCCTAATCAGCATGTGATGAAGTTTTATGCCTTGTCATTCTTACATAAAAGTCGCTTATAATCTAATGTCAATCATTCACTTATTCTTCTACTGCTGGCTCCTTGTTCTTGTACTTCAAGGGAAATGAACTTTGAGATGACCAATCTGCTTTTTATTACTATTTTCCAAGATTTTTTCCTTCAACCTTTCTATATTATTAAAGGTGACCATGTTATCTACCATGAAAAAATACAGACTTTTTCTCAAGGAAAAGCTAAAAGATACATTTCCCACATGATTTCTATTTTACATGCCAGGGTTCATGCATTGCTAGTGATGTGTTCTGTCACTGAGGCACAGCTGGCCCATACCCAACGTGACTTTAGATCATTGTTATTTTGTAGAACATAGGTGAAGGTGAAGATGCCCATCTTCTTCTCTGTCAGCCATGCTAACCTGCAGCCCCTTGTGACACTGTTCAGATAAAACGTGCCTTCTGCAACTGTGGCACTGAATTTAAGTTTAGTTTTACTTCAGTTATTTAAATTTAAATAGCTTCCCATGGCTCATGGCCTCTACACTAGTCAGTGTAGTTGACAGTCCACAGTTGGTGGCAAGGGGACCCAGCTTTACTGCGTCTTTCCATGAGCCTGGAGAACCAAGAAGGAGTTGCCCCCCACCCCATTCCAGGAAATCCTCCAGGGGAACTGAACACTAGTGTTTCTTACAAAGAGTGTAATATCCACCACACACACACACACACACACACACACACACACACAACCTGTCAAGGTGCAAAGAATACAAATTATAGGCCACTCAACCCAAGGGGCATCTTCTATATTTAAGTCCAGTCTACCAAGGCTCAGATATTACAGAAATGGAAGCAGAAAGAAAGATTGGGAGAGGAAGAGGTGGTGGGTGACTACAAGGCAACAGTTCTTTCCAGACACAACAGGGAAGTCACACATATGAACTCACAATGGTTGTGACAGAATGCCCAAGACCAAGTGCCAGCATGAGAGGGTTGCCAGGCACCAAGTCCCATACCTAACTGAGGAACTGTTAGCAACTGATAGGTTCTGGGAGAGGGAGAGTCAGTCAGTTTTCTTTAAGGGTGTGGCTCTTGGTAGGTCAACCATAGTCTAGAAGAAGGCCATATATCGAAGGATAATGTGGGCAGCACAAACTGAAGTTCACAGGTTTAGGAGGAGAAAAAGGAGAGCACACACAGTTGGGCAGGTAAGGATGGCGGTGCATCTGGGAGGAGCTGAGGGGTGAATATGCTTTTCACATGAGGTCCTCAAAGAACCAATTACAAACTGTAAAAAGGAATCGGATAAATATGACTAAAATATTGTTAAAACGTTAAAACGAAGAATATAATTAATATTCACAATTGCTGCCTCCCAGAGTTCTGGCTGTGGCCTAGGCTCCCTTCTCATACACATTATTACCTGGGTTAGTCTGCATGATCCTCACCCCAGTTATTAAGGATCTTTATTTCTTGCCTAAGTCCACAGTATCTGCTCTGTGTGTTCTTTAGGTGTATTTATTTACTTGCATATGTACAAGTTAATGAGGTTCATCATGACTTTTGCATACACATGTATACGTATTTTGACTACATTTTCCCTTATCTAAGCTCTAAGATAATGCTTTTTTAGGTTTTAAAATTTATGTGTACATATGAATGCACGTAAGCCTTGGAGGCCTGAAGGCATCAGATCCCCTGGAACTGGAATTATAGTTTGTTATGAGCCTCTGCAAGAGCACTGAGCACTCTCTAGCTTGGCCCTTTCCTCTCCCATATGTGGAACTGTTTCTTTCCTAGGCCACTTTACTTGGTTCGAGGACTAACATTTTACATTAAGTTCTAACTGCCAGCAATGATGTTCTTGTCTCCTTGTTTGTGTCTGTCATCACTATGAACCATTGCCCTTTTCACAGTAGGGCCTACCAACTCTGGTCTTCTGGCACAAGCCTGTTCTTTGTAGTACGGTTTGTCCCATGTGTCAATGACTGATGACCAGTACTGCTAATCACCTCCCTTGGATCTTTAGACACTGTGAATGTCCTCTGTGATTCTATATAAGTGGCACAGATGCAATGGAACAAATCCCAATATCATGTGGCTTGGGTAATGATTGAAATAGTGAGGCTTCATAAACACAGGTCTGTTTCATTTCTCTAAATTTTCTCCATTTCATGCCTTTTATTAACATTTTATTTTTCCCAGGAAGGCCTTGTATATTGCTTGTTATTTTTTCCCAGAACATCTTGCAGTGCTTTTGCTATAAAAACTTCCTAATTCCAATGTAATTGGTTATTGTTGGTAAAGAGAACACTACTAATTTCTTGTGCATTTATCTTGCATAGAGAATTATGTTGTAATTTTTCACTAAATATAACTGCAAATCTTTTAGAATTTTCTGTGCAGATAGTCATATTGTCTGCAAACAGACACAATATTATCCTATCACTTTGTATTCTTACACCTTTAACTTCCTTTGTTTTTCATACAATGTATTTTGATAATGATTTTTTTTTCCTTTCCCTTATCTAATTGCTTTGTCTAAGACCTCCAGGAAAACACTGAATGAGGACCTGGATAGAGAGACACTATCGTGGTGAAACAAAGGAACAAAGAGCTGATTTGCCCAAGGCCACCTGATGAATTAGAGGCAAACCAAAGCTGGGTCCTCGGGTTTGCAAACCCTTTATTCTTTTCTGCTTCTTTGCTTTTGGTTAATTTGGCTTAACATAAAAACAATTTACTATCTAGACTCTTTTGATCTAAAACTCATTACAGTCAAGAGAAAGTTTGAATACAGTGTGTCAGGACATTGACACTCATGTGAGGCCTCTGTTACTCTCTTCTGTTGTAAACACGTTTGCTATTACAACTGATACCTACAGTTGGTGTATTTCCATCAGAGAAATCCATTTTGTCAGTAAGAGATTAAGAGGATGTGGGAGGGTCCTGTAGTGAAACTATGTTTCACTAAAAATTAAGCAGGCACCCATGTTAGAGACTTTATAATATCACCCAAGGCTTATTTCTAGCAATGCATATTATTGCTTTTGTTTTTTCAGGTAAGGAAACAATGTAGGGATATCAAGGAAAGTGCTCAAGGCCTCTGTGTCTAAGCTTGCAGAACCTTGATTCCAACCTAGGCTGGGTACAGAGCTACCTGCCCTGCTGGATGGCACTGGGCAGAGACACATGAAGAAGTAGCAGAGGATAAGTGCAGATTCTGTTCAAGGGTCAAGACTGAATCCTTGTCCTTACTTTAGCTGAAAGAGAACGCAATCATGAGAAATAAAGGAAGTTGTCTTCTGGCATCTCTTTGACATAAATATATTGGAAGTAACAACATTCAATTGAAGCAATGCCACCAATAGTCTGGGCACATGGCCTATTATAAGAATGTAATATTTATATTATTCTAGTGGTTGGGAAACTGGGGTTCCTGGAGTCAGATGGACAACTCACAAGTTTCTGGGCCAGGTCAAGACCCTGCTCTGTGCACCCATCTTCCATGAGTGGGCAAGTCAGCTTAAAGCTTGTTGGCTTTTCAGTTGACACATGCACTTCAGCAGCTGAACTTTAAGGAATCGTTTCCACCATTATACAGTTCATGGATGCAGGGAGGGGCTTCGATAAACCCGAGTGCATGTTTCCAGACAGAGGAGATAATATCCATGACAAACAGCCATTATCTGGAACATCTGTTGAGATGTTCTTCCTGGCTTTAAATAATGCATGACACACTGTGCTTCAGGTGTACTGCAAACACTCCAGCTCTGACCGTGTTTCCTGCGATCCCTGGGTGTGATGAATGAGATATCTGTTGATCGTGGAGTATGATGCTTAATCAAGCACTTTGGCTTCTGATCAAATTTTCTATATTTTTAAGCCGTAATTATAGCTATAACCAACACTACTTATCTTGCTTTATAATTTGCATATTGATTCCACGTTCAGTGCCTCTAAGCATTTAATGTTCCAAACAGCTCTGCTCAGCCATTGCTAATATGGTCCTCACAACAAGGTTTCTGAGCCTGCTCACATGTATTGACAAGGATGTTACCCTTTGAGGGGAGGAGGTTTTCAAAATATGATTTAATGTGCTCCTGTTTAGGCTTAACTGTACTCAGAAAAGAGGACAAATGAATGTAAACAGTTGGTTGGATCTCTCTGGGGAAGAGTTTTGGGAAAATGTCTTTACTCTTTTTTGTATGCTTAAATTTCCTTCTCTTTCTTTTAAATATAATTTATTTATTTATTTCACATCCCAACTGCAGTTTCTGCTCTCCGCCCCCCTCCCCCTTTCCTCCCCACATCTCCTCTATGATTTTCACCCCCTGGCTCCCAATCCACTTCTCCTACATTTCTGTTCAGAAAGGGACAGGCCTCCCACAGATATCAACAAAACATGGCATATCAAGTTTCGGTAGGCTGGGGAAGGCAGTTCAGTGTGAGGAATAGGTTCCTAAAAGCCAGCCAAAGCCTTAGGGACAGGACCTGCTCTCACTGTTAGGAGTCTCACAAGAAGATCAAACTACACAGCTGTCACTTATATGTAGAGGCCTATGTTGGACACATGCAGGCTCCGTGGTTGTGGGTTCAGATTCTGTGAGTCCCTATAAATTTATGGTAGTTGATTCTATGGGTTTTCTTGTGATGCCTTTGACTCCTCTGGCTCGTATAATCCTTCCTCCAAATTCCCTTTTCCTTAAAACAATTTAATTTCTTGACAGACTATGGACACTCCCATGGAGGGCCTCACCCTCCCTGGGGGAATGAGGGGATAACGGGGGGGGGGTTGGGGGAGAGCACGGGAGGAGGGGAGGGAATGGGAGAGGGACCTGGAACTGACTTGTGAAGCAACCTCGTTTCTTATCTAAATTTAAACTGGAAAAAAAAGAAAGTTATTTGAATATATGTTAAACATTAATGTAATTTTTGAAAGGTTATATCTGATTTTTTTACCAAAATAAATCTGGAGAATAAAAAAATAAAAAAAACAAAAAAAATTTAATTTCTTTGTGTGTGTGTGTGTGTGTGTGTGTGTGTGTGTGTGTGCTGTGTGTGTCCCAGAAGTCAACATCAGATGTCTTTCTTTATGGTGCTCCACCTTATTTATCTATTTTTAAGGAGAGTCAGAATTTGTTTGTTCATTTATTTGTATTTATCTATTTGCATTGAGGGGGCATTCACACTACCATAGTGCACAGGTGCAGAGCAGAGGCCAACCTTTGGGAGTCCATTCTCTCCTTCTACTGTGTGGGTCCTTAGGATTTGTGGCAAGTACCTTTACCCTATGAGACATTTTGCTGGTCCCTGTCTTATTTTTAGAGACAGGGTATTTCACTGAACCTAGCTGGCCAGTTAATTCCAAGAGATCCACCTGTCTTTACCTCTAATTCCTCCAGTACAAACGTTATAGAGTGAGCCTCTGCACTCAGCTTTTGTGTGCTGGGAATTAAAATTCAGGTTTTCATGTTTATACAGTAGGTACATTACAGACTAAGTCATGTCCTTAGATCCTAAAATTTTAATTTTAATGTATGCAAATGAAGCAAGTTTTCTTGGCGGACTATCTTTTTTTAATTTTAGAAGCACTCTTACTTACATATCAATCCCTCGCTCTTCCATTTTCCTATGCTCCCCACCCACCCACCCCCAATCCACACACCACCCACTCTCCAAGGATAGTGAGGCCCTCCAGGGGGATCATCAAAGTCTATCACATCATTTGGGAGAGGGTCTAGGCCCTCTTTCTAGTATCTGAGCTGAGAGAGTATCCCTTCATGGGAAATGGGCTCCTAAAGTCCATTTGTGCTCTAGGGATAAACACTGGCTCCACTGTTAGAGGTCCCATAGACTTCCCTGACCTCCCAACTGGCACCCACATTCAGAGGACTTGGTTCGGTTCAATGCTGGTTCCCCAGCCTTATATCTAGGGTCTCCGTGCTCTCACTAGGTCAGGTCAACTGTTTCTGTGGGTTTCCCCAGCACAGTCTTGACTCCTCTGCTCATCTCTCCTCTCTCTCTGCAACTGGATTCCAGGAGTATGGCTCAGTGTTTAGCTGTGGGTGCTTGTGGTGGACTATCTTTAGACCACCAGCCTGCAACTCATGCCCTGGAGACTTATTAATTATAAAACCTTGGCCTTAGGTTAGGCCTTTTCCCAACTAATTCTTATAACTTAATTAACCCATATCTTTAAAGTCTATGTTTTGCCAATGGCTTGGTTACTTCTTTTTTTGTGCAGCACATCTGACTTGCTCCTAGTCTGCTGGTGAAATCCTTCACCTAGATTCCTCCTCCCAGTCTCTCTCTGTCTCTGTTTCTGTCTCTCTCCAGAAATCATGCCTATCCTGCCTCTTGCCCAGATATTGGCCAATCAGCTCTTTATTAAACCAATCAAAAGGTGCATTGGCACAGAGGCATCTTCACAGTGTACAAATATTCTACAACATTTTTCCCATTTGTCTAAGTAAGGAGGAAAGGATTTAACCCTAACACAGTAAAACTATATATAATAAGAACAATTATCAGGTAAGAATTACATTCATAATTTCCAGTCCATTTGTATTTGGCATATTTGGAAAAATACTCTATTATTTATCCCATTTTGGTGAGTTCGAAGTTTTATACCTAAACCATTTTCTATCATAACTTGTATTGCCATCTTAAAAATATCTTTTTAGATCTAAAAAAATCTTAGATAAACAACTCAAATTTCTATGCTTCTCAACCTACAAGCTTTCCCATCCTTTACATAAGTCTTTTTTTCTGAATCTGGTAACAAGGAAAACTGTAACTAGAGCTATCTAGTCTTCAACCGCATCAAAGACTTGAGAAAGATTAAACAGGAAATGCACAGCAAACAGCTTCCAAAACTATAGAAATGACAGAGACATCTGATTGTCTGGAAAATTACCCAAGTTTCTTCTGCAATGTTGGGGCAACTATCTTTGGCCTACAGGCCTAGAATATCTGACAGATTTTTCTGTGAAGCGGGAATTTTGAAGGACTATCTTACCTTGTCTTGGCAACATTCAGCAGTTACCTTCTTTTATATCCTTCTTGTCCAATTTGTACAGCATGCTGTCAGGACAATTTCTTTGTCTAATGGCTAACTGTCCCACAAATAAAAACAAACTCCATATGGCGGTTCTTAAATGACTATCATCATCTTTTGAAGTAAATTGGTGCTGCCAGGATCAGATATGTCTCACTATCATGAAAAGTCTTAAGTTATTAAAATGTTTTAAATATCATATTCTGTACATCTCTGAAGTGTTTTAAGACCACCTACCTATCTAAAATATATTTCTGTTTGACCTTGAAAGCATAACTAAGATGACTATAAGTTTGATTGTAATAGATGATTAACTACTAACCTGTATTTCTTAATTATCCTGAATATATTTAAAAAGTAGAACTTTATATTACATTTTTAACTGAGCTCCCTAGGTACAATATCTTAAACAAGAGTAGAAACATATATACAGTATGTTCTAACAAAAATAACCTTAAGTTTGTACCAATATACTATATCCCCCCTTCTTTCCAGACAGATATCTTTGAATCTAACTTGCTTTGTTTAGTTTTTTTTCTGACCATGACCAGTACAATTTTCCACTAACCCCTCCTAAATAATGACAAACATGCACCAAACCATTGAAAACCACTTACCCCACCTCTTGGGAAAGTGGGTTTCTTGTTCTCTTGACTGTTTCCTGTTGTCTGGGGGCAATGGAATCTATGTGGGACCCTGAGGAAATTGAGATAATGATCAAGTCCTGGGAAAACTAGATGTAATATTTGTTGTTCAATCTATGTGTATGGGGAAGTGTAGGGTTTATCTAAAGTCCTGGTTAGAGAATTTTGTGAGGTTAGAGCATCTCAGCTAGCAACTTTGAAGTTGTTCTGTATGTAGAATTTTGAGGAAGCTGCAACAGAGGCATTCCAAGAGGCTGGATCACCTGGGTTATTTTTCTTGTCTTTATTGGTATCTGGTCCTTTTGTTCTAAAAACACACAAAATTTTAAAGTTATATATATATATATACATATATCTGCATCAACACAAGTATAGAATTGTAGTGTGCACAAGTCAGTTAAAGATGATTTTCTATTTTCTGTTTAAGCAGGTAAAAGTCATCTCTTAACTTTGTAAGTCTGTTTGAACTATATAACCATACTGTAATAGAAACTTCAAAGCTTCCATCCATATGAAAGGATGGCATGTAATAATAAGTCATGGGGACTCTGTAGCCAAGATCCTCAGGAAGTCTTCCACAGTCAAATCTGATCTTTATTAATTTTGAAGAAATCCATACTTTTTTGTTTCCTCTGGAAACAAAAGCAAAACCTCTCCCCCAACACAATATATTTTCTTCCACTCAGAAGTTAAGACCTTTTAAAAAATATATAGGTTAGTTTAATTTAGCAGATTCCATAATCCAATGTCTTTCAGCAGCTATATTTTTTGTTCATTAGCATTTAAAAAATTTAAGTCAACAAAGAACCATACAGGATCCAGATATCCTTTGTATTTCCCATCTTTTGTGGCCTTTTCCTTTCATCTTATTTTACTCTTTCTTTAAAGACTTTACATTATTTTAAACTATTTAAATATTTATCTATGATTATACTCATTTTCATTTCTTCAGTATCTAAGCACATTTTTTATTTTATTTTATGTATGTTTTTTATTTAAATTAGAAATATGCATGCTTCAAATGTCAATCCCGGCTCCCCCCCTTCTCCCTCCACCTACCCCACCCCCAGGCCCCCACCCCCAGCCCAATCCCCACATCATTCCCCAGGGAGGGTAAGGCCCTCTTTGGGGGGTTCTCCAGAGTCTGTCATTTCATCTAGGGTGGGACCTAGGCCCTTCCCCATGTGTCCAGGCTGAGAGAGCATCCCTCCATGTGGAATGGGCTCCCAAAGTTCATTTGTATGCCATGGTGAACACTAGTCTACTGCCCAAAGCCCCAGAGATTTCTGAGGCCTCCTCACTGACCCTACATTCATGGAGTATGGATCAGTCCCCTGTCAGTCTGGGGTTCAAGAGCTCCCCTTGACCAGTCAGCTGTCTTTGTGGGTTTCACCAGCACGGTTTTGACTGCCTTGCTCATCACTCCTCCATGTCTGTTATTGCGTTCCAGGGGGGTCAGTTCAGCATTTAGTTGTGAGTATCTGTCTCTGCTTCCATTTGTCACAGGATGAAGGTTCTAGGATGTCACATAAGTTAGTCACCCACCTTATCATCAATCAGGTAGGGCTACTAGTGTAGTCTCTCCACTATTACTTAGTTTTCCAGTTGGTGTTATCCTTGTACATCTCTGGGAATCTCACTAGTGTCAGCTCTCTCCTCAAAGCTATAATGACTCCAACTATTATGGTATCTCTCATCCTGGTCTCCTCTGCTCTTACCCCGACTCAGCCTTCCTGCTCCCCCATGTCTTCTTCTACCCTCCTCTTATCCACCTCTCTTTTTCCTGGTTCCCTCTCTTCTCCCCCCATGTTCCCAATCTGCTCAGGAGCTCTTGCCTCTTTCCACTTCTCTGGGGTATAACGCATATCTCTTGTGAACCTCCCTGTTTCCCAGACTCACTGGCCCTGGGATTGTAGGCTGACACTCCACTGATCCATGTCTAAAATCCATATATGAGTGAGTACATACCATGTTTGTCTTTTTGTGACTGGGTTACCTCACTCAGGATGGTTTCTTCTAGTGCCATCCATTTGCCTGCAAATTTCAAGATTCTGTTGTTTTTTTCCACTGAGTAGTACTCCATTGTGTAAATATACCACATTTTCTCTCTCCACTCTTCAGTTGTGGGGCATCTAGGTTGTTTCCAGGATCTATCCAAGCACATTTTTAAGCACATTGTAACCTGTTCAGTTTTGTTTTGTTTAGCCTAGACTTGACTCTACTAAGTACCTGCAGCCTCACACTTGCAACATTCTCTGACACTTGAGCTGAGCCTTAAACTGCTAAGCCTGGTGGCTAGCTCCATCCCCTCCAGATGAGAGCAGAGACTCATGCCTGTGGACACAGGCCTGGAACTGTTTTACCTGTCCCAGCTCTGAGAAGTTTCTGGGTCCGTGCTATGGTAGGCATTTCTACCTAGTCTGCTGCCACCAAGCAGCACACCATGCTGCTGGCTGTTTATAAACCCATTCAAATGCTTGGGAGCAGGGCATCTTTAAAGACACATGCCTCTGTATGCCATGAGTACCAAATCTACTCAGAGCTTTTTGTCCCAGTTCTTTCAGGCCCTATGTGGATTTACGTGCCCCATGTTGGGTCCCATTTGTAATAGGGGGACACCAACCTGCAAATAATGACCCAGAGACTTGTTAATCATCAGTTTGGTCTTTAGCTTAGGCTTGTTCCCAACTAACTCTTAAAACCCAAATTAACCTGTTTCTGTTTTAGTCTACATTCTGCCACATGGCCTGGTTACTTCTATGGCCCATCCAATTTGTTCCCACTCTGCTGGTGAAATCTCATGCCTACATTCTATCTTTTTCCAGAAATCTCACCTATCCTCTTCTGCCTAGCTATTGGTCATTCAACTCTTTATTAAACCAATTAGAAGGCACCTTGGCAAAGACAGGTCTTTGCAGTATATACATTTCTGCAACATGCATATAAGTAGTCTTTTAGAATATAGTTATACTGTTTTTAAAAATAAAATTATGTATCCCATAAGTTTGGGTATAAAGGATTCACATGTACTGTCTCTGCCCTCATTATTCCAGTAACAGGAACTAAGTTGGCTGTTATTTTTGTTTTTAGATATTCTATTTGGACTTCGTGTTGTAGAATATTGAGCTTGAAGACAATTCCACATGTGTGGTTTATCCATCCCCTACTTAGGTCCATGTGAAATGTGAGCATTGGTGTGATTCTAGTTGGTACTTCTCACAACCATCCTAGGCCTGTATGGGCATTTTTTAATTTTTCTCTCCTGAACAGCATTTCTCTGAGTGCATAATAATGTCTTTGTAGAAATATTTCCACATTATTTAAAAAATATCAATTATTTACTGATACTTCATTTGACAAGCCTGTTTCTTAAAATATTCAAATGCTTCAGGAATCTGTCAGTTGTGTCCTTGGAGACTGGATTGTCTCCCTTTCCTGTTTCACAACCATGAGACCTCTGCAGGCTGACATGCAACTGTCATCCTGGAAGCTTTCTTAGCCCCAGTCCAAAGAATGTTCTAGAATAGGTTGAGTCCCTTTTTTTCCTCTTTAAAATTTTAACTAGTATAGATTTTCTTCTGGCATTTTTGAATGTATTTAGTTTTAGTTGACTGCCCCTCAGGCCCTTCCTAC
Source organism: Mesocricetus auratus (assembly GCF_017639785.1). NCBI lineage: Eukaryota > Metazoa > Chordata > Mammalia > Rodentia > Cricetidae > Mesocricetus > Mesocricetus auratus. The sequence goes on from NW_024429189.1 coordinate 113,414,950, forward strand.
CCCCATCTCCCTGCCACCATTTATGCATGTATTGTCCACACCTAGTATTACCCATTTCATTCTCGCATCACCTGGGTTATAGCCCCAACTCTATTTCAGTCATAGTCTTCTTAACATGCTTGCTGGCAGTTAGTTTCTTCTTTCTGCCCATCTGGCTGATTTCAGGTTGAAAACATTTTTTCTAGCTGCGAAGAGACACCATGACCACGGCAACTCTTATAAGGAAAACATTTAACTGAGGGGACTTGCTTACAGTTTCAGAGGAGGTTCAGTTCAGTATTATCATGGCAGGGAGCATGACCAGAAGCTATATTTAGTAGCCAATGGGTCTGGTGTAGTTTGAGGTTCCAATATGCAGTACAGAATTTCTACCTGTCTCTTGAATAAACCTTAGCCTACCTTAAACCTGCTATTCCCCAAGTCCAAACCCATCCATTTTAACCTTCCAAAGAGTGGGTCTCAGTCTTCTGCAAGGTGGGGGAAGAGTCAGGTTTGTGGGAGGATGCTACTTTATTCTGCTATTGTCTGGTCCATTTGTGGTCCCATCTTGGAAGCTCCAGACCTCATGGGTTCTGTCGCCCTGTTGCTGAGCAGAACAACAGGTACTCAGGTGTCAGTAAATTGCAATTCTCTGCTATCCCTTCATCTCCTACCCTATCCTGATGGCCTGGATTTTATTGTTGCCATCCACTCTTATTCTCCTTATCTTTTAATCTCCCTCCCTCCATGTGAAAAAAACATTTTAGAGGATTTGAGGAGGAAGCAGTAATGACTACTTGAGTTCCATCTTTCAGATTTATTAGAGGGCCCTTTCATTTTGTGTTCAGGAAGCAATTCAATGTTCTCACTTAGCTGGAGAGAACTGTAGAGTTTTAAAGTCTCATCACCTCATTCGCTGGCTTGTCTTCAGTGATGGGGATGCCTCATTCTCTAGCAACTGGAAAGAGGCAGAGGAGAGTGGTTTTCAGTCTTATGTTGTAAGAAACAAAATAGGTGGAGAAAGACCTCCAACTTGGCAGTTTTCCAGTGATACTTCTTGTTATTAGTAGCTTGTGAAGTTTGTGGACTGTGGTCAGTTTTGACCTCTAAACTAATTAAGTAGACCAGGACAAAGAAGAGGAAAATAGAATTCATTAGACTATATTACACAAATAGGTGTGTTCTTAAATTATTATTAGATTTGATTTTTTGTACCCCAGGTTGGCCTTGAACTTACTATGTAGCCAAAGATAACAATGAATTTCTGATCCTCTTGCCCTCACCTCTTGAGCACTGGGATTACAGGTGTATGCCACTATTTCTGGTTTATTCAATGTTGGGCATCAAACTTAGGGCTTTGTGCTTAACAAACACTCCATCAATGGAGGTATATCCCAAGTGATAATAGCTTCATGTGTGTACTAAAAGGGTATGTGTAAATGTTATTTACCACAACAAAGGGTATTTGGAAAAATGCAAATAAAAAACAAAAAATAATTCTTTTATGAAAAAGTAATGAATTTAAAGATCTTCAGTGTTAATCTTTCCAACCAGCTGACTGAATATTGAATACTAGCTGCAGATTCTATTTTAATCAGGAGGGGGAAACCTGGAAATCTCTGTGGATTAGAAGAGTAGGGGAGTGGACTTTAGGCAGCCTCCTTGGTCCACCTGAACCTTTTGCCTTCCTGTTGAATGCTGGCTATTCTGTTGTGTAAGAGACATTTCCTTGGGAACACACACACACACACACACACACACACACACACACACACACATTCCTCATCCCAGAAATGGAATCCACAACAAAGTATTGATTACACCAGAATCCAACTTGGTGAAACACTGAGTTTCTATTGGGGTTTTATAGGCTGACCCAAATGCAGCCACATCATAGAAAAGCCTACTTCAACATGGGTGATGACCAGAGGAGCTACAGCCTTGGAGCTGTCTGTACAACTTGCAGGCCAAACTTCCTTCTTTCTGTTGCTTTTTGGAAAGTATAATGTCATTCCCCTACCAGTTGTTTTTGCTACTATAGCCCCCGGGAAGAAATCTGATGACTATGGCACATTTTGGCATTCCTAGGCACATGAAGTCTGTAGAATTCCTGAGTCTCAGGAATGTCCCTACTCCCTCCTGGAGGCAATGTTTCAGTTAGGAGGAAAGTGCTACATAACGCAGTCCTATGCCACAACTTTCTGGGGAGACCTCCACTCCTTTATTGCTGCAGCTTCAGTTCATGCCGCTTATCCCATGAGTTTTGATTGTGGACTAGGCCAGAGCACAGCCAGTTCCCATCAGGAGCTCATCTGAGGAGAAGCAATGATAGAGGTAGGGCTATAGCCTTAAAGTTTAAATGAGTCATGGGTGGGGGAGAGGGATTGATCAATAAAGTGTTTGCCTTGCAAGCATGAGTACCTGAGTTTCATTCCCAAAACCCATGTAAAATAATAAAAGTGTGATGCTTTGGAAGCAGGTGGGTCCTTGGGGGGTTGTTGGCCCACTAGCCTAACATAACTGGGGAGTTCTGGGCCAGAGAAAAATCTTGTCTCTAAGAAAAAAGTAGAAAGTACCTCAGGAACAACATTTGATGTTGTTCTCTGGCCTCCATATACATGGACATATGTACACCTGTATGTACACATGAACACAGAGAAAAAATTGAAATTAATTTTAGGATGTTCTTGTGTACATTGAGGGTGGAGATTGAGTTCATTCACCGAGTCACTCCACTGAAACCTTGAGATGGCCTACAGAAGGAGAAGATTATCTCTATAATTTATTATGTTTCTTTTGAACACAGGAAATTAGAACTACTGAAAATGGGTGTAGCAATATTTACATGTTACATGTTCTTCCAGAATTTTGTCAAGTCTACCAAGAGGTATCTACTTAATCTATGCACTTGAGGCTATGCGATGACCTCAAGGAACTGAATATGGTGACAGTGATTTTATATGATTTGCAAGGCTAGGTCATAAAAAACATGTAAATGGCATCTGTTTGTCTGTCTATCAAAACCTTTGCTCATGTTTAAAGGAAGCCTAGGTCCCATTTTGATGAAACACGGATCTTTGCCTTTAGGTCTGCTGAGCTTTCAGCCAGGTTAATGAGTTAGTGAGCTACCCTGCACCAGTCTCCACTGAGCTGTTCCAATAGCTGCTGCATGATGCAAAGATGAGTCACTCCACCCAAGGCCTGCTCCAAATGTAGGCTTGTGAGAAAAGAAATAGCAATTGTCTTAAGTCTCTAAGTTTTGGAGTGATTTTTAATGCAACAATAGTGGGGATATAAGAGGCAGGACAACACTTAGGGGGATAATTGCAGTAATAGAGCGTAGGAGTCCCCCACAGCAGCCACTCTCATGCTCTCTATGTCATCAACAGAGAAACGAATAATGTCCATCCAAAAATCCATTTTCCAAGAGTGCTTGTAGAGAAAATTGGCCAGTGACACAAAAGCAGCTTCTTAGGTGGGACTTTTGGCACAAGATCTTTAAAATTTTTAAACAATTATGCCACCACCACTACACACACCTGTTTCTTTGTATGTGAGCAGGCTATTGCTTGCATGGTACATGAGGTGGAGGTCAAAGGACAACTTTTGGGAGTCAGTTTTCTCCCTTTATCATGTGTATTTCAGCAGCCATTTTATGAGTAGGAGGTGGTTTAAAGACACAAGCTGTGGGCTATGGAGGAATGAACAAAAGATGCAAGAGACAGGGACTAATTATGTGGTGACACACCAAACTCACCCTGGAATATGTGCTAGCATTAATGGGAGAGGAAACAAGCTGTTAGTCTCTTTGAAGCGCCATTATTCTGGGCCTCCAACCACCAGTAAACCCAACTGACATAGGAGAGCTCTTGTGGAAATCTGAAGAACGGAGGTCACTACAAACACTCAACCAATTGTACATGGATGCAGCACCTGCCCTCCAATATTTATGGTCACCCATTTGTCTGTGAACCAGATAATGTTTACAGCTCTGTCTCACTTAACAATGAAAAGGCCTGAGTCCAAGCTTGTTTGTTTGTGAGACTGTGTGTTGCTATAAAGTGCAAACTGGCCTTAGACTCAGAATCTTCTTGCCTCTGCCTCTCAAATGCTGGGATCACAGCTAAGCTTTGCAAGGGTTTTCTTACCTCCTTTTCTATATCAGAGGCAAGTGAAGCCAGGTTCCTAGAAATTCCAGCACTGAATCAGCTGAGGTAGGAGGATTATGAATTTTGGGACATCTTGGTTTGGGTAGTGAGAACTTGTCTCAAACGAACAATGAACCAAACAAATAAAATTGGAAAAATAACTGAGAAACAATGAGACAGAGAGATCCTACTCAGACCTAGGGCTTAATGAATGCTGCTGTTTTAACTCTGGGTGCTTCAAGAGCTTTGTGAGTGGTGGGAGAGCAGTGTCTGAAAGATGTTGAGGGTACCAGAGACTTGGGTTGAAGTTGGTCATATAGTAGTGCTTGAGTGTAGGAAAGACAGAGGAGATCTGATCTTCTTGCAGCTAAAAGAAGAGGTCAATGACTATGAGACTTTTGAGGTTGTAGCTGCCTTGAGCAAGAATGGCAGGAGCAGTTCTTCTCTGTAGCATTAGGTTTTGCATACATGGCTCTGACTCTGCTCCAAGCTCCGCTGAGTACTGCCCTGTGATTTCCATACTATTCCCACCAATAGAGGAACTTTGTTCCTTCCCATCTAATCTTGGCTCAAGTGCATGATAGAAATGAGCATGTGTGGTATCAGAGATCAGACCACCAAAGATCAGGTAGTTCCTAGGTAGTCACTCACTGGCTTTGGAAGCCAACACCGTGGTGTGCAGGAATTGGGGCAGGAGCTGAGTAAGTAAGCTCCAGGCAACATCAGCTCACCAGCTCACCAGCTATAGGCCCTGATAATCCTGAAAAGGAGCCCCCTCCCCCAGTTTCCACTGTGGCTGCCTCTGCTGATACCAGGCAAGCAAAGATGGTGTCTTTACTGGCCAAGATGCATGCTCAGATTCATGAGCTAAAGAAATGATACATTTTAAAAGCCACTAAATTTCAAAATGGCTTATTTATGCAGGCAGATAAGTGGAGCAGATGTACAGTACTGTAGCTGGTACTTCTTAGTAGTTGATGCAAGTCTGTAGTGATTAATATTATGAATATCATTTTTACGGATTCGGCTGTACTCTTTTCTACTGTCCATAATTAAAGATATTTGTGAACAGACATGATGGGATCAGGAGATAGAAATCTGTTTGGAGATTTTTCTGAGTGGTTCAGTGCCCATGAGTCTGTAATCATAAGGGCTTGTTATCCCCATCTCAACCACTCTGTGCCTTTAGATGAGTCTGTGTACAAACCATCCACACATGATGTTCCCCCATGTGGTCTAAGTTTCTTGAAAATGAGGCTACTGTTTATTCACCTGAGGGTAGGAGAGCCCAGGCAGGGCACTTCTTCTCTTAGAGGGAGCTGGGGAGGTCTGGATGAATTGTGGGTCCTGTTAGTCTCCCTGGATTATCAAAGGAGGTGACATCAAGGGGATTCGGAGGACAAAGATGGCCAGACCCTCCACTCACCTTCCTCTCAATTGAAGAACTCAACGCATCTGGTCAGGTGTGTGTGTGTGTGTGTGTGTGTGTGTGTGAGAGAGAGAGAGAGAGAGAGAGAGAGAGAGAGAGAGAGAGAGAGAGAGAGAGAGAGCATACATATACACAAATGTGTGGATGTTAGGGGTAAACACTGGCTATCTTCCTCTGTCACTCTCTACTTTGTTTGTTTGTTTTCCTGGCCAGGCTGGAACTCTCTATGTAGACCACGCTGTCCTCAAACTAACTGAGATCCTCATGCTTCTGCCTTCTGAGTGCTGGAATGAAATACGTGTGGGCTGCCTCATCTGTCCCTTTTTGAGATTGGGTCTCTCCTTGAACCCAGAGCCTGCTGTTCTGGCTTGACTGTCTGGCCAGAGTGTCTGGCATCTGCCTATCTTCACCCACCAGGGTTGTAAGCACAGGTTGCATGGGTAGCTGAGGACCCTCACACTTGTGCATCGAGTATTTCACTCACTGAGTACAACTTCTCCCCAGTTACTAGACTTCCTTTTGCAACAACCTATGAAAAGTTTGTCAACAGTCATTTTGTCTTTTTCCTGGGATGACTACACAGACTCAACTTTCTCCATTTCCCTTTGCCAGATTTTCCCTGCTTTTCTTCTTTCATACATTCTGGGTAAGAAGACTAAATCTAAACTTCAGTTAGATCTCAACCAAGTCTGTGCAGAACAAAACAAGTGACCCTTGGTCTGTAGATTCCATGCTTCCTCCAGAACTCCTAAATGCCTTCCCCTCACATACTATGTTTCTAACTTCTGTTGAGCTTGGGGTCTAATATGAAACTGAGTTTTGTTCTTTCTACCCCCTTGTATCTGTATTCTTTGTGAATTTTAATCCTTCCCATTGCTATGCAACCTGTCCACATACAAGAATGCCCTTTATGACTGGCTTTCAGGGCCCCATTCCATTTCATTGTTTTCATTTCCTTACACCCCAGGAACACTGGCCTTTGCTTATGTTTGTAGTCTACCTAACTCATTTCTTTATTCCTTTTAGTGATCAGTGGGTCTGTCATAGAATAACTATTGCAAATGCCCACCTCGCTCCTGACTTCCACCTTATTAGCTTTAGCTTCTCTAGGCTCATATGCTTAAGCATCCTTGACTGAGGAAGCATGCTCTACTGTGGGCAGGATGGCTGGAGGTGGGAAGGAGTGGTACAGAGCAGAAAGAGAGGGTCAGCCTACTGGAGTCAGCTGTTAGCCATGGAGGATGGGGCTTTGTGGCTCAGCCTTTTCTCCTTCTCACCCTTCAGGTGTAGAGAAGACCTGATGAACATTCCACATCATATCTATTCATCCCCTACCAGGATTGAGCCCCATCATTCAGAACATTACCTGCTTGCTGCCCTGCCTTTTCCTCCACTCCAATATCCCTCAAATAGGTATTTGCCCTCAGACCCCTGCTGAGATCTCAGAGTAAAGAATCAAAGACCTATGTAGAAAAGATTTCTGAATTGATTCTGAAAGGAAAGTTGAGACTTTGTCAGTTAACAGGAATAGACCCAGCAGAAATTGTAGTAGCTTTTATTAATGATGAATTTGCCTCATTATGGGCAGAAAATTGAACATTGGCAAAGAGCTCGTAGTAATTTTGGGGGAGATTAGTAACAAATATCCCAAAAGTAAGAGACTTCAGTTTATGATGAGAACTAATTGGATCCTTCCTCACATTGTATAGGGAACACCAATTTTTGGAGCCCTTACATTATATACTGAAGCAAATAAGTAAGAAAAGGTAGGTTATAAGTCAGACAAAATAAGTAAAGTGAGTCAAAGTCCTTAAGATTCAGTTTAAAAGTCACACTTATATGGTATTATTAGATTTTCTTAATATAGTTACTGTCTCTCAGTATGAGGAAAGAGTTGTTTTAAATATTGGAACCACTGAACTTATTCCAGATGATTCAGAATTAACTTATTTATTAAATTACAATACATTATCAGGACTCTAAATAATCTCATCTATAACATAAATCAGATGCCATATGGGCCAACCAGTCTCTCTAGCACAAGGTAATGATGAATTGATCAGCTATTGGTAGGAAATTTACTAGAAGCCTCAGCAATTTCATAATTAGCATCATGCTAATAGCAAAGATTTGAGGAAAGATTTCTCTATTGCTTAGCAACAAGACAAGGAAATGTCCTCCTTGTTTTTTGTATAGCCAAACTCCACTACCTGCAGCAAGTAACCTAAAGGATACTCAAAGAAATGAAAGTTAAAGTATGTGTATCATATACTTATTCAGAATTTCAATGGATGACTGCTTTGAGTTCTGAAAAGGCTGATAATGTAATTACACATTTATAAGATGTTATGGCCATCATGGGGATACATGTACAAATTAAGACTGACAATGTTCCAGCATATGTGTAGTAAATGAAGCATTTTTACATATTATAATATAAAGCATATTGCAGGTATACCACACAATCCTACAGGACAAGCAGTTATAGAAGTATCTAATTGTACTTTAAAAGATATGCCTAATAAGCAGAAAGGGTTAATAAAGATCCCAAGAGATAGAACACATAATGCTTTATTAACTTTAAATTTTTAAAATGCTAATGAGAAAGGAATGACAACTGTGGAGAGATTGGATAATGGGGAAAAACTGCTGAATTAAAACAGTCTATATACTTCAAAGATGTTTTGACCTCCGAATGGAAACTAGGATATGTGTTACTTTGGGGAAGATGTTTTGCTTTTGTTTTCATAGGAAAAGAAAAGCTATGGATACCATAAAGATTGATAAAGATTAGATTTGAACAGGAACGACATCTTGATCAGGAAAGGTAACAGTGCATCAACTACATGGACATTCCATCTAAATTAACTTATAAGGCTGACAGGTGTCTTTCATTTGATCAACAATAAGCTGCTAAAAAGTTATGATACAAAGTAAATCAGGTACAAAACTTTGGGCTCACCAAGGTAGCATATATAATGGAGTATTTTCTTTGAATTTATCAAATACTAATGGAGTGGACATTGTGAAGGTGTTTCCTACATGATAATGATTCTTATTGTACATAGTTATGTTATTGTAGCATTAAAACCTTTCTTTTATTTAGACAAGAAGGTGGAATATGGGAGATTTGTCTGTGTTGCTTCTTGTAGACAGCCAATGGAGTCAGACCTTGTTTCAAAGGGTGGAGTCTATACTAAGCTGGCTGGGGTGGACCATAGAGTTTTTAGTGGATTGAGAGGAAGCTAGAGGGACATGCAAAAGATGAAGAAGGAGGAGCTGGTGGAGATTCACAGTGTTCAGTTGGGGAAGGTGGAGAAGAGTGGCTGATCCTTTCTCCATCTTCCAAGAATCTATCAGGTTTATTTTCCTAATATTTGTCTCCTGAGTTTTATTTTTAATAAAATAATAAAAGAAGTTGCAATAGGAAAGACTCCATATTAAGTCTCCGTCAACTTTTATTCCTTGTTTGGCAGCAGTATATGGTGGTAATAAGCAGGTAGATTCAAGCTTGAGGGGACTATGGATGGCCAGCTGGGTCTGAAGTCTCTTTGGTGACTGCTTTTTGAGTAACTAAGCAGTGGTGTGAGAGAAAAGTGGAGGCCCCAGCCTGGGACTCGGGGCCATATTCTGAACTACTTGGAAGCCTAGTGTTGGGAATAAGAAGCCAGGCAGTATGATCCTGTGAGTGGCACTGTGTGGTACTTCCCTCACCTGGAGGCAGAGCTAGGGGATGGATGCACAGTTGGCAAGCCATGACCTGAGAACATAGCTTTTCTAGGTATCCCACAGTTTTGCCACTACTATTGTCCTCACTGTTGCAGCTGTCCTCTGCTACCTCTTTCTCATGCTTCCAACTCAGCCTGCATGACTGACTGTGAAAAAGGAAAAGCTATTCCATAGAAGGCTCTGTTGGGTGTGGTGTTACAACAGTGGAGGAGGCAAGATGACAGAATATATCCCTGTGACTCATTCAGTGAACCCTGCTTATTTAGTCTGTGAAGATTGTTCAGACCTATCAAAACCATTTGTTTGACCAATCACTGTTTTGTTCCTTAGCACACATCCCTCTGCCTTTCTTTGACCAGTGTGCAATTGGTTCATCAAAGCTTCTGTGTTGGCTTGAAAGAAAAAAAAAGGCCCCAAAGGGAGTGGCACTACTAGGAGGTGTGGCCTTCTTGGAGTAGGTATAGCCTTGTTAGAGAAAGCATTTCACTTCATCAGTGGCCTCAGGGGCCTCGGTCGTGGTCGAGGCCGTGGGGCTCGTGGAGGTAAAGCCGAAGACAAGGAGTGGATCCATGTCACCAAGCTGGGCCGCCTGGTTAAGGACATGAAGATCAAGTCCCTGGAGGAGATCTACCTGTTCTCCCTGCCCATTAAGGAATCCGAGATTATTGATATTTTTCTGGGCGCATCTCTAAAGGATGAAGTTCTAAAAATCATGCCAGTACAGAAGCAGACTCGGGCTGGCCAGCGCACCAGGTTCAAGGCTTTTGTCGCTATTGGGGACTACAACGGTCATGTTGGTCTTGGTGTGAAGTGCTCCAAGGAGGTAGCCACAGCCATCCAGGGGGCCATCATCTTGGCCAAGCTTTCCATTGTCCCTGTGTGGAGAGGTTACTGGGGGAACAAGATTGGCAAGCCCCACACTGTCCCATGCAAAGTGACGGGCCGCTGTGGCTCTGTGTTGGTGCGTCTCATCCCTGCCCCTAGAGGCACTGGCATCGTCTCTGCTCCTGTGCCCAAGAAGCTACTGATGATGGCTGGTATTGATGACTGCTACACGTCAGCCAGGGGCTGCACTGCCACCCTGGGCAACTTTGCCAAGGCCACCTTTGATGCCATCTCCAAGACCTACAGCTACCTGACCCCTGACCTCTGGAAAGAGACTGTGTTCACCAAGTCTCCTTATCAGGAATTCATGGACCATCTTGTGAAAGCCCACACCAGAGTCTCTGTTCAGAGGACCCAGGCTCCAGCTGTGGCCACCACATAAGGGTTTTCATACAAGAAAAATAAAGTGAATTAAGTCTGTTAAAAAAAAAAGACATCAAAGTGTCACAACCCCAGCACCTTTGTTATCTGCAGGAATATGAACACTTGCAAATACATACTTAAATAATTTTTTGTTGCAGTGGGCAGTAGTTAATGTAGAGGCTGGTAGCTTCAAAGTGCTGAGATAAAGTGACCCAGAGTACTCAATTCTCAGGGAGCATTCTGGAAGAGAGGGCAGAAAGAATGAAAGAGGATGAGAATTACTGTGAAATGCTGTCCTCCTGTGACTATTGCCTTCATGAACCCACAGCAGCTATGGATACCTGTATGAGACCTGTATGATGCAAAGCCAGCCAAACTTTTGATTTAGATGGGGTAAGTGTTCTTCAGGCCCCATCCCTAGCTGAGGACCTAATTCAGTTGATGACTGTGGGGCAGGAAGAGTTAATTTGGTTGAGAGATGGCTACTGTGCATATGGGTAGTACTAACTAAACTCAATGATCTTGTGGCAATGATAATGATAATAATAGTTTTCTGTTTTTTTATTCCTCAACATAAGTTTTTATTTAAATTAGAAACATGAATGCTTCACATGTCAATCTCAGCTCCCTGTCCCACCCTCTCCTCCCTTGTTCCTCCACCAGCCCCCACCCAATCATTCCCCAGGGAGAGTGAGGCCCTCCTTGGGGGGAATCTCCAGAGTCTGTCATTTCATCCAGGGCAGGACCTAGGCCCTTCCCCCATGTGTCCAGGCTGAGAGAGCATCCCTCTATGTGGAATGGGCTCCCAAAGTTCATTCATACAGCATGGTAAACACTGGTCTACTACCCAAGGCCCCAGAGATTTCTGAGGCCTTCTCACTTATACTACATTCATGGAGTCTGGATCAGTCCCTTGTCAGTCTGGGGTTCAAGAGCTCCCCCTTGTCTGGTTAACTGTCTTTGTGGGTTTCACCAGCAAGGTCTTGACCCCTTTGTTCATCACTCCTCCATTTCTGTCATTGGGTTCCAGGAGTTCAGTTCAGTGTTTAGCTGTGGGTATCTATCTCTGCTTCCATCAGTCACTGCATGAAGGCTCTAGGATGTCATATAAGGTAGTCATCAACCTTATCATCAAAGAGGGGCTATTAATGTAGCCTCTCCACTATTGCTTAGTTTGCCAGTTGATGTTATCTTTGTAGATCTCTGAAGATCTCACTAGTGTCAGCTCTCTCCTCAAACCTATAATGACTCCATATATTATGGTATCTCTCATCCTACTCTCCTCTATTCTTACCAGACTCAACCTTCCTGCTCCCCCATGCCTTCTTCTCTCCTCCTCTTATCCCCCTCTCTTTTTCCTGGTTCCCTCTCTTCTCCCCCATGTTCCCAATCTGCTCAGGAGATCTTGCCTCTTTCCACTTCTCTGGGGTATTATCTCTCTTGGGAACCTCCCTGTTTCCCAGACTCTCTGGCCCTGGGATTGTAGGCTGACACTCCCCTGATCCATATCTAAAATCCACATATGAGTGAGTACATACCATGTTTGACTTTTTGTGACTGGGTTACCTCACTCAGGATGGTTTCTTCTAGTGCCATCCATTTGCCTGCAAATTTCAAGATTCTGTTGTTTTTTTTTCCACTGAGTAGTACTCCATTGTGTAAATGTACCACATTTTCTCTATCCACTCTTCAGTTGTGGGGCATCTAGGTTGCTTCCAGGATCTAGTTATTACATATAATGCTGATATGAACATAGTGGAACAGACGTCCTTGTGTGAATAGGCATCTTTTGGGTATAAGCCTAAGAGTGGAATTGCTGAGTCTTGTGGTAGATGGAATCAAATTGAAAACCCTGAGATTAATCCACAAACCTACGAACACCTGATTTTTGACAAAGAAGCTAAAATTATACAATGGAAAAAAGATAGATCTTCAACAAATGGTGCTGGCATAACTGGATATTGGCATGTAGAAGACTGCAGGTAGATCCATGTCTATTGCCATGCACAAAACTTAAGTCTAAATGGATCAAAGACCTCAACATAAATCCAGCCACACTGAACCTGTTAGAAGACAAAGTGGGAGGTACCCTTGAATGAATTGGTACTGGAGACCGCTTCCTGAATATAACACCAGTAGCACAAACACTGAGATCAACAATTAATAAATGGGACCTCCTGAAACTGAGAAGCTTCTATAAGGCAAAGGATACAGTCAGCAAGACATAAAGGCACTCCACAAATTGGGAAAAGATATTTACTAACCCCACATCTGACAGAGGGCTGATCTCCAAAATTTACAAAGAACTCAAGAAGCAAGTCTCCATAACACTAAAGGATCCAATTAAAAAGTGGGGACTGAACTAAATGGAGAATTCTCAATAGAAGAATCTAAAATGGCTGAGAGACACTTAAGAAAGTGCTCAACATCATTAGCTATTAGGGAAATGCAAATCAAAACAACTCTGAGATACCATCTTACTCCTGTCAGAATGGCTAAAATCAAAAACACCAATGACAGCTCATGCTTGAGAGGATGTGGAGAAAGAGGAACACTCCTCCATTGCTGGTGGGAGTGCAAACTTATACAGCCACTTTGGAAATCAGTATGGAGATTCCTCAGGAAAATGATAATAATAGTTTTTAAAAGAGGATATGAAATTGAGAGAATCTTATGGGATTCTAGGGAGAATTGTGGGGGTAATAGGTATTGGCATAAAGAAGATACCAATCCAATCTATATCTATATCTATGCATGAAAATTACAAAGAATAAAATATTTAAAGCAATTTATCATTAATACTAGCAATAATTTAAACAAAGTTTTAGCAATACTTTCATAATGCTTACCAGCTTCCTGGTACCCAGGAGAGTTGGGTTCCTCTGGTCTGTCTCAATAGGCCTGTTAATTTGGTATGTAAGTATAAAGATGCTCTCTCCTGGCCCATGACCTGGTAAATATCACCACGTGGTTGCACACTGCCCCACTCTCAACTCCTAGTGCCAGCATGAACATACTCAACCCAGCTGTGCTACCTGTGCCTTGCTAACTACAGGAACAGCAGTCTGAACCCCTTCCTTGTTTCACATTCTTGTTCTTCCAAGGTTGTTTATGCCTCCCATGTCAATTTTAGCATGAATTCTAATTGATATTAATAACAAAAACCCAGAGTTCGCTATCAGAGGGTGAAAGCTGAAAGATCAGAGAAGCAAAGACGCCAGCCACTAGAGAGTTCTTACCTCTATCAATCAGACCAAAGGGGTAATCCTGCCTTCAGACTGCCTCCTCAGACTGCCTGCTTAGACTGCTCCTCAGACTGCTGCCTCAGACTGCACTGCTCCTCAGACTCTTCAGATTGCCTGCCTGAGCTCCTGTCTCCTCCCGCCTTACATTTCTCTCTCTGCCCAGTCATATCACTCCTGTCTCCACCTCCCCAGTGCTGGGATTAAAGGCCCGTGATCCTAATTCCTGGGATCACCTTTGTGTGAGCTCTGTTTCTCTTTTAGACAGATTCAACCTTGTGTAGTCCATAGTGGCCTTGAACTCACAGATACATCTGCCTCTGTCTCTCGAGTGCTGGGATTAAAGGTGTGCACCACCACTGCCTGGCTTCTATGGCTAACTAGTGGCTTAGTTCTGCACTTTGATCTTCAGGCAAGCTTTATTTGTTGTAGCACAAACAGAATACCACCACAGTCAATTACTTGGGGATGAGTCACTGTTTTAGGATCTGTTTCTGGATGAACACAAACTAAGACTTGGTTTTAAGTCAGGCATGGAGGCACATGAACTCTTGAGAGGCTGAGGATAAAGAGTCTGAAGTAAGCCTGGGCTACAACATGTGATTCACTCTTAAATAAACACCCAACATCAACCAGGATTTATTTTTGAGTTGGCAGTTAACTTTAAGCAAAATGTGTGACCTTTGGCTTCTTGTCCCATCAGTGGTGGCTGCTGCACTAGTCCTCAACACTGTGAGATCTAATTTCTACAATCTCTCTCCTCCACTTCTCTACTTTTCCATTTCTCTTAGCTCCATGCTTACATTTGCAGTGTTTAGGTTGCTCACATTTATGTCTTGGAATTATATTTTCATCAGCTTGGTTTGTGCCTTATCAGTTGATTTTAAAAGTTGAAAACCTGTAATTAAATACACATATTGCATTAAAAAACCCTGTCTTTAATTGCAGAACCAAGCTGGGTTGCATTTCTTTCTTCAGGAGTTCAATGCCAAGAATCTCAAATCAGTCAAAGGAGACTGTTTCCAGCATTCAGGGCTGGCGTTTCTGGCTAACGTCACCCTTTGCTCAGAGACACACTCCATCTCTGCTGGCTTCATAGCTGAAGCTTTGCCCCTTCCTGCTTTTGTTTCTCGTTGATTTTCTTTTCTTCTTTCTGAGACACACCATGTCACAGACACTGCAACCTCTCATCTCATGCCAGTATTTCCTGGGTATACTCTTATTGGAGCCGTTTTGGATTTTCCTAAGTGGGCTTTCTCACCCGCTCTAATAGCTCTGAGCTTTGCATTTCTTTTTACTTGCATGTCAGGATTAATTTTACTTTTATACTTTCTTTTTACACTACTCTCTTACTTCTATTGGTATTTATTCTTTTATTGTGGAGAAGCCTTGGATAATTTCTATAGGAATAATGCTGAGAGGTTCACTCGCCAAGTCTTTGTATGATTTAAATGTGTTTAATTCATCTCAGACTTATTATTAGTTTGGTATCATATAAAATTCTTGCATAGATTAATGTTAGTGTAGAAGAATTGAATAAATTAATTTTACAGCAGGAGCTTGAATGCTTTTCAGCACTGTCTAATAGCACCTTGGTTTGTTGATGGTAGTACGGGTCTTAATTCTTTGTATATGATTTATTTTTTATGTAAGCATTTTATATTTCTTTTATATCCTTGATATTGTGGCATTTCATAAGTGTCTTTAGAGTTTAGAATCACTTTCCATTCATTTTGCTGGTACTCAGCGGACTATGAAACATGAAAACTTGGATAAAATTCTTTGGTCATCTTTCTTTTTGTTTTTTTAATTGAAAAATAGATTTCTTTTTTCACACAATATATTCTGGTCATGGATTTCTCCTCTCTCAATACCTCCCAGATGCTTCCCACCCATTTAGGACTGAGTGTTCCAAGATCGTTCATTCTCTGCATTGCCTAGTTGTGGATCTCTGTATTTGTTCCCATCTATTGTAGGAGGAAATATCTCTGATGATGGCATAGCAAGACACTGAGTATATCTCTGAGTATAGCAGAATGTTCTTTAGGAGACATTTTACTGCTATATTCCTTTAGAAGCACAGTAGTATTTGGTTTTGCCTATGCCCATTGTCCTATTTAATCTCAGATTCTTGACCAGCTGAGCAGTGTCAAGTTTTATGGGTTCTATCTCACGGAATGGCCTTTACACAGTGGTTGGACACTCCTATGTTTGTGCCACCATTGCACTGGTGGATCTTTTTCTTAAGTTTTATTCATTTATTATGTATATAGTGTTCTGTCTTCATTCATGGATGCAGGCCAGAAGAGCTCTTAACCTCTGAGCCATCTCTTCAGCTCCCTGCACTGGTATATCTTGCAGAAAAGTCACCATTATAGATTGAAGGTTTGTAGCTAGATTGGTGTTTACCTTTCTCCTCTGGTAGCATGCCGAGTAGCTTCCAGTATCATGAACAATAGTTAACAGGGATGAAGGCACCAGTGTGGTGATATATTATTTATGATTTATTAAAGCTTGCCTGAGGATTCAGAAAGCAAAACCAGTCACACTAGTTATCTATAAAAACCAGGAGGTGGTGGTACACACTTTTAATCCTACCACTTGGGAGGTAGAGGTAGACTGATCCCTGTTAGTTCAAGGCCACACTAAGCTACACAGAATTGGTCAGTCCTAAAGAGAAACAGATCTCATAAAGGAGATCTCAACATTTGGGATCCCACTACTTCAATCCCAGCTCTAGAGAAGTATATTAGATAGGAACAGATATTCAGTCTGGAGAATTTGTCTCCAGTTACGTTGAGGGGAGGGAGCAGTCTGGGATTGGAGTCCAAGGCTTGGTGGAGACAGGATTGCCATTTCAGTCTGAGGTACAGGTTAGAGCTAGTGGCTAGCTGCTTTGTTTCTCTGATCTTCACCTTGAAGCTTGAACCCCGATATCTGTCTCTGAGTCTTTATTTTTCATGTTACACACCAGCTTGATTTTTCCAATGAATTATGTAGGTGTTTGCCTTCAGCAATAGGACCTTACCATTAGTTTGTGGAGAGGACCAATAGCTTTGGCAATAGTCTGGGTTGTTTGGGATTCCAATGGGGCCCCTTTGGTCAACAACCTGACTAGATGTAACCCATTCCCAGTGTAGGAGGTTTCATTTGGTGATGAGGGATGTATAACTGTGGCTTTGTCTACTCAATTATTTGGTGATTCCATTTACTTTTTTATATGTGTATATATTTTAAGAAACTTCTGCTGTAGTGGATTTCCATACAATCCCTAAAATGACTGTTTTAGCTGTTCTTCTCCACCTTACTCTCTCTTCTTTCCCCTCCCTTTTTGATCCTTCCATTCTACTCTCTCTCTCTCTCTCTCTCTCTCTCTAATACACACACACACACACACACACACACACACACACACACCATCCATAACTATCTATTCTATTTCCCCACTTTTAAGGAGATCCACCTGTCCTTTCTAGTCCCTTTCTCTATACTGAGCTTCTGTTGTTACATATATTGTTGCCTGTTTATTGAAGACTTAGCAGCTAACACCCACATATAATTGAACACATACTGTCTTTGTTGTGGGATGATTTAGGCTACCTCAATCAGGATTATTTTTTAAGCTCTGTCCTTTACCTGTAAATTTCACAATTTCATTTTTCAATAGCTAAGTAATATTTCATTTTGTAAATGTACTATATTTTCTTTATCCATTTATCTATGGTTGCACATCTAGGCTGTTTCTAATCTCTGGATATTATGGAAAGAACAGCAATAAACATTGTTGAACAAGTGTCTCTGTAGAAGGATGAAGCACACTTTGGGTATATGCCCAAGAGTGGCATAGCGGGGTCTTGAGGTAGATATATTCCCAGCTTCCTGAGCTGTTTCTCTTTAGGGCTGGATCAATTTTGTCTAGCTCAGTTTGTCCTTGAACTAACAGAGATCTGCCTGCCTCTTAATCATGACTCCTGGGATTAAAGTTTTGTATCACCACTACCTAGCTTCTATAGATAACTAGTATGGCTTGGATTAAAGGTGTGTACTACTGCTGCCTGACCTCTATAGATAACTAGTGTGTCTGGGCTTTGCATCCTGAACCCTCAGGCAAGCTTTATTAAATCATAAATAATATATCACCATAGATGCTATGTAGAGGTTTTCTCCTAAAGTCTTCTTGGTTCTTTAACTATGTCCATTTTCTCTGGTGTCTCTTGTTTCTGTTTGCTTTGGATTTTGTACTTTGTGTAGTTATCATTTTCAGTGTAGCTGTTTTTTTTTAAAGGAGGAGATGGGGCTGGTATGGTAGTTTTGTCAGGAGAGTGCTTGCCTTGAAAGTAAGAGGGCCTGAGTTTGATTTTCAGAACCCAGAGAGAAAGGTTGAAGTGTTGTTAAGTGCTTGTAAAGCAAATTTAAAAAAAGAGGTTGACCAGTGCCAGAGGAACAACATGAGAGGTGGAATTTTGAGCTGTCCATGTGTGTGCACACATATACCAAACACAGGCACATTCAGAATGAAGTAGTCCAGCTCTGGAGCTATCTGGTGTGTGTGTGTGTGTGTGTAGACATTATCTGCACAGATTGGATGAGACCTTCAGGAAGGGATGGAGCTAATTGACCAGTAGACTTTCTTTTAGGGTGAAGAGGCAGGAAAGGAGAGATTAGGCCAGGAGGGAAGATTTGGCTCTGGGTGACTAAATTTTTTGAAGGTTTCCTTAATTTGGAGTGTGTTGCCTTGTTGCCATTGTCTCCTCCTCTTGTTTGGAAGGCAGAAGACATGTTCTATGGTTCTGTGTCTGGGCTGAGAACTGGGAGGAGATGAAGTGGGGCAGGGGGTGAGATCAATGGCTGGCACCTGGGCAGAGATCTTTAACTTCAGTCCTGAGGATAGGCCTTTCTCTCAACTGCCACACTTGGATTTTCCTGACACCAGAACTGGAGCCTCTTGGAGTATGACCGCAAACATCCTTTAAGTGCTCTCCTGCCTCCAACTCTAAGTCCCATTTTCTCAACAGGCCTAGGTATTTATTCTATCTTGGTTCTTTAGACTTCTGCAGTCTCCAGACAGGTCTCCTCCTCAGCTTGTAGGTTTTCTTGTCATTATATTTTGCTTTTAAGTAGTTTGTGTTCCTTTGTCTCTTCTCTTAAAAGATGTGAGAGCAGAAAGACAAATGCTTGATTCCATTCCAGCCCATCCTTGATCTCTAGTTTGGGTGACTTTTTCTGGTTTTACACCAGGACCTGGTACCAGATATGGACACTAATTCTGTGTTCCTGTCAACTGAAGTCCTTCATATGTTTGTCAGTCAGAGAAGAGGCATGGGAGAAGGTGGTGGGAAGAAGTTGCCCCATGTTACTGTGCTCCTGTTCCCTGACTCACAGGTTCCAATCTGTAAAACCAAAACTACTTTCCACCAGTGATAAGGCTCTAGGTGACAATCCAAGGCTGCCTACTGTCCCTTGAGCCTGCCTTTTGAGACACCTGACTGCTCCTTAGGAAGCCTATTAAAGAACACTCCCTTTGGTCACACTTGGTGAGGCAAGCATGGGTGAAAACAGTTTCTTCTTCTTGACTCCATTCCAATGCTGCCTGGGTGCCCTCATCCAATTAGAATACGGGCAGCAGTCCCTGCACCCCAGTTCACATGGTTATGGGCACCTCTATCCGGGTTTCTTTCTACATAGACCCAGTCTGCAGGGTTCAGAGCCCCCCTTTTCTGCCCAGGAGTTACTTGCATCTCTGAGATAGGACTGAAAGCCCTTCTTGGCTGCTCTTCTGTGCCATTCAGCTGCCTATTGTTTTATACCAACACTCAAGTCTCTTGAGCTGTGCCCACTTCCAGCTACTGTGAGCAAGGTCACCAATTAAAGCAGGGAACAAAACATTTCCTGAGCCCATGTGGCCTCCAGCACTCTGCTTCCTGTTGCGTTGGTGTGTGTGTGTTATCCGCTTTTGACTGCTTGCCCCCCCCATTCCGTGTGTGTGTTCTTGACATCTTCATTATTCCTCCTCTGCTTTGGTTTCCTCTCTCCCCATTCCCCCTTTGCATGCCTCTGATTTCTAGCCCCTTCCCCACACAGAACCAGGGGCACCCCTTTCCTGTCTCCTCGGGAGTCACTCCTCCCTCTGCCTCTCAAAACAGAGCTGTCACCTGCAGGCCCAGGCGATGGCTCTGGGCCACGTCTTACCCACAATGGGAGCTCTCAGAACCCAGCAGCCAGGCCTGGGCCAGGTGCCAGCACATCACAGAGAGGCAGCTTGGCCCTGCAGAGCGAGAGTGAGCTGGCAATCAGACACTCTCGGAGCTGCCACCACTTGCTGTGGGGTCTGGAGCAAGTCACTTGACCTCTGCTTAGCTCCTTGTCCAGAGAGGAAGTCAGAATGGCCTCCCTGAGGATGCTGAAGGAATCGACAATGATGATGGGGCACCTCAGGCCTAGACCTGCAGACCCATGGCTGGTTTTTCTGGGTGAGTAGTTTTGTGTGTACTCCCTCTCTCATATACAAATAAATGTGCACGGACACAGACAAGCTTACACATGAGCACACATACAAATATATATGTACTCATACACAAATGTGGTATGCAAACTCATGCTCATACACAGTCATATACAAGTTCAGTATCAAAAGCGTTACACGCAAGCACACATGTATTCACACACTGAGACACATGCATCACCACACCAACACCAATATACACATGTATATTATACCTTTCTATACAAAGATGTATAAATGCATTCAAAGGCTTATTCTCATATAGAATGTACATGGGGCATACACTCATACATACACAAATACACACAGATACTCAGACATGTTCACCATCTTAGATACATATGAATGCCCAAATGACTGAGATTCCCAAGGAGATCAATACAAACCCAACAAAACTTTATTTTCTTATCATAAAAAGCAGCAAATAGTACTAGGGTACAGCTCTAGAATATTTTCTTTTTTTTTTTCCTCATTCAGTAGTCACAGGTCAGTGGTTCCTCTGTGCCAGTCACCGGGCAGGCACAGTTAGGGACACAACACCAAATGTGGCCCTGGGCCTGGAGGGACTTAAAAGCTGTTTATTCAGGCAGCACAGGCAAGCCAGTGACTCAACACTAACGTGTTCACATGCTGTGGCAGAGAGTTCATGGGGGACTTGTGGCCCACACGGTGGAATGGAGAGGAAAGAGGCCTGTCTGCAGGAGGGAGCTCTTCCAATGATTGGTTCCCTGGGCAGGGCACTAGTCAGTGCTGTGAAGTATTGAACTAGGCTTGGCCCCAGAATGATGAGCAAAACCCTGATCCAGAAATGTTTGTGGTTCAGTGACTTTCCAGCTCTGCCTGGCCTATACGCAGGATCCAAGCATCTTATACCCAGGTCTGCTCAATGCACAAAGTTAATATCTTTGCACATTTTTTTTCTTGCTCCTGTGTATCTGGAGTGAGAGACTGTGTCATCTCTAACCCTGTCTCCTCAAAGCTTGATGGGCTAGTAGTTCAATCCTGAGCAATCTGTGTAGAAGCTGGAGGAACTTTAAGAAGGGAGGTCTATTCAGAAATGTTCGTGTTGGAAGGGAATGCTGGACTCCAAGAGTGAGTGCTTACCAGGAAGTCAAGTGCTATAAAACTCTGGTCCTGGTCCCAACCCTGGCCCTACCCAGCTTCTCTTTGGTTTGTTGTTTGAAATGTGATGGCATCCCTACATAGCTGCCTTAACCCTGTGCAACATCCTGCACCATGTTCTTTGGGCTTTACCCTTCACAACTGGAGACTTAATATAGCAATTTTCTTTGTAGAGTAGACTGCCTTGGCTATATCACAATAGCAGTGGAAATCAGACTAAAAAGGGCCACACAGAATACTGCCCCCACATGAACTTCCACATATTTCTAAAGAAGCAGAGACTCCCCTCTTCCTCTGACCTGGGGTTAGCTGCAATGGTTAGCATGTACTGTCTGGAAGGAGTCAGAATGTACCATCTGGAAGGAATTCATTTTGTTTTCTCACTCTCTCTCTAGGATACATACCTTGGGAACCTCACGTGGTTTCGCCTGAAGCGGTTTTGTTGGTGAGACCACATGGGCAGACCCCAGAGGGACAGAGGGGGATGCAGGGGACCCCACTGCCCCACTCTCAGCTGTTAGTCTCTCCCCAGACCAGGTGCTGGCTATAGTGGGGAGCCTGTGGATGACTCCCACTCCAGCTTAGGGCAACCTGGATAATGTCATGAGGACATAGAGGAATACACTCCTCCTGCTGACCTCCACCCAAACGGCATATTCAGGAGCCAAACAAATGTTTCTGTTGGTCTAAGTCACTGATGTTGCAGAGGCTTGCTTTCAGTTCAGTCACATTTTCTTTTGAGACAGTGTCTCACTGGGTAGCTCAAGCTGGCCTTCAATTATTTGTGATCCATTTGCCTCTGTCTCCTGAGTGTTAGGAACATAGGACTGGACCACCACAACAGGCTGTAGTTTTGTTTTGTTTTGTTTTGAGACAGGGTCTCACTATGTAACCCTGGCTATACTGGAACACACTATGAAGACCAGGCTGGCATTGTACTCACAGAGGTTTACTTACCTCTGTCTCCTGAGTGCTGGGATTAAAGGGGTACACCACCATTTCCTGAATTATGATTGTTCTTAAGGACTGAAAAGAAAATTGGCTAAGCTGGGATATAACTCACCTGGGATGAGTTCCTGATCTCTAAGGCCATTAAAAATAAAGAAGTAAAATAAAGATAAAATAAAATTTTGGTTACTTTTGCAGATCTTATCCAGACAGTCAAAGCCTTTCTAGGTGAACGTCTGAAAAATTGCATTCTCTGGAGAGGCTAAGCTGGAAGAACCCCAAGTTCCTCTTCATGAGCATGTGACTTTCTTTAGACAGAGTCACACAAGTCACTTGCTGTTCTGCGTTCCCACAAAGCATGGGCACAGCCAATAGATATAATAGGATGAGTTTCCAAGACCTGGAAGGTGGGATAAAATGTACAGTGACCATTCTGGACATGTTTGGAATTAGTCATTAAGTCCTTATGGTTATACAAGGTATGTCGACCTGTTGAACCCACAAAAAGGACAGTCCCTTCTGGCAAGGGCCAGTGCTCCCCACCTTGCTGGCTCCAGGGAGCATGAAATGACTTGACTGTAAACAGAGAGCTGCTATCTGGTCTCTAGTTAACATTAAGAGACTGAGAAAGGACACCCTGACTAGATAACATGCTTAGAAACATCTCCAGGCTATCATGCATGAGCATTTTCACAAAATGAAATAACAACAAATTACTAAGAAAGCTTAAAATGGACATTAAAAATCAAGATGAAATTTATTTATTAGTTTTAACAGATATGACGTGTTTGTCCAATTGCTATCGAGGTCTCTAAATGTTTGTCTTCCTTATTCATGTACATCCTTATGACTCAGTATAGGTGCTAATAGCGTGCTTGAAACCACATGGGTTCAGAGAACAAACAAACAGTTTTGTGAAGACTGAGTACGGAAAGGGAAAGGTACAAATATTTTTTAAAAATAGTAAAAGGATGTAAAAAAAAAAGTGGGACCTTTGTTGAAGAAGAAAAGAACTGGGATGTCTTACACAGAAAAAGCTTCCAAATGGGGGAAGTCAAGGGTTCATACCTTGTTCACTGTTTGTTTTATAGTTCAAGGTTAGTCTAAGGGTTAGGTAAGAATTTCCTTTAGGGAAAGGGTGGACAGGGCATGACAGACACACTAGCATCTTGGTAAAGGCTGGCATTAGGGTTCCCAGACTAAATGCAAATCCTATATTTGTTCTCCACAAATGCAAACTAGATTCAATGTTTTCCCTTGTTGCTGTTGGTTTTCTGTTCAGGTTGGTTCTGCCACCCTTGGGTTCCAAATAAACACACAGAGATGCTATATTAATTATGAAACTGTTGGCTAGTGACTAGGGCTTCTTATTGGCTAGCTCTGTCTTAATTATTAACCCATTTCTATTACTCTAAGTACTTCCATGTGGTCTTATATTACTGGAGAAGGTTCTGGACCTGTTACTCCTTTGGTGGCCTACATGGTGACTCTCTCAGCCTGCTTTTCCCAGAATGCTCCTTGTTTCCTAGTCCCACCTATCCTTCCTGCCTTGCCACTAGCCAAACAGTGTTTGATTCATCAACCAATAAGAGAAACATATATACAGAAGGACATCCCTCATCATTCTCTTATGTGGCCAGGCAAACAGGTCTCACTGCATGGGGGCTGTAGTGGCAAAGGTACCTTGATGAGAGTGTCTGCTGAAGGAGGCTCGGCACCTCATAGTGGCCAGGAAGTAATAACGACAGGAAGGCCCAGGGTCCCAAAATCTCCATCTAGGGCACCTCTTCCAATGACATTCCCACCTCCTGTAAGACCCACCACCTCCCAATAACACCACAGGCTGGAGACCAAGTCTTCACTAGAAAGGGCCTTTGGGGACATTCAAGACCTAAACTATAGTAATTCACATGGAATCAATTGTGTAAAAGGAAGTCCATTATGACAATATCCAGAATAATACTAAATAAAGACATCTAAACATCTATAAAAGGATAACAGAAAAATAAACCAATATTTGTCCATATAATGTAATACTCTTCAGTGTTTTGAAAAGAAGAAGGCAGGCTGTGAGTAGAAACAGGAAAGGTTTTGACACATCCTTGAATGAGCAATTTCGAGACAGTATAACCTGGGTGGAAATATTATTAGAAGACACAATCCTCCTCACCAATGTACAAAATACTTTTACCAGGTGTGTGTGTGTGTGTGTGTGTGTGTGTGTACATGAGTATGCATCTGAGATTGTCACTGGGTTTCTTCCTCAATTGCTTTTCACTTTGGTTTTCTGAGATATGTGCTCTTTCGCTAAATCCAGGACCCAGAAATTCTGCTGGACTGGCTAGCAAGCCCCAGGGATCCATTTGCCTATTTCAAAGTCCCAGAGCTGGGATTATAGGTACATACTGTTGTGCCAGTTAAATGGCTTGCTTCCTTTTTTTTAAAAAGGATCTTTTCTTTCTTTCTTAAAATATTTTTTTAATTTTATTATTATTTATTTTTAAGTTTAAATTTAGATTAAAAGGTTGCTTCACAAGTCAGTTCCAGGTCCCTCTCCCTTGGGCTGGAGAGATGGCTCAGCTGTTAAAGGCTAGGCTCACAACCAAAAATATAAGAGTTCTTAAAATACTTTATGCGTAACAGTGTTCTGCTTACATGTATTTGTACCATGTGCATGTAGTGCCTAAAGAGTCCAGAAGAGGGCGTATGATCCCCTGAAACTATAGTGAAAGGTGGTTTTAAGAAGCCATGTCTTCAAAAATGCTGGAAATTGAACCTTAGTTCTCTGGAAGAGCAGTCAGCTCTCTTGACCACTGAGCCTTCTATCCAGTCTCTCCAGTCTCTCCAGTCTCTCCAGTCTCTCCAGTCTCTCCAGTCTCTCCAGTCTCTCCCTCTCCCTCTCTCTTTACAAAGATGTTGGGGCAGAGAACTCGGGTCCTCATGCTCTACCAACTGAACCTTCTCCCCAACCCTTAACTGTATGTGATTTCTTTTCTTTTTTCTTTAAATAACGTTTTTCATTTATTTTTCATACCGACCACAGTCTCCCCTCGCTCCCCTCCTCCTGATTGTTCCCCCTCACTTCTCTCCCACCCCTACCCCGGCTTCCCATCTACCCACCTCATCTTCCTCTCCTCCTCCATCTCCATTACGAAGGGGGCGGGCCTCCCATGGACTTGAACAAAGCATGGCACATCAAGTTGAGGCAGGACCAAGATCCTTCCCTTGTGATTTTAAGGGCGCATAATTCACAGAAAACATCCTTCTTTCCATAGTTTTAAAAATTGGTTCTTTGGGAATTTCACGTCTTACACCCCAATCCCACTCATTTCCCAGTCCCTCTGTGTCTGCCCTCCACCTCTGTAGCCTCCCCCCCAGAGAAAAAGTTCTCTCTCTCATCACATATCCATTTGTCTCAGTGGCCTTGGGAGCTGAGGTGTATCATGTAGCATATCAAACAGCTTTACTTGTAAATGTTCATTGCAATGAGCTGTTGGCTAGGTACAACGTCTCTGGCTTCTGGTACACTATCAATACTAGACATCCCTGGGATGTCCTGCTGTTGCTTCAAGTCATGGAGATCCTGCTGCTATGGTTCTGCAGACTTGTCCCTTCACAAAATCCAGCAGGTCATAGATGAGGTAGATGTTGGGGTGGGCCTACTTAAAGCACTGGATATGGGCCTGCATGGTAATGGAGTTGGTCAGCTCAGGTCTCCACATGATGGACTCCTTCCTGCAAGGGTCAGGGTCAGCTGTCCTGCATGCATGGCAAAGGATGGGGGATAGTTCTCCTTTTTGCTGCAGCCAGAGGAGAGAGAGGGACGGTTCTCCAAGGGCTTCCCAAGGCCAGGGCCAGCTCTCCCACACACATGCCACTGGGGCCAGCTCTGGGGGTGGGGTGGGTGGGGGAATCTCCTGCTGTGAGGGGCAGGACCAGTTCTCAATTGCCCAGGCCACCAGGGCCACACAGAAAACATTCATTTAAGATTTTATTATATATTTAAATTAGAAGCAAACTTGCTTCACATGTCAGTTCCAGCTCCCTCTCCCTCCCCTCCACACCTGCTCCCCCCTACAAGCCCCCCAACGTCCCAGCCAATCCCCACTCCATTCTCTAGAGTCTGTCATTTCGTTCCGGGGGAGGGCCAAGGCTCTCCCCCAAGAGTCCAGATTGAGAGAGCATCCCTCATTGTGGGATGGGCTCCCAAAGTCCATTTGTATGCCAGGGATAAATACTGATCTACTACTCAAGGCCCCATAGATTTCCTAGGTCTCCTCACTGACACCCACATTCAGGGGGTCTGGATCAGTCCCATGCTGGCCTCTCATCCATCAGTCTGGGGTCCAAGATCTCCCCCTTGTTCAGGTCAGCTGTTTCTGTGGGTGTCACCAGCCCAGTCTTGACCCCTTTGCTCATCACTCCTCCCTCTCTGCAACTGGATTCCAGGAGTTCAGTTCAGTGTTTAGCTGTGGGTGTCTGCCTCTGCTTCTGTCTGTCACTGGATGGAGGTTCTAGGATGATATATAAGATAGTCATCAAAATCATTATCAGGGAGGGGCATTTAAGGTAGTCTCTCCACTATTGCTTAGTTTGCCAAATGGTGTCATCCTTGTAGATCCCTGGAAATCTCACTAGTGTCAGATCTCCCCTCAAACCTAGGATGACTCCCTCTATTATGGTATCTCTCATCCTGCTCTCCTCTATTCTTCCCCCCAACTCAACCTTCCTGCTCCCCCATGTCCTCCTCTCCTCTCCTCTTCTCCCCCTCTCTTTTTCCTGGTCCCCCCCCCCGAAAGCATTCCTTTTTGTTTGTTTGCTTCTTCCGAGACAGAGTTTCTCTCTGTAACAGCCCTAGCTGTTCTGGAACTCACTTTGTAGACCAGGGTGGCTTCTTGCAGAAAACATTCTTAAGAATAAGCCCCTAAGGACAGCAGCTCCTTTGGCAGGGGAAGAGCAAACAAAACGGTTTCTTCAGAGGCCTTTGCATCTTTTCTGCAATGCTTGTAGTTTTGGTTTTGTTCTTGATAACCAGTGATACCCATTATATGTGTCTTGCTTACATAGCAATTGAAAATATTTTCCCCGAAATACTTGGGACAGGAGCTTTGGGTTCCTTTCTGGATCTTGGTATTTGATTATAGATAACAAGAAATTCTGGGGGATAGGAGCTAATTCTGAAGTAACTTCATTTATTTTCCTTAGGCCTTACACACATAGGCTATCCATGCAATGCTCTTAGTACATCTTCATTCTGATGACGACTTGGTACATGAGGTCAGAAGGGAGGCTTTCTCCTAGTCGTGACATGTCAGTGCTCAAAAAACGTGAGATTGGGGGGCATTTCACACCTCGGATTTTCAGACTAAGGGTGTGTCACCTCTTGCAGCTGTGTCTGTGAGAACAAAGTCAAGGGACGCTGGGGGACCAGGGGACATCGTACCTGTTATAGACCGAGGCTAGGAGTCAAGGCTCTCCAACAGCTAGTGCGTCAAGTGACAACTCTACTTTACCCCTGAACCAGGCTGTGCCAGGCCTTGGGGTACTTGACCGTGCCACCTGTTAGGAGGTGAGAGGAGATCAAGTTTCAGAACCAAACCTCAGACCCCTCACACACGCAGTCTTTGCTTCAGTGGATCTCATTCAACTGCTCAGTGCTTTAGCGCCCCCCAGTGGTACATGGGTGTCACAACATGGAATGCTGTGAGGCTGAACCGAATTCACCGACTCAAGTCTGTCTCATCCTGGCATAGAAGGCTCACCATGTGAATGTTATCTACCGATAGCAACACCCGAAATCTCCTGATTCCTCCCCATCTAGAAGATTTCCCGGCCTCTGGGTGGTAACCACCATCAAGATATCGACAATGTTTATAGTTTCCGACAGCAGGCTTAGCCTTTTCGGTGCCCCAGAACCTCCTTATTCCAGACCGTTGGGAAGTGAGGTCAAGGGCAGAACCGAAAGCGTGGAGAGGAACATTTCATTGTGTAGATGGGGAAACTGAGGTTCGGGAAGGAGAGTCGTGTGGCTTGTAGCATCATGAAGTTGGCAACAGAGCCAGCTCTGGGTCCTTGTCTGCTCTGGTGTCTGCTCTGGCGTCTCTTCTCAGAGACACCGCACACACCTCTGGAAAAGGAAGGCGGAAGTGGCCGTGGGACAGCAGAACTGGAAGCGATGTCCAAAGACTAACTCGCTCCAGTTAGAAAATGTGTCGACACGACATTTCAGCCAGTGGGTGATTGTGTAAATGACAGCATCACCGTGGAGGCCAAGTAGAAGCAGCCACACACACCACTTAGATTTGTTTAAATGCACTGTATGCTTACAATCACTTTAAAAGTGTGTGTGTGCGCGCGTGCAATGCACACGCGCGCACACACCTGTGGAGACCAGACGATAACCTCAGGGGTCAATCTCAGGAGTGCTGTCTATCTTTTTGAAGTGGTCTCTCATTAGCCTGGCACTCACCGTTGGGTTAGACTGGCTGGGCAGCAAGCTCAGGGACCCCTTTCCTGTCCGGTTCTCCCCAGTGCTGGCGTTATGGACATATGCCACTGTACACAGCTCTTTTTATGTGGGCTCCAGGGGACTGAACTCGGGTCCTCGTGATTGCGCAGTGAGCACTTTGCCAACTGAGCCATTTCCCTAGTCCCATGGCCAGTCTTGATTGTTGACCCGAGTGTGTGTAGAGCCACTTAGGAGACACACCTGCGGGCGCATCTGTTACAGTGTTTCCAGAAAAGTCTGTCTGAGATTGGAGGACCCACTCTGGATGTGGGGGGCGCCGCTTCATGACTGAGGTCCCAGACTGAGTAAGGAGAAAGTGAGCTGAGCACCAGCGTTCATATCTTTCGGCTCCCTGGCTGCAAACGCAGCTTGACCATGCTTTTGCTGCCTTCCCTGCCTCCAGGAATTGTCCCCTCAGGCTGTAAGTCTTTCTTTATGTTGCCTTTGCCAAATATTTTGTCACAGCAGTGAAAAAAAATTAACTAGTGCCTAAAACAGTCTATGGTGTTTTCACAATGCCGCGAGGTCTATCAACAAATTTCTTGGGACCGGCCTTGAAGTGACACACAATGCCGGAAGCACGCCATGTTCCATGGAGGCCACAGTAGTGACCCAGGTGAGCTTGGCTTTGCTGCTTTTGCCTTGGGGTGGATGCCACAGGACGCGGACTGTTGAAACCCAAAGAGCAACAGAAAGGAAGTACCTCCGCAGGAGGCTGGGGATGGAGACAGGATTCTGAGGCAGGCAGCTGCCCTCCTCACTTGGAAACAGCCCCCCCATCCCTTCCTCAATATTGACCTGCAGAGAAAGAAGCAGAAAACATCTTAATACTTTTTCAGTGGATCATGAAGCAGTTTATTTAATATTATTTGGATAACAAGCCTCCACATGAATGGGCTTCGAATGTCAATTGTCTTGGGGGAAAAAAGATTTATTGGTTGGTAAATATTGAGAAAGGAAAGCTGATAAAGACGGGCTTCAGCTGTGGCCTCTGCTGGGAACAGGAGAACAGGCCTGTGTTGTATTTGGGGGCCCTGGGAAGGCAAAAACTGGTGAATGTCTGCCTTTGTTGGTGGGTGTAAAAGTGGAGCCCACCACAAATAATTTCTTATTTCTGTTCACATAGATTTTAAATTATGTAGCTCCCCTACCTTGGTAAGTATTAAAGCCGTCTTGTTTAAGGAAAAGGCATTTAAATAATGAAGCTTATGTAGCTTGTTTTCAGACATCAATATCAGGCTTTGAGTGGCACAGAGAGATAAAGGGATGTGGATTCATAGCTCACTGGGATGTCTGGCATTTCTAATTCAACCCGACTGCAAATGGACACAAGACTGTTGTGACTTCTCCAGCGGAGAGAGAAGGCTGGGTGAGCACGTGGTTTGGGGAAATGGTATTCTCTTCTTCGAGTTCCTCTGTTTCCGAACATTTAATATTACTGTTTTCTTCTTTAATGAAGGTCTCTTTGGTAAAGAATCTCTTTCCTGGAATGGCTGAGGGCTACAGAAGAGGGATTCAGAAGCACACAGAGCTGAGGGAGGTGGGCTGCAGCAAGACTCATGTAGGGAAAGGCTGCCATCTTGTGGTCCTCTTGGTGCTCTGCACTCCTGCGAACTGTGCAGAAGCCCACTGCCCTGAAGGGAAGGAGGTTGCAAGCTAGATTTCTGCAGGATACTGTGAATGCCTTTAGGAATCACCCAAACAATGGTCAAACAGTGCCCTCCAAGGTAGGCTCCAGTGGGTATTCTGCATGTACGTTGTCATTACCGAGTCAAGCCTCACAGACACTTTGTAGACTGGGCAAAAATAAGCAGAAACACTGGAAAAACAATTGCACAGTGAGAACAAACAGCCAGACACATATGTGCCATGTGCTTACTGTGTTTCTGGAAGACAACCAGGCAAAGAAATCCCTGGCCAAGGTAAGGCCATAAGAACTTGAATGTCAGTTTCTATGGAAAAAACTAGACAGAAAAGGCCTGTAGCTCTTCATCTAGCAGGACACCTGGTCAACCCCCCAGGCAAAGCAGAGTTTTTTTAAATGCCCTTTACAACTATGGTGAGACAGAGCACAGGATATTGACCAGCACTGTCCTCAGAGCCTGTGCTCTCTTTTTATATACTGTTTTCTTGTTTTAGAATTTCACACGTGAGTACTATGTTTATATCATTGTCATTCCTCCTCTCCCCGCTTCAACTCCTCCTTGTGACCCCTCAACTCCCTCTCAGATTCATGACCCCTTCTTTAATTATTGTTACACACACACACACAGAGACAGACACACACGCATATACATATGCATGCATGCATGCAAGAAGGCACACACAACATATACATACAGCCTGCTTAGCCCATTAGCATTGCTCATATGTGTTTGTTTGGGACTAACCACTTGGTATTGGTAACCATCAGGAGGACTGGCCCAGGAGAAGATGAATTCTCTCTCTTTCTCTCTCTCTCAGTAGAGGCTTGTGAGATTCTCACCCTCCATATTGTCATTTAAACTGGTGTTGTTGTGCTCTTGTGGAAGTCTTGTTTAGGTGACTACAGTTTTAATATTGTTTAGTGTAAATGGAGTTCTTAATTGGTCTAGCTAATAAAAACTCGGAGTCAGATAGAAGAAAATGTTGAGAGATCAGAGAGAAGAAGGAGCAAGCCACCACCACGACTTAACCTCCTTAGGATCTCAGCAGACAAGAGAGTGAATTCCTGTTTCTGTCTACTTACATCCTGTTTCTACCCAGCTATCTCACTTCCTGTCTATCTGTACAGACCCCCAGACCTCTATGGTTAGCTAGTGGTAAGATCCATTCTCTGAGCTTCAGACAGGCTTTATTTGTACAAGCAAGATGTCACCACAGTTCAGTTTCCCTGTCATAAATAGAAGATGGTATCTCACAGCAGACCTTTGGATTTTCTGGCTCTTAAAATGTTTCCACCTAGTCTTCTATGATGTTCCCTGAGCTATAAGTATAGCAGTTGTATTGTAGGTATATTAATTGGGTTTGAATACCCCAAGTCTGCATTTTAACCAGTTGTGGATTTTTGTTTCACAACTGTAAAAAGAAGCTCCTTGATGAAGGATGAAGCTACTTGTCTGTGGCTATAAAGGTAAGTAATTATAGTGCAGATAGAAATTATACTCACCCATAATATAATTTAGCATAAATTATATTATGGTTTGGGAAAAGTGGCAGTAATAGTAGGCCCTCCTCTGGAGTTCATGACCTTATAAGCCATGGGTAGTTGTCCAGGTTTAAAGTATCAGACATGATTTCTCTCTTATTGGGTCCAATTACAGAACTATTGGCTGTCTCTAAGATATAAATGCCATTAGTGCACCAGCTGAAATATCTTGCCATACTGGTTATTGTTGTGGTTCATAGGTTTTTTTTTTAATTGGGAATAACTATTGGTTGCTTTTGTTCCTTGGGTGTTTACATAAGAGCCCGTGCTGTTGATTAGTAGACTAGCAATGAACCATCATCCACTTAACATTTTTCAATATTGGGTATGAAATTATTTCCACATTTTCTGGTGGCAAACATGAATGGACTGAAGAGTAAACTGTGTGTTTACACTACAGCTTCTACAATAAGATTCTTTTGTTGTTGTTGTTTTGTTTCTTTGTTTTGCTTGGTTTCTGTTTTTTTTATTTGGTTTTGATTTGGTGGAGAAGATTGGCAAGGGCAGAGGGTAGATTGGAGGAGATAGAGAGATAAGCAGGATTGGAATGCATGATGTGAAATCTACAAAGAATTACTAAAGGTTTTAAAGACAAGGCTGCAATGAAGCTGTAAGGCACACAATTCTTTGCATATTAGGTGTCACTAGGGTTCATTTGAAAGTGGGGAATGTGGCTAAGGCACACTTTGATTAGTTCACACTGTCTTCAGAGAAGACATGCACCAGCTGAACCTAAGGAACTCCAGTGCTCATGTCATAATTGGGCATCCTATCCCCTCTCTTCTGATTAAGGAATGGGAGGCAGAAATCGTATAGGTTGGAGGTGACTGGAGTTTTGTTCCTGCTTAAAGCTTTTACTAGACTTTATCGCATTCAATTCAGTTTGTTCTAGATCACTTAAAAACTAATTCAGGAGCATGTCTGTCTAGGCCTTCCTTATCATGTGTTCCTTCTAGTGTTTCCTTCTACATTTTAGAAAATGACCTTGAAAATACTACAGGAACAAATACCATTTGCCCTTGTAAGTGGTTCAGCTGGTACAGGTGACCAGCGGTTATTGTTTGGCCTCAGCTGTTTCCTCTCTCTCCCTGCATTCATTTTATATCCATATTTAGTGTCTAACTATTCTGGTATTACCTCTTAGGAACAAAGACCTGCTCCTGTATTAGTATAACATAGGATAACCACTGTACTTGGTAGGGGCAGATTTTACATTGATAAATCTGACTAAGACAATCTCCTCTCTCTTCTGGCCAGGCACATGGACTCATGAACCCCTATGTCTTTTCTGCGTCTCTGTCTCACCCTGTCTCCACTAAACTGGAGTCTCATTAGGAACAAGGGTTGAGTCTTATTTACATTAAGAGCTTTAGTGTGTGGTCTAGATCTGGGGCACCAGATGACATTCACATTGTTTTTAACTGAGCTAGAACAGAGTTGAATGTGAGGAATGCTAGTAAAAGCTGTAAGCAGGAACAAAACTCCAGTCACCTCCAACCTTTGATGAGTGCTTATCTTTCATTAATTGCTGCCTCCCATTCCTTAATCAGAAGAGAAGAAATAGAATACCTGTTCTTTCTCATCAATGGCCTCATTGAAATGAAGATGCCTCAGTAAAGGGCTACAAGAGGATCCATAGGTGGCCCCAAGCACCCAGTGAGGGAGCCACAATAAGAGACACTTTCGGCAAAAAAACATTTTTTAGTCCTCTTCAGTTTGAAAGGGATTCCTTTTTAACTCCGTAAGTCATAACAAAGTAAAACTTTAAATATCTTAAATATTATATACGTCTATGAGATTGGAAGTAACTATTAAGCTATTAGTATTAGTGAAGTAACTGATAGATCTAGCAGCCAACAGATGTTGAGGTTTTGTTGTTAAAAATTATCTATAGTGTTGACAAGAAGAACCTGTTGGCCGACAGGAATGCAAAGTAGAGCCACTGCCCTGCAAAAGGTTTGATGAGTTTTGTTTGGTTTTGAGACAGGATCTTGCTATATAACCCTTCAACTGTGTGTGTGTGTGTGTGTGTGTGTGTGTGTGTGTGTGTGTGTGTGTGAGTGTGTGTGCATGGGTGTGTTTGTACAGTGTGCGTATGTGTGTATGTGTGTGTTTGTACAGGTGTATGTGTACATCCGTGGTTATAAACACGGGTATGCATGTTCCACGGTGTACTTGCGGATGTCAAAGGCCAATGTTGGTTGTTGTTCCTCTCACCTTCCACCTTGTTTGAAACAGGGTATTTTTGTTGTTTTTCACTGTTTACCAAACTGGCTGGTTTAGGAGAGCCAAGGGGCTCTCTATCTCTGCCCTTCGTCTCTCCATGGGAGGGCTGGGATTACAGATGCTCCTGTTACACATCCCACTTTCACACGGGTTCTGAGGATTTGAAACACTTGCTTGGAAAGCACTTTTACACACCGAACCATCTCCCCAGCCTAATCTTGAACTTTTAAAACATGCATTACTATACAATTCCTCAAGCCCATTTCTGGATATAACCTACCTAAGAGAAATGAAAACTTCACATTCACACAAAAAGTCAGCTCTATTCACATTATCCCTCACTGGAAGCGCCTTTCGGGGAATGAGTGGATAAAGGCAGTGAGGAATTTTTACTACTTGGGGACAAACAACAACTAAGTATTGAAGTTGGACGAGGGTCTTTTGGATGCGTGGGAGGAAGCACAGTGCATTGCTCAGGTACTGGGAAAGCTGCAAACCTGTCTAAGCTGCTGCTGCCGTGACAAAAGTTGACACTGCCCTTCTAGAGTCATTGCAGAAGTGATGCAGACAGGAACACGAGGTACTTCTAGAGTCATTGCAGAAGTGATGCAGACAGGAACACGAGGCACTTGGGAGGGGATGTGCTCGGAAACAGGAAGTATCCTGAATTAGCAACAAGAGCCTCTTTCCTGACAGTATCCCTGGTATCTCTCTGTTGACTCCTACTGGCAGCCCCAATGCAAAGCTCTTGCAGAGTGAACATGGGCAGGTAGAAAGGGGAGCACAGAAAGGCGGCTTCACAGCTTAGAAGTGGAAGTCAACAGGGGTATATTCTCCTGTGAGTGCTGTGAATAGTGGGGCGATTCTGCATGCAATGAAAGCCCAGACTACTAAAATTTATTAGTAATTCAAAATTCACTAGTAATTCTTATGGTGGTTCTTTCATCGGGGGAATTCTCATTAATTCCGCTTTTCCCCTTTCTTTCCCTTTCCTTCTTTTCTCTCTCTTCTTCCCCCTTTCATCCCTTCTCCTTTCATCTCTTCTGTTTCCCGTTTCATTTGTGGTTCATTTATAATTGCAAAAAACTCAGGCCTCAATTACTCTCCGGGGGAGTTCAGTGTCCTCCAGCTTCCATTGCCTCAGACTTCATTCTTCATGGGGCATTTCAAGTTTGGGGGACACTGACAGAGCATATCGAAGCATCTCGGGCCAAGATTCAAAGCATCAGACTCTAGGCAAGAATATGTGACCTCTTTTAGCTTCAGTTTTCATAAAATGGGAATAAGCATATGGCCACATGTGCTGTGGAAAGCTACTGGCTGAGAACTCTGACCACAGGCAACTATGGAATTAGGGGTGAGAGGAAGGTCTCAGAGAAGAAAGACTAGTTGAGAGTCTTTGATGAGTGCTCAGGTGTAGGGAAAAAAGAACCAGTCAAAGAAACACACCCTGAGCAGGGCCAACAAAACACACTTTGGCCCTGCAGTCAGAGCCAAAGAAATGCACCCTGACCCTGAAACCAGTGCCAAAGAAACATACTTTACCCCTGGAATCAGAGCCAGTAAAAGAAATACACTCTAGCCCTAAAGTTAGGGCCAAAAAATTAAAAAAGGACCTGTGAAAGAAACACACTTTGACCCTGAAACCAGAGCCAAAAAATCTGACCCTAAACCTGTTCAGAAAACTAACCAATCCCTCAACAGGAGATCTAGCGAGTCTGAGCCCAGGGATTGAAATCTGACCAATCCCCGGCCCCCTCCCCCTGAAATCTCCCTGGAATAACTCTGCCCTCTTAGAAGCCCTATATAAATTCCATGTCTGTTCAGCTTGTGGCTGTCCAGCTGCTTCCTTCCACCCTGGCACGTGGCCTGCTTGTCTTTTGATCCTGCCTTCTTATAGGTGGAGCCTTTGTGGTTACATTTAAGATTTGCCCAGATAACCTGGGATAATCTCAACTTGAGATCCTGCAAGTCCAAGGTCTGAAAAGTTCCTTGTGTTGTCTACAGTTATGGGGATTGGGGAGTGTGTTAGTCAGCCAGCTACAGTGGTCTCAGGAGTCACCAGGATGTCAATTAGAGAAGTAAGACATGTGAGATCACACTATTAGACACTATTTGGGGGATGGCGGTTGTGATATCCAAATTATTTTGTGATTTGTGGTTCAAATGAAGAATGAGATTGAAATCATTCACTTTGAATAAAACACAGAGATTAAAGTAATCAAATACAGGAAGCATGGACTAGTTATGAAAAAGATATTGTTGGTGCTTTGGGAATTAAAATATATACACTGCAATAATTTTAAAAACCAAGATGCTATGCAGAAAAGAGCATTCAGAGCATAAAAAGGAACCCAGAAATCAAATTGGTTTAGTATCAAAGAAAAGTTAGAAACAAAGGGCAAGAGAATGTTGTTAGTAATATGATGCAAAGGAACCTTGGTGGAACCCAGGGTGCTTGGGAGACAGACTGAGACCTACAGACAAAGTTTCTGTGAAAACTTTATTGATGGAAGGGAATAAGAAGAGAAAAAGAGGAAGAGACAGAGACAGAGAGACAGAGATAGAGATACAGAGAAGAGATAGGTAGAGCTGCCTCCTCAGAGAAAACAGCAGGAGAGAGAGCATGGAAGTGGACAGAGCTTGCCTCTTATAAAGGGACAGGGTATTGCCTGCAAAGCACAGAAGGGTGACAAGCTGGGCCAGGTCCCCAAGGGGCAGGGCCCCGTCTCCCTAGATTATTACAAATGTGTAGCAGAAAGAAAATTGGATGGAAATCAGGTGAAGAGAGATTGGGAAGTTAAAGGACAGGACAGGAAATGCCCTACCTGAATAACAAGTTCCAGGAGTGGGGAGCCCAAAAGAAGAGAAATGATGAAAAATTCAAAAGCTTTCCAAGATTTAAGGGCACAGGTTTCCAAAAACAGAACTGCCTCCTGAGCATCCAGCAAAATGGGTGAAAATGAGCCCGGGTCACTGCATAAATCAGTGTCACTTACGTAAAAAAAGAAGAGCAGGAGGATGAGTGAGAGCCTGAAAACATGAACTTGGAAGTAGAAAGCTTTGGGTTTTCATTGTCAAGATGAAAGAAATGATCCATGTATAAACTAGAGCCAAGTAGTGATCCCTACCTGGAATCCCCACTGCAGGCTGGACAGCCCCGTGTGATGGAAGGTGAAAGACATTTGCATGGGAATAAAGTTTATAAGGCTGCCTTTGTTCCTCTCCAATTAGAGTAAAGAATAATTTTCCTCTACCCTCACAAGGGGGAAGACAGGAAGTATAGGAATGAATGAACCAAACTCAGGAGGTCTGAGTGACAGTGGCCTCTAAAAAGCTGTGGCCTTCAAAAGACTGTTACCTTTAGCTGTTTAGGATCACACTATGCCACTCCAAATTCTCATCATTTTCTCTATGAGTGGCACTGGCACAGAGAGCAACTGGATCAATTTGGAGTCCTCTGAAGGCTCCTAAGAGTTCCTTAGGAAACTGGAATCATTAGGAAACCTTATATACTGAGATTTATTCAACTGATGATCAGCACATAAAATCTAAAAACTGATTAACTTTGAGGTATTGATAACTGCAAAAACTAAATTATTATTGCTAAACTCCAAGCATGTTTACATACTTGTGCTAATTTCAGCATGAATGACTTGTCTGTTTCAAATCTTGATATGCTCATCTGGGGTGCAGGACTGGGGTTACAGCCAACCTATGCTGCATAGCAAGACAGAAAAGAAAAAAAAGGCAAACCCCACAAAAACAGGCACAGTGAAAAAACCACGTGCTCTTTATCTAAAACATTAGAAATCAAAAGCTTGAATGAATGTTTCTTTGTAACACAAAAAAATAAAAGACCCAGAGACAGATATCAGGGTTCAAGCTTCAAGTGAAGATCAGAAAAGCAAAGCAGTCAGGCCACTAGATCTTACCTCTTCCTCAGCTCAGACCAAAGGGGCCATCCTCAAACTGCTTGCGACTTCACTGACCCTCAGATTCACTCAGACTGCTATGCTGCTCTCCATGTGGCTCTCAGACTGATGGCCTCTGTCTTCTATACCTCTCAAATCCTGAGATTAAAGGCATGAGCTCTGATTCACTCTCCAGTAGCCTAGGGTGATCTTGGACTCAGCAATCCATCTGCCTTTCTCCTGAACCCTGGGATTAAAGGTGTGTGCTACTACTTCCTGGGCTTCTATAACTAACTAGTGAGGCTGGCTTTGCTTTTTGTACCCTCAGGCAAGCTTTAATAAATCATAAAGAATATAATCACCACACTTCTTCCAGTACAGTGTTGTCTTAGGGTTTCTATCGTTCTATTGCTGTGATGGAACACTATGACCAAAGACAACTTGAGGAGGAAAGGGTGTATTTATTTCACTTCCTTTTGCACCTCATAGTCTATCATAGATCAGTAGAGGAACTCAAGGCAGGAGCCTGGGAGCAGGAACTGATGTGGAGACCGTGCAGGGATGCTGTTGAGTGGCTTGCTTGCCATGGCTCCATTCAGCCTGCTTCCTTACAGTACCCAGACCATCAGCCCAGGGCTGGCACCACCCATAGTGAGCTGGGGGTTCCCACATCAATCATCAATCAATACAATTCATCATAGGCTTGCCCACAGGCCAGTCTGAATGGGGTATTTTTTCAATTGAGGATCCCTCTCCCACAATGAGGAAGTCAACATAAAACTAGCCAGCACGAGTGCTATGCTGGACACTGCACGTCTGTGTTCTGTGAAGTTCCTGGGAAGGAAACCAGTCAAAGTTCACAACCAGCTCTGTGGTGTGAACTTGGCATTTTCCTGGCTTTGCCAAACCTTGGATTTCTTATGTAAGGATTAAAGGCAATTATGACATGCACTGGGATGAATAGTGTTCTCCCAAATTTCTGTTCGCTGGGAACCTCAGAACATAATCTTCTTTGGAAAAATGGCTGCAGATGCCACAAGACAGGGTGAGGTTACTGGGTGGGCCCCAATTTCCTAACTATAAGAGAGGACGAGACAGACACAAAAGCACGGGGGAAAGCCTTGGGTACTCCGGAGCTGCCCAGTCCATGAAGCTGGAGGGCCCACTGACCCCTGGGGGTCCTGATGTCTCATCCGAGCTGCCCAGTCTATGAAGCTGGAGGGCCTGCTGACCCCTGGGGGTCCTGATGTCTCATCCGTATTGGAACCTAAAGAAGCTGAGGTGTGATGGCAGCGAAAGACAATGTGGGTTTTTTTTTTTTTTTTAACGAGACAGGGTTTCTCTGTATTGCTTTGGAGGCTGTCGGTCCAGGCTGGCCTCGAACTCACAGAGATCCGCCTGCCTCTGCCTCCCGAGTGCTGGGATTAAAGGTGTGCACCACCACCACCTGGCAGAAAGACAATGGTGGAAGCAACAAGGATGGACACACTCATCAGCAAGAAGCAAAAGCTGCCAGTGCGGGGTTTTCCTGGGATTTTTCTGTACCTGGACCATCCACCAGAAGATGCTGCCCACTTTGTGGAGGGTCTTCCCTTCTCCGTTACTCCTTTCTGGAAATGCCTTCACAGGCCCACCCAGAGGCCTGTCTCAGTTGATTTTAGATCTTGTCAAATTTACAGTCAAGAGGAATAGTCACTCTATCTTTTAACTATCTATTTATATCTGTCTATCATCTATCTGTCTACCTATCTTTGCTAAACCCTTTTGAGGTATATATACATGGGTACAACCCCTCTTTATCTATAAATGTTCAGTGCATCTCCTCAAAACTGGGGAAATTCGCATTGGTGTGACAGTACCCAATATCTGGCTTGCATTCAGATTCCCCTGGTGTACCAGTACCACACTTTATAACTTCCTCTGTTGGCTTGCTTCAGGATATGACCCAATCTGACCTATGTATATGGTCTCATTCTCTTTAGTGTCTAGAACACTTCCTTGATCTTTTTCTCCCACCACACTGACAAATTTGTTAACCTCAGGCTGCTTGCAGAATACCCTCAGTTTGGATTTCTCTTATTGTTTCTTCATGAGTAGGTTCAGATTAGTAAAACCCCAGATTTTAAAGCTATATTTAAAGGTTTAAAACCACATGAAAATCACTTCCAATTTGCTTTGACATTGTGGGGAGTCCTGAGTGGGCATGGTAGTCCACTTGAGAAACAGGTTGTAGCAAAGCTACATAAGGCTGGCAGCTGACCCTTCAGTTGGAGCCTCCAGAAGTTACTGCCACAACCTTCCTTAAAGGGTTTTTTTCCCACTAATCCCTGTGGAATGCTTCCTGGGCCCAGGTTTTGACCTTCTCATGCCTACCTTGAGGAATCAGTGAGGTGAGGTCAGGATGTGGCCAGGCAGTCCCTGGACAAGCGGATGTGCACTGCCTCAGCAGCTGGGACAAAGGCTAACCTACTAGAAAAGCATCTGTGGCAGGAGAAGGCAATTTGCTGCAATGAGCGTTGGCCAGGAATTGAGAGCGATGGGATGGCTTGCTCCTGAAGTCCCAGCATGGGAGGGTGGGTAGCAGCAGGAGGACCCCTGGGGCTCACTGACCAGTCAGTCTAGCTAAGAGATCTCATCTCAGAAAATAAGGTGGAGACCGAGAAAGACACCTAACTTTGAGCTCTGACCTCCATGCACACACAAACAGTTGCATGTGAGCGTGCACTTGCGAACACACAAATGTGTAAAAGTCTACACATACACGCACAAGAAAGAACGACAGAAAGAAAAAAAGGAGAGCAGGAGGGAGAAGGATAGAAATACAGAAGAAGTTATCCAGTGATTCACTGCCAGGAATAGTTACTTTGTCATGAATCTTGAACCACCATACTTAACCAACACGGCTACTTCCCTCGGGTTTGGTCCTTATAAGCTCCTGTGAGTCAAGCAACTCATTTATTGATCGATGATCATGTGCTCTGTGCCTAGCACTAGATGATGTCTCACTCACCTTTGTATGTCTGGGTTTAAAACGTTGAATAAAAATTCTGGAAATAAGCAATTCATAGCTTTTAAATCATATTTTGAGTAAAGTGATGGAACCTCAGGCTGTCTTGTTTCATCCCCCCCAAGCAGATGGAGCACCCCGTTTCCCAGGGTATCCACCTGAGTTCAGTCACCAGTCGCTGAACAAGTCCCACCCCCTCATTCATCAAATGGATTGTGGCGGTGTCACAGTGCTTGTGCTCAATTTATCCTTACTGGTATTTAGTAATAAAGGGCAGGTGCAGAGGAGGCCCCAGCATGTGCAATGTGAGACTGTATGGCAAAACTTCAGGGCATAATGACAAGGACATTTTATGTAGCATCCAGTACTGTCTGCAGGTTCAGAAATTCGCTGGATGACTTGGGTCATATCCTTCTCAGGTAGGGTCTCAATTGCTTCACTTCGTCTTAAGTAGCAGCTGCTAGTGGCATTCTACTGGTAAGGACACCAGCTCAAAGAGGGTGAAACTCGTCCCCAGTACAGTGCACAGGGAGCCAGTGATGAGTTATGAGTTTCTGTGATGGCCTGTGTGGCTGTGTGGAAGATTGTCTTTAAAGAGGGCCTAGGACTCTTCCCTACCACGTAGGCTCATAACCTGTTACCAGGTAGGATTTGTTTCACTCTCCCTGGCATCTGGGCTGCTGGACTGGGCCTTGCTGGGACAAGTAGAAGGAAATGGTGTGACACTCCCATCCCAATTCCAGGCCTAATTTCTATTCTTCTTTGAGGCACCATCTCTCTCTCTCTCTCTCTCTCTCTCTCTCTCTCTCTCTCTCTCTCTCTCTCTCTCTCTCTCTCTCTCTCTCTCTCTCTCTGATTTTCTTGCCTCAGACTCCTGAGCACTGGGATTTATAGGTGGGAGTCCCCACACTTGGCTCCAGGCCTAACATTTAATAGTTTTGGTGCTTTTGTTCTCCTAGAATGAGGCTGCCATGTTATCAGGAAGCCCAGGCTATCCTGGTGCCTAAGTCATGCGAATTGGCCTTGGAGAGGGCAGCAGCACCTGGAGACAGGGGGACAGCTTTGCTAAGCGTGTGAGTGGCCACAGAAGTGTGGCATGGAGTGGAGAGCAACAAGCCAACCCTCGGAATGGTGGGAAACAAGCCATTTCCCCAGCTAATAATAGTAAATTGATTTATGCTGTTATATTTTGGGGTGGTCTGTTACATAGCTATAGACAACCGGAAGAGTTAATATCTTGTTTTTTCATTAAAAATGACCTATTTGAGACAAATAACCAGCTCTGAAATTTTTCAAAATTAAGAACAAGTGGGCGGTGACCTTCCTGGAGCAGTACAGGGCAATGGAACCTGACAAAGGCAGGTACCAAGTAGCTTCCTCATTCTGCTGAAGCACAGTGCTCAGAAAGATGGCCCCGGGTGACTTTCTGGGAACGTGGCTGGCTCACCTTCCTATGGCCGCTTTAGGGTGAAGGGAGTCCATCTGTCTGTTTTAGCACAAACACTCCTGAGATGCCTCAGTCCCATAAGTCAGCTTTGAGGAGCAGTAGAAGACCGACCCACGACATGTTCTACAGATGCACTTGCCAGGCGCCAATTTCTTCTTGTGGGTTTCCTTTGCGATCATTTTCCAGTGGCCAAAAGCTTGATGGAAGGAACTTACCTGCTCATTCATTTTCCTCCTAGAACCAACAGGTGGTGGTAATGGGCTGGGAACGGCACCTGTTGCAGTGGGCGGTGCATCCCAGTTGTCAGAGTGAGGCTGCAGTTTTAATTGAAAAGAGCTGTCAGAGAAGCCTAATTAGTCAGTCTGATTAGCGACTCTGGAGGCGTGCTGCAAACTGGGCCGCCCTGCTGATTCAGGCAGGTGCTGATTTTCTAGGAGCATTCGTTGTTTTTAGCTTTAGATAACCCGTCCCCGTGTCAGATGGGCTCGGAAGATCACTGACTGCAGAGCATGCAGTCTTCAGGGGTGGACAAAAATGTGCTAAGTGTGATCCTTCCTTCTTCTGGCAGGGGGTGGCTGTCCACCATGAAGCCAGGTACATGCTACAAGTTAGAGGAGCCAGGTCCAGCTGAAGGGAAGAACAGATGTGCTAAGAATTGAATGAACAGACCCAGATCCAGACAGTCTTGTGTGTGGTGGCCAAAAGGGATTTGTGGAGGCTTGCAGGACATGCAGATGTGACTGGGAAACTGAGTTTCCGGAAGGCTGGACTGCTCAGGGAAGTTGTGGGGAAGGAGCAAAGTCTGGAAGGAATTCAGCGAACGGAGTTGTCTGGAATGTTCTGTTCCAGATACCTGTCCTGGAATACCACTACAATAACATTGCAGATTAATGTCTCTTTTTTATTATGATTTCATTAATTTTTTGTATGTGTGTATGAGTGCTTGCACATGTGTGTGGAGGTCAGAGGACAACTTGCTGAAGTCATTTTTCTCCTTCTGCCTTGTGTGTCCCTAGGATTAAATTCAGGCCATCAGGCTTGGCAAGCGGCATCTTGCCAGCCCAGATTAATGCCTCAATTAGTAAAGATGGCATCATGAAACATCACTGTGGCCCTGCAAAACTAACATTAAGTTTAATACCTGAAAATATTTTATCTGACAGATTCTGGTGTGTTCTACAATTGTTTTGTGGATTTCTATGGATGGACACTGAAGAACACTGCTCAGCTGAAGCGACCACAAGTGTCCCAACTT
Organism: Mesocricetus auratus; assembly: GCF_017639785.1. NCBI lineage: Eukaryota > Metazoa > Chordata > Mammalia > Rodentia > Cricetidae > Mesocricetus > Mesocricetus auratus. The sequence goes on from NW_024429189.1 coordinate 113,458,841, forward strand.
AAGGAGGTTTGATTTGTTTTTTATTATTATTTAATTTCTTTTTCAAGAATAATGCATTTCAATTATTTTTGATGGTATCTCACACCAGAAATACATTTTCAATGTGAGCCAGTATGCACATTGTTGTATATAATTTGGAATTAAAATAAGAATTCATAAAATGATTTACTTTTATTATGTTCTACTTCATTTAAACAATGCTGATACTGACATAGTAGATTATTTAGATGACTGTAGCAATTCATGCTTTTTACAGTTTGTGCCCCCCTTTTTTCCAGTCAAAATGCCTCTAATTACTTTCCAAAAACAGAGTCTTAGCTAGAAGTGGCATCGTAATGCATGCTTGTAAGTAACCTTTTAATCTCCACGCTTGGGAGCCAGAAGCCGGATCCAAACTTTGAGTCCAGCTTGGGATAACATTTCCTTTCTAACTAGAGGTTAGGCAGAGGTTTATCCTTGCAGTTTTTATCAGAAAAGAATCTAAGTATATTAAGGGAACAGATATAAGATCCAAGACAAAACCAGTGGCAGAGCCAAGAGGCAAATTTTTATTTGCTCTCATGAGATGCCCTGCTTATTTGTTCATTGTTTACCTGTATTTCTATCTCTGCCCCAAACTGCATTTTAGAGTTCCACAGGTCAAGGTGCAGCCAGACTTATGGCACAAATGCCACTAATGCTCTGGAAGCATTCCTGAGGACAGTGTGGCTCCCAGGTCCTGCTATCCCTCGGGGTTGCTCAGCAAACCCATTAAAAAGGCTGCGGGCCCATGGAGGGCCTCACCCTCCCTGGGGGAAATGAGGGGATAATGGGAGGGGGGAGGGCATGGGAGGAGGGGGGAAATGGAGAGGGACCTGGAACTGACTCGTGAAGCAACCTTGTTTCTTATCTAAATTTAAACTGAAAAATAAATTTAAAAAAAAAAACAGCCATTAACAAGTCTGTGGCTTTTTATCATAAAAACATGCAAAACTAATGGATATTCTGACCCCAAGTTGTTTGGAAATAAGGGGGGAAAAACAAGACAAAAAAAAAAAAAAAGGCTGCGGGCATAGCTCAGCCTTGCCTAGGAAGTGTAAAACGCCGAGCTTCATTCTCCACACAGCAGGGGGCAGAGAAGGCTAGCATTCTTCCTTTCCAAGCTCAGGTTCCAGTTTCCCACTTAAGCTGCATGACCTTGTGCAACAATTCCCCGTAGACTGGATTTGGGTGATCTAGTACAGTTTTTGATTGTTGTCTAGTTAGTAAGCTAGAGTCCACTAAATAGATAGGGAAAAGGAGTACATATAGGTTAACACATGTTAGTATTCTCTCTCTCTTTCTTTCTCTCCCCCCCCTACACGCATGCACACCACACCACACACACACACACACACACACACACACACACACACACACACACTACAGGGTTTCTCTCTGTAGTTGGAGGTGCTTGGTGTGGTGGCCCATGCCTTTAACCCCAGAAGCAGATTTTTTTGTGAGTTCCAGGCCAGCCTGGTCTACACAGTGAATTCCAGGACAGCTAGGACTGCACAGAAATACCCTGATTCAAAAGCCAAACCAAACTAAACTAAACAAACAAAAAACAAAAACAAGAAACTACTCAACATAGTTTTATGTACTGCATGGGAAAAGTTACTCTCAGGTGTTTCAAGTTTCAAGCAAGCGGCCCTATCAAACGTGGTGGTGCATTTTATTTTCTTCAGCCAGGCAGTTTTCTCTTCTAATGACTATGCATAGAGACTACGTGAATGTCAAGCATATAAAGTACCCCAACACTGCTGTCTCCCCTGAAATTGAAAGGACACTATTTTTTCTTTCTCTTCCTTTTTTCCTGCTCAGCTTTCTAACTGACCTAAAAACCTCTGGCCTGCAGCCTGTCACATGATGTGGTGTGTTTTATTCCATCAGCATTTTTGTGTGTGCATGTGTATGAAGCCAAATCAAACAGCCTCTTGTCTGCTCAGAGCGTGCACAGACAAGCCTTTTGGAGGAGCGTGGGTTAGCACAGTGAAGGGGCTTAAATTTGGCTTCATGTATACGACTGCCATTCAGACTCAGGAAGCTCAGGACTTGGGGGATAAAAAGAGCCCTCTATACATGCTAGAAACACAAAGAGAGACTGAGCGAAATATAGACAATCACAAGGAAAGCCACACATGAGTACCAAACAGTACCAAACACCCAGTATTCCTTTTCAAGACCCCAGGGGTCTAGATACAGCTGACGTGCTGTGTATGAAATTCTGTGTCTGAGAATTCGAATGATGACATCTGACTGAACATGCTAAAAGGATATGTACAGATTTCTTGTCATTATTCCCTACATGATGCAACAGAACTATTATTCTATTAGGTACTATAAGGACTCTTTAGGTGATTTTTATGTGCTCAGGAAACTGTACATAGGCTAAATTTAACACTTTATTTACTTTTGTGCATGGATATATTCCTGTGGATATGGTGCATGTATATGTAGCTAAGCATTCATGTGGAGGCCAGTGGTCAACCTCCAGTGTCATTCCTTGAGATAGGATCTCTCACCAGGATTCCAGGCTTGCTGGTTATGCTAGGCTATCTGGCCACTGAGCCCTAGGGATCCCCCTGTTTCTATCTCCCCAAAACTGGAACTAAAGTCATGGATCACAGCACTTGGATTTTTATGTGGGTGCTGGACATCAAGCTTGGGTCTTTATGCTTGTGCAGCAAGCATTTTGCTGACTCAGCTATCTCTCCAGCCCTGCTGCTACTGTTTGGGTATCTGTTGGGGGTCCAGGAATAAATCCCCCGAGGACACCAAGGGACAGCCTGCCTGCACATCCCATTGGTGCCTGGCATAGTCTCCATGCAGATACTCAAGACTGCAGGAATAACTTACCTTTAGTGAGATGCTCAGCATAATTGTTTCCTTGGGTTTTCTGAAATCACAGACTTCTATGTGGTAGGAAGAGGCATTTCTCCTTCCCTCTTCTTCATATCTCTTAGAGAAGGCTAGTCACTTCCTGCACCTCAAAGTGCTCCCTGTATCCTTTTCTGCTAGATCATGGTCATGCTAGTCCTTGCCTGGATTTTGGCTGGGGTCATGTGTCGCACTCCTCATCCTTGTATTGCTTTCTTAACTCTTTTTTCTTTCTGGAATCATAACTACCTTTCTGAAATGAGACTCCAAACATGTCACTGTTAGAGGCTTGTCACTCCACCATGGCCTTCAGGGTAATATTTCAACCTTAGCATCACACAGTGTTTGGCCAGTTGTGGTCATTCACCCAAGCTGTGCTTCCCTTGCTACAACATGCCTCCTACTTCTTCTGAATTCATGCCTCTTTTTTTTTTTTTTGAGACAAGGTCTCTCAATGTAGTTCTTGCTGGCCTGGAACTCACAGAGATTCCCTGCTTCTGCCTCATGAGTGCTTCTGGGATTAAAGGTGTGTGTCACCACAAACACCATGGTTCACTTTCTTTTATGTATGTCTTCTCTCCTAAGAACTTCCCTGCTGCCCATCCCATAGCCACTCCATGAAGTTCTGTGATAAACTGCCGTGTACACTCAGCACAGCAACATTCATGCTCATTCTCCACTGGACTGGTCAGTTCCATGCCCATCACGCATATTGTATACTTTGGATCCCTGCATATCTCTCCCAGGCCTCTATGTGTCACCACTGTACTAAGGCTTGCGTGTTTGACCTCCAAATAGACTGTCCTTCTTTGAATAAACATTGACGTTTTATTTATTCAGCACTTGGAATGAAGTCCCACATGCAAGGTATCCTTGGCACAGATGTCATTATGGGTGTCTCCTGTTTTCCTTGCTGGGATGTCTCCAGTAATGCCTGGCACAAAGTAGGCACTTCTTAAATTTCTACCATAAAAGCAGCCGAATGGCTGAAAGAGGGAGCAAACATATTTAGTTTATCGATTCCATTTCTAGACCTCTGCCTTCAGCAAATGAGATTCCACAGCCTCTGACCCTTCCTTATCAGGATGCTCTCCCAGGGTGATGAACACTGTACAAATGACTACAGGAAATTTCAGAAGACTTAATAAATAAATGCCCAGATATATTCGTGGATTAGAAGACATAATACAACACATAGTGATCTAGATGCAAAGCAATCCTTATCAAAACCTTACTTTTGGATAAAAGTAAAGATAGTTATCCTAAAATCTCATGGGCAATTTCAAGGAACTAGATAGTCGGAGTAGTCTTGTTAAAGGTGAGCATTGTCAGAAGGCTCACATGTTCTCATGTCAACTTTACAACCAAGCCATAGTAATCAAAACAGCATAGTACTGGCATGACTTATAGACTTATAGACTAATGAAATAGAAGAGTTTCCTAAACAGACACCAAAAACAAACAAAACAAAAACCAACCAACCAAACAAACAAACAAAAAACCCTACAGGCAATGAAAGAAAAAGAATAGAAAATTTCAACCTCAAAATTAAAATCTTTTGTGTCTCAGAGAACACTATCTTTTAACTTTATGCATCAAAAACATCAGGACCCACATATTCAGTCTAGAATTAGATTCAGATTTTAAATGATAACTTGAGACCCATTGCCTTACATAATGAGGGTGGGTCTTATCTAACCAATTGGAAGCTTGAATAGAACAAAAAGATGGCTTCTTTCTCCCTCCTAGGTAAGGGGAAAAATCCCAAGAGACATTTTGTTAAGTCTCCATCTGTACTTTCATCTCTCCAGGGTCATGAGATTCCCAGCTTCAGCTGTAGATTTGACTTTCATGGTCACACAAACCAAACCAGCTTCTTAGAATAAATATTTCAACATATATAACTAATAATACATACAGACTAATAACACAGATACTATTTGCATATCAAATGTGTGCTCTTACAAAAAATAAATGCAATAATAAGAAAGGCAACACACAGAATGGATGCCTGAGAAAAAGATTATAGTCAGAACATATAGAGAACTCTATTCCTAAAATTCAACTAGAAAGGAATATCACTAAGTAGACAATAGATATTTCTCCAAAGAACATACAGGAATAAGCAGTAAGCACAGAAGAAACACAACATCAAGTCATAAAAGAATTGCAGATAAAAACTACCACAGAGCAATTGTCTCACACCCACTGGGATGGACACTTAAAAACCTGGTGATGAATGTTAGAATGGATGTGGAGAAGACAGACACCTGTGCTTTGCTGATGAAAATGTAGAATGGTACAGCCACTATGGAAATCAGCAGGGTGGTCATTAAAGGAAAAGGATAAATGCAGATTTATCATTTGATCCAGCAGTCTACTTTAGGGTACACTCCCAAAAGAATTCAAAGCCATGGGCTCAAGCAGGTATTTGTCCACCAATGTTCATACTGGCAATGTTCACAACAGGCAAAAGGCAGGAAAAACCCAAACATTGTCAGCAGATGTGCAGACAAACAAAATGTGACAGACACATACAGTAGAACGTTATTCAGTCATAAGAAGGAGGAAATTCTAGCGTATGTTCCAACATCAATGAACATAGAACCCATTATACAAACTGAAATTAGCCAGTCATGGGAGAATACGCATTGTATGATTTCTCTTCTGCAAAGTATGTGGCATAACAATTGATAGAGACAGAAAATAAATCTAACAGTTACCAGTGGCTGGGGGAGTGGGTAAGAGTTTCTGTTAGAGTGGTGAAACAATTTTAGAAACAATGGTGATAGTTTTAATATTGTGATTATAGTCAATGTCAAGAGAGGGGTACACTTGAGGATATTTAAATGGCAACTTTTATCTTATATTAATTTTTACTGCAATTGAAAAATAGTGAAAATAAATGCCTTTGATATATAAGTAAAATATTAAAATACTCGGGAGAGTAATGACAATGAATACTTGTCTAGTCTTCAAATGGAAAGGTTAGTACAAGGATAAATCTAATAAGGGACTCATAAATGAAAGGTTATTAGATTGTCTAAATCAAAACGGAAACATTCTTAATCTCCCAAAGGACAAGTAAGCAAAATGAAAATGCTAATGGAGAGCTGTTGAAAATCTATAGCAGTGACAAAATGTTAGTCCTTATATGTACTGTTGAATAATTTCATTAGAAAAAAATCGCACCACACTCTCCAAGATTCATAGACAATGGGAAAATAGACTAATTCAACAGAGTGTAGCCACCAGTATGCAATAAATAACTTACTCTATTCAGCTTCATTGGCAAACAAAATAAAGTTTTAAAATGAAGTCAATTATCTTGAAAACAGCCAGGACTGGTGAAAGATTCCCTACCAGATTTTTAAAGTCTTTTGAGCAGAATGGACCAAAGAACATTCTTTACCGGCTAGTTTCCAAGAATTAGCCCATGGCTTTCCCCTAACAACAGAAAATGTTTTATGAACAATTATATTCTTTTCAGTATTATTTAAAATTATGGAAAATTGGCAAAATGTTGAACAATAGGAGAGTATTTTGGTATTTCCTCATGTTAAGCTAAAGCTCTAGACACAATCCTGAATACTGTGAAAGATCACAATGAAGTACCAAGTGTGCATAGAAATACACCGAGATGCTCATGGCCACTGAATCTGGGTGGTGATGTGTGTGTGTGTGTGTGTGTGTGTGTGTGTGTGTGTTCCTAATTCACTTCCCATGTTGTCCATAGTGAACTGTGACTTTTGTTATGAAGAATTTGACCAACATTACATAATAAGAAAATGACTTAGAATAATAGCTGAGTATTCTATTTATCTTGGTTCCCTAATATAGACTAAAATCAACACAATACAATTTTCCTTCTAGTTAAATTGCAAAGAACTGGGTGAAATTCTGATAAAGTAAGAGAATATAAAAATGTTTGTTCATAAAACTTGTCTTACTTTTCTAGAATCACACTTAGCCCCATTTATCTGAATCGTATGCATAGCAGTTATCCTTGGGCATGCACAGGGGATGGATGTCAGCATTCTCTTCCATGCATATACAAAATCCAAGGATGCTAAAGTCCCTCCAATACAATGACCTTGTAGTTACATGTAATCTACATAAATCCTCTTGTATATGTTAAACCATCTCTACATTGCCTATACTATTCCTTGTAATGTAAATGCTATGTAAGAAGTTTTGGTTCTGTGTAATTTTTGGAATAAAGATGGAAAAACGTCTGTAACTGATCAATGCAAACACAATTTTGTTTTAAAAAATTCTCTATATTTATATACACCACCAAGACTCAGGGAACATAGCTGAAGAGGAGACAGAAAGAGTGTATAAACTGTAGGATGGGGAAGAGAGCTGTGCAATGCTGTCTCCTGAACCTAAAATGACTATGAAACTCATGAACTTATAGTAGGTTTATTATCTGTAGGAGATCAAGCCAGGCGCAATCTCAGCATGGATGAGGTAGACAATCTTCAGGTCTCATTCCCCCAAAGAGGTGCTATTTGGAGCATAAAGTTGCCAGGGATAAAAATGCTTCTTTCTTGAAGACGTGACACAGGTAGGTTCGTCATGCTCTAGTGGATGGCCCCACACCCACACACATAAGGGTAGTATTAACTGGATTTAGTCTACTATCAGAACAAAATAAGACATGAAGTTAGAAGGGAACTTGTTGGAGGAGATACATGTGGAGTTAGAGGAGAGAGATGAGAGATGAATATTATTGAATTTAATTATACATACATATGAAATAATCAAAAGAAGACATTAAAAAATCTCCATCTCCCTTTGATTGATTCTGCAGGTGTGGGACCATTCCAAGAGCTGAGTGTATACATTCCCTAAGCCATTACTATGTGATTTGTTCTTGATGGGGAATGTTCTTCTGTGTATATGCTTGTCTTATTGGTTGATGAATAAAGCACTGTTGGCCATAGGGAAACGAGATAGGTGGGACTAGGATATGAGGAAGATTCTGGGAAGTGTAGGTAGAGAGGAATCATTCTATGATCCCAGGAAGTGACACAGCTGGGCAGAAATTGCCACTAGCTAACCATAGAGGTCTGGATGTCTGTACAGAAAGACAGGAAGTGATTAGCTGGGCAGAATTAGAATATAAGCAGGGATGAACAGGAAATCACTCTCTTCTCTTCTCTGTCGAGATGTTGAGCCATCATCATGTAGCAGGCAAAGGAGTTGCAGGTCCGGTAAGCCAAGACCACGTGGAAATACATAGATTTATAGAAATGAGTTAATAATTAAGACAGAGCTAGCCAAATAAGAAACACTATTCCCTGGCTAACAGTTTCATAATTAGTAAGTCTTGTGTGTTTATTTGGGCTCTGAGGCAACTGTTCTGTTCTCAGAAGGGGTCAGAAAAGTTTAATCTAGCAATATGAAAAGCTACTGTTGATTCTGGGGAAATGGTTCAGTGAGTAAGAGTACTTGACTCTGCAGATATGAAGACGGGAATTCGACCCCTAGCACCTTTGTAGAAATCCAGGCCAGGCCTCATGTGCCTGTAGCCTCAGCTTTGGAAGGCAGAGACAGTTGGATCACAAGATCTCCCTGTTCAGCCAGTCTAGCTGAAATGGCAAACTTCAAGTTCAGTGAGAGATCCTATCTCAAGGCAATAACATAGAGAACGATAGAAGAAGACACCTGAGCATGCTCTGGGCTCCACATACATTCATGCGCATATCTTCAACCCCCACCCAGCTGTTTGACTGTTTATTGGATGACTATCTTAGTGCTGAGTTTGTGATAATATAAGTAGCCACTGTCATCTCCTCTCTACAAATGAGGTAGCTGAATACCTAAGAACTTGCTCTGACTCCATAGCCACAAGGCATTGGACAGTGGACATGCTCTTTGGTCCATTTTAGTCTTTTCATTGAGATGCAGCATGATTTTTTTCAAAGGTGAAAGTGACCACATTCTATTTGGGAAAATATAGCCATCCTTCTAAGGCTGTGCTCTTTTCCCTGGCTTTCTGGCTCCTAGCTATGTCCTAAGTCTTCTCCAAAGTTCATATATGCCAGTTTAACAAAACACCTAGATACCTCAGAGGGGCACAGGACAGACAGCCTCTGCTCCCATACATACTGTTGGTCCAATAGGTTTGCTTTGGTACCCAGGTTCTACCTGGTTAGTTACCACTATGGAAATCAGCAGGTACACCAACTGTTCCTCCAGAAACCATCAGCGCCCCCGATGTAACTTGGAGTGCAGAGAGGTGACTAGAGGGCCCCAAACAGGGATGATTTTGTCTCTTTTTTGCTGTATTAATCCTCTAAGTTTCCCCATGATGTATCTCTTCCAGTAAAGGAAGAAGGTAAGACCCTCCTGCCCCAACCTCTGATTACAGGTCTGTGTTACTATTCCTGAGGTAACTTCTCAACAAGGCTAATGGCAATGATTTTCACAACATGGACTTCCTGAAAAAGCCTCAGGGACTGCAGCCTGAAAAATAAGGGAAGATGGTAAGAACTGTTGGCATAGCCTGAATACAAATTCAAGTCCATTTAATTCCAAAGTGCATGGAATATTACTGGAGCTGTGATCCCAAGTTTCCTTCAAGAATATTGTCTTGAGGCATGGGGTGGGGTCACGATTATATCTGTAGGTACAGCTGACTTTTGGCACTTACTTTGCCTCACAACAGGGAAGATGATGAGAACTCCCCTTAGTTTTCAGAGCAGCAGTTCCAGAATTCCACTGCTTACATTTCACTGTCATGGCTTCATTACTTCTTCCTACTCAACCAATTACACTGGGAAGGGGAGAGTGTAATGTCCACCCTGAAAGAGGAAAGTGTTGAGAATGTGGGTTTCGGATGAAGAAAGTTAAAAATCTCATGAAGAGTAGTATCCTCTTTATATAACATGAAACATCTACAGATAGTGGGTCTCATTTCTAAATAATAGCTTGCCACCAACCTTCTCTGCTGTATTTATACTAGTCTTTTGTTTCTTCATATATTCAGTTTTGTGAGTTTACTTCTTAGCATAATGGTGACCACAAGGACCTTCTATTTCCTCTCATTTTTTCAACCTACTGTATGTTTTTCCTGTGGATGAAACCTAGAGGATACAACTATCTACAGGGTTGAGATTCTAAACTGTTTATAGGATCATCAAGCTGGTCAGAGATAGTTGCTTCTCTGGAGCTCCTTTAAGACCTCATCTCTTGCATAGTGTGGTCCAATAAACACCCCCAAATGTTACACACTATTGTCAGTGTTCTTGATTACCAGAATTGATGTTCAGACCCTGTTGCTGAAGACAGCAAATACTTGAATCGTAGAATAGAGAACCAAGCTGGTGTTCCCTTAAAAGCTTCATTCCTATGGGCTAGCTTTCATAAGGTAGGAAGGTGCTATGCACACTATCAGAAAAGAAATGTAATCATCATTCTTACTCAGTTGTAAACCCTGCATGCTACAAATAACGACTGGCCTGGCAAGACATTCCCATTGGTCAATGGTGGCATGAATGTCATTGAAGTAACCAATCATTGCTAAATTGGATTTAATGCTTGCTTGACAAGTTGAAAACCATACTTGTTGTATGGAGCAAGAACCTGTGCCTCTAGATAGGTTGTAAGCACCAGAGAGAATCTATTATTATTACTCTGCCAAACGGACATAGCATTAGACTTATTCCTAGTGACTTAGTGTTATACTCATAGATTAGTGCATCTCTCATCCATCACCAGAAAAGTTAGTCAGGGGTGGTAGATGACCAAAAGTAAAAAGTGTTCTCTGGATACTAGAGGGCTGTTGCATATATGAAGTCACATCAGTTATGACAACACACCTAAGACCTGAACAACCTCAAGCCAGACTAAGTTCCAGCATGGAAGAGGAGTGGAGAAGGTCACAAAGTATTACTTCCAAGTGAGGAGTTATTGACAATTCAGAGCTTCAGTGAGAGAGAGTGTGAGTTTTCTTTAAGGATGTGACCCCTCAACGGTGCTCCAATGGAACTCCATACATCTAAGAATACATGGGCAGCACAAATTATGCTTGATGGATTTTCAGAAAAAAAGATCACACCAAGTTGAGAGAGTAAAGAAGGATGGATTTGAGAGGACTTAGGAGAGTTAACATGAGCAAAATATTTTGTGAGAAATTCTCAGCTAATTAAAAATACAAAAACAAAAGGCACCTTTTAGAAACCTTACCTGAACCAGAATCAAGCTTCCCCCAGATTCCTTGAGCCACTCCTGACCACAAGGAAACCCCAACATAGAAATGAATGGGAGAGTGGACATATTTTCTAGGAAAAGATAAAGGAAGCTCCAGTCTGAATCATTGAAACAAAAGAAGATATTGCTTGTGCCAAATGTTCCACCCACATGGCCTCTGGTCTTCTTTGTGTAAGTTGACAGCACATGACTCTGGTACATCTTCACTTTGTGTTTGTCTTTTAACTTGTTTAAGAAGCTTCCAGTCTGTTCAACACAGTCCATGAGTTGTGTGTCTTCCTAATCAATTAATGTTGTGAATATTTTTCATGTTGATGCCAACACTGTCAGTCTATGACATTTACCCAATACTTCCTTATGTCAAGTCCTCTGTCTAGTATTTCCTTATCGGATCCTTGCCACACCACCCTGTGATGATAGTATGGTTGTCTTTAGTGGGGAGGAAGCTGGGACATAGATAAGGTTACCAATTCTGTGGACAATGCACCATTTGTGTGAGGAAGAAGCAGAATGGCAATGACTCTGGAAATGGTACCAGATAAACTTTATGCTTTTCTGTGATTGCATTGTATTCTCTAGCAAATGTACTGTGGCTAACTTAACCAATGAATTGTACATTTCAGTGGGTTCCAGTTTTCACTGCTTACAAAGTGTGTTGCAACTATCATTTTGTGGCCACATTTTTTACTCACTATTATAATCTGTTCTTCAGGACATGTTCAGAAGCCTGCCTTGCCTAGGTTAACATGTATAACAGTAGGTGTTACCAAACCATTCTTCCAAAGATAAGGCCACACCCATCTCATTGTATAAATGTGTCCTTTGCCTTCCTTGACAGTGGGTACCATCCATGTTTAATTGTTGCCGATATGATAGAAAAATAATGCTGTGGCATTGTTGTTTTAATGTGGACCTAGAACATTTCCTCTTGTGCTTGCTGTGTTCTTCAGGTATTCAGGTTCTTTTTCCTGCTCTTTTTCTTTGTCCTCTGAAGTTTGACTTTTGGCAATTGAGTCTGGATCTCTTTCTCTATGTCTTATCTTTATAAAATTAATACATTTTTGGAAGAAACCTGGTAGCGTTCAGAGTAAATGTATTCTGTGTTTTTAGCCACACCTTGTACCCTGTCCTCCCTCAATCTTGCTACAGAGCAAAAACTGTCAGGACAATGGAGGAGTGATGTCCTCTTCAACAAGTCACACGCAAGCATTCACCTTCTCTGGAAAGGAGCTCCTACTTTTTCTTTATAACCACAAGATTCATAGAAAGAGGAGGTGGTGAGAAAAAGTATGGAACTTATTTCCTAGAGGGTCACATGCCCTGAAAACCCCTCTGCAGCAAAGTCATGCCATCTTTTCTTGATAACTGGACAATTCAGAAAGTCTGGACCAGGATGCACATGGATGGGAGTTGGGAACATTCCTAAATGTGTTTATGCTTGTTTTCCTTATTATTATATTATCTTCAACTTTGATAATTCTGCAGTGCTGAGATGTAATTTTAGTGGAATTAAACTGGAACCACCCAATTACTCACTTGATTACACACTTTCATTTCTAAGTGTCCCAGTCTCTTAGTGTGGCCAAAGCAGGGGAAGTAGAGAGCACTAGCAGGTTCCATCCTGCTGGTGGCTGTGGGCTTCTAGGAATGCATGTCCTAGGTAAATTACCATTCAGAGCAGTAGAACCAGAGAAGCCCAAAGCTTTGGACCTCAGGCTCCCTGCAAAGGTGGGCACCTTGAGCATCCTCTGGAGGCCGCATGGATGTGTATAGTCCATCATATTTTTGCACTTGCTGTGTTTGCAGAGGACCCAGGTTGGATTGATTCCTAGCATCCACATGGTAGTTAACAACTATCTGTAACTCCAGTTCCAGGGGATCCATCACCCTCTGCTGACCTCTATGGCATGTACATATATGTGATAGGAGATATCCTTCTGTATGCTGTGAATATATGTTTCTCTTATTAGTTGATGAATAAAGCTGTTTCTGCCAATGGACAGGCAGGGTTTTTCCAGGAGGGAAATCAAAACAGAGATAGAGAAAGGTAGGAGGTAGAGTCAAGGAGATGCCATATGGCTACCAGGAAGGTAGGTCTCCTGGACATTCTCCAGTAAGATTAGGCCATGTTGAGATACAGATTAATAGTTATGGGTTAATAATTAAGACAAAGCTAGCCAATAAGAACTGTGATCAATAGGTCAAACAGTTTATAATTTATATAAGCCTCTGTGTGTTTATTTGAGACTAAAGGGACAGAAACCTCCATATATATATATGCAGGCAAAAGAATTTGGGCTGTGGATCAATGAGTGAAGCAAGGTTATAAGTTCTGAGCACATATTCCCTTATCTCCTGGGACTTCAGTTATAAAACACAAGCTGAGTTGAGGTAGTGGGGTCAGACTGTGTATTAAGGGGCTCCCTTGGCACCAGCACCTGTAAAAGGATGGAAAGGAAGTAAAGGTGGGGACAAGAGGGTGTGAAACTGAGACTCACACTCAAGGGTACACAGCCTCCATCGACCTCACAGGAGTGGGACATTCTACAAAGGAATGACCCTTGAGTGTTGACCTGAGGGCTTCACATATCCCCAGAACCCACTCAGGGGACCAAAGATAGTCCAGGATGGATTCAGATATGAGCTAGACAGCTTTCTGGCCCAGACTCTGGACCAGGTTGTCAGGAGAGGCCTCTGATAACATCCTGTGCCTGAGTGGCACTTTATGTTGTCACCTGAATTTTTACATTTGTGATAGCTTGAATGTAATTGGCCCCCATAATCCCATAATCTCATAGGGAATGGAACTATTAGGAAGTGTGGCTTTGTTGAAGTTGGTATGGCCTTGTTGGAGGAGGTATACCAGTGTCAGGGTGGGCTTTGAGGTTTCATATTCTCAGTTGACTTCCTGTTGTCTACAAGATGTAACACTCTTCGCTCCACCACTATGCCTGCCTCCAAATTGCCATGCTCCCTGTCATGATCATAATGGACTGAACTTCTGACACTGTAAGTGAGTCATCCCAATTAAATGTTTTCTTTATTAGAGTTTCCATGGTCATGATGTTTTTTCACAGCAATAAAAACCCAAACTATGACACCATTCCTCCTTTCTCTCAGGTCTTCTTTCCCCAGGGCCTCTCTAATTCTGAGAAGTTTTCACCTCACTCCTCATTCTATTTCCTTCCTCCTGCCTCTCGGTACACCTCCAGTGTGTATCGGCTGTACTTTTCCCGTCTGGTCATTCCTGCTACTCCACAGAAATTACTCCCCTGGGTTGCTGAACATGTAGGTACTCAGTTCATCTCTGGGAAGCAGTAGGTGCCCCAGAGCCCATCTCAGAAGTTTGGACTGCAGAGGTGCTGGGGAGATTGTTCAGTGGTTAGGAGCACTTTCAAAGCCCACCCTTAGTGACCTTCACTAGTTAGGCCCCAAAGACTCTCTGGCCTCCTCAAACAGTGTCATCAGCTAGAGATTGGATATGTAAATGGAGCCGATTGGGGCCATTCATATGCAAACAGTTTCCCTTACCATGTTAAGAACTCTGTATCCTCAGTAACATTGTGAAATGTACTGTAAGTCAGGGGTGGATAGACCCTCAAGACACCATTTAGGAGAAGTCCACAACACATTGAATAAAGATAAACCTTTGGTTTTCATATCTATGATTTTTAAAATTCAGATTCCACATATGCGGGATGTTTGTCTGGGTCTGTCTTATTTCACTTAACATGATGATCTCCAGATTCTATTATTTTCCTACAAGTAAAATAATTTCATTCTTCTTTATGGCTGAATTATACTCCATTTTGTGTGATATGCTGATGTGTGTGTGTGTGTGTGTGTGTGTGTGTCCTGAGCCATTTCTGTAGTTCCTAGCTTTTTTTTTTTAACTTCTATGTTAAGCTTCATATTGCTTGGACTTACTGACATTCAGGTGGAGAGGTCTTATAAGTATAGCCATAGCTGTCAATCCCTAGCCTTTATTCTAGGAAGAGATAAGGTCTATATTTTCACCTTATGGATTAGGTGGGCTGTGACTCACTTGTCACCTGTAGAATATGGTGTCATGGGACTTCCAAGACTCCATTATGATAGGCCAACACAGTTTCCAGTCGATACACTAAGACAGCAGCCTTGAGCCTTTTGTAGGTAGTTTAGACATGTCAAGGCTGTCATTCTCTGAGGAAGCCCAAATAAAGAGAGACCTTATGAAGCAGTAATTCCTGCCAGCAGCCCCAATTTCTGTCATCCCTTTACATGTGAGCGAAGATGATTCTGATTCTATGTGGCCTCGAACTCCTGAAGTTGGAGTCAGTCACAGCTAAGGTTCCCCAGCTAAGGCCTCAAACATGGAAAGACAGTTCCAAGCCATTTTCCAGCCTCACTGGATGACCAAAATATATCTGGAAATCTCAGCACATCCATGGTAATCAGAACACTTAAAAACCCAAACTTGGTACCCCCATTGGAACATTCCTGCTTAGACTATTGCCTTTGATCTAAACGCGTTTATCACCTTAAATTTCCATATTGTGGAGAACTTCTAGAAACCACATAGGCAGTTCATGATCAAGGCGGTGCTTCCAGGTAGCCTAGAGTGCCCAGCCTGAGGGCCTCCTTGCAACAGCGGCACTCCCTGTATGAGGTTTATCCTTCCCCAGGACTTCCTTCCTCAGGGGCTCCATGCCTCAAAAGAACCCTGCCTGAGAGATTACTGAGCAGAGCAGTGCCTGGGGTGGGGGGCTGACCTGCCTGAGGAACATCCTTCCTGAGGGGGTACCCTGCCTGAAGTGAGCATTACTGTAGCCTGATGCAATGGGGGAAGAGACATCCCTGGGTGGGACACTCCTAAGCCCTTTCCTTCCCAGTTTGGCTCTGCATGTGCCACAGTGTGGGCTTGTGATTTGTTAATAGTTTTAAAGAGAATGCCCAATTGGCTTAATCTCTGCCCTGCTGCCAAAAGCTTTTGGGATGTTCCCCAGGAGCCCTTTCTTTTGGGGACAAGCTGCCTGGAAGTCAGTTGCAAACTTACAGTGCTGTTTGCAACCTTACCATAATGGGATCCATGCATTTGAAACAGAATTATGGGTACAAAAGTAAATTTTAATGATATGCAGAAGTAATGCAGATATTAACAGTTTACTGATTGCCTATCATGTGCTTAAGTACTTATTTGATCCCTACAGTGCTATTATGGATATGGATGCCATTCTGCAGCTGAGAAAACAGAGATTCAGAAAGACAGAACATTTTGCTCAACATTGCACAGCAGGCAAGTGGTGGAACACAATTAAGCAAGGACTTCAGCAATAACATCCAAACTTTAGTTAAAGGAAAGTAATCCCAGGGTTCTCTGTCATCTGTTACAAATCCATATTACTAAATGCTTCATTTGTTTACTCACAGACTCCCCCATCCCTCATTTTATTCCACTGCATTTCTTGTAATCTGATCTGCTTCAACTCGAGGATGCTCATGAGACAATAGTCCAGACACTTCTTTGCAAAGAAGAAACAAGAATCGAAAGATAGCACTTAAAGACCAGCCACAGACAGACTTCGATATGTGTGTGAATATTTCTTGGGGGAAAGAATACATCCAGATTAGAGCTGTGGTTGCACGGCTATGCATTTGTTAAAACTCATAGAACTATATATCCAGGAAATTGAATTTCACTGTACATAAATTTAAAGATTTTTAAGGTTAAAATGAGAAGGTGCAAGAACTTGTTCCAGTAATTCAATAGAAATCTTTAGTGTCTGCCTAAGTGTCAAACCAGAAAACACTTCAAACATCCTCCTAATAACCCCCCCAAATGACATATACGCAATTTCTTTTTTAGCCCTATGAATTCAGCTCTGAGGTAACTAAGGAGCTGAGGCTCACTTAGCATGTGTGCTATAACTCTGGCCTCACCCTTCCTTGGTACTAAACACTCCCAGAGGAAAGAGAGAAACAAAGACCTGGAACTCGATCTACTACTTCATGGGGTGTTAGGAGTCCAAGCATGGAGGGTGTTACCACATCATTTCAGATGACTGTCTTTAAGCCACCCTTAGAGAGATCTCAAAGAAAGGAATATTGTCAACACATCTTAGAGGCGTTGGGAACAATGTGAGAAATAGCATCAATGGATTGTGGATCACAAAGCTTGCCAACAAGACCTTTGTCAGGGAAAGTTTAGTGTGGCCCTCACAGGACAGGCAATGCAAGATTCACTCACCTGCCAGCAACACAGATCTCTATAATCACTTTCAGTAAAATAAGAAATTGAAAGAAGCAACTTCTGGGTCTGGAGAGATGGTTCAATGGTTAAGAGCACTTCCTGCTCTTACAGAGGACTCGGGTTCCCTTCCCAGCAGCCACATAGAGGCTCACAGTCAATCCTGTGCCTCTGGTGAGCCAGGCATGCCTGTGGTACAAAAACATACATGCAGACAAATTGTTTGTGTACATAAACATTTTTAAAAAGAAGCAATTTCTAACTACAAATGAGTATACATTGTGAAAAAACGTGGATGTAAGCAAGACATGGCTATTTAAATAAAAATGATATCAAACACATTTTAATGTCACGAACATCACCAAATGTTCTGTCGTCTTGTTTTCTACATTTTTGATGACAACTTTAAAGAGAAAAGTTTATATTAGAAGCAGGGAAAGGCCTGCATGTCCACAACCTATATTCTGTAACCAAGCTGTGAGTACATTTATTTTCTTAATTAGCTATTCACTTCTTATCACTGTTGCTCTCCTCTAGTCCATTTTGTTTACAACAGATTCCAAAGGACCTGGTCTATTCAGGTCGTATATATTTCTTACAGTCATGGCCCACCTTCTGATTCATAGGTGGTGACTTCTCCCCATGTCCCCTCTTGGTGGGAGGGATAACTACTTCTCTGGAGTGTCCTCTATCAGATGACCAATCATACTTCTGAGATCAGAGTTCTCAGACAATCACCTCCCAAATGTCCTTCTTTTCAACACTATCATATTGAAGATTATACTTCAATGCAAAAACTTGGGGTGGGGATATAAACATTCATACCAGAGCACCAAGGAAGCTGAAGAAACCTGTGTACCCCTAAACATCTCCGCATGCAAGTAACTAACTAGAACTCAATACTTGATGATCTTTTGCTTAAGAGATGTTAACATACAATGAAATGATTCAGTGAATCATTCAAAGGATTTTGACAGATACATCTACATAACACAAATTGCTCTCAGGGTACAGGACCTTCTTATCAATTTAAAGATTATCTCCACCCCTTCCTGGTCAGATTCCTGCCACACCCAAGTAAGTGCTGCTCTGAATATTTTCACCACATACCAGCATTCTGACATCATTTTAATTTTGATTTATATGTCTATAGGATAGATGAACCATGGTTTAAATAGCTTCCTAGAGTTAGATATTTATACTGCTTCTATGTTTTCTGAGCTATATGATCATCTCAAGGGTGCCCTAAGAGGACTCTTATGCATTTGAAAATAGTAGTGATGGAAGGTGATGGTGTTCTTGAAAGAGAATCCCCAGGGAAACAGGATGCTAACTTTCTGACCTAAGTTGCTAAGCCGTATGACATGGTGTCTGGTGTCTCTTTCAAAGTTTACTCAGTTTCACCTCAATCCCACAATGTTTCAGCATCCTCCTTACCCTGAATGGACAGAAAGCACAGAATTTACATGGTTCCCTGAGACACATGATGCCTAGAAAATGGGGTTTGTAATCCATCCTTAACGATTCCAAATATTTCCAAAATTCAGCATTCAACACCAAAAAGACAAATGATTCTGGGTACTCTGAGGACCTGTGTGAATAATGTCCCCTTGGGACATTTTAATGGGATAACAGAAGGACAAGTTGACTTGTGGTACAGGCTTATGGGGAAGAGAAAAGAGCGAGGTATATTTACTGGAAATGGAAGAAGTATTGAATCCCCAGGAGTTTTAGTTCAGCAGAATGAAGCAGACATACCACCATCATGGGAAAGACATTCAAGTCTTTAAATACATTCCATTTGTTTATTTTCAAGACTTTGAGCTTGACTCTTAGAAAATCTGGTGTTCTGTCAACAGACTAGGTTTGTGATGATGATAAACCCAGTAAGGCATGAATTCCTCACTGTCAGCACCTTTTGTAGTTGTGGGGGTAAAGGTGCCAGGCTGTTAATGCTTGCTCAGGGACAACATGGAAGTGGGTGTCAGGAGTGGAACTGGCACACTAATGCTATTCCTACCTCCACTGAACTGCCTCTATCATGCAGGCTAAAATAAGAGGTGTGAGCCTCGATAGTCCAATGTCCTCCCTGTGGAGCTGCTGTGCAGTAACCTTCTAGAGGAGGCCATCTTTGGGAACATATGCTCACCTTCTGGAAAAGCCAAGGTGCAGTGTAATGATTTCTGTTTTCAGGTACCCTGAGGCTCATTCAGAAGCCCACCTTCCCAAGGCTCCAGGGATGGCCATCATGTATCCTAACAGTGAGACCTGGGAAGTGAAGAGAGGTGAGCCCTGCAGAGGCTTATGTACCTCCTGCAGTTCTAGACACCAGTCTCTCTCCCTTCCTTGAAAGCCACACAGATGCGCGTGCAGGCTGTTGAGAAATCCGTCTCCAGCCAGGCTGAATTCCAGTCTTCACCATCTTCCGAGGCCTGGGGCTTGAAGGGGCTCCCTGGATGCAGATGCATACCAGGCAACTGACGGAATCTGCTCTCTGGTTATTCCTCATGCCACTTCATCTTGCCCAGGCCAGACGGGAGGCAATCCCCTTTCACTGGCAGAGTGTCTGCTTGGCTGAGATGGTGCGAAATTCAGTCTCCCCCCTAGGCAGTGACAGCCTCTTGGCCCAGTCCACTGGCAGAGGCTGCCTTGGGGTCTCACCAATTCCTCCCTTCTTGAATGTGCAGCTGCCTCACGCAGCGTGATCTCTTGGCGTTTGGCTGAGCTGTTGCATTTGGAAGTGATTTGGGACTCAAAAAAAGCTGTGCATCGAGGAAACTCTCAAGTGTTGTTCTCATCTGTTTCTGGCCACCCACCTTCTGAGCCTAGAAAGTGGGATCAAGCCAAATTGTGCTGAAATGAAACTGTCTGAAATCAAGAAAAATGGTAGCCAACATGCCTGGGGTGGGTGGTGAAACTCTCCTCATCCTTCTAAGCTGAGTGGGCTGTCAGCTCAGAGGCCTGGGTGGGGTCCTCCAGCTTCTTCTGGCCTCTTTATACCTGCCAGACCTGGCATCCACTCCCCATCTTTGTGTGATGTCAGTTCATCAGGAGCCTTGCAAGAGTCTGACATAGCTGTTACAATCACAGGTACCAGCCAGGTCTCACCAGCTGGACATCAGTGGAATTTGCTCTTGAGCCGGAGACCAAGCTAGCTGTTTCCCACACTTCTTGTAGGCTCAAGTGTCCTTTTGCAAAATGTAAAGGAAGGCTTTTTATGCCAATGAAGTCCTTTGTCATTCTCTTCCCCTTAAGCCACTGGTACCTTCCTTTCCTTCAACCCAACCAGATATTGAACTTTCCCAATATGTCTTTCACCTGGACATCACCAATTGCATGTCAAATGGTGATGTTAGAAGTGGATTTTTCTAGTGATCCAGGAAAAGTCTCATTTTTTCAATTATTTATTTGGTGTCTGGGTGGGACTCGGTTTTACTGGTGACGATTCACTATAAATAGCAAGATTTTAGTTAATCATGCTTCTTCTCCAACTCCCCTTTCCCCTGTCCTTCAGCTCTCCCCTGTCACTCAGCCCTCCCCAGCCCTTGAGCCCTGCCCTGCCTCATCCCTCTCCTGTCCTCCAGCCCTACCCTGTCCTCCAGTCCTTCCCTGTCCTCTAGCCTCTACTCTGTTAGGGGCTGTGCCAACAGTGCAGCAGGAGGAATTTCTGGAAGGAGGCCAAGTTTGGCTTCAGATCATTTCTCTTCAACACACACTGGCCTCTGAAAACCAGATTCTGTTTGTCATTTGGTTTGCTCTCCCAGCACTGTGTCATTCCGATGGTAATGCTGATGGATTTCAAGCTTGCCTCGCAGAGTAACGCACAAGGTTTTCATAAGCACATTAATCTTAAAAGAAAAACTGTCAGATGCAAACAATACCCATATGACTGATGTTGTAAAGACCCAAACTAACTCTTAACATTCATTCCCCAAGAATATTATCTTACAGGGGCTTTATGTTGCCTTTAGCTCCCATTGAACACACGTACCTGCATTGCAGAGCTTCATAGCGCCTAAAAAGCTAGCTTTCCACACCAGAAAGCCATGGATTGATGGCTTGTCTGCTCACTTGCCAACTTTAAATAACAGACTTGGTCACATGGCCATGTAAATAAAACCATGATTACAAGAAATAAGTAATTTAATTAGTTTTTGCAAAATGTAATATAAGCGGCCCTTATGAAAACCAAATTGGAAAGTCATTATACTCTAAGACGAGAGACTCTAGTCTCTGCAAAACACTAAAAACTCATTAGCAGATGAGACATGCTGCCCAAAGTCTTTCCCTCGTGGAAATGTTTCTAGCTCACAAGCAGATTTGTGCAAGGCATTTCACAATTTTGTCCTGAAGTTAACTAAATGTGTGGTATGAATTAAATATCTGATATTGCTGTCAACGTCATTTGGAAGAATTCCAGGCCACAATCAAGAGCAAGCTAGTAGCTTGTTTTAATTTAATGGTGTTGAAGTGTTCCACTGTAATTAAGCATCTGAAAATTAAACAGAAACAGTTATTAGGCTCAGAGATACAAAGCCACCAGACCAAAGGATAGAAACCATTTCAAGGAAAGGCCTCTGAAATACATTATAGGTTGCTTCTTTAGCAAGGGCTTGGAATGCCTCTGGGGTTTAGGAACATCAGAATTTATTAAGACAGATAGATAATTTAGGGTGACTAAGGCTGTCACTGAAAGAGCCTGAACATGCTTGCCATAGCCATATTTAGTTAGCAAATTTCTGGGCAAGATTAGGTCCAGAAATTATGATCCTAAGCCCACTCCTATCAAATCCTTGGGAGTTATCATCTTCAATGGAGCTATGCCAAGCCAATGGGCCACATTAAAAAAATAATGGAGATAGAGACCACTAGCCTTCACTATTGTGCCCTGAACCAGCAGTGTGGTCTATTGGCAGCCTTTCACCACGTGACTTGGCAACCCAAAAAAGTGGTAGTATCTTCCAATTTCCAACCTAAGAATGGATAAGCACATGCCTTTATTTTAATTGTAGTGCCCACCTGCTATATATGTGAAAATTCCTTTGGTTGTTTAGATAGGCAAGAGGACAGTTGGTCCAAAGCTCAGGGAAAAACTGTGTATGACAATGGTCACATCCCAGAGTGAAAGAGTGCTCCCCACATAATCATGCATTTTAAGCCCACAAATGGAGCCTTGCTTTCAGCAACCAGGGCACATCTTGTCATTCTCCTTGAAGCAAAGCCTATGAGAGAGTCATTGAAGAAAGCTGGACTTTCTTTGGAACATATGGCTAGTCGATGGCCCAGCTGTCATAAGAACCAAAGTCTTCTCATTCCAGATTCAGTGTGTTTTCCCAAATGCTAAACCGACTGCCAGCAGAAAAGGAGTAAAACTCATTGTACTGCATGAAGGATTTGTATTTGTCACTAAGTTGCCTATCACATAATAAATTTTTATTTATGCACATGGCCGAAGAACAAAGACAGTAATGATTTTAGAACATTTTTAGTTAAACCCTTCAAAAAATCTGATGAAAATGAAAGATGGCCTCTCCAGAAAAGATGAGAAGCAGAGGTTGGGACTCAGTTTTTAGAGGATTTTTGGCTCCATGGCCCATGAATGGGGTCCCTGACTTCTGTTTAAAATGCAGTGGGTAGGGAGCAGGGGTATAGGCTACTGGTTCAGTGTGTGCTTGGTATACACATGGCCTGGACACAGTGCCCAGCACCAGAAAACTTTAATGGATGGGTTACTGAAAATTTTGAGTTATATCAGGTCTTCACTTAATAAACTACCTTGAAGACTCTCTACCAAGTTTGGAAAGAGAATTCTTTACTTTGTTTATTTACCTTCTGTCTTCTGATGGGGGCACTAGAGAACACTTCAAGCTACTGCTCAAAGAGGTAAGTACCTCTCTGAGCCTAAATAACAGCAGAAATCAGGTTTGGGAAACTAGGTGGGTTGCATGCTAAACCTTAGAGGAGGGCTGAACGTTCTTGGACTGAGTACTGCAAGTCTCTGCCCACTGTTTTCATCTCCTGACTGGCTCAGGGAATAGATGCCTACTTCAGAGTCAGATGCCAGGTTCAAATACTAGCTCTGCAGCCCTGAGTTACCATTCATGTGCCATTTCCTCATCTGTGCTTTGGGGATCACTTGATGTCAGTCTCCCATCTGAAGGTGTTAAAAGTACTCAAGCAGAATTATATGTCTAAACTCGTCACCCAATGCCTGGCCTAGAAAAGACTCTTAGAATCAAGGCCAAGGAAGAGTTTGTCAGTTTGGGGCAAGATGGTACCAGAGTGTGATCTATGATACAGGGAGGCAGCTGCCATACTTTCTCCTGTAGTCAGGCTTGACCTTGAGTGTCCTTTATCAACTGTGTCTAGTCCTTGTAGGTGCTAAGCATCCAAACTGGAGTTTCCCCTATTTGAGTTTGTATGTGTCCTAAAACAACTGGTGGAATAAAGAATGTCCATCGGGGAAGCACCTTGTTTTCAGAAGCAACCATGTTCTGTGTTTCCTTCCCCCACCCCAACTCTGCTAGCTGCTGTGGGCTTTGAATCTGGAGCATCTGTAAACCTCTAACATTTCATGTGTCACTTCTGTTCCTTAGGAGCTGATAATTAACTATCAAATTATACTTGTCTGAGACATTTAGCACTGGAAAGCTGAGCATGGGAGCACATACCTCTAACCTCAGGAGCCTGAAGAAAGACGATCATGTGCTCAAGGCCAGCTTGGGCTGCTTAGTAGGACTCTTTCTCAAAAAGGAAACAACAACAACAACAAAACCCAAAAAACAAAACCCAACAATAATAACAAAAATCATACAATGAAAACATCAGTTTGGTACTGAAAATGGGAAATGGCTTCTATTTTTGTATGGGGAATGAATGTTTCCTCTGGACAGTTTTTTAAACGTATAAGTACTTTGTCTTTATTTTTGAGTCTTGATTTCCTGTTATGTTTGTATGTGTGTGTGTTTGTGCATACACGTGTGTACATCTGTTTGTGTGAGTGTGGGTGTTTACATGTCACAACACATATATGGAGGCCACAGAACAACCTGGGGTGTTGGTCCTCACCTTCCACCTTGCCAGAGGCTGAGTCTGTCTTTTGCTGTGGCTCAGTGTTGCATACCGTAGGCTAGTTGACCTGTGAGCTTCTGAGACTTGCTCCTTTGCCTCCCATTCTGCTATAAGAAATCAGTGATTATGGATGTGTGCTACTGAATCTAGCTTTTACATGGGATTGATCTGAGATTCAAACTCAAGTCCCCACACTTGTGGCAAATGTTACCCATTGAGTCATCTGTCTAATATCATGTTTTTCTTTGCTGGTGCAGGAAGCCTCTCCATTGCTTCTGAAATTCATATTTTTACCTTGCTTTGATTACCTGAGTTATTAGTGTGACACAATTCAGGTTATTTTCTATCTAGAATACTAAAATACTTGAGGGATATTGTTGAAGAAAAGGGCATTTGTGGGAGCCTTTCTTATTAACTGGGCACAGGAAACATTTGGGCATGACTGGTCAATTTCTTCATGGGTGCTCTTGTCTAAGGTATCAGACATGGATGGAGATGACTTAGGATATCCAATCAAATGTGAGAGGACTTCCATCTGCTTTATCTGAACATGACCACTGTTCTTCATGACTGAGGAATACCTGTGTGCTGCTATGGGCTGAAGGAGAGGATGAAGGGAACTCAGGGCTGAAGACATGGAAGGACCTGGTTATGACCTTGCTGAAGCTAGGCTCTGCATCACTGAAACTTTGTATTTTTTATTTGTGGGCTAGAGAGTTGGTTCAGTGGCTAAGAGCACCTGCATTCTCTTACAGAGGACCCAGGCTCTGTTCCCATTACCCATATGATGGTTCACAGCTATCTAACTCCAATCCCAAGAGATCTGACATCCTTTTGGGCCTCTGTGGGCATCAGGCATGGAGGTGGTACACATACACACATGCAGGCAAAAACACACACATAAGATAATAAAATAAATAAATCTTTTTAAAAAAAAAGAAAAAGGAGTTTACATTTGTATGGATATTTTACCTGCATGTATGCCTGTAAATTGCCCACTTGCCTGGTATTCCCAGAGGCCAGAAAAGGGAATTGGATCTCCTGGGACTGGAGTTATGGATGGTTGTGAGCCACCCTATGGGTTCTGGAAAAGCAGTCAGTGCTCTTAATCACTGAGCCATCTCTTCAGCCTCTACACCATTGATTTTCTTTTACTTTCATTCTGTAGTCATAAGCAGGATCTGCTTGTGGCCTTAGGAATGCCATCATGAACTCTCTGCTGTCCAAAGTGATACACAACAAAAATTCTAAGTCTAACAATGAGGAAAACAAGTGGAGTCAAATGGCCAGTGTCAAGACACATCCACAGGTAAAGTGTTTTATGCAACACAATTGTCTCCTGAGGGAGGTCGTCCTCTAAAACTCCCGGCTAGCACTGGTCTTCACCTCCTATTACATCAAACCATGACATTTGGGACCAGAGAGATGGCTTCCAATAGCTCCAGGCAGGCACACACACACACACACACACACACACACACACACACACACACACACACACACACGAGAGAGAGAGAGAGAGAGAGAGAGAGAGAGAGAGAGAGAGAGCCAAAACACTCTACACACAAAATTTTTAAAAAATGTAGAAACTCTGACATTCATCACTGTCATACTCAGTAGGCATCTGGTATCTCCTTCACTTGGTAAGCTCCTTTTAAAATTATAAATATTTATTTTATTCTTGTCAGCATACCAATAAGGTTCTACATGAACAGAGCCAATAAACAGAAAACTCACAAAAGGATAACGCAGTGGATACTTCAGCAGTGATTTCCAATATAACTGTCACATCTAAAATTAAAAATGGGGAATACATCATTTGTATCATTCCAGTTTTAGTATGTGTGCTGCCATGCCTCAGAATTCATCGTTTGTGTGGTGGCTAATTTCCACTGTCAACTTGCCTGGAATTTGGCTTGCCGAGGAGACACACCTCTGGATGTGTCTGTGAGAGCATTTTTCCGGAGAGGTTTAGCTGTATGGGCAGCACCATCTATGGACAGGGTTCCAGACTACATAAGACAAGGAAAAGGGGAAAAAAGAGCAAATGCAGAAAGAATAGCAGCATCCATCTCTCTCTGCCTCCTGGCTGTGAGAGCACAGGACCAGCCACTTCATGTTCCTGTTACCATGCTTCTTCCTTATGACAGACTGTATCTCTCAAACCACAAGACCAAATAACTCATTTTCCTTAAGTCTGACTTGTAGCTATTTTGTAGGAGCCATGAGAAATATAACTAATACAATATGTTATGCATGTCTGCATCTAATGAGAACATTAACATTAACAGCCGGGTTCCTTAGAATAGAGAGACAATTTGGAAAGAGGGATTTTTATTTTTCCCCTGGGACAGAGAGCACCAATGAACAAGTATTTTTAGTGTCTCTTGTGCCCTGCGATTTGGTGAGAAGTCAAGGCTAGAAAGCTGTGCATCATGTTACACACACAGACTTCCCCTGACTCTGGAGCTATGCATTGCAAGTGAACAGGGCTTGTGGGTCTGTAAATTGCACACCAGCAGGAACTCACCATTTAGTAAGAGAAAGAGGACAATTGACTCTAACTTGTCCTTTGAGAATCAACTATGTTGGAAATAAAGCAATAAAAGTCTTAGAAATCATGTCGTTTCTTACATAGTATTTTTTCATTAAATATATTTTGATCATGTTTCCCCTTCTCCAACATCTCCAAGATCCTCCCCACATCTCTACTCACAAAACTTTATGTTCTTTGTCTCTTTTTCTTCTAAACAAAGACAAAAAAATAGAAATTAAAAAAAACAAAAACCCAGCAAGACAAAACAAAATAAAAAGCCCACAAACAAACAAACAAAACAAAGCGTAGCGTATGGAGTTGGTTTTGTGTTGGTCAACTATTCTTGTGTGTGGGAGCCTGACCTGGAATGTGGTTTATACACCCCATGACAAACCTTTGAAGAAAGCTGATTTTTCCCTTTCCCAGCAGGTATCAACTGCAAATGACTTCTTGGTTAGAGATGGAACTCTCCCTTCTCCATACCAGGTTTTGTCTGGTTTGAACCTATGCAGGCCAGGTCTTATGTGTGCTACCACAGTCTCTGTGTGAGTATCAGTCCTGTTGTGTCTGGAAGATGCTATTTCTTGTTTAGCCATCCACCACCTCTGGTTCTTACAGTCTTTCTGCCTAGTCTTCTGCATGAGCCTTGAAGGGAGTGGTATGATGAAGACGTTTCATTTAGGGCTGGGTGTTCCAAAGCCCCCCACCATGCACATTGCCAGTTGTGGGTCTCTGTGTTAATTCCCATCCACTGTAAGAACAAGTTTTCTGCTTTGGCTAGAAGAATGCAATGATATGAGTTCCAACCTAGTACGACCACTGGGGGACCCTGGCAGAGAGTGATTCTGCAGGTGTGCAGTTATCGAAAAGGAATGGAGTTGGCCTAGAAGGAAAGGCTGAAGTGTGGGAAGAACTAGGGGCCCTGGGTCCACCCTACTTAGTGTTTTACTTTCCTGTTTCTTGCACAAGATGTTGCAGTGCTGAAGCATTTGCTATCAATGTTTCCAGGTTCTTGCTTGGGGAAGGAGAATAGCTACTAGGATAGGAAGAAGTTTTGACAATATTTGAAATGAAAACTAGGAATGCCTGTTTTCACCAGATGACCAAGTGCCTTTAGGAAATATTTTAATGTATTTGACTATAAGATAAAGACTTTTAAA
Source organism: Mesocricetus auratus (assembly GCF_017639785.1). NCBI lineage: Eukaryota > Metazoa > Chordata > Mammalia > Rodentia > Cricetidae > Mesocricetus > Mesocricetus auratus. The sequence goes on from NW_024429189.1 coordinate 113,486,952, forward strand.
ACACAAACACACAATAGCATTATATTTGTGATGAATAATAACTTCCTAAAATGTTATATGTTCACATTTCTATAATTGATCAGTGTTATTAGTTTGCTTTCCATGACTATAATGAAGTACCCAATTTGAGTGACTTATGAAGAAAATGATTTGTTTAGTTCACAATTCTGGGGCTTTAGAGGCATGGAACCAGAGTCATCTTGGCTCATTTCCATATTTTGAATTCTATTTATATGTCCTCACAATCATTTACTAACCACCTTGATTGCATGACTCCTGGAATTTGGACGTGCTGACTCAGCCTGAAATTTTGATGAGATTGATCCTTCACTCTTGGTCTGGGCTTTCTTTCTATGTTATAGAGGCATACAGGGCTAGGCTATTTCTTCTTACATAAGACTGGTCACTGAGTGCAGATGTCATCAACTTTAGTGACAGACAGGCTTTCATCTGGGCCATGGAAGGCATGAAAACAAGTTTAAATACTGATATATATATATATGTATATGACAAATATCAGAAACACAGACATTGTTGGGATGGTACACACCTTTAATCCAAGCTCTTTCAAGGCAGAGGTAGGTGGATCTTGGTGAGTTTTAAGCTTACATCATCTACATAGTGACATAGTGAGTTCCAGGCCAGCTAGAGCTACATAGTAAGATCCTCTCTCTAAATATGAAACCCTCTTTCTCTCTACTCTCTCTCTCCATATCTATCTGTCTGTCTATCTATCTATCTATCTATCTATCTATCTATCTATCTATCTATCTATGCAAGGTTAAGTGAAATCAGAAGTACTTACCATGCCTTTTAAGCAGATAAAACTGAGGCCCTGAGATAATGCTTTGCATGTGTGTTAAGTTCTTAGTTAGATGTCACACACACAGTAGGACTGGATCACAAATAACACAGTGACTATTGATACTTTGATTCTCTTAGTTCTGCTATCGGCATAAAGCATATTAGTAATCTTGGGAAGGTCATCACTTCTTCCTTTGTAGAATGATCCAGGTATTCAGAGTTGAGAGATGGGGACTTCTCTTCATCCACAATGACACTGATTCCAGGCCATCTGTAGACGACATTGACCGTAACTACTGCTGAATTGAGATGAAAGAGTACTGAAAGTTTTGCCTGGAGAACAGCACAGCCAAGAGGCATTTAGATCAAAACTGTGTGGTCACTGTCTACGTGGGAGAAATGCCACGGGCCAGCAGGATTTGTGCCCCTGTGACAGGTTGAGAGGCTTTGGTTCTGATTAAAGTCAGAGCCACAGTTTTACAAGTGATTCTCTTTCCTGGAAAACCCTGGTGAAAGAGAGAGCCACACCTCACACCACATACTTGGATTAACTTCAACACACCATGGGGAATGAAAAGTCATGAGAATGCCTGATGGATGCACAGGAGGAGTGTACATCATGAAGGGAAGAAAATTTGCATAGATATTGTGTGAAATACAGACTCCAGCAAATAAATAGTTCATTTAACAGGTATTATTTTTCTTTTTATGACAGGGTTTCGTGTAGCCCAGGTGGGCCAACAAACTCAATACCTATCAGAGAGTAACCTTGAACTTCTGATCCTCCTGCTTTATTAATGAATGCTGGAATTACAGGTTTATGCCATTACACTAAGTTGATGTAGTATTAGGGATTGAATCTGTGCATGCTAGCTAAGCATTCCACCATCTGAGCTACCTCTCCAGCCCATCATTGAAAGTCTAGGGGCTTAGAATGTCTACAAGGAAAAAATCTTCTTAAGCGAAGTCAAAGACAACTGAGAAAGTTTAAAAAATGTTTATACAACATGAGTTTGATTTGTTTACTAAAGACTGTTTTGCTATCAATTTTGTTTTATTGCATTGTGTTCAATCTTTTTGACTTTGTAAAGATTTGGTTTTCTAGATCCAGGATGGGGTCTATTTTAGAAAAGCTTCCATGTGTGAAGATGGATAATGAGCCACACCAGGAAGGGGAATTGTATGATACTTTATTAAAGAGAGAGAAGTCACCTAAATGAGAAGCCGAGAACCGAGGTCAGCACTCTGCTGGTCTCTGACCTCGACCGCAGCCCCAAGAGAGAGTGCGACCCCTCTTTCCTTGACCTTTATACTTGCCTTCCCCCATGTACTTGTGACCATGCCCAGTGCTGTGGGTACACGAGATCTCTACCTACACATGTGCTACTGAGTAGGATATATATTCTTTTGTGTTTGGGTGGAACAGTCTGCAGATATCTGGTAAGTTCATGTGATGTATGATGCCAATTAATTCTGATGTTTTTCTCTTTTTATCCAGACAACCTTTCTATCGGAGAAAGTGGGGTGTTGAAATCACCTACTATTAATAGGTTGATATTAATCTGGTATTTAATTTCAGTAGTATTATTTTGATGAAATTCCAGAGTTTGGTACATGTATGTTTAGGATAGTCTTCTTGATTAATTGTCTGTGATTAGAATGAAGTGTCCCTCTTTATCTCTTCTGATTAATTTAAGATTGAAGTAAATTTTGGTAGGCCATTCTCCATTCTTCCAGGCCCTTTAGGAGACCTGCAGCATTTGAGGGACTATGTGCACAGTGGAAATACAGAATCACCAGGCTTTAGGGAGAAACGGCAATTGCAGCATAAGGTTGGGAAACAGTAAGTGCACCAAAGATCACCAAAGGAGAGAAATGTGAGAAATAAGGAGATATTGGGAACAATCCCCTTGTTTCAGTGCAGGGGCTCAAAGAAGACTTGAATAGAAAAAACAGAAAATTGCAAGATTCAATGACGACATGTACAGGCAAGATGGATCAGTGAGTAGAAACTCTCACTGAACAAGCCTGATAACATGAATGTAATACCCAAAACTGTGGTAGAAGGAGGGTCAGATTCCAGAATGTTGTTCTCTGACCTCTGTATGTGGGCTGTGGCACAGTGGTGCTGCCATGCAAAATCATAAACACATACTAGTAAGTAAAATAACATGTTTGAAAACAAAGAAAGCAGGGACATTACATCTTAGAGAGTAAGGAAAGGGGAAGTGATGGAAGACAGACTATTTTCAGTCATGTCGATGTGGAATGATGACTAAAGGGAAATCTCAAGTATAGGCTGGTCCAGCCAGTGTCTTCTGGACAACAGAAGAGACAATGATAGAGGGAGAAGAAAAGAAGGTAAGCAAGAGGGAAGATTGAGCTGGGAGACCACAGGTCAGGGGTTTATAGACAGCAGGATCAAAGTCTTACAGCAGGTCTGACAATGGCACTCAGAACATTGCAGTGCTGATGGCATTCTCACATGGCCTGTAGTCTGGGCTCAGCCTTTCCCTCTCTGAATCCTGGGTTCTAGGTGTTGGGCTGACAATTGGAAGTCATGTTTTGGTGGAGAACTCATGCCTGTGAATGCTGAAGGTGAACAAGGGGGATTCTATTCATAGCCCTTGCTTGCTGGTATCCATGAAGTTATAGACAGGGTGTTTTCCTGCCCTGCTGCTCTCTGTGGTCCTTGGTAGTATCCCCAAGTGGTACTTTGCTTTCCTGTGACTGTTCCCAAGGCTGTTTTTGGGACAGAAGTAGGTTGAGAAAGGAGAGGATTATGAAAGTACAAACTTAACTCAGAGGAGATGTTTTTAAAAAAAGAAGTACATCCATTTTCCAGGGATAAATACAGTGGAGGCCAACAAGCTGCAGCTTGCAGAAACTCTGCCTTAGTGAATAATTGAGATCATTTTACAATTGGCCAAACAGAACTCCTGTCAGGGCATCTTTCTCTTCTGCCATCCTCAGTTCCAGATCGTCTGGCTCCCTCTTAATTTCTCACAGCCTTTTTATTCGGTGTTGAAAACTGTGCAATAATACAGCACCACATATTTAAATGGTCAATTGTTAGAATGATACAAGAATAATAACTTATTGAGCGCTTGCTGTACAGCTGGCATTGTGTTAAATGCCTTATCTTTCTCAGCAGGTTTAGTCCTCGGATGACCCTGTGAAATGAACTCTAGGATAGAAAACTGAGATGCAGAGTTTGGATGACTCTGAGATGAGGGAGGTGGGGCTGGAGTCGTCTTAAGACAGGTTAGTTTCTGGGCTGACACCAACTTCTAGCCCTGGACCGAGGGCCTGGGCACTCAAGTCCCTCAGCCTTCTCTCCACTAGCTGCTTTCCAGACCTGCTTTTCTAGCCTCCCCTTACAAGGTCATCAACCCTTTTCCTGCTTCCTCTGCTTCCGCTTCTGCTCCCCTCCCAAGCCAAGTGGTTGACTTTTCAGCCACATCTTCCCTGTGATTCCATCTTGGCTCAGCATTTTTTGTCCCTGGACTGCCACTTGTCAGCCTCCACCCACTCACTCTTCAAGGTCCATCTGGGATACAAGCACCCACCTGCAATGACCTGTGGTCCTCCCACCTCAGCTCTTTGATGTTGCCTATGATGGGCTCTGCTTCTGGAGCTGACAGTACACTTCAAAGGTTCACACATCATAGCACTCCTCTTGACACCCACATCTGGTATTTACCCTGATGTGCTCTGCTTACAGAGTTGACAGTGCAGTTCATAGTTTTCCACCATGACACCTCTCTTGACACCCAAGGGCATGTGCCTTGACACTCCAGAATGAGAGCTAAGCACAGACTTCAGGTAAGTAGGGTGGCGTTGACACATTCTATTTTATCCTTCAAATAGACAAAGACAGAAAAATTATATCCTATGCCGTGAAGAATCTATGCATGCTTTGATATCAAAATAACATGATTTTCCAAAATCATTGGGTGAGACTGAGACTCCAGAGAAAGGAGTATTCCCATGGCTGGAAGACCCCTCCACCCTTTCCTAAGCACCAGGAAAATCTGCTGCAGAAGCAGGCAACCAGAACACAAAGTCCTCAGAGTAAAACCTGCTTCTCCAATCCCTGTCACAAGTCCATGTGCTGACTGTAGAAAGCACTTTCTTCTGTTTGTTCAAATGAATTACAAGTTAACACAACCGCTGAAAGGGTCTGAAAATCATTTCCCCCTCAGTAGATACATTTCCCCTGTAATCAAAACTACTTGATTAATTTGCTCAATGAAGCTATTTTGTAGCGTTGGTACAAGCCCACCAACACGGTTTGTGTTCCATGCTCTAATTTGTGGAGTGCCTCGGAGGTCCTGTGGATTTCCATTTCAGAAATGTGCCCTTGTTGGAAACAAAGCCAGACCACATTTTAAAATCTCGGCATTTGTCCCGGAGCCCTCCCACCTTTGTACTTGGTGCCTTTCTCTGGCCTCTCAGAGTCTAAGAAACTAAATGTTAATCTGATAATGGTTGCTGCATGCCAGCCCCCTCTAGGTCCCCCATTGCCCTTGGGGTGCTGCAAGCCAAATCATTTTCTTTCAGTGACAATCTCCACCTGCTTACAACATGTCTCTCAGTGGGGACAAAGAGGAACTACTAGGAGTCATCCTGGATCAAAGCTTGTGATTCTGCGGCAAAGACATATGCTTGCTTACACCTTCATCCTTGCAGCAAGGTTGGCAAAGCAGACAGTGTTCACAGCCTTCAGACTCAGCCTAGCCTCTTGGGACCTACCCTAGAGAGATATAGGGTTGAACTGAGTAAGAGGACAAGTAGGTTGATAATATAGTCAACTGCAAAGTCACTTGGTGCTCTGAAGCTGGGATGGCCCTTCCAAGTTGTTCTCCAATTCTTGTTTCACCAACTTTTATACCCTAACAGTGAGCATCAGTAGATATAGGGAAGTATTATCTTGTGCACACTGGCTCTCTAGCCTCCTGTGGGAATTGTGAACATCAATGTCAACAGTCTTATCCTATAGCAAGGACGTACTAGTACTGGCTGGGGAGATCTGGATAGTGCCTGACAGTGTCCACTGCTGTACATGAGTGACTGGCACCCCATTCAGTGGAGGCCATGAGATTACTAAGGAAGTTTGCCTAGCTAATGAGGTGTAAATGATTGGTGTGATGCTTGCCCTAAGGTTACAGTCATTTTGTTATAGAAGATGCCACTTAACTAAAACTTTAAGGCATTTAAGGATTTAAGGCATTTCTTGAAATGGGGAAAGTAAAAAATGTGTGGCAATCAAAAAGGGAGGTAAGTTTTTTGAAGAATTGTAATTCATGAATGAGGGAGTCTTGAATACCATTCTCAGTCAGGAACACTAAGTAGAATTCAGGAGGCTGCTAGAAGCAAGAGTCCCTGAGCTCCAGGGACTGAACTCCAAGAGAGTTCCTGGTGGCAGAACATGTTCAAAGGGCAACAAAGGAAGTGAGGGGCTCCACTTGGGGCAAAAAAAGCAAGAGAATAAATACAGAAGTAAATAAATATAGAAGTAAAATCACCAGGCAGAGCTTGATGTGACATTGGGCAAAGCCAGAGCAGCCTGTAGTTCCAGTTTAGACTAGGGCCCAGAATGTCTAGCCAACAAGAAAGAAATTCAAAAAGAAAGAATTAAAACCCTCCTGTGTTACTGGAAAATTCTGGGCAAACAGACTTTTCCTTCGTCCTCAGTTTTCTTAAATTGCAGAAGAGAGAGTTGATGGGGGAAGTCCTGTGTATATTTCAATAAAGCACTGTTGGCCAATAGGGAACCAAGATAGGTGGGACTAGGAGTCCAGGAGCACACTGGGAAGGAGAAACACAGGGAGTCAAGATGTAACGCCATGGGGTAGGAAGCCCGGAAACTTCTCCAGTAAGAGAAATACTTAGATTAACAATTATGGGATATATACTTAAGTCAGAGCTAGCTGGTAAGAAACAAGCAAGGCCAAGAGCTTCATAATTAATATAGCCTCCTGTGTGTTTATTTGAGACTGATGCGGCTCTGGAACCAGGCTGGCTAGAAGGCTTTCCCTTTACAGAGAGTGACATTTCTGTCACTTACTTTTTAAATTAGATGATATGATTCTGTATTCCCACAATATCATTTCAATGTGTTGAACCAGCCCCATAAGGGATACAGCAAGTAAATGAAACTTTGTAAAATACTTTAACCATCATTCCACAAGGCACATTGTGATACAGCTTTCTTTATCAACATTTCTATTAGCAACTCATTCCCTGAGCATCCAATAGACGGACATAAAAGCCTAAGGTTAGTCAACCTATATTCTGTTTAAGGCATATATGCTATTTGAGCTCATTGATACTAAGCTTTAAAAGGCAAGGGTGTTTGAACTCCACAACGGTGCATGCACACCCACATACCTCACCCCTAGCCCCACTTCTGCACCCCAACACACTTTGCCATCATAATCATCAGTCACCTCTGGCCACACCCTCCCACCAGTTTCCCATCCTCTTAAATGCAAAGAGACCCTCTGAAAGTACGACACCAGCCTCTAGTTCCATGACCCAAGTACCTTAAGTCCAGAGCTATACTGTGATGCCATCAAATCCCATCTGAGTCTATTCATCCAAATTGAAGCTCTGCTGCCTGCCAACTCCAGCCAATTCCATAACCCTTCTTGCAGAGTTACTTATGCCCCAGTTTAAGAGAAACTAAGATGAAAGTGCCAGATTTGTTCTGCTCAAATCAGCCGGCTGACATTGCAAACATGAACACATGTCCCACACATGCACCCAGCATCCCCGCTTCACACGAACATGACCTAGGTTACATTTTGTGTAACATAATTGCAGAAGAAAGATTAAACTAAAGAGAGTTTTGGTTCGACTAGAGGTATTATTACATAAAATGGAATGGACAGCACCTTCTGATGCTGCCCATGAGAGGGGGGCAGGCAAACCTTTTTTTTCTTGTTGGCCTGTCAAAAAGTAATAGTACAAACTCTGAGTATTTCCCATGCTGGCAGATATTAACTCACTCACTTTGCCAGTGTCTACATGCCTAGGAGTCTTGTCAAAACTAATTTTCTCAACGTATCTGTTCATGCAATTCACCACCTTGCCGCTCTTCTAACATCTGTCAGGACATTTCAAACCACCCTTCAACCTTCAGCTTCTGCTTATTATTGAGAAACCTCAAACAATTTTAAGTGCATTTTACTTTTGCTATTGTCATTATTGTTAACAATTTTCATATATCATTAAATTATTTTTCATATGATCTTATAGCAATTACTGCAATTTTATCAAAGAATATGAACATCAAGAATTTTTACAGAATACTTGAAATAATCGATAGAGTTTATAAAGTATATCATCCAAGAGATATCCTAAATAGATGTCAATGTAATGTTTTAAAACACACACATGCATACATGCAAGAGCTGTGTGCATATCTCAATGATAGAATGCTTGCTAGCATGCTCAAGGTTGTGGGTTCCAAACCCAGACACTAAATAATACCCCCAAACTCCAGCTGAACTATTATAGCTACCCACTTAGGTTTAGTAATGGTTTACATTTCACAGCTAGAAAGGATTTCTTAAACCATTGCATGTGGCCCTATACTTTCAAAGTCATTGGTTTTGCAGTGGCAGTGACTCAGGGAGTTTGCAGAAACTTGTTCACAAAATTGAAAGAAGCCAATGGTGGCTGCTGCCTATCTGCAACCCTAGCACTCAAAAAGATTGAGAGTTCAAAGCCAGAGAGGATTCCATAGTTTGTCTCAAACAGCAAACAAAGACAAAAACAACACAAAACAGGAAAAGGAGGAAATAACCTGAAATGGTACTTGAAGTTTGTAATATACACAAGCTCCTAAGACAATAAAGAAACGAATTAAAAAACATTATCCAGCTAAGCTAATAAGAACAAACGATTATTTCATTTTACTTCTGAGACTTTAGAGATTTGTAAGGTGGTTTTTTTTTTGGCTTTTCCTTACCTCCTCTCCTCTGGCCAAGATACCCACAGACAGTTCCATCGCTATCCAAGTCTGCATCTATTCTCCAGCACACATACAGCCTGACACTGCCATCATGGAAAAGCTTTCTTCCTCTAAGGTACATGGCACAGGAGTAACAACTACAACCACAAAGAAAAATCCAAAATTACGGAACTTAAGGGTCAGTATTTGTCAAATGATTTCAGAAGGTTGAGGGCTGTACTGTCCTGCCTATTGTTTAAGCCAGGTTGGAGTGTTATGAGGAGGTAAGCTCCCAGCTCCTTGGATGACACAATATTCCCACTCACCCGACGTGGGGTGCCTAAGGTTCATTTCTACATCCTTTCAGGCCAAACTGTGGCAATGCTCCTGAGCTAACTCCCATACACTCTGCAGTGTTTGCACTTAACCACGATCAGGGGGTCACCTATCTGAGAGAGTTGGAAGACAGGGCTCTTATAAGACAGGAACCTCAGCAGCCAGCGGTGACCGAGAAAGAGGCACAATTCCTGCCCTGCTGTTTCCAAGAGGCTCTAAGTGCCACAGAAGCAAAATTCACAGGGAGGCCATTTCAGACAAGGATTTGAACTTGTATTTAAGTGTCCTTATAGGGCATTAGCACAGAGAAGGCCAGCTGCCTCCAGCCTTTCTGTTTCACCTCTCAGAGCCTTGCTACAACGAAGCATCATGTCATACTCCTTGCCTCTACCTTCCTCCAAAAGCAGTCTTGAATTTAAAACCACCTAAATACCACCTAAATGTTTCTTTAAATTTTTGATTTCCAGACTGCAGCCCTATCCATTTCAAATCCAACCACAGTCTCCTGGTGTCAACATGGTCTAGAGTGATTCCAGCACTGTGGAGATTCAGTAGTTTTTCTAAAAACCCTTTGCAAAGGCAGGGCAGGGCAGGCTGCAGGAATCCCTATTTGATGACATAAAACCTACTACACTTTGGCTAGAGCCAGCTGTGGAATTGTGTTATTACAGGGCTGGAGAAGGGCACTCACCCCTCAGTGGTGAGGCAGGTCTTTTCCTGTATACAATCTGCAGACCCTGTCTAATATTTTCCATACTGGGCAATGAGATCACAAACTCCAAAACACTAAATCAAAACCGGAGGCATTACGGGTCTTCAATAAAACTCCATAGCCCATACACCAGGGGGAGGGAGAAGAAAATTAAAACCATCACTAAACAGCAGACATACTTTATACATACATAAATACGCGTGTACATACGTGTGTATGTATATGTAGCATCACTGGGATGTTGCAGTGACTCTACAGGAAAAGATAACCAATAGCGATCAGTTCAATGAAATAGGACAGACAAGCAGTGAAAAGTTACAAGTCAAAAATCCCATCTGTGCCTTAGAGAAACCTCACCACAAAAGACACTTGATTTCTGGTCAAGGAAAATGATTCCATGTGGGAAGAGATTATAGAGATGTGAAAAATTAAATGAACGTGAAGGAGAGCCTGTGTTGGTGAGACTACATAATTACAGAAGGAGGCTTTAAGACTTCCCAGCTATCGCTAAGGAAACTGACCCATGACCTCAGAGCAGAGGCTTTATTTCCACATAAAATGTTTCCTGGTGTTATGTGTCTATAGAAATGAACCAATGGACTTCTAATTATGAATCATTATGCTAATTATGGAAGAAATAGGTCACTGTTCTCTCTACACCTTTGGTTTGCAGGAAGGGAATCGGGCATTGAATTCCTGAACATTTAGTGTCCTGTGGTGAAATAATGACAGCAACCTCTCTGCAAACCTAACTACTACATTTCTAGTGTATAAGTGATCCTTTCTCTGCTGAAGAGTGGAGAAGACTGATGTCTAATGAGAAATCAGAGAGATCCGAGTAAATGAGGTCTGGCAGGCACTGTCTTAATTTAGACAAAAGGCTCCAATAAGTAACTTCCAGTTGCCATGTCCATCCTCTTTTCCGTCTGTGCAGAAGCAGGAATCTCAAAAGCATTGCCCTCGAGTTCACAGGAGCACACTTCAAGCTGTTTCCTATTAGGTTGGGCCAGTGTGGATTCGGCTCACATGTCAATCTCGGCAACTGAGCGAGTCTGATCGGCAGGGGCATCCTTTACGAAGTAGGAGACCCTCGTCCACCCCTGTATTTTAATAAGTCCTTTCCAACACTGGCACACCACCACCCTTGCAGTTCCTGCCACTTTGGTCCTTTATACCTCTCCCATGGCTACTCCCCGATTTCCCAAATACTCAGGAGATAAGCCCCATGCACAGCTGAAGTTCCTCCAGTGTTTCCAGTTTTAATGTTGCTGTTTAGATTTTTAGCACTAACAAATAAACATTTTAAGGTATCTCTGCAAGGGTGAAGTTTTGACCATGCCCTGAGTGTTCTTCGATTTGATATAAGTGGTAGTGGTGGTGGTGGTGGTGGTGGCGGCGGCGGCGGTGTGTGTGTGTGTGTGTGTGTGTGTGTGTGTGTGTGTGTGTGATGTAATGAGATGAAATAAATCTAATTGCATAATGTAGGTAACTTTACACAGAGAGAAACTGACGCTTATGTGATATGCCCATTGCCAGAGAAGTTGGGGAGGTATACAACATGAAGAAGTCAGGATTTTGGTCAGGTTAGGATTTACATAAACCAAGAACAAGATTTACATAAACGAATGGCAGGCTCCTTCAAAAGCTCAGAGAAACTACCCGCTTCCTGCCTCCACCCGCAAAAAACCCAAAAAACAAAAAAGCCTCACTGACTTTCGGAGTTTATTTTTTATCACCCAATGCAACCTTTGATGCTTCCACTCTGAAACTCTGAAAGCTAAATGGCAAATATAGTAGTCGGGTCCCTACATTTCAAAGCAGGAAGTGTCTTAGATCTTCACTGGTCATGCCCAATTTCCCCCTGTTTGTTTCTAATGGACTTGAACAGTAAATCTATTTTCTGCTATTTCCCCTCTAGTCTCAGAACCTAATGGAGGATCCAAGACTGTTTTTTTCCTGCAAAATAGTTATCTGTCCTTATTTACTACTTTCATTTGAAGAAACTGGAAAAAACTATTTTTCTTTCCTTCGTTTCTCTCATCCTGCATTTTCAAGGGCACTGTGAGCAACCAAAGTTGGTTGAAACAGTTCCGGTCGACTCAGGCCTGTTGCTCCGACTTTTCTAGGCTAGCAGAGGTAAAGCATAAAGCGAGCCTCGGCAAAGAGCTGGGCAGACACTAGCAGGCCAGGTGAAAGCCAGCCGCGGGAATCTGTCGGTGGGGCCTGAGGGATGGAGCGAGCGTGTAGCAGTGGGTTTTGTTCTTGCTGCCACAGCGATCCTCTCCTTACTCTTAGGGAGCTGGGAAGTGTGCTTTGGGGGGTGGGAGCAGGAGCAGGCGCTGGTTCCTCTGACTGCTAAGGTGGGGAGGGCACAGGTCTCCTGCTGACTTGACCGCTGCTGGTGTCAATTAATCTGTGTTCCCCCTTCTCCCCAGCCTGCCCTTTCCCACCTCAGTCACTTTCGGTGTAGTTCGTTGCATTCTCCCTGTTCCCTCTGGTTTCCAGTTCGGGTGGTCCCCGAGGGTTTGCAATCTTCTTCTCCTTCTCCTTCTTCTCCTGTTTCTTCTTTTTCTCCAGACGCTTTCTTGCACCTGGCCACAACTCATACTTTAAATAAATAAATAAATAAATAAATCTGTTTTCTTACTTTTAAGTGTTGTGTAGTGTTAAAATTGTCCTTTGTAAAATTGTCCTTGTCGTTGTAGAGTAAGTAAGGCTGCCCTTCTGAGTCCTCCTTACACAAAGCATTCTGTAATTTGTGTTGTATTTTAAAGCGAATTTTAGAAGAAAAGGGATTCGATTTGTTTTAATTTCGAACCGTGCAACGTATCTCCCAGTGTTCATAAAACGGCGAAAATGCAGAGCCTGAGCCAAGAGAGACTGGCAAAACCCACCTCTGCCAGTTCCCGATGGCGGCTGGTGGACTAGGCAGCTGGAAATCCGAGGCGTGCTGAGATTCGACCAAGGCTACTTCGGGCTTCTAGGCGAAAGCAACGTGGGTTTCTTCCCAGCATAATCAAATCGCGCACCCGCAGGGTCAGAATCTAACTTCACATGCTTGTTTAGTTTTCTCCTAAATGCGTGGGTCCCGGGGAACAATCAGCCCGTTGTATGCTTCGTTTGCACCCTAATAACTACCCCCCACAATCCCATCAAAAATCAAGGTGATGCCACGGAGTGAAGGAGGGAAACTGATTCACTCAGCCTGAGCGTTCAGGTCCTGCATTCACAGTTCTGGTGACAAATGGGCAGAATATTTCTTAGCGACTTTGTCAGCAACCAACCTCCAGTCCCCAGAAAGACAATCACTTTTCTTTATGGCCTCCTCTTTAACTTGCACCACCTAGCAAGCCGCTACCCTTTCCTGCCTTGGAATAACTGCGACAGGTCTTAGGATCCCTTAAGGACCTCACCTTGGTCCTTTGTCCCGGTGTGCATCCAGCGCCAGGTGGAGGAGGCTTTTGCTGAGCCGGGTTTCCGCGCTCCTAGAAACCACTGCTCACTCGTTGCACGCTGGGTTTAGCACAGGCAATACTGTTTTACCAAGCTCCAATGCGGAGTCTATATGTTTTCTTACCTCTTTGCGCACCTCCTGGACCATTAGCGGACTCGGAGCAGTGGAGATGACCAAGCTACAACCCAGAAGGTCGAGGAGGAACTTTGCCTTCCGCAGTCCAACCTTTCAGCCATCCCATCCCGTCCGCAGCGCGGGAACCTGCGCAACCAAGCCGGGACCCGACCCGACAGGGGGCGACAAACTGTAAGGTTTTCCCCGAAGCCCAGCAGGATTGACCGCTGTGTAGCCCAGACCCGCTTCTGACTGTTGGGGAGGGAACCTTGGTGGAGGGAAGGCTAGCAGGCTCTGTTAACGCCAGAAAGTCGCTGGCCCCAAGTGTGATCCCTTAAGTCTCCCCTCTACCTTCTGTCCTGCATCACGGGGCCGCCTTTCCCTAGGGAGTTTGGTGCTGTCTGGATTGCACTATCTTGCCAGCGAAGCACGCGGGCTGAGCAAATTTACAAAAAGGTAGCTGGGTCGAAAGTGCTGTCATACTGGCAAGGTTTGCTTCAGGTTCTCTTTGACAGTGCCTAAGGACAACCCACCTGCAGCCCTTCGCTACGGTGATGAACATCTGGGATGCACCCGGATAAGGGACCAGGGACAGAAGCCCTGTGTTTCACACCGGGGAGAGTCCACGGTGGATGGTTACACGTTTCTTGGTATCCCTTGTCTGTCTAGAAATCCTGGAAATGAGCCTCTACGTTAGAGGGTACCAAATCCTTAATCATCTAGAGAGAACTGACGGTGAGGTATCCTGACACCCCAAAGCTTCAAAGAACTGCTCTGTGCACTCATGTTCCTCAGCTTGTTGCCCAGCATGTCCACCTTAATCGACATTGTTCCCTAGATCTTTACTGGAAGGCTGCTCTGTTCTGGACAGGCCTGGTGTTCCAAGTGAGGTTACTGTTCTCACGCTGGGGTCACCTTCTAGGGTGCATTGATCCCCTAAAGCTCTTCCACATTTCAGCAATCTCACTGAGACTCTCGGGGCCTGGGGCTGCACTGTGTTCTATGGGCTGCTAGACAGAAAAGTGTCTTCAATTCTTTTGAAACTGCCATCTCTCCATCCTCTCTCTGTTCCTCCCTCTGTCCTTCCATCCCTCCATCTGTCCTTCCTTCCATCTGTCCGTCCCTCCCTTTTTCTCTTTTGCCATGGCTCCAACATGATTTCGCTGGATGTTGTACAGTTTCCTTGGAGAGCCCAGAATTTATGGCTCAGGTCCTTTTAACACACATTTGCATAGGTTGATTGAGGTCTATTAAATTACACTCCCCTCTCCTGAAAATGCGGCAGCAATGGGGTCAGGGACTCCAAAGAGGCTCCTGAAGCTATGAAGCTATGCGTCTGCAGGGAGCCTTGAACAGTCTCACTGCACTTGTGGAGCAAGCAGTTTCCAGGCTGCTCGGAAGAGCTAGAACATGGAGCGATGTGTGTTGGTGCAGAGGGGTGTTTAGACTCCTTGGAAGTTCCAGGTTATGGCTGTTTCTGAGTTCCCACCAGGCTCTCTTTCCTGTTGTTTTGTGACCAGCCCAAAGCTGTCTCTACTTGGCTCACCTGGAGACTCCCAGGTCTCGGCCCCCTGGCTCCAGTTCAAATGCAAAATTATATGATTCTCACCACCACCACCACCACCACCACCACCACCACCACCACCACCACCACCACCACCACCACCACCACCACCACTACCACCACCACCACCCTGCTGCTTAGTGGTTGCTGCAGATATCAAGACCAGTTGGGAAGCCCAGAACTGTGCCTTGATTCCGAGTGGAGGAGCTAGTTTTAAATGCCAGTGTCAAAGACTCGGGGACTGTGCAAACTGCCTTAGGTGGGGAAAGGGCCGCTGAGGGATTTAGCAGAACTGCTGGTACTAGTGAAAGGCAAAGACAGACAGGTACAGGGCAGAGCAGAGTGGTGCGGGGCTTCATAGCCTGCCTGAAAGGGACTGTGTAGATTTAGGACAGGAGCTCAGCGGTCATCAGGCATTTTGCGGATTGCCAGATTGCTGGGGGCCGGAAGTAGCAAACCGGACTCTTTCTGGCCTGCTCCTTGTGCCAGTTCTTGGAGACTGAGTTCTGGTGGGTGGGCTTTGTCATTAGAGACAGAATCTGGAATGCGCCCGCTTGGGTCATTGATATCACCTCATATCACTCCAAAGGAAAGTCGTTAGGCTTTCTTGAAAGCAGGATGGACACAGTAAGACTGAAGTGAGACATGGGAGCCTCGGCCCCACAAGCCACCAGAAACCATCTTTTCCAGGTGCCCCAAGCAAACTGGACTCCTCTTTCTTTTCATTTTGGCAGTTTCCTGAGTGCTGCACCCACCCGCCTTGTCTCTTATTCTGTTCAGGGCAGCAGGTGGTGAATACACTAAAACACCTTGCCCGGGTGAAGGTCTATCCTCCGAAAGGTTATTAGTAATGGTGGAGAAGTGATTGTAAAATTAATGTGTGGTCAATTTGAAACAACTTCCATAAAGTATGTTAGAGAGGCGGCAAAAGGCAATGGAGATTGGATGTTTCTAGGATCTGGCTCAGCTAGGTTTGGGATGATGTGTGTTCTTGGTGTGGGGGAGGGGGAGGAGTAGGGGGATGGGTTCCGGAGGGAGTGGAGAAAGGCGGAGGGGGAAGCCTGGAGCTAGGAGGTGGGGTAGAGTTTCTGGGCGGGGAGGGGGACGCTAGGGAGCGGTGACGGGAACCAATGAGCTGCCAATTCGTGAGTCTCCTGCGTGACTGAAGAGATTGACGTGGAGGACACGTCAAATTGATTCTCGCACCCCACAGCTTCCCGGTCAGACGAATTTCTCCCAATCGGATGAAGTTCACCTTGGGCCTGGGGTCGCGGGCCTGGAGAGTGTCCTGGGAGCAGGCGGCGGCGGCTGCAGCGGTGGGCCCTGGGGCGGGCGGCGCGCTGGGCAGCAGCTCACTGCGCGTCTCCTGCCGCCGCGGCCCTCGGCTCGCGCGCGCCCTCCCTCTATGCCTCTCCGGCGGTGGCGGCGCCCGAGCTCTCCCGGACTGCTCCGGGCCCAGCCACCGCCGCTCCGGCGCCAGGCAGCTGGCCGGCCCGCGCGCGATGGGTAAGGGGCGAGCCTGAGGCAGGGCGGGAGCGGAGCTGGGTTGACACTCTCTGTCTGCCTTCTTCATGATCCTCTTTCCCTGGGCAAAACGGCCTGCTCCCTCAGTAGCCGCGTTCTCTGACGTACTCGGTCCTCGAGGGGACAGTCTCTTAAGTTCTGGGAGGAGGTGAGAACGTTTGACCAAAGTCGCGAGAGGGGAGGGAGGGCTGAAGCGCATAATACTTGCCTCTGGTCCTGACTCTTGCCAGCATGTACCCCTCTCTTCCCTCAGGATCTGTGCTGTCAGGGGTATGGGTGGACCTGCAGGTTACCTTGGAGTGGCGTTAGGGTGCACAGTACATCGGCCCGCTAGGACACTCATGGCTAACCTGCCGGTGTTTTCTTCTCTGCCTACTCACTCCTATTCGGCGCGTCTCCGCAGAGCAGACGTACGGCGAAGTGAACCAGCTCGGTGGCGTGTTCGTCAACGGCCGTCCCCTTCCCAATGCCATCCGCCTGCGCATCGTGGAGCTAGCACAGCTGGGTATCCGACCCTGTGACATCAGTAGGCAACTGCGGGTCTCGCACGGCTGCGTGAGCAAGATCCTGGCGCGCTATAACGAGACCGGCTCCATCCTGCCCGGGGCAATTGGGGGCAGCAAACCCCGAGTCACCACCCCCAACGTAGTGAAGCACATCCGGGACTACAAGCAGGGAGACCCTGGCATCTTTGCCTGGGAGATTCGTGACCGGCTCCTGGCTGATGGCGTTTGTGACAAGTATAACGTGCCCTCTGTGAGCTCTATTAGTCGCATCCTGCGAAACAAGATTGGCAGCTTGGCGCAGCCAGGGCCCTACGAAGCAAGTAAGCAGCCGCCACCGCAGCCTGCGCTGCCCTACAATCATATTTACCAGTACCCCTACCCCAGCCCAGTGTCGCCCACGGGCACCAAGATGGGCAGCCATCCTGGGGTCCCCGGCTCCGCGGGCCACGTCAGCATCCCGCGTTCATGGCCCTCTGCACATTCAGTCAGCAACATCTTGGGCATCCGGACGTTTATGGAGCAAACAGGTCAGTTGTGATGTCCTCTGTAATTCTCTACAAAGGGACAGAATTGGGGGCGGGAAGACTAGCGAGGTGTTGCATGCCTTTCTTTCCCTAGGACTGATTTTAGTTCAGAGAATAGTTCAGGACTGGTCACAGAAGCTGGGGGTCCAGAACCTTCTGTGGGAGTCTTCGGACATCTTGAACTTTTTATGACAAATATGGAAAATATTTCCCAAATAGAAGAGCAGGCGCAGACCACAAAATCGGAGGCTTGAAATTGCACTTTTTCATTCTTGCAAAAAGAATGCAAATGCCTATCGCCAAATCTAAGCCAAACAAACCACTAGGGACATTGTGCACCGCTCTGTCTTTAGCTTTCAGGTTCCTTCAGGAGCTAACGCAGGCCCAGAAGCTCTGTTGAGTAGAAGAGAAAGAGCCCCCGTGGTCAGTTTTTCTTTTAGATGTGGCCCAGATCTCTGTCAGGTTCAGAGGTCTTTCAAGTCCTGTTCTTAGAATAGAGGTAATGATGCCCCATTCTCTTCAGGAACAGTCGCTAGGAATTGTGCTTTGATTGTCATTAAAATTCAACCAAATGTTGGTATTTTTTTTTTCGGGTGGAAAAGGTTGGAAGTTTCCTCAGGCAACTTTGGTGCCCTGCCTAGGATGATACATATGGGTGTTTTCTAGAAGCATCGTTTCCTTTTCCCAAGGAATCTAGCAGACTCCAGAGGACAGTAAGCAGTCTAGGAGAAACAAGCTGAAGAGAGTGGAGGACTTAGCCCTGATTTCTGAGGTTTTGCATTCTGTTCACTGGTGGCTCTATACTAGAATAACACCAACCAAAATTTCTCGTGGAGCAACAGAGAACAGGTTGGGAGGTGACTACCATGCCTATGCCCGCACTGGAACCTTTCCTTGCTGGGACACACACCTGAACTGGGAACAGTTCTGTTCCCGGGGATATCCTGGTGTGGGTCTCAGAGTTGTTGCCTCATTTGGGAGACCAAGAATGTCCTTAGAGGCAGTCTCAGGTCAAAATGAACTCTTAGCCCTTTAGATGATAATTAAGACATGCAGAGGCTTACACAATTTTAGTGAAGTTGCACTGAATTTGGAACTTTCTGGTTGTCACTTCTGAGCGTAGGAGGAACTGCCTTTGATTGAGCTTTTCGTAGGAAGCGGGCCAAAGGTTGGGGGAAATGAAGGGCAGGCCCTCTCCTCCCTGCTCCCTGCTCTGAATGAAAGCAAAGTGCCTGGCCCTGCCTCCCTTATCCCTCCAAAGAAAGGCCTTGGTATGTGTGGTAGCACCCTTGGATTCTAGTTGAGTCTTTGGCTCCTTTGCAAACGTCTGGACTGGAGATCTTCAGGAGTGCACAGGTTTCCACTCCATCTGCGTTCCTGCAGGGGCCCTGTCTGGGGGCGAAGGCGCTGCCTACTCCCCCAAGATGGAAGACTGGGCGGGTGTGAACCGAGCGGCCTTCCCCGCCTCACCGACAGTGAATGGGCTCGAGAAACCTGCCTTGGAGGCAGACATTAAATATACTCAGGTAACCAGAATGCAGGGTAGGAGATGACCTTGGGCGGGGAGTTGGGGGGCGCAGAGGAAGGGTTGGGGAAGGGAGACATAGAGAAAGAACAGCACTGTCTCCCAGGCTTTTCGTTTGAGCAGAGCGGTCTTCAGCGGCTCAGTGCTGTCCTCAAGTCCGGCGGTCCTAGTTTGCAGCAGTCTGGCTTTGGAGGGCAGGAGACTGCCTTGCCTTGTGATTAAAAAACAGACAAACAAGACTGAAAGCCCCCTTTTGCCTAAACCCTAAAGGTGGCTACCGCGACTTCCTCACTTTCTATCACCGGAGTAGACTTTTAGAAATCTAGGGAGGGAGTCCCAGAACAGAGGCAAGCGATGGGACAGCAGAGTCCACGCTTCAACGTGGCCTGTGCTGGAGAAGTCGGCGGGTTTTCTGACAATCTGTGTCTATCTGCAGTCCGCATCCAGCCTTTCCGCAGTGGGTGGCTTTCTTCCCGCCTGCGCCTACCCGGCTTCCAACCAGCACAGTGTGTACAGCGCTCCTGCAGCCAGCTACCTTTCCCCGGGACCTCCCTGGCCGCCAGCCCAGGGACCCCCGCTGGCGCCCCACGGAGCTGGTGTGGCCGTTCACGGCGGGGAGCTTGCAGCTGCCATGACCTTCAAACACCCCAGCCGAGAAGGTGAGGGGACACCATCTGGGAGGTGTCAGGATATTGGAGGGGTTAGGAAGTGGGGAGAGAAGCCTGGGAGATAGAGAGAAGGAGGGGGGGTGAGGGAGGAAAAAATGAGGGAAGGAGAGAAGAGAGAGGGAGGATAGAGACATTAGAATACTAGAAATAAACCTGAATTATACTTTAACCATGCAGCAACTTGTGGCAGATTGATCTCTAGCAGGTGTACCTAAGAAAAGACACAGGGAGACTGGGAGAATCCTTAAAACGCCTGCTTTAACCATATTGAGAGACAAGGAAGAGAGCCGGGCTGGTAAACTAGACTTCAGGTGTGAAGGGAGTTCTTGCCACGTTGGTAAAATCGCTACTGCTCCTCCCTGGTCTCAGGTTTTTCCATTCCAAGAATGGTCTAAAACGCCTCCCAGGCCCACATTTGTGTAGTCTGCAAAATGTTGCTTTCTATAGTATACCTGCCATTAGCATTCCTGTCCTCTGCACCTGGACCCCTCTTTGGTCCCATCAGTCTGTTTCTTTCTAGTTCCCCTTTAACCTTGGCCCTGGTCTCAGATTATTTTCTTCAGCACATTCTCTGGGGGAAATGGCCAGCATTCAGCTTTGGTCTTCGGAAGTTCAGGTTCTTTCTTTCCCAGAGCACTCTGACATAGAAACTCATCATCCTCCCCTCTAAATCTGCTCCCCCCAAAAGTCAACCAAGAGATTCAAACCATAGGGCCAGTATGGATTAAACCACACTGTCCAGGGAGTTCTTATTTTTCACTGGACCTGGGAAATAATTCACCTGATCCTAAACTGCCACTTACGAACCTGACTATATTTAGGTTCTGATCACCAGAATATTTAAACTTCATTGTTCTGATGGGGAGGCAGTTCCAGCAGAGAAAGGGCTCCTGTGCGCATAAACCCTAGGGGTCAGATGGATGTTCTGGGCTTAGGAAAGGAACTACCTTATCTGTTTCATACCTACAAAGGCTGGAGGGGGGTGACAGTGGGGGGTTGGTGGCCATGGCCAGGCAGATGATGGTGGTTCCCAGACAAAAAGAGCTATTTCCAAGAAGTTTTAGTGGGGCACGGTGACAGGATCCGGGTGCCAGAAGGGAGGACTAGGATACCATCCACAGGAGTGAACTGAAGGAAGAAAATAGCTTTAAAATTTTTATATGTTTTACAGAACATTCACTAGGATATTCAGATAATGCTCATTTGCCTAATTATTCAGAAAGTCAAGTGCAGAAAACTGAAGGAGCCGAATAATTTATTTTAATTTAGTTTAAATAATAGGATAATACTACTTGCTTATTTGCAGGAAAATCCAAGAAGTAATTCCAAAACGGAGACTATGAACTCCCAATAGCTGTACATTTAAGGATAGCTAAAGGGTCACAGTGTGAGATTTCACTCAGATCCTCCACTTCTCCCATTGAAACGCAGGGCTTTTGATATGGGTATTTGAATGAAATTTGACACACTATTGTAAAGTGCTTAACTTAGCAGGCTTACTTGAATTAAGTAAGTATAGCCATGAATTTGAGTGATTTCTCCTGGGTTTATCCCAAGGAGAAGGAAGGCCCAGGAAAATTAAGAGTTCTTTGATTTCAGAGGGAAGTAGTTCATTTTTAGAAGGGTCATTTGGTCCGAGGGTGCTTCCAGCCCCGCATTATAAACAGGTGAAGGAGTATGGATACCATCTAAAGGTGATCACACATGCACTGACTTTAAAGTTCTGTAGTCTACATGGACAGGAATCTGCATTTGGGTTTATTTCTGCTGATTTTCTTTATCAGACAACTCCTTTTTAGAAACACAGAGCTTCTCACTGACAGTCCCGTCTCTGTGACTATTGTATCTGCTTCCTACAATAAAATGTCCCATTTCCAAAACCTACAACTGAGTTAGCTATGCTGACTATTAAATTAGTAAGTTAATGTCCTGACTCAAAAAGTTCCTTTGAAAAAAATCGATTAAAGGAATTATTCACACCCATCTTGACAAATGATTTCTCATGCTGGCATGCAAGCATGTCTGTTCAAGGATTGTAAAAAAATTGTTCACTGAACACCTATTTTTGAAGTATGAGAATTATACACTCCCTTAGTGTATAATTTCAATGATTGCTTCCTAACTGGTCTTTGAAAGGTCAAGACAAAGGTATACAACACAGTGCCACTTATTTTCAACAATTTCTTAAGCAATTAATGTCTTCAAAGAAACCTACTCCATAAATTTCTTACTATTAACTTTTGTTCAATTTATAATAACAGGTTTATAATATTTAGCTAACTTTTAATAAAAATTGTGGAGATTATGAGTTCATATTCATATGAATATAAATATACTCATTAAAAATCAAATTATTTTGATGAAAACGATTTATAATAAAATTTACACTGGAGTGTCCTTCGAGTTACCTTCAAATGGGCATCGCACTGATCATTCAGTCTGGAACTTCAAATATCAGCTTATGCTTCACAATTTAGTACTTTTGTCTTGGTGAAAGGTTCCATCCTATGCAGGGAAGAAAGTAGAAGCAGTGTTGTCTCCCATCTCCCGAAAGGGAACTTTAATTCTTGGCAACTGAGAGGAGTGTAAGGAAACTTTATACTCTTTACAACGTGGTGTGGGATTTTGAAGAATATTCACATCCATCCAAAGGACTTTGTGCCAGGACTTTCCTCCCCAAGGTGACAGACCCTTACAACTTACCCCCTCTCAAGGCAACAGGCATTCAAAGCACATTTCAGAAACCAGCAATCCTTTAGTGTTCTAAAACTGCTCCCAGGAGGTTTTAAAAAAAGGAAGGGGGTGTATTTGGAAATCAAATCTGGGAGCATCACTTTTTGGCTTCCAGTGAAAAAACTTGAACAAGGAAAATTTGCTATTTATAGTTGTTAAAGGGAATTTGTAATTTTATTCTGTTTATTGCTGATCCAGAGTTAATGCTTGTAGGATACCAAAAGAGAATTGTGTCACTGATGAGTAGCAAGCTATTGCAAACCATGCAGCTCCTGGCTAGCCTTTTTCTTTTGCTTGGTGGAACTCTGAGGCTCCCTTGGTCCTGTTATACCATACTTGTAATCCTAGTATTTTTAAGACGTCCACCCTAGTTGTGCTCCCATAGATTAAAGTATGCCAAGTGACCCTTGCTGGAGGTCCCCAGAACGTACACACCCACATTCCCAGGCCCCACAGACTACCAAAAAAGGGAGGGGTTCTGAGACAGAGATGAAAGCTGAGGAAAATTTTTTGCCGAGGTGGGATGGAATCCCTCTCCTGGATCCCGGGTGTTTATTTTTCTCTGCTTGTCTCTAAGGTAACTTACTCTTGCCTGAGAAACTTCCTTCTCAGATGTTTTTAAAACAGTTCCTCACGTTTGAAGTGTGTGGACCAAGTGAAAGAAGCCTGGATTCTTGGTTGTGCAGGCTTTATAGCTCTTCAAAATCTTTCACTAACCGTGTGCGTGCGTGCGTGCGTGCGTGCGTGCGTGTGTGCGTGTGTGTGTGTGTGTGTGTGTTTTCCTTCCGTGTACTGTTAATTTCAGGTAGAACAGTCACAACACTTTAAGCCTAGGGCTGGGAGGACAGCTGGCAAGTCAGAGTTACCTCTCATCCGAATAGAATTGAGGCTTTCGAGGGGAACTCGTTGTAGTAGGAAGGGAAGGTAAATCGAAAACGCGCCCCTTTAGAATTTATTCGTTTTTCCTCCTGGTGCAGGACAGGCTGCACCGGGATCCCAGGAGAGAAAAAACAGGATTGCACAATCGTGGCATCACTTTCTGGCTTCCAGTAGCAAATCTTGGGCCCCTTCCCAAACCCCAAATAATAGAGCAATGCCGAGAATACCGCCTCATCTGGCAAACCCGCTGCCAGCCATTTTATCCCGGAGACCCATAGGGCTCAGGGTGGGCTGTGTCTGCAGAATTCCCGCTGCTTACCTAAAAGGATACCTTGGTGCATGTCTGAGGCTCCCAGGAATGTTTGGCAGTGCATTTTCCACACCGCACCTACCTCCAGCCCTCGCACCTGCTCATCCCACTGGCATCTGGAGTGGATCAATGGGTGGGGGTCGGGAAGACATGTTTTGCGGGTGTCAGCACCAGGTTGGCCATATTCTGAAGTCTCCTTAGGAGCTGAAGACCTTCACGGAACTCCATGGCCATCTTCAGGAGTGAACGCTTGGTGAGGAAATCCTAGTCCATCTTGCGGCTCTCTCAAGAGCACAAGGAAGGATGAGCTTTACTGGTTCCAGGCATTGGAAGGGTCAGGGAACCCAGTCCATGACATAATGGCGTCCTGCTCCACTGCCTAGGCTCTGGGCAGTGACCCGATGCTCCTTTGCTTCCTCCGCAGGGGCCGACAGGAAGCCCCCCAGCCCAGGCGGCAAGGCTACAGACGCACTTGGTAGCTTACACGGACTGCCCATCCCAGCCTCGACCTCCTAGGGGCTGCCCCCTCGAAGAGCCACAGGCCAACGACTCAGCTCACTGATCCTCTGTCTGGACACACGGAGCTGGGGCCGGCACTGCCCCGGCCCCAGCCTGCCTCTGCCAGTCCCGCTGCTGCACTTCTTCAATAAGCCCCTGGGATCTTTAAGGCTTTTCTGAACCTTTGCTTTAGATGGTTGCATCCTCTTAACCATCCTAGCTGGGACAGAGACTCCGCATTCACAGCCTCAACTTAAAATTTTTATCCCCCCATCTATATCCATCTTCCTCTTCTTCCTCTTCCTCTTCTCCCTCTTCCCTCCTCTATCTCAATCTCCTTCTGCACCCCCCCTTTTTTTGCCAGTATCCTAGTCTCTCTTCTTTTTCACTTTTCTCACCATAAAAGGTCAAGTCGTCTTCACCTATACAGCTTCCCTGATTGTACTTTTCCAATGTGGAAAGATTCGATGCACTCTCCAAGGACCTATCCCTCCTCTATACTCCTGACTCCTCTGAGAACCCACAGTCCTAAGGAAGTGGGGATTGAACCTAGGAGTGAAGAAGCCGAAACCCTTTATTATGTATTTTTATAGTAACAAGCCAGATTACAACTTCCTTGAATTGTCCCCAATCCCGAATATTGTTTGGAAATCTTTTTCTTTTTTTCTGTGCCCAGTGTCTGGGCTGGCTTTGCTTCTGAGTTATCACCTAAAAGAAGACAGGATAGAGAAAAGGGACGCTGGGGCTGATGGTGTTCTAGTCCTTTCCACCCAAGTGCCTAATCTAACAGCAAAGCCACCAGTGTTATTTGGGTGTTCGAGGCTCAGTACATTTGTTAATTTTGAAAAACAAACTGCTTCAAAGGACCAAGGTTCCTTCTGGCCTCTGGTTTGCAAGGAATAGGGGTTGGGAAAAAACCCAGGAACCCAGGAGGTGTCTGCTGGAGCTGGGAACCAGGGCTATTAACTGAATTCTAAGTTCAGGCACACTGGTGGTGGGACTCAGTGTATAATGCATTTTTTTGTGGTCATAAACATATTATTACTGGTGAGAGTCTGACATCACCTGTTAAACGTGGCTGCCTTTGAATAAAGGAAAGTCTGAACCTCGCTTGGTGAGGGAGAAAGTCTGTGTCCTCTGCAGTGTATTGTGCTCACACTGAACTCCCCCATCTACCATCCCAGGATACATATTATTAGAGGGGTTTCTTTGATTTTCTTGATCCATCACTGACCAGCTTAGGCAGATGTTGAAAAAAAAGGTGTCCTACATAGGGACCTTTGTCAGTGGCTTCTGCAGATTGATGGGATGGTGGTTCCCTTTCCTCTTCAGGACCAGCTTGATAAGAGCCCAGGAAATGCCAGCTCTGCTTTAGAGACCTGCAGAAGCAGTTGTAGAAACCATCCTAAAATGAAGTAACTTCTTAAAGGGAAAAAGGCAGGGAGCAACAACAGGGATTTTTCTAGCATTCCAAAAGCTAAAGGAAATTATCTCAGGTTACCAAACAATCAAGTGCTTTTAAACTACAAAGGAGTTTCTGGCTGATTGTTTCTCCTCCTCCCTCACAGTGTTTGACTTTCTGAAACCAGGGAAGAGACTTTTGAGTTATTGCCGAAAAGTGGCACTGTCTGCTGCAGCTGTCTGCTGTATTCTCATCCGTAGGACCAGTGGGAAATAATTTTCACTGGGTTTAAAAACTAATAGTACCTGTTGAATTGACTGGTCGTAAACCAGTAGACACTTTTCTTTACACAGAAGCCTTTTTCATGTTTTAAAGTCTCTTGGCTTTAAAATGTTGCATTTTATAGATAGAAATATAGAGGGATAGTGCTGGATTAATTTTTTATGGACCACACAGCGAGTTATGAAGACAGAGCTTGGGCATTGAAATGAATGACAGAATCTCATCTCATCTAAGAGTCAGGTTTGGGACTTGGGCTCCAGAGACAATGTAGCCAGCTTTCCACAAGCCTGTAGAGAAGTGGGTATTAAGGAGACTGGGAGGGAAGTGTGAAGAAGTAGCAGGGCCTCTGTGACTTCAGCTATCCTCCATGCACTTAGATGGGTGCATCGTCATCTAATCCAGCAATCCTGGCACTGAGCTTTAGAGGTCCTTTCTTGCTTTCTGGAGCAGGACTGACTTGCTTAAACTGGTGTAGACATTGCAACCTTTTCTACTGCAGTCACCATCGTCTGAGTGTCACCACCTCTTGTTTCCTGGCATTCCCAACCAGTGTGTAAGCTGCTTAGGCATAAAAGACGGGAGGGAGACTCTTGAAATCCAACTCAGGATGACAGACAGAGACTTTTGTTTTTCTTAAGTTCCACCTGCAAAGAGAAACACTTCTCAGATCTAGATCTTTCCCACATTGTTTTGAAAGCCTGTGATAAAGGTGAGTCTTCAGCATTTTGGGCTCTGGGCGGGCTGTATATAAGGGAGGCACACAGTAGTCACAACAACAATAGGCTTTGGCTTTTCCTGTTATGTTAGTACTGAGGGATAAACTCTTCTGATTCTGGGGCTATGAAGATTCCCAGTGAACCTGATTTCAGTTCCTCCTCCACTGAGGGTGTCAGAGGACTGCAGTCCACCCTGCCTTAGCCACTGACTCCCATCTGTGAGATGCACTCTTCCAGTGTAGTAACGCCTCCAGGAACCATCAGTAGGAGGACTGGCATTGCCTATGCTTGGTTTCTCTGGAGATGAATTTTTTCTGCTGTTAAAAGGGGTCAGAGAATTATTTCTAAGATTGGTGGGAGATTTGAATTCCATTTAAAAGACAATGTTTTGTTCTCTGTGCATCTGGAGCTCTAGAGGAATTGCAGATTCACCATACAATGTTATAGCACCATGGAGGGTAGAATAATTTGAGAGAGAATCACTATTCGCAGACTGTTTGTCTCTGGGCAGCCATGTGTGTTTTGTTTTTACTTTAAGAATAACTTGAAAAATAGAAAGGCATATCAAAGAGAAAATCATACAAAGAAAGAGAATCATTCAGATGGCCCTCTGGTGGTTTTGAAAGAGTGGGAGTAATACACAGTATAGTCATCCAAACTAAAACTCAATATTTCTTCCTAGTCTTGTCTCTGTTCTTCCAGGTGAATGGATGCTCTTGTCACCTCCCATATGACCTTCTCTCAGTAAAAGATTTGTTTCTGCTTCATTGATAGCCCAGGGAGGAGCTGTGCTGTGCATACAATTATGGAATGCGTGTCTGCTGCTTGCACGCCAGCCTCTTAGTTTCTACCGCATTCAATCATTCTATTCTCTTGGATGGATATAGATCAACAAGGGTTTACTGAAAACACTGTATTTGTAAAGAGGGCTAGCTTCGTGCTTTCAGTGACTAAATACAAGATTTTGTTTCATTGCTTGTTGGAGGAACTACTTAGAATGGGTTGCAATAACTTCCCTGGGAGAAGTGGCTACTTTGTAGCAAGGAGAGCCAGCATCTCAAGAGGAAGAGGACTGAAGGACAAGAGAAGGTAATCTGACTCCTTCAGACCAGGGATGGAGTTGTTGAATTTGGTTTTCTCAGTCTTGGGAGGGAGTCAAGTCTCTCTGGGTCAGGAAAGAAAAGGATGGGAGAGACCCTGACTCATCATAGGCTTTGTCCTTTCAGCTCTCCACAGTTCACCGGAATCCACCAGGAATTAGATAGCTGCTGGTGGCCCTCACTCCTGACAACGGCATTTTCCCATTTGCTTGTTCTTTTCTCCTCTAAAAAGATGGAGCTTTATTGAATTCAACTGTGGTCTGGGTATCGTTCACTGTCAATTTCTTGGCACCAGCTTCTCTAGCTAGAATTACATGGGCCAGAGTTTCTTTTCAAAAGAAATGCTACCTGCTCCGTATTATTTGGATGATATGAATTTAGAATCTTGCCAGAATGCATCGTAGGAGCTCAGTTGAAAGACTTGTGCACCCAGACAGGCCATATAATGAGAACCATTTGATTCCTTTCACTAAATAGAAGAGAATTATGCACAAAGTGGTACTTGGTCTTCACCTTAACCTTGCCATCTCTAGCCTCACTGAGGAAATGCCCTATGGCTGAGATACTTATGTTCAAATCTTTGGATCTCAACTTGATAAAGACATTTTCTCCCTGCTTTTTATATCTCTCCCTACCCCCCAGAGCAGAAGTAGGAGCAACCTCATGGTCTTCCTCTTCAAGGTCATATAACCGGAACCACACATTTAGCCCCAATCCAGCATGGGAATTCTAAAAACCTTGGGACAATTACAGTCAATTTAGTCTAGTCACTTTTTTGGAGCATATGCTAGTTGAAAAGCCCTGTTTTAACTCTGAACAGTATTTCTTGAGGAGGTAGAGCCTGGGATTCTCATTGAAACACACATCTGTTTCTGGGCTGGCCAAATCCAAAAGTGGAATCCCAATTACAGTTTTCATGGGTGATAGAATTTCTACTGTATTACAATTTAACCACCTGGGTTGCCTCCACTCTCCTCCTTTCTTCTTAGGGATGAAATAAGCCGCTCAAATGTTCATTCAGCTATTAAATTGCATTTCCATCCTGTAACATTTCATTTCCCTTTTCTCTGGTGAGATATACTGACTTGATGTATAACTTCCAGTGTCTTTCTTACACCAACACTGCAGTTTTAGCTTTCAAGAGTTCTCCAAGTGCTAGTGTAGGAGGTTTTAGTTTTATAAGATTTTTCGAATAACAAAGAATAAAACAAAACTCCTTTAGGTAACTAGTTGGTTTTGATTTAGCAGCAAACTTCTGGGGTAAAAAACGAAACAAGATATTGAATGAATGGAAGGAAACTTTTTTTTCCAAAGCTGAACTGGAACTGTAAGCTGGTGGAATGAATTAAAATGATCCTGGGGCAAACAAGTTGTGATGTGATTAGCTCTATCTAGAAAAGGCAATATATCATTCTGGCCACAAGGGGGCGTGCACATTGTACCTGGAAGATAAAAAGGAAGATAACTCTGAAAAAAAAATTCCCTGAAAGCCGTACCCTTCCCTGTTGTAAATATCCACGTATGAGGAGCACTATTTTTGTTGTTGGAGCAGTTATTTCTATTGATAACCACATGTGTAACATGTGCCTTCAAATGTTCTAGGTTCATCGATACAGGAAGCATCAAAGACGTTAGTTGCATGTCAATAGCCATTCAAAGACAGACCTCATTTCTGACCCAAACTGCCATCTAGATGTCTGTTAGTTCTTTGAAGAGATAACAAGCAATATCAGTTTTAATAGGAACCCACTCTAAGCTAATATTTTTGGGAAGTGAAATCAATTTCACCCACATTTGTGAAATTTTGAGTTTTGGAACGATGATTCAAGCAACTTGTCCACTTCTAGCAATCCTTCACTCATTTTCTGTTATTTGGATCTGCACACACTGATTCTCTGTTGGGGATGGCATGTCTCAGACATTGCAAACAGCAAAGGGAGGTAGGAGCCCATCTCTTGTTAGTTATTGTTAGGGTCAAATGCCAAGAGGATTTTGTAAATGGAGTACAGAGGATTTCTTTCTTGGATTGGAAAGAAGGGGCCTCTCTCACCAATCCTAATGAGGATTTCCACATATGAGACCCAAACTGTCCAATGGGAAGAATGCTCTGGGGGAGAAGTAAGGGAAAAGGGAGTGTGTAGTGGCCAGAGACTGACACAGGTAGACAAATGTTGGTTCAAATCCTGTTTTTCCCCCCATTTACCAGTTGTATCACTTTGGGTGACATTACACGAAACTACTAGCCTCAGTTTCCTCATCTGTTCAATGGGAACTGCATTCCTTGTCTGGGCTATTGTAAAAAATTAAATTTCATAATAGTCATTCATAGAATCCTGGGCCTGGTGGCACAAACCTATAATCTTATATTTTTGATTCAAAGCCAACCTGGGAAAGTTAGTAAGAGTCTACACCAAAGTAAAAAGAAAACCAATCAAACAAATCAAACCAAACTATCTCAAAATCAAACCTGGAGATGCAGCAGATGTAGCTTGGGGGTGGAACACTCCCCTGGAATAAACACAGCCCTAAGTTCAGTCTCTAGTACCAGCAAGAGTAGAAACTTGCTTGCTTCCTGTCAACTCCTGATGCTGTTGCTATTGGTTTCCCCTACTATTTTCCTTCCAACTCCTTTTTCTCTTCTTTCTCCTCCTTCTTTCAGACAAGATCTTGCCATATAGAACTGGTTGGTCTCAAAAACCGCTATGCAGGCCTCAAATTTGAGACGATTCTGTTCAGTCTGAGTGCTGGGATTGCAAGTGTTCCATCATGCCAAGCTTTGTTTTGTCAGGGAATTACCTCATGTCACTGTCTTGACAACTGTATTTTTTTGTAAATTAGATCTGTGAAAAATCCACCATATATCAAGACTATTAATGCTAGTTTCTGAATTGACTAGAACAATCAAAATCATTAGAAGGGGCAGGAACTGTCAACTACTGATCAAATCTGGTAGCTTCAGATGGCCACTAAGACCTTAAGACTATTTGGTGATCTTATGGATAGGCCTGAGAGATTAATTGTAGCAGGTAGTCATAAATACAGCATTGAAACAGACTATGTCAAGTCCATTTTGGTTAATTTTATGTGATCATGCGTTGTGTCACCTCTGCAGACCTGGGAGTGTGTCCAGAGACATTGTGGTACCTTGTGGTACATTTCCATGGAGATGGAAGATCTATTGAATCTGCTGCTGTCTTTAGTGGGATGATTACTGGTGATCCCGCTGTGTTTTGGCTTGTGTCTTACTCCCTTCAGAGGGCAAATGAATTTTTATTAAGATCAAGCCACCATGCTTGGAATCCCCCTGCCCTGATCCCCATCCACAGACTGGCTGCCACCATGGACATTAAAAACAAAATAAAACAAAACAAACAAAACAAAACACAAAACAAGAAACCCACCCAAATCTTCAACTCAGTATCATCAGGAGGACTTACATTAAAAATCTTTTCCTTTAGGAAGCCTGGGTACAATTTTTAGAGCTATGAAAAGAGGGATGGTCTTGTGTCCTCTTCCAGCACTTTCAAATACTCAAATCCTTAAACACATGCACACTCACTCCAAATCTGTGACCAAGCACAACATAAAAGATAGCTGTAGAATTTAGTGATACAAAAAAAAACATTCACAAGCACTTCTTAGGTTTCCTAACAGCACTTCTTGCTCCAAAGGGTGCTCATGAATCTGTTCCACATGTTTGCAGCCTTATCAGTCATGTGTGAAGGGTGCACATTCATGGAATATGGCAGCTTGGTTCTGATTATTTAGAGTTTGCTTTTACAAACCGGATGCTTGCAAGAGTAAATAAAGACATTAAAAGATTTAAAAAGAGACTGTCACATATTCTGAAGTGCAAAGTGTAAATGAAGTTTTATAGGCATATGGATTTCGTTTCTGTGATAATATGCATGGATTCAAAAATTAAAAGGAAATGTGCTGGCTACAATGTGTTTTTAGTTCTCATTTAGTTGTTGAAAATAATCCAAGGTACCTAACATATTCAATACAGAGGAGACACTGCTCCCTGTGATGTCATTGAAGTCATCAGATAATGACTAATATTGACTGATAATGGTGTTTCCTAAAAGAAGCAACAGAGTGGTGGTACTTGCATTTTGAGTTCCTGTTTTGCTTTTTTTTATTTTTAAGGGGTTCTTCTGTGTAACAGCCCTTGCTGTCCTGGAACTGCCCTTGCAGACCAGACTGGCCTCTAGTTTACAGAGATCCGTCTGCCTCTGGAGTGCTGGGATTAAAGCTGCACCACCATTCCTGGCTTTTGAGTTTCTATTTTCAAGTGAATCCCACAGTTTTTGGACAGACTCATCACTTGCTGTGTAGAAGTCCAGGTATCTTTATGCAGCACACTGCTGCTCTCTTCCTCTGGAATAATAGCATCACAGTTAGTGGTAACTGGGGAGGATTCAGCACGATAGTTACATGAAAGCAGAAGAGGACTAGTAGGGAAAAACAGTGCTAGGTCCTCCTGGCTGTATGGGATAGATTTTGTCAAGAGTGTAAAACAACAACGGCATCTGAGTCATGTTTAGACCCCATCGAGGCTCTACCAATCCACTCAAGAATGCAGCTAACATTTTGTTTTAATTGTCATGATAACACAGCTTCAGGGAATTGTTCACATTATACTGGCTCAGCATCAGAAGAAAATTTGGTTGCAGGAATTTCATTTTGTTTAGTTCAGCAGAAGCAAATTATTGAAGTGAGCTTTTAGTTTTAAAAAATTGTTTTGGGGCAGATTTTACTACCAGCTGTGGTATTAATGATGATATAATATGTTGCAGGATATTCGGTCATACTGTGAAGATTTGTCTCTGCCAAGGCACATTCTGATTGGTTTACTGAAGAGCTGAACAGCCAATAGCTAGGCAGGAGAGGATAGGTGGGACTTGAGGGGAGAGAGAGGAACTGCGGGGGTGGGGAGGGATCTGAGAGGCTCCCAGGGGATTCTCCAGAGAGACATTGAGAAGAGATAACAAGTCACATGGCAGAATGTAGATTAATATAAACCAGTCAATTTACGTTATAAGAACTAGTTGGGAACAAGCCTAAGTTAAGGCCAAGCTTTCATAATTAATAAGAAGTCTTTGTGTCACTATTTGGGAACTGGCAGTGCAAATGAAGTCCAATTTTAGTAACGAAGTGAAACAAAGTGGTTCAGGAATTTCTCCTGAAAGTTTACTATACATGAAAATAATAAATGATCTATACACTCCCAGTTGTCTTCATCAAGATAAGACTCATGTTTCCTTTATTTAAAAATAAAATTCCCAGCTAAGGGATGGTGGTTCATGCCTTTAATGCCAGCACTTGGGAGGCAGAGGTAGGGGGAACTCTGTGAATTAGAAACCAGCCTGGCCCACAAATGGAGGGTCAGCACAGCCAGAGCTGTTATATAGAGAAACCCTGTCTCAAAAACTAAAATAATGGTTTTTTCCCTTACCTTATGCACCTTGAAGCATTAGAACTTATGAAACAAGAGACAGGTATTTAACACCCTTTAGATATGGAATCAAGGTTATCCTGGATTATTTTCATAGTAGGTATGAAAGAGTTGTTTGTCATTTTATTTTGATATCTAGATGTGGAAGGAAAACTGGGGAATTGAGTAAGTTACTATCTTAGGTAGGGCTTCTATTTCTGTGAAGAGACACCATGACCACGGCAACTCTTATGAAGAAAATATTTAATTGAGGTGGCTTTGGTACAATTTCAGAATTTCAGTTCACCACGGCAGGGAGCATGGTGCCATGCAGGCAGGCATCATGTTGGAGAAATATCTGTCTCCTACATCTTGAAGGTAACAGGAAGTTTATTGACTCACTGGGTGGTATCCTGAAACCTCAAAGCCTGCTCCAACAGAGACACATTTCCTCCAACAAGGCTACACATCCTAATAAAGCCACTCTCAAAGAGATTTTGGGATTATGTGATTATGGGGACCAATTACATTCAAACTACCATAGTTACTCATTGTAGATCCATGTACACACACACATACACACACACACACAGACTATTATTTTGACTTTAACAATGCAGATAGTTCAATCCTTATTTTCAGGCTTTGCTGTAGTTCTAGAGGTAGTAATGAAAGCATTTAGACTACATGTGGTCTTATCAATAGATTGTTTTAGTTTGATCTTTAAAAGACTCAAAAGATTTAATCTGATGCTACAACTCTTGACTGGGTGATTCTAAACACTGATGGGTGAGGGTGGGATCACAGACACACCTGACATTCTGGGCATCCCGGTGTGAAACCTGGATGCTTGTAGTTCTGAGATTTATTTGCTGCATCCTTAAAGTTCTACACAATAAGCATTTTCTTGTTTTAAACTGAGGTTTGGCATTCACTTAAGAACTAGGAAAACAATCTGATGTTTACACAGAGAAGAAAAAATACTTGTCTTTGGATAAAAACAGAACAAGTCTTTCATTTCTGGGCCTTAATCCTAGGCATTAAGTTCAAATACATCCAGGAGCTTTTGTCTTTCACAAGCACAAAGCCCACTCAAGGGTGCACAAAGTACAAGACCACCATGGAGCTCCCCAACAGTCTTCTTCAATCCAGACTTCTGCTCATGTTGGTGGAAGGAAGAACCTGTAATCATGGTGTCAGAATGGCATGGGGACTCGGTGTGGATCCTGCATTCAGCAGAGAGCCTGCTGCTATGGCAGACTTGACTGGGGAACTTTATTCTTGTCTTCAAAGCCTCATCTGTAAAATAGGCCTGCTCCACAGTATAGCTAATAGGGTTACCCTATAAGCACTTTTAGTTCAGGGTTCTAGATGACCAATTACCATCAGTTATTACTTAACTAGAAAACTGTATCTTTGGGCTCTTTAAGGGATAAAGTATCTTAGGGTTTCATTCATATTTTACTCTAAAATTTTCATAGCACTTCTGGTTTGATTTTCTTTTTGCAAATCAAAGCAAAACAGGAACTCAAAACGCAAGCGCGACCACTCTGTTGCTTCTTTTAGGGAAACACCATTATCAGTCATAACAGATTCAGACAATTGAGTTAAAAAAGAATTCAGTCATATCCTTTTAGCAACTCAGCAACTTAGCAGGTGAAATGCACATGGAACTTTTGTTTCAGGATTGATTTGATGTGGCTGATCTAGTCAGGCAAATAAAGCTGACAGAAGTCTTTGTTATTGGTCACTTGCAAAGAGACAAGGTTGATTTTGGCTCACAGTTTGAGTGGTTCCATTCTGTCATTCATTAGTCCACTGTTTCTGCAGAAGTTTGTAGTTGGAAACCTGCATTGTCAGCAACTAGAGAGAAAGAGGAGACAGAAAAGAGGTCAGGATCTCACCTTCCTCTTCATGGGCATGGACAAAATGACCTAAAGACTTTACACTAGGTCCCACCTGACAATAGATCCACCTATCCCCAATAGTGCCATAAGGCTTATGGACCAAACCTTTTATATGAAGGTTTTTGGAGTGTATTCCAGATGCTAATTGTAGCACCTGCTTTCTGCATTCCAGATTTGATGCACACAAGATCAGCAGCATAGCATTTGTACCCATGGGACCAAAAGGCCTGCTCACTGCTCTTGTCCTTAAATTTTCCCAGTGGTATACCTGTAAATACTACTTTAAAGATGTTTACATAAAACAACTATGAGTGCTAAGCAAAGACATGGAAACATGTACATCTAAGTATTGAAAATACTCACCAAAATGGAAAATTTAAGTCTCTCTCTCTCCCTCCCTCCCTCCCTCCTTCCCTCTCTCTTTCTCTCTCTCCCTCTCTGTATTTGTGTGTAGTATGCATTGACCAATATCCATATCCCTGGAAGAATTTAAAGGCAGTACCTCATATTGCAAATTCCTAACAAGGTTACGTCTCACAGTTGGAGTAGTTCCTCAGTAACAGTCTCTCACTGCAGAGTCTGTCAACTCAGCAACTCAGTTCTTGTTCAGTACACAAAGGCAAGTGCTTCAGTAGTCCCAATCCTGTGTGGAAAACCTGGAAAGTTCCTGGAGAGATGTTTGTCCACTATGGAGTCTGGAAACACTGATATTAGTGAAGGAATCAGCAGTAGCAGCAAGAGGGTAAATTAACTCAGTGATGAGATGGAAGGTGAAAGAGACAAAAAGTTCTTCCTTCTGAAATCCCCCTTTTATCTGGGCTACCAGAAGGTGCCACTCACAATTGGGGTGGGCCCTTCAGGTCCCTACCACATCAGTCAAGGCTATCAGGACAGTTCTTCATGTGAGGTTCCCTTCCCAGGTGAATAATTTGTGGCAGCAAATTGACAGTAAAATCAACCACAGTAAGGCTGCACTTCTATAATCTTAGATTCTAGGATTTAAGAAACCTAAGGACAACTCTGAATTTCTGATTATCTTTTTTCCCAGTGTGAGATACTCCCTTTGTCTGTACTTTGAAATTTTCAGATAAATTAATTTTACATTCATTAAATAAGAGAAAAACTTCAAATCTACTAAAAATAGTACAGAAACAATGAAGAATAGAAGATCAAATAGAATCATTCAATACTTAGATATTAAAAACATGAGACTATGAAATTAGAGATAAAGGTTAAAAACATCAAATCTCTAGAAATGAAGGAGAGAAGGAGGAGGAGGAGAAGGAGGAGGAGGAGGAGGAGGAGGAGGAGGAGGAGGAGAGAATAAAGTAGGAGTGGCGTATGGTGACACACCTGTAGTCCTGGCGTCCGGGACAGGCAAGGAGAAGCATCTTCAGTTTGAGTACAACTGTTTCAAAAGGGAGAAGTAGAGAGTATATAAATGTAGCAGGATAATAAGACTAGAGAAAACTATAGAGAGGTACTCTTTAAGAACACAGAAAAATGATTTTAATAGAGTTTTCTTCTGTGATATAGGACACTACCTAGTTAACTAATTTTTTGAGAAAACTTTCAGAATTAGAAAAGACAAATGGAGAAAAATCCATCAGCATCAACAATATTTAAATAAATACTAGAATTTGAATTTTCAAAGGGAGTTTTCAAGTTTTGTGTTGGTTTTGTTTTGTTTTTGAGACATATTTCTCTGTGTATATTCCTGGCTGTCCTGTAACTCATCTTACTATAGACCAGGCTAGCCTTCTGAGTGTTTGATTAAAGGCGTGCACCACCACTGCCTGGTGAGTTTTCCAGTTTTTAAAGAAAAATGTATGTTAAGACTTTTTAAAGAGAAAACAGAGAACAAATGTTTTAGCTTTTTACTATTCAAATGTTTTTAGCGTGATCATGGTCTCAGGACAATACCATCTTTAAGAAGTACAGAGGGAGCCGGGCGTTGGTGGCACACGCCTTTAATTCCAGCACTTGGGAGGCAGAGGCAGGTGGATCTCTGTGAGTTCGAGGCCATCCTGGTCTACAAAGTAGTTCCAGGAGAGCCTCCAACACAATACAGAGAAACCCTGTCTCGAAAAAACAAAAAACAAAGAAAAAAAAAGAGAGAAGCACAGAGGGATACTCTCTCAGCGTTTGAGGAGTATTGGAATTGGCTCTTCTTTGAATGTCTGGTAGAATTCTGCACTGAAGCCATCTGGGCCTGGGCTTTTTTTGATTGGTTAGATTGTTTATCTGTTCTTGATTTAGTTTTGGCAAGTGATATTTATCCAGGAAATTGTCCATTTCCTTTAAATTTTCTAAGTTTGTGGAGTACAGATTTTCAAAGTATGCCCTGATGATTCTCTGGATTTCCTCAGTGTCCGTTGTTATGTCCCCCTTTTCATTTCTGATTTTGTTAATTAGCATGCTCTCTCTCTGTTTTTTGGTTAGTTTGGACAGAAGTTTGTCTATTTTGTTGATTTTCTCAAAAAACCAACTCTTTATTTCGTTGATTCTTCTCAATGTTTTCCTGGTTTCTACTTGATTGATTTCAGTCTTCAATTTGATTAATTCCTGGTGTCTGCTCCTCCTGGCTGAGTTTGCTTCTTTTTGTTCTAGAACATTCAGCTGTGCTATTAATTCTCTAGTGTGACTGTTCTCCAGTTTCTTCATGTGTGCACTTAGTGCTATGAACTTTCCTCTCAGCACTGCTTTCAGAGTGTCCCATAAGTTTGGGTATGTTGTGTCTTAATTCTCATTGAATTCCAGGAAGTTTTTAATTTCTTTTTTATTTCTTCCTTTACCCAGGGATGGTGCAATTGTATATTGTTCAATTTCCAGGAGTTTGTAGGATTTCTGCAATTTGTGGTATTGTTGAATTCTAATTTTAATGCATGGTGGTCTGATAAGATGCAGGGGGTTATTCCAATTTTTTGTATCTGTGGAGATTTTCTATGTTTCCTATTATGTGGTCAATTTTAGAGAAGGTTCCATGTGGCGCCAAGAAGAAGGTATATCCTTTTGTTTTGGGTGAAATGTTCTAATGATGTCTGTTAAACCCAGTTCTTTGGTTTCTTTGTTAAGTTTCTGTCTGGAGGTCCTGTCTAGTGGTGAGAGCTGAGTGTTGAAGTCTCCTACTATTAATGTGTGAGATTTTATGTGCGATTTGAGCTTTAGTAATGTTTCTTTCACGAATGTAGGTGCCTTTGTATTTGGGGGCATAGATGTTCAAAATTGAGACTTCATCTTAATGGACTTTTCCTTTGATGAATATGAAATGTACTTCTTCATCTCTTTTGATTGATTTTAATTTGAAGTCTAGTTTGTTAGATATTAGAATTGCTACACCTGCTTGTTTCTTGGGTCCATTTGATTGGAAAATCTTTTCCCAACCCTTTACTCTGAGGTAACGTCTGTATTTGATGTTGAAATGGTTTTTTTGTATGCAGCAGAAGCATGGGTTTTGTCTTCGTATTCATTCTGCTAGTCTGTGTCTTTTTATAGGCAAGTTGAGACTGTTGACATTGAGGGATATTAATGACCATTGATGATTCTTGTTTGTGCTTGATTTATTGGTAGTGGAGTTATTGTGTGTAGGTTCTCCTCCCTTTTTCTGTTGGTGTTTGGTAAAGTGTGATTATATATTGCCTGCGTCTTTGTGAATGTAGTTATCTTCCTTGGCTCTAGGTTTTCCTTCCAGCACTTTTTGTAGAGCTGGATTCATGGATACGTATTGTTTAAATCTGGCTTTGTCATGGAATATTTTGTTTTCTCCATCTATGGTAATTGAAAGCTTTGCTGGATATAGTAGTCTGGCCTGGCATCCTTGTTCCCTTAGCGTTTGTAGGACATCTGTCCAGGATCTTCTGGCTTTCATCATTTCCATTGAGAAGTCAGGTGTAATTCGGATAGGTCTGCCTTTATATGTTACTTAGCCTTTTTCTTTATCTGCTCTTAATATTTTCTCTTTATTCTGTAGGTTTGATGTTTTGATTATTATATGGTGAGGTGACTTCTTTTTCTGGTCCAGCCTATTTAGTGTTCTGTAAGATTCTTGTATTTTCATAGGCATATCCTTCTTTAGGTTAGGGAAGTTTTCTTCTATGATTTTGTTGAATATGTTTTCTGTACCTTTGAGCTGTATTTCTTCACCTTCTTCTATACCTATTATTCTCAGGTTTGCTTCTTCATGGTGTCCCATATTTCCTGGATATTTTGTGTTAGGGATTTTTTGGTTTTGAGATTTTCTTTGATTGATGACTGTATATCCTCTAATGAGTCTTCAACACCTGAGATTCTCTCTTCTATCTCTTGTATGCTATTGGTGATACTTGCATCTGTAGTTCCTGATCATTTACTCAGCTTTTCTATTTCCAGCATCCCCTCGTTCTATGTTTTCTTTATTGTTTCTATTTCAGCTTTCAATCCTTCAACTGTTTGAGTTGTTTCCTTCATTTGTTTGGTTGTTTTTTCTTGGTAATCTTTAGATTCTTTGAGAGATTTGTTTATTTCTTGAATTTTCCCCCCATTTCATGGATTTTTTTGTTTGTTTTTTCTTCTATTTCTTTAAGGGATTTCCTCATTTCCTCTTTGAGGGTCTCAATCATCTTTATAAAATAACTTTTAAGGTCTGTCTCCCCTGCTTCATCTATGTAGTGCTTTTCAGGTCTTGCTGGCATTGGTTCTCTGGATTCTGGTGGAGTCATGTTGGTTTTTCTATTGCTGAGTGTGTTCTTATTCTGTCTT
Organism: Mesocricetus auratus; assembly: GCF_017639785.1. Classification (NCBI taxonomy): domain Eukaryota; kingdom Metazoa; phylum Chordata; class Mammalia; order Rodentia; family Cricetidae; genus Mesocricetus; species Mesocricetus auratus. Next base: position 113,526,644 of record NW_024429189.1, read on the forward strand.
CTTCCCATCTCTTCTTCCAGTGGGTGCAGGTGGCTTCTTTCCATCTCCACTGGTCTCCTTCCTTCCTGAAGCTGAAGCTGGAGATGCTGACACTGAAGCTGAAGCTGAAGCTGGGGTCGCCGGAGGTTGGGGCCTGGAAGGGCTGATGCCTTTCCTGTGTGAGTGGGCCTTTTGAAGAGGGCTCCCGGAAGATCCAGGGGATGGGTGTTGGGTGGGGGATGGGATTGCATACAAGAAACACCTCAGCTTCAAAAACAGATGTTACCACAGAGTTAAGGGTTGGGAAAATATTTTCCAATCAAATGGACCCAAGAAACAAGCTTGGGTAGCAATCCTAATATCTAAAAAATTAGACATTAAACTAAAATCAATCAAAAGAGATGAAGGAGGTCATTTCATACCCATCACAGGAGAAATCCACCATGATGAAGTCTCAATTCTGGACATCTGTACCCCAAATGCAAAGGCAACCATGCTCGTAAAAGAAACATTACTAAAATTCAAATCTCACATAAAATCTCACACACTTACAGTGGGAGACTTCAAGACTCCACTCTCACCACTAGACAGGACTACCAGACAGAAACTTGACAAAGACACAAAGGAACCAATAGAAATTATGACTCAGTTGGGTTTAATAGACATCCATAGAACTTCCCATCCAAACACAAAAGAATATACCTTCTTTTTAGTGCCACATCAAACCTTCTCAAAAGTCTACCATGTACTTGGCAACATAGTAAACATCAACAGGTACAAAAAATGGGAATAACTCCATGTATCTTGTCAGACCACCATGCTTTAAAGTTAGAGTTCAACAACACAAATTGCAGAAACCCTACAAACTCATGGAAATTGAATAATGTGCAATTGCACCCTTCCTGAATTAAAGAAGAAATAAAAAGGAATTTAAAGACTTCCTAGAATTCAATGAAAATGAAGATGCAACATACCCAATGGGACACTTTGAAAGCAGTGCTAAGAGAAAAATTCATAGCACTAAGTGCCCACATGAAGAAACTGGAGAATAGTCACACTAGAGAATTAAGAGAATAACAGAAATCTCTAGAACAAAAGGACGCAAACTTACTCCTGAGGAGTAGACATCAGGAAATAATCAAATTGAGGGTTGAAATCAATAAAGTAGGAACTAGGAAAACAATACAAAGAATCAATGTAATGAAGAGTTGGCTCTTTGAGAAAATCAACAAGATAGACAAACCTTTATCCAAACTTAACAACGGCAGAGTGTGAACATGCAAATTAACAAAATCAGAAATGAAAAGGGGGACATAACAATGGACAATGAGAAAATCCAGAGAATCATCGGGTCATACTTTGAAAATCTATACTCCATAAAATTCCAAAATTTAAAGGAAATGGACAATTTTCTGAATAGGTATAACTTACCAAAATTAAATCAAGAACAGATAACCAATTTAAATAGACCTATATCCCCCAAGGAAATAGAAGCAGTGATCAAAAGTCTCCCCACCAAAACAAGCCCAGGGCCAGATGGCCCCAGTACATAATTCTACCAGAAATTCAAGGAACAGCTTATACTAATTCTCCTCAAAGTAATCCACGTAATAGAAGCAGAAGGGTCATTGTCAAACTCTTTTTACAAGGCTTCAATAACCGTGATATCCAAGTCACACAAAGACACAACTAAGAAAGAGAACTATAGACCAATTTCTCTCATGAACATCGATGCAAAAATACCCAATAAAATACTAGCAAACTGGATTCAAGAACACATCAGAAAAATCATCCACCATGATCAATTAGGCTTCATCCCAGGAATTCAGGGATGGTTCAACACATGAAAATCTATCAATGTAATCCACCATATAAACAAACTGTAAAAGAAAAACTACATGATCATCTCACTAGATGACACAAAAGCCTTTGAAAAAATCCAGCACCCCTTCATGATAAAGGTCCTAGAGAGATCAGGGATAACAGGAACATACCTGAAAATAATAAAAGCAATATACAGTAAACCAACAGCTAACATCAAACTAAATGGAGAGAAACTCAACGCAATTCCTCTAAAATCAGGAACAAGACAAGGCTGTCCACTCTCTCCATAGTTCTTCAACATTTTACTTGAAATTCTAGCCACAGCAATAAGACAACAAAAGGAGATCAAGGGGATACAAATAGGAAAAGAAGAAGTCAAGCTTTCACTATTTGCAGATGATATGATAGTTTACATAAGTGACCTGAAAAACTCTGCAAGGGAAATCCTAGAGCTGATAAACACCTTCAGCAAAATGGCGGGATACAAAGTTAACTAAAAAAAAAATCAGTGGCCCTATTATATACAAATGATGAAGTGGCTGAGAAAGAAATCAGAGAAACATCACCTTTTACAATAGCCTTAAACAGCATCAAATATCTGGGGATAATGTTAACCAAGGGAGTGAAATACCTGTATATCAAGAACTTTGAGTCTTTAGAAATCAAAGAAGATACCAGAAAATGGAAAGATCTCCCATGATCTTGGATTGGTAGGATCAACATAACAAAAATGGCAATCTTGCCAAAAGCAGTCTACAGATTCAATGCAATCCCTATCAAAATTCCGGCACAATTCTTCACAGACCTGGAAAGAACATTAATCAACTTTATATGGAAAAACAAAAGGCCCAGGATAGCCAAAACAACCCTATACAATAAAGGAACTTCAGGAGGCATCGTCATACCTGACTTCTAGCTCTATTATAGAGCTATAGTCCTGAAAACAGCTTGGTATTGGCACAAAAATAGGCAGGTAGACCAATGGAACCGAATTGAAAACCCTGATTTTAACCCACACACCTATGAACACTTGATTTTTTGACAAATAAGCTAAAACTATACAATAGAAAAAAGAAAGCATCTTCAACAAATGGTGCTGGCATAACTGGGTATTGGCATGTAGAAGACTGCAGATAGATCCATGTCTATTGCCTTGTACAAAACTTAAGTCCAAATGGATCAAAGATCTCAACATAAATCCAACTACACTGAAACTCTTAGAAGAAAAAGTGGGAGATACTCTCCAATGAGTTGGTACAGGAGAACACTTCCTGAACATAACACCAGTGGCACAGACTCTGAGATAGACAATTAGCAAATGGGACCTCCTGAAACTAAGTAGCTTCTGTAAGTCAAAGGACACAGCCAACAAGAAAAAAAGGCAGTCCACAGAATGGGAAAAGATATTCACTAACCCCACATCTGACAGAGGGCTAATCTCCAAAATTTACAAAGAACTAAAGAAGCAAGTCTCCAAAACACCAAAGAATCCAATTAAAAGGTGGGGTACAGAACTAAATAGAGAATTCTCAGTAGAGGAGGCTAAAATGGCCAAGATTCACTTAAGAAAGTGCTCAACATCCTTAGCCATCAGGGAAATGCAAATCAAAACAACTTTGAGATACCATCTTACTCCTGTCAGAATGGCTAAAATCAAAAACACCGAAGACAGTTTATGATGGAGAGTATGTGGAGAGAGGGGAATACTCCTCCACTGCTGGTAGGAATGCCAACTCGTACAGCCACTTTGGAAATCAGTATGGAGATTCCTCAGGAAAATGAGAATCAATCTATCACAAGAACCAGCAATTCCACTCTTAGGCATATATGCAAAAGATTCACATTCATACAACAAGGGCATCTGCTCCACTATGTTCATAGCAGCATTATTTGTAATAGCCAGAACCTGGAAGCAACCTAGATGCCCCTCAACTGAAGAGTGGATAGAGAAAATGTGGTACATTTACACAATGGAGTATTACTCTGCAGAAAAAAATGGAATCTTGAAATGTGCAGGCAAATGGACGGCATAAGAAGAAACCATCCTGAGTGAGGTAACCCAGCCACAAAAAGACAAGCATGGTATGTACTCACTCATATATTGATTTTAGTCATGGATCAGGATAGTGCCAGTCTACACTTCCACTGACAGAGAGTCTGGGAAACAGGAAAGAACCTAAGAGATATGTATGATACCCAAGAGAAAAGAAATGAGGCAAGATCCTCTGAACAGATGGGGAACATGGCGAGGGTGGGGAGAAGTGGGAGCTGGGAAGAAGAGAGGGGGGAAGAGGAAGAGAGAGTAGGACGTGGGGGAACAGGAAGGTTGAGTGGGGTTAGAGTAGGGGGAAGAGGGAATCATAGGTTAGAAGACAGATCAGGCACCAGTGTGACCTCTATTGATCTAAAGGGATGACACCAACTGGCAAGCTAAGCAATAGTGGAGAGACCACCTCACCTCGAATGCCCATTCCTGATAATGAACTTGATGTCTATAACCATCCTGGAGTCTTCATCCAGTGACTGATGGAAGCAGAGGCAAACACCCAAAGTTAAATACTGAACTGAACCCAAGGAACCCAGTGACAGAGAGAGAGGAGCGATGAGCAAATTGGCAAAGAATGGGCTGGCAAAACCAGCAGAGACAGCTGATCTGAACAGGGGAGAGCTCTTGGACCCCAGACCGACAACTGGGAGTCCAGCATGGGACCGATCCAGACCCCTGAATGTGAGAGTCAGTGAGGAGGCCTGGACAACCTATGGGGCCCTGGGCAGTGGATCAGTGTTTATCCTTGGCATACAAACAGACATCGTGTGTCCATAACACAAAGAGGGATGCTCTCTCAGCCTGGACTCTTAGGGGAGCGCCTGGACCCTGCCCTGAGTGAAATGTCAGACTCTGGATATCCCCTATGTGGAAGGAAGTGGCGATAGGGTGGGAAGCTGGGGGGGATGATGGGGGGGTGTGGGAGGAGGGGAGGGAGAGGGATTACTGGGATTGACATGTGAAACAAGCTATTTAAAATTAAAATAATAATAAAAAAGAGAAAAAAAGAAAAAAAGACTTACTTTGGTTGATGAATCTATTTCTCTTAGTGTATTTTTAGCACCTGAGATTCTGTCTTCCATCTCTTGTATTCTGTTGGTTATGATTGCATCTGTAGTACCTGACCATTTGCCCAGCTTTTCTATTTCCAGCATTTCTTCAGACTGTGTTTTCTTTTATTGTCTCCATTTCAGCTTTCAATCTTGTACTGTTTGAATTGTTTCTTGAAATTTTTGCTTTGTGTTTTCTTCTATTTCTTGCATTTTTTTGCGTTTTTGGTTTGTTTTTTCTTCCATCTCTTCAAGGAATTTTCTCATATCCTCTTTGAGTGCCTCTATCATTTTCATGAAGTTGTTTTTAAACTCATTCTCTTATGCTTCATTTGCATTGGAATGTTTGAGTCTTGTTGGTGTAGAGTCTCTAGACTCTGGCAGGGTCATATTTGTTCATCTGTTGGTAAGTGTGTTTTTATATTGCCTCTTTCCCATACCTTCTTTCAGTGGGTGCAGAAAGAGCCTTTTCCTCTCCTGGTGTGTATGACCAGGGTTCCCTTCCAGTGGGAGCAATCAAGTTCAATACTCTGGTAGCTCTCCTCTTCCTGGTTCTGTGGGTGGAGAAATGGACTAGGATGCAGGGGTGCCTTGGCTCCTTCCAGGATGGCAACAGCGGCTGTCCCCAGGTACAGGAAAGTGGCCTGGTTTACCTAGTCCTGTGGGTAGAGAAGGAGACTAGGATTCTGGGGTGGGTTGTCACCCGCTGGGATGGGAGCTGCAGTGGCAGTTCCCAGGCACAGGAAGGCGACCTGGATACAGGCCCAGAGGATTTTTTTTAATGGTAGTCATTCTTAATGGGTTGAAAGGGCATTTCCATGTAGTTTTGGTTTGTATTTTCTTAATGGCTAAGGATACTGATGTCTATTGCCCATTTGTTTTTAGTCTTTAGAGAATTATCTTTTCACTTGGTTTCCCCATTCATTGGTTAGATTATTTCTGATTTTTGGCATTTACTTTTTGAGTTCTTAACATGGTCTAGATATTAATCTCTATGAGATACATAGTGTTTACATACTTCTCTCCCATTCTCCATGCTCTCTTAACTCTGATGATCACTTTGCCTCAATTTAGGCTATCAGCATCTTTATAAAAAGTCAGATATCTGCTGGGTGGTGGTGTTCATGCCTTTAAACCCAACACTTGGGAGGCAGAGTCAGGCAGATCTCTGTGAGTTTGAGACCAGCCTGATCTACAAAGTGAGTTCCAGGACAATCAGAGCTGTTACACAGAGAAACAAAACAAAACAAGTCAGATATTTGTAGCTTGGTGGGCTTACTTTTGGGTCCTCTATTCTAATTTGTTGGTCTATATGCCGGGTTTTGTGTGTCAGGGGCATTTGATTACTTAGTTCAGAAGTATCATTTGAAATGAGGGATTCTGACATCTCCAGCATTGCTGTTCTGTTCAATTTATTTATTTGTTAACTTATTATTATTTTTGCTGTTTTTTGTTAAGGTGCTTTGTGCTTCAATGTGGATTTCAGCTCTTTTGAAGAATGCCATTGGAATTTGATGGGGATGGGATTGACTCTATAGCTCCATTTGGCAATGCAGCCACATCTGCAGTAATAATTCTGCTGGTCACAAATATGGAAGTCTATACTTCTACCGTCATCTTCCCTTTCTTCAGTGCTTCAAATAACCTTTGCTTGCTGAGCTATCTCAATGGCCCCAGTTTGTCTTCTACTGTGAAGGTTTTGGCTATTTACATCTTTTATGTAGCCATTGTTTTATGCATTACATGACTATTATGCATCCATGTGATTCTCTCTTTAATGGTATGGTGCATTAATTGATTTTGATTGCCAATTAACATTATCTTTCTGAATAAATGCAATTGGCTATCATATAGGATTTTCTTTTTGTGTAACAGTTTGCTTTTGTTATATTTTATTGTGGTGCATTTAGAAATGGGATTGGTCTACAATTTTTTCTTTTGTAATGACTTTTTCAGATTTTAGTGTCAGGACTGTGTTAGCCTCATGAAATGATTTAAGAACTGTTCCTGTTTTTCTGGATTTGGAAGAGTTTGTGTAAAGTTAGTCAGTGTTAAATTTCACCAGAGAAGCTACCTGGGTCTGTACTTTTTTGAGGGAATTTTGTTTTTATAGCCTCACTTCATTTAAGATTTTCTTTAATTGTTATTATACTCATCCATTTTTTAGTTATGTCTCATATCTGTTAGGCTTATCATTTGAATGAATTGTTTATAGTGTCCCCACATCTGCCAGTTCTCTGAGACCTGTGATGGCCTCCTCTCATTTCTGAGTTCAATAGTTTGTGTTTTTCAGTCTGCTTTTCTTCCTTCCCAAGGTTAATTTTTGCTTTCTATATTTTTTCTGTTATATATCTGTTTTTTATTTCATCAATTTCTATCAGCTTCTTCATCCTTTCTTTGTGTTTAGCCATTGTCCTTTTCTTATTTTGTTCTTTTTTAAAGTGTTCATTTAAAGTCAGTCATTTCCTTCTAATTGGGACTTTTCTTGCACTTCACAGGTTTTGATAGATCATATTTTTGTTACTACTCAACTCTGTATATTTTCTGATTTCTACTTTAATTTCTTTTCTCCATTTGCTGGAACATTTAGAATGCAGCACACACACACACACAAGTTTTTTCACTCATTATTTTTGTATTAGTTTACTGTTTTAATTTTCTGTGGCTGACAAATATAACATCTCTTATTTAAAATGTGCAAAATACATCACAACCTGACATAGGTATTAGGTTTGTTTTATTTGAGTTTTTCCTTTAGAGATGGGATTTCCCGTGTTGCTCAGGCTGATCTTAAGCAATCCTTCTGTCTCAGTTTCCTGATTAGATAATTTTATATTTATAATCTCTTTTCTAGCTTTCTAATGAACTGAAAAAGAATACATGCCTTGTAATTGTCAATACGGGTTAAAAAAATAAATGTATTCATTGTCTCACTTGTATCCTTAGTGAGATTTATTTCTGTCTGTTCCATTTAACCTAGCTGTAGCTTTCTTTGTATGTTTCTCTTCTCATAATCCTTCATAAATCTGAATATCATGTCTTCAAGTATTGTAAGTATTACACCTGTCACGGTTTCTGGCTCCTCTGCTTTGTAGATTCCAATTGTACTATATGCTATTACATGTTGCACATTTCTACTGTGTCATGTAAGTTTCTGTTTTCAGCGTCCCCTATGGCTTAGTTTTTTACTTTCCACTGATGTTCCTTTTAGATGATCAATTCCTATCTTCTTAAGAGCCCATCTGTTTCACTTGTACCTTCAGTGTATTAATTAATTAATTTTGGTGCAGAAACTGCCTCTAGTTTTAACTTTCTGCTGAAATCACCCTCTATATCTTAGACACATTTTTTTCACACGTATTTTAAACCTTTTCCAAACTCAGTTGTCTGCATTTCCTGTTGGACTGTTCTTCAAGCTTGTGTGTTGTCATTTATTCGCATCTTCTAGAATGCCTGGTACTTTTTATTAGATATCTAACTTTATATATGATAAATTTCAGAGTGATTGGAGGCTCTGGGCAGATTTATTTTCTAGATAGGCTTTTCCTGTATTTTAGGCAGACATTTTGATTGCTTTTTTTTGAGACAGGTTTTAATAATTCAGTTGAGTCTAACTCATCATCCTCCTGTCTCAGCTTCTGAAGTACTGGGATAGCAGGTTTGTGTTATAACACCTGGCTCTTTAGAAAGGCTTGGAGGGAAGAGAGACCATGCTAATCCAGTGAAGATGGGTCACTGCCTTTCCCACAGTGTGTTTAATTCTGGCTTGACCTTTCTCCAAGTGTATAACCTGCAAGGTTCTGCCACACAGCTGCAGAAGCTTTCCAGGGTTCTTTTCTCTGACAGACTCCAAATTCTGACTTTTCTTCCCTAAAAAAAAAGTAGTTTTGTGAGGCTACTCAAAGCTCTCACGAAACCTCAGAGTTTCGCCGTCACTCTCTGCTTGCCTTCCCTAGTTATGAGGCCCCAGGCTACTGTTTTGGAATCCATAAATATCTCATGGCTGCTGTTCACTTGTTTGCTGCATCCACAACTCTGTTATCTCTCATAATATTTTACATATTTTCCAACTCTTGTTTTTACATAGGGTATTTTTGTTTGCTATACATGAGCAGAATCACTTCTGAGATGACTTTTAGAAAAAAATTATCTGTATTTCTCAGCTTGTAGGCCATAGAACTGAGGTTCTGGATGGCTTTACTGAGGGGTCATGAAGTGTAGACTGAGGATTTGAATCCGGTCTTCTGAATCTAAGAGCTGCTCAAGACCTCGCAGTTCCTTGTAGCATGTGCATTTGAAGACTGACACTTCAACTAGAGCAACAGAGAGTGTTGAGGGAGAAGAGTGAACAGGATGCTGGTTGCCCAGCCAACAGAGGCCAGAAGGCATGTTTATCTTAACTGGCTGTTTGTTGCACTTATCCTGAGCTTGAGTGAAGTCCTATTTCTAGTGAGACAGTATTTATCACTCATTTTCACTTGTTTATGAACACAGTGTGAGGCCTGGATCCACACACATGACTCTGCTCACTGCAGGTTTGAAGAGGTACAGAAACAGAACTATTCAGGCAATGCTAATATCTAGTAGTCAATGGCATGAAAACTGGGCAAAGACCTATACTACTGCCTTTGGGAAAGGTACAAAGTTGTGTAAACTGTACTTTAAGGCAACTGGCATTGGCTAAGCCTAAGAGGAAACAAGTATTTTATTTATAACATCAAAAAGCACAAGTCAGAAATATTTGTCAGAACAGCTTTCCTTTTGTAGAAAGAGAGCCAACAGAAATCGCCAATACCTTTTGTAATGCTGGGAATGGTTCCAGAGCCTGATGCATGTGAAACAAGTATTCTACCTCCCCTGAGTCAACATGCTTTAAATATGTACCCTGGCCCTCTAATGTCCCATTGAAGTTTGATCTTGGTTAGAAGCTATACAGAGATTGCCACCTCTTGAGGTACAGGTATCTTCATATTAGATATGGGTACAGGAAATTCCACAATGGGCTCAAATACAATCTATGCCTTCCTATCTGACTGCCAAATAGTCTATAAAGGCTATTATTTTTGTCTCTCCTAGTTGAATACCATACTCTGGAGAGAATCATTTGAACCTAACTCCTTAATAGGAGGAACATCTCACTTTCCTTGTTGGACTCTTTGCTCTTAACATCTGGATGTGCATTTGCTGACCCTTTGACAAAAAGTGGGACAGGATGTTGAGATTTCTTAGTGTGTTGATGCATTTGTTGAACTTGTAATAAAGAAAAAGTTGGAACATCACATTACAATAATAAAAATTCTATTTTTGAGCACATCATCTTGGTTGTCCAGATTCTTAGAACACAAGTCTCAAGTCATTAATGTAAATGGATATAGCAGAACAACACTACACTATAAATAGTAACGAGAGAAGAGGAAAAGGAAATGACAGTGGAAAGAGACCCAAGAATCCAGGTGAACAGGTGTGAACAGAAGCACTGTATGGATAGCTGACTAGTGTTCTAACAGTACTGGAGATTCTTGGAGGAAGGTGCTACCTACACATAAATAAAATTGATTTCTCCACATTTATCATATCCTTTTGCTGATATCCATCACAAAATGTACAGAGCTTCAGATTACTATTTGACAAATTATTTTACAGGATACTTCAAAGCAGTGGCTCTTGGGAACTCAGGAGAGAATCCACCAGCATTTCCCAAGACCTTGTTTTCCATCATTTTTGATACCTGATCATTTTGAGAGTGGGAATTCTGGATTTGTGGAAGAGAAACTCAAAGAATATGGATCACATTGCATCCTTGTCAATCATTCTGAGTAGAAACTTGGAGTACTATTTTATCTCTCCAGGGCAGACATCTGCAGTCCTGGTCATGGGAGTCACTCTGAAAGCATACTGTCCTCCTCCAAAGTCATTTATAATGGTTGTATGAATGCAGCGTTATGAAGCTGAGAGGTTTTGATTCTGTCTATGTATGTGACCCCTTACCAGTTCTTCTGAGCTCACCATGGAGTCTTCACCTGGCAGTGAGTCTTGGTAATAGACATACAACCCTATTTGTAGAATGAGGGTGTCTGTGTGTGTGTCTGTGTGTGTGTGTCTGTGTATAATAGGTTGCCTAGCAAATATAAGTTTGCCAAGTGGGAAAGATGTATGTGAAAAAGGAGAGGGAATGGCTACTTGAAGGAAGACAAAGGGTTGTGGGCTGCAGAGCTTTTCCTTCACAGGTCTGGCACCAACTTCACATCCTGACATATACATTTGTTAGGTCATCAATATCACCAGGTCTGCAACATTGTCAAGGCAAGATTTGTTTTCAAGTCTTTGAAGAAATGGCTTCCAGCATGGCGTGGAGGGATCTAGCTACCAGGAATCTGAGCTAAGTGTCTAGCAGCAGCCTCTGGATTGGTGTCTAGTTACCCAGTGAAACTCTGGGAACTTTTTTTTCTGTGACAGACAGCCTTTAAGAGGGCCCCTCTCCAGTGATTACCCCTTCCAGGCTTTATGTCCTTCTGTAACTCCTTCTGACATTGGATTAGTCTGAACTGTGACACAAACACAACCTTGAAGAAATAATAGCATGTGATGTGTCTGTGTATGCTTGTGTGTGTTTGTGTGTGTGCATATATATCCATGTGTATGTGTGTGCACACAGAGACTAGAGGTGATGTTGGACGTCTTCCTTAGTTACATGCTCCTTTTCTACAATTTTTTATTTAGTGGAGACAGAGTCTCTTGCTGAACCTGGAACTCACTGATTGACTAGACTTTCTGGCTAGTGAAGTCCAGGGTTCTTCCTGTCCCTGTACCCCTGAGAGCTTGGGATAGAGACTTGTGCCACTGGACTTGGCTTCTAACAATGATCCTGGGGATCTAAACTCAGGTCCTCATGATTTTTTTGCAGCAAGCACTTTATGGGCTGAGCTACCTTACCAGCCTACAATAGCCCAATTGAATCACAAAGGTCACGTGGCTCCTGTTTTGCTTCTGATAAACCACATGCTCTGGGGGAAGCCAGCTTCCATGTCATGAAGATACTCAGCCTGTGGTAAGGAAGTGACACCTGTCAATTGCCATGCTAAGCCCCATTGTTACTTTTGTAAAATGTGAATGCATCCATCATATTTCAGAGTTTGATGAAAATTAGATGACAGGATCCATGCCAAGTGTTTAATGTGTTCTCCAATTGAGCAATATTTTATTTTTGGTTCTAGTATACCTCTTGGTATGTACATATTAAGATTAATCAAATTGTCTTCAGCTGAGCACATAGATTATTAGAAATTGTACAATTTTAAAATCAATTACTTTGTAATAAGTATTTTTGGACTCCTGTTTGTCTAAGTCTTAGATTATTTCTTTAGGATGTGTTTACTAGAATATATTAGAGACTGATAATATGAAGGTTATGAAATTTTAGTATGAGTTGGCCCTTCTTATTTGTATCATATCAGAGCCATCAAAAACTGAAGAGTGCATGTACAAAGGGTCATGTTACCCTGTATTTCTAGTACCATTTCTAACCATTTCATGTCATTTCTAATACAGTGTCTTGGGAAGAGAAAGATTTGGCTGTAAAAGCAAAATACCTGCTGTAACAGGCATTTCTTCCTGAGTTAGCCTCTGAACTAATTAAAAGGAGTTGTTGTCTCACCTTTTACCTTGTTTGAGACAGGCTATCTTTTTCTTCTTCTCTGTGTAACCAGGCTAGCTGGCTTGTGAAGATCCCCTCCTCCACTCTCCCATAGCACTGTAAGAGTGATGGGATTACAGTCACATGCTACTTTATTCAGCTACATGTGGGTTCTGGAGATTTGAACTCCACACATTGAATCCTCATGCCTCTGGGACAAGTGCTTTACTCTCTGAGCCATCTCGCTAACACGCCCCACCTTGGTATGTTTTGATATATGGTTAAAGGAGCACCTTCTCCTAACTCATTCTTTTTTTTAACATTTAAGTTTTAGTGATTATTACCAATTTAATCTTCCTAATAGGAGAAACAAAGATAAAATATAACGGTGAAGAAAATGTAGATCATTTAAGTGACAATGTAAGCTAAGTACATGGTTGACTATCCTCTTGTTCTTCATTCAAACTTAGTGATTTCCTTCTTTGCTTCCTCCAACATTCAGTTCCTCTGTTTTCATTGCTTTGTTCCCTGTTGGTATTTCTTCATTAACAACTTGGTCAGCTTTGGAATCACCTAGAAAAGGCATTTACAGAGAGAATTAACTGTGGAGGGAGTATCCAACCTGAATGAGGGTGCAACCATCCATGAGCTGAATAAAAAGGAAAAAAATGATCAGAGAATAAATCTTTATGTGAATAAGCTTTTATCTTTTTCTGCTTTCTAATGGAGCCACAATGAAGCCAGCCAGCCTACATCCTGTTGTCATTCTCTCCCTAACACAGCATATGATACTCTCCAACTGTGAGCCAAAATAAGCCCTTCCTCCCTTAAGTGACTTTTGTCAGGTGTTTGGTCAAAGCTTTGGGTAAACTAATTAGTGCTGAGAAGTAGGGCTTTTGCCATGATCATGTAATTCATAGGCCTTTAGAACTGGTTTGCAGGAAGAGTTTGGAAGAGTTTGAACCCATGGGCTACAGAAACTCTAAAATGCTGTAAGCAGAGCCTGATTGGGTGATTCTGGTGGGAGTATACAAAGCAGAATGCTGATGGATAAGTGGATAGCAGGGGCTAGAGAAATGGCTCAGAGGTTAAGAGTAAGTACCATTCTTACAGAGGACCCAAGGTTAGGTTCTAGCACCCACACTGTGGGTCTTACAACTGTATGTAACTTCAGTTCTAGGGATCTAATGTCTCTGGCTTCCATAGGCACTGACACACACACACACACACACACACACACACACACACACACACAGAGCGAGAGAGAGAGAGACAGAGAGACAGAGAGACAGAGAGAGACAGACAGAGAGAGACAGAGACAGAGAGTCAGAGAGAACTTAAATGAGTTAAATGAGGGAGGCAACTCCTAGTCAGTGTAACATCTGCTGTCTCAAGGTCACACTTCACTACTTTCTGGTCTTATTCAGATTTACAATGAGAAAAGGCAGAAAGATATGAAAGACGGTGCAGCTTCGTGAGAAAAGGAGCTTGGACTCATGTTAAAGTTATAGGCAGATGCAGAGAAAACAGCTGTAATTATTAAAGAGACTAATGCCATTAATGAGAAACCTCATACTCAGCACTGGGATTATAGGAAATGTGATTTGAGAGCAATATATCATCATGGCTCTGGCTTCTAAAGATTCAAATTCATTTGAAAGGAGAAGGTCTGAACTGAGAAACCCATCACAGGGTCCTTGTTCTAGAATGGCTCTCTAGGGAAGTGTATATCATGTTTTAGCTTGCAAAAGCACGGGGCTAAATCTGAACCTGGAAGCAGAACTTGGCAGTGTCATCCACATGGCACTCACTTTGCTGATATGAAAGATGTAAATATGAGGGGTCATGGAGTCTAGTACCAAGATTCCAGAAGGTCGCGTAAGCCAGGCATAGTGTTTCGGGGTCTAAGTATCTGAAAGAATGCCTCCAGAGGCTACATTATATGAAGCTTTGAATATGAAACCCAAATTGTGATAAATACTACAGGATGTCGGAGATGCCAGGACAGGGGGCTGTCTGTCTAGGAAAGCAACAGCACAGAATTTAATCAGTCCCATGGAGAACTATAGGTGCTTTGGGCAGTATGAAGTGTAGAACTACCCAAGGCTGTTGAAGCCCTATAAGCCCCAGGTGACAGGCACTGATGGAAGGTTTGGTGTTTTCCCTGGTGAACTTCAGTCTTTTTTGTTCTGATTTTTTTCTTGGGCTCCCATTCCTCCATTTTGGAATAAGAGTGTTTATTCTATGCTATTGTATATTGGAATGAACTTTTTTTAAAAAATCTATAATCTTTCACAGATAAAAGATTGCCTTGATTCTCAAAGGAGAATTTGAATTAAAAAGTTTTTAAAACTGTGTGGGAACACTTAGAGATGGACTTAATGTATTTTTTATTACCAGTTGGCCCTGAACCTTTAGGTTTAAATGTGTGTCAAGTTGGCAAGGGGTGGATTTGTGATGATTAACAGTATTTGTAATCAGCTGGGGGATGCACCTCTGTGGATGTCTGTGAGGATTTTCACAGAGTTTTGAGGAGAGAAGACCTGCACCAAATGTGAATACCTCCATCCCATCTATTATGGTTTGTGGATGAATAAAATGGGGCAAAGGAAGAAATCAGGTAAGTACAAACATTAATTCTGCTTCATGACTATAGACCAATGTGACCAGCTACCTCATGCAGCAGCCATCAGATCTTGCCACGATGGACTATATCCTGCCTAAAACCACAAGCCAAAACCAATCCTTCTTTCCTTGAATTTATTTGCCAAGTATTTTGTCACAGCCAAGAGAAAAGTAACTAACACACCCCTATTGACTTATTGGCTTCCTGTTGGATCTTTTCTATAATTTCTACTTCTTATTCTGGAGTGTTTCCACCAACAATATTTACTTTTTAGAAACGATTAGTATAGGAATAGGGAATCATACATGGTACAACAGTCTTTAAGGACAGCTTGATGGTGCTAGGGATGTAGCTCAGTGGTAGAGCATTTGTTTAGCATGTGCGAAGCTCTGGGTTCAGTCCTCAGTGCTGTAACAAAGCAAAACAAATGCAGTGTGACAAGTTTTTATAAAGCACACATCAACAGTATATTTTTCACACTTGCTCCTACTCCCTACCTCATCTCCCCTGAGAATGAACCACTATTTTGTCTTCTAGCATCACATGTTAGTTTTCCTGTTATTCAGCATCATATAAGTGAACTATACTATTAGTGTTCTGTGATGTCTGGAATCTTTGCTCAACTTCATGTATGACATACATTGGGCTTTTCAATTTGTTGTGCTTACTTTCAAGACAGTGTTTTTCTCTGTAGCCCTGAAATTCACTTTGTAGATCAGGCTGACCTCTGCCTTCCTAGGGCTGAGATTAAAGGCCTGTGTCACCATGCATGGCTGAAATTAATTGTTTTTAGGTATCAGTAGTTTGTTCTTTAAAAAATATATAGCAGTGGAGTAGCATATCATTAAACAAAAGAAAAGCCTAAACCAAAAGCAACATATTTAACCTAACCCACAGTTTATCCATCTTATGGTTGACAATATTCTTTCATAGCACGCCTATAAAGTATGTTATTTAATTAGAACAAAGAGCTTTTTTTTTAAACTTTCCTAGGGTCGCTTTGTCAATTTTCAAATCTATCTCACCTAAAGCAACAGTATAACAACAGAACTTAAACCATCCTCTGAAGTCACTGTCACAGAACCCATCTAGTGAAACAAACACCTTTCTCTTCATTTTATTGTCATGACCTGAGGACACTGAAACTTTAGACATGCTTTTACCAGACTCTCACAAGCAGTCAGGGAAGCACCACGAGCAAAGAGTTAAAAACTGTTTTGAATGTCTAGAACGTTTGCTCATTGAATTTTTTAAGTTAACATGTAATAATTGAAGTGAGGAGACTTATGTAAATTTTAAGACAACAAACAATTCATGATTGTTTCCCGTGATCACTTGAGACAAGGCAGAAAAGAACCCAAAGGTCTGACAGTACACAGAACAGGTCCTCCAAAAACGGGACAGCCAGTCATTGCCCTGTTTTCTTTGGAAGCCATTTATCACTGTCAAACACACACAGTGGCCTCTCTCTTTTACCTCTATTTAAACAAGAATAAACTTTGCATCTTGACATTTCCCCGAAAACAGAGAGTCTCCTTTATTACCAGGGCATATTTCAAGCTTCATATCCACTGTTGTGAAGGCAAGCTAAAGCTTTTGAGGGTGGCTTTGTTGAACAATGCCATTTCCTTGTAAAGACCAATGAGTTGGCTTTTTAAATGTGTATCCTCCACAGCCTCTTCCTGTCTCAGTAAAACCAGGCAATTGTTATTATATATTATGTTCTTATTAAGTTTACCTTTGGTCTGTAAGTAGTTACTTCAGTTTTTATGCATGTGATGTGGCTCTTAAGCTATTACTATTCATGCATATATTAAGAAAGAAGAAGGTGATTTAAATATGTGTCATAGCTGAAATTAGGGTGACTTTTTTTTAGATTGTTTACTTAATCCTTAACTTTGCATAGAAATTACAGTTTAGTAATTGACTGTCCTGTAGTCTTTTAACTGAGAATAAAATGAATTACTTTCTACACCAGCTGGCAAAATATGTAATTATTAGAGACTTTTGTCTGAGAATAATGGTGAGAAAATGACTGATATGTAGTTATATATGTATACATTATTCAGTCTCTAAGTTCTTAAAATGATTCTTAAAATGATGAGAGATTGATAAAGTTGAAAAACCCTTTCTTTTTCTTATAAAGGAAATGCATTCTGAGTGTAGAAACAGAAGAAAATACTACCTACAACTACATAGTAAATACAGTCTAATTCTGTATTTGAATCCCATACTCCTACAGCTTGGTGACACTTAGGAGATACTTGAGCTTAGTGGTTGGAAAACCAGCACTCCTGGACCAAACCTAATGAGCTGTACATCATGATAAATAAGATTTGGTTGTACCTCAGCCACACCCATATGCTTATAGGTCACCCATGGCTGCCTTTATATGTGATGCATGGGTGAGTGGTTGTGTCAGAGACGAAACACCATACAAAGTCTTAGATATCTGCCATTTGTCTCTTTACAGAAAACATTTGATGACTCTTGAATGTACTGTGATGTGGCTGATCCTCACCACACAGAGACTACTGTCTAAATGGAAAGACAAGCTGTAGATATTAGTACAATTCTAAGCCTTAAAACCGATCAATATCATAGAAAGTATAAAATACTTCAGGATCTCAATGGAGTCATAGGGAAGGGAAATGGAAACTTTAATGGATGGATAAGACTTAATTATGCCCGTACGTGTGTGGAAAATTCCTGTTTTGTGGTGCATGGATGAGAAAGGCTGGGAAGACAGAGCATTTCCAAAGGCACCCAGGATCATGTGGAGGAGTAGGAAGGTCTGGGAAAGAGTGGTCTGAAGATTGGGGATGGTAGGACTCGGGGTAATCTGAAGGCAGGTTGAAGCTCGAAAGGCGTTGAACTTTATAAAGTCTGTGACATTTTCCTTAAGACATGGAACTGAATTCCTTCCTTCTGAGTTTAGATTGCCCTGGACTTGATATCTTCCTTTTGAAGTACAGAGGAAAGGAAGTGATAGTGTGTTATTTTCAAGACTAAGTCGTGAAAGACATTCTGGCTTCCTTCTGCACTCTTGGGTTGGTTGTCTTGCTATAAGGGTACTCAAGAAACCCATGTGTTATTGAAAACCCAAGTCTTCCTCTAACATTCTTCAAGGAACTGAGACTTTTGCCACAGTCAAGGTGAGATATCCTGAAAAGCAGATCTTGCAGCTGAACCTTCAGACAGCTGTGGCTGTGGCTGCAACCACATGAATAACCTGAGTTAACCCACCAGTAAAGCTGCTTTTGGATTCTCAAACCTTAGAAATTATTAATCAGTGTTTATTGTTTTAAGCCAATAATTTTTGGAGGATATTTGTTATGTGGCAATAGATCATAATAGTTATCATCTATCTAGTATTGTTTTGGGCAGAATGAACCTAGTAATTTTAATTAAATAGTTAATTAATTAATGACTGTACTCTGAGCAGCACATTGTAGGAGCCTTGTCTCCTGGTTTTATAGAATGCTATGGTGTATAAGATGAACAAAGAAGAGATTAGGAATGGGCAGATGGTTCCACAGTCAGCCAGGAGGAGCTCACAGTAGGCCCTCTGTTGCTCTTCTTACACAGTTCATTATATGTCCATAACTTTATGCCTTCTTTCCTTCAGTGAGATCTCTGACTACAGAGCATGCTCAACTTGAGTGTGAGGTAGACTGGGAACAGCAAGAGACAATGCCCCAGGAGAAATGCTCAACTAACAAAGGGAAGAATTTGGTCAGTGAATTTCCCAGCTTCTCACTCCAGAATAGGGCAAGCCTGAGGTGTGTTCCTCAGGAGGTCCCTTGGGAAAGAATCTGGGCTGTCCACAGAGTCAACTGTTACAGTCACACACTCTTGGTTGACTTATTTCACCTTCCATTCTCAAAGTGCTTCTCACAATCAGCTTCCTAATTTGTGAGTTCCTAATTGCTTGTATTGGGTTCTGCTTCTGAGGGAATGCAAACTAGGAGAGAGAAACAGATTTGGGTGAGAACAATCACTCTAAGAGGGCAAGAGAGTGATATGGAAGACACACTTGACAAAGATGCAACAAGACTCTAAAGCCTACCGTGGAGAATCATCTTGGTCATTTTCAGGTGAAGTTGTCCCTTAAGTGCTCACATCCAGGCTTGACGTCTGAAACCCCGAGGAAGAAGTCACATGTTCAGGTTCCAACAACAGGTCTAACCAGAGTAAAAAGATGCCCAAGACTGAGCTTATGTCCCACACTTTAGCCCCAGTTTCATCAAGGTTTCTCAAGCCACACATGGTAACTGACACCAGGACACTGAAAAGTCCAGAGACTCATGGCTCAGCAGTGACAGGGTCAAAAACCTACCAGGTCAGCTGACTCCAGGCCAAAGTTGTCATTGGCCTTTCCTGAGAATATGTTTAAAATATTTACATGTAGTTATTTATTAGGTGTGTGTGTATGCACATGTGAGCTCATGGACTCACACATGCCATGATGTGTATATGGAGGTCAGAAGACAATTGGCTGGAGTTGACTTTCTCCCTCTACCATGCTAGTCTCAGGGATGGAACTCAGGTCATTTAACTTGGCAGCAGATGCCTTTACCTGCGCAGTCACCTCCCAGACCTTCAGGAGAATCTAAATATACATTTATTATAAGCTCAAACAAATAAGATTTGCTCCTTTAAGATCCTGACTTAAAATTGGCCAAGGTGCAGAGAATACGATACTGTGAATTCTTCATCCCTAAATGAGACATAATATGTCTCACCCTTGCTTCAAAGTTCAAGGATCACTGAGGAAGAAGAGAGAGGAAAGAGAGAGGAAAAATTATAGCCTGAGGAGGTGGATGATAGTTTTTTTAAGAGTGTTACTCTTCCATATGAAGTTGAGTATTGTTCTTTCAAGGTTTGTGAAGAATTGTGATGAGATTTTGATGGGGATTGCACTGAATCTGTAGATTGCTTTTGGTAGGATTGCCATTTTTACTGTGTTGATCCTACCTATCCAAGAGCAAGGGAGATGTTTCCATGTTCTGATATCTTCTTTAATTTCTAAGCTTTAAAGTTCTTGTCATACAGATCTTTTGCTTGTTTGGTTAGAGCTACCCCAAGATATTTTATGTTATTTGTGGCTATTATAAAAGGTGATGTTTCCCTGATTTCATTCTCAGTCTGTTAGTCATCTGTATATAGGAGGGCTACTGATTTTTTGAGTTAATCTTGTATCCTGCTACATTACTGAAGATGTTTATCAGTTATAGGAGTTCTCTAGTAGAATTTTTGGGGTCACTTAGGTATACTATCATATCATCAACGAATAGAACAGTTCGACTTCTTCTTTTTCAACTTGTATCCCTTTGATCTCCTTTTGTTGTCTTATTGCTCTAGCTAGAACTTCAAGTACTATGTTGAGTGGACAGTCTTGTCTTGTTCCTGATTGAAGTGTGATTGTTTTGAGTTTCTCTCTATTTAGTTTGATGTTGACTGCTGGGTTACTGTATACTGCCTTTGTTATGCTTAGGTATGTTCCTTGGATTCCTATTCCCTCCAAGACCTTTATGATGAAGGGGTGTTGAATTTTCAGCATCTAGTGTGATGATCATGTGTTTTTTTCTTTCAGTTTGTTTATATGGTGGATTGCATTGATGGATTTTGTATGTTAAGCCATTCCTGCATCTCTGGGATGAATCTTACTTGGTCATAATGGATAATTTTTCTGATGTGTTCTTGAATTGGGTTTGCCAGTATTTTGTTGAGTATTTTTGCATCTGTGTTAATCAGGGAAATTGGTTTGTAATTCTCTTTATTAGCTGTGTCTTTGTGTGGTTTGGGTATCAGTGTAATTGTAGACTCATAAAAAGAGTTCGGCGGGGTGGAGAGATGGCTCAGTGGTTAAGAGCACTGACTGCTCTACCAGAGGTACTGAGTTCAATTCCCAGAACCCACATGGCAGCTCACAACTGACTGTAACTCCAGTTCTGGGAGATCTGATGCACTCATACAAACATACATGTAGGCAAAATACCAATGCAAATGAAATAAAAATAAGTAAATATTTAAAAAGTTTGGCATTTAACTAAATATTAAGAAAAAGTTCTGTTTCTATTGTGTAGAATAATTTGAGGAGTATTGGTATTAGATCGTTGAAATTCTGGTAGAATTCTGCACTGAATCCATTTGGGCCTGGGCTTTTTGGGTTGGGAGACTATTGATAACTGTTATTTTCTTAGGGGTTACAGGTGTGTTTAAGTTGTTTATCTGTTCTTGATTTAATTTAATTTTGGCATGTGGTACTTATCTAGAAAGTCGTCCATCTCCTTAAAGTTTTCCAGTTTTGTGGAGTGCAGGTTTATGAAGTATGACCTGATGATTCTCTGAATTTCCTCAGTGTCTGTTGTTATGTCCCCTTTTTTGTTTCTGACTTTGTTAATCTCAATATGCTCTCTCTGACTTTTAGTTAGTTTGGAATTTGTTGAACTTCTCCTTATCAAGATGCCAGGGCATCTGGAATTAAGAGATCAAATTTCCCTTAGACCTCAGAGCACTGGATTCCCCTAGGATCCTTCTTACATACTTTCATTGATGCATAGGGTGAGCTTTCAGTCTTTTCACTAGAACCTTGTCTCAGGGATGAGGTGGCTAACTTGTGGATGCTTTTCGGGGACTAAATGAAGAATGGGGCTGGCAAGACATAAACAGAGGGAGACAGGCTGGTAGGATCACAAAGAGATGTCAGGGCCCATACTCTCTTGCTTCATCTGCAACTGGCTGATGGTTTGTGGTTTATCATGTGTTGTCCATTATTCACCTAGGTGTCCTGTGAACCAGAGGTGACATATTGATTGTCCGTGGTGACACAGATTCTTTCAATGATGAATATCTTTTCCTAACTCTCCATCTCACCACATAGAGGCTTCCTATTGGTCCATAGTATATTATTTCATTATCATTAATTTTTCTTCACATTTTCACAGAATTATTTTAGCTGGACCACTCACTAGTGGATATTTCCAAGCACTTTTGTAGTTATGTATTAGTTGTCAATTGTCCTCATGTAGACTGTGATTCTGTTTTTCCCCATATGACAGTGGTGTTGTGTTTTCATTTAAACTCTGTATTTAAGTAAATTAAACTACTAGAAAGGAAAAGTAACTTTCAAGTTAGGTCTTGCAGGAAAAAACCCTTGCAGCTGCATTTTGTCCAAGCTAAATGGAATGCCATGAGGTTTTTATTTTTATTTACTTTTTAAAATGTGTATGGGTAGTTTGCATCATATACCTTGAAGATGAGAATAGGTATTAGATCTGCTGGAACAGGAGTTACAGATGGTTGTGAGTCTCTAAGTGGGTGCTGGGAATGGAAACTGGGTCCTCTGGAAGAGCAGCCAGTACTGTTAAGGGCTGAACCATGTTCACAGATCCCAGGCTTTTATTTTTAATCCAATCACCTTTATCTATATTCAGATATTATTTTGTGAAGAAGTCGAACAAGTTATATCAAGCACTGGGAATAGTCTGGTAGTATTGTTGAACAAACCTTTTGGAGTCAAGAAACAATGGGACTTAATTTTAATTTTCATACCTACTGATCTGAGAGCTTAATTACGTTGTTTGTTTTTTAAAACTTGTTATGTAGTCTAAATTGGTTTTAAACTTACAAAGATCCTTCTGCCTATACTTTCCCAGTATAGAGACCTGGTTCAAGATCTTGTTGTCAATTGGACCTTGGTATTGTCACCTTCAAAACGGCATAACAATTCCTTTCATGGGGGTGTGCTGTGACTGTGAGGATGTCTCTGCAATGCTTAGCACACAGTGGGTAATCAATGATCAACATCTGCAAGCATTATCTCTTTACTCTGTTCTGTAGGGTCCTGGATTTGTGGTCATTTGGAAACACATATCTTAATCTTAAACATCTGAGACCATCTGACTTTGTGGACAGTTTACCTTGAGTACAAGGGAGGCTTGTCCATGCTTCTGGCATGTGTCTGTGCCATGATTAACCAGCAGGGATACTGCGTGTTGTATGCTCTGTAACTATAATTTCAGTGTCCTTTCATTGTCTAGGAAATCCCAGAGGGAGGCATTGCTGGAAGTCCAGATGCTTTGCCTTGTTCCAGCCCAGCACCATGGAGCAGTGCCTGCTTGTGGACTACCACCTGTCAAGAGCCAAGATGTAAACATGGAAGCCTCAAATACAGCCATGGTCCTCTTGCTCATTGGCCCTAGCATTAAAAATATGGAGGACGAGAACCACAAAGGAGTTTTGTTTTACATTCCTGTGTGTCTATTGACATACTTCCTTCAGATTTTCTTTGTCATAGATGTGTGGACCATGGGGATAACTGATATCGGTGGTTTGTTCTTGGAAGAGCTGCCACTGACCGCATTATCTTTTGATCACATCTCCCTGGCTATTGGAATGCAACCTTCTGAGCCCTGGCTGAAGAGGGTCAGTGCAATTGTGCATCAAATGCTCATCCGATGAGCCCAAGAGGAAGAATTCCAGGTGTGCTGTGACATTCAACCTCAACCTTTGATGCTCAAGCTCCTTACAGAAGACAGGGAAGTGTTGAGATGGGGGATCACCAGGAAGAATATATGATAGGCATTGCATTATGACAATGATAATAGTTTATACTTCAAAATATTCAGGTTCATAGTAGTTATAACACTGATATGTTTAAAACTAAGCTGATCTTTTAAAAACCAACTTTTATCCAAATATATATCACTTAAATGTGATTGCTATAAGACAACAAGAACTTTATGATGAGAAAAATTAATAAAGAAAAACTTTATGATGGAAACTATCAAACGCACAGCAAATGTCTCTACAGTCACCTTTGCCATGCCTATTGCCTAGAGTCTGTCACTAAACTTTGCTGATTCACTTACTATGCATAAAATTCAGGTGGGGATTCTATTGGTCTGTTTTGTGTAGACCTTTGGCTCTGGTTAATTAATCTCAGTGTTCCTAGAAGAGAAATAGACAGGGAGTCTAAGAAGTCCACGTTAGATATGTAGAAGAAAAACTTTCCAGTGGAAAGGGACAAAACTTGCCATTGATTGCAGCCAGAATCCTGTTCAGGTCTTGTCTTTGCTCCCTGACCTGCCAAGATGTGAGGAGCTCAAGTCACAGGGGAAACTTGTCAGTTAAGTGGTGTGGAATGTTATTTACTCTTTAAAATGAAGGAATTCTGTTATTTGTAGCAACAAAAATGAACTAGTGTCTTTAAGTGTTTGAATACAAAATAACAATTACCTTTCCTCAAATCTGAAAAACTTTCTTTAGAAAAGTGCAGAAGAAAGAAACAGAATGAGACAAATAAATTGTTCCTACTTCACATGTTAGGGATTGCTACGCTTTGGACCTTACATGTACCCTTACATGTACATGTATGTGTAGTAAGGGCTGTTAGAAAGGCACTGCTTGGAGATGGGGGAGCCTTTAGGAGGTATGGTATTAGGAGGTAGGAGGTTTTTTGGTCATCAGTGTCTCCAAAGGGATGTAGGATCCTGGTCCCATACTTTCTCTTTTTACTTCCCAGACATGAGGCAAGTGGTTTGTTCTGTCACACATGGGAGTGTATGATTATTGCCTTTCTGAGGTCTAAATACAACAA
This sequence comes from Mesocricetus auratus, assembly GCF_017639785.1. Lineage (NCBI taxonomy): Eukaryota > Metazoa > Chordata > Mammalia > Rodentia > Cricetidae > Mesocricetus > Mesocricetus auratus. The sequence goes on from NW_024429189.1 coordinate 113,551,406, forward strand.
GGTAAACTGATTTATAGACTGGAATTGATGAACTAAAGTAGCTATTTTCTCTATGAACTGATTATCTCATATTTGTTACTAGTAATAGAAAATTAATGAACATAGAGTAAATATTAAAATTTCATATTATTACTGTTGCATGCTTACTTTTGTTGTTCGAATGGTGCATTTTTCTATCTGTGAATTTTTCAAACTTAGGCTAGAAAAGAATGCATTATAATTTCTTACCATTAATATTCAAGAAACGTTAATGTCTTTATACTCATAGCTAGGCTTCCAAATATATACTGATGTTGTTAAGTAATGACTGGTCATATGGGGCGGCACAGCTGGCTAAGTGTGCATCACTGGCTGATCTTCCAGAAGACCCAGGTTTAAGTTCTGGAACCTATATGGTGGCTCACAATAATCTGTAATTCTAGTTCCAGGAGATACAAACCCTCTTCTGGGCTCTATAGGCACAAGATACACATGTGGTGCATAGACATATATGCAGACAAAACATTCATACACAAAAAATAAAAGAATAAAGCAAAAAATCCAACAATAGAAGACCAATCATGTGCTATAGGTCTTATTGGACTTACTGGACATTCAGATTGTATAGAGAATAGTTAGAAACTTAAATTTGTGACTTTGGGATTGTCATCTACATTATTGGGTTTAAGTTTCTCAGGAGGCATGCTAATTCATATGCAGGGAAGATGCGATGGCTCTCTAGTCCATCTGTATGAACCACTAGTGGAACTACACTTCCCAGTATACCTTCCCCTGCATAGTCTAGGTTTCAGTTGCTGAGACTGGAAAGCCAAAGGAATCTGGCTTAGTTTGTGGATTTACTCATGTGCAGTTTCACATGGTAGGTGAGAGCAGAGGCAAAGTCCTTGGTTCCCTTAGTTCTTACCCATCTTCTCCTTCACTCTCTCTTGCAAGGTGAGTCTTCTGGGTGGCAAGATCGCCACTTACTTCTGAAGGCCACTGATGGTGTAAATGGACTCTAATTCCACTCTGTCTCTGTGGGTTTCTTTATGTTCACAGTTACAGTTTGAATATAAGATGTTTCCAGTAGGCCCATGTGTTTGAATCTTTAGTCTCAGCTGATGGTATTATTTTGGGAAACCATGGAACTTTTGGAATGCAGGGCCAAGCTGGTAGATGTAGGCACTGGGGTGTACCTTGGCAGTGACTTCTTGGTCCTACTTCTAGTCTTGTCTGATTCCTGGTCTACCAAGACATGTGGGGCGCCCCACATGCACCTACCACCAGCAGTTCCACCATGCCTTTCCCACTGTGATGGACTGTATCCCTGAAACAGTGAGACAAAAACGGTCCTTTTTCCTTTAAGTTGCTTCTGTTAGGTGTCTGCCACAACAGTGAGAAAGTTAACTCATAAAGTCAACTTCTCTTCTAGATAGCCCACTCTGCTGACTTCAGGGGTTAAAGGCTCATGGTCAATGCAGACACAAATAAATATCCCCCAAATGGAAAGCAATCAAGCTAAGGCTTAGGGAAAGCATGTGTGTGTTGGACCTACCCTATAAATTACTTTTAGCTATGATTAAATCTTTCTGTCTAACGAGTTTCTGGACCATCAGCTACTATAATGGACAGGGCTTCTGTAAGTTGTATGCTTATTTGCCAGAATTCAGAAGAGTGCAATGCTCCATGGAGACAATGTTAACCCAGGTTGCACATTTTCAGAATTTTCCACTAACTCCCATGTTGGTCAAGATCTTGTATGTATGGTAAATAGATGATTCCACATTACTCAGGGAAGCTTGATCATATAGAAGTCAGGGAAATGGTGTTCATCTCACTTGGCAATGCAGCCTTTGTAGGGGAGCTGAGGGAGGCAGACAGATTTATTCAAGTTCTCTCCTGTGCCAGGCCTTGGCTCAGTGCTCCTAATGCATTTAATATTCACAACAGGTATTATCGCCATTTTATAGGCAAGGAAGCTCAATTTTTCTTAGGGTCTGTTCCACTAATATATTTTTTTGCCTTAAAAATTTTTATGAAGAATCTGTCATTGTAAAAATACTGCCCTGGAGACAAATTTTCTAAGAGCAATAAATACCAGAAACTCAGCCAAATAACTTCAGCACCCTGTTGAGATTGGAACAGGGCATTATTGACTTATTTTCACTTAAATTTGTGACTTGGAAAAACCCCCAACAGAGCTGAATTTCTTATTCTTCACTCCTTTAGGTCTGTGGCTGCAAATTCTTTTCATAGCCAACAACTTTGCTGCAAACAATAGTTGCCTAAATGTACTTGAGATAAATGGGTTGCACGATGGGTTCTTCAGCTGTATACTTATTTGCCATAATTCAGAAGAGTGCAATGCTCTATGGAGATAATGTTTACCCAGGTTGGGCCTTTGAATATTAAGCATAGCTGGATATGGTTCAGGCTTGCAGGCTGACCATTTGGTCATCCATTTCTTTGTGTTCAATTGCCCTCATGTCCCTTGCTACTCCAGGCTGGCATTCAAATGCCACATTCCAAAAACATTTTGAAAGAATGCATTTGAATGCAATTACTAAACCTGTTTTAGAAGTTCAGAAGCCCTGTCCACTATAGTAACTGATGGTCCAGAAACTTGTTAGACAGAAAGAATTTAATCATAGCTAAAAGTAATTTATAGGGTAAGTCCAACATGCACATGCTTTCCTTAAGCCTTGGTTTGATTGGTTTTCATTTTGGGCATGTGTATTTGATGCTTGAAGCAATTTTTCTCAGTAATGCTTTCATTTGAGGCTAAGAGTTCTTATACCTGTGTGTAGAAAGTAGGGGAAAGCCAAGAGGAATTTGGTGCTGATGGTGACTGTTGAGATTTCAGGATAATTAAAATACACTGCTTAATATCAAGAATGTTTGATTAAGGTTACTCCTTTGGGCCGGTACTGGCCAGTTTCTGAGGAGAAGCTTTCCCTGATACTTCCTCCCCTCCCCCTCCTCCTTCTCTCTCTCCTCCTCCACCTCCTCCTCCTCCTCCTCCTCCTCCTCCTCCTCCTCCTCCTCCTCCTCCTCCTTCTTCTTCTTCTTCTTCTGCTCAGATGTCTGCTAGTGGCCAGTTTACTCCTATCTTTACAAACTGTGTTCTGGCATCTTCTCTCTGAAAACTCTGATTCTGCTTCAGCTTTTCCTGGTCTTGGGAGCCTTATGGGATAGACACATAGAGGTTGCAAATTCTGGGGAGTTACTGCATCAGGTAGTGGCCCTTGGTGGATAATTGAGTGGCAAATTATATATAATACTATCTTCTGCAGTGAGTTTAAGTCCTTATTGACTGGGAGTTATGTGCTCATTTGTACACCCTTTGCTGACTCCTCTTCAAATAAAGACAGTGCCTTAATCTTTGCTTCTCTCAGACCTGGTTTTGAGTACCGACCTTCAGGAGTTACCTATATTGTGCCAGTTGAATGAGGAGACTATGAGTGGTAGTTCCATCTATAGAAGGAGCAAGCCAAGGACTTAGGACAACTGGGCTCCTCAGGCTCATGTAAAAAGAGACAAGAAAGACAAGGAAACTGTTAACTGGGTCAGCACTCATCAGGGGATGGATCAAAAGAGCAGGCTTATGGAACGGTTTAAGCTCACTGTCCCACCTGGGGAACAGCTGGATATTTCTTTTCTCTCCACCTGCTTGCTGAAGCACTTCACTCTTCTGTCTGTTCATGCACTTGCTATGAGATGGTGACCATTAATGTCTAGTCTTCCTTCTATTCAAACTCCAAAGAGATATTTTCATAGCATCTTTTCAGTGACTGATAGTCATTGTCCCAAGATGTTCTCAAGGAATTCCCATGTTGACTGACCTTAATCTGAGCTGTTTTCTCTGCGTGATCCTCCTGTATCCTTTTATGTTGTGGGATTCCCACCTGGGTCCCATTGCTACTTTAGCCCCCAAATAACACACAAGACACTATATTAATTATGAAGCTGTTGGCCATTTGCTATGTTTTATTTTTTAAGTTTAAATTTAGATTAGAAACAAGGTTGCTTCACAAGTCATTTCTGGGTCCCTCTCCCTTTCCCTCCCCTCCTCCCATGCCCTCCCCCAACCCCCCAATATCCCCTCATTTCCCCAGGGAGGGTGAGGTCCTCCATGGGGGTGTCCATAGTCTGTCATTTCATCCAGGGCAGGGCCTAGACCCTCCCCCCGAGAGTTTAGGGTGAGAGTGCACCTCACATTGTTGGATGGGAGTCCAAAGTCCATTTGTAAACTCGGGATAAATATTGATCTACTGCCCAAGGCTCAATAGATTACCTAGGCCACCTCACTGACACCCCCATTCAGGGCATCTTGATCAGTCCCATGCTGGATTCCCAGGCATCAGCCTGGTATTCAAGAGTTAACCCTTGTCAGGGCAGCTGTTTCTGGGGGTTAAACCGGCCCAGTCTTAATCCCTTTGGTCATCAGTCCTCCCTCTCTGTTACTGGCTTTCTTGAGTTCAGCTCAGTGCTTAGCCATGGGAGTCTGCCTCTTCTTCCATCAGCCATTGAATGAAGGTTCTGTTTCCCAGACTCTCTGGCCATGGGATTGTAGGCTGGCACTCCCCAGATCTATGTCTAAAATACATATATGTTTCTCTTTTTTATGACTGCGTTACCTCACTCAGGATGGTTTCTTCTAGTGCCATCCATTTGCCTGCAAATCTCAGGATTCCATAGTTTTTTTCTGCTGAATAGTACTCCATTGTGTAAATGTACCACATTTTCTCTATCCACTCTTCGGTTGAGGGGCATCTAGGTTGCTTCCAAGTTCTGGCTATTACAAATAATGCTGCTATGAACATAGTGGAACAGACATGCTTGTTGTATGAATGGGCATCTTTTGGATATATGCCTAAGAGTGGAGTTGCTGGGTCTTGTGGTAGGTTTATTCCCATTTTGCTGAGGAATCTCCATACTGATTTCCAAAGTGGCTGAACAAGTTTGCACTCCCACCAGCAATGGAGGAGTGTGCCCCTTTTACCACATCCTCTCCAGCATAAATTGTCATTGGTGTTTTTGATTTTAGCCATTCTGACAGGAGTGAGATGTTATCTCAGAGTTGTTTTGATTTGCATTTCCCGGATGGCTAAGGATGTTGAGCACTTTCTCAAGTGCCTCTCAGCCATTTTAGACTCCTCTATTGAAAATTCTCTATTTAGTTCTGCAGCCCAATTTTGGTGGATCCTTTGGTGTTTTGGACACTTGCTTCTTGAGTTCTTTGTAAATTTTGGAGATTAGCTCTCTGTCAGATGTGGGGTTAGTGAATAATTTTTCCCATTCTGTGGGCTGCCTTTTTGTCTTGCTGACTGTGTCCTTTGCCTTACAGAAGCTTCTCAGTTTCAGTAGGTCCCATTTATTAATTGTTGATCTCACTGTCTGTGCTAGTGGTGTTATGTCCAGGAAGCTGTCTCCTGTACCAATTCGTTCAAGGGTACCACCCATTTTCTCTTCTAAGAGGTCCAATGTGGCTGGATTTATGTTGAGGTCTTTGATCCATTTGATCCATTTTGTGCATGGCGATAAACATGGATCGATCCACATTCTTCTACATGCCAGCCTCCAGTTATGCCAGCACCATTTGTTGAAGACGCTTTCTTTTTCCCATTGTATAATTTTAGCTTCTTTGTCAAAGATCAGATGTTCATACGTGTATGGGTTAATATCAGGGTTTTCAATTCGATTCCATTGGTCTACTTGTCTATTTTTGTGCCAATACCAAGCTGTTTTCAGGACTATAGCTCTATAATAGAGCTTGAAGGCAGGGATGGTGATGCCTCCGGACGTTGCCTTGTTGAACAGGGTTGTTTTGGCTATCCTGGGTCTTTTGTTTTTCCATACAAAATTGATTATTGTTCTTTCAAGGTCTGTGAAGAATTGTGCTGGGATTTTAATGGGGATTGCATTGAATCTGTAGATTGCTTTTGGCAGGATTGCCATTTTTACTACATTGATCCTACCTATCCAAGAGCATGGGAGATCTTTCCATTTTCTGAGGGCTTCTTTAATTTCTTTCTTTAAAGATTCAAAGTTCTTGTGATACATGTCTTTCACTAGTTTGGCTAGCATTACCCCAAGGTATTTTATGTTGTTTGTGGCAATTGTAAAGGGTGATGTTTCTCTGATTTCTTTCTCAGCCCTTTTATCATCTGTATATAGTAGGGCTATTGATTTTCTTGAGTTGATCTTGTAGCCTGCCACTTTGCTGAAGGTGTTAATCAGCTGTAAGAGTTCCCTGGTAGAGTTCTTTGGGTCATTTATGTAAACTATCATATCATCTGCAAACAGTGAAAGTTTGACCTCTTCCGTCCCAATTTGTATTCCCTTGATCCCCTTTTGTTGTCATATGGCTCTGGCTAGAACTTCAAGTACAATGTTGAAAAGGTATGGAGAGAGTGGACAGCCTTGTCTTGTTCCTGATTTTAGAGGAATTGCATTGAGTTTCTGTCCATTTAGTTTGATGTTGGCTGTTGGTTTACTCTATATAGCTTTTATTATGTTTAATTATGTTCCTGTTATCCCAGATCTCTCCAAGACCTTTATCATGGAGGGGTGTTGGATTTTGTCAAAGGCTTTTTCAGCATCTAGTGAGATGATCATGTGATTTTTGTTTTTCAGCTTGTTTATATGGTGGATTACATTGATGGATTTTCATATATTGAGCTATCCCTGCATCCCTGGGAGGAAACCTACTTGATCATGGTCAATGATTGTTTTGATGTGTTCTTGGATCCGATTTGCCAGTATTTTATTGAGTATTTTTGCATCAATGTTCATGAGGGATATTGGTCTGAAGTTCTCTTTCTTAGTTGTGTCTTTGTGTGGCTTGGAGATCAAGGTTATTGAAGCCTCGTAGAAAGAGTTTGGCAAAGACCCTTCTGCTTCTATTGCTTGGAATACTTTGAGAAGAATTGGTATAAGCTGTTCTTCGAATTTCTGGTAGAATTCTGCACTGTGGCCATCTGGACCTGGGCTTTTTTTGGTTGGGAGATTTTTGATGACTGCTTCTGTTTCATTAGGGGTTATAGGTCTATTTAAATTGCTTATCTGTTCTTAATTTAATTTTGGCAAGTGATAGCTATCCAGGAAGTTGTCCATTCCCTTTAAATTTTCGAATTTTGTGGAGTACAGGTTTTCAAAGTATGACCTGTTGATTCTCTGAATTTCCTCAGAGTCCGTTGTTATGTCCCCTTTTCATTTCTGATTTTGTTAATTTTCATGTTCACTCTCTGTTGTTTGGTAAGTTTGGACAAAGGTTTGTCTATCTTGTTGATTTTCTCAAAGAACCAACTCTTTGTTGCATTGATTCTTTGTATTGTTTTCCTAGTTTCTACTTTATTGATTTCAGCCCTCAATTTGATTATTTCCTGGCGTTTACTCCTCCTGGGGGAGTTTGCTTCTTTGTGTTCTAGAGATTTCAGCTGTGCTGTTAATTCTCTAGTATAACTATTCTCTAGTTTCTTCATGTGGACACTTAGTGCTATGAACTTCCCCCGTAGCACTGCTTTCAAAGTGTCCCATAGGTTTGGGTATGTAGTGTTTTCATTCTCATTGAATTTGAGGAAGTCTTTAATTTCATTTTTATTTCTTCTTTGACCCAGGAATGATGCAGTTGTGCATTATTCAATTCACATGAGTTTGTATGTTTTCTGCAATTTGTGTTGTTGTTGAATTCTAATTTTAAAGCATGGTGGTCTGATAAGATGCATGGAGTTATTCCAATTTTTTTGATGCTACTGAGGTTTGATATGTTGCCAAGTATGTGGTTGATTTTTGAGAAGATTCCATGTGCTGATGAGAAGAAGGTATATTCTGTTTTATGTGGATGAAATGTTCTATAGATGTCTGTTAATCCCAGTTGAGTCATTACTTCTATTAGACCCTTTGCTTCTTTGCTGAGTTTCTGTCTGGTATTCCGGTCTAGTGGTGAGAGTGGTGTTTTGAAATCTCCCACTATAAGTGTGTGGGGCTTTATATGTGATTTAAGTTTTAGTAACATTTCTTTTACGAATGTGGATGCCTTTGTATTTGGGGCATAGATGTTCAAGATAGACACTTCATCTTGGTGTATTTCACCTGTGATGTGTATGTAATGACCTCCTTCATGGCTTTTGATTGATTTTATTTTAAAGTCTAATTTTTTAGATATTAGGATTGCTACCCCTACTTGTTTCTTGGGTCCATTTGATTGGAAAATTTTTTCCCAACCTTTAACTCTCAGGTAATGTCTGTCTTTGAGGGTGAGGTGTATTTCTTGTGTGCAGCAGAAGGATGGGTTCTGTCTTCGAATCCATTCTGCACGCCTGTGTCTTTTTATGGGTGAGTTAAGGCCATTATTGTTGAAGGATATTAATGACCATTGATTGCTCATTCTTCTTTGATTTGGAATGGTTTTTGTTGGTGGAATTATGCGTGGAATTTCACTGCTTTGTTCTTTTGGCTGTTGGTAGAGAGGGATTCTCTAATGCCTATGTTTTTCTGGTTGTAGTTAACTTCCTTGGGTTGCAGTTTTCCTTCCAAAACTTTCTGTAAGCCTGGATTAGTGGATACGTATTGCTTGAATCTAGTTTTGTCATGGAATATCTTGTTTTCTCCATCTATAGTTATTCAGAGCTTTGCCTGGTATAGTAGTCTGGGCTGGCATCCATGGTCTCTTAGTGTTGGTAGAATATCTATCCAGGACCTTCTGGCTTTCAGAGTTTCCATGGAGAAGTCAGGTGTAATTCTGATAGGTTTGCCTTTATATGTTACTTGGCCTTTTTCCTTAGCTGCTCTTAATATTCTTTCTTCATTCTGTATATTTGGGGTCTTGATTATTATGTGGCGAGGGGACTTTTTTGTGATCCACTGTATTTGGTGTTCTGTAAGCTTCTTGTACCTTCATTGGCATGTCTTTCTTTAGGTTGGGAAAGTTTTCTTCTTTGATTTTGTTGAATATGTTTTCTGCCCCTTTGAGGTGGTTTTCTTCTCCTTCTGCTGTACCTATTATTCTTGGGTTTGGTCTTTTCATGGTGTCCCATATTTCCTGGATGTTTTGTGTTAAGGATTTGTTGGATTCAAGATTTTCTTTGTATAAATGCAATATTTAGTCCATTAACATTAGCAAGATTTAAAGAAAATATCATCTATCCTATCTTTGTGAATTTAAAGTCTTATATGTAACTTATCTTTTATCATAACTAAAGAAAGCTATAATTATAACTTTCTATCTTCAACTCCATCAAAGACTACAGAAGGATAATATATAAACCCTAGTATCGACAGAGACATCTTTCTAGCTGGATAGTCACCAGAAGTTCCTCTGTAACGTTGGGGCATCCATCTTCAGCCCATAGCTCACAGTGTGTCTGGAAGACTTCTCAGCAAAGCAGGGAATTTTAAACTGTCCATCTGTATCAGCAGTCTGTCAGTCATTTTTATGTGTCCTGCAGAATGTTGGCAGAATCTTCCATGAAGCAGGAACCCTTTAGGATTGTCCAAGTTCAGCAGTCACTTTCCTGTGGGTCCTGCATGTCCAGTTTATACAACAGCAGTCAAACAGTCCAGGCAAGAACAGTTTCTTGCCCAAATGGCTAATCTTGCCATGTTGAAAGCAAACTCCATAATGAGTTTCTTCTATGCCCATCTTCCTCTCAGATGTATTTGGTGCTCCCAGGAGCAGACATTTCTCATTGTCAAGAAAAATCCTAAACCATTTTAAATGCCATTTTCTGAAGGTCTTTGAAAGGTTTGAAGACTATCTATCTATCTCAAATATATCTCTGTATATCTAGAAAACCTAACTTACCTAAATATAAGTTCTGACTATTCTAAGTAACTATCTATAATCTATATTTTATTATGCATTATGTTTTAAAAGATCAGTATAAGCACAATACTTAATCAAGAGGAGAAATAAACATATCACAAAATTGATCTTAAATTTTTATCAATAAATGAAAATCCATTCTAAGACAAAGTATTCATTTTTATATCATATTCTCTTTTTCCCTTTAGAAAGAGATTGACTGTGATCATTACTATTTAATAAGCAACTCCATTCAAATGAAAACAAAGATTTATAAACAATATTTGGGAATTTGGACATTGTTCATTATAAACTGCTTCCTGCTGGTAGGGGGCACTGTCCATACCTTGGGGATCATGACAAAACAAAGAAACCTGGCCAAGTCCTTGTTTTTTGTAGTCTGTAAGGCTACATCATCTTAGCTGTTTTAGATACTGGATGGCCTGGGCCACTGCTTCTGGGGGTCTTGGTTCATCAAACCACAGAAGCCTGGAAGGAATCCACAACTTTCCATTTTCTGTGGAAACATAAACAAAATTTTTTTCCTAAGTAACCTGTCCTTATGTTTAAATTTAGAAGTCGAAGCATTTTTAAAATATTTAAGTTGAATTAATTTAGAAGCATTCATAATCAAGTGTTTTTCAGCAGTTTTTCTTTCCTTAGCAATTGAACAACTGAAAAACACAATAGCATACAATATCCAAACTCTCTGTGTATTTTTCATCTTTACATGGCTTTTTTTTAACTCTATATCTTTTACTTTTATTTATTTGTTTTTTCTCTGAGACAGGGTTTCTCTGTGGAAATCTTCCTGCCTCTGCCTGGGATTAAAGGCCTGTGTGCCACCACTGCCCAGCCATTGTCTATGTTTTTAAACCACTTTATCTTGTTTCTTTTTCTCTCACAAGCCTACGTATATTTTTTAACACACTGTAAACTTTTAGCAGTTTTACTCCATCTGAATCTGACTTTACTGTAAATCTTTAAGTTTTTCTGACCACGTGTCTGTTATCTGCTAACAACATTGCTAAAGTCAAAGTGGCAGTGGCTGTTTTAGCCACTGACTTTCCAATATGGAGGGTGTAAGTTTATGCATCACTGGTAGCTGTGATCACTGCCTTAGTCTATGCTGACATCATGTAGCATGCTGCCAGCTTGGAGATGTGGTCATTGTCACTGCCAGCTGCTCATACACAGCATTCAATTGATAACAGGCCCTCTTAAAAGAGCCATGCAGTTTTTCCATTTATGCTGAGTCAGGAAACCTCCCTTAAAGGAGCCGAGTGAGTCTCTGCTTGTCTCTAGCAAAACAGAGCTCACCTGAGAAAAACGCTGCTACCAAGAAGCTGTGCTTGCCTGTGTTCTTTTGATTGCAAAATCCCTTTTTAAGCTTTTGTTAAGGTTTAAGTGGAAGTTCTTTATACCCACGTTGTCGGCACCATATTTTTGTGGGATTCCCTCCTGGGTCCCGTTGCTGCTTTAGCCCCAAAATAACACACAAGACACTATATTAATTATGAAGCTGTTGGCCATTTGCTATGGTTTCTAATCAGGTGTCTCTGACTTAATTATTGACCCATAATTACTAATATATATTTTTCTAAGGACTTACCTTTCCAAGGATGCAGTTTTATGCCATGATCACATGGAGACCACTCTCCTCACTACATTTCCCAGAATTCTCCTAGACTCCTAGTCCCACCTATCTTGCTTCCCTATTGGTCAACAGTGCTTTATTTATACCAATCAAACATATACACAGAAGGACTTCCCTCATCACTCTCCCCTTTTCCTTTTTCAACATGATTTCCTGAGGTCAAAACCAATCTGCTTTTCTGAGCCATCTGCTGCTCCTCTGTGTCTTATTCCTCACTCAAACTCATTCCTGGACAAGGCGTCTCCCTGCTGCCTGCTTCCTACTCACACTTCCTCTCATTTCAACATCCCAACAGTTTCATGAAGTCTTCTGCTCTTCCTCCTCATTCATCTTTCCTGTATTTTACAGAGTTGTCTGTGCAGATGGTGGATCTGATCACAGTTTCCACCCCACAAGCCTTTGATGGTCACCCATTGTGAAAAGAAAAGCTTGAGTCCTTTGAGTTGGCACTCAGACTTTCATGTCACTTGTCATGTAACTTGCGACCTTTTCTACCCTACATGTGTCTTACCACATCTCATGTGCATCTTAGGTGTATATCCCAAGCAATGTGGATGCTAAATATGTCAGTAACTTTGCTTAGAAGCATTGCAGAAAAGTTCATCTTCAATTGATAGCTATTTGCTTTAAAAATTGTCATACATATATACAACGTATCTTGGCCATAGCAATCCCCCACTCCTTCCCTCCAACTCATTCTCACCCCCAACATATCTCAAATCTCCCTCTTTACTTCATGTCTCCCCACCCCCAGAAATCAGTAACTCCAGTTAGTGAAGCCCATAGATACATGTGTGTGGGGTCATCCATTGGGTCATGAGCAACCTGCCAACTCTCCCTCCCTAATAAAAGTGACCTCCTCCTTTAGCAGTCACCAACTACTATTATTCCTTAGCTAGGAGGTAGAGAATTAATAGTTCCTCTCCTTCCTATGCTGGGATTTTTTAAAACTCCATTGATTTTGTAGAGGTCTCATATGGATTACCACAGCTACTGTAGAGGTCTTAAATGGATTACCACAGCTACTGTGAGTTCATCTGTGTAATAGACATACCATGTCCCTAGCCAGCCTTTCACAGTACTCCTTGCCATCCTCTGACTCTTGCATTCTCTCTTCCTCCTTCTCTCCAATGTTTCCTGAGCCTTTGGGTGGGAGTGGACAGTTGATTTAGATGCCCCATGTATAGCTGAGTGCTTACAGTGGTGTAGTCTCAGCACTTTAGGAATCTCTTCATTAACGCTACCCTCTGCAACAAGAAGTTTTTCTGATCAAGGCTGAGAGAAGCACGAACCTACAAATATAAACATAAATGTTTAGAAGAGAGTTGACAATATGGCAGTTTAGAAAATCAATGAGAATAGGACCTCTTTGGCTTCCCTGTCTGTGGGGTTTGACCATGTTTGCAGTATCAGACCTGAATTGAGATGCCCATCAACACAAGCTTTTACAGTAAGAAATTAGAGGTTCCATTCATTATGCCAAGCTCTCTTTATTAAAAGTATGCACTAGTATATTCTAGACTCTGAGAAGTCCCCATCAATTTATGTTATTTAATTTAGTGTTCCCCAGCTTGATGGACTGTGGATTCTTTCTCCCCTTTGCAGAAGAGTAACTGGCATTAATCTTGTAAAGAGCAGTTAGAGTGCCTGTCAAAACTCGAAAGCATGTCAGACTTTGGGGCTAGAATTTTTTTTTACTTATGGACACTTCATAAGCTGTTCTCATCTTCAACATGTTCTATCCATGCTTTCTCTCAAATCCGGCATTCTTCAGTTATGGCGCACATGCTGCACTGACCCTATGGTTTCCTTACCACCTATCAGATCTTTGACTCTCAATGGGAGGCGGGTTTCTTCCCCCTGTCTTGTAGTATAAATATATGCACATTCAACTTCACAATCTTTGGTAATGATGATGACCTTTTAAAATAAATTATACTTACCACACAGTGAAAATACATCAAATGAACGATGCCTGCAGGTAGCAGTCACCAGAGTGGAAAACAGGCACACTGTGGGACCAATGGGTGGCAAACACCAAAGGAACATTTGTTTTGTCAGATCTGCTTTACTACCCGTGGGTCACTTACCAGGTGGAAACCTCAGCAACCTGCAAGCACCCCCCTGGCCTATTTCCTTATGGAGGCATTTTGGAAAATTAAATTCACAAGCCTATGGAAGGAGTTTAGTGTGGCACCTGGAACCTAGTAAATCTCAAAACCACAGGACTAACAAAGATGGCAGAAGTGATGACTGAGGGGTGGTAATGAATGACATGTACCTAAGGGTCCCCAGATGCCAGGTTTGTAGTAAGTGAATTACACGTATAATTTAATTTTGTCCTCCTGATAGTAGGATGAGATATGTATTATTACTCTCATTTTACACATGATGAAACCTTAGCTCCCTCTATACCCTCTGGTCCACTTAATTGCTACAGCACACTGTCAATCAAGACACTAAAACAAAAACAAAACAAAACAAATTTATTAGTTGTTATTTTTGTTCTCAAAGGTTACAAGTGATACTTAATTGAACAGGAAAGGATCCAGGACACCGGGGACTGCTGGAGAAGACATTGTTGCTGATGCTACAGTGTTCACCATTTTTACTAACTGTGGCATGGGGTGGAATCAGCCAGCTCACTTCAGTTTTTTTAAACCTGTACTTAGGAGTGAGAATAAAGTGGGACAGCCTATGTGACACTATTAGTATCAATTGCACTTGATAGCTACTGTCACTCTCTCCCAAGCAGCAGCATGCCAGAGGATGCACAGCCTCACAAGGAAAACTGCCACCTTGTGGTTATGCAAATTAGGAGCATCCCATAGAAGCTGTTAGTTCATCTTGTCACTAGGGGGAGGGAAAGAATAAATTCAATTCTGAAGTTGGATCTAAATTTCCTATTAAAATAGCCTCTCATACTTTAAGTGCTAGGGCTGATAACAAAGATAAGTAGGAAATCGAGCCCCTAAGAGTCCAGGAGCAGGTGCAATCACAGATGGACTAGTGTGGATGCAAAGCCCAGGCTACCAAGTCCTCTTAACTGACCAGGAAATTCACAGAAACTATGCCCCTCACATAGGTCCTATCTGCCTATCTTCACTATGACCTGTTCAGCAGCCAGACTCCTTGCTATCTGCAGAGCCCACACACATTCTCCCTGTTCTTCTGCCAGCCATTGAACCCCCACTGTGTCTCTTTTCCACCTTGGAGAGAGCTATCTATAAACACTGGGAGAGGCCAGTTCTTTTCAGAAATATCTAACAAATCAGACTTCAAATTGAAATTAATCAAAAGAGATGAAGAAGGTCATTTCATATTCATCACAGGAAAAGTGGCAGGATACAAGATTAACTTAAAAAAAGTCAGTTGCCCTACTATATAAATGGGCTGAGAAAGAAATCAGAGCAACACCACTCTTTACAATAGCCACAAACTAAATAAAATATCTTGGGGTAATTCTAACCAAACAAATGAAAGACCTGTATAACAAGAACTTGAGTCTTTAAAGAAATAAATTAAAGAAGATACCAGAAAATGGAAAGATTTCCCATCAACATAGTAAAAATGGCAGTCTTGCTAAAAGCAATCTACAGACTCAATGCAATCCCCATCAAAATCCCAGCACAATTCTTCACAGACCTTGAAAGAACAATAATCAACTTCATGTGGAAAAACAAAAGATCCAGGATAACCAAAACAACCCTGTACAATAAAGGAATGTCCAGAAGCATCACCATCCCTGCCTTCAAGCTCTATTATAGAGCTATAGTTCTGAAAACAGCTTGGTATTGGCACAAAAATAGACAGGTAGACCAATGGAATCTAAATGAAAACCCTGATATTAACCCACACACCAGTGAACACCTGATTTTTGACAAAGAAGCTAAAATTACACAATGGACAAAAGAAAGCATCTTCAACAGATTGTGCTGGCACAACTGGATGCTGGCATGCTGAAAACTACAGGTAGATTCATATCAATCACTATGCACAAAACTTAAGTCCAAATGGATCAAAGACCTCAACATAAATCCAGTCACACTGAACCTCTTAGAAGAGAAAGTGGAAGGTACACTTGAAGGGTACAGGAAACTGCTCCCTGAACATAACATGAATAGCACAGACACTGAGATGGATAATTAATAATTAGAAATTCCTGAAACTGAGAAGCTTCTGTAAGTCAAAGGACACAGTCAACAAGACAAAAGAGCAGCCCACAGAGAATAGAGAATTCTCAATAGAGGAATCTAAAATGGCTGAAAGACTTAAGGAAGTGTTCAATATCCTCAGTCATCAGGGAAATGCAAGTCAAAACAACCCTGAGATATCATTTTACTCCTGTCAGAATGGCTAAAATAAAAAACCCCAATGACAGTTTATGCTGGGAAGGATGTGGAGAAAGGGGAACACTCCTCCACTGCTGGTGGGAGTGCCAACTTGTACAGCTACTTTGGAAATAAGTATGGAGATTCCTCAGGAAAATGAGAATCAGCAATTCCACTCTTAGGCATATACCCAAAAGATGTGCATTCATACAACAAGGACAACTGTTCAAATATGTTCTTAGCAGCATTATTTGTAATAGCCAGAACCTGGAAGTAACCTAGATGTCCTTTAATTGAAGAATGGATAAAGAAAATGTGGTACATTTACACAATGGAGTGCTACTCAGTGGATAAAAAAAAACAATGGAATTGTGAGATTTGCAGGCAAATGGATGGAACTAGAAGAAACCATCCTGAGTGAGGTAACCCATTCACAAAAAGACAAACATGGTATGTACTCACTCATACATAGATATTAGACATAGAGAAAGGATTACCAGCCTACAATCCACACCTTCAGAGAAGCTAGGAAAAAGGAGGACACCTAAGAGAGACAGACATGGTTCCCAGAGAAGGGGAAAGGGCAAGATCTCCTGAGCAAATTGGGTGGGTGGGGTGAGGGGAGAGGGAGCTAGGAGAAAGAGATGGGAGAGGGAGCAAGTAAATTGTGTCAGGAAAAGAATAGAGGTGAGCAAGAGAAGAGATACAATAATAGAGGGAGCCATTATAGGTTTAAAAATGAAATATGGCCCTAGAGAAATGTTCAGAGACCTACAAGGATGACCTCAACTAAGAATATAAGCACTAGTGGAGAGGCTATCCTAAATGCCCTTCCCCTACATCGAGATTGCTGACTACCTAATATGATATCCTAGAGCCTTCATCCAGTAGCTGATGGAAGCATAAGCAGACACCCCCCAGCTAAGTACTGAGCCAAATTCCTGGAATTCAGTTGCAGAGATGGAGGAGTGATGAGCAAAGGGGTCAAGACCAGGGTGGAGAAACCCATAAAACAGTCGACCTGAACAACAGGGAGCTCATGGACCTCAGCCTGATAGTTGGGAACCCAGAATAGGACTGACCCAGACACCCTGAATGTGGATGTCAGTTAGGAGGCCTGGACAGTTTATGGGGCCTCTAGTAGTGGATCAATGTTTATCCCTAGTGTATAAATTGTCTTTGGGAGCCCATTCCACATAGAGGGATACTCTCTTAGCCTAGACACATGGAGAGGGCCTGGGCCCTGCTTCAAATCATGTGACCTTGAAGATCACTCATGGAAGTCCTTACCCTCCTGGTGGAGCAAAAAGGAGATGGGATAGGATGTCAGTGAGGGCAGGGGAGGAGGGGATGGGGAGGGAACTGGGATTGACATGTAAAAGAAGATTGTTTCTAATTTAAATAAAAAAGAGGAGAAAAAAGAAAAAATGAAAAAAGAGTGAGGACAGACAGACAAAAAATAGTGTTCCCTTCTTTCATGTCCTTTTATGTGGACTGCCACTGGGAGATGCCACCATGCATTTGCTTTCCTTTTTCAGATAATCTGATACATAAAATTCCCCACAGGAGAGTCCAGCAGTGTGTGTTTCTGTTGATTCCAGTTGTGATTCAGTAAACAACCAACATTAGCCATAAAAAGTCAAAAAGCTTTTTTTAGCTGATGGTTTAAGATGTTTCAATCTATGATTGATTAGCTCTGTTACTTCAGGCCAATGGTTTTATCATGAACTACGCACCTCATGGCACAGGGAAGTAAAGAGTGAGAGGAAGGGTCCAGAATCCCAATATTCCATCAAGGGCTTGTCCACAACTGACACCTTCCTTCCATTAGACTCTTATCTGTAAACATTCCACCACTTCCCAGTAGGACTCCAGACCAGGGCCAAACCTTTTGGAGACGCTTATATAAGCCCTAGCAAATATGGCTGTAAGATCCATGTCAGGAGAAGTCAGGTCTATGTTTGGCAGCATCTAAGCAGATATTGATTGGAGATTTGCTCTGGCCTGCATAGTGGGATCCTGGACACCTGATTGGGAGCAATGTAAGATTAAGAAAGGCAGACACAAGTAACAAAAAGCTGGGTTCTGGTGGGCCATGAGCTCACATGTAGATGCATCAGCACCAGCGGCTTTTATTATAGACCAGGAAAACAAGGGAGAGCCAGCGAATCATAGATGGGAATCTCAGCAGGAGGGACACATGGCTGTGTGGTCTTTGGGAGCAAGGAAATTGCAGTAAGAGCCTTCTGTAGGTGAAGTTTGCCTGCTCAAGGCCAGTGGTTATACACATGTCCTGTTTGAGCAAGCATCCTACTCTCAGTCATGAGGGAGGCCCTGCTACTCCCTTAGCCTGAAAACCTCTTGGTTATGGCTTTGCTCAGCTCAAGAATGCAGTAACACAGGTACATTCACTCTCCACAGGTATTGCTTCTGCAAATTCATAGTCCACTTTAATATCATACAAAGTATTTCATTTCTCTCTTTATTAATCACCATCGTGATTATGGAATTTATATAGTTGCAACTAATCTATTGTTAACTATCAAACCTACTTCCTCTTTTTCCAGTTAGACATGATTCCATAGCCTCTTTTTGTGTTAAATATGGTCACATGGCAAAATTCTAGTAAAGGAGCGTGAGCTGGTGTGATACTTACTGTTTTGAGGCTTGATCTACATGAACTTCCCCAATCCTCCATACTCTTCCATTTCTGCAGCAGCCACGTGTGCCCTGTTTTGAGGATACGGCTTGGCTCCCCAATTATAAGGAGGGCCTTGGTCACCCTCCTGGCGCTGTCATCCTGGGTAATCCTTATGTATGTGTATGTAACTGACATGCTTTATTTCTGCCTTTTGTAGTGCATTTGTTTATGATATTTTAGTGGATCCTACATGCTATTTATTTATTTAGCCATGCCTAAAGCTCTAAGTCACATTTTGGGGGGTGCAGGTGGTGGATGGATGCAGGAGAACCTGTGGTTTCTATGGTTTATAGGAATCTCTGCCTTGGCTTTAAACAGTGGGAGAATCCAAGTGTTTTCAAGATGGTTGCTGGAGAAGGAGGAATAAGAGGATGGTAAGGCAGGTAAGAAGCTATTTGGGAAGCAGAGAATGTGAGTGCACATGTGTGCACTTGTGTGAATATCTTTGAGTATGTGTGCCATTGAGTGTGAGCACAGACAGTAATGCTACTGTTTTCTCTGAGCCCTGAGGGCAGGGAGAGGGAGAAAGTGGGGAAGCAATAGGAAAAGGTACCCAAGAGCCAGCAAGGTTCATTTTCACTACTTGTAGAATGGAGATAAGCTTGAAAGGGAAGAAAGAGTGCAGGTCATGTAAATGAAAGCCCTTCCCGACACAGGGGAAGGACATGATAAAGCGGGCATCTGAATTTGTGTTCCTTGCCAGGAGACAAACAGACCAGGAGATAGATGCTGAATGCATTGGATCAGACAATAGAGATTGACCAGCATGAGGCCCAGGTAAGCTGGACAGGCAAATCCCCCACCTGAAAAAAAACCTTCCTTCTTTCACAACAAAAGTCCATAAGCTGATGCTTCTAACGCTTAACCTGAGCCATTGCTGTTCTGCTTGGCACATGGGCTAGGGGCACAAGAATCAATTTGTTGACAATGGTGACTAAAGAAATTCCAGGTATCATTTCAGTGTAATCTACACCCTGGTAAAATCACAAACAGATTTCCTTAGTTCCCAAATGATAGTCCACATGGTACAGAAAAAGAGAATTCAAATTGAATATCCTCTCACTCCATGACGAGAAGACCAGTGACATGCCAGTTTATGAAAAACAGATACAGTGAAATCAAACACCCATGTGTCCAGCCTTTCTTTCCCTCAGTTAGGATTCTGGAATTTTTTCCAGAACTAGCTGATATATAAAATGTAGTTAATGAGTATAGTTTTCAGATATGGGTTTTTTTCCTTCTAAACTGCAGTTTTGTGTGTCATTAGCCCTAAGATCTCAGCACGTCTCCTCCAGCTGCAAATGAGATGCAGGTTTGCAGTGTGATCCAAGCTTCCTTCCTAGTCTGCTTCCTACCTCAATCTACATTTTTTTTGGTTTTTACGAGACAGGGTTTCTCTGTATTGTTTTGGCCTCGAACTCACAGAGATCCGCCTGTCTCTGCCTCCCGAATGCTGGGATTAAAGGCGTGCGCCACCACCGCCCGGCTCAATTTACATTATGTTGAAAGAGAGGAGAGTAGGTGCATGGCTCAGACATATAAAATATTTTGATAGGAACTATAGTTGAGAATCGAGGAGATGATACTTATTTTCTTTGTATCATTTTACTACCTGTAAGTCTAATCTAAACATTGCAGCTCAGAACAGGTGCAGACATAACTATGCAGTACATAGTGATAAAAAGCATGAATAATAGCAAGAAAAAGTTGAAGCCGGGCATATAGATGTGTTTTATTTAAATGCCCTTCCCTGTCTAAAAAATGCCAATGACTTTAAAAATTATTCATTTTAATATTTGTGTGTGTGTGTGTGTGTGTGTGTGTGTGTGTGTTTAGGAGACATTTATGCATGTGCCTTCAGAAGCCAAAAGTTAACATGGGAGTTAAGGCAGTTGTGTGTTACTCAATACAGTATGGAGGAACTGAACTCAGGTTCTCTGCAAGAGCAGCAAGTATTCTTAATGGTTGAGTCATCTCTCCTGCCTGTTAGGGATGTTTTGGATCAGATCATTTGGAGTCACTTTGGAATGCAGATGGAATTTCGTGACCTAACTGATGACTTTATGATGATTTGAAAGCAGCATGAGTTCAGCATGAGCTGTCTCAATGCCCACATCTGGTCAGAAGTGTCAGCCTCTACTTTATTGTCAGGCAGCAATATCCATCCACAGCTCCCAGTCAGCCTTGTGACCATATGATTACCATGCCCAAACAAAACATTGCATCAGAGAATGCTTTTCAACATGCAAGTGTTCTAAGCAAGTCTAAGGCTGTCTAGAGAGAACTAAGGTGTTTGATAAATTAGAGGTGTTAAATGCATTGCTGATTTACAATACTTTCAATCTATCATGGGCTAACCTCAGTGTATGGTGTGGTATTCCTATGCTGTCAACATTCTCGACTTATCCCAGGGACTATCTCCCACAGATGTCTAATTAGGCTAGTACACGCATCACTTTTTGGAATTGCCATGTTCATCTAATATGAGGAAGGTCTGGGGTCTTAGGTTACTTTGCTTCATGTCTGAGCAGTCCTTCCTTATTATAGATCTGAGCATGTCTTGTTTTACTTATAGTTACAGGAAAATTGTATTGTGACTCTATAAGCAAAATAATATAAAGAACTAGGCAATTTTTAGTTAGTCAGATGGGCATTAGATGGTTTAAACTATATTTTAAAATTGTCTCTTTGAATAGTCATTACTTAAAATGTTTTCAGCATTTGATTTCTCTCTCTCTCTCTCTCTCTCTCTCTCTCTCTCTCTGTGTGTGTGTGTGTGTGTGTGTATGTGACATCGCATGTGAGTGGAGATCAGAAGACAACCTGTGGGAGTCAATTCCCTCATTCTACCTTGTGGCCCTAGGAATCACAGACAGGTCAGCAGGCTTGCTAGTAGCTTCTTTACTTATTGAACTAACTAGTTGGTGCTCCACTTTAAAAATATTGACTTCATTTTTTCCTAATTCAACTTATTTTCTAAAACCAAAAATTAGGCCTATCCATCAGTTGGCACAGTTTTGTAAAAGAAAGAAAACCAGAATAAAAAAATCCAACAACCTGACTTCACATTGTGGAAATATCCAACATGTATAAAAAGTAGTGTGATGATGCTTCATGTTATTTCTCCTCCCCCTTTTATTGAAATTAGATTATTTTCTCACATAATGCATCCTGATAATAATTTCTCTTCCCTCTACCCATTCCAGTTCTTCTCCATCCCCGCTCCCAATTTGGACCTGTCTCTTTTCTGTCTCTCACTAGAAAATAAACAGACTTCAAAGGGATAATAAAATAAAATAAAACATAGTAAGATAAAAAATAACTAGCACATCAGAATAGGACAAAATAAACAAAGGAAAAGAGCCCAAGAAAAGGCAAGAGAAACCCACTCATTCTCATGCACATGAATTCTATAAAAACACTGAAAGGTAAGCCATAATATATATGCAAAGGACCCACAGAGTAAAAAGAGAGAGAGAGAAAAAAAGATGAAAAATAAGATCGAATTTTATAAAAAGTCCCTGATAGGATGTCAGAGGCTATTGGAAACTCCATGTTCTTACATGTCATCTTTGGTGGATTATGCTGAAGTTAATCCCAGATGTCTTTCATTTTATGTCATGTGTTGACATGTTCCTTTAATGAATGTCTTTTATTAATTAAATACATCAATAGATTCTTCCCTTTCTGATGGTGCATGCTAGACAAATGTTCTGTCACTGAGCTACACTCTCAGCCCCATAACCTTGTTAGCTGGTGAGTTATGGAATAATAGCACCTTCGTGGCCAGTGAGCCTATAGGAATTGAAGTCTTACCCATGTAAATTTCCCAGCTGACCAATTGATTAATCAAGTACCTGAAGATTGGGGTCATTGGCTTTGTGGTTATTATGAACACTTGTGGAAGGTGGCCCACTCATATTGGGTTCTTTTTTTTTATTTTGGTTTTTACGAGACAGGGTTTCTCTGTATTGTTTTGGAGGCTATCGGTCCAGCCCGGCCTCGAACTCACAGAGATCCTCCTGCCTCTGCCTCCCGAGTGCTGGGATTAAAGGTGTGCGCCACCACCATCCGGCTCATATTGAGTTCTTATTCTTAGCTTTGAGCAGATAATTTTATTTATATGATAGGTGAGTTATAAGGCCAGGTCTCTACAATTCTTGGATATTCTTCTAACACACCATGGCTGCTAAGTGAACCAACGTGGAATCCAGCTTGATAAGGGTCCTTAACTATCACACTGATACCATTTCCAGTCTTTTGGACCTAGCCAAGATGTTCAGTCTTTAAGTTCAATGTTCTTATTAGGTAGGTGAAGTTTATAACAGTACTTATTTTTTAGGGTTTTTGTGGCTTTTATGAGATAGAAAAACACAGTGCATTGTCAGTACTTTAGTATGTGGTCAATAAATGTTATCTATACTCAATTTTCATGTCTGTGGAATTTTAATTTTTCCTTCCCTGACAATTCCTTACACAGTTCCTGGGGATTGGACCTGAGTGAATAAAGAAAACATGGATACATAGAAAAGCTGGAATCAGATGAATTAGTCTCTTTAATGGAGAAACAGCAGCACCCTGGAAGCTCAGCATGTTTATTATACAGAGATGAACAGAGAAGTGGGGTTATTGAGTACAACTGCACAAAGAGTCTGGACTATTGCATAAACAAGGAGGCAGGGTTTATAGTACACAATTGAATCAAGGAGAGAGGTTTAGCTAATCTAGGTAGGAGTAGTCTCTAGGCGAGCAGTCTTCAGACTATAAACATCTGGAGAGAGAAAGCTGTGGTGGGCAATTTGGGCACATATTATCAATATGTGTACTCAGACTACCAAGGCCATCCCTCTAAACCTCATCCTACTAGGAGTGGATGGATGGATGGGTTGGAGAGACTTTGCCCTTGTCCCATGAGTCTGAGGCTGGGCCTATGTCAAATGGTTACATATAGATTTAGGACTTTATTCACTCAGGTCTTCCTTTATTCTCCACACTGTACCCCTTTTAAAATGCTGGAAGAAGATTGAAAATGGGAGCTGGCATCTCCTAAAATTACATAGGACCATTTATAAAAGTGAGTAGGCATTCATATCTTAAACCAGCACCATACAGATATTCGTGCTAGCCAACAATATTGCATGCCTTCCAAGTATTTCACAGAAGCAACAGTGCTCCCATTGAATTGTGGTCTTGTCAGACTCACTCAAGCCCCAAAGATGGTATTTTCAAGTCTCCTCTCTCCTGTCCCAAGTCATGCTCTGCCTGTTGTGTTGTGGTTTAGTGGTGAGCATGGCTGTCTTTCACAAAACTACCTACAAGTAAAACCCCATCACCAGGGCACTGAATTCCATCTCAAAGAAACAGCACATCAAGGTGCCTGTCATGTGACCCTGCATTCCAAAGCTCCACCTGTGTTCCTGTTCTGCTAAGGTGGCATTCTTTAGAAACCTCTCTGGAGTTTACAGCACAGTGGAAGGGGCAAGAGGCATCAGACCCATTTCCAGGATTCTCTCCAACTATGACTGTTCAAGTTTATATTCAGCCCTCGGGATAGTTTATCCAAAAGTTGTTAAGATGATTTAGGTGTCACACAGGGTTGTAAAAATACAATATAAACCTGACATTTTTATTTCCCATAGTGTCTTGTAGGGAAAGTGAAGCCAAAGGACCACATGTCCACATGTCCAGGACTTTCCATCAAATCCAGGTGATTTGATGCATTTAACTATGAATTGCTTGAACTGTCAATGGCCTATCAGTAAATTTTTGACATGAAGATATGGGGGGGGATATCCTCTTAAACCCTGGCAGTGATTGTGAACTTCTTCCATTGATAGTCATTGGAAATGACCATGAGGGAGGTTATAGGAGTCACTAAGCCAAGACCAAGCAGGGTCACAGAGCAATTCTGAGCTTAGCCTGAGTTTTGAAGACAGGTATCAGCTGCAATAACGCCATACAATAAACATTACAACACATTAGTGAAGTAAAGCAATGACTATTGATCATTTTCCATCATGGGGTGGCAGGTCAGCAAGAGTGTCTTGGAGTCAGGCTACCCATAGTCTCAGGTTTCTTTCATCTGCCTCCCATCCAGGAACAAGGGATGACCCAGGGCATAGTCTTCTCATGGTTGTTGCAGATGTGTGAGAAGGTTGAGCAGAAACATATGTTGTTTCTGAGGACCTGGGCTCTGAGTTGGTGTGCTGTCACTTCTGCCCACATTTCACTGGCCAACACGTGTCATACAGAGGAGCCCAACACCAATTGGGTGAGGAAGTGAAATTCATTCATGGTAATCCATGGCAAATGTGGAAAGAAAACATTCACCCTCAGCACAGGAGGGAAAGGTTATAGCTTGCCTTCTTAGCATCCCAGCTCAGTGACCCATGACTAAGCTCACTCATTAGAAACTCCCATTCAAATGGTCTTAAGTTTCTTTTTTTATTTTAAAGAGAAAACTTGCTCAATTTATTGTTTTTGCAATTTAAATGTTAAAATATGATATTACTTCCTTTCACCTTTACTCCCTTCATTTTCTTCCATGTCCCTTCCCCTTGCTCCTTCTCAAATTCATGGCCTCCTTTTATTTAACACACACACACACACACACACACACACACCCTGCTCAGTTTGTACTTAGTGTTGCTTGTATGTGTATGATTTCAGGATTGACTACTTTGTATTGGATAATCAATTAGGGACTCATCTTTGGGGAACATTAATTTTTCCTCTCTCAGAATCTCTTAGTATCCTGTAGCTCTTGGGCTCCATGAGATTTTCCTCCTTCATGTAAGTGAGTTCATTGGTGTTGCCATCGTTCACAAGAGAGATTCCAAATGGCAGGGACTAGAAGATGGCTTGTGTTGTGTGTGTGTGTGAGTGTATGTGTGTGTGTGTGTGTGTGTGTGTGTGTGTGTGTAGACCAGAGAACAATGTTGAGAGTCTTTCCTCAGGCACTGTTGTTTTCTTTCTTTGTTTAATTAATTAATTTTTGAGATGACTCTCCTTGGCCTGGATCTTACTGATAAGGCTTGACTGGTTGATTATTGAGCATCAGGTATCCACATATCTCCAGCTCCCTGGGGTAGAATTAAGAGCATACTACCATGCCCACCCTTTAAAATAAAACATTATTTTAATGTGTGTTTGGGATCAAACTCTTCACACTTGCATGGCAAATATTTTACCAATGGAGCCATCCTCTCAGTCAGAATTAATGTATGAGATAACACAGGCCTATAATCTAAGCATCCAAGATACAGAGGCAGGAGGACTCTGATATTCCAAGGTAGAGACTAGCCTGAGTATAGGATGGGACCCTGCCAGAGGGAGATGAAGAGGAAATGAGGGAGTGTTGTACCACACTTTTTCTTTTGGGCCACCTACCAGTTCTCAAATCATGACCCAGAGACATTATTAATTTCCAATGCTCGCCCTTAACTCTTTTGGACTATATTGTAATACTTTGGGTATAGATATTAATGACATTGGGTCTTGACTATAAATGGATTGCCTGTTTAATCTGGTGAACTACAAATTATTTAGCAATTTCTTTGATAAAGAAATAGGCTGTACTTAGTCACCAACCTTCTGTTGCCAGCCATCAATCAACTGTTGCCCTTAATATGCAGCTGTGGGCACAATTCATGATCCCAAGACTTGAGAATAGGGTAGTAGTATTGTGATTATGAGGTGCTGCATGAAAAGACCACTACCATAATTTTTGAGCCAAATTTGAAGCAAGTTTCATTAATTACTGGCCAGGATTGCAGTCACTGGCCAGGTCCATACTTGGGCCTCCCAGAGTATGGTGCTGAATTACATTAGTCAGGGGCTTATAAATGAAATAACCTACAAGGCTGTGTACTTCCCATCTTCATCCAATCAGGGGCAAGCATACATCCTGACTTACTTCCTGCCTATCTGTGTACGTCTTGCCTACAAGTGATCAAGCATATAGTTGGTTCAATCAAGCTTGTTTAGAGAAGCAAAAACATGTGGTTTTATATCTTCCATGAACAGCAACCAACACTCCAGGAAGTCGTCTGTACTTAGTTAAGTGGAGTTTACAGTTTAGAGGCATTTTTGTTTTATTGATCTCTTAAGCACAGTAACTTAAATGTAAAATGTAACTTTAGCCATCACAGTGTGTTTATCAGCTTTCTGACACTGTGACCAAATACTGAAGACAATTTAATAAGGGCGAAGGTTTATGACTCCTGGTTTCAGAGGTCACTGTTAATTTGGGCCCGTGGAGCAGATTACACTATGGCAGGGGCACATGGTGAATAAAGTTGCTCCTATCCTGACAGCTGAAAAGCAAGGTGGAAGGGATGAAGACAGCCCCATGGTGATGCTTTCTTCAAGGGTTCATCCCCAATCACTTTACTTCCTCCCACTAGGCCCCACCTTCTAAAGGTTCTACCACCTGTTAATAGAGCCAGAGGCTGGAGATCAAGCCTTTAACAAGAATGCTTCAAACTCAAACTCTGCCTTATTATATTCATTACTTTTCTTGTCTGAGAAAATGCAGGTAAAGAGACTTACTGCTAAGCTTGGCAACCAGCTCACATTGTGGTAGGAGAGAAGCAACTCTCACAAGTGACCATGTACCTGTGCAAAGAATAGAGAATAGGTTTTTTGTTTGTTTTGTTCTTTTAAACTTAAAGGAAAACATATTCTTCACTCCGTTTGAAGACAGTCTACTATGTAAGGGGAAGCATGATGACAAGAGTGGGTGAGCATCTGATTCCATTGCATCTATAGTCTGGAAGCAAGAGATGAATGTTACTACTCAGCTCGCATTCTCTTTTTATTCATGTGTGTATCCCAGCCCATGGAATGGTGCCACCCATACTAAGAGTAAGACTTTCCATTTCAGTTAGCCCAATCTAAAAACTCCCTCAAGACATTTTCAGAGGTTTATGTCCTGGGTAATTCTAGATCCTGTCCCAGCCAGAGATCATCCATAGGGCTGTCATGGTGACAAGTCACTCTTTTAGCTTCTCTTAAGTGATGCCAGTAAACACAAGCATATGTTTTGAACACTTACTCAGTCCGACATTGGAAACAGAATAACCCAGGTTCTGTCCTTGTGAAGCTTGGGTCTATTCACAGTTCCTGAATCATTTCTTTATGTCTAACCCAGGTTATAAAGAAATAATTGTAAAAGAATGTGAAAGGATCTCTGTAGGCCTTTTTTGAAAAAAAATGCTATCTTTGATTTTTTCCAAACAACTTTTACATAGGTTATGACTAAGGCCTAAGCTTGTCTCCCCATGGTTCCCAATGGGAGTTTGGTCCCATTGTGGTGTTATTAAGTGGAGTAATACTTAAGTACTAGGACTAGTGCTGATGTCCTTAGAAGAGAATATGGGTCCCTGGTCTTCCCTCTGCTTTAATCTAGAGGCTCTTCTATGCTCACAGCTGTCTCCTCCATGGGGCCTTTCACCATTAGGTCCTCATCAGAACCTGAACCAGGGTGGACCACCTGGCTTTGGCCCATTTACTTCTAAAGCTGTAGACTAACATGTCTCTCCTCTTTAAACACAACCAGCTTTGGTATTACATTTAAGCCATTCCAAGGTGATTTAAATGGTGGCATCCCATTTTACAGATGAGAAGTCCAAGACAAGACAAGAAATACTAGCAACTTACTCAAGAAGCTCACAACAAGCTGACAAATGAGTTGGATTCTAACTCAGACCAACCAAACAAGTCATATTTTCCCCACCTCACAACTTAAGGAGAATGGAGGGGCTTCCTTAGGGGAAGGTGATGTCTCCAAAAATTTGTTCTTAACAGTATCCTCTCACCTAACACCTTTCAAATTTCATATGCTCTTTGATGGAATTGTGTCTTAGAGGAATTTTAATTCTTTGAAGCACTTGGCAAGGCACTGGATGACTGTAGATATTAGACTAGCAACAGCAACAGTTTACTAATGAAAATGGAAAAAAGTTGCCATAGCAACAGAAGGCACACAGCACATTGCAAAGCCCAGCAGAACTGTGTGGATGTAACTGCTTCTTTGGTTTGGAAGGCCTCTGGATGACCCTTGCTGTTTTTTCTCTTCTGAAACAGGGACTCTCAGTGGATGGCTACTCAAATGAGAACATTAGTGCCAGAATCATATTAGGGGACAGACAAGTATCTAGTAGATATTCACTGATTACAAGACCCACACTTGGTCCTGCTCCTACACCCTCTTTTTAAGGTGTCATTGACCTTTTCCGAAATTCCAACTTCCATTTAATAACAGGCCTGAGCCCCCAACTTTCCCTTGGATTCTTTGAAGTCACTAGCACACCACGCACAGGAGGAAACCATTAGCCAGGGGAACTCCCAACCTATATGGGCAACAATAAATTAGAAGGCTAGGGATGCCTGTCCAGCCACTGCAAACCCACTCAAGATGACTGCTGCCTGTGCCTCCCCTTGATGACAGGTCACTAAAGAATTCTCTCCAGGCAGCTCATTTCTGTTGGCAGCAACATTACTATTTGGACTTTGGAAATGATGCTGGCAGTGTACAAGACTTCCAGAGACAGGCATTCTGTAACAGAAGTCTCAGCCAAATACTCTAGGTTGTAGATTCTTTGTTGGGTGGGGGTAGACAGGTGTATTCTAGTCCCTTTATTCATTTCTTTGTGCTCTCTCTATTTTTCTTTTTTCTCTCTCTTTATTTTTTGTATATATATTGTATAATGCCCATATGTGCACATGTGTGTTTGTAGGTCTGTGAGCATGTGTCTGACTGACAACCAGAGGTGGACTTAGGGTGTCTCCCACTGTAGCTCTCTCCCTCTTCCCCTTTAGACAGGATCCTTCTTTAGCTGGATGCTTGCTGTTCAGGCTGGATCTCCGGCCAGCTCTTGGGATCTGCCTGACTCTAGTCACCAATGCTGGGACCACTGGCATCTGTGGCCATGCCTGATTTTTATGTGGATGCCAGGGATTCAAACTCAGGCCTTCAGAAGTGTAGGGCAAGTGCTTCCACCCACTCCTTATCTCCATGTATTTTTCTTGAGTCATAATGGCAAGAAACCCCTGAAAAGACACATGGGAGTTCTTAAAGAATCCATGGAGAGTAGCCTGAGAGTCTGGAGGGTGCTGTGAAGTGTTGCTGGTGGGAATCAGTTTGCATTAGGGTTACTCCATTTCAGCCAGAGAAATGCCCCCGTGAGACTTCCATACATAAGAAAATATTATTGATTTTATATTGCATGCCAAGCACTAATACAGTAGTGAACAAGCCATAAAAATGTACATTTGTATGAAGCCTGTATCAAAGCAGAGGAAACAGGCAGTAAAGCACAAATAAGCACAAATGTGCCAAAGGTGGGGTAATATCGCAATAAACCCATCACATGCTGAAAATATTTCAAGCTGTAAACTGATTGACTACACCAAGCCTACAAATACTACTTTAGTGACAGAGCACACTGTAGAGTCAGTTGTTCCCTCTGGTGACACAGAAGTCACTCTTGGGTTTGACTGGAAGCATGGCTTACTCCTCTTTTCCAGAATAAAAGTAAAACTTGCCATGGCTACTGATAACCTGGGAAGAGACTGCGTATTTGTTGGAAGGAGACATGACTCCTTATGAAAGGGGAAAGAGAGGTGGGTGGGTGAGTGCAGGGGCAGGTCAGCGAAGGTCATAGTTATGGGCTGAGAGTCAGTGTGGGACCACTTAGAGAGGTGACATTTGAGTAAAGACACAAGGGCTGGTAGGGGGAGGCCTGGGACAAAGCACCCTTAAATGGGGGCTGGTAGAGCCTGATCCTGAGGGGTAGGTGTCTTTGGAGAGGCAAGAGCTAGCTGTGTGGTGATTGGATACATAAGGATTCTGCAATTTTCCTGACAGTGTGAGTACCCACTAGTAGGGTCATGAGAAGAGTAGAGTGCTCTGATTTAAAAAAAAAGAAAAACTTTAAAAACATACTTTAAAATTAACAAAAGCATCACGCTTATATTTATGGAGGTGTACAGCAATGTTTAATCTGTATTTAAATTGTGGAACCATTAAATCATGCTAACTATCACAGTTATTACCTTGCTTGCTTAGCATTATTTTTGTGTTGAAAATATTTAAAAGTGACTATGTTAGCAACTTCTACACAGGACCCACATTTTCAAAGACACCTTCTGACTTCTCTCTGTTGCACAAAGGCTGGGACCCTTGCTGGAGACTGTCTGCAGCTATCTGGACACAGCATGGTGGGACTTGGAGGGGGTGATGAGACTAGGATATGATGAGAAATCATCATGGCCTGGAAAGAAACAGGCATTTGCTGACAGACTGAATGTGAGTATGGGGAAAGAGGCCGCAGGAGGTCTCGAAGCCTTTTTCACTGAGAAATATGCCAGACTGCACCACTTACGGTTGGTGGGGGAGACTGAAGTAAAGCAGGTATTTGGGGCACTGACAGGGCCTTCATTCTGCAGAGATATAGATGGACTCTGTTAGACCTCCAACTGGAAACAGAAAGAAAGCAGTTGGGGGGCAGGACTTCAGAAAGAGGGGCTTGGGATCAAATACAGACATGGCTGGTGCTCACACCTTGGAGCTGATGTGATTGGATCCAGGTGAATGAACACAGGTAAGAGAAGGATAACAAGGAGAAAGTACAAAGCATCTCCTTCAGAGGTAAAAGAAAAGACAGAATGGGAAAAGAGGCTGTGTTAGCCCACTTGTGCTTCTCTTTGATGAAACACCTGAAAGAAACAAATTGAAGGAGG
Source organism: Mesocricetus auratus (assembly GCF_017639785.1). Lineage (NCBI taxonomy): Eukaryota > Metazoa > Chordata > Mammalia > Rodentia > Cricetidae > Mesocricetus > Mesocricetus auratus. The sequence goes on from NW_024429189.1 coordinate 113,582,623, forward strand.
AGGGAATTATTTTGGCTCACAGTTTTAGAGGATTTAGCACATGCTTTGCTGCATGCATTGGGCAGGGCATCATAGCCGTAGGAGGGTGTGGTGGAAGCTGTTTACCTCTTGGTGGGCAGGGAGCAGAGAGTAAGAGGGGCCAGGGATAACAAAGGGTCCGGGGATAACAGGGGAATTGGGGGTGGGGAGGCAGAGAGGAAAAGAGAAATCAGAGCCACAGGTTGCAGGAAGGCCAGTAGAGGGAAGTGTTCTGGAAACCAAGGGAAGGAAGGGAGAGAGACTTATGGTGTCCAATGCTGCTGGGTTGTAAAATGGTTAAGAGCTTGGTCACTGAACTGGTCCACATAGTAGCGCTGCAGGACAGTGAGAGGAAAGCTAGAGAGGAATTAGAGCAAGCAAGACCTCTTTTTATGGACCTTGACTTAGCTGGAAGTCATTTTCAGAGAGTTTGAGCTAAAATTTGCCAGGAAGAACTGACCCATAGATTCTCTGTTGGACCAGATTGGATAGAGACACCCAGAGAAGGATGATGGCTCCTCCAGGGACTCTTTCTGAGAACTGAGAGGTTTGTGGGAAGGGACACCTGGATTAAAGGAGGTGGCCTTGCTTGTGTGCAGATGAGGGTCCACATATAGATGTTCCTCAGCCCTATGGCCCCGACTTCAATTAAATAATTCTGCTCTGAGGACCTACAGAGAAGCTTTGGGCTATGAAGGCACTTTTAGGAACAGTGAAGATGAGTGGTTAGAAAAACACACAAACACACCACACACCAATGCACACACATAGAGTTCAGATACACACAGAGTACACACACACACACACACACACACACACACACACGAGTTCAGATCTTAGACCTGGAGGATACTTACCCTATTTGAATTTCGGTTTCCTTGTCTGAAAAATTGTGGTACTGCTATCACTCATCTACTGAGTTCTGAACATGAAATGTGTTCATAAAGATAGTTCTGGATTGAATGATCTGATGTAGCATGTTTATATTTATTTTTATTTATTTTTATTTTGTAGTGATGGAAAAACAATGCACATAAGTAGAGAATGCACCCCGAATGTGAATTCTAATATGTATCCCAACTGTTAAAACAAGAACATACTCCAGAGGTGTGCCTACAGGTCAATCTCGTTGAGTCATTTTCTCAATTGCATGGTTGGTAGGGGAGGGTGTGAAATCCCCAGCATCTTGTAAAATAGTGAAGTGAGGCAAATGGCATGGTTAGAGTGTCCATAAAAGTAAACAAACAAGACATGTGTCTAGAATCCCAGCACTTGAGATATGCAGAATTAAATGGTAAACAATGCTCCCAGGATCTGAACAATAGATCAATTGATAAAGTGCTTGCCTTGCAAGCACAAAGGCCTGAGTTCAAACCTAAGAACCCATATAAAACTACCAGGTGTGAATTGATAGTTTCAGCATTGGAAATGCAGAGATGGCCAAATTCCAGGGGCTCTTTGCTGGACAGATTAGCCTAATTGGCAAGCCAATGAGAGATACTTTCTTTTTTTCAACATTTTTTATTTATTTTACATGTCAATTACAATCTCTTCTCCCTCCTCTCCTCCTGTTCCTCCCCTCATTTATATTCCCCCCATCTACTTCTCCTCCATTTCCATTCAGATAGAGTAAGGCCTCTCATGGGAATTAACAAAGCGTGGCATATCAAGTTGAGGCAGGACCAAGCTCCTCCCCACTGCTTCAAGGCTGAACAAGGCTTCCTACTATAGGGAATAGGGTCCAAAGATCCAGCTCATGTATCAGGGGCAGGACCTGTTCTCCCTGCTACTGGGCCCATAAAAGATCAAGCTACACAGCTGCCGCCCAGACACAGAGGGACCAGGTTGGTCCCATGCTGGCTCCCTAGCTGTCTTTCCAGAGTCTATGAGCTACCACAAGCTCAAGTCAGCTGTCTCTGTGAGTTTCCCCATCATGATCTTGACATCGCCTTGTTCATATAATTCCTGCACCCTCGCTTCAACTGGATTCCCGGAGCTCAGCCCAGTGCTTGGTTGTGGATCTCTATTTATTTCTATCAGGTACTGGATGAAAGCTCCATGATAACAATTAGTGTAGTCACCAGTCTGATTACAGGGGAAGGCCAGTTCAGGTACCCTCTTCACTATTGCTAGGAGTCTTAGCTGGGGTCATCCCTGTGGATTCCTGGGAGTTTCCCTGGCACCATGTTTCTCACTAACCCCGTAATGTCCCCCCCCATCATGATATATCTTTCATTGCTCTCTAACCTCTTCCCTCCCTGATGGATCAGAAGAGATATTTTCTTAAAGGAGGTGGATAGAGTTCCTTAGGAGGATGCCCAAGGTTGTCCTTTGGCCTCAACATGTGTGCTGTCACACATGCATTCCCTCTACGTGTGATCGTCTTCATTCAAAGAAAACCCTTAAAACCAGCCTCAGTGTAAAAATAACAGGTTTCAGTAACAGCTATCAGTGATAGAGGGTAAATTAGCAGAGCTTGTCACTCATCCTCCTCGCCTGGAGACTCAGCAGGATCATTTGGCAGCTCAGGAAAAGATGTACATACCACCTCTACTTTGACATTTGCTCCCTCATCAAACTTCCTTCGACCAGTGAAAAGAGAGTTGAGGTGACCCCGGGCCACACCTAGCCATAGGACTTTGATGTGATTGCTTGGTCTGCTTTGCTTTTTAGGGCCCATTCACTGTTCCATCAGTCTGTGTCTCAGAATGGTAGCACTTGCAGCAGTGCAGAACATAACATCAGCTTTGCATCCAACCAAGGTGAGCCAAGCTTTCACAGACTCACAGTCTGTGTGTGGGCTATAAATTTTTGCTCTGCAACAAGCAAAAAGTCAGGACTTCTTGTTATGTATCATTACAGCAGAGACTGGCTAGCTAATACCTTCCCAGAGATGAGAAAAAAGTGGTGACAGTAAGTTCAAAAGGAGGCTGGAAATTGGGACAGCATGAGGTGAGCTTCTAAGATCAAGATCCATCTTGAAGAATCTATGACACTACTGCCAATGGGTGGAGTAATATTCTTAGTATCACAGGTCTCTATGAGTGTAGAAGCAGTGACTTCAATCATGCGAGATTTGCCCTGTGATCCTGAAGCCCATATGATGCCTTTGGGCATTCATTTAAAGAGGGAGTAGAAACTGGAATGGATGAGGTAGGTGTGTATATACATGTGTGTGTTCTACAGGGAATTGGCTTACCTGGGACTGAATATTTTGTTTTCTGATATTTCAGGATAGTCATCTAAGAATTTAAAAACATATTTTACAAGTTTTGTGAGGTTGTAAATGCAACAAAATTTAATAATAGGATACTAGAAATATATATTGAAGGTGCTGGTGTAAAACAAGAAAATTATAACATAGTTCAGGACTGTGGCTATTATGTGTAGTATATAGAATAGTGCTCCCAAAGATGCATCAGTCCAAATCTTCAGAACTTGAGAATGTATTTCTTCATATGCCTAAAAAGGACATTGTGGGTGGGGTGGGAGTAAGTGCAGGTTCTTCATATGAGAGAGGTTACCTTGGATTCTAAGGGTCAGTCTACTGCTGTCACATGGGGGAGAGGCAACATTGCCAGAGGACATAAATGGTGACAGAAGTAAAAGTAGAGGAAGAAAGAGAGATTCTACCCAGAATCTTGATGCCAGATATACATTTGAGTAAAAAATACAGACACAAGTGTGGACCCCAGGACACAGAGACCCTGGAGTCCATGCTCATCTCCATCACTACTCAGTTCGTTAGGAGCAACATTTGTGCTGCTCTTAGAGTCATAGTGAGAGGGGAGACCATTTCAGGATGTGTTGAGAGGGAAGCAGTCTGTGCAAGGACTCAGCAGGCTTATAAGAGCACAGCCCTGGCTCCTCCCACTTCTTCAAACTTAATCTGGAACAGTATCTTGGTGCATCCAGAAAGCCCTGTAGTAGCCAGCATTTCAATGTGAGTAATGAGTGTAGTGTAGTGTAATGTAATGTAATGCAATGCAATGACAGGGTTTAACCACTGCTGGGCACTTTGCTTATCACAGGCTAAAAGAAAACAGAAGCAAGACTGAGACCCCCAAAACATCCTTGAAAAGGTGAGCAGTCTCACCTATAAAAGTGTATTTTGGTGGTGCCAGTGGATGCCGTGGCAGCAGGGCAGGAGGGAGGCAGATGTGGGGTGTCTACTGCTGTCCGGGGTGTGCCAACACTCCAGTCTCCAGTGATTTCATAGAACTTAGGTGGTTATCTTTTGCTTTGTGCCTTTTCTTTTTTTCAACATAACATTTTATTGATTCTCTTGGAATTTCACATCATGCACCCCCATCCTTGTGATCCCCAAAAGTAAAATAATAACAATAATGATAATAATAATACAAGTCCAATGTGTGTTATCCATATTCTCTCTGGAGCATGGTACAACTCTCAGTGGCCTGTCCCTTAAATAGGACTGGGTCCTTCCCTACCTGAACCTCCACCAGAAACCATCAGTTGTGGAGAGCTATACTTTGGCATCCTCACCATGCTTTTTAAAGAGTTCTCTTCAATGATTTCCTGTCTACGTTGTTACTTTTTGGGGGGCAAGGGTTTGGGTAGGGGTTGGGGTGGGGGAACAGTTTGTCACAGAAGCCTTCCATGCCCCTGTCTTTTTCAGCTGTTCTTCTGAAGTCATTGATATCACAGCAAAAGTAGCTTCCTTGCTCTTCACAGTTAGCGGGAACACAGGTCATGGGCCTCCACACATGGTTTCTGGCAACAGCACAGACCACAAACATGACCCGTATGTAGGGGCCACAGCTCCGAGGTAGCCCAGATTATGGACACCAACATGGCCTCAGGTGGTAACACAGGCCACTCAGATCAGTATGGCCCTCAGAGACCACATGACGCACAGGCATGAACATGACTTTAGGCTGCAGCACAGATCATGGACACAGACCACAGCAGCAGCAAGACCACTGACCCAGACATGGTCCTCTGTGACATCACAGACCCGGACATAGCCATGGCCTCAGATAGCAGCATCATTATGACCTTGTGCATTTTTCTTAACCTCAGTTTTTTCCTTTAAAGTTTATTTTAAAATTTCACTTTTAATTGATATATAGTTATAAACCTTTTTGGTGCAGGGTAACATTTCAATACACTTGTGTATACATTAATGACAAAAGCAAGGTAGCTGACACATGCATTTGTGTGTGTATGTGTGTGTTTGTGTGTGATGAAACATTCCTCTCTTCTGGATACTTTGACATATGCTGCTCAATGTGAATGAGTGCAGTCTCCCCTGGTGCCTAAGACTCTGACTGTTCCTCCCATTTGTTTGAAATTTCACACCCACTGACCCACCCATGGCTTCATATCCCTTTCTCCCGCTTCCCTCCCTAACCTGTAGCAGCTACTGTTTTACTTTTTGTCTGAAGTCAAGCATAGCTTTATTTAGCACAGAGTTTTGGAGGTGGGGGTGTACCTCAGTGGTAGGGTGGCTGGCCTGCCACGTCAAGGTCCCAGATTTAGCCTTGAGAAAAAAAATAGCAAGGAAATAAGAAAGAAGAAGAAACATGTTCCTGGATCTTCCCACCTTCTCCCAGTCAGGACTATCATTCTAAGATCAGCACTTTGTGTTCCTCTTGCTTTCTTGCTTGGCTGATCCTTCAGCAGATCACACTGTGAATATTATGGTGCTCTTCTCTCCACGGAAATAGGACGCATGGGTGGAAAAGCCTACTGCTTGATGCTCACATGATTTAACCTTTCTTAAGTGCTTGTTAGCATGTGACGATTAAGCTTTCAATACTGCACTCTTAATGAAATTTGTAGTTGTTTCTTCCCCCATTCTCCACGTTTCCCTTCCCTCCTTGTGCCTTCCCATTCCCAGTAGCCTTCTTTATGTTTTTGTGTCACATGGGACATTCTGCCGGTCCCCCTCCATTCTCAGTATCTCTCATTCTCCTCTATCTGGTTTCATGCCCCTATTTTCACATAAATGTTGTTAATTAGGATTCACATATGAGAGAGGGCAGGCACGCTTCATCTTTTTGAGTACGGGTCACCTCAGTTACATAATACTTTCCAGATCTATCCAGTTCCCTGGAAAATTCATTATTTTCTTACAGATGAGTAGAATTCTCTTGTGTCGACGACACATTCCAATATTCGTTCATCTGTGGATGGACATCTTAGCTGACTCCATGTCCCTGTTGTTGTGAATAATGTAGCAAGAAACATGGATGTCCAAGTCTCTTCCAAACACACTTTCACAGAGACATCTAGATTGATGTTAAGCAACTGGGTACCCTAGTTCAACCAAACAAGGTCAGTCACCACAGAGTCAGTCCCTTAATAATACCCAGCAATGTACCAGGATTTCAGCATGTTGCTTCTCTATGGAGAAAATGGCGAAAACTAAGGTTCTTATACACCTGCTCTAGTATGTATACCATCGACATCCCTCTGAGCCCAACTGGTATCATCAGGTTGTTGAGTGTACATAGCTAGGCGCCTTCCTGTCATATAGATCCAGTGGCTGCCAGAAGGGGCATCTATAGTGTAGTATTTGTTTGACTTCCTAGTTCCATATGGCTACATCATCTTTTTGTGTTGCTGAAGTGAATGTGTTAAATTGGTGTGCAAGTGTGTGCATGTATATATCTGGTAGCCATAGATGCGTCACATCTTATATTTCAGAAATATCAAGCATATGTGAATGTGGTCACATATGTGGACATATATGCAATCACATATGTGGATATATGCTGACTACACCGCCCCTTAAACAGGAGCAGCTTCACTTTTATCCTTTGGCTTTATTGAGGACCCTCTGGGTGAATCAAGCCATTAGGAAAAGCAATGGGAGAACAGGGAAATGGGTTATAAATATGATCAACATAATTTTGACAGCATCACAGAGTGAGGGAGAGGGAATGATACTTTGTCGGTGATTCCAAGTCTTGGCTTGGAGCTCTGTGAGCTGCATGGTTGCCACCAAGCATGGCTTCTCACAGGTGCTCCTTCTAGACGCTCTCCACAGTAGTTCCAGATTCCGGACATTTCACAGCTTCTATTTGCATCTGGAACCAGTAAGGACCTGTTAGTGAAGACTACTTCAGAAAGGAGAGTCCCAAGAGTCCAAGAGGGGGTGTTAGGCAAAAGAGAAGCCCTGTGTTGTGATGGGGAGTTGTGAGGAAGGGAAATGTCTAGGAAGATCCCCATTTAGTTACCATCGCATGAGACAGGGATGTCATGTAGGGCATTTCTGAGGGCTGTGTGGCTTGTTTCACAGCTATCTTCAGAAACCATGGGGATACTGAAGCCTGCTCCCATATATCTTCAAACTGTGTCTGAGAGGCTTCCAGGGTAAATTAAATAATTTCACCACATGTTGCAAACAGCAGTCTCTAGGTGCCTAGAGATCTGGTCTCTGGTGCATGGCACACACTGTGCTAGAGTTTTCTAAGTCCTTGGTATGGGGCTCTGGCTTGGGGGCATTTACTAGCATGACTCCAGGGAATATCCAGAGCCTAGGCTCTACTTTCTCAATCTATCTCTATGGGTTCCTGTCTCATGATTTGAATGACTGTTCCCAACCTGATGACACCCGTTTGGGAGGCTGTGGAATCTATAGGAGACAGGACTTGGTGGGTAGGAATAGGTCACTAGGGGCTGGCCTTTGAAGGTTGTACCTGGCCCCTGGTTCCTGTCATTCCCCCTGTTTTCTGGAACTGCCTCCCTGTGAACAGCTTGTGTCATATGCTCCCACAGCCATGGACAGAGCAGCTTACCACATCTTACCAACCACTGAGGGCTGAAACCCTCTCAAACCACGACTCCAAGTAAATCCACCCTCCTTTAAGCTGTTTCTATCAGGAGTTTTGGGTACAACACAAATTTAACTAATGCACTAACCTAAAGCAAAATTTAGGCAATGCCCCTGGGAGGAAGTGTTCTGAGTTTTAGAATAATTATCAGTCATTACTTCCCCAAGTGACCAAATAGAATCCCACTTGAAAACCCACCCCAAATTGGACCATCACCAGACAGCCACACAATGAGATCCCCCACTTGTGTACTGGCCTGTATTTTGACCTGTATTTGTTGGGAGACAGAGTGTACTGTTGTGCTCTGGGTTCCTGTGTTCTGGTAAAGACACTGTGTGCTGTTTTCACAGAATTCTTTTATGGGATACTTCAAGAGAAAAATCCTTGTAGGAGTCTCTGGCAGAAAAGAATGTTTTTCTTCTGAGATGTTAGGCTTCTTTTTTCTTGTTTTAAAATTAATTTTGTGGCTACCAGGATTCTAGTTAATACCATTAATTGGTCTATAAAGCTTGTCCCCAGGTTTGTCATGTACCCAACTAGCATTTATGCAAAATTTTGGGGGATAGGGATAGAAGATAGTCCAATCAGGAAAATGCTTGCTATACAAGCATGTTGGCTGAGGTTAGATTCCCAGTATCAGTGTAAAAACTAACGGTGCCAGTGCTCCTCTACAGCACCAGTGCTGGGGTGGGGTGGTAGTGACAGGTAGGCTTCTAAGCTCACCGTCCAGACTGTCTAACTCAAATTGGTGAGATTCAAGTTCAGTGACTGACCTAGTATAGGAAATAAGATGGAGAACAAATGAAGATTCCTGATTTCAACCTCTGGCCTCCACATACATGTGCACACAGGTGAACACACACACACACACACACACACACACACACACACACACCTCACAAACCAATTCTGTCTCTCTCTTCTTTGTTTTTCTCCCATTTAAAAAATCAGAAACAATTTTATTTTACATGCCAACCCCAGTTTCCTCTCCCTCCCATCTTCCAATGCCCCCAACTGACCCCCCATCCCATCTTCTTTCTGCTCCCCAGGAAGGGTAAGGCCTTCCATGGGGGATCATCAAAGCCTGTCATATCATTTGGGGCAGGGCCTAGGCCCTCCCCTGTATGTCTAGGTGGAGAGAGTATCCCTCTATGGGGAAATGGGCTTTTGTTTGGTTGTTTTTTTTTTTAGATGAGGTTTGTCTGTGTAGTCTTGGTTGTCCCTGAATTTCCTCTGTGAACCAGGTTGGCCTTGAAATCACAAAGATTCACTGAGAATAAAGGCTTGCCATACCATGGCCCAGCTTGAACTAGTCTCTCTTAGTTGAATTAGTGCCTCATTCCATTTTATTCAATAATCCCATTGAACTATTTATTCAAACCATGCCTTATCAGTTTTTGAAATTGAGCATTGTTTTTGGGATGTAGTGAACTCTAACAGCTAGAGCCTTTTAAACCTTGGTTTCTGAAGATGAAGGTTTGGAGCAGGATTTGGATGCAATACTTAATTGGGAAGTGGTTCCTGGCTGCACAGGCAGGGGAGTGGGCATAGAGGCAGGGAGGAAGCTAAGGCCACTATGACAGCTGGTAGACCCACTGTGGGCAGATGGGAATCAGTCTTATTGGGGGAACTCTGGGAGAGCTGCAGGGATTTGGGGATATTCATCCCCTACTTCTGTTGTTCATTGGTAGAGGCCTGTTTGTATATACATTAATTGTCTAGGACTTCTGGCACATTCTAGGCAAACATGTTGTTGTGGTCAAAGAACACTTTCAGGTTAGTGGTTGCACGTGTTCAAACAGAAAGCTGCAATCCACATGGGAGGGTGTAGGCCAGAGCCATATGAATGGAATGAAGTACCAATAGTGCTGATTACAACTAGTTAGTTTTCCTTCCTTAGATGAAGCTGTCTTCCTCTATGGTTTCTGCTCCAAGTTCCTGCCCTGGCAGTCAATGACTGACTGAGACCTGGAAGGGCATACTGTTTGTCATGGCAACAGGAAGGCAGACTAGAACAATTGGCTGTTTTGTCTGGAAGAATGGAGAAATAAATACTGGTGCTCATACAGTGCTTTTGGTATTCTCAGAACAGAGTTTTGGAATAAGAAGACTACAAAGATTTGGGGACATCAGGCAAGAAGCCTCCCCTTTGCTGCACTGACAGTACATGTACACCAAAGCTCAAACTCACTATGCCAGGTCAGCAGGAGGGCCAGTCATTCCCTTTAGCTCACAACATTTTAGTGCAAGTCAAAAGTGAATGCTCAGTCACGTATGAATTCTTTTGGTCAGTGGAATTGTTTTGGAAATGCACCCACAGTGTGGAGTGTACTCCTAAAACATCACTTACTTAATATTGGGTCATATTATATTGTGCACACACCCATTTTTTGTTTGCTTGTGTTTTCTTTTAATCTCTTCTACTGATGGGCATTGTGCTGTAATTTATGAAAAGTGGCACATGAGAGAAAGATCCCTTGTGACATAGTTCAAGCAGAAGGTTCTTTTTTTAAATTAGGGAAATAGATTATAAAAAGGGGAAATGGAAATGGGAGACAGGAGCAGCAGGAGAGTGGAGAAAGGCTAGAGAGAGAGAGAGAGAAAAGAGGGAGAAAGTGAGAGAGGGAGAGAGAGGAGGATGGGAGGTGGGCAGGGCTCTTTTAAAAGGGAAGATAGTAAATAGGCACAGGTGGTGCTCTTAGTGGCTGCAGCTGAGGGTGTATCCTGTCAGAACCCCAAGGACAGGCCAGTACAGATGCCTGAATACTAATACATTGAGCTGAGGTTTTGGTGATGGAGGGGATAAAAGTTTGTAAATGTATTGAAAGAAACAAGTCTTGATTTCATTGCCCTGATCCTTCACCCCCCTTGCCTCTGATAAAGGAACAGGTCTTGCCTTCTCCTTTAATAGTTTTCTCTCCCATTTGCTTCTAGCAAACTGGAGATCTCTAGGCCAGGTCCCAGTTATTCCTTAAGCAGTACTCTGTGTCCATGGTGGTACCCCTGAGATCTCTTGCCCCCTTCAATCTATTGTCTAGCTGGCAACCAGAGTACATAAAAGTATAGACTAGGTCAGGTCACTGTACAAAAATCTATCAATGGCTGCTTGCTCCTTTCAAGTAAAAGGCAAATGTCCCCACCTTTAAGCAATATTTTATATTTCCCTGTGTTATTTATATATGATATATATATTCATACATGATTATATACATATACATATATATACATATATACATACATATATATATATATATATATATATTACATTGATTGTGTTTCAGTTCCTGAACAAGTTGGGTAGTGATTGACTTAGAATAGTTAGCATATGTGACCTTACTATTGATAACTTCTTTATGGTATATGTTAATAATTTTTTCAAGATCATGTTCTTCTAGCTATTGGTATACATAATGCATTATTGTCAGTTACAATCACCCTTCTGTGTCATAGAATACTCTGACTTATTAATTCCTTTGGGCTATTATATTGTACCAGTTGACTGGCCTCTTCCCTGTGCCCTGCCTCTTAATTTTACTTTCGTGATTTTCACTTGCCAGACTTAAGTCCCACTTTGTCCTAGTATGGTCAGATTGTTTTACACCAGCCCCATAGGGCATGGTGGTGGGATCCTGAGTAGTGGTGAGTACAACGATGGGAAAGAACACCCAGGAGACTGTGTCAGATGACAGCTCCTTGATTAGGAGGGGACAGGGGACAGCTGTACCCAGGAAGAATGGCCTGTTGGATCCATGTGGAGGTATGTGATTGGTTGGGGCAAGAACATCGAGGGTGCTTCATTTGCATACCCAGGAGCAGCAGGGTTCAGAAAAGAAAGGAAGTTCAGCCTGGGATGTTTCAGTGGTCAGATAAACAGCAGTCATTCCTCGTAGCCACGAGGTTATCAGTTGCTGCATGCATTGGGGCATGTCCATGCTGGGAAGTCTACCTGCCAAGGTCTGTTGGTGCACAAGCAAGACAGGGGATCAGATAAACTCCTGGGGTTCTCAGGATGAGAAAATTGGGGGTTTAGGCATGCTCCAACCCCTACTTAGCTTCAGGTCAGCCCTGAAAGCTATCACACTATATTCCAAGATGGCTTCAAGATCACCATTCTCCTGTTTCAAAGAGTATAGGTATGTGTCTGCTTTCTAATATGCTCAGCAGAAAGTCAACTGTTGTAAGGATTCTGTGCCTGAGGGAGATTATATGTTGCTTTTTTTTTTTTTTGCTCGACTTGTTTTGCATACTAACTTCCAGTTCCTTCTGTGCGTTGCAAAATACGGGTTCAAAGATTTTAAAAGCACATCTAGAGCTTTTAAATGAGGGAATGGTTCTTGCTCATCCTTCCTGCCTCATCTCATTTCCATTTCTGCTGTTGGTGCTGTCATTCAAGTGCACTGCATTTCACATGCACAGCTCCCCAAGCCCAGCATATGTGCCACCCCTGTGTTGATGCTGTCCCACTGCTTGGATGGGTCCACCTCAGTCTTCACGCCTTGCCTTGATTGCCTGCCTTGGGATGACTTTCCGTTAGCACCCCTTTCCAAGTGACCTCCTAGCATATTTCTCAGTGTCCTATGGAGAGTCCCTTCTGCCTCTCAGCACTGAACACACTAGTTATATATTTACATGTCCACTGGTATGTTACCTGTCTCTGCCATGAGTCCACCTTCATAAGGGTGGGGACAGGCCTATCTGTTCACTGGTGTGCCCCTTACCTTGGAGTACAGCATATAGTAGGTACTCCTAAGTGCCTGTTAAACAAATCATTGCTGTGTAAAATGTGTTGTACCAAAGTCTCTATAGCAAAAACTATTGGGTACCCATATGTAGAAGGAACATTGTCATATATATTAATTTGCTGCTCCACAAATGAAGCCAGACTTTTTCTCACCCCTTGGGCCACAGGATGCATGGAATTTTGCACATCAAGCTTGCAGATGAAGATTTATACCCACTGCCCATGCCTCATCCTGACAGGTGCCTAAGTTAAATCAAATGTAACTCTGTTTACTAAACACCATTGCCGAGTTCCAGTGGAGTCTCAAAGCAGTTCCTCGGATTTATGAGTGCTGCTTTAATTTATTCTGTGCTATTTTAACCACTACAAAGGTAACCGTGCTCTGTATTCACTTAGGAAAATAAGTTGGCTTCAGCATACTTAAAAAGTTTTAATTTCTTTTAGCTATGCCACAAAACCAGCCACTGTTAGCTAATTCATTTCATATTTGTTGGGAAGTGCAAGCAATGTTTCTTGAGCCATCACTGAAGTCAGAAATAGATGCCCAGTGAATGTGCAGGTGGGGTAGGAGATGATCATTCATTAGCCACTGTTTGCAGGGAGGAAATCATTCGTAGGGATGAAGGTATGATTTTATGGCAGTGATGCCAAATCTTTATGTTATAGGAAACTATTACACAATTTTATAATTCTTACGTGACATAATTTACATGACTTGTAAATTATTAAGTGACTTTAGAGCACAAGTATTTATTCAATGTGCATGGTATCATCTCACTCCAACCTTTTATGTTTAATAATCATACTTTTGCATCTAGGAGGACCCAGTATCCTTTCTCCATAGAACACAAAGGACTCAGTCCTAGCATTTTTGAATCTTGACATAAGTTTATAGAATCATGTCCTAAGTCCAGAGCTGTCATTCTGTGGTGGTCCGGGTTTCAATTGCAGCTGAAGTAGGATTCAAATTCTGCGTCCTAATCTAACTTAATGATTCTTCAAGTTCAAGGTGAAATTAGAGAAAGATCTACTAAGGGGAAAGGAGGAAGATGGAGGATAGGAATGGTGGGAGAGAGAGAGACTGACAAAGACAGAGACAAACATACAGAAATAGACACAGAGAGAAACACACAGAGAGAGACACACAGAGACAGACAGATTACAGAGAGAACATTACCACCAGAAAATAAATCAGAGGCCCTTGTCTTTCATACCTGATGACTTTGCCTATATGGAGCTCTGTTGGTCTTGAAAACAGGAAACTTCTGGAAATTTCTAGTAAACAGTGAGTAAGGTCTTATTGCACATTCCTACACCTTTGTAAAATTTCTGTGGTTGTTTGAATGAGAATGGCTCCTATAGGCTCCTTTGTTTAAACACTCAGTCCCCAGTTCCTTGCACTGTTTGGTAAAGATGTGGCCTTGTTGGAGGAAGTGTGTCACTGGGGGTGGGATTTGAGGTTTCAAAAGCCTACATCATGCTTAGTATTCTCTTTTGACTTATGATTGCAGCTCTCAGCTACTGTCCCAGCACCATTTATGTGTGCTTGTGGCCATGTTCCCTACCATGATAGTCATGGACTCTAACCCTATGGAACTGTGAGCACCAAATTAAATTCTTTTGTCTTGGTCCTGATGCTTTGTCACACACTTTGAAAAGTAAGACAGCTAAAAAAGCTTGAATTTCCTTAACATATGATGAAACACTTTGGAAGAGAACATCTTTATATAATTTTTTTGCTAATTTATAATATTAGCATATTGACCTATATTTTACTTTGACAAAACTTTTGTAATTATGTGCTGTACTAATGTCGAGTGACACCATGCTGATAGTTTGAAATCAGGAAGTTCTTGAACTTGTGATCCTTCTGACTCAGCCTCCCCAGTCACCAGGATTACAGGCCTGTTGCCAGGTCCAGCCTCCGTGTGTGTGTTTGTGTGTGTGTGTGTGTGTGTGTGTGTGTGTGTGTCTGTGTGTGTGTCTGTGATTCTTAGAGCGAACCTTTTATAACCACAACTATATGACCATCCAGGAGTCTTGACTGCTTGTGAATCCTGCCCACATTATATGGGACTGAATTGTCTTTGGAACTATATATAAGTTCTTTTCTATTGATGTCCTGGAAATGATACCCTCTCGTCATTTGATTTGATGGATTATTCCCTTGTGTCATCATGGTCAGGATGATGATGACAAAGTGAAGGAGGAGCAGAAAGACTGATGAGCAGTTCTTGAGAAAGTTGCATGGTAAGAAAACAAAAATTATTCTTTTAATTTTAAAAAGGGCAAGGGAAATTTGTGAAAGCAATACTGTAGTGTGTTCAGTAATTCTTTCGTTATAAATACAATCCTCTGAATTTTGACAAATGAATGATTATGTAACCAGTACTGTGAGGACTGTATAGAAACATCTCCTTTTAAAGTTCCCTTAATCTCCTTTGGGGACGATCATTCCCCTTACACTATCCTTGGAGACCATAGATGTGCTATTCATTTCTTTAACAAATCTGAAAGGGAAAAATAAATGAGTAAAATGTAGTTCTGCATCACATGGCAATGCTTTGGTAAGTAACAACATGCATGTGTGCCAGTGGTCCCCGAAGATTAAATTGAATTGAAAATTCCTGTCATCTGGTCCTTTTCCATCATTGTTTACTTGTTTGAGACAGGGTCCCACTACATGTTTTTCAACCCTTGATCCTCCTGCTTCAGTCTCCTGATGGCTGATATTACAGTTGTGAACAACATCTGGCTTGTGTGATATGTCTATTATAATTTTCCCATGTTTAAATAAGTGTAGATTCACAAATACTCACTATTGTGATATAGTTCAAAACAATTCACATGATCCAGGTTGACTGCTTAGAAGAAACCACCTATTTCATATACTTTAGGCATGTAGCAGGCTAGACCATATAGCATGTAGATTCGTCAACTCACACTTTGAGTCCTCATGACAATAAAATTACCTCACACATTTTCTCAGCTGTCCCTGCTTTTAGATGACACATTTCTGTAGTTGGTTCTTCCTATCTGCCTTTCCCTTAGCACAGGACACTCATTGTCAGTCATGGGGCTGGTCGAAAAAGAAGCTCAAGTCTGCTCACTACTGAGCATTGTGTAAGCACCAAGCTCCTGTTTCTACACACCCACTGAAGACATGCCAATTATTTGCAATTTGATGATTATGAGTAAAGTTGCTATCAATATTTGCAGATTTTTGTGTGACTTTGTCTTCATCTCACTGAATCAAGAGTTCTGGAGGGCGCTGTGTGGTGAGCCTGCATCTAAATTTAAAAGATGATCACGTTTTCAAATCACGGTGTTAAATTCCTGTTTTCTGTGATCTTTGAGTCAGATGGTGCGCATCATAGTGTTCTTGAGAAGGCTTTCAAAGACACAGATATCAGAGGTGTACTAGGGTAGTGATGGGCACATAGGGAGATGAGGGAGAGGAATGGATGGAGAGAGAATCAACCAAAATCAAGTATGTGTGAAAATGCCATAAGAAAACTGGCTGCTTTATATAATAATGTAAAAGTAAACAGATAAGAAGCCAAACAAACAAACAAACAAACAGTAATAGCAACAGCAAAATAAAACCAGACAGATGGTGAGAATTCCTTTGGATACATCGATGCAACAAATACACTACTTAAGAAGCCACCAGGAAAGTGTGGATGTCCACTACAGAGCTCCACTCTCCAAATTTCTCCTGTCTGCCATGCTTGGTTTGCTTTTAAGGGGACCAACCCAGGATTGAGTTGACATCCAACAAGTTTTAGCCAGAACCAACTATAGTGGAGAACTAACTGAAGTGCCATGAGAGAAACACTGTGTTACAGTAACAATATGCAGGCAACAGCTTTAGGAGTGATCAGTATTTCATTCCATACTTCGTTATAGCTCCATCAGACCAGTTTGGTACTGCCTCCACATACACAGCTATATAGATTGATTGCCTTCATATAGAATGTACTTCTCTCTAAAGCAAGCAGAACTTTGGGCACCCAGAGATTCTTGGGGAATTGTGTTTTGATTCACATAGGTATCTAAGGACTATCAGACACCAACAATAGACAAGTGTATTGGGTTTATTTAATGAAAAGAATCTCCTGTGTTCTCTTAAAGGAATAGTTTTGGTTTAATATGCACCAAACATCTTCATGTGAGGACTCAACCCTTTTATTTGGATGGAGAACAGTAATGCAAGTCAGTTCAATCAAACTAGCCTCTGTTGTGACTTCTCTCTCTCTCTTCCAATAGTTTCAGGGAAGGATGGGGGAAGGCTGATCCAGGGGGCTTAATCAGAGTACTTAAAGGAGTTCTGGTTCCTTTCTGTAGGTGAAAGCCACAAACTGCACATTTCAGGAAAGAAATATACATTTAGAAAGTACATTAGACGTTTTCACCAAAAGAAAGGCTGAATGTTTGAGAAAATAGATATGTTTAACCTTACTCAAAATTGCACAGTATGTATGTGTGTTAAAAGATAATGGAACATGCCATTACCCCTTCTTACTCCCTCCTTCCCTCCCCCTCCCTTTTCTCCCCCTCCCACTTTCTCTGGGAGTGTTAATACTATATAACTAACCTAGGCTGCCCTCTAGCTTGCAATCCTGCCTCAGCCTGGTAAAAGCTGGGATGTGCCACCATGCCTGTCTCTATTTTTGTGTTTTGATCTATCAGTTAAGAAATAAATTTAATTAAAAAAATAAATTTAATGTAAACAATGTGTGGTGACACATGCCTATAATTCCATAGACAGGGAAGCTGAGGGTATGTCTTGAATTGAGGCCAGCTTGGACTACATCATGAATTCAAGGCCAGGTGGTCTTCAGAGTGAGACTTTGTTTCAAAACCCTAGAAAAAACAAGTAAAAGGAACTATTTAAATAGAAAACAAATGGCTTAGCTTCTAAGAATGGCAGAATCTTATACATATTTACCACAGTCAATATGTACATTAAACTTGTGTCAGATTATCTTGGAAAGCAGTGTATAGGGAAATAACAAATGTTATTATAATTTCTAGCTAGCCCAGTCCAAGCCAGAGCATACCATGAAGGCTTCCTATTTGTGAACTGGTCTCAGTTGCCTTTGAATAAATCCCTCAAGAAAGTCTGAGGACTGCCATTTTCTTTTATCTTCTTTGGGAGATTTTATGTTACTATTATCTTTTGAGTAACCGGAAGATTTGTGAAGTTTAATATTTAGCAGGAGCAGAGAAAGAACATAGGAGCTATCAGGATCTTGTTGGTTTCTCATTTTTGGACCACTGTCTGAAGCTGTGTGTGTGCTGAGATGGGATGCTCTATACTGGGGCGCTGTGTCCAGTCAGAGAAGCTTTGTGTCTGTGTGTCAAGTGATGGGGCTGTGGGAGCAGTGAGAAGAGGTCAGCCAGTCTTGTCTGGGCTGGAAACGGGGCCTCCCCAGCATAGTCTTTTAATGCCTTCTCAAGTTACTAACACGCTCTTGCTTTCTGGTCGAGGAAAATGATCTGTGGCTTATTTGAGAAATTTGTCATTTGAGTCCTTTGGGATTCAGAAGACCCAGCAGAAGCTCTGTGATAACTTACAGCCTCATCAGGTATTTCTGCCAGCCTGTAGAAATTGTCTGGCATAACTAACTTCTCAGAAATGTGGATTTCCAGGGTTATCTGGCACAGCACGGGGGTCTTCATGACTGTTCAGGGAATATACAGGCACCCAGCATTTGGAAGTTAGAAGCAGTGGGATCTCAAGTTCAAGGTCAGCCTGGAGTACCAAGTTCAAAGCCAGGCTGAACCTCATAGTAAGGCTGTAACTCAAACAAACAAACAAACAAACAAACAAACAACAGAAGCAACAAAACAAGCTTCCCCCCCCTTTATTTGACACTAAGATTCATATTGTGCTCGAGTTACCTATTAGGGTCCAGGAACTTAACCTTTCCTCCTGGGTATTCAGAGAACATCAGCGCAGCTGCACACTTCAGTAGGAAGGACAAGGAGCCTATTCCTTTTATTTATTTTAGATATTTCTGAATTAAATGAGTCTGTTATTTATCATGTCTTTTTCACACACACACACACAGACACACACACACAGACACACACACACACACACACGTTGTATGCTGACGATGTTTGTATAGGAGAGGTGGCAAATCCTTCCAGCTGAGGCATAGTATCACAGTGTGGTTCCTGTCACCTCAGCATATGCATCTCAGAGGAGCTCCATAGACAAGCAAATATCAGAGCTCACCAGACCAATCCCATCCATACTGGGGCCCAGCCATGGGATTTTACCTTCCAGAAGATTCTGTAGTACACTCAAGGGTGAGGACAGCCAGCCCTGCTTATGTAACTTCCCAAAGAAACACATTGTGCTTGGGTGTTTGGGGAGGTGTAGAAGGCTGCTTGGTCATAGTCCTGGACAGGGGGGCAAAGCAAAAGTGGGAGCATTACTCAGCACTCAGTCCATATATTCATGTTCCTTGTATTTGAGGAGAAATTAGAAAAAAGGAAATTGGAAAAGAAAATACATTGACTAACAGTTTTGTTGAACTGGGGGTTGAGTGGGATAAGGAAGAAACGGGGTCTCTGCCAGCCCCGCCCACACCTGTACTGTCTCATAATTTATGGACAGTCTAAACAGAGTCTAGAAACCTGGGTGGAATAAACAGGACAATGCTAATTGGGAGCTATGTTTTAATTCTCTTGACAGTCTTAATTAAAAAATAAGGCATTATTGAAATTAATTTTTCTCTTAATAGAAAGAGACCCAGCTTAGTCATATGACCACACAGTGGCTGGTGCTCACAGTGTCAGGGAAGGAGCTCTTTCACACAGATAACCTGCACCTCACCCCACACCCATTTGCTCCTTAAACAGTATCTTGCTACTCTACTGACTTCCATATGTTGTTATTAGTCCTTGGTCTGAGATGGCAACTGGTATAACCATCATCTCCTCTGCATTTAGCCAAAAGGAAGGAGATGGAACCCAAGAACTCTGCCTCCTCCTATTTAAGTTTAGAAAGCTGTGCTATGAAAACTACAGATTAATACTATGAATGTATGGCCATCACCATTTTTTTAAACCTTTCTTTTTTCTTTCTTTCTTTTTTTTTTTTTGAGACAATGTTTCTCTGTGTAACAGCTGTAATTTTCCTGGAACTAGCTATATAGACCAGGTTGACCTCAAACTCACAGAGATTTGCCTGCCTCTGCCTCCCAAGTACTGGAATTAAAGGCCTGTGCTGCCACTGCCCAGTAGCCATCACCATTTTTGAATTTGTGGTTTAATAACATGAAGTACAATGTGCCACAAATCCACAGAGCTTCTCTGTTATTTCTTTTGGTAGTGTTTATAAAATGATGTACTGAAGTCCAGTTTTGTTTCTGCTTTCTTGAGACAGGGTTTCTTTGTATTGCTTTGGAGTCTGGCCTGGAACTCACTCTGTAGACCAGGCTGGCCTGAAACTCACAGAGATCTACCTGCCTCTGTCTCCTGAGTACTTTGATTAAAGGTGAGCTGGAGGGGTGGCTAGGCTCACAACTAGTTTTTTTTAGATATTTATTTATTTATTACTTATTTATTAATTATGTATACAGAGTTCTGCCTGCATGTCTGCCTGCACACCAGAAAAGGGCACCAGATCTCATTACAGATGGTTGTGAGCCACCATGTGGTTGCTGGGAATTGAACACAGGACCTCTGGAAGAGCAGTCAGTGCTCTCAGCCGCTGAGCCATCTCGCCAGCCCCGTAGGGTCTAATTTTAATGGCTGTATGTTCCAGTGACACTGTGGGGACAAGACTTGCATGTTTATACAAAACCTTCTTCAACCCTGGAGCTTCATTTTCACTATGAGTTGGTTCTGAATAAAGTATGCAGATAAAATGATTGGGTCATAATTTGTGTAAGTGGGAGCCACTGTCTCAGAGCCCAGCTAACCTACACATCTGTTCAGTCTTTTGAATACCCCAAGTTCCTCCTAAATGAAAATTTAAAAATTATTTGTCATTGGACTCTTTTTCTGAGAACAATGACTGTAACAAGAAAGATTAAAAACCCAGAGACAGATATTTAGGTTCAAACTTCAAACTGAAGGCCAGAAAAGCAAAACAGCCAGCCACTAGAACTTACTCCATGTCAGACTAAAAGGCGACCGTGGCTCTCACCAAACCTCAGACTGTTGCCTTTCCTCAGCCTGACTGGAGAATCCTGAGACTTCAGTGTCTTCCTATCCTCAATGTGGCTGGAGAATGAATTCCAATATCTGTCTCTGGGTCTTTTATTTATTGTGTTCCAGTTGGCACCCAATGTTAAGTATGAATCCATAAAAAAAGCCTCTTAGAGGCCACCAGCTCAGGCCAGAGCCCCTCCTGCCCCGAGTCCCTGCCCTGCTAGGTTTTCCTTTGTTTTTACTTCAAATCTTTGATCCAGTGTGGGATTTTTTGGTTATAGTTTTTCTAAACAGTCTTCAGCTGCCAGCAAAACTTGGGAGGCTTTCAGGCTTTTCCTAGAGGCCTCTCCTCAGGCTGACACCCTCAGCTCACTGCAATGCTTGTTGAGATGTGCTATGCCTCACAGTTCACTGATATTGTTGGCAGATTTGGTAAGTTAAATGGAGATTCTTAAAAGAAGGGATTAGTTAAAAGGAGAGATTTTTTTCCCTCACACCAAAAAAAAAAACACTATCAAAATGGAGAAAATTAGGTCTGCATATGACTATATAATGGATGGTTTAAAAATGAAAAATTTTAATGAAGGGATAATCAACTTAACTGGGATTGACATGCTGTTAATTATCATTTTGATAATCTTTGTAGTCAGTTTGATAGTTCTTGGTTTATCTCTGAAAAAGTTGGTTGATATGAGTGTTAAAATGCAGGCCTTAGAAAAACTTTTTAAAGCAGATTACAGAGATATTCAAACCCAGACTGAGAAATTAAATGGGGAAGCAAATTTAGCATGGCATTTTCAGGTTAAAAATGAGCACTCTAAGGTCTTAAGAGAAACACCATTAATATATTCAGTGACCTTACAGGAAGTGCCAAATGAAAGAAGTTCTATAAGAGCTTCTTGGAAGCCTATGACAAGGTTAGATTTAGGGAAATTCAAGGAAGCTGTAGTCTCCTAAGGCATCCATTCACCTTTTGTGAAGCAGATGATAAACATGTGGTCTGTTTGTAATAGGGTGATTCCTGTAGATTGGATAGATTTGATTAAAGCTGTCCTAGAACCTGGGCCACAATTACAATGGACTTCCTGGTTCAGAGAAGAGGCTAAAAATATTGAACAGCAACTCTCTCATATATGGATTTTAGACATAGATCTGGGGAGTGCCAGCCTACAATCCCACAGCCAGAGAGTCTGGGGAACAGAACCTTCATCCAATGGCTGATGGAAGCAGAGGCAGACTCCCACGGCTAAGCACTGAGCTGAACTCAAGGTATCCAGTGACAGTGAGGCAGGACTGATGAGCAAAGGGGTTAAGACTGGTTTGGTTAAACCCCAGAAACAGCTGACCTGACAAGGGTTAGCTCTTGAATTCCAGACTGGTGCCTGGGAATCTAGCATGGGACTGATCAAGACCCCCTGAATGTGGGTGTCAGTGAGGGAGCCTAGGCAATCTATTGGGTCTTGGGTAGTAGGTCAGTATTTATCCCTGGCATACAAATGGACTTTGGGTGCCCATCGAACAATGAGAGATGCACTCTCATCCTGAACTCTTGGGGGAGGGTCTAGGTCCTGCCCTGGATGAAATGATAGACTATGAACACACCCATGGAGGGTCTCACCCTCCCTCGGGAAATGAAGGGAGATAGGGGGGTTGGTGGAAGGGCACAGGAAGAGGGGAGGGGGAAGGGAGAGGGACCTGGGATTGACATGTGAAGCAACCTTGTTTCTAATTTAAATTTAAATTTAAAAATAAAAATTAAAAAATTTTTAACAGCAGCCTAAAGCTAGAGTTACAGATATCCCCCAATATCAAATTTTTAGGGAAGGAGATTATGTTACTTTAGAAAGGCAATGTCAACATAATAATCGCCTCTTGGGTTTATGTTGTGCAGCAGCTTTGAATTGGAGAAGTAGGAAAGAAAATTGGATCATTTACAAAAGTTACACAAGGCCCAGAGGAAGAATTTACAGATTTCTTACAAAGACTGTCATTAACAATAAATAGAATGATATCAGACACAGAAGTTAGAAAAATAATAACAAAATAATGATGTTTGAAAATGATAATGACCAATGCAAAAGGATAATTAGATCTTTAAAAGCAAAATCACCACCTTTGGAGGACTGGATCTGAGATACAACTAATATTGAATCTCATGGCCATGATGATGATACATGGATAGGAGAGGTGATTTCAGTAGGTTTAAAGAAAAATTGAGATGTCAAATGTTCTAATTGTGGCAGACAAGGTCACCTGAAAAGGGGTTGTGAGCATAGCATTTCTAGAAATGATTCTATTTGTAAATATAATCCAAAGAATGCCCCTACCTTCTGGATTATTTAAAAAGTGTGGCAAAGGCAGGCATTGAACAAAGGAATGCAGGTCAACAAGAGATTTTCATGCCTTGAGGGGCCACTCAAAAGCCCCCATGCCAAAACTGGTTCATTTGTTTCCTGCCACCATGGATGAGACTCCTTCCCAGAACAATTAAATAACCTAATGCCTATTGAAAGAAAACATAATGTTCTGGAAGATAGAAGAACATTAGAAGCTAAAACAAAAAATTCAGGAAAAGCCATAGGTCAAATTTGATAAGGATTAGATTAGGAACCTCCCAAAAGTTAGAGCTGGGGAAAGGTTTTGTCTTGTCAGGAAAATAAAAACAACCATCTTGAAAAATTTATATACCTGTGAACACATAAGCATCCAAAGAAGATAGAATACTACCTGGAAAAAATTATCAAGAAAAGGAAAAATCTGACCTATGAGATTGATGAAGTCTCCCAAAAGGGAGGGTATACATATAATAAGATGAAAAGGTAGATTATTGAATCTACTTTTAAAAAAGTAACTGCCAATTTTAAATATTTTACATTGGATTGGACTTCTGTTTATTGTATACAAATATTGCATGTTGATACATATTTGAGATTAATTTGGTAAGACATACTATACATATGTTTCTAATGTTCAAGGTATTGTACCTATACAGCTCATTTATCAATGTAATGCAAATCCCTAGTTCTTGAAAGTTATTATTACCAACTTTTTAAGATAATAAGGAAATGTAGGTTAGTAATTAGTCACCTATTATAATTGAACTTGTGAACACATTAGGTATGTTTTCAAAGTCAAACAGATATATTTTAGATAGACAGGTCATCTTTACTTCGAACACTTCAGAGATCTACTGAATATGGCATTTAAAATGTTTTATTAACAAGTATTTTTTGACAATGGGTCATGTCTATTCCTAGGAGACTCAATCTACTTAAGAGAAGATGATGGGCATTGATGAAACTCTCATCGAGTTTACTTTCCTTGTGGCAAAGGTAAGCCACTGGGCAAGAAAATGTGCTTGCCTTGATTGCTGATGGTATTCTGTCCAAAATGGACAAACACAATACCAAAAAGAGTGACTGCAAAACCTTCCCAAGACAAGGCAGGACAGTCCTTCAAAATTTTACTTCACAGAAAAGCCTATCAGAGATGCTAGGTCTATAGGTCAAAGACAGATATCCCAATGTTGCAGAGGAACCTTGGGTGACTGTCCAGGCAGCCAGCTATTTCTGCCATTTGTCACATTTTTGGAAGTAGCTTGCTTGTACTTCCTGTTTACTCAGTTCATATTATTTTCTTCTTGGGACTTTGAGAGAGTTGAAGACTAGTTATTATAGTTATAGTTTTCATCATTTACTGTACTCAGAAAAGAAACTCACTAAAGAGGTGTAAAGTGTAAAAGTTTGAGAGACATTAAAAGATAATTTAATAATGCAAATTAGAATAGAAAATAAATTAGGTACAAAACTTTGGACTCACCAAGATAGGAAGGATAAAGAAGTATTTTCTCTGAATTTGTCAAATGGATTAGACATTGCTTGTATATATTATATATACTTATTGTACTCATTGTATATAGTTTTCTTATGTTAGTTGTATCTTTCTTTTAGTATTAGATAAAAAGGGGAATTGTGGTGATATATTATTTATGATTCATTAAAGCTTGCCTGAGGATTCAGATAGCAAAATCAACCTCAAGCTATAGAGATCAGGCAGTGGTGGTATACACCTTTAATCCCAAGACTCAGGAGATAAAGGCAGATGGATCTCTCTGAGTTAAAGGCCACCCAGGGCTACCCAAGATTAAACCAGTCTAAAAGAATAACAGAGCTCACACACCTTTAATTCCAGCACTAGAGAGGTATAAAAGATAGGAGCAGGGTTTTCAGTAGTCAGTCTCAGGAGTCTCTAGCCACATTGAGGAGAAGCACAGCAGTCTGAGTGAATCTGAGGAGCAGTGAAGTCAGGAACAGTTTGAGGATTGCCCCTTTGGCTTGAGCTGAGGTAGAGGTAAGAAGCTAGTGGCTGACTGCTTTGTTTTTCTGATCTTGTCTGTCTCTGGGTCTTTTATTTTATTTTATTTTATTTTATTTTGTGTTACAGATGATATCAATGCTGTTTACTTCAGTAGTGGAAGTGCTTTTTTTATAAGATGATATAGAAGTGTCTAATTTATTAAATGTTGTCAATGCCTTACTAAGATTAAAGGCAGAGGCACAGGGGACATGGTGTTAGTTAGCTCCCCTTTTAGAGGCGCACCTTAGAGATTGTAAAGTGGGCTGAGTTTCCATGTTATTAAAATGTCCCCACCTCTGAAGCTCTTAAAAGACTTGTATGACATCATTTAAGAGGAGCTAATGTTTTTTTTTCTTGAGAATTTTGTTCCTTTATTTACTGCGTTTTATATTCCAACTACAGTTCTCCCTCCCACACCTCCTCCTGCCCCTCCTTGTCTCCATCTACCCCAACTAGAATCTCCTCCAACACCAGTCAACTCCTCCTTATGGCCAAGGGCTCCAATGAGGAGTCAACATAGTCTGGTATAATAGTTTGGGCAGGACCTGTCTATTCCCCCATGCATTAAGTTTGAACATGCAGTCCCACCATAGGGAGTAGACACCAACAAGCTACCTCATATACCAGGTTTGTATCTTGGTTTACTGTCAGGAGCCTGTCAGGTAGTCAAAGATTCACAACTCAATCCCACATATGGAAACATAGTTCATTCCCATGGAGTCTCCACAGTTGTAGGTCCAAGTTGGTGAGTTTTCAGAAGTTTTTTTTTTCAGACAAATATGTAGATTTCTCCATCATGGTCTTGACCTTGTTCCTCATATATTCCTTCCTCTCACACTTTGACTGGATTCTCAGAGCTCATCCTGGTTCTTCATTGTGTGTCTCTGCATCTGGTTCTATCAATTACTGGATAAAGGCTCTATGATAATAGTTGTGGTATTCACCAATCTAATTACAGCAGTAGGCTAGTTTTGGTATCCTCTTTGCTATTTCTAGGAGTGATAGCTGGGGTATGCCTTATAGATTCTTGGGGGTTACCTTAGCACCAGATTTCTCCCTACACCCATAGTGGCCCTCTCTATTAAGATATCTCTTTCACTGCTATCCCACTGTATCCCTCCCCACTTCAACTGTTCCATTTCCTCATGTTCTCAATGTTCTCATTCTCATTCCCAAGAGGAGCTAATCTTAAGAAACTTAATTATTCCACATTTTACTCATGTCTTGGCTTAGTTTTGAGTGCTGATGAATAAATATCTAAAATAAATCAGCTGGTTTGTGTGCTAAGGTGGGGGACAGGGACTCCCAGGACTGGTTTTATTCTCATGTAGAATGATTCTTCAAGCCTTAACCTGCTGTGGGTCTACTTAAGCCTGGGTACAAAGGCCTTAGTGTGAGGGGAGGATCTTGGGAAATGTCTGTAAGGAAGCTTTCCCCTAAGTCTGATTTTATTCCCCTTTCCTGGGAAGACAGATACCTTGGCAAGTTCCCATTTGGCACAGCACTCCCTACGGACTCATTTCACATGGTTGTCTACTGATGTGTCCCCTTACTTAGCTGTCTTTTGAGAGTCAGTGCGGAGTGATATGATACTGTGCCTAGCTAAATGTTGTCTGCACCTCCTCAGAGAACTTGAACTGTGGCTTCATTTGAGGCAATCCCTTTCATGTTTTAGATAATGCAATTTTTTACTCTAGTGGGTTCTAAGCATTTCCCTCCTAGAAGGCATTATGAACCATCTTGTTCAAAACCTCAAGGTCACTATCATGCTGAACTTCATTTAATTTTGGAATCTATGAGATTTAAATAAAGCTTCTAATTGAAATATACACTGGCAATTTAAGAAATCTCCAGTAGGAAACTGTGCTAATACTAGGGCCAATCAAATAAAGATTCCAATTAACTGCTGCCATTTTGAAAATTCTCTGTGCATCCACATTGTTGCTTTATCTCTTTGATTTTGCATCTGAGGAAATTAGTTCCTGTGGTTCCCTGTGGGAGACCAGGCAGACTGGCTGTGCTGCATTCGACTCCAAGGCAGGGTCAGGCCAACACACACTCAAGAGGAGCTGAGGCCCTCTCCCAGAAGCTGCAGGCAGGATTAGAATGGGTGTGGCTACCTGGGGTCTCCCTGCATCAATCACCTACTGGATGAGAGGGTTTTGGACTATCTACAAGTGTTTTTCCTGCTTGACAGGAAACCCAAGACAATTGTTAGTAGTGGTTACGTTTAGAAAAAAATATTTATTCTATTTAAAAGCATTTCCACCGCCCATCATGGTTGGCTTCGTGTTCATCGTGTGTGGGACTTAACATTCTTTTCCTTGTCAACAAGGATTATGTGGAGGCTAAGATTATGAAGGCTCTTGGCTTTCTTTCCTCTATGGTTTTGTTTCAGAAACATAATAATGATTTTTTAAAAATTGTAGGAAATTTCCATCAATAAAAGAGAACCACAATCTTTTGGGAGCAGTTGAGGTAACTCTGGGTTGGCTACTGAACTGGTGAACAGATTCTCAAGCAAAGATAGAGGTCACACTTGGGTCTCCTTCATCTGCCTTGTGAAGAGTGAAGACAGAAGCCACACAATGCCTTTTCCTTTCTTCTTTGAAGTTAATACTACATTTTTGTTTTCATTTTTAAAAATTGAAAATTTCAAGTCAAGACACAAACAAAAATTTTGATGTGTGTGTTTGTGTTTGTGTTTGTGTGTGTGTGTGTGTGTGCGTGTGTGTATGGTGGAGGGTGTTAAGTATTGTTTTAGCCTGAGTATCTCAGCTTTGCAAACCAGGACAGATGCCCTACACAGGGTGCTGAGAGCAGGAACTGTTTCTTAGGCAACCTCATCTTCTTGGTCCAAGGCCATCTTAGGCTCTGCTACCAACTCACTAATGGATTGAGAGGCCTAGAAAAAAAAAGCTGGGCTCTTTCATGGGAACTGCCAGCTGTGAATTGAACTCAAACAGCCTTGGGTTATCTCTGTGGGGTTTAAGTTACCTCATTCAGTGTCAGCTTGTATAGACAATGGATGGAGGCTAGGGGGCCCCTGAATAATCCTTTTACCTCCCCCATCTGAAGTGACACTGGAATGAAGGGACACTTTGAGAGGGTATCAGTTTCCTAGGCAGGTTCTGCAAACAAGTCCACAGATCCTCTTCCTAGTCACTTGCCTCCACCGTGGGCAGAAGGGAGCCAGCCCCACTCCTCACCCTGCAAACAGATGTCTCGCCCTGAGTCCTGCGGAATGCCTTTGTCCTACTGTTGACCCAGGGTCCTGGCAGCTCCATGGGCTCATGGGCTGTGAAGGGACACTTTTCAGGTTTTCATGCCAATTACCATATCCCGGAAGCATCAGCAGTGTGTAAAGTGTGTTATAAAAAGTGTCGGAAAGGTAGGCAAACACCATCTACCTCTTGCATGCCAGTACCTAGCAGTGACTCAATATTCTATCTGTCCTGTTGTGCTGTTTTTTTTTCATTTCAACAAAACCTCACCCTCCATTTCTCACTGCAAGAAGCTGTGATGACAGACACATAAGAATTTTATTTTGTTTTGAAAGAAATTAGATAACATCAGGGCTTCCATGAGAAATGAGACACAATGGGAGGGTTGGAACAAATTTTACCAGTCAGCCTTAATGCAAGGTTGCAGAACTGAATTGGAGTCTAAGGCAGTCCTGGGGGTAAGTCGTGCCCATGTCCTCTGCTCCAGGAACATTTGTGCTGCCATTTGGACTGATTCTTCCCTTTCACC
Organism: Mesocricetus auratus; assembly: GCF_017639785.1. NCBI lineage: Eukaryota > Metazoa > Chordata > Mammalia > Rodentia > Cricetidae > Mesocricetus > Mesocricetus auratus. Next base: position 113,611,465 of record NW_024429189.1, read on the forward strand.
CATGCTTTCAAGCGGGTAGGAACTAAGAAGAATTCACACATAACCTTCAGCCTGCCACTTATGCTGGTTTCCAGACCAGACCTTGAGGTGTTGGGAGCAAATGGAGAGTCATGCTCCCAGTTCTACAGTCCATACTGATGCTCTGTGTTTTTCTCAGGCTTGATGAACCTGATAATACTGCCCCCTTTCTACCAGGCCATTAGGAGTAACACAGAATGTAAACCATGGCAGGAATATGATCCCCACCTTCCTCCAGAACCTTCCTCCAGAACTCATCTTTGTTCTGATCGCTTTTCTTCAGTGCTATCTCCCCCCCTCTGCCCCTCCCTCCTCTGTGCCCTGCTTCAGAAAATTGCTCCCCACTGAATGCAGATTACTATCAGTGGTGTTGTTTGTTTGTGGGTTTATGTCCCTCACAGCTTCAGGGAAACATTCTTGCTCATCTCCAGTTCCTGGCAATGGACTTGACAATCAACCTGTGTTTACTGAAGTCAAACATGAAAGATTTTCAGTGTTTCTCATGCCAGGAATCGAGAAAAGAAAGCAAGGTAAAATATACTCCATGGTAGGCATCTCAGGGCACCAAAGACAGCTTTTGTTGGCATCCTGGGTCTTCTGCAGGCATTCCCCTGATTGTCCACATCTGTGGTGCATACTCCCGGCCAACAGACCCAAGAAGCCACCTTTGAAAACTGTCTTAGTTGACCAATCGCTCCTTCTCTCTAGTCTTCCTTTCCTCTCTCCTTCTTTCCCCTCCTCCCTATTCTTTAATTACCCCCTCTCCTTTTCTTCCTCTCTTTCCCTTTGCTTCCTTTCCCTCCCCATTATTCATTATTTCCCCTTCTTTCCCCCTCTTCCTCTTTATTTTCTCCTTCCTTCCTTCCTTCTTCCCTCCCTTCCTCCCTCACTCCCTCTTTCTTTCTTTCTTTTTCTTCTCCCTCTCTCCCCTCCCCTCCCCTTCCCTTTCTCCTTCCCTGTCTCTCTCTCCCTTTGTCCATCCTTCCCTCATTCCTTCCATTCCTTCCAATAGAGATTGTTTCTGGCTTAATGTATTAAGCCACTTATACAATAGCTGTAAATCTAAGTGTGTAAGAGACAAAAGTGTAAGATAAGATAAAGCAGAAACCAAAGAGTAGAATGCATACTAGGCCCCACTACAAACAAACACATGGTCATAGTTTGTCAGGAATCCATTGTGTCAAGATTCTAAGCACATACACAAAGCTGCTCTGTTTCGTGTACTTGTTCATTCTCAAGACACTTAAATTTTATACAAAGCTCTCATGCTCCACTTGGGTCCTAGAGATTTGAATTCAGGTCCTCATGCTTATGTGGCAAGCAAGCATTTTACCAAGTGTACTTTCTCCTCAGCCCTTGATAGTTTTATATTAACAGAAAAGTCAGACTTCATAGAGAATTCAGCTATATGCTGTACCTGCTGCTATGTCATTAAGGTATATTTGCTAAAACCAGTGAATTCATATAAACTAATCCACACAATTCACTAAATTCTATGAATTCAACTACACAGACAGATTCTGTAGCTGCTACACTCCAGGCTTTTTTGAATTGCACTCTTTTTTTCCTCACTGTCCCAGGATAATTCACATACCATGATGGATAGTTCTCTTCTTTCTGTAGGCTACTTGAGGTCATCAAAGTTTCTCAGAGTTCTTGAGCCCTGAGCTTTGAGAGAGCTTAGGACAGAATCCAAATTATAGCAATGGCTCCAATATGTGAATTACTCTATGTAAGGATGTAATACACATGATCTGACCATGACAGTGTGCTTCACATGTCCATCCCAGCTCCCTCTCCCTCCCCTCCTCCACCACCCCCACCACACCCCCTAAGCCTCCACCCCATCCCCCCTCAGCTCTCCAGGGAGGGTGAGGCCCTCCATGGGGGATCTCCAAATTCTGTCATATCATCCCCGGTAGGACCTAGGCCCTCCCCCATGTGACCAGGCTAAGAGAGCATCCCTCCATGTGGAATGGGCTCCCAAAGTCCATTCGTATGCCAGGGATAAATACTATCTACTACTCGAGGTCCCGTAGATTGCCGAGGTCTCCTCACTGACACCCATGTTCAGGGGGTCTGGATCAGTCCCACGCTGGCCTCTCAGTCCATGAGCTCCCCCTTGTTCAGGTCAGATGTTTCTGTGGGTTTCATCAGCCCTTTCTTGATCCCTTTACTCATAACTCCTCCCTCTCTGCAACTGGGTTCCAGCAGTTTATTTCATTGTTTATCTGTGGGTGTCTGCCTCTGCTTACATCAGCCACTGGATGAAGACTCTAGGATGGCATATAAGATAGTCATTAATCTCATTATGACAGTGTGCTTTAAATTATGCAAAATAAACCTGGTTTTCCCATGGACCTAATATTTCACATATTTCTCTCCTATCCCAATAGCAATACAATTTATTTTTATTTTATTAGCTTATTATTATAATTATTCTTTATTATTTAATAAACTATTAAAAAGTTACACTTGACTATGGTCTGTTCTCCAGGAGCTGGTTTAAAGGTGGCTTTATGTGTGAAGAGAGGGGATTTTGAGAATGACCTTAGGTTCCCCTTGGTGACGGTGGTGACTTGTTTAGCTTGTACATTGTTGGGAAGAATGATGATCTGAGTTCCGACTCTCAGTCTCATAATATGATATTGATGGCTCATGATGTCAATAGGCTTTGCTACTGATGATGCTGGCCTGGACCACTTTGATGAGATAGCATTAATCAGGGTTTCTCCCTTTTCCACACTGTTGCCAGGTGTGGAATAAAAAGTATTTGAGCTATAAATCAGCTTCAAACTAAATAGGAAATTCTAGTAATCTGTTATCATGGAGAGATTTCCTTTACCCAGGCTTCCGTCTTTTTTTTAATTAAATTAATTTATTTATTTTACGTTCTAACCAGTTTTTCCTCCTTCCTCTCCTCCCTTTCCCTCGCCTCACCTCCCATCTATGCCCCTTCTCCACCATCCACTCCTCTGTTAGAAAGGGGCAGGTCTCACATTGTAGTCAACAAAGCATGGCATATCAAGTTGAGGAAGGGCCAACCTCCTCCTCTTGTATCAAGGCTGGGCAAAGCATCCCATAATAAGGAATGGGCTCCCAAAAGCCAGCTCATGCAATTGGGACACATCCTGATCCCACTGCTAGGAGCCCCTCAAACAGACCAAGCTATACAACTGTCACCCCTATAAAGAGGGCCTAGGTTGGTTCAATGCAGGCTCCCTAGCTATTAGTTCCAGGAGCTCACGCCAGTTGTCTCTGTGGGTTTCCCTGTCAGGACCTTGACCTACCCCCTCCCAACTCATACAATCCTTCCTCCCTCTCTTCAAGAGGACTCTGGAGCTCAGATCAATGCTGGATGTGGATCTCTGCTTCTGCTTCCATCAGTTACTGGATGAAGGCTCTCTCATTATAATTAGGATAGTCACCAATCTGATTACAGGAGAAGGCCAGTTTGAACACCCTCTCCATTATTGCTATGAGTCTTGGCTGGGGTCATCCTTGTGGATTCCTGGGAATTTCCCTGGCACCAGGTTTCTCCCTAACTCCCAAATGCACCCACCATCTTTCATTACTTTCCCCCTCCATCCCGCTGCCAACCCACCCAACCCAGTCCTTCATGCTCTTTTACCCAGTTTACTCAGGAGGGCTCATCTATTTCTCCTTCTCGGGAAAGTCCATGTGCTCCTTTTGGGGTCCTTGTTACCTAGCTTCTCTGGGACTATGGATTGTATCCAACTTCAATCTCTTTATTTTATTTTTCTCCTTCTACCATGTGTCATGGAGAGTGAACTAATGTTGTCATGCTTGGGTGGCATCTTTACACATTGAGACATTTTAGTAGCCCTCTGTTCATTATTAGTTTGCCACTTTCATACATTTCTATGACGGAATTTAGTTGTTTTCACCTGTTTACATCCTTAAAGCTCTTCCCTCTCTTACTGTCATCCTTATTCCCAGCAAGTCCCCTCCATGCCGTCACATCTTTTGGTCTATGACCCTCTGAGTTTGAGCATGAGTGGGACCTCAATGGCTCCTCACTGAGTCTTGATGAAATATTGATGGCCCCATGTTGTTCAACACCCCTCCCCCAAGGGGTCACAACCCATAGGCTGAGAAGCCCTGTACTAGAGGGAACATCTTGCCTGGCAGGTCACTATTGTAGCTTGCAAGATTCACAGGTGAGTAAGGCTGCTGACATTCATTCTTCACCCAATAGGCACTATGAAGGTTACCTGCTACGTCAGAATGATTTTTCTCTGTCCTGTGACCAGTTGGCTTTTATGGTGAGTAACTAAGAGCTGTCATAGTAGCCTGTACTGTCTTGAGAGCCTCCCTGACCAATAACTTGTAGGGAGATATCATACACTCAGTACTAGGTGCCTCATTCAATAACCTACAGCTTCAAGAAAGAACATTTCTATAGAGTACCTCTATTCAAACTCTTGATGTTTCAATTATATTTCTCAGTAAGCTTATAAAATAGATTTCTGAATAGTTTTCATATATCCCCCAGGTTTAGGCCCTCTCTTCCCTATACTAGCACCCTTTCTGAGTTTAGAACCTTCCACTCCCAATATACCCCTCCATTTTCCTGTCCAATGTGTTCTAATATCCTACCCTCTCATAAGGCCCCTCTCCACTGTTCTTTTAATGGCTCCTGTCTTGTTGACATTTATTGGCATGCAAAGTTAAACATATTATTCTGATGATGTTGTGCAGTGTTCAGGGGAGACTAAGTTGTAGAATCCAGAAGATGTTTTCCTAATTTAACTTTTTGCTCAAGACTCCAGGACCCATCTCCAGATCTCCACTGCAAGTTGAGTACTGAGGCAACAAGAGTCGCTGTCCAGCAGTAAACTCACTGTGAAAGCAGAAGTGTCAACTGAGTACAATCAGTCATTGTTAAGGACTAATTGTTTGCGGAGGGTAAAGGGACACCAATAGCACTATGTGTGCTGGCATGTCAGCTATGATGGATCTGAATGAAGAAAATAAAGATAAATGAAGAAATCGCAGTGGGATTAGTGGTATTAGGTTTCTAGATAGGAAGTGGAAGGGGACATACATAGAAGGAGGTACAAGCAGAGAAAAAGTTGTAGAGAGTGAGGTAGGGAATTTTGGTTAAAATTAGAATATATAGAGCAGGGTAAAGACATGTGACCAGATGATGTAGGATAGCATCTTCTCTCAGGGCAGCCTTGTTCTTTGGGAGAGGTAAAAGAATGATGATAGGGTGGAGAGCCAAAAGAAAAAGAACTGTAAAGAGTGCGGGGCCAGGTGCTCAGATAGGCTGACCTTGCCTGGGATACAAACGTGGAAGAGGTGTGGAGGAGGGTTTCTGAGTAGAGACTGGTGTGAGGCCAGATTCTCCGTGGACTCTGACCTTGCAGATTAGTCTGAAAACTGATGTTTAGATACACTCTCAAATGGCAACCAGGAGCTGGGACTGAAGGATGCTAGTGTTCCCTAACCTCAAATGCTGAGCTTGAGTTGGAACCAAAATATAGGTGGGATATCCAACCTGAAAGGATGAATCAACATTGAGACTAAGTATGGAAATGCTCCCTACCTCAAACAGTGTCCAGGAGTTGGGGTCAAAGTATAGGGGTACTGCTACAAGAATTGTGAGCCAAGGTTGGGACTGAAGTATAGGCAGACTCTAGTTCAATCACAAACAGGAGCTGGGCCTGAGATCAGCTCTTCTCTTATAGTAAGTTTAATTACTTGACTTTGCCAGCTGTCCCCTCATTTCAGTTAGTCCTGAATCATATTATCTCTGCTATAGTTGCATTGCCAGCTAGCAAGTGCATCTGCCCCACCCGACTGGAAACTGACAGGGGGTGGTTGTTCTGACATGCAGCTACTTGGCTAAGCATGCTTTTCCTTAAATCATTTGCTTGCTGCCCCATGAACCTTTCCTTTAAACTCACCTTCAAAGCTCATAGAGGCCTCTGTGTTAGTCTGCCTTTCCCATGAAACAGAGCTTGAGAAAAGTCCACATCATTTATCCAGGAAGTGATCCCAGGATGCAGAGACAGGAAGGAAGGGGCACAGCATGAGGTTTTAATGAGCAGGTCATCCTGGCTGGGGATTGTTGGGACTCCATATACAAGATTGTGAGGAGAACACCTCAGAAGTGTCACCAACTGAGGGGCAGGAGGCATTTACCCCCCAAATCCCATCTCTTGGGGGTCCTTAGGATGGTGCATCAAGTCCCTGAAATACTCAGTCCACTCCAGAACTCTGATGGTCAGAGAAAGTGCTCAGGCAGCAGGTCATAGAAGCTCCCAGAGACATTCAAGTGATATGTTCAGGATTGGCATGTGCCCAGGGGATGTGACAGGCCACCCAAGCATTTGATGGATTTGTTCTCACCCGTGTCCCCAGGAACAGAAAGTTCCAGAGAAAGAGCAGACATTTTCAGTCAATTTCAAATCAAAGTAAGTTCGTGTAGAGAGAAGCATTTTCCAGAAAGCTGTGGATGAGATGGTGTCAATCACCTTAATGTCAGGCCAGTGAGAGCACCAGTGGGAACCAGCAGTGCCCATTCACTGTGACACCCTGTCCTGTGTCATCTGAAAAGTGTAGAGTTTCATAACATCACATAAGATGCTCAGAACTGTATGTGTTTCCTTCGAACAGGGATGCCCAGGCAACGTGGTTGCTAAGTGACAGGCAGAGCTGCCTGCCTGGTGCTGCAGCATCCAAACTGGGTGATACAGGTCTTTTTCCACTCATTTGGTGTCAATTTACAACTCCAATGTGATGTTTTGCCTCAGTTCAAGCCAGGAGGTGGAGAGCTGCCAATTCTGAGGTTGAGTCCAGTTTTTTTTCAATTTCTGGATACTTTTGAGAAGCTGTGTAGAGAGTGAGAAAATGGAATATTGCCGATTTCAGAGCAGCTTGGAAAACTCTCTTGCTGATTCAGTTTCATGTTTCCAGAATGCTAAAACAAAGCCAAAAAGTAGTGCACATTTTAGCTTAAAAGTTGGTCAATTACAAGTTTGGAGGTATCAAAGTTAAGATTAGTAATATAAAAAAGAAGAAATGTGGACAATGTAGGGCTTCGATCTTAAGAATCTGCTACAGATTTTTTTCTTTATGTATTTATAAAGTTAAACATAAAATGTTAATGGACAAAAGCAAGAATAGGTTGCACATTGTCACATTGTGGTGGTCAATACCTTGAGTCTCTGCACAGCTTTTATCAGAAATGAAAGGAAACTTGTGGCAACATAGTCAGAGAAGTCAGCTGGACTCTAGTGAATGATGAAGTGTGGAATGGGGATGTTGACAGCTAGTCACACTGAGCGTGGATCAGGATTGTTCATTGCTGTGTATAATCTTGGTACCCACACTGTGTCTCCAGAATTCAGTTGTTCTTTTTTCCCCCTGGTAAATCCTTGCATGTGCCTAACATGTGTTAAGCCTGGGTTTGATTCCCAGCGTGAATACCACCATCAAAACAAACAAACAAACAAGGTCACTCACAAGAATTCTGACTGTGTAGAAGCCAGAGGAAGGGAGCATGGATCACTCTGGGGCTCTCCAGAGGGTGTGGGTTTAGCATGAAAGAAATTTTCAGTACTAATTGAGCACCAGGGAGATAAATCACTAGATAGCAGAGGAAGAGAGAGGCTAACCAACATTGTGTTCTTCCATGGAGGCAGTCACTGGAAACTGTCAATTACATCTGTGTGAAAGGAACCTTTCCACGCATCTGTATTTAGTGATATAGATCCTAAGAAGAATACACAATTGCTTCTCTGCATGAGCACTGTTGGGGCCAGCAGACTAGCCCATTATGAAGAGCTCACACAACTCTAATTTAGAAGGGGTTGGATTTGAGACTTGGTTATATGTGCCACTCTTCCTTTTTATTTTTCTGGGATTAGATTTGAGACCTGGTTATATGTATCACTCTTCCTTTTTATTTTTCTGCCATGTGGTATCAAACACCGTGCGTCACTCAGCCTTGGTGTTCTGCCCTGGTAAGCCTGGGTAGCGGGAGCTCTCTGATCCCCAGGTTGCAGTGATTGTCTGTATAGAAATGAATGCATGCATGGCCACGTTGTACTCTTCGAAGTGCTCCCCAGGTCTAAGGGGTTAACTGGGAGCAGCTTGTCCTGAAGGGGAGATGGGGGATGCTTCCACCTACCCCCTGCCTGAAGTCTTGCCATATGGTGCCTCACCTTGCTCCCTTTCAAGATGAACTCTCATTCCCTAGAAAAAAATTCGCAGCCTTAAAGTCACAACTTCAAAAATGTAGCAGGGACCACATTTAAAAGGTCTGGCAAATTTTTGGCTGATTTAATTTTTTTAAACTGCACTTTCAAGACGAACCCAAATATAGAGATGAAAGACAAGAATTAAAATATACATGCAAAATAGAAAACATTAATATTTTCAAGGACAGTGAAGTGAGGAGTCATCATAAGGAAACAATAAAACATGAAGTGACTGAGTCCAGATGATCAGTGCCCGGCTCTGTGAAGCTAGAGCATGTGGCTGTGCAGAGGGACCGGGCTCTCCCACGTCTCCACAGCGGGTGGCTACACCAGGTGATTATACAAGGTGCAACTCAACCACGGGAGAGGAGACTGAGGGGCCTCTGAAGAGGGAGGGGCCCCTAAGTTACGTGGTTTCTTTACCCAAAATTCTTTGGTTTTTAGTCTGTTAATCTGTTTTAACACTTCTTACCCATGCTTCCTCTCTCTCTCTCTCTCTCTCTCTCTCTCTCTCTCTCTCTCTCTCTCTCTCTCTCTCTCTCTCTCTCTCTCTCTCTCTCTCTGTTTTTTCAAGACAGGGTTTCTCTGTGAAACAATCCTCAGTGTCCTGGAACTCATTCTGTAGACCAGCCTGACCTTGAACTCACAGAGATCTCCTGCCTCTGCCTCCCAAGTGATGGGATTAAAGGTGTGCACCACCATTGCCAGGGTCCCATGGTGTCTCTTACTGTGTGAACAAACAGCCTAGGGGCCAAGTTCTGAAATACCTGTGCGGTTTCATAAGGACATGTGGGTGAGGAGTGCTCCTGTGAGGAGTGGCCCTCACTCTCCTTCATGAGTCCACCGCAACCTTGTTGCTCCCTGTGTCACTCATAGAGAAAGAGTCTGCACCAGAAAGAACTTAATGAAGAAGCAGGGTGTGTGGGTACCAGCTCAAAGGTGTGGGGATGTGTCTGTCTTGACATCCTACTACAGCCCACATCACTGGACAAGATCATCAGACAGAGCACACCAAGGTGGAGGCCAGAGTAGCATGGCCTTGAGGCTCCGAGGGTTGGCTGGTCATTTCTGGTCTGAGCGCAGGGATGCTGAGGGAAGCAACTGGGGCAGTTCTCACAAATTTCAAAGCTGATGAGTGTAGCCTTTGAAAAGAAGGTTCCCCTCTGGCCCAGCCCCATCTACTGGCACCTAGGTCAGAGTTCTCTAGAAGTATTTAATTTTTTTCCTGTATAAAAAGGAAACTTGAAACTACTTGCTCATGAATTTTTAGGGGAAGAACATATCCACACTAGTGTTTACTTATTGCTAGTCTCTGCTGTACTCCCTGTTGGGACAAGACAGTGCATTACCTGGCACAAAAGTTTAAGGTAGTATCCTTCTGGGGAGGAGAGTAGAGGGGCTGGGAAGGGAAGGCAGCCAACGTGGTATGTCTGGCTGTATCACCCCTCTGTGGGTGACTGGAGCTATAACTGGGGTAAGCCTTGGGAAACAGTGGAAGTTACTTACTCAGAAGGGACAGGGGAGCCAGGATATCTACCAGTTAAAAGCAGATGCCAAAGTGGAAAGGGTGGGACATGAGGAGGACTACTAATGATGTAAGCCATGGAGACAAACCTGTCTGCCTTCTAGTGAGAGGAGCTGTGGAGATTTCTGGTTAAGCAGGGACAGTACTGTTGGCATCTATTCCATGTAAGCCTTGAGAGCGAAATCCTCTCTCTGACTCAATTTATTTGCTTTTTTTTGGTACTCTCTCTCTTTCCCTCCCTCTTACCAACTTTCCTTTCTTCCTTCCTTTCTTTCTTTCTTTCTTTCTTCCTTCCTTCCTTCTCTTTCTTTTTTCTTTCTTTCATTCTTTCTTTCTCTCTCCTTTTCCTTATTTCATTCTTCCTCTTCTTTCCTTCCTTTCTTTCTTCCTAGCCCCCTTTCTTCCTCCCCCTTCCTTCCTTCCTTCCTTCCTTCCATGTCCTCCCTCCATTTTTACAAGGTGGAAATTGAACCCAGGGTCTTGCACATAATACACAACTGTTCTATTGAACCCCCTCCCCAGGCTTTAAACAGGGTCTTACTATGCATCCCTTGACTGGTCTAGAACTCATTATGAGACTAGTCTGGCTTTGAACGCACAGAGATCCACATACTTTCGCCTCCTGAGTACTGAGATTAAAGGAGTGCACCAGCTTGCTTTGTCAAGTTGTAATTCTTTTTATTTTATTTCAGTTGTATACATTTGAGGGGAACTGTGTGATATTTTGATACAGTGACCCAGTCAGGGTGGTTAACATTCTTTCTCTTTAAATATTAAGAAGTATCTTTGGCTGGATGGAAGAAGTGCATGCTCTTAATCCTAGCACTCAGGAACCAGATGCAGGTGGATCTCTCAATTTGATCTACAGTGCGAATTCCAGGACAGCTAGGGCTACAGGGAGAAACCCTGTCTTGAAAAACAAACAAAAAACAAAAAAACATAATGTTTTGGGGGGGTACAAGGTAGTATTCAAGGCATAAACAAACACAATAGGAACTGATCAAATGAAAGCAAGTAATGCTTCCATCCATCCCCTTGCCACTGCTTGTGTTTGGAACCTTGAGTCCATACTTTTTTGTGTCTTCATAAAATATAGCTTCCTGAGAACTGTAGTCATTCCACGCTGAGGAAGACAGACCTATTTCTTTATCTAGCCATGTTTGAGAACTCAAACATCAGCTTCTCCCTCCTTCAATCTATACTTTAATCATAGTCAAGAAGCCACTACCGTACCTACCTTCCAGTTGACTTTTTAAAATGGCCACATATGTGAGATATGTGCGGGAGAACATGCAGCATGTGCCTCTGTGTCTGACTTGTTTCTCTGGATGCCCCCAGCTCCAGTCACTCTGCTTCAAATGTGAGAGCATTTTCTTCTTTATAAAGTCTCAGTAATATCCCCTTTTCTGTTTTCTTTTGTTATAAATAGATTTTTTATAAAATATTTTGATTACTGTTTCCCTCTCCCAACTCCTCCAAGATCTTCCCCACCTCCTCTCCCATCTGAATCCACACCATTTCTAATGTTTCTTGCTAGAAAACAGTCATCTACAGATTCATAATAAAATAAGATAAAAAAACCAAATGAGCCAGAATGGGACAAAACAAACAAATAAAAACAAATGAACAAGAGAAAAAGAGCAAAAAGAAAAAGCAGAGAAACACATAGACATAGAGACTAATACTTTGTTCTCTCTAGCAAGCAGCTCCCAAGTGGACAGGGTTTGTTCCCTGTGCCTGCCACCTCTGTGTTGGGTCTACTAGGCAGGACTACAGCTTAACCTTCTGCTAGTGACACTATTTGCAGATACTGACTGCAGGTGAGAGTGCTGTTCTCTCTCCAAATGCCACAAACTGATCCAAAGTGATGAGAGGGAGTTGGTATTTCTGTGCTCAAGGCAGACCTTGTACTTGGGAGAGCATATGGCAGAACAGAAGCAGATGATGACTGTGCAGTCATGCTGCATGGGATAGGGCAAACATAGAAGTCATCAGCCAATCACCTTCCTTTAAAGATGAGAAGATTGAAGATGAAAAGCATGGTGGGCTAGTGTGGTAGCTCAGGGTCACTTGGGAGAATTTAGTTTTAAATTTTGTTATTCTTTCATAGTGATTCCACCACAAAGAGACTGTAGTTGTCCCACTGTAGAGAGACTGTAGTGGTCCCATCACAGAGAGACTGTAGTGGTCCCACTGGAGAGACTGTGTAAAACTCTGATTTGTGAGAAGGATGAAGATGCATTTTGGAAGGAAAGGATGAACCCTATATACCACACTGTGGAAAGCTGAGGACAGAGAACCCCAGCTGGTAACATACAATATGGCATTGCCAGAAGGCAGGATTGGGCATGACTTTGAAATTTACTAACTTATCAAATTTTTGACCGCTGTCTTAGTTACTGTTCTATTGCTGTAAAGAGACACCATGACCAAGGCAAATCTTATAAAAGAAAACATTTAGTTGGGGACTTGCTTATAGTTTCAGAGGGTTAGTCCATTATCACCATGTCAGGGAGCATGGCAGCATACATGATGCAGAAGAAATAGCTAAGGAACACATTTTGACCCTCAGGTAATCTGGGGTGAGGGCATTTGGCCTGGCATGGGCTTTAAAACTTCAAAGCCCACTCTCAATGACACCTTCTCCAACAAGGTCACACCTCTTAATCCTTCCAAAGATGGAAGCAAAATCAAGACGGGAGAACTGCATAGCAGTTAGAAAAATACTAACAAGTATTTATAAAAGCATGGATGTGACTAAGGATGGCACTGATAGAAATCAAATATGAGTGAGACTGTATCATATGAACATATCTAAAAAAAGGCCTGGAACAGGGAGTTGGAGAGATGGCTCAGCAGGTAAGACCATGTGCTGTTTGTGTAGAACACTTGAGTTTTGGTTCCAGCACTTATGTCAGGCTGTTTACAATTATCCATAACTCCAGTTACACATGATCCACTACTCTTCTCTGGACCCAGCAGGCACCTGTATTCATGTACACATACCCACCGCCAATACATGTATATACATGTAAATAAGAACATTCTAGAATAAGCAAAGCAGAACTGGTAGGTTATTTCATAACTAGGAAAGGCCATGTGGCATCCTTCCTGGGTTCTGGCAACTTATGGAGTTGCACAGGTGTATATTTGAGATCCGGCATTTGATGTTCTTCAAAGAAAATGGAGAGATCAAAGTCATGCACTTAATGGATGATGACACTATAAAGGGAACTGGAAAAGAATAAATTATCTATCTTATTCATTAATTTCTTCTTTCAGCACATGCCTAGTAGGACTGCTGGCTGCTCCATACTCCTTTAGGGTCATCCTTCTGAGACCAGCACATGATGCTCTCTCCTGGTTCTGGTAGGGCAGTCTGAATGCATCTAGGAGTTGTGCCCTATGGGAAGAGTAGGACCAACTATCCTTGATAGACTCAGGCATTTCTGCAGTGGCTACCAGGGGGACTGGGACCCAAGTGTCCCCAAGACATAACCTGCCTTTCATCATCTTGGTTCAGTTACCTTCCTTTCTTGCCTGTATTCCTTCCATTATCCTGTGCTTCTGTGGCTACCTCTCAAACAAATCCCCACATTCATGTTCTTGATCCAAGCTCTGCTTTGGGAGAACCTCAGCTGATTTTCTCCTGACATTTTGAAGAGTGTGAAACAAGGTCAGAACACCTTACAGTGTCCTGTAATAAAGACACAATTTAGCTAATAATAAAAATGAAGTTGAACTAGTGTTAAGGTCAGGTAGCATAGCTTGGAAGAGCCCAGAGCTGGCAGGGTTCATTTCATTTTGCAAGCAACATGGGCAATGATGGGGACACCCCTCTGTCCTTTTCAAACTTTTATCCCTCTAGAGTTGTTTCCTTCTATGTAACCAGAAATTAGGGGAAACATCCATTTACTTAGGATGTTTCCTCATGTTCCTATAAATATCAAGGAGAATTGTATTAAATTTACCACCCATGTTGGTTTATTGTGCCTCCTAATTTTATTTCACAGCACAAGGACTTTAGCCTTTGGAATTGGCTCCGGATGTTTGGAAGCCATTTTCAATATTTTCAAGACTGCTTCCCCATCTGCATGACATATATTTCCTATGAAAACCCAGCACATATTTCTTTGACCATGGGGGGAGATGCCTTTCAGGGATACTCAGAACTACTGGCCCATCAGCAGCTGGCAGAAACATGTAGGAAGTGTTATCATCTGGAAACGGGCAACAGATTCACATTGTCGGAGCTGTCATCCCCACTCTAGCAGCCTTTCTGGGTGAAAAATTCTTCAAAGCACGTGTGTTCGAGGCCAGGGCATTTCTATTCTGGTTTTCTTTTTTATATTCCTCACCCAAATGGATGAGCTAAGGCGTTGCCTAATCCAGGATCTAGTAGAGCATCAGATGAAATGCAGGCTGAGCCTGGGAGAGGCCTTTCCAGACAGACTGTGGAGTTAAGTGTCAGACACCACACTTACGGTATAGAATGAGCATGCAGAGTGTACAAGGGTCCTACAGAGTCAGCTCAATACTAGGAGCTGACCATCTAAGGGAAGTTTTACTTTAGGTGGTTATAGGTAATTTCACTTTGTATTACAAACCCACTAAATGATGTGAGTTAGCAGAGTGGCTTCTTTTGTTTATACATTGCCTTGCTCAATTCTTGTCTCCTCCAAAGACCATAGGATGGTATGACCCTGGAAGGAATGCTCATGGTGAGGTCTGTAGGTAGGGCTACACCCACAGGGGACTGAATCATTTCCCTTCTTCCAGTTTATCTGTACAAACCATACAGGAAGACAGCAATATCACTCATATGGCAGCCCATGGATCCCATTAGCCATTCTCATAATGGCTGAGGTAGAGCCCTTTACTGTGATCCTAATGGGTGCCTGCATGTATCAGAAGACCAAGATGTAGCCTGAGCCTTGGACTTTGTTCAACTGAGTCTGAGGTTCTTGGCAATTTGGGCAGGACTTCCTAAGTTGGGAGTGCTGGGTGCTATTGATGGGGCTTAGGACTTGGCACACTTGGAGATCTGAACTTGATCTCTTTTGGCTTGCTCATGTTTGAAGACTTTGGCATATGTAGTGTAATTGTGACCTGAGTTATCTTCCTCAGGCTCTTCTTGTGTTTTTTGTTGGCAAAATGCATGTTTCAAGCCAGGAATGGTAGTGCATGCTTTTAAAATTAGCACTTAGGAGGTAGAGGCAGGTAGTTTACATTCAAGACCAACCTGGTCTGAAAAGCAAGTTCCTGGCCAGCTAGAGTTATCTGGTGAGACCCTACATAAAAGAAATGGGGGGCATTTTTCATTACAAAGAACAACTGAACACAAGACAGTGATGTAAGATACAAGGCACACAAAGCGGTGAGGCATATAGAAATCATTGTGACATCATTGTAGTTATTAATGCCTCACTGTTATTAGTTAATATAAATTTAAACATTTAAATGCAAATAAAAATTATCCAGTAAAAAAGTTGAGTTTTGTAGAATGGCTGAAATAGCATGACCCAACTTCATCAAGAGTCTTGCTTTAGATCTAAAGCCAAGCAGAGAACACAAGGGGATGGGGCTTTTTCCATGAAAATTGTAAGCAAAAAAGACCAGGGGTGATGAAAACCAAACAGCATAGCCTTTAAGTTTAAAAGGATGAAAGAAACACTAAGGAACATTGCATATTAATAAACAGTTTTATACATTGTGAAGATTTAACAATAATAAACGCTGGAGGGATCTAATCATACTCTTCAAAAGATAGGCAGCTTCTCAGTGGTGGGTGCCTTTGCTATGTTCATGTAAGCAACTCCAGCTAAACATGTAGGGGCAGTCACACAGGCATGCGCACAGGTATTTACCCCCCCACCCACACACACAGAGGAGAGAGAGAGAGAAAGAGAGAGAGAGAGAGAGAGAGAGAGAGAGAGAGAGAGAGAGAGAGAGAGAGGGAGGGAGGGAGGACTGGTTGAAAGAGGAAAGTAATCAACAGGAATGGGAAGGGGACATGAGAGGTTATGAAATGTCATAAGGAACCCATTAGTTGGTATGACTGGCATATATTAAAATGAGATAGCCAAATATGAAGTAAAATTACCATAATTGAAGGGACAGATATTTATTTAGTAAAGTTTGAGATTTTAATACTCAAGAATAGAACAATCAGACAGCAGTCAACAGGGAAAGAGAGAACAAGAGCTACAGAATACTTCAATGATATCTGAGGCAGACAGGAAGACAGACAGATAGATGGACAGTCTTTCTTCTATGTGATTATAGTGGATTATAGCGGAGTGGAAAAGACCCTCTTCTCCAGTGTATGGGAATGTTTCCAGGGAGATTCCCATTAGGCCTTTAATTAAGCACCAATAGATATAAAAAGAGAAGTCAGAGGGCAGGTCTTCTCCAACCACAAGATAAGGTTATAAATCAACAGAAATTCATAGCTCAGCACATTCCCAGATATCCAGTGCAGAAGAAGACGTCACAGCAGCATTAGAACATGGGTAGAGACATCCAGTGCAGAAGGAAAACATCACAGCAGCATTAGAACACAGGCAAATACAAATGAAAACAAACCCCACACACACCTATCATGGAAACAGTGCTCAGGATGGGAGACACATCAATACTACCCAAAGTACCCAATAGAATTTATGTAATTACTATCAAAGTACAATGATTATTTTTTCAGATATAGGAAAATATATTATCCAGGGACACTGCAGAAACCACAACGATGCTGAAAAAGAAAAAAAAAAACTAAGAGACTCACACTTCCTGGACTTCAAAACCAACTACACAAGCTATAGTAATCAAAGCGGTGTGGTACTGACAAAAACAAAAATTCCAACAACAATCAAGAATAAACAAAACAAAAACTCAAGGACAAGTGGGAAATAATAGCAGCATTTATTTTCTTAATTTTTTGTTTTTGCTTCTTTGTATGTTCTGAAGGAGGAGGGGCGATCAAACTAAATTTCTTCAAGTAGAAAACTCAGACACCTAAAATAAAGTAAGTTCCTTGCTTTTCTGTCCTGCATTGTCTACAGCTGAGATGAGATTATCAGAATCTCTGTGGCTACTGTTATAATTACCGCTATCGGTGGGCACTAATACTAACAATCTTCTAGAGGACTTTACTGAACAATCCACATTTCTAATTGCATTTTATCCAAATGATATTTTTCACAACTTCCGTGTCATTTCTTTTGTCTTTTGGCAGCACTTTTCAGGAGGTATGGCCTACAAGAAGACATGTCAATGTAGTAGGAGCTGCACGCAAACTTGGCAGCCATTCACAAGCAAGTTGAATTTCTGGTGTATTTACATTAATTTGCAATGAAGAGCATTACTTAAAGCATTTTTCATGTCTACTGCTGTGTATCCACTCTGACTTGAAATAGAAATTATATTTGGTTGTTTTACAATGGAAAGTATTTTCATTTTGGTCTTCTACTTTGGGAGAAAATGTGCACAGTTAGTGTCAGTTTACATAGTTCTCTTTTCAAATGGTGCTTTGGATGTTCATTATGAACAGGAGTGAGGGACTATGGAGTAGCATACCAGTCATGTGAAAATTCTTGCAGATTCAACAAATGATAAAAACCACAGATTTGAGGATAATCAGTACTCAGAATGAGTAAACATTATTAAGTGGGTATGAAGTGGAAGAACCAAGTACAGTATTTCAAAGCATGGTTCTACAGAAGGAAAGAACTTGCATCATGATTCCATACAAGTCAAATTAAAGAGCTGTTTAAAGACAAAACTACTCTCCTTCAATGGACAGCAGGATAATGGAGAAGCGTTTGGCTGGACCCCAGGAATGGAGAGTGTCCTGTGTCTAACCTTGGTTGTGGATATGTGTAAAGCCTCAGGGAACTGTGAATTTCAGGTACATCTCCTTGCTGCCTATTCATTATGTCTTTATAAAACAAAATATATAGAAACACAACTAACATGTCCCTGTGATTGGTCATATCCTTTCCAAGCTCTATAAGACCCTCCCTTCATACCTCATTATGACTAACCAGAGTAGATTTCCAACAATCTTTTGACTTTTATGAAGGCCAAGTTCATCTGGGACACTATGAAAGATTCTTGAACAATGTTTTTCAGAAGAATATGGCAATTAACATAAAGGTAGAGGGAAATCTATCCTGCTGCTACTTGTCTCCATGGCTCTATTTATTTAGCTGAGTGCTTGTTCTCATTTCTAGCTTGGAAAGTAGGAATCATATGGCATGGTTAGTGCTTCCCATTCTTGTGAAAGAAATCCCATTTTGCTTTTTAATGCTTATTTATATTCTAATGGATCCACGAATGCCTGAATTTATTATAGAATTACAGGCAGTGTTGCAATGCCCTAATATTCAGTTGAGCATTGCTAAAGAGGTTGGATATTAACTTGATAAACAAATTCAAGATTCTGTCCCCTTTTTGTTGTTCTTACCTTTCAAACTGGCAGATGCTTCAATGTTCTGCTGCACTAGGGATAGCACAGGGCAGAATCTGGAGGCAGCCTGAAGACTTCTGGCTTTGTTTTTAAGAGCCTCAGAAGAAATATTGACTAGAGAAAGACTTTCTCTCTGATTCAAATGTGCAACTTCAGGAAGGCATTTCTTGTTAGGAGCAATTCCCCAGGGAGGCAGAGTGATCATCCCCCAAACCAGTGATCCAGACACTAGATTTTTGTACAGTGTTGTCACAGCTGAGGGGTCACAGACACAGAGGCAATGGATGCTTAAGCCATAAGCTGCATGGGAAGAAGACTAAAGACAGGTACCATATGATCCTCTCATTTCCCAAAGTCTGTGTAGGTCTTTGAAGCCTGAAGACCACTTGAGATTGTTTTATCAGGCAGATGGGATGGAAACTCATAGTCAGAAATTAGATCTATCAGAAAGAAAGAAACAAAGGAAAGGTGTCCCTGACACACCTGAGTCATGGGTGGAGATTGATATCTGCCATGCTGTAGAAAAATAATGCCTTCAAAATCTCTGTCATTGCAATTTGAGTCTCCTGGAATAATGTGGTTTTGGACTCCAA
Source organism: Mesocricetus auratus (assembly GCF_017639785.1). Taxonomy (NCBI): domain Eukaryota; kingdom Metazoa; phylum Chordata; class Mammalia; order Rodentia; family Cricetidae; genus Mesocricetus; species Mesocricetus auratus. Next base: position 113,630,296 of record NW_024429189.1, read on the forward strand.
AGAAAAGACCTAACCTGACGTATGATTTTAGAGAATGGTAAATTGGAAGCATGTAGGAGCTGTGGAAAGAGCTTTGGAACTAGACTTGAGTGTGACTGGTATGGCTTGGATCCTGAAGTGATGGACATGGGGAGGCTGGACAGTTAAGGGCTTTCAGCCTAAAAAGAGTGACTAGCAGAGTCTAGGACTGGACACTCCAAAAAGCAGTCTCAGAAAGCCAAGAAAACCTTGGAGCTTTGTGAAGTCTGGTCTTTTGTTGTATGAGACACCAAGGCCATGGTCAGGAAATCACTCAGAAGAAAAAATAATTCTATGGCTAGATTCCACAAATCTTTGTGAATAGCCAGGGAAGGGGAGTTTCAGAAAGAAGTCAGAAAAGCCAGAAAAGCAAATGCAATCAAGCTAAATGGGCCATTACCCAGACAGTCATTTTTCTATTCCAGTTTGTGAAGGGAGATGGGAAGAGAACTGACAGTAGGTAAACTCGGGGCTGCAGGTGCTTGCTTGGGAGGGGATACATTCAGGTGTAATGCAGAGGCCCCCAGCTCGACTAACGGCCCTGATGGAAGCAAGCAGGAGAGCTGAGAACACAGGATGGATGCTGTAAAGGGTGCAGGAAACTGTATTTCAGCCAGGAGACAGAGTTAGGGGTTCAAAGCAGAATCTTCCAGGTATTATCCTCAGTCACAGGATAGTTGCAATAACACATTTTGGGGAGCAGTTGGAATAGGATCTGTAAGAGTAAGAGATGCTATGATTTTGGTGTCAATGTGTTTGTGTGTGTGTGTGTGCGTGCATGCGTGCGTGCGTGCGTGCGTGCGTGTGTGTGTGTGTGTGTGTGTGTGTGTGTGTGTGTGTGTGTGTGTGTGTAGTGATGACCATAACTGGGGAGCTAATCTGGGAAAAGCCACATCCTTGAATTTACTTTTAAAAAGAATGCTGTTTATCCAGGAGGGAAAAGAAGAATAAAGAAGAAAAGAATGCTTCTTCTTCTTCTTCTTCTTCTTCTTCTTCTTCTTCTTCTTCTTCTTCTTCTTCTTCTTCTTCTTCTTCTTCTTCTTCTTCTTCTTCTTCTTCTTCTTCTTCTGCTGCTGCTGCTGCTGCTGCTGCTGCTGCTTCCTCTTCCCCCTCCTCCTCCTCCTCCTCCTCTTCCTCCTCTTTCTTCTAACAGGGTCTCTCCATTTCTCTGCAGTGGAGGCTGGCTTGACCTCCTGACACTACTGGTTCATGCAGCACACTTGGATGATGTCAGTGTTAATGAGCTACAGTTCAGGCGAGAGCCCAGAGACCCTTAAAAGTTGAGCCATCAGTGAAGCTGGTGCAGGGAAGCCATGACTCTTCTACTTCCCCACATGTTGGCATGTCCTTTCACTCTAGTCGATTGTATTTTACATTAAGGAGCTCATCCTGTGTGCTCACGTGTACATAAATGCACACATATGGACCTCTCAACACAGAACGGAGAGAAACTCCTGAGTTTGTGGTCTTTATAAGTGAAGTTTTTCTTTTTATATCTCTATAGCTCCAAAATTTGGGACTCTCACATTTTATAAACTATAAAGTAGAAACATCAATAGTATGTGTTTGCTGTCTTCTAGGTCCCAAATATGCACAAATGGAGGAGCAGAATCAAGCAAAAGAATGGTTTGAATAACAGCATATTGATAACAGATAGTACGGACTTCATTAGACTACAGAAGACTGAACAGAAACTCATTGTTTGGAATGTGTGTGCCTTGGTCTCAATAAAAATATCCGGTTGCAGGGATATTTCATGTGGTTTGAACTAACAGGCAAAAAATTAAAAATTCATTGGTCTCTGCTAATTCATGTAATTGTATATTTTGGAGGTAAACATGATGGCATAGGTTTGCTGTAAGGGAACTGATTGGAAAATGATCTGCAGGAAATTTATTGCTGGTCATAAGATTTCTTTGGTTTAGAAAACTGCTGGGTTTGGTAAAATCTGCAGCACAGAATGAAAGTCTACTTTAATAAAAAAATGTGGATCTGAGATTTGCGGTTTTTTCGAAGAGGCCATTTGATCCATTAAAACTGCATTGATTTATTCTCCATGCTGGCTTTTCCTAAAATCCATCAGTTTGTTGTGTGTAGTCAGTACTTGACAGGCATTGCTCTAGCAATGCAAAAAGACCCTTCTTAATCCTTAACACGAACCTTACTTCTTCCTACCTAAGGTTCTCATGATGGAAAAGCCAGCAGTTTCTTTTGCTTTTGTAGAAGATAGCAAAGCAGTTATTTCATTGTCATAGAGTCTGCTTGGCATCAGTGAGCTCTCAGGGTTGGAAAAACAGCTACAGAATTAGATCATGCAGCCTGCTTGGCTGGGGCTCCAAGTCTTCCCTTCAGAACTCCACAGTGCTTTGTCTGGGCCAAGCTGAATTGCATTCTCAGTGGGGACTCTGCCACTGTCCCTGGAACAGGATGCCATGGTCTAATTGGCCTTATTGTTAGGAAATTGTTCATAAGATTAGGAAACTCAGAGTCAACGGAGAGCCACGGTGGAGCTCCTCTTGCACAGGGCATCCTCCATGTGGATCCAGTTACTGAGAAAAGCGACTGAGGTAAAGGGCACAGATGCAGTCAAGAGACTCCAGGTTCATTTCTGACATGGCACAGAGGAGGCCAGCAGGAAGATGGGGTTATACTGCATTTTGGGAGAATAGACATGTAAATCATTTTGCCTAATTAGGCTTTTAAAAAAATTTTGTGGAGTGTCTCAAAGGAGCTTGCTAATTATCCTTATCTATTTTGGGTCAGCAGTCACAGCAGGGTCTAAGATCCTATCACTCTCTGAGGCTGGGCAGGAGGTGTTATTTTCTGAATCCAGAGAGCAGAAACCAGGAGGAAACCCCAAGTTAGACTCTAGCACTCCCAGCATGCTTCATGAATGGATGTCACTTACCACACAGACACGGGGCGCTGGTGCTCTGAGTTTGTTAACTGTATTTCTATCTTGCTTTAAATTTGGATAGGGCACTGAGGATCAGCTTGGTGACAGGTTGGCTGCGTGAATGACCTTTCTTCCTTGTTGTTCCAGTGTTGACAAGTGTTAGTTTGAGTTATTAATTTGCTTGAACTGCAATGACAAAATACCACAGATGAGGTGGCTTACAGGAAATACATTTATCGTTATCAGACCTGAAGTCCACAACCAATTTGACAGGATTGGTTTCTGCCAGAATTTTTTTTTACTTGTTATCTTTCATGTCTGCACATAACATCTCTTTGTCTCTCTTGTTTTTTGAACTAAGACAAATCTAAACCAGGCTTGGTGACACATGTCTGTAATCCCAGCACCTGGTTGGTGGAAGGAGAGGTAAGAGGATCAGGACTTCAAGGCCAATCTCATCTTTGTAGTAAATATAAGGCCAGCCTGGGATACACAAATCTCTGTCTTAAGACACAAAACCAAACAACAACAATAAAAAATGTTGAGTGTTTTTGAGAAAAACTAACTATGTAGCCCAGGCTGGCCCTGAATGTAGGATCATCTGGTCTCAACCTGGAATTTCATTTGAGAACCATTAGCTATTAATTATTTCAGGCTTCTCTCTCTCTCTCTCTCTCTCTCTCTCTCTCTCTCTCTCTCTCTCTCTCTCTGAGTGTGTACTTGTGTGTCTCTGTGTGATTCTCTGTTGTATATTTTAAAATCTTCTCATAATGATATCACCCATATTGGGTTATGGCCAACACACTGGACCATTTTACTTTAAAAATAACTTTAAGAGATATCATCTCCAATTACAGTTATATTATGAGGTTCTGGTCTTAGAACTTCAACAGGAATTTGGGGACCAAAATGGAGCCTTAGCTCAGTGGGTGAATATGTAAAGGGAAATTAGAAAGGACTTGCAGCAGTGCCAAGGTAGAAAACACAAAGCTGCTGGGGTGTCCTGGGAGCCCTGGGGTCTAATCCAGGGAGTCTGAAAGAGGGTAGAGTTCCAGGCTGTCATTACATAATGCCTATATGTTTGAGAGAGCAACTAATAGATCTTAACATGGGTCTCTGGAAGCTGAAGACCCCTTTCCCTGCCTGGGTATCACAGGATCAGGAAGAAGGAAGGAATGCAGCAAGGGGGAACATTAAATAGTGAGAGAGCTGGCTTGACTGGGATCTGGAACACCAACTGTTTTAAGTAGGAAAACTATAGGAGCCCAATGCTGCAGTAGACATTGTAGAGCAGGGAGCCAGGAACTCAGCAGCACTGGCTAATCCTGCAGGACCCAGGATTTATTAGTCTAGAAAATGGCTCCAGACACGGGGACCTTTTTACATCTGACCATTGGGAAGTCTTGCTCTGATCACAGTCCATCCCTAAATAGGAAGCCAGAAAGAGAAACTCAAGTACAAGCTGCGTCTCTGGCCTCTTGCCATATTGAGGATTCCTGACATGGCTGTCTGTCTCTATTTCACGGATGTCTGCTGTTTTCGGGTTTTTCTTCTTAAGCTTGCTCATTTGTTCAAACGGGAGCTCAAAGAGAACTTCAAGGGCAGGCAAGAAGGGGATAGGAATAGTCCAGACATATGAGAGGAGGTAGGTTCTGTGCTGTCTGCACTTTATTTAGTGGATTGTTGTTCATTCTCCTTGTGTCCCTAAAGTGAAATCATTTGTAGTCTGAGATGAGGTGGTAGCCTACAAACGAGTCCTGAGATGTTGGGCTGGACGCTTCAGTGGCCTCCAGTAAACTCCTCATCAGGCTGTGTATTACTCCTGGTTAAAGGGTTGATTATCATAATCCCCTAGTGGTCCTTGAAGCAAGGCTGATCTGAACTCTCCAAGGAGTTATGTTCATTTTCAGCAGGTTCCATGTCCATCCTATGAAAAGTTCAGCTTTGGAACACGTGACTCCAATAGGGTCCTCTAATTACCTCTAGTTATTTGTGCACGAATGAGGCTTTCCACAGAGTATGCACCCTCCCACTCCCAAATCAACAAATTCATTTGGAAGCATAAGAGAAAATAGGAAAAAAAACAAAGACACTGGCTAGTTAAAAACTGAAGTATAGTGGTAGCAACCAGCTTTGAAGTATATGTACCATCTTACAAACCAGGTACAGCTTTAACCAGTTGTAGATGTTCTTTCTTTTCTTAGAACAAGGTCTGTCTTCACAATTTTACAAAATAGGAACATTTCATATGACTTTTCAAGTGGATTTTGCACAGACTTTGGGAGCAGTTGGGGGCTGGCCTGTAGTAAGTACTTATGCCTACCCTTTGATTACTATTGGTATTACAGCTGCTATCATTTTTGTTATGCAGTAAGATGCTTTCAAGTTTGAGACTCCCCCTCCAGAAAGTATAGTCTTTGCTGGAAACCCAGAAAGGCAGGGAAGATCTTCATGTGAATTCTTCAGCATGAGGGACCCTGAGAAGGGGCAGAAAGGAAGAGACCCTAAGACTAAGGAGTCAGACTCTCATCTTTTCATCTGGTGAAATCAGGAAGTGGCCAAAACGCACATATTCCTGGTCACTTAAGATTTTATCAACCAAGGTTGAACATGAATTAGTCTTGGGAACATACTGATGTTTACTTCTGCCTTGCAGCCCTTTTATGGTGACTGCCATTTTCCTTAGACACAGAATCTCTGAAAGAGTCCAAAGGGGGGCGTGAGTTATAGGAGGGAGAACTATGATTGGAATGCAAATGAAATTAAAAAACTAGCAAAAAAGAATGAAGTATTAAATGAAAATGACAGTAGTGCTTATTCTGTAGGGGGAACAAGTGACTGTTTACTTGAAGAATAATTAATTAAAAATAGAAACATGAACTTTATTATTAATAGGTATTATGAAAAAAACTACAGTGTTAGATTAAACATGTTGTATTATAAGAAAAAATTCAGTAATCACACAAAAGGGAATTTTCTGGAGGATGAGCTGCACTTCCTTTACTTTGAAGGTATTCCCCCAATGTGTTTTTATTTATAGCACCACAGTCAAATATTTGGCAGGTTGTATCAAAAGAAAATTGCACTGAAACAAGGGAACAATAAAGATGGTTTGTGAACTCAGTGCTTCTGTCCTTTACCAAATGCGTCTTTGTGGGTTTGGATCCAATGTGCCTTTCTTTAACAACTCAACGTCTTAATGTTCATCCTAGTACACAAGATGTGACTGTGCTGTTAACAAATGAGAAAAATTGACAATAGTCTAGGGCAATACCCATGCGTTGAGTAAACCGGAAGTGGCGGCCGACTGAGCACAGAGTATTGATGTGTTGCTGCGTCCACTCAGTCCACAATGATTTACTCACGTGATTTAACTGCTGAATGTCTGATGTGAGGTAAGTTTTGGTCATGGGACTATGTACTTTCTTACTAGCTGGTCTAAAGGAACAGAGCACCGGTTTTGAAAATGCTCGTGCATCAGGCTGTGTTTATTGAACCGGCACAAAGATAGCACAAGGAAAAGGGGGCAGCTGAGGCAGATGGGGATCAATTCTAGGAACGGGGAAATCATCAGGAGCCTAACAGCTATTCTTGCTGTCTGTCTTGCCTTTGAGTGGCTTTTAGCTCTCTGCCTCTTTTTGGAGCCACATGGCATATCTTCTCTCTATTCCTGTTCTGGCCCCACTTCTTTCTATAGACCTCTATCGAAGCCCATTCATGCTGCTATAACAGAAAACAGGCCGAGTAATTTAAAAACAACAGAATCTATTTATCACAGTTATATAGGCAGGCAAGTTAGAGATTAAGGAACCTAGCAAGGTGCACATCTGGAGAGTGTTTGGCTGTACCTTTGCTTGGTGGAAGGGATGGAAAGGCAAAGAGAAAGGAGTGAACACAATGTCCTCAAATGGTGGCAGGGCAAAAAGAATTATCCATTCACCCCTTCAAGCTTATTCATAAAGTCTTTAATCCATCAATGTGGGCTCTACCATCATGACTTGATTCTTTCCCCAAAAGGGAGGTAAACATTCAAGTCACAGTGTATACCTCTCTGTATCCCCTAGAGACTAAACTGACTCCCTCAGTCATGGGGGTATCTTTCCACTTAAGAATTGGCAACTCTTGGTCATGGTCTTGGCTATTTCAGGTTTTGACCTCAGGGGTGAGCCACATGTTACTAGGTGTTTGGTAATTAGTTTAAAACTTGCCATCTTCTCCTAGCAACCAGCCATGCTCAACTTGAGGAAATAGGAAACAAGGCATGTGATACAAATAGAACTCCCTAGATGTGTGCTGCCTGGAACCACTGAGACTGAAGTTATAGTGTGGCAGGAAATCCTTATGTCTTCTAATTGGAGTTAGTTGGCCATAAGATTCTTGCTATCGTTTGACACTTCTTTCCCTCCCTTGAATCTCATTGCTGAAATGATTTTGAGATCATCTCAGGCCTAATGACATAATAAAAAACAATGAAATTAAGTGCCCTACAAGTCAGGCAATTTGAGAACTTGTCATAGATAGGCCAGGTGAGGAGACTGAGGCAGGAAGATCTCAAGGGCAAGATTGTCTCATAGAGTGAGGTGAAGATCAACTTAGGGGATTTATGAAATCTTGCCTCAAAATAGAAAGTAAAGAGGGCTGCTCAATGCTGGAGTGCTTGCCTTGAATATGCATGTGTGGGACTTTGGTTTCAGTTCACCATACCACAAAAAACTAAACAGAACAACACCAAGAACTTATCATTTTCATTCAAAGACACTCTGGTTATCCTCACTTTTATATAAGGAAACAGAAGCATGAGGAGGTTGAAAAGAATCATCAAGGATCTAATGAGAGTGTAGAGCTGTGACCCAAACCAATGGAGCTAGGCTGCAGAGTTCCCCTTTAGTCATTTCACACCCTACCCTTGGTAGTGTGAGTCGAGTTGAGTTGACTTATAGCCAGCAATCTGGCCTTGCCTTATTCTTTGAGTCCTTGCTTCTTGAGTTCTACAGTATCCCCACATTTCCCTGAGATACATTTTGAATGGCAATGAGGATATGCATGGACAGAAGCAGGGTCTACATGAGAGGGTTGTTCAAGACAATCTTACTCTTTAGATGCAGGCTGGGGTGAAGGCTAGGCAAGGGGACAGATAGCAAAGGGAATAAGAATTGGAGAAAGGGTCAAGGAAACAGCTAAAAAGTAGCTCTGAGTGATGTATATTAAGGAAGAGTTTTTTCTTTTTTCTCCAGTGTTTAGAAAGAAAGTCTGACCACATATTCAATCTAGTGCATCAAATTCTAGCCTTCTTGATCAAGGCCAGGAACCAGTGGTACCTACCTCCTCCTCTTTTTCCTTCTTTCATTTCTCTTCCTCTATTCCCCTCCTCCTTCTCTTCTTCCCTACTCATCTTCCTCCTATTTCTCATGCTTAATGTTCTTCACCATAAGTGTTGGAACTCACATGGTTTGGAGGTGGTCTTGAGTTTCATTCAGGATGAGTATTCCTGCTCTGTCTTGAGTCCACATAAGCAATTTCCCTGGGACTGGGAAACTTTTACAGTATGTATTTACAATCTTTCCCAATAAGTTTTTATATTTGATTTTGTAAAACAGATTGTCCTGGAATTTTATAAAGCTACCAATGAACAGGGCAAGAATCAGGTCTTAAGTCATTTTAGTAGTACCACTGCCACAATCTGTAGAATTTATTTCATTGATGACCTTCAGGGTTGTTCTGTCATGACAACATGTAAAATGAGATATAGAAAAAGAAAAAGCAAATTTACATATGCTCAATGTTTGATTCACAGCATATGTCGATATTCCACATGCCTCCACAACAAATTATATGAAATGTGATGCTGTTCAAATTTCAGAGCTCAAGTTTATTTGGTTACAGCGCATCCCCAGTGGCCTGTGATCCCTCTCCTGGACACTCACTTAAATGTTTTAGTAGATTATTTTCCACACTCAGTTAATAATCCTAATGTTCAAGAGTATAGAATGTAAGGCAGCTTTTGGTTTACATACTGTAATGGATGCAAAGCAATCAGGGTTCCATGCTTGCGACAGCATCTCTACTTATTCTGCATTCCCAGAATGTTGTACATCACTTGGGAATATTCAGACAATGACTGCAACATTTCCTTCAGAGGACCTAGTTCAGTCTAGATGTAGTAACTTTCTTTTTGTGGTCTTATTTAATCATGCCATCAACTTGTAGCTGTGAGAGAAAATGTTCTTTCCAGTTGGTATGCTGGATCAAAGCACTGAGTACAGCCACCTTTTCTCTTTGGTGGTGCCTGTGTTCTTACTCTGCATTGGTCAGTGTGAGGGATTGAAGAGAATTAACACATTTGACTACTTTAAATATTATTTATACCCACGAAGAAGAACTCAGTGGTTTGCATAGGTAAATTTAAATTTCTGAGCAAGAAAAAACAAACCAAATTTCTCATTGTCAGGTGAGGATACTGAGGCCACTCCTCTGAGTGGCTTCATCAAGATCACGGAGGTCTGTCTGGGTAAAGACCAGGAGAAGAGTTCTCTGAAGCAGAAGGAGATTTTTCAGGGCATGGAGTTTCTGGTTCTTGGTTGTCCTTCCTACACCTCTACTTGCCTACACCTGACAATACAACCATCTTTGGCTTAATTCTCTAAATCATTAATTAAGTTTTAGGAAATCTTATAAGCCTTTTTGATTATTTCCTTTCCTTTTATTCATAATTACTCTGGTGAAATGAAATTTACCTGGAACTTTCTAATTACTTAACCATATAAACTTTTTCAATAGTGAAGAAAAGAAATATTGTCTAGTAAAGTATATCAAGTTCCAGGGCCAATGGGAAAAAAAGATTTCTTTAAAAAAAAGACCCTGCACTAGGCAGGGTAGGTCACATTTTTTAAAAGTACTTGGCATGCTGACATACAAAAATTGTTTTGAGTGTGAGGCCAACCTATACTTCATAATGAGTTCTATGTTAGAGTGAGCCACAGTATTTTCTCTCTCTCTCTCTCCCTGCTTATTTTTATCACCAAAAATACTCACCCAATGCTTATTAACTTGGAAGCAACCTAGATGCCCCTCAACCGAAGAGTGGATAGAGAAAATGTGGTACATTTACACAATGGAGTACTATTCAGCAGAAAAAAATCAATGGAATCCTGAAATTTGCAGGCAAATGGATGGCACTAGAAGAAACCATCCTGAGTGAGGTAACCTAGTCACAAAAAGAGAAACATGACATGTACTCTCTCATATATGGATTTTAGACATAGATCTGGGAGTGCCAGCCTACAATCCCATGGCCAGAGAGTCTGGGAAACAGAATCTTCATTCAGTAGCTGATTGAAGCAGAGGCAGACTCCCATGTCTAAGCACTGAGCTGAACTCAAGAAATCCAGTGACAGAGAGGGAGGACTGATGACCAAAGGGATTAAGACTGCGCTGGTTTAACCCCCAGAAACAGATGACCTGACAAGGGTTAGCTCTTGAATTCCAGACTGATGTCTGGGAATCCAGCATGGGACTGATCAAGACCCCCTGAATGTGGGTGTCAGTGAGGAGGCCTAGATAATCTATTGAGCCTTGGGTAGTAGATCAGTATTTATCCTGGGTATACAAATGGACTTTGGGCTCCCATCCAACAACGAGAGATGCACTTTCACCCTGGACACTTGGGGGAGGGTCTAGGCCCTGCCCTGGATGAAATGACAGACTATGGACACCCCCATGGAGAGCCTCACCCTCTCTGGGGAAATGATGAGATATTGGGGGATTGGTGGGAGGGTGTGGGAGAATGGGAGGGAAAGGAAGAGGGACCTGGAATTGGCATGTGAAGCAACCTTGTTTCTAATTTAAATTTAAATTTAAAAATAAAAAAATAAAATATAAAAAATAAATACTTAAGAAAGAATAATAAGCTGTGGTCAATACTTATTAAGAATAATCATATAAAATCTTCCACAAAGTTGTTATGGAGCCAAAGTGAATTAACTCATATGAGGCCTTCATGCTAAGACCAAAGCTGTACTTGATACTGCTGATTAAAACAGTGTCACCAATACCTGTGATTTACACACTTGAATGCTTTTGTTTCTTTGTAGAGGGAATTTTCTAAAACTTCTCTTGAAGCTGTTTTGAAAAATACAATGGATATTTCCTAAGTGTGGCTACCATACTGTGCTATAGGACATTCTATTTATTTTATTTAGTTAAAAAATTTAAGATGATCACCAATCTTTCTATTCCTATTTTATTCTCTCTCACACATCCTATTTCCTGATACCATTGTATTAAATTCTCTACTTTTGTTTGTCAAAATATTAACTTCTATGTAAGAAGGAGCCCATATGATGTTTGTCCTTCTATTAATTTATTTAACTTAATACTCCCCAGGTTCATTTGTGAGGCAACATCCCCAGGTTGCCTCAAGTGACAAGCTTCAATCTTTTTTATGCCTGACTAGTATTTAACTGTGCATGAGTGTACACCTTTTTTCTTCCTCAGTTTTCCATCTTTGGAGACTCACGTTGCCTCTGTCTTGGCTATCATAGCAGTGCTGAGATAAACACAAAGTGCACATGTCTTTTAGACATACTGATTTAAGTTCCTTTGAAGTTTTTGCTAGTAACAGGGTTAGACTTATTCTGTTTAAAGTGTTTTGAGGCGCCTCCATGCTGCGTACCATAGCAGGTGAACCAACTTACATTTATTCCTATGGCATATGAGAGCTTCTCTGTTTCCACAGCTGAGTCAGCATTCACTAGTATTATTTTCTTTTTAATGATAGGAATCACTGGCATTTGTGTTCCAGACTTTGACCCCAGGGTGTGTTCTGGGAATCATAGACAAGGTAAAGCTGCAGCTACCAAGATAGAATAAGAGAAAAAAGGAAGCAGAAGCAAGGAATGGACAGAGGGACAAAGAAGTGATAGGAAACAGATGAGAGGCAGCCATTGCTGCTGGTAATGTTTTCAAATGGTCGAGCAGCCTCTGCTGGAGGGTCCAGCACCGTCTGCATTATTCTGTGTACCTTGGTTTTTATTTGAAAGATAAATGATGACATCCATTTGTGCAAGTTTATCTGGAAAGAGCTACAGTGTTGCACACTTTTTGTTTCTGTCATGAGAAGTTCTCCAGAGTGGGATGCTAATCCTTCCTCTGTTCCCCAGCACTGTTTTGGACATTTGGATTTCCGATTAACCAACAGATGTGGGGGAAGAACGGCTGGCCCGGCCAGAGAGGTCCCGCATGACCACACATGTGCAAATACTGAGGCTCACAAATCATCTCTGTGAACTCAGCTGTAGTTCATGTGACTCCCACTTCTGCTGCCTGCATCAGATGTCTAAGAAAATTTGCAAGCAATATAGAACTGGGTCAGGAAAGCAAGGACAGAGCCAACAGAGTTGACTACAGGGAAGAATTCGACCATTTTCCTGCACTGAGCTTCTCTGTAAACATGGTAGTCTTGGGAACTGACTGCAGATGTAAGATGCTGATTGGAAATGTAGAATAGAAAGAACAGCCCTAGGTGGATTAATGGCAGCTGAATGAATACCAAATGCAGGAATCCTCAGACCTAGTAGAAATCTATTTGGCAACAAGATGGTTTGTCTAGACCTAAACATGCCCTTTCCCTCCTTGTGCCATATTCTTTCAGTTTCAAGGGAGCAAATAAAAGTTTCATGAGTTTCTCAGACATCAGGTAACTCTGAAAAATATTTCAGAATAAAACATAAAAATATGGCCCAGATTTATAACCTGTACTGAAAGAAGTGTAAAGAAGGGAAGGATATGCATGTGTGAGGTTTAAGCAGGTTGACCCCACATACGAAAAACACCATGGTTCTGGGAAAATGATGAAATATGGTAATTGACTTTAATTAGACAACAGCAATAACCTCCTTTTTTGGCTTCAGTAACACTGAGGTGGAAAACAGGCCTCAGTCACTATCTTTAGTTGTTCAAGCAGAGAAGAGTGCTAGTTCATAATTTCTTCCCAGCCTATAGTATAGAGGTGAGGCTGCCTTGGTACAGGGTTCTGATATCTAAGCTGACTAGTCAGTCAAAGTCCAAGGTGTATGCATCTAAGAATGGATGTCTGGGAGTCTTTGAGGAGGTGTTGTGTTAATGTTTCCTGATGGGGGATGTCCTTCTTTATATATGTTTTTCTTATTGGTTGATGAATAAAATATTGATTGGCCAGGAGAAGCAGGAAGATATGTGGGATTAGGAGGTGAAGAGAATGCTGGAGAGAGAGGCCAGGGGAGACGCCATGTAGAGACTGGGAAGATGGGATGCCCCAGGTGTTCTCCAGTAAGATAAGTCCATGTGGAAATACATAGGTTAGTAGTTATGGGTTAATAATGAAGATAGAGCTAGCCAATAAGAAGCCTAGGCCACCGGCCAGTGGTTTATAAATTAATATGTCCCTGTGAGTTTATTTGGGGCTGAATAGCTGCTGGACCTGGCAGGACCTGGCATGACAGAAGCTTCCTTCTTCAGTTTCCTGGGGAGATGGGAACAAACAACTATTCACCCTATATCAGACACCAATGACACAGTAAGTGTGATTTCAATAAGGAGTTTACAAAGCACAGGTAAGAGGTTATTTACAGGAGTGTGGGTGACCCCCAAAGTAGATGCGTCACTGCCCAGTCCCATATCACCATGGGTGATGACCTGGTAGAAGCACTATCATGAAGTTACCCTTTCAGTTAATATTCCACACTCTGTATACTATAGTATTTCCTGAAACCACATGTAGTATAGCTGGAACAGACTTACATAGAGTCAGCACGGGGTGCAGGAGGAAGTGGCTGAAATCTCAAGTGAAGGGATCTCTTCCTTCTATGAGGGAACATCAACAGGCCTGATCTTGATGCTCCCTTGAGAGTAGTCACAACTGCTCTGATAAAAATGGAAGTGTTTTTTATTCTTGAAAGATAGCATTGCATGATAAGTGTCATGTAGCACTAATAATAAAAACCCAGAGACAGATATTGGGGTTCAAGAGAAGCAAAACAGTCAAGCCACCAGAGAGCTCTTACCTCTACCAAGACAGGAAGTTGGATCCTATCCTCAAAGTGGCTGGAGACTAATTGCCAGTTCTGAGACCCTGCTCCTTTCTTATATAACTTTCTAGTGCTAGGATTAAAGGTGTTACTCTGTTACTCTTAGATTGATTCACTCTCATGTAGCCCAGAGTAGTCTTGGACTCAAAGAGATTCCCCCTCCGCCTCAGTCTCCTGAGTCTTGGTTAAAGGTGTGTGCCACCACCGCCCAACTTTTATGGCTGTGGCTAGCTTTGCTTTCTGGTCTTAAGTAGCTTTATTAGATTATAAACAGTATGTCACCACATTGTTGGCCACCACTGAATCTCAATTTCTGCATATTTAATATGGGGAAAATCAACCTGTTTTTGTGTGATAATTAGGTGGGTGATGGGGAAGTCTAGTGTATATTTCAATAAAGCACTGTTGTCCAATAGGGAAGCAAGATAGGTGGGACTAGGAGTCGAGGAGGATTCTGGGAAAGAGAAACACAGGGAGTCATGATGTAGCCGCCAAAGGAGTAAGAGGTCCGGACTCCTTTCTCCGGTAAGAGAAATACTTAGATTAACAATATGGGGTAAACACTTAAGTCAGAGATAGCCAGTAAGAAACCAAGCAAATGGCCAACAGCTTAATAATTAATATAACCTCCTGTGTGTTTATTTGGGACTGATGCGGCTCTGGAACCAGGCTGGCAGGAAGGCTGCATTCTACAGTTTAATATGTGAGAAGTGCCTACAGGAAGTAGATATCTAGACCAATACCACCCCATGGAACTTTCTGCAATTATTGAAGTCTCAGATGCTCTTATTATTAGATACATACAGCTATTGAATACTTGATATGTGATTAGTGCTTATGAAAGAGACTAGTTTGCAATTATATTTGATTTAGATGATTTATGTTTAAAAGGTCCACTTGTAACTAGCAGCTGCCATTGTGGAAGCACAGGTCTTTTCAATATGGCTGATGTTTGTTTTGGTGAGGATCAGACTGACTCTGTTTTCTCAAGTTGAAGTAAAAGTTAATGCTCAGAGTTGATGTATCTGCAACTCAATCTTCTTGGAAGGGACCAGTGAGCAAGTCATTGTATTGGCCAGTCACTTTACCTACCCAGGTATGCTTTGAGTTTAGTTGTCTTTTGACTCTGCCTTCTCCCAACTAATTAAGAGGAGTAACTTGGGAGAAATGGCAGCTGAGACATAAACATTAAGCACTTTGCCTTTCTGTAGGACCAGTTTCTGTGCTCTGAGAGTAATGTTCCCACTTAGAATGTTGTAGGATGACTTAGAATTGGTGGTGATGGAGATGAATCCTCAGAATGGTGCTGAACTTGAAAGAAACAGAATGTACACAAATGATAAGAAAGTACCACATTGAGATAGAAGGAAAACCAGAATAGCCTGGAGACTAGAAGTTTCCCAGGAAGGCAATCACTACACAGCATTCCATGCAGTGTCCATTCTTTGCTTGAAGGCTGTCAGGCATGTGTCAGGTTATTAGATGAGGCTCTCTAGGATGATTAAGCCAGTTAACGTGATATATTGATGTCATCCAGGCTGACATTGAATGATTTTTCCATTTGAATGCATGCATATCTGCAGTTTTTCTCAATTATTGGCCAAGGCAATAGCCAAAGGGGTTATTAGTTCTTTTCTACCATTCAGGTTAGTCTTTCAGTCCACTTTTCAGTAAGGTATATTACCATATTAACAACTAACCAAACGGCAAAGTTCACACACACAGGACTCATCTCTACATTCTTTTCCAGCACCTGTGTTTCATGCAGTTTCAACTCTGAAAATGTGCTCCAGAATCTGCTTTTGATCTGTTAAGTAAATAGGGAAGAGAAAACCCCTGATTACCAACATGTATCCCAAGATTATGGGACACAATGTATTTGGCCGTTAAACTCATTAGATCATAGAAATACCCTTGCTGGTAACATTGATGTGACAATAAAACTACTTTGGATGAAAATTAACATTTTGCAAAAGGAATAAAAACATGGAGAAGAAAGAAAAAGAAAGATGAATTCAAGTTGAGCAATCAATGACAGCAGGAGTAGAGGCAGTGGTAAGCAATAGATAGGATCCCAGCCTTCCTCAACCAGCAAACGGGAGTGTTCAAGGAGAATGAACAATGGTCATGTGAGAAACACTATTGCTTTCTTTTGGCATAGTCACAAAAAAGACCAAGTAGGGAAGTGAAGAGATTCCTTATAGGGCATGGGTAAATGACCTGGGATGAGGATGCCTCTCTTGGGTCCCCTGTGTTTTAACAAAATCCTTTTATTATAGAGAGTACTCCCTACCTCCATGTGTATTTTGTTGTTGTTGGGACAAAGACTTTCTAAAAAACTCAGACATGACTTGTATTTGCTATGTAGCCCAGGCTGCTGCTCTGTAACTCAAAATCCTGACTTAGCCTCCTACACACTGGGATTATAGTCATGTGCCATCACGTTTGATTTACTCCTAAATCAGTATTTACATTTTTCTTGGGATTGTTTTAATTTATACAGGCTATGATTTTGTCATTCAGCATTCCCCAACTATAGAAATTATTTCAATTATTTACCCTATCTTTTATTGGCAGTATTGCTATGTTTCCATAAATTGTCCCCTGCTTTAAAAGTGCAAATCATGAATTTTACTTTTTCAATGTATAGAGAGCAGTTCTATAAATTCAGTATGGAAATAAAGGCTAGCTGTATTTAATAGTCGTTGCTTCTGAAATCAGGCCATGATATACTATTTTTAAAAGATATCTGTAAAAGTTTAACAAGTTTGACTGGAACTTTAGGTTTACAGGGCATCTAGTTCCCAAGGGTCTATGAAACAGAGAAGCTGCTGAACATGCAAACATTGCACCCTGCTGTGTATCTCCCTTCTCTGGAAGTCCGAGACTATGAATGGTGCTGTCTTAACTTGGGAAGTTTTAAGGGACTTGTTTTATTCAATTAGAATGAAAATTGAGAAATGGGTCTGGTAGAGTGGACATTCCTAACAAAACATACACATTTGACCTTATTGAATCTGTTTCCTGGTCTGGCAGCTTTTGACTTTTTTTTTTTTTGGCCAGGCAATTGGTGATATTCGTGGCCTTGTCTGCCTGCTCCTCTAAGGACCCCTTCAAGGGCCCTATCAAGACTTAGTAATTTTCATGCATTTCAGCAGAATGGCACCTGAGTACTACATATTTAGTGTCTTAAACAACAGCAATTTGTTTCCTGCTTGTGCTGGAGGATGGAAGTCTGAGATGGAGTACCCTTAGGCTGACTGCTTCTGAGGTTTGTTCCCTTGGCCTTCATGTACTCTTTCCTCTCTGTGTCCCTATCTCTTCCTACAAGACTGTAGTTAAATTGGAATAGGGCCCAACTGTACAATCTCACTTAACTTAATTATCTCTTTAAAAGATGTATCTGAGGATACAATCACATTCTGAGAGCTAGGTTGTCAGTATATAAATTATTTTATGTGTGTTGGTGCTATGCCTTCATATTTTTCTGTGAAACGTGTATCAGTACCTTAAGGGACCAGAAGAGGATATTTGATACTCTGGATCTGAAGTTACAGATGATTATGAACCATCATGTGGGTACTTGGAATAAGATTCCAGTTCTCTCTAAGAGCAACAAGTATTTTTAACCACTGAACCTCCTGCCTCCCTAGTCATTTGTTCCTAGTCATTTGTTTCCTGTGTATGTGACCATGACCATTAGAAGCAGACTCTGATTCTTCACAAGCATCATTGTTTCCATGGCAACAAGTCACTGGTTCTCAATACTCCATGCTCTCCATATTCAAGCTATTGTAGGTGAGTAATGTTAATGTTGCTGGTGCCATGAACATTTAGATCTCATTTCTGTTCTCATGGCTCCATCTCAGAATGCCATTTTAATGTCATCCCTGGATGAACCCTTACACTGATGATCTTGACAGGAACCGTAAGTCATGCTTAATCTGAGCAACATTCGAGGGTGCAAGAAAACAACAAAATGAAATGCAGAGTCGTGTGTGAACAGGCAAGGAAAGAAAGTGTTAGTGTAACTCAACACACATATTTAAAGAGCCAGGGAGGAAAAATGCGGATAGGAGCTCTTACCATTGGATAATGGTAACATAAGAGCCATGGTGAGCTCTTGGGTAGGGATGTGGAGTCAAGGTATCTGACTTTATTCTCTTCCCACCCCAGTAACCACTGGCCTCCTAATCAAAAGCAGAGCAAAGAGACCACAGATATAGTGCATAAAAGCTAGCATCCTAGAGTTCAAAGCAGAAGGAAGCTGAGCAGTGAATTAGGAGGAGCAGATGAATGTTTTCAGAACATCTTTATGGGCCTGAACTAGAAGCTTTAGATGCTGAAAGGGGTTGGAGCTCAGGAGTGGAATGAGAGAGAAGTGGGAATGTCTGTACATCCTGTGAGGATTTGCCATGGTTTGAAGTTGTGGAGGGACTATTGCACAAGCTGCAAAAGAAGTTACAGCATAGGATAAGAAAGGTAGTCATATATATATACATATACACACACACACACACACACACACACACACACACACACACACACACACACACACACACACACACAATGCAAGTAGCTGAGGCAAAGAAGGTAGCATTATTTTATAGACAAAAGTGCAAAATTATAATTGGCTCAAGGACTGGTTATTTGAGCTGGGCTTTGACCCTGGCAAGGTCATTTATGCGCCTTCAGTCTTAACTATGAGGCTCCATGTCTGCTCTCATTTCCTTGCTGATCTCTGGTGAGACTTGAAGTTTATATTTCTTAAACAGCTGCTGTCATCTGGGAGGACTCCCAGGGCTCAGAATACCACAAACCCTCTCATTTTGTGGTCTTGGGAATCCATAAACCCTGCTACGATTCCCATAGGTTCAAGGAAGAACTTACCCCTCAAGGGCTCCTCTATGTTGGCTCGTGTGTCCCAGAACCTAAATTTGTGTCTTCTGATGTAAAACTCAACACGTTTTCCATTTATGAAGGCATCAATGAAAAAGAAAAAATGTCTACAAAGCACGGACTGTATAAAATGTTGTCAGAGCCATAAAGAGAGTGTTTTAGATCATGTATGTCATGGCAAATTACATAAAGACTCAGTAGAAGACATTCTTAGTCTCTAGTGTTCCTTTTGAGGCATACAATGGTTGCCTCTCAAATGTACATCACAGTATACGATTTCAGCAGGAGACATAAACAAGGATTTATTTAGTTGTTGTATTTTGGGGTGGAAGTAGGGATGGCTGCTTTTGTAAAAGCAGAGCTTGGTGACTTCTCTGGTCTTCACTGATCTTCCCACATCCATGGGGAAGTTGGATGAGCTGATCTTGGTAGGGTGGCTGTTAGATGTCACCCTCTAGTTCTTATCTTGGAACCAAATAGCTGACCCTACAAGGGTCTTGCTGTAGCAATGGCAGAAGTCGTGCTTATGTTGCAGGATTCCAACGGGTGTCCCTTGGGGGTGGGGGAAAGTAAGCGCTACACCAATAACACAGGCATCGGGAACAAGTTGAAACTATAAGATCAGTAGTTTCCAGGAAGGGTAAGCCTTATATGCCCCTCAACCCTGCCCCAGGGGAGGAGATCCACTGAGCTGGCATCTGCTGAGGTGATGGGGTCACTGTCCATAGGTCCATGTCATCTCTGGTCAGACTCAACTGATGTTGTCAAGGCCCTCTGGTAGACCCAGCCTGGCTGTCAGGAAATATCTACTGTGCATGCTCTTACTCTCAGTCTAGGCCAGCTGTCAGTAGATATCTACTGCACTTGCTGTAGACCAGCTGTCAGTCTCATTGAAACTTAGTTATCCTACAGTGCATACAAGTGCATTTCAACCCTGCTACATGGTGCTTGCTAGTAACTGATTGGCTGAAGACAGTCATATGGCTGCATATTTCTCTGTGTTCTGTCATCCTATTTTAGATGAGGATTTATTCACTTATTGTTTAACCAGTTTTAGCCCTTTTGTTAGGAGAATGATTGACATGTGACAAGCCAGACACATTTATTTATCATGTTCAACTTGAAATTTGGAACACACAAACTTTACCTATGAAACCATCATCAAAATTATGATACAAATGCTCTACCACCTCTCAAAGGTTAGCCCTTGTCACGACCACCTCGACCAGCAAGGAAGACGAGACTCAGGAATCCTTCTCACAGGCAGTTTATTCAGGAACCTTGAACAAATCTTCTGACCCCAGGGAGTGCCCGCCCACAGCTTAAAAAGGCCCTTGGGCGGCCAACCCCGGTAAGCCATGTGGCGACAGCAGATAGGTCCACATATGAGGAAGCAAGCCTGATATCCAGCCTTGACCAAATAAGGAGTTGTTTATCACAGAGAGCACTTGCTATCGGGCTAGCAGAAGGCGGAAGCCAGCGCCATCTTAAGGGTGTGGCACTTCGCAGCTCTCTACAAGCCCTGTCTCCTTTAATGCTATTACATCATTGTTGTTGGTTGGGGGCTTCTTCACACTCATGAATACATTTTAATCAACAAGTTTCAACCCTGCAGTGCAGCATTATTTGTTATAGGTACTATGTCATATAGTAAATATGTAGAATCTACCTTGCTGAAGCAAAACTTTGTGTCCTTTGACTAGTATCTTCCCCACTACCTCCTCCTTATCCTGACATCTACCATCCACTCTACGCTTCCATGATTCTGATTTCTTTGGCTTCGCATGTAAATGAAATCAGATGACATTTGCCCTTACAAATCTGGCTTGCCTCATTTAGCATGCCTTCTAGATTTATCCATGTTGTAACAGAATTTCTTTCTATTTAAGGCTGAGTAATATTCCACTCCACTTTCCTCATCTACTCACCAGTTGATGAACATTTAAGTTGTTTCCATCCTCCAGCTATTGCAAATGATGCTGCGGTGAAGAAAGGACTGTGAACTTTGATTTCCTTTCTTTTAGACAAATACCCAATAGTGGAATACTGGATCATATGTTACTTCTACTTTTTTTTGAGAACCCCCGCCCATAGTATTCTCTGTAATGGCTGTACTAATTTGTGTTCCTGCCCACAGTGTGCAGATGTCTCCTTTTCCCCACCAGTATTTGGTATCCATTTTTAAAAATAATAGCCACACCACTTGCATGTGGTTTAAATATTCCCAATAATATATCATGCAGTTCCTTCTTTGCTGAGTGAAGAAAATTAAGTATCAGAAAAAGCACATTTTGGCACAGTGGAATGACTTGGTCTGTAGGTAATTTTAGAGGCAGTGCAGATTACATGTTACTCTTCACACCTGGACATTTCAGGCCTGAAATGAGAAAGTGGGCAGCCTTTGAAAAAGGACCCACTGACTGCACTGAAACTTCATGAGATGACTCTGCTTTTCATACATTGATTATCTAAGTACATAGTTATAGACATGGAAAGCTCATTCTGGCACTAGAAGATAGGAAATCTACACAAACCATGGAAGAATTTCCCCTTAGTCTTGGTATTTTTCACATTTTTTAACCTTAAAACAATTTATCATTTAAATTTCTTTAAAGAAATAACATGTAATGGAAGAAAGAGTACATGGTCACCTTTGTTTCTTAATCTCTGTCCACTGTGAGAACCAATGGCTTCCTGCTCCCAGAGCAAAGCCCTGTTTTGCTGGAACAGCCCATCCTCTGA
Organism: Mesocricetus auratus; assembly: GCF_017639785.1. NCBI lineage: Eukaryota > Metazoa > Chordata > Mammalia > Rodentia > Cricetidae > Mesocricetus > Mesocricetus auratus. The sequence goes on from NW_024429189.1 coordinate 113,651,914, forward strand.
CTATGACTGGACACAGGCTAAGCTAGTTCTTCTGTGGTGCAGCTAGTCATATCAAGGGCCCAGATTTGGGAGGGCACTGAGCTTTCCAACCACAGCCAAGAAGAGGCAGTGGTGGGAAGAGAGTTAACAGCTTTCTGGCCCTGAAGGGGCAGTTTGTGTGGTGGCTCAGGCAGGAGTCAGACAAAAAGAATCTGCTGTTTTCATCCAAGTCTGTGCTAGACACTGATCCACAACACAAACTGACCACATGTCCAAAAGCATTGGCAGACAAGCAGGGGAGGGGAGGGGACGGCTCCCAGGAGGGACCTCTGAGCCAGAAATGAGGTGGCCACGGCAGAGGTATTCAAGAACACTTCTTCCCTATGACGCTTGGTGCACACTGTTGCCCCTTGTGTTGTTTTTATGAGTGAAGTGTTTACAAAAATGAAACTGCCTGGGACCAGGGCTGCACCTCATGCTGCCAGGTAAGACCCGCTCATTAATCTCCAGCTAGCCCATGGCTTAGCTAGCAGGTCAGAGTCCATTTAAAACCAACCAGCCTCTCTTCCTTCTCAAAAGTGATGTATTAATTTTCATTACTGACTCTCTGCTTCAAAACTTTCTGGGGGCTTGATAACCCAGCAGGTCAGTCTCAGGCCCTAGAATGCTGTTAAATTCAACTGCAAATAAAAGGCTTAGGGGGTTCTTAAAATCTTGACCATGGTGATCATGTCCAATAGTAAAAGTGAACCTGGTTTCCTCTCCTGCGTTAGTAAGGTTGGGAAAATCCAAGCCCTTTCATTAGATAACCTACCTACTCACTTTTCTATAGGCTGCTAGCTCAAGTTGGGGCACTGCTTTTGCCACAACTAACTTCTTAAGCCTAATTTGGACAACAAAGTCACTTTAGGGCCACTTTAATAGCACTGTTCCAAAGAGAAAGATAGCAGCCACTTACATATTAGCAAGAATTTCAGTAGTCATCATTTACCCAAACAATGCCTATTTACTTTGTGTTAGATGCAAGTGTGGGTACGTTGGGTCTCCTGACCTTTAACTTCAGATTGTAGAAGAGAGGCAACAACAGTTAATAAGCAAGGTGAAAAGAGAGCCAGGCAAATATGAGTGATATGGGGCACTGAGGCTAGACTTCCAGGAGGGAGAAGGTTTTTTATGTGTGAGTGAATGATCCAGGAACAGTCATTTTCTGCAGGAAAGCAGTATACACAAGTTAAAGTTGGAGAGTGTGGGATTTCGAGTGATGTAGGCATAGCAGACTAGCTCTTTTCATGAGACAACAGGATTGTCAGGAATTTGGGTCAAATTATGGAAACTCCAAATACTGTGATAAGAAGGAATATAGGCACCAGGGAGCCACTGCAGTCTTGGGCAGTAGGCAGACACGGAGACCTCACTGCTTAAAGGTTCAGTGTTGGCATTCTGGCCATGAGATAGGAAGAGAATCCAGATAATTGCAGCAGTTGGGGTACATGCTAAGCAGGAAACAGAAAGTTAAAATGAGAATAAATTTTCATTTGTTGTTTAGGCTCCATCTAAATATCCACAGAGGGGAAGGGTAGATGGGGAGGCTGAGGACCCGCAGAGCATACAAAATTTTTATGTAAACGATTTTCTTTGTGAGAGTATAAAACTGCATGCAACTAGAGAAATTCCACAGATTGTGAGACAGTGGGATAGAAAACAGACTTTACCAGGAATAAAGTCCTGAAAGAAAATTAACTTAGTCTTAACAATCCCCTTGGTTTTATCTGATATTAAGTTGCTAATTCTTAGCTGTCTTCCAATAGTTAATGAAAAAGAACAGAACCAAATAATTTTGTTTTATTATGTCCAGCATCATCTCCCTGGCCTCAGACCAAGCTCTTCCTTACTGTATGAAAGGCAAACTCAAAGCACACTTTCTGTCTTAAGATGATTCTTCAGTGTCCTTAGGAAAAAAAAGTGTGCTGAGCATCATGCCTTAATCTGGGGCTGCAGATATGGGGCTGGGAGCTGATGCTTGGACCAGGCTGCCTGGAAAGGAGAGAAAGCAGCCACTGCAACTGAGACCCAGAAACAAACACCCACTAAACCTCATTTTTCAAAAGCTTCAGACATGAGTTTAAAAAAAAGAAAAGTCGGAGAGGAGCCTGGGAGTCCAGGGAAGTAGCTATCCCTCCAGCAGCATCAGGTAAACAGGCCGGCTTCCCGGCCTGTGTTCCAGTGCCTGCAGATCGCCTGGGAACTGCACAGAGCTCCCAATCCCGGCGGGAGCCAAGCACCCCAGACTCCAGATCTTCTCTCCCACCATCGAGACCAGGAAACGAGAGGAGCCTGGGAGTCCAGGGAAGTAGCTATCCCTCCAGCAGCATCAGGTAAACAGGCCGGCTTCCAGGCCTGTGTTCCAGTGCCTGCAGATCGCCTGGGAACTGCACAGAGCTCCCAATACCGGCGGGAGCCAAGCACACCAGACTCCAGATCTTCTCTCCCACCAACGAGACCAGGAAACCAGAGGAGCCAGGGAGACCAGGGGAGTAGCTGTTCCGGATCAGGTACAACAGGACCCAGCATAGGGTCCAGGGGACCAGGTAGGAGGCTAAGCGTCCCAGATTCCTGTTCTTCTTCTCCACCCACGGGACCAGCATTTGGACAAGGAATAGAAGAACCATCAGATTATTGGACTTGCTAGCACCCACCAAAAGGGAACTCTGGTCACCAGACCAGTAAGGGGCTCTTTCTGCACCCACTAGAAGGAGAGATGGGAAAGAGACAATACAAAAACACAGTCCGCAACAGAAAAACAAATATGACACCGCCAGATTCTAGAGACTCCACACCAGCAAGACCCCAACATTCCAATGCGAACGAAGCAGAAGAGAACGACCTTAAAAACACTTTCATGAAAATGATAGAGGCCCTAAAAGAGGATATTGGAAAATCCCTCAAAGAAATGGAAGAAAAAACAAACCAAAAAATGCAAGAAATGGAAGAAAAAACAAACCAAAAAATGCAAGAAATGGAAGAATAAACAAACCAAAAAATGCAAGAATTGGAAGAAAAAACAAACCAAAAAAGGCAGGAAATGAAGCAAAAAATGCAAGAAATGGAAGAAAAAAACAAAGCAAAAAATGAAAAAAATGGAAGAAGAAACAAAGCACAAAATGCGAGAAATGGAACAAAAAGCAAACCAAAAAATGCAAGAAATGGAAGAAAGAACAAACCAAAAAATTCATAAAAGGCAACAAACGGACGAACAGATAAACAGAAAATTGCAAGAAGCAATGCAAACACTGCAAGGGTTGAAAACTGAAATAGAGACATTAAAAAACACAATCTGAAGAAAGGCAGAAAATAGAAAAGCTGGACAAACAGTCAGGCACTACCAATACAAGCATTACCAACAGAATAGAAGAGATGGAAGAGAGAATCTCAAGTGTTGAAGATACACTAGGAGAAATGGATTTATCAACCAAAGAAAACCTTAAATCCAACAAATCCTTAACACAAAACATCCAGGAAATATGGGACACCATGAAAAGACCAAACCTAAGAATAATAGGTATAGAAGAAGGAGAAGAAATCCACCTCAAAGGGGCAGAAGGCATATTCAACAAAATCATAGAAGAAAACTTTCCCAACCTTAAGAAAGACATGCCAATGAAGGTACAAGAAGCCTACAGAACACCAAATAGAGTGGACCACAAAAAAAAATCCCCTCGCCACATAATAATCAAGACCCCAAACATACAGAATAAAGAAAGAATATTAAGAGCAGCTAAGGAAAAAGGTCAAGTAACATATAAAGGCAGACCTATCAGAATTACACCTGATTTCTCCATGGAAACGCTGAAAGCCAGAAGGTCCTGGATAGATATTCTACCTACACTAAGAGACCATGGATGCCAGCCCAGACTACTATACCCGGCAAAGCTCTCAATCACTATAGACGGAGAAAACAAGATATTCCATGACAAAACTAGATTCAAGCAATATGTGTCCACTAACCCAGCCCTACAGAAAATTTTGGAAGGAAAACTCCAACCCAAGGAAGCTAACTACAACCAGAAAAACATAAGCATTAGAGAATCCCTCTCTACCAACAGCCAAAAGAACAAAGGGGTGAAATTCCACACATAATTCCACCAACAACAACCATCGCAAATCGAAGAAGGATGAGCAATCAATGGTCATTAATATCCCTCAATATTAATGGCCTTAACTCACCCATAAAAAGACACAGACTAGCAGAATGGATTCGAAGACAGAACCCTTCCTTCTGCTGCATACAAGAAACACACCTCACCCTCAAAGACAGACATTACCTGAGAGTTAAAGGTTGGGAAAAAATTTTTCAATCAAATGGACCCAAGAAACAAGCAGGGGTAGCAATCCTAATATCTAACAAACTAGACTTTAAAATAAAATCAATCAAAAGAGATGAAGGAGGTCATTACATACTCATCACAGGTGAAACCCACCAAGATGAAGTGTCTATCCTGAACATCTATGCCCCCAATACAAAGGCATCCACATTCGTTAAAGAAACATTATTAGAACTTAAATCTCATCTAAAGCCCCACACAGTTATAGTGGGAGATTTCAACACACCACTCTCACCACTAGACAGGAATACCAGACAGAAACTCAACAAAGAAGCAAAGGGTCTAATAGAAGTAATGACCCAACTGGGATTAACAGATATCTATAGAACATTTCATCCACATAAAAAAGAATATACCTTCTTCTCACTACCACATGGAACCTTCTCAAAAATCGACCACATACTTGGCAACATATCAAACCTCAGCAGCTACAAAAAAATTGGAATAACTCCATGCATCTTATCAGACCACCATGCCTTAAAATTAGAATTCAACAACAACACAAAGTGCAGAAAACCTACAAACTCATGGAAATTGAATAATGCTCAACTGCACCATCCCTGGGTCAAAGAGGAAATAAAAAAAGAAATTAAAGACTTCCTCGAATTCAATGAGAATGAAGACACAACATACCCAAACCTATGGGACACTTTGAAAGCAGTGCTACGGGGGAAGTTCATAGCACTAAGTGCTCACATGAAGAAACAGGAGAACAGTTATACCAGAGAATTAACATCACAGCTAAAAGCTCTAGAACACAAAGAAGCAAACTTCCCCAGGAGGAGTAGATGCCAGGAAATAATCAAATTGAGGGCTGAAATCAATAAAGTAGAAACCAGGAAAACAATACAAAGAATCAATGCAATGAAGAGTTGGTTCTTTGAGAAAATCAACAAGATAGACAAACCTTTGTCCAAACTTACCAAACAGCAGAGAGTGAACACGCAAATTAACAAAATCAGAAATGAAAAGGGGGACATAACAACAGACTCTGAGGAAATCCAGAGAATCATTAGGTCATACTTTGAAAACCTGTACTCCACAAAATTCGAAAATTTAAAGGAAATGGATGACTTCCTGGACAGCTATCATTTGCCAAAACTAAATCAAGAACAGATAAGCAATTTAAATAGACCTATAACCCCTATCGAAATAGAAGCTGTCATCAAAAGTCTCCCAACCAAAAAAAGTCCAGGTCCGGATGGCCTCAGTGCAGAATTCTACCAGAAATTCAAAGAACAGCTTATACCAATTCTTCTCAAAGTGTTCCACACAATAGAAGCCGAAGGGTCTTTGCCAAACTCTTTCTATGAGGCTTCAATAACCTTGATCCCCAAGCCACACAAAGATACAACTAAGAAAGAGAACTTCAGACCAATATCCCTCATGAACATTGATGCAAAAATACTCAATAAAATACTGGCAAATTGGATCCAAGAACACATCAAAACAATCATTCACCACGATCAAGTAGGTTTCATCCCAGGGATGCAGGGATGGTTCAACATACGAAAATCCATCAACGTAATCCACCATATAAACAAGCTGAAAAACAAAAATCACATGATCATCTCACTAGATGCTGAAAAAGCCTTTGACAAAATCCAACACCCCTTCATGATAAAGGTCTTGGAGAGAGCTGGGATAACAGGGACATACTTATACATAATAAAAGCTATATACAGTAAACCAACAGCCAACATCAAACTAAATGGACAGAAACTCAATGCAATTCCTCTAAAATCAGGAACAAAACAAGGCTGTCCACTCTCTCCATACCTTTTCAACATGGTACTTGAAGTTCTAGCTATTGCCATACGACAACAAAGGGGGATCAAGGGGATACAAATTGGAAGGAAGAGGTCAAACTTTCACTGTTTGCAGACGATATGATAGTTTACATCAATGACCCAAAGAACTCTACCAGGGAACTCTTACAGCTGATTAACACCTTCAGCAAAGTGGCAGGCTACAAGATCAACTCAAGAAAATCAGTAGCCCTACTATATACAGATGATAAAAGGGCTGAAAGAGAAATCAGAGAAACATCACCCTTTACAATTGCCACAAACAACATAAAATACCTTGGCGTAACGCTAACCAAACAAGTGAAAGACCTGTATCGTAAGAACTTTGAATCTTTAAAGAAAGAAATTAAAGAAGCCCTCAGAAAATGGAAAGATCTCCCATGCTCTTGGATAGGTAGGATCAATGTAGTAAAAATGGCAATCCTGCCAAAAGCAATCTACAGATTCAATGCAATCCCCATTAAAATTCCAGCACAATTCTTCACAGACCTTGAAAGAACAATAATCAATTTTGTATGGAAAAACAAAAGACCCAGGATAGCCAAAACAACCCTGTTCAACAAGGCAACGTCTGGAGGCATCACCATCCCTGACCTCAAGCTCTATTATAGAGCTATAGTCCTGAAAACAGCTTGGTATTGGCACAAAAATAGACAGGTAGACCAATGGAATTGAATTGAAAATCCGGGTATTAACCCACACACGTACGAACATCTGATCTTTGACAAAGAAGCTAAAAACATACAATGGAATAAAGAAAGCATCTTCAACAAATGGTGCTGGCATAATTGGAGACTGGCATGTAGAAGAATGCGGATCGATCCATGTTTATCGCCATGCACAAAACTTAAGTCCAAATGGATCAAAGACCTCAACATAAATCCAGCCACACTGAACCTCTTAGAAGAGAAAGTGGGTGGTACCCTTGAACGAATTGGTACAGGAGACAGCTTCCTGAACATAACACCAGTAGCACAGACAGTGAGATCAACAATTAATAAATGGGACCTACTGAAACTGAGAATCTTCTGTAAGGCAAAGGACACAGTCAGCAAGACAAAAAGGCAGCCCACAGAATGGGAAAAATATTCACTAATCCCACATCTGACAGAGGGTTGATCTCCAAAATTTACAAAGAACTCAAGAAGCAAGTCTCCAAAACACCAAAGGACCCTATTAAAAAGTGGGCTGCAGAACTAAATAGAGAGTTTTCAATAGAGGAGTCTAAAATGGCTGAGAGGCACTTGAGAAAGTGCTCAACATCCTTAGCCATCCGGGAAATGCAAATCAAAACAACTCTGAGATACCATCTCACTCCTGTCAGAATGGCTAAAATCAAAAACACCAATGACAATTTATGCTGGAGAGGATGTGGTGAAAGGGGACACTCCTCCATTGCTGGTGGGAGTGCCAACTGGTTCAGCCACTTTGGAAATCAGTATGGAGATTCCTCAGAAAAATGGGAATAAACCTACCACAAGACCCAGCAACTCCACTCTTAGGCATATATCCAAAGATGCCCATTCATACAACAAAGATGTCTGTTCCACTATGTTCATAGCAGCTTTATTTGTAATAGCCAGAACTTGGAAGCAACCTAGATGCCCCTCAACCGAAGAGTGGATAGAGAAAATGTGGTACATCTACACAATGTAGTACTATTCAGCAGAAAAAATAATGGAATCATGAGATTCGCAGGCAAATGGATGACACTCGAAGAAACCATCCTGAGTGAGGTAACCCAGTCACAAAAAGAGAAACATGGCATGTACTCTCTCATATATGGATTTTAGACATAGATCTGGGGAGTGCCAGCCTACAATCCTATGGCCAGAGAGTCTGGGAAACAGAAACTTCATTTAGTGGCTGATCGAAGAAGAGGCAGACTCCCTTGGTTAAGTACTGAGCTGAACTCAAGAAAGCCAGTAACAGAGAGGGAGGACTGGTGATCAAAGGGATTAAGACTCGGCTGGTTTAACCCCCAGAAACAGCTGACCAGACAAAAGTTAACTCTTGAATCCCAGCCATCAGCCTGGGAATCCAGCATGGGACTGATCAATACCCCCTGAATTTGGGTGTCAGTGAGGAGGCCTAAGGAATCTATTGAGCCTTGGGCAGCAGATCAGTACCCATCCCAAGTATACACACAGATTTTGGACTCCCATAGAACAATGTGAGGAGCACTCTCACCCTGAACTCTTGGAGAAGGGTCTAGGCCCTGCCCTATATGAAATGACAGACTATGGACACCCCCATGGAGGGCCTCACCCTCCCTGGGGGAATGAGGGGATAACGGGGGGGTTGGGGAGAGGGCACGAGAGGAGGGGAGGGAATGGGAGAGGGACCTGGAACTGACTTGTGAAGCAACCTCATTTCTTATCTAAATTTAAACTGGAAAATTAAAAAAAAATAAAGATAAAATAAAATAAAAAATAAATAAAAAAAGAAAAGTTAGTTAGAGGGTTTTAGTGATGAGAGGAAATTGGACTGTAATCCTCTTTACTGTAAAACGGACCTCACCAATGCAACCAGTTACAAGTTAAGTCATTTAGCTTAACTGGGATCTGTGAAGCACTTTTTCACCCAGGGGAACCTCTGGGCTATGATGGAAGGCTGGTGGCTTTGGAAAATGTACAGTTTAGATTTGCACCTGGGCATTACCACTGATTGCTTGGGTGACCTTGGGCAGGGCAGGCTTCTCTGAATCTGTCTCCTCATCAGTAAAATCAGTAACTCTGGCTGGCATGGTTCATCCTCAAGATTCATTGTGTGGAGCAGCCAGACTGACATGATGATCTTGGCACTCACTCTACCACAGCCAGAGATGAGCCAAGTAGACCTGTTGCTAGGCACTCTTAACATACACAGAGATTTAGCAGAGAAACAAAGAACACTAAAGTGGGAAGCAATTTATGAGTTCCTATAGAAAGACTATGATGGTTTCAAAGAAAATGACCCCCAAAGGGAATGGCACTATTAGGAGGTGTTGCCTTATGAGGAATAGAAGGTGTAGTCTCATTGGAACAAGTGTGTCACTGTGGATACACACTTTGAGGTCTCATGTGTGCTAAAGATACTGCCCAGTGTCTCAGATCACTTCCTGCTGCTTGTTCAAGATGTGGAACTCTTTAACTACCTCTCAGCACCATGTCTACATGCATGTCACCATGTTCCACCATGATGATAATGGGCTAAACCTCTGAAACTGTAAGTCACCCCAATAAATGTTTTCCTTTATGAGAGTTGCTGTGATCATGGTGTCTCTTCACAGCAATTTAAACCCTAAGACAAAAGTTGGTACCAGGGACTGTACTGTGACATGCCTAACCAAGCTTTTGTTTGAAGGAATATAGACCTTGGGAGTATGAATTAGAAAAGCGGTTGAATGCTTTAAGTGCTGCTTAATGGGCCATACTAGTAGGAACATGGAAGACAGTGGTGGTGATGAGTGTGATTTGAATTGTGGGTGCCTGGATCAAGAGATTTCAGAGGAGAAGAATATTAGTATGAGGTCTAGAGACTGGTCTTGTGATATTTTGGTGATTGTTTTTTGCCCCCTTTGCCTGAAAAGTCTTCCTAAGGCTAAAATGAAGAGTTTTAGGTTAATTCCATTGGCAGAGGACATCTCAAAACAGCCTATTATAGACTCTATTGTGTGGTTATTAGTAGTAACTCTAATGAAGATTTATAATAAAAAGTGCAAGCTGAGCAAATAAAAATATAAAATTTACAGATTGAGAAAAGGGGCACCAGGAAGTGTTCAAGGAGATAAATGAATTAAGGCAAGATCCTGCCCATCAAAGTTTCCAACTTGTGAGAAGGAATTAGAGAAAAGTTTAGAACTAGATATGGTGATGCATGCCTTTAGTCCTAACACCCCAAAGCAGAGGCTGGCAGATCTCAGAGATTGAGGCCAGTCTGGTCTACAGAGCAAGTTCCAAAACAGCCAAGTTTAGGCTTTGAAGGCAACCGTCAAAAATAGAAATCTGGTGAAGATGTAATTCAAAGATCTCCGAGTTCAAGGCCAGCCTGGTGTGTAGATCCAGTTTCAGGACAGCCAAGCTTAGACAGTGAAGGAAATCATTGAAAACAGAAAGTCAATGAAGATATAAGTGAATGACGGGTTCATGTTCCAGCCCCAGTAAGCAGCAGAACTTGGAAGTTTTGGCCACATCTTTCTGGAGTTAAGGATAGAAGAAAGGAGCTATGGAATTTGCCTCCATGACTAAGGAAAGCTGTTGAAACCAGGCACATGTCAGGGGTGTGTCTGGATACAGAGACCTAGAGAGCTCATTGCATGAAGCTGTGAAGGTAAAACTTGGATTGCCTCAGAGACCACTGAGATGTTGGTGATACCAGAGTTATGGATCCAGCCTGAGGGAGAGAAGTGTGGTGCAGTCAACAAAACTGAAAAGCACTGGAGATCTGAAGAGTGTTTTGACATCAGACATGGAGAAGCAAAGTTTGGAATTTGTCCAGCTGGATTTTGGTTTTGCTTTGGTTCAGTATTATGCTCCCTTCTCCACGTTTTGGAATGGTAGTGTATATCCTGTGCCATTATATATGTTGGAAATATGGGATCTGCTCTTTGACTTTGACTTTATAGGTGATTATATTTAGATTGAATGTGTATCAGAAGAAGAGACTTTGAACTTTGGAGTTTTAAACAATGTTGGGACTGTTAAATAAGTTTGGGACTGTGATATACTATGGGGACTTTGAAGTTGTGCTGAATGCAGTTTTGTATGATAATATGGCTATAAAACTTTGGGGGCCAGAGATGGGAATGTGGTGGTTTGAAATAAATTGCCCCCCAAAAGAGTGGCACTATTAGGATGTATGGCCTTGTTGGAGTAGATGTGGTCTCATTGGAACAAGTATGCTACTGTGAATACATGTCTCATATAAGTTCATGAAAACATCTAGTGTCTCAGGACCACTTCCTGTTGCCTACACAAGTTGTAGAATTCTTGGCTACCTCTCTAGCACCATGTCTACCTGCATGACACCATGTCCCACCATGATGATAATAGACTAAACCTATGCAACTGTAAGCTTCCCTATTAAATGTTTCCCTTTATGAGAGTTGCTGTGTTTATGGTGTCTCATCACAGCAATTGCAACCCTAATTAAGACAAAGAACTTTCCTGCTCTTAGCCCTGGGGCAACAAGGGTCTGTGCTTTAGAAGCCTGGCCATCATGGTTTGGATATAAAATTGCCCCAAGGCACTTGTGTCTAAAGTTTGGCCCCAAGATTGTCTTGCTATTGAGCATCCTCCAGATCATGATGGTGCTAACTCAGTCCAATCAGAGTTCATGGTCAGGATATGGACCTGTGCAGAGGAAGTGGGTCACTGTGGGTGTGCATTTGAAGACGTACCTTGTCCCTAGCTCCTTCTTTGCTTTCTGTTGTGCAGGAGTGGAGTGACTTTGTTCCGCCATATGCAGCGATGTTTTAGCTTACCAGGTATGGATTCAGAAGCAATGAAAGTACATAGCCACAGACTAAAACCTCTGAGACTGTGAACCAAAAGAACTCTTACTCTTTAAAATCGTGTCTCAGGTATTTTATTTTTTCAGTCATGAAAAGTGACTAACATACCTACTATGTGTGTCTTTCAGCTGAACTCTTTCTCCTCCAGACAGGAGCTCTACAATCACATGCCATAGCTGCTCACAGCTATGAATGTTTTCTAACCTAGCAGTGAGAGGAGAACAGGCTGGGCTTGCCATGGGATCTTCTATGATGTGCAGAATGACAACTTTCAGCTCTGCCTACTCCCAAATCATTGCATTTTTATAAAGTGATGGCCTTGTTCTGAGTCATTCCATTTTGAGTATAAGTGTCAAGAAAGAGTGATTCTGCCCTATGCTTACACAAGTGAACCAGCATCCTCTGCCAGCACCCCAAAATACCCTGTCATCTGTTCACATTTAGAGGAATAGTAGGAGGAGTGTCATGATTCACTTTGTGCTTCTAATAAATAATAGCAAGGTTGTGTAAGCTATAAAGAAGTGAAGTTTATTTGGGCTAGCTACTGTGGTCCAAGGCTGTATGTTATAAAGAAATTCTTATTCAAGGGATTCCTGAATCAGCAAGGGCATCCATGGTGAGTGACAGCAAGTGAAAAGACTGTGAGTCAAGTTAGGTTATCTCAAGGTAACTGTCAATCTATCAGAATTTAAAGCAGCCTCCAAATATCCCTTAACATCTCACACTGTAGATGAAATCTTAAATGTTAGTTTTTAGATGGGTCAGACCATTTCCATCCACACAGGGCATTAGCTAGGCAGAATACTTCTCTGTGGATATCTTTGGCTAATGTGATTATTTTGAATCAAATCATGTTGATTTCTGTCCTCCCCACTTTGCACAGATGCATATCTTACCCAGGGCCTACTCCCCACTTACATTTTGTCTGCCCCACTCCCCAAGTCAGAAATTATTTCTCTGCCAACTCTTTTATGTTGGAGCACCTTTTTAGAGTCTGTTGGTGTGACTATCACCCTTATCACACTTTTGGAGACTTAGCAGTGAATCTCAGAAGAAAATACATCTTCTAGAGAGCCTGAGATTCAGCATTTGAAGAATGTGAATCATCTGTAAGAGGCCTGGATGTCCTGGCTACAGAGTTTCCCACAGGGAGAAGGGTACAGTGAGCTCTCCAGGAAACTCTCTGCAAGGATTCCAGGAATTTGCAGCAGTGAAACTCCAGTTCCCATTTCTTAGGCCAGAATTCACTCATATGTGCACCTTAGGCTGTGAAAGATGATGGGAAATATAGTTTTTATCTAGATGTTCATTTGGCCTGCTAGACCAAATGGAGCTTCTATGGAAAAATAAAAAAATTCGTGTTTAAGTTTCTGAGGGAATGGGATTTCATTATTGAACTATTAAGCAAAGAAATAGAAAACAAAGGATTTTAAATTGTAACAACATGATATAGTGAATGATATATCAAGAGATGTGAGTTATATATTATTCCATATAAATGAACTGATCATTTTAAAATCAATTAAAAATAGTTTGTGTGTGTGTATGTGCTTGTGGTTGCCACAGCATGTGTATGATAGTCAGAGGACAACTTTCTAGAGTTGGTTTCTCTTTTCCTAGCATGTCCCACATGGGTCCCAGGGATGTAAATCAAATTGTGGCAGTCACCTCTCTTCACTTAGCCATCTTGCTACTTGTAGCCAGCCTGTGTTCAAAGCTACGGGTCTACAACACTTCACAATGATCCAAGCGAAGTGCTAAGGATAGAAATGAAGACAAAGACAGCGGCTCATTCTTAATAGTGTTTGGTTGTGAACCTAGCTTTTAACGGCTGAGCTATCCCTCCAGCCTGGCTCATTCTTACAAGGAGAATGGCGTTTATTTTAACAAGAGTGGAGCCTTATATACCAGCGGCAGGCATAGTAGAAAACCACCAAGGTCAGAAGCCTAAGTTCCTAGGGCCCTCTGGCAAAGGGTGGGCCAAAAAACAGGAATTAGCATTTAGACAATAAGGATGGATAGAAAACAGGAACTTGCATGCAGGCCTTACTGGGAGGAGGGGGACAAGAGCTGTTTTGCTAGAAGCTCCTAGTTAAATGGTGATCAGCAGACCCCCATGGAGGAAGGGTGCAACAGCTACTCTGATAATTTGTAAAATTCAGAAAATAAGAGTCAGGTGCTAGACCTGGAGCACAGATTTTTTGAACAGAAGTAGGAAGAAAACAACAGGAACAGACTGGAAGCATAGGCCCCCATAACCCATCCCTGCTTACTGAAGCCTGGAGGACATGGGCGTTATATTGCTCCAAAGTGATTATTGCTCTTTAGATTCTTGCTTTTCTGGATATGGGATATTAACACTCATCTAATGAGTTAAGGTTCATGTTATTTATTAGGCAACTAGAGGAGTCAGGCCCATATACTTGATGGCACCTTAACAGAGCTCTGTTTTAAGAGTCCACACCTATGAATACAGTATGGTTTGCCAGAAAGTGGATAGTCTGGTTTCTATCCAAACACAGCACATCAAGGTGGTAAGATGTATGAACTGTCTCTCAACCTGCTGGCATGAAAACTTCCCGAAGTTCCCAAATTAGAGGGCAGGCTAGACATTTTCCCAGCAGAGTTTCTGGACCCAATGTTAGTTTTCAGAAGACTGTTCTGTAAAATTTATGATGCAAGAATACAATCTGCCTTTTTCTTGAGATGCAACTCTTTTACAAGTGTCCATTTAGCCAGTTGGCTAAGGTCAGTGGCAGGGGCTTCTGGGAATGGTTCTGTAATTTGATAAAGTCTTTTCATGGTTTATGTAGGGAGCATGCACCCTTATCCTCCTTAGTGGGATGAGAGAAACACTCTTTGGTAGGTCCCTGTCCTTACTAACAGGACAGGTTAAAAATAAGATTGCAGAGGCTCAATCTCAATATAATTATGACTCAATTATATAAGTCATATAATTATGACTCAATTATAAGGATGAGTTTGGTTCCCAGCTCTCAGGTCAGGTGGCTCACAACTGTATATTACTCAGCTCCAGGGAATCTAACACCTCTGGCCTCTGCAGGCACCTGGACTTGTGTGAACATACATACACACAGACATACATATGATTAAGATATTGTAAAATAAATCTTTAAAAATAAGATTGTTAATGAAGGAATCATTTTGAATTTACTCATTGGCTAATCTCCAGAATATATTAGTATATTAGATAGCCAACCCCCTAGTTTTATGGCAAAGACTCTGAATCCTAAAAGAATAAATGAATTCCTCCAAGATAATCCAAATGTGTGCTATTTCTCCAGGCATTCATGTGCAGGGTGACTGAATTTACTGTCCTTTTCTAATTATAAAACGGATGACAGAACACCTTTGCAGTTTGTCTTGTGGAAAGAAACTGACATCTTTAAAAACACATTTTCTGTATATAGGTATTTTGGCTGCTTGTATGTGCAGCATGTGTTTGGAGCACCAGTAGAGGCTAGAAGCAGGTATCAGCTACTCTGGACCTGGAGTTACAGATGTTTGTTAGCTGTCATGTAGGTACTGGTAACTGAAACTGTGTCCTCAGCAAGAGCAATAGATGTCTGTCTGTCTGTCTGTCTGTCTGTCTTTCTCTCTATCTTTCTTTCTTTCTCTCTTTCTGTCTGTCTTTCTTTCCCCTTCCTCCCTTCCTTTCTTTTTCTTGCTCCCTCTCTTCTCTTCTCTCCCTTCCTCTCTCCCTCCCCTTCTCTCTTTCTAACTTTTATCCTTCTATCATACATTATATCCTGACTGCAGTTTCCCCACTCTACACTCCTCCCAATCACCCCACTGCCCCTGTAATTCCTCCTCTGTTTTCCTTTAAGAAAAAGAGCAGTCCTCCCAGGGACTAACAAGATACAATAAGACAGGGCACAGAGCCTCATATCAGTTGGATGTGGGTGTTCTTGTGGGACTCCCAATGATGGGAGTATGTGTGCGGGGGGTGTCTCTGACTCTTTTGCAACAGGTGTTCTTAACTGCTGAGCCATCTCTCTGACCTCAGAAATCGATATTTTAAATTATTATAATAACTTGTACATAAGTACACAGTTTGAGAAACCTTGACATATTGCATACACCTGTGAAACTGTCATGTAATCAATAGTACAAGCATACTTAAACTAGGAATCTTCTGTGGATGTCATGTGCCCTGAATCTTTTCCTATTCTCCTGTTTCCTGCCCCCTGCCCCTCCCATATGCATGTTTGTGCAGACCTGTGTGGAGGCCAGATTTTTGACACAAAATACCTTCCTTGGTTGCTCTCTACCTTATTTAGGGATAAGGGTGCTGTGAATACTCAGTGTGTGGATACATGCTTTCATTTCTTTTTGGTGTAAGTCTAGACAGGGATCAGTACATTATATAGTGTGTGTACTTCAGTGTTGTAAGACAGCAATGGGTGAGTTGTTTACCTAGTAACTCATTACTGTCACCAGATTTCCAGCTCTGTGCTCTCCTAAACTTGTGGTGAGAAGTCTTTAAATGTTAGCCTTCCAGCGCTGTGAACTGATGTACCATTGTAGTTTTAACTTGCATTTTCTCAGACACTAACAATATCAAAGCATGTACTCATACCTTCGTTTACCATTCAAATATTTCATTGGGGAAAATATTCAATATTTTTTGCTTATTTTTAAATTAAACAGTTTGTGTCTTTTTAATTGTAAATACAAGTCTTTCTTTAACTGTGTTCCCACCAAATATTTGTCCTTTAATTTTTTGGCAGTACACTAAAATACAGGTTTATTTTGTTTTTGTTTATGTGTATTTGTGCATGTCTGTGTGCACATGTACACCTGTGGGTACCCATGGAAGCCAGAGAAGGTAGTAGAGTCCCCTGCAGCTGGAATTGCAGGTAGGTAAGCTCCCTGATGTGAGTGCTAGGAATTGAACTTCTGTCTTCATTACTGAGCAATAAGCCCTATTTACTGCTGAGTCATCTTTCCAGACCCTTATCAGTGTACTTCAAAGAGAAGAAAATGTATAGGAAGACTGATTCAACTTCTTCTTTTATGGATCTTGGTTTAGGGTCACATCTAGTAAACATTTGCCCAATACAATGTAAGTTTTCTCTGTTTTTCTTCCAGATGTTTTTCAGTTGTAAGTTCAGCATCTACACATCTGACCTATGCTTCCTGTCCAACATTATGTGGTGTGAGGTATGGAAAGAAGAGAATTTTCTTTTACATGAGGATGTCTGACATTTTTGTTACAATGGAAATAGTGTTCTTTCTTTACTGAGTTACTTTTTCATATTTGTGGAAAATCAGTTTTCCAGAGATATGCAATCCTATTTCTGAATGCTTGATTTTGTTCCAAAGATCTACATGGCTACAATAATACCAATATCACACTGTTTTGATTACTGAGTAAGCTCTGAAATCTTGTGGTAAGAGTTCTATAAGCATAAATCAATAAATTATGTCAATTGTCTTTTACTCTTGGCACATAGCAGACGTATAGTTAATGTTATTTCAATTGTCTTCTTTTTTCCCCTGCAACTGAAAAATATGCCCCCCTCCCCAATGATTTTTTTAAATTCTCCAAGTAAATCATTGCTAAACAAGGCTTGATGTGATCAAACATTGGAGCTATTGTAGAGAGAGATTTGTCATGGAAACAATATCTCAGTCCTCAAAAAGCTCATGGTCTAACAGAGATGCAGAAAACAAGACTTTTTGTGTTTGTGTATGTTTGCATAGGCTCACACATGTGGGTTGTATGTATGTACAAAGGCTCACACATGTGAGTTATATGTGTGTTTGCATAGTCTGACACATGTGGATTGAGTGTGTGTGTGCAAAGGCTCACATATGTGTGTTGTGTGTGTATGTGTGTGTGCATAGGCTCACACATGTGGTGTGTGTGTGTGTATGTGTGCGCACACACATAGGCTCACATATGTGGGGTGCATGAGCATGTGCCTTTTTCCCTCTCTACAGCAGTTTTGAGCAAAGTTCTCTCCCTGGACCTGGAACTCACTGACTCAGTCAGAATAGTTAGCCAGCAATTCTCATTTCTGCCATCTCCAGAGCTGAGATTCTGTGCTCCAGGTCCTGGCTTTTGGATGTTGAAGATCTATACCCGGGTTCTCATCCTTGCACAGCAAGCACTTTACTGACAGAGCCATCTCCTCCACCTCAGAAAGTGAGATTGTTCTCTCATGTCTGTCTTTATATAATATGAAATATAAGGGGACAGTGGGCTTAATGGTGGATTTTTTGCCTCTGATTTATCTTAAATATACATAATGATTTTAACTTCATGTTAAAGGTACAGTCAGTGTGAACTGAAGTAAGTGGGCCCATGAATGCTGTGGGAATACCCAACTTACTTTATGAAGAACAGCTTAGCCAGGAGGAGATGAACACATTTCATCTGGGAATCACCCCGATGCAGTTACCCATATGTGTAGGACAAGTCTAGCATAGAGCTCTTCTCAATTCGATAACAGCATGAACTCAGGAATTCAGTTGCTCAAAGACCCAATGTAAAAGCAATGAAAACATCTGCATGCACATATTTTAGACACTTTAGAGTGATGTGTGTTGTAAGAGAGTAGGTCTTGTTTGATTTCTGCTTCTATGACAATCACCATAACAAAGAACAATTTGGTATAAGTAAAGGTTTTTCTCAGCTTTCGCTTCCAAGTGATAGCCCATCACTGAAGAAACTCAGGGTAGGAAGTCAAAGCAGGAACCTGGGACAGAGACCATAGAGGAATATTACTTAGTGACTTGCTCAACAACTTATCAGCTACCTTTCTTATGCAACCTAGGCTCACCTGCCTGGGAATGGTGCTGTCTGCAATGGGCCGGACCATCCCACATCAATCATCAGTCAAGCCAGTCTCTCACAGACATGGCCATGGGCCAATCTGATCAAAGCAATTCTTCAGTTGAGTTTTCACTCTTAGGTGACTCTAGGTTGTGTCAAATCAACAATAAAAATGAACAGCACAGAATATTTAGAGGAGGGATTGAAATGCATATATGGTCATTACTACTTTTCACTGGTAACTCAGGAGTCAATCTGATGCCATCTTTCTCAGGCCACCAGGAGCTACTAGCATTTGGGCAGATGCTGGCCTGAAGGGTCATAGGCTTTACTGACTTCAAGACAATGACAAGTCTCATGTCTTGGATCTGCTTTCCCTAGTGTTGGAGTTCCACCATTCAGCTTTCGTAGGAAAGATGGCCCCAGTAGTTTCAAGTGAACCTCAACTTGGTACCTTATGACCTTAACCTTAGAGGAAGATATGGCCTTCAGTATGAATACCCAAAGCCAAGTCTTTGGTGGATATGTTTCAGATTACATATCCATCCATGGGAAGATGGGATTGCTTAGAGCAAAAGTAACTTCTGGAAACACATGGAATGAAGGCGATGTGGAAAATTCATTCAGATTCATCATATAAGCTCCAAGAAAAGCAGAGAAATAATGACATTTGAAAAGTATATCACCTTGTATTTATTTTTAGACAGAACCAAGTGTGCTTTTCCCCCACCCCTGAGTGGTAAGTGACTGGCAGCCTCCATCTTTTGGGAGGAAAACATGACCCTTTCTTTGACCTTAGGAACAACTTATGAATTACTCTTGTGCTAATCGAGCCTAAGATCAGGACCAGAGGTGGCACACTGTCTCTGCCATCTTAGAAATGGGTAAGTAGAAATGTTAGTTGTGGTCCTAGACATCATATCATTGTGGTGCCCTAGGCTCATGTCCCATATCCTGCCATCTGCAGTACAGGCTGCCCTGACTGCCCTTAGATACTACCTGCATCCTTTTACCTGAGGAGCTCTCATGATATCAGCTGCTCCTGTTTTTCTGCACAGGTGAAGTATCAGAAAATTAACCCTCCCACCTTGGAAGTGGTCCTAAGCCAGTGACTGATGAGAACTGGTGTAAGCGCCTTTCATTCTCGTCAGGAATGGAAGAGGCTTTGTTGTGTCTGACACAGGTTCTCAAAATACTTGGCCCCCCCAGGAGTAATCAATCTGTTAGCTTCTTATTACCAGTTTTTCATACTCTGCCTGCCTTCTTCCTTGTTGCCATATCCCAGGCTACTCTGATAAGTGACTTGTATGCACAGCTTCCTACAGGGCTGCTTCTGGGGAACTCAAAAGAATGACATGTGAGAACTAATTTTTTGTATCATATATTATGTGTGTACATGGCAATGAACATACATTGTATATGTATGTAGCTGTAGATGTCAGTGGATAGTCTTGGATGGCATTTCTTAGATGTCAGCTACCTTTTTATTTTAAGACTCATCTGCCATTAGTTTGGAACTTGCCGAATAGACTATTGAGTTGCAAGTACTGCCTGTTTTCTTTGACTTAGCATTGGGATTACGTGTGTGTGGCAACAGACTCAGAATGTTTTACTTGAGTTTTGGTCATTATGCTTGAAGATAAGTGCTTTACTGACTGGGTTCTGTTTCCAGCTTATTTTGCTTGTGAACATGCACTCTTATCCATGAATTACTTTTGGATCTGTGATGTAGTGTGCTTTACTTATTAATAATGTAAGTTTTCCAGCTGTAAGATTCTGTGGATACTATCTACACAGAAGTGTAGAGTATATTTTTTAATTGTTTTGTCTTTGTGGTTCCTCAATCTGGAGTTAGTAGTTCAAACGCCACTCTCTCCTGACTGAGAAGGCTTTCCCAAATTAAGCACTTTTACCTTGGACTTGCTATGTTCATGGTTTTGATTTTGTCCCAAGAGGAAGAAGGGAAATGGAAGCTTATTTTCAGCTGGCTCTTGGACCTTTTTACTAGCGCTGTATCTGAATCATCAATGCTTTATAGGAATCTGTGGGTTTTTTTTACAGTAACAGATTTTTTTATTAATTTATTTTTTATATTCCAATCCCAGTTCCCCACTTCCTCCCCCTCCCATTTGCTCCTCAGAGAGGATAAGGCCTCCCCTAGGAAGTTTGCTAAGTCTGTCCCATCATCTCACTGAAGCAGGACTAAGGCACCTCTCCATCCCTGACACCCCTGTGTCTAGGTTGTGCAAGGTATCTTTCCAAATATAATGGCCCCACTAAGTCAGTTAGATCTTAGACCCACTGCAAGTGGCCTCATATATTGTCTAGGGCAATATATGAGGAGTCTGTGTTTTAAAGCTACCTAGCTATTATTTGAAAGTCAATGTACTTAAAAACTAGATGACAGAACACATAAATCCACTAAATTGAGCACATTAAAACTTAACTGTCTGGTCATAAGACTCAGAACACCAACCCCATTGGCTCTGCCTTCCCTTCTGCCTCTGGATCCTGCCTGGTAACGTGATTTTGAAGTTATCCAGGTTGCTACGGCAAGCATTCATCTATACATCTCCTTGGACTAAATCTTAACTTTTTATTTATCTATAAATGAATCTTATTAATCATTTTCCTCTTGTATCCCCTTTCTTTCCCTCTGAATCCTTTCTTCTCACCCCATGCTGCAATTGCTACACCATTAAAGAAAACAATACCTTTTTTCCCCTAGAAAACATTAGTGGTCACTGATTCCTCAGAAAGGGATGGAGTCTCATAGATGTTTCCTCTCTCTACAATGGAAAATTAAAGAACCCAATCTTGTGTGCAAGCAGCCATAGTGCTGTATGCTCATGGTTGCAATGGTAAAGACATACCTGGATGGCAATGACTTATGACACTCTTCTCTATCTTATGACTCTATGACTCTTAAATTATTTCTTCTTCTTTGGCCATGCTACCTGGGTCTGGGAGGATGGTACTTGCAACAATTTCTTCATGTTTCATAATCGGTGCCCCCTCCTTCTTTCTGGGTCTGTGTGTTCTGATCTGAAAACCGGGTAATAAGAGGGCAGGGTGTGGTTATCTTAAGTATGAACAAGTTAAGAGCTGGGTGGAGACAAGAAGTCAAAACTATTTTGGGGAATCCATGAGTGGACAAGGCAAGGGCCACTAGGAAGAAAGGCTATTTCATGTAAGGAACACAGAAGCAATATGAGTCAAGATGGATTGTTGCTCACTGTGCAAGCTCCTAGCCCAGTCTTCTGTTGCATGCTAATATTAGTGTCTATGCAGTAGGAGGAAGGACCTCTTCCAAATTTTGTCCCCTAAAGACAAAAGTGAAAACCAGTGTAGAGGATGTAAAAATAACAGAGTCAAAGATGTGTTGATCCTTTAAATTGTTGTCACTAGGGCATTTTCATTATGAAAGTCATGGTTTCATAAAGGCATTATCATTAAAGTATTTCAATGTACTTTGATGTTATTCTTCCTGTTACCTTCTCTTCCTCTCCCTGTTTCTTGCACTAGTCCTCTTACATTGCCCAAATAGTCCCCTTCTCACTTCATGTCATACACAGATTTAATCTAGAACCCACATATGAGAGAAAACATACATTTTCCTTCCTACTCCCTTGCCCTTTTTTTGTTTCCTTCTCTAATATGTTGGCCATTAATGTGTGGGTGCTGGTTGTTGAATAATTCCACTATGAGATTCTGTAAATTTTATTACCCTACCAAGAAATCTCAGGACATGTATTACTTTATGCACAGTCTGATAAATCTTGGTTTACGGTCATTGAAGTGACTTCAAAAATAGAGAAATGGGCATTATGAATTTACTTGGAATCAGTCACAGAAGTAGTGAGAATGCAAGTTTTGTTGAACTTCAGATGAAAAGGGAAAGTTTGTCTCAATTTCTGAGCAGTAGAGGTCAAAATCTACCATGTGAAGTTAGTTTCTGTGTCCCCCCATTTGTTTCTCTCTCTATTTTGCTCTGTCTCTTTTTCACTCTCTCTCCCCTTCTCTCTGTAAAAAGACCCCATCATTTAAAAAAATGTGTGGGTCATTAGACCCCACTCAATAAAATTTGCTTCATTGATTCTAAAAAGTGGCATATTAAGAACCGGTGCTCTATTATGTGATAAACATCCCTTAGCCTTCTGTGGGCTGTTTTTGCCAATAAAAGTTCCACAGAGGGACTGGACAACCTTGAGGTGACCTTCTCTCAGAAGTGGTTTGCCTTGCTGGTACCCCAAAGAGTGTTTTATAAAGTTGTCAACCATGAGACTTTATTATAGCAAAGATGAAATGACAGACACTGGAATTCCTTTCCCCACAAATCATACTTTGCTGTGGATATTTTGGGTTCATTAGGGGAGTCAAAGGCAGTGGTTGAAGTATATGCATTCATGTTTCTTTATGGTTTTCTTGATGAACTGGGGATGCAGGGTTAAAATACAGGCAAGCCAGCCAATGAGCTATGTCTAGGCCCTGTGTCCAGCCATTCCACTTCTTCGTCTTAGACACTCAGGACAAAATCAAAGAGTTAATAATAATTTATAGGTTCTGCCCTACTTTCATATGTCGGCCCTAGTTTGTGACCCCAGGAAGGGCACTGGGGTGAGTTACAATATGTCATGCTTGGCTCTGGGGTATGCTCTAATTTATAAGCTGCCTAAAACTGCAACATAACATTGCATATTTCTTTTCAGTATTATTAAACGACTTCTTAGCTGTCTAAGTCACCTGGGAAACTTTCAAGGAGAACATGGCTTTGCGTAGTGGAGAGAATTCAAAGGCCACATTTAAAGATGCCCCAGAGCTCTAAGTTCTGAAATAAACTCATTCCCATTAAAGGTGGTGTGCTGAATGGATCTTTGGGACAGTCTCTCCAGCAAAGGTAAGATGACTGTATGCTGAGAAGGGACAGGTGTGTCAGTTTGGAAGTTGGCATGAAAGTGAATGATATTTTTAGTTTTTTGAAGACCATAAAACCAGTGTCATTGAGTAGAAGCCACCCATTCTGTTGTTGGCAGCCATGCTAATTTGCCCTTGGCCTAATGCCACGGCTAAACTCATGGGCAAGTAAGAGAGGAATGATGTCAGGGTCCAAAGCATTGGATGCTGATCTAAGAGTGTAAATCCAAATTGAATGCTGAGCTCTGTGAGTTCCTGTTTGCTGTAGAGTTGGCAGTTTTCACAACTATGGGACAAAGAGTCCCTCTGTCCTCCTCAGACCTACTCTTGGATTAAAAGCAGAGAAGGGAGACTTTTGTCGTTAAGGCTTCTGCTGCTTTTCTGTATGTTTCACTTTTCCAAAGAGATCTTAAGGGCTAATTGTCCCTACTGGCCAGCATCAAGCTCTGCTCCTGGCAAGGAGACAGTGGCAGGGCTGGGGATATAGCTTAACGGCAGAATGCTTGCCTCGTAATCGGGAAGCCCCAGACTTGATCTTCACATATAAAACCTGGCATGGTAACTCATGCACGTAAACCTGGCTCTTAGATTTACAGAAGGCAGGAAGACTAGAAGTTTAGGGCCTTTTCTGGCTACATAGTGAATTCCAGGCCAGCCTGGACTACATGAGGCCCTGTCTCAGAACAAATAAAACAGCAACAACATCAAAAACAAAAATTACTCGACAATGACTCTATCAGGGAATGACTGACATTGGTCCACTTTGCAAGTGTAAAGAATTCTAAAAATGTGTTTTACAAGACTGTAGGATAGTTAGTGAAAAATCTTGCTAGAACTCAGAACTGGTGGCACTTATCAGTGGTAGCTAAGGATCTACACCATAAAATTCTTTAGTTCCTGAATGCATCTGTGTTCTGGAGAGTTCTCTTGTCTTCATTAAGACAGTCTCTGTGGTCTAGCTACCATGGACTAGACTGACTTAGGACCCAGCCTTGGATACAGTGGTCTTAAAGTGCAAGGTCATTTCGTTGACAGGAGTTTGGACCAGTTAGCTGGCTTCCATGGCCTTTGTTACTACACGAGTGAATCTGGGTGGTAATTGTGCCTCTTCACAGTTGCTGGCAGTGGGTAAGGAGAATTAAGTTACATTGAAGGCCAAGAGCCATGTCTAGACACAGACAAGTAGCTTAGCAATAGGAACTATTGCTGTATTCACAAACTTATTTTTAACATTGATTTCATATAGATCGAAGGGTTAGTCACTGGTACCTGAGACTTCTCTATACTTGGCTAATCTGTGCCAATTTAATACAGGGAGTCTTAAAGTACAAGAGGCTGGTCATGTACATGACACACATAAGGCTTCAACTTCTGTCCCTTTGACCTATATTATTGGTTAAGTCAAATCATGAAGCCAATATCCCTATTGAGGGAAGAAGAAGCATGCGCAAGGCATTAAGTCACAGGGCAAAGAGTAAGAATGGAGGACTGGAAAGCTTTCCCCTGCCTTTGCAAACAGCGTTGTTGACTTCCAAGGATTCCCAGGAGTCCCCAGCAATAATGATGCTCTCATTCAGGATGGGGGTAGCTTCCTCAGTGGGAAGCATCAGGTTCTGGGAAATTGCACGTACAGTGGGCACTGGGGCCAGCTTCTAAATTCAAGTTTTCCTACTCTGCCCAGATATTATGGCAAGTTGCATATTAAGGAGAAATTGTATGAAAGCTTTTGTATTTATGTAACCTAATAGTCACCTTTCAAATTAACTACAGCATGGTCCTGAATCAACACAGGGTTGTCTCACTTTCCTCTGACTGGACCTATTGTACAGATGTGAAACCGAGGCCCCCCAGCCCCATACAACCCATAGACCTGTGTTAAAATCTTGCTTCCCTGTGGGCTTTGTTTTTTCCAGGTAAGAATTGGGGAAAACATGTTTTCTCACATGGGGACTTCCTTGCATGAGAGATCTCATGATGATAAAGATGGTTTCTTTTAAAGAGCTCTGGCCTCCTTGGGAGAAAGTTCCTGCATAAATTTGAAGTGTTCCAGTGAGATGGTATCCTGGAGATGGCTGTGTGAATAATAAAAATGTCAGCACCTGCTGCAGAGTACCACCAAATGAAAGGGAAAGAAAATACCACACATCAAAGACAGCCAGGGGTTTGTTTAGATTTTAAGCCCCCTGGGGAAAGACCACACCTAGTACATTGTCATATCCGATAAATGTTGAGAAGCAACTGCCTAGCACATGATGTGCAGTTGGGGTGACATGCCAGACGGGCTCTGTCATGGGAGCAAAGTATGACTGAATGGTAGCAGAAATCCAGCCTCTGTTGCTGTCTTTAGTGCTTGCTCCCTAGCCTGAGGCTGCACTGATGAGTCAGGAGTCAGCAATAGTTTTCTTGAGATGACAAAAGGGGCTTCAAGAAACAGCTGGGGCAGGCACAGAAGTTGAGAAAGTAAACAGCACAGAATTAACGTGCAGCATAAAGTCCATGCTCAACTTCATAGGACCCATTCCTCAGATAATTTTAGGCTTTGCGGTAGATGATGTTGGTCTCCTAGGCTTCTTTCTTAAATTCCTGTGTCTGATTATCAAGAGGCTTTGCTTAGTCACTGGAGTACAGCTGGTTTGGACAAGGTGGGATGCAGGCAGGCATTGCAGTGGTAAAGGGTCCCAGGAATGAGTCACAACCAATCTCAGATGATAAGTGATGGATAAAACATCCATCTTTCTGGCCCCTCTGTGGGATGGCTCTGTAGGATGTTCTGTTTCCAGAGGCCTCCAGTGGGACTGACCCCATGAGACTTGCTCACAGAGGAACTCTGAGTTTTTCTCATTCCCATCATCCTCTACTCCTTCCCTATCTCCCTGCTCTGTTCCCTGCTGCACTGTTCCTCCGCCCCCCCTGCAAATGTCTCTTGTCTCAGGAATATGACCTGGGGGAATGTAACCTAAGACAGCTGGTACACCCAGTAGAAACCTTTCTTCTCAGGTTCTGTGGAAAGGGTCACAGGCCACATGAAGTCATATAAGCTTTACCATCAGATGACCAACAGAGAAAGAAGTGGAAAGGACAAAGCCTTTGAGCAGAGTTGAGCATGGCTACATGGCCAGCCAAGAGGGTAAGCAGCTGGGAGGGTGCAACGGGCATGTAGGAGACAGAGATTCCTAGGGATTCTTGGGATTGGGCTCTGACACATGGAAATTAGCATTGTGAAATGAGATTTATTTCTAGGCAAATACCCAAGGTTCCCCTAAACAATCCCTAAAGGAAACCTTCCCGACGTCCTGAAGATCTGGTGACCATATTTTCAGAATCAAATATTGGGAACCCATCTGCCAAAGAATGTTTTGTTTATGAATTGTGAATGTGTCTGCTCAGGGAAAGACACGAGAGAGAATATTGGGAATTGATCCTGGTCCAAAAATGCCAGGATTTGTGGTCACCAGACTCAGGGTCACTTGATTTAGTGTTTTGCAACAGACTGGATATGTTACCACAGGGCTGAGAGATGTGGGCAAGATCAAAGGAAGAGTCAGAATATTGTAAGCTATCAAGATTTGACAATAAGCTAACTGCCAACAGCAACAATACTGTAATGTTATTTCCTTCAGCTTTACTATAAATGAAATAATTAAGTACCTATAAGCACATATATACCTGATCCTAGCAAGGCACAGAAACTTAAGTATTTTATTTCCACTGTAATGAAAATCAGATTATCTGAAAACCAACTGGAAAAGCTTCATTCATTAACTTAACCTATTTTTATCTGAGGCTTCTGTGGGGACAGGCAAAAGTGTGAGCCATTAAGACTGGGATAAATCAACAGAGAACATTCTCCACCTTTGCTGGGTGAGAGGGATGGATCTCTATTGCAAACATGACAAGACATAATTACAGATCATAAAGGTACCAATAGGCGCAATAAGGAGAGAGCTAGGGGGCCCTAGTGACATTTTCATAGTGAGACAGTAAATTATTGCTAAGATTTCTGCTTCACACAACATTCATGATCTTCAAAGAAGAAGACATGAAATACCTAGCATGTAAACCCCATCACAATGGCTACTTAGCCTTTCATGTTTATGAGGTTTCAGTTAACTAAATACTGAAGACAATGTTGAAGTAAGCACATGGCAGATGCTAACCAACATTATGAGAATGTTAATAACTACTTGTTGGGGTTTGAATCTGAAATACCCCCTAAAGCTCATCGTTAAAGTCGATGGGCTTTTGGGAAGCAATTGGGTTCTGAAGGCTTTGATTTCCTCAGGGGATTAATCTATTGGTGGGTTCATAGATTCTTGGTACTATAGGGATCTGGTAGAAACTGACAGGTGTGGTCTCATTGGAGAAATTATGTCACTGGAGGTGTGCCCTGGGAGTATATTGTACCTGGCTCCCCTCTCTATCTTTATCTCTGTTTCTCTCTCTCTCTCCTTTCTGGACATTCTGCGTTGAGCAGCCTCCTCTGCCACACTCTCTGACCCCATGCTATTCCTCAGAAAGAGATGACCTTAGATTAGCATCTCTAAAACACAAGCCAAAATGATTGCCTTTCTTTCTTTAGGGTGACTTTCTCAGGTATTTTGTTTCAGTGATAGAAATCTGATGGTTACGCTATGATTAGTAATGGACTCTCATTAAGAAACGGAATGTGTGGTGCCATAAAGGCAAGCATGGAGGAACATGCCAGAGAATCTTCCACAGGGAGCTGCTGAGTGGCAGGTCTTTGTGCTTTACATGTGAACTGCCCTCTACAGGCTCATGTGTCTCAGGATGTGGTTCTCAGCTACTGTGGATGTTGTACAATATTTGGGAGGAAGAGCCTTGCAGGAGGAGGCAGGTCTCATGGGTGGGTCCTGAGGTTTTATAGTTCAGGCTCATGTCTTACTTGCTTTCTCTGCTTCCTCACCATTGATGCAATGTGATCAGTGGCTTCATACTCCTATAGGGAGGTATCTCCTACCATGGCAGATTTTATCCCTTCATACTGCGAGCAAAAATTAACCCTTATTCCTTTAAGTTGCTTCTTTCCAGGTGAGTTTTGGTCATATCCACAAGAAAAGTAACTACTACGCAATCCTACCTGCCAAACCCTCAGCAATTCTGTTACCTGTACCTCTGAAACCATATTACCCCTACCCCCAGGCTGCTCACAGAAAATCACTGCAGTGAGGTGCTGATGTGGCAATTCATCAGCCTTCAACTCCTTTGTTCCCTTTGTGCTGGCAGAGGCTTTCTCCGAACTTCTCTCTGGGACTCTTCTGACCCATAGCCCTTCCTCCCTTTCTAATCAAAGTTCGGATTACACTACAGTTTGGGGTGTCTCCCTCCTTCTCTTTGCTTCTCCATTCTTATTTAAATAATTCATTTATTGCCCCTCCATTCTGAATCTTTTACAGGAAAAATTTCCATAGCACTCCTAACTAGCATTCTCTTCCAGAAGGGCGGGCCTGGCAAAGGTCCTTCTGATTGGAATCTTGTGCTCTTAGAGAGTTACTTTTTGATGTGGGACAAATAAAACTTTCTAGTTGGAGATTACTGTATTGCACACAGAGCCCTAGTCCCTATAAAACCTTGGTGAAATGCCAACTTACTTGTTTGTGTGTTGAGAGAGTCGAAGAGGGTGAGCCTCTGGCTGGCTGTTTCTGTCTCGTCTAGTACATGAATGGGGTATGAAAGTCTTTTGATATGTGTAAGAACCATAGGCTATGTGTACATGTTTATTTCCAGAGCCTTATTTCATCACATTTGTATTTTCAACACAAATTCATCCTATAATCAGTAATATCTGTTTAAGTTCTTTTTTTCAGGAAGACATACATACACAATCCATTATTTCACAAAATGTAGCAATCTTTTCTATTTTATTTTTATTGCTTTTTAAATTTTCTTTTTTATTCTTTATGTTTTTTTCTTTTTTAGTATTTATTTTTGAATTTAAATTTAAATTAGAAAAAAGGTTGCTTCACAAGTCAGTTCCAGGTCCCTCTCCCTTTCCCTCCCCTCCTCCTGTGCCCTCCCCCCAAGCCCCCCAATATCCCCTCATTTCCTCAGGGAGGGTGAGGTCCTCCATGGGGGTGTCCATAGTCTGTCATTTCATCCAGGGCAGGGCCTAGACCCTCCCCCGAGAGTTTAGGGTGAGAGTGCATCTCACATTGTTGGATGGGAGTCCAAAGTCCATTTGTAAACTTGGGATAAATATTGATCTACTGCCCAAGGCTCAATAGATTTCCTAGGCCACCTCACTGACACCCCCATTCAGGGCATCTTGATCAGTCCCATGCTGGATTCCCAGGCATGATGCCTGGGATTCAAGAGTTAACCCTTGCCAGGGCAGCTGTTTCTGGGGGTTAAACCAGCCCAGTCTTAATCCCTTTTGTCATCAGTCCTCCCTCTCTGTTACTGAAAGCGCTTTCTTGAGTTCAGCTCATTGCTTAGTCGTGGGAGTCTGCCTCTTCTTCCTGCATCTTTGTCCCATTCATTTCCTTGTCCCTTCATATCTGCCCTCTGTTCATGCACTCCCTTGTAATAAGATTTAAGAAAGATTAAAAAGAAGGAAAAAGAATCAACCTCGTCACGGAAGCTGCAGTGTGACACAGTGAGTCACACAGTAAACACTTTTATCCATACAGCTTTACTTGCAAGTGTTCTTTGCCTATCCTATCATGGTGGACCCTCACTGTGACTCCTCTTAGTTCTCCTGTTGCTGCCCTGTGTCATGGAGATCCTACAGCTTTGAGACTGCAGGACTGGTCTCTTCACATGCTCGCGCAGACCACAGATAGGCTAGATGTTGGGGTGGGTTAACTCACAACCCTCATTCTGGGCTTGATGCAGGATTGGTCAGCCCACCAGCTCTCCCTTGTGCTCACCACCAGGGTGAGCTCTCCAGCATTGGCCTGGCTAGCTCACCCCTTAGAGACTTGAACAAGGGTAGAGGCCAGTTCTCTTGCTTTTATGTCCTTAGAGTTAGTTCTCTCACACTTACACCATCAGGGCCAGCTCTACTGTGTTGCCTAGGTGTGATGTACAGGCTCTTTACTGAGTGCTACAGTTGATGAGGGGCAGGGACAGCTCTTCAGCACTTATGACCTCGGGGCAATCTCCCCCACCTGTCTTAGGCATTGATAGTCTGTTTCTTATTTTTGATTCAGGGCTTTATGTAGTTTAGGCTAGACTGGAATTTGATGCTATAGAGCTAAGGATGAGCTCGAACTCCCAATGCCCTTGTCTCTGCTTCTCAAGTAACGGGATTACGGGCACACACCACTCTATCTGGCTTTCTACATGTAACTCTTAAAAGAATGCTGGTATTCCACTTTCTCTTTGTGCTTGTCAACATTTAATATAGCCTTAGCTATTCATTTTAGCCTATTGTCTCATTTAACCATTTCATTGATGTCCGATGCATTTTTTGTTGTACTTTTAATGTGCATTTCCCAGGTATCCAGTGATGTTAAGGTTTTATTTTACACACTTGTTGGCAAGTTAGGGCTTATTTTCTAAGTATCAATTTGAATCTCTTGATAATTTTCCATTTTGCTTTTCCTTGTTGATTTTCAGGCATTCATTATGCGTTCTGGCAAGTTATTTCCAAAATATGTACTGAAATTACATCTTCTATCTTTAATGATGATTTTCAATAAGCAGAGTAAGTCCACACAAACTTTCCTTTGCAGTAACTGGTGTATATCTTTGTGTGTGCATGTGCGTGGTGTGTGTACATGTATGTACACACATTCATATGCATGTGTAGATGCATGTGCACATGGAAGGCAGAAGCAGGTATCAGTTGTCTTTTTCTGTCTCTCTCTGCTTTTCATTTGGAGGCAGAATCTCTCACTTGAATCTGGAGCTCCCCAACTCATCTACTCTAATTAGCCAGATTGCCTCAGGTAACTTGTGAGTGATAGGAATGCAGGGGCTCTCCCATGCCAACTTGATACTTACATGGGAGCTGGGCATCCAAACTCTGGCCCTAATGCTTGCACAGTAAGTGCTTTAAGCATAGAGCCATATCTGAAGTCCCTGCTGTACACTTTAAAAATCCCTATGTATAGGGCAGGCAGTGGTGGCAGAGGCAGGTGGATCCCTGCAAGTTAGAGACCAGTTTGGTCTACAAGAACTAGTTCCAGGACAGGCTCCAAAGCTGCAAAAGGAAACCCTGTCTCAAAAAGGCAAAACAAAAATCTATATGTATATGTGCATAACCTAAACTAATATATGCATATGGATGAAGGGAAAGCGAAGGGGGCTCTTTGGGGAAATAATGGGGCCCATGGTGGGAGACAAATATGAACAAAGTACAGTGATATATATGGATATATGCATATACATATATGTGAGTATATATCTTAACAATAAAACATATCCAGAAAAGTATCTTTGTCTGCCTTAAAATCATGAGATCATCAACCCACTCTACCCTTATGAGTTTCACCCCTCTCTCTTTATCATTCAGTAAAATTTTTACATGGGTCCAAGCCCAGCTCTGCATAGTAACTATGAGGGAAGCACTAGTTGGGACTGACAAGCTTTAGATTTAGTATGGATAAATGTGTCCTCCAAATGTGCACCCACAGTATCTACCAGCAGCTGGGCTGAGAGACTTTTCTGCTGTTTTTGGATAGGGTGGCTGTAGGAAAATTATTCAACTGCTCAGACACAGATGTCTATTCTGTGACATGAGGATACTTTTCCCTCTTTCCCACCTCTGGGGGAGATTGGGGCAGGGTCCCTGTGATTACACTTAGAAGTACTTCTCCCAACAGGAGTCTGTGTGTACAGTTTGATTTTGTTTTCCTCCCCCACCCAGTGTTCCCTGGGGCTCTGCTGAGAAGGAACAGTCCTTCAGAATAAGAGAGATATTGGTGTGGTTTTCTCACAACAAATATCTCAAAAGAATTGCCCTTTCTTTCCCGGCCACCAAATCAGTTCACATACATTGTAACTGGTATCCATTCCAAAGTAGACAGATGTTCTCAGCTGAGAGCCCATGACATGTGAACCTAAAACAATGAAGGAAAAGAACAATTTACATAATATCTCTGTAAAAATTAGGAAATTTTTCTTTAAAGGATTTCTATTAGGTTAGAAAAAAACACAACACATGTCATTGGCCATTCTGTCCATTCAAAGACACATACTTACCCAGAACATGAACTTAGCAGAGGGCAAGGGAGAGGGAAGGGAAGAGGAGTGGAAAAGGGAGAGAGAGAGATAGAGATAGAGAGAGAGAGAGAGTGAGTGAGAAAGAGAGAACATGAGGAAAAAGCTCATCTGAACTTCCTAGCTTTGGACCTAACAGGCTTCTGGGATGCCAGTACAAAGTGGCTACAATGCCTGCCTATAAGGAAGAGAAGATTGACCATATGTATTGATTCCTAAGTGCAAAGATGATGTCTTAGGCAGTGTTCTATGGCTGTGTATAGACACCATGACCATGGCAACTCTTATAAAGGAAAACATTTTTGGGGGGCTGGCTTACACTTCCAGAGTTTTAGTCCATTAACATCATGGTGAGAGTGTGGCAGCGTGCAGGCAGACATGGTGCTGGAGAAGTAGCTGAGAGTTCTACATCCTGACCTGCAGTCAGCAAGAAGAGAAATTCTGGGCTTGGAATGGGCTTTGTGAACCTCAAAGCCCAACCACAGTGATGCAATTCTTCCAACAAGACCACACCTCCTAATCCTTTCAAGTAGTGCCACTGCCTAGTGACCAAGTTTTCAAATATAGGAGCCTATGGGAGCCATTCTTATTCAAACCACCACTGATTTCATTCCCTCTTCAGATAGTTGTCACTTCATGTTCACAACCTTTTCTGTGACCCCTACAAGAAGCTATTGTCACTGGGTTAGAGATGAGGAACACTGCTCAGCCTCACCTTCCTGGAAGGCTTGTTGCCCAAATGTAGAAGAGGTCTGCTTATCAAGTGGCCTCCTGCTCTCAGCAACTTTACCTAAAGTCTGTTTCAGCTATAGAAAGCCACCTGGCCATGCCCACTCTTCTTAATAAACTCTGGCCTTTTCCCTTGTATGATCATCATGGCAAGTTTTGCCATGCCCACACAGCACTTCTATTGTTTTGTTTTGTTTTTGTTTTTTTTTTTGGCCTGGCCCTCCTCCCTCTCCTTCTCCTTCTCAAAAGCTTTGGTCTCTGATAGTCTCATGCATCAAAACTCTGTGTGATAAATTCATGTATATGCATGGTGTTTATGCTGGGGCATGCCCTGGCTAGCAGGGCACAACAAAGGTCAAGCCCACAGGAGCTTTGAATGAAAGGGACAAGAGACACAAAGAATGGTCAGCAAGACAGGCTTTCTGATCAAGCTGAGAATTTTATTTTCTCACAAGGATTCTTATAGTGGTTGAAAGCTTGGCAGAGCAGGGGTTAGGTGGGATAGGCTATTGCTTTGAGGCAGGGAACTTGGTCTTGGCAGGATATGTTCCAAGGACACAAGTCTGCAGCTGGGGGGAGTCTGGACTGCAGGCCAGGTGGCAGAAGGGTGGGAGAGCCTGGACTGCAGGCCTTGAAAGTATGCTGTACAGGGAGATGAGCAGACCAGAGACATAGAAACTTAAATAAGTGTTAGTCTCTAAGAATGCAATAGGAATACTAAAATGGCTGTTATAATGCTATCCTTATTTAGGACCCTCCACAGCTGGCAATATTTACAAGAGTTCCTATATACCAATGAAAACTCCCAGCAGAGGCATAGCTGCATGTTTGTGTTTGGAGGCCATAGGTCTATGTTGCACAACTTCCTCCATCATTTTGCATCTTCTATTTTGTGGTAGGATCTCTCTGGATCTGGAGGTTGTAGATTCAGCTAAACTGTCTAGCTTCTCAGCATTGTCTTGTTTCCTTGTGATTATGGACACATGTTGACACGCCTGGCTCTTGTGCGTTGTGGGTATCTGAATTCAAGTCAACCTGCCTATGCATCTTCCCAGCCTCTTCCATTATCTTTCAGAAAACCACCCTGGCTCTTACAATGATGCAACATTGGTACGCAGCACTGGGCCTTAGGTGGAATGAAACAAGCCAGCTGGTGGGCACAGAGTTCCACAACTGAGCATTAATCCTCTATCAGCATCCATGCTGAAAGCTGGTGGTGAGTTAAGGCAGGCATGGGGTCTGCTGTGTGGCATGTGTGCAATCCTGGTACTGGCAGTGAGGGTGAGGAATAGCAGGGGAAATATGTTTCATTTTTATTATTAATTCGAAGGTGACATACAAAGTAATAGGCTAATTATGACATTTTCATACATTTATACCATTATGTTTTGCCCTCCTTAATCTCCTCTTCTCCTCTCTTTCTGGCTTCTCTTGTTGCCCCCTCCAAATAAGTTCCCTTTCTGCGCTACTGACACACATATCCCATTAGCCTCTTTCTTTAAAATTTTATTTAATTTTATGTGTATGTAAATTTTTATTTAATTTTTTATGTTTTGATTACATGTATGTCTGCGTACCATGTGTGTTCTTGGTGCCCAAAGAGACCAGAAGAGGTCATTCAGTCTCCTGGAACTATAGTTTTAGATGATTGTGAGTCACCACGTGGGTACCACATCTCTTACCCACTAAGCCATCTCTCCTGCCTTCTGCCATTATCTACCCTTGTTTCCTCTCTCCTTAGGCTTTTCTTCCCTTTCCTTTGGTCTATTTTCTACTCTGCCCCACACAGGTACACTTTATTTTATCTCACGCATTTGAGGTCCTTGACAATCATTCTAATAACCACTATCCTTCCTACAGCCTCTGCTAAGTTTTCTCCCTTTTCTCCTTTTAATTTTTAAGTCAGCTTGAGACAGTTTTCCATTTTCAATGTTTGATTACCATCCAAGGCGTTCATTGCTTTATCTGGAAAGCATTCTGTCTAGAAAAGATATTCTGAGAGGGGAAAAAAAAAGATCTGGGAAAAAAGTGACACCTGTTTAGCACTTCAGAAAGTATTGTGTTCTGGAAAACCTTTGTGTTAATGCCTCCTAAAGGGGCTGCGATGGAAGGTCTTTTTAGGGTAGTGAGAGCAAAAATGAAGAAAACAAAGATGGGGGTGACCACTGGCATGTGCTGAGGAGCTCTGTGGAGTCTGAAAAATCCTCAGAGGCTCTGAAGAATGACACAATGATGGGAAAGGATCTGCAGAACCGCAGTAGCTCTGGAACAATTTTAAAAAAGAGGGGGCTATTAGTGGGAAGATGCTTTTAAAAAGTGGACTCACGAAATTGGAAAGAAAGATGGTGAAATGGAGCTGCTCACTGCAGAGATTGGCAAATCTATACTGTTTCTCACTGTGCCTCAGCCAGCAGATTTCAAGCACACAGATATCTAGGGTGCAGAGGTGTGCTGCAATCAGCAGCTAGCATGGAAACTGTCTCTGGATGTCCTGCTTAGCTACAATATCATCCTGACTCTGGGCAACAGCAGGATGTTAGAGACAAGTCTCGGCAATGGTCTGACTGGAGCCTCTGTAGACTTAGCCCCAGATCCTGCTGCCCACCTGTATCATTGCCCTGGTCAGAGCAATAAGCAGATGTCCGAAATGAATAATGGTTTATTTTCTGCATGGGACCTCTTTGAAAGACCTCTATGGTCTTTCATGCCCCTGGAGGCCATGTTGGTATTCATGGTGTGAAGCTTGAGGCTGTGTCAAAGCCCAAGGTTCAAGTGGATGTCCGTGGTCTGGGCAGCCACTGGAGGCCATGTTGATGTGAGTGGCTTGTATTGCCACTGGGGTTCATGGTCCTGCTGCAACAAGAGGTGTGTTGATGTCTATGACCTTTGGTGATACATCTGTGGTTTATGCCCCTGCCTGAAGCCATGTTGATGTCTGTAGCCTTGATTCTGCCAAGGACCATGATGGTGTTTGTGGTCTGTGCTACAGCCAGGGACTGTGGCCCGTGTTACCACCAAAGGCCATGTGGATGTCTGTGGCCATGTGCCACCTCCTGAAGCCATGTTGATGTCTGTGGGCCGGACTGCCTCTGGTGTCCATCGACCATCTTGTTCCAAAGGCCATGCTGATATCCTTGGCCTGTGCTGCCATTGAGGTCTGTGGTACATGCTGTGCCAGAGGGCTGTGTTGATGTCTGTGGTGGTCTGTACTGCCACTGGAGACCATGCTGAGGTTTGTGGTACATGTTGACTCTGGAGGTCACATTGATGTCTGTGGTCTATGATGTCACCAGAAACCATGTAGAAGTACATGATGCATGATCCTGCTGACTGTAAGGGGCAAGGAAACTACTTTTTCAGTGGTGAGTTTGACCATGCTTTGGTGAGTATATGGATAGCACATTTTGAACTTGTGCTGTTTTTATTCTTCTTCTCACTTTTTTTTGGGTAGGGGAGGTCACAAGGGTGAGGAGCAGATCTTCAAGGACTGGGAAATGAGTGTGATCAGGATGCATGATGTGAAATTCTCAAATAATCAATTAAAATACTATGTTAAAGAAAAAGAAAGTAAAGATGAGTTGTGTTTATGACACTAGGGGTCTTTTTTTTACAACATAGGTGGAGAAGTTATAAAGGCGTTTTCTTGTTCCAAGGAACACAACATACTGTCTCTATATTCTTCTTTAACTTTCCCCTTTAAGAGCTGACAGAAGAGGATTCAATTTGTGTAAATGCCTTCAGAAATTTTAGTTTTGGCTTCCTTTATTTTATTTAATTCTTTTTGCAGAAAATCAGGATGGATAGTCCACTTTTAGGTCTTGGTGGACTGTCCAAATATATCCTTCAAAATTAGACCCGTTTCTTAAATATATCTGGAGCAACGTCAAAAAGGCATCTGAAGCCAGGCCTAGTATGCTTTTCAAGCCTTACGTAGAGAAGATCTCCAAGGGTTTCAGCTATGTTAAGGCAATATTTCTGTGGACAAAATGTGTATCCAGCCTGACATTTTCCATTCTAGATTTTGTACCTGCTGTGATGTGGAATGGCTATGATATGGAATCTCTGAGGTTGGGGTTAATAACAAAACTTTACTGGCCTCCAAGGGCTGGTTCCTCACAGTCATTGTTCACAGACGCCAGATGATCTAAGAGGATCCTGGAAACCTGGCACCTTGCTGCCTTTTTGGCTAACACCACCAAAGAAAATTAATTGTTATTGGTTTTGGAAACTCTCACCCAATATACAAAATAGTAATATCAGCAATTATGCTTCCCCCACTTTTTTGGCACAGATTGGAGTTAGGAAGATGATAAATGCTGTGATTTTTATTGTAAATACCCCTAAATGACTGGTTTCAGTGCAAGAAAAGGGTGTTACATTCCTGTGGCTGAGAAGCTTATGAAGTTTCACTTTACTAATTCGCCTGAGATGATGAAATATAGCGGCTTTGAGTCTTTTGTCTGATTCAGTGGCTTTTGAAATGCTGGACATTTCATACATAGGACTAGTTTTCGTCTTAGCTTGGGAAAGGGACAGTCAGGGGACAAATCATCACACCCCTCCTTTTCATTCCATTCCTTCCGTAGCCTTGCTTTACCTTAAGCGTCATCACTGATACTTTCTCAAACCATGGTACTCTTTGCTTTGGCTAGTCATGGACTTGAACCTTTTCCTTCCTTCAAAACTGTTGGCATTTTGAATCAATGCCATGCTGTAACGAGGTTCTTCTCTGCCAGCTGCCTGGGTCCTGCCACTGTCTCTGGCCCCAAATAACACACGAGACACTATATTAATTATGAAGCTGTTGGTCGTTTGCTATGGTTTCTTAATGGCTAGCTCTGACTTAATTATTAACCCATAATTACTGATATATAGTTTTTATAAGGTCTTATCTTACCGAGAATGCCAGATTTGCACCCTCTTCTTCTGGGATCACATGGGGACTCTCCACTCTTGACCACATTTCCCAGAATCTTCCTCGACTACTAGTCCCACCTATCTTGCTTCCCTATTGGCTAACAGTGCTTTATTTATCAACCAATCAGACAAACATATACACAGAAGGACTTCCCCCATCACCATATCCTCTAACAGGACTCCTCAGATCACCCTCCATTTATTCTAGTTCTGTGATTGCTCTTAACTTGCTTTCTCTGCTTACCAACTCCCTTTTTCCATGTGAGACATATGCACAAGTTCACATCTAGTCATCCAGAATTATTCATGTGACCCATCCATTGCTCAGCACCCAGCAGATTCAAAAAAGTTCATAGTAAATGCAAACTTCTGGCCAACGGACCAGAATATCTTTTTTCATAAGCCCGTAGTCATCAGATAATAATACTTAAGAAAGCAGAGTTAACTCCCCCCCAAATAACCTTAAGTCCCAGAACACTTGGAAAGTCCAAGTCTAGTTTCCATGGACACATGACATTTTGGGTATCCTTGCCCACTATCTGCTCCCTCACCCTAGAACAGCACCTTGACTGAGTTGTTATTGAGAGTTGACTTTACCTCATGGTATGTTTTTTTGACAGAGGGAAATGCAGGCATCACCCTCTTCCCCATAGAAGCAGGTGTGACCCCTAACGTCCCTCCCCCTAGGGTCTTTTTTCACTGCCTTAGAGCACATTAGGAAGCCAGCCAAGAAATCTGGTCTGAGCCAGGCTCAGAATTTAGTGGGTGTATTTTTAAAATTTGTTACAGAGTTGCTAAGTGGCAGAAGCCTTAAAATGAGCTGGAGGTTGAACTCTTCTACCCTCAAAACCAGTTTCCTACACTTTTCTTGTTGGTCAAATATCTGATGGAAGTAACTTCTTTTGGCTTACAGTTTACAAGGCATACATCACGAAGGAGAAGGCGTGACAATTGGGATGCTAGTGGCAGAATCTTACACTGTGGCTCTTCATGTATCTGGATTAGGCAGGGAACTCAGGCTGCAAGTAAGGTGGTGCTATAACCCTCAAAGTCTGTCCTTAGTGACATATGTCCTCCAGTTATACACCTTCCAAAGGTTCTGTAGCACCTAGAATAGCACCAGTAGCTAGAGACTAAGTGTTCAAACACAATTTTTCAAAATCAAATTCAAACTTAATAATTTGGTGTCCTGTCCTTTTGGAAGGAATGTAAAGAAGCAAAGAGGTATCAAAATTTTGCTTGGCCGGGCAATAGTGGCATATTCATTTAGTCCCAGCACTGAAGAGGCAGAGATAGGTGGATCTCTGTGATCTCTGATTTACAAGCAAGTTCCAGGACAGGCTCCAAAGCTACACAGAGAAACTCTATTTTGAAAAACCAAAAAAATTTTTTGCTTTTTCAATTGCTTAGCTGTTTGTTCAGATGAAACAATGCTAATGTTTAAAGTACAGGTATGATTGGAGTCACTGTTCCAGGGTACGGATGGCTGGAGAGGAAGGGGAAACATGACAAAGGTCTGTCCGGGAACAAGAAGTCAGGATGTAGCCCATCACTTGGCTGGGAGACCTAAGGAGCTGCAGAAGCAACACATATGTTTCTAGATGGTAACTCTCACTGGCTAAAGTTCACATAGACTTCAGAATTGGGCCAGGTGCCTTTAGGAGGCTGGTTGGAGGTAGGGACCCTGAGCATCTCTGGTTGTCTTGGCAAAGAATATACAAATTGAATGAGGTACCTACCAGCCTCACAGACTTCTGGAAACAAACACTGACCTGCTTACACAGTTTTTGAAAAATCCCACATCTGACAGAGAGCTGGGACAGCTGCCTCCCAGGTGGTCTCGCCAGGACAAACACTGCAGGGCCTCAGTGCCAACAGAACCTAGTTGGCATAGACTTACAGAGGCTGCGTGGCAGCCCATGGGACTTGCTCTCGACAAACAGCCCAACGCTGACACATGTATCGAACCTGCAATCAATACATCATCTGTGACAACGAACCAGCTGGGAAAGGCATTGGCTCCGTGCACTGTTTAAACTTATGACTTCTAGAAGAGTTTGATGCTTAGGTGACTTTGGTGAAAGAATTAGAATATCTGGGGGAAAATGAAACAGGCACAGTAAAATTTGTCATGTGTTTTTCTCCTTTCCAGAACCTATTGCCTACTGTTATCTCTCAGATGAAAATTAGGGACAACAGTTAATTGATGAATTGATTATGCTCCTTTTAAATTTTGTATTCTCATTTTTCCTGGCAGACATTTTGAACAGGGGAAAATGCATTCTATATTTTGCACTGTGAAAAGAATTTAGGAGAGGTGGTGATGAAAACATAGGAACAACTGGTGCCTTTTGACTGGATTTGTCTGGTTGCAGATGCTCCCACTTTCTTGCAGGAAAGGAAGAAAGGAACCAATGAGTTTTCTAGGTCCTAAGTTATTTCTAAGCATTATGGAGGTAGGAGTGAAGGGAGGGGGGAGATTTGCGGAAATTTGTAAAAAGAAGGCAAAAAGGAGCATTTCACTTTCTCAACTCTATCCAGTTTCATTTGTAGATTCCCTTCATCTGAGGGGAGGGGTTCTCTATCCAGAGACAGGAACCAGAAAACAAAACAGCATTGGGAAGATACCTGATAAAAGAAGTTTGTTTGTGAATAGGAAGGCCTTAATGTTCTGAGCTTTTGGTTCATAATTGAGTAGTGATTGGTTCTCAGAGGAATCTGGAGTTTTGACTAGGCCATTTCCCCTAGTCTTGTTTTTCAGGGTCATGTGTTGTGGAACACATACTTCTTCTTCCTGCAATCGTTTACTAGCCGCCCAGGTTTCCTTACTCTTCTTGTAGGGGCTGGCTTTGACCTTGGATGAAGACGAATTCTTGTTTTGCCTCTGTATTTAAAGTCTCCAGTCAGTTTTTTCCAGGGATCTGCTAGAGTTTGGAAATTTATTGTTGAATATTTCCCTAAGTCCAGGAGCTGAGAAGGGAACAAGAAGACAAACAGAATGCCACTTGACAGCAAGTGAGGTAGAGGGCAGTGTACTGCTCAACTGCCTTTCAAAAAGTCTTATCCAACAATGCTCTGATACATAGCACTTGCCAATTTCCATAGTGTAAACCTTCCCATTGTTGTATCATGGCATGATTCTAGCTACCACTTGCTTAACACCTACTCACTAGTTTCCAGACTATTTAACAATCACCTTTTCTGAGCAAGGAGAAGCCATCACCACAGGCTCAATATTCATGAGCCCAATGTCATTCAGAGCATCATTTTTAGGAACCAGAAGACTGCAAAGTCCAAGGTGTATTGAATGGAAAGACACAACTCAAGTTCATTCCTAGAATGAAATGAGATAATGGGTTCTCTGTCTGAGGTGATGAAAATGTGCTATGAAGGATGAATGGGTTAAAGCTACATGGAAGAAGGGGAGAGAGAAGTACTAGAAGGGAAAGTATTTGGATGAAAGACAGTTAGGTAAAAATCCCATATTTCCAAGTATCTACTGTACTACATAATTTTAAACACTATACTTTTGCTGATTCACTCAATCCCAACACGATTATATGAATCTGACATTATTGTTATCTACAACTATCTTGGTCACTGTTTATTGCTGTGAAGAGCCACTATGATCAAAACAACTCTTAAAAAAGGAAGCATTTAATTGAGGGCTTGCTTATAGTTTCAGAGGCTTAGTGCATTATCATCATAGCAGGGAGCAAGGTAACACATATATGATGCTGGAGAAGCAGCCAAGAGTTCTACATCCTGGTCCACAGGCAACAGAAAGAGAGAGGGAGACTGAACCTGGCTTGGGCTTTTGAAACCTCAATGCCCACCCATAGTAGCACACTACCTCCCACAAGGCCACATCACCTAGTCCTAATCCTTTCAAACAGTTCCATTTCCTGATTCAGTGACCATTCCTGTTTTCTTTTCTTCCTTTATTTTTTCTTGAGACAGGGTTTCTCTGTGTAGTTCTGGCTGTCTTGCCAGATGGGAGCCATTCTTATTCTAATCACCACACTCACTCACGTATGCCAGGGTATGATGGCACTTACCTTTGATCCCAGCACCCAGGATGCAGAAACAAGTAGATCTCTGTGAAGATCTCTGAGAATTTGAGGCCAGCATGGTATAAAAAGCAAGTTCCAGGACAGCCAGGGCTACAGAGAGTCTGTAGCCCATGGCTCCAAACTTTTGCACATTCTTCCTGCAAACCAGTTCTAAAGGTCTATGAAGCACATGATCAATTTTATTACAGCAACAACTGTGTCTAAATACCTGAAAAAATACCTCTAAGGGGGAAAGGTTTATTCTGTCTCACAGTTCAAGGCAAGGACCATCCTGTAACCGGTGTGTGGAGCTAGGAATCCTTGTATATTGACAGAATGGGAAGCAGAGAATTTGATGTGGGAAGTCCTGTGATTATGTCAATAAAGCACTGTTAGGCCAATAGGAATCTACATAGGTGGGACTAGGAGTCCAGGAGGACTCTGAGAAGGAGAAAAACGGAGAGTCGAGATGTAACGCCATGGGGTAGAAAGCCCGGAAACTTCTCCGGTAAGAGACATACTTAGATTAACAATTATGGGGTAATTACTTAAGTCAGAGCTAGCCAGTAAGAAACAAGCAAGGTCAACAGCTTCATAATTAATATAGCCTCCTGTGTGTTTATTTGGGACTCATGTGGTTCTAGAACCAGGCTGGAGGGAAGGCTTCTCTCAAGGAAAATGCTTCTCTTTACAAGAATTACAGAAAGTGAGGTTAGGCAACGAAAACTCAGGGCCTATCCAGAGAGGCACCACCTTCTAAAGGTTTCACAGCCTTCTAAACAAGTGTCACCAGATAGGTTTAAGTGCTCAAGCACAGGTGTTTACTGGGGAGGGGGGCATTTCCCATTTAAACCAGGATGAATACCTTAAAGGTGATTTAATCCTTGGAGATAGCCACTCCTGTGATCTAAAGTTATCTGCTCAGGTTCAATGACTTAGCATTGGGTTATTGGAAGCCGCTGCTGCCTGCCATAGATTACTGTATATCCACTATATGGTCTAATAGTGAATAGAAGCCATGCAGAAATGAGCTAAGGGCCTGAGAAATGACCCCCATAAGATTTGACTTCTAACTGGGTTGTCCTGGGAAAAATACTGAGGACCTTAGCTGAAAGATAACTTTACTATCTTTACTAAAAGATAAAAAGGTCTGAATGTGATTGTGCATAAGGTTTTCTATGTAAAGGTTAAAAAAATATTCCCTTTCTGTTTTTGTTCACCTTCAGCTGTAACTTCTCCGTGTTCAGTATATCCCAGATATTCATATGTGGTATAGTAAGTTGAGCCCTAACTCCAGAAGTATTTACCTGTTTCATGAGTTTGTATCAGTAAGGATTCTTCCTTGGGATATGTTGGTTTCAAGAGTTGTATAAAGGACAATATTATTTACATGACTCACAAAAGGGCAACCTGGAAGTGAATGTATGCACAAACATATCTCAAACAAAAAAGGCACCAGACAAATAGCAAGAAGAAAGTACAAATAAAACCCCAAGAATCTAACAACAAAACACGCTAAGATACTGCACAGACATGGGGGTGGTGCAGGCACCCACTAAGCTGTTGCTTTTTACCAGAACGCACCAGATGGTTTAGACAAAAGCAAGCCTCCCTGACCCCTACTTCTAAATGCTTTGTTTGGAGATTACTTTGGGGAGAAGCTGCTGGAAGAAGATACACAACAATCTGTCTTTGCTGGACAGCTGTATGGAATGGACATCAGAGGGAGTAACACCTGAATACTCTTTCTTGGTGATTATAAAAAGAGATTCAGTGAAGACATCAGATTTCACACA
The DNA here is from genome assembly GCF_017639785.1 of Mesocricetus auratus. NCBI lineage: Eukaryota > Metazoa > Chordata > Mammalia > Rodentia > Cricetidae > Mesocricetus > Mesocricetus auratus. The sequence continues at coordinate 113,695,970 of NW_024429189.1, forward strand.
CAGAGATTCAGCAAGATGGAGCCTCTCCTTTGTCTTAATATCTCTGCAAAATATGTTCAAAACTAAATGCAGATGATCAATTTTCTAAAAGATACCAAGGTGTGAAACGTGGGAATATGCACGTGGACTTCTATGCCAAGGATTTCTTTTTAACTCTGTTTTGGCTTTTGTCGTGTTTAGCTGTAACTTCTCCATATTTAGTGTCTCCTAGATAACTTGTACATGGCATTATACAGTTGAGCATAACTCCAGAAATGTTTACCTAATATTTTGACCAATGAAAATGAGCCTAGAAAAGTGAGGTGGACTTGGGACAGAAGATAGAGGATTGGTTTCTAACCGCAATTCAGACTTAACCTGCCTTCACGGCTTCTAGGCCTGAGCACTTTTGAACAACTTTCTCTGCCTGTTTCAGCCTATATGTCATTTCCAAAATAGCATGAAAAAGTTTCTCATTGTATTTCAAAACGAAAAATGTTCCATCTACATCTGGAAATACTAAAATATGTGCTTTCCTACAGTACTTTTTTTAAAACTAGGTATGGACGAGGTTCTGACCCTTATTATTGGAGCTTAAATCCAGATGGGGTTTGGTAAGGTTCTAATCATTTGATGGTATTCTTTGTGAAGATTTGTACATCTTTAGGGCAATTTCTGCTTTAAAGAAGTTATCATTTGTGGGAGGTCCCTTATGAAGATTTTTAAATAGTTTGAGGAAAATTTCTGTTTCTTTGAAGATTTTTATAATTCAGTGCAAACATTCGCCAACTGAGATGGTCACATATCCCCCACTGTAAAACCTCCTCCTCAAAAATAAATCTCTCTTTCAATGTATTGGCTATACCTACACTGAAGATTTTTTTCTTCTTCTTTTCTTTTCTTTTTTAATGTTGGAAACACTGAAAAGAGCATACTTGTGTTTGAGTGAAAGTACAAGTTTAAGTTGTACAGGGCAACAACCAAAATAGCAAACTAGAGGATGCATATGTTAATATCATTGAGAGAAAGATAAGAATAACAATGATCAAAGGAAAGGGTGGCTGAATGTGTGACATATCTTTATTGCAACTTACTTCATCTTTATGGAAGCCTTATTGTTGGCACACACGTCTGAGGTTCAAAGGCAGATTCTGTCAATAAAAGGCTCACTGAGAGGCTAAACTCAGTCTAATTTAAAAGGTAACAGATCTGTAGTTGAGCTAATAATTGCCAACAGCATCTCAAGTTTTTTCAGCTCACAGCTGACAGACTCTTCCTTTCTTCCACAAGTCTGAGATCTCTTGATGTCTCACAGTCTGTTGAAGACAGCCATCAGGCCAGCTTAGCCCTGGAGTACTTCAGTCAACAAACCCTTGGATCTCTGATAAAGGAGCCCTTTTAATTCTCTACATTTTTATAGTTCCAAGGGCATCTGTCTCTAGTAACCCTCAATATTTTCCTTACGATTTCAAAAAATTTGAGAATTTGTCTGTTTTTTTGTTGTTGTTACTATAACAAAATACCTGCCAACAGGTAATTTATGAATTGCATAAGTTTATTTGGCTCACAGATATGGAGACTGAGAAGTCCAGGGATATTGCACTGGTATCTGGCAAGGGACAGTGTTGTCTTGTGGCAGAGGGCATTACTAGGAGAGCCCAAGAAACCTGTGGCCTGCCAGTGCATCTGGATCCCTATTTTCACTGAGATATCAAATCCTAAGTACCTCCCAAATGCATTATCCTGGAATGCCACCAAATCTATGAATATGAGGTTAATTTTCTAGCACTGAACTTAGGGAACACAGTCAAACCAGAACAGGATTCTGATTATAGCATTACAAGGACCTGGAGCCCACTGAGCGTGCAAAGAGGTGATTAAAGACCTTCTGTGTGTCAGGTATTTCTAGGTACAGGAGCTACTACCCCAGAGAAGACAACAGCGTTTCTCCATCCTAGATCATCTGGCCTGCAACATCTGGATGATTGTCTAGTCTGTATCTCTACTGCTGTCACCCTTAACTGGTTGCAGCTGCAGCTGTGAATGTCAATCTGAGCAGGTGCAGATAGTCCTCAACTAGGAAGTGTTTTCAGCCAGGGCTTGGAGGATGAGAAATCTGTTTTCTTACTGGAAAGAGGGTGAGGAGCTAGAAGGGACAATAATTGCCAGTGGGAATTGGGAGGCAGATAGGTATACAGCAGCCTGGGACACCTGTGTTCTGTAATCTGAACACAGAAATCTTTGCCATCACCAACACTCTGACCAGGGGTGACCTTGAGCATTCCATGGATGCAGGTGGTCCCTTCTGCTCCACCTTATTTTTGATACCTGAAATCATCTGAATGAATGATTTGCCATAGGCTTTGTTTCGAAAAGAAACTCTAAAAAGTGACAACATAAAAACTATTTAATACAGAAAAAATATTTATCATGTGAAATAACATCAAGATAATGAAGCTGGAAAGGAGATTGGTAGACTTGAAGACAGCTGATTACAATTTAAATTGAGTGGTCAGGAGAGACCTCATGCTCACAGTGATATTTGAGCCAAAACTTGGAAAGAGGTGATTGAGTTGTCTCCAGTATCTATGAAGAATTCTTGGGAGATGACCAGGCAGTGCGAAATCTTTGGGGAAGGATCCTGCTGGACTATGACTGCAAGAGTGACACCCACAGAGAGAGGTGAGGAGAGCTAGGTTGCAATATGGAGTTTGACCATTTCAGGGCCTGTGAGATGGGAGCCAAGATTTAGGAGCATCCCATATAGAGACTGGGAAAGTCAAGCTTAATTTCCTTTCAACTTTTCAGTCGCAGAAAGTGAACTATGCAATTATCATACTATATTCATTCATTCTTTCTTTCTTTCTTCTTTCCTTCCTTTCTTCTTCCCTCCCTTCCTTCCCCCCTCTCTCTTTTTGATTCCAGTCTTTTGTAAAATTGGAATTTGTAATCCTTTCATTAAAATTTGTGAGGTGTTCAGGTCAGCATTGTTGGGGAAAAGTTGATTTTAGAAGCTTTATTCATTGATTCATAATGATTTCCAAGCCTGCATGTCTAAGGAGAGTCACCAGAAGGGAGAGCAGAATCCCCTTGTTCTGAAAGCCATATGGACACTTCTGAGTATGGGCATCTGTGGTGATGGGCGACAAAGGTCTCCTGTGGAAGAAGATGGATGTGTCCATGTGCATGCTATCCTGGAGATATCAGGTGACCCCCACTTTTCCTTCTATGTCTATGGAGCACTAAAACATGGACATGTTCTAGCATTCTCTTTCCCATAGACTGATTGCTCCTACTTAGAATTTGCACTTCCATATTATATGGTAGTTTGAATAGAAATGGTTCCCATAGGCTCATGATTTGAATGCTTGGTCACCAGGAAGTCTCACTTTCAGGAAGTGTGGTCTTGTTGGAGGAAGTGTGTCACTGATGGTGGGCTTTGAGGTTTCAAATACTCAAGCTAGGTCAGCGTCTCTCTTCTTGTTGTCTGCCGATCTAGATGTAGAACTCTCAGCTCTTTCTTCAGCACCATGTCTGCCTGTGCTCCTCCATGCTTCCTGTCATGATCATAATGGACTAAACCTCTGAACCTGTAAGCCTCGTCCAATTAAATGTTTTCTTTTATTAGAGTTGCCCTGGTCATGGTGTCTCTTCACAGCAATAGTAACCCTAACATTGACGAAAGCAGTATGCAAATTCACTCAAGGCTAGATTGCTGCTCCCTGTGTTGTGGCCTTGTAGATGACATTGTCTGATGAATGCCTTTAACCAAGTACAAAATCTGAGGTTGAGAATTCTTCCTCTCCCTTTTTCCTAGATATCCATTAGTCTTTGCTGAATACATTGTGCAAAGTGTGCCAGGCCCATCTCTGCCACTTTGCTTTCCTTAAGAGTCCATTACAATGGAACAGCACATTGAAGTATGCATGTATTTTAATACAGTTTGAGTTAATACGATGGTTTTTACAGATTATTCATTTAAACATTCAGGTTTTGCATGATTATTGGAAAGAGGTGCTTGTCGGTAAGCCACACAGGCTCTGAGGGACCCAAAGGTTTCTAAGTTGCTTTATTCTTCTTAAGAACCAAAAGAGCTATAACAAGAGAGAACTGGCTTTTCAAAGCAGAGTGTACCTCCTGGCTTTCTTGCTTCTGCCCTTAAAACACGAAGTAATGATAATGAGTCGGAAAAAGTGGATTTGTAAGTTCACCAGATGGTTCTGAAAAGGAAACTATCATTTTTGTATTTGAGAAAAACCTTTGAGTCTTCTCTTTTTATCTTTGTCAGGTTTGGGAAAGGTCTTCATATCTTTTGGATTTAAGGTAATTGATGCTTCTAATTCCTGCTTGAGTTTTTTCTGTCTATGGCTCCACCCTGCAGTTTTGATGCATTTTCTTTGCTGGTCTTTTCCCTGCCTTTGTGTTTGAATTGTTATCTCATTTATGTTCAACTTGTCATGGTTTCTGCTAAATGTACATGATAGCATTGGCATCTTACTGTTTTTTGACACACTTCCTGTGATATTAAACACTATGCAGTTTTTGAATTTCCACTTTAACTGTGATATAATTTTATAACAAAATTTCACAAGAATGAAATTCACAGTTGTAAAATATATAGCAGTATGGTATATTTTAATGTATATAGTAGTAAATTTTCAGTGTTTTCTCAAACATTATATAGCCACTGACTAATATTAGCTAGAATGTTTCCATCAACTTAAAAGGAAGTCCCAAAACCATTTTTCTCTTTTCCCCACCATGGCAGTTATGAGTCTGCTTTCCATCTTGTATCCTCTGCTCTTTTAACATTTCAAAAGAATAGAATCATGTAAAAGGGTATTTTTGTTAGGTTTCTTGTACTTTGTGTACATTTAAACTTTTAAATCACATTTCATTTATTTACTCTTATTATTATCAGTATGTGTGTGTGTGTGTGTGTGTGTGTGTGTGTGTGTGTGTGTGTGTGTGTGTGTGCGCGCACATGGGCTCCTGTACCACAGCACAGGCATGGAGGTCAGAGAACTGCTTTCACGAGTTAGGTTTCTCCATGTGGATCATGGCGATTTAACTCAGAAGTTTGGCATCAATCATCTTTACCCTCAGAGCCATCTCACTGGCCCTGAGCATAGCATTTTAGCCATCTCACTAGCCCTTAGCATAACATTTTCAAAGGTACAATATTTTAAGCTCTTTGAGAATTTCATACATGTATACAACTTACTTTGTTCATATGCACCCCTGCAACTGAGTCCTCTAGACAGTATAACATTTTTTTAAGACTTATCAGGTCACAGTGTGTGACATTTCTCTTTATGGCGGGTAAGCGTCAAGATGGCTCTGCGGTGTTCCATAGCTAGGATACATCGCATTTGTTTATCCATTTATAAGTTGACCAACATCTGTGCTGTTTCCTCTTTCGACTGTTACTTATTAGGCTGCAGCGAGTGCTTGTGTACGAGTTTTGGTACGAACATGTGCTTCCACTTCTCTTGGGTATGTATCTAGGACTGAAGTTGCCAGGTCATGTGGCAAGTCTGCATTTACTATCTGGAGGGACCGTCAGCCTCATTTTGGTCCTGGCTTACTTTTCTCCTGTATACTGATACTGACACCTTTCTGGGTGGTCTTCATCCATCTACTTTGAAGAACAGTAGATTGAAATTCTCTGTCCAATTTCTAGGTTATTCTTATTTTAATTGATGACTTGTAAGGATTTGGGACAATTTGTGGCCTTGGCCTTCAGCAGAGGTACACTTTGTAAAAGTTCTCTTCCATTCTTGTGATACCACATCTTAACATGAGCATTTTAAATTTCAATATAGTACTTTCTGGTTTTTTATTGTATTTTGGTGTTATAACTAAGACACTTTTGCCACAATGAGATAATAAAGACTTACAGTTGAATCTCCTGTAAGCATTTTGTTTACTGAGATTTCTTATGAATCACTACTTGGATTTTGTACATGGTGTGAAATGGGGGCCCACATTTGTTCCTTAGCATGCAGATTTCCAGTTATTCCAGGATTGTTTGTTGAAACATGATTTTTTCCTTTTGGAAGTGTCTTTACTCCGCTGTTGGTAATTAAATAACTAGTTTCTGGAATTTCAGTTCTGTTCCATTGATCTTTATGTACGTGTAAATACCAGAGCCACATTGTTTTAATTATTATAGATTTTATGTGAATTTTGAAATCAGAAAATGCCAGCAGCCCTCCAACCTTTCTAATTATTTTAAAGAAGACACCATCTGTTCTTGGATATTTTCTATGAGACTTGAATCAGAGTCTCCATTTCTGAATAAAAGGTAGGTGAAATTTTCACAGGCATTGCATTGAATCAATAGAGTATTTAGGGGGAATATGATCCTAGCAATGGTAAGCTTATCAGTCTGTGGGTGTAGATACCTCCTGCCTGTTCATGCTTTCTGTTTCAATGTTATTTTATATTTTCAGTATATATGTCTTACATGGATCCATTTACTTTAAAATATTTTCTTTTAATAATTATTGTAGCATTGTATGGTATTATTATTATTATTATTATTTTGAGTTTTCGAGGCAAGGTTTCTCTGTATTGTTTTGGAGGTTGTCCTGGAACTCTCTCTGTAGATCAGGCTGGCCTCGACCTCACAGAGATCCACCTGCCTCTGCCTCCCGAGTGCTGGGGTTAAAGGCATGCCCCACTGACACCTGGCTTATTTTCTTTATTATGTTTTCTGATTACTCATTAGTATTGTATAGAAATTTAACTAATTTTTACATATTGATCTTGTGTCTTACATATTTACTGAAATATGGGTTTTTATATGGATTCTTCAGGATATCTATATGCATATATATGTATATATAGTAATATGTAATTTGCAAATTGAGACCATTTTAAACTAATTGTGTAGTCAGGTTGAACATAATGTGATGATGGATAGAAGTGGTGAGAGTGGTATGTTCACTCTGTTCTTCATGCTAGGGAAGAGTTTTCACCATTATGACACAACTATGAGCTTTGAAGATTCTGCTTATTTGATAGTAGGAGTTCCCTTTGACTTCTAATTTCTATAGTGAGTGTTGGATTTTTTCAAATGTTTATTGCTTTGATTCAGATAAGCAGGATTGTCATCTTCATTTTTCTATTAAAGCAGGGTGTTATATCAATCAGTTTTTGTATGTTAAACTAATATTGCTTGTGACAACTTGGTTATGGTGAATTATCATTTTCCTGCTTGCTAGGATTTTGCTATTATTTGTGCACATATTTACAAGTGATATTTGGTCTAAAGTTTTTATGATGTCTGTCTATGATTTTGATATCAGGACTTTGATAGAATGAGTAAAGACATCTTACTTTTACATTCTTTGGAATTATTTATAGAAGGCAAGTGTCAATTATTAAGATACTTGCTAGAATTTTCCATGGAAGCTATCTTATCTTAGACATTTCTTTATTTAAAACTCAATAACTTTAAACATTTTCAAAGTAAAATTCAATCATTTATTACTTTAAAGAATTTTGTATATAAGTATTGTATTTATAGCACTTTCACTCCACACTCTCTTCCTTTCAATTTTTCATATTTCCCTCTATTCTTTCTCTCAACATTATGATCTCTTCTTTAATTTTTATTGTTTAATACTGTATAGCACACGTATATACAGATAAATACAACTATTGAGTCCATATATGTATGTGTTTAGGGATGACCACTTGGGATTAGATAACTTATCAGGATACCAGTCCTTGGGTCCTTGGAGAAGACTTAATCTCTTTCTGTCAGCAGCTCTTCATCTAGTGGCTTGTAAGATTTCCCACATCCATATTAGGATGTCAGTTGGTGATGTCACTGTGCAGGCCTTAATTAGGCAGTCATATTGTTGGGTATTAGCTGGATGTCTAATAGTGTTAATTGGTTTACAGTGCTTCTCAACCTTCCATTTTCTTTATTTTCTTTTATCTGGTTGGTCTTGGAACCTCCAACTAATATTGTTAAGTTGTCTTCATCTCTGATTTTGTCTTTTTGTTTCCTATGCTTGACTATTCTGTTGTTAGGTGTGTATATGTTATAACAATTTTATCTAACTTCTTGATACTTTTATCATATAAAAACTATTTCTTTGTATCTAATAAGTTTTGTTTCAGGTTCTACTTTTTTATGGTAGTATAATCACTTCAGCTTTCTTTGGATTTCTGCTTACATGGAATGTCTCTTTTTGTCCTTTGACTTTCACTCTGTTTTGTTGTTGAATCTAAATGAATTGATAATAGATGCCTATCTCTTATTCATTGGAGTGCTTTGTCCATTTACATTTATATAAATTATATACCATAGCTATTAATAATAGAGGATTCAATTCTTTCATTTTACTTTCTTTTTATATGTTTTGTATCTTTAATTCATGTAGGGCCTATCTACACACAAAAGGACTGTTTTGAGAGGTCTCTGAGGCAGTAGATTTGTCAGTTTTCTTCTAATTTATGTAAGTTTTGTTATACATTTTAGAAAAATATTGCAATATAATTAATTTTTATAGTCTTCTATTAGTATATGAAATTATACCTGTCATAGAATTGTTTTCTAAGTAATATCAATATACTTCCTCTCTCGACACATACATGAATTTAAATCATATATGTATTGGTACAAGAATATACAATGTTAAAATTTCACCTTGTCATTTTGTATCAAGTATATCTCTTCATAAGTAAATATCATGCTGTGTGAACTCTGACCATGTCATCTCACTGTGAGGATTTCTGGCTTAGCATGACTTTAGCCAGTTCACACCTGACATGGGGGAACGTTAATACTATTGATATTTACGCCATTCACATTTAAACAATTTTCATTAGATGGCTTCTGGAGTCTTTGATTCAGTTGCAAATACGCTAATTTTTCTATAATGTTTTCAATGTTCCAGGTCTTCATTGTATGCATTGCCTGATTTTTACATTCCAGCTTGACAATCTTTTCTAGGAATATCTGCTTTCATATGTTCTAAATGTTGTGGTAAGATACACGTAATAGAATAGCCCCTAAGAATAGTTTTCAGTTATTTTTAAGCCTATTACCCAGTGGCATTAAGCATAGTCAAAATATTATAAAGCCATCACTATCAGTCTCAGTGGTTTTCTCCATCCTGAAGAGGCCTGTATCCCTGTGAAGCAGCAACTCTCCATTCTCTTCTCCCTGGCCCAATCTGCTAGAAAGGTCTGTTCTACTTTATGAATTTGTTTATTTTAGGAACTATCATCAACAGAATTCTACTGTGTTTGTGCCTTTTTGTGTATATATATTACTTCACTTGGCATAACATTTTAGAATTTAGCTATTTTCAGTAGGTATCTGAATGTTGTTTGTTTTAGGTTTTAATAAAGTTACAATGAAATATCATATCATCTTTTGTTTATTCATGTGCTGATGGGCACTTGAGCCCATAACACTGTTATGAATATTGTGGCACAATATTCAATTCCTTAGAGAATATGCTTAGAAACAGAGTTTATGTATCATATGGTAATTGTATGTTAGCTTTATCTTGAGACACCCCTCCCACAGTGACTGCACTGTTTTGCACTCCCACCAACAGTGTAAAAGGCTTCTATTTTCTGCATGCTTTCACCAATGCTTGTTATTTTCTGGGTGTTAACTTCTTAAACATTAATGAAAATTACAGTAAAACTATGTGGTTTAGTTGACTCTTACTTAATGGCTAGTAGTGTTGATCCTCTTTCTGTATATTTCCTGGACAGATGTCTATCTGTTTCAGTAAAATAATTATATCATTGCCTGTGTTAATTTGGAGTTATCTTGTCTTTCTTCTGCCATGTTGCTGATCTTTGTGTTCTCAGTATTAATGCCAGAGCAAAGATGTGATTTGCAAATGCATTATTCCATTCTGTGGGTTGTCATTTCTACTTACTCAATAGTGCACTTTGATACACAGAAGTTTTAAATTCTGATGTAGTGAAATTTATGTATTTTATAGTTTGTGTTTTTTGGTGTCATACCTAATAAATCTTTTTAAATCTTATGTCTGAAGCTTTTCTCTTACATTCTCTCCTAGGATTTTTGAAGTTCTAGTCCTTACATTTAGGACTTTAATCTAGTTTTGTCAATGTTCAAATAAGGTGTTGGGTAAGCATATAAATCCTTCCCCCTTCTCTTTATCTCTTTATATAGGACATGTAGTGTTCTCAGCTTTATTTGATGAGAAGATTGTCCATTATTCATTGAATGCTCGTGGCTCTTTTGTCCAAAACAAATAAGTCAAATAAATAGGGATTTATTTTAGGGTTCCCTATTTTTCCACAGGCCCATATGTCTTCTTTTAGTGTTGCTGCAGTGTTTTGATTATTACAGATGTGAGATAAATATTGAAATAAAGAAACATAAACCCTCAAACTATTTTTATTCTTGGTTTCAAGGCTGTTTTGGCTATTTGCAATCTCTTGAGTTTCCATATAGATTTTTGGATGAGTTATTCCTTTCCTTCAAAAAATGCTATAGAGCTTTTATTAATAATTGTCCTGAAATGTGGATTTCTGGATTTATAATCTTATGCTTCCCAGATCATAAATAAGACATTACTCTATTTGTTCATGTCTTAATTAATGAGTGATATAATTAATAATGCAATTTGTTTTAGCAAGATTTTGTAGTTTTCAGTGCAGTCTTTTACTTCATTAATTCCTGAATTTTTATTCTTTAACATTTTTTTCTTAATTTCCTTTTTTGGGGAGAGACACATACAGAGAAATTGACTTATGTGTGCTGATTTTGCATCCAAGTTGAATTTGCTTATTGATTTTAGGTTTTTGTATGTGGGAACTTTATGATTTTCTATATGTGAAATCATAATATCTCTCCATGGAGATGACATTACTTCTCTCTTAATTTGAATGACTTTTATTTCATTTCGTTGTGCAATTGATCCACCTAGGGCTTATATTTCTGTGCTGAAGAAGCAGCACAACTCTGTTTTTGCTTTCTTGTCCATCTTTAGTGGGGAACGCTTTTGGTCCTCTTTGTTCAGTAAAGACAATGCTAGTTCTAACAACACATGATCTTAGACTGTGTAAGGTGGTACAGGCCTTTAATCCCAGCACTCAGGATGCAGAGGCAGGCATATCTTTTTTAAAAATATTTTTATTTATTATTTTTATTTTAATTTTAAATAGCTTGTTTTACATGCCAATCCCAGTTCCCTCTTCCTCCCCTCCTCCCACACCCCCACACCATCTCCCCATCCTCCCACCCTATTGCCAATTCCTTCTGCATAGGGGATATCTAGAGTCTATCATTTCACTCAGGGTAGGGTCCAGGCACTTCCCTAAGAGTCCAGGCAGAGAGAGCAACCCTCTTTGTGTTATAGACACACGATGTCTGTTAGTATTCGAGGGATAAACACTGATCCACTGCTCAGGACCTCATAGGTAGCCCAGGCCTCCCCTCTGACTCTCACATTCAGGGGGTCTGGATCGGTCCCATGCTGGCCTCCCAACTGTTGATCTGGAGTCCAAGAGCTCTCCCCTGTTCGGATCAGCTGTCTGTGCTGGGTTTGCCAGCCCATTCTTTGCCAATTTGCTCATCGCTCCTCTCTCTCTGTCACTGGGTTCCTTGGGTTCGGTTCAGTATTTAACTGTGGGTGTTTACCTCTGCTTCCATCAGTCACTGGGTGAAGGCTCCAGGATGGTTATAGACATCAAGTTCACTATCAGGAATGGTCATTCGAGGTGGTCTCTACACTATTTCTTAGCTTGCCAATTGATGTCATCCCTTTAGATCACTAGAGGTCCCAATGGTGCCTGATCTGTCTTCTAACCTATGATTCCCTCTTCTCCCTATCCTACCCCCCCAGTCAACCTTCCTGTGTTGGTGGCACATGCCTTTAATCCCAGCACTCGGGAGGCAGAGGCAGGCGGATCTCTGTGAGTTCGAGGCAAGCCTGGTCTACAGAGCAGGAAGGCAGGCATATCTTTGATTTCCAGGCCAGCTTGGTCTACATAGTGAGTTCCAGGAAAGCCAGGGTTACACAGAGAAACCCTGTCTCAAAACAACAACAACAACAAAAAAAAGAAAGAAAGAAAAGAAAAGAAGGAAAGAAAGAAGGAAAAAAGAAAGAAATTTTATGTCAATATTTAAATGCCAAATGCCTTCCCTGAATCAACAAAATGGTCATGTGTTTTTTCTTTAATTTTATTAATTCAATATATTATATGGATTGACTTTTATACACTGATCTTTCCTTGACAATAGTGCATAATCTTTTTAATGTGGTTATCAGTTTGGTTTGCTAGGATTTTGTCAAGGATTATGGCATCAGTACCATATGGAATATTATTCTGCAATTTTCCTTTCCAGGCATCATTTGGCTTTGCAATCCAGGTAACACTGATTCTCCCGCCCCCCAGAAAGACTAGTATCAGATTATCTTTTAATATCTCATTGCTTTCATTCAAGAAATTGTCCAGTCCTGGCCTTCTCTTTGTTGGTTGCTTTTCTGATAACTGGATTCAATATACTTATCAACAACACACCTACTCATTGTTCCTGTTTTGGTTGTGTTCGGGTGTGCCATTTTGATCTAATCTAGCTTCTCGAATAGAAATCACTTGTATTGTTAATTTTCTGTTTTCACAGTTGAGGACAGGACCCTACAAATTGCTGCCTGTCAATCAAATTAGCACCACATGCTTTTGTAACTAAAGGATTGTAAGACACTGAACCTTTTTTTTTCACAATATTTATTTAACTTACAGTTTCAGAGAAAGAGTTCATTTTATTTTACTTTTTATTCAATTTATATACAAATCACAGTTCCCCCTCCCTTTCCTTCTGCCCTCCAGCCCACCCCCAACCATTCCTCAGGAAGGGTAAGAACCACAACAAACCTTGGCACATTAAGTGGAGGCAGAACACCAAGCCCCTCATACTGCATCAAGGCTGAACAAGGCATCCCACCATAGGGAATGGGCTCCAAAATGCCAGCTCATGCACAAGTCATAGATTCTGATCTGCTGTTAGGGATCCCAAAAACAGACCAGGCTATACAACTGTCACCCATATGCAGGGAGTCTAGCTCTGTCCCATGCAGACTCTCCAACCATCAGTCCTGAGCCTGTGCACTCCTGAGAGATAGGGTCAACTGTCTCTGTGGGTTTCTCTGTCATGATCTTGACCCCCTTGCTAATATAATCCCTCCTCCCTCTTTTTGACTAGACTCCTGAACCTCCCCTGGTGCTTCTATCTGTTACAAGATAAAGGTTCTAGGATGACGGTTAGGGTAGTTACCAATCTGATTACAGGGGAAGGCCAATTTAGGTACCCTCTACTCTATTGCTAGGAGTCTTAGCTGGGGTCATCCTTGTGGATTCCTGTGAACTTCCCAAGCACCAGGTTTTTCCCTAATCCCACAATGGTTCCCTCTATCAAGATATTTCTTTCATTGTTCTCCCACTCCATCCTTCCCCCCACTCAACCATCTGGTTCACTCATGTTCTCATCCCCCATCTCCTCCCCTCTACACCCCCACTCAGTTTATCCAGGAGGTCTCATTATTTCCCCTTCCAAAGGCAATTCATGTGTCCCTCTTAGGATCCTCCTTGTTACCTAGTGTCTCTGGAGCTGTGGATTGTAGTCTGGTTGTCCTTTGCTTTACATCTAATAAAGCAAAGGTGAGTACAAACCATGTTTGTCTTTCTGGGTCTGTGTCACCTCACTCAGCACGATGGAAAAAAAGAAAGCATCTTCGAAAAATGGTGCTGGTATATATAACTAGATATCCACATGTAGAAGATTGCAAATAGATGCACATCTATCACCATGCACAGAACTCAAGTCCAAGTAGATCAAATACCTCAACATAAGTCCAGTTACAATGAACCTAACAGAGGAGAAAGTGGGAAGTAACCTTGAACACATTGGCACAGGAGATCACTTCCTAAATATAGCACCAGTAACAGAGACAATGAGAGCAACAACCAATAAGTGGGACCTCCTGAAAATGCAAAGCTTATGTAAGGCCAAGGACACTGTCAATAAGACGCTGAAGCTTATCTGTACAAGTGAATTATATAGCAACTGAAGAACTGAGTCTTTGTGGCATGGACCACATGATCCTCCAAAGCCTCAAGGACTTACTAACTTGCTTTTACAGAGAACATTTCCTGACTTCTACATTAGCTTTTAAATAGCTTCTTTTAACCTAATATTCAGCAGTGTTCAAGTATATAGTAACACTCTTGCTATGAGAAATGTCACATTGGGAAACAGTTGCTGTTTTTAGTGCACCTAACCTGTCACACATCATGGAGTATGGAGAGGCATCACTTAGTGTGTAGGAAGGCAAGTTTATTTCCAAGACTAGACAGCATGTTCCTTCATTCTAGGGAAATATGTAATTCAGTTAAAGGAGGAGGAGCTCAGTTAATTAAAACAGACAGTTCAGAGGGCTATACGAAACTATTTGATGTGTTGCTGTCTCAATATACCATGAGAATTCTGAGAAGTAAGATGCCCCTGAGCTTGGCAATTCAGGAAAGTTGGATGATACATCAAAAAACAACAGTCTTCCCTTTCATTCTTAAAATATATCTAAAGGATCCAGTTCATATAATATACTCTAGGATGAAGAGGCCCATTCAAAACTATACTTCAAATTCCTTGTTCAATTTTTTAAAAAATACATAAGGGTCATTTCTAGATGGTTAAATAAATAGCCTTTGCAAACCCATAACACTCTTTTCACATTTCCTTTTCCATTCAGTTTCAATGTCCAACTCTCCAGGCCCCGAATCTATAAGGTGAGACAGTCCTAATATAAGGGAAATCACTGGTAGCCAGGAGGTGCTGGGTTCAGGTTCCATGATGACAAGATGATGGCTTCATGGAAGCAGTTGTAGACTCCTGGGTGAAGGGTAAGGAGGAATTAGCAGCATAAACAGACTGTTGAATCTGCTTCTTTTTCTATAGTATGAAGTGTGTGAAGAGGCTGTCTTAATATTCAGAGTGGCTTCTTTTGGCCAGCATCCCCAAACATAGCATGGAACATTGTCAAATGTAATATAAAATGTCCTAGAAAGCTTGCAATTTATGAGTTTAATGACACACCTGAGGATTACGGGGCTTTTTCCATCTACTCATAATGGCCCAATGACTGAGTTAGCAGAGAGGAAGCAAGATGACTATTCCTGATCTCTTCCTAACATTTTTACCATCTTGCTGGTTTCAGAAGTTGGGAGTGAAGCAGGTGTAGGATTTGTATGTTGTTTTGACCATATTTTAGAATCATGGATGAAGGACAAGATATAAATACTTCATTATCTGCAAATGGGATTATTTTGCAGATCTAACACATTATTCATTGTTCATCTGTGTTTTAGTTCAAGAACTTTTAAAAATGAAGACTTGATAGTCTCTTAGCATTGTGATTCCTCTGTGTTAGCACCATCGACCTGAGCACTATAGGGAAGCTGCTTGGATGACCAAGTTATCAATCTAGTTCATCTCTAAAATTAAAATCATTAATGTATATTGATTATGGAATTTAATATGTAAGTTACTGAGCACTCATTAAACATATTTGTGTATCATACACCAATCATATTCACCCTCCATTCTACCGTCTCTCCTGATTTACTTAATTTCTCTTTCCAATTCTTAATTTTGTTTAATAATTTTTAAAAATCTTTAAATGCTAAAAATAATAAGCCTGTTTTTCCTGAAGTGGTTTTTAAAGGATTTTACTAATATAAATACTAGGTTTGTATTACCACTTGATTATGGCGTTTTTAGGAGAAAGCAGACACTTTTATAGAATAAACTCATCTGAGTAAAACTGACTTAAGATCCATGTGATAGTTCAGGATGAACCAAGTGTGTGGAGCTCACATTGCAAACTATGTGATCCTAATGATGTTAAAGTAGTTTCTTCAAAGTTTCCAGACAGTACTGAGACGTATTTTCTTAATTTAACTCTCCTACATGTGCCTGTACACTTATTTATCTAGTGGGTAAAATGAAGAAGCCATGGATGCTTTGGGAATGTGTTTGTGTGTAAGGTGTGATTATTCACCAGTAGCAGAAGCTCAGAAACTGAAAAAAGGGGAGTCCCTTTACTCCCTCGTTCCAGGTGTGTCTCCAGAACATCTCAAGATATTTAACCTGGAGTAAAAGTGTAGAACACTGGGTCTTACATGTGATTTTCTGAGACAATTACTGAGAGGACACATAGAACACAAAGCATAATTTAAAATTCTATAGCATCTTTTTTTTGCTTATGGAGTGTTTGGTTGTGCTGGTTGTTTCTTGTGTCTACTTGACACAAACCTAGACATATCTGGGGAAAGAGGATCTTAACTGGGAAATGACTCTGTAAGACTGGCCTGTAGACAGGTCTGTGGAGTGTTTTCTTGATTGATGATTGGCATGGGAGCTCCTAGCTTACTGTTGGTGGTTCTGATTCTGGAAAGGTGGTTCTGTGTTCTATAAGAAAGCAGGCTGATCATGCCCATGGGGAGCAAGCCAGTAGGCAGAATGTCTCCAAGGTCTCTGCTTCA
The DNA here is from genome assembly GCF_017639785.1 of Mesocricetus auratus. Taxonomy (NCBI): domain Eukaryota; kingdom Metazoa; phylum Chordata; class Mammalia; order Rodentia; family Cricetidae; genus Mesocricetus; species Mesocricetus auratus. The sequence goes on from NW_024429189.1 coordinate 113,712,503, forward strand.
ATTCCTGCCAACTTCCCTTCATAATGGACTATTACTAATATGAATCTTTTCCCTCCCAAGTTGCTTTTGTTCATAATGTTTTATTGAACCAATAAAAGCCTAGTTAGGACAGTAGGTGTTGGATATGTATGTGCTTTGGCTTGTATGCACATGTCCTGCCAAAATTCTCATGCCAGCACATGAAGCTCCAGATGAGGATGCTCAGACCTGGCTTTGGGGAGATAGTTAGGCCAGGAGGACTTCTCCATTGTGGATTGGATTCATGCTCTTCTGCGTGGCTTCAGAGCACTGCTTGACTTTTGTTTCTCTGCCCTTGTCACTTTTGTCATTTCCACTGCAAGCAGGTAGCATCCTGAAAACAGAGAGAATCCCTCAGTAGACACTCAACCTTCTGGCACCTTGATGGTGGCATTCCCACCTCCAAATCTGTGAGTAAAGTATCTGCTCTTATAAAATAACCCAGTATAGAGCATTTTGCTATAGTGATAGATATAGACCAAGACTAAGGCAGTGAACAACATATGGTGTAAATGAAGTCTAAGAACTGGGCAACTCCTGTTACTTTGCATGTGCTAAACTCACACAGTGTTTAGGGAGTTTACTTAAGAACAAACTCCATTTTCTAAAGGCCTGCATTGCTTCAGCATCCAATCCATTCATGCCTTTTTGGGAGTTGCCTTGTGAGAAAAAAGAGAAAGATTTTAAAAATAAATCCTACTTGCAATTTATGGATAACCTTAAGCTGGACCTGGTGAGGCTAGTCTGTCATATGACTGCTTAGATGCCTGAAACAGGAAGATCACAAGTTCAAGGTCAATCTGTCTGCACAATGAGTTCTAGGCTGGCATGGGAAACTTTGTTAGAAGTTGTTTCAAGAAGAAGGAGAAGGAGGAAGAAGAGGAGAAGGAGGAGGAAGAGGAGGAAGAGGAGGAAGAGTAGAAGGAGGACAAGAAGGAGGAGGGGAAGAATGAGAAGGAGAAGAAGAAGAAGAAGAAGAAGAAGAAGAAGAAGAAGAAGAAGAAGAAGAAGAAGAAGAAGAAGAAGAAGAAGAAGAAGGAGAAGAAGAAAAGACTAAGGATGTAGCTCAGTGATGGAGTGTCACTTAGCAGGCACAAGGGGGTCTAGATTCAGTTCCTAGAGCTATACATGAAACAACATTAAACAAACAAACAAACAAAACAAAAAACAGACTTACCATCAGTCCATCAGTGTCATCTTTATTCCTGTCAACTTCTGGATTCTTACCACAATTTTTGAACATTTGCCTACTTCCCAGTATTTCTCCTGAAAATAAGATAATGGAGACCCATGTTATTCCCTCAAAATGTATTCCTAGAATACTACTTTCCCATTAGAAGTCCTGGAGCAGGACAGTGTGTTGTACACTTGTGTGTGTGTGTGTGTGTGTGTGTGTGTGTACAAATGTTTGAGTATATGCAGGTGGCATCCCACATGTACACATTTGGAGATCCATGTCGGAAGTCTTCACTGAGGCAAAGTCCCTGAGTTGAGCTCAGAGTCTGGAATCTGACCAAGCAGCTTTCTATGGGGATCCTCTGTCTCTGTCTTTTGAGCATTGGACTTACAGGTGGGCTGGTTATGCACATCAGGCATTTATGTGGGTTCCAGCTTGCACAACAAGTGCTTTAACAACTGAGTAACTTTTCCCGTCCTACCTTTTTTTTAAAGAAAGAGTTGGAGTGTTTGAGTCCAAGCTGAGAATGTTCCTTGTTTCCTATCTTGTGATGGCAAGGATTCAAATTTTCTCCCTTGGCCTTCTTGTCTTTGTAAATAAAAATTTCCCAATGTTTTTATTGGCCACAACTTTAATAACTTTCTTTTGCTGTGTGTGTGTGTGTATGAATGCACACATGTCTGCCTGTCTTTATGCTTTGCCATATGTCATCTCTCAGAATAGAAAGTATTTCTAACTCTAGGTAATAAATAACAAATTTTCAAGACCTGAACTGGAAACGCCACCTCTGACTTATCCATCGTTTCTGGCTCATGCTTCTATAAAACACAAAGCACATACTTTCTGACCACAATTGAAACCATTTTCAAGCAGTGTTTTTGGAGGAATGAATGTGTCTAAGACTTCTGCAAACCATTTGTTGAGACAGCCATGAAAATCTTCGCTGTTTTGTATATTGCATTTTTCTTTATTTCTTCCTTCTTCTAAAGCATCATTTTAAGGTTAATGTAACAATAAAGTGGGACAATTTACTTTTTAAGAAATAGGAAAATAGCTAAAGGACATATCCCATGCTAAATCTAACCAACATCATGTGACCAGATGAAGGAAGAAGCTCGATAGAAGTCTGACATTTCTCTCACTGATGACCCCCAAGCAGATCCAACCAGGTTCTTCTATTACAGAAGGGTATTCTAATGCCCTGGAACCCCTTTATTCTGTGATTCACCAAGGCTGACAACCCGTCCGGTGGATTTTGTTCAGTGGCTGAGAATCTAAGCATGTGCTAATACCCAGGTCTTTGTCCTCATTCTCCGGAGTTTTCTGGGTGACTCACTATGAATGGCCAGGTGTGGAAGGGAGAGACACATGGAAGAAACAGCCAAGCTCAGGATTTATATTTGTCTAATGCCACATGTTCCCAAATGCTTTCTGGGCTGTTTCAAAACTGGTCTGCATAGATATTAATCTCTGTGACCATATGTCTGAAGCTTTTCATCACCAGGGAACAGCTGAAAGTAGTTGGTGGTACTCTGTGTGATCTGTGGTAGGTGTTGTAAGTCCAGCCAGAAGAAGAACATGTGTCTGGGGCTTTGGGGCAATGATGAGAAATGCCTGCTCCTCCTCATTCCTAGTTTTTGAGCTTGACTGCAAGTCTGCAATTGTTAAGCCTTAGGTAAATTTACTTCCTACAAATAGGGATTGGAGTGTGTGTGGGTTTCCTCAGTCAAGGAAGGAGGTTGGATGCTGCTTTCCGTGTATCTTTTACCTTCTTTTTAATCCATGCATCACACTTTCCAAATTATATCATCTCAATTTGAACACAGCAATACACATCCTGAACAAGAGATGTGCTATGCCTAGGCAAGACACAGTCTCTTCTTTCCTGTTTTTTTTAGGTGGCTAATCTATCTATCAGAGTGATTGGGGTGGGAGAGTCTCAAAGATAGCCCATAACCCTCTTCAACTGTTTCATTCTACTGTACAGAAAGAGTATTGCTATCTACTGAGTTCCACACAGTTAAGCACTGCCTGTGAATGTGTAGTTGCAGTTGGTGAGAGTTCACTTTACCTTATAAGATACACATCAAGAATATCACTACTGTGATTTCCCTTACATCAGAGCATGAACACAAAGACATGGACAAACCCAGCCCCTGAAAAAAATCCAAAACCAAAACAAACAAACAAGCAAGCCAGCAAGAAAAAAAACCTGAGTGTGGGGTCATTTTAGGTTTGGAACAATAAATACTCACCCAATTTTAAGTGGCTCTAGCATGCATAATTCATTGGTCTTGAAAATATTCAGTTGCTTGTAGACGCAACATATGCTTTCTTTTCCCACCCAACCTTGAATTAAAGTTAGTGATGACTACAGTTGACTTTCATTATTTGGGATGAAATGTAATTGATGCTTAGGAGAAAGGCAAAGAAGGATGCAGGTACTGGACTCACCAGTTAGATATACGTAGCCCATGTCTGTGGGTCATCCTGGATGTTTACAGCAAGTGGGAGGAAATGGTTGCCTTGGTAGTTCTCTCAAGCAAGTAGGATGGAGATGGTACATGACCAGAGAGCTGATAAATAACTTACAGTAAGAAAATCTTCCCAAAATCTTCCATAAAGTGGGGGGGGGCAGAAATAGGGAATTGTTTGGTGAGGAGTGAGATAACTGCTGTGAGAAGCTTCTCTTTTTCTAATTAGTGGGGCTTTTTCTTTCAATGTACTTAAAATTGGTATACAATTGCTTTACAGTGAACCTCAGTGAACACTCTGAACAAGTATATGATGTTGGGGCCATTATGTCTGTTTTACAGATGAAGAAACATAGAGGGTAAATGGCTGCTAAATCTGTACAGAGGAACCAGATGCTAACATCCACATTTAGGTACCCATTTTGCAGTATCAAATAGGACAGGAGAACAGTGATGATGGAGTCAGCTATAATAGTGGGTTCAGAAATTATTAAGAGTTTTCTGTGCAAAACAAGGCTATTATTTTGTTCTGCTCCTTGTTCTATACATGGCTTTAGAAGTCATTGTTTTGAAACTGTTCTTCATTTTGAATCCTAAACCTGCACTGCTCAACATAGCAGCCATAAGCCACTTTGAACTTGAATATGTGGCAAGTCTGAATTGAGATGTGTTGTCCAATGTGCTCAGGATTGCAAAGATTTAATCAGAAAAAAGAATGTAGCAAAGCTCATTAATAGTTTCTCAGATTTCTTATATAAGTGATGGTAGCTTAGATATATTGGATTACACAAAATATATTATTAATATTAAATTTACTTTTCTGAAAAAGTATTTGAATGTGAACAACATCTTAAATTTTTATTTATTCATACTTGATGTATATGAATGTTTTGCCTGATGTGTGTATGTGTATCACATGTGTGGCTGATACACACAGAAACCAGAAGAGGGTGTTGAATCTCTTGGAATTGGAGTTACAGATGGTTGTGGGCTAAATCCATCTCTTAAGACCCTGCATAGCATTCTTGCATCTGTAGCCCATATTATATCTCTGTTGGAGAATGATGCATTTGAATCTCAAGTACAATGAGAAATAGATTTGATTGACCTAAGCCAAGTAACTTATATTTGTTATCCAGAGCTTGAATAATTTAAACAACTCAGTGAACAGATAATAAACTTTCATTAAAGTGCTCAATAGAAAATAAAAATTAACTAGGAACAGCTCTTCAAGTCTATTGAATGATCAATGTTGTAAATTTCTATAGTAGAGTGATTTATACTGGGTAAATTTTAAAACCTGTTTTTAATGATTTCATAAACTTGGGGTGTGGGGAGGCATATTTCACTCAGTAATTAATTGGTTTGTGTGCTCTTGTGTGTTTCTGGTGGGGCCTACAGTAATATCTTAGTGAAGGAGAGTATGTAACCACTGACTATTACAGAAAGAAAATGAAGGTCTCATACTCTCACCATGTGTGTGATAAAGAGCTGTCCTACTTAACTTCAAGCCCTGTGGACTGTATGTGTGCATAAGTCCCTAGTTTGCCCCACATCCATGAGTCACAACCAGACTAGGGTTCTCTCACATGAATCCTGAGGCTGCTTACAGAAGTGCTGCCTTTATCTTTGCCATTTCCCTTTCATAAGAATGATAATTTATTGGGAAATCAAGTATAGAGAATATTTTTAAGAGAAGGGATATGTTTCCTTGACAGTGCTTCTTATCAACAATACTTCTTCCTATCTGCTCCCATTTCTGATATTCCATATGGACAAAGGGCAGAGCCAGCTGAGGAAGCAGGACTCTCCCACTGCCTTGCTGTATAGCTCTGGAGAGCTCTCATACTCTCACTGATGAGCTAGATTGTAACTATCCCAACTCTTGGCCTAGGAACATTTGGAGGGAGTTTCAAGGTCCTACCTCTGGACAAACAAATCAGGGTTGGCAGTCAGATTTGGAAAAGATGCATTTTCTGAGTATCTTGAGAACTTTCTGGATTCTTCTTAAACTTTGCTCAGAAGAAAAACAAAAACAAAAAAACCTTTACAGTGAGTTGAGGATCTTTATTTTTGTCCATAACCCACAATAAAAAAAATCCTTTTTGCATTGAGAACCAGCCCACAGACGTATGACCCAGGCCTACACGCAAACTGCATGCAGACTTTATCTCTGTGCTGTGTCATGTTCCCAGTTAAGCTTGATTCCCTTATTTCTTTCATATTGTGCAAACCCCCCCAAAACAAACTTTTTAGTTTGAAAGAGGGTCTCACTAAGTTGCTCAGGGTAACCTTGAACTTTTGATTGTTCTGCATTAGTCTCCCAAGTGGCTGAAATTTCAGGTCTGCAATACCAGGTCCAGCTAACTTGGTCACATTTTCTTTTGGATAAAGAACTTAGGGTCAATCTGTCTAAACGGTGGGAGTTAAATATGGGGATTGCTGCCTAGGCCCTGCTCTACTTTTCCTCTTCACAATAGCAAACGAGGGGCTCCTTTGGCCCCCAGTTGGCAACAGAGGTCCCCTTCCTTTATCGTGTTGCACAAGCCTCTTCGGTCTTCTGGCGTTGATGAGCTACACAATGAGGGAAACTGTTTTTGAAGCAAGCCACCGTCTCCCTCACAAAGCCAGGGCAACCCTGGTTCTTGTGTTTAGGTTTTGTATTTTGAGCTGAATATTGAATTCACCAGCTGCTTCTTCAGCACCACTCCCACTGCCCATCTTTTGGGGGAAATCTGCTAGTTGTTCAGACCACACAAGTAAAAGGGTACTTGCAAACAGCGGCCATGCCCTCTGACTTCACTTTAACAGCCCCCCTAGGAAGTAAGGTCACAAGTTCACCGATGGCAGGAAAAGCCCACCGCTGTCCTGAGCGATCCCACACATTTACTGTAGCTTCCTAATTCATAAAGAAGGCACAGTGCCTCTGCAGCCCAACGACTTTTCCATGTGTTTGGTATTTTTAGTTCTAAGCACTGTCTTCAACGCTTCTCCAACATGTGTTTGAGAACGGCCCAGTGGCCCCATATTAAGATAATTATTTTAACTGCTGTTTTGAAACACACCACAGCCCTGTACCAAGAAACTTCCTACCCAGCAACCCACACAGTTGCCTAAGCAAAAATTAATCCCTAGTCAATCAAATGCATCTAATAAGTTGTAGATAAATACACGATTTCATCACCTGCTGTACAGCACCCAAAGGGAGGCGAGTGACCTCATTGGAGGTGTTGATTCCCCTGTAATAAATGGATCAGCGGGCGCTTGTGCGAAGCATTTGGTGTTCTGATAAGAACTGCTGCTGCAGCAAACTGCAACAGCACAAAAGTGCAGGAGGGACCGGCGACCAGGCGTGAGCATGACTACCCGGAATTTGTCCTAACAGACTCAATCATAAATTAACCTCTATAAATCTCATCGCTTGTTGCTTTACTGACATGCATGCCTTGCCAAAATATTACATTCTTGAAAGGACTGTGTAAGTAGATTAAATGGTTTCTGTCCTTGGGAATGTGGAAACCTTTATTTGTTTTTTTAAAAAGAGACTTTTAAATATCCGCAGGTTATGCGTCAAACAGATGTCCGGGGTAAATGGTCCTGACCCATTTAGACATTTCTTAGTTTAGATGAAGGTCTGGTTTCTCCAGCTCGTGTGTAGCTCAACTCACTGGGAAAGCACCTGACAAAACTGTGGGACTGGTAATGCTAGGCTTGCCAGCTTGGTGGTGTGACTTTTAATGGCAGCCCCGAGGAAACTAAGATAAATTAAAACCTAATTGGGTCCGTTAACAGTTTTAGCAGCCTGTGCATATGGGTCCCATGAGGACACTTTAAAAGATGTTACACTTTAGCTCCCGTTGCAGGCTCTGCTGTGGAATGAAGCCAGAGTAGTTGTCTCTCCAATCCATTTCTCAAGACTGAGTTGTTTTTTTTCTTTTGTAACTGTTCACACAGCACAAATGTGGCATTTACTCTTCACCCCCACCTACTTCAAAATAGGCAGAGAGGTCCTGGATGTGGATGCCCCAATATGAAATCTAGAGAGCACTTATCAGAGGGGGACTCCTCAGAGTCATCTCTGATGGTGAGGAAGATCACTTCAGGCAGGAATCACTGTACTTTCCGTTGACTTTGAAGTTCTTCCCTGCTCCTGACTTTCTAGCTATGGGGAGGGGGGTATGTTGCCATTCTACCTTGCTTTGCTATTGTTTTGTAACTTGCTTGTTTTGTAACTTGACAGTGCTTGTCAGAGAGAAAAACCTCTTTCAATGAGAACAGAACTATCCTCAAGTCTTTTGTCACCATCTTTCTCTCCTTGTTGCCATTTTTTGAGCACTGGTTTGGAGCAGCTGGAGAAGGCTGATGCATGAACACAGCTTTATTTAGGGACTTCACAATGGACACCTTCCACATCTGAGGAAGAGCTCCAAAGCTGTCAGATAATGATTTGTACCAAGGGACTATGAAATGTGAAGTGACCGCTCGTGCACTAAGCACGAGCAATAAGGGGAGGAAGCTGTGACATTACTGACTAGGTCAACTTATTAACTTAGTGGTAGATCTTAAGTGTAGACCATCCTTTTAGAGTTAACTTACAAATCTTGCTTTGGTAATTCAATATTAAAGGGCCCCTGAGACTACTTAGGGGGCATGTAATAAAGGTTTGACTGAATGTAACTCTTCTGATGCTTTTCAAACTAAGTAGACAGGTTGATCAGGACCTAGATGTATTAAAATTTCTAAATTAAAACAATGGGTAGATTCGCTTACAAAAATGATTTTACAAAATTAAAAAGATTTAGACTTAGTTCTCATGAAAATAAATGAAACCATGTATGACTTTGGGAGAAACCTGTTGTTTCTGTTCATTGATCAGGAATAATTAGAGACACTTTTGCCATAACTGGGGAAAAAATCCCAAAAAGGGGAAACCAAAATGTTAGTTCAGTTCTCTTGGTTTCCCTGGTTAACTTATCAGTACTGACTGGCCTTTTAATTCTCATTTTGGACATCTTAAACTATATGGCCAATTCAGTAGAATTATTAGTCCTTAGGACCAACCATACCTTTTTAGAGTAGGATAAGTTCAGGATTTGACTCTTTCACTAGATTAGTGGGAAATGTAACAGGCCTTAGTAGGCTCACAGATCTTTGCACAGTTGACTCCATGATAAAAGTACCATTCAGGCTATAAAACTCAGCAATAGACAGCACACCTGCCAAAACCAAAACAAAGGCCTAATCCATTAAAGTCCATAGTTCTGGGAAAGTCTCTAAATGTACTAACCTTGCTTTTTTACTTCTGTAGTTCTGCTTTTGGCTAACTATTATTGTTAACTGAAGTTTGTCAGCCCAGAACACTTTTTTTTTCTTAAAAACTCACACCAAGAAAGGCTGAGGACTACACTAGGATTCCCAAACACCCAGTGTAGTCACTGGCCAGCTAATAAAGACTTTCTATTGGCTTAAACCCATGTCTGAGCGGATTTCTCTGGTGGATACCCCACAGCATTTCTGTTTCATAGATTCTCTTATCCACTCCCATCCTTAAGTATAAGCCTCTGTCTGCTTACCCCAAACATGAAAAAAGATGCCTCTTTGGTATGAGAGGGGTAAACTCAGGAGTACTGGTCATAGGACCACTCTCCAGCCCCATGTTCCTTCTGGTTGGGTAGCTGGGCGTGCGGTTATATTTATTCTATATTTGATTTATAGAATCAACTAACATGTTTACCTTAATACATATTTGAACTAACTACTTTTATGTTCACCTAACACAAGCTAGAGACATCTGAAAGGAGGAAACTCAATTGAGAAAATACCTCCATAAGATACTGTCATGGGACATTTTCTTATTTAGTGATTAAGGGGGAGAAGCCAGCCCATTGTAGGTGGTGCCATTCCTGGGCTGGTGGTTCTGAGTTCTATAAGAAAACAGGTTGAGTAAAGCCACGAGGAGCAAGCCAGTAAACATCACTCCTCCTGTGGCTTCTGGAGCAGCTCCTACCTCCAGGATTGAATTCCTGTCCTGACTTTCTTCAAGTGACATGGAAGAGTAAGCTAAATAAGCCCTTTCCTCCCCAAGTCACTTTGGTTGTGCTTTTTCATTATAGCAATAGAAGCTCTAACTGAAATATTTAATGAAGTAATGAAAGTAATGTTTTTGTTAAGCACTTTACACAGGCTCATTGTACATTAAATATTAATACAGATATCCCTAAATACATAGGCTCATTGTACATTAAGTAGTAATACAGATATCCCTAAAATGCCCCTATTTCTCCCTTCTAGAGTAAATTCTTAAAAATTGTGCATTAAAAATATAAGAGGAAGTAGAGTGTTCAAGTGCAACAATGTGTGTAATTCACACACACACACACCATTGTTTATTTTGTGGTTATATAACACACCTGTGGTTGAGTAATTCCCGTCCGTTGGATGCTGGGGCACGGCATAGGAACCAGATATCTCTTTGTATGTCACCAGAGGCTTTCTGAAATGTGAACTCCTGAATCAGCAGCTCCTGAGAAATCATCCGTGGAAGCCCAGTAAAGGGAGATTTCTGTCTTCAGTAATGTATAGCCTGGCCTTCCAAGTCTGGCTGGATATCATTGTAGAGAAATGAAATGAAAAGTATTTGCCTCAAGTCTCCCCTCATGATCGTTTGTGTGCACGCGCGTGTGCGCAGGCACGGGCATGAGTGTGTGTGTGTGTGTGTGTGTCCGTGTGCCCTCACTTTCTTCTCTTTTGGTTTGCAGTTGCATATGTCATGCTAACTCTCCCATGAGCTTCCAGGGATTCTCCTGTGCTTTGCTCCCCCCCCAATCTCTGCATGAGAGAGCTGAGATTACAGATGCCTGTACTACTGCATCCAGCTTTATATGGATTCTGGGGTTCTGAACTCATGTCTTTATGCTTGCACAGCAAGCACGTCAGTCACTGAGCTGTCTTCCTGGCCCTCTCTTTTGTTCATTATAAAAGAAAGGGAAATATTTCACCTTTAAAAAGGGGCTGTAACCCACAGCTAAACACTGAACTGAACTCCTGGAATCCAGTTGCAGAGAGGGAGGAGTGATGAGCAAAGGGGCCAAGACCAGGCTGGTGAAACCCACAGAAACAGCTGTCCTGGACAAGGGGAGCTCATGGACCCCAGCCTGATGGCTGAGAGGCCAACATGGGACTGATACAGACCCCCTGAATGTGGGTGTCAGTGAGGGGGCCTCAGGAATCTTTTGGACCTTGAGTACTAGATCAATATTTATCCCTGACATACGAATGGACTTTGGGAGCCCATTCCACATGGAGGGATGCTCTCTCAGCCTGGACACATCAGGGAGGGCCTAGGCCCTGACACAGATGATATGACAGACTTTGGGGATCCCTCATGAAGGTCCTCACCCTCCCTGGAGAGTGTTGTGGGGATTGGGTTGGGGAGGTAGGGAGTTGATGGGGGGCAGGGAGGAGGGGAAGGAGAAGGAGCTGGGATTGACACAAAGCAAGCTTGTTTCTTATTTAAATAAATAATAAGCTACAAAAAATGGGCTGTGAACTCCCAGCTTTTCTGTAAATACTCTGTGGCAATATTGAAATTGGCATATGCACTAAAGAGGACTCCAGAGAGTATGGGAAAGTAAGGAAAAATTCAAGGAGTAACTGAGAATTGGAGAAGCCTGGAATGGAAGATAGGATTTGACCATAGTTCTGTCCTTTCTTTCTAGGATTTCAGCTAATGAGAGGGGCCACAAAATGAGCCTCCTCTCTCCAGCCCTCAACATACTCTGCTTCATACTTTCTGTCTTCCTCCCATTTCTAAGGAGACAGCCCTGGGATACCTACTAGAGCTATCACCAAAAGGCAACTGCACACCATGAGAATTGATGTCCTGTAGCTGGCTTCTGTAAAAGTTTACATCAGAGGCTGATGGCTCTCACTTTAGAATATGTAATGCAGTTTAAATGGGTCTGAACAAGAATACGATCTGACTGATCTGAAAGCAAGCCCTGGATCTGAATGGGAGAGTGTTGAAGTCAAAGGTTGTTGGAACTTAAATTATGTTTGAGCTGTAATGATGGTTGAACACATTCTTTCTTGTGTTTTGCATGTGTGTGCCATTTTTGCATGTGTGTTTCTATGTCCATATTTATGAGGAATATGTTTCTGTGTCTATGCAATGCATGTAGTATACGTATATAGTCAATTTATGTGTGTGCACAGTATATACATATTCCTGCATAATATATGTGTGTGTATGCATTGTATGTAGCATGCATGTAGAGTGTGAGTGTATATATGCTTGTGGATGCAGTGTGTATGTGTGTTGTGTGGTATATGGATGTTTAATGTGTATGCATGTTTGCATATGGATGCATGTAGTATGTAGTGGGTGGTGTATGAATGTGTGTATGTGAGTGTGTGTACATACGCTGAGGAAGGAAGTGGGAAGAAGAGGATCAGAATCTCAGGTGCACTTTTCTGTTACACACCCCCTCACTAATCTGTCCCTCTACACCTTGGTTGAGACTTACTGCTAAAATGAGGCATTTCCTAATGGGGCAATGTTTTCACAATTGTGAATAGGGAAGTAAAAGTGTTTAGTAATTGCTGAGTGAGTTATCTTGAAGACATTCTCTGCCCAATGACCTCCAAGGTCACACAGCTCATCCATGCCTGGCCAGAGTCCCAGCTCCTGCCCCCAGTTTCTTTCCACTGTCTCAAGCTGTTTGGACTATTGGGATCCCACCTATAGTACTTGAATCTCAGCTCATATGTAGATGGGAATTCTCCGTGTATAACATGGGCTTGAATTTTTCCTTGATAAGAAACAGTGAGTTCATAAAGTGTGTTTTTTTTCCCTAAAAACATGCTCCCTACAATTTCAGTGATCACTGCATATGTGCAGCTTCAGTCACAATTCCCTTCCAGCTGCTCAGGGGTGGGGGGTTGCCTAGAGGCTCAACCCATCTGACCCTGCCTGGTGGAGCTGTTCACTCTGGTTGTGGATGTGTCTCCACACCACCTTGTGCCCATACCATGGCAGGTCATTTGGAGGCTGCCATTCCAGCTTTTGTGGGGGAGTATAACAAATTTGATGGCACTAAAAAGAATCTATTGAGCCTTGGGCAGCAGATCAGTACCCATACCAAGTATACACACGGACTTTGGACTCCCATAGAACAATGTGAGGTGCACTCTCACCCTGAACTCTTGGGGAAGGGTCTAGGCCCTGCCCTATATGAAATGACAGACTATGGACACCCCCATGGAGGGCCTCACCCTCCCTGGGGGAATGAGGGGATAATGGGGGGGTATGGGGGTAGGGCACGGGAGGAGGGGAGGGAAAAGGAGAGGGACCTGGAACTGACTTGTGAAGCAACCTTGTTTCTTATCTAAATTTAAAAAAAGAAAAAAATCATTATTGATTAAAAAAAAGAAAAAAAAACAAAAAACAAAAGGTAAAAAAAAAAAAGAATGCTTATGACATTTTCCATAGGATACAAGGAAACAAAGAGTTCATGGGAAATTTTTAACAATAAAGTTCTGCACACAGAGGTTTGGAAAGACTGATATTCATTAATTGTTTTTTTTTTCTTCTTGTGTTTGGGTACTGATATAACAGTTCATTGCTTGGAGGCTTGGTGACCTCTTGTATTAATAGCTTCCTCTTGTTTCTTAGTTTAAAGTACATCCACCTGGTACTGGGCTGGGTGGGTTCACTATAAGTCAATGTATGGCTCATTTCCCCCAACTTTGTATCATGGCCAGGATGTTAGCATCTTCCCCTTCTCATTGGTATCTTGTCTTCTCCAGCTGACTCTTTTCCTGAGGCTAGAGAGGTCTTTCTAAAAGAAGAGAATTATTTGCTCTTGCCCTTTCTTTCACTGTTATTGTTCCTAATGGTTTGGAGTTCAGGTCCCAGTACTGTCCCCAGCTCTAATTTGATTTGCTCTTCTGTGGCTTCCTCTGTGAGTCAGCCAGCTCTTCCTAATAGCTGTGTCCCTTGGACATGCCATCCTCTGTCTGGACCTTTGCTTGTGGCACTCTTCTACTTCTTGGGTCATGGCAGGTTGTGTGGATCTCATTTTCATCCCTCCCTTCATTCATGGGTTTGCAATAATCTCACCACCAGCAGTGTCAATTTCCTGTCTCTTGATTTTGATGCTGACAGGGTGGTTTGGTTTGAATAAACTGTGTTCATGTGGAAGTAATGGTCTTAAGGGTAAGTTTGAAGAGTCTACCTGCAGCCCTGTGTCTTCACAATTCTGCCATCCCAAGGAACTGAATTTATCCTAGGAATTGGCCTTCCCTTTGATCTTGGAACAAAAGGAGCTAAAGTGCATAAGATCCAAGTCTCAAACATGACAAGAGGACATGAACAGCTGGATCTGTAGCTTATTTTATCATTTATCTACTTTTATCTATCATTTATCAAACTTTCTTATCTGTTAAGAGAAGCTTTTTCTTGCTAGCTGCTTTGGTTTATCTCCCGCCAGTTGCTTGGGCTCTGCCGCTTTGTAGTCCCCAAATAAACACACAAGACGCTGTATTAATTATGAAGCTTCTGGCCTTGCTTGTCTCTTACTGGCTAGCTCTGCCTTAAGTAATTACCCCATAATTGTTAATCTAAGTATGTTTCTTACCGGAGAATAGTTCCCGGCGTCCTACCTCCATGGTGTCACATGTTGACTCTCTTGTGTTTCCCCTTCCCAGAATCCTCCTCGACTCCTAGTCCCTCCTATCTAGGTTTTCTATTGGCCAGACAGTACTTTATTGACAAATGCACAGGCAAATAACAGGACTTCCCCAACATCTCCTCTTTTCTGTTTAAACAAAAGAAAGGTCTTAATTTTAACATAGTCAAATTGTATATGACAGAACAGTTATCAAGTAAGAACATAGTTACAATATTTTAGCAAGATTTAAAGAAAATATCATCCATCCCATCCTTGTGAGTCCAAAGTCCTATATGTAGCTTATCTTTTATCATAACTAAGGAAAACTATAATTATAACTATCTGTCTTCAACTCCATCAAAGACCACAGAAGGATAATATATAAACACTAGGATTGACAGAGACATCTTACTGCCTGGACAGTCACCCGAAGTTCCTCTGTAACGCTGGGGCATCCATCTTCAGCCCATAGGCCACAATGTGTCTGGAACACTTCTCAGCAAAGCAGGAAATTTCAAACTGTCCATCTGCGTTGGCAGTCTGTCAGTCATTTTTCTGTGTCCTGCAGAATGTACCGTAGACTCTTCCATGAAGCAGGAACCCTGTAAGACTGAGTTCAGCAGTCACTTTCCTGTGGGTCCTGCATGTCCAGATTATACAACAACAGTCAAACAGTCTAGGTAAGAGCAGTTTCTTGCCCAAATGGCTAATCTTGCCATGTTGAAAGCAAACTCCATAACAAGTTTCTTCGATGCCCATCTTCCTCTCAGACATAATTGGTGCTGTCAGGAGCAGACATTTCTCATTGTCAAGAAAAACCCTAAACCATTTTAAATGCCATTTTTCTGAAGGTCTTTGAGAGGTATGAAGACTATCTATCTGTCTCAAATACATTTCTATATATCTAGAAAACCTAACTTACCTAACTATAAATTCTGACTATTATAAGTAACTATCTATTGTCTGTATTTAATTATGCATTACATTTTAAAAGAACAGTATAAGTACAATACTTAGTCAAGAGGAGAAATATACTTATCACAAAATTGACTTTGAATTTGTATCAATAAATGAAAAACAATACCCATACCATAATTCCCCTTTTTACCATTAAAAAAGGATTGGCTGTGATCACTAGCCAATTATTAACAATCCCATTTAAATGAAAACAAAGATTTATA
This sequence comes from Mesocricetus auratus, assembly GCF_017639785.1. Classification (NCBI taxonomy): domain Eukaryota; kingdom Metazoa; phylum Chordata; class Mammalia; order Rodentia; family Cricetidae; genus Mesocricetus; species Mesocricetus auratus. The sequence continues at coordinate 113,728,023 of NW_024429189.1, forward strand.
AACAAGATGGGAATTGGGACATTGCTCATTCTAAACTGCTTCCTGCTGGAAGGGGGCGCCGTTCATACTATGGGGATCATGACCAAACTCAGAAACCTGTATAAGTCCATATTTTCGGTGTCTGTAAGACTGCAACATCTTAGCTGTTTCAATTGTTGGAACATCTGATCCACTGCTTCCGGGGGTCTTGGTTCGTGAAACCACAGAAGCCTGGAAGGAATTCTCAGCTTTTCATTTTCTGTAGAAACATAAGCAAATTCTCCTTTTCCAAGTAACATATCCTTATACTTAAATTTTGAAGTCAAGGCATTTTCAAAAGATAGAAGTTGGATTAATTTAGCAGCATTTATAATCAAGTGTACTTTAGTAGCAGTTCCTTCCTGAGCAAGCAAAAAACTGAAAAACACAATAGCATACAGTATCCAGACTCTCTGTGTATTTTCCATCTTTATGTGGCTTATTTATTTATCTATTATTACTTTATTTATTTCACTTTTATTTATTTTTCTTTGAGACAGGGTTTCTCTTTGGAAATCCGCCTGCCTCTGCCTCTGGAGTAAGTCCTACCAGCATGCGCCACCACAACGCCGGCTTTTATATTTATATCCACTTTGTCGTTTCATTTTCTCTCTCAATCTCACGTATATTTTTAAACACACTGTAAACCTTTAGAGGTTTTTCTTTATCCAAGTCTGACTTTACTGTAAATCTTTATGTTTTTCTGGCCACGTGTCTTATCTGTAAAACCGCGGCTGTTTTAAACTGCCGTTTCAAGATGGCGGGCGTAAGCGTGATTTCAGCTTACCGCCTCAGTCCATGCTGACATCCAGCAAAAGCTGCCACTTCCAGCTGTACGCACACACCTTTAAATCGTTAGCAGAGTCTCTTAAAACAACCTTGCTGGTTTTTTTTTTCTTTTTTCTTTTTATGCTGAGTCAGGAAGACTCCGGTAAGCGAGCCACGTGAATCTCGGTTTGTCGCTAGCAAAACAGAGCACACCTGAGAAAAATGCTGCTACCAATAATCTGTGCTTCTCTCTGTTCTTCTGTTTCTAAAATTCCTTTAAATCTTTTGTTGTTTTGTGTGGAAATTCAATCCCGCTCCTGACAACCATTTTGTTAAGAGAAGCTTTTTCTTGCTAGCTGCTTTGGTTTATCTCCCGCCAGTTGCTTGGGCTCTGCCGCTTTGTAGTCCCCAAATAAACACACAAGACGCTGTATTAATTATGAAGCTTCTGGCCTTGCTTGTCTCTTACTGGCTAGCTCTGCCTTAAGTAATTACCCCATAATTGTTAATCTAAGTATGTTTCTTACCGGAGAATAGTTCCCGGCGTCCTACCCCCATGGTGTCACATGTTGACTCTCTTGTGTTTCTCTTCCCAGAATCCTCCTCGACTCCTAGTCCCTCCTATCTAGGTTTTCTATTGGCCAGACAGTACTTTATTGACAAATGCACAGGCAAATAACAGGACTTCCCCAACACTTATCTATCTATCTATCTATCTATCTATCTATCTATCTATTTATTTATGTGTGTATGTTTGTGGACGTATCTGAAGGTGCATGTGGGAGCCAGTAGCTTATGTAGAGTGTCAGCCTCAATTTCTCTCCACCTCATCTTTTGAGACAGAGTCTCTCACCCATGGGCTTGTGAGTTTTAGCATGCCATCAGATGAGACTGATGATGTGTTTCCATCCTTTTTGTGAAGTTTCCTTTGGATGTCTGTCAGGGGAAGAACTGCCCTAAGTCTATAGGACTGTTTGCCTCCCAATCTCACCTCTGTGGCTGTGCTCTCGGATGTCTTAGTATAAAAGACAGAGAGAAGTACTGCTTGACTCCATTCTGTCTGTTTGTTCTTTTGAAGGCTGGAATGTTTAATGAGTCATTGCAATTATCTTTTGCAAGGCAAAGAGAGGTGCTCTTGCAGCCTATGCAATCTTCCATCCTGGGGCTACAGGTGGGAATGGTAGACCGCTGATTGGTGCCACGTCTCCTGGAAGTCACACCTCCCCACAGACTCAGCGTCTGTGTTCTCATAGATCTCATGAAGTGGAAAAATCATAATTTTACCTTAAAGTAAAACTTGATTAGATTAATTTATTTCTGTTACAGCCACCATGGCTTGAACTCAGAATTCCAGCACTCAAGGATGAAGAAGGAGGATTTCCAATCTGAGAGCAATCTGGACTTCATAGTAAGACCGTGTATTTTTTCTTTAAAATACATATACACTCATTTATTAAACTAGTTTTATCCCTGGAAGGTATATGATAGGAGGAAAGAACTAATGACTCCTGCAAGTTATCCTGTAATCATCACATGTGTCCCATGTCATGTGTGCACAAATACACATAAATAAATATTAAAAATGACAGTCATGTTTCATGTGTATGTCAATGATGTTTGTGAAATGACTGGCTGAAAGTTGTTTAAGGTTTCTGTCTAGTACTGACCCTAAGTAAGAACAGACAGGAGTCATGGCTGATCCATTTACCACCCATCTCTACTTTCATTAGTTTTGGAGAGGTGTTTCCAGGTCATGAGTACAGTGGAATAGAATGGGATTTCTATTTCATTTTTTAAAATTTGACTTTTTACACATGTTACTCTCAGTTCTCTCTCCCTCCCATCCTCCCCTGGCCCCCTCAGTCCTCCAAATCACCCAACCCACTCCATCCCTCCTCCACTCCCCAGGGAGGGTAAGGGCTTCCATGAGGGATTTTCAGAGTCTGTCATATCATCCTGGGCAGGGCCTAGGTTCTCCCCCATGTGCCCAGGCTGGGAGAGCATCCTTCCACATGGAATGGGCTCCCAGAGTCTATTTGTATGTCAGGAATAAATACTGATATGCTGTCCAAGGTCCCATAGATTGCTGAGGTCTCTTCTCTGACACCAAGTTTCTGGTGGGTGTGTCTGGATCAGTCCCATACTGGCCTTTCAGTCATCAGTCTGGGGTCCATGTGTTCCCCCCTTGTTTAGGTCAGCTTCCTCTGTGGGTTTCGGCAGCTGGGTCTTGATTCCTCTGCTTATCACTTTTTGCAATCAGGTTCCATGAGTTCAGTTTGGTTTTTAGCTGTGGGTGTCTGCCTCTACTTCTGTCAGCCACTGGATGAAGTTCTAGGATGGCTTATAAGGTAGTCATCAATCTCATTATCACAGGACATTTAATGTAGCCTTAATGCCAGTTGGTATCATTCCTGTAGATCTGTGAAGATCTCACAAGTGCCAGATCTCTCCTCCAACTTATAATGGCTCCCTCTATTATGGTATCTCTCATCCTTCTCTCCTCTATTCTTACCCTGGCTCAACCTTCTATTCCATTGTTTTATATTCAAATGTTTCACACAGTCACTGTTAAGGGCCAAGTTTTCTTAGAGCATCAGTGAACAGCACAAACAATTCCAGGATTGCTATGGTAAGTAAATGAATGGATGCATAAGGCATACAGATGTTTTGTAAACCGGAAGTACAACTTACCAATGAAGACACAGTATTCCATTGGGAAGGCGTAATTCAAGAGCAGGATACAGCTGTATGTTCTGTAAAATTTTGCACATATGAATAAGTCAGAATCCACATAGGAAAAATGTCAGTATTATTGTGAAATATAGAATAATTAGTTAAACTTGTTATCTTCATTATCTGAGAAATACTTCTAGTAACCTAAAACTAATCCTTCTGATTGAAGGCAAATAGTTTTCAGCCAGAACTTTTCTGTGTTAAAAAACAAAAATTCTCTCTCTTTCTTTTTTTAAATTTATTTGCCCTGGAAGACTGGGAGTTCCTAGGGAAAGAAAAACTTACCAACCTTGACACTGAATTTTAATCCCGGTCATAGATATCTGATTGATAGATAGGAGGTTCCCAAATCCTATTCTTAGAAAGGGATGAATTGCAAGAGCTTGGAGCGGATGTAATCCTAGGAAGGGGTTTGCAACTTTAGTCAGACTCAGATATAGCTGACCCTGACAGGAAAGGTGTGTGTGTGTGTGTGTGTGTGTGTGTGTGTGTGTGTGTGTGTGTGTGTGTGTAGATTAGAGAACACATTGCAGAGATTGTTTCTCTCCTACTACCCTGTGAGTCTTGGGTATCTAACTTGGGTCATCAGACATGAGTGCAAGTATCTTCTACTGCTGAACTATCTCATCAGCCTACTTCACCTTTAAAGCAGATATTACGACACTGAGGTTTTACCTCATGAATAGATATATTACATATGATACACTGGAAATTATGGCATAAGGTTTCTATACCCTATAAAAAACAGCACAGTATAAACTATAGTAAACAATCAATGATAATATCTGTACTCTAATCCCTAGAGTAATCAGCAAATAATAATGTAAAGTTTAACATAAATAGACAGACTGAGTGTCTGAACAAAATGTGCACATACCAACCATTGAATACTAGCCAATCATCAAAAAGAACAAAATCCTGCCATTTGCAATAACCTGGGAATTGGAATATTTGGTGTTAATGTGTTAAGTGAAATAAACTAGGTACTGAAAGACAAGTAATTATGGGCAGATCTCATTCATTCCTGGAATGTAAAAGTGGTCATCTCATGGAAGATTAGATTAAGGTGGTAACAATGGAGGGCTGAGAAGGTCCAAAGGAGGGAGGGGCAGGGAGGAGTTGAATGGTGGGTACTCAGTTGCAGAGAGAAGCAGTTCTGTCATCTCCCCAGTAGGAACACGAAACATAACAAGGTGCTATGCATTTCAAAAACTAGAATAAGATTCTAGAAACTTCTACTACAAAGAGATGACACCTGAGATAAATGTTTTCTTGACCCAATTTAAGCATTATATAATCATATATGTACTATAATATAACCTGATAGTTCAGCAATATGACCAATTTTGTTTTCTGAGATGTCAGTTTAAGTAATTAATGTAAAAAGAACAAACAAAAGGAGAAGCCTAGGGCATTTTCTTCACTCAGTGACCTCATGTTGGTGGTCCACTGTCTTCTCCCTGAAACACTAGTGAGTTCTGGGTCTGAGGTGGTTGGATTTAAAAGTATGTTCAGTTATTAATATTAAATGCTTTAATAGACATTCGACTCACTTGGAGGACAGAGCCCCTGATGTGCAAAAGACTGTCTTCCTCCTTGCTGACATTTGGCAGATCTGATAAAGACATCCAAGGCCTGCTGGGATAACTTACTGCCTGTGTGTTTGTTTTGGGTTCAGGCCTCACTGACCCATGAAGCATTGTGACTCTCCTGGGAGGATGGGATAATGGCATGCAGACCATCCTGAAGGCTCTCCCTCATTTTTCAGATGTGCTTCAGGTATTTATAAAGATTAAAAGGTGTGCCCTTATTCTCAGCAAGTTGGAAAGCAGACTTCTTTCTCATTTTGTAAGAATAAGCTAAAGTTTATGTTGTTTATAACTATTTTCTTCATCTTTAATTTGTCAATCAAATAACACTTAGAATATTTTGTAAATTCAAAAGTAAAACTTCAAGAAATCTTAGAGTCCCTTTCCAAAGAGATTCTACTAGGATGTATAAAATAAACCAGTAGAACATGTCACAGATTGGCCTATGATAGAAACTTGTACAATATTTTGAGGTCCCACATGAAATGGACTATGAGAAGGAGTCGTGAATTATTTTAAAGTTATTCTCCTCTCTGGTCAGATAGCATTCAAGTGACAATCTGGATAGTCTCATCTCACTGGACAGATTTATCTTTATTGTTTAAAGTCACATTTCAATTTCTTCTCCATTATAAAATGAGCTTCTGAGCAGTGTGTCCTGCTGTGCACCTGTTTTACCAGCAGTTCCAAGGCTGGTGAGTACTAACTCTGCCTGGATTACACAGTGAGACCTTTCCTCGTAACAAAACAGAACAACAAAGAAATGAATTTCTGGGCTAGAGAGATGACTCAGGAGTTAAGAGCACGAGCTGCTCTTCCAGAGGTCCTGAGTTCAATTCAAAGCAATCTCACGGTGGCTCACAACCATCTGTAATGATGTCTGGTGCTCTTTTCTGGTGGGTGGGCATGTATGCAGACAGAACACTGTATATGTGACAAATTAATCTTAAAAAAGAAATGGTTTTCTAATAGCAGTATTGAATCTTATTACTATTTTTGGTCATCTGACTGTAAATGATCTTCCCTGAAACTGCATTTCATCTATAGATAGATAAGGGGATCTTCTATGTGGACTTCAGAATAGCCTATGATAGCTGGACTTTTAGTTCATGAGTGAGTTTACTAAGTGTAGAGCAAGAGAAGAACAACTAGCAAGCAGCAGATAGCAAAACATCCTCAAATTAGGAGCTTACAGTATGTAGCGGGGACAGCTTGGAGTAGCCTGATTTAGCATTATCAAATTGGGGACTGCCAGATATCCAGCAGTAACTGACAGAGGTTGAGCTTGAGCTTGCTCTCTTTCCTTATAAACCTTCACCTACAGTATCATTGAGCTTTTCCACTGTGTCATGTGTGGATGAAGATGCCTGGAAGAAGGAGTCCAGTGCCAACACTTCCAGGAAATGTAGAGTCTTTAGGAGAAACAGAGGGGATGGGAGACTTCTGTTGCTAATTATATGGAATTTAGGCAAGAGATTCGCAAAAATTTCATCTGTGCCTTATAGGGGTGAGCCCTCAACACTGTCCATGCCCAAAAGGGCGGGGACAAGGAGATGGGCACAGGTGAGATATTTAAGGAGGAAGAAAGGAAAACATCTCTCTCTCTCTCTCTTTGGAAGCCTGCCACACTTCTGATAATCCAGCTTATGCATAAGACCTTTCTCTGGTAAATAAATATATTAATTTCTATATTGTGTTGGCCTCCCTCATCAGTACCTCTGAAATGAAACCAAATCTGCTGGTGTTAAGCAGTGCCAGTACATGGGCTGTTGTAGATTCCTTGATTAAAGTTTGAAGAAGGTTCACAGGTACATGATCATGTGACAAAACTGTTTCTGCTTTGCTTGCTTCCTTTCTTCCCTTTCTATTTCCCTCCCCTTCCCTTTCCCCTTTTCTCCTTTTTATCTCTTTCACACCCCTCTCTCTCTCTCTGTGTGTGTGTGTGTGTGTGTGTGTGTGTGTGTGTGTGTGTGTGTGTGTGTATGCGTTTCCCTTTCACTGGGGATGGAACCCAGAGTTTTCCCAAATGCCAAGCAAGTGCTCTACCAATGGAGCCATACCCTAATCTCCTGGTATGTTAATTTTGAGACAGAATCTTCAAAAATTGTTCAACATGGCCTTGAACTTTCAAACTCCTACCTGAGTTTCCCCAGTACCTGGGTTGCAGACAGCCTTGTGGCACCCAGGTTGGGCTCTGCCATGTATTTCTAAGCTTTCAAGATGTGTGTTATGTGTCTATAATCTCAGAATCTGGAAGAAAGAGGCAGGGAGATTATTTATGAGTTCAAAGCTAGCCTCGGACACGTAGCAAGACACTGTCTCCAAAACTGTAATATAATTGTTAGCAAATAAGCTAAACACTTTATAAGAGCTGTTTAATTTTATCCTTATCACTCTACAATGGGGTTACATGTGTTCCTTTTTGAAAACTGAGGCATAGAGTAATGCCTCAGGGTCATAGCAGTGCCGGGATTTGAATTCAGGAAGCCTGCTGTCTGAGCTTGTCTCCACACTCATCATACAACCAGCTTCAGTCGTGGATCTCTGCTTGAACTGATACTCACAACCTGTAAACACCCCATTCCTGATGGGTTGTGATGCAATTCTTAAGGAATAAAATGGGCCCCATGAAAGGGGCTGCTGGATAATATCCAACTTCTCAGTGCCTCTTGGAATTATCCCAGTCACCACACAGTGCAGACCTTTGGGTTGGGTAGCAATAGAGATTGAAATGCGTTTTCTTCTATAGTCCCACAAGGTCAACAATTTCCCAGCTTCTGAGACTTGTAGGAAATCAAGGGATATTACTGAGCATCTGATGAATTTGGATGTTAGACAAGAACTATAGGGAATTAAAAATCAGAAAAGGCAAAGCTCTGTCCTCCAGACATTTCAGCAGCATATATAGGTACTGAGTCTAACTATAGTAGACTGAGATCCAAGTATGGTACAAGGGAAAGAGCAATCAGCATTTCCATGGCAAGTGGAAGTTTGAAATGAATATAATGCTGGTACTGAATTGATGAAATATTAAAAATGACCCGACTAGAAGTGAAAATATAATTTTAAAACACCCCAAATTATCTCCAGGTCTGTCCGTTGACACCTGAGCACCTTCTGCAAAGTCATTCAACTTCTCAGCACTTCTGTGAAACAGGGAGGCAGCTAGGGGTTTCAGGAAGAATTCAATCATGTTGTTGCATTAAAAACAAATTGTCATTAGGCAAACTATGAAATAGGAACTCACTCAATTTACTAAGTTGCAGATACAATGACTTAAGGAAATATCTGTAACCCAAACACAGACACAGGGAACTTCAACAACATTCTTTGAATGTTTGTTGGAGGAAGTGTGCCACTGGGGGTTGCTGATTCTTCTTTGGTAAGCTGATTTCATTTTCTTTGAGTATAAGCCCAGTGGTAGGATTTCTGCATCACAAGGTAATCCTACATTTAGTTTTTGAAGCTCCTTTGTACTGTTTCCTACAATGACTGGGCTCACTTATTGTTCTGTTGACAGTGTGCTAGTTTTCTCTTATCTTCATGTCCTCACTGACACTTGTTCTCTCTCATTTTATGATACTAGCTGTTCTAACAGGAGTAAGGTGAGTTTTCACTATGGTTGTGATTTGTATTTCTCTAATGACGTCATGTTGGATGATCTTTATTCATCTTTTGGACATTTGATATTTCCCGAGAAACGTCTACTAGTAATTTTGTCCATTTTAAAGTCAGATTCAGGTAATTTTCCCTTTAGGAGCCCAAGTCAACACTTGGTGTGTTTTTCTTTCTGTGACTCTTTTTTGAGTAGCCCACAGATCCACGATCTGTGGAATGTCTTGTCTTTCCCTGAGAGCTTCTCTTTCTCTTAATTCTCACACGTAAGCCTACATTAAAATATATTTATTAAACCTCAACTGTTTCATAAAAACAAATAAATAGAATAAGATTATGATTAATATCAATAAAACATTAATATTTAATCAATATTATTAAAACTTTAGCATTAAGATTACATCTGGTTTTATTATTACATACATTGACAATATTGATAAATTATTATTTTGTTATGGAGCGATGTGAATTCAGTATATATTATGGAATGTCAAATGCAATTTACAAATATTTCCTCATTCTTAGTTTGTCTATTCACTTTGTTGATTTTTTTCCCTGACTAATTTTATAAGCTTAATTTGGTCCTGTTTATCTAACTTGCTTCTGTTGTCTGTGCTTTTGAACATTTGGTAATTTTGGGATTCATCCCTGTTTATCTAGTAAGGTTCACAGTATCTGCAGACATCTGTCTCCTCAGCTGTAAAATCATGGTAGGAGATGATCTTGAAGGTGCTTTTGATCAATTCCATTCTTTGCTTAAGGTCCAAGGCTAGCATAACATATACAACTATGTTGGTGCATATTCTTGGGAGAGTCACAGGCTGTAAAAGTCTTCGTTCCAGTACAATACCAAATTATGGCTTGACCTTAACATCAATAAAACATCCCTATGTATGCATATGCATATTCTTAGAGAATTTCATATAATTTGATCATATTCATCCCCAACTCCTCCTAGATCCACCTCCCACCTCCCCAGCACTCTCAACTTCATATGTCTCAAAAAAAATAACCCACTGGGTTCACTCTGTACTACCCATATACTTATGGGTATGGAGCCATCTATCAACCCACCAGTGGCCACAACCTTAAAGAGAATGGCTTTTCTATTCCCAGGGGCCATCAACTCTCATTAATTCAGTTAGGGGTGGGAGCTCTTGAGATTTACCCTCCTCTGTTCTAGAACATTGACTTACTTGATTTTCTTCAGGCAACCACAGCTGCTGTGAGTTCATGAGGGCACTAGTACTGTGATATACTCACAATGCTGTATCACTCCAGTCCTCCTGACCTATGATTCTTACAATCTTTTCACATCCTCTTCCTCAGTGGCCCCTGACCATTGGTGGGGACAGAGTATGATACAGATGTCTCCTTTATGGCTGAGAACTCTAGTGACACCTATTTTCTGCAATTTGATCAGTTGTCAGATTCTTTGCTAATGACTATCCACTGCACAAAGAAATGTCTCTGATGAGGTCTGAGTGTTATCCTAATTTATGGGTGGAGAGATTCAAATTTATAAGACACTCTGATGCTATGGCCATTTAGCAAAATAGCAGTAGTAGGTTCACTTTTGGGGCCCATGAGAACCTTAGTAATGAGTTTTTAGCTGGATTTGTAGTACCAGGAATGTGTTACCTCTGGGGGAGCTGGCCTTAAATCTAATTAGAAAGTGGTAGGTTATTACTATAACATTTGTACCATTATTATACCCCTGTAGTGATATATTATTCATGATTTATTAAAGCTTGACTGAGGATTCAGAAAAACAAAGTCGGCTACAATCCTTAGAAGGCAGGCACACAGCTTTAATCCCAGAAGCCTGAAGTTAGGTGGTATACACCTTTAATCCTAGGACTCAGGATTAAAAGGTAGACAGATGGCTGTGTGTCCAAGGCCACCCAGATCTACACAAGAGTGAACCAATCTAAAAGAGAACTATATCTCACACCTTTAATCCCAACTTTAGGGAAGTATATAAGACAGAAGCAAGGTCTCAGAGAAGATTCATTCTCCAGCTACACTAAAAAGAGGCAGCAGTTTGTGACTTGGTGAAGAGCTCATGAGTGGATCAGCCCTTTCAGTATGAGGTTGAGGTGAGAGATAATGACTGGCTGATTTACTTTTCTGATCTTCAGCTTGAAGTTTGAAACCCAGTATCAGTCTCTGGGTCTTTTATTTTTCGTGTTACACACCCCTGGTTATATCAACCCAAACCAGCTATTACAGTTCACAGAGTTCACAGTTGGGTAAGATGATGACTCTCTCCCTCCACCCACCCAACCCTCTACATAGTTCTTTATAATACTATGAGAGATATCCAGCTGAGAGGAAACTTCTTGGTCAGCACCAACTTTATTTCTACATATTCTGTGACCAAAATGTGTGGTGTTTTTAGCAATAGGACCTTACCCTCAAGTTCTGCTGGACAATGAAGAGCAATAGCTTGTATTGTTTATGAGGGTTGTCTCTATGGTTTTTTGGCCAACAACTCAGGAAATATCCCATACTTGCTGGCACTGGGCTTTTACTTGTTTAGTTGGTAACTTACAGTTTCTGGGAAGAGCATTATCCCACGAGTATCACAACCTATTTACAATCTTATAAAACAGTAGGTTTCCATATGACTTTTTCAAACATCCTTAATGTTGTTATTTGTCCCTGAAACATCCCTTCGCCTCACTTAAACCTCTGTCTTTTCCCTTTCCTATCACCTGTGAATGGTTTAGTTTAGGCTGGCTTGAAATTGACAATCCTCTTGCTTCTGCCTCTTCAGAATTCCCTGCCAGTCTGCACCTCACAGCTGGCTCTGCTGGTATCTTTGGGCATGCTGTTGCCCTCTTGTCTCTAAAAGTGCAAGATGCGTACTTTTTATTTAAGTCCCAAAGCTTATAAGAATCCTCCATAATAGAAATACTTCTATCTGCACTGAATGGCAATTTGACACATCTGGTACAAAGTGCTTCATAAAACCTGGAGTCTTTCAAATAAGCTGTAGATGGCTAAATTGCTAGAAATGTCCTTCACTTTGAACTATGGCCCTGAACAGATGTAACACTTTGAAACATGTACCCTGGGTACATTGCTTTTTTCTCAAAATAGCATATCTATTTTATTTTCTATTTATACTTATTTATTTTAGAAACAATCTTCCTTCCCCCCATTTCCTCTTCCTCCTATCCTCCCTTGCCTCCAACTGACCCCCCCATCCCACCCCACCCACTCCTCAAAAATAGTGAGGCCTTCCATGGGGGATCATCAAATTCTGTCACATCATTTGGGGGAGGGCCTAGGCCCTCTTTCATGTATGTGAGCTGCAATAGTATCCCTCCACAGGGAATGGGCTCCCAAAGTCCACTTGTGCACTAGGGATAATCACTGTCTTCACTGTTAGAGTTCTTATAGTCTGCCAAGGCCTCCTAGCTGGCACCCACATTCAGATGGCTTGGTTTGGTCCAATGCTGGTTCCCCTGGGCTCGTTTTTTGAAGTGTGTCCTTTGCTTGTTGCACATGATGTTCAGGCTCCACGCTCCCTGGTGATTCAGGCTTCCCATGCACCAAGTTCTATTCTTACCATGACGATTCCACTTCTGTCTTTTTCATGTTCTAGTTGCAACTCCCCAAGCTAAGTACCTCTGTGAGTTACTCATTTGCACACACAGACTCCTATAATCTTCAAACACCATGGCTGGCTTCCAGCCTAAATTTCTACCACATTCATGTTTAATAAACAGCCAGAGATGGTTTCTCCTCATTTCTGCTTCTGCCATTTTGTCTTCTGTACCTCTGATGAAGGCTGCAGAAGAACCAAGTATCTAGCAAATAGGTGTTCAAGAAGGTGGTGGTATTATGACCATTGTGGCACTACAACCAATGGCATCTCCAGTGCTGTGACATTTAAAGAGCAAATGAAAGGAAGCTAGCAGGGTGACATTAGCATATGGGGCTGACAGTGTTTCTAGCTTTCCCATGCCCTTTGTGAGGAGAAAACAGCAAGATAAATTAATAAATAACAAAACAACAGAGGAAAAAATAACAAGTCACCATCCCAGATCCTTCCAGTTAACTTCTGGGTTGCAAAACAAAGAGAAAAAGACTTCCAGTACCACACACTGACAGAAACTTGACAAATAAGATTGAAGTTAACCTAAAGCAGCTGAGCCTTCTGGGTTTGTAGGCAATTAATAATGAATTGATATTTACTTCTTTTGTTCTCCAGCAAGGAAGATGTCCTGGGATTAAAGTGGCACATGGTCTGCCATCAAACCCAGTCTCCATGTCTTTGCACTCACAGTCACTGCTATAGAAGCATCAGGTAAAATATATCTTAAAATAACACAAAAGAGGAACCATGAACACAGGCAAATGTCAGTTTAAATAATGGGACATTATATCATAGTCTCAGTGTGTGAACATTAATTCATTTATTACACGAAGACAAAAGTTCTGCCTTTATTCTTGCTCATGTAAAGTCCTACAATTCTCTCAAACACTTTCCTTTAAAGTATAAGTTCTAGCATGTATTTCTTGGAGATGAAAATAACTTAGTCACAAAAAATTCCAAATATTCTAGTGTCAGCAATAAAGGGCTAAATATGTGCCAATCTCTGTGAGTAGCGATTATAGCCATCACATATGATCACACTGAACGATGATTGCTGTCACATATTTAAGTGTATATGTAATGTAACTATAAGAGTAAATGGCCTCTTGGCTGCAAAACCAGCATGTACTCCCCAAACACAAGCTATTTACTTATTTCATCTGAGTGTTTGGCTCGTGGGAAGACATTATCAGAGCAGGAATATTATTGCGTCTAGGCTACAAGTGAATTTGTGTGATAATTCTAAAGTGTTTGCCTTAGCTTCCATTGCCCACATGTCTTGCTCTTCTTGCAGAGGGAGTTGGCTTTATCACACTGGTGGGTTTTCCCACAACCCCTATCCTTTGCATGGATGGGTTGGTAGAACTGGTTTCATCAATTTTCTAATGAAGCAATCATCACAGGTTGATTGTCTCCCTGGAGTCATCAGAACTACTCAGAGCCAACTCCTTGTCTCCAACACATTCAGCATCCCTTCCCTGCCAAGCAGGGCAGGCTGGAAGACTCAATACTAGTTTTGAAAAATCTAGGTAAGTGGCTATTCCCGCTGGTAGTTGTCAGGGGTGTTTGCTAACGTTTTATAAACAGCTTTCATAACATTTTCTCCTATGGCCTGTCAAGGACAGGCATTTATTACTCATCTTCGTGAATCTCAAATGAGATGCATGAACCCAGAGCAGCCCTGCCACTTTGGTAAGCTGTCACTATGGTACAGCCTGGGCTGCCCTTTGGATGCTCTTATTGGGAGAAGCTAGGGGATGCCCCTCTTGACTGTTATAGCACAGCCTACAGTGGTGCTGCCAGGAGGCCTGGCCTGTGGTATTCTCTGGCAGGCAAGATGAGTGGGGAGGAGAGTTACAGTAGTTAAATCATTACTCACGAAAACAAAAGAATCCAGTTGTTTTCTAGAAATGGAAAAGGCCAAGTAAAGTCCCACAAATGGTTTTGGTACTAGTTAGAAAACACTGGAAGAATTCTTTACAAAAGTCAAAGACATGCTCTTTATAAAATTCCTGGCAAGGTCTTCAGGTACCATGGCAAATGGGGCTGAGGATTTAAAAGGCACATTGAATATGAAGGAGAAATGTGTCATTTAGAAGAGTTCTACAAGGGAGATTACTTGGGATCATGGTGGCTTAAAAAATGACATGGGATAAAATTGCTTTCAACAATGGTCTTTGCCCAAGAAATGTCCCAATTATATCCTGTCCCACATTTGCTGACTGTGCCACTATGTTCATTTATTATGACCTATGTTCAACCAGGCATTCTATTCCTTGTTGAGAATTTACTATTCTGGGGATTCTCCTAGGTGATGGACAGGTGTTTTTGAAATTTACAATTTTTTATTGCATATAATGACCTCCAGCTCACTCATGTTGAACTCTAGGTAAGTTTGACAGGATCCAAAATAATCTGGATTCCTCTGATTGAAGACTGATGCTAACACAATTGATTCTGTAACCTGATGCTATGGCAATATCTAAAGACACCTATCTGAGCAATGAGAATTGCCTAATATCAGTTATGGGAGTAACTGAGGCAGGGGGAATCCTCGAACCCAGGATTTTGAGACCATCATGGTGAATTTGAAGATGTATGCCCCAAAAGACAGGCCTAAAGGCATTTTAAGCTTAGTAGTCTCCTTTGCTATAAGCTGAAGGCAGCCGGTTACTATGTAGCAGTAGTCTGCAGGTGATGGCTGAGTGGTATGTGCAACTTGTCATCTGCTTGTGCCTGAGAAACCTGTGGGTAGGGTTCTACTACTTTCTATGTGTTATTTAGTTATTAAATATCTAAGTGCCAAAAGAATTATAAGTTGGAGATTAAAAGCCCAGTGGCTTCTACAGGTTGCTTAGAACTCACTAGATTACGGCAGAGAGATGTTAACCTGGAAAACAAATACCTTTACAATGTAAAGGAATGAGCACTTACTCAGTTCAAGGTAAGTCTGATTGTTAAACAAGTGATCCAAATAGACAAAGGAAAAATTTGCCCAGAAATTCTTTTGACATGGAGACTCCTAATTGCACAGATATTATCAGCAACCAACTAACTTAAATCTTGAAAAAATTCTGGCACAACCGCGAACAAAAGTCACAGGTTGGAGTGGACTGTTATAAAATGATATGTACAGACATGGAATGGCTGTTATACACATAAACTCACAGTAGCTATGAGTTCAGAAGAGTTAGAAGTTCAAACACAGATCAGGGAAGAGCTCCTGAGGCCTTTCCCCTGGCTGCGGAGGAGCCATTGGCAGCTCATGTCTGCTGGAGAGGAAGTACCACTTTTCTTTGGGTTTGGGGCCTTTAATTGGTTGTTCATGCCCCGTGAATGGCTCCACACCCATGTGCGTATAGATATCACTAATTGGACTCAGTAGGTTATTTACAAAAAAGAAATAAAAAGAAGAGACAAGAAGTTGGAAGGGAGATGTGTTGGGGGAGAGACATGGGGGAGTTACAGGAAGAGAGGTGGAGCTATATATGATCAAGATATATTATGTACATGTGGGAAATTTTCAAAATTCAAGTAAAAAATATTGCTTCAAACAATGTTCTAAGGGCTGGAGAGATGCTCAGTAGTTAAGAGCACTGGCTGCTCTTGTAGAAGACCTGGGTTCAGTTCCCAGTACTCACATGCTAATTCACAATTGTCTGTAACTCCATTTATAGGAGAGATGAGGTTCCTTTATGGCCTCCATTGGTACCAGGTACAACAAAGTATATAAACACGCATGCAGGCAAAACACTCGAACATTAAAAAAAAGCAGGGTTTTGATTGTTTGACACCCCCAGAAACATTTTTAGCCTGCCTCTTGTAGAGGAAGCTTATATTTTTCTTTTGTTCCCTTTTTAAGACAGGTTAAAGGCTAGCCTGAAACTTGGGATTTTCCTGTCCTTGTCCTCCAAGTGCTGGGATTTCAGGGGTGTCCTATGATAATCACCTTAGTTGATTACTTTTAAAAGACATTTTAAAATGACAATAGTGCAGATCTATGCTAGAGATCAAAGCAGTTATCTCCTGAGTTGGGCTCTGATCATGTGATATGATGACTGAGTCATCCTAGATGTAACATACTCTGTGCCATGACATTCCATGAACTCTCTAGTTGTCGTAGTAACCACTGCTTTATTCTTGGAGAAACACACCATGCATCACTAGAGCATATTAGTCTGCAGCAAAAACAGATGGTGACAATAACTGCTAATAATTTCTTGAGCACTTATGAGTGCTGGGTTCTGGTCTGAGTATTCTGTGTTTTAATTAATTGCCCTCCATACAGTATTTTACCTAGTAGAACCTTGATTTTGTGGCTAAGGAAATCCAGCACATAGAGACTGGCTGACTTGCTCATGATGCCTATAACTAAGACATGCCAGCATCTGGATTTGAACCTACATCTTCCCCTTGGAGGCCTCTCTCCTGGTCACTGTACTACCCTGCTACAAGCCCCTGCAGACCAGCTGATTCATAGCTGATGAGGAGGGAAACTGAAAATGTGATTTTGTTGGCCAGGAGTCACTGAGGTTCTCCTGGCAGCACGAACCCGCTGATGTCACCGCCAGCTCCCCATTTAATATCAGTGAGAACATCCCTTTTGCAGACATATTCTCAATAGGCAATTTGCCCAGAAAATAGGGAATTAATTTCTGGAACTGGGAGTTGGATGGGAGAAAGCTGCTTTGCTTTGGAAGGTGAGAGGCTCAGGGAACTTGTCCAGAGTTTCGAGAAACTCAACACCTCTTAACCCTGTGGTGTGTGTGGCATCCTGGGAGGGATGGAGGGCCAAGAATGGAAGGCAGGACCCTCAGCATAATTTCTTTACCTTTTTTCTTTCCTGTGAAGAGTGGCCTAGCCATAGGCATCTGGATGCAGAGTAGTTTGAAGGACCCGGACAGCAAGTAGGTGAAAGGTTAACTCAAGTCACAGAGGAAAGAGGTTCTGTGCCTAAAATAGTAAAAGCTGCCTTCAACTGTGCTGACCTCTAAGCGCACCTGCCAACAAAATCTAAAGACTAGTTTTAGGGGAAGAAAATGTCAATGTCAATGCAGAGTTCACAGCATCTCCTTCCAGGAAGCAATTTACAAGCAAGGTCATGGTTATACTTCAGTAACCCTCCCTTCCAAGCTCCTAAACACAGGGGTTTCTTATCCTGGCTCCTCATTTCCCAACTCGCCTCTTGCCTTTGCCTAGCTCTAGCACTGTTTCCCAGCAGACTCCCGGCCACTAGACATAGGAGGGCCCTTCCATTCCTTTCCTTTGACTGACCGCAGGCAGAATGTTTGTTTTGGAGCACACAATACAAAAAAATAATTTATTTAAAAATTTCAGAAAATTCATGTCTCCTGGTTTTTGTGTGAAGAAAGAACTTCTAACTGTGCTGGTGATGATTTCAAAGCTAACCCCAGTCTCAAAATTACCACAGAGCGACAGAGCCTCTCATAATGCCTACAGACACTGGGACACAGAGTTCAGCCCTACCTAAGCTTGCAGGATTTTGATGTATTTCCCTTTTGAAGAATACATGATGTTCTCTAAGAACTATTGCTTCCATACACCAAAATACACCAAAACAAAAGGAACTAGCTGGCTAATTAGTTTGTATGAATGCTTAGGATACAGTTTCTTTGGATAGGAGCATTTTCAGTTCAAACAATTTACTCAATGCTCTACAGAGGTCACATTTAAGCAATCTGTACTAAATTTGTTATCATTAGCATCCAAGGCAGCTGCATGAGCTTAGACAAGTCTAGCATGTTTTGATGCCTTTATCTTTAGGGTTCAACTCAAAACAGGAAAATCATGATCATTTGTCTACAGCCTAATAACAAAAATGGTTGCTTGTCCTAATAATCATTTTTAGTCTATTTTTATTCCAGTTACACTGGTGTTTGCCAGTGATTTGGGCAGCTAATCAGAACCAGGTTCCCGGTTTGGAAGCACAGGGCCAGTAGATTACATAACTGAATCCCGTCAAGTGTAGGATGGCAGCTGAGAAGGAAAAGGTGGAGAAAGTGAGGCTGGGAATACGATAGAAAGGGAAATCTTCACATCTCCATAATGGCCTAAGCAGTGAAATAAGAGCACATGAAATGAAGTGGTATGCCTGATTCCCCAAAATTGGAGTTCCATGGTCTTTGATGCAGAACAATTACCAGGAACTCTGGGCTCCATCTCAGAGTATTTGGTGATGAAGTCAAGTGACCTCTGAAGGAATGTGCATTTTGTGAGGGTCAGAACTCAGTCCAACTTCATAGGTTTGAAGTTTTGAACCAAATCAAAACCTTTCCCAGTGCCAACTTTGGGTCGATTTGAGTGTTTCAAAAACTCCTGATGAAAGGACATTGGTTTCTGGGAAAAACAACAGCAGAAGATCTGATAACATGGGACCACCAAGATTCTTGACTTTTCACAAGTCTCCTCATCTACCCCTCTACTTTATCTCCTTGCTTCCCAAATGCACACCAGATGTTAGCTCCAGTGTGCAAGGTCTGGGGTTGTAGACCTTGTAGATCAAAGGCTATGGTTGCAAACCCTGTATGTCAAGACTGAGGATGGAGACCCTGTAGCCCAAGACTGATGATGCTGATCCTGTACTGAGCATTGAGGATGTATCTCAGTGGTGAGTACCTACCTAGTGTGTATAACAAGTACCACAAAACATGTTTTTAATTAAAGACATAAGGAATCACTGAAATCTAGCAAGTAATTGGAAATAAGCTGGGAGAACATCCCATACACACAGTGTTTAAAGGCAGTGAATGAATGAAACTGGTGAGCTGTTCAATAAAAGAGATACTATTCTACATTGACATGGAGGGCTTCTTAATGATATATCAGAAACTGTGTTTTTTTCTTTTCTTATCATTTTTTATTTTAATTTTAAATAGCTTGTTTTACATGTCAATCCCAGTTCTCTCTCCCTCCCCTCCTCCCACACTCCCCTTCCCCCCAGCCTCCCACCCTATTGCCAAATCCTTCCACATAGGGGATATCTAGAGTCTGTCATTTCACTCTGGGTAGGGTCCAGGCACTCAACT
The DNA here is from genome assembly GCF_017639785.1 of Mesocricetus auratus. Classification (NCBI taxonomy): domain Eukaryota; kingdom Metazoa; phylum Chordata; class Mammalia; order Rodentia; family Cricetidae; genus Mesocricetus; species Mesocricetus auratus. Next base: position 113,747,399 of record NW_024429189.1, read on the forward strand.
AAGAGTCCAGGCTGAGAGAGCATCCCTCTTTGTGCTATGGGCACATGATGACTGTTTGTATTCCAGGGATAGACACTGATCCACAGCTCAGGGCCCCATAGGTTGCCCAGGCCTTCTCACTGACACTCACATTTGGGGAGTCCAGATCAGTCCCATGCTGGCCTCCTCACTGTCAGTCCAGGGTCCAAGAGCTCTCCCCTGCTCAGATCAGCTGTCTCTACTGGTTTTGCCAGCCCATTCTTTGCCAATTTGCCATCACTCCTCTCTCTGTCACTGGGTTCCTTGGGTTCAGTTCAGTGATTAATTGTGTGTTTGCCTCTGCTTCCATTAATCACTGGATGAAGGCTCCCGGATGGTTATAGACATCAAGTTCATTATCAGGAATGGGCATTCGAGGTGGTCCCTCCACTATTGCTTAGCTTGCCAATTGGTGTTATCCCTTTAGATCACTCGAGGTCACTCTGGTGCCTGATCTGTCTTCTAACCTATGATCCCTCTTCACCCTATTCTACCCCCACCCACTCAACTTCCTGTTCCCCCATGACCTACTCTCTCTTCCTCTTCTTCCCCTCTCTTCTTCCCAGCTACCACTCCCCCCAACCCTCGCCGTGTTCCCCAACTTGTCTCAATCCTCTTCTCTTGGGTACTATGCATATATACATATCTTTTAGGTTCTTTCCTGTTTCTCAGACTCTCTATCAGTGGAAGTGCAGACTGGCACTATCCTGATCCATGTCTAAAATCCATATATGAGTGAGTACATACCATGTTTGTCTTTTTGCGACTAGGTTACATCACTCAGGATGGTTTCTTCCAGTGCTATCCATTTACCTGTGAATTTCAAGATTCCACTGTTTTTTCTGCTGAGTAATACTCCATTGTGTAAATATACCACATTTTCTCTATCCGCTCTTCAGTTGAGGGGCATCTAGGTTGCTTCCAGGTTCTGGCTATTACAAATAATGCTGCTATGAACATAGTGAAGCAGATGCCCTTGTTGTATGAATTTACCTCATTTGGATATATGCCTAAGAGTAGAATTGCTGGGTCTTGTGGTAGATTAATTCCCATTTTCCTGAGGAATCTCCATACTGATTTCCAAAGAGTGGTTTTTAATGTGACAGAAAGTCATTAAAGTATTAAAGATTATGGAACTTAGTTATTACTGTGGACATACCAGTGATATTTAGATGAATTAAGTGTGAGCTCATGAATTGCAGTGTTTTTGCCTTTAAAAATTCCCTTGCTTTAAATTTGATAGAACCTATATTCTGACTTTCAGTCAATTATTTTTGTATTATTTGTGTTTACAGAAAATGCTAAGTGGGTGAGCCTTCTTCAATCATTGTTGTCCTTCAGCAGACTACTAAAGTCAGTTTCAACTTTGAGAGATAGATCTCTGCTAAGGCCACACAAATGGATTTTTAATGTAGCCCAAGTGCTACCACATATATGACATAACTCAAGTGAAAGTGCCATATATGACAGGAAAAGTTCTTATAAATTTTAATTTTAATGTAAAAGTTGTTGTCACATAGAGCACTATCTGAATTGATGGAGCAGGGACTAGAAAGGAGCTTAGTGGTAGGGCATGTGTTTTAGCATTCACAGAGCTCTTGGTTCTATCTCCAGTACCAAAAAACAAAAACAAAAACAAAACAAAACAAAACAAAACAAAAAAATAAAAACAAAGCAAATCCATGAATTTGTTCCTGTAATCTTCATTCTGAATTTTCAGGGCTAGAACATGTAAAAGATCCCCCATCCACGTACTATTTAATTTAAACGGTCTCTTTCTTTTTCTTCTTCTCATGCATATGTTTATGCAAGCTGTGTGCTCATGTGAATGCAAGCACACGTGTGTGAATGTACCTGCATATGTGTATGTGCACATGTGGATCCACAGGCTTGATATTGAGAATCTTTCTTGATAACTTTCACACTTTACTCTTTCTGTTTTGAGGCAGTCCTCTCAATGAAACCCAGGCTTTGCAATGCAGCTCCCATGACTTGGCAGCTTGCCCTGAGAATTCCCTCTTCCTTCCAAGGCTAGAATTACAGGTAAGTTACCATGCCTGTCTTGCATTGGTCTGAGTTCCAGTCCTCTAGCTTTAGCCACTGTGCCATCTGTCTCCCCAGTTCCTTAATAGGATCTGTGGACTATTCTTGGTAGAAAGTTAATTTGGGTTTATTTGTACTTGATTGTTCCCCTTTAGAATTGTAAATGTTTTATTTCCTTATTATAATTTATTTATTCTTTTCTTTTTCCCCAAGGGGTTGCTTTATTCCACACTTCACATACAATTTTAAATTAGGAAGAAAGCCCACATTTTTATCTATAATTTATGAAATCCCTTTAGAAATAAAGTGGCCAAAACTGTATCTGTTTTTATAAACTATCGCTAATCCAGTAGCAACCTTGGTTCCTGCCAAATGATTCTGGCTAATGCAAACTTAGTTAATTTTTCTTTCAAAGACCATGATTCCCTCTTCAGTTGAGCATCTTCCCCATTCACTTAACTCTTCTGGTGCATTTGTGTCTTGTTTGAATTAAAGATGATTTCTTTATCAGCATTCTGACAGCATATGTCATGTGATCAAGAGAGCTCCTAAAGTCAAAAATGATAGTGTTTGATCAAGATGTTCCATTTTGGGGCAAGTCCAGAAAATGTCATATACAATTTTGAGTCATCCCAAGGACTGCCATTGCTATTGGCCCAGCTGGGGCTATGTCTCATAGTAACAAATTTAAAACATGTGCCCTGCATGGCACAAAGAATGCTTCTGGTTTTCAGCCAAATTTACAGTCTTACATCTTTTTCTTTACTAACCATGTCAGCACCATTATCATAGATTTGCCCTATTTGAACCTTCAAATTGTTTAAATAAAGCTGACATTTAAAATTTAATTTTGTAAAATTCAGTGAAATTCTTTGAAAACTTTTAAATGAAATATAACTAGTGATGATTCTAGCTTTGAACACATACCTAATTAGCAGTATTTTCTTAAATATACAGCTTTTAGAATCTTGTTTTTTTAATGTTGCAAAATTCTCCTTGACCACTATACACAGTAAGTCTGTATCAATTCTTCTATACCTCTGGATCCAGTGATTGGAACCAAAAGAAACAAGAGAATGGGTCTTTCAGTCCAAAGAAGGATTCTACAGATCAATTAATTAACTGACTATTTCTCCAGCCAAGAGCTCTGGCACTCATATTCTCTCCACCCATGAGCTGTCTGTGTAACTCTAGCATCCCCAGGACCTCCACGCCTTCTTGGTCTTTGTGTAAAGCACCCTTCTGTTTCTAGTGCTTTGAGCAAGTGATAGAAGCATCTGCACTCTCTGGCTCTACTCCATTGCCAGACTTGTGCTTGTGTCATCTAGAAAGCTTGATGATCCCCCAGTTTCCTGTTTTCTTAAATTTTTAGCCCCAAATGGTGACCTTCAAGGAAGAAGTCAACATCTTACTGTAGGCCATGTGTTGGAAATTCATGGTGATGCCTTTTTGGGGGAGTGTTCTTGTTGCATTTACAGGGAAGACCATGTCCCAGGGACTTCATAAACACATGTACAAAAGCATGAGAAAAGCAATTATTGTAAAGTCCACTGTTGGACTTTTATAAAACACTGTAGTAAAATAAGTACTAATGGAAGACAAACATATTTATTGTGTGGGAAATAGTTTGTAGGGGAATTGTGGTCCTGTCAACTCCCAGCAGTATGTTCTCTTGGTTCCTAAATAACACAGGTGAAATGTTTATCATTGTGGCAGTTATTTTAGGATGCACACACACATAAATTCATATGCAGACCATCTCAGTTCTCTTTGTTCCTAGTCACGTCCAACTGAAGAGCAGTAAGAGACTCACAAGATAAATGGAAAGAAAACAAAAGGACAAGGAGATATGAGAGATTGTGGCAACCTATAGCAAGTAAGAGAGCAGGGCTTTGCTGACTCAGTTAAGATGAGCTGTCTCCCATGTCTCTGCACAACACTGCAGCACAGAGAACCATTTTTAAGAAAATCTGCACTGGGATGAGGGAAGCTTTTGTTGCTACTTATGAAGTCTGTTCTTGTCAAACAGTTTTGCTGAAGATCTTGCTAAAGGGATGATGGGAGCCTTGCGTTTCTGTCTCACATATATTTGAGTAGCAGCGAGAATGTTTAAAACACCTCTGGAAGCCCATTCCATATGGAGGGATGCTCTCTCCTGCTGAACTCATGGGGGAGGACCTATGCTCTGCCTGGGATTATATGACAGACCCTGAAAATCCCTCATGGAAGGTCTTACCCTCCCTGGGGAGCAAGAGGGAGATGGAGTGGGATGGGGGGTTGGGAGGAATGGGGGACTGAGGGAGGAGGGGAGGGAAAGAGAACTGAGAGTAACATGTGTAAAACGTTAAATAAAATAAAATAAAAAGTAAAAATAAAATAAAATGGGGACAATGACAAAAAATAAAAACAAAACAAAAACAAACAAACAATGACAACAACAAAAAATGCCAGCAACACAAATTAGATAGTATAGAGTGAGTTTGGGGGAAATGTTTGTTTTATTAATCAGGTAGGATATCTATTACCCCCACCAAATAGCATTCCCTTCTGTCTTCAAGATGGCAACAGGAAAGGAGTGGCAGATGCTACGTTTCCAATCATTTGTACAGCTCCTGCCTGTGCCCAAGGTTAACTCTTTAGGTTTTCCAATACCGGAAAGTCTGTCTGCCTGTTACTTGGTGAGTCGTTTAGATGATTTGAGAACTTCTTACACTGGGTTAAAATTAATCAGAGGTCAAGGTCGTAGTGTTTACACCTGGGGAAAAGACTGAGCAAGGCTACAAGGCTGAATTAGTAGAGGAGAAACAACTAGAATTAAAAACCGGGTTAATGCTGAGTTCATGAGGCAGGGTAGGTACTGGCAGTAAATTTTGTAAATAGAGGTTTTTAAGGAAAAAAGACATAAATCACTAGTTATTGTTCAAGGGATTCCCACAAATTGGATAGTCTTGCACAACAAACACCCAATCAAGAATCAAGGCATTACCAGCTCCCAGAAGTATTTTTGCCTTGATACCTTCCAGACAGACTTATCAAAGAGTTAACTACCATCCGGAATTAGGCTTTTTGTTTTTACAATAGAAATTCTTGTGTAGTGTATTCTTTGAAAACATATATCTGTCTTTCTATTTTGTGTGTGTCTAAGTGTATGTATGTGCACCATGTTCAAGTAGGACCCTGAAGGATGGAAGAGGGCAACAGGTCCCCTGGAACTGGAGTTATAGGCATGTTGTCAGTGCCATGTAAGTGCTGAACTCAGGTTCCCTGGAAGAGTAGCCAGTGATCTTAACGACTAACTGTTAGCTTGTTGGCTATACAACTTGTGCATTTTCCTTAACAATGGCAACATATTTCCACAATGTTTCAGATTAGATTCTATTCCCATAATTTGAACAAATCATATATTCATGAAAAATGTAAAAGAAAATTTCAACTCAGTTGAGTTGTGGTGAAATTAACATATTTTTTTGTTTTAATTATTCCCGTTTACTTTTTTTTTAATTTTATTTTCCAGTTTAAATTTAGATAAGAATCAAGGTTGCTTCACAAGTCAGTTCCAGGTCCCTCTCCCATTCCCTCCCTTCCTCCCGTGCCCTCCCCCCCCCCGTTATCCCCTCATTTCTCCAGGGAGGGTGAGGCCCTCCATGGGGGTGTCCATAGTGTGCCATTTCATATAGGGCAGGGCCTAGACCCTTTCCCAAGAGTTCAGGGTGAGAGTGCACCTCACATTGTTCTATTGGAGTCCAAAGTCCGTGTGTATACTTGGGATGGGTACTGATCTGCTGCCCAAGGCTCAATAGAATCCCTAGGCCTCTTCACTGACACCCAGATTCAGGGGGTCTTGATCAGTCCCATGCTGGCTTCCCAGGCTAATGCCTGGGATTCAAGAGTTAACCTTTGTCTGGTCAGCTGTTTCTGGGGTTAGACCAGCCCAGTCTTAATCCCTTTGATCATCAGTCCTCCCTCTCTGTTACTGGCTTTCTTGAGTTCAGCTCAGTACTTAACCAAGGGAGTCTGCCTCTTCTTCGATCAGCCACTAAATAAAGTTTCTGTTTCCCAGACTCTCTGGCCATAGGATTGTAGGCTGGCACTCCCCAGATCTATGTCTAAAATCCATATATGAGAGAGTACATGCCATGTTTCTCTTTTTGTGACTGGGTTACCTCACTCAGGATGGTTTCTTCTAGTGTCATCCATTTGCCTGCGAATCTCATGATTCCATTATTTTTTTCTGCTGAATAGTACTCCATTGTGTAGATGTACCACATTTTCTCTATCCACTCTTCAGGTGAGGGACATCTAGGTTGCTTCCACGTTCTGGCAATTACAAATAAAGCTGCTATGAACATAGTGGAACAGACATCTTTGTTGTACGAATGGGCATCTTTTGGATAAATGCCTAAGAGTGGAGTTGCTGGGTCTTGTGGTAGGTTTATTCCCATTTTTCTGAGAAATCTCCACACTGATTTCCAAAGTGGCTGAACCAGTTGGCACTCCCACCAGCAATGGAGGAGTGTCCCCCTTTCACCACATCCTCTCCAGCATAAATTGTCATTGGTGTTTTTGATTTTAGCCATTCTGACAGGGGTGAGATGGTATCTGAGAGTTGTTTTGATTTGCATTTCCCGGATGGCTAAGGATGTTGATCACTTTCTCAAGTGCCTCTCAGCCATTTTAGACTCCTCTATTGAAAATTCTCTATTTAGTTCTGCAGCCCACTTTTTAATAGGGTCCTTTGGTGTTTTGGAGACTTGCTTCTTGAGTTCTTTGTAAATTTTGGAGATCAACCCTCTGTCAGATGTGGGATTAGTGAATATTTTTTCCCATTCTGTGGGCTGCCTTTTTGTCTTGCTGACTGTGTCCTTTGCCTTACAGAAGCTTCTCAGTTTCAGTAGGTCCCATTTATTAATTGTTGATCTTACTGCCTGTGCTACTGGTGTTATGTTCAGGAAGCTGTCTCCTGTACCAATTCGTTCAAGGGTACCACCCACTTTCTCTTCTAAGAGGTTCAGTGTGGCTGGATTTATGTTGAGGTCTTTGATCCATTTGGACTTAAGTTTTGTGCATGGTGACAGACATGGATCAATCTGCATTCTTCTACATGCCAGTCTCCAATTATGCCAGCACCATTTGTTGAAGATGCTTTCTTTATTCCATTGTATATTTTTAGCTTCTTTGTCAAAGATCAGATGTTCGTACGTGTGTGGGTTAATACCCGGGTTTTCAATTCGATTCCATTGGTCTACCTGTCTATTTTTGTGCCAATACCAAGCTGTTTTCAGGACTATAGCTCTATAATAGAGCTTGAGGTCAGGGATGGTGATGCCTCCGGACGTTGCCTTGTTGAACAGGGTTGTTTTGGCTATCCTGGGTCTTTTGTTTTTCCATACAAAATTGATTATTGTTCTTTCAAGGTCTGTGAAGAACTGTGCTGGGATTTTAATGGGGATTGCATTGAATCTGTAGATTGCTTTTGGCAGAATTGCCATTTTTACTACATTGATCCTACCTATCCAAGAGCATGGGAGATCTTTCCATTTTCTGAGGGCTTCTTTAATTTCTTTCTTTAAAGATTCAAAGTTCTTACGATACAGGTCTTTCACTTGTTTGGTTAGCGTTACCCCAAGGTATTTTATGTTGTTTGTGGCAATTGTAAAGGGTGATGTTTCTCTGATTTCTCTTTCAGCCCTTTTATCATCTGTATATAGTAGGGCTACTGATTTTCTTGAGTTGATCTTGTAGCCTGCCACTTTGCTGAAGGTGTTAATCAGCTGTAAGAGTTCCCTGGTAGAGTTCTTTGGGTCATTGATGTAAACTATCATATCGTCTGCAAACAGTGAAAGTTTGACCTCTTCCTTCCCAATTTGTATCCCCTTGATCCCCCTTTGTTGTCCTATGGCAATAGCTAGAACTTCAAGTACCATGTTGAAAAGGTATGGAGAGAGTGGACAGCCTTGTTTTGTTCCTGATTTTAGAGGAATTGCGTTGAGTTTCTGTCCATTTAGTTTGATGTTGGCTGTTGGTTTACTGTATATAGCTTTTATTATGTTTAAGTATGTCCCTGTTATCCCAGATCTCTCCAAGACCTTTATCATGAAGGGGTGTTGGATTTTGTCAAAGGCTTTTTCAACATCTAGTGAGATGATCATGTGATTTTTGTTTTTCAGCTTGTTTATATGGTGGATTACGTTGATGGATTTTCGTATGTTGAACCATCCCTGCATTCCTGGGATGAAACCTACTTGATCGTGGTGAATGATTGTTTTGATGTGTTCTTGGATCCGATTTGCCAGTATTTTATTGAGTATTTTTGCATCAATGTTCATGAGGGATATTGGTCTGAAGTTCTCTTTCTTAGTTGTATCTTTGTGTGGCTTGGGGATCAAGGTTATTGAAGCCTCATAGAAAGAGTTTGGCAAAGACCCTTCTGCTTCTATTGTGTGGAACACTTTGAGAAGAATTGGTATAAGCTGTTCTTTGAATTTCTGGTAGAATTCTGCACTGAGGCCATCTGGACCTGGGCTTTTTTTGGTTGGGAGACTTTTGATGACAGCTTCTATTTCCATAGGGGTTATAGGTCTATTTAAATTGCTTATCTGTTCTTGATTTAGTTTTGGCAATTGATAGTTGTCCAGGAAGTCATCCATTTCCTTTAAATTTTCGAATTTTGTGGAGTACAGGTTTTCAAAGTATGACCTAATGATTCTCTGGATTTCCTCAGAGTCTGTTGTTATGTCCCCCTTTTCATTTCTAATTTTGTTAATTTGCGTGTTCACTCTCTGCTGTTTGGTAAGTTTGGACAAAGGTTTGTCTATCTTGTTGATTTTCTCAAAGAACCAACTCTTCGTTGCGTTGATTCTTTGTATTGTTTTCCTGGTTTCTACTTTATTGATTTCAGCCCTCAATTTGATTATTTCCTGGCGTCTACTCCTCCTGGGGAGTGTGCTTCTTTGTGTTCTAGAGCTTTCAGCTGTGATGTTAATTCTCTGGTATAACTGTTCTCCTGTTTCTTCATGTGAGCATTTAGCGCTATGAACTTCCCCCGTAGCACTGCTTTCAAAGTGTCCCATAGGTTTGGGTATGTTGTGTCTTCATTCTCATTGAATTCGAGGAAGTCTTTAATTTCTTTTTTTATTTCCTCTTTGACCCAGGGATGGTGCAGTTGAGCATTATTCAATTTCCATGAGTTTGCAGGTTTTCTGCAATTTGTGTTGTTGTTGAATTCTAATTTTAAAGCATGGTGGTCTGATAAGATGCATGGAGTTATTCCAATTTTTTTGTAGCTGCTGAGGTTTGATATGTTGCCAAGTATGTGGTCGATTTTTGAGAAGGTTCCATGTGGTGGTGAGAAGAAGGTATATTCTTTTTTATGTGGATGAAATGTTCTATAGATATCTGTTAATCCCAGTTGGGTCATTACTTCTATTAGCCCTTTTGCTTCTTTGTTGAGTTTCTGTTTGGTATTCCTGTCTAGTGGTGAGAGTGGTGTGTTGAAATCTCCCACTATAACTGTGTGGGGCTTTAGATGAGATTTAAGTTCTAATAATGTTTTCTTAACGAATGTGGATGCCTTTGTATTTGGGGCATAGATGTTCAGAATAGACACTTCCTCTTGGTGGGTTTCACCTGTGATGAGTATGTAATGACCTCCTTCATCTCTTTTGATTGATTTTATTTTAAAGTCTAGTTTGTTAGATATTAGGATTGCTACCCCGGCTTGTTTCTTGGGTCCATTCGATTGAAAAATTTTTTCCCAACCTTTAATTCTCAGGTAATGTCTGTCTTTAAGGGTGAGGTGTGTTTCCTGTATGCAGCAGAAGGAAGGGTTCTGTCTTTGAATCCAATCTGCTAGTCTGTGTCTTTTTATGGGTGAGTTAAGGCCATTAATATTGAGGGATATTAATGACCAATGATTGCTCATCCTTCTTCGATTTGCGATGGTTGTTGTTGGTGGAATTATGTGTGGAATTTCACCCCTTTGTTCTTTTGGCTGTTGGTAGAGAGAGATTCTCTAATGCTTATGTTTTTCTGGTTGTAGTTAGCTTCCTTGGGTTGGAGTTTTCCTTCCAAAATTTTCTGTAGGGCTGGGTTAGTGGACACATATTGCTTGAATCTAGTTTTGTCATGGAATATCTTGTTTTCTCCGTCTATAGTGATTGAGAGCTTTGCCGGGTATAGTAGTCTGGGCTGGCATCCGTGGTCTCTTAGTGTAGGTAGAATATCTATCCAGGACCTTCTGGCTTTCAGCGTTTCCATGGAGAAATCAGGTGTAATTCTGATAGGTCTGCCTTTATATGTTACTTGACCTTTTTCCTTAGCTGCTCTTAATATTCTTTCTTTATTCTGTATGTTTGGGGTCTTGATTATTATGTGGCGAGGGGATTTTTTTTTGTGGTCCACTCTATTTGGTGTTCTGTAGGCTTCTTGTACCTTCATTGGCATGTCTTTCTTAAGGTTGGGAAAGTTTTCTTCTATGATTTTGTTGAATATGCCTTCTGCCCCTTTGAGCTGGATTTCTTCTCCTTCTTCTATACCTATTATTCTTAGGTTTGGTCTTTTCATGGTGTCCCATATTTCCTGGATGTTTTGTGTTAAGGATTTGTTGGATTTAAGGTTTTCTTTGGTTGATAAATCCATTTCTCCTAGCGTATCTTCAACACTTGAGATTCTCTCTTCCATCTCTTCTATTCTGTTGGTAATGCTTGTATTGGTAGTGCCTGTCTGTTTGTCCAGCTTTTCTATTTTCTGCCTTTCTTCAGATTGTGTTTTTTTTAATGACTCTATTTCAGTTTTCAACCCTTGCAGTGTTTGCATTGCTTCTTGCAATTTTCTGTTTATCTGTTCGTCCGTTTGTTGCCTTTTATGAATTTTTTGGTTTGTTCTTTCTTCCATTTCTTTCATTTTTTGGTTTGTTTTTTGTTCCATTTCTCGCATTTTGTGCTTTGTTTCTTCTTCCATTTCCTGCCTTTTTTGGTTTGTTTCTTCTTCCATTTTTTTCATTTTTTGCTTTGTTTTTTCTACCATTTCTTGCATTTTCTTGGTTTGTTTCTTCTTCCATTTCCTGCCTTTTTTGGTATGATTCTTCTTCCAATTCTTGCATTTTTTGCTTTGTTTTTTCTTCCATTTCTTGCATTTTTTGCTTCATTTCTTCTTCCATTTTCTGCCTTTTTTGGTTTGTTTTTTCTTCCAATTCTTGCATTTTTTGGTTTGTTTTTTCTTCCATTTCTTTGAGGGATTTTCCAATATCCTCTTTTAGGGCCTCTATCATTTTCATGAAAGTGCTTTTAAGGTCGTTTTCTTCTGCTTCGTCCGCATTGGAATGTTGGGGTCTTGCTGGTGTGGAGTCTCTAGAATCTGGCGGTGTCATATTTGTTTTTCTGTTGCTGACTGTGTTTTTGTATTGTCTCTTTCCCATCTCTTCTTCTAGTGGGTGCAGAAAGAGCCCCTTACTGGTCTGGGGACCAGAGTTCCCTTTTGGTGGGTGCTAGCAAGTCCAATAATCTGGTGGTTCTTCTATTCCTTGTCCGAATGCTGGTCCCGTGGGTGGAGAAGAAGAACAGGAATCTGGGGCGCTTATCCTCTTACCTGGTCCCCTGGACCCTATGCTGGGTCCTGTTGTACTTGATCCAGAACAGCTACTCCCCTGGTCTCCCTGGGTCCTCTGGTTTCCTGGTCTCGTTGGTGGGAGAGAAGACCTGGGGTCTGGGTGCTTGGCTCCCGCCGGGATTGGGAGCTCTGTGCAGGTCCCAGGCGATCTGCAGGCACTGGAGCACAGGCCGGGAAGCCGGCCTGTTTACCTGATGCTGCTGGAAGAACTGCTGCTTCCCTGTACTCCCAGCCTCCTCTCCTTTCCTGGTCTCGTTGGTGTGAGCAAAGATCCGGAGTCTGGGGTGCTTGGCTCCCGCCGGGATTGGGAGCTCTGTGCAGGTCCCAGGCGATCTGCAGGCACTGGAGCACAGGCCGGGAAGCCGGCCTGTTTACCTGATGCTGCTGGAAGGAAATTAACATATTTTATAATAAAAAGAATACAAAGGAAATAACTACCTTACAACAATGCGCTTATCTTGTGTAAGTCTCATTTTGCTCTTCTTGATCTGGTGTCAGGCTGTCACACACCAAGCTTATCTTACAGTCTCAGATTTAGTCAACTGAACTTTAAAAAGAACTAGAGGCAACCAAGGACTATTGAGAGTTGGAAAACTAGACTTCCCCAGAGAAGAGCACACCAATTGATTATCCAAAGCAGAATGGTCAGCCCTGAAAACACATACAAGTAAGATTATATAAAATGGGCAGGTTGCATATTATGTATTTAGGAACACACACACGCACACGCACACACACACACACACACACACACACACACTTGTAACAATAAGAATGAAAAAGATGTCATTTGAAAATAAGCAATGAGGGTTATAAGGGAGTGTTTAGAGGGAGGAAATGGAAAGGAGAAATGATTTAATTCTTCTAACAATAAAAGAAGAAGAATGAAAAATTTATTCATGGTCCAGCATATATATATATATATATATATATATATGTGTGTGTGTGTGTGTGTGTGTGTGTGTGTGTGTTTGTGTGAATGTGTGTACAAATTATTAAAAAAGAAAATGTCAAGAATTTGAGAAAGAGTGGAAGGGGATAGGAGAAATTGAAAGGGGAAGAGATAGGGATGGAAATGATGTAAATTCAATACCCAAGTGATGAATTCTCAAAAAATTAAATATATCAACATATTTGATGGGAAAATATAGCTATTGATTATTATTTTTCCATTTTATTTTCAGACAAACTATCAACCACACAGGAAGATGCCCACATTCTGAAGGATGCTTGGAATGGCGTGATTGCACAATATGCTTATTCACCAACCTAACTTTCTAGTTGGGGATTATATGATTTGATATGAATAATCTTAAGAAATAGCTGCAGATAAAAGAAATAAACATTTTAACTGTTGTAGTCAATTGAGATATAGTGAGCTCGAATTCTGTCTTCAGGTGATAACATTTATAATAAGCCTAGTCTTGGCTCAACATCATTCTACATTCCTAGAACACTTCAATTGGTGGTTAAGTGAGCTCTAGCTGGTGAATCTTGAGCTACTCTTGTAATTTGTTAGCTTAGCAGCCTCATAGAAATGAACAAGAGGAAGGAAAAACAAGTCTAGGCTATGATTTTTGCTGGAAGCCTATATAAGCACATGGAAGAAGAAAGATTTTTCTCTTTGCTTGTTTGCCCTCACCTTGCTATCAAGTTCATTCATCCACTGACATTAGAGCCTACTTCTTCAGGATCCCAGTGTATACTGAAGACAAACTATAATATCCAGCCTTGTGGACTGAGCAATCACTGGGTTTTTCCATTTTCTGTTCACATTTTAGGATTAGTTGGTCTGTAGCCTGTAAATCTTCTCAACAGACCTCATATATAGGTGTGTGTGTGTGTGTAAAACATATTTTATGGAACAAATCTCCCTATATATGTATATATGGTGTATACATATATATTAATTATATACATTCTGTTATTATAGAGAGTCTTGAAAACACACTAGGAATTAGCTTGGCCTCCTTGCTTTAAGTATGTTGTGTTTGTGTTGAGCAGGAACCTTGAGACTGGAAACTACCATTATTTTTATTTTATAGATTAGCATATCATTTCTAAAACCCTCAACAAACTTCAGGGTACATATCATCTATTGTAAGGAGTCTTAGCTGGGTTCAAACTTGAAGATTCCTGAGAGTTTCCCTTGCACCAGGTTTCTACCAGACCCCAAAATGCTCTCCAGCCTTAATACATGGCAATGTGCTTAGTCCTACTGAAACTCGATAAGCCATGTTTTGTTGATATCCATGGGAGGACGGTATAAAAGGGAGGTGAAGGGAGGGTATGGGAAGAAAGGAGGGAAGGGAAGCTGTGGTTGGGATGTAAATAAAAAAGTTCAACAAATTTGCCCAATACCCTGCAGATGCAGAAACATAAGACCATAATGAAGGCCAAATCCTGAAACACTAAATACCATGAAGATGTAAGATGACCCAGGAAAATGGAGGATGAGGATGCAGGAGGGTGCAGGCAAGCTCAGCAGCAAACTGAAGCTTGAGAAAAAAGAAAAAAGCTAGAGAATTATTCTGGAAAACTAAAGAACACTGAATAGTCTAAGGATAAATTATGATTGATTGCATTATAAGAAGAAATATACCTTTTATTATTCTTAAATTCTGTAATTGTAACAAGCCAGGTAGTGTTTGTTCCAGTGAAAAAGCTGGAGAGTTAGATTTGATTTAAAAATTACATGCATTATGAAACCATCAAACAATATATTTTACAAAATTAATTTTATCATCTCCCCAAATAAAATCATAAACTATTTTAAGTATTGAAGATTTTGAATCTTAATATCATAAAATATACTGTTTGCAAACTAATGAAAGCAAGAAAAATATGAGCTAGAATTAAGTGTTTCATTATTGGTTTACACAAAAGATGATTGAAGAATCACCATTTTTCACCACCTTTCAAAAAAATTAGATTTGTGTATTTTATGCATATGAGTCTTTAGCCTACTTGTATGTGCACCACATTCATGAGGCCCATGGAAGCCTGAAGACAACTGGAACTGAAGTTACAGATGGTTGTGAGCTGCCTGATGTGAGTGGTGGGAACCAAATCTGTGTCCCATGGGGGGACAGCCAGTGTTTTTACCCCTGAGCCATCTCTCCAGACCCCTCTGTCCTCCTCTTAATCTACCTCAACACAGTAAAAATTTCCAGTTTTCCTTAGCAAACATGTATCCAGATATGTTTTCACTTTTGTACTTGTCAGTCACCTAATATTTATCAAACTTATTTTCAAGAATGGAGGCTCAATTTTGGTCTTCTGGACACTTCTGGGTCCTTGGTTCTTAGAATGTGGTCTGTGGACCAGCAGCATGGGCATCTCTAGGGACTCCTGATGAATACAGGACTTGGAGATTAACCCTCACCCACAAACAGAGCTTGCATTTGCACCGTGCACTCAGGAGATTCATATGCAATGTCCCTTTTAAAGAGTGGTTTAAATTTAAAAGACTTCTAAGTGTAATTTTAGATTCACAACAAAATTGAGGACAGAGATTTCCCATATAAGCACTGATACCACTCCCATGCAGCTTCCCTATATTCACCATCTTCTCCAGTACTGCACACTAGTCCCAAAATATGAACTGACATTGACATCAAAATTATCCAAAGGCCATAATTCACATGAGAGCTTGTAAAGGCAGAAATTGTTGATTAGCTTGTAACAAGATGTGAATTAAGTTTTGAGAAATAAATCATGTACATCTTAGTAACTTTCACTGAAATAGGTATCACTCCTCGTGCAAATTAATACTGTCTTGTGGTCAAGTCACATTCAGTCATGGAGCAAGTTCTCTTTGGGAGTCGGATTTCTACTCCAAAAGTACAGGACGACACTCTATATAACCCTGAACTGGAGAACACTGTTATCCAGGTCCAGTGATGGCATGATAAATGGGAAGAGGAAGCTGGGAAGATCCCACACAGATAACTCTACCCAAGATTCCAAGTGATTCATTCAGTCCATCTGAATTAGGCCACGTGTGGTTTGTATTAGCTGGATGTTACTCAGATCTTTGGAAATGAAGGGATTGATATATTGGTACCTAGAAGCACCATTGTGATACTGTAGATGAACTTCACTTGTTGGTTATTTACTGAGTATTTATATGGGTAGTTACAATGGTTAGTGATGATTTTGTTTTACTACTTCTTTGTTTTTATTAGAGCAGTGATTCAAAGGCCTTAGCAAGTGCAGGATTGCCTTGGGAACTTGTAAAGAAACAGGTGCCTGGGCTTCACCTCCATAGTTTCTAGCTTGGCAGCTATGGGCTGAGGCTCAATAACACACATTTCACATAATCTGTTTATGGGATAAGAAGATGGTTGTAGGTCTACTGTGGAGACCCCACTGCCCTAAAGGATTAACAGCCAAGAAAGCCATCTTTGTAGAGTTGTCATTGATAGTTCAAAGCTTCTTCTTCAGTTGTAAAGCCTCTGGAAGCTGACACACAGAGAGACAGGCTTCCTCAGACTTCTGCAGCTATTAACTTTGGTTTAAATTTATAAAATCTTCTTGGCATATTTGAGCCTGCACAGTCGAACAGAGAGACTGTGGGAGCCCTGGTCACTGGTGGTATTTGCAGACCACACCCATATTTGTGGGTTAACAGACAGGAGACTGACATCAGACTCAGAGATGGGAAAACAGTCAGAGGCCCTGCTTCTTTCCTGGTCTACTCAATAAAATGTTTTTCTTTGGGAACCCAGCCTCACTGGGTTTATTCTTGTTGCTTCATTGTATCCTGTTGTATAGGAGTTTCTTCTAAATTGAAACATTCTCATCTCTGTTTCTGTTGGTAACCCGTCTCCTATATTCCTACAAAGAAATAGCTTCAACAAATTCATAGATTCGTGAAGTTAGGCTTCACTGTAATTTTTACTTTGATCTGGTGTGAGTTGTCTGTCTGGGGCAAGAGGCATGTGTGTGTGAAGGTCTCCCCAGGAAATGTCTTTCACATATAATATGTCTCCAGATAAATCACTTCTGGGATTTAGTTCTCATTGTGGGACAGTAAAAAGTAGGAGGGGCAGGTAGGAACTTTAAGAGGCTCACGAGGGCTCTGCTCTCAAAAATGGATTAATATCTTCACAGATAAAGGCATTTTCTCCAGTGTAGGTGTATCCAGGCAGTTTACCCCCATTTTTAAGATTTTATTATTTTAATTTTAAATAGCTTGTTTCACATGTCAATCCCAGTTCCCGCTCCCTCCCCTCATCCCAACCCCCACCATTCCCCCCCTGCCTCCCACCCTATCGCCACTTCCTTCCACATTGGGGATATCCAGAGTCTGTCATTTCACTCAAGGCAGGGTCCAGGCACTCCCCTAAGAGTCCAGGCTGAGAGAGCATCCCTCTTTGTGTTATGGACACACAATGTCTGTTTGTATGCCAGGGATAAACACTGATGCACTGCCCAGGGTCCCATAGGTTGCCCAGGCCTCCTCAATGACTTTCACATTCAGGGGGTCTGGATCAGTCCCATGCTGGCCTCCCAGCTGTCGGTCTGGGTCCAAGAGCTCTCCCCTGTTCAGACCAGCTGTCTCTGCTGGTTTTGCCAGCCCATTCTTTGCCAATTTGCCATCACTCCTCTCTCTGTCACTGGGTTCCTTGGGTTTGGTTCAGTGTTTAACTGTGGGTGTTTGCCTCTACTTCCATCAGTCACTGGATGAAGGCTCCAGAATGGTTGTAGACATCAAGTTCATTATCAGGAATGAGCATTCAAGGTGGTCTCTTAACTATTGCTTAGCTTCCCAGTTGGTGTCATCCCTTTAGATCACTAGAGGTCACACTGTTGCCAGATCTGTCTTCTCACCTATGATTCCCTCTTCCCCCTATTCTACCCCCCCAACCTTCCTGTTCCCCCATGACCTACTCTCTCTTCCTCTTCTCCCCCTCTCTTCTTCCCACTCCCCCCACCCCTAGCCTTGTTCCTAATCTGTTCAGAAGATCTTGCCTCATTCCTCTTCTCTGGGTTACCATGCATATCTCTTTTAGGTTCTTTCCTGTTTCCCAGACTCTCTGTCAGTGGAAGTGCAGACTGGCACTATCCTGATCCATGTCTAAAATCCAATATTAGTGAGTACATACCATGTTTGTCTTTTTGTGTATGGGTTACCTCACTCAGGATGGTTTCTTCTAGTGCCATCCATTTAGCTGCGAATTTCAAGATTCCATTGTTTTTCTGCTGAGTAATACTCCATTGTGTAAATGTACCACATTTTTCTATTCACTCTTCAGTTGAGGGGCATCTAGGTTGCTTCCAGGTTCTGGCTATTACAAATAATGCTGCTAAGAACATAATGGAGCAGATGCCCTTGTTGTATGAATTTACATCTTTTGGATATGTGCCTAAGAGTAGTTCACCCCCATTTTTGTGCCCCTTTCCTTAAATGATGCCCTGTGCCTTCTCAGGTCTCTCCTGAGAGACCTCACAAGCTAGAAGGTTTTTCTCAAATGTAGCCCCTTTCCTTTAAGCTTTGCAGCCTGTAGAACCCTGTGCCAAATAAATCTCACAGTGCGAAATTCAACTATAGGAGCAGACTCCAAAATTTCCAAAGGAGTCAATAACACAGAACATGTAAGATGCAGCTACATTGAAACACATGGGGCTTTCCAATGAAGCATCTAGTCCAGGGCACTTGGTTAAGCTGTGACATGCTGAAGGGTGATTGTTCACAACTTCAAAAGTCAACCTGACATGCAGAATCATATGATAAACTAGTGTCTCTGCAGTGTATTAAGGAAATGCAGATTGGGATAAGTGGGGGGGACACTAGATTAAGATTCTTACAGTATTGCAGTGATGAGAAAAATGACTAATACATTCACAGTAGTGCACCATCTCGAAGACTTCCTGGGTATCTTACTTAGGCTTATATATGCCTATGTGAAGGCTGGAAAGGAGTTTATATTCATTTAGTAAACACAGTACAAAAACAAACAAACAAACAAACAAAGCTAAAAGAAATGGCATGGAAAAGTGATTAGAAAATTTCAGTTTTAATTTGTCAAAATTTTCACCTCAAATCAAGTCTCTGTTCTTTCTTATACCCTTCTATGAGGATCGTAGTCATTTATCAAAGACAGAAACTGCCAAGAGTCTTCAGAGGTTTCATGACATCATTGTTTACTTTGGACTTTTGCACTACCCTGTACTTGGTAAAGTCAGAGAGCCATTGTCTAGGCACAGAACTCACTTCTGACAATTCAGTCCCCTACCTGTCTGATTAGTCATATTGTTAAGGTACTATGACTAAGAATTGATGCAAATAAAATCTTTTCCCAGGTAGAGCCCTGGCAAGGATGAACAAAATGGGCACGAGGCCAACTGTCTCAAACCATGCATCAAACTTTTGAGGTTAGGCAAAATTGAAAACATTTGGAGAAGTTAATTCCCTTTAATTTTGAAACCCATGTGTATTTTGAGGGAAATTTAATCCGTGTGTTTTTAATTCATTTACACTCAACTCATCAAAATGTTATTTTGAAATAACTGTTTCAATGTTTTTATGCAGAAAATATGATGAATTCTTGTAACAAGATTTATGAAAACTTTAATAAAAAGGCATTAGGTTAAGAAATTGTGTTTGGCCCCTAAAAGAGTTTGGAGAAAACAGTGTGGTTCTAAAATAGGACCCTTCCGCCCTGGATTTGGCTCAATGGTTTGTGCATTTTGCTGTGTTATACATTAATGATGGAGGGTTTGCCGCTTGTCTCTGATTTTATCCTTCCCTTTCTCTATCACTGTAACAAGAAGATCCCAAGTGGACTGTAATACTCAGGATAGCAATGAAGTAGTGCCTAACTTTAGAAGCTCTTTATGTAGATCCCAAGTATTTAATGAAGGTATTGACACTAAGGGTTGGGATAAATGGGAAAGATGATAGAGTTCATAAAAAACAAGCAAAACAAAACAAAAGCAAAAACAAAACAAACCCCTGAAGCTGCTAAGGCTTGCTAAGCAAAAGAAACCCTGGGAAGGAAATAGAAGAGGAAGTGGGCAGTTTTACACAATCAAAATAATTTCTAAAGAAACACAGTAGATGGAATTAGTTATAATTTTACATAGAATTTTTGTGATACAAAATAAAGGAATTTTTATTAAATAAAATATTAGATTGAAAAATTAAGAAAAGTGACTTTTTTCAATGTTTGGGTTTCTAAAACATGACAATTACTAGAAGACTCAAAGTTGAAATATATCTGTAGCTTTGAGGTCAGTGTGGTGGGAGATGTTGCTTCAGCTTTGAAAGCAAAGGAATAAAGCCTTGGTCCAGTGCTTGATTTATAACCAAAAAGGGGAAAGGAATTTGTTGAGTTTCCCTATGGGGGCCACTTCCACATGGGGCAAGAGATGGATGCTGCCAAACAATAGCAAACAGGCTAATGATCATTTGTTTTTGCCTATGACAGTCCAACCATTGGGCAGCATCTCCTGCTGTGGTTTCAAATGAAGGTACGGGCTAGTTCTCGAAGTTATTCAATGATGTTATATAGTAAGATCCCAACTTTTGACTTTTTTCTTTTAATTCTTTACATTACATTACATTTTGATCATATTATCCCTTCCCCAGTCTCTCTTAGAACCACTTGCTCGCCTCCATAGTCACTGAATTTTATACCCTTATTTTTTGTTTGTTTCCTCAAATAAAGTTGAATTTCTGTGGTTCATATAGTCTTCCACATGTGGGTGTCCACTGGAACATAGACAATCTACCAGGGACCACATCCTTA
This sequence comes from Mesocricetus auratus, assembly GCF_017639785.1. Taxonomy (NCBI): domain Eukaryota; kingdom Metazoa; phylum Chordata; class Mammalia; order Rodentia; family Cricetidae; genus Mesocricetus; species Mesocricetus auratus. The sequence continues at coordinate 113,767,822 of NW_024429189.1, forward strand.
CAGAAAATTGACTCTACCTTCCCGAGTAACTATCAATTACTAATAGGTCCTCAGTGATGAGTGGAACTTCATGCCCATGCCCGCCTTCTACACTTGGATTTTGTTTGTCTTGAACTTGCATGGGTCTTGTCTATACTGTCACAACTGCTGTGAGTTTGTATGCGCATTAGGACTGTTGTGCTACAAAGCATTGTTTTGTTGGTTTTATCTACCTCCCCTGTCTCTCGTGATCTTTCCACCCCCTTCTACAAGGATCCTGAGCCTTGGGAAAGCAGGGTGTGGTATAGATGTTCCATTTAGGGCTGAGTACTCCGGTCTTTGATCCTCTGCTCCCTGACCATTAGTGGGTCTCTGTGTAAACTTATATCTGCTGCAAAAATTCTCTTTCCTCATGAGGAGTTTTAGAAATACACTAATGTATGGATATAAGGATAAGTCATTAATAGTTGCTTTAATACTGTGTACTTTTTACAGACTAGTAATAGTATTTTATCCCCTAGGGTCTAGCCTTTTTTTAATGTGTAGCAATAAATAAATGTAGAGTTTTGCAAAATAAACCAAAAATCACAGTATTGTCTGATTTGCTATGTAACAGTCAGGTTCTTATCACAAGTCACATAATGCCAGTTGAGATTGGTAAAATGATCATCATTTGTGAACAGCCTTCTACAGCAGCCAAGAATGAAATTCAGGTTCTCACAAATGCTAACTTATTCCCCTGAGTTGTTGTTGGTGTTAAGGTCTGAAGAATATTCTTTTGAAGATGTATACCATTGGTTTTGTACTCTATATGTGTTATGTCAGGCAAACTCTCAAGTCAATATAGATGGCCATGTCAACTGTAAGCATCTTAGCTATTAGATTCTAGGACAAGCCTAGATGTCTAGTTGAGGAAAGCTGACATTGGGTAAAGGATCAGTCCTTGAACACACACATACTGGGTTGCCTGGACAATCAGCTATCGATTCATAAAAATTAGCAACAACCCAGAAATCACAGTCTGGGTCTTTCTTCATTCACCCATAATGCTCTTCTGAGTAGAACATGGGAAGAATCACTGATCTGATGATACATCCCAGGACAGTCAGATTTAATGACCTCTGGGCATTTGTGAAGATGAGATTTTTAACGTATTGATATACTTTGCAAATTTGAAAAAATCCAATGACTATCTGTAGCAATTGGTACATAAATAAATATGAAGCAAACCTGTTCTTAAAGTTTTAGAGAGAAGCCGGGTGGTGGTGGCACACACCTTTAAGCCCAGCACTCAGGAGGCAGAGGCAGGCGGATCTCTGTGAGTTCGAGGCCGGGCTGGACTGATAGCCTCCAAAACAATACAGAGAAACGCTGTCTCGTAAAAACCAAAAAAAAAGTTTTAGAGAGAATTTATACACAGAAACATCTTGCATCCTTGCTTTGGTCCTGCTTACTTGCTTTTAAAATGTGTGTGAGTATTTTATATGCATTCACTTATGTGTACCACATGTGTTCAGTGCCCTTGCAAGCTTGGAGAGGTGTTAGATCCCCAGGAAGTGAAGTTACAGACAGCTGTGAGGTGCCATGTGGGTGGTGGCAACTGAATCCTGGTCCTCTGCAAGAGCAGAAGTGCTCGTAATACTAAGCCATGTCTCCAGGCACTGCCTCTGCTATGTTAAAGTGTAGAAGTGCCACTCCCTCTCTTTCCATGTGACTTTGATTTTCTTATACAGGCAATAATTATAATTGGAAGTGATCATACAAATATACACTTTTGGAAATGAAGAAACATGAAAGTTAGCCTTGGGAGTATCTGTGAAGAGAAGCCTTTAGTCTGGAGCCTCGCAGGTACTCAGTAATTGTGGATTACATCTCACCTTCATCAATGCACCATTTGAAGAAGCATGTGGTTGGGCTAATATCATGTTTCATGATATTATATGATGGTTTTCAGAAGTAATTCTGTGTTAATGATTTGCTACTTAATTCAGTCTCCAAAATGCCTTAATTCCAAATTCAAGCTTAATCATAAACATATGGACTGCTTCTTATTTAACATTATAAAGGAATGAGTGTATGATCATACGTTTATATTTTTGGAACATGCTCTGGTGGTCATTACAATCAGAATAATTTCTGAATCTCTCTCTCTGTATGTGTACATCTGCTTCTGAAGAATTGATTGGAGGTAATATATCTTTGTTTTATTTAGATGTGATTACCTTATTAAAATTGGGAATGTCATTTTTGGTCTCTTCATGATCAGCTCCACAAATATGCTTCAGAAAATGTGGATTTGATCCTCCATTGGGTCCTGTAGCCATGTGGCTCCCACAAACACAGTGTTCCTATTGAGACCTGGGGATGCTGTATTTCTTTTGGAAGAGTCAGGTTCCGATTTGTTAGAGTACGTAGGCTGAAAATTTATTCCTAAGATGGATGGTGCAATATGATGTGTTTAAAGGCACTAACTAATGAATTCTTCATGCACCAAAGGCAAGCAGCCCTGTGAGGTCTTTGTTCTGCTTGCATAATACTGCTCTGAGTGTATGCCACCTTTGTCTTAATCCCACCACCCTCTGTTGCCCCCAATCCCTTCATTTTAGGGAACTCAGCTTCTTTGAGATTATCTTGTCTTAAAAGTATCATGCTGGGAGCTCTTAATTTCTGCCTGTGGATGGATGGTGCCCAAACCAAATCTTTCTTTAACACCACTTCTTCAACTCAAAGTTGGCATCTTAACATATCATCTCCTTTTAGATATTACTGTATTTGTTTTTATAGTCTTGACTCAGCACCAGTGATAGCTATGGTCCCCTCTGCATTCACAAGAATTTGACCTCTTGTGGAAATGTTTGCTGGCTGCTACTGTGTGGCCCAAACACTGAGTCCTGTGCCTGTCTGTACACTGTTATGGTTCTTACGATCAGTTCACACCTGCTTTCTGTTCCCTTTTGAGTTATTTTCTTTTACATTATCCAGCTTTGATAGTAGTTCTAAGAGTGGATTCTCTGCTGTTTCTCAGCTTTCAACATCAACTTCCTGATTAACCTATTGTGTGTAATCTGTGTTCCAATCCCACCGCTCCATGTGAGTGAACTAAAGAGTATATTGTGTGAGTGCATACAGGTGTGTGGTGTGTGTGTTGTGTGTGTGTGTGTGTGTGTGCATATGCTAACCTGTGTAAGATGTTGATGCTAAGATGCCTTTTCTTGGTCTCTTCTTCATGTAAATTTTTGGAGGTAGGATTTCTTAATTGAACATGAAGCTTACATTTTGGATAGACTGTCTTCTTCCCAAGAAGCCCTGGGATATGCCCATCTCAAACCTCAGCCCTCCCACCCATGGGGATGCAGGCATGCACAGCTGCATTCAGATTTTATGTAGGCTCTGGGGAATCTGAATTAGGGTCTCCACATTTGCACCAGACACTTAATCCAGTGAGCCATCTTTCCAGCCCACAAGCATACGGTTATTTGTTTGAGGAATATACATGCTCATATATTTCTATGTTGGAGGATATTCTACAGACCAATTCATCCTTTTTTGGTTTTTGTCTCTCAAGTTTTATTTCCATCCTGCTACGGGGCAAAGATCTTGCTGGAGCTGTGCACTCTAAACATAGTTTATCTTCCAGTGACACAACAAGACTCTGAAGCTACATGATGAAGGCCACTCTGGAGATGACAACTGAGGATCAGAGATACGAGGCAATTTCCTAAAGTTTGCAAAACTTATGAGCAACAGAACTAGAATTTAAAGCCAGTTCAATCTTGCTCCCAGGTACCTACAAAAGTGTTTCATTTACAGTGTATCACCAGGGAGGAATAAAGAATGAATGACTTGAGTATGCTAATGGACATATTTTTGAGATGTTTATACATTACTCTGCCATCTCCATTAGGTTCTTCTGAACAGTTAACTCCTTTAGGACTGCTAATACAAGTTTTTATGGTGGTTTAGAAGAATTCAGTTATCAATACAACATTAAATCACTCCCCACTCTAATTGGCATTCTGAGTTGACTCTAGTGAAGTCAAAAGAAACAAGTCTTAACCTTTGGGCTGTGATTTTATTCTCTGCCATCATTCCACATCCAGGTGGACAAGTTTGTGTGCAAGGTTCAATTGAGTAGACAGAGTATAATATTGGCTGTGGTTGAGAAGATAGATTTTAAAGACTAGGGATGTAACTTATGATAGGTCACTTACCTGGAACTCTTAACTTCCTAAGTTCTATCCATAGATACAGACACAGACACAGACACAGACACACACACACACACACACACACACGCACGCACGCGTGCACACACACACACACACACACACACACACACACCAGATTTGAGGGACAATTATCCCTAGTTTCTAGTCTTGGTTCTACACTACCTGTGTAAACTTAAGTCACTCTGGACATTAGATGCCAGAGTGGATTGTACTGTGCATGGCTTGGACACAAGAAATATCCACTGAGAGGTATTTACTAGTCATTATATTATGGAGGAGACTTTGAACTTGGTTTATAGTGACACTGATTCTCAGATATTTCTGTTATATAGCTATCTGGGTAGAAAATAAACACTCATCCTTTATTACAGTAATTCTCAGCCTTCCTAATATTCCTCATGTCATGGTGGCGCCCAGTCATAAAATTATTTTTGTTGCTACTTCATAACTGTAATTTTTCTACAGTTATGAATCATAATGTAAATATCTGATATGCAACCCTTAGGGGGTAGTGACACACAAGCTGAGAACCACTGCTCTATTACTGCATTGTCTGAAACACATCTATTGACAGCTCAAATCCTCCCCAGGTGTGCAGACCCTGTGAAGATCTAGAGTCTTCTTTCCACCAGGCATTCCCAGGCCCCTGGCTTTTAGAATAACTGAACTCCACCCAAGCCACACCTCCTGCCCAGGAGGCTTGGGTTAGCACAAATAATCCATCTTAGGGACAAGCCTTGTGCAAGCCTGACAGTAGTAAGCAAAGTCCCTCTGGCTCCTTCATCCAGAAAGTGCTGTGAGAGTCCTACCCTCTGCAGTTCTCTCTGATTTCCGCCCAGGATCAGGATGGTGTCTGGTGTGCTTTGCTGGCAGTTGTACCCTCTTGAATGATTTTCCAGGAAGCAAGAAATTCTTCGTTTTGTAAAAATATTATCAGTACTTACTGGCTAATTAAAATACTTGCTGAATGAATGAATGAATGAATGAATGAATGTGTTCCATATTCTACATCCCCGACTGTGCTAAGTTCACCCTCAGGCTTCCCTACTGTCCTCTACCTTGGTGTCTGTGTGTGTGTGTGTGTGTGTGTGTGTGTGTGTGTGTGTGTGTATGGAGTATCAGGTTTGTAGGCTTTCTTTTAATCCTGTGGAAGTTCCCTAAAAGAAGACCCTCCAGGCAACTGGCCAGCCTGAGTCCTGTGGCCATTGATGTTTCTCACTTCTAGTGGAAGATTGAATGCTAGCTGGGTGCCATTGACTGGGGGCCCAGGTCAGGACTCGAGGAGAGGAACTGCAGTGTCTGCAGTTAGGGGCTTCCACTCTAAGATGGTCCTAGCTTGGAGGATCTTCTAAAACAGTAGTTTTCAACCTTTCTAATCTGTGATCCTTTATCAGTTCCTCAAGTTGTGGTGATCGCCAACCACAAAATTATTTTTGTTGCTACTTCATAACTATAATCTTGCTATTGTTATTAACTGTAATGTAAATATTTCTAGAGATGGGATTTGCAAAAGGGGTCACGACCTATGGGTTGAGAACCACTGTTCTAAAGGATGATGCTGTAAATGCTGTAGACACTTACCATTGCAGTATCTGCTCAGTCCTGCTCCTCTCCCATTCAGGGTTGGTAATTTGTCCTTTAGTAAGACATTCCAGATGTCCTATCTGTACCATGTTGTGCACAGGGTAGCTTGCAGAAATCCTCACATGAATGAGTAATAAATCATGGAGTTATTGGTATAATGGACCATGTAAGTGAATGGTGGATGACTTTGATTTAGGTAAGAAGTGTTTTTTAAAACATGGTTGTAGTTCCATCATTGGGAAATGAAGGTGTCATTGCACTTTCCATTTATCATATTTGGACTTTCACAGAGACAGTCTATGGAATTCACATGCAAGGTCTTGAGGCCCCTGGAAGTCTCTGTGTTAACAGCAGTACCACTTTATTCACCAGATTCTTGGGCACGTGATGCTGAGCACTGGGAGAACAACTTACAACTGAGGCACTTACTCTGTAGTGATTTAGCTTTATTTATTCTTAAATTTCAATCTAAGAAATTTAAGCCAGGGAAGACTTATGAGGGCAGTTTTAACAGATCAGGTGTGGGAGGGACCTGGGCAAATATCAGTTTTATGAAATCCATGTAAAGATGATTTCTGATAATATATTGTCATCTTAATTGAGAAATGCTGTAACTGTGGAAATCAGTAGGTTTTAGAGACTTGGTGTGAGAAAAAAGCATGTGAGATTTTTAACATGTGTCATTGATAATTCTGAAAGTTGATCACATATGGAAATGATAAGAGATTGGATATGCTAGGCTATATATCATTTACTATGAAGTAATTTCACCTGCTTTCTTTTACTTTCTAATGTGGCCACTGGAATACTGAAGCAGCCTCTGTGGCCTGTGTTGTATCTCTGTTAAAAGATGCTGTTCCAGAACCAGAACACTGTAGGAAAACTTGAGGAGTGAGTGGTCCTGTCCCCACTGCACGGTAGTTTTACTTAAAAGTTCTCTCTGGGCTGATGCAGAAGGTTTCCTCCATGGATCATATTTACTTCCAATGTCTTCATGTAATGAATGATATTAGTGTGGTATCAAATCCAAACATGAGCTAGAAGGCAGGTAATGTTGGTGCTGTTGTGATTGTCTCCTTAGATTCAGTGTTTACAGGGCCCTAAGTGCAGGGAATTTCCATATACCATCATGTCCTCTTAGCAATCAACTCTATGGGATAGGCTCATCCCAGAGAAAGGGCAACTGGGGATGAAGTAACTTGACCAGAGAGTGTAAGTTGAATTCAGTTTTATCAAGAATATTCCTTCATATAAACACAATATAGGCATAAACCCAGCAAATTTACCATTATTATATCCAATCCATAGGCCCTCTTTAAAATTGTCAGTTTCCCCAGTAGCATCCTTTATTGTTATGAGCTTCTACTTCTTCCTTGATGCTTTTGGTCTGACTCATCCTTGGCATTTCTGAGGTGTGTATGCCCCTTCACTTCAGGGAGATTCACCACCTTGTCTCTAGTCATGTGATCACCGAGTTGTGAGAAGTTCTGTAGAGTTTGTGAGTTGTGAGGAGTTCTGTAGAGTTTGTAGACATTCTAGCCAGTTTGGCAGAGGAAGATGTATGATAAAAAGTAGCTTGTCTCTCTTTCCTCCACTTCTCTGTCCATGAGGCCTGCATGGGCAGCCCAGAGAAGCTCTGTGGACTCCAAGAAGTCAGAGGGGAGCCCACGATTTACATTGTTTCCGAGCTTGTAGAGAATCTACCTCTGTTGTTTCTTTGTTATATCTGCTCTTCTGCTTTGTCTGTAGGTTCAGTTACAGAAACACATGTCAGATGGGAAAGCAAGGTCCTGGCTTTGACATGAGAAGAGAACTCCTCGAATTCAGAACATCTCAGAGAATCCTAGAATGGTGCTGTGCCCAGGAGAGTGGCGGGTGGCAGATATGGGCTGATATGAAATGCTCAGAAGACACTGAGAGTGAAGTAGAAGACAGGTGTCTGCCCAGGCCTGGGCCAGCTGCTAGGCACAGATCTGGGAGACAGCCAAAGGAAACTGATAACTCAGGTTGTTTCTTTGCTTTCTAGAAAAATAATAGAAGGCATCCATGCCTTTGGAAACTTCATCAGAAGACAGAGGAGTAGCACTCACCCCTTCTCCCTGTTTCCCTTTCATTAACATTCTTCATAATGGGGTACTTAGGACAAACTTGATAAGGCTGTGATGGTGCAGTTATTAACTGAGGTCTGTAGCTCACATTAGATTCTTGTGCTGTACAATCTATGAATTTTGACAAATGCCTAATGACTTGTACCCAACATACTTGTACAATTCCACTGCACTTCCTCCCTATCAATCCTATGTGCTCCAATTTATCCCTTTCTGAATTTCCAACTCTTGGCCACTAACAATCTTTACTGTATCTATTTTTAACTCTGGAATCTGTATTAACTGAGAAACTATAGGAACCAGGAGCGATGAATCGTTCATTTGAATACAGAAAGATACTAGGGAAACATTTACTCCCAGTAAAACTGTCCTCAAGGAATGAAAGAACAGTAATAAGCCAAGTGTGGATGAAAGTAGACATTCCTTCAAATGCTAACCAAAAGAAAATGAAATGGCTATAGTATCTGAAAATGTGTGTTTCACACTCAATTGCCAATGATAGAACATTATATAAAGGTGAAGGAGTAACTTCACAATGCAAAGTTTCAGAAGGTGTGAAGAAAAACCAATATAACTAATAGAATTGAAGAACTAGACAAATCCTTGTCAGAGATTTCCTTTCCTCTTCCCAATAACTTATATAACACAGAAGGAAAAGAATACCAATATTTATCATATTAATCAACTTTTAGAATGAATTAATTAATAATGAAAATGTAATGATACATACACCCAATGATGCTTTATTCAGCAATAAAGGACAAAAATCACACTCTTGTAGGAAAACGGACAGAACTAGAGATCATCAAGTCAAGTGCAATAAGCCAGACTCAGAAAGGTTTGCATTTACACTCAGAAAGGTGAAACTTATCACCTATCCTATATTCTCTCTCATGTAGAATCTAGGTATCTATACGAGACACACAGCATGCGCACGCGCACGCGCGTGCACATGTGTGTGTGTGTGTGTGTGTGTGTGCATGAAGAAGAAAAGGGGACTATTAGAAAGCTACTGGAAAGAAGAGGGTATGCATGGAACTTAAAAGGGGGAATTGGAGCCAATACAATGATAGTACATTATATACACATATAAAAACTATGTCAATGAAATCCTCCATTTTGCATAATTAGTGTATGCTAAGAATAATATAAACTGGAACAACACTATTAAACAACTCAGTCATGGTGACATGTGTAGACAGCACCACTGGAAAACAGCAGAATACATACTCTGCTCAAATGTGCAGTGGCTAGTCACCATGAGTCAGAAAACATGTCTCAGTAAATCCAGACAGATTTAATTGTACAAAGTAATGCTTTGTGACCATAAATGGAATAAACATGAACACAGAAGGAAGCGATCTGCCTTTTGGAAATTAAACAGCACATTGACTATCAATGTGTGAAAGATGAAGTTTCAGAAGAAGCATAAAATACACAGAACTGAACAAAAATGGAATAAAGAATACCAAATTTTGGAGGAATAGGGCAATCAGTTTTCATAGTGAAATTTATAGCATTCTCAAGGAAGAAAAATCAAAATTTCTCAAACCAGTAGGCAGGAAGAAAAAGAGTTCAAGACCAGAATTTAATGAAATTGAGAAAAAATGGATAAAATAAATGAAAACAAAAGTTGGTTCTTCTAAAAATTCTAGTAAACTAATGGACTTATAGCAAAACCACCAAAACAAAAATAAAAATACACAGATTTCACCCTGGAGATGAACAGAAAGTTCTATGCTGAGGACTTCAGATGCTTGAAACAGCTATGACCCTTCAAGTAGTAGAAGGAGATGATGCTGCATCAACTAAAAGATTCCATCTCTGCCCTCTTCCCCCAAACACAGACTTCCTTTGGGCAGCTCATCCTCCCTCCATCTTCTGACATTGGTTTCCAAAGAGCATATACCGAGGAATAGGAATATTGACCATCTGAGCATGTTTAGAATGGAGGCAAATGATAAACCAAAAACAGGGTCACTGATAAATCTCTTGCAGCAATTGCTGGTCCAATTCAATCTCTGCACTGTAAAGTTCTGATATAGATAGGAAGAACCATCCGACATCCCCAAGGGTGACCAGGCAGAAACATGGTGGAGAACCTTGCACTCATGATCACCGGGGGTACCCAGGGCCTGTCCCACTTCTAGTCAGTCAGGGCAATGTCTCCTGTTATCTTTTACCCTATCCCATTCACCAGGTTTTCCTTTACAACAATTTGGGTGAAATTTTTACTTCACAGTAACAGCAAGAGTTCAGAATGGTGGGACAGCTGAGCTTTGTTAGGTTTTGTTGAGTGCTTATGTCTCTTGGTATTGGCATTAGAGTCCATTATTCTCCACACTCAGTGGTAGGTTGAATAGTTGGTCTGCCCCACCCCCACATTAGCTTCTGCTATATTTATAGATAAAAGGTTTTCCAACCTTTTAGAATAGTCACATCCATTTTCCATTTTGTTTCAAAACAGAAGAGAGATCTGGAGGCAGATAGCAGCCCAGACTGGGAAGAAGAGCAATTAAATAAGTGTTCATGTGCCGGTTTGGTCCCTTTCACCCTTTACTTTTCCCAGCCCTCCTGAGACACCTGATGGAATTTTTTATTTAGAAACAATCATTTTACATATCAATCTCTCTGTTCCCTCTCCCATCCTGCCATGCCACCTACCAACCCACCTCCCCACCCACTCCTCAAGGATAATGAGGCCTTCTATGGGGGGTCATCAAAGCATGTCAAATCATTTGGGAGAGGGCCTAGGTCCTCCTCCATATATCTGGGCTTAAATAGTATCCCTCCATAGGGAATGGGCTCTCAAAGTCCATTTGTGCTCTAGTGGTAAATACTGGTTCCACTGTTAGAGGTCCCGTAGACTGCCCATGCCTTCTAACTGGCACCCACATTCAGAGGGCTTGGTTCTGTCCAATGCTGGTTCTCGGGTTCTCCAGCTTTATGACTGGAGTCCCTGTGCTCTCATTAGGTCACGTCAGCTCTTTGTGTGGGTTTCTCCAGCACAGTCTTGACTCCTTTGCTCATCCTTCCTCCCTCTCTACAACTGGATTCCAGGAGTATGGCTTAGCGCTTAGCTGTGAGTAACCAGGATGGATCTTAAGAGTCTGAGAGATGCAGGGCATCAAAACTTTGGATGCCTTTCAGCAGCCAAGCTGGATCAGTTTGGGGAATTAGAGATGCCCTTAAGATTTATTCTGGAGAAAAGGCTTGCTTAGGGGCATTCCTAGACAAATTGGGACACATGGTCAGGAGAGGAAAGTCAGAGAAAAGGATTTGGGTCCCACTTCTGTCACCTGACACCTGCGCATCCTTAATAAGCTATTTATTTAACTTCTCTAGGCTTTAACTTTCTTCTTTAGTGTGTGTTGGATGGAGAACATTTAACTACTTGAGTGAACTTGCAGAATCATTTAGGAAAGTGCTTTGTCAACCAGAAGACACAATGAAACTTGTGGTTTTTATTATATGAAATAACTGATATAATTATGTTGACTCTAACAATATGGTTATATTTAATTTTACACAATAGATGAATTCTCAGAAAAAAAGAGTATGAATAGGCAATGTGTAATCGCCTCTTGCTTAGAAAGACCCAATTCTCTGAGAAATTCTTCTATAACAGTTAGACTTTTAGAAAATTTGCTTATATCTTACATCGCAAAACACATCCCTAGTGGCTCCTTAACTGATTCAGGAAGATGAGGACTCTGAATGAGGTTTACCTGGTTAAGATGCAGCCTGAGGCTAGAGCAGAGAAAAGGCAATCTTGTGCAAACCTTCTGGGGGCCCTACCCTATGTGGTCACAAAGAAAAGAATTTTAAAAAGAAAACATAAATTCTTGGAAAGCAGGGCCCCGTTGGTTTAATGCATTTCACATTGTGCCTCCGTAGCACCGGACCCGGCAGGCTAATGAATACGAGTTGCAGCTGTGGAGGAGCAAAGCCTTGGCAGTGTCCCGTTCACAACTGGCACCCAAATAAGCCCTCTCAATTGGCTCACTGTGCGGCTTCCAGCACCTTCTGCGAGTCTGCTTTTCCTGTCTGGCCAGCCTGCTTCACCCTCCTGGTGGACACAAGAAACTCATCCTGTTCACTATAGCTAGGTCATGTGTAGCTCTTCCTTTCTACTGCGTCTGGGCCACCATCTGGGATGACTTAGCCATTGTCTGTTAGAGCCTTTGAAGCTTGATTATAGGAGAAGGGAAAACATCGGCCTCAGTGGAGCAGGCAGTCCTGTTCGGGACATCAGTGCAATCTCTCTTTCTCTCTTCTTTTTTTCAATTCACATATTTTTGATCATCTTCACATAGGATGAATGCTGGAAATACAAGACATTCTAGAATCCCTCCCCTGGAAAGGAATGAACCCTCTGTTTTTCCAGCCCCCATAAAACGAAGCTTGCGAACATGACCAAGCAGATTAGTGATGGAGTCCAGTCTGCTAGGCCTATTTTACCTCACTGGCTGCTAAGTCAAAGCACAAAGACCGACAACCTGTTTCTTGCATTTCTTTAGGTCTGTTTCCACCCCACCACTTCATTCTGTGAATAAGTGGTCAGGGATGGAGACAAGACTGTTTTCCATAGCAAAACTTGTATCTCCAGCAATGGATTCATTTTAAAAAGCCCACCAAAGTGGTATATTGGAATAAATATTAGCAAAGTTACTGCACAAATACTATGTTTAAATTGAACCAGATCTATATTTTTTTCTATTCTGTGTGGAGAGGATGACTAACTTACAAAGCTATTTTTTGTGTGATTTCTGTTTTTTTAAAGTGTAAATGAATAAAATTATATTCTTAAATATCTGAGTCGCCACTGCTGTGAGTTGGAGTCTCCAAATTTTTGTCTTCCCTCCTCTTGGCTTATGAGAATATTAAATTAATTTACTGGGAACTTGCACCAGATTTTTAACAAAAGTCACCACATAAACTAACTTAAAAACATGAATTTTAGTATGTTTGGTATGGTTTACATACACATACAAAGTGACAGATAGGGAGCATCAAATTTGGCATGACAGAGATTGCAAAATGGAAAACAAAAACCCTTAAATAAATCCCAAACAACAAAAGTATATAATGAGCAGCTGTTAGAGAGGGGAATTTTGTGAATATAGTCAAAGATCCCTCAAACTTTAGGACTTCTACAAGACAATCGGAGAGCAGTGCAGCAGGGATTGAAGCTCTACAGACGGTCTCTCGTAGCTCATCCCCATCTTTCACGGATACTGGGGAGAGATGATGTGGTCCCCAACTTGAGGATGCTGTTTGGCTCCCAGGACCCACCCAGGATTACCTGTACCTCAGTCAGGAAACCATAGAAGATAGTCTTTCATCCTTTGGGTGCTATTATGCCTAACCAGTATCCTAGTAATGGTACATAGATGCTCCCTGACCTACAAAAGATCTGTGTCCTCGTAAGCTCATTGTATGCTGAGAGCAGTGTAGGCCTCAAATGCATTGAATATGTTTACCACACATCCAAGTCTAGCCAAGTAGCACCTATGGAGTGCCTGCACTTGTAACTGCACAACTGGTGGAGAAAAGTGACTGGCTGCCACTGTCCAGTATCAGAGAGTAAGAACCACATGTTGATAATTAGAAAAAAAACAAAATTCAATATTTGAAGTAGGATTTCTACTAAATGTATATAGCTTTTTGTGCTGTTATGAGGTTGAACCATACAAGTTCAGAACCATCTGCATGATCTCTGTACAATTTCATAAGCCATGGCTTAGAGACAGTAGACATGCCAATCTTTGGGGAACATGATAACAAGGGTGGCTCAGCTGGCTGAGCAGAGAAGTCATATGGGGATAAATTAAGGAGGCTGCTGACCTCCAAAGATAGACAAATGATGCCACACTGACATTTTTCACTTTGTGATTATTAAATGACTGTGTTGAGTGATGGGATAGGACATACATTTTGGATTTGCCAGACTCTGAAACAGTTAATGTCTTCTGTTCTCTCTGTCCATGTGATAACAGGTCTTGCCTCTGTGTCCTGCCATTATATTACCCTTCTGCTACCATTTTGTCTCCCAGTTTTGTCTCTAGTAACTTGAGCAGCATATATGGCTTATGTTCTGAAGGGTTTCACTCTACAGTTTGATTTGTGTAGCTTTACACTTGTCTCTTGTGATCAGCTTTCAGTTTATGTACCCTAGAAAGATGATTCCATAGGGAGTAGGCATCAACATCAGTAGATGGGCTTGACAATGTGCAAACAGTTGGTCCTTATCCTAGGACTTCTGATGTCAACATGTCAGAGATGAGACTGAGAATCCGGATATCAAGCAGATTTCTGAAAGAAGGCTCACATGTTGTTCTAGAACACTCTTTCTCTGACACAGTCTTCATCCTTTTTGTGATGTTGGTGCCATGGAGACTTCTCTGGCAAGCCTTGGTACCTTGCAGCTCCTCTTTGCTCTGTTGGGCTTTGTGTATTATATGGAGGAAAGCTACTATCCCAAGAGTATATAAAGAAAAAGCAAGGATGAAATCCATGTTTGGCTTGGGTGGCTCAGTCCATGTGACATGACCACAGTTTCTTCTCCTTAGAGCAAGTTAGGCAGCAGAGCCATTAATTAAAAATCCTTCAAATACATTGACCTAGGAGCTCAATGTGTATTCTACAAACTTGGTATATGTTCTCTGTCCAGAAACCTCAAAGTGTCCTCAACTTTAATGCCTGTGGAGAGTGGCAAGGCTTAACAGAGAAAGATGTCTTTACAGTTGGCTGAGAAAGTACTAAAATTAACATGCAATCAGTACGAAGTTAGACAAGCTGAAGAATGTCCTATCTCACACTGGTGCTCTCTCTAGTATCCTGCCTTCTAGTTCTTTCAGAGAAGGCTACAAGCCTCCTAGGATGCTATGGTGCTGTGATGCTGTGGATAGCCCTAAGAGAATGGAAAAGAGGGAAAAAGGAAAATAAATTCAACCCCTTGCAGATGATCATGGAAACACTGTAGCATGGACAATGTGTTGGCAGTTGGGTTTGCCAAGTGAGTTAGATCAGATGGTAATAGTAATTGTTTCTGTGGATGTGTGTCAGCGACACTGACAGAAACTGCTGGTGTCTCATGGCAGTGGGAGTTATAGCAGACAATCAAGGATCTGGCCTCAGCATTGGACCCTCGTAGGTCTGAGCTGCCTTGCACTGGTATGACATTGAAAACTTGCCTCTCCTGGGTTGCCACATGCTGCCAGGAGTTGTGATGGTCTGGAAATACTTCCAGTGTGTGCATTTTCCCTATTAGATCAATGTGACCTCTAATATAGGAGTGCCCATGAAAACTCCTCAGGTCTTTGTTTTTCCCTAGGATACCAGATGGGGCTCTGTTTGCATTTGTTTTTATGATGTATATACCCATGTTTGCAGATGTATGCAAATGTGTACTCACATGTGTATATACCCTAATTTGAAAGGCTGTAGCTTTCATATCAAGATTTGTCCTGTTGTTTTATTTGTTTTTGGTAGCTCACCATCTTATACACTGAGACAGAATCTGTCAATTGAACATGGAGTTTGAGTATAAGACTAGTTTGGTTAACTTGTTTGCTCTGTGAATCTCCTGTGTCTGCATTCTGGAGTGCTGACATTATAACCAGGCAGCCATGCCCACCTGAGATTTACATGGGTGTTAAGGGTCTGAACTCAGGCTCTTAGTCTTGCTTTATTCACTGAACTATATCCCCATTTCTAAAGCTGGGACAACTTTGATGAGCCTGTAGGCTAGGGTTAGAAATGAGTCCTTTCTAACAGCTGAAAGTGTTTACATGGCTAATTTTTAGGATGTTCTTCTTAGTGTCTAAAGGCAGGTGTTGCAGTAACATTCCTTGCAGCTATAATAAGTGGAGATAAGATCAAACATCATCTCACTGGTTCATTTTTGCTTTCAAATCAATCGAATAAAGACAGAGAGTTTCTATTACTTGTGCAGCCCAAGCTCAGACATGGGGTTAAAAGACAAGATCTTTCTGCTTTAACCTCTGAGTTATGGGTTTAGGGGCATGAGTCCCAATGCCAGGTTCAGCCAGTGCCATACTTTAATTTATTTAATTTAGAAACAATATTATTTTAAATATCAATACCCCTATTCCCTCTCCCTCCCGTTCTCCCATGTCCCCCACTGCCCCCAATCCATGCCCCATCCACTCCCCAGGGAAGGTGAGGCCTTCCATGGGGGATCATCAAAATCATCACATCATTTGGGAGTAATGCCTAGGCCCTCCTCCATGTATCTGGGCTAAAATAGTATCCCTCTATAGGGAGTGGGCTCCCAAAGTCCATTTGTGCACTAGGGATAAATATTGGTTCCACTGTCAGAGTTTCCATAGACTGCCCAGGCCTTCTAACTAGCACCCACTTTCAGAGGAAACAATACTGTTTCCCCAGCTTTAAAACTGGGTCCCTGTGCTCTTACTTGGTTAGGTCAACTGTTTCTGTGGGTTTCCCCAGCATGGTCTTGACCCCTTTGCTTGTTCCTCCTCCCTCTCTATAACTGGATTCCAGGAGTTTGGCTCAGTGTTTAGTTGTGGATCTCTGCTTCTGCTTCTGTCAGCTACTGGATGAAGGCTCTAGGATGGCGTTTAAGGTAGTCTTAATCTCATTATAGGGGAGGGGCATTTAAGGTAGCCTTTCCTATTGCTTAGGTTCTTAGTTGGGGTCATCGTTGTGGATCTCTGGACATTTCCCTAGTGCCAGATTTCTCTTTAAACCTATAACAGCTCCCTCTATTAAGGTATCTCTTTTCTTGCTGTCCTCTATTCTTCCCCTGACTCAGTCTTCATGATTCCTCATGTTCTTCTCCCTCCCTCCTCTTCTCCTCTTTTCTTTTTCCTACCTCCCTCCCCTTTCCCTCCATGCTCCCAATTTGCTCAAGAGATCTTATACCTTTCCGCTTCTCCAGGGGACTAATGTATGTCTCTCTTAGGGTCCTCCTTGTTTTCTAGCTTCTCTGGGGGTGTAAATTGTAGGATGGTAATCTTTTATTCTATGTCTAAAATCCATATATGAGTGAGTACGTGCCATGCTTGTCTTTCTGTGACAGGGTTAACTCACTCAGAATGGTTTCTTCCAGTGTTATAGATAAGGAAACTATGCCATGACCTACTATGTGCTCAAGGTCATACTAGATCAAGGGCACAGGCATTCAGACATGAGACCTGTGCTGACTACCTCATGAGCATGTGGCTTCCATCATGGTGAGAGGTTACTGGTAAAAGTTACTAGCTTTCACTTGCTACTGCTATTAAACTGCAAAACCTCTTGTGGGTTTCTGACCAGAAAGATGAAACTCCCCTCCCATTTAAAGCCTCCAATTGTTTTCTTGCCATTGTTTCCGAATACACATAACCATCTAAGGTTTTTTCAGTATTTTCAAGGTTCTCAGACCTCCCTTCCCATTTCCTAGATATAGAATTTCCTAGAGTATTCCAAATCCCACAGGTCCTATATATGTTCTATCCCTTTCCTCAAAGCTTTCTTAGTCTTGGAATGGTCCTCTTTCCTGTGCCCATTTCTATATCTTTAATTCTGCTGAATTATACTTCACCAACTCCCAATGTAAGGGTCACGTTCTGGTTACAGATACACTGATCAGTTGGGTTCAGATTTCTGAACCCTCATAATAACCAAATGGGATCTGGGCCACAGAACCCTTACTCTGATCACTTCCTATCATATGCACCTTACTTTCTATTTGTTGGGAAACTGGCCTACAGTGTGAATCACAGCATAATCAGGCTGCCTTGAATGAAGCCAGCAAGCAGAAGAGGGTGACAGAGTCTCCTATTTGCACCACCTCAGACTTTTTGCCACAGCTTCACCAGTGATTGCCTTCTGTCCTGAACAGAAGCTTGGCTCTTGAGTCACAACAGCTACCAACAACTCTTAGACTTCTCTAGCCTGTATTGGTTCCCGTGTCTTCAGGGCCATCCATCCTTGCTCCCTTGTCAATACTGGAACCACATAGGTGAACTCTTAATTTTTCTGGGACTTTGGCTAGTAAAAAACCTTCCTCCAAAATCATGTCTTCCAATTACAAGTGGCCACTGGTAGCCTTTCTTACTTATATAGCCTGGTCCTCACAAGGCAGCTCCTGTAGTAATGGGATTGCAATGAAGACTTAGTGCTGGTCAAACTCTCAGGAAGGCTCAATGGATTCTCTATTTCTTTTTCACTATGCCATATCTGTGGCAGGTGGCAAGTAGCAGGTGCTCATGCATCACAACACTGGGTCACCGAGTACACCACTTGAGGGCATGGGTTATTTTCTTTCTCCTCACTTCATGTGACTATTGGTGGACTTGCTTTACTAGAAATCTATTTGGTTCCTAATAGAAAGCATGGGCTCTCCAGGAATAAACCAAAAACAGATGCTTCATGAGTAAGTGAGTGAATAAATGCATAAAAATCGAAAGTATATTGGTGAGAGTCAAGGGTCATTGTACAGCTACAGAACAAGCAAGTAGAAAAGGTTCTCCATCCTGATGCTCAGAACTTTAAAAGACAGCCTTCCACCTTCTGGAACTAGCAGAAATCCAGAGGCAGGTTCCTACCTGTACATGCTTCCTCTGTGTCGTGGTACAGCCTGGAAGACAAGGAGGCATTGAGCACTTCACTCCAGATGGGCAAGCAGCTGAATAGAGAAGT
This sequence comes from Mesocricetus auratus, assembly GCF_017639785.1. Lineage (NCBI taxonomy): Eukaryota > Metazoa > Chordata > Mammalia > Rodentia > Cricetidae > Mesocricetus > Mesocricetus auratus. The sequence goes on from NW_024429189.1 coordinate 113,786,393, forward strand.
TGGGGTTCCCGACATCCCACCCGCTGCTCTCTCGACTAAACCACATGAGCTGTTTACCTCTGCCCCTGCCTGGACCACTTGGCACTTCTTGACTCAGATGCTAACTGATTTTTTTTCCTAGGATACACACCCACTTGTTACTCAGAGCCAACTTTCTTAAGGCATGTGGCTTTTTCTGAAATTCCCAGGTACCTCAGAGCTCTGGCTCTCCATCCCAAGGCAGAAGGATTTACGTAGATAAATACCTACCTTGAGGGGCCAGTGGGAGTCTCCAATTTTTCAACATGGCTCAGAGACAGTGGTTTTTCTGCAACTAGTTTAAGAAGTGCACAGTGGACATGATGCAGAAAGCCAAGCATGCAGGACATGACCCTTCTCTTTAGTAAACTTAATTTGAGCTAAACACAGAAGCAGGGAGCTGATTTAACACTGTTAAGTGCACACATCGCAAGGAGCACAAATGTCATCTGCACTCATGTTCCCTCATCTCTCCTTCCTCACCATCCTCTACCCCACCCCACCCTGTTGCTCTGCCTTTTCATTTTCAATAAGCCAGTGATTTGCCAGTGCATACAAAAGTAAACAGAAAATAAATAGGCTGCGGAATTTGGGGGGAAATTTTTAAGCTCCAAACCTGAAAGGGGTGGGGGCGCAAAGGACACAGAATCAGAGTAAACAGTTAAAGCAAACACTTTAGATCAAAATAGCCATGATCTTGCAGCTGGAATCCAACCTCACTTCTGGTAAAGAGGCTAAAGTGGATTAAATGAACCAAAACTGGGTTTGGTACTATTAAGGAATCTCAGTTATTGTTATTTCTTTTCACATAGGTATAATAGACAGGTTTTTTATTGAGAGAATATTTGAAACTTTTCTACCTGTTGCTACTGTTTCTGTTCTTTGCATTTGAAGTTGGTGTGTTTAATGTGTGCTTCTCAGTGCAAGTGTGTGTGTGTGTGTGAGAGAGAGGGGGGGAGGGAGGAAGGGAGGAGGAGAGAGAGAGAGAGAGAGAGAGAGAGAGAGAGAGAGAGAGAGAGAGAGAGAGCAGGAGAGATTTCTTGCTGAACCATGATAGTAAAAATGATTAGTGGAGTTGAAATCGGCATAAATGCACAGAGCATTTGTTGCAGTGTTTAGGAGAGCTGAAATATGCAATAATTGATTTTAACATGCATTGTAATCGGTTCCACATGCAACGCTGTCAACTGTGATACATCATAATTAAACTGACATGTTCAAAAACTGGCCACCGAAATGAGTGCTCACTGAATTCTCCAACTGTGCACAGCTTGCGGCTTCTCCACTCCCCTAGTTTTCCAATCAGGTCCTGGGTTGTTGAGTTGACTTTACTGCTGGTCCTCTCCATGTTTTTTTTTCCTGTCTATCCTGCTCAAATTTTAAATGAAGGTCTGAAATGGATTCCAGCTCTTTCCTCACCTTCATTTTCAGTCAGTAACATATCTTAGCAATGATAGTCTATGTAATTTCCTAAGTCATCATAAATCAGATAGAAAATCATAAAACATGGTCAATAATTTGACATCAAATAAGACACAGTAGTAGACCCAAAAGAGTTCCATATTTTAGACCCTCAACTTCCACCTAAATCATGTTTAAACTTTAATTAGGCTGTTCTCTTGGATGAAGAAAATTTAGGGTATGGGATATCAGCATAATCATGTGCATTATGATGTCCTGTCTTCTTATGCTTCTTCCTATGGCCACCACAGAGCTTGTGCACATTCAGGGTGGCCTCACCTCAGTAGTCTGGCCAGGTGGGTGAAAGGAAGTGGAACTAGTGTCTTATATGTGATGTATCAGTAAAGCTGTCTGCTGTCAGTCTCCTCCTTGGTAAAATAGGAATGACATTGACATTTGATGGTTGTGTCACAGCTTCCAACAGTAGGATGGCATGCAAATATAGTTGGCTAGAGATTCCCACTCTGAGTCCTTATGAGCCATGTCTGTCTTTGGAGCTCATGGTACCATTGTTTTGTTTTACAACTAAATTAAGAAATGTATTCCCCACTTCCTGCTCTGCTCTCTGCACTTCACCCAGGCTCTTAGATGGTGGAATGCCCTTTAACAAAAATCAGTTCTTTATCTATGCATGATCATGGCCTTCCATCCACTGCAAGATTCCATAAAACCAATTCTGTCAGATGGAACATGACAGACATCACACTCTTTTTACCTTCAGGATGCATTCTCTTACTTGTTTCAATCACATGTCACTGATAGGGATTACTAATTTCAATAGCCTAGCTTAGAGTCTTGAGATGTAGAGCTGGTCAACTACAGTATCTCTTCTGTTTGTCCACAGAACATGGTCAAGTTGTGGAAAATGGTCCAATGAAGGTTCTTCTATTATGTGCTTTAATATCTCATAGACAAACATCTCTCATCTCCTATGAATATCTTAAATAGATGTATCTCTTATGAATGTCTATAAGCAATGAAGACATATGCCTGGTGAGTGACACTCTACTACAAGAACAAAACCACACTATCCACCATGTGATGGAAGGAAATATTGAGACACGTGCCTAGAAGGAGAGTTATAAGAGTTAATAAATATACTATGGAAACCAGAATATCTATTGGAGTGTTATAGCTGAGTAAAATTCCACAAGGGGCCAACTATCTGAAGATATAAAGTAAGTGGGAGGAAAATGTCCTACATTTATCTCTGTATTCTCCTTTTTTATCCCTGGGGGAAGAAGTCTTGATTTCATGTCCAGGATCCAATCAAGAACCCAGCCACAGCTCCAGTAGCTATCCCATGAAAGATCTGGATTCTTTTCTCTTTTCCTCTTATTTTATATCATTATTCCTTATTGGCTTGACAATTTAATGTTTCTTTACACCAGATTCTCTGACCAATACAGCCTTAGAGCAGCAAGCTTTGTCTATTCTCTTTGAGCAGCTCTTGGATGGTTTGTGGTGTGTATGCAGAGGGGCTCAAACTCAAACTACACCTGCAACCCTGGAGTCCTAAAAACACAGCTTACCAGGTCTTCTGGTTAGTAATTACAAGACAGTATATTTGGTTGGGGTGGGGACTCTGCATTTCTCATGAACCTTTTGTTATCCTTGTGTTTAACCTGCTGCCAGTGTTTGGATCAGACTCCGAACACGGCTGCGGTTATGGATATGAAATTACAGAGCAGCCATGCCACTCAAGTTCTCGCTTTTAAGCAGTTCACCATTGTGTGTCTCTTTTCACCTACCCAAACACTGGGGGCTTTGATCTAGGTAGTTGTTAAGAGAAGCCCTTCCTGTTTTTTTTATCCTGGTTCCCATTTTTCTCTTCTCTCTGTGTCGTGTTCTTTGACCATGCTTTGCTTCATACGCATGGTCCTTTATCTCCATCCTCAAGCCCTTCTCTTTTTGTTTTTGCTTTGATGCTAATTTCCTTTCTCTCTAGCTATAAGTTAATTTTTTAATCTATCCAATAAATATGACAAATGTTGATGGTATTTAAAGGAAAAGTGGAAGAGGAAATCAGGATTTTTCTATAGGTGGAAGAACTTTTTTTTCTTTTCTCTATATTAGAACTATTGGACTTCTCTTATGAAACAATAATTGATGAACTGTTAAATAAAATGCAAGGTCCTCTGGCTCTCCTATCCTGAGGGCAGATACTGGGCAGCAGAGGACCCACCCACTCCTGTAGGAGCTAAGAGACTTTATGGTAAACTTCCTAATCACTTAGTTGTCTCTAAACTTAACCCTTTCTGGAAAACAGAACAGCTACCAAGGAAACTGCATTCTAGAGGAATTAAACTGATCTTGGGAAGACAAGACTTCCTCTGCCACTTTGCTCACTGGCCTGGGTCCTTCACAATGGAGCCATCACTTTGCTGAACACTGGACACTGCAGGGCCCTGGGAAGACAAACCATTGACCACTCAAGCCACATTGTGGGAAGGCTTACTGACACCCAAGTACAGCGACCCATAATGATGAAAGACAGCTCTGAGTGAGCTTTGTACACCTTATAACTGCTGGTGAGGCTCAGGCACATCCATAGCATGTTTCTTCAGATTTCAGAAACCATCAGGCATTGCCATGTCACAGTTTGGATATCACTAACCAGAGATGGAAGGTTTCTGTTTTAAATCTCTTAAATATTTGGCTCTCAGCCTCAGAGTTCTCAAAGGGGCAATCAGATTTGGCTCAAATTTGATATATAACTAGAGACTTATCAAGTTACAAGAAGGTTTAGTAAGTTACTTAGGCTAATATGTTGTGAAAACTCTTCTGGAATTAAGCTGAGTGTGTGTTCCAGGATGAACATTGACTTAAATTGTGAGCCTGTAATAAAAAAGATCATCCCCCCAAAAACCAATTCCTTAAAATAATTTCAGAGGAAAGGCAATGTGAGAAACAGCTAATCAAAAGTCAGGCACAAGCTGTGCTGAGCATCTTCCAGACCCATTTTGAACCGTGGAACATTTCAGGGTGCATGAGTAGCATTTCAGGGTGCATGAAGGCTCTTCACTCTTCTCTCCAAGGCAAGTGGTATATCAATTTTCCCTGAGCTTCAGTGTATGTGAGTTGGACATGAATTTTTGAGATTCTTCAGCTTCTTTAGATCTAGGAAGAGCTCGAGTTTCTGCGCAAGTGGCAAAATCCTGGTATATTCTGGAGAAGTCTGCAGAGCAAGAGTTAGAATATGGTGGCCATATGGAAGGAACAGTGTGGAAGCAAGGGTCCCTCTGTCTAAGAAATAGGAGACTGGGTGGTCTCATGTTAGGATACCTAGATGAGGATGATTGAGCAGCCCCTCCAAGAACAAAGAAGGCAGTGGTTTTCACAGGGCTTCCTTCAGTGTGGAACCTGACTCTGTTGGGTTAGATAGATGTTTCTGTCTGTGTGTCTTAGGGTTTCTATTGCTGTGATAAAACACTATGACCAAAATAAACTTGGGGAGGCTACAGTTTATTTAATCTTACAGCTTGTATTCTGTCACCCAGGAAAGTCTGGACAGGAACTCAAGGACAGGAACCTGGAGGCAGGAATTGAAGCAGAAGCTACAGAGGAGACCTTCTTGCTGGCTTGAACCCCATGGCTTGTTCAAACTGCTTTCTCATAGCACTTAGGACTATAGCCTACAGTGGGGTAGGCTCTCCCTCATCCATCACCTATGAAGAAAATTCCCCTACAGGCTTCCTCACAGGCCAATCTCATGGGAACAGTTTCTTAATTGAGGTTCTTTCTTCCAAAATGACTCCAGCTTGTGTCAAGTTGATGTAAAACTAGCCAGCACACTGTGCTAAGTCAGGGATCAGCTAAGTGTCATGGTGGTATTGATGGAGTGAGTCTGAGGTTCTGACTCCTTGATGGTTTTCAATGACCCATATTTGTTCTTAGGGGCACATGGTACTTGGTGTGTGAGATCCAGGAAGGAAGACCAGTTTTACTGGAGACCAAAACGCCACTGTCTTGGTATCTCTTAACAGTCATTTAACAAGTCCCTGACTAAATCCATGACTAAGAAGGAAGTGGCAGGAGCTATCTCAAATTAACCCTCCTACTCAGGGAGAATCCAGAGAAAGGTTCAGTTCTTTTTAGGAGGTTACTGTTCATCGTGCTAAGACCCCTCAGCCTCCACAATGTCCGGACTAACTAAATGTGGCAGATGGATACTATTTTTTGTCCCAAAAATGAGAGGAAAGGGAAACTCTAAGTGATGTTTTCCAAAATTCAATGTTCACATAAAGCACCTGTGTCCTCGTTCATGATTAGTTTCTGATTTGGTTGCTCTACTTGGGCCAGACCCTAGAATCTGCATTCCTGATGCTTCTCATGTGACACCGGCACTATCTTATTTACTTGTGAGTTCAGTTGCAAGAGCAAGAAGGCTGGGAGAGCCTCTCAGTCATTCTGGGGCAAGGATGAGATATCTTGGTCCGCTCTGATTCCCAGAGCTAAAGACTTTAGGGAGCTGATAGATATGTAAGATCAGACATCTATGCATTAAACATGAAGGTTTGGAGAACCAGTGAGTGGCATTGTTTCACCCTAGCAACTACAGAAAGGCAGAGGCAACTGCAGGCTGTTGGAAAGCTTTCGGTGTTTGCTGATTTTTGAGCTAGTAAGTTGAACTAGTAATTTGCTAAAAGAAGAGGAGCTGCTAATTATGGAGGAAGTGTTATAATGGAGAAAAAAGGTAAACCCAACTCTTCTAACACCGTCCCCAGATCCTATCCCAGCCCTTTGCCAACAAGTTATGAGCACTTGGGCTGACTTCCAAGTTCCCAAAGTTCAAATGTGGAAAAATCCAGCTAATCTCCTGGAAAATCTCCTGACATGTACTTTTCTTTAAGAGTCTAGGCAGACTGCAGGCCTCTCTGCTCTCCAGCACTCTGCAAGCTTCTCACTGAGGACGGGCTCCCCTCCCTGGCTGGGTATTGATACCAGATACACAACGGAATTTGTCAGGGCAAGGCATGTCTTACTGCTGACCCATTACCTCAGTTAGTGCATTGGGAGGGGGAGTGCTGATTCTGCACATTCGATGTGGGCTGTCAAGCCTGATTTGAGCTTATTTCTCATTGAGTATTCCATATCAAAGGCTAGGATAATAGAATTACAGGACATTAGGACTTTCAATCTGGAAGACCCTGGAGATCATTTAGTGACGCTTGCTCATTTTACAGATGAGGAAAATCTTGTTTTTTACTTTCAGGAACTCGAGTAACTACTCAGCCTTTGATACACGCATGAAATCACCAGCTCCCATGTATAGAAGCTCTGTGTGCAAATGAGGTGAGCCAAGAACAGAATCTTCCTATTGAGTTATTCTTGATGTTGACTTTAGGTTCATCAAAGTCTGCCATGCACACCCTTCTGGGCAGCACACGCTCTCCAGGAATATGCAGATGCTTTGGTTCTGACAATAGCTGGGAAAAAAGTGTGGTGTTTTTACTTACAGAGTGCTTTATTCAGTTTAATACCAAAGGCATCCCTGGCGTCTGCAGCAGATGGTACCCAGCAGAGGCAGCTTTTTCTAAGGAATCTAGTTGAATTTTAGCTGATGAAATTTTCTGTATCATTTGGTGATCATATTTCATTTCAGACTTTTGAACAGGACAGATTGTCCACCTGGATCTCATTTTGCCACATTTTATTGATGATCTCAGTCAGATCTTTCACATTTGTTATAACTGACCTTGAAGGAGTAGCTTGTTGGTTAACTTTTATGACATAGACAAGCAAACTGCTTGCAAATTATGCAACACAATGGTGACAATGAATTAGAACTCTTTATTAATATTTATTGCCTGTACTTAAAGAATCAGCAAGGACTGTAGATCATACACATCTATTGTGCAAAATTCCCAAATTAATTTTTGATACAAGCATGCATATATAGTAAGTACTAAGTTTTTGTTGAATATGCAATGATAGCACAAAGTCACCTTCCTATTGCTGCTCTAAGTCTGTGAATATCGGCCACTTTGGCCCTTCTAGCTTTTATTATTCTGAGTAATTTGCAGGAGCCACTCTGCAAATCAACAGGAGCCCATCATCCTAAACATTACCTCCATTGGTGACAGCTATAGAAGCTAGACAAAGGTCCTACTCAAAACCCCAATCTGACCATGAGAAATGCGCCCAACCAACTCCCAAAATGACTGACATCCAGGTGTCATCTTAGCTCTCATTACTAAAGCTGGTCATAAGAACAGAAGAGAGTCTGAGATGTGGTCAGTCTAGAGCCTTGGTATACAAGATGGCCAACATGCAAGGTGAGTTCTTCAATTAGATTCTGGAGTAGACAAAAGATATCAGAGGGGAATGCAAGCAACTCAAAGTTCTAAATGGTAACAAAAGATTCCATGCGTGTAAGGTACTATCAATAGAGTACACTGGCGCCATTGTGGGTGGACTAGTCTCTGCCATATTTCTAAAAGCCTAAGATTTAAGGGATATTTAAATTAATACCTGTTGATATATAATTTTGAGATCCCTATAAACTGAGTATAGTTTCATACTCATCATTGTATCAAGTGCTCAGAACAATTCTGAGAGGTACTTATTTAGTTGTAGCAGTTTTGGAAATAGATAGACGAGGTCAGTGGGAATGGTTTCTTCTGTGTTCACTGAGATGCCCTGGCTTAAAAGTGATAACCAGATTCCTGACTTCTCTGACTCCAAAGCACAAGTTCCTTTCCCTTACTCATTTGGTTCTCCAAATCTGGTTTCCAGAGATGGGCACAAGTTGGGAAAAAGCAAATAGATAAGGAAGGAGCAGGTGAGAGGAATTCTGAGTGACATATCTGGTTCCTAGTGTCATGGAAGTTCACCAAGGAGCCTCTGCTTGACTCTGTCTCCTCATAGGTTGGGGTCTGAGCTTTGGATGGATCACCCTGTTCCCTTGTATTTGACTGACACATACTTGACATGAGAATTCCCTCTGCTGTGGTGTGATGGATGTGGCCTCAGCTAGGCAGAGGAGCAGCTGCAGATCTGGGGCAGTACTGACTCACCTACAAGAGTAGACAAAGTCACCACTTCAAGTTCAGCCATTCCGAGCCCTCCTCCTCACCCTCTGCATATCAGGGTCTCAGGGGAGTCTAGAAACATGGAGTATAGGCCCCTTGAAAACTGGACTCCATAACTAAGAGGAGAGCCTGATAATCTATATTCCAAATCATTCACTGGTCCCTGAATCTCTTTTCTGATTCCAAAATTCAGATTAAGCTTTTGATCCTATTTGTAGAAGGTATATAATCCAAACTCAGCATTGCTGCCTCTTGTATGTGACATTAATCCACTGAGGAGAACAGGAATTAAACAAAATGCACTTGCGGTAAAATGGACCTCAGCCTACCTGCTTGCTTTAATAATAACTTACTAAAACACAGCTACCCCATTTGTTTTTGTGTTTATGTATCTCCTTCCCACTACTGTGGTGGAGTAGAGAATTTATAGGAGATTTATGGCCACCAGGCCAAAAGCATAATCTAGCCCTTGATAGAAAGAGTGTTGTTAATAATATTGTCTGTGTATTAATATTTAGTCAAAGTAAGGAAGGAAGTCACAGTAAAAAATGCTGATATTTTAATGTAGGCTGTGATGCTATGTATGTGCGTGCACACCTGCCTGTGTGTAGGTGTGCATAAACCTGTTGGGGTGTGTGCAGGGATCATTGGAGAGCATCAACTTTCTCCCTGTATCATTCTCTACCATATCCTTTGAGACAGGAACTCTCACTGAACCTAAAGCTTGCAGTTTCATGTAGGTTGGCTAGTGTGTGAACTGGAGCCCACCTATCACTTCTCTGCAAATGATGGATGGCCATGCCTGGCATGTGGGTGCTAGGGATTAGAACTCAGGTCCTCATTTGTATGCAGCAATGCTGTCATTCAGAGTTGTCTTCTCAGCCCCTGATATTTATTTTTAAATGCTAACCTTGGTCTGATGTAGCATTCTAGGCTGGAACCTAGGAATAGGCTGTTTAGCAATGCTTTGAACCATGCACAGTCTAATTTACAAAGAATATTGGCTTTGACAACAACTGGACCTGGTTCAGAGTTCTGATCCCCTCAGAGGAGGCCTGCATATGTTCATTTGTTGCTGGATGTTATGTTGGGATCAAAGCTTATAAATCAAAACAAATATCACTGTTTTGCTGAATTGTGCCTCTCTCAAATTCATATGTTGAAGCCCTAGCCCTTAGTGTGACTGAATTCCAAAATAGCGTCTTTAAGGATTTAAATTTAAATGATGTAACATGGGTGGGTCCCTAATACAACTTGTATTCTACTAAGATTAAAATACACCAGAGACCACCCACTCTGTGAGTGCAGAGGAGAAAGGCCCTGGAGACATGGTGAGAAGCCGTCGTTGGCACTCCAACCCTGCTGCCACCTTAGTCTTGGGCTTCCACCCTCCACAACCCCGGAAAAATTAAGTGACCTAGTCTGTAGTGTTTATTACCCAACCTGAACCAATTAGTAAAATTACTAATTATAAAAATGAGGAATTAAAATGAAAAGTGCTGCATCTCGGCTATGAATATAGACAGAACTGCACAAGAGTCAGGTGCACATGGAGTAAATCTGAAAAGCAAGACCAGACATTTTGCTTTCTGATAGAGTTGTATGAACTTCATTGAGGGATGATTGACACACACTAAACTCCTTTAAGATGCAACTGATGTGATCTGACACTTGAAACTCTCATCATAAACCAAACAACAAACACATCTATCAGTGCCACCCAAATTCTCCCTACCCCTCTGTTACCCTCTCTTTAGTCCCTTACTACAAATTCCCTGTTACTCAACAAGATGCAACTACTGATACTGTTTCTGGCACTATAGATCTGGAAACTAATTTATTGTACATACACACATACATGCATAATACATAATACATACATAAATAATAGATACATATAATTCATTACAGGTGCAGTCATTTTTAAGTGACTAATTATTCTATCATTCACCTATACCTTTGTTTATATCACTATTTCATTTCATTTCATTGCCAAGTAATTTTCTGAACTGTATAGTGTACTGTTGATGGTCAGTTATTTGTTTCTAGTTTTTAGAAACTCTAAATGAAGTGGCTAGAACAGTCACTCACAAAGTTTCATGCGAATATATGGATTCATTTTTACTACATCTAATGGAAAACACATGTTTAAGTTTTTAGGAGACTGTCAGGCTGTTTTCCAAGTGACACGCCATTCACGCCACTGCTGACCATGCACAACAGCCCTTGTTTTACAGGCTTGCCAACTCCTGAGATGGTCAGCTTTCTGTATTTTTGCCCTTCTTATAAGTGTTTTGTGCAGTGGCATTTCACTGGCTTTTATTTGTGTTTCCCCACTGACTGTCGGCATTGATGATCTTTTATTCTTTGTGTATATGTGGATTTGTGGATTTGTGTGTGCATGTGTATGTTTGTGTGTGTGCAGAAGCCAGAGAACAATTTCAAGAGTATCATTTCACAAAAGCTGTCCCCCTTGCTTTTTGAGACATGGTTTCTCCCTGGCCTGGAAGTCACCAAGTTTGTTACCTTGGATAGTCAGTGAGCCCCAGGGATCTGCCTGCTCTTAAGTTGTTTTTATTTTTTAAGAAAGTAATTATTCTTTCATATTTTGCTTTTAATTGCCTCATTTTGTTTATAGTTGATGAGAACTCAGTTTCTCATGAGGCCTCTAATTAGGCATTTAGTTACATATATTATGCTTTATGAAAATTATTTTAAAAATGTAAATGTCTTGTCCAACAGTATGTCAGAAAGGAGAATGAAACTCATGGTCTCCTCCTCATTATTATTATTATTATTATTATTATTATTGTTATTATTATTATTAAGGGGGTGGTTTGAGACAGGGCTTCTCTGTGTAACAGCCCTGACTATTCTGGAACTCATTTTGTAGATGAGGCTGACCTCGAACTCACAGAAACCTGCTTGCCTCTGCCTCCAGAGTCCTGGGATTAAAGATGTGCATCACTACCACCCAGCTATGATACCCTTATTAATGTGCTACTGCATATGACATCCTAAAAATCCCCTGAAGTTGACAGTTTCAAGCATCATTTGTTATTTCCACAGTTTCCATGACTAAGAATTTCAGTGTACCTTAGCTGAGGGTTGAGTCACCATTTGTAACCAAGTGAGCTAAGGGGCTGGATGTCATATTCATGTCACAAGAAATCAACAGTAATGTAAACTTAACCTGCTTTCTTCTCTTTAGTCCTGGGAGAGACTATGTGTCTGAGAACTAAAACTGTTGCATTTTAGTAGACAAAATGTTGATGCTTCAGATGATTTATGTTTACAAGTTAAAAATGCAGAGTATACAGATCTTTTGTCTTACTGTTTAAAATTAAAACTTGGAGCTGAAGAGATGGCTCTGTGGTTAAGAGGACTTGCTTGGGATTGAGTCTCCAGCACCCACATGATGAATCACAACTGCCTGTAACTCCAATTCCAAGGAACTCAGTGGCCTTCTTGGCACCTGCAAATGTGCCAATAAAATAAAAAATTATTAAAAACTAAATGCAAGCTAAACTGAAACATATGCTTTGTGTGAATTTAGATTAGGAAGTAAGAAATTACTGTAAGTCCCAAAGAGGAACAACTAGATTAGGGATGTCCAGAGATGTGCTCAAAGACCCCTTTTCTCTTCCTTCATCCTATTTTCCTCTTTCCCCTCCTCTTCTTTCCCGCTCCCATTCTACTTCTTCGCTTCTTCACCCTCTTTCTCCTTCCTCACCCCTTCTCTCTTCTTCTTCCCCATGTTTTCTTCTGTGTCAGAGTCTCACATTTTATCTCATGTTGTCTTGGAACTTATGGAATAGCTCAAGTTGACCACAAAAATCACACCAGTGTTCCTGACCAGCTTCCCAAGACCTAGGATTACAGGGACTACTTTTCTACCAATGCAACAATGTGTAATTAATTGAAAAATAGTTACACTTGCTGATAAATTACCTTTTTCTATTAGTGGCTCACTTTTACGAGATCTTTTGTACAGTACTGCTTAACTAGAACAACCCATTTGGACTTTCAAGATACTATTCCAAAAACCATTTTGCTGAAGTGATTGTGTTTCCATACAGCTGCCTGGAGCACAGGCTAGGCTCAGTCCGCTTTTCTGATTCCATTGTAGCCTAAAATTAGTTTTTAATAAAAACAGAGAAGGAAAAACTCCTAAGATAGTCTAGGCTCTATGAGCAACTTCGAGTGTGGCAAAGCTAGTCTAGAATGGGATTGGAAATTTCAGGGCATTCATGGGAAGAAAAGTTCTTAAATTGTTTTTGAAAACCAGGATCTGTCAGCAGAGAAAGTCCTGAGTATTGTAGAAACTGGATATCCATAGACAATTGTCCTTAGGAAAATGAAGGTGCCCGGCCCTTCACAGCCCTACAATGGTTCCACTTTAGCATCACCCCTGTGATGGATGGGTTCTAGTGCTCTAGTTAGGAGGCTCCATGTAGGACATTGTCACTCATAGGGTTTTATTTGTGGCCTCAGGCAAGACTGACTACATTAATCATGAGAATTTTTTTAAGTAGTGGAAGAGAGACAAAAAGCTGAAATTTTGTTTAACAAATTGAAGAATTCTTTTGATGGCCTTCCAGAGTTTCATTCAACCAGAGGCTTTCTCAGTGAATGGCAGCGAATTAGGGGGATTTGGGGACAAGAGTTGTCATAGAGGAAACGATGTGGTCATAGGGGAATGCAATCATTTATTCCTTTTGTCCTTCTTTCCTTCTTTCCTCATTCCCTTTCTCCTTATTCTTTTCTTCCCTTCCTCTATTCATTTTTATCTCCTAGTGATTAAACCCAGAGCTCTGCACATACTAGTCAGGTCCACTACTGCTGAATTATAAGCTAGCCCACAATTTCTCCATCTTACCCTCTATGTACCATTTCTGTGTGCTTAAGTCAGAGTGACTAGTGCTACATTTCTAACATGATCTGGGAATTGGTAAATATTTTGTAAAAATTCTATTTAATGCAGCTTATATTCATGCGTACTTTGGCTTAGCACTTCTGGTATGCCCTCATTAATCTTGTTCGGTAAGGTGTTACATGATATACACTAATGCTTTCCTGTGAAAGAAATGGTTGCAAAATACCAGCTGAAGCTTCCTATAGTCACTTTGACACAGATAGGTTTATGTAAGTGAGATTTCAAAATTAGCGACTGAATCTAACTCTGTTGTTGTATATGTAGATATAAACATAAATATACATGCATTTGTTGAATAGTTTCCTTCAAAATAGCACAAAAGGTTTACACATATGTTGGTAGGAATCACCCGGAGAACCAAATCGCACATAAAAGCCTCCATACAAAGGAGGACGGTTATGCTATAAATAGTTCAAGATGATCTTTCCTTTGAACGACTCTGTTTTGTTATCTGGTATTAAGCAGTTTTTATTCAGCAACTTCACTTCTGTTCCTTATTACCAAAGAGTTATTGTGTTTTCACTTAAAGTAAACTTGACTTTTAAGAGGAATAGTAAGAAGGAAGTTTTGTTGCTGTTGGTTTCCTTTTGTAAATAAATATTTACTCAAGGCATGAAATTTCTCTTTGAACAACGGAGGCCTCCAATGGGAAGGATTCTCCAAGCTACGGTGTATTCTTGTGGTACGGTATGATTACACGCTCAAATGTCATCATGAAACATGTGTATTGTAATAATAATTCCAAAATCAATCTGTAAATAAAACAACATCTATAAATGCAGGCACATGCAACTCATGTGTTGAGATTTTGTTTAAGTATGTGGGACATCTCTTTTAAAATATTGAAAGTTTACCAAGAATGGCCACTTTAGAAGCAACAAATGTAGGTAGGTCTGTTCTATGATACAATTTGATTGTTGGATATTCATATTATTTTTTCTGGAATGAATTAAATTGATTATTTATCTGAAAAAATACAATAGAATTGTATATATAAGATGCTATAATTAGTATAAAATCACTCAAGCACTTAATAAAGAATTACTAATTGCTATGATGTAGTCCATGTCAAAAGTTGAATTTATTTACTACAGAGAACAATGTGCAAAAGGTTATCCTCCAAGTGTTTATAAAATTTCAGTTATAATGCTATCTGGACCCTAAAATAGGAGAAGAATTGGAAGCACAAATGTTCAAACTAAGGATTTATTTAGATGTTGTAAAGGATAATGATCATCATAAGTAAACCACAAACAAAAAACAGATTATATACCTTTCCCATCAAGTATGATTTTTATCTGGAACTTTTGGTGTTGCATTAATGCCTGTCTTGTTTCTAAATGAAAAGAATCACACATATAAGTCCATGCACAGATGTACATGTGTGTTGTGCACTTCTACTTTGTAAGTATATCTAGTACAACTTATACATGTGTTAAAAAGTGATATAAATTGTTTAATATTGTACATATTCCTCAATAAAAATGAGAACATTTTGAAATGATGTGAAAATTTGTGTTTCTAGAAACACAAAGAAAAATAATTAATCAAAAGATCTCCCATGGATGTGTTGTTACACTGGACAGTGGAGCTTTGCCATCTAAGTATTTGAGGTCACCAGGCTTTCTGAGAACACTAGTTTGTTTAACTTGCTTAGATATTTTTCTGATTGCACCTGGTAATTGAAAACTCTCTGTGCTTGGCAGCTCTCTCTTTCTGTATTGATTACTGATATCACCACAACCCCACAGGTCTCTGAGGTTCTTTCTGAGCTCCTCTGTGCTTGGGGACAATAGAGAAAGACAGAAAAGCATTTGATGGGCTTGACCTGTTACATCTTCTGGATGGAACTTAGAATAGTTTGTGACAGACAGTATCCTCCTACTTGTCCATTTATGGGTTCTTTGTAATGTCTGGGGCTCATGTCATGAATCTGTCACTCTTGCCTAAGTGGAGACACTGGCTTGTGGTTTTCTTTTATTGTTATTTGTTTTGTCTGTTTCCACATATTTTTAATGTATTTTTCCATCCTTTTATTTTAAATCATTTTTATCTTTAGACATACAGAGCATTTCCTTGTTGACAGCATATTAGGTGGATTATTTCATCTTGCTTGATAAAAATTTAATTTTGACTAAATTATTCAAACAACTCAATAATTTAACTCCATTGTTGATATAGGTGGACATATATTTGGCATTATAGTTTTAAAAATTATTTGCGTGTGTGTGTGTGTGTATGTGTGTGTGTATCTTGTGGTCCAATTCTTTATTTTGGATTTTCAAGACAGAGTTTCTCTGAGTAGATTTGGATCTTGTCCTGGAGCTTGCTCTGTAAAGCAGGCTGCTCTCAAACACTCAGAGATCCACCTGCCTCCGCCTCCTGAGTACAGGGATTAAAGGTGTACACCACTATTGCCCAACCCAATTTTAGATTTATGTCCTGTGTTTCATGCCATCTCATGTTTCTCCTCACTGGCTTCCTCTGCATTTTTTTACTATAATTTTAGTTCCTAGAATTACTTTTATTACGTATCTCTCCATATCTGTCATTTATTTATCCAAAGATTCATCCAACCATGAATGGAGAATATTAAGGTGTTGGGTTTGGTGGCTCACATCTGCAGTCCAAGCATTCAGCAGGTTGAGACAGGAAGATGATGACTACAAATTCTAAAATAACAAAACACTATTTCTCTCTGGGGCCAGCCATCTATTTTCTTATTTCCACTTCTGTTCTCATTTATTCCTTTTGTATGTGTGCTTCCAGAAATAGTTTTGAATTTCACATAAATTTTAACACTTGCATATTTGTTGAGTAACATTTACAATATGGAATAATTTGTCATTTGAAAACACACATACATAAAATATACCTGCATTATATATTCTCACTCTGCCTTCATGCACATATCCATGTATTCACATAGGCGTGGACTTAGATGTCTGACTCATTATGCTTAGGAACGATGTGGACATGAAACACATCAATCTCAGAATTACAGTTAAAATCAGACTGGAAAACCCTGCTATTTCTCTCCTACATAGCTCATGTTGTTGTATTTGACATTACCCCACAATACTTGCAGAGTATCATGGTCTAATAAATGCCAATTTATCTTTAAATATGCTTACCTCCCTCTGCTCTGGTTGCCTGGAATCTCCTCAGTTAACTTTTTTGTTTTTATTTATTTAGAAACAATCATTTTACATATGAATCCCCCCATTTCCTCTCCCTCCCATCCTCCTATGCCTCCTACCAACCCTCCAACCCGCCCCCACCAACTCCCCAAGGATAGTGAGGCCTTCCATGGGGGATCATCAAAGTCATCACATCATTCGGGGGAGGGCCTAGGCCCTTCTCCATGTATATGGGCTCCCAAAGTCCATTTGTGCAGTAGGGATAAATACTGGTCCCACTGTCAGAAGTCCCATAGACTGCCCAGGCTTCCTAACTGGCATCCACATTCAGAGGGTTTGGTTTGGTCCAATGCTGGTTTCCCAGCTTTACGACTGGGGTCCCTGTACTCTCACTAAGTCAGGTCCGTTGTTTCTGTAGGTTTCTCCAGCAGGATCTTGACTCCTTTCCTCATCTCTCCTCCCTCTCTACAACTGGATTCCAGGAGTATGGCATAGTGCTTAGCTGTGGGTGCCTGCTTCTGCTTCCATCAGCTACTGGATGAAGGCTCTAAGATGGCAATTAAGGTAGTTATTACTCTCATTATAGGCGAAGGGCATCAAAGGCGGTCTCTCCACTACTGCCTAGATTCTTAGTTGGGATCATCTTTGTGGATCTCTGAACATTTCTCTAGTGCCAGATTTCTCTTTAGACATATACTGGCTCCCTCTATTAAATATCTTTTTCCTTGCTCTCCTCTATTCCTCCCCCGATTAATTCTCGAATTTCCACTGTTTCTCCTTAGCCCTTTATTCTCTTTATTGTGTGTTTGTTTGACCTAGTGCTATAGTATATTTAATCTCTTGTATTATGCTTTATTGTCCTTCTTTGAACATAGTTACCATGGATATTTTGAAGCCTTTGCTCTTTTTTGTTTGTTTTGTTTATTTTTTGTTTTGTTTTTACATCCCAATGAAAATTTTCCCTGTCTTCTCTCCTCCCAGTTCCCCACCACTACCTCCCCTCTTACCACCCCCCCATTCTCTCCTCCTCTGTTTCTCTTTAGATCCCGGCATCCCATGGATAGCAGCCTGCCATGGTAATATCAAGTTGTAGTGGAACTAGATACTTCCTCTTCTATTAAGGCTGGATGAGGTAATCTGGTAGTCTGGGCCCTCACAAAGTTGGTTTCTATTGCCACCTTTTTTGTTTTTTCACATGTCTCATGTTTTGTTGTGGAGAAGTGGACATTTTAGGCCATATGTTGCAGCAATTCCAGATTCTGATTAGTTTTCCCTTATCAGAAGCCTTTAATTGTCACTGGGTTTTGTTATTTCATCTGTTCTTTGGTGTGACCAGGCTGACCATGTGACTCCCATTTCCTCCATTGAGTGCTACCTGCTTTTGACTCACTGCCCAGGTTTGTTTTCACTTTAGTTTTAATTTTGGATTTCTAGCAGTAACCATTAACTCATCCTGGCTTGGTATTCATCCAGTGACTGAGTAGTTTGTAAATTTAAATCTGTAAGAGGTTTTCCCCTTTTGCAGGCAGGTCTGTGAGCATGTTGGGATGCTTTTGAGTCTAAACCATCATTGAGCACTGGCAATTCTAAGCTTGGTGTTCCTCCACAGCTACAACCTCAACCATGTGCACAGCCTTCATAATCTTCAGAAAGAAAGAAGTCTAACATGGACCTTCAACAAATCTACCTTTCTCTTGACTCTCCATAGTCAGCTTCTTACTGGTTAGCTATTTTATTTGTTGTAACTAAAATTTCAGAGTTTTTAGCCTTCTCTCAAATGGTTAGCACTATGATCACTATTGTTTTCACCAATTCCCCAAGACTGAACTTCTCCAAATATTATTCTAAATTATTCCAGACCCTTGGGAAGTGGGTAGAACTTTCAGGATCTTGTTTTTGCCTCTCATTCTGGGAAGACAGTCTATTGCTGTTCTCTACCAGGACAAGGGAACTGGTGGGAGCAGGGGGTGTCAGTCTGTATCATAC
This sequence comes from Mesocricetus auratus, assembly GCF_017639785.1. Lineage (NCBI taxonomy): Eukaryota > Metazoa > Chordata > Mammalia > Rodentia > Cricetidae > Mesocricetus > Mesocricetus auratus. The sequence goes on from NW_024429189.1 coordinate 113,804,968, forward strand.
TGCTTTCCTTCCTTAACAGCACTGGAATTCATTATATTTTTTCAGCATCTTGTTTTCTTTTTTCCCTTTTAACACTAAATCTGTCCCAGTTTGAGTTCTGTTGCTGTGATAAACACCACAACCAAAAGCAACTTGAGGAGGAAAGGGTTTATTTCATCTTATACTTTATAGTGCATCGTTGAAGAAAACCAGAGCAGGAGCTCAAACAGGACCCTGAAAGGAGGCTCTGCAGCTTACTGGCTTGCATCCTTGGTTCATTCAACTACCTTTTTTGTATAACTCAGGCCCTCCTGTCTAGGATCCACCACCTGTAGTGGGCTGAGCTCTCTATCCTCGATTAGCAATCAAGGAAATGCCTCACAGACATGCCCAGGAACCAATCCAATGGGGGTGGTGTTTCAACTGAGGTTCTCTTTAGGAGTATCAAGTTGACAACCAAGTTTAGCTAGTTGTCACCATGATCTAGAACACATTCCTGATAGTGTGTAGAAATATTTCCTGTCCTTTGTAGTTCATTTGCTGGTATTTTTGCCTATGCTCATGAATGTGTGTAGAACTGACTTGGGAGTTGGTATGTATTGGAATGTGCAACTGTGAGCTCCTCACCCACTCTAGTTTCTGGGATCTTGCCTATTAGAGTTCGGATCTTGACTGTCTTTCAAAGACCCAAATGTTGAAGGCCTGTTTCATAGCCTGTGACACTATGGCTGATGATAGGACATTTGGGAGATGGAGTATAGTGAGAGGGAATTAAATCATTGAGTATCTCTCTTTTGCTCTTGTTCCCCAAGAAGTGAGCAGCCATGATGAAATTTCTGAACATCACAGACTCCAAAGCAATGTGGCAGGGCCTCTGACCATTGCCTGAAATCTCTGAAACCGTGGGGCTAAAAGAAGTATTTCCTTCTTTGTGTGTGCATGTCTATGAGTGTGTGTGCAGGTGTATGAGGCAGAGGACAACCTCAGGTGTTAGTGTTCAGATTCTGTTGTCCCTCATCTCTCATTGACATAGAACTTAGCTGGGTTGGCTTTCTAGAGAGCTCCAGAGATCTGTTTGTCTCTATCTCCTTGGATTTGGGATTATGAGAGCATGTCACCATACTGGGCTTTTTTAAAAAGTTTATTTATTTTACATCCCACCCAAAGTTTCCTCTCCCTCTTCTCCTCCCATTACCTTCCCCCACCTCCTGTCCACCCTGCTTCAATCTACCCCTCCTTTATTTCTGTTCAGAAAGGGGCAGGCCTCCCATTGGTATCAACAAAGCATGGCACATCAAATTGCAGTAAGACTAGGTACCTCCTCTTGTGTTTAGGCTGGGAGAGGCAATCCAGCATGAAGAATAGGTTCCTAAGAGCTAGCCAAAGCATTAGAGACATTCCCTGCTCCCATCATTAGAAGTCCCACAAATAGGTCAAGCTACATGACTGCCACATATCTGTAGAGGGCTTAAGTTGGTCCCATGCAGGCTCCATGGTTGCTGGTTTAGACTCTGTGAGTTCCTATGCGTCAGATTAGTTGTTTCCATGGGTTTTCTTGTGATGTCCTTGACCCCTCCGGCTCCTACAATCCTTCTTCCTTCTGCAGGATTCCCTGAGTTTGGCCTCATGTTTGGTTCCGGTTCTCTGTATCTGTTCCATCAGTTACTGTTTGAAGGCTCTCTGACAATGACTGGGATAGTCACCAATCTGAACACAAGGGTGACACCAGCTAAGACTACTAGCAATAGTGGATATATAGCCTGAACTTGCCATCTCCTGTGATCAGATTTGTTTTATTGTTTGTTTCTTTCTTTTTAACTGGGATTCTGGGGGGTCAAACTTGACACTTCCTTCTTAAGAGGTATGTGTGTGTGTTAGGTATTGTGTCATAGTGACAGAAGGTTGACTAACTCGCTGTTTAGAAATAGAGGCCCCATGCAATGTCCCAGTTGAAGAAGGCACTAAAAATCTAGCAGTGTCATAATCTGAGAATGTACTTTATCTTCAAAAGGAAAATTTTGTAATTAAAGGCTTTCTTTGGAATTTTTACCCACATGAAAACTAATTTGTTATTTTATTTTAGAAGTTGGCATAAATGAACCTTTGTTGTGGTACTGAGGCAATACTAAGAGCTATGTATGCCTGTGATGCTTAAAAGTTACTTTAAGATCAGACATCTACATTTGCCTATGAGCTGGGTACAAGACAGGGTTGAGTTCAGTGTGTCTTTGCAACTGGGCAAACCTTTTGGAAAATTCCCTAGATCCTCTTTCCAGCCCCTGGACAGGGTTTCTTTGTTCTACATTCTTTTCTCTGTTTCAGCTAAAATGACAACTTAATGCTTGTTCAACAGGCACTTTATCCACTGAGCTCTCTCTCTAACCAGTTGGTATTTTAAGCACTCTACAGAGGGAGGGTTTCCCTTACTTTAGACATGCCAGCTGGCAGAGAGGGTTGTAAGGGGGAGTGCCTTCTGTGGCACTGTTTGGAAGAACCCAGGTCATTATGTCTAATATTGATGCTTATGACACACAAAAAAGAAGGAAAGCTATATTCACTGTTCCCAGTAAGTTGCCATGGGGTTCTAAGTTCTATCAACTGGAGGCAGAGCATTTGCAAAACAGTATGTGCTAAAGCTACCGGTTGGGGTGTTGCTCAATAGCACAGTACTTACCTAGTATGTGAAAGGCCCTGTCTTCCATCCCCAGCTCTGCAAGAGAAAAAGGGCAAAAAATAAAAGGTGATGCTCTTGAGACCTGGGTCTGCTCTTGATGTAAAAGCTTTTCTCCCATCCTTCCACCTGTAGTTGCTGGCTTGTGAGTGTCCTGGCTTCATCAGGATACTCTGTGGCTGTGACAGACTTGATTTTATGTTGATTTTTATCTCTTGTCACCTTTATTTTTATCTGAGAGTTGTTTCCACACAAGAATGTCTCCTTGGCATTTGATAGCAGTCGAATTCACTGGGAGATCTTTCAGCCTGTCTGCCAACACTGGGGATCCTGCCTGCTGGCTGAAGACAGAAAACTGTGAAATGCCTTCACAGCCTATGCAAGAACAGGAAATGAGTGTTACTGGCCCCAGGAGGCCCTTGCTTTCCTAGCCTCTAAATTTCCCTCTAACCCTGGCTTTAGCTTTCAACAAACCTTAGCTGGTAGCCAAGAAAAATACTTTTAAGAACACCCCTTCAAAACCAAGAGAGGAAGATTTATAAATTTAAAAATAATTACAACAAAGCAGGAAGTTGAGCCGCATGACGAATCTTCCCTGCCACCTGTAAGTGAGCTTTATAAGTAGAAGGTGACTGCTCCTGTCCCAGGATGTTCTGCCTCCATCATACCTTGAGGCACATGTTAACTAGAGGCACATTTCTGGACATCGGGAAAGTGGCATGTTTCAGAGAAGGAATAAAAAAAAAAATTACTGGCTTGCACTCCAGACCTCTCACTCCAAATGGAGAGGAAACACTGTACATAAGCATTGGTTCCCCAAAGGAGAGAAAACGAGAAGGCACTTCCTATCCATTAAAGTATCCAAAACATTGCTGAGGGAATATTGAGCCACTCCAGATGCTAAGCACGTTAAGTCCAAAGAAGCCAAAAAACATGTCAGGGGCCTTCCTCAAGCATACCATTTCCTTGAGGAAGCACAGGGTTCCCCAGTTGGTTCCATGAACAGGCAACACACTTACTTAGGGACATTAAGAGCTAAGTTTAGGGTCCTGGGAGGGCAACCCTTTCCTATTCTTCTGGTGCACACACTGTACTTAGGTGGAGGTGGAAGACTGACCCAGGGGAATCAGCTGACAGGCCTAGACCACAGCAACTTCTGGGAGCTCTAGATACTGTCATCAAAGATGGGAATATGAAGAGAAAAACTCAAGGATGGAGTACACCAACATAGTGTTTGCTATTATAATAAACAAGGGATTTTCAATAAAACCAAATATACAAAAAAACAGCAGACATATTTCTGGAGCTTGTTACCACAATGGATGGTTTCCAGGCTAAAGGCTTGGCCAGTGTCATGGGCAAAACAGATGAATACATAGTTTTTCACTTTTGTGACATAATTTGATAGTTGTACTGTTCATCCTGTGACTAGACAGCAGGAAACATGGTACGGGTGTGTAGATGTGGAAAAGGATGTGGGCACCAGGAGTGTGCCTATTTCTGTGTATCTCAGGGCATTTCACAGCATAACCTGCCATTTAAGTGCTGCTATGAAATGCTTTCCAAATGCTGCTAGTGTGCCCACATGGGTACATTCTAGATAATATGCAGTCCTTTCCATTCAAAGGGCAGCAGCCTTTTAAATATTATATTGTTGAACATAGAAGAAAGTAAATTGTTGTAAGAACTTTAATTTTTAGCTTCTATTTTAAGGTGAATATTCAGTGTATTTCTCTTTCCAAAAAGTTAAATCTTGTACATGTTCTTGGAGAATGTGTCTCTACCCTCACGTCTCTACCTCGTCCTGAATCTCCTTTGGTCCCTTCTTTCTGCTACTCTCTACTTCCTTCATTTCTTCCCTTCCCCCCCTCCATTTCACTGTCTTTCTCCTTCTCTTTCTTTCTCCCCCACCTCTTCTCTTTTCCTCTCCCCTCTTCTCTTACCTACTTTCCTTTCCTTCTCTTCTCTCTCTCTGTTTCCCCTTCCTTTTCTCTTTTCCTTCCCCTCCCCTCCCTTAGTTTTCTCTCCCCTCTCACCTTTTCCCTTTCTCTTCATTCCCCTCTTCCATCTTCTCCTCCTCTCTCCTCTTCTCCCTTCCATCCATCTCTCTACTCTTTCCTTCCCTCATCTTTCCAGTAGGTACAGGATTTCTGTCTCAATTAACTGGCTCTGGATTGATGGTATCTATGGAAAGACAATCCTAAAAAGATATGGCAGGATCCAGACCTCCATGAAAAATATCCATTTTCAGCTCCTGGTGCATTCTCAGCTTCTCAATTATTGCTTTTCATCAGGAAAAAACCAACAACAGCTTTGATTCCATGCTTAATTGAGTTGGTGCTCATTGTGGACTATATCATGTTCAAAGACAAAAGGATTTGATATTTGTGCCTGGTTTTTAAAATAGAACCTCCAAACTCTCTCTGTATAATATTCACTACAGTTGAGCTGATTCTTTTGGGGGAAAATCTGTATTGTATTTGTGTGAAATTACAAAATATCAGTAGTTTAGATCTGATGTTCTACTCATATGTTCTTCCTAATTTTCTTTTTATTACCCTTTGCATAATTGTAAGGCAATACAGCCTCCTAGTTACAAGGACCATTGGCAAACATAAACAGCAACCAAACTCCGGTGGGCCCAAATTGCCTCCTGTGCCTTGGTCATTGCATTGCTCATAGGAAATGCTCCCCAGCTTATCCACAATTGTAGAAGCACAGGAAAAGGACAAACAGAGCCCAAGGGACAGCAGTGGTAGCCAAGTCTACTGACCCATCTGGGAAAGTGAGCCCCTGCAGTGCAAGTAAGAAAACAAAAGACATTCATAGTTGGATCCATTGGCCACATGGTCAAGGTCAAAAATCTAACCACCTAGGGCCAGATTCAATAAAGACTTGTCTGGCTTTCATGCCAAGCCACGGAGGCCTGGAAAAATCAATTTTCTGGAACTTGTAAAGTCTCCCATAGTCAAAGCAAAGTCAACATTCCTCTCTGTTCTCACTGACGCTGAGACGATGCAGAAGTTTGGGTCAGCCATGACCCTGGCTGCCTTCATCAAGTCATAGCAAAACCGTGCAGAAGGAAGAGAGGGGCGGTCCTTGGTGCTGAGCACTGGCACAATGCAGGCTGCCATGCCTAGCATCAGTCCATGTCATTCACTTATTTGATTGCTTTTCATCAAACAATTTGGGAGATCGAGCTGTGTGCTGAGTGCTGGACTAGAAGCTAGGAGAAGGAAGGAAAGAATATAAGGTATTTGTCCTCAGTAAGACCTCAGAAGGAGATAATTCCAGTGTAAGAGTGCAGAGGAGCCCACAGGATTACAAAAAAGTGGCATTCAATTTAGTCTAAGAAGCTAAAGTTCTGTTATTGAGGCTCTAACAGGGATGTCAGTCTTGAAGATGGCAAGCGGAAGACCCACTATACGTGAACATCAAATGCAATTACAAAGGGGGGTGATGGGGAGAAAGTGAAAGAAAGACAGAAGGAGATAAAGAGAAAAATAAGATGCAGAGAGGAAGAGAAAGAGAGGGAATTACTGCATCCTGAATGGCTTGGTTATGGAAACCTGATTGTGTGCTGTGGGAATAAAGACAAACAGACACCGAAGAAATGGCAGACACACATACAAAAAAATCTCGAATCAGATAGGGTGTACTACTTAATCTGATGAAAGGTGAGCACTACCTAGTGCAGAAACCCAGCACATTTATCATGTGTGCACAAGGAGGAGGAGTTAGCTAGCTTCAGTGGGAGGTCTCTGAAGGGGAGTAGTCTCGGGCTATAAACATTCAGCAAGAGAAAGTTGTGGTGGATGCTTTCTGCACACACTGTCAACATGGTCACCAGGGAGAGACTTTGCTGTTTCCCTAAGTTTGATCATGGGAAAGACCTTGTGGTCCTTGACATGTCAGCAACACACATTACTCAGGACTCCATCTGCCCCACCCGCTGGGGGGTGTTAAAGGAGGAAGTACAAACCAGAAAAGAAAAAATGGGAAAGGGTACAATGAGGTATGTGAAAGGGCCCATTAGACCATTGGGAAACTGATGAGAGATGTGAAATTGAACTAATTCTCAGTGCTTTGGAAAGCCAAAGCTACGGGTTTTGTTTGTTTGTTTTGCTTTGCTTTCTGGTGCAGAGCTGGGAGAGAGACATGGGATAGTATGGGAGGCTGCTTTACCAGTCACAGTTGAGCTGGGAGAAGGCATGGGAATTTTTACAGTATTAAGCTGATAGGATATGGGATCACTATGATCAAGTGAAGAGATGGAGGTTTGCATGAAAATGACCTACACTCTGGCTTTGTTTACTAGACCAGAATCAGGGATATGCATCAGCCTATAGACTAGAGCAAAGAAGAATGGAGAGTAGAAGTCATTGTGAAGGTTGAGATGGTTTGAGTGCAGGATCTCAGGTTAGAGGGGCTCAGTGATAAACATGGAATATGATTCTAGATCAAATGCAAAATGCGGATCATTAGTCTCTGGGTTATGGTTGCAATCAGGGATGAAAATGAGGAAAACGGACAAAGAGAAAAATTAAGACAAAAGTTCAGGAAAGTCCTTGAGGCAGCTTAAGGCAGGAGGAGACTGAAAGAATCACTGAGTGCTGGGACAGAATAGTGGCACTCAACATTCATGACCTCCAGGATGGTCAGGTGAGGCAATCACAGTGTAGTGGTCCTCAAGAAGACTGAGCTTGGGCTCATTGTCAAGCATCCCTGTGAAATGTGAAACAGGACAGTCATGTGATACCAACACAAAAGAGGAGAGACTTGGAAAGGGTGTCTGAGGACATTGGATAAGTTCAGAGCATATGGCCTCTCTGTTTAGGTGCAGTGATGACTGCCTGTTGAAGAGAAGATCTCCAAATCAAAGGAATTGTGAGGTAAAGGATTCTTTGAGTAAGTCATTGTTCTGTAAGTGTAAAAGTGATCTTTGTGCATCACTTCCATGATGTTCCAGGCACTGTTTCTGTCTTTGGAAATAATTTTTTGATGAACATATTTAATTGTGCACATTCATGGGGTCCTCTAGGTACTTCAATACATTCATACAATGTGGGTTGATAAAATCTAACTGACATCCCCATATCTATCCCCCCCACAATTACTAACTTCTAGTTACTACTGATTTGTATTCAATTTCTCTTTAATGCACTTATTTATTTTTATTTTACATGTATGAGTGTTTGTATGTATGTATGTGTGTGTACCATATGGATGCCTGGTACTAGTGCTAGAGAAGGCCAGAAGAGGGCATAGGGTCCCCTGGAACTGGACTTGCAGGTGGTTGGTGTTGGGAACTGAACCCAGGTCCTTGACAAGAACAGTAAGCATTCTTAACCACTGATAAGTATCTCCAGTCCTATATTCCATTTCTTACTGGCAACTTTCAGTAATTTATTGCTATTGTTCAAATATGTTATTGTCTCCTGCCTTAGGCCAATATCATGCTTCTACCGGCAATCATGTCAGTGCATCTTTGACCTTTATCCTGTCATGACTGCTTTGATTTTAGACTTCTGGGTCCTTTCTCTAATTCATCCATGGCCTTTGGGCCATTTGCAGCTATTGTTAATTCTTATAGTTAATCTCATGCCAATGGGCTTGAGAGAACACTGTATCTTGCTAGGTCACTTGGAAATCAAGGCCTAGGTAAAGCTACTGTCTATTCTTCCATTTTTCTTGACTCTTCTTCCTAGCTGCCGAAAAGTTCTATAATGGGATGTGAGCAGAAAAAAGCAATGTTACCCCCACTCCCTGAGCAACACTGAGCTATTCTCAGCTGTGCAGTATTAGATAAACTCCTCAACTTCCTTGACACCCCTTGGTAGAAAATATGAATTGTGTTCAGCATATATGAGGTGTATTTTATCTCCAAAGTTTGATCACCATAATGAATTTGTGCTTGTTTAAACAAAATGTTGCTTAGGATAGCCACAAAACTGCTTGCCAGATCACCAAAGGAGAGGTTGCTAAAAATTTTAAGATATGCATTTGCAAAATAGAAAGTAACATAATGTTAGTTTGAGTGGAGCAAGTGCGAAGTGAAGTTTGAAGCTAACAAGTCGAACAGGTGAGGGTGTATGCAGTAGTCAGGGTGGGGATACTTCATGGTAAAAAAAAAAGCATGAGGAACTTTCAAGCATAGGGCTGAGTCACACTTGTTGAGGTTCTTCAGCTTAACAGCCTGTCTGATCCAAGCAAGTTATCCATTGCTGTATTTGGAGGATATCTTCATAGTACCTATGTTGGAAACTGGGTCTGCAGCGAAGCAGGGTTGAAAGATGGGATGTTTGGGAGATGATTGCTCATGAAAAGTCTGCTCTCATAAATGTAACGGTTAGCCCATGGGATGGTAGAGTAATGGTTAGCATCAGTATGGCTTTGCTATAAAAGAAATTCCGTCTACTATTCTTAGTCTCTTTGCCTTGGTATACAGCAAGATGGTTCTCATTAGCTATAACTTCCAGGGTGTGTGTGTGTGTGTGTGTGTGTGATTCATATCAAAAGCAGAGGAATCAGACAGGCAACACCAAGATCAAGAGTTACAGTGGAATAATGTGAGCAACAATAAATGTCTGTTTACTGTAACTTAGGGAACAGCAGTCAATGGTCAAGAATGCCATGTGTGAGCACCATTCTTCCCCAGTCTGTGAGTGAAAATCATCAACCCTACATGGCAACCTGTCCTTTCCCCAACATCTTTTCCTAATCTATGTCCAAGGTAGCAGTGATCTTTGTCACTTATGATCTGGCAAACTGGTACTGCGGAAGGTGGCCAGGGCACAGCCACCATGGAGTAGGAATTTTCCTGCTCATGACAGCACACAGGATTTTGCCTCCCACATGGCCTGACTTCAATTTGCTACAGAGGTACAAGACTCACTGCAAAGTTCAAAAGGATCAAGAAAACTTTTGTTCAAAGATTAGTAAGTAATGCCTTCTTCTGGCTTTCTAACAAGCAGGGTCTGAAAAGCTCCAGGCTTCTAAACACCTCAAGTCAGAAATAGGAGAATACAGCCCAATGTGTGGGTTAGGGTAGGGAGTGGTGTCTGCCATTTCTTATGCAAATCTGGTTGTCTTCACTGCAAAGAAGTCAGATGAGAAAAATCTGCAATCACTGGCCCTTTTGGATTTGTTCAAAGTGTGAGCCACACTTTGTTGTCTAGCACACCTGGATGGAAGAACTGTGGATACTCAATGAATGACCTACCTACTATGGGACTCAGAAGTATTTCTAACTGAGAAATCTTAGCATCTGGGCAATTGTATTAATGTGGTACCATTAGTACACAACAAATGCAAATTGTTTTGTTTTAAAACGTATTCAAATATTTCATGTACTTATTTTTATGTATGTAATATTTTATGATGTTTCAGATATTTTTTGACAGCTGAATTTTATTGAATGTCCATGTGTACTGGATATTGGGATAGGTAACTTAGATACTCTTGTCCTAAGCATCAGAATAATTCCCAAAAGGTACCCAGTAATATACACTTTTCCTTCTTTTTTCTTTTTTTTAATTTAAATAAGAAACAAGCTTGCTTCACATGTCAATCCCAGCTCCCTGTCCCTCCCCTCCTTCCCCTCCCCCAGCCAGGTCCCCCATACCCCCACCCAATCCCCACTCTGATCCCCAGGAAGGGTGAGGGCCTCCATGGAGGATCTCCAGAGTCTGTCATTTCATTCAGGGTAGGGTCTAGGCCTTCCCCCAAGAGTCCAGGCTGAGAGAGCATCCTTCATTGTGAGATGGGCACCCAAAATCCATTTGTATGCCAGGGATAAATACTACATAAGACCCTATAGATTGCCTAGGCCTCCTCACTGACACCCACATTTCAGATATTTTTGGCATGAAAATTTGCACTCTGTTGTTCTATGACTTCACAGCACCTGACCTCGTATCTTATGTATTTCCTCCATGTAAAATGCACAACAAAATGGGTGGAGTATATCACTGAGGGCAGGAATTAGGGTCCAGGTAAACACAGGTAAGTTATTACAGCTCCGCTGGTTTTTGTTCCATTTCTCCAAAGGTGAGATGAGCCAGTACTTGAGTGATGACTTGTTTTTTGTAGGGCCTCACGTGGATCTTGCTTCCCAAGTATGCTCTCCTGCTGTAGTAAGCACATGTATGCTGGTTACTGGAAATGAATCACAGCATACTTGAGAGCAAGACATGGCAGAGTAGATGACATCAGCACAGCAAACTACACTGGTTTTGTAGATAGTGCTGGCTTGGAGAGAGAAAGTGCAGCAGGAAACAGGAAGGAATTGTGAGCAATTCATGAACTGTTGGAAAATTGATGAGAGGGCTGTATTCAATGGAGTTGGCTAAGGGTAAGCATATTTTAGTAGCTGAGAAAAGGTGAATGGGGGTGGAGAAAATATAACCACTTCAGTAGCTCTTATTTTTACAATGATTCAATAGAAAGAAATTATATGATCTGATGACATGTCTTTATCACCCATGTTATCTCTGAGTCCTTTAGGGTAAACTTCATAAAACCAGCAATATTCTCTTATAATCATATGGCCATTATTGACGGGGGCATGTTCATATTCTGTATTACATGTAGTAACAAGGAATTGGAACATGCATAGCACTAGCTTAGCATGTACACACTGTTAACGGTTTATCTATTCTGGGCTAACCCGCTTTTAGACCAGATGTCCCTGAAGAGGTATAAGGTTGATACTGAGATAGTAACTTGACTCAACGGTTTGAGAAATTCCTGAGCCCAGACACCCACACGATGAGGGAGGAGAGAATAAGGTGATTGCAAGAGAACATACATCACAAGTTTCAGAAAGATGATGGGCCGCCTGATGAAAGAGGCTGTGGCTTTGTTTACTCCTTTCTAGTGTGATTGATTGATTGGAGAAGCAGCCGAGCCATACTTTTAGGATGTCGATCCACTGTCTTCTCAGACTTCTGGATCTTTGAATACAGGCAGTTCTAAAGATTCCATTCCTGTCTCTTCTCATCCAGGGAGCAAGGAGTTCTGTAATAGACTACATTATAAGATTCAGGAAATCAGACATCATCTAACTTACAATCTACATGTAGATTTTGCAGTAGGCTTCAATGGTGTTCTGGATTGCAGAGTAATTTTCCTGGTCCAGCAATCAAAGAGGGGCACAGGCATTTAATTGTCATGAATCTTCAGTGTCATTTACTCTGATGAGTTCCCAAACATGATTCATTTTCTCAAATTGGATGTTTTCGAGTAATGCCAGCCTGTTATAGTAAGAGGTCCTTCCTTTATGTTTGTCTGATGCTTCACTGGGGGGTTATCTTTAGGCCAAACACACACACATACACACACACACACACACACACACACACACACACACACACACACCAAGAGATTGGTTATGTCCTGAGCATCAGCCCAGAAAGTCAGTTTGTCCCCGGCAGGGTAAAATTCATTTTCCACTCGGTTAAGGATTTTGATTATTTCGTTTTGTTTTACTGTTTTAAGCACCTTGTCCTTGAATTTGGTCTGCTTTATGCTCAGAGTTGCTGGTTGTTCCTGGTTCTGACTTCTCTGTAAAGACAGCCTCACTGCAACAGCGCCACCTACCGAAACAGAATGATTTTTCTCTTATTGAGAGGGTATCCTTCATGCTTCCTAGACACTTTGTAACTTAAAGATAATACTAAGCTTCTGGGACACGGGCCTGGTAAAAGGGTGAAGGCTGGGGTCAAGTCTCTGGGGAAGAGAATTAGGGGAAACCAGAAGTGAAAGTCAAATGTGGAAAAGCAGCTTTTAGCACAGTCTTGGAGACCCACCCCTTTGGAGTACCTTGGGAAGAGTCTCACGGTACGATTCTCTCCCTCCTGTCCCAAAATTGGAGTGTTCTGATGGGGTGAGTATGGATGGGCGTGCTCTCGGCACTGAGCCCTGCTAGCACTACGCAACCAAGACCCCACTGCTTCTCTTCCTTTCATCTTTGTCATGTGGCTCCTTATAAAATTTAACTTGTTCCAGTGTTTGCCTCATTATTTGTCTGGAAATAATAAGAGCAGTTGGTCTCGCTCTCTAATTTGAGAAAAAAATCCGGCATTCCCCTCCCACCATGGAGAACACTAGGATGATCTCTAACATCATCCCATCACACTGATCGGCTGACTCTACTGCTCCTTCAAATAACTGTTTGATCTTCTTACTACTAATCAAAGGTTTGAACATGAAACTCACAGAAAAGATCAATTGTAGCCTGATGGTTTTGTTTGTCTGTCCATTCCTGTAAATGTTGTACTTCTCCATGCCAAGAAAGATGGTGGTCAACTGTAGACCAAGTCACTTTCCTTTTGGTATTGACTCTGAAGAAGTCAACAAGATATCTTATGAGATAGACACTGCTTTCCTTTTGGTATTGACTCTGAAGAAGTCAACAAGATATCTTATGAGATAGACACTGCTTTCCTTTTGGTATTGATTATGAAGAAGTCAACAAGATATCTTATGAGATAGACACTGCTTTCCTTTTGGTATTGACTATGAAGAAGTCAACAAGATATCTTATGAGATAGACACTGCTTTCCTTTTGGTATTGACTATGAAGAAGTCAACAAGATAGTCACACACTGAACAAATCTTGCGACCTGAATTTAATCCCCAGGACCCATGGTAGAAGGAAAGAACCTACTCCCCAAAGGTGTCCTTTGACCTCCACATGCTTGCTCTTGCTGTAGCAATGGTTGTTGGTGCATGTGTGCTCACGTGTGTGCATGCATGGGCACGCAAGCACACACACATCAATAATGAATGAACATTTTAGAAGAAAAAAAACAACTGGTTGATGTAGATAAGAGGAGAAAATGATTTTGTAGGTGAGTGACTTCAATTATGTAAGAATAATTCATGTCTCCATCATCTTGGTCTTTGTTATTTATATCTGGGTGAATGGTGGGTATAGTTGTATTCTAAAATCACGGTTGAGATTTACTAGCTGTAAATACACACAAACAGGCAGGTATCACAAGAGTGATCACAAGAACCTGGAAAACACTGGATTTGGGAAAAATTAAAGCCAAGTGGGTAAGGGGGACTGGGAACATGACACATTGGGTAAAATGCTTGCCAGACAAGCATAAGAATATGAATTTCAATCCCCACAATACACGTAGAGCTGGGCATGGTAATACCTGTCTGTAATCTCAGTGTTCCTCTAGTAAAATAAGAGGTAGAGGTAGGAGAAACTCTAGAAGTAACAGGCCAGTTGTCCTCTGGCTTCTGTATCTATACTATAGCATGTATGTACCCATACTTAAGCATAGAAACATGTACACACACACACACACACACACACACACACACTCACACGGGTGGGGATGGTTGTATATAGCTTCTCACAAGTGTGATGGAAAACAGCCCCAATAGCCTCACCCCCAGGCCAAAAGGAAAACTAACACAAGAAGTGAATTAAATCTGCAGGTGACAACTATTACTTTGTTATAATCAATAAAGTTCATTTCAAATAATGTGAGTCAGAGGATAGACTAGGAAGATCTGGGGTCTGGTGTAGTAGAAAAGATGTGTGGTTGGATTATACAGCCCCAACATCTCTTTAGATTTCCAAGTGTCAGTGAAGTGATGATGCATTTAGCATCTAACCCATGGCTTGATCTAGTTTATTAACATCATTTTTAACTTTTAACTTTAAAATTAAAAGAGTGGTCCAGTTAGACGGCTCAGTGGCTAAAGAAGCCTGCAGGTAAACCTAATAACATGAATTAGGTCCCTGAGACCCACATGATTGTGAAAGGAGAGAACTGACTCCCACTAGTTGTCCCCTAGCCTCCATGCACATGTTGTGGTACATGTATGCTCATAAACACACAAACACATGAAAATAATTTAATTAAAATAATATCTTGAAAGTATGTAAAAGTGAGTGGGTTAAGTTTTCTCATCTAGATCTAAAGTTAAGGTCAAATGTAGAGATTTGATTCATTAATTCTGAAAACGCTGGAGCATTCAGAAGAAATCCATGATCTTCTTAGGGGCAACCTTGGGCTAGAAGAATTTAGTACTAAATCCATGGTGTGTGACTACTAAACATTTGTGCACAATCCCTGTGTGATGTAGTTCTCAGTGTCCAGAATTACCTGATCTCTATGAAGTTGGGTGTTTGCATTAATGCATTGTGGCCCATAAAGAAATCTACAGTGAGATGAAAAGTAACCTGTTTCTGAACATGTTGTGGAGCTGTTACATTGTAACATGTGAAATCATTATTTCTTAATGGAAATATTTGTTTAAAAATTCAGCTTCATTGACAGTGGTGAGGAATAACACAGAAAGAAGTGAGGTACTACTTTTGCATCTCCTGCTCCCAATGCTAGCATCTCACAACACCACCACACCGCTTTGACCTACAAAATAGCAGTTTTAAGTGGCCCAACTTACTATATTAGAGATGTTTGGCAAAATCTCAAGTTTGGCTGGGTTAGGCTGCATGGATAATCCAAAACTCATAAAGGAGAGTAAGTCTGAGGACATTGAGACATGGACCATTACCATATGTGTGTGGGTTCATGCTGTGAGAGAGGGGAATCAAGAGCCAGCCAGGCTGTAACAGAATTGGGCTGCTGGCTACATTTTAAGAAATGCCTTGAAGGAAAAAGGAGGTTGAACCATGGGAAGTGCTCTCTGGACCTCAGTGGGGATGCAGAGTGCTGACATAGGCACAGCTTCAAGGTCAGGAAGCACAACAGAGGGTACGCTAAGTGAGTCCAGGCAGTCAAGTTAGTGTGAGCCATTCTGCTCCTAAGTTGAGGGGAAGCTGCTCATGGGAGGGAGAAATTATAGATGTCCTCAAAGTTGGAGGGCATGGAGTTAGGAGATTGGATGAGAGAGTCTCTTTTGAAAGAGGAAGAAAAACATTTCTTGTATGAAAAAGAAAGTAAGGAAGGATGTGTGAGACCATGCTGGCATGTGTAAAAAGGAGGGAACACTCTGAAAATTCCATCAGGGGTTCGGATATGTTAGCACAGTGACATTCTTACTCTGTTGTGTGCTCAGTCTCATTCAGAATGCTGGCATTTAAAAGAAGTGAAATCAGGGTTGGTAAAAATATCTTCAAATTCACCTTCACAAGGTCCAGAGGTTCCACAAATATATTAGAAAACAAGAAAAACTTATTATGGGATAAAATGTGCAAAATAAATACTCCAAGTGTTTAAGTTTTGAATGGGCTGGGCTACAAAATTTAATTCTCACATTATTCTGTTCTTTGAAAAATTCAATATGAAATTGCAAACCGGTTTCATGAAGCACAAAGACATAATGGACTATAAAGGAGATAAACAGGTTCCTTGGAGCTCAACACCTGAAGAAACTTGTCCAGCATAATATTGACCTGCTTTCAGTGAACAGCAGAGGGGGCTGAGCTGCCCATGAGCACAACCTGAGGGACCAGTGGATGCACTGCCCCAAAAAGAATGAACTTGTAAGATGAATAATGACGCTCTGATCACAACTGGAAAGACCAGCCAGCTCCTTGCACAGGGTGGCTGGCTGTGGAGCAGAGCCTTCCTTCTGTGTCCCATATTTCAGAAGATCAGAGACAAAGGAAAGAATACACAGATGAAGGACAACAAAAGAAGATGGATATTGAACTAATTGGTTGTGAATATGTATCAAAGAAAAGGAAACAGAGGCAGGATGAGAGGAGGAAACGAGGCAGACAAGTAGCAAAGAGGAAAATTGATGCTGTGAGATCATACTGTTATGAATATAGAAATGGGCATGGATAGGTTTTTAAGGAGGAGAGGTCATGTGCAGAAGAGAATGGGGCCTATGAGACAGAGCATCAGACATGGTTGTGATCGTCCCAACACTGTGAATGTTATCAGAGATCTATAGTTAATTAGATGGAAAGCTTTAACTTCTGCCATCACCCATGCTGCTTAAGAAATAATTCCAATACACTGAACACATCTCCTACTCACCTGAAGACACTTGAATGGTCAACATGTGATGGTCCCAATAAAAGTATTTATAGGATAAGGGAACATAGAAATCACAATCCACTTTTCTCAAAATATATTCAAAGACAGCCCAACTCCCCGCTTCTCCCCTCCACATTGCTTCTCTTTTCCTGCCTTCTTTTCCCCCAGTCAACCATTCCTTTCATCTTTTACTCTCCCTTCTTCATCACCATTTTCTTTCCTTTTTTCAACCCATTCTTACGGAATACTACTGGCTCCCACATGCCACAAGTACAGTAGGAAATCTGGGTATGCCTTTCTTACTGATTTAACAGTTCAGTCAACTTGGGTGTTGCTAACGTCACAGAGGTGTGTTTGGGTGTAAGGATGATGACTGACAAAAATCTAAACTTTTCTTTGGTTATCTTTTGTCTCAAGTTCTAATCTAGACTTAAAGTTATTGGAAATACAACATCTACATGCCAAGTTTCTGTCAGTTTGCATTTGTGTAATTAACCTTTCTCTAGAACTTTAAAAAAAAATTGTGTTGGTACGGGAGGAGGGGAGGGAAACGGAGAGGGACCTGGAACTGACTTGTGAAGCAAACTTGTTCTAATTTAAATTTAAAAATAAATAAAAAAACAAAAAATGTGTTATATTGTGTATACCAGAGTTTCATAGACAGTAAAGCCAAAGAGTTTCTAGATCAAAATTGAAACACGTTTGTATTAATAGGGGTATTTAACTCATTCTGTCTTACTGTAGAAATTAAGAATTTGATCACTGTTACTTAATTTGTAACTTTTATGTTCCTTGAGTGAATGCAGATGGAATCAATTGTTTTTATTTCTCATTTATTATTAGTCTTTCACTGTCAGATATTCCAGTGGTTATACACCTGCATCCATAGCCTCTATTCTCTAACTAGTTCATGACCTTGCGACACGTGCCTTTGCCTACATCGTAGTCATAAAAACACAGAGTCCCAGATACTGTGTTTCTCTGCCTTTCTCCCAGGTGCTTGTCACTTCTCTAAGTCAGCTTTTCTTGCTTTCTTCCAGATACATGGAATAGTAGTCTATTCCCCAACACTTTAGAGAAAAGCACACACACACACACACACACACACACACACACAAAACCAAACCAAACAAAACAAAACAAAAAACCCACATGGGCATCACTGGTCTCCATCTTGCTGAGGTCAAGGGCAGGTTTCAGTCCCTCATCTTAGTGACTTCTCAGCTGAATTTGAGACTGCTGACTGCTTTCTGCTGACAATACCTTCACAAAGCCCTTTGTATTGTTTCTAGTTATACTATCACGTCCATTTGGATGGTCTCATCTTCTAATGCTCTTTGCAATTTGTCCCTCCCTTTATTTCAGGCTTGGTCCTCCACTATTTTGTGGTCTATCTCTTGGTAATCTTATAGTTTATCTTTAAAGACCATATGTTCATTGTTACTCAAGCCACGGTTTCTATCTCCAGTCTCCTCTAAGTACAAACTCATACTGAACATCAAGCTTTAGATGTCCAAGAAGCATCTCAGAACCAATATTTCAAACATTTTTCTGGATTTCCTAGCCCTAGAAATCTCAATGGAGTCTTCCTTGGTTAGTTAAATGGTGCCACTTTCATCACATATGTAACAGTTATCTTCCCATTCACTTTTTCTCAAAAATCATACACTAATTCCCATTTCCTGAAAACCAAAATGCATCCAGAAACTGCCTAATGTGTCTCATCTTCACTGCTACACACCAAAGCCAGTCAGTACCATTTTTGTTGGGTTCCTGATAAATCAATGCCCCCAACTTCATGATTAGTTTTACTCAATAAACATTCATTCAGTTATTATCATGTGACTCATATTTTTAGATATTAGGGACACATTAGTGAATAAAACACAAAAATATCTCCACTCTAAAGTGTGATTATGTTTTAATGAATGGAGATAGACAACAAAGAAAAAGAATAACATATGTGTATTGTGTTAGATGAGTTGATATGTGTTATAGAAGAAAAAAGAAAAGGAACAGAGAACAATGAGGGCTCTTGGTGAAATTATATTTTTAAGCAAAGTACTCAACAAAAATGTTTGTGTTAAATTATGAAGTGGGCAGGATAATGTGATACATTTTCTTTAGAAGCAATATATGTGAACACCTTCCTGAGTGATCCTCAGTAAACTCTGAAGGACATACAGAAATCTCCCCTGGCTGGAGTAAGAGAAACAGGCAAAGGGTGAGTGGTTTGGAAGGGCTGAAGAGAGCTGAGCTGGCAGAACATACCTGTTGGTGGGAACACAGGACATTGTGTGCTGAGTGGAGAGGAAGGACACAGAATAACTTCTATTTTTTGTTTGAACTAACGTTCTTAAAATTCAAATAATCTTTCCAAAGAACATTTTATGTCTCTGGAAATCTTTTGAAAAGTTTGTTGAGCTCCTATGAAATGTTCTTTGGTTTCTCTTGTTATTGATGTATTCTGTGACCGTGGCACCTTCCTCATTCCTAAGGAAAGAACATTGGTGTGTTACCACTAACTGAACTCTGTACTGAATTCACATTTCCTGGTTTCCCCTAATACCCTCTCATTCCGCCAAGATTCTGTCCAAGATGATTCATCATGTTTAGTTGTCATGAATCCTTAATCTCTTTAGGCTTTCATTGTTTTTGATGATTTTGACAGTTTTGACATAGTGGTCAGTATTTCTTATAGTATCGTTCAACTCATGTTTGTCTATTTTTTAATCATTATATTAGAGTTGAGTCACTACTCATGGTTAGCCTGGAGTTGTAGGAAGAGAACACTAACCACAAAATGCCTGAAGTTAGAATAAGGAGAAAACTTAACAAATGCACCCCTGAGAAATTATAAAGTGCATTCAAAAACACATTAAAGAGAAAAATCTAGGTGATAAATATCACATAATAAGGTATTTAAAACAAGACACATTGTATGAAAAGCAACAGTATAAACACACATAAGCTGTACTTATAAGACAAACACAAGAACAAATTGTCTAGTGTTTAAAATTGAAGAGGTAGGAAGAAAACTGAATAAAATAGAGAGAAAAAAAATTAAAAAATCATAAATGCTGAGCAAACAGCATTGATTTATAAAGATAGCTATTATTTTAGAGAACAATAAAATAAAGAAAACCTTGGAGGGAAGGGTGAGGGAATATAAATAATATTTAAAACCAAATAATGAAGCAGAAACATATACACATATGTATTTTAAAATACTAACTGTTGATGGTTGGTATGAACAACTTTATACAAATAAATTTTTAAAGATCCACAAAATGGTAGTTTCCTACCAGTGAAAATGTTAAACTTGGTTTTACAACAGGACTGAGGACAAGGCTGGCAGCACATACAAACAATGAAAATGAAAACAGCAGTTGACGGTGCCTCACTCCTGAAGGCATCTGACCTAGAGATTTTTCCAGGAAATATTCACAAAACTTATTTCTTAAAAATTGTAAGTCAACATGAGACACCTTGGAAGGTTTAAAGTATACTCTTGGTTAGTGTGTGTTTTCGGGGGGAGTCACATAAAGACAAATGGCTTTGTTTGTATAACAAGAAAACTTCTTTGCTGGTTTTGCTTTGGTTTATCTTTGTGGTACATACACATTCATCTTTTTGATTAATAAAGTTTAAGAGGATTCCGACTTCAGGTGTACCATTAGTCAATATAATACATCTCATGGACTCTCAATGTTTCACTTGTAGTTCACTGTTAAGATAGGTCCATCCATGTGGGCACTGCCTTCCAGAGCCGGAGGACAGATGCAGAACATGCCCTGATAATTTGACTTGACAGAATATCATGCTTATACTTCAAATGATATTTTCTTTAAGAAGCAAAGTTTAAGAACTGTTTTTGATGTTGTTTTTTTTAATTTGAGTGACCACTGACTTGCTCCAATGTGCTACCACTTACTTAACACAGTGTTCTATAAATTAGCTCTACTCAGTTAAAATACTGTGTCTATGAAAACTCACTTTCGTGAGTTAAGAGTACTTTCAGAAAACTGCAACCTTTTATTTTCCTCACAAAATAAGAAATCATGATGTAATTAGTTATTATTTATTTCTTTAATTTTACACTATATTTATTTATTTGTGGTGTGTGTGTGTGTGTGTGTGTGTGTCTGTCTGTCTGTCTGTCTGTAGGTCAGAGAACAATTTCCTGCAGAAGTCATTTCTGTCCTTCCACAAGATGGGTCTTAGGTATTGAACTCAGGCCCTAAGACTTGATGTCCCATCGCACGATCACACCTGCCCTACTGTTAGTTTTTCCTTAGTTCATTTCTGTAGTGGATGAATTCCTTATGGTTCTTTTAGTCCTTTGACCTGACAACATTATGGTCATTTGTCATTCCTTTTTCAGAACCAAAAGAGGAAAAAGAGGAACAAGATACCAAGTGCATGCACCCATAGCTGCCCATGCCTCAGCCCTGAAGCCCAATGCTGTTGCACGAGTACCTGGGCTAGCATTTTGTTCTTGACCCCACCCCCATGCTTGGATCCGTACTGGCTCCTGTAACTATGTCCATTCACACTGCCAGCATTGGCCCTCACACTTGTGTTCATATGTAGCTTCCAGTCCATCACTATTTCTCCAGTACTTCTGCTGTTTGCTACTGCCCTTTTTCTCTGGCATCTGGCATAGAGTAAACGGATGTGGGAAGATCCCCACTGCCTGTAATATGGTGTATTTAGCTCATGGAAATATCCTATTCTGCAAGACATTTTTACCTGTTAACTATTATAAAGATAATTTCTTCCTAAGAAATTAGTACTGTCTAACTGAGCATAATGTTAGTTTAAATAGATTCTTGATTATTAAAAATAAACAAGGAAGTGTCACACAGCTAGAACACGAGTTTCCAATGAGGAGCCATAACTGTGGCTCAGGTTAATAGTTAAGAAAAACACTTGAGTCTCAGTAACTCAGCTTAAATTCTATTAAACTTAATGTTGGGAGATGTGTTCACGGGTTTCAAGTGCATCCTAGCTGAAACAAAGCTTTGAAAATAACTTAAAGTTAGACTAAGATACTTTTGTCAAATAGCTTTGAAGTGAAAAGCCCAAGAAGACCATCTAAATTTTAGAAAGGCACATATTTCTAGGAGGAACTAGTTAAAATCATTGAACAAGAACAAAGTAGCCCAATTATCCTTAGCTAACATGCCTTTCTTGCTAGGGTTGGTTGATGACCAAATGCGATGATAAATTCCTTATATCTATTTCTGTCCCCAATCTCCTGATATAATTAATGGGTCTGCACCCTAAAAAGTTTAAAGTAGAGCTGACTGATTCTTTTTCAGACATAAAAGATTACCTTTTGATATAAGTAACAAAGTGATTTGTCCATTCTTTGTAACTGCAAAATGCAGCCTGCCAGTAAAATACCCTGTTTACTTGCAATCTGTTCATCTGTAACAAGTTGTTTGGGTATGAATGTACATGGGTTCTTTGGATAATTTGTTTTTTCACCTGTAATATGTAAAATGTTTAATCATGTTAAGAGATGGGAAACATGTTGTTTTTTAAAACTTGTATTCATTGTAATCATTCATTTGAAAAATAAAATGTAACCATGGTGTAGCTTTTATACTGCTTGAAATATTTTGCTGGGGTATATAAGCTGTAATGGAAAAACTTCAGTTAGTAGGAGTTAGAGGAAAAACTTCAAGAATAAAGATGAAAGGAGAAAGAAAAACAAGAATGGGAGAATATAGAAGAATAAAGATAGAATTAAAAGGAAAACATCAAAGATGAGAGAATCAGAAGGAAAACATCAAGAAAGACAGAGGTGATACTTCTGGATAGAGATAAGAATACAGAATCTAAATACAAAAGAAGCATAAAGAGAAGGTCTGAAGGAAACCAAAACACAGAGTGTGTGTTTCTTCCCTATTCCCCTGAGATAAAAATGTCCTAGTATACATCGATTCTGTGGATTCCCTTTGAGCCCTGTGCTGCTGGTGGCTGGTCCCCCAGGCAGTGATTAGTCTGCCTTAAGCACCTGTGATAAACCTGTATATTCTGTCATCCCTGATTCCCATCACTGCCTACTAGGCTCCATTCCATTGTTGTGAACTCAGAAATACTGATGAAGAATCTAACATCTCCAACAGTCAGGGCATAAATCCCATGGTTTGTTTTTGACAACTGAGACCTTGCAATTACCAAAGTCCAGATCCCAGCAAACTACAAAACAGTGGCCCTCTATTGTTGAGCTAAAGCCACTACTGTCTTCTGCACCTGATTCCTGAGACCCTATGCCTGATCCTACAGTGTGCCCCATGTGCCTCACTGAATCCAACAAATGAAGACTTTTTCTCACTAAAGCCAATTCTTAAATATGCAGGGAGAGACTCCAATTTTTCCAGAGGGCACTAAACAAGGAACTATAGTAAACTTCTAGTTGCTGGACTGAAAGAACTAGAGGTACATGGATTTCTGGATGAAAAACTTAGAATTGTTTCAAAGAAACTCAATGAGATATAAAAGAATACAAGCAAACAGCTTAACAGCATCAGAAAAACAAGAAACAAATAGCCTAAATGATGAGAAAATATTTTTAAAGGCAAACAAATTTTATAACAGAAAGAATGAAATAAATGAAGTACAAATGCACTAGAAAGTTTCAAGAGCAGATGTCAGTGAGAGGAGAAGAAAGAGGAAGGAGGATGACTGGAGGAGGCTGTGGGTACAGTCAGGAGTGGCAACTCTTTCAGGAGGGAAGAAAGAGTCATTGAAGAAGCTTGTTCTAATAAATATTGACTTAAAACGTCATAAACCTAGAGTAAGACAAGGACGTTCGAGTGGATTAATTCAGAAACCTCCAAGAATAATTAACAACAAAAGACTTTACCAAGATGTATTACAGTTTTTTAAAGGTTCAAAACTCAAAGACAAAGAAAACAGTCAGAGAGGAAAAGCATATTCCATACATGGAAAGTTGGCAGAGACTGTCAGCACTTTCCAGATGAAGCTTTGCAGGTCATCAGAGTGGGTGATAGAGTCAAGTGCTTAGAGAAAGACAGTACATCTCCTGGGAATACTCTACCTGACCACACTGTTCTTCATAAATGAGTTAAAGACTTCCACAGACAGGGGAAATATAAAGGAATCCATTACCTCTAGGCCAATCTTACAAGAATACAAAGGAATTATTCAAGCTAAAATAAGGGTTGTATACAGGTACAAAATTTTGTGGGGCTGTGTAATCAAAATCAGAATACTCTATTATTGTAATAATTGTTTTTGAGACATTCATAACTTTATTATTTTCATTCATAACTTTATTATGAAAGTTAAAAACAAGTAAGTGCATTAAGCATACAATAAAATAAAATACTTTATAAAACATTATATAAAACCATAAAATGCATGATATTATATAATACCATAAAATACTATAGATACAATTGCTTACTGATGGATATATAATATAAAAATCTAAGTATTAATTTCAAAAGTATAATATGTGTGTGTGGAGGAATAAAGGTGCAGAGCCCTGGTGTACACAAAAACTAAATGTTTTATCATCTTAGGTTAGTTGGGCTGGGGTGGGTATGGTTCTAGGTGCTGAGCAGCTCAGGTTCAAATCTTGATGTTGTCAAGTTTACAGGGTGACTTTTGAGCATGTCACTCTGACTGAAGTCATTATCTCAAGAGTGATTTAGGTCTCTCCTCTTTCTCCTTCCTTTTTTGCTTCCTCTTCCTTTCCCCTTTTCCTCCTTTCCGTTTTTGTCTTCTAGCTCTTCCTATAATTCTCTCTTCTCCCTTCACTTCTCCTTCTACTCTTGCTCGGGCTTGGCCATTAGCTTCCATATGGTTTTGTTACTTTTGTAAATTATCCTAGGAAACCCATCCCACCTTGTAGTGAAATAGGACATATAAAAAGTATTAATGATCTTCACAGGAGGGAAGAAACACACACACACACACACACACACACATGCACACTCAAATGGGCAGACACTTTTCCTCTGGCATGTGACTGCTAGAGAGCAGAGGGAGGAAGGTAGGGGATATGGAGCCCCCAGAGAGCGCTTGAAAACCAGACTCCTGCAGCAGCTGTGGTGTGGATGCCTGTTTCTGGAGAAGCTGTGGTGGCAGTGCCCTGTGATTCACATCTTAGAGAATAAGCTCTCAAATCAGGAAGAGTTGTCAGTGAAGGCCTTGGATATTTATAATAGGGGGAAACAGTAAGAATCCATGCAGCTAACAAACGCAGTGGCAGGCATGAAGGGCTAGTTTAGATCTCTGGCCATTGTTGTAACTACTTCTCTGGGGGCAGTTTGTGTGTGTTATGGTTTTTCTTTCTATACCCAGACAGTTTAATTTTTTAGAATACTCTTTCCTTGGTGCACACCCAGGTATCATACCTGTATACAGCCATACCATAATTATGTTTTTGCTTCCGTTCAAAGCAAGGCCACTAGAATCAGAAGGGCTGTTGTGGAAAGGTCATACTACAATAACAATAATAATATCATTAATATTTTGTGGTGGACTTTTTTCCCTGAAAAACACTGGTCTCCCATGGAGAGAAAAGGTTTAAAATGTGAATTGCAAGTGAATTGTGAGCTGCATGCCTTCTGTAACTAACTAAAATGATTGTATGGTGAAAAAACCAGATAAACATACATGCACATGTCTGTATTTCTTCAACCCATTTTGTCCAAGACGGACATAAATATCACCTAGCTACTCCACAGCCTAAAGCAGTGTCAAAACTCTTCAATGTAAATAACCAATGTGATAAAATTTGAGAGAATAAAGTTATTAAACCTTAAAAGACAATAACGGGTACCAAAATCTTTGAAGAAAATGAGGTGGAATTTTTAAAATTTGCCTTCTTTCTCTCCTCAGGGACAAGAGGAACATGGGCTATACCTGTAGAAGAGTCTGCAGGCATTATTGCCCACTAAGTGGTGAATTCTAGATTCTCCACTCCATGGAGTCTTCCCCAGGGTTTAACTGCCAAACCACAGACTCTGCATTTAAAACTGTTTGGTTTTTATTGAGTTAGGAACGCAGAGACCTTATCAGCCACTTTGTAGAGGTTTTCACCCTGAGCTGAGTGGAAGTGACTAGGTGCTCTTTCTGCTGCCTGATGGATGTCAAGCAAGTGGACCACTGAATCAAAGTTCTTAGGCACGAAATTCTTTATAATTGAAAATCCTAGGCAAAATTAAACTATGTCAACAGTTCCTGCTGCCTGCTTTGCAACCCAGAGAGTCTTGGATGTTGTACATTTTCCCTTCAACTTAAAAGAATTGTAAGCATGGAGATTGTGAAGGGAGCAGCTGGCTTGCAAAGCTGCTTGGGGTAAACCTGTCAAAACTCATGAGTAAACAGAATCTGAACACAGAGGTTATGCGTAAGGGAAATCAATTGCTTCTTCTGTACAATAAAAGGAAGAGTTTTGCTCAGGGCGATGTGAGGATGGTTTGTGAGTGTTCTGCATTAGCTCTAACTTTCTTCTTGCCTTCTCACTGCCCAGTTTTCCTTTCTTCTAGAGCGAGCCATTGAGGTTGTGTATTGCACACTGGGAATATCCAAACTGGAAATAATTAAAATATATATTTCTTTTATAGTGGGTCTTATGTGAGGAGAAGTCCGATTGCCACAGCTTCCTGAGTGTATGAGTTAATGATGTGTTCTGCATTTTCTTAATTTTCCACATTTTAACTGCCTCTGTTCCTTATTTGGACATTTGGAGGCATAAGATACAGGCTTACCAGAATGGCAACACACTATTATTCTCCAGGATATGAGAGGAAAAAGTTAGGGGTGGGAGTTAATTATGAGGCTACTTAGCATTTGAATTCCTCCTACTCTTACATTCCATGTGGACACTAGTATGCTAGCTTATCATCAAGGGCACACTTCAAACTAGATATTGATTGAGGGTTTTTGTGTCCTAGGATATGATAGACAAATGGATTTTCAAAGAATTGTTCTAGAAATTACTGTTGCAAAACTGAAGCACAAGCTCACCATAGAAAGAAAACAGTTTGTGTGTGTGAGAGAGAGAGATGGGGGTGGCGAGTGTAGTAGATGCATAGCTGTGGTGGAATGATGTCATTGGTAGAGCAGAGACAAGTACCCATTTTTGAGATTTAATTAGGACATAATTTTGATGGAATCTAAGCTAGCATAAACACAACCAGAAACTGGGTACAAAGGCTAAATTGACTATAAATCTTAGAGCTTGCTTATATGACTGCATTGCATGACTGAGGCTTAAAGAGAAAAATAGTGTCTTACTTAGATTTACTAGTGTGTTTTTGGTCATGGTTTGCTATAAAGAGAAGAAATATGAAAGCCATTTTCAAAGTAACTTGGGACAGGAGCTCTGTGGGGGAAATGTACGAGGTCAGAGACATTCTTATTTACTGTATGACTTTTTCAACTTCACAGATTCATTATTTCTAGTCAGAGCTGATTCAAACTTAACTCAAACTGATAAGTAAAGGCCATGAACCAAGAGATAGATGGTGAAGGACATGAAGCATTTAGCTAAGATAATGGCCATACCATCAATTGCAGGCTGATAATGCATTCTCACTAACAGCCATCTCAACCTCAGGATCAGAGTTGATCACAGAGGACTACTGACTTGCTTTGATAACATGCTTGGTCTCCATATCTCAGACAATAGACTTCTCTGAAATTGTCTTCTGACCTTAAAATCATCTAAAAACAGGTGCATAAGATTGTCTGTTCATCTTACTGAATGGAATATAAATTTGCTAAGATTGGTTAGAAAAATGAGACAGTTTCTGATTGTGAGGAAAAGAGGTAGAGAAAAGAGTGGATTGTATTTTATTTGACATTAGAACTTACAGGAATAGATTTTGGTATAAGTAGTTTATTGGGTGATATCTTGGTCAGCTTTCCATTAGGGTTAAAAATACTTGAGATAATTAATGCATAAAAAGGAAATGTTTCATTGAGCTCAGTTTCTAGGCAGATAGACCCATTGTTTTGGGATCTGTGATGAAGCATTATATCATGATTGGAGCATATGATACATCAATCACTGATCTCATGGCAACCAGAAAACAAAAATAGAGGTAGAATGGCCCAGTATCTCCCGAAAGGACATGTCTCCAATAATCCAAGATCTCCCACTAAAGTTCCACCACTTTCCAATAGCTCTAAAGTGGGAACTGAGCCTTTAACACATGACAGTTTGCAAGACATTTAAGATCCAAAGTGTAACAAGTGGTGGTCTCTGACTACACTGTGGAAAAGAGGAGAGGTGACAGGGTCAGAGATGAAATCTACAGAGAAATGTGAAGCTCAATCTTTCAGGGAATCTTTGAGAAGCTGTGTGACAAACATTGCAGAGGTATCCTAGGAAACAAGAATATATTCCAGATGATATTTTTTCCATGGAAGCTTAGGTCTGCTCCCAAGAGCATCTAGCTTGGATGCTTTGTACTTACTGAGAGAACAGGTGATCTCCAGCCAGAGACCATTCACAAACAGCAGTCACAGTGGTTTGCATTAAATCCATGAATCTGTGCACGGTTCAGAGATGTTAGGAGACATGAGTGGGGAATGGACCATATCTCCTATGAGATCATTACTGTTATTGCTGTGACAGTCTCCCAGATAATCCACAAGCCACAGGGAACAAAAGCTACTGTAATCAGGTATTATGGCCAATTCTGATACTCAAATTGATTGGATTAAGAAACCGACAAAGCCCACCTTGGGAGTGTTCACGATGGCTTATTGAGTATTTAACCCTCAAAAAGTCATACTGCGGTGACAAAAGGCAGGAGGTGGGGCCTAGCTGGAAAAATGAGTTGTGGGATGTACCCAAGAGAGCTATATTGTCCTGGCTGCTTCTTATTTTCTCTTTCTTTGATTCCTTGCCACCATGATGTGAACTGTCCTGCTTTGCCACACCCTCACTGCTGTGGTGTGGTGGACTGATACCCCTGAGACAATGCCTAAAATATCATCCCTCCCTAAAATTGTTTCTGTCTGGTATTTACACACAGCTAACAAAATTTCTCCCTTCACATGCTGTCCTGCATTTTTACTGGAGAGAGAGAGAGAGAGAGAGAGAGAGAGAGAGAGAGAGAGAGAGAGAGAGAGAGAGAGAGAGAGAGAGAGAGAGAGTGAGTATGATATTTTACTCCATTTAATCAGCAGTAGGAGTGGCCTTCATATTATGAGTGGCATGACAGGGATAACTCTGAATGGTTGCTACATTTGAAGATAGTGTTTAGAAGGGTAAGAAGATATAAGTTGGATCTTCAGGCAAATCAATCATGACCCTCCAGTTCCCAGGACAGAATGTTTCATCCTACACCGGCCCCATCCACCCTGCAGGCAAATGTTATTCATTACTTTTAAGACATGAGAAACAATACGCTAGAATATATGTTTGAAAACATCATTGCATCTAGTAAAGCAGTTCAGAATAACATCATGCACAATTCATTCCTCATTAATGTGAATCAAACATCAAATTTGATCAGAGAAGACTCATTTTTATCCTTTTAGACACTATCGTTATTTTCTTTAAAATATTATTTTATTTTTATGTGCGTTCGTGTTTGCCTGGATGATTGTATGTCTGGGCACAGCATGTATGCAATACCTACAGAGGTCAGAAAGGAATCTTATTGCCTGGGACTGGAGTAACAGACAGGTGTGAGCTTCCATTTGGGTGCTGGGTTTTGAACCTATGCCCTATGGAAGGGCAGCCAATGCTCTTATCTGCTGGTCCTTCTCTCCAACCCTAGCCACTATTCTTAGCAATGTGCTTTGACTATGTTGTATAGGCTCAGAAGTACCACAGCAACTTTGGTCTACTGTCTACTGGCAGGCAGACTCTGATAGCCTTACCCCTTGAACCTGGGTTTGTCCAGTAGGACCCAGGGGTAGTGATACTTCCATTCAAAGCAATATGCAACTGCCAAATTAAAACAAAGTCTGCTTTGCTGGCACCCTACTATATGCCAAAGGCACCAAAGCTACATAAGCAAGTTGAAGGTGATTTTTTCCTGATGTTTAATTTTCTTTTTTATTTATCATTTTTTATTTTGATTTTAAATAGCTTGTTTTACATGTCAATCCCAGTTCCCTCTCCCTCCCCTCCTCCCGCACTCCCCTTCCCCCCCACCCTCCCACCCTATTGCCAAATCCTTCCATATAGGGGATATCTAGAGTCGGTCACTTCACTCTGGGTAGGGTCCAGGCACTCCCCTAAGAGTCCAGGCTGAGAGAGCATCCCTCTTTGTGTTACAGACACATGAAGTCTGTTTGTATACCAGGGATAGACACTGATCCACAGCTCAGGGCCCCTTAGGTTGCCCAGGCCTTCTCGCTGACACTCACATTTGGGGGGTCCAGATCAGTCCCATGCTGACCTCCCCACTGTCGGTCTGGGGTCCAAGAGTTCTCCCCTGTTCAGATCAGCTATCTCTGCTGGTTTTGCCAGCCCAATCTTTGCCAATTTGCTCATCACTCCTCTCTCTCTGTCACTGGGTTCCTTGGGTTCAGTTCAGTGATTAATTGTGTGTTTGCCTCTGCTTCCATCAGTCACAGGATGAAGGCTCCCGGATGGTTATAGACATCAAGTTCATTATCAGGAATGGGCATTCGAGGTGGTCTCTCCACTATTGCTTAGCTTGCCAATTGGTGTTATCCCTTTAGATCACTCGAGGTCACTCTGGTGCCTGATCTGTCTTCTATCCTATGATACCCTCTTCCCCCTATTCTACCCCCACCCACTCAACTTCCTGATCCCCCATGACCAACTCTCTTCCTCTTCACCCCCTCTCTTCTTCCCAGCTCCCACTCCCCCCCACCCCTTGCCGTGTTCCCCATCCATTCAGAGGATCTTGTCTCAATCCTCTTCTCTTGGGTACTATGCATATATGCATATATTTTTAGGTTCTTGAGTGCTCCAGTGGCGCAATCGGTTAGTGCGCGGTACTTATACGACAGTGTTTAATTTTCTTTAGATAATGCATGTGACATTGAACTCTCATTCCTGTGTCCTGGCATCAAAGCTTCTATAAAATCACTAAGAGGATGATGGGAACTTATGACATTTTTCTATAAGGAGAATGGTCCATTATGATCCTCAGTAGTGAGCAGTGAAAAGAGGAAGTATTTTCTGCCTTCATAACTGAACCAACAGCTGACTTTGACTTATGCCTGTCTCAAAGATTTTTCTATGACAATAGTCCATACCATAGCCGCGTGAGTGCGAGGAACTATTGTTTTATTTAATTCCTAATAGTATTTATAATTCAATAGTATAACTGGCCACACGCTTTATTGGTTTCAGATTTCTTTGGCTTTTAACATTCAGTGTGATTTTTTTGGTCTATATCCTTATGATGGCTTTTATCAGATTCTGTCCTTTTGAGAGATAGAAGTGGGATTACATGAATTCCATTTTACTTCTTTGCTATTGTGGTACCTTCTCTGAAAATGCTTTGATGAACACTTGAGATCAAATTTTATATTTTTCTTTTAAAAAACATTTGAGGAGGATCATGCAAGAAGCACATTTTGTGTTGTGACAGTACTTTTCTGTTTGAAAATGTCCTGAATCCCTTATGATGTTATAAACTTCTGCCTTTGGCAGAACTATGAGCTGACATAGACTGTATGGGCATACATTGGACACTGCAGAGCTGACTCATGGCGTGGATTGAGACTTATCGATGTTTGGAGCACCATCTCTTCTTCTTGAGGTTGCCTTCATCCTACTGAACCAAGCCCATACAGTCTATAGCTGTGGCTCTCAACCTGTGGACCATGATCCTTTGGCAAACCACTATCTTCTAAAGCATTTACATTATGATTCACAATATTAATAAAATTATAGTTATGAAATAGCAAAAAATAATTTTATAGTTGACACTCACTCCAACATAAGGAACTGTATTAAAGGGTTACAGCATCAGGAAGGCTGAGAACCACTGGTATAGGAATACATGCTCTGATATGGATGGAGACTTGTAGATGCTTGAATCACTGTCTCTTCCTCTGGAGATTACCTTAATTACATGGAACTGAACCCACACAGTCTATAGAAAGAAGGCAATCAATCAAAAAGCCATGTTAAGACACCTCCCATGTTGTCTATTTTTGAGATGTGTTAGGTCCAGACTATTCAATCATAGGATTCCAAATTGAAGTGCTTGAACCAAATAGACCTTCAGAGACTGTCTGTGATTTGCTCCATCACAACATGTTTCTATGGGTCAAGTGTGGCACCAGTAGCTAGAAGACCAGTTAATTAGCACGGTATTATCAAACTGGTAGCTTTCAGCTATTTGCTACTACTAGCTGTTAAGTGATCATTAAACATGTAGCTGTAGTCACAGAGCAACAGCACCTACTAGTGGTCCTTATCTATTCAGCTCAATTTCAAGGACCTTATAACAAGGTGTAGAATTAAAACTTGAAATTTAATTCTAGTGGGATATCCTTCTATATGCTGTAAATACATGTTAATTTTAATGGTTGATGAACAAAGCTGCTTTGACCTATAACAGGTAAGGTGGGAAATCCAAACATACATGGAGAGAGAAACAAGTCAGAATCAAGAGATGCCATGCAGCTGCTGGGGAAGGAAGATGTGAGGTATCAAGCCATGAGTCACAGAGTAAAATATAGAATAATAGAAATGGGTTAATTTAATTGTGAGAGCTAATGCCTGAGCCATTGTCCAAGCAATTACAGTTAATATTAAGTAAGCCTCAGAATGATTATTTAATAAGCAACTGCTAGGACTGGTGGGAGGGAAAGAAACCAGTTAACTGGGACTGGGCCAGCCAGAGGAAAAAAACTTCCAACTGCAGGTTTGAATATTTATAATGGTCTCACTGAACTCAGCAATTAGCAAATTCAGTTTTTGCAATACCATGTGGTACCAGAATAGTCAAACTTCTCAAAGGAAATGGAAGATTGAAATAAATAGATATACATAAGGATGTTTATTATTGGGGCTGAGAAGTTCTGTGATATGTCAGTGACAAGCTGGGGAACCAAGTAAACTAGTGGTGTAACTTTGAACCATTATCTCTGATCCAAAGTATTCTGAACTCCAAGGACAGGAGATGGTGTTCCAGTTTAAGGTCACAGTTCACCATTGTGTTAGCCTTTCATTCTACTGATGTTGTCTGCAAACTAGGTGCTGTGGGATAATCCTTTTATACACTGTGAAAGTTTGTTACTCACATTGTTAATACAGAGCTGACTTGTCAATAGCTAGACAGGAAGAGGTTAAGCTGGAAAGCTAAACTAAGAGTGTGCTGAAAAGAAACAGGGGTCATGGCCAGCCAGACACACAGTAAGCAGGAGATGAACATGCTGTGCTTAAAAACGGTACTGCCATGTGGCAGAGCATAGGTAAGAAATAAGGATCAATTTAAGTTAAAAGAGCTAGCTAGTAACAAACCTAATCTATGGTCAAAGTATTTATAATTAATAACAAGTCTCTGTGTGGTTATTTGGGGGAGCTGGTAGTCCCAAAGAAAACTGAGGTCCAGTATATTAGTGAAGGTGGATCTTTACTTGATCTGTCAATCCAACTCTTGAGAACCTGTACAGACAAACTGAGAAGTAATGTTTCCTGAGGTATCTGAACATCCCTTAACCAAGTCAAATTGACATACAAAGCTATCAGGGGCAGGCATGTGGGTATGCCACTCAGACCATGGAACTTGCTAATCAGCTGTTTCAGGCACACAGTTTCCAGCTGCAGCACTTTTCAACCTTTCCCATGTTTTTATAGACACTTCATATTTCTATGCCGCTCTGAAGTCTAAGATTTTTCCCATATGGCCCTCTTTCCTTCCCTTATTCCTTCCATTGCTGTGGCTCTTGTGTTATGATCTGAAGATCCTTTTCATTTGCTCCTACTGCAAAAGACCCCATTTTCTCATGGAAGGTGAAAGGCAAAGATCCGTACTCAAGGTTATGGGTTCTTGTTCATACAGTGAAATATACATGCTGACACCTACACTCACAAATGTGACACACACATAGAGACACATACATATCATATATACCCAAAGACAAGAAAATATACATATTAATGGTATACAATATTTCATATTTGTGTACACTTAAGTGTTTAAACCAGGATAAACATCATCTCCTCAAGTACTGAAGACTTAAGGTATAAACTTTCAATGTCCTTTCTTACAGTTTGTTGAGATGCACAAAATATTATTTTTTAATATATTTTTATTCATAGTCAGTGTACCACACCCACTTATTCCTAACCAACTATTGCTTAGTGCCTGAAAGTCCTGCTTAAATTCAGTGTCTCAGCAAGTAGTCCTCATAACTCAACAGCAGCATGTTTTGTTGGATAGGTCATTAAAGGAATGGGATTGGAATTGTTTTGCGTTGAAGTCTGAAAGTAACTGAATTCTGACTTTTATGAAGCAGTTGAGAAGTGTTATTGTAGCCCTGTAAGGAACCAGAAAGTCCCACTGTCTGCAAAAATAAAGACAGCAATACAAATTAAAGGAGAGTGTACAAAGTGTTATACTTATAGAAAATGTAACAATTAATGAAACTGATCAAGACCTCCTGAATGGGGGTGTCAGTGAGGAGGCCTAGGTAATCTATTGAGCCTTGGGCAGTAGATCAGTATTTATCCCGAGTATACACATGGACTTTAGACTCCCATCCAACAATGTGAGATGCACTCTCACCCTGAACTCTTGGGGGAGGGTCTAGGCCCTTCCCTGGATGAAATGACAGACTATGGACACCCCCATGGAGGGCCTCACCCTCCCTGGGGAAATGAGAGGATATTGGGGGGGTTGGGGGGAGGGCACGGGAGGAGGGGAGGGAAACGGAGAGGGACCTGGAACTGACTTGTGAAGGAAGCAACCTTGTTTCTAATCTAACTTTAAATTTAAAAATAAATAAAAAATACTAAGAAAAACCATATGCATACACTAGTAGCCAAGACACCTGACCAAATGAGTCATCTTCTTGGCAGTATTGTAGGAAGGTTTTTAATTTATAGTACAGATGCTAAATAGAGTTTGATTTCTAAAGTTTGCATATAGTAACAAAAATTAGTCCTTAGAAAATTTCTCAAAGATCAGATGGAAATAAAACCCCTATAGTGAAAATTCTGCTCTGTATACCTGTGTTGTCCTTAACAGACTAATGAGAATCTCTGGACTCCTCTCATCTGAAGCAGAATGACCCTCTTACTCCATACACAATGGTGATGTTGATGACAATGAGTGGAATGACTAAATATACCAGGGGGATTCAAAATGCATGTGAGTATTCTTCCCAGTACCCATTTTTTTATTGAAACAATTTTTAAACCTAAGAATTCAGGAGAACTCAACCCAGTGTACTCATAATTATTGTCATAAATTCTGAGCCAGTGAGATTCATTTAATAAGGTGAAGGGGGCACAATGAAAACCTATAAGCTGATCATTAGACTCATTTGAAGTATTTACTGTTGCTTTAGTTGTATAGTAGTGGTTAATGATATGTTACTTAGATATTTGTGAAGAAATAAGTACAGTCCCATAAAACCCCAGTGTATTCATAAATCCATTTGCAACTATACTATTTTTCTTCTTTTTTTTGCAATTCAGAGATAAAATCTGAAGATCACTAAAACCATGACAGATGGTCAGATATATGTAGGTGAACACTTGTAGTTTACTTTATCATAAAACAACCAAAAAATCAGGCATCCGGGAGAATGGTTTCCAAGAACGCTAAGTCCATATCATTTCAGGGCTTTCTATTTTGCCAAACATTTGGTCAAATGGCACAGTAAATATATCTCTCCTGTTCTTTTGATTTTTAAAACAACCATTACCTCTGTTGCATTAGGAGAAAGTACTTTTGGTATGTATCATAAATTATTACCTGAAATGCCATTCTCTCAAAATGCATCCCCCTTTGTTTAAGGCAATGCAAAGATTTTTTTTGCTAACATAAAGTTGACCCATTTCAAACTTTTAGGTAAAACTTCTAAACTCTGAAATCACCCCTACCTTTCATAGCAAAGAAGGAGCTTTCATTTCAAATGTACAAGATGTTTTTGGTCTTTTCTAGTGTAAGGGACATTGTTTTTTTAAAATGATGAATGGGGAACATATAGTAGTCAAGAGATAACTAATCTGATTTCATAAAAGAAATGTGGAATGGAGAAGTAGAAGAATTGGGAAATGTGTTATCTAAATATGTCATGGGATATATTGACTCTAATCTATAACATATGTGAAGTTTAATCATTAAGTCATGAATTCCTTTCTTTAGGCCCGTATGGTAAATATCAATGAATATAATATTTTGGGGACTGAATGATACGCCAAAGACCAATATCTCAAGGTTTAATTACCCACTTAAAAGTCCCTGGAGTCCTTAGAGGAAGGCCTGAGACCCATAGATCATGACCGTTGATGGAAACTGTGCACTGGGAGAAGGGCAGATGGTGAGACTCATACCTTTAGGGCAGGCTTATTTGGAATATTAAAGGGAGTGATCAGAGATCAGAGACCTCACTCTAACACTACATACTGGCACCCACTGGATGCCACAGATCTTACCTCCTGACAATAATAATGAAAACCATAATTGCACAATACAATACTATCAGCTTCCAACTGATGACTGTTTGCTGTATATTAAGCCCTATGTTATATACACAGTGAACTAACTGATTTCCACATCACTTGTTAATTCTTTTAATGAGTTGTTATTACATATTTTATAAGCTAGGACTTAAGTGAGGGAACAACTAATATTACAATGATTTGAGACCAATAGTAGACATAAGTAGAAACCAGTAGTGATCATATTGTGAGACCATCTCTTGGTCATGTAGTAGAGAGAAATGGAAGATGGGTGGAGTTCACATTAGAAGCCATGATATGTCACTGGAGGTAAAGGACACAATGGAATGTCCTTGAGGGAGAAGTAAGTACCATTTCAAGGTGGGATAGAGAATGGCAGTTGGAAGAGAAAGAAGGGCAGTATTGTCGTGTGTGCTATGTCAAATCAAGGTTATGACAAAGAGGGTGTTGGGGTAGTGAGTTGTTGCTGGATCTAGGAATCTTTGCCTGGGACTTTGAATGTAATTGAAGAGTTGCTGGAAACTGGGCAGTAACAGAATTCACTTCATGATTTTTTGAAAGTTCCTCCATGTGCAATGCAACAAGGATTTAAAAAGAGTATGAGAGCAATAGTGGATGTATTTGCTATTAAGATTGTCTTGGTTCCTAGGCAAGAATGACAGTGGTCTATGGATCGTGGGATGCCAACATAGAGCAAGAGTATGGTCACTGAAGTCAGCATAACAGAGGAGAGGAAGAAGGGAATGGGCCTTGGCCAGCTGGATGATAATAAGAAGATGATGGGATGGAGTCTTCAAGAATGACACTTGGGAGATTTATTTTAGATATATTGGTTCTAAGATAGCATTTGGGCATTAGGCTGAATTTCAGGCAGGAAGATTAGACACAGGTCCATGATTTCTTATACACAATTCAAGAACTTATAATTGTCCAATAAATGAGATCTTTTCATAATTCTGTCATCAGTAACCTGAACCACCTTAGGGACCCGGGGAGAGCCCTGGTTTATCCCTATGAGACAGCTCATCCATGAGCAGCAGACCTTTCCAGTTTGTCAGCATGGGGAGATGTCCTGAGTCTTCTCCAGGCATGAGGTTCTTTTCCTAAAAGGTGAAACACATATGTGTCTCCTTTTCCTGCTGCAAGATTTTGTATCTAGGGTTGTAGAAGGCTATAGAGTCTGGAGATCAGTGGTGAAAGCAAGGGTGGAGATGGACAATTGAGAAATGAGCTCTTCGGGGAGGAAGAACTAGCAGGTCATTGGAGGAAGTCATTGCTGCTCTCTAGTCTTCATGGGGTTGTCAATAAGAAAAAC
Organism: Mesocricetus auratus; assembly: GCF_017639785.1. NCBI lineage: Eukaryota > Metazoa > Chordata > Mammalia > Rodentia > Cricetidae > Mesocricetus > Mesocricetus auratus. The sequence goes on from NW_024429189.1 coordinate 113,842,539, forward strand.
TTTTCTTTGAAGCTACAGTATACATTGAAGAGTTTGGTGAAGAGCCATGCTTTACCTTAAGTCTCTCCACAGGGCAATAGCTCAGCTCTAAGTAGTAGGCTGCTGTATGTGCCAATCTAGGAAGATAGTGCTGTGGTCCTGGTTTTAATGGGTGAGCCCTGACCTTTGTCTGTGCATTTCAGGGACTGCCTTTTTGAATTATGTCTATTAATTATAGCCTAGAAATAATTTTATTTTATTGATGCCTTTTAAATTTATTATGACAAGCATAAATTTTTCCATGACATTCAGCATATAAAAGTGTCATAATTCTTTATTTGTAAGAAATATCAAATTAAATACAGTTTGAACTCCCCTTTGCAAGCCTAGATAAGAAATCCCAGAATATATCAATTGGCAGGGTACCCGCACTACCACACTCTTCTCCCATGTTAGAACTCCCAGCTCAGATCCCATGACCCATCAAAGAGGGTCAGTTTCATTCTTATCAAGGAAAGCCACTATTACAGCTGAGGAACTCCATCTTCCCTAGTCATGTATGCTTAGGGATAGAGTCCGGCCTGAAGTTCTTGACCAACAGGGCACCACTCTTCTCTCTCTCCAGACCACCTTCCTTGGTGGTTATCCTACCAGTCTTTCTAGGATTTGCAGACAAGTGAAGGAAGTCCACAGAATGAACAAGAGAGTAGAAAGTTCCTTGCAATACCTGACACAGACTAGACAAAGAAACAAGATGGGGGTTCTATAGGTGTCTTGATATACTCTCAAAGTAGAAAAACGCTGCTGGAGGAATTGAATGAACAGAGGAGGAGAGAACAAACAAAAGAGAAGAGAAGGAAACAAATCATCACAGAATCGTTCTCCAGGTTGAGACATTGACAGTTGGGAATGCAAGGGGATGTCAGGGTGCTGTCAAGGCACCTGTATTTCCTGTGCCAGGTGTGGTGTTAGGGTTGGTGTGTCACAAATACACTCCTCTTCCTCAGAACCTCTTCCTGCTGGCGGGACAGCTTTTCCAAGCCTAACAATAGGCAAGGAGAGTGCAGCTGAGATTTGTGGGCTTACCTTCTTAGCCAAGGACTTATGTTGCAGTAGACAACTTGTCTAACCTTATGTAGTTTGAGGCCAGGGGTGACATTTTTCACAAAGTCACAAAGCTGGTAAATGATAGGGTTAACTAGAGACCAGAATCTGGTCAACTCCAAACCTACTCTCATTTTAACCATCTCAAACCATTCTCTTGGCCATGACTAAGTTTAGCTGGCTGGGTCTTTCCCCTCTAGATTTTTCTGTGGTGTGTGTGTGTCATGTTTGCCCATGAATGTTGAAGTCATATGACAATCTTAAGTGTTACTCATCATTCTTCAGTCACTGTTCATCTACTTAAAAAAAAAGACAGGATATCTCACTGATCTGGAACTCATCGAGTAGTCTAGGCTGGCTGGCTCCTAATGTCTCTGCCTCTCTAACACTGGGATTACAAGTGGGTACCAGTAACCGGGCATCATTTTATTTAGGTTTGGGATTATGCTCAGGTCCTGACACTTGCACCAACTGAGCCAGCCACAGTTCATTATGCCCGATATTAAAAGTGTGACACCAATCACAGTACATTTCATTTTTTAAAACTGCAGTCACCACGGGATTATCTAAACATTTCATTCAGCAATTGCGTTTATTGTCTGGCTTCCTAATTCACCCAAACTTTGTGACATCCAAAAGCCCAAAGTTATGAACTGTGATTTAAACAAAAACAAAAACACACCAGAAACCACGTTCTTTTGGGTACTCAGAAAATGTCCCCTCAGCCAATTCAACTGGGCAGAATGTTAAAAACAACAAACATTTGAACAAGACTTTAACATTCTTAACGTGTTAACCTGAACAGCGACGTCAGTTCCTTTGGGATCACTGCTATTTTCAACATCCCAATAGGAAACTCAGGGATTTGATCTTAACCTGGTTGTGGATGTTCTTTCAAAATCTAGAAAGCAGCTCCCTCCTCAAAGCCCACAGAGGATCAGACAATGGCAGCAAAGTGAGTACTGGAGAGTCACAAGTGTCCTCCACTTGCTGCCCAAGTCGGTCCTGTTGTGTATTTTGGCTCTTGGCTTGGAGACATATTTCATTCAGTCTCTGCAAAAGCTGCAAATTGACTCAAAGCCAAAAGTTCAGAAATAGACTGAGAAGGCAATTACAGCTCTTCATTCCACTTTTTGAACATCATGAAAACCATTCTAGACTGATGAACATCCCAGTAAAAACTGGGTCAAAAACCATGGCTCTGATAGGAAGCCTCTTGTTATAAAACAAAGCCTACAAGGCTAAATTAAGAAGAAATGGGAGCAGTGATTAGGATCCTCTGTACTGCTGGCTTATTTGCTTGTAGATTTTTATGTTGAAATCATCTCTGACTAAGCAGAAAGATGTTGAACATTGATTTGCTTGTTTGTTTTTAATGCCCATATACTTTTATACTTAGCCTTCTAAATGGCAGCATTTTAACTCACTTTTTCAACCTCCCCACAGGCTAAAAAAAATCAAGATTGCTATCGTTAGACATAGCTGAAGTGTATATTGCCTCATTTGTGTGTTGGGAGCGTGGCCTTAGTTTGATGATGTTGAAGAGAAGGGTCTTTAAGAGGTAGATACCCTGGAGAGTGTTTTGCTCAAGATCACTGCCTTGGGAAGCGATTAATGTGGCTGGGTATGTCTTCAAAGATCAGGCTGTCAGAAAGCGAGATGGCCATTATTTGGAAACTCTTCTGCATTCAGTGGGCTCCCTTTCTATTTTATGATGTTGTATCACATCTGGGGAGACTTTCCTCATAAATAATTGTGTTACCTGGACTTTCTGGACAAGAGAATAATGAAGCAAATCAGAGTGCTTTCTTTCTGATGTGCCCAGACCCAGGTATTTTCCTATAACACAAATAAGAATGAGGTAAGAATGTTCTCTTAGATAATTGTTATATGATATTAAAGTAAAGAAACAAGTTCCCAGGCAATGTAGTGATTGTAATTCATGACTGTTACTGTAACTTTGTCCAGTAAACATTATCCTATCCTAACCCAATGGTCAAGGTGACTATTGTCAACAATAATAGGACAAATGAACCCCATGTTATTCTCTGATGTTTGGTACATAACTCAGCCCCAATATCCACAGTGTACCTGTGACTGGTTAGCCTGGTACTTACTATGCAGACCAGGCTAGGCAGTCTCACAGAAATCCTCCTGCTCATGAAGATCTCATAATATTCCTTTCCCCAAAACATAAACTTCATGTACTCATGAAGAAAGAGGAGACAGTCATGGAGTATAGAGTATTGGCTAACAACTGGACTGTTCTTGTCCAAAAGCCAGGGTCGTGAAAACTGCAAATAAATGGGAGGACTTCAAGTCAAAAAAGACTGGCCACTCCCTCAGTCTGTGTAGATGATGATTAACTTTATGATTTAAGATCAGTTGGTTTTAGCATGCACTGATGAGAAATTCCATGAGTGGTATTGATACTTGTCAATCCTTTTTCCTTAAAATCTGTTGACATCATTAGATCAACTTCCAGTGACATGAACATAATGACACATAAGGTTAACTTTGTGGTTTACCAAGTAAGCATGATCCCAAGAAAGTTAGCCCAACTAACATTTAAGAAACCTGACTGCCATCCGTGAACACGTCCATACTTTTCTTCCAGTGTGACAGTGAAGACAGCTTTGGAAGCATGTCAACCTGTACATATTTGATCTACTAGCCATTTTGGATGTCTAAGTAATTCAGTACATATGTCCTTGAGGAGCTGCTGATAGGAATCAGATCTATACAAAGCATGGGATACCTGGGGGTTGCTGGTATAGACATGAGAGCAAATTGTTCTAGAAGTAGTGTTGGTGGCAGGAAACAAAGGCATGCCTTTTCACAGTTGGGCACCTTGCAAATGGCCATACTTCCACAATTCCACAAGTATGTTTAGAGACATGTGTACAATACTTAAGTACTATTTCAGAGACCTGTTCTCCATTGGGGTTAGTTTGAATAAAAAACGAATAAGCATCTATTTAGAGATAGTCACGTGTAATTCTTTCACACTGTATACTCTCAACCCCCTTTAACTAGAAGCTTGAATACCTAACTTGGGTAAAATTTATATTTACTGTGACTTTAAGAAATTCTTCATGGATCCAAATCTTATACAACTTGTGACAGAGGAGAGACCTTAAAACAAAGGTCAAAAGGTCTAGAGAGATGGCTCTGAAGTTAAGGGCTATGTAGCACCCTTGCAGAGAACAGGAGTTGGTTCCCAGGACCCCCATCAGGTGGCTACCAAATTCCTGTAACTGCGGGGGATGGATTCTCTCTTACATACATACACACAAATTAAATTAAATTTAAAAATAGGAAAGTTCAAATATAAAGTTGAGTGCAAAATTAGTATTTGTTTAAAGAGTTAAGATATAATGCTTTGTTGAATATTGGAGGTACATTACCCTTTCTGCATCCTCCCCCCCCCGCCACTTCTCTTTACTGAGATAGGCTCTCACTACATAGCTCTGGCTATCCTGGAACTCACTCTGTAGACTAGGTCGAACTCACAGACATCTGCCTGCCTCTGCCTCTTGAGTGCTGGGATTAAAAGTGTATGCCATTGGGCTCATTCCCCATTTCAATCTCCTTACTCCTCCATCAGAAATATTCATGGATATGTGCTCGTGGAGAAAGCTCCCTGTTTAAAGTCTGCTTCAATCTCATGATTTAGGAAAATTTTTAACTCTGAGCTATGGTGTAGGCACATATCAGGCTAGTATCAACCAGCCTTACTTCCCCCTGGACAGCCATCTCAAGAACTCCAACTAAACAGCCTAGTGGTCACATCCAGCCTGCAGCTGAGGAGACAGAGTCACCACTTGTTCCATCACCTGTAGGCATAGCCTTGCCATTCCAGCATGTTCAGTCAGAAGTCATAGCTTGGGCTGGAGAGATGGCTCAGTGGTTAAGAGCACTTTGGTAGTACTGGAGTTTTATTCTCAGTAACCACATGGCAACCAAAAACAGCTTGTAACTCCAGTCCCAGGGGATCTAGTGCCCTCTTCTGGCCCCCACCGACATTGCACTCACATGGTGTACTGATAGGCATACAGGCAAAATACCCATATACATAAGATAAAAATAAATCTAAGCAAAACAAAAAAACCAGCCATAGACTCCCATTAACATCTGGAGCAAGGGCAGGCATTTTTTTGCAATTGAAATTCTAAAAAGTGAAAATATAGTTAGAGAAATGGGAGCAGAATTAATGAAGAAAGTCAGCCATGCAACAGATTGCCAAACCCTGTCCCTGAGACAGGAAGAAAGGCTGTTGATTTCCAGTGGTTCATTTTGTCGCTCTCTATAACGGATGGTATGTAGCCCAGAGAAAAAACAGGGAGCTTGGACAAATCACCTCAGTAAGTCCATTCCATCATGTGTACAAGCAGCTTCACAAAAATTCCTGTCTCGCAGTTGCTATGAGATCAAATGGAAGAAGTTCTTTGTGACGGGCTGGGGAAGGTTCTTGTTTATTTTTTCTTTTCATGTGGCTATAGAAAGGCCCGGTGTTTCAAGTTCACCTATAATGGGCCGTCGATTAAATGCCACACGTTTTTATTATTACAACCCAGTTAATTCCAGAAACAAACATCTGATCCAGCTTAGCCCCTTGAAGAATTAGCATTGGGGGAGTTGTAACACCAAGTCTCCCCCTTCTTCTGCCAGGGTAGTTCTCACAGATTTACCCCAATATCCAGGACTGCTTTAAAGGAAGATATGAAAAGTCATACAGTTGCACCCTAAAGCAACACGAAAAGGGAAACAATTTCTGTCTAGACGTGGTTGAGTTCTTACCAGATCAGTGGCGCATACTATCCTCGGGCTTGTGTTTACATTATTATATTGGTATGGAATTCATCTCTGAGAGGATGCTCCTCTTTTGTTTCCCTTCCTGGATATCCAACCTGGCACTGTCTGCCTCAAAAGTCCATTTGTCCTTCCTGAGTGAACCACAAGTATTCCAATATCTTTTCCCCCACGTTAGCCTGGGTCTATGTAGCTTGGCTGAAGCTTTCTGTGTTCCACAATGCTGGATAATGTTTTCTCTAATTTGTCACAGCTTAAAAGCCAAGCCTCATGTTTAAAACATTATGGATACGAAAAGAGGATGATACATACTTTCTAATAACAGCTCTCTAAGATGGCACGGCCTTGGTGGCCTTTGTTTGCAGAGATGTTGAAGTCACATAGGCTATCTGCAGCTTAGCTAAGGAGAAGTGTAGTTTTTCCCAAGCAAGGTCTAGAATGGTCTACTGTTGGAGGTTCTGCCACCAGAGGCCATCAGGGACTGTGCTATGAATATGTCTCCACAGCGCCCTTTTTGGGGGGAACCATGGTCAAAGGTGAGGCGGAAGGTCGAGAGCTGAGTGCCCTGGGAGACAGTCTCCTTTCACAGGTGTTTACTGACCTTCCTGGAAGAGTACAGAAAACTGGTGTTCTTCCTCATCAGGCTTTCGAGAACTTTCTGGCAATGTAGTCACAGTCTCAATTGTCATTTTGAGTAAAGCAAACAGATGGAGGACAGAAAGCTGGTAACTTTGGGAATTTTTTAAAGGTATAATTTGAGGAAAAACACACTTTATCAACATACATGCACACATATGTAGAGACTGAAAAAGAAAGCAGGTAAATTGTGACTAAAACAAATTTCTTCTCTATAGGTTCATTTCCCTTGTTGGTATTTTTTCCTGTGATGACCCATTCTAGTTACTAGTTGGGGAGAGTGTGGCTGTATAGTGGTGTATATGAATTGCTCAAGCTGGAAAAAAATCATATTCCGAAGTTACACAGAATGAAATGATTTTTCTGCATTGAGTAACTTTTTTCCCCAGAAACCCTCTTGAAACAGTTTCCATCTGTGACTTTCCCTTTAGAAGTTTTAATTTGTTTTAATTTCTCCTGTTGATTTTGACGAGTGCTGCAGCGATGGATGCAGATGGCAAGGGGCCGGGTTTAATCAACTGCATGCGGCTTCAGTGACCTCTGGTTTGAGAAGTAAACAGGAGGAGAGCCGCAACTCAGTGGCACGTTCTCTTCTCTTTCTAACATATGTTCTTGTTTAATGCGTTCTCGCTCACATGAAACAAACCCGCAGTTATTGGTGGTCAGTGTCATGGAATATGAGCTACTACAGTTTTCCCATTAAAAAAATAATATAAGGCTGCAATAAAGCAAACAGTGAGTCACTTTATTGGGTATGAAGTAATAAAGCGGTGGTTAGAATGATAACTTCCATGATGTGCCTTAGAAGAAAACAGCCTGGTTGTTAGCTCTGGTTTGGAGTGAGATTCAGGCTCGGTGATACAGAAAGCCAGTGTGTGAGCTGATTCTGCTCTTCTGCTCTGGGTTCTCCCAGCAGCTAGAGATGTCTTTCTCAGCAGTGACTGCAAACATAATTAATTAATGACAGAATGTGGAAAATGTCATGTTATACTATACCTGTTGGTGCTCTGCATCCAGACTCTTCATCCACAGCTGTCAATCCTCTGCGTGCAGGTTCTTCACCATTAGCTGCATTCAAACTCTCCAAACGGTCAGGGACTATTCAGTTTGTAGAATTGGAGTCTGTTAAGATGTATGAACAGCTGGCTTCTGGAGCGTGGGAAGGAAGACTAAGAGGAAAAAAAAAGAATGAAAAAGAATGAATAAACCAGTACAGAAAGAAAGAAAAGAATGTGGTAAAGAACAGAAAGGAAGAAAAAAAATGACTGAAAAGATGACAGCACTTACTTCTTGGGCCCCTCCCATTTCTACCACTTATGTTATTTACTCCTGATATTGTCTCTATCAGGTGGGTAGTTTTAATTTTGCCTATCTTTGTAAATTAAGTGTGTGCCAGCACTAATAAAGTGCTTCCCAAACACAGCCCTCTCTGCTGCGCTGTGCCCCAGCATGAAATACAATATTCTTCCACGGCTCCCCGGTACGCGGAGACAGTAAACGAAAGCAAAGGTATTTCAACCGTGAAGGGCTGCTGAGTGCTGGCTGTTGAGGAGCTCCCTACCTCCAGATCTTGGCACAATCGTACTGCTGCTGGGAGCCCACCATGGGACACAGCCTGAGTATGAGAGAACAGGACTGAACTTCATTACTCCCGGCAGAAGTAAGGTTTTGCAGATACCGGACAGCTGTTGTTGGATGCGGGTTCTAGTCCCCTGGAAGTGATATTGAACACCCAGGGAATTTCTCTTAAAGATGTCATAATTCACGGCTGGATATTAACCAGATCTATGACAGGCAGCCTTGCCAAATCATCTCCTCATTCTACTGGCTTTTAACTGCACAGCCTTGCTAATACAGCAGGGGTGTTCGGTGAAATACGACTTTCTGATTGAAGGAATGCCTGCAGGACTCTGTGATAAACAGCCGTTCATGCTCACCGTGGTTTACGATGAGGGACATGGGCCAAGAAATCCATATGAGTACACACACACACACACACACACACACACACACACACACACACACACACTTTCTCCATCTACTTATCACTTATCTGACTCTGACCATTTTTACATGGTGAAAATCAGTTTTTCTCCCTTGTGAGACTCTCTCTTTTATCTTTGCTCTCAGATGACAAGCCATCTATGACTTCAGGCATTTTAAAGAAGAGAACTTTTAAAGAAATATTGACAGTGTCATAGAATTGGTATAAACCCATTGGCCCAGAATGAAATCTGTAAACCTTATCACTTTGGCTGTCCATCCATGTATTACATTTTTGCGTACCTATGGCTGTCCATTGCTTTGTTATCTACTTGAGTATCTACAGTTAACATATTTCACTTTCTACCAATGTATTTTTCCATTCCTAAATCTGTGCTTTTTTTTTAGGTCTACCTAGAAAATTTTGAGTTACATCATTTGCACAAATATGTTGATGTTAACATTGAAAACCCTCTTTGCCTACAGTTGTATATTTTATTTGGCTAAAACTGGCTCATGTCTAATACATTACATGTCCTCTGGTGATACTATTTAAGCCAGGAATTCCAAAGCTCACAAATACTGGATAGCCAAAAGTTCCAAAGTTGTGCATGAACACTAAACACGCAATATATCTCTTTCTTTTCCAAACAGAAATAGATTTCTCTCTGATTCGTTTGATAAATTTGACCCAAGATTTCCATTTGGAGTGACTGGAGTTCCTACTGTTTTTCTGTGTGTTGGTGGGCCAAGGCCTAATCACCTCGAGGCCCCACGGAGGCCATAAATTACCACGATGAGGTGAGCTCTGTACTCTTGTGCCTACAGAAAAAGGCCATTTCCCTGCAGCCTATTTTGACAGGCATGAATTTAATTCATTGTTTTATGACAGATGGGGAAAGTGTACACGCTCGTAGTCTTGATTTATGGTCATTTGGGTCTGGAGGATTCTATAATTTGCAGCTAATGTGACAACAGATGGATAGGCTGACACCAAAGGTTAGGCTGACCGCGCGTCCTATGCTGGTTACAAATGGCGTCCATATGCGACAAGTCGCTGGGTGAGGTCTACGCTAGGACGCCAGACTGCCGAGCCGTACTTTCTCTCCAGAGTAAGTCAACGCAAATGAGATGAGGGGACATTTCTAAGCTTAGGTGTTTCAGAGAGCCTCTGAGCCTGTGGGGTTCTACTTTCTTTTTCTTTAAGCCAAAACTGCTTTTTAAAGGTGTATGCATGTTCATGATGAGACAAACATCTAATTCCACCTCAAGGAATCAGTGGTTATTTTCATTTCAATTGACAAATTTATTTTAATAGAATGATTGATTGAAAATCAGCAATTGGGGAGTTTCAAAGGAAATACCTCCACTGGAGATGACTTTTTTTTAAAGAAGTGTGTTTGTGCTTGAATAAATGAGTTTCTACTTTTCAAATAATTTTGATTGGGGGAAGATAAGTAGATTATCAGGTGACATTACTTAACTCATACTAAAAGTATTTAATACAGTTTTGATTATTAAATGATCTCACCGGAATAATCAGCAACAGTCTCACCCCCCCTTTTTTTTTTGAAAAAAATGAAACTTGAGGCCTTAACAGCAAGGCAAACTAACAGAGCTAATTTCTTTTGAATTGCTAACTCGTAGCCCATTTAAAAACATGTTAGAGACATGGTGTATCAACATGCCCATACTGATAGTAACTTGGTTTATGTCATTTAAAACCTAAAAGCAAATTGTCATCAATCTCAGTACTGGTGGCAAAACTTGTATGTTATTTCATTTTGCAAGTTTGAAGTGTGTATTGCTGTTCCCTTAATTAAGCAAAATACAGAGCACTGAAGAGCCCGGTTACTCTTGATATAGTCAGTATTTTGGCAGTAAAACTCTGAACACGATGTTGTACAAATAAAAACTCTTTTATTAGACAGAGCTTGACATTTCACTTTTAATAGCTTCCCCCGAAGGCTAATCAATTCAGAACTGTCTGCATTGGTCTGAACAGCAGGACATTTCCTCTTCACACAATGTCATGTGAACAATAGTATTTGATTTCATTTGGTACTTCAACCTTTGTGCATTTATCTTGGGAGGAGAAAAATTAAGGCACCAAAAACTAATTGTAATAAGCATCTAGCATGAAATGAATGTTTTTATTGTAGCTGTGGTATCCTAAACCAGGAATCCATTTTAATGAAAGAAAATCACAGAATGCATTTTCCTATGCATCACTTTCTGGAGATGGCGCAAGCTGAAGATGGCATGTGTTTGTTGGTCACATGGGCATGATCTCATGCCAAGGTGACAGAAAAGTTATGTGGAAACCAGTGAAATGAGATGTGTCAGTGCCTGGCCACAGAGACTTCTCTTGACCTGTCTCTGAGTTTAGTTTTTTTGTTGAACTTCACACCATTGACTGCAGAGAAGCACACAGACTAACAGGCTGTTTCTGATGGTGGGTTTATTCTGTGCCAGCATATGATGCCCTGACCCTGACTAGGGAGGAAGACCCTACAACAAGCTGGACTCTCAGACCTCCAGGACTATCAGCAAAATGCAACTCTTTTCTTTCTAAACAGTCCAGTCTCTACTGATTAGTTGTAGCACAAGGAAACAGAGCAAAGACAGAATGATATTTGGTATAGAAATAAGCACAAAGGACTTTTGTAGTTTTTTACTTGGCTGGGGTAGATATTATTAATCTATTCTGATCCATCATAAATGTAGGGTCATAGTTCAATGCCATGAATGTTGAAAATGCTCACAACCATCCTGTAACTTCCCTGCCTCTGCCTCACTTCCATTCCTGCCTGGAGATCTGCTTCCTCCTCAATCTCTCATATAGTTGGCCTTGCTGGCACTAGAACTTGATGGGAAACTGAGAGCTCCAGACTCCTACTGCCCCCAATCTCATAGGCTCCTTGGTGAAATGAATTTCTTGCATCTTCCAGCTCCCCTTGGTATATATCTTTTCCCTCTATGACTTGCCAAGTGATTTGTTATTGGAGATTTTCCCCTTTACTAGGAAGCTGGCTTGACTCTATTAACATTTTAAATACCATTATCTACATGAATGCCTAAGGTATAACAGCTGATCAATAAAAATTAATTAGAATTATTTTGGAGAGCTGGAATGAAACATAATGAAAGACATGCGGGACTGGCATGGACAAGATCCCAGGTTCAATCTCTAGCCTCACCAAATATTAATTTAAAGTATGAAGGAAATTGATCCTCAAGTCTATATAATGTTGAAATAAGTCTTACATTAGATTATGAAGAAACTAAAGGCAAATTTCTAACTATATATAATAATAAAATTGTTTTCATGGAGGCAATATATTAAGAGACCAATTTCATAAACTTATAATTTCATGCTTTTAAAATACAATGTGTCTTTTCTTTTGCACAAATATGACAGCATTTCTGGCAATTCGCACAAAGCCAAAATCAATCTCTCTGGATTTCCACTCTGCCATCTTTTTTGTTCTGAAGGTACCCAGTGTGGACAGTTGATGACTAGTCATGAATCCTTTCTTCTTTCTGCTTACCAAAACTATTCTGCATGTAGATAAACCATTTTTTCTAGTTTGTGTTTTGTGTGTGTTTAAGTTTAAATAGTGTCAGTCCTGATATTTTTGAAGCTTTTACCCTAAGTTAATTTAATTGATTACATGGTGGGCACTCTCGGTACACTAATCTTGGACATGAGAACACTAGGGCCAAGGAACCTAAATAATTCACTATAAGCAGTGAGTTGGGCCCCAGCCAGATCCAAACCCACATTCAACATTGTTAGACTGGGAGGGACTAGACACCAAGTGGATGAATTTCAGCAGTATATATATCTAACACGGGAACTCATCAGAGAAGACTAGCAAGGGCTCTGAGCCCACATGAACTACAGTACAACTTTCTCCTTCTTACTGGTAGGTTTGAGATAATTCTCTTTGTCTTTTCTTGAACTACATTTATTTGTTGGTTTGTTCATTTGTGTGGGGTGGAAGGATTTACTGTGGTATAATGTGGAGGTCAGAGGACAGTTCACAGGAGTTGCTTTCCTCCTTCCACTGTGTGAGTTCCCAGGTTCATAAATGGGTCATCAGACTTGGAAGCTATTACCCTTGACCACGGACTCATCCATGTCTTTGAGAAACAAGCACATTATTTGTAGTTATTAAATGATACTCTACACCATGAATTCTTCCTAATTTATTTTGTCATTGTCATATCTATGGATATTTAGGTTGATCCCATTTTTAAATTATTATTGTAAACTAATACACAAATGCCCTGGCATGCATTCATGACACAATGTAATGATCAATAGCTACAGGATATTACACTGTTTTTAAAGTTTAAATCATTCTTCTAATGCACAGAAATATTTTGTATGACTAATATTTAACCAGTATCTTCCAACCATAAAATAAACATTTTAATTTATTAACTGCTTCAGTAACAATAGTAGGGTGCTATTTTATTTCTGTCTCTATCTCTTTCTTTCTCTGCATATATATATATATATACATATACATATATCACTCTCTTGATTTTTTGCTTGTAGCTCTTGCTCTCTTTAAGCATCTAAGAACACTAAGAGCATTATTTCTTTTTTATGGTTGGATGATTTATTGAGGTTATGGATTCTCTTTTGCGTCTCATTTTAGTATGGAAAGCATCTAAGAGCCAGTGTTGTGGTGTTGAAAATAAACTTGCAGGAAATACGTATCACACAAGCAGAAAACAAAAGAGTCCAACACTGGTAATACTGATATCAGCAAAACAGTGTTGGAGTGAAAAAAGATTAAATGGCCTACCTCATCCCTGTGTGCTTTTCCCTGGGAGGGAAAGTGCTGGCTGAGGCTCCCAAATTCTCTGTAGCTGGGCTGGTTGGTGAGGGCCTTCTACGGAGACCAGCCCATGAAGCCTGGGGGACATACCTGATTGTTTAAAGGATAGATGTAATCAGAAAGCAAAGAAAAATAAGGACTCAGGAAAAGATGCTCCAAAAGAAACAGAATAAATTCCAGAAATCGATTCTAAAAAAAAATGTGACTATGTAATTTACCTAGTAGAGAATTAACATGAATTAAAGACAGTCCCTGAAGTCAAAGAAGAATGTATGAGTGAAGTGAAAATTTCAACAGAGAAATAAAATACACTTTTAAATACTTGACAAATATTAGGGTTGTTGAACACAGGCCCTATATTGAAAGTCTTACTAGCAGGTTCTCTTCTTAGGATAGATAGAGTCTTTGGATAGAAAACAAATCATTCAGAACAGCAAACATCACAACAAAAAACAAAGAAGGAAAACATACACTGTAAAAGTCAATTCATCACGAGGATGCAATAATCATAAATATATGTGCACCTAACAAAAAATTACTAAGATACCTGAGGAAAAACTCCAATATCCAGATGTGAACAGGCCCTAAGCACATAGAGGGATCAATGTGGAGAATGAGTGAAGACCCCAAGAAAGCTCAATCTGAACTTTCAAGTGATATCCCTGACTTTTAAATAATGACCAATTCTAACTTTTAAATATTTCCTGTGGAGTTACATAAAAATATCTTCCTATCATTTTCATTCTTCTGGTAACAGTGTAACTCAGCACCTCAATAATGCAATCATTCTTGCAGATAATTTCATTTGCAAGATAATCCCCAAATCTGAGTAAGTCAGCCCGCAGACACCAAGGCAGTAGGAAGTACAGTTACAGAGTCAGCTCACTGTGTCTTCTTTCTCCTACACACCATTCTCGGGGCTCAATGTGGATGATAGATTATTCCATGCTTCATTTCACCTTCCTGTTTCTGCCTTATTTGTAAGGATGATTTTTCTTCTAGCAGTTCTCAGTTCTTTCCTTGCTGTTCTTGTTCTCATACTTTGTTTCTCTTAAGATCCCCACCACCAGCTTTATTCATTTCCTTAGATTCCAAAATAGAAAATGACTAAATGAAAGCCATTAGCATTCTTTCTCAGCATTGCTGTGACACACACAGTGCAAGGAAGCCAGAAGGATGTGTGACCCCACCAGTTCACGAGGGCGGAAACAGAAATGCTGTTCTGTCCGCTGTGAATTTGAAAACAGAAACAGTCACCAGTGTTTCGTGGGTGGCTATAAACTTTTGGGGAATAAGAGCCTAGTGTCATTGTTTGGATAACAGCCCAATCCTGAGGACAAATCCATTAGGATTTCTTTGCTTCCAATACAAGTTGAGCATTGCTCATCTGAAAATACCAAATGCAGAATGTCACAAATCTGAAAGATTTTGAGCACTGATGCTATGCAAATGAAAATTTCCACCTCACGTGACAGGTTTAATTCAAACATAAAAATACTAGAGTAGTAACAAAATATCTGGAGGCTATTCAAGTAAGGTTTATGTGACACAAGTGGATTTTGTGCTTGCAAGATACCTCAGTATATCTCTGAAAATATTCTAAAATCTAAGGCTTTTCAAGAAAGATTGACTCAAACTGTGTGGTTTAATAAATGTTTTCAAAGTTAGCAGTCTTCACATTAACAACTATTCAGCTAGCTATCTCTTCCTTACTAAGTTCTATGTCTGCTTACTACAGATTTGAGGGAGCTTTAAAATCAAATCCAGGCCAGGAATGGCTTTGTGCATTTTAAACTGACTAAAGGTGCAGCTGATTTCATGATGGTTTACTGAAGTGGCAGGGAGATGGAACCAGGGATTTGAACTTCAGTCCCCTGCTCTAACATGGAAAACATCACCAAATCATATCTATGAGATTCAGATTTCAGCCTGAGTTTCAACTGCTGATCCAAAGGTTATTTTGAGAATAGACATAAAAAATAGATACAAAAGATAAATTTTGTTAATAATTCAATATTTTTTTCAAAAAGCCTTTCTGAGTTCAGTATCATTGACTTTTTAATATGTTTCCTGGAAAAAGCATATCAGAGGTTGTTATACTTTTCTATTAATTAAACCATAGTCACTACCTTACAAATAGGAGATTGTATTACGTCATCTAGGCAAACCCATCTGTAATTATGCTCAGGGAACTATTTGCATACTGACCAGTAAAAGGTTTAGAGACAGCAAATTAATGTTTTAAATGTAGATGGGTGTTGTAGAGTCGGGCAAGTCAGTGAAGTATCTGAGCATGTATCATTGCTATCGAATGTAAATGTCCATTATTTCATCTTCCTGAGTAAGAGGAGTCATTTCCCAACTATAGTGTGAGACTTTGTCATGTGTCTTGCTGTGTCCAATGGGATGAGTGAATACACCAAAGAGGGCTGAGATCCAAGTATCACATGCAGTTTGCTGATCCTCCTGCACTTTTCCCACCAGCACAAGAAGAGCCTTCTACAGGGAAGTACAGTCCCTTCTACATGGGTCCCAGAAAAGACAAACACACCCAGGAGATCTAAGTATCCCTGTGGTTTCCAGGTGAACCAGTGCAGCTTGCTTATGACAAATACGATAGTCATAGTCTCAGACATGAAGATCTGGGTGAGGGCAGGAACAGTACAAGAGCATTATCATACTAAAGTTTATTTATTTATATATGATGTACCCTCTCAGTCACAAGATTTCTCAAGACATTTAATATGCTAATGATCACTGTAAAGCCCCAGGTTAACTGGCTGTAGAGTTAGGTATTCTTTGAAACACTGCCTCCAAAAGACTTATAATGGTTTTTGTTTAAACCCATCTTGTCTCTTTAAAGCCAGATAATGTTAAAGTTGCAAATTTCACAACACTCAGCAGCAGCTGTGGATTTATATTACATTATCATACACGAATATTAACGGGTGATAGAACTTGTTGATCAGAAAATATGCTTTGGGGATCTGACAAGCTGGGATCTAAATCCTAGTCCTCCATCTAAGAGATAGGAGACTCTGGGAAATTCTTGTACATTCTTTAGCACTTAACCTCCTTGTTGATACCACTGGCATCATATTTATAGTTTCATTATAGAGTTGCTATGGGGATTGATTGAAACACAAAATGAACTTAACACGAAGCCTGACCCAGAACATTAGCTAGGTAATGATAACAGATATCATTAGTTTTGAAAAGGTCATTTTCATAAGCTCTTTTTAGTGAAACTAGAAGCTGGACAATAGGTTCAGAAATAGATAGTTGATGTTAGTCAATGAACAGATTTCAGGAGAAATGCCCTTCCCCTGTTTTGCTTGAATGCAGCTGTCTAGTTTCTAAATAACTGCTTGTATTACTGAATTCAATTTTTTCCTAATCCCCACCCTTCTCCAAAAACCTGCCTCTCCCAATAGCAGAAATTCGGAAGAACTGACAGCTGGTGTTCCATCTGTGTTTACTCCTGTGAGCCAGTGCCACCCTGCTTCAATGCCCCCTGCATTGCCAGGATTTCACTGCACCTCAGAGCAGCCACTCACTCAGCCTAAACCACCATTTTTCCCCTACAGGGTTGGACTTTTGTATTCCTTGGGAAGTTTCCTATATTTCAAAGCGTGAAGTGGAGCTTCTGAATCCCCCACTATGACCCCTCTGCTTTCTATAATGGGAAGGAAGTGGTGCTTAAAAGGTGGGATGGGGGAAAGTCTCTTTTGGTCCTTTCTGGGGGTAGAGGAGGGACAGGGCATTCCCCTAAAGATCACTGCTAGCTCTGACCTTCCAAGATTCCTTTTCTATGCCAGAGAAAGAAATGGACCTGCAATTGCTCATTGGGGTAAAATTTAAGTCAAGTCTGAATTTCAAGTTCAACTTAAGCACCCCATTTTAATGTTTTAATAAGAAAAAGTTGACTGTGAAAATAATGCTTTTCTTACAAAGAGAACCATAAACATGTTTTTGACAACTTTGAAATGAATTAGAAGGTGGGAGAAGTGTGCCTTGGAGTGTGTGCTTGGAGTCAGGGTGAGTAAGCTAGGCAACGTCATTCATCTTCGCTTTATTTATTTACACTCTCTTTAAAGTGCACTGAGAGTCCCTGTAATTTCTAGTTATTCCTTGTTTGTATTTTGGCGAATTTTACTCCCACCTTTCCACCAATACAAAAACATAAACATAATGTGAGCACATGGTCCAAGGGAGTTATAAATGTTACACAGATTACACATGGCTTACAAAGCAGACAGTTCTGAGGGAAGATCTATTAATCCACAAAGTCTTGACACATCAAGAGAAAACTGTGGATGATTTCAACTCTCATGGAGCACTCCACTGTTAAAGCATTTCGCATCATCACCTTCCAACTCCTAATATTTTTCTCTCCAACAGCAGATTTGTCATATCAAGTCCCACAGGAAGATGGGGGTGGGGAACAGATTTACCAGAAATTTAGCCAGGCAGGTGGCAGCTGTGATGTGTCAGAATATGGAACATATTTTCTTAGTGTGGTAAAATCACCTAACACAGATTTAAGGATTTCTCCCATGTTTGAATGTACAGTTTGGTATGGTTAAGCACAGTCACAGTTTTGTGCCACCACCCCCCACACTCTACTTCTGTCTTCTTAAATTGAAGGCCAGGTTGAGTGACAATAGCTCTCCAGTCCAACATCCATCTTCACTGGCAGTCACCATTATACTTTCTGTTTCTCTGAGTTTGGCTAGGCAAGGTACCTCACAGAAGTGGGATCATTTGGCATTTGTTCTTTTGCCACTGGGTTATTTCACTTGGCATATGTTCCCAATGTTCAGCCATGTTGTTTCATGTGTTAGAGTCTCCTTCCTTCTTAAGTCTGAACAATATCCCATTGTTTTTACTCCATTTAATCATTCATCTGTCAATAGAAACTTGGATTACTTCTACTTTGAGGCCATAATGAATAAGGCTGTTATGAACATGGCTATAGAAGTGCGGTCCGGTCCTGGCTTTTGATTGTCTTAGGCAAATACCAAAAGCAGAATTGCTGGCTTAGATGATGATTTCTTTTGAGAAACCACTATAGTTTACATAGAAGCCTCACTATTTTATATTTCTCTCAGTAATATTAGGAGGTTCCAATTTCTCCACATCCTTATTCATCACTCATTATTTTTTCTGAATTAAAAAATTATTTATTTTCTGTGTATGAATGTTTTGTTTTACATGTGTGTTTTGCACAGTGTGTGTCTGGTGTCTGGTTCACACAGGGGCCAGAAGAGGGTGGCTGATCACCTGGAACTGGGTTTTGGCCAGTTGTAAGCAACCATCTAGGTGCTGGAAATTGAACACAGGTCCTCTGGAAGAGCAGACACAGAGCCATTTTTCCACTCCCCCAACCCTTTAAAGAAAAAGTAGTGGTCATCTTAAAGGACAATCTCTGGTTTTGACTTGTGTTATCTTAGTGACTGGTGATGCTGACTATTAATGAGCTTGTGACCATTTAGGCATCTTTCTGTAGATGTAACTATTCAAGTTCTTGATTGATTTTTAAATTTGGTTTGTTTTTGTTGTTATTGCTACCAATTTAGTTAAATTTAGATTTGAGGTTTAATTGTGATGGGTACAGTTGCCACCTCAAAATTTTGGAAAAAAGGAGACAGATACATATTTTTAAAAACCACTTCATGGTTGAAATAGTTATTGAATAAAGAATATATTTTTATTCAGTAAAGGAAGATTTATTTTATGTAGGACATTTTATATGAAACATATACATCTACATTTAATTATATTCATTACATTTCCAAATATTTCTTTTGGACTTTCACAATTAGCAAACAAAGTAAAGAAAAGCAGATTTTAAAATACTGCAAAAAGTCATTACACAAGGTGATGGCCCCATTGTGACACCTCCTTACAAGTACGTCATATAGTTTGACTACCTTCACTCACATTGTCCTCTCCTGACCCCTAGGATGGTTCTCTTCCTTTATCTAACAGTCCCTCTAACTCTCTGTCATATATGTATTTCCTTAACATGATGAACCCAGTCCCATCCACTCCTGTAGATGACATAAATTTGTCAAGGATTGCTGAGCAAAACTTCAGTGTATTTATATGCCACATTTCCTTTCGACAGTCTGTTGATGAATACTTAGAACTGAGTCTATAATTTGGGTGCTTTGAATCGTGCCACAACGAGCATTGATGGGCAGGTATCTCAGAATAGGTATTTTCTATGTGTCTGTGCCTTTCCTACATTTTTCATTCATTTCTCCTTGCTGTGAAAACTACTACTGTTAGAAGAGAGGACATTGCCTATTTGAGGGCACACACCTGCTAGTCTGGTTTGGTTAAGGCAAAGGACCATGTAAGCTTCTCTTTCCCCTCGTGTTTTGCCACTTTGACCTGTCACCATTGCCCCTTAGCATACAGTGAACTCACTAAAAGGTTTAAGCTGAACTTTCAAGGTGCTAATTCTGTCCAGGGCACTGTTCCCAGTGTTCTACACACATTAACTCATTTTCTCTTACAATAGGTCCTGTGAAACCTATGAGTGTTCCCGTTTTACAAAGGTAGATATAGAAGTACACACACACACACACACACACACACACACACACACACACACACACACACACCTTTCCAGAAATCATTCTGCTAGTACAAGTGGAAGCCTGAGAGTCCAACTGTCCCTGCTTCCCAACTGCTACAGTGGTTGTTTTTGTGATAATGACCAGATTCCCTTATCTGACTCTGGGAAACTACAACTCCTTCTTTCTCCTCGGCCTCAACATTTGCCAACTGTCCCTAATTTTGAAACAAGTCATCTGGAGTTATTACTGTCCCCTGGTGAGAAATGTAAGATGGCATGTCTTATGTAGAACATGGGTATAATCATTTTCCAGAAAATTAGACTCAGAATTACCATGTGGCCTGGCAATCCCCCTTCTTGGCTTATACCTAAGAAAACTGTAAACAAGACTCAAACAGATACTTGTGTATTACACTCATGGCAGCATTATCCCTAGTAGTAGTAAGAACAATGCTTCTTTTCATTTAAGAATTTACTTCCAGCCTCAAGCATAAAATTTGGTCCCAAGTGTATTGTTAGATCTGCCGCTCAGCTTCATCCAGTTATCTGTCATTTCTGTTTTATGTTCTTGATGGATGGACTGACACAATGTCAAGAACTGGGGAGAGAGATCTGAATGGAATTAGTCACTCAACAGACCGCTGCATAACTCTTTTTCTCCCATGAAATGAGAGTGATAGTAGCAAACCATGAAGATGCCTGCATGTGTCCTCAGACCAAGACCACAGTGTTCAAATCCATTTTGCTCATCTTGTTTCCAGAGAGAATTAGTAGAAAGGAAGAGGAGGAATCTCTAAATAGCACAGTAAGTAGTCAGCCATTGGCATTGTCTAGATTTTAGACTCTAGAAAATTAAGCTGTGGTCATGCTATGAATGCAAGGCCCTTGCCAACCAATTCATTACAGCTGATACATGAGGCTCCTTAAAACTGCTGAGTTCAAATATTTCTTCCTTAGAATTTGCTGTATTGAGTATCTTTGAAAAGTGACAAAATTCTAAATTTCACAAACTTCCACAGAATCTCTTTCAGGAAGACCTGCTCAGTGACCGAGGGAGAAACCGAGGCACCAGGGGCAGAGATGAAGGTTAGTCAACCTGTGGCAGAAAGGGAATGTAACGAAAGGATTCTGTCAACACCCTCTGTCCATCATGGCTTCCAACACTTTCCCTTCCAGTGTGTGTCTTTGTCTCACAGCTGTTTCATAAAGAGCCATTGCCAACTGTGGGGATAGAAGTCAGTTTTCAGGAAAATCAGCTAAAAGTTCAGAGTTGATGTTAAAAAATCAAGTAGCTTTTCAAATACAAGTAATAATTTATTCAAAGATATGAGAAATGTGTGGATAAAAAAATAGGAAAAAGAAAATATTATCCCCTCAACCACTCGAAGCCCCTCATGAAACAAAGGAGTGCCTTCAAGGATAGATAATGCAAAGACAAAGCATTAAGACACAAAATTTTCCTGCCTATCATAAAATCTTAATAATTGGAAAAACACATCAAATGCTAATTTGTTTTTCCAAAACAAATGTAATAATTTAACATGTGTGGTCAGAATCTTGATGAAATTTTG
Source organism: Mesocricetus auratus (assembly GCF_017639785.1). Classification (NCBI taxonomy): domain Eukaryota; kingdom Metazoa; phylum Chordata; class Mammalia; order Rodentia; family Cricetidae; genus Mesocricetus; species Mesocricetus auratus. The sequence continues at coordinate 113,864,063 of NW_024429189.1, forward strand.
TTTTAAAGTATCAAAGAGAATTTTCTGGGAGCTACTGGTAAAAATAGTCAGGGATTTAAAAGTCTATTGAGTGTGTGTGGCTCTCAGCAGATGTGAATTGTAATAACAGTGTGGGGGGGGGGACAGGAGCCACGGCTTGGAATGGATCTGCAGTAGCAAGTGTCTTTGGTGACCAGTCTCCTGTTTTTCTCCTGACAGTCTTGTATAGGCCTCCTTCCATATATCTGCCCTCCTCCAGCAGAAGGCAGAGAGTCTGTCATACAGTCAGTCAATTCGGTGGCACTGCACTAACTCCAGACCTCATCCCTTTACATACCATGATAAAAGTTACAGAAAGAAAAACAGGCTTGTGCGGGTGGGTGATCAGTGCTAGGAGAACAGGCCAGGAGTGCTGACTTGCACTTCCCGTACCGAAAGAGCCACTGCTAGTAAGACACATAATACTGTTTAAAAATCACTTACTGAGTTTTGAAACCTAAATTAATAAATAATAAATTCCCTACAATGCGGATTTTACTACATTAGATTTTTCTGGATCTGCATTATATAGTTAAATGGAAAACGTTAAAATTATTTTTTTAATTAAAATATAGACGGTTCCCTGAAATCCCAACTGCTCACGTGCTAGTGGAAGGCTTTCTCACCACGAAGGGGTTTCAGGAACAAAGTTATATAAAGATTAGACAGCTGAGATATCTGAAAGGTCTCAGGCTACGCAAGGGGATCACTGAATAGCTAATGTGGAAGTAAAGAATAGTATGTGTCTTGCATTCCCTAACTTTCCATCAAGAATTGTTTCAAGGAAAATCATCACCAATGAGGTGAGAGATGAAAGGGTTCTCCCAGAAACAAGCTTTAGAAGAGAAAAGAAAGCTAAGTGACCCAACAGTAAAAACCAACTCAACAGGAAAAGGGTTTTACAACCTTCTCGACTCTTTGATTAATTATGCCACCATTAACCTAGTGTTTGCAAACAGCACTCGCTGGTATTGGGAGCTTCCGAGACTAAAGCTCCATGAGTACGCGTGTCTGGCTGCAGAAGGTAATAACTGTCAGATTGTGCACCAAACCTCCACCAAATTCTGGGTTGGAAGTTTGGATCACAGGGCATGCCTTCATGTGTTTGATTTCTAAAGTGTTTGAGCTCTTCTACAATCAAGATAAATCACATTTATAATTAGAACAAAGGATAAAACGAAACCAAAAGTAGGTTCAAAATGCCCTGTGTAGCCTGATTATGTGTGCATCTCTCTATGTAGAGGGCTGAGTATATCAAAATCCACAGTAGTTACTTGAGGGGAATAGTGTCAGCAACTCCCCATTTCTTTGTTTTAACTACTTTTCATACTTTCCAGACTCTAACTTGTCATTTCAGTTTTCTAATAAAAAAGAAAATAAACAGCGTGCTAATGTAAATACAGAAGTTTAAAATAGTTCAACTTCCCGGCTGCCTGCAAGCATATTTTCTGTTTGATTTTAGTGCACGTGTAGACAGCTTTTCACAGACTCACATCTCTGGTTTAAATTATACAGAAGCTGTTTCACTTCCCTTTGTAAGTGTCTCATTTAAATTCCCAGGTGGAGGTAGGTGCAGTGTGGATTGGGAAGAGGAGACCCTTTTCATCTCCTGGTGCCCTTGCCATGGTGAGAAGTTAGCAAGCCAAGGCCAGCCACAGCCTGGCCAGGGCTACCTGGTTCCCTTTATTTGCTGGTTCTGAACCATCCCAGAGGAGTGAACATCAGTTTGGGTTTGGATGTTTTGACCTTGATCAGTACTGATACTTTTCAAAGTTGATAATTTTTATAAAAAACAAACAAGAAGAAAAAAAGCAGCAAAAAGTTATAGAATTTTACACCCGTTTTCCTCATGTGAGTGATTAGAAAACTTTCATATCTTGCAAAAATTCTAAACGTAGGCTGATTTCTCCCCCAGACATATGCATTCTAATGTTTTTTCTTAACTGTCTTATAAAAAATTTTTAATGGTCCAGTCATTTTCTTGAGAATCTATTTGGTTTGTTAGCAAAGTAAACAGTAATAATTGAATACAAATTATGCGCAGACCAGGATACACAACATTAATTTGTATATTTATTTTGGCATTCCTGTTAAAATCAAAATCCCCTTTTTATTATCCCAATGTTCATCAAAGGAAAACTGGTACGTCATTTTCTTCTTTACAGATACATCAAGGAAAGCAAGAAGGCCAAACTACCCACAGGACTGCCGGGACATTTGGTGGTTCTCTACTCCTGTGCTAGAGACAGGTGAAATTTGCTCCTGGTACCTGGGTTGGGCAGTAAGAAAGGATGTGGGCACAGATACATTGGAAAGTTTTGCTGAAAGTTCTAATGCTGATTTTTGTGTTTGAAAACATAATCTGTCGGTACTTCCTGTTGTCATTTCTCCATCTGGTCTGAAGAGTACTGAAGCACAAAAAGAAAAAAGAAGGAAAGAAAGGAAGGAAGGAAGGAAGGAAGGAAGGAAGGAAGGAAGAAAGAAAGAAAGAAAGAAAGAAAGAAAGAAAGAAAGAAAGAAAGAAAGAAAGAAAGAAAAAAGGGTCCATGGAGTTCTGTGAATAGCAAACTGCAAGGAAAATCTTCTCCCCTCAGCTTCCCTAGCACTTGTCTCTCAGCATATCAAAAATCCTTCCCCTATTCCCCAGCCCCAGGCCATATTTTTTCTGCCCTCATACCCTGAGCTCTTTTTACAGATATTTCTTTTCATATCCTGCTAACTCATGCCTTTTGTGCCTTTTTTACCGGCTGTGTGGCTGAAAACTCCTCAAAGTCAGTAGGTGGTCATGGACCTGTGCCCCGAATCCTGTAAGGCAAGTAGATGTGGAGTTGACAGGTCTCGGGACAGGATCTTTCAGCACCAGACACAGGAGCTTCCAGCTTGCAGAACATACGTCATATCTTCCTCATGGAGCCCTCCTAGGGCAGACAGCACCTGTGAACCATAAGGTAGGCTTCCTCCTGTGCCCTGCTGGACTGACTCATGTCCCGTGGCTTGGCAGCCAACCTGGCAGAATGATTCCAAACGTAACCTTCTATTGAACAAATTAGTTGTTTTCTGCTACACAGTGGTGGGATTGGCAGCCTGTCTTTCTAGCCCTCACTGATATACCACTGTGGCCAGCAGCCAGGCCTGGTTCAGCTAAATCACAAGTCTGGCTGAGGTTTCCAACATCTGTGTATGCTCACTCTGCACTTGGTGAGCACATAGGAAGGGGCTTCTCATCCAGGACTGCTCATTAGTTGATAAAGCAAATGTTTTGTTTTCTACTGTGTGTTGGGTGCCAATTCAAAGCTAAAGATTTATATTTTGAAACCCACTAACACACATTTTCATATTCTTTTTGTAAGTGATCAGAAGGATGGTTAGAAATGCTGTCTACAGACCAGGCCACCAGAGGGGAGAGGCCAGGGTTCCAGTCTGGGAAGATAAAAGATTATAAATTAGTAAATTGTTTGACCAGATTGCCTTTTCCAATACAGGAAGTATTTAAAGCACTTTAAACCTTGCTAAATCCTTTCAGTATATTTGATTTCTCTCTCTCTCTCTCTCTCTCTCTCTCTCTCTCTCTCTCTCTCTCTCTCTTCCTATAGAAAGTACAAGAAAAACAAAGTGGAACTGCTAATAGTAGCTTTCTCTTAAGCTTAACTCTTTTTGTGTGTTAGGGTTAGAGATATGTATCAAGTATCTTTAGGTTCAGGCCATACCCAAGATCCAGCGATCAAAATTATGGTCATTGGACACTCCACAGAGAGCTCCAGAGGGCAGCGGCACAGTTTGAGTTGCAGAGTTCTATTAACCTTTTAGGTGACCTCAACTTCTCGATCAAGAGCCTGTGTCTCACTGTGTGCAGCTATCCTCTGTGTTCCAGCAGATACACAATACTCCCGGTCCATTCCCATAGGAGTCCCCTGGCTCACCTCTCACTACCTTCAGCAGCAAAAGAGGCTTCTCTGAGTGGTCACTGTATTTGGTCATTCTTTTCCATCTACTCTTGAACCTTCTAATCCAGAGGTTTCCTTTGGGGACAAAGACTGTGTGTTTTATTTCCATATTCTGATATATAATGCAAATTTTTAAGGAGTACATCCGGACCCAGTTTTTATTCTTAAGTAAATGGGTAAGTGAATTCACAAACCCACATGAGTGTAAATCTGGTTGAAGAACAGCAGGGTGACTATAGAGATTAATACCATTCTGTATAGCCTCAAAAGCTAGAAGAAATGAGAAATATTTGAGGGGATGGATACGCTCTCACTGATTTGAGAAAGACATACCACACATATGTATAGCCAAGATGGGATCTTATAAATACAAGCTTTATGGTTTTAGATATGTGCTTAAAAGTAATTTGAATTTAAGAATATTAAGTTGACATCACCAAATCATTTCAGTCCAGTGACTATTTATGACAGACCTGCTCAGGACCTATCTGTCCCCTCATTTGGTTCTGAGGACTCAATTCTGACCTTGCAGATGGTGGTGCTGTTTTCTTTATATGTCTCTTCATGGCTGGCTCATTTTCTACCTCAGAACAAGCCCACTTCCTGTTTTCTCTTTTTTTTTCTATTTTTCTAACACACAGTGTCTTCACCCTCCACTACCTGTATAGAAGGCCTTAGCCATAGAAGTGTGTGTGAGATGAACCCTATCCATCCCAGCAAGTTCCGGCCTGGATGGACAGCAGACTTTCTGTACTTGCTGTGGACAGGCTGCCTTCAGGAGTCTCCCTCCAGCTGGGCTGACTGCTGAGCAGAGAGCATGTAGTTATTCAGAGGGAGCTCAAACTTAATAAACATTCCTTGATCTGCAGAAAAAAAATTTAACTGAGACTGGGGCAAAACACTAGTCTCTGACTGACTATAAAACCGGTGCTTGCAATATCTGAATTCAGAATGCTCTCCTTCTTCCTAGCCTCTGATTAATTTAGAGCTATGGTTGAAAACATATTCAAACTTTTGCCCTAAATTAGTCAGCAGGCATGTATTTCTGTGCCTAGTACCACACATTTAAATTATATTTTCCTGAAAAGAAAAAAAGAAAAAGAAAGCTATATTCACAGAGCTGATAGAGGGTCATAAACACTCAGGCTGGTGCTAGGTTCCTTCTTGATCCCTTGTTCTCCTCCAGGATCTCCAGGACTTTGCTACAATTCCAATGGAACTTTGTTTGACTATACATTCTTGTCTGAATGAAGACATTAAAATAAGATGTTGATTTAGGGGAAATGATTTCCAAAGTTCTTGACATGCAGTAGAGATGTGGAGCCCAAAAGAAAACACAGGTTTGCTTGAGCATGACTTTGAAAGCAATTCCTGTATTCCTAATTCTAGAATGTTCTCTCTGAGCTGACCTGATGCCAGCAGGGATTTCCCAAAAGCAGGCAGATATTGGTTCTAAGATGCATGGAGAAGAATTCTGTCTGCAAAGGATTCTGTTTCTTAATTTTTTAAAAGTATTTGTTGTTCATTCATTCATCTGTGGTACTGGGTGGGGGAGGTTGAACCTGGCACATGCCAGGCAAGTGTCCCACCCTACACTAATTCCCCAGACAGCCTCAGTTTAACTATGCCTTGCTCCCTGACTAAGAAAGTCACCCAGCATCATGTTATTCCAGCTCCTAGATCCTTTCTAACACATTCAAGAAAATTCCAAGTCTGAGTGGAATACTCTTGTCTCACAGTAGCATAGATACATGGAAACTGTGGTCAACAGCTCAGTCTTTGTTTAGCACCTGCTCTTTGAAAATGGGCTGCCGTCCTCCTGAGTCTCGCTTTACCTCCTGATGCACTTGCAATACTGACTAGAGGAGGTGCTTCGTTAAATCCTTCAGGAAAGAAGGTGGTAGAATGAAATGTGGTGAAATGATAAGTGGAAGGTGCTTAATATCTAAGAAAATCCATAATTCAAAACTGTAGTTAGTTCACTTTAAAAATAGCAAGATTAAGGCTGGAGAGAAGACTCAGAAGAAAACCCAAGTTCCCTTCCCAGCACCTGTGTCTGGTGGCCCACAACCTCCTGTAATTCTAGTTTCAGAGGGATGCCTCTGACTATTAAGGATACTGCAATCAGGTGCATGAACCTACACAGAGACATATATGAATTATTATAAACGAAAGAGAAAGACCTAAAAACTATGATTGCACTTGAAGATTAAATTATTTTTGGCAACATATGTGAAAATAAAACACATATACAATTTATAACGATTATCTATGCTCCATGATACATGCAATTTTCACAAATTTTATATGGGAAAGTTGACTGATCAACTGGGCTTCAGAATCAACCTATGAACCATAATGCTCATTCACAATTTCAGGACTCCAAAGACAGAGGGATGCTCTTAATAATTTTGCCTTAATCAAAATCTGAAAATGATAATTTAATCTAAAAATGGCATAAGACTCAGTTTATGGCAGAGTGTTTTTAAATGCATGTTTGTATTATTGCTTTTCTTTCTATTTTCTTTCTTGTCTGTCTTTCTCTTCCTTTCTTGCTGTTCGGGGACCAGAATGTTGGGTTTTGTGTATGGTAGGTGAATGCTACACCACTGAGCTGCATGCCCAACACCTAGGCTTTGGCTGTTTTTGTGTCAGTCTCAACGGAAGTATCACAACAAGATACAATGCACAGAATACTGTTTGGATAGTTGGTTTAATTTTCAGTACCGAGTCCTGTCTGTGTAAGAAATAGGAAGCACACTAGCACATGCCCAACGTTGCTGAATTAAACTTTCCTCCTAAAGCTACACACACACACACACACACACACACACACACACACACAATCGGTTTGTCACTACCCAGGCAAGATCTTTTAAAAAAATACGGTTAGATACGCTCTAAATTGAAAAAGTATGTTTTTCCTTTGTGTAAAAGAAGGGAAAATATTTAATGTCTTTAAAATCTCTCTAAGAACATATATTTTTGAAAAATCAACTTCTACATTCTTATACATATTTATGTAGCTACTAAAATATAATATACATAAAACACATAAATGCTGGAATATACATGTACATAACATATACATGTATTTGATACTTAAAGAATGTCTCTATGGGCAATATAATTTTTTAAAAATTTCCACACACCAAGAGGAAAATAATTCTAAAAATTTAAAGTGTCTATTTATTTGACAAATGAATTTTAAAATACAAACAGAAAAGAAGAAAAATGGAATGTCTTCAGCATGCATTGGATCTGGGTTAACATAATTTTGAAACCAAGCAATTACAGACTTGACTCCTAAAGCCATATTTTAATCCTGCATCCCCCAGTCGCAGAGACCCGCTTTCCACTCTGCTGGAATCCACCATAGGGTTGTAGCTGCCCTGTACCTGAGAATAACGGTTGGAAAGTCAATACCTGAGAACCTTGACAATGCAGTCAGTGCAGTCTCACCTGAGCTGTGCCCTCCTCAGTGATAGCCCTACAGCAGGAGAAGGCTGAAAAGCGAAAGTGGACTGGAGATTTTTGAGTCATGAGTGCTTCAGTTGAAATCTAGATTACTTGGTCCTTAAGGCCTTTCTTTTCCTCTCCTCTCTCATAAATGCTCTTGACAACTGAAAATGTTGTTTTAAAATGTTGTAGAAAGGTGGAATGATCGTTGTTTACAGAAGTCCATACAAAATTCATCTCTCCTTTCGAAAAGAAAATTCATACACCGGACAGTGATGGTGCACGGTTTGAATCCCAGAACTTGGGAGGTAGCTGCAGACAGATAGATCTCCGTATATCTGAGGCCAGCCTAGACTACAGAGTGAGTTCCAGGACAGCCAGGGCTGTTTGATAGAGAAACCCTGTCTCGAAAAACAAAAACAAAACAAAAAAGAGAAAGAAAAAAAGAAAAGTCATAATTGAACATATAATTTAACATTAGCAGTGTTTACAAACAAGAATTTTAAAGTAAAATAAGCCCTTTGTGTATGTAAGTGTGTGCATGTGTGTATGTGTGCATGCATGCCAGTGGGGGGGACACCTCTGAGAGGTCTCAGTTCCTACTGCTCAGTGCCAATAAGCCAGTGCAGAGCAGAGGCTGGGTGGAGGAGACATTTCCCACAGAGATGTCGGGACAGGTCTCATATGTCCTACTGCCAAACAGATAGCATCCTCCAGAAACATGAGTGTCAGAAAAACAGACAGGTGGCCAACTCCTGGTGGTAATGTTTGTGGTATCTGAAGAAATTCAGGGACAAACTCATTTGTCTGCTTTCGTTGTTATGTTTCCTATGTTTCTAAGTAAATGTAGACCCAACCTAAAATGTTAGTTGTTTTAAGGGGAAAGAATTAAAGCTAGAGTGGATGGAAAGAGTCCCAATACTGCCACCTCCACATGTCTGACCTGAGGAAGCCATTCCAGATGGCCGTGCTGTTCTCCATACCATTGTTTCATTTGAAGCTGGGTACCTCACATAAGCAAAGTGACTAATCTGTGAGTTATTTTTCTTGTAGTGACTTTAGTGTTTTATGAGTCTCTCCACCTTATGTCTCATGAATTAACCTCACCCCGACATCTGAAATAGCACAGTTTGATCAAATAAGTAAATTAATAAAGTTGAACTCGCTTCCACCGAGGCAGACACAGACACCTTTCTCTATGCTGTGCTTTTATTGCTCTTCCCAGCTGATATTTATAATCCATCCATATGTGGTTATAAAGATTTATTATGAGCCTGTGGAATAAGTCCTGTGAATGTGTACAGTAAACGTTCAAGTTTGACTCTCTCTATGCCTTGGAGATTTCTAACTCGATGAAGCCATTTTGATCGCAAGCCAAGCAGTGTGCAGATGGAGCGAAGCCTTGTATTGACAAAGGGTTTAGCTCTGTGCTGTAGACTATACTAAGCCTGTGTGTGGGTTCCCTAGAAATGTTTGCAAAGCCCAGGTAGTTAGTTTCCTTCTTCTTCACTCTCCTCAAATGAGAAGAGTTGAAGTTAGAGAAACCATTGACCAAAAGTTGAAGTGGAAAATTTTAAAACCACAATTAAAGGTCTTTAAAGGCAGGACAGAGGCAACTCAGTGGTACAGTGAATGGGACATCTGTATGTCAATTGTAGCCATGAACAACTAATTACTGAGCAGGTCTTCTGTGCTGAAGAGGAGAAACCTGTAGGCACCAGCTAGTGTGAGCTCCTCCCTCCTCCACAGCAGTGGAACCAGACAGGACCCTGGCCATTTCCTTCCACACATATCCTTCTTTGTGTTAAGCTTCTCTTACACTTAATATATGTGAATATGTTTTCTGTTAAAAAAGTGTGTGTTATTTGATTGAATAGTTGACATGGGAAGACAGGTCTCTTACTCTTTCTGGGCTGCTAGAACAAAATACTGAGTGGTTTATAAATAACACAGAAGTATGTTTCACAAGAATGTGGGTTAGAAATACAAGCTCAAGACAAAGTCAGCTTCAGTGTCTGCTGTTGCTTCCCCCTTCCTGCTCTACTATGCTGCCTTTGTGGTCTGTTTTCACACAATGGAAGCAAGAAATTAGTTTTCTCAAGGTCTTTTCTCAGTCACGGGAGCTCCATGCCCATGATGGAAATGGAACTATTGCCCCCAAACCTCACTTCTGATTCTATCACCTTCGGGGTCTAGATTTCAACACATCAATCCAGGAAGTGGGAGCACATTCCAACCACAGTAATTTCGAAATAAAACAGCATAGTAAACTATCTCCCCAAATTTTAAATGAGGTTCCTTAACACCCAAGGAGTTTGTCACATAGAAAACTTTAAAAATAATGTAATTTTATTTGTTCTTTCCATTCAGTGGCATGGGTATTTACACAGAGGAGTTTAAGGGATTGCTAGAGGTAACCTGGGTTACAAACAGGACTAAGACAGTGCACTTTGATTCATCCCAGAGACTGACTTACACATTTTTTGAGGGTGAGTATCTGAACTGGTAAGAAATCTGAGCAACGTTGCCTACTTTGGCATTGATATTTTTCTTTGGATGGTGTTAATAACATGACACTCTGTTTCAAGTCTCTTGGACATCTGAATAAATGTCTGTTTGAAATAAAGTATGAAAATAAACATGTTGGTTAGTGGGAAGAGGAAATTTGGAGCCAAGAGAAATGTAAAATCTGTGTGTTCTCTGTAAGTGTCCAGAAGTGACATCATTCACTCCATGGTCAGTAACCTATTGTTCATGATTGAGAATCATGACGATGGAGATAAGCCTCATTGCACTGTCTAAACCTTTACAGATCTTATCACTTGAACAAGACCATCAGCACTTGGAAGCCTATCTTATTTGCAATGAATAATTTATGTCAGTGATTCATATTCAGTGAGGCTTGGCTAAGTCAAGAGAGTCAAGCTTTGATGAACAGGGAACACAGAGTTATAGGAGGCAGGTGGCTACTATAAAAGTGTACCATAGACTACGTGGCTTAATCCATACAAATTTATTTTCTCTGTTATTGAGTGAGACTGGAAGCCTGAGATCCAGGTGTCAACAAAGTTGGTTTCTTTTAAGACTCCACTTCTAGACTTGTAGTTGGCTGTTTCTTCTTTTTCATCACATAATTCTCCCCTCTGGGTGCGTGTGTGTGTCCTTTTCTTATAAAGATTCTAGGATTCTATGATGTCATTTTACTTTATTAACCTCTTTTTTAGAAATCCTACCTCAAAATACAGGTATATTGTGTGTACAGGGAGTTAGCATTTCAATATTGACAATAAAGATACATTTTTGTAAAATACAGTACTTGGTTGACATTGCCTGGACTACAGTAACAGGATGCAGTGGGGAGAAAATCTCACAAAAGATGAATTGCATGATATGTTAGGCCTAAGCAAGTATGGACAACTTTATGTCCGTGGAGGCCTGAAAGAACAGAAGCGCTCTACAGCTAGGTGAGTAGAAACCAGAATGGTGGCCCTTCTGGAGGGCACTCAATTCTATCACTTCCTTGTGCTGGTATCCTTAGATGGGTGTTCCTCATGCAGGGGTAATCACTTTGTACAGAGACACCAACCCATGTACTTAACAAAGCAGGGCATGTTTACAGTGTGAATGTTACTAAATTTTATGATCACAGAAGGAGAATTATGGTTACTGGATTTTAAGTGGTATCTCAAACTATCAGCAGAAGATGGGAAATTAAAAGTCGCACAGTGCATATGCATTAGCAGCTTTGCATGCAAAATAAAAGAGCTGCTAGAGGTTCTGAGAGGGAAGCAGAATAGGAAGATGAAGGAGGCAGATGAGCATTAAGACACTGATGAAAACTAGTGGCTGACCTGATTAAAGTTAAGGGTAAAAGTAGTGTGTGTGGCATTCTGTTTTTGTTTCTGTTCCCTGGCAGTTGTAGTGATTGAATCCTGAGCCTTGTCTGCACTAGACAAACGTGCTACACTAAGTTGCACACCTAATCCTGTAATGGGGCATTTTCAGAAACTATAATGGTAAATAAAAAGAAAATAAGTAAATAAACAATACTGCAGTAACTAAGGGCTGTGAGGACAAAACAGTGAGAAGGAATACATGGATTCCATGGGAAAGAATCAGAGCAATTCCGTCTAACTCCATTCAACATTCAGGAATGGAGTAACTCATTTGCTAAACCATGTGAAGTTTGAAGTCAGCTGTGGTGAGAAAGCACATGTCACAGGAAGTGACAAAAATTAACCAGGAAGCTACCTACCTAGATAAGAAGTGTCTGTCTTACCTGTCTCAGAAAGTATGAAACTCACTAACTAGAAAATGATCATTTGGAGAAATAAGAAATGGCTGCATCAACTTTAGTAGCATTTTTAGTAACTAATGGTGTTCTGTAAACGTCAAGGAAACATTAATGCATTTTTCTTTATAAAATAGAGGTATGTATTTTTACTAAATTGAACATATATCTAAGATTTGAATGAAATGTATGCCAGATGTTAAGATTGGGGGGGTGGGAACGGGATGGTCCTGGCTAACTTCAAGCTCAAAAATGCTCACCTGAGGCATTTTCTGTCCCCATCCTCTTACCTCATTACTGTGGTGGCAGCCACTCATCAGGTAATTCAAAGTGAGGAAAGATATACAAGCAAATGCTATTCCCTTACCTTTTTCCCTGCTTCAGCTTTCTGCTTGTGAGCCTGGCCCAGGTCCTTTTCTGACTCCTTTTATCCCATTCCGAAAGTGAACAGGTCCCAGGTGCCCACCACACCCCTCCCCTCCAGGTTTCTGATTTGAGTTGCCTGTAGGGTCAGAGAACTGTCCCCCTGCTGTGCTCCTGAAGTTTATACACTGAGTGTGTGAGCTTGTCTGAGAAACTCCCGCCCACATGGGGTCTGTTCCCAGGGAGTCTATTCTAAACCTGAAGTATATTAGTTGTGTGAGACATATTATAAAAATAAATGATTCTAGGTTCCCTGGCCTTGGAATTTCCTTTATGATATTTGTTTTTAAAAGGCAAAGAGTAGCAGTAAGCAGAGTTGGTAGGAACACAGGGCCTGGACTTTATTTTCCTCTGCCCTTGAACCCAGGAGCTGCACCACTTAGAGGGCATGTTTTACCTTCTCTGGGCCTCATTCCCTGTTTGGAGCTGGGGTGAACCATGCCACTTCTGGGCAACACTGGGCAAGAAGTCAGGTCTGTAAGATGTGTCCTACAGAGCTCTGTGGAGGCTAGTCTCTACCAGTGGTTTATCCAGTTAGCACAGGGAGCCAGGAAGCAGAGAGTACTAAAGGAGCTTGCACTCTCAAAGTCTAGAAGACATTTGAAAATGACCAGTCCACCAATTCCCTCATTCTACACGTGGGAAACAGTTCTGACCTAGGCAGGGGCATTCATGGAACAAAAGAATTTTATTCTTTCCATTTTAGTGTGTGTGTGTGTGTGTGTGTGTGTGTAGAGAGAGAGAGAGAGAGAGAGAGAGAGAGAGAGAGAGAGAGAGAGAGAGAGAGAGAGAGAGAGATGGGCGGGGTGGGGTCTGCTCTTTGCTTCCACCTTCAAGTTGGTGCAGGGATGGAACTAAAAAGCTCTACTCCGCTGAACCATCTCACCTGCTCAAATAAAAAGGAGTTGAGTATTTTTGGTTTTTTTGTTTGTTTGTTTTGTTTTTTGCAGGGGGTGGGCGATGTTTGTTCATTTGTTTTGTTTGTGAAAACCAAGTTAAACCTAGGTATGGCAGCTCATGTTTGTAATCCCAGCTGGAGGAAACTGAGGCAGGAGAACTGCTTCCAGTTCAAGTTAAGCCTGGAGTGCAATGAGACCTTGTCTCAAAAATGCAAACAAATAAAACATAGCTCATTATATCTGGTGTCAAGTATTCCTGTGCACTCCACAGAGACATCTTAAAATGGACAGGGCCAGCAAACATAAACAAATTTTGGTCAGGTAGACTGTTTTCTAAATGTCACAGATCCAGGAAAAGTTGCTCAACTCCTAGATGTTTCTGAGGTAGACCAGTTTGTCCCAAGTCACTTATAAATGTAGCCTTGAGTTTTCTATTTAGTTTAAATTAGAATTTTAGCTGAGGTGAAGTGTAGGTGGGCATTTGAATTTAAAAGTCCAAGAGAAAAGACACTAAAGAATTGAAAGATAAACATTTGGCTTTTCAAAGGAAAAGAAGTCCTTATTCTATTTTACAGCCAACCATAACTGGAAGATGAATGACGCTTTTTGTTAGTGTCATGCTTTTCAAATTACATAAAAACCAGGTTTTGCATGAGAGGCTCTGGTGAAGCAGCCATTGTCAACATCTGTGCCCGATTCAGCAGCACATTGTGTCCTCTACTTTCACTGACTTCCTCTAGAGCCCAGCCCAGGTGCCCAGAGTGCCCAGAGGTCTACATGCAATTTGACTCTGAACTACTAAGTTGCCACCGCCCTAGAAAGTGACGTGTCTTGCCCTCTTTTCCCCACCCAGACCACCCCCAGGACAGGCTGAATCACTCTGCTGTTGAGCAAGGTGGAGAACACATCAGTCCCAAGAAGTCTTCATTTCTTTCCAACTTCCATAACTTAAAAAGTTAGATGTAAATGTTTTTAAAATTATATTTTATGTGTGTGGGTGTTTTGCCTGTATGTATACCTGTCCAATACATGCTTGCCTGGTGTCTAGGAAGGCCAGAAGAGGATGTCAGAGCCTCTGGAATTGACCAACTCCCATATCTTTTGTCTATCTTTCATACATCATTGTTATAAATGTATTTCTAATTAAATACTAACTTCATTAGGGTCCTAAGTGATCAGATCAGTTAAATTTTTCCCAAGATAGGTAAAATCAATGAAAGGAAAACAGTAAATCTTTTCCTGTGAGACATCTGTTAAAAAGTTGTTTCACTTTGTCATGGTTGTGCTGCAATTTACAGGGATCCCCATGTGTTTACACACACACACACACAACTTACACACATTGGTTTTACTGTATATTAATTTGAGAGGGAAAGCTATCAAATCCTCCTCACATGCTAGGAAAATTAAGAACAAACATCATTTTTTTCTAGAAGTTGTTGAATGGATTTATGAAAGCTACTGATTCTTTATCACATAAGACTCAGAAACTAAAACATGGAAACTAAAGATCAGATAAATGGCCTATGTGAGTTAAAGAGTATTTGTGACTGTGTAGGTGTCGGTGCCAGCATAGCTGTTCTAGGGTCACATGGTTCTAGGGCCCTTGAGGGACTGCCACCCTGTTAGGGCAGTTCCTGGGGAAATCTATGTGCCTAGGCAGGTTTTTCTGTAGACTTTTCCTATGGTCATGATGGGTTTTCTTTGCAGGAACTTCTTTCTAAGGTCTTGGTTTCAAAAAGATGAAAAGGAAGTAACTTGATCTCATTCAACAGAATAGTCACTTCCCTCACTCAGTGTTAAACAAGGAGTTGTTTTCTTATAGCTCTAAAGCTAGAATGACGTATCTGATGAGTACATGATTGAAAAAAGGCAATTAGATGAAGACAATGCAAAGAAGAATGGATGACTGATGCTGGGGAGTACCTGCCCATGCTGTTCTTCACTTGCTGTCTGCTTGATCCACTAATATAGGATGCTTTGTCATTGCCATTACCTTTTCCATATGCCTAGGAAACATTTGAGTCACAGTGCACACATGATATTCACAAGGACCTGGTAGCAAATACAGTTCCTCCTGGGTCCTTACTTCTAATGGCTGCAGGTAGAAGACTACAAGCAGGTGGGATCTCTTATTGGCAGCTTCCTACTTCATCATAAGGCCAGACAGAAGCAATGACAGACCAGAAGGCAAGGGTGATATTTTTTTCAAGTGGCGCCTCTGCTCCTACCACAGTTCTACAGAGAGACTGAAGGCCCATGACCTCCAGTGCTTTGGGGCAGACATTTTTCACTTTCCTGGTTGTCTCTCAGGATCTCTTTCCAGGACAAAGAATTTGGGGAATCATGCCCCATCTTAATTACTTGAACTTGAATAATAGCTACCACATAGATGTCTTGAGGAAAAGGTGAAGATATAGTTATGTATAAGATACACACTTGCTCAAGCACATGTACATGTACTCATGCATATTTTTGTGCATGTATTTTTATGCATGCAGAAGTGCACACACATGCGTGCTCATGCACAGGCACACACACACACACACACACACACACACACACACACACACACCTTCTCTCTTGAACACAGTCTTCCTGCTTGCCCATTCCCACAAGTTCCAGAATTTCCCTCAGAAACAGTCTCCAGTGGTGTGATTCGTCCCTCAAAATGTGTAAGTCTGGGGTTGGGTTTCTTCACTTCCTTCTGTAAAGGCATAGCGCCAATGACGACTGCAGAAATCAGCCTTTGCAGTTAGAAAGTCTAAATGTTGATATCTGTAAGAGTAATATGTAAATGGATCTGGTTTTCCTTCTAGAATATCTGACCTTTTGTTTCTAATTTAATAATACCTAGCTTTGAATGCAATATATTCACATCTTGCAGGCTGTGTCCCACAACAGTCAGGGAGCAGCCCTTCCTGCAGGCTGCCAAAAAAAAAAAAAAAAAAAAGAGTACTGAGATAAAAGATTGGGGGAGGGGAGGGAACAAAGGGGAGTCAACAGATTACACACCATGCTGCAAGAGTCTCCTCTGGGAGAGTTCTTAGGAGGGAAGAATGGCAGGTGCAAGAACACCCCCCCCACTTTCTCTCTTTTGAACTGGGGTAGCAAAGATTAAACTGTTAATGAGAAACACAGCCAGGAGTGTTTATTTGTGCTGGCCTTGTGGAATGATGAGCCACAAGATCGGGATTCAAAAGAGCTGTTACGTACTCTCACCACCACCCCTACACACACACACACACACACACACACACACACACACACACACACACACACACACACACACCAATGTTTTAAAGTGCTGGAGATCTGTTGAAAGATTCCTAAGTATCAGGCAAAGGGATAACGTCCACCAGGGACAGATTAAAGATTCTTCCCAAGACACACCCAGGGCATCTGCACTGTCCACTCCCTTCCCTCACCCACCTTCATGACCATGTAGAATGCATCCTTTCCAGAGCCCAGCAGAAGTGGGTACAGTGACAGGGATGCACTATGGTGTGTGTAAAGCTGAAAAAGATAAGCCCCGGTCTCTGGAGGAGTCTGAGTCATTTGATAGTTGAAATGTGGAAAATACTCAATGAATGCCACTACTCAAAATCAGGTCTTGTGATGCCAAGTTTAGTGTCATTTCCTTTCCCAATTTCACTCTAAAGGAACTCATTTTCCATTTCCTACTTGCCAGAATCCTTTTTTTCTTTCTCAGTCTCTCTCTACCCCACATTTCAGTTTCACAAAGTATCTGGCTCTGGTGACATAGCTATCTGTTATTTGGAAAGATGCACCATGGTGAATGCTTCCCATCCTATGACACCCAGAAGAAGACCACACCTGCCTTCTGCCTTTTTACACCATTCACTAATTAATACCCACTGTGTTCTCGGTACTCAACTGCCTGTGAAGGTCTTCAGAAACAAGTGTTGAACCTCAGAGCAGAGGTGGATATTAAGAGATGACATTGGTGAGTGCTTCCCTACAATTACCATGTCATGAGAAGGAACACAAAGGAAAAAAAACAGAGATGGATTTGCTCTGGGAGACGTGGAAAGCTACCAAGAGTAAGTAAGATGCAACAAGGCATCATTAGTTTGTTTGGGGAAAGATGTGCTAATCAAAGAGAAGGTTGTGTACTCTCACCCAGTAGTCATCACCTGGTGACCCATTTCCACCAGGAAAGAGAGAGACTAGGAGCATGTTCCTGCCCAGGCTGCCTGAGACCTGTTTCAGTAGGATTACGGGGGCAAACTTCAACATCCTGATTTTTTAGCTTCCTTCTTGATAAGATGAGGTCAATTCAGTACCAGGGTAGAATAATAGAATTGGTGGCAAAGCTGACAAGATAGCAACAGTCAGGGAAAGACCACAAGGTGACAAACATAAAGATCCAGAATGAGTTGGGCAAGACGAAGGGGAGAACTAAGTCTGAGACCCAGACATGATTCCTGTCCTATTTGTAAATTTATTTAGCATCATATGTTATGAAAACAGAATGAGTTCTCAGGAGATATTCCCTGGATGCCATGATAAATAGTTCTGCTCAATGTGGGCAGTACCACTGGCCTTGCAGCCTGGGAACAGGACTTGACTGTAATTACCTCCGAAGTGGAAAGAAAAAAGAACTCTCACATCCTGACTCTAAAATTCTCTCTTCACCTTGTGAGTCAGTACATAAACTTTAATTCAGACATTGGCAGTACTGTCAGCAGCTCATACGTCATGAGTGGAGAGTCTCTGTGGTTGTGTGTACCCAGGAGCAGGCTGTGGCTGCTGCCATCCGTGGAGGTCGGGGTTTCCTTTAGTTATAGAAACCCCAGAGATAAGGTCTTGCTCCAGGCCTGGGAAAAGAAACAAGATACATTACTTAGTCTCGGTTTCTATTTGGGGGTTGAGTAGTCTGGGACAAATTCTTCTTGTTCTTGCTTTTAGCCTTACACAGATGTCTTCATACACTTACTGAATAGTGTAGAACTAGACATTTGGATGCCCTAGATAGGACTTGAAGAATAGCATCCCTACAGACTGCCCAGGGTTCAATGGACCAGGATGGAAGGACCCACAGAATATCAATCTTAATTATTGTGAACTCAACAGATAATAGCAATAACATTAGAAACTTGTCTTCTTCTGCTCTTTAGTCAGTAAGTTCTCCATGGGACTCATTTCTGAAAGAGTCCCAATAGATTGGGATAAAATGGAGGACTTGAGATAAAATGGGGAATGTGAGTGGCATGAAGTGAAGGTTTTGAGCTGAAGGCAGCAGAGATGGAACTAAGACTTGGCTAATATCCCTGTGAGGAACACAAGCCCTTTACCTCGAGACTCAAGGCCCCTCACTTTTCCCTTTTTCTATTTTCTTTTAAGCATGGTTGTATCTAGTAGAAGAATTCAAGTAAAATTCAGCCCACACTGTTAATGAATTGAATTCACGTCACCAATATGACACTTGTAAATGCAAAACAGACCTGTCAGGTCCTAGTTTAACTTACTTTGTTGGTGGATGATGAGAGGGAAAGTATGAACTCCAGATTGTGTGTGCACTAAGACACTAAATTTTAGGATATGAAATGTCTCCCACAGATTCAGGTGGTGAATGCTTGGTCTCCAGACAGCAGTGCTATTTGAAGAAGTTGAGGAACATTAGCTGAAGGATGTAGGTCACTACGGACATGGCCTTTGAAGGTTATACCTGATTCTCATCCCAGTCCCAGCACCACGCTTCCTGTCTGTCCTCTGCCGTAGTCTCCTGTCACCATGAGGTTGTGTGTTACCATGAACTCAGAATCAACAGACCCAAGCACTGTGGATAGAAACTGTAAATAAATCCTTCCTTTCTTAAGTTATTTATGTCAGGTATTTGTCATAAAGACAAAAACCTAACACACTACTGAAGAAACCACCAATAAAACCACCCTAAAATACTCTTAAATGTGAAGTGGGGTTGCTAATGTAAAATGATACTGAAGAAAAACACAATCATTTTTAAGATTTTGAAATGTCTCATTATATCTGAAATGGCTTTGGTTTGGTGTTAGATAGTTTATGAGCATGAAAATGAAATTACAGAATGTAAAATTAAAAAAAAACTTAGTATCATATAACCAGGAAACTTGAAATGTGAAGGGACTTTCCATGTGTTATATTTATGGCTACAAACACCAGATTATGCCATGTGGGAAGGAAATCAGAGTTCACATTTGCTCCTGTTACCTTGTCCAAGTGTAACAGCCCTTCTCTCAGTCAACACCCATAGTGTGGGGTTCCTGGGGTCCACTAATTTTTCTTGCCTGGGGTGAGCCCTGTGTAGAATGAGTGCTCTTTTTATCCTTTGGACTTGTGAGAGCTTCTTGATACTATTGAAACAGCAGCATATCTGCCAACTAAGAGAGTACTTTCTGCTCTCTTCATCGTAGGAAGTAAAACATCAATATCTCCCTTCTGTTTCTCTGCACCCACCACAGAGTAAAAGCATCTTCACCTTGGGGCTTTGGTGACCTTGGGAAAGTCATTCCTTTGACCTTAGATAAGTTTTCTGTGCTAAACATGGAGACAGACTTCTATTCAAGTGATAGAGAAACCTGGGCTCCTACCCTCACTAGAAACTATATGGCTCCTATTAGTCATTCTTCTTTCTTGTATGACACCCTTAATCTCTTGTATCTTGATCATTGGCGTTATACAATATTCCATGTTGTTAACAGTTAAAGACAAACTTGGAGTGCCACATAGTCTCTCCTGGAGCAATGGTTAATAGGGCCTAGCAAGCCAGTCTGGGGGCTGAAGATATGGCTCTGTGGTTAAGGGTACTCAATGCTTTGGAAGAGGACCCAGGGATCAGTTCCCAGAGTCTATATGACAACTCACCATCATCTGTAACTCCAGTTCCAGGGTGTCTGATGCTCTCTTCTGACTTCAGCATGCACTGTACACATGTAGTTCACATAAATGCCTGGGTCCAAAACATTCACACACAGAAATATGCTTCCAAAAGAACCAGTTTGATGCAAGGTTAGTAATGTAGTTTGAGTAAAACAAGAAATGCTTTAATTTGTAGTTGTTCGTGTTTTACAATAATTTCATTAATTTTGCTGGCTTAGCACTGCCAGTCTAAAAATCTGAAGTCTGAATGCTCCAGAAATGTTTTTTTTTGGCCTGGCGGGGGGGTGTGGAGAGGGTAGTGTCAGAAAGGACAGGGCACAAGGAAACATGAGCATAGAAACAGGGACTGACCTATATGGAAGAAGGTTAACAAGTACAACAGAAGAGAATTCTGGAGGTATTGGTCAGGTCAGGTTCTCAGGAGTTCAGAACTCTAGTCCATAGGAAACTGGGAACTGTGAGGAGTGCTTGGACAGTGGTTTCCTAAAACAACAGAAGAGACCACTCGTGGGAGAAAAGGAGCTGTGTAGACACGGTGAAGGTGTTAAGGGTCTGCACTCAAAGGAGCAAAGAAAGCAAAGGCAGGAGGAGGCAGGACACTCAGGTAGTTGCAGGTGAAATTTTGATGATTCCACTTATTGGTGTATACACCTGATTCCATGTCCCTGAGAGTGAGTGGGACATTAACTTTATATAAAGGGGTATTTTTCCTATGGTTGAATTACATTTGCAAGGCTGCACCTTGGGAAACTACTGAAAGGGTTTTCCTACAGCTTATGGTAGAGAAACCCCACGAGGTAACCCCTAACTGCTGAGACTGGTTCCTGACTACAGCGAGAATACCACGCATGGCGGAAATTGCATTTCCACACTCCATGCTCCTGCTTCCTGGATGCTTCAGCTTCTCCCCCCACCCCCAGTTCTCTCAGCCACACTTGTCATCAGAGAGTCACATGATTGAGTTCTCTTTGATTAACTTTGGCTAAGATATTTGGAGTAGATGTCAGTGTCCCACACTGACCTGGATTGACACAAAATCCAGTCACATCAAGATGTAAGGTAAGTAGAGGTCTTGACTCACAAACTTAGGAAGGAAAATCAAGCTCTGTAATTGTTTTTCACTTCAGTTAAATCTGACTGTGGTTGGCTGGCAGGCAATACAGCATCAGTTTTTTCCTGGGCAGCTTTGTACCCTGAGGTCTATTTGAGAATGTAGATGTCTCAGATGAGCTTAGCAAAATGCTTTGAAGAACCCCTCCATCTTAGGCAACACTAGTAACTTTAGTGAGATAAACCGTCAGTTCATATGTTCCTAGAAAGTTTGCAGGTATGGATGGATAGGCTTGGAGTTCAGACACTTTAGCCCCATACTGTCAGGAGCGGGATTGAATTTCCATATAGAATGACAAAAGCTTAAAAGGGATTTTAGAAACAAAAGAACGGGGAGAAGCACAGCTTCTTGGTAGCAGCATTTTTCTCAGGTGGACTCTGTTTTGCTAGAGACAAGCAGAGACTTATGTGGCTTGCTTAAGGGAGTCTTCCTGTCTCAGCATAAGCAAAAAAACAAAAAACAAAAAAACAAGCAAGGTTCTTTTCAGAGGCTTTGCTAACAATTAAATGATGTGCATGAGCATCTGGCAGTGGCAGTGACCACACCTCCAAGCCAGCACCATGCTACTGGATGTCAGCATAGACTGAGGCAATAAGCTGGAGTCAAGCTTACACCCGCCATGTTGGAAAGCCAGCAGCTGTTTCCACTTTAATTTTAGCAATGTTCTTTAGCCTATATAAGACACATGGCCAGAAAAACATAAAGTTTTAGAGTAAAGTCAGGTTCAGATGAAGAAAAATATAAGTAGACTTGGGAGAATAAAAGAAACAAGATATTGGAAAAAATAAAAATAAAGTAGCTGGGTGTGGGGGCACACGCCTTTAATCCCAGCACTCCAGGGGCAGAGGCAGGTGGATTTCCAGAGACATACCCTGTCTCAGAGAAAAAAATAAATAAAAGTAAAAGAAATAGAGTAACATAAGCCATGTAAAATGGAAAGTACACAGAAAGTCTGGATATTGTATGCTATTGTGTTTTTCAGTTGTTCAGTGGCTAAGGAAGGAACAACTACTGAAATATACTTGATTATAAATGATGCTGAATTAATCCAATTTATATATTTCAAAAGTTGACCTCTAACTTTAAATATAAGGACTGGTTACTTGGGGAAAGAGTTTTTATTTATGTTTTTACAGAAAATGGAAAGCTGTTGATTCCTTCCAGGCTTCTGTGGTTTGATTTACCAAGACCCCCAGAAGCAGTGGCCCAGGTGATCCAGCATCTGAAACAGCTGAGATGATTCAGCCTTAAGGACTACAAAAAACAAGAACTTGGCCAAGGTTTCTGAGTTTTGTCATGATCCCCATGGTATGAACAGCACCTCCTTCCAGCAGGAAGCAGTTTGGAATGAGCTACCTCCAAATTCCCATATTATTTATAAATCTTTTTTTCATTTAAATGGGGTTGCTTATAATTGGTTAATGATCACAGCCAATCTCTTTTCAATGGTAAAAGGGGAATTATGGTATGGAAATGAATACTTTGTATTGCTATGGTTTTTCATTTATTGATAAAAATTCAAGGTCAGTTTAGTGATATGTATACTTCTCTTGATTAAGTATTGTGCTTATACTAATTATAGATAGTTACTTATAATAGTCAGAACTTATAGTTAGGCAAGTTAGGCTTTCTAGATACACAGAACTATTTGAGATAGATAGACAGTCTTCAAACCTTTCAAAGACCTTCAGAAAATGGCATTTAAAGTGGTTTATGGTTTTTCTTGACAATGAGAAATGTTTGCTCCTGGCAGCACCAATTACGTCTGAGAGGAAGATGGGCATCAAAGAAACTCGTTATGGAGTTTGCTTTCAACATGGCAAGATTAGCCATTTGGGCAAGAAACTGCTCTTGCCTGGACTACTTGACTGTTGCTGTATAAATTGGACATGTAAGACCCACAGGAAAGTTACTGCTGAACTCAAACAGTCCTTCAGGGTTCTTGCTTCATGGAAGAGTCTATGAGACTTTCTGCAGGATACAGAAAAATGAATGATAGACTGCCAATGCAGATGGACAGTTTGAAATTTTCTGCTTTGCTGAGAAGTCTTCTGGACACATTGTGGCCTAATGGGCTGAAGATGGATGCCCCTATGTTACAGAGGAACTTCAGGTAACTGTCCAGATAGTGAAATGTCTCTGTCAATCCTAGTGTTTATATATTATCCTTCTGTGGTCTTTGATGGAGTTGAATGCAGATAGTTGTCATCATAGTTTTCCTTAGTTATGATAAAAGATAAGCTACATATAAGACTTGAGACTCATACAGATAGGATAGATGATAAAATACTTTCTTTAAATCTTACTAAATGTTAATGGACAAAATATTGTAGCTATGTTCTTACTTGATAACTGTTCTGTTATATATAATTTGACTATGTTAAAGTTAAAACCTTTCTTTTTATTTAGACAGAAAAGAGGAGATGATGGGGAAGTCCTGTGTATATGTCAATAAAGCACTGTTGGCCAATAGGGAAGCAAGATAGGTGGGACTAGGAGTTAAGGAGTATTCTGGGAAAGAAAGACATAGTCAGTCATGATGTAGCTGCCATAGGAATAAGAGGTCCAGATCCTTTTCTCCGGTAAGAGAAATAACAATTATGGATTAAATACTTAAGCCAGAGCTAGCCAGTAAGAAACAAGCAAACAGCCAACAGCTTCATAATTAATATAGCCTCCTGTGTGTTTATTTGGGACTGATGCAGCTCTGGAACCAGGCTGGCAGAAAGGCTGCACTCTACACCATATCTTAGCACCTACCACCTTAGATGCCCCCATAATCAATTTTTGGCTTTCTGTTACAGTTTTTTTTATCATGAGTATCCCCCAAAGCTCATGCATTAAATACTTGGTTCCAAGTCCATGGTGCTATGGGAAGCAGTGGAATATTTAAGTGGTGGGGATAAGTAGTAAGAAATTAGATTACTAGGAACCTGATATCAAAGGGGATTATGATACTGTGATTCTTTCATAGTCTTCCTCTTCCTCTCCCTGTCCTCCCTCTCCATTAGTGTCTCCCCCTGCAAGGCTGTGATCCACTACATGCTTCCTGTCATAATGTGCTGTGTCTCCACAGACCACAGAGTAGATGAACTGGCCATAGACTAAAATGCCTAAAATGATGAGTAGAAAGAAACCTTCCCTCTTTTCCAGTTAATTGTCTTAAGTATCTTTCTACTGACAGAAAGCTGACAAATATATCTGCACAGGTATCTGGACCCTAAAAGAGAGTGGGTGACAGTGCTCCCATTCTGAATCCCTGGACTCAAGTGAACACTCAATTTGAACCCTGCCACTGCACCTTCAGAAGAGATAAAGAGATGGGAATGTTCAATGATCAGGGCAAGTGCAGAAAACATCCAAGCAACAAACACAGAATTGGTCCAATGTTAAGTTTGTGGATCAAGATTAAGCTTAGATCACTGAGTGGACAGTGTTGGTAGGGTCCTGTCTCCCTTTCTTGGAAGCAGATACCTAATGAGGACAAGAACAGATGATCTGGAAAAGTCCCCCCAAGGCCAGGACACCCTGTAAATCCCCTGCTTGTTTCATGGAGAAAGCCCAGGGAGGTCATGAGTTAGCCACAAATAGCTTCCTCTCTGTCTTCAAGAAAGGTTCAATTCAAGACTTGATATAAGGATCATTTAGTGGAAACAACTGAAGATATGCTTATTTTATGTAATTTGGTACTTTTGTCATATAGTTTATTTAATGTTCTTTCAAGTGGAAGAAAAGCAACAAATGATATTTCAAAAGATTACTTCCATGTTTTAAAGTCGTATGATGGTTAAAAGTTTCTTTTCTCAGTTCAGAAAGTAAACAACAGTCTAATCACGTAAGAACCTCCCTTCAACGCAACCACAGAGGGCTGGACAGCACTGCACTCTGTGCCTGCCATTCATGAGATTTCTTTTCTGTTCTGAGGTACTGGGGATGAGGACAACCTCCCTCCTCCCTTGATGTTTACAGACCAGCCTCACTGTTTGCTATGATTCTACTCCAATCCTGTCTCTTAAGCTCCTTTCTTTTTCTTTAGTTTTTTTAAATTTATTTGTGTGCATGTGTGTATGTTTGTTATGCACAAGAGTGCTTTTGGAGAGGTTCTGTGAACTGAGTTGGTCCTCTGGAAGAGCAACAAGTTCTGTTAACCACCATGCCTACTCTCAAGTTCCTTAATCAGGTCCAATACTGTTTGAAGCAACCCTGGCCCTGCTGAGGTTCCTGTAATGCTTTCTTTGTCAACTTGGCAGTCAGCTGTGCGTGCACACCTGGACATGCCTAGCATCTCTGAGGGATGCTGCTCCCTACTGGTTCTTCTTTGATCTCCTCTGAGAACCAAAGGTGCTTTGATAACAGAAGTCATCCCTTTCATTAAATTGACTCTTCTTCCATAAAATCTTGACTAGCTAGGGCATTAGCATCTCTCAACCCCTGGAGCTTTAACCTCTGGGGAGAGAAGGTCTGTGTACAGTGCTGTGGACAACCTCAGGTAGATTATCTGTTCCAGTCTCCAACATTCTGCCAGGCTGAAAGATCCCTAGAAAAATAAAAAACAATATACTTCTCCGTCAATTCTTTCCATCTACTAGGAATTTAGGCACCTGCAGGGAGACCTACATGGAAGTTCATCCCATCTCCCCAAGGTCATTGAGTACTTGAAGCCAGAGAGCATCAGTCAGACAAGAGGATGAGATGAACTGAAGCAGATGAAGACTTGCTGAGGAAGGCTGGCCAAGGCTGAGCCAATGGCAGACAATGGCATGTTGACAGTTGCTCAGCAGAATCCTGGGTCCCATGTACACACATGTAGTAGAGGCAAACTTTACCACAGTCGAGGTTTGTCCCTGTAGGGAAACGGCTTTGGGGGCTGGGAAATGATCTCAGAGCCTGACCCAAGTAGTGGGTGAGGGGGTTCTACCAATTTCTCATGGGGTTGAGGCCTTGTTCCTTGACACGACTATCTCATATCAAACAAATCACATTCTCTCAGGACTTTACTACATCTTCACACATTCACTCAAGGCTTCCTGGACTTCCCACATCAGGTTGCCATTTTGTTCTGATAGGTGTCCTTTACGTTAACTGCAACTTCCCTTTTATGTATACGTAAGACAGGGTCTCTTATAAGCAGTCAGAAAAATCGTGTTTGACTTTGGTTTCCATAATGCTACTGGTTTTTAAGTAGCTAGGAGGTTCTTGCCTCCTTTGTAATTCATGGGTCAAACAGAAAATACCAGATAAGTCAAGTGTATAGTAATTCGATCTCTAATTCCACATTAAGTTAGGCACAGAAACTGTGCTTCCATGGAACAAGTGTTAAGTGCTTTTAAATTTTTACAAGAGAAAAGTGACCATTGAGAAACATCTATTAATTTGATTTTATGTGACCTAGTTAAAAAATGGTCACCCTCTGAAACTAAATACTCCAGGTTCTATGTCCTTAGGAGATAGAGTCTGAGAGACTAGCCCTCAGTAAGTAACAGTTTGTGATCACAGCTGGAAAAAAGCCATGGGGGGAGACCCCTATACCATACATTTGAGTTTCCTCTAGTAGCATAGCTCAGGCCTGGCTGGTCCTGCTGCAAATGCCCAAGCAGAAAAACAAGACATGATTTTATTATTTCCTTTTTATTCAGATAGAGGTCTCATACTGTAGCTTAGGCTAGCCTGGAACTCAATATGTAGCCTAGGCTGGCCCTAAATTTGAGGCCATCCTCCTACCTTAGCCTTCTAATCTAGGATTACAGATTCAAGCCATTATCACACCTGGCTCCCAAGCTTCTTAAACATTTACACATACAAATAAGCCAAACAATTTTTAATTGAATGGCTTGTCAATGCTCTCCAGTAGATCTTCATTTACAAAGGCAATTTGCATCTCTAATTATTTAGACACTTTTCTAAGTGTACAGCCTACAGGCTATTCTTTTCTTCCCTCCTTCTTACATTAATTGATTCACAGCAGCAAGAGTGTTTCTAGAACACAGTCATCCCATTATGTGCAGTGAATAACTCTAAATCGATTCAAAATTTCAGAATCCTGCACTGATTCTATGGAGTTAGTCAATAGCCAGGAAGCTAACAACTTCGTGAGTAGTTCCCTGCGTGCCATGTTAATGGCACCATCTCTGAGCTGTCCAGGAGTATCTCAATGCATACAGAGCCCAGTTCATGTGGTCAATGCCCTATTGACAGGCTTCCACACAATATCTGAAGTGTTTTTATATCAAAGATCATATAAATGACTATATATGTGTGTGTGTACATATATATGTATATATATGCCTTTATACATTGTTCTCTTTGAGCAACTTCTATATGTGAAGTGACTGATTATAGATCATTGGTAGAAGTTTCTTGCCTCTTTACCCATTGTTCTTCATGTAGAACTAATGTGGAATACCCCTCTCCCACCCAGCAGGCACCAGAGGATTCCCTGAAGACTGAGAATAGCTTGCAGAAGTAGGGGTGGGGCTGCTGAGATGAGTGTCCTGATCTCAATAGTGAGAGGATGTAAGATGGCTGTGCCCTTTCCATGAAGACAGGATAACTTGTGTGTGGGTACAAGGGATAGCATCGAGGACCTCAAGCATGGTACTAGGTGTTAGTACCTAGGCAAGGACCCTGCTCTTCAGTTTTGCCCTAGGTCCTAGACATCTTTAAGGTGATATACATGCTAACTGTTTTGATTTTATCATAACGCAATGTATGTATTTATCAAAACACCCCACTGTACCCCATAAGTATGTCCAATTACTATGCATGTCAGAAGAGAGTTCTAAAAGTCAGAAGAAAGAAATTCTAGCAATGCACCACCTCTGCACTGTTACCCTGCTTCTGCCATACCCAGAGATGATCCCAGGTAGATCACGTCCACACCATTCTCTCCATGAACGAATCCCCCAAAGGAGAGATTTCAGAGCATTTCACAGCAGGAAACGTGAGCTGCCTCCATATGTGCCTGGTAGAGCCAGGCCTGCTGAGCCCCGGTACTGGCTCATGCACCAGGCCTGCCTAGGCCCACTTCCTACATCCATTCCTTCATCTGACCTCCACCTGGGGTGGCATCCATCCTGGACCCTGGGGTCACAATAGTAGGTCAGGATCAGTTCCTGGACTCAGGTTCCTTGTTCTCCTTTCCCAGAGCGGAAAATTAGAAGACTATTAGGATGCCAAGCAAGGGAAAGTGTAAGTAAGACACAGCATCATTTAGAGAGGCAGGGAAGGAGTGGAGACCATCCGGAGGGTCCAGCAAGTCACCAGAAAAATGGCACTTTATTATCTAAAGAGAAACATTTTACCCATGAAAGGAACATGCAGAAAACTGAAGCCCAGTAGAAGCATAGACCAAACCAAAGAACCTTGTGGTATTCTGGACTGTAAGCATTCATCTCAGAGCCAGGTATGTCGATGCACACCCACAATCCCAGCACTGGGCAGGTAAGATACAAGAACCAGGGGCTCAAGGGAAGCCTCTACTATACTGTGAGTTCAGGCCAGTCTGGGCTATGTTCCTGAGACCCTGTTTCCAACAAACACAAAAACAAAAATCAAGCAATCAATAAATAAAAGCTCAAATTGATGAGACACGTATAGAATGGGATCATAGTTGACATGTATGTTTTCCTTTGATCTGGTCTTCTAGTTCAGCAACACAGTCTGAGTATCTCTGGTCTGTGTACTCACAGCCTCTTAAAAGATACTTAAAGGCAGCAGCTGTCTACATTACAGGCAACACACAAGGTGTTTTAAAACTTGCAATGATTGAATTATGGGTTTTAGGCCAGACTCCCCTCTGTCACCCTTTCACATACTTATCCTTGAGCTGCCTTTTTAGGGAAGTTCTTTTCTCTCTTAATGAAAATCTGGTATTGTAATAGATCATTGGATTTGTGAATCGCTGTCATAAAATCTAATCTGGAACCTCAGTCTCGTTCATAAAAGCTCAGGTTCCCTCTGGTCCTACTAATATTATAAGTAGGAACACTGAGAGAATTTCCTACAGAATGTTCTAGATTTCAAAACACTGCCCTAGGGATCCTTCTCAGAGGCTTGACCACTGCTGTCCTCTATTGATCATGTGAGGTACTGCACAAAAAAGCCCCTTTGCCGCTTAGGAACTGGTTATTTGTGGTTCATCCAATGGCAGCTGGGAATTCCTGAGGCATTTGAAAAGGTGCTAAATTGTCTCTTGATTAGAGAGTGGCATGGCATAGATCCAGTGCGTTGTGCTTCAGATGGAACTGCTTAGTCCTTGGCTGGAGCCAATGCTGACTATTTTCGCAGATGCGTACAGATACACATTGAAAGAGCCCCATGAACTCATCCACTAGTTAGATCAGAGCTTGTATTAATTCTGTGGCTTGAGGCCCCCTACTGCTTTCCAGCCAGGCCTCAGAGGTAATGCTCCAGAAATACCTTGGACAATCCAATGCCAAACTTATATTGGCAGTCAGAAATCCTTCAAGTTCAAAAGGTCAAAAGCCCTCCTTTCCACCAGGCAGGGTCTGTCCACTTTAGAGAAGTCAACACAAGAAGCTCACAGGTAGACATGTGTGCTGAAGTCAACACCAAACCTGGAGGAAGAAACAAGGCAGCTGTTTTAGTAAGGGGAAAATGGATCCTTAGAAACAAACTTAGTTTCTGTTTCTTTCCAACAATTGTGTGTGTGTGTGTGTGTGTGTGTGTGTGTGTGTGTGTGTGTGTGTGTGTGTGTAAAGGGAGAACAGGGAAAGTGAGATCTGGCCCCTCTGTAAAGCTTCAGTAGGATAAGAGCCAGCACTGTCCCGGGAGGAGAGTTAATCAGATGTGCATGCCTGTGTTCCCATGGATGGCTGTGCTTCTGTCCTTGTGTGCAGATGCTGGTATCATTAATCTTCCTCAGTTACTCTTCCACCTGATTCTTTAGACAAGGGCTCACAATCGGACCAAGAGCTCATTGACATAGTCTCACAGTCAGCTTGCTCTGGAGATCCCCTGTCCCTCTGGGTATTACAGGCAGATGGTCACACCCACCCAGAATGTATGTGGGTTAAGAGGAATCCAGATTCCTGGAGATCTGAACTCTGGTACCCACACTTTATGGCAAACACTCATCTTCTGTGCCATCTCTCCAGGCTCCCAAAGGAAGGATTTTAAATGTTATTACCATATCTGCTACATCTTGAGGCAATGGTCATGCTATTTAGTTTAATTTGGTCATTCATACTGTATGTATATATGGAAAATCACACTATAACCCATGAGTGCAACTATTACTATTTTCTCATTAAAAATGAAGTTATGAAAATGTCTAAAAATTGAAATGATGCCTAGATGATTAGAACGATGCTGGTGATACTCTTGGTGGGGACTGAGGTTGCTGAGCCTGGGCTAGATGAGCAAAACTTGGCACTGCATGGAACTCCCTGGAAGGGGAAAAGGGAAGCAAGGAGTGAAGCAGAAACCAGACTGAGGTTTCTGGAAACAGTACAGCCAAGAGAAACGGCTTCAGTGGGGAAAGGGTCAGACAGTGATACATTTTCATAAAATTCATTTTCATAAAACGTGATGACATTTTAGTGAAGTGAGAACTCATTTTTCTCTTCCAAAACTTCAGGGTAAGACCACCTAAATGAGTTTTCTAGGGGTTTTGAAGGTTTAAAAAGTCATTAGCAGAGAAAAAGGTGGGGCGTGGATTTCACTATTTCAGCAGTACATGGCCACATTTAGACACCAGGAAGATGAAATGAAAGACACAGTCTGGAGTTTAATATCCACCATTTTCTGATGTTGAAAAGGGTGTTGAGGCAGACAAGGAGACGTTGGCATCCTCCTCTTAGAGTTTGTTCGACCATCCCAGCTGGTTTTCACTTGGGAGAGGGAGAGGAGAGCTTGCCTACTAAGTGTTTAAACAATTAACTGTGATACTTGAAAAAGCTCTTTTGGTTTGTTCATTTGTCTGATTGTTGTTTTTGAGACAAGGTCTAGCTGTGTAGCCCATATTGGCCTTTACCTAAAAATTCTCTTGCTTTAGTTTTCTGAGTGCTGGGATTTCAAGTGTGTATCATTACATTGTTACTTTATTTTATTCTCGGTGCTGAAGATTCAACCTTGACTTTACACAGGCTAGCCAAGCATGCTGTCACCAAAATGTATCTCCAGCCCTTGTTTGTTTCTTAAACTACCTTCTTTTTTCTCAGTCCTGGGAATTGAGTCTGCAGCCTAACACAGGCTAGACAAACACTCTACTACTTTGAACTGTATCCCCAACCCTGAGATGCATTTAAATGCCAGGTACTCATGAATACATACATACATACAAACGCTTTATATTTTAGTAAGTGGTACATTCATGTATAAACATGCATATTTTCATAGAAAAGTTATAGAAGTCTTCAAAACGTAAAGGAACAATTAAACAACTTCTACATGATGAGGATGCCATCTAATATTTGACAGCTCTTCTCATAATTCTTTTAATTATTGGTCTATTTCTCTACTAGAGTCTGTATCTAGATTTGGAAATCAAATTATGTCTTATGCTTAACAAAATCAGTTAATTTTCCTTTAAAAGGGTAAATCTATTTTGCAGATTCTTACAATTCAAAGCATAATAATAATCCATTATAGTCACTATATTATAGCTGAAATTTAAATAATTTTCATTAAATAGTTGACAAAATAGCATTGTGATTAACATCTCATAATGCTTCTTTTGCTTCTTTTGTAACTTATTTTATAATTTACTAACAATTAAGAATCACTAAAGATTCCCATTTTCCTGAGGAATCTACATATTGATTTCCAAAGTGGCTGTACCGAGTCAGCCCTTCCACCAGCAATGGAGGAGTGTTCCCCTTTCTCCACATTCTCTCCAGCATAAACTGTCATTGGAGTTTTTTATTTTAGCCATTCTGACAGGAGTAAGATGGTATCTCAGAGTTGTTTTGATTTGCATTTCCCAGATGACTAGGGATTTTGAACACTTTCTTAAGTGTCTCTCAGCCATTTTAGACTCATCTACTGAAAATTCTCTATTTAGTTCTGTGCCCCACTTTTTGATTGGGTCATTTGGTGTTTTGGAGACTTGCTTCTTAAGTTCTTTGTAAATTTTGGAGATCATCCCTCTGTCAGATGTGGGGTTAGTAAATATCTTTTCCCAATCTGTGGGTTGCCTTTTTGTCAGTGAGGAGTCCTAGGTAATCTATGGGACCTTGGGTGTTATTTATCCCTGGCATACAAATAGACTTTGAGTGCCCATCCCACAATGAGGAATGCACTCTCAGCCTGTACTCTTGTGGAAGGGCCTAGGCCCTGCCCTAGTTGAAATGGCAGACTCTGGAGATACACCATGGAGGGCCTCGCCTTCCCTGGGAATCGAAGTGGAAACTGGGTGGGGGGCTGGGAGCCTGGTAGGGTGGGCAGGGGAGAAGGGGAGGGAGAGGGAGCTGGGATTGACATGTGAAACAAGCTTGTTTCTAAGTTAAATGAAAACATGAAGAGAGAAAAAAAAAGGACCACTAAAGAGTTGGGCTGTTGGTGGAGCACTTGGAAGATAGATGCATGTGAATCGTAGTGAATTCGAGGCCAGTCTGGTCTAAAAAGTGAGTTCCAGGACACGCTCCAAAGCAATACACAGAAATGCTGTTTCAAAAAACAACAAAACAGAACAAAAAAGAATCACTAAAGAAAGTTGAGAGGCACCGTTGATCCCTGCCATTAGTAAGTGAAGAGGTTTAGTTCTAGTGCTTACAGAAGATTGCACAGGCGAAATTCCTGAATGGTCCTAAGGCCAGCCATCTCTCTTAGTTTGTGTCTGTTGCTGTGATAAAACTTGGGAAGCAAAAGTATTACAGGCCCGGATGGGGGGAGCTTCAGTTGGGTTAGCTGACTAGTCTGGTCCATACCTAAGAGGGGAGGTGTGGATTGAGGAAAGGAATAGACAGGCAAAAAGAGATAATGTCTGGAAGACCATCTAGGGAATACTGAACCACCCATGTTTATTGTGCACAGTTTTTTACACCCCTGTCAAAAGAGGGGGAGAAGGCAAGTGACTTCCTTACAAAGATGCAAAGAACAAGCAAGCATAATTACATTCTCAATACCTAAAACATCAAGTAACTATCTCCTGAGTTAAGTATTTTGTTGTTCAGGCAGGACATACAGCCGACCACATCCTATACCACACCTCTTGCTGCATTCATATCTTAGGCTAAATATCCTGTTGTCTAGGTAAGACACACAACAGCCACATCTTAAGCCCAACATTCTGTAGTTGGATTAAAGGAGCAATGGCAGGTTAAAACTTTCTAACTTTAAGTCAAAATGATATGGAGTCAATTCTGTGGGTTCCCTCAGTTTCTCCTTTTAAAATATTTTTTTATAATACCTGTGCTTTTGTTACAAGACAGATGACTGTATCTGTCTTAGGTTGTGTTTTTTGACATTTCAGACTACCTGTCATTGGAACACACATTTCATCATGAGTGCCCTGTCTTAGGTGGACTGGAGGCAAAAAGATCTTACTTGTCATTGACTACCAGCCTCTGTTTATAGAGAGTTAAGGGAGAGGGTGTAGCATAGTGCCAAATTTCCATCGAGAGTTCACAAATAACTTGACAATGTCAAGGAATATCCATGTTTCCAAGGCTACAATAGTTCCTATTAAGATGAAATGGCATTTTTAAAATTGGTTCAGGATGTCTCTAGCAGTTTTAGCTGTGTAAAGATCCAAATCTGTCTTTTTAATTACCTCGAATCTAAAGACTCATTTGTATCATGCCAAATTTTTCTCAGATTGAGCTCTGACCTTTCTCCATCCATTAACACTTGCATAATACAGCAAAAGTTGCAAACATTATCAGGTTAATACCATATGAATATTAACAATGAACCTATAATTGCCTAAATTACAATTTTCATAATTTCAATTCAATCAAGAGATAATAAAAAGTTTTTGTGGAGTCGAGATGTAACGCCATGGGGTAGGAAGCCCGGAAACTTCTCTGGTAAGGGACATACTTAGATTAGCAATTATGGGATAAATACTTAAGTCAGAGCTAGCCAGTAAGAAGCAAGCAAGGCCAATAGCTTCATAATTAATATAGCCTCCTGTGTGTTTATTTGGGACTGATGCGGCTCTGGAACCAGGCTGGCGGTAAGGCTTCCCTTTACATTGATCAATGACATAGCCAATTTAGACATGTTTGACAGGTCTTAATCTACAGGCTTGTCTGGAACTCACTCCATACCCCAGGCTGGCTTTGAACTTACAGTAAACCCATGTCTCAGCAAGTGCTAGAATTACAGGGATGAGCCACCATACCTGGATTTTTAAAGACTTTTAAAAGATAGTATTTCAAAAGAAAAATTGCTGAATGATCCAATACATATAAGACTAGTGCTACTATATTCTAGTAAAATATAGTAATTTCCTTGCAGGAAAATTAAAATTGTGCTGAGGGTAGACAGCCAATCACTTTCTAGGATTTCTGCTATGTACAAGTCTTTGGGTTGAGTGACCTTCCAGAAAGTTAGTTTGCTTGGTTTATTTATCCATGCATTTGTTTAAGGTTATCAAGTCACTACACATTATGACACCTTTTCCAAGTATTTCTGAATTGGCTCTGAACACCCTTCTGCTTTATGTGAACTCTGTATGTATGTAAAGAGGCATCTTCACAAAAGATTATAAAATTAAAATATAGATCAACTCTGAAAAAGAGTTTTTGTGATGGATAAAATATGATTTTCCCTTTCTTAAAGTCCAATGTATTATTGCTTGTAACTTCCAAAGATAAGTTTGAAATGCTTGTTTGAGTCCTTGATTTCTGAATACCATCAGTAAAGCTTTTGTCCCATTTTTTTCCATCAGCTTGTGGGGTACTTTTGGTAACTCTAATTTGTTTTCTCTACCAGTCTAGCACCTAATTTTTAACTTCAGTGATATTGTACTGAAGAGATTCTTTAGCTACATGTCGCCTCCACAAGTGTTCAATTGTCCCAATGAGTCCCTTTCCTCCAGAGGGGAAGTACTGAGGCACATCTTTTTCAAACTTTCTATTTCAACAGCATAAGTGAGTTTTAACTGGCAAAACTAAGTTCTGTGTCCCAAGATATAGTGTGGATAAACTGTCAAACATTTAGTTCTTGGCCAGATCCAGAATCATTAAAATTCACAGACATATGGGAAGCTGGTACAGTAGGTTCATCAAGAAGCTGGAAATCATAAACTGTTGTCATAATCTCCTTTCCTTCTCAGACTGTAGAATGATGACCTCAGAAGATCAGGAACACAGTTTCAGCAGATCTCACTCAAATTTGTCTATGAGGGTCTCAGCAGCTATGACATACAAAGAACAAGCAAGTGTAATTGCCTTCTCAATACCCAAAACAGCATACATAAATCATTTGGCTGACAGATTATATTCCATCACTGAGGGAAGTCAGGGCAGGAACTCAAGGCAGGAACTGAAACAGAGAACACAGAGGAGCCTAATTACTGGCATACTTCCAAGCCCTCTATGGTAGAAGTGGCTGAGACTTTAGGTCCCTGAGCTTATGAATTGTAGGATATGGCAGGCTCCTGTAAGTGCAATGGGCTGGGCAGATCTCTGTAGCTGAGACATACCTGAGTGATCTCACTGCTGAATCGCTCCTTGGCCCAAGGTGCTGCTTGGTCCACCTGGGAAACTGAACAAAACTTCCTAAGTGAGAGGGAATTGGGATCTAAAGTCTGAGAGTGTTCACTTTTTCTCTTTTCTCATTCTTCAAATGTCTGAAAAATGTGGGGAAGACCTTGAACAGAAAATATCCCTTGGCCTCCATCACACTCTCATCATGTGTCCACCATGGAACTATGCTTGTTGCAATAAACTTGTGTACAAATCAGGACTTTTACAAAGGATGCTTCTTTGAGGTGAGACTCCTCCCTCCACATTGACCTGTCTATGATCACGTTGTCAAAGTCAGTAATGGAGAAAGAAGCCTGAATTTTCATCTCTGTGGACTCCTGTCCATTGAGCAGTAATATTGTCAGTATTTGCATTCCTGTTGGATGACTGTCTTTGCTGTGATCCTTGTTTAAAACTCAAGCCTTAGGGTTGAGGGTATAGCTTGGTGGATGCCTGTGTAGCATGCTGGAGGCCCTAGGCTTGATCTTCAGGGCCATAAAAATATATGTGTAAAACATAAATGTTAAGACATGGACTCTTCAGATACTCTAACAACATTCAGCCTTGGTCTACCCATTTGCTACTATAAAGAATTGTCAAGGAAGAGAGGTATGTGGATGCCTGCAGGACAGAGGTGTTCAGCAGGTGGGCCATCCTCCCACTCTTTCTCTCAAGTCTAAGTGAGGAACTGGCCAGGAGTCTGCAGATCTCATGGCACTCTGGTATCATTTATGAATAAGAAAACATGAGCTCTCGAAGTTAATTGGTATCCAGTACCAGTTACAGATGTTGAAGGGCTATTGAGCTACCAGGATTGATCCCAATGTGTGAACTGCCTTTCAAAACAGACCAAGTGTTAGCACTTCTCTGCTTCTTGTCTACTGTGATGTGAGTGCCCTCCTCTGCTAATCACACAATCTGTGTGCCATAGTGTTCTGCAGGCTGACTATGAACTGAATGCTCGAAAACCATGATCAAAATAAACTCTTCCTTTTTAAGTTATTTCTGTCTGGTGTTTTGTTATCATGTGTCTTAGTTGCTGTTTTATTGCAGTGATTAATAAAACAACCAAGGCAACTTATAAAAGAAAGGGTTTAATTCTTACAGTGTCAGAAGGTTAGAGTCCATGATGGTGGAGTGTTATGGCAGCAACAACTGAGAGTTCACATCTTGATCCACAGGCAGGAAGCAGAGAGCACACAGGGAATAGAATGAATCTTTTCAAGGCTCAAATCTTACCCCCTGTGACAACACACTTCCTTCAACAAGGACATACCTCCTAATCAGTTCCACCAACTATAATGGCCCATGGAGGCCATTCTTATTCAGACCTCTACCACATAGTGCTAAGAAAAATAACAAAGTTGATGAACGAATTTCAAACATCCTTACAAACTGCAAGCCGTTTTCTCAATTGAGAGAGAGAGAGAGAGAGAGAGAGAGAGAGAGAGAGAGAGAGAGAGAGAGAGAGAGAGAGATACATGAGTACATTCTTATCATTCTGGGAGAATTGGGCCAAGTGAAGGGGAATATATCATTTGTTTCTTCTCTCTTTTTTTATCTATAATGCTTATTCATATGCTTGTGACTAGTGGACACTCTAATATTTATTATTATAACTCCAGTTTTTAGCTCTCTATGGCTGTGACAAAGTGTCTGACACAAACAAATTAAGGGAGGGAGGATTACACATGCCTGGTTCATGGCTTTGGGTGTCTCAGTCAGTGTCAGCTAGTTTCATTGCTTTTAAGTCTGTGGCAAGGCAGAAGCATCACTGTTGAGGAACACTGCTCACCTCATGAAATCCAAGAAGCATAAAGAAAGAGAAAATATTCAGAGACAAGATATACCCTTCAAAGACAAGTCTCCAGTTACCTGCTTCCTCTAACCAAGCCCTACCTCCTCCCACCTCCTCCTAGAGAGTTCCTTCAATTACAGAGTCTTGACTAGATGAATCCATGGATGATCATATCAGTTCTCAATACCACCACCAGCTGGGAACCAAGACCCCAATACATGAGCCTTCTGAGAGGGCACTTTTTGCTCAAACCATGTCAGAGACAAAAATTCAAATATATAAAACATATGGTTTTCTCACTAAAATAAGGAAATAAAACTAGGAAAAAACACACAGGCTTTGAATTAAATGAGTTGAATTCTATTGCATGATGTTCTGCCTAACATTGGTTGACTTCCAGTGCTATATAACACTAAGTAATGTTAACAAACTGTACAACTTCCATGATTTTCAGTTTCAAATTCTGCAATGTGGAAATATTTACTTTTATAACTCTTGTAATTATGCTTGGTAAACTGTGTGGGCAGAACTGCAAAGCATGTAACATATAATTAATATCAGTATTGGTCACTGGATACCTAAATATGAGTAAGAGGAAACAATTTGCCCTGCAAGATTTGGAAGCCTAACCAACACATATACTCCTTGTAAAGGCTGGTGTATAGGTTACTTTGCTGATACTGTGATAAAAAATTATGACCAAAGACAGCAGAAAGAATTTATTTTGGCTTCTGGTTCTAGAGGGGTAGAGTTCATCAAGGTGGGGAAGGCACAGAAGTGGGTACAGGAAGCTGATCATGTTTCCATCCATACACAGTAAGCAGAAAGAACAGACAGTGGAATAAAGCTATAAACCCTCAAATCCTATGGCACTCTTCCTCCAGCAGGTGCCTCCCAGATTCCATAATCTCTTCACACGGTCACATCTGATGGGCATCAGTGCTCATTTACATAAGTAGATGGGCAAAATTCTTATTTAAATTGTAGCAGTTGGGAACACTTATATGGGCAGTAGAAGAGGTCTGGATGCAGATCACTGCTCCACATTGTTAGCTATGGAGTCCCAGCCATCATTTTCTAGAATCTGTCAGACAGTCCTTCCAATGTACTGTTTGCAAAACTTTAAGTAAATTTACCTCTTTGTAGACATGTTAAGGAAGCTTTTATTCAACTCACTTTTATCCACATTTCCTACTGTTGTTAAAATTTCCAGAGGACAAAGAAGGAAAACATCTTGCCTTCCTGTTGCATCCAGAATCTCTGCCTGGAAGCTCCCTAAAGATGTTTGCATCAATATATGGTTTTACTGGATGTAGAAATACACACATCCAAACAACCTACTGAGGACTTTGGATCAATAATGATTATGTAACATTTCTTCATATTAGCTATCATGGTGCTGTTAGTCTCACTATCATAATGAACTAAGTCTTAGTATCAATTATCTCACTTGATCCTTAAAATAGCTGTTTGCAATAGGCAGGACAACTTTTCTAATATCATATAAAACAAGAACAGAACAGGGCCCTGGAGAGATAACTCAGTCAGTTCTTGCCTTGCAGACACGAGACTCTGAGTTTGATTCCCAGAACCCACATTTTAAGAAAACTGGAAGTGATGGCATCCACATGGCATGTGGAGAGGCAGAGACAAGGAAATCACTGGTTCTGGCCAGGCAACCATCTTGCCTAATCTAATTGGCAGGTTTCACCAGTAAAGTACCATGTCTTAGAAAAAAATCAGGCCAATGAGGAAGTCCTCTGGTAAAGGCACTTGCCATAAAAACTGATAGGAGTTCTATTCTCAGAATTCACCTTGTGAAAGGAGAGAACTGAGTCCTACAAGTTGTCCTCTGACATTCATTCCCACACCAAAGCACAATGATAACACCCCAATGCAAAATAAAGAAACAAATGTAAAAATAAAAAAATTAAAGAAGTGGATAGCACCTCGGAAAAGACACTCAAGGTTGTCCTTTGGCCTTCACACATACATGTGTGCAAGCACATACACAAAATTACATGCTCTGGTGACCTCCATGTTCATAATATTTAAATATTACTCATGACACCCACCATTATGTGGGCTCTGTTCTTAATCAAAGGCTGTGTATTGTGTTATTCATTAGGTTCATATTCAGATGTACATCCAAACACAAAGAGGACTTGCTATCAACTTAAGTTGCATGATTAAAAATCAAAAGCCAACGTAGAACCTATCTTTCTTCTATACAGTTTGCATGTGTGTAAATATCACACAGTAGCCCATAAAGATGTAAAATTGTTATGTATCAACTAAAAAAATGTTAAGAAAATGGCCTTTGGGGAACCATGGTAAAAATACTGCTTCTTGAGGACAGTAAATATTTGGGAAATACTGTTTTAAATTTCATTTCTGATGTCAATGCAAGAGTAGGACCTGAAGTCCAGGATGTTGGATCAGGCCTACCTTCAGGTCATTAGCTTCATTTTTTCAGGAACAAAAGCAAGATGTAAGATGCCTTTTGATGAATGCAAAATGATTTACTGATCCAACAAGTAGGAAAGTGCAAACTACTTACACACACACACACACACAAAACCATCAAATGAACATCCATCTATCTTCGTGATTTATTTGATAAAGTGCTGTTTTCATTCCTTTTTGGTGAAGGCATTATTTTAATTTACCAGGAAATTCTAAAAATGGTGATGCAATATATATGCCTCTAAATGGTGTATCTGTATTGACTATGGGGCTGGTTGACAATTTGTAACTTGTGATGCTTATTCTCTCTATTTATGCATGGCCAGTGCAACTTTGGGAAGAAATGAAAAGGGGGGGACAGATGATGTCAGCTCAGAAGTAAAGCCCTTGCCAAGCACATGTGAGACCTGGAATTCAGTTCTCACTAACGAGAGCAAACCGAAGAACCCTTCACTACCAGAGAAGAGTATAATCCCTAGACTGATATTGTATCCCTCTGATCCCATGGTTTTGGGGTACTTAATAAAAAATAAACTGTGAATATTTCATTTTCAGGACCATAAAGTAAGAAGGACACCAGCCTGTTGGAGCCTGCACAGATGACTTCACACAGTGGTCGGTTTGGGTGTTCTATATGACAAGTATCCTCCTGCTTCACCTCTCTCAGCTTTCAGCAGGACAGTGACAGGGATATTGGTTCAGCCACACTGAAGAGATGCTAGGTGGGACACCAGGTACAAATGCTTATGTGCAGACTCCTGCTTCTTGCCCTCCCCTCGGGTTTCTGCTGACCACCCATGCTTGTGTAGCATTTGGGCTACTTTCTCAGGGATGAGTTTTTCAAACCCTGCTGGGAGGGGGAGAGGGTTAGGGGCTGGTGATTCAGTGTTTAGCTGCCAACTTACAGAACTTGCAAGTTGGTTGTCACTCTGTTCAGACTCCAGTGCTTATCCTTCCTCACCAGAATCAAACATCTGATACCCAGCTCAAGCCTGGGGGAAACGGCTGTCTCTCTTGAAGACAGAATGGATCCCAATTTGCTCTATAATGCTCTTGATAAAGATCTGCTAGCATCATCTTCGTGCAACACAGGGCTTCTGAATAGAAGCAAACAAGAATGTTTGACCTGAGCTTTAAAAGGATAAAGCATCTATGGTGCTCAGTCACAGGAATTCAATTGCACATGCACAGGTCTGTTGGAAGAAATAAGTGTCATACTGAATGTTCTCCCACAGTGGAGAAGGGAGAGAAAAAGAAATAATAAAATACTCATAAGGTGTTTCACCCCACCGAGCTGCACACCTCCAGGCACTTAATTCCACAGTCTAGTTTGCTTTTCTTCCCTTCTCTCAAGAAACATGCTTTAAATTATTTAATGGGGGAAAGGTAGGACTTTGAACTCCAGGAAAATCATAATGTTACAGTTCTGAGGGGCTTGTGCAAAGACTGGGGGTGTGGGAGGCTAGTGTTTGGTGAATAAAAAACAGCTTTGACAAAAGCCTAGGCAGAAAGGTTGCTTCATCTTTTAGGAAGGGCAACAGATAACACAGCTCAACATTTGGACATTGGATGTTGTTCAAAATAGTACGTACACCAGCCAGTGCCATTCACCTCCACTAAATAACCCAAAGAGACAAATTGAAATAAAGTGGAATTTTTCTAGAGTTAATGAAAGGTTCCTGTTTGTGAATTCTGTGCTTTGAAGTCTAAACCTTCCAAACAGCACCAGGAATTGACTTGTGATGTATGACTATTTGGACAAGTGGCGAACAGAGCTGCACTCTATGGACCGCCAACATTCCCTCCCTGTCAGAGAGGCTTTCCTGAGGCTGGGTGTGCTCCCCTGGCATTGCTTCTCTGAGGACCCTGCCCAAGACATGTCCTTATAAGCTGTAATTTGCTTGTCCTTTATCCTCCTGGATCCTGAACAGGTGCCTCCTCCCTCCCTTGCTTCCCACCTTCCAGAGCTCCTCTTTGTCTGTCTGCAGAGCCCCTCTAATCTGTGTTGCCCTCACCATTCATAGAATCCCCCAGATGACTTCCTTTGTCCACACCCTGATCCTTTGTCTGTGAGCCTCAACTGATCCTGTGAGTCATTCAAGGGCCTATATTGTTCTTTGTACCTACTGGGCCTGAAGAAATTAGCTCAGGCCTTCCTAGCTCTTCCACATAGCCCTAACAAGGCAGTCAAGTGTACTCATCCCTTCTATTCTCACATACTCACATCTTCCACAGAGAGGAAAGAGGTGTCCTCTGCCTCATCAGTCCTTCTGTGGGCTTTTGGTTGGGTCTAGCAACCCAATTACAACAAGAGATGATTAGCAAGAGAAGGGCTTGGGTTTGCTAAGAGTATCTTTATAAGCAAGCCTGAAGAAATGGGACAAACAAAACTTGTGTTTGTGTGAATTTCTGATAAAGAATAAAAAAGAAAATCTGTGAAGGAATAGTGTGGCTAATGACTCTATTGACTCACATAGGAAGGTCTAGGGATGTAACTAAGTGATTGGGGGGGGGTTACAGACAATAGAAGCAGAAGGTCAGCTCTTGAGTTTCTTCAAGGTCACTGTAGCTTCAGTGTCCAGTCTTCAGAGACGACAATTGCCAACCTTAGTAAGGAAGGACACCCCTCTCCTAAAGAATCTCTATGACTTGTGACATGTAGAAAAAGTGAGGAAAAGAATTGTGTGATGATTAGCTTTCATTATCAGCTTGACACAACCTAGAATTACTCATGAAGAGTCTCAGCAAGGGACTATTTTTGATTGGCCTGTAGTATGTCTGAGGGGATTGTCTCAACTAAGTTAATTGTTGTGTGAAGAATCAGCCCACTGTGGGTGGCACCACTCCCTAGGCAGAGAGTCATGAACTGTGTAAGAGTGCAGAGATTCACCTGAGCACAAGCAAGCAAACAAGAAAGAGAGTATGTGTGCCTTTATTTTTCTGCTCTTGACTGAGCATGTGACATGACTAGTTGCCCCAAGTTCCTGCCTGACTTCCTTGTAATGATGAACTTATAAGCTGGATAAGCCTTTTCTCCCCTGAGTTACTTTTTGTCTTGGTATTTTGTCACAGCAACAGAAAAATAGGATAGTCCCTTTAAGAAATCCCAGCCCTCAAAGTGACTTTAACTGGAAATAGTCAATATTAATTCAGCATTTGGGATGCCATATTCTAAGCCCCTTCTCTGTCTGAAGGAAGTCACAGGTATAGGGATGATAGACGAACAAAAACTTTTGTAACACACAGCAATTTCAATAAGCATGCTCTGAGAGTAGAGTATCCTACATTACCAAGTGTAGGACTTGAAGCCAATGGTAGGGGAATGGGAATTAGTTTTGAGCCTCCTTACCTAGGAGGGTTTGGATAGGCTCCTCCACATCTAAATGTGGTGCCATAAATAAAACCAATCATAATTAACTCAAAGTTGTGTGTGTGTTGCTGGCTGTGTTTTGTTTTGCTTTGTTTGAATGATTTCTTAGGAGCTAGATTGTTTGTACATATAAATTAGAACAAGCCATAAGATAATTCCCTTTACTTGAAGGCAGGCTTTGCAGTTGTCCATGTGTGGTTTTATAGATATCACCTGATGCTTTCATCTTAACATGATGGCACTTAAGACGCTCTCTTGCACTTCTGAGAAGTGCATGAAATAGCTCTTTGAGGTGGCATTCAGCACACAAAGAAACCCCAAACAAAAGCTATGAGAAGGCTGCAAAGTCCAGATGGAGTTTAAAAAAAAAAAGAACCCAAAAGCAGGTTGCTGTGAATTGCTAGATAGTGGAGAGAGTCTGAGCAACCCCTCTATCAAGATGGTGCAGCTGGGCTTCAAATCCTGGATTTTCAGCTAAGCACTGTCTGGTCTTGGCACATAGACCCATTCAAGAACATTTGAATTTCTGTTTACAAGCCCCCAAAAAGTGAAAATAATGTGATACTAACTTCAGAGGTCACAGTGAGCACTTCAAGTCACAACAGTGGCGATCACAGTTGATATCACTTGAATGTTCTAGGGTCATGAAGGAAAGTCTTGCTCAGGAGAAAGATATTTTAGCTAAGCATTTGCTGATGAAGGATTGGGGTCAGGAAGGAAATTGTCAGGAAATGGAGAAAAAAGACTGCATAACAGTTCTTCACCTGAATTTGTGTCCCAAAAACATGCTCTGGTGTTGAGATCTTATAGAAACAAATCACTCATTTAAGGAAGAAAAAAAAGGAAAATCATGTATCTTGGATGAGATATTTAATATCACAGACACCAAGCACAGTTTTGCTTGGTGGTTCTAAGAGTTGGGGAAAACGCACCTTGTTGGCTTTCGCTAGAACCTGGAGGGAAGAAACATCTTCATGTGGTGCACATCCTTTGGCTGAAACTCAGCTCTAAGGGATTCTCTGCAGAGCACTTTCCCTGCCTTGCTTCCTTCCCTGACTGCCCTAATTAACAACTCCTAGAGCAACCTTGCCCGAAGCAGAGGGAGACCTGTGGCAGTGCTGAGGAAAAAACCATAAGACACCCTGAAAATTCATGTTTCTATGTGATTCCCAACTGGAGACCTGCAAATCCTTGGAGCTGTGATGGGACTCCAAGCCTAAGGTAAGTGCTGAACAGGTCAAGAGCATTGTTGCTGTATAAATTATATCAGGGCACCTGAATATCAAGTTGAAGGGTATACTCATCCACTTTCCTGTGTACACAATATCTAGAAAGTCACAGGAAGTTTTCTTAGACAAGTAAGGTGGTTCAGTGGGTAGTCTCCTACCCCCAAGCCTGAAAACCTGAGTTCAATCCTGGGCAGAAACATGCTGGAAAAAGAGAACCAG
This sequence comes from Mesocricetus auratus, assembly GCF_017639785.1. NCBI lineage: Eukaryota > Metazoa > Chordata > Mammalia > Rodentia > Cricetidae > Mesocricetus > Mesocricetus auratus. Next base: position 113,908,826 of record NW_024429189.1, read on the forward strand.
TCCTCCTGAGTTTTCCTTTGACCTCCACTAGCACCCCATGGAACATGTGATAACACGCACATGGTTATAGGCACATCCACACAACACTAAAATAAATATCTAGTTTGAGCCTGTACAGGTGTTGTGCATGTCACCATCACTGTGTGTTCATATGTACAACTTCCCTGTTGTATCCAGAATACAATGTTTCCTTGCAGCCATCCATAACCTTTGGTTCTTATATTTCTAACCCCTGTTCCTTTAAGACCCGTAAACCTGGGGAAGGGTGTGAGATGGACATCCCATTCAGAATTGAACCAGACAGCATCTCAGTTTAGAGATGAGACTGACATGAAATCTCAGCACTAGCTATGGAGGAATCCGATAGCAAATTAGAGTTAATAGATTTGAAAAAAATTTAAGAAGAGAACTCCAAATTTGTTGTGTAGGAAGGTGAGTGTACATTTTGGAGGAGCTGGCGGAAAGAGTGAATATGATCAAAATTCATTCTATGGAATTCTTAAAGAATTAATGAAATGTTATTAAAATAAATAAAGAACATATAGAAAACTATGCTCTCCATTTGTATCCTACAAGTTGAAAATTTGCTAAAGCTTTCTTGAGCTGTTAGTTAAAAAGCAGTAGAACAAACATCTGGGAATCTGGGCAAGGCAGAATGCATGCACAACCCGGTACTAGCCTCTCTGACTCTTCACCAAATGTTGTATCTGGCTTCACTTGGAGTGTGAAAGACGAATACTTTTCAAAATTCCCAGTGCTGTCCAAATGACGCGTGCTAATACCTCCACATTCCCACTTACCCAGCTGTTTCCACACAGTGTATGAGGGATCCTGGCCAGGATAACTTTCCTCTTTATGATTCTGTGCATTCGTTTTGCCTGCTATTTCTACAGATGACAGAGACAAAAGAACTGTGGTGAAATTGAATAGGAGATGCCTTGTGATACTCTGATCTTTCTACCAGCACCAAAACCCATGCTGCCTACAGTTAACTCCAAGGGCACAGTCATGATTGCCACATTCCTCATCTGTAGAATGGCCACACACAATTTTTTCCTACAATTGGATAATCCCTCATTACGACAAAGCCAAGCTGGAGAGGGGGATGTCATTCGAAAGTCTGATACTGCTATCAGCCTTCACTTCACCATAGGGAACTCTGTGACTGTCTTTGTAAAGAATAGTTGTAGCCTTCATAAACCAAGAAACATAAAAATGTTAGGTTAGAATTTAAAATAAAAATTAAGAAAACTTCACACAGCTGATAATTGAAGCCATATGAGGTCATGAAGAAAGAGCCAGATAATGGACTTCTCCAGAACTAAGGGCAAAAAAGTTGTGTGATTTGGCATGAAATTCAATGGTGCAAGACTGACATAACATCATGTTTGTGATAGGTTCTGTGCAATGATATCAAAATTACCCCAATGAGACTGGAATCAGATACTGAATGTTTGGAAAAATAAGAAAGAGGAGAGGAAGAAACTGTTAGCTCGCTATTCCCAGTTACCCTCTCTCTATAGATACTGAGATGGATAATGGTATACTTTCTTAGGTCAAGTTCTTTGTGCTCATCCTTGGCTCTCTTCAAAAGGCAAAGAAAGATCATTAAATCCTGCTTCCCTTCCAGGAGCAGGACATTTCTCATCATCATTACAACTTCCCAAAAGAGTTGTAGGCTTGGAAATCAACAGTAGGACTCCTAAACACTAGAAAGATAGTCACACCACCTGCCACTCTCAGCCAGAGTCTGTGTTGCCAACAGCATGAACCAGTTTCTTGACCATGGAAATTTCATATATTGGAGCAGCACTCAGATACTAAATGCCACATGCCGTGAGTCACACTGGCTTCTTATTTTGAAACCATGTGTTTTAAAGAATTTTCACAGAGGAGCCAAGAGCTACTATAGTTATCCACACTTTGAAGAGTTCCAAAGACACTCTTGCTTTCATTTAGTCACAATCTGGACCTGACGTTTCTGTTTTTGTTTTTGTTTTTGTTTTGTTTTGTTTTTTGAGACAGGGTTTCTCTGTATTGCTTTGAGGCTGTCCTGGAACTGGCTCTGGAACCAGGATGGTCTTGAACTCACAGAGATCCACCTGCCTCTGCCTCCCCAGTGCTGGGATTAAAGGCATGTACCACCAATGCCTGGCAGGTCTGACTTTTCTTAGGGAACTGATAGCATTGGCTGTCTCAGGATTGATCTCTTCTAGTTTAAATTTCTAAGTCACACTGGTCTACAAGCCTGAAGTGTGATACTAAAGCTGGTGCTCACAATCACTGGTACAGTTGTTCTCTATCAGGTTAGAGACAATCCTAATAACCAAACTTCTTTATCCACCACCTCTTGATGCTTAGTTTTAGATTAGTCCATGTATAATCCATATAATTCCTCATATATATATATATATATATGAGGATATCTCTACATCTATCTATATGTTTGTACACATATATGAAGATGTGTACTACCTTGTGCACATGTAGAGGCCAAAGGAAGATATCAGGTGTCTACAATTGGGGGGTCCAAAGAAATCACCAAGCTAGACTACTCTATGGGTGGAAAGAAATGTTTATTTGGGGGAATTCAAAACTGCATGACTATTGGGGTGGGGGATGGGGCAGAGAGAACAACAAAAAGATGAGGACAATCTTGCAGTTTGAAAGAGAGAGGTATTGTGAGGGTTGGGGGGGAAATTCTGTAATCTGGAAGTTAGAGTTGGGAGCTCCAGCTGGGGGCCAGAAGAGCCTGGTAACTAGTGCAGGGGCTTTGATGTGTGTTACACGTATGAGCAAATAAGGAACTACATGCCTTAGTCAGTAGTAGGGGGAGAGAAGGGCGGCAGTGGCTCTTCCTGGCAGAAACCCACTTTACAAGATTCTGAGGAATGCTGGGTGAAGGTTTTACTTATCCACTAACAATCCTTCTGTTTACCTGGTCAGAGTCCAGTCTGAACTAAGGCTAGGCTGTTGTTTTGGAAGTTAGGGGCCACTTTGGACTTAACAGTGTCCTCTTCTCTCACTCTTCACATTCTTCCCTTGAGACAGCATCTTTCACTGAAGTTGGAGCTCAGTGTTTTGTGGCTAGGCAGGAAGCCAGCAACTCTACTCTGCCAGCTCTACCCTCCCCCAAGTGCTGGTATTACACTATCCATGGAATTGTATGGGTTTTTACATAGTGGTTGGGGATTTTTTTTGTTGTTGTTGTTTTGAGGCAGGGTTTCTCTGTGGCTTTGGAGGCTGTCCTGGAACTAGCTCTTGTAGATCAGGCTGGTCTCGAACTCACAGAGATCTGCCTGCCTCTGCCTCTGCCTCCTGAGTGCTGGGATTAAAGGTGTGCGCCACCACTGCCTGACTGTTGTTTGGGATCTTAACTCAGATCCTCATACTTGGAGATGTCTCCAATCATCTCAAATCATCCCCTGTCTTATTATGGAAAGCACAGCCCATGGAGGAATTGCTAGCTGCCTTCAAGTCATGCTGCTTGCAAGATCTCAGCATGGCCATCACATTTAGACTACTGAAGCTGATTGTTAGGTCATCTAAGTTGGTTGTGGAGAGGAACATCTGGCAAAGGCCTTTGCCAGTGGCATAGTCTGATTGCATAGCACAGTCATGGGGAAGCTCATTTGAAATCAAAGAACTTCTGGAGCATCCAAACATTTAAATTATTGGATCTAGAATCCAAGAGTCCGTGTTCTCAGCCCTGGTTGCCTGTACATTGAAGGTACAGAATTGACTAACAGATGGGATCAGACCAAGGGATGAACAGCCATAGATTTTGGATCATGTCAGCACTGCCACACCTGCTAGAGGGGAAACTGTCCCTGTAATGATGAACAATACAACTTATGGAACTGATCTCTTACTGTAGCTGCCTAAACTGATGTGTGGGTTGTAACAGGCCACAGAGGTTTTTGGAATGCCCCACAGCCTCCAAACATATGCTGATCCAAAAACTGAGATCCCAAGGAACAGATTAGTTTTGTCGATGAGTTCACACTCAACATGCCACTATGGCTTGATGATGGGAATCCATTATGTGGTACATTAAGAGCCAGAAGGTGAGGGTGAAGGAAGCCACCTTCAGTTGGACAAAGTCCTGGATTCCATCACCAGAACCTCATAAACTGAGTGTGATGGCACACACGCTTATAATCCCAGCACTGGGAGGAGGAGGCGGGAACATCAGAAGTTCAAGATCACCTTTGATTATATAGGAAGTTTGAAGCTAGCCTGACAAACCTGTGACCATGAAACAAACAAACAAACAAACCTTAGAAGTTATTTCTGGCCTTGTTGCCTGTGACATCTTCACCAGAGGTGATCCAGGAGGGCTGTTCTCACCCATATCACCTGAGCCTCTTTTTGACAACAGCAAAACCATGAAGTGCTACTGTCCCTTTGGGCTATTGTCTGATAGCAAATACTGGCTCCCAACACTTGACCCCTGATGACTGCTTGATTTGAGAACCACTATCTTGTCTTTCTGGTTGAGTTTTCTGCTGGTCTCTGGACTATGTTTTCAACAGTTTCTCCAGGAGTACATGGTAACATCTTGGAACAAAGACCTTAATGAAGTCTCAGAGAGAGGGGAACTGAGAATTTGCCTCCTGTCATGGAGCCTAGCTCTAGACTAATGAGAGGAAAGCCATAGAAAGCTTCCCACTGGGGTGCCTGTTCTCAGTTTACTGGTGTTGCTGCCAAATCCTAGCCATACCCACCTGCAGCTTGCTCATTTCCGTAAACAACTGCTTTGCTCTTCTGAAGAGCCCTCCTCATGTCACTCAATCACACCCATCAGACAAAACCCAGCAGAAACTCAGCCTGCTTTCCCCCAGACCACCCAAGCTCTCACAAGCCGGGCCAGTTGGACCATGGCAGCCACTTCTGACCCTTCTTGCCATGCTGTTCCTCTTACTTCCAACAGATTTCCTATGGCAGCCAAAGCCCTTACTAAGGCCTCAAGTACATAAACATGCTGGCTTGCCCTGACCTCTCAAGACTCTTTTCCTTCATTCACCAAATCTGGATCACACCAGGCACCTTTCCCTTTCGTACTTGCTCTTCCCCAGAAGTGCTGGTCCTTTCAAACCTCCCCATTCATTATGGCCTAGGGACAGGAGCTGGATGACACCACATCTGGTTCCACTGGGTCAGTGAGTCTTTCACAGAATCACACCTTCCCTTCCCTTGCTTTGTTTTCACACACAGTACAGTTTACTTTCTGACTGTGTCTGTTTGGATTCTTTGATTTATCTCTCTTCATAGAACATAAAGTCCTAGAGAACAGGGGGTGGTTTCTGTCTCTGTCCATCTCTGACTAGGCAGTTGGCTTTCTGTTCCCATGATAAAAAAAACACTCTGAAAGCAACATAGGAGAGGAAAAGGTTAATCAGATAATACTTCCAGGTCATTGTCCATCACTGAGGGAGATCAAGGCAGGAGCTCAAGCAGAAAATTTGAAGCAGATACTAAGGAAGAGTGTTGGTTGCTGGCTTGTTCACAGATTCATGCTTACCTAGCTTTCTTATAAGGTCCAGAGCCATATGCCTAGGGACAGTGCTGCCTACAGTGTGCTTAGTCCCTCCAAGGCAATTAGCAATCAACACCATCCTCCCACAGTCACTATTACTGGCCAGTGGGATTCGAAATTCATTCATCATGTAGGCTCTATAAAGTTAAAAGCTAAAGCTAACTATAACAGGCAGCTAGCAAAAAGTAGATGGAGGTCTGAGATGGAGTACCAGCATAACTGGGTTCTGGCAGGGGTTCAAGAAGTGCTTGCCAAAGTTACAGACTGTCAACTTCCCAATGAATCCTTACATCAGAGTGTCAGATAGCTGACTCTTATAATATAGATCACTAATCACACTCATGAGAATTCCATCCTTCTGACATATTCACCTCCACAAGGTCCTACCTAAGAAATCATCACATAGGAGGTGAATATTGCCACTAACTAGGAATGGGAGCAGAGTGGGCACACATAAGTGTTCCCCTCACTGAACTATCCTGGCTCATTTTCCTGAGCCCCAGACAGCACCTGTACATAGTGAACCCTCAGTAAACATTTGCTGAATGAACAAATAAATCCAAGGAAGCTGCTAGCATCCAATGCGCCTAGTCGAGTACTTGCCTCCAGCTTGTCTCTGAACTCTCAGCCCAGTCTAGTAGTTGTGTTATCATCCAAACCAGTAACAGAGACAAAATGCTTCCCTGAATGTTCTCGTGTCCTTCATCTGTGACCATCCTGAGGGAGTAAGGCATTGTGATGTGGAATTGGAATGGTCCCAAATGTGTTTTGTTGTCCTAATAAGGCCACCTCCAGATGATTGTCTGATCAACCCTGGACAGAGTATCTCTAAGCTCATTTCTCTCCTTACCTTATTTCCCTTGCTTCCTGGGGGTTCCACACTCTGGGGGTTCACACTCTCCATGTGCATGGGGTTTGAGGTTTGTGAGCAAGGTCACTTTTTCCCTTCCCATTTGCTGGAATCCTCCATTACTGTGCTCCTTTTCCACCTCGGGACCATTCACTGAAGAGGCTCCCCTAGGGCTGTTCTGGAATAAGCTTTTGGTCAAGCAGAACAGTATCAGCCGGCAGAGCCACCTGTCACAGCTATGCTGAGCAGGAGGGCTGTCTGTTCCAGAAGAAACATGGAGATTTTCCAAAGGTTTGAGTCTGGGAACATGTTTTAAATCCTGCCATTTTGAGTGCACTTGGGGTGACCAGGAACATAATTTTTCCTCTTTAAATGCAATTTAAGACCCAGTCCTATAGAGTTCTCCATAGCATTTCCTAGCAGGCTGGAGAGCTTTAAGTGGAATGTTGCCTTCGGCTGGGGAATTTGGGAAGAACAAAACAATAAAGGCAACAAAGGAGGAGTATAGGAGGGCATGCCCAGCATTCCATCTGCTCTGCTTTGTCCAGGTAAAGATGAGATCTGTTTCATTTCCTCCCTTGTTCCTGGTGCTTGACTGTGTCTTGACATCTCCAACATGAAATGTGCTTAGTTCTGCCAACAGCAGCTCCAAACCATGCCAAACAAGAAACACGGGCTTGTCTTGGTGCCTGGAGTCCTTGCCTGTGATCTTTACCCACAGGCATCCGCCCCTCTGTGGATCCCCAAGAACAGATGCCCCATTAGCTCAGCAATGAGCCACCGAAGGGCATATCGAATTAGAGAGAAAGATAAAAAGGCTCTTGCTTGTCAAAGTGAGAGCCAAAGAATAACAATTGTGCAGAGTAGGATGCGAGTTCTTGCTAAGAGTTGATCCCACTGTCTCCCCCACTCAGTATCAGGACTGTGCTCCTGGCCAGTCACCCCCATGTGACTGTAATGCCATGGAGACGTGCAGTGGTGGACCTATGAATGTGTCAATGATGGTTAGTGATGGTAGGAATGAAAGTACCACCTGCAAGATTTCAGTCTTGATTTTTCTCTTTCAGACCAACCATGTTTACCTTCTACTGGAGAGGCAACCACAAAGATGGCATATATCAAGCCTGTCTGTATGTTGAAAGAAGACTGTGCCAGGCCCTCCTTGTCTCTTCCTACCTAGACACCACTCATCTGTCAATCATTTAGTCAGCATTGGTAGTTTGTAAGTGTGTGTGCATGTGTTTTGTGCATATTATGTGTGTTTGTGTGTGGTACAGTTATGCACATGTGCCTCTATGCCTGTGCATGGATGTGTGTGTGTATGTATGTATGTATGTATGTATGTATGCATGTGTACAGGCATGTATATGTGTGGACATCTCCCTCTTCTAATTGCTTTGGGCCTGTGGGGGTCCTTGGGTTCAAAGGAAGTCTTCTTAGCCTCAGGTGGGATTTAACTTAAGTGCCAGATTTTCATGGTCACATAGAACTCCTTTGAGCCAGTGACCTCTGAGCTCTTATCTCATAAACTGGAGGAATAAAAGGAGTTTTGTTATAGATTTCACAGGCAGGAAAGGAGGCAGAGTTAAAATTAAGTAGGAGCTGTCAGAATGGCTAAAATCAAAAACACCAAAAACAGTTCATGCTGGAGAGTATGTGGAGAAAGGGGAACACTCCTCCACTGCTAATGGGAGTGCCAACTTGTACAATCACTTTGGAAATCAGTATGAAAATTCCTCTGGAAAATGGGAATCAGTCTACCCCAAGATACAGCAATTCCACTCTTAGGCATATATCCAAAAGATGTGCATTCATACAACAAGGACATCTGTTCCACTATGTTCATAGCAGCATTATTTGTAATAGTCAGAACCTGGAAGCAACCTAGATGTCCCTCAACTGAAGAATGGATAGAGAAAATGTGGTACATTTACACAGTGGAGTACTACTCAGTGGAAAAAAAAACAATGGAATCTTGAAATTTGCAGGCAAATGGATGGAACTAGAAGAAACCATCCTGAGTGAGGTAATTCAGTCACAAAAAGACAGCCATGGTATGTACTCACTCATATGTGGATTTCAGATGTAGATCAGAGGTGTACCAGCATACAACCCCACTGCCAGAGAGTCTGGGAAACAGGGAGGACTGTAATAGAGATATGCATGGTACACTGGAGAAGGAGAATGGGATAGGATCTCCTGAGAGGATTGGGAGCATTGAGGGAGGGGAGAGGGAGCAGCGAGAAAGAGAGAAGGATAAGAGGGGGGAGAGGAAGACATGGAGGAGCAGGAAGGTTGAATCTTGGAAAGAATAGAGGAGAGCAGGATGAGAGATACCTTAATAGAGGGAGTCATTATAGGTTTGAGGAGAGATCTGGCACCAGTGAGATTTCCAGAGATCTGGCACTCTAAGCAATAGTGGAGAGGCTACCTTAAAAGTCCTTCCCCAGTAATGAGATTGATGACTGCCTTATAGGTCATCTTAGAGCCTTCATCCAGTGGCTGATGGAAGCAGAAGCAGACACCCACAGCTAAACACTGAGCCAAACTCCTGGAACCCAGTTGCAGAGAGGGAGGAGTGATGAGCAAGGGGGTTAAGACCAGGCTGGTGAAACACACAGAAGCAGCTGACCTGAACAAGGGGGAGCTCATGAACCCCAGACTGATGGCTGAGAGGCCAGCATGGGACTGATCCAGACTCCCTGATTGTGGGTGTCAGTGAGGAGACCTTAGCAATCTATGTGGCCTCAGGAAGTAGATCAGTATTTATCCCTGGCATACGAATGGACTTTGGGAGCTCATACCACAGGGAGGGATGCTTTCTCATCCTGGATACATGGGGAAGGACCCAGGCCATGCCCCGGATGATATGACAGACTTTGGAGATCCCCAATGGAGGGTCTCATCCTCCCTGGTGAAGGTAGTGGGGGTTGGATGGGGGGATGGAGGGCTTGGTGGTTGGCAGGGGAGGAGGGGAAGGAGAAAGAGCTGGGATTGACATGTGAAGCAAGTTTGTTTCTAATTTAAATTAAAAATTTTTAAAAGATTATGTAGGATCAGCTTCCTGAAGATGGATCCAAAGAGGCCTTACCTTGGAGTTAAGAAGACTTTGCTGGAGCATGGACAAGGATAACCTTGTCAGTCAGTTGGACAATTCATGGTGTTTTCTGTAAGTTTCTATTACAACCTGTAGTGATGTATTATTTATGAGTTATTAAAGCTTGACTGAGGATTCAGAAAAGCAAAGTCAGCCACAAGGCTTAGAAACCAGGCACACAAATTTTATCCCAGAAACTAGGAGATGCTGGTACATACCTTTAATCCTATGATTCAGGATTAAGAGGTAGATGGATCTCTGTGAGTTCAAGGCCATGCAAACCTACACAAGATTGAATCAGTCTAAAAGAGAATTATAGCTTACATCTTTAATACCAGGACTTATGAGAGGCATATAAGACAAGACAAGGATTCAATACAAGGCATTCATTCTCCAGCTATACTGAAGAGAGGTTACAGTCTGAGGCTTGGTGAGAACTCATGCAGACAGGATCAGCAATCCAGCCTGAGGTAGAGGTAAGAAGCTAGTGGCCAGCTGCTTTGATTTTCAGATATTTAGTTTGAAGTTTGAACCCCAATATCAGTTTCTGGGTCTTTTATTTATTCCTGTTACAACAACACAATGAGTAGTATCTAGGCAAGGGTGCTCATCTATGGGAAGAAATAACCAGAAACCAGATATCCCTATTTTTATTATGATATATTTTTAGCATTTTTCTCACCATATTGGTGATCAAACTTGGGGGTCTTAATACATAGTGGGCTAGTGTCTCAACAGTCTCATGTAGGGCTGTGAGCCTGAAGTGGAATCAATGATCTTTGATTCACAGTGAAGGGGTAAAAATACTGGTTCTGGTATTATCAAAAGATGGTGTCACTAGTGACAACAGTAGCAATAGAGTGAATGAATCAATCAATGAATTCATCAATCAATTACAAAGACAAGTGACAAGTAGACAAAATGCAAAAGTGTTTCCCCACAGACATTCTAGTATCTGGGCTGCTACCAGAAAGTACTGCCCAAATTTAGAATGAGGCCTCCCACTTAGATGAACTTAATCAAGAAAATTCCTCATAGGTATTTATGGCTTCACATTCAACTTCATTAAAAAGAATATATTTTGAATGTTTTAAGCTTATGAGTAATTTATCCCAAATCTACATGCAACTAGGCTAGCATCAGAAGTAGCAACAGCACACATAATGGGCAGTCTTGCAGAACTTGCCTGAGGATCTAAGGCAAGGGTGACTCTCTAGTTGAATTGCTGTGAAGTACCTGAATAACAAGCATATGATTTCATGCTTTCTAAATTATTTTAAAATAAATTGTAGTTAATATGGGGATCAAGATCAAACATATATGTGTCTACTAGTTGTGGTTGTGCCCAAAATTTGCATTAACCATTGAAAAAGGCACTATCTTCACAAGATCTTAAAATCATCTTCTGCTTGTATACCTTTTTATATATTTTTATTTAACATTTTAAGCATGTCATTTTCAGTTCGTCTCCCTCCCATCTTCCCCAACCCCCCAGTCCTCCCAGCCCATCACTCCCACTCCACCCCCCTCTGCTCCCCAGAGAGGGCAAGGGCCTCCATGAGAGATTTTCAGGATCTGTCACATCATCCTGGGAAGGGCCCAGGTTCTTCCTCATGTGTCCAGGCTGAGAGAGCATCCCTCCATGTGGTATGGGTTCCCAGAGTCCTTCTTTATGCCAGGAATAAATACTGTTCCACTCTCACAGGTCCCACAGACTGCCAAGGCCTCCTCTCTGTCACCCAGGTTCCGTGGGAGGGTGTCTGGACCAGTTCCATGCTGACCCCTCAGTCATCAGTCTGGGGTCCATGTGTTCCCCCTTGTTTAGGTCAGCTTGCTCTGTGGGTTTGCCAGCCTAATCTTGATTCCTTTGGTCATCACTCTTTTTTGCAACTGGGTTCCAGGAGTTCAATTCGGTTCACAGCTGTGGGTGTCTGTCTCTGCCTCCATCAGCCATTGGATGAGAATTCTAGGATGGCATGTAAGGTAGTCATCATTCTCATTATCATGGGAGGGCATTTAAGGTGGTCTTAATGCCAGTTGGTGTCATTCTTGTAGATCTGTAAAGATCTCACTAGTGCCAGATCTCTCCTCCAACTTATAATGGCCCCCTCTTTTCTGGTATTTCCCATCCTTTTCTCCTCTATTCTTACCCTGGATCAACCTTCCTGCTCTTTCATGTCCTCCTCTCTCCTCCTCTTTTCTCTCTCTCTCTTTCTCCCATTTCCTTCTACCCTCCCCTTACCCCCAATCAAATTGGAAGATACCTTTTGAAGGGAAATTGATTGGCAAATAATCACTGTGGTAAATACCTGTGAGCAATTAAAAGGAGTCACAGAATATTGCTCTCTGTCAGGGATAGCACCCTTTTGGGGGAAAGAAGGATAGAGTCAAGTATGGCTGGATATTAAATGCTCCAACAAGTGGATTATAACCCTAAAGAGGAAAGAAATTTCAGTTCAAGGACAAGGAAACAATGATTCCTTGAGTACAGCAGCAAGGAAGTAATCTTAATGATAGAGAATTTAAGCAAAAAATAAAGGAAATTGAGAAAGTTCATAGTAAAAATAAACCCCAGACTTCCAGGAGCTATTGGAAATGGGATCTCATCAAATTTGTGAACTGAATGATCTCTTACAAAACACAGAACAGTAGCGAGTCTCGTGTATTAAAACAGCTGTGCCGTCTTTTGAACAACATTAGGACTCATTCACAGGAACAAGGGACTTTACAGACCCACCTAAAACAATCTAAAGCAACAAATGCACATCATTGAACTATGTGCATGATGCCAACATCTACACCGAGAGGTGCTGGGCAGACCTGGATAGCTCCTTACTTATAAATTGCCAGAGATCAATGGAGTAGAGTGGAAAGATCATAGGCTTTGTCTCCCAAGCAAAGCTAGAATTGGCTTAGCCACTCACCTCCTGATGAGACTGAAAGGGTGTTCAGCCTTTGTTCATCACTTGACATGAGGATGAATGGAATGAATGTGGTAGTGACCAGTAATTGGAGTGAGTTGGTCTTGCTTTTTTATTGAATGTTCAATGAGTTGCTTAGTCAGGAGCTTAAAATGTTGACAATGATCTCATATATTTATTGATCTAAATCTTGATAACAGTAGGGGTCAAGTGTTTATGGATTTGCTTCTGTCTTGGTTGCTTGGCTTGTGTTCTCTTTCTACCAGCATCCCCTAAGAAGGAGTCTTATGAGAGGTACTTCATTGAGCTCAGGCAGAAGCTATCACAATCACCTGGAAGTTGGCTTAGAGGGGTATAGGTCATGGTTTCACCTAGTTCTGATGCAACTTGGGGAAGAAAGTTTTTATTTCATTTCACAGCTTGTAGTCTAAGAAGTCAGGATAGGAACTCCAGGCACAAACATGGAGGCAGAAACTGAACCAGAAGTCATGGGGGAATGCTGTTAACTGGCTTGCTCCTACTAGCTAGCACACCTTGCTTTCATTTACATCTCAGGGCCACAACCCAGGCGCAGCACCACCCTCCATGAACTGGATTCTCCCACATCAGTCACTAATTAAGAATGTGTACACAGAAGCTTGCCCACAAGCCAATCCGGTGGGAACATTTTCTCAATTGAGATTTCCTCTTCCCAAATGACTCTAGTTTTGTCAAGTTGATATAAAACTGACCAACATAAGAACATCTCTCATATTACAGATGAGAAAGCCAAGTTCCAGAGATGTCATGCTGAGAGAACCATGAAACCCAGAAGATCCTTGATGGGAGATGTCCATATATAAATAAATAAATAAATAAATAAATAAATATGTTTCTCTTATTGGTTGATGAATAAGACACTGACTGCCCACTAGCTAGGTAGGAAGTATAGGCGAGGCTATGAAGCAAGGAGAATTCTGGGGAGGGGACAGACAGAGGCAGCTGAGAGACCCATGCTGCTAAAGGAGTAACACGCTGGATTATAGGTAAACCACAGCCTTGTGGCAATACATAGATTAATAGAAATGGGTTAATAATTAAGACAGAGCTAGCCAATAAGAAGCCTTAACCATCAGCCAACAGTTTTATAATTAATATAGCATTTGTGTGTTTATTTGGGGCAAAACGACTGTGGGACCAGGCAGGACAGAAACCTCCATCTTCACATCCTCTAAGGAACTTTACAACAGGCAACAATGATGGGATGTCTGTCATATGTTTCACCCACTCATTTGGGTGGAAACATGGATTATCAGAAAGTCACATGATTCTCTGCCTCCTGTGAGCTTCCAGTCCATTCATTCCAACCATGGAAACTCTAAAAACTTGGGGCTATATTTGGTAGTTTCCCCCAGTAAAGGACTTGGAAGTTAGTTAAGTGAATTTCAACATACAGACTGTCACCAATTGTCTGTCATCATACACTGACTGAATTCTTTATAACACAGAGCCATGCCATGTTATTTCTAACTTGTTTGTCACGCTTTATATATAATGATCTGTGTTGGTTGCAGCAATGAATAAATATTGTAACTGTCAGTCCTCTGGGCTGTGGATGGTCTTAGGATTAGCTGATATGGCTTCCTAAGGGTTAACTGATGAAAAGACTGTGGGATTCCAAGGCCTGCAGTTGATTTCTAGGAGTCCCTCTTTGTGGGGCCAATGCTAACACAACATCTGGCATGCACCTGAATAAATCCAAGAAGTTTCCTTTTTAATATTGAATAAATTCTGCACCTTGACTCATGGCTATTAAAACCATGGCAGTAAGATCTCAGGCAAGCATGGCAATATTTTCTTCATGAGGCAGGACCAGTCCAGGGAGAGCAGCATGAAGGCATCTTCATGCTCTGCATCCCAAAGCCTCTGGAGACAGCTGCCATCTGGGCCCCCTCTGCCCATCACTCTATTTGACTCACCTGATTTTTAAAATAAGCATTCCATTGGGGTATGGTCTCACTCTTACTCTTTCATGGTCTTAAGATTCTTCTCCATTTCTTTCAGCACGTTTTTCCCTGAAACATGGGAAGTGCCTGACCACTCCACATTACTGCCCATGTGCACTGTGCTTTGCCAAATCTGGTCACCCAGAGTTACTTAAAAGGTGGTCCTTGGAAAGGGAGGATTCTTATCTGCCTTTTTGCTGTCTTCTGTGGTGTCTTCTTCTGCTGCTGAATAAAATTCTCCTAATAAATGTTGACTAGTTTGGGTATCCATATGCCAGACTTCCATGTGCTATCCTAAATGCAGCTGAATTGGAATTGTAGACTGTTGGAGGTGTGAACAGGCCCATTGTATGTCTTGGCCCCCGCATCTCCACTGCACAGATCTTTAAAAAAATCCTCTAGAGTTCCACTGCTCCGAGATCAACCAAGTGTTCTCATACTTAGTAACCTCTCATATGCTCTGTCCTCTGTTTGTCCAGTTATTGTGACTTCCTAGTAAGTTCCACCTCTAAGAAGTGCTCTTGAAGACTAGAGAGATCTCAGTGATTTAGTACACTGACTGCTCTTGAAGAGACCCAAGTCCTATTCCCAGAGCCCATATGGTGGTGGTTCATAACTATCTGTAACTCTAGTTCCAGATGATTTGATACCTTCTTCTGGCTTCTGTGGGTATCAGGCACCCATGTGGTACACAAGCATACATGCAAGCAAAAACACCCATACATATAAAATAAATGTTTTTTAAAAAAAAGTACTCTCTTTTCCCTCACCTGGCCCACCACTTTCTTGGCTCCAAAATCTGCATAGTGATTCTACCATGGCTTCTCACTGTGTTCCCAACATGGAGAACCTGCTTTGGTTTGTCCTGACCTCCAAAAGCACACCATAACACAAGAACATAGTTGTTTCTTATAAGGTATTATAGGGATAGGATAATCCCTGGTACTTTCCAGCCATCAGCGTGGCTCTGGGTTCAGTGAGTGACCCTGTCTCAAATGAATAAGGCAAAGAGTTGTAGTAGAACAGGACACCCTACACCCTACTCTAGATTCTGTTCATGTACATGGGCATACATACCTCTACACACACATGGAAACACAATTCACACACAAATCATTAGTATATGTGTAGAAATACAGATGCATAGAGGTGACAGGTGGTAGGCGCTATAAAAGACAGGGTCACTGACAGATATAATAATAAATGGCATGTAGGCTTATATATATATATAATTATATATAATATGATAAATATTAGTATATAGGATAGATGATAAATAGATGATAGGTAGGTAGACAGATAGATAAATAGATAGACAGATATCTAAAAAATTGAAAGCTCTTGGCTGCACCTCTTCTTGATGTGCCTGCCTTTCTTACCTCCTTTATCCTCTTGTGATCATTCTTCCTTCATTCCTGATACAACCTCTGAGATGTTCTTGGAACCAACACTCTAAAAATGACTTCCTGTTTCCTGTTTGCCTTTCCAGTCTTTGCTTGGTATCCACGTAGTGGCATGCAGACCAATACAGTCTTGGAGTGGGTTTCTCTGAAAACAGATAAAATATATTGTGAGACAATTGTTCTTATGCAAGAAGTTTATTTGAGAATGTATCCCAATCAAATTTACATAATATATTCATAATTACGGTCCCATTTGTAAATATGACTCCATTGTTACAGTTCATGTAAACAAATGCTGCTCTAGCTGCCTACCCTTCAGGGCCCCTCTGTCCAAAGTCTTCCCTCAGGCCACTATCTCTGACTATGGGTTCACTCTGGGATGCTACAGGAAAAAATGCAGATTGTGGAACAAGGCAGCTAGTCACTTGGTTCTAACAGATCTCTCTCAGTATATCCCCACCTGTTCGTTGCCTGATGGAGCTTTCTCATAGCTCTGGTCAGATTGAATTCCCTCTTCCTTCTTTTAGAGCCACATACTGCTGTCCTGTGCTCTCTTGGGTGTTAGGTAGGAGACAAGGGGTATTTGAGGAATGAAGAGGGTCAATTATCATAGAGGAGTAAAACAAGAGTGTTAGGCTTTAGTCAAACAAACACTGAGAATGTCAGCCACTGCAGGAAAGACATTGGCTACCTCCCTGCAGTATCAAAGCCAATAACCTAATATTTTACTCGGTATTTTAAAACTTTGTCAAAGTCAGAAGTTCATTAGCTGAATTTCTGGTTACTATGACATTCTGATGCCATCTACTCTAAGAAAAGCTTTCACACAGAGCAGTGAGTCAGGAGGAGAGGTTGAAGGAAGGTCTAGAGGTTTGTTCATAAGGAAGCATCAGAAAAATTATATTTGTTATTTTTCTGTTGCTGTAATAAATACCCTTACAGAACCAACTTAAGGAGTTTATTGACTTTTTCATAGCTTGTGGTTCCGGAGGGATAGACAGGAGCAGTAGGCAGTAAAGGCATAGCCACAGGAATAGGAAGCAGAGCGATCACTTTTCTTCTAACCAAGAGAAAAAGAACAGGAAGTAGGTAAAATCTCACCCCGAGTGATGTACTCCCTCTCGCAAGCCTCCACTTTTAAAGATTCTATGACCTCCCCACACAGTGCCACCCACTACAAGTGTGCAGATTCATGATCCTCTGGGGGACATTTCTCATTAAAACCACCACAATAATCATCTGGGATTCTGAGAAAAGGTAAATAGCCTGGTAGCTGCACAGCTTCTGGGCATCTTGGCATTTGCTGATTTCTTCCTCTGGGTGGCAGATATCAAGAAAATAAAACAGAGCTGAATAACCATGCTACCTTGTCTCTTGTGAGCCACTTGTGTGGACAACCTATCCAAGGATAAAATCAACACAAAGGAATTCAGTGCCCAAGTGGTAGAGGAATACTTCTTTGGGACATTGTCGGACAGCTTGCATCCTATGACTGACCTAGAATCACCTTTCCTTTCTTGTAAGTTAGTACATTTATGCTGATACTTAAGGAAATTTGGTTGGAAATCTTGTCCTTTGCTGTTAGAAGGGCCTGTCTGGCAGACTCTGTACTTGAATCAAGTGTTCTGGAAGGAAAACAATTTTTCTCAGCAAGTCAAAACATTTGAGAAGAACTGAGATTCTGTTCCTATTAACAGCAACCATGTAATGCCATGAATCATGGTGGTGTGTGAAAGGAAAAAGTTTAGATCTAGTACATTGTTTATATATGACATAGATGCATATATATGTCTACACTGTACACACAAATGTGTATATATGTATATGAGAGAGAGAAAGTGTGAAAGAGTCTGTTTGTGTGTGTGTGTGTGTGTGTGTGTGTGTGTGTGTGTGTGTACTGTATATGTGTGTGGCTGGACACAAAATGACCCCTGACCTTACAGTTTCTACACAAAGAACCCTAATCAAATCACTATAGAATAGCTCTATAGTGCTATTCTAATCATATGTAATTCCATTGTTATTAATGGGATTGCACTCACTGGCCACAGTCACAATTCTCAAGTTGCATTTGACCCTCAGCTATCACACTCCAGCTCCATTTTGTATCTATGGCTTCCCTCCTTCTTCCCCTTCTACATCCTTCGCTTTTGAGAACAATTCTTAAGAGACAGGGGGATCTAGGAGGAGTTTGGGAAAGAAAATTGATCAAACTATAATTGTATAAATAAATAAATAACAAAGGAGAGAGTATTTCCTTATTAAAAGGACAGAGCTTCAAGATAGCTATACATATTGAGCTAACCTAACAAGAATGAAAGCTCATGGTGCCCTTTTGCTATGTGAATGTCAGACAGCCCGTCATTATTACAACTAACATAAGAGAAGGTCAACTGCATAATTAATAAGAATTTCTTGAGAACAAAAACAACAGTTTGAAGCTGCTGCAGCTTTTAAGGGATGCGGGAAGCCTGATAAAGGAAAGGGGAAGAAATCAATTATGACAATCAATATTATATGTACAAGAGAAGTGTGGGCAACCCAATAATTACATACAATAAACCCCTCTTTTATGCAAGGCATATGCTCCAAGCCCCTCAGGTAGATGGCTGACACTGTGGTCAATACTGAATGTTATATGCTAGTTTTATTTTCCTATGCTAACTTACATATGATAAAATTTAATTTATAAATTAAGCATGTAAAAAGTTAATAATAACTGCATATTTAAAAATACAGCATTATAAAAGTAATGTGAATGTAGTCTCTTTCTGTTGTTCTCAAAAAATGGGGTTATTACTTCGAGGGACTAGAGAGATGATTCAACATTTAAGAGTACTGGCTTGTCTGGTTCTCGAAAATCTGACTCCCTCTTCTGGCTTCTGCTGGTACCAGACGTGTCTATGGTGCACAGAAATACATGTAGGCAAAACACCCATACATGAGAATTGTTACAGGGTTACTTTGACAAAATTACTATGATACCATGGTGGATCTGAGGGCAAAGACCTTTCCTAAGGGACAAGTAAATGTGTAGCCTATTCGCAACAGATATAAAGGACAAGACAAAGAAAACAGTATGTTACTTTATTGTTTTTCTCAGAATGGCTCACGAGTTAAAGCTTAAGAATTGTTTAGACTATATTTGGCCTTTAATAATGGAAACCACAGAAGGATAAACTATGGAGAAAGGATATGACACTGTACCTGGCTTATTGTTTCTAGCTGTTTTGTAGTGTGGCCTCTAGATAATTACTAGCATTTGGGAGGGTGTGCTTACTTTAATGCTAGTCAAAGTGGGAGCAACAGTCCTCAAGCAGTTTGGGGTAAGACTCAATGAAGCCTGTAAAGTCTCAAATAGAAGAAGCACACACTTCAGCTCTCATCCTAGCAGAGAAGCTCCTTCATACATGCTGTGAAGATGGAGGACGAAGGCACGTGCTTGCACTGGGCGTTCACACCATCAACATGGCCTGATTTATACTTTAGGAGAATAAAGGAGACCATTTCTTAGGGGAAAAAAAGGAACAGATGTCACAGGGTAGAGAGCAGAACTTCCCAGAGTGACTTGAATGTGTAGAAACATATACAGTCTGAAGGTGCAGAGCCCAGGACCACATGGGGAGTCTGCAGAAGATTCTGGATCAGGTACTGTGGGTGGCTCACCTAGATCCCTGGGAAGGCTTGTGCTGACTGCTACAGGAATTTCTAGAAATGTCCTCTATGTAGCTCATCTGCAGGATGCTCGGGGATGGTTACCTCAGAGCACTTCTAAGATAGGCTCCTCACTCTGCAGCATCACAGCATGATATAGTGATAGAGCTTAAAGGAGAGCTCTGTCACACTCAGAAGAACAGATGCTCCTGTTTCCATGCTATGTGACTCCAGCTGGATTTCACGGCAATACCCTGCTGTCTTTCCCTTCTACATCCTCCCCCAGTCCCCTGAGTGAAACCTTCTCATCACTTTGCCTAATAATCTCCACCAGGCTTAAGACAATTCCCTTAAAACTAAGGACCAGCTTTCTCTTGAAAACTGAAAGGCAGGCTATGCTGTCTCCTGAACATAGCAACTGCATTATGGAATTACACTTAACCTGTGTTGATGTCTTTGTTTTAGAGTTTCTGAAAACACAAGTTTGCAAAAGGTTTGAAGAATTTCACGCTGTTCATTCTCCCAATTCTATGGCACAAAAGAGGGACCACCATGTGCCTAGAGTGGCAGTTGGAGCTTGAGCACCATCAGTAGATATAAAGGCATGGGATGAAAACACAACCAGGTAGATTCTTGAGAGAATACTGACACTAGAAATGAGAAACCCATCTTCTACTACCCTAGCATGAGTAAAGCCAGAGAACAGTCTGGCATGAAAACATGTATTTTTTCCATCTCTATCTGAATTTAAGCACAGTTAGAAGAAAATCTGTGTTCTACTTACAAAAATGGCACCCAATCTTTTCATTCTTGATAATTACCTCATCATCTGGTCCCAGGTAGCAGATATGAGTAGTGAGGTGATCAGATCATGATGGCTAATAGCTAATCACTGGATTAATCCGTTAACAGATTCATACTCTGGTGGTATTGTTAAGAGAGAATATCAGGTTGAAGGAAGTAGGTCACTAGATGAATGCTTTTGAAAGACATTGACTATATCCTCTTCTTTCTTCCTTCTCTGCTTCCTGGCTGCCATGAGGTGAGCATATCTGTTCCACTATGTCCTCAGTTGTACCTTCTCCTAGATCATGCTCTGACTCAAAATAAGCCAATGGTGATGAGGCCAAATGGTCATGGCCTGAACTCTCTGAAATCACAGGCCAAAATAAATCTTCTTTCTCTTTTTCAGTTTTTCTCTGTCATGTGGTTTTAAAAAATGATCGCTATGCCCCCTTTGTGTGCATCTGCCCACAGAACTCTGCCTACTGATATATACTTACATGGACCATCGACACTGTCTCTGAATGCCTGTTGGTGTGGGCCTTTATTCTCTGCCCAGAAGAGACAATGCTTTTGCTTTTACTCAGTGTGTAGAAGATGGCTGGCCAGCAGAGAAGCAATGACCCCAGTTGGCTTTGTTTTCTTTGTAGAATTCTAAAAATAATAACCATCTCCTTTTATGCTTTATTCAAAACTGGCCCATGAACTCATGTGGATACATCTTCTTCTAATGTGTTTTAATTCACGATCCCCCAAAGCAACCACAGAAAAGATAAGCATTTTTGACATGTGTTATTTTTAAATTCCTAAGATCTGAGAAACTAAAGGCAAAACATGTTCAAAAACAAATGAAAACACATGAAGCCAGAAAAGCTGAATTCTAACCTCTGAGTTTTTGGTAAGATGGTTTCTGTGTCCTGGAAAGTCATGCCTAGCCTGGTCACCTAGGCATCCCCCTAGGTCAAGTGTTCCAGGAAACACCACTTGGTTCTTCCGTCTCTAAGCATTCCCACCTTATATGATCACCTGAAAGTCATATTACATAAGTTGGTATTTAGGAATATAGCAAATGGAATCAGGTTAGAATAGCCCTAATTCCAGGACAATGATCCTGGAAGACGTATCCTGGTTATGTTATCTGAGCTGTAATTATTGTATCAAGAGTACCATTTCCATAGCTATGTGTAGACAGTAAGTGAAACACAGTATCCCAGAAGCCCAGACATGTTGTAGTTTTCCTCTTCCTTTTTCTTGTCTTCCTCCTGTTACTTGTTATCTTTCTTTGGGGAATATGTATAGTATGGCTTTCAGCTCAACTCCAGACCATAGCTTTTATTTGAGGGGTGATTTCAGGAAGCCCAAAGATAAGGGAAGGAGTCACCAGGATCACCAAGCAATTTAGAAAGTATAAAACTCATCATTACTGTGGGTACTCAGCTTAACGCTGCAAAGTGATACAAAACTCGCAATTTAGTGGTGTATCCTGGAAGCTTGAGCACAGAGAATTATAGGGCCAACACCAGCAAGTCACTGGTTAATAGGTGCCCAGGTCACTGCTAATCTACTGGTTCCCCAGACAATAGCACTTTCCAAGGTTCCAGAAAAAAACCTGATGATAGAGATGCAAGTCAAGGACTGAGGCCAACAAAAATGCATAGGCAGACTTGAATAGTCCTGGCTCCTGTACCCTTGGCTAAAAAGCATGGTCATTGCACAACTTGCTCCAAAATAAAAGTTTAAATTTAAGTATTGACCTCAAAACAGTATAGACTGTTTTTCCTGACAGAAGGAAAGTATATCTACATATTGCATCAGAGTTTGTATTTGAATCTAGCTGGAGATCTTTAAAAGACCAATTAGTTCAACTACATTGAAAAAGCATGCAGATATGTGTTCATAGTTGTTGATGTATACATATTTATACATGTACATACATTTCCATAGTAAGCAGGCTACTAGATGTTCAATCAAGAGACTAAGCAGACAGCTAGAATAGCTCCCAGGGAAAGGGCTGAGAAGGGTGGCAGAGGGTGAAATGAATTCTAATTCAGGAGAGGAGGCATTTTATGAAGATGTATCCCTAGCCTAAGTGCTGACAGATGATGGCACTTAACTGGGTGGAAGGTGGGGATGTGAATGAGAGGACTAAAAACGAACAAAATGCAAGAAGCTCTGGTGAGGGATGCAGTGTGGAAGGAAGCTAGTATGAGAACTGGCCTCGGGGATTTGACCATGTACCCTTGGCTTACAATCTGCATTCCGTCCTTTGTGTTTGAACCAGAGGAATAGCAACACCTGCTCTGGTCATGTTGCAATGAAAACTTCTGGCATGGTACAATGTCCTATCTGGGCTGTCCAGCTTAGTAGCTCTTAGCCATGTCTTCCTGTTGAGCATATGGGGACCCAGCTTGCATTATACATAATTTTTATCATTTTGAATTGAAATAGCTACAATTCCAAAACTGTACTGCATCGAAGAATGCCACTTAATATCCAGTTTTATGGGTTAAAGAAAATTCAGCCTTGCTTCCCCTATGTTTCAGTGAGATACTGAATTTCTAAGTGAGATTTCTATTGCCAACACTCAAAATCACCTCTTCAACAGCATTGTGTCAGTTGCAGTGTGTGTGTGTGTGTGTGTGTGTGTGTCTGTGTCTGTGTCTGTGTCTGTATGTGTTGCTGCCAGTAGGCCCCATTGAGAGTCATGATGCTAGCATCCTTCCAGTACCATTATTCATTTGGCTAGTGGATGACAAAATCCAACTGGTAGCCACTAAACAGCATGAAACATTTCAATTTTAACTTAAACTGGGGGCAAGAACAGTCTCGAGGCCTCTGGAGAAAGAGTGCTCATCAGATGACCCAAAAGACAAGAGGAAAAGCCTGTGTTTGAAGAATAACAATCAGTGGCTGAAAGCTATTAAGTTCACTCTTCTAGTTCAAAGGGATTTGAAATGGCAATTTGTCAGGCAACTGTTGTCACTTTAGATGCCCCCAGTCGCTTCCTTTGAAGCTCTTGATTGACTGCAGGAGGCTATGCCAGATTCTTCTAAAGACAGATTTCCACAGTTGAACACATTTATGTCACAGTAATTATGACTCTTCCCAAATTTAATCAACAAAAGGCAAAAGAGTGCAAGTCTGAGAGAACATTCATGTGCCTGGAACAGTCCAGGCATTGGTCGGTGGCTATGCACATGGCCAGTTGGATGGTTTTGGTCACTTCATCATGCTGTTCATTTGATGGAGAGAATGAAAGGCCTCTTCTCCTATACTACTTGTTGGATCTGATAATGAAACAGGCTTCAACTTGAAGTGGATTTCTGAAGAAAACAAAACAAAACTAGCCCATTAAGGATAAATAACCTAACTCAAAACAGTGTTTTCACTTTATCTAACAGAGGTGGATCTAGAAGGAAATGGTAAGCCAGTAAAGCAAGTAGTTCTCTGTGAAGCAGTGGGTAGTGAGCTTGAGTGAGATGCCCATCAAAGGCATTGGCTTATATACCAGCCAATGAAATGAGATCTGTGCCTGCACTAGGCCCTATGTCAGACTGTCACTCACAGAACAGACAACTTTTAAGTTCTCCGAGGCACTTTTGCATCAGAAAGTATTTGCAAGTTGAATTTCTATTTGTTTGGCTATCAGGAACCAATGCATCAACAATAAGAAGGTTGTCCCTGGGAGTCGGATGAGCGGGGAGTGCACAAGTTAAAGCTGAGATGTTTCGTATTGTTTATTAGTTACCATTTGGATTTTGTCATCCACTGGTCCCATCCCACATCCTAAGGGAAGTTCAAAGCAGACACAACCTGAAGCAGGAAAGAACAGAAACTGTCTCCAGAGCTCAACAGCAGCATCCTGTCTCCAAAAGGGGAGAGTGATACAGATACAGGGGCTTCTGGAGAAGACCAGTGAGGTGGGCTCTGCCCAGCAGCTGTGTGCCAGATGTCCCTGCAATGCACCCATGGGGACACATCCATTGCAAGTAACCAAAGAGAAGTCATGGTACAGAAAATAGCAGTAGACATTTCTGCATTTGGCACATAGTGGCAGGGCCAGGAGTGAGGTCATAAAGCCAGTAACTGAATGCTGTGGAGCAGATGGCCAGAGGCAAAGCTAGAGAAGAACTGTAAGACCAGGAGTGAGGTCAGGGAGACAGTAACTCACCATGGGCAATGGTGAACAGATGGCAAGAGGCAAAACTATGGAAGATCAGGAAAAAACAAGATGAGGAATCCCACCTCTAGTTGTGTCACAGGTATATAGTAGTACCAGGCTCAGGGGTCTGTATATAAGGTGAAAAGGAACATATGAACAGAGTAAAGTGTCAAGAACCACCAGAGTGGCAGCCATTGCATACCCTGTGTAGGCTGTTTAAGGAGTGCTTCTTACAATGGGATGCTGCTCAGGCCATGAAATAATCAACCCAAAGTTTATGCTAGCTGGTATATCTCACAGGACTCAGAAATACATTCCCTCCTCATAAACAAACCCTAAAGAAGTGAGTTTCTACAGGAATTCAGGGGAAAAAAAACAATTAATCACATGCATACATAGGTCACAGATGTCATGGGTCCATGGAGCCAATCCAATTAGGGGGTTGAAAAGGTTTTCAGAATAGCATTAAGACTCTGCTGCTGAAGAGTTCATTCTGGAAAAGCTGTGCCCTCCAAGCAGTAAAAGAAAGGGAAAGTCATTTTCCCTGAGAAAATAAGATCACAGAGCGAGCCCAGGG
Organism: Mesocricetus auratus; assembly: GCF_017639785.1. Taxonomy (NCBI): domain Eukaryota; kingdom Metazoa; phylum Chordata; class Mammalia; order Rodentia; family Cricetidae; genus Mesocricetus; species Mesocricetus auratus. The sequence goes on from NW_024429189.1 coordinate 113,933,797, forward strand.
AGCGTGGGAAGGCAGGAGAAGACCTGTGATAAACTACCCTGACAAAAAGCAAGTCAGAGAAGAACGGGTTTATTTGGGCTTATAATTATGGAGAGGATACAGTCTATCGTGGAGGGGAAGGCATGGAGGCAGAAACATGAAGCCAGCCTGGAACCAGAGAGGTCACATTTTCTTGGGTTTTTTGTTTGTTTGTTTGTTTTTTACGAGACAGGGTTTCTCTGTATTGTTTTCGAGGCTGTCGGGCCAGCCCAGCCTCGAACTCACAGAGATCCGTCTGCCTCTGCCTCCCGAGTGCTGGGATTAAAGGCGTGCACCACCACCGCCCAACTGAGAGGTCACATTTTCAACCTCACACGAGAATGGGAGAGAGAGAGAGAGAGAGAGAGAGAGAGAGAACAGAACGTGGGGCCCAGCTATATAAAACCTCAAAGCCTGCTCCTAGTGGTGTGCTTCCTCCCACAAGGTTCAGCCTTTGCATAAACTTCCCCAAGCACTACTATCTACAGGGGACCAAGTATTCAAATGCATGAGCCTAGAGAGGATCCTTCCTCATTTACACTCCCTGGCCATCCCATGACACAAACCACTGCTCCTTCCTAGTAAGGAACTATATTAATTACTTTTCTGTTCCTGTTATAAAATACCATTACCAAAGTCAACTAGCAGGATAGATAGTTTATTTTGACTTAGGGTTGCAGAAGGATAAATGTCCATCATGGTGAGGAAGCATGGCAGCAAGTAGCAGGTATGGTGGTACAAACAGGAAACACGGAGTTCATTTTCAGCCGTAAACAGGAAGCAGAGAAAGTCAACTGGAAGTGGGATGAGGCTGCAGAATTTCAAAACCTACCCTCAGTGATATACTTCTAGAATGTGTATAATCGCATTGTCTCCTTAAATGGCACCACTAAGGACCAAGTGTTCAAATGCCCGAGGCTATGGGGGATTTCTCTCACATTCCACTCCCTGGCCCCCATGGGCCTCATGGCTATATCATAATGCAAAATGTTCTTAGTCCAACCTTAAGAGTCTCTGTGGTCTTTCTTAGTCTTAACACTGTTTAAAAGGCTAGGTATCTTTTGAGACTCAAAGTAATCTCTTAATTGCATCCTCCTTAAAAAGCATTATATCCTTACAGCATACAATGGCAAAGAATATACAGTATTATTTTAAAGGGTATGACATGGGGTATAATGAGGAAATGCTGGACCAAAACAAGACCAAAACCTATCAGGGCAAACAACAGCTCCTGTTGCTCTGTGTCTGGTGTCTGGGACTTTAGTTTCAAAGGGCTCAGATGGTTCTGCCTCTCCAGTTTTGCTGCCTGAAACAAACATCTTTCTGTTGGGATGCTTATGTTTCCTGTCTGCAGCCCTCATTGGCAGATGGTTCATGACTCTGGAAAGCTCAAAAACTGTGTGGTCTCCACTGCTGCACCAGGCTTCCTTTTACAACTTCACTCAGTGGCCTCTAAGGTCCTCCTGCCCTTCAAGGACATTCATGCAAAGACTTCCTTGCCACTTCCTGTATCAGTAGCTCTCCAAAGCCATATAGAAGAATCTACATCCTCTTCAGTTTTTCATGCTTCATGCCTCTAAATCTGACACCACTTGGACAACTCTACTAAGTTCAGCATCTTGGGAATGACCCTGTCTTGAGATGGACCCTGTCTTGGGATGGACCCTGACTCCCTTGAATCACACTAGCAGCAGCATTTTTTATTTGCTTGCTTTCTAGGAGCAGAAAATTCCTTAGGCTGTCTTTCACACTCTGGAAGCTTGACTGGGTGGGGTCTTGCCCCCTATTCCTTTTGCCTTCCTTTTAGTGCAGAGGAGGCCTCTCCTTTATGGTGGTAGTCTTACTAATAATTATAGTCTTTCTTCTCATAGGAGCTTTGGTTGCAGCATTGAGTTTCCGAGTGCACCTTTTCTGCCTATCCTTTCTGGCCCACTTGTTCTCTTCAAAAGAAGAATATACTGACCTGGGTTCTTTCTCTAGTTTTCTTTATATTCTAAAGTATTTCCTGAAGTTAGTTAAATAACTAACTCTAGCAGGACACGGAGCTCCTTAGCTATTGGGAAGATGAGCTGCCATCTTCATTGGTGGACTAAAGGGACTGCTATTGTTGAGGAACAAGAGCAGGAGTGCTATTAACAAGGTAAGTTACATGGTATTATGTGCTGTATCCATAAAGCTTTCCCCTCCAAAAAAAAAGGAAAGAAAAGGAAGGAAGGAAGGAAGGAAGGAAGGAAGGAAGGAAGGTCCTAAACATGAAATGTACTTCAGAAGGGCTTGCTGAGGGACCTACTGTGGGACCAGCCCCAGATTCAGGGAGTCCAGGTAAGGCCTAAGAGCTTGCTTTTCTAGCAAGTTCCCAAGTGATACTGAAGCTACTTGTGTGTGGGCCTCACTTTGAGAGCCAACATCTTAACAAACATCCTTCCATCTCTAATACAGTGTATAAAGGGGTAAGGATGATGAAAGTGAGAGCTCTGCTCACACTCCTAAGGAATCTCTTGGGGTTCTTTGAAAGAAAGGGGAGTGGCACTATTGGAGGTGTGGCCTTGTTGGAGTAGGTATGGTCTTGTTGGAGTAAGCATGTCACTGTGGGGGCTGACTTTGAGGCCTCTTTTCTCAAGCTTCATTCAGTGTGACAATCAGTCAACTTCCTGCTGTCTTCTAGTCAAGATGTAGCCAGCATCTGTAAAGAGAAGCCTTCCTGCCAGCCTGTTTCCAGAGCCGCATGAGTCCCAAATAAACACACAGGAGGCTATATTAATTATGAAGTTGTTGGCCTTGCTTGTTTCTTACTGGCTAGCTCTGACTTAACTATTTATCCCATAATTGTTGATCTAAATATTTCTCTTACCGGAGAAATTTCCGGGCTTCCTACCCCATGGCGGTTACATCTTGACTTCCTGTGTTTCTCCTTCCCAGAGTCCTCCTGGACTCCTAGTCCCACCTATCTTGGTTCCTTATTGGCCAACAGTGCTTTATTGACATATACATAGGACTTCCCCCATCATCTCCTTTTTTCTGTCTAAACAAAAAGAAAGGTCTTAACTTTAACATAGTCAAATTATATATAACAGAACAGTTATCAAGTAAGAACACAGTTACAATATTTTAGCAAGATTTAAAGAAAATATCATCCATTCCATCCTTGTGAGTTCAAAGTTCTGTATGTAGCTTATCTTTTATCATAACTAAGTAAATCTATAGTTATCTGTCTTCAAATACATCAAAGACCACAGAAGGATAATATATGAACACTAGAATTGACAGACATCTTGCTACCTGTACAGTCACCTGAAGTTCCTCTGTATTGTTGGGGCATCCATCTTCAGCCCATAGGCCACAGTGTGTCTGAAAGACTTCTCAGCAAAGCAGGAAATTTCAAACTGTCCATCTACATCAGCAGTCTGTCAGTCATTTTTCTGTGTCCTGCAGAAAGTCTCGTAGACAATTCCATGAAGCAGGAAGTAGTTTTGAGAATTCCATGCCCTCTCTCCCTACTATTGATATTATAGGATAATTTACAACTGTTAGTGTTAGTTTTCAATTATTTTAGAGTTGGGATTGGAAGGAGGTGTTCAGATTTGGGTGTTTCTTTCAGATAAGTTTAGGTTTAGATGGGATAGATGTTTGATATATTTTGATCATTGACACAAGTTAGTTGTTTTAAGTTTAAATATCCTTTTTAGACTAAAAGGGGAATTGTAGGAGGAAAACAATGCCGCCATTAACCACGTGACTTACTAGAGATGCATACAGATGAGGTAATAAAAGAGCTGTTTACCACACCACTAACCACACTCACTTTAGGCATGACTAAAGACTTATACGGACGGACGTAAAGACATATACGGACGTAGGCGGTGAACTATGTCACTAGCCAGGCCCACTTTTAGGCATGGCTAGGGGAGTTACTGGGGAAGGTATAAAAGACTGAACAACGGAAGTCTTGGTCTCTTTTTCTGGCTTTCGGCTTCCAGTTTGGCGGCGGAAAACTACTCGGCTCATCTGGGTTGCTTGTTTGGTCTCTTGTGAGTAATTTCTACAGTAAATACTTAGTTTTAGTTTCGTTTATCGTTACAGCAACAAGCATATCTGCCTGCATGCCACCATGTTCCTTGTCATGATGATAATGGACTGAACCTCTGAAACTGTAATCAACCACCTCAATTAAATGTTTTCTTTGTAAGGATTAGCATGGTCATGGTGACTACGACATCTCTCTAGCATAGGACTGAGTCATCCTTAATTTTATATTTACTTTAATGAAAAGTCCTTTGGTTGCCTATTTCTTACTAGGATTGTGATTTTTTTTAAACTCCTTACCTTGTAAATAGAACCTGTTGACTAATTTAGGTCCTGGCAAGGAGACAAGGGTCTTTTCTGATCTTTGGCCAAAACTTTTCCTACAACATAATACCCACTACATGGTTTAATCCAGTATTTCTTTTTTAAAAGGGGAGTGGGGTCTAGTGTGAAATTGCTATTTCTCAGTGAACTCATGCTGGCTTCTTGTGATCACAGATTCTCTGAAAGGGGGAACCAGAGTGAGTAATGTGTTCCAGAATCTTGCCTGAAATACGCATCGAAGGTGTATGCTATCCATTCACGCTGACTCTGAAACATATGAAGCTGGGCGAACTGTGTCTTCCAAACATTTCACCATCTTTACCCAGGACTTCCCAATGACAGCATTGTGCCTCTGGCCAGCTATTTGCTTTGTCAAGGGCTCCCATGGCGGTCCAAAGTACATCACAGTTTGCTCTTGGGAATGGCAGGTATATATCTCCCCTCACACATGCACAAGAAATTCTCCATCTTCCTAAACCACACCCAAGTTTCAGGATGCAGAGACAGCTGCCTAAGCCTCTCATGGTGCCATATTCTTAGGCCCTCATGATATTGATGGTAAGTACAACAAAGGTAAAGTTGGTCTGTGATGATTCCCAAGGCCACCTGCATCCTGGGTTTATCCTGGGTATAAAGTAAAACAAGCCAGTGGGTACAAAGTCAAAGATGAGAAGTGTTACCAGTCAACTGTCTACGAAGGTCTCTCTGGAAAAGGCAGGCATGGTGACATCCAATAAGTTCTGTTAACAAAGATCCCACCATAAAAAGATGCTCTGTGAGAGTGGATACTGTTTTCTCTGAAAGTCCTCATCTAGTTCATAGGGCCTTTCTCTCTGTCAGACCCTTGCTCTTCCCTGTACATGAGGTTCTAGTCCTTCCTGGTGCTCATCAATAGTTTTATGGGACTGGCTCCCTTATGCCTCACTGGGATCTGAACCTAAAGGAAACAAGACAACAGACAGTTCTGTGGCGAGCACTGTCAAGGGCTTTTGGAGAACTTGCTCAATCTTCATGGAAAATTAGTTGGATATATAAGTCCCATTTCAAAGATTGAGAAGTTGAAGCTCAGAAATGTAACCGAAGTTCATCTGGTGAGCTGAGCAGTGAGGAGAGCGGTGTTGGGTAAGTCTTACATCAAAGTCCGTGGTGTGTAACCATTTGGTTGGCAGATCAAGTGGTCTTGGAGGGCACTGTGCACATTAAGCCTCCTGTAATCCTTGGCTTTCATTGCTTTACGGAACGTGACAGAAGCCTAAATGTCAAGATTTTAGGAAAAGCCTGTACAGGGTCAAAAGCCTCTGAAGGCTTCAGACCGTTTGCTCCTTCCTCTCTCCACCAACACTTCGAGCCTTCATTTTTTTTCACTCTAGCATGGCTGACAGGACAGAGGGTGTGCACATCTGTGTTTCCACACACCCTCCCCTTCATGTTCATCAACATCGCCAAGGAGACACCTGTGTATACAGTCACCTGCCTTGGCCAGACAGATATTTATTTGCTGCTGTATAATGGGGAGAAATTGCACTCAGCCTTGAAAATTTGGCCACAGTGACCCATCCTTCCTCTTCCCCAGTGATTTCTTCACAACCCGCAATTCGCTGTACTCTGCTTCTCAGCCCTGGGAAGATCTGTTTTACACCTGTACTTTGGCTTCTGTAGGTGTTCATGCTGTCAGGGAAGCCCTACGTAGCCATGTTAAATCATGTTGGACATGACAGGGAGGAAGTGCTTTTAAAGGCAGGTGTCGGGTCCTGTCATACGTTATTTTATGAGATGGCCCTTTAAAACAGAACTGTGTAATGGGACTTGCTTTAAAGGGCCTGGCCTGTCTCTCTGGACTGAATGGAAACGATGTGAAAACAAGGCAGGAGCATAAACCAGGACTGCTGAGTTCTACTGTCACCCACACTCACAAGGGAGACCAGCAGAGGGGTAGTGGGGTTCTTCCGTCAGTAAACCATAAATGCTTGTTGTAGGCCACCCTAAAAATGACAGAAGACATCTTTGTCACAGCCAGAGGGTAACTGCAAACAGCATTCCAGAGCAGCTAAATTGTTCATTCCTTTCATTTACTAGTTATTTTAAATTGAAGTATTTTAGCAAACAAAACGTCAGATATAATTATAGCATTTTCACACATTGTTTTAGTGGATTCTCCACACCCATTTCCTTTCTGCTTTCAAGTCACATGCATCCTATTTCCCTCCCTGGATTTAGTTTTCTGAGTCTAGAACCAGTGTTCTTGGGAGCAATCGTCAACATTCCTGGAATGCCATGAGGCTCGGAAAATGCCCTATGGAATACAGGTAGGGACAGAAGAAAGGAAAGGGCACAGGGCACTAGGATGAGGCCTGAATCTAATCTCTACTGGGTTCACCCCTCCCCCACCTCAGTCTCTTTCTTTGCTAGGTGACCCAGCCTCCTCTGAGGCTAAACCATGAGGCTAAACCATTTACAGAGCTCTGCAAGTCAGTTAATTGGCCTTTCCTGAGTTTGCTGAGAGCCTGAGCCATAGACTGGGAAGGTTATTTCCTGCCATTTTAGTGTAGAATAACCGATTTAGAAGCATACAGGAAACTATTCCTGTCACCATCCTCTTGCCAGTGATACCTAATGTAGCCACCTTAGAGCTCTGCCTCTTCCCTAGCCCGCTGTAGTGTCATTAGACTCCTAGACTCACAGATGGTCTCTGTGTTTTTCCAAAAACAACACTCACCCATAGAGCCCACTCAGTCTGGAATTTTCCATGTTCAGAGGACACTGGCACTGTTGCCCACAGAAGTACCAGGCAAAGGAATGAAGTTCCAAGGAAGGGGTGGGGCTTTCCATGTTTTACAACCTGGTAAACAGAGAATTCTGTCATTCAGACTCCTTCAGGACCATCATCTACCAAGGTGCATCTTCTCTGCTGATTTTAGATATTAAGTGTTTAGCAAATCCAAATGAAAGTTGTTTCTTAATGTGAGAAAATGAAATTTAAATAGATAAATATGTGTTGTATAGTGAGCTATAACACAGGAGACACCGTGAACCTCGCCCAGATAAATAATAGTATCATGAACTGGCAACTGTTTGTGTGGCATTGGGTCATAAGTTTCCAGGGCCTGTGCATTCTGGGCAAGTGCTCTGGCCCTGAACGAGGCTCCCAGCCCATGGGCATCTCAGTCTTTTCATCTCATTCCTCTCTCTGTAAGATTCTTTTGAGAGTCTCACTGAATATGAAGGCATTCACAAAACACAGCTCTGGAGTTTGCTGCTTTAGTGTTACCTGCTGTTGAAGAAACCATATTATACACTCCATGCTGATTATGATTCTTCATAATCTTCGGGCATGTAGCCTTCTTCCTCTGATAATAATAGGTGTTTTTCCCTTTCCTGGATACATAGTGATGTGTTTTGCTTTATGTGTGAAGGCCTCTACTGGTTTGTTTATTTACAAATGCATATACCCATGAAGCTATTACAATATTTCTTGCACAAGTATAAATGCAAATACCTAGCCATAAAATATTTGTGAAGGGTGAATTTTCTGGGTCATGGGGCAATCAGATTATCTGCATTTTTGGATAGTACCAAATCGTTTCCAAAGTAGATTGTATTAATTGACCCTTTCCCCACATTATGCAGTTGCTATCATTTTTAAAAAGCCTTTTTATTGCCAATGCCTTTTATTTGTTTTAATGCTGAGTGAAAATGATGCTTCATTCTATTTCACAGTGTGGGGTTGGTTCCTCTATCCCCCATTAAATGGAATATATTCCCCGTGCTTAATAGCCACCCAGGTTTTGTATTAAAAGCCACCCAGGTTTTCTCTTCTGCACAGTTGCTCCTTGAGTGTTGTGTTGTCTGCGGGGCAGTTTTCTTTCCACTGTGTCTATGACATGCCTTGTATGTTCTGTATATTAACCTCCTTGTCTGTGGTCCAGGATCTTCCTCTAGTCTGTCTTTTCACTCCCATGTCAATTTTAGTCACTTTAGTTCTTAACTAAAATGTAACTGAGTTGGCTTATTGTTGTCTTTGTCCTTGTGATGGCTGTGGCTTCACACGGTCCCAAAACCTCAATGTTGTGTAGAAGACTCAGAGTAAGGAGAGCAGTTAAGACTGCAAGAAGAAAGCAAGTAGATGTTCTTTCTTGAAATAGGGAAGGCACATTGCAGAGGGTAAGTGATTTAATAGGAAAAGAAAGCTACTGGTTAGAAATAACAGGTTATGCTTTTAAAAAAGGGGGGGGAAGAGGAGGTAAGAAATAAAAGATAGGAATTGTGTCTCACCAAATTCCTATGCTTAAATTAATCAGTAGTACTAATATGAAGCAACACGGGTTTTTGGAAGGTGATTATGTCATTGATGGAGCCTTCATGAATGGCATAGTGATATCATGGGTATGCTATAAAAGGCCTGGAAAGCATTCACTTTTGCCCCACCCCCGCCATGTAAAGACACAGCACAAGGTGCAATCATTGAAGCAAAGATGCAGGCTGGTCTGGAGCACAATTGTGTAGCCATGCTGGATTCAAAGTTGCAGCAATCCTCCTGCCTCTGACCCCTGAGTACTGAGATTACAAGCATGAATCACCATAGAATTTGTATTTTGTGGCAACTTAATTTAATTAGTTTGTGCGAAATTTCACTTCCTTGTTTGGAAAACAGACTAATAATATCTAATTTAAGAAATTTTGATAGAACTAAATTAGGCAATATGTCTTAGTGATTTAAATATTTCTTATGTTGGACAGGATTTGGTTCCAAGTATCCCCTCTACGGAAGGCCCTGGTGTATATTTCATTATATTGATTTGTCTATGGTTATTCACAGCTCCCCTTTCCATCTGCTATAAGCTTTCAGAGGTCCCAGGGCCTCCTCAAACACACTGTATAGAAGAAACATGGTAGGGAGGAAACAACTAAGACAAGGAAGGAGAGAAGGCAAAAGTTATTTCCAATAATAGAAACATGTTGCAGGTGTTAATCAATCTAACAGGAAAAACAAAGTTACTAGTTAGAAAGAAGCAAAGTGTATCAAGAAAGTAGATCAGAACCAAAAAAAAAAGGGGGTGGGGTGGTGAGGAGGCAAGAATCTAGTCATATCTTTACCAGACAGATCTTCTTTTCATTCTAACAAGAAAAGATGCTATGTAGCAAACACGACATAAAATGTTCTAGACAATCCTGGGATATATACATACACCAAATAAAATAAGCTTTTATAAATAAACACCCTTGGGTCATTTCTGATGAAAAAATTGAAGACTTAAATACATTGTTCTGTAATTGTATTGGTAGTGGAGTTTTGTTTGGTTTGGTTTAAGTTTTATTTTTTATTTGTTTTGTATTTATTTGCTTTTGTACATACATGCCATGCTTGCATAATCAGAGGTCTGAGAACAACTTGCAGGAGTCAGTTCTCTCCTACTGTGTATGTATTAGGGACTAAACTCAGGTCTTTGGGACTAGTGGCAAGCTACCTTACCCTCTGAGTCACCTTGCCAGCTCTTGCTTGGCCCTTTTGACTATGCATCTCAGGTAGAAGTGTGTCTCCAGGCGACTGCTTACTGCACCATAAAGGCATGCCTACTGGCAATGAGTAGCATGATGATGCACGTATGGGTCCTGAGGTATTGCTGGAAATGCCCAGGACTCCTTAGGACACAAAGGCATGCATGCAGCATGTGTGATACCTGAAAACATCTAGTGAATTTAAGGGTGTCACACACATCAAGTATAATAAGTGTGAGAAAGGAGCACTATCTATTTTGAACTCCTAGGTGTGTGTGTGTGTGTGTGTGTATCCTGAGATTGTATGCCCTGAATCAGCTCTACTCAATCCCTTTGGGGGGCAGGTTTATAATGAATTCTTATGTGCTACCAAGTTTGAGAAAAAAGGTGGAAAATTACCAAGCAGTAAGAAGGGGGAGGGACAAAGAAAAAGAAAGAGGAGATTTCCCTAAGTATTTTTGCATTTTTTTATTTGAGGCTCCCATGCCTTGAAATGATAAATATGGACTTCATTTGGCTAGAGTGAAAACTGCTTTTCCTATCTTTGGTATTGCTAGGGAAGCAGAATAACAGTAGAAACAGAATCCATCATCGTATTGATGTTATCCCATACTTCTGTTTGCACATATGTGCACTATCATCTGTCAATTGTAAGATAATTTTGTTTTTATTCATAAAATCAAAATGTATGAAAATTGTCACTGTATATAAAGAAATAGTGCCCAGTGAATTGATTGAGATACAATCACATGAGAATTGAAGAAAATGGCTATCATTACAGTAAGAAGAGTTTGAAACCATTCTAAAGAAAAAGAGAGAAGTGAGATAAAGAGGAGGAGGAGGAGGAGAAGAAACCCTCTAGTGACTAAAAATATAACCTCATAGTTAAGCCTCTTGGGTGATGAAGCCACAGAAAGAGGCCTCTTTTAGTATCTACACCCCTTTCTGATGCCATCCCAGGGTGTTGTGGCAAACTTCAGAAATTTAGGGGTCTATTTGTCTATTCACGGACAGTAGCAATAGTCAGAAATTCATGCACTCCAGTGAGCGTCCAAAGGGTATAAGATTAAGTCCAATCTATGTCTTGATGTGTCTAATTTGGCTAGAGAATCTCTAATTATTAGAGATCAAAAGTCAGTGACCCCAAATAAGAATCTAAGCAATAGTGGAGAGGCTATCTTAAATGCCCTTCCCCTATAATGAGACTGATGTTTACCATAAATGCCATCCTAGAGCCTTCATCCAATAGCTGATGGAAGTAGAAGCAGAAACCCACAGCTAATCACTGAGCTGAACTCTGGGATCCAGTTGTTGTAGAGAAGCAGGAGTGATGAGCAAAGGGGTCAGGACCATGCTGGAGAAACTCACAGAAGCAGCTGACCTGAATAAAGGGGAGCACATGGACTCCAGACTGACAGCTGGGAACCAAACCAGGCCCCCTGAAAGTGAGTGTCAGTTAGGGGGCCTGGCCAGTTTATGGGGCCTCTGGTAGTGGAAAAGTATTTATCCCTAATGCACAAGTGGACTTTGGGAGCTCATTCCCCTTAGAGGGATACTCTCTCAGCCTAGACACATAGGGTCCCTGCCTCAAATGATGTGACAGACTTTGATGATCCCCCAAGGAAGGCCTCACCCTTCCTGGGGAGCAGAAAGGGGATGTGATAGGAGGTTGATGGGAGGCATGGGAGGATGAGAGGGAGAGGGAACTGGGATTGATGTGTAAAATAAGATTGTTTCAAATTTAAATTAATAAAAGTCTTTTAGTTGCATTAAATTTTAGTGCAATTTTATCTAGCTATTTTTAGATCTTCTATTACCTCCCTTCTTTTACTCTCCCACCGTCCCATCCACGCACACGCGTTCCCCAGTTACACATGTTGCCACCCAGGGAACTGGACTAGAGAACTTAGTTGTTTTGTGTATTTCTAGAAGAGCAGGAAGAAGAAGGGGAGGAGGAGGAGGAGGAGGAGGAAGAGGAAGAGGAGGAGGAGGAGGAGGAGGAAAAAGCACGTCATCTCTGAAAGTTTTAAAGACGCTGAGATTTAGATATTGTGTTGCATTACTGCTGTTTGCTGTCCTCTTTTATTCTGTACCTAAGTGAGTGGCCTAAATTTAGAGTCAGAGAAACGAGGAAGAAGGAACATTCATATGGAAAATGATCCAAAACCAGCTCAAAATATATGAAACAAGGAATATCCACAAGTCAGTTATTCTCTTTTTAGTCTACGAATCTTACTGATTTGATTTCCAGCAGCTGCAAGCTTCCAAGCAGGAACCTCACTGCGAAAGACTTCTGGAGCCAGTGAGCCACCCAGTGGTCTTTTTCGGCATTGCCGATTGCTCCTCAAAAGCAATCAGAAATTCCCCCTGGAAAGCACATACGTTTTCATTGTTGACTTACTCGGGTAGGATTCTTAAGAGGTATTACATTTTCTGTTGAGTTTTCAGTCTTTATGTGAAGAAATTTTATTCACGGCTGTAACCACAATCTTTTATTAAACCATCTAATTTGATAAGAAATATCAAGTTTATATGGTAGTTGTTTTTTATTTTTGCTTTTGATTTTTTTTGTTTTTGATTTTTTTGCTTTTGTTTGGGGGTTTTGAGACAAGGTTTCACTGTGAAACCCAGGCAACCCTCAGATTCATAATCTCCATGCCTCAGCTTCCTGCTGGCTGGGATGGCAAATGTGAACTGTAACAACACTCCATTTATTTTACTTCTTTAGCTACTGGTGCAATCTTGAAATATACAAAGAACAGGCAAAGAGTCACTGTCTAACATAGCTCCACCTTCCATGTAAGACAAGTCCTCCAGAATCTTCCTTCCAAAGTAATTTCTTCCAACATGAAAAGAAATTAACTAAACTCAATTAACTAAATTGAAGGTCTCATGCCCTATAAAGATTAACCTTACAAATGACACAACACCCTGCCCAAAGGTATCAGAGAAGGCCAAAGTGAGTGGTGTTCTTCCAAATAACTCATCTCCATAATTCAGAAAGCAATATAAGACATGTGAGGAACTGTCCCAAACCCAGGAAGTCCACAGAGGCACATCAAGTGAGGCCAAGTGGGACCAGGTACCAGGCCAGAAAAACAACTACAAAACTACAAAGGGTGTTATATAAGAAATATCTGGGGCTACAGGAAACAGCATTTAAAATCAGAATGTTGAGGTAATGCTTTACATGTTGTGGTACAGAAAGGTCTAGAGCACGCCTTTAATCCCAGCACTCCGGAGGTAGAGGCAGATGGATCTCTGTGAGTTCCAGGCCAGCCTGGTCTACAGAGCGAGTTCCAGGACAGCCTCCAAAGCTACACAGAGAAACCCTGTCTTAAAAAGCAAAACAATAAAAAAAGGTCTAGAGAGAGCCCATGTGGGCCTTTGGGTTCCTGCTCCTGATCTTAGTATGAGGCTGGCTGGCGGAGGTTCCAATCCTTCATGTGTGAACATTTGTGCCTATGTAAAAGTACATGGGTTTTTGGAAATTTCCTTTAACAGTCTCTCTCAGAGTCTGGGTGGTTCTGAGTTTGAAATTAGGCAGCAGTCTGATGATTGGTTAAGAATTTTCACCTCAAGGGTAGAAGTGGGGAGATATTATTTCCTTTTCTTCTTTCCCAGCTTTAAATCTTCTAACAGTCCAACCTCCCATCCTTTTGCCAATCCTTCTTGCTTTCTACCCTTCCCTCCCTTCCCTTCTTTCCATAGTAAAACATTGCTAATCTAGAAGATGTGTTCCTGGATATCTGCTGTGTTATCACTTTCGTGTTTCTAAACCTTTGGAAGGTTCGACAGTTAAAAAACAAAGAATACTGAAAGAATCCCTATGATCAAGTTGAAATAAGGCTGCAATGCTGTCTCGTGGAATTGAGCAAGATGGGAGCACAGGGAGAGTGAGTAGACACTGAGAGGTTAGTCCTCCAGCACATTGCTGCTCCAAACAGAGACAAATAGAGATGGTCCAGACCTGGACAGTTTTACGAGTAATGGCTCAGTGCTGTGATGGTACAAAGGTTCAGCCATCATACATTCTGCTTTTACATTCACAGATGCTCATTAGCTTGCATAAGATATACAACACGCTTATGAAATTCACTTTGCATTAGGAGACAGTGCCCAACTGTTGGCTTGTGCAATATTCTGAGCGTGTATAAGTGATATGGGATTATCCACAATTTTAGGTGTATTAAAGACTTTGTTGACTTTGATAGTTTCAAATTACAATGTATATATTGGGATATGACAAATCACAAATCAAAAAGAAACGAAGAAGTCCAAAGTGAATGACATTATTCAAAATAACTATTCTCCACAATTAAAAAGAACCTAAGGAACTCTCCCAAACACAGAAAGTCTATAGAGGTGCATCGAGTGAAGCCAACTGGGACTGAGGACTGGGTCATCACAGTTAAAGATGGATGAGATAATCTTTTGGCTGGTTAGTTTTTGTACACTTGCACAAATTGGAGTCATGTGGGAAGAAAGAAACTCAGTTGAGGAAGTCCCTCCATAGGATTGGTCTACAGGCATTTCTATGGATCTCTCTCTCTCTCTCTCTCTCTCTCTCTCTCTCTCTCTCTCTCTCTCTCTCTCTCTCTCTCTTTCGTTAATGATTGATGTGGGAAGGTCCAGTCTACAGTGGATGGTGCAAGTCCAGAAAGATATGGAACCAGAAATCTGAAGCACAATTTTAGGGGAGATGTCTTATATGCCTTGGTCACTTGGTCATCTCTGAGATAACTCAGGGCTGAAGAACTTAATAAACAAAAAATGTAGCTAACATTGAAACAAAAATGACATGTAGGAAGGCTTCTTATTTTTATTAATAATTATCTTTAACTCAGATGTGAGAGGAATCGATTTGTGTACCTCTACACAATGCTGAGGAGGAGCAGCGAGTATGGCCAAGGGGAGCAGAGAGACATCTTCATCTGTATGCTTTAGTGTGCACTTCTTCAGAGGTGTGGGGCCCATTTCCCCACATGCCCTTCCCTTCCCCTTGTATTATTTCTCTGTTGCTGTGACAAAATAAGGCGATTTATAGAAGTGTTTATTTGGGTTTGTGGTTCCTGAGAGATAAGAGTCCATGGTGGTAGGGAAACACAGTAGCAAGTGTCAGGACAGCAGCCAGAGAAGAGAGCAGAAAGCTCACCACCTCAACAGAAAGCCTGAAGCAGAGAGAAAACTGGAAGTGAGACAAGGCTAGATAACTTCAAAGCCAACCCCCAGTGATATCCTTCCTCAGGCAAAGCTGCACCTCTCAAACCTCCCCCCAAACTGCCACCAACTTGGAAGTTTATGGGGTGGGTAGGAGAATTTCTCATTCAAGCCATCACACCTCTCAACAGAGATACCTGGCATTTGGTCCTGTGGTTACCTAGTAACATCTTCAGTTGCTGATCTCAGTACTCCAGCCTGGAGCGCACTGGTATCTGAGGGCCCTAGTGACAGACAATGTAATGAACCTGTGGCTGTTGATGAAGCTCATGGGTGACCCTCTCTGGGTGTGGGAGCTCTCTTCCTTATCTAAAGTTACATCCTCTTTGGCTTCTTTCTCAAGTCATATCTTCCACTGTAGAGGGCTAGAACATATTAGTGTCTTTCTTCTCTTCACTATACCAAGGTTTGGGTCTCTTGTGATCCTGTTTTCAGAGGGTTCTCAAGTTGTTCATTTGGGTTTTTTTTCCTTCATCTCTTTCAACAAAGTTTAAATCTGTCAGCATTTGACTATACCCCTGTGAGTATGCAGCATTTGGAATTTCAAGTGTAGAGGGGGATATTTAACTGCAAAGTTCAATAAATAAATTTTACTCTGCTTTCCATCTAGGATTGTGTAATTACGTCAGACAAAAGTGGCTGTGAATGGATGCATGGCGAGTGTTTGCCTGTGTTGATGGCTGTTCCTCCCCACACTGAAAACGAAGGTGAGCTTTGACTTTTTATAGTCTAATAAAGGAGAAGTTAGAGGAAATCAGCTCCTCATTACTTGTCTGTAAGAAATGAAGTTCCAGAGTCCATAGATATGAGGTGGTCTTTGTTTAAAGACAGGCAGAGAGTATCCATGCTCTGCCATTGAGAAGCAGTGACTCCCGGCCATAGTAAGCACACTGAGTCTGCGGCTATTGACCACTAAACACCATGCTCTACCAAAGAGAATCAAGGATCTTTTTGTTGGATACTGGACAAGGAAAGAGAAAACAAGCCTGACACTTCATTTTGAATCACAAAGTGAAGAAGTGCTAAAAGCAAGATGAGAACATGCTATAAGAGCCTGCTCAGGCTGCCAGAACCAACACCCATATGAGGCTTCAACAGAAGAAATAATTTGGAAGGCTAGCCATCCGAGTTCATGGTTCAGTAGGGCAGGTTCTCCACTTGACTTGTAGAGAATCAAATATCTTATGTATACACATTTGGTTATTTTCTCCATTTAAAAGCAGAGGGTAAAGGAGAGAGACAGGGAGGTCGCTGGGACCACAGTGAATAACATATGCCCACACAGGACATACATGCACACCCAGAGACACATCCAGATGTCCCTCTATACACTAAGAACAATTCTAGTGGAATAGGACTTTACCCTTAGATACCATGTAGCCACAAATACATTCTTTTTTTAATTCTTAGATTATTTCACTTTTTACACATGTTACTCCCAGCTCCTTCTCCCTCCCCTCCTTCCTTGCCCCCCCAATTCTCCAACACCCCTCCTCCCATCTTCCCTCCCCAGGGAGGGTAAGGCCTCAAATGGGGGGATTTTCAAAGTCTGTCACATCATCTTGGGCAGTGCCCAAGCCCTTCCCCATGCATCCAGGCTGAGAGAGCACCCCTGCATGTGGAATGGGCTCCCAAAGTCCATCCATATTCCAGGGATAAATACTGATTCACTATTCGAGGTCCCACAGATTACAGAGGCCTCCTCTCTGACACCCAGACTCGGGGAGGGGTGTCTGGATTAGTTGCATGTTGCCCTCTCAGTCACCAGTCTGGGGTCCATACGCTCCCCCTTGTTCAGGTCACCTGCCTCTGTGGGCTTCACCAGCCAGGTCTTGATTCCTTTGCTTATCACTCCTCTTTGCAACTGGGTTCCAGGAATTCAGCTCAGTGTTCACCTGTGGGTGTCTGCCTCTGCTTCCATCAACCACTGGATGAGGGCTCTAGGATGGTATATAAGGCAGTCATCAATCTCATTATCAGGGGAGGGCATTTAAGGTAGCCATAATTCCAGTTGTCATTCTTGTAGATCTCTGAAAATCTCACTAGTGCCAGATCTCTCCTCGATCCCACAATGGCTCCCTCTATTATGGTATCTCTCATCCTGCTCTCTTCCATTCTTACCCTGACTCAACCCTCCTGCTCCCCAATGTCCTCCTCTGCCCCTCCTCTTTCCTCTCTCTTACTCCTTTCTACCTCTGTCCTCCTCCCCTCATGTTCCCAATCCCCTTAGAAAATCTCGTCCCATTCCCTTTCTCTACATATCTCTCTTAGAGTCCTCCCTGTTTCCCAGACTCTGGTAATCCCCTGTTCCATGTCTAAAATCCGTATATGAGTGAGTACCTACCATGTTTGTTTTTCTGTGACTAGGTTACCTCACTCAGGATGGTTTCTTCTAGTGCTATCCATTTGCCTGCAAATTTCAAGATTCTATTTTTTCCCACTGAGTAGTACTCCACTGTGTAAATGTACCACATTTTCTGTATCCACTCTTCAGCTGAGGGGCATCTAGGTTGCTTCCAGGTTCTGGCTATTACAAATAATGCTGCTATGAACATAGTTGAGCAGATGTCCTCATTGTATGAGTGTACATCTTTTAGATATATGCCTAAGAGTGAAATTGCTGGATCTTGTGGTAGACTGATTTCCATTTTCTTGAGAAATTTCCATACTGATCTCCAAAGTGGCTGTACAAGTTGACACTCCCACCAGTAGTGGAGGAGTGTTCCCCTTTGTCCATATCCTCTCCAACATAAACTGTCATCAGTGTTTTTGATTTTAGCCATTCTGATGGGAGTAAGATGGTATCTCAGAGTTGTTTTGATTTGCATTTCACTGATTGCTAAGCATGTTGAGTACTTTTTCAAGTGTCTCTCAGCCATTTTAGACTCCTCTATTGATAATTCTCTAATAAGTTCTGTACCCCACATTTGAATTGGATTATTTGGTGTTTTGGAAACTAGCTTCTTGAGTATTGTGAATTTTGGAGCTCAGTCTTCTGTTAGATGTGGGGTTGGTGAATATCTTTTCCCATTATGTGGGCTGTCATTTTTGTCTTGTTGACTGTGTCCCTTGCCTTGCAAAAACTTCTTAGTTTCAGGAGGTCCCATTTATTAATTGTCAATCTCAGTGTCTGTGCTACTGGTGTTGTGTTCAGGAAGCAGTCTCCTATACCAATTTGTTAAAGGGTACTTCCCACTTTCTCTTCTAAGAGGTTCAGTGTGACTGGATTGATGTTGAGGTCTTTGATCCATTTGTACTTACTTTTTGTGCATGGTTAAAGATATGGATCTATCTGCAGTCTTTTACATGCCAGCATCCAGTTATGCCAGCACCACTTGTTGAAGATGCTTTCTTTTTTCCATTGTATAGTTTTAGCTTCTTTGTCAAAGATCAGGTGTTCAAAGGTGTGCAGGTTAATATCAGGGTCTTCAATTCAATTCCATTGGTCTACCTGTCTATTTTTGTGCCAATACCAAGCTGTTTCAGGACTATAGCTCTATAGTAGAGCTTGAAGTCAGGAATGGTGGTGCCTCCTGAAGTTCCTTTATTGTACAGGGTTATTTTGGCTATGCTGGGTCTTTTGTTTTTCCATATAATGTTGAGGATTGTCCTTTCAATGTCTGTGAAGAATTGTGCCAGGATTCTGATAGGGATTTCATTGAATCTATAGATTGCTTTTGGTAAGATTGCCATTTTTACTATGTTGATCCTACCTATCCAAGAGCATGGGAGATCTTTCCATTTTCTGGTATCTTCTTTAATTTCTTTCTTTAAAGACTCAAAGTTCTTGTTTTACTGGTCTTTCACTTGTTTGGTTAGCATTAACCGTGATATTTTATGTTGTTTGGGGCTATTGTAAAAATGATGTTTCTCTGATTTCTTTCTAATGCCCTTTATTGTCTATATATAGTAGAGCTACTGATTTTTTAGTTAATTTCGTATCCTGCCACCTTGCTGAAGATATTTATCAGCTGTAGGATCTCCCTGGTAGGGTTCTTCAGGTCACTTATGTAGACTATCATATCATCCGCAAAAAAAAACTTCTTCCTTTCCAATTTGTATCCCCTTGATCTCCTTTTGTTGTCTTGTTGCTCTAGCAAGAACTTCAGTTACAATATTGAACAGATATGGAAAGAGTAGACAGCCTTGTCTTGTTCCTGATTTTAGAGGAATTGCCTTGAGTTTCTCTCCATTTAGTTTGATGCTGGCTGTCGGTTTGCTGTATATCGATTTTATTATGTTTAGGTATGTTTCTGTTAGCCCTGATCTCTCCAAGACCTTTATCAAGAAGGGGTGTTAGATTTTGTCAAAGGTTTTTTTCAGCATCTAGTAAGATAATCATGTGGTTTTTCTTTTTCAGTTTGTTTATATGGTGGATTACATTGGTAGATTTTCATAGGTTGAACCATCCCTGCATCTCTGGGATAAAGCCTACTTGATCATGGTGGATGATTTTTCTAAAGTGTTCCTGGATTTGATTTGCCAATTTTTTATTGAGTATTTTTGTATCAATGTTCATGAGGGAAATTGGTCTTTAGTTCCCTATGTTAGTTGTGTCTTTGTGTGGTTTGGGTACTAAGGTAATTGTAGCCTCGTAAAAAGAGTTTGGCAGTGATCCTTCTGCTTCTATTTCATGTAACAATTTGAAGAGTATTGGTATTAGCTCTTTCTTGAATTTCTGGTAGAATTCTGCACTGAAACATCTGATCCTGGACTTTTATTTTGGTTGGAAGACTTTTTATAGCTGCTTCTACTTCTTTAGGGGTTATAGATCTGTTTAAATTGTTTATCTGATCTTGATTTAATTTTGGTGATATCTATCCAGAAAATTGTTCATTTTCTTTACATTTTCCAATTTTTTGAAGTATGGGTTTTCAAAGTATGTCCTGATGATACCCTGGATTTCCCCAGTGTCTGTTGTTATATCCCCCTTTTCATTTCTGATTTTGTTAATTATCATGTTCTATCTCTCTGTCTTTTGGTTAGGCTGGATAAAGGTTTGTCTATCTTATTGATTTTCTCAAAGAATCAACTCTTTGTTTCATTGATTCTTTGTATTGTTTTCTTTGTTTCTACTTTATTGATTTCAACTCTCAATTTAATTATTTCCTGGTATCTACTCCTCCTGGGTGAGTTTGCTTCTTTTTGTTCTAGGTGATTCTGTTAATTCTCTAGTGTGGCTATTTTCCAGTTTCTTCATGTGGGCACCTAATGCTCATAATTACATTCTTAAAGACCCTGTCTCCAAATTCATTCAGACTGGTGTTTAGGCTTCATTTTGTGAATGACAGTGTTGAGGATACAACCGAGTCCACAACACATGTGAAAAGTACACAGCAGCTGGCCTGAAAGGCACCAGCTGACCGTATAATGATAACAACCAAGAATATAAAACCTATAAAATCTGAATCCATGTGGCTAAACTGAATGAATATATTAAAGACTAGGGCATACAGACACATCCTCTTTGAAATTGAAAGCTGGCTAGCCACTCCATCTGGGATAATGGGCTTCAATCCACAACTACCACATGGTGATCACCAGAGGCAAACATTGACAGTAAGGCCAAAGTCTTAATGGGGAATAAAATCTTTACCCCATCTCAAAGTATCTTCCCAAATCAGAGGTACCTTATAAAAGAGAAATGATAAAACATAGGGAAACCTCTTTAAACACTCTATCAGAACTAGGCAGAATCCTAGCACTTTGGAACATAGCAAGATCTCACTGTCAAGGCCAGCATGGGCTATGCTGCAAGTCCCTGTCTCAAAAACAAAGCACCATCATTATGCCTCTCCTAATATGATTCAATGAGGATAGAAAATGCATTTCTGGAATATTTCTCCCCAAATCTGCATAACCAGAATCGCATCATGAAAAACTGTCAGATAAATCCAACTGGGGCAAATTCTCTGTATTATCTAAGTATTCTAGTACCTGATATACGATCTAGCACAGGACTCAGAAGTTCTGGTCCTCACTCTCAAACATGGGAGGTCATAGAACTTTGAATTTAAAGGAGTCACTGAGCCTTCTGATTGCCACGTGGCTCCTCAAGTCCTTCATCTCACCTACACAGTGTTGTGAGGATAGTCACAGTGCATCGAAGGGAATTGTACATGAGGACTTTAAAGAAAACTTGCCACTGTTTATCATAGGATTGGTGACAGTGCTTACACTATTGCGACCACATGCAATACTGTTTATGATGCTTTGGACTGAAATGTGTCCCAAAGTCTCTTATGCTAAAGGTTTAGACTTCCACCTGTGATGCTGTTGTGAGATTGGTAGATCAATGTTATGGAGTTGGAGCCTGATGGGAGGGAGGAAGTTGGGTCATTGGGAATCCTCTCTCTTCCTCCTCTTCCTCTTCCTCTTCTTCTCTTATTTATTTACTTACTTCATTTTGAGCAAGAGCTTATTTGGGCTTACAGTTACAGAGGGAGAAGACATGGCAGTAGGCATCCAGATCAGGGAGTTGAAGGGTTAAATCGTCAACCATGTAGCACTGGCTGGCCTGGAACTCGATATGTAGATCAGGCTCTAGTTTTGAATGCATAGAGATCTGCCTACCTGCCTCTTTCTCTTGAGGGTTAGAATTAAAGGCATGACACTCCCAACCCCCTGTCTAATCATCCTCATGAAGTATGATGCAAACTGGCCTTTCCCTTTGTACAGTTTCCACTATGATGTTCGTCTCATTAGCCACAAAACAAGATGATCAAGTAGCCACAGACTAAAACCTCTGGAGTCAAGAGTCAAGGAATTTATTCTTTGCCCCCTTTCATTTTCTTTTAGAGATACCATCTCTTTGCTTTCCAGGACAGCTTCAAACTCTCATTTCTCCAGCCTCCACCTCCCAAGGGCTGGAATTTTCCTCCTCTGCAGTGTCTGTCTTGGGTATTTATTCCTGCTAGGAGAGGCAGGCTGACAAGCTGATTAAAGTGAGAGACAGCAAGTAAAATAATCAGAATGTTTGTGGGTGTGAGAGATGGCAGAGAGGCCCAGAGTGACCCTTAAGTGAACATCAGAGGTACATTTCATTATCTCATTGCTATCTCATTGCGTGTAAGTATGTGTGTGTGTGTGTGAGTGCATGCACATGTGTGAGTGTGCACATGCATTTGCATGTGCCTGCCTGTGCATATTCATACAGAAACCCAGAGGTTGCCATAGGACTCTTCTATCATGCTCCACCTTCATGCTTGAGGCAGTATCTCTCATTAAACCTGGAGCTCGCTGTTTTGGAGGCTGGCTGTCCAGTCAACCCTGGAGATCTACCTGTATCTGCATCCCAGCACTAATGCTACCAATGAAAGCTGCTATGTCCAGCTTTTACACAGATTCTAGGGATTTGAACTCAGGCACTCATGCTTGCACAGGAAGCACTTTACTTTCTGAGCTCTCTCCCTGACCTCTGTCTCATGTTTCTCAAAGCAAGTCAGTGTCTCCTCTGGCTCACTCCTCTTGCATTTTCCCTTCGGCTCTTTAGAGGCCACCAGTCTCCCACTTTCCATGCTGACTTTTAAAAAGCATGCTGCAATACCAGCACCTGCCCTCCTTCCTCGGCCGCAGCCATTTCAGTTTCCTGTAAAATATGAGGGCTTTCCCTGGCCATATTTACTATGCACAGATGCAGAAGGAGAATTACCCACGTTCTGCAATAAAAATAAGCTTGGCTTTGCCAGCACCTGCTTTCCGCTGTTTAATAATGCCGAGCTCCCTTCCTCTATGTGCCTCTGTTTACTCTTCCACAAATTATTTTTGTTCTCAGTTGACAAAGATAAATGGTGGGATTAATATATATTGAAGCAGTCCCTGTGAACAGAGTGCCAGCCCGGGAAAGGGTGGGTCTTATTTCCCTCAGGTAAGGCGGCGTAGAGAACTGGATTAAGAGTCATTTGCTGTGCGGCTTTACATGATCACAGTCCATTAGTGATACACCGTTTATGAAAATTGCTTTTTCTTAAATAAAAATTAGAATGGCTTTCATTAGCTTGTCAGCACTGAGCCAAACCAAAGGCAACCCCCACACCTATCCCCAAGGGAAGACAAAATATCAATGGCGGGCCTTGGTTGTTTTGTTTTTTAATTTAACCTAATCATCTCCAAACTGTTGGAAGTATCCGTGGGAGTGAGGAGGGTAATGAGGAACTCTATCCTTTAAGGTTCCAGGATGCTGACCTGCAGTAAAAGTTAAAACTGTCAAAGCAATGGGAGGAAGAAAGGGAACCCAGCATGGCACTCTTGGCGGGGAGCTTTAACTTATGCAAATCTCTCTAATGTGAGTAAAGACTTGGCAAAATATGGAATGAGTGGGTGCTCTCAGTGCTGTGGCATTTTTGCTTTCATTTTACAGCATGGGTCTTGAATAATAAAAGCAGAATTTTCAGCTAAGCAGTTGACATAAGCCTAAGCTTCTCCCAAGCCCAAGGACACACAAGGTGGGTGGAATACACAATGGACACTTACCTATGCTCTTGGATTGTCCTGTGATGGGATATTTTTCTTTGCTAGGAAAGCATTCGTTTGTGGCTGTGTTTTAAATAGTTGTTTAGGCTACTTAACAGCTGACCTTTTTGTTTTGTTTTGTTTGAAACAGTTATACAGCTAAGTTCGGCCTCAATGCTTTATGCACTTGAGGATGACCTTGAACTTCTGATTCTCCTGCCTCTACCCCAAAAATGCTGGGATTGCTGACTTGTGCCACCACATCTGGTTTATGTGGTAGGGGGAATTAAACCCGGAGCTTCCTGTTTGCAGGGCAAACACTGTACTAGCTGAACTAAGTCCCTAGCCCTAGTTGGATAACGTCTCTTAAATACATAAAATGCTAATAATAGATGTCAGAATTGCTAATTATTTATTATCATGTAAAGAATTTATGTCTTTCCTAGTCCTGCTTTGGTATGCTGATCTACTGTTACATTATATTTCCAAGTTCTATACTCTGGGGGGAGTTACTAACAGGCAGCATCTCTAAAATAAGGCAAAAAGAACTCAGAAGGTCTTGGGCAAACAGCTTACTCAGTGAGTCTATGTTGACCAGACCAGTTTAGTGTTCCATTTATACAAGATCTAAGGCTATAGATCAGAACAAAAGCCAACTTGTTTATCTCAGAAATATTTCATTCTCTGTACCAGTTTTTCAAATGTAAAAAATGACAGGACCTACAACTTCAAACATTTGGAGAAGCCTTCTGAACAGTGGAGCAATGCTGTTATGATAACACAATCTGTAAATGTATTTATTTGGGGTAATTACCTCTTTTATGTGCTTCTGTATCTTGAGATCCAGTGTGACATTGCCTAGCCTCTACTGATGTAGATGTCCTTCTGTATGCTATGAATATGTGTTGCTTTTTACTGGTTGATGAATAAAGCTAATTCAACCAATGGCCATGCAAGATATAGCTAGGTAGGAAATCCAAATGGAGTTACAGAGTGAAAGAAGGAGTGATGGGGACACCATGAAGCCACCCGGGAAGCAAGATGTGAGGTAACAAGCCACAAGCCTTGTAGTAAATGGTTTAGTTTAATTGTAAGAGCTAGTCAGTAATATGCCTGAGCCATTTGCCAAATCACCTTTATTTATCAATCAATAAAAGCAACACATATTCTCAACATACAGAAGGACATCCCATTTCACTCTATCCTTTCTTTCTTCTATCCTCTTTCAACTTTAGCAGAGGCTCATAATTTGAATGTTGTTGACCCACTGGCCAAGTGTCAACACTTGACAGCTCAAGGCAAAGAGTCTTCCTTGAATGATATTTGGTCTTGTGGGTTGCTTCAGGGAGATCAAGGCTCAGACTGTTTGTCTGCATCTCTCCAACAGCCTGAGACACCTGCCCAGTGAAGTCGACAGGGCTCATCAGAGATGAAGGATGGAAAGATATGGGCATCCTTGAGCTGCTGGATCCTTCTGGGTCTGACTTTCCCATTATGAAACCTAACAAATAGCACTTTCTGCTTACACAAATTTGAAATGAATTTCTCTCCTATCCAGTGGAAAACATCTTAGTACATAATCTAGCAATACTTCATTAAGACTCCACTTAGTGGGACTGAGTGGTGGCTCAGCAGCTAAGAGTACCTAAGCTCTTGCAGAGACCAATGTTCTGTTCCTAGAACCAACATGGGGGCTGACAGTCATATATAACCCCAGTTTGAGAGGATCTAATGCTTCCTCTGCCCCTGTGGATACCAAGCATGCACATGGTATGCATCCATGCATTCAAGCAAAGATTCATCCATAATTAGTCATTATTTTAAAAAAATCTGTACTTGGTGTCATGAAGTTTTAGGTGTCTTGGTATCAGCATCATCTAATTTACAGTTCCCTAAAGGTAGATTCTCAGACTGTTAACCACTCTTTGGAGACCAGGAATTTGTTCCTTCCATTTTTCACAGAGGATGAAACCCAAACAGGTTGGAAAGCTTGCTCAGCATCATACAGCTATCAAATGGTGGGTCTCAGACTTGAGTCTGGAAGCTAGGATATTGCTTAAACAAACACATGTATAAAACGCACTGCTTCTGAACCAAGTGGTGCAGACCTCTAATTCAGACACATGGAGGTTGAGGCAAGAGGATTGTGAGTTGCAGGCCAGCCTGGGCTATAAAACAAACTGGTGTCCACTCTAAATGCTATTAAGGAGCTTGCAATTTTGTAGATCAAATATTTGTATGCAGCACCCAAGGAACCATAGAGATCTCAAGACTATTGCGTGTTAAAGAATGTGAAGGGAGATGTTGCCAAAATCTCAGCAGCAGGTCTATAATGAGCCATGAAAGCGTGGGGCAGGTGAGAAATGAGATGCACAGAGGAGAGAAGGGAAGATGGTGACATGCTTTTAGTTCTGAAATGTCACTCACAGAGGTATGTGTTTGAATACTTGGTCTCTAGGGGTGCCCTTTTTGGAGGTTGCGGAACCTTCAAGAGGTGAGGTCTAGCTGGCAAATAAACACAATAAGGGGCTGGCCTTTGAGCTACAGTACATGACTCATTTCATTCTATCTCTTTCAGCTTCCTTTCTCCCTCTGCAGGATCCGGGCATAGTGGACCAAGCCACATCAACAACCATGTCTTCCTGTGGTGACTGGCTGTCTCCTCTGAACTGTGAGCTAAAGCAAACCTGTTTCCCTTAAGTTACTCTGCCTTGTGTTTGGTTACAACAGTGGGAAAAGTGATAAACAGAGCTGTGGTGTCAGGATGCTATTCTAGAAGACACTAAGCAGCCTTTAAGAGTCACCTTCAGTGGCTCAGCATCCCTGGACACTTGCATGGCTAGATGGGACATGTCCCAAGAGCCAGGAGCTGAGTCTCTGGTTCCTCGTGCACAGAACTGGGAAAGTAAAACTCCCCTGCCTCACTTCTTCCTCTCTTCTACTCGTCCCTCTTCTCTGTACCCCCCACCTGCCTTTTCCTCCTCCGTTTCCTCTTTGACTCCTTCCTTTCCTTGTGCTTTGGCTTCTCCCCACCCTGCCTCCTGTCTCTTAGGTTTGGCAGCTTTGGGCGAATAGGAAGGACACTGGAGTTTTAGAATAAAGATAATTGGTTCCCAATCCAGTTTCCACTTAGGACTGAGACATCAGATGTTTGGTCTCTTTTAGCCTCCCTTTTGTTGTCCATAAATTGGCGAGAATTCTTTCTTCAGAGGTATGTCAGCAAGCTCTAAAGCTGTTACCCACACTAGCTCTTGGCCTGTGTGGTTCACTTTCTGATTCTTCTCCAGGGTGTGGATCTCTGAGCACAGCCATCACATAGCCACACCTTGGGGCTCACCCGGGCCTTCCTGCAGACTTGGGAATCAAGATTATAATTCCTTCAGGGATCCTAAGTCTTCACTCCTCCCCTCCTGAGATATCCATACTGGTTTGAGTCCTGCAGCAGGTCAGCAGTGTGTGTCAGCTTACGAGACCTTCAGATCTCTCTCATCTTTCTAACTCAGAACTGATGTTCTCACTGGACCTGGAAGACAACTCTGTATGTGAAAACAGGAGGCTCTAAGTTTCCTCAGGAATTGGATCCCACATATCAACAGTTCAGTCAGATGCTCTCACCCGCGTAACCTTATCCACCTTTCAGTTTACAGCAACCCCTTCTAGAAAGCCTTCTATGACCCCCTCCTAGATCAGGTCTCTCAGTTACCTGTCCCTGTGGCATCTTAAGCCTCTCTTGGAAATGTCTGGCAATGGCAATAAATAACCCAGATGTTTGTAACCAGTATAGGAGAGCCTTACTGATAGAATCCTTCTGTATTACAGATTATCAATTAATATTTAATGAGATAATGCTGAGTGCATGCATAAATGAACATGTTAAGTGGGCAGTATGTGTAAATATCTAACTTGTAAGACTGAGGAAACTTCTCCCCTTATATCATAGTTCAGGGGCATGGAGCCTCTGTAATTGTATATTATAAATCATGCTTAGCTGATGCTATAAAACACCCAATGTAGGCCCTGCCTAGACAAGCTTGCAGATGTTTCACACTCTCCTTATGAACTGGCAAATTTATGCAGCTTGCCACCAGCTGGGAATCTCTCCAACATGGCTGTAATAAATGTGTTCACACACTGAGGGGACAATGTGAGTAGGTACAATGTGAGCTCACTCACTAGGTGTGATTCAGATGTAGGATGCAGGGAGACCAGGACTGTCTAAAGCCTTCAGCAGCTGCTGTCTTCTTCCCTTTTCACTCTGGTGGGAACCAAGAACAAGGTCACCATGAAGTATGTTGCGTTGTTGTTGTCTTTGTTCCGATCAATGGTCAATGCTTAGATCTTAGAATCACGATCCATGTTGATATTGAATTGTCAGTTTGCCATTATTATCATTTTGGACTCTAGGAAAGTCTTAGAAATTTTATATGTGCCCTTGATGCTCCATGCTTCTCTGTAAACTTTGGGTACAATTAGGAGTGAGTGCCTTGCTTTTCTGGATTATAGTGTGTCAAGAACCTAGAGACTAACAGGAAAGCTGATGGATCTAGACCAGAGGTTCTCTACCTGTTGGTCTCTACTCTCCTGGCAAACCTCTATCTCCAAAAAAAATTACATTTTTTAACAGTAGCAAAATTGCTGTTATGAAGTAGCAGCAAAAATGATTTTATGGTTGAGTGGTCACTACTCAAGAGGAACTGTATTAAAAGGTCACAGCATCAGGAATTCTGGGAACCAGTGGTCTAGAATCTCAGCTTAATGGAATGACTCTCTAAGAAAATGGAGGAGTAGCCTCTCAGCTCAGCCAGGTCTACTATGGACTCATCTCTCTCTCTCTCTCGCTCTCTCTCTCTCTCTCTCTCTCTCTCTCTCTCTCTCTCTCTCTCTCCCTCTCTTCTCTCTCTCTTCTTTCTTCTCTTTTTTGTCTCTCCCAAAAATACTTAATTTTTGAAGGGAGAGTCATGAGGGTAACCTAATTTTAGTTTTAATCTTCAAGCTGCAAGGAATTGAAGTTTCCTAGTTGGCCTGGATGCAATTTCAGGTCACACTAATCTAGGGGAATGAGAGTCAACTTTGTCTATTAAGATGGCTTCAATCCTTCTGCAGCAATTTAGTGCATGGTTGAGTAGGTAGAATTGACATTGACTTGCTTAGCTAGTTACTACATTGACTATAAGGGCTCAGGGAATAAGAAAATTTCTGTTCCCACGCAGTCCCCACAGCCAGACCAGGGCAGAACATCTGGACACATTCCACACATACTGGCTAACCTTTTAGCTCCTGTGTAGGAAGATCTACTGAGGTAAGGTCAGCTTTTGTGAAGGGTGATGGTAATGTTGTGCCCCTCAGACACAGAGCTGGTTCTAGGGAAGGAGCATTTGTCAACAATTGTCAAACAATTTACTTATATTGGCTGCATTTGGTTGTACCTGATACCTGCACATGGCTCATTTAAAACATGAACACACTTTTTTGCAAGTCAATAGAGAGGGAGTCAGTTCTCACTAAAGTTAGAGAAAGCTTCAGAGCTAGGTGAATTGGTAAAATGAGGTTGTCATCTTTATATGATTGAAGTTTAAAAACTAAGAGGCATTTAGAATCAGTGTTGCTAGGTCAGATCCTCTTAAGCATTTTCTGCTAGAAACTGCTCTTTATCTGAAAATGTTTTACAGGACTCTGAACATAGAAGTCTGTAAAATGGGTACACAAATCATATTTTCTGATACTAAATCAAACGATTTTATTTTACAAACAAGATTTTAATGTACGTACAACACTAACCATTTCTCAAAATGAAAGCAGATCTGCACAATAATGAGTTAGGAGTGCTTGCTTTTTTTGTTTTGCTTTTTTGTCTTTGTTTGTTTAGTTGATTAGGTTTTTGGTTTTTAGTGCTTGCTTTTTTTTACACTAAGATTTAAATCCCGGCTCAATTTTTAATACCACAAAAGGTAGAACATCTTCAACATTTTTCAAATTTGATTGAGATTTCTATTTTATAATCTTAATATGGGAAGCATGAGTTTACATAAACACAAAATAGGGAATGGCAGAAGTATGTTTAGAACCACTTCAGAAATCATTGGAAATTTTATTCTAAACTCAAAGCAAAATGCATTAATGATGTGAAACCTAAATCAGCAATTAAAACAGCAGTGTAAAAACTGAAACATTCTAACACTTCAAAGCTCTACCAACTTGATACCTGAATGTTGAACTATGCTGGAAAGTATTAAAAGCCTTTGTTTTTCCATCACTAAACAACTTCATTTTTGCAGAAGCAGAGATCTGTGTATTTAGCCTTAAACCTCTTCAGTTCCTATATTAATCCATGTTTTATCTGAGTGTCTCAGGCAACTTGCATTGATGTTGGTGGCATGGTGTGTATTCATAATAAAGCCTACAGTGAATGAAGCTATACCTTATATCACTAGCAAGTAATGCCACACATGCCTCAGATCCCTTACCTGTTTTCATTTTAAATTAAGTTTTGGTTGTTGAACTTTCAGTAACCTTCTGTGGTTGCCATTTTTTTTTCATGATCCTGTGTGTTCAATATGTGACCTCATTTGGGGTCCAGGAGACTTAGCTCTGGCATGTAAAATGCTAAACCTCATCTTTCTCTGGTGTGAGGACAGACTATTTGGAAAACAAAATTAGAAAACAAAATGTTCACAGTCCAATCAAGTTACAAAACTTAAGCACCAATATGCAAGAATCACTACATAGGGCAGAGATCAAAATCAAACCAGAAGGGTTTAGGGTTTTCGTTTGTTTGTTTGTTTTGTTTTGTTTTGTTTTGTTTTTCAAGACAGGTTTTCTCGTGTAACAGCCCCAGCTGTCCTGGGACTAGCTCTGTAGACCAGGTTGGCCTGGAACTCACAGAGATCCACCTGTCTCTGCCTCCCGAGGGCTGGTGTAGGTATTTAAATGGCTGTATTTTACAATTTAAACTACTTATATAATATTCTAGAATTTTTTTGTAGTTTACACACCTAAAAAAGGTTTGCGCTGTTTTGTTTTTCCAACTCCTGATTTAAAGCAAACTTGAACTTTCTTCCAAAAATCTCACAAAACCCAATTTGGCATCTCCTGCCATTGCTCAAAAGAACAAATTACACAGAATAGAGGGAGTGGTGTGTTTAACTTAGCTCTGATGTAAAGGTTGCTCCACTTCAGGTAAAGGCTGGCCAGTAAGTAAATATGACAAATGATGTGAGCAAGTTGGATGACCCACCATTGAGAACACAGAACACAATGGCGATGCGGCTCAACGGTGCAGAGCACTTACTCACTGCTCTTCTGGAGGACCCAGGCTCTATTCCCAGCACCCACTTGGCAACTCATAACCATCTGTAACTCCAGGTGGTATACAGTCATACATGCAGGCAAAACACCCACGCACATAAAATAAATAAGTACATTTTTAAAATATCAATGGAAGAAGAAGTAAAGGAGGAGGAGGAGGGAATGGAGGAGGAAAAGGAGGAAGATGAGGAGAAGGCCAGTTTGGACTGTGAGACTCTCATGTATTTGGTCTTATAAGTATTGTGGCTGAAAATGCATGTTTTAAAGCTCACTTTTACCCAACAGCATTGGCAGCAACTCCTTAAGGTCTTTCCTTTAGCACAAAATCAGTATTAAAATTTTTTACATCTTTGTGTGGTGCATAGCTCTATGAGCTTCCTCAATTCAGACCTTCATAAAATGTATGCAGTAGACATACCTACAATTGTCCACCTGAGGGCTCCAGAGAGCAATGTAAGAAAAGACAAGAAACATTCTAACTGCCAGTTCCTGGCTTGTATAATAAATATCTGTATTGCTGGACCAAATTTGCAATCATTTTCTGCCAAAAAATGAGTTTTTCATTTTACAGCTTAGATGAAAAGAAATTTTAAGCAAAATTTTTCTAGCCCAAGGATGTAAGGTTGAGACATAAATGCTATCCACACCCTGTAAGGAAATGCTGTGGACACTCAGACCCCAGCTGACTTGAGGAATCAGCAGGGAGTCAGGGAATCATACCCTCACTGGCTCTGGCTGGACACCCCTATAGTGCACTGCACCACCTGCAGGCCAGGCTGTGGATGTCTGGTCTCAAAGCCAGAAAACTCTGTGTGTGGCCCTTATTACACCAGGAAGTGACACGTGATAGGTAACTTTTTTGGTACATAAAATTATTTATAGTGTCTTTGTGGGATATCATACATTTAGAAATGGTGGAACCCCCAACCATTGCAGATCTTTCCACAGACATGCACTTGCTAACCTCATTTTTCCTTATAAAATACACACAAGAGAGTATCCCATGTAAATGAGTTGTTCTTGCTTAAATAAGAGGCATCCAGAACCTGGCCCAACCCTGGGTGCTCCTTGTCCATCTTTCACAGGCTTGAACTGGCATCCTTTAAGCACCTGTCAAGCCTCCTTTCAACTGCACAGTCTTTCTGAAGTACATGAAGCATAACCCAGTGATGTCAACAGATATATCCAGGCTGCTTTGAGCTGTCACTCGTCCAGTTCCTGAACTTGTGCAAGCCTTCCCCCTGCCCTCCGTGCACCTGGCTCTGAAATTACCCAAGAGCTAAGGTGGAGCCCGCTCCTTGAGGTTCCATTCATGTCTCTGAAATGAAAAGAGTGGGCATTATTCCCTGTCATGGTCTCCTGTTTGAACAAATGTTGCCAGTTTCAGAGCTTTTGGAATTATTACCAAATAATAATTTCAGCAGCCCTCTGGGTTTGGAAAACAATACTGAGCTACTGGGGGAAGCGGCTCTTGAGTCCCTTTAATCCAAGATAATTGCTCTGGGGCTTCGTGGGGGGTCTGGAATTCTCCTGCTGGCTTTGCTGAGAGGGCATCCTAGAAAGGGGCTTTGGGGACAAATTCTGTCTCTACTGACAAACGTTCTTAGCAGAGCATCTATTTACAAAGGTCCCTTTTCCTTCTGTGAAAACTGGCAGCTCCCCTGAGGTGCAGGTGCCTCTGTTGGGGTGCTACGGTGGTCACCTGCATCCCCATTTCCTTCCTTCCTCTTCTCCCTTTCTTTTTTGCTCCTTCCTTCTTCCTTCCATTTCCTTCCTTCCTCTTTTGCTTCATTCTTCTTCATTGTGCTTCACTATAGAGAGTCTTTTGGTTTCTCTTTTTTTTTTATTTAATGTGGCTGGAGAGATGGCTCAGCAGTAGAGCATTGGCTGATCTTCCAGAGGACCCAGGGTCTATTCCCAAGTCTTGTATGGTGGTTCCCAACCTTCTGTAACTCCAGTTTCAGGAAACCCAACTTCCTCTCCTGGCCTCCAAAGGTACCAGAGACACACATGGTACACAGAAATCCACGCAGGCAACACACCCATGCAAATTGGCTCTCCTGTACACAGTGGTTTCAGACCAACTTGGTGGGCAAAGCATGTTCCTGAGGTGGTCTCCACACTCATCATCAGGGTTGCGCTGGTTTTTCTGCTATGGTTTGAGTGCTGGGTGTCTACAGGAAAGGCGTGGTCACTAGGATTACCTGGGAAGTGATGGATCTTTGAGCTGGGTGGACTGGGGGAGGCTAGTACAAAGTCCTTAAGTCACTGGAACCTGCCCTTGAAGGGCTTTGCTGGTTAAGGGCATAAACCATTTACTCTGCCATGCATCACACCATGATGTTATAGTCTCTTAGAAGCCCAAGGCAAAGACCCTGCCCATCCGTGTCTTTGACTAGAGCTTCCAGTGCTGTGAGCTGAAGTAAACATTTCATCTATTTAATTTGTCTCAGGTGATTGGATACAGTAATATGAAGTCAATACATAGTTGTACCTTGGGCAACATCATCAGGCACTCTGTTAGTTTTATCTGAATTTTTAAACTTGAAACTTGGAGATTGATTCCTAGAAGTTACACTAAATTTTTACCTCAAAAACTCAAACTACAAATGCTGGGGGCCTGGTTTGTTGTCCATACAATGTGCAGCCTAATTTTAAGTTAGAGTGCCTGAGGTGAAGAAGGCAGTCTCTCCTAAAACCACACATTGTTGTCAAGGAACAAACCCTGCTGTGTCATACTTAGCTCTCATCCTCCTGTATCTGGATGGATCAATCCTGGGGGTAGTTTCTCACAGGTCCTCTTTCAGACTTAGACTGCAGCAGAGATTTCCACCCTGCTGGCCTTGCTTCCCTGGCGACATTTCACAGTCATATGTTTCCTTTCGTCTTCACACTCCTATGGGATCCCACCTGTTGCTTGCCCTGGGCCCTGTGAAGGTTCCAGCAATCCTCCTGTCATTTGGCTAGCTGTAAATTCACCAGAAAATAGATTCTTGATGATCATAAAATCTCAGAAACAATTAGAACTTCAGTAAGTGATGGGGGGGGGCTGCTTCTCTTTTGCCCACTTCAGAAGGGCAATCTGAGAGCAGTAACTGCCCTGAGAGTGTGGTCTTGATCTTTATTCCTGACAGAGAGCATGGAAGGTGAGCACATATTGTTATCCACCTCATAGCAAAGGAACTAAAGCTCAGAGAGGTTGGGAGTCTTCCCAAGGACACAGAGCTGTGGAGCTAAGTTTCACAGGAACATTTGTTTTGGGGTCTATCACATGTGGGATAAGTGACACCATTTTACAAAAAAAAAATGGACAAGGGAGTGATGCTTGCCAGTGTTTGCTGTGTTAGTGGTATCTCTTGTGGAGATCCTGGACACCCTGGAATAAACTGCCATCTAGTCATCCAATTAAGCTAAATATAGTATGCCCACTGCATCAAGAGGGCCATCACCTGACCACAGGCCAGGAAGGGACACCAGGAAGAGTATTTGCTGGGTCTGGGTGGGAATGGCTCCTGAGGCACATCTTGGAAGGTGGGAGGTACTGGGCATGGCTTCTGACCTTGTCAATTGTGAGTCAGCACAGAAGGTGAGAGTTGGGAGGTGATATTCACTCAGTTTTGTTTATTCCAGTAACTGAATGTTCTGGAAATGGATTTTGCTTTGTCTCAGTATTGTCCAAGTTCTTGGACACTAAGGACAGAAAGGTGACTACAAACAGGCCAGGCTTCTGGTCTCAGGAGCTTTGTTGCCTGTGAGTCAGACAGTAATCTCATTGGATAACTGAGACTTCAGGGGTCTTAATAATAGCGTAGCCAAAGTTGGTGAAAGCTGGGACTGGGACTTGTATTCAAGCACTGTATCTCAGGAACTTGGGTGCTCAACTAGGGCTAGTCACTGATTTCTGTTCTGTTCTTCCAGTTGCAGTGGCACACTAAGATGTCTAGAACAGTCAGAAGAGAGAAGAAAATATTCCTTCAGGGTCTACGAGAGATATCTACACCCCCATAATCACTGCAGAATTTTCCACAATAGCCAAGACATGGAAAGAACCTACATTCTGCCGAGACATGGAAAGAGCCTACATCCCACCAAGACATGGAAAGAGCCTACATTCCACCCATGGGTGAATTTATAGGAACAAACATGGTGTATAAAAACAAGGGAGTATTATAGTCAGTCTTTAAAACTGAGGGAAATGTTACCATTTGTTATATTGTGGGTATTATGTTGAGTGGAACAAAGTAAGCACAGAAAGATGAAGAGTGATAGCTCACTTAATGTAAAACCCCCAAGAATCAAACAATAAAAATCAAGGGCAGAATCGGTCGGTGGTGGCGCACACCTTTAATCCCAGCACTCAGGAGGCAGAGGCAGGCGGATCTCTGTGAGTTCGAGGCCAGGCTGGACCGACAGCCTCCAAAACAATACAGAGAAACCCTGTCTCCTAAAACAACAACAACAAAAAATCTAGGGCAGTACTGGTGGCCAGGGCTTTGGGAAGGGAGAAATACAGAGGTATTGGACAAAGGATGAATCATGCCAATTAGGCCAGTTAAGTTTGTTCTGGAAGTCTAAGGGACAGTGGTGACTATGGTACTCTTAAATCTTTCTAAGGGGTACCTTTTACTGTGAACTCTCTGCAGTACATGAAGTTATTCAAGAAGGAATCTTGGGGAGGTCTATTTAATTACACACATGCAACTTTATACATGGTAACCATGCAGCAACAAAATGCATTTTAAGAAATAAAAGAAAGCTGGTGGTCTAGCTCTGCTGCATGATGGTTGAACATCTTGCATGAGGCCCTGGGTTCAATACCCAGCACAGAAACCTGAAATAAGACAAACAAACAAACAAACAAAAGAATGAAGGAAAATATTGCTTGTGGAAACTAACTGACAGAAGGATTACAGAAACCATATGTCATAGTGTCCTGAGGATGCCTGTATTCATCTGCATGAACCTCAGATATATCAGA
Organism: Mesocricetus auratus; assembly: GCF_017639785.1. Lineage (NCBI taxonomy): Eukaryota > Metazoa > Chordata > Mammalia > Rodentia > Cricetidae > Mesocricetus > Mesocricetus auratus. The sequence goes on from NW_024429189.1 coordinate 113,969,612, forward strand.
GTGTCCCAAGGATGCCTGTATTCGTCCGTATGGACCTCAGATACATCAGAGTGTCCCAGGAATGCCTGTATTTGTCTACGTGGACCTCAGATATATCAGAGTGTCCGGGGGATGCCTGTATTCGTCTGTGTGGACCTCAGATACATCAGAGTATCCCAGGAATGCCTGTATTCGTCTGTGTGGACCTTAGAGAACTGAATCGCAGCCTTTAAAATTATGGTGGGTAGGAATTAAGTGGGTGTGGTGACATGAAAGGCGCTGATTTCTGTAGTCAGAGCTTATTGTCCATCCTATGTTTAACCTTCCACACAGACCCAGCTGGTGCTGGCCTCTATCTTATATCAATAACCAAAAGTGAGGAACAACAACATAGTAAGAACAGGTGTATTGGGGAGTTAAGGAAAACTACTAGAATATGTTGATGATCTAACCTTAAGAAAGGAAGTGACAAGGCCTTTGACCTATTCCTATTAAACATGGACACATCTGCACACCAAAATGATGTTCTGGTTTGGGGATTAGTTGGTTTTGTTGTTTTGACTTCTTAGTCAGCTGTGTCATTTTTGGTCTCAAGTTATTCCTCCGACACCTTAGCCTTTTAAAAGTCTCCTAAAGTGGATGAAACAGTTGTCTGATTCCACTAAGAACCCTCATTTGACCACCAGGGGGCAGATGAGACCAGCAAATTATCCAGACACTTAAAATCATTTTAGAAGACTGAACCCTAGGCAATTAGCAAGGTCTGGGAACTGCCCTTAAGCTGGATTAGAGGTTAAATAAAGATGACCATGAATTTATTTGGGTATGATGGGAGAAAGATTATAGGACAGGAGAACAGCTTTAAAAAGGTTCGAAGAGGTCTTGTCTGTTAAGTGCTACCCTGGGAAGCTGGTGGCTTTTCTCACCCGTCGGCCTGAATTTTGTGCAAAGACCATCTTCTGAAGCCCATAGGGTCACCTTGATTTTCCTGTCCTCTCCTTTAACACAAAATGTCAGCAGTGTAAGTTAGATGGGTCTATGACGTGTCTTGGGCTGCTGAAAGCCCCTCTGATGCTGCTTCCAAGAACCTAGCATCCTCCAGGTTCTGCCTGTTTAGTACTATTCAGGGAAGACTAGAGTAGACCGAAGAGAAAGGCCCCCAAGTTCATGGCTGCTTCTCTGTGCTGGGTTGGGAGGCAGCCTGGAATCAGAGAAGTAACAGCTCCGTGGAAACACCATGTTGAGGGGATGACCACATGGGGGCGCTGTTTGAATCACTGCTGCCATTATTGAGACTTTTCCCAGCAGGAAGCAAGAGAGGCCTTGTGAGAGGATAGTCTCAGGTCCAGACCAGCCTTTCTACACTCTACCCCAGGTACCTGTGCTGGGTCCCCACAAACCATGATGAGTTTGGCCAGCTGTTCTTTATAGGTTTTGTCAGGAGGGGAGGAGAGGTTGGGAGGAGGATTGGCTGGAAGGAGACACAGTTGGTCAAGGCCTTTGAAGCACTTCTTCTTACTGTCAAACTCCCCAGCAAGGCTTCACCACCTCGGCAGCCACATGCCCTTCACTGGAGCCACGGATGAATCCTGTTTGCAGTTTTCCAACATTCACAGGGCCAGTGCCATCATGCCTCCCGGAAGAGCCCATTTTCCCTGTGCATGGAACTGTGTGTGCTAAACAGTGTAGCTGTTGTGGAAGAGAATGCAGTGCCTTCTTACGAAGGGGAACGTATTTCTACCCTACCACCTGCCCATGTGCCCTTTGGTATTTGCCAAAATGAGGTGAAACTGAGGTCCACACAGAAGGCTTCAGGAGAATGCTCACAGGAGCTTTATGGGTGATTACCAGAGTGAGGAAACAGCCGAGATGTCCTTCAAGAGAGAGTGAGACATTAGTTCAACCATTCAAAGAAGTGTCATCTCACAGTAATAACAAAAACAAACAAACACACAAATAAGAATGAACCACCAGGCCATGAGAAGATAGGAAAATGCTTTGAGAGGGTTTTCTTGGAGAAACAAGTCAAACTGGCAAAGCTACATAATGCATGATTTCCAACTGCACAGCACTCTGGAAAAGGCCAAGCTATGGACATGGTGGGCTTAGGCCAGGGAGGGCGGGGTACGCAGAGAGGTGCTGAGGTAGGTGTGGGGATTAGAATGGGGAAGATGCTTATAGGGTACCTGTGCAGCGTGTGATAGACACTGCGTAGGCTACACAGCACAAAGAGCAAGCCCTAATGTGAACCTTCATTGATGAGCACATCCAGACTGACTCCACACTAACACAGCTGTTGAAGGCAAGGGAAATGCTGAATCAAATTTGGACTGGGAGTACTTGTGCCAACGTTTACACTTCTGATAAAGTTTCTGAAAATCTGAAACTACTCTAAGAATACAGTCTATCAACTTTCTGAAAAGCCAAACAAATGCCAAGACTTCCTGATTGCTGCCATATGTCTATGTGCCCAGTGGTGGGTCCAGGCTTGGCAGAGACCTGATGCTTGCTGGGTTCTCAGTGTCCCTGGTGCTTATGGGTCAGACACACACACACACACACACACACACACACAGCGCTCTGTGACCTTCTAGCTTTAGAGTCCCCCTCTCTTCCTTCCTCGGAGGAGATATGCTGGTTAGGGACTGCTTGTTGACGAGCTGAGTAGCTGGCTTGTTCTTGCTGCTTTAATGTTTAAAGCAGAAGTGAAGTTAAACTATTGATGTTCCAGAACCTGAGGTCTAGAGCAGCTGTTTGTTCTTAAATCCACTTGTGGATGTTGATGTACATGAAATAGGAATTTAACAAGGGGGTATTACCAAAATGGACTTATAGTATGGAGTTTCTTTTGACCTAATGACAAGTTACTATAATCAAAACAAAACAAAATCCTGTGGGCTATAAGTCAAAACCTTGATCCTTCTGGCATGGCTCCTCTTTTGTCCTTCTCTCAGAGCACTTATCATAATTAGCCCTTTTATAAAATGGGAAACCAGAGAGGCTAAACAATTTTCTAGAACATGGTAGAGCTGGATTTGAAACTAGCATAGTCTTACCTCAGATTCTTGGGTCTGAAACAGACATGATGAATTGGTTTTGCAGTGTGGTAAGAGACTCCAAACAAGCCACCTAGTATCCTCTTGCTCTTAAAGGCACCCCTCCTTCAGCCGGAGAATGGGGTAGAAAGGACATAACAGACGCACTTGCATTCCAATTATACTTTGAGTCCAGAGCAAGTCACCTAATCCTCTCAGCTTCAGTAACCTCTTATATACAATGAAACAGTAATAAAACCTACCCTGTAGAGTTAGCTGATGAAAGAACATGGCTGCTACAGGGAATCCAGGACATCTCTCAATGCTTGGTCCTGTGTAAACACTGACTCTTAACAGTCATTGCAGTCCCTAACATTACCTGCCTTACAGCTCACATTCAGGATTGGCATCATGTAGGTCTCATTCAGCACAAAAAACAGCAGCAAGGAAATATGATCTGTATCAGTCAGGGTTCTTTAGAGTAGCAGAACTTATAAAATGAGTCTGTCTCTCCATTTATATGGGATTCAATAAAATAACTTACAGGCTGTGGTCTAATGAGTCCAAAAATGTCGGTCTATAAATAGAAGGTTTAAGAATCCAGTAGTTTTTCAGTCCAGGAGGCTGGGTGTCTCAGCTGATCTTCAACTGGGATCCTGAGGAAGTAGCCTCTAGTGCCAGTGGGGGAATGGACTTGTTAGTGGGGACAAGGACAAGTAGGCAAAAAGCAAGTCTTCCTTCTTCTGTGTCCTTTGTATAGAAGGTGTATAAAAGTGTTGGGTTGTTCTTGTTTCTTTAATGCTAAAAGCAGTAGTGAAGGTAACCTAATGATGTTCTAGAAGGAGAGGTTTAGGCTTTATATAGGCTTCCCACAGAAGGTGTGGCCTAGATTAGAGGTGTGTCTTTCCACCTCAAAATACCTGGATCAAAAGGTGTGTCTTTCCATCACAAAGCCCGATTAGAAGCAGATCTTCTCACTTAATTTGATTTAATAAAGCAAAAATCCGTAACAGGTGTGCCCAGCCATTTGGGGGTTTTAGTTATTTTTCAGATGTAGTACAACTGACAACCAAAATAGCCATCACACAATCCAAGGAAGAAATTTCCTACATCAGCCCACAGATATCTTTAATTAAAAGTGTTCTGGTGATGCGGGCAAAGTCACTTCTCAAGTTAGCTTATAGTGTTCTGGAATGGCATTGTCCAACAGAAGTACAACCCAAGCTACAGAAGCAGGTCAAGAATTCCAATGACCATGTTACAAAAATAAAAGCAAGCATGATATTAATTCAAAATATATTACATATAATGCAGCATACCCAAACTATCATTTCCAAACTCCACACTGATACGTTGTACTCTTCCATGCTTTTTTTTACACCAACTTCAGGAATCTATTGATCTTGAATTTAGAGCAAGGCATGGTGGCACAGGCCTTTAATTCTAGCATTTGGGAAGAACAGGCAAATGGATTTCTGTGAGTTTAAGGCCAGTCTGGTCAACATAGCCAGTTTCAGGACATCCACGGATACATAGAGAGACCCTGTCACAGAAAGAGAAAGGGTTGGGGGACTTGTAAAGAGAAGCTTTTTCCTTGAGAGAAGCCTTCCTGCCAGCTTGGTTCTAGAGCCGCGTCAGTCCCAAATAAACACACAGGAGGCTATATTAATTATGAACAACAAGCTATTGGCCTTGCTTGTTTCTTACTGGCTAGCTCTGACTTAAGTAATAACCCCCATAATTGTTAATCTAAGTATTTCTCTTACCGGAGAACTTTCTGGGCTTCCTACCCCATGGCGTTACATCTCGACTCTCTTGTGTTTCTCCTTCCCAGAGTTCTTCTGGATTCCTAGTCCCACCTATCTAGATTCCTATTGGCCAGCAGTGCTTTATTGACAAATGCACAGGACTTCCCCCCAACATCTCCTCTTTTCTGTTTAAACAAAAGGAAAGGTCTTAACTTTAACATAGTCAAATTATATATAAAAGAACAGTTATCAAGTAAGAACATAGTTACAATATTTTGTCTATCAACATTTAGCAAGATTTAAAGAAAATATCATCTATCTCATTCTTGTGAGTCCAAAGTCCTATATGTAGCTTATCTTTTATCATAACTAAGGAAAACTATAATTATAACTATCTGTCTTCAACTCTATCAAAGACCTCAGAAGGATAATATGTAAACACTAGAACTGACAGAGATATCTCGCTTCCTGGACAGTCACCTGGAGTTCCTCTGTAACGTTGGGGCATCCATCTTCAGCCATAGGTCACAATGTGTCTGGAACACTTCTCAGCAAATCAGGAAATTTCAAACAGTCCATCTGCATTGGCAGTTTGTCAGTCATTTTTCTGTGTCCTGCAGAAAGTCTCTTAGACTCTTCCATGAAGCAGGAACCCTGTAAGACTGAGTTCAGCAGTCACTTTCCTGTGGGTCCTGCATGTCTAGATTCTACAACAACAGTCAAGTAGTCTAGGAAAGAGCAGTTTCTTGCCCAAATGGCTAATCTTGCCATGTTGAAAGCAAACTCCATAATGAGTTTCTTCAATGTCTATCTTCCTCTCAGACATAATTGGTGCTGCCAGGAGCAGACATTTCTCATTGTCAAGAAAAACCTAAACCATTTTAAATGTCATTTTCTGAAGGTCTTTGAGAGGTTTGAAGATTATCTATCTGTCTCAAATACATCTCTATATATCTAGAAAACCTAACTTACCTAACTATAAGTTCTGACTATTATAAGTAACTGTCTATAATCTGTATTTAACTACGCACCACATTTTAAAAGATCAGTATAAGCACAATACTTAATCAAGAGGAGAAATATACATATCACAAAATTGACCTTGAATTTGTATCAATAAATGAAAAACCATACCCATACCATAATTCCCCTTTTTACCATTAAAAGGAGATTGGTTGTGATCATTAACCAATTATAAACAATCCCATTTAAATGAAAGCAAAGATTTATAAACAAGATGGGAATTAGGATGTCGCTCATTCCAAACTGGTTTGTGCTGGAAGCGGGCGCTGTTCAAACCATGGGGATCATGACCAAACTCAGAAACCTGTATAAGTCCTTATTTCCAGGGTCTGTGACGCTCCATCATCTTAGCTATCTCAATTGTTGAAACACCTGGACCACTGCTTCCGGGGGTCTTGGTTCATCAAACCACAGAAGCCTGGAAGGAATCCTCAGATTTTCATTTTCTGTAGAAACATAAATAAAAACTCCTTTCCCAAGTAATATATCCTTATACTTAAATTTTGAAGTCAAGGCATTTTCAAAAGATAGAAGTTGGAATAATTCAGCAGCATTTATAATCAAGTGTACCTTAGCAGTTGTTCCTTCCTGAGCAATCAAAAAACTGAAAAACACAATAGGGTACAGTATCCAGACTCTCTGTGTATTTTCCATCTTTACGTGGCTTATTTATTTATGTATTATTACTTTACTTATTTTACTTTTATTTATTTTTCTCTGAGACAGGGTTTCTCTTTGGAAATCCGCCTGCCTCTGCCTCTGCAGTAAATCCTACCGGCGTGAGCCACCACAGCCAGCTTCTCTATTATTTACCACTTTGCCGTTTCATTTTGTCTCTCAATCTCACGTATATTTTTAAATACACTATAAACCTTTAGAAGTTTTGTTCATCCAAGTCTGACTTTACTGTAAATCTTTATGTTTTTCTGGCCCATGTCTTATCTGTTAAAACTGCGGCTGTTTTAAACTGCCATTTTTTTCCAAGATGGTGTGACTCCAGCTGCCGGCTTGGAGATGTGATCACTGCCACTTCCAGCTGTATGTACAACTTTTAAATCATTAGCAAAGCCTCTTAAAAGAACCTTGTTGCCTTTTTTTTTTCTTTTAATGCCGAGTCAGGAAGACTAACTTAAGCCAGCCGCGAGCTCTGCTTGCCGCTAACAAAACAGAGCCCGCCTGAGAAAATGCTGCTACCAAAAATCTGTGCTTCTCTCTGTTCTTCTGTTTCTAAAATTCCTTTAAAGCTTTTGTCATTCTATGTGGAAATTCAATCCCACTCCTGATCACCATTTGTAAAGGGAAGCCTTTTTCTTTGGGAGAAGCCTTCCCGCCAGCTTGGTTCTAGAGCCTAATCAGTCCCAAATAAACGCACAGGAGGCTGTATTAATTATGAAGTTGTTGGCCTTGCTTGTTTCTTACTGGCTAGCTCTGACTTAAGTAATTACCCCATAATTGTTAATCTAAGTATTTCTCTTACCGGAGAACTTTCCAGGCTTCCTACCCCATGGCGTTACATCTCGACTCTCTTGTTTTTCTCCTTCCCAGAGTTCTCCTGGATTCCTAGTCCCACCTATCTAGATTCCTATTGGCCAGCAGTGCTTTATTGACAAATGCACAGGACTTCCCCCCAACAGGGACTCTTTACTTAGATTGCATTCACTGATAGCTGCAAAGGTGGGTTCCAGTTCCAAACACCCCAGAAGTCTCCAGTGACTAAACTAAGTATTAGTTCTTAACCATGAGTTAGAGATCTGAAGATCTGGTCTAAGGTCTGCTAACCCCTTCCTACGGTTCAACAGAAAGTGCACTATCTCAGGGCTAGGCAGACAACTAGGCAGAAAAGAGCCTGTATGTGGCAGAGTCCAAATCTAGCAGAGATTTTAAGTTTGGTTCTCAGCACCCATGTCAGGTGACTCACAAGACCTGTATGTAACTCCAGCTCCAGGGACTCTGATACCTCTGGCCTCTGTGGGTACCTACACTCAGCACACAGACAACAGCACACATACTCTAGAGGAAATTTCCAGAGATATTTTTGTCAGGGTGACTTGTGCCTGTAATGGAGCATTTGTTCCAATGCAGTCTCCTGAGCGAAAGGCAGGGTTCGGTGTAGTCAGTGATGTTAAAAGTCAGGGGCCCTAGGAAGTCATGTAAGGGAGGAGACTCCAAGTCCTCAAGGGCTGTGCTGAGACAATCCCATCTGTTGTACACAAAAGAGGGTGGCCAATCTTCATCCCAAAGCCTTGGGGACACTCACTGTTAGGACAGATTAGATGCCAAGAGAAGCAAGAGAAGCCATTTATTTACTATGCAGTTTGAAATGAAAATACTTGTTCCCCTTTCCCACAGTTCTTCTGTTCTGGAACACAGAGTGTTTCCTAAAACTATTATTTCTGTTTCTATAATAGAGTGTGTGTTTATTATTTTGAATGGACTGATAAATATTTAAGTGTCCCAGCTATAATTTCTAATATTTTATACATAGATAGATATTAACTCTCAGAGGCCAAAGTTCTCTAAGTCCTCAATAATTTTAAGAGTAATTGGATGCTAAGAGGACAAAGTTGAGAACTGTGGCTTGTAAAGAGGGATCTTAGGCACCTGTACCGCTGACCATGCCCATTTGGAGGAGGGTTGGAGAGATGACTCAGAGGTTGAGAGCACTGGCTGCTCTTCCAGACTGTCCTGAGTTCAATTCCCAGCAACCACATGGTAGCTCACAACCATCTACAATTCAATCTGGTGCCTTCTTCTGGTATATAGGCAGAACACTGTAAATGTAATAAATAAATAAATAAATCTTTAAAAAAAACTACTCTCTTTTTCGGGGCGCCTCCTAGGCAATCGGCTGTGTGAAGGTGAAGCTGAATACATCCTTCCCCGCCACTGGCTGACAGAATCTCATCGAAGTGGACGATGAGCGCAAGCTTCGGACGTTCTACGAGAAGCGCATGGCCACAGAAGTAGCCGCCGATGCTCTGGGTGAAGAGCGGAAGGGTTATGTGGTGTAAGTCAGTGGCAGGAATGACAAACAAGGTTTTCCCATGAAGCAAGGCGTTTTGACCCATGGCAGAGTGCGCCAGCTGTTGAGTAAGGGGCATTCTTGCTATTGACCAAGGAGAATTGGAGAGAGGAAGCGCAAATCAGTTCGAGGATGCATCGTGGATGCCAATCTGAGTGTTCTCAATTTGGTAATTGTAAAAAAAAAGGAGCTAGCTCTTTTAGGTCCCTCATCAGTTGGGACCTAAAAGAGCTAGCAGAATCAGAAGCTCTTTAATCACTCTAAAGAAGATGATGTCCGCCAATATGTTGTGAGAAAGCCTTTAAACAAAGAAGGTAAGAAGCCCAGGACCAAAACGCCCAACATTCAGCACCTTGTTACTCCACGTGTCCTGCAACACAAATGCCATTGTATTGCTCTGAAGAAACAATGAACAAAGAAAAACACGGAAGAGGCTGCAGAATATGCTAAATTTTTGGCCAAGAGAATGAAGGAAGCCAAAGAAAAGCACCAGGAACAGATCGCCAAGAGACATAGGCTGTCCTCGCTGAGAGCTTCTACTTCTTAAGTCTGAGTCCAGTCAAAAATAAGTCTTTAAGGGTAACAAATAAATAACCATACATTGGAAAAAAAGAAGAAAAGAATTGGGGGAAAGGAGACACGCTGTCTCTGGGGGTTCTGGTTGAATCTCAGAGAGCAGCGAGTGGACCTTGTGTAAACGGCTTCTCATGTAAGTGACTTCTCCCTGAATAAATATATGACAACCTACCAAGTGTAGCTTAATATTCCCCAATAGTGGCTCTGTACTCAATCAAGATGATTTTAGACAGGCATGACCAGAGGCCTGTCTCACAGGTGATTCTAGATTCTATCAAGATGATAACTAACAGTATGTTATAATCAATCTGTCTAGTCTACATTTCTGCTCATTAAGTGCGATAACTTACATGAAGGTCTTAGGTCAGAGACTCACATGTGCCTGGGGCTTAATAGAAATTGTTTCTTCTCTTCCTCTATCTCAAATCTGCATGCCTCCTTGCACATTCACAAACCCAAGCACATGCACACTCACATGCAATAACACTCTTGCACAGACATGTATGCAATACACTACCTCAAGACATGCTGTCATGAAGTTGGCATTCACACGTGTTTTCACATACTGGTGGGATGGCAAAGGTATAAACTGGCCTCATAAGCATGGGGAATATGGGGAATTAGGGGACAGGGGACAGCACCATTGAAGAACATGAATCCATAAATTAAAACAGGGTTTCTCAAGGGCTTTAGATGTAGAGCAGTTGTCTAGATTGTGTGAGGCCCTGGGTTTGATTCCCAATACTGCAAGAACACAAAATAAAAAAGAAGAAAAACGTGTTGGTCCAACTGTGTTGACTTTTGGTGTGTTGTGTTCACTGCAGAATCTCTAGCTCTCTGGGATGGGTTTTCTCATGTGACAGATAAAGGCATGGAAGATGAAAGGGACTTTTGCATCTCGGAAGCTATTCTTTGATGAACATCAGCAAAGCTATGGCCTCCTGGAGGCATGAGTTCAAACCCCAGCTTCATCCCATGGTGGTTCATTCATGTCAAGTCTGGCTTCCTCCTCAGTTATAGTGAGTGCTGCTGGTCCCTTGGCCTTTTGTGAGGAGAAAATGAAGCAGAAGGACACAGTATGACCAGTATGAGGGACTCGTGTTCTTGTTTGTCCGGCAGAATGGATGGTGCTCACCTACATGGGATAGGATCCTGTCTTTCCACTTCTCTGTCCTGAGTGGCAGATGTAACCCCTCTTCCTCATCTCCTTGGAGAAGCAGAAAATTTTCCTGTCTCCTCTGTGTGAACTTAGCACTATGTCCAAACATCATATAAGCAGTTACAGGAGGAAACCCCTCACACCCACTCTGGTACACCGTGGTGTTTGCCATTATTAGAACAGCAAACTGAGTGCTGTTGATTCACAGGCTTGCGGTTTACCAACCCCGGCAGCTCAGTTCCTCTTCCTACCCGGTGACTCATGAATACACATCAAATCCTAAATAGTTTATTTACCGTTTGAATGCCTTTTTGCTTCTTGTCCTATTTCCCTCTGGACAGATAACCTAAGATGCTTTCCTTACCCACAGAAGCAAATATGCAAACAAGAAATGCTCTTTTAGGAATAAAGCAAGGCAGAACACCAGGAATTTTATGGGAAAGGAAAGAAAAAAATCTGTTAGCAGGACTTTTTATCTTTCTTTTTAAATCTCAGTTCTAATTTAAAACCAGCATAATTCTCATTCAGAGTATTTTGCATCAGGTGAAATTATATAGTGCTCATGCATAGAAGGATGCGCATATGGCGGTGCCCAGGGCAAAATGCTGGGCAGAGCAGGAGCTGGTCCTCAGCCTTACTTCCTTGTGGAGAGTGAGGGGGATTGCTTGTTAACCCAACCTCCTTCACAGGCCGTATATGATGTTGCCATACCACACCACACCTGTGTCCTGGGCCAGGGCCATTGAGTCACTGGAGAAGCTTGTTAGAATAAAACAAACTGTGGGACCCACAGCTATGAAAACCAGATCTGTACTTTAGCTGAGTATAGGTGAACTATGTCCATGCCCTAGTTAGAGAACACAGCCTTGGGAAAGGCTGCCAGGAGCAAGCTGGCCATACATTTTAAAGGTTAGTCTATGTTTCACAGAGTAATTTTTCCAAAGTCTTCTATTTAGAGGATGTCAGAGGTGAGACCTCCTTGGATCAAAGCATCTTCTGTCATTGTCTCTGAACTTCTCCACATGGACAGCGCTGTTGCAAACCTCCAGCAAGAATTTCTCTGTGGTCCTTTCTCAGTGCAAGTTATAACTTGCATCTTTAGACACTTACTAGCCACTCTAAGAAAACATCCAGTCTCTTTCCCTGAGAAGAGTTTGGGACACCAGGACAGCTCATGTCTGAAGCCTGTGTAGTTTCTCTCTGAAGATCTTGGGTCAGTTCAGAATCTCTGCCTTTCAGAACCATCCCTCCCAAAGAGGTCCTGGGTTTGTCTAGCTGCCTCTGGGGCCACTTGATCCCATATCAGCAGGGGGAGAGGTGTATTCCACATTTTCCTAATGCACTCATGTATGACTAAAATTGTAGCTATCTTCTGATTTCCAGGTAGTCCATCGGCAAGCTGAGAGCTTGGATGTTGGGGCTGTTTCTTTTCTCTCACACCGCCATGTACAAGACAGAGCTGTAGACAAAGCTCTGTTTCTGGACTGACAGAAGCAATGAAGCCTCTTGAAATAAAACTCCGTACCTATATGCTGGATAGTTTCATGTCAACTTGACACATGCCAATGTCATGAGGGAAGCTAAACTGAGAAAATGCCCTTACACGATTAGCCATAAACAAGCCTGTGGTGCTTTTACTTGATTGATGATTGATAGGAGGAGACCCAGATCACTGTGTGCTATGCCACTCCTGGGCTGGAAGTCCTGGGTTCTATAAGACAGCAGGTTGAACAAGCCATGGAGAGCAAGCTGGTAAGCAGCATTCCTTGTCTTCAGATCCATTTCCTGCCTTAGATTCCTGCTGTGACTTCTCTTTATAAGCTGTAAAATGAAAGGTTATCCTTTCCTCCCCAAGTTGCCTTTGGTCATGGTATTTTATCACAATAATAGAAGCCTAACTAAGATAACCAGTTCCAGCAGGAAACATACAGATCATAGGCACTGACCTTCAACAAGAAGGGCAGTTCAGAAGATCAGCCATTGGGTGAAAATGTTAATGCATCACTTAAACTTGTTTGACTTTCTTGGCAATGCCTCTAACAGCTGATCTCAGTGGTCTCCAGGAAGTCAAGTTAAAGATTGTCCTTTATAATTTAATAATCTATAATAACCATCTAGTAAGTGAGTGTGTTGTTGACTCCTTTGTGTAAAAGAGACATGTAAGACTTAGACAGGTTATGTCACTGCCTATGCTTTATAGCTAATACACCACACTGTAGATTCAAATTCTTCTACACCACTGTAAAACGTGTATGGTCAGTTATGATGCTGAGCTCTCATGAAGAGCTCAATCTATACTTAATATGACCTAAATGAGAAACAGAAGCAGGCATAAATTATTTTTTACAATGTTTACACTAGTCTGACAGACAGAAGTTATTATTGCTCCCTGGAAACGTAACACAAATCAAAGTCTTGTAGTCAACTGAGAAAGAGGCTACCCTGGCTTAAATTTTGACTCAGCCACTTAAAAGCTTAGTAAATTTAAGCAAATCCTTTAGCCTCTCTGGTCCTCCATTTATCACCTACAGAAAGGACTTACCCATGTCAACTGCTAAGTCTTGCTGTGTCACTACATGGTAAATTATCTCAAGGCCATAGAGTATCCAACAAATCTTCTAACCTATAGGTGGTAACTTAGATAGATGAAAGATAAAAAATAAAATATTTTATCATGTGGTTATACACAAAATTCATGTTCATGTTTTTTTTTTCAAGAGAATGCTTGTGGCCATGGAATGAAAGCTATATACCCTGCTTCTTCCCTTAGAACAGATTCAAAGATAAGTCTGAGGGGTGGGGTATAAAGTTAGAGCCATCATTTTGGAGCCTCTGTATTTAATATCTCACAGCTTAAACCTAGAAGATGAGTAAAACAGCAGCTTCTGAGAATACAGGAACCAGAGGTTGAACTTAGCATGAGAAAGGAGGATATGGATGGGCTCTGGAGCTGTCTTTTAATCTGAAGGACAGGGGTCAGCAAATGTATTCTGCAAAGATTCAATTAGTAAATACTTCAGGAGTATGAGCCCTGGAGTCTCTGTCTCACTACTTAGGTCTGCCTCTGTGACAGAAAAGCAACCACATAACCTGCCACTGAACTCACAAGTCTGTCCCCATGAAACTTTATTTATAAAAATAAGTAGGACATGGGATTTTGCATAAGCATCATAACTTTTCCACTGCTGATACAGAGTTTAAAAATAGCTTGAGAATAGCATCATTAAGAAATGCCCCACTTTAAAAGGGGGATGTCTCCAGAAGGCTATTAAGATCTCAAAAATACAGTCCAAGAAATTTTATAGGAAGAGATGATTTCTGGGGGTGGGGAGTTCATGAAAAAAATAATTCTTTTTTACTGTCTTAGAAATGACTCTGGAAAGTGTACAGGGGAGGGGAGTGTTTTCACTATTCTGTGTCTGAAAATATCCTCCAACAGAGGATTCAAATGTGTTCAAATGTTATTTTATCCAAATAGTGGTGGCAGTTTGGAGAAATGAAGACTCCAGTGCCAGAAGCTGCTACTGAACGGGAAGTCTGTGTTTAAGGGTGGGGTCCAGGTTGTGCCCAGTGTCTTGGCTTGAGCTGGCCACAGGCTGTCCAGTTACTGGGAGCTGTGCTTCCCAAGGAAGGACACACACAAGGAAACCTTCTTTCCCTGTGCAGAGGGGGCAGCTGTGTGCCTGGGCAGCTTCATTCATTCCATGACTAGCTTATTGATAATTTGTTGGATGAATTTCACCCCTAGAATTTCCCTTAAGGAATTCTAGGGGATTTTCTGGCTGGGATTTCCATCCAAAGGTCTAAAGGGATAAATGGTTCAGCTTCTGGAAGAGTCTATATCACTACAGGCAGAAACAGTGGCTAAAAGCTACATTAGGTTTAGGACTATTCAGGCCTGTCCTTGCTTGCTTCTGGTCTCTACCATAGGTTGAAGGAGTATGAAGAACCCTTAATCATTCCAGGATACTCCCTATAGATGGGGAAGTTGTTCTCTCAGTTACTGATGTTTCTAACTTTGTGCATAGCTGGGAAGATGACTGGATTGTAGATTGAAAGGAAGACGGAATATTCCAAAATGAATCCTTTCTATACTGGGTGCTCAGAAAAGGTCTTTCTGAAGATAGATGTTCAATCTTGGAATCTGAAGGGGCTTTAGAACTCAAGAGAAAAGCAGGTAGTCCCACTGGCTTGTGACATTAGGGGCTGTTCTATTTTGTTTCCCTGTTGCTGTGAGGAAAGGTTTATTTAGCTTACACTTCCAGGCTACAGTCTGTCATCAGGAGAAGCCAAAGCAAGAACCCAAGACAGGAACCTGGAGCAGATGAAAACTGCTTACTAGCTTCCTTTCTTGCTCTCTGCAAACTTTCTTTTATGCAATCTAGGACTACTTGCCTGGGCATGTTACTGCACACAATGGGCTGGATCCTTCCACTTCCATCAATCAAGACAGTTCCCTGCTGACATGCCCACAGTCAAATCTGATGAAGGCAATTTATCAAATTAAATTAACCATATAGTTAATTAAACCAACCATGCAGGGGTCTTCTATACAAAGCCATATGAAAACTTGCCACAGTCTCCTTCCTGAAAAGAAGGCACTGCCCGGAAGTTTCCGGAGTAAATGTTCTGGTCACTTTTAGGACCCATTCATTTTTCTGTACCTTTTTAAGGATAATCAGCATACACTTCATTCATCTTGGGGAAAATAAACTCTTATTTCCAAAGACCAACTATAGTTCTTATATTAACTAAGTTCTTCTTTATTCTTTATGATAGTTTATTCTGTAGACTATATTTAGCTATAGTTGAAATACTATTCTGGGTGTCAGAATCACAAATGTATTTACTTTACTCATGTTACATTCATTTAGATGTTTACTTACCACAAAATATGATGGAATGTCTATCTTTAAAAAATCAATATATTTCTTAGTTCTATCACATAGTGCTGTAATCTTTTATTTCTTCATGCACTCACTTAGTATTTCATTAGATGTGAATTCTAGGGAGAAAGCTATAAGGACAAGTATTTACTAATTCCTTTTTCAGTAGTACTTTTTCTTGTGTCATTTAACTTTTGCATTGTTCAGTTTATGTTATGAAAAACAATCTCATTCATTGTCTACCATTAATTTTATAAACAGAATCAAGGGATTTAAAACTTTACTCCCAGACCTGATTACTACCTGTACAGCGTATTTTCTATATATTTTGACTATGAGTCAATTTGAAAGCTACAACATAAAACCCTATTGAAATCTAGTTGAGCCTTAACAACAACTATACTATAAGAACAATTCTACAATCAAATTAGTAATCAAATAACCAACGGCAAATTGAAAATTAGTCAATGTATTATTTCTTCTATAACCTAATTCAAAATGAGACATTTAAAATGTAAATTTCTCTTTTCAATGTTACAGAAGCATCCATGAATATTTCTATGAGCAGGGAAATCTTTATTAAAATAGCGACCAGCTATTGGGTCTGATCTTAGTGTTTTAACGGTCAACTCTTAGAAGAGACATCTGGGGCAGATGGAGTCCAATGACAGTGGGAAATGGAAGGCAAAATACATCAACTTGGGATTGAGTTACACAAAGTAAGAAAACCACAGCCCCAATGCAGTCCACGTGCAGACCTAGAAAATAAAACAATACATTATTTCATGGAAGAAGATTTACTACAAATGCATCCAGTAAATGAAGAGTAATCTCCTTAAGATAAAAGCTTGGTATTTTAAAATGAGGCTTATTAAAGTCTAATATCCCTACATGCCTAACTATTAAAAATGAGAAATGATTAAAAGTTCTACTTGTCTTACCAGCTCTTCATTTTCTCTTTTTCATTCCATTTAATAGCCTTTATCCCAGAATCTGTCAACTTGTGACTGCCATTTTTATATAAAAATCCCAAGGTCATATTAGATCCACAGGTAAGCTAATAGTGATGGGATTTTAAGAGGCCTTGCAAAATAGAGTAAAGGAGCTAAAGGCAACTGGAATTTCACTCTAGGACTGTATTTTGGTTCCTGGCTAGAATTCTACAATTATGAATTTCATTTCTTACTGGTGTCTTGTTAAGGAGACTCGGCTGGAACTCTGCCCAAATTGGGAGGATGTGTAGACACCTTCGGAAAAGAGAGTTGCCCTTGTTGCTGACATTCTCAACATCCATTTCCTCCATTGCTGCTTTGATACTTAAACTTGATAGTAACTTGAGAAGCATTTCCCATTAGAAGCTTACTCCCAGAGGAAGTAGAGATAAATTTGAAACTCTGAATCTAAACAAATCTCTCCAAGTCTATTCTTATCAAGACTAGATAGATCATCTCACATGTGTACAACTTGTCAGTCTCTGAAGTTACATTTTAGATGCTTTTTCAGCAAGAGTTTTGACATGTGAAGTGACTCAGCTTCTAAGTCAGGTGGAAAAAAGAAAATTACAAAACAATAGTTAGAAAATACAATAATTCACAATATTGTTCAATATCCAACCTTCCTGTCCAAGGCTATATTAGAATAATGCACTTACTTTGGAGTTTGGTCAGTATTAAGTAGCAGAAACATGCAACAAATGACTCAAATAGTGACAATGAACAAAAATTTCTGATTGTCCTACAGATTCAATGCAATCCCCATTAAAATACCAGAAAAATCTTCACAGACCTTGAAAGAACAATAATCAATTTTGTATGGAAAAACAAAAGTCCCAGGATAGCAAAAACAATCTTACTCAACAAAGCAACATCTGGAGGCATCACCATCCCTGACTTCAAGCTCTATTATAGAGCTGTAGTCCTGAAAACAGCTGGGTATTGGCACAAAACCAGACAGATAGACCAATGGAATTGAATTGAACACCCTGATATTAACCCACACATGTATTAAAATCTGATATTCAACAAAGAAGCTAAAAATACACAATGGAAAAAGGAAAGCATCTTTGACAAATAACTGGATGCTGACATGTAGAAGAATGCAGATAGATCAAAGACCTCAACATAAATCCGGCCACAGTGAACCTCTTAGAAGAGAAAGTGGGTGGTACCCTTGAAGACAGGAGACAGTTTCCTGAACATAACACCAGTAGCACAGACACTGAGGTCAACAATTAATACATGGGACCTCCAGAAACTGAGAAGCTTCTGTAAGGCAAAGGACACAGTCAACAAGACAAAAAGGCAGCCCACAGAATGGGAACAGATATTCACTAACCCCACATCTGACTGATCTCCAGAGGGCTGATCTCCAAAATTTACAAAGAACTCAAGAAGCAAGTCTCTAAAACACCAATTAAATAGTGGGCTACAGAACTACATAGAGAATTCTCAATAGAGGAGTCTAAAATGACTGAGAGGCACTTGAGAAAGTGTTCAACATGCCTAGCCATCAGGAAAATGCCTAGGGCATTTCAAAACAACTCTGAGATACCATCTTACTCCTGTCAGAATGGCTAAAATCAAAAACACCAATGACAGTTTATGCTGGAGAGGTTGTGGAGAAAGGGGAACACTCCTCCACTGCTGGTAGGAGTGCCGACTTGTACTGCCACTTTAGAAATCAGTATGGAGATTCCTCAGAAAAATGAGAATAAGCCTACCACAAGACCCAGAAATTCCACTCTGAGGCATATATACAAAAGATGCACATTCATACAACAAGGATGTCTGTTCCACTATGTTCATAGCAGCATTATTTGTAATAGCCAGAACTTGAAAGCAACCTAGATGCCCCTCAACTGAAGCGTGGATAAAGAAAATGGAATCCTGAAATTTGCAGGCAAATGGATGGCACTAGAAGAAACCATCCTGAGTGAGGTAACACAGTCACAAAAAGAGAAACATGGTATGCACTCTCTCATTTATGTATTTTAGACATAGATCTAGAGAGTACCAGCCTACAATCTTACTGTCAGGGAGTCTGGGAAACAAAACCTTCATTCAACGGCTGATGGAAGCAGAGGCAGACTCCTACAGCTAAACACTGAGCTGAACTCAAGGAACCCAGTGACAGAGAGGGAGGACTGATGAGCAAAGGGATTAAGACTGGGCTGGTTTAACCCCCAGAAACAGCTGACCTGACAAGGGCTACCTCTTGAATCCAAGACTGATGGCTGGGAATCTAGCATGGGACTGATCAAGACCCCCTGAATGTGGGCATCAGTGAGGAGCCCTAGGCAAACTATTGGGCCTTCGGCAGTAGATCAGTATTTATCCCTCGCATACAAATGGATTGTGGGTGCCCATCCCACAATGAGAGATGCACTCTCATCCTGGACTCTTGGGGGAGGGTCTAGACCTTGCCCTGGATGAAATGACAGACTATGGACACCCCATGGAAGGCCTCACCCTCCCTGGGAAATAAGGGAGTACTGGGGGGTTGGTGGGAAAGCGTGGGAGGAGGGTAGGTAAAGGGAGAGGGACCTGGGATTGACATGTGAAGCAACCTTGTTTCTAATTTAAATTTAAATTTAAAAAAAAGAAAAGGCCAGCCCCTCCTGACCAATAAACCTTCCATGTGAAAGAAAAATTCTGATTGTCATTGTGTAGTAAGCTCACATCTGAGGTCCTGGTCTGAGTTTCTCCCCCTGGCAGGTTTGATAACTATGAGGAATAAGCAATTTGCAGCTGCATTGAAAAACCTTGAAGTCAACTTATGGAATGACACTTAACAGTACACAGTACTGTCAAGGAGTAGGAGAGCTGTCATAATCTCAATTTAGTATGTTAAGTCTCCATTCAATAAGAGGTAGACCTTAGCCTGGAATCACAGACCTGGCGAAACAAGACACAGATTTTAGAGACAGGCCTCCTGTTCATTTCTTTTCTTTCATTCTGTATTTCTTAGCCAGGCTATCAGAAAAATTCCCAATAGAGTTTTGAAATTTGACCTGGGGCTCTGGACATTTCCTAACTGAGGCCTCTATCTATTCTCTCACCAATGATTAAACCCGAGGAAGCTGTTTTTTATTACTTCTTTCCAATACATCAGCAGCAGCCCTACCATATCCAGGCAAATACAGGTAATTTCGTTGTCCTTATTCCTGTCTGTGGTGCTGAAGATGGAACCCAGAGCCTCATGCATGCTCATCACCCTCAGCCCACGTGTAAGTAGTAGTCAGGAGTTTTGATCTTTGCCTGGGTTGGTTTGAAAACATGAGTTCCTCTATTTAGAAACACACGACCAAAGTAAATGGGAGAGTTAGCATTTGGAAACCTGTGCTTGCAGTCTACTCTCCAGTTAAGAGCACCTCAGTTGCTTCAGTCAACACTGAAACCAATGCTCATCATGTTCAAATACATAAACGTTGTGAAATGGAAATGACAACTCAGTGGGTCTGAAATGAGGATGAAATTCTACATTTCTTTTTGTTTTTGTCATTCTATTTTTTCTCATTTTTTAAATTTAAATTAGAAACAAGCTTGCTTCACATGTCAATCCCAGCTCCCTCTTCCTCCCCTCTTCCCCCACCCCCCACCTCCCCAACCTCCTGCCCCATCCCCCCCTCTGATCCCCAGGGAGGGTTAGGTCTTCCATGGGGCATCTTCAAAGTCTTTCATTCATCCCTGTCAGGGCCTAGGCTCTCCCCCATGTGTCCAGGCTGAGAGAGCAACCTTCCATGTGGAGTGGGCTCCCAAAGTCCATTTGTATGCCAGGGATAAACATTGATCAGCTTTCCCAGGCCCCATAGATTGCTGAGGCCTTCCCACTGACACTCATGTTCAGGGGATCTGGATCAGTCTCATGTTGGCCTCTCAGTCACCAGTCTGGGGTCCATAAGTCCCCCCCTTGAAATTTTGCATTTCTAAAAAAATATCCCATGATCCTCCAAGTCTAAGGGGCATTCCTTAGTCTCAGAGTCATTTATTGCAAGGGTAGTCTAAACTGTGTTTCTTCGTTGTAGCAAGTGATGTATACCAGTGACCACATTATAGCAGTGTTTAGGGCATAGAATCAGGGTTGGGTTTTCTACTCAATAGACCCTGTAAACTCAGAACTGATGGTATGCTATATATAGTTTTGGGAATAGTGAAGGAAAGAAACCTTCATTGTGAAATACACATATTACAGTTGGTAACCAAATAGCTTCAGTTTAGGGATAATTCTTGGTATACTAAACACACATTTTCTCACCCCACTCAGCAACTGAAACCTAGAAAAGTTTAACAATATGTTATGTGTGATAATCAACATGAAACCATAACACAAAGCTGCTAAAGACTCTTGTAATTTCCTAAGCAACAAGGATGCTAAGAGTGTCTTTTGTTTCCAATTTCTGACCTATCTCCCTTCTTTCCTTCCTTCCGTCTGTCCTTCCTTCTTTCCTTCCTTCCATTCCTTCCCTTCCTTCCTTTCCCTTCTCTTCCCTTCCTTTCCCTTCCCTTCCTTCCCTCCCAGCTCTCTCTGTGACACAGAATTACTTAAACCTGGAATCCTTTAGCCTCAGCCTGAAGGGTACTGAGGTTATTAACCCCAGTGCCTAACATGTGAGCTCCAAAGTCCCTTGGAATTTCATAATTGACAGGAGTTTTTTGTTCTATGGAAAGTCTTAGTGGACTCCTGGGTGGAGGAGTCAGAAAGACTGAACCATAATTAGAATCTTAGAAGATTCTGTTCCATCCTCCACTCTCCATGAAGGGAAAAGGAACGAATGAGAGAGAGAGAGAGAGAGAGAGAGAGAGAGAGAGAGAGAGAGAGAGAGAGAGAGTTAATAATCAATCATGCCTCTATAGAAATTTCTAGAAGACAGCATCCATTGGCACATCCAACTTCACAGAGACAGAAGTTTCTGTGCTTGGAATCCTTTTCCACCTTACTCATGTACCTTTCATCTCACTATTCTTCTGTATTCTTTATTGTAGCCTTACTTTATTATATAACAAATCAATAAGTATGTATGGTTCCTTGAGATCTGCAAGCTATTCTGGCAAATGGCTGGGCAGTGAGAGAACCCAGAAAGAGGAAGACACCTACAGGCCCTCACTTGAGATTCCAGGCACTACTTTCCTATCTTAGCTACAGGTGATCTTGAAGTAGACAGGAGATAGAAGTTGACTAGGATGAGGACTCTTCATCACTAAGCCATGCTGAGGGTTGTATTTCCTGGAAGTATAGTTGCCTTTATGTCACCCATGCTTCTGTAAGGAATCCTAATAAACTCATTGGGTCACCAAGATGGGTTTAGATAATTCTCCTTTGGACTACTGGTGCATTTCTGTCTAGAGTAAATGGCTGTTTATTCACATATATCTAAAAAAATAAAGCCACAGATGAGCACAGGACTTTACCCTAGCTAGGAAAGTGGAAATGCAAATTATGGTATCATTTCTAGACTGGGACTTTGCAAAGAAGGATGGCTGCTGTCTCTTCTGTATCCTTTCTTGGCGTGGACTGGAATAAAGACATGGAGGGAATGTCCATCTGATGGAAAAAATAACTCTTCTTACTCAGTAAGTACTGTACATAACGTATAGTTTGAGTGTGTCTTCCAAACCATATGATATGAAAACAATCAGTTGGATCTTAGGGGAGCTGTTTATGATCCTTGTGAGTGGATTGATGCTGTCTGTTAAAGACCTTGAGGTACACATTTTATCTGTCTTACTCTCTCACTTGCACATGGTCTCCTACCCTTTCATTTTCTTCCATAATAAAGCAAGTAGACCTTCATCAAGTATGGCCATCCACCAAAACCTTGGACTTCCAAGACTCCTGAACTATGAAAAATAAAACCCAGTATTTTCTGCTATTTCATCAAGAAAAAAGGACTAAAACAAACATAAATGTGTCAAACTCCCATTCAAAAGACTGGGTTTAAAAAAATAAGCAGGAGACCAAGTCATATGGTGTCTATTAGATACTCATTTTAACAGAAGTGAAAGGATGCAAAAAGATTCCTATGTAAATAGTCACCTAAAGAATGCAGGGTAGCTATACTATTACTTGACAAAGTGTATTGGCAAAATTTGTTGTATGAGGTAAAGAAAAGCATTGTGTAATGAAAAAAGGCTCACTACTTCAAAAAGGAATAATATTTATGAACATGTATGTATCAAGATGCAGGACTTCAAACCATATGAAGCAAACAACTGGAAGACACAATCTAGAATACATACATCAGTCTCTTTAAACAGTGAACAGAAGCTTCGAACAGTACAGACTAATTGACTTATACCCCAAACTGTACCCAGCAGTAGCAGAACATAAAATCCAATGCTAATATAGTTTTCTTCATAGTAGACTCCGTGTTAGGTGACAAAATAGATATTAATAAATTTAAAAATAATGAAAGCATACCCTTTTTCCTTGACTGACAATTGAATAAAATTAGAAAATTAGAGGGTAAAGAAAACTTAAAATTTTGCAAATTTCTAAACAATAATGTTTTGGAGAACAAAATGCATGGGAATGTAAAGATACCTGAAGAGAAATGAAGATACTTATAAAAGATGCCAATTGTAAAATGTGTTTGGAAGTGATTTTATTTGGAAAATTATAGCTATAAAAAGATATATTAAGAGGGACTCAATAAGATAGCTGTATACTTTAAGAATCTAGAAAAAGAACCGATTAGACACAATGCTAGGAAAACACAGACAATAAAGAGTAAAACAAATCAAACAAAATGAAGAGTAAAACTGGGAAGGAAAAGTCAATCAAACCATGAGTTAATTATTCAAGGTAATAATGAAATTAGAAAAATGAGATTAAATTGACCAAGTGTAAAAGAAGATGCAATATTTAAATCCAGACATTGAAGTCTGAACATTTCATGAATTTCAACGAAATAAATAAAAATTACAAAATAGAACTATGAAAATTGTAAGTCAACAATTTTTATGATCTATATGAGATGGGGACATTCCTAGGAAAAATAACCTACCAAACTGAGCCAGAAATCGACATAGATATATAGCAAGTAAGATCTCTCTACCAATAAACCCTCCCAACAACCACATGTACCTACAATCATTAAATTTGCATACACACAGGACTGGTGGCTACTGGGGCCTGGGGAAGAGAGAGGTAAGTGCTATGCAGTGGTCTAGGCTTTCAGTTTAAGAAGGTGGAAAAATACTAACGATGAAGGTGATGATTACTGAATGATAGTTTGAATGCATTAGATATTGTTGACCAATAAACTTGAGAAAGAATCAAATTTTGTGTTGTGTATACTTTCCTACAACTTTTAAAAGAGAAAAGTCTCACTACAAATAAAGACTGGCTAGTATTCTCCCTTCATAGGGGCAGGGAAATGAAAGAAAGCTCAGATTAGGAAATCTCTCTGTTATTTAGAAGTGAGACACAGAATTGGCACTTTCTTACAGGACTCTTTTCTGGTTTTCACTTCAACTTTAGCCTCTACACCAAGAATTGGAAACTTCTCAGGGAGCCTCAACTCATACTACCCCCATGTCAAGACCCTCCCTTTCCACATCACACGTGTTTCATGAGATCCTGCAGCTCAGATTTGTAGAATGGGGCAAGTATTTCAATCAAGTGGAGCTGAAGAATTAAGAGGCCTGTCATACATACCCTTGACATGATGGGGAAAGGCTTGAAGAAGTGGAGTTCAGCCCACCATTTCATTTTCAACAGAAACAGGTGTCACTATGTGAAATATCTGTGTGTTTAAATGCAGGGATTAGATCCGACTTTCAGATACTGGATAAGCTTAGGAATGCCTGGTTTGCAATCTCCACCTAATGTGAATGAAATGTAAAACACAGCACTTCCATTTCCTTATTTCCTTGATGTATGGAGATGGTTCATTCATTCTTCTGTGCAAAGGAAGAGAACAAAATGGATTTCCACATGTTTTGTGTCTTCTGAACATCAGACTCTTGAATTGAGAATATCAAAATGCGTCCTTTCTCGGAAAGGACTTTGTTTCTCTTGAGGAAAGGGTCTCAAGAGAACCAGATGTATCCTGTCCTTTCCTCTTATCCTGCCACTTGGGTTTTTCTCAGGCTACTGCTCTCATGCGATGGTGGAGCTGTGGTGTGGTAGTTTGAGTGGAATTGGCCTTCATAGGCTCACAGAGAGTGATGTGTGTTTTTGTCGGAGTGGGTATGGCCTTGTTGCAGGAAGTGTGTCACTGTGGGGACAGGCTTTGAGGCTCTTATGCTCAGGATAATGCCTAGTGTCTCAGTTGACTTCCTGTTGCCTCTAATAGTAGCAGTCTCAACTCCAGCACCCCATCTGCCCTCACAGTGCTATGCTCCTGTCATGATGATAATGAACTGAACCGCTGAAACTGTAAACAAGCCACAATTAACTGTTTTCTTTATAAGAGGTGCTGTAGTCATGGTGTCTCTTCACAACAATAGAAACCCTAAGATATGTGGTTACTTATGAAACTCCCAGTAGCATCTCGCCTCGTCCCACCCTTTCTTCTATAAGCAAACACATCCTCTTAACCAGCATGGGCTACCCAGAACTAGCTGATAGCTTCAGAGTAAAGAGGATTATAACCCTTTCCTAAAAAGGAGCCAAGGCTCTTTCCAAACCAGTGTTCAGTTCAGATCCTTGAGTCAAGGATGTGGCATTGAAGCACCCAGAAAAATCCTGTCATGTTGTAAATAACTTTGCCAACATTACAAGTTTTAAGTAGGTTCTCAGGAAGTTCTCAGAAAGATTTGCTGTGCCACCTTTCTGCTATTTTTGCCACACTAATGAACATATTAAAGAGCAGTTGGTAAATGTGAATGTAGGTACAGAACGTGGACTTGAATTGGTTTGTCCCTGCATGCTCCATCTCTCCTCCCTGTCTGATGCTTCTGAGTCCCTGCTGGGGGACTGCTTTGTACCAATCCCAGTGACATACAGTTGGTGGCACCAGATATCTGAGTGTTCCTCCACACAATACTAGGATTTCCCCGGGCCATTCAGAAGATCCATGTGTAATTATTTGGATATATGAATGTTCCTCGTAGACTCAAAGGTTACTCAAAGGTTAAAGGTTCCAAACCCCAGTTGTAGCAATGAGGTGGGGCCTTGTACCTGGAATGGTGTGGTCAGGCCCTGTGGGAGGCTACCACACTGTTGGAAGTGAACCCTCAGAGTGCATTGTGGTACCCCAGGACCTCCCTCTCTTTTCTTCTATTACCTATCTGTGAGGTGAGTTCTCTTTGCCATGTGTCTGTGCCATGATGTGTCACCTCACAGTAGGCCCAAAGCAAGGAGGAGATTTGAATTTTGCAGTGGGGCCTCCAAACATTTTGCACAACCAGAATAAACCCCTTTTTTATGAATTAGTTATCCAAGGGATTTTTGTTATAATGATGGAAAATTAACCCAGTGTGTAATGACTTTGTGCTGTGCAGCATACCCATGTTTCCTCTCAGTGACATTCCTGTTCCTCTTACACCACACATCCTACATGTGACTTAAACATGTAATATTTTCCTCAAGCAGAGCTAAGGAACTACCATGTTCTTGGAGACAACTGTGTATCAAACACCCTATTGTGTATTTTTCTGAGTTGTCTCGCTGAATCCTCCCAATAATCCAGTGGAATCTTGGCTGCTATTCTCATCCAGGCAGTGACAATCTCTGGTTAGATGTTGGCACAGCTACCTCTTCCCCATAATGGCTCCTAGACCCTTGGTGCCAAGACTAGGATGTGCCCCAGAGACACAGAAAATGAAATCAAGTTTATGCATGGGGGCTTCCATGTTAGTCTTAGTTCTTCAGGTCTACTTATAGAATCACTCAGATTTTCTGCAGAGACAAGCACAATCTGGACCTCTGATTCCACCCAAAGTGTCAATGTATCTTGTATACAAGTGTCCTAAAAATTAAACTTCCAAAGAACTCTGGAGGGAAGGAAAAAAAAGGTGGTCATGTTTTGGAGCCAGATTTATGAAGAATACCTTTTCTTGGTATGAGTTTGACAAAAAGTTGGCCTGGGATTCTTTTTACTTCAGGAAAAAGCTTGTTTACTATTGGTTTTTCCAAAGGTGTCTTGCCCCCTCCTTTGTACACAGAGGGTCATAAAGGCAGGTGCAAGTTGGGAGCCAGAAGAACAGTCAAAACTGGCCTTTAGAGTTTTGTTTCAGGGCAGTGTGCAGAGCCTCCCAAAGCATGCTGACAAACACAAATAACTTTCGACCTCTGCCCTTGTCACTTGTGTCGCCCATTGTGGGTAAGGCATCTGTCTTCCCCTAGGCACATCTTTTGAACACAGAGAGACTGTGTATTGAGTTATGATGATTTTTGTAACTTTCTTCTGTGACCTGTTGGGTTTTGTTTTTGTTTTGTTTTGCACACAATGAACAGACTGGGTCGAGGCAGATTTTAAGTAACATTTACTTCCATGGAGTCTTTAATTCTGTTTTTCCAGCTCAGTTCTTGTGTCTTTAATAAGTTGTGTTTCATCTTATCTTCTTGTGCTGTTAGTTGGAATTTAGATGTAGAGGTGGAGTCAAGGTGGAGAAATAGATATTTGATTCCCTGGAGAGGCACTACTTCTTAGTAACAGTTCCCTCACACGCCTGGCTACTCACAAAAGGCAGTCAGAACCGTGACTGTAGCCAGTCTCTATGGACTTTGCTTCTAAGAGAGAAGAACCTTGTCCTGCAGGGTCTTCATCATCCACTATTTTAGTCAGCTTTGCTGCAGTTAACAAACAGAGTTGTAAAATTCTGTAGCCTTACAGCAACAAATTCATATTTCTTGCAGGTGGGCTCTGGCTGTGCTCTGTTTAACATTCATTCCTGAATTCCAAGAAGAAAGAATATGTTCCCAGAATTCTTCTGAAAAGATCAGCTTAAACGCAGCAGGTGTCATATATTTTACTTGTATCCCACTAGTCCAGCATGGCACAAGGCCAGGTCCAGACGCTAGAGGGCAGGGGGGATACAGCACGTGTAGAGAATCCTGCTCACCTCATAGGAGGAGACACAGGAAAGGGTAAAACTGTGTGAGTCATGTGTCCATCCCATCCATAAAACTCTCTCAACAAGTAGGAATTACCTTCTCCAGGTAGAGACAAATAAGGGTAGGTGCCAGGATGGATAACTACAGCTGATAATGCAAGGGGCCTACTTCCACCAGGTACTGTCTATTTCCTGCTCCAGGACTCTTATCCTTCTCATAGATCTGGAGTTAGGGTTCTTTTTTCACTGAAATTCACCAGAGAGAATTTCTCAGCCTATGGCCAAAGAACAAGGTCTGATCCAGGGCCCCAAACACAAACTTAAATCCTCTGGTGTTTATTTCCCCGGAAGTCACACTTGACATTGAGAATTAAAAAATGTATGTTGCTATAGACAAATAATAAATTAACAAAAAGCTTGGGTGAATTGTTACAGCGAATTTGTAGCCACATGTATCTGGGATGAGAGTGTCTTCATGGTGCGTAGCTGCATGAGGGTGGTCAAGAGTAAAAGATTTAGTGTGGAAGGTAAGAGCATCCTAAAATATTGCAAATATTCCTGTGTAGAAGAATGGGGAAAACTGACATCAGTCAAAAAAATCAATAACAACAACAACAACAAAAAACCCTACAGGTAAAATTGTGAGTGATGCATAGAAAAGAATTGTAAGAGCATGTGACAATTATATTAAACTATTAAGTGAAAAGAAACAAAGGCATTTGCAAGACACATTTTGTTCTAGTAGAATGAAAGCATTATGTACACAGGACTCTGGAGTGACTTCAGATAAAACATGAGTTCCGATTTTCTTTGTTCTGCTTTCATGTGGCATCCCATTCTCATACAAAGGGGCATGAATCACCTTTACAAAGGAAGATAGCATCTTTGAGAATTAACGTCATCTACAAGTAAACAGTGGAGATTCAGGCAAGGGTGATTTTATAAACAAAACACTTAACTCAGTCCACTTTCAGGTAACTGCAGGTCGTCCCTCCTTCCCGCCTTCTCTCTCTCTCTCCCTCCCTTCCTCCCTTTTTCCCTTTCACCCTCCCTCTCTCCCTCTGGGTCATTTTGGCTGTGTCCCTCTCTTCCACTTGGTCAGAGCCTCTGCTAACCTGCACTGAGTTGGAATGAGTTCGCCAGATTTAGCATATGCCACCTGGATTTCTTCATCTCTTTTTATACAATGCTTCTCTCCCCCTTCTTTTGTTGTGCCTCGGCATTAGCTTGTAACATCTTTATAATAGCCAGTCAGGGATCCAATGCTTTCTAAATTTTTTAAAACAGAAAAACACAAAGGCTTTTGATTAGAAAGAAACCCTGAGAACAATGTGTGTGCTGGCAGGGAGAGGAACTATGCAAGAGCTGCTTGGAGGGCTGTGCCTTGGTGGCCCTCCCCCTGCCCCTTGTCACTAGCTGGAAGATCTCCAAGAACTGTTATAGTAAAGGAGACATTTAGGACCTTAGCCAGACACCTGCAGATATGTGGATTATCCCAAATTCTGTAGCTGTGGATAAAGGTTTTCATGTTAATGTAGCCAACCAATTAGATTTTCAGGGTGTGCTTTGGATGTCTATGGACTGACAAGAGAGTGTCTTATTGGAGAGCATCACTGTGTTCTGAGTGCTCCAGGCCTAATGCTTTAAAGCTGTTTGTCTTCTCTGGAAGCTGGTGGAGTATGTGAAAGGATGAAAACAGGAATATAAAACTAAAGCAGCATCAACAAGCAGAAAGTAAATGCAATGATAACACACACCGCAAAAACAAAATGCTGGGATGTGCCAGTCTCTGGCTGTATAATATGTACTGAGTGTCAATCCATTCTAGTCCCGCACTCATGGTAGACACTGTTACTCATGACAACTCTACTTGTCACAAAGACAAAAGTATTCTCACACTGAAATGATCCCAGGTGCTGAGACTTCAGTTACCTTAGAGGCTAACAGAAACCCTTCAATATGTCTTCCCACCCAGAGTTTACTGCCAGCCAGGCCAGAAATCGTGTATGCAGATGATGTCATTTGTCAGCACATGTGGGCTCCTGCTTCCTATGCCCATGTGACTAAAGTCTCTCCCATTGGGTGGTGAGCAGAAAGTGCAAGAAAGTTAAAGGGATATAGGTAGACAAGGAGTGTGAAAGTTGGCTTCCTGAGATGGTGTCTTTTTGTTTCCACAAGACATTTCAAGGCTAAAAGCACAGGAGTGAGGTTCTAAGGGGACCAATAGGAGAAGGGGAAGGAATCAGGTTCCTCTTAAACACCCAAGCCAGCATCTGTCTAGTGGTTCCAGCCTCAGGTTTCTCTGATGCAGAAGGGATAAAAAAATTATTACATCTCCTTTCTCCATGGCTTGGTCTTTTGTCATTTCTG
Source organism: Mesocricetus auratus (assembly GCF_017639785.1). Taxonomy (NCBI): domain Eukaryota; kingdom Metazoa; phylum Chordata; class Mammalia; order Rodentia; family Cricetidae; genus Mesocricetus; species Mesocricetus auratus. Next base: position 113,999,409 of record NW_024429189.1, read on the forward strand.
GATGTTTAATTCTTGGTCTGGCCCAGGGAACAAACTCAGCAATCACCCTCAACAACTACCAATACCCCTGTTACAAGAGGGAGGGAGTTGCCTCCTAGAGGACCCAAGGAGAATGGCTTTCTTCCTGAGTGTTCAGGATGAGTACAGCAGCCATATTTGGGGCCTCTGGACAGAAGCCAGACTTCCAGGGTGGAAGTTTGTCTCCTACCTTGTAGTGGTCACAGATTGGTGTTCTCCCTGACACAGTAATGTGCCTGGAGCTGTTCAGATGTGTAAATCCAGAGGGAGAACCCCTTCCTTGTCTTTTCCATAGGACTTCATGCTCTGCACCAACCCTCTCAACATCCTTCTACTGGAAATGAGGACTTCTGCTTTGAAAGCTAAAAAGAAATGAGCGTGAGCAAGCAATAAATCATGACAAGAACACACTGGCTCATTCCTGCTTCTGATCCTGTGTGTGGTCCAGGAGGTCTGAGGAAAGTGCAGCCACCAACAACCAATGAGTTTGGACACCATAGGACTGAGATTTTATACTTTTTTGAGCTTTTTCTGTTGATTTATTTTTCTGATTGAATGAGATTTAACCAGAGGCTGGGGATGTAGCTCATTGATAGAGTACTTGGCTAACATCCATGAACTTGTTTTGGTCCTCCAGCACTACAAAAAGAAAATAATAATAACTAGTTTTTTAAGTAGAAGGTAGGTAGATAGGTAGGTAAGTAGACAGACAGATGGAAGGACAGATGGAGTCTAACACAAAGTCAGTCTTTAACTCAAACCTTTGTCATACGCTTGGCATCTGTAAATTCCAGTGTCCGCAAGTTCTCATTTTGAAAATGAAAGATGGTGACCAAGCTGAATTCTGTCCATTTTTTTTCAAAAAGTCTATTTTAAACAAATCTGCATTTCCTTCCCACAGGGTTTACCTTAAAAGAATAGAGCTTAGTCTTCAAAGCTTGGTGAAGTCAGGGTGATCCACCCTACAAAGGAGAAGGCAGGTAACATCCATTTTCCCAATGTGAAAAGCCTTCTATTGCTGCTAGCAATTTCTAAGTAACAGTAGTAACTATGGTTATGACTTGTATTTATAGAACCTGCTTTTTATACAGCAGAGAATTGCCAATTCTTTTGTGAAGTCCAGTTGGGAGAGAAAAAAAGGGAGAATAAACTATTGAGTATCACACAGCTCAGGGTGGATATGTCTGTCCCCAGCTGTGGAGGGCCTGCACAGTCAGGGACCTGCACCCTTTTCACCTCCAAGGACCATTAGTAAAGAGAAGCCAGTGCTGCCCATGACTTATCCCAAACTTGATCAGGAATAGCAGACCGGTTGCTGTGAGTGTTCCTTTTCTATCTCTTTTGACTCCATGTGTGAGAAGCTTGGAAGCCTTACCTAGGGCCTGACACCTGAGTCAAGGCATGGAGGTCAGCAATGGGATCTAGGGCTCAGTCTTCCAGAACAGCTTCCAAAGATTGGCTGAGAAGAGAGGAGGGCATGATAGCTGACTGTTTTCCTTTGTCAGAAAAGATCCTGCTTCAAGTTACTCATTTGCTTGCAAGTGGGAATGCCCTGAGAATAGGATTCTGCTGGCTTCCTCTACTGCATGGCTTCCTGCCTCCTCCCCTCCAACTCCTTCATCATGGGACCATCTCCTAGATCAATCACCTGCACTCAGCTCCCAGATGCAGGTCTGCTCCTGGGCACTATCCTCTCTCTCCCTCCCCTCCCCCTCTCCCTCCCCCTCCCCCTCTCCCTCTACTTCTCTCCTCTCTCCCTTTCTCTCATCTCTCCTCTCTCTCTCTCCCTCCTCTCTCTCCCTCCCTCTCCATCCCTCCTCCCTCCCCCTCCCTCTCCCTCCCCTTCTCCCTGTTCCTACCTCTCCCTCTCTCTCTTCTTTCTCTCTGTCTCTGTCTCTGTCTCTCTCTCTCCCTCTCCTTCCCTCCTCCCTCCCCCTCCCTTTCCCTCCCCTTCTCCCTCTTCCTACCTCTCCCTCTCTCTCTTCTCTCTCTCTGCCTCTGTCTCTCTCTCTCTCTCTCTCACACACACACACACACATGCACACTAACAGGAACACACACAAGGGCAGGCACTGGTTATTTTTTATCCCCTATATGGTGCATAGAGAGAACGGAAGTTAATGAAGCACCTACCTTTCCCTCCAGGGCTACATATGATTCAAGAAGCAAGGGACTTTGCAAGGATGTGGGTCAGTGCCATCATTTGTATACACTGTGGAAGCATCCTTCTTCCTCTGGGTCTCCATGACTCAGCACACATGTCTGGGAGTCATTGTTCTGTCCTCATACCATGATAGGTAAAATTCACAGAAATAAGGCATTCTAGGTTCTGCAAAGCTGAGAATGTTGAAGTTTAAAGTAATTAAGCATGTACCAGGAGTTTGGTCCCAGAGGGCATATTCTACAGTGCTGCACAATGCGGGGCACAGACAAACATGGCTACTCACTCATAATAGGTAGTAAGCAGGTAAGTAAGCAAGCATTGACTCCTATAAGACTCTGGACCAGGCAAGAGCTCATCAGACAGGACCAGTGCTTTCTCTTCAAACCCATTTCAAAATCCTTGCTGTGCCCTGTTGAGTGCATCCTTCCTGCCAGCCTGGTTCCAGAGCTGCATTAGTCCCAAATGAACACACAGGAGGCTATATTAATTATGAAGCTGTTGGATATTTGCTTGGTGTCTTACTGGCTTTCTCTGACTTAAGTATTTACACCATAATTGTTAATCTAAGTATTTCTTTTACCGGAGAAAGGGTCCAGACCTTTTATTCCTCTGGAGACTACATTGTGACTCCCTGTGTTTCTCCTTCCCAGAATCCTCCTTGACTCCTAATCCCACCTATCTTGCTTCCCTATTGGCCAACAGTGCTTTATTCAACAACCAAAAGAGACAGATTTCAGAATGACATCTCCCATCAGTGCCCACTAGCCCAAAGCCCTTATGACATAGCTTCTTAGGTCCTCATTCTGAGACATCACTAAGCCTCCCACAGCCAAGTTCTCCCTGGCTTCCGAAAACTTAGGAGACTCGACTTTATTGGACCCAAGGGTTTCTCCCAAGGCCTTCTGGGGATCTGATAGTAGTCTACTCTTTCCCACCCAGTGGTAGACCGTAGGTAGGTATCCCTGTCCATTTGGAGCATCCATCCTGTTACAGAAGACAGTAGCTCATAACAGAGCAGGAAAGAAGATTGAGAAGGAAGCAGTCATAGTCTGCCCAAGAATCCTAAAGGATAGTTGAAAGCAACTCATTAGCAAGTGCATGGACAGCAACCTGAGTTTGGATTTCCTGAGTGCATTGCTCTTGTTTCTCCACTGTGACACACTCTGGGAGGGTGGTGGGAGATGACACATTATTTGTACCTGGGATGGCAGTGTGTTCAAGATAAGTTGCTCTGTGATCAGCAAGGCTCTATTTATGACCTGAATGCAGTTTGCACAAAGGTATCTTTGGTCTTTGGTGACAGGCCCTTGCAGAAGTCCCTGAGGGAAACACTGGGTAGCTTCCTTTAGAAGTAAATTTTATCCCCCCAATTCTTGTCTTCATGGAGTTTTTAGCCATGAAGGCAGAGTGATGTCTCTATTTTCAAGAATGTTCTAGTGCAGATGGCACAAAACTCTAATCAACTGAGCATACAGCAGTGGGGGAATGGAAGCATAGAGCTGCTTAAAAGAATCCTGGAGATACCTGCTGAGCGCCTCTAATGGCAGATGTTGGTCCAGGTGTTGTGCCCTGGGCTTCTGGCTCAACACAAGGCTTAGGTTCTGAGTATCTGAGTGATAACCCAGCTTGAGGCCTTTAATTTTGGTGTCCTCATAATTGAGAGGGGAACTCTGATGGGGACCCAGCCCTTGTGGTGCAGGAAAACAATGTAATGAGAGTTGGCAGCATAGCAGATACTGAATCATGATATGATTGTACTCATCGTTCACCTATGTAAACAGACTCGGCAGGTTTCACCTGCTCAAGGTTGCACAGCTGTTAACCAGCAAGGACAGCCGTCATTCACTGAAGGGGTACTTCATTTACTGAAGGGGTACCTGTGCTGGGCAGCCTTCCAAGGTGCTTTTTAACACTTAGCATATTTAATCCTCAAACAATCCTTATGTTCACATTATCTTTAGGCCTTGGTATGAGACATTATTAATAATTTTCCTGAAGTCACAAAACCCCTGGGCATGGTGCTGGGACTTAGACTCAAGTCTGTCTTACTATTGTTAAGTATTGTAGTATTACAGTGCCTGCAATACTGTATAAATGCATGTGTGAATGTATGTTTGTGTGTGTGTGTGTGTGTGAGAGAGAGAGAGAGAGAGAGAGAGAGAGAGAGAGAGAGAGAGAGAGAGAGAGAGAGCACATATTCATGTGTATTTGGGCACATATATAGAGGTCAGAGGACAATCTTCAGGAGCTATCCACTTTGCTTTTATTTATTTATTTAGCTTTATTTATATCTTTTTTTTTCTAAGACAGAGTTTCTCTGTGAAACAGTCCTGACTGTCCAGGAACTCGCACTGTAGATCAGGCTGGCCTTGAACTCACAGAGTTCTGCCTGCCTGTACCTCCAAGTACTGGGATTAAAGGCTTTTTTTTCCACTTTGCTTTTAAAAACAGGGTCTTTCACTGACTTGGAGCTTGCCAAGAAGGTCATATTGCCTGTCCAGAGAGCTGCCTTTCTCTCCCTCTCCAGAGATGGAATTACAAATGATCCCCACTGTGTGTCTTTCTGTGTGAGTTCTTGGCATTGTGCTCATGACCTCATGTTTGCAGGGCAAGCCCTTTACTGACTAAGCCCATTCCCTCAGTCACAGCATTTGGTTCTTTATGTCTCTCTATGACCCTCAAACGTAGGGGCCTCTTCCTGTTTGTTTCTGCACGTTTACTGTCGGGCAGAGAAATGAGATATTTGTGACACATTTGGATTATAATAATCATTTTGAAGCCACCTGAAAATGTTAACTTGCCTAGAATGATCCGAACAACACCAAAACTGTTTAAACCGGTTTTATTAACTCATTCAATAGAAACTTTGACAATGCTTGGCTTCATGTCAGGCCCAGGAGGAACAATGGTGAAATCAGATACTTTTCCGGGTTATTCCAGCAGGGCTGTCCCCTTAGTAGTTAGCGGCCATCCCCACCTCTAAGGTATCCGATAACAGGACCCAAGTGGCCTGACCACAGTATGTCAAGAGGTCTTGATTCTGTGTGAGAGGAACTCTCTTCCAGTCTTTGTCCTCTGGTTCTCAGCACCTTGACAATCAACTTCATTCCTTCTTTCCCTCTCTCCTCCCCCCTGAAATTGCACAAGTAACAATCTGTGTCATAATTATGAAACCTGGAACTGGGGACAGTGTCGGGGGATAATGTTTCAGAAGGCATTCTGAGAACCTAGATCAGGTTTCCCAAAGTTGAGCACACCATGAAAACACTCTCTGGCCATCAAGTGTTACAGTAACTTCTGGCTGCTCCTATGTGTCTTGGTAAAGAGTAACCATCAGCTATTCAGTGGAGGGCATTTTATCTGAGCTGTCTTCTTTTCCTACATCTGTGTCATGTGATTTATTAGCAAAAATAGTGAGTGGTTTCTTAATGAAAGGAAGAAAGAACACAAGCTGGTATCTCCGGGCAGTGCTGAGTAATTTCTAGCTCTGAGATAAGGAAAGAAAACACTCCTGATTGGCTTCTTCAACCTTACCCAACCTCACACTGTAGAGCTAGCACTGATGAAGGCAGGCAATGGGCTTCCTGCCTTCCCTCAGAATGAGCACAGAACAGAGTGAGGCAGCACCCAGGGTTTCACTGACTGACTGGCATCCCACCACCCCTCAAGCAGAGCATTCCTGAGGGTGAAAGCAGGCATTACTATAATTAACCTGGTGGAGTCAGGATTTTCTCACACAAATCTGGACAGGACACTACCCAAGTCCCAGAGTAGTTGAAGGACCATTCTAACTGAAACACCTGAAATCCTTGAAGCTTATCACCCCTATCTTGTGTTCCCTGGGGACCCAAAGAAGCTCTACCAGCTGTCACTAGCTGCCAACTTTCAGGTACAAGAGACAAGGAGTTCTACAGGGGACGTAACCAGTTCTGATTTAAATTTAATCTGTGTGGTCAATTATTTGGATAAGAATGGAGGAAAATAAAGACTATTTCACAAAAGTCAACTCTGTAATTTTAGAGCCTTTAAGACATTTGAAAACGCCTTGTGCAATTATGTGGCGCTTAATACTCAGATAATGGAACAATGAAAGATGTATGTTTGCATTTTGTAAAATTAAACTGTATGCAGTTATTTATCTTTTACCTTAATTGTTTGAGCTTGTTTCTAATGTAAACTGTTGTAATTTTAAATAAATATCATAGAAAAAACTTTCATAGGTATCAAGAATCCAGAGTAAATTTACTTTGCAAATAGGCTTTGTAGGTATGTTTTACACTGAGGATCTTAAACTGACACTTTCATTCAAAAATACTTTGAATTACTCACCATTTGTCTGGCTGAGGTCAGACAGATCTCGAGGAGACAAGGCTTTACAACAGAATTCAGTTGACTTCTCCCTCCAGATCCCAAGGTATGGTGAATGCACAAAGTGAGTACAGTAAAAAGTAGGAGCTATATTTTTGACTGATTTTGATTTAGCATGCAAATGCTCATGCTTTATCTCTTCCCTTCTTGTCTCTGTTTCATACTTGGTACCCCATCTTTCATGCCTTCTGAGAACTTTTCTGGACAACTTGAAATTTGGTAGTTTGCTAGAGAGCATGGAGGCACAAGAATTTGAAATAGATAGGATCAGTTCCATAATATATTAATATATACATTCATACAAGTTCATGTGTTAATATATAAAATCACCAATAGGAGCCAGTTAAATTACTGTTTTGTGGTCCGGTGTTCTAATATTTTTTTCTGCTGTAATGGTCACACTGTGACTATAGACACTTGACAAGCAATAGTAGAATAAAGCAAACCTGATTCCCCATGGATTCCAGAATCTGAGGAGTCATACTCAGTCACATTTAAATCGTCTTCTGACTGGGATTGCAATCCCTTCAGTATCACTGTGTCAGCCCAGTCCAGTGTCAAGTCGGATAAGTCTGGACCCAATCTGTGGTTGGCTAGGTAAGTAATCTCAGGCATGTCGTATGAAATTGTTGTGCCTTAGTTTCTTTATCTGCAAAACAAGTCATGAAAGGGAGGGGTTGTTCATTTTCTAGGGATTGGATGCATTAATGTGTTTTAAACACTACTGTGTCTAGTGAGATGGGTAGGATGTTAAGAGTTCTTGCGGAGAACCCAGGATTAGTTCCCAGTACCCATGCTGGGCAGTTCACAACCACCTGTAACTTCAGCTCCAGCTATCTGACACCTTCTTATGAACTTCAAGGGCATCTGCACTCATATTCACATACCCACACACACACCTACATGTATACACATAATTAAAAGTAACAAAAATAATTCTTTTGAAAATGCTATTAACAATATATGGCACATTGTGAGTCCTATACATGCTTTATTTTTTTGTAATACCTTATTCTAAGTGAATTTCTGATTTACTGAAAAGTTTCAGAATACTCAGAGATTCTCCAAGGCTCTCTGGTTGTTCATATTTTGACAACTTGCTTTAGATAATATATTTGTAGTGTGTAAGAAACAGCCACAAACTAAGAAGACTAAGGGTTACACAATTACTCTCTCACAGTTTCCTTGTGCTAACAGCCTAGCTACCACTTGTCTGACTCCTTTACTCAAGATGTCCCGAGGTTAAAACCAATGTATTAATTGGGACAGTTATCCACAGAGAGGCTCAGAGTCCACTGCTAAGCTCCTCCCTGTGACTGTGGGTGGCACTTGGTTCTTTGTGGTTGCAGGACTGAAGTGACCAATCTTTTTGTTCAGCATCATTAAGAAACACACTGTGCACCTAGAGGCCAATTATCACTTCCTAATATGTGACCTTCCAACCACAAGTCAGTTTCTACTCCAGCAAGAAACTTCTTATTGTACCTGACCTAGTTTGTCTTTCTGCAGTTTCAGGTACCCATACTCAGCACTAAAGCAACATTATTAGATTGGAAGTTCCAGAAGTAGTTCATACATTTTAAACTGAACATCATTCTAAAAAGCTTATAAAATTCTCAAAAGGGCCTTCCCATCCTGTTTCCTCTAGGGCATAGCCCTTGCCTTTGAGCAGAGTTCCTATGCCACAAGTGTAGATGCTCCCCATCTTCTCGTGCATCTCATTTATCAAATGGACCATTGTGAAATCACAATAAGCCTCATCTTCATTATCAATAACACTGCAGCTCAAGTGAAGAGCACCTGAAATTCAGATGCTCCAAAGAGACGCAGGGATGTGTGCTATGAGTGAGGTAGGGCAGTTATCCCCTCTCTGTCACTGTAACGATAAAGGGCACACTTGTTGAGGGTATAGGTAACTGTTTATTGTAGAGATTACTTACAAGAGAATACGGGTCACCAAGATGAGTCAGTAGCTTTTCACCACAAAACCGGAAGCCGAAAAGAGAGCATGCGTCTCTCCTGCACGGTCTTTTATTAGCATCTCCATACATGCCTCTAGCAACGCCCAAAGTGGGCATGGATAGTGATGTAGTTCACCTCCCTTTCATTACCACATCCGCATGTGTCTCTAGTGTGCTGCATGACTAGTGGCACAGTCCTAAAGTCTCCTCCTACACCCTCTCCATTGCCCATCAATGCCTAAGGCAGGTGGGAAAGCTGGCCCTATTTTCTTAAGTGTAGGAAAGCCATCCCTGACCCCTACCAGTTGCATCACTCAGGCAAGCAGGCCCTGCACCTCTCCAGGGCAGAAAAATTGAGCCAACACTATTAGCTCTATTGTGGGAGAGCCAATCCCAAAACTGTGACCATAGGAGACCTGTCCTCATTATCCATCTGTCTTGTGGTGATAGTGGTGGGGGAGAAATTCCCTCCTCACACTCCACATATCAACACCTGAATCAGGAGGGAGAGCTGGCCTTATGTCCATAAGAATGGGAGAGTCATACCTGACCCCCACCAGCTACAACACTTGGGAAAACAGGCCCTGAATCTTACCAGGGGAGCTCAATAGATCCAACATGGTTAGCATAGGTGTAGGTGAGTCAGCCCCGAAGTTGTGACCAGGGGAAATTTGTCCCTATTCCCCATCTGACTGACTAACCCTATAGCTGCCCAGGCCTAGGCCCATGTTTATGACTTGGCCTGCCCCAACATCTATCTATGATCTGCTGGAACACATGAAGCAACCTGACCTGCAGACCTAAAACTGCAGGATCCCCACAACACAGTGCCCCAGTGGGATGTCCATAAAGAGTCCAGAAAGGGGGCCCAGCATCATGTAGTGGAGATCAGGAACCTTGAACCAGACCAATGACTCTGCAATTAACACTTGCAAGTAGAGATGTATGGACAAAGCGGTATGTGATGTGACTTGCTGGGTTGCACTGAAGCTTCCATGATGGGATTTTTAATTCCTTCCTCTATTTTTATTTTTCTTATTTTATTTTTCTTCCTTTTTCGCTTGAAATTTGTTTTATTCAGGGGAGTGCAGGAGAAGATGGTGAATGAGAAGGGATAGAGGATGAATGGGATCAAGATCATGATGTGAAAAACACAAAGAATAAATAAATACAATTTTAAAATTCAGTGAGTAGGTGAGCCTGTAGAGCATTTTCTTAATTGGTTACTGACTGGAGAAGTCCCAGGCCATTGTGGGCCGTGCCATCCATGGGATGGTGGTCCTGGGTAGGCTGAGAAAGTCATAATGAGCATGCCAGTAAGCAACACTCCTCCATGGCCTCTGCATCAGCTCCTGCCTCCAAGTCCCTAAGCTACTTGAGTTCCTGCCCTCACTGTTTTTGATGATAAAACATTATGCAGAACTGTGAATGAAATAAGCCCTTTCCTCCCAAAGTTGCCTTTGGTCATGGTGCTTCATCCCAGCAATAGTAACCCTAACTAAGACATGTGGTAAGACCAATCTGCCATCTGTGAAAGTAGGAAGAGGGAAAAACAACTCTGCTATCACATCTTGAACTGCAAAAGTGAAGGATACAATATGTGATGACACTCACAGGTATAGGAAAAACATACTGTGGAAAAGAAGCTTGTCTGGTGGGGTTCTTCTTACCCCGACTGCCCTGTCTATTGCTGTCAGTCAGTATTTCTTATTGAAGAAAATGGCCTCATGTGGCTGTGCTATCCAGGGTCTCTCATCCTCTTCAAGCTGACTTTGGCACCATTCCCTGTCAAAAAGCTGGGTTCTAGGAGAGTGAATGACATGCAATGACATTTGAGGCCCAGGGTTGCTCTGGCCTTTCAACACCTCAGCCACATTCTGTTGACCAAAGTGAGGCATAAGATCATCCCTGATTCAAGAAGAAAATACTTAGATTCTGCCTCTGAATAGGAAGAGCTGCAAAGTCACACAGCATGAAATGCAAATAAAAGGAGCTCTAATTATGACGATTTTCAATTGATCTGAATACTTTTTTAAAAAATTATGTGTAGGTGTGTGTGTGTGTGTGTGTGTGTGTGTGTGTGTGTGTGTGTGTGTTGTAGGGATGTGTGTATGTGCCCTCAAAGGCCAGAAGAAAATATCAGATCTCCCAGGATCTAGAGTTGCTTGCAGTTGTGATCTGCTTGATAAGTGTTCATGAAACCAAACACAGGTCCTCTGCAAGAGTGGTGTGCACTCTTAGCCACTGAGCCATCTGTCCTTCCCATAACCTGCAAGCTCATAATTCACCAAAAATTGCCCCATAGCAGAGATATATCAGCTGCCTACCACCTCCTCTGTTTTTATATCTCAACTTACATACTGCCCCATGGTTCCTACAGCTTTTATCACACACTCAGACTTCCCCATGGCCTTTAACAAAGACAGTTGGTTCTCCAGAAGTCCTGCACAATCATGCTCCCCTAGTGTTACCAGTCCTGTACAATCACAAGAGGTCCTAGCATCACCTACTTAGGAAGATGAGAGGACATAAGAGTTCTCTGAATGCTGTGAATCTCAGCAAGCTCTGACAGCCCCTGAGGACAGAGTACAGTCATGGGGATAAGTTGCAATGTAGAGGTTTCCAGCATCCAGAAAACAGAAATCTGACAGGTAAAGTAAGCTGCCTATTTTCATAAGACAGGAAAATAAAATACATTTGAATGTGCTTGTATGTGCTGAGGAAACTCTGGAGCATCACTTAAGATGTTAACCAGAATCATAAAATCAGAGCTGTGGGGGCTTGGCAGGAAGGTAGATGGATATGGCCAAAGGTATTTCATCCCATTTTTGGCACTTTCTGGGTTTTGTATCATGTATTACTTATTCATAGATTTTTTAAAACTTTGGGGACAAACATATAATACTAACTCAACTCTATCTCTGGACCAAATACTTAAACACTTTAAATTCAGACTGTTTACATTAATTATCTTCATAATATATGTTGAGTTACAGCATCATTTTTATATTTGTGAAATAGAGTAGTGACACTAGAGCAATAAGTATCACTTTCCCAAACTGCCAGTGCTGTCTAGGACCTGCAATGACTCTAGTCACTGTAGCTTAAGGGGAAAGGCTCCAGGCTGACCTTCCCTTGAAGCAAAGTCATGCCTCATCAAAAGTGTTTAATAAGTTAACCGGCCTTTTCAGGAAAGAAAAGTCTGCTTCTGGCTCATCTTAGAGGCGTGCAGGAAGCTGGAATGCTGTCTTCTTCGTCCTTTTGCTAAACAAGTAGAGGAATTCACACTTAGACCCATGTGTTCCTAGAGGCTGACCTGTCTGAAGGGCAGGCAGTCCTGCCCCAGTGACTTAACACCTACTGCCATTATTTTATCTGTTAGTGGCAAAAGCACCCAGTCTGTGTGGGCTGGCCTGTCAAGGTAATGGAGCAGGGCCTGCTGGGAGGCAACAGGACAGCATATCGGACAATGTTAGCAAAATCACTCTCTTCCACCTGGTTGAATTGCTCCCACTGGGTTATTAAAATGACTCAGATGTTCCATGGCCCCACTGGGGTAGTGGCTTCCATTTGGGGAATGTTCTATGGGTCATTACAATAAGAATTCTCAGCCACTTTAGAAATGGCATACTTAATGTTGTCCTGATGTATGGTCTGTGTTACTAACCAGATCTCCAGAGCTAGGTATCAGTTCAAGCCTGGATGGTTTCCAGCTTATTAATAGCCCAAGGTCATTAAGTAGCATTTGTTTCCCCCTTTACTGCCTGTAAGTAGGACAGGCAGAGCTAAGCTTTCCCTGGTTTAGGAGGAGCACCTCACCTTCCTAGACAGTTTGTCTAAGATACAGTTAAAATTCCAATGTTTTTAATTTTTTCAGTCCTTTTGTCATCATATAAGGTTTTGATGTTCCAGGAATCATGTGTCTAAGGCAGGGCAGGGAGGTGAGGCTGGGATTCCAAGCAAAGCTGTGGGGGTGTGAGGAATGAGGCAGCTGGTGTGTGCTGCTCCAAGGTGTCTAACGGGAAGGTCTGGCCATGTCTTTCTGTCACATCCGAACTCAGGTGTAAAAGCCTTCACGTGAGCCCAAAGAGCATGTGTGTCTGGAGGCATTTATACCCTTTCTCTTGCTGACCCCACACTTGGAGAAAAACCATGGTCCTAAAGGCAGAAAAAAATATCAGTAGCTTGCAAACTGTAGCATGTGGCGTGATTCATTGTCCCTCTCTGTTTGTTTCCCTTATGTGCACAAATGTGACAGCTTGTGGGGACTGGAGGCTAGATTTTCCATTGCACAGCCCAAAGCAAGGTATGCACATGAAAGAATCTTCCTGCTCCCCCCCCCGCCCATTTTTGTTCTGATCTCTGGACTCACCCTCTCCCCTTCCTTTCTCTCCTTCTCCCTCTTCCCAGACATGCCCAACCAATAGCTCCCACCACCACTCTGGAGACTTCTGCTTAGAAGTGTCCGCTGTAGGAAACTGGGATTCATAGTCTACCCCAACTGTGCCTGACAACTGTGTTAGCAATACAACAGAATTCCATTTTATGTTTTGGGGTCCAAAAATCAAAGTGCTGAAAGTTTGCTGCCCTAGGAGTAAGGGAGGCTGTCCTGGGGCCAGACCAAGCTGTCTTGGGAGCATAAGATGCTTTCTTTGGGCTGGAACAGGCTGACCTGAACCCCCTGCAAGTGCCACCCTGTGACTTGCTCTCCTCTCCTTTAGATGGCACCATTTTACTGCAAGGAGGCCACTTGGTCTCCCTTCTCCAGTGTCAATTAGTATTCGCTGTGCAAAAATCAAGAAATTCCTTCATTATGCCGGTGCCCGGTGGCAATCTGATAATTAATGTGGTTCTTCGGCATTTCCATTATAAACTCCACTTCACACAGAGGGTTGTGGCACAGCAATAAAAACTTGCCAGGAGGGCTTCACCTTGGGACATTTTAGAGCAAACACTGCATTTCCTTTCTGACGGGTCTTTTTTTCTTAATCATGCTATGTCAAGTCTGAGAAATTTATTTTTCTGCATGTGACCAAAAATAATTTAGAATTTATCTAGAGTTTTGGTAATTTTAATGAGGGCATTGGTTTGCATTTAATTGTAAGGAAACAAGTAGCATTTGAGGAAATACACCCATTAATTAACCTGATTTGATGACTAAACAGTATGTACACCAATATGTTTATCACATGCTACACATAGATTTGTATGATTATTATGTGACAATTAAAATGAAAAATAAAAAGTAAAATGCCAAAGTGCTATAATTTAAAATGGAAAGAGATATTTTTAATTTTGAGAATTGTCTTCCCAAAATGTTAAGTAGTTCTTGCATTACCTTTCCCCACGCTCTCTTTTTATTTTTAGTCTCTGCTGAAGTCTTCCACAATTAGGCAATACTAACTTACGAGATAGTTATCCAGAACTTTACCCAAAATGCATTCCTGTAGTAGCTTCCTGGCATGTCCCAGCTCCACCAGCTGCAGAAGTTTGTGCAGAGAACCAGTGCAGACACAGGGCTCTCCTGTGTAAAGTCTCAGTCACCATCTTAGAGGTTTCTGGGGACAGACACCATCTACATGTCCTCATATTAACACGTGGGCATTTTGGAAGAGTCTCCATTTCCACTGCTCTGTTCTGTTATAGAGTGCTGAATCAAATCATGTGTCCTACCTTTTAGTCATAAAAATACTTAGTGATAGTAAGTTTGTCAGTCTACTGAAAAATAGTTGTATATTTTCACATGCTCACTACCACACGCTACAACCGGAATAAAATCTCTAATGACATGCTCTTACTTTTACTGGCGATTGACAGTGATTGTATCAGCTTTGATATGGCTGTACCCAAATTCCTCAGGCTGAATGTATTACAAAGAGAAGAGGTCCATTTTACCAAGAGTTTTGGGTTCTGGGAGTCCAAGATTGGATGCCCTCTCAGCTCAAAATTGGAGGTCAAGCTGTCAGCACATAGCCTCTGTGGGGTAGACACAAACTTTACCAAACCAGAGCAGCTCCCTGAACATGTTTTTTTGTTTTAGTCCCTGGAATAATGGAATTTTTTAAGAAAATGGAATTTGTAGCATGTAATAAAATCATATGGTGATATATTTGTCACCTTTCTTTTAAAAACTTTACATTTATACATTATTTTAACGTGAGTGTGTGTGTGTGTGTGAGAGAGAGAGAGAGAGAGAGAGAGAGAGAGAGAGAGAGAGAGAGAGAGAGAGCATGTGTGCATGCCATGGTGTATACATGGAGGTCAGAGGACAGCTGGGGATGGGGAGCTGGTTCTTTCTTTCCACCACATGAGTCCCATCAGGCTGGCAGCAAGCACCCTTGTCCTTTGAGCCATGCCACCAGACCTTGATTGTCTTTCTTGTCACTCTGACCGAACACAGGGCATAGGAAATCTAATGGAGGAAGGATTTATTTGGGCTTACAGTTTCAGAGCGGCTGGTCCATGTTCATGTGTCCCTGTGCTCTTGGCACAGATTCATGTGTCCCTATGCTCTTGGGTACTGACTCAGCAGACGGTGTGTGATGAAGACTGGTTTTCATTTCATAGTGAACAAAGCAGAAGAAAGAAATGTCACATAGGCTGACTAATTTTAACTTTTAAGTCTGTGCAGGCCCTTCACCTATGTGAAGACACCACTGGTACTTCTGATGGGTCTTCCTACCCTCAGTGAATCCTCTTTAAAAATATTCTCCCAGATAAAGCCAGCAGTGCCTTTCACTGGTCTCTGAGTTGAAGCCAGACTGATTGATAGTGAAGGTTCCACCAGTGGCAATGGATGTCTACGCTGTGCATTACACAGATGATACTTTTCTACTCTTACCTTGTGAAGTCCTAACAAGGTGTTCTAGGTACATATTTGAGCTGATCCACAGAAAACTGAAGTCTGAATGTTTGTTACCAACCTCCTCTGCACATCGCTATCATGTTGTATAATGACAATGATTTGCCCATCTAAAAGTCAGATTTGGGACACAAGGAGGTCACAGTTCATAGTTCTGCAGTTTGTACCTCTAACAGTTCAGAGGCCGGTCATGCAGCCAGAATCCTAAGGTGATACAGAAATGAGACATACCTGCAGTGCCACTGGGAGCTGGCACAGAAAGGAGAGAAAGGGGGAACAGCAGCAGAAGAGAGCTAGACACTATAGCTTGCAGATTTGTGTCACTTCCCACAATTATAGTTGAAACTTAAAAAAATTCACAGGTGAGTCATAAGAACGGGAGTAGGATTGCTTTTGTGTAACTGATACAAAGATTGAAAACAATTCCTTCCTTCCTCTTGTGTTGGCTTAGCCAACAACTGCTGTTTCCCAAAACACACACACACACACACACACACACACACACTACAAGCTGAATTTTAAAATACTAATTTAATTGTAAACCAATATTGATTGCCAGGAATCTTCAAACACAGAGGACTTACCAAAAGGTAGGGCATAGTTGTGTATGGTTGGAGGACAGATGTAGAGACTCCTTGTCTAGGAGAAGTGAGGACAAGAAGGTCCCTCAAATGATAGTTAAGTCTAGATGGTTCCATTGCAGAAGTTACCAGGATAGAGCTGTCAGTGACAGGTTGGCCAGGGAATTGTATGCTTTATATCAGATGTAGAGTTAGAGCCCTTCTCTGCCTGACAAACTGTTATTCACCCTTCAGAACTTAATTCCAATGTCATACCTGTTAGGATGGATATTATAAAAAAAACAAGCAAACACAAGAGATATTAAGCACTGGAGAGAAGGTGGACAAAGGAAAAGCTTTCACACAGCGGATGGAAATGTATGTTAGTGCAGTCATTGTGGAAACAGTGTGGGGGCGGCAATTGCATCAGAAAAGAACTGCTATATAAACCAGGCATCCCTCCTCCTGAAATATAACCAAGGGGGTCGAAATTATCAACCTATAAGGATATAAGTAATGCCCATATTTACAACAGCAGTATTCACAACACAGATATCAAACAAACTGAGGCATCTGTAGATAAATGGTCGGTATGGAAGATAAAATGTATGTATACATACATGTGTGTAGGGCGAGTCAGTCTAGAGCTCTGATGTACAACATGAAAGCTACAGCCATTTTGTATTATTTGTGGGATTTTCTATAAATTGGTACCTTTCATCTGCTCTTGTCACACAAGCTTACCTGCTCTTTTCACAGGCACAAATGGATTGCTGTGTGAAAAGATAAATATGTTCACTTGCTTTGCCATGGTAACCATCATTCTTACTATCTTTGTATCCGATAAAATGATGTGTATTCTTGAAATACAGATAATAAAATTCGTTAAAAGGTTGTAAGAAGGAATGTATCATTAGCTCCAATGGCTCTGCCCTTCTATTAGAGACTGTTCAACCCTCCCCTTGTACCCAAGCTTTCCTCCAAGGCATTTCATCATATTCGTGTGTACAGTGTACTACTACAGAACACTGACTAGGTAAGACTGCCACTCTTCCCAGTGGACTGAGTTATAAAGAATCAACTCTTACATCCTTCGTGTCTCCAGGATCTTGTACAAGCCTTGCTCAGGAGACTTGGTAACACAGTCAGACACTAGCTAATGAGTAGATGCATACCCACATGGATTTCCAAAGGCTCTTGCTTTATGATTGGTTTGCTATACTTGAGTGATTAGAAGGAAATCATTAGTGGCTAAAAACCAGCTTTGCATTGTGGATACGAATGACATTTCTGGCCTATTTCCATCAAGCACTCTAGTTTGAAGAGAACACTGGGAAACCATATTGTTACACTGAAAATGCTAAGACTTCCTGAAGCTAAAGATCAACCTAAGCTAGGAATTTCACCATGAGTCCCAGGCCTCAAGCTAGCCCTGCTACTCTTACATTAAGATGGCCACTCATTATGTGTAAAGCATTTGTTAGGTGGGAATGTGGTCGGTGGGCAGTGAACTGTTCAGATGCCTGGAAGGTATTGCCTAACAGACCACACGTCAAGCACCTGCTGAATCATGAGCTTCCCTTGGCCAACAATGGGATGCTTTGACAGGCTGAGGGAGGGCTGTGCTGGAGCTGATACCTGGCACACACTAGAGCTGCCCAGTCTGAGGCTGAGAGAAGGAAAAGGGAAACTAGAAACTGACTCACCCTGACTGTATTTTTCATGGGAGTTGCTTCTACTGGAATGATGTGTTCCTGGGTCAGAAAGAGCCACTTAAACTTTTTACCTCACTCAGGTTTAAGGGATATTTTCCCACTCCTTTTAGTTCTTACCACATAGGCATTGGTCAACTATTAAGAGTGTAAGTCAATCTAAAAAAAATTAAGTTAAATTAAATTGAGTGTCAGGCACGGGAAACCTCCTTTCAAGTTGTTGGTCAGAGGTATCTAAGAGATTCCCAGAACAATATAGGCTATTGCCATTGCCCTTGATTGCCTTCCCAAACTCTAATGTAAGACACTATTGATGAAGAAACCACACATTTTAGACACATGATTTGAGGAACCCAGCTGTTACTAACTTGGAAGCCTCCTTCCCAAGGACTAGCTCTCACAGTATCTGAGTATCATGATGTGCTGTGTAAGCTCCCAATGGAGAAAAGCCATTAATAGTCCACCCAGACGCAAAGCCTGTGATTCACAACAATAACTATCCCTGATAGCCCCAATGGTTCAATAATGGCATTTTTTTCAATATTTGGGAACATTTATTGTTCTTGCAGAAGACCCTGTTTCAATTCCCAGGACCCACATGGAGTCTATGACTCTAGTTCCAAGGGATCTGATTCATGCAGGCAAATGGTACACTAACTTACAATAATGGCATTTTTATCTTGGGAGTAGCCAACAGCTGTTTAATTGGACACTCAGTAGGAAATAACCATGGTGGAGAGGTCAAAAACTCTGTGGGAGAATATACCACTGCTATTTTCCTTAGCCAATATAATTCCTAACTGTATTCTAAATACTTACCCCTTATACCTGGGTAAGTGTAGCTCTCACACCTCATTGAAGATGCTTCTTTTTGAAGCAGACTACTAAAGAGATCTACAACTGGTTGAAATTCAGAACATGGGTGACAAAGGGTTGCCTGACCCCAATTAGTACATCCACAGTGTATCTTCTGCATAAGGAAACCTTGAGAAAGAGGGAGAAGAAAGTGTATAGGAGCCAGAGGACCAGGGCTGTACTGTAAATAGTATATTCTAGACATGGTTAGGAAGTTACACCCACAAATCTCAACAATATGGTTGCTTAAACAAGATCCAAATAATGCTAACACTGGCTGATATGACAACTTAGGTGAGAGAGATTTCAAAAGGCCCCATCCCTAGATGAAGAGCTACAGGCAGTCATTTATTGGCTCATGAGAAAGGAAGAATCAATTTGCTCCACAGGTGAAACCCCTTGATAGTTTATTGAATCCCAAGTGGCCAGCCCTAAGTATATGTACATGTGACTATTACTAAAGGGACTCAGTAGGATGGATTTATACATATGAATTTTGTAGGGAGTGGGGAGACACAGGAGAAGTGGAGGGAGGAATTTTGGAAATTATGTGCTTATGTTTGAAATTCTCCAAAAAATAAGAAATTTTTTTTAAAAAATTGAAAGGCACGTCCTAGCTGACTTTAAGAGTTCCTATCAAGACACAGTAGTTAGGACAGTGCGACTGTAGGAACCATGATCACATAGTGAATTAGTCACTTGTTTTGCTGCTACAACAAAATACCTGACAAAAGCAACCTAAGAAAGAAAAGGTTTGTCTGGGCTCACAGCTCCTAGTCACGGGTCATGTTGTGTCCCCCATCAGGAAACAGGGAGCAGTGATTGCTCGTGTGTCCTTTTTCTGCAGTTTAGTATCCTAGCCCATCAAATGGTGCTGTCCACACTCCTTCTGCAATTAACTGAACCTAGATAACACCTCATAAACATGCTCAGAGACTGACCTAATCTAAATAATCCCTCACAAATGTGGTCAGAAAACTATCTCCTGGGTGATTCTAAACCAGAGTGATGATCAATAAATACTGAACACAACACATAGTTTATAGTAAAATTTGAAAATAAACCCATGGACATGAGGTCTGTTGGTTTTTAATTAAAATACAAAGATATTCAATGTGCAAAAAATGTTTAAAAAGTGATATTGAAACATATTTATGTAAATAATGTCTGAAGTCACTATATATTTTGCACAAAATTAAATTAAATTATATTTTCTTATACTTATTTTATGGATTAAAAGTGTTCATGGCTTTCATAAGGAAGAGTTGTCAACATAACTCCACATGTTCTAAATGAGAAGCTTGATAACTCCTAAAAAGGACATGAAAGGTCAGCTTATATTAACAGCAAATCATGGGCTAATTCCAGCAAGTCTCAAGGAGAAATTTCAATAGGCAGAGAAAAAAAATTAGGAATTTTGAAGACCAAAGACTTTATGGTTAAAGTCTAAATGTAAGCCAACATTTCTGTACATGTTTCTAGACACACCTCATCCTCCTTTACAGATCCATAATTATCTACGTGACATCAAAACTAAAAAAAAAAAAACCCTACAGAGTAAAAATTAGCAAGGAGAACACTATGTTTAAACCCTCATTTAAAATTCCACAACTTTGTTTCCTAACATTTGCAAAGGGTCATTTTGGCAAGGGTGACCAGTTGGCCAACTTGAGAGAGGCAAAAAGGTAGATTAACTTGGAGCTTCAACTGTTGCAGAACCTCTTCTGATTTAGAAATCTCAGATTAGAACTACACTCAGTAAAATATAACTAGCTTCAAATGATACAACAGAGGCTTCTTTAAAAAAATAAAATTATTTATTTATATTTTATGTTTGTGTGTGTGTGTGTGTGTGTGTGTGCTTGTATGAGTTTATATGCATTATATGACATCAATGTTGGGGGGTGCTAGTTCTCTAGATTTGGAGTTACAAAGGGTTGTAAACTGCCATTTTTGTCCTGGGAAACAAACCAGAGTCCTCCATAAAACCAGTAAATGCTTTTAAGGAAAATATTCCTCCTTACTCATTCATTTCATCAAGGAGCTAATCTTCTTGTATTCTGGATCTTGTTTCTCCTTACTTACTTACTTCAGTGCCCTGCATGGAGTTCAGGACAGACCTAGTCATCAGAAAACCCTGAAGTACAATTTGTTGTCTGCAGGCTTCTGCCTCATGTCAAGTTGTTAGACTACTTTGGGTTGTTATAACTAAATAGCGAACCTGGGTGGTTTATAAAGAGGTTCATTCTGATTATGAAGTTGCTCGAGTGGCCATACCTTGTGCTGCTTCAAGTCATAGCAGAAGGGCTAGTACATGTGCGCATAATAGAAAGGAGTCAAAGGCATTTGATTGTGTGTGTGTGTGTTATGCAAGTATATGTATGTACTGGTTTGTGTGTCCATGTATGTCAGTTGTCGACCCTCACCTTTCCACCTTGTTTTAGACAGCCGTCTCTTGGACATTCTAAAATTTGTTTGTATGAGAATGCATTTATACCCGAGGAATTCTTGTCCTGGCTTCTGCCTGGATTTTATCAGATAACATCTCCTATATGATTTAGCTTCCTGTGTCTTTTTATTTCCATATACAAGGTGCTCATCAGACCTCTCTCCAAAGAGAAGTGGGGAAAATGTTGGCTAGAAACCTGCAAATATGGAAACTTTATATGGTTGGCTTGGTGTAGCAGATTTAATATGTGTAACTGTCATGCATTCATTGTTTTTGTTGCAGAGTGATAGATATGAATGGCACAAATTGAGATGCTGGTATATGGACAAAAACACCCAAACTTCCGAATGGGATCAGCTTGTATCCTATACCTCCATAAAGGTTCAGTCTTGGCTTATTCAGAAACTCAGCTGGGTATTGACTTCACAACCAGGAAGCCTTTAAGGAGTAACAATCAAGAGATTTTTATCTTAATTTACTTCCATCTCTGGGCTACAGAATGGTGAAGGAACTGATAGGAATCACCTTGTGTTCTGAGGTACACAGTCCCTGCCCACAATGAAGAGAGGACACTATTTACTATGTGGGTATTTTCAAGCATAGAGATCATGCCCCTGTTGAGATATTTCTATAAGGTAAACAGGGCCAGCCACAAATGACCACATTACTGGGGTGGGAAATAAATGTCTTGTCTTATTTCTGGAAACGGCTACTTGTGCAGGACTGTAGCTTGAAGGAAATACCGACACCTACTAGCAGTCCCTTCTTTTGTTGCCTTTGGAAGTTTCTGCTTTAGGCTGCTGCTCTTTGCAAAATCTCTGCATTCAGATGCAATGGTGAACTGACTTTTAGTCTCCCCTCACATTAATGAAGGGCTGGGGAGTTCAGCTTTATGGACATGGTAGGACATCTGCCCATTTAACATGTGAGGTTTAAAATGGTCAGAGCATACAATGGGGTGTGTTGCTGGAAGCAGGTACTGGGATCATCTCCTCTGGTTCCTTACCTGTTCAGAACCCTGGCTATGGGGATCCCAAGCACACACTGAGGTCTGAGCCAGCCTGGAGGATATTTGATCAGTGCACCTGTCCCTAATCTTCTGGCTTCTATTTCTTGACAAATGAAGTCAGCAAAATCCCATTTCATCTAAAGGCAACCTTGATGAATGGGCTTGTGTCTTTCTTGGGCCCCACCTCTTTGTCACGCTCCTAACCACCCATTCTTGGCCAAAACCCAGCTGTAAGGAGGGTGTCACTTCAGCAAAAGAAACAGAAATCTTCTAGTTGGGAGAAAGCTAAACCACCTGTCTAAACTGAATGTTTGCTGCTGATCTGAGGTGGAGGGACAATGCCCTCAGCTCTCTCACTAGGAGCCTCATCCTGGTTTGTAGAGAGCTGCCTGTCCCTTGTCGTGGGGGTAGAGAGAAGTTGCCCTTCCTAACCAGGATGTAGCCACTGGAGAAGATGGCCTTGATGTGCTGCCCCTCGGGCTCATACCCTGCTGGCAGAACAAACAAGGAGGGGGTGTTGCATTGTGTGGACAAACATGGTCACTGGAGGTCTGCCTGTGGGAGGAGTCCTGTCTCCTTTTATCCAGGGTGGGATGGAAGACATGCAAGAAAAGATTCTGATAGTCTGCTCAAGGGTAAACATTTTCTTTCTTGTTCCTCTCCTGGTGCGGACCACCTGTGCTGTTTCCCAACTATTCGAGAACACCTATTCATTCTCTCAGTAAACATTCTGTGGGCGGTGCTCCATGAAAGAAAGGCTAGATGCCAAGGAGGACAGATAACTCAGCTCCATTTCTGCCCTCACACAGCTCACACTCCTTCCTACAGCCTAAGGAACCTCCTTCAGCCTCACCTACTTTTGTCTTCACATGACAGGACTCCCAATCCTTGGGTGAGCAGGTGCAATGGGCATTGCTCCCACATGACATCAATGTATTGGATGCTGACTCTCATCAAATCTCATGGAGCTTGGCTTGAAAGAGACCATAGCTTAGAGGTACTCAGGCATTGCAATTTTCAAACCTGCACACTGAAGCCCAATTCCAGCCAAGACCCACAGGACCTCCAAGGTGGCATGAGATCAGAGCTCCCAGCTCCCAGCTCTCCAGACTCCTTGCTCTGTGGCTACTGAATTTCTTCTTCTTTCCCAGCTTGGCTTTCCATGGCTGAGGACTATTTAATCCAAATACGAACACAGAAGAAGTATTCATGTCAATGCTTTTTATTGCAAGAACAGCCCATAACTTATTTTTGGAATTCATAGCATTTCCCCTGAAATAACTCAGTAGGTGATGAATCACCAGATCCATTAGCAGCTGAGTCTTGTGTGGGATATGGCCTGGTGTAGTGAGTGCCTTCACCATGAAGGTTTATCCTGGAATCTGCTTTTCCTCCTGAGACCAAAAAAATAGCTACTGATACCTCAAGCTTTTTTTTTACTTAGTTTTTCTGAGTCGTCTCTTCCTTTAAGGTGGTCTGACAGTCTCAGGTTGAGTTTTTCAAACAACTACTTAGGGGTGAAACTGGAACTCCTCCCCTCCCCCATTTCAAGCAAGGCTGCTCATTTTTAAGCATTTAAGCCTCCTAGGCCTGACTTGCTCTGCCTTAGGAAGGAAACGGGAATTATTATTCATAATAACAGTTGAGTCAGGATTTTGGTGACTGACAAAATTTAGTCTATCTGATTCTGGGACCATGGTAAGAGATTGGCAAGGGAAGTATGATGAGTGTGATTTAGGCACACAGAGTCTTAGGCTTTGGGATAAAACTACAAAGGATTCAAAGCAGTTCGGCTCAGCTGAATGGGGGTGATGGATGTGGGAGCAATGCACAAATTAGAACTGCAGTCTCCTGGGACTGGTTCCCAGACACCACTGCTCAGTCACACTAAGCTCATGGCTGCCATTTTGCCATTTTTCTCCTCTAAAGATTACACCGATTAAAGTCAACTGGTTCCTTTAACAGAAGGCGTTATGAAAAGTTGACAGACGAATGCAACAGAATGGAAACTCAGAATGTTCAGCACATAGAAGATCAGTATGCCATGAGAGCAACTTTCAAGAAAACTATGGAAATCAAGATGTTAAGCCTTATATGATACCACACAAACATGTACATGCATTCTAGATAAATTCTGATTTTTTTGAAAATTAAAAGAAATACTTTTGTGTCAGTTTGAAGAGAGTAGAGGGACACACAGTTTTCTCACAGGAGAATGTTACATAACTGTAGTTGCCAAGACACTTTCCTAAGTGTATGCCCAGCACCAAGTATTATATATGACTATATAAAATATTAATTTTAAAATATTTTTTTATTTTTTGAGACTATGATTACATTTCTCCCTTTCTTTCCTTCCCTCCTTCCAAACCCTCACATGTATCCTCCCCCACTCTTTCAAATACTCTTTTCCTTTTCTTGTTGTTACAAATGTAAACATGCATACATATATATATGTGTGTGTGAATATATACATATATGTATTCCTGAATACATAAGTACAACCTGCTCAGTCTGTATAATGTTACTTGTATGTATGTTTTCAGGACTGAGCATTTATATTGGAAAACCAACTGATGTGCTCTCTCCTGGGGGAGACTATTTCTCCCACTTTCAGCCTTAGTTTGTGTAGTTCTTTGTCTAGGGTTGAGGCCACTAAGCATCCCCCATTCCATGTTAGCAGGTCTATTGGTGTCATCCTTGTTCATGTCATACTTGGGTGGCCTAGCTGGTGACACTTCATAGGCGCACCTTCTGACATTTCTAGGAGACATAATCGTACAACAAACTCCCTGTTCCACTGGCTCTTAGAATCCTCTCCCCACTCTCTACACCATGTTCCCCAAGTCCTTGGTACAGCAATTGTTTTGAAGATGTATCAGTTGGGACTGGACTCCACAACTCTGCATTTTGTTTGGCTGTTGTTTTTTGAAATGGTCTTCATCTGTTGCAAAGAATAGTTTCCTTGATGAAGGTGAAAAAATATTATTTATTGATGGGTGTGGTCACTAATAGAGCCAATGTCTACCATGTATAAGACTCTGGATTCTATACTAAGCACCACCAAAAGTAAGTTAATAAATAAACAAATACAAAAATCAATTAAATTTCAAAATAGTTAGTCACCTACACACATAAGATAATAAATAGGGCAAAGAAAAGATCAATATCTCCATTATATAGATTTTTATAAATGAATATGAAAAACATATGTTAACAAAAGAAAATTTGGCAAAAGGTATAAATAGGCATCCTACTGAAGAATAGAAACAGAAAAGGGCAATAAATACACACAATCTGCTTATAACCTCATTTGTAGCCAAGTGAAAGTTCCAACAATTACAATATTGAAAATTTACCTTTATCATAGTTTATTATTATAAAATTTGCATTTACTTTTTGTGTTTATATATATATATTCAACATTTGTTTTCTAGAATTGGTCAATGTTTTCTGTTTAGTGACTATGCCTAGCATTTATTAAAAAGTAAAGAAAGTTATCATTCTTCCCAGCTCACAGAAATGCAAATTGGATCAACAATTCTAAAGAAGAAACTTGAAAATAAATAGAATTTTAAACGTGTAGTCTGTGGCTGAGGATGCGGCCAGAGGCACAGTGCTTCCCTAGCATGTGCAAGGCCCTGGGTTCAATTCCCAGCTCTGCACAACAGCACAAGAAGATAAACCAAAGCACTTTTAGCTAGGCATTGCGGCTGTAATAGCAAGCCCTTGGGAGACTGAGTCAGGAGTCTGAACTACCTAAGGAGAACCTATCTCAAAAAAGAAGAAAACAAGGGAAGGAAGGAAAGAATGATGTGGGTAGAGAACTAAGGGTAAGCAAGATGGCTTAGTGAGGAAAGTCATGTGCTACCATGGCTTGTGACCTGAATTTGATCCCTGAGACTCACATGGTAGAAGAAAACTGACTCCCGCAAGTCGTCCTCAGACTTCCACCTGTGCATCGTGACACATCAGAACCCACACACACCAAATACATACATTGTTTAAAAATAAAATGTTTAAATGATTTCTCAATTAAGCAGGACATATATAATATATCAGATTATCCAAAAGATTAAAAGCAAGAAAACAAGGCATTAGGAAAAAGGCATTCACTGTAGCAGTATATCTTTTGCTAAAGAAAGAAAGAAAGAAAGAAGGAAGGAAGGAAAGAAAGAAAGACAGGAGGGAGGGAGGGGACAAGGGAGGGAGGAAGGAAAGGAGGAAGGAAGGAAGGAAGGAAGGAAGTAGAGAGAAAGCATTTTGCTGTTCAGTAGTAAAAAGAGTTTAAATTGTGGCATGAGTGCATGCATGAGATTGACCCATTTAGCAGGAAAAAATGCATTTTTACCATGGGAACAATTGGCAATGTATTCTCTAAGAGAAGTTCCCCCCAAATGGAAATCTGTTTATATATTTATCCAACATGCTGAGTGTTGAATTTACCATGTAAATAGAGTTAATTTAGGTGCATATTTAAAGAAAGACGAACCAATGGTTAATTTTTAGTGTTGAAAGTTATAACTAAGACAACGGAAGTATATTCTTCATCTCTCCATTGTTCACTTTAATAAACTTGTAAGATTCTGAAGTCAGGGGGATAATAACATGTCATGCTTTCTTTAAAATGTCACCCTGTGGCCATGCTTTTTTCCGTGACTTACAGTATGCTAGGCTTTTTGTTTCTCAAGACTTCTTCTCTTAAGAACTAATAATAGCCAAATAGTTTCAGCTGCCTCCCCCACACCCCAACAATTGTCCCAAGCTAATTAAAGCGCTTTGATGCATGACCTGTGATTTCAGCCACAGCTTCCTGGATGCTTCAGAGACAGCAGGAGGAAGAGTTTGAGGTACAGGGTGTGGTTCCAGGATGTGCCACACTGGGAAGCAAAATCAAAACTCCCCCAGGTGTCAGGGACATGAGGTACAGCAGAATGAACTGTACAAGTGAGACTTGTTGAAGCCAAGCTGCACCACACCTTATGTGTGCTTTCCTCCATTGGGTGTGCAAGTGTATGCATGCGTGTATGTGCATGTGCGAGTGTGTGTACTTGGTGGCAGAGGACAGCCTTGGAAATACCACCCACCTCCTTTGATACAGGGTCTTTTTCAGCCTGTGATTCACAAATTAAGCTAGATTGACTGGCCAACAAGTAAGTCCTAGGGGTCTTCTCATTGGTGCTGCCCTTGATACCAAGTACACCACCATGCCTGTCATTTTTTTATTACTATTTTTTAATTTTATGCATATGGGTGTTTTGCCTGTGTGCATGTATGTATGTGTATTTGGATTACCAGGGAAGCTGGAAGAGGGCAGGGTCCCCAAGAACCAGAGTTGCTGATGGTTGTGAGCTGCTGTGTGGTTGCTGGGAAATGAACCCTAGTCTTCTGCAAGAACATAGAGTGTTCCTGACTGCTGAGCCACCTCTCCAGCTTGGCATTTGTGTTTGTGCAAGTTCTGGGAATCAAACTTGGGTCCTCATGTGTGTACAAACACTTTACTGACTGAACCATCTCTCCTTTCCCTCCTCCCTTCTTTTTTAAGTGTCCTTGCATCTTGCAAAGACTCCTTATCTGCAAGACTGAAGCCACCCTTCCAAACTTCAAGGGTAAAAGTAAAATATTCATCTCTAAATTATTTATTATATTAACTACCTGCACTGGGAATTATGAAACATGATCAATCAGAATCAGATCTCATTAGATATGATGGGATGTGAAAGGCATGGTTTCTTTTTACAATGGATTTATCATCGATACCTATATGCCATCCCAATTACCCTTGTCCACCAAAACATCTTTTGACCTTCTTCAACCCACAGCTGCATGTAGTTCCTTTCAAAGCCACTATTCTCCATTATTTCTGCCCTTACACAAGCAAGAGGATTGATTCTGTGTAGTCCCTTCTCCCAAAATCTGACCCCTTCTGGTCAATAGTCTGCCGAAAGTGGCTTTTAAAGACCATCAGGAATCTAGTGTTATGGAATCCATCAGCTTCCCCATGGAAAGTGCCTACAGAGTCTTTCTTGCCTTTTCACCTGCTGCTTACATCTGCACACTGCTCGTGTTGATCTTCGATGTCTGGCTTTTCTACCCCTTTGGTATTCATTTTGTCAACTTTCCAGTCCTCTTAGCTTCATCTGTATTCTTATGTTTGTGACTTTTTTTTCGAGACAGGGTTTCTCTGTATTACTTTGAAGCCTGTCCTGGAACTCACTCTGTAGATCAGGCTATCCTCAAACTCACAGAAATCTGCCTGCCTCTGCCTCCCTTGTGCCGGGATTAAAGGCATGCACCACCAATGTCGGGTATATTTGTGATTCTTAAATGTGGGCTTTAAGTTCACCTGTGTCCTGGACAATTCTGAAAGAGCTCCTTCAGCCCCACTGCATCTCTTCCCAATACCTAGCTTCACTTTCCAGCAAGGAAGTGGTCCATATGACCATAACTTATCTTCCCATCTCTGACATCAGGATTCCACTCCATCTCTGTGATGGTCCTTAGAAGGTTCACTGGGCACATTAAGTACCTCTAAATATCCAAAGAGAAACCTAGAACATACAAGTAGTAACTGGTTCTCCTTAAAACTCTTCACTAAGGCCTTCAAAGAAACTGTCACTGTCAGTATTCAAAGTTCTAATACCTGTAACTATGAAGCAGCTCCTAGCCCTGGACTTGCACAGTGGTTACAAATGTATAGGCATATCCAGACTTCTGGTTTGGTTCATAAAATTCCATGGCACGCTAACTAGGTGGATAAAACTCAGCTGTCAATTGTCCATGGTTCTGATACATGACTTCCTACAGGAGCATCTCCAACAAGAAAGAAGATTGTGTTGCCCTCAAAGCTTGACTCGACTGCTGAAAGTAAAAAAAGATGTGTTTCCTATCTTCTTAAAGCTTCCATTTATTAGTATATTTTAAACACTGTAGAACTATTTGGAGGAAGAAAACTGAACATTTACTAATTGATATTTTAAAAAATATTTACTTCTATTCTCTGTAATGTTGGGATACTACCATGATATTTTCTATCACAGTCTCTAGAATTCTGAGCATTAGTGAAGTGTCGTTTTTGAGGCCGGAGTTCTCTGTGGCTAAGCCCTGGCTCCTTCTGAGGCTAGTGTTTTAATTTCTCCCATCCCTATAGGGGTTAAATTTGCACCTCCTCCATAGTCCTTACCATACCCCTCTGCATTGGCTCCTTTTGGGCTAATGTGCATTGCCTTGAATATTGCACTTCAGCAGTGATCCGCAGGTCTTGAACCCACTGCGATTGTCTGAGAGATTCCACATTATTCATGCAATCAAGAGTCTTTCTGGATGCTTGAAGAACTATACAATATTCTGAACTTTCAAAGAGCCTGCAGAGGAAGGTGTTTCTACTGACTTTGGATCTTTACTAAATCGCCATCCCTTGGGACTGCATTCACAGCTTTGTCCTGGAATGCAGCAGAACTTGGCATGGGGCTCATGAAAGTACTTTATCACCTTCCTTCGAAAAACCTTCACAAACTACCTGTTACTCATAGAATAACCTGAAGGTGGCTGGACATTCTTTGCACTTGGAAGCTTTTAACAAAATGCACTGTGGTCCAACTTGTACTTCACACATAGACTTGTCTCTGTCCTTCTAGGCTAAGAGTTCCACAGTTTATTTCCCTTGTGGCCCACTGTGGCTGGCACAACAGTAGCCATACACATTGTCCAGACTTCAATGAGGTTTTGACTCTGGTGCTAATAGGAGGAACAACTGCAAGTGTGTTAAGCTATCAAACCTGTGACTTGGTTTGTCTTGCACAGGTCCACAGAACTCTGTGTAACAGCCCTGTCAGTTTTTGCTCCCTGCCCTCCTCCCTTGAAAAGCTTTCCTGAACTACATTTCACATACCACGAAATGTGCTCATCTAAAATGTACAGATCAGTGCACTGAAAATATCCACAGCCTTTTGCAACACCCACCACACTCAAACTGTAGAACGTTCTGACCACTCCCCAGTGGAAACCCCACATGCCTCAGCAATCACTCAGCACTCAGTGTTCCCACTCATGTGGACCCAGAGATGCTGACTGAGCTTAGACCAGAATGGAACCTGGTTGTCTCTGTTGATGGTGAAGTCACAGTGTGTGTGCTTCTGGAGGAAGCAAAATTGAACTCTGTTGCCCTGCGGGTTGTGCTCCTGTTTCATTGCCAAGGTAAACCATCACTGGGTGTTCCATGCTGCACCCAGACTGCCCAATGAGCCATAACCTACAGACAAAACACCAGCCAATGGGGGACAAGCATGATTATATCCTCATTTACATAAAACCCATCAAGCAGCATTAGACACATTGAAATCCCTAGTTTGCATAAGCAGACAAGAGTGGGACCTTGGTGGCAGCTATCTTCTCCTCTATAGAACACTCCTTTTATTTCTTCCTGTCCAGATTCCCCTTCAATTTATGCAGAAGAGTGGCTTCACTCTGTTTGACCATTGCTTACTGTAAACAAGACTTCCTTTTCTCTTCTATTTTACCCTAGTAAGGTTCTGAGATTCAACCCGATGGACCCTGCAGTCTCTTGATTTGCTAGTTCTGCAAGTTTCAAGTGAGTGGAGTATTAGTATATGTGACGTTCCCTCATGATTGGAATCATTCTCTGACAACATCAGATGATATTATCATCTGATTCAGTGTTTTTTTTTCTTTTTATTGCTGGGTAATATTCTATTGTGTGGCTATGATCCATCCATTTGTCCAACCATCAGCTAATGGCTGTGAAGACTGACTTTCCCTTTGTAGCTAAGCACTTTCAGTAGTGTGTGGATATAGTCCTAGTGAGGCTCAGCAAGAAGATGGTTCCCGTTGGTGAGAGAATGATGTGCAGGGCTTTAACAGGTGCTCATTGCCATGTCCTACTCTGTTGTCCTCATCAGCAAACACTTGGATCCCTACCCTCCAGTGATGATTCCTTCATTTTCTTCTTAACTCTTATCATTCACCAAATCATGGTATGCTTTGTGCTATGGGGGATTTTGCTGTGAGGTCTGTAACTCGTACTTGGAATACCAGAGGCATTAGGGTGGGCAGAGCAGAGTCCTTTCCTCAGACGTAAGTCTCTATTTTCTGACATTCCTGTCATTTCAGATCAGAAACAACACAGGGCTCAAAACTCTCCATCCATCTATGTGTTAACATGGGACACCAAGACAATGAATCTCAGCTCTCTTCTCTCAACTTCTCCCCTCCACACAGGCATGCTCCGTTGTTGTTGTTTGTTTGCTTGTTTTTACAAAGTTCTTTTTCCACTGTAG
Source organism: Mesocricetus auratus (assembly GCF_017639785.1). NCBI lineage: Eukaryota > Metazoa > Chordata > Mammalia > Rodentia > Cricetidae > Mesocricetus > Mesocricetus auratus. The sequence goes on from NW_024429189.1 coordinate 114,030,663, forward strand.
TCTGCATACTGATTTCTTTTCAAGCAGCATTTGGAAGCCCTGGTCCCAGTTCTGTTGATGGTGAAGGACCTTCTGTGTTAGTGACTCCATCCGTTTAGTCTGAGAGTCAGAAGCACAGCCTTGACTGCAGAAGGAGTGAGCCTGTTTTCTTCCGCGAGATGCCCTCAGATATGATGCTCCTTCAGAGATCCTCTGTTGAAGATTTGTGTCTTTCTCTGTGCATTGACAGAAGGAGCTATTTATTTGAAAAGCAATTATTTTGGAGGCTACAGATTAAAATGAAAAAAAATATTGCCTCACAAGAATATTAAACCAGATGGTTTTCCCTTTCTTCCATTTGGTTCACGGCGTGTTCTGCTCAAGTGGATGCAGCCTTGTGTTTATGACATCATAGTTCCCTCCCACTTCTCATCTTCCTTCTCCACACTGAACTTCTGGGTGTGAGAAATGCAGGTAAGGTACCAACACAAGCCAGCGAATACCTCAAGTATTTTTCTGTACACTCAGAAGCTTCCATCCATAAGGGACAAAAGTCTGGTGCTCAGTCACTATTGGGAACAACAACAAGAAAACTAATTAAAGATATGAAATACAAATGTGGTTGATTTAAATAGGGAACAGGAATTATTCTGGTGCTATATGCATTATCTATGCAGTACTGAAGTCCCTCGAATCAATTAGTTTTTAAAAATCAAACAAATAATCATTTTAGCCTTATCTTCAGATGATGAGCAAAGGTTTGATGGAAGAACATTCGATGTCATTTGAGAACACTAGCTCCTAAAGCAATTCTACTCTCTGTGTATCTCTCTCTCTCTCTCTCTCTCTCTCTCTCTCTCTCTCTCTCTCTCTCTCTCTCTCTCTCATTTTCAGAGAGCTGCAGCCTGACATTTGGCTGAATAGATTGATTTAATTCACAGTGGTTCCATGGAATCCACGAGGGAGTATTTTCCCTCCTTTCTTCTTCACAATGCCTTTGCTCCATCCAGAGTTTCATTTCGGAGTTTATCAGGAGGAAACGCTCTCACAGCGCTGCCCCCAACCCTGTTTGCTGACAAGTTCTACTTGAGTAAGTCGTATTTGGACAACCATATATTTCATTTAGGCCTTTTGCAATGACTGGGCCAAGGTCAGTTTCATATTCTGCAGAAATCATAGAGCGACACTTGAGATAAACAGAATGTTTACTCTCTCCCTGTGAGCCCAGGCTGATATGTAAATTCATCCTTATTCTTTCATCAAATTTGCATTTCCTCTCTTAACCAAACACCACGGGGATCCAAATCAAACAGTTTTAATGATGGTCAACTCTTTCTGACCGATGGCCACATCAGAGGGAAAAAACCAGCAATTTAGATTAAAATGAAAAGCTCCATGCAACATAACTGTCCTCTCCAGGTTGCCATAATTGGAGAGGTGTTTTGATGCTTCGCTGCTTAGCAGTAATTACCATGGCCTCTGGCTTTGCATGCCTTCTCCTGTGCCCCCTTATCTGCTACAAACACGCCACATTCACCCACCAGTCCATTCTGTTGTTGCTGTTGTTTTATTTTAGTTTTCTGGTCAAATAAATAAAAGATGACTAACAGAGTCTTGATGTTGAAAGGGGAAAATGAAAGAGCAGAGTGGAAAACTTGATCCTTTGAATGTTTCTTGTCTACTTCCAACCAGAAAGAGGCCCAGGAAATAACAATAGGATTCCCGAGGAAAAGCAGAACCCCAGTCCTGTGAATAATTGTCTTTCTACATGATAACTGCAGGGAAGGTTCCCTACGGGAGAAAGTGTGTCACTTGCTAACTCTGAAGCAAGCTGGGAGCTCTTACATAGGAAGCCAAGAGTATCTAAACAGCCTGAGGCTTCTTGAAAAGCCACTAGCAAGAGCTCTATCTCTCTGAAGCAGCTAACCAAGGGGCAGCCTCTCAGAACTGAGGGGTATAAAGTTAGTACCTGTGTTTATTCTTCATTCTTTCAGAACAAAGGGAACTATTTCTCTGTCATGAGTTTGCAGAACACGGGGGGATTAAACAATGGGACCACACAATTCATTCCCGACGTTTGGGGCTGAGTACCAGACTCCAGTGCAGCCCCCGGGAAAAGTCCAATGCAGCTCCCCCACCCCACCTTGGAAAAGTTAGAGCCGGCTGGGTTTGTGTCCCTGCAACTTGGGCTGGTGGGGCCTTGCTTAGGGGGAAGAGGGCTGCTCACTGACTTCACTGCCTGTCTTGCACTGGGTTTTGTTTCTGCACCCATAAGTGATGTTAGCAAGTTCAAAGCAAGGGGACTCAGAGAAAGGCTGCACAAAGACGGGGCGGGGGGGTGCGGGGGGAGCTGGGTGGGCGAAAAAAAGTGGCATTCTTTCAGATGCTCCCGGGTTCTGTTTCCTGTAAGGAATAAAAAATGAAGACTTGGCCCTGAGCCTTGCTAGGTTACTGAAGATCTCCCACTTGGAATGTCAGACACATCAGTAAACGACTCGATCTGGCAACAGAGCTAACATAATTCACGCCATTGACACAAGAGGAGTGTCTCTCCCCATCTTCAGCGCTAGTCTTTGAAAAAAAAAAGGACAACGAAGAAAAAGAAAGAAAGGGAAAGAGAAAGCAGAGCTGCGAGGGGGGTGTGGGGGTAGAGGCAGAGGACACAGTTTCCTTTTCATCGAGGCTGTCAAATGGCGATCTAATGTGGCTGGGCTGCAGGAGAGCAGATAGCTTCTCTGAAGCCGGCAAGTATTTCTGCCATTCAAGGGGCCGGAGGATGCCACACACAGTCTGTTTGTTCAACATAAGCAAACAGATTGTAAACTGGCTGATAATTTTTGTACTGACAATGTCATTTACAGCTGTCAGCCTTTCGTCTGTCTTGTTTGCTTTATTCAAATATGAACCAAGTGGACGTCCCTTCCAGCGCTTTCTTCTGCATTAAAATCACATCCATTCCCTTCCAAGCTGTCTTATCTAAAATTCATTGGAGGCCAATCAGTTCGCTGCATGCTTTGTTGTTTCCATGGAGGCGAGAAGTCTAGTGTGCACTTGCGGGGATTAGGAAGTTTCAGATTTACAGACTTGAAGCGTGAGATGCTTTTGCTGAGCTGTTTTTGATGGCACAGATGCAGGGCATTTAATATAACTTTAGGTCTGAGCCGGGAAGCAGGACTTTAAAGTTACTCTGTCGATTTGCTGCTCTGATGGACCAACACCCCGCCTTTCTTCTTTGCTGCAGTTCCTGGACTGTGCTGTCTTCAAGGCATATGCTCTGTGGCCCTCCCTGCCCTCTGCTGGGAAAATCCGCTCTGCTGGCTAGCACTGCTAACCAGAAGCTCTTCTTCAAGGAGCCTGTTTTGGTTCCTGTGGCCTGCCAAGGTGTTGCTCACAAACTTCAAAGCCCTTCTCCATTTTTAGCAGATGTGGCAGTACTTTCTGTTAATGATTCACTTTAGACTGGCCGGCTGGTGACAGGCGGGCACCTGCAGCATCATCACATTTGTGTGTGTTCCTATTCAGTTGTGTGCATGCTGTGTATGTGCAGGTCAGAAGACAACCTAAGTGTGATGCCTCAGGCACAGCTACCTGTTTTTGTCTTTGTTTTGTTTTGTTTTGTTTTTATTGCCTTTCAGCATAGCAAAGACTTGCCTGTTTTTAAAAGTTTTTTATTAATTTGTTGGCATGGGTTCTAGGACTTGAACTCAGTTCCTCCTGTTTGCAAGGCGAGTATTTTACCAACTAAGCCATTTACCCAGCCCACTAAGGTCATCGGTCCTGTCTCTAGCTGTGACACATTTTTCAGAGGGTCTTAGTATGCAATAGTAAGCCATCAGCTCAGTTACCAGTCACCACAAGTCTGGTGTTGTGATGGAGCTGCCATGCACAGTTCTATGCCCAAGCTTGACTTCATGGGCAGCACTGACCAATCATATCCACCTCAAAGAGAAGGGGCTTCTTAATCAGAGGCTGTTCCCTGGTGAACCTTCTTCTCACCAGGAAACATACTGCTTACCTCCATCCATGTTATGTGCAATTCATTGGTTAGATTGGAACTTGTAAAGCTCACATCACTGGCTGGTACACTCTAATTTAGTTTATGATCATAGCAAGTGGTTTAAACTTACAATCATAACATGAATCAACTCCAACATATGGATATTGAGAATCATATGCAACAATAAACCAAAATAGGTAACTAACTAGGATAAGTAAATCTAATAACAATTCCAGTTTGCCTTACATTGCATTGTAATCAACATCAAGTGTTTGTTTAGTAACAATGTTTAGCTTAGGACACATAAATTCAAGTAGATGGGTCAAATAAGTCATACTGATGAAGCCATTTCGGGAATTTGTGGGCATCTCTGACTTCATGCTGAATGGAATCTTATAGAAAATGAAACAACAGTGAAGCTTTAGAGTCCTCTTCAGAACTTGCTAATTCGAAGGTATTCTATACTTAGTAAACATTAGGAATGTATAGCACATTAAGGAGTTTGGTAACATTAAGAGCCGGTTTGCTACTACAGATCCATTACGTCATTTACTATTGTGCAAGTAAGGGCAAAGGCTGTGCCCTTGTCTATTCTTTAATACAGAATGCTATCAGCAACCTGTTGCTCCCATGATCATGATCATCCCTGCCACCTTGGGAGGAGTCCTTATAGCTGAATATTTGATTCCCCATGGTTTCCAAAAAAAAAAAGCCTTTCTTGCCAAGAAAAAGCATTCATCGCCACTTATCAACTTTATGACATTAATTCTCTCTTGTTTGGAGGGAGGATACTTAGTGCTGGACTCCCTAGTATTTTAAATGCTATAAGAATTGTAATAATATTTTAATATTGATTTAAACAAAAGTGTTATATTTACTAAGATTTCTATTCAATTTAGATGCCTACTATCTCAAAAGGTTTTAACCCAGCACCTATCCCCAATCATATTAAAATGAAAAGTCATATACACTGTGTGTGCAGTCTTAAAATGCAAGAAGTTCTAATTCTGAAGTATGACACCGAAGCTCCTTGCATGTGCAACAGACATATTGGTATTTGATTGTGAGATGTCTTTCCTAGTTCTCACAAGAAGTATTTTAAATACATGAAACTTACTCTTTCAAATATTTAAATTGATGTTTCTAAAACTCATGTTTTAGAAACAGTGCACATCTGTCTGAGATATTCACAGTAATTATATGGGAAGCACTTTACCACTCCTGCAATCCATTAAGTTTTATGGTTAAGGGGACTTTGCTGGGAACAGGCAAGGACAGACATTATAACCAGAATAGGAAAATGCCATTTTGTTTGTGTGTGGATATGGAGAAGAGTTGAAGCACGAAGGTGTTGCTACAGCAATTAGTTTGACCATGACCACTGAAAGCATTCCTTTGTGTTTGGTACTAGGGAGGTAGACCAGAAACAAAGAGAAAGATTGATATAGCAAATAAAACAGAAATGAGAATATAATCTGAATAAGTATTTGTAGTGTTTATTACTATGGTTATACAACACTTTTGCAAGTTTGAAGTTGCACCAAATAAAACGGGAAATTTAGGTCAATAAAACCTCAAAGGGATCAACAAAGAAAGTGAGGTGAACATTCACAGAACAAAGAAGCTCATGCATGGTATCTCTGCTTTTTTCCCTTGCAGGTGGTTGAAGCTCAAGTGAGGAGGTAATACAGAAAGAAGGTAGAACAAGATGGCAGTGGGTAACCAAGAAAAGCAAATGGGGTAGAAAAAGAGACACAAGGACACTGTATCTAAAAACCATGCTTTGTCATTATTTGACTATTTTATAGAAGTTTACTGGGGGGCCTGAGCATTTACGTGTGTGTGTGTGTGTGTGTGTGTGTGTGTGTGTGTGTGTGTGTGTGTGTGTGTATACCATAGGGCATGGGTGGAGATCAGAGGAAAACTTGCTAGAGTCAGTTCTTCCTGTCCACTATGTGGGAACTGGGCATAGAACTCCTGTCTCCCAGCTTGACAGCAATGCGCTTTATCTACTGATCTATCTTGTCAGCTGAGTTTTCTTAGTGTTTGTATGCCCACTATGTCTTCATCTGTGAAATGGGTACAATGCAGACTTGCTCTTCCAATTGCCATAAAAATTACACAGATAATACAGGATGAGTGTGGCATGTGGGAGTACTATGGTATGGTAATGTTGCCACTCTTCAGGGTGCCTAGACCCTGAATGAATTATCTTCTTTTCATGGTCATTTTTGATACCTAGTAAAAAAGACATAAGGAGGTGCAGGGCTGACTCTTTAACACTAACCTTGGCAAAATATCATTAAATTAAAACAGCGAAATCATGGGCAACAAAACCAAAAATAAGCAAGTGGGTCTAGCTCAAATTTATAAGTATCCACACTGTGTGGCAAATTAAAGTAGGGGAAAAAAGCACCTTGCAGAATGTGCAAAATACTTGCAAGTCTGGGAAGAGGTTAATATTCAAAGCATGTAGGGAACTCATACAGCTCAACAGCAAAAGAACCCTCATATTTGGAGTATACAAGGCATGAGAATAGGTGTTTCTTCAAAGAAGACACAAGTGACCTGTAGGTATATAGATATGTATATACACATGTATATAAAATTTACATTATTAATCATCAAGGAAATTTAAGTCAACACTAAATTGAGCTGTTAGTTCATACATCTCAAAAAGGCTGCAACTACATAGACAAGAAATGCTACATTTGGGCAAGAATGTGGAATAAAGGAAACACTTGTATACAGTTGGTAGAATTATAGACTGGTGCAGCCATTATGGAAAATAGTATGGAGGTTTCTTTAAAAAAAATAAAAAACTATAATGGCCCTATAATCCACTTTTGGGTTGATGTCGTAAGGAGAAGAAATAAAAAGTGTGAAGAACTATACACAACTCCATGTTTCCTGCAGCATTAATCATAACCAGAAAGATGTGGGACCAACCTAGGTATTCATAAAGACGGGTGACTGGGCTGAGGAATCTGGCATATTACCCAGCCATAAAAAGAAGATAATACTGCCATTTCTGACAGCCCATGCAAACAAGGATACTAGACACAGAACAATGAATACTCTATAGTCTCACTGATGTGAAGAATCTAAAAGTTGATCTCATAGAACCAGAGGATTGGTGGTTTTCACCAACTGGAAAATGGAAAAAGTGGTGAGATGGTCAGAAAGCACAAACCTTGATATGCTATGAACACATCCTGGGGTCTAATACATACATATTGTGAATACAGTTACTGATAATACATACTTTTTACTGAAAACTTGATTAGAGCCAGGCCTGGAGGTTTCCACTTGTAATTCCATCACTCTAGAGGCCGAGGCAGTGGATTACTGTAAATCTGAGGCCAGCCTAAGCTACATAGTGAGTTACATGTTTCAGTCTAGTCTGGGCTATAGAGTTAGCTTTTATCTCAACAAACTAAAACAACAAAAATTTTGATGAGATGAGATTTTATCTGTCTTCACTGCTGCCATGGTAACCTTGGGTGATGATGGATGGATTATATATAGATCATTGATTCTAATAGACCACTTGTGGTGATTTTTCTGAACATTTGTACTCATAGCCAAATATGGTTGGGTGTAATTGCATGCTTGTGATTCAAATGTGATCTTAAAACTCCAACATTTAGTTAATTCATGAATGCTATGATACTCAAAAGAAGCCGCTTACCTCATTGATGACTATAGTTCCAACATAAATATTGGGTTTTTTTTGTTTTTATCCTTCAACTATTCACACGTGTATACACTATATCTGGATCGGATGCACCCGAAATTCCTCCCTTTCTCAGGAAAGAGGACTCAAACAAATATATGAAGACAACTGAAGTTTGGTTTTACTTTTTTAACCTGACCAATAAGTTCAGGAGGGAAAGGCTTTTGCCATACAACCTAGTGATATGCTGACCCAGGTACAATCCCCAAACCCAAGTAAATGTGGGAAGAGCAAACAGACTCCAAAATCTAGTTCTGAGAGCTCCACATGTCCCCCTATACAAACATGTGAATGCATGCACACATGCAGACACCCACATACATATACCAATATTAAATTTTAAGATGAGTAAACTTGTAAAAAATTACAAATCTGAGCATGTTTTATCCATTTCTTCATATTCTGTTGGTGATTAAGACACTACCATCATTCTTCATGCTAGCTCCTACTTCAAAAAATTAATACTCTGTAAATAATCTAACAAGTGCACTCATAGAAATACTGAATTAAGAAAATGTTTCCTATGATTTGCTTGGGAAGCAGTTTGGATTCGTGTGTGTGTGTGTGTTTGTGTGTGTGTGTGTGTGTGTGTGTGTGTATTTGAAGCAAGGTCTTGCTATGCTCCCATGTTGACCTCAAAGTCACTGTCTTCTCTGCACCAAGCTCCCTAGTGCTGGGCTTACAGGCGGGTGTTCCCATGCTAGGATCTCTCTCTGTTTCCATAAGTTAAAATATGGCTTTTTTTTACTCCAGATAAGGATCAGTTTGGAGAGAGTTATACCAAGTAAATTATGAGAATAAATGCAGAATACAAATTGTGACAAACAGGAGCTTCCTTGTGCAGATTCCATGCAAGATGGTGACAAGTAAGTACTACACTGAAGGCACTGCTCTGAGTTCCAAAGTGATGAGAAGCCTAAGTAGGTGGGAGACCTCAGGCTGTGCAGGGTAGTTAATCACTATTCCCTGAAAAATCCCTCAGCAGGCTGAGCCCTGGGATATAGGGAGGAATGATGGGTTTCTAAGGCATGAAATAAGCAAGTGAAGCTTGTGGGGAGCTGCTAAGATGGAACCCTTTTCTTGCCTTCATCACTCTTCTCTAAAATAGATGAGGATCTGGGTTGGGTTTGGTTATGTGTCCTTTCTGGGGGCGATTTAGACTCCCAAGCCTGCGTATAAGTGGGGGCACTTACAAGACTTTCTGAGAGAGAATGGTTGAAGTTGCTGAGCTACAGTTTTTGTTTTTCTTGGAATCCAAGAGACCTGGTCTTGATAACCCAGTTTTTCTTTTGGTCCTGGGCTGAACATTAAAAGATCTCCTTTTGTTTGACAGTCCCTTGCTGACACCAAGGTGGGCAAAGCAAAGTATGCCATTTGGTGAAAACCTTTATGAAAGTTCAGCTTACATAAGTGAGAACAGTGGAAGTGTACCGAGTGAATTTTCACAAACCAGGTACATTCTGAAACCAGCAGCCACACCTAGAAACAGGGTAAGAGGAATAGATAGGGAATGAGGTGTAGGGTTGTAGTGGAGACAGGAGGAGGAAGAAAAAGATAAAAATGAAAAGAAAGAGGAAGATCAGGAGGAGGGAGATGAAGAGCATGAGTCAAGACCCTTATTCATAACCCTACTTCTGGCCAGTCATGGTAGCTCACACCTCTAACTCCAGCTCTCAGGTGGCAGAGGTAAAGGATCCTGAATCTGATGTCAATCTGGCTATAGAGCTTGATAGCCAACTGGTCTACAAGGCAAGACCTTGTCTCAAGAAAAGAAAAAAGTGGAAGGAGAGAGAGAGAGAGAGAGAGAGAGAGAGAGAGAGAGAGAGAGAGAGAGAGAGAGAGAGAGAGAGAGAGAGAATGAGCAGGTTAATTGATACCCAGAGTGTTTCCTTCCAGAGGCTGCACCTTCCCCAACTATTGCCAGCTGCCTTTCAAGTAGAGATTCAACTTTGAATTCTAAGTGGAACCAACATTATTCTCTCTTTTGTGCCAGGCTTCCTTTGCTCAGTCTTATCTTTACGAGACTTTACCATACGTTTCTTTGATGAGAACAGGAGAAGGAAACTGGACTGGCAGTTTAGGGTGGGGACCTAAAAGAAAATCCAGTGCATTTCTGCTTCTGTCTTGGCCAGAAGTCAAAATGTCCTTGAGTCTTGGGAAACTCTATCCTGGCCAGAGACCAGAAATACAAAAAAAAATGTTTAGGGGCACTAGTGTGTGCTCTGATTTCTTGAATTTATCTTTCTTTTACCTTTACATAGAAAAGTAATGAGCACAACTGCCTGAAAGTTGTGTGTGATCAGACACTTCATTGCCCTGGATAATACGTTTAAAACTCCAGTGTAGAAACATGAACACCTCATGAGTGTGATAACTGGGCTGACCAGTTTACACCTGCCTTAATTAGAGTTACTTTTGCTGTGATGAAGTACCATGACCAAAAGCAACTTGGGGAGGAAGGACACATTTCACTTATGTTTCCAGATAACAATCCATCACTGAGAGAAATAAGGGAAGGAACTCAAGCAAGGCAGAAACCTGATGCAAAGGCCATTAAGAAGTGCTGCCCACTGACCTGCTTCTCATGGTTTGTTCAGTCAGTCTGCTTTCTTATGGCATCTAGGACCCCCAGCCCAGGAATGGCATCACCATTAGGGACAGAACATTCCCACATGAATCACTAATTAAAAAAATGTCCTACAAGCTTGTCTGCAGTCTAATCTTATGGAGGCACTTTCTCAATTGAGGTTCCCCCCTCACAGATGACTCCAGATTGTGTCAAGTTGACATAAAACTAGTCAGCATATCTCCTATGCCTCAAACAAGTCACACTTTTACTAGCCTCTAGACAGAGATTCTTGGTGACAACCTTTCCTGGGGAGATACCACAGTATAGCAGGACCTGATTGCTTCCTTTCTCTTAAGTTCTCACTGATAACAAAGCTCCTTTAAGGAAATCACCCTTCCATTACCTTCAGGTTTCCAAGACAAAGTATCTCGAAATCAGTGACTCGGTGTGGATTTTGGTGGCTGTTGATTATTTATGCTAATGTGAGGTGAGAAAACCTACTATAGCTCTCAAGGACCCCAACCTTTGTCCCATTTCCTTTTGAGCTTAACAACTCCATCCTTTTCATTGTTGTGTGTGTTCCTCTGTGTGGCACCTGCATTTCTTTATTCTGTAGGTATCACTTAAACTTAAAGACATTCAGAAGACAAGATGGCAGCCTACAGAATGGGAAAAGATCTTTACCAACCCCACATCTGACAAAGGGCTGATCTCTAAAATATATAAAGAACTCAAGAAACTAGACATCAAAATACCAAATAATCCAATTAAAAATGGGGTACAGATCTAAACAGAGATTCTCAACAGAAGAAACTCAAAATGGCCTAAAAACACTTAAGGCATTTTTCAACATCCTTGGCCCTCAGGGAAATGCAAATCAAAATGACTCTGAGATACCATCTTACACCTGCCATAATGACTAAGATCAAAAAGACTGAAGACAGCTTATGTTGGAGAAGATGTGGAGTAAGAGGAACACTCCTTCACTGCTGGTGTGCAAACTTGTACAGCCACCTAAGAAATCGGTATGGCGGTTTCTCAGAAAACTGGGAATCAATCCACCTCAAGACCCATCAATACCCCTCTTGGGCATATACCTATGGGATGCAAATCACATCACAAGGACATTTGCTCAATAACTGCTCATAGCAACGTTATGTGTAATATCCAGAACCTGGAAACAGCCTAGATGCTCCGCAAGTGAAGAATGGATAGAGAAAACATGATACATTTACACAATGGAGTATTACTCATTAGTAAAAAAAAATGATGACATCTTGAGAATTGCAGGGCAAATGAATGAAACTAGAAAAAAACATCCTGAGTGAGGTAACCCAATGTACTCACTCACAAATGGATATTAGACATAAAGCAAAAGATAATCAAGCTACAATTTACAACCCCAGAGAAGCTGGGTGAAAAGGAGGACTCTGAGAGGGACACACACGGAGGGCTCATGAAGGGGAAATAGTTAAGGTCTCCTGGGTAAACTGGGATGGGGGCAGAATAAAGGAGATGGGGGATGGGAACGTGAGGGATCAAGAAGACTGAGTTGGGGGAGGGATAGAGGGGGAGAGCAATGAAAGAGATACTTTGATAGAGGGAGCCTTGTGGTGGTAGGGAGAAACATGTGTTAGAGAAAGTCTCAGGAATCCACAAGGATAACCCCAGCTAAAACTCCTACAAATAATGGAGAGGGTGTCTTAACAGGCCTTTTTCTTTAATCAGATTAGTGACTGCCCTGATTGTTATCATAGAACCTACATGCAGTAACTGATGGAAGTAGATTCAGTGACTCAAAGCCACATTCTGGGATGAGCTCCTGGAGTTCAGTTGAAGAGAGGGAGGAGAGATCATATGAACAAAGGGGATCAAGATCATGTTGGAAAAACCATAGAGACAGCGGACCTGAGTTAGTGGGAGCTCATGGACTCTGGACTGACACCTGGAGAACCTGCATGGGATAGAACTAGGCGCTCTAAGTGTGGATGGCAGTCATATGGCTTGATCTGTTGAGGGGGTGGGGACTGGCAGTGGCACCAGGACCTATTCCTTGTGATGGGTACTTTTCTCAGCCTTTACACAAGAGGAGAAGTCCTGCCTCAGCTTGGTCCTGCCTCAACTTGGTATGCCAGACTATGCTGACTCCCCCAAGGAAGGCCTACACCCTCTGATGAGTGGATAGGGGTGGGAAGGGGGAAGGTGGAGGGATAAGAGAAGGGGAGGGAGGAGGAACTGGGGTTGATATGCAAAATGAAAAAATAATTTTAGTTTAAAAAAGACATTTAAAAGAGTTTTTCTGGGGCTGGAGAGATGGCTCAGAGGTTAAGAGCACTGACTGCTTTACCAGAGGTCCTGAGTTCAATTCCCAGCACCCATATGGCAGCTCACAACTGACTGTAACTCCAGTTCTGGGAGATCTAATGCACTCATACAAACATACATGTAGGCAAAATACCAATGCAAATAAGTAAATATTTAAAAAGTCAGTGCTCTTTAAAAAAAAAGAGTTTTTCTTACATTAGCACCTATAACGATATTCGAAGCTATATAGGGAAAACAACATATTTATTTACCAGAGAGAGAGAGAGAGAGAGAGAGAGAGAGAGAGAGAGTCGCACAGACCAGGAGTTAGCAGCGTGGCTGGCTTCCGGGAGAAAAGGGAAGCCCCTTTTCCTTTCACTTCCTTTTATCTCTACCTTGACCCCGCCCTGATGGGCGGATAGCTTTGTGGGGTTCACTCCTTACAAGCACCTTCAAGTTTCAAATCAGTTTTGTCCTTAATCTAATTATCCTAATGAACTTCCAGTGGTTTCATGGCCTTATTCTCCTTCCAACAAGATTCACCTTAACAATCACAGAAAACCACTGATCTGATCACATCCCCATCTGACCACTGAAACTTGTCTCTACACCCACACACCCATAGCCCTCTACAAATGGCCCCTTCTTGTAACCTATTTATCCCACTTTGAGACATATGAACTCCATTTTCATTCTGGGATTCTGCCACCTCACTCTGGACATTTGATCAAGGCTCTTTATTTCTATCTGTAATCATCAGTAGCTGCGCTAACTTAGCCTTGAAGGTACAATTGTATTTCTAAGGCTGTATGGCATCAGCACGTTCTATATCTCCTACTGAATCCTGAGCATTCAGGCAGCCAGGATCTTCATTTTTGCTCCCAGCTTCTCCTTTTTGCTTAAGTGTTTGCTTAATGGCAATAGGCTGGAGGCTCTACCTCACTCCCTACATTCCATAGCTGTGCCCTGTCTATTCCGGAGTAAGATTTATGGGACAGTAAGTTTATTAAGAGACATCAGATGAAAATATATGCAAGAGAAAAGGGAACATTAAGTGAACTATGTCTTCCTTGCTTTATTTATTAAAAATAGTCTTTAGTCTCAGAATTTGTCGCAATTTATATTGAACCATCAGTTTCTTGATTTTCTACTAATCTTAGCACTTATTGTGGCATAGAGCCTTTCTTACTTGTGGGTTTATGTGAAAAGTACTATAGTGGCACAATATGTAATCATATTTAGTTGTATGTTGAAGGCAGTCATCTTATATGAAATTAGTATAATCACATAAATCCAGAAATAGCTATTCATCATTTTTACTGGTTATATACTCAACATTTCCTGTCAGTGGACTAGATTTTTTCTAGGATTCTGTAAGAAAGAGAAATTAACAGAATGCTCCCAAACTCAGTAAAGAAGAAATGAGAACAAACTCTTGTGAAACCCAGGAGATTTGCTGAGAAAAAATTCCATGCAGAAGGTAGGGGGTGAAAAGCAGTGGATTGAATTTAGAGTGATAAAAGTTTATCATTTGTATCAATCAAAGATCCATCTCTTCATCTTTTAGTATGTGACCTTAAAATGATCACCTAAAAATGCTCTATGAAAACAAAAGTAATTAAGAGTAGACTGGAGTTTCTATTGAATTTTAACTAGTTCATTTGTATGCTTCTTGGGTCCTAAGAGACCAAGTCAAAAGCAATGAAGAGCATAAAACAAGAGGCAGCTGGAAAAAAAGTCTTGAAATGATCAATGTAATGTTTCATGTCAGCAACTGGAATTTTTTGCTGTGTTACCGTCTTGGTTGCTGACAGCATGATTTAATGACCCGGTGGCTGCATGAGTTGACATGGCAACGATGGAAAATGCCATAAATATCTGAGTTGTGGACGTGAATGGTATGTTTACATTGTGTGGGGTGTATTGTAGAACATGTGGTGGCTGTTGTCCTATGCAGTTGGAAACGTCTGGAACTGACAGCCATTTTTTAGAGTCATTTGGACTAAATGACTCTCAAGACAGACACTTTACTGCAAGCCCAGGACTGTGCATTTCTGTGTATATTTGAGAAATTAAACTGGGCATGTAATGAGCCAGAGAAGCTTATCACAATTTGCCATGTGTCATAAGCCACTTGCTGTTTCAGAGTTCAGACTATGTTCCTCTCTATTCAACAGAGTAGCAAATGATTTTATTCAGAATAGAAGCCATTAAGTAGATTTACTAAAATCCAAATCTTAGAACTGAAAGATTGTTAAAAATTATTTCCAGATGAATTGTTATCTTATTCCTTAAATGATATGACAAAGACAATAGCAGATTTAAGCTCCAAGCTCTTTAAGGAAAGCAATGACAGCCATACATTCCCTGTGTTTAGCTGATCTTTACACTTTCAAAGAGATGTCAAGTTTGAAAAAGAAGGAAAGAGCTGAAAACTGTGTTATACTGACTGCTGACTCCACTACAGAAAATGATTTATCAAACAAGACTGACCACAGTCCAAGACAGCGAAGGAAGTTAGAGACATTTTAGCCATAGGTGTGTTGGTGGGCCTGTCTCATCTCCAGGTGGTAATTATGTGATTGGCTGGACAAAAACCATCCAACATGCAGCACTAAGATTGTCTTAGTTTTTTCCTTTTTTGTGCCCAATGCAGTTCATAAACAGGCCACATAATCATGAATATAAAAAAGGTCTTAACCCTCCTTGCATGTTGATCCCTAAAGGCATTCAAAAACCTGTCAACTGGGGTGAATTTCTGCTAAGTAACTGAATTATAAACAATGAAGGGATTACACATATACCTAACCATTCATTTCATACTTCTGTCTAAACCATACTTCCTTCAAGTTTTTTTAGTATTACATGTATTTATTCAATGTGAGGGTGGGGTTTGTGTATGCACATGACATTTACATGTATGAACACCATGGCACACTTGTGAAGATCAGAAGAAAATTTTCAGGACTCTGCTGTCTCCTTTCACTAGAAGGACCCTGGGGATTGAACATAAGTCCTCAGATGTAGTAGCAAGTACCTTCATCTAATGAGTTATTTCACTTTCTTTAAATAATATCTAACTCTCCAATGGGAGTCAGTTTTGGCTCTTTTGCTAAAAGTATTCTATTATTTTTATTTTAATATTTTTACATTGCATATTGTGGTATCAACTCTGTTCCTAGCACTGAAGAGGCAGAAATAGAAGGATGGCAAAATTGAGATCAACCTGAGATATATAAGAAGACTGTCTTTTAAAAAGAAAGGAAGGAAAGGAGAGAGGGACAGAGAGAGGGAGGCAAGAAAAGAAAGAAGGGAATGAATTTTTACTAAGTGATTCTATTAAATGCAAACCATTTATGAATAGCATCTAAATCAGCAAATGGAAACAAACAGAAACTGAAACGGGAGATCTTAAACAGCACAGCCTTTCTTTTCTTTGTTTTCTCTTTCACTTTAATCTTAGTTTTGTAGAAAAAGCAAAATATTGTCAGTGAAGAACAGACAAATTTGTCACATCCTAATTTGATGGTAAAGAATTTCTTTCAATCACTGACCTTTATTTCTTTGTCTTGGGATCAAACTGTAACTAGGGAGCCTGTTTTCACATGAAGTCTGAGAGAAAAGCATTTAACCTCGTTGAAGGTGACGAGCGTTCTCCTTCCCACGCTCCTCAGGTATTGACATGTTTGGTTTACAGGCCCATTCATCATGGCCCACAGGACTCATCCGTCACATGGAGATAGGTGCTCATTCCCCAAGCTCCTAATTTACCTTGTTCCAAATCCAGAATTTACCCATAGGCAGCAAAATATTTGCTTCATTATAAATATATGTATATAAAACATAATGAGATCATTTTGAATTCCTTGGAGCTATGACATGGAAGACCCTTTACATGGCTCTTGTCACATAAGCTATCATTACTGAGTGTTTTCATATCAACCATCCTGTAGCTGACTGCCATGACTGCCCATGTGACACTGTTATGGGAAGGACAGAAGTAGTTTCACAGGATAACATGGTGATACATATAGTATCTATATGTAAAAAAGAAATACCCGTAGAATAGTCGTTCTCAACATTCCTTATGCTGTGATCCTTTAATATAGTTCCCCCATGTTGTGGCGACTCCAATCATAAAATTATTTTTGTTGCTTCTTCATAACTGTAATCTTGCTACTGTTGTAAATCATAATGTAAATAGCTGTTTTCAATGATCTTAGGCAACCCCTAATAAAGGGTTGTTTGACCCCTAAAGAGACCATGACCCACAGGTTGAGAGACACTGCACTAGAAGTAAAAACACACAGTTAGCACAAGCAGAGCTCAGTCTTGGTTTCCAGTACCATTCTCAAAAAAAAGAAACTGGGGTTCCTGGGAGGATGACGACCCTCAGTCTGAGAGTGGAAAGTGAGTCTGGAGTAACATTCAGTGCCAGGAAGCAAGAAAGATCTCTATGGGGAAAAACCTTCTGATGTAAGCAAGTTCACGGGACTCAGGAGCAAAGTGAAAGAACTCCCGTGAGCCAAAACTGGAGTGATTAGAACATAAAATAAATACCTGTGGGTTCAGATATATTATAGATGAATGACAGATAATAGATAAGTAAATGATAGCTAAATGGTGATACATATATACACATATAATAGATAAATGATAGCTAGCTAGTTAGTGATAATAATGATAGATACATAATTGATAGACACATATATGACAGATGATTGATAGAGAGAGAGAGAAAGAGAGAAGAGAATATTCCATGCAGAAAGATCCCATACCATGGGTAATGTAGATGTTCTCCCTCCAGAAGGCATTGCATAACTCCCTTAGGTATGGGCTGTATGTATTGACTTTCTTCCAAAGAATACAATATAGTAAGGGAAAGATGTAACTTTACAGTGGTGGAAGCTAGTTGTGAAGAGAGGACCTACTATTGATATGATACAGAGAACCATTTGCTTGATAGTCTTCTTTTCAAAAGCCTAGAACTCCAGTGTAAACATAAGCAAAATGTCAGATAGATCCAAGAAGGGACATTTGATAAAATTCTGAACAGACCCTCCTTAAAACTGTCAAGGTCATCTAAAATAAAGGTTAGGCAGGAGAGATGACTCAGTGGGTATATTGCTAGAGTCATTGAAGAAGAGGGAGCCTCAATTGAGAAAATGTCTCCATAAAGTCAGGTTGTAGGCAAGCCTTTGGGGCATTTTTTAGTTAGTGATTGATGACAGAAGGCCTAACCCATCGTGGGTGGCACCTCCCCTGGGATGGCGGACCTGGGTTGTATGAGAAAGCAGACTGAGCAAGCCAGTAAGCAGCAGCCTTTAATGACCTCTGCATCAGCTCCTGCCTCCAGGTTCTTGGCCTGTTTCAGTTCCTGTTCTGCCTTCCTACAGTGGTGATGAAGCATAAGCCAAATAATCCTTTTCTCCCCCAAGTTACTTTTCTCACCGTGTTTTATCACAGCTATAGTGACACTAACTAGGACAGTGGGTAAAAGCACTTGCTGAGTATGAAGGCCTGAATTTGAATCCCAGTCGAGTAAAAAGCTGTGGCCATGTAGCCATGCAAGTGTATGCAATCTCAGCACAGAGGGTAGAGCAGGAAGGGACAGCCAGGAGGATTGCTGGACCTTGCTGGTCACTAGCATAGCTCCAAATTGAGTAAAAGACCCTGTTTCTATGGAATAAGGTGGAGAGTGAGAGAGGAGGGCACCAAATATCCTTTTACAGACTGTAAGAGTGTACACACACACAAACTTGAGAAAAGTCTGAGAAACAGAGCTACCTAAGGAGCCATGATCACTAACCATATGTGACAATTAAGAAAGATCCTCAGACAAGAAAAGAACACCTGGGAAAAACTAAAAAAATATGTATATTAAGTAGCCAATATGAATGCTTGAATATGATGTACTAATATTGATTTGTTAATTGTGGTAAATATATTATAAGATTGTACTAATAGGTGAAACACTATTGTGAGGATTCCCAATACTACTTTTTTGTATTTTTTTAATTTTTATTTTTAAATTTAAATTTAAATTAGAAACAAGGTTGCTTCACATGTCAATTCCAGGCCCCTCTCCCTTTCCCTTCCCTCCTTCCACGCCCTCCCACCAACACTTCCAATATCCCGTCATTTCCCCAGGGAGGGTGATGCCCTCCACCCAATGCTACTTTTAAAAGTTTTCTCTAAGCCTAAAACTATCCTAAAAGAAAGAGCTTCTGTTAAAAGATATGGTCCCATGTTTATTGTTATACTATTCGTAACAGTCAGATTATAAATATTAATCCATAGCCTAGGGGCCCATCAATCATTCAATCCATCAGTAGTTAAATGAGTAATGAAAGTATGGTATATAAGCAATGGGGTATTGTTCAGTCATGAAAAAAGAATGAAATTATGTCATTTTCAGGAAATTGTATAGAACCAGACATCATTATGCTAAGCAAACTGGGAAATGTCTGAAAGACAAATATTATATGTTTTCATATGTAGAATCTAGACTCTCAATTTTTGTTTTTGTCTAAGGCAGGGTGTCACCTGCGTAACTGAGGATGGCCAGACCCCACTATGTAGTTCAGATTGGTCTTGCACTTGCAGCAATCCTCTGTTCCTTTCTTCTGTGTGATAGGATTACAAGTGTGTCTCTACATATTTGATCTTGCAGTTTAGGTATTTTTTCTCAAAACAAATGAACAGAGAAAATCATGAAAGTAGATGGAGGACTATTTCAAAAGAAGACCACCAAGGCATGGAAAAGCACTGAAGAGGGTAATAACAGTGAATGTTATCAAGATACTTAATATACATGAAAATATTATGAGGAAACTCACCATTTCATACAACTAACATATGCTAGTAAAATAAACTGTACTGAATTAAAATTATGTAATTGGGGCCATGATGAGATTCTCAGTGAGTAAAGGCAAGTCCGGTGATCTGGGTTCAATTTCCAGAACCTGTGGAAAGGTAGACAAAGAAACTAACTCCACAGAGTTGTCTTCTGATGGCCGTACCTGTGCCCTGGCACAGGTGCCCACATATATGGTGCCCGCAAATGTGGTATACACACAATCTTTAAAAGTTAAGTAAAATAAAACAATTACAATATAATCTTAAAATTAATTTTATATTTTAAAATACAACTGACATGTTGAATCAATTTTAACAGTTTTATCAATATTATTTTTAAATTAACCTTTGGCAAAATATTCAAAGATGTGCTAGTGAAGACAGAGGGAAAGTTATACCTTTCGTTCTCAGGATTCCCTGCCCTTTGAGTATTAGGCTGGTTGATAATCAGTCTTTGCCATCTCAGTTGAGTCATTATCTTTTTGTTTTGTTTTGTTTTATATTGCAAACAAAGTTCTCCCTCCCACTCTTCCTCACATCCCCCCTACTTGCCTCCTCCCAGCCCAACCCTCATCCAGTCCTCCCAAAAGGTAAGGGCTCCCATGACGAGTCCACAAATTCTTGCACATTGAGTTGGGGCAGGACTAAGCCCCTCCCCCTGCATTAGGCTGAGCATGGCATTCCCTCGTAGGGAATGGGCTCCAACAAGCTAGCTCATGGACCAGGGACATGTCCTGGTCCTACTACCAGGGGCTCCTTAGACAGCCCAAGCTTCACAACTGTCTCCCACATACAGAGACCTAGTTTGCTGTCAGTCCAGTGTTCATGAGTTTCCATGAGATTGTTTCAGCTGTCTCTGTAGATTTATCCATCATGATCATGACCTCCCTTGCTCATGTTTTCCCTCCTCCCTCCCCTGGTGCTTGGTTGTGAATCTCTGAATTTGGTTCTGTCAATTACTGGATGAAGGCTCTATGATGATAATTGGAGTATTCACCAATCTGACTACAGAGGAAGGCCAGTTCAGACACCCTCTCCACTGTTACTAGGATTCTTAGCTGGGGTCATCCTTGTGAATTCTTGAGAATTTCCATAGCACCCGTAGTGGATCTCTCTATCAAGGTACGTCTTTCCTTGCCCTCCCTCTCAGTCCCTTTCCTCCATCACCATCCTGTTCTCTCATGTCCTCATCCCCCATCCCCATTGGGATCAATTGTTCTTTCCTGTCTCTGTGTTCAGCAAGGCTGAGACCAAGAAAAAGTAATTTACCTGCTGGTTCCACAACACTGGGTCATCTACAGCAAAGTGGTCATCTACCCACCAGAGGCTCACTTCCTAAGATTGGATTCAAGTGTCTCATCTTGCCTGTCCAGAAACTAAAAGCTGGTAGACTATAAACTCTGCTCAGTCACAAAGTGATCCCACCTTGTCGGGCTTGCCTACAAATCCCCTAGTCTGGACCATCACCTCCTCATTCTCACATGCCATTGGGATGATGGAGGTGACACTCTCTCATGCCCCAGTAGAACTAAGAAACGGTATTTGCTTTGTGAGTGGTTTCATAAGAGGTCTTTGAGGAGTTAACAGCGAAAGTCAAGGTTGGGGCAAAAGAGCTTAGTCTTGCTTTTGAACAATAACTTAGTATCTTCCACTCCCACAACCCCAGATTTCAGGTAAACATGGAGAACCACAGTCCTATTTCTGTTTGGGAGTGTCAAATTGCTGTATGAACTTTTCCTGGGGAGACAAGGAAACATCTGTTCACTCCAGAGAAGGCACCAATGACAGACCAAAGAAGAAACTTCCTCTCGAAACCAGGTTGGTGAACCAATGAGTTTAATTAGGATTACTTGCAGGAACATGGGCAACTTATGGATGCCTAAACCACCAAAGAATTCTCTCTTCCTGAGTAATGTTAACTGCCTATCTATACCAAGGAAGGGGTGGGGCCTCATGACCTCCTCCCCCTTCTCCATGGTGAACGCAATCTAGTGTGGGTCTCATGTAGGTGATCACAGCTACTGAGAGCTCAAGAGAGCAAAGGCAAGTAACCCTTCACTTCTGCCAAGATGATCACTACGATAACTTGGGTATTGTGTACATTGTAATACAAGGAGGTGCTTCTGTCCTGTGGATTCCTGCTCATCTCTGCTGCATGCAGAGTATTCCAGCTGGCACAGTGCACATGTGTCTACATTCATGGTAAGCCCTCTGAGTCTCTCTCTTTCTTTGTTTATTTCTCTCTCCTTCCTTCCCTCTGAGTGTCCATCTCTGTCTCTCTGTCTCTGTCTCTGTCTCTCTGTTTCTGTCTCTCTCTCTTTCTCTGTCTCTGTCTCTGTCTCTCTCTGTGTCTGTCTCTGTCCCTGTCTCTCTCTCTGTCTCTCTGTCTCTCTGTCTCTCTCTCTGTGTCTCTCTCTCTCTCTGTCTCTCTCTCTCTCTCTTCCCCCACAGAATTCTCTGAGTTTGGACTATAAAACCAATTTGGCCTTTAGTCAAGGTGCTAACCTAGGCTGCCCATGCTTGCTGTGATGCCACCCACTTCACCTTCTGCTCTACAGAGCAGCCAATGCAGACTCTGAGCCTCAGGCCTTATTTCAGCCTTGTCAGGCCATTGTGCCATCGCCATTCAACCGTGGCCAGCCTGTGTCAAGTTGGGGCCACCCTGGGCGTACTCTCCAGCCAGAGTTTCAAGGCTTAATTTTCTCAGCTTGTCACCTCACTCCACCCAGGACTCAGCAGCCAAATAGAGGATATAAAGTCACAGGCTTCCTCCTGTCTTGCCTCTCCTTCCTCTACAGTGCCTCTCTGACAGAGACACAAGATGGTTCCTTTACCTGCAGCTCTGGGATGTCTTCTCTGTCTCAGCTCCTCCTTCTGAGGTAGCATTAAGTTTGTGACTGACACAGGGATGTGCCTCTCAGATACCCTTGAAGAAAGGAACTGTTGTCCAAACAATAAAGTACTGTGGTTAGCAGTTTACCCCCTGCCTTAGTTTGGGTTTCTATGGCTGTAATAAAACACCATGACCAAAAGCAAGCTGGGACAGGAGAAGGGTTATTTTAGTTTACAGCCCGACATCACAGTCTATCATGCAGGGGTGTAATGTGCACTCTACCCACCAGCCTCCTGGGTCCCATTGCTGCTTTAGCCCCCAAATAACACAGGAGACACTATATTAATTATGAAGCTGTTGGTCATTTGCTATTGTTTCTCATTAGCTATCTCTGACCTAATTATTGACTCATAATTACTAATATATATTTTTATAAGGACTTATCTTTTGGAGTATGCCCTCCTGATGTGTCCTTTCCTCCTGGGAGACCACATGGTGATGGCTCTCTTCACTACATTTCCCAGAATCCTCCTAGACTCATAGTCCCACCTATCTTATTTCCCTATTGGCCAACAGTGCTGTATTTATATATACACAGAAGGACTTCCCCATCACAGGGGAGTCAGGGCAGGAACACAAATAGTTCAGAAACCTGGAGGCAGTAGCAGATGCAGAGGCCATAGAGGATGCTGCTTACTGACTTGCTCAGCCTACTTTATGATAGCACCCAGGATCACCATCCCAGACTGGTACTGCCCACAATGATCTGGACCCTCCCACATCAATCAGCCATCAAGAAAATGCCCATCAGGCTGTGGTCTTGGGCTAATCTTAGGTTCCCTGTTCACAAATGATTCTATCTTGTGTCAAGTTAACATAAAAGTAACCAACACACCACCACTAATTGTTCTGGCAATTGCTTTTGAGCCTGATGGGTAGCGCTTGAATAATTATGGAGTAAGACAGTGACCTAAAGTCTAGAGTACTTCCTTCTGAGATAGCCACTCTATGGGTAACCTTCTAGCAGAGCTCTTTGTGTCTTACTGTGATGTGCCTGAGCTTTCTCCTTCCAAGTTTTCCTTTCTCCTCTCCTCAGTTCACAGACCTTCTTTGTGTTCTGAGGCTATGTTCTGTCTACTTCCGCAATATCTCCACTTTGTCTTCAGTAGGTGTTGACCATAATACATTTTTGTTCTTTTGCCTTCTTCATATTAGTATCTACTTCCTGGAGGACACACCTACCTCCACTCCCAGTCATCAGTCATGATGGGGTTGACATCCGAGTTTATGAAAGAGAAGGTGGGAACTCCATAAGTTTATACAGTTAAACCTCCTTAGAAAAACAGATCTGTGCTGGACATTTTTCTTTGGCTCTCCAGTTGTGCCCCACTTTGTCCCAGGCCACTTGGTTCTTAATTATCTATGCCACTTTCTCTCTTCCTTTTTCCTCCACTGTTGCTTAGATAGTAGAAATCACCAACAGGACACTGGAAAGGGACACTAGCTTTCTTCCCATTAAGTTACCATTGACTGTTGGTGTAGCTATTGAAAGCCATGTCTCTTACCAATAAGTGTAATGTAGTCACTTCCCGCCCTGTCAGATCAAATCATGTAATAGCTCCCTATGTGGTTGGACCTAGGTATTGCACCATCATTGGGAGTCCCCAGTACTTTTCACACTGCCAGGACCTTGTCTAACAACCATAATTTTGTGGCATTCAGGTCCACTTAGAAAAACAACAACAAAGAAAATCCTAAATTGTTATGGTTAAAATCTTACGTGGACATGTAGGAGAAAAAGATGGAATTTCAAGCAGTTACATATTTATACTAGTATTGATATAACTACTGAAATGAAGTCTATTTGAACTTTGCTAAAGTTCAAATTTGGTAAAATTTGACATCACAGGTAACACAGATCATAACAAATGGAATAAGAAGTCATATTTGAGCTTATCAAAATTCAGCATACTGCCTAAAGTTTTCTTTTAAAATGATATTTGGGCACAAGTCTCTCGGGTTTAAAAAAGAGAGCACCTGGTTAATGTGATTGTTTTCTGCTTTTGAACAAATATCCCCACATTCAGTGGGGTTGCAATTTCTCTCCCACATCAAATGGTGGATTGAACAAGATGATTCGGGACACCATTTTTTAAAATGTTTTCTACAGTTCTTTTGAGAAGTTAAAAAAAAGGTTATGAACTATCTCTGTAGAAACAATCTGAATATGGCCATGTTCTCAAAACGGATCTATAATTTCAAAGAGTTTTGAAAAGGCTTGTGTCCCATAGTCTTTGTACCTTCTGTCATAACTACTGATTTACAGACCTGTAAAAGAACAAGATAACTATGGAAGACTGTGTTCAGTGGTCCACAACTTGATACAGACACACAAGTATGTGTCACGCACACACATTCAGATAGACACAACTCTATAAAGAAAGATAAATCAGAGAAACAATAAACACAGAACATGCAGCTTTTCAGCTTTTTCCTCCCTCTGGCCCTTCACCTGTATGTGTGTGTGTGTGTGTGTGTGTGTGTGTGTGTGTGTGTGTGTGTGTGTGTGTGAGAGAGAGAGAGAGAGAGAGAGAGAGAGAGTATGTATATATGTGTGTATCTAAAGGCAAAATGTCATTTTTAGTGAATTTGTGTTTCAAAATAGATGTTATTATTGCAGAGGTTTATGATTGTAGATTCAGTTTGATGTTTTCCAACAATTCTTGAATCTTTGTAATATTTACCAAATTTGAGTGTTTTCACCAAATGTATATCATATGCCTCTAAGTCAAATATTTTTGTTGAAATATTAATCCCCACCCTTATCTGATGGCTCCACCATCTCTGTGTACCTGCTCTGCTTTTGTATCACCACTGATAAACTGTCAGATTTGGGAAAGGAAATGTATCGGTAAGGGTTCTGTAGAACTGTGTATCATTCTGAGTGCTTGGCTGCTATCTCATTGTATCTTCCTGCTTGGGGCAGTAGTCACTTGCTTTTCAGGTCTTCTTGGAAGAGTGCCTGAGCTCTCTACCACAGGATGTGAGGACACTCTCCCACCTGGGCCTCTAATCCCGTCTTAGCTCTTCTCTTCTACTGATCCCCTCTATGTCCACCAAGGGCACCAAGTCACTGCTGTTTCTCAATCCCATGTGACGTTTAGCCTTGTCACTGCACATAAACCTTATGTCTTGACTATCACCTGCTAGAGTGGGGTCTACTCATCTCTAAAGTCTAATAAATACCACACACTCTCAGAAGTCCCCAGTGGTGATTCTAAGCTAAAGGTATTACTGTTTTTCTGTCACTGCCTAACATCTTGCTTCTTTAACAACACACATTATAGGGCAGGAAACCCTTCCTCTACACTTCTGTTTCTACCAGAAAGGTGTGCTCTTTGAGGTGGGGCCAGATGTTTATCCAATTATACTGGTTCAGCTGCTTTCCTTCTGCTTGCCATATGTTAGACACCACATATGGACTGATGTGTTTCTATATCTGCTTAGAAGAAGTGCAACTCACTAATTGCCCTGACACGCACCTTAAAACAAAAAGCCAGCTAGTCATGGCAAATAACTTTTTTCATATTCTAACATCTATATGAATTAGGTTGTGAGGCCTAGCCAGGAATTAATGAGAAAGGGATGACATTTCAGTTGTGACTATGAATTACAAAGGCTCAAGTCAACTCCAAATCCCTACCTTGGTCCTTTGCATATATCCCGGTACAGTGGTTTGGATCTGAGATGTCTTCAAGGGTTTGAGGCTGTAGAGTCTTTAAGAGATGGTATCTAGTGAGAGTTCTTTGGGTCTTTGGGGGGGTGTAGTCTTAAGGAGATGTTGGCACCCTGATTTCCTTTAGTCTCATTCCTTGCTTTTTGGCTGCCATGAAATGAGCAGCTATAGTCACTCTGCCCTCCCACCACGATGCACTGACTCATCATAGGCTCAGAAGAGATCAGATCAACCTACTGTGTACTGGAATTCCCAATGCTGTAGGCCAAATAAACTTTTCTTCTCAGAAAGTTGATTTGTCTCAGGTACTTGTTACAGTACTAGAAAGATAGCATACCATGCCTTCTCTCTCTCTCTCTCTCTCTCTCTCTCTCTCTCTCTCTCTCTCTCTCTCTCTCCTCATACACTCACACACACACACAAATACACACTCCTATGCATGTGCATATTTGAATATTTGAATCCAGACATATAAATACATGTGTGAATGTCTAAGGATGTTTAATGCCTGAGAATGACCAAGAAGTTGCCTTGTAGAGACACCTAACTGGTACTTTGTTTCTTCTAGTTACTAAGTTACTTAACATATGATTGAAGTACATTATGGAGACAGACATATTTACAATGGAAATGTATATTGTAGATACGCTTAATTATAAAAGGATAGGGAACCCCGCAGAGCTTCTTGGTAAATTTTCACCTTACCATCTGCTCTCCCATCATCTGCTTCCTACTTCTGCCCCACCTTTTCACAGCCCTACTTTCATTCACTATGTAAGTGACACAAATTCACTTCTAAGGAGGTGGGTTGTTATAAACAAAAGGATTTCTTTTGGGTGAGAAGCAACTAGAAAAAAATAATGATTACATCAGTCAAAGAGATTCTGGCCTTGGGAGTAGAGGTCAAAGGACACATAAAAGGGAGTATTCAGATTTGCACCGCATTGTGGTTGGAGATGAGCCGGTATAATGTTACTGCTCTGTGAAATATTAAGTGAGGCTTACCTTTCTGGAGTAGAGAGGGCTCACACTAAAGACATCTACAAAATCAGTGCGTGCACGCACACACACACACACACACATACACACACACACTTATATATAAAACCTTACACATATATGCCTACAAGTTGCATACATTTTCTTCAAAAAGTAAAACTATCTGAATCTATATATGTATGCACACAAACACAGGATGACACACTACACATATGTACACACACAATGACACATGGGTATTCTTTTCATCAGTATTCCTAGATTCATCCCAAATAAAAACTGGATTGATGTTCTAACAAACTTAAGAGAAGACTTCCTCTTTTAACTCCAAGGCCAGCTGCTTTATCAAAGACCATAGATCTTTCTTTCTTCTTTATTACTTGTATTAAATTTGTTCTTTGAAAATTTTATATGATTACCTTTATCCTCACTTCCTTACTTCCCTAGCACTCCTGTCAATGTTCCCTCTCCCCTACAATCCGTTGTCCATATTCTTGTCTTATGCTTTTGAAACTAGGGATGTCTGTGTGACCTTGAGTGTGTAACAATCCACAAGAGCCTGATGGACTCACCAGCAGATACAGATGGATTTTGGATTAGGGGCAGTCACAGCTTAATCTTGGACTTCTCATCTTCCAAAACTGTAGGATAGGAGGCCTGCATGGTGTCAGCCTATGGTACTTTACTACAGAAGCCTGAGCTATAGCTATGTCAGTAAACGGTTTCCAGCATTAGAAGCAGCAGTCTCTGATCATATTCGGAAAAAGAAACTTTTAATGGGTCTGAAAAAAAAACAGGCAATGGGTCAGCTGTGTGTAAGATGGAGAAAACAGGTCCTGGGATGACCACAATGAAGTGCAGATGCTGAGCTGTGGATCAGACATGTCCTTGTGCTTCACGGAACATGCTAGATATTGACTCCTCCTAATTTACTTCAGGAGGATGAAAAGGTGAGACATTGGAGTTGGGCATGGATAGAGGTATCAACTCTTCTTTTTTTTTTGTTTTTTTTTGTTTTTGGTTTCTAAACCTTTATTACCTCACTTATTATAGTATTTCCAGTTTCATCCATTTTCTTTTTTTTATGCATTCTCACATTTACCTATCTGCATTTTATTTCACACACAAAAAAAGATGTTAACTTATCCCTGTTAAGCAATAATGTAAAGCACAAAAGGATTAAAGCATGAATGTGAACATTTAGTATAGTCTTTTTTCTCAGTAATTCTTAAGTCGACACTCAATTTATCACAAAACATCTTGATTAAACAAGATTTTGTTTATATATATATATATATGGTTTGAATTGATTAACGAATGTACTTAGGCAAGGTACTAGTATCCTATATTTGAAATAGGAATGTGCAGTTTCTCTTTTCAACATAGCCCTGAGTTATCAACTACAAATAAATTCATATATTCAATATGATTTATTAGTAAAATGCCTTCTTTATAGTATTACACAGAACATACAAACCTGTTGAGTGAAGCCTTCTCAACAACCTGATTCCAGAGCTGCATCAGTCTCAAATGAACACACAGGAGGCAATATTAATTATGAAGCTGTTGGCCATTTACTGGCCAGCTCTATTTTAAGAACTTAAGCCATATAGTTAATCTAAGTATTTCTCTTACCGGAGTAATGGTCCGGACTTCTTACCCCTATCAAGGCTACATCGTGACTCCCTGTGTTTCTCCTTCCCAGAATTCTCCTTGACTCCTCAACTCTTCTTCTTAGATGCTTGCTCAGTAGGGCATATAAAGTAAATCTCATGAGTATTAAAAGAATTCCTTTTGTCTGGGTAGCTTTAGAACCATCTTTATCTTCTAAATAATATGTATTTGTCAGGTTAATATCCTGTCATGTATAAAGAAGTAGTCATTCAAACTCATCTGATGATATGTAACAACTGGCCCTGACTTGGAAGAAACCCACACAGATCATTTACTGCTATCATCTCTCAGGGTTCTACAAACTGGCTGGCTTCAGCTGGTCATTTTTCACTTGGGATCTTAATCTTGATTTGTTTTCTGTTACTGTAACTGAGTGCCTGGTGCTGCCTAACTTAGCAATAATAGTTTGCTGAGTTCATGGTTCTGGAGGCTGGGAAGTCCAAGAGCCCACAGTGCTGAACCCCATGAGGATCTTCATGCTTCATCAAAACATAGCAGAGGAGTACATTGTGCAGTGCAACCGAGCAGAAGGGCTGGCTCTGATTTCTCTTGATCTTCTTATAGAGCCACAGATGCCACTCCCTCCTGGAATCTCCTCCCTCATGGCCTCTTGTAGCTCTAAATGCCTCCTAAACAGCCCACTTCCAAATCCCATTAAGATGTGACTTTGGGGATAAGAGTCATTCATGCAGAAACAATCAGGTGGTGAATGGAGTCACCTCATGGGAAGACTCAAACATCTTGGCTCATCAGGAGTCCTTATCTTATGTGGGTTCCCAGTGTGGCCTTCTGAGGTATATGTTCCAAGAGAACATACTAGATGGGAACTACCACACTTTACAATTTATCCTTAGAAGTTCCTATAGCATCCCACCTACCTTATCTTAGTTAGGGTTTCTATTGCTGTGAGGAGATGTGAGGAGACAGCATGACAACAGAAACTCAGAAAAAGGAAAATATTTAATTGTGGTAGCTCACTTACAGTTCAGAGGTTTAGTCCACTGTTGCTATTGTTGGAAGTATGGTAGCATGGAAACAGATATGGCGCTGGATAGGTAGTAGATCTGGGTCTGCAAGCAGCCCGAAGAGACAGTGACATTGGACCTGGGTTGAACATTTGAAATATCAAAGTCCATCCCCAGTGACACACTTACTCCAACAAGACCACACTACTCCAACAAGGCTACACCTCTAATAGTGCCAATCTCTGTAAGCCTATAGGGGTGGTTTTCATTCAAATCACTACATTATCCTACTTATGAGAACTAAGCCAGTGAGGTCAGTCCTATTCCAGAGGTGAGAAGTGTCCCTATTTCTTGAGCAAAGAGGTTTAATAACATACAGAAGGCATGATTCCAAATCTGGGTCTTCAACCAAGTCTTTGATTCATCCCTTCATTTTAGTCTTCTGATGCTTTCATCACCTTTCTTCAGGTCACAGATGGTAGAACAAAAGAGAGATGGGGGAGGGAGGGAGAGAGAAAGGGAGAGAGAGGGAGGGGGAAGGGTTTCTAGGAGATCATTGACCTTCCAGACAGTTTCAAACTCTCTGTCCCCTCCATGCTTTATTTTTATAGAAACAAAACTGAAGACAAGAATTTTGAGTCATTCAGCTATCTCTAAGTGAGTACAAAGGAATAAGCAAAAACCCAGACCCTAGAATCTTCTATGGAAAACAGGAGAATTTGGGAATCGTGCATGTCATTCTAGGGTTGCTTGGCGAGACTGAATCAAAGCTAATGAGTATCCCCTAATTTCCCATGATTGTGTAAGCTGCCCAACACTTGATATTCTGTAAATAATTTGTGGATAGGATGAATGTCTAGAGAAGAATAGAGTTTCCATAACCATCATTCCCAAATCTGGTGAAAGTGGGTAAGGTCTGGGTAGGATGTGAATGTGTTCCTTGAAAGTTTGCATGATAGAAATTTAATCTTCAAAAACCTATGATAATGTTTTTTGGGGGAGTGATCTCTTTAAAAGGTAATTAGTGTTGGATAAGGCCATGAAGGTGGGACCCTGTGATGGCCTTCCTGGCTTTGTAAGAAGTAGATACTCAAGTTAGCCAAGTTAGCAATGTTTTCTCTGACTACTCATGAGATGTTATGTTCTACTGCAGCAGAAGGCCCTCACTAGATACTAATGGCATACTCTTTAGAAGTCTAAGAAATATCTTTTTTTATTACAGTAGATAGCTTCAGGTATTCAGATATATCAAGTACCAATATAGTTCTTCTTCTGCGACAGAGTTTAACTTATAGGAACTAGATTATGGAGAGGCTTTAGGACATATACTCATATTACTTGAGCTTTTCGGCCCAAAGCCTGGGTTCTGGCACTCTAAAAAGCTAGCCTTAGCCACTGGTCCTCCACATTCCAATTAAGTCTATAATCAACAGTAAAAAATAGATTCATTCAATACAGCCACATTGGGAAGCAAATAGAGAAGTTCAGTGTTTATCTTGTGGGTATTGACATGAGGTTTGTATTTAAACAGAAAGCAAGAGATATGTATAACCAAGCAGTGCTGATCAAGGTGTGGTCTTGTCCGTCATTGAGCCATCTTTGTCGCTCATGCCTTCCCTATAACAACTTGGTCTGACAAGTTGTGAGAACTCTGAAATCTCTTCTTAGGATTCCAGTTTTTCCTCTGCTTTGAACTGCTTCTTCCCCTTCACCCACCTCCAACCCCACATAGATTCCTGAAGAAATTCCAAATCCATGGAATCCATTGTTTCAATAGTCTGATAGCTAAAGAAAGGGCACTACTGTTTCTAGAATATCTTCGCTTCTGCTAGGACATTGCATCTGTGGAAGGGAGCTACCATGGATCCCTTGGCATGTTCCAAAATGGACAGCACCAGGATACTGGACATTTGTACCCACACACCCATTGGTTATTGGGTGCCCTGCGGAAAAGGGCTGAGCTTGGGTGACGTGGACTGACAGTGGAGTTTGCAGGTGAAACTGCACTTTCCAGAAGCTAAGAATCCATCCTTTCCTATAGTCTGTCTTCTGAAAGGAGGGTCTAGGTGACACAGGTCAATAATTTGTTGTCCAACAGCAAATAACAAGGACTCTCCCTCCCCTCAAGAGAATGGAATGGGACAGTATCTGGGGTTAAACTGGGAGTGAGCTTTATGAAAGTCTTGTGTTGATTCTTATTCACAGCCAAGTTTCCCTGAAGTGGCTGGATGGGCCTGAGGACTGGACTGGGGGAGGGGAGTGCCAGGGTGTGTGTGTGTGTGTGTGTGTGTGTGTGTGTGTGCACCATGACATTGGGTCTGATGAGCTGACCTGGACTGAGTGTCTGAATGCAGTGACCATCAAAGGGTCCCACAGAGCAAAAGTAGCAGCAAGCTCCTTGTGTCAAGATGCCCAAGATCATCATGGGCTGTTTGGCCCTAGTGCCACTCAGACAATACTGAATACTATAAGAAAGGATGGATTCTTAGCTTCTGGAAAGTGCAGCCTCACCTGCAAACTCCACTGTCAGTCCACTTCATCCAAGCTCAGTCCCTTTCTGCAGGGCACCCAATAACCAATGGATGTGTGGGTACAAATGTCCAGTATCCTGCTTGCTCCTGCTGACAGGCTCCAGCTAGCCTTGTCTCAAGGAGAGCTTGTTCAATTGAACTTTCAGCTCCCTAAATTGGCTCATTCCCCTACCAGAGAAAACAGCCCTATTATAAATATACAAAACTAGAGTGGGGGGGGGGGCTCCAGGCTCTTGCCTAAGTCTGGCCTCAGAATTGACTCTTCTGTCAATGAGAACACAGCTTTGCTTTGACTTCTCCTGTGTGCTTTGGCAGTTTCGGCACGGCTGTAAAATTTATCCAAGGGAAAACTGGCATTTATCTTGGGTTCACTTGCACTGGGCTAAACTGATAAACAGATGGGGGTTGGCCAGGCCACGGCTAATTTGGTTAGCACTTTACAAAACACAAATGTCACCTTTATTTCTGCAGGGATTATTTATTGCTAATTGGGAAGTTATTGGTTCTGTTATACTCTGACAGGATAGTTCACACCGCTGAAAACATCTACTTCCTGGTTTTTGTGAAGCAATATCCATTATAAAAGGAAGGGAGTGTGCTGGCGTGGGTGGGAAGATCTGACATTGATGACAATAAAAAGAATAAAATGATCCTACTGGGTCTGCATATGCACACAAAGAACACTATCTGTAAGGCTGTGGAAAAAAAGAAAGAGTGAAAGGGAGAAAAAAGAAGAAAAGAAAGAAACCCACAAGATCTGAGGGATGCTTGCAAAGGAGGCCAGAACTCAGAACAATGTCCTTCCCTGCTGTCCCCGGACTTTTTTCCTTTTGTGTCCAGCTAAAGGCAGTGGGAGGATCAGAGACCTCATCCTGGCTCTGTTTACTTTGGGAACAATTGGTGATGTATGAATAATAATGCCTCCCTCTGACCATGACTAATTGAATTGCAGCAAGCATGGTGCCCGGTGAGGGGCTTTGCTGGCCAGTCCATCACGACATTTCTCAAGTAGCTAGGGACAGTGATTGATGGCCTGGGTGCTTCCAAGGAGCACCCTTGAACACCTAAGAGCTGGGGTGTGAACCTGCATTCCAAGTTTCTATTAACAAGGGCCTCAGGGAACAGTTGTTGGCAGGAGTCAGTGCTAACACTGGTAACTAAAAGGGAGACTGAAGGAAGAGGAAACCTCCTTACCCGGCTTCTCATCCATACCTGACTTTAGAAGAATCCCAGTCTTGGGAATGGATAGCAAAATATCCTACCAGGGACCACCAGGTCACCATGGGATCATTTCCGATGAGTCTGACCTTATTAACATCCTAGGGAGTGATAGGAGTGCTGGCCTTGTGGGGCAGGGGCAGGGGAGAAATTGGCAGACCAAGATGTGTATTGTAAGAGGATGTTTAGGAGACCGCTTAAGCTAGTGTACAATTGGAAGCGAGTCTACAGACACATCTATAACCTAACAATGGAGAGCCGAGGATCCTGCCGTGGTTGGAGGCTGTCTGTGCTATGTTTACACAGCAAACCCGCAGATGGGACCTTGGCTCAGTTGGACTTTGTTCTCACAGCATGAAGGTGACCTGAGTGACCTGCCGCCCCAGTCTCTAGGGAGGCTTGGTGCAGTGGAAGTCCCCCAGTGGTAGGGTCACCACCATCCCTCTCAGGTGTATGTAGTAGGGCCAAGTCCTGTGTAGGCACCTTTTCATCCTAGCCTTGCCTGCTGCGCCAGCCAAGCTGGGGGGGGGGAGGGGGGACAGATGCAGGCTGGAAGGGAGCTTGCACAGCATGCCTTATTGCTAAAACCTCTGGAGAAGCACAGGGCAGTCCAAGGGATTTGGTACTTGCCTGATACTGAAAACCCTAAATTGTTAAATTCCTTCAAGCACTTTCAGAACAAATGTCTTACCCTCCTCTATGTGTTAAAAACTA
Organism: Mesocricetus auratus; assembly: GCF_017639785.1. NCBI lineage: Eukaryota > Metazoa > Chordata > Mammalia > Rodentia > Cricetidae > Mesocricetus > Mesocricetus auratus. Next base: position 114,064,776 of record NW_024429189.1, read on the forward strand.
CCAGAGAGTGTGTCACCAGACAGCTAAATCTCATTTAAGAGTATCATATATTTGTACCCAAGCTGAACTTTACAGGTGTAACTAGGGACCCCATTCTCACAAAAAAACTACTTAAAAAATAAATGTACAAATGATTTCCATTTTTTACTTTGTCTATCTCGTCTGTCAATCAGCTATAATCTATTTATCAGTCTATCTGGCTACTAGCTAACAGTTCAGCTATCCATCTATGAATCTACGTATCCAACCATCCACTCACCCACCCACCAATCTGTCTGGCTAGGTGAGGAGATTGTGAGTGCTGAGAGAGCAGCCCCTCCCCAGGTGACAATTGAAAGTAGGGTATGATACCACAGTACCAAGCTACTTTGGGTCTCTTAAGCCAAGCAGAAAAGTTATTGCTTTCTGCTTTGTATGTCTTGCTTCCTAACTCCACTTGACCAAATAGAGAACATATTCAAGGAAAATAATCATTTCCCAGTGCTTATTACTAAATGTGAAATATTTCCAATCCCTTACATCAAGACTGTGAGAGTCTTTTAGTCCCTGCCTTCCAATCCCCAGCCCATCCTACTAAACAAACAGTCTGACCACCCGGCGTGGGCCACACTCCTGGGGTTAAGATATTCCACCCAAAATCCCCTCACTCTTTCTTCGCTGATATTCATGGCCACTATTCTTGTGCTTTGAATACCAAACAAAGGGAGACAGAGCTGGCTTAGCGGCTGAACAAGTAAGGGGAAGGGATGGGCAAGGCAATGCAATGCATTTACCCCTGTGTTCTCGTTTAGAGTACAAATATTCCAAACCCTCACCCAGGAGCCACATTCATCCTGTCATTATGACACAACAAAATTTAGTAATAGGAAAAGGCAGAAGTCAACCTAATTCCTAGAAAGACTGCAGAAGACAGCATGTCTGGGCTCTGAGACTACACCCAAATTATTATAGTTACCACCTTCTGGTGACCTCTGGTGCAAAGAGCAAGTTGTGCCTTATGATGGAGGGGCTTCATATAGAACCATCACATATTCCAGCTTCACAAGCTGGGACTAGACAGTGTCAACATGTCCCTCCTTTAGTGCATGGGAATAATGCTTGAGGGGACATTAAAAGATAAAATGAACAAGGTCTAGCAAGGTGATAATTCCAAAGAGGACACAAAAGTCTCTAAAAGGAGCAAAGAATAAGAGAAACCCGTCAGAAAACAAAGATATTATTTTCCTGTGGTTCAATTACTATTGGGGCCAGCCTTAGTTTCCCAAACCTGTAAAGCTGTGAGCAAAGCTGCTGTCAAGCAGTCTAAACCAAGTTGCCTTTGGAACATTCTACTGTCAAAAGCAAATGGTGTTAGTTCCTTTGGACTATGAAGAAGTGGTGCTTTCCCACAGGAGGAGTGTTTAGTTCTTCTAATTATCCAGGAGGATGTCACTCCTCCTAACAATCTAGCAAGTGGCTATCACCATTTCACCACTGTAGATGAGGCAACCAAGGCACAGAAGGCTCAAGCCCATACCCACTACATCTGACCTTAGCCTCCTCTGCATTCCATTAACTCAGATCAGTCCTCTGGGCCCTGATTACCTTACTAACTGGATTCCTCCATCCTTGCCATGAACACCTAGACAAGTGTATGTTGTTCTGAAAACATTCTTCCCCAAGACTTGAACTATACTGAAGACAGCAGAAAAGTCACAGTGAGGTCGTGTGGAAAACCCCTGCTCCCTGAGATGCTGAGCCCTGGTAACACAGGCAAGACTTAGTAGGTCAAAGGCCAGATCTCTGCCTCGAAGTGGCTCCTAAAGCAATTGCCTCCCAGTGAACCATCAAGTACAATTCAATGGCATGTTTTATGAGATGAAATAACTTTTCTGATAGACTAATTATAAAATATATTGTTGAGATATGAGAAAATTCCTTAAGGACATGGAAGAAAAAAACAAACCAAAAAATACAAGAAATGGAGGAAAAAAACAATCCAAAAAATGCAAGAATCGCAAGAAATGGAGGAAAAAAATCCAAAAAAATGCAAGAATTGCAAGAAATGGAGGAAAAAAACAATCCAAAAATGCAAAAAATGCAAGAAATGGAAGAAAAGACAAACCAAAAACTTCAACAAATGCAAGAAAGAGAGGAAAAGACAAAAAAAATTTACAAGAAACAATTCAAAAAGTAAAAGGGCTGAAAAATGAAATAGAGACAATAAAGAAAGCACAGTCTGAAGGAATGCTGGAAATAGAAAAGCTGGGCAAACGGTCAGGTACTACAGACACAAGCATAACCAACAGAATACAAGAGATGGAAGACAGAATCCCAGATGTTGAAGATACACTAGGGAAAATAGATTCATCGATCAAAGAAAATCTTAAGTCCAATGAATCCCTGACACAAAAAAATACAGGAAATATGGGACACCGTGAAAAGACCAAACCTGAGAATAATAGGTATAGAAGAAGGTGAATAAATCCACCTCAAAGGGGCAGAAAACATATTCAACAATAGCATAGAAAACTTTCTCAACTTAAAGAAAGACATGCCAATGAAGGTACAAGAAGCCTACAGAACACCAAATAGAGTGGACCACAAAAGGAAATCCCCTCGCCACATAATAGTAAAAACCCCAAACATAAAGAATAAAGAAAGAATACTAAGAGCAGCAAAGGAAAAAGGCCAACTAACATACAAAGGCAAACCTATCAGAAACATACCAGACTTCTCCATGGAAACTATGAAAGCCAGAAGGTTCCGGAAAGATATTCTACCAACACTAACAGACTAAGGATGCCAGCCCAGACTGCTACAAAGCTTTCAATCACTACAGATGGAGAAAACAAGATATTTCACATGAAAACCAGGTTTAAACAATAAGTATCCATTAACCCAGCCCTACAGAAAGTTCTGGAAGGGAAACCCCAACCCAAGGGAGTTAACTACAACCAGAAAAACATAGGCAATTGATAATCCCACCCTACCAACAGCCAAAAGAAAAGAGGTGGAAATCCACATATAATTCCACCACCATCAACTATTCCAAAACAAACAAGAATGAGCAATCAATTGTCATTAATATCCCTCAGTATTAATGGTCTTAACTCACCCATAAAGAGACACAGGCTAATAAAATGGATTCGAAGACAGAACCGAGACTTCTGCTGCATACAAGAAATACACCTCAGCCTCAAAGACAGACATTACCTCAGAGTTAAGGGTTAGGAAAAGATTTCCAATCAAATGGACCCAAGAAACATGCGGGGGTAGCAATCCTAATATCTAACAAATTAGATTTTAAAATAAAATCAATCAAAAGAGATGAAGGAGGGCACTTCATACTGATAACAGGAGAAATCTACCAAGATGAAGTTTCAATTTTGAACATTTGTGTCCCAAATACAAAGGCAACCACGTTCATAAGAGAAACATTACTAAAACTCAATTCACATATAAAGCCCCACACACTTATAGTGAGAGACTTCAACAACCCACTCTCACCTCTAGACAGGACTACCAGATGGAAACTTAACAAAGAAGCAAAGGAACTAATAGAAGTTATGACCCAATTGGGATTAACAGACATCTATAGAACATTCCACCCAAATAAAAAAGAATATACATTTTTCTCAGTGCCACATGGAACCTTCACAAAAGTCGACCACATACTTGGTAACATATCAAATCTCAACAGGTACAAAAATTTGGAATAACTCCATGTACCTTATCAGACCACCATGCATTAAAATTAGAATTCAACAACAACACAAATTGCAGAAATGCTACAAACTCATAGAAGTTGAATAATGCACAATTGCACGATTCCTGGGTCAATGACGAAATAAAAAAATAAATTAAAGACATCCTAGAATTCAATGAGAATGAGGACACAACATACCCAAGCTTATGGTAAACTCAGAAAGCAGTGCTACAAGGGAAGTTCATAGCACTAAGTGGCCACATGAAGAAACTGGAGAATAGTTACACTAGAGAATTAACAGCACAACTGAAAGCTCTAGAACACAAAGAAACAAATTCAGCCAGGAGGAGTAGACACCAGGAAATAATCTAATTGAGGGCTGAAATAAATAAAGCAGAGACTAGGAAAACAATACCAAAAAATCAATGTAACAAAGAGTTGGTTCTTTAAGAAAAGCTACAAGATAGACAAACCTTTATCTAAACTTACCAAACAACAGAGTGTGAACATGGAAATTAACAAAATCAGAAACAAAAGGGGGTACATAACAACAGACACTGAGGAAATCCAGAGAATCATCGGGTCATACTTTGAAAACCTGTATTCCACACAATTTGAAAATCTAAAGGAAATGGACAATTTTCTGGATAGATATCACGTGCCAAAATTTAATCAAGAATAGATAAGTAATTTAAATAGACCTACAACCCCTAAGGAAATAGAATCAGTTATCAAAAGCCTTCCAACCATAAAAAGCCCAGGTCCAGATGGCTTCAGTGCAGAATTCTACCAGAAATTCAAAAAACAGCTTGTACCAATTCTTCTCAAAGTATTCCACACAATAGAAACAGAAGGGTCTTTGCCAAACTCTTTCTACGAGGCTTCAATAACCTTGATACCCAAGGTACACAAAGACACAACTAAGAAAAACAACTTCAGACCAATATCCCTCATGAGCATTGATGCAAAAATACTCAATAAAATACTGGCAAATCAGATCCAAGAACACATCAGAAAACTCATCCACCATGATCAAATAGGCTTCATCCCAGGCATTCAGGGTTGGTTCAACATACGAAAATCCATCAATGTAATCCACCATATAAAAAAGCTGAGAAACAAAAATCACATGATCATCTCACTGGATGCTGAAAAAGCCTTTGACAAAATCCAACACCCCTTCATGATAAAGGTCTTGGAGAGATCTGGGATAACAGGAACTTACCTCAACATAATAAAAGCTATATAGAGCAAACCAACAGCCAGCATCAAACTAAATGTACAGAAACTCAACGCAATTCCTCTAAGATCAGGAACAAGACAAGGCTTTCCATTCTCTCCATACCTCTTCAATATTTTACTTGAAGTTCTAGCTAGAGCAATACAACAACAAAAGGATATCAAGGGGATAAAGATTGGAAAGGAAGAGGTCAAACTTTCACTATTTGCAGATGATATGATAGTTTACATAAGTGACCCAAAAAACTCTACTAGGGAACTCCTGCAGCTGATAAATACTTTCAGCAAAGTGGCAAGATGCAAGATCAACTCGAGAAAATCAGTAGCCCTACTAAATACAGAGGATAAAAGGGCAGAGAAAGAAATCAGAGAAACATCCCCCTTTATAATAGCCACAAACAACAGTACAGTGTGTCCAGGGAGACTTTGGTTACTCCGAGAGGCAAGCCCAGGTTCCAGGTATTCTCTTATCAATGGCTGGAACCCACTTGACCTGGGTACCACTAAAGAAGGGTAACAGTTCATGAGAGGCAGAGGCTGAGGTTCTCTCTAATTCCCCAGGTCTTGAGCATCATGATGCTGCATCACCCCCCTACTCTTAGTGTACTGCCCAGTGAGCCACTGGCTTGCTTTCCATTCCCTGAGGACCCTTCTTTCCCTGAAGTGTGGCTTTCACGGGGCAATGTATACTCTGAGATGGTGCTTAACCTCTGTCCTGCTTTACTTTCTGTTGCTGTGATAAATACCATGACCAACAGCAACAGGAGGAGGCTTGTTTGGCTTATGTATCTAGGTCACAATCCATCACCAAGAGAAGTCAGGGCAGGAACTCCAGCCAGGAATCTGAAGCAGAAACCACAGAACACTGCTTACTGGTTTGCTCTCTGGCTCAGGTTCACCAAACTTCCTTATATAACCTAGGTCTACCTGCCCAGAGATGGCATTGCCCACAGTAGGCTGAGTCCTGTATATCAATTAGCAATCAATAAAATGGCTTACACATATGCCTACAGGACTTTATAATCAAAGCAATTTCCCAGTTGGAAACTCTGGGATGTGTCAAGATGACAGCTGGGACTAACTAGGAAAGCCACTGACGTTTCCTGTAACCATATTGTCCAGACTGAAACTGCCTTGGAATCCTCAGGGCATCAGTTCCAAACCTCTTTCCACAAGGATCCCAAGATCACACAAATCCATAAATACTTAAACTTCTTGTATACAATGGAAGGGTGTTTGTATTTAATCTATACACAAATTTCCTATGTGATTTGAATAGTATCTAGATGATTTCTAACTTCCAATGCAATGTAAACATGGTATAGTTACCTCTGTCATTTAGAGAAAATGCTTTCACACCGCCTTTGGCATCATTGCTGCTCAATATGTTCATTTATATGTGACTTTTGAAAATCAATTCCTATCTTTTGTTGATTGAATCTGTTACCATGGTGGCTGTGAATATGGAGAGCCAACTATGCAACAATTATTGTCTCTCACAATAATTATGTCCTGCATAAATGTGGCAAATATTGAATTAGTATATAAATAATATATCAGTTGTTTTTGTGTGGCTGTGACCAATCACCTGACAACAACCATTTAAGGAAGGAATTATTTATTTGACTTATGGCTTCCATTGTAGGGAGGAAGGTATTACAGGTTAGCTCATCACAAGACAATGTAAGAATGTGATGGAGACTGTTCACATCACTGAAGACCAGGAAACAGATGAGAAGCTACAACCAGAGACTAGGAATAGCTTTTAGGCAAGATTGTATATGTTCAGAATGGTATGACCATATATGTGGGAATAACTTCCAAAGCACCAACCCATTGACTTACTTCTACAGTCTATGACCATTCTCTCAGATGTCCCACAGTCTCACCAAAATGTTGTATGTTGAGGAACAAGTGTTCAAAATGGAAGCTTATAGGGAACACTTAAGACTTAAGCCCTAACAAGGACCATTGTTTTTTTTTTTGGAAAGACATTATTGGCTTCTGCCAGCCTCTAGCTAAAAACATTTCATAAGTCAATTAATGCACAACTTTGGGATGGGATGTAGCTTAGTGGTAGAGTACTTGCCTAATATACTGGAGGCCCTGGGTTCAATCCTAGTACCAAAAGCAAACCAAACAAGCACAGTTTGACTTTATGAAACTTTCTGTTTAATTAATTAAGGAGACATCTTATTTTTATATGCACTTAACTTATCTAGATTGAACTCATGGCAAACAGCTCTAAAATTTATGCCCAGATGAAGTTACTTTAACATGCATTGTTTTCTGTAAGGCAAATCCCAGGCTTCTTGCACTCTAGAGTACCAGGTAGCAGTTTACATCATGTTAGAGGCCACTGAAAGCAGGAGCAGAACTCACAAAGACACACAAACACAGCATTAAGTGGACTGTGAAAAAGATCCCATTTATAGTGTGTGAGCTTGACAAGAAAGCAGAGTGCAGCCTTGTCAAACTTCAGTTGTGGACAGTCACTTGGGCAACTCATTGTTTTGGAGATGTGGTGAACATCTGTAAACAACTTTGAGTGCCAACTTGGGGCTGAGTAGAGATCTTAGAGTAGAAGCTAGTTCACACTATCTATTTGTGGATAATGACCATGAGCTTCCCTAGAGTAATGACAGATGTCAGAGCAAGAGGAAAAAACAATTGAAGAATAGGTATGGAGCAGAGGCTGGTACAGTTGATCATTATTTTGACTAATTGCAAAGAACTCTTAAGGACCTAGTTACTAGCTTAGTTGACCTCAAAAGAGACTATCCTAAAGAAAGATTGTTAGATGGTAGTGGGAACTGCTGAACTTTGCACAGTTCCAGGAACTTGACCTGATTGGGGCAGCAAGGGAATGAAGGAAAGACAAACACACAGATAATCTAGGATTGGGTGGTCTAGGCTCTCAGATGGTGATGCTGTAGTAGCCAGGAAGGTCATTGTGTTTATTATCTAAGTTTAACAGGGAGGGGTTATTGCATACAGTTGAATCAAGGAAGTGGGGTTTATGATATATAGATGAACAAGGATACAGAATTAGTTAATCTTGGTAGGAGCAGTCTTGGTAGGGAAGCAGTCTTCAGGCCATAAACATCCAGGGATGAGAAATCTACAATGGACATTGTCTGCACACACAGGTAACATTTGCACTAGGACCAGAGGAAGGCTTTGCCATCCCTCTGAGCTTCACCAAGGGAAGGATTTTCCACTCCCCTGGGTCAGAAGCATTGAGATCCTAGACATAGTTGTGCCCATGTCAACAATCCTACTCCAGACTTCATTCACTTAGGGTTTCCTCTGATCCCCTCAGTTATTCACTGAGTATTTTCTGAGTAAAATAGAACTGGTTTTCACTGCTAAAGGGACTTACTTGCTTTATAGCTTTGGCAGTGAGCTACGTCCCCAAGACCAAACATTTTTTTCAGTATTAAATTATTTTATTAATAAGACTAAGAACCCAAAGAATGGACCTCAGTTTTCCTGCTCAATGTAAAACTCAATGGCATTTCTGGTAACAATATAATCCCTAATTTTATTTATTTTTATTTAAATTAGAAACAATCTTATTTTATATATCAATCCCAGTTCCCTCTCCCTCCCATCCTCTCATGCCCCCCACTGATCCCCATCCCATCCCTCTCCTGCTCCATAGAAAGGCTGAGGCCTCTCATGGGGGATCATCAAAGTCTGTTACATCAATTGGGGCAGGGCCTAGGCTCTCCCCTGGGTGTCTAGGCTGAGAGAATATCCCTCTATGGAGAATAGGCTTCCAATATCCATTTGTACACTAGGGATAAATACCAGAGGCCCCATAGACTGCCCAGGTCTCCTAACTGACACCCACATTCAGGGGACCTGGTTCTGTCCTATGCTGGTTTCTGAGCTGTCAGCCTGGGGTCCATGAGCTCCCCCTTGTTCAGGTCAGCTGTTTCTGTGGGTTTCCCCAGCCTGGTCTTGACCCCTTTTCTCATCACTCCTCCTTCTATACAACTGATTCCAGGAATTTGGCTCAGTGCTTAGCTTTGGGTCTCTGCTTACATCAGCTGCTGGACATAGGCTCTAGGATGGCATATAAGGTAGTCATCAGTCTCATTTAGGATAGCCTCTTCACTATTGCTTAGAATCTTAGTTGGGGTCATCCTTGTAGATCTCTAGACATTTCCCTAGTGCCAAATTTCTCTTTAAACCTATAATGGCTCCCTCTATTAAGGTATCTCTTTTCTTGCTCGCCTTTATTCTTCCCCTGAGTCAGTCTTCCTAGTCCCTCATGTCTTTCTCTCTCCCTCCTCTTCTCCCCTTCTCTTTCTCCTAACTCTCTCTCCCCTCCACTCCATGCTCCCAATTTGCTCAGGAGATCTTGTCCCTTGTAGCCCACAGGTAGAAAGACCTAAAAAGTCAGTGAGCAAGGATACTGAGACAATCCCACAGGGGAAGGGCTACAGCTGTCCCTTGGCCGTTGACTAATTACAACAATGAAAGTCTGCATGAGAGGGTTTGCTCTGAGACTCATTTTCAGAATAATTTACAGCTAACCTTCATCACGTTGCACTTGTTGGCAGACTCAGGAGAGTTAAACGGAAGCAGATTGGTTTAACTTCTTTAACATTCTCCACATAGAGAACTGAGGCCTCTTTCTGGCCACACAGTATCCACCATGGCCTTGAAAATCTCTCTCCTCAACTTCAGCCCCCGCCCCAGTTTTGGAGTTCGTATAATAAAAATAAAGCGGTAAAAAAATGTTCTTGCAAATGTTCTGAGACTCATCTAATCAGTTCACCTTGAAATCCAGGGCTCCCTGCTGGTGAGTGTGCAGCATAACCACTGAGTGTCCTTCAATGTCTGTACCCTGATGGGACATCTCTCCATGTATTCCATCACCCACAATAGAAACCTAGAAGTTAGTGGAGTATATACTTATTTCTTGTAAATTTATATTTGCATTTTTATAGTTTTCAAGCCTATCATCAGATAACATAATATGAGTTGATATTCTCTTGCATGCAAAAAAAAAGTACATCTTATATCTCAACTCATGTCTTGATGTACATTTGGGCTGCCCATATTTGCATTTTTCAATGAAAGGGGGAAATGAATGAATATCAAATCTTGTCTATAAAGGATTGGACTTTTAAACTTTATATTAGCAAATGTCAAACAAGTATTGTTTAGCATATGAAATGATCCATCTTATTATATTTTAGTTTTGAGACAGGGTCTGACTATATATATCCTCTGATGGCATGAAATTCACTATATAGACCAGGCTTAAAGACATAAAGATCTGCATGCCTCTGCCTCTTGCATATTTAGATTGCTACCACCACACCCAGCCAGAAAGACTTTCCAGTTTTGTGGAATGAGGAGGGTAGGGGGTCCTGTAGCCAAATGAAGTCAAAGGTGAAGAACTAACACGCCATAGCTACTAAAATTTCACTCTGTACCACAGCCATGTGGGTGTGGTCACAAAGGTGAAAAGGACACTGCCATCAGGTAGCTAGTGACTCTTCTAGAGGCACTGAGAGGTGCTATGTGTCAGGCATTGAGTGCTGGCCCCAACTCTGACCCAAATGAAGGCTACCTCCTTAAGGAGACACCATCACACATGCTCAGATCTTTCCATTGTAAGTTCTTTCTTCCTTTTATCCTAACTGCTGACTTCTGAATAAGTGAATCATACATTTGTTAGAAAAAAATTTCTATGTGGACAATGAGAGTAAAGTAACTATTTTTAACCTAAAGAATTATAATAAAGAGGAAATGATGCTGTTGCTCTGGTAACATTTAAAATAATTTGTAACTTTAGATATTCTTTCAGTAATAAAACCATGGTTCAGGACCTGGGTACAAAGAAGTTTAAAGCCTTATTATTAATGATACAATGCCAAACATCAATGTGCTTGCTGTTGTCTGTATTACTCCTAGAGGCACTTCCCAGATAGCCTATTTGTCTGATCTCTCAGGAGAGCAGCATTGTCCTCTCTAGACCAGAACATCCTTGGAAATCACTATCATGGAGGCCTGTGGATTACTCAGTTAAAGTAAAGGCAATTAGCCACAGTCACTGACAAAATAAGAATGCAATAAGAGGAAAATGACTCTGTACTCTAACTTTCCAGTTGCTTCCATTCAAATATCCAGCCAAAGGCACAGGTCTCCTAATTTGAACTGGTTTACTCAGCCCACGTATAGACACAGAAATCCCGGCCAACCCATTTTGCATGACAATTGCAGGTCTGTGTACATTCCATAACTTAACTCCCCTGTAAAATTTCCACAGGGAAATCAGCATCTGCCTGGATATTTATTTGTTTGTTTTGTGAAGTCAGGTGGGCTGTCTGTGTTTATCAACCCAGTCTGGCTTGCATATATATTGCAGATAAGAACAAATCAGGATAGCACTTAGAAATGCTGTGTCTTTGAATGCTGTCTTGTTTCTTAATATTTCCATGATTGGGAGAGGACAGAGAAGAGACAAAGAGAGAGAGGGATGGAAAAAAACACTATTTCAAGTTTCAGCAGGTCTTTTTACCCTTGGAAGGAAGCTAGCTTCAGTGTAGAGAGAAGAATGTCTTGAAAGAGGACATAGCAGCCCTGCCTTTTCCTTCAAATAACAGGAATGTGATGGAATAGTAGACAAATGACAGTGGGCTGGATTGTACATGCAAAACTACAATGTCACATTCCTATGATGTTAGACTTCCATGCAGTCTCTGAGATGGAGCTATTCAAAATGCCTGCTAAACTACCAAGCCAAAAGGTGGGCATTGCAGGGTTTCAATTCAACGAACATGTATTGAATATCTCCCTCTGAGCTAGGTCAGGATTGTGTGTTCTTTTTTGCCTCAAGAAGCACAGAATGTGATAAGAAAGCCATTATCTATGTATACAAATTTTTAAAATTAATTATTTGTGATAGGTCAAAAAGTTCTGAAAAAACTGGCATATGCAGTATATATAAGTATTATAATATCAAGATATTGAAGTCACTTTAAAACCTTGGAAAGATATCCCAGGTGAGTCTCTCCTGTGATGGGGTCTGAGTTCATAAGGATAAGGAAAAAAAAGACCAATTCAAGCTCAGGGAACATCATGCAGCATGAAAAAGCAGTATTATATAGTTGCAGCATTGAGGCCCATAATGAATGATATGCTCAGCATCCAAACACTGGTTCAAATAGATTATAAATTTTCAAAAGTACAAGATACAAAATCCAGGGACTCAAAATTTCTAGAAGACTAAAACAATTGGACAAAAGTAGAATGCTGTCCAAAGCAAACGCAGGACTCCAAACTAATAAAGCATAAAAGGCAGGTCAAACACATACCCTCAATTACTTCTAGACCACCTAAAAGTACCAAGCTGGGAATTAAGCCTTTAACACATGGATTGTTAGGGAACATTCCAGATCCAAGCCACAGTAAAAATGGAGAACAACTGAATAAAATTTGGGAGGATTTAAACTGAATGGAAACTCCTAAAATCTATAAAGAAACAGGCTGTCATAGAGTCAGCAAGAATGTGATCCGACAAACCACGTGTATAAAAATCGAGAAGTCTGTGCTGCCTGCTAACTGCGACCCAAGAGCAAGACAGAAAACTAAAAGCTCAGGGGGAAAGATGTGGAACACACTAGAATCCTGAAAGTGCTAAGGAGAGAAGGCAACTCATTGTTTTAGGAATAACTAACAACAAACTAGAATAAGAGGCAGTCATGACTCATAGAAATACAATGTAAACAATATGTTCAAGATCTAATTTTAATTTTTCTTGTAGGCATTAATCACTTTTAAGAACATTAGAGAAAAAGTGAAGTAATGTTGACAATTTCACTTAACCATTGTATCCAGAATATTCTCATTTCGCTATTCAATTGATACGAAGTAACAAAACATTTGCACTCTTCTGAGTCTCCAAACTACAGAAGGTATTTTGACACTGAGGACATCTCTGTTTGGCAAGTTGTATTTTGAGTGTTCAGAACAGCCTTATGTGACTGGTAGTAACTGTAGACCTTGAGCAAGTTCAGTTGATCTCAACATAGTTGGAGAATGTATAAAATAACTCTGTTGAGGTCTTATTTGGGAGGAGAAACATATTCTAAACCATGATAAGATGAAAAGTATAGTCCACTTGATTGCAGTATGGGTAATTATAGCACTAATCACTAAATAATAAAAATAACCTGTTTAGTTTTCCACACATTGCAAAAATACTTAAAACACAGAGGACTTGGAGAATCCATGAAAAGCCTGTGTGAGCACAGACCAACTCCAGTCATCACAGCTAATAGGAAGGAATGAGATTCATTCAGTAAAATCAATAAGTGCTTATGTTTGGCTTTAATAAAAAGAAAGAGCAGAAAAGACAATGCCCTGATTCAGGCTCATGACTACAAAACAAAATGAAGGTGGACCTTGATAATATGTAGAAAAAAAAACTGCAAAACAAATACTAACACAAAGTAGGAAGAGCCGAGAACAGACAAATCACATTCACACAAAAACCTCTAAAAAGACAACTGAAAACAATGAAAGAAATTTTATATGTTTAAATAATATAAACAATCATGGAGAAGAAAGGCATTTATAGTGCTAAAATATGTTAGGTAGTTTTACATATTTTTCTTGAAATTTAACATTAAATATGATATTTTATAATCCCAAGTATTTTAAGTCCCAAACACTTAAAATATGCATTTCTAAAAGGAATATTCTTTTTAGCATAATCTGAATGCCATATGACCCTTCTTAAATTGGAAAATATTATACAGATACTATCTAATATCCAGACCATTTCTAGGTTTCCTTACTTTACCAATCATGTCACTATACAATATTTTATGTTTGACTTAAGGTTTTTCTTCATAAATATGTGTTGAGCTCTCCTCAACTTCTCTTCTTTCTCTTATGTAATTGTCATATTTAAGACACCAGAACTGAGGAATGCCTGCTTATGTGGAGATGTGAACATTATTTGGGTGGAGGTGGAGTGGGTAGAGTGTTCTAGAGTGAACAACTGACTAAAGGCCAGAAGAATCACTACTTTGAAGGCATACCAGTGTTTTCAGTATACTCTGAGTGGTACAGGGTACTTCATGCTATATCAAGTCAGAATGTATACAATACAGTGTCCCAAATCCAGGACAGTCAGAGCAAGATTAGGAAAGAATTAAGAGATATTTCTAGAAGGTTAGATTGGAAGCAAGGAAGTGGTGAGAATTCCAGAAGAGACACTTTTTAAAAAATTTTTTATTTTAATTTTAAATAGCTTGTTTTACATGCCAATCCCAGTTCCCTCTCCCTCCCCTCCTCCGGCACCCCCCTCATCCCCCCCATCGTCCCACCCTATTGCCAATTCCTTCCACATAGGGGATATCTAGAGTCTGTCATTTCACTCAGGGTAGGGTCCAGGCACTCCCCTAAGAGTCCAGGCTGAGAGAGCGTCCCTCTTTGTGTTACGGACACATGATGTCTGTTAGTATTTGAGGGATAAACACTGATCCACTGCTCAGGACCCCATAGGTTGTCCAGGCCTCCTCACTGACTCTCACATTCAGGGGGTCTGGATCAGTACCATGCTGGCCTCCCAGGTGTCAGCCTGGGGTCCAAGAGCTCTCCCCTGTTCAGATCAGCTGTCTCTGCTAGTTTTGCCAGCCCATTCTTTGTCAATTTACTCATCGCTCCTCTCGCTCTGTCGCTGGGTTCCTTGGGTTCAGTTCAGTGTTTAACTGTGGGTGTTTGCCTCTGCTTCCATCAGTCACTGGATGAAGGCTCCAGGATGGTTATAGACATCAAGTTCATTATCAGGAATGGGCATTCGTAGTGGTCTCTTAACTATTGCTTAGCTTGCCAATTGGTGTCATCCCTTTAGATCACTAGAGGTCACAATGGTGCCTGATCTGTCTTCTAACCTATGATTCCCTCTTCCCCCTATCCTACCCCCCAGTCAACCTTCCTGTTCCCCCATGACCTACTGTCTCTTCCTCTTCTCCCCCTCTCTATTTCCCAGCTCCTTCTCCCCCCCCACCCCTCGCCGTGATCCCCATCTGTTCAGAGGATCTTGCCTCATTTCTCTTCTCTTGGGTACCATGCATATCTTTTATGTTTTTTCCTGTTTCCCAGACTCTCTGTCATTGGAAGTGCAGACTGGCACTCTCCTGATCCATGTCTAAAATCCATATATGAGTGAGTACATACCATGTTTGTCTTTTTGTGACTGGGTTACCTCACTCAGGATGGTTTCTTCCAGTGCTATCCATTTACCTGCGAATTTCAAGATTCCATTGTTTTTTTTTTCTGCTGAGTAATACTCCATTGTGTAAATGTACCACATTTTCTCTATCCACTCTTCAGTTGAGGGGCATCTAGGTTGCTTCCAGGTTCTGGCTATTACAAATCATGCTGCTATGAACATAGTGGAGCAGATGCCCTTGCTGTATGAATTTGCCTCTTTTGGATATATGCCTAAGAGTGGAATTGCTGGGTCTTGTGGTAGATTGATTCCCATTTTCCTGAGGAATCTCCATACTGCTTTCCAAAGTGGCTTTACAAGTTGGCACTCCCACCAGCAATGGAGGAGTGTTCACCTCTCTCCACATCCTCTCCAGCATAAATTGTCTTCGGTGTTTTTGATTTTAGCCATTCTGACAGGAGTAAGATGGTATCTCAAAGTTGTTTTGATTTGCATTTCCCTGATGGCTAAGGATGTTGAACACTTTCTTAAGTATCTCTTGGCCATTTTAGCCTCTTCTATTGATAATTCTCAGTTTAGTTCTGTAACCCACCATTTAATTGGATCGTTTGGTGTTTTGGAGACTTGCTTCTTGAGTTCTTTGTATATTTTGGAGATTAGCCCTCTGTCAGATGTGGGGCTAGTGAATATCTTTTCCCATTCTGTGGACTGCCTTTTTGTCTTGTTGACTGTGTCCTTTGCCTTACAGAAGCTCTTTAGTTTCATGAGGTTTCATTTGTTAATTGTTGATCTCAGTGTCTGTGCCACTGGTGTTATGTTCCTGAACAGAAGAGACACTTTTAAACACTTATTCTGGAGAAGGGATTGTGAGGAGGTAGCGATGGAAGCCCAAGTGCCAATTAGGTATTACAGACAAGTGTATGGGCTCAGGGTGTGTTATGGAGGTGTCCTAGGGTCTTACCATAAAGGTGAAGGTTTGGCAAGTTTAAGAGTGAGCTATTGCAAGATGGCTCCAGGCTTTTGGAGGAGCATCTTGGCAACTGATGGCAACACTGACTGAAGGGAAGGCAATGGGAGTGAAGAGGAAAATACAGAGCTCTCTGAGTGGACACCACCACAGCTCACTGATGCTGGCCTCTGAAGATGCAGAGAGCAGAGAAAGACAGTCCAATCAGACTCTTGGAAGGATGGTTGGAGATGAATGTGCCTATTGCAGGCTAGGACAAGTGCAGGGGTTGGGGGGCTCTTCCAACAGTACATGTGGGCAAGAACAAAGCTAAGAATCAAAGTTGAGGGAATGACAGGGAGGAAAGTGTCCAGAGATGGATGAATGAGACCGTCGACCGGCTTTACAGATGATGAGGTGGCAACAAAAAGTTGGATAAGTTTCCAGGGTGGCACATGGACGAAGGTGTGAAAAGATATGACCTCAAGAATTCAAAGTTTAAGGTTGGAGAACAAACGTCTTTCTCTTAACCAAGCTGTGCTGTCCCCAAAGCTTAGTCCCAAGCCATTCTGTGTTCCTGTGTGTGATCCTAAGCTAGACCCTTTAAAGGAACAAATAACAATGACAGCAAGGCCTCAATGATAAGAACATTGAGGTCCCTGGATTGTCTCTCAATGACAAACTTCACTATAATTTGCTACAGTATTCATACTTACCACTTGAAAAACAGTGCAAAAGAAATCTTATTTCTTGAGAACAAGGGAAAGGGCAGAAGAGCAAGTAAGATGGGATAAAATTTTTTTTGTTCAAAAACAGTGACTATAAAAGCAAGGACCAGAGCTGGATGTGTAGTGAAGTAATAGGCCACTTGCCTAACATGAATGAGGCCCTAGGTTCAACCCCCAGCACCACAAAAGCATTAAAAGGAAAAGAGAGCAATTTGCAAAGCACCATTTCTAGGTTAACAAATTCAAGGTAGGCAAGATGCTGAACCAAAATGTAAAAAAGTGGCCCCTCTTACCTGCAGACTGCTCACCCTCAGTGGAATCTTTAAGAAACACAGGTGAGTTTTTGTCACCTAAGACCAAGCCCAGCCCAGTCATTTGTTAGTAACATTAAAATGCCAACACTACAGACATACACCAGGTATACAAACACAACTTAGGCCACCATGAATGAACTGAATGTAAGTTTATATTAAGTTCTAGGATCTGCTTCCAATTTTCCTTATCAATTTCAATTAGCCATCACCAAAAGAGTGTTTTTGATACATGATACACTAATGTTTTTTTTTCTTTTATACTTACCCAAAATGCCTATCTGGGGAATTAGTCCACTCAAATAAGTGAATAAAGGAAACAGGTGAACTTTCATTTATCTCTATTACTTAAGCGTTGCTTAGAGATATTACAAAAAGCTATGCTTACACAATGTTGGGTTCTGACTTTAGAAACTATTAATTTGACAAATCCAAAGAGACTCTCAGTCAAAAAGAACTGACATGATTTCATAATGTGTCTAAATATTGACCATTGTTCTTCAACTTTGGGGTGTTTCAATCCCAAGATAAAGAAATACCAAGCAAAAACCCCTGGCCTTCTGACCATAGTACACTGTAGTTTGTGTAACAGTGGAGACGGGTGTGGAAACCCAGCAGCTCACCTGCCCTGACAGTGCTCCTGAAGAAAGCCTCTTACATCAGAACACAACTATCACGTGACTTTTGAGAGCAAAGAAAAAGAGATGAATGGTCCTAGACCCATAAGATTTGGCCCACACTTACAGATGGAAGGTGGTGTTACCTAAGGGAATCAGGCAATGCAGTAGAGTGCTTCAGAGTCACATAACCAGTGACTATCCTTAATAGTGACTATGTCCTCTTAGTGTCACCGTGCTTACAGATCTCCTAGTCATTTTTCAGATATGTGAACTACTTACTAACCATATGCCTTTCTTGTTTCCTCTGTAGTAGCTGGGTATATTTAGTCTGGCAGGAGGACTTATTCCCTATTTAAAATCAGGTCCATTGTTCACTCTGGAATCCAGGATCAGGAAGGTTGTTCATATCATTTTGAATCTGGACATCCCTCATTTAACATGTAGATAGTAGAAAAATGCAGACTTAGCAGTCATTAGGATTTCAGATCTTGTAATGCCAGTGGTGGACCCAAATGCTTTGCAGACAAGTACTGATAATGCAAGTATCATAATCAAAGAAAATTTTATGTTCCAAGTATTACGAAGACAGAAAGATTCTTCAACTGGGTAGGATGCTAAGATGTTTCTTCCTCCCAGGCTCCATGCATGAGCCATACAAATGGTGGAAAGAGAATTTCTAGAGAGTCAGCAGGACAGGCGACTAACCCACCCACTCATGCCCTTCCTACTTCTGTGAATGCTCTCACTTCTGTCTGCCCATGCTTGTACCCCTTTCTTAGAAGACTACCTCAGTGGCGTGATATGTGTTCTCCACCCAAAGACCCTGCTGGCTAGGAAATCCTAGAGAATTCACGCCCCTAGGAGCAGCTCTTGTCCAGTCAGAGGGAGTTAGAAGACTGAGTACCCCAGCTCCTTCAGTGCTGGTGTAACTCCTTGAGGTCTCAGAATAACTAAGCTGTGGTAGTTTTGGTGACATGTCCCTTGCTAACTGCTTTCATATCCCACTTTACCCAGCACCAACTAGTGTTTCCAAGAATCACAGTACACTCCCACATACAGTCAGCAAGATGCACTTTAAACCACCAATCGCCAGTCTTCTTCTAAAGAACAGCACACTGCAACCGGGTGCCCATTTCTCCTTGGGTAAGGTAAGCAGCCAGGGGCACACGGGTGGACCAGGAAGGCCACAGTGCTGGTGGAGAGCTGGCACTCTAATGAGTTTCCTGAGTTCCAGCTGGGTGAGTCTGACCCACTTCTGCAACCCTTCCAACCAGCACATGGGCTGCCAGGAGCAGAGCGCATGGGGTAAACATGACATTTTCCTCACGCTCAGCAAGACAGGAAGTTCATTAAGTTTGGTATAAATCTTTGCCTTTAAAGTGCCAGTTGGTGATTTATTCTCTCCTTCTGTTTGGATTTTTAGAGTGTGGGTGCCAACCTCTAGAATCCAATCCAAAACCCCAAGCGAAGTCCTGTTGATAAATCAACAAAAGCCCTGTTTGCACAACGCAAGCCAGATGCAAATCCTTTATCCTTGAGAGGGAGTCTAATGATCATTTTCCAGTGTTGTAAAAGGTGCCATGGCAAAGCATCTCACTAATTCTCACCTTGGCTTCTAAAAAACATCCTCCGGGTGCTTTTCTTTAAAGAAAATCCCCAGATAAATAAAATCTCTAGGAACACCATGGGCTGCAAACACATCCAAGGGACAAGAAAATTGCAGAGAGAGGGCATACTCCTCGAGCATTTCTACAGTGCATTTGGGCAACATGATCCGCCAGCCTGAGCTCCTTCATCTGCCTAGGAGCTTTATGGAGGATCCCATATGAGACCTTTGAGAATTGCTAAGACATTAACCTCTGCTTGCTATTAGCTGCGACTTGGACATGTGACTAACTCCCTTTGATCCTCTATTTCCTTATTTTAGGATTGTCAAAAGGATGAGATGCATTCATTTGTTTGTCCTTCATGTCGGAAAAGTTGATTTAGCATCTGCAGCCTGCCAGAACTGTCCTGGTCTCAGGGATATGCAGGTGAACTGAACAGTTGTGGGCCACTGGTAAAGGAAAGCATTGAAAACAAAGGGATAGAGAAAAGAGCTGCCGCTGTCAGCATGGCGCTAACCAAAGCACACCAGCCCTCAAGAGAGTTGAGTCATTGTGTTAGGAGATGTGGGAAGCATCAAAGAGTATTAAGGGGGGGAATGGGTGGCACAACTAAATAAGGAGACAGAAAAGAGCTGATGGTATAAGAGATAGTAGCACAAGTCACCAATCAGGGGCTGGCACAGCACAGGCATCAACAAATGGAAGCTCTGGCCCCTCTCTTCCCATCCCAGAAACAAAAGTCACCACCCTGCTCTTAATCTAAGCTCTGAGGCAGAATTACCTGGTAACTGAGAAGCTGTCACCTACCACCATGATCCAATTACCCACATGGGGACAAAGATCATTTATTGTTTGCGAGGAGGAAATTGGAAATTAAGTTTTACGAGCTAACATAGAAGAGACTTCTGTTTGATAAGGATCGTTGTAAAAATCGTTACACATTTCATATCAATATAGGTAGGGAAGCACAAAAGAGGTTATAGGTTCTAAAAGCAGCATTATAGGACAGGAGACTGCTCAGAGGGTTCAGCAATACTCAGAGACAGAGCACATCTTTAAAACTTCTCGGCAGCTGGTTGTATTCCGTTTCGGAGGGGTCTCCATACATCCAACACACACACACACACACACACACACACACACACTATATTTTGAAGGCATGAATATAAACACATGTACTCCATATATATACATTTTATATATACATATACATATCCACATGTCAACATGCATGTACATGTGCTTGAGTGCACACACACATACACACATGTGTGTATACATGGAGGGAAGGAGAGAAAGAGGGAGAGGGAAGGAAAGAGACAGTGCGGTCTCAATATTCAGCCTTGGCTGGACTTTTACTTATTATATAAACAAGGTTAGCCTCAAACTCTTAACAATCCTCTCACCTCAGCTTTCCGAACACTGGGATCACAGGTGTGTGCTAAATTCATTTTCTGGTAATTAAAGGAAGTTTTTGGTATTACAGGTTGTAGGACAGTTAACTAGGTGTAAGTCACAGTCACAAAAAACTGCAATTAAATAAGACTCAAGAGCTGCCGAGGGAGGGACATGGGCTTGTAATGTTGGACTACATAGATATGTAAAGATCAAAGAAGGCAACGGTTGATTGACTGTGGCTCCGCTGCAATTCCTGCTGTGCTCATATCTTCAAAACATACATATTGGAAAGAACAAATAACTATGTCATCATCAAAGTCTAAGAAAACAACAATAAGAACTACATATTTTCCATGTTCTTAAAATACAAAATTCTCACAACTACCTTTCAGGTGTTATTTTGCTATGTTAAATTAATAACAAGGAAGTGATGATCCATTACTTACTACAAATTTACTAATCAATTGTGAGGTAGAATCCTGGGGCTGATGGCTCAGTAACTAAAGTGCCTGGTGTACATGCCTGAGGACCTGAGTTCAATCCCCCAGGCACCCATCTAAAATCCTGACATGACAACACACATTTGTCAGTCCACCATGTGATGATGGTAAAGGGGCAAGATAGGCAGATCCTCAGGGCTCACTAGCCAGCCAGACTAACCATATCAATAATCTCTAGGTATGAGGCCTCAAAAAACGTGGAGAGCAATAGGGGACATTCACTATTTCAGCATTGACCTCTGGCCTCTACACATACATGGTCATAATATGCACATGTGTGCACACATACACTCATGCACATATACACACATAACAAAACTCAAAAAAAGGAAGTAAAATCTAAAAGTTGGAAGTTTAGAAAAGAAAATCCCTGATTTACTGATTTGTTAGGACATTATTTAATTTTTATCATGGGAACTGAAAGATTTAGCAGGTAAATTTTTAACAATCTGTGGAGCAATCACAAGAAGTGTCTGATTGCTGTAGAAAATAAACAGCATATACTTCAAATAGTTCAAATTCTTGGTATTCATATTAAATATTCTTAAATATTCAGATTTACAAGGCTGTATTCTAGGAATGGTCAGCATGGCAGTTTGTGGTGGATTCCTAGAAAACAAGATTTCAAATATATTAGTTCAGAATTCAGACTAAAGAGGGAGCATCAGGAACCAATATAATCTCATCACAAATAATTCCTTCCTAGGACTATTGATTTCATTTTCTGTTGTGTTTCCAAACAGAGAAATCAGAGTGCATAATACAGCCACTACCACCCACCAGCAAAGAGCAGCTTTCACTGGACACTCCAACTCTTAGATGAGCTTGTCATCAAAATGAACCATGGATGACATTCCACCAACTTCTTCCTTGTGTCCAGCCCATTCACTACTCTCCCTGCCTTAGATTCAGGTTTTCTTTGACACCGAGTGTGTACATGTCAATACGTAGTATGGTCCTCCCCACAAAGTAAATAGTGTGCAGTAAAGTTGACATCTTGTGAGTTATTACACAAATACCATTTCATATCATCTCTGTCACTGAAAGTTAATGTCATCCTTTCTGTCATGCACAGTAAGTTGCCATCGTGTGTGGGTGGGGGGAATAAGGGCCATTGTTTGGAATTAGTTTAATGATAATCACCTGGTGATCCTGAACTGACAATTCTGGGGGCATGAAAGTTCCATGAAGGAGATGAAAGAAAGCACCCAGCCAGTCCTTGAGAAAGCCTTAGCTTGACAAAGGGAATGACAGGCTCACTTTCACATGGCCATGTCCCTCCAGGGAGCTTCATTCCAACATGGCCCTGGAGAAGCTCAGAGAGACAGCCTTACATCATCTGTACTATATGTACACTTGGTCAGGCTGTGTAAACTTTGACATGTGGGTGTCAATCTTTCTCATATTTGCAGATGGCTTTATCAGAGCGTGATTAGTTTCCAGAACAAATTTGAGCAAAAGAAAACATTACCTACAGTATGTAAGCCAACAGACCAGCTAGTTTTCAGATTTGTCTATTTACATGGGCACTAGATGTTTTGCTAAAGCTCTCTAAAACTGATGGTAATTGAACAGTGCCAGTGTGCTAGTGGAAGCTGATGAATTGTAAAGGTTTTATAAACAACCAGGGTGGATTTGGCCACAGCCTTCCTAGTAATGTTTGTTAATCTCCCTGAGCAAGTGTGCCCCTAACACAATGTAAATACACCAGAATTTGGAGGTGTCAATAGTGTAACTTTTACTGTTTGTAAAATCATTCTTTGATATCATCAGTAAGTTTACTGAATGTCCCATGGCCAAATATAATAAAACCTTAAGTAAGCGCTTACAGAGAAATAAGGGAAAACATGTGTTTTATTTTTACCACTGCATGTTTGTTAAAGGCTCGCCGTAGACTGATAAATATAGCCTGTGTGCAGGTTTCTGTCTGGCTTCCAGGGAAAGTGAGTTTATTCTGGGCTGAAACAGGAAAGGATCTATTTGAAATTATTAAATGCCCAAGTTTCCATATTTGACTGAAGGTTCTAGCACTTCCAGGGAAAATCTTTATCGATTTAAAATTATCTGTCAGTTCAAAACATCTTTAAGATTTATTTCAAGTAAAATTGAGGATGCATATGCAGCTGGTGAGAGCTGTGTCCAGGCATAGAAATTCCTGCACACACACCTGTGTATGGGTGTGGCTGCAACCAGGATGATGTCAAAAGCTATCCAATGAGCCTCCCATTGTGTCTAAGCTCCCTGGTTAACCACTAGAGGGCTTGTCTGTTTCCAGTAGACACACAACAGAGAAACAAGGTTTCAAGTATCATAGAAAAATGTTTGAAAGCCTCCTTTTGTTTTGTTTCCCTTCCCTCCCTGGTTCCATCCCTTTCTTTTTTTTTCTTGGAAAAATCTCATGGTCACCCCTTTTTTGATGACACCTGTGAACATTTTGGGAACCTGACAAACTCCCCACCCCAGTACATCTGGCCGTACTAGAGCCCTGGAGGTTAACAGACAGCCCCCTGGACTACAATATTGATGGCAGAGAAAATGAAATGGTGGTGACATTTTAAAAGAGGAATTTGTGAACCATAGATCAGCATGGCCGGCAGCACATAAAATCAATACAAATAACCGAAACCTTAATACCTTAATCCGGGGAAGAGGCTAGCTTTATCAGGCACCGGGAGGGGGGCAGCTGGAGAGCCCACTGCTATTGACTGACTTAGGAGATGCCTTGAGCCAAGCACAATTATGGCTGAGGTGTTTTGTTTGTTTGTTTGTTGTTTGTATGCTTTCACAGCAATCCTGCTCCTGCCACATTGATCTAGCAAAAACAAGACAGGCTTCCACTTTTTGCAAATCATCTTCTGCATTTAAATCTGTTAAAGGCAATCCGGCGGCTCTCTGGGCCTTCCCCTAGTGTGGTATCTAAATGCCAAGAGGGAGTCTCCCACATTGTGAGCTCGCTTGTGCTTACTGATCTCACGATTCACTGTGAGGAGGAAAAGTCATTTTCTCTTCATTGTGGCCTGAAACTTCCCTGTGTGTGATTAAATTTGTGCAGCTAGCCCCAAATAAATAAATATAAATAAACAATAAAAATTAATGAGAGTTCAAGCCTGGTATTATAAGAGGATGATCACAGTAATTGCAATATGAAACTCTTTGCACAATTGCATCAAAAAATACTCAAAGAAATCTGTTGTCAGTTTAATGTGAAAAAGATAGGTTAAAAAATACTATGCTTTCTATTTCTTTGTGTGTGGGGGGGTGCTTTAAAACAGTGCAAACTACAGGAAAAGTATCATTGGCAAAAAAAAGCACAATGCTTGGAACACCACTTTTAGCCAGTTTCCCTGTGGATAGCCCTCCATTGGCACGTTTGATTCGGAAGGCATTAGGAAGTCCAGTTACCACCAGACACAGCAGTATGAAGGTTCTGTGTAATACCAGGCCAAAAAACAGTCTCTTCTGAAATCATGCAACCTCATGCTTCTAGAAAGGTAATAAGCAACCACAGTAACCAAGCCATCTTGTTTACAACTTACAAAGACTTGGCCAACCAGACCTAGGGCAACCTTTAAAGAGCTGGGAAATGAATCTCTGAAAAGTATTGAAAATAACAAGAAACTGTTTTCTTCTTTTTTGCTTAGTCCATCACATAAGTGAAGGGGGCAGGAAATAATTGACATCCGTGGTGTCTGTGTGAGCAGGAGGACAAAATGGCAGATTCTTTTTTCTCTTGTAAATGGTAACTTCTAGCTTTGAATGCTATGATATGCAAGGCATATGGACAGAGAGGTAAATGCCCAGCATCTTTGTCTCTGTGGATTATGAAGAGCTAGGAAACTAAATGAACCCTACTGTTCCCCACGCGATAGGACAGATGGGTATTAGAGCCAAATGCATCTCAGTCAAGCCAGAACCTTACTTTCCCCATGGTCTTCCTCTGCCTTAGACATCAAGGATGAAAATTATGATATTGAAGGCCCTCGGGAGACAAAGCCCTTCCAGGGTTCTGGAACCTTCTAAGTCCTCTGCAAACTCATGTTATGAACCCGTGGCTCTGA
The DNA here is from genome assembly GCF_017639785.1 of Mesocricetus auratus. Lineage (NCBI taxonomy): Eukaryota > Metazoa > Chordata > Mammalia > Rodentia > Cricetidae > Mesocricetus > Mesocricetus auratus. Next base: position 114,090,075 of record NW_024429189.1, read on the forward strand.
GAAGGTGACAGCCCAGCAGCCTGGCATTGCGGTTGTTAATGTGTGCACAGAGTAACTCTGTTTGTTTGTAGGTCCTTAGTAGAAGGGTGTCTGATGTTGACTTTTTGAGGCTAATATTGTTTGAATTTTCTCTCTGACTCTGAACCACCTTACAGAGGGCTCTTTTTTTCTTCCTGTGATGTTTGTACATTCATTACCTTTTAAAATGTCTCGAAGTAGTAAACAGTCCAACACTTCTCTCCTCCACACATCTATTGTCAGAAAGAATAGAAACCAGACCGCCAAAGACGGCGTCAGATGCTGTCGCCTGCAGCTTGCCCTGGTCATAAATATCTGGAGCTTGGGAGAGAGTGGGGAGGACATTCCCACAGTGCAGCCCAACATGGTTAAGGTCCCTTCAGATGCTTAGAGAGAAACCATGGCCATTTCTGAGAGTATAACTAACCCAACTTTGCATTCATGTTTTGTTTTGGTTCATAAAATGTTCTGCAGGGAATGAGAGCTGAGGTGACACAGGCCCCTCTGTGTCTGCATGAATGTAGGTTTCCTTTAATGCATACCAAACTGAATGCCTTTTTGCCATTTGCTCTAACAAGAGCCATGAGGAAGGGTTGATTTTTTTCTGGGGGAAGGAAGGGGAGAAAGCCATTTCATGATAGTTTCTCTCTCTCTCAATCTCTGTGCGAAGAAGTGAGCATATATCTCTAATCTAGCGGGATTGGGATGGGGAAAGACTGACTCCTTGACACTCAGTGGGTGAAGAACTATTCTCTGTTCTCACAGGCATTTAGTGACTACAATGTTGATCAAACTAAAAGCCATGCCATCCTGGTGGCCTGTCAGCTTAGGAACTTCTTTTTGTCTTTCAAGGTGGCTCTAACACAACTCTTTTAAGTGTCTCCACTCCTGACTGTGTAGGTTAAGAAGGCAAAACACATCTCAGCCTACTCCACTCCAGAGACACTCAGAAACAAGCTCTGGTCCATTTCTTCCTCAGGGATATGCACCCTGCATGACCCTTGTGAGCAATGGGAGAGAAATGAGAGCTAACTAATGACACCAACTATAGTCAGCAGGAGCAAAGTAAACCTACAGCACCCAAGGGGCATTTTCTCAATAAAAAAACACCTTCTTTGAGGCAAGAGCATATTTTTAGGAGGTCGGCCAGGTGTTTTACCCATCACTCAGGTCAAATGGTGTGATTCAAGTAAATCTTCATCTGGTCAAGGACCCTGAGGTTCAGGGTCTTGTGTAGAAAAATGGAGGCTTGAGTCTCTATTTTGAGTTTCTATGAGCTAGACTGTGGCTCTGTGAATTTCATCCATTCAAAGCCCACTGGGGAGGATTTTCTACTCTATCAAGCTTTAGCAACTGCCAATCAGTTAACAGAAGAGAAAACAAACGATCGATTGTCACATTCAGGGGTAAAAACACAAAGATTGGATATTTAGGGAAAAAGATGTCTATGGCATGTGTTACCTATGGTTGGAAAGAAAAAAGAAAGGTAAGCAGAAGAATGAAATGAAAAGTATTCATCCTCCTCCACCACCAAGTCCAAGTTTTAATTGTGTCTCATTAGAGAGTCTCTAACACAGACAGGGGGTCTCTCTGATCAGACTAAACTATATGTACTTAAAGCAGTTTATAAAGACTGAGGCAAGTCTTTAAAACCAGTTTAGGGGTCAGAATAAGACTACCTTCAGCCCATACCTCTTGCCTGATAGAAAGGATTTTCCTTATTCCTGGTAAGTCCATTTCTCAGGTTGGGTTCCCTGGGAAGCTGCCTATAATGTGAGGTGAAGTTAAATACCTAAAGACCCTTGGGGAATGGTGATATCAAAGGAAAAGGAGAGGAGTAAGTTAAGAGGAGGAATCTGGCACAGTACAGACCTAACAAAGTCCACACTCAGCAGAGCTCAGATCAAAGGGTTTTTGGAATAATCTCATGTTGAGCAGAATTTGTTCAAGGCTTGGACCCCTGGCCTGCTCTGGCACCATCCAGAGGCCATGTCAGGAAAACTGAATCCTGAGGTTCATCTGCCACCTCAGTCTAGTCATCATAGTGTAACAAAACCCACTTTGAAAGGAGTTCTGAGTGGCACATCTTCACATAGACCACACCAAATAATACTTCTTCCCTCATCACCAGCCCTCCAGGCAGCACTCAGAATGTTGACAACAAAGATTCACAGACACCAGCACTTTGCAAAAAAAAATCCTGCTGAAAACATGATCCACTGCCATGTTTTCGCTGTCCTATGTTATAATGTGGTTGCAAAGCCAGATATGGTGGCTCATGCTACATGGATATGAATATTGAAATCTAGCACACCATTGAGAAAATTCTAGTTATACTTGAATTTGTATTCTGACTTGTCAGGTCTGCCTTCCATTTTACTCCAGCTCACATTTACTCCGTTGTTCAGGCAATGTCTACTTCAGCATCTGCATTAGTTTCTTTTCCAATTACTGTAATAAAATACTCTGAAAAGTAGCTTGGGGGAGGATTTATTCTAGCTCACAATTACAGAGTATGCTCCATCATGCTAGGAAATTCAGAGCAGCAAAAGCTTGAAACAGCTAGACACATTGTATCCACAATCAAGCAGAAAGCAACCAACGCAAGTTTTTGGAATTTCCTTTTTCCATTGTACAGTCAAGGATCCCATCCAGGCAATGGTACCATCCATAGTGGTGGGTCTTTCACAAATCAATTAACGTGATCTAGGTAATTCTCTGCAAGCATGCCCAGAAGCTCCTCTCTCATAAGCTCCTAAATTCTGTCAAGCTGACAATTAACACTAGCCATCATTTCATGATAGCCAGCCCTATAGGCTGTAGTTCAACCCTGGAGTTTACAAAACACAGTCTATGGGAGCTCTTGTGGTGGAACCAGTATTTATTCCTAGAGTATGAATGGACTTTGGGAGCCCATCCCCATGGAGGGACACTCTCTCAGCCTAAATACATGGAGGAGGACCTAGGCCCTGCCCCAAATATGTGACAGACTTTGATGGTCCCCCATGGAAGGTCTCACTTTCCCTGGGGAATGGATGGGAAGTGGGGGGGCAGTATGGTGAGAGGCATGGAAGGGTGGGAGGCAGAGGGAACTAGGATTGGTATGTAAAATAAGATTGTTTCTAATTTAAGTAAAAAATAATAATATTAAAAGAAGAAAAACAAGGCACAAAGAAAAACAAAGACTGGAAATTTCTGTCTGTATTTCTCTCTGTGACATGCCATTTCAGCACACACCCTATCCCTTGACAGGTGTTCAGTCTTATCCCTAGAGTATCCTACCTACACTGCTACTCAGATGACGTGGGATGGCTCTGAGTGTGGTTCTGAAGATGGAATCAAAGCACATGCAGACCATTTTTGACCCAAGGGACAATTTTGGCCTCACATCCCATTCCTGGATCCTCTAAAATCCCCACTACAGCCTAAAGCACTGTCTCTCATCTGAGCTCCTAGAAAGATAGTACTTTCACATTTTTTTCTTGTTCACTTTTCCTATTTTTCTATAGGCACCTTACAATGTTAGAAGGAGTATATGTATTTTTTTTTGGTTTTTATGAGACAGGGTTTCTCTGTATTGTTTTGGAGGCTATCGGTCCAGCCCAGCCTCGAACTCACAGAGATCCGCCTGCCTCTGCCTCCCGAGTGCTGGGATTAAAGGCGTGCGCCACCACTGCCCGGCTAGAAGGAGTATATTAAGTTGGCTGCATCTATAGTTGAAGCACCCACAGAAGTGAGTAGAGGCAGTGCTTAACTGTTGCGGAATAGTTTGTTTAACTATGCAAAGATGTGTTGTGTTTGCTTAATTATGTAAAGATGTATTGCTGTTTTACCTTGCCTGCCTAAGGCACCTGATTGTTCCAATAAAAAACTGAATGGCCAGTAGTGAGGGAAGAGTACATTCTGACTTTTGGGCAGGCAGAATAAGTAGGAGTAGGAATTTAGGCTCAAAAGAGAGGAAAAAGGAAGAAAAAGAGACACCAGGGAGATGCCAGGGACCAGCCAGCCAAACACAGAGGAAGCAGGAAAGTAGGACATACAGAATAGAAGGTAAAATGCCCCAAGGCAAAAAGTAGATAAATAGAAACAGGTTAAATTAAATTAAAAGCCTAAGCTAAGGTGGAGCATCCATAATTAATAGAATCTCCACTTCTTTATTTGGGAGCTGGTTGGTGGATGAAAGAAAATTCCAACTACAACTTAACTGCTCACTACCTCACCAGTGACTCCATTTAGCTGTTCTATCTGAAGGAAAGCAGAACAATAGAGGCCAACATTGCCTCTTTATCTGAAAGAGAAGCTGAAGCAATGTGACCCCAGATATTGGGGGGGGGTTCCTTTCTCCTGCAGCTTTGTGGGCTATGAAGCAGGTGGGTGGGAAGGACCCTGCCCATCTTCAGCATCAGAGAGAGTGAAGGAGCACTAGATGACTTTGTGGTCCCCAGCACCAGAGAAAAATAGAGGTAGGACTATGCTAGCCCAAGGGAGCTCTCAATGGGAAGCTTGCTTCTTAATAGAAACCCCATGTATTGTGCAAAGAGGTGTGCAAAGAGGTGTGCAAAGAGGTGACACCCAAGAGAAGCTTCTCCTCTGACCTCCCTTATCTTCTACACCTCCCCTTTATCTTCCTCACGTAGCTACTATACTCTTAGAGTTGTCAGTGACTGCTCTAGATTCTGTTATTCCTTGGAGTATCTAACTGACTTGCACCCTAAGAAGAACACAAACAGACCCTCACTTGAAAGTAGAAAGAAAATATGTACTCTTTTCATTTAAAACATCAAATTTAGCCAGCAAGATGGGTTTAGTGGGTAAAGCTGCTTGACACCAATCCTGATGACATAATTTGATCCCAGGACTTGATGGTGGAAGGAGAAAACCTACTACACATGTGCCATGGCTTATACACGGGGACACACACACACACACACACACACACACACACACACACACACACAAATGTAGTGTTTTTAAAATAGAAAATCAAATTGTATTCGTGATTGATAATAATATATATGAATGTGTACAGTAAATACATTCACATATTTGAGCCATGCGCTCCATATGGTCTACTTAGCTCAAACCCATTGGAGACAACAGCACACAGATCTCTTCCAGGCACAAATTTCCATCTTACTCTTGCACAAACTCAGTTATTCTCAAATATGAACTTTTGAAAGAGGCAAATAGTACCAGTGCTTTGCAAAGTGCAGAGCTAGTGTTAAATTGCCAGCCTGATATAATCAGAGCTGACCTTCGCCTGGCTTTGTGTGCATTTGGGTTTCTTTCCACTTCCGCTTTGCCTGCACAAATAATACCAGTTTGGATGAGTTGGGAATATTAGCTGCAATATTAGAGAACACATTTTACTTTTAATTGAGTGTCTCATTCTGGGAATGAGAGCCATATGTCACAGCTGCCTAGGAGCTGAAAGGCAGGCATCACAAAGGGTCTAATGCCAGGGTCTGTCTCTAGATCTGTCAAAAACAGACTCAGTCACATTAAATCTCTGCCTCACACACTGCAGGGACACCCAAACTCTTGCTGATAGTTCTACACATTCCTGAGGGTGTCTGGCCTCCATGGAGAGTCTCCTGGCTCCATCTTCCATTGCTATATGCTGCCAGATTTCATCCCTACATCTACACCCATTTTTTAAAGCCACAGACAAGAAGTAGCTTGTAGTGAACTAGATGCCTCAGAGCAGAAGTGCTGGGAGCTGAAAGACATCACATGAACACACCTAGGGATGCCCACTTGCTAGCTCAAGACACACACAGAGGGAGTCAGGAGTCAGGAATCACTAACTTCATGAGAGTTGAGTCAGTGGGTCTCAGAAACTAGTTAAGAATTGTCACAGAAGGCTGGGTGACACTTGAGTTGGTCAGCAGAGCCAGTCTTTATCTTCTTCTTGAACGTTCGTTTAGGGCCCCCAGGAGACAGCTATGGTGGAGTCTTGGTGAGGGTCCCTCTGTGTGCCCATCAGTATACCTGTATCTGACTTTTGTATACATCTACCAAGTTCATGGAAAAGTTATGAGAGTTTTAGGATCTTGTCTTTATAAAGTGCTTTATTCTTGGGGTCAAGACCATGCTGGTGAAACCCACAGAGACAGCTGACCTGACAAGGGGGAGCTCTTGAATCCCAGACTGATGGCTGAGAGACCAGCATGGAACTGATTCAGACCCCCAGAATGTGGTGTCAGTGAGGAGGCCTTGGCAATCTCTGGGGCCTTGGGTAGTAGATCAATATTTACCATGGCATAAAAATGAACTTCGGGAGCCCATTCCACATGTAGGGATGCTCTCTCAACCTGGACACATAGGGCAGGGCCTAGGCCCCCTGCCCTGGATGAAATGACAGACTCTGGAGATCCCCCAAGGAGGGCCTTACCCTCCATGGAGAACGGTGTGGGGATTAGGGGGGGCTGGAGGGCTGGTGCAGGGGCAAGGGAGGAGGGGAGGGAAAAGGAGCTAGGATTGGCATGTGAAGCAAGCTTGTTTCTAATTTAAATAAAAAATTATATTTAAAAAGTTCCATTTCAAAACAATGAAAATATAAACTAACAGATGATATCTAACTCATATGTCATACCATAATGGGACTGACAAACATTCATTCATTTATTCATCTATCCATTTGTTCATAATTTTCATAAGTTTTATTTAATTCCCTAATTATCAGACCGTATGAACAGCCCTATATGTATCAGTGAGAAAAAAATGCTTTATTCTGGCCCTAACCAAAATGGGGCTTTGGCTTCAGAATTCTTTGTCCCATTCCCTCCCCCCTCCCACCCTCCCATGCCTCCCATCGACACCTCCCAAACTATCCTCCACCCACTCCCCAAGGATAGTAAGGCCTTCTATGGGGTAATCATCAAAGTTTGTCACATCATTTTGGGGAAGGCCTACGCCCTCCTCCATGTATATGGGCTGAAATAGTATCCCTCTATAGGGAATGGGATCCCAAAGTCCATTTGTGCTCTAGTGATAAATACTGGTTCCACTGTTAGAGGTCCCATAGACTTCCCAGGCCTCCTAACTGGCACCCACATTCAGAGGGCTTGGTTAGGTCCAATGCTGGTTCTCCAGCTTTACGACTGGGGTCCCTGTGCTCTCACTATGTCAGGTCAGCTGATTCTGTGGGTTTCTCCAGCACAGTCTTGACTCCTTTGCTTATCCTCCTCCCTCTCTACAACTGGATTCCAGGAGTATGGCTCAGGGTTTAGCTGTGGGTGCCTGCTTCTGCTTCCATCAACTACTGGATGAAGGCTCTAGAATGACAATTAAGGTAGTCATCAATCTCATTATAAGGGAAGGGCATCAAAGGTAGCCTCTCCACTACTGCCTAGATTCTTAGTTGGGGTCATCTTGGCTCTTCCATTTTCTAATTCTCATAGGTAGAACTATGACAGCTCATTCTGCTGGCCTTCTGATGAATCTCAGCTCTGCCACATGTAAGTCACTACAGGGCCTTTGCACCTTCCTTGGAAACAACTTAATTCAATCACAGCACCTGCTTAGAGCTGAGAATAAGAGCCAGTGACTAAGGGGGCTTCCTCTCACCTGACGCCGTTAGCAGTCTTCCAACTCCCAACCTCATCCACCTACTGGGCATAATTTTCTCCATAGCACATATCATTCTCTAACATTATTTATTCATGCATTTGCTTTTAAGTTATATGTTGTTTTCATTTAGTAAGAGCCCAGCCTTTTTTACCATGTGTTCCAGCACCTCAGATACATTGCTGATTGAATGAGTAAATAAGTACATGAATAAATGAACAAAAGAATGAATGATGTATTAGGTACATGCACGTGCATGCATGCGCTTGTGTGTGTGTGTGTGTGTGTGTGTGTGTGTGTGTGTGTTTAGATGAGAAATCAGCATAAGGTATCTTCCTCAATCACTCTTCACATTGTTTTTTGAGACGGTCTATCGCTGAACCTGGATTTCACTGATTTGGCTAGACTGACTGTCTTGTGGGATTCAGGAATCTTCCTGTATCTCTCTTCCCAGCACTGGGACCATAGGCATAAATTTAATACACTTGGCTTTTATGGGAGTTTGGAGGGCCAAACTCAGGTCCTCATGCTTACTGGACAGGCAGTTTACCAACTGAACCATCTCCCAACCTTTTCAATACTAACAAGGATGATGATAATGTTGTTATTAATAGTGAAGTAAACAGAGAAAACAGAACTCATTGTGTAGTCTACCATGGCAACCACTGGCTTGATTTTTGGATCTGTCTTCCTGTTTCTGTCTCTCTTCATTTAATTTCCTTCCTGAGCCTCCAGGGCAAGTCTCCTCCTCTGTTGCTATTTTTCTTTCTTTCTGTCATGCCTTTGTTCCTGGGAGCCCAAGGCTCCCTCCCTACAGTAAGCTGTCAAGACAAGGAACACCCTGGCAGTGATGACTGATGGCAGGTGAATGACTCCCAATGATTTTTCTTTGTGCCTGTGTTTATTTAGCAGTTTTAAGTTTCATTTAATCCCAAGGAAAGGTCCTAGGTATGGACTGGAGATCCACAAAAAAGGCCCTCAGGTTTGGCTTGTGTGCAAGGAGCTCAACGTTGCTGGATTCTGATTCTTACTCAACAGCACATAGCCCACCCACTGGGCTCAGTTTCTAGTAGTTCTCAGACCTGCCCAGGCTCCAGAAGCCTTAGTTCCTTCTTTACTGTCCAGAAGAGAGCCTCACTCTCCTTGCTCCTTGCCCACTCATAGGGCAAACTTGGAAGTTCAGAGACATTGCCACACTAGGTTTAGTAGAGCCACTTACCACAGTAGTAGGGTCTCAGACCTGAGGGATACCTGAACAGGTAAGTACTGGACAGTCCCAAAGAGTGAAGTGAATAATAAAGATGTTTCCAGACCATAGGATGATGGGACCCACACAGTAGAGAATGCTAGAGACATATTCTAATGTCTAGAGCATACCCAGACTTAGTCAGTGAATTCCAGCCTGGGACAGGACAGAGGTTTCACTGTGAACTGTGTTGACTGATGTCCCAGATGTTGAGCAAAGGTACATAACTTGTTTTCTGCTAACTAATTTAATCTTTAAAAGGTTTTGTTCTGGATAAAAAGCAACCTAGCACACCCCTAGCCTTGGACCTTGGAAATCTGACCAGTAATTTCTCCTCAAGTTTTAAAGATAATTTACAGCTTTGTTTTTGAACTAGAAAACAAATTTCTCCTAGAAAGATGGTTTTAATATAGAAAACACAGCTAGACACAATGAAATAGATAAAAATTCTTCCGTGAGTCTGCCACAACCAGGGAAACTATGATCACTCTGCTTGTGATGTCGGACTCCACATTGCTTGTGATATGGGACTCCACACTGCATGCAAAGCCCAGCTGTGCCCAGTCTTTGCTGCTCCTGTAGAAAATGTGTAACAGGGACATATACGCATCAGCAGAGGAGAAATGCAGAGGAATTGCTCTAGGCTGTGTTAAAAGTGGATGGAAAAGTCAAGGAGAGTGTGAACAGACAGGCCATCTTCCTAGGGAAAGGGCAGTCACATGAGAAGCAGTCCCTGTGTTAGGGAGAGGGGAAGGGAAGGGTCATAAGTCACTGGGCCTCACCCCACCCCGGCCAGCTCGCATGTGTTCTGTGATCACAGCTTCCAATGTTCCTCTTTGTCCCTGGATCTGTGGAACTGGATGTTTACAGATCCAGAGTCCCTAGTTCAATAGGACAAGGGCGGCCAAGCTGAGCCAGGAGAGTGACCATAGTGTTGCTAAATACCATCACAGTCATTTTTACGTGTTGGTCCTCTCCACTGAGGAATTTGCACATATCTAATTCACCTTGGGATAATGCGAAGAGGATGAACAGGGCTCTCTTTCCTGGTGAAGTATTGTGACTCACTAAATCCTAGGCTCTCGTAAAAGAAGAAAACTGCTGTGCCTTCTACTAACTTTACTCAGTGTGTGGAAATTAGCTGCTCTTTCTCTGCCTAAGACAGTCAAGTGTGCAAGTTCAGAGAAGCATTTGGAACTTTCAGTGCAATCAAGTGAGAAGATGCAGTTCCAACATTCCATTTTAGAGACGACAAGTCCAATTTAGTCAGATAGCAAATACACACACACACACACACACACACACACACACACACACACACACCACATACATATGATGAGCATGAACTTCCCCTGCCCCCACTGTGGTTGCAAGAATAGTGGCACATGATAAGGAAGACCTAGGACACCTGTAAGGCTTTGAGTTGGCACAGTGTCACCTCTCCATTCGACACTCAAACCTTCACTGACACTTTTTCTCAGAGCTGGGCCTGCTTGTGGTGCATCTGGCTTTCAGAAAGTAATACCTTAGGTACATTGTATATTGATGGCTAATGTCTCTTCTTAGGAAGTGAAGCTTGACACGGAAACTCCAAGACACTCCCAGCAGGACAGAGACCAGGTCATCCACAGTGGTTCCTTGATAGACAAGCCCTCTATTGACTACTGACTTGACTTCTCTCTGTTTCCCTCCACCCCCATGTACTTCTCTCCCTTTCCCTTTCCTTCTCGTCCTTTCCTCTCCCTTTCCTTCCACTGCCCCTCTACTCCTCATCTCTCTCTGGTACTTTCTAAATTAATCTTCCAAATAAATGTGTTGTCCCTGTACCTTTGTTTCTTTCTTTCTTTCTTTCTTTCCTTCCTTCCTACCTTTCTTTATTCCTTTCTTTTCCTGCTTCTCCTCCTCCTCGTTCTCCTCCTTTTTCTCTTCCTTGTTCTTCTTGTCATCTGAGTACTGGAATTAAACATGTGTGCCACCATGCCCTACCAACGTCTCTGTTTCTTGGAATTCTTTAGGGGCACTAGTCCAAGGCACTGACCAATGTGGTGACAAAAATGCATTATTCAGGACTCAATGTAGAACTTACCTCTTCCCAGAATCCTTCCTTGTTCTCCTTCCTGACACCCAATGTTGGATCAGAAGTGTGTCCCATGAACTCCCTGTACAAACAAGCTTCTCAACCCTGTTTCTTAGCAAATAGAATGTCTCCAGAGAACAAGTACACATGAGAGATGAAGTAGAGCCCACCCAAACCTCATGGTTCACCCAAAGACTTCACAGAGCTAACTCCAACTCCAATCTGTCCTGGCTTCACCTCTCATGGAGGTCCTTCTCCTGTGAAGTACTTATCGACCAGTGTTCTCTGTGACAGTGATGTTGACAATTTGTCTTTTCTCAGAAACATGCAGTGAAAACAACCTTTCAGTGTAGCTCAACCTCCATTGCTCAATATTAGTCTTTTTCCTGGAAACATCTGATTGGAAAGGGATGTTAACTACTGACAGATCATTTCTCAAGCCACTTTGAACACATGGACCCAAGTGCACAAAGGATGTGAACTCTAAACTTTGAGGGTTGGGTCTTCTATTTCAGCAGATTCCTGTCCAGGAAGACGTGAAGCTATTTCTTTACCCCCAAGGACTTGTACCTCCAAAGTGGCCTCAAATTAATGTTCCCAAGAACAATGTCATTAAGTAACACCTCTAGTTCAGACAAAAGTATCAGAAAAGATTTTCATGGCTCTGAACTTGATATTACTATACCTACAAATGACATCCGATTAACTCTTTGGCCTGAATCCAAAGTAAATGACTTCTGTTCATTGCATTTTCAAGTGAATGTGCCTCTCCCTTGGCTGCAATAATTGGGAGGCAGCAAAGAGCTGTTAAGTCATGGTAAGATTCCTGGTTGTTTTCTGAAAATCTGTTCACCAACTCCTCTTCAGGGAAGTTGCAGGCACAGTCCCTGGAAACTAAAACCCTATAGACAAGAGATTAGAGACAAATCACAAGAAAAAATTTCTCAATGAAAATTGAGGTGGAGCCTGTGAAGTCTTTAGAAGAAGGAAGATGGCCTCAGGGCTGCTAAAAAAACACTGAGCAGGCTTAATTGAGTGAGGCCTTTGCCAAAGCCTTTCTGTGAGGAGAGATCGTACTGAACTAACTTCCCATGAACTTGAATAGGTGCCATCAAGCCAGTAGGACCCTCTGTGCTGGGACTCAAAGTTCTGGATTTTCTGTTACATGACACAGGAAGTGCCAGTATTCAAAGGTGGGTTGGGTAGGTGGCTAGTAGATTTCTTTTCTTACAGCTTTGTGCTGCCAGGTTGGACTACTGTAGTGAAGCTCTGAGCCCTCTGAGCCCTGGTGGACACACACATTTACACACAGTCATACAGGTTGGAAACAATAGTTCAATGGCAAGAAGATGGGGGAATAGCAGAAAAAGAATGGAAATATCACCTGTCCAATCCACATTGTGTGAATCTAGATCCAGGAAGAGGCTGAGGACTACTGTAAGGTGAGGCCTAAGCAGGTGCTTGAGGAACAGCTGCCTCATATAGCGAGAAGCACATATGAAAGACAGTGTGTTTACTAGAGTATTGTATTCACCTTTAATATCTCCTGGGCGTCATTCATGCTCCCACTGAATGCCTCATTGACATGGGGAATTAATTCTTCTCCCTGTCCTTACTATGCATTCAGACATTCTGTCCAAACTGGAGTCTGATTCAATGCTAAATTCTGAAGGCTTTCCCCTGATATTGTACTAACTCTTAGGTGAATACATTGACCAGGTTAATGAAGCTTTGGCTCTGTTTGCCTGTCTGTCCCCACATCTCATTTCAGTTGATAAAACACTTCACAGAAGTTAAATCTGGTGTGGCTTGGTCTGCCTCTAACTCAAGCAGAGGGAGAGAGCAAGCAAAGGCCCAGAAGAGGGTCTTCGTCTTAAATACAGCCAGATTAAGTGTCCTCCATGTCTTAAAAGCACTTAGTGAATTTGTTGAGAAGGGAGATACAGACCTGGGAGGATTCTGGAAATCCAAGGTGGGAGACAAGGAAAGGTTCAGATAGACTGTGTCCCCTGAGGCCCACTTAAGACACTCTGGGTTTCTTTTGATTTTTGTTTTGTTTGAGGCAGTACCCTCCTTATGCAATCCATCCTTACCTCAAAGTTACTGTGCAGCCCAGGCTGGTCTCAAACTCCTGCCTGAGCCTCCTGAACCCTGGCTTTACAGGCATATGCCACCACATGTAGCTATTTCGTGCTTTCTAATACAGAAATGATTGCTGGCCTTTGCTTTTACAATAATCACATTAAAATAACCCTCTCCATGTAATATATAAATGTCTTATTTTTAAAAAGCTAATTAAACATACTATTTGCATTAATCATATATATTCCTTTCATGCTCAACTACATATATAAATGAGGTTTAGTGTGATATTTCAGAGCACACACATTGTTTGTATGTATCAAGTCTTATAAGCGTAAAAGGATGTTAGGCAGCTACTCTTTAAGAAACCAAATTTGTGTGTGCTCAAAGAAAGAATGTTCACAATGATCTGAAAGGGCCATTTCGAAACTTCCTACAACGGTGAGTACATAGATTCCCTTCATTTACTTCAACCAAACACAGCACAACAGAGGAATACAGACAGAGAGAAGTGAATTCAGTCATCTTTGTTAGGCCAAATAGTCAAGATACCCATAATTTTTACACAGCAATTGTTTTTGCCTGGAAAAATCTAATTATTTTTATGTAAAGGTACATTTCTCATGTCAACATTAAGTGGGCTCATTGTTGTTAATTTTAGATAAAATATACATAATGTTCTATATATCATAAATACAGGTATCAAAATATGTCATTAATGTAGCCACAAGCTCTCCAGAGTCTTCACCTTTTAGAGTGGTAAAAAGAAGTTCTGAACCCAGAGTTATCCAAGTTTTCATCCAATTTAGCTTCACACTAAAGAATGGGGTCCTCAGTGTACCAGGATGGAGCCCAGGGCCTTGAGGATGATTGGCAAATGCTCTATCCCTGAGCTGTAACTGCAGCCCCACATGTCAAGATTCCGAATACCTTTGGGGAGTCCTGGAGGGTGTCTGTCCAGCCTATTAGCCAAGCTCTGAGACTTCTCCTTTGACTAAAAGTTGGCAGAAGACTGAGTTGCGTGTATGCACTGAGGCAAAATAATAATAATAATAATAATAATAATAATAATAATAATAATATAGCATTAGAAAACCATCTTCCAAGTGGCCCCTTCTCTTTGTAAGGGAGGAGCCCCTGTGACACAGTGAACACATTAGGGAAGGGCAAGCATGCTGAATCCCCAGGCCATCCTTCACCTGTGCTCAGCTGCCTACAAGTTGGTTTTAACACCCACATGCAGAAGAGAGCTATGTTAAAGGAGTAAACACAACACAGATCAAACAGTGCCAGCCCTGCCCTGTGGAAAGAGTGCAGAATTATCCCGAGGCAGGATTTGCATCTGTTTGTGTTTCCTGATATGGAGGATTTGGAGCTGTAGGACTATACCAGTGGGATGTCCTGCCCTTCCCCTCTGCCAGGCTCGGCAGGGGGAGCACCCCATTAGTTTGCTTCTCGGTGAGGGCTAGAGTGCCGTGTACTCTAAACTCCACTTCCACTGATCTCAGATTATTGAAGGACCGACTGGAGCTTTCAATCCATCTATCGTCTTCTAGACCTGTTGCAATTGCTTTCTGTGTTAAAGCTTCCAAGATGCAGTTTCTCATATATGATGTGGATAATGAGCAGACACCCTTGAGAGATTGCCCTGTGTGCAAGATTAGAGGTTCCAGGGGTGTTTATAGTCAGAACCTAAGGATGCTAAATAGTGCCTGAGAATGGCAGCTACTGGAACTCCTAAGCTCTGCCAAGAAACTGCATCTCTCAGGCAGTCTTGCTGACTGCAGTGACCCCTCAGAACCCTCATTTGAGATATCCCCTTTAAAGTCATTGTGCTGAGACAACACCAGCCTTCTCCTGTGATTTCATCAGAATACCCCAGACCTTAAAACCAGAGCTTAGCATTCTTATACTATTTTAATTATCAATGAAAATATTCAGTCATTACCTAGATGATACTGGTATGTGTCTTTATATAGTATTTAAATTATGAGACAAAGGGTGAAGATCCCCTGATTCTAAAGGGGGAAAACACATTCTTAATGGACAGACAAGAGCCTGGATCCATATTCAGCAGCTTCCCTAGGGGAAATCCCAGTGCTTCATTCCCTAAAAGATATTACATATCTGTTCAGCAACATTCAGTGTCTTCTAAGTCATGAATTTTGAAGGAAATTGTTCGAAATGCAAATAGTGGGAATATAACAGAAATAATCACCATCGCTTTATGTGTGTGTTAGTATTCCTCAGTAGCTAGGTTTTGTTAGGTGGCAGTTAGGACTTAATGAATCTGTCCTTAATGGATGATTTCTTTTTTAGAAATTTGGTAACTTGCTAAAAGTCATCATTTTTTACAAGAAAAAAAAATGAGAAAAAGAAGGGGAGATGAGGAGAGGAGAAGAGAAGAAAGAAAATAATGAAAGGACAGGGAAGGTGAGAAGGGCGGGCATTAGAGGGGAGGAAAGAGATTGGAAAGTGTGTCTTCTGCTGCCTGATCCTAAATACACATCTAATAAATGTTAGTTTCTTTCCAGTCATCCCCAAATTCATGTGCTTTTTTCCCCCTTTCCCTTTCTTTTCTCTGGCCGTGACTGTCACCCAGAATTAAATATTTGTGATGAGATAGACCTAGTGACTGGGTCACAAAGATAAAAGATGCTGAGTGCTCTGGCTCCAAGTGAGCAGTTGATGGATGAATCCCTGCTCTGGGGGTGTGCTTTAAAAAGATACACCTGCCTACAGGTGGCTAAGCAGAGATCCGCTCCTATACAAGGGACAGCCATAAATCAAAATGAGATAAAAGCATTGAAAGCCAACAAAGCAGGCAACATTTTTGAGTAATTGAGCCTCGTTTTAGAAAGCAAAAAATGTCTGTGTTAGTCTTCTCCTTTCAAACATTATTCTCTGTTTGGTTAAGCTATGCAAACACAGGGGCTCTGATGTAAGCAAGACTTTTCTTTTTGTATGTTGTACATAAATGTCTTTAATCTTTTGAGTTAGGAATTTATTGGTTGAGTCTTTATGAGTAAATTCAGCAAAGCTCTGAAATGGTTTTTCCCTCCAAAAAGAAAGCAAGGAGGGAGGAGGCAGAGAAGGGTCAGTGAAGTTTAAAAACAGAAGACCAAACTGAAAAAGAAAAGAAAAGAATAAAAGGATTTGTCTGAAACAACAGTGGAGGTGAGAGTCCAGCTGACTTTCATGCAGCTTAACCCTGGGCCCAGGTGAATGTGCCTTGGGTCAGGTAGGGAAAGGGGATATCAGTGAATTTGGCCAGTTACAACAATTTCATCCACAACAAACAAAACAAACCCACGACCCCACAGTCAAACCTCACAGTCTCCTGGTCATGTGCTTGGTTCTCTATTTATGTTTTTAAAGAACAAAACTGCCAGTAGAAAAAACATAAGCCATGGACTCTTGAAATATGCCATTAATCTGGAAATTTTCAAAGACTGACTGTGCCAAAGGACTTCCATTTATGGGCTGTAGTGTTTATGGGAACTGCTGGAAACGGATCCACAAACTGGACGGCTCTGGGCATGTCCAACTTGGGAACCATGGCTGCATGGAGAAAAGGAGAGCTACGGATGCAGCCCACCACAAAATTGTATACTTACTTAAAACATCGTGATATTTGTGTGTGTGGTTTCCTTTTTTATAAGTAGATTTTGTGCGACCATGTGTGAACTTACAGGTGATAAGTTACTACTCAGTGTCAAAAAGTTCAGCATGCCTGGGCCTTAAACAATGTACATTTCCTGTCTCACCATTTTGGAGATCAAAATCTCAGAATCAGGTATAGAATTATTGCTCTCTCCTGGGGGCACTGTGCCTTACTACAGCTTCCAATAGTTTGGGGCCTTCTTGCCACTCCTTTCAGATGTATCACTAGGTCTCCTCCTTTGTGCTTGTGCACCCAGCACATACACAACTCACACACATCCTATCCAGTGCACACACAGCTCAACATATGCAGTTTCACACCTCCCCATCCAGCAGACACAACACACACACACTTTCCATCCTTCATGCCCACCATATATACATGACTGTCCCATATAGCCTCGCATCTCCCCACCCAACACACACACACACACACACACACACACACACACACACACACACACACCAGGAGACACATCTGACTATCCCATATATGCCATCCAGCACACACATAACACACACATACAGCCTTACATCTGCCCACCTAACACAGCATGCACCTTATACAACAGGCTCATACAAACAACTATATGAGTAGCATCACCCATATCAAGCAGACACACCTGACTGTCCAATATATGCAACCCACCACACACACAACTCATACACAGTTCATATCATACCATCCTTCTGGCACACAGAACACACACACACACACACACACTTCACTTCCCACCATACAGCACACACATGTCCATGTTTGTGCTCTTCCTCTCATCTGTTATAGTATTTTAATTATAATTTTATTGTTGTTACACAGTATTAACTTTGTGTAATGAAAATCATTTCTATTTACTCCTCACTTTTTCTTATGTGGTCCTTGAAGCACATGCTACGTCTGATTCATCTGATTCATTTTTGTTCCATGCACACACACCAATTGGTGCCACTTGCAAAGCCAACTCGGGGAACCCCAATGAGTTAACCCCAGATATGGTAGAATCAGGTTGACATCATGACAGAGAAATCAGAATGAATGACTGCACAGCAGCAGAGAACCAGGGACCTTGTTAAGGAAGGTGGACTGAACCTTTGTCACTGACCCCCAAGATACCAAGAATGCCCTACCCTGCCTACTGAAGATGTGGGTTGCTACATGCAGCCTGACTTTATAACAGTGATGGGAGAAAGCAGGTGACCCTGGGAAAGAGTGCAGCCAACACTAAGGAGACTGGAGCAGTACCACTCAGCATCAAGGCTGAGGGCTGAATTGCCATCTTATGAGGAACCACTGCAGTTCCACAAGCCGGAGTGTGACAGAACTGAAGCTTCACTTTAATAATGGACCATTAGGTGTATTTAGGTGGAAAAATCTTCACATTTTGCAAACAAGCCAGGTATGCGTTGTCTGCCTCATTGAAAATTCTGCACACAGCTTGATGCGCTCACAAATTCACAATTCAGAATTAATTGGTTTTTAGGCTCTGCATTTAGGTCATCTTTCCCAGACACCCCATTTCATGTGGTGAAAAGAAATTAAGTCAATTTTCCCCCAGCCAGACCCTCAGCTCTCATCTCGCAGGCCTGGCGTGCCGTCCTGCTGCACGCATGGGAGGAAGACAACCTTTAAAGGCATTCTCATTATTTCTCAGGGAGATGTCATTAAGTACTGTAAACATGTCCTGAATGAGTCCATGTCACAAGACGACAGAGTGTTTATAGAATAAAAACCTATGAGCATGAGCACCCAAGGAAGAGAAAATAGGAAAGGAAGGGGAGAAAGAGGGAGGGGTTCTTTTTGAAGATGGGAAGAGAAAGGTCATCTTGACCAGTAAGTTGAGCTAAAGGTGTGAACCACAGGTAAATCCACCCAGATGAGTTCTGATCACAGAGAAAAGCAGAAATGGGATCTACCTGACTGGGGTCCACTCTCCCATTTCCCAGTTCCTAACAGGTATTATCAACTCACCATACCCATTTCCCCCCTCTGAATTCATACATGACAGAAACCAAAAATTGATTGTCCATCTGTGCCTCTGAATTCATACTTGACTTTAGAATACTTGGCAAAAAAGTAGTCAAACCAGCTGTTGTATGGTGTAATTAACTGATGCTCCTGTGTGAGAGTGATGTGTGTCTGAGTGGGGGGTGCTCCTTTTTCAACATGTGACACTGTACTCTAACAAAGAGAATTGTGCTCAAGATGAGATGAACACATATCTTACTTGCTATTTGATTTTGCAAGGCTGATTATAACAAAGACAAAAGGATAAGATCCTCAAAGCTAAACCTTCCCTCCCAGAGTCTGACAGTGCATGAACTCACAGTCCTTTGGGTAGAATACAATGGATTGGAGAGAATCAATGCATTCACTTCCAGGGAGAAATGACATTGCTATAGCTTGTTTGGGGGGTTCATTTATGCCTCCTCATTTAGACACCAAGAAGACCTGGGTTACATACCAGCTGCATCAGGCTTTAGTCAGTGATTGGCAATGTGAACATGTAAAAGCAATGCCACCTTGCCTTGGGGTGGATCAATGAAACATCTATTAGCAATCACAGGACCAGGCTGGCAATGCCCACTGATCAGCTGTAATATAATAACATGTCTTCAGGCTTCTTCTCCCCCCTGCTCTGTTCCTCTCTACTCTCTGTCCTTACTTAATTTCTCTAGGAACACATTCACTTTTTTTTTTTTTTTGGTTTTTCGAGACAGGGTTTCTCTGTGGCTTTGGAGACTGTCCTGAAACTATCTCTTGTAGACCAGGCTGGTCTCGAACTCACAAAGATCCTCCTGCCTCTGCCTCCCGAATGTTGGGATTAAAGGTGTGCACCACCGCCACCCAGCTGGAAACCCCTTTTTTTATTTATCTTTTTACACATGTTACTCTCAGTTCTCTCTCCCTCCCCTCCTCCCCCTGTCCCCCATTCTTCCCAACCCCCTACCCCACTCCATTCCCCCTCTGCTCCCCAGGGAGGGTAAGGGCTTCCATGAGGGATTTTCAGAGTCTGTTATATCATCCTGGGCAGGGCCTAGGTCCTCCCCCATGTGTCCAGGCTGAGAGAGCATCCCTTCATGGTGGATGGCCTCCCAGAGTCTATTTGTATGCCAGGAATAAATACTGCTCTACTCTCTAAGGTCCCATAGATTGTCGAGGCCTCTTCTCTGACACCCAGGTTTGGGTGGGGGGATGTGGATCAGTCCCATGCTGGCCTCTCAGTCATCAGTCTGGGGTCCATGAGTTCCCCCTTGTTTAGGTCAGCTGCCTCTGTGGGTTTTGCCAGCCTGATCTTGAATCCTTTGCTCATCACTCCTCTTTGCAACTGGGTTCCAGAAGTTCTCTTCGGTTTTTAGCTGTGGGTGTCTACCTCTGCTTCCATCATCCACTGGATGAGGGTTCTAGGATATTAGATAGTCATCAATCTCATTAGCATTGGAGGGCATTTAAGGTAGCCTTAATGCCAGTTGGTGTCATTCTTGTAGATCTATGAAGATCTCACTAGTGCCAGATCTCTCCTCTAACTTATAATGGTTTCCTCTATTATGGTTATCTCTCATCCTTCTCTCCTCTATTCTTACCCTGGTTCAACCTTCCTGCCCCCACATGTCCTCCTCTCCCCTCCTCTTTTCCTCCTCTCTTTCTCCCATCTCCTTCTGCCCTACCCTCTTCCCAGCTCCCAATCAAACTAGGAGATCTTGTCCTATAACCCTTCTCCGGGTTACCATGCACATCTCTCTTAGGGTCCTCCCTGCTTCCCAGTATCTCTGGCAGTGGGATTGTAGGCTGGCAGTGCCCTGCTCCATGTCTAAAATCCATATATGAGTGAGTACATACCATGTTTGTATTTTTGTGACTGGGTCACCTCACTCAGGATAGTTTCTTCTAATGCCAACCATTTGCCTGCAAATTTCAAGATTGCATTTTTTTTTTTGCTGAGTAATACTCCATTGCATAGATATATCACGTTTTCTCTATACACTCGTTAGTTGAGGGGCATCTAGGTTGCTTCCAGGTTCTGACTATTACAAATAATGCTGCTATGAACATAGTTGAGCAGATGTCCTTATTGTATGAGTTTACATCTTTGGGTATACGCCTAAGCATGGAATTGCTGGATCTTGTGGTAGGCTGATTTCCATTTTCCTGAGGAATCTCCATACGGATCTCCACAGTAGCTGCACAAGTTGGCATTCCCACCAGAGGTGGAGGAGTGTTCCCCTTTCTCCACATCCTGTCCTGCATAAATTGTCATTAGTGCTTTTGATTTTAGTCATTCCAATGGGAGTGAGATGTTATCTCAGAGTTGTTTTGATTTACATTTCCCTGATGGCTAAGAATGTTGAGCACTTTCTCAAGTGTCTCTCAACCATTTTAGAATCCTCTATTGAGAATTCTCTATTTAGTTCTGTACCCTGTAGAGTGTAGTCTTCCTTGCCAGTCACCTGGGTCCTGTCGCGATGTCTGAACCCCAAAATAACACACAGGACACTATATCAATTATAAAGCTGTTGGCCGTTTGCTTGGTTTTTTACTGGCTATCTCTGACTTAAGCATTTAACCCATAATTGTTAATCTAAGTATTTCTCTTACTGGAGAAAAGGGTCCGGACCTCTTAGTCTGGTGGCCTACAACGTGTCTGCCTGTGTCTCTCTTTCCCAGAATCCTCCTCAACTCCTAGTCCCACCTATCTTGCTTCCCTCTTGGCCAACAGTGCTTTATTAACATATACACAGGACTTCCCCATCAGTACCCCCACTTTTTAATTGGATCCTTTGGTGTTTTGGAGACTTGCTTCTTGAGTTCTTTGTAAATTTTAGAGATCATCCCTCTGTCAGATGTGGGGTTAGTGAATATCTTTTCCCATTCTGTGGGCTGTCGTTTCGTCTTGTTGACTATGTCCTTTGCCTTACAGAAGCTTCTCAGTTTCAGGAGGTCCCATTTATTAATTGTCAATCTCAGTGTCTGTGCTACTGGTGTTATGTTCAGGAAGTGGTCTCCTGTACCAATTTGTTCAAGGGAACTTCCCACCTTCTCTTCCAAGAGGTTCAGTGTGGCTGGATTTATGTTGAGGTCTTTGATCCATTTGGACTTAAGTTTTGTGCATGGTGATATATATGAATCTATCTGCTGTCTTTTACATGCCAGCATCCAGTTACTCCAGCACCATTTGTTGAAGATGCTTTTTTTCCCATTGTATAGTTTTATCTTCTTTGTCAAAGATCAGGTGTTCAAAGGTGTATAGGTTGATATCAGGGTCTTTGATTCAATTCCATTGGTCTACCTGTCTGTTTTTGTGCCAAGACCAAGCTGTTTTCAGAAATATAGCTCTATAGTAGAGCTTAAAGTCAGGAATGGTAATGCCTCTGGAAGTTCCTTTATTATACAGGGTTGTTTTGTTTTTTCATATAAAGTTGAGGATTGTCCTTTCGTGGCCTGTGAAAAACTACTGGTATTTTGATAGGGATTGCACTGAATCTATAGATTGCTTTTGGTAAGATTGCCATTTTTACTACGTTGATCCTACCTATCCAAGAGCATGGGAGATCTTTCCATTTTCTGGTATCTTCTTTAATTTCTTTCTTTAAAGACTCAAAGGTCTTTCATTTGTTTGGTGATCATTATCCCTGGATATTTGATGTTTTTTGGGCCTATTGTAAAGTGTAATGTTTCTCTGATTTATTTGTCAGCCCATTTATTGTCTGTATATAATAGGGTTACTGGTTTTTTGAGTTAACCTTGTATCCTACCACTTTGCTGAAGGTGTTTATCAGCTGTAGGAGTTCCCTGGTAGAGTTTTTGGGTCACTTATGTAAACTATCATATCATCTGCAAATAGTGAAAGTTTGACTTCTTTCTTTCCAATTTGTATCCTCTTATTGCTATAGCTAGAACTTCAAGTACAATATTGAAGAGATATGGAGAGAGCGGACAGCCTTGTCTTGTTCCTGATTTTAGAGGAATTGCATTGAGTTTCTCTCCATTTAGTTTGATGTTAGCTGTTGGTTTACTGTAAATTGCTTTTATTATGTTCAGATATGATCCTGTTATCCATGCTCTATCTCTCTAGGACCTTTATCATGAAGCAGTATTGGATTTTGTCAAAGGCTTTTTCAGCATCTAGAGAGATGATCATGTGGTTTTTCCTTTGCAGTCTGTTTATATGGTGGATTACATTGATAGATTTTCATATGTTGAACCATCCCTGCATCCTTGGGATGAAGCCTACTTGATAATGATGGATGGTTTTCTGATGTGTCCTTGGATTTGATTTGCTAGTATTTTCTTGAATATTTTTGCATCAATGTTCATGAGGGAAATTGGTCTGTAGTTCTCTTTCTTAGTTGTGTCTTTGTGTGGCTTGGGTACCAAGGTAATTGTAACCTCTTAAAAAGAGTTTGGCAGCAAACCTACTGCTTCTATTGTGTGGAACACTTTGAGGAATATTAGAATTAAGTCTTCTTTGAATTTCTGATAGAATTCTGCACTGAAGCCATCTGGGCCTGGGCATTTTTTTGATTGGGAGACTTTTGATGACTTCCTCTATTTCATTAGGGGTTATAGGTCTGTTAAGACTGCTTATCTGTTCTTGGTTTAATTTTGGCAAGTGATATCTACCCAGAAAACTGTCCATTTCCTTTAAGTTTTTGAATTTTGTGGAGTACAGATTTTCAAAGTATGCCCTAATGATTCTCTGGATTTCCTCAGTGTCTGTTGTTATGTCCCCCTTTTCATTTCTGATTTTATTAATTAGCATTCTCTCTCTCTCTCCCTCTCTCTGTCTCTCTCTCTCTCTCTCTCTCTGCCTTTTGGTTAGTTTGGATAAAGATTTGTCTATCTTGTTGATTTTGTCAAAGAACCAACTCTTTGTTTTATTGATTCTTTGCAATGTTTTCCTGGTTTCTACTTTGTTGATTTCAGCCCTCAATTTGATTCTTTCCTAGAGTGTACTCCTTCTGAGGAAGTTTGCTTCCTTTTGTTCTAGAGCTTTCAGTTGTGCTATTAATTCTCCAATGTGACTGTTCTCCAGTTTCTTCATGTGACCACTTAGTGCTATGAACTTCCCTTGTAGCACTGCTTTCAAAGTGTCCCATAATTTTGGGTAAGTTGTGTCATCATACTCATTGAATTCCAGGAAGTCTTTAATTTCTTTATTTCTTCCTTGACTCAGGGATGGTGCAATTGTACGTTGTTCAATTTCCATGAGTTTGTAGGATTTCTGCAATTTGCATTGTTGTTGAATTCTAACTTTAAGGCATGGTGGTCTGATAAGATACAGGGGGTTGTTTCAATTTTTTTGTATCTGTGGAGGTTTGCTGTTTCTGATTATGTGGTCAATTTTAGAGAAGGTTCTGTGTGGCATTGAGAAGAAGATATATTCTTTTCTGTTTGGATGGAATGTTCTATAGATATCTGTTAAACCCAATTGGGTCATAACTTCTGTTAGCTCTTTTGTTTCTTTGTTAAGTGTCTGTCTGGAGGTCCTGTCTAGTGGTGAGAGTGGAGTGTTGAAGCCTCCTACTACTAGTTTGTGAGATTTTATGTGTGATTTAAGCTTTAGTAATGTTTCTTTCATGAATGTGGGTTCCTTTGATTTTGGGGCATAGATGTTCAGAGTTGAAACTTCATCTTGATGTACTTGTCCTGTGATGAATATGAAATGTCCTTCATCTCTTTTGATTAATTTTAATTTGAAGTCTAATTTGTTAGATATCAGGATTGTTACACCAGCTTGTTTCTTGGGTCTGTTTGATTTGAAAATCTTTTCTCAACCCTTTACTCTAGGGTAATGTCTGCTTTGATGTTGAGATGTGTTTCTTGTATGCAGCAGAAGCATGGTTTCTGTCTTCGTATCCATTCTGTTAGTCTGTGTCTTTTTATAGGTAAGTTGACACTGTTGACATAGAGGGATATTAATGACCACTTATTGTTAATCCTTGTTTTGTATTTATTGGTGGTGGTGTCATTGTGTGTGCATTTCCCTCCCTTTTTCTTTTAATGTTTGGTAAAGTGGAATCATCTATTGCCTATGTCTTTGTGAGTGTAGTTGTCTTCGTTGGGCTGAAGTTTTCCCTCCAGTACTTTCTGTAGGGCTAGGTTTGTTGATGTGTATTGTTTAAATTTGGTTTTGTCATGGAATATCTTGTTTTCTCCATCTAGAGTAATTGCAAGCTTTGAGGGGTACAGTAGTCTGGGATGGCAACCTTGTTCCCTTAGCGTTTGTAGGACATCTGACCAAGATCTTCTGGCTTTCATAGTTTCCATTGAGAAGTCGGGTGCAATTCGGATAGGCCTACCTTTATATTTTACTTGGCCTTTTTTTTTAGCTGCTCTTAATATTTTCTCTTTAATCTGTAGGTTTGATGTTTTGATTATTATGTGGTGAGGGGACTTCTTTTTCTGGTCCAGTCAGAAAGGGAGAACTGATGGGCAAAGGTCTTAAGACTGGGCTGGTTTAACCCAGAGAAACAGTTGACCTGAACAAGGGGGAGCTCTTGGACCCCAGATTGATGGCTGTATGGAAAGCATGGAACTGACCCAGACCCCTGAATGTGGGTGTCAGTGAGGAGGTCTAGCTATTCTATGAGGCCTGAGGTAGTATTTATCTAAGGCGTACAAATAGACTTTGAGTGCCCATGCCACAATATGGGATACACTCTCAGCCTGGACTCTTGCAGGAGGGCCTAGACCCTACCCTGGATGACACGACAGACTCTGGAGATCCCTGGGGGATTGGAGTGGATATTGGATGGGGGACTGGGGAGGTCTGAAGGGAAGGGATGGGGAGGAAGGGAAGGAGAGAAAGCAGTGATTGACATGTGAAACAAGCTTGTTTCTAACTTAAATTTTAAAAAGGAAGGAAAAAACAATATTATGTGTCTATAATAGTTGGCACTGGACACACAGAGCTGTGATTCTTAAGCTCTTATAAAGCAAGGATATCTTGACACTCTAGGTGGGCCACACCTGCCCTTGGTGCTCCATTTGCCTGCTTCTCTCAGAGTTTTGTCTTATACCTGGAGAACAAGAGACAGGAACCTCAGAACTGTTCTGATGAGTTCTATAAATGTACTCCCTTCTCCCTTATGCTTGCTATCTTTTCTGCAAATGAGAGGTTCCAGGGAGTCCTTGAGCAAAGAGATTTTATAAAACAATGCCCCCAAACTAACTGATGTAAGACCGTTAGAGCTGGCCCCAAACCTAACAGGATGAGCTGTGAAGTGAAAACTGTAAAGGACTTCGCATCTCTGGTGGTGTCATCTGGAAACAGTTAACCAATAAGATAAAAACAAGTTAAACTGATATAAAATGGGAAATGGGATCCTTTTTAGTCTACATACAAAGCACTGTATGTAGCACAAAAAATAAAAGACCCAGAGACTGATACTGGGGTTCAAGCATCAAACTAAAGATCAAAAAAGGAAAGCAGTCAGCCACTAATTATTAACTCTACCTCAGCTCAGACAAAAGGGGTAATCTTCAAACTTCTCCTCAGATTCACTCAGACTGCTATGCTCTCCTCAGCATGGCTAGAAACTAACTCTCAGACTGAATGCCTCTACCTTTTATACCTTTCAAATCCTAAGATTAAAGGCATGAGTCTAATTCATTCTCTGGTAGCCCACTGTGGTCTTGGACTCAGAGATACATCTGCCTGTCTCCTGAGTCCTGGGATTAAATTAGTGTGCCATCCCCACCTGGCTTCCATAGCTTACTAGTGTGGCTGGCTTTGCTTTCTGTACCCTCAGGCAAGCTTTAAAAAATCATAAACAATATATCACCACAACTGTATATGTCAACCTCTGATCTGTGAGCACAAAGAAATCCCCAGAACCAGACAGATTCACTGATGAGTTCTATGAGACATTTAAAGATGAGATAACACCAAAACGTCTCACACTATCCGTAAAACAGAAAATGAAAACTTCCAAACTCATAAGGCCAATGTTACCCCAAACCTAAACCAAATAAGAGCTTAACGGAAAAAAACATATATTTACATAATATATAAATATATAATACATATAATAAATATTGTATTACATATTATAGCATTATATATTATTTCATTTATATGTTGTATTATTTTAAATATATGCTAATTAATATGTATTATATATGATAATAAATAATATGTAATAAATATATGCATATTACATCAAGTTCCCTCATGAAAATTCTCAATAAAATACCAGAAAGCATTTGCACCACCAGAGAAGCTGGAAAACAAGGAGGACCCTAAGAGAGACATACATGGTCCCCTGAAGAAGGGGAAAGGAACAAGATCTCCTGAGCAAATTGGGAGCATGGGAGAGGGGAGAGGGAGCTAGGAGAAAAAGAAGGGGAGAAGAGGAGGAGACAGGAGGACATGAGGGAGCAGGAAGGTTGAGTCGGGGGAAGAATACAGGAAAGCAAGAAAAGAGATAACATAATAGAGGGAGCCACTATAGGTTTAAAGAGAAATTTGGCACTTAGGGGAATATCCAGAGATCTACAAGGATGACTCCACCTAAGAATTTAAGCAATAGTGGAGAGGCTACCTTAAATGCCCTTCCCCTGTAATGAGATTGATGACTACCTTAAATGCCATCCTAGAGCCTTCATTCAGTAGCTGATGGAAGCAGAAGCAGACATCCACAGCTAAACACTGAACTGAACTCCTGCAATCCACTTGCAGACAGGGAGTAGTGATGAGCAAAGGGGTCAAGACCAGGCTGGGGAAACCCACAGAAACAGCTGACCTGAACATGGGAGAGCTCACAGACCCCAGACTGACAGCTGGAAAACCAGCATAGGACTGATCTAGATCTCCTGATCATGGCTGTCAATGAGGAGGCCTCGGCAATCTAGGGGTCTCTGACAGTGGATCAGTATTTATCCCTAGCAGACGAATGGACTTTGGGAGCCCATTCCACATAGAGGGATATTCTCTCAGCCTAGACACATGGGGGAGAGCCTAGGCCCTGCTCCAAATGATATGACAGACTTCGAAGATCCCCCATGGAAGGCCCCACTTTCCCTGGGGAGCAGAAAGGGGATGGGAGAGGTGGTTAGTAGGGGACACGGAGGAGCGTAGGGAGAGGGAACTGGGATTGGCATGTAAAACAAGCTTGTTTCTAATTTAAATAAAATAGAAAATAGAAAAAATACCAGAAAACACAATTTGACAACACATTAGTAAGATAATGCATGTTCAACCTGCAGTTTCCCACCCCCACCCCCAGGAATACAAGGATAGTTAAACATCTATAAATCAATAAAGGTAATACAGTACATAAACTCGGTGACAACCATTCATAATAAGAACCCTGAAGAAGCCAGAAACTGAATAAAAACATCTCAGTATAATAAAAAAATATATGACAAATCTGTAGCTTATATTATACTAAATGGAGAAAACTCAAAAATATTTCCTCTAAAATTAGCAGTGAGACAAGGGTGTCTGCTCTCTCCTCTTGTTCAATACAGTGTTTCAATTTTTTATTGTTTTTTAGTTTTTACATTATGTGAGTGTCATGCCTACCTGTATGTCTGTGTACCACAGGTATGCCAGGTGTTTGAGGAGATCAGAAGAGGGCATTGAAACCCCTGGAACTGGAGTTACAGTTGGTTATGAGCCACCATATGGATTCTAGGAATCAAACCTGGTTCTTCTGGAAGAGCAGCCAGTGCTCTTAGCCACAGAGCCATCATCCCAACCCCATGTGCTTCAAATCTTAAAAAAGTAATTCAAAAAAATAAAAAATAAAAGGGACACAAATAAGAAATGAGGAAGTGTCTGTGTCTTAGATGTTAAGACCCTTACTTAAAATAACCTAAAGACCCAGGAAACCTTTTGATCTAATAAACACTTTAAGCAAAGTAGAAAAAACACAAAATCAACATATAAGAATCAATTACTTTTCTATATTTTAATAATGAACTTATTAAGGAAGAAATCAATAAAAAATTTGCCAGTTTCAAAAGGAAATTGTGCTCAATAGCTTCACCTATAATGAGTGAAGACTACCTTAAATGCCACCCTAGAGCCTTCATTCAGTAGCTGATGGAAGCAGAAGCAGAGACTAAGCCAAACTCCTGGAATCCAGTTGTAGAGAAGGAGGAGTGATTGATGAGCAAAGGGGTCACGACCATGCTGGGGAAACCAACAGGAACATCTGACCTGAGTAAGTGGGAACTCAGGGATCCCAGTCTGATAACTGGGGAACCAGCATAGGACCAAACGAGGCCGCATAAACATGGATGTCAGTTAGGAGGCCTGGGCAAGTATATGGGGCCTCTAGCAGTGGAACTAGTATTATCCTTAGTGTAAGAATGGACTTTGGGAGCCCACTCTACATGTAGGGATGCTCTCTCAGCCTGGACACATGGGGGAGGGCCTAGGCCCTGCCAGGGATGATATAACAGACTTTGAAAATCCCCCATGGAGGCCTTACCCTCCCTGGGGAGCGGAGGGGGGATGGAGTGGGGGGTTAGGGTGATTGGGGGGAGGGGGAGAAGGGGTGGGGGAGGGATCTGGGAGTAACATATGTAAAATGTTGAATAAAAAAAGAATTCAAAAAGTTTAATAGCAAAACATAAGTTACCCAATCAATAATTAGGCAACTAAATTGAAAAGAAAGTTCTCAAGGGAAAAAATAAAATGCTTAATCAATATTTGAAAAACAATTTAATATTATTAGTCATCATGGAAATGCAAATTGAAAGCGCATCATGACTTCTCACCCTGGTCAGAATGAGCACCATCAAGGAAATGGACAGCAAATGATAGGAAGGGTGTGGGGACAAAGAAGCCTTATATGCTGGGAGTAGAGCTGTAAACTGGTGCAGATGCTGTAGGAATCACTGTGGCAGAGAAAGGATACCAGTGGGAAGTGGGGAAGGGCCAAGCGGATAATGAAGTAAATATGAGCAAAATATAATTTCATGTGTATGAAATGTTATAATGAAACCCACTGTTTAATATATACTAACTGAACAAGAATTTGTTTTTAAAAATAAGTGATAGGCACCTTTCCCTATCTTTTCAAGCATAGGATTTCTGATGCCAGAAACTGGTCCCTCACACACTGTGGGAGACACTTGGCAATCTCCCAAGACTCTTACTCTATAAAGCTATGGGGTCTGTGTAGTGGCCATTCATACTGAGTACCTCTACCTCCAACTTGATCTTCCTGAAAGCCCCATCTTGCTTTCTGTCAGAACATGGCTCAGTGTCAGAGCTACGGTTATTCATCTGCCGGCCACTGTTTGAACCTTCCTGAAGAGACTGTTGGGGGAAAGGGCAGGAATCTTAAACAAAGTTGATGAAACTTTCAGCAGATTCTGAGTTGGTCTGTATGTGTCTTCACTTGCTGCAGTAACAGGCTGTCTCAGTGGTATAACTCACATATTTCTTTCCATTTCTGGTCTCAGTAGAATGTTGAGACGTGGATAGGTAGTTTCCTCTTATGGAGACTCCAATGGAATACTCATTTATTTTCCTTTCCTTAGTGTATAGAAAAATGCCTGTATTGCAGCCCTCCTCCCCTCTTTCTCTGCAGTCGTATTTACTGCCTCTCCTCTGCCTATAAGGGCCTCATGGTTCCCAGGGACCAGTCTAGACTGCCCAAGATCACTTCTGAATTTAGGAGTGAGTTTCCTAACAAATTTAATTCCATTCACACTGTGACCCTTGGCCATGTCATGTAGCACAGCCACATTTTAGGATGTAGGTATCCTTGAGGATGTGGAGGGATGTTTTTTACTTACCTCCCGGTCTGTGAAGAAGAACAATAGTAAGTCACACATGTTCTTTCATGAGTACTTGGTCTTGTTCTTGCTGAGTGTCTGCTTTATTCCAGTTGTTGTGCTTAGAAAGGAAGATGTAATTACAAGCAAAAACAATGTAGTGTGACAGTCATCTTGGTTTCCCCAGGCCTGAGGTGTTTCCCTGAATTCAAATTTTCATAGCTAATACTAAAGCATTTAGAGAACTCTGGAACCCATCTGGCATAGTCTCTGTGACCTAAGACTTTACAGTCCTGTAAGAAGCACCAATGAAACACAGCAAAGGTGCGTAGCATTTTAAGGCCCTGGGCTTCATCATACTGAAAAACAAAAGCAAACCAAATCGAACCACAGACTTTGATCAACTGCAAGTTGTTCTAGCTGCAACTGTAAAGGAAAAGGATGTACAGAAACCAAGAGCTCCCCCCACTCTGCCCCTGACCTCACCAGCACCCTTTGAATAACATTGACTTTACTCTAAATGCATCTCAGACATTGTCTGAGCATTGTCTGAGGTTTAGACACTTTGCCCTGTCTAAACCTCAGAACAACCCCAGGAATGGAGAGCAGCGATTGCCTGTAGTTTTCAGACAAGGACACAAAGAGAGAAATCACTTGTCTAAAATTACAGAACTTATGTGCCCCGGTTCACCCAGATAGACCCTGATACAGGAGGGATCCTGAACAAATTCTAAGCCAAAAGTAAGACAGAAAAGAAGATTGGAATGGGGATGTCTCAGGGAAAGGTAATAGGATGATGGCTTCATGCTGATCAAACAGAAGACCTAGGTAATGAGGTACCCCAGAGTTTCTTCCACTATGATGTTCATCCTCTGAACCCCTCTGAACCCCTTAGGTGGCAGGCTGCAGGCCTCTTTAGGGTATGTGTAACTCCTGGGTATTTCTGGATCTTTCTGCTGTGTAGGAAAAGAGTCACTGGTAATGGCTGTTGAAGTAGAAAGTATTCGACCTCCAGGAAAGAAAAGACAGCCCTGGAAAGGTGACCTGTATGTGGAAAGTACCCTGGTGAAGCTCAAGCAAGCTAAGTTAAACCTCTATTCTCTTTATCTTCTCCTGTTTGGAGACTGTCTTAACACTTAAGCTTTTGCTTTTGTTTTCTTGTTTTTTTTTCTTTTACATGAGTACTTCTTGTCCACCAAGTCAGTGTGACACCAGTACTAAATGACAAAGTATGTGGCCATTCAGAGTCATCATAGCCTCCCAGTGTGGCCCTCACCAGCTAATTCACACTCATGTCTTCTGACACTTGGTTTGCTAATAATGGAGAGCCAATTAACAGGTACTGATGAAAATATGCAGGTTAAATACCACTCTCTGAAACCAATCGTTTTCCAAATGACTTTAGGTGGCATAATGCTGTTTGGAATTTCTATCCCAACATAGCTTTAACCATGACAATGCTTTTTTTCCTCAATATATTTTTATAATTTAAATTAGAAACATGCTTGCTTCACATGTCCGTTCCAGTTCCCTCTCTCACCCCTCCTCCATGAGGTGAGGCCCTCCATGGGGGATCTCCAGAGTCTGTCACTTCTTCTGGGGCAGGGCCTAGGCCCTCCCCCATGTGCCCAGGCTCAGAGAGGTTCCCTCAATATGGAATGGGCTCCCAAAGTTCATTTGTATGCTACAGTAAACACTGATCTACTACCCAAGGCCCCAGAGATTGTCAAGGCCTCCTCGTTGACACCACATTCAGTCCCAGGCTGGCCTCTCAGCCATCAGTCTTGGGTCCAAGAGCTCCCCCATGTCAGGTCTGCTGTCTCTGTAGGTCATGATAATGCTTTTTGTGCACATGAAAGAATAAGGTGTAATATTCTTTTCAGAATGCTGGGGCCTGGTAACTCCTAATTCCAAACTTCACCAGACCTTGACCTTCACTGCAAATGTGATGATTTTGTGTGTCCTTGGATCTTTAGTGTCTCAGAGACTGGCTCCTTTATGGGTTCCAGATGGAAAGCGTAAAATCAAAAACCCCCTGTACGCAAATGCTCACATGGTTTGCAAATATTCTCGACAAGTGCTTTGCTAAAAGTGCCACTGGTTCAAATGTAATTAACAGCTAAATGATGCATTGCTGCTTCTGAATTCCAAACTACACAGGGAAATTTTTAAAATAGATATTTAATGTTGCTACCAAAAATCCTGGGGAGGGGGAAATGAATCTCTCAAATGGTGCATAAGAATCACCTGTCTTCTGTGTGTGAGAAGGCTAGGTACTTTTGGGGCAGGGCATTCTCCTGTCCCAAAATAAACACATACACACAAAACCAAGCAACCAGTGATTAAACTGCTTGCATTTGTGTTGCTTTGGACAGAGTTTAACTGTAAGTAAAATCTATCTAACACTCTTAACTAAAGTAAGAAAGCAGTTTATCATCCTCTCACATGCATCCAGGCAATGCTCTATATATTCTTTATAGTCCCTTTCAATTCACTAATTTATCAACTATTTATATGATACAGCTCTTTTTTTATAATCCAAGATGGCAGTAACCAAACCAAGCAGGAGGATGAGCTACAGCATTTATTTATTTATGTAAGACAGACTACCACCATCTATATCACAGGCTGACCTTGATCTCTCTGTTCCTCCTACCTCTGCCTCTCAAATACTGAGATTGCTGTTAGAAGCCACTGTGCCCAGCTCAGATCAATGGTCTTTCAAAGAAGAATTTGCAAGCATCATCTAACTGTTCTCTTTAGATATTATTGGCCAGACCTTATTTGCATGGCTATATCCAAAGGATACTGAGAAATGTACTCTTTTATATTAATAACCAAGAGCCTGTTAACATCTAGAAATACATTGTTATAGTAGATAAAAGCAAGTGGATTTCTAGAAATAAAAATAGCCTCTGCCTAAGGATCTGTGGTAATTCCTCTGGATATCCTTGTCTTATTTAATTTTGGTAAGGATTATTGGCATTTCTTCCCTAAAGTGAAAGGAATTTCCTTTTGTTTTTGACTTGCTTATTCCAGGACAGGGATTAAATGTGAGGTCAATTGTAGTTTGGAATAAAGGCCTTTGAGCCATGAAAAATCAATCTATGTTTGAGTCCTTCATCAACATCATGCATGGTGGGACTCTGTGGGAGATCCTTTCATTTGCCTCAGAAACAGAGATGACATCACCAAGGCTGTGCCTTCTCGTCCCTGCAGTGCTATGTTGAGGTTTGAATCTGAAATGTCTCCACATACATTTTGAATATCTGTTCCTCGTCTGCTGGTGCTATATTGAAGGCTGTGGCATCTAGAGAAGGTGGGGCCTAGCTGGCAGAAGACAACTCGGGCAAGACTTTGAGGGTTACTTCTGGAGTTCTCTCAGCTTCCTCATCCACTGCCATGTAATCTGCCTTAGCCATACTCCCGCTGTCAGTACCAAGTCACTCTCCTATGTCTTTCCCTTCTAATAAAAAAGAAACTCTGAAACTATAAGCCAAAGGAAAGCTTTCCTGTCCCCTCGGGTGATTCTGTCTGATCTCTCCTCACAGTAGAGGAGTAACTAATGCATCCTTGTGCTCAAGGTTTCAAATACATGGAATAACGCTGACAAAGCTCTCACCACCCCCACCCACAGGCAGGATCCAACCTCAGAGGCCTTTATAATTGCCTTTTATGAGCTGCAGCATAGCTCAGTTTCCCCTCTGCCAAGATCTACTTCTCCACCTTCGCCATCCTCCATGGCTGTTCATCACAAAAATACTTTCTAAGCAATGTACCCCTGATCTACACCCCCAATGCTGCTTCTCACTGATCCCATGCAGTTCATACTCAATCCCACCTCTAGGGACAGTCACATCTCATCCAGGGCTCTGCTTGCTGAGGAAGGCTATCTCTGCTCAACAATCCTCTTTCACCCTGGAAGTCCCTTCATTGCTCCAGGACCCTTGTTTGGGGCAGAGTGATAATTATTGGGTAGAATGTGCCATTGTGTGAGGAGTAAAAATGCTCCCAGAATCCAATTCTACTCACCATGCTAAGTCCTTGGAAGCTGCCATCATTTTCATTCATTTCCTTCCCGTTTCATGTGTGCTTGGGTCTAATGTAGAGGCCCAGCAAGATGATTCTAGGTGTAAAGGAGTTTTTGAGTAGCCTTGAGCACCTGCCTGAGTCTCATCCCTGGGGCCCACAGGGAGTCAGCTCCTTCAAGTTGTCCTCTGACCTCCACACATGCAAGTGCATGCACCTACGTACATATACACATAAATAAATGAGTAAATAAATAAATGTGATTTTTAAAGGGCCAAGAAAATGACTATAACTTTCATGGCAAGGTTTGTAAACTCAAAAAGATCCTCAAAAGGAAGATTTCAAGTAGCCTCACTAGCCATGGCCTTATTCTTCTGTGATGGCCTGCTAGGCTGTCTCCCTAGCTCAAGGCAACTCTGTCTGATGTTGCATCTTTGCTCTTTGACCTTTCAGACTGCTCCAGTTGCTCTCAAATACTGAATTCTACTCCAATCTATCTGAAAACTCTGCTCAGCTCAGAAAAATAAATGAAGCAGTAAGGGCACTCTTTGGGAACAACCCTGTGTTTTCTGGCATAAGATCATCAAACTGGGTAGCTTGGAACTAGAAACTGCCTTCCAACACGGGTTCTCCCAGCAGGGTCTTTTCACCAGGAGCAATGGCAGCTGAGAATTTGTCACAAATGCTTCAAGTTCTTGGCTCCCAACCCAAGAACTTAAACTGAGCTAGGTACTCTAGAAGCAGGCCCTGACAAATCATGTTTCAGCTTGTCCTTCAGAGTAGCCCTAGAAAGTTGAAGAACCCCAAAAGGTATAGACAGGAAACTATTCTCTAAGACTCTCAGGCTAGTCTTAACTCCTAACAACCCCATATGATGCCTCCACACTTTCAACCCATTCTGGTAGCTATGCTGGGGCTTATCTTAACACAGTTTTCCAGTTTTGACTATGCTTTTGAGAAACACGTACCATTCATGAGACTTTTAGAGTACATAAATACTAAATACTAGTGTTGGCAAAGCTTTTCCTCTATGCCCTAGCACTTCAGCAAAAGCATTTTTTAGAATGCTCATTCCACTTTTCTCCTGCATGACCTAGGAAAAGCTCCAGCTGCTGTAGGTGGATCTGACTCCACAGCAGGCAATAAAGGTCTTGCTAACCCGCCTTTATTTGCTTTCTGCTCAAGATAAACATTTATCACTGGGCGTATTGATTAACACCATATCACTTCCCTCCCCACACTTTCACAAAGGAAGCAGACTTCCTTTGGGAACACAACCCTTTGTAGGGCTCACAAGAGCCCCACTGTTATGTTGGCTATGAAGGTGTGGGACTCCCTGTGCCTTGAAGAAAGACCAACCATCGTCACAAGTTGGTTTGACTGTTAAGGGATGGTCATTCTTGGGTAGCCTATTCAGGATCAAAATGCACTCTACCTGGGTAAAGCACAAAGACAATAGGAAGCAAGAGACACTGCAAATTGTCACAGACATTGGTTTCTTTCCCATCCTACCCTCTTCTTAACCACTAGCAGCTTTTAATTTGTTCTGCATTCCTTTCATTTACATTTGAAGAATGTTATATATATAGAATCACACATTATGGAATTTTTTTGAAAATTAAACTTTTCTGCTTTGATATAGTTCCCTGGAATCAATCTACATTATTGCATACATTAGTGGTTTTCCTTTTAATTGCCAAGTAATACATTATGTTATGCTTTATCACATTGTACCTAATAGCTCATTCTTCAAAATGCATGTAAATTACACCAGCTTCAGGCTGTTATGAATGAAGCTGTCATTTGCACAAAGATGTTTGTGGGGAATATAAGCCTTCATCCCTCTGGGCAGAAAAGTCCAAGAACTCATCTGCTGATCATTGGTGGTTACATGTTTACTTTACATTTTTACTATTTTAGATTTATTTTATTTTATGTTTATGACTGTTTTGCTTGCATGTATACAAGTGCACCATGCACATGCCTGATGTGTGGAAGACAGAAAGAGGGCATTGAAGGCTCTAGAAGTGGAGTTACAGATGTGAAGGCCCAGGTCTTCTGCAAGAATAGCAGGTGCTCTTAACCACTGAGCCATCTCTCCAGCCCCATGTTCAGTTTAAAAGAAGCTGTCCAGCTGTTTTCCAGATTAGCAGTACCACATGACCCTCTCTCCAGCATCCTCAGGCTCAGTTTCTCTACTTTCTTGCTAGTATTAGATATTGTCACTATTTCTTATTCTGGTTGTAATTAGCGTCCCCAATGCCTGAAGATTTCTCTCCATCCGATAATCTTAGCATGTGCTTACAAAATATGCATATCCTCTTTTATGAAATACCCCTTTAATACCCATTTTTAAACAGGATTACTTGGAGAATGTATATATTATTTGCCCTAAGTCATCATTTGATAAGTGGTTTGCAATTCAATCTCTAGCAGTCTTTCATCAAGTATCAGCTTCCATCTTTATAGAATCTAATGATGTTTTTCTGTTACATATTGTGCTTGGGTGTCAAATCTAAGAAACCTTTGCCTCATCCTAAATCTTTGAAAGCCTATCAATGTCTTCTTTGAAAAGTGTTGTAATTTTACATTTAAGTCCATAATCCATTTCAAGTTAATTTTTGTCTAAGGCTTGAAACTTAGGTCACAGGGCAGTTTGCCTCAGGATATCCAGTTATTTAGTACTGTCTTCCTCTACCGATAACCTTTGCAACTGTGTCAGGGGGCACATTTTTGTGGGTCTTTACAGGGTTTCTACTGCTGTGTTACTGTATCTGTGGATCCCTTTGACAGTTCTAAGGAATCTTAATTATTGCAGTTATGTAGTACGTTACTGAAACATGAAAAACTGATTTCTCTTCCCCCCTTTTTCTTTCAAAGGAAAATTTGGGTTATTTTAGTCCTGTTGCCTTTCTTTGTCAATTTTAGAGAAATACTACTTTAATTATAATTTTGTTGGAATCTTGATAAGGACTATATTAATATTGTAAGTACACTTGGAGAAAATTGGTATCTTTACAGTACTTAATCTTCCAATCCATGAACGTAGTATTTTTTTCTATTTAAGTCTTCATTGGTTCCTTCATTGGCATTATAGGTTTGGTGACATAGACACCTTGTACTACCTATTTAATTAAATTCCTCACTTCCATTTTTCCTTCCTTTCTTTTTTAAGCAAGTGCTAATTATGTTGCCTCAAATGAATCAACTTCTTACATCTATCTCTCAAGGGCTAGAATTACAAACATGCACCACTCTACCTGGCATATCTAAATCTTTCTTTTCTTTCTTTTTTTTTGCAATGATAAATGTTATTATCTTTTAATTTTGGCATCCATGTGTCCATGGCTAGAATAGAGAAACACAGCTAAATTTTTCTATGTTTTTCTTGTGCCCTACCTTAATTATCCCAAAAAAAAATTCTTATAAATTCCTCTGAATTTTCTCTAGAAATGATGGTGTTGTATGAAAGAGAGAGAAGCTTTGGTTCTTTCTTTCTGGTTGATATGCTTCTTATCTACTTTACTTGAGTTATTAAACTGGCAAGAAGTTCCAGTGCCATATTAGATATGAGTGGTGACAGATACCTCCACTGTGTTTTCAACCACAGGTGGGAGGCTGCTCAAACTTTCCTCATCAAACATAGAGTCAGGTATGTGTTTCTGCAAATGGTCTTAACCAAGCTGAGTCTGTTTCCAGTATTCTTACTTTTCCAAGGGTTTTTTCTCTTTTTTTCAGATTTGTATTAACTGTGGCAGGGAAGGGGCGACAGGGTGTGTTTGGGAGGGTGGTGTGTTTATACAGGTGCCTGTAGAGGATATTGGATCCCCCTGGAGCTGGAGTTACGTTTGTGAATTCATGAGCCACCTGATGTGGATACTGTAAATGTAACTTGGATACTTCACAAGAATAGCAAGTACTCTCAACCACACAGCCATCTTTCCCAGCCTCTTTCTGAGAGTTTTAGTCATGCATTGGCATTGCATTGTACTTTTACACTATGATTGGTATGATCCTGTAGGTTTTCTCCTTTAACCATTTAAAAAAGGTGAATTATATTAATTGATTTTCAATATTGAACCAGTCTAGCAGCTAAGAAATAAATCCCATTTCGCCATGATATATAACTTTTTACGTATTGCTGAATTCCTCTTGCTAAAATTTTGTTAAGGGACTTTTGCCTGTAATTAACACAGATATCGATCTTTAATTTTCTTTTTATATTATTTTTGTCTAGTTTTGGCATTGGACTAATACCAACTCCATATAAGAAACTGTCAGGTATTTCCTCTCATCTTTATTCCAGAAGAGATTTGTAAAAATTATGCCATCTCTTTGAATAGCTGATCCCATTCTACAGTGAATCCATCAGGTATGGAGATTTCTTTGGGGTGGAGGAGCTAGTAAAATCCCAATGCTCCTCATCACTATGAGGCTTTAAATTATGTCTTACACTAGATAGATTATGATCTTTTGTGTTTTTCCAAGTTGCCCAGTTTGCATGTAGAATATGTTGATTATTTCCTACATATCTTTCGTTGTATGCATAGACTACAGTAATATCTCCTATTTTAATCCTGATGTAAGTGATTTTGGCCTTCTTTTTACTTCTCTATGTTGCTCAGTCTATCATTTTTCCCGACATTTCCCAAGAAACAATTTTTTATTTTTCTAATAAAAATTATCAAAACCCCATTACTTTCTATTTTCCCTTCATTGACTTCTTTTCTTGTACATGTAAGCTGTTTATTTACTTTTCTTTTTCTAGGCTTATCAGGTACGACCTTATACTACTATCTTATGGTTTTAATTTGTCTTAATTTACACATTTAGGATTATAATTCCCATCTTTGCAATGTGTTGGCTTGCATGGCATGATATATTTCATTTTTTAAGTTCCCTTTCTTTAACTTGGATTTTTTCTTAACTCAATGAATGTATTATTTAGGACATCATTTAGTTTGGAGGTGTATGAGGACCTCCATGTTAGCTTTCTGTTGTTAATTTATTTTCCTCTATTGTAGTCAGTGAATGCTTTTTATTATCTCAATTTATTTTTACTTTGTGGAGGGAGTTGGAGGTACAACCAAGGTCTTGAGCAAACTAGCACTGAGCTGAATTCCCTATCTTACTTTCAGTTTTTATAGGGGTGGAGTACAACCTAGGATCTAGCTCAAAATCATGCATTCTTCATGAACACTTTAAAAAGAGAATGTTCTGTTATAGTTGGTTAGTTTATATGAATGCTATAAGGTCTTGTTGTTTGGTGGCAGTGTTTATTTCTATCTATCATCTATCCATCCCTATCTACCTATCAAATCTAGATAAGCATTCATCTATACATTGGTGTTTGTTTGGAACCAATTTTGGTTTTGTTAAATAACCAAAGAAGGTGAAGGAGACACCCTGGGAATAACAAAGCAGAAACTGGGGTTTTTAGTCCAACCCCATAAGACTGTGCTTATATGCCAGTTTCACATTCGAGCTCCGCATACCTGCTAAATAAATGGAAGACTTCTATTTAACTATTTAACAGTTCTTAGGTTATCTGTAGCTCTGACAAGGGTTACTACTGGCAGTCTGTAAGCACCTACAAGGGAAAATAAAGTATCTTTCAGTACACACATACACACCGAGAGAGAGAGAGAGAGAGAGAGAGAGAGAGAGAGAGAGAGAGAGAGAGAGAGAGAGAGAGAATTGTATCGGTTGTTAATGACCCTCACTGAGTTCATCATGTACATGAGGATAACCTAGTCTCACCTGCAGCTGATACCTGTGGCTGTACAATCTTCATCTCACAAAAATCAAAAGTCTAGCGACTTTGGAAACGTGCAGAATCAACACCATTCCTAGTCCCCCAAGAAAATGGCACTCCTGGCATGAACTCCTCACAGGTTGGGCCTGCAAGTGTCGTTTCTATGGACATCTACTGGAAGAGGAAGGCAGCACAGAAGCGTACCCTGTGTTTGAACAGATCACCTACTCTGACCAGCTTCCTTTGGAAAAGCCTCATCAACTTTTGGTTTTTGCTTTTGTTGTTGTCGTTTTTTCTCTGCTTTAAATGGGAATCCACCTGATGCTGTATTTAAATTTGAAAGACTGTTGGCTGTCTCAGTGGCACTGTTGGTTTGAATAAGATGACTCCCTTCTTGTAGCTAATGGCTTGAGTCTCTGCAGACTGACACACCCATTGTAGACACTGATGCTCTCCTTTTTATAACTTTATTTCATTTTCTGCTCATTTCTGGTGTTGACTTAAAGGGCCTTTATCACACTGAGCTGATAATCTATGCTTTATGGCTGTGATTGTAAGCAATGGAAGCAGCATGCAATACTACACACATATAAATATTTGAACAAGAAAAAGAAAGTCTAATGTGGGCCAAGGGGAAAAATGCATTTAAACAAAAAAAGCCACTAGAGGGACCTTGACACTGAACCACAAACCAGCAAGGTGCGACAAGGGCACCCTACCCTGTTTGGAAACTTCACCAGTGGGCACTAGCCTTGGACCCTGCAACACAGACTTCTCAGCTGGGGTCCACTCTACCAGGCTTATGACATCACTGTTGTGACTTGCGTATTTGGTCAGGATCACTAAAATAATTCCCCTTGAGAAGAATCAATTTGCTCTTGCAGGGAGTTAAAGACCTGAGGGGTTTTAATTAGTTTACCCGGCCTTTGCATTTGATCACCAAACGTTATTGCAGAGTTCTATTGCAGAGTTCAAAGAACATGCGGTTGTGTGCCTCCCTTTCCCTTTTTGTGGGGCCGGGGTTTTGCCGCTGTTTTCTGCAGCTCCTGTGAATAGTGGAAAATAAGGGCAAAATGACATTCGACTTAGAAAGTAAGAGCACCAGGAAGCGAAATGGAGGCAAACAGAGCAGCTAATTTCGCCAGGCATAGCTGGTGCTGCCCGTGGTTGTCCCTGACAGCCGGGCGACTCTGAACCACCTGTGTTTGCTCACTAGCTTTCCCCAATCTGCGAGAAAATGGCCAGAGCCGGTCACATGGCAGGCAGATAGGCCAGGCACCATGGGAATACAAAAGCCGGAGCTTTTAGCAGAGTTAATCATTAATGCGCCTTTTCTTTGTCCCATTCAGGAGTGCTGACGGCTTTGATAGCCTGTATTTGCCGTGGGCCCCGCTGCAGGCAGAGCCAGGTACTAAGGGGCCCATTGGCTCCAAGATCCCTGCACAGTGGCTGATCCCTGCCAGTCACCCTTCTTCCCAATGCTGCCTGCCCCACGCCCGCGCACCCTTCTATCTTACTGGGCAGCCATCCCACACCTCAATCAGATTCAACACCCACTGTCTGGAACTCTGGTTCTTAGTGTGTAGCAAAGCACAGCTGGGCAAAGCTGAGGTCTCTGTCCAGTCTGCCATTCCCTGGATCACAGCTACCCTTAACAAGAAAAGAAAGGGAAAAGCTCCCCAGAGCAGCTTGCTTGCTTGCTTGCTTGCTTGAATGGAAACCAGGGATATATCACGTAATAGCCACTAAGTGTTTTCCCAAAAAAACTTGGCTTTAGAGTCACCTCTGAATAGATTCTGTTATCTCTATCTCAGTATCTACACTGCAGGGGATATTGACAGCAGTTTCTATGTGAAGAACACCCATCACCTTAGCCTTCTTCACAGGAAATTAGCCCCTATGTCACATGACTGCAGCTAGGGTCAACCCTTGGCTCCAAGGTCCTTTCCTGTAGTTATCTTCCCAGTCTCTCTCTGAACCAACAAGATGTTTTGCCCCCTACAGGCTAAAAAACAAGCAAACAAACAAACCCACTACCTTCTTACTGTCTGCTTCTGAGGAGAAAACAAAAAACAAAAAAATAAAAAACATCCTGGCTGTCAGGACAAAAATCACTGATGCCCCATAGTCTGTCTTTAGGGGCAGCTAATAGCAAGCAGAGGGTATCACTCATTCAAATTGGACTTACCAAGGGAGAGGGATTTAAAAACTTGGAGTTGTTAAGTGCAAATTTTCTTCTGGGAATTGCAAGCACAGAGGTGGCACTGACAGCTGTAGACTATGATATAAAAAACCTTGTCAGACAGATGTCACACTCACAGGCTGCTCCTCTGTTGGATTCATCCATTCATCCATCTCCCTTTGGCCTGGATCAAAAACCTTAGAAGGTTTTCTCCAGCCAATCTTTATGATGTCATGGGCATTTGAAGTGAAGGCAGATTTTATTGCCTCCCTTTCTAAAACAGATGAGGAAGTGAAAGTTGACTAACTTGTCCCAACACCTAGGAACTGAAGCAACAGACAGATGCAGAGGACCCTGAGAGCATTAGACCAAG
The DNA here is from genome assembly GCF_017639785.1 of Mesocricetus auratus. Classification (NCBI taxonomy): domain Eukaryota; kingdom Metazoa; phylum Chordata; class Mammalia; order Rodentia; family Cricetidae; genus Mesocricetus; species Mesocricetus auratus. The sequence goes on from NW_024429189.1 coordinate 114,132,801, forward strand.
TGGACACTGTTTCAGGACAGCCTTACTGATTGCCACTGAGTGTCACTTCTTGCGTCTTGCAGCCTGGTGTCATTCTCAAGATGGCCATACAAGTCAGACAGTGTATTTTGCTTAGTGACTTGATGTTAATGAGCAGGTACACCCTAACAGGTGTGGTATCATACCTACAGTATCCTATAATTAAAAAGCAAAGTGAGTGAAGAGGAAAAGATGGATGTGTGTTGGGCATCATCTTATTTTCTGTGAGGAAGGCAAATATCTTAGTCCAGGATATCCCATACGTGGTCCCTAAGTTAAAAAACCCATTCTTTTTTTGGGGGGGAGGAAGATGGGTGAAACAAATTCTTTTACATAGTCTTGGATATCCTGGAACTCACTACCTAGACCATGCTGGGTCTAGAACTCACAGAGATCCACCTGCCTCTGCTATTCTGGGATTAAAGGTACATGCTATACCATGCCTTGAGAGAGCCCATTATATATATGGAAAATGATCCCAGACAGCATGTCAGAGGAACAAAAGTGGCAGGAGCATTAGGACAACCACCAAGAGACTTGATAATGGCCAGAATCATTTTCTCTGCTTGAGAGCATTTTCTAGACAGAGAGGTGCTACTCTCCCAGGTAAGGTGGTCAGAGTGCTAGGGAATTGACTCACCTAGGAGAAACCTTCAGCCAATGAACACAGCTTATAAGCAGAGCCCTGGTCATGGAAGCTCAACCTGGAGGGGAAAGATGGTGCGGGCCTCTACCAGGTCTCCCTGGTGTATGTTCATGTGCATTTGTCTGTGTGTGTGTGTGTGTGTGTGTGTGTGCATGCATATGTACGTGTAGTATATTTAGGTATACATGTGTATATGTGTCTTCTGTTTACAAAGCAAGAATTCTCTAGCATGAAGTGGCAGGCTACTCAGAGGCTTCAGGTGTTCCATGCAATGACCTTAAAAGCATCGACTTCAGTAACTTCCACTGCTAAATGTTTGAGTGTACTTCCTGGGAGCCACACTTTTTCTCTGACATCCTACTCTCTGCAATAGCCCAGGAGCTTGGTAATGGTGATGCTTATGATAGAATAAGTGCATCCAACATGCCTAAAATCCTCATCCTTTAAGACTCTCTACCATAAGTCACTGTTTTGTTTTCTTTCTTACTTTTTTTTTTTGAGACAGAGTCTCACTATGTAGCCCTGGATATCCTTGAACTCACTATGTAGTCTAGGTTGATCTCAAACTCACAAAGATGTTCCTACTGCTGGGATTAAAGGAGTATACCTGCTCAAGGTCACTTTTAGCCATTTTATTCAACTGACCCTGTACCTTGCAGCAATTCATATCTTTGATCAGTATTTCTCAAAGTGTGGTCCTGGAAGAGTATCGCCATCAGCTAGGCATTCAACTAGGATGAAAACTCAGGTTCTATTCAACAGAAAGCTCCCCAGTGGAGCCAGGGAGTAAGCCCTACAGAATTGCCGGTATGTCTAGCTGGGTAGCATCATAGTCCTCTTGAGAACTACTGTCTCCCACTCCCCTTCTCAGCCTTCTAGATCTTCTTACCACATTTCTCATGTTCTTCTTTGAATGAATTTTCTTATTTTAAGAGATATTATCAAGAGAATACTTTTCCAGAATGGAGATTGATTAATTTGATTTGTATGGCACACACCTCAATTATTTTCACAAATCATGAGACAGTGAATTGTATTCATCTTGGAAACAGAAACACAGGTATTGGGGGCCAGACTCTAACAAGTCTAGGGTTTTCTGACATAGTCTTCTAGATCTCTGATTCTGATAGCATTGAACCCTCTCTGAACTCACAATGAACACTTAGAAGTCCAGAATGAAGAGAAACATCAAAAGACATAATTATAGCACCTGAGAGGCTAAGACAGGAAGGGTGCAAAGCTGAGGTTCTCCTGAGCAGTATATGAGTTCAAGGTCAGACTGGACTTGATCGTGAGACCCTATCTCACCTCTGATAAGTTAATCACACTCCACTGAATGTGTCCACACTCATTGGGTAGCTGAAATTGGACCCAAAGGATTATTTTTTTTAAAAAGACACAAAATTCAAAGGGTGCAGAAAGAGACATAGGGTGGACTTGGAGGCAGTTAGGTAAAGAGTTTGTGTGTGTGTTGGGGGGCAGGGTTAATGGCCAAAATGCATTAAAATAAATTCTTAAATAATTAATAAAAGTATTATATTAAAAGGTGTGGAGGAGAAAACTACCACAGTGGTGTGGGGTAAAGTACATCACAGTGAGGTAGAAGCTCTGGGTCTAACTGGTCACTGTGCTTCCAAGTGGGACCCAAGTCACTATATGGAAATATATGACTTCTGTCCCCTGCTCAGGTCTTTCCGGACACACACATGCCACCCCTGGGCATAAGGCAGGTGTCCGTCCATCTGCACAATGTAACTAAATTCATACCGGTGGCTCCTCTTGCTTCGTATGTTCCAATGAGCTGTAATTATCCAGCCCACCAGGAAAGCAACCCTGGTTCAAGGACAGATTGAAAGCAGGGTGTTCCTCTCCAGGGTGACTCTTCCCAGGCATTTGTTGCAGGCAGAGGTGACAGTGCAAATGCTGCTGGCAGGCACCATAATGGAAACATTCAGGATATATGCTGGAAAGGAAGGATGGCGTGCATCCCTCCCCAAATACTTGGCTGACACAATGGGAAGTGCTTTAGTCAGGCAGACTCACATGCTTCCCTGCTTCAGTGTTACTCAGGTACTGGAGACAAGCCTGAAAAGGCACATGACTCGGGGCAGGTATTATTCTTCTGCAAATGAATAAATGCTTAGGTCCTACCCAATGTCCAACATATTGTCTGTCAACTTTGGCACAGACCAAGACAGAAGGAAGCCTTGTAACTTCCGATTTCCACTTACAATCTTGCATGAATTACCAAAACCCTTTGCATTTTCTATGTTTACTGGAGAAAAAAATCTTAAAAGTAAGATTTCACTTTCCTTGGTTTTGTTGTTGCTATTTGTTTTTATTTTTGCACAAAGAAATATGTCCTTATGCCTTTTGTAGTGGTGATTATTTTCCATAAAGTAGCTTATTTTCTGAGGGACATTAATTTTATCTCCTGGTAGTTCCTTACATCCCTTTAGGTGATGTTTCAAGCAAAAGACACATTGTAGATAGTTTCTTTGCACATTCAGATTGTGCATGATAAATTTGAGGGTGGTATTTTTATTATTTTTATTTAAATAAAAAACAATCTTGTTTTACATAACAATCCCAGTTCCCTCTCCCTCCCATGCTCCCATCTCCCCACCAACCTCCCATCCTACCCCCCAATCCACTCTTTAGGGAGGGTGAGGCCTCCCATGGGGGATCATCAAAGTCTGTGGCATCATTTGGGGCAGGACCTAGGTCCTCCCCCATGTATCTAGGCTGAGAGAGTATCAACAGGATGTTTTTTATTGAAAAAATGTTTCATACTATTATTCTGATCATAGTTTCTTCTCCCCCAAGATCCTCCCAAAATCCTCCCCCACCTAATTCCACACCCTCTCTTTCTCTCAAGGAAAAAAACATGAAACAGAAACACACAAAATAAATACCACAAAACACAAGAATAGAAACAAAAATATACAAACCATACAAAAATAAATAGAATTGAATTTATTAGCCAATTCCTCCTGGGCATGGGACCTACACTGAAGTGTGGTTACTATACCCCGTGAGACTTGATTAGAAAAGTTACGTTTTTCCTTTGCAAGCAGGCATCAGTTGTAGCTAGCTTTTTAGTAAGAAGAAGGAGCCATGACACTTCTCTCTCAGTGTTGATAGCCCATCTGGCTTAAACCTGTGCAGGTCTCTGTGAGTTTAGATGGACATTAGTCCTGTTGTGTCTGGAAGACACTGTTTCTTGATGTCATACATTCCCTCTGGTTCTTAAAATCTTTGCATCTCTTGAGGGATATTTTCATCCATTTAGGACCCATAGGATAAGCTTAAAACATTATTCCACACCACAGATGTTCACTGCCTGTAGAGACCAAAAGAGCCAGTCAATTCCTCTTGGAACTGGAGTTATAGACAGTTGTGAGCTGCCAAGCAGGTTCTGGGAGTCAAACCAAGGTCCTCTCTGCAAAAGCAGCAAAAGCTCTCAACCACTGAGATATTCTCCAGCCCTTTATCCAACTTTTCCTAGCGTTCAAAACTTTTCATAATATAAAGCTGGGGGAAGCATTAAAAATAAATTAAGTGTCTTAATTCTAATACAAACAGCCTCTCCCTTGAAGCTCATAGCCCTGGTCTGAGGATTTCTCTGCTGAACTGGGAACTTTGAGGACTTTCAAATCTACAAGGAGAGAACATTCAGGTAATTTCACAAGATGGGACTATGTGGCTTGTACCAGAATCAAGTTTGTAGGGTATGTTGTTCCTCCCTCTTGGTTCTTACTAGAGTCCCAAGGAACCAAGAAGTTTTCCATAGCCTCGGGACACGAAGATCACTCAACTCTCTCCTCTAGTGGATGGGAAGGCTTCATGGGGCAAGGGCACACACCATGTTTTAGGACAAGAAGCAGAACAGCTTCATTGTTCCAAATGAACAACCAATGAACCAGCTCATTCCGAAGACTGATCTTAAGTGGCCTTACTGTGAAAGCAGACTGATGAGAGGGGCAGAGGAATGTGTCCTGCTTCATCAGGGAAGTGGCTCCTGCAGATTGTTTGCCAGAGATGATGCAGGAGTGGCTTCGGATGGCACTGACCCATTGCAGTGACTGAAGAGTAAGATCATTGCACAGGAGTACCTTACATTTGGGTTTATGTGAGCAAAGAGGTCCAGGGAGATAAATGATGCCCGTCCATGTCCTTGGAAGGCTCAATGGAGAAGACTATGGGATGGGTAAAGCAAACACTGAGTTGTGTCATTTGATACCTTTTTGGTGCCAGGTGTGATTCTAGCAACTGTATTTAATTATTTTTTCTCACATTGCCTGCACTGACCTCAAACTCACTTTGAGCTGAGGATGACTTTGAGCTGAGGATCCTCCTGCCTCCACCTCCTCAGTGCTTAGGATGACAGGTGTGATCCCCATGCCTCTTTTATGTGGTGTTAGAGTTGGAAGCCAAGGACTCATATACAAGCAGAGCTCCATGCATTCAACTGTGTGTGTGCTCATGTTGAGTGTGCTGGTGTGCATGCATGCGTCTGTGCTAAGGAAGTTAACAGTCAGTGTCAGCTGCCTTCCTCAATCACATTCTATCTTGTGGTCAGGGTCTCTCATTGAACCTGTAACTTATGAATTCCACTAAATTCCCTAGACTGAGCAGTGAGTCCTACAGATCTGCCTGTCCCTGCTTTTCTAGTAACATTTGCACGCTACTGCACCTTTTTTAATGTGGTTTCTGAGGAGTCAAACTCAGAGTTTGCCTTATATCAACTGGGCCGTCTCCGCAGCTCCCATTCAGTTCTTAATGCTCAAAAACTTGGTCACCACCCAAGAAAGCTGAGACCTGCCACCACACAAATTGTGCAACATAGTAAGAACTCAGATGAGCACTTTCCACTGCTCACATTAGTGCCCCAGGCATCTCTGAGGGTCAATCAGCATGATGCTAACTGGATAGGAGTGCTGTGATGCTGCAACAGAGTGAAGACACCCAGAAGACCATGATCTGGAAATAAAAACTTGCGCTGCAGTTGTTCTGTGATATATACACAAGAGAGGTCCTTTCCCGGGGAGATAGTGTCCCAGGCATGGCCCAGAGGAACAGCCTCTCACCAAAGCACCCCCAAATGGAGTGGCACTACAGCCTCAGACTCACTGGCATGAATCATGGCTCTCCAAGCAGATGGAGCTTGGTAATGAATTGCTAAGCAGGTCTGCAAGAGACACCTGCCTGCCAGCAGAGCCCCACCCCACACCCAGCTGCTCTTCTTGCCACCTTGTTCCTTCAGCTGCAGGAAGTTCCAGATGCATCCACAGCTCTGCTCCTCTCTGGAGAGAAGGCACTGATTGTACTGTGCTGGGTGATTGGAGAGACACCTCACTGACTTGGTGGCTTCCGGGTTTGGCTTCTTTGTCCTCTTTCATCATGGGGTAGTGTGAGTAGGGACCAGCTCACTCATCAGTGGCCACTCAGCCACACCTGCTTCCGTCTTGCTTACACATCTCCTCTGCCAGGGACCGGGAGTCCTCCGGGTGCCCAGCAGATGTTCTGCAGTGCTATTTTTGTAGATAAACACCCCCGCCACACGCACGCCTTTTTTAATATGTCCTTTAAGGATACCCAAACAGTTGTCCACCAGGCTTCCAAGAAACACACTCTCCCTTAAATACCAGTCTACACCTGCAGCTGACCTCAAACCTGATGTCCCGCTCTATTTCTCTGTTTCCAACTCCTCCTTGGGACGTTACCACGAAAGTAAAGCTGAAGGTGCTTTCCTGATACCACGATAACCCAGAAAGCTCTGGCCTCCCCTCACAGGGAACCTCTGTCTTTTTCGTCCACACAGAAATTCTGGCACCCGAGAGGTCTTGCTCGCCCTAAAGGAGAAAGAGAAGTTCTTGGACACTGAAGCCATCCCCTCCGGCCTAGGTGATGTCCATTTAATATCTTTGTCCTAGCTCTCTCGGATCTTTACTACCCACAAGAGCTCGAAGAGTTAGCTTATAAGTGTTTGCTTTAGGAACAGAAGGGTCAGGAGAGTTAGAGGGCACGTGATACCCAGTCAGGGAATGTTCCAGAAAGAGGATCTCAGGAGGCTGTCAGGTTACAGATCCTGGTGAGAAACCATAGACTGGACAATTGAACCACTGCTTCTCTACTGTGCCATAAACTCTTTTTCTCCATCTCTGAACTGCTAGCCTTGGGTCATGGCTGTGTTTGGATTGTCTGAGGTGCACCTCACCTCTCACTTACAGCAGATGCCTTTCCCTCGTTGAAGACATGGGTGATGTGAGTAGGGTCAAGGTACAACAGGGGTCATGTGTGGCACACCTGCTTCTGGTCTTGTTTACAGGTGTCGGGTGTGCAGGGATCACAAGTCCTGTGTGCATGTCTCTACACCCTCCTTCTTGCCTGTCTCCATCTCTGTCCCTCACAACTGAAACTGAACACATCTCTGTTGATCTGTATCTTGTCATAATGGTGTCCCTGAAATGAAATGATTCCAAACCCTGTTCCCTGGGTGATTCTGGCCAGAAGAGGAGCTGGCATCAGTTTAGACTACAGTGGCGAAATGGAAATCATTGCTCTACGAATGCTGTTGGGGGACCACAAGGAGGGACAGATGCAGAAGCGCCTGGGGAGGCTCTGCTTGTCCTCATGTACCTCTACTCTATGGCCAGTTCACTCTAGGGTTTCTCAGAAGCAAGACATGTGGCTCTGGAGAGCAGACGGCAGTAGCTTCCTATAGATCTTTCTCCAAACACCTCCACCAGAGCCCTTCCTCTCCATTACCTTGCATTTCTTCCCAGATCTTCCACTTTCCTCCCACCTTCTCTCTTCAGCGCGCCAGCCAGGGTAACAGGCCCACTCTGTCCAACTCACCGTAGCCAGGACTGCAGGGCGACAGCCTAAAGGCAACCTTAGGCTTCCCAGGCCCAGAAATGGGGAAGAAGTAAAAGTTATCAGGGAGACCATGGCACAAAAGAAGATTTTATTCTGCTGTGTATTTGAATAAAAGAAAATATATTTTTCATTGTCATCAAAGTTTTTGTTTTGTTCTTGTTGTTTTAATGCAAGATTCCTTTCACGGGGCCAGCAGTTAATTACTGAAACTTTTTAAGGTTTCAGAAACTATGATAAAGCTGAACTCATGGCTGAAGTACAAATTGTGACATCCACTGGGGTACCACATGTGTCTAGAGATGTTGCCCTCAATAGCAACCATAAGTCTACTTGAAGTGATCAAAGGAAGAGGAAGACAGAGGGGTCACAAAGTCAACTCATCCAGACTCCTTCTATGGGACATGAGGAAGCAGGTTGATGTGCCAAGAGGCGTGTCTATCTATTTCTCAAAGCCGTGCTCAGGTCTGGTAACCAGCATGACAACCTGCTGTGGCTATAAAGACAGTGTGTCAGGTGACAGATGGGCTCCAGTACTCCTGGTGATGGTGATGTTACCTGGTACACTGGGAAGGGCCTCCACTGAGGGGCCTTGAGGAGCAAGGATCAGCAAACAGGAAGGGAATAAAATGTCCCCTACCAGCAGTGAAGATAAGGTTTTTATAGGGGGCAAGCAGGCCCAGCAAGGTTTTTTTTTTAAGTTTGCCCCAGAACAAAGAAGTCATTCTTTTCCTTTGCCTTGGATGAGGTGGGGGAGGGGCACACGAGAATCCTCTTCCCTACTTAGGAAACTAAGGCAGAGAAACTTTCTGTCCTCCACTCATGAGGGAACTCAGTCCACCTGCTGAGGTGACACTTGGTGCAGGGTGTGCTTGTGATTTTTCCGAGGGCCTCTCAAGGGATTGTTGTTCTGAATCCAGTAGAACTACCATTTGTGAATGCTATAGTAATCATGGTTAAACAAAAAAGCCCAAAATCCCCCCCCCAACAGTCTGGGAATGATGCTGTGTCTGTGTCGTAGTTTGGGGATCCAAAGTTCTCCCATCCCACCTTCAGTGTGGAGAAAATGGCTGGAGTTTCATGTATCACTTGCTCCCATCTGTTGCAAGGCTCAGAGGAACACATGGAGACCTGAGTCATACCATCAGCAGAGCTCACACACGGCCCCTGTCCTCAGCACAAAGGGCCCAGTCGGCCCAAGTAGAAATCACTATCAATCTGTCTGTCTCTAACATGTCTCTGTCTCTCCATTTCATTCACAGGGGGTACTTTGTGGAAAAGAACTAAAATAAAAGTGCTACTCACCTCAGCAAGCATGCCAAGTGCTACAATGATTGTCCTGGGATAGGCACACCCAGTGGGGCATCCTTAAGTGACTGAAAGTCTCCTCTCTGTCTCTCATTAGAAAAAGAACAGGCATCTAAGGAATAATGAAATAAAAATGTGTAAAGGTTATAGATCCAGGTGGCAGAGGATACAGGGAGGAACTGGGAGGAGCAGGGGAAGGAGAATCAGAATCAAAATACACTATATGAAAAAAATCCATTTTAATAAAGAAAAATCTCATAAAACATACCTCCATTTTCAGTTGTTTGTGTGGATTATGCACAAGAGAGAGAGTGTGTCATTTGGAGTTCTTTTCTTATAATGTTCTATACTATAATCTTATAGTAAATGATTTTTCATTTAAAAGAAAAAAGAAGGAAGAAAGGAAGGGAAGAAGGAAGGAAGGAAGGGAAGAAGAAAGGAAGGGAGGGAAGAAGGAAGGAAGGGAGGGAAGAAGGAAGGAAGGGAGGGAAGAAGGAAGGAAGGGAGGGAAGAAGGAAGGAAGGGAGGGAAGAAGGAAGGAAGGGAGGGAAGAAGGAAGGAGGGAAAGAAGGAAGGAAAGAAGGGAAGTCTCCTTTTTCTGACAACTCCAAAGAAGCCTGAGTGCACCAACTTGTAAGTCTAGGGGATCTCATTAGAAATGGGCTCACCCAGCTGCATAGTATTTACTGATCCTGAAGAAAAAAGTTTTAAAGGTCTAGGGTGTGCAGTTCCAGCAGACCTGAGTGTGGTTACCAGCAAGTTCGCACAAGTTCTTTTTACTCCAGTCAAAATGGATCCAATGCTTTTCTGGCCTCCATAGTCACTGTGCTCACATACATAAACTCACACTTTGATGTTCACATACTCATAATTTTGTTTAATTTTTAAGTGTGTCTTCTTCACACTTTAAATTTAATGTAAAGGTAGACTATTGTTTTCAAATAAAATAGTTTTCTATTTCACCCAGATGCTTGTTATCTAAGACAGCGCAAGAGTTTAATGACTTTCAAATGATTTTTCACTGTCATATGCATTTTAAGGGATATAAGGAATTTGCTTAGTTTTTTTGGTGCTAAAGATGAAAACTAGGACCTCAAATATATTAGGCAAGTGTCCTGACATTGTGGATAGCCCTTTGGGTTTTGGGGGGAGGGGTAAATAAATAATTTTATTTATTCTGGAATGACTTTTAGACTTAATTGCAAGCTAAATAGACATCCTGGGATAATCTAGGGAATTCCAGCAGGTTAACATTCAGGTGCCAAGCTCAAAACATAGCTTCACTGCCCTTTTCTGGCCTATATGAAGGACATCAAGATTGCAGACAGAATTTCTTAGCCCAGAGTTCTTCATAGATGCTCACTTCTATGACTGGCGTTTTTAACCTTTACTTTTAACCATGGGTGTGTGTCTGTGTGAGTGGATGCCATGTGAGTGGATGCCCTCAGAAGCCGGAGGCATTAGACCCTCTGGAACTGGAGTTACAAGTAGTTGTGAGTCATTCAGTATCTGTTTTAGAAATCAAACTCATGTTCTCTGGAAGAATACTATGCACTCTTAACTGCTGAGCCATCTCTCCAAATCTCCATATGAATCCAATTTTCACCCAGATTGTGCAGCCTATAGATTCTTTGAAACTGTGTGCTGGAGTTGATATGATTAAATTTTTTAATAACACAAACAAGACTGAGTCTGATTTTTCTATAAGCTGCACTTACATATAAACCTTAAAATCACTGTTTTGTTCTCTTTGATTTTATGATAAGTTGGGTTATAATTTTAAACTAAGAGATGGATGCTAGCTAGTCACTAAGGTTATCTAATGTCTCCTTGGGTTTAAATATGGATGTCTCCATGTAACAATGCATTTAAAAACAGAGCCATTTAGTTAAGAGGACAAAACCAAAACAACCGTGGAAGGTCACAGGAGTAAAATCTCATTGGGAAAATGAGTAAATCTCCTGTGGCCTTTTATTTCCCCCAATATAAGAACACACTACCTACTGTACATTAAGAGCGCTGTGAAGGTTAATTGAGATACGAGTTCTTGGCAAGGCCTGAAGATTTGCTAGCTGGGGCTAGTCTGTCTGGAGCCAGACTGACTGAAACCGGGCTGACTGAGACTGGGTTCCACCAGCAGGTTTCCACAACACAGGAAGCTGTGGGACAGCTGCCCCTTGGGCTCAGAGCCATCACTAACAGTCAGGGGTCAATATGTGTGCCACTGTTTCATCACCCACCTACCAGTGATCTAAGTTCATCCCAAAACATTTTATCTATAAAATAGTTATGGGCCATGAGGGAATGGGGCGCCTGGGAGTGACCAGGAGAGGAGAAGATGAATTTATACAGTGTCATAATGATTATGTGGGGGGGGGGGGGCAGGTCGTTCTTATAGAACTCTAGCTGCTAGCCTATGATGATGATCTGCTTCTCTAAGTCCATAGGAGGCAGCATGAGATATGTTTACCTGGCCATGCACATCCATATCCGTAGCCTCTGAACTCGACTGTGCTTGAGGGACCTGTGGCCTATCAGCCTTGTGGGTAACAAAGCAATTAAAATCCCAGAAATGCTTGCAGATTTTAAAAGCGTGAACTGAACATCCTTCACCTTCAATGTTTCAAAATCTGAGTTTTTAGAATGTTATCCCAATGCCACAATCAGGAAGCTATATACCTGACCTCGTGTGGTGTGACAAGTATCAAATCTCAAACTGCAGATGTGACAAAAATGTGTCAAGTCACCTGTAGACTGACAGTTGGTGAGTACAGCATATAAAGCATGGGAGATTTCGCCTTTGGATGTTGGACCACATCAACCAGATTGCTTACTAGAAACGTGAATTTCCTAAAACCCCTGAAAAAAATCAAAACCCACAATCTTTGAGACCCAACCATTACAGACAAGTGTCCTTCAGTCTGGATGTTTTTGAAGTCAACAGTTACATTTCTATTGAATGTGGATAACCATTAGGCCTGGGAAACAGAAGGCTGCCTGTTGCTTGCTTTTACAATCCAGCAAAGTTGCATGGGCTACTCAGGGTCAGGCCGGAGATGACTGATGATCAAAAAATGGAATTCTCCAGTTACCCCATGGCCTGTGGGTGTTCTGTCCCCTCTTATACTTCTGTGAACAATAGGTGTTGATAAACAATGAGCTTTAACTTGATCAACTTCATCTATCTGGAGACTGGAGATCTTGGGGAGCTTTGTCAGCCAAGCAAAGTCAACAGACTGACTGCCATCCAAGAGGCCAGGTCCTCAGCCCTGTGACCTCACCTCTCTATGACCACCAGGTGAGTTTGGGTACCTCTGGCAACTGGTGGCTTTTGCAATGTTCCTGTTTACCTTCTCTATCAAAAAGGGGGCAGGGTGACAGTGCTTTGCAGGACATTAATAAAGATAAGAGAGGCCATGGCTACCAAACAGAGTTTTCAAAAGCCCTCCCGTGGTTTCCCGGGCTGCAGGGCTGCGTGTATAGACACACAGACCCACCCATGCGGAAACTATTACTGCCATCCGATTATTGTCATTGTAATGTCTATTCAGCTGCCCCTTTGTACGTTCCTAGAGGGCAGGGACCGTGTCGTGGGCTGCTTTTCATGAATTCATGCCTTCCTGGTTCCATTCACTCACCCTACAAACATTTATTGAGTGCAGCCTTTGCTGGGTCTGCCACAGTGCAGAGGACACAAGCCATATCACCTCCCCATCCTTGGCAGCATGACCCAGCCTCACTGTCAGCCATCATCCTTCTTAGGCAATGGATCCTCACACAGGACACAGGCTGCGGCATCTGCAGAAGCCAAAAGGTCACAAGGCAACAAGTGGTATCGTCTTCTGTCATCACCTTCATTTCCTCCTAATTTCTACATATATCCAGGTTTCTCTTTTAAACATTGAACTAATAATTTCTTCTTCCTAAGCCTGTTACTTTCAACCCCAGATTCTTCTTTCTCCATCATTCATCTGACCATTTGAATCCTATAGGCAACAACAAGATACTGATGATGCTTGGGAGCACACAAAGGGGCTCCTGGAAACAGAGATTGCTCCAGGTGACTCTAGCTGGAACCTGCAGAGAAACCCAGCACAGGACAAAGGGCTCCAGGTTCAGAAGCACTGCTTATTCTCAGGTCTGCTTCATGGGGGTAGAGGGACTTCTCTGTAGCTCCCTGTCTGACCCATGTTTCCCATCTACATCCTGCATTGTATTCAAGGCCACACTTGGTTAAACACTTCTCTGCCACCTCTGGGTCTCAGATACATCCTTTTCCAGTGTTCTCAGAGCACACTTGGATGCTCTGGTCCTGTTTAGGCTTCAAGACTCTAGCCCACCATGGAAGCCTTCTGCCTTGATGTACAGTCTTCCTTGTGACTATAGGGATAGCCCAACTATCCCTATTGTCAGGGATCCAACTACTCAGTCTCTACCTGGAGATCAGTCTTCTATCTATTCCCTTCAGTGTAGGGTTCTCATCAGTCCACCCTAACCTGTCCTCACCAATGGCAGTAAGGCCCTTAGAAATAATTCCAGGACAGGCCTGGTGGTACTTTATTATTTTAAAATCTGCTATTGGTTGCACTGTTTTTCTATGTTGTGTTAGAATTTTCATTTTCTCATAGACAATACTTATTTTAGTGTTCATTTTTAAGGTTGTGTTAAAATTTATAACCATATCTAAATTATCATGAAATAAGGTGTAGTCCCAGCATTTGAGAGGCTGAGTCAGGAGGAATGTGGTGAGCTTGGGCCAGTCTAGGCTACTTATGGCGATAGTCTGTCTCAAAAAGATGAGTGTGGGCAGAAAAGGTAGGACAATGTGGAAAAAGAGAAGAAAATGGAAGAGAAATAAAAGGAATAAGAGGAGGGAGAGGGGACAGTGGTAACAGCAATGGTCCTAGCACTCTCAGCCACATGGAGGTTTTTAAGAAATGCCATGAAGCCGGCCCAATAAATGACAGGTCATTCCTGACAGTACCAGAGGTTATGTGTGTCCTTGTGTTTGAAGTTCCCTGTAACAGTTTTGTGCCAACCATGATGACTTTAGAAAATTGCAAATCAAAACTACAACATGGTACCACTTCACTTCCACTGATAGCCTTGAGTGGTTTTGAAAGAATGTAGAGAAATTAGAATGCATGAACCCTCCTAGACAGAAAGCAAATGATGCCACGGCTATGGAGAAAGCAGTTGTGCGATTTCTCAAAGGTCGTAACATAGGATTTATATTGTCTCTGCAATTCTACTGCTAGGCACACTGTTCACTGTAGCCAAATGCAAGAAACAACCCAAGCACCAATATATGGATGTAATCATGAAAAGCACAGGGACACAAGGAACACACACACACACACACACAGAGAGAGAGAGAGAGAGAGAGAGAGAGAGAGAGAGAGAGAATAAGCACAATGTGCATTTAGCATTCTATTGCCTTTAAAAACATATACTTCACACTAAATTAACATTAAAGAATGGTAGGAAACCATGCAGGAATTCCACTTTCCTGGCATTCCCAATAGTGACCATCAGTCTGCTAGTATAATTCCATAGTGACTTCCTTTTGCTTGCAGACTCTGAACAGGAGACTCTGAAGAAGTTCCCCCATCTCTTACTTGGTTTAAATTCTTTCCTTCATACACAATTTGTATTAAGCTTGTCAGGCTGCTTTTCTCTAAAAAGATGGTTATTTTCCAAATCTCTAGAAAGACCCTGGGTACATATCAACACATAATTTCCATTCATTCTGTGTGCTCTTAAGCAGAACTGTGTTTAGAACACCACCATGGTATAGGTCAAGTGAAGACAGGCCATCATGCTAGGCTACTGGCTGAAGGAACGGCAGTAGACACATCCCTTGGAATGACCTGTAAGCACTGAGCTGAGTCTACTTAATGTTTGTCTATGGTCAAACCTAGTTTCCTTGATAGATAAAGAAAGTGTTGTCCAGGGAGTCAGTCCCAGGGAGGTCACAGCAGGCAGCAACTGTGTTGTCAGCTCCTGTCTGCTGTCTGAGGGCAGGGATTGAAGGTTCATTTCAAGGGTGGCTCTGACAGTTGAGCTGACTCCTGCAGATAATATTGTGGAGGTGTGTCTGAGAGAGCCACAATTTCATCACATCTCAAAATGGAAGATGGGGTGTGCAAGGGAAATCATCAAAGCAAGGCAGACAAGACAGGAAAAAGGAGAAATAGATTAATGAGAATGTTGATATATTGTTTTGAAGATTAATTTTATGTGGTTATGTATACACATACATGTATACACACACACACACACACACATATATATATATATATATATGTTTCTCTGTGTGTGAGTATGAACATATAAACACAGGTGCCTGTGGAGGCCAGAAGGTATTGGATGTTTGGAGCTGGAGTTACAGGGAGTTGTGAGCCACCAGTACTAATGGGTGCTGGTGATATCGCCTGAGTCCTTTGCAAAAGAGGTAAGGGTTGTTGAACACTGAGTTATCTATTCAGCCCCAATTTCTTAAAAATAAACTTTCAAACAAAGTTTTAACTGTTAGGTATCTTTTCAAAACTCTAACAGTGGATAATTTAATGAGGTCATATTTGTGGAAACATGGAATGCCAGTATTTAATTGGTCTAGATGTATAGAAACATTACATTTGAGTGGTTCAGCCAAACGCTTAGTTAATATAATCTATAAACTCCTGACAATGTATAAATTAGAGATTTTGGCAGGAAATGTTTTATATATCTGAGAGAAAGAAAGAGCAAATCTCAATTTAAAGTTAACCAAGAAAGAATGAAGACAACAATAGTTACAAGGTTTAAACAAAATTTCTCCCAAAGAAGGTGAGCAAGATCTAGGCCTTGACATGTGCTAAAAGTAAGGACAGACAGGCAGACACCAGTCCTGCAGGTCCCCCTTTCAAAGGTGCCCTGTGACTGAAACTATACCACATTCAGTTCAGTTATGAAACTGATACCATGAGCTGAGGGTTTCACTTGTTGTTGAGTAGATAGCAGGCACGCTGGAAAGGGACAATGTTCAGACAAAGGCTCTTCTGCAGTGGGAACAGGTACAAGACAGATGGCTTGTTAAATATTGCCAGCATGCTCGAGCAGTGCCATGCGGCGGTCGGAGCTGGGATAATGGTCACAAGGGCATTGTGCAGCAGAGCATCAGCTCAGTTAGCTGGCTAAAGCTGTTGCTTATCTTTGTTGGTTTTGCAAAGATTAGGGTAGTTTCTCAGCTTTGAATGCACCCCAGCTGCCCAGCAAAGCATTCGCGACATCTTGTCTGGATTCTTGATGCTGAGAGGGGCAGTACAGATATTGACACATGCACAGACTTGTTTTGCTCCCAGTCGAAGTAACTTTTCAGCTCCTCAGAACTGGTCTTCATTCACTTGTGTAGGCAAAACACTGTTAAAGGGCAGTGACCTTCTTGGAGAACCTTGCCCTGTGATCTTCAAAATGAATCTGGATTGATATTTCCTATTAGGATTGATTCATTTGCTACTCTTGCAGGAAGGGGTAAAGCCCCATCATAAATTCCATCCGGTGAATCATGGGGAGGCAGTGGCTCAAATTAAGGGTGTTTGCTTTCGGAAGGGGCCCTTGGTTTCTTATCTTTATGTACAGAAGAAAATTGTTCTCAGACGCCACATAGCCAGTGGAACTTACCTGGGCTGATGAGGCCCAGTCCCTACCACCTAGGGCTCCAGCCTGCTCTTCTCTGATGTTTGCAGACAAGAGAGATAGGTAGGGAATGCAGTGTCCCCTGAGTTGCACCTGCAAACCCAAAGCAAACTGGAAAGCACAGCTGTGCTCTGGGTATGTTAGGAAAGAGCATGGATGACTTATGCAGCTTAGATAGTTTAGACAGGTCAGGCATTGTATCAACTTTTATAGGCGATGCCCAGCTAGCAGCCCATCTTACTGCATTTACCTTAGACATCTTCCTCTGCCTTCACAAGACCATTTACACAAATGCATACACACACACTTACGCACACACCTTTAGAACTAGGAAAATGATTCATCCTGCTGGACCTGGCCTCACTCTGCTTATCTCAACTTGGCATTGGGTGTTTGTAATATTGAGTCAACTCCTGTGCAGCTAAGCTCTGACCATGTTTCCACAGACAATCAAGGCCTTCTCTTTTCTAAAGACGTTTTCATTGAGTTGGTGAACAGAAGAAACCAGAAGTGGGTGAAACACTAAACTCTGGGTTATACTATTTCTGGAATAGATAAAGGAGAAAAGCAGAGGCTGAGAAGCACACCCCAACATTTTTTTACACCATTTCAAGAAAGCCACCACACCCTCTATGCTCTTACTTTGTTACTTTCCTCTTAACTCTCTGAGTGTGCTCTGGCATCCAAACCAACACTGGGAGTTCCCGGATGCAAATGGACTTGGATTTGAACTGGATCTTTGGATGCCCTGCTGGGGTAGAAGGATTCCTGTATTTCCTATCAACGTTTCTTTCCTTGGGTTTCTCCACCCACTTTGGTTTAAATTTGTGTCGATGTTCACACCATTTACTTTTAAAATGTATTGGTATAGCCAGTGCAGTGGCACACATCTGTCAACACAGCCTCAGGACACAGAAAATCACCAAGTTAAAACTAGCCTGGGCTACATAGTATGATTACCTAAAGGACTAAGGCTTGAGGATGCAGCCTTGTGGAAGATAACTCTCAAACCATGCCAGAGGTCCTGGGTTTGGTCTGCAGAATTGATTTTAAAAAAGATATATGGAATTTTACCTCACCTTTGTCTTTCTTCTTTTTTAATTTAAATATAATTTAATTTTTGAGACGGGTTCTCACTATATAGCCCTGACTGTACTGGAACTTGCTGTGTAGACCAGGCTGGCCTTACAGTCTCAAAGATCTGCCTGTTTTTGGAAAGACAGCACTTGGAATTAAAGCTGTTCCTGGCTCTGATCTTTTTTTTTTTTTTCTTCTTCCCTAATGTGTTTGAAATGCCTTTAGGACTTTGCTTTTTATTGTATCTTAGTTACCATTAATATATTCAAAATTATTCAAAACTTTAAGGGCTACTTTAGCAACAGATCAGAAAGTTCAATAGTTGAAAGTTCCATTCTTGCTCAGTTCTAAGTATTTTTCAATACTATTAAATTTTCCTCCTTACTCCAGTGATTATAGTTATTCTGGGTCCAAGAAACAACTGAAGCTTTTTAATCATTGCACTGATTTCTTGTGTGTGTGTGTGTGTCAGAGCAGAGGATAATCTCAGGTGTCTTCCACAGGTACTGTCCATTTTTTTGTATTGAATTTCTATTTTGTTTCATTGTGTATATTTATGTATACTGATTCCTTGATACTTCTCAAAGTTCTTTGTTCTGTAAGAACTTAAAGAGAAAAATCTTGTAATGAATGCAAACACCGGGTTAGTCTGTTAGATCAGTGCTGCCCAAACAATTATGTTACTAGCAACATACTCAGTTTCTTATTTCTAGTGATATCACTAAAACATAGGAAGATACAGATGAAATAAATTAATTTTAGTAATATTTTTAATTTAACATAATAAGTTCAAAGCAGCACAACCCTATTACTCAATGTAAAAATGTCAATGAGGCAAGACATGGTGGTGCATGCCTTTAATCCCAACACTTGGAGACAGAGACAGCCTGGTCTCTGTGAGTTTCTGGCCAGCCAGGGCTACACAGTGAGACCCCGTCTCAAAAAAAAATCAATGGATATTTTGCATTATTTTCTTAAGTATCAGAAATGTTCTCAGAGTGTATCTCAGTGTGAATATGAGGTGTACCAAATGAATTGGGTCTGTCAGTAGATTTCAATTTAAGTTGTCCAATACTTAAATAAAGTTTTAATCTTTTAATGTGTGTGTGCGTGTGTGTTTGGGATTTTGTTTGCATGCATGTATATGTACCACTTCTGTGCTTGTACCCACAGAGTCAGAAGAGACTATCTGATACCCCAGAACTGGAGCCACCCCATGAGTACTGGGAGCTCAACATTGGTCCTCTGGAAGAGCAGTCAGTGCTGCTAAATGCTGAAACATCTCTCTAGCTCCAAGTGTTAATTTTTAATTTAAATTCAAGTTAGGTAAAAACTTTTAACTCTCCTGTGTTAGCTACATTCAAGAGTTCAGGAACACATGACCTGCAGACTTAGGAGACTGGGTCCTACCAAGATATCTAGAAAGCACTTAACCTCATTGAAGAAGAAGGAAAGAGGTGCATAACTGCTGGACCCAGACAACCTCTGGGCTGTCTGGCTCTCTTTTTTCTCAACTATCTTTCTTGGATTCACTTTTGAGAGTCAACCAACTATCACCTCCCATGTGCAACTTACAGATTGGGGTTTCAGAAATGCCCCACTATCTCCATTTTCTTCATTCTTCATCTTGTCAGGAAAACTTCATCTCAAGAAAAAAATTGTTTTGGGCTGGAGAAATGGATCAGCAGTTAAGAGCACTGGCTGCTCTTCTAGAGGACCCAGGTTCAACTTCCAGCACCCACATGGCAGCTCACAACTGTCTGTAACTCCAGTTCCATGGTATCCGACACCCTCACACAGAGTATATACAAGCAAAATACCAGTGTACACTAAATAAATTAATGTTTAAAAAATTTTTAAAGTTGTTTTAAGGTACATTTAAGTATTGGTCATATAAACCTAGTGTTATGCAATTGTTCTGTGAAATTTGAAGTTTTCAGATACACTATTAATCCACTAAAAAACAAGACAACAAAAAACTCACTAGTTGAAGAGAACTAAGTCCCTTTTAGAATCTCTATACTAAAATGTAAGATACTTATGCTAAAATATGCTAGCAATTTCTGGTTCTTCAACTCTCCAGTTTCTCCAAAATAACATCGATAGAAAAGGAAGCAGTTGTCCTTTATCAGTGCACCTTTGATTCACGCAATATCATGCATTGTGTTTAAATGTATTTTATATGTAAAATGAAAATAAGTAGGGTCCAGCCATTTTTCACCTTCAAATATTTATTAAGGAAGATGCCTTTGGAGGCAATTTTAATCCTATTCTTCTCCTGACTCATTTTGGGTTATAGCAAAAAAAATAATTTTACTTGCAATTTTTGCTTTGGTCAAATGTCCGAACTATCTACTACTGTATCATTTTATGTTATTTGGTTTGATAGTGATATTCAACAAAGTCTACAAAGGCAGCAAGAATCAAAGAGATCTTATTAAATACTTCAATTTTCCCAAACTTATTCAATGAAATGAAAAAAAATCAAGTTAACTCATCCTATAAGCTTGGGAATAGTCAATAAAATGGAGCACACACAAAGCTTTGTTTAAAACAGGCCACAAAAATTCTATCACCTCAGTTTCCTTAACCACATTGACTCCCTGGGTCATGCCAAACTCCATGTTTAATACAGTAACTTTTTCTAGAAAACAAAACCTCCACTACCACCAAACATAAGCCATGAGTTTATTGACTTCTCCAGATTCTGGTAACACATGGCCTTCCACAGCAGCTATGTTGCTCACAGTTGAATATAAAAAAGGGGTAATTGTTTAACTAGGCCATTCTCTCCAAGTTCCTATGAGGCACTTTTTTGTATGTTGGTTTGCAACTCCCAAGATGAGCACAAGACCTCACATAAGCTATGTAAACCCTCTATCATGAAGCTACAATTCAGTCTTTGGTTTAGTGAGAAGGGGTCTTGCTATGTAGCCCAGGCTGGCCTGAAACTCATGGTCATCCTGCCTCCATTTCTAAATGCTTGATCTACAGGGATGTTCTACCATAACTAACAACTATGCATAGCTACAGACCTGGGGATTGCGTCCAGAAGAGAAAAGTCCACATGTTGCTTCTCAACTTAACATCTTGGTACCAGAGAAACAGGGCAGCTAACTCAGATGGATGTCCTCTCATGCAAGTGGAATAAGGATCCTGTCTCCTGGAACTCAGACCTACTATATATGGAACGTGGGGGATCTAGCCAGTAGAACAATCTTACAGTCCTCATTGCATGTGACTGAGAATTAATAGATTCACTAGTCATTAGTAGGATTTCTTTTTTTTAAAAAAGACTTATGTATTATGTATACAGTGCTCATGTATGTCTGCAGGCCAGAAGAGGGCACAAGACCTCATTACAGATGATTGTGGCCACCATGTGGTTGCTGAGAATTGAACTCAAGATCTCTGAAACAGCAGTCAGTGCTCCCAACCTCTGAGTCATCTTTCCAGGTCCCATTAGTAGGATTTCTATTGATGGTCTTAAAAGTAACTCAATCAAAGCACTGGAACTCAGGCTACAGTTCCAGAAATTCATTTATTATTTGAGAGAGAGAGAGAGAGAGAGAGAGAGAGAGAGAGAGAGAGAGAGAGAGAGAGAGAGAGAGAGAGAGAGAGAGAGAGAGTTAGGGGCAGGAGCTAGCTCAGAGGTTAAGAGCACCGGAAACTTTTCCAGAAGACCTAGGTTAGAGTTCCAGCACCCACATGGCAGCTCACAACTGTCTGTAACTCCAGTCCCAAGGGATCCTATGTCCTCTTCTGGGCACCGAAGGTACAAGACATACATGCAGACAAAACACACATACACATAAAATAAACAAATACACAGATTTTCAATTTTTAAAAAACAAGGACTTTCCCAATTTAGGAATTGTCTCTTAACTTTCACTGTTCCATGCCCACTCTGAGATGTTCCTAAGTGAAGAAATACACATTATGTTTTAATGGCCTAATATAAGAACAGAATGAAAAATAGCTCTTGAATATTTTTACATTGTTTATGTATTTATATAGGTTTTGGAAATACTAGGGCAGTGAACTATTTAAATCAATGTTATTTTAACTATAGTCTTAGAGGCTAGAAATGTAAGTCACTTTCCTTATCAAATATATTCACTCATCTGTGAAAACAAAATTGTCATTCTCATAGAAGAGCCCAGTTGTATTTCTCATGGCTCATTGTTGTTTCTTAGAGTCTAAGAAAAGATGTAAATGCAATAAAAGGAACTTGGGTCATGAGGATCACAACATGGATAGGCAGAAAGGATTCTTTCTAATGCTCAGTGACTCTGTAGGATGACTCTAGTCCACCACCATCTATATTTTAAAGCTGCTGTGCTTTTTAAGTTCAAAGATCTCTGTCAAGTCAAGTGTGTGGCTCATATCTGTAATCTCATCATTTGGGAGGGTGAAGCAGGAGGATTTCCATAAGTTCAGGACAGCCTGACCTATATAATGAGTTCTAGGTCAGCATGGGTTATAGAATGAGAGCCTATTCCCCAAAAGGAAAAAAGAAAATTCCTAACACACTGAAATAATAAATGTTTGAAGAGATGAAAATGCAGATTAAACTGATTTAAATTTTATATTGCACCCCAGAAGAACATACAAATGTTACATTCCAATGAAAACTACCATATATTATTAGTTTAATGAGAAAGAAATTTTCAACTAATATTTTAACAAGAGCCCTCATTTCTGAAGTATGTCTTCTGCAAGTAGTTTGTAAACACCTAATTGTCACTCAGGTCAAGGGATTTGTACCTATTCATCCATTTGTTACCTTTGTAAAATGACTGAGAACACTGGGTACCAGAGGCTGCTGAGGACATTTATCAGTTCTTAAGAAGTGTGTGGCTCATCTTATGAGGAGAGACAACCACTAGCAAATATGTGAATTTCAGAGCATGCCCAAAGCTGTGAAAAGAATAAATCAGGCAGAGGTGTGGGTGGTAGGCTAGCGTTGTAGATTTGGTATTTTCATTGACAAAGAGGCATTGGGGCAGTCATGAAGAGATGGAGTTGTTAACCTGAGTGGCTGGTAAGTCCTCTGGATAAACCCCTGATGGGTGTGGAGCCCTTGAGATTGGGAGGGAGGAGCAGGTATATTCCTAGTGGGATAGTGGCGTCTCAATCTCATGAAATGGGGTTGAAAACACATTCTAGAGCCAAGGAATAGCCAAACCCAGAATTGACAGAAACAGTAGTCTCTTTGGAGACCAGAAGTGGTAGTAAGGCTGTCTGGGGATGGCACTTCTGGAAGACAGCATAAGAGAATGAGATGTACAGAGCTATAGAACGTATATTTCTTCCTTGCCTGGCAGTCATGAGTTCTGGGGTTTGGGGCAGAAAAAGCAGCATGTGGTCAAGCTTGTGTCTTTGAAGGGTAAACCACATGGTTATATGAAGAACAAATTAGAAATAGGATAAAGCCATGAAGACGCCTTGGGAAGCTATTAAAAACCACCTAAGATGCTGTTGAAGGTTTCACCTTAAGAGGACTGAAAGTAAGTAAAGGACTGATGGGAAAGATTTTTTTAAATCTTCATAGAAATTAGTAACTAATTGAAAGGTAGACTTTACAATATGGAGGAAAGAGAATTGAAAATGACCCTTGTGGTTTCTGCCTTGGGAGCTGTGAGCAGTACTCTCATTAACTGGGGAGGAAGTAGGGAGGGAAAGAAACTGCTTTAAGCACACTGGATTGAGGAAAATCTTATCTTGGATTCCTCCAGAAGTTCATTTGAGGGCTAGGGGGAGCATGCTGAGATTTCAATGTGTCCCTCAAAGTTTGTATGTTTTTGGAAACAACCACCAGTGTGGTGGGAAGTGGAGCTTGATGAGAAGCATCTGGGTCCTGGGGACAGAGCTCTCCGTATCAATGCCATTATTGCAGAAGTTAACTCAGTACGTAGGTGTGGTTTCAGCAAGAAGAATGAGTTTGGCTCTCTCTCCCTCACTGTTTGCCCTTTCATTGTGTGAGGACACAGCAAGAAGGTCATCACCAGACTCCAGCACCTTGATCTTACACCTCTCAGCCTCCCAAAGTGTGAGAAGTGAATGTCTATTTTAATTCCCCAGCTTCTGGTGTTCTGTTACAGCAGCACAGAATAGAGGGTGCACATGTGAGCAACTTACCTGGAAGAACACATCATGAGCCAAGGTGAAGAGAAGCAGGACTTGGGAGACAAGGCATGTGTTCACAGAAGCTGTTGCTACATCCTCTGGGGTTGGTCCTGCTGGAGCCCCAGGAAGGTGTTCATATCTGATGTTTTTTTGATGCAGAAGTCTGGAAAGGTTGCTAGGAGGAAGCTGGCAGAGTGTGCATTTGAATGGAAATGCAGTTCCCAGTGGATGTGTGTAAGATCCTGTAAGGGCTCCACCCAGATCGGCTTGTGAAGACACATTACATGAAAGGCAGTGAGAAGTCACTAGGACACTAACATTATGGCTCACATTTGCTATAACCTTTTCAAAATGGTGTTTTTCAAATATCCCAAACAGGAATGACATCCAGGTGTAATAGTAACCAGTGTATGGATCTGCCTCTCCCTGGAAGCAGCAACTAGACGAAACTGGACTGAGCTTGTGAATCAACTGTTCCTTCTCAATAAAATTCTGTTCTGATGTACAAACCCCCCCACCCCCAGAAGGCTAGTCTTGGTGTCACATGCCCTTAGTCCCAGCGCACAGATCTCTGATTTTGAGGCCAGCCCCATCTACCCATGACATTTCAGACTAGCCATGGCTACATTATGGTACCCTGTCTAAAATAATGATGATGATGATGATGATGATAAAGAATAAATAAATGGAAATTTTATCCCAATCGAGACGGGTTTCTCTGTGTAATAGTCCTGGCTGTCCTCAATCTCATTTGTAGCTGACCTCAGACTCACAGAGATCCACCTGCCTCTGCCTCCCAAGTGCTGAGATTAAAGGGGTGTACCACCATTGCTGGGCTAAACTTTTATTTCTTAAAAGCAATTCTATTCTATTAAACAGTGAGGCTCCATAACTAAGTCCAGTTTTGTGCAGGGGAAACAAAGTTCTGTCCCTGTTATGGGCATACTTGAAGCTGATCTGCTTTTTCATTTAGATAAAATCCTATACAGAAAATAGGGAGTAAAGAAAATACAGAGAGCCCTGTGTTTTATAGCAGGACTCATTAGAAGAGGGAGTTCTGGAATGCAGTGTTAAGCAGAGGTAAACACTCCTGTCCTGTCCTTTGGGCCACCTCTGTCCAGCCTCACCTGTCAGCTGCTGACCTGCAACAGGAAGCTTACAAAATACTTTCAGCAAGCACATTATATTCTCCCCTGATAGCTGACAGGTGTAAGCGCTATCTTCCCAAACTCTGTAGAGTCTTGAAAACATCTTACACTGCAGGCTAGGTTCAAATCCTATTTCGTGCATTAGTAGTGTATCCTCATATGGGTCCTTTGGCCTCTGAAGCTCTCAACTTCTTTATCAGTGCAGGTGATAAGATCCACCTCACCAACTGTAAAGGTAGTGGGGCTGGAGAACAGGAAACCACCACACACATTCAGAAGCTCCTGACCTTGATGGGGATTAGTCTAGAATGCCTTCTGCTCTTGTCAGAACTAGAGAGCATTTCTAACTTCCTCACAGCACTGACTGAGAAGCATAGATGACTTGCAGAATGGAAGAAGGCATTCCACTCTCAGTTCCCACATGGTGTGGCTCACAGTGACTCAAAAATTCCAGAGGCCCCACTGTACTTTGTGTTCCTGGAAAAGCCCTGGACCCTTAGGAGGCTCAGAGTTCTAGTCCCATGTGGCCCTCTTCCCATTGCACCAGAGTGGGTGGCTTCTCCTCTGGGCCTCAGGCACTGCATCTGGGAAAAGAATGATTGGCAGGTTGACTCCTCCAGCTCAGAGCATCTACGATCCTGCACTTCAACTCTCTAAATGTCACTCCCATTAGTTTGGTTGACTAAAGAGGAAAGTGCTGGAAGCTTCAACAATCATTATTTTCCTAGTGGTACCAACCATTCACTCAGAAGACACTCAGTGTCCTCAGCCCCTGAGGACCTAATCTACCTTACTGATGACACCTTTAGGTTCTTCTGCTTGTGTCCCTAGAGAGAACAAGAGATAGACACCCTGTTGGGATGTCATTTCCTAATTTCAACAAGAGGTCCTTTAAACTAACCGAGGAACTGTTTAATTTTCAACTTAGGGTGAAATTCCAAACCATCAAACAAAGGGAGTGGATGAACAAAGCACCCCTCCTGACCCCCCCCCACCTGTGGCCTGCAATGGCCGCTAGGAGGCTGAACACTTGGAGGACTGAAGTGAAAAAAAAAAACAAAAACAAAAACAAAAACAAAAAACCATGGTGTGTTTTAAAATAAATGTCATCATTTAGGCATAAGTGGCCCACTCCTATAATCCCAGGAAAGTAGAGGCAAGAACATCACACAATTGGGATAAACCTAAGCCATAAAGTGAGTTTTAGTCAACCAACTACAGAGGAGACCCTGTAGCAATAAAACCGAATAAGGAAAAAAGGCAATAATAACTAATATAGTAAAACTGAAGTTGTTTGGCTCTGGGCATTACCTCAGAAGTGTAACACTTGTTTAACACACCCTGTGTCCAATGCCCAGTATGATAAAATAAAAGTGTTTAACTAAATGCCATTCGGGATCTAACTACTGGATACACACTTCCTCTTTGTGTTTTCAGTCACTCTGACTCCAATTTTAAGACATTTCCTCCATTCCATTGGCCTGCCTCCCACCTTGCCCCAGGAGAGCATATGTCAGATGGAATGGTCGTGGCTGAGAGTGGTGGTGGCTGTAAGTCAGGGACATATGGTGTGCCGGACTGTATGTTTGCTCTTGTACCTAGAGAGATTAGTCAGCCTGAGGCACAGCATCAGCCCAGATGCCATCTGGCTGTTCCCCAACGCAGGCTGTAGGTGAAAAGTCATCCTTTATACCTTAACAGGTAGGCAGAGCTCTCAGCCACCATGGAGCAGGTACTTCTTGCTGCAGCCCCTGGTCAAGGCAAGCTACCCTTGGGCTCACCAATAGGAAGAAGGCAGGACTATAATTCTTGGTGATGGTTCCTGAGTTCTGAGGCTACAGTTGGGTTCTGGAACCTTCCATGCAAACCTTACAGACGCCCCAGGTATTAAATCTCTCCTGCCAGACCTTTCCCTAGGCATCTTCAGACCTCCATCAGTCTGAGTTATTGGAATTCTGCCCTTTACAGCAGTGCTACCTAAGTTCAAAGACTAAACTTTGGTCCCCATCTGCCTGCTTTGTGGCTCTGCTATTTGGGTGTCTAGTAACTTTTTTCAACCTCTCTTTCATCTTCCTGTCTTTGTCTGCTAACTGGCAATACTCACAGTGTTGTTGCCTAGGATTAACTGTCTGAGAAAATCTATACAAAGCACCTGGATGGCCTTGGAAGGACAATAAAAGTGAGCTCCCTCCCACCTTGCTTGGGTACATGGTTTGACTCTCCTCAGCTGGAGATACCTCGGGGAAAGGAGACCTGGTGAGTAACTAACTAGAATCCTCTGTGACCAAGCAAAGTTCGTATCAAGATGATTTTAAATGTGGCTTGTCTGTAAACCCAGCATGAAGGAGGCTGTGGCAAAAGGATTGCAAGTTTGTGAGTTCGAAGCAGCCTGGGTTTCACAGCCAGACCCTGCGTGATGGCTCTGCTGGCATCAGGCCCTTGTCTGAACCACAGGAATAATGGTGTGCTGAAGATTAAGCTCACTACTAGAGGAACAGCCTTAGCCAGTGACTACAGAAAAGGAGCTAAACTCTTAGAGGTACCCAGTGCTCCATGAGAAACTAAACGTGGAACAAGGTGGAGAAGAGGGAGCACTTCTAACTCCAGCACACTGGAAGCTAAAGCATAAGCACAAAAATACAAGACCAGAATGGGCCATCAGAAAGACTTTGAACCAAGAAGAAGAGGACAGAGAGTTGTGGGGGGGGGGGAGAAGGTCAGGAAGGAAGGAAAGGATGAAGGGAAAGAAAAGACAACAATCACACCCAACTCTCTGGGCAGGAGCTAGAGTTTTATAGGCCTGGAAAATGTGCTTCTGGCAAATTTTCCCTGCATCTCCATCCTGCCAGTTCATTCTTACATGGAATCTGCAAGGGAAGTATAACCTACCAGCCAGAGAAGGAAGTCAACCCTAACCAGACATTTTATAACTGATACAAGAAAATGGAATTTTCCGTCAGTTCTCTTGGGAAAACCTGTTAAGTACAGGTTGCAAATTCTGAGAGTGTCTTAGTTTTCACTAGCCCGATGGTGCTTGTGGGAGGAATTTTGTTTCTGAGAAGAAACACATCTTTAAAGGCAGGGGTGAGGGAATGTAGCTTTGTAGCACAGCATGTGCCTAGCAATGTGTCAGATCTTGGCTTCCATTCCCGAACTAAGGAACAAGAACAATAAAGAGACCCTGCTTGAAGCCCCTGTCCTTCTCCAGCCATAACCACCTAGTTCACACAAGCTCACAGGGCTCTTCTTAGGCAGAAACTTCCTCTGGCTTGCTGTGGGAAATTAACCCCCACATTGGCCAGCTTCTGAGAAATCAATGAGGGCTGGAAGGGTGGACTTAGTTGGCCTGTGATGTTCCAATGAATATTTTCTAGCTTAAGGAACTGACTGTCCAAAAATCAAATTCATTGATTTTTCCAAAGGGCAAGTACAAGCAGATGGCCCTGTTTAAAAAGTCTCGGATGGCTTTCCAACTCTCACTTTTTATACTACACATCCAACAGCTGCTCTTTTGGAGACAGGAGAGACAGAGAGAGAGAGAGACACAAAGAGAGAGACAGAGACAGAGAGAAACAGAGACAGTGCACACTAAGGTTGGTTCCTGTAAGTGTGCAGGAAGCAGAAGTGTTTTCTGCTATGTAGTTGCAAATATTACCTCTGAAGTATTATGCCCTTGAGCTCAGCTGTGACTCCCCATGCTTGGAAGACCCTGTGACTATGATCCTGAGGGCTTGGTATTTGGGGGTTTCTGCACCCAAGACATTTCCGCCTGGTCAGAATGCAAATGGCCTCAGAGAATAAAGCAAAATCAGACTGGAAGATACCAAACCATGTAAGGAAAACCTTTCTTTGGGTGTACAAGTTGTGAATCATGGCCAGGAGTAGCCACAGAAAAGGGCTCATTGTCAAGGTCAATGCTACCTGAGTAGTTATGTATGGCTCACATCGACAATCACAGCGTTTGGAAGGAAGGGGCAGGAAGATGGAGAGTTTGAGAGTTTGAACTACATTGTGAGTTCAGGGTCAGCCTGGGCTACATAGTAAGAGATAGATAGATAGATAGATAGATAGATAGATAGATAGATAGATAGATAGATAGATGAGAAGAGAGAGGTAGGCAGGGAGGGAGTGAGGGAGGGAGGGGGAAAGGAAGGAGGGAGAAAGGAAGAGAGGGACAGAGATAAAAGAAATATGGAAGACCAATTCCTGCATAGATGATCTCTCTGGAGCTCCTGAGATGAGTTTCCCACAGTCATTGTATGTATTTTGAGATTGGGGGTGGGGTGGCTAGCTGTTTTTGAGACAAGGTCTTATGTGTTTCAGGCTGACTGTGAAGTTGAGGATGATCTTGAACTTCTGATTCACCTGCTAAGTACTAGGATTAAAAGTAGCTGCTGCCACACTTGGCTCCTGTTCAATGTTGTTGAGGCTTTCTTTATCCATCTATAACAGGAAATAAGGATGCTTTGTCTTTCTGCAAAGGCTCGATCCTTGTGAGAGCAAGGATGAGGGCAGTTTATCAGGCAGAGGCAGCTCCCCTACTTATATGGCAAAATAAAAAGACCACTAAGCAGGGAAAGGCAGCCTGTGAAAATCCCTAAAGATGCCTCTGCTTCAAATCCCAGGTCCCACTTCTACTTGACTCTCTATATCACCCTGAAGTTTAAAAGAGGGAAACACCATTTCAAACATGCACGTTCACACGGAGCCCCAACAATGCCTCCTGTCTTTGCCAGTATCGGGTATGAGATGATAGGGTAGTTACTCAAGTCTGCTTTCTGTTACTGTGACAAAATACCTGATGTAATTAAAATTAAAAGAAGGAAAGCTGTATGTTGATTTGTGGAATTTAGAGGTATCAATCCATGGTCACTTGGCCCTGCTGCTTCTGCCTTATGGCAGCACAGCCCCTCAAGGCAGTGGTGGAGATAGCCTGTTCTCTTCAAGATGGACAGGAAGCAAAGAGAGAAAAACAAAATGGAGCAGATTCCGGATATCCTTTGCCAAGTATAACCCAAGGGACCTGACTTCTTTTCACTAGCTCCAACCTATTACCACCTCCCAGTAATGTCTGGGACCAAGCCTTCAACGTGTAATCCTTTGGGAGACATTTAGGGTCCATCATCGATCGGTTGTGTTGGAATTCCTTTCCAGGGTGAGACACAGCCTTCCAGAGCCTTCAGATTTGCCTTGTTTTGTTCTCTCCAGGAAAGCACAGAGCATGTGCTGACATTCTGAGGTCGTGGTGCCTCAGCTTCGTCCCACTCCTCAGACTCAGATGGGTTGTACCGTTAGAAAGGTGCATGACTCAGTTGAGAGCCAACACATTACAGCCAATAGCACTCCCTCCTTTCTGCATGACCCACAAGGCCCCCCAACATCTCTGACCATGTGCCTCACCATCTACAATTACACAAGTAATATCTAAGTTGTCCACATCTTGAGGGTAATAACTGAGCAAGAAAACATACCTCAAGACATTTTTTAAAATACTGAATTCTACAAAATATAACCATTATTATTATATGACATGAACTGTCTTGATTATTATGTCCCCGGAGTACCAGTTGAAATCTGAGAAATATTTCTCCATGAGTTAATTTCTACAAACATTTCAGAGATGTGAGTTAATACACAAAGTCACCTTACATGCATACATCAGTGTGCATTACATATTCTTTCCAACTGTGCTTTACATTAGGGAGATCCTTGTAATAGGATACTGCAGGGGAAAATATTATTCTAAGTGAACCCTGCAGTTTCACCGTTATCTAGAAACAAAGAATTTACAGTCTTTATTTGGGAAAGTAAATAAGTGCATAATTACCAAAATGCAAAACAAAAAAACCAATCAAGGGCTTGGAATATGATCCAGTTGATACAGGTTTGTTTAGCTTGCATGAAGCTCTGGATTGGATGCCCAATACCACAAGAGCCAGGCATATCAGCTAATACCTGCTATCTCAACACTTGAAAGATAGAGACAGGGGCATCATCCTTAGTTACATAGTGAGTCTGAAGCCAACTTGATATATATAAGATCCTGTCTGAAAAAGCAGAAGAAGAAAAAAGTCAAAAATTCTGATGCAGTAAAACTCCCCCCACCCCAAGCATATTCATGCTAGCATTGTTATAAAGTATATCATTTTCCAGCAAACTGCTCCAATCCCTTATGACACCTGACGTTGCAGAGATAGTTGACACTCATTAAAACACAGGAGAGAAGATGCCAGAGCCTACTGTGTGAAGCAAAGCAAACAACAGGCATTGGCTTGGTTCTGCTGGTTATAAGTACAAAGGAAAGCAGGAAGGTGAGACTGTGAGCACCCATGAAACTAATTGTCTAGTCTGGGGGCTGGAGTTACAGTTGGAGCATTACTTCCTTTTGTGTAAGTCCTTTTCATGTGGTTGGACTACGTTTATATCTTTGTTTTAAAGCAAGAAAAAAAGATATTTAGATTTTTATGATTTTATTTGAGTGTTCTTAGAGGCTTACATGGCCAGGGTCTGCTGGCAAGAGCTGCTGAACCCATTGTTCCAAGGGAGATGTGGTAGTGACTTTGAACACAATAGTTAGGAGGTTAAAGAGCGCCAACTGGGCAGTCACCACACAGCCCCAGTCCCAGACCCATTGTTGACTCTGGCATTTCTGCAAGGGACCCACATCATCTGGCTTTGAAGTTGGGGTCACAGAGCGTGAAGTCTAGGCTGGAGACTATGGATACAGGTTGAAGGGAAGGGGTGAAATGATCCAAAAAATTATCTGAATCAAAATGATCTACCAGAAACCCATCAGAAAGAACGAAAGATCACCAGCTGAAGACTACCATGCTATAGGCAAGGCAACTGAGCAAAGTCAGGGCATCTAGGGTAGAAAGGGAGCCAATGAGAAGTTCCCCAGCCTTTGATGAACCAGCCCTTCCCTTCCAGTTTAGATTCTACAAAAGAGCTGTAATTGCCCTTTGTTCTCAGGGTGGGGCGAGTCAGGGTCACCTCTCAGATGAGCACAGCTAAAGTTCCTGTTGTCCCAGCAGAGCCTGGTGTCAACTTTAGAGCCCCAGTAGAAGAGGAGCAGGCTTCTGTGTTCTGGGCTGCCCAGACTGCAGACCACACATTCATCCCCTACCTGTTCCTGGGTTAGCATTCATTGGAGGAGAAGTCGGAGGCTTGTCTTTGAATTTTGAAAAACCTCAGAGTCTTTCCAAAGAAGGTTCAGCAATAGTATATTTTTTTAAGTTTTTCTGTGTGTACACAGTTAGGGTGGTTTCATGCTAAGAAACCTTGGGCTTCTCAAGGGATTCACAGAGGTACAGGCCATGTGCCTATGCAACAATGAGAGACAATGAGAGTCCATAATGGCTAGGCACTCACCCAGTGCTTTCCTGTGCTAATTCATATAATCACAGATCTATATTGCTTTTTTTCCTCCATCCCTATCCTTTATTCTCTTTTCAGTGCCAAGCTTAGAACTCAAGGCCCTTGGCATCCCTGGCAAGCTTATCATGTACATTCTATAAGGGAATTTGGACCTGGGAAAGAACAGAACCACCTAGATACACCCCCCTCCCAGGATGTTACCCATCACTGGCCATGGATCCCTTCCATGTGCTTGCATGAGACCTAGGAAGAACAGCAAGCGAGAGATGTTCTAAAGGCAATGGGAGAGCCTGACTCTCTGCTACAGACTTTTCAATGCTGCCAGATTGAAGACTCACAGAACGAAGTCTTCACTTACTTATTTCAAAACTTACAGTGACAGCAAATAAAAATACTCTTTTTCAGAATAAGTTGTTAAAAACTACACCCAGTTTATTTTTGTTTTGCTGAGACAGGCTAGGTTGGCCTCAAATTTTCCATTCTCTTGACTTGGATTCAAAAATGATATAATTACAAGCATGTGATACCAAGTCTAGTTTAATAACACTTATTAGTTTATTTATTGATTGAAGGGCACTTGCAGATACCAAAGCCCTCATGTGGGGGCTAGAGGACAACTTGAGGAAGCTGGTTGACTCCCAGGAATGGGACTCAGGTTGCTAGGCTTGGCAGCAAGCACCTTTATCCACTGAGACATCTGGCTCTCCCATCCCACTTAACAATCCATCTTCAGTGGCCCAAAGCAAACATGCTGATGCTTTGCTTATCTTCTTTTGGACATATATTTAGCAAGAATAAATAAAACACAGTGATTTGCTTCTCCTGCGTTTGTATCACCTTAACTTCCAGCAGATGCAAAGTTTCTACATTAATTTCATAGCCATCACTCTGATCTGATGGACAACTGATTTGAAAATGGGTTTCAGCCACTTGTTTATTTCACAAATCCAAAGTCTCAGAGGTAGATTTACAGATACAAAAAAAAAGATAGGGTAGTTTCAAATATTTTTCTCATAGAATGCAAATTTTCTCCATAATTGTACCCATTATTAAGATACTTTATTACCATTTAATATTGTGTCAAAGAAAACTTGGAGAAACTAATTAAATATACAGGTAGATAAGAATATAAGGAGGGACTGGGAGTATAACTTAGTGGTAGTGTTTGTCTAGAATGTGCAATGTGATGAATTTATATTACATTATGTATATATATGTACACACATACATCTGTGTCTATACATGTGTCCGTGATGAGGGAAGGGAGATTTTAGGCAGAGGATAAAGTTCATGGATCTTCTGGGAGGAGGAATGATGGTCTGGAAAGCAAAATTGGAGGAAATGAAGATGAGACCAGAAAAGGACTTGCTCTCATTCACTGTTGAATATGGTCTTGACTCTAGAGATAGTAAGAGCCCTTTCTAAGGAATCAACAGAGTCAACAGGGTCACATCTTCAGGTGTGGGAAGGATGGGAGGATGATCTGGGTGGGTGAGCATGAATACTCAGAGCTCCTACAAGCAAAGTGAGTTGGGTTGAAGGGTGCTTTAAAGGAGAGAGCCAAGGGAACAGGAAGGAGAGGGCTGTGCCCAGAATTAGTAGTGTGGGATTGCTGTTTTCCCTACAGCAATGGGGTAGTGGAGACACGAAACTATTATGTGTCATGTAGGCAGTGAGTGATCACCCAACCTAGTGACTGTGATATGATGGGTCCCATCCCTCTTTGAAGCTAAATGTGCATTGAAGTTGGCCACTCCATGTGGAGTAAAGAAGATACTCCAAATTGGAGGACACAGTGAGATGGGGGGGCGTGGGTCTGGAAGGATGGGATGCAGTGTGGTGAAGAGAAAGAAGCAGCAGGGGGTTGTTCCTGGGTGGTTTTGCCTGGAGGTCCTTGCAGCCATCCTGTACATCTGTAGCTGTGATTTGGCTGAAGTTGAGTTGGGTTTCTATTCAAACTTCTAGAAAAGGAAGTCCCAGTTGTTCCCTGAAGCACCCATAAATGTCTTGGTCTCTCTGCACCTCTGCACCTCAAAGGAGATGATGTGATGTCAATAGTAAAAAAAAAAAAAAAGGAGAATTGCATAAATTACAAAAGCTCCACGATGATCAAGATTCCACCAATAAATTAATCAGGTGATTATCTGAGGCCAGGCTGAAGTTGGAGCTGTGTGCCAACCTGCAGAGATCATAATGGGCCTTTTTATAGTTTTAGTTCAGTTCAAAGCCCAGACTGAACCTGTCAGCAGCTCTCTCTCTCTCTCTCTCTCTCTCTCTCTCTCTCTCTCTCTCTCTCTCTCTCTCTCTCTCTCTCTCTCTCTGTATCTCTCTCTCTCTGGGGGGAAGGGGGGCACATGGGCATGCTGGGCCCCAGCCTCCAAGCTTATAAGACACTATTACAAGACAGGACACAGACAAGCCCTCTGAACAACTGGCTTTCCTTATGCACTGCTGTTATCCAGTCCAAGTTTTCTTAGAAATGGAGGGCTACAGGGATGACCTATGGACACGCTAAGGATATCATAGTGCTGCCGGGTCCTATTCTGGAAAAATCCAGGGCAGTTTAGCTCAGGAGACAAAATCCTGCCTGATATGCAGGGAGAGATGAAAAGAAAGCCTGGGAACACACATATTCCTTACCTGGTGGTTTGAGCCCTGGAAGGGAGGAGCTGAGAAGAGGAAGCCCCAGTCATTGTTCTCCTGAACCTTGGGTCTTACTAATTAACCACTGAGCATAATTAGCTCCACCAGGAACAAAGGTGGAGGAGGGGATGGTAGAAAGCTCTGTAAGCAGAGGTGATTCTATAGATGCCTCTCAGAAATCGAAAGAGGGGCACCTGCCATCTGAGGACTTGGAATCCTGCCTGGTGAAGACCCTGCTGCTGTGTTTTTCACAACTGCCCTGGTAGGTCTCTGTAGTGCTCCTTGCAAAGAATAACACAGCCACTACACATGGTTTCAGGTGCTACAGGTTATCACACCATGTTGAGACAGGAGTCCTCCATCATCAATAGCACACTCTTTCAAAGCATCCCTGTGACTGGTAGAGTGATCATGGTGATACACAGGGGAACCACAGAGTTACCTGGTTTGTATTTCCAATCAAAGGACACCATTCCACACTCAAATTCTTGCTTATTCCCCTGACTTCCCTAAACTTCATGTGCCATTTCCAATGTCATAGTGCTGCCGGGTCCTATTCTGAAGACCATTTGAAGAAGTTTTGTGATCTCAGAAACTCCTGGAAAGTCAAAGCAGAATTCCAAAATCCCATTTCCCAGCTGTGTGGCCTTAGGCTAGATGGTCAGTCCCTCTGAGCTTATGTTTCATTCTGTGCAGAGTCAGCATCATAACACCAGTTGATTCAGGTTTGGGACACAGAGTTATAGAAAGCATACCCTGTGCTTTGCTCATGACCCCTCTTTCCAAAACATTTCTGCCATGATTCTTAAATGTACTTTAGTCTTGCCTCATCTAGTCCTTAAATAAGGATTCAACTTTCTCAAATCTTTACTTTTCACTTATTTCGCATTTTCCCAAGGCTACCAACACTTGAACTCACCTGAAATCATTGAATGTAACTGTTAACATGACCCAACCTCTGGAAGTCCAGGCTACTGGCCAGCTCCACAGAGAAACATGACCCCACCCCATCCCCACCACCATAGGCTCCTTGTCAGTCCTGCTGCACTGTGGCTCTGTTCTGCATGGGGATTTGCTTTGAAATGTAGAAGCTTCTTGCAGACCCTTTGTGTACCCGGTCAGCCTCTGGTCTCACTCCTGAGCTAGACTCCTGGCCTTGGTTCCAAAGTCTTGCTTCCCCCCTCTAGTCTGGGTCTTACTGTTGTCTGCCTAGCTTCACTCTCCAGCTTCCAGGGCTCAGAGCTGATTCTCATTAGAAGCTTTATAGCCACTACCCCGAATTCTGACTCCTGGAGGCTTAGATAAGGAAAAGTTAGAGCAACAGCTGACTGGCCTCCTATCCTGGTAGGAAAATCCCCGCCCTTTGAGGCAGCTAGTCAGCATGCCCACTATGTCCCTGACATGGCTTGGAACCAAAGGATTAAAAAATGAGTGAAGAGGCAAGAAACTCCTGCTTTATTGACAATACAAACACAGCTACACAAAGACATCAATCAGCTCAGCACAGTGATGAGACCTGTGCTGAGCTGAACATGAGACATCCATGTTCAATGAGGTGTCACTCCAGCACTACCAGGAGGGGAAGCTCCTTGCAAGGTTGTGGCCCAGTCCACAACCAGGCACCAGTGATTGCTAACATCGGTCTTCCTTGTTTTAAGGCCTCATCTGCTTGGTTCTTCCTCCACCTATTGGATTTGGAGTTTAAGTCAACGTTAATCCAATGTCAACTTGCATTCTTTTTTTTTTTTTTTTTTTTTTTTTTTTTTTGGTTTTTACGAGACAGGGTTTCTCTGTATTGTTTCAGAGGCTATCGGTCCAGCCCGGCCTCGAACTCACAGAGATCCGCCTGCCTGTGCCTCCCGACTGCTGGGATTAAAGGTGTGCGCCACCACCGCCTGGCTCAACTTGCATTCTTATCTACTGTAGGATATGCAGCATAGTCTCAACCTCCCTGGGCCTGGATCCGCTCTGCAGTGAGATGAGGTGTCTCATCTGATAGGAAGGTATTTTCTACTTCACAGAAACTTTATTTCTCCAGATAGGTGTTTTTCTTGTTTCTTTTCTAAGTTAAGCATGCACTCTGTTTCAATCCCCTCTTGTCCCAGCCTCTGCCACTAGCCTCCTGCCTTCAGCAGAGATACCAGGGGCTCACCCACTGTCAGGTCTAGCAGGCTCTTGCTAATTTCCTTTGGACCTTATGAACCATTAACACCTTCTCTTTCCTCAAAGGTCTCTTCCCTTGATAATTACACTGTGTTCTCCCTTTCTGGAAGACTCTTCATATTCATCATGGGCTTTTTTACCCTTCCTCAACCACCTGTGTTTGCTTTTGGGCCCCTCCTTCAACTCTTTGCTTTTGTTCTGATAAAAATGGTGATGGTAAAGGCTGTTGAGTTCTCACTGTGTCAGTCACACTGTATGTGTGCAACAGTGTGTGCATATGTGTATGAGTAAGTGTGTGTGTGTGTGTGTGTGTGTGTGTTTCCTTAAATTAGTCTCTTAGAGAAGGACATACACCCAGATGCTCTGTCATTATTATCTCTAGGTGACCTCCATCCCAGGGAAACTTCTGTCTCCCAACTTGTTGACATCAGCACATTGGCATCTCAAGCTAATCCCTCCTCTGGGTTCCATCCCTACCTGTTAACAGCTTTGGGACCTCCTAACTCGGAAGACCTCCAGATGAGCACATGTGCACTCCCTTTGTCCCTGGAAACCCCTTGCACCCTGACTTCTCCTTCTTAACCAAGCTTAACACCTGGATCGTCCCCTCCACCCAACCTGCCTCTCATAGCTGACTGAATTCTGATACCTTTTGAAAGTCCCTCACTTCTGCCTCATCTCCTCACCCCTTTCATTGTCTTTGACTCCCTCCCCCACCCCCTGTCTTTCTTTTTTGCCAGATTCTTGCATATTTCTTAACTGCTCTCCTTGCCTCCGGTTGGACTTCCTGCAATTTATTGGCCTGTCTTGTGCCCAGGTGCTGCTTCTAAAACCCCAATCTCCTTGCTGAAGACTCTTGTTGGTTAATGGTTACCTTGGAGATAACCTCACATTCCTTAGGTCTAATCCCAGCCTATTTGTCATGGGTCTCTCTGAAGTCTCACAGGCCACCTCCCTGTTTTACCCTCTGCTCCAGACTAACTGGATTGCCTGAGTTCTTTACATAACTAAAAAGCCACCAGCGTTGTGCTCATTGGTGCTGTGCTACTGTCTCTTCATCATTACAGCTAACTGGGACCCAGAAATCAGTAATGGTCACAGGGAGACAGTGGGCTTAAAAGACAGGTTCAAAGCAGGTTGCTGGTCCTATAACCTGGGCTCTTCATTAACATGCTCTAGAGAATGGCACAAAGGACCGGAGGGATAGCTCAGCCATTAAAGGCTAGGGTCACAACCAAAAATATAAGAGAATGGCATATAGTCCAGTGTGATCTGCCTTCCAGTTGTCCCCAGACTCAATATTGACTGGCAAATTCCTACAGGTTTTAGTTCAAGGGTGGTCAGTCCTCTAGACAGTACTTGACCCCTGGTCCTGGTGCTGGCCCACTTTTTTTTTCACCTAAAAGGGCCATTACTTATAGGGTGTGTCATTTTTGTTTTATTTTTCATTTAATGTTTTGTTTTTAGTTTTTCAGACAAGGTCTCATACTATAGTCCAGGTTAGCATGGAAATGTCTCTGTATCCCAGTCTGGCCTTGAACTTAAAGCAATCCTACTGCTTCAGCCCCTAAGTGCTGGGATTACAAGCATGAGCCACCATTCCTGGCAATGATGCATACAGACTTAAATTTTTCTTTACCAGAAAATAAAAACCCAACCATCATAAATGTAGGCAACTTTAAGTCCATATTTCATTTTATGTACACCATGTGCACACATACATAAGAAAACTCCTATGCAAGCAACTAAGCCCTGTGTTCAGTCTGTATTCGCCTGTCTAAATTGATCCAAGTTCCAGCTTTACTAGAGGAAGCCTATGGGGGATTGTTCTACCACTCTGATGCTTCTACTGACTGATACATAGTGGGAGGTGGATAAATCCTGAGAGGGTAATGGCAGGTAAAGAGAGCCAGCAATTTGGGAGTGCCTACAAAACATCAGCTTCAGCTAAGCACATGGTATTGATCTTTCGGTGCTTCTGTTTCATTTAAGTGGAAATCAGGCTTTCCTGGCTGGTCTTTCACTCCTGAGTCTAAATGATCAGTCTGGGTATCTGAGATTAGTCACTTGGAGAAGGTGTATAAACCCTGCTGATTTTATGGGCTGGTCTCCATTCCAATCAAACTTCTGCCTCCCAACCTGCTGACATCTGTCACACTGACATACTCAGGCATAACCCCTTCCCCAAGAAAGTACAGGATTGTAGGTGTACACCACTATACCAAGCCTGGATTGTCTTTTTCACTCCTTCACAAAACTCCCTTAGGAGAAAGGAAGTTTTCTTCTCTACCATTTTAAGATGAAAAAAAATAAGAAGAAAAATCAGAGTTTAAACACTTCTTTAATTCCACAGCTAGAGTGATTCAGGATTGAAATTTTAAACTACCAATCTGACATAAGAACTAGAGTTTTCAATATGAGGCTGTTTTTCCAGAATGCTGTTTCTTTTTGTTTTCGTTTGTTTGTTTTGTTTTGTTTTTGTCTTTCTAGACAGGGTTTCTCTGTGTAACGGTCCTAGCTGCCCTAGAACTAGTTCTGTAGACCAGACTGGCCTTGAACTCACAGACATCCACTTGCCTCTGCCTCCCACATGCCAGGAATAAAGGCATGTGCCCCCACCACCACCCAGCCAATGCTGCTTCTTTATTACTCCTCAGAAGTGACAGTCACTGCCAGTGACTAAGAAAATTGAAGCAGGAGGATTGTTGTGAGTTCAAAACCAGCCTGGGTGACACAGCCTCCTTGATCACAAACAAACCAAATGCAAACAAACAAATTAAGAAATGCTAGTCAATGATCAAGACCCTCTGAATGTGGGTGTCACTGAGGAGGCCTAGGTAATCTATTGAGCCTTGGGTAGTAGATCAGTATTTATCCCAGGTATACAAATGGACTTTGGGTATACAATGAGAGATGCCCTATCACCCTGGACTCTTAGGGGAGGGTCTAGGCCCTGCCCTGAATGAAATGACAGACTATGGACACCCCCATGGAGGGCCTCACCCTCCCTGAGGAAATGAGGGGATATTGGGGGGATTGGTGGGAGGGCACGGGAGGAGGGGAGGGGAAGGGAGAGGGGCCTGGAATTGACATGTGGAACAACCTTGTTTCTAATTTAAATTTAAATTTAAAAATAAAATATAAAAAAGTCCTCTAGACACAGTTTAGCCCCAAATAAACACACAGAGACTTATATTAATTATTAAATTGTTTGGCTGATGAACAAAAAAAGAAATGCTAGTCAAGTCTTCACTTCCCTGCCCAGTTGCCCCACACAGCCCAGCAAGATTCTTCTAGTCCTATATTTTATCCATTAGCATCTTTTAAAACACCACATAAAAATTGAACAGTAATTCAACCATGACCTGAAGGGTCCAGCAAGCAGTAAGCCGAGTGCCTCCTTTGATCTGAGTCCCACAGTTCAGACTTATTTTGCAGCTTATACACAACTGTTAGTTCTGAGCAACCATGAAACATATCTTAACTCTTGTGCCATTCTAATCACACCTGAGCCAGGCTTGGGAGTTTTAGCTCACATCTACAATCCTAAAATGAGTACCTGGACTACAGAATAAGCTCCTGGCTAGCCTGAATTACATAGTGGGACCTTGTATTAAAATCAAACAAAAAACTGAGCCAATGGCTGGGAACCTGGCTCAGTGGTACAGCATTTGCATAGTATGTGTCAAGCCCTCTGTTACTCCAATTTGCAAAAACAAAACAAAAGTGAAGTAGAAATTACTAATCTTCTGTTTCTTGTGCTTTTTTCAAACAAAGACTCATTTGTAAAAATTATACTATAAATTATGGTAATATTATATGTCCTGGAAAGCCAACACATATAAATGCACATAAATGAAATCTTTACTTCAAACCATAGTTTAAAAAATAAAGCTGAAGTCTATATGGACATACATATGAAATCAAAAGAAAAACTTCTAGAAGAAAACACAGGAGAACCTTTTATGACCTCATATTAGAAAAAATATCTGTTTTAGGTAGTCATTGTTTGCTTTTGAGACAGAGTCTTAGTGTTGCCTAGGGTAAGATTAAGGCTTATTATTTTCCTGCCTTTGCCTCCAGAGGATTCCAGGCATATGCATCACACTCACAGGCCTTATATTCCTTAACAAGTTATCAAAAACACCTCACATAAAATAAAACATTGAACAGTTGGATTTAAAATCAAACACTTTTGTCCTGGAAGACTCTGCTAAGACAATGCAAATATATGCCCCTGGTAGGGGGTAGAAAAATATTTGTAAGATATAGCAAGTAGAGAATTTACCCAGACTGTGTTGAAAAATAAAAATAGTAAACTCTCCTTTACTGTGGTGATGCATGCTTATAATCCTGGCCTTTGAGAGGGCAAAGCAGCGGGATTATGAGTTCAAGGACAGCCTAGCCTACATAAACAGACACTGTCAAATACAAGCATTCAATACAAATACAAATTCAATAAGAAAAAAAACACCTCAATAAAGATCTGAAAGGAT
This sequence comes from Mesocricetus auratus, assembly GCF_017639785.1. Lineage (NCBI taxonomy): Eukaryota > Metazoa > Chordata > Mammalia > Rodentia > Cricetidae > Mesocricetus > Mesocricetus auratus. The sequence continues at coordinate 114,174,362 of NW_024429189.1, forward strand.
ACTTTACTTACAAAATTTATCTGCATACATAAGCAGAGCAAAGATGTCCAACACCATTTGTCACTACAGAAACACAAAACAATCAAGAGCAACAAACACAGACATATTAGAACAATTAAATGATGCCTGAGTGAAAAAAAAAAACAGGGCCTGGAACTTAGAAGTACTCTTTGCTAGGGTGGGTAGTGGGTAGAGTAACATATGAAACAGTTTAGCAGTCTCCCATAGTACAAAGGTTAAACACATGCAGAGATCTCACTCCTATTTGACGTGATGAACATGTGGACAGTCCACAGAACATTCCTGCTTTGGAATACTACATAACAATATAAAGGAACTGACTGTTAATCCATGCAACAACATGAAGTTCCTTCAAATGTATTCACTAAGCAAAAGAGCCAGGCACAAGGCTACCCTAATATGATTGCATTTACATGATATTTTAGAAAAAGCAAGACTGTAAAGATAGAAAACATCACGGTAACTGCCAGATACTGGAGGTAAGGAAGCACTTGCCTACCAAGGGGCACAGGTAGGTTTTCTAGGACTCAAAAGCTTCTGAGCTTGGACTGTGGTGCTGTTAGATGATGTATGCATTGCTGGGATCATGAAGCTGATTGAGAAAAAAAGACAGACTTAAGCAGATGTAGATGTCAGTGAAGAGTGGATTCCTGTAAGGCACAAGCAACAGCAAGGAGAAACAAAACAAGGAGACAAACTGGTCAACAGTGATGTAGCTCTTCTTCTAATCTGCTAGATAGCTGCTGTTTATAAAGATGTTTAGCTTTTTTTAAAAGATTTGTTTACTTTTACTTTATGTGTATCAGTGTTTTGCTTGTGTGTGTGTTTGTGTGTGTGTGTGTGCCAGTTTGTGTACATACCTAATGCCATCAACAGCCAGAAGAGAGTGCTGGACCCCTTAGAATGGAGTACAGACACTTGTAAGCCTTGTGGGTGCTAGGAATTGAACCCAGATCCCCTACAAGAACATCAAGTGCTCCTAAAGACTGTTGAGTCCCTTTTATAGAGATTTATTTTTATGGTGTTACTAAAATAGTAACAGGTCTGAACATAGGAACACGCTGTGTTTAAACTGATTCTCTTGTGCTGAGGACATGACTCAGTGACAGTGTGCTTGGCTAGCATGCATGAAGACTTGAGTTTGAGCTCCAGAAACAAACAAACAAAACAATTTGAAAAACTGAAAAGCAAATAACTCTGCTTTTCAAAACTCTCTGTCATGGGATACAAATGAAGGTGTGGGGTACAAAGGGTCCAGATTAAGGGAGACCACAGAGGCAGGACAGCAGTCCACCAGAGTCAAATTGGTGCTATACTGAGAATGCTAATGACGGATTAGATCAGCATCTTGTTAGAAATGAAATGATTGCAATTGACAGTGGTGTCATAGGTAGAAATTGTTCCATTCAATAAACAAAAAAACACTGAAGTATTTTAGGAACCAGATGTATACATCTTACACTCAACTGCCTTCAGAAAGAAGTGTTATTTATCAAAACCTTTTGATTAAACTATTGTTATGGAAATTGTGATTGTGTTGAGACTATTCCAAACAAAACCCTTTTTCAAATGCAGTGAGTTCTGCAAGCAAGCCATAGTGCAACCCTTTAGCACTAAAAACAATGATTAATGTGCAGAAGAAAAGAAAAATGTGGTTTTCCAAGCCCCGTGAAAATCCTCTATAGGCTGAATCCTTATGAAAATGTCAGTTCTAAATACCACTTGACAGATGTTTTTCCCAGGCTTTATATTGGGACAGACACAAAACCAACTTCTCTTTCAGACAGCTTTCTACATGGTGGAGTAAGGCCCCAGAAGATACAAGCCTGCCAATCACTTCCAGCATAGCAGTCTCCACCACCCTGAGACCCAGGACACCAGAACTGAACATCGATGGCCTACCGTCTCATTAACAAACACTTTCCCACTGTTGGGCTGCTTTATGTACACCATAAGGAGACTGTCAGTTGGTGACCCTGATTAGCCCCTGATTTCTTCTCTTTCTTACACTCATCACATGAACACTAGTTTTTGGGGTTAGTGCATAGTTTTTAAGGAAAAATAAAATTAACCCAAGCTATTTTGGCCATCATTGTAGATGGGCTGTTAAAACAGAAAGAGGAATCTGGTGACTTAATGTTTAAAGCTACAGGTTAAGTTCCCACAGCACCCATAAAATATCAAAGACTAACACACTGAACCTTTAATTAGCACACCATGGAGGCCAGTAAAAATTGGGTGGGTTCCTCCAAGTGATGACTCAAAGACTCAGGTCCCTTGGTGCTTGGGTCATTATCAATTTCATTGGGTGATCTACATAGTAAGCAGTGCCAGGCAAGAAAGAAGGAGGGATACATGAAGATTCATGCATGTGTAGATCCCACAGTGGCCTAAGTTCACATCATACAATGAGACACCAACAGCACAACATCCAAAGCCTTGGGGATATATCTTAGGGGTAGAGTGTGTGTTGTGTGTGAAGTCAGAGCTCTGTGTTTCAATCCCAGCACAACATGAAGAAAAAGTAGGGCCTGTATCCCTTTCTCCTGAAATAAGGGGTCAGGAATGTGGTGGACCCCCACCCCCATGACTTTGAAGGCTGAGCCATTAGACTGTATCATCTTAGCCTGGCTCATTTGCTGTGTCTATCAGTGCTCACCCTTGGAATGTAGCCAACATCCAAGATCAACTGGCCTTCAACACTTGCAGAGGAAGCCCTAGCCATAATGGAGTAGGCAGAGCAATCTTGCTGTATAGTCCCTAACCTGCAAAAGGGAAGAAATAAGAATCATTACTGCTTTAAGTCATAGAATTTTGGATCATCTGTTACACACAAATAACTAAATGATACCCTAGGTTTCTTGCCAGTATTTGTTGTGATCTTGTAGCTATTCTCTATGAGTTGCTTAATGGAATTCTCAGACTTCCAGTTGAGAAAACCTTACCACCATCACTGTCTTAATTGCAATGGTCATAAGTCATTGCATCTGTCAAGGTCTATCAAGAAACAAGATGTTATTATGTTATGGAGAAATTGTGATGTTTTGGGGGTTGTAGCTAAAACAAAATTTATGAGATTCATTAATAACACACCCCAAGACTGACAACAACAGGGAGGTACTGCCACCTTAAGCCATATGGACAAAGTACGAAAGCATTACTATATTTGACAGGATCTCCACTTATTGGGGGTGAGTGTCTGAAAGGAGGTGCAACCTTCCAAGGGCAAATGGAAGCTGCGATAATGCATGTCTATATCTATATCTGCTTGGAATTGCTGACATAAGACAACTGAAATAAACAATTTAAGGGGAGAAAGTTTTATTTTGGTTCATTCATTTGAATGAACCCTTGTCTCTGTTGATTCTGGGCCCATATATGCTGAGGAGGAGCATTGTGGCAGGAGCATGAGATGAGGGATGGGAGGAGACAACAAGGGGCTAGGGGTAAAAAGCAAACAGAAAAACAAATAACACTTTGGGGGACGCATATCCAATGATCTATTTACTCCAACCAGGTCACAGCCCTTAATAACACATTCAGCTATGAACTCATCAAGGAATTCATTTATTTGTAAAACTAGAAGCCTTGCAATGTAATCTGTTCTCACTTGAACCCTCAGCTAGGAGCCAAGACTCTAACAAATGAGTCTTCTGCATATATTTCATATCCAAATTATAGCAATACCGAAACCCTCTTTCCTACATCATATTCTGATAGATTTAATCCAACAGGAAAAGAAAAGGTAGAGGATCTTTGCTAATAAAGTCTTTAGGATCAACATCCTAGAGAGCAAAAAAAGATGATAAAGGAGTAAAGGAGACTCAGAAATAAAAATAGAAACACCTTACACACTCATTATCATCATCATTTTCATTATCTTCATTGCCTTTTGACATCATCATCATTATCATTATCATCATTATCACCATCATCATCATTACCATTATCACAATGATCATCACCATCAGTCACCATCAGCAACATAATGATTTTATATTAACCCAAATGTCCACGCTCCTTTAAATTTTCAAAAAAATTATTCTTCATATTTCTACTATATCATCATCAAAATTCTCTTTTGTAGTATCTCCTGCATCTAACCAAGGTCTCGGCACATAACTGGTCCTTGGAATTTCACAAATGTCTTACAATACCTATTCTAACCAAGGATCCACACTAGAAGCATGAATATAGAGGATCAAATTATAAGATGACTTGGTCAAGTACCATAAGCAAGATACAAAATGTTAGGCAGGTTTGATGAGAGAAGACTCCTAGAGGATATAGTATCTTGGGTTGGCCTTGGAAAAGGGCAGAGATGACTCCTAAAAATGGTGCCAGCATTGGCCTTGCATGAGGGAACATCCCAACAGATGTACTTGAAAGTGAGGAAACAGTATGTTCTGAGGGCGGGAGGTGTTTTAGTTTTACTGCTCTGTAGAATGTAGAAGGATAGGAAATGAGTCAAGAAGCTGAAGAAATTGAGTGCTCATATTGAGATAAGTCTTCCAACAGGGGACTGATCTATACTCCATGAATATAGTCTCAGTGAGGAGGGCATAGAAATCACTGGGCCCTTAGGTAGTAGACCAGTGTTTACCATGGTTTATGAATGATCTTTGGGAGCCCATTCCAAATAGAGGGATGCTCTCTCAGCCTGGACACATGTTGAAGGGCCTAGGTACTGCCCTGGATGAAATGACAGACGTTAGAGATCCCCCCAAGGAGGGCCTCACCCTCCCTGGGGAATGATGTGGGGATGGGGTGGGGGACTGGGGGCATGGTGGAAGGACAAGGGAGGAGGGGTGGGAGAGGGAGCTGGGATTGACATGTGAAGCACTCATGTTTCTAATTTAAATAAAAACATTACAAAAAAGTCAGAAGGAGGCATTTGAGCTGGGCATTGGTGGCATACACCTTTAATCTTTAATCTCAGTACTCAGAAGGAAGAGACAGGTGGACCTCTGGAACTCTGTGAGTTTGAAGCCAACCTGGTCTACAAAGTGAGTTCCAGGACAGCCAGAGCCATTACACAGAGAAACCACTGATGCTCTTTGGGAATATCAAGATGGCATCATTGGATAGGCTATAACCACAGACACTAAGTAGGGGCATTATTTCCAGTATTTTCTTCTACTTTCAGTAATAAGAAGAATGAAAGGGGTGTGAAGAAGTAATTGACTGAAGGTTTGAAACCCAAGACAGTGACATATGGCTTTTCCCGCAGCCAGCCATAGTGATTGTACTCTGCTCAATAATCACAGGTATTTGTGCAGTGAGCTCTGGGCACAACACAATGGTTTTCTCTATATGACTATGTCAGGAAGTATGACAGATAAAGCCAGAGGAGAAGGGAGTGCCAGCAGCACAGGATTCAGGAGTAGGTGCTGACACACTAGTTTTCCCTGCCTGGAATGTCCTTCCTCTCCTTTATCTACAAAATGCTTACTCATGCTTCAAAATCACCATTGACTCCCCAGCAATGTAAATACTTGGCATTGGTTCTTCTGGCCCTTCCTCTAAAACAACTGGAATTTCAAGAACGTAAGAAAAATTTTTAAACTTATATTGGTTAAGTTAAAATGAATAAAATGAAGCGACTTACCTTTGTTAAAATTCATTATTCACCATGACAGTTTGCTAAATAGGAGACTTCCCCCAGTCTCTCTCCTCATCTTCACCCTAATGGACTCCAGAGGAGGGATATACTATTCAATAGATGCCTAGGCTCTCTGGGAAACTTATGTCTTTGGACTAAGATGTCAGGTGTGGGAGTGCAGAGACATGAAAGATCAGCATGGCCTTAATTGACTTAAGTTGGAACTGGAGCTTTTCTACTAACCCCAAGGCCTTGGACAAGAATCAAAGGCCCAACAAGTTTCCATTTCTTACCTGTTCAGAAGGCACAGCAAAGGCTACCTAGAATGGCTTTGTGGTGCAGCAATAAATAATCCCAGATCCATTGTAGACATTTGATTGCTAATGCATTTTTGTAGGGCTCAAATTAACTTAACAAGTGTACTGAAAACACTTGGAAAGTTGAAGAAGATACAATATAAGGACTACCCTGGTTGTTGGCTAGAACTTAGTGGTAAGGTAAGACCCTATTGATGAATAGAGGGTAATGAACCATTTTGTTTGTTTGTTTGTTTGCCTGCTTGCTTTTCTAGACAAAGTTTCTCTGTATAGTTCTAGCTGTCCTGGAACTCACTCTGTAAACCAGGCTGGCCTCAGACTCAGAGGTCTGCCTGCTTCTGTCTCCTAAGTGCTCGAATTAAAGGTGTGTGTGTGTGTGTCTCCCCTAGCACCTAGCAAGAGCTACTTTTTAAAATTTGGATTTGAAGTCTTTATCACAGGAGGGATTATATGCCTGGTACTGTCATATAGTAAAAAGCTTTTGACTCGGGGTGGGGGTTGGCTGGACAAGGTCAAAGATCCTAGCCAGGTATCTACTATTGATGCTTTGCACACTGGACATATAGTTATGTATTCACATCCATAGACCAAAGCTATTCTCAGCCTGATCGGAGGAGGTTCTTCTTGTGTGTGTGTGTGTGTGTGTGTGTGTGTGTGTGTGTGTGTGTGTGTTAGGCAGCAGCAAATATAGAAAATCACAACTAGTGAAAGTACTGAGAGTAAGTGACAGTTGTGCACTCAGCCCTGTGCAGCTCATCTATACCACCACCTTCAGGGCTTAGGAAACATCACAAAACAGGGAACAGAAAGACTGTGAGAGCCATGGGATAGAGACGGCTACTGCAAGATGTCAACTTTTGGATATGACATGCCCGTTGCGATCAAGAGCATAGAGCAGCTATGGCTCCCTGCCACAAGACCTGCACAAAATAAAGTTCACACTCAAGAACCAAGCAATGTCTCAAGTAAGTTCATAGTTTTGTAATGGGCCATGTTATGTTTCTAGCTATCCTGGCATGCATTCAGCCTGCAGGCCACAGGTATGGCATGCCTACATGATATTCCTGTGAACATTCTCATGAAGGCCACCTTTGCAAAGGCCTCAGATGTCCCACTCAATTCTCCAGAAACTTTGGACTGGCCTTGGAAATGAATCTGTGGCTAAACACCAGAAGCAACTCCGTCACTGTGGCCTTATAAGGGAAAATCTCAAAAAGAAATGATTAATTATGAATGAAGAGGAATTCAGGACCAGTGATGAGGTACAGTGGTCCTCCTGACAGGACACATTCCAGGACTTCTGGTGGATGCTTGAGACTTCTATGTATGGTGTGTCTTCTCCAGTACATACATAACAGTAAAGCTGAATTTGTGAGGCAAGTATACAAAAAATAAAGTCAATTACAATATGCTGTAATAAGTTTTGGCTGACTTATTGAAAACTTAACTTAAACCTTCTCATTGCATAGGTTCAGACCAGAGTGGACTGAGAACAACTTAAGACCCGCTAAGCAAAGGCTTATATGAGGGGTCAGCTATGCTTGCTAGTCTCCTTGGGTGCCAAGAGAATATCCAGCTATGTATCAATCTTGGCAGTATTGATTCTCAGATAAGGTGATCACTAGGGAAAGCTGGTTAGGCAGACACCCTCAGGCAAGAGCAAAGGACTCTATCATGTGCTTCTAAGAGAAGATGACAGGAGATAGAAGTTCTGGAAGGCATGATGGAAGAAGAAGGAGAATCTGTGGCTCAGCTATAGAAAGATGTCCCATTGAACTTTAGTCTACAATTCTTGTCTTTTGTTTGTTTTGTTTTTTCAAGACAGGGTTTCCATGTGTAATAGCCCTGGTTGTCCTGGAACTTGCTTTGTAGTCAAAGCTGGTCTCAAGCTCCCTGAAATCTGCCTACCTCTGCCTCTCAAGTGCTGGGATTAAAGGCATGTGCCATCACCACCCAGCTGATCAATTCTTGATACGATGTTAGTCAACAAAGACTTCCCTAATATCTTCCTTCAGACCCTCTCTGAGAAAGCACCCTAAAGTGAGAAACATTGAGAAGCCCTGGATTAGGCTCCTGCAGGATCCCCCTGGCTCCTTCATTCATGCTTCATCAGAAACATTTAGAAAACACTTGGAGCTCACGTCATGCCAATCCACCTTAACCCCTAACCCACCCTTATGTTAAAGGCATGGGAAGCTCCCATTCTCTCTGGGATCTTCCCAGGCCTGACCATCTACACAAGCCATTTAGAATCTGGTTCTGACTCATCTTCTGCAGTCTCACAGGCATCTACACCCTGGCTGCCTCTTCTGCAAGATGGAAATTGTCCTTTGGAGATGTCTGTGAGGTGTAAATGCAACGCTAACATGGATGAACTCCACTTAGTATCTGGAATTCAGCAAATGCTCTGGACTGCCTTGATGGTGCTGCTCCTGGATCTGCCACAAACAACACCACCCATCATTCCAACTGGCTGGATCTCCATCTTCCCAACTCAAAGCAAGCTTCTGCGTTGGTATAAAGCCTCCCTTTGCTCACTCTTGTATCTCAGGCATGTGACAGTAGGGATTATATGTTTATCCATCTAAGGATCTCCTCTACACAGAAGGCAACCCCATAAGAGGAGATGACTCTCACTCATCTTGATATCAGACATACTTTCATCATTGCAGAACACACTGAGTTGTTCTAAGTAGTGGAGACAGAAAGTAAAAAGTGAGACACATATTTGCACATGTTGGGAGGAGAGAATACTGAAGTTTCCAACCCATTCCCTGTCTGTGCCCCCTTATGCCTTATTAATACATATTCTCTATATATACACACAAACACATATATAGAACAAATAAAATATATACATTTCCATTTTGTTTTGCCCAAAATTTCTTCAGCATAGCATGCTAATAAAAATAAAATTGTTTTGTGTAAATAGAGTTGAGCTAACATATATGCACAAATATATAAACAAACCATGTAGCTTTTATTTTTTAAAAGATTATTTACTTATTACATATGCAGTGTTCTGCCTACATGCCAGAAGAGAGCACCAGATTAAATTGTAGATGGTTGTGAGCCACCATGTGGCTGGTGGGAATTGAACTCAGGACCTCTAGAAGAGCAGTCAGTGCTCTTAACCTCTGAGCCATCTCTCCAGCCCCCCATGTAGCTTTTATAACAATAGTAGTTAATATTATACACCTACTGTGTGCCATGACTGACACTAAGGGTATCTTTTTAACTCAATCAATCATCATAACAACCTTCACAAAGGAGATGTGTCAATTCTGATTTAATGGCTTATGCTGTGGGTCTTCGGATGTTAATGAAATTCTGGTTATCACATGACATGGTATGTTGTTCAAAAGCAGATCCTTTTTTATTCTTTCTTTCATGTGATGAATTGAATTGTGACCTCCTCAAAAAGATATTTCAAAATCCTAAGTGTCAGTACCTTACAGTGTGACATCATTTGGAAGCATTTTCTTTATTAACATAACTAAGTCATAATGAAGTCATAAAGGGCAGGCTGTCATCCAGTATGACTGGGATCTTTATGAAAAAGTGAAGTTTGAAAAGATGTGTATGGAAAGAACATGCTCTGAAGAGATACAAGGAAAAACTCACAGGAAGTGATGGACTGAAGTGATGTGTCTACAAGTTAAAGATGAGTGAAGACTACCAGGAGTTGAGAGAGAGGCCTCCTATTATTTCAAGGCAAATATCCTTTATTACAACATTCCAAAAACAGGCAATAGAATTTGTTCCCAAAGGTGCTGTTCTTATTTGCTGATGGTAAAACACAGATGAATTCTCTTTCCAGGGTTTGTCTGTCTCTCCAATAAATCAAGAACCTTTGAGGTGGGGGTCTTATTTCAGCCTTGCATGCCAACGCAGTTTGTGTCATAGTTTTGACACATGAAAACGTGTTGAAATATGTTAGGTGGTGTGGTCCAATGTTTTCTTTTAATTTTCCTGTATAAAACATGTTACAAGTAAGTTTAGGAATTAAATTTCATAGCAGATTTGAAATATTCTGTGAAAGTGGTGAGTGAGGCATGGAGGAGTTCAGAGTGGAGTGGCTTTATGTGATGAGCCACATAGCTAGCACCTATCTCTCAGTCCTCTCTGTGGGCTCCCGAACTCTCCCTATTTATGTACTCCAGTGAAGGAGTTCATTTGTGAAAGTTCTAACCAAGGCAAACCCAAAGAGGCCCACAGCTAGGGACGATTTTAAATCAAGAGATGCAAGTACAGTATCTGCTGAGTGCCCTTACTGCAGGAAGATGACAGAGTATTTAAAAGTGAGCATGTCCCAAGAAAGTTATGGTGCATGCATGCACCTCCATGTCTATGACTGGGAGGAGAGGGATGACTTTCAGCTCCATGCAGGGAAGAAGATGACAGAATATATATTTGCTCAGTATGTCAATTTTATCCTCCTATTTGCTTGGGGGGAAGAAAGAATCTACTTGGCCTCACAGTTGTAGAGATTTTAGTCCATGGTGGTAAAGAGAGAATGCAGAACAGAGAGTTTGACTTGGTGTAGTATACATGAACCATAAAGAGGAGGGGGAAGGGAGGGAGTGAGGGTGGGAGGCAGGGAGAGGGAACAAACCAAGATAAGATATAATCCTCAAAGACAACCCTAATTTCTCCATCTAGGCCCCACCTCCCAATGTCTCCATAACCTACAAAAATATGCCACTACCTGGGAACCAATCCATCAATACATGAGCCTTCTTGAGAAACACTGTGTTTGCAGCCATAACTCTCAGCAGCATCTACTGAACACATTATATCACACCAAGACCTAAGAACTATAGAGTGTTTGAGGAAGTCTCTACTCTAAAATATCTATATTCTCCTGTAGGTGGAAGTTTCTATCCTTTAAGCTGCTCCCAAGTAACCACACAGAGGCTTAATATTAATTATAAATGCTCAGCCAATAATTCAGGCTTGTTACTAGTTAACTCATACATTTAAATTAACCCATATTTCTTATCTAGGTTTGCATTGGCTTGGTACCTTTTCTCCTGTCTATCTTGCTTCTCTCTACCTTCGCTCGTGACTCCAGACTCTGCCCTCTTTCTTCCTAGCATCCTCCTACTCTGGCTCTCCCACCAAATCTCTTCCTGCCTAGTTATAAGCCAGTCAGTTCTTTATTAACAAATGAGAGTAATACATACTCACAGTATACAGAAAGATTATTCCACAGCATACTCCATGGAAAAAGACTTTCGGGTGAAATTAAGTCTGTCATTGTATGGTCCAACAGACAGAAGAACTGACTTTATTCACAAGTGTGGACATCTAATTTGGGTTTGTTTCTATTTTAAAATGGACAACAACACTGAAGGTTGGTTTCAAGCCGCCTTCCTTAAATGACTAGCTGAGTCATCTCTCCACCATGAGTCAAACTCAGGTAAAGGAAATTGCTGCCATGGAGTCCTATCGATGATATCTAATGATTAGCCCTTGAAATCTTAAAATAATTCTGTTGTCACAAATGGAGAGTGGGAAAATTATAAACGTTGGAGAAGATGTTGTTTATGAAGCAGTTAGGCAGAGTTTGGGTGGTGGGTAATTAAGAGTGAGATCAGTTTTAAGTTGGGTGTCAGTAGGCTCATTACAGAGAACAACCAAGCTGATGTCTTTCCAAGCCTCATTCTCCGTTTCCCTAGCACATTTTAAATCTGAAAATTAACTTTTAAATTTACTTTATATGTATGAATTTTATTGAGTTTTATTTTGTTTGTAGTGTTAAGAACAGAATGCAAGACCCCCTCCCAAATAGACAAGCTCCCTACCACTGATCTGCATCACAACCCCTTATGAGTGGTTTGAACATCTAAACATATTTTCTCTTAGAGTGAAGAAATTACTTATAATTTCATTCCTGAAGAAGCAAAATTCTAAAGACTGGAAGCAGGAGCACATAGAGGATCTGAAATATACTCCATGACCAGTTGATAGTGAAAAAGTCACCAAGAAATTCAGCAAATGGTGACCCAGAAATGCTGGTGGTTAGTATAGTAAAAGAGCATGATATGAGAATCCAATGTCATGAAAAGTTGCAGTCATTTTGACTTCTCAAGAAATGCAGGAGGAGGGCCAAAGGAAGAAATTCATATTTTGGACACTCCAGACTTGAGGTAATGATAAAACTTCCAACTCAAAGAGTCAGTCAAGAAGCCAAGAGGAGGGACTGAAAGCTCAGAGGGAGGAATGAAGAGAAGAACACTGTTAAGGGCAAATACAGAGTGGTAAGAGAGCCCTTCAGACAGAACAGTCAAGACAGGAGCAGAGCTAGACCTGGATCCATGGGGAGGCTTCACGATGGACAGAAGCAGGTTTAGTGCTGATTAAAGATGTGGGTCCACGATCAAAAGAAAACTAGAAGCTACCTCCTTATGGGGGCTTGAGGAGCGTGAAGAGCAAGCTTCAAGAAGGATAGTCTGGTACTGTCTGCAGCTGCCAAGGACACAGAACACACTGCCAGACTATCTTAGGATATAAACTAGAGGAAGTCAGGAGAGTCATTAGAATAGTATGGGATGGGACTGAAGTGGAACTGTTGTGGAAATTTTTTCCACCAACTGCTTGTATCCTGTTTGTCCAAATTGGACATTGTGCTTTCTGTCAGCAATCGAGACAAGGCCAGGTCTTCATCCTTTGCCCGATAGTCACAGGTTGACAAGAAAACAAGTGATATAGAGTGTCTTTAGTGCCCATATGGTGCATTGGCTGGCGAAAAAGTCAGAGCAAGAGAGAGAGTGTGCTTCCTCCAACTTTTTCAGTCCTCATGTAGCACCCCAGGCCTTGCCGTAAGGCCCACATCCCAAAGATATTGACAGAGTGAATTCCCACAGCATAGAACTAATACAGAATAGTAGTTCGAGGAGACAGACAGATCTCAAGTTCTAGCCCAGCCTGAGCTACATAATCAGACCCTCTCTCCAAAATCAGAAAAACACAAACAAGTCACAGGATGACAGAACATAAAAGACTAGAAAAGACCTGAACAATCCCCAGTGTATATGTCAGCTCTTTTTCACTGTGATTTGCTAAAGAATTTGTATGCCCTAAGATTCCCACGCCTTAAGATTCCCACAACCTGGATTTTGTTAGTAGTGTCTGTGTAGTACCAGTTAATATATTTCTCTGTCCTCTGAATTTTCAGTCATTTGAGAGTCAGATCCTAAGGCTGCTACAATTGTCACTTGACTTCTTCTCAAAAAAAAATCTATTTCTGAATACATAACATTAATTATGCATCTCTTTTCCTAATGTTCAGACTTATACATGATTAACAACCATCTACTTAACCTGTCCATTTCAAATTCCCAATACATGGAAGCTGATTTTTGTTCATTTGTTTGTGATTTGTTTTATTTTGTTTTTTAAGACAGAGTCTCAAGTAGACTTGACTGACATTAAACTCACTACGTACCTGAAGATTTCCTTGAATTTCTGATCTTTCAGAGGCTACCTTCTGAGTGCTAGGATTACAAGAGTTTTTCATCTCACCTTATTTGTGTAGTGTTAGGGGTCAAAACCAAGGTTTCACCCATGTAAGGCAAAAACACTCTACCAACTGAAGTACAGTTCTTAAAGAAAATTTAATCTATTTTTATCAACAGAAAAATCTAAGAAATAAGATACAGTAGAACAAAACATGGTAAATGCCAATATTTCTTTTAAGATTCATTTATCATTTTTATTTATGTGTCTGTGTGTGTGCATGAATTTATGTGTACCACATGCATACAGGTGTCTGGAAAGGCCAGAGGGAATTGGATTCCCTGAAACATAATTGACAGGCAGTTTGAAGCTGCCTGATTGATGTGGGTGCTGGGACTCAAACTCAGGGCCTCTGCAAGCGAAATAAGCACTCTTAACCACCTAACCATCTCTTCAGTCCCATCAATATTTCCTTAATATTAACATTCTGTGATAGCTTCAATGACAAGCTATAATTGATTTTTATAAAATACAAGCAAAATTCACAATATGTTCCATGACCAAAATTGAAATGATAGATATGGGATGTTGTATATTTAAAAAAAACAAGTATTAAATGATAAGTAGAAGGAAAGCAACTTTAGAAGCCACTACTCCTTAGGGACATTGGCAGGAATCTGTGAGCAGCACAGGTGGTGTCAGAAAGGTGATGCTGGGAGCTCCTGATGGGGGCTGTGGTCATTTCCTTGTTATAAAGAATCTGCACTTAATTGCTGCTGACAGACAGAACAGGAAAGTGGCAATAAATGTGATGTCATCAAAGAAAAATTAAAAGAACTTGGTAAATATTTAAGAAAGCCAATATGATATAACCAATACATTGGTTGACCCACAGACTTTAACGTAATCTAAAAGTGTAAATTGGAGGTTCCTTGTGGTCACAAGTCATGTCTTTTTTACTTAGTCCAGTGGATAGCCACCTGGAAATGTATTGACTTTACACACATCCAATGTGATCAGAAACTTCTGGAAATGTTCCTAAGATATCATAATTTTTCCCACACCACTATGCCCTTCCTGGAACATGTTTACCATCCCATATGATCACCCATGACCTGGAGAAGCCCCAAAGAACAGAGAAGAGGGTCAATCACCTTTATGAAGGACAGGCTAGTACCTTAGTCATCAGAATCATGACCAGATGCATCCATCTCTGCAAAATGAATTATTCTATCAATACTCTGGGAGTAAGGATGTGTTCAGTATGCCACATAGAAGGACAATTCCATACAATGAAGTAGACAGTGATCTAGCAAATTGCATTCTAGTGGCCTGGTAACTCTCCCAGATCCCTCAACTAGGCCCTAGAAGGAGGAAGAGGGCAAGAGACAAAGAGATGGTTAAACACAGAAATACTACAGGAAATGGGCAACCAGCACCCAAAATGATAGCCAGAAAAACAAAAGAAAAAGATCTAAGCCTCAGCATTTCTGCTCAGGATTCCAAGAGAATCTCTACCCCTACCCACACCCACTGCCCAGGTCCTGCCACTAATTACCAATATCTGTTCCTGGACCTCAGTGGGCTTTCTTCCAATAATCAAGAAGCTAGCATCTCACCATTCCCAGCCTCCCCATAATACCCTTGACTCCCACCTCCAATGCTGGCATCTGATAAAGTCCAGCCTACTTGAGCACAAAGTGCTAAGACTCAACTGGAATGAATGGGCAGGAAGTTGGCCCCATCAAGAACTGGTCTCAGACAATACCAGGTCCTATCTAATCACTTACTACAGGCTGAGGGAACTGTCTAGGAGGGTCTTGTGGTCTGGCATGAGAAGGCTAAGTATGTTCTATTAAAAGAGAGGGCTTTAAAGTTAGCATGAAGAATTGAGTCCTCTGTGTCCTGTTTTAGAGAATCTCTGTGGGAATCCATAGGCCCAGAGCTACAGGCTCAAAAGACCCTGTAACTTAAGAAAATCAACATCATGACTGAAAAGTGGACATTTTTAATGCAGAGCCCAAAAAGAAGAGAGTAAGGCACCCTGCACTGAAAGCAGCAGGTGTGCAGACTAGGGTCTCACACCTGCTCCTGATGGCCCTTAAACCCCACTTGAGACAAATTCTTCAGATAGCTATAAACTCCTATAGCACCTTGATTGATGTCAGTATTTTAGTGTGATTCTGAATCCAGAGGTAGGAGAGGAGAAACAGTTCTGTGTTTTTCTCATTTGGCTGTCAAAAGAGCTAAAGCTGTTTTGGTTGACTCCAAGTGTTGGCTACTTGCATCATGTTCTACCTAGGTTTCTTTTCTCTTCTTCCTTTGCTTCTTTCTTTCTTTTTATCTATCGATCATCTTTCTATCTTGCTTTCCTTTTAAACTTTTTATGGATTCTTTGTGGATTTAACATCATGCACCTCAATTCCACTCATTACCCTGTCCCTTCATTACCACCCTCTGCCGATTCAATGCCCCCCAAAATAAATTAAATTAAATTAAGAAGACAAAAACAACAGAAAGTCTTGTCATAGAAGCTGTAGTGTGTCACAGTGAGTTGCACAGTATATACTTTAGTCAGTATACCTTTACTTGCAAATGTTCATTGCAATGTGTCATTGATCTTGTTTGAAGCCTCTGGCTTCTGCTACGCTATCAATACTGGGTCCTCACTAGAATTCCTTTTGGATATCCTATTGTTACCCTGTGTCATGGAGATCCTTCTTCCCTGAATAGTGGAGGACTGGTCTTCCAGTCAAGGGTATGAGTAGCTGTGATCCCTTGTTAAAACCTCCAAACAAGCTCTAAAGGTCCACCTAGGTTTCTTTAACAAGAAGTGAGTCTGACCTGTCAGCATCAGTCATGTCCAGAACACACTAAGAAGCATGCTGAGTTCCTCAATAGGAATTTCTTTGCTTCATCGTTGAGGGGAGAAGGGGATGGACAGGCCAGGAGAGGAACTGGAAGTTCCAAGTTTCTCAGGGACATTAGGAGCAGGAGGAACGACAAGCTTATAAGCTCAAATAAGTTTGGTGTCTGTGCATCAGCTCAAGAAAGTGAGATACTTCTCCTAGGAAGGAAGGAGGTTTGCAAGTTTCTATGTAAGAAACCCTCAGAATCATCCATTACCTAACAGATTTCTATAATCATACATACCCATCATTCTGGAAGATGCCCCAGTATTCCAAATGTGACCAAATGTGGTTCCTCTACTCCTATCCTAGACCAGAGTTGAAGGTTGCCTGTTCTCAGAATTCTGTCTTCCTAGACACCTCTAGAGTGATCCCAAAATTTGTGTTTCCCTCTTCCATCTGACTGTAAGGCCCAGTGTTCCAAGGCCAAAGAGTTCTCTAGCATCAGAAAACACTGTGAGTACCCACCCTACTCAGAACTGTTCTCCACAAAGCTGTGATGAACACAGGCCTGGAGCTCAGTACATTTTCTCTAACATCATAGAGATATCACCAAAGAACTCTTTTCTTCTTTTACATTTTCACAGGGAGGGGGTTTGGGATGCCCCGCCATAGCATCACATTTTGACACCCTCTGCGGGGTTACATGAAAGAAGACACAGCCCATGGGCTGGAGAGATGGCTCAGAGGTTAAGGGTACTAAGTGCTGTTCCAGGAGACCTGGGTTCAAATCCCTGCACCTACATGACAGCTAACGACTGTCTGTAACTCCAAGATCAGACACTCTCATGCAGAGTTACCTGCAGGCAAAACACCAATGCACATAAAATAAAAGTAAATAAATACATAAGAGGACACAGCCTAGGAGTTGGAGCCACCTGGACCTGCTGCATGACTGTGACTGCATCTTCCTGGGATCTATTCTGCCTGGCTCACCTAAATCCTCAGTACCCCCTTCACCATCAAATGTCCCCTACTGACTTGAAGGTGGGTGACCATGAACTAGAATGCTAGCAGCCTTTTCAGAATACTCTACATTGGAACCTCTTGTCCTCTCCAAAACAATGTTTGGTCCCTTCTTCCAAGCATAGACACACACTTCAGTGTAGAAATTCTTTTCCCAGGAAGATGCATTGTGAATGTGATTTGGAGAATTGCAGACCTCCTACCTCCCACTCTTCAGCCAGCAGTCAAGTCCAGAGGCCTTAGAAATGTTGCCAAACTGTTACTTGTTTTTCCTTGCAAGAGCAGTAACAGAATAAATTATTTTGTTTGGTTTTGTTTCCCATATACAAAACCTCTTGGGCCCCAACCCCAGGCTGCTGGTATTTTAATTAATGTTAATGTCGGTTGACCCCCACCCTCCCCCATTGACTCCAAGATAAATTGGCAACTCCAGACAAAGCCATGTGTGAGTGAGGGTACCCCGGAAAAGCCAACCTCTCAGGAAGGCTGCCTGGGCTGGGTAAGCCTGCCCCTCCCCCACTCTCCCAGTCAACAGTGAATTTTTCAGTTCAAATAAGAACCGGGTGGGGAATATACATTCTCCTCCTAATAAAATAGCAAATGCTTTGGAACCTCCACTGAGTCTCAACTAGCTCTTCTTGATTTCAGGAGCATTTTTACTCAGAGATAGTTCTACTAGGATATAATCAGATCCTAGCTTCACAACAGAGGAAACACTCTGAGCTAAAATGTGATCAAACACACAGATTCTGGCTTTGAAATCAACCTGCTATTTAAAAGGATGGGCATCTCCTTTGGTCGGGTCAGTGTGGAGTCACAATTTCCCCAAGAGACATTGTGTTTCTGTTTAAAAATTTTTCCCGGTAAATTTTATCGCCCTCCCCACCCCGATCCTCAGCTTTCCCAGCTTAAGCATTTTATCCAGTTTAAACGATGGGGATTTAAAT
Organism: Mesocricetus auratus; assembly: GCF_017639785.1. Classification (NCBI taxonomy): domain Eukaryota; kingdom Metazoa; phylum Chordata; class Mammalia; order Rodentia; family Cricetidae; genus Mesocricetus; species Mesocricetus auratus. The sequence continues at coordinate 114,192,585 of NW_024429189.1, forward strand.
TGCTATTTTAGTGGAAGAGGCTTGATTAAAACCTGTGTCCTCATCAAATTATTGGACAGTGGTTCTTGGGCTCTGTTTACATTAGTGTCAACCTTAATTTAAATTCTGCATAACTATATTTGCTTCACTAAATGCATTCGCCAGGAACACACGACAAATTACTTTGCATTATGAGCAGAGTCTCTTTGTCTATCACAAAGTGTTTTGAAATTAGCACCATAAGTAACTAGCTGTAAGTGTCACTCGATCTCCTTAATGCCTCATTAATCAAACCCCATGGCAGCTGGTGTGATGTCCAGGCCCCTTACATATACGATCAGTATCACTTGTTCCTTGCATTTGACCAGTCTTCAAACTCGATTCATTATTTGTGAGTTTGCCCTCGCCCTTGGCGATGCTCCTCCCTCAGGGGCCCCTCAATGCGTGCAACTTTGCACCCATCCAGAAATTAGAAATAAAAACCCGGTATCCCTGTGTGGAAAGTCATGGGCTCGGGAGAAAGAAATCTTTTTAGATGAAAGGGATACCTATGTGTTCTTCAAATTATCCACCGGGATTTTTAGATACATCTTAAGATGACACTCTGAGGGAAAAAATTCTCTGGGTCAAAGATAAAGAAAAATTAATATAATTATCCAGACTGATAATATTCGTAGCTACAGCCTCAGTTCATGAGGAGACATAACACATATAGCCTAAGCATATAATTGGGAGAAAAAAAAACAAAAACATGACCTTTATTATGGGATATAATGAAAGTGGGCACTGAATACAAAAATTTTAAATGTCTGCTTACAAGAACAAAAAAGCAGAAGAACTGGAACAGGACTTAATGATCAATCCCTATTTTTAAGGTTATTACTCATTCTTATATGTGGATAGAAATTCATAGCAAAAGATGACATTTTTGATAGGATCCTTTATTCTGGTCTTTCCACGATGTCATCAAACATATGCAAATATCTAGGTATTCCTTTCTCCCTGAAACACACGCATACACACATACCACACACGGAAAACATAATACTCACTGGCATCAAAATCACTTCCCAGTCACGAAGAATAGCAGTCTGTGAGCATTTTAGAGGCCCTGTGAGTGGCCATGCTGTAGGTGGCAGCTTCCCTGCAGGAGAGCACTGCCGGCTCACGTCTCACACCCACAGTGAGTAGAGAGGAACAGGTGCCCCAGAAACACTATGAGAGGTCGCCTCTTATGCCTCTGACGGAGGAGTGTCTCAATAGGAGGCCTTTGCCTTCCTGGCCTTTCCCTCTGACCACCCAGCAGGAAAAATATACGGAAGAGGTTTTTCCCCACTAGCTTTGTCAGTGGGGAAAACAGACACAGACATTCACGCCTTCTAAACACCAAAACTTGCTTCAGGTAGGTTCTAGCAATGAATGTTTAAAGCAGTCGTACTAAACCATGCTCTCTGGTGTTAAACACTTTTGCCTTTTCACTGTATAAAACCATTCATACTAAATCAACCTTATTATAATAGAAACAAACATGGGGGCGCACTTCCAAAGCCAACTAGCAGCAAAGCCCACTAGCAGCAAAGCCCACCGAGTCAGAACACACCATGCAGCCATACAAAAACTCAGACAGATTTGACTTTGAATTAACTGCAGGAAAATCAACATGCATATAAACTAAAGCTTTATTCTTATTTTAGCATTGGTGTTTTGCTTGCATATATGTCTGTATGAGGGTGCCAGATACCCTGGAACTGGAGTTACAGGCAGTTGTGAACTACCACGTGGGTGCTGGGAATTGAACACGGGTCCTCTGAAGAGCAGCCAGTACTCTTAACTACTGAGCAATCTTTTCAGCCCCACAAGATTTCATTTTTGAAGGATGAATGTGGGAGAACATGTTACTGATGCTTTAGGTAGAATTGACTCTGATTGTAAGTGCAATTTACAGCAAATACAAAAGCACATTTATGTCCCATCCCTAGGTCATCCTCTTCTTTATGTGATAGTTATCATTATATAGTTTGGAACAAATGAAGAAGAAGAAGAAAGAAGAAGAACCCAAAATGATTTTCAGAAACTGAATTGTAATTGAACAATTTTTAAAATCGACTTCCCCAAATTCTACCCTCTTTTTAGCTGCTGAAGGAATCAAAAAATGGTTTAAAACCATTTCAAAACTAGCCTTGGCTACACAGCATACACAAGCAACCTCCCCAAGTAGGCAGTATTTTTGGCACAAAACACTGACCCTTCAATAAAACTGGCCCACAAAGATCACATCTTATCCCAGCTTGGATTTAAAAAGGAGAGAAAGAAAGGCATGAACCAGACATCAGCAACGTGAGAGTCCTCTCTCTGTCCCCTCCCCCTCAATTCTTCATTCCCTCCCTCCCAGTCCCCTGGTCAAAAAAAGAAAGAGCTGATCTATGCCTGGTACAGTAAAGACACTCCGAGATTTAAGGGGATAAGTGAAGCCTTACTTAGCTGCAAGGCTGCAGCTGTGTTCTTATCTGGCCAAAGGAGACAGGGACAACAAAAGATCCCAAAGAAGGGACAGTGGATGCATGGGAAAGCCACTACCCCAGCATTGTGGTGCCCTTCTGCTGAGCAAATAGTTCAAACTGTTCGTTCCCATCTTCTATTCTCTGCCGGTTCGTTGTGTGCGACCTTGCATTTCATTCTGCAGGGAAGGTTGCTCGCTGGGCCCATAAGCAAACAGTCCAGCAAAGAGCGGGCCCTCCTCCCCTCTTCCCCGGAGAACTAGCATTTTTATTTCGGCTCCAAGCTGTCAAAGACCTGGAGAGTTGATGTCGGTGTCCTGAATTAATTGCTTTAAGCTGGAGCAAGCTCCACGGGCTGCCAAATGTCCAGAAGATGTTTATTAATAACATTTCCTCCAGGGTTCCAGCTCAGAGCTGTCCCTGGGTGGTGGCCTCCTCCTGCTGTCACCCTCTCACCCCTGGCCTCCCCACACTCCAAGGGGAGTTACCACTTTCAGTCACCAGGACAAAATTATAAATTGCCTTTGGTAAAAATATACACCTCTGTAGCAGGATGCTTGTGGGGGGGGGCAAATTTATTTTCATCCGTAATGGTCTAAATCACAGAAGCCCCTGACTTGACTCTGAAGTGGGCTGTGGGAAGCAGACAGTCCCCAGGACACCCTCAGGTGCTGCTTACTTATCAGGTACAATTAACCAAAAGAATGGAAAAAATGGAAATCATCTTGCCCTCCCTCTCCTTTCAACCTCCTTCTCACAAGAAAATCCAGAGAGGCAGACAATATGGTGCGCTTTCAAGTTTTCCTGAGGAGGGGAGCCCCTTTAATAGAATGAAATAATAAACCAATTTATATACCGATATAAGACGGGGATCGTGAGTGCCATTGTGTAATTTTCCACTTGACTTTTCATTATCTACCTGGACAAAATCAATCTATATGTATGGGATCAGCATACAATTCCAGAGATAAAAACTGAATAAATGCGCTTTGCATATCCTGCAGATAAAAGACACAGTGCCTGGTGCCTTCTTCTTCAGGAGATGCATTTATTAAATAAATTGTTGTGTCAAGGAAAGAGTTGGACAGCGTGTATATCTTCAGTGTTGACTCCTTTGCCAGAAGTATCGATCCTGCAAATGAACGGTGGTTAATAAGTACCCTGCAGACCATATCAGGTCTCTAACCCTAGTTTGCCCAGGGTGCACTCAGGGTCAGTTTTCTTCCAACCAAACCTCCCCAAGGCGGATGCAGGGAGGTGGGGGGTGGGGAGACTTCTCCTGTGGATTTAAGGCTGAGAGGACTTCAAGGGCCTCTGGAATCCTCTCCACAGAAACAAAGCACTCTGAAAATTCGCACATATAACCTCCCCGCCCCCCCAGCTTGCAAAGACCTTCATAAGGGAAGGGGAGGTGACAGGCTCCACGCTGAGGTTGTTGCGTTTTGCTTTAGGCAGGTTGTGTTTCATTCTCTGTATGTCCTTCACCTGGGAATAAGGAACAGAAAAAGTCTCTCCACATTTGCAGTGTAGAAAAACATCATCATAGGTGTGGCATCCTTAGTCCCTGACTAATCAATAGATGTTGAGTGTGGCCTGGGTTTTGGTAAGTCCTGCTGGGTTCAGGAGCTTTTTGGTCAACCTGCCCTGCCCTCCCAAGATAGTCTTCCAGGAGTTTTTCTATCCTTGTCCTATTCATCTTTCTGAGAAGAATGGATTAACTCCCAACATTGTCAGACCAACAAAGGAAGGCCCCCAAGGTAAGGGAAACCAGCCACCTTTTATCACAAAATTGCTCTTGAGTTGGTAGATACTTCCTGGTCATTGAAGAGATCTCCTATCTCACGTCATTCCTTGGGTCTTATGATAAAGATTTCTAATAATGAGTCACACACACACACACACACACACACACACACACACACACACAGTTTATTCCCCATAAGAAAGATTTGGTAACTCTGGGGGAGATTAAATAACTTGGATAACTTCAGTTCTGCAGGGTGGTCAAATCAACACTTTTATTTTAAGACCCTTCCATTGAGAATTCTCATGACTCATGATCTGTTGTGTACAATCCTCCAGTTGTCTACATTTGCATATAGCACAGCACCCACCTGGGGCAGGACCACCACCACTTCTCTATAAGTCAGCCTTGTTTTGCTCATTCCTCTGTTTAGCTGCAGTAAACACTGAGAAGAGTATGCAAGGCTATCTGTAGTGTCCTGATGGCCTTTTGGGAACATTCTTGTGAGGGTCAAAGTTCAGTGTGGGGAGAAGCTTCTGTGCTTCCTAAGTCACATGGTGCTCTTAGGCAAACAGACCTGCCAATGTGTTCCCTCTGGCTCATCTTTTTGTTCCAGTAGCTGTGAATAAGCAAATCAAGAATAAGAAAACAAGAATGAAGCTAAAAAGGATCTGGTGTGATAGCATACAGTTGTAATTTCAACTCTCCAGAAATTGAGGACTGGGGAGGGGGTCACAAATTTGAGACTAGACCAGGATACAGAGTGAGTGCCACTCCTCCCCATCCCCAGTAAAAGCTAAGAAAGGTGACTTTTGATCCCAGCACTTTGGAGACAGAGGCAGGTGGGTCTCTGAGTTCAAGGCCAGCCTCAGCTACCAGGGCAGCTAGGGCTATGGAGAAACTATGACTAGATAAAGCAAGCAAGCAAACAAACAAACAATAAATAACAACAACAAAAAAAAAAGACATAAGAAAAGTGACCCTGTTCCTGTTAGAATTGTATGAAAGGGAAAAAGGGGAGATTCCTCCTGATGGCATGTGTGAGGCTCCCTATGTTCTTCTTATAGAGAATGCATCCAGATAAATTTTTTATCAGTGCTTTAATTAGCAACTTAAATGTCACCAAAGAGAACAAGCAAAAAGCAAACACATGAGCTTCACCTAGTATATAGAAAATCATGTAGGGGTTTCATATCCTCCTGATTTCCATGAAGAAAAAAAATGAACTAGAATGGACAGGGTATTCCCATTTCCACAGTGCAATTTGCTCAAGCTGGACATTGTCACCAATATTATTATATAATAACTATCTTTTGCTGAAACAACGCTCCATGTATACGCAGAATCCTGACCCATAGTTGCAACACAATCCATGCTTATTAAACAGCTATTTACAAAACAGGAAGAACAGCCTTTCCTTTCCGTTAAAGGTATTGTTGGTAATCATGTCACAGCTAAGCTATCTTGATGCTATTTCCCAGGGGAAGAAACATAGACACTCAGAAGTTCAGTAAATATGTCTAAGTGCAGACATTTAATTAAATATGACAGGGCAGAAAGTTGCTGTTGACTTTGCTAGCTCTAGGATTTTAAGAACCCTGTATTAGTAGTTCTGATACTTTAAGGACTAAGTACAGAAGGTAGAACCTAAGTAACCAGGCTGAAAGCATGTACATAAATCTGTGCTGGTATCAAAGTAATGGACAGAGACAAGACAGCCAGCTGTTTGCATGGTGTGATTCTTGAACCTCTTTTAGAACCCGGGAAATGGTCTGATGGTGTGTCTGCCTCAGTTTAAGTGAAATCATTCTTCCCAAAATAATGACCTTATTCATCCTTTCCCACGTGTGCATAGCATTTTTTTAAAAAAAAAATCAAAACACAGAGCATGCTGACTCAACTTTCCAGCAATTCCAAACACAAGCAAGAATCGTGAAAAGTGGCTCCCTCAACAACAAAACCTCAGAGGAATCCCTTCAGGATGAGCTAGGTGGAGAAATAAGAGGTCCATTTCACAGATGTAGAACTGGATGCTTCTGCCTGTCCTGTAGCAGAAGTCTCTATTTTGCTCTTTCATAAAAGTTAAATGGAAATGCTTTCCAAAGATGGTTTTTATTGGAAGGTAGGAAGCAGAGGTTAGATGCAGCTGAGTTAAGCATGGTCCCTCTATCAGAAGTTCTTACATACCCCTCTAGAACCATTTACTAAATAAGCATGAAATCCTGCACCTGGTTCTTGGAAAGGCCACCACTAACATTAACTCAGGACAAGTTAAGTTCTAGAAATGAAGCCAAAAGAGAGAAACCCTGTATCCAAAAGATGCCTAGAACTTTCCATAGTATTTAAATGCCTTTCAAGTGGCCCTGCATCCGAAAAAGAAAGGTAAATGAATTTCATTTTGACAGCATACCGTATTCCTGGGTAATAATCACTATAGAATACAATAGAGTTCAGACACAAGACGCTTGATAATTTATTCTAGTCTTACAGTCTACAAACTTTTCAAGAGGGGGAAAAAGCCCTAGAAATACATGAGAACATCTCTAAAAATTATTTTAACACATAATCTATAACAGGTGCTTTCATCACATTATATTACATTCTTAAAATGTCTTTATTGTTTAATAAGTAACAACTATGTATTCTGGGCTGGGAGTGTGAATGAGTAGGACAGCATAGCACATGTTTAGATAAACGAGGTTTCCAGCCTTAGCACTTCAAAGGAAACAAGCAAATATCCCAGAATCTACATATCCTTAATGCAGTTCTTCTGTCATATTATTGAAAACAAGAGAACATGTGGCCAAGGTGAGAACATGTTTCTTTTAAGGAAAATGAAAACAGTTGCTCCGTTATACAGCTTAGGTGGTGATAATTTTTACAGCAATGTTCTTCTTAAAGCATTTAGTATGCTTCTACGTCTGACTCAGTAGTTTTACAGTTGACTCCATGCTGCTCCAGCAGCAGTTGTGTCAAATAAGTGGCTATACTGATAATCGTGGACAATCAACTTAGATGGACACAAATATCTCATTCCTCTTTTCCAGAAATTCTGCAAGAAAGAAAAGGGATGGAGATTCACAGCCCTGCACATATTTAGCTTTCTGCTAAGCTGGGTGTCTTTGAGGGTATTGACTTGAATGGAACCCTGGTTCTCTGCAGAAACCTCAATGCCTCATCTCAACTATCACTTAAAATTCAAAGAATTATCTGGAGCCCAGCACAGGGGAGGGTTTGCTCCTGAACTTATTAACACCCCTTCACACCTCTCCAATGGTTCTTAATGGCTGTGGATCAGCTCAGGAACACAAGGACCTCTGTAGATAGTATGTGTATTTATGAAATCACAGAATTCTGGTGGAAGGTATACCTCTGCTTTCCTGGAAACTAGGGAAAAGGGGGAAAAAACACTATAGGAAACGCAGTAGCTGTCTTCTCTATTCTTTGAAAAAGAGACAAACACACATCTCAATAATTTAAGCTAGCCATACAAATGAAGAGTTGCAGCTCTGGCTTTGCAGAGGACTCAAGATACCTTCAAACAACAAATATTAAGATGAACTGTCTTCATAATTTGAGTTCCTTTCCCTTTCCAATAAATAAGTAATTAAATGAAGAAAAGTCAGCAAAGAGTGAAGGCAGACACCGAATGTTATGCTTGACACCACACAAAGTAATTTCACATTTAAGAAATTGGTTTTAGAATCATAACTGTGTCATCTATCCTAAGTAAAAAGTCACCTCAGGTCTCCCAAAGTAGACAGGATTGATGACACATTTGACATAAATTTTAGGACAAGTAAAGAGAGTTTTGGAACTATATGTTTTGGCTTATGTGAGATTAAATAATGTGGGTGATTTCAGAGTCAATTTTGAGTCCCTTGTTTACAGTTTTCCCTATTTTTGCTGTTCTGTGACTCCGTGTGGGTGTACAGATGGTAACATTCTCATACTCGGCACCCTAGAAGGTCACATGCTTCTCGTCAATGGCAATTAGTTCCCCTTTTAAAATGGAAAATGTCATTAAGTTCTTGAATAATTCAAGAGTGGCGGTCACAATACCGCGTCCCTTTTGGGGGTCTTTATGGTGCAAATGACAAAACAAGGCGATACTATCAGTAAGAGTAGATCTAAGGTTTACAATGTAGCTCTATTTAGTGTGACAGGAAAATTAAATTACAGGAGACACTCATTCATTGTCACCCGTTAACAGGCTTGGGAAAATTGTGGATCCCCGGGGGCAAATCACTGACAACATAGGAGGGAACTGAAGATATTTCATTTTAATTGGCTGCTGTTTCCTTTGCTTGGCTTTGAAAACAACACACACGCGATCAGCGCAACTCTCTTTGGAAAAGGGTCCGGAATCTCCCCAACTGGAACTTACGGGATCTGCCCTGGAGCCTCGGGGCCTGTCTTCTTGGCGCAGTGTCACTGCTCTGCACCGGTGTGGTTCCTGAAAAAGAAATAGACCGGCAGGTTTCAAGTAAAAACCGGCTTCCACGGCTGCCCACGGCTGGACAGGAGCTATCGTTCTGTAACTGGGGTTGCTCCTCGGACCACCAGGTCTGGAGGAAGGAATGACGCACAGGTCATCAACTGTCTTCCTCCCCAGAGAAGAAAAAGTCAAGTCGCTCTTTGCGACCGAGGGCTAGAGCCAAGGCTGCTTGGGCCCGGAGTGGGTGGACAGGAAGGGCGAAACGAAAATCCGCAGATGTCACCAAATAACTTGAAAGTTTTTCCTACCTCGCGTTAGCACAGCGAGTGGTCACTGCGAGGGTCTCCAGAACGCCTCACTTAGGACACAGGTGGACATGGCTTCCTTGGTCTGGCTAACACTTGCCCCAAGGCTGTCTCTGAAAACTGCTGATTTTGGCACCTGAAGCAGAGACCCAAGTTTGGTTTTCCCAGGGACCCGAAGGACGTGGGGGAGGGGTGGAAGAAAAGAAAAGTGTTTTGCCCACTGTGGGAGCAACGGAATAGGTCCGGTCTTGCCCAGCTAGCTTTCAAGTCCGACGAGGGTGGGTTCCCTACATTCTAGAACTTGGATCTGCATAATCAAGGGTTGCTCCTCTCACCTGCCGCGATCGTGCTTCTCTAACTCTTTTATTTACCCCTTGTCCCCGACACTGGCAGGGCATTTCCCTTCTCTTTTGGCCCAGCGGTGTCCCAGTGGGCTTTGAGAGCACAGAGGAGAAGCGCTCCACCTGTGCCCGCTGGCTCCCAGGGGTTTGGTGCATCTCCGTAGCCAGTGGTAGGCGAGGCGGAAACAACCAGGGCCGCACTGGCGACTCGGCTCGCCACTCCACAGATTCGGAGTCCTGGCCGGCTCGAGTTGCAAGCTGAGCTGCTTCTAGGGCCCCGGACACAGTGGCTGAGCTACGAACGTGAATCCGGGATGCTAAGCAGTCTGACTTTAGGGACACGTGGCTAAATGGGGACAATTTGATATTTAAGAAAAGTGATGTTCTGAGAAAACAAAGTGTGATTTGTTATAGTGGTGGACGGTTTGTACCTCAACGTGGACGTTATTTCCTGGTAAGATTAAAGAAGTCCATGGAAGTGGGGAGACACTGGTGAGAGGGCAATCTAGACACTCTCCGTTATTTTTAAAAAAAATGTTTCCATTTAAGCAAACACTCTGAAGCTCCCGGGTACTATAATTCCAAAGGCAATTTTCTCTGCTTTTAATTTGATTTGCATTTTTCAACTCTGATAGTATTCAATTTCATGGCTGAATACACGTGTAAACACTGATAGGTTGTGGGGTTTTTCTTCGTCGCCTGTACCAAACAGAATGTCTCGTCTCAGTGTCATGGGAGTTTACTGTGGGAATCCTAAAAACATCAGCACGTTTCCCCTAAGTCAGTTTTCAACGCTTAGCTTGGTCTTGCCTGGGTTCCCAGGTGGCGGGCTGGTTGATGGAGACCCTGCGCACCAGCACAGGGAAAGTTCGGGAAAGCCGCCTCACACTCCCAATGTGAAGGCAGAAAAGTAAAGCCCTCTTCCACAGATAACATTTGTGGTTTTGCCCAGAAATATTTTCAACGTTGTACCGAACTTTTCTAAACAATCTAAAAAGAACAAATGTGCTTCCTCCAGCAATTGTCTTAATGCGGTTTTTTTAGCTCTAGAAAGAAAAGTATCAAGAAATATTTCTAAAAATCTTTGCAAGAACGGATTAGTTAGCATCATTGACCTTTTTGGTCAAACATACAATTAAGAGAAAGGCTTATAAAGTCGAAGTGGGTAGTTTTATTCATATCAAAAGTGCATAATACTGCCATTAACACTGAGATCTGAGTGTGTCTGCCGGCTGTGAACGGTGACACCAAACACCAGAATGAAGGCAGCCAAATCTTTCTTCTCTCTATTTCTCGAGATACGAGTCGCTCCAGACACCATGGAAAGAAATAGTTGAGAACCATCGAACAGGCAGATAGATGGGCACAAAAAATGGTAAAATTCCAAATGCATTCTTGTAACCAACCTCTTTGAAAACCATACTTTAAAATGAAAAGAGAAAAAAATTAGATGTTTTGGTTTCTCTGGGGCTATTTGATATTAAAAATTGTTATCTAATATCAGGAGCTAATACTCTATTTTTCTGAACATAATACGTTGCTTTTATTTTATTCCAGCCCTGGGGATTGAACTCCAGGCCTTGCTGGTGTTGGTCAATCACTCTTCAAACTGAACTACCTCTTAAGCCTCATCATTCACTAAAAAATATATATTTACCTGCTTCCTGTCTGTTGCTGTGAAACACACCATACTGTTAAACTACTTCTAGTTTTAATTTTAAAAATCTGTAAGTTGAAAATGTTGCTTTGTTTTTATTTTTAGTTATTTCACAGGCAAGATTGGTGGGGTTGTGTGTGTGTGTGTTTTGTTTTGTTTGTGCTAGGATTTTCGGCATCCTAGGAAAAAGGATTTAAAACTGATGAGACTTGAAGGTGCTTTGCTTGTGGTTAGCTGATAATAGCAATTCATGAATAAAGTGGAGGTGATCTAATTTGAAATATATCTCTTATCCCATGGAAGGAGGCTAGATAAATTAAGAAATTAATTTTATTATACCAGCCTTGAAAGAGAAAGGTTCTGAATTTAACAAAAACAAACATAAAAAAAAAACACCAATTACTCCAGGTTAACTGTCCAAAGGTGAGGAAAACTCACACATTTAGGTTTCTGAAGTATAACTGTTGAATTTTAAGTTATAATCCTTTAGGGTATGTACTAAATTTTTATATTGCTTTGGCTGGCTGGCAATTACATCTGCTTTATACAAACAGATGGCAATGTGTACGATTCAGCAGCACAATCCCTTCTGGCAAGCCTAAGGTAGAGCAGGAAGGAAAGGGCCACACGATAACAAAGTGTCTATTCAGAGACTTGCTGGTGGCTGGCAATACTGGGCACCAAATACCTCTCCCTTTTCAATTCCTAACTGAGGAATAAATGGGGATCTTGTTAAGGTCATTAGAGTGCAATGCTCAGAGAGTGACTTTGCCATTTTATTTCACCTTCCCCACTCCCCAAATACCTGATTGGAGGACCCAAGGTTGCTCTGTGTAGGTGCATTGGGCACTGTGGATATGCTGCACACTCCTAATTTTGTTCTGCAATAAGGTTATCAAAGAGTAACCCTGAACTCTGTTGATTCTAGGATGGGGGAAGGGGATACGGAGGAATGGGGAATGGGCCCTATCACTTAGAAAGTCCCAGCGAGTACTTCAGCCAGGTAAGGACTTGCAGAGGTTGCAGAACCAAAGATTCAAGGGGGGCACTTTCCTAACAGCTTGGTGGGGGGCAGCTTTGGGATGGTTTGCCCTTTAGAAGTGGCCTGAGCCTTAAGATGAAGGCCTAGTGCCCCTCAGATACCAGGCTACTGGAAGGAGGGTGAGTTAACTAAAAATGCTATAAAGTAAAGGCAATGCAATCTAGTTGCCCTTTCAAGGGGGTATGAGAAGAGAGGATGGTATAGAAGGGAGGGAAAAGAGAGAGGGAGACACTAGGGAGGGAAGGCAGAGGAAAAGAGCCTGGCATTGGGGGTTGGGGAGGGACTGAAACACCCAGTATCTTCCAGGGAGATGTCCTGCAGTTACTCTTAGTTGTACATCCAGCAAAAACAAAAATCTAAACAGTGTTTTCCACTATCAGTGAAGGGATTGGCTTGGGGTCCAGGGTTGATCTCTCTAGATGAGCCTGGGATTCTGATAACTTCAGTTGAGTACCTGAGTTCGGTTCCCAGCTAGGGCTCTATTCAGGATGCTAGTAGATAGGACTCAGATTGTTCAGAGCTCTGGGAACGAGGGGGATTTAATCGCCTGCCTAGGTGAATCAAAGTATCCTTTTAAAGCAAGGGAATCAAGAGAGATTGGTCTTTAATTGGCAAACTCTGCTGGTGAGAGAAGGGTGTTAACTAAAACTTACGAGGACAAAGTATAGATTGGGTACCCTTCCCCACTTGTCCATCCATGATCAGTTCCCAAATGGCATCTTCTCCATTTCCACTGACTTCAAAGTTTCCATTTATATGGATCTCATGTCCCCATCTTAATCTCACACCTCAGTTAGCCCAACTTAGAGTGAGAAGCATAGCTGATTCTAGAACTCCATTCATCTCCAAAAGCTGACCATCACTGTCCATGGAGCTGGCTTTTGAATCCAGCCCTCTAAGAGGAAAACTGCAGAAAGTCTCAGACACGGCCAGCAACGTGGCTCTAAAAATAAGGAGACTTTGGTGCTGAGGCCAAGTACTGTTGAGAAAGGAAGAAAGCCACTGAGGTCCACCCTGTGCCCCCTGGACCCGTGTAGGGAGATTCCAAACTCTCACCATGAGGCTTACCTACTTGCTGCCCAGTAGCAGGCTACTTGCTACTTGCTGGTTCCTTGCTGCCAACAGTCCCCCTCACAGCACCCGCCTCACACCCAAACCCACAAATGTCACAGGGCCATACTTCCTCCCTCCAGACTCATGGCCTGGGTGCCAAGCCAGAATCCCACCAAGGGCTTGAGCTGGGAAGCAGGTGTTTACTAGATCTGCATCTGTTTGTAAATCCAAAGGAAGATAAATGCTGTGGGGTCAGGGGCCTTGCTTCTCTGTCAGCTGGGCAGAAGCATGTTGGGCGGTGCATACAATATGTCTCTGTTGTCACCTGTGTCATCATGTCACCAGGTGCAGTTCAGGAGGAGGTCAGAAGCGAGAGTGGCTTTGAACATCCCTGGACCCTGCTGTCGAGATCTCCTGGCAAGGAATACAGCTGGCTGAGACACCACAGTTCTGAAATAATTTGCCAGTGTGCATTGTTCTAAGCCCTCATGTCTGCCGTGGTTTCTGCCCCTGACATTTTCCTTTTCTCTGGCATTTTGTCTTTCTAATCGCAATTCAAGAACCATCTATCTAGCTGCTGATTCTCTTGCTGTCACCTCTCTTCCTGCCTTACCCAGATGTCCGAGGTGCAAAGTAAATGTAGCCTAGATCTGGTTGGATTTGAAGGATCACAATCCCATGACAATTCTATTTTAAAAATACAAATCAGCTTAACATGAGACACACCCACTGTAGTCTCTACTAGGACAAGGGGTGGCATCTTTGCTGTCCTGCCACATGGTTCCCAAGATTTATTCTCCCTTGTTCCTTCCAACCTTCCCTTAATACTTTAGGCAACCTTCTCTCCTTAGAGACTCTGGTATTCTGGGAAGACAGACTTCCTACGGCTTTGAAGCTAGGGGTGTTCAAGCGGTGACAGTTTGAAGCTTTGGCAAGTTGAAAGACTGCTGAGGTGAAATACAAATCATCTGTCCCAGCTAGAGAGCTGAAAGGCCAGTGCTGAGGAAGTTCCCAAACTCTAAGACCCAGGAGCATTACTCATAAATTCTGACTTCCATCAGAGGGATGACAGCACATACCAGGATGTGTGGCAAAGGGAATGCTCCATTCAGTAGGGGCGGGACTGAATAGAGTTGTGATAAAGAAGGATGATGGGGTGTCTAGTATTGGGAAGGGGCCTGCGGTGACAGGCAGGGGAGTCCTGCCAAGAAATGGGCTCCTTACTCTGGGAAGAAGGCAAAATATCCCAACCAGCAAGACATAGAGTTCTTTTAGTAGATCTGAACTGCAGAAGAAACAGGGGGCCCTTGGTGAAGTCAGTCTCACTTTAGAAAGAGCTTTAAAAGGTAAGGTAAACACCTTGAGTAGACCAGTGTATTTCATATAACACGAAACACTATATAATATTTCTTTCTCCATATGCTGGAGGTGGAACCCAGAGCATAGGCATGCACTCATCTCTAGCTATATCTCCTAACGAATCATAACAACTTGATTTCTTTGTTAAAAATGTTTCTGACCTCCACACAGAGCTCCCTATGGCCCAGGTGCTGCCCTGGCTCACACTATATCCCCATTCCTTCACCGAAGTGAGATATGGTCCTGCATTCTTGCCAGTTCTCTACAGCCCTCCTCATGCCTTTGCTCCTTTCAAGCCTTACCCTCCAAACATCCCAAGGCTGCGTTCTATATTTTTAAGTGTTGCACATTTAACATTCATGGTTTCAAATTAAGAATTTGATATGTTGCCTTAAGCAAACAAGCAACAGCCAAGAGAACTCATTATACAGTTATATCTGCTTTATAAGTGTAGATCAAATTTCTGAGGAGCTAGCAAGTTCACAGACACACAGGTAATTTTATTTTGGTCTATATCGCTTATGATCTAGCCCCCCCCACACATACACAAACATCTCTCTGTATTCTTGAAATTTTCTCATCATTTTCAAATAAATGAAACTAGGGGGAAAACTAATTTATATATGGGGGAAATAATTTGGTTCTGAACCATTCAAGCACATGTGAGCAGAATCACAAAAGCAAGCGGAACTAAAAGGCAACACATGCATGGCTTGTTCCAAACTTTCAACATAGGCAGTCACGCCCCTGTGCATGAAGTAAACCCGGACCTCTTTATATATTTGTGATGCTGACATGTCTCTTCTAGGCTAAAGCTGTATGAAATACACCCGGACTTCTCTTTTATACATGTTTGTGATGCTGACATTTTCCTTCTAGACTAAAAAATGTTTAAGTCAAGAATACAGTGTTGTTGACATCCTCAGCCAACATTGCTGGGACATTTTCTAATTAGCAAAATGGAGTTAAATCCAGGCATGTTGTAACTTAATTTATGTTGTTTCTTTTAGCACTCCTAGCTACACACACACACACACACACACACACACATACACACACCACGAGGGGCGCGCGAGGGGGTGCTTTTTAATGCGAATCCAGGTGGTGTTCACGTGGGTGTCACAATGTTGAGAGTAACTGACACTGACTTAAAATTAAATTTGACACTCTAAAGACAAGCTTGGAAAACACCTCTGCTCTCTTCACCTGTTCAGAGAGATTCTCCCAAAGAATTTGCTGAAGCTCTGGAATGGGTTCCAAGAGCACAGGGCTAAGGGGGAGGGGAGAGGAGGCATCACTTCCAGTCTGGAGATAGGGACCAGGACAGAATTACAGCTTGTAAAATAAGCCTCTATCAGTCTCCCAGGAGACAGCCAGCTTCTACTTGGGTGTTCCCTGCTTGTTAGCCTCAGTCATAATTGGTCTTTCCTCCCATCCCACGTTGTTGGTTTTCTGTGTGTGGCTTTTGGTGTGAGCGTGTTAGGTCATCAACAAATACAATGGGAGGAGGGAGTGAGGGAGACACACATTATTGTTTTAAAGAAGAAAAGAAAAGGGATAAGAGAGTGGGCAGGAAGGCTGTGAACAGAATAGGGAAGATGCCCCAGGATTTAGGCTTCCGAGGCAACCCCTGGAGTGACAGAGAGTATGGGAGTTTTGTCAAAAAGAGCTCAGGCCCACTAGGAGCTGGAGTCCTACTGAGCTCCCTCAGGGACATGTCAGTTCCTTATTATTTCTCTTTGCTCTGATATGGAGGTGCCTATCCATATCTGGCATTTCTCATTAATTTTATTTGTTTATTTTTTATTCTAATCTGGTATTTCTGCTTGGAAAGGCAGGGCATGTGGAGACTGAAAGGAAGCCTAGGCTCCCGGGTGGGCCAGACACAAAGGGCCCTCCACCTTTCTTCTTCCACATCTGATCCCCCCCCCCCCCCCATGAAAGCCTCTCCTGGGGAAAGAGGGTGTTAAAAATACATTTAAGGCCCCTGCGGAGAGAGATGCTTTCTCAGCCCAAGAATGGTAGAGACCCAGCTCATAGTTTTTGCTCAATAGAGTGAACAGATAATAAGGTCCTGAGACTTTGCCATATTTACTTCCTGCCAAAAATAAAACAACAAGAACCTACTAGACCCAGGAAGGAACTGGCCAGAAGAGTAACTAAATCGAATTGCAAACTTTTGGTGGCCTTCCCCCCCTTGTTTTGACTTTACGTTTTTCATTTCACTAGAGTACTCTCCTGGCTGGCTGGCCTTCGTTGCTATGGTGCCATATCATCACTGTCTTGATCTAAGGCAGACACCTCAAGTCTGAACCCTTGTTCTTTTGCCATGGCAGAGAATCCCGACTGGGATTAAGGCTAGCAGGTGTGGTTTTTGTTGTTGTTGTTGTTTGCAGGGGTGAGGGGGCATCTGTCCTGTGAGACAGGACTTGAGTGAGGCCCATGTGTGAGTCTTAGTCGGTCTCTGCTGTAGGGCACCTCTGGATCCACAGAAGCTGGAAGAACCGGGACCATTCTCAGCGTTCCCTTTGTTACATCCAGTATCTTGCCTAGGGTGAAAAGAACCAGTTGGGGTCCCTGCTTCGCCTGAAATAGGGGTCCTTGCTCCTCCGGAGTGGGAGCACCCCTAGCTTCCGTGCTGCGCGCGGGGGTTGGGGGGAACAACAACAAAACCGAACAGTGGCTTCAAGGTATCCCCAGGTATGTCCTCTGGCCTTCTTTCCCCTAGGCCCTATTAAGCCTTATCGCTCGCTCCCCTCGCCCCACTTTCACATTAAAAGCCCCTAAAGCACTACGGACTGCCTTCTCTGTCTAGTCGGGAGGAGGAGGGCGATAAAGATCAGGCGTTTAAATTGGCCATTTGAAAGATTACATCTCTTCACCGAGGGTCTTTCTTTCTAAACTCTCACTGAATTGAGGGCCGTGGCTACTCTGCACCAGTTCTCAAAGGCCGGGCACCTTTTAATTCCGCCGTGGAGTGGGCAGGGCTAGGTGACCCGGAGCCATCAAAGGCTCGAGGGAAGGCCGTGGGGCGACACTCGTCTAATGACAAGTAATTGACGGATTCAAGGCCCCGCATGATCAGAGGAATAGGAAGGCATTAATTATTTAAAAACGATTAGCCTCGCCGTGTGTCCTGCAGGCTTTCCAGCTCCTTCCCGGAAGACAACCAGGCACACCAGGCACAGTCCCAACTTGGAGCGCTGAGGGGGCGTCCCAGTTGACTTCCAATGTCCTTAACGTGGGCCTGCAGCCTGGGATGCAAAGGCAGGACCGGATAGTGTGCCTAGATTGCGCACTTTTGGTGATGCCCGTAGCATGGACGCAGAGGGTCGGTTGGACTGTTTCGCCCACCGGGTTTACTATCTGCAGATGGCAGTGCAGTCTATAATACATTTCCAGTTAGGGTGATAGGAAATAGCCTCGGGCTGTTTATCTAGCGCGTCTCAGAAAAACCCAAGTGGAAGTGGGTTTCTAACAATGCCAGGCATCAGGCGTTTAAGGGCAAAGAACCTGGGAAAAAGCCGGGTTAGGAAAGAATGGAGGGACCGGTAGACCGCGGAGATGTTTTTCTCCCCCCACCCCCTCCCCCGCTGATGGGCATAGAACTCCGAGCTTTACACCCAAGACAACCTTCTATCGCTGAGCCACACCCCTGGCCCAAAAGAGATCTATTCTGGACCCTGCCAATTCGGAAAATAATTGTATTTTCAACAGACTACCGTGGAAGCAAGGTTGGTACTTCCCGCTAGCATCGGAAAGAAAAGCTGGAGTCTAGTCTTTCTTCCAAAGTCCTGTTCTTCAATACCTACACGCTCAAGTGCAACACCCCAGAGCGCTCTCCTTGCCTCAGGGAAGCACGACTGGGCGGTAGTGGCACTGAGATGATAGACGACCCCGCAACATGCTTTGACTTTCTCTGCTGGGCCCAGGTGACCCAGGTGGCTCTCTGCAGCGTAAAGGCCAGAGCCACTTCTTGCGAGCGAGAGCAAAAGTGACTCGCTTCCAGGAAAGGTACTGACTCCTCACCCCCCACCCACTGCACCCGTTTGGAGCTGCCCTGGTTTGAGGTGATCCGCGAGGCAGCAGAGAACAGAACTCAGAGATGTATGCTCCCCGCACGCTGTGACCTCCGCCTCTCAGGATTTCCCAGCTTCAGGCACACACCGGCCAGACCGCACTCTAGATTCTGAGACCAAGGGCTCCCTCATGCCTCCCCACCCAGCTCTTAGGAACTAGTCGCTCTCTGTTACTCTCCAACGGATAAAGCTGCAGGTATCAGTCTTCACTTCTCATCGTCTCTGGAACCCGCCCAGACTAAGAAGTTTTAAATCACTAGACTTCTCATTCTTCAAAGAAGTCTCGAATCTCCCACTCCCCCGCAAAAACACTACTTCCCAACCCCCAGGGTCTTCATCCACTGGGTGCACCTCCCAGTCCTCTTAGAGGAACCCGAGCTCGCGACTGACTGGGGGAGGGGAGGCGTGTGGACCCGAGTGGGGAGCGGACTCTGTGCGGGGTGCCCGGGCGTGGTCCCCGAGTGGGCGCGCTCCCTACCTGCGGTGGCCTGCGGGCAGGCGGGCGTCGGAGCGTCCTGCGCTCGGAGGGAGGCGGCGGACTGCTCCCAGCCGAGGCATCCCTGCATTTATTTGAGCTCAAACTGAGCGACTGTTGACTTTAGCACACAAAGCAAAGATTTCACTGCCCGCTAGTTTAAAAATGAATATTTTACCAAGATATCGATCAGCGTTATAAAATTCAGTTAAGTACAATGGGATCCTGGAAAAAAAAGAATAATAAAGGAGGGGGGACGGCAATATAATATCTGTGCAAATTTGCTGAAGTGTGACGTGGCATGGAAAGTTTACCCTCCTGGAATTCGGATCTAGAATGTTTTTTTCGGTTGTTTACTGACTTTGTTTATTCACAGATCACGGTTGCTTAAGCCCGCGCAAGGAAGGCGACAGGCAACAGGAAGAAAAAGAGGAGGGGGGGAGCCGCTGCACCCAGCAATGTGTCGAGTTGGGGGGGTCCCTGAGCTCCTAAACTTGGAAACTAGGGGAGGGAACTGATGTGGGGAGGGGAGAAGACACCAGAAGGGCAGAAAAGCCTCGAGGGCGCAGCTCCCCGACATCCTTTTTATGTATTCGCCCAGAACTATATCTTATCGGCAGGGATCAGTGGAGGGGGGCGCGCTAAGTAGTTTAAAACGACCCTCGAACAATGGGCGTGCGATAAGAAACATAGCAGGTTAGGGCAGCGCTTTCAGCCTCTATTGTCCCCCACTCAGCCCCCGGCCCTGCCTCTCCGCTCCTTCGCCACAGGAGCCTTTTATGTGATAATGAAACACATTTCAGGCCGAGCTCGCGACGTGTGTGTCCTGGCCAGGCAAAGAGAAGGCCTGATTGCTGGCCGAAGCCTGCGGGTCCCCCTCCTTCAATTTCTCTTCCTTGTGTTCTTCGGAACAATGTGGCTTGTTAAAAGGGGATTTGGGGGGGGGGGAAGCGCGCGCACGCACGCACACACACACACACACACACACACACACACACACACACACACACACACACCACACTCACAAACGCAAGAAGGCCAGGCCTGAGGAGGAGGGAAAGGGATGAGCTAGGTGTCAGAAAGCTCCCAGAGAGGCGATCTCTTGAACTGAGGTTCTTGTGGGACAGACAGGTTGGAATAGTTAGGAATTGCCAAATGTGAGCGCTGAGCTTCAGCCGAGATTAGATACACCTCTGATGCCTGCTTGGGTTTTTAAACAACGAACTTTTTTACTTCCATGGGATTGACCCTAAAGTCAGACTGGAGAGAAAAAAAGAAAAGAAAATGCTGCTTCCTACTCTAGCCCAGGCAGCTTGCAGGGCAGGAGATGCAAGCCAGTGTGAAGAGGTTCCCTTTGCAAAGCCCATTTCCGCTAGAATTAGTTGCCTGTCAAATGTGGAGCACCAGCAGAGAGGTGGAACAACAGTATTTCCCTGGAGGCTCCCAAAACACCCATTCAGCCCTTGGGCTGCAATCCTGGTTTGTCCATCTGAAATTCTGAGCTAAGAGAGAGCTCTGTCAGGCCACAAGGGTTACCTGGTAGAAGGGGGACACCAATCTTGACATACTGGGATCTCACTACTTTAGAGTCATTTGGTAAGCTGCTCAAGACACCCTACACTACCTCCACATCTCCCAATATAGCTTTATAAAAGGAGATCTGGAGATCACCCTGCGCTGTTCAACTAAAAACAATTCCAGAACAATATTCAGAATGTTTCCTCCAATAAGGTGGCTCATCATCTCTAGACTAGCAAGGCTTCCCAACACCAGGATAACACCTGTGAGAGGAGGGGGTAAGACAAGCAGGTGAGTGTGGGGGGGGAGAGGTGTCACAGACTTGAGCCACGGGTGATCTGGATTCCACTGGAAAGTCAAGGGGTTTGTATTCCAGAAGTGGTTGTGAAGAACCAAAATGATGTGCCAAGAATCTGTAAATCCTGCCTAAGCACACCGACTAGCCAAGAAGCCTAAGATTAAAAAAAAAAAATACAGCTAACACATATAAATTTCTGCCTTTCTCTTTGCACAGCCAGCCCTAGAACCCAAGGGCCTCGGCATCAACACACCTTCCAGTAACTCGGGTGGAAAATAGAGTATTTTTGCTCCTGGCTTTACAAATAACATTAGTGGACTTTAGCTGGGCTTGGTAATCCTAGCACTGGGGAGACAGAGGCAGGAGGGTGGTCTTCAAAGTGAGTTCTAGGCCAGCCAGGGCTACTTAGGATCTCTGCACCTTAATACAAATAGCAATATGCATAAACAGCAATATGGCATGGTCCATCAGGGACTTATGTGTTCTGTCATGTTTAGCAATATTAACCTGAAAAATTCAAAAGTGACCATGAACAATCTTTATTTGTTTACTGAAGTAGTTGCTGCATTATTTAGGGATTGTCTCTCATTCACTATGAAAAATGCATTTGGGGAGGCAAGATGGGGGGTGTGGCCAGGTGGGCAAACATGGGGAATGGGAGATGTTCCTAGGAATCAGCAGTGGTGCTTACAGGAAAATCCATTCAACTTTGATATTTAAATAAAATCTTGGGTAAACAGCAACACTGACCCCCAGCCTCCCACAAAATCCCTGCAACGAACTCCCACCTCCCTTCCATTCTCTTGCAATAATTTATACACCTGTTTAATTTTTAAGGAGACAGAGAGAGAGAGAGAGAGAGAGAGAGAGAGAGAGAGAGAGAGAGAGAGAGAGGTCAGAAGAAAAAGGACCCAAGGGGTAAAATCGGCAATAACACTTTAATATAGATTTGTGGAACTCTGGCTGTTCTAGCCAGAACACACATTTATAAGCCATAAATAAAGCACGCAGAAACCATAAATTAAATCAGACCAGAGACCTGAATTTCACCATGTCCAGAATGGGATGCATTTTTTTTCTTTCTCCTGGTCATTTACACCAGACTCTTACATTATTGTTTTTTTCTCCTTTTAAACATCAGTACAACCCTCTGGTTCTCTGTAAAACTACATGGTTTTACACCAAGTCAGTCACAAAAGTTTTTAAGTCAGACTTCCCTGCAACATCAACAGTGGAGAACAAAATCAGAATCTGCAGGTGCCTTGAGGAGGAGGAGTCTACAGGGTGGAAACCAAAGGCTCCTTTAAAAATTGTTTATATATGTATATATATATTTCCATTCCCTTCCCTATTTAGAACGGCAGATCAACATGGACCATCTATTTAGGGGTGCAGGCAGTGGGGTGAAACTGCACACTTGGGGCCTGCTTGGTGGCTACTTCTTCCTCAAAGCTCTCTCTAAGTTTCCAGGCAGCCTCTCTTTTCTCTGGTCCTTCTCCCAGTGGCCAGAGCTAGCCAGGCCTAAAGCCATCTTCTTAGGAGGAGTTCATAATAGGCCTGGAGTACACTCCCTGGTAGTAGGAGGTATCTGCAGCCAGGGGCGAGGCATCCAGGCCCGCTTTGTTCGTGACTGGGCCCATGGCCAAGCTGCCTGGCATGGGGGAACCATAGCCCCCAGGGTAGTGCATGACTTGTTCATAGGCTTTGAGGTCCATTTTGTGGGGCTGATGGTGGTGGTGGCTGTGGTGGTGTTGCTGCTCGGAGGACATGAGGTTGTTGATAGAGAAGGGGTGGTTGAAGGCGTAATGGTGCTCTGGCTTCAGGTGGGCCTCCGGTGGTAGGCCCGGGTGGTGAGGTGGGCCCAGCAGGTGTGCTGCAGCCTGCTGCTGCTGCTGCCCAGGCGAAGGCGCCGGCTCTGGGGGGCTCAGCGCGGAGGCGGGTGTTCCCTTCAGCTCGCCCAGGCCGCCTCGCTTGTGCTCCTGACACGGGGAAGAGCTCGAATGGGGGGACTCGGTGCCTGCCGGAGTGTCGGAGGCCGAGCCCGCGGCTTCTCCGAGCTGAGCTTGAGAAGCCTGGGTCCCAGCGGCTGTCTTCTTGCCTCCGCCACCGCCCGCACCCGCGGCTTCCTTCAGCGCCAGCTGCTTTTCGCACTTGAAGCGCTTCTGGCGGCGCAAGTAGCAACCGTTCTCGAACATGTTGCCCGAGTCGGGGTGCAGGGTCCAGAAGGAGCCCTTGCCAGGCTTGTCCGGTGAGCGGGGCACCTTGAGAAAGCAGTCGTTGAAGGAGAGCGAGTGACGGATGGAGTTCTGCCAGCGCTGCTGGTTCTGTCGGTAGAAAGGGAAGAGGTCCATGATCCACTGGTAGATCTCGCTCAGCGTCAACATCTTGTTGGGGCTCTGCTGGATGGCCATGGTGATGAGGGAGATGTAGGAGTAGGGAGGCTTGGCGTGTGTGTAGCTGCGCCGGTACGTCTTGGGGTCCCGCGCGCGGCTCAGGCCCGCCTGCCCGTACATGGGGCTCATCGAGTTCATGTTGGCATAGGGAGTAAGGCCACCCATGGCCCCAGCCGCTTGTCCCCCGAGTGGGCTCAGGCTCGGACTCAGGTGCGGTCCCATGCCTGCCACGCCGGCTGCTCCAGCTGAGCCGCTCATGCCCGCCATGGCGCCCGCGCCCGGAGACATGCCAGCTAGGGACGGGCTCATTCCAGCGCCCACATACGATGACATGTTCATGGAGCCCGCGCTCATGTTGCCGGAACCGCCGCCCATAGCGGCCGCGGACATGCTCATGTAAGTGTTCATGCCGTTCATCCCCAGGCCAGCGTTCATGTTGCTCACGGAAGAGTAACCCTGTGGACAGAGCCCGGGGAGGAGACTGATTAGCACCTAGACTAAGCGTGTCAGAACCCCCACCCCTTACACACACACACACACACACACACACACACACACACACACACCAGTTGGACCTAGTCCTCCACCTTAGTGGAGGCCTCTGGGAATCCCTTTATTTCTCTGGGTCCCAGTCCACCAACACCAAGTCCTCGGTGCCTGAGGAGAGGTGGCCAGGGGTTGCAGTTCTGGGCTTGCGGCTCACTTCTCGCCCATATTCTAGAACATCGATGTCCTGGACCACCAGCAAGTCAGGCGCCCCAGAAGGATTTTACTATGCTCAGGGACTCCACAAGACCCCCCACCCCCACCCCCGGGTAGCATACTGAGTCAGCACCAAAGCTGAAAATCTCAGTTACTACTCCTGATCGCCAAAAGCCACCTTTGGAACGTCAGTGGGGCAGTCTCAAGTGGCAATAGTCTCAGTGTCCCCTCTTCTGGACCTTTGTACCTGGACCCCACTCCTTAGTCATAGGGGAGTGTAGCGCAGTGCCTGCGCAGAGCCAGTGGGCAGCTGGAGGCATTGCTTAGAGGAATAGGGAAGGGACCGCCAAATCGGCTAGGAACTGTTCATATCCACAAACTTTCTCTTTGTTCACTGTCTTTGACTCTTTGCCTGCACCTCTGTCCCCAACTCCTACCCACCTTCTCTTCTCCAACTCCCCACCCCCGCCAGCCGACCTCCCACCCCTCCCCAGCCGCGCGCTGCCAAACATAACTCTGTTAGGATAGTGCGTGGCTCGGCCACGAAGAGGATTTGGAGGCGCCGCAAGTCAATATTTGATCACAAAGTTAATATTATCTCAAGGCTAACAGTGTGTCGTATAAAAAAGAGACCCATTTGAGTCGAAGGAGGGCGGAAAAGGCGGCTGTCCAGGAAGACTGGGGGGGGGGGGCGACTGCCCGAGAAGGGAGCGTGCCGAGGTTGGGGACGCGGAGATAGCTGCCACCCCACTTTTCCCGGGCGAAGGCAAGCGCTTACCTCCGGCTCCGCGTAGTAGCTGCTCCAGTCGGATGGCTCGTGCCCTTCCATCTTCACGGCTCCCAGCATACTGGAAGCCGAGTGCATGGCGGTTTAAAATTTAACAGCCACAACAAACGACCAGCAATCAGCCCCCACCCCCACCCTCTTAAAAAAAAAAGTCAGCTTAGGCACCGTCCCCTCCCTCCCGCCCTCTCTTGCTCGCTCGCGCTCTCTCTCTCTCTCCCTCTCTCTCCCTCTCTCTCTCCCTCTCTGCTGGACTTCCTCTCTCTCCCGCGGCCTGCCGCGGGAGGTAGCTGGGAGTGGGCGGGAAGGTGGCTGGCGGAGGAGGGGGCCAAAGAACCTAGGAGGCCGGAACCGGAGCCCTGCCGTCGGGCGTGCCCTCCGTCGCCGCGCTCCCGGGGCTGCCGGTGCTGGCTGAGGCTGGCAGTGTTGAGCTGCCGGGAGGCGGCGGGAAGCTAGCGGAGCGGGGGCGGGCGGGGGGGAGAGCCAGAGGAGGGGGAGGAGGAGGTGTGGACCGCGCAGCGGACAAGTGCCGCAGTGACGTGGGCGGCTGGTGATATAGCGCGGCGCGCTGGCGCAGGCCTCCAATCCCCAGACCCCTGGCAGCCCATTTGAATAATCAGCTCACACTTAGGTGAGAGGAAGCCGGGACCGGCTCTCCGCACCTGCCGTTCCCCGCCCAGAACTAGCCCTGCTCCCGCTGTCCCCCGCACTCCCAGGACCCGGACCTGCAAGCAGGGACGGGGGCGCCCTGGGGGAGTCCCTTTCTTTGCGTCCACTAGGAGTGGTCCGTGGACGAAGGGATCTGGGATCAGGCCACCCCTGGAAAAGCTCTGAACTCCGGCTCCTGCCCCGCCCCCTTTTCTCCCTGAGCACCGGAGGTATCAATCCGAGGGCGCGTGTACGACCTCGGTGCCCTGCAGAGCCAAGGCTAGCTAGATTTATTTATCCCGGCTTTCTTTCCTCTCGGCGCACATTCCCTGTCAAAACAACAAGCAGGTGACAGCGCATTTGCTAAGAGCTGTCCTATTTAGAAAAACTGTGTACACACCTTTAACTCGCTGGCGGCTGCTCCGGAGGCCCCTCCCTGTTACTGTTAAGTCCTGGAGCGGCCTCAGGTGGCGCGCAGAACAGGCATGGTCTGGCCGCCTCGGTTGTCAGCTACCTGGGACCTTTTTCTGGCTACCCACCCCAGGAGGCAGGGAGAGCCTTGCTTAGTTGCAACCGATGCCTGGGAGTCTGCGATTTGCCTCTGACATGCGGGCCTCGGTGTTTCAAGGTTACTTTTCAGTTAGATCCAAGGTGCCCACAGCATTTCGTAACTAAAACAAACAGGGCAGTCAGTGGTGGGGGTAGGGCAGGAGGGGAAAAAGAGAGGAGAAAAAAAGGAATCAATAATGAGCCTTATGGGAGACTTCAGGAGGATTCTTCTTTTCTCTGTCTGCCGAGGTCGGGACTATTTTTACAAAATTTGAAATTTTTAGTTTCTTTTCTCTTCAACTTCTGGATGTCAAAAAAATGTCATTGATCCCAGCACTTGGGGGGCAGAGGCAGGCCTAGTTTACATACGAATCTAATTACAGGATGTCCAGGGCTACACAGAGAAACCCCAACCAAAACCAAAAACAACCAAGCATGTCATATGTATTGTTTGCTACCAAGACTAGGGTAAGCCAAGATTTTGTAGTAGCAGGTCTTTCAGGACACTCTTTCTTGGTTGTGAAAATGTCTGAAGTGTAGGGATTTAGTTCTGAACTCTTCTGCCTCAGAGATGAAGAAAATAGGAAATAGTTGGTCCCTGTCTCAAATTCAGATGTCCAGAGTTGAGAGCAGAGAATAGATGGATGGAAGGCACTGGGGTGAGCTTTGAACATGGAAGCCTAAATGAGGGTCCGACTGGAGGGTGAACCATGGGGATGGGCAGAGAAAGAGGTCTCTTGGGTCAGCTTCCTTTGGACTGAAAGATGCAGCACCCATAGTGCCTTTTGCTACTGAAAAGCAGAGTTTGGGCAGTTTACAGAACAAGCCCTATGAAGGAGTGCAGGACAAAGATGCCCCAAAGGCAAGACCCGCTTTACTGCTGAATGGTGAATCTGGCATGTTCACCTAGAGAACACAAGATCAGATGCCCTGCATCTCCCCCAGGACCAAGGAGGATGGTGGGCTGTCCACAGGAAAAGAGGGGTGCAATGCGGTTTATAAAAGGAGATGTTTTTCAAAATCAAAGCAAAAGATGCAGGCATGTGACTACACACACACACACACACACACACACACGCGCGCGCGCGCGCGCGCTTGCAGGAGAGAGAGCCTTAAACACAGAATGGGAGAGCCTTAAGCATTCCCGTTTTGTCCACAGAGATTTTAAATGCTGAAGAACAGGACCTCCCCAACGCAAAGACAGTTCTTCCGTCAGGAATTGAAACTCAACATACCAATCTTTTTCCCTCCCCTCTCCCTCCCCTCTTACCCCTCCTCTTTCCTTTCTTTTGGTTTTCCTTGTGTAACAGCCCTGACAGTTCTGGAACACACTCTCTCTCTCTCTCTCTCTCTCTCTCTCTCTCTCTCTCTCTCTCTCTCTCTCTCTCTCTCTCTCTCTCTCTCTCTCTCTCTCTCTCTCTCTCTCTCTCTCTCTCTCTCTCTCTCTCTCTCTCTCTCTCTCTCTCTCTCTCTCTCTCTCTCTCTCTCTCTCTCTCCCCTCCCCTCCCTCTTCCGCTCCCTCTCTCTCCCAACCCTCTCTGTTGAATGCCAGGGTGTTTTTAAGTCTGTGGGTTGCATTACTCTCTGTGCTCCTAGTTGAAATTTGGTCCTAGAAATTATTCCACGTGTAAAAATAGCTACCAAATGCTAGGAGATTGGATCTGCGGAGGGAAACACGCTTTCCTCTGTAGGACAGCCCAGCGAGTTCCCACCCTCACCTGAAGCATAGGGCGTGCTCAGATCTCTAGGTATATTCTGAGCGCTAAGCTCCAACTTCCACAGTGACAGGGTGCCCCCTGTCGGCCGTGAGGCTCCCGGGGGGGTCAACCCCTGTCCTGAGATATCCTTGGCCTTGTAATAGTGCAACTGCTGCCCCTGCTCACTTTCTTCTTGTCCGGCACCCCATCTTCACCCGAGAGCACCTCCTGGAGGACCCTGAAATTGTGAGCAAATTCAAACCGCCTCTTGTCTCCTAGCTCCGAGAAAGGGTCGGTCTGCGTATGACGCCACCTGAAACATTTGAGTGGCTGGTTTGCGACCCTCCAAGCACCACCGGCCGCGGGCTTTCAGTAAGAAGCCAGGGAGCCGAGAGCCTGCCAGCTGCGGAACGAGGGAAAACATTCTGGCAGCCCGCTGTCTCTTCCCGCGCCTCCAGCTTTGCCGGAGCTTGCTCCTCGTGGAGCATACGCTGGTCCTCCCCAGAGCGGCTGCGATTTCTAAAGGTTTATTCAGAGCTTTGGCACCAAAGTTCTAGGCTGGAATGCTGTAAACTGCCCCAGGTGCCTCTCTCCAGGAAAAAGTTCTCGGGAGCTCTGGCTACACACAGATGTCTGCTCTGATCCCCGACACTAAACCTCACCTGGGGCCGAGCCACACAAAGAGTTCCTTTGCCTGCGCCCTCTCCTTTCGCCCTTTCTTCGGTCCTGCACAGCGGCCAGTAAAGTTTCCTTACAAAAGGCCACTGCTCCTAGGTTTGTTTTTATTCTGGATGTCGCGCCGGCGGCAAGGGGGCCCCTCTGATTTTGGCCTCTAATCTTGGCTATCCTGCTGTCGTTGGGGAGAGACTGAGATCCGGTGTCCCTCAGCAAAACTGCTCCCCAAAGTTGTCTGTCAATGAAACCAGTTAGGACATCAGTAAACAGAACTCAATATGATGGACTTCTCTGGGTGAACCCCAAATCTCAATACAGAAAATCTATATAGTATACCCAAGGTTATAGGTAACATTTCTCTTTTTTGGGTGTGTTGTTTCTGACGCTTATTTTTAAAAATGAGACCCCCAGGGTCTGTCTACATAGCACTTGTGAACACTCTCAAATACTCTCCTATGATTTTCATAGTTTTCTTTTTTCTTGTCAAAACTTGTTTATAGGGAGTACTAAAAGCCAGTTAGCCATGAACACATCACCAAAGGATGTTTGCATGTACGGATGAAGTGAACAGTCAATAGGTTGCACTCTTCTGTAAAAACACAGAAAAAATGTGTATAAAAGTGAAGTGGAGACAAGAACAATATTTTAAGTTTAATAAGCTGCCTTGTCTCTTGTGGCAAGACCTATGGGAAAGAAAGAACAGGAATAAAATAATTATAAGATAAATATGATAGTCGTACCTCTGATGGTGGTGGTGATGTGACTGTGTGGGAGACTGTGCTTTGTGTGAGCATGGCCCTGGGTTCATTCTCTAGTATCAAAAAACAAAACAAATTGTTTTGGGTAGATTTGGGTAGTAGAACTGTGCCTTCAATGTACATTTTTCTTCAGAGTAGTGATATCATTTTATATATCGTTTTACTGTTGCATCCTCTTTTATTATATTACGGTGGGAGACACAATAAGGAAATCTTGGAAAAATAATTTGTATAGTTTGGCACTCATTTCTCATCTAGAATCCTTTCTTATCCTGGAACAATGAGAAAAACCATCGTTCCAACTGACTCTGATTCTGCTAAAATACCCCCTCCCCACTCCCCTGCCATCTTACTGATATCAGCAGTTGCACTCTGCTCTTCAGAGAAAGAAAATGAAGAGCTATTGATGTCAACCACAGGGGGTATTCCCAGCATGGCCCACTGCAGAGCAGGGCACATAAGACAATATGTGTGCTCTGGGTTAAGGCTCAACTGAATTCATTCAACACACAAACTCCCCTGCCTCCCCACACACCTTTTTAATACATGTAGAGCTTGTTTGGGAGCTGGGCTTTAGTTATGAATGTTTGTCATTTATAGGCTATCTCGGCAGTTGAGTAGAGCAGTTACAGACTGCACTCCATCTGTTTTGCTCACTACTGAAAGCCAGTGTTCTGTCCATCTGGACTAAGAATTTGAGGAGTATTTCTGGGATACACTTGACATCTGACCCACCATTCTTGCACTTTCACTATGTTTCTGGTATGTGAGGCTCTTATAGCAGGTGATTGAAATAATTGGAAAAGATAAAAATACAAGAAGATAACTTTTGGTGGCAATAATAACAGAGCAATGTAAGAAAAAGGTCTCGGCTGAGGGATGTTTAAAGTAGAAATGCTTGCATCTGTGGCCCTAGGAGCTTTTCTTTCATTTGCATGCTGTTCTTTGCAGAAGTATCAG
Organism: Mesocricetus auratus; assembly: GCF_017639785.1. Classification (NCBI taxonomy): domain Eukaryota; kingdom Metazoa; phylum Chordata; class Mammalia; order Rodentia; family Cricetidae; genus Mesocricetus; species Mesocricetus auratus. The sequence continues at coordinate 114,222,537 of NW_024429189.1, forward strand.
ATATTCCCAACAAGGTAAGTGATGAACTTTATGAAGGACTGAGGTCCTGAGAAGTCACTCACAACTCAGGCCATTTCTTTTCTGTGTTATTTGGTTAGTTAATTTGGAAGAGATCCCATCAGATCTTTGGATAAGCAAATGTCCTCCCAGTAAGTAAGGAGCAGTGAGGCACTGAGTAGTGAGAAGACCTGGCACAGGGCAGTAAGACCTGGAGTTCAAGTCTGAGACTTGGGAAGTGCACTTAGCATACTTGTTGCTATTTTGGAGTCATGCAGGGCTTGGTATAAACACAGAATAGCGGCACACAACTTGTTTCAATATTAACAGTGGCAACAAAGGGGGAAATTATAGATTCTTACCCATTTGGCAAATATTCAACAGGCTCTCACCCTATTCCAGGTGGTGCACACACAGGGAATGCTACCTGTTTATAGAGACCAATCCTGATTCCTTCCTTATTTTCTCCCCTTTTATCTTCTGTCAAAAGTTCCAACCTCAACTGGGCAGTGATGATGCACGCCTTTTATCCCTGCACACGGAAGGCAGAAACAGAGCCTAGTCTACATAGCTAATTCTAAGACAACCAGGGCTAATCAGAGAAACCCTGTCTAGGAAAAAAAACCAACAAACAAAATTCCAATCTCTTAATATTTTCAGGATTCTTTCCAACAACAATCCAAGAAATTTCAAGTGGGAAAAATCTGAATTCTTCCACTTTAAAAACTAGTCTTTCAGTTGACAAAAAATAGACTAAAATCTAAGATTATAGGTTCTGTCTGTTTTGAACAAAACCAACAAGACCAGCAAACAGGAAAACTAATGACTCAGTGCTCCTGTAGAGGACACAATAGCAGAACAGATCTGACACAAAGTGGCTACACAAAAAGCATTGTCATCTGCAACTCTGTGCCCTCATCATATATGACATCAATTTTCCACATAATGTATGCTACATTGTTGCTTACTGGTGTTTATTAAGGTGTTGGTTTTGCTTGTTCTTTTCAGGTTTTTGTTGGTGGTGTTTGCTTGGTTGGTTGTGATGGTAGAAGTGATGATTCTACAAGTTACACAAGACAAGTACTTACTCTACCACTGAATATATGAATTCTTAGCTTTGAATTCTGGCTTTAGGAAGGATGTGCTACTGCTCTGGGGTGGTACTGGCTTGAGAAACTTGTCAGGTCTAACAAATACTGGACTTAAGACTTTGTGATACACATGTCTGTATATTAGCTCTTTCAGTTATACTTGTCAAAGTATTCCCAACCAAAGGACTGTGGACCAGCCTTCCCAAAGCAGCTTCTAAAGGGTGGTACTGAATTACAGCTACAGGGCCCCACTGACACTAGGCTAATTAACCAGGCTTGGGACACACATACCCCTTAACCTTTTATGTGCATAGGGATTCCCCAGGGATCTTGTTAAAATGCAGATTCTGCTTCAGCAGGTAGATTTAGCATTCCTTCCAGATGGGCAGAGCTGCTGGTCCACTGACCACAGGTGGTCTCAGCCCTTTGGGACCATTTCTCTCACTGTTCCTGCAGTCAGTCCCGTGCAGATGGTGAGATGTCACTCAATAAAATGAGAATTGGAGGCCCCTCTTCAGTTTCTGCCAGTTCTCTGGTGCCTGAATACTTGCCCTCCTATGGTTCTCTCTTCACAGTCCTGGATAGGTTCTGCAGGGCATCACTTGTCCACAAACTGTGGAAATGACCCCTGGGCAGCTGAGCCCCTGCAGCAAGTGCTCCAAAGCAGAGCTCCCCCATGGTGCATTGTTAGCTTGCCCACATCCCCCTACCACCTGGGCATGTTTTCCAGAGACAGGGACCTCCCTGGTTGACTGGAGCGGACTGGGGAATCTATGGCGATTATAAGTTTGGAACACTGATAGGTATTTTCCAATAATGGAGAGACAGCAGAAGCAAAGAGTCCCTTGCTGCTCACTACCTCAGCCAATGGTCACAGAGAAAGACTCCTTTACCATTGTTCTGTAAGGAAGATGCCCAGGGCATCCAAGCAGGAGCTGGGTGGTAGTCCAATCCTGAGCAAAGGCCATGGGTCCTAATCCTCATCCTCATCCTAATACACATTTAAGAAACAAAATGCAATGATCAAAAGGATGAGAAAGTGACAAGAACATGCCTGCTTATTGAACTGCCAATGAAAATTTGCCTCTTCACTCTGGAGCAATACCAGGCCTCTTATGAAGGCTACTGGAACTAAGAATCTCTTCCCTAAAACGTGACACAATATTGAAGCCACGCTGTTTGTGATTGTGCGAGAAAAGGGCTAAGAGTCCCTTCAACTGAATTCTTAGACAGAGAATTCTCCCACTAGCCTCAGCATGCCATCCAAATATTTTCTAACACACACACAGAAAGAAAAGTTTAGGAGCTGAAACTGAAGTCTCAAAGGTGAGAAAAATAGAAGGCTTCAGGCCGCTGCTGACTCTCATTTCAGTTGCAATATGCTTTCCCTGTTAATGGTAAGACCATCTTTCATTGTGAAAATTTGAATGAAGCAATCTTTCTGGGACAAGCTCCTTCCTTTCATGTCAGAATCTCCATAAGGAAAGCAAAACGCTTTTTCTGTGGGGAAGTTCTTATTTATGCAATGCTTTTATATGCAAGTCATCGAGTTTCCACCAATGGCTTCATCTGTGTCAGTGGATTGGGGTTAATAAATCCAGAAAAAAACATTGTATTAATGTACTTTTCAGACATTTAGGTGGAACTAGACAGGAAATGCAAACTTATTTATTAGTTGTCTTTTTCATGCCCCATTATTAAATCACCCAAGAGGGCAGGCACTTCTTCTGAGCTGACTGCTCACACTGGTGCTAGATTGAAGGTTGATGTAAGTGCTGGGTCACATTCATCAGAGAAGGTTCTATGAATAGGTCTATACCTTCAAAATCTCCAAGGTTCAGCTACTCCTTTTAAGTGTGAAACATGAATTCCTAATCTCCAAATAAGGTGCTAAGTAGATGCTCATTGTGTAGGATTCTAGACTAGCCCAGTGGGAGAGTCTCAGGCTGGACACCCATTCCCCTTGTCTAGTGGGAGTCTCAGACTGGACACCCATTTCCCCAGGTCTCATAATCAGGCCAAAACAATTTTATAGATACTTCTTTGTCTTTTTTCATTTTGTCCTCCCCTCTGTCATGTTAAACTTGGAAACATAGTATTCTTCTTATCATTTCATTCCTGTATTTCCCTTTCCATATGCTAGAGCTCTCTCTATGAAGAGGTGTTTTCATACATTGTCCTTAAAATGATATAAATGTCTACAAACTCATATACAGATCTGTATTTTATATTATTTATTTTAATTATATAATGTTACATATTATATCATATACATGCCCTCTATAACATATATGTAATATATATGATATAATGTATAATATACATGTGATATAATTAAATTGTATAACATAAATATTTATTAATATAAAATTATAATATATCAAAACATATAATATGGTATTTACTTATTATATATGCATATATATTTTTTTATTTGATTTTGTGGATGGAACTGCTAGGCTTGCACATACCATACAAGTGCTGTGCTGGTGAGCTCTGGTCCCATAATCATTTTATAATGAAGTGTTAAATAGTCACAGAATATGATTAGTTTGATTTTAAGAATAACAAACCTGTCACTACACAGAAAACTTATGAAGTTTGCATGCCAAACTGTCAACACTGCCAGGCCCAGAAGCTGACTTGGGAAGAATGGGAGATGGATTCAGCCTATTTTTTTCTACTTGCATCTTCTGTTTTTGGAAGCAAAATCAGAGAAATGTGAACTTTGTCCCTGGATAGGTACTATGTTGCACACATGTATTTCTGTCCTTCATTAATCAAAATGTACCCTGTTTCAGAGAAAAGGAACAAGCCTCTCTCTGGAGAAACAGTTTCTACATTTTTTTTTGAGACAGGTTTCTCTGTATTGTTTTGGAGGCTGTCCTGGAACTCAATCTGTAGACCAGGCTGGCCTCAAACTCATAGAGATTCACCTGCCTCTGCCTCCCCAGTGCTGGGATTAAAGGTGTGTACCACCAATACCTGGCGAGTTTCTACATTTTTGAAGATCAGAAACACACAGGCTGGGAGAAGTTAGGTAGGAAAAGCAAGAACAGGAATTAATAAAACTGACCCACTTTTAGAAAGGAAAAGGGGATGTCTGAGACAGCTTACAGAGCCAGAGAACCTTCCATCATCTTGGCTCTAATTGTTTATGATGTTCAGGAAGGAAAAAGATTGAAGTGTAGTCTCTTTGTGGCTTCACTTAATTGATATTTATGACTGCAGAAGAAAATTAAATACGGCAAATAGTATAACTTTGAACTGTCTGTGGTCTTGGACTGCAGCGCTCACAACAGGTCCAGAAATAAGGAGTGTGGGGTTTGGGGCCTCTCTATCTTACCACTTCTTGTAGTATATATTCTGGGTGAGCCCTTCAGAAATAAGAGCTTGAATGTGACTGTGACTCTTCTCAATGGTGTGTATGCATGTCCACTCATGCACTTTCTTGCTAGTGCGTGTGAATAGTTTTGTTGTTTCTGTAATTGAATGTCTGAGGGAAATTTTTCGTTCTTTCACTACCCTGTCCTCAAGTAGAAGAGAGACAAAGAGCAAGGGGATGCCCATGGTAATAGTACATACAGAACACATGTTTGTAATTACTGATTCTTTGGGACAGAGAGTTGGTGAGGTAATATGATTTCCCCAGATGTAATATGCCGGTGTAAAGTTGGTTCTCTGTGCTAGTAAATGATGGGTGGAATATAGGACAGATGAATATAATTGTGATATACAAACACACACTTGTCTGCACTAGTTTGGGTTAGATAGAATCAGCTTACAAAAAGTTCTAGCCCCATGCTTTTCAAACTTCTATTGATGACCCATCATTTTATTGTGATAGAAAATTGCTTCACTAGACTTAATAAACATAAGGGAAATAAGACTGGAATAAATGTTCCCCATTCTTCTTGCATGGCAAAGATGTGTAGTCTTGAAAAATGTTTCTGTTATAAATGCATGTTTGCATTAGGGGTTGAAATCCATTCCCCTACTGTGAGTGTGATGCCTAAAGCCTAAGAAATTCCATACACTAAGAGGTGAGAGTGTATTATTAGGTCTTGCAAAGAAGTTTCAGGTTTCTCATTTATAAGACGGAAAATGGCAGAAGTTTTGGCACTGGTGAAGATGGAGTGAGTAAAGTCTCACAGAGAAGAGCTCAGACTCATCCTAAATGGACTTCTGGATGATAGATAAGGCTCAGTCCTTTACTCATCTTTGGTTAAAGGTCCTTGTGGGGTCAAAGGCCTTACCCATGCCAGATTATTGTAACTGCCTAGGTGAATATAACAAGGGCAATCTCCGATGAAAGATCATAGAAAGCTCTCTCCCTATACCACACAAAAGGTCTATACTGAATGGCTCTTAACCCTTTCATCAATATCCCAAATTGTCACTGTGACCTTGGCTCTTATTTGAAGGCATGACTCTCCATGTTCCTGTAGTGACTCATACTATATTCATCACTCGTGGAATACTCATGTACCTAATGCAGTCAAGATTCATGGGTGCCATGCATGTATTCAAGGAGATCACTGAACTGGGAGTGGACTAGAAAGAAAGATAACCACTACATAATGCCAGATCACAGCAGCGAGGTAATGTGTCCCTCAGATAGCAGGAATTATTACTGGTCCTGGACGGAGAGAGTTAAGTACCTCCTGCAAGTGGGCCGATAAGAAAGCAAATCTCTAAAGGAAGGGGAAGGGTTTACCGGGCTGAAAGGGCTAAGGACCCCTCTCGTGGAGGAAAACGCCTGTGCAGATGTGTAGAGGGAAGTCAGCGGCAGCTTCTGGGGAAAGGGCTTCCTAAGAGAGCTGGCCAGCTGGTAGGAGACTGCAAAGTCACCAGAGGAGTTGGAAGCTAGAGACTTTGCTTCCCCCTCCTGACTGCTGAAATGACCAGCCCAGGAAATAAGTCAGGGCATAAGGGAAAAGGCTCTTCCTCAGTAGGGTGTTGGGAAGGAACATTGGACCCAGTGTTAGGCAGAAGGTAAGTCACTGCCTGTGTGGGCACAGGTGAACTACTGTACCACCTGCTCTACTCTGAGGAGCATAGGCCACAAGCTACCTTCAGCTATCAGTCTCCCAGGAGTCATCTTCGCTCCAGTCACGAGGTCCTGCCTCATCCTGGGTGACCCACATTCAATTCTGAATTCTAGCTTCTACAGAGGCTTGATTAGGCCAGGCTAGCTCAGACAACTACATAAATACACTTCACCTAACTTAGAGGCTGTTGTGCAGGTCAACTCTAATTCAGGTAGTGAGGGTGAGTTTGTGAACGGAACACTCTCTTGGGCTTCCACTAGGCACAAATGGAGATAGTTTGATTCTAGATGTAGTTGACCTCTGTGGTAGGTTAGGCCTCCAGCTGTCTCTGGAGAAAGTTCCAAGCCATTAGAGTCAGGAAAACATCAAGTGAAATAAAAATGTAAGTGGGTGTGATAGTATGAATGTAATTGGCCCCCATAAGCTCAAAGGGAGTGGCACTATTAGGAGGTGTGCTTTTGTTGGAGTAAGTACATCACTGTGGGGGTGGGCTTTGAGATTTCCTATGCTCGGAATACCACCCAGTATCACAGTTGACTTCATGTTGCCTGCAAGATGTAGCACTCTCAGCTCTAGCATATCTCCCTGCATGCCACCATGCTCCCGATCATGATGACAGTAGACTGAACCTCTGAAACTATAAGCTAGCCACTCCAATTAAATGTTTTCTCTATAAGAGTTGCCATGGTTATGGCGTCTCTTCACAGGAAAAAAAAAACCTAAGTAAGACTCAGGGTATTTGGCCCAGGGATGTCTAGAAGGGATGAGGTAGGAAGAGTGGGACTTGACTAAAGGGTCCAGCACCAAGCAAGACATCACTGTGGCCACATGAGGCTAAATCATGGTAGGGCTTCTTAGGGCCAGAGGACAGTAACCTCCTGAGTTGTCCCTACCAAGAAAAAGGAACATGATTAGGGATAAACAGGTGCCTGTGGTTTCTGACAGCTGATGCTGAGGGTCTTAATTTTCTAATCTTTCTAGTACTGTCTGTGTAGGGTCAGATAATACCCTTAACTGCAGAAAATATGGGAACCCCAAATTCTCTTCCTAAATTCTAGCATCTATATTTCTTGATGTCAAGGGCTTAGAAAGACCTGCTTCTAAGCCTGGGTGCTTTAGTCACTAGACAAGGATAACACAGATGTCTTTGAGTTGCTGTAACATTTAAATGTGGCTTTGCTTTGATTCTTGAATAATATCTTCAAGGATGGCTAGTGTGCTGGAGAGAGACAAGGAGGCATACAATAATATTAATATCATCATGGGCACTAGGTCTCTGAATTGTTTTCTTTTAGACTGTGGAGGCCATCAATTCCCTCCAACTCCTTCAAAATGGGACCAATCTCCCATGGGAAGTTTAAAATTGAAGGGTTATGAATCACATGCAGACACCAAAAGTTATATTCTGTCAACTGTCTTCAGTATATTCAAACAAGTTTTCCAGAAAGCTTTGTAACCCAGACATAATATTCTTCAAATGTTAGCAGTGTGGATGGCGAGGCCACCCAAATGTCAGCAAGACAAAAGGGAATGGAGAGCCCCACTTGTCCTCACAGAGATGCTCCCGAGAACTGAATTCATTCATTGACTGAAGGCAGAAAAGCCCACCCTAAGCAGAAACCTTTTAGTTTCAGTGATGAGAGAATAGACTGGGGTACTGAGCCATGATGAACTTTGATCCTACCTGAGGAGGTAAGCCATTTTGCCTTGCTTCTAATTTTCTGGTGAAGTGATTGATCTGATGTGAATGAGAAATAAAGAAAATCCCCATAGAAATCCTGGATCTTCTCCCCAAACACAGACAGCCGCAAAGGCCGGAGAGCACAGAGAGAAACAGACCACAGAGAAAGCAGTCCCAATTTTCTGCCCTAGGCACTTTTGTGCAAAATACCAGGACACACAGTTCTCACCACATGTGAGAAGGGACACCCCATTTCCAGAACCATTTCCACAAAGCTCTGATGGAATTTCTCCCTTCCTTGCAAAAACTCTCACTTCCCTGGCACAGACTTACTTTTTACCCTAAGCCTTTGATTAGATTCCCATGAGGCTAATGAGACCTTAAGTCATAAGTCAGTCAGAAGATCAGTTAGCATGCTTCCCCCTCTCTCTCATTACTCTTCCACCAGCCTTTCCAATAAGTGAGTTTTATGTCTTAGACATAAATCACTTTAATTTTTAAAAACTCAGTGACATTGGAAGGGCTGCTTCTCTAAGTTCATCGATGATGGTATTGGGTAAGTAGAGTATTAACTTTGTCCTATAGTTGAAACACACACACACACACACACACACACACACACACACACGCACGCACGCGCGCGCGCACGCACGCACGCACACATGCTTGCAAACACACATACAATGCTTTAGACTTTATGATCAGAGCATAAAAAGAAAGAACTGAGCCTTTGATTCCCAGTCTATTCCATTTCGAATACAGCAGCACTGAAGGGATTTGCATGTTTAAAGCCATGTTCAGAACAGTCGACATAATGAATTCTTAGGGGGCATATACAGGGAAATCCCTATTTTTCCGGATGGCTGAGGTCTGTGCAGGGGCTGCGTTCTCCAGGAGCACTGATTGGAAGCCAGCTCCCAGCAACAGCCAATCAAAAGGCGTCAGAGCAAGGCTTCCATCATTGGCTAGACTTGGGAGGCGAGATGATTGAGAGAAGCGCTTGAAGATTATACTAACCGGTGAACATGTGGACATGTGCCGATGTTGACAGGTAGATGATGAGGTTGGTATCTTCTCTTTAAACAGTTATTTCTAAGGGTGAAAAAAAAGTCTTCCAATTTTATGCAGACCATTGATTGCATAGGTCGATTGCATGTTAGTTCCCATAAGAAAATTGTGCTGGAAAACCAACTGGGACTGCAACCTCTTGCTTGCAGAATCATGAGAAGTTTACCATAAAATGTTCTGTGATTTGTATTGCAACTGCAGCACATCCTTGCTTGCACCTGGGAGAACTGTAGTTGAATTTATTTAAAATTTTATAAGAAAAGGTGATAGTATAACAGTCCTTAATGTTGGAATCACTGTTTGTTAAATGGTTTTGGGAGCAGAACTTGGTTGGGGAAAATTCATCTGCATCATCTCCTCTGCTACTGTGTCAATATAGTGGGTTGGACCCCTCTGTTAGGAAATACCTTTGATGTCTGGAGAGCTTTGCTTCCCTGTCCCCAAGAGTCCTTCATTAACCCCTTGTCAGACATTCCTTCCTTTAGGGCTGTGTCAGTAAATGCCCCTTCCTGAGGCTTATCATATCCCCTAACAGGTGGTTTAAACTAAAGGTGTTCACAGTTGAAGATAACAATTGATGAATGTGCAGTTATCCACTGCTGGTCTGCACATGATAACCCAGCCACAATTCTGGCATAGATGGGGAAGTCCTCTCCAGGCCCCACCAGTTACTTGGGAGATATTGGCAATTGCTAGCTACTGGGGGAAGAAAAATCATTCTTTGTTGTTTGTTTTGTTTTTCTTCAAGGTCTCACTATGTAGATTTGGCTGCTCTAGAACTCATTATCTAGATCAGGCTGGCCTTGAACTCATAGAGATCCATGTACTTCTTCTGCCTCACAAGTGTAGGATTAAAGGGGTGTGTATACCCCACCTCTTTATTTTTAGCTGTAGAGGCACCAGTTTGTTACCCATGCTCCAGTGAATAGCCTACATACACACACACACACACACACACACACACACACACACACACACAAAGTGGCAGTACTAGTTGGATTTAGCAAGTCATTTTAAAAAGGGAAGGGAGTTGGGACCTGGAGAAATGGCTCAATGGTTAACAGCATTGGCTGTTCTTCCAGGAGATCAGGCTCAGTTTCCAGAATCCACATGGTGGCTAACCACACAAAGTCTGTAAACTCAGTTTCAAGGTATCCAACACCCCCTTCTTGCCTCATCAAACACCAGGCATACATGTGGTGCACAGATATACATGTAGCACACACACACACACACACACATGCCCTTTAAAAAAAAAAGGACATGAAGTTGGGAGGAGGCCATATTGGGAGATATTTAGGAATTATAGGAAAGAAACAGGTGTGTGTAAGGATATTTCATTGTAAATGTATGAAATTCTCAAGAATAAAGAAAATGTAATACTTTTAAAATTGATGAATCACAGTAGTAAAGGGCATGAATTTAGATTAAGAGCTTGCTTGTCTCCAAGGCTGTGACTTTAAGACTCTGAACTCAGTAATGCCAGGCAAATTCCTAGCCTCTCTATACCTCAGTTTCTTTATTTCTCAATAAATAGAATGGGATTTTCTTCTTCCAAGGAGCAGGGAGATCATGTCTACTATGCTCATGTTGAGGACTCAAAATTATCCAGCAACAGTATCAATCACTACCTGTGTAGTATATTTCCTTGTGTTGGCTATGACATGGTGTAGGAAAAGCTGGATGGGTTTGCACACTATTTATTTTAAATTTTGTATTGTTTTCCTTTGCCCATATGATGGATATGTAGATGTGTGCATGCCACAGTCCATGTGTGGAGGTCAGATGGGAACTATGTGAAGTCAACTGAGTCCTTTTACCTTTTCGTGGGTTTGGAGATTAACTCAGGGTGTCAGGTTTGTGTGACAAATGCTTTACCTGAAGAGCTATCCTTAATGTTTCTTCACAGGATCTAGAAGAATTCTGATCTATACCAACGGCACCCAAGAAGCTCTCTCCGAGAGGAGTTAGGAGAATGTGCCATACAGGGAGGCTGTAGGCCTTGTGTCAGCCAGAAAGAGAAAAGAATCCAGGGATAGATTTATGCTGAGGATAGTTAATACTTCCTCCAGTAAAACCAGAAGTCCGAGTTACTTGCTTCTTTTTGTTTTTATTTCTAATTGTGTGTGTGTGTGTTTGTACAACATGCATTTGTATGTGCATGAATGTGCATGTGCTAGAGGGCAACTTCAGATGTCATCCATCAGGTGCCATCCACTTTTCCTTTTGAGACTAGTCTGGAACTCACTGGCCTGGAACTCACTGACCTGGAACTTACCATGTAGGCCAGGTTGTCTGTCCAGAAAGGCCCAGAAAGCTGCTTGTCTCCACTTCCCCAGTGCTGGTATTACAGTCATGTGCCATCATGCCTAGCTTTTTATTGTGTTCATTTTGGAGATTGAACTCAGTACCTTGTGCTTGCAAACAAGCAAACAAACAAACAAAAGAAAAGCACTTTACCAGTTGAGACATCTTCCCAGCTCCTGACTACTTTCTATGCTGTTATTATCCTCAGAACCATCACTTGGAGAACCTCTAATATTTCCAGTTAATGTCTTGAAGAGCAATCATGTTCTTCCACACTGAGTGGAATGCTCAGGTTACACAAAAGACCAATTGTCTGATCCAAGCAGTCTGGACCCGTCCAGCTCAACTACCACCCAGGCTCACAGCTGGGCCTTGGGTTGGCCTACCCTAGCATCTACCCCATCTAGGACCTGCTGAGGCTCATGAAGGGACTAGTCCTGTGGAATGATACCTACAGAATTTCTATGACTTGGGGAGGCAGTGGGATATCCCAGAGGAGTTTTAGTGAGGATTGGTTGATGATGGTGTACCAGAAACCAAAGGCCTTGAACCAGACCAATGATTCATTGCAATGAACACTTGCAAGTGAAACTGATCAGACACAAGGGTATACAAAGTGTGACACCATGGCTCCCAGTGCCACCAGGAGGAACAAAGAGGTGTTGGAGAGGTGGGGAAGATGGAGAAATGAAAGAAGTTTTATGTTTGCTTTTGTTTTGTCTGTTTTCTTTCTTTTTTTAAAAAAGATTTTATTTATTATGAATACAACATCCTGCCTCCATGTACATCTACACATCAGAAGAGGGCACCAGATATCTTTACGGACGGTTGTGAGCCACCATGTGGTTGCTGGGAATGGAACTCAGGACCTCTGGAAGAGCAAGCAATCAGTGCTCTTAACCTCTGAGCCATCTCGCCAGCCCTTGTCTGTTTTCCTGTTGTTGTTTTTATAATTTTTATTTTATTTTTTTTATTTTATTTTGTGGGGCTCTGCAGGGGTGAAAGGAGGATGAGGGGACTGGGAGGTGAACAGAATTAGGGTGCATGATATAAAATTCCCAAAGATCCAATAAAGAAAAACAGCTTTGCATACCTATTGTCCCAAGATCTTGAAAAGTCATTGGAAACAAATTTGAATAATCTAGGTTTGTTCCAACTGTGCATCTTGGGTGTCAGACAACCATGTACCAGATGGTTGATTTCACTAAGTCTTGAGAACCTACCTTTAGAACACGGCAAGGACAACCACCTGATGAGAGTCCAAAGGTGATGAGGTTGATGGGGGAGTATAAACTTTGCCAATCTGTGGCTACCAACAAGCTGGTGCTTATAGGCACAAGGTGATACAAGCTTGAAGCTTAGAAAGCTTATCCCACAAACCAATAAACCCATTTCAAGGCATAGAGAGGGCTTGGCTCTCCTCTGGGGTCTGGTGTTTAGAAAGACACTCCTTAACCAGGAACAAATGTTTATTATTGAACATATTAGACCAGTGCCTTCTTTGATCTATATAAATTATCTTCTCTTCCACTATGAACATGAACCCATTAGGGACCGATTACGAGTTGCCCCAGATCAGTCATTCAGTGTGCATTAAATTACTAAAACATTGTACTTCAGAATGGTGACAGTCGATACCTATGATCAGCTTTTCAAAGATGCGAGTCTATTAGTCAAGAGAATCACCCTTCAAGCAACAAAAACAAGAGCAAAATAGACACTGACTTTTTAAAGGACTTAAATCTATTTTTTTCTTTAGATAGCATCTGTGTATCCTGGGCTAGACTCAGACTTGCGATGGAGTGAAGGGTGACCCTGAACTTCTCATTGTCCTGCCTCCACCTCCGGAGGTTGGGAGTACAGAGTACACCACAACTCTTGATTTTATGTGGCTCTGGGAATCACACCCAAGGCCTGGTGCATGACAGGTAGTCATTCTGCCACTGAGCTACACCCCCAGGCCTTTAAATCTGCCTATATTGAGTTCATAGTAGGAAAATAATTTTGAAAGCCAGGTTCTAGAGAAAGAGAAACAATTTTTACATTCTGGGGTCTTCTTTTATATGCCAAAAAATAAGGACTGACAGAGTCAGACCTCAAAGACTGACCATAAGCCATGGGAAAGTGTCATAGGATGTGTTCTAAAATCATTGCCCAGCAAGTAAGGAGTAGGTGGGGAAGGTTCCCTGATTTTTCAAAAACTCTGTGTATCCCTGGCCACCCTAGAACTTGATCTGTAGACCAGGTTGGCTTGGAATTCACAGAGATCCACCTGCTTCTGCCTTTCCAAGTGCTGGGATCAAAGTGTGTGCCACCACTGCCTGGAAAGTTCGTTGATTCTTGACAGAAGAGACAGAGGAAGAAGAGGAAAGTGACAGGTTGGGTTCTCCCTGACTTTTCTCCCACAGGACAAAATCCCTGTTGGTGTGTGTGTGTGTAACCATCTAGATGTTTCTTAGACTCTGAAGACACCTGGGTGTAAGTTCTGTCATTCCCTAAAATGGTCAACAAAACCTGGCAGTTGCAAACAATAAGGGAAGAAGGGGCTTTATTTATTGATTTTTTTCTTTGAATTTAGACCTTTTGAATGGTCTCACCTGTGTAGTCTAGGCTGGTCTTGAATGTTGGAGCTCCCTGCCTCAATCTCCTGCCAATGCATTGATCTCAAACATGTATTATCAAGAATGATGAGAAAATAAATTTCTGGACCGGGGCTTTAGTTTAATGATAGAATACATGCTTGACATGTATGAGATTCTGGGTTCAATCTCAAAACCACTGACAAAACAGAAAAGAAATTTCTGTTATTTAAGCTACCAAGTATGTGATACTTACAGTGGCCCAGTAAATTATTGCAGAGAATAGTGTGTGTGTGTGTGTGTGTGTGTGTGTGTGTGTGTGTGTGTGTGTGTGTGTGAGTGTAGCTGTTCTTTTTATAGCAGTTGAAGTTGATGGATTCAGGCTGTCCTTGTTTTGTTCTGTTGCTGTGATAACAAAAAGATACTTGAAATGGCTTAGTTGGCCTTCACTTCTCAGTCGAAATTCAACATTAAGGAGAGTGGAGACAGAGCTCAAAACAAGAACCCGGAGGCAGTCTCCCTGGGTCCCTCCTACTAGGGTCAAGCTTAGATATCTTTTTTTTTATATATATACAGCTCAGGAGGTAGGGATGGTGCTGTCCACAGTTGGCAGAGCCTTCCTGCATCAATTAATAATCAAGACAGTGCCCCGCAGATATGTCCTGAGGTTAATCTAACTCAGGCAATTGTCATTTTAGGTCTACCTCTCAAATGACTACACTGTGTCAAGTTGACAGTTAAAGTGAACAAGGGCACAGGGTATAATCTAATAAATAAAGATTGTAACTGCTTGTTTATCCATTTGACAATCATTTATTGAGTACTTTCTATGTGAGAAAGCTCTCTGAAAACAGCCTGGTCCCTTAGTGGCTGTGAACACCTATTAATTCACCCAGTGCATGGCAGTTTGGGTTTCCAGGTCAGAAACACCAACAGTGCTGGACTAAATCTGAGCATGGTGGTGTACAACTGTAATCCCAGTACTTCAGAGCGGAAGCAAGAGGTTCAGGAGTTCAAGGACAGATGTGGCAATGCAGTGAGTTTGGACTCAGCCTGGGGTGCATGTTGGAAAAATAAACAAAACATTTTTGAAGTTGGAGGATTAGATCTGAAGGTTTTAGAGAAGTTTCTTTAAGGCTAGATTCTGGTGGGAGAAATGATGAGCACCCATGTATTGCATAGTTTGGAGTAGGAGGCCTGCTGTGACTTAGTGATTTAGTGCCTCTGTGCCCATCAGGAGGTGCTGGCCCAGATTTTATTCAATGACAAAAGGATAAGAAATTAGTTTTTTTTTCATTTTAAAGCTGAGAAACCATGTGATCATGAAGTACTTGATTAACACGCTAGAAATGTCTAGAATACATTGAGCAAGAGTGTACTGGAAATAAGGAGAAAGAAGGGCATTGGGACAGTCCAGGTTTGAGGCACCAATACTATTGGAAGGATGAGGGGATTGGAATCTAGAACTCTGGTTTCCTCTTCTTCCTTCCTATCTGTAGAAAAGGGAGCAGGTATCTATCTTTCGTCTGACACCCATCCTTTAGCTGCAGAGGTAGAAAGAGTGAAAAGCTGATGGCCTTTGGTTTCATTGAGGCTGGCTGAATGAGAACTATCAATAACACTTAAAATCAAGACAAAAAGTGCTATCAGGAGTAGGAAATGAGCAGGCACATGGAGGAGACAAAGTAACAGTGACAATGGGACCTATTGACTATTATCAGCGTTGGCACAGCAGGATATAGCGATGGGCTAACTGAATTAGTAGGAAGACATTTTATCTTCTCACTGACTGAAGTTCTAGGGCATAGAGACTGAACACCAGGTCTTAAGGCTCTTGAATGGTGAATATCTTGGATGAGGAGCAAGAGCTGAATTATCTTGGGCTGGTTGGGGCAGGGCCTTTGCTGGTTGGGGCAGGGCCTTTGCTGGTTGGGGCAGGGCCTTTGCTGGTTGGGGCAGGGCCTTTGCTGGTTGGGGCAGGGCCTTTGCTGGTTGGGGCAGGGCCTTTGCTGGTTGGGGCAGGGCCTTTGCTGGTTGGGGCAGGGTCTTTGATATGGTATCTGCCATTTATAATCCTTTGAGATAGATCCATACCAGTCTTAACTGGTCTGTTCATACATGTCTGCAAGCATTCTACTTCAGCTGTCATGGACTGTCTCTGTTTACCAATTCCTTCCTGCCTTTTCACCCTTTTTCCTCTCTCTCTTCTCCTCCCCCTCCCTCTATTCTCCCTTCCATTTTCCCCTTACACTTAAAAAAATAGAAATGAATGAATGTGCTGGCAGACACCTGTAATTGGGAGCTTGGGAGAAGAAAGAATTGCGAGTTGGGACCAGTCTTGGCTACGGAGAAAGTGCAAGACTAGTTTGAACTTCATAGCAAGACTCTGTTCCAAGAAACCAAGCCTAGGCATGTAACAGTAGTAGAGTGCTGCCTAGCATGCATAAGACCCTGTGTATGATTATTAGCATTGCCAAACACACAACATGCACACACACACACACACACAGACACTTACACATGCGTTCATGCATGTATCTACACATATGCAGAGCAAAATATATCTTCTCATAGATCCTCGAGCTGCGAATTAACATTCTGAAATCTGTGTGCAGCATGGTAGGACTCTTGCAGGAGCTGTCTCTGGGCTTGAAGGTGGCCTCTTCCTCACTGTTCTCACATGACCTTTCTTAGGAGTGTATACTTGGGCAGATACATTCCCTCTCTTTCTCTTCGTGTCAGACGGCTAAACCTGTCAAATGCAGTTCATACACTTAGGGCCTTATTTAGCCTTGTTTACTTCCTAAAAGTCTTCTGCCCAAACACAGTCACATTGCAGGTTAGGTCTTTAAGTTCAAATTGGGTACTGCGACTTGATACACATCGAGAAAGCACTGTGAGAAAAACCCAGTGTCAGCAAGGACAATCCAGAGTTTACTTTCTCCAGGAGTAAGAGTCTTAGTTAGCAATCCCTGTCCTTGGTGTGCATTCAGAAGAAGACTTTGCCCAGATACTAGCTCTGGCAGGTATCTTGGGTCTCAGGCTTGAGCTTCTAAGTGTGACCTCAGCCTCTGGCCATAGTGAGAGTTCAAAAGCAAGCTCTCAGATGGGCAGCAGGTACCTGGGGAGACTGCTGCTGCACTTTTCCCAAAAGTGCCTCTATTCACCCTTCTTGAAGGTGATGGGAGAAACTTGTAATAGTAGCTGGGTTCCATTTGCCACTTTGAATGAGGTCAACTGCACAGTAGGAAGATGAATGACACCGGACCAACACTTCTGGATCATACCAGTTCAAAGGTTCTTCCACTTCTGAAGCTCAGTCAAGTGAAGCCTTCCCAAGAGAGGCTGAGTCAGGTCAGCTAAAATGTTAGCAAGTGCAACCTAAAGGCTCAGAGGATTGCCTCTCACAATGTCTGTGCCTATCAAAGACCTCACAGTCCGGCAGACTTCAGAAATGGTACATTTCCCTCCAAGTATCTAATGAAACTTCCCATTTGAAAATCACCTCCATCCCAAAAGACTCAAGGCTTAGACCAAAGTAACATTTTCCTTCTAAAAATACCTGACAGCATTTAAGAGGATGCCTGGGAAGGAAAGGTCCTAAAGCTTTGGAGGACTGCATTTGCATTTGCAAAATGATTTGCAACCAGACCTGACAGGTATCATTTCACGGAAACTAAGAAGTGGGTTTTGAATATCTGGATCGTTTTCTCTCGGCATCCAAATCTGTAGTGTAATCAGCTTTCTAGCTGTCTGCAGTAGATGCTTAGAAGAGCCTCTGCAAGGCCTGCAAGGGAGAAGATGTAGCTGAGACAGTGAGAGGGAGCTGGCTTACCTTGACTCTCCACAAGGGCTCCTGACTGGAGAAGTTCCTAAATTCGGGTGTCCGGTACTGCTGCCTCCATTGCCAGTTGCCAAAGCCTGTTCTACAACCCTAAATGACTCTGACTCTGTGGCAAAGGCATTCAACTGGTCTGGGAATGGCCACCCCTCCTCCCATTTCTTCATTCAGGTTTTCTCACCTTTAAAGGACACTTTGTATTTCCAAAGGTTTCCTCCCCTGCTTGTATGAATCCGAAATGAATCTGAACTCAAAGTACTCGTTGAGTGGTTATGTTCCCAACCATAATTTGCAGTCAAGGTATGAATATTTTATACTCAAAGAGCCACTGAAGATTTGTAAAAAGGTTTTTTAAAAATAAAACACGAATACACTCATTTTTGTTGGCACAGGAAGACTATAGCTGGGGAAAACAAAAATACAGGACAAGCCTTCACTCATGAATCTTTACAAAATGAATTTGGATTTGTGTTTGGGGATGATCAGGAGTAGCTGTGGTGAGGACACAGTGTCCTTTGGAGAAGAGAAATACCCGGAAGATAGGGAGCTGGGAAAGAAAAACAAAAGCTACCCAAACACTCCCATCCCGTCTCACTCCCACCAACAGACCAGAGGAACCTTTCAGAGGGTGCTCTCCATGCACTGGCAGAAATGAGGTGTCGGGCTGGGAAGCCAGGACTCAGATGCCTGTGGCTTCCTTTCACTGTAAAAATAGATTTAAAAAATAATCCAGTCTTTGGCAAAGCCTTGCCCCAGCGGGAGAGTCCTGAGTAGCTCCTTTGCTGTTCCTGTATGTTTTTCTTACCGTGAGTCAACAGTTTTGCGAGTTCACAGGCTACTTCAAAGCTACTACACATGGTCAGAACAGAAAATTAATACATGTTAATTAAACATTTCCTCCCCCTTCTGTAAATCTATGAGTTTGTTCGTTTGTTCTCTTCAATCTATTGGCTTCTATGAGGAGAACTTGCTGAGCTGATATTATTGGGTGGGACCTCTACTAGAAAGCCAAAGGAAAGGAGTATTTTTGTCTCTATTTTTTTAAAAAAACACTTATTTATTTATTATGTATACAGTATTCTGCCTGCATGTGTGCTTGCACATCAGAAGAGGGTACCAGATCTCATTACAGATGGTTGTGAGACACCATGTGGTTTCTGGGAATTGAACTCAGGACCCTGGAAGAACAGTTAGTGCTCTTAACCTGTGAGCCATCTCTCCAGCCCCCTTGTCTCTACTTTTTTCCTGTCTTTTCTTTCTTTTCTTTTTCTTTCTTTCTTTCTTTTTTTTTTTTTTTTGAGACAGGGTTTCTCTCTGGCTTTGGAGGCTGTCCTGGAACTCGCTCTGTAGACCAGGCTTGCCTGGAACTCACAGAGATACACCTGCCTCTGCCTCCCGAGTGCTGGGATTAAAGGCGTGCACCACCAATGCCCTGCTTTGTTTTTATTTTTTAAAACTTTATTTTTTTTTTAATTTATTGTTTGTGTCTTTCACATGCATCCTGTTTCACCCATGACTCATCCTCTTGTATCTGCCCTCTGGCCCCTGCAACTTCCTTCTCCCAAATAAAACAAAATAAAAATTAGGACAAAAGAGGAAAAAAAGAAAAAAAATGTCATCATGGAAGCTGCAGTGTGAGCAGTGAGTCGCACAGGAAAGCCTTTTATTCGTCTTAACTGTAGCTTCCTCATCAGATCTTCCCACCACAGGAAAGGTGTGAACTAACACTGTACAGATCCTTCATTGTGTACCCAACTTCTTGATCATTCTTGGGGGATTTTCACCTGGTTTTTTCCCTACATACTTGAGCCCTTTATCAACCTTCACCAATGCCATTATTTTTGTTCATAGCAAGTAATGACAAACTAGTGGCTTGTGACATGCATTTGTTACCTCACACTTCTGTGGCCTAGCTGGGTACTGCTTCTCTGGTGCCCAAAGTCTGTTTGTCATAGGGTGACGTCAAGGTACCTTGGACAGATTTCATCATAAGGCTCCACTTCAGAGGGATCATCATCCAGCCTCTTGGGGTTGTTAACCAAATTTTTTGTTTGTTTGTTTTTCGCCTTTTGTTTTTGTTTTTTTAGAGACAGGGTTTCTCTGTGTAAGAGTCCTGGCTGTCCTGGAACTTGCTTTGTAACCAGGCTGTTCTGGAACTCATGTAGATCTTCCTGCCTTGGCCTCTCAAGTGCTTCGATTAAAGACCATCATCACGCTGCCAAACTTGGTTTCCTGTCTGTTGGTTTGAGAGTCTCGGTTTCTAGTTGTCTGTTGGCTGGAGGCCATCTTGGTTCCCAGTTATATGGACCTCCCCAACAGCCAGGAAGAGGAAGTAATGTAATGCAGTGTAACTATGCTAGTGACAACTCATCACTGTCTGCTGGTTAGAAGCAAGTCACAAATCTTGCCCCACTGAAGTGGTAGGGACTTTGCAAATGTTTGAACTTTAGGAAATAGGAATGATTAGGTGTCACCAGAGACCTTGCCACTTTTGAGTTTGCCTGATTGGCATTTGGGTAACCTGAAAGAACTCTGTGGGGAAAGTCTAGTAATCATACATGTGTTTTACTAGTTCGCCTTTCTTCTCTCTCATGTCCATCTTCCCGGGCCTTTGCTGATCACTGTTCATCCATCGCGGGCTCGTCTCTGTGCCTCACTTACATCTGATGAAGCCAACCTGTATTGAAAAATTAATAACTCTATTCTCTCTCCTGTTGGTTGCCCACTTCTAGTCTATTTCTAATAATAGAGCAAAGAGGTTGAGCGTCGATAGCAATTCATGAATGCATCAGTTCCTTACCAGCTCAAGTGCAACCTTCCTTCCACTGTGTTTCAGCTGGCCCTCTGCACCCTGACTCCCTATCTGCCCAGTTACTCCTGCTTTCCTCACATAAGCAGTAGGTTATTTGGAATTCTCTACTTTGCTTATTTGTGCTCTTCATGTTATTTTCTGAGAGTGAGATGCAGTGTTGTGGGATCTGTTTATCCCACACTTGTGAAATAAACACTGGACAATCAATGTGCAGTGTGTGTGCTGTAGAGGAAGCGCTATCGTGGCTTGGGCCCTGAGTGGCTCCTCACACACCAGTTCTTTGGTGCACTCAGCCTTGTTAGCCTAACCATACTGATCTTTGCCTTGGTTCTACTAGCTTCCCTGTTTACATCTGTATTTACTGTCACCAGTGGTATATTTAAAGACAAAGATTGTTAATAGCAGTAATAGAACAGTGGCGTTTCAAAGTATCTGCTGGGTATAGGGTATTAGCTACTTGCTTTCCCTTAATAGTGTGTCTTTCAATCTGCTAAGCAGCCTATTGAACATGGTCAATGCAGTTTATTCCCAGAGACATAATACATCTAAAAACAGCTACCTGGGCAAAGTGTCAATGCAGCATCAAAGCCAGTTTATTCAAAGAATGTCAGTGAACATAATTGTAATGATTCAAGCCTTAGGGAGGAGTTTTAATGAAAATACAACTTTAGGGAAATTATAGCGAACTAGTTCAGTACTGTACACATAATCTCAGATGATCTTACTTATGCTTACCCAGCACTTTGACAAGCCACTGCTGCAGGCGTTTGAGAAACGATTTTCCAATATTTTATTTTTCATAATGTTTATTCAAAATTTAATCTTACCACTAAAATTTGCATATCAGTCATTAAGGCAATACTTTTTTCAATATTACAACAAGAAGACATATTCAAGCAAAGGTGTTTTCCAGAGTGAGGCCCTTCTAAAAGCCTGCTCCTTGCAGACCTCCCTCCATCGAGCTAGTCAGTGCTGCTTAGTTCTTTGGCAGTGTCCTCTCTCACTGGTGATAATGGGTACCTTACATTAAATTTTAAGTCCTTAAAAGTTATGTCTTTTCATTGGGCTCTTCTCTGTAGCTATAAATAAAAAGCCATCTTTCAATACGTGGATCCCTGCTGTCTTTTCTTGACACTGTGGTTAGGGTCTGAGGGAGGAGTGATAAGGTTCACTAGAAATGCTTCTGATGATGGGACAAATGTTCCTGCTCAACACCATGTGTACTTAGTCTTGTCACTGAGTTCTGGGAGAGAGGAACAAGAAGTCCACACTAGGCATATTTTTGCCGCTGGCCTGAGATGTCCCAGACAGTTATGTGAAGGGGATAATTAGGCTTTTGCTTGGAGAAATGAAACTTTTCCATGAGCTTGGCAGGGTCTTGGAGGGTGCATGTCACAAGTAGTCCGAATATGAGATGGGATTGCCCCTTTCTAGGTTGCAACATGCTGGGATTTTCATCTTTGATCTCCAATTTACTTGTATATAACTTGAGTCCAGTGGTAACTTCACAGAGTCTCTAGAGATTGCCTGTCTGATGAGCAAATTCGTGAGTAGCACACCCTTTAGCACAAACTAAGATGGCAGTGGTGGCTTATTCTGTCTCACCCTCAGATACTTAAATTTTTTAAATAATGTAGTGTGTGTGTGTGTGTGTGTGTGTGTGATGGATGAGCATTGACATGGTGTATATGTGGAGGTCAGAGGATAAGTATTGGCAGTTGGTTCTCTCCTTCTACCATGTTGGACCCTGGGATTGAACCTGGGTCATCAGACTTGGTAGCAGGACCGTTTATTTGATGAACTATTTTTCTGGCCACTTCCTATCATTTCTAAGCTGGACTGTTCTCCCTTCTTATGGTTTGAACAAAGTTGGGAATATGTTAGCAAGAAAGAAGAGTGGGGAAATTTCCCAATACATAGACAGCTCAATCTGGCTGTTGTGATATACAGACACAAAAGAGATGAAAAGCCCACAATTCAAAGTGCCCAATGCAAGGAACAGAAGAAAACTGCTTGTGGTAAGTCTTCTGTAACATGCTTGTTCCTTCTATATGCTCTGGAGGGACTTCTGCTTTATTGTCGCATGTGCTCTGTGTACCGCCTTGATAAAATGGTATAGCCACTCCTGTTGATCTACCCTTCCTTGAACAAAGACTTATCACTTATTACTTTTCTCTGTGCTCTGTACTACACACAAGTAAAACCAGCTGACCCTGCACCCAGACACCTGCCATCAGCTCCTCTGAGGCCCTTATGGTCTGAACCATGTTTTGCTTCTCAGGGCCATTTCAGTAGCTATGAAATGGGCTAGTCTTTTTGTGCTTGTCCCCCAATTGGCGGCAAACAGGAGAATCCTTTAAAAATATGAACTTGTTCATATCATTTCCATCCTTAGAACTAAAACCTCTGCAGAATGTATTTTGAGGGCAGTTTGAACTCTTACGTGTTACCCTTACAGAAAAGGGCACACTCGATTCAAATAAAAGTGGGAAAGTCGTCAAGGACAATTTAGTCCCATTAGGTCAGAGGAAGTGGCAGTCTGGACAAAATCACTCACGCATAAGTAAGATGAAAAGTAGCAAAGCAACTATGCAAATAGACTTGAGCAAAATAGGAAAAAAATAGACACAGACAGCCCTATCCATCAGGATGCATCCAACTGAGACCATCAGGGCATCTGGCTAGTATTTTCCACAGGGGGACTTCCCTTCCTCATTTATGGAGACTAGAGGGAGCTAGTTGCTTGTCTTGGTTTAGGCTCACTGACATCTGTACTGTGGGTCAGCACCTGCAGTTGTCTTTGACTTCTACTGTATAACTACCAAGAGCTCTTGGTTGTCAGTGCCAGGTCTTAAGAGACAACATAAGGCTGTTCTCTTCTCCTTACCTTCAACCTTCATTCTGCAGGAGAATCCCTGAGATTCTTTACACCAGGGTTCAGAATTTAAATATTTTTGGTAGGGTTGTGTTAGAAAACCATTTCAGCCCATTGACCTGGTTCATCTTACAGGGTACCTAATAGCTTGGTAAAAGAGCAGATGCTAGAATGAGGATAGGGGTGTGCTAGCCCAGCACATACACAGCCCTCAGTTCTTTCCCCAGCACCAGGAAAAGGAGGTCCTGAATGTTGTTGAGGTTCCACAGGCAAGAAAAGTGAAATTTGCCAAAACACATGTTCAGGCACCCACTTTTAAAATTAATCATGTAAAAATGGGAGAAGTCAAATTAGAAGAGATCGTAAATCAAAGATCAGAAGAAAATTCCCATAGTTGAAACCTTCATATTTACTGAGAGCATGAATTAACGAAAAATGAAAGAAACCTTCAGTACCTTCAGATAATATGTAATCCTAGTGAGATGGAACAGTGTTTCCTTAACACTAATTTAAAAAAATCTTTCTCAAAAGAAAGAAAGAAGACATTAGGTCTTGATAATTGTCTGTGGCTTTATAAGTGTGGTTTACCAGTTGAGGAAGCTGAGCATAGAGTATATGACAGTGCTCTGTGCCTCTTCCCAATTATCTTGTAAATCTAAAGTTATCTCCAAAGAAAACATTTTTTAAATTAAATTTTTTTCAAAACTAAGACAGTGAAAAGAATATTGTGAAATTGTGAAATAGAGGGATTTTTTTTAAAAAGCTAACAATCTAAAACTGGATAAACTGATCCTATAGATGAGTTATTCTTACAATAGAATGAGACAGGGTTCAGTGAACAGGGCTAAAGCCATGAAATGGTACAGAAGGTTAAAGTGAACACACATAGCCACAGACAGGTAACTTGTGGTACCAAAAACTTTACATTCAAATCGTTACCTTCTAAATTCCTCATCTTTCATACCAGCTCCAGATAGTGTCCATATTGAAATGTGATTATAGAAACAACTTTTGTAATCACATGGGGGCTTATATTCCCTTTCTACAATGGGAAAATATCTGATATCTGAATTCTGGTAATTCCAGAAATTTAGCCCCTTGTCATTTTATCTGTTAAAAGATAAAAATGCTGAAATAAATCCAAACCAAAGGTCATAAACACTGTGATGTTTCTGTAGTCCTCTGGCTTGCTTTCCCTAGATATCTGATTGCCTACCAGTTTGCCTTGCTGTCTAGACAGAGAGATGGATGTTGGTTTGATGCTTTCCAGCACCTAGCACTGGCTGTCTTGGGTTATAGAATCTTGGAAGGTTTCTCATCCTCATCTTTTAACCTTTATTTTCAATCATGTGTATGGTAGGTAAATGGGGTGCCTCTTCAGAACCTGGTGGAGCTAGGTCCCTGGAACCATGGTTATAGGAGGTTGTGAGCCACCTGACATGGGTGCTGGGAATTGCACCTGGGTCCTCTGGAAGAGCTATTCATGCTTGTAACTTCTGAGCCATCTCTCCATATCCTCTCTTACTTTCTTAATTTATAATTTCTTTTAAATTAAAAGAACAAATGTTTTTAAAGTCAAAACAGTACATAGATTGGAAGTGTGATAAATGACACTGTTGTGTATCGCATGTTCTAACATGAATCAAAATACAAGAATTCAGTATAGTGTCAGTTTTCATATCTTCCTGTCTGGAGTCCCTTTTATTGCTTCTGATTTCACCCTGTCTCACTCTGTTCTTCACTTTGCTTCTCTTGAAAGACCTGAAGACTTGGTTTATACAAGGATCTTCCTCTGTCTTTTGATTATCTGTGACACTTAAGTCTACCAACTATCCTATGGGGTGTATTAACTTTATGGAAGATAAAAAGGAGGGGAGAGAGATAACCATCCAAAATGGATTTATATGAAGCTCTAGAAAAGTTAAATTTTAGCTAGCATTGGCTGAGCACTTACTTGGCTACAGGAAGTAGAACAGCTGACCGACTGGAAGCCAGTGGCAGGCTGCTTATTAACAACCTGTTGAACAACACAATGATTGTTCAACAAAGCATATGAGATAAAATACAGATTTAGAACACTTTTTATTAAACTTTGTATATGTTGATATCAACATATCATCTAACAATAATCATGATGATGTCAAAAGGTAACAAGGACAGGCAATGAAATGTACTAATTTGAAGCATACACACATACATGCCTGATGCTGTGGGAGTGTACATGATGTATATAAATAACCACAGCAATTGTTTGGAACCTATTTTAGATGATCAGTTTACGGTCCTAGGAAGGACTGTTCTAGGAAATCTATGCAATCGCTAGTATGTGGAAACGGTAAACTTTGGGTCATTATTACTGGGGCTTTGTTTTCTTGTCTCTCCCTTGTACTCAGGGTTTTGCACATTCTAGGAAAGCACCCTACCATCCTGTCACCGAGGACCTTTGTCCTCACGGGTACATTTGCACATTTGTTTTTGTGGTGATCCTGGGGATTAAATCCAGGGTCCCACAAATGCAAGACAGGCACTGTGGCTGCCCTGGTTCCCAGCTCTCTTTATTACTCTGGGGCTTTGGATCTGCCTGTCCCTCCCTAAGTTAAGTACTAGACTAGTGTAGTGGGCTGTGTCCCAAGTCACTGTTATCCTTCAACCTTACATTCACCCAACTCTCTCCTCACTCCTTGCCTCAGTCACTGCTTTGCACTCCTAAACTCTTTGTGCTTTCTTCTGCTGGTACATCCAATTGACAAATGCAGGCCAGGATGGTAGAGGACTCATCCATACTACGCAATATTTGGCTGGCTATTGAGGAATTGAATCCGGGCAGCCAGTTCTTAGGCCTGAAGTCAGACTTACTAGGTCAGGCCTAGCTACACTGTCTCCCAAATACCTATGCTTTATGGCTCCATGGAAATAACTCACATTTTCATTGTGATCTGTGAAGCTTTTATTTCTCCCTTTTTCCTTTTTTTCTCCCTCCTCCTTCGTTCTGAGTGTATTTGGGGGAACACAAATGACCTGAATGCCTGGTCTCCATGGAGCTGCTCTAGGAACTGAGATTGGCAGCCCTCTTAGATCACACAGGATAGCAGAAGAAGCATCTGAATGAAAAAGCTGGCCCCCAAAGCCGGTATGTTTGAGAAGATACATGCCAATGAGGATCCCGAGTCTGTAAGCCAGACTGCTTCAGGGGCCACAGAAGAGGCTTTCTGCTCTTCCCTCTGGAGTCTATTACAAGCAGACAAAGTGGGGATACTAATGGAAAAGTTCCAGAAAGACTTACCAGAGCAGCTTAGCAAAACTGCACATGAATGACCCCTCTGACTATCTGTGAAAGTCTCTCGCAAATGAGGGAATTCATTGAGCTTTTCCTGCTTCTACTTTTACTCCTGTGCCCTAGTTATTAAAATCATCAGGGGGACCCTGGCTCTTGGCAGATTGAGTTGGGAGTAGAAGAGGGCCTCAGTGTCCACCACCCTACACACCAGCATTTGGGAGTTGTTCCAAATCTCTGGCTGAGGAAAACTTTTTTAGTTGTGAGCCTAGCTTTTAACAGCTGAGCCATCTCGCTAACATGAAGCTGCTTTTTCTTAGACATCATCCAAGGTATATTCACCATTCAATAAAAATTAGCTGACTCTAATCATATGATCTTGCGCAAATACTTCAAGCTCCTTCTAAAAAATACCACCCCCCCAAAAAAAATCTCACTAAAAAATTAAAAAATGAAGGCAGCAAAGTCAGTGCTGTCCAAACTCTTTAAATGATGTAATATAAGCAAATGTTTATAATTGAAAAATACTGAATTCCTCAGAAATATAATGTCCAGGAAATTTGCTTTTCAACAGTTTTCCGGTGCTTAGTAGAAAGCCACAGTTAGAGGCTTCTGACTAAAGGTGACACCAAGGCTTGGGATTATGAATCATTGGGCATGTGGGAGAATGATTGGTTGCCTTTTCAGGCCCTCAATCTTGACAGGTACACCCACCTCCCTGCAAAAAATGGATATCCAGTTCTGGGTCAAAGCCATTGTTTGGGTATGCTATGTAGTTTTTCTTTACATCTCTCTCTTTCTTCTCTTCAATAGCTATGAATTTGTGGTTTGAATTAAAAATAGGCTGAAGGTAGAAGGAGCAAAAAAGATTATAAAAAGATAAATATTTATGAAGAACCAGAGTTTACCTGAAATTCATTACAACAATCAAGTTGTAAAGCCCCAAGTTGGAAAATTAGCATGTGTGTCTGAATTTCAATTCTAGCATGGAGTGTTGGGAGTATTGGCTTTGTTCTCCTAGAAGACTAAACAATAAGGAATTAAGTAATCACTTCTTGGAGAACTAGGGTCAAGCACAAAGGAGTCTGACTGGCATGGTTTCCTGGCAGTGATGGGGGACAGCAGGGAATTTCTCCTCTTGGGGCTGTCTTGGGGGAAGGGGATAGAGAAGTCAGGACCCATCTCTAGATTCGTTGAGGGCAGTCCTATCTTTGGGTGGATGACAAAGCATTCAGGATCATTCCATTCTAGGGCTCCAAGTCAATCATGGCAGAGCAAATCATGAATGTCACTATAGGTCAGCTTTTGGCTCAGCTGTCTGAGGAGAGTGTTTGCCTTTCCAGGAGGCTGGTAACCGTACAGCAAAGGGCAGAGTTGAAGCAATATAAGGTCCCATTCAGATGATGTTGAAGTTAGTATTCACCTAGTGTCATTCTGCAGAGAAACCCATTTGCCCTTTAAAAGGCGCTCATTCATCTTGAGGACATTCTTGGCCAACAGGTATTATTATGATAATACCTTAAGTTTATTTAGTGCCCCCACCCTCTTTTCAGGGGAGGTCAAAGCCAGTTGGGTAGTCAGTCAACAACATTTATTGAGGTCTTTTAGTGTGTAGAGATGTGTATTAAATCACTGTCAGTCCCACCAACCAGTCCTCTCCACACACAACTGTGGTCACTGTTGGGAGCCCAGGACTCAGTCCTTCAGGGCTGCACCCGCCTATCTGAGTCCCAGCCAGAAGCTTCTATTTACCTATACTGACTTGGGTTTTAGCAGACCTGATGTCATACACACTCTTGCAGATTTGTTCCCTGAAGATTCTGTCTGTCCTGACAAGTCACAAGAGTTCAGTGGCACAAGCTGCCCATGTAGTAAAAAGCAGGAAGTACAAAGCTGCCCAGAGCTGAAGTAATTCAACTTTTTCTCTCAAGAATTGGCTTCTCGAGAGCTGATGGCTGGCTAAGGTGCTTACCTGAACCCACTGCCCTGCCTGGTGGGTAAGTCCCCTGGACTTTGGCCAGAGCAAACCCTCAGTTCACACACAAAAATGGGAAGGATTTTCCATGGTGTGAAATTTTGGAACGGTGCAGAAAACCCAAACCAGTTATCCAAAACTTAGAAAAGAGAACAAAACAGAAGGCAACATTTAAATACTACTTTCCCCAGTACTTCTGGCGATGACATCCCTTTTCCTTGTGTACGACCTTCATCCACTCCAGGTCTCTCTGTGTGTGTGCTTCCTTGTGTAACTGACACAGTACTGTTCAAAGCAGGATGACTTTCCATCCAATGTCATAGCATGAAGTGGACTGTCACCTGTCAAAATGTCTTTGACCCTCTGTATTTTCTCTCACACACCATGGATAACAGTTATTTTAGGTTTCTCTCCCAGCAACACCCATGTTCCTTTGGTACTACTCAACCACCAAGTTTAAAAAAAACACCAGAAGCCAGAGCTTCGACCTAATGATAGTACCTGCTAAGCACCAGCAGTGCAAGACCCTGGGTTGATCTTGCTCCTATGTCTGGGGGCCGGAGACCCTGGCTTGATCCTTCACCTGTGGTTGAGATGGGGTGTTATGTGTGCATTGAAGAAGTGGGAAATCCAATAGCACAACAAACTACATAATGCTAAAATGTGAATTGTTTTAATTTAAAAAAAAAAGAGAAAGACAGAAAACATGGATCTTTGAGTTACTTTAAAAAGCACACTTCTATTCATTTTCCACATAGATAATTTTGTGTTCTGAGGTACACAGATTAATAATTGCTATGAACTATAAGAGAAGCCAAAATGTGGCCTAACTACCAATACTTTCAGTTTTTCATATTAAAAAAATAGAGTTGGACAGGCCAAGGCCACTATGGGGGAGCCAGGTTTTGTCCAGCTCTTCCCTTGATTATTCTTGAGTGGATAGTTTAGGTTCCATAACCCAGATGATATATTTTATCTTTTCTAGGAAGCAGGAAGAGGAGGGATGTAGGGCTCACTCACTGCATTTTCTTCTTACATGCTGATTGTAGACTGAGTCACACATTACTGTGCTGTCATGTAGCATACAGCTTTTAATTCAATGACAGCATGCAGATCCCCTTACTATTGAGTTCCCTCAGTAAGAAGTCTAGGGAAAAATTAGTTTGGGCTGTGGCTGTATAAGGTCTGATTATGTAGGTCTTATTCTTCCTATCCTCCAGGGCGGTGGCCAAAACAGATGAAGGCACTAGGCATGCAAGCCTGACACTCATTTCACTCCAAGAACACACATAAAAAGTGGTTAGGCTCATTTGTAAGCCCAGTGGGAAAACCACAGGATCTCACAGGTCAGCTGGTATGGTATGCAGAAGCCTCCCAAGAGACTGAGTAAGGTACAAAACCAGAGCTGACTCCTCAGAGTTGTCCTCTGACCTCCATACACAGGCTGTGGCACTCACTCACACACACACACACACACACACACACACACACACACACACCCTATTCATTCACCACCTAGGTTAGATTAGGGGTGTATCATTATACTGGAGAAATCAAGCTCTCTTTGCTGTCTGTTGTAACCACAGTACCACTGAAAATGCCATTCACATATCAATTAATTTTGCAGCATTATTTTTTACTTTATCGAAATGAATTTTTGCCATATATTTTCTCTTAAATAACATTTTAAACCGAAGATGATGGTTCTCAGTTTCACCTAAGTTAATGTGTCTTATTTTCACAGTTGCCCAACATTAGAGTGCAGGAGTTTACCTTTTTATCCATTTCTGTATTTCATGAATATTTAGGATCCATATTTTTTTTGTCATCATGACTGCTGTAGCAAACAATGTCATGAGTTTCTCCATAATCTTAAACTAGGAGAGGGTTTGCTGGAATGGAAAATTTACAAGCTAATAAAGCCAACATTCAGAGTGTTCTATCAAGCCTCATGACTGTTCCCTGCCCCCACTGAGTCTGGGAGCAATGTCTGCTTCTGTCTATAAAGTCTCAGGCCCTTACAAGTTTTCTAGTTTGTTGATTTAAGACTTTAATGTGATTTTAATTCAATTTCCTATTGATACTTATTTCAGGCTTATTTTTCTTAACATGAGTGACACTTTTTTCTTTGGGGAGTGGTTTGATCTTTTGCCATAAAATTTTTCCTTGTCTTACTAATATTTTATGGATATTCTCCTTTTATCAGTTAAATAATTTCCCAGTATCTTTTCTAAGTTGGAAGGTTTGTGTTTGGAATATCTGTTTTGTTACTATTTTTACTTAGTGTACAAAACAATGGACTTCATTTTGACTTTTCTTTCAAGACAAGGTTTCTCAGTGTTGCTCTGATTGTCCTGGAACTTGCTCTGTAGATCAGGCCAACACTGAACTCACAAAATTCCTCCTTCCTCTGCCTCCTAAGTGCTGGGATTAAAAGTGTGTGCCACCACTGTCCAGGACACCTCATTTTCTGTATTCATTCATCCATTGATGGATGACTAAATTTCTCCATTCTAGGTTATCAGGAGTGTCACGTCTGCTGCGCGGCCTGTGTCCGAGAACGTGTGGAGGGTGTCGGGGATTGACAACACAGAGACTCGTTCAATGATATAAAGAAAACTTTAAACAGGCTCCAAAAAGGTTTAAGAAAACCTCCTAAGAAAAGCTCCCACCAGAGAAGCTTCTGCTCTCTCCTCTACCCTGGCTGGTTCTGCTTTGACACCAGAGGTGGATGTGTGTCTGGTGTTCCCACAAGGAGTAGACCAGTAGTAAACATGGATGTGATTTGAAATCCTTTGAGTATAGACCCTGGAGTGATGCAGCTGGAGAACATGGTAATTCTACTTTTAGATTTTTTTTCAGATTTTTTAGGCTGGTCTCGAACTCACAGAGATCCGCCTACCTCTGCCTCCCAAGTGCTGGGATTAAAGGCTTGCGACACCACTGCCTGGCTACTTTTAGATTTTTGAGAAACTTTCTGTACTGAGATTCAATTCTCTTGCTAGGCTCAGGCCCCATCTAAGATATGGGGACTGCAACAAGGATGCCAAGCCCAGGAGGAGACAGCAGGGACCCAGAGGGAAGCTTATTAAAGGCCTTCTTCCAAACAATTCATGGGCCTTTTGTGAAGCCATGAGTGATAAGCACTTAGATGGGCCTAGACTGCTTTGGGCTCAGCAGTGTTGGTGGCTGCTGCTCTAGAGCGCCATCTGTCCCATTCCTGCTCACATGTCACCTCCTCACGCAGGCATTGATGTAGACTCTGTGAGACATTTGTCTATTTCTGTGGTGTCATGGCTAACATCATGCATCCACTTAACAGGGCTAAGGGATGAGAAGAGCTGCCGACTTTTCTGTGTATGTCTGTGAGGCTGTTTCTAGGAGAGATTGCCTGAGTCAAGATCACCCAGTCTGCCGAAGCCTGAAGAGAATAAAAAGGTAATGCAAGGATGAACTCAGCTGCATCTCCTTGGGTCAGGCACCCTCCTTTTTTCTGTCTTTGTATAGGTTAGCTCCTGGTTTTGGTACCATTGGCAATGCTAGTTTTAATGACCTTGTCTATATAATAGGCCTCCCTAGCTGTAACACAAAACACCTAGCCCCCAGGTTTCTCCTTTCATATAGTTCTTGGATAATTTTGTTCCCTTGATCATCCATCTTAAGGCTGCAGCACAGTTGCAGTCACATGGTTTTGCCTTAGGGAGAGGAAGAGACTACAGTGAGGCTGTGAGGACCGTAAGGACAACCTCACAGGATGCAGTGGGAGCTCCGCAGACACACAGCATAGAAGAGTAGAGTTCCCCTCCTAGTTCTCTGTCCTATAAGACCACAGGACTGAGGCACAGGGGTTCCGAGGGCAGGTGCTTCATTCTTGGTTCCTTGCAAAACAAGAGACTGTATGAGCAGGCGCCTGGGGGCAAAGGCTAGCCAGGGTCAGTCTGTTCTAAAGCAACTCATCCCACTTCCCCAGGGCTCCTGGGAAGTGTTAGGCCACCTATGTCAGGAAAGCTGAAAGAATGCCAAAATTTCAATGTATTTTAAATTCCAAAAAAAATCTAGAGTTGTTTTTATATCCTACTAAAATGTATAAAAGTAGGAATCCCTGGCTAGTCTAGAACTCACTCTGTAGACCAGGTTGGCCTCAGACTCAGAGATACACCTACCTCTGGCTCCTAAGCACTGGGATTAAAGGTGTGTGCCATCACTGCCTTGCTGGAAGGAGACAAACTTTCAAACAAATGTAGTCAGAGGGAACAGCTAAGTTGCAGAGCCCTTTACCTAGCATCCACAAGGACCTGGGTTCAATCGTTAACAATGTAAAAAAAAGTTTGGGAGCCTGAAGATGTGAGCCTAGCATGCAGGAGGTCCTGGGATTCACCTTCAATAGCCCCCTGCTCAATACACTAAAGTGATTTAGGAAAACCTTAGATTTGGATAGGACATGCATACCTAAGTGAGAAGCTACATAGAGATTCATAATGGGAGATGCATTCATCCCTCCTCATGGTCCAGCACCAGGAAGTGACATTTTAAAAAATGATGTTTCATTTTCAGTAGAATTTTCTCTGGCCTATGACAGTTAGTTCTAGGACACTGACAAAGCATAAGGCTTAATAGTGAATTTCGACAACTGCGCAGGATAATATTTGCTCAGCTATTTGAGTATCTTCATCGCTCCAACTTTGCTAATTAGATTCACTGCCCAGTGGTGATTCATAATTCATTACAAACATTTTCAGAGATTTAAAGATCTGGATCAAGCTGAAGTAGCTGGAGTTGTTCACACACTTAAATGATTCCTCAAAAGACGGACTTACAAAACCTGAACCATTCCCTCAATGTCAGTATTTCCACCCTACTGTGGAACAGGCAATGCTCTTGATAAAACTATCTGACGTACGAAACCATATTTTTTGTATTAATTTATAGTTTTGTGGTATTATTTTGTACTTAGCCTTAGTTTAGATTTGCTGGGGCTGGGAGGGGAGAGAAATTAGAGAAAAGATGCATTTTTTTAAATCCAATTGCTTTGTTTTTTTTTTTTTAAGGCAGTTTTCTCCAACAGTGCCTTGTTGGGAAACTATGTGTCTGTGTTCCTATAAAGATCTACAAGGAATCCAGGACATATGACAAAGGCAAACACCTCTGCCTTCCCAAAGATGCTAACATCCTCAATGACAGCTACGCTGTCCTTTGGTAGGTAGAGCGCAGTGCCATGGAGGCTCTAAGAGCAGCGCAGAGCTGCACACAGTTGCAAGTTTATGCTCTGCAGAGGAGACACTGTCTGTTTGGATCTCATGAGGGACAAGCCTGAGACCTGGCCATTAATCACATCTAAAGAACTCCAAGGGTAATGCTGCATTTGTTTGGAGATGGGACAGTGTGATGGCTAAACCATGATCATTGCTAGAGAGATGCAGGGTCTCTCCATCTTGTCTATAGGTCCTCAGGAAGGGCCTGTGCATCCTAGAAGCCCTGTGGTTTGACCTGGATGGGGTGGTGAGACTGCACACTGTGTTCTTTCTGTCTTTCTAGATTGTATCATTGTATGGGTCAGGTAAGACTTATGCTCATCATTGATTTCCCACCACAAAGGACGGATGCTCTCTCTTGACCTCCTCAACACCACTAGTCTCCCACCTCTTAGCATTTATAAAATGTGTCACTCAAGACATTTCTATGCTAATGCAGTTGTTAATTGGTGCCAGACTGGAAACATTTCCTTTGTCTTCACAGGTGATTTGGAGTGTTCTTCCCAAGGTAAATACTCATGCAGAGTTATGTTTATTATGCATGTGCAGCACATAGCTTTTGCATTCTAGGACTGATGACCTGCTAACCAACAGACAGTGACCTCAGAGTCAATTTGACTAAACTTTACAACGAAATTTACCATCTAACTGACTTACCTAATAAGACAGCCACTCGTCAGAGAGAAAAATAAGTAGGCAGTATCATTTGATGATCTCAGCAGCAGTTTCCACGGGTTGTCATTAAGATGCTGATAGAGGCTACAAAGTCTGTTTTGGAACTTTCTTGCTTCTGTTATACTTGCATGCCCGCATTCTCTCTCTCTCTGTCTCTCTCTCTCTGTCTCTCTCTCTTTCTCTCTCTCTGTCTCTCTCTCTCTGTCTCTCTCTCTCTCTCTCTCTCTCTCTCTCTCTCTGTGTGTGTGTGTGCATGCTTGTGTGTGCAAACATGCTAAAGAAAAATGAACTGATCTTTATGTTCAGAGTTGGGCTGCACATGTGAATCCACGTTTTCTTTTTAAGATGCCATCCTTGGAAAAGTCAGTGTCATGACTGTTATTTTCCTCCACGGACCCTCATCATAATTATCTGTTGTCCTACAGCCCTGCATGCTGGAATCAATGTTGGCATGCTATGATCAAACACAGTGTGCTGCACTTGGCAGAGACTGGGATGTGGGTACACATGCTGCAGAAAGGACAGCTGGGCTCTGCCACCTGTCACTCCTGGTGATGTTGTTTGCTTGGGCCACTCCCAACTTTGGGAAGTATCTGGTTGCTGTTGAAAAGAAAATGGAGGCTAGGAGAATCACTTTGACCTCTTGAGGGACCTGGCAATTGACCTGGTGAATTATTCTGCCTAGATTTCCTTTGGCTATTTCCCTTTTCTTAAACATTTGTTTCTTAGCCTATCACAAGCACTGTGGTTTTTATGGACATGTTTTAAAAAATTTATCATGAATTTATTTATTTTATGCACATGGGAATTTCCCTTGCATGGATGTTTGTGTATACTACTTGTGGGTCTGGTGCCCCTGGAGGCCAGCAGAAGACATCAGATCTCACTAGGATTGGAGTTACAGACAGCTGTGAGCTGCCGTGTGTGGGTGCTGGGAATTTAACTTGGGTCCTCTGGAACAGCAGCCAGTGTTCTTAACAGCTGAGCCACCTCCCCGATCTCTTCGTGTTCCATCTCACTAGAAACCATTCAGCGACAGTCTGGTGGAAGGATTTGCCATTCACCAAATCAGCAAGGGGAAAGGAGAGAAACGAGGGTGTGACTTCTTAATATTGCCTTCTTTGGTAAAACTTGCTTACTTTTCACTCACACTGTTCCTGTTCGTTGCCTTTCCTTTGTCTCAGAGGAGCCTTGTCTGAGGGCATTCAAACTAAAAGCAGGGAAACAAGGCTTTGATACTGTTGCAGGGAGGCTTGCTTGATGTGATTCACAGCCTACTCCATAACTCAAACATAAGCCAGCTACAGGGAGTTTCAGCCAGGGCATAAGGACCATTTGTGAGTCTCAGGACTCCCTTGGCACATATTTCATTTAGATAAGGCAGATGCATGGATACTTCTTCTTGAGGTCTCTATGCCATGTGCCATGGACAATTTTTAAGTACATTTTAAACAATGTAGATTTGGTATGCTTTTTCTCTCTATGTCTATGTGTCTCTCTGTCTCTTTCATGACAGGGTCTCACTATGTAGCCTCAGCTTCCTTTGCTTCCTGGGTAATGGAATAACATACATGACACGTACCTTGGCTGGCTCAGCATGCTTAGATAAATATTAGGCAGAAAAAAATTCTTGGCACCTAGGTTGAATATTCATGAATTTATTGTTAATCTTCGTGTGTGTATGTGTGTGTGTGTGTGCGTGTGTGTGTGTGTGTGTGTGTGTGTGTGTGTGTAATCACATGACAATTCCATAAGAATGCTTTACTCTTTCTAAAAGTCTCATTTGTGGTAAATTCAAATGATGAATGCTTAGTTTAGTTTTTTTCCTTCTATTTTTATGTTTTTTAAAATAAAGCTTTGTATACAGTGCTAAAGTGTGCTCTATAGCCCAGGTTAGCACCTGTCTCTGTCTCTCCAGTACTGGGATTACAGGCTTGAGTCACCAGAGCTGGATTCAAATAAGAAAATCAGAACCACCTCCTTCCGGCTTTGACAGAAGTATTAAGATTTCATTTCAAAATCATTAGTTAGTCAACTGATTATATTAAGTCTCCCTTTATAAGGTAACATTATTATTTACTCCTAGAAAGTAGAAAAGCACCCTGCCCAACAAGAGAAACAGCAGCACATGCTCACTGATAGAGTGCATCATGCCTAACATCTGTTCAAGGCTGCTGATGGAGAATCCTTAAAACACCATTATCATCCTAAAACACCATCATCATGAGTTACAACATGTAATTCAGAACGCATGGTCCAGAGAAATTAAATTCCTGCTACCTCCATAAGGATTCCATGGGTCAAGGGTTGCAACTTGGTAGAACATTTGCCTATCACGTGGGAGACCCTGGGTTCCAGCCCTGTGCTTATCTCCAACACTCATGGTGGAATGTTGGGGAACCTGATGTTGTTCCTGCCCAGAACTAGACTTGAGCTAATGTACTTGAAGACGCTCATGGGCACAGAATTCCCCAAACGCTTGTGCCTGAAGATCCCAGGCCACCTTGGAAGGCAGGGTAGTAGTGGTGGTGGTTATAGGGCTCACATTTAAGAATGCATGCTTCCAGGAAAAGAAATTTGCATGTGTTTCACTGCCACAAGCCAAAACTCCTTCCAAGAACAGAACTTCTGTGTTCCTTTAATTCTTTCACATTTTTAGTTTGCCATGATCATTACTGCATTTAGAACTGAATTTACCTGAAAGGTTTGATAGGTGATAGCAGTTGCCTTAGGTCTATGGGATCTGAGTTGTGTTCAGAACCTTTTCAGTGGACAGGTCTATAGAGTTTCAAATGTTGGATTCTTGCCTGGTAATCCAGATGTGAAATTTTGAGTGGAGAAAAATGCCTACACAATCAACTCTTTCAGGAATGAAGATTCCCTCTGCATATTTACATTAGAGTGTATCAAAATCTGAATCTCTGAATATGCTGATTAATTTTTTCAGACAGGCCATGGCTTTTGAACACAGAAAAAACACAGAGGCAATTTTATTTTATTTTATTGTGTGTATCTCTCTATTTCTGTGTATATGTGCACACATGTTGATGGGTATTCTTGGAGTTCATAAGGGGGCATCAGATTCCCAGCAATTGGTGATCATGTGACTGTGAGCCACCTGATTAGGGTGTAAAGAACCTGGAACTTAGGTCCTCCAAAGGGCAGCAAGCACTCTGAATCACTGGGCCTTCTCTCTATGTGGATGAGGCTGTTTTAATCACAGCTATATGTGAACCTTTTGCTTGCTTATTTGTCTCTGTCTCTCTATGTATCTGCATGTGTCTATCTATTTTTTTATTTGAGACAGGGTATTGTTATGTAGCTGAGGCTGGTTTTGAACTCACCATCCTCCTGCTCTGGACTATGATGTTGAGATTACAGGCATTTGTCACCAGGCTGACTGCTTGTGACTTTTAAAGGAGCAGGTACATCTCTAAAGAGACTGCAGAGCTTGTTGATCACATTTTTGGCTGTGAAGATGCTGTGCAGTACAGAAGGAAGAGGCAGTGATCACTCTGTACCTTGTTGTTGGAGGCTCCCACAGTGTTGGTGCTTGCCTCAAAAGCATACCTTGCAGACAACACTCTCATTAATGTGGGAGTCATGCCTCTGTGAAACCTGCTTTGGGGTAACCTATAAACAAAATGACTGTGTGGCTTATGAAAACATATGAAAAGACTAAAAATCAAAATAAATAGCATGCATCTGTTGACTGTTTGCTGTAGCTCACGTGATCTCTTTGGGCTCCATACCACTGCCTCCCACATTTAGTTAGGTAAACATGGTCCAGGAGGCCTGAACACATCTCCGGAACCAGACATTTGGCATTGAAAAGCAAAGATCACTTAATTAGAGTGAACATTTTAGCTTTGGTTATTTTAAAGTGCTTACTCAATTGTTTCTTAACAGTTGCATTGGCTATTTTACAAAGGTTTGCTCCGGATAGGGGAGTCTACATCCACAGATGCACAGCCCTCTCCCTCAGTGTAAGGTTAGCTCCCAGAGGCAGTGGCTAAGGCAAAGACGGTGCTTCAGACACTTGAGGCTTATTGGGGAACTTTCAGGAGAAGGGAGATCCTCAGCAAAGCCGCTGGAGAAGAAAGAGTCCAGTAAAGGTGTGGTCTCAGTGACATCTAAGACAAAGAGTTAAGCCAGCTAAAGGGATGGAGAGAGTGAGGAAGAACAGCTTTAGACAAAGATGTCTCTGAGTTGGAGACATATAAACAGAGACCAGATGGAGTGAACATATGGGCAGGATGCAGTCCTATATAGAGGAAAGAGAATATGCAAAGGTCCTCAGGTAAGCATCTGTTTCATGTTTAGGGACCAGCCGGAGCTCAGTAGAGTTGACCAGAGACAGGTGAAAGGAAGGGGCGAGGGATGATGTGGTGGCAGAAAGAGCGGTTTGGATTGCCAGCTACACCAGACAACCAGATGTTTTGGGATATAAGTAGCACCATCAACTTTGCCACCCTCAAGACATTTTTGTGCTTGACTGAATGAGTCTCTTCTTTTCTCCATCTCCCTTGTGGATTGTTTATGCCTTTTCATCATAGCTCCTAACACTCTGCTCAAACACTGTTTGGAGGCCTGCACTTGGGACCTACACCATAGTTTAAGGTTACAATGCTAGGATTAGTCAACTTTCCATTTCTGTGACCAAATACCTGAGAACCTCAAAGCAAATGGTTTCTTTTGGTTCATGGTTTCTGAGGCTGCAACCTATGGTCACTGAACCCCATTGCTTTGGGCATTTTGGGTCTCTAGTGAATCAGAAAACTATGGTGGGGAATGTGTGGTAAAGCCAAGCTACTGACCTCATGGTAGCTGAGGAGTCAGAGAAAACATGAAGAACAAAATACACCCTTCAAGGTTACAACCAGTAGCCTACTTATTCCAGCCATTTCTCCACAGTCTGTTTAGTAATGAATCCACCAATGGCTTGATCCACTCATGAGGGAAGAGCCATTGTTATCCAGTCATTTCCCAAGCACCCAAGCACCCCACTTCTGAACAAAATTGTATTGAAGATCAAGCCCTGTGTGTGTGTGTGTGTGTGTGTGTGTGTGTGTGTGTGTGTGTGTATGCCCATGTGTGCACACACATACCCTCTGAAGCCAGAGGGGGATTGTGTTAGTCCTTGGTGTTACAGAGACATTTGTGAGCCACCTAATGTGAATGCTGAGACCTGAACTCAGGTGTTTTGATAGAACAGTAAACACTCTTAACTACTGAGCCTAGCTTCCACATGTAATCTTTTGGAACATTCATGGCCCTAAGCAGTGGCACTACCCCCACTTTATAGTCCATATCTACCAGGCAATGAGGACTCCAAGCAGTATGTTTTTATGAAAAAAGTGTCTGATTCAAAGGCATAAACTCCTAAACGCTGTCACCACCAGTAGGCAGAAGTGCATGCCTTGAAATCTATCAGATGCCAGTATGCTCTGGTTACCATGTTTGTATGAAAAAATGTGCTCAGACTTAAAATGTGACGCATTTTAAAGCTCCAGACCTTTTTGGTCTTATCAGACAGCATAGTGGAGTTGGTACTGTTCTGTGGGCTTAGGTCTTAGATGTAAGAAAGACTGGAGTAGTCTGGAGGCACCTCACTTGCACATCTGGTGCATTGACTAGATATTTCCACTTCTAGAGGCTGGAACAATGGACTCTGTAGGTCTAACTCCACATGGCCACTCCATGAAGGTGGCCTTGGAGTAGGTAGGCTTCCTATAAGGGGGTTGCAGACTCTCCAGGTCTGTTTCTTAAGAGATTGAGCCAGGTACAAACAGAACATC
The DNA here is from genome assembly GCF_017639785.1 of Mesocricetus auratus. Taxonomy (NCBI): domain Eukaryota; kingdom Metazoa; phylum Chordata; class Mammalia; order Rodentia; family Cricetidae; genus Mesocricetus; species Mesocricetus auratus. The sequence continues at coordinate 114,262,813 of NW_024429189.1, forward strand.
CTTTATGATGGAACCTCAGAGATCAGGGCATTATTTCTTCTACCACATTTAAGCCATTAGGATCATTACACAGGCATGCACGGGGGCCAAAGGAGGGCACAGAGACCCCAGTTGTCATGGAGAAGTGTCAGCCATACATTGGAAGAACAGCACATACAACAAGAAAGGAGAGAAGTCAGCAATCTCTGGACAGTGTAATCCCTATAATTGCCAGAAATTGGCACTCATTGCAGACCTAACTTTTGTGGAGAGTAGAGCCCCATGGGGCTGGTTCTCAAGTTCTCACCTCTGATCTATTCCCATTAATGGCACAGAACTTAGGGAAAGCTTAAGCCTGCTGCCCAGAAAAGCCATCTCCTTTTCTTTCTCCAAATGCCTTACATTGGGGACTCTTATTGTTTCAACAATGAGAAACTTGCTTCATTTTAATGTGTTTTGCTCAAACTGAAAATCTGTTTTCTTGGAGCCAAGCTACTCTACTCTGCACTGGCCAGTGGTGCTGGAGTATTCCTGTGTCAAGGCCCAGGAGAGACCCTGGTTTCAAATCCTCAGGAAATAATAGTTAAAGAGTAGATTTTATGTCACCAAGGTTTTCTAGAAAGTTCTTCCCTGAACTTACATGAAAAGGGGAATGCATACCACAACCTCTACTCTGACCTCCACCAAGGTAGCCCAATCCTCAATATCTCCACCAACTTGTGAAGCAGCCTGGATGCCAGGACTTCAGTGTAGGTATCCTTAAAAATGGCCACACTTTACTGTGTGGTTATGCCTTGTATAAGCTGGTTCTATCTTGGTGCTCCAACATGAAGGTCTCAGCTTACCCTCTAATGAGTTGGTATATTTTTATTTTAAGGACAAGTTTTATGCACAATGAAGAATTTGTAGTTTCAGATTTGGAAGGATTCAGTACTCAGAATCCAATTGAATGTTCAACGAGACTCAACACACGTGACTCACAAACACTGGAACAAGAATGGCTGGGGCTCTCTGAGAATCATTGCTCCTTGGTAAAGCTGGAAGGTATTTGCTGCCCACAGCCTGAGGTGACAGCAAACATTCCTGTTCTGCCTGATGCGCCGAGATGTGGCACAGCTGTGACCACTCGGGTTGGTCTCCCATAGAAGCCTGTCAGAGCATGTTTACCTGAGAATGAATGTGAGAGGCCACAGGCCTAGAATTGTCTTGTGGGCAAAGGAAAAAGTGCCCAGCTATTTTAAACTCTAGGGCTGGACATCTTGTCCATGGCCCACAGGTCACACGGACAAACAGGGTTCACCTAAGGAGTGGGACCTTCTCCAAACAGCTGCAGCTACACTCCAGGAGTCGCTTTCTGATGGAAAGAAAGGAGACAAAAGCATCTCACATGGCCCGTGATGAACTGAGTACACAGTTCCTGAAGCAGCGGCAACAGCCTGCATACTTTCCTCATTGCCAGGGAGGGTGGCTTGGTGTGGACCCAGATGTGCAAGTGCACACACAAATGCTTGCACAGAGGCATATAAATCACACCCCATGCACATGCTCACACAGATATACCTATGTACATGTACACAGACTCACACACGCACACATCTAATGTGATACACACATTCACACATGTTCACACTGAGACTCATAGATTCACATATTTACACACACATGCATAATCATCTCATAACCACAAATGCATCTCATGTATTCACACACATTCAGAGTGCAACTCTACTAGTCACACGAACACATGCACGCATTCAAGTACAGCATTACACCCACATACAAGCACACACATATACTATACATATGCATACCATTATATATTATACAAAAGTCCAAACAATAGACAAATAAATATAAACACATTCTCATGTACATAAATACGCATGAAGTGTAAATATTCACTCTTGCATCCACATACACACAGCATACTTACCAGAACTATCACACACATTTGTCTCACAGACTTACAGAAACCCTCACATTAACTGTCAAGTGTGCACATGTTCTCACTCACTGGAAAGTTCCTGCATACATTCGTCCCCTCTCTCCCATACACTCCAGTTTACCGGTTCACACACATAGTCACTGACACTAACATCTGAATGTGGCATCTCTGGTTCTTTGAAACACTTGTAGGAAGGATAGAGTCATTGTCCCCTCTAGTTGTGAGGACATCTTTCCCCAGTGATTCCATCTTCCTGTGCTTGCTGATACTGATATTAAAGAGTTTGGGTGGAAAGATGTTTGCCCTGTTCCCACCCATGTCCTCAGTATGGGGACCAGGGCTTCTGGGTGGTTCTGAGACTACTGTGGGGGCTGTGGTAAGGTTTTTCATGGTCCATTGACTCTTTCATGGACAAGTTTGCGGATTCTCAGAGGAGACCATGCCATTTGCCTCTTCCTGTTTGATTACCTGTGTTTGTCATCTGCACTTCATCTTATGCAAAGTGGCCCTTCTGCCTGCCCCACCTTCCAGGTGCCTTTCTAGGATGCAGTACTACAGAAAACGGCATTCCGAGTCAGTCACGTGCTCCCCTCCAGCCTCAGCGGTCTTGAAAAGTAGTGCCTATGGCACCCGTGTGATTTGAGCTAGCTGTGGCCCACCTGAGCTCTTTTATAGCAACAGCATCCCTCTATGTATCCTCCAAAGTCCTAGAACTTTCTATGTCAACCAAGTGGATCTCCAACTCACTGAGATCCACCTGCCTCTCTCTCCCAAGTGCTGGGATAAAAAGCTAGCACAACCACACCCAGAGCACGTATATTTTAATGTTTTTTGGATGCAGATCATGATTGAGGACTTCTAAATATTTTTATTGCAATAAAAGGAATAATGCTTATTTTCCAATCAATAAAACTTCTAAAAATCTCTCTCTCTCCCTCCCTCCCTCCCTCCCTCCCTCCCTCCCTCCCTCCCTCCCTCCCTCCCTCTCTCTCCCTCTCTCTCTCTCTCTCTCTCTCTCTCTCTCTCTCTCTCTCTCTCTCTCTGTATCTGTGTGTGCACATATGGAGGCCAGAGGACAATCTTGGGTGTTGGTCCTCCTAGCCTATTACCTTGTTTTGAGATGAGCTCTCTTGCTGACCACTGTATATGCTAAAGTAGCTGGGCCACACATTTCTCCCTTCTCTGACATCATCTTACTGGGATTACATATTAAAGCTACCACATATAGTTTTATATAAATAATTGGGAGCCAAACTCAGTTCCTAGTGCTTACATGGCAAGCTTTCTCCTTGAATCCATCTCCACAGCCCAGTCAAATTCTTGTGATGTTCTCATAGTGCCTTTCAGAGTTTCTTAATTCCATATATTATCAAGTCTTTAAATGATCCACACTGAAATTCTTTGTACTGCCTAGCACTGACTACCAACTTCAGAGCTAGTCAGGCCCTTCTCTGAAGGTTGATGCTGTCCAGGCCGCATGAGCTTCATAGGGAGGTGCTGCAGGGTGGGAGGATTAGTGATGGCCATGTTGGAGTGCACAGTCAGTGGCATTACTTACATTCACACTGTTGGGCACCTAGCATCATGACTTACCTCTAGAACTTTCTGCATTGCAAAACTGAAGCTCAAACAAGGTTGGATGTGACAATTGACCCCCAGGATTGTCCTCTCAGCTCTTCACACATGGTAGCCCTTACATGAAAATACACATGCTCTCTTCTCTCTTTCAGCACTGAGATCCACTTGGTAGGTGAAGTAGGCTTATCCAGATGTCTAATGGAGGGCAGGGTTTCCCACCTTTCCATATTCAGAAGCCCTCCTACAAGCTTGCAGAGGAACTGGGACTTTGGTCCCTAATAACAAGATTGTTGGTATCAAAGCAGCTTCTTGCACAAATAAAACTCTAGGCTGGAGGCCAACAAGAGGTCTTAACTTCTTCCTCTGTTTTCTAAGAGAGATGTATAACAGATCATGAAACTGCTATCTAGCAGGAATACATCCTCTAACTCCCAGAGGAGTCCATCACCTCCTCCTTAATGTTCTCCAGCCTCATTTAAAGCATTCATGGGGACATCTGGTATCAGTAGAGTGGTGGGTGGGATTTTCCAGCACCTAGTGGTTCACAGCTTTCCAGGTCCAGCTCATTATGCTCCTCCTGGTTGATGTACTCCCTTTCAGTTCCTGATATAGGCATGCATGGGCAGGCCCAACTAGGCTCAAAGTTGAATGTATATCATACACTGAAATGAGGGCATGAGGACCATGAGCTCCAACAACAAGACAGAACAATTTTTCCCATCTCAGACTTGGACTTTGGCAGGAAAAAAACACCTATGACAGGAATGAGGGATGTGTAAGACTGTTCTTAGTTCCCATTGCCTTACAACAATGTTTGGGAATGGAAGCAAGGGCTGGAAGGTGTTTTGGGATAAGATAGATGTGCTGTATCTTCCCAGAGCTTCCCAAGTTACCAAAGGACTGACAATGCACAGTAATGACAGAATAGGTGATCATGTTTTGGTGACACATACCCATCACCCAGAATCTTGCTTAATCCTCATCAGCTAATGTATTATTTGGGCGGTAACAGCAAAGCAAGTAGTGCAGTCTCCATGTCATCAGAAAACTGGCTCATTCACAGATGAGAGAGAGACTGACTCACTTGCTCAAGGTAATGCTATAGAAATTGGTCCACCTGGGCCCCATTGCTGATGCTGAGGCTTTATCCCCCTTTTTCCCATGTGAAATGCCTTCTTCCCTGCTACTTGCTGGGTCGTCATACCCTTCTAAGGCCCCCTACAGCAGTGGTTCTGAATCTGTGGGTCATGACTCCTTTGGGGGTCCAACGACCCTTTCACAGGAGTCACATATCAGATATCTGGCTTGTCTGATATACTTAGAGTATGATTCATAAGAGTAGCAAATTACAGTTTTGAAGTAGCAATAAAATAATTTTATGGCGGGGGGGTCATCACAATATAAGGTTTAAAAATGTTTGTTTTTTCAAATTAAGTTTTCCTTAAGTATCTTTCTGCTGCCTTTTCCCTAGTTTGTTCTCTTCTGAAATTCCTGATGCTTTTGGCTGGTATTTCAGTGTGGTTTCCCAGTCTCCAGATGCTTCAAGTCAGTGTCAGATGAATTCTACGTTCCTGAATACATTTTCCTACCCGTGTGACCCTAATGTATGCTTTGAGAAAGACACCGTGTGGGCTCTAGAACACATACTGCTGTTGTTTCATCCAAACAGTAATTAAACTCTGTTGGAATCAGAGAGGCTATGATGGGCTTTCATGAAGTGAGACTAGAACCCATGTTTCCCTGTACATCTCTGGGTGCAGACTTCTTGCCTTTGCTACATTTTGTATTCAAGAACATCTTGGTAAAGGACAGTATGTTTCAAAGCAGTGATTTCTCAATTTGTAGTTACAGGATCCCTGGAGAGAAATAGAATATTCCCCAATAGCCTCAAAATCAAATCCAATGTGACCCGTGGGCTGAGGATGCCTTTCCCCCATCTGGGAGATATCTCATCAAATTTAGGGTACCAACATTATTTAGGTATTTTAGACAGATATTGGCATGAAATTGTACATACAATGACTAAGTGGTCTTCAGTTGCCAACAGGACATCAATATCATGGGTATAAAACAAGCAGGACTTGACTGGTAAAACGGCTCACTGGGCAAGAGCACTTGCTGCATAAGTCTGACAACCTGAGTTTCAGCCCACAGAGGGTGAAGAGACATAACCAGCTGCAGAAGTTATACTCTGACCTCCACAGGCATGATGTGGCACATGCACACATGCATGTTACATACATGTAGTATTTAAACCTCCAAATTTAAAATACAAACAAAAACAAACAAACAAACAAACAGGCTAGCGTTAGAACTGATAAAAACTGTTTTGCACACTTCAGGTGAATGCATTCTGGCAAACCAGACTTGAGAAATTTGAATGTATTTCAAAATGTTACAGAATTCATGCCATTTCCCCTTTATGTAATAGTTGCTAAAAATGTCAAATCCCAAGTGTTCTGTCCTGAAAGAGGCTTTCTTGTCGATCACTTTGAAACTCTTAGTGTAGGTTTCCCTGCTGCCTGCTTCCTGTGAAGTCCATTGCCTCTCAGGGGGGCAAAGCAGGCCCCCAGGGCGTCCTGCAGCAGCTGCTAATTACAGACAATCAACAAGTGATTGGCTCTATTAGGAAGTGTGGCCAGGCCAGTGTTAATCTTATTATTCTTTGAAATGAATGACTTTTCAAAAAAGAAAGAGAAAGAAAGAAAAGCCAGTGTACAACAGAGCACTGAGAAACGTGTGGAAGCAAAGGCCATGTGACCTGTTGCCAGGTGTCAGAGCCATTCCTTAGCATGTTGCTCCATCTTGTTTCTTCGGAGAATGTTCTCACATCCATTGTCACATTTTAATCTCTCTAAAGTCTGCCTAGAGACCCATTCAATAGATTTCAGCAGCTATTCCTGTGAATGGAGGAGATTGAGAAAATGCTTTGCAAAGATAGTGTAGGAGGGAAGCCTCCAAGAGTCCTCAGAATTATGTGGTGGCCCTGGAAGCCATCAGCAATTCTTAATGGCCATGTGTGTATTTATTCATACCTTATTGTTTGTGACCCGGATAACTGAATCTCAAAGACTGGGACATCCAATAACCAAAGAAACCTGAAAACTCACAGGAGACGTGAAGGGCATGAACATTTGAAAATGTTGGTATTTGTACTGTGCTGGGACTCTATAGAACTCTTGGCATGACTGGTTTAGTGATGCTGAAGATGACTGTGCCTCATATTCCAGATTTCTCTTTGCATCTAAGGTGTGGCCATACAAACAAACCCTTCTTTCTTGGAAGACTTCCTCTGCCCTCCTCCACAACTGTGACCCTGAAAGGATCTTCCTGATTCCTGACATGGGGCCTGAGGAACTCAGAGGTGCTTTTCAGTGGTCCACTGCCAAATTTGTCTCCCCGTGAAAGAAAGCAAGGTCCCCAGCCACAGGGATGCTAGTCCCCACTTTCCACTCACATTAATTAAATGTGTTTGGACAGATCCAGGACCTCATTCATGAGGTGTTGTTGAACTGTGGGGAGGGGTTACCGATCCCTACTCTGCTCTTACCTCTAGTTTTTACGGTTAGCTCCTCTAGATGTCTCAGTGGCTTCAATAGACACCTGTTTGCTCTTCTAGGCCAATACCTCAGAATAACCAGTAGGTGCTTCTTGATAACCACTATTGTCAGAGTTTTCCAAAATTGCTAGAAAAATGATTTACTTTTTTCTTTAAAAAAAACTTGTTTTAAAAACAACTGGTAAAATTATTTATGATCTTGAAATGGCCAAGCACAAAATATAACTGGAGCTAGGCAGAAACATTCCTTGGGGTTCTTTGGCTGGGCATCAAGTCCATCAAAGTCATGACCTCAGCACTGACAGAGCTCTGAAGACTATCCCTTATTAACCCTGGCATAGCCTCTGCCAGGCACTATAGTGCTATGCCACTAAGAGAATGGGACATGCCATTCTCAATGGACTGGTGTCTGTCCAGTGTCTGGTATGGATACAAAATGAATGGATTGAGATGGCTCTCCCTGACACTTCTGGGAACCAGAGGTAAACAGTTTGATATGTCCAAGTACTACCAGAAAGAGCTCCATCAAGAATTGGGGGATGAGCCTAACTGTCCCTTCAGGAGCAGCTTTAAGTATGAGGTCGATGAAAGGGTGCTCAAAACATGCTGGGATTTTACTCTGTCCTATTAGTGCAGAAACTGAAATTCAGCCCTCAGCAAAATGATGACATTGATTTCTTTATTTTGCCTATGCTTACTGGGCTTTTGGTGTGTGCATGCCCGTGTGGAAGGAAGAAAGGAGTGGGGCCCCTGCTTTCTGAAAGCCAGTGTAGGTGGATCTGCTGCCTGAGAAGAGAGTGTGCTGAGAGATTTCTGTACATCTTGACAGCAGACTGGAAGCAGGAGCTGGGTTTGGCGTACGCATGGCAATTCCCCGGTGTCCCCCAGAACAATGCATGGAATCACAGACCTCAGCTCAGTCAGGACAGGAGAAGGGCTGGAGCAGTGGTGTTTCCAAATAGCAACGCAGCTTCTCACGTAGACCAGGTGGCAGACCTACACCTGTCTTCTCTCTTCACGGCTCGATTGCATCCTGCATGAAGCTCGCCATTCACCATACTCAGCACCCCATGTTGTGTAAGCCTTCAGTCAGTTTCCTATTTTAATGAATAAAAACAGTCAGCCACTTTTGGTGCTTGTCACTATGCATTTAGTGAGTGTCCAGTCTCTTCCCATTCACTATTTCTAAACAGATTTGAAAAAGCCAAACCCACTGCCCCTGTCACCTCTGATCAGGGAGGAGCTGAGCCCTGTGTTTAAGCTGTGCCAGCAGCTTGCTGTCCTGTGGTGCTCCCCATGCTGCACTGAGGTCTTCCTGAGGAAGGACACTGTTCTCCATTAAAATAATCCCTGGCGTAGGGACACCTCTGTCTTCAGAGTAGGGAGCTGGGGAGAGAGGACATAGGACTGCACATAAATGAGTCTCTTGGTTAACAGCAGATGGCTTCTCTCCATGGGGGTCAAGGGATATGGAGGGAGGTTGACACCAAGCTGTGGCCATTCTCAGGCCTCATCGGCCTGGGATCATGACCCAGAGACCTGAGGACCCTAGATTATTACCTCATCAGTTTCCTGGGGTCTCTGGCAAACAGGGTCTCCCCAGTCAGGGAAATAAAGCTCTCCTTGTGATGCAAAGCCCCCAGGGGTGGTGAGGAGCTTCCTGGCCTCACTTTGAGTGCAGCTGTCCACAGCTCCTCTGCCTGGCTGGGGACTTGGGGCCTGGACTGCTCAGGTGGGCAAACACATCTGAGGGGAGAGACTCTGGCGGCAGGATGTGGATTCCACAGCAGGAAGCATCCCGCTCCCACGTGCCCCTCTCCACTAACATGCGAATTTCTTCCCAGCTGACCTGGCTGGGAACTTTCAGAATGCCACAGCTGGGCCTGCCCTTGCCAGAAGGAAGTGTTTTATTGACTTGACTGAAATTTTATTCCAGAGTCTTTTCTTGTATTAGAGGTAACAGGGTGGAGTGGTGTGGTATGGATTGTCTATGTGTTTTTATGAAGGCAGTGAAATGTTCCTTCCAAGGTTCAAAACATCTTTCCTCACTACCCCATGCTGGACTTAAGGCACATTTCCTAAATTCAAAATGAATCAACATTTCTCCTTGGAATCCCTGCTGTAGTTGCCTAGTGTCTAAGCCCAGATGGAAGCTATCTTCTGTGTTGGTGATGATTGCTTAGCTAGATCCCACCTTACAGCGTGGCTTCTTTCCATAGAGCACCTGCCTGTGTGTTGTTTGGGAATTGGACCAGGCAAGGTTTGGGGGACTGCCAGTTCTCTGCAACTCAGAATTGCACATAGTAGGTTCTTCATATTTGGGTAACGCCCACATAAATCCAGCTACTATGAACTCTCCTTTATCAACACTAATGCCTCATGGAATCCGAGTTCCACAGAAAGTTTCCATAGTGGACCTGGTCTTTGCAATCTTTTTATCTCACTTTTTGTCTTTAGATTTTTCCTGACAGACTTTTTTTGAAACCAAAGGAGTTTGACTTCTTCACCCACCATTTTTTTTTGCTAGCTAGCATGCTGTATGAATTAGCATCTAAGCATCAACTGTTTATATTCTTACAGTCAATAAAAACCTGTGAGTCCACATGTAAGTGTGGCACAGGGCAGCACTGTCCACACATCTTCCAGCAAACGTGCCAGATCTGGTTAGTTTGAATGTAAGCTCCCATTGGGACCACAGTGTCTCATTTATCTTTGGTGGCCACGTGTTCTTAGTGTGGGCCTAGCAATGGTATGTGAACCAGTGCTCTGTGGTGTCAGGTGAAAAATGTCCAGTTTAGTGTAGCAGAGTATCAAATGATTCTGAACATGGCCACTGAGGAGCCCATTGGCTTCTTGGTGTTAGTTGAGGAATATCCAGTCTAGTTTTGACTCAAGGAAGCTAAATCTCCTCATGGGTGGAATGCTACTCAATCTCCCAGGCTGAATGTGGCAACATCTGTCATATGATGCCATCACCATGGGGAACTCATTTGTTCATGGTAATCTATGAGAAGCTGTCTGTATTTCGCAGTAGTCAAATCATGGAATTGATTTCTACCAGTGAGATGTGGCCCCCCTGGCTGTGCTGTTCATGCACCTAAAACTCTCCCCGACAGCCACTGTTTGCTCTTTATTGGTTGGGTGGACAGGCATGAGGTGTTGAAGGTGACAGGGCTGAGCTAGAGAGAACAGTGCTCCCTGACTCCTGTCATCATGGCTTGTTCTGGACTTCAGGTGAATGAAATCAATGACTTCTGCTGTGTGTGCCATTGTCACAGTAGCTGATAGCCAGCGAATACACAATCATTAGAGAAACTCTATTCTTTCCTCACAGACCCTCATTTAGAATGTTCAAGGAGTCTCACATTGTCCCTGGCTTCTACTGTCAACCAGTGGATGGCATCTGAGGATGTCAGAGTGACATATGACTGCCTTCCTAGCATCTTATGGGGCCGAACAGTCTTAACTTCCCCAGTTCAACCTTGAAAGTTTGCTGTAGGTCCTTCCCCATTTTGACAGCTTCCCCATTTTACTTTGAGCCTTCCCTCTCTGTATGCATTTGCACTGAAATGCTTTTGTTTCTTTCAGCCTCACTTCTCAGCAGACTCTGAGTCAAAGGTGCAGTCCATTATGGCCCTAGATCTCTGGAGTTGGAGCAAAACTGCCACCATCAGCCCTGGAGGTGGTGGCTTCAAAGTATCTTACACGATGGTTCTTGCCTATGGAGGATTTGGTGCAGCAGCCTTATTTTCAACTTCAGGTTCCAGTTATGGTTGCTTTGGGGGTCTAGAGCTACCTCTGGAGGAATGAAGTCATTAACTGACCTCTGAATTCAGTGGAAACATCAGGAAAGACTGTCAATCAGGCAATCTTTGTCTGGGTGAATCAGGATGCTGCATCCTAAGAGAGTTGCAAAGCAAGGCAGTGAGCTCTGGGCTCAGGGACACGGTCATCCCACTGGAACCTCAAAGCAGTCAGTCAATTCTAAGAAGTCAAACCACATGTGGAGGTTTACAGCATGATCAATTTGTCAAGGTCCCTGGGCTCTTCTGGGTCAGATTGTCACAGCTAGAGCTAAGTTGTCTCAGATGGCTACCAAGGATGGAAGCTAATTCATTGTCATCTGGACAATGGTACATGTCCCTAATTATCCAGACGACAGACTTAGTCTCACTCTCCTGGTAGCAGAAGAGGCCAGACCCCAAAGGATTTTCAAATCCTTGTTCATTTCCAGTCCTGACTGGAGGTGGCTGATAGGCTCAACTTGCTGATGGGAAGAGGTTCAAACTTCGATGGGAGTGGTCCTGGGGCTGGAAAGGATGACAGGGCCAGGTTTGCAAATTCTCTACCACGGTTCTTATAGAGGGTTCTTGAGCTGTTGCAGATATGGAGGGAGGCGAAAGGGGCTCTGAAAGGTGGTGGGGTATAGAGAGGGGCTGGGCCAACAACACTGGGCCTGGAGAAGGAGCAGCTTCTGTACCATGGTGGTGGATGCAGGAGTCATGCAGCAGAGGGGCAGAGCAGAAACGCAGGAAGATAGTCCTCAGGATAGGGGAAGGCATTCTGTGTGTGAAGAGCAGCATCTCCAGCCCACATTCCTCCTGATGACTTTTACCTCTTTTTTTTTTCTTTGAGACAGAGTTTCTCTCTGTGGAACAGCCCTGGCTGTCCTGGAACTGTCTTTGTAGACCATACTGGCCTTGAACTCACAGATATCCATCTGCCTCTGCCTCCTGAGTGCTGGGATTAAAGGTATATGATACCACCTTTACATATATTCCAGCTGACGTTAGTGAGCATTTAAAGAAGGCATTATAATCAATCCCCTCTCTGATCCAAGGAGTGAGTGGTGAGAGAGGCTCTTGGACTGTGGGAAATGAGAAACTCTGGTTAGGATGTTGTACACTGTGTGTTCCCCAAGAGGAGATGTATGATCCGACAGCATATCCCAACACCCACCGCACTGATTCCATGTGTTCATAGAATTCCATGTGGAAAGTCCACAGAAAAACCCAGAGTCCTTCTGGTGGAGAAGGACTCAGTATTTTACAGGGACGGAATTTTTAGAACAGTTTCCGGAAATCAGAGGTGATTCTGTGGGCTGAGTGACTGACACACAGTAGGTCACTAAGGGCTTCTTGGAATGCTGTTACATATTTAATCTTGAGGTCATGTATCAGTGTGTCAAAGCCTCCCAAGCTTACATTCCTCTCAATTTTGACAGCAGCCCAGTAGCCACTCCAACATAACAACATTATCATCTTTGCAGAGCAGTAACACCCCCTCCCTACACCCTAAGTGATTAGTCATATTGTGCAGCATCTTTGGTGCTGAGCTGGATCTGAAGACTTAGGCTCCTATTTAACTCCTCTGAGAAGACTGTGCGGTAGTCAAATGCTCCAGTTAGGAAATTTAGGAGACCCAGAGAAGAAAAAACTTAAATTCCATGAAGCCTGTAATGGATTAACAGTTCCCATTAAAGTAAGACTTAATTTATCACTAAAGAAGAGTTTGCTAGACAAGTCCTTGGTGAGTTGTGGAGGTGAGAGAATGAATGAGCTACATCCACCTCAGTTGTTCCCACATGGCTGACCCTGACTCAGCTCATGCTGAGCCGACCCCCACGGCACGGCAGAGCGTTGGGCACTCTGAGAGGCAGGCTGAAGCGTACAACCCTCTTCTCCCCCCCACTATTACACTCACTTGTGTTTCTTTTTTACATGGACCTGCTTGTTTTTCTACGATGTTGTGACACAGCATGTGGCCCTTACCACATAAGATGAGGACATAAGGCGAGGCTACCTATTCTTGAACTTCTCTACTTGTCAGCTATGAGGTAAGAAAACCTCTTTTCGCCGGGCGGCAGTGGTGCACGCCTTTAATCCCAGCACTCGGGAGGCAGAGGCAGGCGGATCTCTGTGAGTTCGAGGCCAGGCTGGACCGACAGCCTCCAAAACAATACAGAGAAACCCTGTCTCGCAAAACCAAAAAAAAAAAAAAACAAAACCTCTTTTCTCTGTAAGTTACCCAGCCTTAGGCATTTTCTTGCAGCAACAGTAAATGGGCTAAGACATTGTATTTTCTCACTGCTGTGACAAAATAACTGAAAAAGGCGACTTAAGGGAAGGATTTGTTTATTGACAAACTTCCATCACTCTGAGCTCTGAGTTCCCCATCTTGTCTTGTGATACTTCATCAGGACAGCTCTAGAAAACTGACCACACACACACACACACACCACACACACACACACACACACACACACACACACACACACACACACACACACACACACACACACACACACACACACACGATACGGAAAGCCAGAAAGCGATACAATCCTACTCTTGCCTTGGGATGAAGAAACTGAGGTACATTGTGATGATGACCTCTCCCTTCCAGCATACAGCTGCTTGGTGTGGAGCTGGGTTTCAAACTGACCAGGCGTGGGACGTCTTCATAGCCAGACGGTAATGTGCTAAGGGTTATCAGTGTCCTGGCTCCCTTTTAGCCAGGGCTGGCCCATGAGAACCGAAGGCTGCCCACACAGGCAGCCTTTAGTGTCTCAGGCTTCCTAGGACCTGACCTGACTTCTGAGTTCCACACTCCTCATTCAATAAAGTTCTTGGGCTTATCTTTACACAAACAGCTGCCACAGAAGGGTCAGCCAAGAAGAAGTCTGAATGTGGAAGACACTGTCAAGCTTGCTCACCAACATCAACATGCACTTGTCTTTCTCCTACCATTCCTATGCCCTCCACCACAGCATCCCAGAGTTTCTCTTCCAATGTCATATCTGAGTTTTCAGGGCCTCTTCACAGAGGCCACAAGCTTCACGGGGGCATAGCACATATCATTTGAGTAGTGCATCTACTGTGTTTATGTGGATCACAATCTGGGGTCTTCATGGAGCTCAGGCAGTGAATTCACCTCTAAAAATACAACACTCTGAAGAAAAGGTTACCAGAGAAAAAGAGGCAGGCCATCAGGACAGCCTGTGTCAGCAGGGTGTGTGGTGAGGGGTGGGAAGCAGCATGCCGGGTATTCCAACTATCCCCCAATGTGACCTATGTGTGAAAGCTGCCTGCCACCTCCTTGAATGCCTGCATGGACAGGCCAATGACCTTAAGTGGTAATCTTTGTAAAATGGGCAGAGCCTTGATCCTTAGCATTACCATAAAAATTCTTTGTAGTTTCCTCCTACGCTGACAGTTTTATTTTTTACACTGACAGTTTTTAAGACACACTCTGGGGTCCCATTTCCACTTTCCTGCCGATAGATCCCACCTACCAGCTGTGCTTCTTCAATATCTTTTTACTCTCAAATTTACAAGTGTATCATTCCACTGTTGCTGTGTAACAAAACATCCTAATCTCAGTGGCATGATGCAACCTTTAATTGTGACTACTTATGTGCTTGTTAGGACACAGTAGAGCTAACCAAGGCTTCACTGAGCTATCTTGAGTTTTGCTTTTCAGTGGATATCTGTGGTTTGTCTCCTTGTGGACTTTTCTGGGTCAGGAGCAACTCTTCTTAGGTCACTGGCAGAAGAAAGAATGAAAAGGAAGAAACAAGTGGGAATTCTGGATTCCTGGGCACACATCTGGAAAACCACCCTTTTCTCCTACAAGCTCAATCAAATAGTCAAACCAAGTTGCAAGTTCAAACCTGAGCATAGAAGCAAAAAACAAACAAACAAAAACCCATAAACACCACCTCCATTTGGCAGGATCGAGGATGTAGAAGGATGAGGATAGAGGGCACATACTGCAATCTGTCACAAGCTGTCCAAAACCACTCACCATGCCCTTGTCAGCATGGACTTTGGTAACACACTGTCCAGAAATCTCCATGCTGCCCTGCAAGAAAGGAATTACTGCTTCATAAAACTGAGGAGGAGGAAAGCAGAGTCCTAACAGCTCTCCTGAACTCCCCAAAGGCTTCACAGTTCTTAAATATAGGTCCAGATGACACCCGACATTGGTTTTGTGAATACAAGCCCAGGATTTGGAGCCTGAAGTCTCATTCTGAAGTTTGAGCTCTGTGAAAATCCCATCAGTCAGGTCTCTGTAGTAAGTGATCCTGAAGACAGTCATCTTCATTCAAAACAACAGTGTGCTCTGCCATTGATTGATTGATTGATTGATTGATTGATTGATTGATTGATTGTTTGACTGGAACTGAACCCATGATACTGTGTATATTAAGCACTCTCTATCACTGAAGTCACACACAGGCTCCATCATTGAGGTGCTTTAAACATAGTCCCATTATTTTTTTAAAACGTTTATTTATTTTATGCATATGAGTACTCTACCTGCATGTACCCCTGCATGCCGGAAGACCACATCAGACACCACTATAGATGGTTGTGAGTCCCCATGTGGATGCTGGGAACTGAACTCCAGTCATCCTGCCAGACCCATAGAGTTTAGTAGCATAGACTTTTACAACAGGCGAATATGTATTACATTGAACTCTTATGCACAGGCATAGACTGAGAGTCCAAGAATGGTTCAGTTGCTTTTCCCATCTGAGGCTCTTTGTCGAATGAAAACCTTCCTTTGGGATTGGAGCATGCTGCCTCTTTTTATTGTCTTGGCATCAGAGAACCCTGGAATTGCTAAGTACAAATGTCATATGTGTGGTCACCAATTAGCCAAGGGTGGCTCTGCTGGTCTCACAAACACTATTTTCTCACAGGAAAGAGCACTGTGGCCTTTGGGCAAGTCAGATCTAAGTCACACCCTTGGCAGAGGAATGGTCCAGTCAAAATTCAGCAGGCCACCTGGTGACTGCACATTTTATTTGGACAAGCCACATACTTTTAAAACTTAAGCTCTTAAAAAATTCTTTTAGAAGTCTCAAGGTGACTGATGTATTTAAAAAAAATGAGCCAGGGCAAACAAGGATGACATTCTTTTAATTCCTTCCCCCTCGGGTCACTTTCTCCTTAACATTCAGATCCGTGCACGGCCATCTTCCATAATGGACCCTTGACCTACACAGAGGTCCATACCCCGAAGAAGTTATGAAGCAGTTGTACGGTTTTCCTAAGTTGATTCAATGGCCTTGTCACTCATTCCCACCAAAGCCCCAGCAGATGTTGGAGAACAAAGGTAGGAAATGAGAAACCTGAGCCAGGCCAGCAACTTTACTCAACCACTCTCTGAATGTGGTGCCAAGAGCACGGCCATAGGGAAGAGGGTGCTGCATGGGGACTCCAGTCCCTCTCTAGTGATGTGCCTGGCAACCCCATCTATCTTCCCCAGCCCATCGTATTTACATGTTTGCTGAATAAGAAGTATCTCCTTTGACCTTAGATTTATAATGTGGTTTTGATAAAATGTCTCCCATGGAGACTACCTATGCATCCCATAGGCAAAACTGATTGCTTAATATTGTCTTTGGTCACTATCACCTATCTTTGTCCCTAGGTGGCTGATTTTGAACAGAAGACATACTAATACCATATGAAGAAGTGCTGATGTCCAGGACACTTAGGACAAATATACAGTTATAGAGCAGAATTTTGGAAAAAATATTCTTTCTGGATGACTATTTTATTTATTGATTGATTTAGTTTATTCTGGGTGACTTTTATTTCTGTCTATCAAATATAATTTCCCTTACAAATAACTTAGCAAAGCTAAGGAGTGTTTCTTTTTCAGGTTTTCTCTGTGAAGACTGTGAGATCCCATTTAAGAAAGATACTAATGGATGTAGCAGCCCCGCTACTGGGTATGTTTCTAGAAGAAGGAACAGCTGCGCTCCCATGCTCCCATGCTTACT
Source organism: Mesocricetus auratus (assembly GCF_017639785.1). Taxonomy (NCBI): domain Eukaryota; kingdom Metazoa; phylum Chordata; class Mammalia; order Rodentia; family Cricetidae; genus Mesocricetus; species Mesocricetus auratus. The sequence goes on from NW_024429189.1 coordinate 114,279,670, forward strand.
GCAGCACTATTTACCGTGGCAAAGAAATGAAAGGAACTTAGAGTGTCTATCAAAGGATGAATGGATAAAGAAAATGTCATACATACGTACATACATACATACATACACACATATATAACATGTGGAATCCCATTCATCCATAGAAGGGTGAAAGCCTGGGGCTCATGGGATGACTCAGCAGGCAAAGGCACCTGTTACCAAGCCTGATGGCCCAAGTCTAATTCCCTGAGCCCACATGGTGAAAGAACCAAGTCTTGCAAATTGTCCCCTAAGCTCCACATGTACATTGTGACATATGTATGTCACCCAAAATATAAAATAAAATAAATGTAATTAGAAAGTGCTAAAGTCTATCTTTTGTGACTTTGTGGTTGAACCTGAGGATCACTAAGATGAGCCTGGCACAGAATGCCAATGCCATATGACCTCATTGTTTGTAGAATCTGGAAGAGTGCATTTCACAGAAGTGGGGAGTAGAATGCAAGTTACCAGGGCCTGGGGTATTGGTGATAAGGTGTTGGTCAAAGGATCTGAATCTGACTAGATGTGAAGAAGAAGCTCAAGAGGTCAGTGGGCATCACGGGGATGCAGTCTTGAAATCCTAAAAGAGAATGGATGTTTTCACCATGCCACACAATAACTATGTGAAGTCACATAATTGTTAAGACACCTTTCATCACTCTATAATGCATCTGTATCCCAAAACATCATGGATGCAATCCTGTTAGCAACAAGATAATAAAGCAAAGATGTTTGCATGTATCATGGCTGATGGAATGTCAGAATTGAATTTGCCATTCTCAGAGAGCTAAGTAGCGTTTTTAAAAAGGAAGCAACACAAACGTGTTCAAAATTACCTTATCATTTAATTAAGAAAGCTGGTTGAATAGAAAAGCCTCCTTCCTCCATGCTTATGTAACAAATCATAGTTTCTTGTTTTGGGGGTGGTGAGTATCCTTACATTTAAATTAAATCTCATGAATTCCCACTTCATTTATCCTAATATGAATCACAGACCAGCATTATCCCACATTTAAGTCACTGTAAGTCCTTTTGTACCTTCTTCACCATGTGTGGATACAAACCAAGCTGTGAAGAGCACTTCATAGAAATGGTGACAACTGATCAGGCTAGAGCATCAACTCCAGGAGAGGCAGCAGTATTAGGATTGCTCCCTTTATGATCCAACAGCATTGTGGGGGCTTTCTTTATATGTACCAATCTTCAATGTATCCTAAATAACAATAAGGAATGCATCTTTTTTGAGTGCCATGTTCTTCTGTGATGTACTAATAGAACCGATTTATCCACCAAAGTTATAGACAAAATAATTCTTCATTAAAGAGAAATTATTGAAAATAGTAATGAGGATATAATTAAAGCTGGCTCATCATCGTCAACAGCCAATGGAATTGTAAAGCACACCAGAGCCTCTTTCAACTGTTAGACTCAGCATGGGCACCCTGTCTCACTGCCAGCTCCATCTATCAAAGTGAGTGAATGCTGGTTAATTTGAATCCATTGGTTTTAATGTTTTGCTTATAATAATTGTGTGCATTTGTTTAGGTATTTACTAGATACTTAAAAGTGGCAATGATTGGATGTTTCTTGTGTTTTACAGCTGTAAAAGTTTAACTGGTGTATGCAGATGGTCTCCTACTGGGCTTTGATGTGCAGATTTTGAGCTTTCCAGTGGAACAGTGATATACACTTGGCAGACATCAGCTGCCCATTCCTGGTGGACGCCCTAAAAAGGGTTCTGTGCTCCACTTTCAGTGCCGTATTCAAGCGCTTACATGAGCTCTCGAACACTTTATCATGTTAGAGGCTGTTGCTCAACTGGGGGTTGGCAGGATTCAAAGTGTGTTCAGGTTAGAACAAACTAGGATGTTGGGTAGAATAAATAGTGTCTTGATAAACCCATCACAAGTTGAAAGTACTGAAGACCTAAGATGCATTATGTACCCCGCGCACTGAAACATTTTGCTCTTGCAAAATGGACACTGTTGAGTGCTAGCTATTACTCTTGTATAAGGAGTGGAGGGAAGCTGGGGTTAGCCGACTCTGTGGGGTGTCAGAGACAGTGTTGTACTGTACAACACTAACTGGGGTGGGAGCAAACAAAGAGTCTAAAATATGGTTTCCTGTAACATATACCACTTTTGCATAGTCCTGAAGTTGAGAAATTATGTCAATGGAACTGTGATTTAAATGCAATTTTCATTTAACATTTCCCTCCTTAGAATGGGTTTATTAGGATAAAACTCCATTGCAAATTAAGGAGCACTTGTATTACTAAAATGTCTGTGACCTCTACTGTGGGGTGACAGCTCCTACACTACCACTGGCCTCCACTGCTGGGTCCTGATATTAATTTAATGTGTAGTAGAAATGTATGAGGCCAGGCTTCTTCTTCTAGTGGTGAAAGAGCGGCATCGAGCTTGAGCCCCAGATCTGCCATCAAACTCTGAGCCGGGGGGGGAAGCAGAGCCAGCAACCCAGTGGGGAGCTGCTGCAGGGTGATGGAAAGAAACGTGACAAAGCATTGATTCTTGTTTCACTCTGCTTACTTCAAGAGCTGAGCAGATATGGTGATCCTCGTGTGGGTAACCTGTCATCTCTCCAGGATGGATCAGAGATGAAAAGCTAGCGATGGTCCCTGTACTTCATCTTGTTTCACGAACAGCTATCAGACTCTTGCTCTTTCTACTGTCAATCATGTTATTATAAAAAAATGAGTATTGTTCATTTGGGGCCATACAGGGAGCCAAGGTCTACATTTAGTGGGCCAAGGGACATGCTCACCACTTTCATGGAAATTCAAGTTGAAAAGTTTCATGAGGAGTCAAACTAATCCAGAACCAGTTGTGGGTAAAAGGTTGTTGTATTTACTCAGGGGTTGTAAAATATTCCCTGTGGGTCGAAACCAGTGTATTGTCCATTTTGAAGTAAAGTTTTATTGGTACACAGTGGAGACACTCATTCTCATTTTCTCCAGGGCTGTTTCTGTGCTGCTGTGAGAGAATTGAGGACTTGCCACAAAGCTTTACTTTTTGGCCCTCTACAGAAAATTTACTGGCTTTTGAATCCCCAAAACAACAGGAAAATTGTCCCTTTCATCGAGAAGCTGGGAGGGCAGCATGAAAGGTTTTCCATCCCTCTTGGTTGCAAGCAGTCAAATCTCATTCAACCCACCTCAGTAAATGATTTTAAACTTTACAGTCCATCTTTTGCAAAACCAACGAGAACAACAGAAGAACCACATTCCCTAGAGTTTATCATGCAGTAGTATAAAAGGCTAAGGATGTGGATGGACAAACTGGAGTCCCTTCTCTGCTGACCTGGCTGTGCCTCAGTGTAGGGAGAGGGTAGGGACAAATGTGAATGACTCTGGACTTTTGTAAAAATGAAGTACAACGTCTGAAGGGTTTGAACAGCACCTTGATGCCTTAGTGTTCAGCAGATACAAGGATCTTCCAGAGACATCATGGCTGTATCTCTCAGAAGAGAAAGGCGAGGTCCAGGGCCTCACACTGTCTTGCTGTAGTGTAGGATACTGCTGGCCCTGAAGGCCGCTCAGGTTTGTCAAAGGCCTTCTTCCTCTGCAGGAAGTAAGTATGCCATTCGCTAACAGTCTTACAGAAAAAGAAAGGGGCTGGGGAGAAGGTGCTGGAATTCAAATTCACAGGAATGCACATTCAGCTCTCTCATTCTGTACAGCTTCCCTCCTGGATTCACCTGGGAGAAATACAGGGAGCTTGTTCTGGGACAATCAATGGCCCAGAGCTTCCATAGAAAAATACACCAAACCCTTCTAACTATGAAGCTAGACCCTTCCTCTTCCCAGCCCCTTCTGCCTGGTTCAGCATTGCACTGGCGCCATCTAGTGAGCACAAATGAGAAGTTCCACTGTAAGGCATCTGCAAATCCTTGTCATCACATTCCAGTTTCCCTGGAGGTCACCTCCCCAGGCCAATGGACAGGCAGGCAGCACATATATGGGTCCCGGAGCCAATGTAGCAATGAACATGGCTGTGACAGTATAAGAGAGACAGAAATCAGCAGCCGACTTTCTTCTCACCAAGACATGCATCCTTCCTAACCCCTAGGTTGCTTTTGACAATGTTTGGAGCATTTGGGGATTTTAGGACCAGAAGATGTTACCGTTGTGGGTTGAAACAGGGCATACAGCTAAGCATCTTCCACAGTAAAGGTCACTCTACAATGAGGATGACCTGGTTTCCCATGTAACCCCAGCATGGGGAACTCAAAGAGTATTCCAGTGTAGGGCACCAAAACAGTGCCCCAATGTGTGGATCACAAATAGCATTCCAGTGTGGGGAGCCCAATATTACATTCCCAATGTGGGGAATCAGTACTGTTCTCAATATGAGGGGCTCAAACAATACCCCACTGTGGGAATCCACACAATAACCTGTCTACGTGAGGAAGCCTGCTCTGTTTGCCTATGTGGTGGTTTGTATGAGGTCCTAAGGCTGTAAGGATGTACACAGAGTTCCTGCACACATCAATGCTTCTGCAGAATCATCTTCCCATACTGTTCATTCTTTCAGGGAGTGTTTTCCCTCCAAACTCTGCCCAGCCCTCCCTCCCTCAGGGATGCCTGTGGGCACACCTCTACTTTGTGTCTTGGCTTCCTCATCCAAAGACAGACATTAGAGAAAGATGAAGAGACATGTGCTTTATTTGCAGAGGGAACCCTGGTAGGCCCTGTAAGAGACAGGGAAGAAAGGTTGGAAGTGTAGGGGCAAGAGGCAGAGGAGGGCAGGGAACCGAAGTTTGGGGTCCCTGATGGGAAAAGGTTACAGGGATTCATGCTGAGTGGTTTCAACAAGAAGGGAGAAGTGAGGTGCACCTCTAACTCCATCATAGAGGTGACACTTCTCTGGTCTGCAAACATTTTTTTTCCATTTTCGTTGTCATTTTATTTTGTTTTGTTTCCGAGACAGAGTCTTACTGTGTAGCTTCCCTGCTGACCTAAAAATTCTTGAGTCTCCTGCCTCAACTGCTCATACTCTGGGACTTTAGGTGACATCTTGCCATGTAGCTAAACTTGCATTCTCCTGCTCTGGTCTTTGGAAATGGACAGATTACCTCACTCCATTGAAGCTCTAGAATGAGCTGGTTCAGTTGAGGGGTCCACATGGCATGAGGCTAGCCCAGCCCAGGAGGATTCTCAGGGTATGACATCACCAAACAGATAATACTATTTCATGTGGTCTGCAGCTAATTGTCAAAGTTGGGTATTTTCAGGCTTGTCAGCAGACCCCTCCCAAAAATTGCTGCATCACATCCCAAGCTAGTCCTGACTTAGTTTGCTTAGTAATAAAGGCAATACTTTTATTCAATTTCCCATTTTCTGTCAAATGAATTAACTTTCTGAAAGGACAAATGATACCACAATGGAGAAATGAGGCTGTATTAGGAGCAATCAGAAAGATGGAGGGGAAGAGGGCTCAGTGCACTCAGTTCTGAGGATTCCAAGCCTGCTGTGTCAACCGCTGCCCTGGATCCTGGACTCCTTCCATGTGTACTGCTTCTGTGCTGTGTGACAGTGGTGAGTGGCTCTGACATCTGAGCTGGATTCCAGGATTCCCAAGAGCACGCAATGGGACCTTCTCTCCACTCTCAGCCACATGAGTCATCAAGAAGAACATTTGCATATCGGTGATTGAGAAAATATTCAGAGGGGTGTGGCTCAGCCTTTCCATTGCGATCCTGGTTAAATGGAAGAGATAATTCATGCAAGACCCTCAGTCATGGAGTCCAGTGGGGGTTGGGCTAAGAACTGTACAGCAAAGTGCCAGTATCCCACCCTAGGACCATTTCCAGTTGTGTGCCACTGGATTTTCAATGTTCTTTAATGTCTAGCTGCTACGGAGCCATCCACAGCCCATTACCCTTCTCGTTGCCTCCCCACTTCTTCCATAGTCCTCTACTGTACTTCTTGGTGACATCTTTCCAGCAAGTCCTTGCCTCTGAGCTTACACTGGTAGACATGTAATGGAAAGAGCCAGGGCATAGTAAGCCACACACTTTCTCTATTCAATGTCTTCCTCATTAGGACAGAGCCTGTGCCACTGTCAAACGCAGCCTCTACCTGGGCCTGTGAAGGAATGATATTCCAGGGGTGTATTGGACCAGCAGCCGCGTTATGCAGGAGCCAGTTAGAATGCAGAGGCTCAGGCTCCACCTTGGAGCTGTGGGGTCAGAGTTGCCTCAGCACTGTAGATGCCATGGCCAACAGCGCTCCCCAGGGTCCAGCTCCCTGAAGTGTGGGGACACCATGTTAAAGCCATCCCATTTGAATGGATGGGCAGTCCTCTTCTGCACTGGCTCCTATTGAGACATTTGCTTAGCATCATATGAGTACTGTCAGTCACAGTGTCAGATGATGTAGATATTACTTTGCCAATGTGACCACTCTCACTGTAGGTGGATGGCATAGGGCTTTTCATTGGGAACTCCTATGTGGACCCCCAGCTTCATCAGTTTGGGTGGATTCCTGGATACTTTACCACTTGTGTGTCCGCAATTCTAGGCCTCACTCATGCTCCCACCAGCCAGTGCCTATATCTCTCAGGGTATCTGTCCCAGAGCATTGACTATTCTGGTTTGTGTAAGGAGCTGGGACAGCCCTTAACCAGTGATGGAAGAGTCCATGACTCATCAGGACTCACAGACTCAGGCAATCCATTGCTACAGTGGCAGGATACAGATTAAAACCAGCAGAAGACAGGCATTGGGGACAGGCTCAGAGTGCCCAGGCATGGCAACCCAGCTCTCCTCCCCCATGGGGCTGTACTGGCAGAGCTTAGTTCTTTCACTGTTGATGTGAGCTGCAATCATACAGCTTTACTAACCACAGATGCTGAGTATCCAGTGTCACAAAGACATGACTAACTGCTCACCTGGCTCAACATAATCTCTAGCACTTTCTGAGGTCAAACTGACGCCAAGGCCCCCATCATAAATGACATTGTTAGCATGGGCTATCTGGTGAGGCCCAAGGTCCCAGGTAAATAAATAGACTCTTATCACCTGAGGCATTCCAAGGACTGAGAGGGGGCCTTCCATGAGCTGGCTAAAGATAAGATCTTTCTTAGGACAAGATTAACCCTTTACTGCATATAAAACAAAGCACTTCAGCTGCCTCCCTGCCCATTGAGTCTGCTCCAGTGGTGCCCAGCTGTGAGCCATCTCCAGAGCTTCCTGACAGGATGGATTACTCCAGACTGATTCCATCCTCTCCCTTGCTTGTTATTGTTCTGGGGCTAACTGATACCTTTCATCCCCTTGTTTCTTGGAATATGTTCTGAAGGGAATGACAAGAAATAATGCTATAAGACTTTTGTAAGTCCCAATTTTCCAAGTCCATGAACCTCCTGTGAGTTACTATGATGTCCCAGTCTCTACATGCAGGTCCCCACACAGATAGAGTCCCACTTACACGGATCACACCCTTCACTAGCTCTCAGCTCACACCACTCCCTGCAGGTTAGTTCTCTCTGCACTTACATCTTCTCAGGAGATCCCCCGAGCACCTTGGCCCCATGCAGAATCACTATTTTCTGGAATTCACCATTTCTGTTGGACTTTGCTCCCACGGTCCTCATGCAGCCTCTTGCTAGGTACTTCAGTCATCATGATGGATTCCCTGAGGACCAAAGGCTGTCTTCTGTGAAGCATTTTTTTTACATCACCATCTTCTGAAGGCATCTGGCAGTCCTGAGTCAGTTGTGGGAGCTAGGACCCAATTGAGACTGCCACACTCCTTCTGCTTGGTGACCTACCGACTTCTCACTCAGAAAATGACTTCTTAGAACTTCTCATGTAGGGGTGGGAGTAGGTGGTGATGAAGTCTCACCTTTAACCTGGATCCTGCTCATATAGTGTGGGGAGCTGTCTTTTCGGGAAGGACAAGACTGTGTCTCTCTCTGCCTACTGACATCGCTTTCCTTTCTCCCTCGGTCCTTTAGCGAGAGCCTCCTTATGACTTCTGCTCAGCAGAACAGAGCTTTTTCTGCACACAAGTTCCTAGTTACAACTTTTTGCATTCTCCAATTCCATCCAAGCCTCAAGCAACACAGAAATAAGAGGGCAGGACCATGTCCATCTTACTGATGAGAAGACACCTACCAGAGATGGCAGTGGCTACATGTGCAGTCCAGGCCCTGGCATATCAATTTAGGACTGCAATGTAGCTTTAAACACTGGTATTATTACAGAATTGTTTGACATTTTCATTAAAAATATTGTGTATCTTGACCATATTCTTCCTAGTTCCCCTCTCCTGTTCCACTGCTCATAGTCACCAGTCTCTTCCTAAATATCCCTGCTTCTGCTTGCAGGTTACTTATTTGTGTATATACATACATAAAGCAAATGTATTTGTCTTTCTGAATCTGTCTTATCTCATTAATATGATGGTTTCTAGTTCTATCTACTTTCCCACAAATGACATTAATTTATTCTTTTTCATGCTAAGGAAAACACCAGTGTGTGTAAGGAAAAGTCCAGTGTGTGTGTGTGTGTGTGTGTGTGTGTGTGTGTGTATTCATGCAAGCATGCATGCATGCACATGTCTTCACTTACTTGTCTCATTCTCTTTAACTAATCATCTTTGGTCAACATACCTTTTGAGGGGCACGATTCCAACCTAACGTTCTCTTAGCTCACAAAATGGTAAGTGCACATGAATCTCAGTGAAGACTGTGAGAGCAAGTCTAACACGTGTACTGTCTCTCTGCAGGACAATGTGCACCCAAGGATGCTGAGATGCTCAAGGTGGTCCTGGCTTCTGAGCATCTGCAATGGTGTCAATGTGTCCTCTCCAAAAGTTTGTTGATCCCAATGGGGTTCTTCGGAGGTGATCAGGCTGTGAAGGCTGCTCCCTCACAGATGATGTTAGGAGGCTCCTCACAGCATTTGGATCCCTCATCCCCTCATCTTTTAATTTCCATCTTTGCAAGGACACAGTGTTCCTCCTTGATTCATCCCGGAGGATGCAGCATCAAGGTACTATCTTGGAGACAGAGAGTAGTCCTTATCATACATCTGACCTGTTGAAGCCTTGGTCATGGGCTTTTCAGCCTCCAGACCTCTGAGCAATATATTTCTGTTCTTTATAAATTACCCAATCTCAAACATTTTATGAGATAGCAGCAGAAAAAGATTGAAATACTTCTAAATTATTAAAGACAAAGTTTTTATTGTCATCAGAGTCATACCACAGTCACATGATGTATCCATTAAGGTCCGGTCAAAGAATTAGCCCACGATATGTGTTCCAGATGAAGGGATTAGTTACAATCCACTGTTTATAAACTTGGAACAACTGACAGGTGAGCTAGCATCTTCCGCATCTGCAATGAGGTTGTGAAGCCAACATAAGATGGGGAGCCTTTCAAGGCCCTGAGTAAGTTTCCCAGTGGAATCAATTCAAGAAAGTACCAGCTGGCTCTAAAAGAAAGTCTGAGAAATACTGTTTGGGGGGAAAGTTGTGGGGTGGCTCTGGAGATGCCAGCAAATGCTGGGCAGATATGCTTTGCAAATGCTGACAAGGAGTGGAGATTAAAAATAGAATTATATGGACTTAGTGACAGTTGTGGTGGTTTAAGCAACAATAAAACAAGACAAACAAACTGGAAGAGCTATGTAGCCTTCTGAACAATAGGACTAATGTATGGATGGCCTGTTTGTTCTGTGCACTGTCAAAGCTTGGTGACAGTTCTGGGTCTCTTCATCCCTCCCAAGGGTGGGCAGCCGGTAGGCTGATGTTGCCTCTCCGGTAGTCTGGTGTTGCCTCTACTATAAGATTAAATAGTCAGAGCACCTTACCCTAACAGCTTAAAATGACATACTGAGAACAGCAAGTATAATCCCCTTATGTTTACATGGTACGGGTGCCCTTTGAAAATCTGATTAGCTCTTTTAATTACCAGGGACCCATTCAACACTTAGCTGGCAAATAGCTAGATCTAATTAATACTCTCTGTGTGTCAGGAAAACATCATTTATTTCACTTTCTGTGCTCTCAGCTTTGGAGGCTTCAGAGTTCAGCACTCAAGGCACATCAATGGCACTGCTTCTTTCTCTTTCACCTTTGCTCTACATTCTTCCGCTGGACCATAAAGTGGTCCAGCACTCTCTGGGTGGTCTACCCGGTGGGAGGGATGCTCACCGAATTATGTAATTGCTAATTACATTGGAAATCTGGCACAGAAGAGACAAGGGCAAGAAGGGGAGACGTAGTCCTCAGACTTTCTCTACTCAGTGCTGTGGATGGAGGGGTACTTCGCTGCTTGGGACAGTGATGAAAGTAAGTTATTTCCATAATGTCTGAGAGCTGTGCCCCGACTGTGGGAAAGCATTGTAGAGCTGGGAAAGAAAGAAAGAAACAAAGAAAGAAACAAAGAAAGAAAGAAAGTGCCCCAGGGGCTGGCATCTGTATTGGTTTGAATGCTGTCTTGACCTCCATATTCCATGGTGGCAGATACTAGAAACCCAATCTATACCTCTGTGAAAAGGTAGAGACTTGGTGTTTAGTGAAGGCAGCCAAGCTGTAAATCCAGGTTTAGGCAAGGTCTGCAGAAGCCACCTGATAGCTTCAGGAGGACAGAGTCAGGGGCTTCACTTAAGTGAGAGCTTCTGTAGCCTCAGGGGTTGTCACTCTGATGTTATGAAAGACCAGAAACACCCAAACTTCCATCTCCTAGTGTTTTGATAACCAGGGCTGTGACTATCTAAGGAGACAGAAGGTCTTGGAGGAGCCAAAGTGCAGATTGGCACATTCACAGCTTCCATTTGCCCCTGATGTGTGAACAGACACTGTTCCTAGAACTTCATCAAAGCTGCTGCAACAGGTCCTTCCAAAAACTGACGGGTGGGGGGAGTCCTGGATCCAGGGCAATATCATTGGTATTTTTCTCAGTATAAAGCATTGTCAGGTAGGGCATTTATGCTAATATAAAACTACCCAAACGCCTTAAGAGAAATCTCCCAAGAGCATGGCGCTCTAATCCCTGCTATGTCAACTGCAATGAAGCAGAATTGGCAGCAGAGGGCAGCAGAAGACACTGTTTGGAAATTCATACTGCAACCTGGCACAGTCTTCCCATGCCTCACCAGCTGGAGCCCAGGCCAGCACTGTTGCCAAGACCTCACCCTTCCTACATGACTGCTTGTCAATAGTCTGGTGGAGAAGCTGTGGGTCAGTTGCTTATCCCTAGGGACATAGGGAGGGTCAGGGCAGGACTGAGGGGAGAGAACTGGGTGGTGTTCTCACGTCCTCATCTGCGTGACCAGGGAGTGGAGCCCAGATGGGGCTACCGTGGTAGGCAGGCTTACCTGCTGTCCTGGTGCCAGTGAGAAGTGCCTTGGGGGTTTAGGCAGCTGTTTGTTTGTTGGAAGACAGAAAACTCTCTCCCGTGATTCCTCCAGATCCCTAGGCTCTGGATCTTACAGGCAAAAGCCTGGGTCTCCTCCCTGAGCAGCTCAGTGACTGGATGCCATCAGCCCGGCTCTCCTTAGAGTCCCTGAAGTTGAGATGAGAGCTATGGCAACACCGAACTGACCATGGGAAGAGAAAAGACTGAGGTCCGGCAAGCTCTGGGGACAGAGAAGTCCTGGGAGGAAAGCAGGCCCCACTGCAAGCAATCTGTGCAGTTTGTAGTTTCTAATGTGGTTCCTTAGCTCTTGGTGTCATGGTTTTCAAATGCCACACCAGGGACTGTGGAGCTCTGGTTCCCTCAGGGTCACTGGTGAACCCTTTAACTTAACTGTTCCCTCTCCTCCTTTGGTACCTCACTCCCAGGTCCTGATAATCACTCCTTTACTCTGCCATCTGTTTAAGCTTAGTTAGGAGACCCCAGAGCTGCTCATTTCATCCCCCACTGAGCCAAGGCCCTCTGAGCTCTCAGCTGATGCAGTGCGCATCTGAAGGAGGGGCAGTGCCTACTCTCCTGTCCCACAAGACAGGTTGTTCCTTCTCCTTTCTGATGCTTACTCTTCAGCCTGGGCTGTAGTCTTAGTTTACTTTTTCATTTCTGTAACTGAGTATCAAAGATTGGGTAATTTATAAAGAACAGGAGTTTATTTAGGTGACAGCTGTGGAGGCCCAAGATCAAGGGACATCACGCAAGGACCTTCCAGCTGGTGGACTTCTGCAGGGACACAGGTTGTGCAGGCCAACACATATTGAGAGCAAGTCAGGAGGTTGCTTTGTTAGCAAAATCCCTCACTTGATACTCCAATTATGGGTTAACATAATTGAAAGGGCAGAACTCTCACTTTTAGAAGGTCTCTCTGGTCCAGTCTCTTAATACCCCACAGTGGGGTGAGGATTAAGTGTCAACACAAGCTTTTTAAAGATCTTCAAACCAAAGTGGAGACAGTTCTTACGCACAAGTTTGCTTAGCTGAAGACCTCAAGGCTCCTAGCAGTTCAGAGCTGTCTCCGGGACTCTCCTAAACACTTTTGGCTGCTTCCCCTCTGATCCAATTTTCAGCATCTTCTGCACATAGGAGACAGCATCTCCTGTGTAAGGTCTTCCTGTGCCATAGTTATGGGTTCAACTGATTTCTCATCTCTCTGGGACTCCTATCACAACTGTCTATTAATTCTTAAACACCATGCTTGATATATGTATATATCATATACATACGGCAGAGAGAGAAAGGGAGAAAGAATATAAATATATATTTTAGTTACGTTAGGAAGAGAGGGAGGTCTGTCTATCTGTTCTCTGTTACTCTATGTCAGCTGAAAGCAGATGTCTCCATTTCATTCCTCCTCACTCTCCTAACCCAGCTCTAATCTGATGATCATTACCATAAACACTGCCTCACTCTCTCTTTCTGGTTGGTTAACTCCAGCTCTCTTCTGACTCCTTGCTGGTCTCTGTGCAGCTCATCATGATGTCAGAGCAGCACACCAGGGAACAAGTCTGGCTTTGACTTCCTAGTCAGGAGTCCTGGTCAATTGTGATGCCTGGCAATCTTATTGTTTGGCCCATGTTCACTCTCCCATATGTTTTCTTACATGATCACGTAATACTTTCTTTCTCACCTCAACCTGCCTCCCCCCCCCCTCTCTCTATTCCAGCTCTATTGGGAAAGTATAAACAACCAGGCATATACTGAAGGTCATGCGTCACCTCTTCTCACTCTCCCTGCACCCTCCTCTCTACCTTCTTGCCCATTTCACCCTGCATTGTCCTATCCTCTCTCCTGCACTGTGGAGCGCTTGCCTGCCAGGGGCTCATTCCTACTCCCATCCAACAAGCTTGCTGTTGTTCATTTCACCTTAAATAGCTCAGGACTCTTCTTCCTTGGCCACTGCTCTGCCTCTCTGTTCCCCACGAGCAGCAAACCATGAACCTCACTAGGGACATTGAAGCCTGCCTTCCCATTCCTCCTCATCCCACTTTAGGCTGGATGTAACCAACACCCACCCATACCTGCTCTTGTCCATGTGACCTCCATGTTACTGAAGCCAAGGTCGCCTCTCAGCTTCACCCTCGATGACTCAGTGTCAGCCTTTGACTTGCTCACTCACCTCCTTGTTTCTGAAATTTTCTCTGTACTAGGTTTCCAGCACTGCACACGCTTTCTTTCCCAGTCACGTGTGCCGGCTTTGCCTTATGTTGATAACCTTGAAAGGTGGAATGTCTCAGACTCTGTCCCTTGGTCTCTTCTCTCTTGTTAAGAAATAACCGTATCTCCTTTCATGATGTAAATAACATCAATATTCTGAGACCTCCATGGTTTTGTTGTTGTTGTTATTCTTTATCTGTTTTTGAGGCAGGCTCCCATTCTGTAACCCAGGCTGCTCTTGAACTAGAATCAATTCTCCTTCTTCAGCCTCCCAAGGCCTAAGGTTATAGGCATAAGCCACCACTTCTGACTCATCCTTGTGTTTATATAGTTAACCCAACCTCTTCTCCCAATCTTTCATGATTTCCTTGAAGACAATCTTAATAGGATATCTGGACCTAGCCACTTTTTCCAGGCTGGTTAATGAAAATGTCATCACCCTAACAGCTCAGGTCTTGGCTTGTCTTCTTATGCTACGCCAACTCTAACTGAACCAGTTCACAAGATGCCAAGAGCAGAACACGTTTCATCATCTTTTCTACAACCAGCCTGCTTTAAATACCATCACTGAGTCATTTTCCAGGCTTTAATACTTCTCCATCTATAGTTGATTATCAACAAGACCCCAGATACTTGATGTCTTCAAAGATCAAAGTCACATGATGGCAGGCCCATGGTCACAGCCTCCACTGCTTCTGTTTAATTCTGAATGAAGACAAGTTCTGCTACGCCTTGCATGTCCTTCTGATCTGGGTCCTATTCCTCAATAATCTGGGACTCTCCCTTCAACCTGCTTTCTGAGGCAGTGGTCTCTGTGATCCCAGGCTTACCTATTCTTTCTCTGCAAGCCCACTTGCTCATGCATTTCCCTCAAGTCATGGCCCAGTTTCTTAGGGAGGCCTCCCAGCACTTCATGTAATTCTGCCATGCCCTCTCCCTCCAGCTCTGTCTTCTCTCTTCCCTGAACGTGGAAAAAGAGAAGGATATTTCAGTGACCCTGAACCATGGCCCATTTCATAAAAACTGTCATTCCAATCTGCACTCTGGCCAACGGTGCATGGAAACTCTTTGCCACCACATGTTGACTAAAATTTTTACTTTTTTGTTGTTTTCTTTTTAAAAATGTATTTATATTTTATATGCATTGGCATTTTGCCTGTATGTATGTGCATGTGAGGGTGTCAGATCTTGAAGTTACAGACAGTTGTTAGCTGATATGTGGGTGCTGGGAATTGAACCTGGGTCCTCTCAAACAGCAGTGTTCTTAACTGCTGACTCATCTCTTTAGTCCTTTATTTCTTTTTCTTGCCTATAGTCATTCAACAGGTGAGATGTCCAGTTGTGGTTTGGAGTGTATTTCCCTGATTGTTTCTGGATGGTAAGTATATTTTCATTGAAGTGTCATGGAAGATGCAGAGAACATTACATTAAGTGAAGCAAGCTGGACATGGAAAGATAAATATCTCATGTTCTCATTAATTTGTGGCAGCTAAATAAACTAATTTCAGAGAAGTAGAGCAGAATAATGGTTATCAGAGGCTGGGAAGTTAGGGGAAAGAAAACTTAATGACTAAATGAACAAATCCAGTTAGGTAGGAGAAATAAGTTCTAGGTTATTCTATGGCAAAGTGGTATAGATAACTTACTTTTTCAGATGAGCTGGAAGAAAGAATTTTGAATCTTTGCAGCACAAAGAAATGACTGACAGTTGACACAATAGGATGCCTGATTCTAATTACCTAGCACAACTTGTATTATTACTATAATGTAAGTAAAATAATAAAAGAGATGGAAGGAAAAGTTATCATGCCAAAGCATCACTGAGACAAGACCAGTGAGGACAGCGTACACTTTCTTGAAAGCAAAACACCTTGAATATTTGCTTCTCATTCCAGTGGCAACAATTTATACTCATCTTCACATAAAAGTGGCGGGTCACTAATAATGCACCTTATTTTTATTCTTTGCTCCATGGAGGAAGGGGCAGTCACTCTCTCAGGCAGTGCTCTGAGACAGGATCATGCCACTAAGATGATCTCTCTGATTGTCCCTGTGATTTCCATGCAGCAGTACAGTAGCCAGCCTCTCTGCTCAGCCTGTGTCTGATGGTTGATAGAAATGTGCAGGTCTGGGACATAAATGCAGCATCTTCCTCCTTCTTGACTTAATGCAGATAGACCATGAAATGCTCCTGCTGTATGCCTCATGGGTGAGACCTATGCATCCAGAGTTCTCACCTGGTCTCACCCACCCCAGTACCCAGCCATAGCATGTACAGCCACATGAGGGTAAGAGCAACTGTGGCACAAGATTTTTAGGAACACGTTCACAGTCTCATAGCCCAGCTGACCTGGTGCCTGGCCTGTATGAGAAAATCCCACTAAGTGCAGTTTGGCAGCTACGGTGCCACAGGTGATTCACTGTAGACATGAGCAGTTGTCTTAAAACTGTTGTCATGCAATCTCTCCACATATTTGCCTTGCTATTGTTCTTTCTTTTTTACAAGTTAGGGGTTCAATCTGTTCTCTTCTTGCAGATGGAATTAGGAGCTCTTCCAAATTTAAACATTGAGCAGTATACTTATAAATAGACTTGATGCTAGGGGCTTGGGGGCCAATGGAACTGTAACTATTTTGCTCTGTGGTGAAGACTGAACTCCAAAGTGCTAAGCACAGATATAGAGAGCAGCTGTAGGGAGACAAGTTCTACCTCTGTTCTGTTCACTATACCATGGGAACTTACAATTTCTCACAGTGCAAACGCATTGCACATTAGTAATTTGTGCTTGCTGCAAATGAGAATACATGCATGTATGTGTATGCATGGGTGCTGTCTATGTGTTGTGTGCGACTTGAGAAACTTCAGGGTGAAAGAACACTTACACTAGAGAGGCAAGAGACCTCTGTTGTTGTTGTTGTTGTTGTTTTTGAGAGACAGCCAATGAGACCCAAGGAGGTGGGGCAGGAGTGTGGAGTGCCAAATGCTGGCACTGGTGGCTAGTTTAGTAATATCACTCATCTCGACTGACTGAATGCTTGTTAGAATGAAAGAGAAGTGGGAGTGATCTGTCAGAGGGAGGACAGGGCTGTCTGAGCCAAGTGGCCTTAGATTAGTTACTAGTCCTCCTGGCTCCACTTCTGTGTTCCAGATGTGATGGGATCAAGTAGAGGAAGCACAGAAATCTTCCCATTTTGCTCCTTCTCACAGCTGGGGCTGTAGCCAGTCATGCTTGCTAATGTTCAGTTCCCAAGGGGCTCAGAAGAGACCTAGTTTGTTTTCCAGCGATTCCTGTCCAGCACTCTCAGCAGACTGTGGCAGAGCATGGCAGTTCTTCTAGACCTCACCACAAAGAGCACCAGAGAGCACAGCAAACAGCACCACCAGAAAATGCTCTCACCAGAGTTTTGCCTGCTTTATCTAGAATGGAACACAGCTGAGTTAGAAAGCTCAAGGCTGAGTGTGTTCAAAGCTCAGAGAGAGGATGGGGCTACTGAGGCACAATGCTGGGGATAAACTCCTCACTCTGCTTTGATGGATCTTGAATTTTGCTGGCTTGTGCTTGGAAAAAATGATGGTGGTCATTTCCTTCTCACATCAAAGAAGCTTCTGGAACTTTCCAAGGCCTCAATTCTTTCAGTCTCAAACTTACTTTTTGAATATCAAGGCAGTGGTAGTGAAATATATTGTTTTCAGCCTATATCCTTCGTTTTTCCTTCTAAGTGCACAGAGATTAACCTCAACTACCTTACGGCTTGGGTGGTTGCATGTGGCAACCTTGGAAGCTAGTTAGGTAGCCTGATGTCAAGTCCCTGAAGCCCTCTACGTGCTCTTACCTCCCTGCTCAGTCCACTACCACTGAGGCATCTGGAGACTCCCGGAGGAAGGTTGAGGGCCAGGTGCAAGGAATCTAGTTCTCTAAATGACTTTGTAAAGCACAGCCATCCTGTTCCCACTCTTACCATTCCACAGACACTGAGTGGTCATTCTATAAGTAGGAACCACCTTAGTGTTCTAAGCCTCCATGACAATTTCCCAAGGGAACTAAGACTAGATGCCATAAATTAGGGTGGCTAAAACCACTGAAATGTTTCCTCTTTTAATTTTGAGCTGTTTGTGGTTGTGTTATCTGTAAGGAATCTCAGAAGAGACCATTCCTGCCTCTTCTTCATGCCTGGTGGCTTCAACATTATCTGGCTTGTATATACAGTCTCTCAAGCTCTTTGTCCCCATGTGATATTCTTGCTTGTCTGAGAACCTGACCAAATTTTACCAGCTATGAATCAGGGCTCTTCTTAATGCAAGGTGTCTGTGTCTTAGCTTAGTAATACCTGCAGAGGTGCTGTTTCCAAATAAGGAAACCAAATGTTGAGACTATAAAGTGTCTCTTAGGAAGGTACACAATTCAACATGTGATAGTCTCTGAAACTGGCTTGATGGGGGATGCCCTCTGTCTTCTGTGAATAAGTTTCTTTTATTGATTGATGAATAAAGCTGTTTCGGCCAATGGACAGGCAGGCTTTAGGCAGGTGGGAAATCCAAACAGGAATAGAGAAAGGTAATAGGTGGTGTTGGAGAGTTGCCAGCCAGACCTAGAGGAAGCAAGATAAAAATGCCTTACTGAGAAAGTTACCAAGTCATGTAGCTAAATATAGATATGAGTTATGGGTTAATGTAAGTTGCAAGAACTTGTTAGTAATAAGATTGAGCAATAGGCTAAACAATTTGTAATTAATATGAGCCTCTGTGTGTTTATTTGGCTGCAGGAGTGGGCAAGACAGAAACTTCTATCTACACTGGCTTGTTCGCTATACTGCCTGGTGTTATTTGAAAATTGGTACATGTCTGACACCGATCACCACTTTACCATTCATGTTTATCAACAAATACTATTTTATTATTTGAATATGGCAATGTTTTAAGCCATTCACTAAATGAAGCTCTCATGACTGTTTTCAATTCTGGCAATTATGATTTTTTATGAACATTTGTATATAGGCATGATGGCTAGTTTTGTTAACTTTACACACATGTGAATTTCAACTGAAGACTTGCTTCCCTTATATTAACCTATGGACATGTCTTCGCGGGCACTTATTAATTAATGATTGTTGTGAGAGGGAGAGACTAGCCCACTGTGGGTGGGTGGTGGCTCTGCTGGGTAGGTATAAGAAATCAAATTGATTTCTGGGTTGTACAAGAAATAAAGTAGAGCAAGCCATGGGGAACAAACCAGCAGTCAGTGTTCCTTCCTGGTATCTGGTCAGTTTCCGCTTCCAGGTTCTTGTCTTGAGTTCCTGTCTTAGCTTGCCTCAAAGATCAACTGTCACCTGAAATCCAAATAAACCCTTCATGTTCCACCTCAACTTGGTTTTAGTCAGTGTTTTATCACAGGAACAAAAAGCAAATTATAAAAACTGGTTTCAGTTTGGACAAAAACTCAACTCACAAAGCATCTGTACAGGAATGCTCTTACTGACTTATATGGTAAGCAAAATATAGATAACAACAGCAATCCACAGATTCAGCACAATCCACGTTAAAATTCCAACATGAGTCCTCAGAAACTGAAACAAATAAAAAACTCAATCTTCAACTTCACATGGAAATACAAAATGCCCAGGATAGCAAAAACTATCTTTAGTAATAAAAGAACTGCTGGAGGCATCACTTTCTCAACCATTGTAGGCTATTGTCAAGGCTATTATGTTATAGAACCTGAAAAATCGATCTGATTTCTCAAACAGAAGCTTCATTCCTACTGACTATCATTCATGGTGCAGAAGGCACTTTATATGTTACTAGAGGAGAAAAACAATTCAAACTCTGTGACCTACAACAGAGACCTGCCTGCAAGATATGCTGCTGTAATAGTGGCATAAATGTGGAAGTAAGCAACCATTAAAAAAATATTGGATCTAAGGCCCACTCCATGAGATGAATCCCCAAGCCTGGTGTGGAAGAGTATGATACAGATGTGAGTTTAAATTTGTATTTTATTCATTTTAGACAGTGTATTCATACAATATGTATTCTGAAAATGTTTTTCTGCTAGTCTGTGGTTTGCCTTATTTTTGGATAGTGTCTTTGCAGAGCAAGAATTTTTCATTTTAATAAAATGTAGCTTTATTAAAATTGATAAATTTTTATTTCATGGATCATGTCTTTTATGCTATATATGTGAAACATTAATAATCATATCCAAGTTCATCTAGGTTATCTCCTGTCTTTTCCAAGAATTTTGTAACTTCACCTTTTATATTTCTATGATGCATTTTCAGTTAATTTCTTGTGCTGAATCTAAGGCTGTGTCTACATTAATTTTTCTTTTTCTTTTTGCCCCCACATCAGGAAGTTTGGTTACCCCAGCATTATTTGTAGAATAGACTTTCTGTGCTCCATTTTATCTTTTTGATTTCTGTGGAGGAAGATCATTGTTTGTGTGGGTTTATCTCTGGGTGCTCTGTTCTGCTCCAGGCCTAGGCTGGATTACTGTGGCTTTGTAGTCTCAAAGCTGGGTAAGTCTGTACTTTGATCGTCCTTTCAGGATTTGGTTTATTTTCTGGGTATTTTTGCCTCTGCTATGTACTTTCCAGTTTGGCAAGATCTACAAAATTATCATCTGAGATCTTGATTGGTGTTACACTGAGTCTGTAGATTAAATTTAGAAGAAATGACATTTTGATAGTACCAAGACTTCCTCTCCACCAAAGTGGAATATCTCTCCATTTCACTCTATCCCCTGTCCCCACTTCCCACTTGTCTTAGTTTTCTTTCTGTTCCTGTGATAAAATATTGACCAAAACTATCTTCCAGAAAGAAAGGATTTATTTCATCTTACAAATTATACTCTGTTATTGAGGAAAGCCAAAGTAGGAACTCAAGGCAGGAGCTTGAGGCAGAGACCGTAGAGGAGCACTTCTCACTGGCTTGCTCTCCCAAGCTCATAGTAGCAAGTTTCTGTATACAGCCTATACACATGCCCAGGACTAGAACTGCCCAAAGAGATAGGCTCTCCATCAATTAGCAATCAAGACAATGACAGACAAGCATGCCCACAGGACAGCTTGACGGAGGTAATTCTTCAGAGGATGTTCACTTTTCCTAGGTGTAACAAGTTGACAACCAAGTTTAGCCATCATACAACTTAGACTTTTATCTTGAATATTAGCTCCCTATTCTGTTATGTCATCTGTGTTCTAGTAGTTACTCTAACTGCATTTTTAAACTTGGCTTTAAAGACGGTATGTTTTGATGAAGCTTTTTCATATGCCCTTCATTTCCATTAAGCCACCCTCTGACCACTTAGTTCCCCAGCCCTCACCCCCTCTATATTTGAACAGTTCTACCTCCAGTATTTTCCCTCTACTTTTACTTAGCTGTATTTTACTAACTTTCCTCCCTTAAGAGCTATAGGACTTTTTAAACATGTGCTTTAAAATCTCTAGCTGTGTGGGGAATTTTCAACTACGCTCACTTACTGATTTATACTTACTCCACCGTGGTTTGCCATTGTATTATTTTATGGCACAGGATGAGGTGTCCTTCAATGCGATTTCAATGGCATCTCAAGAAAAGTATGTGTTCAAGTGTAGACTGCAGATTTAAATTATGTCCAATTGATTGGTTGTACTTTTGAGTTCAATTTTGTCTTATTGAATTTCTGCCTGCTGGTTCTGCAAATTTCTGATAGAGACACATTGAAGCGTCCAACGATTACAATGGACTAGCTCATTTACCACTGCAGGACTATCCACTTTCCCCCATATATTTTGAATGTTCTCTTATTAGATTCATGCTTATTAAGGATTCATATTGCTTATTAGATAACTGACCTCATTAATATCAAGCAATGACCTTCATATTCCTGATAGTTTTCCTTGCTTTGGAGTCAGCATAGCATTAGCATGGTCTATCTTTATTCACATATTTGCTGTTAATCTATATACATCATCATAAGTTTAAAAATGACTTCTTGTATATGCTTACCAAGTCTTGTTTATTGACTCATCCTGACAATATGTTGTTTTTTAGCTTGTGTATTTAGATTAGCTACAATTTGTTGTTAACAAGGGAAAGGGAGACATGAACTGGTCTGGAAAAGCTGGGAGAGGCAGGATATAAACCAGAGTTGTATTGTGATGAAGAGGAAGTTTCCCACACAACTGGGTGAGGAGTCAGACCAGAATTCAAGCAACAAATGGTAAGTGGCTCTTTGGATATGGACCTCCAAGTGCAAGGATTCTTCCTGGCAAGCTTCGTTCTTATGGTAGTTGCTTTTCAAACATTCTTTCCAATGCTTTTCTCAGATAGTTCAGGTTAGTCTCAAACTCATTACCTTCCTGCTTCAGCCTCTTGAATGTTGGGATTTCAGGCATGTGCCACTACTCCTGGATCTTAAGGAGGTTCTGAGAGTCTTGTAGGACTCTTGGCATTCTACAAGTCCAAGTGGAAGTCATTCTGTGTTTCCTCTGCCTTTAGAGAAGCACAAAGTCCACTTTTCTCTTTATTGAAAATTAAAATTATTTTATAGCATGCTTGAATTACTATCTATCATGCTTGTTTCATTTTCTGTTCAAAACTTTTGTGGTTTTAAATGACAGTGTGTCATTCAGCTTATCTCTGATCTTAGTATGCTAAACATATTTCTTTTAAAGCATTTCTTCTAGTAGTTGACCTAGGTTTACAATATAAAGTCACAAATGACTCATTTCAAATCATACTACAGTGCTTCACCAGTGATGAGACCATTTTGTAATCAGCAATTCCCAGTGTCTTCCTATGTCATCTCTGCCATGAATTTTATTGATATGTAAGCCAGTCACTGAATAACTTGTCATAAGAAACAAGAATAAGAAAACTGAAATTTTACTTGTATTATTTTAAAAATGAGAAATTTATTTCTTCTCCCTTTTCTATGGATTATAGCTCTTAGCCTATATCACTGTATAGTAATTTTTCTTGTCATTGTGACTACATTCCTTCAAGGAGTAAGGATTTATTTGGGCTCATAGATTTGAGAAAGACAGTCCATCATGGTGGGGGAAGCATGTGACAGGAGCATGAGGTGGCTGGTCAGGTTGTCTGCATCAGAACTCAGAGAGAGATGACTGCCAGTGCTCAGCTACCTTCCTTTCCCTCTTTCATCTCACTCAGGACCCCAGCCCATAGGATGATGCAATGCACTTTCAAGGTGGGTTTCCTTGCTCATCCAATCTCTTCAGGACAGGACTTTACTGATCCAGAGTTGGGTCTCCTAGGTGAGTCTATGTCCAGTCAGTCGACAGTTAACTGTTGCAAGAACCATTCTGGGATGCTGGGTTTTTAAGTGAGGCTGTACTCCTGGCAGTGAACATTGCTTGTGTTTCTCCAGTCTGCCCCTTTCCCTGTAGCTGGAAGAGGCTGGCCAGACAAGACATCTGTTGCTGTCAGGTCAGCTTTCTGGGCTGTGGCTCTTGTAATGTTTCTAATAGAGCTTGGGAACTGTCACTCCATCCTAACCAGTAAAAAGCTGAACAAACCAATTGGAGGTGCAACTCAGTAGAAGAGTGCTTGCCCAGATTGCACAGAACCCTAATTTTGATCTCTAGCACTTGAGGCCTGGGGTCAGCGAGAGAGAGGGACTGATCAAATTAAAAAAAAATCAACAACTCTTCTTTAATCCTTCAAAGAAGTGAGGTTACAGGGTGGGGGCTGGGGGGCCCCTCTGTCCCCAGATTTGGGAAAACAAGTAATTTTAGGAGTCACAACTCACCCCTGCAGAAGACCACCAGTAAATCCTCTTCAGGAACCACAGGTTGGACAGCCTGGCCGTAGCTGAAGAATGGCTGTTGATTTGACTCTGTGCTTTCTCTCTGGCTGCCACTCAGGTACAGAATGAAGAGCCACATCTTCAGCAACGTGTACTCAATCCTCTTTTGAACTGTGGTTAGTCTCTGTGATGTCCGTTTAGTAGGTTTGCTGTAAAAATTCGGGGGATGCTTAGGACTGTGTGTTAGTGCCAAGACTGTGATGGGACCTGAATGAGTACTCAGGGATTAATGCACTAAATGCCATACTGAAGATGAAGAAACCAATTTGGATCAATGGGCTAGATCCCATTTGAAGGTGAAGAAATGAGTTTAGTGGTTATACAAGCTACCATGGTCACACAGTGCATAGTGACATTCTTTATATCTCTGAACCCAAGACTCCATGTTTGGTGTAGGACTGGTGAAAATGTGGTAACTGAGGGATGAAGACAACCAACCCAGATCACAGTCTCTTCGAATGACACTAGGAAATATTTTCTACACATTCCCCCATTCTCTCTTTAGTCTGAGCTGGAAGCCATAAAATCAGTCAGTGCTTCACAGGGGTCAGTGTGGTCCCTTTGTGCACTCCCACTGGTCAGTATAGCTTTGGGCTCTTGAGTATCTATTTGTTTTTCCTGCTGACTCCATCCTTCAAAGTCATTTTTAGTTTTCGTATGTGAAAGTCATGAAGGTTTGATGCAGCATTCCCTGGTTTGATGGAGTCTAAGGCATGCCTTCCCCAAATCTAAAATATTTAGCGCAGTGTATGATGCCCCTGGACCAATCCAGGATGCTATAATGAATGCAGTTTTGAGACATGAGCTAATCGTTTCCTACCCAGGGTCACTCTTTGCTTTCCCCATAGTTTACCCTGAGCTGTTTGCTTTCTCACTAAGCTCTGTAACCTTGCCTGGGATGATTCCTATCCAAAGTCATTTTCCCCTTTTAAACATTTCTTGGCATATGTTTTGAAGGCATTACCCATATAATATAAGTTGTGTAGTTTGTTGGCAAACAGCTGGCCATGCTGTTCTTCAACAGCTGCTCTGCTGTGAGAAGGATCTATACTGTACCTCCCCTTCTTCTAGTCTATTCCATCCTCCTTCTTCCATTACTGACACCTGGGTTAGGATTCTATTCCCTTTTCTTGATCATTCCTATGAAAATTTCCTATATTCTTTAAATCCATTTTTAACTCAGACTATTTCTGTCATCTTATCTTTCTCTTCTGAAATGAGATTTGGTCGGCAGATAGAGAATCCACAGGATTGGGTGAGTTTGCTCACATGAGGCTGGGAGAGAGCAGGCGAGGTCAGAGGCAGGGGCTGATAAGAAGCACATTCAGTGACTCAGTCACTGGGTGGATGCAGAACTAGAGTGCAAAATAGCGCTGTCTACACACCCTTCCGCAGCCAGCCCCAGGATATTTTATGGGAATGTATTGTTAAAGGACGATTTCCCAGTCTGTTGAGGAACTGCCAGTTTGTGTTCTACAGCTCTACATTAGATCTACAGGAACATCAGGAGAGTTGCACTATATATAGAGTGTACACTTCTCTTAAATAGGAAAGGAAGGAATACAGAATTCAAGAGTCCAGGCAGGAAAGAGATGCATTTTCTACAATCTGTTTATGTAAGCCATAGTTACCCCTGAGATATTGGAGTTTCAGCGATTCCTACTTCCCATTTGTCTCACAATGTCAAGTGTTATGAATTTTTTAATTAAAAATATGAATTTCATGGGGGGCCCACACCTTTACCCCAGCACTCAGGAGACAGAGGCAAGTGGATCTTTGTGAGGTCAAGGCCAGTCTGATCTACAGAGCAAGTTCCAGGACAGGCTCTAAAGGTTTTTTTGAGAAACCCTGTCTCAAAAAAAATTTCATTACGTATTTCAAAAAAAATCTTTATGTATGTTAACATACCCAGGAGTTTTCACACTGTTGTTTTCAAACACCGTGGCCCAGAGTCCTGGTCAGAAACCTATAAACACAGGCCTATGTTTATAGTTGCCCCAGGGCTCAGGCCTGCAGTATCCATGCCAACAAACATTTCCATCTGGAAATTACATAGTGTAAAGATCCACTCTGTAGAGACATTCACAGAGAGGACAGCCATAGAGTCAGTAGTATCCTTGGGCCTCTCTTTCAAGACCAAGTGCAGCCTGGGTGGGGGCTGTGATGAGCTAAGGTCCATCCACAACAATTCCAGGGCGTTGACCAGAGGAAGACTTCCTTAGTTCCAGCCACAGTTGAAGCTCCAGGCAGGATTCCAAACAGCTCAGGGATGTGCTAGGTTAGCAACTGTCTTCCTTCAGGGAAGGGGTGTCAGTCTATTCTCTCCTGACCCCTTGGAATGGTCCCATGGGCCAGGAGGAGGAAGGGCAGGGTGGGATACCCTGGCATTGTTTCACACACACATGCTGCTGCACGCCTCACAAGATGAAACACAGGCAGGCTTTGTCTTAAAATAGAAATCTATCCCAAGTCTTATTTTGCCCTTCTGACTTCTTCAAAATCTAAGTTTAATTAAAAAATAATTGCAGGGGAGTTAGGTAGGAGGGGTGAACTGAACTCAAAGCATAGAGACATTTTTCTTGACATTACTTCCTCAATGTTGTGCTCATATATCGCTTTCATTATACGAGATGGCAGGAATAAAGATCATCTATCATGGAAAACTCAGGTGTAAAGTGACCTGTGCCCTCAGTGTGTCCCGGACCCTCGGAGTAACTTTGAAACAAACCTCAAATATCATACCATATTTTGTCCTCCAGCCTGCGTTCTCATAGGTGAGTGTGCATTCCCGTGATATGAGGGGCTTATGGCAATGTATCAAGAACCTTATATCATAGGCAGTGAGCACTCCTCTGTCTTCATGATTTACAAATGCCTTTGTTTAAAAACCAGGACCAAAACAAACTTTGTGTATCAAACTTACTCGGCAAATCTCCCCTCATTCCATGGTTACAGTCGCCAGCTGTACTGCGCTCTGATTTTGAGTATGCTACTTAACAGTGTGTCAGATGTTGACCTTTAAGTCCCTTGTCAGCCAGGGACATTCTTGCTCCTGCTGCTTCTCCAGCTAGCTCACCCCTGCCACAGCTGGGGCTCTTCTTAGCAGGCATTTGTACCTGTTCCTGGGAGGTTCTTTCAGGTGTTTTTAGCTGTGTGTGTCTTGTCTGTGAGACTCATTAGTGCTGTTGTGATCACTGTCTTATTCTCAAAATTGCATTGGTGATTTCTGAACTTTCTTATGCTGTTCATATGACAGATTGCTTTTGTTTGGGGTGTTAATAGCAGTTCTGCTATCGGTCATTTTGTCCTTGTGTTTTAGAACATAAACCCTCTTCTCTGAAATATCTGGACAGCTGGCCTGTACTCTTGCCTTTTGAAGCACCCCATACAACTTTCCAAAGTGTGTGAATCCCAGTTACCCCAGACCCTTATAAATACTGGGCACATGAACTGACCTTCTCTGGTAATCAGATTGGTGAGTACCCTAATTGTCATCAGAGCCTTTATCCAGTAACTGATGGAGGCAGATGCAGAGATCCACAACCTAGCACTGGGCTAAGTTCAGGGAGTCCAGTTGAGAAGAGGGTAGAGGGATTGTATAAGCAAGGAGGGTCAAGATCATGTTGGGAAACCCACAGAGCCAGCTAACCTGAGCTAGTGGGAGCTCATGGACTCTGGACTGACGACAGTCACAGAACCTGCATTGAACCGACCTAGGTCCTCTGCATGGGGGTGACAGTTATTTAGCTTGGTCTTTTGTGGGGTTCCTAGCAGTGGAATCAGGTCCTGTCTCTGATGCATGAGCTGGCTCTTTGGAATCTATCCCCTATGGATGATGATGACTTTCTCAGCCTTGCTGCAGGGGGAGGAGCTTGGTCTTTTCTCAACTTGATATGCCATGCTTTGTTGACTCCCATGGGAGGCTTTACTTACCCTTTTTTGAACAGAGTAGGAGTGGATGGGGGTGTAGATTGGAGGTGGAGGAGGGAACAGAAAGAGAGGATGGAGTGGAAACTGTGATTGGTTTATAAAATACATGAAAAAATTAATATAAAAGGAAAAAAATGAATGCTGGTCACAGGTGGAGCTGCAGAACTCAAATCTCTCTGAGGACCAATGTGACATCACCAATGGGAGACCCCACAATATAGAACTTTGTTTAATGCTCAAAAAGTGTGTTAAATTTTGAGTGAAATATTGTAAAATTTATTGTGTGAACAGGGCATGATATTCTCTTCACATTGTGTGGACAGGTACATAGGAAATATAAGTGAGTCCTGTCTTGTGACTTAAGCCCTATCCTTAGGAATTCTCATAGTGCATGTATGGATATTTTAGTAGCTGAGCAGCACAAAATCCCTAACACCCTGGTTTTGAGCATTTTAGACAAGAAATACTCAATTTGTATATACTTTCTGTTTAAAATGACTAGTTTTAAAGATTTACTTTATTTTTAAAATTGTGTGTACATGTATATGTCTTATGTGTGGGTCTGTACACCTGAGTGTACTGTTGGAATATAAAATAGGCATAGATCCCCTAGAGTTGGTTGCTGGTAGCTGCAAGCCGATAGATGTGGATGCTGGGAACAGAAGTCAGGTCCTCTGCAAGAATAGAATGTACTCTAGCCTGCTGAGCTATCGCACCAGAAAAGGTTGGTTTTATATAGTGACAAAGATTATCTCCTTGCCTAAGCCCTCACTGTGTCCGTAAGGACTTGAACAAACATTAACCATTTTTAATAGCTTAACCACGTTCCCAAAATCTACAACCCCCAAATCCACCACAGTGAAGTACTTGCCTAGGAGGATGCAGACTGCCAAGATGTCCTGCTTGATGCAGCCTTACCTGAGTGCAGTCTCTCACTTCCGGGGTAGTCAGGATCCTAGCTCTAGGGTGCCAGTCTGCTGCTAGTCACAGCAGTCTTAGTCACAGTTGCCGACTACTCTGTTTTTTTTTTCAATATATTTTTTTAATTTAAATTAGAAACATGCTTGCTTCACGTGTTGATCCCAGCTCCCTCTCCCATCCTCCTTCCTTATCCCTCTACCAGCCACCTAACCCTCCACCCAATCCCCACACCATTCCCCGTGGGTCCAGGCTGAAAGGGGTTCCCTCTATACAGAATGAACTCCCAGAGTTCATTTGTATGCCATGGTAAACACTGGTCTACTACCCAAAGCCCCAGAGATTGCTGAGGCTTCCTCGCTGACACCTCATTCAGGGGGTCTGGATCAGTCCCATGCTGGCCTCTCAGCCATCAGTCTTGGATCCAAGAGCTCCCCCTTGTCAGGTCAGCTGTCTCTGTGGTTTTCACCAGAACCGTCTTGACCCCTTGGCTCATCACGCCTCCCTCTCTGTCACTGGGTTCCAGGAATTCAGTTCAGTGTTTAGCTGTGGGTATCTGCCTCTGCTTCCATCATTTATTGGATGAAGGCTCTAGGATGGCATATAATGTAGTCATCAATCTCATTACCAGGAAGGGGAAATATAGGAAGAGAAAAGTATAGGTTTCTCTCCTCAAACCTATAATGACTCCGTCTAGTATAGTATCTCTTATTCTGGTCTCCTCCATTCTTCCGCCTACTCAACCTTACTGCTCCCCCATA
Organism: Mesocricetus auratus; assembly: GCF_017639785.1. Taxonomy (NCBI): domain Eukaryota; kingdom Metazoa; phylum Chordata; class Mammalia; order Rodentia; family Cricetidae; genus Mesocricetus; species Mesocricetus auratus. Next base: position 114,308,703 of record NW_024429189.1, read on the forward strand.
TCTTCCTCTCCTCTCCTTTTCTCCTCCTCTCTTTTTCCTGGTTCCCTCTCCCCTCCTCCCATACTCCCAATCTGCTCATAAGAGCTTGCTTCATTCCCCTTCTTTGGGGTATCTTGCATATCTCTCTTGAACCTCCCTGTTTCCCAGACTCACTGGCAATGGGATTATAGTAGGGTGGCCCTCCCCTGATCCATGTCTAAAATCCATATATGAGTGAGTACATATCATGTTTGTCTTTTTGTGACTGGGTTACACTCAGGATGTTTTTTTTCTAGAGCCATCCATTTGCCTGAAAATTTCAAGATTCCATTGTTTTGTTTTGTGTTTTTTTTCTGCTGAGTAATACTTCATTGTGTAAATGTAGCACATTTTCTCTATCCACCCTTCAGTTGAAGGGCATCTAGGTTGATTACAAATAGTGCTGCTAGGAACATAGTGGAACAGGCATCCTTGTTGTATGAATGGGCATCTTTTGGTCATTTTATCCTTGTATTTTAGAACATAAACCCTCTTCTCTGAATATCTGGACAGCTGCTCTGTACTCTCTTGCCTTTTGAAGCACCCCATACAATGGAATTGCTGGGTCTTGTGGGAGACTGAGTCCCATTTTCCTGAGGAATCTTCATACTGGTTTCCAAAGTGGCTGTACAAGTTTGCACTCCCACCAGCAATAGAGGAGTGTTCCCCTTTCTCCTCATCTTCTCCAGCATCAGCTGTCATTGGTGTTTTTGATTTTAGCCATTCTGACAGGAGTAAAATGATATCTCAGAGTTGTTTTGATTTGCATTTCCCTAGTGGATAAGGATGTTGAGCACATTTTTTTTAGCGTCTGTCAGCCATTTTAGACTCCTCTATTGAGAATTCTCTATTTAGTTCTGTAGCCCTCTTTTTAATTGGATCTTTTGGTATTTTGGATACTTGTTTCTTGAGTTCTTTGTAAATTTTGGAGATCATCCCTCTGTCAGATGGGGGGGCTAATGAATATTTTTTCCCATTCCGTGGGCTGCCTCTTTGTCTTGTTGACTGTGTCTTTTGCCTTACAGAAGGTTCTCAGTTTCAGGAGGTCCCACTTATTAATTTTCAATCTCAGTGTCTGTGCTACTGGTGTTATGTTTAGGAAGCGGTCTCCTGTACCAATTTGTTCAAGGGTACCTCCTACTTTGACTCTTAAGCACCTCTCACTTCCCTGCAGCTGTCTCTCCCCTCTCTTCTCCACCTTTCTCCCTTGTAAGCAGATTTCTCCTTTGCACAAACAGAACAAGAGCTCATTTCCACTGACCCTTTCTGGCTGCTATAGTTCTGACTCCCATCCAGCGATGGGGACATTTTCTTTTTTCTTCTTTTTTTACATATTTTCATTGGCCACATTTATTTTATGAAATACCTGTTTAGTTTAACTTGCCCATTTTCATTACTTATTCTTTTATTAGGTTGGGCTGTCTGCTTAAGTGTTTTTTATGTGTGTAACTGTTTTTCCTTCCTAATTCCCTGTATGGAAAACATATTGTTTAAAGAGAACCAGATGCACTAGCTCAGACTAGACAGTTGAAGAATGAATGAAAGAACAGAAATTAAATTTAAGGCAGATGTAAAATAAAAAAAGTTCAGGGATAATTTAGAAAGGGTGGGATTAAGCTTTGGGAACAAAATGAGGGAAAATATAATAAAAACAGAAATTACATAGAGGATGGGTGTATGGTTCAGCAATAGGCTCTGGGTTACATGCCCAGTATTATGAAAGGGAAAAAAAAAGACTCGGTGGTTTAGAAGGAATGATTGAACCATTGTGATTACTGGAAGGCTTCTGTAATGGTGGATATCCATGGATGCCAATGAAAAAAGTGAAAACTAGAATATGTGAAACTGCAGTTAGAGTAACTGCTGCTGACAACACCGTAAGATTCACTTCGAGGCAGGAGGCAAAGCAACTTTATTTTATCTGTTGTGTTTTAAATGCTTTGGGAACTCTCTATGAGCCTCTGGAAGTGGTCTTTGATTGTAGAAACTGAGAACTGTTGCTTCTGTGACTCTATTATGTTGCTAGTCTGATGAGGCTCGTTCTCATGCTTCCACCGTAGTAATTCAGTGAATAGGAATCTGTCAGCACTATTGAGGCTTCTCCAGGCTTTGCCCTGCTGGGTGGGGAGCATCCTGCCTGAGGGGACTTGCCTTTCCTGAAGGAAAAGTGAGGTGTCCCAAGGGGAAGGAAAAAACACTCATAAACTAAGGAAGTTGTCCACTCCCAGGGATGGTGGGGGAGGGGCAACTAGGGAGTAGCCTGGAGAGCTTCAGAAGGGGACAGTCCCGAGCTACCAGGTCATCATGGCCACTGCCTTTGAGTGCAGTGCAAGATTCAACTTGGCCTACCCTTAGTCTCATGTGGAACTGGCTGAGTGTGCACCAGAAAATCAGGGTGGCAGGAAGCTTGGCTTTAGAGACTAAATGGTCCTTTGCTCTTGCCCACCTGGCAGAGAAGAGATGTGCACTAGGATGAGGAAGTGTTTAGGACATAGACGGACATTCAGAAGAGCCTGTAAAGAGTCCATAGAAATCATATCCATGGCCATCATGGAATGGTCCATCTTAGGAGGAGGTGAGAGTTGGTGTTCTGGGTCCCAGGTCAGAGCTCTGCAGGAGGAGTTTTAGCAGCATAGGTAAACATGCCTGGCTCAGTGAAGGAGTGCTTCAAGATGCAAATGTGACCCTACTCATCTCTCCAGGGGCCTTCTGCATGCAGGGCTTCCTTTGGCAGGAATGCTCCACTCCTAGAATACACCAGATCTATTTCTGAGAGCTCATTGTGGCCATACCTCTTGCTGGTCAGCCCACTGGTCATCTCCCAAACCAAAAGGCAAAGTGTGTCCAAGGATGTCTGAAGTGAGGTGCTGGCTTGTTGACAGTACCGAATGCTTTGAGCTTCATATTGACTAAGACAGAGACTAAACTGTTATGACTAAAGCCCATGAGACACTTGAACTTTTGGGAAGTAGATTTTAGAATTATCTGGTCACACAATTTGCTAAGCCATCCTCCTGTCCTACATGGCTGGGTAAGTCTTCTTTTATGTTGTTTGAGTTGTATTTACAGACTTTATTCTGCCTTGTATTTTTCTAATCAAAGGAGTATGCAAGGAAACTATGTTGAAAACCTGGTACCTTGCCTAATTATCACTCATGTAGTTGATTTGTTTTCCTACAAATCCTTGTGGGACATTCCATGGGCCAGTAACAGTGCTCTTCTCTGGAGACTAAGGTGTTTGAAGTTTGGATCATCTTGTGAGGGGGATGCCATCCAGCAGGGCACCACATTAGGACTGGAGTGTGCTCAGTGTGCCCCCTACACAGGGTTAATGAAAAACGAGACATTTTGGGTGCTATGCAAGAGAATACTTGGACTGACCTTAAGACAACCACATCACACTCTACCAAGAAGGGCTTAAACTGTGCAAGGAGGTTTAAATACTGTGACTGAGAAAGACGTTGAGATATACTTCATAATGCTCTCTTCAGGAAGGGTGTTATATGTGGGAGTGTGTGTATGGGTGTTTGAGTGTGTGTGCACGCACACGCGCGGGTGTATGTGCACGTACATGCATTCTAAATGCAGTAGACCATTTGTAGTACACAGGGTTCCACAGTATGGATAATTCATAGATGAAACTTTATTATCCAAGAGTTTTGGAGACTAAGAACCCAAGATCAAGGCACCAGCAGATTTGGCAATTCTGATTCTGTAATGTAGGCTTGAACGCCTTGTTCTCTGGAGTGACAGTTGCTTCATCAACACATGGCAGAAGGCACAGGCAATGAAGGCATCAATTCCACTAGTGGAGGCACAGCTTTGATGTCTGAGTCACCTCTTAAGGGCCCCGCCCCTTAAGACTCAGATAAAGATAACTAAAGTTTGGCATGAATCTGGAAGGCAGCAAGCACTAAAACCAATGCAGACACCTCAGCTTTCTGGAAAGATGTTTAATTTGGCACTGTATGCATTGGTTGTGAACTTAGTTTTCACATATAGACATAAGCAAAGGCCCAGGTGAGTGTATGGGATTAAGTAAGAAGGTAGCACTGGTTTGGAAAGACATGTTTTCCTGATTGAGGGGACTGCAGGAGTTGGGCTTATTTCCAGTAGGGAATTTAGCTCCATCAAATGTTCAGACTTTGACAGGAACAATATATACATGTATTAGTGTTATAACCAAAAATAAATTTTGCTTAGACACTTCCATTTTGGGAAAACTAAAAGCAGAATTGAAAGTAGTGTTTTAAGAAATTTATGTTACCAGGCAAATAAGTGAATTGCATATCAGGTCTATAATCTCGGAAGAGACAGAGTTATGTGCATCCACTGTAAGGGCAGTCCAACAAACAGGTTTTCTACTTTGACCTACCTCTCTCCAGTAGGGGTGACTCTTCATTGCCAGGCAGAAATTGTAAACTGAATCTGAAGTATAAACAGGCCATATTCAAGATACCAGGGTCACAAGTCTCAAAGGACTTAGCTGTATCATGGCCACTGAGAGATGAAATGCATATTTTTACTTATTATTTATTTATTTTGCATACTGATCATAGTCTCCCCCTCCTCCCTCTCATCCCATTCCCTCCCTTCACCACTCCTTTGCCCACCCCTAAATCCACCCTTCCTCTGTATTCACTCAGAAAAGGGCAGGTCTCCTATGGGCATCAGCAAAGCATCTCATATCAAGGTACCACAAGACCAGGCACCTCTCCCTGTGTTCAGTCTGAGCAGGTAATCCAGCATGAGGAATAGCTTCTTAAGAGCCAGGCAGAGCAACAGGGATAGTCCCTGATCCCATTGCCAGGGGTACCACAAGTAGACCAAACTACACAACTGTCACATATATGCAGAGAGCCTAGGTCGGTCCCATGCAGGCTCCCTGGTTGTTGGTTCTGACTCTGTGAGTTCCCATGAGCCAGGCTAGTCATTTCTTCAGGTTTTCCTCTGATATCCCTTGCCACCTGGTTTCTACAATCCAGTCCCTTTTCTGTCTCCTCAGCAGGACTCCCAGAGCTTGGCCCAGTGTTTAGCCACGGCTTTCTGAATTTGCCTCTGACAGTCATTGTATGAAGGGTCTCTGATGACAACTGGGGTAGTCACCAATCGGAGCACAGGGGATGGCCAGGTCAGGCTATGCATTCACTGCTGCCATCAGTCTTAGCTGGGGCCATCCTTGTAGACTTCTAGGAGTTTCCCTTGATCACACTTCTTTTTCCAGTCATCTCTCTCAGCTTCTCCCTGTCCATCCAATTCCCAACCTTATCCCTCAAGTTCCCATGCCCACACACCCCAGTCCAACTACGAGATTTCTATTTCCCCTTCCCAGGGAGATCCATGAGTCCCCCATCGGGTTCTTCTTGTTACCTAGCCTCTCTGGGTTTGTGGATTGTAGATTGGTTATCATTTACTTTACAGTTAATATCCAATTATGAGTGAGTGCGTACCATCTTTCTGGGTCCGGTTTTCTTCACTCAGAATGATTTTTTTCTAGTTCCATCAATTTGCCTTCAAATTTCCCGATGTCATTTTTTAACAGCTGAGTAATACTCCATTATGTAAATATACCACATTTTCTTTATCTATTCTTTGGTTGTGGGACATATAGGTTGTTTCCAGTTTCTAGCTATTATGAATAAAGCTGCTATGAACATAACTGAACAAGTGTCCTTGTGGTATGATTGAGCATCCTTTGGGTATATGATGGAGTGGGTAGATTAATTCCCAAGTTTCTGAGAAACCATCATATTGATTTCCAAAGTGGCTGTACAAGTTTGCATTCCCACCAGCAGTGGAGGAGGGTTCTTGCTCCCCATCCTGTCCCTCATAAACTGACATTTGTGTTTTAAATCTTAGCCATTCTTACAGATGTAAGATGCAATCTTAGACTTGTTTTGATTTGTATTATCCTGATGGCTAAGGATGATGATCATTTCTTCTTGAAATGCATGTTTTTGGTGATCTGATAGCTACAAGGAAAGAAAAGATTGTATATATTTTGGATTAAGTTTTTCAGTTAACATATGAAACAATAGATTTTATTATGGTATTTTCATATGTAAAAGGGTAATGAAAATTATGCATATATTTAAAATATTTCAATTTTTACTCACACATGTATTAATTAATTCATTCATACATTCAAATATATCAGCATCATTTATTTATTTTTGTAAAGTATTTAAACTTAATTTAAAACCCTATATACATCGAATCTTAATAGTTCACCATCAAAATGATCACATACACAAATACATACAGTAGAGGCTGTTAAGTACTGATTTAGTCCTGTGCTTGAGTTTTCTAGTGTTAAATAACAGCCTTATAGACATGATCACAAAGCTCAAATAATGTAGTGTGCTATCTTAGTCATTGTTCTATTTCTATGAAAAACACCATGACCAATGCAACTCTTAAAAAAAAGCAAAGCACTTAATTGGCTTCATGGTGGGGACCATGACTGCGTGTGTGGCACTGGATTAATATCTGGGAGCTCTGTATCCTGATTCTTATACAGGAGAGAGAGAGGGAGGGATGGAGGGAGGAAGGGACAGAGGGAGAGAGAGAGAGAGAGAGAGAGAGAGAGAGAGAGAGAGAGAGAGAGAGAGAGGGAAGGAGGGAGGGAGGGAGGGAGGGAGAGAGAGAGAGAGAGAGAGAGAGAGAGAGAGAGAGAGAGAGAGAGAGAGAGAGAGAGAGAGAGAGAGAGAGAGGAGACTGGGCCTGATGTGAGCTTTTGAAACCTCAAAGCCACCTCCAGGTATACACATCCACCAACAAGGCCACACCTCTTTTATTTATTTATTTATTTAAATTTCATTTTACATTCCAATCACAGTTCTTCCCACCCCTCCTCTCAACCCCTTCACCTCACCCGCAGCTAAACCCCCATCCACTCCTCCCAAGGGTAAGGGCTCCCATGGGGCGTTAACAAAACCTGAACCATTAAGTTGAGGCAGAACCAAGTCTCTCCCCACTGCATTAAGGCTGAGCATGGCAGCCCACCATAGAGAGTCAGTTCCCACAAGCTAGCTAGCTCATGTACCAGGGATAGATCCTGGTCCTACTGTCAGGAAAAGTTACACTTCTGAATCCCACTAAGCATTCAAACACACACACACACACACACACACACACACACACACACACACACACACACACACACACACCTTTTGGGGCCCTTCTTTTCATACTGCCACATGCCCTTTTCCTAAAAAGCTGAAAACTCTTGTTCTGAAAGTAAACATCTTTCCATTCACAAATTTAGACATTTCCTGAAGTCCGTAATAGGCACTTTGCTTTCTGTTGCCCATGGGGCACCAGGGCACGTGCAGTTCATACAGAATTGGGGCCAGGAAGTGTGGCAAGGAGAGACTATCTTTCTAAAGTCACCACTGTGGGCCACTGTTGTGACTGTCCTACAAACTAAGCAACTACCAGCTTGGGAAGCTATGCTGTGCCCCCTTGTAAAGAGATTATCCAGCTGGGCTTGTTGCCTGTCTGCTTGCCCTTATGGAGGGATGCCAGGGTCCCAGACCCTCACCTGAGTACCCATCCACTCCTTACCATCTGCTGTATTCCACTCTGTCTTAACTGCCCATGGCCTCAGGGAGGGTCTAGAGTATATGGGTGGGTGGGAAGTGGGGGTGAGGGGAGACTAGATGAGGAGGGACTTTCACCTATTCAGCCAATGGGAAACCCTCATTTCTGGTAAGTGAAGGCTTTCCAGGTATGACCTGTTGTGGGGGAGGAATACCCACATCCCTATAAACAATCCCTCTCCTGTGTTCTGAAATGAAGCCCAACAAACTCATTTGTTCTCTGAAGAGAATTTTGGGTTGAATCATACCTTGGTTGTCATTGGAACCTTTGAAGGAGGAGTAGACATTGCTTTTGTCTCCTATTGAAAAGGAATTTCAAGAATGACCCCAACTAGGAACCTAAGCAATAGTGGAGAGGCTACCTTAAATGCCCTTCCCCTACAATGAGAATGATCACTACCTTAAATGCCATCCTAGAGCCTTCATCCAGTAGCTGACGGAAGCAGAAGCAGAGATCCACAGACAAGCACTGAGCCAAACTCCTGGAATCCAGTTTCAGAGAGGGAGGAGTGATGAACAAAGGGATCAAGACCATGCTGGGAAAACCACAGAAACACCTGACCTGACCAAGTGGGAACTCATGGACCCCAGTCTGACAGCTGGGGAACCAGCATAGGACCAAACTAGGCCACCTTAACGTGGGTGTCAGCTAGTAGCACTGGGCAGTCTATGGGGCCTCTGGCAGTGGAACCAGGATGCATCCCTAGTACATGAATAGACTTCTAGAGCCCATTTCCCATGGAGGGATACTCTCTTAGCCTAGATACATAGGGAAGGGCCTAGGCCCTGCTCCAAATGAGTTGACAGATTTTGATGATTCCTCATGGAAGGCCTCACCTTCCCTGAGGAGTGGATGGGGGATGGGATGGGGGTTTGGTGGGGGACATGGGAGGACGGAAGGGAGAGGGAATTAGGGTTGATTTGTAAAATAAGATTGTTTCTAATTTAAATGAAAGTTATAAAAAAGGAATTTCAGAATTCTGATTCTATTGGGATCTCTATAGATGAATGTAGAAAAACTCTACAATGAGACAGCAGACAGGGTCATTAATGGAAATGCTCCCTCCCCCCACCAAAAGTTCTTATCATCTCTGACCCATGTGACACAGCCCCTGAGAGACGTAGACTTTGTCAGGATGAAGTGAACACAGGCTTTCACAGATTTCTGACCTCTTGAAGCAGGTGGAGAGGTTGTGGACCAGGGACAAATGTGTCTATAGGCTCAGTAGGGGGTCCTTCTTGGGGGTGGCACACTGATCACCTACGGCAGCCTTGGAGATCACAGTTGCACAGTTTTCTTACCCTGGCAGTTCCTACAGAGGCCTCCAGTTGTACAACTGTGAAGGTCTGGAACACTTAGACCCAAATCTGCACAAAATCAAATGTAGTCTTTGGGGCAAAGCTTTCCACATCTGAAGGCAAAGGCACTGATCCATTAAACAACTTGCCTCTTTGCTCTCCGCATATGTGCCAAGAGGACTCTGCTTCGTATGCCCCATCCAGCTTCAGTTCTTGACAAAAAGTTCCTTTCTCAAATCACTGTGAACGGGATGGAAGCCGTCTCACTCTATGACTACTCTTGCTCTGTCCAGGTGGGAGATTTTTTTCTCTGACTTGAATTGGACTCTGAGAGGCAGAATCCAGCCAATTTGCACTTCTAGTGGGACAAGTTTGTTTAGTTGCATTATCAGCCTCACAGGCCTGGTTCTTAGAGAAAGTTACTGCTCCTCTTGTGTGAAGATGCTCCAAGAGGATGCAACACAGGACTCACTTCCTGCAGCATGCCCTAGGAAAATGAGGAAGACCTGGCTGCACTGAGATCCCCAGTCTATGTAAGTGGCAGCCTTTCAGCTTGTCCTGGGATAGTGCTCAACAGATCAGGATTGACGGATGGACACATGCGCTCGCGCGCACACACACACACACATGTACACACTCACATACTTAAGCACACACACACACTTTCCTCATCATTGTTCATCTTCTTCATTATTTTATTTCTAGTATACCATGAGTGCCCAATAAATATTTCTGAAAGAATAATAATGACACAATGGAATAGCTTCCTCAACGTTCCCAGAAAGTAGCAAAGCAGCAGCAGTGTCTTCATCTTGTGACTATGGTACCTTAAATTCCCCGTAAAGCAAGAATGTTAGTGCCATAGCTCTGTGTGTGTATGTGTGTGTGTGTATCATGTGTGTGAACACTTTTGTGTGAAATGATTTCTAGTTTTGTGAAAATGACAAAGGAGACACCAATGGATGTGTCAAAGTGAATGGCAGGGGGTGGGAGGAAGCCCATAAAGCTTCAGCCCTACACAAAGAACTATAGGCAACTGAGGAAATCTAGGAGCAGAAATGGTCTTCTCCAAGGAAGAGTACATTATTTGGTGTCTAGTGTCTAACAGTCAGGCATGAAAACATACATGGAAGTAACATTATGCAGGTCAAGCAGATCATATTTAGGAAAATATGTGTATATACAAATACATATATCCATGTGATAACAATTAATGAAAAAGAGAAGAGTAGGGAGGGGTATATGGGAGAGTTTTGAGGGAGGAAAGGGAAGGGAGAATTATTGTAACTAAATTAGAATCTCAAAAATAAACAAATGACATCATTTGTCTATGACAAAATGTATGCATTTAGAGGACATGATGCCAAATGAAATAACATAGGCATGGAAAGACAAAGACTATATGTATTACTTGTATGGGATCTAAAACAGTCAACCTCATAGAGTGGTTGGGCACCAGGGATGGGGAGGAGAATGGGGAGAAGGATGAGGAGATGGGCATCAAGGGGTTTGATGTGTCAGTTAACCAGGGTTTTTGAGATCCATATGCAGCAGGGTTAGTATAATTAATTATAGTGTATTTGTTTTCATTACTTTTACATGGATGTTACCAAAAATACTCATGAAAAGCAACATAAATGGGGAGATTGTTTATTTTTGTGGATGGTGTCAAAAATCAGTCTACGACTGCTTGGTCCCATGAAGTTGGACAGAGCATCTTGGGAGTGGGAACAAGAAGTGAGAGAGTTTTCTCATCTCAGGTGGACAGGAAGCTGAGAAAAGTAAACAGGAAGAAAGAAAGGCAGGACCATCATTTAGCCTTCAAGGATCTGTCCTCAAGGAGTAGCTTCATCCAGTAAGGTGACTGACTCCTCTTGAAGTTTCCAAAATCTCCCAGGACAGTGCCACTGGCTGGGGGAACCATCACCTCAAATACAGGCCTATAGGGAAGATAGTGTTGCTGGCTGGGGGACCATCACTTCAAACACAGGACAGTAGGGAACATATCATATCCAAACTATAGCAGAATTATGTATTTCAAAATAGCTGAGAGCAAATTCCAAGCACACAAGAAACTGACTTCCAGTGGAGGTGAGTTAGGGGGTGCAGGGTTCTTCAAGTAGAACTCTATTATCTGCAGGGGACCAAGCATTAAGACAGTCCCTCACCTTAGCCTGTTGATCCAGAGAGGGGAAAAAGCTGGATTTTAAGGATTACACTGCCTTTTGTACATAGTAACCAAATAAACTAGCAGTTTCTGTTTTGTCCTGGAACTGATTTCAGTTGTTTAGAATATTGGGAATAAGCAGCCTCAAGAGATAGGTGTTCAAAGTCCTCAGACGTTCCAGAAAGCTTCTCAACATGGGTCTTGGCAGCCACTGTTCTGCATCCCAGGAGCTTCTCCGTGGCATTGCATCTCCCCTTTCTCCCCAGAAAGGCATTTGCAATTCTGGACAGACACACGGGTGTGATAAGCAGGGTTTACTTTTTGCTTCTAAAGCAGGAATGTATTTCCTGGCCAGATGCCGTGGCTTACTTGATCTGGGTATTACATTGAACTTCACAGGACACAAATAAAACTTTTATGAAAGTGTCTATAGAAAGGAATGCTGAAAGCCCCGCTGATGTTTTACAGGTACCAAACATTAGCCTGAATTCTTGCCAGTGGTGAAGTACTGACGGGAATGGTATGGTAGTCAGCTTTCTGCAACCATCACAAAATACCTATGATAATCAGCTTGAAAGAAAGAAGGCTTATTTTGGCTCACAGGAGGACTTAGTACTAGGTTAGATGGCTCCAGTGCTCTGGGACTGTGTGGCGGCAACACAGCATGCAAGTATAGCAGAGGAAACGGCTGGGCTTCAGATCAGTGAGCTCCAGGTTCAGTGAGGGACTCATCCCAGAAAACAAGGTGGTCAGTGAGTGAAGATTACTCAACATCGATGCCTTGCCTGCTCACAGATCCAGTAACTCAGCATTATGACAGACTGGGTGCCAAATCTTTAGCATGTGGACCTTTTGGGGAAGGGGACAATCAGTCATTCAAACCATAGCCAACAGATTGAGCTTTTACATCCTCTGTTACTGGGTGAAAACCACCCCAGGAAACATTCTACAGGCACTCGGACTCAGCGTCCGTTCCTCAGTTTCTTTTCTATTGCTTTCCCCACTTCCATAGCTATGTTCAGTATTCAATTAGAAGATGCTCAGCTACTGGCTATAGTATTTTATTACAGAACACTAATGGAGTTAAAAGAAGAAAATGTTTTTCAAATACTTCCCATCCCTCCACTGCCTCAAAGACACCAGGGACAGTGGAAGTGATATGGATGCTATACCATCTGGGCTTTACACTCTGATTTTCATATATCGTTTTTTAGTTCAACAACAAGGAAGAAAATGCCAATGGCACATACCAGTCACTTGTGTGAGCAGGGGTGATGGCTTGTAGGTTCTCTCACTTGTAGGTGTATCTGTCACTCAAAGCCAGGATGGGCTCCACATGGAAAGGGTCATCCACACTGTAGTATAAGGGATTTCAGTGAATTGCCTCCTGGATGGGAGCTGAAAAGATATGGGAACTAGGGCACTCCAGGACTCTTGTTTCTGTGTGGGTCTACCTAAGTAGACTAAGTGTGATGGGGAGTAATGGGAAACTGACATACAAAAGAGCACACAGTTGTCAAAAGTTCACATTCCAGCCCATCACCTCTTCTAACCCAGAATTGCATCTGCTTGGTGAAATTTTACATCCTTCTTGTCATGGTTTAGCTGTATTAGGCGGTTAGATCTTGATGCTTATATGATTGATATCATGCAAGTCACCAAAGAGAAACACGAAGTACAAAGACTTGTCATTTTAAAGTAGGATTTGGTATGTTCACTTTCCCCTGGATTCACTCTGGTGCATCCTGTATCTTCCCAGACCCCTATCCTCAAGTGTACTGAGGGAGGCTGCTCAGAGAAAGCCAAGCATACAGGACAGCAGAATTGCCTGCTGGAGTGCAGCTGAGTTACTGCTTTGTCAGATTCTCACCCCAGTCTGGTGCTTAGCACCTTTAGAACTTTGTCAGTGGGGCTGTCAGACTTTCTTCCCTCTTCTACAAAACCTACCACCCCCGGCATCCCGCAGATCTTTCCTCAAAAGGTACTTTTCTCTGTCTTCCTAGTCTCTAAAGCTATGCCAGAAAAGTACTATCTGGTACCTGGTACCCTCCTTCCTGGTGGCTGCCAGACCTTCAACAGGGTGAAAGTCTCTATGAGGAGTTTCCTCCCTCCTGGTGCAGATTCTCAAGGAAAATGAGGGCCCCTTGGCCAACAACTTCATAGCAATGGAAGACCCAGGTCAGGAGCTAGAAGACATTGGTTGAGAACAGGATGGAGGTTGCCCAGAACTGTGCAAAGTGTTTCCACGGGAGAGGTGAGGGGCAGAAAATGAAGAGGGCTGACTGACTTGTAACCCAGTGCAAAATGCTAGCACAATCTGCTCATTGAGATAATGATAATCATTTTTTTAGTTTAAAGAACTATGTTATTATCCCTGTATCAATCATCAATCTTCACTGTGAGTGTGTGTGTGTGTGTGTGTGTGTGTGTGTGTGAATTTCTCTGCTCACGTGTGTATAGATGCATGTGGATGTGGAGGCCAGGCATTGATGTTGGCTGTCTTCCCCATTCACTCTCCACTTTACTTTTAGAGACAGAGTCCCTCACTATCCCTGAAGCTCACTCATTCAGCTAACCTGGCTAGCCAGTGTGCTCTAGGTGTTCTCCATTACTATGTCCCAAGTGCAGGGATCACAAGAGTATATCACCACATCTAGATTTTTATATGGATGCTGTGGGTCTAAACTCAGGTCCTCATGTTCACACAGCAAGCACACTATGGACTAGACCATCTCCCCAGCCCTTCTCTGCTGTTCCATAGCCCATGCAGACATATAGGGGCCAGATTTCTGAATAAGACATGGGGTAAAACTTTGAGTGACAAGGGTGCTTGAGGACTCACTAAGGAGGTAAAATGGGTTCAGCATCGGACTCCGGTGCTTCTGCCAGAAGTGGAACTTGACCATGGCATGGTGGAATCTTTCCAGAAACATTTTTGTGTACGTTTCTTACTTGAGGTTCAGCTGTCACCGTATGGAAAAAGTTAATTCCTAAGGGACCTTAAATGTCCCAATTCTCAAAGGGCATCATCTCCCGAGGACTGTGGACTTCAGTTGCATGTTTCAAAATCCTTACTGACTGATGAATCATCTTAAATTCCAAAACTACCCACGCAGATTACAAAGGACTTGGAGTGTGACGTGATGATGACACCCAAGCACATCTGTTGGGGGGAAGTCCTGTGCATTTGTCAATAAAGGACTGCTGGCCAATAGGAATCTAGATAGGAGGGACTAGGAGTCCAGAAGGACTCTGGGTAGGAGAAGCACAGGAGTTCGAGATGCAACCGCCATGGGGTAGGAAGCCCGGAACTATTCTCAGGTAAGAGAAATACTTAGATTAACAGTCCTTCTTTCTGCTTTGCTATGTGCCTCCTGGGGACGGAAGTTCCCAGAAAGCAAAAACAAAAACAAACTGCTTTACCTAGGCTAAACATTCTACAAGACTCATTGACCAATGAGAACTTTGTGGTGGTTGAGAGTTGGAATGTTGCAGGTCTATAGCCAAATTACCTTGGACTATCTTTAGCTCCCATGTGTTTGGAAAATGTCTTGATTTATGACTTTATTTTGTTCTATAACTATAAAGACTTCATGAATCTATTTCCACACTGGAATACGGCATTTCAGGACAACCTGAATCTGTTCCCTGGCTGTAGTTACTGTCATTTGGCTCCAGAATAAACTCTCTTATTCCCTTTGAGCTGAGAGTTGTGTTTTGTATTGACACAGTCTTGGCTCATTCCCAGGAGGGGAAGCCTGCTGCCTTGTTGGAAGACTGTCTGGCATTCTGCTAGAGAAATTCACACAGCCTACAGGTACTCCCTTGTACAGTCGCATGAATGAGCCATCTTTAGAAGCAGTTCCTGATGCCCTGATCACTCCCTCAGGTGACAGCATCTCTAACCAGCATCTTCCCTAGATATCCACAAGGGTTCTCGAACCAGTGGGCCAGTAAGTCATACTCAACTTTCTGACCCTCAGAAACTTAGTGTAATAATAAATGTTTTCTGGTTTGATATGCTACGCTTTAGGGCAGCGTGTTCTCCCAAATGAGACAGCTGATACACAGTGCATAATACAGATACCCCAGCCTGAGGCCACAAAAACTCACCGTTATTATATGGGGGATTGTGGTCCATATCTAGATAAACAGCTTTTCTACTTTCTCTTTTTTTTCAGAAATTAACAGAACAAACATCCTGCACCGGAAAATCTGGACTGAAACTTGCTTTAAAACTTAAAACTTCTTGCACATGGACAAGATGTCACAATTTGAAAATTTCACACCTCTAGGTGTCAAGGGCACCATTAAGATACAGTTGCACTAAGTGTGATGCATAGAACTACCTTCAGCCTATGTGTACAAATACATTGGAAATAGAAACGAATTTCATTCTTTGATAAGAATCCAATATAGCTCATTACATTTGTGAATATTTCACAATATGAAAAAAATTCAAATCAGAGAAACTTCTAGATAAAGGATACCCAAGCTCTGTTGTACTCTGACTCATTTTAGACTGATGTCTATCCCACTGTATGTCCTCACTGAATGGGGCCACTGTATTTGGATCCAGGGAGTGGTGGTGGCATTACCTGTGCTGTGGACACTCCCTGGTGTAACCATGCCCATCTCAACTGATGACACCATCCAGCACTGTTGGTGTCTTTGCAAAGGGAGGCCAGGTCCTGTGTTAGAAATGTTTGCCTGGGCCATAACTCTTTCCTTGCTGTCACTGAAGGCTGTGGGTTCTCAGGAATTACTCTCTCTCTCTCTCTCTCTCTCTCTCTCTCTCTCTCTCTCTCTCTCTCTCTCTCTCTCTCTCTCTCTCTCTCTGTTTCACTCATTTTCCGGGATATTGTCCCCCTCATCCTAGAACTCTGAAATAGCCATGGAGGCTGTGTTGGAGAAGAGCAGAGATAGACATCTATGATAACATCAGGCATTTCTTTTTCAAGCTGTCCTTCTATAAGGCTTCCAGAAGTCTCCTGTGAACAGCCCTAGTAGCCTTCCAGTGCACTAGAGATGCTAAATATCCTAAATGGACAGCTTGAATCAGCTCGAAACATTGCTATATAAAAGAAACAATCAGCTGAACTTTAAAAGACTTGGTTTAACTCTACCCTGAATGGCGAGTCATTCTTTTGTATGAAACAGCTATTTACTACTCAGAAACTGAAATAGGGAGAGCAGCGCCATCATCAGTCTGCCAGCAAGATATGCATTTAAGATATGATATCAATTTTCCTGTAGTGGGTAGGCCTCGAATTCAGTCAGAAATTGTTGGTTACTCCTGTAACAGTCATGCCACTATTATCTTGCTGAGAGGCCAGTATTATAGCACACAGGGCCCACAGCTATTTCAAAAGGCCCATGACTGGTAATATGTTGGGCCCTAGGAGAGAGCCTAACATGGATGTTTTAATAAGATGATGTGCTGTCCAACTGTCTTCTGAATATTTATGCTTCTATTCATGACTTACAGGTTCTCTCAGCCTGGACCTGAGAAGCTGCTTTTTGCAGGGAGCAGTGGTAAGTATAGAGGCTGATAACTTGCTAATGTCATGAGAATCAGCAACTTCTGAGTGTTCATAAGTCTGGTGTTGTCTCCTCTAAGGCTCAGGGAACTTAGGGAGAACACAAGGATTGGAGGATGGGGAGGGGGACAGTAAAATGCTGTCTTTTCATCTGGACATGGTTGTTAAACACATGAACTCACAGCAGGCCTATGCAAGGCCTGCAAAAGACAGAACCAATCAACAATCCATAATGGGTGGGGGTTTCATGAAGCACCCCTCTCTCTGAGGAGCTATTAGGCAGTTAATGGTTGCTGAGGGAGTCATTCCTCACTGGTGTAGCCACTAGTATCTTGCCCTGTTCAGGTGAACACTCTTGACTCAAGCAAGTAACCCTGATTAATCACAGTGACCACTCAAGTGCCCATGTACACATACATTTGCACATACATATACACACAAATGCACATGCATGCATGGGCGTGCGCACGCTCACACACACACGTGCACACACACACACACACGTCACGTTTTGAGAGAGGGATTTGTTGGAAAGAAGCAGTTTAGTGGGAGTGAAAAGGAATGAAAAAAGGTAGTGGGGCCGGGCGGTGGTGGTGCATGCCTTTAATCCCAGCACTCAGGAGGCAGAGGCAGGCGGATCTCTGTGAGTTCGAGACCAAGCCTGGTCTACCGAGCGAGTTCCAGGACAGGCTCCAAAACAATACAGAGAAGCCCTGTCTCGAAAAACCAAAAAAAAAAAAAGAAGGTAGTGGGAAGTACCTTCTATATATTAATATGTGTATATATGCAGTCATGAAAGGATCAAAACAAAGAAGAGATGCTATGAAGTCTGATACTGCTGCAGGCATGTAATCCCAATATTCAGGAGGCTGAGGTAGGGGTTTCCTAGGTTCAAGGCCTAGACTCCACAGTGAGATCGTGTGTCAATAAGTAATTAGACAAACAAGAAGCAGAGACATAATATCGAGATATGACCTTCACTGCTCACAGTCCCCAAACCCCACTCTCAGGGGCTGCTAAGCTGCATGGATGTCCCAAACATCACACCCTGATGCAGGAACGTCACATTCTCCTTGACTTCTCAGCCATTGTGCTTGTTTCTTTTCTTTCCAGTCCTTCCACTCCTGATGCCACGGCAAACCTTTCCTCTGGTTTAGAAACGCTTGCACAGATGTGTCAAAGGTGAAGAATTTCATCTGGACCCTGGCAAGCCTTAGTGTTTTTGATGCCTCTGAGGATGAGAAAAGTCAGGTTTCAGAAACAGACAGCCTTGTTTATGGAGAAAGTACTAAGGAGGGGAGGAGTTTAGATAGTGTTTCATGGGGCTATTCCAGGAGCCCAGGAATTTTCCTTCCTTTGTTTTTCTTGGTTGAATGTCTGAAAAATGAGGGCTTAAAAATAAAATCCCGACATCATCACAGACACTAAATCTGGTGCTCCCAGCTGTGTTTTCTGTTGTACTGCAAGGCTGAGGGGGTTTTCTGTCTCAAGGTCTCTTGTGGTTTTATTATTAAACTGGCCAGAAGGGTGAGACTGGGGTCGGGGTGGGGGCAGGGGAGTGAGCCTTTGAGCTTCAACAGCTGTGGCTTCAGTTGTACCGGTTTTCACACTGTTAGCCACTGCCAGAATGTCTTATTTGAGGGCACCATATCATCCTTGGCATGTGGTATGCTGATGTGTGCCCCCAAATACGTACACACCAAGTCCCTGAGTGAATCTCCTCACTCAGCCTTGACCTCTCCCTTGAGGATCCCTCTGACCCCACAGAATTGAAAGGGGTTCCCTCTGTACAGAATGAGCTCCCAGAGTTCATTTGTATGTCATGATAAACACTGGTCTACTACCCAAAACCCCATAGATTGCCAAGGTCTCCTCACTGACACCAGCATTCAGCGGGTCTGGATCAGTCCCATGCTGGCCTCTCAACCATCTGTCTGGGGTCCAAGATCTCCCCCTTGTTCAGGTCAACTGTTTCTCTGGGTTTCACCAGCCCGGTCTTGACTCCTTTGCTCATCACTCCTCCCTCTCTGTCACTGGGTTCTAGGAGTTTAGTTCAGTGTTTAGCTGTGGGTGTCTGTTTCTACTTTTGTCTGTCACTAGATGGAGGTTCTAGGATGGTATGTAAGATAGTCATCAAAATCATTATCAGGAAGGGGCATTTAAAGTAGACTCTCCACTACTGCTTAATTTGCTAGTTGGTGTCATCCTTGTAGATCTCTGGAGGTCTCACTAGTACCAGATATCCCCTCAAACCTAGAATGACTCCCTCTATTGTGGTATCTCTCATCCTGCTCTCCTCTATTCTTCCCCCAATTCAACCTTCCTGCTCCCCCATGTCCTCCTCTCCCCTCCTTTTCTCCCCCTCTCTTTTTCCTGGCATCCCCCCCCCCCCCGTGCTCCCAATCTGCTTAGGAGATCTTGCCTCATTCCACCTTCTCTGGGTTGTTGTGCATATCTCTCTTGGAAACCTCCCTGTTCCCAGACTCACTGACAGTGGAATTGTATGCTGGCACTTCTCTGATTCATGTCTAAAATCCATATATGAGTGAGTATATAGCATGTTTCTCTTTTTGTGACTGGGTTACCTCACTCATGATGGTTTCTTCTATTGCCATCCATTTGCCTGCAAATTTCAAGATTCCATTGTTTTTTCCCCCACTGAATAGTACTCCATTGTGTAAATATACCATATTTTCTCTATCCGCTCTTCAGTTGAGGGGCATCTAGGTTGCTTCCAGGTCCTGGCTATTACAAATAATGCTGCTATGAACATAGTGGAACAGACATCCTTGCTGAATGAATTTGAATCTTTTGGGTATATGCCTAAGAGTGGAATTGCTGGGTCTTGTGGGAGACTGAGTCTCATTTTCCTGAGGAATCTCCATAGTGATTTCCAAAGTAGCTGTACAAGTTTGCACTCCTACCAGAAGTGGAGGAGTGTTTCCCCTTTCTCCTCATCCTTTTCAGCATAAACTGTCATTGGTGTTTTTTATTTTAGCCATTCTGACAGGAGTAAGATGGTATCTCAGAGTTGTTTTAATTTGCATTTCCCTGATTACTAGGGATGTTGAGCACTTTCTTAAGTGTCTCTCAGTCTAATCCCAGTTCTTAAATTTGATCCATTTATTGAGTTTGGGGGCTCAACAACCAAGCTACCTGTTTTGCCCAGACTCTGACCACCTGTTTGTAGGAGTGTTCTTCATTTGTGTTGTCTCCTAAAGCCATTTGGCTAGTCTTAGACCTCCTACATGGAAGAATCATGGCTTCCCTGTTACCCACGCCCAGCCCATTCAGACTCCGTGAGGTTTCTGCTTCATCCGAACCTCTAGATACAGATAGGCAAAGGGAGACAGACTACAACATCTGCCTTCCCAGTGTCGGCCTGGAAGAAGCAGCTGACCCAACACATAGGAGAGAAAAATCTCATGTCTCACAGGGCAGAACTTGGCCAGCAAGAGAAAAGAAAAAGACAGGACACACAAAAATAGACCTCTCTTCCTTCCTGTCTCCAAGGGCCATCCTGAGTCCAGGCAATCTCCACTCGCTTGGTCACTCACTCACTCACTCACTCACTCACTCACTCACTCACTCACTCACTCACAGAGTAACTGCTGCTTTTGTTGCTGGACTCCTGCTGCTCCAGAGCTGTAGCTCCCACAAGGCCTGGTAACAGGCTGATCCCAGGCTTCTAAGCAAGCAAAACCCAAGATAAAGACAGTTACTGAACTCACTGCAGGTTCCCCAAGTATAAAGCATGCATGGGAGAGGGTTTAATCTTCATTCTGTTCTTCACAACCATTAGCACCCAACAATCTTCCGTCCTAATTCCTAAACATTTCATAAGTCCCTTGTCCATTAACAGATCCTTATTTTCTGTCTTTCTGTTGACATTCCCAGCTTGAACTATTGCCAGATGCAGGATATAGAGTGATGCCCAGCTTCCAGGCCATCCATAGGCACTTACACAAAAAGGGTCTTTCTGAAATATACAAGGTAATCTCATCTCCCTCTTTAGAATGTTCCAGTGTTTCCAACCATGTCCTGAAGGTTAGAATCCATGTATTCACAGAATGAAGTCTTTCAAAATGTACTCTCTCAGTTATTCCTCTGGCCACCTGTTCCCCACCTCTCCTTCATACACCTGCAACAACTTCTGCTCCCAGATCCCAGGCAGCATATCAGCATGAGGGTACCATCAGTGAGTGAAAGCAGATCTATAAGACTCCAGCTAGGTGGTCGAAACTCTTGTTTGCTAAATATTGGGATGGCTGTTTTAGTGTATGTCCCCTGGCTGTAGACACTGACATAAGGATTTGGGTGTGATGTAAAACTGGAAGACAAACCAGGAAACCCTAAGAAGTGAACACAGAAGTAAGACAGGAAATATCAGGTAGTCATGGGGGTGACAGTGATGTTATTAAGTATGTATCACCTCCTCAGTGATATATCTGGAGTCCTGCAGATCATCTCTTCAGAAAAGATCTCCCCCAGGTATGACAGCTGAGATATTTGTCCCCTATATCTGCCAGTCCTTGATGGAGAGAGTGCATGCGCATGTGCATGTGTGTGTGTATTTGTGAACGTATAGGTATATGGCTGATAATTCTGAAATCTTGGCAGACAAATTAAATCTCCAGATTGTCAGCCACTAGGCTGCTGTGAAGTATACCTGCAAGGCATGAGGAACTGTGGGTGGGCTTTTAAGTATGCATTGGGGAAGAGCAGAAGAGGGTTGCAGCAACCTCGGGCATAGCTCTACTATCCTGGCTACTATGGAAGGGACAGAAATACAGACTTCTTGCCCAGTCTCTTAAGGGATATGTTCAGGATACTGTTAGATACACAAATCCATGGGTAAGTATTGAAGTGCTTGGACTATCGGAAGCATCTCATTCAAATAACACCCTGAGGATCTGTGAAGTGATAAGGCTACTGCAGGATGTCACCAAATGTCACTTAGCATGTGAAGACCTACAAATTACAGGTTTATTTTTGGGAAAGTTTTAATGAATATTTTTATATGCAATTGTTTGATTTAAGGATCCACAGATGCAACAGGCACACAGAAGTAAGAGAAGGTGATGGGTGTCAGAGCAGAAGTTGAATATGCAGAAGTTCACATCAGGATGTGCTGGAGTATCTGAGCTAAGACCAGGAATCCAACCATGTGCATGGTTGACTGCAGAGAAACAGTAAGTACATCATGGGCAATGGGGAACAGACCCTGGATGTCTTGAGAGTCATTCCTCTGGTCTCTGAGGTCAGATGCTCCAAGTGATCTGGAGCCCTTAAATGACTTATATGAACACAGGTCTGCATGATAACAGGGTTCAGCTGCCTTTGCTGGTGTCACAGGGTCTTCAGCTTTTGCTAGCTCCCTGTCAGACACTCTAAATGCCAATGGTATTGTCTCAAAAAAGGTTACCTACTCTGGGAACCTTACCTTCAAAGAAGAGAGGCCCTAAGACTAATTAGAAAGTGATTAGCTACCCCACAACAGCCATGCCACTATTGTACACAACTTGCCTGGCAAGTCAGTGTTGTAGCATGCAGGATCCAGCATTGGGTAAAACCATTGATTTCTTCCCCAGCAGCCTGCGTAGTACCTTCTGGTGCTACAAAAACTAGCCAGCAGGAAAGAACTTTGAGTTGTTAGAGACTGAGTTCTCTATGAGCTGGCAGTCTAATTTTCAGCTTGAGAAATTATGCAGAACATTTTCCAAGTTTTCTTGAAGCCACAAAACAAATTTAGTTCAATCTTGGAGTGCCAAGACAGGAAGCCTGAAAAGATAATAATTCCTCCCACTGACAAACCTTAGGGGTTATGGGCTTAGTTGATGGAGCCTAGGAGTTGGGGCAATCCAGGTCACCAAAGCCAACAAGCTCTAGCTGTGACTGGAGTTCCAGTGGAGAACACTGGTTGCTTTAGAATTGCTCCTCCCTTTGCCTCTGGGCCTTTCTGTCAGGATGGACAGAGATGGCCAAGTAAGAAACAGAGAACAATCTTGTCTACATAGCTAAGAGATACCAAGTCCCCACATGGCTAAGAGATTTGAAGTTTACCTACTACAATTGTGAAGTTCACTGACTACAGGCCAATCAAAACATCTTATGTAGAAGGCACATTAAGATGACTCTAGCATTGTTTTCTAATCTAGCTTTCTGCTGAAGGACACAATGCCCTTGCTCCCACAAAGACCTCTGGGTAGAACTGCTTCCTTATTTAGTTAGGTCTCACTGGTTGATGTTTGACTTGAATCGCCAGAATGACATTCATGATTTTTTTTTTTTTTTGGTTTTACGAGACAAGGTTTCTCTGTATTGTTTTGGAGGCTGTCGGTCCAGCCTGGCCTCGAACTCACAGAGATCCGCCTGCCTCTGCCTCCCGAGTGCTGGGATTAAAGGCGTGCACCACCACCGCCCGGCGACATTCATGATTTGCATGAGCCAGATGCCTGTACCATGTGACTCCATTATATTACACAACCAGAAAACACAAAAACAAACAAAGAAAAAAAAACATCAAAGTAGAAGCAGTTGTCACCACAAGCTGAGAGGGAGCCAGATCCTACTTTTTGATTTCTGGGCTCTATTAAACCTGCTGACTTAAAAAAAACTCAGTGAATTGACTCTGAGTATTAAAATAGTGAAGACTGCATGAAAGATGGGGGTGGTTTTCATAAAACACAGAATTTCCCCAGCTCTTCTAGTTGGATGAGAATGGGGAAATTGTTTTCAGCCAAATTTTCCTGTAATAGTTTATAAAAACTTGACCATAAATAAGGATCACACTGACATAGCATGCTTTGGTTTCCAAAGTTATATTAGGTTTATTAATTCAATCAAGGCACCTGATGGGAGTTTTGTGATGCTCAGGGTTTAGACAGAGCAAATGGTGTTCCTGACTTCACACAGTTGGAAGGGATCAGGTCACACACTAGCATCCAGATCCTCTGGGAATTCCCTCATGGTGTCCTGGCACTAGGTCCTTCCCCTGCTTGTCTTTGTTCTCACAGAGGGTCATGGAATGGAGAGTCAGAAGACTCTGAAGGAGACAGACAGGCAGACAGACAGACTTAGCATGCAGGACAAATTAGGAAGGACCCCAAACTTCCTCCAACTGATAGCCACGTTCATCTTCTATATACAACAAAGAGCTGAAATTGCTGAATTTGTATTACATATGATAAAAAATTCCCAACAAGAAAGGCGTGCCTAAAGGCGCCTGAGGGTTAGGGCCCAGGTCTGCAGCACACCCTGTAAGAGAGTAAGAGAGGACCGCATGGCCAGGGAAGAAAAGAAGATGGAGGCCTTCCAAGGGTCCTTCTCAAGTTTTCCATCTCTAAACTTGACACAGTGAATCCAGGAGCACTGTGAAGCAGGGCAGAGTCCCTGATGCTGGGAGCAGGCATATCTAAACAGCTTGTATTCACAAAGGCAAACATAACTGATTTTCGGGGGTGAAGAGGGGCTTGCCTTATCCTAGCCAACAGAGTCCCCTATCTCATCCCAGGTGAGGCCACATGTTTCAGCTTCATCCCTGTGAAATGCTAAGAGTCACCTCTGTGCCTTTCATCAGATGCCAGTGATCTCATGGGCAGAGTGCCAGTTGGGGAGAATACCTGAATCATATTTCCCAAGAAAGAAAATGCAGGTTAAGGAAAGAACGCCATGTAGTTCATTTGGAAAAAGTGATGTAATTCTATTTTAATTAAAAATCTATTTTTTAAAAAAGGAAAGGAAAGAATGCCACACATAGAATGTTGCTGTCCTTGATTTCTGACTCCACACTTAGTCCTCAGTTCTGGTCACTCCCAGCCAGACTGACAGAGCTTCAAGGGATCTTTTAGTACCTCACCACCCCAGGGTCAGAAAGGAACATCACCATCTCACCCTTGGATACTCTAGGTTCCTAACACTCCTGCTGGACTCAAAGGGGAGGGGGTGGGAGCTCAGGGAAAGAGCCCTTGACAGACAACCTGAGCCCAGTGTCATGTGATGGGTGGTTCCAGGAAATTCCAGACCAGCAGGCCTAATTGGCTGCTATTTTTAAAGGATATGAAACAAACCTAGGGAGAAGCTCAGTTCAGCCGAGGCAATGGTCTCAGAGAAGGAAGGTATGGATGGCGTGCACCACTTTCTGTGCCTCTGGGGTGAAGCCATGAGGGTGGGTAGCTTATAATTATAGTATCCCTTAGACAACCACCCAACAGTTGGCTTGTGGTCGTAAAAGCCTAGCCTGACCCTTAAAAGAATAACTTATCAGAGAAAGGAGTGCTTTGCTTTTTGAGATTATATGAGGAAAATGGTCACATTTGCCTGACTAGACATGCTCCATACCATACCATCCCTACCAGTGTGTCATAAAAAGCTCTGCAGGGCAGAATTCCAAAATGAGACATCCCCTGGGTGCTCGCTTGCTAAGTCCAGCAGGATTACTCCAATATCAAGGCCATGGTTGCCCGGACCAGCCCACAGACCATCTGGCATCTCTTCATATCACCCCTACTTCCTGCTGGCTCCTCCCTCAATGGTCTCAGGAAGTTCAAGGGAAGAATAGTGTCCACATTGTTCTCTAATCCTAACACTTCTTCAGAGTCCAGTGCACAGAGTCCCTGGTCACGTGGATGCCAGTGACAGGGACAATGCTGTACCTACAGGACTCTGATCCTGTAATTCTCAGGGAGCCCCCATACCCCCGTAGTGTTGTGTACCCAGCTGCCTTCAAGACATCAAAGTGCAGGCTGGAGACATAGCTCAGTTAGTACAGCATAAGATGGACTGGGAGTACTGGTGTAGGTCTAGAATGCCAGCACTCAGGAGATAGAGGCAGGAGGGTCAGGAGTTCAGAGTCATCTTTGGCTATGTAGTGAGTTCCTGGCCAACTTGATCCATATGAGGCTCTGTCTTAAATGAATGGATTAATTAGTTTTTAAAAAGAAGGAAAAGAAGCGTCGGAGATGCTCAGGGCCCCTCTCCTGGTGGAAGTTAAACCTTCATGAAACCTTGGCAAACCACTACAAAGAACCCTGTCCCTGCCTATCTCAACATGTCTAAGATGGGCTCTTGGGATTTATGTGGGACCTGGGTGCAGATCTTACTGTGGTGTCTGCTCTCCTGGAACTTCAGTGTTCTTCGTTTGAAACAGCAGCGATGCACACACAGATCTAGGAGCTGGAGAGCATGGAGGCTTCTTCTTTCCTTAATGGATTTTTCTTGGACATCAGAAGAGAGTGCTGGTTCCCCTGGAGCTGGAATTACAAGCAACTGTATGTTGACATGGCACTGGAAACCAAACTCTGGTCCTCTGGAAAAGTAACTTCCCCAGCCCCAAGTCAGGGCTCTCTTTGTACCAAAGAGGCAGTCTCTCAATGGGTCACCAAATGTATTTGCATTGCCTGCCTGGCCATGGTATGGGAAAGAAGGAAGCCTGCTAAATCTAGCTTTTGGCCCAGTTTCCTGCTATCTAGTCAGAGATGATGATTGTGCCACAAAAAGTTAGTGATTTGGAGAATGCTGAGATAGCCAGTTCAAAGGGGAGGGTAGTGGTGAACTAAGAAGTTTGTTTTTAAAGTAAGAAGAAAGGCTAATATCCTGAGGATTTACCATAATTGAGGCAAGGATTTAGGATGTTTAACAGTTGTTGACAGATATTCTGCCCTCAAGACTGTACAAGCCAAAGTAACCAAAGCAGAAGTGTGTTCATAATGCAAGTTTCAGTTCATTTTTAAAAGGAAAATGCATCTCATATGCCCGAGGGATACAAACACAAGTGGTTGTTGTATGCTGGCAGATGACATAGTTTCCCTCTGACTTTCATGGGGCTCTGGCTCTCCTGAGCCACCAGCCCCGAGGGTGGAGTTAATAGAAGCCAGAAAGCAGGCCTGACTACAGGCCACCTGCACACCATGTGTTTGTTTGAGCTCTAGGCCACTTACTTTTCTTAAATTGGGGGTGGTGGTAGTAACTCTCTGTGGGGCGTGATAGATGTGACTGTGGAGTGGTGTGGTGGGAACAGGCTAACTAGATCTGCAGAGATTATTAGCTTCAAGTACAGGTGAGGCAGAGTAACTAAAGTTCTACATCTGCCACTGCGGAGACAGTGAGACGATGAAATACTTCAGAGGTACTGGGCACACCTGTGTTGGGTTGTTAAGACACAGACACAGTAATCCCAGTGCCCAAATTCTTAGCACAACAATGTCATAGTCCTCTTCCAAACAAACAGGGAGAATGGATACATGCAGAGGTACCAGAAATACACATGTGTCCTTGGGCAGCAACTGTGAAAGCTATCCCCCTAATGTGGGAGCCCTAATTGAGAAGCAAGCACACTGATTTTGATCTTAGTAAGACCATAGCCTACCCATTCCGGAGTACTCTCTTGGCACCGAGTAAAGCTCAGAGCTTGGTGTATATACCACAGGGAAAGACATCGGCAAAGGGGACTTATGGCTTCCCAAGGAAGCCCTGAATTGACATGAGCACAATCAAGAGAGTGAGAGTGAAGTGAAAGGGAGAGATAAAGAGGAAGACACGGAGAGGAAAAGTGGATCAGGAGGGTTATCCTCCCCCAGTCAGGTCAAAGATGGTAACATGGCAGTCTGGTCAGGTAGAAATCCTATTAATCTTCTTGGCAGATGTAACAGCCTCCCTTGTAGTTCACCTGCTTCTGCAGGAAGCTTATTGGATTCGAATACAGTTCTGGCTTTGTAGTGGAATAAACAAGGGGCACATCTTGGATATACTTCCCTCCATTGATAAGGGAGGGGGTTCTGTGTGCTCTTTGAATCTGACTGGCTCATTTGGACCCTTGAAGAGTATGTCATACTGAGGAAGATCACCTTGCAGCTTTACCTTGGCATCTAGGAAGACATCTTTTGCCGATTGCCCCTGGAGATTCTCTAGTGGAGCCAGTCTTTAGGAATGAGAAGGTAGGCCACACAACAGGTACTGCATGTCAGGTGTGTAACAGCCAGCTCAATGGGAAATTAGAAGATTGAATCCCTGGCAGATATCTGATGTCAGTTACATGAAGGATTCTAACTAAAAGATTCCCAGTCATTTTCCTCCCAAATCCCTGATGCCCAAATTATGAGCAAAGTAAAGGGTTTGTTTGAAGTTACTGGGTTAGGAGTAATTTATTGCACAGCAAAGTAATAGAGAGCTCTCACTGGTCATTGCAAATCCAGGGTCAGATAGCTACCTGTAGGTTACAGGGTGGTTATGGGATGACTGAGTATCCTGGGTGAGTAGGTCTGTCTGCTTTGCTCAAAGAGACTGAAGAACTCCTGACAGTAGTAACCTGTGCACCGGCCCAGCTATAGTCAGGAAATTTCCAAGGAGAGAGTCTTAGAACAAACTTTGAATTGGTGAGTGAAGAATCAATCTCCAACAGAGCCAATAAGGGCATCAGGAGCCCAGAGAGCAGATGTGTTTAGAAGCTGTTCAGATGGATCTATGAGAATGAGGAAGACCCAGGCGTGGCAGACAGAGAAATAGAGGGCAGAAAAGTAAACAGCGTTGTGTAGGCTTGAGTGGCATGATGACATTTTGCTGTTATTGTCAATTCTGCTTCTCATTTCAATGGCCATCTTGTTTCTGGATTCTTGCTCCCCTGGGACAGGATTGGAGTTTGTTCTTGTCCCTGAGGTACCCTCTAAAGTAACCTCCCAATTCCCAGAGCACCTCAAAGATGGAGTTTCTGCTCCCAACAACCAGTACATGGAGATAGGGGGAAGCACATTAAAATGCTGTGCCTTGTCCCCCAAAGATGGGTTAGCATGAATCTGATTTATAGCACCATGTGAGTTTATCTCAAAAACAACAGATGTGAGTGCCTCAGATTTTATAATTTCCAGCTTTATATTAATTGCTTGAAATGCATCTTGCCTAAGCAACCCTCCAGCTGCCGCCAAAGCACCAGTGTCTGCCTTCTCTCCAGCCACAGCCTGCATACAATCTCGCCTTTGGGGTTCAAGTTGTACAAGAATCCAGACTTTGAAAACAAATCAGGCTTCCAGGCCTGGGTGAGAGAAGCA
The DNA here is from genome assembly GCF_017639785.1 of Mesocricetus auratus. Lineage (NCBI taxonomy): Eukaryota > Metazoa > Chordata > Mammalia > Rodentia > Cricetidae > Mesocricetus > Mesocricetus auratus. Next base: position 114,337,369 of record NW_024429189.1, read on the forward strand.
AGGTAAAAACTGATGTCAGGTAGTCCTCCAGTCCTGCAGAGTGGAGGGGGGAAGAGGGAGTTGGAGAAAGGGGAGAAAAGGGTGACCATGTGGACTTGGATTATATTGGACAGCTGCTGGGGTTGGGGTACAGCTGAGTAAATCAGCATGAACAGTCCTGGGGACTCAGCCCTGGGCTTTTAGCCAGTAGATGGTTTATTTGTTTTCATTTGTACAAAGGAGAGTATGACTGGACAAACGAAAGGAGATTAGAATGAAGAATTGTGACATCGAAGATGAAGAAAAAAAAGGAGAAAAAGTGATAATTTGGAGAGTTAAAGAAAAGAGAGACATTTATGGTATCTGAAATAATATTTTAAGATTCTAAGAACATCTGCAGTTTAATAAAATTCACAAGAAATGCAATCAGACACTTGCATTTGTCTTGGGATGCTGAATGCTCCCAGATGGAGATTTTAACATGTGAGTTGGAGCATGCTGTGTCAGATTCTGAACTGGCATCTTTTCTGGCTGACAGTGAAGGGCTTTGATGGAAGGAAATTAAGAACAGGGGAGTTTATGACTCACCATCTCCACCACAAGTGGCAAATCCCTGTGCCAAAATAACCTCCCCTAGAGGTCTGCACCTTGCTGTGGCTGCTTTTTGGTTACCATGAATGGCTACAAGAGGGTCTATAAGGCCTGTAGAATCTAAAACATTTGCCGCCTTGCCCCTCACAGGAAACAATTGCCAGCCTTGTTCAGGAGAGTATTGTGCACGCTCACCTTGATTCCACTTTGTCACTGCTTTAAAAAACAGTGTTGGGTTATTCATAATTACCAAAGTAATGGGAAATTAGATATATACAGATAGACACATAGGTATACCCACACACATATACATAGATCAGCACAGGCAAGCAGACACAGACAGATAAGCACACATACATTTATATAAATTCATAAATAAAATAAGTGACAAGGAAGAAATACAAAGGTTTTATTAAGGAAAGACAGAAGAGGTGTGGATAAGAGCAACCTTATCCCAAACTGCCAGCTCCTCCCATGTATCAGACACATTGCCCCTGAACACACGCTAGACATTTCTGCTCATGTGGGAGAGTCTCTGTTTGGGGGCTTCTCCGAACATAGGAGTGTGGTTGATCATTGTGTGAATAAAAACAGCTAATTGGATTAATCAGTCCTTAGTAGAAGATAAGTGGGAGTTGGTGCCTACACAGCCCATCTTTTGGACCCTTTGGTGACCAGTTCTGGTGCCTTGTCACCTTTCAGACATGTGGGTGGGACTGAGCCCAGTTGTCTACACCCCATGTTTTCCTAAAGGGCTCCCTGAGTCACCCCCAATTGAACTGCTGAAGCTCACATTCTGGGGGAGTCTGAGTCTGGAAGGACTGATGCACTGATGCATGCAGAGGACAAAGAAGAATCAGTGGGCTTAGCTTTGAGGCTGCTGCCCAGTGACCAACTGTGTTGGGCAGTCAGCCCCATTCTGTCTGGGTGCACTTTGCTGTTGGTGGTGATATTCTTCACCCTGCTCTGTTTCTCTGTGCTTGATGAACTATCCTGTGCTTTTAAGCATAAGAATAACAGGGCAAATTTGACCAAGACCAAGACCGTGATAACATCTGGTTTTCTTACTCATTACCTAAAACTGAGGAAAACATCACACAAGTGCAAAGAGAGGCAGCTTAGAGGAGAGAGTCAGAGGTTAATCTTCTGTGCTAAGTAAAAAGATTTTAATCCAAGCAAATCTTTGTTTGGGCACCAGAGGCTATTTATACAGACAGGCAAAGGAGGAGAAAGAGTCACTCTGTGTTTTCATCTCATAAACCCAGAGTCATGTAAATACATCCTTCAGCTACAGGGTTACTTGTCCTATTAGTTTTAAAGTTACAGGTGCATGCATACATACATACACACATATGTATGCATATACACAGGTTTAAAGGATAGAACGTGGGAACACATTCACCTTCATTAGGAACTAAAAGAAATTTGAGAGCATCTGATGGTGGAAGGACGTCCATTGATAGGGGCTTCCCTTGAACCCTGCGGCTCCTCCCCCAAGAGGGAAGTTAGCATTTATAGAGGAGAGGCACTGTTGGAACAGTGAGGAACTTCCGGATAACGCACTCACACAAAGGATCTGCTCTGAATGTGGGAGGAATATGGAACTGAGATGTCTCCTCCTCTCTGAGATAAGGGGAATTATGTCCTAAGGGAATGGGGATAGCAGAGGAAGGAAAGATGCCTTGAAGGGCTGCTATCACACTTCTCAGACCTTTCTTACAGCCTTAAGAGAACAAACCTGGCTTCAGCGGGCCTCTTCTGAGTTAATATCCCAGTGTCTCTGACTATACCAATTCATTTTTTATAGAAAGTGGAGTCTATGTGTGAAGCAGACCATTTCCTAATTGTGGGTGCAGTACTGTTGGCAGGTTCTCTGGTAGCCTGTGAGCCCAATAAAAGAGTAGTGTGCTGTGTGATAAGGGCTGGGGTGACAGTCTCTAGGACTTGTGGAATGCTTACTGAGAATCAAGACTCTACACCTTCTCTAAGTCTCACTACAACTTTTCAGAGTAGGACCCCAGTTTCAGTTCCCTGGTGCTGTGATAAAATACCTCCAACAAAAGCAACTTTGGGGAGAAAAGATTCATTTGGGGCATAATTTCAGGGTTCATCATTGCCTGGAAGTCAAGGTGGCAGGCATTTGAAGCAGCCGTTCATATTACATGCACAGCCAAGAGCAGAGAACAGTAGTTGATGTGTGTATTTCAGTACTCAGTTCACATTCCCCCATCTTATATGGTCCAGGATCTCTTGTCCAGGGAATGGTGCCATCCACACTGGGTGAATCTTCCCACTAATCGGGATAATATCCCACAGACATACCCACAGGCTGACCTAATCTAGACAACCTCTCATTGAGAGTTCGTTCTCAGGTACTATTAGATTATGTGAACTTGAAAATTACAACCAAGTATCACATCATGCTATTGTATCTCAAGAAATTATGCAATTTACTTAAGAAAAATTGACCAGTATCCAGGGACTTATCCATGCTGTACATAAACTACCATTCTACCTCAGAATTACATTCTCCCAGCCATAGTAAAGCCAGATTTACCCTTGGTAAAGCCTGATTATTGCACCTACCCTATGTGTGGTTCTTTGTACAACACCATATTCTGCACCAGAGAGTCAGTAGGTAGCACTGACTTGTTGGGATCCACCAGAAGCAGAGCCTGAGGTGACTAGGATTCAAGTGCAAAAGCCTCGATCCTTGGAGGCATCATTAAAGCACAGAGGAAATGGGATAGTGAGATAACACAGTGACTGCACTAACTGGGGCTTGTTCCTGCTGGGAAATTTAGCTTAGGACAGTGGAAAGTTTGGGAGTTTTCCTTTCACCCCTGTCCATCATTGGCCAAATCTGCTCATTTCACCCTGGACATGAGCCTGGCATGCCCCCCAGTGAGGAATGTTCCCAACTAGAGGGCTTCTGGTGTTTTGCAGACAAGATCCTATGTATCTCAGGTTGTCCTTGAACTCACTCTGTAGCCAAGGATGACCTTGAGTTTCTGATCCTCTACCTTTACTTCCAGAGCACGATGACTATAGGCAAGTACTACCACAAGAGGCTTATGCTGTATTGGGTATCAAACCCAAGACTCTGTGAAAGTCAGACGAGCCTTCTACCAGAAAGCTACACTTAACATATGGTACACTGAAGGAGCCTTGATCTAGAGAAGTCAGTCATGAAAGGACAATTCAATGCAATTTCACCTCCATGAGGAAGATGGGGTAGCTAAATTCACAGACTGAATGCAAGCTGCTATTTTTTAGGGGCCGAGGAAAGAGAAGGTGTTACTAGTAGGTAAAGTTCCAATATGGCCTGATGAACAGAGTTCTGGAGTTTTGGTACCTGGCATCCTGTACCTACTTAATGCCCTGCCCTGTACACCTAAAAATGCTTGAGATTGTAAATTTTTGTATGATGTGGATTTCACCACATTTATAGAAGAAACTACTCTTTAGCTGCTCTGACTCGGAGCCAGATCAGGGTGGACCAGATCCCACATGTTGCAGGTGATCAAAGATGTTCATGTCTTTTGAAATCCACATGGAAGAGAGACTCCTCTGGGCATTTCCCAATCCAGCATGCCAAAAGTCTGAAAGAATGAAGGTGGAAGGAAGGGAGGCAACCAAAGGAAGCTGAACCTCCCCTCTAATTCACGCAGCATTAGTGATACTCCTCCATGAAGAGAAGAGTAAGCGTTATCAACTTTCTATTCAGATGCCGTAAAAACATCCAGTTTTTAAAAATGTCACATGTCACAAGCTCTTCCTTGTGAAAGATGTTGCTATAAATTACCATGTGGCAATTTGGATGCCTCACATACTGGCCACTTCCTGCACAGGCCAACTCACAATCCCAGGGGCTTCTACCTAGCCACTTTGATTTGTACGTTCACAGATTTGAAGCTGGTCAGATCAAGGCTGGAGTTAGCTGGGTTGGAACTGATTTCAGTGTCTGTTGAGTTCAGACCTGTACATCCATCCCCTCTTTGTGGTGTCCAGGCTGGAAAGACAGTGGCTCCTCGTCGTGACAGCCAGTGGGAGTGCAAGCACAGCTAGCAGAGGCTCCGTGGCTCTCACAGTCCTGACTTAGTTCTCCACATGACCGGCATCCCTGTTCTACTCACCAAGAAAGCTGCACTGCCAAGACTGGCATCAACAAAAAAAAACCATTGCAAGATATTGCTAGGCTACAAAATAATAGGCTAGAGTGTGTTAATCTACAGAGTGCTGAGCTCGACAATCTGTTCAGCCACATTTTACTGGGAGCACAGAAAATTAGGACCATTTAAGGGAAAACAATTGTTTTGTTTTGAGGAAAATTCTCCAGGGCATTAGTTCAGAGTCAAGTCCTGCAGACACGACATTTCTCCATGGCTTGGAGTATGCGTGCTAAAGTGGACAGGCCCATCTTGGCAGACTATGACTATATGGCATAGATAGGTTTGTCATATCTGTTATAGAGGAAGGCCAGATAAGCCAAGTATAAGATATTCAGAGTGAAATTTCCAAGAAGCAGGGCCAAGGGGAAAACCTGAATTCAAGTGTTGAATTCTTAAGGCCTCAATTCCTTGGAGGAGAAAAGGTCTTCACTGCCAGGCAGGTGTCTGAAGAACCTTGTACTGAATCCAAAGGACAGGAAAAGCCAGTCAACAGTAAATTGGAGGTGATGGGAGAAACAATCAGCACCGAATGAAAGCAAGCATTAAGGAATGATGCCTGGTCCCATCACACAGGCTTCTTACTTCCAGGAAATGGTAAGTACTCAGAAAAATATGCTGACACAGGAGGAGGTGTTCAAGCACCACCAACGAAGCATTAAGCAACAAAGAGAAGGAGTCAGAAGGGCCCTGAGATAACCAGCTTCCCTATTAGACGCCCTGCTCAAGAGTTCTGGAGTGCTGCATCTTTCAGACATGTGTTTAACAACACCAGAAAGAATACACAGTTGTGAGCATATGAACATGAAGACAAAGAAGCTGCCTCTTTGTAGATAGACTGTTGCATATGTGGTATTCAAATGATCTACCGTTGGCTGGGCATTGCTGTGGTTTGAATAAGGTTTGTTCTCTGAAAGCATTTGTTAGATGTGTGGCCTCTGATGTGGGCATGTTGGGAGATGCTAGACCTTTAAGAGATGAAGCCTAGAGAGAGGACCCCAGGTCCTTAGTGGTACAACCCTCAGAAGAAGTGCTTTTTGTGGAATCCTACCTTAGTTTTCATGAGATTGAGTTGTCATACGATTGATCTTGACCCCTTGTTATTTTCTGGGTTCTTGTTTGGGGATGATCTCTTCCTCTCATATGTTCTAATGCCATTATTATAGCAGCCACCATAGGTTCCACTAGAGCCAAGCCATTACCAGTGCCATGTCCCTGAGCTTTATGAGCTAATCAAACTCTTCCATTACAGTTAACTACTTTGAGGTATTTTGCTGTAGTGATAGAAATAGGGTGCTACGGGTACCCATTATGCATTGTTTCATTTAATGTGATGATAAATTCTTGCTGTAGGTGTACTATGTTGTAGGGAGACTGCTGTAGATGTGCTCTGTGTGTGTGTGTGTGTGTGTGTGTGTGTGTGTATGCACGCGCGTGCGTATGGTGTTGTGTTTTATGCTGTAGGTGATACTATACTGCGTGTCATATTGTGTGCCATGCTATAGGTGTGTCAGTTGTAGGTGGAATCTTGTTGTGTGTCATGTTGTAAGTGTTGTGATGTGCGTCATGTTGTAGATGTGCTGTGCGGAAGACGGTTTCATGTTGCATTGTGCCATCAGCAAGAAGCAGCCTAGTAGGTTTTTGTGCATGTTACATGTTACATCCAAGGGCCCAGAATTTCCTAAGCTCATTTTTGTGACTCTTCCTTTCTTGGTCATGCCATGTGACCGCCTAAGAACCAGAACAATGACTGAGGGGAAGCTATACATTATTGTGGCACTACATTCTCTGACATGGACTAGAAAATTCTACCTTAGTAAATTTCAGATTAAGCTAAACTGATGTCTTTTGTGACTCAAACCTCTCTCTAAGAGCAGAGATGAATGTGTGATCTCCAAGAAAGGATACTTCAAAAGGTGGCAAGGTAGGCCAGGTGTGGTGTCACATGCCTTTAACCCCAGTATTTGATAGGCAGAGACAGGGTGATTGCTGTGAGTTCCATGCAAGCCAGAGCTACATAGTGAGACCAACAACAGCAACAACAAAACGCAGTATCGCCATTGCCCAGTGTACATTTGCAGAACAGCCCCACGCTAGCTGTCTGCAGGCACAGAGGAAATGGCTTACTTTTCTTTCTTAAAGAAAGTTTGCAGAGGACCTTGTAAAAGTACAGCATAGACTTAAGCATATTTTCTGGACTTGGAGGCTGCCACTCTTAAGGCAGAGTTCCTGGCACCTTCCAATGATGCTTCACTGAAAATGAAAACCTGAAAGAAAAGAAGGAGAGAGGGAAATGGCAAGCAAAATGTGTCTCAGTTGCTGCTGCCAAGGCCTCTTAGAGCACACTCAGGGCACAGGTTGTCAGGGGAGGTAGAGACAATGTGCTATTATTCTCTAGAAGTCATTAGAAGATGGCTCGTCCATCCAACTGCACACTTGAGAGGCCTCACAGAAGGGAGCGGTACCCTAAGGACACATGTCCCAACATTTGGGAAGTGTAACATGATAAAGCAGGAATCTGGGGTGGGAGCACAGTAAGGACCACCCAGTGGAGCCCACCAGTGAAAAGCGAGTCATGAAAAGCATGCCCTATTGAAAAGGCGAAGGAAATACCTGGCTCTTGTTAAACTCTTGGTCAACACTACATGCTGCTTTAATGACTTCCAAACATATTTGTGCAGCAAAAAGTACAATCCATCTACTGTGCACATCAGGGTCATTGCTAGGTTACAGCCTAATCCTCTCTCCCACTCAAAGCCAGAGCTTACTCCCAGACAGAATCAGCCCCTTGATGAGATGGATCTTAAATATGAAGCCCACCTTTCCAGCTGTGATCACACACACTTCCCTCCTGCAGAGAATGTGGGTCTTGGCTCTTTTCGCCCTGCAGGATAGAGTCTTGTCCCTCAAACTGCTACCTCCCTTGACGCTGCTTCTCAGCATGCCTATCTGGTTTTTGTTGTTGTTTTGTTTTCAGATTTTGATATTTTTATAGGCTCCTTCCTTAGTCTTCCAAGTGCTGGAGTTATAGATGGGTACCACCACACATGGCAGTCTGAACCATTGGGAAATGGCAATGTCATAGCTTAAACAGCTGAGCCTTTGGCTTGACCTTATTCTCTATAGGCAAGGTGCTAAGAGTATGTGTGGAGTAAAGGAGACTACAATAGGCTGGATCTCATATTAGAATACAAGAACTGACCTAGGAATTAATGAAGCACAGCATGGAGGCACAAAAACTTCCCGCAGTGGAATGATCTGAGAGGTTTCTGGGGAATGGGACATTCAACTGAGATTTGAACTGTATGTAGGAGTAAGCTGTAGGATAGGAAAAAGCAAGACTGTGAATCAGGATGCTTGAAGATCCTGTGTGACCAGCAGACTGACAAATCATATATATATATATATATATATATATATTCTATGTCTATATGTATATACTATATCTTTATCTGCATCTATAGATAGATAGATAGACAGATAATCTGGAGCAGAGAGTTTTGTGGGAGATCTGAGCCTAACTACAGAGAGGTTGGGAGACTGCTGAGAATTAGCACTACCACTGAACAGAGGGGAGATGGCAAACACTTACCTTAGTAGTGGCCTGACTTAAAGAGAAAAGTTTCATGCTGTGTGTGAAAGAGTGGGACAGAGGTTAGATGTGTGGGGACAGAAAGAAGGCAGTTTCAGCAGCAAGATGTGACCTTCAGCTGTTCTGAGGTAGAGACTACAGGAAAGATGTGGAGAGATGGTAGGCAGGTGTATGATACCTGTTGAAGGTATTTCCTTGGAGCTTGTTGCTTGGATTGATGTGGGGTGAAGAGCATCTTATTTCATTTCCTGTTACTGTGACAAAGTATCCTGAAGGAAACCAAAACAATGTAAGGGAGATAGCATTTATTCTAACATTACAGGAAGGGGACAGTGACTTGAAGCAGCTCTTCACATTATATCCACAGTCAAGTGCAGAGAATAATCAATGTATACACACCAGTGTTTAGCCCACTTTCTCCTTGTCCTTCACTCTAGGGCCCCATTCATGAAATGGTGCCACCCACATCCAAGTAAGTATTCCCACATCAACTAACCCAACTTTGACAACCCCCTCACTGATTCTAGATAAATACTCATTAAAACCCCCTCCCAAGGTGACTTCAGGTGGTGTCAAGTTGATAATTAAAATCAGCCGAATAGAGACATTTTCAACAGTTCGGGTTGGAGTATCTAGATTTATCTGAATAGAAATATCTGGAATCAAATAGAAGGAAAGAGAACTATAGCAAATCTAGCCCTCAACTGTTGGGTGTGAAGGGTGAAAAAGCCAAGCTTGAAAATGGGGTGGTGTGGTAGTGGTGGCTGCTGCATTCTGCCTCCGCTTCTAGAAGCTTCTTTACACTTCCCTCCTAGGGCCACTCTGGATTCTAGGAGCTATTTCACATTGGCTTCCCAGAAGCAAGAAAGCACTGAACCTACAGGATGGAACATTAACTTGGCGGACTATGAGTTAGCAGAAAGTTGTGAAAGTTACAAAGTTGGAAACTGTATTAGTAATGAGAGGTCAGCCTTCCTCTCCTGGATTTCTGACACACATCCCATATCCAGTTTTCTGTGCATCTGCTGTGAGAATATGTGAGCAGGCTTGAGTTCTATATTGCCATGTGTGTCAAGGCAGAATAAGGGTTGAGAGGAAATGAGAAAGGAATAGGAGATGACGACTAGGGAGATGGTCCCGTGCTCTGGCAAATATGTTTGAGATTCTTTGTCGCTCTGACACAACTCAGCAGGGTGACTGTACAGGATGAAGTGAAAGTCATATTCAGAGAGTGTGGGTTTCCTGTGGGTGTCCACAAACCATGACGTGAAGACTGTGGGAGGAAAGGGAAATGGTAAGTGGGTTGGAAGTCCTAAAGGGCAAGAGGTGATGTGTGCGTTTCCAAGGGCAGAGAAATGGCTGGTTACACAAGCTTCTGATAAGAAAGTTCACAAGAACATGTCTATCCTGTTCCTGCGCAGGGGCAGCTCAGGAATGTCAGAGGAGCCATTCTTGGGTGAGTCACAGGGCATGGAGATTTGGTGAGAAATGCTTGCTTTTAATGCCAACTTCCTATTCCAGCTGCCTCTTTTCTTAGAGGGTTCTACCTTTTAACCCAGAGGTAAGAGTGTGACACCAGAGGAGCCAAGGGCAGATGCCAGGGGTCCTGACTCCCTGTCATCCCACCTGTAAGAAACGGGTCCTGGTTCCTGAGCCACTGCTCCTGAAAATTCAGCCCCAGGTATGATGGCTTCCCACAACCCGCTTCTTTTGCTGTCTGCTCTGTTGTGGTTGGATGATGGTCTCCCTCTGCATCCTCTTTCAGTGAGTCACATCATTGTGTACATGCGAGTTTGGGAGGGCTCTGTTTGCATCATGCTTGCTCACATGCGGAGTTGGCTGAATTGTGTTATGTGGCTAACCCCAGCAGTGAAGTATATTTGCCATCATTGTGATAATGTCACAGGAAAGGTTAAAGGATCCTGGTGACAGCCAAGTCCACGGCTCTGAGGTCTCTGATTTATGTCCCATTATACTCTCATCCAATAGTTCGGGGAAAGTTATTCCCCCCAATGGAGAAAACAATAGAATATTGTGTTTATTCAATCTGTAGTGGTGTTTATTGAAGGACTACCAAAATGGTATCTACCACAAATAGAAGAATCACATATCATCCTAGGATAAAGAAGGACAATATACAGGATTAAACTCTCACAACCTCTTTGGGGGAACAAGCCAATTATATACAGAAATATAAAACACAATCTGCAACATGAAACCACGGGTCAAAAACACTACCTATCATTTCTTGAACATGTGTTAGGTATTGTGATGTCTCACCACTGAAGCTCTTTCCACCAAACAAATCTGAATGAGAAGGGTCTGGCTGGGCTGCAGCTCAGCTAGCAGCATGCTTACACTGCTTGCATGAAGTTCTGTGGTTAATACCAAGCACCACACACACCAGGTCCATAACCTTAGCACTTGGAAGATAGAGGCAGGAGGACAGGAAGTTTTAAGGTCATTCTTGACTAAACAGTGAGTTTGACAGTAGCTTGGGTTACATAAGACCCTGTACCCCTAAAGAAAGAAAGGGAAGAGAGAGAGAGAGAGAGAGAGAGAGAGAGAGAGAGAGAGAGAGAGAGAGAGAGAGAGAGAGAGAAACAAGGAAACAAGAGATTGAAAGTGAGAGGGGATGCATGCAGAACAACAGTGAGGACAGATCAGATTTAGGAAATTTTTGTGAGATTTTTTTTGTGTTTTATAAAGCTTTGGAGGATGTGATTAGGAATTAAGAACATTCTAGATTCTGTTCATGTCCCTAAGGCAAAAATTTCTTCTAAAGTGTCCTGCAAAAAACAATCATTCCATAGAATGAGCAGAGCATCAGGGACATATTAGAGAATGAAAGCATAGGCAGTTAAATTTTTCATAGTACTGCGAAACCCCCTTTGTATTCACCCCGTCAAATCTCTTAAATGGGTTTTCAGTATGGGAATTGCTTGCCTGACTTTGTCCATGAGTGAGAGAAACCAGGTCACTTCCCAATATATTAATAAGCCAATTACATTTCTTTTCCTATAAATGTTATATCTATACTCCATTTGTCTTTACAGGTTGTGTGTTTTCTCTTTAAACTTATAAGTACTTTCTATAAGTTAAAAAATAAAAGAATTCTAAGTTGTCACAATTAACTTTCTCAGTTTATCATTTGTTATCTAAATTTATCAGTGGTTATTATATTATATTATAATTTATTTTGATATAGTGTCTCACTAAATAGCCTAGACTGGCTTGGCACTTATAATATTTCTGCCTCAGCTTCCTAAATGCTGTTGCTCAAGCTCTGTTGCATCATACTGTAAAAACATGCAATTTTTTTATTCTGATCGGTTTATTAAAGAGCTGAATGGCCAATAGCTAGGCAGGAGAGGTTAGGCAGAACTTCTGGGCAGAAATAGGAAATCAGTTAGAATCTGGCAAGGAGGAAATGTCAGTGAGACACTAAGGAAGTCAGACTACATTATGTAGGATAGTTAAGAAGCCACAGAGCAGAATGTAGAGTAATATAAATGGGTTAATTTAAGTTATAAGAGCAAGTTGGTAACAATCATAAGCTAAAGGTTAAACTTTTATAATAATATGTCCTTCATGTCATTATTGGGGGCTGGTGGTCCAAAGAAAGTCTAATGAGAAAGACCTACTATACAGGTTTGTACCATTACTCTTCATTTCATTTTTAACTATTCAAGTTCACCAACATCTTTACAAAATATCCACCCTAATGACATCATCCAGCCATCTTTGAGATTTTTGCCAACTTTCCAATACTAAGACCAACTAGATGCATTTGACTTTACCTTTATGAGGATATGCTGACCAAGAGAGATGGTGAACCATCTCTGACTTGATTTGTGGCTTCTAAGTGGCCTGTCCTTGGTGAGCCACCAGGCAAATGTGTCTGGCTCTGTGAGTGTGACATTCACTTGGTCTGTAGTGCTGAAATCTGTTTTGTTTTCTTACATTCACACAGGTGCCATCAAACAGCATTCTCTAAATAAGTCTGTGGTCACAGATCCTACATACCCCCCAGGACCTGAGAATATGCCTATCCTACAAGCCTCTACCTCCTTGCTCATCACATTGTTTCCTAGGTGTCTTACTCCTGCAAATACTATGGTCTCCTGTAGTTACCTTGTAATTTTGTCTTGCTAACAATCTGTTAGTGATTTCATATCCATACCTCTGCATGTTCAGTTTTCTGCTTCCCTCTGGTCTCCCTGGAAGGAGCACAAGGGTGCATTTCAGCGTACCCTCCATTTTTAAGTGGAAGACCAGTTTTGAGGAGGGGTTTGTTTTAGGGATCTGTGCTCTGTGATGATGCTAGTGATTTTTAATGATGAAGGTGATGTGTACAGCAGTATGTTCTAGAAAGAAGAGAATTAGGCAATCTTGTCTAATCTTCCACCTTTTCCCATCAGATTCTGCTAAATTAGTGATTGGCTAGGTTTATCACTCTAAGTGGATTAAAAAAAAGAATCTTCTATTTCAAAATATCAAGTCTTCCACAACCAAATATTAGGCAGACCTTGGGGGAATCCTGTGGAAGGAGGGGACAAAAGATTATGGGAAGCCAGAGCGGACAAGGACACCACAAGAAAACCCACAGAATTAACTAACTTGGCCTTACAAGGGCTCACAGAGACCATCTATCAGCCAGAAAGCTTGCAAGGGAACTGACCTAGGCCTTCTGTAGATATGTTACAGTTGTGTAACTTGGTCTCCTTGTGGGACTCCTAACAGTGGAGTTGTCTCTGACTCTGTTACTGTCTTTTGGTACACTTTCTTCTTATTGGGTTGCTTCGCCCAACCTTAATAGGTGAGATGTCTAGCTTTACTTCAACCTGTCATGTCATAGTTGACTGGTATACATGGGAGGCCTGCCCTTTTCTGAAGAGAAAGGAGGAGGACTGGAGGGGAAGGATAAATTGGGGGAAGGCTGGGAGGAGAAGAGGGAAGGAGGGAAAATTGTGATTGGTCTGGGAAATTGGCTAATAATTAATAAAAATCAAATATAAATAAAATAAATAATAAATCATAAAGAGCAATAATTAAGTTTCATTTGTCATTATATTCTTGTGAACTATATTCGTATTATGTATTATTAATAAATAAAATAAACAATAAAAATAAAAATAAAATAAAAGTGAAAAAAACACTCAATAGCTAGCTTTTCCTATCAATGTATCCTGTATCTTTTTAAAAAAGATTTTATGTGCATTGGTGTTTTGTCTGCATTCATATCTGTGTGAGGGTGTTGGATCTCCTGGAACTGGAGTTACAAACAATTATGAACTGACATGTGGGTGCTGGGAATGAAACCTGGGTCCTCTGGAAAAGCAAGCGGCCAGTACTCTTAACCTGACAAGCCATCTCTCCAGCCCTCTATATGTATTTTTAGTAACAAAAGATTGAGAAAGTAACCCATGATATGGTGGAACACTTTGTTTCTAATAAAAGTTCTCATGGGAACTTTCTTGACAAATTGACAGAAAACTAAAAAGCAGTGTTATCATATGGCAGAATTTTATATGTTCTACTTTTGTGGATGAAGACTCTGCCCAGACTGGCTGATCCTACTAGGACTTGAGACTTTGTTTTTGTAATGGTACAAAGCAAAGCATATTTATTAGACATGGTACTTAAAAATTTTGAGTGTGGGTTTTCTCCTCAGATAGTGACATATCTTACTATAGTTCTCTCAAGTTGTCAGGCAGTAGTAGACAACCACAGAGGTATGAAGGTCAATGGTCTATTTACAGTGCACTGCATTGACAACAGTTTGGATATAAATTTCAATAAATTGCATGAGATCTTTCATATTTATAATAAAAAGGGATTTTTGTTATTGGTTCCACCCAGCTTTAGGGTAAGGTAAGCGTTCTGTCATATTTAAGACAAGCTAGGCTAAGCTATGATATTTGATAGGGTGGGTTCATTGAATGTATCTTTAATCTGAGGAGATGGCTTGATTGATAAAGTGCTTGCTGTGTAAATATGAGGACCTGAGTTCATATCCACAGCACCCATGTAAAACTCCAGGCATGGTGGCATTTACCTCTTATCCCAGAGCTAGGGAGACAGACAAGAGGATACCTGGGGCTCATTGGTCAGCCATTCTAGTCAATCAATGACCTAAAAGCTCAGAGAGAGACACTGTCTCAAAATTAAGGCGACTGAGGAAGACCCTGATGTCAACATCTGACCCCTCCCATACACACAAGCCTGTAGTCAAGTGAATAAGACTTAAAATTGAAGTGGGGAAAGATCTGTAAAAAATGCAAACCACAGAGCTGGAGAGGTAGATCTAGAGGCTACAAACCAATGACCGATGGCAGATCAAGATAGAACTGGGCACAGCGGTACAGGTGTGCTTCTCAGTTCATACATCAGTGCCAGGTGGCCCTTCCGTTCCCAGAGGGCAGAACACAGACACACTATGGACTTTCCACGTTCCTGGAATTACCCCAATTGGTATCTGTTTGTTTAGCATTTCTATCTCTGGCCTCCATGTCTTCTTCTTAGGAAGGGGGGGATTACCAAGATAATTGCGCAGCTGTGCAGACTTCCCCCCCAAAGGTTGTAAGCTTTCATCTCTCCATCAGTTGGAAAACACATTTCTCTACTCTGAAAGGATTGTTCTTGGCTGTGGTTTCCAGCACTTAGCTCTTGTAAAATTGTGATAAAGCATATTGGCAGCTTCAGGACATCTTTAAGCCAGCAGTCAAGAACACAGCCTGGTGCAGCTGCCCTGAACAATCATGCTTGGGTTGAACTTGGTGTCTCTTCTTGTGGGATTTTAGTGGGAGACTCTGAAGTATTTGATTCTGTTCTTTAGCTTCAAGGTGGGATTTATTTCTCATCTAGACATTTCATGCAGGATGGTGCTCTTGCTCAGAAGACACAGGATGCCTGGGTCTAGCACAGATTCAGAAAATTGAACTGGAATTCCTGTTTCAGGACCACAAATTTCTACTCCCATGCCTAGGTGAAACAGAAACCATGGGTGTAGGCTTCAGACTTGCAGTCAATATGCCCTGAATTCCTGACACAATTCCCTAGCCTCTACTAGTACTCAATGCTTAAAACAGAAACTCAGATATGTGTCTGTGTGTGTATATATGTATATATGTATTTGAGTGGTTGAGTCAATGAGTTTTGTCAGTGGATACACCTCTGAATAATCACCACTTAGCGCAACTTGAGGGATGTTTACATCCTTCCAGACAATTCTCTGAGTCTTTTCCAAATTAAGTTTCCTGCCTTGACCCATGGCGAGCATGTTTTGACTTCCAGCTCCAATAGACCAGTCTTGTCAGTTTTACTGCTTCATATACATGAGATTGTTTCTAGGCTTCTTTCACACATGCAATAGTTGTCAGAATCAAAATAAATTACTTCTGTCAAGTCTTACAAAATAAAAAGTAAACAAAGCAAGGGGGCTGTGAGGATGTGTTACCATTCAGTGTTGTCTGAAGATGGAAATTACCACAGAGACTTTCAGAACCCCAGACTTACACAAAGACCACTTCAACCTTAATCTAAAAACAAGGAAGCAAGCAAACTCTTCTGCAGGGATATCTGTCCAGCACCCGTCTGTTCAGCTTCAGATTGACTCTTTTGTTATTAGACTTTGTGGTCATGGGTTACTAGCTTTGGGTTTTATAAACTTCATCTTGCCTCAATCTCCTTGAATATTCTTATTTATTTGGGAACACAATAGCATTGTGGTGAGAAAACCTCACTAAACTGAAAGAATATTCAAGTTTAGGAGACATTGCTTGGAAAGTTAGTGTCCTAGAAAGGAGAAATCAGTTATGGAAGGAAGATAGAAAATCAGCAAAGCAAACCGAGAAGGGGACATGAGAAACTGAAAACCCAGCATCAGAAGTGCTTAAGGAGCAGGACATGGCTTCCAGCACCCAGTACTGCTTAGAAGCCAAGAAATGGAGACAAAACCCAGCAATGGTCTTCACAGCACAGACATCATGTATGCAAACACTCGATGTTCTATTTCAAGTGTCAAAAAAAAAAAACC
This sequence comes from Mesocricetus auratus, assembly GCF_017639785.1. Taxonomy (NCBI): domain Eukaryota; kingdom Metazoa; phylum Chordata; class Mammalia; order Rodentia; family Cricetidae; genus Mesocricetus; species Mesocricetus auratus. The sequence continues at coordinate 114,353,738 of NW_024429189.1, forward strand.
AGTGCAAAGAAGTCCAGAGGTGGCAGAGGCATCTGAGCTTTGCTATTACATACTGCTTTGAGCATGTTCAAGAGAATAACAAGGTTTCTTTTAAATGTAGCAAGGAAATGAGATAGCACCTGAGGGGGAGTATAAGGCTAGGGTGGGAATTGTTCCAGACAGAAGAAAGGGCGACAGGAGGTTTGTGGGATGTTGAGAATAGTCCAGGAGAGGAAAAAAATAGATACATTTTACCAGCAGCCATAACAAATGTTACTCTAACATTGCCAAAGCAAAGATATCATGATTGGCACAGGGAAAAACACAACCTCAGCAGGTCTGATTGTGTGAGTGGGAGTCTGTCGGCAGTGCTGAGTGGGGAATGGAGTTTCTGGAAATCTGACCTTGGTCCTGTACTTGCGTTGCTAGGCACCTTGGGTAAGTCATTTGACCTTTCTATTTGTCTATTTCCTTAACTATTCAGTTAAGCTTAGAGATCGGACTCCTCCCATCCAACTCTCAAACCCCATTGCATCTCCTAAGGAGCCTCCAACTGACTGTCAACTCCTCACCACCCAAGGGGACAGAGGACCAAGTCCTGCAGATCTGTGGACTTGTTTTAACTATGGGAGCCAAGTGCAGACCCCAGCTAGGACAGAGTTCAAGGCCTCCTGAGCTCATATGGGAGAAGGATTCTCAGAAGCTATGAAATCTAGCTTAGTAACCTCAGGAACTTTTCATAGAGTTCCAGGGTCAGCAGCACATCAAAGAAGCTGCCAACTTTTAAGCCAGAAGAGAATTCAGAGAGGAATGAGGTCAGTGACTGTTCCCTAGGGAGTGCAGAAACTGGAGACACTTCAAAGAACTCTTGTTGGGGAGTTTTCAGCACTTTCCCCACAAAATATTCACAATTTGTGTAGCTTCTGGTGGGAGCAGGGAAAGATGGAAAGCTAGGAGGGTGGAGATGAGTGACACATCATCTCCCGCGTTGAGTGAACATGGAAAGTGGATCGTTCATGTTAGACCTCACGTTTGTGATGTAACTCCTTTGCAACTTTACTCATACATGCATGATCTCAAACAACACATTTAGCTCTGAAATGGGTACAATATGAATACTTCATAGAATTGTGGAGAAGAATAAACCTTATGATTTTTATGAATAGTACTATGTGAGCTGTGCCTAGTGACATGGATCTGTAACACTAGCTACTAGGGAGGAAGAAGGCAGAGAACTGTAAATTCAAGCCATGTTAGGGCTATAGAGTAAATTCAAGGTCAGTTTGGGAAACCTAGTAAAACCTTTTCTCTAGGAAAAAAGTCAAAAGGGCTGGAGTTATAGATAATAGAATATAGCACAATGGTATAGTGCTGGCCAACATATATAAGATTTAATTCTCAAAATTAAAAAGCAATAAAATGAAACATTTGTTTATAGTTTGTAGTTTAATAACTGAGAATCAGTTATTAAAGTGGCTAATTGGAAGCTCCATGTTCTTCTGGTTAGTTCTTTACAATTTTTTATTTTATTAATTTTTATTTTTAAAACAGTCTTCTTTTACATACCAATCCCAGTTCCTTCTCCTTCTTATCCCTCCATTCCTCTCACCACTTCCTCATCCCACCTCCATCCACTCCTCAGAGAGGGTGAGGCCTCCCATGGGGAATCATCAAAGTCTGTCACATTATTTAGGGCAGGACCAAGGCCCTGACCCTTTTTCTAGGTTGAGAAAGGTATCCCTCCATAGGGAATGGATTCCGAAAAGCCAGTCCATGCACTTGGGATACATACTGGTTCCACTGCCAGTGGCCCCATAAATTGCCCAAGACCTTCAACTCCTATCCACGTTCAGGGAGCCTGGTTCTGTCTTAAGCAGGTTCTCCAGCTGTCAGTATGGAGTCATTGAGCTCCCATTCGCTCAGGTCAGCTGTTTCTGTGGGTTTCTCCAGCATGGTCTTGACCCCTTTGCTCATCTTATCACTCCTCCCTGTCTACAACAGGACTCTAGGAGTTTGACCCAGTGCTTAGCTTCTTCTGCTTCTGCTTCCATCAGTTACTGGATGAAGGTTCTATGATACCAATTAATGTAGCCATCAATCTCATTATAGGAGAAGGGCATTTAAGGTGCCCTCTCCACTATTGCTTAGATTCTTAGCCCTGGTCATCCTTGTAGATTCCTGGGAATTTCCCTAGTGCCAGGTTTCTGGTTAACCCCATAATGGCTTTCTTAATCAAGGTGTCTATTTCCTTGCAATCCCTCTCTGTTTTGGCTAATTCTTGAAGGCAGTGCTGGCTACTGGATGGGCATCCATCATTTGAACTAAAGTCCTTCAGCATCTCTTCAGAGGATTGTATGCTTCCTTCCCTGTGTGGCGAGGAGGAAGCTAGGCTTTCCCTTAGTATCAAGCACAGAATTTCTCAGGTAGACTCTGTTCCTTTGCAGCTGACTAGCCTGTAAATTCACTTCCTATTCCCCTCCTATTTCTTGGTGGTCCCCTTTCTCCCCTCATAGTCTCCCTCTGCTTTCATAGGATGTATATAAGTGTATAGATAATTAAATCTAGATTCTGATAGGGGAGAAAATTTTTGCCACTCTTTCCCTCCCATTTCTATTCTTATCCCCACTACCCTCCCTTTACTCCCTGCAAATGGTGTCTTTTTATTCATATATACATATATATGAGTATATACAAATATATAAATTAGAGAAAAATACATAATGTGAGAAATATATCCATGAGTTATTGGACACGTGACATTATAGTAAAGGTACCTCATCATTACTTTGCAAATATGCAGTTAAAATTTATGAATGCACCCTAACTTATCATTATTGTAAATTGAGGTTGTATCAAGCTTTAGTCTAATTCCCCTCCTTTGTGAGAACATGTCCCATCTTGCTCCTTTATGCTATACCAGGTGACCCACTTAAAATCTCATCAAATATTTACTGACTGTATTCTGTATTGTTGGCAGCAGGCTGGAATATTCAGCACAGTGTGGCCTCTATTTCTGCCAAGTATGTCACCAGGACTGTCATGACACAACATGTCATGTTAGGGGTAATTTTGGAGAGTAATACAAACTGGAGAATATGCCAAATGCCACCACAGAGGATCAAAAGAGGCATCCTTGAGCAGAAGGGCTGAGGGTGAACTCCAGACCTGAAGGCTTGTGAGGAGCTAGCAAAGAGCTGAGGATGTAGAATTTCAAAGAAATGGAGGGCTTACCAGGAGGAGGGGACACTTAGTGTAAAGTGTTGGGCTAAAAGGGAGCAGGGTCTCTGCCTAAAGTTGGAAGAGCCTGTCAGCGTGGCCTCCAGAGCCTGAGAAGGACATCAATCAAGAGGGTAAAAGATAAAAGAGACAGAACCTGGAAGACCCCAGTGCTATATCAAAAGAAGCCAGACTATAGTGACAACACAGTCACTGAAAGGAATAAAGTAAGATGTGGTCTTCATAATTCATTGAGAGTGCATAGTTGCTTGATCTAGGGGTGGTGGCAGCAAGGTATGTGTGGAAAATGGCTGATTTGAGAGAGAATACAAGTGGTAGGACTTAGAGATAGATTGGCCAGGTTTATGCTCTCAGTATTGAGGTCCATTCCTAGGCAGAGGAGATGTTTTAAAGCACAAAGCATTGGGCTTTTGGAATGGGAGTTTTCAGAGGATATACAAGTGCTCACAGGTGCTACTCGGTAGTGAGAAAAGAAATCATTCTGCCACATCGGCCTATAGTGCCCACTTGCTACGTTATTTCCCTAGCATGTAAACACCCATCTTAGTCTGATTTATAACACCACAATGGAATCTCCAAGGCCACGTACTTTATAAAGAAAAGAGGCTTATATGGCTCACAACTCTAGAGGCTAAATACAAACAGTGGGCAGTGTCTCAGTTAGGGTTTCTATTGCTGTGATGAGACACCATACCCAAAGCAACTTGAGGAGGAAAGGATTTATTTGGCTTCTCCTTCCACAACACTTTTCATCATCAAAAGAAGTCAGGACAAGGACTCAAACAGGGCAGGCACCTGGAGGCAGGAGCTGACGCAGAGGCCCTGAAGAAGTGCTGCTTATTGGCTTTCTCCTCATGGCTTGCTCAGCCTTCTTTCTTACAGAACCCAGGACCACAAGTCCAGAGACTGACGGCACCATCCACAATGGACTGGCTCCTTCCCCACCAATCACTAACTAATAAAATGCTTTACAGCCTGATCTTATGGGGGCATTCCTTAATTGAGGTTCTCTCCTCTCAGTTTAGCTTGTGTCAAGTTGACATAAAACTTTCCAGCAAAGGCAATGTCCTATGTGAAACCTCTGGTGGGGACCACATGGCCATGTCAAACAAGGAGTGTGGTATTATACAGTGAGAGCATATTCTAGGTTGTTCAGCAGCTTGCGTGAATATCAAGTGTTTCTTGCTTTAAGAGGAAGCAAAGAACAAGCTAAGGAAGTCCAACATGCTTTGCAACAACATGCTGGGAAAGTAACCAATCCAAATGAATGAGTAAATGCATAATTACAAGAAACTAAGTTATGGGGGATGTCCTTCTGAATGCTGTGAATATATGTTTCTCTTATTGGTTGGTGAATAAATGCTGATTGGCTATTTGCCAGGTAGGAAGTTCTCCAGTAAACCAAGACCATATGGAGATACATGAATTAATAGAAATGGGCTAATAATTAAGAGATAGCTAGATAATAGGAAGCCTGAGCCATTGGTAAAACGGTTTATAATTAACAAGCCTCTGTGTGTTTATTTGGGATCGAATGGCTTTGGGACCAGGCAAGGCAGTCACTCCATCATCACTTTTCAACAACAGATGTGGAGAGAGATCAAAGCTGGCATTCCACTTGGTGACACAACAAGGTGTTGGAGAGAAGCCACACACAGCACCAAGAGGTGTGTGAGCAGAAAGGCCGATGTGGGCAGGATGGGAGGCAGCCTTCTGTTGAGGGAGTAGATGGGAAGGAAGTGTGTCAGGAAGGTGTATGGGTAGATGAAGGTAGTAAAACCAGAGGCCAGAGAATTCCCAGTGCCATCAGAGGTCAGTGGAGGAAGCAAGGCTCTGTCTGCTCTCTCAGACTGTACTGGATACTGGTGACCCGTCTCTCTTTATACATATACATATCATCATGTGGCAACCTGGTGTAGAAATGAAGGGGAGGAAGCAGTCCAACTCAGCCCTTTGGGAAAGACCAATGGGCTGCAAAGAAAATGTGTTTGTCTCTTTTCTTTCTTGGCCTGGAAGTAACACAATTGCCTCTTCCCAGGGCATCAAGCAACTATCACATTCCTCCCTAAAGGCCAAGCCATAGGCAAGGGCAGAGGCCACCCTGGGAATGTTTGTGTTGTCAATGTTTTGTAGTTGAATCATATTGACAAAATTGTTTCCAATTTCTCAAACATGGTTGAGAAGCTCAATGTCTTGGGGGAGGTTAGCATTCCTCTGCAATGATATCACATGGCTGTGTCACCAGTTAAAGGACAAAAACAATCAATAAAGCAAGTGGCAAATTCTGTGCAATTAAAAATGTGATTTTCCTCCAAAGTTGATAAAAATACTATGGAGAAACAAAATTGTTGTTGCAGGAAACTCACAAGAAAACTTGATAGTCTAGCTAGTGATGGTCAGGAACCAGTCCTACAAAGCAACAAAAAAACAAAAACAGCTCTGTTCTTAACAACATTTGTCATTTAGCCTAAGTGGGTTTTGAGAAAATGTGGAAAGCTGTATAGAATTGAGACACACATGTAGGCAGAACACAGTGCCAGGGGTTGGGAACGATACCACATGTCTGAACCATAGTTATTTCCAATTCCCTTCTCCTGGGACGTATTATATTTGTTGGTTTTGAGCTGCTTAGGAGGATGTTTTCCTAAGAACAAATATGTACAATGAAATAGGAATGAGCCTTAGCCCACCCGGGAAATTTTCTTCTAACAAGCACACACAGTGAGATCGAAGACTTCTTGAACAGAGCCCCTATCCTATACCACAAATTCTGAAGTTGATCAAAAGTTTGCTGAGTGGTGACTATGCCAAATCTTGTTTCTTTAGAGATATGAGGGTGGATAGAAGATGGAAAACAAGCAAATGTTGAAAGAGAACCACATGTTCTCAGTGCAAAGCAGAAAACAGGGCAGGATGGGGGGAGTGGGGAGTTGTAGGATGTGATGGGCTTGAACAAGATGGTGACACACCTTGTAGGTAGTTACACTCATGTGATTCATGCCTCCCCACCACCCCCCAACCAGAGACTGGAGGTCACTAATCACTACAAACATTTTCCCCCTGAGATTTACTTTTCCACATAAATATTTCTGGAGTTGTTTTGTTTTTCACCTATTGCTATGAGATGGTCTACTAATTTTGCTTCAACCCACTGGCCACCCCTCCTGTGTCTTTTGCTGGCTTCTACATTTCTTCATCTTGTATAGGCAGAATGTCACCTTCCACATGTTTGACCTGGCTGACCACCTCCAGTCCTTTGCCTTTAATAGCATTTATAAGTTAATGAATTCTGAACCTGCACATCTCTGCCACACTTCTTTTTAGATCTCAGATGTAGGCTGCAACAAACTATGCCTATTATTCCTAAGTTTTCTAACTTTATTTCCGAGACACTGTTACTGTTATTTGGCTTCCACTTCTTGCTGCTCAACAACCCGATCCACCTCACGGCACCTAATAATCAAACGCTAGAAAAGAAAAACTTGCCTGAAATCCCTTTTCCCATAGCCAATCACATTGTCCCTTACGGGATCCAAGACTGTATACTTTGCCCTCCCAGTACCTTGCCCTCTCAAGCCACTCTTTCCTTCTCTGGCTTTTATGTTTGGTTACTTGTTGTGGTCCCAAGGCCTTTCCAGAGATGACTCATTCTCTCCTGTCTTTCCCTAAATCAGTGGTAGTCTAGCTTAGTTCATGCCATTCAGAATTAGCGTACAGACAGCCTCCTCTCAGGGCTGTTCTCTAGTTGTCTCCATTGCTATGTTCTCTTATTAAAATCCTTGGCAGCACTGGTTTCCCTCTGACTGTTGTGTATTGATTTTTTCACTATGTATCTTCACGAATAGGGCCTTTTTCTGTCCATCACAGGGGCAGGACACCACTTCATACATAGAATAGCCCTACAAGTACTCACCGAACAAGTTCCTAACAGGCCCTGTGCCCTGGTGCTTACACACAGAAGAGTTAAAAATTTTGTTGTAATTGAATATCACTGTTAAAAGTCTAAAAAGTTAGAATAAAGATCAAATTATATTAAAAGTATTTTCTCAAATTTAATGAATGGTCTCTGGTTTGTTTTTCTGGAACTTTGACAGCAGAAGTCATTCCAAGTTTCAAATCAATCCCACCATTTATTTGCTTTCCCCCTTCTACCCTTCATCTTGTTTCACCAGAGTCAAGGAAAAAAACCCCTAATTTCTGAAACTGGCTTTCGTTCCTCTTACGGACTCACAGAAGTGATGACTATGAATGATTTTGATAAGGGATGGATCATGGTGCAGCAATGTGTTTTCCAAAATATTGCTATTACCTTTTTGGCTGAATCCATGTGTTAGGTAAAAATTCACAGAACTACAGTAACAGAAAATTAACCTTTATTTCCCTGGGGTGGGGATGGGTGAAGACTGACTGTTGAGACAGTGTTTCACAGGTAGACAGTATGCATCTGACAAGCTTCATCAAAATGTAAAGTGTGTACATTAATTGAATGCAAATCATATTTCATTGAAATGATGTTAAAGAATTAATTTCAAGCACAGTATTCAATGTCTAATTAATTTTATATTTCTAAGGTAGTAATGGCTATGTAGTCATGACTGGTCTGGAGTTCACTATGTAGGCAAGGCTGGCTCAAACTTACTCTAACCCTCCTGCTTTTGTCACTCAAATTATAGGATTACAAGTGTATACTGCAAAGTCAGTAGTACTCAATGCCTTAATCCTATCCTAAAATCATGAGCTACATGTATGTGAAAGCCGCCACTTTTTCCAACAAATTCTGTTTTATGCAAAATTTTACCTCAGAAATCTTATTTCTGCTTGTGATGAAAATTGCTTCTTTAAAATTTTTTTCTTCATCTGTATTATTTAGACTTTGTATCTCTGTGACAAAATATATCTCATAGACAATAGGGTTTGTTTCTTTTAGTTCATGATTTCAGAGATTTTAGATCATAGTTCTTGACTTTGTGGGTTCTTGACCTGTGGTAAGGTAGGATATAATGATGGTGGGAACCTGCTACAGAGAATACTTACTTCATGATGACAGAAGTAGGAAAGAAATAAGGATAGATTGAGGGAGAGGCATAGATGGAGACAGAGACAAAAATGTCAGAAGGACAGAGAGACAGGGAGCAAGTTAGAGATGAAGACAGGCTTCAGAAGAAGAGGGTACATGGACATAAGGAGTGAGAATCAGAAAGGACATCAGACCAGGAGAGATGGAGAAGGGAAAGGAGGGACAGAGAGGAAGGAGAGTTAGGGGAGAGAAATTGTTAAGAAGAAACAGTTATCATAGACAAACCCCCAGCAAGGGACTTCCTCCAGCTAACCTCCTCTCCTCTTGAAGTCTTCAGAAACCCTCTAAATAGCATCACCAATAGGGGACCAAGTCATCCTTATCTAGATGTCTTATAGAAGAATGGCTTATATTCAAGTCATAACATTTCAATCCAGATGTTTGTTGGTCATTTGAAATATTTTTACTGAACTAATTTTTATCTGTCTTTTTTTGGGATTCCCCACAAATCTGACTCTGAGATGAGGATTTGGGCACAAGTCATTAAATGGGAGATGGTTTCAATAGGTGTGGGGTATAATCCTGTAGCTATGATATCTAATATCAATTCCTCAAATGTTGAAATATTAAAACATCAAAATCTTGCTGGGCAGTGGTGGCGCATGCCTTTAATCCCAGCACTCGGGAGGCAGAGGCAGGCGGATCTCTGTGAGTTCGAGGCCAGGCTGGACCGACAGCCTCCACTACAGAGAAACCCTGTCTCGTAAAACCAAAAAAAAATCAAAATCTTGAAAGTGCAAAATAATTCTGTGAAAAATTTAGAAGATTCTCTGAAGTCATTTGTTTACATTTTAAAAAGAATCTATTTGAGAAAAACATGACAGGATATTCCAGAAAACCACTATATAAAATAACATAGGCTAATAATGATTTTGATGACTATCTTACATACCATCCTAGAACCTCCATCCAGAGGCAGACACACACAGATAAACACTGAACTAAAATCTTGGAACCCAGTGACAGAGAGGGATGAGTGATTAGCAAAGGAGTCAAGACTGGACTGGTGAATCCCAGAGAAATAGCTGACCTGAACAAGGGGGAGATCTTGGACCCCAGACCGATGGCTGAGAGGCCAGCATGGGGCTGATCCAGACCCCCTGAATGTGGGTGTCAGTGAGGAGATTCAGGCAATCTATGGGGTTTTGGGGTAGTAGATCAGTGTTTATCCCTGGCACACAAATGGGCTTTGCTTTCTCAATCTGGACACTTTGGGGAGGGCCTTGGCAGACTCTAGAGATCCCGCATGGAGGGTCTTACCCTCCCTGGGGAATGGAGTGGGGTTTGGGTGGAGGGCTGGAGGGCTGGGGGCCTGGGAGGAAGGATTGGACATGGAGGGGAGGGAGTGGGAGCTGGGACTGATATGGGAAGCAAGCTTGTTTCTAATTTAAATATATAATAAAAAAGTGTTTAAAATAATGTAGGCATTAACAATATGCATGTACTTTGCAAATATAAGCTCTCATATATACTAATGACAGTTGTATGATGTCAAGATTTAGATGTGAAATATTCACCATACACTCATGTGTCTGGACACTTGGCCCCCAAAAGGTAGCATCATTTTGGAACCTTTGGGAAATAGAGCCTAGCAGGTAGATGTAGGCCACTGAGGTATATAATTTGCAACACTTCTGGCCCACATCCCCTTCTTCCTATATAATGCAATGGCCAAGGATCAAGCCTAAGTGTTCTGCCACCCTCACCATGATGAACCATAGTTCCTAAAACCATAAGCCAAATATATCTTCCCTCTCTTAAGTTTTCCTGTCATGTGTAATGTCCCAGCTACAAGAAGTAACAAATATGTAAGAATTGAAAACACAGATTTTTGTAAGTCTAAATACTGGGATGTACTGACGATAGTTCCATGGTATGAAAGTCAGGAGCAGATGATCTCTTCTATCCATGAGGAAATTGGCTAGAAACTGAGATGTGTAAGTGCAGATTGCTGTGGTTGGTTGTGTGCCCAGTTTGGATACTGTAGACCTATGAAGCCTTGTGATGAACAACCCAAGTCCTACGGAGGACATGACCAAAAGTTCCAGGAGACCACCACTTCCCACGCTCCATGCTGAGCTCTGGAAACATTTGATCTTTACAGACAGACTCAGGATACATCTCTTCAATTATCCAGGAAATTTCAGCAATTGTACACGCACATCTGCTCCCTATCCACAATCAACACTGTGTAACAATAGTGAAGTCACACAAAGTCAAGTTAATAAAAAATGAACTTCGGCTGTGTGAACATCCTCACACAACTTACACCTGCAGGATCTGAACCAGAGCAAAGAAGAAAGATGCAGTACAGTGAATTTTAAACAAAAGTGCAGACAACCAGAGAGGAGGATAATAACCCCCCCCAAAAAAAGAGCCCAGGCAGTGGCAGCACACATCTTTAATCCCAGCACTAGGGAGGCAGAGGCAGGTGGATCTCTGTGAGTTCGAGACCAGCCTGGTCTACAAGAGCTAGTTACAGGACAGCCTCCAAAGCCACAGAGAAACCCTGTCTCGGAAAACCAAAGAAAAGAAAAGAGCCCAGCATGATGTTGTGCACTTTAATCCCAGCACCTGGAAGGCAGAGGCAGATGGGTTTCTGTAAGTTCGAAGCCAGCCTAGTCTACATAATGAGTTCAGGATAGCCAAAACTATGTATTGAGACCCTTTCTTGGAAAAAACAATAAAAAGAAGAAAAGAAGCAATTGGAAGGAAAATCTGATAGGATTTCTCATATGAAATCCCATTGCAGGGATGGACTGTGGGTAATTTTGTGCAGGTTGTTCAGAAGAGTTGACCAGTTTCAACTGCTCTGGAGTTTCCCCTCTTGAGAAATTGCAACTCCTCTTCTTTTAAAGTGCCATTCTCCTAGGTCAGTGGTTCTCAACCTTCCTAATGCTGTGAGTCTTTAACAGTTCCTCATGTTGTAGAGACCTCCAATCATAAACTTATCTTCATTACTGTTTCATAACTGTAATTTTATGAATGGTAGTATAAGTATCTCATGTGCAGGATGATCTTAGTGAAAGGGTCATTTGACACCCAAATAGTCATGCCCCACAGGTTGAGATCCTCTGTCTTAGGAGACTAGCCCACATCATTTTCTACCACTGTGAGTCCTTGCACACCGACAGGAGCATTCCCGACTAACATGTCCCATCTTCTTTGCCATGCTTCTGTGTTTCCGGGATTAGTATATGCCCCTTGCACATGCTCTCAAATTGAGTGGGAATGCCACTAAAGGTTGAATTGATACTGCAGCTGCAAGAGTGTCTTCTCATTCTACCAGGCACATAATTATTTTCCAACCAGCCATTCGCTCACTGGGCCCCTTCAGACAAATGTGGTTTTAATTCATTAGAAGCTCCTGGAATTCATCAGTTGGAAGGATCAACAAGGCAGACAAATAACTCATTTTCAACTGGCTAATCCTCTTTCCAGGGTCTGGCTTTCTACCTTTCTTATACTCCTGTCTCCCTTTTTTTCTCTCATAGAAATTAATGTTTAGGATTTCAACTTTCATGATTTAGATGATGAACCTTTTAGATTGAATGTGCATGTGGATACCACGTGCTTTCATAGACACACACTTACCATGATGCGTATATGGAGATCAGAGGACAGATTTTGTTCAATTTTCTCCTTCCACTGCAAGCTCTGGGGGTCCAGCTTGTGTTCTAAATCTTGTGCAATGAACATCTTTGCCATGAGCCACTTTCCTGGCCAGATTTTAGATTTTTGATATTGTGATTTTTAGCGACTTTAGGCTTCTAGGATTTTTCTCTTTCAGGATTTCAACATTTGGGGTTATGATGTGTGGGTTGTGTTTTTCAGGATTAGAATTGGCACTAGTCCCAGGATTATCTCTTGGGGAAAGGAGGTTGTGAAAAAGGCCAGGGGAGAAAACCATTGCCAGGTGTGCGGATGTCCAGCCAGCTTTTCTAGGATGGGTCCAGCCAGGGTCCTGACGTAGATAATATGCAAAATGCCTCACATTGCCCCACATAATGGAGGGAGTAGTGCTGGCCTTCATCCACAGGCTCCATCGCTGCCACAGAAGTCTTCCTCTGCAGAACTAACTACAGGACTTTCCCTGCCCACCTCACATGCTGACCATTCTTGGGGAACAATGAAAGTCAGAAAACAGTTACAAATGTGTGCCTCTAGCAGCTACTAGCCTGTGGTGCAAGGTGCTACAGCATAGCATGGCAGCAGCTTCTAACCTCAGTATTTGTTTGTGAAAAGTTCACCTAAGCTTTATAAGCTGCTTTCTCACTGTTTGGGGTTCCTGCTTTTCTTTCTTTATCATCATCCTAGGTTGGTTCTCCATGCTTCTTTCATTGTCTTTAAATTAGAACACCAAGATTAACCACAATCAAATGGAATGATGGGGTATTTCCACTTATAAAATCCTCATGAATACATGAGAATATCATTCAAGTTTATTGAGCCCTTCTCAAGGAGGGATGCATGGATCTGCCTAGGAAGGAGAGATAGAATAGATTTCCTGGGTGGACTGAAGGCAGGTGGGGTTGACAACAGGAGGGAACAGGAGCATACAGGAGGGGTGGAAAGAGAGAGAGAGAGAGAGAGAGAGAGAGAGAGAGAGAGAGAGAGAGAGAGAGAGAGAGAGAGAGAGAGAGGAGAGATGATTGGAATTGGGGGGCATTTCTAGGGAGAGTAGAAACCTAGGGTGATAGAAACTCCCAGAAATCTACAAGGGTGACCCTAGTGAAAATTCCTAGTAACGGGGGATAGAAACCTGAACAAGTCACCTTCTGTAAGCAGGCAAGGCTTCCAGTGTAGGGATTGGGGCACCAACTCATCCCCAAAACCTTCAACCTATCATTTTTTCCTGCCTGAAAGTTGTGTTGGGGTAAAGGTGGTGCAGAACTTGTGGGAATGGCCAATGAATGACTACTCCAGCTTAAGACCCATCCCACAAGAGTCAGGTCATGCCTGACATCGTCTGGAGGCCTAAAAACCTGATGATGGATAGCCCGGAGGCCTAGGATAGAACCAAATCAACCAGCAAGAGTTCAGGGACTCCTGTGGAGGAAGGGGTGGAAGGATTGTGAGAGCCAGAGGGATCAAGGACACCATAACAAAATGGCCCACAGAATTTACTAACTAGGACTCACAGGGGTCCATAGAGACTGAGCCAACAATAAAGGAAACTGTGTGGGTCTGACCTAGGTCCTCTGTATACACTCTATGGTTGTGCAGCTTGGTGTTCTTGTGGGACACCTAACAGGGGGAGTGGGGGATGTCTCTGACTGATTTGGGAACCCTTTTCCTCCTACTGTCTTGCCTCATCCAGCCTTAACATAAGGGGATGCACCTAGTCACATTACAACTTGACATGCCATGTTTGATTGATATCCCTGGGAAGCCTGCTCTTTTCTGAAGGGAAACTGAGGAGGAGTGGATTTGGTGCAGAGAAGAGGTGAGGGAGGAAGGGACTGGGAGGAGAGGAGTGGGGGGCCACTACAGTCAGGATGTAATATATGAAAGAAGAATAAAAAAATTATTAGGCCCTTATTGTGTTTCTAGTGCTCAAATCAAAACAGTCTTGGTTTCCAGGTGGTGGTGGTGCATGCCTTTAATCTTAGTACTTGGGAGGCAGAGACAGGAGGATCTTGGTTAGTTTGAGGTCAGTCTTGTCTACAGAGCCAGTCCCAGGACAGCCAGGACTACACAAGAAACCCTGTCCCGAAAAACTAAAAAAAAAAAGTCCCGGTTGATATGAAGATGTTTTACTCACTTATATTGGGAAAAAACAAGACTTCAGGTGAAGTTATAACCTCTAGAATTGTCAGACTCCATTAGGTCCCAGCCTGGACTGTACTGGCCCAAGTCCTGAACCACTCATTCCTCCATGGGCATCTCTGTTTCTAAGTCAAAGGCAGTTGATAGCCATGCAACCGGAGCAAAAGAATGTAGAGAGGTTAAAGACATAACACTTGCTTACAGAAAGTATGCCATGTTACTTGCCAAGTGTTTACAAAGAAAAATGTGTTTATTCCCTGACAATATGATAAAAAAGGAACTGGTCTTCATAGGAGCCCATGTCAGCAATGATTGATTTGAGCACACGCAATGTTAGAGGTGCATCAAACACTGTCAAGAGCTGAGACGGCAGGTCCTGAGACTGCGGCATTGACTGTGCACTGTCGCAGCCTCACCACATTTTACTCTCACTGTCATCCTGCCTTGACCATCAGTGTGGCCAGCCCATTCATTCTCTCAGCTTCTGAGCCATGGTTCCCAGGCCCTTTTATACTTTTGTTTCATCTACATACGGACATCATGATCTTAAATGGCACTGTAGCCAATGTAGAAACACAGACAGGTAGAGGATATTCTTTTCTGATTGTAAGTCTCCTCTCTTCTACCTGTGATGTTTGGTAATGACTTCTTTTCATCCATGACACGCACCTAGTTAACCTTCTTTCTGATGCACTTTCTCCTCCTCTAATATATATGTTTCATGGACCATGCAAACAAAATGCTTATTTTTAAATATTTGATTCACTGTTGACTTCCGGTGGGACCCAATCTTAGACCACCTATTACCACTAAAACTGAGTCTACAGTGTTTCGAGTGCACATCACATTTCTGTTCCCTGAGAGTGGGCAGGTGTGATTTGTATATCTCATTCACACTTAGCCAATAGTATCATGTGCTAGACCCCCACGTATTCTGTGAACTTAAACAAAAGTTCTGTGGTGTTAGCATCGCATGGTCCTCTGTGTCTTCAGAATATGTATTCATGTACATAGTTGGCTACAAGGAGAAAGGTAGTTGAGCTTATGGTGATTATGTCTGTGTTGCAAATGTACTCATTGTCTTCCTACTGTTCCTTAAGCAATGCAGTAGAACAAGTATTTACACAAGACTTGTGTTAGGTATCATAAGTAATCTTGAGATTTAAAGTATTTGAGATCATATGGGGGGATTATGTACAACTACAACCATTTTGTACAAAGGACTTGGGCATCGTCCGATTTTGGTGTCTTCAGGGTTCCTAGAACTACTTCCTTAAAGATACTGAGGGATACATATTCATATATTTAAGCTAAGACACCAGAGCTGAAGGACAGGGTGCAGAACCCAGCAGAGGCAAGCCTGTCAAGTGGCTTAGCTAGGGACTCAAACATTGGCTTGAATAAACTCCATATCATGTAACCTACATCCCAGCTGGGTCAGTGTGCAAATGACCTAGCGGATAGAAGACTAGTCTGCAGTGGAATTGTTAAACTACAAAGGGGTGGCCAGGATGCTATTCACTGTTTACTCCTTTTCTCTTTGCATGTGCTGCCGGGGAACTCAAATCCAAAAAGGTGCTCACTTCTGTCACACTTTTGACTTTATTCTATGTAGTTTTTATCCTCACTTGCTTCCACACTCCCTTATATTCCATTCATTTAAAAAAAAGTTTATTTTCATTACATTCTCTGCTTCCCTATATGTAGGGAAGTGATAATATGTTTTTTGTTGACCATCAAGGAGAGTCCAAGGAAGTAAGAAGTGGTGTGAAGTCACAGAACTGAGTAGCAGTATTGTCCCTCTGACTTCTCTTGGGGTCTAGGAGTCCATCTTCTATATTGGAAATTCAGTTTCATTTGGACAACTGGAGCCTGAAAACACAGGACTTCTCTCACACGCAGCTGCCTAAGGCAGCATTAGCAGGGTTGCAGAGCTATCAGAGCAGCCAGCAATTTCATGGTCAGCTCTCCTTTGTGTGGCTAATGGCTCCCAGCTGTGGTCTCTGAATGTCCAGACTCTGGGAAGCCACACACTGATAGGACCTGGGCTTTGAATCCTGCAGCACTTGTCACTTATTTTCAAGGGAGAGATGCTCAAAATAACTGCTCTTGCAAAGGAGAGGCACTCAGGGACACTTCCATACACAGAGTATTGACTATGACTCATAGTCAGGATTAAAAAAAAAACTCTGCCTGCCTGCTAAGGATTAATTCTTTTCTTAGCCCTTTCATTTTCATTCCCTCAAAGACAATTTTAGCTGGTGACAATGTCACCTGTGTTGTTTCATGGACATATTCTATAATTCTCTTCTCTCTTCTAGAAACATATCTTTTGTATTCTCATCAGCTATAGTCCTCTGCCTACAGACACTGACACCTAGGCAGGTTTTGAATTTCCTTCACATGATTTCTTTAAAAAATTCTGTTCTTTTTTTTAAAGTGGTATATCCTGGCATCCTCACAGAGTTCATCAGACTTTTTTTAATGGATAAAGTAGATTTGGTCCCAAGTTTACTCAAATGTGAGTGAGAAGCGAGCAGGGGCTGTAAATAAAGAGTGACATTTGGTGTTATTTTAGGGGGCATGGCAGTCTTGGTTCTGACTGGGAAGGGAAGGTACTCAATTTTCAAGGAAATCATGGAGACTCCTGTGAGGAAAATGAAGTGACAGACAATGCAAGAGGAACTAAGAGAGTCATTTGTGACATCAGAGCTCAGAAGAAAGGACAATGGCTAAGATGGGTGGTAGCTACAAGAAAAAAGGGACAGATTTGGGTCCAGCATGGCAGTATCCTCAACAAGGCCTACTAACTACAAAGATATGTCCACCTTAAGAAGTCACCCAATGACCAAGCCCCATGAGTGTGGTCAGCATGCTGGGCCAATCTTATTCCATACAGCTAGGCATAGGAAGAGGGGAAGAGAAGAAAGGAAAGCAGGATGAGGAGAGAGAGAGATCAAAGGAAAGAAGGAAAGGGGAGGAGGCAGGGATGGCAAGGAGGAAGGTACAGAGAAAGGAAAGAAGATGTGAGCAGGGGGCACCAGAAGACCCAGGTTTCAGAACTCTGGAAATCAGCTAACCTAAAATTTGCCTTCAAGTCAAGTGAGTCAAATAAGACCGTGGGGTCTTACTCACAGGTTGCTTAGAAGTGGTCTCAAATTCAGGATTATATCTGAAATGAACATTATTACAATCCAGCAATTCATAGGCCAAAATGACTACTAGATCTCAACATTGGAATCCATTGTGATTTTGCTGTGGCTTCCTGCTGGCCTTGTTGGAAGGTGGTGGAACTTTTCAGAGGTGGGCCCTGGTTTTATGTCATTGGACAAGTTCCTATTTGAATGTGACCCCCTCACACACAGGTTTAAGTGTTAAATGTTTGCATCCCAGCAAGTGGCATATTTTGAGAAGTTGTAGAACCTTTAGGAGACAGGGATTAGCTTGAGAAAATAGGTCATGGGGGTGGTGGTGGACTCTTGAGGATGTGCTGTCTCTGTGTACTTCCTGTCTTGTTCTCTGCTCCCTGGTCTGCTATTATGTGAACAGTCAGCTACATGCACCTGTCACCCATGAACTGAGCTGTTCAGCTGTTTCTTCCTGCCTTGGTGGACTGAAGCCCTCTGAAACCAAGAGCCAAAGCAAATACTTCCCTGAGGAAGTTCTTTCTGTCCAGTCTGGTGATCACAGGAACAAACAATCTGTGGGTATGTCCTTAAGGGGGATTGTTAGAGACTGGTATTCCCCTCCTTTGCTTCCCTGGAATGAACATGGAGTACAGAAAGAGGATACTCAAGGATCCATGTCAAAAGCACAGAGCAGGGTTTGCAATGAAAGCAGATCTAACATGACAAAGTGCTCCAAGCAGAATCCTACATTTGAGTCAACAATATTAAAAACAAGAAATAAGGGCCAGGCTTCTCACCATCCTAGATCTACATGGAAGGAGGACCCATGTAAGTGGAAGGCCTGAATCCACAATCACCACAGGTGAGGTCCTGAGAGGCTCTGTGACTATGTCTCTCGTGACCCAGATCTTGAACTGGGGACAGAATCAGAAACTGGAGGAGATCTGCAGGCTGGATGGGAAATGTTGCCACATGCTGGGTCATCTGCCCTCAGCATGTGGGGAGGTCTGGTTACTCTTTATTGAGTCTGGTGGTTTCAGGAATTTGACTGTTCATTTGTTCAGGTACAAACAAGTTAGATGGCCCAGGAAGCTCAGCAGCACTACATTTGAGTTCCACTGAGCCACAGAGGAAGAGAATTGTCATCAGTCAGCTTTAGGCATTGCACAGACTGTCCTCTGTAATACTACAATCTGTCTCTGAGATTCCTGGTTTTAATTCTGTGAGGAGAGAACCCAGTGGGTTTTAAAAATTATGTCTTTAATTTGCCTGCATGAATGTGTATGCGTCATGTGCATGCATGCTTGGTCTCTACAGAGGGAGTTGGATACCTTGGAACTGGAGTTGCAGATGGCTGTGAACCAATGATGGAAGTGCTGGAAACTGAACTCAAGTCTTCTGTAACAACAGTAAGCACTCTTAATCACCAACCCAGCTCTCCAGTTCCCACACCACCTTGGATCTATTAAAGTGGAACCTCATGTGGCCACTCAAAAGTTCAAGGCCCTGCCAGGAGACCCTGTACCTATAATCTAACCTGACATTTGGATGGGTGTCACACAGAAATCACTTGCTTTGGGCCTGTGAAATCATATTGTTAGGGGCAGACCCTGTTCTACCCCAAACTGAAATTGTTACATTTAATATTCTTCCAACAGTGTGGCCAATTTATTCAATTTCAAAGCTCCCCAAATGGTTTCCAACATTTTGTGTCATAACATTGAAGGGAGAGGCCTTTAGAACCCAATTCATAGCCAGGAGATTGCCTCTGCTAATCCATGCTTTCTCTCATGTGACCTGAGTAATGTCTACCTTTCTCCCATGAATGTAGGCAGTGTGTTTCCCTCCCCACATACATACATAGCACTTGCTACTCTCCCACATGACCTGGGAAGTACATGATTCTCCCCATGTGACCTGAACAGTGTCTTCCTCTCCTCCATGTGACTGGGGAAATGTCTGCCCCTCCCCAACATGACCTGAGAAATGTCTGACCCTCTCTCACCATGACCTGGGAAGTGTCTGTTTATCACTCCCATACGACATAAAAATGTCTGCCTCTTTAGTGTTCACCCCTCTCCTGTGTGATTTGGATAACATCTGATCTCTCAGACCTTCTGTTTCTGTAGTCCTCAATCTTTGTAGGACATGTGGATTGCACCAGTCCATAGCTTTAATTATTTATTTATTGCTGTTTCAAACTCAGTGCAATGTGTACACTAATGCTACAAGCATTCTAGCACCAACTTCACTCCAATCTTATCATGAACTTAAAATAAATTTGAGATAAAAATTTCATGGAACTGTCACTTAGGATAATGGCATAGACCTGAGTATTAGTGTTTTACTTCCACAGGAGTAGGTAAGGACAATGAGATCAAAAGTGAGGGACACTTGGAACTGGGCTCCTGCCAAGCTTACTTCCCAGGAGAAGTTTTATTTCCTCTGTGTCTATGGTGGCATGGTTTCACAGTCGCCCACCAGGTGTTATTTTAGGCCTTTCTGTCTGAATCTAGAATCCGTTCAAAGCTTCTAATTTCTAAAGAACACAAACATCTCTTTAATGTATTTGGGGGTGTTGGAGGAAGATTTCAGAAACAGGAAAATGTTGTAAAGCTGTGACAGCTCAAGTAAGTCAAAGAATGGAGTTATCCTCAAGCTAGACAATTTCATGGCAGTGGAGCTTGGTGTTTTGCAAAATAGAAGTTAGCATGGGGAGAACTGTTCAGGTTTGTTTGTAACAGTGAGTAGAACACAAGGAGAAAATAAGAGCCTTGTCTCCAAGTGGTTGCTTAACTTCATGTTGGGGTAACTTTATTATAATTTAGATCTAAAACGTGCCCAATAGGCCTTTGTGGCTAAAGCCTTTGTGCTACTGGGAGGTTATGGAAAGCTTAAGAATCAGGGCCTCGTGGAAGGTCTTAGGTCATTGGCGAAATGCCCCTGGAGGAGACTTTGCTTCTTGTTTATCTGCTTCTCAGCCACGATTGGTAGCAATTTTGTTCCACCATGCATTTCCTGCTGAGATGTGCTAATTTACTACTACCAGAAAGCAACAGGGCCAATTGATTGCGAACCAAAATCTCCCAGACTATTAGCAACTGAAAGCCTTTTCTCTTTAAATGCTGAACATCTGAAACATTTTGTCCTAATAACAAAAAGCAGACTAACATAGGCACCTAAACCCAACCTTACCAAGCCCTATTTAGGATGGATCAGGGGGGCAGTACTCACTCTAGCACAGCCACACCTCTTAGTAGTGCCACTCCCTGTGAGATTGTGTGGGCCAGTTACATTCAAACTACCACACCTGCTTTGTGTGTATCAGCAGTTATCATGTTCTTGGAGCTTGCTGTAGGCAACTGCCTGTGTTGTGCTAGTGTGAAGGTGAGGCCATGTTCATCACAGCTGAGGGACAGCTGTTGCTCACTGTGGTCAAGTAGCTGATAATACCTGGGCATATTAGAATTAAATGCATATTTTTAGATTTTCTTTACTCTTATGCGTATGACTGTTTAGCTGAATGTATGGCTGTACACTATACCCATGCAGTGCCTGCAGAGGACAGAAGAGGATGTTGAGTTCCCTGAAACTGGAGTTGCAGACAGCTATTAGATGCCATGTAGGTAGTGGGAATTGAACCTAGTCTTCTGTAAGCCAGTGCTCTTAACTGCTGGGCCGTCTCTCCAGCCCCTCCCAGATAAAGGATTCTTAAGAAAGGCCTGATGAACAGTCTGAAAACGGGTGTGCATAAGACAGATCCCATAGCCCAAACAAAGGACTTAAAATCAGATAATAAAGGTGTTTTGTGACATCACAGAAAGGATCTCTCCACCAAATTCAGAGTCTGACAGCAAGAGCTCCTACAGCCTGGCAAACTCCTTTCTGCCAGTCTTAAGAGAGAAACTCTGAGGGCAGGGGCTAGGGCAGCACCATGGATAGTTCCTGAGCCACAGCCCCTGAGAACTTAAAGATTTGGAAATTGTGACTGGGCCAAGCAGGAAAGATTGCTGCGATTGATTGATTATGCCTGCCAGGGACATGTGACAGAGTGTAGTGCAAAGAATAAAGTTTGACTGACTTGATGCAGAAAGACTTTTGCTCATCGGCAGGGTTGTTGTGTCTAGGACAATTTTCTCATTGACCATGTGGAGGTCAAAACTACACAGATAATCCTGTGTGTGCCTGTGGTTCTGTTCACCAAATCTCATCTCAGAGATCCAGTTCTAGTCTACCAGCCAGGCCTGCCTAGACTCAAAGGAGGTTCCAAAAGAACTAGACTTTCGGATTTAGCTTTGACCCTAGGTTTTTTACTGAATGACCTTTATGTGTGGTTCTAGATGTTACTCCCAGGACCAGAGTAGCCATGGAGCTCGCTCTTTGTTCTAGAGCTCAATTTGAGTCTAGAAAACCATGATGGATACTCATCTGGGGACCAAAGATAATAATAGCACCAGCTTTACCATGGATCAATGTCATTTTATCAAGACTCCAATCCACTTACAATTTCTCTCCTCTCACAGAAGGTCTTCCGTGGCCTCCAGGACCCTGCATGGATGCCACATGGGCTATTTACTATGTGTCAGATATTTTATGAACCTCATAGTGTTTTGGGTATGTGACCAGGGAGCATAAAGACTTTTAAACAGCTGAAGTTGAACATGAACACACTCAAGACAATTCATTGTTAGGATAGGTTTACTTCATCTTTTAAAAGACACTCCAGCACCTGGCTGTAGGGAAAAGGGACCAGTCGAAGAAACACATCCTGAGCAGAGCCAAAGAAACACACCTTGGCCCTGCAATTAGAACCAAAGAAATGTACCCTGACCCTGAAACCAGTGCCAAAGGAACACACTTTGTCCCTGGAATCAGAGTCAGTGAGAGAAATGCACCCTGGCCCTAAAATTGGAGCCAAAAGGCTAAAAAGGACCAGAGAAACACACTTTGGCCCTGAAACCAGAGCCAAATCTGACCCTAATGCTGTGCAGAAAGCTACCAATCCTTGAGCAGAGCTCTAGCCAATCTGAGCTCAGCACTGAAATTGGACCAATCCCTACCCTGGAAAAACTTCCCCGCCCCCAAGAATCCCTATATAAACCCTGTGTATGTTCAGCTTGGCTGGTCCAGCTGCTTCCTTCCAATAAACCCCTTTGATGAGCTTTGGGTGAAGATCTTCTTTTGCGGTGGTGGCAGTGGAGGCGCGGGGGGGGAGCAGAGGTGACCCTGGGCTGAGCAGGGCTGTAACACTTGCCCCGGAAACCTTTCCTTGGGAGAGCAGAGTTGTTACACTCTGCTCCTGCTCTCTGCTCTTTGCGAGCAGAGCTGAACTGTAGCAACTTCACCTGAGAAACCTCCTGTCGAGCAAAACTGCTGCACTGGGTGAACATCCCCAGCTGGAAGACCCTGTCCTGCCAGAGCGGAGCCGATACACTGGGGAAGCCTTTCCCTGAGGCAAGGCTGTAAGCTGCTAAGCTTACTACAACCTGTGGTCCTTGGCTCCATGCTTCAGGATACCTTTCCACCTGAGCTGTGTAACACTCAGTATTCTGTGACTCCCGAATGCCAGAATATCTGACCCATCCCGATCCGCCTGAAATGCTTACACAGGCTCTAAAGACATTTCAAGAGAGAAGGTGGATAACTTTCCATCATTTACAGAAAGCCTTCCTCATCTTCCTTGCTGTTGACAATCACTGTCAGCCCCCATGGGAGCCTTCTAGTCTTCCCTTTCTTACCCTGACAACACGGGTTTCCCACAGCCAATCTGCTCAGTCACTCCAGATAGAGAAGGCGATAACGAGATGGATTTGCCTTTATCCGTAGGTTTATACCCTGTGGATATCAATCTCATTGCACAAGGCCCGGTGTACCTTCAGTCTGGCCCCAATTTCGAATCATCTCTTTGCCTTCATCTGCCTGGATCTTTAGGATTAACCTAGTGGCTTTGTATTGGGAGTAGGGAAATGCTGTTAAAAGCCTGTCTTTCTTCTATGCTAAGGAAAACATGTGAAAAGTAACTCCGGATCCCCAGAAGTTGAGAAAAAAATGAATGAAATGACTAGTGAGTTTTCCAGCTCAATGGCACTAGTGTCCAAAAGTTACCTTGATTTGTCAAGTACCAAGGAGTCTGAAACACACCTTATTAGAGTGAGCATGAAATCAAGATGTTTGCTGAATCTCTCCCATGACCAGTGCCAATCTGGACTTACTTTCAATGATCTTAAAATGCCCTAAGACTTGCATCAACATGCTTATTTTATAGATGCAATAAGTGTACATTAGTGTAAGTAAATGTCTCCTCCAGTTACACAGCTACTGGCAGCAAAAAGATAGTTCACACTCATCTTCTGATGTAAACCCAACAGTGAGTCTATCTTGCTGCACTAATGGTTGTAACACATTGTCTTAGCCCCATCTATGCATGTCTGTATCAGAAACCTGTGTGCTGGATTTCTCACCAAACTTCCTTTATCTCTCAGAGGGGGAGATGTAGCAACTGAACTTCGATTGTTTCTGGTCCCTGGTACTTGGAACATTTGATTCCTGGTGTATGTTTGCTCAGTTGAAGGCTACTGGAGCCTGGTTATTACAGGGGCACCAGTGTCCTATGGTTGGCAAATAAGTGATCAGTATAGCCTAAACAAAGTGAAAATTTATCGTTTCAGATTCTTGTACACCAGAAATCCGAGTCAATTTCACTGGGCCACATTTGAGATACTGACAGGCCTGAATTCTTCTGAAAGCCCTAGAGGAGAAAGCCTGTTCTTGGCACCTTTAAACTCCTATGACTGCCAACCTACTCTGCATATGGCCTTGTTTCTCTATATCCTGCCTGCATGATCACATGGCCTACTCTCCATGTGTCGAATCTCTGGCCTTTCTAAAGACACATGTGATTGCACTTGGAACTTGAACACACAACCAGGGGCATTCTCCATCTCAAATCCTTCGTGAGAGTCACTAAGATGAACAAGTTTAGGATGCTGGCATCTTGTGGTGCTTTTGTTCAGACTGCTACATGCATGGTTCCAGATTTTGGAAGCATCGGTTTGACAATGGGGTACTAGACCAAAGCCCTCATTTTACTTGTGAGGTCCACATTCATAAGAAGATGTAGGGTGAGAGCCCCTTTCACAATGTGGAGGTGCCTTCAAGTTAGCTTCTCTGGCCCCCCGTGGACACAACACTCTTGTTACAGTTTAAATGTGAAATGTTCCTCAGAGGCTTATGTGTGAGAACACTTGATCATCAGATGGTGGCCATGTTTATTGCTATTGTGGAGCCTTTGGGATGTGGGGCCTACATGTAACTTTTCTTCTTGTTTGGCAAGTTTCCTGGGAACACCAAAGCTCTGATGTGGGAAGTCTATGCCTTTTAAAGAGTTCCTAATTAATTACTCATCACTAAGCAAGTCAACAAATAAGTTAAAAGACCAATGAAACTTCCTTCTGAGGTCACTTTTACCCATGGATGACCTTGGACTTGCTCTGTCAAAGCCATTTTGTCATACTAGATGTTTTTCTCTTTTCTGGAGGTCAACTAGATAGTAAAATAAGAAAAGGAAATCTTTCATTACTTTCAGGAGACCTTAAAACAAAATAAAACACCAATATGCTTGAGAATAGTGGCCAGGCCAGATAAGGTTCCATTCCTGTCATCTATACCCAGAGCTGGGTTTGGTGAGTTGCCTCCCCTCTGTAGATAGAGCTGGAAGTCTCTTCCAAATGGAAAGACAATATTATGGATTGTTTTTCCTTAAACCTAAATTACTAAGAGTTAATGAAAGCTTTCCCTGTGGACATCTAAAACCCCATTTCGGCAACAATCTTCACTTTCCTTTTTTTCTGTGTCCTACAGAATAGTAAAGAGTGCTTCTTTCAAATGCTACAGATGAGAAAGTCCCTGTGCAGCCACTGGTATTGCTTTGGCTGATCTCATATCATGCCTCACTTTTAACACAGCATGAAATAGCCACTGGCCCTCACTAATGACCTTGCGATCTTATTGGAGGTTTTTCATCCTCATCTGCCACAGTGAGTATGATAATGTATGTCTGGGTGGATTGGACCCATATCCCTGGTTTTCTACAGGGTACAGCAGCAAACACTACAAGAAGTGGGTGGAGTGTCTCTCTCTACCACATGAACACTGGTCTTGCCATGTGGTTTTCTGTAGCCAATGGAATGTAGGTGGAAAGGCTAGAAGCAGAGTTTTCAAACATTTCTGTGAAGTTTAGCTCAGCCTGTGTTATCACATGGGAAGGTCATTCTCAGAATGGATCCCAGACAGAGTAGATCGCAACCCAACAAGCAGCCTGGAGCTGAATCTAGCCAAACCCAATACAATGCAAGGATGAAAAGGCAGATTTCAGAGCTAGGGGCACCAAAAAGAATGGTGAAATGTTCCCGTTGTTGCAGTGCTAGGCTCTTGGTCACAATGCAGATGACATGAGCCAAGACTGACCCTTGGAGCCTGAGTCTAAACTGGAGTGCTTTTGCTGTGGAGGGTTCCCTTAATTTTTAGAGGCAATGCTGGGGTGACCACCCTAGTGGCACAGTTTCTCATTAGGCTTACCTTGGAGAGTGCCACCATGGTTCCGTTATTTGCCCCCCCCGCACCATAGTGTCTGTCCTCACTGCTTGCTTTTGTTTCTTTCTGCACCTTCTCAGCCTTTATCACAACACTCCCAATGCTTATCTTGTCACCTTCATCCACAGTTCCTCATCCATAGGTACAACCTACAGCAGAAGGAAAATATTTTCAAGTGCCTTATTGATTATGTGTAACATTTTCTTTTCATTACAGGAATCCAGGACCACATCTGCACCTCCGGAGTTTATGGCATTTGGTGAACAATTTCATGTGTCTTTCCCAGCTGCTTCCAAGGACATGGTGACAGAATGGCAAGGATGTTCCTACAACAGAGTCCATCTCCCTTTGCTCCTGTTTCTTGGCATAGACTCTGGTTGCTTTAACCCAGCAGAGATCTTGCGTACATTTGTTTATGAAAGTGAAAATGACAGTAACTTTGGGCTGTAAGTACACAAAATACCAGGCCCAGAGAGCAGTGGCTGTCCTATGGACAAAGGTAAGCAAATGCTAGTTGTTTCTTCTTTCTTCTAGAACTTAGCTAAGGGTTCGGTTTTCTGTTTGTAAGTAGTAGAGTTCAAATCTGCACAATATTAAATAGTTGGGTGGTTGATGGGGATGGCCTTAGGGTGTCATGTGGACTATAGGAGCCTTTACCAACCCCATTCAGGAGGCAGAGTGGGCACCCTTGGGGTCTGAGCAGAGCGAGGCTCTTAAATCTCCATGTGAGTTCATTGCTTTTTGTTTGATCAAGAAGAATACTGACTGGTCCTTTGAGTCAGGAGAATGTCCCTGCTTCACTGGTCCTGTCAAAAGGGATAGGGTTTTAAGGATGAACATGGAGACTGAGTACCTCTCTCATGAGAGAAGATGGTCAGGGGCCAACAACAGACAGTCTGATACTTCCTCTGTGAGACTGATTCCACAGGCTGCTATTGGCTCTCCCAGAAGTTCTTCATTCTTCATCATGAGAACTTTTTTTCATTCTTTTATTCAAATTAGAAACAAGCTTCTTCCACATGTCAATCCAAGTTCCCTCTCCCTCCCCTCCTCCCCCACCCCCCACCAACATCCCTTCTCATCCCCCCTCCACTCCCAGGGAGGGTTAGGCCCTCCATGGGGGAATCTTCAAAGTCTCTTGTATCATTTGAAGCAGGACCTATATCCTCCTCCGTGTGTCTAAGCTGAGAGACTATCCCTCTGTGCAGAGTGGGCTCCCAAAGTCCACTTGTGTACTGGGAATAAATACTGATCCACTACCAGAGGCCCCACAGATTAACCAGTCCTCCTAACTGACATCCTCATTCAGGGGGTCTGGACTAGTCCTATGCTGGTTTCCTATCCATCTGTTTGGGGTCCATGAGCAACCCCGTGTTCAGGTCAGCTGTCTCTGCGGGTTTCTCCAGCCTGGTCTTGATCCCTTTGCTCATCATTCCTCCCTCTCTGCAACTGGACTCCAGAGTTCAGCTTAGTGTTTAGCTGTGGGTGTCTGCTTCTGCTTCCATCAACTACTGAATGAAGACTCTAGGATGGTACACAGAGTAGTTATCAATGTCATTATTGGAGAAGGGCATTTAAAGTAGCCTCTCCACTATTGCTCAGATTATTAGCTAGGGTCAACCTTATAGGTCTCTGAACATTTCCCTAGTGGCAAATCTCCCATTGAACCTAAAATGGCTCCCTTATTACAGTATCTCTTTTATTGCTCTCCTCTATTCTTCCCCTGACTAGATCTTCCTGCTCTCTCCTGTCCTCCTCTCCCCTCCTCTTCTCCCATTCTCCTTCTTCTAACTCCCTCTCCCCTCCCCCATGCTCCGAACTACCTCAGGATATCTTGTCCCTTGTCTGTCTCTCTTAAGGTTCATATTGAGAACGGTTGTCATTGCCTCCAGTTTGGCATCTTGCACATGGGTATCCTCCTGCTGCAAGGGACTTTTCTGATTATTCCTGTTTCTCTACTACAAGCAAAGTGAGCAGCACATTCTGGGCAGCTACTGACAATGCTTGACTCCATTATTTGTACCCTCAAACAGCAGTGTGAGAAGAACCCATTCCTCCTAACCCTAACCCTGTCCCAATACATTTCCTCATTGCGGACTGAGCTTGTTGATGCAAGAGCAGACCTTCCAGAGATGTGTTCACATACAGCACTTTGGATGCTGCAGTTGGATATAACTTTTTTCTTCTGCTTCCAAAAGTAATCCAAGAAGAGCTTCTTCCATCAATATTCTGCTAGTAACAGAAGAGGGGTTATTGGGTTCAGTCCCAATAACAATTCATTCCCTGTGTTTTTTTCCTCTAGCCTTTGGGTCAACCATACTGTCTGGCTTCAAATTGGACAGCTGTACACTTTTCCAAGATTCAAGCCAATTCTTTTTTAAAATACTCCTCTGCTAATTGAATGTCAGGAACCAAGGAACCAACTGAATCTTAGTGCGTGTGTCTTTAGATGATGAGTTTTTTTCTGAGTGGCTATCATTTGATGGTACGTGAATTTTCCACTGGGTCAGTTGGAAATGTTTTCTTTGTAAGTTAATTGTCGACTGTAAGCTCCTGCAGATTTCCTGAGCCCAAGAGCCATGTTGTTTTCATTGTTCCTATTCCTAAGGGGGGAGCACTTAGTTTTAAAATCAAGGGTTATTTTTTTCTTAGAAAGAAGCCTAATGGTCATCTACATTGTTTTTTTTTTTTACTATAAATGACAGTGAAAAGAAATGAACAAAATCTTCACAAACTGATAATGTGTTCTGTGTTAAAGTTATTGTCATTATTAAAACAACTAGGTCTGGACTCAACCTTCCTGCTCCCCCATGCCTTCCACTCCCCTCCTCTTATCCCCTTCTCTTTTTCCTGGTTCCCTCTCTGGAAGAATTTGTTGTTTTTTTTTCTTAAATATTTTTTAATTTTTGAAGCACTCTTAATTATATATCAATCCCCAATTCCCTCAGCCTCCCAACCTCTCATGCTCCCCACTGTCTCCCCAACCTACCTCACCCACTCTCCATGGATAGTGAGTCCCTCCGTGGGGGACCATCAAAGTTTGTCACATCATTTGGGGGAGGGGCCCAGGCCCTCCTTCCCATATGTGGGCTGCAATAGTATCCCTCCATAGGTAATGGGCTCCCGAAGTCCATTTGTGCTCTAGGGATAAACGCTGGCTCCACTGTTAGAGGTTCCATAGACTGCCCTGGCCTCTTAGCTGGCACCCTCATTCAGAGAGCTTGGTTGGGTTCAATGCTGGTTCCCCAGCTTTACCACTAGGGTCTTCGTGCTCTCACTAGGTCAGGTCAACTGTTTCTGTGGGTTTCTCCAGCACCTTCTTGGCTCCTTTGCTCATTCCTCCTCCTTCTCCATAACTGGATTCCAGGAGTATGACTCAGTGTTTCTTCTTTGATCAGCTACTGGAGGAAGGCTCCTGCTTGTCTTTCTGTGATTGGGTTACCTCACTCAGGATGGTTTCTTCCAGTTCCATCCATTTACCTATGAATTTCAAGATTTCTTTGTTTTTTCTCACTGAGTAGTACTCCATTGTG
Organism: Mesocricetus auratus; assembly: GCF_017639785.1. Lineage (NCBI taxonomy): Eukaryota > Metazoa > Chordata > Mammalia > Rodentia > Cricetidae > Mesocricetus > Mesocricetus auratus. Next base: position 114,383,053 of record NW_024429189.1, read on the forward strand.
TAAATGTACCACATTTTCTCCATCCATTCTTCAGTTGAGAGGCATCTAGGTTGCTTCCAGGTTCTGGCTATTATAAACAATGCTGCTATGAACATAGTTGAACATATACCCTTGTTGTAAGAAAGTGCATTCTTTGGGTATATGCCCAAGAGAGGAATTGCTGGATCTTGAGGTAGACTGATTCCCATTTTGCTGAGAAACCACCATTCTGACTTCCAAAGTGGTCATACAAGTTAGCACTACCACCAGCAATGGAGGAGTGTTCCTCTTTCTCTGCATCCTCTCCAGCACAGGACTGTCATTGGTGTTTGTGATTTTAACCATATGGTCAGTGTAAGATGGTATCTCAGAGTTGTTTTGAGTTGCATTTCCCTAATGACTCATGATGTTGAGCCCTTTCTCAAGTGTCTCTCAGCCATTTTAGATTCCTTTATTGCGAATTCTCCATTTAGTTCTGTACCCCACTTTTTTCCCTCAATATATGTTTTTATTTAAATTAGAAACATGAATGCTTCACATGTCAATCCTAGCTCCCTCTCCCACCCCTCCCCTCTTGCCCCACCATCAGCCCTCCCAGCCCCACCCAATCCCCACATCATTCCCCAGGGAGGGTAAGGCCCTCCTTGGGGGAATCTCCAAAGTCTGTCATTTCATCCAGAGAAGGACCTAGGCCCTTCCAGATGTGTCCAGGCTGAGAGAGCATTCCTCTATTTGGAATGGGCTCCCAAAATCATTCATACACCATGGTAAACACTGATCTACTACCCAAGATTCCAGTGATTTCTGTGGCCTCCTCACTGGCACTACATTCATGGAGTCTGGATCAGTCCCCTCTTGGCCTTTTAGCCATCAGTCTGGGATTCAAGAGCTCCCCCTTATCCAGTCAGCTGTTTTTGTGGGTTTCACCATCATGGTCTTGACCCCTTTGCTCATCACTCCTCCATCTCTGTCACTAGGTTCCAGGAGTTCAGTTCAGTGTTTACCTGTGGATATCTGTCTCTGCTTCCATCAGTCCCTGGATGAAGGTTCTAGGATGGCATATAGGGTAGTCATCAACCCTATCATCCAGGAGGGGCTATTAATGTAGTCTCTACACTATTGTTTAGTTTGCCAGTTGTAGATATCTGGGGATCTCACTAGTGTCAGCTCTCTCCTCAAGCCTATAATGACTCGATCTATTATGGTATCATCCTGCTCTCTTCTATTCTTACCTTGACTTAACCTTTGTGATCTCCCATGCCTTCTTCTCCCCTCCTCTTATCCCCTTCTCTTTTTCTTGGTTCCTTCTCCTCTCCCCTGATGTTCCCAATCTGCTCAGGAGATATTGCCTCATTCCACTTCTCTGGGGTATCATGCAACTCTCTTGGGAACCTCCATATTTCCCAGACTCACTGGCACTGGGATTGTAGGCTGGCACTCCCCTGATCCATATCTAAAATCCATATATGAGTGAGTACATGCCATGTTTGTCTTTTTGTGACTGGGTTACCTCACTCAGGATGGTTTCCTCTGGTGCCATCCATTTGCCTGCAAATTTCAAGATTCCATTGTTTTTCTCCACTGTGTAAATGCACCACATTTTCTCTATCCACTCTTCAGTTGTGGGGCATCTAGGTTGCTTCCAGGATCTAGCTATTACATATAATGATGCTATGAACATAGTGGAACAGACATCCTTGTTGTGCGAATGGGCTTTTTGGTGGTATATGCCTAATAGTGGAATTGCTGGGTCTTGTGGTAGACTGAGTCCCATTTTCCTGAGGAATCTCCATACTGATATCCATAGTGGCTGTATCAGTTGGCACTCCCACCAGCAGTGGAGGAGTGTTCCCCTTTATCCACATCCTCTCCAGCACAAACTGTCATTGATGTTTTTGATTTTCGCCATTCTGACAGGAGTAAGATGATATCTCAGAGTTGCTTTGATTTGCATTTCCCTAATTACGAATGGTGTTGAGCCCTTTCTCAAGTGTCTCTCAGCCATTTTATATTCCTCTGTTGAGATTTCTCTATTTAGTTCAGTCCCCCACTTTTTAATTGGATTGTTTGGTATTTTGCTGGCTAGCTTCTTGAGTTCATTGTACATTTTGGAAATCAGACCTCCGTCAAATATGGGGTTGGTGAAGACCTTTTCCCATTCTGTGGGCTACCGTTTTGTCTTGCTAACTGTGTCCTTTGCCTTACAGAAGCTTCTCAGTTTCAGGAGGTCCCATTTATTAATCATCAATCTCAATGTCTCTGCTACTGGTGTTATGTTAAGGAAATGTTCTCCTGTACCAGTTTGTTCAAGGGTACCTCCTACTTTTCTAAGAGGCTCGGTGTGGCTGGATTTATGTTGAGGTATTTGATCCATTTGAACTTAAGTATTGTGCATGATGATAGATGTGGATCTATCTGCAATCTTTTACATGTCAGTATCCAGTTGTTGAAGATGCTTTCTTTTTTCCATTGTATAACTTTAGCTTCTTTATCAAAAGGAAGGTGTTAGTAGGTTTGTGGGTAAACATAAAGGTTTTCAATTCGATTCCATTGGTCTACCAGTCTACTTTTGTGCCTTTACCAAGCTGTTTTCAGGACTATGGCTCTATAATAGAGCTTGAAGTCAAGGAAGGATCACCTCCAGAAGTTCCTTTATTGTACAGAGTTATTGTGGATATCCTGGGTTTTTTGTCTTTCCATACAAAGTTGAGTATTGTTCTTTCAAGGTCTGTGAAGAATTGTGCTGGGATTTTGATGGGGATTACATTGAGTATGTAGATTGCCTTTAGCAGGATTGCCATTTTTACTATGTTGAATCTACCTTTCTAAGAGCATGGGAGGTCTTTCCATTTTCTGGCATCTTCTTTAATTTCTTTCTTTAGAAATTGAAAGTTCTTACTATACAGGTCTTTCACTGGTTTGGTTAGTATTACCCCAAGATATTTTATGTTGTTTGTGGCTATTGTAAAGGATGATGTTTCATTGATTTCTTTCTCAGTCTATTTATTGTCTGTATAATAGGGCTACTAATTTTTTTTAGTTAATTTTGTATCCTGCCACTTTGCTGAGGTGTTTATCAGCTATAGGAATTCCCATGTAGAGTTTTTCTGGTCACTTATGTAAGCTATCATATCATCTGCAAATAGTGAAAGTTTGACTTCTTCCTTTCCAATTTATATCCCCTTGATCTCCTTTTGTTGTCTTATTGCTCTAGCTATAACTTTAAGTACGATATTGAAGAGATATGGAGAGAGTGGGACACTTTGAAAGCAGCACAAGTTTGCTTCTTTTTGTTTTAGAGATTTCAGGTATTCTGTTAATTCTCTTGTGTGACTATTCTCCAGTTTCTTCATGTAGTGCTATGAACTTTCCTCTTAGTGCTGCTTTCAAAGTGTCCCATAACTTTGGGTATGTTGTAACTATATTCTCATTGATTTCTAGGAAGTCTTTAATTTCTTTATTTCCTCCTTGACCCAGGAATGGTGCAATTGTACATTGTTCAATTTCCATGAGTTTGTAGAGTTTCTGCAATTTGTGTTGTTGTTGAGTTCTAACTTTAAACTGTGGTGATCTGGTAGGATACAGGGAGTTATTCCATTTTTTAATCTGTTGAGGCTTGCTATGTTGCCTAGTATGTGGTCAACTTTAGAGAAGGTTCCATGTGGTGCTGAGAAGAAGATATAGTCTTTTGTGTTTGGATTGAATGTCCTATAGATGTATGTTAATCCCAATTGGGTCATAACTTCTGTTAGTTCCTTTGTTTCTTTGTTAAGTTTGTGTCCTGTCTAGTGTTGAAAGTGGGGTGTTGAAGTCTCCCACTATAAGTGTGTGAGGTTTTATGTGGGATTTGCACCTTAGTAATGCTTCTTTTACAAATGGGGTGCCTTCATATGTGGGTCATAGATGTTCATAATTGAGACTTCAACTTGATGAACTTTTCATGTGATGAATATACAATGCCCTTCTTTATCTCTTTTGATTGATTTTAATTTGAAATCTAATTTGTTAGATATTAGGATTGCTACCCCAGTTGTTTCTTAGGTCCATTTGATTGGAAAATCTTTTCCCAACCCTTTACTCTGAGGTAACATCTGTCTTTGATATTGAGATATGTTTCTTGTATGCAGCAGAAGGATGGATTCTGTCTTTGTATCCATTCTTTTAGCCTGTGTCTTTTTATAGGCAAGTTAAGATCATTAACATTGAGGGATATTTTTTGATCCTTGTTTGTTTTTGATTTGTTGTTGGTGGTGTTATTGTATGTGGATTCCCCCTCCTTTTTTCTTTTGGCTGTTGTTAAAGTAGGATTATCTATTGCCTATGTTTTGTGAGTGTAGTTATCTTCTTTGGGTTGGAGTTTTCCTTCCAGTGCTTTCTGTAGTGCTAGATTTGTGGAAGAGTCCACACTCACCTCAGAAGTTGGGGCAGTCTGGAAGAATTTGAAGTGGACAAACCCACTTACTTGTCACCAGGGAACATGGATAGTCTTTCCGTGTTCTATGAGCACACTGTGAACCTCCAGCCTCAGAATTGCTATGGTCTGTGAGCACACTATGACCCTCTAACCTTGAGGCAGGAGATCAAAGGCAGAAGACTGAAGATCTGTACAGCCTTCTCCCACCCTTCTGTCCCTTGAGTCCTGTGAAGAGGAACTGTCTATTTCATCAAAACATGAATAACAGATGGATTCTGTCAGTTACTGACATGGGTCTGGAATGGGTAAGGTCCTCAAATATATGAAGCTATTGACTGGGGATTATAGAGAAATTGCTCATATCTGGGAGGATGTGGAGGACTAGAACCATTTCTGTAGGGATCCTGCTGCTGTAACCAGGATCCTGGATGTCCCCCGAATGCATACATGTTAGAAGCTTGGCATTCAGAGTGCAGGGATTTGGAAGTATTAGAGCCTTTGGGAGGTGGAGCCTAGGTGAACGAAGGGTGTCAGTTCATTGGGGGCACACTTCTGAAGGGGATCATGTGACATGCCCCCTCCTTATTCTCTCTACTCTGTTTTTATTTTGCACATGGTCACTGCATGAGGTACCTGAACCTTCAAACACTGAGCAACATAAAACCTTCTCTCTTTAGGTGTTTATTTCTTCCAGAGTTTTTACTCAGTGGCAGAAATCTGATTGAATCATTAATGCAACACCAATTATACATAGTCTGAACCTATATTGGATAAGCCCAAGTTAAGAGACATTCTATTAGCCTGCGTGCTTGAGAGTAGCTTGCCTGCTTCAAAACTTTCAAGGTCATGTGTATCAAGGAAAATGAAGGAAATTGCACAGCTACAGAAAGTACAAGACAAAAACTCCAGTTTGTCATCCAGCTCTGCACTATTTTCCCTACCAAGGAGTGCACTGGCACAATCGGAGAAACTTGAATAGGGGCTGTAAATGAAGTGGCAATGTGGTATCAGGATTAATTTCCTGTTTTGATAATCAGTTTATGATTATGGAGTAGTAGAGACTGAAAGGACATCATGTCTCCAACTGGCTTTTAACTAGTTCTAGGCGAGTTGGGGAGAGAAGCTTAGTTGTGATTTTGAAATTTTCAGAAAAATTAAGATTGCTATTATTAGTCAGGGATCTCTAGAGTCACAAAATTTATTGAATGAGTGTGTGTGTGTGTGTGAGAGAGAGAGAGAGAGAGAGAGAGAGAGAGAGAGAGAGAGAGAGAGAGAGAGAGTGTTATTGAAATGAATGGCTTACAGCCGTCTCAGTTGGTCTTTTGTCTATGCCGGAGTCCCAAAGACGTAGGCTCCAATGCCAGTGAAGGAATACATGTGCCAGCAAGGTGAAGGCAAGCAGGTAAAAAGCAACAGCTTCCTTCTTCTATGTCCTTATAGGAACTTTCAGCAGAAGGTATGGTTCATATTAAAGGTGTATCTTCCTTTCTCAAGATTTGGAATAAAGGCCTACATCTTCCTGCTTCAAGATCCAGATCAAAGGTATGTGTCTTCCTGCTTTGAAAGTCCAGACTAGAAATCGAGTCACCCACTTCCAATCAAGCAGAAAAATCCCTCACAGGTATGAGATTTTCCACTTCTGGATTGTAGTTTATTTCTAATATAGTCAAGTGGACAGCCAAGAATAACCATCACACTTCCCTACTGAAAAACAGGGTGAGGCCTTATAGACCATGAAGTCAATGTTATTACATAGTTTGCCAAGCCACCACTGTTCACTGAGTGTCAATACTGCTATCCAGTCATCCTGGTTGTTCTCTGTATCTACTTATCTTGTGCTACTCATTGACAACTAAATGCTCATTCCCAAGTATTCCAGTGACTTTGACCAGTTACAGAGCTGATGTCTAGAAAGCAAAAACTGTACTGTGAGGAGCAGCAGTTACCAGGCACACTGGCATTTCTGCTTCAATCCCTCTGCCAGCAGGCAATGACAAAGAGGCCGACCTGCAGCCTGAGTGTGGCTATGGCACCTACCTCCTTGGTAATGAAATCTGCAGTGCTATCTTCTGACTTCTCATGGGTTACAGGTCCATTGACACTGACCTCTGATTGTCATTTCTCTTTGTGATCCAGGGTACAAGTTTCTGGTCTAAGAAAAGATAATTAGAGGGCATAATCAATAAGCAGGCAGGCACAGTATTCACCCTTACCATCAATAACCCTAGCAGCGGGTGCTTGAGACTGCAGATAGTGTCAAACCTTATCTATCTATCTATCTATCTATCTATCTATCTATCTATCTATCTATCTATGTATCTATCTATGTATCTATCTATCTATCTGGGTTTTTCTTATATGTATATATAGTAAACCTTAATAAATAATTTGGCATAGAAACAGGTTAACAATAAATGATAAAATAGAATAAATGTAAAATTATACCATAAAATTTACACGAATGAGTTTTGTCATTCTTACATACCATAATAAGAGTTGCATGAATGCGTTTTGTCATTCTAATTCTGCAACTTAGTATACTTTTACCTTTTCACTTACAGAAGCTCTTTTTTGTTGAGGCACATCTGAATACGCAGCATAACTACTTTTATTCTTTGGGACCATTTTTAAGTAAAATAGAGTTTTCTTAAGCACAACTACTATGATATCACAGCAACCCATGTGATAATCAAGATGACTTTGAGTAAGTTGCTAATAGGAGGGTAGAGTATACAATGTGGGTTCACTTACAACACAAAGGAGAATTTTACAGACTCAGTGGGATGGACTGAGATTTTACCACAATAGCAGAGTAACATGCAATTTAAAACTTGAAAAGTGATTTCTAGAAACTTCCATTGAACATGTTTGGTTTGTGGTCCCTTAGAACTGAATAAAGTGAAACTGTAAACTATAAGTAAGAGGAAGCATCTCTGCTGTTGGGAGTGGAGAGGAAGAGAAGGGAAAAGCCTCTTGTAGTGTCTGTCCCTGCCAGCTTCCTGTAGAGGTTGTTTTGTTGTGGAGATATCCAGGGAACTTGTTCATGGAAAGGGATAACTCTATTGTTAACAGTCTGAACCTTGGATTCAGGTTTCAACATAAATGTGGATACAGTGAATAGCAAATGTCATTCATGAAGTTACAGTGGGTCTCATCCCTGCTGCTAAGAGATGGCCAATCAGGGCTGCACTGGAAGGGTGTAAACCTAGTGTGCTTCCCAAACATGCCCGAACCTGAAAATGGCAAGATACATGATGAAGTACAACCACACGTTTGTGTTCTCTGTAACAACAGAAAATAATAACGTCTAAAATAAAAGCAATATTTGAAAAAAGAACAAACTATAAATCTATTATTCAATGGCTGTCCTGGCTTCTGTTATGGTTAGTGGGTGCAAGACACGGAAAAAACTTTGAGGTTAGGAGGGTAAGAGACTCACATTGGTACCCATAAAGTGGTGCCTGAGACAGCACCCCTAGGACCTGCCTGGCACTGTTGAGGTGGTGATGGAAGATTGGATGTCCCCAGCCTCCATCTTCCCAGATATGATTGAAAATATGGAATAAGATGAAGATGAGAAATTTAGGAAAGTAGAGAATGATCAGATCACAGTATCTCAAGAAAGATTGCAAAACATAGGGAGGTCTCACAGCAAAACATAAATCAGGAGATCATAAGCCAAACAGAAGTACTACTCCCCAAGTATATGTGTACCCTGGGCAAATGGTACCTGGCAGCAAGCTTCAGAAAACTGGAGTCATGTTGGGTGCCATTGGGAGGCGGGAGGCAGGAAGGTGGAACTAAGGTAGGAAATGTGGTAAGATGCAGAGGGCTGGAGGAGAGCAACTGGGAGGATCCCTAAGGCTCCTGGTGTAGGACAGCAGAAAAAGACAGAAGCTGAAACCTCCATACACAGCCTAGGACCTGGAGGGATTACAAAACAAGCTCAGAGATCTTCCCTGGCCTTGAGTTAAGAAAGCAAAGGTTTGAACTCTCCTCATTTTCTGTGTGTGTAGTTGAGGCCTTCCATTTTGTATCAGGCCTGGCCCTGGGACAGAAATCACTCTCCAGGAAGGGCCTGGGAGGAACAGCCCAAAGGCTACCATGATGGTCTCTGTGACAGAAGCAAGTCTGCAAAAACAATGAGACTAAGCTTTTTGTATGTCTAGATCTAAACGAGGAGGTTGCTATTCCAAACAATGTTCACCACCACAACAGTTAATGTAAGAGGTGACTGGAAATATCTGAGTATGGATCACATCTCCTAGCAGGGATGTTTAGGGTTGGTTTGAGAAACTCAAATGAATGCATTTTGATATACTTTCCAACGTGAGATCGTTGAGTGGTATTCACTTAGACAATGTTTAAGTCAACAAGGAGACTTAAGGAGGAGGGGTCCTGTGGCTTGAAATGAGACTCCTTCATTCTTTGCTCATAAACAATTTCTCCACAAGGTCGAGAATTGTGCCATTGTCTCTGGATACCACTGAGCCCTTTGGAGAAATATGAGAACATGATATAGACTCCAGAATATTCTGTAGCACCTACTCTTTAGATAAGGGGCCAAAACAGTTTCTAATTTGAAAGATGCAAAGGCCTCAGTTAAGATAGAAATTGGCTTTGCATAAATACTGCACATAAAGGCTGAATAAAATAAAAGGCATTTATGAGCTGTCCAGCATCTGCGGGTCACTTTGATGAGCCAAGAAAAGAATTTAAGGAATATGAACCAGCTATTAGAGAAAAACACCACATCAGCTTTAGTTAGCAAGCATGAAAATCTGGCTAAGAAACAGAGAAAGGGAGAGTCAAATGGACCCTCATTAGTGCTTGGCTCTGGTTTGTAGCATTTAAAGCTCTTTTGAGACTCAAAAAAAAAAACCCAAAAACAAAAACAAACAGGAAATAGAGAGTACAAAATCAAATTGAAGCCAGAGAAGAAGATAGCTTGCGATGACTTAAATGCACACTCCATACAAAGTCAGCCTGAGTTAAATTTTTAAAAATATACAGATCATATGTGCTTTGAGCCAAAGAGATAAAAGACAGTACCACTGTCAAACTTCAAGAGCAACTGATTTTTTTTCATGGCTCAAAGTGAGTTCACATACACCCTCAGGCCAGACCCAAAGGATACAAATAAGACAGGGTGGGCAAAAGTCTTTTAAATAACTACAAAAAGAGTGGAGGTGTGTTAATGAGGAAGTAGGTCTGGATGCTCTTGAGTGGGAAGCTTATTTCTTTCTTGCCCAGTGTAAGTGAGCAAGTGTTTGATTGGGGTAGAATGTTCCCCACATGACCCAGGTAATCAGACACTGGTCAATGGCCTCACCCCCATAGCCCTCCTGGGTCTATACCTTCATTCACAAGATGGAACACATCCCACCATGACCACATCTGCCTCCAGGCTGTAAGAAGGGCTAAGAGCAGAACTTGAAATGCATAAGCAAGAAGTTGCACTTGGGTCTTCTGTTCTCAGGTCATTAGGCACAGCATGGACACACAGCTGCAGTGAGATACCAAAGTCTGCGGTGAGCCTGGCCAATGTACTAAGAGTGGGATAGATACACGGTTTAGTCCTAAAGCGAAGAGGAGTCAGATGGATACTGGAAGACAGTCAGAGTCAGACCCCACTTTCCTCCCAGTGTCTTGCTCTGCTAGCACTTGTTGTGTCGTTTTCACCCCATGCTTAGAGCCAGCCTAACATTACCTCATTCGAGTTCCAGCCAGCAGGAAGCTGTTGGAGTTTGCATATGATTTGTTACTATAATGTTAAGAAAAAGGCTCATCTGGTGTCCCTATTCAGAAGAAGTTTAATCATGTGGGCACTGACCACATGAGTGGGCTTTTTGATTAATCCACTGATGAATTCTTAGTTGAATTGGCTAGTAGAAAGTACTTCCAAGTTGGAAGAGAAGGATTATTGGGTATATGCTTGAAGAGTGCATGTTATTCTAAGCCCCATTTTGTCTGTTTCCATCCTGACTGTTGTAAATGCTCCCTCCAACTTCCCTTCTACCATGGTGTTTCTGCTTTGCCACAGGCCTAAAATCAAAGGAGTCCATCTACCATGGACTGAAATTTCTGAATCCATGAATCAACATGAAACATTCTTCATTTAAATATTTCAGCTATTTTCTCACATCAACAGAGAGATGATCAACACAGAGAGGGAAGAAAAAAATACATAAGCAATTTCCTCTGAAGGATGAGACCTGGAGGGTGCAATGGACAACTCCACCACAGTCAAAATATCATCCCACGGTCTCATGTAGCTGTAAGAGAGGCTAGGAAATGTCTGGAGACCAGGGTTTTATGAGTAATAAGAAGACCGAGGGAATGGATATTGGGAGTCAGTTGAAGATTACAGAGTACAACTATGGAAAGTCTATTTAGATCCCTTTAGATGCTCATAATTAACCTTAGTTCCTAACAGACTCTCAGTTTTATTGATTATAAAAGTTCTTTATTAATCAAATGTGGAATGGCATTATTGCAAACTTGAAACTGCTTTCTGTGCTCTTAAGAAAGAACAGTGGTTTCTGATTTAAGTTATTTGTCATTTGAAAGGCTTTTTCAGAAATGTTCTTTGAGTTTGAGTGGCATAGCTGCAATTTCAGAACAGGGTTCTCCCAAACTGTTTTACATATGTTCTGTGAAATAATTTTCAAAAGCAGATGCATAGCCTCCTCCCCATGATGGAACATACTGTGCATCGATATCTTACAAGTCCTTCAGGGAAGGGTTCTGTTTAACCTTTAACCCAGTGTATGCCAGACTTATCACTGGGGCCCTTCTTAGCATTTTTCTTTTTCATTCAATGAGAATTTTAAGGAAGTACATCTGGAGAGGTACTTGTTAGCCTAGTTGCTCCCACGAATAAACAATATACATGGTTCAGAAGTTATTGTCTGATCTGAAGAAACTTAACTGCTAGGACTACTTGTGAGACCATGGCTAGGTCCCCCACAGTCATTGGGTTTTGTTTTTCTCACTGTGGTAAGAGATGATTTGGGCAGACTGCCTCTAAGGCTATGTAATAGGGCTTGTGTGTTTTCTTTGTTTGTTACCATGTAATGAATAGACCTAAGTAGTATTACTTTGGTAAAAGTAGATTCTTGGGGAAAGGGTTGAGACTGCTTTCATGGTAATCCCAGGTCTTTCCGGGGACAAGGTTACTGTCTTAGTAAGTTTGTTTTGAATGATGAGTAAGGGAATGAATGAATGAGAAGATGAATTAATGAAATCTCAAAACAACTAATAACATTACCATCTTTAGGGGAGTGGGGTGCTACTGACCTCACACAGAAGAACCGCTGAGTAAGCCCTCAGTAATTGTTCACATAGTCAGAAAGCAGCAAGAAGGTGTGAGGCAGGAGCTGACCTAGGCCCTTCTTCTTCTGTGCAGTGGTGGATTTGATCTATTCCCTGGACATGAAGCAGGCCAGGAAACAATGGCCACCCATCAAAATAAATCTCAAAGTTCAAAGTGTTTCTCCATAGCTACTTCAATAGGAATATGGCCGTGCTGAGAAATCTTCATGTTGTCATGGCAAAATACTGAATACTGAAGGTGAGCAGAAGACGCAGATCTGCATAGGACTTAGTGTTCTGATTCTGCTAGGAAACTGTCTCAGAAGTAGAGAGACCAATGGATGTCTCCAACCATGCTGACAGGGAGGGGACAGGATTCCAAGATAGTCAGGAGGAGTAAGTGTTAGTTTTCCATGCACAGTGGGGCAACTATAGGTAACCATAACTCACTGGGTATTTCAAAATGGCTAGAAGAAAGATTCCCAACAAAAAGATATGATGAAGGCTTGAGGAAATAAAAATGTTGATTACCCTGATTTCACCATTTCATCATGTATCAAAATACCATTCTGTACTTGTAAATATTGTGTCAGTTAGCATTATTTTGTTGTTGTTGTTTTCTCAAGACAGGGGTTATCTGTGTAGCTTTGGAGCCTGCCCTGGAGCTCTTACTGTAGATCAAACTGGCCTTGAACTCACATACCCCTGCCTTCTGAGTTCTGGGATTAAAGATGAGCACCACCATCTCCCAGGCAGTTAGCATTATTATGTATCATTTGTTACTATTGACACAATTACAACAGTTTGTATGCATACAAGTATAAGAAAAGCTGGAAAGAAACCTACTGGTATTCTAAGTTTTATCACCTTTTACAGTTTTACAGGAGAAAGGCTGCAAGTGACACTTTATTATTATTATTGTTAATTATTATTTTGCTTTTTCCTATGAATAAGCTAGCGTTACAATTCATCCTTCTCAATAATACCTTATTCTCATTACTGTTCATCTTCAACACACTTGCTTGCCTTGCATGGCCTTTGTACTCTGCCTAGCTCTGTTACTGACCCAGACAACTTTGGACTTCATGGCTCTAGACAGTGAAGTAGATGTAAAGAAGCAATAGCCCAAAGTTCCTGATGACTCTGCTTCCAGTCCTGGGTTACAAGGAGAGCGCCTGGCCCCCATGATGGCTCAACACACACTAAAGATGGTCACATTAAAGTCTCTGGCACTCCCAGGGTGACAGGTGTGCTGTGTGTGGATCTAGGGTTTCTAGGGCAGGCTCATTCTTCTGGCCTTCACCTGCTCTTCCTGGAGAGCTGGCTTTGGCAACAGAGAATTGGTGCTATTGTGCTGAGCTTTCCAGGTTCCAGGGAGTACAGGTCTTGAGGCATCTGATTTGATGCTTTCTTTTGTACTACAGAAAAAGGAGATTTGCCTGAAGGCCATTTGAATGTTCCCACACTTTTTTTAAAAAGTGGGTTTCAGTTTCGATTCAGACAGAGAATTGCAGTCTCCAAATAGATGAAACAGGAAAAGGGATGGTCTCCATCACTTTGTTTTGATGGGAGGATAAGAATACTCCAAAGTTAATCAGCTCTCTCTCTCTCTCTCTCTCTCTCTCTCTCTCTCTCTCTCTCTCTCTCTCTCTCTCTCTCTCTCTCTGTGTGTGTGTGTGTGTGTGTGTGTGTGTGTGTGTGTGTGTGTGTATATTTGTATGCACATGCATGTTTCTGAAATTCCCAGAGGATGATGTAGGCTTTGACTGTTTCATTTCATGAGACTCCAGATTCATCTGAAAAAAGAACAAAAGCTTAAATAAGGTAATAAAATGTGTGGCATATTATCAGTGTTTACCTTACAAACATCAGGGGGTTTTTTGCTTTTTTTTCATGATGACCTGCAAATGCCCAAGTTGGAGCTTACGCAGGTACGAAGGGTGTAAATATACAGTCTGCTGTGTTAGACAGCCTTAACCCATGCAGTCTGCTTGGGGCTCTTCTCATCCAGAGGCTCTGTGTACCTATGAAAGAAGAGCTAACCCAGCAGCAGGACAAGGCCAACTGCTGGCCTTGAGAACCATTCCCAGATGTTCTGAACTCAGGGGATTCTCCCCCACTCAGCTCCTCCCCACCCCACCATGCACACACCACTGACTCCCTGGCTGCTTGGAGGGAAAGAGCAGAGGATCACATGATGTGGACAGCATGGACTTGACTTCCCTGACCTTTATGGGATGGAATTTCCCCCCTCGGCATGAGTAGCTCTGAAGGCTAAACCTCCCACAGCCTCAGAGCCAGCAGCTGGCTGACTGCAGACAGCCCAGGAGCCCCAAGCATGGGAGAAAGCTTTCTGAACCACAAAGCATGAGATTTAATTAACCTTATCTGAGTTACAGACCACAATGGCAGCTCTGCTCTATGGTGCAGGTTGCTATTCCGTCTGGAAGTTACCACCCTGCTGGATATGACAGCTGAATTCTGAAAACAGCTCAGAAGGCTCCCTGGGAGGATGGGCACTGATGGGGATACAGAAAAAAATCAAGTATAGGGCTTGACATTGGGACCAGGCCTGGTAGAGAGGGCTGTGAGGCATCCCAGAGGAGATGAATCAGGGTGAAGATGGGGGGGTAGCAGGGAGGAGAAACAGTTATGAGAAAGAGCTACGATAGATTTCAGAACAAGCCCAAGGCTTATGAAGACACAGAGTTTGCATACGCCAAAGACACATGTTCTAACAAATATGGCACAGAGTCACTTAAGCTTAGCAGTTCAGAGATCAACAACCTAAAAGGAGACAATTAAAGGCAAAGCAAGGGAGACATGACAATACTTGTGACCACAAGGGCAAAACATTGCATCTCTATTTCTAGGCTGGTCCTTGGGACTATGAAGCTGGCTAGGCCATCAGTTACCTGGTAATGATGTCATCACCTCCTGGTGCCCATCTGGGGCCTCTCCATTTCCTATACATGCTCACAACGTCAGGCACATACTTTTCAGGTAGTTCTTTGATCCCATGGAACATGATGGTCCCTAGGACTATGTGGCTCCTCCCACTCACAGAAAAAAAAACATAGGGTTGGCCTTGGCTTTGGAGGAAGGCCAGGAACTGGCATCAGTCTATCAACTGCAGCAAAAGAGTCAAGAACAGGAAGGGGCATGAGGAACAGGCCCCTCAGTACCAGGGCATAGTGGCCCTCATTTGATCTGGGCTTCTGGCTGGCTCCTCCATCGGCAGCCATGTCATCCTTGACAGAGACTGGAAATCCCAGAACAGTTGGCCATACAAGAAGCTAGGATTGGTGAGTGAAAGCATCCCTAAGGGGGGGGCATGACTTACCAAAGGCTCACTCAGATCAGATGGGAGGCATGGCTTGGCAAACCATGAGAGCTCAGCATGTGGGAATAGTGTGAAGTTTAGCGAGGGCCTGCTGAAAGCAGAATAAATGGCAGAGACAAGAGTAGACACTGTATAAAGAAGCCACTTTATTGAAAGTAGGCATTTATATTGCAATATCACATTGTACCCCATAAATACTTGCAAGTGATATGTTAGTTAAAATGGTTAAAGTGGCTCTATGGAGAAACACTTAAAAATAACATTGTTTCAGACTGATGAAATGGTTATAGGGGAAGTACAGGGAAGACCCAAATCTGGTTGTCACTCAGATACCCCAACTGTGAATGTTTTTCCCATCTTTCTGTTTCTCCATTGTACTTCTATATATATATTCCCATGTGCCCCTGAAAACAAGAACATTCTGGCACTAACTTTAAACATTATCCAAACCAGTAAATTAAGAGCAACACAAACCTATGATCTAATCCGCAGACCCTGTTCACATTTCACTAATGATCCCAATAGCATCCGAGAAGAAATAGAGCCAGGCTCCAGCTGCAGACTATTGACAACATCCCCTTGGCCCCTGTAACCCAGAGTGCTCCCATCCCTTTAAATTTTGTGGACTTGAATTTTTGATGACTCCAAGTCTATTTCACAAAATGATACTCTAGGCAGACCATTTTTAAACTTGTATCATGGGTGGATTCTCACTCCCTTGGTCAAAAGAAGCTGTCCCATGGAGCGTGCTTCAGACTTTAATCTCAGGACATAAGGTCTCTTTTGATAAGGAAGTTGGAACATATTCTTGGCAAACCTGCAGTCCATCTTAACTAAACTTAACTGTCTCTCTTCCCCGGGAGTTGTCTTTTTCCTCTGCCCCTCTGGAAGAGTGCTTCAGTTTTAGGAGTCATACTCGCAGCAACAGAAATATCTGAAGAGTATTCTAAGAGATGATCACAGAGGAGATTTTCCATGTAAGAAAGAATAAAGCTTGCAGTACAAGTTGTTCAAGGGTCCTGAGGAACCCCAGTGTAAGAACTGATACCCATCAGATTCCAGCACCTTGGGGAGCTCACGCTAGACAACCATGGCACTTTGACCATCAGCCAGTGCAAAATTTGGTTTGTATTTCCACAAGCAGGCTGGAGAAGACTCACATGGATAAACATATAAGTCTGACTCAGGAGATTTCTGGTTGAGTCTTTAGAGTTGGAGTCAATTGGAACCAAACTATGAAGTCAGCCTGTTCTGTCCCTGAGCTTTTCTGCCCTCTTTCCACACTAGGACTTCCCCCATTTGAAACTACAGAAAAGGCAAGTTCCAGAAACATTGGCTGAATATATCTTCACCCAGGCTTGATTGGGCTGCACCTGCCTGGCACATGGTGACATCTCAGACCTCAGAGTACCTGTATCAGACAAGACCTGTCTCCTGTATTCCTCAAAATATGTTCACTATATGTCATTTCCCAAGGACTTTGTTTCTGAGAAAAGAAAGGAGGAGACGAATCAGATCAGATTCTGACATACTGCACCCTCCACCCTCCCCTTCCCAGCAGTGATTTCAACTTCCCAGGAGTGATTTCAACTTTAACAATGGAGGGGTGATGTCAATGTACCCACTGAAGCTAGGCTCCCCATGATCCATTGATTTCTGAACTGTGTCCAGTTTGGTTGTCTGTGATGTAAAGAAAGGGTTCTTTGATGAGTGTAGTAGCTACATTTTTGTTTGTTATAAGAGTAAGATTTAGAACGTAGTACGGGATTATGTGAGTCTAGCAAAGTGATGATGGTAGAGTCTTTTTTTTTGATCGAAGCTTTACTAAATAAATAATCAATGGCAAATATAAACCCATCAAGAAAATTAAATTAGTTTTTTTTCTTTTTTATTATTTAAATTAGAAACAAGCTTGCTTCACATGTCAATCCCAGCTCCCTCTCCTACCCTCCTCCCCAGCCCCCACCAACCTCAACTCCCCATTCAATCCCTATTCTGCTCCCCAGGGAGGGTGAGGACCTCCATGGGGGATCTCCAAAGTCTGTCATATCATCCAGGGCAGGATCTAGGCCCTCCCTGATGTGTCCAGACTGAAAGAACATCCCTCCATGTGGAATGGGCTCCCAAAGTCCATTCATATACCAGGGATAAATACTGAACTACTACCTGAGGCCCCATAGATTGCCAAGGCCTCCTCACTGACACCCAAATTTGGGGGGTCTGAATCAGTCCCATGCTGGCCTCTTAGCCATCAGTCTGGGGGTCCATGGGCCCCCTTTGTCAAGTCAGCTGTCTCTGGAGGTTTCACCAGGCCAGTCTTGACTTCTTTGCTTCCTATCTGCAACTGGGTTCCAGGAGTTCAGTTCAGTGTTTAGCTGTGGGTGTCTGCCTCTGCTTCCATCAGCTACTGGATGAAGGCTCTAGGATGGCATATAAGGTAGTCATCAATCTCACTATCGGGGGAGGGCATTTAAGGTAGCCTCTCCCCTATTGCTTAGATTGCCAGTTGGTGTCACCCTTGTAGATCTCTGGAAATCTCACTAGTTCCAGATCTCTCCTCAAACCTATAATGACTCCCTCTATTATGGTATCTCTCATCCTGCTCTCCTCTATTCTTCCCCCAACTCAACCTTCCTGCTCCCCCATGTTCTCCTCTCCCCTCCTCTTCTCCCCTGTCTTTCTTCCAGTTCCCTCTCCCCTCCCCCCATGCTCCCAATCCTCTCAGGAGATCCTGTACCATTCCCCTTCTCTGTGGTACCATGCATATACTGGTAGAGTCTTAGGCTCATGACCTCACCTGCCCTGGGAAACTGGCTAGATTTCCAGTGTCAGGCATAATTTCCCTCCTGTAGAGTGGGTATTAATTCCAATTAGACAGCTCTTGGTTGCCGCTGACATGTGGCACTCAATGAACCTTTATGTATATCTTGCCACGCTGGTAATTGTCGTGGTTCAGAGGATTTGGCAGCTGGGTAGGGCTCTTTAATTGCTTCTCTTCCTTAGTGGCTTGTATAGTATTTTCTGCACCCATGGTAGACAAGAGGCCTTCAGATCAGACCCAGCTCAAATCATCTGTGTCCTTTGTCCTAAGTGTACCATGTCTTCAGCAATACAGTCCCACTCTCAACCCCTGAAGGGCAGCCAAGAGTGACAACATTAATCTGTATTCTTTTGGAAGGCACTTGGGCTACCCTGACCAAGTACTTGAAAGGAGGTTTCTAATGTCTGGTGCTGGGGTTTTGTTAGTCTGTCATTCTGTGGAGAGCATTGTCAACTTAATGGCCTAATACACACACACACACACACACACACACACACACACACACAAACCATACACTGCTATGTATAATTTTCTGTAAATATAAAATGATTGGATAAAATAATTGAATTCTTTGAGCCTCTATCAAATACCCTTGGTATTACTTGTCCCTTATCACCCCCCTTTCTGTATTGAGCTTTCCCACTCATACCTCCAGTTGGCTTTTATGGCTCATGGAACACCCGGGAAGAGGGATCAGAGAGTTTGTAAAAAATAACAATACCAAGAAGTCTGGGATGAAACAGTCTCTCCTAGAAGTATCTGTGTAAGCAAGATCAGAACAATGGTGCTACCAATGGACACATTAATGTGGAAGTAGGAAATTTTCTCCTCAGGGTCTCACCCTTAGACAAAGAATGACAGTCAACTGGTAACTGCTTGGAGAAGAAGAATTAAGCTTTCCCAAGGATAAGCCACCTATTGATTGTCCAGTTCAGAGTGTTCAGCTTTGAAATCATAGACACACAAACAAAAAGAGACTCAGCAGTTTAAGTGTGTATGATGGAGAGAGAGAAAGTGAGTGTGTATATGTGTGTGTATGCATACATACATACATATGTAACAATTATAATCAAAGAAAAAGAAGCTGTCAACTTGAGAGTCAGGGTGACAAGGGAGGGTTTCTGGAAGAGGCTAGAGAGAAGAAAGGGAAGGAAAAAGTGATGTAATTCTATCTCATTTAAAAACATCAAAATATTTTAAAATAAAAATATAGTTCTAGAACAAAAAGGATGGAAGGAAGGAATGGATACCAGTGAGACGACAAGGATGAGGCTGGGTGTCCTCCTTGTAGGTGCACTCCAGTGGTCATAGGAATGAGTCATTCTTCCCTCTGCTTTGCTAAGCACTCTAGTTTAAAGACAGCAGGTTGAAGGGTAAAGCACCTACATCATTTGCTACCTGGATTTCCATGTTCAACCTCTCACAGGTATCTTTGTAAGTGAGAAAGGGAAGGGAATGGCAGATGCTGCCTGCCTCCAGTCATGTCCCTCAGCTTCCGGAAGTTACCTGCAAGCATCCACAAACAAAGGCTCTGTGGATGTCTTTGCCTGACATTGTTCTCTGGCTTCTGTGTGGATGGAGAGGCAGTGACTGAGGACCAGCTCCAGGAGTGATGCTTCCACGGTGAGGGTGGGTGAAGAGCATGCTTGTTTGCCCTGGGATGGGTACTTTAAAGCCACTGTGGGTACAGTCACCTGGGGCTCCTGTGGGACGGACCATCAGTGGTCTTCTGGGCAAGGGGTTTATACTCCCTTTTCTATCTCCTTGAATACCCTAAGGGCATGCCTGGTCACTTCCCAAACATAATGCCTTCTTCCTTGCTGGTCTCTGGGAATATAGGAAGACCACAGAATATTCTCTGCACTTAGTAGAGTTTCTTCCACTGCAAATGTGGGAGGGATCCTTGAGGACCTTGGAGGATCTTTTCAATAGTGTACTCCTTCTATGGGTACAGCTGACCAAGTTTCCCAGAGCTTATCCACTGTTTACCTCCATGCTGTTGTTATTACTGAGGTCAGGCTGTCTTCCCAGACAAACACAGCATAAAGAGAGTACAGACAAATCTTTAAGAGATGGGCCCGAGACAATTCAGCTTGCCTGCTAGTCTCTTGAGTAGCTATGCTCCAACATCAGCACCACTGGTGGACCTTCTCTCATTCAACTACAGACTCCCTATTCAGGGCTAGAAAGCATAGCTTTCCTAGGAATAACAGCTAGTAAGGTTCTATCCTGGCCTCTGCTGCTGTCCAGAGCCCCCAGTGTGTGTGGAACAAGGCCATGGATGAAAGGGAGGGAGGAAACATTGTTGAGGTGTAAATAATAATGGACCACAGGGTCAGGCAGCAATGAGTCTTGTGTGACAGACTTTTGGTTTTTAAGGTTCCTTATGAGCCAGGCTTGGCAGTATATGCTTGGAACACAACGCTGGGCAGACTGAATGAAGAGGAGAGTTGTAAATTTGAGAACAGCCTAGGCTGCAGTCCCTGACTTTTCTAAGCTCTGGTGAGAGCTTGACTAAAAAACAAATAAACAGAAAAATCCCAGGGAGGCGTTCAAAAGGCATCCTAAAGTCATGGGGAATAAAAGACCTCTTGCCCCCAACTGAGGTTTCTAAGACAGGGTTGAGTCATCTCCTACTTTCCTAGGGGACTATCCTGGCAGGTGGGAGCACAGAGCACTCTGATTAGAGAATTACATTTGGGTGGAAAAGAAAACCACCCCCCCCCGTTTTATTTTCCTTCTCATTAACCTTTACTGAAATGCTACAGTCCCTCAGGAAGTAGACTTCCTGAGGTGCTATGAGGTGGGAAACACAGAGCTTACTTGAGCCAGGGGTGAGTTGGGGGTGAGGGGTGTGAGTGGGGAGGCCTCAGCTCAGTTGTGATGCTGATTTTGTACACTAGCTCATGTGACTGCCTGGAGGCTGAGATCAAGCCAAGTCCATGGTCTGTGTGAGGCTGAAGACAACATCCTCATCCTCATTGTGACTTCAATGTTGGTTAACATTGAATGTCAACTTGACAGGTTCAACAATGACCTAGGATTTAAATCTCTGGGCATGCCAGTGAGGGAATTCCTAATTGGGTTAATTGAGGTGAGATCTACTCTAACTTGCTGGAATCATTCTGTTTGTTGATATCTATCCATCTATTCATTTATTTTTTTTAATTAGAAACAAGCTTGTTTCACATGCCAGTCCCAGCTCCCTCTCTCTCCCCTTCTCCCCAGTCCTCCCCACCGGGACCTCCAGTCCCCCATCCAATCTCTACTCTGATCCCCAGGGAGGGTGAGGCCCTCCATGGTGGATCTCCAGGGACTATCAATTCATCCATGGCAGGGCCTCTTTTGGGTATATGCCTAAGAGTAGAATTGCTGGATCTTGTGGTAGACTGATTCCCATTTTCCTGAAGAATCTTCATACAGATTTTCAAAGTGGCTGTACCAGTTGGCAATCCCACCATCAGTGGAGGAGTGTTTCCCTTTTTCCAATCCTCTCCAGTATAAACTGTCATTGGTGTTTTTGATTTTAGCTATTCTGACAGGAGTAATATGGTGTCTCAGAGTTGTTTTGATTTGCATTTCCCAGATATGGCTAGGGATGTTAAGCACTTTCTTAAGTATCTCTCAGCCATTTTAGCCTCCTCTATTGAGATTTCTCTACTTAGTTCTGTAGCCCAATTTTTTAAAATGTATTTTTCAGTTTAAATTTAGATAAGAAACAAGGTTGCTTCACAAGTCAGTTCCAGGTCCCTCTCCCTTTCCCTCCCCTCCTCCCGTGCCCTCCCCCCAAACCCCCCATTATCCCCTCATTTCCCCAGGGAGGGTGAGGCCCTCCATGGGGTGTCCATAGTCTGTCATTTCATACAGGGCAGGGCCTAGACCCTCCTCCAAGAGTTCAGGGTGAGAGTGCACCTCACATTGTTGGATGGGAGTCCAAAGTCCGTGTGTATACTTGGGATGAGTACTGATCTACTACCCAAGGCTCAATAGATTCCCTAGGCCTCCTCACTGACACCCACATTCAGGGGGTCTTGATCAGTCCCATGCTGGATTCCCAGGCTGATGCCTGGGATTCAAGAGTTAACCTTTGTCAGGTCAGCTGTTTCTGGGGGTTAAACCAGCCCAGTCTTAATCCCTTTGGTCATCAGTCCTCCCTCTTGGTTACTGGCTTTCTTGAGTTCAGCTCAGTACTTACCCAAGGGAGTCTGCCTCTTCTTCCATCAGCCACTGAATGAAGTTTCTGTTTCCCAGACTCTCTTGTCATGGGATTGTAAGCTGGCACTCCCCAGATCTATGTGTAAAATCCATATATGAGAGAGTACATGCCATGTTTCTCTTTTTGTGACTGGGTTACCTCACTCAGGAAGGCCAATTTTTTAATTGGATTCTTTGGTGTTTTGTAGACTTGCTTCTTGAGTTCTTCGTAAATTTTGGAGATCAGCCCTCTATCAGACGTGGGGTTAGTGAATATTTTTTCCCAATCTGTGGGTTGCCTTTTTGTCTTACTGACTGTGTCCTTTGCTTTACAGAAGCTTCTCAGTTTCAGGAGGTCCCATTTATTAATTGTCTTAGTGTTTTGTGCTACTGGAGTTATGTTCAGGAAGCGGTCTCCTGTACCAATACACTGGAGAGTACCTCCCACTTTCTCTTCTAACAGGTTCAGTGTGGCTGGATTTATGTTGATGTCTTTAATCCATTTGGACTTAAGTTTTGTACATGGCAATAGACATGGATCTATCTGCAGTCTTCTACATGTCAGCCTCTAGTTATGCCAGAACCATTTTAGCTTCTTTGTGAAAGATCGGGTGTTCATACCTGTATGGGTTAATTTCAGGGTGTTCAATTCGATTCCATTGGTCTGTCTGTCTATTTTTGTGCCAATGCCAAGCTGTTTTTAAGGACTATAGCTCTGTAATACAGCTTGAAATCAGAGATAGTGATGCCTCTGGACGTTGCCTTGTTGAACAGGGTTGTTTTGGCTATCTTGGATCTTTTTTTTCATATAAAGTTGAGAATTGGTCTTTCAAGGTCTGTGAAGAATTATGCTGGGATTTTAATGGGAATCTGTATATTGCTTTCAGTAAGATTGCCATTTTTACTATGTTGATCCTACCTATCCAAGAGTATGGGAGATATTTCCATTTTCTGGTATCTTCTTTAATTTCTTTCTTTAAAGACTCAAAGTTCTTGTGATACAGGTCTTTCACTTGTTTGTTTAGCATTACCCCAAAGTATTTTATGTTGTTTGTGGCAATTGTAAAGGGCGATGTTTCTCTGATTTCTTACTCAGTTCTTTTGTAGGGCTATGGATTTTCTTGAGTTGATCTTGCATCCTGCCACTTTGCCGAAGGAGTTCCCTGGTAGAGTTTCTTGGGTCACATATCATCTGCAAATAGTGAAAGTTTGACTTCTTCCTTTCCAATTTATCCCCCTGATCTCCTTTTGTTGTCTTATTAGCTCTAGCTAGAACCTCAAGGACAATGTTGAAAAGGTATGGAGAGAGTGCGCAGCCTTGTCTTGTTCCTGATTTTAGAGGAATTGCTTTCAGTTTCTGTTCATTTAATTTGATATTGGCTGTTGGTTTGCTGTATATAGCTTTTATTATGTTTAGGTAAGTTCCTGTTATTCCGGATCTCTCCAAGACCTTTATCATGAAGGCGAGTTGGATTTTGTCAAAGACTTTTCATCATTTAGTGAGATGATCATGTGATTTTTGTTTCTTAGCTTGTATGTATGTATATAGTATTCTGCCTGTGTGCCAGAAGAGGGTGCCAGATGTCATTGCAGATGGCTGTGAGCCACCATGTAGGCTCTGGGGGTTGAACCCAGGTCCTCTGGAAGAACAGTCTATGCTCTTAACTTCCAAACCATCTCTCTAGCTCTTAGCTTGTTTATATGGTGGATTACATTGATGGATGTTCATATGTTGAACCATCCCTGCATCCCTGGAATGAAGACTACTCGATCATGGTGGATGAGTTTTCTGATGTATTCTTGGATCTGATTTGCCAGAATTTTATTGAATATTTTTGCATCAATGTTCATGAGGGATATTGGTCAGTAGCTGTCTTTCTTAGTTGTGTCTTTGTGTGGCTTGGGTATCAAGGTTATTGAAGCCTCATAAAAAGAGTTTGGCAAAGACCCTTCTGTTTCTATTGTGTGGAAAACTTTGAGGAGAATTGGTATAAGCTGTTCTTTGAATTTCTGGTAGAATTTTGCACTGAGGCCATCTGGACCTGGGCTTTTTTTGGTTGGGAGACTTTTGATGACTGCTTCTATTTCCATAGGGGTTATAGGTCTATTTAATTTGCTTATCTGTTCTTGATTTAATTTTGACAAGTGATATATATCCAGAAAAATCATCCATTTTCTTTAAATTTTAAAATTTTGTGGAATACAGGTTTTCAAAGTATGACCTGATGATTATCTGGATTTCCTCACTGTCCATTGTTATGTCCCCCTTTTCATTTCTGATTTTGTTAATTTGGATGTTCACACTCTGTTGTTTGGTAAGTTTGGATAAAGGTTTTTTTCTATCTTGTTGGTTTTCTCAAAGAACCAACTCTTCATTACATTGATTTTTTGTATTGTTTTCCTAGTTTCTACTTTATTGATTTCAGCCCTCAATTTGATTATTTCCTGGCGTCTACTCCTCTGGGGTGAGTTTGCTTCTTTTTGTTCTTTGTCTTTCAGTTGTGCTGTTAATTCTCTAGTGTGACTATTCTCCCGTTTCTTCATGTGGGCAATTATTGCTATGACCTTTCCTCTTAGAACTGCTTTCAAAGTATCCCATAAGTTTGGGTATGTTGTGTCTTTATTCTCATTGAATTAAGGAAATCTTCAATTTGTTTTTTTTTTTTATTTCTTCTTTGACCCAGGAATGGTGCAATTGGGCATTATTCATTTTCCATGAGTTTGTAGGGTTTCTGCAATTTGTGTTGTTGTTGAATTCTAACTTTAAAGCATGGTGGTCTGATAAGGTACATGGAGCTATTCCAATTTTTTTATACCTGTTGAGATTTGATATGTTGCCAAGTATGTGGTCAATTTTTGAGAAGGTTCCATGTGGAGCTGAGAAGAAGGTATACCCTTGTGTTTGGATGGAATGTTCTGTAGATGTCTGTTAAACCCAATTGGGTCACAACTTCTATTAGTTCCTTTGTTTCTTTGTTAAAGTTCTGTCTGATAGTCCTTTCTGGTGGTGAGAGTGGAATGTTGAAATCTCTCACTACAAGTGTGTGAGATTTTATGTATGATTTGAATTTTAGTAATGTTTATTTTATGAACATGGATGCCTTTGTAATTAGAGCATAGATGTTCAAAATTGAGATTTCATCTTGGTGGATTTCTCCTGTGATGAGTATGAAATTACCTCCTTCATCTCTTTTCCTTGATTTTATTCTAAAGTCTAATTTTTAGATATTAGGATTGCTACCACTGCTTGTTTCTTGGGTCCATTTGATTGGAAAATCTTTTCCCAACCCTTAACTCTAATGTAATATCTGTCTTTGAAGTTGAGGTGTGTTTCTTGTATGCAGCAGAAGGATGGATTCTGTCTTCAAATCCATTCTGTTAGCCTGTGTCTTTTTATGAACGAATTAACACCATTAATATTGAGGGATATTAATGACCATTGATTGCTTATTTTTGTTTGTTTTGGAGTTGGTGGTGGTGGAATTGTGTGTGGATTTCCACCCCTTTATTCTTTTGGTTGTTGGTAAAGTGGGATTATCGATTGCCTATGTTTTTCTGGTTGTAGATAACTTCCTTGAGTTGGAGTTTTCCTTCCAAAACTTTCTGTATGGCTGGATTAGTGGATACATATTGTTTAAATCTGCTTTTGTCATGGAATATCTTGTTTTTTCCATCTATAGTGATTAAAAGCTTTGCTGGGTATAGCAGTCTGGGTAGTCATCTGTGTTGGTAGTGTTGGTAGAATATCTATCCAGGACCTTCTGGCTTTCAGAACTTCCATGGAGAAGTCAGGTATAATTCTGGTAAGTTTGCCTTTATATGTTACTTGGCCTTTTTTCCCTAGCAGCTTTTAATATTCTTTCTTTATTCTGTATGTTTGCAGTCTTAATTATTATGTGTCCAAGGGACTTTCTTTTGTGGTTCACTCTATTTGGTGTTCTGTAAGCTTCTTGCACCTTCATTGGCATATCTATCTTTAGGTTGGGAAAGTTTTCTTCTATGATTTTGTTGAATATGTTTTCTGCCCCTTTGAGGTGGTTTTCTTCACCTTCTTCTATACCTATTATTCTTAGCTTTGGTCTTTTGATGGCGTCCCATATTTCCTGGATATTTTGTGTTAGGGATTTGTTGGACTTAAGATTTTCTTTGGTCGATGAATCTATTTCCCCTAGTGTATCTTCAACCCCTGCAATTCTCTCTTACATCTCTTGTATTCTGTTGGTTATGCTTGCATCTGTAGTACCTGACTGTTTGCTCAGCTTTTCTATTTCCAGCATTCCTTCAGACTGCATTTTTTAATTGTCTCTATTTCATCTTTCAACCCTTGCACTTTTTGAATTGTTTCTTTCAATTTTGCTTTGTCTTTTCCTCTCTTCCATTATTTGCATTTTTGGTTTGTTTTTTCTTCCATGTCTTTAATGGATTTTTCATATCACCTTTAAGTGCCTCTATAATTTTCATAAAGTTTTTAAAGGCCTTTCTCATCTGCTTCATCTGCATTGGGCTGTTCAGGTTTTGCAGGTGTAGAGTCTCTTGAATCTGGCAGTGTTACATTGGTTTTTCTGTTGTAGGGTGTGTTTTTATATTGTCAATCTGGTGGTTTTCCTCTTGCATGGATGGAAGAGGTTCTAGTACCAGGGCCTTGGCAATCTTTGGGTAGGCTAGGCCCTGTCAGGATGAGATCTGCAGTGTGCAGTCCCCAGGTCTCTGGTAGTTCTGCTCAGGGCACCAGAAATTAGGTTTGCCTGTCCCATGGGTGGAGAATGGGACTTGGATGCTGGCAGTCTCTGGGCAGGCTGGCTTCTGCTAGGGTGGGAGCTGCAGTGTGCAGTACCCTGGCCTCAGCTAGTTGTGTGTAGATCATCAATTCATGATCCTTCTGAGAGCACTACTTCGCTCCTAGATAGAAAGCTTTTACATGTACAGATGATTTTTTGACATAGTTTCTACCCACCTGGAGACTGTGTAACTTGAATGGACCAGGTTTCAGAAGTGCACAAGAAAAAGGGAAGATCATATCTTTAAGGATCTTGGAGAAGACTCTTGGGGGTGAAACTAGCTTATGGAGTGGCTCTCCTCTGTCCTCCATAGCTGGGTCATTAAGATCTGCTTACCACAGGACTTGATGACTAGTCTCAGTTTACTGGTCTGTAAAGTAGTTCTAAGAATATTAATTAACTTTGTAGGCAGACAGGAAGATTGAGTGTGTTCATTTATGTGAATAGCATGGAGTATCACCTGTCTTAGAGGCAGCTTCCTGTCAGTACTGGCAGAATCAGGAGCTCAGAGAGCCCAGCCCACTGCGTTCTTGAGTGAAGCAGCAGTTAGGTTAGTTCTTGGGAATCTGCATATGCACCTTGGCCATTACTACAACAGGAATGTGCCAGAACAAAAAAGGAGGTTTAGAGAAAACACTAGAGACTTGTAGGGCAGTGCCAAATGCCCACCAAGCCAGCCTAGACCAACGGATTGCCAGCTAACCATGAGAAATAATCAGAATTGCTGCTACAAGACTTTGGGGGTCATTCAGTAGCCAGCATCATTAAGGTAATAATGGATTAGCATTTGTGATAACTTTTGGCATAGCAGCCTGATGCCCACTTGTCAAAGGAGCTAAGTACTAAGAAATTCATCATGCACAATCTCACACAGCTCTCTCCCCATAGCAAGAGCAGTGAGCAAACACCTGTGTATGTCCCAGGAAGGTGAGATGGAATGATGACAACAGGAACTGAGGAGTTTTCATTGGCTTCTGACCATTTCCCCCCTCACTTCTACAAAAGTTTGCAGGCTTGTGATGAATAAAAGTGAAACAAAACAGGACACTATCCCTGTTAGATTCAGTATACATCCTCTAGCTAAATCACTGGTTTCACATTACAGATCAGGATCTCAAAGGCTACACATATATATTGTTTATCAACAGCTCATTGTCCCTATTACTTCATATGAGAAAATCTGATTTGGCAGCATGATGTGCTGCTCAAGACTGAATCTTCGTGCTTGTTTATGTGGATTGAATCCAGGGAGAGGAAACCTCTCTTTGTGATAATACAGAGGCTGTTTCTGAGTCAACGTTTAGCATAAACAGTGGCATGAGATCATCTTTCTTCTATGAATGCATTTTCAAAATATATCCTCATGTCTGGCTAGGAGAAACATCATATACCAATTCATGATTTTAGAGACATGATTAATAGGAACTCCATTTATCCAACTTAAATAAATAATGTGTACAAAAGCTAGATGTGGTAGCACATGCCTACAGTCATGTCATTTCAGGGGCCTAAGTGAAGAAGATTGGGAGCTTGAGGCCAGCCTGGGCTACACAGTGAGTTATTAGTTACTTTTCTATTGCTGTGATAAAACACCATGAGAAGTTCAAACCTATAGAAGGAATAGTTTATTTGGATCTTGAGTTCCAGAGATTTAGGAGTTCACAATGTCAGAACAAAAGCAGGAGCAGGAGCAGGAAGCTGAGGGCTCAAATCTTCAACTGTGATGCAGAGAGCTTGGCTTGAGTCTTTAAACTCTCAAAACTTGCGCCAGTGACATGCTTCCTCCAACAAGGCCACAACTCTTAAACCTACCCAAACTATACCACTAATTGGGGACCAACTTTTCAAACGCTTTCAACTATGGGGGATATTTATCATTCAAACCACCACAGTGAACCTCTGCTTCAGGCAAAAAAGCAAACAAGACAAAAAATAAATGGAAGAAGAAGAAGGAGAAGGAGAATAAAAAGGAGAAGAAGAAGGAGGAGGAGGAGGAGGAGGAGGAGGAAGTCAGAATTCCTGATGAGAAGCTTTATCACAGACAAGTCAAGGATGTCACCTCCCACCATCCTTCAAAACATCTTATCAGAAGCCGTAATTAGCATAGTGACATTAAAAAGGGAAATAAAAAGTATATACACAGGGGATTAAGAAAGAAAATTGGTTTTGCTTACAAATGACTTGATTTTATATATAGAAAATTCCATTTGACAAAAAAGTTCTGAGAACTAAAGCAGTTATAGCAGAACTGCAGGATTTAAGGTAATGTATGTAAATTAATCCTTTTCTACCATACCAACACACAACTGGTGGTGCATGTCTGTAATCCCAGTACCGGGGACATAGAGACAAAAGATCAGGGGTTCAAGGCTAGCCTCAGATACCTATGTAGTAAGTTTAAGTCTAGCCTGAGCTACAAGAGTTCTGTAGAAGAACAAAACTTACAGGATAAACTTATATTACAATGGGGATTTATTATTGATTTACATAATATGGATTAGCTGGTTCAGTGGCAGTCCCCACACTGGAGATATGGAGAACTCACATCTTGTTCTGTATGTGAGCCTTCATACCTCAGTAGTCTCAATCAAATGATGAAGAATTCCTGGAGAATTCCTGTAGAGACAGTGGTCTCCAGGCTATTTTAGAAGGTTAGAGAAGTGAGTTGTGTTGTCAGTGGAAGATGGAAGCAGCAGAATCTGTAGCAGCAGAAGAATGGATGCATAGCAAGGCAACAAGGATTGAGGCTAGCAGGGAACAGTACCCCAGCTTTCTGCTCAGAACTCTTTATATCTGGAACCCCACTAGTAGATGTTATCCACTCGGATATTCTCTGCTTAGTTAATCCTTCCATAAAATACCTTCTCAGATCTGCCCCGAAGAGTGTCTCTTATTTGATTCTAGATGTGATCAAATTGCCGAATAGGATTAACCATCATACAACTAACCAATCAAGAAAGTCACATATAATATATCATTTATGCTAACATATTGGAGTGAAATAATTAGGTCTAAATCTGAGAAAATATATATGATAACTATAAAAGAATAATCCAAATTTTTCATCAAAGAAAACAAAGAGAAATCATGCACAGATATTCTACATTTCTGCAGAGGAACACTCAACATTGCCAAGATGTCAATTTTCCCCAAACTGATCCATAGATCTCATGAATCCTAATAAAAAAGAACCTACCAAGTTATTTCATAGATATTGGCAAACTGATTGTGAAGTTTATATAGAGAGGTCAAACGCCATAAAAATCAATACGTTATCAAAGGGCAAGAGTGGCATTGGAGGACTGTAAGGGTGTAAGACTGTGGTATTAGAAAAAGAACAATGAAAAAGCTGGAAAGATGGCTTCATGGTTAAAAGCACTGGCTGCTCTTGCAGAGGACCTGGGTTTGATTGCCAATATCTATATGACATCTCACAAACATCTATAACTTCAGTTCCATGAGAAAGAGTAATGGGACAGATGAGTGATGCCATAAGTGCAACACACTGAATCCCTACCTGAGGAACAAGAGCATCTTGATGAAGAGCCATAGTCCTTCTAGCAAATGGTGCTAGAACAATGGTGCATCCTTCCAAGATTCCTCATCCCCTACTTAGAAAGTTTGACTCAACTACAAACCACCAGATTGTGCCAGTCCAAGGATACTTCCCACTTGGAATCTGTCTCCAAAAAACCAGGGTTAATCATTGGACCACGGCTTTTCCTGTCTCCCTTCATCCTGTCCTTCCACCCACTTTACCTGCCTTCAGTGCACACTATTTTAACACCCCATGACCAAACACAGTGTTGGGCATATGGGGAGTTATGAGACAAGGCTGCACAAATCCTTCCCTTGGGAATTTCCAGTGTTCCGACTGAAAATGGAATAAAGTCTAGTTTGATATTCAATTCTTACACCATGGAGAAATGTAGAGTATGTAGTGGCCATTGAGATAGAGGAAAAGAAACAAGTCATATAAAATCATAAATCCTGATCTAACCTTAGGGTCATAGATAATTTACTCAAAGAATGGAAGCTCATCCAGGATCTAGAGATGTGTAGGAATTACATACTTGAAGAGAAGTCCTTTAAAGATGACAACCCCATCATGACTCTTCAATATGTTCACCAATGTAGTCACTTAATCATCTAAAACAATCATCCTTCTTCAGGAATGCAATGGGCTAGAGGCAAGGTTGGTGTGAGGGAGTGTAGGCAACTGAAATGCAAAGTAGTGCCCAAACTGGTTAGGAAGGGAAGCCTGTCTTGGTGTCTTGGCAATATTGAGCGTTCCTCTGTGGTGTTTTGATATGAAGTGTGAAAGAAAGGCATAGTTTTAGGGCATCTTAAGATCATATGTGTTCTTTGCAATAATATCACCATGGACTGAGTTTCTGGAAAGGAGGTTTCCAGACGGAGAATGCATGTTTACTAAGATTTAGAGTCTTGAGAACTTGAAATGTGCACACATAGGAAAGGACAGGAACATGACAGGGCAAAACAAATTGAAGGATGGAGCTGAGCTAGGGGATGGCCATAAGGGCAGGCTCTGCTCACTACATAGTGAGCTGTGTATCTAGAATAACTCTTAAAAGTTGTTCTGAGGTTGAAGAAAGGTGCTAATCACTATGTCCACCAGGCATTGGGTGGACCTGTGCCCATAAGAGGTATGCCCTTGGAGATAGAGGGTAGCTCCCTGGCAAAGGTAAAAGGTAAAGGAAGATATCTACAACAGCACTTCTAGCACCATAGCAATGAACACTTTACGTTTAGAGAGAGAACTGCACAGTGCATCCAAAACCCACTACAGACACTGATGTCATAGATCTACACTGGCCTGTGTCCTGTCTGACCAATTGTTTATCCATGGCCACTAAATTCTCACGAAACATTTACTTGTTGGCTGCCCTTCTCCCACCCCCAATTTAAACTTGTTTCTCCTTCAGGGTATGGGCCATGGCGTAGGCTGTCTGTGGGAATGCATACCATGGAATTCAGCCATGGCCACTGGATAACTACATGGTAGTTGATGCCTTAGAATTCTGACAGAAAGATCCCAAGGAGTGTTCGCAAATCCCAGGATAACACGGAGCCACAGGCTAAGAAAGGAGCTGTTTGCAATTACTTTCTGGGTGATG
The DNA here is from genome assembly GCF_017639785.1 of Mesocricetus auratus. Classification (NCBI taxonomy): domain Eukaryota; kingdom Metazoa; phylum Chordata; class Mammalia; order Rodentia; family Cricetidae; genus Mesocricetus; species Mesocricetus auratus. Next base: position 114,415,034 of record NW_024429189.1, read on the forward strand.
GATGAGAAATGAACTTTCCAGCAATTTTCCATTAGCTGACAGCCTTTTACAGCATACTTTTCCTGGAAACCACCGAAGATATGTTTTAGTGGTACCCTGACTGAGTCTCGTAAGCACTGCTTTGCTGTTTTCTCAAGTCTTTCCTTTTGCACTCATTCTCCAGATCCATAATACAGTGCAGGAGGGATACCCATAAGAACCATAAATACAGTAGTAGAAAAGTAAGACTCTTATGATGATTGTATCAAGTCACTAGATACAACATTACATAGGGACAGAAGACACAGGACAGGAGTTGAACACTGGATAATTAGTTCTGGAAACCATCTCTTTTTCAAGGATCTATTAGAGTCCACACAATGCCCCATCACATTGAATTGTGTATCAAACATTCATGTAGCCGATTTCCATATTGTAATGTAATAATCATGTATTATTGTCTCCTAGACTGAGAGCCTTTTCTCCCTTTGACCCATTCTGAGTTTAGCACATATACAGCAAAGAAATCCTCAACAAAGTAAGTTCCAAGGGCTGGAAGAGAAGGATATAGATAAAACACTTGCTGCCAAAGCATGAGGACCCAACTTCTGATCCCAGTACTCATATAAAAAGTGAGGCATGGTTACATCCAGCATGCACCTGCAACACCATGGCTGTAAGGTGTGGGAACAAGAGAATTATTGGTGCTTACTGATACTAGCTGAGGTCCAAGCTCAGTGAGAGACTCTATATCCAAATAATATGGTGGAGAAAGATAGAGCAGGATACCCAATGTCCAACTCTTTCTGCATAGGGACGCACAGGCATATGTACCCCATTATATGTGTGAACACACACACACACAGAGAGAGAGAGAGAGAGAGAGAGAGAGAGAGAGAGAGAGAGAGAGAGAGAGAGAGAGAGATTAAGATGGGAGATCAATTTATAAAACAGAAGTAATTATGACAGACTACATCTGACAAGGATGACTGGGTTTAGGGACAATGTCTTAGTCACCTATTCTGGAGGTGTCTATTGAAAGAGTCACAGATTGCCCTGACTAAAACCAAGCATAGTTCTTCTGTTTTGCAGAGGACCAAGGTTTGAGTTCCAGGAATAACATAACAGCTCAAAACAACCTATAACTCCAGTTCCAGGGGGGATCTTATGCCCTCTTCGGGCCTCCTAGGCCACCAGGCATGCATGTGCTACATGATCTTGCATGTAGGCAAAGCACCCATATATATGGAAATTTAAAAGTGAATTAAAAAACTTTTTTCCAAGTCTATAGGAAATAACTGTCCTGCTGCTGGAAGAAAGGAAAGCTGAAGAAAGTTATTAGCTTGTGCTACTTAAACATGAGTTGATTTTGAAAGAATAAAGAAGTTACAAAAATTAGTGAGAAGTAAAGAAATAATAATTAATAATAAGAAAAGGTAGGAGTCTGAACCAGCAGAAAGCCACCATCTTACCAGGCTGGAGTTGACAGAAGGGTGGGATTTTACAGGACTGAACACAGCCTTATGATTTCTGTCTTAAAACCATCTACCCAACCAGACACCCATTTTCTTTCTCTCTGAATCCAGTGCTCTCTGTCCTTCTGGTCCAGCACTGTCTGTCCTTCTGCTAAGTTTATTTTCCTTTATCAAGATCTAAGACTCCAAAGAAACTCTATGAAATTCAAAATTTCTCCTTACTCCCTTAGCGAAGACAACCATGAAGAAGAAATCACCCACATTTCATCTCGCATGAAAGCACCAGAAGACAGCCATGCCAAGCTCACAGCAATTACTGGGAATGTGAAGCCAACCAGCTAGCCAGCCGCAGGAAAGAAACCAAGAAATTCGGTGGTCTGTGTTACAGTGCATGCCCAAGCAACACATTCTGTAAACGTCTGCATTAATCAGCCCAAGGGCCAACAAAGACTTCTAGAACCTACTCGAAAGCAAAAATGATCATCAATATTTTACAAATGGTATTTGCATGATATTAACTGCAGACTCATTTTCTGTCAGTGTTTGTTAACACAGCTAAATAAGAAAAGCTTTTCATTCTACATCCAGATGGCTAAGGTTTACCCTGGTGAAATGCCCACAGCAGTCATGCTCTCCCTTTAGGAAAACACAGATTCCTTTTTCCACAGGCTAAGTCCAAACACTCCAGTATCTGCCAGCCCTGATTGTGATATCCTGCACAGAGAGCCAAGACCATTCTCTAACTCTGCATGCTGGAGACACTGGCATCCCTTAAAGAAACACACAGCTTTTCACACAGACCTTTTACTTGGCTTCCTTTAGAGAGAAAATTCCCTCTTTGATTACCACACACCCTACAGAGAATGAATAGTAACAATTCTCTTACAAATGTCAAGGTCAATAATGAAGACATGGGAAATCTTACCTGACAAGATTTCAATCTTTACTGGTGGCAAACTTAAGGTCTCACAACATGGCTTCCTGGGTTGATGAATTTGGTTCATTCCTTGGTGTGTGTGGGGGGGGGATGTGGGTGTGGGAGTGTGGGTGTGGGTGTGGGTGGGTCGGTGGCGCGGGAGCTGCATTCTAAGAATCTGTGAGACTTTGTTTACTCAGAAGGCTCCCCACCCTCAAGCAGTTGGACTTTTTAACTTTTTCCTCCGTTGTCTTGTTGTTGTGAATTTATCCCTATGGCTTGGCTCTGCTTTTTCTGTGAGCAAATCAAACCACATATCTACTTAGTTTCATCCTATGTACAATAAGACAAGACTACATATAATAACCACACAAAAAACTGGGGGATTAATTTCTTTTGAGAAAACACAAGGAAAGTAAGTATGTCTCCTTATCATTAGAATGGTCCTTAGAAGCCAAATAAGCAATTTACAAAACCTAGAAACTACACATGGAAGTGCCAGCATTTTATTTTGTTTTGCTTTAATAGGCTGTGCTATGGACCTGCAATGGGAAGTGATCCTTGCTCTGTTACCCAGGGTAACATGGCTTATCTCTATGTCATCTCACTGTCTCTTCTAAGCCTTCATGAGATAATGGAAAATGCCCTTTCCACAGCACGCTCCAGCACATTATCTGTTTACCAAGTTACCAACACGCCCATAAGAGGCAGGGTGGATGAAGAGAGCCCGTTCTTTATTATGAATTGCCCAGAAATGGAAAATTCTGCCTTGTAAATATGGAGATGTGGTCTGTGTTAGATGCTACTTTCCATCAAAATTCTTTCCAGTACATGTTAGTGTTCCCACTTGAGTAAGGGGATATAGCCTGCAGCCTGGTTCATAGATGAGTGAAGGACCCTGGAAGGTAATTCCAGTACCAGTGAAATAACTAGATACATCAGTACCCCTGAAATAACTAAACATGCACACTTGGAAATCGTTCCCTGAGGAACCTGTTGTCAGGCGATGATGCTGGGCTTTGGATCTGGAAGACACAGAGTCAGCTGAAGGGTACTCCCTCTCTCCAGCTCTACCCACCCCTGGTTCCACTCCCCACATTGAGCCCTTGCCTTTCTGACTCCTGCCTTATTCTCCTCCCTTCTTTTCCTACCTCCCACCTGACCCTTTATTCTCTCCCAGTCCACCTTCCCTGGCTCAGGCAGTATCAGCCTAGGGAGCAGTGATGATGCTCAGGACCAGTGAGTGTCTTTTTTGCATGTCCACAGTCTGAAAGAAGAGGTTGATGAAGAGCCACCATCTACGAGCTTCAGATGACCCATATGTTACTCTGAGCTAGGACTCAGAGATCAAAACACACGAGACCTCAGGAGCCTGGACTGAGGACAAAGGCTGATGCAACCCTATGATGTAATGATGATACCCTGAACAGTTCACCTGGGACAACTTTGTCACAAACTCTAATGAAAGCATCATAGACTTCTTGAGGGTAGGTGGCAAACACCATTCAAAACCACCCAGATGTGGGAGTTAGACCTCCTGGCCCTGTCTCTCTAATTCAGCCTTTAAGGGCATTATCGAGAAGAACAAAATTATGTGAGATGGTATGGGAGAATTGCAGAGAAGTAAAAACTAATGCAACCTCTAACCACACTTGCTAGATGGAGGAGCAAGAGCAGGGTAGCTAGAGGCTTTGGACTTCTAGAGATCCTGTATATCATTCAAAATGTAGCGGAGGGTGTGGCTCTTGCAGTGGTGCCTCCTTACTGGGCATGGTTTAGAGTAAGTGCCTACTGTGTGCAGAGCAAACACAGGATAGTCCCAGATAACATCCTCCATCCCAGATTTACTGTCTGTACTTGGACAAGCAGGAAAATCAAATCAGAGAATGAACATAATTGCATGGAGTTTGATTAAGCTACGTATTAGAAATGGATAATCTAAGGGCCGGAGAATCTGAGCTCAGCCCCCAACATCCATATCAGCTGTCTATAATTCTAGCTTCAAGAGCATTCAATATCTCCATGGTACCTGCTTTCATGTGCATACATCCATACAGAGATACACATCAGTTAAAAACAATAAAAATAACAAAGTTTTTAAAAAAGGAATGACGACACTAGAGTACCTCAGGATAAAGATTGTTACAGCCTCATCATTAATTGTCTTTGAGAGCTGGCTTTCCTCAAGTTCTATGTTGTGCCATATGAATGCCATATTATGTCCTATGGTAGGAGGGGACATGGCTTGTCATGTCACATGATGGGTGTGATCAGCAACTAATCTTGTCCCGATGTCTAGACAGGCAGTGCTATCCAGCATGGACATTCATGAGAAGTTCGCAAAGAAGTCAGCACTGGTGTCCTGAGGCAGGACAGGAATCAAGAGGGCAGCAGGAAATCTCTTTCAGGTGGACTCATGAAGAAACCCCATGCTGACTCACAGGCTTGCTAGGTGCCTGGCCTTGCTGGGTGGTGCTTATCCAATATCAATGTGACATACTGAAAGAACTGGAGACAGATGTGGCTCCGTGGTACAATGGATAGCGCACTGGACTTCTAGAGACAAAGAACTGGAAACAGGCCAGTATTCATTCCTACCAGCTCTGCTCAATTGGTTACTCTTCTAATTCTGTTGTGTTATTTTTCGATTGTGTTGATAGCGACACATCAGAGAATGTTTGAAACCCATGAGGTGGGGGAACATGAGGCCAGTCTGTTTCAGACAGCTGCTAATTTCACTCTCATTTTTATACTTCTTGAATCAGAATCGTTGCTTTCTGTTTGAATCTCAAGTTTATGATAGGGCTAAGTTGAAAATATTGATCAACAATGACCAGGAATGAGCATTGATGTGGAATTCTAGCCGGGGATATTCTCCAACACGTAAGCCAAGGAAGGACCCTCAAATTATTTGTTGATGTCTTAACCCCAGAGCTCCAGAAAGTGATCCTCTCTGGAAACAGGGTCTTTATGGGGAGATCTAGTTAAAATGAGATTGCCAATGTGAGTCCTAATCTAGGATGACTAGTACCTTTACAAAAAGGTGCATTTGAACACAAAACCACACACAGAGAGGTGACAACATGATAAAACACAGACAGAAGGAGTTTTGGGTTGAAGAGATGGGTCTAATGTGTGCTAGCAACCATTAGAAGTTAGAGACTCGGGGTGGGGAGATGGCTCAGTGGGTAAAGTGCTTTCTGTAAAACACGAGGACCTAAGTCTGATCCCCAAACCCATGTAAGATCTAGACAAAAATGTATGAGTACGGGCAGAGAGACAAGCAGATCCCAGAGGCAATTTGGCCATCCAGCCTGTCTGAGATACCAAGTTTCAGGTACAGTAAGAGACCCTGCCTCAAAAACTACAGTGGAGAAAGACAGCCCAATGTCAACCTCTGACCTCCCATATGTGTCCATATGGTAATAAGTTTTTGCACATATAAATACACATAAGGGAGTATGTAGAGTAGCCTTGATGGGACAGATGCCATTGAAGGAAAGCTTCATTGGCTCTCCTTGTGGGAGGGAATAGCCAGAGCTGGATAGCCCAGCACAAAGTCATGGACTGAGTGGGAAAGGGAACTTTTGTCTCCTTGGTACCATCTGCTGTGCTCATCATCTCCCCATCATGCTAGTAACCACACATCCTAGCTTCTTGTGCTTACAGGAATGGGCACTCCCAGGTTTAGTTAATACCTTATATTAGTTACTGAAGTGATTTCCTGAAATATTTGTGGGACTTATATTACACCCACACACACCCATACATGTGCGCGGACACACACACACACACACACACACACACACACACACACACACACACGGGGGGGGGGGTGTAGGAGAGGGACGAGAGAGAGATTGGAGTTAGATGACTGCTATCAAGCCCCAAGCCACCTTTTTTGAGCTATGGTACCAAAAGGAAAGAGACACACTACCTCTGGGCTGGCTTCTCCTTCATAAATAGAAGAAATTACCTCTATGATTTGATTTAAAGTTTAAATTGAAGTCTGTATATTAAGCCAGCATTGTCATTCTTTAAGAGAAGCAGCTGTGTATAACACAGTGAGCACTAACTTACAGTGGAAAGCTCTCAGCTAGAGTTCCTTGCACAATGAGTAACCTAGGCAACAGTACATCACCTCTCTAATAAATGCAAGCTACAATCCTGGAGGATTACTGAAATTTGTGGGAGAGCACTTTGAAAACTATAGTTAAACAAGTCTAGGTGTGTCTACACATAGCTATATACTCCCAATTTTGTCAGGATTTAGTAAGCACTAACAATTTGATTTTCCAAAGCAAAAAGGCATTCTGCCAATAGAGAACTCCACATAACTAGGTGAGTTTAGGTACCATGTAATACCCATTTTGTGATTCATGAAGTTGCATTTTTAAATTTCACCACATGTAGGCATATGAAATTGAAGGGATTTGAGACAAAATTTGTTTTGGCATTAAACTAGGATAATCAATGGCTACAGAAAGAGGAAGAATTTTTTCAGGGATGAACTTCCTGATATGTTATCTAATTCCAAGTGGTCAGCCCAAAACACATGTATATATAAGCCATACTAGTAGGGTGTGTGTGCGTGTGTGTGTGTGTGTGTGTGTGTGTATAACAATAAGAACTATAGAATCTGAGAGTGAGTAATGGATAACGGAGTAATTGGAAAGGGAAGAGAGAGGGGTGGAAATATTGTAAGCAATACTCATATAGGACAAGCAAATGTAACAGAACAAGTTCTTTGAGATCAACAGAGCCATGATTACTCATACCTTTATTTAGAGAGATGGGAAACATATAACTGGGACTTAGCTGCTGTTGGATAGGGTATATTAAAATCTGCAAGCACAACGTCTGAACTTTGACCTGGGTGTATGGGCATTTAGTGCTGTGCTACAGAAATGTAGAGAATTCTAGTACACGTGAACTTCAAGCATGGTTGCATTTGTTCCTTATTCTTTAAAAGATGTCCAAGGAGACGCTAAAATCCTTGAATGTGTGCTGCTAACAATGGAGCATTAAAGCATTATTTGTAATAGCCAGAACTTGGAAGCAACCTAGATGCCCCTCAACTGAAGAGTGGATAGAGAAAATGTGGTACATTTACACAATGGAGTACTATTCAGCAGAAAAAAACAATGGAATCCTGAAATTTGCAGGCAAATGGATGGAACTAGAAGAAACCATCCTGAGTGAGGTAAGCCAGTTACAAAAAGAGAAACATGGCATGTACTCTCTCATGTATGGATTTTAGACCTATATCTGGGGAGTGCCAGCCTACAATCCCATGACAAGAGAGTCTGGGAAACAGAACCTTCATTCAGTGGCTGATGGAAGCAGAGGCAGACTCCCATGGCTAAGCACTGAGCTGAACTCAAGAAATCCAATGACAGAGAGGGAGGCCAGATGACTGAAGGGATTAAGACTGGACTGTTTTAACCCCTAGAGACAGCTGACCTGACAAGGGTTGGCTCTTGAATCTTAGACTGATGCCTGGGAATCCAGCATGGGACTGACCAAGACCCCCTGAATGCGGGTGTCACTGAGGAGGCCTAGGTAATATATTGAGCCTTGGGTAGTAGATCAGTATTTATCCCGGGTATACAAATGGACTTCAGACTCCCATCCAACAATGAGAGATGAACTCTCACCCTGAACTCTTGGGGGAGGGTCTAGGCCCTGCTCTGGATGAAATAACAGACTATGAACACCCCCATGGAGGGCCTCACCCTCCCTGGGGAAATGAGGGGATATTGGGGGGGATGGTGGGAGGGCATGGGAGGAGGGGAGGGAAACGGAGAGGGACCTGGAATTGACATGTGAAGCAACCTTGTTTCTAAATTAAATTTAAAAATTATATATATATATATATTGGAGCATTAAAGCATGGGAGGCAAAAAATAGTTCAAAAAGTCAAAGAGAAACAGATCCAGTATCATAGTCACCCACCAGTCATTGATAGATCAGAAGACAGAAAAGAATTAAGCCTTATCAGTTACTCTATGACCTTCTTGGAGTGACAAATAGGTAGAAGAACACAGGAGCTTGGTGGGGGCACCTTATCCCCCACAATGTTTAAGCTTTAAAACACTAAGATGAAAGCACCTCAGCATAAAAGCCTGTCTGTGGCAGGCCCACAGATGACGTCACACCAGCAGTCAACATGACAAAGATTCTCACTTTCATCTTTTCATTCAGCATGATACTGGAAACATTAGCTAACAAGGCTACACAAGAAAAAGAAATAGAAGAAATCCAAACCAATATTAATATAAAGGGAATAAAGACTGACTTTATAAGATCATGAAGATGAATTGGAGCTAACTTGCAGATATTTGTTATGGCCTGGACTACACTTCTACAACTTCTTGTTTTGAAGCCTGAATGTGTAGTAACTCAAAACATAACCTATTTAGATAGAAATAATTTGGTTAAAATAAGGAATTGTAGTGGGTATTAATGCAATATGACTAGTATTTTTGTAAGACCATGTGAAGACACAAGGGGAAAGAGCCATCTGCATGTCAGGAGATACAGAAGTCAGTGCAGTGGCTGGTCCTTGCTTAGACTTTCAGACTGCAGAGTTATGAGATGGTAAATTCATTGTTTATACCTCCTAATCTGGTATTTTGTTTTCCTAGAATAGTGTGGTCATGAGAAGTATGTTTTGCTGTAATAAATATTTTTAAAACATGAAAAAAGGAAATGATAACCAGAAAAAAGTAAATTTGTGTGTCTGTAGATAGTATTACTTTATACAGAAAAACTCCAAAGACCCCACTGGAAAACTTAGAACTAGCAGCTGAAGTTTCATAACACAAGATCTACTTACAAAATTTGAAGTGTTTCAATGCACTATTGATAAGCTTCTCAAAGAAGAAACCTAGAAAACAATCATGTTTACAGTTGGAATAAAGTTAAACAAAGGCATGAAATACAAATGCAAAACTCTAAAACTATGAATAATATACAGATAAATCTAAATATATTCTGTGTTTATGGATCAGAAGAATTAATATTCACAAAATGCCCATAAACCAGGTTGTAGGCTAAATGTAATATATATGGAATTTCCAATGACATTTTTCACAGAACTAGAAAAACAACCCTAAATTTCATGTAAAACCACAAAAGACCTCAAATAGCCAAGGAATTTGGAGCAAGGAGGAAAAGCGCATCAGACTTTATGATTTCAAATTCCATAATAGAGCTATAGGTATCAGTACAGTTTAGAACCAGCATGAAATGGATGCAATAACCAAGTGAATGAAATGAAGACCCCCCCAAATGAACTCATGCATACAGGCTGACCTAGTTTTTGACAACGGTGTCAAGAACATACAACAGGAAATGACAATTGGATAGCTGAACACTTGCTTTCAAAATGATGGAAGTGGATCCTTATGTCTTGGAACACTTAAAGCTAAGTAAAACCTGATCAACGTGTTAAAGATTAAAATGTAAAAGCATAAAACACCTAGAAAAACAGAGGGAAGATACATTTTCTCTCCATTTGTTGGTTTTGGCAGTGAGTTTTTTGCTCTTAATTAAAAGTTTAGGGAGAGAAAAGCAAGCAAGTAGGACTATAGCAAAGGAAAATAGCAGAGAAATGAAAAAATAACCAACAGATTGGGAAACATTTATGAAGAATATTAAACAAGGGATTACTGTCTGTAATATATAAAGAGTTCATACACCTTAACAGTAGGCTTTCCCACACAATTGAAACATGGCCAAAGAATTCTGAATAGACATTTTTCCCCTAGAGGAGGGTATAAATGGCCAATGAGTCATAAAAAGATGCTTAACGAAACCACTCGGGAAATACAAATCAAAACCACAAGGAGATGCCACACCACACTTCTTAGGAGGGTTATCATCACAGAGTCAAAGAGTAACAAATGTTGGCAGGGATACTGAGGAAAAGGAATCCTCCCACCCCACCCTCACACACACTTCAGTAGGAATGGAACATAGTCCAGTCATTATGGAAAGCAGTAAAGTGATTTCTCAGGAAACTAAAAACAGAACTTTTATATCATCCAGCAACCCCACATCTGGTTATATACACTTAAGGAAACAAAATAAGTATGTCAGGAATTAATTCACTCTCACATTTATTAAGGCCAAGATGCATCAATCAATAAAAGAGTGCATAAAGGCAATTTGGTTTGTGTGTGTGTGTGTGTACACATGTGCAAGAGGTATCAGTAAGCTTTTTAAATGATGGAAATTGTGTACTTGTGGCATGGTGAATGAACCTGGAGGACCCAGGAATGCCGATAGGACATGTTCTTCCTTGTATCTAGAGTTTTGATTAAAGTAGAACTATTTAAAAAAGAGACTTAAGACAAAACAAAACAAAAAGCCGGGCGGTGGTGGCACATGCCTTTAATCCTAGCACTTGGGAGGCAGAGGCAGGCAGATCTCTGTGAGTTCGAGGCCAGACTGGACTGACAGCCTCCAAAACAATACAGAGAAACCCTGTCTCATAAAAACCAAAAAAATAAATAAATAAAATAAAATAAAAATAAAAAAGAGATTAGAATAATGGTCATCAGGAGTTGAGGGTGGAGAAAAATAGGAGATATTGGTCAAAGAATACAAGATGAATAAATACTGGAGACCTAATGTACAATGTTATGATTATAATTAATAATTTCACCATTTTCTAATACGGTAAATTTCAAGTGTCCTCAACTCCTTCCCTCCCCAGAACACTAGCTATGTCGAGAATGTTGGCTATGGGTGTATTAGCCCCACTATAAATCACCTTGCAATGCATGTGTGACTCCGATTATAAAACTGTGTGCCTAAAATTCATATTTTTATTGGATAATCATACTATGGTAAAGTTAGAGGGTGTGGGTGAAAAACCAAAATTCTCTCCAAGGATGGGGATTAGTCTTAAAGCTTATGGCCTATAGATCTTTGAAGTGACAGTGACATGACCCTTGTGTCTTCATAGTTTAATAATGTTAGCAAAGTTTAGGGTATGAGGATTTTCACAGGACTTATCTGTGTCCTCAGTGTCCACTCTCAGGGACATATTGGGGAAGATAAGAATAAGGATTGCTTATAGCTGAGAGAGATGAGGTCATTTCAGCATCACTCGGCTATCTCTTAAACAGGAATATGGGCCTGAGTAGTGAATACTATTAAAAGTCATAATAACATGGCCTGCAACCAAATGTGGGTATCACTGACACATGGAAAGACAGACTCAGCTAAATGAAAATTAGGCTGGGAGTTGGGAGTGTAGGAGCCATTAGCAAGGCGATGACATTTGGAAAGTGGTATCATTGTAACTACCCTTGACCTTGACTGGTCTACAGAATATAGAGACATGAAAATTGGTCACGTATTTTAGTATTTTACTTTTTATAGGACAATTCTGCATCCTTGTCCTTCCAGGCTCTCTTATCAGCTTTAACCTATCCTTAGCCCCCAACCTTGGGCCATGGGTACCACTTCTCACATTCCTACAACTGGTCTAGATATCATGTCTCCTTTGACTACTGCATCCATCATCACTCAGGGAGTAATATTCAAGCAAGGAACATATCCTTCACTTACTTTATCTTAAGATACAAAGCCATGAAGACACATTGACGTCATGGGATCTCAGCAACTTGAAATAAGAATAGAGGGGTTTCTAAAAAGAAGGCAAGAATGTGTTGGCTGCACCTTTAAAATTGGGAGTGTGCCAGTGCTACTTTTCAGACACAAAACCATGCACCATTGTCCCTCAGTATTCATGGGGAATTGATTCTGGAAACTCATATAAACACCACTATCTGTGGTTGCTCAAGTCCCTAATATAAGGCAGGTCTTATTTGTTTATGACCTATATACATCTATCCATGTATGTTAATCATCTCTGGATATCTATATGAATACTGTGCAAATAGTTCCTTCCTTCCTTTCTCCCTCTCTCCCAAACTTTCTCCCTCTCTTCCTCCCTCCCTTTGCTCATCCTGTTGACCATGCACTCATTGCTATATTCTTCTCAAATTGTTAAGAAATACCATAGCCACTTAAAGACATTTGAGAACAGAAGCAAGACATTGAGCAGACAGAGTGAGCCAAGAAAGGCATGGGCAGAGATGGCTGGGCTCCTTTCAGTAAATGGCTGAGGAAGGTCTCTCAGTGGGAAGCTCTATTCAGGCTGAGGCCTGAAACTGAGAGGGCTGAACCATGACATGACTAGGAGTAGCAGTTCAGGTAGACAGAGCAACCCATGCAAAGGTCCTATAGTGAGAAACAGTCGAATACTTTAGGAAGTAAATGAATGCTATGATGGCTTGGGGCTTGGGTTATAGGCACAGATGGTAGAGAAGCTGAGCTGACATCTTCTGCATCTAGAAGCTGTGGCATCTAGACCTGACTGAGCCTCTTGCTTACAGGAGCATGATCAGCCCTGTCAGTGGATTTTAAAAAAGAAACTATGGGTAAAATATAGAGGTCATGAAATAAAATATGAAGTTCTCAGGTCCAGCTCCCAATTTTAGTTGGGGGAGGTGTTTTAATGAGCCTGTGATGAGCTGTGCAAACATCACAAGAAGCACCTCCAGAGCTACTCTGGCTTGAGCACAAAGGGTCAGTGCTGAATATAGACAGAATCAGGAGTGGAAAGTTCTGAGTAAGTACTCTGCCTTTGGCTTCTGTGTCATTTGGCTTGTGTCAATACACACCTTGGGCTTATTATGCACAGTAAGAGACTGAATGTCCCTGTGGTAGGAAATGATGTCATCCTGTGTTATATTAAAAGCTAAATATTCTTGGGCAATCAAAATTAAGTAATTGACTTCACCACACAGCCTTCTGATTACTGACAGGAGAAGGAAAACTATTATCCATGTTGTGAGGAATCTTTCAATAAACAAAACAAGGTACAATGTAATTGGAAAGCTTCTTTGTCCCCAGGGTTAGGGGATGTTGTAATGTAGAGAAATGAGACACAGTGCTGGGGAAGCACAAGAGTGAATATTGTAAGCAGAAATTGTCCTGCCTTCTCCATCTTGACTTCAGACTAAAAACTAGACCTTACGTGCCTAACACAGGTCATAACCATTTCCATTTCTCTGCTAAAGAGTGCTGTACCCACTCCCAAGTGTTTATTCAAATGAAATGGCAGGAATCTCATTAGGTCCAATGAAGGGAATATCAAAGGCTTAAATACGGTGGGCAGAATACATCAGAGGGAAGTCACACCAGTGAGAACATGGCTTTCACCTGCCCACATAGACTTCCCCTGCTCCCATAGCAATCCCTCAAGGTCAGTTAGAAACCAAAGCCAGGAAACAACACGGAACCAGTGAACCATTTCAAGTCTGATGTCCGAAGAAGTATAATTGGGGACAATTTTCATGGGGCTGTAGGGAGTGGATTTCATAACACATGCTGGAAGCAGATCATTTCCATTGGGTTCACCAAAAATCCATTTAAAGCCCTTGCCACAAGTAAAAGACTAGGAAATGCTGTGTCTTTCTAGGACCAGATGGGCTTCTGGCAAGACCCAGGAGAAAGGAGAGTTGAAGGATACACCCAGAAGCCTGAGCAGAGAGGACTAGAAGGCAGCATGCTGTGGACACGGATAGCTGTATTCCTTAGGCTCTTCAGTAGGAGCCTAGCTTCCCAGAGCACTAGTTCCCAAGGTGACCCAAAGGAAAATGATATAAGAAACATCCTCTCCAGAAGGGAGGAGGTAAGGCAAGGCAAAAAGAGCTGGAGCCTCTCTGCCTCAGGGGGCGATCAGAATCAACACAGGTAAATAACTGCTTTGTCAGCTTCTGTCTTCAGACAAAATTCTGTGACTTATAAAACAGTTACCAAAAAGTATATTTTCAGAAAAATAGACTCTGCTACTCTTTCCTTATGAATACACCTAAAATATTTTCCTCAATTTACCATCACAATTGAAGGACGCTTCCTACCAAAAAGCTTAACCAGAATAATAGGCAGGTGACTGATCTAGGTCACCATCAAAGGAATGTGGATCCATTGCTCTAATTAACTATTTGAGAAAGATTTGCCTCTTCAAATATTGATTGGGGAAATATCAAATTACCAGTATTTTTTCCACATCATTTGTTCTTCATAAATGATCTAAATTCTATCTTCTTTGAGGTATTCTGCACATCTCAAGGCTGCTACTTATCATTTGATCCTACAACACCCTCTTTAGGGTTATGCTCCTTCTCCACCTGGCAGTGGTGTTTTGGAAGACTGCAGAATCATTAGGAGGTGGGGCCTTGTTGGAGGATGTAGTTTATTCCCTAGGGGTGGACCTCTGAAAGTTATAACCAACGGCTAATTCCTGTTACTCTCTCTGCTTCCAGGTTCACTGTGATATGAACACCCCCTGCCTCCCAGATGAGAGACGCTCCCCGACACCTACCCTGCGATGATGGAATGAAACTCCTGGAAGCTGTGAGCCCAAACAGGTCCTTCATCATTAAAGATGTTTCTGTATGGTGTTTTGTACACAGCAACATAACAGTAATTAGCCCCAGGCACATAATTCTCTGCCAAGGATCTCATTTATCCATTTTCCAACAATGCTCCCCTCTCTGACATGTGCTATGCATCCTCTATGAGAGCCACATCCATCAACGAAATCAGCATCAGCCTAGGAGCTCCTGCTGGGCATTGACCAAGCAGACAGAACCAGCCTCTGAACTCCTGCAACTGCTGCAGTAGCTCAGGTCAACTGCATCCACATTTAACCATCATTCATTCCGCTTGCTCCTGTTGTATTCTTGCAGTAGGAACTTACAGTTTTCCTGTGGAAATAGCCTCACAGCCCTACCTATGGCTATATTTATTCTGACCCCTGGGGCTTCCGAGGAAATATACATCCATGCTGACTTGCCCCTTATGAATGTGGAACCATAGTCTCTGCCTTCTAACACTGTTATAATAAAGACTCTTCCTGGAAGCATCATGCTTAGGCCACAGCAAACATCTTTGCTTGAAAAGCCAAGGACCCAGAAGGATGCTGCTGCCAGGACAATGCCTCTTGAGTCCTTCACAGCTCAGCTTCCTGGCGCCTGTGTGGACTCCAGACAACGTGGCTATTGTCCTCTTCTAGTCCTACAAAACTCCCGGACATGAATAGGCCCTGGAAAATGAGATTCTGCTCTGTTTTTGTCTAGTCCTAATAACAGGGTCCTTCCTATGACACTCAGGTGAGGAAAAAACAAGTCAGTTCTTTACCTTGGAGAATTGAGAAATAATGAAACTTTAAATAGATCATTGTGAAGCCTGCATTATGGAAAGAAAGTAAATCTATTTTCTCCATTCTGACACACACCCTTTCCCCACACTCCCCATGTTCCTAAATTGGAATCAGTCTCATAGTCAAAACTTGCTCTTTTCCATGGAGACAAACCCAAAGACCTGCTTGCCAGGAGGTTGGTTCTTTATACTCTTACAGTGTTTGGTTATCGGAAGGTACCTTGCGTTTTCACTATGAAGTTAACTTAAACTCAGAGAGATTCGAAAGATCACACTAATGGGTGCTACAAGTATTCTTGATAGACAAGACTGTGCTCGGTCTTTGTCCCAACTTTCACATATATTGCTCTTGTTCACTTAGAAGGAACCCAGGTATTTCTCTGCCAACCTTGACCTTTTATGTACTGTGACATCACTGATTGAAGATTCATATTATTTATAAAAAGTCCTTATTCTTCAGCAATTATCTTGCTTAGCAAGAGGAAAAGAATGTCTTTGCAGCTAACATCTCTTGTGTCTTACTTCCAACCTAATAATTAAAAAAGACTGGATATTTCTGGAATAGCCTTTCTTGGACTTAGAAGTCTGAACCTCTGCAATGATTTCACTATGTTCCCATCCACAGATGTAGTGTTTAGGTGCCATTTAATTTGAAAGGACACAAAGTGTCTGTACCTTAGCTGAAAATCAGTCTTACAATGTGTAGTACTCAGTATACCACATTATTTCCCGAGTAAGGTCATCTCTCTCTCCCTACCTTCCCACTGTCTCCCATGCACTCAAGGACTGTCCAGTTACTTCATAAATATCATTAAGGAATCATTTATCTTTTGGTGAATCAGTCACTTGACACCATACACTTTATCATATGATATGAATATTATATTGTATGAAATTCTGTGTCTACTACTATGCTGAACACTATTGAGATATCATAAAATTCATTGTAAAAAGATTTTTGTCTATATTGTTTTCCAGCTGTGAAAGGCTCCCATCTTCTAGGTCATTTATTTATTCTCTAAGTCGGGCTACATGTTCAGTTCACAGATGTGAAAGTTGCCAGTGCAAAATGAGGTTACTCATGCCAGACCCTGGCAAGACGGAGTCAAGAGGTCATGCACAACTGAACTCAGAGCTTTAACAAAAGCCTCTTCCAATCATAGCTGTGGTCTCCAAAACAGCCTTGCTACATCTCAGTTTTGTAGACACAACTCTTACTGTGTATACATCTCCATTTCAATAGTCAGTCCCATGAATCAGCCAGCTCTGCCTTTGCAATGAGATTCTGTGACCAACTAATGTGTACTTCTCCCTTTGGTCTCTACAAATATACCCCTCTAGTGGGGTTGGAGATGTGGTTCAGCCAATAAAGTACTTGCAATAAATGCATGAGGACCAGAGTTCAGAGTCCCATCATCCAAATAAATGAATAAATAAATAAATAAATAAATAAAGGATATTGTAGTGCATGCCTGTAATGCTAACAGCACTGGAGAGTAGAGACAGGCAAGTCCTTGGAACTCACTGGCCAGCTTGTCTAGTCAAATTGTTGACCTCCAGGTTCAGTGAGTAACCTCATCTCAAAAAATGAGTTAGATACTGACTAATAAGACATTTGATATTTATCTACCTCTGGCCTCCACACACATGTACACACATAACAACACACATGTGCACACAAACATGGACATACACATACATACATACAACATGCACACACATACATTTTTCCTCTGCAGAAATCCCAGAGAGGCTTATAACCATCACAATTTCCTATGTCTGTAAATCCTACTCATTCCCAAATAAAATCTACCTACAGAACTCTGTTTGTTATTTAGGTTGATCAAAAGCAAAATAGAGCTATGTGGGGGAGAATGCATGGTTGTCCTAATGCCATTTGTCATCTTTTCCTTCATTAAATAAGGTCTCTTTGTTGTGCCTTCAGAGAACTGCCCTTGGCCAATGGTTTTCTCTTCTCTTAAAATACCCACAGGTTTCATAGATCATGAGTTTTAGAAACACCCCTACCACAGGCTTCTTCAAGATGGCAAGCCTTGCACTATTTGAGTATTCTTGATTTTTGGTGGGTTTTCTACAGCTGCTGCCATTGGAAAACACACTCCATGTCCTTCAGCCTTTGAACTCTGACTTGCCACCAGTAGTTTGCCTGACCAAGTTTCTTCCTCAGACACAGGCTACCACACATGCTGTGTCCCCAGAGTTCTGTCAAGCATTTGTATTATTCAACAATGACATCCAAGCAAGGTTGATCGCTTACAGTCTTCTGAGTCTGAGAAGTGAAAACAGATTCACCACATCCTGTTGCCAGGTGCAAACTAATACACCACTTTCCAGCAGTTTTCCATCCACACAGGCTTGCCAGAACTTCCTGGAACCTGAGGTATGAAAGATGGACAGTATTTTACAATTGGCTTCCACGAAACTGTTTGTAAAACCTCTGGGTAGCCCTAGGCAGCAAGAAGCAAGTTGTTCCAGCTGTGGACAAGCAGGATCCAACACAGTTGTCACACTCTCTGGCCTATGATAAACTTGTAAGGCTCCCAAACCTTTGGGGAAACTAACCCTGAGAGGAAAACAGTAATGCCAAGTGTGGAGATAGCTCCCTCCCAGGAGAAAGGCCAATTTCTACCCACAGAGGTCACCATCCATTTCTCTTACTCTCCATGAGACAAAGTAAAGGAAACCATGGCAAAGTATGAACCCACAAAGCTTCCAAGTTTAGAAATGAACAGTTTTTCAGCAAGGACAAATCAAGAATCTTCAAGGATTGCCTTCTTGACAAGCAGCCTGAGAGTCAGAGGCCCCTCTTACTGAACCAAACTCTGCAGGACCTCTACGTCTGAAGCCACTCAGAGCCTACTGTTGCTCTCCTCCCAATAACTGCACATTTTGCAGGTCCATGGTTGTTACTCATGCTGAGACTTCCCACCATTGTGTCTGTGAACTGCTTTTCAGATTTGCCCTCTGACTTTTCCAAATCTTTCCCATACCCTGACACTGGCTTTCAGTTACTGCTCGAGGCAGATGAGCCCCCGTGGATAATTCTTTTCCCTGTGTGGAGTCACCTCACCTCCTCATAGCCTCTGTTGATCTGTTGAGCTCTGGTCCACAAAGCCTGTCACACCGAGTCTCCTAAATGCTCTGCCTGAGCAATCAATTTCAGACTTTAAAATGCACATGGAGATTTATGCATACTGCAGGCCATCTTTTCTTTTGAGTTCCTTTTTCTCACGTGGGGGAAATCATTACAAGCTCTGAAATCTTCCTTTGATTATGTTTTCTTCTTTCTTTACTTTTTTCATCACAGAGTAAACTTTTGAAAGAGAAGGAACCTTGAAAAACTAGGAGTATGAGGGCCAGTTCCAAGAGGCCTACAGAACAGGCCTTACTATATACCTCCAGGGAGACAGAGCAGAGTGACTATAGAAGTCATTTCTTTTCTCTCTTTCATCCCTGTGAGGGGCATCCTAAGTTGGAGACACAGAGTACAGTAAATCTATACTGATGGTATTAACATGACCTGCAGCAAAGAAGGCTAGATATGATGATTACCCATCTTTCCAGTGAGGCCCCCCATGTTTCACCCCTTCTTCCTTCCTGGGTCAAGTTCAGGTGTCCAAAGTTAAAAGTGGTTGATGATACTGACTTCTCTCTATATCCATCTCTCTACTTCTCCATCTGACCCCTGGTACTGCCTCCAAGTCCCCAGCTTCGGTTTGTTTATGTGTCCTCTAGGTTGAGGTCAATATTCTGAAGTTGGTGTCTGGTTGCGGGACGCAATACCACTGAACATTGGGAACGTCTACAAAGATGCATTCCTGGAGTCTAATGGCCCCTTACTCGAGACAATTGCATAGAGAAAGCACTCCCCTTGAGTCATAGGACTTGATTCAATTTAGTGAGAAGATGGAGTAACAATTTATCTCAGGTGATGAGTTTTACTTCTCCTGGGTATATTCAGTTTCCAGAACCCTATCAATCACATAGCAGCAAGAATCCTCCCTGGGCACATTCCCAAGCTGGTAAGCGCATCAGCATGAGCACAGTGTATCAGCTGCTCCTGCTGTGCCTCAAAATTAGTGGCTTTCTGTCACTCATGACTACTCCTTAAATTAATTCACATGCTTTCTCACTTAGGTAAATCCAATCTACCCATCCAATGAAATATCAAAAAATTTAATTGTGGTGTCTGATTTATGGGTGTTTTTCTCTATTACTATTTAGACTGGAGACAACATGGCAACATTGAATAGGAGCCAGACTCAGTGGCTTCTCTCAAAGCTGAGTATCATTATTGCTAAGAAACCAAGACCTGCAAATGCCTGAGGCTCCATTTCTCGATAGGGCTAGTCAGTATGGTGGTGGTGCAGTGGACAACAGACTGTGTCTTTCACAACAATCACATCTCCAAGTGTAAAAGAGTTGAGTGTGATACCACCAGGCACAAGAAATCCTCTCAGTGGCAAAGCTGCATGCCCCGTAGACCTCAGAGAGACCACATCAACAGCAGATCCCTCTCAAACTGCACACACAGATTCTCTGTACATTCTGTAAGTTTATCAACCTTTACTTCAGACTACTCTCTTTGGCATGTTCTAGATAGTTGTGGATGGGTGATGATGCCTTTAACATCATTCTCATTTCCTAGTTTTCTAGCATTCTGAGTTAAATGTTAATCTGGAAATATCCTAGTGAAGAACATGATTCCTTCACCTTTTAGTTTTTGTCTCAACCCCACCAGGACATACTAAGGAAAATAGACATGAAAAATAACAAGTGATGGGGGAGCTTGATGCTTCTTCTTGCTTTGCCACTTAAATTATTGAAAGGTCAGATTTCAACACAGGGGAAAGACTCTCTCTGGGCCAGCTTCTCATCTCTGAAAGACAAGTACCTCAAAAAATTGTTTTGCTATCCTACTTTCTTTCTTTTTAAAAAATTTATTTAAATTAGAAACAATCTTATTTTAAATATCAATCCCAGTTCCCTCTTCCTCCCATTCCCCCAACCAACACCCCATGCCATCCCCCATCCACTCCCCAGCGGAGTGAGCCCTTCCATAAGGGATCATCAAAATCTGTCAAGTCATTTGGGGCAGGGTCTAGGCTCTCCCCTGCATATCTAGGCTAAGAGAGTATCCCTCCATGGGCTCCCGAAGTCAGTTTGCACACTAGGAATACATCCTGGTTCCACTGTCAGAGACCCCATAGACTGCCCAGTGCTCCTAGCTGATATCCACGTTCAGGGAGTGGTCCTTTGTTGGTTCCCCAGATGTCAGACTGGAGTCCATGAGTTCCCAGTTGCTCATGTCACCTGTTTCTGTGAGTTTTCACAGATTGGTCTTAACCCCTTTGTTCATCACTACTCCTCCTTCTCTGAAACTGGATTCCAGGAGTTTGGCTCAAAAGCACCTCAAAATTTGAGCAAGCTCTGTGCACGTGTACTGAGAGTGTAGAGGGAGGTGCGGAGGAGGAAGGAGAGCAAGGACCCCACTCCTTAATCCTATGCTTACTTGTGGCAGCTTCCTGTACCTGCTGTAGAGGTGGAGATGACATGCAGTGTGGGCTCAGTAGATGAAATGTCCTCTCCTGACGCCTATTCAGTGATGCTGGAACAAGTGTAACTAACCAACAACTACAGCTCTGAAGGACCTGTAACCAACCATGATCCTCTCTATGTTCTTTAGGAGGAACACATAGCTGACACAAGTGGGTGACCCGCAGCAATAAGTGGCTGGATCACAACTTGTGACGAAATATTTATTTTAGAAAAAGATTCCACAAAACATGGACATTTAGATTGTGGAACTATTTTCTTTCTCCATGTCTCTCCTTCATTGTTTTCCCTCCTTCCAGCCTTACATGAGCGTGAATGTTATTGTGTATCTCTGACTTTCTTGATAAATGTCACACTATAAAGGAAAACATACTAAATATCCTTGATAATAAAAACCCAGCTGAAGGAAATTGAATTCTTCCTTGATGATCTAGAAATGCTCCTAATTAAGAACGGAAACTATGCATATAGATTTCAAAGACGTTGGGTTATTTCAACGGATGACTCAGGCCGTCTATTTTATTTCTGGCTGACAGTTCATTAAAAATCATAGAAAACATATTGTCTCAATTTGAATCTTCTCAAATATTATGCATTTGTTATCCCTTTTAAGCCCTGATATATCTTTTTCTCTAATTTTCCACATTCACCATCAGTGAAAGGGCTCATTTCATACTTGCAGTAAAGCATAATAATATCAGTTTACCCTCCCCAGAGGTAACACAGGCAAGGAAATGTGGTAAGTAAATTGGTTCTTTTTTGCATCCATCATGATGAGTAAGAGCTTCTTTGGCCCTAAATAATTATCAATACATAGGACCATTGACCTGACGAAATCAGTGGGACCAGTAAAAGCAGTTCTTCTCAACTTCTAATTTTTTGGCTAGAGTCAGCTCTGCTCATCTTTGCAGCTCAAGTTCCAAAGTTTAAAGTGTCTTTGCCCATGCTTCCTATCATCTTACAAAATGATAGAGATTATTAGCCCCATGTTCAGTCATTTGTGGGATATGCAATGATAACCAAATAGCACTTAGAACATCAGTATTCTTTTCCATTAATGAAGAGAGTCTTACTTCTATTGACTTTGAAGCAGACCTTGAAACAAGTGATGCCATGAATCCCTAGTAGAGAAGGGTGGACAAGTGATACAGGGAAGAGGAGTATTTGCAGTGTGTGCTTACAAGTAGGCTATTTCTGGGGACAGCTGGAACTCAGCTCTGATGAAGATCTCCAAGAGAGCATGTAGAGCATGCTTTGTGAGCCATCTGATGTCTGAAGAAGATGGAGTCTTATTTGATAGACCATGCCTATTTCCAGTGGGAATCTTATTGGTAGATCTTGTCTATTTCCAGCTGAGACTTGCTCCTTAGATACTGACTCCCCAGCACGACTACTCTGATTGATACCTGAACACAGCTGTAGAAGGAATGTACCAGAGAAGGGACACAGATGTAACTGCAGGTGCCTGCACCAGGAAGCAGTGTGGGTAGATGAGAAGGTGATTGTCAGCTAGGGATCTAGTTCTGAAGGAACATTGGGATCTTCTGGAACATTCATTAACACACAGCCTGTAGGCGTCTCCCTCAGAAAGCCTAACCAGTAGGTCTGAGGAAGTGCCAAGAATGTCAACCCAAGTTCCCAGGTGATAGTGATACTACTGATTCAGGATCTAATTTTGAGACCCACTCACTGTCATGGTAGATAAAATTGGAGCTTCAGTGGTGTTTGCTATTGAGAGAATGCTAGACAATTTTTCAGACCCTGTTGGATGTTGACTGTGGAGAGTGGATAAATTAAAAGAGGAGAGATGACAAAATGAGCACAAGAAGGAAGTTGAGGAGAGAAATTAACACATACAGTTTCCCTACTTTCTCTGGCACAGAAGATGCAGAATGGAGAAAACCATTCCAAATTTTAAATCACCTGGATATAGTAGTGATGGTGGTTTAAGCTAATGGGTTGAGATAGTGTGTAGAGATTGTGGCTGAATATAACAGGTGGAGATGGTGGAGAAACAATGGTCCCAAGTGTGGCACTCCTGTGAGCATGTCCAGATTTTAGTAAAAGTCTCTCAAATTCTGTGGTAGAGCACATAGTAGAGTACGGTAGTTCTGTGTGATCACTTTTTTTCATAGTAAAGTGCAAGAGCATCTTTAAAATTGTCTGTCTCTGTAGGAAAGAAAATTTCTCATAGTTCATTACTCAACTTCTACCTTCTTCTCCCACTTGAGATGCTTGAAGGAAGGCCTGCACTTGACATGTAGTAGTCACCACCACTACTCTAGATGAGACTGACATGACTCCTGAGAAGACCTGAGTGAATTGCATTGATGCCAGGTCCAGGGCTCTGCACTGGAAGATATCCTAGACACCAGGTGGTAAATGTGGAGTCTGCTGAGTTCTTGGGTGCTATAGACTTATCATCCCCTGTACTTCATGAAGCTCTGCCATGGAGAGAGAAACTTCTTAGCTTGGTTACAACATTGTCTATTACAGTCCAGATAAAATGGCTTACTCTACTAACTACCTCAGCTTCCTATGTGTAAAGCAGGACTAGGAAGTCTTTGGAAGTTCAGAAGTCTCTCTTATCTAGAATTGTGTGCCTGTTTGGTGATGGTCTTTGTACTGGAAAGGACAAAGGTGGCAAATATTTCCACCAGGGAGTATGGCTGTCCAAAATCCTCCTGTGGAAGGGATAGAAGGCTCTGCTTCTGGACTCTAGAACTCTTAAATCTATTCCTGGCACTTGTCAATATGGTGGTTGGGCAAGGAGAAATATCCCTATTATGATGTTTAAAATTATCCATAATTTTAATCAAGGATGTAATTGCAGGCACGGACACTTCTGTTAGTTATAATGTATTTGGTACATTTCTCATTTGATGCTGATGAACAGGTGTGTAAGGGGATCTGTGCCAAAGACTGCAGGCTTACATCAGTGCTAGGAGTACGTTTTTCAATGAAAAATGGTTTAGCTTTCCTTTCAGTAATATGTTCTTTAACTGCTGCTAGTAACCTGGCGCCATAGCATGTTAAAGACGTAGGGTTTGAAGAGGATATATTGCATGTTTTTCATGAAAACAATGAGAAAACAGAAGAAGTTACTTGGTGTTGGGTTTCTCACAGGTTTTGGAAGACCACTCAGCAAAGCATCAGGAGTTTTAACAGAAACAAGATTCCAAGATATATTCTTTTCCAGCCCCCAAAAGAAAAAATCTGTAAGTCCAGTTGGGTGTGGTAGATGCCTCTAATCCCAGCAAATGGAGGAGGGTCATGAATTCAAGATTATCTCAAGCTGAAGACAGAAACCTTGTTAACAATTAAACAAACAAATATGAAATTCATCTTTCAGTTTTGCCTCCTTTTCGTCTCCTAATGCAATCATTCCAGTGTTCATCTTGTGTTTCATGAGCTCTGTCCCACCCACTCCTGTTCTGTTCCTCTGATGTCACTTTACAACATCCGCCAAGTCCTTTACTTCAACCGCCCCTCAGCTTGTCTTTGCTTCAATCTCTCTACACTCCACATTCAGATTAAACTTCCCTCTTTTCAAAGCCATCTGTCATCAGTTTTAGAGGTGGACAGTCCCAAAGGACCCGATAAATACTGTTAGAACAATGGACCTTTGAGCTTGTCTCCACTCACCTTGTTCTCCCTCTTTCCACACCTGCTGGCTGAACAAGGTCTATTAATTTGCCTAGACTGTCTCTGGCTCATAAAGGTATCCCATTCCTACTCAAGCCAGGTGGGAAGTGCCACCTGATTCATGCTCCAGAGAGCCGCTGTCAAACAGATAAATGGGAAATACAAGAAATGCTTCCTTGCCCTTCTGCTGAAGATCTCCATGCTCCACCCCATAGCCTAGTCAGTCCCCCAGGGTGGTCACCCTCCTGACAATGCAGCCAATACACACTCTCAAGCTCCACTTCCCTCCTGGTCCTTCCTGGAGTTGCCTTCCAAATAAACTGTATATGGTGGAGGATTTATTGAAGAATCAACTTCTGTGGAAAGCTAATTTAAGAATGAAGAAAACAGAAGGTTCCTACAACCTGAACTGAGACATGCAGATACTGTCCCAGAGAAGAAGATACTGTCCCAAAAGGGAGGACGTGTCCCCTGTAGCAATGGAAGTGCCTGTGGTTCTTCACATCAGTGTCACATGACTGACACCCCAAATCCTGCACCTCTTAGTTTTTTGCTTATTCATATGTGGAATTGGTTGGTCAAATTGGGTTCAATTCCTTCAGCAGCAGGCTCCTAGCTGAGGAACTATAGTTTACCTGCAGTCTTGTAACTTCATTTCCTTTTCCACATTGTTATAGTTAATCACAGCTCTGGGTGTTAGGAGGTCACAGAACCAAGAATCCTTGGAGACTACTCTGCCCACCATATTAGTAACTTTTCCTTCTGCTATGATCGAATACCTGATAAGAAACGACTTACCAGGAAAAGGGCTTGTTTTGGTTCATAGATTAAGGGATATAACCCACTGTGGTGGGGAAGGCATGGCAAATGGGACCCATTCTTGTCCTTAGCAACAGGAGGCTACTTGCTCATATCTCACTGGATCAAGATGCAGAAAGGGTAGCTGTCTCTCAGCTGGCTTTCTCCTCTCTGTGTCTTCTTAGTCTGCCAGAAGCCTAATCCATGCTAAATCTTCCCCTCTCAGGCAGTCTGCTCTGGAAAAAGAAAAGGGAAACCTAAAGAACATAACCAAAGTTGTGCTTCACCTGTGCCCCAAGTAAGTGCTTCTTTATTTGAAAAATCATTTTATTTAAAAATTTGTGTATGTGTATGTTTGTATGTGAGGTGTGAGGGTATGTGCACACAAGTACAGGTTTTCTGGGAGGCTAGAAATGTCAGAGACCCAGAGTTGGAGATAAGGTGAGTGTGAGCTACCTGACGTGGGTGCTTGAAACTTAACTCCAGATCTTGTTGAACCATTTCTTTCCCCTTACTCCCATATATTTCTTAATTTAGTCAACTTGACAATCCAAATCATCCACCACATGAACTTATCCTAAATGTCTTTGTCTTCTGCTTCCTTGCCTATATAGTATTCTTCACATATTCCTTGGTTTTTGTTTCCTAAACAAAACTTCAGTTCCTTCCTTCCCAAATTATTTAACAACCCCAGAAACTGCCTAGATCTCCATGCTTTGCTCATCCTGGAATGTCCATCATTCTAAAAAAACTGCCTTACCTTCTAAGACCTTGTTCTTCAGTGTTCTGATGACCAGCCGGTGATGCTCTAGCTTCAGCATCACCTGAAAGCTCCTCAGGGGGAACTGGCATTTTAAACCCATCTCTGGGTTATTCACATGTGTGCTAAAGATTGAGGAGTGTTAAACTAAGATGCTTGATACTCTCCTCCACTTCAGCTGGTGCCTGCCTCCCTGATCTGCCTACTTCTCCATAGTACTTTTTGATGTGATATCTTGAGAAGAGAGCATGTCACATTCATCTTTATGTCCTCAGAGTCTAGCATAAGGCTTGATTTATCTCATCCCATGAATTGGCACTAAGCAGTTGTGTGGGCAGCCATATGCAAGGTGATGAGTTCAGGATGACACTGATGAATGAATGCATGGTCCCTGTTTACAGTTTGGCCATAGAAAATCCACACATCCTGTAGAAACAAAGAATGGGTCATCTTCACAAGGTGGGAGTACCAAACATCATAACCCAGAAGGATAGGTAAGCTTTTTTGACCCAGGACTCCAAAGATAGTCTGTTGGTTCAATACTGTAGTTCAGCACATGTAAACATAGCACAGAAAAGAGAAAAATATGGGTGATTTTGTTATCTGGTCATCAAATAAATGAAATTCAACCTTAGAAAAGAGTTATAGCCACTAAGTATTGGCTACTTGGGGTCTTTTCCTCAAGACTCTTTCTTCACCCTTTGTTTAAATGTTATCACATTCAGGATACTCAGTACACACAGAAATAGTGCATCTCATCTTCAGCTGTCTCTACTACCTAGGCTTCTTCTCAGATTGCATTAGGAAATCTCCCCATGTCTATTGCTTGCTATCTGAGGGAGCCTCAAGTCCCTGCTACTGTCCACCATGCAGGTGAGTTCTAAATATATAAATAAATCAAAAGGACTCTTTATATAAAAGTTAATGCAATTGGAACTTTATCTTGCTCAGCACCTCTTTTCAGAGGATGTGGGATGGGTCTGTCTTAAATAAGGAGCAGGGAAGTTGGAGTGCCCATCAAACACCACCTATCACTGACCATAGGTTGTGGTTAGGAAGGTACAGTGTTCTCTGGTGTTCTGGAATGTAGGCAATGTAAATATGTTGCCATAGTCAAGGCACTTTTGCTTATGAAATGATTTCTCAGTTGACATGTGCATGGTTCCAGCAACATCTTCAGCAGGGAAAAGATGTACATGCACCTGCGCTTGTCAACATAAAAAACTCAACCACTGTTAAGCAAAAGCAGAAGGGAGATGGGTTTGATAGAGACCCTTTGAAGGCTAGATAGACATTGACTATCCTATAATCATCAACAATAGTGTAAATAGCAGGTTTGTAGTTGTTTTATTACATGTTGTCAAGACAACAGTAGCTGTTTCCATGGATGTTCTCTGGCATGGCCATACAGGCAGGAACACTTGGGCTCTGCATATAGTAAAATAAAGATAAGAAGACCCCCCTTCTTCTCCAAGGGAGTCTCCAAGTTGCCATCAGCTACCCAACTATTGGCCATGCCAGACGTCAGACAGAAGCTGGTCATCTCAGACTTCAAGGAGAAACTGCCAATAATATACTGGGACCAGCTTGGTAAATAGAGTTCCTCAGTCAAAACTTTTCTATGCCATTCTTTAATCCTAGCTCCTTATAAGTCATGTGCATCCTTGGCTTGATTCTGCTGTTTCTGAAGGTGCTACCATGAAGATCAAGCCCAGAGATATGGGCAAGGATGTAACTCTGTATTGGTGTCATGAGAAGAATAGGAAAGAAAATTTTCTCTCTTGTCATTCCAAAGCACAGGAAATTTTAGGAATGTGTGGCTGCTTGTGGAGTTAACTGCAGTGGAGTCCAGGTGGATAAGGTATTTTTCCTATTACTATTTGTTATGCACAGGCTTGTATGAATGTAACCATTAAGCAGGGAGCTTCTGAATCTCTCCATCCTTTCCAGTTGGGTTTGGCATTTCAGACTAGGAGAACTGAGAGTACTAGAATGGGGCAAAAGGAAATATAATTTTGTCCAGCTAGTTATGGGAATGGAGCAGTGGGAAAATTTTGGAGAACTGGTGATTTTGACTATGAGAGATTAAATTGAATTAAATATTAACTTCTAGAAGAAAGGAATGATCTGTAAGTCTAGAAATCTGTTTTAGTCTTAGGTCATTGTCAGCCCCATTCTTTGTCCAGTACTCTTTAGGGACCCTCATAAGAGTACACTAAGATCTCTTGGATGTGACTGGCAAAATGAACCTACCTAGCCACAGTGACATTTTCCAGCTAGCATAGTCATGAATCATTCCTTTCTCTAAGGACCAACTTAATGTCACTGTGAGAACCTCTAATTTGCACCGCCCCTCATCTATCATTTGGAAATAAAAGCTGTCTGCTTGTTATGTGCCAAAGAATAGATTAAACTGATAAAGAAAATTGCAAGATGAATAAGTGTAATTTACTTGTCAAATGGAAATGGCTCCCTGTTTTGTTGAGCTTATCCCTGCAGGAAAGCTGTGGTGTTAGAACTCTTTCAAAGGGATCAGGCTGGGCCAGTCTGAGGGCAGTTTGAGGGCTGGTGGGGACCAACCATTGCAGTGAACTAGGAATCTTCCATCAAGACAAAGAAGGGAACAAAAAAAGAATATTTCCATACACTCTCTACTATAATGACAGTTGCAAGTTTATCACTGCAGGACCACGAAGAAAGATAAGACCAACCTATTTGGGAACATCAGCATTCTGGATCTATAGTGTTTCTTTTTTTTTTTTTATTTAACTTTTTACACATGTCATTTTCAGTTGCCTCTCCCTCCCCTCCTCTTCCACCCCCCCATCCTTCCTGTAGACAGTACAGGGTTGAGGGATGAAGAGTTTTGCCAGTTCCCCAGCCTAACTTGGGAGCTCTAGGTGCCAGTGCCGACTGGAACATGGGCCCCACAAATTAGGACCTTCTGTCCCTTTGATTCTCTGTGGTGTCTGCAGTGTCATACAAAGCCGGGTCGGGGCCACAGTGGCTGGCTGCTCAAGGCAAATGACCTGGTCAACTGGAGCATCTCAGGGCCTAGCCTCCTGCCCCACCCCCTGTCCTCCCAACCCCTCCCTCCACTCCATCCCCCCCTCTGCTCCCCAGGGAGGGCAAGGGCCTCCATGAGGGATTTTCAGAGTCTGTCACATCATCCTGGGAAGGGCCCAGGTTCTTACCCATGTGTCCAGGCTGAGAGAGCATCCCTGCACGTGGTATGGGTTCCCAGAGTCCTTCTGTATGCCAGGAATAAATACTGCTCTACTCTCCAAGGTGTCACAGACTGCCAAGGCCTCCTTTCTGTCACTCAGGTTCGGTGGGAGGATGTCTGGATCAGTCCCATGCTGGCCCCTCAGTCATCAGTCTGGGGTCCATGTGTTCCCCCTTGTTTAGGTCAGCTGCCTCTGAGGGTTTCGCCAGCCCAATCTTGATTCCTTTGGTCATCATTCTTCTTTGCAACTGGGTTCCAGGAGTTCAATTCGGTTCACAGCTGTGGGTGTCTGCCTCTGCCTCCATCAGCCACTGGATGAGAGTTCTAGGATGGCATATAAGGTAGTCATCATTCTCATTATCATGGGAAGGCATTTAAGGTAGCCTTAATGCCAGTTGGAGTCACTCTTGTAGATCTGTGAAGATCTCACTAGTACCAGATCTCTCCTCCAACTTATACTGGCTCCCTCTTTTATGGTATCTCCCATCCTTTTCTCCTCTATTCTTACCCTGGCTCAATCTTCCTGCTCTCCCATGTCCTCCTGTCCCCTCCTCTTTTCTCCCTCTCTTTCTCCCATCTCCTTCTACCCTCCCCTTTCCCCCATCCAATTAGAAGATCACATCCCCTAACCCTTCTCTGGGTTACCATGCATCTCTCTTAGGGTCCTTCCTGCACCCCAGACTCTCTGGCGGTGGGATTGTGGGCTGGAAATGTCCTGATCCATGTCTAAAATTCATATATGAGTGAGTACATACCATGCTTGTCTTTTTGTGACTGGGTTACCTCACACAGGATGATTTCTTCCAGTGCCATCCATTTGCCTGTAAATTTCAAGATTCCATTTTTTTTTCTGCTAAGTAGTACTCCATTGTGTAAATGTACCACATTTTCTCTATCCACTCTTCAGTTGAGGGGCATCTATGTTGCTTCCAGGTTCTGGCTATTACAAATAATGCTGCTATGAACATAGTGAGCAGAAGTCCTTATTGTATGAGGGTACATCTTTTGGGTATATGCCTAAGAGTGAAATTGCTGGATCTTGTGGTAGCTGATCTCCAAAATTTACAAGTCTCCAGAACACCAAAGGATCCAATTAAAAAATGGGGTACAGAACTAAATAGAGAATTCTCAATAGAGGGGTCCAAAATGGCCAAGAGACACTTGAGAAAGTGCTCAACATCTTTAGCCATTAGGGAAATGCAAATCAAAACAACTCTGAGATACTCCCATCAGAATGGCTAACGTCAAAAACACTAATGACAGTTTATGCTGGAGAGGATGAGGAGAAAGGGGTACACTTGCTGGTGGGAACACCAACTTGTGTAGCCTCTTTAGAGATCAGTATGGAGATTCCTCAGAAAAATGTAGTGTTTCTTAAGTGAAGATGGGAAGAATTTAGTATGATGTCTGAATAATGAGAACTACCACACAAACCAGAAATACAGAGCAAATCCAGTAAATTAGTAGAAAGCTACTCATATGTGTGCATGTACACACAGGCACACACTTGCAAGCATGCATGAATGTGTGAAAAACAAAATTTAATACTTCATCATTGTCTTCAGATGTAATAATACTAACAAAAGTAGGTAGGATGCCATGGCTGTTGGAAGAAAGGCTTGCCTAGTGAGTTGTGCCTGAGAGAAACAGCAGCAAAGAATGGGTGGTAATGAACTGGAGAATAATAGACAAAATAAGTTCTAGAGTGATTGCATCAATCTAGGAAAAGTTACATCACAAAGTGATGAACTAGGGTGAAGAACAACCAATACTAACACATATGTACAATGACTGTACAGCTGCATCTCATCACTGTCCCAGATAGCTTTCCTGCTGCCACAATAAATGCCATAACCAAAAGTTACTTAGGGAGGAAATGGTTTATCCCAACCCCAGTCCATCATTGAGGGAAGTCGGGCAGGAATAGGATCCATGGAGGAGTGCTGCTTACTGGCTTGTTCCTTACAGCTTGCTTAGGCTGCTTTCTTATAGAATCCAGGACCACCTGCCCTGAGATGGCACCTGCAGAACTGGGCCTTCCACAGCAATCATTTATCAGGTAAACGCCTCACAAACATGCCCACAGGCCAATATAATGGAGACAATTCTTCTATTGAGGTTTTCTCTTCACAGGTGACTCTAGTTTATATAAAGGTGACACAAACTAGATGGTACAGGGTTAGGGTACAAAACCAACAAAGCCTGATATCTAGAGCCTTCAAGAATAAATCAACAAAATGAGCAGTTCTATGAGATTAACAGTTTCCGTGGTTAAAAACGATATGTAAACTTACTGATTAAGAAGGCAGAATTGTGGTTCTGAAAATTGAACCCCTCTATGCTACTTGGTCACATCACTTTTCTTACTTTACTAAGTTCCACCAGTGGTCTTTGCTGTGGGCAGGCTGCCTTCCTCACCTATAGAGGTTCAACTGCACAGTTAGGCACACTGTTTCACCCACAAGAGAATACAGTCCAGGCAGACTCTTCTCAGTTTCTGTATGTGTTATGCATCTGTGGGTCTCAAGTGAGAACAGCAAATCCAATCCCTATGAGACTGTGGGAGACCATTCCTGAACAACCAGAGAACATTACACAACCGCATCAGGAAGCAAACCTCCTAGTGAGCAAGACAAAGTGACATGTCATCATTTATAAAATTATGCATTCCTTTCTAGTCTGTTGTGAGTTGGAGTTTAAGAAACAATAGTGCAAATATCATCAGTCTCTCTCTGTAAACCAGTTCATTATTTGTCCCTGCTGCTATAACTCTATTGTTCTTGAGAGTCCCTGCGATACAGTACCATATACATGTGCACGCATGCATGAGTGTGTGTGTGTATGTGCATGTGTGTGTGAAGCGTAGAAAACTTGAATCAATAATTACTCTCTTTTCCAGAGAAATCAAGAGTGCAGAGCTGGTTCTCATTAGACTGTGTTGGGATTTCTTCAGCTAAGTATTATACAAGCTTCAGAAGATAGAAATCTAGCTTCAACATATTAGAAGGAAAATGCAATATATGGCTTTCATTTCAATTACATGATTATCTCAGTTCTAACCCTTTTCCTGAAAAAAAGGCATAATTTCTTTTTAGGGCCAAATACACTTATTCTGTGGAATATATATGTTATGTCATATTTTATTTGTGCATATGCTTTTATATACATGCATCACATTTTGCATACCAATCTATTGATGAGTGACTTTATGATTCCATAATTTGACTGTTATCTATTTATAACAGCTGTGATAATCATGGATGTTCAAGGATCTCTACTTCATGCTTAGATTCCTTTCAGTGTATACATAGGAATGATATAACTTGATCACATAGTAATTATATTAATAGTTATCTATTTAATTTGGGGCAGCATTTCATTTAGCCTGAGATGGCCTGAAACATATGATGTTACTAAGGCTGGCCTTGACCTCTTGTCCTCCTGCCTCAACTTTTCAAGTGCTATTATTGCAGGACTGTGGCACCATGCTCAGCTTTATCAGTAGCTTTTTGAGATACCTTCACACTAATATCCAGAGATGGGATGATTTTATATTCCCACAAACACAGTCTTGGGTTTCTTTTTCCTACACCATTGTCAGTATGTTTTCTGTTTGTTTTCTTGAAAACATTTTGAAGAGGAAGAAATGGAACATCAGTGTGATTTTGATTTACATTTCATTGGTGACTAAAGATAGTGACCAACTTTTTGCCATTTATATTGTTTTGGGATGTTTTTGCTTTTTTCTTTTTTTAGGATTGTCTGATAAATTCTTTGCCTGTATATTACCTGGATAATTTTTTGATGTTTCAGGGGTTTTTTTGTCAAGTTCTTTAGCATCCTGGATATTAACCTAGAAAAGGAATTGAAATCCTTTCTTTATTCTGTCAACAATAAAAATCCTTCCTCCTTTGATTATTAATTAGGAGCAGTTGATAGTTATTAATCAATTTCTGCATTTATTTACACAACCCACATTCAAGGAATAGAAACAAAGTAATAATGATAACAACAGGAGGATATGAGAAGTGTAACTATCCAAATAAAGACTCAAAATTGCATCCTTCAGTTTGAGTGGCAGTAATTAGGGAAGGGAACAGTAATGAAGGAAATTATACCAGAAGACGGTCATCTGGTTATTTGTTATGTAAACACGAGCCATACCTCCTCAGCTCATAGGCTAGAAAAGGGAAAATTGATGCAGAAAATTCTTTAAGAGGTAGACAACTAATTTATCAGAAAAGCCAAATTTTCTCCAAGTAACTCAGGCCTCACAACCATCTTTTCTGAACTTGGAGAGACAGCTCAGTTGGTAAAGTGCTTGCTGTGTATGCCGGGGGACCTGAGCTGGGATCCCTAGCACCACTCCACATACACAAAAAGCCAGATATTATGGTGTGAATCCATAATCCCAGCATTGGAGTGGCAGAAACAAGAGGATCCTCTGGGTTTGTTGGTCAGCCAGTTTAGCCTAATTGGTGACAAACCCTAGGTCTCAGTGAGAGACTCTTTCTTAAAAAACAAAGTGGTGACTAAGCAGTGTTGAGAGCAGAATTAGCTTGCCCAGGGATGAGTTTCCTAATGGGTTATCCAGTGCTAATTGATCTGCTCTGAAATAACATACATACAAGTAACATGAAATAGCTGGGAAAAATTTTTATGTATGTAGACATATACATGTATACACAAACACACACACAAAGGAGAGAGAGAAAGAGAGAGGAGAGAGAGAGAATGGAAAGACATATTGAATATTATGCTCAATGACCACTCTAAAGTTCAAGCTTGAACATTCAAGCACACACAATAAATCCCAACTCTATAGACATAATTTCATGGACATATTTCTGGAGAACTGTGGAATTATGGGGTTCCAAGCGGCACTGTCCCTGAATTGGCATGATCTGGGGCAGAGCACAGAGAACTCAAGACTAGGAAAGGGGAGGCTGTACTGGCCCAGGTATGGAAGGCAGACTGTTTGAATTGAACACCAACCCAGAGTAATGAGTTCCTGGTATCTAGAGATAATTAGGTTTTATAAGTTCAGGGGGATGGGTCCCTGATGACATCAGTGGCTTTAGAAGAGGAGGATGAGAGACCAGCCCCATGGGCTGCATCTGCTCTGTTATGACAAAGCAC
This sequence comes from Mesocricetus auratus, assembly GCF_017639785.1. NCBI lineage: Eukaryota > Metazoa > Chordata > Mammalia > Rodentia > Cricetidae > Mesocricetus > Mesocricetus auratus. Next base: position 114,449,794 of record NW_024429189.1, read on the forward strand.
AGAGGATGTCACTAGAGGTTGGCACCAAGCATTTGGACTTCCTAACATCCGGAATTGTGAGCTCCATGCTTTATAAATTGAATCAATTTAGTTACACAACAGAAACTGTTAACAGTTTGAAATGTTATACTCAGCTGGAACACTGCCTTAGCCAGATGTTTGGAACGAATATTCATCAAAACTCAGTCAGTTCAGTGACTCAGCAACATGCATTTACAGCCTGCTGGAGATGGGGAGTGGCCTGGCTGCATCTGCTGATGAGTACTGAAGCAGCCAGCTGTGTCTCAGGCTCCAAGCAGACCCATGAAGAATTATATACACCTTGTTCACATGAATTAGAAATACAGAATTACTTGTTATGTGTTTTGTTTTTCTTTAATGTTGACTTAGGAGAGATAAATATACTCTCCCTTCCTTATTTATGAAAGTCTATCTGATAAGAAACAACTGAAACAAAGACAACAAAAATACTAAGTGTTGATCTTTTTTCACTGCCAGAAAATAGAGGTTGGCACGACTTTTATAAAGAAAGCAGTAGGTGTGCTTTGTTAGAGAATGCAGAAAGCACAGGAACTTATTATGTCCTTGTCTTCTCCGAGGAAGGACTGTGATTGAGATGGGAAGTCAAATGAAGCCTTTCCTCCCCAAGTTGCTTGGCTTTTTGTCGTGGTGCTTTATGACAATAATAGACATCAAACTAGGACAACCACTGGCAAGCAGTTCAAGCCTGTAAAAGACACAGTGTGAGACTCACTTCACTCTAGATTTCTTCCCTAAGAAGATGTTTTCATACCACAAATAAGATGCATCCAACCAGAACAAGCCTTTAGCAGGTAAGGCACTGGGAACAACACCCATCACTTACCAGTGGATGTTTTCATAAATATCTGAGATCACATTAAACCCTTAGATTCTTTAGTTTCTGAATCATTCTCATGAGAAATATTTAGAATTTTTCATGTGACTTTTCATAATCATTTCTTAAAATATCTTCTATATCCCCTTGATGAATTGTGGTAGTAGGTTAGGAGCACGTAATCCCCCAAAGCAGCCTTACTTGTTAAAAATAATTTTCTAGTATGGTAGATATATGCGATACTGGTACTTTTCTTATTATTTGTCCTTTATATTCATATGTGAAATTGGCTTCTAGTGTCTTTTTATCTCTAATAGGCTTCATCATCTGCTCATAGTCTAATTAAATGGGTATTTCTGAAGCAGGGCTTTTGTTTGTGTGTTTGTTATCTCTTTTGTTGTTATTTTTACATTTCACTGTGTAGACCAGACTGGCCTCAAAGTCACAGAGGTGGGGGGGAATGGGAGCTGGGAAGAAGAGAGGGGGAGAAGAGGAAGAGAGAGTAGGTCATGGGGAACAGGAAGGTTGAGTGGGGGGAGATAGAATAGGGAGAAGAGGGAATCATAGGTTAGAAGACAGATCAGGCACCAGAGTGACCTCTAGTGATCTAAAGGGATGACACCAATTGGCAAGCTAAGCAATAGTGGAGAGACCACCTTGAATGCCCATTCCTGATAATGAACTTGATGTCTATAACCATCTGGGAGCCTCCATCCAGTGACTGATGGAAGCAGAGGCAAACACCCACAAGTAAGCACTGAACTGAACCCAAGGAACCCAGTGACAGCGAGAGAGGAGTGATGAGCAAATTGGCAAAGAATGGGCTGGCAAAACCAGCAGAGACAGCTGATCTGAACAGGGGAGAGCTCTTGAACCCCAGACTGACAGCGGGGAGGCCAGGATGGGACTGATATGGACCCCCCAATGTGAGTGTCAGTGAGAAGGCCTGGGCAACCTATGGGGCCCTGAGCTGTGGATCAGTGTCTATCCCTGGAATGCAAACAGTCGTGTGCCCATAGCACAAAGAGGGATGCTCTCTCAGCCTGGACTCTTAGGGGAGTGCCTGGACCCTACCCTGAGTGAAATGACAGACTCTAGATATCCCCTATATGGAAGGAATTGGCAATAGGGTGGGAGGCTGGGGGGGGGAATGGGGAGTGCGGGAGGAGGGGAGGGAGAGGGAGCTGGGATTGACATGTAAAACAAGCTATTTACAATTAAAATAAAAAATTTTTTAAAAAAGAAAAAAACTTAAGTCTAAATGGATCAAAGACATCAACATAAATCCAGCCACACTGAACCTCTTAGAAGAGAAAGTGGGAGGCACCCTTGAACAAATTGGCACAGGAGACCACTTCCTGAACATAACTCCAGTAGCACAGACACCAAGATCGAAAATTAATAAATGGGACCTCCTGAAACTGAGAAGCTTCTGTTAGGCAAAGGACACAGTCAGCAAGACAAAAGGGCAATCCACAGATTGGGAAAAGATATTCACTAACCCCACATCTGACACAGGGCTGATCTCCAAAATTTACAAAGAACTCAAGGAGCAAGCCTCCAAAACACCAAAGGATCCAATCAAAAACTGGGGTACAGAACTAAATAAAGAATTCTCAGTAGAGGAAACGAAAATGATCGAGAGACACTTGAGAAAGTGCTCAACATCCATAGCCATCCGGGAAATGCAAATCAAAACAACTCTGAGGTACCATCTCACTCCTGTCAGAATGGCTAAAATAAATAAACTCTAATGACAGTTTATGCTGGAGAGGATGTGGAGAAAGGTGAACACTCTTGCACTGCTGGTGGGAGTGCCAACTTGTACAGCCACTTTGGAAATCAGTATGGCGATTCCTCAGGAAAATGGGAATCAGTCTACCACAAGACCCAGCAATTCCACTCTTAGGCATATACCCAAAAGATGCACATTCCATTCATACAAGGATGTCTGTTCCATTATGTTCATAGCAGCTTTATTTGTAATAGCCAGAACCTGGAAGCAACCTAGATGCCCTTCAACTGAAGAGTGGATAGAGAAAAGGTGGTACATTTACACAATGGAGTACTATTCAGCGGGAAAAAAACAATGGAAACTTGAATTTGCAGACAAATGGATGGCACTAGAAGAAACCACACTGAGTGAGGAAACCCAGTCACAAAAAGAGAAACATGGTATGTACTCACTCATTTATAGATTTTAGACATGAATCAGGGGTGTGCCAGCATACAATCCCACTGCCAGAGAGTCTGGGAAACAGAACCTTCATCCAGTGACTGATGAAAGCAGAGGCAGATACCCACAGAAAAACACTGAACTGAATGGGCAAAGGAATTAAGAGTGGGCTGGTTTAACCCACAGAAACAGTTGACCTGAACAACGGGGAGCTCTTGGACTCCAGATTGATGGCTGTGTGGTAAGCATGGGACTGACCCAGACCCCCTGAATGTGGGTATCAGTGAGGAGGCTTAGGTAATCTATAGGGCCTTGGGTAGTATTTATCCCTGGCATACGAATAGACTTTGAGTGCCCATGCCACAATATGGGAGACTCTCTCAGCCGGGGCTCTTGAGGGAGGGCCTAGGCCCTACCCTGGTCGAAATGACAGTTACTGGAGATCCACCATGGAGGGCCTCACCCTCCCTGGGGATTGGAGTGGAGATTGGGTGGGGGTCTGGGGGACCTGGTGGGGAGGGCAGGGGAGGAGGGGAAAGAGAGGGAGCTGGGATGGACATGTGAAACAAGATTGTTTCTAACCTAAATAAATAATAATAATAATTTTAAAAGAGTAAGAAGATAGATATTTGGCAGGCTTTCCCATTATTGCTATGTGACATGATCTACTCACCCCTTAACCATTTGGGTAAACCTTGGGAACTTAATTTTTTAAGTAATTTGGATGAAATTCATAGACTGTTCCTTCCAAGAAGGCCTTCCTGTCTTTCCTTCTGCTGTTTCTTTCATAGTATCCAATACTGAGTCTCTTCAGATGCAAGACATTAGTTTATTAATTGACCTTTTCTATGAGACAGAAAGTGGTTTTATTTATCTAGCCCACTCTTCACTTGTGTATTTTTGCTGTGTTTAAATTAGGCAATGACTTTGATGTTTATAAACTTTCCTTTAACTTCCTCTGGTAGATTTAGTTGTATATTTTTTGCATTTTTGAATAACTTTTAGTGAATGAGTCTTTAAACAATTTTCCTTGTTAATAAAATATTTATGGCTGATCTGGAACTCTTTAACTGTGGATATTTTATTACTATCATTTGCTTAATAATAACATTGAATTTCCCATAAATAGTAAAGTGTTGCATCTCAATTCTAAAATATAGGCACTCAAACCTTTGATAGGGTGATTTAAACTCATGTAAATTAATCCCCATTATCAATATCTGAGTTTGAGTTCTGCCATTTTTTAGATTTTCTTTTTATCCTGGTTTTGTTTGTTTGTTTGTTTTTGTTTTTGCCTTTTGAGACAGGGTTTCTCTGTGGCTTTGGAGGCTGTCCTGGAACTAACTCTTGTAGACCAGGCCAGTCTTGAACTCATAGATATCTGCCTGCCTCTGCCTCCCGAGTACTGGGATTAAAGGCATGAGCCACCACCAATCAGCTTGTTTCTTTTTTCATTACTTTGGGATTGTATTTTTCATTCTACCATTTCAATTTCATTCATTCATTTTATCAGGGCCCTGTGTGTTTGTTAGGGGAAGGGCTCAGAAGGTCATTTCTTTTCAGAAGAGTAAGGTATTTTCAACAAGCAACAGGCATCTGGAAGTCTACCTGGACGCCCATCCCTGAGCCTGAAGGGTGAAGAATACAAAGCAGGGATGATACAGTGTTCTTACTAAAAGACAGCTTTGAGAATAGGACAGACATTGCAGAAAAAAAAGGCAAGAGCTACAAGTAATAAGACATGAACTGTGTTTCTGCAAGTGCTCTGGAATTCAGAAGAAAGATGAATAAGCAGTAACTGTGGTCCCCACAGGAGGATGCTGATATAAGCAGTAACTATGGTGCTCACAGAAGGATGCCAGAGGCTGTGTTTGGTGGTGTACATACTAGGGCGTTTGTTTTCATCTTGAACTCCAAAGACGCAAACTAATACCCTCCATCAAAACAAAAGGGAGGCTCAAATATGCCCAGTGCCTTTCCATCCTTGCCTTGCTTCTTATCTTTGAAGAGCAGCCTTTATCTCTCATCATTGAGCATTACTTTATCAGTGAGATTTTCATACATGGTCTTTATTATGCTAGGATAGTTTTGGTTTTAAGAATGCTTTTTATCATAAAAGGATGCTGAACTTTGTGTGGTGCTTTTTCTGTATACATTGTCATGATTTGTAGATACCACTTTATTTTGTCCTTATGGTTTCATTTCTTGATTTTCATATTTTGAAAATCCACTTGATCATACTATGCAATCCCTTTAATTTGCTGTTGAATTTGGCTGTCTAGTATTTTATTGAAGATTTCACTTCTTTGTTTTTGATAGATACTGCTCTGTGGCTTTTTTTCCTCCTAATATAGTCATCTGGTTTCATCATCAGAATAATTCTGGCTTCATAAAGTAATTGTAGATGCTACTTATCCTCTTCAATTTTTTGGGGAAAGGTTTGAGAAACATTAGTGTCTGTTCTCTAGATGTTTGAGAGAACTCATTAGAGAAGACATCTGGCCATGGGTTTCTTTTGCTGCGGGCTTTTGATTATTGATTCAATCTCCTCATTAAAGGTATATTCGGATTTTATTTTTCTATCAGTTTCATTTTTGGAAGAGTGTATTGAAGAATGTTCTTTTTTAACTAGGTTATCTCAATTGGTGACACACCATTCACTGTTCATCATATGCATGACTTTAAATCAGTTGTAATGAACCTGATTTAGTTACCAATCTTAGCTTTTTGAATCTGCATTAGATGCTTTTTATTGATGTGACAAAATAGCATGACCAAGGCAGATTATGTAAAAGACAGTTTGCTTCAGCTAATGGTTCCAGAGGAACAGGGATCTATCACTATAGGGAGGTTTACATATTGGCAGGCATGGTGGCAGAAGCAAGAAGTTGAGATCACCTTCCAGGCCCCAAACTCTGGCGAGCCCAGCTTCAGGTGAAATTGGGTCTCCTGCAGGGACACCCCAATCCCCTGCCAAACACCCATCCCCTTGATCTTCTGAGGCCTCTCCTGGCATCCAGAAGACCCACCCACACAGGAAAGACATCAGCCCTTCCAGGCCCCAACCTCCGGCAACCCCAGCTTCAGCTTAAACTTTACTGTCAGCATCCCCAGCTTCAGCTTCAGGAAGGAAGGATACCAGTGGAGACAGAAAGACCCCACCAACACCCACTGGAAGAAGAGATGGGAAGAAGACAGAATAAGAGCTCACTCAGCAATAGAAGGACCAACATGACTCCACCAGAATCTAGGGAACCAACACCAGCAAGACCCAAAAAGCACTACATAGACAAAGCAGAGGAGACAGACCTTAAAAATTATTTCATGAAGATGATAGAGACCCTCAAAGAAGAAACAAGGAAATCCCTTAAAGAAATAGAAAAAAAGCAAACAAAAAAATCCATGAAATGGGGAAAAATTCAAGAAATAAACAAATCTCTCAAAGAATCTAAAGAGCACCAAAAAAACAAAAATAAAAAAATAAAAAAAAATGAAGGAAACAACTCAAACAGTTAAAGGATTGAAAGCTGAAATAGAAACAATAAAGAAAACACAGAACAAGGGGATGCTGGAAATAGAAAAGCTGGGTAAATGATCAGGAACTACAGATGAAAGTATCACCAATAGAATACAAGAGATAGAAGAGAGAATCTCAGGTGTTGAAGACTCATTAAAGGATATAGAGTCGTCAACCAAAGAAAATCTCAAAACCAACAAATCCTTAACACAAGATATCCAGGAAATATGGGACACCATGAAGAAGCCAAACCTGAGAATAATAGGTATAGAAGAAGGCGAAGAAATACAACTCAAAGGTACAGAAAACATATTCAACAAAATCATAGAAGAAAACTTCCCTAACCTAAAGAAAGATATGCCTATGAAAATACAAGAATCTTACACAACATCAAATAGGCCGGACCAGAAAAAGAAGTCACCTCGCCATATAATAATCAAAACATCAAACCTACAGAGTAAAGAGAAAATATTAAGAGCAGCTAAAGAAAAAGGCCAAGTAACATACAAAGGCAGACCTATCCGAATTACACCTGACTTCTCAATGGAAACGATGAAAGCCAGAAGATCCTGGATAAATGTCCTGCAAACACTAAGGGAACAAGGATGCCAGCCCAGACTACTATATCCAGCAAAGCGTTCAATTACTATAGATGGAGAAAACAAAATATTCCATGACAAAGACAGATTTAAACAATACGTACCAATGAATCCAGCTTTACAGAAAGTGCTAGAAGGAAAACCTAGATCCAGGGAAGATAACTACACTCACAAAGACACAGGCAATATATAACCCCACTTTACAAAACACCAAAAGAAAAAGGGAGGAGAAACTACACAAAATAACTTCACTAACAATAAATCAAGCACAAACAAGAATCATCAATCAATGGTCATTAATATCCCTCAATGTCAACGGCCTCAACTTGCTTATAAAAAGACACAGACTAGCAGAATGGATACAAAGACAGAACCCTTCCTTCTGCTGCATACAAGAAACACATCTCAACATCCAAGACAGACGTTATCTCAGAGTAAAGGGTTGGGAAAAGATCTTCCAATCAAACGGTCCCAAGAAACAAGCGGGTATATCAATCCTAATATCTAACAAACTAGACTTCAAATTAAAATCAATCAAAAGAGATGAAGAAGGACAACACCGGGCAAACCAAGCAATAGTGGAGTGACTACCTCAAATGCCCCTCCCTGCAAATGATTTTGACGACTACCTTATATACTATCCTAGAACCTCCATCCAGTGACTGACAGAAGCAGAGGCAGACACCCACAGCTAAACACTGAACTGAACTCCTGGAGCCCAGTGACAGAGAGGGAGGAATGATGAGCAAAGGGGTCAAGTGAAACCCAGAGAAACAGTTGACCTGAACAAGGGGGAGATCTTGGACCCCAGACTGATGGCTGAGAGGCCAGCATGGGACTGATCCAGACCCCCTGAATGTGGGTGTCAGTGTGGATACCTAGGTAGTCTATGAGGTTTTGGGTAGTAGATCAGTATTTATCCCTGGAACACAAATGGTCTTTGGGTGCCCATCCCACAATGAGGGATGCTCTCTCAATCTGGACACTTTGGAGAGGGCCTTGGCCCTCCCCGGAACGAAATGACAGACTCTAGAGATCCTCCATGGGGAATGGAGTGGGGATTAGGTGGGGGGTTTGAAGGGAACTGGGACTGACAAAGGAAGCAAGCTTTTTTCTAATTTAAATATATAATAAAAAGTGTTTCAAAAAATAAAAGAATTCAGAACGCCAATCACACAGGTCTCTCTCTCTCTCTCTCTCTCTCTCTCTCTCTCTCTCTCTCTCTCTCTCTCTTCTCTTTCTCTCTCTCTCTGCCTGTCTGTTTCTCTGCCTGGTGACATGATGGGTGGGGCATCAGCAGCACTAAGGATAGAATTTTATCATCATTTTGGGGGGTCCCCTCAGAAGTCTCAAGAAAAAAGAAGCAAAAGCTACTTTGGGAGGTGACTGAAGTAAACATAGAAGGAGACTGGGTAAGAGAGTTAGGGAGGAGGCAGCAGGAAACAGGGGGATATTCCAGAAGGTTTCAGTTGGAGACTGCTGGCACTCTGTCCACTGGAGCCATATAGGATGATTAGGCAGAGCTTTCCTCTTAGTTCTCCTACCCGGGAAGTAGCAGTGATTCCTATGACTTGACCCTTCCCTGTCTTCCATGTGCTAAATTCTTGGTTTGGTGCTTTTGGGAGGTGATAGAATTTTTAGGAGGCGGGACCAAGAAGCAGGATTGGACTCGTTGGTGGCATGCCCTCAAAGGGCATTGGAACTCTGGAATCCTCGCTTCTATCTCATTTTCCTCTTTGGTTGCCTCAAAGTGTGAGCTTGCTCTTCACATACTCCCCGAATGAACAACTTCCTGATCAGAGACCCAAAATCAATGAGAGCAACAGAATACGGACTGAAACCTGCAGAATGGTGGCTCAAAAAAAGAAAAAAAAAGAAAGAAAGAAAAAGAAAAACTAGTTTTTATTATTTGTAGTTCATTGTCTTGGGTATTTTTGCTATAATAATAGAAAATTAAAAGTGACTGTGGATTTCTTTGAAGGATATTAATTCCCCAGAATTTCTAGGCCCTCATATGAGATGAGTAGATTCAAGAAACTGGAGATAAAATTCCAAAAATATCTCAGATAACCACACTTGGCATCCCTGGCATCTAATCTGTATTCAGGCTGGATGACAAATTCGGGAGGCATGCATGTGATGCCAGTCACTTTGCTGTATTTGTGCCATACACAAGGAAGGATGTTAAGATGCTGACATTTCCTTGCAAATCTCCAAACCTATCTGAGAGGTCATAACCTCAAGGAATACAATAAATTTCAGCAATGAAAGCTGTTCTATTAACTGACCTTTCCTGGTAGCCAAAGGCATTTACAAGAGAATACATTGTTCATGAAGAAAGATCAATTTTCTTCTGACGTTAAGATGTAGCTCAGCATACAAAGGAATCAATCTATTCTCAGAAGCAGGGTCTCAGAAAATTGGAGACCTTACTTGTGTGGACTATATCAGATTTGTAAGGGGGTACTTACCTTAATGAGGACTGGTACCATGAGGGAAACCTTCCTACAGCAGAGATGAACATAGTGGACTTTTAAAAAGAAGAGGACAGGAAAGGAGGTGAACAAGGGAGGGAAGAGCTGGGGTTAGCCTAAGAGGGGAAACAAGGGAGGAAAAATGCACACAATGCACACACACACACACACACACACACACACACACACACACACACACACACACACACACCCCACACATTGAATTACTGTTTGGGAAAGTATACTGCATTTGAAGGTATTTAGGTATTTGTAAATATAAGAACTCTACTTCCTTCTCAATTCTTCCCACCACAGAAATAGTTGTGAGTTTGATTAGCTGCTATTAGTGAGAAATATATCACCATTTTCCCCCCTGATTTGGGGGAAGACAGCCATGGAGAGATTGACATGCTGTATTTGACAGGAAATGCTGCATACTTCTGATCAAGCCTGTGACAGTCTCTAAGTGTCATATTATATATTGTGGCAAAATAATATGTCTACTGTGGACCACTGGAAAGATATTTAGTTAGAAACTATGGTGGATTATGGATACAACAGGGACATGCTATTCAAACAGTCATAAGAGCTCCTATTAAATTGAGCATTTGTTCCTCCATGAAGAAGTATGTGCTCATCACTCCTTGGCAGATCTTGGAATCACAGATCCAAACCAAGTTTTAGCTTCCATCCCATCTTTATTTCTGTACTTAGGCTGGTTTTCCCTCTCTCCTGAGGAGAAAGGCTAAAGATTGTCAAATTTGAAGTTTAATATGCCATCTTACCTTGAATTGTTTGTAGGCTAGTATGAAGATGAGAACAAATGCATGATGCTTAGAAAGGCATCATACTAGAGGTATATTCTGCAGCCCCTGCCTTGCCCATCCCCATGAGAGCCATCATGTGGTTCTTATTCTTGACAAGTCTTGTTGGCTCAGAATTTGTGACATATGGTGGAGTTCTCAGAATAATACTCCACTGCTTTCTCTACAATATTACAATGAATTCCAAAGACTGAGAAATGCATAAGGAAAGAACAGTTGATGGGGTCACTCTGTTGGCAGTTGACAAGCATGGGACTTGTATTGGGTTGGCTCTGGTTAGGAACTTATGATAGGTAGTGTTGTAATAGTTTTAAGGAGTTATCACATGGAAAGTTAGGAAGCCACCAGTCAGGGAGAGCCTGATTTGTTCTTCTATAAAACTGTGGAAACTAAGTGCATCAGCTCTTCCCTAGGGCAATACTCCCAATGATCCTCCACAGGGCTCCATCTGGACCCATTGCCACACCACAGAGCAAACTCCTAGCAAATAAATCCTAGGAGACATTAAAGCCATTTTCAAACCGTACCTTGTACTAGCTGGCCTCTCACATCTTTCTATGTCCAGGGTCAAGTGGTAGAGTTATATAACCAATAGCACTGTGTTCTTTGCCATTTTAAATGGTTCTGTCTTCCAGAAAGAATATTCCCAGCTTACACATTAGATGAACTGAGCTAACTGGACACAGAGTAAAAACACTTCTCCAAATACAGCTGTATCTACACAGGAAGCTTTTATTGACAACCTCCTATGTTTCATACACAATGCTGGTAAATGATAAGTGATAAGTGACAATGCCCATACTTTGAGAATCTTACAGCCCAGGAGGGAGGAGCAAGCCACAGAGTGAAGAAGACTGACAGAGTGGGAGGTTGTTATAGGTAGGACCATGGATGTGATCCTAGAGTCACTTGTCTCAACTCAACCCATGCTTCTGACACTTGCTAACAAATCTTCAGAGAATCCCAGACCTCTCTGATCCTGATTTCTCCATCTATCATGTGGTCAGAATACTGAATTTAAGACATGTACAGCCATGGATATCAAATTGAATTTTCACACACTGCTCACCACTCATGGCATAGAAAAGGAGCGTATTAATAGAGAATTTGAATTAGTTATCTGTCTTTGTAGAATCAATTATGGTGGCCTTAAAATGTTAAGCACATGCACACCTATCATCTCAGTTTCCTGGAAAACCAAGCACATCTCAGCTGGGGCCAGTGTTTCAGCATTCCCATAGGCTTCAATCAGTATATCAGCCAAGGCTGACATTTCATCTGAAGGCTCAACCAGGGAAGGATGTGATTCCAAGATCACAGAGTTCTTAGAGCTTATGGCTGGAAGCCACCCACATTTTTTTGCCATTGAGCCTCTGGTTTGTTTCATCAAAGGGTGCAAAGGGGGAACCTGCTGTGAATGAGACGTCATCATCATTGTTCTCTGTGCTCTGAAGTGACATCCTTTCATTACCATTGTATTTCAAAGGTTAGGACCAAACTGCAGGCCTTGCCCACTTAAAAGGAGAAAAACATTCAAGGGCATGAACATCAGGAGGTAGAAAAATCGAGAGCCATCTTGGGTTTTGCTTGCTGTATGCTTGTTTTAAGAGAGCTTTAAATACAAATGAATTTTATTTAATTGTATAATACTGATAATAAATAATAATATACAATTGTTATGTCTGTGTAACCTGTATTATATGTAATATGTAAAGAACAAACATTTCAGGTATGTTAAGAAGAGGGGAGATTAACTAGAAAATAATATCATTTCCCTAAAGAGTGACCACTAAACAAACTAGCAATGTAAAAATTTGTCTAGAGAACAGTGTAAGATAAAATACAGGCATGACTGGGCAACCAGCCTAGTTGGCACACTGTGTTTCTAAATAAGAAGTATGGCACACCATACTCCTGAAGTGAGAACACTGAATTCTGAAGAAACTTGAGCAGCCAATAGCTGGCTTGCAGATGAGTCTATCCTTTCCACATCTTCCTTACTGTGCTTCTTCTGTAGACACCCTAGTGGTCTGAGCACTCGCTATTCAATCTGAGGTAATGTGCTAACCAATCACAGTTAATAGGCTGCCACTATATAAATTGTTGTTTACATGCAATAAAGCAGATGCAGTTCCCTGAAACCATCTCTGGAGTGGTTAATCTCTGCACCCTTCACTGACCCATGGGCTTTGCTGTCTTAGTGGGGAGACACTCCAGTAATGAAGACAGGGCAGAGAACACAATGCAAGTAGGCATGTAGGCAGAGGACCATCTTGCACTCTCACACACTGTGATGACATTGTCCTAATCCTGGGCATCAGTAGAAAGTTGTGAAGACAGGCAAGGAGGCTTTATGTTCATGAAAGTGTCCTATTCTTCCTCTCAATCTCACTACCCCCTGCTTTGTTCCCAGGAAGTCTAGCATAGTTACTCTAGATCTAACTGGTTAAAAACAGCGGTGAACATCGCAAGAGACAGAAAAGAAGAACAGGAGGTTGGAATATTAACACCATCTGGGTACCTTCTGTGAGCCTGCCTTGACCTGATGGCATCCTTGGATCAAGAGCTTGGCTTTTTCTATGCAGCTCTACTCTGAGTTTCATGACAACCCTCTCTTGTCTCTTCATATCTTGGGGAAACCATGGATTTCTTTGCTTATGGGTGCAGGATTAGTATGATTCCAAGGACCTAGAGTTGGATAAAGAGGTAAGATTTCTTCCTTTGTACTAGGCCATCAGAGAAGAGCTGTGTCAACAACACATGCACCAACTCCAGAAGAAGGAAAAGTTTGAAGGATAAATTGGAAAAACAAAGATTGGGGTCATCTATGTAGAACCCAAAGCATATGGAGGGTAGTAATGTGAAAGTTCTGGAAGCTGTGCGATATAGGAGTCTGGAAAGTATCCTGAACTAGGGATATTGTGTAGGAGATGTTGGAGTGATGTTTACATTTGCAAATACAGGTGAGAAGGGGCTTGTCTAAGGAGAGAGGGATTAGAAGGAGAGGATAAGATATTAGAAATAATTTAGGAAAATTAAGACATAATAGATCTAGAAAAACACCTTTTATAAATTCTATTATCCATTTCAAAACTACTGTCATAAGACAAATGTACCCCCATTCCTGCACATTCTCCATTCATTTGAAAAACATTTGGCATGTATTATTCTAGATATGTTTGGTCTGCAAATGGTCCAAAACACCACAAAATTTTACACTGTGAAGCTTCCATTATAGAAAGGAAAAGAAAAGATAAACTAACTTGAATAAATAAATGGCACAGGTTAGAAAATGTTAATGCTATATGGTTTTTAAGGAATACATGAGATTTCATTTTTAGTACAGAATAAGGATGGGCCTTGTTGAGACATTAGCAGTCAAGAAAAGTTTTGAAGAAGGCAGGGGTAATGAGACATGATCATATGTGGGACTTACTGTTTCCGGCAGATAGAAGTGTCATCGCAGAGCCCCTAAAGAGTATCATCTTGTCTTGGTCATAAACTAAAAAGGTCACCAGAGTGGACACTGAAGACGACAGAATAGAAACAGTGATATTAAAGACGTAAGAAATGCCTTAATTTGGATATGAGAAGCCACTGGGAGTATTATGAGAATAGTAAGGGGCCTGTGGCCTTGGAAAGGAGGGCTGCAGAAAAAAATAGACAGATATTAGAAGGGAGAGCCGTTTTGAGGAGAAGGGGACATTGTAAGTAGAAAGAATGCTTGTGAAGAGAGCCATTGTGAGAATAGAGGAGGCTAGTGTGAGGATAGTGAGCCACTGTGAGGAGAAAGAGCCAGGGTGAGGACGGGAGTCACAGTGAGAAGAGAGAGCCAGGGTGAGGATGGGAGTCACAGTGAGAAGACAGAGCCAGGGTGAGGAGGGGGCCACTGTGAGGACAGGAGTCACAGTGAGAAGAGAGAGCCAGGGTGAGGAGGGGCCACTGTGAGGACAGGAGTCACAGTGAGAAGAGAGAGCCAGGGTGAGGAGGGGGCCACTGTGAAGGGTGCAGACCCTGTGAAGAGCAGGAGACATTGCGAAGACAAAGTGAAATTCTGAGGAGGGGAAAGACTTTGAGTTGAGGAGACATGCTAGTGAGAAGGGGCAGCTGCTGTATGAGGAGTGCCATTCTGAGGCAAGGGGACCGGTGAGAGGAAAGTGAGTCACAGAGAGAATGGGGAGGCGGTCCATTATGAGAAAGGTTGGGTTCTGTGAGACTGGAAGTACCACTAATGCTTGGGACGGGTAAGTGTTATAATCTTGTAACTGTTAAATTCAAGTTGAATCCCTGGTGGGGAGGAAATACAGCTGTGTACTTCCCTTTGGCTATCAGACTGACACTTCTTTTTATTTTGACATGCAGAATTAATGCAATTAACCAGCAAACAAGAATCTGTGCTTAAAGTTGACCTCCATAGAAAAGATACTACAAATTTCTGCCCTACTCTTGTAAAACCTCTGAGACAAAAATAAAATAGGGTCTTTATGTCAGAATGTCTACCCTATTTTGCTGGGGTGGGCTTTGATGAAAAACCTACCTGTGTAACAGGTGACAAAGAGAATTAAGACAAGGTGGGACACACATTCCCTTCCCTTTCACAAAGGCCCCGTTAATCTGTCTCACATGTACATCTATATGTCTTCTAGGGTTTGTACTGCAGTTCCCTATAAGCTGTTAGATGACCACAGGCACACTGGAGACAGGTTTCAACTCTGTTTCCTCCTTGCATCCCTTACCTGTCCTCCTATTTGACCAAGCTGTGAATAAACCTTTTACTAATTTCTATTTCCTAATTTCTCCAATAGGGAAATTGAGAAGGTGGATTTATAGACCTACATGCTTGGAAATAATCAGATTTCCATTATTACAGATCACTTTTGTCCCTACTTGAAAACAGGCAAGAGGGCAGAATGATTTCTGAGAGCATCAACACAAAAGAAAAGCTTTAACCAAGTTAGTAGTGTTAGTTTCGAGGGGTGGGATCATACAGCCACTGTGAATACAGAGCCATTAGAAAAATGGAGAGAAAAAGTCAGTTACTTCCTGTCACGGTATTATTGATATGCTAATACATTTCAAAGAGGTTTACCTGATAATCACAAATATGTTGAACCAAACATAAATGTGAGAAATGAATGGTTCTTAAGGGAGGGAAGGGATTAAGGACAGCCTAAGATAATAAAACTGTGGTTTTGAGCATTCCAACATTCCACAGCCACAGGAATTCTAATCAATAAGTCTAATAGAATCTTTAACACGTGTCACTTTTCCTATTATTGAGAACTTCGGTTGGCCAAGCATTAGATTGCATACATGCTTGAGTCAAGTATTATTTTGTGTCCCACGCAACTAAGGTGTCTTATTCCCACATTCTGATAAAGACATGGCTGAGTAGGTAGAAAAGTAGTTTCGAGAGAGAAATGCTAAGTCACTGAGGAATATCAAATTTAATAGCCATTAACAGCTAGGTCTGGCTTCTCTCTCTCTTTTTTTTTTTGCCTGTGTGTCTGAAATAATATTTGTAACATATAAGAGGAATATTATGGCTGCAAGTTAAATTAATCAATATACTAGGGCTGAAAGTAGAATCATTGCATAGTTTAATTCCATTGCTGTAACTTCATGAGGAGCAGCTGGTTCTAATTTTAAGAAAGATTCATCATTAATGGCTAATATATCTTACTTGTGACTAAAACTTTTATTTGTTCAGTTAGTTTGGTATTACATCAGATTTCAATTTTGGAAAGTAAATAGATAGTCATATTACAGAAGAAATCAGTATCACTTTAAATTGTGTTTTCCCCACAAAACAAATATCCCTATGCCAGGGGCATTAATAATAAGGGACAAAATAATGGGCCTGGCTGCATACAGTCCTTTGTCCATTTTTATAGGATTTCCAGTACTAATATTATGAGGAGATAATGGGTGCTTTCCAAACAGGGGTTGATCTTAAAATCAGAAGAAACAATGCAAGTGTTTTTAGCTAAGAAAATAGAGTATTTTAGTCAATTTTGACAATTAGTGTAATTTGATCACTTAACCATCAATCTAGAAAATTAAAGATTGTGGACACAATGAAAACTTTGTACAAAAGGCCAAATTTTGCTAATTTAAATATTGCCCACTAAAATAAGTTCCACAATTACCATGTAATTGGGTGGGAATACCCCAAGAAGAAATAATTCATTTTTATATAAATTTTCCTACAGCAAGGCAACGGCTGTCTGGCAAATGAGGTCTTTAACCCAATGTGGGGAAAAGATCATAACTTATGATCTTAGTTTTAGGTAAATTAGTATCTTTATCAGTTCTTTTTGCATGTTCTTTTATCGCATTTATTTATTTGGGGTCAAGAGAAGGGGTATATCTATCACACAAGTGACAATCAGGTCAATTTACAGGAATCAGTTTTCTCCTTCCATCTTGTGTGTCCAGGGATAGAATGCTGGTCATAAGGGTTGGCAGTAAGCACATTTACTCATGGAGCCATCTCACTGACCCTCAAGATCTCTCCCACCCACTTTCTTTTGAAATTTCATTTAAAGTACAATGCCAGTCTAAGATCTTTAGTTCTTCTGCCTAGGATTTCAAATTTAGCATGAAGGAAAAAAAAAAACGAACTAGAAATACCAAGTGTTCTCCACTAAGCAAAATAGAAAACCATATTATCTTTAGTTAGATTTGCCTATTTTTTCTAAATAAACTATGTTCAATTAATGGCAATTATCAAATCTAAAAATCAGCTGAAGTACCAAATGGCAGCTTTTCTCCAAGCATCCCCCCCCCATTCCCATCAATCTCTACTTTCCATTTCTTGTTCTAAGCATCTCTATGCTAACTACTGGGGCCCATATTTCAGATCAGATTTATTTGCTACTTTGGGGGGGTAGCTATCTCATCTTTCATGCTGGGGTCATTGTCTCAGGCTTATCCTCTGTGCTTGTGAAAATACAGGGGGTACAAGATTCTTGATGATAATCTCCTATGTATGTGCCTCTTCCTGGCTGAGCCAGTGAAATTTCTTCTGACCTAGGATCAGAGTACAATTTCAGGGTTTCCTATGTTGCTATAGGATGCTACACAGTCGATCTTGTTCTCCCTAACATCTCTACCCTGTTGGACTGAAGGGAATAGGAACTTCTTATCTTCAGCATCTCTGTGGTCAGGCACTCACAGAGCACCTAAACTAAGAGTTTCAAAGCTGTTGTAAGCAGGGAAGCCACTGGTAAATGCTAAGTCAGGAGAGTGCAGAGAAAGGGGGCGAATGCTAGCAAGATAAATGAACATCCTGAAAACAAACAAAAATAAGTCAAATGCTCTGAGAAACAAAGCCTTCTGAAAAGCAAAGTGAGGTTTAAAAAGCAGCTCAGAATAAACCAGTTGCCAGCAATAAAACTAAGGAAAGTCATAGTCCCAGAAATAAATTACCAACATCCACCTGGGGAGGTAACTCTGGATAGCAGGGCACAAGCAGCCTATGCTGGGATCTCCTGCCAATGTGGGTTACTTCTCTAATTAAAGTGGATTGTCCTTGGGATGCACATGGAGTGTCAAACTGTCAGTGACAATCTGCCACTTTAAGGGGAATAAAAATTGTTTTGTTTAGGATTATCTTAGCTATCCTGTTTTTTTCCCATATGAAATTGAGTATTGCTATTTCAAGGTCTGTGAAGAATTGTGTTGGAATTTTAATGGAGATTTCATGGAATCTGTAGATTGCTTTTGATGGAATAGCAAGTTTTTCTATGTTGATCCTACTGATCCATAAGCGCGGGAGATCTTTCCATCTTCTGCTATCTTTTTCAATTTCTTTCTTCAAAGATTTGAAGTTTTTATCATACAGGGCTTTCTTTTGCTTGGTTAGAGTTACCCCAAGATATTTCTTATTATTTGTGGGTATTGTGAAGGATGTTGTTTCTCTGATTTCTTTCTCAGTCCATTTATCATTTGTATATACTGATTTCTTTGAGTTAATCTTGTATCTAGCCACTTCCCTGAAGGTATGTATCGTTGTAGGAGTTCCCTGGTAGAATTTTTAGAGTCACTTATACACACTATCATATCATCTGCAAATAACTATATTTTGACTTCTTCCTTTCCAATTTGTATCCACTTGATCGCCTTCAGTTGTGTTATTGCTCTAGCTAAAACTACAAGTACTATATTGAATAGATATGGAGAGAATGGACATCCCTATCTTATTCCTGATTTTAGTGGAATTGCTTTGAGTTTGTCTCCATTTAATTTGATGTTGGCTATAGGTTTTCTGTAAATTTGCCTTTATTACGTTGAGGTACATTCCTTGTATTCCTTCTCTCTCCAAGACTTTTATCATGAAGGGATGTTGGGTTTTGTCAAGGGCTTTTACTGCATCTAATGAGATGATTGGGCTTTTATCTTTCAGTTTGTTTATATGGTAGATTATGTTGATTGATTTTCATATGTTGATCCATCTCTGAATCTCTGGGAAGAAGCCTAGTTGACCATGGTGATGTGTTCTTGGATAGGGTTTGTGAGCACTTTAGAGCTATGATAATAAAACCTAACAGTATTGGCATAAAAAACAGACAGGTCAATCAATGGAATTGAATCAAAGGCACAGATATAAACCTACATACTTATGTAAACCTGATTTTTTGGTAAAGAAGTCAGAAAGACACAATGGAAAAAAGAAAGCATCTGCAAGTGGTACTAGTATAATTGGATCTCTGCATGTAGAAGAATACACTTGATTCATATTTATTACCCTGCACAAAACTCAAGTCCAAGTAGATCTAAGACCTCAACATGAATCCCGGTACATTGATCTTGATAGAAGAGAAAGTAGGGAATTGCCTTGAACACATTGGCTCGTGAGATAACTTCCTAAACAGAACACTAAATGCACAGGCACCATTTGCCCTCTATTGAGTTGCCTCCAACCAGCCCTGATATGAGGGTTTGCATATAGTTTTATTGTAACTTGCTGTTCCATCTTTTGTTGATATCCCTGAGAGGCCCGCTCTTCTCTGAAAGAGTGGATCTTGGGGAGAGGGCAAGTGTGTGGGGTAACTTGGAGGAGTGTAAAGAGGAGCAACTGTGGTTCAGATGTATTGTAAGAGAGAAGAATAAAAAAGAAAAAAATAATAGTATATTGTCAAAGCAAATATGATGGCCTGAGAACATGAGTTCGTGTTATTCTAAATACCATATTTCAATGCTATAGTTTCATGATGCTAGTTGTCTGTTAATATGTTCCAAAAGGATTTTACTTAGCCAGGTGTTACGGTTCACACCTTAATCCCAGAAATTGGTAGGAAGAAGCAAGTGACTCTGTCTAAGATTAAGCTCATGCTGGTTTACATAGTTAATTCTGAGCAAGCCAAGGATATACAGTAAGACCCTTTCTCAAAAATAAATTTTTAAAAATTTAAATGATTGTACTTGATAATCACAAAGATGTTAGGTCAAACAGAAATAACAAATAGCTTTTATGAGGACTAATGATGACCCAAGAAAATTTAGCTTCAAATCTGAACCATGCCAATTCTCCACTGCCACAGACTTTCTCATAAGTTAGAACCATAGAACCATCAGCACATCTGAGGCTTTTTTTCTGAGAATGTCAGCTCATCACGAGATGGGTTCTTCTGAGGTTCTCAGTGGATTCTAAAGCCAGTGAATGACATTTTTTTTTATTTAGGTTAGAAACAATCTTGTTTCACATGCCAATCCCAGCTGCCTCTCCCTGCCCTTCTCCCCCACCCTCGCCACCAGGTCCTCCAGTCCCCCACCTAATTTCCACTCTGATCCCCAGGGAGGGTGAGGCCCTCCATGGTGGATCTCCAGTAACTGTCATTTCATCCAGGGCAGGGCCTAGGCCCTCTACCAAGAGTCCCGGCTGAGAGAGCCTCCTGTATTGTGGCATGGCCACTCAAAGTCTATTTGTACGCCAGGGATAAATACTACCCAAGGCCCCATAGATTACCTAGGCCTCCTCACTGACACCAACATTCAGGGGGTCTGGGTCAGTCCCATGCTTTTCACACAGTCATCAATCTGAGGTCCAAGAGCTCCCCCTTGTTCAGGTAAAGTGTTTCTGTGGGTTAAACCAGCCCACTCTTAACTCCTTTGCCCATCAGTTCTCTCTTTCTGACACTGGATTCCAGGAGTTCAGTTCAGTGTTGAATGACATTTTGTTGAGAAACAGGATATTAACACACTCTTCATAATATTTGTTAATCTCAAATGTTTATTGCAAAAACAATAAGAGAAGTCTGACAGATTTGCATTAGCTAAGAAATCAGTGTTAACACCATCAGCTGTGGGGGAAATCACACTGATGTCGCAACACTACAATGCACGGAGCACACACAGTGAAACCTCCAATGTAGCCATAATGCACACCCTAAATCTAAACGCAAGCACATATCAGGATCTTTCTCCCTGAACTTCCCTCAACTCTCTGGTCACCATGGGATGCATCAAGAGAATTCAAATGAGACAGCACAGTGTAGAAAATAGAGATCCTTACAGAGTAAAGTGAGCATTCTCAAGAGCTGAGTGGACAGTGGCCTGGCGGGCCATGGGTGAGGGAAGCACTCACGTGGGGAGGGCGAGAGTGGACAAAGGGACCAGAATACCAACCCACATTTTCAGACATTCTTTACACAGTTTCTTAAGGTTTCTCAAATAGACATATTCCTGAGGGACGTTTTCCTGTGCATGTGATTGACAGGCTCATTTGGGCTAACTCTTAAGGAGGAAAGGTTTGCCTTTGTTCTCTGTCTGAAGCCCTGACTAGATAGTAATCTTAAGGCCGCAGAGTCTCCACCCAGTCATGTCTCCACCCAAGTTCAGAGATATGACTCAGATCTCATTCTTCTGACTAGTTTTCATTCCTGCAGCTTTCATTTCTGCTTTTACAAGCTGTTGATTATGAAGGAAGGGCCCCCCCCTCAGTGCCCTTCAAGGCTGTTAACATCCACTTACCGGAACTATCAGGCACACTGCATCAGAGGGGTTCCTTTTACAGGTTCTTTGTCTTGCTGACAAAAGAATTTTACAAGTGCTTTCAGAAGGAAACTCAAAAACAGTATTACAGAAGTCATCAGAGAGAGAAAACAATGGGGGTAGGCAAGATAGAGCTCTCAACAGTGGCTGGAAGGAAGGGGAAGGATGAGGGGGCTAGGAAGAGACAGCTATGTTTTCTAAAGTTAGATTGAAGTCAAGCAAGTGGTCAGGGTGGTTACCTGTAGTCCCGCAAGGAACTTTAGAGGTAGAAGGAGGAAGATGATGAGTTCAAGGTTATCCTCAGTTGCATAGTGAGTTTGAGTCCAGTCTGAGCTGTATGAGACCTTGCCAAGAGTGTGTGTGTGAGAGAGAGAGGCAGACAGAGACAGAGACAGAGAGAGACAGAGACACAGAGACAGCAGGATGGAAAGAAAAGGAAAAGGAAAGCAGGCAGGCTTAGCAATAGATGTCTACAGCAGCTATATGGCTTTCAGGCTGTTTTCAGAGAGACAACAGAATGGGTGTCAGGGTTAGCAGGCTAAAATGATGCTGGCAGAAGTCCAGGAAAAGGAGTTGGAAACAAGGGAGAAAGAAAGTTAGACTTTTAGAATTGGAATTCAGAGTCTGCACTATTAAGGGCTGTACCATTTTCTTTTCAGTGTATTATTTTATTTTCTACTTTCTGACCAGTCTATTTTAGGTTGTAAACCAGGATATTCTCCTTGAGACAGGTGGTCCTTTATCTGTATGTGAGAAACTCCTGATGTCTACATCAAGAAAATATTATGACCCATGGGGCAAGCCATTCGTAAAAGAGGTCACTGACCATCACCCATGCTGTCTATATCAGAGGATGGGCCTATGCTGGTATTCAAACATTTCATAGGGAGGACTCCCTAACACAGAAGGCACCCACTATGTTATCTGAAAGGATGGCATCAGCTGTGTGTCAGACAGCTGTACCAGAAAATGCTGGTATGTCCAAAATGTTACACGGGAAGAAGCTGGCTCCAAATACCCCATTCCTTACCTTTCCTCCTGCCTAGTCCCACTACCACTCTCAGCTGCTGTGTCCCCAAAATGTAAGAAAAAGATGAGACTGTCTTTTATGTTAAAGGAGACTTGAGTTTTCTGATTGTTTTCGTTTGCTGTAATAAAGTCATGGGCAAGAACAACTAAGGGGAGGAGAGCATTTATTTGACTTATAGATCACACAGCTCATTGCTCAGGTGTAGAGTGTAGCCTTCCCTGCCATCCTCCTGGGCCCTGCCACAGTTGTAGTCCCCAAATAACACACAAGACATTGTATTAATTATGAAGCTGTTGGCCATTTGTTTCTTAGTGGCTATCTCTGACTTAAGTATTTTGTCCACAATTGTTAATATAAGTATTTTTCTTACTGGAGAAAAGGTCAGGACCTCTTACTCCTCTGGTGGGCTACATTGTCTGTGACTCTGCCTCTCTTTCCCAGAATCCTCCTTGACTCTTAGTCCCACTTACCTTGCTTCCCTATTGGCCAACAGTGTTCTATTGACATATATACAAGACTTCCCCATCACCCATGGAAGCCAAGGAAGCTTCCAACCAGAGACCAGGAAGAAATGATGTTTACTGGCTTGCTCTCCATGGCTGATCAGCTTGCTTTCTCAGGACTACATGACCAGGAGTGGTAATGCCCGTTGTGGACAGGATCCCACCATATCAGACTTTAGTCCCACAGGCTAATCTGATGGAGGCAATTCCTAAACTGAAGTTCTCTCTTTCCAGAAGGCTCTAGGTTGTGTCAAGCTGAGGGAGACTAATGGAGACAAATTACAAAACACTGTTTTCTTGCTATGAAAAGTGTTATTGGATTAGGTGCAAAAATTTACAATGTCTTTAGTTAGAAACAACATAAATGTTCTATTTTGTAGTATATATTTTAGGCTAATGTTCATTTCCTTATTTTAATAATCATAACAGGGCTGGAAAGATGGTTCAGTAAGTAAAAGGCCGCCACCAAGGCTGCTGTTCTGCATTTAATTCCCGGGGCCTACATGATGGACATAGAGAATCAATTCTTACAAGTTATTCTCTGATCTCCACATGTGAGCTGCAGCATGTGCACACTCATACATACACATGTGCACACACAATATATAAATGAATGAAAATTTAAGAAATAAGCCACAGACAATCTCAAATCATTTAAGAGTGAAAATTAGAATCATGTTGCAACCTACACTAATAGATTTGAAATAAATCCTAAATGTATTTCAGAAATAATGATAATTCAAATACAGGCATATCAACCACACTCCATTCTAAAAGGGAAGCCACACCTATGCTAAAGAGCCAAGAGTGCTGACTTATTAGGTTACTAATAGTAGAGGTTTGTAATGTTAGAGAGACTCTAAGCTTCCACAAACTGAGATAACGAGACTGTCATCAGATGACATCTTCAGACCATAGGAGATTTCCTCATTTGACTGAGGTCAGTCGGCCTGGTGTCCTCACCAACGTATCAGGGAAAAGCCCTGGTTTCTGGCTTTCCTTTGTTCTGTAGTTAGAAAAACTGCATGAAACTCCATCCACATTGGAAGACAGTAATCCAAGCAACATGAGTTTGTCAATTTATATTTCATTCAAGAATTTCCTTTGAGGAGAGAGCTGAGCTTTACTCGGATGGTGAGAACATTAGCATTTGGAAAATGAATGTGAAGGGCTTTCGGGAAGGACTTGTATGATTCTCAAAACCTTTAATAAGTCCCACATTATTTCACTATTTAAATAGAATCTTTCACATATACTAGAAAAATCTAGAATTTGGGGGAATTTCCAGAGGTTTATATTTAAACACATTTTATGAGACTCAAGGTCAATGGGTGTCATTTAAAACATTCTCATCCTTCAAGTGAAGCTCCTGGTACCAACCATTTTTTAAAAAATGAGAGAATGAAAAGCTTATTATCAAAAATACTATAAAGAACTATTTTAACATAAAAATTTAAAAATTAAAATTTAAAAACTTTGTCAGTGTTAGAGCCTCTGTCAGGCCTTTATTCTATTGCTAAATCAGTAAGAGTGATTCTGTGATTTTTTCTAAGGTTCTAAAAAATTACTTTCTTCTAAGTTATGGTTGTATAAAGAGATTAGGACTGGAGCAACTGTAGCCATTTTATTGTCTTGAGACAAATGTGGTCAAAACATACTATATAAAAAAAGTATTAAAGAAACCACAACCTAGCTGGGCAGTGATGGCACAAACCTTTAACCCCAGCACCTATGGGAGGCATAGGCAGGAGGATCTCTGTGAGTTCGAGGCCAGCCTGTTCTATAAAGCGAGTTCCAGGACAGGTTCTAAAGCTGTACAGAAAAATCCTTTCTCCAAAAACAAAACAAAGAAACCACAACCTGAATGGCAGGGGTGATTGATGAAAGGATACAGCTAAATAGGGTAAAAGAAGAAAACAAAGGAGAAAAAAGAAGTGCTTTATTTAAAGTTTATAAGTTTTTAAAAGTATTTTACTTACATTTTTATACATTATATTTTGATCAAATTTTCCCTGACTCCTCCCGTATCCCCCACCTCTCTACCTATCCAACTTGATGTTCTTTCTCAAAAATAAAACTAAAACAGTAAGAATAACAAAACAAAACAAAAAGATAAAAATAAGCAAAGTAAAAATAATCAGTAAGACAAAAAAATACTAAAATGAAAGATGTGCATGTGTGCATGCACCCATACACACAACATCAACATGGCATCTGTTTTGCGCTGGCATAGGGTCTGCCTTGGAGTGTGGTTGATGTGCCCAGGGGCACTCCATTGGAGAAAACTGACTTTTCTCCATTCTAACAGGTATCAATTGCAAATAGCTTGTTGGTTAGGGGTGGGACTTCCGTCTGCTTCCTTTCTCAGTGCTGGGATTTTGTCTGGCTTGAACCTGTGCAGGTCTTGTGCATGCTGCCGCAAGCTCTTTTAGTTCATATGTGCATCAATCCTGTTGTGTCTGGAAGACACCATCTTCTTGGAGACATCCATCACCTCTAGCTCTTGAGAATCTTTCTACCTCCTCTTGCACATTGATCTCCACACCTTGATGGGGACAGGGGGAAGTTGTTGATGAAGGCAACACATTTAGGGCAGAGTGTCCCAAAGTCTCTCACTCTCTGCACATTGCTCGGTCGTGTGTCTCTTTTTAATTACCATATGCAGCAAGAAGTTTCTCTAATGAGGGTTGAGTGATGCATTAATATATAGTTATAACAGTATGCCATAAGTTGTCATTTTATTACTATTTTTGTTTAGCAGACCAATCTAGTCGCAGGTTCTTGACTACTTTGAAAGTGTTATACATGGGTTCCATCTCATGGAATGTGTCTTATGTACAGTTTTTAAAAGGTGGTTGGTTAACCCAATAGCATTAGTGCCACTATTTCACCAGTAAGTCTTGTAGGCAGATCAGTCTCTCTTGTACATCACAGGGTTTACACCTGGATAAAATGATGGTTACTTTCCCACGCTGGTAGCATGCAAAGTACCTTCTAATATCATGAATGCTAGTCAGTCAAAATGAAGCTTCTAGTTGTATACCAGCTCAATTTCTCCATGTTCAATAATATAAGTAAAGTTGTGCCATCAACAGAAAGGGCTTACCATGACTGACCATGATTTTAAAGTACTGATGAATATAAAGAATGACTCTATATACTTCTGACTTGAAAATACCTGGTGACAAAAAAATTCCACAAGTTTTCTAGTGCCACCATGATGTGCTGTCTACATCAGCTAAGTTTCTACATAAATAAGAGGAAAATGAGTTTCCTCCAAATTTATGCACCCCTGCACCAGAGAGCAAGTAAGTCTACATAGCAACAGCATTCTTTTAGAAGAAGTAATGTAAAGTAGATCCATATGGAACTTTTTTCCATTTAGGAATTTGAAAAGGGAGAGCACACTGGAGGAGAGGCTGCTTAACTTACGGCATGTGCAGCTTTCTTCATCAGATTTCATTTTAAAGCATATTGTTCTGCCTGTCTCCTCCCCAAGAGAGAAGGCAGAACATAGTACATTGGCTTGTGTTTCTTCCAGTTGGTTCCCTAGAATGGATGCCAGTGTGAAATCCGTGAAGAGAGAAGGGTATTTTATGGCTTAAGTGAAGAGTGAAAATATCTAATCAATTGCATATGTTGAAACCACCTTCAAAAAGCAATCAGGCAGGAGTCTGTAGGAATCTGGAGTTCATGTACATGCATCTGATAAGAGGAAAGAGCATTTTTCCAAAAAGAATTTCTGGTCCAGCCTGCATTTCTCAGCAGGGCAGCAAGTTTGGAAAGAAAAATGAGTGTTTCTGGTGTCTTGTGCTCTTGCTGATGTAGCAAAGTCATTTTAGTTCTGTTATAAAAAGGAGCTGGCTGGGCCCTAGTGACATTTTCTGATCTCAAATGAGGCATCCAATTATCTTATTAGATTATTAAATGGATTGTCATGGAAGGTCTGGATGTCACAACCAGGCAATTTCTGCATCAAGGTCAGGTTGGAGAAAAAGTGTTCCCTTTTCGAGTGTTTCTGAACCCTTCCCTCCTGCAGAACGGATATGTGGTACTGCCACAGCACCCCTTGTTCCCTCTGCTCCAGCCCAGACCTCCTTGTTCATTGATGCCTCATCCTTCAGGAGACTGGCTGTGACACACAAGATCCAGCTACTGATAATGATATTCAGATCTCCAGAACTCATGTAAAAGCCAAGGACAGTAACACAGGCATCTGTAATCCCAGCACTCCCACAGGGAGATGGGAGGCAGAGAAAGGGGAATCTTCAGTTAGCCTGGTATACACCATGGCAAAAAAGATAGGAGGTAAGAACTGACACTCAAGGTTGTTCTTTAACCTCTACACACATGAAGTAGTATTCACGCATCTTCATTAACATGTATCTATTCGCACGCACGCACATGTTCACACACACACACACACACACACACGCACACACACACACACAAAACAGACACACCATACAAAAGATTTTTAAAATCTACAACACAGACTTACTGGACTGCTACCCACTCCTTCACGACAAGTCACTCAATCTGTCTCTGGAGTGTTTGCTCTGCTAAATGAATTTCTCTATAAACTGTTTGCATCTCTTGACTGAATTCTTTTCTTCAAGATGACAAGGTCTGACACTCCTATTCATTACCTGCTCACATGACAGAGAGAAAGTGCTTAGACCTCTCCTTGTTTATATGAAGCTATCATGGTAGAGATGTCACCTTCATAGCCTATCTAATGCTAACTACTTTCCAGAGACCTAATCCCCATTATCATCATGTTAGGGATTTGGACTTCCATATAAAGATTCATGGAGTGCAAAACTTCAGTTCATAACAGCTTCATGTTCTCTTAAAAGGTCTGTTACATCCTCCATTGATATGCACTGGTGGTTAATATTAGGTATCAGTCTAACAAGATTAAAGGATATTTAGGCAACAGGGAAAGTGTTAGTTCTGGGTGGATCTGTAAAGCTACATGCTAGGAAAGGTGTGGAGTATACTGATTGGTGAAGAGTCGCCTTCACCATGGCAGGCACCATCCAATTGGCTGAGAACTAAAAAATAACTAGGTGATAGAGGAAAAGTTGATTCACTGTCTGTCTTCTGGAGCCATGACACCACCTTCTTCTTACCCTTAGACTTCAGAACAGATTCTGTGACCTTCTGACCTAGGGACTCGCACCCATGCCCACTCCCATTCTAAGTTCTCAGCCTAACAATATCATCACTGACTTCTTGAGTTCTGAGATCTTTGAACTTTGACTGATCCACACTAAAGGTATACTTGGTCTCTTTGAGCTCTTTAGAAGAGATTGTAGGGTTTCTCAGCCTCCACAACAAAATATGGCAAGTTCATTAACAAATTCTTTCTCATCTATTGGTCTATCTGTCTGTCTATCTATCTGTTTACCTACCTATCATTTAAGTTGATCTGTCTCTAATTATCTATATGTTTATCTGTCCCTCTCTACTTCTCTCTGTGCATCCCACTCTCTGTCTCCGGATCTTTCTGTATATCTATCTATCTGTCTATCTATCTATCTATCTATCTATCTATCTATCTATCATCTCTACTCCTACCTGTTTTTTTCTCCAGAGATCCCTGGATACCATGACATTCACTGTAGTTGCAGCTCTGTTTTGTTTTCCTGCAGTGATGGAGACCGAATCCAGAGGCTTGTACATGCTAGGCAAGCACTCTCCCATTGAGCTATATTTCCAGCCTATATACTTATTGAGAAACAGACTTTTATGAGACAGCTGCTCTGACCAATTACATCACTAACTAATAGATATGCTTATACTGTTCAAATGAATGAAATATAATTCCTTTTTTGAATAATGTACTAAGCATTTTCCACAATTTTATTTAGAAAAGCCAACTCAGAAAAAAGTAAGCAAAAGCTATTTGAAATTTCTTGTTTTTGGGAGAACTGCTATCAGCCTTTCAAGATATCTCTTTTATCTGTCCACATGTACCTAAACACAGGATTTTACAGAAAAAGCATCCACTACATATGACTTGTTACCATGTCTTGTGGCAAATTTTTCAACCAGAAATCTTTCCTCACTACTATAGCTGCTCATCCTTGTGGGCTTCACAGTAATTATCATAGTTTACTTTCTATTGTGATACACAGCATGACCAAAATTAACTTGTGGATGGAAATGATTTATTTCAGCTTGTAGCTTACAGTTCATTGTGATGGGAAGTCAAAACAGGAACTCAAGGCAGGAGCTGAGGCACAGAACACAGAGAAATGCTGATTATTGGCTTGCTTGGTTTGTTTTCTTTCACACTACAGGACCACCAGCCCAAGAATGCAACTACTCACAGTAGACTCAGCCCTCTTCTGTCAATCATCAAGGTGCCCCACAGGCTTGGTTATAGGCCCATCTGATGGGTGTAACGTGCATTCTTCTCACCAGCCTGGCCCCAGAACCACGTCAGTCCCAAATGAACACGGAGGATGCTATATTAATTATGAAGCTATTGGCCGTTTGCTATGGTTTCTTAATGGCTAGTTCTGAATTAATTATTACTCCATAATTACTAATATATATTTTATAAGGTCTTACCTTACCAAAGAGGCAGCCTCATGTGTCCTCTCTTCCCAGGATCACATGGCGACTCCCTACTCTTGACTACATTTCCCAAAATCCTCCTCGACTCCTAGTCCCACCTATCTTGCCTCCATATCAGCCAACAGTGTTTTATTTATCAACAGACAAGCATATACACAGGACTTCCCCCATCAAATGGGGATTTTTTTTTAACTGAGAATCCCTCTTCTCAGATGTGACTCTAGATTATATCAAGCTGACAGAAGAATTGACCAGCACAGTAACTGCAGATAGTCCATGAGAGCAATTGTTCAAGTGCCTTTCTCCACTGGTAGCTGTTTTGCTTATTGCTGAGAGGAGCAGCATGCCTGGACAGCTCTATGATGTCCTAAAACACTCCTGAGGGGAAGGGTCTATAATGTGTGATGGTCAGTTTTGGTTGTTTGCTGGATGGATGTCAAGAATTCTGTAAAACACACTTCTGGGAATGTCTGCATAGATATTTTTGGAGATGACAAGCATGTCAGTTAGCAGACTGAGTGGAAAATTTCATCCTGAACACAGATGATATCATTCAACAGTGCAGGAGCAATGATGGAATGAAAAAGACGAAGCTGATGTGTCTTCCTGGTGCATCCCCTTGAGCATGCTCCCATTTTACTGATGGAGATGATATACTCCAGATACCTAATTCAGCCTTTGAGAGTGAACTTGCCCAAGTGACTTCCAGTATCAGATGGGGAAGATAGCATTGTCTTTCTTGTTCTAAGGCTTCAATCCTTCTTGGGCTGAACCACTTCCTATTTCCCCTGCTCTTTAGCTTATAGGAAGCTCGATAGGTCCTGTAAGCTCAGCTACTAAATCCCCTCTCCTAACTATGTGTATTCTATTGGCTGTGATCCTCAAAGAACGCAGGCTCCTGCAGATGGCAAATGATGACCACATTTCACATGTTGCCTTCCACAGAGGTTATTTTCTCTTCCTGAAACCCACGAGGGAACCCGTTTTCCCACACCCACCTCAGCTGTTAATCTTATTCGCTCTCATTATCTTTAATAATCTGATTATTCAAACACCTTTTCTGATTGGGGATCTTTCTTTGTATGTTTTGGAGGAAAAGGTTGAAAAGGTTAATTATGTATCATGGCTATCCTCAGACTTACAATCCCCCTGCTTCAGCCTTATTTAAGATATTTAGAAAAAGACATAATTCTAAGTTTGCACACAGAAATGGAAAGAGATGTGAGTTTCTTACCCACAGGAAGACTTGAATGTACTCATTGATGCTACACAGTCCTGTTTATTACATCCGTTTCCCCATGTGTGTCTTCTCTGGAATGGGAATAGCTTGGTTCTACTTCATGGGTGGAGAAACAGCAGCTCCAGTGACAGAGTGTGCCATTTACGTGGTAGATTTGGTTAAAACAGAGTTATGCTGACTCCTGGTGCAGAATTCCTCTGCAGCTGCATGCCAAGGAAACAGCATGTGATGGCAACAGTCTTTGCTATAGCTTGTAGCCAAGGCTACCCCTGACCCAAACACTGAAAAGCTCCAGACCACGCTCCAACTAAACCACACTCTGGGAACAGACTCCAATCTTCTCTGAGTCCATTCAACAAAGGACTTTGTGAAATCTACCCTCACCTCAGCCTTAAGAAACCACGATTATGAAGTGCCATCAGCCAAAAGTTCAGTCTTCCTCAAGGCAGTGGAGAGATATAGTTTTCTTCCACTGTATTTCTGGTTCTTGGAGTCCTGTGATGATGCAAATTAAATATTCGATAAATAAATCTCACAGTGACCCTGAGGCCATTACTTATTCTACCTTGTGTAATAAATACAGATTCATGGCAGAACTTAACTATGTAATTGCTGGCCTATCAATAAATGTTTGCCTGAGGGCACTGTGCTGAGTACACGAGGCCACTGAAGGATATGAGATGCCTCATTTTTAAGGAGCTCATAACCCAGGCAGGAAGGGAAATCATCACCACATGAAAAGGCCACCACCACACACAGTGTGAACATCTGCACTTGATTGGGGAAGAAAACCACTTAACCCTCAGAGGCCGACTCTGCTGGAAATGCTATAAACATCTTCAGCGAATCCATTCCCACAACTGCAAGGATTGTTGTTTTCCCTTAACACACAGGAAATTCAATAAATAAAAGGGGCTTTAGCTGGGATCAGGAAATGATGGCATTTTTGTGTCAGTTTGGGGAGAATGAGATGGCAGAGGCCTGACCTCGGGTACCGTGAGTGAACTTGATCTCACAGCAGAAACCCAGATGCTAAGCAAGCCTGCTGGCCCAACTGAACCTGGAAAAGACTATTCTGAGTAGTGCAGTCAAGGAAGATGCCTGCAGTGATTGAAGTACTTAGAAAGAACATCCCCTCCCACACACACACACACTGCTAGACGGCTCAAAAATGCCTCTCAGAAGGGAGATACCAGACTTCCAGAGTCTGCAGCTGTCATACTGAAAATCAGGAGTGGAACCTACCATGTCTCTGTTTCCACTCAGATGATTAAATTTAGTATACCATTAACTTGAAAAGGGCAAATCAAAAAACCTAAGCATAACCCCTTCTGAGTGATGCATGGGTGGGAGGAAGGCCTCGGGGAAAGGGTTGAACACTTCTATGAGTTTCTTTAGCTGTGTGCATAAGCACATAAGCTGAACGAGATTAGTCAATGGCAACTCATCATATCTAAAGATCCAGGACAGTGGTTCTCAACTGTGATGACTTTTTTACCTCCAAAGAACATTTGACAGTGCCTGGAAGCCATAACTGGAAAGGGTAGGTGGCCACTAGCAGCCAATGGGAAGAGGCCAGAGAGAGACATTTCTGGCATCGTATACTGTACACTCAGGCTCCCACTGTAAATATTCATACTACCCAAACTATCAGTAGGATGCAGGCTGACAAACCCTTCTCTAGGGTGATCGGGATAGGACTGAAACTGTTTTGGTGCCAGAGAATGCCATGTGGAATACAGCAAGAGTTCTCAGTCTGCCAGGGGCATTTACTATTTTGTGTAACCCAGCAATAATCTGAGGTGACTGATAATGAAACTCTATGGTGTTGCTGATTATGGCAAACCATGCCACCAACATGAGAAAGGTACAGCATGTGAGACTAGTTCAAGCCTCAGTCCACAGTCTCAGCATGGGAGTTGCACTCTGTGGTTCTGGCATATGAGAAGCGGTTCCTGAGGCCCTGCACTCCACATAACCCATAAGGGTATGTGCAGCAACCACAGACTGCCATTCAACAGTGTTAGTGAGGGAGAGATGGAAGAATGGAACCATGGTTTCAAGGGGACATGGCTTTACAAGTGTATCAGGGATTAATGATTTTTAAAAGTTCAAATGAGAACTCACCAAGTAGAAAATGAGCGTGTATCAAAGGTTTTATTCAACTCTTCAATCAGTAAAGAAACTAATAAGATATCATCAAAGGTTCTGAGACAAACACAAACATACTTAAGTTGCTGAATCAGGGATACTAAAATGTATCTACAAGTAACAGCAGACTGGCATTTTCTGCAGAGGAGGGAATTTCAATGTCCTTTCCCAAGACAGAAGTTATGACTTTTCTGTCATGGATGTGTCTTTCTCAGTGCTATCAGTTATCAACAACTTAGTTGCTGAGTAACTCAAAACCAGTGAAAGATCCGGAGCCCCAGAGAACCAGACAAACAGGAAGGGTATGTTTAGATAATGCTTGTATTCTGTAGAAGAGATCCCAAAAGGGTTTGGTCCACTTCTAAGTTCTTGGCAATTTTCTTGCAAAAGTTTTGTGATTGTTGCTCATGGAGCTATTATGATGTGCTTTTGCTGTTTGGAATGAAGGAGAAAATTTGGCACATCAGGAAGGAGGGGGAAAGAATCAAAGAGGCAAAGCCCTGAATGTTAGAGGTCAGAAGATTCAGTAAGAAAGTACTGGGTTGGCAATATGGTTCCCACATAGTAACTGTTCTTACTTAGGGGTGATCTTACCATGGGGTGAAATGTCTGCCAGGTTCTGCTGTTCCTGGAATCTAAGGTAACTGCAGATTTAGGACAATGACTACAGACAAGACATACAGGCACCTTCTAGGAAGAGGAAATTTTTAAAAACTGGCAGTTAGATATCTAAGTTATTCTTTTTTATCATTTTTATTTTAATTTTAAATAGCTTGTTTTACATGTCAATCCCAGTTCCCTCTCCCTCCCCTCCTCCCGCAACTCCCCTTCCCCCCCACCCTCCCACCCTATTGCCAAATCCTTCCACATAGGGGATATCTAGAGTCTGTCATTTCACTCTGGGTAGGGTCCAGGCACTCCCCTAAGAGTCCAGGCTGAGAGAGCATCCCTCTTTGTGCTATAGGCACACGAAGACTGCTTGTATTCCAGGGATAGACACTGATCCACAGCTCAGGGCCCCATAGGTTGCCCAGGCCTTCTCGCTGACACTCACATTTGGGGGGTCCAGATAGGGATAAGACAGATTAGGTATCACCAGCTTATTGAGTGAGTAACATGTCTATGTGGAGAGTCAAACAGGGCTCTAAGCAAAAGCAAAGGAGACAGACAAAAATGGAAGCAGAGACAGTAGAATTTTACACTGCTTTTGGTTATCCTGAGTCCCAAAGCAAGGAGTAAATACTTCTCAGCAAATCCATTTATATGAACCTGTTGCAGTTCCTCAGGGAATTTTTTTTTTTAATTTTCCTCAGGGAAATTTTAAGGAAGGAAATAGACTGAGAGTAAAATGCAGAAATTGGATGTCAGACATTTAGTGATTCCAGGAAATATTAAATGACCATCCTTAGAGACTAAGAAAAGACACGACAGAGATAGCAAAATGAGATTTGTATAAGTAAAGACCAACTGTGATATATGTGAATGACTTTATAGTATAACCAGAGTCATTGGCAAAGGAATATACACTTAGATCAATGAACACAATAGACAGACCCACATACAGAAAGGTACAAAATAATTCCATGGATTAAAGACAGTTGAATTAAAAGTTTTTGAGTACTTGGATACCAGAGGCAAAATAATAATCTCTCTCTCTCTCTCTCTCTCTCTCTCTCTCTCTCTCTCTCTCTCTCTCTCTCTCTCTCTCTCTCTGTCTCTCTCTCTCTCTCAGAATTAACATATATCATAGATTTAAACGTCAAAGGTAAAACTATAAATCATTTGAAAGAGAATATTTAGCCTCCAGGACAAGGCAAAGAATTCTTAGAGCTGATATTAGAAGAAAGAACACTGGATAAATCTGACTTCACAACAAACTAAAAAGCTTTTGTTCTGTTAAAAAGTAAAAGACCTGCTTGGACTTAGGGGTGGTGGGGTTGCATTGCTCAGTGAATAAGACACTTGCTGCACATGTATGAGGAGTTGAGTTTGAATCTCCAGAATCCATGTAAAGCCGGGTGTGTACCTGAAATCCCAATGCTCCTATAGCAAGACGGCAGGCAGAGACAGGAAGATTCCTAAAAGTGTGTGGGTCAATTAGCCTGGTGGACACAGCAATGAACAAACAAAGACACCCTCAAATAAGGTGGGTGAATGGGACTCACAGACAAGACTGTCTTCTGACACCTTGGCATGTGTGCTTCCATACTCACACATGAACACACATACATACATACACATAGAGAGAGAGAGACTTTTTAGACTGAAAGAAAATATTTGTAAACAGCACATGCAGCAGATAGTATGTAAAATAAATTAAAACTCTAATAACTGAATAAACAATTATGAAATGGGAAAAAAATACAAGAACAAACATTTGTCCAGAGATAGAAAACAGATGGAAAGCTAACATACATGGTTCCACCCATGTAATATTCCTGAAATGATAAATTTAAAGAATGGAAAGGAAGTAATGGGTGGGAGGGAAGTTGCTGGAGATACAGAAAGGCAACAGGAAGGATATTTGTGGTAGTAGAATTTTCCTGAATCAGATCATATCCATGTCACATCCTGACTGTGACACTGTGCTGTATCCTTATAAGATGTTTCTAGGGCTATTTGGAAATGCTTTACAAGACCTATTATTTCTTACAAACATATGTGACTTGAGCCACAGGAAGACACGTGATTGACTTGAGAATAGACGCTCAAAACTGAAATTTAAAGATGATGGAGCTATTGCTGAAATGGTCAGGAGAATCACATAATAGGAAGTCAAAGTGGTGAGAATCCCATCTCCTTGTATTTTTAAATTGCCTTCGAGGTGAAAGCATATATTTGGTGCAGACACAGAATCGGGTAATAAAATGTACCATATGGTAAATTTTGCAAAGGTTTTCCTTGGAGAAGGGGGGTGCTTATGTGGAAATTACAATTATAAATGAAAAACATGCCTGCTTTCCTCAGTCCTGGTGAGTGATAGAAAAGTAAGAAACTGCAGGAAAAGGTGAAGAGGTAAGGGACCAGGCAGGATGCTGTTTAGAGTACCTAAGTTCAAAGTATGTCCCCAGACAGACTCAGGTACTGGAGCAGTACCTGAGGACTTGTTAAGAATGAACTTCCTCAAGTTTGCCTTGGTATCTCTTGGGCTAGAGCCCTAGAATCTGTGTTTGACCAGTGATGATATAGCCTAAGCCTGAGTGCCACAGGCTTACATCATCACTTTAGAGCGGGATTGATGGAGGCAATGTGGAGGGGAGCATGGTGGCAGGCAGGCAGGCATAGCGCTAGAGCAGTAGCTGAGAGCTCACATCATATCCACAAGTTGCAGGCAAAGAGGGAGAGACAAGGTTTGGTTAGGCCTTTTGGAATTTCAAAGCCATCCTCAGTGACACACCTCCCCCAACAAGGTCACACCTCCTAATCTTTCCAAAACAGTTCACTAACAGGGTGTCACCCATGCAAGTATTTGAGGGCTGGGGAAGCCATTCTCATTCAAATCATCACGAAAACTCCTCTTACATAGAGATCTTCAGACTACATTGGGTTTGCTTCTCCAGAGGACTGTGACAATCCTTTGGGAGCCCAAATTGTAGTCAGACCTAGTGATGACACAGGTAGAAAACCAAGCTAGAGATGGCCCCTTGGGACATGAACACTGCAGAGCATATGAGGTAGGACTGTATACTGAAATGCCTTCAAAAACTGTTAAGTCCAGCAAAGCAGTGGCAAATACTTGTGATATCTCTGCTTATGTGAAGCAAAACGAAAGCCATAGGAAATGATTCTGAATATAATTTAAACCTACGTCGTTAGGGAAAGCAATAAGCCTCTTAAGGATCACCCTTTGAGCTCCAGAAAGACTCCCATAGGTGGGAAGTCTTTCTTACAGCCATCATACTGTGAAAAGATTTTACCTCTTTAATTTTGTTTACATTAAAAATATGATGGTGTCTGAAGAAATTTTTTGAGGGGAGAGCTGTCTTGTTTAATTTGATT
Organism: Mesocricetus auratus; assembly: GCF_017639785.1. NCBI lineage: Eukaryota > Metazoa > Chordata > Mammalia > Rodentia > Cricetidae > Mesocricetus > Mesocricetus auratus. The sequence continues at coordinate 114,486,746 of NW_024429189.1, forward strand.
TCAGGTTTGGCTAAATCACACAGGCTAGCCTCGAACTCACAATCTTTCTACCTTAGCCTATGGGCTTCTGTGATTAAAAGTGTGATGTGTGCTATCTTTCTCCATGCTAAAGATTTTCTAAATTACGTATTTTAAGTGGTCTAGCTATACTATAGGTTAAGAAGGCAAATGACCCTAGGTCCTGGCCAACTCCCTACTTTGTGAAGTATCCAAGGAACATCCAAAAGTAAGTGACCTAAATCCCATGCATGAGAGGAGGGAACACTGGGGTGGGTATAGAAGTGGAATACACTTCTCTGTCCTGGAAGCTAGATATACTCGGTGGACAGAGTCTAGGTGAGGTGTCTGAAATGAGAGACAGAGAAGGTTTCTATCATTGTACCATGAGAATCCTGTAGATGTGGCACTCATGCAAAGATCTGGTTTTGTGTCAGAGGAATAAATAGCATATTTTAAGGTCCAGTAGGGAAATGACAAACACACTCCCAACTTAAGACAACAAGGGACCAATTTCATGTCCTCTGGATCCTAAAGAAATTTCACTCCCTTAACTTATTGTTCTCTTTCAAGAAAAACTGATATTTTACGTATTTACAAGAAATAGCCTAATTTTTAAGGGGTGGTTACCATTTTTAAATATTTAAACACTGAATATGCCATTAAAGGTACAAGCTACGGCATGACTCCAACAACTAAAGAAACAATAGCAATAATCAACAAGTGTGATTGCATGAACTGAGAAAACTCACACAGCAAAAGAAACAATCAGCAGAGGTAACAGATAGCCTAGCCTACGTAACTAAAGAGGATATGTAAGGGCTCAAAAACACCAAACACCAAAATATTTTATGCAATCAATAAATGGAAAAGTTAATTGGGAAGTTTTCAAGGAAGGCCAATGTGTGTGTGTGTGTGTGTGTGTGTGTGTGTGTGTGTCTGTGTCTGTGTCTGTGTCTGTGTATGTATAGAGATATATTTCATATGTATGTATGTGAAAGCTAATATACATATGAAAAACTATCAACATCTTTGTCAAATAGAAATTACATTAAGCTTCCATTTCACTCTAGTGAGAATAGTTTTCAGAAAGTGAACAAACAGCAGAAAACACTGGCAAGGATGTGTGGAAAGAAAAGCCCTCACACACTGCAGCTGAGAATGTAAGCTAGAGCAGCCACTGTGAAATCAGTGTGGGGCTTCTTCGGAAAGGAAAACAGTGCTACCATATGCCAGCTGTACCCAGCCTGAGCACGCACCCAAGGGAATATAAGCATATGGCAAAAATACGTGCGCATCATGCTAATTACAGCACTATAAAAAATAATCAAGATTTGGAAACAGCCTAGGTGTCCATCAGCAGTTGAACTGAAAAAGATAATGTACAATACACACACACACACACACACACACACACACACACACAGTGGAGTTTTATTAAGCAATGAGGAAGAACAGGATTATGTCATCTTCAGGAAAACTGATTGGAACTAGAGAACATCATGTCAAACAAAATAAGTCAGACTCAGAAAGATAAAGGAAGATCTCTCTCTCTGTCTCTCTGTCTCTCTGTGTGTCTGGGGGGAAATGGAGCTGACATGCAGGCAGAAGGGTAATGGTGATTAAGGAGAGGAAGGGGACCAGCAGGAAGGAAGAATGACGTGAACAAGAGAGGATGAGGTGAATGCTAATGAAGTACAATGATAAACATATGAAATGTTCCAATGAAACCCATCACTGTGTATACTAATTACAGAAAGCGCCCCGGCATATTCTCAGTTTGTAGCCCAAGATACAGAAGGCAGAGGTGTTTTAGGGGTGTGAGACCAGAGTGAGCAAAGGCCAAAGATGAGCAAACAGAATGCATGTGAGGATTGAAGTGGAGGGAAATGACTAATCAAGGCAGGCAAGATGAACAGGCATCTGGCAAACATTCCTTCTAGGAGGAGGAGACCTTGGTTCTTTGAACAAGAAAGGATCACTGTCCATATTCAAACACTACTCAACATGGTCAAAATTTGCCTGAGTATTCATGGAAACATGTGTCCCAAATATCCATCTGCAACCTCTCCAGGGGAACATATGGCAAAGTGGCTTGGAGAATGGGCTGAGGGCCAGGCTGCCCATATTTCAATCCCAATTGCATACACAGTACTTGTGCAACCTCAGATGAGTTGCTTGATATCTCTGTGGCTATTTGTTTATTTCTTTAATGATAATGAGGCTAATTTCAGAGACCAGTGCTTTGGGAGGCTAGAATGGACTAAAATACGAAGTGATACAATTCTGGATACATAGTGTTCAATAAATGTCTTCTCCAAGTGAAAGATCCATGAGTCAGGCAGTGGTGGCACACATCTTTAATCCCAGGACTCAGGAGGCAGAGGCAGACAGATCTCTGAGTTTGGGGTCAGCCTGGTCTATAGAGGGAGTTCCAGCACAGCCAGGCTTCCATAGGGAAACCTTGTCTGGTGGGTGGGGAAGACAGAGAAAAAAAAAGGGAGGAGGAGGAGAGAAAATCTCTGGCTTTCGTGAGTTGGACATTTGTTCCCATGACTTGTTTTGGAAAAATTTTTTGTGTCTCCTAACCACAATGAGCTGAACTTTTGAAACTCCTTAAAAAGAAGAGTTGAACTTTTTTAATTGATAAACAGGGAGGGGTCCGTGGTATTGCTCATCAGCCAAACTCTCCAACTTCCCTGGGAAACAACAGAATTTCCCAGTGCTTTGAAATAAATGAGGGTGCCATTGTCTTAGCTGAGATCACTCCCAAAGCAGAATCTGAACTAGGGTATATGAGGCAGGTGGCTTGGTTAGACAGTGGGTTCATCCCTTGAGTTCCCATTGGCAGGTAGCTCAGCTGCACTGGTTTATTTGGGAAATGACCTGGTGGACTCCAGGTAGCAGGTTGGGACAGACTGAGACAGAAAGAAGAGGCAGTTTATAACAGAGTGGGGATGGGGTGATGGAGCATCACCCTATGGATGCTCTTTAAAGTTGCTTCAACAAGGACAGGGAGGGGAAGGGGCTATCAACTGAATCTTATTCTGTATCAGCAATGATCACTGCATCTACAACAGTTCCCCTGCTTCCAGGCTGCTCTTGGGAATGAGCGCCTGCCAGAGGATATCTCAGTAGAGCTTCTGAGTGAGGCAGATACCTGGGATGGGCAGGTGTCAACAGGATGGGAGCCTCCTGTTAGGATGCAGATGAAACTCAAGTCAAAGAATCAAGAGTATTTGGACCTCAGATGCCTTGAATGGATTAAGTCTTGTGCTGGATCAGCTGGATCTCTGCAGGGTGTGAGCAGCACACCTATTTTGGCAGCTCATCAAACAGTGCTTACAAGTGGGCAGGGAATAGTGTTAACCCAACCATGTAATTCATTCCATCTTTTGGAGTCCTGCTGGGAAAATCAGAAAGTCACTGGTCTACCCAAGATTAATCAGCTCCTGATTAGATAGATGATGGGGAGGGTGCTTGAACTTGAAATTTTATAAGCAAAGCCTGAGAGGAGGGTCTCTATGTGAGGGATTGCCCCTATAAAGAGACACAGTAAGCAGACCCAAGGCAGGAGTGCAGAACTGTTGGACTTCAAATGTAAATGTCCCCCATAGGATCATGTATTTCAACACCTTGTCTACAACTGGCTTTAGAAGATTCTAGAACTTTGGGGCAGTGGGTGAAACCTTGCTGTAAGAAGTGAGTCACCTTTTGTGTCCCTTAAGGTTTAATAGACCAGCCTCACTTCCTGTCTATCTCTACTTTCTGGTTGTGGACACAGTGAACCAGCAGCCTCACACTCCTACTGTTGTGACTTCCTAGCCCTGATGGAATGTATACCTGATAACCATAAGCCCAAATAAACCCTTCCTCCCTTAATTTACTTCTTGTCAGTTGCACCTATTTCAGGGAGGTGGAGGGAGTTGTTGTCTAGACAATGATGGTCTCAAGTGCTGGACACTAAAGGAGACTTCTGAAATCACACCCTGATATCAATTCATAGAAGCTTAACCAGGAAAACAAATAGTAGTAATTTCCATGCTTTATGGTGGTCACCTACCAAACATAGCTAATGCTATGGTATATCGGATTTGAAGGCTGTTGTTTGTTGCTGATTTGTAGACATTTCATTAAAATGTCTGCACCACTGGGCGTTGTGTCATCATTTCATCCTTTGTGGTTAAGGATGAATTACCTTCAAAAGTCATGGCTTTGGCTGGAGCCCTTGTCTAGCATGCATAAGACACCAGGTTTGACTCCTGCTCCCAACAGAGAAGGAAACAGAGATGGGAGAAAGAAATTGACTAAAATCTTAAAAGTTTAGGTAAAAGATGTGTCAACAAATAACTTCAGTTGACAGTGATGGTTAATTTTCATTGTAAACTTGACACAACCTGGAATCACTTGAGAAAAGAGTCCCTATGAGGGACTGCTTAGATTGGGTTGGCCTATAGGCATGTCATGATCTTAATTAAGCTAATTGATATGGGAAGATCAGTCTCCACTATGGGCAACACAATCCCTAGGCAGAGGGTCCTGAACTGTATAAAAGTGGAGAAATCAAGCAAGCAAGTATGTATGAATGTATTCATTTCTCTCTCCTCGACTGTAGATGTGGTTGAGACAAGAAGTTTGAAAAAACCACTCTCTCCCTTCATGGCCCCACCATGCTGCCTCTGGTATAATGCTCTAACTCTTCTAATGCTTTACTTCTTCAAGGCCTGATTATGCTGCACTCCCTGGGGGTGAGGTCTAGAGCCTCTCTGCCCTACTAAGGTTCATTTTGAGGAGTAATTTCCTACATGATCCTTTTGTGAACCTACCACTCTGCAATAACACCAAGGAGAGAACAGAGAACACCACAGGAACTATCATGAGCCCCTGGGCTTCTCCCAGGGCTGGGGTATGAATCAGTGATGCTTGCCTAGCACACACGAGGCACTGGATGGTAGGTAGCCTCAGCATCAATACTATGTGTTCAAGGATCCTTGGAGTCCTTTGTGCCCTGTGGCGGTAAGTGAGCTACATTTAATAGGTTACCACTTCAAATTCAAGATTTTCAGTCAATAGCATGTAATAGAAAGACTCCTCTAAATAAACTGACATGGGAACACTGGATTGTTCTACTGCCCTGATCCTCCTTTAGATGTTATGCTGAAATGTTCAATGATTTATAGTGGGACAGAGTCTTGCATTGGGCTTGGTGGCTGGTTCACAGCATATGTGAAAACTGGATTTATTTATTCATTACTTATTTGTTTCTATTTTTGCAGTGCTGGTGACCACTAGACAAGTGCCTTGTCACTGAACTTCATCCCAGCCTTGAGAAGCAGACTTTTTTTTCCTTTTTTAAGTGTGTGTGTGTGTGAGAGAGTGAGAGACAGAGAGAGACAGAGACAGAACACACAGACAGACAGACAGACAGACAGACAGACAGACAGACAGACAGACAGACAGACGGAGAATATGATATGCTGGGAGACATATTAGACAACTTTTCCTTGTTTCCCCATGGGAGTCACTAGCTCTCTTTCCCTCCAAACATGGTCTTCTTTCCACTGCTATAACAACAACAGAAAGCCAAGAGACAATTTAAAAGAGGAAAGGTTTATTTGCCTCATGGCTGTAGAAATTTTAGAGCCTGCCAATCAGTCTCTTCTGTAAAGCAGAACATCACAGCAGGAGCAAACAGCAAAGCTGTTAACTTCATGGCTGAACATGACGCAAAGCAGAGAGAAGAATCCAAAGTTTTACAAGCCCCTTTAAGGCCATGCCCCCGTGACCTAAAACTGCACTAGGCCTCACCTTTAAAGTGTAACACCTTCCAATAGTACCAATCTGGGGACTAAGGCTTTAACATATGAGCCTTTGGGAGAACATCTCGTCTCCACCCTCTAATACTCAGATACTGTCCTTTCTCCATCATTCTTTGATGTGCAACAAGGTGCCTTTGCCTAGAGTTTTGAAAGAAGATGAATGGTAAGGAAAATTGTAAGACCTTACATCAAAGTAGACACCCTCATTTCCCTGACTTCTGGTCTTTCTGGCCTCATATTCCTAGGGTAGTCCTAGGTTCCACCCGTCTCCAAATTCCTCTAACAAAGGGTCTGCTCTACATCTTCCCTGCTCCCAAACTTCTGACTACAAATATAACTTCTCCAAACATCACACTGGCTAGCTTCCCTATTCTTATGCTCCTGTACAGCCCAAGGGGGGCCACCATCAAAGCCAAAGATTTAATTTCCAAATCAAAATGACATTCTCATGTGAAAAACAGAGGGGGTCTTTACCCTGAAGTCACTGTATGTATTTAATGGGATATACTTGTAGATGCCACAATTTAGCTATTGGTAGGAGGAGGAACCTATAGGAGGTGGTAACTTGTGGAAAAATCTCTTGGTCATTGTGGGTCTTGAAGGAGATATTTGAACCCATTCCTTCTGTTCTTCACTTCTTGGCTGTGAAGGCAGTGGCTTTGATCAGCCACGAGCTTCTGCCAATGTGAGCTGCTCCACTACAGGCGGAACACTGTGCCAAATCAGCCATAGACTAACCACCCAAACTGAATCCAAATAGACCTTTCCTTTTTTAAGTTGATTCCCCAGGTATTTGCTACAGTTAAAGAAATTTTACTATATTGGTTATATTTCAGAATATGTGTCAGAAGGAACTTTTAAGCCCAGGAGACGTTTACCTTGACTTGTGTTTCTGAAGTCAGGGCCCATCATGACAGAGAAGGCATGCCCTGAAGCATCTTGATCCCTGATGGTAGGAGCTTACATCTACCCACATGGCATTAGCACACAGGAAGTTAGATCCGAATGGGAGGTGTTCTATAACCCTCCGAGACCTGTTGTCTCTGGTAGCTTGTGTCTGTTGGCTAGACTGCACCTCCTGAACGTTCCACAGCCTCCCAAAGCAGCACCACCAGCTGGGGACCAACTGTTCAAACACAGGAGCCTGTGGAGGTATTTCAGACTCAAACAATAACACTGAGTAACACACAAGAGGGTGGAAATTAGACCTTTATTTTCACAAGTCTGTAACTGAAATTTGGCATCATGAATCAAGGCAGCTGACATGATTTTATTATCAGGATCTGTTACTGTACCTCCATTAGAAATCAGAGATGTTTTCTTATCAGAAGGTATGTGTAAATCTACCTCCAAGTCCATTTATACATCTCTTTGCTTTGAAATCATGGAGGTAGCCATAGCTGTCACAAGAGCCCATGTTGATTAACGGTGCACACACATATTCCTATACACACACAGCTGTGTGGTTGTATTCAGGGGCACTTCAACCCCTTTCAGCGCTTTCATGTAAAGACGAAAAGCATTCCTCTGAAAAAGACACCAGAGCTTTTAGCCAGCCTGCCCAAGGAGTTCAGGGCCCAAAGAATGCTGCAGACACCCCATCCATAAATAACTACAACCTGCCTTTAAAATAGTACAAAGCAACCGTATTGTTGAGATTTCTTGGCGTCAGCTTTCCTGTAACATCTAGAAGACACTATGTAGTAACAGGAGTTCTGATCTTCTGGCTCTGAGAGTCTGTCTGCCCACTCTACCATGATTTTTCCTAAGCCTTGAGTCTAAGGGTTTTAGATGTATCCGTTGGACTATGCACCCTAAGATCACTTACTCTCCATGTTTTGACCAGTTGTGGATCTCTGCAGCAGCCTCCACCCACTGCAGAAAGAAGTTTCTTTGATGAGGTGTGAGAGCTGCACGTACCTGGGTATAAGGATATGCATCTAGAATGCAGATGGAAAGTACATTAGTGTAGGAAAATGGCAGTAGTAGGTTCTTCTCTATTGACAGCTCGAGAAGACATGCCATTGCGGATGGGAGAACTCTCACAAGCTCTTACTCCTAGATGAAGAGCCACAGGTGATCTATGGGCTCTAAGAGAGGGAGAATCAGTTTTCTCCAGGGACAAGATCCATGATAAGTTACTCAATCTCAAGTTAGTCAGCCCTAAACACATATGCATAAAAGAAACATTAACCATTGACCCAGATGGTTGTACACACACACACACACACACACACACCAACACTAATTACAAAGGAAGAGGCCATGAATTTGAGAGAGATTGGAGGTTGAATACAAGAGTTGGAGGGGGAGAAGCAGTACTCACGTATGAAATTCTCAAAAACATTTAATTTAACAAAACTAGCACAATTCTAGTCTACTGTTGTCACAAATTAAAGGCAAATTATAGTCTTTAAGCTGAGCAAGCGAAAGGGGAGCTTCTTGCATTAACTTCATCAGCATAGAGTTCATTTTTGTTTTCTCTATTACCCAATGTGTCCAAATCTGTCTCTATCATATTAGTCATGCTGGGGACCAGCATCTCATATAAGCCACTATCCAGGATGCAGTGTGGAATGTACTGTTCCATAGTCCACTGGGATGACAGAAAAACAAGCTTGTGAGGTCCTTTTGGGGGTACCAAAGAGAGCAAACATTGAAAAATATAGGAGACCATTGGAAGTCAATGACAGGAGGCTAACAATGGCCAGGTGGATGGAGACACCTGAACAAACTTTAGCCCAAGTTTCCTGAGGGAGGCCATGAGGAAGATTGGGACATCAGAGGGTTTAGACAAATAAGAGTATCAAGACAACACTAACAATCCAAGTAAGGAAGAATTCTGGATGGTTCCTTTCAGGATCAAAATTCTCTAAAGGAGCCCCCAACCCTTGGAAACCATCATCCTCCCAAAGACCATCCTGCCTATCAGGAAATACTGTATGTGAACTTTACTGAGAAAGTGGGCCTGACAGCAAGATTGGCTGTTAGTCTGAGCAAGAGGGACCATCATGAAGCTGTGCACATGTGTGAATCTGAAGTGCTCAGTTCATGGGAAAGAACCAGGTTTTTCTTCTGCTGACCAGGCTGAGAAAGAATTGAGGACAGAGGCTCCCCAGGAAACCACACACCGTCAAGGAAACACTCCGGTACTGGCCTATGGGTTTGGGAGGAAGCACACACCCTGGGTCAGCTGTCCCTTGTCTAGGAATGGCACAGATCCAACACAGAGCAGCCTGGGTATGCAGGCAAACATCTCAGGCACTTTTAATGCCCTGGGCGAACATCGCCACTATTTTCTTATCTAATTCCTTTTTAGGCTCCGGTAGTCCTGCCAGGCACCGGTTATGGATTAACACTGCTGGCCTTTTAGACTTCTGAATTAAAAAGTACAAAGTGGCACACAAAGAAAGGGTTGGGTTACAAAAGTCTGTTTGTTCTAGGAACTCAAAACACATTTCCCATAGAAACAATGGCGATAAAGCAGAAAGGGGAGGGTGACCTCCTCCCTTTTCCCTCCCCCCTCCACCCAAAACCACCCAGAAAGGATTTAGTCTGACGTTTGCAAAGCAGTACTAAGTTGCTCCTGAGACAATGTGTTTTACCTTGAAACTCGGGTGCTAAAACCTTGCTAAGCTTTGAAGTGTGGTCCCCAAGTTCTCTGTTCTTTTGTCAATGACAGGCAAGGCTGTTTCTTCCAGCTCAAATGGGGGCTGTGGGACTGTTTGACTAAAAGAACACAGCAGAGAGGATGGTGGGCCAGTGAATCACTGAAGATAGCATTATCCTGATACCCAAACCAGAGAGACAGGCACACTAGAAAGGAAACAAAACAACATATCTCATAAATATGCATGCAGTCGTTCTTATAGGATCTTTGCGGCCAGGTGCAGTGTCATCTGTAGTCCCAGCTGAAGCAAGAGGATGCTTTAAGCCCACAGATTCAGAGCCAGTCTGGACTACATAGCAAAACCTCATCCTCCTCATCCTCCTCTCCCTCTCTTCCTCCCTCCCCCCTCTGTCTTTCATCTCTCTGTCTCATGCATGCACATACACACACATTCACACAAATTCAGCAATATATAAAAGTATTATATCTTACAGCCAAGTATTTCCTTTCCTGGTTTGTAAAGTTCGTTGCATGGAAATGAGTCAGTGTAATGCACTGTATTAACTACCATTAAAGAATCAAGGCCACATCATTCAATCAAAGAGGAGAGGAGAACAATCATTTTTAAGAAAATAAATGAGTAAACTCCCAGAAATGTAATAGATAAGCTGGAGAGGTGGCTCAGTGGATATGAGTGTTTGAAGGGTGAGAACCAGAGTTCATATCTCCAAACACTCCCATCAAAAGTTGGGTGTGATGATATGTGTTTATAACCCCAGCACTAATGGAGAGTGGAGACAAGATTGCTGACACTTGCTCCCCTAAAACTGCCAAGATCTAGATATAGCAGAAGACATTGTCTCAAGAAGATAAGACAGAGAGTAGGGGAGGAAAATACCCAATGTCCACCTCTGGCCTTCACACACCCAGCTGAACACACGTACACACTATATACAGAACACACACTAATGTGAATATATGTATGTATATGTATATATGGGGGGGAGGAAAATGTCTTTAAGTTGATGAAGAATGTTTATCAGAAACCCAGGCTCTCTGTTGTCTCCCTGGCAACACAGAATTAGAATCTTGTTAGTCATAGCAAGATAGGAAAGTCTTAGCTCCTTACTCAGCTTCCCCTCACTTCCTTGATGGTATTGAGCTTCTCATTGCTATTTGGGAGGGTCTAGACTCCACACTGAACCTCGGCTGTTGCAGGTTTGGGCCACATAGACAACTATAGAGCCATACCAGTGAAAAAAGTTGCCCTGTTCCTTGTCCTTCATACAAACTAAGTGGGCTTTTCTGGGAGCCTGTCTCATCTGGTCCTCTTGGTATTTTTTTCATCCCAGTGTTGTGATAACTCAACAAGGAAGTCCTGGAATGTACCACTGTGTTGTTCCTTGGGTCTTGAGGTAACCAGCCAATCTGCCTCACTCTGCCTTCTTCTCTGGACCTCTCAGCCTTCTCATGCTTGTGATTCAGTGTGCTGGAAGAACTGAGAGATCTCCTATCATCTTGGAGGCATACGGCAACTGATGTTTCATTATTTGGCCACATGCAGAATTCTAGTTCCCAGCAGAGTCGTAAGTCTTCCAACACTGACTTCTGGATTTGTTTCCTTAGGATGGGATTCATTGTGTAAATTCTTTGTTCTGGGATGTACTGTGCAAATTCTTCATAATCCAGTCAACATTCCTGGGACTTTGAGGAGATAAATGGTGTATCTTATTTGTAGATTCCAAGTCTCCTCCTTCTTGTCTACTGATTCTACTTCCCAAGATAATCCTACTTTATAATAGTGCTATTATTTTAACAATCCCCAGATTCATAGCTTGAAATATGAAATTCATATCTTAACAATTAAATTGATGATATGAAGAGACAGGGCCATTGAGATGATTCTAACATGAAAGCAAAGAATTTATTAATGTAATCAGTGCCTTCTAAAAAAAGGTCAAAGACAAGAGACCCTGAAGGGATTGAACCTTAAAGAATAATTAAAGGATCTTTAAAGATAATTAAAGAAATTTCCAACTACATACCTGAAAAAAGGACACCTCTAGACATTCAATCTATTTGTGTCTTGCTCTTGAACTTACAGTCTCTACAGCTATGAGAAATGAACTTCTGTGGTTTATAAGAAAACCAATCAATGGTATTTTGTTATAGCAGCCCAAACAAATAAAGACAAGTATCTTGGCCTATACCACTTTTAGTCTCTAATATTTCATTTATGTTATCTGATTCCCCCTTTTTGACATATTTTTGGAAGAACATTTTATCTTTGGATATCAGTTTTATTTTTTGTTTGCTCCATGTGTTCTCTGAATTCCTTTCTAAATTTTTTCTTTACCACATAATCTGCTTCCTCTGATTTCCCTTTGTTGACTTGTTTGGGACTTGTTTGGCTGTCTGATTTTGATCTCTTTCATGTTGATGGAGTTCATCTATCTGGGGACCTTTAACAGGCTGTCCACATTTAACACAGTTACTGAAAAGCTGGTGGGAAAGAGAACTGCAAACCTCTCATTTGCCCCACCCCCACCCACCCTGAATCCACTCTCATCGTGTTGTCCTCTGTCTTGGAGGCTGACCAATGGGCCATGCTCACCACTCTCCTTGATACTCTGTCTCTGTTGGAAGTAGCCAATAGATGTCATTGATAACAGGTGAGACATCAGGCAGAGAAAACATGTTCCCTACTGAGCAGAGGCTGTATCCTCCTTTGATGTCACTGTCTCCAAGGGTCACCCCTCTCTAACAGCTCTTCCTTGGGCTCTAGGAACCATTTCTCTCTTCTTCTTCAGGGGTTTCAGTGTCTTGTTGGTTTCTGTTAGCCATATCCTTTCTTTTTCAAATACATCCTTTACTAAACTATTCTCTATCCCCTCTTTTTAATGTACCATCTGCCTTTCTTACAGAGGTTACAGTCATTGGCAAATCCAGGCCCAGGACAAAACTTGGCAATAGGTGGACTTCAGTACAGTTGTTGGAAGACATCTGCCCATATCCATATCAGTCTGCCAGGGCTCCCATCACAAAGATCCATGGACACTTAAATCCTCACAGTCTTAGATGTAAATGTCCAGGTGCAAAGTTCCAGCAGGCTTGGTGTCTTCTTAGACATTTCTGACTTGTAGGTGGTATCTCATCCCCGTGTCTTTCATGACAGTCCTCTATGTTTATACATTTGATGTGTCTGTATTTAGATTTCCTCTTCTGGTAAGACTACCAGCCATGTGATATATAACCCCCACACAAACACCTCATTTGAATTCATTACCTCTTTTGGAACCTGTCTCTAAAACTATATCATATTCCAAGGTTCTATGAATTTGGAGGCAGGATGAGGCAATGAGAATCCATCTTGGGTGGCTATGTTGAGCTCCCGGGATATATTTCCTCAAATTAACCTTCTCATCCATGGTTGAGGGTACATGGTGAACCACTGTTCATAATGTAGGTTCTTAATGTATCCCCCTGTCATCATTTCTGCAGCTGGGCCCACGCCCCCTTTCTCTACTGTTGATATCACAGGATAATTTTCACCTGTTAATGTTATTTTGCAATTATTTTAGGGTTGGGATTACAAGGAGGTGTTCAGATTTGGGCATCCCTTTCAGATAAGTTTACAATTTAGATGGGATAGATATGTTTAGCTTAGGATATAAGTAGATTATAACTTACTTATCACCCTCTCTCTCTCTCTCTCTCTATATATATATATATATATAGATGTGTGTGTGTGTTGTATATGTTTGAGTTTGCATCAAATTTAAATCTTCTATTTAGACTTAAAGGGGAATTGTAGGGGTGAGCCCACAAAACTCTTCATGCCCATAAGGGCAGGGATAGGGAAATTTGGCACAGGTGAGGATAAAATGAAGTAAAGAGAAAACGAAGCTCTCTTTTCCTCTGGAATCCTTCCATGCTTTCTGTCCCCCAGCTTGTATGTAAATAAATATATTATATTCCATATTGCATTGATTTTCCATCTCAGGTCCCCCCCTCCTCCATTGAGAATCCAGAATTCTCTCTTACTTTGGGAGAGAACAAAATGATCTACTCCTTTAGAGGAAGGGTAAATATGACCTGAGTAAATGACATATGTCTTGAGTAAATAAATCCTGCTCTGTTCTCCAAGTCTGACATGGGGGTGCTGGAATGCTCACACATGACTACCTGTGCTTTTTGCAAGAGCACTGTCTGACTTCCTAATGTGAGAATCTCTGTGGAGACTTAGTTTACACATTCCACTCATTTGAAATGTTACTACCCGTTCAGTCTACCTTAGGGAAAGAAGGTAGAGTGTCTCATGTTCACTGGTAGTCATGGCTCCCTTAAAGCATCACTCAGTGAATGTCTCCTTCATTCGATTCATTCTGATGAGACTGTTATCCCTCTCCCTACTTGATCTGAGAAAAGAGTGAAGACAACAGCTCCTGGTCAAACCATGCTTAACCACAGGTTTACAGTGACCTCTGAGGTTCCATAGCCTCATCTCTCAAATGCTAAAAATGACCTTTGCTCATCAGTATTCAGGATTTTACAACAAATTCAATGGTACTTGATTTTAGATCCTTTTGGTGTTGAGTATTTATATTTCTTAGCAACTATTGAATTTTCGTATCAAATTTCCATCAAAATCCTCTCGTCTATTGCAACTCAGAAAAAAATCTCTAGAGTTTTAATTTCACATCAAAATCTGAAAGTTATAAGTTCATCTATATTATGCCCCTTAAACCAGGACCACCACCCTTCTTTTATTATTATTTCCACTGAAATAGTCTTTTGTTTCAAAATAACATTAGATCTTTAAACAAGATAGCACAGAAACTTCTTGTATCCACCCACAGTTCTCTAGTTATTCTCATCTTACAGTGCAGGGTATGTCTGTAGCACACACGGGACTAATACCAATACCTCCCTGTATCTATTATTGTTAAATCCACACTTTATTGGGATGTCACAAGTTAGTTCCCTCATTTCCCTTTGTCAGTTCTATAAGCCTTCTTACAAAGTGAATCTCTTTGCCATGTTTCTCTGGTTTTATACTGAGTTATAACTGTTTCAGGAAGTTATTACAATTTAGCATGCATCGCTTTGAACTAAGTCCACAATACTGTCATTAAAAGTCCCCAAAAAGCACACTGGCAATCTGAGGCAGTACATGGGGACCCAGGAATTGGCTCTTGCTCTCACTTCATTGCTCCCTATGTTCTGGATGATCCCTGGTTTTGGTGTCAATTACGATATGGATAGCATTTCTGCATACATACCTCTCACAAGACTCTTCAGGGGACCATTGAAGTATGGGGAGAAATCTGCAAACTCCTTAAAGCAAGAGGAAAGACCCCTGTTGAATGACCACAGGCTATAGGACATCAGCTCTGTCTGCTCCATTCAGGACAGTGGTATGGTGAACTCTGACAAAGGGATTATTTTTCCTCTAACACTACACAGCAAGGGTGCAAGTCCTCACTGAAATAGCTTTAAAGAGCACTCGGGCCCTTCACTGCATCCCACAGTCCCTCTTTCTCATCTCTATCCTTATCAGGATGAGGTCCTTTTCTTTCCATTTCCTTCCTTTTTTCTAAGTGAGCCCTTGCATGCAAGTCTTTGGGGGGGGAGTGTCTTTTTACGTCTTGGTCTGGCTCACTGTTGCACTGACACTTTACTTCCATACAGCTCCAGCTTCTATTCAGAAAGAGCAAGTGGAAACTTCCTAATCCATCCTTGGAATTATTTATAAGCCCTGGTCAGGGTGGACCCATGAGTTCAGCTGCTAAGAACGCTGCATCTCTGCAGAGAGTTGTAAGTGACAAATGCATTGGACAAGGAAGCAATCCAGTTAGTACATCCATTTCCTTCTCCCTCATCCATTAAAGACAAGACAGTCATGCCTCTTTGCTCCAAACACCCAAAGATACTGGAAAAGATGGAACAGACAGCCAGTACTGTGATACTATGTGCTACAGGAAACTAAAGTGGAGATGGAGCACAGGAGTAGTTAACCCACAAACACATGGTTTCCAAGAACACACCCAGGAAAAGGTGAGGTCTGCCTGACAAACTGACGGTCAGCCGTTACATAAAGGCAAGAGTTATTTTTATAAAGAAAGTAAAGAGGCAATCCCTTCCAAACAAATTCCAGATGGGCTGAGGATCTTTGCTGTAAAATAAATACACCCAGATCTTAGGAAGTGCAAAGGGAAGTGTTTACAAAGAGATGAGAAGTTTCTTGGCAGTGACCGGCCTTCAGAGCCATAGACTATCTGTAGTCTACATATGGCTGTTTAATCTTTGTGAAAGCCACAGTGTTGTCAGCCATTGGATCTCAGCTTGAACATCTGTAGAACTACAGAGGTTAGGTATCTATTAAGGGACTATAAGAGATAGATTTCATTGGGAAAGGGATCTAGTTATGGGTAGTTATGGATGGATGAATGGAATTGGATGGGACAGAAAGTAGAGAATATAGGGGAAAGCAGCTAACATTAAGGGCCATTTCAAGAGTAGTATGGAAACCTAATGTATAAGAAGCTTCCTAAAACACACACACACACACACACACACACACACACACAAACACACAAAGTTGATCTATCTGAAATCGACAAATAATGGGGGAGACAGAGACCCAACTGGCCATGTCTATTCACCAAATGAAGTTTTTAGTACCAGAACTGTGTTACAGTTAATTGAGTTTTTGGCCAGAGTAGCCCTTTGTGAATACCCAAACAACCCACCCTATTGCCAAGACTATAGTTGTAGTTGCTCTCCACAAAATGATGGCAAGGCCCTATTGCTGAAGACAAAACCTATACAATTCATTAAGTATGGAGAGGTGGAACTGGTGCCTATACAGAGCCTTTAACTCTATGTGTTAGCTTCTTGGTACAGGAAGGTACTCTGCAAACACCAACCCAGCCACAAACACTTTGATCTACTATGATGTCTGCCTGCAAGATATACTAGGGCAAAGTTGGTGCAAAGCTTGTTGGAGTAACCAACCAATATCTGATATGATTTAAGGCACACTCAGCAAGATGGAACTCATGCTTAATACTACTTAGGTGACCAAGAATCTAAGACTAGATAGCCCAAGGACCTAGGGTAAAACTAAATACTAGTGTTTCTGTATCTTCTAGGACCCTAGTGAGGGCTTCTAGCAATAAAGGATATCCAGCCTGAACTGGCCATCTTCTGTAACCAGGCAACTTCCAATGGTGGGACTAGGACTCCAACCCAGCCACAAAGCCTTTGACCTACAACCTATCCTGCCTACAAAATGTGATAGGTCAATCAAGATCTAGAACTTGTGGGAGTGGACAACCACTGGTCTAATTTGAGGCCCACACCACAAGAAGGATCCTGTAACATGGATAATTAAAAACCCAGAGACAGATATTGAGGTTCAAGCTGAAAGATCAGAAAAGAAAAGCATTCATCCAATAGATCTTACCTCTTCCTCAGAATGAAGAAATCCTGCCCTCAATGTGGCTGGAGACTAACTGCCCAAATGTGGCTGGAGACCAAAATGCCTCAAACTGAATATCTGCTCCTATTTTATATATTACCAGTGCTGGGATTAAAGGCATGTGATCCCAAGTGCTGAGGCCACCTCTGTGTGAGCTGTTTCTCTTTTAGACTGGATCAGTTTCATGCAGTTCAATGTGACCTTGAACTAACAGACATCTATCTGCTTGTCTATTAAGTCCTGAATTAAAGGTGTTTGCCACCACCACCTGGCTTGTGGTTAGCTAGTATGGCTGCTAGGATTAAAGGTGTGTATCACCATCACTTGGCGTGTAGCTAGCTTTGCATTCTGAACCCTCAGGCGAGCTTTAATAAACACAAATAATATATCACCACAAGATCCCATGCCTGACACTGCCTGGATGACCAGGAACTGGAGACTGGATTGCCCAGAGACCTAAGATAGGAAATAAAATCAGTAAAATGACTCATAATAATATTCTACCACACTCATAGATTGTGCCTAGTTCAACTGTCATCAGAAAGGCTTCCTCTAGCAGCTCGTTGGAACAGATGCAGAGACTCACAGCCAAGCATTAGGCAGAGAAAGAGCCCAAATTGGAGACGTCCATCAAGTCTCTCTCCTTGAAGTTTGGGGAACCCTGAAAAACTGTAGAAGACCAAGGATCAAAAACACCAGGAGAACATGACCCACAGAGTCAACTGAGCAGAGTTCATAATGGGTCACAGAGATTGAAGAGGCAATCTCAGAGCCTTCATTGGTCTGTGCTAGGTCCTCTGCATATATTATTGTTGTTAACTTGGTGTTTTGTGGAACTTCTAACAGTAGGAGTGGGAGTGTCTCTGAACCTTTTACCTGTTCCTGGGATCCTTTTCCTCCTACTGGGTTGCCTTGCCCAGACCTGATATGAGTGTTTTGCCTAGTCTTATTGTACCTTATTATGCCATATTTGGCAGTTGGAATTTTCTTTGGTACACCAACCAGTTCCCAAATAAAGACACGAAGACTTGTTATTAATTACAAATGCTCAACCTTCGCTTAGACTTGTGACACTAGTTCTTTCAACTTAATGTAATCTGTTTCTATTCATCTGCATTTTGCATTAGGGCTTTTTACCTTTCATTCTGTATGTTCTACTTTTCCTGCTTCCTCTGTGTCTGGCTGGCTAGCTTCTGGCATCTCCCTGGCTTCTCTCTTTCTTCCTTGAGCCTAAATTCCTCATCCTACATATTCTCGCTGCCTGGAAGTTCCATCTATATATCTTCCCTCACTATTGGCCATTCAGTTTTTTTTTTATTAGACCAATCAGGTGCCTTAGTCAGGTAAGGTAAAACAACAACACATCTTTACATAATTAAACAAATGCAACATGTTTTTACATAGTTAAATAAATGTTCTGCAAAATAAACAAATGCAACACATCTTTGCACTGCTAAACAAACATTCTGCAACAATATTTGATTGATATTCCAGGGAAACCTGTTCATTTCTGAAGGGAAACAGAGGAGGATTGGATCTGAGGGAGAGGGGAGGTGTGTATGGGAGGAGTAGAAGGAGGGGAACCTGTTATCAGGATATATTAGAGAATAATAAATAAAAGGGGGAATGATAAAATGACTCTCAATGACATTCTGTTATACCAATAAGATCAGTGCTCAGCTATCATCAGAGAACCTTTCTCCTGCAGCAGATAGGAACAAATACAGTGACCCACAGCCAGACATGCAAAGAATGAGAGACCTTGATACACTCAGCCCTGAATAGGATGTCACTATAAAATCCCCCTCCTCACGATTCAGAGAACCCTGTGGAAGAGGAAACAGAAAGGGTGTAAGAGCCAGGGAGAATGGAGAACACACACACACACACACACACACACACACACACACACAAAAGGGCCTCTAAATCAACATGATCAAAATATATATTAAGTTGCAGAGACTAAGGCAGCATGCACAGGGTCGTCAGAGATCTATCTGCACCAGGCTCTCTGCATATGAATTATGACTTCTAGTTTAGTGATTTTATGGGATTCCTGGGTGTGAGAATGAATGGGTCTCTTCTTTTTATGCTTTCTCTTAGGATCTTTTCCTTCTGTTTCTTTGTTTTGCCCAATTCCAATTGCTAGTTTTTGTTTTATTATATTGTATTACATTATATTTTACTGTTATCCCTTAAAAGTCAGTTTGGCCGGGCGTTGGTGGCGCACGCCTTTAATCCCAGCACTCGGGAGGCAGAGGCAGGCGGATCTCTGTGAGTTCGAGACCAGCCTGGACTACCAAGCGAGTTCCAGGACAGCCTCCAAAGCCACAGAGAAACCCTGTCTCGAAAAACCAAAAAAAAAAAAGTCAGTTTGTTTTCTAATACGAGACACAAAGGCAGTAGATCTAGAAGGGAGGGGAAGTAGGGAGGAACTGGCAGGAGTAGAGAGAGGGGAAACTGTAATCAGGACATGTTTTTGAGAAAAAAATCTATTTCTAATAAAATGAAAAAATATCAGGCACAGTGGTACTGACTTCTAAAAGCATAAACACACACACACACACACACACACACACACACTTTGTATCTTAAAATATGAGAAAACTATCCCAACCCAAGAAGCCCAAAGAGGCCTATATCCCACTGACTGATCAGAACAATTGATCTTAAAGGGGTTTTCTTAAAATTCCAAGAGAGAACACTTAGTTATATCAATGGCCACCTGCAGGATGTGGGATCCACTTGTTCTTTTATTAAGCCAATTATTTTTTAAAGCATATACTTTTTAAAAGAATACTTGCCAGTGATTTGTTTTTTTAAGTGTTTCTGGTATTCACTTATATCATGATAACAAATAAGCAATGAGAAAGACAATGTAGAGATGCATATATGTCAGCATACATGTAAGTGTGCATGTGCAGGAGTCCATGTGAGTTTGTGTGAGCAAGCATATATATGATGTGTGAATATTCGATTCACCACAAGTAACTTATAAAAGTCTAGCACATCCAGTTAAATTTAAATTTACAGTAAAGAATGAATAATATTTTGCAATAATTATGCTCCCCCCAAAGGCTGCACATAAATTTATGAACACTGCATGAGACAATGTGCACTAAAATATTATTTATTGTGGATCCAAAGTCCAATATAAGTTGCTATTCGGGATCTGTATTTTCTGACAATCCTAGGAAATGTGAGAGTGGGGAGCTATGTCAATAGGTGTCCATTCACATGGTGTGAGACTATTTTCCTCAGAAAATGAGCTGAAGTTCAGAGACTACATGGGAAGCAGTATTTATGAAACAGAAGTTGGCTGCAAATGCTTGGATCCCGAGATCCTTTGAAATTTGTACACGGCATGATGCAGTCTGGGCTGTAAAAGCTTTGGGCTGGAAGGCTACAGGCTGTTACAAAAATGGAAAAACATGATCAGATAATGTCTGGCATTTCACACATTGTCTATGAAAAAGCTAATAAGGAGAGAAAATAGATTGACTTTTGGAGGAATTTTTATTTTTCAAAAGGTTGAAATCTTTGTAAATATATCCAGTACTTTGCATACTGTAAATTACTTCTGAACTTAGACTGGAAAGAGCAGAAAGAGAAGGATAATGGAGAGATGATGTGAGTACAGATAGGTGATATACATGTGATTAAATGTCACGGAACCTTCTATGTATTCTGACTAAAAATTATTAAAGAATGAAACTAGAAATATACTTCATTTTGGAAGCAAAATGAGCACACACAGTGTTTTCAGTGGCTATGGTGAAAGCAGGCTGTACCACACTCTTGAGACCATGTGTGGTTCTGTCTTCAATAGAGAATGACTGTGAAGAGAGCAGCTGATACTGCCCTGAGACAGTGGTTGTAAGGGTTCTGACTCCAGATGCAGATGCCCTGGGTCAACCAGTCAGAACTAGGGCTTGGTCAATGCTTCCATAGAAGGTTGAGGTGAAGGACAAACATTCTTTTGTTTTGCTGAAGATGGCTAATTGACTCCTGTAAACCTGTACCTTGTAGGCTTGGGTTCTAGAAACCCAAGTGGAGTAGAGAGGGAATGAAGAAAGAACAGGTACATGTACCAAAAAAGCTGGTTCAGGTGTGCTGTCTTCATTCTGATAAAGTGGCACCAACTACACAACAACTCAGAACCTCAATGCATTTTTATGTACAGCATGGAGGGAGAGCCTAGCTAGTCTCCATAGGAGGTATCCAAAGGCAAGCAGTCTCAGGTTACAAATACCCAGGAGGCAGAAGCATCCATCAGTGTTTTGTATACACACTGATCAGTCTTTCGGAACTATTAACATTCACACTCAAACCAGAGGAAAGCTTTGCAATTCTGAGTCTTACCCATAAGGGGAAGACTTTGCCAAGTTCCCATGGATCTAAGGCCTTGATCCTTGACAGAGCCAACTCATGTCAAACGATATGCATTTCATTCAGGACTTCCTTGGCTACTTACAACCTGGTCACCAGAGCTGAAGAGGGTCCTCAATAAAACATGAGAGTCCACATGCCCTGAGAGAAACACCTAGAAGTCACACCCCAGCACCGCAAAATCACTTAAGCATTTATATGACTTCATTTACTTGTGGTAGCACAATACTTGACAGAAGCAACTTAAGGGAGAGGGGATTTATTGGGCTCATGCTTTTAAGAAAATGTGTACGAAGTAGAGGATTTAATTATGAATTTTCATATGCACCTTGTTTTTGTTGATACCCAACTCCTATTGCCCTCTCCCACGCATCTCCCCCAATAATTACCATTCAATTTTCATGTCACATGTATTCTATTATATGCCCCCACTACTCCCTTCTGTAAAATCTCATTTTCCCCTTTCACAGTCCCTTTTTCTATCTTCATCATCTATTTTCACTCCTACACACCTATATAAATTTAAAAGGTAGGATCTACACATAAGAGAAAATGTGCCATTTGTCTTTCCAAACCTGGTTTACTTTGCCTAATACAATGAATTCTAATTTCAGCAATTTTTCTAAAGTGTCATAACTTTATTCTTCATTATGACCAAATAAAATTCCTCTATGTATATACATCACTTTTTGCCCATTTATCTGTTTACAAATATCTAAGTTGATTCCACTTCCTAGCTACTGGGGATAGAGCAGCAATAAACACAGATTTGCAAGCATTTCTGAGGTAGAGCTTAAAGTTCTTTGAGGGACGCCAGGAGTGGCATAGCTGGTCATGTTGTAGTTCTGGTTTTTTAGAGTTTTTTACTTTCCGTTTTTTACTTTTTTATTGATTTCCACAGTAGTCATACCAGTTTACATTCCTAACAGCAGTGAGGTTCTCATTTCCTACAGCCGTACCAGCATTTATTGCTATTTTTCTTTTTCTTTTCTTTTTTTTTTTTGAGACAAGGTTTCTCTATGTAACAGTCCTGGCTGTGCCAGAACTTGCTCCATAGACCAGGTTGGCCTCTAACTCACAGAGATCTCCTGCCTCTGCCTCCTGAGACTCTTTGCCCACCATAGCTGTCATGATTTGTTTCCTTGATGAAAGTAATTCTGACTGGAATAAGATAGACTCAGTTTTTATTTTATTAATTTTGTTGTTTGCAAATTTCATACATGTTGACAATGTACTTTGATCATATCCATCACCCACTCTCTCCCTTTGGCATGCCCCTGCACCACCCCCAAAATATCCCCTAGTTCCTATCTTTTTAAATTTTACAATTCACTTAAGTCCTAATAAGTGTTACTAATATGCACATATATGTGGGTTCTCCCATTGAGCATGGGCAACCTACCAGTGGCCACCCACACACAAGAAAAGGGAGTCTCTCAGCAGTCGTCCACTGCCATTCGCTCTTCTCTCCTCTATGCTAGAATTGTTAACTCTTAGCCATGTGGGAGTCTTGTGCATATTACCACAACTGCCATGAATTCATGTGTGTGAGTCCTATTATGTGCAGAGTCCAGGCTTTCATAGCGTTCCTCCCCATCTTCCAGCTCCTTCTGCTCTGTCCTCCATGATGGTCCCTGAGTTTTGGATAAGGGAGGATACAGATGCCCTAACTAAAACTGAACACTTGTAATCACTAGTTCTCAGCATTTAAATAGTTACAAGTCTCTGCATTAGCTTCTACCCTTTGCAATAAGAATCTTATTTGACCAAGGCATATGAATATTTAGAAGGTGGTTTGACAAAATGATTGTCCAGCAAAACAACTTCAATAGGTTCTTTCCTATGGCCTAAGACTCTCCTACTATGGATTTTGAGCAAGTGTACAGTTCCAGGCATGAATTATCCCCCCACCCCCATGAGCAAGACTCAAAATTAATAGTAGTTTGTTATTCTTATAAATGGTTTTGCCACTGTTATACCAGTGGGCACATTTTGCAGACCAAGTCATTATCATAGCATGCAGGGTCCAGAGCTATATAAGATCATTGAGAACTTGTCTGCACGGCACTTTCCTGCATTAGCCAGCAGAGAGTGTTTCTTGATCAGCTCAAGTTTTATTTCTCTACATTCTGCAATTCAAGGATGTGGTGTCTTCAGCAATGAAATCTTACCATCTAGTAGAGACAAAAAAAATCATTCCTATGTTTTTCGCTTTTGTTTTTCTACTGTGAACAGAATATTTTTCCTAACTTATTTATCAACAGGTTCATTATTGTTATAAAGGAAAATGACTTGTTTTTATACTTACGTTGTGTCCTGCAACTTTGCTGAAATTTTTATCAGATTTTAAGTGATTTCTGTGTAACCAATAGAGTTTTTAAGTATAGAGTCATTTCATGACTACTACTTTCCCCATTTGTATCAGTTTTATTTCCTTCTCATATCTTATTGTTCTAAGATTTCAAACACTATATTGAACAAGAGTGGACACACTTATCTCATTCCAGATTTTAGAGAAAATGTCCTCGGTTTTTCCCATTGGGTATAATATTAGTTATATGTCATATGTAGCCTTTATTATGTTGAAATATAGCCCTTCTGTACCTAGTTTCTTCAGAACTTTTATCATCTAGGCATACTGAACTTTTCAAATGCCTGTATACATCTATTGAGATGTCCTTGTGATTTCTGGTCTTAAGTTTTTTTCTATGGGTTACTACATTGGTCGTACCAATCTTGTCTCTGAGGATGAAAATATCTTGGTCATAATTTGTTCTTGGATTCAGTTAGTAAGCATTTGGTTGAGAATTTTCACATCTTTTTCATGAGGAAAATAGATATATAGTTTTCATTTATTGTATTTAACCAGCTAAGGTATCTGGGTAACACTGGCTTCATAGGATGAATTTACTTATGTTCCTTCCCTTCCTACTTTTTGAAACAGTTTAAGAAATGTTGGCATTAAGTTTTCTTCAAGTGTTTGATAGAATTCAGTATTTCCTCCTCCTGATTATCACATGGATTCTCCCTTCCCTCATTCTTACCAGTCTCCGCAGATCAGGGGAGGATTAATAGACTGCAATCTGTGTTTCCTTCCCGATGAGAAGGAACTCTATACTGAGGTTTGCTTTCTGACAGAATGTGCTGGTCTGAAGCTCCTATCACAGAGCTACTACCTTGCACCTAGTGATCTAGAGAGTGAATTTCCTACATGCAGGACTTCCTGATGCAGTCCAGGTGAGAAAGCTGCAGAGTACCACACATGCAAGGCAATTTATAGTCCTTTATTTTAGCTGGAGATCAAGAGTGGGCTAACGACTCAGAGAGACTCTTGGTAGAGAAGTTCAGGGCTACAGCATTTTTAACAGCAAAACCATAATATCATTATTGTAAGGTATAGGGTGGGGGAACCTCATAACATTTGTCTTGACTATCTATTCAGCATATGTTTGGTTAAGCACTTGAACCATGGTCAGGGTCATGGAAGTCCAGAATGAATGTGATACCAGGCAGATGTGACTGCTCAGGGACTGAGAAAACACCTGAGCATACATAGAATTGAGTCAGGGTAAGATCACATTATCTCAGCCACTTCACTTTCCATGACTCAGGTTCTAGGGCTGGGAGGAGGAGGCCACCCACCTGAATATCTTTGAGTCCCTTTAAGATGCTCTTCAGTGCTCCACAGCTTACTTCCAGCAATCATATGTAGTTTACTCAGGTAACAAGCAAGGGTGGAGACCTTTTCTCTGGTACTTGAGCCAACAGTTGACACCAGTTGACAAAAGCATCATCACAGTTGGGTGTCAATGGAGGCTGAGAGAATTCCACCTGGTTTACTCCTCTTTTTTATGAATTGATTTATTGTGTTCTTAACCTAACTTTTAGAAAAATCCACTCTTCTAACCTGCCATCTCACCTGGAAGTCTTCTTGGATCCTGGTAATAGAGATTTAGTCCTCATGGCAGGAAGGCATGGTGGAATACATGACAGCAAGAATGTGTAGCAAAGGTCATTCACGTATTGGCAGATCAGAAAGCAGAGAATACGAGAGGAAGTGGAACCAGTATATGACCCTCAGGCCTACCTCCAGTGCTCCAACCCCCGCAACCCCCGGTCTGCTAAGCTAGGCCTCCTGCCCCAAAGTTTCCACAATAGCCTCGAACAGCTTTACTGGATAGGGACCAAATATTCAGACGTGAGAAACAGTTAATTTTCAAACCATGTGTTTATTTCCCATTTGTTCTAACCTATTGTCTTCATGTTTCTATGTATTCATGGTTCTCTTCTGTTCTTCATGGTTTAATTAGATTCTAGTTGTGTTGACTTCCATGTCTCATGCTTCTTTAATGCATGACAAGTACACTTGTGGGTTTGTTTTTGTTCTGAGAAATCTCTGATGCTGAGAATGTCAAGAGACTGAGGTCTGGGGCCATTTGAGTATGTGGCCAAAGGAAGGATAATGCAGAACCACAAATAATACTGATCTCCATGAATGTATAGTTGTGAATGTTGTTTTTAAAAAACTTAGAGTCTTGCCCATAAGACACAGATTTGGGTTTACACACTGGAGATGGCATTTTATGGCCTTGCCCTCACTACCAGTTTATCCTTGTCTGTTGAGAGCAGTACTGAGATAAATGAGGACTTAACTGAGTTCATGGGGACAATTTTCCCATCCCCAACTGTCATGGTGATTTCCCTTGCCCGCCCTGGTTCAAGAAGAAGCATGCAAACCAGTTTAGGGCAATGATTTTTAGCCTGAGGGCTGGAGTATTCTTGATGCATGTGCCATGCCATTCTTTTTGCTCACTGTGTCTTCTGTCTGTTTACACAGAGCATGAAGAATGGATGTCATTTATCTCCAGATGTTTTCCCATGGCTTGCTCCCATCATATCAGCCTACTTTCAACAGAAGTATGGAGAATGCCATTTCTAGGGTCCACATTATTGTGACTGCTGGTTATCAAACCCTTTACCCTCTTGTTAAATTGTACACTCTAAATTTTGACTGGCTTCCTTTTGATCCTGGCAAACTGTGAGTGCTCACTCACTTTCATTAAACTTAATAATGTTAGTAAGATTAGATAGTGTCAGCAACTTCTGAGTCAGATGTCTTCAGCAGTCAAGATTCCTTTCTCTGAGTGGAGAGGTTAAGATAAACAGCAATTCTTAGGGAGTTGGGTCTCCACTTTCCTTTCAAGAATAGATTCTCATTCCTTATGAGCTAAGTTCCCATCCCTACTCCCAAAGAAACCTTAAGTTGGGAGGTTACAGCCTGAATACCAGTACTCACCTAAGTGTTTATCAATGCTGTGAAATCATAATTAATGAATCTGCACCTTGCAGAATAAGGGTGTCTTCCCATTCCTGTGGGGATGGCTAATCTACACTAGCATGAAAGTGGGTTGTCATGATAGGAGCAAGTCATGGGAAAATATTGGGAGTAAATGAAATCCATCCTTCATGTTCCGTGTAAACAGGCAAAGGATAGACACAGAGATCAAAAGGAATGGCATGGGACATGTGTCCAGTTTCAAGAATCCTCCAGCCCTCAGGCTAAGACTAGGCAAGTTTTCTGGCTGAGTAATAAGCATGATTATGTCACAAATTTTAACAAAGCTTGAAGCACACTTGGTCCCAATTAGCCACAGAACATCCAAGCAAATGAAGAAAGAAAAATACCAAGATATAACTTTACTGCCTTTATCCCCTGATAGTTTTTTTAAAAAATTTGGAGAACCATGAGATAAATTGGAAAAGAGATGGCCTGAACTGGATAGTCAATTAAGCAAATAATATGTGTCAAATTTTAGGAAAATTGGATAAGTGAATGTCTTTTAACCTAGACAGATTTATAAGTGAGAGCTGTTTTTTCTCCTTTTATTGAAAATAGATTTTTTTTCTCACATAATATATCCTGATTACACTTTCTCCTCCCTCTCCTTCCAGTTCCTCTCCACCGTACCTCCCATCAGAATCTATTCCCTTTCTGTCTCTCGTTAGAAAAGAACAGGCTTCTAGAGGGTATTAATAAAATATAACAAAATAAAATGCAATAAGATAAAATAAAAACTATCTCATTGGAGTTGAACAAGACAAACGGAAGAAAAAGTGCCTAAGAGAAGACACAAGAATCAGAGACCCGCTTGTCCTCACACTCAGGAATCCCATTAAAACACTAAGCTGGAAGCCATAATATATACTCAAAGGACCTGAAAGAGATGCACGCAGGCCCTGTGCACACTGCCCCCGTCTCTGCGAGTCCCTAAGAGCTTTGACCATGTTGATTAGAGCTATTTTAAGATAGTAGATCTTTTAGACAACGACGCAGCACGGTGCTTGTTTCAAAGAGGTGCTGTGCAAATGAGCTGAAGCTAACAAAGCATCGGTTCCAGGAAATCCCCAGTTTTCCAGTTTGATTTGTCTCAGTTGAGATGCCTTCATGACAGGCGAAGGGGGCTTTTCCCACGGACACTGTATACAGTAAGAAGATGTGCGAGACCCAGTAGTTGATGAGTAGCCTTAGCCACCCAGGACCCAGGCTTGCCCTCTCGGCTCTACCTCCTCATCCATCGACTCCATCTGTCCCCTTGCAGCTGTGAGCTGACCTCAGCAATTCCAGCAACTGAGTCTGTACATTCAACATCCAGTATCTTATACGAATCCGTTAATACTGAGGAAAACTTTTCCAGAAGCCTCCACAGTCTTCTTTGTGGAAAATGTTAGTCAGAGCCACTCAGACCTCCACTCTTAACCCACTGCTCAGCTATCAAGAGCCTGGATGGCACAGTCCCTCCCCATTGTGGGTCCCTCTCTTCACAGACACACTAAGGAAGGAGTCTACACCCAAACACAGCCAGAATTTGGCTAGGCAATTTCTCTACTTAAAGTCACAATTCAGTTAACAGTGCAACAGTCAGATAAATTCCAGGAGTAAGATTAGGACAATATTTATTGTTGTTGTTTCCAGATTGTACATCAGTTCTAATTAATCCTCTCTTTTAAATATATACTAATATACTTGTAGATGTTCCAACCACACAAATTTGACAGTCAAGCTGTAGGACAGAACAAGGCTCATTTATGTTTGCTCTGAAACATACACTGTAAGGGAAAGATTACACATAGACACAGTCAACTTTAACACCAAATTGTGTTTTGAAGCATCAGATTTCTTACATTTCTCACACGGTATTACAGTTTCCCTTTAAATAGCCTGTTCTTTAATCTGTACATGATGCTAGAATTCCCACAAAAATGCTAACTGAATTACGTAACTGAAGAATATAGTATGTTTGAATGCAATTCCAACAATGTAAAAATTTAGTTTGATTGTCATTGAATATGGAAGAGAAGTCAAAATACCATGTCTAAATATATTTGAGGACTAAGTCTTAAATGAATTTTTTTCATGTCCTTGAAATGGCCTACTTGAATCCAAGTTAGGGAGTGTATATCTGAATGGTGATGCTATGATGCTTACCCTAAGGCATTTAAAAATGTAGCCAGTTTTAGCCAACTCCCAAATACAACGAAGCCAAATGGCATTCCTGGCAGTTTCTGAAGTTGGAAAGCTTAAAATCATCTTACTGTGGCTTGGCATTCTGGAGGTGATAACTGAGACAGGTCACGGGTCTCTTGTCGGTTATAAAGGATGTTGGCCAGTTATTTCCAGAAACACAAAACCTATAATTGAGGAGCAGCTCTATGCCCCATCTCCATTGCTTCTGTATTGCATCTTCTCTCTCCCCTGTGCTCAGCTAAGAGAGACTTGTGCCTTACTTACTTCAGGTGCTGGCTCTGCAATGGGCTAGCTTGCTGCTGTGTATAAAAGCAAATTTTATATTAGTTCCAGCTGGCAACTCACAAGTGGGTTTGAGTCATTCAAGTTCATGCCCCTCGGTACTTCTCTGAAAGTCCTTGGTATCTTGGGGAGGGAGTAGTGCAATGCTCTGAGGCATCATGTTGAGTTGGCTTTGGTGGGACACAAACTGTAGTGTCCCCAGGAACATTTCAGAAACACAGCCCAATCGAGGACCAGTCATCGGAGTGCTCATGAGCGATTCGGATGTCCTTTCGGGTATACTGTTCTAAAAACGTTTCTTATTCTTTTTCTCACAAAAGAACAATATTCAATTGACTTTTAAAATGAGTCTGCAATGGGCAAGATGGATCACTGAGTAGAGTACTTACTGCCAAGGGGATCTAATTACCTGAGTTAAAACACTGGACTCACAAAGCAGAAGGAGAAACTAACTCCAAGTGGTTGTAGGACCTCTACACACACATACACACAGAGTGAGAGACACACACACACACAGAGATACACACATACACAGATACACACATACACACACTTTAAAATATAAGAATTTACAAGTCTGATGCTAGATACGGTGGTACTCGTTTATAATCCCAGAATCCAAGAGGCAGAGGAAAAAAGTTAAAAATTTAAGACAACCTGGGATACATAGTTGCAGGCCAGCCGGTTTACTTAAGAAAAATGTCTCAGAAAAATAAAACAACAAAAGCCTAAGTTGTGTGTGGTTTGTGCGGAGAGGGGGAGAGGAGGCAAAGAAAGAGACAGAGACACACAGAGAAAAATAAAAACAGAGAAAGAGAAGGCACTTGGAGAGTTGGAGGAAGTGTTTTGGTTTGTATTGCTATAACAACAATACCTTGGCTGTTTCCAGTACAGCATTGCAGATTCCTGGTCTCCTGAATGATGTCAGAATCTGGACCCAAGATGTGCGCAGACTCTGCTGTTCATGAGTTAATCTCAGTGGGAGCTCCCAGCCAGCAACTCATCCTCAAGCCTGGACAGAATGGCCTTGCTGGATGTCACAACCATACACATTGGAATTTAGGTAGATTTCTTTGTGGAACCAGTGGCCAGTGTACGACTGTGCTGCAGGATACACTATACTATCATGTCCAGACACAGTGTGAGGAGAAAGTCATAACTTAAAAGGCGGGTCCGACATGTTGGTGGGACCCTTCATGTGGCATGGTGTGGTTGGGCCATAAAACCCTCCCTAGGACCACTGAACTGAGATCTGAGGCTCCCTTGAGACCAGGGTACTCTCATTCCACATTAATCCTTAAGGAAGAAGCTTTATGGAATGTGAATAATAACGCAGGTATAAAAAGAATTAGGGAAGAAGACCAGTAATATTTATATCATAGGCAATTCCTGAACAGTCAGAACCCCTCTGTGGCATCACAGGCCCTTGGAGTTCTCCATGTCTGAGCATCCAGGGGCTCCAGAAGGTGAAGTGCACATCTAAAAAAAAAGTCTAACTATTCTCCATTGTAAAATATCACAAGCTGCATAGAGATTCTTTTAAAAAGATGGCTGTGAATAAGACTAAAAGTCATCTCGAAAGAGTACAGAGGTTAGAAATAAAGGTCCCTGTGGTGTTACCTGAGAGAACCAGGGAGCCAAACCAATGCCATGACAGACTCCTAAGAAGATTACAACTCAGGGGTAACCAGTCAGTAAGCACCCTGAAGCCTTATGCAAGCTTGAGATAGTTAAGGATAGCTCCTCCCACCCTGCTGCTGAAAAGTCCCTAACCTCTACAGCACCAACCAATCCTATAGCAACCCATAAGCTTTGTGTTTAAAGCCACCAATCAGCCCCAGGACTCACCTCCCCTCCCTTGAATTCCCCTAATCTTGCTTAAAAGAAGCCTTAGAGCTTCTCTTGGGGTTGCCATTTTGCCACTTTGTCAAATGGTTTGACCCCTGCATGTGGAAATTAAATGATATTGTTGATTGCATACTTGTCTGGTAGTCTTTTATAGGACTTCTTACAGACCCTCCCATTACCCAAATATCCCTGTGGTCTCAACTATTTCTGGAAGTCCTTGGGATATTTTATAAAAAGTAGCTGAGTGTTGACTAGTTTGACATAGCTGAAGAATCATCCTGTGATCCAGGAAGTGTGAACAGAGGTTCTGTCTACACAGAGAGGAGGTGGAGGAGGGTTCAAGTGTTTTCACGAGGATGTGTTGCTTTGGTTGTGCTTATACCTTATTGTCTTGATGCCCTAAGGTACAAATAATAGGATGTTAATGACCTAAAATGATCAAATCCCAATTGCAACAGATCAGTTACAGTCCTGGGCTTCACAGCCATGTGATGACACTTTTGTGACATAAGGATGTCAGGGTCTGTGGGAGAATGGGTTGAGCACTAGGGTTGGTAAAGCCTCCTATGGTCTAAGGCACACTCTTCGAACTGTGAAGCCTTTGCTACTTCTTCACAATGTGTTAGACACAAATTTTTAAAATAGTATAGAATACACACTCATGAAATCTTAACAATATGGCTGCCTAAATAAGACTGAACAATGACAACACTAACTGACATACCAACACAGATGTGGAAAATCTCACAGGACACCACTCCTAGATGAAGAGCTACAGACAATTAATAACTGTTGAGAGAAAGAGAATTCATATTCTCTGGGCTTGAGCCCCCTGATTGGTTATGTAACACTAAGTGGTTAGACCTAAAAATATGGATACAAGTAACACTAAGTGAACTCATTCATCTATATTTATATAATTAAAGAAAAAAATGATGGGAGATATCCTTCTGTATGTGTTTCTTGTATCTGTTGATGAAAATACACTGTTGGCCAATAAGGCAGGAAGATAGGTGAGATTAGGAGACAAGGAGAATTCTGGGAAAGGTAGGCAAAAACAGCCCACCAGAAACAGTCGCCACAAGGGACCAGGAGGTTAGGGCTCACCAGGAGTTCTCTGGTAAATTAAGGCCATGTAGAAATACATAAATTAGTAGTTATGGGTTGATAATTAAGACAGAGCTAGCCAGTAAGAATCCTTAGTCATTGGCCAACAATTTTATAACTAATATAACATCTGCATGTTTATTTGGGGTTCAAGGGCCGCGGGACCTGGTGGACAAGGAACTTTCATCAACAAAAAAAGGCCATGACTTTGAGAGAGAATGGGATGGGGGGAGAGAACATATTTTGATTAAAATAAAATAATTTTTAAAAAGAACATCAAAATACCATAAACTCTCAAAGTTATTGATAATCCCAGCCTTTGATAATTTTTTCACACCTGCACCATCATATCCCACTCAGGAAAGATGGTAGCTCTATACAGTAGACACACAGAGAAGAAGCTTCTCCTGTGTGCTTAACTCTGCCTCTACCATCAACTTCCTCCATGAATAGAGGGAGGAAGAGGAGAAGAAGGAAGAAATGTGAGTCCAGAAATGAGAAAGGTGAGGGGTTCTGGTAGTTCCCACCTCCACAAATGTGAAGAGGCTGTTCTGGCTAGCCCAGGCCAGAAAAAGATGAAGACAATTTTTTAGGAAACTAAATGTCCTGCAACTAAGTGACTGAAACTCTACAGCTGCCCCTCAAACCCATATGTATATATGGGGCAAAGAGCTGACTGTTTTGTGCTTTTTAAATGTCCCTCTCAACACATCCTATTTACTGAGCCAGTGATTTTTATGGGTGGGGAAGTGCTTTGGACATTTGAAGCCTAACGCAGATATTATCACGGTTCCAGACAATTGAATCTGTTTTTGCCTGAGTTTGGCCAGAATTTTTTTCCCTAAGATACCCTCAACAATTAGGAAAAGGCTCTAACGTGCATTTCATGAAGTCTCCAACAGAATCCCTGCTGCCTTCCGTGTTCTCTCTCCTCCTACCCGGCTGGGATATTCCCAGAATGGAAAGTCTAGAATGAGACAACAGTTCAGTCTAACAGCCTTCCAGACTTTTATTTGAAGTGTTGGCAGTCATGGATACAGTTTCTTCTTTCAGGCTGTGTGGGTGGGTGTCTACCCATCCTGAGTCACTTGCTCCTATACAAATTGGAATAAAGTAACTTCAACCTGGTATGTCCCTTTGGGACCATAGTAAGCAGCATAAACTGAACAACTTTTAAACAGCAGAAATATATTGCTTATAGTGCTCTAATCTGAAAGTTCAAGATCTTAGTGTTGGCAGGTTTGGAGACAGAAAGGTCAGTCCTGGCTCACATATCACATCTTCTTGCTATGCTCTCTCATAACACAAGAGACCAGATCTCCTCTACATGATCACTAATTGCAGTCATAGGAACTCTGCCATCATGACCTAATCATCTCCGCAAAGCCCTGCCTGGGAACACTATCATCTTGGGGGCAGAATTTCCATACATAATTCTGGGAGGACACAAACACAGCCGCATACCCTTTACCCATCCCACCTGGTCCATTGTGAGAATCAAGTTGGAGTTTACCAAACAGATGTGCATGGAAAGAATGAATGATATTTTTTGTAAAAGCAAATTACACTCAAAAGTGATTGAAGAACTATGCAGTCTGTTGTGAGTCCTTCATATTTCCTTCCCTCTGCTAATTTCCAGATCTCAGGAAAGACTCAGCTAAGTCAGTGTCTCCCTCCCTCCATGCCTTCCATGTCAAATCTGAGCAGTTTTATTGTAAGTGTTGCATAGTAATAATCAAAGTTAGAGACAGATTCACAAGCACTCTGAAGACAGCTGTTGGGACATTCTATAAAGGGAATGCTATGAGGAGGAGGCCAGCAATGCCTGTGTGCATGGATTTCAAGTCTCTGTGATATGCCCACAAGCATCTCTGTCCAGATGTTTTTCAATAAACCATTCCTAGGACATTGCACTCTCTTTGAAAGAAGACACTGTATTATAGTGAATTCTGAGGAATTTCATTAAGTGGTTCAGGGCTGCTGAAGCCAGTACCTGACCGCCCTATTGAAGGGTATCTGCCAAAAGTCCCTTTCCTCATCAGTAGTGTGACTTCCTGTGCCATCCATAATGAAACTGCCCCTGCTGGGAGCACAGAGGACACAGCCTCAGGGGCAGACAAGGCTATGTTATGCAATGTCGGACTTCAGTGCCCCAACACACCTGGCTTTAGCCAAGCTGTTTCCCAGATCACAAGTGAAAAGATGGCAGGGTCCCACAGGGAACCATGGGCTGCTGAGCCATGTCCTCCCCACAGCTTCTGGGTTCAGGCCTCCATTTGGCCTGTCAGCTGAGTATGTGGGAGTCTCCTGGCGGAGCTTCAGTGGAACTGATAGGCAGTATCTCAGACAGAAACTCTATCTACTTTGGATGGGACTCAACACCCTCCCTAGCAATTCCATTCAGTTAATTCTGAGGAACCAACAAACTTGCCCCTATTGAGCCCTGATGAAGGTGGGCTACTACAGAGATGTAGAGGCAGGAGGCAGGGAGAGGGGCAGTCAGTGAATGAACTCTAAAACTAGAAATGAGTCCACACTGCGATGGTGTCAGTTGGGGGCCAGGGGCCCTGTCTTATGTCTCACCCTCCCTGGGGAATGGTGTGGGGATTGGGTGGGGGGCTGAAGACAGGCTGGTAGAGGGACAAGAGAGCAAGGGTGGGAGAGGGAGCTGGGATTAACATGTGAAGCAAACATGTTTCCACTTTAAATGAAAACATGTATAAAAACAAATTATATAAATTTCAGATAATTAGATGAGCAGAAAAGCTTTTGTACAGTATCAACATGAAAACAAAAAGGTAAGCAATATTTCAATAACATAAAAAAACTGATAGTATCATACAAAAATAATACAATAGGTATGAAAAAGGAATGATATCCAGAGGATATCTGGTTATAATGTGTTTAACTTCCCTCATCTTCACAGTAAAACATCAATATGTATGGAAGACAATAATTAGATGGTGTTCCCTCAGAAGAATATTAGTGAACAGTGTTGGCACAGGGATAAGAAATGAACCCTCTCACACCGCACTCAACTTTTAAAATCCACATGATCTCTGATCCTGTGTTTGCACTTTGAGATTTCTACAGTCTGGAACATGAAAACTAAAACTGTTAGGGGTGGTGAGTCTACCTAATAGGAAAAATTCCAAATAACCTGAATACCAAAGAGGAATGTGGACAGAGAAATGCAGGTGGAGAGCGGGGTGGACTCTATGGCTCGCCCTGAAGCTATTAAAAGGTAAGTGGTAAGTGCACACACTGCAATGGGGGAGGCTAAGATGCAGCAAACACACAAAACAAGGCGACAATGTTACGCCAGGCCTGAGCATCAGTCAACAAAATCCGTCAGTCAAACTGTTGCAAGTGATAGGTGGAACTGAAGACCTACTGACAGTTCTCTCTGAGGCATCCCAGAGAACAATAAGCCAAAGCAGTCACCTGTGCCTGAATTTCAAAATAGATTGTCCTTGTGTGGCAGGAGGTCATGTACAAACTTATTTGTGGGTAGGCGTGCCATCTTCCTCCCAAGGCTGTGATTGGCAGAGAACTTCATCTATGGGTCTGAGGAGGTGTATACAGCTGGAAGCAAGAACAGGGCAGGAGGCCAGGGAGCTGGAGATACAGCTGCCTAGGCTCAGACTTCTGTCACTGGCTGCTTCCTGTCCTTTCCTGGCGTTCCATGACATTCTCAGCCTTGAGACTCCCTGGCCTGGGTCACTCCTGAAGTGTGTCAATTTGGTAAATTTGAATAGCTATCTCTAATAATGAGTGTCTTACATAACCATAGACTCACTGATTATTTGGCAAGCTGTAACCTTCTCTTCTCTCCTATATGGAGAATCGAACCCAGGGCCTCGTACCTGCTAGGAAAGTACTTGACCATTGAGTTATATTTCAGCCCTTGTGTGCTTCTTCTAATATACTGTTTTATTTTCTTCTCTTTTGTAACCTTGGGAATTAACATAAACATCTGTTGACCAGCTGACATTTAATCAGGTTTTTCATACAAAACCAAGGAAACCCATATTTAAACAAAGTAATGTTCAACCCTCCCTCCCCCAAAAACAATTGTTTGTCATATTCTGATAGCCATCTAATTAAACAGAACCATTTCCAAACTTTGGATCTTTTTTATGACAAAACAGAAATTTCCTTTTCAGTGTTTGAGGCATTTATCTTGCTTTGCTTATCTGCTGGATAAAGAAGCTGTTCTCTGGGGGAAGAATGACTGTCCCCAACACACTCAGAAGGATGGATTCAAGACTTCAACTTAGTATATCTTCCTCATAGTGTGTCAGTACTCTCTGTGAAGCCCTGAAGAGTGCTTTCAGCTAATGTGCCAATGAAGACTGATTTTTGTCTGAGCATGCAAAGCAATGAGACAGTATTCAATATCACAAAAGCCAGAATCCACCACACCTACTCAAGACACTTGTGATTGCTGAAGTTGGCTCCGTTTGCCACTCAGAAGACTGCTTGTTGCCCATGTCCTTGGAGACTAACATTACAAACTCAAAAGGAAGAAGGAATCTTCCCCCACTGTTATACAGTAAGAACACAATTCTCAGAGCCATAAGATTTTGTTTCAAGATCCTTCCAGAAACTTAGTTTGTAGCAACCTAAGTCTTGTGATCAACGTGAAGAACTCCTGTTAAACCACTAAATGTTACATCACAAAATGGGCACATTTTTACTCTGACATAGGCTGTTTGAAAGCCCAGGCAGTTCTGTGTGATACTTGGATTATCCAGGGCCTTGCTGCCAATTCCAAAATGGCATTATGCAGGTTCAATAAGAGACATCATCTCAAAAACAAGGTAGAAAGAAAGAGAAAGATGTTGACATTGACCTCTTCCTGCCCCCCCACCACACACACAAACCCAGTCCTTCCAGTCCTTCCTTCTTCTGGCCAGTCCATGCTGTAAGTGGAAAAACACAATTTCCTTCCGAATCTTAAACACAATGGTGTGATGTCCTTGATGCTGAAGTCTTTTGAAAGGGCTGGCAGTAGTCATCCCTGAATCCATAGCAATGCTGAAATGGTGAGACCATGTCTTGCACACTGAAATGTTCACTGTGGGGTGAGTGTTGTACCGCTCCAAACTTTCCTAAATCCTTTGTTAGAAGGAAAAGTTGACTGCCAGCCATGCTTCTTTGACTCTCTTTCATCTTTCTTGTTTTCTTGGACCTTCTGCCCCCTACATTTTCCAGGGAACATGTTCAGGCAGTGGGGACTCTTTTCTGTTTGTTTTTAGAAATGCTTTGACTATTTGGTTTCATATGTACTAGAGTTATGTACTACAGTATATATTGGACTTCTCCTAATTTCTAACATAAAGATCACCTAGCACACGAGTCTGTCAGCCCCATGCCATCCATGTACCATTGACTTTCAAATCCATTCTTGGTCCTAATGTAGTCGTCCCTTAACTTCTGTTTGACCTGGGTTCTAAACTTTCCAATTCCTTAGACTTTTGTCTCTCTGCCTAGTTAGGAACCATTAAGCAGAAAGTAAAAGCACACAGGAAATTCTCTGTGGAATAAATAGACTGAAGCTGTAAGGTTTCTATAATGTAGAAGAATATAAATTAAGACTAAGAGGAATGGTGAATATTATTGCCCATAATAGGAAAAATGGAAGTTACCTAAATACTCATCCAATTGAAGAACTACTTATGTGGTCAGTGGAATACGGCTCATAAATATTTCTTATGCTAAGCAGCATGCACTCAGTACATACATGGTAAATCATCAATTATGAGCATAGGATGAGAATGAGTTTGAGTTTCTATAAAACACATTAGCCCATTTTTATTTGCCTGTCTCCTTCTGTAAGAGTTCCTTACAAATAGCACATATGTGCCCTTAAAACAGCACAGATATAGACAAGACCACCACCCGCTTCATAACAAAGGGACTCCTCCTGAGAGGCAGAGTGTAAGTGAGGGTCCGCTCAATAAGGTACTTGGTCAACTGATCCTCTGTGTAGAAAATAAATGAACCTTTGCCTTCATATGATACATAGAAGACATTATTACAGAGAGATCAGAGGTTGAGTGTACATGGCAAGATGATAAAGCTTTTAAAGAAAATGAGAGATTGGTTTTTACGTGCTTGTGTATTCTCAAAAGCAGACACAAGCAGCAATCTCAAAACAGAAGATTGATAATAGGCTCTCTTAAAAATAAGAACATTAGTGCTGAAGACCATGGTAGTGTCAGTGGCCCTGGCTGCCACCAGAGGCCCTGTTAATGTCCATGGTCTGTCCTGCCACCAGAGACCA
Source organism: Mesocricetus auratus (assembly GCF_017639785.1). Taxonomy (NCBI): domain Eukaryota; kingdom Metazoa; phylum Chordata; class Mammalia; order Rodentia; family Cricetidae; genus Mesocricetus; species Mesocricetus auratus. Next base: position 114,525,095 of record NW_024429189.1, read on the forward strand.
TGTTAATGTCCATAACCAGGGCTGCCACAGGAGACCATGTTGATGTTCCTGATCCATGCTACCACTGGAGATGATATGGATGTCTATGATTCGTGCTGTTGCTAGCTGTTGTGGGCAAGGAAGCTTCTGTGGTGCCAGTGACCCTAGAGAATGAGAGACACTGGAGGCTTCTGTGACAACACCCTCCCCTGACAAAAAATGAAACAATCTAGACAGGAAGCTATTGAAGCCATTGAAGAGAGTCCTTAAATTTTTTGATAAAGATGCTGAAGTGTAGCTCTTCATAGTTGATGGCTTCTGGCGGTGGGGATAGGAAAGGATTCAGCTATCTTTAAGGGGCTTGCCTCTGGAGTTTAACTTGCTCCAGTGAGTATTTGAGCAACACAAATTGGACTTGGTGTATGGGGGGCTCAAGGGTGGGAGGGTGGACCTGGTCAGAATGGGAAGTGAGTCTCATCCAGGTGCATTATGTGAATTTCCCAAATAATCAATGGAAACATCATATTGGAAAAAAATAAGAACACCTGAGTTTGAGTCCTCAGCACCCACCCAAAATCTAGGCATGGTGGCACTTGTCTGTAACCGCAACACTGGGGATGGTGTTGGAGGCAGGTAGAACCCAGAGCCTTGCTGTCCAGCTAGTCTAGCCCAAATGGCTAATTCCAGGTACCCTATCTCAAAAATTGATGTAGAGCTAAGGGAGGACACTAAGGATTAAACTCTGCAAACATGTAAACACACACACAGACACACACACACATCACAGAGAGATAGAGACAGAGAAATAGAGAGGCAGAGAGAAATATTGACCTCTACCCACACACACTGAGGGAGAAAAAAATGTATCATATAAGCTTGGAAAATAAATTTGCAATAAATATATTTTGTGTCTGTGCTTGTAAAGCTATCTCAAACTTTAGGAATAAAATGGAGTTAAATAATTCTTGCTTGGCACTTTCTGTGCATTTAGCATGGTGCAAAGAGCTTTCCATACCATTTTCTGAGTTAATCTTCATGAGAATCCTCTGTGTTTGGTATTGCTATCACCATCTTTTGTAAAACAAGGCAGGGTGTGAGCATTTTCTTTAGGCAGATTAATTTACCCCAGCCTACACAGGTCGTAACAGCATATTTAGGCATTTTCTATTTTAGCTAATTTTCTTTGGATATGATACCTGACATTAACAGCTTAGGGGAGGGAAGATCTCTTTTGACTCAGTTTTCACTGTGCTGGAAAAGGCCAGGCAGAGGATAGCATCATTATGGTCAAGACATGAAAAGGGACTATAAACCAGGCAGAACCTTTAAAGACACCCCAGTGGCCTACTAGTTCTACCAATTAAGCCCCACCTCCAAAAATAGTGCCACCAGCTATGAAACAAGCATTTGCTTTGCAAGCATGTGGGTGACATCTCACATGCAAACTTTAAAGCCAGTCGCTGCAGAGCATAATGGTGAATGACTTTAATCCCAGCACTTGGGAGGCAGAGGTGGGTGGATCTCTGCAATGCCCACCTGACTCCTTAGCTGTTTATCCTAACCTTAGAAGGAAATGAATCCTAACTCTAGTTTTTCTACTTCAAGCAGTGGAAAGCTCATTATAGCTATACTCGGAGCTATAAATATGAAAATCCTATTTAACTGGTTGGTCCTAAGCTGGTCTAGTTTTCCAAGCTCTCCATATTCAAGCACAAGGCTCGAATTGAGGAGTGTCAGGATCATTGGCACCAAGCATATCCGAGGAAAATGCATAGAGCCAGGAATTGCACTTCTTCAGCAATTTTCTTCAGGTAAATTTGAAGCAGAACAATCTCGGGGGACTTCAAAATTCCCTAGTTTCTAGGCAAAGCTGGGAAAATTCAAAGACCCCCCAACAGAGAATAGGTGTCCCACAGTCATTTATGCTACTGCCCCACATCTCTTTTAAGCCTGATTTTTAAAACTTAATAGATAAGAATAATACAACTGCAGAGCACAAAGTGATCTTTCAGTATCTAGACATGGTTGTATTGGTTGAATCAGTATAATTAGTTGTGCCTAGTTCCTTATCATACCTCTAATTTTCAGCCTTCTAGCAACCTCTATTCTAGCTCTTCATGAGATATAGGAGAAATTGCTCTACTCTACAGTCATAACCAAAATTATGCATACACAAAATTGTGTAACAATGTCACAGAAGATAAGATATGGCACCCGTGAATTCAGCTTCCTGCTTTGTATCTTCTTGGAAGACAAACTGAACATGAAGCCCCCTAGGAAAGTTCATAGATTTCCAGGGTACATTTATACCACATTTAAAGTGACTGGCAACAAAGTCAGAGTGTGAGTCATATAAAAGAAATTCAGTTTCATTCTGCTGTACAAGGGTCACATGGGAACAAAAATACTTATTTTTGCTTTAGTCTCTTTAGTCTACAAAAAAATTACAAAATAACTTGCTTGCAGCTAATGCATGTTCATACATGATGTTTTAAGAAAGGAAACATGATGAAATGGAAAGAGAAATGAATAGTCAGAAATAGAAAACTGTTTCTACATAAGAAAAACTACACATCTGGAAATAATGAACAATGAAACAGTATGTGAAAATGCTTAATGTGAAAGACGACACCCAAGTATGTATTACAAGAGATGTAATTAAATGGCAGTGTCCACACAATGTAATACTCCTGTGTCGTCATTTAAATTTGAGGTTATGGCTGGGGAGATGGCTCAGTGAGCCAAGCACTTGTCACACAAATATGAGGACCTGAGTTTGGTTTAACTCATGGATTCAGAGGTGTCAGCTTTGGCCACTCGATTCTATCACTTTTGATAAAGATGTGGGGTGTCCTTCTGTATGCCATGAATATGTGTTGTTTCATTGCTTGATAAACAAAACTAATTTGGCCAATGGCCAAGCAGAATAGAGCCAGGTGGGAAATCCAAACAAAGACACACAGAGAAAAAAGGCAGTCAGGGAGACACTATGTACCTGATGGAGAAGTAAGATGTGAGGTAACAAGCCACGAGCCTTGTGGTAAAATACAGAATAATAGAAATGGGTTAATTTAATTGTGAGAGCTAGTCAGTAATGTGCCTGAGCCAAACAATTATAATTAGTATTAAGCCTTAAAGTGGTTACTTGGGAACTGGCAAGCTGGAGAAAAACCTCCAACTACAGGTAGGAATGGGGGATGGTGATATAAAAAGCTATTCACCTCATGATGTACAGAAAACAAAGAGAAAGACAAAGGAGGAGCCAGGGTCCCCATCTCCTCTTCCAAGACCTTCTCTTATGACATAACCTCCTTCCTCCAGGCCCTACCTCCTCCAGGCTTCACCATAGATCTACAGCTTGAGAGCCAAGCCTTTAAGGTTTGGGCCTTCCATTCCAAACTTCAGCTCTAAGAAAACTCAAGCCATACTCGAGACCTTAGTTTCTGGATGTAACATTTGAAAACAGCCTTCTGGCTTATGAATAAATGGACAGGAAAGAAATAACTATGTACAGGAAAAGCCTCCCTGAAGTCCACAGTTAGAAATAACATTCTCTGGGTCTGAGTAACTTGGCCAAAATTGGAAGGTATCTAACTGGCTGGGCAGTAACATTCCTCTCTATCACTGGACATTAACTAATGCCAAGGGCACTAACATGACCTCCTGTGTGTGACACTTCTTCCCTCAGACAAGGAACCTGCACTGGCATTATAATATGGAAACCAGAGACCACAAGTTGAGATGTCTAGACATCCTTCAGGCCCAAATGAGAGCCCTGTTTTAGGTGCTGCCTCCCAGACCAACCAAGAATTCCATCCCCTTGAATGTATCACTGCATCATAGAAAGATTTGGTTTCCATTGGTCACATTTGCTGGCAGTGACAGAAAAGCCTTGACTTGACATAGGAGCTGTTTCCTAGAGCAAGAATACTTGTCAGTGCTCACGGTAACATAAAATTTCAAGCTGCAGAATCTTCTAGCTTCACATCAGTCAGATATTTCTCTCCTCTTAAATTACAGTGATCATTCAGGTATCACCGCTGATTAGTGTCATTGGTTGAGCACAGTCCAGAGCTATGATGTGGAGCTATTGGTTCCTATATTTTGGTTGGCATGTTCCTGTTTTGATTCCCCCTAAGCCACTAGAGAAGCTCCACATTTTCTCACAAAAGAGGAGGCTATGACAGAGGAAGAGAATGTATCTGCCTGAAAGTGGAATTGTCTGGTTGTGTTTTCTAACAGCTAAAACCATTTGGAGATGGCTCCAAGTGTTAACTGGAGGAGGGGACAGCATGAAGGATGAGGCCATGGACCAACTGGGAAGGTCAGGGAACTATAGACTTCAGAGCCCCGGCAATGAGCCAAGATGAGAGACCCAGACACTCTGGAAGGTGACGAGACCTGAAGAACTATCTGTGAGGAGGCCATGGACAGACCTCAACAGTGTTGACTCATCTGTCAGGAAGCCTGAGGGGAGGGGCCCCCAGTAAAAGGAAGGATAGCAGCTCACAAAACTTAGCTGGGGAGTAGGGCTTCTGGTTACATTGACATCAACTTCAGTATGATGAGATAAATTTCTTTCTTACATAGCAGACAGACTGTAAATGTGGACTGTAAATCCTTTTAGCTGCCCACATCTTTTCAAGAGCCATCTTAGCAGAAGTTGGATAGCCTCTGTATATTCCATCTTGTCAAGTCAGATGGGGTGTGAAGCCCTCATTTGCTCTCTCTGAGTGTTTGCACAAGTGGGATGCGCCCTGTCTGTGATCTTCCAAACACTGCTTGCTATTACTGCTCAGGCTGCCTTGGTCTTATTTGTTTGCTTTTGATTTGTTTATTAGACAGAAGAAGCTCCCAGACAGATCTAGGAATGGTCATAAGAGAACCTGCACATGCCTAGAGGATGCCCTTCCTCACCCTCTATGTGGACCCTTGTTGGCTACAGGCTTAAGGCAGGCCAGGGGACGGCAGGCAGGCATGACTAACAGGTTGACTTGAAGGACAGATTTGTATACTATGGTTTTGTCTAGTGTCTGCTGAGACTGTGGCAATCCTTGTGTAAGAAAGGGTGACCTTGAACACAACTCTGCATGAGGCCTCTCGGGCACATCTAGGGGGCACCAGAGGTGTCCTGTATGAAGGGAAGGCAGAATTTCTCAGTAAGGAAAACTATAAGGAGTCCTCTCTCATCGCCTGTGGGGAAGCAGATGGAAGAAGTCACTGGAAGTGATGAACAGAGCTTGGGGAGGCCTCACCCACCATTTGGGACCTCCTGAACAACGAAGACACTGGTTTAACTACTCAAAGATGACAGCTGAAGATAAGATTAGGACTTCATACCGTCATCCCTGTCTTTCCAGGAGGAAAAATGTGACAGAACACAGACAGGCTGGGGAAAGCAGAGATTAGATTTTAACTTCATCCCTCTCTCAAGAAAGCATAAACTTGGCCATGAACTCCCCAAATGAGCTGACAGAGTGAGAGCCCTGTGACAAAGCCCTGTGGGCGCTGGGCTGGAGGAGGGGCTAGTGGAGTACCAAGCTTCAGCCTTCCAGTTAGTGGGATTCACTGTCACCACTTTCCCCCTTTAAAAGAAATTGATGGGAGCTTGTCCTGGGCCCTATGGAGCTGAGAACACAGGGCACAGGCTACTGACAACTACCCCTCCCTCCTTATCACGCTAGCCCAGCCCTCCCTTATACAAAGACACACGATGGAAAAACAAATATAACACATCCCGTGAGATATATTACCCCTGAAAAAAATGTCTTGTTTACCATGAACACTATTCAAAGTTTTGCCAAAAGTTTTCTCATCAAACAAGAATTTTTATAAAATTGGAAGATCTTAAAATGTAGCTACAGTCAGACAGGGCAGAGAAGAAGTCCTTCTTTTAGAAGGAGAACAGCTACCCATTAGCTAAGAGCCCCATACTGCCATTACCCCCATTCCATTGTCCCATACCACTCACTTGTCATTGCAAACAGAGATGACGTCTGAAAGAAAGGGGCTATGTACCTTTCACCACCTTCTGGTAAATGTTTCTAACCTGGAGAGTTTTCTTCCAATACTTGACTGTCCTTGTCCTGTGTTTCCATTGCTACATACCAGAGGTCAGGGGACACACCTATATTGGCAAGCCAATGCTGGAGTCTTCCAAGAGACGCTGGGACAGACAGAAATAAAACAAAGCAATGCTCTTGGTGTCCTTCATACAAATCCATCCCTCCTAGGTTCTCTTCTTGAGAAATAAGTGTTCCCATCTTAATTCCATTGAAAATTAATTCCATCATGTCCAAAGTCACTTGATTTGTGATCTATGACTTCCTTATATAGCACTCCTTGAAGACTGGCCTAGCACACATCTGGATTTAGGAGAATCTTTCCATTTGTTTCCTCTCAAAGGAAAATACCGAAGCCTGTGTTAAGAGGATCTTCAGTTTCCTCAGTTAAGGCAGTGGTACTCTGAGAAGAACTGAGGCTGGCAAGCATCTCTAACCAAGTCAGCTGTCCACCTCTCATGTTCTGGTTACATAAACAAAGTTTTATCTAACACTGACATTTAATTCCCACAAGATAAACATTTTAAGATATAAATGTACAGCAGACTTCCTCAGACCCCTCCCCAAACCCTACCCCTGCACGTCAAGATCAGCAGAGGCTGGGGGTGAGGTGATGACAGATGACAAGGCTTTAAGAGGCTGTTAGGGGAGCTGCTGGCTCTCCTGGTGACAGGAATGGCTTTTGTCACTGATAAGAAATGCTATACTCTCAGTCCTGTGAGCTCAGCTCTCTGCTGGTAGAAGACCTTGGAAGGCTCCTCCACTGATTCAAGTATTCATGGTGCTCCAGTGCCAGGAAGAGCAGTCATACCACCAGACTGAGCCAAGCCAAACTGCAGCATCATGAACAGTAACAAATTACAACTGCATTAAGCCACAAACATTGTAAATCGGTTTATTATATATGATAGCTAACTAAAATAAGTAGCCCATCTAAATAGCCTATCTGCAGCTAACGTTGACCATTCAGACCTGGGAATAGCATCATGTTTACAGAAAAGCATGTTCTATTAAACATTTCAGCCTTTATTGATTTCACCTAGTGCTTTTATTTTGTATTTTATATTTTTCATGTGTGTGTGTGTGTGCACACAGCTAGAGGTCAATATCACATGTATACCTCAATGGTTCCCCACCTTATATTCTGAGACAGTTTCTCACTGAACCTGAAGCTCACTAATTCAGCTAGGCTAACAGATCAGGAAGTCCCATGAATCCTCCTGTCTCTACTCCCAAAACCCTGCCTAGCACTTTTACATGGGTACTTGAGGATCTAAATTCAGGTCACCATGCTTGTACAGCAAGCACTTGGTTAACCAAGTCACCTTTCCAGCCCGACTTTACTTGTACATTCACTTGTTTCTTACACACACACACACACACACACACACACACACACACTACTAAGCACTGTGGTCCTTTCTGATCCAAAGGCGACCCAGTGTACATGGAGACCCTGCAGTGCCCAAAGCCACAGATCTCAATTTAAATCCAATCTGTTTCTGCTTTGTCTTAATGGTAGTGACTAGCATGTGCTCAGTGGAGAGTTCCAGAGCATGAATTCAAATGTGAGGCAAATAAGAAAATGGTTCAGAAGGAAAAATCTGAATGTATTTATTTATTTGAGTTGTAGGGATTGGCTCTATAACCTGGCACATGCTAGGAAGGCTCATTACCATTGATCTATAATCTCCGTCCTCTTTTATCGCCTTTTATTAGGAGACAAAAAAATTTTACTGTGCCCAGGCTGGTCTTGAGTTTAGTAGCACAGTCAACCCAAACTTATGATCCTTCCTTCCACATCTACCTCCTGAGTAGATGGGATTTCAGGTCCATACCTTAGAGTCCCACCAGAAAATCTGAATTTATTAAACTTATAATGTCTCGTTCAAATCTGCAAAATGACTCGGGTGACTACCATTCGTATAGCCCTCATTACACCTGCCTCAGAGTCACGCACTTCTTCCTAGCAGGGCTGTTAGAAGGCCTGATCAACTAAGACTCTAATGTGCTCATTAAAAGCTGGGAGCTGCTCTCCTCCCTAGCATGTGTTTGATGACTGTCTACCCTATGCTCATCCTGGTGGGCAGAACAATGGACACCAAGCTTCCTGCTGTCACAATCAAGGTCCTTAAGCACACAATCATGCAGGCAGTTAGTGAGTGTTGAGTCATCCTAACGAAAGGACCAGAAGGTGGGTCCAGTCTCATCTGAGAGATGGATGCATGCTTGCAAATCAGCAGGAAACAGCATTTGGAAGTAGCATGTGGATGCAAGCTTAAGAAAGCAAAGTGTCTGGTGCAACATATGCAAAGGCCCTGTGGTAGGAGAGGGATGGCTTGGCTAGCAGATCCTTCTATTTTTCAGGATGTCTGAGATACAGGTCCAAGTAAGAGTTAGAGCCTTGGGGAGCCTTAAGGGTTCTTCACTTAGAAGAGACATTTTAGTAACTCATTTTGCAAGTAGATGGAGCCAAATAACAAATACGTCGCTTTCACTCTTCGGTTATTATTCATTTGGAGTTAGAGCAAAAGCTTGCATCAGTGACCTAGGGAACTTGGACAAGTTCCTTCAAGGGTCCTTGCCCCACTGGCCACCAGGGGGCAGCACTTCATCATCGCCAACACTGTTGGGGTGGGGGCTCCATGAGGGCAGTAGGATTGCCAAACTTGCAAACGTTGTAGGGGTCAAAACAGACACTGTCTTCTGAAATGCCTGTGCTTCAGAACCCAGAGTCAACCTATCCTTTCTGAGTCTCTTGTTAACCAGACCATAGCCTGCGGACAGAACCCACCAAGGCCTGCACTGACACAAGTGCCCACTCAAAACTGCTGCTGAAAGAGAAACCCCCAGACCACCCACCACACTGTAGAACAGAGGCACTTGATCCCCAGTGAAGGTATCACAAACTCCAGGACAGCAAGTCAATTAGCTGAGATATCCAGGGAAATCTCCTGTTTCCATCTCACAGACAGTGGAGGGAGTGCCACCACCACAAGCCAGGCTCATCGCTGGAATGCCTCCTCTGCTAAATCCCTGTCGTGAGGGCTGTGCACCTAGCTTTCAGGTCTTGGGTTCGATACCAAGACCTCCTGAAAATAAAACCTTTAAGCATGCTAGGATTTCTCTCTCTCTCTCTCTCTCTCTCTCTCTCTCTCTCTCTCTCTCTCTCTCTCTCTCTCTCTCTCTCTGTACTTTGAACTGATAGGAGACTTTCTATCTCCACCAGCCCCACCCCTCATCAAGCTGCAGGCTTTACTTGCTGAGTGATACAGTAAGCTGCTGAGTGTTCTTCCAAAAAATAACGCATGCATGGGGAATTCAGACACACACACACACTCACACACACGCACAAAGATGTCTTCTTCACAATCATAGACATCTGAGTAGCTTTCATTTGTGTCTTAGCTGCTAGAGGTCAACAATGATGAAACTGAATGTTTCTTTTATCCTACATTACTTTAATATCTTCCCGGTTTGCTGAGTGCCTCCCATTACACTAAGTACTTTGTTCCAGACATTGTCTTATTTTTAAAAATTCTCTCTCTTATTGTTTTGATCTCCCCACCAGAAAAGTTGCATTTTTAATTATCATGAGCACATTTTCCTTTACAAGATGGAGGGTAGTCATAGCAATACTTCAGTGTTCATGAGGTTCCAACCCAGGATTTACACCAACAACCAGGACCCCACTTTCTGAAATCTCTTCTCAGACTTCACCTTTCCCAAGTAACGACAGTCACTCTGAAGTTTGACATCTGTTTTTCCTAGTCAGGGAGAAAGCAAAAAATAACATGGAGCTTTATCCCTTTGATGTCACAGGTCAAGCCCTTCCTTTGGGTGGACGTGGCTAGCATTTTCAATATGACTCAGCCAGGGTGGTTTCTCCAGAATAATCATGCCCCACTTCCCTGAAGATGAAACATAGCTCAGAAAAGGTAAATCACGACTTCAAGGTCAAAGCAACAGCTGGTAAATGTTTCAACCTTGGAATCAAACCTAGCCCAGCTGGGCTCTACACATTCAGTCCTTTTAGGCTGGAGTCTCCTCATTCAATGAATGTCTCCCTTCCTTTTCTCTGTCCTAGAAATGCAGTTATGGTAAGTCACATGCTTTGTGTTAGTTGATAGAACTAAAGTCTAAGGAGAGACATTACAAAGATCATTAAACATTCTGAGTTCTAAATATCTAAAGCTGCATCTTCCTCAACTTCTTTACTACTTGGGCAAGATTTCGCTGTAGAATTTGGGATGCTGAAGGTAGTCTTTCAAAAGGACTAAGAAGAGAAGGGCAAATTAAGGATGCTTTCCCAAGGTCCCCACCAACCAAGTCAAATCAGACTCAGCAGGGACTCAGAAGTACATGGACCACATCTAACTTTGGGCTTCCCAATTATAATATATCCTATGAGATACCGAGGGCTTACATAATTGTACTAGAGACTCATTCATTGTGTATGTGAAATGTAGACCTGACATGATGTCTAAATCCACTGGCAACCCATGTTTGCTGCTGGTCTGGCACTGTGGGCTTCTACTACCCCTGGAAGGAGGCTGTACATGTGAAGTCCTCTCTCTAAGAGAAGTCTTGAGTTTACATTGATTGACTAAAAGTTGCCTAGGAGGACTTCAATTCATCTAGGACCACGGGGAGAGCAGGGAGGGAAAAAGGATGGAGAGAACAGAGAACCAGAGAAGTTAACAGAAGGGTAGCTTCAGAGGCACAAATGACATCAGAAGAGGCCACTACAGGAAACAAATGAAACATTCTTTGTGTGCCCATGCCCATGTGAGCTAAGGTGCATAGACCAGGACACTAAATTACTCTGCACTGTATATGGCAACACATTTCAAGCTGAGCATTTCCCTGAGTGACTTCATTTTATAAAATCATTTGCTCCATTTTGAGTGCAAATGTGAGGTTTGTGCGAGTACATGACCACCATCTGCCCAAAGCAAACAAGGAGAGATAAACAAAATCCTATGACCCCATAAGACTAAATAAGAAACAAATGAATACAATGGGTGTCTCAAAAATCACATCAGAAAAGCAGGTCTGAAAACTTACCCAACACACCAGACAAACCAAAAATGAAATCAATATCCTGGATCACATAAAAGGAGGGACAACAACTGACCTATCGTGACAGTCAGACAATTAGATGCCCACATCCAGATCACTAAGTATCCACAGATCATATCTGTGTAGCCTGTTGCCCACACCATGACCTTGTAAGGGTAAGACTTGGGGAAAATGTAAGGGATGAGCCCGTTGGTCCCTGGAAGCAGTTTATTGCCTCAGTAATACTTGGAGCACCAACATTAGTGTTCACATAATAACCTACATTTTGTCCCCCAGACACAAGGCATAAGATGTGTGTGTATTGGTGTTTGCTACAAGCCCTCATTACAATCACTCTACTTTAGAAATGAGAAAAGTGAAGCAGGAAGGATAAAAGCTGAGCTGTTGTCACAGGAGGAAGATGGAGAAAAGCATAGGCCACCATCTGTGAAATTTGCCAGACCAGGTGACTTGTGGCACAGCAGTAGTGACTGGAACATACCCTGTGTACACAGTTCAATAATCATAACAGAGTGTGAAGTGCCTAGAAGCAAAAAAAGATACCTTATTCTGTTAAGAAAGGAGAGACTTCATAGCATAGGGGCAGCAGTCATGGATTGAAATGCAGACCAGACTTCATGATAATTTCTGTTCCTCAGTCTTACTGTAAGTCATAGACCCTCCCAACCAGAGCATCACCTTCCCATTCTATAATGTGGGATTAAAAGTCAAAACCTGGGAGAGGAAGCAGAAAGCTATATGTGTGTTTGTGCATATGCAGTTATGTGACTGGGAATGTGGATACACATATACACGTGTTCATGTGCATGCATGTGTCAAATATTCATATCCAAATATAGGTACACATCTTTATGTGTACATGCTCACACATATTGTATCTAGCAGTGCAGGGCAGTGCTTCAAGGCACTGTAAGTCCTCCATCCTACAGCAGGGACTCAGCACGGATAACATTCTTCCTGACTGTATATAGGGGGAATGACATTTTGAAGGTAGGCTTTCTACACCTCTTTCCTAGAGGTAGCATTCTCATTACCAAGTCTTTCAGGGTAACATCCATCCTCCCCACCAGAAGTGGTACAAGCCCTTGAACCTTACAGAATTGAAAGCACACTCACAACCCAACCTTCCCAACCTTCATTCTTTCATGAACTGGGCTCAAGTCCCTTAGAAATCCTATTGAAAAGGAGACTTTGAGTCAAAAGTCGGGGAGGGGGACTGAGGGTCTGTGTTTCTTAAAGCACCCCCACACCACCCCACATTGGTTAGGCTGCTAGTCATGGACTTGACCGAGCACATTTCTCAAGTTGCCTGTGACAGTCTCACCTAGTCCATGGAAACTGTCAACCCCAATTCTGCAAAGGAAATGACAGAGGATTGAGATCTTTATTTAATTCATTAGATGTTTATTGGGGAGGAAAGGTGCTCTGGGACAGTCATAGTTTTAAAACTAGGTCTTTCATGGAACTCCCATGTTAACTATTGTTATAATGTATTATTTAGGGAGAAATTATAAGAAACAACTGATAAAACATAGTGCATTGGATAGCTGTCCCTTTCCAGAGTCTTCTACTGCATGTGCCCACAGAGTTCTGAAAAGTGTTTATTTTTTCTTTAAAGTATTTTAAAATTAGCATACACAGTATTGGGTTTCATTGTGGCATTTTCAAAATGTGTGTTTGTTGATCCTCCTCCTCTTTTCCTCTACCCCATGACAGTCCTCCATCATAGTCCCCTTCCCCGTATGTGTCGGCTCTGTCCTGATGCCCTCCTTCTCTTCCTCAACACATCCTTCTTTCTCCCTGCTTCACTGTCTCCTTTCTGGTTCCACAACCTATAATCACACTCACCCCCCTTCTGTACACACGTGCAAGCATTGTAAGCTAGGTTCCAAATGTAAGTCTTTTCGAATCAGAGTTACCTAGCTTGCTGTTATACTTTCCTGACCTGCCCATGTTCCTACAAATTTCACTATTTCATTTTCTTTATGGCTGAATAACATCCCGCTGTGTGTGGATAACATGTTTTTCAAACGAGTGTTAAACACCTCTCCAAAAAAATAAAACTATTTTTAAAAAGGCGTGGCAGATGTCTACTCATTGTCAAAGGAGGCCTGTTTTGCCAACTGTCAAACTTTTTCCAAAAAGATTTTATTTACAAGGCAACCAAGCATAATGAGGCAGAAACCCTAAGTCTCAGTTCCATCTTCTTGAAGACAGTGTTTAGGGTGATTTGTGAAATAACCAAATGGAATGAGACCTGAATAATAAGAGGAAATGATGTCATCAGTGGTCTTTGAATGTATGGTCAAGTTTCATGTCTCTTAATGGGCTGTTTTGAGGGGATAGAGGGTGTTATGCTCTGAGGGTGAAGTTGGAGCCCTCTGACATCAGAGATCATTCATCCATGTCTGTAAATCCCACATGAATGGGATGAAGTTTCAGCTACTTAACAAGTTCCTAGGAAACAACTTGGGGAACTCTGGCCATCCTGACCTGGCAGGTGTTATGCACAGCATGGTGGGAGTCTATTAATTAGCAGGAAACTTTCAAAACTCATAAAAAAGGCAAAACAAAACAAACACAAGAATCCTAGAAACAAGCAAAGGTTGGGGTCTTCCCAGTTTTCCCCTTGGTTTCAAAGTATGACAGTGAAGAACCTCCCACTGCCCTCTAAAACAGAATAGGGCATTGTGGCTGAGCAGAAAACTTCTGGAGGCACTTCCTCTGGCCTACTACCCATTGTTTGGAAGAAAGGCCCTGGCTGAAATCTGCCCATCCGCTGTCCTCAGCAGCCCTGTGGATTCACCCACAATCTCCGGACACTGCACAGTTTATATATTCAGACTTGTTTCATTGTATTTGGCTCTGAGCAATCTGTTCGTGCCACATCCACAGAAAAGGAAGATCCTTAGAATAACAGCCATTATCTTAAGCACTTGGCATCTGCAAAGTATTGGCCATGTCTACACACAGTAACAATACTTTAATGCCGAGAGAAGATATCTATCTCTATGATGTGGTGGACATCCTTAGCAAGACAGGAAGCAGAAAGGGAGGGAATTTGGTGCCTCCCCAGCATCCCCATTGCTTCACCCATGGCACGAAAGGAGAATGTAGGTGTTTTTAAAGGCTTCTCTCTGTAAGAAACCAACTAGTTCTAGTTGTGAAATATATAACTATGGGTATCTATTTCACATAGTCCATGAAAAACTGAACAGCTAAGATGGTATGCAAGGGGTAGCAGCAGCCAGCAGGCTCCTGGAGAGTTGAGTGAGTGCAAAGCATTAAATCCTCATTCTTCCACCATCTGAGAACAGTTGACCCTTTGTAGTCATGGATTTGGAATCCTTGGGTTTCCATCTGAGTCCTCAAATGGAAAATATGCAGGAAAAATACCTCGATAGTGAACATGCACAGGCTTTGACCTTTTCCTTATCAAGTTTCCCTAAATAATATAATATTACAACTATCTATAGTGGTATAAGTAATCTAGAGTTTTGTTTTTGTTTTTGCTTTAAGATACTCTCATTTCACAACACAGTCCAGGTTGTTTCTCAAACATGTGATTCCCCAAGTGCTGGAATTGCAGGAGTGTGCCACAACACCTGGCTTTTTAGCGTGTGCCAGAGGATGTGGGTAGGATGTCATATGAAAACCTTGCACAAGCTTTTGTGGGAGGGACTTGAATGTCCATGGCTGTCAAATACAGGTCAGATCCTGGAATCAGTCACCCATGGATTCTAAGGGAAAAGATGTATATTGCTCTGGGACAGTTTAGATAGTTCTTGTGTGTTTCTGTCTCTAAGCAATTCCAAATCTAACAACAATAAAACTGGGAGCCTTTCTGCCCGTAGAAGAGAGATGACAGAACTCCAGAGTCAACCCCTGATTTCTGTTAGTACAGTGGCCATTGCAGATGTGAAGTAAGGACAGTGTGGGACAGTGTAAGGGAACCTCAACCTTTCTATATATGTAGAACGAATCAATCTAATTTTCATTCAGGCATCTCTGATATCAAGAATAGGTCTTGTTTACCACAAAGCATTTTGGAGAAACAGGTTTTAAAGAAAAAAGTAAATGCCACTCCCAGTTTCATTTCTAGGAGGCAATGTCCATAGCTTGAATATTCATTCCACAAATGTAGGCATGAGTCTGAGTGAGTTTTCATAGGAAGAAAAGGATCTAACAGTAACCTGAGACTCTCCACATGCCCTCCTCCCAGATTCATCAGCTGTTAATGTTTGTTCCATCTCCATCCTCTCTCACTCCCCTTTCTGTTTAAGCCATTTAGAGCCAGATGCAGATGCCTGGCTGACTTTATAAAATTTCAGTTGGTTTTTTTTTCTTAAGAGCAGAAGCAGTATCTTACATAACCAGAGTACAATAATCAAAGACAGAAAAGTTCACATTAAGCAATAACACTATCAAATCCACAGGCCACATTTAACTGCTGTCAGTTGCCCTAACAATACCTTCGCAGGTCTCACTTCATCCAGCATTCAACCCAGGACCACACACTATTCATTTGTCAGCTCTTGTTTGTCTGGGCTAAAACTGCACCATGACTCTTCCTTGTGTTTCGTTACATTAATGATCTGGGTTGTCTGTTCAAATGTTTGTTTTACAATAGGATCTTGCTATGTAACCCATACTGGCCTCAAATTCACAGTCCTCTTGACTCAGCCTACATAGTGGTTGAATTACAAGCATTGTGCCTCCATGCCTGGCTTGGTTTTGATGTTGTTAGTGAGTATTGCTTACTAATTTTGTAGGGCATATCCAGTTTAAATTTCCCTAATGCTTCTTAAATAATTGAATTGGCTGTGCACTTAACTAGCAAGGCCACAAACATAACCTGTGTTCCTACTCATACATTATCATGGATGTCCCAGAATGTCTGTTGGTTCGTCCCAATTGCCAATTTGAATTGTCATCATTTGGCTTAAAGTGTTAATTAGATATTGAAACTGGAAAGTTATTAATCCCCTTCCTCCTTGTTTTACACAGGGTCTTGAGTAACCCAGAATGATCTCAAACTCACTATGTAGAAGAGGATGGCCCTCAACTTCTTCTAATCCTCCTTCCTCTGCCTCCTGCATGCCAGAAATAGTGTCACCACTTCCATTTACTGTGATAATAGAAATCAAACCCAGGGCTTCATGTATGCTAGACAAGTGTTCTGCCAGCTGAACTACATCTACAGTTCTATTTTTCCCCTTTTTGGCAGCATTTTTCCAAAGTACAATATTTCAATAATCTTATCATATGCTAATGAACCTTATTACCATGAAGCATCTTTGTTCCATAAAGGCAGAGAGTTTTATCTGAGTGATTCAAACATGTCACAAATAGACACCAAAGATATAGAAGAAGATTGCAAGGTTTGCTCTGGGGTCTCCAGTGGCAAGAGAAAGGGAGACAAGGGATTCAAATGTTCCATCTAACAGACAGCAGTGGAAGTCTAGTTTAGACCCTCACTAGTCACTCCCTGTCTATCAATGTAGAAGCACTAATTCTCAAACTTGAGTACCATTAAAACCCTTCCCCTGCAGCCCAGATGACAGGGCTCCCATGGGCTTGAGATTGGAAGACTGAACCTACAATCTATATTCCTATGCCCAGAGTGATGCTAATGTGGCTGGTCTAGGATTCCTACTTTGAAAATCAGTGGCCTGGGGGTGAAGAGATGATTCCATGGTTGGGAGATATTGGAGAGGGCCAGGGTTCAGTTCCCAGCATCCACGTGGTAGTTCACAGCCATCCAGTTCCTTGGAATCCAACACCCTCTTCTGACCTCTCTGAGCACCAGGCATGTGCATAATATACAAAAATATACAGGTGAAACATTCACTCACATAAAATAAATAAATCTAAATTTTTTAAGAAAAGAAAACCAATGGTCTGGTGTTCTGTAGGATTATACCAGCTAGAATTACCTGGGAAGAAGAACATCAATTGAGAAAATACCTCAATCACATTGTCCTGTAGGCAAGCCTATAGGGCATTCTCTTGATTAGTGATTGATGCGGGAGGACCAAGTCCACTGTGAGTAGTGCCATCCCTGGATAGATGGTTCTGAGAGGTATGAGAAAGGCAGGTGAACACGAGCGTGGAGTAGCAGTGTTCCTCTATGGTCTCTACTTCATTTCCTGTCTTTGGGTTACTGCCTTGGGTTCCTGTTCTATTTCCCTCAGTGATGGGGCATAATCTGAAAGACAAAATAAACACTTTGCTCACCAAGTTGCTTTTGGTCATGGTGTTTCACCACAGTAATAGAAACACTAATTAAGACAGTCATCTCTAAAAGTACATTGTGGAACCCACATGACTAGTGTGATGGCCGTAATTGGTAGAACCTCTGAAAGGCAATTATGCAAAGCAGGTTCTGCCTTTGTGATAAGCATTCTGGGCTCTTCCCCCACCCACCTTTTGAAAAGGAAGGGTATTGTTCCTCTGGTCTCTAGGATAAAACAGTGAAGCCCCATTTTGAAAACTAGGAATACTTGCTTGAAACCACACACCTGCTGACACCATGACTTTGGATTTGCCTTCCTATGAGAAAATAAATTTTTATTCCTCATAAAATTTTCCACAACAATGCAACTAACTCCTAGAGAAGGAAATCCATTTAGTCAATTTTTTGAGAATCCTTTGGTCACTATCTCAAAGTCTGTTGAAGTTTCAGCAACTCACCTTCATCCATTCATCGTATTAAAAACTACCTCATCCAAATCACAGACCTCAAACTTGTTTTATTTTAATTTTTGAAGGAGGTTCTTGATATATAGTGCAAACTAGCTTCAGATTCACTCTAACTCAGGCTGGCTTCAAACTTGCAGTCCTTGTGCTTCACCCTCCCCAGTGCCAGCATTACTGGTAACCCCATCAGCAATAGCTGCAGAAGGCAGAAGGTTTCTTGTGTTTTGTTTCTTAGCTGCGATATTAAGAACATTGAGAGTTCATTAGCCACTCACCTCAAAAAACCATTCTGTGTTAGTCAGCTTTCTATAACTATAACAAAATAGATGGGACAATCAACTTACGAGGAGAAAATTTCATTGCAGTTCACAGTTTGTGAAGTTCCAGTCCGTAATGAATTGTTCTCTTTGCTTTGGGTGAATGAAAGCACATGAGGATGGCAGAGCAAAATGGTTTCTTACATGGCCAAGGATTTAAAAGGAGGGAGAAGGGGCCAGGCCCACAGTACCTACAGAGGACATTGTAATAATCTAGAGACCTCCTACTAACACCACTTTAAAATACTTCACTGCTGTGGAATAATGCATTTGTACACTATGAAGATGTGTTGCTCTCGTTAGTTAATGAAGAGATGATTGCCCAATGGCTAGACAGGATTTCTAGAGCAGAGAGACTGCAGAGGAGAAGGGAGGAGTTGGAGGAGACCTCATGAGATGCAAAGTAACCTGGATGGGAAGTACATACATTAGGTAAAGGAACCTCAAGGTAGCACATGCATTAATAGAAATGTGTTAATTTAAGTTATAAGAGCAAGCTAAAAGCAAGACTAAACTGTTGGTCAAGCGTTTATAACTAATATTAAGTCTCTGTGTGGTTATTTAGGGAGTAGGTAGAAGGACAGAAAAGTCTGCCTACATTTTGCCACCTCCTGGAAGCACAGGAAAGGGAGACTTTAACAATGTCAACAACGCTCACTCGGATCCCCTGGCTTGAGGACTGTAGCCAGATCAACTCGCTCCCCAGACAGAAAACCAAGGGACCAGGAGCCTGCAGAGAGAGCTGGTCCTCTTCCACCCACACTCAGGGCAGAGGGCAGAGGACAGAGACCAGAGGCCAAAGAGTATTGGATTTGCTTGCATCCACCGAAAGGGAACCCTGGTTTTCTACCCACCAGGAGAGGAAGAGACTCTTGCTACACCCACTGGAAGACATGATGGGGAAGAGGCAATATAAGAACACACTCAGCAACAGAAAAACAAATATGACACCACCAGAGTCTAGAGATTCTAAACCAGTAAGACCTGAACACCTCAATGCAGATGAAGTAGAAGGGAATGTTTGAAAACACCTTCATGAAAATGATAGAGGCCCTCAAAGAGGATGTGAGAAAATCCCTTAAAGAAATGGAAGAAAAAACAAACCAAAAAATGCAAGAAATAGAAGAAAAACAAACCAAAATATCCAACAAATGCAAGAAAGGGAGGAAAACACAATGCAAAAATTACAAGAAATAATTCAAACAGTGCAAGGGTTGAAAGCTGACATGGAAACAATAAAAAAGCACAGTCTGAAGGAATGCTGGAAATAGAAAAACTGGGGAAACGGTCAGGTACTACAGATGCAAGCATAACCAACAGAATACAAGAGGTCCTGCTCCGGATGAAATGACAGACTCTGGAGATCCCCCAAGGAGGGCCTTACCCTCCCTGGTGAATGATGTGGGGATTGGGCTGAGGGGGGGTGGCTGATGGAGGGACAAGGGGGGGAGCTGGGATTGACATTTGGAGCATGCATGTTTCTAATTTAAATAAAAACACACAAAAAAGTAAATAAATGCAAGAGAGATACCTTTTCAAAAAAAAAACAACAACAATGTCAACAGCCCTTTGGGGGCCACTCAAGATCTGAACTATAGCACATCCCTTCTAGCTAATAAACACCATAATGTTTAGAAGATATGAAAACTCTAGAGCTCTGTCCTCTCTGTGGGCCTTCTAGGAGCCAGGCTGACGATGCAAGTAGATGATGTACTTTGAGCACATTGCTCATCCCCATTACCCTCCCCCTGCTTATAATCAATTTTAAAACAAGATCCTGTTTCTTGTTTTCCAGACAAGTTCCACAAGTCTGGTTTGTGCTGGAATCAGCTGGGAAATGTGTTGAAAGTCTGGACCTCCGACCACAGCTCCACATTTTACCCCAGAGATCAGCAGCAGGCTCCGTATTTCTCAAGCCCCCTTGATGTTTCTGAGAAATGTTGCTGTAAAGGAAAATTGGTTGCTCCATTCTCCAGCTTCTGAAAGATAAGCAGCAAGTCAACCAGTCAGCAAATATTTGCTTTTACCCTGCATTTTGTTATTAAAATAAGGGTTGGAACCTGCTGGTGCAATGGTTTCCAGTACTCTGAAAACATCTCCCAGGGCTGCTCTGTGTGCTGCCTTTCACGGTTCTCACCCCCAGTCCTTGGCCTGGCTTCTAGGAGGCCCACAGAGAAGACAGAGCTCATACACACCTTGAGCACACTATCCTCTGCTCCAGACAAGGTCGTAGGCAGGCTGTAGTTCTGTTATTGAGATTGCTATGTAACCCAATCCTGAGCCTCAAACTCACAATATTCCACCCTCTCTCTGAAACACTAGGATCACAGATGTTCATTACCAGGCCTGGCTTCCATGAACATTTTCTTAGGCATATATAACTGTACAATGTTAGCAGGCGAAGATTCCCTAGCCCAGGTTAAACCCAGAGCCTTAAGAGGAGAAGAGGATGTGATTTTTTTGTAAGGATCCCCAGGGACAGGAAGAAACAGGGGCAGGAATTAAAGGGTCAGCTATTGCTCTGTTTTAGTAAACAGACACCATAATCAAGACAACGTATAAACGAATGCTTTCAATTGAGGGCTTGCTTACTTTTTCAGAGGATGAGTTCATGTTCATCATGGTGAGGAACAAGGTAGCAAATGGGCAAGCACTGAGTTGGAGCTGGAGTTGAGAACTTACATTCTGATCCATAGACAGAAAGAAAGTGAGTTTGGGCCTAGCGTAGCTTTTTGAAACCTCAAACCCTACCCGAGGGACACACCTCCTTTGACAAGGACATGCCTTCTAACCCTTCCTAAACAGTTTGCCAACTTGGAACCAAAAATTCAAACATTTGATCCTATAGGGAACATTCTCATTCAAATAAGCTCAGAGATAAGTGTTTGGATGGTCACTTATCCACATAATGTCATCTGTGCTCCATTTCGATTCCCAGAAAGAAATCTGAGATTTTCGGTCTTCCTGGGCTCCATGTTGAAGGGGATTCCTCTTCCCTGCTCCCTGCACAACTGGCTTAAGCTTTTCTATAACTATTACTGTGAGGGGAGAATTCATTCTTTGACTGTCCAACTCTGAAGTGTGTTTTAAGGTCTTAAGAAAAGGAACCAGGTACTAGTGTGTTGATTGAGGTCAATGCAATATGAAATATAATACATTTATTTACCAGAATAAGAACTTACACACAAAAGGCTGGGGAGTCAGAAGCATGGCAGGCTTCCAGAGGAAGAGGGATTCGTTTCTTTCACTTCCTAAATTTCCTTGTCCCCGCCCTTAGGGTGGAGAGCTTTGTGGGGCTCACCCCTACACTAGGGAGCTTTCTATTACCCGAGTTGACCAAGTTTATGAAGGAAAGGTTTACTAAACACACAGTTTTAGAAGGTCTGGAAGTCCCATATATTTGACCTCTGGAAAAGGTAGCTAATGGCTAAAGTAGGGTTCATGTCTAAGCAAGCAGTCACACTTTAAGCCAAGAAGCAGAGAAGAGGGATGGAAGAGAAATGGATTTCTCCACCTTTTCCAAGGGCACAGCCCCAAAAGGACATCTCATTAGGTCTCACCTCCTGCAGGTCCACAGCACTTCCCAAGTGCTGCTGTGGGGACCAAGTCTTTAACACAGAGACCACAGAGAACACTCCTTTTATTGAAATCATAGTACCAGAATTTTGATTCATCTCTTTTTTTATTTTTAATTTTTTTATTTTAGAAACACTCTTTTTTACGAATCAATCCCCCCATTCCCTTGCCCTCCCATCCTCCCTTGCTCCCCATCGACCCCCTCAACTCACCCCCCACCCACTCCCCAGGGATAGTGAGGCCCTCCACGGGGCACCATCAAAGTCTGTCACATCACTTGGGGGAGGGCCCAGGCCCTCCTTTCCATATCTGGGCTGCAATAGTATCCCTCCATAGGGAATGGACTCCCAAAGTCCATTTGTGCTCTATGGATAAACACTGGCTCCACTGTTAGAGGTCCCAAAGATTGCTCTGGCCTCCTAGCTGGCATCCACATTCAGAGGGCTTGGTCAAATGCTGGTTCCCCTGCTTTACAACTAGGGTCTCTCTCTGCACTCTCACTAGGTCAAGTCAACTGTTTCTGCGGGTTTCTCCAGCACCTTCTTGGCTCCTTTGCTCATTCCTCCTCCTTCTCTGCAACTGGATTCCAGGAGTATGGCTCAGTGTTTAGCTGTGGGTGCCTGTTCCTGCTTCAATCAGCTACTGGATGAAGGCTCCTGCTTGCCTTTCTGTGACTGGGTTACCTCACTCAGGATGTTTTCTTCCAGTTCCATCCATTTGCTTGCGAATTTCAAGATTTCATTGTTTTTTTTTTTCTGCTGAGTAATACTCCATTGTGCAAATGTACTACATTCTTTGGTTGAGGGGCATCTAGGTTTGCTTCCAGGTTCTGGCTATTACAAACAACACTACTATGAACACAGTTGAACAGATGTCCTTGTTATATGATTGTGCATTCTTTGGGTAAAGGCCCAAGAGAGAAATTGCTGGATCTTGAGGTAGACTGATTCCCACTTTCCTGAGGAACTGCCAAAGTGGTCAAACAATTTTGTACTCCCACCAGCAATTGAGGAGTATTCCTCTTTTTCCACATTCTCGCCAGCATAGACTGTCATTGGTGTTGTTTATTTTAGCCATTCTGGCTGGTGTAAGATTGTATCTCGGAGTTGTTTTGAGTTGCATTTCCCTGATGGCTAAGGATGTTGAGCACTTTCTTAGTGTCTTTCAGCCATTTTAGATTCCTCTATTGATAATTCTCTATTTAGTTCTGCACCCCACTTTTTTTTTTTTTTTTTTTTTTTTTTTTTTTGGTTTTTACGAGACAGGGTTTCTCTGTATTGTTTTGGAGGCTGTCGGTCCAGCCCGGCCTCGAACTCACAGAGATCTGCCTGCCTCTGCCTCCCAAGTGCTGGGATTAAAGGCGTGCGCCACCACCACCCGGCTGCACCCTACTTTTTAATTGGATTGTTTGGTATTTTGGGTGACTAGCTTCTTGAGTTCATTGTATAGTTTGAAAATCAGCCCTCTGTCAGATGCGGACTTGGTGAAGATCTTTTCCCATTCTGTGGGCTGCCGCATCTCTCATAAATGCTCAGTCTAACATCTGTAATTATTATAAAAATGCTGACAAATGAATGCATGCATGCATAAATAGATAAACTAACAGCCAAGGACTCCAATCTGCAAAGGTGGTGAGAATACAAGCAGATGGCTACTGATTGAGAATCAAGGTGATGTGGGCAGAAACAACATGGCAGAGGGGGGAAAAGAGTCACTGTCCAGAGCTTGAGCAGAAGACCAAGACAGAAGTCAGTTCACTGGGTGTTTAAAGAAGGAGAACTGAGATACAGTATAGCACTTCAAAACACTTGAAGATAACTAGCCCTAAAGCCAAAGAAGGGGTTTGAGATGCACAATTCTGTTATGGGAAGCAAAACAGAAAGCCAGGTGAGTCAAAATAACTACAAGGACGAAAGCACAGGCCCCACTCAAATGTCCCCATCAAATGCTGGTTTCTGAGCGTGTGTTCACAGCTGTCCATCTGTGCTCTCTGTGTGGTTGGGTTTTATCTTTCTGGATTTTGTTGGTTTTTTTTGCTTTGCTTTGAGACAGGGCCCCATGCATTCTAGACGTGGCTTGAATTCTCCCATAGATGAGGAGACTGTGAGCTTCTGATCCTGCTGCCTCCACCTCCCAAACACTGAGATTACAGGCGTGTGCCACCACATTTGTGTAACCTCTATTTTGTCTTGACTAAAGAACTCAGCCTCATGGCTCTTCCATTCCATTATGAAAGAGTCATTATATTTCAGGAAATCTGTGGAGTCTCAGACACGTTAAGAGTTTAGTAAGCACCTGAGCAAAAGCTCCTCTTACAGGTGACCGTGAGAAAACATGTCTCCCAGGAAACAAGATGCAAAGGGAAGCCATGCTGAGGAGCCAGCTTGCCACTTACATCTCTTCCACTTACATGTGGCCAAGCGGGCCTCTGTCAGAGCCTCACCCCCACCCCACCCCTGTGTCCTATCCCTGGCAGGTAACTTCAGGTCTCCCAAGACCCTGTTAAAAAAGAATTATTCTGACAGAATGTCACAACAGAAAGGCCTACCAAGAATGATTTTTCTTCTTGTTTGTTTGCCTTCCTTCCTTCTTCCCTCCCTCCCTCCCTCCCTCCCTTCCTCCTTCCCTCCATCTGTCCCTCCCTCCCTCCCTCCTTCTGTCCCTCCCTCCTTCCCTCCTTCTTTCCTCCCTTCCTTTATTTATTTCTTCTTTCTAAGGGGCTGGATTAGTTTGACAATTTCTTTTCTGTTTTTCTCAGTTGCATTTATATAAGCCACATATCTCTCTGACAAGGTAACTGTTGCTGACATCTTGCAAAGAACACAGAGCTAGCAAGTCATTAGCAAGGAAAGGATCTGTCTGGCCCTGCTTTCAATGCACCCAGCACCAAGATCCAACCCTTTTAAAATATGGAGAATATACACCGCGTATAATTATAAATGGTTTTGTGGCTGAAACTGTTTTCTGCTCAAACTTCTTGAATTATATTTGCTTATATTTATTTTTTACTATTATTTACTTACTGATCATTACTTTTTATTTTTTGGTTTTTGAGACAAGCTGGATGCTGCCTCAGCCTCCCCAGTAGTGAAATTACATGCGTACGCCACCAGGCCTGGCCTTTCAAATCATTACTCCTTGAATGACTCTTCTCTTACCCTGTCTTCCTGTCCTCATCATACAAGTCTCTGCATCTCACATGCAGGATGGACAGACTGTGACACATGTATTTGCCACTTGGCCAAAGCTCACTGAACTCTGGACTCAATCTGAGCAGAGCAGATTCACTTGTCTGCTCATCAGAACCTGGGTCTCAGAGGAAACATTGCTTAAGGCATGATGGACCATTGGGAGGCAATACTTGGGGTAGCTCGGGCTAAGTTAAAATACAGCAAGATTGTGCTGAAATGCAAACAGGGAGGACATAGAGAGAATGGTGAATGTCTTAGAGTTTCTATTGATGTGATAAAACACCATGACCAAAAGAAACTAGGGGAAGGAAGAGTTTATTTCATCCTATAGTGTGTAGTCCATCATTCAGGAAAGTTGGGGCAAGAATCTAAAGGTAGGAATTGATACATAGACTATGCAGGTCTGGTTCTTACTCCCTTATTTCTCATGGCTTGTTCAGTTTGCTTTCTTGTACAACTCATGGCCTGTTGTACCAGGCCTACCCAGGGCAGGCACCACCCACAATAGGCTAGACCATTCTGCATCAATCATCAATCAAGAAAGTACCATTCAGGTTTGCATATT
This sequence comes from Mesocricetus auratus, assembly GCF_017639785.1. Taxonomy (NCBI): domain Eukaryota; kingdom Metazoa; phylum Chordata; class Mammalia; order Rodentia; family Cricetidae; genus Mesocricetus; species Mesocricetus auratus. The sequence continues at coordinate 114,550,566 of NW_024429189.1, forward strand.
GGCCAATCTGGTGGAAGCATTTTCTCAGTCATGGTTCTGTCTTCTCAAATGACTCTGTCTCTTGTCAAGTCAACACTACATAAGAGAGCAGTAGGGGTGAGCAGAACAGTCTGAATGGGGTCCTTTCCACTTCAAGGAGCTGAAACAAGAACCACAGAGGTTTCTTCTATTTGTTAGTGGGGATGGAGCTCCCCCCACCCATCTCCAAAGGCCTGGAACAAGATGCTCAGAAACTTCTACAATTTGACAGGGGGTGTGGGGCTCCCCTCCACCCCAGAGAGCTAGGATATGATGTACAGAATCCCCTGCTATTTTATAGTAGAAGTGGAATTTTCCTCCACCCCAGGATACCTTGAGGGACAATGATCTGAAGTCAAAGCTCCTCCGGGAGTTGAACCACCAGCAACCTTTGCACTGAACTCTCTTTCGAGAGATATCTGCACACAAGGACTCTCAGAGCAGAGATAAGATCCCTGGAGTCAAAAGGATAATTTGCCTCTTGAAAAGGATAATTAAGATAACATCCATTGTCTAGGGCAAAGGTAGGGCAGGCTTGCTATCTGCCCCTTAGAAGATAAAGATTTCTCAGATTTAGGAATTACTCAGTGTTGATGGATAGCTGTCCTCCAGAGCTCTTTGTGAGCTGTAGGGGTCGGGGGAGAAGGAAGCAGGGAGATGCCCAGGAGGTCAGCTCTGCCCTGAGTAATATAGCCATTGTTCTCCTCCAGCTTCTCCCAGATACTGTGGAATTGTGGTGACCTAAGCAGTTAGCTTCCTAGGAGGGCAAGCAGTTAACCTGTCACAGTTACTGGAAGAGGTAGGAAATATACTAGTGACTGAACTGCTAAATAGGGCAGAGAGAATGGTTGGGTACTACAAAGTAAAACCCCCATTTCTAAGCTCCTCCAGTTCCCAGGCAAAACTACAGGAGCTTGACTAAATCTATTTTTAAACATGATCGTTGCATCCTGAACACTGGAAAGGCAGAGTTCTCCATGTACTGCCTCTGACATCATCTGATTGTGCGAGAATCGGAACTTCAAAACTCACATAATGCTGAAATCATTCTTCACACATCCCTGTAATTTTCTTCCTGGGGTTGTGGGAGGATGATGGTAACACACACACACACACACACACACACACACACACACACGTTGCCTGTGAAGATCTCAAAGCACAACTTCCCTCTGAATCCACAGCCTGGTAGCGATCGTGTTTGAGACGATGTAGGTTCTGAATTCTGTCCTGAGCATTTTGTGTGTGCTATGTAACTCAACTCTTCTAAACAGGGTGGATCACAAGTGTGGCAGAAGTGTCTTCCATCGTCTTTATCATATTGCCTAAAAATTTGATAAGATAAGCATTCTGGTGTTCTTGGAATAGAAAAAAAAATAGACCATTAAGAGGTCAATAATAGGCCAGAACGCTTTAGACTTTATGTAACTAAAAGCACAACTGAAACCAGTGAAATGAGAATGGCCACCATTTTCCACAAAAAAAAAAAAAAAAAATGGCAGCAGCAAAGTTAGCTGTTTATCACGGCTCATTACTATCACCTCTCTAGTCCTCCATCCTCAGGACACTGGCCATCAGAGTTGTCACAGTCACAGACAGATACAGCAACTGTGTTTCACGAGACAAACACCAAACTTTTCCTGGCAGTTTCCCTACAGATCGGTCATCCCACTTGCCTCCTTGATGAGAGTTGAACCACCACCCACCCTACGAGGAAAGAAGTCAATTTAAGAATATGTACACGTAAATTGTCAGGTTAAAAAAAGTCAGATCTACCTGCGGGAAGCAGTGGGTTCTGGAAGGTGCAAGCAGTATCCTTATGTGGAATTCCATACTTCTATTACATCAGTGCTTAAAACTTTGAGGTTTTAGAGCATTTCAGAGGTCACATTTGGGGTTAGGGAATGCTTATTCTGTGGCAGGAGGCTAAGAAAGGCACTTAGTGTGAGCACTGGGCCTAGGGAGGTACTGTATGATTCTGCCCTCCCGGACATCACTGCAGTTTCAGTGACATTATGACACTAGAAGGCGCTTTCTCCACCTGTTGGAGGAAGCACCTGGGAAGCACTTGAAGATCCTGGGCACTTGGCACTGGGTAAGCCAGGCTCTTGATCTGGACAGCAGCCGAGTCGCTGACAGCAAAACTGAGCAGAAGAAAGCACTTCTGCTTCCAAACGTTTTACTCATCAGCAAGTGACAGGAGCAGCTCCCAGGAGCAAGCCACTGCCACAGTGGGCAGGGCCTCTTGGCTTCCAGTGAACTTCACTTCAGCGGAATAACTTTTAAAAGTCAAGAAGCTCCTGCCAGTCCTGGAACCTCACTCTTGATTCATGCTCAGAGCCTGAGACACAGGTGTAAGGGGAGGTGCCAGGAGAGAACCTTTGGGGGGGAAATGAAAAGATTCCAAGAGTTCCCTGGAGGACCACAGGAAAGATTTTTCCAGGAAGAGAGGGTGTTGAAGGTTCAGTGTGTGAGAGGACAGCAGAGGAGGGGTGTCCCGGAAGGTGGGACAGCCATCCAACATCCTTGACCTGGGGCCAGAAACGATCCACCGAAGGGTCATTTAAAATCTCTCCAGAGTCCACAGTTATGAAAGACCCCCCCCACACACACACTCAAATACAAGCTAGGGAGGCAAGATCTGCCTCTTGCCTGATCTAAACCTAAAGCAGCAGTTTTAGGTAGCAAAGTCTGCTCCACCCAACAGGCACCCAGATGGCCCTTGAGATAGAATAGGCAGAACATTTTGTGGTTCTTTCCAGAAGGACGGATGGCCCCGCTTCCCCGAACCCTCCTAGCCTGAAATCTCCCCAGAAAAGCGCCGTGTGTGACCCCTTGATAATCTTATGGTTTTTGCCTTTAAAAAGAGCTTGTAATAGCTGCTCGGGGCTTCTCTGCCTCCCATGGCTCAGGAGCCCGTTTGTGCAAATGTAGAATAAAATCCTCTTGCTTGTTGCATCTTCTGGTCTGGAGTCTGAGTCTGTGGGGCGTCCACCTGGATACGTTGGAATCCCAACATTTTGGGAGGTCCAACAGTTATAGGGAGAGCACAGCATTCCTTCCCCTAAACATTTGCCCCACTCTTTCCCTTTCTGGGGGTCCAGGTCCCGCAGGTCCCACATGCAGACAGTGATAGGAATAGGACCAAAGGACAAAGCAGAACATTGGAGTGAAGGTCTGTGTAGCCACCATTTGGTTGCGTAAAGCCAGAAAGGTTGGAGGCCAACTCTTCTGTTGCCCAGTACTAACCTCATCTGTGTCCTTAGTCCAAGCCTAAATGGATCACAGCAGCAGCCTCCAGCCCTCTCACAAAGACCACCTCCAGTGGTCCTGAAGCATTTGGCTCCAACTCCTCCTGAACAACTGTCCCAGCCACATAGCACAGGACCATCGAGCTCCCTCCTCCCCAGGCAGACAAGGAATCACTTTATATCCTGATCCATCCATGGAGAGTATACAAACTGAATCATGCTCTTTTCGGGGGTTGGGGGGCGGCTCTTCTCTGAGATCCTGTATTAGCTGTTTAACTAGGGTTGAAGTTGAGGGCTGCCTGCTGACAGTCTAGCAGTGAGGTTGCTCTAGAGTTTGGAGGCAGTGGAAACCCAGGTTGGGAAGCCATCTTCCCTGGCCACCATCCTCTCTAGGGACATTTTGGCAAAACACCTCCATGAATGAGTGCAAGGGGTGGGGGGTGGGGTAATCAGTGGACTCTACCTACTCTCTAAGCACCTGGGAGACAGAGATTGCTTTCTTTTTCTAAAAGTAAATAATTTGTATTATTTATTTATGTGAGGCAGAGGCATGCATGCCACAGTGGGAAGTGAAGGTCAAATGTCTCTTCTTGTAGCTTCCAGGGATGCAATTCTGGTCTTCAGACTTGGGCACAAGCACTTTCATTCCTGAGCCTTCTCACCTGCCCAAGGTTATCTTTAGTTCTCCGAATACCTGAGGACTTTAATTCTACGCAGATTCAACTTTAAAGATGGAGACCAGCATTGTAGGAGAGAGAGAGAGAACCAAGATACACACAGCCCAGAGCCCCACCTCCACCTCTAATGGGCCTGGGAATCACCAAGATGTCCATAGGAAGCTTCAGTTGAGTTAAAGGATGCAGGACTTTTTTAAAACTGAAGGGTCGGAGAGGGATGTCAGGTGCTAGGATGATAGTTCTGCACACTTGGAGTAATCTGGGGCGACTCAGGATACTATGGTACCCAGAGAACTCCAGGTAGCTAGCAGGTCGTGAAGAACCAAGATTTCAAGAGAAGAGGATTTGAAGGGATGTGAAGGAGGCATGAGGCATGATTTAGGGGCAGGTAGGACCAGGGTTCAAGTAGAGTTTCTTTTAGAGTGCAGGCGAAGCTGGCAGCATGGCAGGGGTGGTGCGAGTAGAGAAAGCTTGCTAGGATCCCAGAGCTCTGCTGGCAGAGCAGACTGCACCTGTGGACCGCTCGTGGAGGGAGGGGCGTGCGCAGGGCGAATGGAGCTCCCGCGGCCGGGGGGCGCGCGGCAGCGCGGGGATTGGAGGGCGCTCGCGGGCCCCGCGCGCTTCTTAGGCGGAGCGGTGGTGCAGAGCTTCTGCGCGAGACCCCAGCCCTCCGCTTGGTCCTTGGCGGAGCACTCAGCTGCTCCACCGCGTTCCACCGCCTGGGGTGAGCACCCCAAAGCATGAACGTGCCCTCAACACTGCCCCCCGGGGGCGAGGACACCACCTGGACCCCCGGGACCAACGCCAGCAGCGTTCCGGACAACGAGGAGGATGCAATGCGGTCCGACGGCACGGGGACAGCGGGTATGGTCACCATCCAGTGTATATATGCACTCGTGTGCCTGGTGGGCCTAGTGGGGAACGCCCTGGTCATCTTCGTGATCCTACGCTATGCCAAGATGAAGACAGCCACCAATATCTATTTGCTCAACCTGGCGGTCGCCGATGAACTCTTCATGCTGAGCGTGCCATTCGTGGCCTCAGCGGCTGCCCTGCGCCACTGGCCCTTCGGGTCAGTGCTGTGCCGCGCAGTGCTTAGCGTGGACGGCCTTAACATGTTCACCAGTGTCTTCTGCCTCACCGTGCTCAGCGTGGACCGCTATGTGGCTGTAGTGCACCCTTTGCGCGCCGCCACCTACCGGCGGCCCAGCGTGGCCAAGCTAATTAACCTGGGAGTGTGGCTAGCATCCTTGCTGGTCACACTGCCCATCGCAGTCTTCGCTGACACCAGGCCAGCTCGCGGAGGCGAGGCCGTGGCTTGCAACCTGCACTGGCCTCACCCAGCCTGGTCTGCGGTCTTCGTGATCTATACTTTTTTGTTGGGTTTCCTACTCCCAGTTCTGGCCATCGGTCTGTGCTACCTGCTTATTGTGGGCAAGATGCGTGCTGTAGCCCTACGGGCTGGCTGGCAACAACGGAGACGCTCAGAAAAAAAGATCACGAGGCTGGTGCTGATGGTGGTGACTGTTTTTGTGCTGTGCTGGATGCCCTTCTATGTGGTGCAGCTTCTGAATCTGTTTGTCACCAGCCTCGATGCCACGGTCAACCATGTCTCCCTCATCCTCAGCTATGCCAACAGCTGTGCCAACCCCATTCTTTATGGCTTCCTCTCTGACAACTTCCGGCGCTCTTTCCAGCGGGTTCTGTGCCTGCGCTGCTGTCTCCTGGAGACAACTGGAGGTGCCGAAGAAGAGCCTCTGGACTATTATGCCACTGCTCTCAAAAGCAGAGGGGGCCCAGGCTGCATATGCCCTCCATTGCCCTGCCAGCAGGAGCCCATGCAAGCAGAACCTGGCTGCAAGCAAGTCCCTTTCACCAAGACTACTACTTTCTGAAAACCATTTCACACTCCCTCAGCTCACCTGCAAGGAGGTCGCACCACCCTCTCGGCCCAGCAACTTCTAGAACAACTCCTGTTTCACTAAGTCAGCCCCTTTCTGTGCTGTCCCCAGGAGTCTCGGGATTCCTGGAGCCCCTCTCCTAGGACTGGCTTCAAGACAACTCCATGGGGGTAGGACTCCTCTGGGAATCGGGTTAGAGTAACAGCCATTCCTGAACCTCTGGCAGTTTTTCATTGGGTGGGAAACAGGAGGAGGTCAGAAAGGAGTGTGTACCCTTGTGTGACTGTGACAGTGACCACTTAGAAGAGCCCTGGGAGGGTGAAGTAGGCAGAGCCCCTTCCCCCTGCAGGCTCTTTACCTTATGGTAGTACATGGTGAGACAGGAGAATGTAAGATATCTCCAAGTGCTTTCCCTCTCTGTCTGTGTGAGACCCTCCTTGCTAAGTGAGATGTCTATGTAACAGCTGAGTGCACTTGCTCTGTCATCCTACACGTGTCTCCCAGTTGTCGGGAGACCAGTAGCAAATTTCCTGTGAATGCAAAAGATTTATAGAAATATGATGTGGGGATTGCTGCAAAGCATAAAACTGATCAGGAATTAAAAGGTAGAAAGGATAAAAATATCATCTGCTGCAATTTTTTCCACCTCTTTCCCTGGCTAAAGGAATAGGAAGCCTCATTAAAGCCCATGTTATGCTATGCGGGGAGGGTGTCAGGAAAAGACCAGAGAACGAGGGTGGAGGGGAAACAGACTGTGTTTTGACACCAGATGCTAACCACAATGAAAGGCCATCCCTGTGTGACTGGTTAGTTAGCCACAGCTCCAGTGATCTTTCCCCTGAGAAAGTCTGACAGCCTGAGAGCTTTACTTCTGCTAAACTAGAGTTGGGGGAAGCCAAACAGATGCTGATCGCAGAAGCCAGGAGTGGCTGATTGCAGCCCAGATGTGTACATTAGAAGACCAAGTGCTGGTGGTGCTAGAACGATGAGTCAAGAGGGGAGGAGAAAGGCTGAGACAGTCAGCTGGGCAGTTCCCACGGCTGCCTGGCAGGGGAGGGTGAGCTTTCAAAGAAGCACCTGGATCCCATCATCCTGGAGAACATACCTCTGTGTGTGCTAGGGCAGTCAGCCTAAGTTCGAACTGCTGGGAGGCTAATGGGAATCCAGACTGGCCTAAGGAAATGCCCTGCCACCACATGGGTTACAAGGGCATCTCTGAGAGCCTGGGAGACGCAGGAGGTGACCTCTTCTGGGCTACTTGCCCAGAGTCCTGACTTGTGTGACAGTAGCAGTGCCTGGTATGTGGGAAATGGACAAGAGAGCTGAATTCTGGTTCCAGGCAAAAATGTCTTCTAGCCCAAGCAGGACCTTCAGGCCAGGTCTTCAGAATTCTTGTCTGGAAAAATCAACAGGTCCTTGTAGTGTGGCAACTCTTTTGTTATTCCTGTGTTTTTGTTGTTTTGTTGTTGTTGCTGTCGTTTGAGATGAGATCTCATGTAACACCAGATAGCTATGAATTCACTTTGTAGTAACTAAGGATGACCTTGAACTTCTGATCCTCCTACCTCTCCCTCCTGAGTGTTGAGATTACAGTGTGCAACACCATGCCCATTTTATATACAGTGTTAGGAATAGAACTCATGCTGGCTAGGCAGGCACTCCACCGACTGAGCTACATCTCCAGCCCCACATGGTGGTGACTTACAGGACTAAAGGCTGAAGTTTTTTTTTTTCTTTTCTTTTCTTTTTTTTTTTTTTTTTTTTTTTGGACTAGAAATTTCAACTTCTTCACTAACAATAGAAAAGATAAAGGCCTATGTTAAGTGTCTAGATGTATAACTGTAGGATTCTTACCTTCTCCAAATGCAGCTAGCTAGATGGCCTATGAATAACAATTCATGTTGATGGTAGGTGCATCAGAGAGTTATATAGGAGGGTGTGGAAATAATAAGGGCCTGCTGATCAGGTGAGCCTCACTTACCTCTGAGAGAACTACATTGCCAGACCTCTTCCGTGTCCCCGGCCATGGCTGTGCATTGGAAATCCCTAAATAGAGCACTGACCCCTTGGTTCCACACATGTTTACACACAAGCACATATCATTCCTAACTGGTCATCACTTCCCAGAGTCACTCTGGGCATCCAGAACAAGTCAGGCAGTCCCACATCTGTGGGTCTTACCTAAATAACAGCAACTTCTTGCAAGTCGTTAGAATTAAATTGTTACTTTCTCTGTCCCTGATGCCTGGCAGAGTGGACACCTGATAAACATGCTTGAACTTCACCGCTAGGATCACCTCGTGGGAACTTTTGGCCTTAGCAATGGTTGCAGTGGACAAAGGTGGTAGGCCTTTGCCTCATTTGAGGAAGTCTGGAGTTCCTCTTTTCAGCCTTCTACTGACCCACACAGGCCCTAAGACATGCTTGTTTGCCAGCAAAAAGACTAATTTCATTTTTTTAATGCAAGCTTTTAGCGGGGATTAATGGCGAATGAGGAACCAATACCTTCAAGCTGGAGAGTCACCAATGACAACAGAAAGCATCAGCTTTAGCTAGCTCATGATCAGGACTTTCAGCTCTCCGGCCTCGAATTCCCACTCTTAATAGATGTACAAAAAGAGAGTTTGCGTTCCAAGCTTTCTGTTTTGTCTGTGCTATCACAGAATCTGGACATGGATCCCAGCAAGTCAGGACCTTGGAACCCTTGCCTGATAGATTGTAAGTGGTGAATCACCCCCATTTCTCACCCTCTTAGCCTGAGAACATGACAGCCCGCTCTTAAAATTCTGTGAGCACAGATGTCAGGATTCTGAGGCTGTGTTTGCTGAAGCAACTCCACTGTGTTACTCAGTACCACGTCCCAAAACTCAGCTCTGTGGGTCCCTGTGCAGGGAGATGTATTCAGTGACAGTGTGCTGAGGGTGTCTCTCAGTGATACAACCAGCTTCCAGACAACATGGTGAGTCTGCATAGTGTGGAGCTTGGAAATAATTGGCAAAGATGGGCATTAATCAGATAGCCGTATAAATGGAAGTGTAATTAAATTCTAAGATAAAATAAGAATCATGTCATGACTGGAGATGCAGCTCAATGGTTAAAGTGTTTGCTTAGCATGTGCAAGATCCTGGCTTCAATTCCCAGCAACACACACACACACACACACACACACACACACACACACACACACACACACACTATTCAAAGGAGGAATTTGGCTCCCAGGAGCTAATACAATAGAGTCAGCCCTGCTCTTACAGCAGGTATTCCTGGGACACTGAGGAGGAGGGACTAGGGTGGTGTGGAGGCTTCTCTGTGTGTTGTTATTCAAATTAGACTTTCCTTAGTCACTTTGTGCAGGCAGTAATTTCTCTTCTTCTATTTTGATGAAAGCATCATTTGCATAAGGTAAAATCCACCCTTTCCAGCTGTTCTGTCCTATGACTGCTGATGTTCAGTCATAGTTCTGAAGCTTAACACCCCAATCAAGAGGGCCAGTTTCCATCCTCATGGCTTTCTCTGTGATCTGTAACCTACAGAGGTGGACCACAGGGAAAACAAGAAGCATGAGAAATTATAATAAGGCTCTCCCTAAATCTTCGGATGCTGCCCCTGTTATGCCAGCCCTGGGTTCCTCCTATTCACAGGGAGAACTCAGCCCAGAGACCCAGGCAGCTGCAGCCTGTCCTTCAGCCCTAAACCTGGGAGAAGTATCCTGTACTTCAGAAGTCTCTTGAACAAATGGGGACTTGGAATAAGTTGAGAATTCCCTATGGACCTTGTAACCTTTGGGACACTGGAGGAGGAATGTGGCTTCCTTTCAGGTCAGGAACCCAGGCTCCCTTCCTGGAAGAACAGTGGGGGCATTCCTCTAGACTCTGCCTATGCTGCAGCCTGCCCGCTGCCTGCTAACTGCTCTCCGGAAGACTGACAGCCTGTGCTAGGTTCGTGTCACTCCATTGTAGCTTCTTATTTAAGTTGGCTTCCTGTGCTTTCAAAAAGGCCAGGAAAGCAGAGCCTCACTCTAGCCCATCAATCAGATGGCAATTTCTTTTGTTGCTGTAGGTGTTGGATTTCGGCAGAACCACCTTGAAGAGGTAAGGTGAAAACACAGATGGCAGTTAAAGATCTGCAAAGAATCCCTGGTGTTTGCGTTTGTGGGGGTCTACCTGCATACCACCATCTCAACTTGCAACAGGAGAGTAGGGCAGAGAGTAAGGTCAAATTAGCATTCGAAAGAAGCTAATTGACTGAAGGGAAGACTATTAACCCTTTCTCACCAAAGCTGAAGTGCAACAAACAGAGCCTTGGGATATACAAAAGGGAGGGGAGGGCTTCTATAAAGGTTCCTTCCAATCTCTGAGACTGGACATGGGTACCATTGAGCTCTGCCCTTTCTCCCAGCCATGGCTCACTTCCTCCCCTGAAAGTGCCGTCTTCCTTAATAAACTTGTTCTGCTTCTACCACTGTCTGTGTGTCTCTGTCAAGTTTCTCATTCTGAGACACAAGAACCTGAAAGCCCCAGTGGGTGCTCACTGGGTTCCTGGGTCTTCTAATAACATCAACGCATGTCTTAAAGTGGGAAGACAGGGCTACTGTTAGGACAGTGATAGATAGATAGTGCCTGGGTCTGTGGAAGGTGAGGGCTTGTTCTCAAGGTAACTAAAACCCAAACAAGGTAGAAGGATGAGGATGGACAATGCAAAGCTCCTCTCCGGCTCCTCTCTCTCTTTCCCCCTTTCTCCCCCCCCCCCCAACAAGCTCACCCTGCTCCACCAGCTAAGTGCTTTTGCAACTGAGGCCCCAGAGGCAGACACCAAGGCCATGCAAGTGAGATGAGGCCTCCAAAGAAGGTGTGGACAAGTGGCAAGGTTCCGCCACCAGCCTGTAACTTCCTGTATCACGACAGATGCCCTTCAGGCAGGGGTTTAAAGACGGACACCCCAGACTGTAGTCTGAGTGCACAATTATTACAAGGCCAGCTTTGAATCCCCGTGTTCTCCCTGCATCCCTGCAGCTTTTTGCTCTCTGCCCCGCCCCCCATTTCAAGCAGGCCTGACTTGAGGGAACACATTGTGGCTCTCTGTGTTTTGTAATCACACTTTCCAAACAGGCTGGAAAGGAGTTGGATTCTGTTAGAATATGATGTTAAAAACAATATTTAGTTATTTATGAGTGAAGAAATCAACTGTTTGCTTATGTCTAAACCTGCTGACCAAGAGAAAAGGGAGGAAGAGCCCACTTGAAGCAAAAAGGTGGTGCTGAGACAAGCATTCACTCTGGAAAAGAAAAAAAAAACAGATCTGGGTGTGGGCTGTGTCATTCTATAAAAGTCAGGCAAAGGTCAGAAGATGCTGCTGGGTTCCACCCTCTCAGAGCCTAACCACCATGATGTGTTTTGTGTTCTTTGTAAGTTCAGTTTTTCCGATATTTGCAGTGTCACTACTGGTTAGCCCAAGAACACAAGTAGCATTAGAGATCCTGGCCTTATGGACATCACAGCCACTATTGCTCCCAATGTCACCCACACAGGTGGTCAGAACCTCCTGGACTGAACTAGGCTAGAACCAGTTTCTCCTTCAGTCATCTGAAGTTTCTTGACTCTCTGTGATGTCAGAGGCCACTCTTGCACTGCCATGCATCTGCCTCCATGCTGTTCCCCATTCCAATGTAAACTTTCCTTTATTCTTGTATCTATTATCCCAATGGCTCACAGCCTCATAGTTATCAGCCGTGTACTATGGACCATACACTGCTTCCTCATCTTTTATACCTCATGCAACCATATCGAGGTAGCGCTTCTCAGTCCCATTTTCAAACATTAAAGGGTGCCTTTGGTAACGTAAACCCAAATATCAGACTGGGGTCAAATCAAGGTATATGTGATAGTCCCATTCCATATTAGCTCTGCTGGCTGCTTACAGGACAAACTGCATGCTTTCTCTTTTTAGGGACTTAGAGTCTACTAGCTTCTAATCTCTTTCTGAGCAATTTCCAATCTCAGCATGATCCTGATAAAACACCCGAGAATGGCCTGCAGCACTAACGGTGTTCCCCTTCCCCTGGACTCCTGGCATCTTCTATTTGTACCTGTTTGGGCTCACCTCGATTCTCAGATCACTGGGATTCACGATGAAATCACCACCTGTAGGGGCACAGTAAAGTGCTTTGTTGCACAAGTGCAAGGACCTGAGTTAAGATCCCCCCCAAACCCACATAAAAGCCTGACAACCCAGTCCTGCAACCCAGTCCTAGGGACTAAGAGACCCTGAGAGACTCATCTACCTGAAGACAGTGAGATCCAGATTCAATAACAGGCCGTCTCAGGTAAAAATAAATAAATAAAATAAGGTCAAGAAGCAATTTAGGAAGACATCTCAATGTTGACTTCGAACCTCCAGAAGTACCTACAGGGTTGAATACATATGCACCCAGCCATACCCCCAACACACACACACACACACACACACACACACACACACAAGCACACACACTGCCTTCCCACGGTAACAGCCAAGGTGGACACCAAGAATCTCTGCCCTACATGGATGTCGAAAATTATCTGAGTGTCTTACTTAACTGGTTTTTCTCATGTTTGCCTCATGGAAATTTTCCTACTCCTACATGTAAAATTCAGAAAGCTATGCCTTTCCACCAAAAGTGGACAGTAATGCCTGCCGTTACTAAGATCGATGAAGATTGTTTTATACCAAAGAAATGACGTTGGCACTCAGAAACAATACGATAATTTGAGTGATAGCCCCCTCAGGATAATCTTGAGTTTTACATCTCAGAGAACAGAAGAGGCAATATTGAAGGAAGCACACACAGAAAAACACTCAGCTGGGAAGCTAAAGATGCCTCGGATCTTAAAGTGTCTGAAAACACCGACATGAGGCATCCTGTATAAAGGTGTTACAGCTACACAAATAAAAAATAAATATCTGGATGTACACACATAACATAAACTCCTATATGTAAAATAGCTTCCTTTTGGAGGATATTTAAAGTCAGAGATTGTGCCATGAGCAGATAATAGGGTGCAGGCCAGCCTTTAATACATCTCTTAGAGCTTGCTTTGTTTTTGTGCATAAAATATGTCATAAAAATGAGGGAAGTGGGGGAGAGAAAAGGAAGGACAGGAGACACCCAATAGTTCATTATAATCTGTTTATTTTGCACATGTGACATCATAAGCAAAGGCTTTGCCTGTGTTCTAGCTAAACTCCAATAAATAAATATGTACAAATATGCTGAGCTTACAAACAGCAAAAAAAACTTTCCTTACAAAAGATACACATATGATACATCTGTTCCTTACACTGACATATAAGTTCATTCCTAGCTTAGTTAAACCGAAACCCTTCTGGACCCTGTGTGGCAAAATCTAGAGATGTGTACCTAGTCATTTAGTTAAGCAGTGAAAAATTCCTCAGTTTCTTGATAATAATTGGCCTAACATAGCCTGCTACTTATTATTAACTGACATTTAATGTCCTCCAGAAAGTTGGAAACTTGTTAAAATGCAGCTTCTTGTGAAGGGGGTGGGGTGGTGCACTTAGGATTTTGCAATTCTAGCCAGATCCCAAGGGAGGTCCCAATTCTTGTCAACAGGCTAACGGCCAGGGCTAGAACATGCCTCTGAAGTAGATATTGTCCAAGAGCCTCATTAAGACAAGACCCTAACCAGGCCCCCTCCAGGCCCATTCCCAAGTTCCCATGTCTCCCAAAGCAGCACACTGCTTTTGTTTGGAACTATTAGTGGCAGGAGCAGTTGAAAGTCAGCTAGGCACAAAGCATACAACTCAAAACTTTGCTGGAAGATGCTTCCGTCTGTCAGTCTCAAATATGTCCAGTCTAAGGGCCACATACAACGCAGGATAGTTATGAATGTGGCCCAATTCATCTGAAGATGGCAATGTCCTATTGCAACATCAAAACATAGGACTTAGGACTAAGGCTCATCTCAACATTTTCAACACTGTCAAGAATTAGTAACACTATAGGAACCTGTATAAAAAGCTTAAAAATAATTACCATTTTGTCGTTCTAAATCAAAACAACAGCAACAATAAAAAAAATACCCAGGCTCACCTTTTCAACAATAAAGATGAAAACAAAACAAAACAAAAACCCCAACCTCCTTGAGTTCAATTTCTGTGACATTCCAGCATTATCAACTAGTGTTTAGCTGTGGCATTTTAACTTTCATTAAAATCGTTTTGCCCTGGAAACCTGAATTTTCCAACTAAATTGCCAAAGCCAGTGAAAAAGACAACTTTTGCTTTTAGTGTTTCTTTTCTGTTTCACGTAAGAGTCTTGTCTGGAGAGGAGGATAAAAGCAAAGTAAGACAAAGTTGGGGAAGGAGAAAAGTGAGAAAGGGGGAGGGGGAGGAGGAGGGGAGGAACGAAGGAAACAAAGGGAGAAAAGGCAGGAGGATTGGAGATGTGGAGGCTGGGAAAAACCAAAGGGAAGACATGCAAAATACTTTAAAAAAATAAATATCTGGGTCATCTCTAGCCTGTGTGGTCAAGGTTTGCCTAAAGGCTAAAGATCAGCAGCGCCTGTACATCCTGGACCCTGATGTGAGGGAGGGCCTGGGACACTCTGCAGTCTGATCCTCACTGTGTATTTGTCAACTCTGCCCAGTTGTCCAGAGTATCGACATGGAAGAAATTGGGCTCTCCTGCTTCAAGTCCTCCTCACCCCTGCTTATCATGAGGATGGGACAGGGTTCTCTCCAGTCATCAGTTATTGTGTCAGCCAAGTGGCTTTTAAGTTGCCAGAGAGCACATCTGGGAGGCCAGAGATAGAAAGAAGAGGTACTGATCCAGGAAAGACGAAGGCAACCTGGGTCTCTGGAGCAAAGTCCCTCAGAACTTCTGCAGCGTCCGATCAGTCCTCACCTGCTGCAGAACAACCTCCTTGGCTGGTGATGCGCACTTGTACTCCAGCTCTGCTCGTGCTCCCTGCTTCTTGCGCAGGTGACATAGAAGCACCAAAAGCGCCACCACCAGGGACAGGCTGGCAATGGAGGTGCCAATGAGAACGCCAGAATGCACTGGCTTTGCTGAGGGCGGACCTATGGGAGAGCCTGGCGTTGGACTGACTGGGGGCTCCCCAGAGCCATGGTCCTCGTTGTATTCAATAACAGGACTGGGGTTACAGTCCTTGCTAACCTGGCCAGCAAGGGCTGTGTCAGGCCCACAGTTGCACTCATAGGAGCCGGGAAGATTGCGACACTCACTGCCAGAGCATTCGCCTTGACTGCACTCGTCAATGTCCACGCATATGTGACCTTCATCCAGGATGAAGCCCTCAGGACAATAGCAAAAGTCAGGAGCGTAAGGGTCACAGTCAGCTGGGCATGAGCTTTCATTGCAGAACAATTCACACCTGTGCGGTTCCTCGGGTTTGGGTCTAAAGCCCTCAGCACAGATGCAAATGTACTCGGTGGTGTTCACTGGCTGGCACTGATATTCGCAGTTATTTCCGAAGCACGGATCCAGGCGCTCCACGCACTCTCCATCCACCAACTCAAAGCCATCATAGCAGAGACATGCAAAGCCGCCCTTGGTGTTGACACAGCGCTGGGGGCATGGATTGGGCCCTTGCCTACAATCATCCACATCCTCACACTGGTGTTTGTCAGCCGCCAACCGGTAGCCCGTTGCGCACATACAGGCATACGAGCCGGGTATGTCGGGGTCGGTGATGCAAAAATGTTCGCAGAGGTCAGTGCATGTCTCAGGCTCCTCCGGCACAACGACATCTGTGCAAGAGCGACCATCAGCCAGCAGGTCGGAGTTGCTGGGGCAGAGGCACCTGGGCTCGCCCATGCTCTGGTTGCACAAGTAGTCGCAGCCACCGTTTTCCACTCTGCAGTCCCAGGCTCCTGTCGCTTGCCGAGTCCAATGTCCGTCCCAAGTTTCAGGCCGGGCCTCACACATTAGCTCCAAACCGAGGGACTCCACAATAGCGAAGCTGCCTTCTGGCAGATTCTCAAAGTCCGCACCACGGGCGCCGAAAGGCGTGTGGTAGGTGCTGGAGAAGTGCGCAGCCTCGGGATCTTGGGTATTCACCACCAAAGGTCCGCAGGACACTCTAAAGTGGAACTCACAGAGGAAGCTGTCGGCTTCAGTCTCGCACTGCTGCTCCTCCCAGGCCTGCTCACCCGGGGCTCCTACTGTTGTGGTTGAGACCCTGACGCATAGCGGGCCGCAGAGTGGAGTCGCTTGGTCTTTGGGCCGCACCCACCTGCTGTAGCTGGTGTAGTTGTCGCCAGTAACCCATTGGAAGCCGCCCAGGATCCCGAGATGTTCTGGGTCGTGGCAGCCCTGCGGGAGCCGTAACCCAATCCAGGGGCGTGAGTTCACACTACTGTCGTCGCTCAGCAAAAGGGAGATGACTTCGGCAGCCACTGTGGAGCGCACTGTCATTAGATGTCCTTTCAGGCTCTCGCAGCCAAGGCTGGCAGAGAGGAAGTTCCTGGGGCCCTGGAAAAGCGCAAAGCACTCGTAATGCAGGCACTGACTGCCTCTTGACTGCAACTCGGTTAGTGCGGTGATCCCCAGGCCAGCTGGAACCAACACACCGAGAAGAAGAACCCCAAGCATGCTGCCCAGGGGTTCACGTGTAAGCTCCCAGGAAAACGCTAGCCCTAAGACAGTGCAGGCACCCAGCGCCGGCAGGGGGTTTCGGACGCCTAGGGCGACAGCAGCTAGCCTCTATCACAGCTTAGACGTTTCTAGCCCAGGCTCGTAGTACCGGCGAGTTAGTCTCTGACATGTCACTAGCTGCGACTCCAGTTTATAAATGCGCGGCCCTCCCTCTCTGGACGTTCGGGAAAAGGAAGGAAGTGCTTGGTGGGAAGGGCTGATGCTGCATTCTCGGGTTACTGGGTTCTCCGGACGCCTTGTGCCCGCCCTCCAGCCTGGGATCACCTCTGCGCGATGAGTAAAACTCGGCCAGGGCGCACCGAGGTTCTCGGGCGGGGCCCGAAGGCACCACCAAAGAACAGAACCATATCAGCAAGGCGACAGACAGTTCCCGCCCCGGCAGGACACTCCGGTCCCGGACACTCCGGTGTAGCCCCCCCCACACCTTCCCCATAGATGCTTCCAGACTTTGTAGGATGATCTCGTTGGTGGGCCCTAGAAAGAACAAACTTAGAGTCGGGTAGGGAGTGTGTCTGAAAACTACAGGACACTGGGAGGAATTGGCAAACATCAAGAGGAGAGGACAGACAAGATTGATCCCTTGGAAGACTAGCTAGGTCCAAGACCAGGGACCAGGAAGCCTGGCTGCGGTGACAAAGGGAGGGTTAGGTCCCAGAGGACTTTAAACGGGGTTAGGAAAACAACTCCAGCAGCAAGAGTACTGATCTAATAACCCGACCCCCACCACTCCTCCTCTACATTCTGAAGACTGGCCAGCGATCGCCAGTTCCTGGGCAGGTATCTCCAAGGCCAGGCCCTAGCTATCTGGTTTCGTGAGAAAGTCGTGTGAGCTCTGTATAGGCTTAGAGATCCTGGCCCTCTGCTCCAGTATTATTCCTACAAAACACCTTGGGGGGGGGGGTTGCGTTCCTTTGTTCTGGTGTTTTGTTTTGTTTACTCCAAGCCCCCCCCCCAACAAAACTGATTGGGAGCCGCAGCAAGGAGGTGGTGTGAGCTACAATGGAGCCCACTTGGTTTCTTTTGAGGTGATGATTTCCTGGAGAGGCTCAAAAAATAGAGGTTCCTGCACATTCCATTTGCTCACAAAAGGCATTCAAGAGATTCAAGAGAAGGGGTCCTGAGGGCAAGATGCCGGGTCGCTGGGAGGGGCTTATGGGAGTCTGTCACTTAGCACTTTTATCTACTTAAGCACTCACCAAGAATGTGGAGGGGCTGGGTCAAAATCAAAGCAGAGAGAGAGAGAGAGAGAGAGAGAGAGAGAGAGAGAGAGAGAGAGAGAGAGAGAGAGAGAGAGAGAGAGAGAGAGAGAGACTCTCTCCCCACCCTCTTCGGCTGTCACTTATACCCCACTGCCAGAAGGCGGCGCTGTTGAACTCTAGACTAATCCAAGGATTACAAAACAATTGTCAAGGAAAAGAGAGAATGGGCTGCCTGAGGCCTAGCCTGAGGTTAGGAAGTTCAACTGTGGGAAGCCCCACATAGTCTCCCCTGTTTACATGTATGAATCTAGCTTTGCTGGTTGCGTAGAGCTCAGACTGTGGTGTCCTTTTGCGGGGAAGGGGGAAACATGCACAGATGGGCACATACAAGACCAAGAGGGTAGGGTGAGAGCACCAAGGCTGTGAAAAGAAGCAAGTGGGACATCCTCCGTCTACTTGCCCACATGGAGCTCTGCCAAGACAGAGCTGGGATCTATAGAGTCCTGCATCCCGTTGGCTTAGCTTTTCTTTATTGGATCAAAGCTTCCCCAACTCTCAGTCGTGAAAACTCCAGAGCTGAGAGTGGATACCAAGCTTTTAAGCTCTGGGAATGGGTACAGCTACATGGGTTCTGGGAAAGAGGAAGGAACAGCCAGGGATTGGACAATGGGAATGGCCTCTGGAGGAGGAGGCTTGCTTTTGATGTGAGATGGAACCTCCAGGGGCATTATCCCAAAGTAAACACTAGGTAGAAGACAATAGGATAGCCCACATGCACTGTCTAAGGAGACCTCGTTCAAGCTCTAGTAATTCAGTATTGTGACAGCACAGCATTAAAGGGTGGTAACCCTCCTGAACAGGGACTTCTGAACAAACACCACAGCCAAAAGCAACTTGGGGAGGAAAGGGTTTATTTCATCTTACAGCTGCGAGTCTACCACTCAGAGGAGTTAGGGCAGGGACCTAGAAGTTGCTTACTGGCTTGCTCCTCATGGCTTGCTCAGTTTGCTTCTTCTATCACCTAGGAGCCCAGGAAGTTGCTGCCCACAAAGAGATGGGCCCTCCCATATCAGTCATCAATCAAGGCCAATCTAGTGGGGGAATTTCCCCAACTGAGGTTCCCTCTTCCCAAATGACTCCAGCTTGTGCCACGTTGGCACAGAACTAGCCAACGCAGCAGCCCTGAATGTGACCAAAGGCTGGTTAGGGTCTTGGAGGGATTTTAGCTGATTCACTGCCATCTTTAGGGGATGTTGTATGAGTAAGCTTTTCTCAGGGAGATGCAACACACATGTCTAGTCACCCTAGGTAGGGAACCCATGACAAACCAAAGTACAGATGCCAACCAAGTCTAACTTAGTGAGCCAATGTGTTTTACTGGGTGTAAGAGAAACTGTAGCCAGCCTACCCAAGCCACAGTCTTCCTGCCCCTGGTGCCCAGGCCAGCCTGCATGAGTATGCATGGCAGGCACTTCCTCCCTGATCCAAGCCTGCCTCCATGCCCAGAGACTGCTGACAGAGACACACCTGACCCAGAGACACCAATAAAGAAAGGACAATGGCAGTCTGCAGTGTGCTCTGCTACCCACTGGTTCCCAGTGCCTAGGTCACTGGTGCTGCATCTTCTCACCCCTCCCCCAAAGGGTGTTCGAACAGGGTAACCTGCAACAATTGGGGTTACTTGCAGGAATATGGGTGAGTGGTTATTTAGAAGTGACTCAAAGGCAACTGCACCACCAAAGCCTACTCAGAATACATGCCAGCTCACAAAGCTGTGAACCTAGAGCACACTACAGCCTTCAGACAGCGCAACAGTTTAGAGAGTTTCCTCTCCAAGCTCTTCGGTTGTTCTAAACCTCTTCCAGGCCGCTGGCTTGGTCTACAAGTCTTCTTTGCAGCATGGCTCCACTCTCTGAGAAAGACTCCTGCTTATTCTGACAGGAAGGTACCTAGTAAATTTGGTCAGTTTCAGGGACTTCCTGAAGCTATTTTGAATTGCTTACTTTCCCTGCAGGATGGAATGTTTTAGTCTCAGAGGAAATTGTTAACAACAGTGGGGAGTATGCAAGGTGTAACATCACTGCTGCAAAGTACTGGGAGTTCTATGCAGAGAACTCAGTGATGGCAAGAGTTGTCCAGCTACATATAAAGAGGCACTGGTCCTTCCATATTAGAAACAGAAACCAGAGCAGCAATGTGTGGGAGCTGAGCACCCACCCATGTGGGTACTAGTAGCTTCTATGACATCCTTGCAGAAGACAGATGGATATGGTATTGGGCTCTCCTACGTCGCTCTACCTTGTCCCTAAGCACACCCTCCATTGCCTTCCAAGGTTTCCCTTTCAGCCACTACAGTGCCAAAAGGTCTTCTGCATGCTTTAAACTGCCTCCCACTGATTAAGGTCACCAGACCTCTGTGCTTCGTGGTCCCTAGCTTCCTGTCTGCATTTCCTTCTCATCTCTGCATGTGACACATCCACCTCCCTCTCTTGGTCTGTTATGTGCTCTGCCAACTCCAATGACACATCAACTAAGATATTTACTGCTGAGAGTCTCCTCAAAGGCCATCGTGTCCCACGTACTGACTCAAGAACCAGGTTTCAGTCTTTTCCCTTCCAAATATCCCTGAGCCTTTTTCACTCTTGACCCTTTTTCCATTTTCAGGACTTCTTCAGGGATGTTCAGTACATGTGGTTCTGCCCTCCTATGAGTAACTTCTCTGATCTTCTGGCAGGGTCCTCCAAGGTTACCACTTCATAAGGTTCTTCTTAGAGTCATCATCTATCTCTGAACTTCTCATTCTCCCATTAGGAGACTGCCTAGGGAATAGCCCAGCAGAGTCCTCCAACTCAGTTTTGTTGTGTGTCAGCATTTGAGCTAACCAGTTTGGAACCACCTTTTCATATGCCGTCTTCATCAGTTTCTTGTGCCCTCCATTCTCAAGCATCAGTGCTCCTGACATAATTGATGTTAATATTGAGGCAGCTGGATTCCTGATTCTGTTCCTGACTTTTAACCCTTCCTCCTCCTCTGCTGCTGCCCATGCCACTTGGATCCTTCCTTATATCCACTCAGTGTTACTCACCACAGACTTAGAGAAACCTAAGCTGCTTTCTGCTCCCTTCCTCACTGAAGGTTCTTATCACTGGGCCTCTATTCCAAGGCCACAAATAAGAGGGTTTGCATTTAGGAATGCTGGCATGAGATTTGGAGCCAGAATCTGCATTCCACCTATTCACACAGCTTCAGTGACCAATGCATGTTAAAAGTCCTGGCAGGAGAAGCTTCTAACCAGTGTCAGAGAAATGCTGCATCCGTCACTGGCTTCCTGGGGAGAGTCATGGCTCTCATACCTCTTTGTATCCCTCGCACCTATCATCATGGTTAGTGCAGAGTCAGCACCCAGCAGTGACTGAGCATCTGTACCTTTAGTAATGATGTATGTGCACTTCTCTGTGTCCCTCTGGGTGATTTCTTCAAAGTAACCTGTAAAGTCAAATATGGAGGACCTCAGAGCCTTCGGGGTAATTCAGAGCACAGGTTAGAGCTAACTTGGCTGGACTTGAGTCCTACCCCTATCATTTACAAGATTTTTCTTTTTTAATATTAAGATTTTGAAAGTAACCTCACATTTCTCTGTGGCCCAGTTTCCTCAGCTAGTTGATGTGAATCATAATAGAAAAAGCATTATGAGAACTTAATAGGTTATGTGTGTGAAGCATTTAGTGAAACTGAACTATAATGAACTCTCACATTTTAGCTAAAAAACAATCACACATTTCTCTGGAATTTGAGTTCAGCCACTAATTGCTTCCAGTGCCCAGCATGGTTCTAGTTTCTCACTAGAAAGTCACTATTTACTGGATTAAATTTTATTCAGCCAAGCATTTTGTCAATTATAATAATAAGCAATTGAGGAGCTAAGGAGGCATAGGGAAACAACTGAAGATGCCCAGTGATGTCAAGAGCTGTAACATGAATAATAAAGACCCAAACTTCAAGGGTTCAAACTTCAAGCTGAAGATCAGAGAAGCAAAGCAGTCATCCATTAGCTGTTTGCCTATACCTCAGACTGAAAGGGTGATCTGGTTAGATCCACAAATCCTCAGAGAAAATTGCTCTTCCTGTCTGGAAACTAAATATCCACAAGAGACTCTTCGCTTCTTCCTTTCATTTCTCTCTCTGCCCATTCATAGCACTTCTGTCTTTACCCCCTAGTGCTGGGATTGAAGGCCTGTAATCCCAAGCGCTGTGGTCACCTTTATGTGAGCTTTTTCTCTTTAGGACTGCATCAGTTTCGTGTAGATCAGTGTGGCCTTGAACTACCAGAGATCCATCTGCCTGTCTTCTGATTCCTGGGTTTAAAGGTGTGTACCACCGCCTAGCTTTTATGTCTAACTAGTAGAGTTTCTGGGATTAAAGTTGTATATCACCACTGCCTGACCTCTATGGTTTGTGACTAACTTTGCATTCTGAACCTTCAGGCAAGCTTTATTAGATCATAAATAATATATCACCGTATTGGGCCTCTGGTTCCAATCCACATGGAGGGCATCCACTGTTAATCTCCTCATTTTTCAGATATGGAACCAACCAAAAACCAGAGAAGATATGTGACCCCCCCCAAAGTCATGCAGTTAATACATGATGAAATGAGTTACCAGAACTTGTTTGGATAAAAGATTTACAATGCAGGACACATTTGAGTCCTAATTAGTAACATGTTAATTCTTTTGGCTCAGGTTTTTAAATATTTAATTATCGGACACACCAACAGAGGTACAATATCCAATGCACAGGAGGCTGTGCACTTATAATGACCATTAATTTTCTTGGGAAACAGTTGGTCTGTTCACAGGGCTCACTACTGGTGATAGCTTTATGAAAGGCTCCTGTGATCACCTGTATCGTTCTAGAAATCTGACTTTTTAGTTGAACTTTTTGCTTAATTTCTATAGAGAAGACATGAAAAACTACCTGCCAGTAAATAGATATTATACATCTATACTGAGAACAGACATAGCGGAAATAGACACCAGGAGGAGTCCAGATGCAGAAGAGGCATTCAAGGACAGGTGCTTACCTCATCCATACCTTCATCATATCTTATAAGCCATAACTACTGGGGCACAGACTTAAAAAAACAAGTGTCTGTGACTATCCATAGGTGGGAAAAACAAATGCTAATTTAGTAAATATTCAGTAACCAGCAGCATGTTTATAACAAAGCAAACATTTTACTAAGTCCTGGATCTTACTGCAGCTTTCTTCAGGAAACAAGGAAAATGTGGGCAATCCTTTATTGATCCATTATAAATAAATATATTTTGCATCTGTAAAATACTTACAACTAATACCACACTTAACAGTAAACACTAGAAACATTCCCCTTTATGATCACCAGCAAAACAAGGATGTTTCAGCTTGATATTTGGACTATATACTGTACTGCAGTAACAGATGACTTTACATGCTATAGGATATAAGATCAGTACACAAAGTCTATTCAATTTCTGTATAGTAACAATGCACACACTGAAACTTAAGTTCATAGAACAATTTCACCATAATACTGTCAAAATGAATGAAATACTAGGGATAACTGTAACAGAAGAATATAAAATATATATTCTAAAACAGTAGGGCAATATTAAAATAAATTTTAAAAGATGTAAACAAACTCTATGACTGTAGGTCAGAGGCCTTAATATAGTGAAAGTCAAAATGCTCTTCAAATTAATCTAAAGATCTGTGCATTACCTATCAAAATTTCAGCTCATTATTTTTAACATGTAACCAAAATTCACAAAGTTGTGAAGTGAAAAGCAAAAAAAATCCTGAGAAAAAAAGATCAGTAGCAGGAGTAGGAAATTCACACCTACTCCTTTCAAATCTATAGCAAGCAAATTTTTGAAATAGTCAGCTAAAACAGCAAAGTGGAGTGAAGAATCTAAACATAACATATTTATGCTTAGTTGGTTCCTACAAAGGTATCAAAATTGTTGTGTGTGATAAGAATGGTCTCTTTAGGGATGGAGAGGTGCTCAGGAATTAAGAGTACTGGCTGCTCTTCCAGAGAACTCTTCCAAGTTCAATTCCTAGCACCTATGTAGCAGCTCAAAACTAGCTGTAATTTCAGTTCCAGGGTATTAAAGACCCTCCCTCATCTGGCCTCTGTGGGCACCAGTCATAAATATGGTGCACAGACATACATACAGACACAACACGTATGCAAATAAAAGTAATAAATAATTTTCAAGACCAATCTCTTCAACAAATGATGCTGGGTAAACTAGAAAGCCACACGAGGTAGGACTAGAACTCTATCTCACATTTTATCTAAAAATTAATGAAAAATATTTTTAAAAACCTAAATGAGAACACTAAAACTATAAAACCTACAGAAGAAATTACACGTGTAAACCTTTGTAAAGTTTGTGACTAGGCAATGATTTATTGGGCATGAAACCAAACACACAAGCAACAAAAGAAAATGCTACCTGGACATCATTGAAGGTAAAAGAAAACTTATATTTCACAGAAAACAGACACCCATATATAGGAAGAAAATATTTAGAAGTCAAAACTGATAATATAAGGAACCAGGCAATATAGGAAACCAATGAAAGTCAATAAAACCACAGCTAACTCAACTACAGTATGGACAAAGGATGTGACAAGGCAATTGTCTAAAACAAATGATCCACAAGGACTTGAAAAGATGCTCCTCAGGACCAGCCAACAGATAAATGCAAATCAAAACTACAGTAAGATATCTCTTCACATTGCATAAAGATGGCTGTAATAAAATACACAGATAATAAATGCTGAGAAAAATGTTGAGAGATGAGAACCCTCCTGTAAGTTGGAGTGGAGAAAAGCAAAGGCACAGCTGCTTTGGGAAGTATTTGGCAGCCCCTCAAGTTGATAAATAGTACCAAGAGAAGTGAACGTATTTCCACATAAAAACTTGTACATCCATGTTAATAACTGCATCATTATTAATAACTGAGTGAGTGGTACAAAGAACCCAAATGTACAAAGACTGATGAATGGGTGGATAGAAAGTGGGAGGTGGATAAGTTAGAGAGTTCTTGGCAATAGAAAGACATGAAGGGACAAATTTTAAAAGTGGTATGCAAAAAAAAAGATGCCACTTACAAATGACCACTTACAAATGCCACTTACAAACACATATTGAATGACTCTGCTTTCATGAAATTCCAAAAGAAAAAAATCTGGAGGGTCAGGAAGTATAATGGTGACTGCTAGTGGACATACAGTTTATTAAGGTGATGATGATAATGTCTGAGAATTGATTATAGTAACAGTTACTGAGGTTACTATGCTGAAGGCCATTGACTTGCACATTGTAAATGGATTCATAGTATAACATATGGGATCGCATCTCAGCAAAGCTGCTTTCAGAAAGGACATATATTTGCTAATTATTAAGCATTAGAATAACAGAACACAGACCCTGCCAAAAGCAGCCCTGATGCCAGGCGCTTCATGGGATGAGGTAGAAATAAAACCTATGACCACCTCTACATCAGTGTTACTCAGGAAGGATCCGCTCCGCGGATTTCTGCATAAGTCAAAGGAGGCTCAGAGATGACTGGTGAGCTGCACTGGAATCTGTTATCCTGTGTGATCTGTGTTGGGATATTGTGTATGGTAGATTCAAGGGCTACCACCTTGATCATTTAGCTCACTCCTAAGAAGGGTCTTCAAAGAAAGCAGGAACCTTGAAGAAAACAGCAAGAGATCAACAGACGCCTACTGAGCAAGGACCTTTCTGAAACACCTACTGGGCATGATGATTGGCTAATAGTTGATGTACGAGAGGTAAGAAGCAATTGTACCATGAACCATCTATCATTAGTAGGTAAAGCCTAAGGACTCTTTTTAAGAATGTTTAAAGTAAATACATCAACTAAAATACAGAATATTTTAGGGCTCTTTCTAAATATTGTGATGAGAAAGGTATGCCCATCTTCCTGCTTCCCGAGTGGAGTAATTGGGCTCTACTTCAAAGTTGTCTTACCTGTCAGGGTCTTCACAAAGGTTTATCATCCCACCCCTGAGGCAAAGCACTCAGAACAGTGTGAACTCATTCCAGATGTTGTAGTCAGACAGGATGCAGCTAGCTTTCAACTGCTTGGCAAAAAAGACTATGCTCTGCTGGTCAGGGAGGATGCCTTATTTGTCCGAGACTTTTGCCTTGACATTCTTAATGATGCCTTTGAGTGTTTTTAATCACAATTCAGCATCATTCCAAACTGGTATTCCATATCTGCAACAACACAGATATCGGTGAATATCTGTGATTCCCACTGCTGGTCGCCCGGGTCCTGTCAGCACTGCTGTGGTAAGTACTGACTCCTCCTCATTCTCTGTCTTCTCTTTTTCACCTTTGACCTCCTCCTCTCTTCCTTTGTCATCTTCTCTTCCTCCTTCTTTTCCTTCTTTCTCTGCCTTCCTCCGCCTTCCTCCTCCTTTGGTCCCCACTTCCTCCCCTTTCTTCTTTTCCTTTTCCTCTTCCTCCCCTCTTGCTCCTCTCCGTTTCTTTTTCTTTCTCCTCCTCTTTCAGAATGAAAAGATACACTAACTTTCATGTAAAGATGAATGAAAATAAGAATGTACCCGTTCTACTTTCTTTTTTTTGTGTGTGTAGCTGCTTCTGAAACATTCAACTTTATTAGTAATTGCTGTGTGTGACACACTCTAGAGCAGCATATACAGGTGTTTTTAGTAATTTCTTCATTTATACTGCAATGAATTGTTTAAACTAAAATCAACCTTTTTTTTTCCCCGAGACAGGGTTTCTCTGTATTGTTTTGGAGGCTGTCCTGGAACTCGCTCGGTAGACCAGGCTGTCCTCGAACTCACAGAGATCCCCCTGCCTCTGCCTCCCAAGTGCTGGGATTAAAGGCATGCGCCACCACTGCCCAGCTCAAAACCAACCTTTTAAAAAAGAAGTATGCTAGGGATCAAGTGCAAGGCCTCACACATACTGGGTAGGCAAGAGCCTTCCCTGATCCTGGGTAACCTGCTCAGCCCGGAGTCTACATTTTTTTAATAATAATTTTTTATTTAACCTTTTACACATGTCACCCCCCAGTTCCCTCTCCCTCCCTCCTGTTCTCCTTTCAAATTGACAGAACTTCTAAAATAAGAACTACTAAATGGAAAGAACACAGAACTCTCTCTGTCAGTCAAATTTTAAAAATTCTGTAGTATTTTGTCAAGGTACATTATGTCATGTTAGGCTGCCCCTTTAGTTTGCACACTATACTTCTCAGAGATCTTAGTTTAATTGGAAACACAATGCATGGTTGGGATGAATATACCCTTACACTCAGCAGCACCATCCTGGAATCTAGCCCTTACCGAAGAGCCAAGAAATCCACAAGTGCTATTTGAAAGACTTCGAATGTCCTTTGGCTTCTTGCAGACACGTCCTGTGGGTAAGTCCAGAGCTCATGAGTACACAGGACAAGAGGCTTAAACATCAAGCACGTGTGAAGAATATAACTTACTTTGCTAGGAGAGAGAATATAGAAAGGGAACTATCTATTTCACTGTTATGATAGAAGAATGATTTAATACGGACTTTAAATATATTAAAGATGAGAAACCCAGCAGTGAAATACCTGTTCTAAGACTAGTTGCACATACTTAATGCTCACCTTTAATCTTGGGAAAAAAGCTGAACGTTTTGTTAACATGAGAAGTATATTGAAAATATTATATTTAATACACCCACTGGGTGGAAAGTTCTGGAAATAATCTTGCCTAATTTAGAAAAACCGTGTGTAACAGTTAAACTGTCTTCTAAGTGAAAGCAGAACAACCATTTTTCAGTTTTTCTGATTTTTGTTATATAAGCATAAATTTCCTAAGTAAAGATTTCAATTTATGAAGAACATGAAATTACTTCTGAGCAACAAAAACTAGTGACTTACAAGTATTTTGGTTATTAATACAGTTTAACTTTTTCAGTCTTAGGCAAACAGAAACTATCTGACTTATTTCTAACTCTGCCCTGCCATGATCTTTAGATAGCAGCTGTTCTTGGGACTTAAGATATGTGTTCTGCACCCTGCAAGCTCATCCTGCATCCCCAAGTGTGATTCCCCAAACACATATTTTACAAGAGACAGATTGATTTTATCCCATGTGCTTAGACTGTTCAGAAGGCGTCTAGCTTGTTCTAGTCCTTACCAGTCCCAGCTTACTATTTAGCTGCTATGTCACACTGTATCTTCTCACTGAGAAGACAGTGAAGAGAGCTCTGTAGGACCCATGGATCTGGAGGAATTCTGGGGGCATCCTAGGTGCGAGATGGATATGTTTTTCCATAAAGAGTCAGAATCACTCTTTCAGTATGTGTGGAAACTCCCATCTTTGCTGTAACCAGACAGCCCCACTTTGGTATCACAACAGAGGCAAACATTAGCTGCATCCCATAGCAGTTCATTGTCTGCTGCCTTGTAACAAAAGTCCCCAATGCTTTCTGTTGGGAATACTCAATATTTGAGCTTTCGATCCAGCCAAGTCTTAATGAGCAGATTTGAACTGAGCTCTTTCAGCAGCTGGCTGAGGATAATACAGGCTGGCAACATATATTCATGCACATCTGGCTTAGTCAAGACTAGAGACTGCCGATTAGCAACCTCAGACCCTTTATGACTATGACAGGTGTGACACCTCTGGGAGTGAAGCCTTCAAGGACAGGAGGTGAGGGGGAGGGCTTTACTCTGGAGTCAGAGATGGTCAGCACTTGACTCCATCATTTAAGAATGTCATTGACACACACAGGTCTGTGGATGACTGAGAATCTCTCTGTGTGTGTGTCTTTTGAAAGAGCAAAGGAATGTTCCTCACTGGGGGAGCTGCACTTCCATCAAGAGTCAGCCCATCCACCATGGGCTTCAAGGTGAAGGGAAGGATGGAAAGCATCCATTCCACACCCAAATGATTACAGATACTTAAACTGAGTGATATTGACGCCAGATCCCACAGAAGCATTGGCCGAAGCTCCTCTGTGAGGTTTATTCCTCCTTGGAAGGGACTTTTGGAACACACATCAAATTGCATCCTCCCATAAACTCTTCCAGGCTTTTCCAGAAGTAGGGTAATGGAATGGGCACTTATCTGTCTGGTTTTTCCTCAGAAAGAGTAGTTACTTTTCTGGTTCTGATGACCAGCTGGCCACTGAAGAACTACTGAGCCAACAGCTGCAAAAGATAATTTTGGCGACACCAGTCATGATGCAAATTTCAAAGTCCAGCTGGTTCCACTGCAAGTAGGATAAACACAAATGGCTGAAAAATTAGTAAACCCAGAATTCGAAATACCCCAGACATGCTGGAACTTTCAATTTTATCATCTCATGTGTCCTGTTGCTGTCTGTGGTCTTAAGCTTAGACATCATTTTTTTATTTCATCTTGCTGTCTAAAAGTTGTATTTTATTAGGAATTAATCAGTCCTTGTAAACAAAATATTTGGCTTCCTATTTCCCTTCCTGTTGCTGCTACTCCATTGCTGATCCAATATCTTTCTAAAAAGTTGAGACTCTCATTGAAACCCATCAGTCCCCAGGGCTCATCCTGTATCAGTAGCAAAGATGCAGATATTCTTCCCTAGAATGCTGAATGCATTAGGGCTCTTGGCAGAACGAAATGCAGCTCACGTTGGAAAAACGATGCCCTCCTGTGTCACTGACTGAGGAATTGAAGAGTCTACAAAGAAGGTATAGTCTATGTCCTTACTCATAAATATGTGATCCTAGGTTCGCTCCTTCTGTTTCACCCAGACATCTGTTAGAAATGCAGAGTATTAGCCTTCACCCTGTAGCTTTGTGCCTTTTGTGTCGGAGTGTGCTTGTTGAAGAGATCCTAGAGGAGGTTGTTTAGGAGATTTGCTGCATATATTCTCCTAGAGGGCCTGTGCTAGAGAAGGAGCCAACTAGTCAACCAGTGACCTCAATGAGCATCCTGCACAGGAGCTGGATCTTCTCTTTGCCTCCCATCATACTGATGGTCCTCTCTTAGAGTGGATCAAGACAGCAAGTTTGTATCTTCTCTACTTCAGACTTGTCTGAAAAGAGAATCCTGAGCTCCAGCACCAACATACTGGACAAAAACTCTAGTGTTAGCCTCAGTGTTCAGTGGATTCTGAGGCACATAGTTGAGGATTATATCTCACTGTACAAGGCATGAGTGAGTGGCTTACAAGATCTCTATCCCGTTGGCATCACCCTAACTCTCCCTCTTGGGTTTTTTCACTTGGAGCTTGGCTCACCATTTCTTGATCCTTGTAACCATAGTTTCTGTCTCTGGACACAATGAACAAAATCCCTGCCCTGATATGGTGGTAGAAATCTACAATTAAACCAAGATAAATGGAATTTTAGAATTTTGATACAAAGAAAAGTAGAACAAGAATCAATGTCATGAAGCTGAAAGTTACAGCAGGATGAAAGGAAGAGAAATGACTGACCCCAGATGCTGGAGTTTTCAGAGTTCATAGAGCAGTCATGCCCTGTCAAGTTCTGGATTTCTTGTCAAGTGAAAGGAAGAAATTCCCATTAGATTCTGTCACTACAGTGAGGAAACTGACCGTGCTACTGAGTTTCAGCCTCATCTGTGTGAACTTGAACAAGGTTTGAGTGTGGTGCACTGACTGCATGTTATTGGTTCTCAGACCTTTCAACTTCAAGGCCTGGCCCTATCATTAGTCAAATAGCATTATTAAATACTGGCAGGGACAAAGTTTATTAGGTCACACCCTTTAAGGCAAAGTCAACAAGCCTTTTTTGCTAAGGGTCAGATGACAAATACACTAGCCTTTAATAGGCCATTTGGTCTCTGCTGTTGCAGCAGAAAAGCTACCACAGACCATAAGTAAATGAATACATATGGCTGCCTTCCAATGCAACTTGGTTTATGGACTGTGAAATTTTGTAATTTTCACGTACCATGAAATATTTTTCTTCTGCTAATTTTTCCTAAACATTAAAATATGTAAAAACTATTTTTATTGGCTCACAGGCCACATTAAAAACATGCAGTGGGACAGATTGGATCTTCAGGCCACTGATTTCTCAACTTGCTTTGCACTCACTAAAAAAAGAATCTCAGAAGATGCAGACTTTGCTTACAAGAGTTTCTTCTTGTTGAAAGAAGAGATAAAGACAGAAAGGGGAAACCCGATAACTAAGAAACATTTTATTCAAAGGATACAGAATAAAATTCTTACCCACTATGACTGTTGAATAAGTTGTGAGGGTTATAGAGGCATTAATGACTGCAGAGGAAGAGGAGGAAAAGAAAAAGCAAAACTGCACTGGAAATTGAAAAGTTTAGAGCCACTACCTTTGTACTACAGTGTTGGGGAAGTCCTGTGTATATGTTAATAAATTACTGCTGGCCAATAGGAATCTAGATAGGTGGGGCTAGGAGTCCAGGAGGATTCTGGGAAGGAGAAACACAGAGAGTTCGAGATGTAACCGCCATGGGGTAATAACTTAAGTCAGAGCTAGCCAGTAAGAAACAAGCAAGGCCAGAAGCTTCATAATTAATACAGCATCTTGTGTGTTTATTTGGGGACTACAAAGCGGCAGAGCCCAGGCAACTGGCGGGAGATAAACCAAAGTGGCTAGCAAAGAAAAAGATTCTTTTAACAAAATGGTGATCAGGAGTGGGATGATGAATTTCCACGTAGAATGATAAAAGCTTTAAAGGAATTTGAAGAACGGAGAGAAGCACAGATTTTTGGTAGCAGCATTTTTCTCAGGTGTGCTCTGTTTTGCTAGCCACAAACCGAGATTCACGCAGCTCGCTTACTGGAGTCTTCCTGACTCGACATAAAAAGAAAAAGAAAAAGAAAAAGAAAAAAAAAAAGCCAACAAGGTTGTTTTAAGAGACTCTGCTAACGATTTAAAGGTGTGTACGTACAGTTGGAAGTGGCAGCATTTGCTGGATGTCAGCATGGACTGAGGCGGTAAGCTGGAATCACGCTTACATCGCCATCTTGAAACGGCAGTTTAAAAGAGCCGCGGTTTTACAAATAAGACACGTGGCCAAAAAAACATAAAGATTTACAGTAAAGTCAGACTTGGATAAAGGAAAGCCTCTAAAGGTTTACAGTGTGTTTAAAAATATACGTGAGATTGAGAGAGAAAATGAAACGGCAAAGTGGTAAATAAATACAAAAGCCAGCGTTGTGGTGGCGCACGCCGGTAGGATTTACTCCAGAGGCAGAGGCAGGCGGATTTCCAAAAAGAAACCCTGTCTCAGAGAAAAATAAATTAAAATAAATAAAGTAATAATATATAAATAAATAAGCCACGTAAAGATGGAAAATACACATAGAGTCTGGATACTGTATGCAATTGTGTTTTTCAGTTTTTTGATTGCTCAGGAAGGAACAGTTGCTAAAGTACACTTGATTATAAATGCTGCTGAATTAATCCAACTTCTATCTTTTAAAAATGCCTTGACTTCAAAATTTAAGTATAAGGATATTTTACTTGGGAAAGGAGATTTTGCTTATGTTTCCACAGAAAATGAAAAGCTGAGGATTCCTTCCAGACTTCTGTGGTTTGACGAACCAAGACCCCCAGAAGCAGTTCCAACTATTGAGACAGCTAAGACGATGCAGCTTTACAGACCCCGAAAATACGGACTTATAAAGGTTTCTGAGTTTTGTCATGATCCCCATGGTGTGAACAGCGCCCCCTTCCAGCAGGAAGCAGTTTGGAATGAGCGACGTCCCAATTCCCATCTTGTTTATAAATCTTTGTTTTCATTTAAATGGGATTGTTTATAATTGGCTAATGATCACAGCCAATCTTTTTAATGGTAAAAAAGGGAATTATGGTATGGGTATTGTTTTTCATTTATTGACACAAATTCAAGGTCAATTTTGTGATATGTATATTTCTCCTCTTGATTAAGTATTGTGCTTATACTGATCTTTTAAAATGCAATGCATAATTGAATACAGACTATAGATAGTTACTTATAACAGAATTTATAGTTAGGTAAGTTAGGTTTTCTAGATATATAGAGATGTATTTGAGACAGATAAATAGTCTTCAAACCTTTCAAAGACCTTCAGAAAATGGCATTTAAAATGGTTTAGGGTTTTTCTTGACAATGAGAAATGTCTGCTCCTGGCAGCACCAATTATGAGAGGAAAATGGGCATCGAAGAAACTCGTTATGGAGTTTGCTTTCAACATGGCAAGATTAGCCATTTGGGCAAGAAACTGCTCTTGCCTAGACTGACTGTTGCTGTATAAACTGGACATGCAGGACCCACAGGAAAGTGAATGCTGAACTCAGTCTTACAGGGTTCCTGCTTCATGGAAGAGTCCGCGAGACTTTCTGCAGGACAAAGAAAAATGAATGATAGACTGTCAATGCAGATGGACAGTTTGAAATTTCCTGCTTTGCTGAGAAGTGTTCCAGACACATTGTGGCCTATGGGCTGAAGATGGATGCCCCAACGTTACAGAGGAACTTCGGGTGACTGTCCAGGCAGTAAGATACCTCTGTCAATCCTAGTGTTTATATATTATCCTTCTGTGGTCTTTGATGGAGTTGAAGACAGATAGTTATAATTATAGTTTTCCTTTGTTATGATAAAAGATAAGCTACATATAGGACTTTGGACTCACAAGAATGGGATGGATGATATTTTCTTTAGATCTTGCTAAATGTTAATAGACAAAATGTTGTAACTGTGTTCTTACTTGATAACTGTTCTGTCATATACAATTTGACTATGTTAAAGTTAAGACCTTTCTTTTTGTTTAAACAGAAAAGAGGAGATGTTGGGGAAGTCCTGTGTATACGTTAATAAATTACTGCTGGCCAATAGGAATCTAGATAGGTGGGGCTAGGAGTCCAGGAGGATTCTGGGAAGGAGAAACACAGGAGAGTCGAGATGTAACGCCATTGGGGTAGGAAGCCCGGAAACCTCTCCGGTAAGAGACATACTTAGATTAACAATTATGGGGTAATTACTTAAGTCAGAGCTAGCTAGTAAGAAACAAACAAGGCCAACAGCTTCATAATTAATATAGCCTCCTGTGTGTTTATTTGGGACTGATGCGGATCTAGAACCAGGCTGGCGGAAAGGCTTCTCTGAAAGAAAAAGCTTCCCTTAACACTACAGGAGGAGAAAGAAATGCTGTTCTGTGTCTTTAGTAAGAGGAAAAGCATCCTGCACCCTTCCCAAAAAGTACAATCTCAATAGGCCCAGATTCTCCAATCTCACTGGACACTGGGGATACTTCAGCGCATGGCTCACTGACAGTCTGAGACTCCTTTTTTTCAGAGCCCTCCAGTCTCTGAACTCACCACCCCCAACAAGGAACAATGCATCTCATGTTAAAAGATCTATCTTTCCTGCTTCCAAGGAGCTTCTATCCTTGGTCAGGCAGAGTCAGCCAACAGGAGCCATAATTTCTGACCCTTCGGACTTCACACTTGTGCACACTCCATTCTAACTGCTCCTCAATGCACTGGACTGCTCTGACACAATAGACCTAAGCTGTATTTTTAAAACTTCAAACTATCTGTTGTTAGCAGTGAGTAATATAATATTTTCTATGATAGGACGTACACATTTGCAGTTGTTGTGACAGCCAGTTACCACAAGCAAGTGGTTTATAGCAACATAAATTATCAAAAAACTCTACATGTAAGAGGCCAGAATCTCAGTCTCCACAGAGCTGAATGCCACAGGCAGAATCTTTTCAAAACCAACAGCATAGAGACCATTTTCAGTTCTCTCTGTGTGTCTCTGTGTGTGTGTGTGTGTGTGTGTGTGTGTCTGTCTGTCTGTCTGTCTGTCTCCTCCATCCCCCACTCTGGGCTCCTCTTTTCTTGACTGACTCTTATCCCTCTGTGTTCTGTGTTCTGCAGACCCTGTAAGTGCACTGAACCATCAAGCTAAAGCCCCTAGAGCAGTGGTTGTCAACCTGGAGGTTGTGTCAGGTTCCCAACCTGTGGGTTACATGTGCTGGGCAGGGTTTGCATTCGTCTTAGGACTGTGTCACCAATAAGGGTCGGTCCTCCATTGTAAGCTATCTTATACAACACAGTATGTACAGAGTTCATTGGCAGTTGTGGTCATGGGACTCAGTCTTCCTCAGGTTCCTCTTTGGAGTAAGGTCTATGACGGCATTTTATTTTCCAGGAATGATGGCACCTATGTTAGCCAAAATTGGGTAACTATGCCATTTACTCCAAGACAGATGACAAAATTACCTTTAAAATAACAAATGAATAGTTCACATGCCTGACAACTGGGCAATTTATAAAGCTTTACTTTCAGATATGTTGAATCCCTTTATTTAGAAATGTTATAAAACAATTACTCTGTAGATGTTCCTGATGGAAAGTTCTAGAATCCCTGCCATGCCTGATGTTTACAGTTTGGGGTTAATATTTATTAACCTTTATTATATATCATTTCCCGTCATCCTTTCCATTTTCTGACAACTCGCTTTGTGTCCAGTGTCATAGCAAATATAAATCAAAAACATTTCCTTAAACACTCATAATAAGTGTCCACATTATTTTATTATTCCCATTTTACAGAGGATGAAATCAAATTTAAACATATTAAGTGGCCAAAGGTACAGGACATCTGTGAAACCAGGTTTCAATTCTAAGTCATAAACACTGATATCCAGCATATGTCTGCTTTTGAAATGGCTTAAGCAAATGAGATGTCAAAAGAAATATGAGCTAGTCTATTGTCATGCACAGTGTGTAGGTTCGCTTCTGAGAGATTCCAAGTCTTCATTCAGACAGTCTCGTGAATGGGGCATTGAGTAGATGAGGGAGCACAGCCACTGTATTCAAAATACTCCCAAAATAGAAACACCCATATGCATTAGTTGGCTTTCTTTTTCTATAACAAAATGACACAGTTGGAAACATTATAAAGAAAAGAATCATTCAGCTCCCAGTCCTGGGCAGATGGTATCACATGACAAGAGTGCCTGAGAGGGCACACAAGGAAGTGACTAAGCATGTTGATAATCTTGCCATTAGTAACTCAATATCATTGGAGGCACTTCATTATTGAGAGACTTAAGTAATTCCCTGATGTGAATCCTAATCCCTCTTAAG
Source organism: Mesocricetus auratus (assembly GCF_017639785.1). Lineage (NCBI taxonomy): Eukaryota > Metazoa > Chordata > Mammalia > Rodentia > Cricetidae > Mesocricetus > Mesocricetus auratus. Next base: position 114,586,448 of record NW_024429189.1, read on the forward strand.
AGTAGTAGCTTAAACTCTATGTCTTAAAGAGTCCACTAATTGCTTGATATCACACACTGGGGGTCAAGCTTCCAGAACATGAGCTGTAGCACCAGATTTTCATCAACAGGAAAACGGATAAATAAATGCTGGCATATTAAGTTCTACTCAACTGCTCAAAGAAGTGAATGTGGAACAGCGTGGATAAATCTCCAAGTATTACACTTAACACAGATCCAGGTCATTGGGTCATCTTGAGCAAGTATTTCTACTCTTGGCTGTCTTTCTAGAATAATGAATTTCCCTGAGCTCAGTCTCTTTTCTCAAAATGAAGATGAAGCCTATATCTGGGTTGGGAATGTCTTTTTGAGATCCTCAGTCATGGCTTCTACCAGTTGGTGCAGTTTTCCTGCTCTGACCCTTCTTACCCTTCCTCTCACAGCCTTCCTCCCAACTTCAGGACTGTGGAATATTGGCAGCTTTCCTTCACAATTCCCTCAATGCCAAGTTTAACCTTGACACTCAGTTGATGGCCTAACATTCACTGGGAGTCAAGCAACAGATTCAGCATCTTCCCTGAGCCCAGCCTTTTGCATACAGCAACACTGTATTAAAGCACTTGCTTCTATTTGGCTTACAGTTTCTGTATTCACTGCTCGATCACCTGGAACCTCAGTGCTGTCTCCAGTTCATCTGAATTCCAGACACCAAAGAGAAGCCAAAGGGCACTTAAAAATTAAAGACATGTATTTCATTAATGCTACTGCTGAGTGAATTTAAAGACAAACCATCACCATCTTGGAGATCAAGATAGAAAAATTATCAAGCCATCAAAATGGCTGGAAAACTTTCAATGCACTCGGCCAAGTGGAAGAAGCCAATCTGAAAATGCTACACATTGTGCAAAGCACATTCGGAAAAAAAAAAGACAACACTATGTAATCAATATGAAAAAAAATCATAGTTCTTAAGGAGACAGAGCACAGAGACTATTCATGCCACTAAAACTGCCCTGCTTGATATTGCTATGGTAAAATGTGTGACTAATCACTATGTATGTGTCAAAACTCATAAAGAACACAAGGTCAGTGTTAACAAGGTCTTGTGGTGCACTTATCTGCTATCCCAGAAATCAAGACTCTGGGAAAGGAAGATTGAGAGTTTGGAGCCAGTGTGGCCTCCAAAGCAAGACAATGTTTTAGACACAAAACAATGAGGCTAGAAAGATAGCTCTACAGTTTACAGCATGCACTGCTCTTCCAGAGAACCTGAGTTAAGTACCTAATATCCATGTCAGACAGTACACAATAGCCATAACTCCAGCTCCAGGGAGATACGATGTGTCTGGTCTCTGCAGGCACCTGCACTCACATGCACATACTCACATACAGATGCATGCATACTTATAATTTTTAAAAGAAAAAATCCAAGAAAATTATTTTAAAAGGTACCCACTTATTTTATGCATTTGTGTGTGTGCCTGGATGTATTTACTTGCGTTGTGTGCATGCAAAAATCCTAGAGGTCCGCTGCATTGGATCCTCTGGAACTGGAGTTATAGATAGTTGTGAGCTATGTGTAGGTGCTGGGAACAAAATCCAGATCTTGTGCAAGAGTAGTAAGTGTTCTCAACTGCTAAGTCCTCTCTCCAGTGCCCCCCAGGAATTCTAAGAAGAATACTTTAGTGGGTGGACCTTTCGCATGAGAACCAGAAATAAAGCAATCATATGGCAAGCATGAGGCTGAAAGCCACACACTGGTAATGGAAAACCACAGACACAAAATACAGTGACTAGCCAGCACAGAAGCTCTCCTTTGGCTACTCTGAATATCTCATTTCAAGAAAAAAACCAAGAGTTTTGATCATTAGACTTTATCATGTGCAAGCAAATTCACTGTCAAATATATTTACATATAATCAGAGTCAGAAAAAGTGTCTACAACATACTAGTTATCTATATTTGTATATTATTCACATATATCTTTTGATATATCATGTAAATATAAACACAGGGGCAAATGTCCCACCAGAAGAATTTTTAATAGGCCTACAACTTAGCCTACTTATGAACATAATTTCCTTTAACAAACCTTTAAAAACTATTTTTTTGGGTTGTTTTCTTGTTTGCGAAGCTGATGCATGGGTTGTTTCCAACTCAACATGACTCCAGATTTTGAAATAATGAGGCCCAAATGAGTCATCTTTTCCTTTGCTCAAAAAGAGTAAATAACTCAAGCTGAAGACCATTCAACGTGTAATTAAAGTTAATAGACGTCACTTAATTTCAGCCGCAAATCCATTAAGCATCCAATCCAGTCCCAGGGAGCATTAAAGTAGTCAAACTGGGCACCTGGTCTTTTTTGTGCAGGGAAACAAAACAAACCCCAAATCCATCTTAATGAAAACCCATGACTTTATCACCGATCCAGTTCTACTTCAAGCTTGGCACCTGTAGACTCTTCAGAAGTTTTGCCGTGGTTGTTTTTGCTTACAAAGTTTAATAATAGCAAAGGTGGTCTACATAGTGAAACATGCTTCCTCTAAAGAGCAGGGCTGGATTGATTGGCTGCATGTAAGAAGGAAATGTAAAAGGATGTAAAAGACAGAGGTCAGCACTTGACATTCACAAAGTTAATACTCAGTATGGGGAGAAGATGGCAATGGAGCAGACAGGCGGTCCTTCAGGATGCGTTTGAATGGTTTGATGGAGGTTAATATAATCAAAGGGCTGCCTGATCACTAGGCTACTTTGCGTAGAAAGCTCTCAAGGCAGCAGGGTCACAAGACAGTATTTCCACAATTGCTAATGCTGAATGGTGGGCTCAGGCAAGGACCAACCAGAAGAGAAAAATGAGATGGCGTAAGCCAACTCAAATCCACAAGAGATTCATTCACCTTTTACTACTTCTGGAATAATGAAGCCTGGGTAAAACATGTCTCACTTCTCTAGAAAAATAAATTCAGGCCTTATCTTGTAAACCTTTATCTTCCTCGAACACTGATGGGCAGAATTTTAAAATCAATGCTGTTGTGCTCTACTTTATATTCAATAAGATGTGCCTATTTTCTGTTTAGGGTTTAATGAGTGCTGATGAATGCAATCATCCATGTAACCAACACCTTATCAAGACATAAAACTTACATGGTTCATTGGAGATCCTTAGATTCTTTGCAGTAAGCCTCACTTCCCCCTCACCTAATTACTTACCTTCTCTAATCATAGATTAATTTTCGTTGTTCCAGAATCATACAAATTAACTCCTAAGCTTCTAGCTTGCCTTGCCCCTCTGAATCTTCCTTAATTGTCCACTGACTATAAGATATTTCCTAGTGAGGAGTGTTCTCCTCAATAGATAACCCATGAGCTTTCTCCATTTTCCTGCTTCTGGATAACTTGATGGCTTGCAGGTAAAAGGTCTACAAATAAACTTCCTATGAAGATCTATGGCCAAGACTGCATAGGTCACAATTTTATTTCTATTAAATAACCACCTAAGAGCAGAACAGCTGGATTCTGAGAGCTGGTGTGTGACTCATAGGTAGAGTATATGCTTATAATATGTGGGGCCTTCAGTTCAATCCCAGCATTGCAGATTCCCAACCTACCCCACCCAAAATAACTGGGATTGACTATGCATGTATTTTTAGTTCTTTAAGAAACTAGAACCGGGCAGTGGTGGCGCATGCCTTTAATCCCAGCACTCTGGAGGCAGAGGCAGGTGGATCTCTGTGAGTTCGAGGCCAGGCTGGACCGACAGCCTCCAAAACAATACAGAGAAACCCTGTCTCGTAAAAACAAAAACAAACAAACAAGCAAAAACAACAAAAAAAGAAACTAGGAGCTGATTTTGAAGAGGCTACACCACTGACCTTCCCAGCAGCATGTATCCCAGTTCCAACTGAGCGTCTAATGACCAGGTATGTGACATAGAGCAATATGGGTATATTTCCTCTCCCTCCACTATTGTGTATAAGTACATCATCTGACAGAGGCAGAGGAGATGGCCACACTAGGATCACTAGGATAAGCACGGTGCATCAATGGGATGTGCCTTAAATTGGGTAAAGTCTATTTTGGGTGTGTAATGACTTTCTGACACCTGTGGGTGAGTGGGGTATGTAGACACAAATATGCCTGTTTGAACATAAAACACTGCCAAAATGCACATATTACTCAACATTCCACTCCTCCTGTTCCAAAGGGCCAAAGGCCAGCTTGCTCCCTGACTGAATGGTTGATGCATTTTTTCACATTAGCGTTCCCAGATGTAGTTCCTATTTATGTTTAGTACAAGTCAGTGAAACCTAGTGATCTATACCCTACATCAGCATCTGTCATCTGTGAACAGATTCTGAAATTCTCTGTCCCAGTGTCCCTGTCCCAAGGCAGAGCCACAGAAATGCTACCTGTTTCTCAATAAATAAATGCTACCTTCATATTCAGTAAATTGTAAAAAGCTAGATGATTTTAGTAACACATACTATGAAATAATGCATATCGCTGATCTTCTGTCCAATGTAGCTGGGACTGGAATATGAGTTAGGGCACAATAAACACACAACCTTTGCTCTCTCAAGTGTCTTACAGTCTCTCAGGAAGCCAGGACACATCGCTACTTATATATTGTGGTCAGGACCATCAGAGAAATTCTGAAAGCCAATTTCTTGCTCAAGGACTGAGGATCCCTGAGGGGAGGAGTTGGGAAGGCGTAACTCTTCAGGGCTTAGAAAGCAGATGCAAGGAAAACAGGGAATGTGGTGATCCACTAGCAGCCTGCAGCCAGTTGTCTGAACTTGAGTCAGACTCCACTTGCCAGCATCTCATCTGCAGCCAGAGATCCTAGTACTCCATCAGAAAAGTCTTTGTGTTTAGTATTGGGCCACCTGAAAGTTCCAGAACTTACCTGCCCATAGCATCTGAACAGCTTTCTACCACTGATCTGTAGGAGCCGGTCATTCAGAGAAATACCTCATATCTATTTGCATAATTTTCCCATGCTTTCAGTGACACCATTACCCTGGTGCCCCCTCTCATCACTTTCCAGGAGTTAAATGCAACTTGAATCCTCCCATCAGGATTGACAATGGAGCTGGGAAGGACAGAATCGGAGACCAGGTAGTCACAATAGCCACTGTCCAGGTAAGCAGCAGTGCAGGCTTCAATAGGGGAAGTTCCCACAAGTAGATACAAGGCAAAGGAGTAGCCAGAGGAAAGGTGGCTGAAGGGCATCAGGAGATCGGTGATCAGGGGAGGCTCTTGTACATCATGCAGGCATCCAACAAGATCTCCAAGACCGATTTATCCTGCCTCTTACAATGGTATGCCATCGCCAAGTCAGCCACACATTTAGTATGGATTTACCAAATACCACTGCATGTCATTCCCTGGTCTGTATGGCTGGGACATATTAGAGAGCAAAAGTAGGAACAGCATAGCAGGGCTGACTTTATAATAAATGAACACAGTTAGCATGGCATCATTATGAAGGGAATGTATAAAATAAGCCTCCAGGTACCCACAATCTTGAAAATGTGAGTAGAATGACTTCTCCATCGCAAAACAAAGATTTCAAATAGAAGGAGGAGAAGGAGAAGGAGAAGAAGAAATCACATGAAGTGAAAACCAGCTTTATGATGAGACAAAGTGACACCAAAAAGAGAAAATTAAAAATAAAATGAAATAAATAAATATTAGTCAGACAGCATGCAACTTGAATGAAATGGTTCCAACAGTTATATTTTTCTTACTGGCAAAGGAAGCAGCCTACCAGGTATGTATCAATCACCTTAACAACACAGCTCTTTATAGAAACAAAAGTGGTATTGAAGCATATTGTATGTATTGTGTTTTGAGCGTGTGTGTGTGTGTGTGTGTGTGTGTGTGTGCATGTTGTGAGTCTCAGAATAAGATTAGATTTCCCAATGTATTTTGTTACTGCCTAAACTTCTAGAGAATCAGGTTTATTTAATTTTAATGGACATTTATTAGAAGTGTCCTGTGCCATTAGCATTATAGAATGGAACCCTTTATCTCACATAAGCCCTCTCTTTACCAAGCACACCATCTGAATCTGCTTCCAACAACCCAGAATTTCAGTGAGATCTTTGCAGCCAAATAGGCAACATGATCCTGTCCAATTAGTTAAATAAACTGACAAAACTTAGCTGACAAACCGGCGATAATGCTCTGAGATAATTGTAGGGGGTGCTTTCAGAGTATGCCAATTGGCTGCATTTAACCCTTCACCAGGCATCACTCAGGTAATTAACAAGATACTGGGAATTAAGGGTGGCCATGGTGACCAGGATGTGAATGCTAAATCTGGAGGGAGGAGTAGGGTTTGCTCTCAGCTACCATGAGCACTGTCCCCTTGCAGTACAGTCTCACTCTGTATTCCATGTCCACCAAGGGCACTTCTTGAGAGATAGCACCAACAAAGACCCATGGCAGCATTCCTTTCAGCGAGAGACAAGCCATCAAGGTAACTCTTTGTAAAGGGTAACAAATGTAATAATCACAAAGGAAGTTCTGCCACATACTTTAAATTGCCGCAAATGACGCAAAACAAATTCAAAACAAATATTTTTCAGAGTTTATTAGGACAGGTGCATAACAGAAAGCTCAAAGATTGACAAAGCTACTACTTCCTGAAGGGGACCCTGAGCATCCCTTCAGAAAGTTATGTTGTAGCTCTAAGAAGGGGTGTACCAGATAAGCCTCGCCCCCCACAGCCTGGGAAACACTCATCAATGCACTAAAGTCCCTTCTATCTGAACATCCCATAGTTTCAGGACCCATGAAATTGATTTGATGCATGTATTTTAAAATATTTACATTCTCACTGAGGGATCAGGGTGTGATTACTAACCTTTACAATAGTCCACTGACAACAGAGAACAAGAATGACTACTATACAACTCAAGTTTAACCCATTTATCAATGAATTTCAACTCAGGGAGAACAGGTTAAAACTGCAGAGAAGAGCCACTTGCCACATTTCAGGTAAGGTGGGAAGGATGGAAAGTCCAAAGTTCCCAATTTAAACAGAAGGGTACTGTCAAGAACAGGTCACATGATGTTATTTTCAACCAGCACTTGAGTGAGGAGTCATCAGAATGTCTGGCTCTTGAATCCATGGAGGACTGACAAGTGTCTGTCCCCGTTTTGCTTGACAGGTTTCACAAACCACATGGTCAACACCTGGGTTTGGGAGCCAGGGAAGGGACAGATGTTTTGAGGGAGCCTATCTCAGATTCCCATGCTAAATCTATTGTTGAAGGACATGGAAATATGCAGCGGAATTAAGCCATTTTGCAGGTGCTAGAAAGCAATGCTTTCCTGTTTTCCTGATTCAGACAATGGGGAAGTCAAGAAGAAAAATAATAGGAAAAGGTTTTCCTATATTTGCTTTAAAAATTTATGTTATTTTGAATTGAGTAACCTTTTTTCCTTTTTTGGTCAATCTCATCTCTGTTCCTTTAGTTTTGCCAGAAATATTTATGGGAAAAGAGGATAGGAACAAAAAGACCTAATGCTCCTATTCACCTATTGAAAGTTTGGTTGGTGGGAACAGTTCACAAAAGGGCTGGTGGTTAGGAACTCAAAGAGGTTGAAAAGTTCATGAGGAGAAAAAGAACTCATTTCCTAAGCAGTGTGTCCTGCAGAGTGAACATAACCACACATTCAGAAATGTTTGACTTTCATTCCACATTCTCCACTGCTCTGGGGAAAGTGTCAGGATAGACCTTCCCAGAGCTGGTTTGCATGCTTCTTTTCTTTCTGACCTTTTTTACCAGGTGGGATTCACCTAGTTAATGCTACTGGGAAAACACCATGAGTATGCACAGTACTATGAAGTGGTTATGATGATGGCGATAGTGGTAGTGGTGAAAATGATGAGTGGGTCACCAAAGCCTGAAGAGGGATACATCTGGGTTTACATCAACGCCATGCTAGCTAGATACCAGGGAAAATTAGGGCATTCAGGAGTCCCTCCCGATGCATTTCTTTTTAAGTAGTTTATTCTCTAAACTCTTCAAATTACTGTGTGTGTGTGGAGGTATTGCATCACCTATCTTCAGTAATTAATAAACAAATAAAAAAAACAATACAAGGGGCTAATGTTATAGCTCCTGGAAAGCACGTGTCTAGCATACTTATGGTGCTGCCTCCCATCACCAGCACCACACAAAAGACAAAAGGATTGATGGTCACCAAACTGAAGGCTTGAAGGTATCCCCAACACCTACCACAGATTCTCTAGAATTCTTTGGAAAATGAAAAATAGGAAGAGATGAGTGGGTTCTAAATACAGTTTTTCCAGGTATGGATTTAGGAAAATTCTATGGCCTAGCAGAACTTTCTCTTGTCTTCATAGGCAGGGATTGTTCTGTCTCTGCTCACTGATTTCTTGGGTGGTGGGGGCATAACCCAACTACCTTGGCCCCCGTTGGCCAATGGAAGTTCATTTCTCTACTGCTTGGCCTCTTAGGTGCTTGAACCCAAGATTTTCCAGTCTCAAATATTAGGACAACAAGAATAGATGGGAGAGCAAAGCACATGTTTAGAAACAATGAAAGGCTTCATTGGCCTTGACACATGAGATGTGTGCACACGCTTTGGCAGGTCAGAGATGAAAGAATCTCTGCCTCCTTGGGAGGGGCGGATGCTAAAAGCACACTTTGAGGGAATATGTCCATCAATCCCTTCTCTGCTGTGGGTCTCACAGAGGAGATCCAGTGCCCAGGAGGGTGTTGGGGATGGGGTTCCAAGTCTACACCCCAAGTGGTCTTGATCAGCTTAAGTCCCACACAGCAGCCTGAGCATAGATCAAGCATGGCTATTGGAAACCTAGACTTTGTCTTCCTCCCCTCAAGTCCTAAGAGTGAGCAGTGGGAGGCCTGGAGGTAAAGGTGCTGCATTTGGGTTCATGTCAGCACATGCAGACATTGCCATCTATCTAAAATCGTCTGAATGGTGGGTGCTGGTCTCTGTAATGGACTGGCTGCCAATCTCAACTATTGCCAGGGGTCCTGTGGCCAATGAAGTTTCTTGCCAATTAGATACAGCTTTGATCTCCCTTAGGTTCCAAATATCCAAATTCCAACTGAAAGACAGATGGTGAACTGATCTTAAATGCACAAATTTCAGGCACCCTGCTGAGCTCCATATTTCTCTATCATCCTCCAACTTGTTTATCTTTTTTTTAGGGGGGTGGGTTAGTGTTTTGTTTCCTTAACTCATCAGGCCTTGAATCTGGTGGTTATTCATCTTCACTCCTCAGATGTCAGATTGAGGAATGGGTGCATTTAAAGGCAGAAATGAAAGGGCACCCTGGTCTGAGAACAAAGACTATGGATCCCATGATGGAGACACTATCCGTGTCTCTGTTTCCCAAATGCATAGGCAGCAAAAGCCCTCCATGAGACCAGAGGCCTCCCAGAGATACTGAAGTGACTCACCAGGACTGCCTTCCAGGACAGAGACAGACCTGTGTAGCTGGAACACCATCACCAACAGCAAGCTTAAGGGATACTTTTGCAAATGTGTGCTTTGAAATAAACATGTCCATCACAAAATGGATCTAAGCAGTTTTAACAGTTGCATAGTAGCCTAGTGTTCTCTCTTCCCCTTTCCCTTTCCTCTTTGACTCCTTTCTTAAGCAAACAGAGAGAACCTTCTGTGTGACTTGACTTGAGGTCTGCCACACCCACAAGACAGGGCTGAAGCTCTCCCGATGCTCTCTTAACTGTGAAGTGGGCAATGTTCATGTGACAGTATTCGAAGCAAAGCCCATCACCTGGTTCACACATCTTTTCCTTCCAGTCAGAATAGAATGAAAGCCTCCTATGCCAACTACTCAGTTAGGGATGGTGTTAAGGGAAGAAAGCGTGCCCTGCAGTGGAGATTGGGCCTGTGCTGCCTCAAAGTCAAATCGCTCTTGGGGTTTTGTTATTGTTTCTCAGTATCCAAGTGCGTTTTAATTCAGACAATTTAGTTCAAATATCTGCTACCTCAATCCCTGCTGCTTCCCTCTGGATTATCCTTTTACTAAGACCTCTCAGTCACTTGAAGGAACTTTCCAGTTCCCAGCTTTTCTTGTCCATAGGCTCAAGACTGTCAGAAGGTTAAGAACGAGGGGGTAGAATGTGTAAACATCCTGCCTGCTTGCTCCCTAAGCAGTTGGTTGAACTTCCTCTCATTCTGACAGTTTCAACAATACTGAGGGGGGGATTGAGGGGAAATGCCAGAAGGCAAATATACACAAAGGCAGCCATCCTGAAAAAGTCCCCATAGGAAGGGTAGAACCTTCTTCTCACAGAGTTAAATAATTAAGTGGTTTTGTTCTCCACCCTATGAGGGAAAGGGATCCTTTCCATCCTAATTAGCACCAGTAGCTCCTTTTCTTCTCTGATGAATGAAGGGATAAGAAAAGACTTTGAAGCCTCCCCACCCCCACCACCCCCACCCTCCATCCCCCACCCCCTACCCCTATGACTCCTCATGTCCTGATCAGGAACCAGAGGAACACATTAAATCAGTCAATTATGGATTTGAAAAGGGTGTGGGGGGCCTGTCAAAATATCCACAAAACTCCCAGCAATGACAAACCAACACACAGCTCCCCCCCCACCCCTGCCCAGGCATATCAAATGCAATTGGAAAATACCTGCCCATCCCAAGTCACCAGACTCTTAAGGGGAAGGTGCATATTGTTTGCTGAGAGTCCAGTCCAGTCTTTGAAATTGATGTGGGTCTCCCCTCATCCGGGACTTGAAAGTTCTGAAAGTAGTGGCAGCTGCCTGTGTTGCTATGGCCACACTGTCTTCAGCAGTCTGTCCCAGGTGTTGGGCTGTGGAAAACAAAAGATTACAGTGTTGGAAGCTGCTACTGGGTTCTGTCACATCTACTTCTTTGGGTCCTTTGCCTCCACTCCACATGCACTCACAGGACAGATAGGCTCCCCTTGGACTGCACTGCTGAGGTTGGGCTTACCATCAATAGCCAGCTAATTCTTCCTGTCCCTGCCTCCCAGTACAATGGTCTGTGCCTCCCACTCCGCATCTGCCCACCCAAGCTACCCAAGTAACCTGCAGCTTTTTTACCTGTACTGGTTCTCCAGGGCTCGGCTCTCTGCTCGCTCGGGAACCCAGGAATAGCTGTCAGCAGCATTCTGGGGCTTCTTCTCTTTTATCTCCTCCTTCTTGGCTCTCCGTTTACGATAAATGAGAAGCCCTAAGGCCAGAGCCAGCAGGAATGAGATGGCCACCACAGCGCCCAGGATGTAGAACAGAAGCAGCTTCTGCCCATCAGTGTCGCTGTCACTGTGTGCCGCCACAGAATCTTCATGTGTGGGCTTGCTGTAGCCAGTGGTCATGGGGAGCTGTGTACCCAAATTCATCCAGACACCAGATGCCTCACTAGGGACTGGTATTTCTGGTGGAACAGAGGCAGTGGGGGTATCTGATCGGAGGGAGGGTTGTCCTGTGGGATGTCCTCCTTCGGAGACATTCTCAGAACCTCTGGAAGAACTGGGCATATAAGTAGGAGGCACAGTATTCCCCTTTCTGTCACCTTTGCCTTCCTTTTGGGGAGACCTGGTTGGTGGTTCTAAAGACACAGTGTCCTTGATACAAGAGACCCCATTGGGAGCCAGCTCCCAGCCTGGCTGGCAGCCACAGCTGAAGGAACCCTCCGAGTTGAAGCACAGGGTGTCACATGGACTGCCCCTGGAATCCGAACACTCATCTATATCCACACATTGGGTATTGTCTTTCCCAGACAAGGTATAGCCATCTCTACAGGCGCAGTAGAAAGAACCACCCGTGTTGATGCAGCGATGGGCGCAGGGTGAGTGGGTAGCGGCACATTCATCCACATCCTCACAGGCCTCCTCTTTGGGGCCACTGGGTTGGTAACCCACCCAACATTCACATAGGAAGCCTCCAAGAGTGTTAATACATTCCTGGGCACAGGGGGAGTCCTCACATTCATCTATATCCACGCAGTGCACTTGGCTAGTGTCCAGCTGGTAGCCACTGGGACACTGGCATGTGTAGTTTTCACTGAAGGGTACAGGATGACATGTGCCCCCTCCCGTGCACGGATTGGAGCTACAGGGGTTCCGAGAAGCACAGGTTATTAGGTCATCCAGGAGTCGGAATCCTGGCCGGCAGCCACAGCGGAAGGAGCCATCCCCACCTTCGAAGCAGTCCTGCTGGCAGCCCCCATTGTTGAAACTGCAGCCCAACTTGGGACTGATGCAGAGGGGGCCTGAGCTGCCCCAATGGAATACACCTGCAGTCTTTTCCTTGCATAGGAAATAGTAGCTCTTACTCTTAGCCTCATCCCCACAGGCTACATTGGCTACAGAGGCAAAAGGCACAGCCTCCAGGGAGGAGGTGGTGGCCTGGAAAGGAGTGGTATAGGTCACCTGCCCTGGACCACCCAGGGCGAGGGGACGGCACATGCCTTTGAAGTTGAATTTGCACAGGAAACCTTCAATGCTGCTACCTAGACCTTTAAGAAGCCCACAGGAGCTCTCATACCACTTGGGGAGTTTGCTGGGGCTAGGTGTCAAGGACATGTCCAGTAACAGGGACACACAGCGCTGAGAGGTACAGGATCTCTTGCCCTCTTGGTACCAGTTTGAATAAGCTGTGTCGTTTCCACCCCCCACCCAGCTGAAGCCCTTCATTGGCAAATCATTGTACGTACACTTGGCCTTCTCTCGCTGGAGCCCGATCCAGAATCTGCCCATCCTGGCTTCCAAGGGTTCCTTGGTCTTCAAAAGCTGAGCCAGAGCTTGTTGGACATACCGGGCCTCCTCCTCGCTCTTCACCGTGGCTAGGTTGCCTCCATTCTCACTGCAGTGTTGCTGGGCTTCAGTGAAGTTCAGCTTGCCCCAGTGGACAGTATAGCAGGCAGTCCCCTGGCATATGACAGCCTCGGAATCAGTAGCAGCCCCTGCCCAGGACTGGCCCAGGAGCAGCAGGAGCACAAGCAGACCTGTTGAGGTGGCCATTTTGCTGTGCCTTCTGGGAGAGGCGAGACTCCTCCACAAAGACAGAAGCTGCCACTGGATCTTGGAGCTTGGCACCCTGCTGTGCTCCGAGGGGAGCTGAGGGCTGTGCCTCTGCTGCCAAGCCACCACAGCTCTGGCGCAAAGAAGGTTGCAGACTCCAGGCTTTTCACGTCCCCCTGACCCAGGGCGCATCCTGTGCTCCAGTGCTTCTTATTTCTCACCGGATGCTGGGGCTTCCTGCCGTGAATAGCGTTCTGACTCCTGTTGCCTTCATCACGGTTTTGTTGTTCACAGGACAGCGTTGCCGGTCTCTGGCTCAGAGCTGTGGAAACACGGTGGGGGTGTACAGAGGAGCCAGGAGATACCGCTGCTTTATTTTGGGTCCATTCACTTTTCCCATAGCATGAAGAGCCCCAGTGGCATGCTATCTAGCGAGCCGAGGCTTTGGGGGCCAGAGACTATAAAGGATCATCCAAGAAGCCCATAATAAAATTCCACTGCAGACTGCAAACCACCAAAGAGAAAGACAAGTATGTGAGACTTGAGATACAAGGCCATGGATGGGTAGAGTTTTCAGCCTTTTATAGAAGCAAACTGGATCTGCCTTTTTCCTATCTTGTGCCCCCCTCCTGTTTTGGGAGTCCTTTTTTTTTTTTCTTTTATTCTTCCATTCATGGACTTTAAATAGATAAGCATTTTTAAAATAGGATTTGGGCCGTGGGAATTTCTGGATTTTTCAACAATGCCAAGCTCCCTGAGAACATTAAACCAAATTGATTGAAAATAGGCCGTTTCCAGGGTTTCCTAGAGCATTGTGAAGTGCTGGGGTCACAAGAAAGATCAGACCGATAGGAAAATGAACCTGACCTCTCTTGTGGAAGGGGTCACATATCTCTGGCCCCCAGGCTTAGGGGGAGTTCAAAGGCAGTGCCGGGACAAGTCATATCCCTCACAAACACCTGGGCCAACCCTCCTGAATCAAAGGGTCTTTACCCAAGCCAGTCACAAGGAGGTGGAAACCATGTCTAATCGCTCCCCCACCCCCACCGTGCTCCGCCCTGCCCCAGCTGGACTCAGAGGTAAAGCCTTGCAGTGATTAAGACTGGGACTGGAGTGTAGTAATGACTAGTGACATGCGAAGGAGGCAACCCAGAAGACACCTGAAATAATATGTTTGTTACCACAGATCCTCAAGCCAGTGGGAAGTAGGGAGCCAAGGAGACACTCAAAGGGAAAGGAGGGGTAGAGAGAGGAGAAAGAGGGAGTGTCAAAGCCTGTATTGGGTTCAGGATGTTGTCTAGCCAAGTTTCTTTCTTTCTTTCTTTCTTTCTTTCTTTCTTTTTTTTTTTTTTTTAGGGCAGTGCCATCTGAGGTTCAGAACAAATAGGCATGATTCCCAAGGATTCACTCATACCTTTTTCTCAGGTGTCCATAGAATTCCATCCACCATATCTACCTATCCACCTAATTTAACCAAATCCTTTACATACCTACCACCAACCCATCCATCTATCTACTTATTCATCTATCAGTCTAACAACTTTTCATATTGTATGCTAGGTTAAACACTGAATTCCAAGAGGCATTCTTGCCTTCATGATTTCAAATATAGACCAATTTGAACAATTCACTCTCAAGCCACTTCATTGAAGATGTAAGGCAAATACTGAGTGACAGAAAAGACCATTATCAGGGTCATATCCTGGTAGTAGGAGGTAGGAGGTAGGCATTATGGAAGGGGACACAATGTAGTTAGACTCTAAGGCAATGGTTTTCAACCTCCCTAATGCAGGGATCCCTGGATATAGTTCCTTATGTCATGGTGAGTAACCCAACCACAAAATTATTTTATTGCTACTTGACTGTAATTTTGCTACTGTTATGAATCATCATAATAATATCTGATTACAGGATAGGTGATATGCAACCCCTGTGAAAGGGTAATTTGACCCCCAAAGGGTCAGGACCCACAGGTTGAGAACCACTGTTCTAAGGGTTATATAGCTAAGAATGTTGTCCATGTGGGAAGGCACACACACCAAGGCCTTGTGGACAAGAGAATGAATGTAGGACAGTGAACCTAGAGCCTGGGGTGTGGGAGGCAGGATGAGGACAAAGTCCTGTGAGGCCAAATGGTTTGGGATTTTCTTTGGAATCCTTTGGAGAAAATCAAGAAGACAACATAAGACAATTTTGTAGACAGTGAGCAGCGGTATTGAGGCACCACTCAGCAGGCAAATTTGAGTTTCCAAGACAAGAAGGGGATATAGGAACTGTGCTGGTCCTAGCTTGGGATCAATGGATTTGATAAATGTTGAAAATACAGAGCCAGCTGTGGAGTACAGGCTGCTTCTATGGCTCTGATTGACAGTTAGGGTCCTAGAAGGCTGTGTGCATTGGAAATGAGGATATGAGGTCTGGGACAGAGAACAGTGGAGAGGCATACTTCTTTACTATCAGCATCTCCCAGGTTGTCTTTCTTATTGAGGACCTACTTAGGACTCTCTATCCACCCCCAGAGAAAAAGAAGAGCCAGATTGGAAAGAAACTAGGAATGTGGTGTCTTTAAGCATCGACAATGGACATGCTGGGAAGTTCCTGTAGGGTGCTAAATTGATGGAAGAATTGGTCTTGGACTAAACAGTCACAGATCTAGACCAGGAGAAGGTTATGCTAGAATCAATGCTAGCCCATGTTGCTGCCCAAACCCAAGGATGCTGAATCAATGTGATAAATATTAAGAAGTGATCTGCCTTTAGAAACTTAGACTCTCTAGGAGGGAGAAGGTGAGTACTGACCTCCATCAAGCCCAAAACAATAGCCCTGGAGCCAAGGACACCACCTTCCGAGAGTTTCTTTCCAATCTGGCTCTTATGTCTCTCTTTTGTGAATAGAGATAGGATCAGGCCACAGTAAAATCCTGCCTTGCTCTCCCTTCTAAAATAAGGTAGGAAGCTAGGAAAGAAAGAGCAGCACGGGCATTCAGTGCTCACACAGTAGATGTGACCACATACTCCACAAAGCCTCTCTCTGAAGTACACATATGAATTTGTTCACACAAAGTGGAAAGGAATTCTCTTGATTATTCCCAACTCAGTTTTACCAACTCCCCCCCCCTCCTCCTCATCCTGTTAAGACAGGGTCTCATGGAGTCCAGATTCCCTCTAAACCTGTCCTCTACCTCCAAAGTGCTGGGATTTCGGGTGTGCACTACCACACGGCCATCCCCCTTCATTGAGGATACCTGCCTGACTTTGTTCCTCTGATCTACTGAGGAAGTGTCAGAAGTCACTGGAAGCCCAGGGTATGCCTAGTAGCTCAGAAATAGGCAGCAGTTTGGGGATCTTTATGGTACCTCACATGCTGAATTCCCCCATGGATACTGACGGACCACAAAGCAGATTATCAAACTTCTCCTTAAATGGCAGGAATCAGCAGCTCAAAGTCCAAAAGAATTTTCTTTGTCTGGTCCTTAGATAAAAGCCATTTCCACTATTCTAGAACTATCCCAAACCTGCCTTGGTCTCAAGTTATTTGCAGTCATGCTGAGTGCTCTGAGCTTTCTTTCTGAATTAATTTTAAAAGGTTTTTCACATCGTGCTGGGAGTGGAATGTTCTGGTCTCTAATCTAGGGACAGTTCAATCTCATTTGATAGCAGATTAGTTGCTTGGTGGTCGTTCAGGCACCTATCTGGCTTCTCTCTCTTATTTTCTGCAAGGTTTAGAAACAGACTACATTCTGCAAGGTTTAGAAACAGACTACATTCCTCTCAGAAGTTGCCCCCTCCTGTCCCCATCGTCCCCCCCCCATGCATGTGGACTCTCCTCGGTGTGTTTCTTCCTACATAAATGCACATTGAGTACCTATTGTGCACGTGGAAACATTATCTCCACTTGGGGTGAGGTGTCCTTCACCTTGTGATACAGTCTTCCTCTGAGACCTGGAACTCGCTGGTTAATGACTAACTAGCAGGTCCCAGGAATTCATCTCCCTCTGCCTCTAGAGCTGGGATTATAGGTGTGCATTGCCATGTCTTTCTTTATTTGATTTCCAGGCATGTGACTCAGGTCCTTATGCTCAGATGGCAAGCACTTTCCAATTGATCTGTCACCCAGCTTTTCCTGGGATTTTGGAGACAGGGTCTCATGCAGCGAGGTCAGGTCTTGAACTCACCTTATAATCAAGACTGGCCTTAAACTCCTGATCTTACTGCCTCTACCTCCCAAGGAATAGGATTACAAGCATGTGCCAATATTCTCAGTCTTTTTAAAAACTATCTTTTTATTTCTGTTGTGTCTCTACACTAAGTCCAAGCAGGGTCATTGATAAACCCCTTCCCACTCAGGAAACCTTTGGCTGGTCTAATCTTTAGCAATGTGATAGACCATTGTGTTAACAATGAACCTGTAATCCTCATGTGAGGCCCTTTTCATTACTTATACTTTAAAAAGCAGAGGTTAATTTAGAGAATCCACAGTTACAGAGAAGGCGTCTGCCTGTGTGAACCACTGTTAACTAGTGAGGGTTTAGCTCCCTAACTTACACAGAAGCCAGTAATACACAGAACCAAGATTTTGCAAAACATAAAACTTTGTTGAGGGCTGTTGTGTGAGTTCAGTTTAATCAATGACACTTGGGGTGACTAGCCCTATTGGGTCACGTACTTCCCAATCAAAACACCACCTTCTGGACCAAGCAGCTCTGGACTGGCAACAGAATTTCCGTAATGGATGGCCAGCAATGTAGGTCAGTGGGCAAAGGCACTTTTTGACAAGCCTGATGACCTGAGTTTGAGCCCAAGAACTCATATAGTAGAAGGGAAAACTAACTCCCATTAAGTTATTCTCTGACTCACACACACAACACACACACACACACACACACACACACACACACACATACACACAATAAATACATATTAATTTATAAAACCTTCATCAAGCAGTGGACCAGCAAGGAAGCCTGTTGTCGCAAGCTGTAGTTGCCTCCCTAATCAGTTGTGAGGAATTTGGCTGGACAGAAGGAGGAAAACCCAGACTTCTCTTTTGGTATACACTGTCCTCCAAGCTAAGTGTTTCTTTTCAGGAGAGCATCCTGTTCTGGGAGAGGAATGTTGAGCCTGTGACCTCAAACAGTCAGAGACTAGACACATTGTCTTCTTCTGAGAGTGTCCTTCTTGAAAAGCTGGTTCCAACTGTCCTTGAGTGGGCTCTGGATGTGTTTCCTATAGGAAATGTAAAAATATTGTTAAATAAAGAATTTGTATCTCCAATCTTGGAGCCAGTTTCAAAACTATGCTTGGTCCTCAGAAAGTAAGCTTATAGTAGTTGGAGGGGGCATGTGGGGGCCACTCAGCAGGTGTGGTGGCCAAGCCCACATGATTCCACATTCTGTAGTGAATTCACAGTGAATGGTAATAGCAGAGTGTAGGAAACTGGACAGAGCTGAGTCACTTACTACTCCGTCATTCCATGTGACTCAGGGAAGTTCATACTTTCCATCTACAAGTTTAAATCCAGTCTGTGGAAACAAACAAACTGACAATAGACAAATAGAACAAAGCCACAGTAGAATTTGCATACACGCATGCTCAGCAGCCATGCAAAATAATGAGCTCAAATTAAAGGCCGTGTGCACATGCCAGATACCTGGCCTTCTCTTCCAACAATGGGACCAGGGGACCAGGTAAACCGGACCCTGTATCCAGGCCTGCCTTCCAGTGCCTGGGGACTGCCGGGGGACTGCTACAGAGCCTCCCCTCCCGGCAGGAGCCACGCACCACACCCCAGATTCCTGGTTTTCTTCAGGATCAACAAGTTCCAGGGACAGATAATAAGACAACAAAAGCTGTTACCTTTTCTTGCTCTTGCTGTAGATGGAGACTTTGGGGGAAGATCTGGAAGAAGCTCCATTGTTTGAGTGTATGTAACTCAGATAGGGGACTAGGGAAAAGCCACTAACAACACACTCATTTGTCAGGGGTGTTTGATTTAAAATGCCCAGTGCTTCAAAATACCATATTCTGGAGCATTGGTCTCTCATTTCCAACAACAAATACTTGAGCTTGGGAGTTTCAAGAACCCAGAGTAGAGGTTCTGAAAGCCAATATTTTTGTATATAAGTGCAAATACATGAAGTACTTGATTAAATCTGAATAGGGTTTATTTGTTTTGTTTTGAGACATGATCTTACTCTATAGCCCACCCAAGCTGGTCTTGAACTCACTGCAATCCTCCCATTTCAACTCCACAAATGCTGAGATTGCAGATGTGAAGTTTGTCATGAATAACATTTTTAATTGAAATTTCTCCACTTCTATCTTTTGCTTTAGAAGTAAAGAATAAATTAAACTATTCGTATTAGTTACAGCAGGATTATTTTCCAAAGTATTCTGTTACATGGAGATGTGCACTGCTAAAGTAGCCCAGCTTAGGCACAAAGATCCCAGATTACATTAAGCAAACACACTCAAGGATGTGTTTCTCACATTAAAGTTAAGTGACAGGGACTGACCCTTCCTCTGTATTGAAGATATAAAAGTCATCTGTATATAGTGCAAATGTCACTGTGTCCTTGATTTTGTGACCTTGACAAGCTATTGAGCCACTGCACGCCTTCTCTTGTGGTTCAGTTCGACACACTGACTGTTGCTTATCTGTCTTTGCCCCTCCTGGGAAACACTTAGATAAGTGCAGGTTCACCTTGCTACCAGGAGCCCGCTAGGCTTCGCCTCTTCAAACCTGGGCCACTTCTGCTGACCCTGAACTTGGGCTGAACCTCTTCCCTATCTAGACCTTAACCTCCCAGCTTGCCAAATGGGGAGAATAAAAGCCACCATGCCTTTGCACTGTGGGGAGGATTAAATGAATAGGGCTGTCAGTCCCCACTGCTTCCTGTCTGTGCAACACATGGAAGCCACCAGTGGGTGCATAATTGGGTCTGAACCTCTGATTGCAGCAGAGAAGTGACTACTGTACCTCCAGGCCTCATCTTCACCACCAACACCAACACCCCTGTCTACACACACAAGGAACAAAACCATACTGCTCTTGCTGAAGATAAGAGGTTCTGTTCTTCCAAGTCTTGGGAGCCTTTGTTTGGATTCTTGACAAGGATTAACTTGTATTCTCTGCTGACAACCTGTCTTGATAAGCAAAGGCTATTCGTCAGCTCATATATCATGAAGGAGAAGAGCTTTGGCAAGAGCTTTTTACACAGAGCCTCTAACAACAGCTCTAGGCTTGCATTTGTAGCTGGTGTGGATGCCATTCAGGTTCCACTCAGCATCTGTAACATGTTGACGATTCCAGTCAGCCACCCTAACGGTTCAGTCCTTTTGGAACTATACAATCTCATGAACTAGACTACAGTCTGTGTGGCCCCACATGTCAACATCAAATTCTTCACGGAAAGAAGAGTGATGTAACAATTATTTGAAAAGAAACTGTTGGGCTCACCAGAGAAAATGTTATTGTCTTTGGAGGAAAGGAAGCTGCCGGGAAGCTTGCAGATTGCCAGAGAATTGTACGCTAGCTCTAGATGGGCAGACAGGATGAGTATCCATAGAGAATCTCCCAGAGACTGGGTGCACACAGAAGCAGAAAGCATCCAGGTCTACACCCAGGAATCCTTGAAGTGGGGTTAGGACTGCACAGGCTGCTGCAGAGCCTGTGGGTAATATGGGGCTCAGCCTGGTGTCCATGGGCAGGATGCTGCCTTTATAGGAAGAGTGACTCCTGTCTTCTGTAAGTCTGATCACTAGTCAAAATATGACATTTAATAGCCATGTGCCCTTGGGCAAGAGTTTTTCCTGTCTATGCTCTGCCCAAAAGAAAAACAGAGGCACAAGAATTAATGAGATTGCTTCATAAAAGTCCTGGCATAGGGAGTACTTAGTTAATGACTGCCATGATCAGCAATATAAATATAACCTGTCACTCACAAGTCTAACAACCATGACTATTCTTCCCTAGCCAATCCTCCAAGAATGTCACAGAAGGAAATGGTTGGAGTGGTAGTGCCTTCCCATAACTCCAGCACTTAGGAGTCTGAGATAGAAGAATCACAAATTCAAGACCAACTGGGGCTACATAAAAAGACTGTGTCTTAAAACACTAAGGACAGGTGAAATTGTTCAGTAGTACAACACTTGCATGGAATGAGTGAGGCCCTAAGTTAAATATTAGTAACACGTGAAGAAAAGAAAATGAAAGAGCAGGGGAAATAGAGGAGGAAAAGGAAGGGGAGGAGGAAGAGAAGCCTAGCACGTGCTAAGTCACGATACACTCTCACAGGTCCAGGAATGAAACAATGACAGATAGCAGCCCATGTGCAGAGAGCAGGCAAGGGGATGTATCTGAAAGGGGCCAGCTAGGGCAGACAGGGAGCACACAGCAAAGGTTCCTGGTGACTGTGTATAGGGCATAGGAGTGTGTGTGTGTGTGTGTGTGTGTGTGTGTGTGTGTGTGTGTGTTTGTGTGTGTGTAAGCTTGGAACTCTGCCTGGGATCTTAGACTATGTCCAGGGAGTTTCTCTTGCCTGTCTTGGGATGATAGCAGTCATTGTTGGGCTCCTGGAGCCATATGATGGTCTGCTGATGTCACAAGGCACCCAGGAATTGTACCGCTGTAGTTTAGATATGGTTTGTCTGTGAATATTCACATACTAGAAGTTGGTCATCCATGCAATATTTTTGGAAGGTGGTGATTAGGTTATGATCACCCTTATTAGGGAATTATTGCCAGAGCAGATTAGTCCTAGGACAGCAACTTACTATAGTGGAAGGATCCTGGCACCTCCTCAGTGTTCTGTTATTCTTATTCAATGCAGTATCTTTCACTAAGACCACACATGATACTATCTGCTATGTGAGACAGACATGGCCCCTCACCAGACACTAGCACTGCATTGTTTGTACTTTTCAAACATTGAAACCATGACCCAAATAGACATCCTTTCTTTATAAATGCCTAGAATCAGGTATTTTATCATAGTCACACAATGGATTAATGTCAATTTTCTTTTTAGTGAGGTCCTTCACGGCTTCAAGGCAGGCACAGACCTTCCTTGTTGGGGTGTAAAGAGGTTGTAGACATGCTGTATTTGTAACTCTCGGGTCCACTGGGAAGCACTTTCTCTGACCTTTGGAGACCAAATGTGCTACCTATGCTTTGGATGCAGACCAAGTCAGAGTTGGGCCTCTCCCTAGAGCCAGCTGGAAGTACTCAGGGCTGTTGGCAAAGCATATGGGTTTTGCAACGGCTGTTTATGCATCCCTCTGTGTGCTCTGGTGGCAAGACTCAGTCACACCCCATTCCCAAGAGTCTAGTCTTGCTGAGTTCCCCTGGCCATTTCCCAGTCACCAGACTTCTGAAGTGTGATATACAGAGCCCTGGGATAGAGACACAGACACCGGTGGATTCTCCTCCTCCTGGCTTTGCCCATGCTCTGTAACTTCAGGGGAGTATCTTGAGTCTCCTGTGCCCTTGGAGTTTTTTTCTGATAGGCTGGTGAGAGACCCCAGCCTCATCTACACATCAGAAGGAAGTTAGAGCAGGGTAATCAGGATAACTGCAAAGTGTAGACTACACTGTCCTTACCACACAAATCAATGAAGAACAAATGTGACCTGATGCCCCATGAAGAACAAGCTGACTGAACTTGGTTCTGTTCATTCTTAAAAGGAGTCTGGCTTTTTTTTATATCTCTTTTCTTGAAATAGCACATGACTTTCTTTGTCTGGTATCTCAGGCTCTTATAAAAAGGAAACCAGGAAAGGCTTCAGGAGGAGGGACAAGCTGAAAGGTCAGAGGCATAGCTATTCTGCATCCCAGTGGATGGAGAAAGCCCACAGGGGACACATCCCTCAAGTGCTAGCATCTGAAGTGAGGTCTATGTAGACTAACAGTTGGGGACTTGGGATGTGGTAGGGGGATGGGGCATAAAGTCTACTCCTGCATGACATGATAAAGAATGGTCCTTACCAATTAAATATCTCCAACATGATGGGATTCTTCAAGGCACCAGCAAGATTGGAAACTCTGCCAGATACCAATGTGCAAAAACTAAGCTGAAGTGTCAGATAAACTTTGCACATGGTCCAGAGTGTAAAGTGGTCACAGCCCTGGCTCTTCAGATGACTCAGCTAACTTACCTGCCATGTGTGTGTCTTGTTGCTGGGCTCATTTGCCTGATATTATTTCACCAGTGGGTACATTTCATCACCCAGCTTCCCTTCCCATAACGGCTCTGGATTGCATCTGGTTTCAATCTGAAACTCTGAGTCATACAGCCATGCCCCACCTTACTCTGCCATGGCAAGAGTTCCTGCCCACTACAGCAGCATTAATGTGTTCTTCTCAACACCCTGGTACATCTCACTCCCCTTTCCAGTTCTTTCTAGAAAGTGAAAGTTGGAAATCTGGACCGAAGAGAACATAATAATGTTCTGAGGTCTCCCCCATAACGCAAGTGTCCAACCCCACTTGCCTCCATTTTATACATTGTTATCTCAAATCCAAGCCTCTAAGATGAGACTCATGATTCCCACTTTTAATGACAACTTTTGATCATAGCCTGTTTCTTCTGGGTGAAGCAACTGTTGGCTTCCAAGCTGGTCAAACTCTTTATCATTTAGTGTTTGACTCACACTGTGTTCTTTAATATTTGAATCAGTTGTTCACACTCATATGAAATTTTAAATAAAAATCAAAATTTCCATATATTTTGGAAAAATCATCATCCAGCCATACCACCATGTACTTATGGAAACCAGCAGCCTCAATGGTGCAACAAAGGCCCATATAGCCCTCTACCTCACTAAACAGCAAACCAATAGCCCATATTCCTGCCAGGATGGACTCACAGATAGAATTGCCTGGGCTCCATCTAGGATCTGGATTATTTTCTCAGGGTATGAACTGGGCAGTGGAGAATCCTAAATGTAATCTCTTATGAATTTTTGTGCCTTTTGGATGAATTCCCTCTTTACAGTTTGTATGAGAAGCTCAGTTTGTACCAGTTGCCAGTGAGTTTCAACAGCTGTTAGTGGATTCCTCTATCCTGGTGAAGAAACCAGACAGTGCATGATATCATGTTCATCCCCTAGCCCCCCCCCATTCAGGAGGGACACATTGCACAGGCTGTTCATGTGGTTAGAGGAAACAATCTGTGCTTCTGAGAAAGTCCCTGTGGCCCTGAGATAAGGAAGACAGAAGGGGGTGTTCAGCTTGTCCACCAAGGAGGTCTTTCTGGAGGCTGCTTTGTTAAGATGTTGACTTTAGATGAGCCATCTGGAAATATAGTGCAAAAAAAGAGAAGGTACCTGGGTTTTCAAAGACTTGCCAGACCTGTAGAATGACCCAGACTCGTAATCAGTGTTCCTGAGACATCCTCTGTGAAGTGATCCTAATTTTACTGCTCAAGCAACTTATGCTTAGGTTGTTATTTATACCCTCAATCTCTAGACTCCTAAGTCCTAAAAGTTCTACTTTGTGGGACAAGAAGTGACTCAGATGCATCAGAAGTCCTTCCCAGGCCTATAGGTAGGTGGCCAGTTTATAGAGTCAAATCTCCACACAGTTCTAGGGGTCAAACAGCCCTTCTGCAATCTCCTATCCACAGAAGCATAGAGAAAGGACTTCCAAGCAGTTGCTTCTGGTGAAAGAGTAATCTCCCTTCCAGGCACTAACTAAGAAAAGGGAAGTGGCCGCTTACTCTGTCAAACAGTCCAAGTGATACCTAAGAACATAAAAAGCACTGGGTTTTTACTGGTGCGTTCGTGAGCTACAGCTTGGGGTAAAATGACAGTGGAAAACACAAACAAGATCATGGGCAGATGTGCCTGAGCTGGCCAAGATCTGGTGTGCACACCCATTCATGTGCAGCCGTCACCTTCCTTTTTCCCACGGGAATGAAGCACAGTGAGATATTCGCCTCTCCAGGTCTCAACATGTCATAGCTGTTGTAAACTTACTGAGAGAATACTGCATCCTCTGCCTGCTCAGGATGAAACACAATATTGGCACATCATCCAAGGCAGTTTCACAAGGTTCTCTAAGATAGGCAAAGCCGGAATACCTGCAGCTCCCAAGGCTGCACCTCCATGATTCAGTGAGAGTGTGAGGAGTTTCTTCCACCTTTTGTTTTAAAGCAGGGGTGATTTGGGTGTGCTAATACGTCATCTCTGAATCCAAAGAAAAAGTTATAATACTAAACTAATCTTAAATGATGACCAATTTATAGTAGTGGGGTTGCCCATTGCAAAATCAGCCAGTTCCACAGAATTCAATAAAGCAAATGGATTTCTACTTAACTCCAAGTTCAGGTTGAAGTAGAGAGAGACAACTGCACATGGGAAAATGCAGTCAGGCTAAGAAACTACTACTCAATATGTGAAAATAAAAAATAGAAAATAAAGGATGTAAGTGACAGTTTGTGTATAGTCCTGCTGTGGTTGTTTCTTACTGTTGGACTCTTTTTCCTGTATTGTGCAACTCAAGATTACATATACTACATACATACATGTGTCCAGGCTGAGAGAGCATCCCTTGATGTGGAATGGGCTCCCAGAGTCGATTTGCATGCCAGGAATAAATACTGCTCTACTCTCCAAGGTCCCACAGATTGCCGAGGCCTCTTCTCTGACACCCAGGTTGAGAAGGGTGTGTCTTGATCAGTCCCATGCTGGCCTCTCAGTCATCAGTCTGGGGTCCATGAGTTCCCCCTTGTTTAGGTCAGCTGCCTCTGTGGGTTTCGCCAGCCTGATCTTGATTCCTTTGCTCATCACTCCTCTTTGCGACTGGGTTCCAGGAGTTCAATTCAGTTTTTAGCTGTGGGTGTCTGCCTCTGCTTCCATCCGCCACTGGATGAAGATTCTAATGTGGCATATAAGGTAGTCATCAATCTCATTATCAGGGGAGGGCATTTAAGGTAGCCTTAATGCCACTTGGTGTCAATCTTGTAGACCTGTGAAGATCTCACTAGTGCCATATCTCCCCTCCAACTTATAATGACTCCCTCTATTATGGTTATCTCTCATCCTTCTCTCATCTATTCTTACCCTGGCTCAACCTTCCTACTCTCCCATGTCCTCCTCTCCCCTCCTCTTTTCCCCTTCTCTTTCTCCCATCTCCTTCTATCCTCCCCTTCCTCCCCTCCCCAATCCAATTAGGAGATTTTGTATCTCTCTTAGGGTCTTTCCTGCTTCCAAGACTCTCTGACAGTGGGACTGTAGGCTGCCAGTCCCCTGCTCCATGACTAAAATCCATATATGAGTGAGTACATACCATGTTTCTCTTTTGGTAACTGGGTTACCTCACTCAGGATCATTTCTTCTAGTGCTATCCATTTGCCTGCAAATTTCAAGATTCCGTGTTTTTTTTTTTTTTCTGCTGAGTAGTACTCCATTGTGTAAATGTACCACGTTTTCTCTATTCACTCTTCAGTTGAGGGGCATCTAGGTTGCATCCAGGTTCAGGCTATTACAAATAATGCTGCTATGAACATAGTTGAGCAGATGTCCTTATTGTATTAGTGTACATCTTTGGGTATACGCCTAAGAGTGGAATTGCTGGATCTTGTGGTAGACTGATTTCCACTTTCCTGAGGAATCTCCACACCGATCTCCAAAGTGACCACAAAAGTTGGCATATCCACAAGCAGTGGAGGAGTGTTCCCCTTTCTCCACATCCTCTCCAGCATAAACTGTCATTAATGTTTTTGATTTTAGCCAATCTGACAGGAGTGACATGGTATCTCAGAGTTGTTTTAATTTGCATTTCCCTGATGGCTAAGAATGTTGAGCACTTTCTCAACAGTCTCTCTGCCATTTTAGACTCCTCTATTGAGAATTCTCTATTTAGTTCTGTACCACACTTTTTAATTGAATACTTTGGTGTTCTGAAGACTTGTTCTTGAGTTCTTTGTAAATTTTCCAGATCAGGCCTCTGTCAGATGTGGGGTTAGTGAATATCTTTTCCCACTCTGTGGGCTGTCGTTTTGTCTTGTCGACCCTGTCTTTTCCCTTGCAGAAGCTTCTCAGTTTCAAGGAGGTCCCATTTATTAACACCAGTAGCACAGTGCCTGTGCTACTGGTGTTATGTTCAGGAAGCAGTCTCCTGTACCAATTCGTTCAAGGGTACTTCCCACTTTCTCTTCTAAGAAGTTCAGTGTGGCTGGATTGATGTTGAGATCTTTGATTCATTTGGATTTAAGTTTTGTGCATGGTGATAGATATAGATCTATCTGCTTTCTTCTACATGTCAGCAACCAGTTACTCCAGCACCATTTGTTGAAGATGCTTTCTATTTTCCTTTGTATAGTTTTAGCTTCTTTGTCAAAGATCAGGTGCTCGCACATGTGTGGATTCATACCAGGGTCTTTGATTCCATTACATTGGTCTACCTGTCTGTTTTTGTGCCGATACCAAGCCGTTTTCAGGATTATAGCTCTATAATAGAGCTTGAAGTCAGGAATGGTGATGCCTCTTGAAGTTCTTTTATTGTACACGGTTGTTTTGGCTATCCTGGGTCTTTTGTTTTTCCATATAAAGTTGAGGATTGTCCTTTCAAGGTCTGTGAAAAATTGTGCTTGTATTTTGATAGGGATTGCATTGAATCTGTAGATTGTTTTTGGTAAGATTGCCATTTTTAGTATGTTCATCCTACCTATCCAAGAGCTTGGGAGATCTTTCCATTTTCTGGTATCTTCTTTAATATCTTTCTTTAAAGACTCAAAGTTCTTGTAGAGCCACTTTGTAAATCAGTATGGAGATTCCTCAGAAAAATGGGAATAAACCTACCACAAGACCCAGCAACTCCACTCTTAGGCATATATCCAAAAGATGCCCATTCATACAACAAGGATGTCTCTTCCACTATGTTCATAGCAGCATTATTTGTTTGTTTGTTTAATACTGATTTATTTAATTTTATTTTATTTTTAAATTTATTTTTCAGTTTAAATTTAGATAAGAAACAAGGTTGTTCACAAGTCAGTTCCAGGTCCCTCTCCCTTTCCCTCCCCTTCCCTCATCCCCCCATTATCCCCTCATTTCCCCCAGGGAGGGTGAGGCCCTCCATGGGGGTGTCCATAGTCTGTCATTTCATCCAGGGCAGGGCCTAGACTCTTCCCCAAGAGTTCAGGGTGAGAGTGCACCTCACATTGTTGGATGGGAGTCCAAAGTCCGTGTGTATACTTGGGATGGGTACTGATCTGCTGCCCAAGGCTCAATAGATTACCTAGGCCTCCTCACTGACACTCACATTCAGGGGGTCTTGATCAGTCCCATGCTGGATTCCCAGGCTGATGCCTGGGATTCAAGAGTTAACCTTTGTCAGGTCAACTGTTTCTGGGGGTTAAACCAGCCCAGTCTTAATCCCTTTGGTCATCAGTCCTCCCTCTCTGTTACTGGCTTTCTTGAGTTCAGCTCAGTACTTAACCGAGGGAGTCTGCCTCTTCTTCGATCAGCCACTAAATAAAGTTTCTGTTTCCCAGACTCTCTGGCCATGGGATTGTAGGCTGGCACTCCCCAGATCTATGTCTAAAATCCATATATGAGAGAGTACATGCCATGTTTCTCTTTTTGTGACTGGGTTACCTCACTCAGGATGGTTTCTTCTAGTGTCATCCATTTGCCTGCGAATCTCAGGATTCCATTGTTTTTTTCTGCTGAATAGTACTCCATTGTGTAAATGTACCACATTTTCTCTATCCACTCTTAGGTTGAGGGACATCTAGGTTGCTTCCAAGTTCTGGCTATTACAAATAATGCTGCTATGAACATAGTGGAACAGACATATTTGTTGTATGAATGGGCATCTTTTGGATATATGCCTAAGAGTGCAGTTGCTGGGTCTTGTGGTAGGTTTATTCCCATTTTTCTGAGGAATCTCCATACTGATTTCCAAAGTGGCTGAACCAGTTGGCACTCCCACCAGCAATGGAGGAGTGTCCCGCTTTCACCACATCCTCTCCAGCATAAATTGTCCTTGGTGTTTTTGATTTTAGCCATTCTGACAGGAGTGAAATGGTATCTCAGAGTTGTTTTGATTTGCATTTCCCGGATGGCTAAGGATGTTGAGCACTTTCTCAAGTGCCTATCAACCTTTTTAGACTCCTCTATTGAAAACTCTCTATTTAGTTCTGCAGCCCACTTTTTAATTGGGTCCTTTGATGTTTTGGAAACTTGCTTCTTGAGTTCTTTGTAAATTTTGGAGATCAACCCTCTGTCAGATGTGGGATTAGTGAATATTTTTTCCCATTCTGTGGGCTGCCTTTTTGTCTTGCTGACTGTGTCCTTTGCCTTACAGAAGCTTCTCAGTTCCAGGAGGTCCTATTTATTAATTGTTGATTTCACTTTCTGTGCTAGTGGTGTTATGTTCAGGAAGCTGTCTCCTGTACCAATTCGTTCAAGGGTACCACCCAATTTCTCTTCTAAGAGGTTCAGCGTGGCTGGATTTATGTTGAGGTCTTTGATCCATTTGGACTTAAGTTTTGTGCATGGCGATAAACACGGATCGATCCACATTCTTCTACATGCCAGCCTCCAGTTATGCCAGCACCATTTGTTGAAGATGCTTTCTTTATTCCATTGTATATTTTTAGCTTCTTTGTCAAAGATCAGATGTTTGTACGTGTGTGGGTTAATATCCGGGTTTTCAATTCGATTCCATTGGTCTACCTGTCTATTTTTGTGCCAATACCAAATTGTTTTCAGGACTATAGCTCTATAATAGAGCTTGAGGTCAGGGATGGTGATGCCTCCGGACATTGCCTTGTTGAACAGGGTTGTTTTGGCTATCCTGGGTCTTTTGTTTTTCCATACAAAATTGATTATTGTTCTTGCAAGGTCTGTGAAGAATTGTGCTGGGATTTTAATGGCGATTGCATTGAATCTGTAGATTGCTTTTGGCAGGATTGCCATTTTTACTACATTGATCCTTCCTATCCAAGAGCATGGGAGATCTTTCCATTTTCTGAGGGCTTCTTTAATTTCTTTTTTTAAAGATTCAAACTTCTTGTGATACAGGTCTTTCGCTTGTTTGGTTAGCGTTACCCCAAGGTATTTTATGTTGTTTGTGGCAATTGTAAAGGGTGATGTTTCTCTGATTTCTTTTTCAGCCCTTTTATCATCTGTATATAGTAGGGCTACTGATTTTCTTGAGTTGATCTTGTAGCCTGCCACTTTGCTGAAGGTGTTAATCAGCTGTAAGAGTTCTCTGGTAGAGTTCTTTGGGTCATTGATGTAAACTATCATATCATCTGCAAACAGTGAAAGTTTGACCTCTTCCTTCCCAATTTGTATACCCTTGATTCCCCTTTGTTGTCATATGGCAATAGCTAGAACTTCAAGTACCATGTTGAAGAGGTATGGAGAGAGTGGACAGCCTTGTTTTGTTCCTGATTTTAGAGTAATTGTGTTGAGTTTCTGTCCATTTAGTTTGATGTTGGCTGTTGGTTTACTGTATATAGCTTTTATTATGTTTAAGTATGTCCCTGCTATCCCACATCTTTCCAAGACCTTCATCATGAAGGGGTGTTGGATTTTGTCAAAGACTTTTTCAGCATCTAGTGAGATGATCATGTGATTTTTGTTTTTTAGCTTGTTTATATGGTGGATTACATTGATGGATTTTCGTATGTTGAACCATCCCTGCATCCCTGGGATGAAACCTACTTGACCGTGGTGAATGATTGTTTTGATGTGTTCTTGGATCCGATTTGCCAGTATTTTATTGAGTATTTTTGCATCAATGTTCATGAGGGATATTGGTCTGAAGTTCTCTTTCTTAGTTGTATCTTTGTGTGGCTTGGGGATCAAGGTTATTGAAGCCTCATAGAAAGAGTTTGGCAAAGACCCTTCTGCTTCTATTGTGTGGAATACTTTGAGAAGAATTGGTATAAGCTGTTCTTTGAATTTCTGGTAGAATTCTGCACTGAGGCCATCTGGATCTGGACTTTTTTTGGTTGGGAGACGTTTGATGGCTACTTCTATTTCCATAGGGGTTATAGGTCTATTTAAATTGCTTATCTGTTCTTGATTTAGTTTTGGCAAGTGATAGCTATCCAGGAAGTCATCCATTTCCTTTAAATTTTCGAATTTTGTGGAGTATAGGTTTTCAAAGTATGACCTAATGATTCTCTGGATTTCCTCAGAGTCTGTTGTTATGTCCCCCTTTTCATTTCTGATTTTGTTAATTTGCATGTTCACTCTCTGCTGTTTGGTAAGTTTGGACAAAGGTTTGTCTATCTTGTTGATTTTCTCAAAAAACCAACTCTTCGTTGCATTGATTCTTTGTATTGTTTTCCTAGTTTCTACTTATTGATTTCAGCCCTCAATTTGATTATTTCCTGGTGTCTACTCCTCCTGGGGGAGTTTGCTTCTTTGTGTTCTAGAGCTTTCAGCTGTGCTGTTAATTCTCTAGTATAACTGTTCTCTAGTTTCTTCATGTGGGCACTTAGTGCTATGAACTTCCCCCGTAGCACTGCTTTCATAGTGTCCCATAGGTTTGGGTATGTTGTATCTTTTCGTCCATTTGTTGCCTTTTATGAAGTTTTTGGTTTGCTTTTTGTTCCATTTCTTGCATTTTTTGGTTTGCTTTTTGTTCCATTTCTTGCATTTTTTGCTTTGTTTCTTCTTCCATTTCCTGCCTTTTTTGGTTTGTTTCTTCTTCCATTTCTTTCATTTTTTGCTTTGTTTTTTCTACCATTTCTTGCATTTTTTGCTTTGTTTCTTCTTCCATTTCCTGCCTTCTTTGGTATGTTTCTTCTTCCAATTCTTGCAGTTTTTTGCTTTGTTTTTTCTTCCATTTCTTGCATTTTTTGGTTTGTTTTTTCTTCCATTTCTTTGAGGGATTTTCCTATATCCTCTTTTAGGGCCTTTATCATTTTCATGAAAGTGGTTTTAAGGTCGTTCTCTTCTGCTTCGTTTGCATTGGAATGTTGGAGTCTTGCTGGTGTGGAGTCTCTAGAATCTGGTGGTGTCATATTTGTTTTTCTGTTGCTGAGAGAAACATGGTATGTACTTTCTCATATATGGATTTTAGACATAGATCTGGGGAGTGCCAGCCTACAATCCCATGACCAGAGAGTCTGGGAAACAGAAACTTCATTCAGTGGCTGATGTAAGAAGAGGCACACTCCCATGGCTAAGCACTGAGCTGAACTCAAGAAAGCCAGTAACAGAGAGGGAAGACTGATGACCAAAGGAGTTAAGACTGGGCTGGTTTAACCTCAGAAACAGCTGACCTGACAAGGGTAACTCTTGAATCCCAGGCTGATGCCTGGGAATCCAACATGCGACCGATCAAGACCCCCTGAATGGGGGTGTCAGTGAGGAGGCCTAGGTAGTTTATTGAGCCTTGGACAGTAGATCAGTACTCATCCCGAGTATATACACGGACTTTGGACTCCCATCCAACAATGTGAGATGCACTCTCACCCTGAAATTTTGGGGGAGGGTCTAGGCCCTGCCCTGGATGAAATGAAAG
This sequence comes from Mesocricetus auratus, assembly GCF_017639785.1. NCBI lineage: Eukaryota > Metazoa > Chordata > Mammalia > Rodentia > Cricetidae > Mesocricetus > Mesocricetus auratus. Next base: position 114,618,944 of record NW_024429189.1, read on the forward strand.
ACTATGGACACCCCCATGGAGGGCCTCACCCTCCCTGGGGGAAATGAGGGGATAATGGGGGGATGAGGGAAGGGGAGGGAAAGGGAGAGGGACCTGGAACTGACTTGTGAAGCAACCTTGTTTCTAATCTAAATTTAAACTTAAAAAAAAAATAATAAAAACAAATGGAAAAAAGTCAAATATATTAAAAAAAACTCACTGTAAGTAGTGCTGACTTCAGGGTTACCTGGCTGAACTTGTACCCAGGAAGCCATCAGAGAGCCACGGTCCTAAGCAGACTCCTCCGTGCACTCTGCCCACCTGTGTATGTGCACTCAGACTTCTCAATAAACTCCCCACAGCAAGGCCAGTGTGGACGGCCTTGGTGTCCTTTCTGTCCATGGCCACAGCCATTAAATAGCAACGGCAACATGGATGAGAATTCACCAAGGGCATCTTCTATGGTTTTTTTCAACCCGAAGAATCACTTGCCATGGAGCCTGTCAGAGAAGGGAACCTATAGCCATATTTTGTTCCTTGGGGTCATTTTCTTGTGTATTAATCCTGCATAAAACCCTGCATGTCTTAGCTACTTTATTCCTAATAGCCCAAACTAGAAACCACCCAATGTCCTTCAACAAATGCATGGTAAAATAAGCTGCAGCCCACTCATACCATGGAATGCTATTCAGTAATACAGTAGAATGAGTTATGGTAAAAATAAGCTGCAGCCCACTCATACCATGGAATGCTATTCAGTAATATAGTAGAATGACAGTAATACAGTAGTGTGGACACATGTGTCAATGTAGCAGATTCTCTAGGGAGCCATCCTGAGTGAAACAATTCCAAAGGTTGCATGTAGTGTGGGTCCATTTCCACAATGACTCTGAAATGATGAAATTATAGCAATGGGAAACATGTCAATGGATGCCAAGGGTTATCAGAGGGGTGTGAGGAAAGGAAGCAACCTGGCGTGGTGTGAAACGGTAACAGATGGCAGCGCTGGGAGATGCTTGCAGGGGAGATTGATAACACTAATTGATGATGGAAGACCCATCCCAATTGTGGGTAGGACCATTTCCTAGGTAGGAGGCTCGGGGCTGTATAAAGAGGCAAACTGAGCCCTAGTGCGCATGTGTTCATTTGCTCTCTGCTTCCTGACTGTGGATGTGAGGTGACCAGTTGCTTTCCCACTATGATGTCCTGTATTCTGGAACTGTAAGTCACCACAAACTCCTTCAGCTTTAGTTGCCTTGGTCAGGGGAGTATTGTATATCAGCAATGGGGAAAGGAATGAAAACAGGTGGTGACCAGCTGTGTGCATAGCTGTCATCACATGTAGCTCCATGAACCACTGAGGGGAAACTGGACCAAGTCATCTCTGCCACTGTGAAAAAATGCTTACCTGTCAGCACGACGGCAGCTGTTCAACAGACATCACATTTCAAAAGTTCTGCTCAAACAGGATCACACTGCAGAGCTGATTCAACTGTCACCATAGCATCAGGGATGGAAACATTTTCTATAAGACTTGGACAGTAAACATCTGCCTTGTGGCCTTTTGGTCCCTAGTGCAACTGTTTTTTCCAACAACTTAAAAGCAGCCATAGATCATCTATAAAGAAACACTCATGGATGAGTTCCAATAAAACTTTAGTTATACACTCAGGCATTGGGCTAGATTTAGACCATAGGCTATACTTTGCAACTCTGACTTCTCTTATTCCAGTTTGTACAGCATGTCTATCTCTACATCCCAGGGGAATAGGCAATAACTATTGGCAGATTAAGGGGAGCACCTACTTAGGTGAGGACCACACAGAATCCCAGGATCTGGAAACTAGCTTGGACAGTTACTTTGGCCCTTGTTGAGATCCTCAGAACCAGGTTAGAAAAGCTTAGGAAAATGAGGTCTTGATATGAAGGATGCCTGAATCTTCCTCCTTCTTTATGATCCTGGGGTAAGCAGACCTGAACTGCTTCTTGATGAAAAGAAAAGAATCTGCAGAATATGGCTCTTGGCTCCCCACAACATGAGATCAGAGGATTTACCCCTCCTTCCTGGGTTAGAAAGTGAGGGGATGGTGAAAACTCTCCATAGGTCCTTCAGGGGTCCTCCACAAAGCAGCTGAACTTCAGTTCTGCAGGACAGAATACTTACCTACCTTCAGAGATTTTAGTCAAGGTGATTAAGAGAGTCTTGCCACGGGGTCAAACCCAGCCATTGTTTTCAAATCTCATTCCTTCCAGAGTCTTATGCCCCCCCCCCACTATGCCACTATGTCTATATCTGGTAGAAAATCCCTGGAGAGACCAGCAGTAGGACTTGCAGAGCACTTTAAAACTAAGTTCCTTACTGCAGCAGACAAAGACATGGGAAATGACTCAAATGCCAGGAAGGAAGCTAAAAAAAAAAAAAAAAAAGAAAAGAAAAGAAAGAAAAAAAGAGCTCATTTAAAATAAGAACAAAAACTAATGAAAAGCAGACTAACATGACCAGGAAGACGAGTGACATCAGCACCAGGGATTTTCCTATTAGAAACGCCAACCCCCACTCAGAGGACAAGAAAGAAAATAGGTTAAATACCACCCTTTGCCCACCCATAGTGTCTTTTGTTAAAATGGGACTGTCTACAAGGCCAAGCATTTCTGGATCCCCCTCATGCCTGGTAAATTTGCGCTAAAAGAATTCACTTAAGTAACTAGCTCCCAGAACAGGTGTCCTGCCCCCAATCCCTGTTGTCAAATGAAAATGGTATCCCTCCATTGCCTGTGCCAGTCTCTTTGATTATCACATCAAATGGGTCACAGCTGACTCTTTTGTGCTGGTATCTTTATATTACTACCTTGTCTGTGAGAACCAGCCACACGGTCTGGTTGGAGGTGGCCTACCACCACTCCTTGCTAAATATTCCACTCTGTGAATAAAATCCACTTTGATGTGATGAGGTTTGGATAATGAATTTTGAAGCATTCTGTTTAGTGAGATGGAGTCCTTCAGCTCCCTAAATTCAGTCTCCCAACTGAATTTCCTGAACTGCATTGCAGGAAGCGGGGGGGTATTGATTAGTGAGCATCACAGCCCTGCTCCCTCCAGCCAGGAGGAACCTCCTACAGAGGGACACCCTGCAGGAACACCCTGCACATCACAGGTGTTTTTTCCCAGTAGAAGACAGGCAGGAAGGTAAGGGAGGCTGCATTCAGCTCCTCGTCCTTCTGCAGAGACCCAGCTCCGCATCCAGAGCCACTGTATCTTTAAAATTCCCCCAGAAGCCTCCTTGTTCTTCTCCCTTCAACTCTCAGCCACAGAGATTTAGGGTAAAATAGCTATGACCTCAAGTAGTAGGTGGATCGTTTGAAACCATCAAACCAGTTTTGGACAAGTGCTGCAAGAAGCGCTTCCAGACCTTACATGGGTTCATAGAGTCACACGGTTAAAAGCAGTGTTATAAGGACCTAGAAATATACCTGACAGGATGAGAGATACAGTCCTAGGTCTCATCTCTGAAGGAGAAACAGGGGAGTATAAAATCTTATAGACTCAATGCTGTTCTCATCCGAATGCTAAGCCTCTTTGCCTCCCAGGCAACAGGGTGCTTGGAAATAGGGCCTCATGTATGCTAACCATACAGACAGGCATAGTGACTTTGTGTTCTACTCTAGCCAGCCTCCAGCTCCCAGCACAGCTCACTGCTTTGCTAACATGGACTGTTCCTCCAGAGAAAACCATGAATGGGTTTCTTGGCTTAGAGGACAAAGAACTCTGAAGGGAATGACTCCAGAGCCACTGCTTCCATGCACTATGATCCATCTGGGGTCCTCCTTATAGGCCCACAGCCCATACTTATCACAGAGAAAAGTCCTCTGCTTCCTGGTTGTGGCAGCTGGTAAGAACCAGCTACTTTTTTCTAAAAGATTACCTAGCTTTACACAGGGGATAGTGACATGCACTTGACTGGAAACCTAGGCAGCTCAGAAGATACAGATACAACAGCCTCCTCTCCCCAGAGTTCAAGTTCACTCCTTGTGGGGAGAGTTCCTGCTGAGTCTTCCCACAAGCTTCTCTTCCAACACAAACATGTCCATATATGTGCAGCTCTGCACTGGCCTACTTTGTCACTTGGAAATGTCTTGGAGGGTGTCCCTTATCAGACCTTACAGCAGTGCAATTTTTTTTTCTAAGCCTGTATGTAGTGACCTTGTCTTTTTGCATATTTTGGCCATTCCCTAGAATTGCTTTCTTTAGAGGAGTTGGGTAGAGTGTTTATTTTCCTTTGGGATTTGGTATTATTCTTGGGGAAATGTGATGCATGTTTGTAAAGGCAGCTGTCTGTGAGATGTGTCTGCATGCTCCCTACTGTGAACACTTTTCTCAGTTTGTCATTCATCTTTTGACTTCATTTATGCTATGTTTTTATTTCCAGAGCATTCTAATTTTTATCTAATTAAATGCATTACCCATGTGCCTTTTGGCTTCACATTTGTATTTTGCATAGAAAAGAATTTTCTTTCTCAGCCACACATACAAATAATAATAATAAAAGAAGACGAGGGAAGAGAAAGGCCCATGTTTCCCTTTAGTACTTTTACAACACTACTTTTTTCTTAAATTTTTTGTCGTTGTTGTATCAGGAGTCTACTTTGATTGATGGGAGTAGATTCCAGATGTAACTGAATTTTGTTCTTAATGATTAGTTGCCTAAGTAAAGAAAGAATGGTTCCTGCTCTATTTATTTAAGTACTATCTTTATAATAAACTAAATTATTATTGTATGTTTGGGTCCTTTTTTTCTGTTTTTTTTTTTCAAGACAGGATTTCTCTGTATTGCTTTGGAGCCTATCCTGGCACTTGCTCTGTAGACCAAGCTGGCTTCGAACTCACAGAGATCTGCCTCTTGAGTGCTAGGATTAAAGGCCTGGAGACCCCTTGGAGGTGGCAACACTTCAAGTCACAAAGTTGCATGTCCCAAACAGACCCTCATCCAGACACAATCAAAAAATACCACAGATCTCATTATGTTTTTCATCTGAATAATGAAGGGGAGGTGGTTCCTTTAGTTTAGTGATGTGGGAAGATACTAGAAGTGAATCACCACTGCAAAGAGGAAAGCTCTAAAACCACTTCCTTGTTCTCTTGGAGACCTATTATAGCTTTGATGAGTCTCTTCTAACTGCAAGATGAACAGTTACAACCTAGTTCCATAACAGAGTTGGGTAGAAATCAGTTTTCTAATTCCCTTTGTTGGAGTCCAAGTTGTTAAGTGCCTGCTTCAAAAATTTAAATGCCCTATTTTTTCTATGCACTCCACCCCGGCAAGGCGGCTACAAATGTGCCCATTTCTAGACAGTATTCTGGGCCTCTGAAGCTGTTGAATCTCTGCTCGGCGGGGTGCTTGCAGGCTGAGTGGGTTCTTCCCTAGCTGGGGTACTCTTCTATGGGTAGTCCAGCCCTTGGGTCATATTATGAACCCAGAAAGGACACAGCCCACAGTGGCTGCATGTGAGTACTGGTGAGCAGGTAGGCAAGTTCACTCATGTGAATGAGATCCCTGGAAGAGCAAGACAGAAGGGGTAGCAAGAACAGGGAGACCAGCTACAAACGGAGGTTCAGAACCAGCTCTTGCCATACTGTCTGACTGTCAGTCCCATTCAGTGGGGAGCATGGAAAATCTGAGACTTCTCCCTCAAACCAGCTCTGTTGTCTTTACAATGGCAAAGACTTTTCAGGGATATTAAAGCTTGTTGGACTGTACATTTTTTTTTAATTCTGAGGAGACGGCTCAGTAGTAAAGAATCATGGGAGGATGAGGACTTGACCTCAATCTCCACACTTGGTGTACACCTGTAATCTAGTCCTGGGGAGGCACAGAGAAACTTGGGCTTGCCAGGCAGTGAATCTAGCCAAATCAGAAAGCACCAGGTTTAGTCAGAGATCTTGTTGTAACAACTATGACAGAGAGCAACTGAGGAAGCTATGTGACATTGAATTCTGTAGTTTGCAATTGTGCACATGCACTTGTACACACACGCACAAACACACACACATACACACATACACATTCACAAATTGAAAACTAAGATTAAAATTTCTTTATTTCCTAGAAATTTTCTAAAATATTCTCAGATGAATTACTATCTTGTTTTGACACAGGTGAAATGAGATTGTTTACATAATAAGCTAATTGACAAATGTCTACGGGTACATAAAGATCACTAAATTATTAATTATTGTTATATTCTTCCCTTGATTTCTATGTGTTTGAAAATATCCACAATAAAAATTTTCAACTGAAAAGAAAAAAAAAAGATCTGACAAAGTCATGCCCTAACTGTCTAGACTCTAAGGATTAACGCCCTTTAAGAGCTCATGAAAACTTACATAAAAGTGGACATTGGTAGCAAAATCGAATTTGCTGTGAGAAACCTTATGCAGCCAGATGGGCTGGGGCACGTTCATAACATGAGATAAGGAGTGACAGAATAATGGCCATGATCATAAAACAGATCCTCGTCATGCTGACCGGGGGGGGGGGGCTCTTCCTTCAGCCCTGTGACTTTCAAAGAATCCCATGGAACAACAGCACATGTCTGTAAAATCTCACTTCATGATGGAGGTAGTTTATGTTGAAGCAAAGAAGTGTTTTTGGAAAAGTTGTTAGACCCTATGAGCTGAGCACTGGTTCTTGTGCTAATGCCTGGTCAGCTCCCAGTCAACACAAACTGTCAGACAGAAATGAGCTGCTGTGAGGGAAAGTCAGGGTCCCTGAATTGGGCAGGAAAGAAATAAAGAAGCTCTATTGGGTTTGCTCAACAGCCGCTGAGGGAAAAGGGCTGGTCTTGCAGGCCGGTGATGGACATCAGCAATGCCCCTGGGACAATTTGTCCAATACTTCTTCCAGTTTTCTGATCCAGCTGCTGTTTTTCTCTCTGATGTTTACCAGGCCTGCCGAGGTCCTCTACCATGTGCCTAGACACCCCCCTCCCGCCCCTCACCTCCAGCATGCTCACCTCCGGCATTGTTTCCTCTGTCCCTGGGAGACTGGTGAGGCCTACTCAGCAGCATAAGGAAGTACTTATGACGAAAATTAGAGATTCAGCCCAGAATACCAATAAGCCCAGCAATGACTAATTTCATTATTAACTTTTCTTATTTTCAAACATTCATAGCAACCATGGGAGGAGGTCCCAGGGGTTAGGTCAATCCTACTCAAAGATGAGGTGCTGACGTATGTACAAACTTTCCCGGGTCAAGGTCGTGGCCTGGTGTGATTTGAATTCCAAGTCTGCTCCAGTGTTTAATGCGTGAAGCAAAAAGTCTAGCCCCATAAGACAGACATTCAGAGGCTGGGAAATAAGACAAGGTAGTACCCATACTGCTTGGTTCCAAGCAAGCATCTTGGCAAGTTGGCTCTGATGCCCAAGTTCCTTCTATGATGAAAAAGATGAGGAGCGATTCAATGGAGCTTCTTGGAGGAACACCTGCTATCCGAGTCCCTGGCATCCTAAGCACAGAGCAAATTCCCTACAATAAAAATCCCTGACATCTAAAATCTCCAAAACCATAGTTCTAAAACATTAGAATCCTACATGTTGAAATTCTAAATTCTGAAATCCAACAAACCTCAAGTCCCATGGAGGGGAGTCCTAGAAACAGCACAATCTCCCACTCAGAAATGCATTGATATCTGCACTGATGCATCCCTTCCAGCTGGTGCTATCCCAAGAGCATCTAAGGAACTAAAGCCACATCTGCCTGGAGAAGCCAGGGAAGCCACTGGCTGCTTGGAAATGATTGTGTGCTTGTTACGGTAGCACACCACTTAAAAAAAAACTTCTGCTGTCCTTCACTAAGACTGTGCCCATCTGTCCTGTGGCTGGCATGAGGACACATGAGAAGGGAGAAAGTGATAGACTTGCATGTGTCTCAGAAGACAGAGACATCTGATAGCTTATAATTATGATGTTCAGGACTGTACACTTCTGGAGTATGGGCCCAAACCAGAGTAGCCTGCCATCCTATGTTATCTTCACCACACAGATATCACAGACCCAAAAGATTATTATAAAATCAAATAAAACCATCAAGAATTAATAAATGCAAAGTATTTGGTTTTGTTTCATATTTACTTGTGAGTTTACATAGTTTATTTTTAAATAACAACTATATTATTATTATTATCATTGTTTATTTATAACAATGACTGAAAATTTTCTGCTAACCATGACCAACATGTACAGCCCAGAATGCCAATGAACATGAGAGCCTTGGCTCTGGGAACCTAACTGGGCACAGAGTGCTTCTTATGATATAGTGAGAGACAGTACTCATCTTGTTTAAGGATTACTGACAACAGGAATACATACATACAAGGAGACCAGTATAGTCAGAAAACACAGGTGCCCGACAATGCATGGCAATGATTAAGTCTAACCCATATATACAGTATAGGAGTACTTCAGTTCAGCTAGTAGGCCACAGGTTAAGCCCTAATATGGAAGCCCAAGGTTTTCTTCTGCAAGACAAAGATAGGATTTCAGGAAATGTGTCAGATCACTCCTTTTATTAGATTCAAGGTCCAGGAAATAGTGTCAGCCTTACTGGGCAGCTGTTGATTTCATTATACAAAGGATTCCCCTAGCTAGTCAGCGGGAGCAAGCTCCTCCTTGTTGGACAGCCAAGGACTATGAATCACTGCTAGTTGCCTAGGTGACGTGGTGCTTTGCTCCAAGCTGGTCTGTAGGGTTGGGCATTAGCTATCTTAGAGCTGCCTTCTTACTCCATATGTTTTCTATTGCTGCCAGATATTACATGTCAAAAACCCACTTTCAGAAGCTCAATAGGTTAGGGTTCACCAATGCTGAGTTTTAGGGAAGGCTCTTAATTTGAAGAACTTAACAGAGGACTGGGTATGTGACTCAGTTGTGGAACACTCGTCTAACCTGTGCATACACAGAAGGCTCCAAGTTCTAGCCTCAATGCTTCTGAAAAGCAATGAATAAGAGAATAGCCTTCTGCTCTGAGCCTGGGCTTTTAAATCCTATGCAAATAAGGGATGAGAGTACAGCCTGGGTTCAGTTCCCAGAACCCACATTTCAGCTCATAACCATCTGCAATTCCAGTTCCAGGGGGTCCAATGTCCTCTTCTAACCTCTGAGGGCACCAGGCATGCAGGTGAAGCGCATACAAATATGCAGACAAAACATTCATACACATAAAGTCTAAAAATATCTAATTATATATAATTAAGTTTTTAATAACTCACTAATGTAATAAGAATAAAAATGACAGGAAGTGAACATGTTTTTAAATTACTAAGTTGAGATCTATTAACTTAGCCTCACCCAAAGCATGTGTTTTTGACCCAGAACACATTCATTGACTCTTCTAGGACTTCAGTTTTGTTACCCTGATTTAGTGATATCTGTATCACCTCAAAACCTGTTAGGGGTTAAAAATCGCAAAGACTTAGTTGCATGGTGATAATAGTCAGGTGATTTGGAAGGTTTACATCTCCCTGAGGCTACAGGAGAACAATCTGTAGACACTCAAGTTCAGGTTGGCTGTTGAGGGCCACAAGGACTTGCAGCAAGTGCTTGGAGGTCAGAATTAGAAGGGCTCTTTTAAATCCATAGAAGCTGGAAATCCCCCCATTCTTCCCAGATGTTCAAGGAATGAGGATGTGGGTTCCTGCCCTGCAGTGGTCAGTGAAGTATCCAGAAATTAATACAATCCACATCCATACGGGGCTCATGCTGTTGTATAGTTCTTGTGCATCATGGATGATTTAGACCATTACTTTCTGAACCTGATTTAAAGTGCCCAGAGATTTTTTTGATAACTCTTTCACTTTAGGCATTTAATGCAGAGCCTTTTGGAGGTGGGGGAGGACAAATGAGATGGAGAGAGGACTTCTGCTATAATAAAATGTTCCTCAGTATTCTCTGAGGCCCCAGACAGCAGTCTACCTATGTCTCCAGAGTAGGCTGCAAGTCTGCACATTCAGCATTACTGAGCCAGACTCCCAAGCTGGGGCCACTGGTGGGCACGAAAGTCTTGGAGAGTCCAGACAAGCCACTGGTCAGTCTTTTGGATCAGACACTATAATGGAGTTAAGCCTTGTCTTCCTATGTTTCAGGTGTGATTAGAATGCCTCTGGATTGCATTAGTCCTCAACATTCAACATGAGGAATACCATGCTACTTTGGCACATCCAGCAAATGGTGACAGCTGGAAGCATGTGATAAGAAGCACAATCTGGTGATAGATACATTATTTTCAGAACACTTTGGGACAGGATGGTGTATTAGAGATTTAAGCCAGGGCCTTGTCCATGCTAAGCACATACTCTACCTCTGAGCTGTGCCTCAGGCCCTGCTGTATTACTTTCCAGCTGAAAAGTGAAGACAGAATTTTTAATATTTAGTTTCTATTGAGGCTACATATGAAAGAATGTTTTAGATAGAGTAACACAGTCATATGCCCTGGAAAGTACAGGCTCAAACTAATCCAACATGTTAAAAGTCTACCATGTGCTTGGGTAACTCCCAAGAATCCACAAGGAGGACCCCAGCTAAGACTCCTAGCAATAGTAGAGAGGATGCCTGAACTGGCCTTCCCCTGTAATCAAATTGATGAATACCCCAACTATAATCATATATACTTCATCCAGTAATCAATGAAACTAGATGCAGAGATCCACAACTAAGCACTAGGTCAAGATCCAGAACTCCAGGTGAAGAGAGGGAGGAGGCAACATATGAGCAAGGGAGATCAAGATCATGATGGAGAAATCTACAGAGACAGCTGAACCAAGCTTGTGAAAACTCATGAACTCTAGACCCACAACTGTGGAGACTCCAGGGAACCAAACTAGGCCCTCTGTATGTTGGAGACAGTTGTGAAGCTTGGTGTATCAGAGGGGCCCCTGGCAGTAGGACCATGATACAAACCTAGTGCAGGAGCTAGCATCCCTATGGTAGGATGCTATGCTCAGTCTTAACGCATGGGAGAGGGATCTGACTCTGCCCCAACTTATTATGCCAGACTGTGTTGACTCCTCATGGGAGCCCTTAACTGTGAGGAGGAGTGGACTGGGGGTGGTCTAGGGAAGATGATAGGGTGTGGGAGGAGGGGTGTGAATGTAAAATGAAATCAAACAAGAAAAGAAAAAAGAGTCTACCATGATGAGCCCCACCGTGATGAGCCCCATGGGCCATTTATGGACAGAGTTCCCACTGCTCCAACTATACTGTTTCCAGGTTCTTACCCCTTATTTCATAAGAGCAAACAAATCACATCCAGAAAGGTTAAATGACTCGACCTAGTTGAAGGAGGCACCCAGTCAGCTGCAGAAGCCAGAGTAGAGTATGACGTTCACATGTATGCAAATGTATTGCGCATGTGTGTATGCAAATATATTTACAAGTGTGTGAAATATATTATGCATGCATGTATGTAAATGCATTGTGCATTGTCCATACCTATCTGTATACACTTGGAGCACTGCTTTTCTCCAGATGATTACTCTAAGGGAATTCATCCTAAGAGAATTATCTTAATTATAAAACCAGTGTTTATCATTAGTATCATGGAACTATGGAAACAAAATAAGAGTGTTATAAGAATCCAACAATAATAAAACAGTTAAGTAAACTGTCATGCAATGACAGGATGATGAATTGTGTATAATTGTGCTATCAGAAGGTTCATGCACGTCCTGGGGAATGTTTATCTTTTGCTATTCCAGCAGAGGAACCCCAATGTTACAAAGTCTGCAGTTACCTTAGCCCTGTCAACACTGGGAGGAAAGTGATGACTGGCCAGCAGGAGCGGGGAGGAGGTGGGTACGGGGACCACTTTTTGATCCTAGACAAGTATCTGTTCTTCCCTGATTTCTATAATTATAGATGTGTGTGTTCAGATGTGTGAAAAGAAACAAGAACTTTGTGTGTGTGTGTGTGTGTGTGTGTGTGTGTGTGTGAGAGAGAGAGAGAGAGAGAGAGAGAGACAGACAGACAGACAGACAGACAGACAGAGACAGAGACAGAGACAGAGAGAATCCTTGTCACCTGGAACACTTTCAGGACTCTGGTAATCCAAGGGACACAAGGAGTCCTCTTTTTTTCTTAATATACAGTAGAAGCTTTTTGGTTTATAAGTACCAGGTAATTGCTAAACAGAAATTTCTGTTGACCTGTTTCCTTTAGAATGTTCTCTCTGATATGGCCATGAATAACTTGTGGGAACAGGTTCTCAAGCAAGCACCACCCCATCCCTCAGGAGTAAATGGAGCTGTCTAATGCCTCTGACCTCGAATTTCTCTTCTGTTTCCATAAAGCGCCTTGAGAATTCACTAGCCTCTGTCTTTCTGCTGACCACCATTAGGCTTCTGTAATAGACTCACTGAAAAGGCATGCTGTTGGGTGTCCTGAGCCTTCAGCAGGCACTGAGGTGACTATTTCAGACTCTGTGGCCACCTGGAGTGTGTTCCTTGGGTCTGGGTCCAGGTCACTTGGAAGGCTGTTTTGCCAAACTGTAGTCCCTGCTATCCCGTTCTTAACCTATATGGAGTGGATCCGGGCAGGTAGCAGGTTCAGACATTTATGATCAATCATGGCGTTTTTCTTTCATGTGCTCAGTTACATAATGAAAACAGCTGATGTCCTCCATTCCACATAAACCAGCAACACTGCCCACTGTAATACATCCTCCCACTGAAGCCTCTGATGAGGGAACCAGACTGGAATCCAACTTACATGCCAGGGAAGTTGTTTGAAACAAGTTTGACCCAGTGGCTCTGAAATAATAATCTGGGAAAACTCAACTGCTGTGCTCTGTAGAAAACACACCCACCCCAGATGATAGCCAGCAGCTGGGACCACTCCAGACACAGGGCCTTTATTAACTGTCAGCTTTTCCTGAGGCGCCACCATTCTGTTAGGTGAGACTCTGATGAGGTTCCAGGTGAAGAGGGGGACAGATAAAAGGAGTTAGTGGGACTCAGTGTAGCCACAGACGTGGCAGCTGAGTGAATCTCTGGTCACCATGTGAGGAACAGTTACTGTGCTATGCTGAAGGAATGGAAGTCAGGATGTCTCTGAAGAGGGAGCTGGGCCTTTCCACAGCTGGAGGCAGGGAATATAAGTAGGAAGTATAAGTACAGGCCGGTCCTTTCTGTAGGAGAGCATGTTGTTATGGTCTGAACAGGAAAAGGCCCCCACCTGCTCTCATCTTCGGGGCTTAGGACCCAGATAGTAGTGCTATTCTGGGAGGCATTGAAGATTTTACAAAGCAGGTCATCTGGTTAGTGAGCAAATTATCTGTTGTCACTCAGCAATAGTAAAATTATCTATATAATGAAGAATTGTTTCTTTATGATTTGTTATGATATTTAATCTGTATCTTTATTTTATATATCCATGTATCAGAGTTGTGTAAAAAGTTCTCAGGCAAAAACGGGTCACAAGGGAAAAACATTAAGATGCATAATCCTGAGGTACAAAGGAAGGCGCATAGACTTCAGATTATGGTGGGGGTTGATAAAATGAAAGTAGAAGCCAAGGGACCAGAGATATTGCTGGACTGTTTTATAAAGGACTTCAAACACAGCCTTGCTCTGTGTTTGCAGACGTAAGTGCTATTCAGAACTTCCTGTGCTCTTTCCACACTGGGCTCCACTTCTGCTTTTCAAATAAACACGTCTACTTACATCCCTAGCTTTTTCTTTATGTGCAGACACATATCTGGTCCAGTATCTCTGGTTGTGCAGTCACTCTAAAAAAAAAAAGGCAGTTTTTACTCTCCCTGTCTTAAAGTCCACCTAGGTCCACAAATGTGGGGACTTGTTGCAGGTCATTCAGTGGGTAAAGACTTGACCTTCAGCTTGTGCCATACCCAAAGACACCATTTCAATCATGCCCTTCTCTGGGTCATTCTGTATGGATAAGAGGACAGAAAGATAGGAGGGTGTACCTAGGGGATCACGTGTGCACTCTAATTCTTTCCAGTTACACTCAATTGGAAAAGTTCCAACACCGTGAATGACTGTCACCCAGATGCCATTCTCAACTATCCTGCTTGTGTGGGCATGGTGCTTTCTCTGTAATCACTAGATTTTAACTTTGAACCAACAAAATTGGGGCAAGACAGACTGCTTCAAAATCCTCAGTTCGCAGAAGAGAGCATCAGGCACCAAGAGAAGAATCAGATGTCCAATTAGTGGGTTAGCTAGCAATGAAGATGAGGAGGCAGCAGGCCAGCCCCTTCATTCCTAACCCCAGGTTCTCTTCTGTTACTCAAGCCATTCCTGTGTGGCAGTCCCTCGCTCTTCTGTAGTCTTAGCACAGGACTGGCCACCAGACTCCTTGCCTCTCTAGGGTAAGGCATCTTCTAGATGCTTGTGGAGCTGGAGAATCCACCCTAAATCCAAGGAAGGCTCCTCTGAAACAGTCTGCACAAATATACAACAAAACAGGCTCCATTCAAGCTTTCTTGTTCCAAGGTCACTTAGCTTAATTATAGGGATAATAAACCCTTTAGCAAAAGAGAAAGAAAGGAAAAAAGATGAAGAGAAAAAGGAGAAGAGAAGAGAAACTCATTTGATCTCTCCCCAGTCTGCCTTTTATCTCCATAATGTGGAAATAAAACTTCAGAAATAGGACTGTCAGCTTTAGCTAGCCCAACAAGAATTCAAGATAGGAATGTCAAGTCACAAGACATGGGGACAAGAAAGTGCAAGACCTTGTGGAATAAACAGAGCATGCTGTCTCTTTTCCAGTTTCCTCTTTATGGCTCTGCCGAAACCCTTACCCCAAGGTAGCATGCGAATGGGAGAATGCCCTAAGCTGCTTTAATACAGACTTCAGAGTGTTGTGGCTTTTATTGCTCCCTCATGTGACAGTGTCACCCAGTGGGACAGTGCAGTGGACAACGTTTTTGCTGATGTTACCAAGTTCCTGACATCAAGGATCCAGGGTTCTGTTCCTCAGTAGTTCCCATTCCTATATATACCTGTGGGTAACAGAGATAATGTCTGGGCAATAGCTGCTGGCCACTGCCCCCATACAGGAGCCCTTCACCGATGAGAAACGTAGCCTGCTAGAAAGAAGGTACCCATCACTGAAGTTGCGCTTGTGCTTTCTGATTCCAAGCCCCTCTGGGTGATAACACAGCAAGCAGACAGCAGTGTTCAGTGGCAAGGCAATCAAGGAGAGTCTACAATAATAAATATATAGTCTACTTTAAGATTCAACTCTAGGCTAGAAATGCAGCTCGATAGTAAATTATTAAACCTCAACCCCAGAAAAAGGAGGAGGAGGAGAAACAATAATGACACCAAAAGTGGTAGAGAGAAAAGATCTCAGAAAACCGAGGTGACCCTGGATATGACAATTTTTGACACAGATGACTCATCCGCCACGTTCAAATGAAAGCAGACCTCATTTGCTTCTCTCGGAAGAAACACTAAAATATTACTTTAGAGAATATAATTGTGTTTTCCTCAGACAGAAGCCTTCTTCCCATCACCACCCATTCCCTTTGTCACAGACCCTACTCCCTGGTAAGTTCCATCTGTGAGTTTCCCTCAGGTTCCACCTCTGGTTTTGACATAGATCTCGTTGCTCTTGGGATGAGCCTGCATGTGCTCTGTCCCAGAACTTAGCCTGAGATGAACATCAAAATGTGGTTGGTATGAAACAAACTGGAGTGGTTACTTGCTATGACTTGGAGATGATGCATCCTCTCAAAAATAGGTTCAGGTGTTGAAAGAGTGGTCCCCAGAAGTGGTGCTATTGACAGGTAATTGGATCGTGAGATCACTATCCTCATCCGTGGATTGATGCATTGGTTAGGTAAAATAGAATGTGCTATTAGGAGGTAAGGTCTGGCTGGAGGAAGTGGTGCACTGTAGAGGACAAGACAAGCCTTTCAAGGCTTTCTTATCCCCAGACACTGCCTCTTCCCCTCCCTCCTTTTCCCCACCCCTTCTTGCTCTCCTTCTTTCCCTCTCTCTGGCCATTGGCCTTACATGTATGAACTATCTTTCTCCTTCCTAACTGCCATGAAGTGAGCAGCCTTTCTCTTTCAAGCCTTTCCACCATGTTTCTGTCTCACCACTAAAAAAAATGGAGCCAAGGGGAACAGATTGACACTTGTGTAACAGTGAGCTACACTGCTGTGAAATATTTCTTTACAATGTATGAAGATACACCACTGTGATGGTTCAATAAAGAGCTGAATAGTTAGGAAGGGGTTAGGTGGAACTTCTGGAGACCTCTGAAGAAGAAAGGTGGGGTCACCAGCCAGACACAGAGGAAACAGGACATGCAGGAGGAGAGATAAAAGCTACCAGCCAAGAGGCAACATGTAGATCAATAAAAAATGAGCTAATTTAAATTATAAGAGCTAGTCAGGAATAAGCCTAAGCTAAGGCCAAGCTTTCATAATTAATAATAATTCTGTGTCATTATTTGTGAGCTAACTAGTGGGACAGAAAAAGACTCCTACACTAAACATTACTTAAATTGCTTCTCTCAGATATTTTGTCACAGTAAAGGAAAAATGGACCAGCACAATGTTCAATATCAGCCCCAAAGCGAGACAAATACTTCCATTTGATGAGAGACCAGGGAGAGCTGGGAACTGCAAGAATAAGCATGTTCTCCTACACAATTGAACAAAAACCAACCAAGTATAAATACTAAAAGTGGGACAGAAGCATCTTCCTGGTCAATGGACGGGAAGGGCTTCTGGTTTGTAGTTTGAATTTCATAAGGGTCCATCTTCCTTCATCTAGTAGTTTGCCTTTGCCTCAAGTCTCTGGCACTCATAGTAAGAATTTGAAACCCAGAGTCCTCATATGGATTCCTAGCAGAAGCCAGGTTCACTTACTGCCCCAAGCTACTACTTTAAGCAAACCACTGGCTTTCCTGAAGCAGCTCCATGGAAAATCCATTCCCCAGGATGCTAGAAAGCCCACAGATGACTCCTGGGCAATCATAGGCTAGCTTCCTGCGCTGTTGAGTTCTTCCACGTCTCTTGTCAATGTAATTTTATAACCTAAAGCAACAGGATGGGAAGGAAACCTTAGAGCCCAGAGAGGTCTCAACATTCATTCCCAGCTGTGGATAATCCTCAACAGTCAGGCTCAGTCTTGCTCAGATCCCACAACCCTGGGCTTCGATGGAAGGATCTGTGACTCCTCCCAGTCCTCCACATTCTGCAGGCATTTGGCCCTCCCAGAAGCACCTGCTTGTAGCAAGAGAAGATTGGAGTGGTGAGAATGGGAACTCTGGGAGTAGACAACCTCTCTTTATGTCTCATGTGGTCCTCTCCAGCTCTCCAAACTCTCGTTATGATGTCATGAGCACATGACCCTGCTGCACATTAGGAATCCAATGTCGGACCAAAAGAGCACTTATGCTCAGACTTCCACAGGAAACTCGAGGGAGGGTGGAGAATAGGTGCATGGGTCCCCTTAGCTTTATTTGGCGATGCTCTATCTCCCTATCAGGCCACACCACAAAGACAACCAACACACCATGGTGACAGCATCACACTATGACTCTGAGAAAAGAGACTATGTTTCCAAAGAGGACAGAAACCCTCTCAATATTCAGGATCAAGAAAAACAATGACAGCTTGGAAAACACAAACTTACCATACCATGTGTGTCTGGAGCAGGGCTTCACAATCACTGAACAGGGTGCTGCTAAGGAACCCCAGGCCTTACCTCATGTATGCAATCTTATTATACACACACACACACACACACACACACACACACACACACACACACACATACACCTCTACAATCTTCCCAGTGTTCCAAAGAGGAAACAGAAGGACATTGTTTCCCCCAACTTTCTCTTAGGTATTTGTGCTGTCCCTCTGTCACCAACACCTAGACTCCCACCATGCAGCTTCCCTGATTATCTGCTGGATGACAACTCAGAGGTCCTCAGGCACCATGGTACTCTAACAGGACACACATGCTGTTGTCACATTAAAGAGAAGGCAGTAAGAAGCATGTGTCCATGCAGTTGCCCATGAGAAAAGGAGTCACTAAAGCTTAGACACGGCTGTGGTCATGTTATGGACAGGTAATTCCTAATGATAAATAAGGAGTCACAAGGCCTTGGGCTTCCAGATTAAGAGTCAAAAGCTTCTGTCTTGAAAAAGGGAGTCCGTTTGATCCTAGAGCAACTACCTTCCCTTTGTGGGCACATTTGGTCCCAGCAGCTTCCTTAAACCATGAGTGCAAGAAGCCACCACAGTGGTTTCCTGTCCTCTGCTGTAGGGGACATGACTAGCAGCAAGTTCCATGCCACTCATCTAGAGCTACCATCATGTCTGAGCAGAGGCCACTCTGCCCAGGGAACTACATCTGGCCACAGACTGAGCTCACAGAACCTCTCTTCCACTGACTTCTGAAGAGAACACAGGTGTGACCTGGCTGAGGAGTTCTGAGCCTCTTCCTGCCAGGCTGGTTCCTTCCCTCCTCCTCTACAGGAGGTCACCCCTGCTTCCTGTACTCCTTCCTTCTTATGTCTGCTTCACAGACATAAGTCCCTCAGATGTCACAGTGGCACAGGACCTTAAGCTGGGCTGTTTTGACAACAGACATGTATTGACTTACATTTGGGAGACGAAGACTGAGATCCAGATGTGAGCAGAGCTAGCTGCTTCAAAGAATTGAGAGAACAGTCTGTTCCAGTGTCTTCCCTAGGCATGCCAGTTATCTCCCTAGGACCCTGTTATGTGTCCAAATTTTCTGTCTTGTATGGACACTTATTGTAGTTAATTAAGGCCTGCTGAGTGGGGCTAGACTGTCCCCCAAAGACCCATCTGTGAAACACTTGGTCTCCTGTGTGCTGCTACAGGGATGCTTTGGCTTCTTAAACACAGAGGTGTTCTCAATATGCAAGGATCACTGAGCCCCATAAGTCTTTAGGTCATTGTCAGGACAACAGAGAATCAATCCAGATGGACTCCAGGTGAACCACAAGGGAAGGGACAGTAACTAGGCTAGGATCTGAGTGTAAACACAAGTGGGAGAAGCCTTGATTCAGTCTTCTCAGGGGAGCAGGGCTGGACTACAGATGTAGGGCAAGTAGAAGGCAGAAGACGAGGTCCTCAGGGAGACAAAACAGGATCGCAGAGGAGAGCGAGAGGCCCCGCAAAACACAGTGCCCTGAAGGGTCAGGTCATCTTGTAAGGCCTCAGAGTCTTTGAGAAAAGCATGATCAAGGGTATCTTAGAGCACCTTTACACAGTGAACATAGGAACCATGGTCTGAGCTGGTCACTTACTTGAAGGGAGAGGACAGGAGCTGATTGGAGAGGGCTTGTCCCCGGAGCCTCCACAGCCCCCTGCTTGTAGATGCCTGCTGGGTGTAGATGACATTGTGTGCACACACATAAGTACCTTACACCCTGGTCTCTGTACTTGATCCCCAGACATGTCCACTCAACTCCAAATCCTGCTGCAAGCAACAGGGTCCCTCAGGAGTGAGACTGGCCTGGCTCCACTTGCTTGCCTTCACCTCTCTCACACCAGACTTAGGGGTGAATTCAATCATTATTAGGAGGAGGGTAAGACTGGAATCGGGAAGGGAACTATTCAGCCACACCCATCCCCAGAAGACCTGCTGAGAGACAGGAGAGAGGGAACAAAGCAGGCAGATAAATAAACCAGGAGACTGTGGGCAGCAGGCCCCTAGGCACAAAAGCATTTCTTCCTTCCTGCACCTAGAACAATGAGTCGCGCCATGGCAAGGAGAAGGCAGAGTCAGAGGATTCATGCAAAGTGTCTCAGTCAGGAGGGAGATTGGTTCACTCAGACTGACAGATGTTCCTTGTGTCCTTCAGAGTCTTCTGGTGACAGCGGAGGTTTGTTTCCACTGTCCCTCAGCACCAGATCCATGTAGGAGCTAGCGCACACTTTCATTCAGAGAGACGCCCGTTCAGATGGTTTGACCAACCTGACATTAACATTGTCACACATTCTGTCTTCTACTATAGTGCTCCTGCTCCTAACCCTACATCCAGCCTAGCAAGAAATCTGGGTGCCCATTCTCAGATGGCTACATCCCCCTTCAAAACACCTGACAAAAGGCAGCACAGACATCCAAGACTAGTCTTCCCAGCAGCAAACCTGTGGCCTTTGCAAAGTTTTTTTTTAAAATAATTAAGGACATACCCTGCAAGAAACACCTCAACCCTGGCATTGCTTGGGTGATACTTCCTGTACACTTCTGTAGCCCTCTGCTTCTATATTCGGGGTCCTTTTCTCTGTTCCTGGCTAAACTTTTCTCAGAGTTTATCAATATTTTGATTTTTGAATCACCTACACTGAGACCACCTTTTCCTGTGAATGCATAATAGGCAATGATTGAGGTATGTTAAAGCAGTTCTGAAATTGCTTGAAGATCTGTCCTAATCAAGAAGAAAAAATTATTGGACTTCTTTGAAAAAAGTCAGCAGCTCAAATCTCATTTTTTAAACTTATTTTTAAAAAATTATGGAAAATGTTTTATTTTATTTGGCTTGATCTTTTACTATTTATATTATATTTTAATTAAAATATTACTACATAGCACCCCTCTCCTTCATCCAACCACTCCCAAACGCTCCCACTCCCTTTAAAACAATGGCCTCTTTTTGAAAATTTATATATACACATGTGTGTGTGTGTTTGTAAATATATCAATATATAAATAAAATCTGCTGAATCTATTTAGTTTAGGATTAATTTGATAATATGCTAACTTTTTAGTGTGAAAAAAATTATGTGACTTTTACTTTAAAGGGCCAACAGTTGTATTGATTCTATCAACTTTCCAGCAGAGATTATATGTGCAATATAGTCAGACAAAACCAGACATGGTTTTTCACTTCCTACTGCTATCAAGGTTCAAGTCTCTGACTTCTGCAGCTCTGTGCATTCAAATCATGTTTGTTCTTCTTGCCCTTGGTAAGTTGGGGGGAGTCAGATGATTAAGAATACTTTTCCACCCAAAGTTTGTGCAAGGTAGAAAGATCTTTTGAACCAGTATCTTTCTAGTTGTTGAACTCTTTCTGTAAATCCCTGTTAAGAGTTTTCTTAAGGGGCTGAAGAGATGGCTCAGTGACTAAGAGCACCAACTTCTTCCAGAGGACCTGGGTTCAATTCCCAGCATCCACATGGCAGCTCACAACTGTCTGTCCAGGGGACTTGACATCCATGGCAAAATACCAATGCACATAAAATAAAAAAAAAATAAAGTATTTTAAAAAAGAAAAAACTGACATATTAAAAAAAAGTTTTCTTAAACAGCACTGTTGACCGGGAATTAAATACAGTATGCCTACCTTGTAGCATATTTGATTGACAGCCATTCATTCTTTTGTTGAGATTTTATTATTGATTTGTGTCTTGAGAATTCACTTAGAATAATAGTTAAACAGTTATTAGTCACTTTCTGACACATTTTAGAATTTATTCTTCTGAACATGTTTTAACTGACAGATGTATTTATGGGTTTTATACATGTATACATCATGTAATATTTAAATCAGTGTAAATATATTTATCTTCTAAATTATTTTTATAGCCTTGGTGTTCAACATTCTTAGCCATCAGGGAAATGCAAATCAAAGCAACTCTGAGATATCATCTTACTCCTGTCAGAATGGCTAAAATCAAAAACACCAGTGACAGTTTGTGCTGGAGAGGATGTGGAGAAAGGGGAACACTCCTCCACTGCTGGTGGGAGTGCCAACTTATACAGCCACTTTGGAAATCAGTATGGAGATTCCTCAAGAAAATGGGAATCAGTCTACCACAAGATCCAGCAATCCCACTCAGGCATATACCCAAAATATACACATTTATACAACAAGGACATCTGTTAAACCATGTTCATAACAGCATTATTTGTAATAGCCAGAACCTGGAAGCAACCTAGATGCCCCTCAACTGAAGAATGGATGGAGAAAATGTGGTACATTTACACAACGGAGTACTACTCCGCGGGGAAAAAACAGTAGAATCTTGAAATTTGTAAGTAAATGAATGGCACTAGAAGAAACTATCCTGAGTGAGGTAGCCCAGTCACAAAAAGACAAACATAGGTATGTACTCACTCATATGTGGATTTTAGACATAGAGCAAAGGAGTACCAGCCTAGCCTACAATCACACAGTCAGAGAAGCTAGGAAACAAGAAGGACCTTAAGAGAGACAGACATACATAGTCCCCCAAGAATGGGAAAGGGACAAGGTCTCCTGAGCTAATTGGGAGTATGGGGGGAGGGGAGAGGGAGTTGGAAGCAATATATTTTTGTTATATTCTTTTCCCTTTCCCAATTTCTCCCTTCCTATCTATCTCCTTTTCCATCCAAATTCATGTTCTTTCCCTTCCTCCCCTTCTCCCTCTCTTTCCCTCTCTCAATGTCTCCAAAATAAAACAAAAAATAAATACCCAAACAAAAAGTTTTCTCTCTCTCTTTCTCTCTCTCTTACACACACACACACACACACACACACACACACACACACACACACACACACACACACACACCAAACAAGCAAACCGAAGGAGTCTGTCTGTTTTGTCTTGGCCATCTACTGCTAGATGGAGAGCCTATCCTGAGTATGCCAGATATAACCCAGATGTAACCAGTGACACTTGTTTGAAGAGAACTCATTTTCCCTTTCCCAGCACGTAACGGTTGCAAATAGCTGCATGGGTAGGGGGTGGGATATTTTGTCTTCTTCCCCTTCTCAGTGCTGGGGGATTTTGGGGGTGGGATATTTTGTCTTCTTCCCCTTCTCAGTGCTGGGGGATTTTGGGGGTGGGATATTTTGTCTTCTTCCCCTTCTCAGTGCTGGGGGATTTTGGGGGTGGGATATTTTGTCTTCTTCCCCTTCTCAGTGCTGGGGGATTTTGTCTGGTCAAATAGTAATATTTAAAATTAACCATCTAACAACAATAGAATGAAAAAATATACTATTTTGATACATGCTGAGGAATGATGGTAGTAAAAAGTTTTCTTATCTGTAATTAAGCCATTGTGTTCTATAAGAGCAGAAATCTGTATACACTGTAAAAATAAATCATAATACACAATAGCCTTGAATCTGAGCTGAGGCATTTTAGGCAGTGTTCATTGCCATGGTTGGTGTGACAGAACTTAGGCTTGTGATATTGAGTGGGTAAGTGTTGCCAGACATACCATGATTCATTACTTATTTGATCTTGACTTAATTTTTGGCCATTTTGTGTTCAGAAGCCTTTTACTGTTGACAAATTTCCATGACCATTGCATCCACTCACACTATCCCTTGTGGGCTCATAATCCACAGCTGAAGAAAGTGAGTGTAGGGATAGAGATAGCGCTCATTGGTTCAGAATACTTATTACTCTTGCAGAAGACCTGGGTTTACTTCCCACTACCCACACAGTGGCTCATGACTACTTACAATTCTAGTTCTAGGGTATCTGACTCTCTCCTCTAGCCTCTCTGAGCTCCTGTATGCATGTGATAAATGCAGGCATTATTTGCCAAGCCTTCTGTCTGGTCCATCCTCTATGGAAGATGGCATATAACTAGGATTCCTACACCCACTGTCACTTATCTAGCTCCCAGATCCGTCCCTGTTACGCAATACGTGCTCAGTGAATGCGGTCAATAAAGTGGAGCCATTTACAAAAGCACAGAGTAGTGGCCATTTGCAGGGAATGTTCCTGACAAATCATTCAGGAGACCTTCCCTCTGCTTTCATTGCCCAAGAATAGCCCATAAGCACCTCAAGAGCACAGTGCTCAAAACCTGCCATGTATATGAGTTCCAGAGTGGTCACGGTAATGCTCATCCTCATATCCTACACATGTGCATCTCCTGGTTGCACACACAAAGCTGGTCTGCTTGGAGACTCTTGGTCTGGGCATGAATCTAAGGGCCTCATCCTTGGAACTGTAGGAAAGGCAGAGTGCTAAGCCCCAAGAACAGCCATTAAGTCATTCTGAGATCACTGCAACTAACTCTGAGCACATCCACAATAGTCCAGGGACCTAAGCAAAAGGCCCTCACCAGCTTTCTACTCCTCCCAGGCTTCCTTCTACCTACTTCTTCTGAGTAACTCCCAATGTCTTGCCCTGAGATCTGCATTGCAGATAGCATGGGTTATCAGCAAACCAAGCCAAACTAGAGTCTTGGCAGGCACACAGAGCAATGTCTGTGGGGTCATGTCAGGATTCCTCTGTCCCCTGGCCTCTGAACAATCAGCAGTAGCTTCCTAGAAGTGCACACAGTTTTGTCAACACTGTCTCTCTCTAAGGCGTATCTTTGCTATGCTGTTAATGGCCATGACCCAAAGATCCAAAAGGCTTTTCCTTACCCTCTACATGAAACTGAGGAGTGGTGACTCTTAGTCAGCAAGGAATGCCCATAGGCTGGGAGTCACAGGCTGGTTTGCTCATTGTCCACACTACATGGATAGTTTGGGAGTGGCTTAAGCCTGCCAGGGTTGATGAAAGAAGTGAACTCATAGCCTAAGTTCCTGGCAGAGCTGTAAGCACTGCTTCCAATTTCTTCCATTCTCTTCTCAATACCCCTCAAAAATCTGCCAACTGCGACCAAGCTCCAACATCACCACTGCCTTGACCCTGCCTCTCCTCTCTTCATCTTTTCACATAAGTGACCATGACCTCAACCTACCAGGCTGTCTTCTTTCGGGTTATAGATTACTTGTTCCAAGAATCCCCTTGCCCACCTCCTGTCACTTTCCAGTACTCCTCCTTTTCTCATGGTATTCTTCAGTGAGGGGATTCATCCCAGAAGAAGAAACACACACCCTTAATCCAAGAAACTAGATTTCCCATTCAGATGCAGCATTCCACCTATGGAGAAGTAGTTGCTGAAGCTTGTTTTCAGCCAACAGGTAGCTTCCCTAGGACTGAGTCAACAGGCTCAAATGCAGAGAAATGTTACCCATCATCACTATATGTCTATACCCAGAATGTTGAATGTGCCACTAACCTAACTCTGGCATGGGCTGCTGGTGTCCTTTCATTGGGCAATAGATCCTGGAGAGGTAGAAAGCACATTTCTTTCCGCATTGTCAGGCCATAAATGCAGGAAAGAAAACCATTTGCATCTTGGACTCCAGGCTCAGGCCCTTGAAGCACCATGAGCTAGGACCCAGGGAATCCACTATCATTGAAAAAGCCAGGCTGTCTGTAAGTCCTGTGGCTGGGATCAAGAGCCACTTGGCTCCAGCTGATTAGCCTTTTCCTCACATGCATGTAGACTTCTGGGAATTCACACCCACTGTCACATAGACCTGAGGGCAGATAACAATAGGTTTGGTCAGACTTCCTCATGCTTCCTGTTGGTGTAATTGAGACCACTCACACCCATCCATTTTCTACCTCTGCTTATCACACCATCCACTTGCAGATAATGCCATAGCGACAGAGCCTTCTATCCTAGCCCAAGGCTGAGGGTCAGAGTGACCGCTTCCTATGGTGGAAGAGTCCAGTACCTGACAGAAGGAGGAGTGTAGAAATGAGTCATTAAGGTGACCCATGGTTTGGTCTCCTGGAAAGGTGACTGTCGTGTACATAGTGCCTCAGCTCATACTAGATGCTCACTGTCCTGCTTAGGATGTTACATTTTTCTCCTGCTATTTTTTTTAACTCTGGCTTAGATTGGGGTTTTTGTCATCCTTAGCAATTTATAGGTAAGAAGCAGAGAGGGAAGTGACCTGATCAATGTCTTTAGCAGAGAAGTGATGGAGGCCCCACCTCAGGGCAAAAGTCCAGCTCTCCCTGGATTTGAGGGCATGTGTCCCAGTAAGTTTCTGTGCATCACTGTGGCTCTCAGGCCAGAGACCCACAGCTGCCTCCATGCTGGAACTCACTGGTGGTTATAAATCACCAATAATTGTTTTGACAGAGTAAGCCACATTGGTGGAGCCATCTGTGTTTTTTTATACATTTCAAAGATTTGGATATTTTACCTAACCTTATTTTCATGCACTTTAATCTAAAAGCACAATCTGTGTTGATAAAACTATAGGAAACAGCATCATTCAAAGATTAAAATATTTCAAGGTAACTGAAGTTTTTGATCTCCCAATGTCTTGTGTACATGTGGCATACACACACACACACACACACACACACACACGCATACACACACACACACACACACACACACACACACACCATCCCCCACTACTGGAGAAGTTCCTGAGGTACGACGAAGATCTAAGCAGGACTGTACTGACTGACAAGCCTGCAGCGGGTTTCAACAAGTGGCAGAAGCTGTGTATCTCATCAAGGTGCAGATTTGCACATGTCCCAGACCTCAAGGTTTCCACGGTGCACGATGGAAAATGTCTGTAAAAGTTAGGAAACTATAGGTGGTTTTCCCTAGAGGTTACACAACTCTGTATTCCTATGGCAGTGTAGGAGAGGTCGCTTTGCTCCACATTGGCACCAGCAGTCAGAATGATCAGATGTGCACTATGGCCATCATGCATGGGTATCCCATTGGGAATTCCAAAGTATAATCATGAATGGAAAGGAGCCAACTATGGAGGCACACAGCACCAATCCAAATGTCCAGATCACAGTGCCAAGTAAAATAAGTCAGACTGGATAATGTGTATGTCATTGCACTTTCTTAGAGCGAAAATGAATCTCAAGGGCAATGAGTTGGTCATTGGTACTCATGGCCCAGGACAAGAGGGCTTGTTCTCCCAAGGGACCCAGTGACTTTCAGAAATGGAAACACTTAGTATGACTGTGGTGGCAGTGTCCCTTGTGTCTCTAAAACCACCATGCTCCTTGAACTGTGTGCCTTTAACATGCACTGTAATAAGTATGCCGTATGGCCCATAAGTTATTCTTGAATAGAGATGATGAGAAAGATATAAAACTTTGCTCCAGGCACAAAAAGAACAACCCCATGCCATCTTCCTATCCTGAAAGGAACTTAATATGACTCCTAATGACAGCTGTAGTGTCAGAT
Organism: Mesocricetus auratus; assembly: GCF_017639785.1. NCBI lineage: Eukaryota > Metazoa > Chordata > Mammalia > Rodentia > Cricetidae > Mesocricetus > Mesocricetus auratus. The sequence continues at coordinate 114,645,946 of NW_024429189.1, forward strand.
AAAATGTATGAGAGGCCCTTGGCTTAGTGTGACCTGCCACCCTGAGCACAAATAGACCAAATCAGTCTATGCTAAATCCCAGAAGGTGAACTTCAGTCAACTGGTTATAGTTCCCTCACAATCAACCCACCTAACCTCTTCCAACTGAGATTTCCTGCCACATATGAGTTCCTATAAATGCCATCAAGTCAGGCCATCTCTAGTATCCTGTGACTTTGCTTTGGTTCTGGGAGTTCCCCAGTTCAAAAAACATTTTTTAATTTTGTTTTGTCTGGTTCTGTTTTGTTTGTTATTCTTCAAATAAGCAACTAAAATTTTAAAGCCTGTGGTTTCCCTTTTCCATTTGCCTAAAAGTTAAATAGTATTTGTTGTGTATCAGGTACTGTGCTAGGGCTCCATGGGTGGTGTGGCTATGTGCCAATAAAACTTTTGCAACAACAGACAGATGGTCAGCTATGGCTAAGTGGCTGTCATTAGCCAGTTTCCCAGATGGAGGATTACTAGCAAGCTTGAGTCCTAGGAGCCCAAGATTTGTGCCCCAAAAGGATCCTTGTGAAGATTCAATGAGGTGAAATACGAGTGAGGGCACAAGGTCACTCGACAAACCCACTTGTGGTAACAGTGACACACTCACAGGAAAAAGCACATTACCTGAAGAGGAACAGAATCTACCCGCTGGAAAGGAAAGATCTGAATCTGTCAGATTCAGCGTCACTGGGCGCAGGCCCTGCAGACCAGACCTGCAGTCAGTTGCCCTGGACCTACATTTCTCAACATGATGAGGAAAGGCAATGGGGAAAAAGAAAGCCCTAGACAGGTGAGTAAGGGCTGGGGCATGGTCTGGAAGAAGACAGTCAAGAGTGAGTCAGCAGCCAGCTATCTGAGGAACTGCACTTCAGTCCCTCAGGCCTGTCCTCAGAAGGCTTCTTCTTGCCCTGGTCCCCAGAAGCAGCAGGCAGCAAGGACTCAGAATGTAAGCCCCACACCCTGACCCTGCCTGGTTCCAACAGCCTACTCCCTTGTTTTCAAACATACCCCAGGCCCACAGCGCTAACAGCTGCTCCCCCAACAGCAGTGGTCTGTGGTAGCGGAAAGCAAAGTATGTACACCGACTTCGGAGTCAGGCTTCTCAGATGCATTGAGTCTCCTCTTACTGTCTCCTCTTGGACCTTGAAACACAGGTTGGCCCGTGGATGCATCCTTAGATCTCTTTTACTCACCCAGGAGTCCAAGGTCTTTTTCAATGGCCCAGGTGAATAGCAGAGACAGGAGAATGGGGACAGCCAACATGTGGACTTCTTACAGGAACCATCCGGGATGAAAATAGCCCAACTGAGAATGAGGAACAGGGGCCCAGTGGCTCAGGGGATACCTGACCTTGAGGATGGCCAGACCACTCTAGACAAAGGAGAGGCCAGAAGCCTGGCTCAGGGAGAGCAGGAAGTATAGGATGGCTGAACTCTGGTTTGCCTGGGGCCAGGAAAAGGGTCTGCAGGCCCAGGTGAAGCCTGCAGGCTATACTTGAGTTAACCAGAATGTTGGTCCATAGATCTTGGGGGTGGAGAAGAAACTAAGAGATATGGTAGGTTGGACCCGTAAGCCAGGGATGTCAGAGGAATCTGAGGGCACAAAATATATGGAACCCACATACCACGGGACAGCCTGATCAATTTTTCTGTGTGTCACAGATGGTAAAAGTGTATGGGGCACTGGCTGGTGGCAGAGGCAGAGTCACAGACAGCATTAGAGCATGCAGGAAAGCAATAACACTAAGAAGAAGGTTCATCCATGCCTATCTACATGACAAAACTCCAAGAATCCTGAAGGCATTCATCAGACCACGCACTGTGTACTCAGTGCAGGCCCTGGAAATAGGACTCTGTGGATGTTGAATGTAGTACAGAAGATAACATCTGGGATCAGGTGCAGACACCCCTAAAACAAGATTTTGAGGTCATTGGGGACTATCTCCTATTCATGTGCTCAAGGCCTAGTAAAGTCTGGAATGTCTCCCTGGGAGAGAGGACTTGGAGGGCACACGTTGCAATACTAGAGAGAGAGTTCCGCAGATGGCCAGGATTCATGCTCACTCTCCTGCAGCCTTCCAGTAAAGCCTGCCATATCCTTTGAAGAGGACTCAGTAGACACGTTCCTGAATGCAGAGCAGCTGCCATTGTTTCACCCCATTTCATCTCTCACATAAGCACTCTTCTAGTCTATTTGGATAAGACATAGAGGTTAGGGGAAAGTTCTCAAACCAAAGTTGTCCTAAAAAGCTACACAGGCCCTTGCTGGCCATTTAGAGTCACTTGGTCATCCTTCTGATTTGAAAGAAACACAGGGAGCTCAGAAAGGAGGCTCTGTAGAAGGCCCCCAGAGATCCTTCCACAAGTAACCACAAGAAACACACCTATATCAATTGGACTCAAAAGCAAAATTTTGAGTATCCTAGAATTTAACTGTAACAAATTACTCCATCAGTTTATCTGTAGGTAAATCCATAGGATGTTTTCTTGATTATAGATTGATGTGGGAGGTCCCAGTCCACTGGAGACAGCACCTCCCCTGGGTTAGTCGTCTTGGGTTGTATAAGAAAGCAGGCTGAGAAAGCAATGGAGAGCAAGCCAGTAAGCTGGGATTCTCCACAGCCTCTGCTTCAGTTATTGCCTTGGGTTCCCCCTGATAATGGACTATGTAACCTCTAAGCTAAATAAGCCCCACTCCAGTTACTTTTGGTGATGGTGTTTTATCACAGCCACAGAAACCCTAACTAAGACAGACACTTTTAAAGCAGTCAAATTAATATTGAGCTTATCTGTATTAATGGGGAGTTTCTGCACGTGTTAAGAATGCCATACCTTTAAAAACCACACCATGTACACGTATGGACATGTCATAGCAAAGTCCACTATTTTCATACAGCTTTAATATTTTATACACTAATTTAAAAATAGTGCATGTGTACAGGCATGTACAGAAACACACGAATATGTATGCATGAGTGCACCTACACACACACACACACACACACACACACACACACACACACACACCCACCACAAGAGAGAGAGACTGAAAGCTACATATCTCATCTAACAGGCAGGAGGCATAGTGAAATTTCAACAAGATTCAGGGCCTAGTTTTCAGCCACTGTAGTTGAACAGGCAGGTAATCCTTTCGAGACTCTCCAAGGAGAATGTTACTATCTACCTACCAAGCCCACACCGACTCATTGGCTCTAGAAGCAACCATTCCATTGCTGGCCATGATCGGAATGGGGAGGCTGAGGACTCCATCTGCAACACTATGGGTGCCAGCAGAGTTTTGTTCTGCTTTACCTGGGAGAACACACAGTCTGTGCATCTCTGAGAACTGAGCAGTGAATAGGCTTCCTGAAGAGACAAACAGAAGGCATAAGATTCAGGCTAGTTTTCAGGAGTAAGCATGGTCAAGGTGAGGGTGGGGGCAGACAGAACAGATAGCTTTGGCCCCAGGAATTGCAGCTTGGAGGAGTTCAGAGGCAATGAAGAGTGACAGACACTGAAGGCTGTGCAGGAGGAATACATAGGCCGGACATAATTCACAGGTGTGACTATTAGAAATGCAGTGTTGAAAAGTTACACCAAGAGCCTGTCACCCACTCTAGTGTCTCCAGTCCTGCAGGGAACACACTCTGGAATTGAGTGGGGCTCCAGGAAGGAACAAGCACAAGGAGTTACTGTCCTAGGAAACAGAGCTCAATTAATAGAGGTGAGTGTGGATGAGTGTAGAAGGAAAAATTGCCCCAAGTTCCTTGTTCTTGTCCAGGTAATAACACCTTAGGCAGGTGGGGCAAGTATCAATATTAGCCCCCATAAGAAATAGCTAAGGAAGCAGACTGTTGTGGTTATTGAAACTTTAAAAAGACTTATAAAATCCACATAGTACCTCTGGCTTCTCTGGTGTGGTTTTGTCTTCCTGTGACACTTCGCACTGAAGCACCAACACAGCAAAACTGCTGAGGGCTATTTCCAAAGTTAGTCCTGTCCCCGGGTCATCCAGCAACCAGACTTCACACTCACAGACTAGTTTTTCTACATGCCCATGCAAAGGCTTGGAAGCAGTTTAAAGACAAAAGACTCCCTCTCCCTCCAATTTCCTGAACCACTCCCCACACATACACACACAAAATGAGCGCTCGAACACAGAATAAATATAAAGTACTCCCTTATCTGCAATGTTTAGGCAGGCATTTAGCAAGCTGCTGTCTTTGGTGCATGTGTCTATAGGTACTCCATGAAAAAGAAAATAGAAGTGTCTTGTCAAAAAGTGAGTGCTATTTCCTTGTCATTAAAGTACATGTTAGTACATTGAAGGCACCACAATTTGTAAATCAAAAACTGTCTTACTTTGAAGTGGCATTTTCCAAACTCAAACTCACCAATGCTTTCTGTCTATGTAAGTCATATGAATTAGCATCCTGGAGGTTCTTATGCTACAAGAAATGGAATCTGGCTAACACTTGGCTTCAGTGTTCTGCCACTGATCCCACCAGCAAAATCCATGCTGTGTACCAAATATGGTTTGCACTGCTTGCCTTATGAATCCTGAGTTTCGTGGAAGTGTTTGGCTTCCTCCCTGACCCAGATCTTAATCCAGACAAGTGGCACACAGAAGGGCCTAAAGAAGCCAGCATCCAGTCCTTCTTTGAAGCATCCTTGAAGCTATGAGATAAAAGCCCTGTTGTATTTTTCCAACACTTTTTATTAATTTTATAACTGAAAGACTCTGTTTCAAGAGCATTGCCTGAGTCTGAGTCTCTGCTGCCAGTTGTCATAATCATACTGACCTAATGACATTTGTGAGCTCACACTATCAGGTCTGCCATCACAACTCTGTTTTCTGGTACGTGGATGACACACTCTTTCCTGCTTCTTATCTTTCCCCCTGGCCCCAGAACAGTGCAGCTACCCAGTCAACCTGGACATCGCTTTGTCCTATCTTCAAGGTTGCTTCCAAGATCACTATGACAGAGGTCAAAGATCTGTGTCCAGTAGCTGAGAATCTGTAAATGAATCACAACATAGTCTTCCATTTGAGTCCTTGGGGAGCTTGCTAGGCTGCTGGTGTGTTTTGCAGAGAGAGGAGGTGGTTGCTCGGTGGCTAACTAGTCACCTCACTTGGGTCATGGACTCACTCCATGGGCACTTCTTGGCTCACTTTAGCACCTGGTCTCAAGGACAACATGAATCCAGTACTTAAAAGTACTTACCCGGAAAAGGATAGAATTGTCTCTGGTACCTGCAAAAGACAGCTCTCTTTCCCTCCTTAAATGGAGAAGACTACCCTATGGCACCCTCTTCCTTCTGGGAGGGTTGTGGTTGGGGGCGAAGAACTTATTGCTTTGGGAGGGGGGTAAAGACTTACTCAGTGCACAACAGGAGACAGAACCAGGCTCTGCAGCTGAGGGTGTGGGCGACCAACACCAGAGCTTGGCTCTGCTACTCACACAATGCACTGAATATTTGCCAAATGAGTGGGTGACTGTGGAACCCCAGCAGCTGACACAAAGCAGAAAGAAGGAGTCCTATGTAATGAAACCTCAGCATGACATGGAGGACAAGAATGTCTGCCTGCTTCTACATGCCACTCCTCCACTCCCGAGAAAGGACCCCCACCATTGCCATCCTTAAATTCTGAATGACATTCTAGGACTAAAGATATTGAAGTTTTGTGTAGCCACTTCAGCATGCCTTTGCAGTCATGGGCAATTGTGTCTCCTAATGAGGTGACTATGGGCAGCTGTGGGTGAAATTGTATGTACGGACGGGACAAATGGGAGCTGGGGAGGGGCTTAGCTTTTAATAGCATTTCTCTCTGTTTCCTGAATGTCTGGATTTCATATTGAAAAGTATGAGTTGTATAGTTCTTTAAGAGTTTCCTTTTGTGGGAATTAGAAATCTGTAGGGCTTTGACTTGCTTCCACATTCTGGTTGTACGAGCCTGCAAAAGACAGAATCTAAATGCCTTCTAGGACCCTGAATTAGAGGCATTCCAGCAGAGTCTTGCAGCCAACCAAGCCTTTCCCTTCTCAGTGCATGAACAACATCTTGAAGGGCTCAGAGCGGGCTTTACTTTCCAAAGTGATTGTCCTAACAATTCCAGGAACTGTGAAGTTGGAGAGGTCATGGGTGGAGTGAGGTCACTGGCCTGCCTCAGAAATGTTGCTACAGATAAGGCACCTCATGGCAGTGGCTAAGCTCCTAATGCCCAATGCCCAAATAGTTTGCCCTGGGGACTGCAGATCTTAGAGAAAGCACCACCAATAGTAGATGATTCCCACCGCATAACAGGGGGACCCTGCACACTTTCCCTGCCAGAAAAGCACTGTCCTTCAGAGAGGGAGTAAGGGCCACGTGGTGCTTCCCCATATCTGTACCTTTGTGGATGCAAGTGGGGTGTCTGTGTCTCTTTCCTGCATTGTGATTTCAGCTAACATTTAGTTGTTTATATTTTAATGTCTGTTTATTCAGGGTAGACCAGGACACTGGCCAAGATTTGCAGAGTATCAGCTCTGATTGTGGGTTTGTATTATATACTAGCATCTCTGATAAGCTGCACGTTCACTTTCAATGTCCACGGGCATGGCAAGCATGGAGAGAAAGGCTTAGTATCTTTGCTCAAAGGCAAAGCATGACAGCGCCCAGTTCTTGCTGGGTATCATGTGGGCACTGAAATCAGTTGGCCTCTCTAGACACATGTTTCTCCATGGCTGACCTGGTGCTGTCAAAAGATCTTTAGCTATACAGGTTCCTAACATCTTACTGCCTTGACTAGATGACAAGCCATATCTATCAAGGCAAAGGTTTACACAGAATCCAGCAACAATGAACAATCTGGAAAGGAAATTAAGTAAACAATTCCATTTACAATAGCGTCAAAAAGATAAAACACATAGGAACAAACTCAGCCAATGAGGCAAAAGACTTTTTCACTGAAAATACACACCACTGATTGACAAGATAAAGGAAGGAGTAAGTAAATGAAAATCCACCCCAAGACCACGTATTTAAGACAAGATGTAGCACTGTTATACAGCCCAAGGTGATGTGTTAATTTAATGCAATCCCTACAGAAATTCCACCTGCAGTGGTTTTGCTTTTATTTCAGAAATAGAAAATTCCATCAGAGAATTCAGTCTTTTTTTCTTTATTTTATATTCATACTTTTATTTGTATGCTTTCTTTAATAGTTTCAGCTTTTTCTTTGACAACTTCATATGTGCATGCATCAAAATATACTACTCTTAACCTGCTTATTGCATAATTGGTGCCCTCCATCATAGCTTCCCCAATCATGAGCTTTCAACCATGTTTACAGTACTAGATCTGAATTCCTTCCTGTAAAGTTAGCCTCAAATCCGATTCAAAAACCATGATTACCCCTACAACAGCTATGCCACTATTGTACTAATGAGCACACCTTGTCTGGAAGGTCAATATTTTTTAGTGTGCAGAACCCACCACTGGGTAACACTTTTCTCCCACAAACCTATATAACACCTTCTAGCACTAAGAAGCTAACCGGCTTATCTATCTCAGTTGTAACTTTATTTCTATCTGTCCTGCAACCAAATGTGCTATGTTTTCAGCCGTGGGTCTTATCATCTAGTTCTGGTAGACAGCCATTTAAAAAATGGGAATACCCAAGAGAAGTATTATTGAATAGACAGAGTGAGCTTAAAAAAAAAAAACAGAAGAGCTGGGAATCTCATATTTCTGATTCAAAACACACCACAAAGTTACATTAATTAAAAGAGTGTGATAAACTGATATTTTGAACAATGGAATAAATGAGGAATCCAAGAAATCAACCCTTGAATATAAAGTAATTTTTGACAAAAGTGCCAAGATCATTCATTAGGAAAAGAACAGTTGTGCGAAACAAGAAAGCCTTGAGTGACTATGTAAAGAGCTGGGCATTGGTGGTGCATACCATTAATCCCAGTGCTCGGGAGGCAGGTGAATCTCTGAGTTTAAGGCCAGCCTGGTCTACAGAGTGAGTTCCAGGACAACCTCCAAAGCAATACAGAGAAACCCTGTCTCGAAAAAACAAAAACAAACAAACAAAAAAAGCAGATAAAGTCCTGAGTAAATGTGTATTGTTGACATGGCAGTCCATGTCAACGACCAGGGCCTTGGACCTATGGGAAATTAGCAAAGCTTTCACTTTCAGGTCAGGCTCAGAGAGATGGCAAAACCTTTCTCTGGTAGGAGTACTGTTGCTCACAGTGTGCAAGTATGAGTGTTTGCAAATGATTGATCAGTTTGTGTAAAAACTAGCAAATGCAGTTTTTTCTCCCCAAATGTTTGTAGTCTGATACTGACAGTTTGCAGTGACCTCCTACCTAGACTAGGTAAATACCCCCTTCCTTGCATTATATAAACCTAATAAAAATGTCTTAACCTGCTTATTGCATAATTGGTGCCCTCCATCATAGTGAGCATGGCTAACCAGACCCCAGGTTTTCTGAACATGTGTCTGTTCTTTCTTCATTGCCTCACCCTACTTAGGGTTCCCAGACCCAAGCCATTCAGGATGTTGTAGATATTCCCTTCAATAAATGATGCCAGAGAAACAGGACTGCCACAGAAAAGGATAAGGGTAACCCCTCACACTATATCATATACAAAATCACATCAGAATGTATCAAAGACTGAAATTCAAGCCTAGATGGTCTAAAGCTCATTGAGAAGAAGAGAAAGCAATCCTTATGGTGTTTAATTTGTTGATGACATAATACCTAAAAAACATAAAATAAAACTAAAAACAGATCAATTATATCAAGATCAGCGTGTAAGTCAAAGAACATAATTGACAGAGTGAAATACAATTGCATGCACTGGATCAATTATATCAAGATCAGCGTGTAAGTCAAAGAACATAATTGACAGAGTGAAATACAATTGCATGCACTGGATGGGGGAAAATATCTACAAACTGTATCTGATGGGAATGGAATTAAGATCCAGAATATATATATATATATATGTATGTATGTATGTATGTATATAACAAACCTTCTGCAACTGAACAATAACAAAAACGTTAAAAATAGCCAAAGAACAATTCCCTGTATATTATAAACACAGGAAAAGAAACTCAGCCTCGTTGGCTATTAGCAAAATTCAATCTAAAAGTATGACATCCCAACTAGGGTGCCACATTAACAAACAAGACCATTTTGAACATGCGAGAAAGCTGAAACCCTTGGGCACCAAACAGTACTGTCACCATGGGAAACAAGAGTGACTCCCCAAAATAATGTAATTAGAATAAGGTAAAAGCAGAAAAAATCCAATCCAGGATCCCATTTATGGATATACACACAGAAATGGCAGTAGGGTCTTGAAGAAGATGTCTGTGCCTTCACATTCAAAGCAGCATTGTTCTTAATAGCAACTGGTGCACTAAGTGTCCATCAGTAAATTAATAAATCAACAGAATGTGCTTTCTATGTGAAGTAGGATATTGTTCAACCTTAAGAGGAAATAAATTCTGATACACAACACAACAAGGACAAATTTAAAACTATGCTGAGTGGAATAAAAGGCTACATACTGCCTGGTATAGCGGTGCACACCTATGATCTGAGCACTCAGGAACCTGAGATGGGAGGACCACAAAGTTGAGGTCAACACGGACTACATAGTAAGACCATGTTTCGAAAAAAAAACATAAGAAACATAGGGCAGGAGAGATAGCTCACTGGGTAAGAGCACTGAACAAGAATGAGGACTTGAGTTTGAACCCATGTAAAAAACCAAGTGAAGCTATGTGCGTGTACCTGTAATTCCAGTCCTATAGAGGGAAGAGGTAAAAGGGCTTGCTGGCCACCAGCTTAATTAGCTCCAGGTTCAATTAGAATCTAAAGAAAAAGGGAGAGAGCATCAGAGTAGTGCATCCAATGTACTCTCCTGGTTACCAAGTGTGTGCACATAGGCACATGCACCACACACAAATAGGTACATGCACCACACACACATGCACATCCATCAGCACACATAGGCACATGCATCAGCACACACAGACACATGCACCACACACACACAGACACATGCACCACACACACATAGGAAATGCACCACACACACATAAACACATGCGCCACACACACATAGACACATGCGCCACACACACATAGACACATGCACCACACACATAGACACATGCACCACACACACATAGACACATGCACCACACACACATAGACACAAGCACCACACACATAGACACATGCACCACACACATAGACACATGCACCACACACACATAGACACATGCGCCACACACACATAGACACATGCGCTACACACACATAGACACATGCACCACACACATAGACACATGCACCACACACACATAGACACATGCGCCACACACATAGACACATGCACCACACACACATAGACACATGCACCACACACACATGCACCACACACACATAGACACATGCGCTACACACACATAGACACATGCACCACACACACATAGACACATGCACCACACACACATAGACACATGCGCCACACACACATAGACACATGCGCTACACACACATAGACACATGCACCACACACACATAGACACAAGCACCACACACATAGACACATGCGCTACACACACATAGACACATGCACCACACACATAGACACATGCGCTACACACACATAGACACATGCACCACACACACATAGACACATGCACCACACACACATAGACACATGCATCAGCACACACATAGACACGTACACCACACACACATAGACACATGCGCTACACACACATAGACACATGCACCACACACATAGACACATGCACCACACACACATAGACACATGCACCACACACACATGCACCACACACACATAGACACATGCACCACACACACATAGGCACATGCACCACACACACATAGACACATGCACCACACACACATGCACCACACACACATAGACACATGCACCACACACACATGCACCACACACACATAGACACATGCGCTACACACACATAGACACATGCACCACACACACATAGACACATGCACCACACACACATGCACCACACACACATAGACACATGCACCACACACACATAGACACATGCATCACACACACATAGACACATGCACCACACACATAAACACATGCATCAGCACACACATAGACACGTACACCACACACACATAGACACATGCACCACACACATATAGACACATGCGCTACACACACATAGACACATGCACCACACACACATAGACACATGCGCCACACACATAGACACATGCACCACACACACATAGACACATGCACCACACACACATAGACACATGCACCACACACACAGACACATGCATCACACACACATAGACACATGCACCACACACACATAGACACATGCATCAGCACACACATAGACACATGCACCACACACACATAGACACATGCGCCACACACATAGACACATGCGCCACACACACATAGACACATGCAGCACACACACATAGACACATGCACCACACACACAGACACATGCATCACACACACATAGACACATGCACCACACACACATAGACACGTACACCACACACACATAGACACATGCGCTACACACACATAGACACATGCACCACACACATAAACACATGCACCACACACACATAGACACATGCACCACACACATAGACACATGCGCCACACACATAGACACATGCACCACACACACATAGACACATGCACCACACACACATAGACACGTACACCACACACACATAGACACATGCGCCACACACATAGACACATGCACCACACACACATAGACACATGCACCACACACACATAGACACATGCACCACACACACAGACACATGCATCACACACACATAGACACATGCACCACACACATAGACACATGCACCACACACACGTAGACACATGCACCACACACACATAGACACATGCGCCACACACATAGACACATGCACCACACACACATAGACACATGCGCTACACACACATAGACACATGCATCACACACACATAGACACATGCACCACACACATAGACACATGCACCACCCACACATAGACACATGCACCACACACACATAGACACATGCACCACACACATAGACACATGCACCACACACACATAGACACATGCACTACACACACATAGACACAAGCACCACACACACATAGACACAAGCACCACACACATAGACAAATGCACCACACACACATAGACACACGCGCTACACACACATAGACACATGCACCACACACACATAGACACATGCGCTACACACACATAGACACATGCATCACACACACATAGACACATGCACCACACACATAGACAAATGCACCACACACACATAGACACATGCACCACACACACATAGACACATGCGCCACACACATAGACACATGCACCTCACACACATAGACACATGCACCACACACACATAGACACATGCACCACACACATAGACACATGCACCACACACACATAGACACATGCACCACACACACATGCACCACACACACATAGACACATGCACCACACACACATAGACACATGCACCACACACACATAGACACATGCACCACACACACATGCACCACACACACATAGACACATGCACCACACACACATGCACCACACACACATAGACACATGCGCTACACACACATAGACACATGCACCACACACACATAGACACATGCACCACACACACATGCACCACACACATAGACACATGCACCACACACACATAGACACATGCACCACACACACATGCACCACACACACATAGACACATGCGCCACACACACATAGACACATGCGCCACACACACATAGACACATGCACCACACACACACAGACACATGCACCACACACACATGCACCACACACACATAGACACATGCGCTACACACACATAGACACATGCACCACACACACATAGACACATGCACCACACACACATAGACACAAGCACCACACACATAGACACATGCACCACACACATAGACACATGCACCACACACATAGACACATGCACCACACACACATAGACACATGCACCACACACACATAGACACATGCGCCACACACATAGACACATGCACCACACACACATAGACACATGCACCACACACACATAGACACATGCACCACACACACAGACACATGCACCACACACACATAGACACATGCGCCACACACATAGACACATGCACCACACACACATAGACACATGCACCACACACACATAGACACATGCACCACACACACATGCACCACACACACATAGACACATGCACCACACACACATAGACACATGCATCACACACACATAGACACATGCACCACACACATAAACACATGCATCAGCACACACATAGACACGTACACCACACACACATAGACACATGCACCACACACATATAGACACATGCGCTACACACACATAGACACATGCACCACACACACATAGACACATGCACCACACACACATAGACACATGCGCCACACACATAGACACATGCACCACACACACATAGACACATGCACCACACACACATAGACACATGCACCACACACACAGACACATGCATCACACACACATAGACACATGCACCACACACACATAGACACATGCATCAGCACACACATAGACACATGCACCACACACACATAGACACATGCGCCACACACATAGACACATGCGCCACACACACATAGACACATGCAGCACACACACATAGACACATGCACCACACACACAGACACATGCATCACACACACATAGACACATGCACCACACACACATAGACACGTACACCACACACACATAGACACATTCGCTACACACACATAGACACATGCACCACACACATAAACACATGCACCACACACACATAGACACATGCACCACACACATAGACACATGCGCCACACACATAGACACATGCACCACACACACATAGACACATGCACCACACACACATAGACACGTACACCACACACACATAGACACATGCGCTACACACACATAGACACATGCACCACACACATAGACACATGCGCTACACACACATAGACACATGCACCACACACATAAACACATGCACCACACACACATAGACACATGCATCACACACACATAGACACATGCACCACACACACACAGACACATGCGCTACACACACATAGACACATGCACCACACACATAGACACATGCACCACACACACATAGACACATGCACCACACACACATAGACACATGCGCCACACACATAGACACATGCACCACACACACATAGACACATGCACCACACACACATAGACACATGCACCACACACACAGACACATGCATCACACACACATAGACACATGCACCACACACATAGACACATGCACCACACACACATAGACACATGCACCACACACACATAGACACATGCGCCACACACATAGACACATGCACCACACACACATAGACACATGCGCTACACACACATAGACACATGCATCACACACACATAGACACATGCACCACACACATAGACACATGCACCACACACACATAGACACATGCACCACACACACATAGACACATGCACCACACACATAGACACATGCACCACACACACATAGACACATGCACTACACACACATAGACACAAGCACTACACACACATAGACACAAGCACCACACACATAGACAAATGCACCACACACACATAGACACACGCGCTACACACACATAGACACATGCACCACACACACATAGACACATGCGCTACACACACATAGACACATGCATCACACACACATAGACACATGCACCACACACATAGACAAATGCACCACACACACATAGACACATGCACCACACACACATAGACACATGCGCCACACACATAGACACATGCACCACACACACATAGACACATGCACCACACACACATGCACCACACACACATAGACACATGCGCCACACACACATAGACACATGCGCCACACACACATAGACACATGCACCACACACACACAGACACATGCACCACACACACATGCACCACACACACATAGACACATGCGCTACACACACATAGACACATGCACCACACACACATAGACACATGCACCACACACACATAGACACAAGCACCACACACATAGACACATGCACCACACACATAGACACATGCACCACACACATAGACACATGCACCACACACACATAGACACATGCACCACACACACATAGACACATGCGCCACACACATAGACACATGCACCACACACACATAGACACATGCACCACACACACATAGACACATGCACCACACACACAGACACATGCACCACACACACATAGACACATGCGCCACACACATAGACACATGCACCACACACACATAGACACATGCACCACACACACATGCACCACACACATAGACACATGCACCACACACACATAGACACATGCACCACACACACATGCACCACACACACATAGACACATGCGCCACACACACATAGACACATGCGCCACACACACATAGACACATGCACCACACACACACAGACACATGCACCACACACACATGCACCACACACACATAGACACATGCGCTACACACACATAGACACATGCACCACACACACATAGACACATGCACCACACACACATAGACACAAGCACCACACACATAGACACATGCACCACACACATAGACACATGCACCACACACACATAGACACGTACACCACACACACATAGACACATGCATCACACACACATAGACACATGCACCACACACATAAACACATGCATCAGCACACACATAGACACGTACACCACACACACATAGACACATGCACCACACACACATAGACACATGCACCACACACACATAGACACATGCACCACACACACAGACACATGCATCACACACACATAGACACATGCACCACACACACATAGACACGTACACCACACACACATAGACACATGCGCTACACACACATAGACACATGCACCACACACACATAGACACATGCGCTACACACACATAGACACATGCACCACACACATAGACACATGCACCACACACACATAGACACATGCACCACACACACATAGACACATGCGCCACACACATAGACACATGCACCACACACACATAGACACATGCACCACACACACATAGACACATGCACCACACACACAGACACATGCATCACACACACATAGACACATGCACCACACACATAGACACATGCACCACACACACATAGACACATGCACCACACACACATAGACACATGCGCCACACACATAGACACATGCACCACACACACATAGACACATGCGCTACACACACATAGACACATGCATCACACACACATAGACACATGCACCACACACATAGACACATGCACCACACACACATAGACACATGCACCACACACACATAGACACATGCGCCACACACATAGACACATGCACCACACACACATAGACACATGCACCACACACACATAGACACAAGCACCACACACACATAGACACAAGCACCACACACATAGACAAATGCACCACACACACATAGACACACGCGCTACACACACATAGACACATGCACCACACACACATAGACACATGCGCTACACACACATAGACACATGCATCACACACACATAGACACATGCACCACACACATAGACAAATGCACCACACACACATAGACACATGCACCACACACACATAGACACATGCGCCACACACATAGACACATGCACCACACACACATAGACACATGCACCACACACACATAGACACAAGCACCACACACATAGACACATGCGCTACACACACATAGACACATGCACCACACACCTAGACACATGCGCTACACACACATAGACACATGCACCACACACACATAGACACATGCACCACACACACATAGACACATGCATCAGCACACACATAGACACGTACACCACACACATAGACACGTACACCACACACACATAGACACATGCACCACACACACATAGACACATGCACCACACACACATAGACACATGCACCACACACATAGACACATGCACCACACACATAGACACATGCGCTACACACACATAGACACATGCACCACACACACATAGACACATGCGCCACACACACATAGACACATGCACCACACACACATAGACACATGCGCCACACACACATAGACACATGCACCACACACACATAGACACATGCGCCACACACACATAGACACATGCGCCACACACACATAGACACATGGGCTACACACACATAGACACATGCACCACACACACATAGACACATGCACCACACACACATAGACACATGCACCACACACACATGCACCGCACACACATAGACACATGCACCACACACACATGCACCACACACACATAGACACATGCGCTACACACACATAGACACATGCACCACACACACATAGACACATGCACCACACACACATAGACACATGCGCCACACACACATAGACACATGCGACACACACATAGACACATGCACACACACATAGACACATGCACCACACACATAGACACATGCACCACACACACATAGACACATGCACCACACACACATGCACCGCACACACATAGACACATGCACCACACACACATGCACCACACACACATAGACACATGCGCTACACACACATAGACACATGCACCACACACAAATAGACACATGCACCACACACACATGCACCACACACACATAGACACATGCGCCACACACACATAGACACATGTGCCACACACACATAGACACATGCACCACACACACACAGACACATGCACCACACACACATGCACCACACACACATAGACACATGCGCTACACACACATAGACACATGCACCACACACACATAGACACAAGCACCACACACATAGACACATGCGCTACACACACATAGACACATGCACCACACACATAGACACATGCGCTACACACACATAGACACATGCACCACACACACATAGACACATGCACCACACACACATAGACACATGCATCAGCACACACATAGACACGTACACCACACACACATAGACACATGCGCTACACACACATAGACACATGCACCACACACATAGACACATGCACCACACACACATAGACACATGCACCACACACACATGCACCACACACACATAGACACATGCACCACACACACATAGGCACATGCACCACACACACATAGACACATGCACCACACACACATGCACCACACACACATAGACACATGCACCACACACACATGCACCACACACACATAGACACATGCGCTACACACACATAGACACATGCACCACACACACATAGACACATGCACCACACACACATGCACCACACACACATAGACACATGCGCCACACACACATAGACACATGCACCACACACACATAGACACAAGCACCACACACATAGACACATGCACCACACACATAGACACATGCACCACACACACATAGACACGTACACCACACACACATAGACACATGCATCACACACACATAGACACATGCACCACACACATAAACACATGCATCAGCACACACATAGACACGTACACCACACACACATAGACACATGCATCACACACACATAGACACATGCACCACACACATAAACGCATGCATCAGCACACACATAGACACATGCACCACACACACATAAACGCATGCATCAGCACACACATAGACACATGCACCACACACACATAGACACATGCGCCACACACACATAGACACATGCACCACACACACATAGACACAAGCACCACACACATAGACACATGCACCACACACATAGACACATGCACCACACACACATAGACACGTACACCACACACACATAGACACATGCATCACACACACATAGACACATGCACCACACACATAAACACATGCATCAGCACACACATAGACACGTACACCACACACACATAGACACATGCATCACACACACATAGACACATGCACCACACACATAAACACATGCATCAGCACACACATAGACACATGCACCACACACACATAAACGCATGCATCAGCACACACATAGACACATGCACCACACACACATAGACACATGCGCCACACACACATAGACACATGCACCACACACACATAGACACAAGCACCACACACATAGACACATGCACCACACACATAGACACATGCACCACACACACATAGACACGTACACCACACACACATAGACACATGCATCACACACACATAGACACATGCACCACACACATAAACACATGCATCAGCACACACATAGACACGTACACCACACACACATAGACACATGCATCACACACACATAGACACATGCACCACACACATAAACACATGCATCAGCACACACATAGACACATGCACCACACACACATAAACGCATGCATCAGCACACACATAGACACATATGCTACACATACATACAGCACCTCCTCTAGCAACGCATGCACAAAAATAAAATATATGAAAAACTATAAAAGAATGCAGTAGAATTTCCCTCGGGAGAGGAGCTTGAAGTAATCAAACTCAAAGAAACAGGAAACAGAAAGGTAATTGGCAGGACTTGGGAATGAGGTGGCTGGGTCCAGAGGTCCAGTTTTGAGATCCCGAGTGTCTGGAGACAGGCTGCACAATACTGAATGTGAATACAGCATGGCCTGACTGTGCATTTAAAATGATGAACAAGCTTACATATATTTTACCATAGATTATTTTAAAATATTAAAAATAAATGTCATAAGCAATCAATAAAACAGTTCATAAGAAAACTCAGAAAGCCAAAGTAGGGCTCTGGGCTACTCTGTCCCCAGAGCTGAGGGAGGCCCACCAATGCTCTGTCCACTCTGGCTTTTAGGAAATAATCTTCCTTCTCCAAAGGGCTGTACAACTGGTGCAGCTGAGCCTACAGGTGAACTCTTTGACCCCTGGGGACAGTTTTCTTGGGACAGCTGGGAAAAGGGACCTTCTGTTCATCCATTTCAGGCCCCTATCATCTCAGCTTGAATTTAATGCTAAGTTTAGAGTCTCACATTTCTTTCTGTAATAGCCAAGAAAGCCTTTTCCACAAGGCTTGATTGATTAGACTAATTGCATTTCTTTCCCTGGAGCTGGGTTTGACTTTAGAGCTTTGAACACACTGGTCAAACATTCTAACACTGAGCCACACCTTCAGCCCACTTACATTTTTTCATGATATAATCAAATAAGAAAAGAAATTCAAGGGACCCATAGGAATCCAGTCAGGCAGATGTGCAAACTCAACACAGAAACAGACTCCATGGCATGTGTTTGATGTCCCCCACCCACTAGCCGAGGAGTTGCAGCCACTGCAGACAAACTTCACTAGGTTCTATTCCATCTTCATCTTGTGGATCACTCTTCTGAGGTCTCTTTTCAGGAACTTTAAAGTCCATGAGGCCCTGGTTCCTAGGCTATAGTGACTTACGGCACTTGAGACATTTCTACAGATAGTCCACTGATGTGTTTCTTGGCAAGTATATACTGGCTCTGACTGCTAAAATGCTAGCTAATTAAGGACTTCCAGATGCACAAAGTCAAGGGCACTTGCCCTTGTCCAAGACAATTATGTGGGAACCCACATGGAGCAAAGGGGAAGGGAGGCATAGAGCCTCAAGTCCTTCAGGGACGCCAACGCATTCCCTCCTGACATGAATGTGGTAATAGCAGCTACTTGGGAAATAGAAAGGTATAGGCTCTTGACATTTATAGACCTGCTTCCTTTCTGTTGACCACAAGTGATAAGCCAATAAATTAAGACATGTGTTTGGCTAACTGTAAGTATACTAATGTAATATCAGACAAGATATTTGAAATTTGGAGCATGGTTAAAAAAAATGGGACTGTCAGTTGTCTGAGGATATAGTTCAGTCAATGCATGCCATGCCATGCATGAGAACCTAATTTCATTTCTCAGCACCCACGGTGGCATATACTTGTAATTCCAGAAGTGGGGAGGCAGAGAATGCTAAATCCCTGGGGTTCACTGTTCAACCAACCTACACCACTTAGCAAGCCCCAGGCCCAAGGGTCAAATACTGTCTCAGAAAAATAATATATAAATGGTAATGAAAATGTGATACACATATATAATGGAATTGTCACCTTTTTATGATTTCACTTTTATGAGACCAACATTTGACACTAAAATGTTTGATTCTTTCTGGTTAAATTCTAGCCATGTTTGTTTCTTGTATACTTTTTCTTCTGTTGCCAATTTCATATTGTCTTGGGGGCACACATGATTCCACCAGTTGGATGTTTGGAATCAGTGTATAATTTGATGGGAGTCTTGCTTTCCACAGGACCAGTCACTCCCAAGTAGCACAATGCCCCCACCGTTCTCCGATCAGATTTTAGTTTATTACTTTTTAATTGCTTTGGAGTTCATATCTGTGGTGGTTTGAATAAGAATGGCTCCCATAGACTCAGATGTTTGAATACTTGGTCTACAGTTGGTAGAACTGTTTGGGAAGGATTAGAAAGTGTGGCCTTGTTGGAGGACGTCACTTCAAGGCCACAGTATTCCAGTTGGCTTGCACACCAGGATGTACACTCAGCTTCTGCTCCAGCACCATGCCTGCCTGCCTGCCTGCCTGCTGTAGGGCTCCCTGCCATGGCTTTTTGCCAAGGCAATAAAAAGTAACTAAGACAATGTCTGTCCCTTAAGTGTTGCTTGACTTTACCATCATGAAGTGACTTCATGTGAACCCCACATTCCGCATGGCATGCTGGCATATGTAACCAAAAGGGCCTGAGACATGCTGTATACCTAGTAACCTGTTGTTAGCTCTGGTCCTATGATCAGATTTTCCAGAACTTGGGGCTGGCCTGGCTTCCGTTTCCCATTAGGGCAACTGTGGATGGGTGCTGGCCACACCCAGCCCAGGACAGTCTGATCTGAGTGCAGTGTGTAAAGACTTGGCAATGACTGACAAGACCCGACTGATCACGTGACCTCAGGCTTGACTGCTTCTCTGAATCACTCATAGGCAGCTTTGTCACAGAGCTGTCCCACCTATCCCCAGAGCCACTGAAGGGAGGCTCAGAAGCCAGGCCTTGCTCTTTGTGGAAGGCTTTGCTTTCATAATGAGGCCCTAGTTACAAAGCACTTTGGGTGCAGGGAAGCCCCCCACCCCTTTTCTTGCTTCCAGGGCATAGGTGGTAAGATCTGCGGGACAGTTATGCCTGAAAGTATTCAGTGAGCCTTCGTGTCCCAGCATCAAGTTTATAGAAACAGAGGGAACATGACTCTCACCTTTTGAGGCTTGTGGTATTTAGAGAACAGACATTTCAGAAAGTGACAAAAAGCCAAAGTTCTCTGGTGGGCCACAGAGCCACAACAGGTACAGAGATTCCAGCTGAAGAGAGGATGGGAGTCCTGAGAACTGGAGGGGCAAGCTAGCAGATGACAAGGCTGTCTGAGGACAAGATTGTTCTGGCCTCCTGTGCCCTGACCCAGGACCTGGGCTTCCCACTTCTCTGTCTCCTACTGGAATCAATGAAATTGAGTAAAAGATAGACATAAATATTCCATGGCTTTTGTCCCCTCACACCCAGGAAGACTCCGGCACTCCTGTGCTCAAAGTCAGTGTACTCTGCCTAATAGCTCAGGAGAGCATAGAGCCAAGAGACGAGACACGTTCTTTCATTCATTCATTTACTCATCCATGGTACATTTGTCAAGCTCCTGCTGTGAAATACTAGGGACTCGGTGTGGCACGCCCTGCGTGGTGCTTACCTTTTGCTAGGTGACCACCAATAGGCAGCTAGACACTGTGTGGTATCAGGCAGGTGTAAGCAAAAAACAAAAACACAAATCATGAGGCCGCAAAAGGGATACAGGGTGATATTTTGGTAGGGTGGTCAAGAAATGCCCCAACAATTGACATTTGAGCTGTGATAAGACCCTGATGTTCAGGAATACCTCCTGCCTCAGGCCCAAGTAATAAACATTGCCCAAAGCACCCAGCTCCAAATTCATCAGATAATAACTTGGGTAAACCAGGTGGTGATGGTCTTTAATCCCAGCACTAGGGAGGCAAATACAGGCAGATCTCAAAGCCTGGTCTACTCTCTTGGTCTATAGAGTGAGTTCCAGGACAGCCAGTGCTATACAGTGCTGTCCCTAAAAAATCAAAAACAAACAAGAACAACTTGGGTAACATCTAGTCACAGAGTGAGTAACCAAGTGTGAAGCAACCCTCATGAGGAGTCTGAAGTCAACAAACTCCCAACTATGTATCTACATCTTTCTTGCCTTCTAGGCATGGGCCTCCAGATCCTTCAGGGATGATGTAAAGAGGGATGCCCCTGGGTGGGTTCTGGACCAGCAGAAGCATCATTTGGCATGGCCAAGACAACCACTAGCCCCAGATGAGGGTACGTAACAGGAAGATTCCTTAGGATGTTACAATCAGATGAGGGATGCTGTAGGCAAGATCCAGCAACTTCTATTTTCTTTTAATTACACTTACATCCCACTCTATGGGTTTATATTAAAGAGACATAAGGCTCATATCAGCTGAACATTCTGTATGGTGGCATTTTGGGCAATTTATGGTAGTATGATTAGCCGACAAATAGTGACATTGCGAAGTTAATGGCAGTTCCTGTGCCTCAACAACACTGATTGCCAAGCACAAGCATGCCACCTTTAACAACCCCACCCTTCCTCGGAGTGAGATGCCTGATACCTAGAGTTTGCCTGTGTGTCTTCCAACATTTACTGAATCTTTGATTTAATCATGTATTATTAGAAAGAGAAACTTTTGTCCAACATGTCACTCCTAAAGCAGTCAAAGGAGTCATTCCTGCAGTGGATAACCAGAAAAAAAAACCATAGGATTAAATTCGTGAAAACAGGTCAATTTCTGTGATATTGTAAGAGATTAAGTTGACTTAAATCCAGTGTGTACGGTTGTCTCTCAACTCATGGAAGGTATGTGTTTTCCTTTGAAGGGCATAAAAGTCCAAATAAAAGGGAGCTTCTGAAGGGAATGCCAGTAACTCAGTCTTTGAGAATCCTTAAATAGTTTCTTTAAGTACACTCTTTTAAATCTTCAGAAAGTTTCCGTTAACCTTGGGATTCTACTAGGTGGTAAAAGAACAAAGAAAACACTTTTTTTCTAACTTGCAGAACCAAGTTTTGATGTTGTACAAACCTAAACATTGTATAGAAAGCACACAATTTTTGAAATCTGAGAATTATTACACCCAAAATGATTCAGAAAATAAAAATGTAGGAATTCTGGGGCTCCTAGAAACTAGTGATTCTGGAAGAAAGTTCTATGTGCAGAAAAATAATAGAAGGAGAGACAATAGACATAGAAGGCAGAAATAGATAAATGACAGCCAAATAAACGGATGATGGATAGACATTTGATAGATGGAAAATTATATAGAGATTCATGAGATATACATAGATGTATATATAGAGAGAAATTTGTGTGCCTATGTATTTTTTTTCAAGACAGGGTTTATCTGGCCTCAAACTCAGAGATCAGCCTGACTCTGCCTTCTGAGTGCTGGGATTAAAGGTGTGCGCCACCAACACCCAGCATGCCTATGTATTTGTGTGTGTATAGATATGTACACATACATCTGCATATCTCAGTGATGTATCCTAGCTCTCACATCAGCCCTGCTTCCGTCTGAATAATGCTTACTGCCTTTCTTCCCAAGAGACAGGCCCACTGCAGAGAAATGAAGAGGAATTTGGATTGGCAGGTTCAGTTCAATCTATAATAAATTCACCTCCTTTTTCTTCTTCACACGAAGTCCATCCTATTGCTGACTCTATCCTGTAGGTGAACTGCATATCCTAGTATGTATTTTAACTCACTTTGAAGTAAACTTGAGATTCAGACCTAGGGAAAATAGCTAACTTGGGCAGAATTTTGTATCAGCTGTTTCTGGGATTTTGGGTGCATGAATGTCAGACCTGCTATTCCTAGGAACAGGCCATCTTGCATGACCACAGGCCAGAAGAAAGTGAAGCTGTGGTTTTTGGGTTAGAGACTCCTGCTCTGGCTGCCCAAAGCTACTAACACCCACTTCCAGATGTGTATTGGTTTACCACTTCTCTCACCCATCTCAAACACAGGATGTGTTTGGAAGTACCAATATCCAGGCATCATGTCATTTCTTTTGTTAACAAAAGTCCTTTGAGACACTCTAGCATGAGTTTGCTTGGTCTAGAAACTTTTGAGAGATGTATCTTTCCTTGGCTTGGTGTTCTAGATTCGCTCTAACCTCACTAGAACTCCAGGAAGATTCTCTTAGGCCAAAATAAGTTTGCCTTGGGTCCACTGCCATGTAACCCCTTTCCCAAATGTTCTCTTAGCAGGAGTGAGAAGCAAGTGAGGAGGCAGTGAGGGCCATCACTCTCTCCAGACAAGTGTAGGTAGCTCTCTGTGGGCTGAAGGAAATATCCTCTTAACTTCATACATACAGTTATTTCCTTCAACAATGCCCCTACATACACACACACACACACACACACACACACACACACACACACACTCGCTACAATTCATGGGACTGCTGATGCCAATAAGTTCCTTTCCTTCCAGGTGACAGGTACTAATGGGTCAGGACTAAAGTCAATGTCATTGGTGAATGAAAACAGATGGCTGTGACAGAGCATGGCTAGTGGCCTGGGACAAAGCTGGGGAAAGCCCGTTTTGGCAAATAGACAAGTGACAGTAAGTGACTGGGCAAGGAACACTCAGGAGAAAAGGGAAGCCCAGGAGGGAAGAAGATCCTGGGCAAAGGCTTGGTTTATATAAAGGGACAGAAGGTGAGTGATCCCAGGAGTGAGAAGATGCTGGCAACAGAAAGGTCATGAAAGTAAGATTCTCATCCGTGCTGTGGATGTAGTAGGCCTGCTGTGGTTTTCACTAGTGCCCCCTAAGGGCCTGCATGTAAAGGCTTGGCTTCTAGCATGTGACAAGATAGGGGAGTCTTTACGAGGGGAACTCTAGTGACAAGAAGTTAGGTCTCTGTTGGAGACTTAAAGGCGACTGTAGGACTTTGGTTTCTTTTACTTCTCAGCTGCCAGAAAGTAAGAAGCTTGCTCAGCTACATGCTCCACCATGATGTACCACCTCCCTAAGGTCCCAGAATGATAGGTCACTGACCATGTACTGAACACTCTAAAACCATGAGCCAAAAATATCCTTTCTCTTGAGAATTTCATACATAAGTACTGTGTTTACATAATTTCTATCCCTCCCCCCCTCAAACTCCTCCCATGTTCCTCTAACATCCCCTCTTGAAATCTTGCTATCTATAATTATTTTTGTTACACACACACACACACACACACACACACACACTACTGAGTCTAATTAGAGTTGTCCTTATTTCCTTGTGTTTATGGCTTTGGATTGAGGTCTCCCCCACACATGCAAAAATGATTTTCTTTCCCTCAGCAGCTATCTGTGGGCCTAGAGAAAATTTCCCTCATCCATGTGGGTATATCAGTTGGCTTGGTCTTCGGAGGCCTTGTGCAGGCAGCCATGTTGTTGAGAGATCACAGATGTAATGTGGTGATATTTTATTTATAATTTAATAAAGCTTGCCTGAGTGTTCAAAACGCAAAGCTAGCCACAAGCCATAGAGGCCAGGCAGTGGTAACACACACCTTTAATCCCAAGACTCAGGAGGCAGACAGATGGATCTCTCTGAGTTCAAGCCTACCCAGAATTACACGAGAGTGAATCAATCTAAAAGATTAACAGAGTTCACACCATTAATCCCAGCACTAGAGAGGTATATAATGTGAGGTTCAATGAATCGCCCCCTTGCCCGGCTAGCTCAGTCAGTATAGCATGAGATTCTTAATCTCAGGGACATGGGTTCGTGCCCCACATTGGGTGCCAACTTGTAACATGAATAATAAAGAAATAAAAATTATAAAAAAACCAGAGACAGATATTGGTGTTCAAGATGAAGATCAGAGAAACAAAGCAGAGTTCTCACCTCTACCAATGCTCAGACCAAAGGAGTGATCCTGTCTTCAGACTGCATCTCCAGAATGTACTGCTCTCTACTAAGCCTCAGAATCCTAGACTGCTCCCAACTTCACTGCTCCTTAGATTCACTCAAACTGCTATGTTCTCCTCAACACGGTTGGAGACTAATTGCCTAAGACTGTCTTTGCTTCTTCTTCATATACCTCTCTAGTTCTTGGATTAAAGGCATGATCTTTGTTATTCTTTTACACTGATTCACTTTGGTGCAGGCCTGGGTGGCCTTAAACTCAGAGAGATCCATCTGCCTGTCTCCTGAGTCCTGAGATTAAAGGTGTGTGCCACCACAGCCTGACCTCTATAGCTTGTGGCTAGCTTTGCATTCTGAACCCTCAGGCAAGCTTTATTAAATCATAAATAGTATATCACCACCGTGTAAAGTCTCTGTCCTATCCAGAAGATCCTGTCTCATAGCAGGAGTACGCATGCTCTGATAATCTTCTTTAGCTCCCTTCCTTAATGCTCTCTGGACCTTAGGTATCAGGATTGTGTTATAGATGTGACCACCAGTTATTTATTCTCCTAATTTTTACCCCTTGTGGATTTCTGTTACAGAAACTGATTCATGTTTGGCACTGAAGACCTAACATGAGTCAGTTTTTATAGCAGAAACCTGAGTATCTTAGGCTCTTCCACAGAAAAGTAAAATAACGTGACCAGCTATTCACAAAGGAAGTGCCTCCTGGCTGGGAGGTGAGGAAGAGAATGGAAGATGCTAGAGGCAGTCAGGGCTCTTAGGAGGCTCCAACAGTAAGGTAAGTGAGAAATGACAGTCATGCAACAAAAATCAGGTCAAGATTGAGAGTCTGTGGACTCATGTGCAGAGCTAGCAAAAAGTGTTGCTGCCTGCCCAGGGCAGGTGCCCACAGAGAGTCAGTCACCACAGAAATGTCAAATCAGGAAGGGGCCAAGAGGGGATTCCAAAGCCTGGCTAGATATGACTATGGTGATGACAGCCAGCCATGTCATTCCTTTGAACCAGGGCAACGCAATATACAACAGGAAAATAAAATTAAATACAAGCAAAAATATCTTGCTTAGTAAAGATTAAAAAAGAGAGAGAGAAAGAGAGAGACCTGCAACTTGCTTATGAAAGTTTTCCATGGAGAGGGATTTCACAGAAATGAAGTGATTTTATTAAAATGAAAACTATGCTTATGAAAAACAGATCCTTAGTGAACAGCAGATGGCCACAGACCTATCTATTTAATCACAGTGCATAATGGCACATAGAGAGTTGGTTTAATCTCCTTACAACAGATTACATCTTCATTTCTCTGGAGAGTGTCACACTGCCTCACAGTGAGTGTGCCAAATACACAGTCTCCTCCTAAAGCATTTGGCATCATTCAAGGGTTAAGAGATGTGTGATTAATCAATAAATGTTAGTTGATGGGGAAATCACACTACTCAAAGGTCTCATGGGAGTCTTAGAACCAGACAAGGCATGGTCCTGTGCTCTTGGAGAATCAAATTGAACCCAGTAATTCTGCCAGCTTCTTAGAAGCTGAAACAATTCAGCAAAGGGACTCCTTATCAGAGATACATTAGCACTGGGCAGAGCCAAGATCAACCCAATGGAATCTTCACAGACCACACAGACCTTCAAAATCTTCCCTGCAGAAATATCTGTCCCAGTGAGCCAGGCTGTGGATATAAGGGCAACCTACATACAGCACAACACAGGTCTCACATTTTCTCTGTTCATGCTGTTCCATCCTGAAAAAACGGCAGTCTCAGCAATCAGATAGTTGCTAACAATCAGGAGCTAGAGTTAACTCCCAGCCAGGAAGGATAAGGTTTAGAACAAGGGAATATGTGAGTGAAGACAGCATCCTAAGAAGAGAAATATATAGAGACAGGTTCTTGATATGGGACTAAAAGGCCACTGAGAAGTATAAAGAATGAATATTTTGTGGAACATTAAGAGAAAACTCTTGTCTGTGTCCCTTTTGCCCCTGCTCACTCCAGGCTAGGCATCTAGCAAGAAATCAACAATTAACGGAACTCAAAAACTGAT
The DNA here is from genome assembly GCF_017639785.1 of Mesocricetus auratus. Taxonomy (NCBI): domain Eukaryota; kingdom Metazoa; phylum Chordata; class Mammalia; order Rodentia; family Cricetidae; genus Mesocricetus; species Mesocricetus auratus. The sequence goes on from NW_024429189.1 coordinate 114,675,181, forward strand.
TCCAAAATCCTAGGAGAAATAACACTTTGGGAGTGGTGCAATGAACTAAACTTCTTTTGGCAGAGTTCAGAGTTCCTTATCAAAAAGCATCTTTTCTGGGTCCCATCCAACCACAGAGGCTGAATTTGGAGGAGCAGAGCTGAACCCAGGAATCTGCATCCTTAGTGTGTCTCCCAGGAAATGTGATGCAGTTAGCTTTGTGATTGACCCTGTCTTCTCTAAAGGGCAACTGCTGGTATGGACTGGTTTGGCTGAGGATCTAAGATGACTCATAGCCAAGAACTTAACCCTGGACCCGTCCTACAGGTGGTGAGCCTGAAGATGTTCTTCATATGCACAGGGGCCTACAGGCATCTCCAGGTGAGTCTGTATTAAGTCAGGGAAACAGAAACAGGAACCATTCGAGAATGAGCCAAAGGGCCAGAGCTAACCTGGGAATAGCAGAGTCACTGTTGATACCTAAAAAGACATCTCTTTCTCCCAAACCACTTTCTCTTTTCAACTTTATTCTCACTTGGTTTGAAGAATAATAGATGTCCCCAAGCAGCCACAGACATATCTGTCCCTTCCCACCTTCCAATTAGGAGACAGGAGAGAAAGAAGGCTGGGAAGTGTGAGGTACTTTACAACGTTTTCCTTTTTTGCTGCCGTTGTATTCTTCTTTTTTTTTTTTTTTCTTGTGTTCTATGGAAACAGGCTTTCTCTATGTAACAACTCTGGCTGTCCTGGAACTCACTCTGTAGACCAGGCTAGCCTCAAACTCACAGAGATCCACCTGCCTCTGCTTCCTGAGTGAGGGGATTAAAGGTGTATACCACTATCACCCAGCTCTAAATATTTCTTTAAAATGTAAAAATAGATAAATTAATTAAAAGACTGGGGAGATAGCACTGTCAGTAAAGTGGTTCCTGGACAATCGTCAGGACATAAGTTCAGATTCCCAGGACACAAATAAAAATCCAGGTATGGAAACACACTCCTCTAAGGGTCCCTGGAGTCACCACAGTCTAGCCAAATTGAAGATCTCTAGGTTCAGTGAGCGACCCTGTTTCTGAAAATAAGGTGGGGAGTGATTGAAGAAGACAGTCAACTTCTACCTCTGGCTTCTACACATATGCACATACACAGGACCACGTGTGTGTGTGTGTGTGTGTGTGTGTGTGTGTATTATCTATGAGTATACACACAGAGAGAAGTAATTACTTGGAAAATTGAACAACCACATCAGCAGAACGCTTCATAGTTTTACAATGGATTTGACAAATTGAAAGATATTCACAAAACTTTCGATGGAGAGGTGCATCATGACAGCATGATTCCCCTATTGCACCAATTTGCATGTATGCATGCACATGCATGTGTTAGTGCTCACACACACACACAGGATAGGGAAGACAGAGAGATATACACATGGTCTGGGTTTCATGCTTATCCATTTTCTGTCATTGTTTCAGGGTTGAGTTTGGCTTCATTTCTTTACTTTGGCTAATCTTCCTCCAACAAATGTGCCTCACTTGCATAATAGCTCATGTTTTTAAGTAAATGGAAACAACTGCTCCCTGCTTGCTATCTGGCATAAGTGCTAAGCCTCAGGAATCTGTAACATCCATTTGCCTGAGAGATTGTGCCCAGGAGACCAAACTCATGGTAAGGCATGCAGCTTTCTCTCCTACCCCCACCTAGTCCTACAAATAAATTACAAGCTGAGGATTTCTTAGCCTAGTTGAGTAATCAATGACACAAGGGTGACAAGACATGACTCAAAAATACAGAGAAAGTAGCGTCATTGTACACGGGCCAGGAAGTTGCCTTAGTCCTCTTACTTAGAGTTCCAGGCGTGGAGGGGACAGTCAGGAGTCATGGCTTCTTTCTTTTGCTCCTTTTCTGGGTATGAGGCAGGGGCATGCAGGAAGGCAGTGGTTTGTGGGGAGGCCTAATGACTGCAATAAGGCATAACCACAGTCAGTAGTCACATAGACTGGCCAAAGTTTGGTAGTCAAAACAAAGAGCAGCAGCCAGGGACACAGCGCGGGGAGGAGGATGCTGGAATTCAGAGTTTCTGAAGTTGTGAGGCCTGCTGTCCTTCTCTTCCTGTCACTTGTCACCCTGAGTAGAGCCACGTGAAAAGCAACCAAAAAGGGCTTTCAATTTAACTCTCCATCAGGTGTGTTCATTCTCTTAGCCACTTACTTAGTTCTGATGGTTGCTAGGTCTTCTTTTGAATGCTCCCAGAGGCATGCGACTCTCTGCCTCATCTTAGACAGCTGTATCTGTTTTTACAAAAGAGATTTTCCTTGTTCTTAGAAGTGTGACCCTCACAGCTGACCATGCATACAAATCACTGAGTTTGGGGTGGGCCAAGGAATTTGCAATTCAGACAACTATGTTTTAATATAAATATACACATTATGCATTCCATCCAGCACCACACACTGACACTACTGATTTCCAAATACCAGTTTAACATCGACTATTTTCCTCTCCATTCTCAAACTCTTTAGGAAAAAGGCAGAGTACCAAAAACTAAAGCAACACACACATCACCACCACCACCACCTTCACCCCTAGCTTTAATATCAGGGTACACAGGGCAGGCCCTTCCCTGTTTATGTTCAGTCTCTTAAATCTTTGGGTATGTCTCTTATGTCTTCTTAGACCACTCTCTAACAACTGAATAAACAAGATTCACAGCTATAGCCCAAAGAGGACATTTTCTCCTCTGAAGTCCCAGCACAAAGAATCTGTAAGCAGAGCTCAGACTGGTCAGCAGGCCTGTGCTTCCTCCCTCAAACTGAGCTTGGGTGCAGGTGGGGTGGCTGGTGCATGTAACATGTACCAACTTCCAGATAGCAGCTCCTTATTTCCACATTGTGACTTACTTCCAAAGGTTCCCGTGAGGATGGTGGCAGTGGGTTGGAGGGCTAAGATCTTGTGGTGTAATCCGATGGCTCAGCCACAGAGCCCCACAATAACTAGAGCCTCTTATCCTCCTGGGTGTTTGGTATCTGTGCTCCCAGCCCAAATCTGTTCACATAAGCCCATTCACTGCCACCTTCTCTTACTGTGATGCCATGGCAACTCATGGGGAGGGACAATCTGGAAGACAAACCTTATGTTTTCAGGAGTCCCTCTCTGACAGGCTCCCATCCTCTGTGAGCCAACTCTTTCTTTTTTTATAATGATTTTTATTGATTCTTTGTGGATTTCACATCATGCATTCTGATTCCACTTATCTCTGTCCCCTCAAAATCACTCTCTGCCCTTGCTACCTCCCCCGACCCCAAACAAAACCTAATTTAAAAGAAGGGGCAAACCAAAACAAAACAAGGGGGGGGGAGAAGAATCTTGTTGTGGAAGCTATAGTGTGGCTCACTGAATCACATAATGCACCCGTTAGTCTGTCCATCTTGTAAGTGTTCATTACCAGGAGTCATTGCTCTGGCTGGAGGTCTCTGGATTCTGATATGTCCCTGATAATGGGCTCTCGCTGTGGTTCCTCTTGGATATCCTTTTATCCTGGGTCATAGAGATCCTGCTACTTTGGAACTGTAGGTTCATCCCCTTCACAAGCTCCAGCAGTTCACAGATGAGGTGGATATTGGAATGGACCCACTCTTAGCCTGGTTCTGGGCCTGGCTGGTAACTGGATTGGTCAGCCTGCCAGCTATCTCTCATAGTCACTGCCCGAGTGAGCTCTCCAGCACTGCCTCGGCGAGCTCACCCAAAGCAGCCTGCAGCAAGGAGTGGGGCTGGTTCTCCTGCTCTCAGGCCCTCAGATCCAGGTCACCCACACTCACACCACCAGGGTCAGCTCTACTGTTTTGCCTCGGCGAGGTGCAGAGCCCTCTCTCCTGATTGTTGTAAGGGGCCTATGTGTGGTGGGGAAGGTCAGCTTTCCTGCTTTCATGCCCTCAGGGATGGCCACCCTGACAACAGGGTCACCTGTAGTGTGCTGCTCAGACTAGGTGCAGATCCTGCTATATTGGGTGCTGCAACCAGTGATAGTCAGGACCAACTCCCCCAATCTAGTGACCCTAGGGCCAGTTCTTTAACCTGCTGCAGGTGGTAATGGGTGAGGGGCGGGAGGGCATCTTTCCACATGGCAGATGAGGAGGAGTGGGGTCAGCTCTCCTGCTCTCAGGTCCTCAGTGTCTGTTCATCTGTGTCCCCACCACAGGGTCAGCTCTAGTATGCTGCCCCGGTGAGGTGCATACCTGTGGTGAGGGGGGAAGCCATCTCTCCCAAGTACGGAGGTGAGGTGTGAGAAGCTCCCCCTTGAGGGGTAGAGCAGTATCCAGCAAGGGTCAGGGCCAGCTGTTCCAGGGCCAGCGAAGGTCAGGAACCATGCTGTAAGCTAACTCTTCATGAGAGAACATTATCTAGAACTGAGTCCCCAAGTGACAGATTCTATAGGACAGGACTTGTCTCCTACACTTGCTGTGAACCCAAAAACCCAGCTCTGTTCAAGGTCCAAGCCATGTGTTCTCTACAGCAACTGAGAGAGGTAGGCCTCACCCCACTTCTTGAAGTATATGTATCTGAGCTTGACTCTAGAGTGATATTACTGCTACCCGCATGATTCGTATCTATCACTTTATGTCAGGCAAAAATCTGTGTTTCTGGCCTCACCACTGGAACCCTATGTAGTTGTCTAGGATAACAGACTTTCATGCAGAATTCACTGCATATTGCCCTGACCACTGAAGCACCTCTTTGCAGTTTTAATTTCTCAGAGAGTGAACCCTTATCACAGCTGTTCTTCTACATTTGATACTTCCTATAATTGGTAGGAATACTATTTTAAAGTCAGACAATCAAAGGGGAGAGGTGGAAAGAAGAAACCTGAGTAGCTGACATTGATCTAGAGAGTAAAGATAGGCAGGAGCCAGATGACTAGTACCTGACCATGCAGCCCGATGACTAGTACCTGACCATGCAGCCCTCCTATAGCAGGCCTCACTTTGCCACCACAACCAGCAGCCAAGTCTCTGCCACTGTCCCAGAGGGAACAGAGGCTTCCCCGAAGTTCTGACCTTCCTGAACACACACACACACACACACACACACACACACACACACACACACACACACACACGCACGCACGCACACACGCACGCACACGGGATCACAAATGTTGCTTTGCCTTCTTTAGCAACCACTGGGAATCGTAAAGAAGTGACCCCTCCTTCTTAAGCACTAGACATGGGAGTGGACCGGTTCTTGTTGCTAGGAAGTGACTAAAAGGATTGACTGGACAGAGGAGAATGCCAAATATGGAGGACTCCACCTGTTACTCCTGACACACACAGACCATTACCTTCACCTCTGTTTCTGCTGGAATCCTCATGACCACAATTCCCCCTGGTGTCAGTGATCCTGGAGAATGAGGGCATATACCCACTGCAATGCATATATAAGCTACCACCATGATACTTCCAGCATAGACCTTGATGGCCTGGTCTCTCCTTCTATTGACCTGGTGGCTATGGCCTCATCATCTAGGTTGTGCAGACAGGTTGCTTGAGTTTCTTTGTTCACAGGTCCCAAGGCTGAGATTGAGTGGGGCCCAAGGCTCATCAGACCATTTATTTATAGATGTTTTGGTTCCTTCTACTGCAAAGTAAGCCAAACCAAAACTACACTGTTCTAAGTAGCCCTTCTCAGAAGTAGCTGTATAGCACTTTTGCTGTATGCAGTTCTGGATGTGGCATGCCATTCAGAGCTCACGCCGGGTGGAATATCTTCAGGCTGGATCACAAAGCCAGAGCCATGGGGATAGCCTCAAGACTGGGCTTCTGTTGTCTCAAAGTCTTCCTCTCCATGTGGCCACTACTGTGCTCTATTTTATTTTTTCTCAGAACTTAACAATCACAGAGCAAAAATACCCCAGGCCCTTCTAAAAACTTAGACTCGGTATAGGCGGTCTCTTCTACCATACTGATCTCTGATCATTTTCTCTTCTTCAGTTTATTGTTTGGTGTTTTGACACAGGCCCTTTCTACATGGCCCAAACTGACCTAAAATTTGTGATCTTTCTGCCTCAGCCTCATGTATGCTGGGATTACAGGTGAGCAATACCACATCCTGACCCTGCTTATCTCTGAGCATTTCTTGGCAGCACTAATCCAAAGCCTTAATAACCCAGTCTGCATTGAACATGGCAGCAGTGTGGGTAGAGGGAGGCAAACAATGTTGTCACAAGCCTGCTTGCTCCGGGGGAAAATGAAAAATTAGAAAAAGACCATTTCTCATCCTGACTGCTAAACAATTCCCTTACAGCTTTATTGTAATCCTAAAGACCCTGGCAAGGCTTACATCTGTAGAAAACCTCTTATTACGGATCAAGCACCACCCAACAACCCAGGCTCCTTATCGGCAGCACTTTTGTTAAAAGGACACTGTGTTTTCCCTCTATAGTCACTAAGCACGTCACCCTTTGTCACATGTGTGTGTCACCCTCTGAGGTAGATCTTACATCCTAGTGGGACATAGGGAGCACCATTGCAATAAGCCCAGTGACTGTGGTATGTAATCAGAAGCCACTTAGCCAAGACCAGCAAAAATAGCATGTCTGAATCAGAAGCACTGGCCCCTGCGTCATAGGCATCACCTGGTCCCATGTAGGAATGAGCAACTCCAGCCCCTCTCCCCAAGCACAGATGGTGACTAATGGCTTCAGCGTTTCATTTGGAGGAATATGTCTTGGCTAATACTCATTAATCATGTCCCTTTTAAGTAATGCTTGAGCCATCTTATGGGGTTTATCATAAACAAAATTTAAGCATTTAGGGCATAAGCCATATTCAGCGAATACTAAACTATTATTTTCAAAAAAATTAAAAGAAACACGGGTGTGGTGTGTTTGTAATTTAACTCAGAGCCTTGGAGCAGTGTGGGATGCCCTTTGGAAGTTAATATGGAAAAAAGATACAATCTGCTCAGGGGTGAGAGACCTCATCAGATCCACCATAAATTCCAGAATATTCCTCTAAGTATATCTATGAGATAGAATCTCAACTTCAAACTAACAGAAGAAAAAAACATGGGTTATGTATGTGTATTAGTCTGGATTCTCCAAAGGAATAGAATTGATAGAATGAATGTGTGTGTGTGTGTGTATGTGTGTGTGTGTGTGTGTGTGTGAGAAAGAGAGAGAGAGAGAGAGAGAGAGAGAGAGAGAGAGATTTATTAGAATAACTTACATAAGGTCCACAAATCCAGTAGTTGTTCACTCCACAAAGTTGGATGCCTCAGCTGGTCTTCCGTATATGCCAGAATCCCAAAGAAATAAGCTCTACTGCCAGTGAATGAATGGACTTGTCAGCAGGAGCAAGCAACGAGCAAACTTTCTTCTTCCATGTCCTTTATATAGGCTGCCAGAAGAAGGTGTGACCCAGATTCAAGGTGTATCTTCCCGCCTCAAAAGATCCATATTAAAAGTGGGTCTTCCCACTTCAAATGATTTCATTTAAAAAGGTGTGTATGCCCAACCACTTGAGTGTTCATTAATTCCAGATGTAGTCAGTTTGACAGTGAAGAACAGTCATCACAAGCGGTCAGCTGCACCACTTCTCCTAGTGATGCCAGTTTTCATTTGCAAGTAAATGGAAAGATGTCTTCTGTGTTAGCCTTAAAGGTCACAGGAGGATGAGAGTCCTACAAGAACAAACGTGGTTAACCTAAGGAATCTCAAGCATCTTTCCTTCCCTCCGGTGGAGGGAACAGCCACCCAGCTTACTATAGCAGGCCTCTTCCTGTCGTGACAACTGAGGCCAGAGTGGAAACCTCCCTTCTTTTTCACAGAGAACAAACGGTGTGGGGGGGGGTCCCTCTGCCCATGGGTCCTGTCGACACAAGCCACTGAAACTCTGGACCAGGTGTGCTTTCCTTCCAGTCGTCCTTCACCTTTGGTGTGTCACTCTCCATCAGCAACAGGTTCCACAGAGGGAAGGCATTGGCTTGCTCGGAATAGAGAGGAGGCTGGCAGAGATCAGCCCGGAGTTCCTCTGTGATCAGAAGTACAGCGATGAAGAGCACCTGCCGGAAAAGCTCACAGCTTTCAAAGAGAAATAAATGGAGTTTGACCTGAACAATGAAGGCAATATTGATCTAATGTCTTTAAAGAGGATAATGGAGAGAATGGGGGGGGGGGGTCCTTGAGACCCATCTGGAGATGAAGAAGCTGATCTTGGAGGTGACAGGTGTTGTCAGTGACACCATCTCATACATAGACTTTGTGAATATGATGCTGGACCAGCGGTTGGCTGTCCTAAAGCTGGTCATGACATTTGAAGGGAAAATGAGTGAGAGCAGCCTAAAACCAGCTGGCCCCACTCCAGGGAGAGACATAGGCAGCCTTCTCTGAGGACCCACCTGGACTTCCCAGGCTCTGCTTCTCCACTCTGTGCTCACTGCCTTCTCAACTCCTTGTAATCTGTCTTCTTTGTTTTATTCTAGTGTACTCATTTCTTTTTCAGCTCCATTTCTTTATGGAAGCACATGTTACTTGTCTTAATGAGACTGGGGAGTCCTGAGCCTCAGGGTCCCTCCTCTCTGCTTCCTGCTGTCCTGTCCTCCCTATACAGAAGGGCTGGCATCAACCCCAAAACCGGAGAGGACATGGAGGCTGCAAACCCGAGTTCCCATGTTTGAAGAGGGTCCCGCCCATCCGTTCACCTTTCTAGGTTTCTAAGCTAAGTTCAGACTTCGGGTTAGAGCCTGGTGGGCTCTCCTCTCCACCTACTGTCAGAAGATTCTGAACAGGTGCAAAGTTCCAGGGTGCCTAGGACAGCTTCATGTTTCCCATATTCCTGCATTTTCTAGCAACAGTCACTCAGTGCCTCACAGGCGCAACTGATTCCCCTTAGTTCTTGCAAATTTCCATCCTTAGTGACATGACACTAGGTAGGGAGGAATGAACAACTGTTTGAGTCCCTCAAAGGAACCAAAAGGAACTTCTGGCTTAATTCTCTGTTATTTATTTATTTGTTTGTTTGTTTTAATTTCATTTTACATTCCAACCATAGTTCTCCCTCACCCCACACCTCCAGCCCACCACCCACCCTCCCTCCCAAGCCCACCCCCTAAACACTCCCTCCAACATGTAAATACTCCCATGAGGAGTCAACAAAGTCTGGCATATTAAGTTGGAGCAGGACCAAGCCCATCCCCCTTGAATTAAGGCTAAGCATGGCATCCCATCCTAAGGAATGGGCTCCAATAAGCTAGCTCATGTACCAGGGATAGATCCTGCTCCTACTGCCAGGGGCCCCTCAGATAGACCAAGCTTCACAACTGCGTCCCACATACAGAGGGTCTAGTTCGGTCCCCTGGAGTCTCCACAGATGTTCATGAGTTTCTATGAGCTTGGTTCAACTGTCTCTGTAGATTTCTCCATCATGGTCTTGACCTTCCTTGCTCATATATTCCCTCTTCCCTCTCTTTGACTGGATTCCTAGAACTCCGCCTGGTGCTTGGTTGTGGATCTCTGCATCTGAGTCCATCAATTACTGGATGAAGGCTCAATGATGATAGTTGGGGTATTCACCAACCTGGTAATAGAGGAAGGTCAGTTCAGGCACATTCTTCACTATTGCTATGAGTCTGAGCTGGATTTTTGGGAATTTCCCTGGCACCAGGTTTCTCCCTAACCCCATAGTGGCTCTCTCTATCAAGACATCTCTCTCATTGCTCTCCTATTCTGCTCTCTCTATCAAGACATCTCTCTCATTGCTGTCCCACTCTGCTCCCCCATCATTCCATTCCCTCGAGTTCTCACTCCCTTCTCCTCCCCTTTACCCAGTCCCCAATTTTCCCAGGAGATCGCATCTAATTTCCCTTCCCAGGAGGATCCATGTGTCCCTCTTAGGGTCCTCCTTGTTACCTAGCTTCTCTGGAGCTGTGGGCTGCAGTCTGGCTATCCTTTGCTTTACATCTAATATCCACTTATGAGTGAGTACATATCATGTTTGTCTTTCTGAGTCTGGGTTACTTCACTCAGGATGATTCTTTTCTATTTCATCCATTTGCCTACAAATTTCATGATGTCATTGTTTCTTACAGCTGAGTAACTCCGTTATGTAAATGTACCACATTTTCTTTATCCATCCTATGAACATTGTTGAGCAAGTACCCTTGTGGTATGATTGAGCATCCTTTGGATGTATCTGGCTTTGCTCTCCTGACCACACCTTCACAGACAGCTCAGAGGAATAGTGAAGTTCCATGGTCCCTTGCTGTGGAGGCAAAGGTAAGGATAGTGGTATGGGGGAGTCCCACTCTCAGGGAAGATGCTGAGGGTGCCAGGGCAGAAAAGGAGTCAAGTGATCATGTTGAATCTCAAACAGAGAAACAGGCTGTCTGATTGCAAAATGTCCAAATCTATCTATTTACCTTCCTACCCGACTTGTCCTTCCCTTCACTCACTCACTCACTCACTCACTCACTCACTCACTCACTCAGCAGTTACTTAACGATTACAAGCTTCAAGTCCTAAAAGAGAGATAACAAACAGTCCCCACCCCAAACCTACATCCATGTGCTCCTGTCACATGTCAGACAGAAATGTGCAAAAGTCACCATGTTTAAAATAACAATTAATCTCAAACCTCCCTTCCTGATCCATGTTCTGACAAAGGTCAGGGGAGTAAATCTTACATCAGAGGACAATATTAGCTCTCAAAGGCCTAATTCTTATTCTAGAATCGGTCAGAACTTCATTCCATGAAATAGGTCATATGAGCCCAAAGGAGGAGGTAGGTATCAGAAGGGTTGGAGAGAGAGGAAACAAAAGAAGGAGCTGAGCTAGCTAATTCAAAATTGTGTTCCTTGTAACCCAGAGGTCACAGAACAGTAGGAAGTTAGTTGATTAGCTATCATCAGGTCAGGTGAGTCACTTCCACATGTAAGGATTAAGACAGAAAGAATATCTAATATCTCTTAGAAAGCCAGACCACTTCATTTCAGGTAAGCAACCAAGAATTTGAGCATGTTCGATTCTATTTTAATTTTTAGCCTGCTCTATCAGGATTCAGTGCAGGAGCCTTGTCTAAAGCCTGACCTCCTAGATTTTTTTTTCAGAGCTAGGAAACCAGGGTCAAAAGGCAAAGCCTTTGCTGCTAAGTTGCAACCTGGTCTCTCCCTGGGATGTTTATTTAGCATCTGGAACATAAGTCAGACAGAGTTCAGGAGAGGCACCTTCACAAACAGCAGGCTGGCATCTTCTAGAAGTCTTTGCAGCACACTCTGGGGTTTCTGAAAGATAAGCATCTGAGGTCAAGGTGGGGCAGTCTGGGCTCCTCTGTAGCCCCTCTTCTTGCTAGGACCTCATGATTTCTAGGACATGTTTCTCCATGTGTCTGCATCCTGCCTACTTCTTATCAAAGGTACCAGTCATGTGAGACCAGGACCTGCCCTGATAACTTCAATTGACCATGTCTCCAGAAAGAACAGTTCTTCAAACCAGGTACTTCCCGATGTACTAGGAGTGTGTGCTTTGGCATGATAGTTAGGGAGGAGGGCACAATCCTACCTATGGCAGAGGCCATTCCACTCAAACCACTAGACCCCTGAGGATAGTTCCACCTCCCAAATGCAACAAAAGTTCATGGGAGTATGAAGGGCGCTACGAGAAGCAGCCAAGTGTGAAGGTGGAGTTTTTCTGCATCTAGGGAGTTGTTCCCAAGTAACCATTCAGAAACTGCTTAATTATAAATGTTCAGCTGATAGCACAGGCTTATTCCTAACTAGCTCTTACAACTTAAATTAACCCGTTTATATTAATCTACATTCTGCCACACAGCATTACCTCTCTTTCATCTTGCACCTCCCATTTCCTCTCCATGTCTGGCTGTCAACTCCTCTCACTCCACCCTTCTTCCCAGTGCCCCTAGACTGGCTTTCCCACCTAACCTTTTCCTGCCCAGCTATTAGCCAGTCCGCTTCTTTATTTAAACCAATCACAGTGTAATTTGCACAGTGGAAAGACCATTCTACACAAGTGCATTAGTGCTTACTGCTGAACAGAAGAGGAAAAGGGAGAGGCACCTTCTTACCACCACCATAGAGACTCTCAGGTGGGAATGCCTGGTGACCCAAAGCCTAAAAGGAAAAAGGAGCTGGGAATAGAGTTTAGGTAGGCTAAGTGCTTGCTGTGCAGTTATGAGGATCTGAGATGCCCTAGAACCCATCTACAGAAGCTAACATGGTAGCCCATTTTTTTTATCCCAGCATCAGACATGCAAAAACACAGGAGTCCCTAGGACTTACCGGCCAGCAAGCTGGGCCTAAATTGTGAGCTTCAGGTGCCATTGAAAGACCCTGTCTCAAAAAACAAGGCAGACAGTACATGAGAAACTGCACCCAAGGATGAATCCTGGCTTCCACATGCGCTTGCACACATGTACCCACTCACACATGAAGATGCACACACACAATTTATTTATTAAAATAAATAGAGAAGAGAAAGGGATGGGAAGGGAATGCAAGAAAGAAATGTGCCCATGAAAGCGAGGCTTCCTCCTGGGTGTGTGGCTCTGACTAGGGACTTCCAAATGCTATAAGTCCACTAGGTCTATTGGCTGCTCTTGGGGAAAGGTTTGGCATCCAACAGAGAAAAAAGTAAGAAGCCTCCTTTCAGGACCCTAAGAGAGACGTACATGGTCCCCCAGGGAAGGGGAAAGAGACAAGATCTCCTGAGCAAATTAGGAGCATGGGGGGGGAGGGAGCTAGGAGAAAGAGGAGGGGAGAGAAGGATATGAGGGAGCAGGAAGGTTGAGTCAGGGGAAAAATAGAGGAGAGAAGGATGAGAGATACCATAATAGAGGGAGGTTTAAAGAGAAATCTGGCACTAGAGAAATATTCAGAGATCTACAGGGATGACACCAACTAACAATCTAAGCAATAGTTACCTTAAATGCCCTACCCCGATAATGAGATTGATGACTCCCTATATGCCATCCTAGAGCCTTCATCCAGTGGCTGATGGAAGCGGAAGTAAACACCCATAGCTAAACACTGAACTGAACTCCTGGAATTCAGCTGCCGGGAGGGAGGAGTGATGAGCAAAGGGGTCAAGACCAGGCTGGAGAAAACCACAGAAACAGCTGACCTGAACAAGGGGAAGCTCATGAACCCCAAACTGATAGCTGGGAAGCCAGCATAGGACCAACCCAGACTCCTGATCGTGGATGTCACTTAGGAGGCCTGGGCATTCTATGGGGCCTCTGGTAATGGATCAGTGTTTATCCCTAGTATAGAAACGGACTTTGGTATTGCATTCCACATAGAAAGATACTCTCTCAGCCTAGATACACGGGGGAGGGTCTAGGCCCTGCTCCAAAGGATATGACAGACTTTGAAGATCCCCCATGGAAGGCCTCACCCTCCCTGAGTAGCAGAAAGGGGATGGGATAGGGGGTTGGTGGAGCGTAGGGGAGGAGGAGAGGGAAAGGGAACTGGGATTGACATGTGAAACAAGCTTGTTTCTAATTTAAATTTTAAAAATCTGAAAGAAAAAAAAAAGAAGCCTCCTTTCAATTCTCCCTCCAACCTCATAATGACAGTCAAGAACTTGTTGCTGTGACAGTAGTTCTGACTGAGTGGCAGTTTCTACTCTCAATCCTGGACTTCTCTGGTCCCTAGAGGGGAATGAGCTGGATGCTGAACCATACTTTCCCAGCACTTACGTCACCCATGGGAGGACCACTCTTGAAAGACACTGTGTCTCTAAGGACCTGTCACTGCTTACTCTTTGGTACTTTGCAGATGTCACCAAGCATCATAGACAGAGTTTTCTGGGACATTGCAGTCTGAGGAGCACCAGTTAGGATGGAGTTATTTGAGTCATTTACCTCATCACCCTGACTCCAGCTTGCCAACTGACTGTTGTTTCAATCAGGTTAAAAATCTCAGATGAACCATCTGTCTTTAGCCAGTGGCTGAGAGCAATGGGACTGGGACATTTGGGTATCTTCAAAGAGACATTAGCCCCTGTTTGATTAATTAATACATAGGACTCTAAGCCCAGTCCTGGACTGTTGGAACAGCTTGGGTAAATGCCCTGCTCCAGACAAAACTCTTAGAGATGGGCCCAAGCTGTGGCCACCACTTTCCACAGGGTTCTAAGTCCCAGAGCCCTGCAGATGACAGAAAGAGAGAGACTTTAAAATGACTCATTTTCAGTCATTCCATGCAGCCACCCCTCACTCCAGAAGAGCCCTGAATTTGTCCCAAGTCACCCAAAACAGGACAGGATCCTATCTAACATAAGAATACCCAGAGCCTGGTAGTCCACAAGTGCCAGGACAGTGTCAGTGTGATGCCAGGGAGTGGGACAGGAGCTGGACAGGGTAAATGGGGGGCAGGTAAGGACTCTTCAGGAAAAGATGGCATCCAGAGACCCTATAGGTAAGATAGTGCTTGGAAACTTTTTCTGCAAAATACATCCCCAGCCACCTGCCACAAAGATACTCACATAGGAGGCCCTCATGTACTAGAGTCAAGTTACCCAATTCAAAATCCCTGCAGGCAGTTTCTCAGCCTCCTGTAGGTTTCAGTTCAGAAACCACGAACTCAAAAATTTTTTAAAGCAATGTTTGCTTACAGCATGTGATCTCATGGATAATATTTCTAGTTAAAGAGAAAACTGTGAATAGCTATCCTTTCCCTGGAACCAGGATGCCCGACACAGTGAGGGATGAACTGTAAATGGCCTGGCCTGATCTCTTGGCAAACAACTGAAGACATCCATGTAACCACACATTATACCTTTCCCCCTGGCTACCATTTCAGATGTGCAGTACACACTTGCTTCATTCTGTAAAGCTGATCTTGTAGCTAGCTACATCTTCTTTTGATGTGGGGCATGTATTTTCAATTTTTATCTTCCCCTCTCCCTCTTGATGATTTTCTTTAATAGGAAGGTAGTACTACATTGACAGAATGTTTTAAGTCTGTTTCACAGGTGTGTGTGTGTGTGTGTGTGTGTGTGTGTGTGTGTGTGTGTGCCTAAGTAGCAAAGCAAATGCCCAACACATGTACTTCTCTGGGTTTGATCCCAGAGTTGGTTCATACACATTTGTTAAGAGAAGCTTATTCTTTGTGAGGAGCCGTTCCACCCGCCTGGTTCTAGATCGGCATCAGTCCCAAATAAACACACGGGAAGCTATATTAATTATGAAGCTGTTGGCCTTGCTTGTTTGTTACTGGCTAGCTCTGACTTAAGTAATTACCCCATAATTGTTAATCTGAGTATGTTTCTTACCGGAGAATAGTTCCCGGCTTCCTACCCCATGCGGTTACATCTCGAACTCTCTTGTCTTTCTCTTTCCCAGAATCCTCCTCGACTCCTAGTCCCTCCTATCTAGGTTTTCTATAGGCTCAACAGTACTTTATTGACAAATAACAGGACTTCCCCAACACACATTGTTTAGTTTTTCCTTAGAATGTTTCCCAGTCTTATTTATCACACCCAAAGGGCAGATGTCACTCACTACGGGCACTGGTTAGCGTCGCTTACTGAGTTCCACTTTTCTGGAGATTGCTAACTCACTTGAAAGTGAGCTGAGGAGGCTGTGAAGAAGCCACTGGCCACCCAGGGCCAGGGAGGTGAGCTGAGGAGGCTGTGAAGAAGCCACTGGCCACCCAGGGACAGGGAGGTGAGCTGAGGAGGCTGTGAAGAAGCCACTGGCCACCCAGGGACAGGGAGGTGAGCTGAGGAGGCTGTGAAGAAGCCACTGGCCACCCAGGGACAGGGAGGTGAGCTGAGGAGGCTGTGAAGAAGCCACTGGCCACCCAGGGTGCCTCTTGCTCTAGCATGTGTCTGGATGAGACAGCAAAGGCTCTCTCAAGGGTATCTTAGTTCATCCAAAAGGGGATGCTCAGAAATGCTGCATTTCTTCCTGATTCCATTCTACGACAAACTGTCATAATCTGTCACTCTCAGGAAGCACTGAGTGTAGCCTGTGTGTACCAGTTCAAGGGATCTTCCGTCCTGTGCTGTCATATACCATGTGACAGGCATAATGGTGCGTAGTAGAGTAGATAATCCATAAATACAGTCACTTCCTCCCCCCAAAGTATTAAATAAATATTCCAGGAACAAATAACACATCTGTTTTAAATAGCATTGCTGTGATTATCCTATCTCATTAGCTAGTGTTAACTTCATATTGTGGCTGATTCATAAGGTAAATTCTTATAGATATGGATATGGATATAGGGAAAACATCATATACCTAGGATTTGGTGCTACCTATGGTTTCAGATACCTCGCCAAGGCTTTGGGGCTTACCCTCACAGATGGTAGGGCTATATTTGCCAAATTACTATGTGATTTTAGACAAGTCACTTGACTTCTCTAGCCCTCGTTTCAGCAAAATGGAGGCCAAGTCTCTGCCATATTACCCAAGGGAATTAAAAGTGACTCACAGAAGTTGCTTTGCCCCGTACACAGTACTTAAAGGGACGCGGGATTGCTATCTTTGTTACACATACTCAAAAGCTGGCAACCAGTGCCCAGAACAGTGCCCTCTGCTCCAACAAACCACATCTTCCCTGATCCCAGGGCTCCTTATGTTGTAGCCCCGGGCTGTAGCCCTTACTCAGGAGGGAAGGCAGCTGTATGGGTGGAGCAGCGGAAGGGTGGAATTCCTGGAAGAAATTCCTACTGTCTCTACACTGAATACAGAGGCTGGGGTCCAGAGGGCAGTGGGGGAAAGGTCAACTACCACACTGGGCCTTCTACACACCATTCTGGGGACCACTGTGTTTCTGCATGACATAACCACTGAAGGGTCTAGCCACTAGCCCTCCCTAATGGAGGAACCTCCTTAGCCATTGAGCTGGAACCCTGTTCCAATCCCTCCAGCTCTGTCTCTCTTAGGAAGAATTCCCATCTTGCACTGGTGCCAACAATTTGGAAGAACATAGAAACAATAATCAAAAGTTAGTGACACATACATTACACAAATATCCAATAATGTCCTTTGACAATACTTGTGCTCTAATAAAGAGTTGTAACCTTAAAAATAGAAATCACATTTCCTTTATCTCCAGTGTGTCACTCTGGTATCAGAGGCTGTGAGCAGTTAAGGTGTGTTTCTCACTGTGACGGGAATTTCATGTGGGATGTTTATGATTCCAGACTTTGCCTGGAGCGCCATATCAGCAATCATGATTCCTGAAGGCTGATTTGAAGGCTGTCCCACCCCACAGGGCTGGGTCTTCCAACAGTAAGCATCAGAGAGAGTGGCTGGGTAAGGGCACCCATCTTTCATCCCTGCTATGCACTGGCTTTAGTCTGAAATCAAAGTCTGAGAGCAAGGACAAAGGAAGGGGCTTAGTATGACATTTCCCTTCCCTGGACTGAAGTCATTAGTGACAGGGAAACAGGAAGAGGGCAACGCCTTGTTTGGAGAAAGGAAATGCAGAGGAAGTGTGGACAGGGTGGAGGGAACAGGAGCTCCCTGAAGGAAACTGTTCAGAAGGTCACTTGTAGCTCAGGGGAGATGCCAGCTGGAGGTGGGGTAGGCAACCAGTCCTGACTGGGGACAGAAAATGGATAGCCACTCCCAGGATTGTACTATAAGGTCAGTTTACAGGAGACATTGTTGGCCTTTCCACTGGACACAAAATGTAAGCCTAGGAGTCACACACATCTTGGTCCTGGGTTTTCCATCCAGGCTCAGCTCACAATGGCTGAGATGCAGTTCTCTTCACAAATCCCAGGGAGTCTGGCAAACTTAGTGAACATTAGAATGTGTAGGATCCCTGGAGGCCCTGGCCTTCCTAGTCAGCAGCATGGATTCAATAGGGCTAGATGTACCCGGGCCTGCCTTGATTAGGGAGCAGAGTTTCCCTTGCTACCACTTCTTTCTGCAGCAGGGTTCACTAAGAAATTTTCAGCAGGGAGAGGAGTTTTCCCTTAGCCTGAACATGACATCTTGAAGGTAATGAGTATAATGTTTTTACCAACATAGATAAAAGAAATAGAGTAAAACTGAACTTGAATCATCCTGTGAGACAGACAGGAGGGCTTCCTGGATGCATGCATGCATTTGTATGGTGTGATGGATACTCCCAGCTGTTCTCTTCAAACCCTGTGTGTGTGTGTGTGAGTGTGTGTGTGAGTGTGTGTGTGAGTGTGTGTGTGTGTGTATGTGTGTGTGTGTGTGGTGCTAGAAATCAAAAGAAGGGCACTGACAGCCCTTGGAGATCTGATCCCACACTTTGCATGAATGTGAACTACCTACATAAAAACTGGAGCTTCATGTGGCCCAGCACGGTCAGTCTCAGAAGCTCAATCCCAAAGCACAAGTCTGAAAGGTTAATTGCAGTTTTCACTCCTGCACCTGAGACTAGGCTGGATTCCAAACTACAGTGACATTGTACTAAGAGTTCCCTGACATTATTTTCCTGTCCTTTAGCTCTTCAGTATCTCACTTGACACTTGTCTGTGTCACACAGTCAATTTACAGACTGGAAACTGTCCCACCTTTATTGTATGTGACATGAACTCTTCCAAACACAGATGGTTATGTGTCTCAGTGGGTAAAAATGATTATTGGGCAAGTTGGATTACCTGAGTTTGAGCCCCAGGACTCATATGAAGATAAAAGGAAAGAATAAACTCCATGAAGTTGTCCTCAGACACGCAATAGACATACACACACACACTAATAATAATAACAACAGCAACAATAATGCAATAAATAACTAAGAAATCAAAACAAAACAGGATTCATAGAGCTGATCCAAGAGACAAGACTCTCCTCCCCACCCTGTCTTTTGCCCACACAGTCTTTTCTTTACCCCCTCAATGGATTCTGCATCCCTATCCTAAGTATCCACAGGAGCAAACAAGGGATGAAGCTGAGCTGTGACCTTCAATGCTCTGTGCAGGACATTGTGTGAGGCCACAAAGAGCAGGACAAGAAATCCGGGGAACTTCGTTTTTTATGCGAGTCAAGCTGTCATAGAACTTCCTCTTTCAAGCAGTGTAGACTTCTGCAAAGTAACGTCCATGGTGATGTACTCAGGCCAGGGCAATATAACTCACAGCCAGACCCTGTACACAAAGACCCCTATTCTCCTAGGGTGAGTGCTGCCTTCTGGGCCATCTCTGAGATTCTCCTGAGCTAAAAATCTTCATGTTTCTCCAAGACTTCAGGTTATCTGGTGAATCTAGGCTGAGGGCATTCCCAGAAAAGGCTTTGCTACCTATTAACTTCTTCAAAGCCTCTGCAGTCTTCATGCCACCTCTGCTGGTGTTGTGATGCCCTGTGGCTGCAAATTCCTTGCCATCGCTTCATGACTGAAACTTTCATTCCGTGCAAACCATAAGGCAGTCACAAAGAAAGTGCTCCAAGTATGACTAAGCAGTTTCAGCATGCTTGAGCAATGCTAGCAGATGAATATGAGTACAGAAACCTAACATGCATGTCACAGCTTTGCAGTGCTCTGAATCCCAGATGGACCTTAAGATCTGGAATCCTCAGGTACACCACAAAAACATGGCCCGCAGAATCACTTGACCAGAACTCGTGGGGGCTCACAGAGATCAGGGAGCCTGTAGGGGTCTGACCTTGGTTCTCTGCATGTATGTTATGGCTGAGTAGCTTGCTGATAGTGGGAGCAGGGGCCTGCCTCTCTCTGACTCTTTTGCCTACTTGTGGGACCCTTTTCCTCCTACTGGTTGCCTTGATGTGCTGGTCTGTGCCTGATTTTATTGTAGCTTGTTATACTGTGTTTGGTTGATGTCTCTGGGAGTCCTGCTCTTTTCTGAGGGGGGCAGTGAATCTGGAGGACAGGGGAGGTAGGGGGTAGAGACTCAGGGAGGGAAGAGAGGAGAAACTGATCTGTCAGGATATAATATATAAGAGAAGAATTTAAGAGGGAGGGAGGAAGATGGAGAGAGAGAGAGAGAGGGAGAGAGAGAGAGAGAGAGAGAGGGAGAGAGGGAGGGAGGGAGGGAGGGGGAGAGAGAGAGAGATCTGGAATCCCGAATGTTGAGTACCCAAGGTGTCACAAAGCAAAAGTGTAGTAACTTGGAGCCTGCTATCATCTGTCAAGACATGAACAGTGGCCTGCTGTCTGTTCATCATGGACATGGACAGTAGGAGGGTTAGGGGAGGAGCTTTGAGCCTCAGAGTGTGGCTGCTATTACCCTTCTATAGACATCAAGATGGACCCTAGCTTGGACAGGACCTGGATTTTTGGTAGACATAGCTGCAGAGAAGGAGGTTGGAGTATCCTAGCTGGGGACACCTCCACTTTTACCCTGGCCCTCTTTGGAGGGAAGCCATAATCTGCAGTGGTAGTTCCTACCAGGCCTTTCTCACTGGGTATCTTCAACAGCCTGGAGAGATCTGGGCAGCAAAGAAGCCAACCATGCCCTCTGCTGGCAGAACCTTGCTCAAACCTGAAAGCCAGTC
This sequence comes from Mesocricetus auratus, assembly GCF_017639785.1. Classification (NCBI taxonomy): domain Eukaryota; kingdom Metazoa; phylum Chordata; class Mammalia; order Rodentia; family Cricetidae; genus Mesocricetus; species Mesocricetus auratus. The sequence goes on from NW_024429189.1 coordinate 114,695,613, forward strand.
TGTAAAATTCTTCTGCACATTTTCTCCCTCCAGGGTTTGATCCCTCAATGCCTGTCCTCTTGAGGCATAGAAAGTGTTGTCTGAGAGGTAGGAGGCAGCCCCATTTGCGGTTTTGCAGACAGCTGGTCCTGGCAGGAATTCTGCATTTGGGCCACAGAAGGGTAGCCTGTGAGTGCCTGGCACACAGTGGCCGAGCTTGTCTAGTGCCATTCATTTCCTGTCCAGCAAGCCCGCATGCTACACAGGAACCCGGAACAACATATGTACTCTTTAGCATTGAAATTACCTTTCTCCATTCATAAGCCTCTAAGGAAAAGCCACTCTGATCGTTTGTGGCCTTAACTGACCTTTTTCTAAAACAGCATTGCCTATCCAGAGCCTTACTTTATCCATCTAATTAGGCTCACAAATGCATTTGGCAGTTTTCAAAAGAGAGATCCAGCCTTCCAGGAAAGTGACAGGGTTGCAAGGAAGACATTTAACAGACAACAGCAAGTTTGAAAGGGAGCCCCAGAAACATTGCTGTAAACGCTGCCACAAATTTGCTTTTCTGTTGAGGTCAAGCATGAAGCAGCCCAGTGGATGGCATAGACAGTCACAATTAAGCTAAGGCACATCTGCAGACCAGCCACCTGCCTGACCGTAAAAAAAAAAGAATATCTGGACACCAGGGACCAAATAGACTAACAGGGAAGGCCAGGGACAGGACCCAGCACATGATCCCATAGCACATGAGGTAACATTGCTAGACCCCGCCATATGTCTTTGCAAAGATTTCTCTTCCTCCTATGTGGAGATTGGGTAAAAAGGTCACATACGGCTGGCAGGAAGAGCAAAGAGGAAGCCCCACTCAAGTCTAGGGAAAGGTAGGTGGAAGCATGGAGAACAGGGCCTAAGAAACTATGTCTTAGAAATGATGTGTTGGTGGCAACTGTCACTTCTCACGGCAAAGCCGGCATCTCGGCCTTGTCTATATACCACATCACCTGGAAAGCTTTGCAAAGGATCTGACTTCTAATGCCTAGCCACCTGCATTAAGCCCAGATTCTTAAGATGTAACTGAGGCTTGAGAGCTATGGCCTCTTCAAAGCTCTTCTGATGTGGGCTGGATGGCACCTTCGTCCGAGAGGTCCCCTCAGGGACAGTCTGGCTACAGGTGCATGAGTCTTCATGGCCAAAACAAAACAAAGGCTAAGCTGGTGTCCTCCGAATTGCAGTTAATTTCCTTGCCTCTTCTCTGGAGCACACCAGGTTTATAAGGGGAAGAAGAGTCCCAAACCGGCCCCTTCCAGCATCCATACCGGGGAAACGGCTTGTGCCTGGGCTGGGCTTAGATGGTACACTAAGTCACCTATCATTGTGATACCATAGGAAATGGTGAGGCAGTAGCTGATGGTGGCCTGTCATTAGTGAAGGGAGCATCTACCTTACAGAAACACATCCTGTGCTAAGATCATTTGACATGGGAGAGAGGACTACCTGTCTGCTAGTAGGAATTACAGACTCCACACAGGCAGTGCTAGGAGTAGGATCCTGGTTTCTAGTGTTTTCTGCCTCTCCCAGCTCTATTCATTTGGGATGTTTTCCAGGAGAAATGGCCTCCGTTCACTGTGAGAAAGGGTACACACATTCCTGAGATATCTGATGAACAAATATTATTCAGCGATCCATCCTGCCAGGCACATTGTGTGGATGTGGTTTGCTTTCCCCTCTTCCAGTAGGAGGATGGCCTAGCTGGATCGCCATCTGTTCCCACCCTTTCTCCTCTCTGCTTATCGCCTTTCCCCTTCCCTTCTGACTTCTGTGTTTGGGTGCTGTGTCCCTATCCATTGAAATGTTTGCCTCAAAAGGAACTAAGTTGTTTTTCAGCAGGTGTAAGGGGCGGGGGAGATTGGGGCAGGGAAGGGGAAAGAAGAGGAAGAAAGAAAAATTTAAATTCAAACTAACCTTTACTAAAAATGGCAAGTGCCTTCTAAAGAGGCAACCTTTCATGTTCAGTCACCCATTTAAATACACCAATTAAAAGAACCAAATTAATAGCAGAAAGTGTATATTTATTCAATGTGGCCACACCGAGGAAAGGAACAGAGATCCCAGACATCCTCCAAGTCTGTCATTAGTGTCCTGAAGTTTAAACATAGGATCAAGGATATGTATATCTAAGCACAGCTAAGCAGTCCTGATTAAGGTGTGGTTCCAACCACACCCATCATCATCATCTGGGCTTCAGTATCTTATAAGGATGTCTGACAAGTTGCTAGAACTTCATGAAATCCCTTTTGGGAGACAACTTGCCCCTAGGGATGGGTCCCTTTCCTTTGTCTAGCATGAGATTCCTAAAGAAATTCCCATTTCTCTGGACACATTGTTTCCACATTCTAAGAGACACAAGGATCTCTTTAGAATGTATACATTCCTGCCAGGCTGGTTACACTACCTTCCAGTAGTACCTCTTAGTCCACACTCTTAGCAGACCTGAGTCTTCAGAAGTCACCCGTGTACATCATATGTCCAGCATGAGCATGCTCACAGACCCTGGCAATGTCTAAGTGGCCACCAGTTATTTCCAACCCAGCACAGGCCATGTTAAAGAAGCAACCAAGGCAAGGGAAAGCATCTCTGGATGGATTACCCAGTGACTGCTCAGGTCAAAGATGGTACAAGCAGACAAGATGACAGTATGCTCTTCTAAGAACTTCTTGAAGGTAATGACCAAAACTACAAAACCAAAGAAAAATCACCTCACCATTCATAAAACATAACCAGAAGCTTTGTATCTGTCTGGTCCTTGGGTCTTCGGGGACCATGCCTAGGATGAGTGATAGACTGGGAAGGATCACTAAGAAAAGCAAACATCCAGGGGCCACACTTATTTGCTGAGAACAAGATGTCTGCTTTAAAATATCGCAGAACAACATCTGTGATCAGCCCTGTACTTAGCAAATGTACTTACATTTTGCATCTTCAGCACTGTGGAAAATTTCCCATATAACCTAAGGATGCCAGACAATGGGACTTGAGTCAGCATATACTCTGATCTGGCTCTGTTTTATCTCTAGTTTATGTGTGGAATGCTGCAGGAATAAGAGACAACATTCGCTCAGGAACTCTTGGGCCCAACATGTGCCAGGCAAGCTCTGCTGTGGATGCTGTAGTTGTAGATACAGAGAATACAGGAGAGCTCTATGCACATGGGGTTTATGTTTCAGTAGGGGTAGTTCAGATAACCAGAAACAAACACTGCACTAGGAAAGGGTTCTTCCCCCAAAGTAGTTTTAAATGGTATCCTGCAGCAGGGACTGCATAGACTGTGTCCTGTGGCAGGGTGCTCAGAGACAGGGTGTCCACTTAACTGGGGACCTGATATGAGAGTGAGGATAACTGTAAAGATCCTGAGCAGGGCCTATGACTGGAGTGGTCAGAGAATTCAAGGAACTCAGAGGCTAACGGGGCTGATGTGGCAAAGAACAAAAAGGAAGTCAGTGTGTTAAGGCGGAACTACACCAGAGTCCACCAAGAGAGATGTTTGTCCAGCAGGAGGCAGATCCCAGCATCATTTTTAGGGCTGGAGATGAACTAGAGAAATGGCAGTCTATGCCTGGGACAGCAAGAGTGTGTTGTGAATTCTGGTGTGGAAAGCCTATACTAGCAACTCTATGGGAATAAATCATAACAAAAGAAACACCCAAACTTATCCTTAGCCTGTCTCTGAAACCAAAATGTTATTGAATGCCAGCCCTGTTTGATGGTCAATAAAGATCTTTAGAGAATAGGATCAAGAATGAGAGACACTGTGGAAACCAGCAGTCTTTCCTCAAAACATTAAATATATAACCACCGTGGGATGCATCTGTATATAGCAGTAGGAAATGACTCCAAGTCACCATACCTAAAAGATACCCTGATGACCATGTTTGATAGCCAAGCTATCAAACCAACCTAGGTGTTAACTAAGAGACCAAGAAGCCCATTTAAAAAAATGTGGTGTACTCGTCACAGAAACCTCTTTTCGCAGTAGACGGCAATTGGCTTAGAGAACCACAACTGCTCATGGTGCATGGAATAAGACTATGAAATGCTCTGTCCTATGTGAGACATCCATGCCATACCACTCCTCACAATTACTGTGGAAGATGACTGAAAATGCTGCAAGACTCATAAGTGGTGGATGACCATAAGAAAGCAGTGTTTTTAGGTGCATATGAAGTGCACAGAAGTTGAGACAGCATGCACAAAAAACCTTCCAGAATGAAGTCCTTCCCAAATAGTACCACCCAAAGAGGGCCAAGTGTTCCAATCATAAGCCCACAGGATACATCTCTCACTCAAGTCACATCTGGGTTCCCCCTAAGTCAACAGAAAAGAATACCTTTCCTTTAAAGAAAATAAAATGCCTTAAGGCTGGAGAGATGGCTCAGTAGTTGAGTGCACTTTCTTCACAACCCTGAGGACCTGAGTTAAATCCCAGCATCACATAAAAATCTTGGAATTGTCCCAGACATTCCTGTAACTCCAACATTTACACATGAAAATCACTGAGACTTGATGTCTGCCAGCCTAGTAAAAAAATTGAGCCCCAGGCTCAGGGAAGGACCTTACCTCAAAGAAAAAAAGCAGAGGCATAAAAGAGGACACTTGATGTACACAAACGCACAGACCTTGATCACTTGCAAATAAACACATAGTTTTAAAATATAATATCATTTACACTGATGCAATATGAATGACCATGGTCCAGGAGCACAAACTCAAGTATGTAGATATTGAGCCAAGTGGTTTCATGGAAGAAGCGGCATGAGCCCTGCAGCCACAGAAGAGAGAAGATTATAAATCAATGCATTTATTGAACATGCTGTCAGCAGCTTAAGGAAAGTGGGACTCTGCAGAACAAAGTCTCTCTCCCATAGATGCAGGTGTTATAGCATTCTTGGCTTTAGAATTGATGTGAACTGATGGCCAGCTAAACACAACAACATTTCTAAGAACTACAGTTCACAGACACAGAAATATTAGGACAGATACAGAAGTTGAGAGTAAATGCCTTTTAAATGCACTAAGGTGGCCAGAGATAACTTTGGCTCACAACCTACAATGCTCCAATATGAAATCACCACATTCTAGTCAGCCAAGGTCAACAGTCTTCAGGTGCCTAATACAATTGTAGCTTCTTCAAAGGGCTTCAGTACAAGCCAGTGTTAGTAGTTGAGTGTGTAAGGTTAATCCCATGCAAGGAGTTTCAAGAAAATACAAGTCCCACAATCCTTGATCAAAAAAAGTAAATAGTGATGCAAAATCCACAAAAAAATCAATAAAAAGTTAAATTTGAAAAAAGAATAAAGGATCAGCACATGTATTAAAATTATGCTTCCTTACACTGTAGTAGCCTAAAAGTGAAGTTTAAAAATTAATTCTATTTGCTAAAGATGAAAAATAGGATACTTAGTAATAGGTTTAACTAGAGTAATACAAAAAGGTAAAATATATAAAAATCGTACTGAAATAAATCACAGAAGACTTGAGCAAATGAACAGATCCCCGTTTTTATAGATTGGAGAACTCATAGTTGTGATGGTCATAACTACCCAACAAAATCACACATACACTAATTTGTATACTTTATAGATTTACTTTGTACTTGACTAACAAGTACAAAAAGGAAGAAAAGAAAAAGACACCGAACTTAACAGAAACAAGCCAGAGATCCTTACCTTGATCTACATGGTGACACACTACATGATGAGCCCTTCGCAACTGTTCCAGACTGACCTCCATCTCCCTTTAAATATCAAACTTCCAGCTAAGGACTCTAATGAGAGAACAAGATGGAATCAGGCATTTAGTGATTATGTAACTGAGGACTCGTGCAAAAAGTGGGTGGGGATCAGACTTCCTGTTGTCCCTACAGGATGATCCTAAAGCTAAAGGCAGCACTTACAAAGCTTCAGTGCAGAAGTTACCAGCTCTTACACCTGAGAGCTGCCTGTCATGGAATATACTATACTTCCTTCGCGGCCCAGTCCAGCATAGATGCTTGGGCCTCCTTCTGGAAACTTCAGAGGGACACAATTCTCTCCATGACACAAGCAGTGTCTCATTCCTTTCACGGTAGCTTGATGTCATATCCTCCTGCCTCAGTCCCCTCAGCAGATTCCGGCAGACAGATTCCAACTTCTGGAGGTTCTATACAAACTCCTGTGACCCTTGAGAGACAAACTAAAGGATACAAACAAGGAATGGCGACGTGGAGGCAGTCATGGAATCCAAAGAGGCAGGAAGCTCTAATTGCTGCTAGGCACCCTTCAAACCTGGTGAGATACTGATGCCTCAGGGGAGGCGTGCAAAGGATGCAGCCTGCAACGCTGCATTCATCCAGGAGTAAAAGACACAAGCCTGGCCCCAGAGGCCTCAGCTACTTGGCCAGCCCCTTAGAGATTGCTCAGGCTTGGAAGAGCCCCTTTCCCAAAGGCATGACCTTTTCTAGGAGAAGCACCAGAAAGCTGCTTAATATCAAGGCGTAATAACCTGTGTTATTTAGCCTCTCTAAAACAACTGTGAAGAACCATCCAAGCATCAGAATCCCATCGCAGGATGGAGTCTCAGAAGAGTTGATACACAGGCACTTTTCCCCTCCCCATCTCCTAGCCTCCCTAGCCCGTCTCTGAGGTGATCTCAGGAACACAGTTCATATGGGGTTTTGCCCTTTCTTCTGATCTCAGGATCTATCTTGCTGAAAGCCCAACCAGCATATCTTCTCTTGTTCTGTGTGGGACACTTCTTCCTGCTGTCTAAAGACCTTAGCTCCAATTCCCTTGGCTGCTACAAATGTCTTTTGGGAGCCAAAAGACATGGCTCTTTGTCTTTGCATCTGCCCACTCTCTTCATTAACCAAAACCCATTATAGCCATGTTAGCAGGAGCTTGACAATGTTTGTTGAACTTTACACAGCCAGGCTTATTGACCATAATAAGACAAGGTGACTACCAAAACACCCATCTGAGGACAACGAACAACAACCTTGAGTAAAAATCATAGCCTCTCTGGGCCTCTGTGTTCTTCACTATGAGAGTGATGAAATAGACCTAAAGCTAACACCAACCTAAAAATGATCATTGATACACTTGAATTAAGAATGTCAGAGGGAGCTACTATAGGTTTGAGAAGAGATCTGGTACTAGGGAGACTTTCAGAGATCTACAAGGATGATACCAACTAACAATCTAAGCAATAGTGGAGAGGCTCCCTTAAATGCCCTCCCCCCCATAGTGAGATTGATGACTACCTTATATGCCATTCTAGAGCCTTCATCCAGTGGCTGATAGAAGCAGAGGCAAAACACTGAAGCAGTTCAGCTAAACACTGAACTGAACTCCTGGAACACAGTTGCAGAGAGGGAGGAATGATGAGCAAAGGAGTCAGAACCTGGCTGGTGAAACCACAGAGGCAGCTGACTGAACAAGGGGGGAGCTCATGGACCCCAGACTGGTGACTAAGAGGCCAGCATGGGGATGATCCAGACCCCCTGAATGTAGGTGTCAGTGAGGAGGCCTCGGCAATCTATGGGGCCTTGGGTAGTAGATCAGTATTTATCCCTGGCATACAAATGGACTTTGGGTGCCCATCCCACAATGAGGGATGCTCTCTCAGCGTGGTCACATGAGGGAGAGCCTAGGCCCTGCCCGTGATGATATGACACTTTTAAGATGCCCCATGGATGGCCTCACCCTCCCTGAGGAATGGAGGGGGGATTAGGGGCAGGGGTAGGGGCGGGGGAGGAGGGAAGGATGAGGGAGTTGCGATTGACATATTAAGCAAGCTTGTTTCTAATTTAAATAAAATTTTAAAAAAAGAACGTCAAGTAGCAACTGTTTTAACCTTCACAGGATTGGTGCATCAACTCCTCCTACTGATCCTGCTTTCAGTGCCAGTGAGCATTCTGAGAGAATTTAGAGGGGACAGGGAAGATAAGTGTGTGAGTTCACGTATCTTCCCAGCCTTCCCCTATGAGGAAAGGGTTAAGGATGAAAAAATGTGTTTCCTCTCAGCACTCCCAGCTCTGAGTAGCTCTTTCCTTAGCAACAAAACAGCAGTTCAGTGCATGCTTTTATTTTCCCCCCCAATTAGAGCCAATCTAGCATCTTGCTGGGGCTAAATGCCAATGGAGATAGTCACCAGGACAGGCAGACCCAGGAGCTGTGGGCTATTGCTCTTTCTCTTCCTCTAACTCTCAGGGAGACAATGGCAGGATCCAGTTGCTTATCTGCTTGATTATCCCAGCAGCTGCTGCCTGGTCTGGTTGCGGTAGGGCCACAAGGCCCTTAGCACTGTCTTTCTGTCTTGTTGGGAAGACAGAGGGAGGTTCATTGAAACCCCAGCAAATGATGCAAGTGCTCTTACCCAAAGAATAAGGGACATAAAATGTCATCACACTAAAGAATTGGGAGGAGTAAATTACAAAAGATAAGAAGCACACAGGATGACCTTCTCAAAGAGCAGCCACAGACGTCATTGTCACCACTGTCTGAACTTAGACTCACAGGCCTGGGATCATTGACAGGGACTCTGGTGACGTACTTCTCCTACTATCATCTTCTGCTGACACTAAAATCCCTGTGAGTGTTTATGACTGAGAAGCCTAAGTTTTCCAAAATTTGGATTGCAGGACCTGATTATCTGCTTCCTGAATAGCTGGCTGGAAACATGTTGTTGTTGAGTCTCTCGTTTTCTCAGTAGGCAGTGTGTCTCTGTAACTCCATCTCTCAGGAATGAGTATAAGAGTCAGAATAACTCACACATGAGATGGGTGATCTTGACTTCCAACAAGTTTCTCTACTTGAGAAGCCACAGCTTGGAAAGCAGGTGTTATTTAATGATACCAATGAGTACGTTGACCTGGGTAAGCAGTGGTTGGCCAGAGAAGACTCGAGGTGACTAGACATAACAGTGGATCGAGGAGGATACATTTGGAAATCTTGGGAAATATCTCTGAGTGTTCTGCTCAGACCTATCTATACTTCCTAGGACCTGATATCACCTTCCCTAAATATACATGTCATTGAATGGACTTGTATAATGTCCCCCTCCTATGCTCACTCCACCAAGGACTTCTGTTCATCTCTCAAAACCAGCTCCACTGTGGAGTTTTCCGGTAGTGTTCTTTCAGCATCATCCAACCTGTGACCAGGACTATGAGGAGAAGTAACACCAAGGGCTGCACTCCCTAGCTCTGAAAGAAGTACTGCTTTGGGTGGGGCACACCTCGTGACTAAAAGTGAGAGGAGTTATTAGGGACAGACTTCTTGTCATCACAAGCACCACAGATTGTCCGCTTTGGATCATCTCTCCACATTAGGAAGAGAACAACTGGGCAGACAATCCCAAGGAAAGAGACAAGGCACCTTCTGAAACATGGGAAGCTATAAATTCAGAGCCGATAATCACAGGTAACAAAGGCTAGGCCTGTGAAAGTGGTGACAGAATCAGGAAGAAGATCAGAGTAGGTCTTCTTGCTATTCAGCCACTGCCCTTTTCTCTCTAGAGAGACCTGCACTTGGGTGTCTTTAGAAATGAGTCCCCTGAGCCCCATCCTGCTTATTGGCAGCTGTGTGGACAAACCTTCCCAAGGGATCAGTGGGCCATATAAAAGGTCAAGGGAAACAGCAGGATTGTGCATGAGGCTCAGGAGTGAACTGGAGTGACCTCTTGTAGTTCAGTCCCCTCCCTCAGTCTCTTTCCAGATCCTGGACCACACACTGCACACTGTACCTCCACTGCTGCACTGGGTGGAGGTTGCAGGACTAAGGAGCAGAGAGCCACCCAGGGACCTCAAGGACCCCAGAGCAGAAGCACTGAGACCTCCCCCTGTTGCTGGTCCTAACGGGGGAAGGAGGGTACTCCTCCTTCCTGAGGTAAGGGTCCCAGAGCAATGTGCCTTCCCCAATTCAAGGATTAATGCAGTAGCAGATGTACACAGAAGTCTTCCTAATAGTAGGACTGGCTGAGTATCACCTATATATTTATTAAAAGGAATAAGAAGATATAAGATTCTATCTGGTATGTAGTCACTCATATATGGATTTTAGACATGAATCAGGGGAGTGCCAGCATACAATCCCATTGCCAGAGAGTCTGGGAAACAGAACCTTCATCCAGTGACTGATGGAAGCAGAGGCAGACACCCACAGCTAAACACTGAACTGAACTCCTGGAATCCAGTGACAAAAAGGGAGAACTGATGAGCAAAGGAGTTAAGACTCCTTCCCATAGAAACAGTTGACCTAAACAAGGAGGAGCTCTTGGACCCCAGATGGATGACTGTGTGGAAAGCATGGGACTGACCCAGACCCCCTGAATGTGGGTGTCAGTGAGGAGGCCTAGGCAACCTATGGGGCCTTGGGTAGTATCTATCCCTGGTGTACAAATAGTCTTTGAGTGCCCATCCCACAATGAGTAATGCGCTCTCAGCCTGGACTCTTGTGGCAGGGCCTAGGCCCTGCCCTGAATGAAACGACAGACTCTGGATATCCATCATGGAGGGCCTCACTCTCCCTGGGGCTCGAAGTGGAGACTGGGGAGCCTGGTGGAGAGGGTGGGGGAGGAGGGAAGGGGGAGCTGGGATTGACATGTGAAACAAGCTTGTTTCTAACTTAAATTTTTAAAAAGGGGGAGGGGGAGATTCTACCTGGGATCAGGCACAGGGCAGGCAGCATCCTATCCAGCATCAGGAGGGTAGTTACCAATCCAAAGCCAAACACCACATTCTGCCCCCCTCCATGGCACAGTCTCCTCATCCATCTGCCTTTAGTGATCCTTGCTTCCAAAGAGACCCCTCTGCAGCAAAGATCTGATGGCAATGAGCCTCTCTATGCCCTGTGCTAAGTGGCTGAAGATGTGTTGTTTGAGGGTCTAGTATCTTTCCAAGAATACTCCCTTTGAATAACTGACTTTTCTGAAGCTCCAATCTGAAGACCTCCCTGTCTTTCTGAGGCCCAGTAAGTTTTCCTTGTTTGTTCTCCTCAGTACCACCTTCTTCAGTAACCACTGTGACCCTTAGAATGTTGGTAACCACATTTATCAACTACCCACTGTGTGCCCAGGCTATAGATTAGAACTCAGTGGTTAAGCGAGCTCATCCCATTATGTAGATGGAGAAAAGAGGCTCCAAGGGTTTAATGAAGTTAGTTAAATAGTAGATATTGAGTCTGGAATTCAAACTCTCACTATTTGGGCTATAGCATGCTTTATTTGTTTGCTTAGTTTTTCCACAGCAGGTGGTCTGTGGGCAGAGTGAAGGGCTTCTGGAGTTTTGAAACATTCTAGCCTGTTGGGCCACTGAGGAAGCTGAAATACTACAGCTCTGCTTCCTTGGTTGTTGATGTCCTCCTCAGAGGGATTTGTGGGGTCACCCTGGGTGATGAGAAAAACAGTAACTGTATTTCACAGAGGAGAAGACTAAGGGACTGCAAGGAATCATTTGCCTCTGGACCTATAGTTATGCCAAGCTTAGGCTAGGATTGGATCTACTCAACCCCCTCTGGAGTCAGAGGACACAGACATGATCCCATTCCATCTTACAGAACCTCATCAAGATGTGAGACCTCAGGTTCATCCTCGTATTTGCATCTCCCATCAATTTCCCAGAGACAAGTCTCCAATCCCAACCTAGGAAGGTTAGGCTATGCTGGAGTGGTAGACACAAGTTTCAGACCTGATGCTCCCGGTAAGCACCCATCATGCACTGGGATTGTATCAGGCACAGACATACCTCTACCCACAGACGGAATCAGCATCATGAGAAATCAACAGAGCAGAATTTCCTTCTCCAGATGGGGTGCATGTGGGTCATTCCCAACTCATCACATAATGTTTTTACTTGATTAGCATCCCCATACAATCATTATGATTTTCAGCTTCATCATGGCACACAGTGAGTTCCATCAGGGATTAAACACCTTATCATAAGATCGGGTTTACACAACATTGCCCCAAATCAGGCTAGTGTCAACTCCTGAGCATTTTTAAAGTGCCCTGGGTTAAACTATCAAGGACAGTACAGAGAAAGGGCACTTTTTATAAAAAGAATTCTACTCTCGATTTTCTTTCTCTTTTTTCCTTAAGTTTTTCTTATAAACGTAAGAAATTTTGTTTGCTTTTTTGCCACAGCAGGTGGTCTGTGGGTGGATTGAAGGGTGTGTTTGCCTGAGTGTATCTATATGCACCACACACGTGCCTGGTGCCAGTAAAAGCCAGAAGAAGCCATTAGATACTCTGGAAATGGAGTTACAGGTTGTTTTGGTTTTGAGTTGTCCAATGTCAAAAAATATCAATAAGGAAACTGATGGGGAAGTCCTGTGTATATGTCAATAAAGCACTGTTGGCCAATAGGGAAGCAAGATAGGTGGGACTAGGAATTGAGGCGGACTCTGGGTAGGAGAAACACAGGGAGTCAAGATGTAGCCCGCCAGAGAAGTAAGATGTCCGGACACCTTTCTCCAGTAAGAGAAATACTTAGATGGGTTAAATACTTAAGTCAGAGATAGCCAGTAAGAAACAAGCAAATGGCCAACAGCTTCATAATTAATACAGTGTCCTGTGTGATATTTGGGGACTACAACATGGCAGAGACCAGGCGACTGGTGGGGAAAAACCAAAGCAGCTGGCAAGGATAAGGCTTCTCTCTACAGGAAACGAATAAAAGAAAGATGAATATATGTGAAAGGATGAAGGAAGGCTAAGTGAGTGAGGCTGGAGGATGTGGCTCTTTACCTAAATGTCTCAATCACTAAGTTTTTTTCATTGCTACAGGGGAGGGTCAGCTAGGAGCCAAGGAAACTGAGTGATTTTATCTATGGCTTAAAGATATTTAAGGACCCTCTATGTCCTCAAGTAGGAAATCCTTTACCCAGGGGTCAGTCCATGCAGGAGAAAGACTCAAGTTATGCAAACACCAGGCATATATGATCTGTAACTCTTGCAGCACCTACAATCGCAGCAAACACCCTAAGTAAACAAGTCATAAGCTTTGAGAAAAAGCAATGCATAGAGTGAAAGAATGCTGGAACAGGGTTAAGAGAAAAGGTAGCCAACTCCTGTTTGCATTTGAATCTGGCATAGGATCTTGAGAAAATGACAGAACTTCTCTATACAAATTTTCCCCAACTCTGAGATAGAAGGAAGAACTGTCACTTGTCTTGCCTGTCATTTTTATAAGTGCATGTGAGTTTTGGGCTCTTTGACATAATTTAAAGTGATCCCTACCCATCCTTTAATGTTCAAAGAACACTTTCAATCATGTTTGGCACCATAGGTATGTAATAGCTATAGTTTTGTTGTTATTGCTATTGTTATGGCTCCTATTGTTGGAATCTACTTTAGCACAGGGTTGGACTCTTCATTCTGTGCTGTTTGATGCCACAGGCCTAACTCCATCCTGAAGCCAGAAGGACAGGTAAAGAGTCTGATATCTCTGACTGAGGTTTTCTAAGATGTCCTGATTGATATTGTCCGTCTTCTCCCCATACAAAATAAGTCCTCTGACACCAGTAAGTGTTTTTTCTAGGCTATTAGATTCATGGAAAGAGCTGTTGAAATGACAATGTGGGCAAAGAAGTGTTTTAGTGACTGTCCCAACACAAGCCAGTCCTGCACCCTTCTCCATCTTTGCTCCTCAAAGACCCCGAGAAAAAGAGAATGTGGCACACCCTCTGACCAGCAGAAGGTTGCAATTTGAGAACTAGAACCAGGGTGAACTTGTGGGAGTGTTACTTTCCTCTTAACTGCTCCAGAGATGTTGATGACAGCTCAAGTGCTACCAACTCTAACTCCATTAATCTCAAGGTGAGCCAGATCTGCAGGAGTCTCCAGAGGTTGAGGTTTGTCGCCCATTTGAGGCACAGGACAGTCAAGCTCTTCAATTATCAGTTCAGCTGTAAGAGTAAGGCTCACTAGTTCACCTAACCTGCTTTAGTTACTTTATGTTTGCTTTCTGTGCAGTATGCAATTTAACAACTTGAATGAAACAAAAACAGCAATAAAGAGACCGAACCTTCTGTGGTGATCCGAATCTTTGAGTCAGTGGAAGACTGTACCTAGAGCATGTTTTTGACTTGCACGCCCATCAATCGAGGGCCATCCCTTTCCTATCTGACTTGAGCCCACCCTACCTTCCCCTACCCCTGGGAATTCAATTATTTTCTGTTTTACTCATCCTAGGGTAGATTTCAGGCAGCTCAAAATGACCACTGTGCTCAAGCCACACACCTAAAAATATGTAGCAGGCCCATCTTAAACTGATGATACGCCCTGACTTTCCTTTCTCAAGGAAACCAATGTGAGAAGCTGTGGAGACTCAAGCTCTCTCCCCATTCCCATTTTTAGACACCTGACCAAAACACAGTAATCCCCCTTGTAGCCCTGCACAGAACATGACAGGGCTCTTTCCAGGGCTCTGTGTGACTTGACTGTGTTGTCCTGTTTCTCTTGCATCTCCTTTTGCATGGGTGTATCTCTCTCATCTTGATAAAAAGCACAAAATATCACCTTGGTTAAGCATTCAAGTGGTGAGAATGATCCCAGAGTTTGGGGGCAGAGCAGTTGATGCCCAGTTCCAGGCAGCACTGAATTTGACTATCTTTCTGGAGAGCCAATAAGGAGGAGCCTGTCATACACTGTACAGCAGTCTTCTACTTCTCAGAATTTATTCTAAGAAAGGAAAGAGATGAACACTGATATATAAGTCCAAGATGGTTATATCACTCTTTTAATTATAATTATAAAAGTTTAGAATTTGGTACAATGATTAGGGGAAAGTATCTCGGGTAATAACATATTAAACTGTCATTAAAACTATGTTTGAAAGAAATGCTTTGTTCCACGGGAATGTATTTAGTATATGATATCAAGCTATGTCTTAAGGTTGAACAACAATGTATATTAAATAATTCCATTTAGCTCAGTTGTCTAAGTCTACATGTAGTTCTCAGAAAAATAAATCAACATAGAAAAATCAGCTCTATTTATATCCATTTATAATGGATAATATGAAAAAGGAAAGTTATACTTTTTGCTTGTAGGCCTAGCCTTTAACGGCTGAGCCATCTCTAGAGGAAACCATTATAAGTTGGAAAAGAGATCTGGCAGTAGTGAGATCTTCACAGATCTACAAGAATGACACCAACTGGCATTAAGGCCACCTTAGATGCCCTCCCCTGATAATGAGATTGATGACTACCTTATATGCCATCCTAGAACCCTCATCCAGTGGCTGACAGAAGCAGAGGCAAACACCCACAGCTAAAAACCAAACTGAACTCATGGAACCCAGTTGCAAAGAGGAGTGATGAGCAAAGGAATCAAGACCAGGCTGGTGAAACCCACAGAGGCAGCTGACCTAAACAAAGGGGAACTCATGGACCCCAGACTGATGCCTAAGAGACCAGAATGGGACTGATCCAGACACCCCCGCCCCTGAACCTGGGTGTCAGAGAAGAGAGGCCTCAGCAATTTATGGGACCTTGGAGAGTAGAACAGCTGGGAGGATTAGGGGGCTGGGGAAGGAGGGGAGGGAGAAGGAACTGAGAGTAACATGTGTAAAAAGTTAAATAAAAATAAATAAATTTGTAAAGATAGAAATCAAAAAAAGGAAAGGAAATTTAGAAAGCAATACCATTTATTAGCATACTAAAAGAATAAAATACTTGGAAATAAGCATAACCAAGGAGGTGAAAAACAGGTATATTGAAAACGGTAAAATATAAATAAAAGATATTTTAAAACGGGGATGTGGAGATGTCTTAAAGTATTTGCTGCATGAACATGAAGACCTGAGTTCTCTGCCCTGCAGCATGTATAAAAGCCAGCCAGGAAGGCAGGTGTTAATAATCCCAGTGCTGACAAGAGAAGCCTGGGACTTATTGTCCAGCCAACCTAGTGAACTGGTAAGCACAAACTAGTGAGAGACCCTGTTTCACAAAGCAAGGGAGATATGGAGAGAGATGGCTCAGTAGTTAAGAGCACTTATTGTTCTTGCAGAGGACCCAGGGTTGACCCCCAGCACCCACATGGTACCAGGGGATCCAATGCTTTCTTCCTACCCTCATGGATATCAAACACACACAGTGCACATGCATACATTCAGAAAAACACTCACATATAAAATAAAATGAATAAATCTAAGTTTAAAACATTTAAAAGTATCACAACATGTACACAGACTTGCAAATATTTTCTCCCAGTCACTCTCTTGATATTGTTTTTGAAATCCAGAAAGTTTTTTATTTGGGTATTGATTAGTTTATTCATTTTTACTTTTATTGCCTGTATTGTTGTTTTTATATAGAACAAATTGTAGCTACATTGAATGAGTCTTCTATGTTTTCATATAGTTTTAGCTCTTACATTTAGGGGTTTGACCCATTTTGAACTACTTTTGTATATGATGTCATGTGAGGCTGAATTTCATTCTTTTGCATTTGAACATACAGTTTTCCTAATACCAATGTTTAGAAGTCTGTCTAAACACATCAAATGGTCTTGGCACCTTTGCTGAAAAACTCTGGATCATACACGTAAGGGTTTAAACCTAGTGTCTTAATTCTATTCATCTATATGTTTGTCCTCACACTATCCCCACACTATTTTGATTACTATAACTTTCTGGTAAGTTTTGAAGTCAGAAAGACTTCCAACTTTGTCTTTTTTTTTTTCAAAAATTCTTCTGGCTACTTAGAACCCGCTGAAATTAATATGAAGTTTTGAATGGAATTTTGTAACTTTTACAGTAAAAGTGTTATTGCCATACACTACAGATACTGAATTAAATCTATTTACATTGGATAGTGTTCATAGCTTAATATTAAGAACCATTCATAAAAAGGTCTTCATCTGACCCAAGTATGCGGACTTTTCCATTATTTGCTCTTAGTTTTATTGTATTTATGCATGCATATCCAAGTGTGTGTTAATAGAGTAAGCATATGTGCCTAGGTGCCTGTGGAGGTCTGAAGACAATCTTAGAATATCCATGTACATGGGGGATACTCAGAATATGTAAACCACTATAACCAAGCTTCAGAAACAAAGAACGTGTTTCCAAAGATCTACTAACGCAATAAATAGTTTCCAACCCTGTAGGTGAACATAGGGGTGAATCTCAGCTCTGGGAAGACCCGTGACCCTGTTCCCTCTTGTCCTTTTGGGAGCTTCTCTCATCAGTCTTTGATATTTTTTTTCTAGTTTACAAACCCAGAAGTGACAGGCTGGATATCCAGGGGACCCTGCGCATGTCTCGGGATGTGCTTTCTCTGTCTATGCAGGTTTCTGCTCTTGGGCACTCTGGCCTGTGAGTTTCTAGCCATCTGGGCTTCCTTGAACTCCCACCTCAATCTTTTTAATTTCAAGACTAGACTCCAGGAAGCTCCAGCAGGAACTACCCTCTTGTTCTGTGACCTGGAAATTCTCAGGGCAGAAGCAGGATGGTCAAGGAGCACATATCTCATTTATTTCCTGGCCCTCGGGCAAAGGCCTGCTCTCTACTATATCTAGTCTCTCTCTCTCTCTCTCTCTCTCTCTCTCTCTCTCTCTCTCTCTCTCTCTCTCTCTCTCTCTCTCTCTCTCTCTCTCTGTCTCTCTCTCTCTCTCCCCGTCATTATTTCTTTCTTTGTCTTATTTTCTTAAGGTAGGTTCTCATAGCCCTAGCTAGCCTGCAACTTGCTACATAGACCAGGCTGGCCTTGACTTCACAAAGATCCATGCACCCCATGCTAAGATTAAAGACATGTACCACCACTCTCAACTTATCTACGATCTTGAAAAGTATTATTTTTGTTTGTTTCTCTTCATTTGCTTTGTTGTTGTTTGTTTTTTAGGCTAAATTTGCCCAAAATTCTACCCATCAGTCTACATTCTGTATAAAACCAGTCTTTTCTAGGGGAGAAAAAAACATGTTTAAAAAAATCCCAAATATATAGCTGGATCACCCTATGAGAGACCTTTATCTCACATATTGGAAACAATACTCCTTAATGCCAGGCAGGCCAATGCTCAGAAGCCATGGTGAATAGATCACCCACACCTGACCTCCTATAGCGAAAACCACACTGCCTGGCTGCCCCTAAGAGGTGCCAGCTAGTCAATGCTATATCCTGGTGCTAAATGAGACACACCAGCTAATCTTTGGAGACAACTGAATCTAGTCCTTTTTGCTTTTATAGAGGAAGAAATAAAATGTCACCAAATGTCAGGGTCAACAGAAACTGACATACCAGGAGATGAGACATTTCCACAGAGCCCTAGAGAATGCAAATATGCCTGAAAGGATGGTATAGGCGGTGGGGGAGTCAGAGAACCAGAAAAGAACTCCAGGACATTCTCCTAGAATGTCCACCCACGCAGTTCATTTGCACACATTGAGAGCATTTCACCTGAAAACTCACAACTTGGATTCAAGTGTTTCAGTTTTCAGATGAAGAGGTAAAATCTCCCCTGAATGTTTGATAGAGGTCAGATAGCAAGGCCAGCACTGACCTGAAATACCAACCAAGAAAACCTGGGACTTAGTGAGTCACTCTTGCATCAGGGTCACTGAGGGTGCTGACAAGCGGGATCGAGATGCAGGAGTAGGGGTTCCTGATTCCTGAGGTGTCCAGACAATTTGATATGATTAGATATACACTTCTCAACAATGGCATCGGGACACCTGCATGTTCAGATGCAAAGAATGAAGTTTAACCTTCACATGACACAAGACAATTCAAACCACAATTTTGTCATGAAGTGCCAAGAAGCAAATGGATGCAAGATGATTTGTGACAAGTAAGGCATCCATGATGACTGCTATTAATAACTATTACTGATGCCAAGCTGAGCTGGCAATTTTATGGAGGCTTGTTGTCAGTCTAAGGAGTGCTTTCCCAGCTCCATCACAAGCATTTTTAAAGCTCATTCTGGACATTGGTTCTCCATAACAGCTTGACCTAGTGAGAGTTCTGTCTGGAGAATAATTTGAAAGATTCTATAGAGAGTTTTTAAGTAGAGCCTTTCCCTATATGTGTGGTTAACTTAGAGCAAGGAAAAATGAGGGGTACTGGGAACCCCTGTGTAATTATCCTAGTAGTAAAAAGAGACACCTGCACCCCTCCATTAGGCAGTCAAACTACACAACAACACATGAAAAAGAGTTAAAATTTCCTAAGAATCCCATGCTGGGGGAAAGAAAAGGCTAGCTGGTGCCAGCCAGAGAAAAAGATTGCTGCCCAAAAAAAGATTTTACACAGTTCTGATATCTAATAAGAGCACCTGGCAGGAGAGACCTGAGCCCAAACAATGATGAGTCAATGATGGACCAGACTACATCTTGACCAGGACCACTTATCTAAACACACCTTTCCCCACCTCTAAAACAAAACATCGAATCAGCATGCCGAAGGCCGACTTGGGGAGCCCCTGGGTCTCTTTATCTGCTCCTCTCCCCAGTGTGACCACACTGAGTGATCTCTTTTCTCTGCTCCTCTCTATTGTGTATCTCTTTGGTTGCTATATTGAGGGAGGATGGCCACTCCTAGCTTGTTGGGACTGGCAGAGCCCAGGCTTTGCCTCTGTAACAACTCTGGTAAGATCCATGGGTAGAGGAGTAGAAACGAGATGTCTGAGGTCCCTCACAAAACTTCGGGAGCACCTTTTCCACTTCTTTGCTTCAGCCAAGAACTTTAATAAAATCGACAGAGCAAAGAGTCCAAAGGACAGGAGCCATGTGCTTTCAGGTCACTCTGCAATTAAATCAGAAACCCATGGGAAGATATTTGTCCTTGTGAATGTACAATATTTGTGCAGTCCCAGGACTCGGCCCCAAGGTCAAAGCAAGCCTCTGATTGCGTGGCTACTGATGAACAGATTAATATTTTACTTTGCTTGTATTTGTTGGCAAGGAACCTGCAGCCATGTAATAAGCCCTGACTGGACTGCACGGAAACACAGTAATGATCTGTTCATTTCTTTTTAATTCATAATCTATGTCAAATCTGCTTACTTTTATTTTTATAGACTTTATTTTGCAAAGCAAGTTTAGGTTCATTGAAAAATGGGGCAGAATCATTTTTAAAATATAAAGTGTATTGAAATTCATGCCTCAACACTAGGCCCCGTGAAAAATGACCAAGCACGCAATTCAGTCATCTGTGTCTTATTCCCTCTGCCACTCAATACACATGTGGTAGTTGGTGATATAAAGGTACCAGTTTAGGGAGGACTGGTGCTAAGCCATTCTGGATACAGAAGACCACCTGGTCTCCCAAACTAAGGGTGTTCTAAATACTCTCAGCTCAGGCCTGGAGGATTTGGGCACTAGCATAACCACCCTGTGGCAGGGACCAGTTATTTGCAGGGAGTGTGAAAGACCTCTGTCTTGCTCTGAAGCTGTGTGACTTGTCTCAACAGTCAGTTGTACTTGTGGCAGAACATCTGGATTTCATGAACCCAGTGACCTAAGCCTCTGACATGGTATGGGAAAAGTGTTCTCCATTCATTAGGATTCTGCACTGGTACTGCCTGGGTTGACCAACCTGTCCCCTTTCCACCACCCAGGGACATGTATCTGAGCCTTGTGTAAGTCAAGAGAGAGAAGATACAATGGGAAAGACACTGTCTTGGTCTGTTTTGCTATGGCAAAACACTTGAGATTGAGTGATTTATTAAAGAAAGAGGTTTATTTAGTTCATATTCTGCAGCTGGGATTCTATGGCTGCACAGCTTTATTTAGCAAAGGCCTCCCACTGTGCCATAGCACAGCAGAAAAGCAGAAGGGCACAACACTGGGAAAGAGAGAAAACACAAGGTGTTAAAACTGGTGCTTTAACAAGCCTGTCTTGGTGAGTAATGGAATCTCATAAGAAAGACCTCATGGTCTTCCTCTAGAATCAACCCAGCTCCCTAGTCCTGGAAGAACAGCCCGAATCCCTTCAGGAGAGTGGAGCCCCATAACCCAATCACTGTCTTAAGGTTCCACCACTTACCTGCTGTTATATTGATGACCAGTTTTCAGCATGAGCTTTGGAGGGGACAAACAACATTTACACAATGAGCAGATGTTTCAAGTCATTAGGATGGAGCAAACAGTCTGAGGATAAGCAAAACATGGGGCGGGGGTCCCTTCTGGAGGTGGAGAAGATGAGAAGGGGCTGCTAGAAGAAGAGAGAATGACATCCCAGTGGAGAGCAGGGGCATGGTAGGTGGACTTGAGCCAAAAGATGTCACAAGCATTCTGAAGCTGAATCAGTAAGCCCTAGTAGGCAACAGGGACCTAGCAGGAAGCAATAACAACTGATGGGACTTGAAAGACTCAGAAGCATAAATGAGGGGACTTTTAAAACCTACCAGAAATTCTGGAAGAATCCAGCATACTTCAGGAATGAGTAGAGAAAAGCCCTGGTATAGGGGTAACTCTTAATGGTCACTGTCCCAAATGAGGAAATGTGACTTTATGTCATGTTCTTAACTAACATGATCTTTGAGGTCAGACATCTGCAAATCCTGCTGTGCTTCTTCTGAGCCACATCACTGCCATGGGTAGGTCATTTCATCTCTCAGAACCCCAGTTTCTCCATCCATCCAGTGACAAGAAATCCACTACTTCCTGGGGTATCTGAAAATTAAATGTACTATAACATCAAGGACCTACGACAGCATCCACCTCAAATCAGGAACACTGGTATCAGATGGGTGGGGATGGAGAGACACAAAATACAAAGCATATTCGATTTCAGAGGACATTAAGTGGTGTGAGGAAGAAAGGGCCACTGGTAGGGACGAATAGCCAAGAAATGAAGGTCAAAATAACTACTTCCTTTTTCTCAGCCTGGGTACCTTCTCAACTCTCCCAAGCAGAGCGCTCATTCTCTGCTCCCCTTTGCCTCACATATGCCCCTCTGTGTACATCCTCCATACCTACTGGAATGCTGAGCTCAGCTGCTCAGAGAGCCCCGGTGTGTCATACCCAGCCCCCAAAGACCTTCTCCATAAATAACACTCGGTTACATTGTATACAGTGTTGAAGGGTTTGCCAAGGATAAACATCATAATATTATTCACATTTGAGCTGGAAAATTCACCAAATGATTCCTGTTTTTCAACCTGATTGTTACCAGTTGATAAGTGAGCTAGCTTATTTTTATGCACGAAATCTCTATGTTCCTCTGACTACTGTGATACTTAACTGAATTAACGGAGATTGGAAGCAAAACAAGAAAAAGAAAAAAGAAAAAACCTGGCCACAAAAGGTACCCAGGATCACAACAAGTTTCTATTAAGAGACTAATTAAAGTGGATTTTGATGGTCTTAGGAAGTGTGGCCCCATCTGGGTGTGCAAACAAGGGCTTCTGGGTCATGGGAGAACTAATAATAACCTCTCTTGGCTGCACTTTGCGGCAGAGCCTTAGCTCATTAGGCCTCTGGTAGCATGCATTGTTCAGGACTCAGAAAAATATTTTTGTTTTGAAGCATACTAAACTGTGTTTTCTCTCTGATGGCAGGAGCATAATCCCTCTCAACCACTTACTACTTTAAAGTTTCCCAAATGGCCCTTGTGGAAAATATAGAAGGTAAAATAATCCAGAAGGCCAAACAACAAAATACCATTCTT
Source organism: Mesocricetus auratus (assembly GCF_017639785.1). Lineage (NCBI taxonomy): Eukaryota > Metazoa > Chordata > Mammalia > Rodentia > Cricetidae > Mesocricetus > Mesocricetus auratus. The sequence goes on from NW_024429189.1 coordinate 114,718,241, forward strand.
GCCACTTTCCTGCTGCCAGGCACGAAGAGCCTGGATGCTGCCCTTGCCTGGGGTGCTCCCAGGGAACAGAGATCTGACCAAGACATACTCTCCTGCTCTGCTTGTGAGTAGGCTTTCTGGCATAGACACCCAAGGGGTGTTATAAAAAGCCACTTAAAATGATGCCTGGAAGTGGTTATAAACTTTTATCAGTATAATGGGCAATGTTTAGACACTCAGAGACCACTTAATTATCTAGAGGAATGCAACTGTGTGATCTGCCATTAAATTATTATTTGAGGCAGGTCACAGGGACTGCATGATATTCTAAAGGGCTAATCTAGGAGAGGCATCTATAATTTCTGTCCTGTGGGGAAATAATCCCAAATATTAAACATTTATTGTTCTTCAGGACATTAGTCAACCAGTGGTGTCTCTGTCAGCAAACCTACTTAAGATGTTTTGGATCAGAATCTCATTATGTTTGCCCAGGTTGACCTCTAACTCATAGTGATCCTCCTGCCTCAGCCTCCCAAGGTTTGAATAGTGGGTAGGTATTATCATATTCAGCTTCAAGATTTTGTGTGTGTGTGTCTGTAAAAACTCAATCTCTCTACTTTGGGTCAGCTTTTCCTTCCTACTGAATTTCTTACTAATGAGCTAAAAAGGACATTTGATGTTCATTCTCTGAGTCTTGTTTTTAATTTTTTGATGTCAATATGTTGGGTTTGTGAAGGGATCAGAGACTGAACACCTGTTAAGGAGCCACCTGTTAAGAAATACCCATATGGAGAAGGGGATGGAAGGAGGGAAAAAAGAAATACCCACATTCCTTCTTTCCTAAAAACAACTTACTGCATAAAATTGTGTCCTGTGTGCTTGGAGAAGACACCAGTCACACCCTCTCGGTGACAAGCTACATACCTGCTCCATTCTCTTTCTTTGCCATATCTATGATTAGCTGAATTGATTTTCTAACCAATCCAAATAAATTGCCTGAGAAACGCTAGGTGTGAATGAACTAAACATCAATTGTCTCCCTTTACCCAGAACCACCCTCTGAGGAGAAAGGGGAACACAGGAAAAGGGGAGGGCACAGGAAAGGGGCACTGTCTGTTTCTTGTCAACTGTCCTGTCTGGCCACCTGCTCATCTCACTTCCCGTAATAGTTCTTTGCAGCCTGCTCATTCCTCCCTTTCAAATAATTTTATAGAGATTTAGGAGGTGTGGCATAGTTGGAGGAAATATGTCAGAAGGGGTGTAACTTTGGAGTTTAATCCAGCCTCCAATCCAGTCTTCCTTCTCTGATTCCTGCCTATAACAATTTTATCACTTTAAGTTGGGCTGTCAGGTATTTATTCTATCATGGTAATAAAAGATACTATAACAGTGCAGATCTCATGTCTGAAACATCTCTCTCCTGCACTGACCTCCCTTCCTGTTGCAGAACCACAGTCTTTTCTAATGAAATTTCCATTTTCTTGAGTTCCAAGACATCCTCATATGGCCCCTTTCTGACAGCAAAGGGAAAATGGCTCAAACTGATGCTTCCACTATAGCCTTGTCATCCCAATGCTCCTTCCCGCCTCTCCAAAGGATCCAGACTTGTGCTACACTTGACTCCCAAGATACCAACCAGAATCTTATTTACCCAGCACTATTGCGATTCCACCTACAAAACAGATTTCAATCTCCTGTCCCCATATCTATTCTCTAAATCCTTTTACTCATAGACAAAGACACTTGTCAGTTTGTCAAAATTCAGGATCTCTTCTGGACCTTGTGCCTGATTCCAGGAATGAGAATCTGTATCTGCATGTGGTTGTGGTTTCTGGGGGATGAACATGACATTCAAATGTGAGAGGTGACAGTACAGAACAAGGAGCAGTGGTCCGGGACTGCCCTATATCCTTGCTCTCCCGTGGCTTCTCATACAAGGGCACTTGTCCCAGGAGAAGGTCTCCTAGGCTCCCAGTGCTTTAAAAGACAGAGTCAAGTATGAACATAAACACTCATAGCTGCCTTTTTTCTTTGCCAATAAACTTCCCTAATTAAGTAGCCAGATCTTTTACAGCCACAATTCTCATTTTCTTTTTATAGAGGTGCTTTAGTTATTCTCTGCAACGTCCTTTCCACCTTGCAGGAAAGCATTAAAAATGCATGGCTCAGCTGCCTCCCATTTCAAAGTCATGATGGCTAGATTGTACCACTGCTCTGACTCTTGGCACTGTTTTTTCAGCTAAGGAGGAAACATTCAGCTGGTAACCCACACTTGCCCCACTGTGTGATATAACAAGCTAAGAGGAAACATTCAGCTGGTAACCCACACTTACCCCACTGTGTGAGATAACAAGCCCTGTCTTCTAGCCTCTTTCTATCAATTGGCCTGTTTGCTTTCATCAGGTTGGCCTCTGCGAAGGGATTCATGCCTGTATGAACAATTCATCTTACCAGAGCAGAGAAGATCCCTCTACCACAAACTATATGGGATCTGACCCTTCCCCCTTTGCAAAGCCTGCAGCACATTCAAATAAGTATCTAACAAACACAACTCAGCTCAGCTGCTCCACAGAGAATTGTCATTTCAAGTAAAAGCCTCCAGTGCCCACTGGTTTCTAAAATACTTTTTCAGGGGCTCAGAAATTTAGACTCTTTGGAGACTTGAAACTGCTTTGTATGTAAGGGAAAGGAAGCTGGGAGAGGGGAGATCAGTGTACTCAGAAAGGCCGTGAACAGCGGATTCTCATCTCCCTGGTACATCACGCCACTGCTATCAGATATTCATTAGACAGTATTGTGTGAAGAAAGACAGCTTATAATTCTGTATTATTAACAGAAATAGAAAGAGCAGGGGTAAGAGTTTTGACAAGTGAGATCCAGATCCAAAGAGGCGAGGGCATATTTACTTTCAGGAATTTCAGGGGTCCAAGCTATGTCAAGGAAGAAATCGAATCACCCAAGCCCTGTCAGCAGCCCTGGGTTACTGTTTTCACTGTTCAACCTTTGTGATTCACCTAGCCACTCTAAGCTTCAGAGTTCTGTATTTCTAACCCAGCATAGAGACAGCCATACTGTTGTCATATCTAACACCAGAGTGATGCTAGTGATACTATAGTCCTCAGTTTTTTGAGTAGATAAATGACTTTGGGTAACAATATTATCCACCCCATACGTGGCTAAAAGGACTCATTGGGAAACATGAATATTTTGAGTGTACTACCTGACAAACAGTTAATACTTAGTGTTTTCTATTATTGTTGTTCTATGTTTTTAATGTGTGAGCGTCTTGTAATGAATTCCATTGTTATCTATAGCAATGGGGTAGAGAATAAGTGAGTTAGACACTAAGTTTGTGTCTGACTAATATAAGCTTTAAAATATCATGCATATGCAGATTTATGCACTCACACAAAGCAAGAGGAAGCGACTGTCTAATGGACAGTGACTTGATGAAGGAAGCAGAGGAAATGAAACCCACGCCCCTTCCCTTTTGGCCTTAGTAAGATTAGCCCACACATCAGCTTTCAGATCAGATTCTCATACATAACTTTCCTTTACTGTGCATGCCACCTAAAGATGCCTGAGTCCTGACCACAGATGGAACAGTTCTCCTAGGGTCACTGGCTACCATCCAGGGCACAAGGCTTCCAAGGAACACAATGATAATGGGAATTTTCCATGAAAAGTAGAAAGTCTCCAAACTAATAGAAATTCTTAGGCAAGCTACCAAAGTGCCTTGTAGTCACCTGCATAGTCTTGGCAATGTATTTGACAAAGAGTGGCACGTGTCTACCTTCTACATGACTTTAGAGATGTTTGTCTATATGACGTCTCCCCTCCAGGAAAAATCTACTCTGTAGGGCCAACATAAAGAGTAAATGACCAAGTGGATCTTCTGAGGGATGAATGATTATTCTCTTTCTCCACAATGTGAGGGCTCCATGAGTAGATAAGCATTTGAAGAGCAAGAAGGCCATGGAGAGATATTTCTGCCAGAACCTTGACCTTGGGCATTCTAATTTGTAGAACCATAAGAAAGATGTGTTCATTTAGGCCATGAAGACAGGAATTAACTCTTATAAATGGGAGTGATGCTGTGGAAAATACATAAAATGTGGAAATGTCTTTAGAAATGGTGAGTTTTCAATCAGTTCTAGTGAGATTTCATAAAGAAGAGAAAGCCTTCATCTTCATAGGGAACATCTAAGTAGCTATGAACAGAATGTTGGTGAAAATACAAAGCCATGAATAATAGGACATGCTTGTAATTCTCTAACCTCAGCACTTGGCTAACAAATTCTTGTTTTTCTTTCTTTCTTTCTTTCTTTTTTTTTTTTTGAGGCAGGGTTTCTCTGTAGCTTTGAAGGCTGTCCTGGAACTAAGTCTTGTAGACCAGGCCGGTCTCGAACTCACAGAGATCCGCCTGCCTCTGCCTCCTGAGTGCTGGGATTAAAAGCGTGTGCCACCACTGCCCGGCTAACAAATTCTTTTTTTTTCTCTCTCTCTCTCTTTTTTTTTGTAACCTCAGCACTTGGGAGTTCAACCCAGTCACAAGTTTAATACCTACAAAGACCAAAGAATGAGATCTGTCTAAAACGAACAAAGAAAGAAAATAGCAAGCAAGCAAGTGACAGATGATAAAGGTCTTTCTGGTCAGGTACCGAATGGAAATGACGAATGTGTTTTGCAAACCGGAGGAAAGGCAGGGTTTCTGTGAAGTAGGGTTGTGTTTGTGGTCTCATGTTTTATGGAAGGCAGGGTTTGTGAAGGATGAATTGGTGAGTGGTGAAATTTCTAAGCAGTGTTGATAGAGTGGCTTAGTTCCTCTTGGCTGCTTACAGCCTCATCCAGAAGGAAGAAATGACTCCAAGCCAGAGGAAGAAATGACTCCACAACAGACTAAATAAGCAAAGAAGAAACCAGATATTCGATCTTTGGAAAGTCTCAGGCTAATCATATGGAGAGAGAGAGAGAGAGAGAGAGAGAGAGAGAGAGAGAGAGAGAGAGAGAGAGAGAGAGAGAGAGAGAGAGAGAGAGAAACGCAGCTGGAAGAGAGGGTGGCCAGCTGACCCTTTGGTAAGGTTAGTTTGGGTGTAAACTATCGACCTAATCAGCTACCCCAGCAGAACTGTCAGTTTGGACAAAATAAGAAGGAATGAAGCAAAGTTATCTGATGTCTGGGGTTTTACAGGACAAGTTCATAGAGCTATTGCCCTTACAAGTGTTCTATTCTTCAAAACGAGGAGAGAATGACCTCAGAGGAAATTCAGAGATGATCAGGGATACCTCCTTGGTTTTCAAAAGGGAGGCAACTGATGCACTTTCATCAGGTCGTATAACCTTTTCCCAATGTGATGACTTTCTACTTCTGTTCAGCAGAGCTGTAGGGACAGGACCATAGCCCCAGTGGGTCTGGAAGGAAAACATCAAGCTACAGTGAACTGTTCTCCAAGTTTAAGTACTCAGAAGACTCACCTTGGCAGATGTGGGTGCTCTTAGTCTCCATCCATCACCCCTGTCTTCTCTCCAGCTTCTCTTCTAAGTAAGAACATCTATCCTACACCCATTCCATCACTGTAGCTTCAAAGCCTTCAACTTGTCTGGCTTGGCACATTCACCAGTGAAGAAGAAATTTGCCTCCAGAAAAACAGAACACTGAGAGGCACCAATATCTGATTTAGATGTTATTTAAATAAGATTTTGGGTTTTATACTTCAGGCTAGTATGAGCTAGACTTTAGGAGCTCTTAGAATGCAATTGATAATTTTTTGTACAAGAGGAATATTATTGCAAGTGGGGTGTAGGATTGGAATGATGTGAACTGGATAGGTCTGTGATAGTATTAGTAGGTGAGGAATCCCCTGATGAAAGGGATTAGTGCCAATACATCCCAGAGACCTCTCTGTCCTTCTGTTACTTGAGGATAAAGAAGGAATTAAATCTTAAAACTAGGAAAAGACTGTCACTAGAGACTAAATCAGCCAATATCTTGACCTTGGTCTTCCAGTCCCCAGAACTGTAAGAAATACTTATTTCTTAAGCTACATAGTTTATAGCTCTTTATTCCTTACAATTTATTGTAAGGAATATCTCAGTGAGTTTTAAATAACACAAGGAGTGTCAAGCTAGGCCAATGAAAATGATTGTGAGCACTGATGAAGCTCTGGGCTGGGAAAAGAAAGGAGGTCTGAGCCACTGCTTTGGAACTTAGAATAAGCAGGAGCTCTGGAGTCACATTCTCAACCAGGCACGAGGCAGATCTGACTCTGAGCAAGAGAATCTGTCCACACTGCCCCACCTTCATGCCTCAACCCTCCTACATCCCTGGAACCATTTCCAAAACCTCCCAGTGTGTTCTTTCTTTCTGTTTCACCTTTCTGTTTACAGCTTATGCCTTGTTCTCCATTATCCAAAATGATCTTTTACATATATTCTATCATGTCATTTTCCACTCAAAGCCCCCCACACACACATGTGTCCTTCCTATTGGCTTTATATTAAACCTCTAAGGCTGTATATAATCTGACTTCTGATTCCAACCAAAGCCTCCTCTTCCACTTCCCTTCCCCCCTCACTAGAGCCACTGAAGTTAGAATCTCTTTCAGGAGATGTCCCTCAATATTTCCCATAATGAGCTACCTACATATTCTGAGGGCCTCCTTTTGCAAAGGCCTTTTCCTTTCACTCTTTCTTAGTGAGCCTCTTCCCTCCCTTTGCTCCACATCTCCCTCGATGCCAGCAAATGTGTAGGTGCAGCTGTACACACATAAAGGCTGTGCTGAGATAGGAACTTTCACTCTCTGGGGGAAACAGGACAGCTGCTCTATTCCCATGCCGAGACTTCTACAGCTCAGAAGCCACTACAGACCCCTCTGTTCCCAATCCCAACCAAACCATCTACTCAGCCCTAGGACCTCTTTTTGTACTAAGTTATGAACTGACTCACACTATCTCAAGATGTGGGTATTTTGGGTGGGTTGTCCCTTTGAGTTAATATGCAAGTGCTTCAAGAAGTCTGTGGTATCTTGATTCAGATCCACCTGGGAGTGTTTTGGCGTTTTCCCATTCTCTCATGCAGGGAGTTTTGAGCAAAGAGTCTTCTATGTTTCTTTAAGCATCTACAAACAATCCCCACTGCACAGTTATGAGAGATCAGCTCACTAATCCAGTAAGTTGCAGCCCCACACTTTGAGAAGAGTCCTGAGCTCACAGCACCAGAACTCGAAACTGCCACCATGTGACCTGTGGGAGCCAGATGCCAACTCTTAGTACTTGTGATTTGGGAGTGAGGAAATAAAGAGTATTATTACTATAAAGATGGTCTGGCTTATAGTGGGTTATTATCAACTAGGACATTCCATATAGAGAAAAATGCAAAACATCAAAGCTGCAACCACCCCAGGAACCAGATTCTCATTTCATTCTTTTTTTGTTTATTTATTTATCTGCCTAGGACATTCCGTGATGACTGAAGTGATGACATTTGTAATGAAAGGTTGGTATCAGCCTAGAATTCCTGCTGTCAGGATAAATAGAAAAACCTTTGCTATTTGATTGTCTAGGATGAAATTAATAGTTCCCCATAAATGTCGAATAAAATGATCTGTTTGTTCTAGGAGCAGCTGGAACGATCTTTTGTTTGCTTTCTCCACTCTTGTGCTTGTCCTTCTCCTCAGATTAAGATGACTAATTGACCTAGCAAGGTCATGAAGTCACCATCCTCCCCTCTCACTCTCCAAGAGCCCCTACAAACCCAAGTGGTGTGCATGCCATGTTGAGCCTGTCCTGGAGAGCAAGCTGTTGTGTTCTGGGTACTGCACTGACTCCTGTTTTCTTAGAGTTGGTGGCCTGAGGTTACTCCAAATACTGGTTGGAGGCCTGAGGACAGGCTCTGGAGGGATTTTCCGTTGGTATGAGACAACTCTCACCACCTTCATCTTCCTAAAAACCAAAAGACCTAAAATACAAACATATGTGCTGGGATGGGCCAGTTCCCAGAAGAAACAGAAGAACCACAAGGCTCCCACAGATAGAGGAACTGAGGCCCTACCTATATCACCCCTCTATTCCCCCTCTCCATTCCTTTTCTTTTTCAGGGGAGTTACATTAATGCACACTATCAAAAGAAAAGCTATTTCCTGTTGACAACATATGTACTTTAAATTATAACACTCAAATATTACCATTCCTGGATGTAAATTGCTGAAATATTTCATATTCTTGCGTTTTACACTAAGTCTTTAAAATCTAGTGTTTCAATGCCTTAATATTGCTAATGGCACTTGACATGCTTAATAGCCATCCACACATGGCTGTTGGCCACTAGATTGACCAGCATACTTCAGATAACAGGAAAACCCCAAAAAGTTTTGAAATAAAAACTGGGCGCAGATGAAAGAAAAAACAATCACAGACCACTGCTCATGAACACTGATGCAAATAGCCTAAGCAAAAATATTGGCCATCTGAGGTATATCTGCATAAAAGAACATAAACATTTATAGTAGAGAGATGATGGTTCAATGGTTCAGAGCAAGAATCTTCCACAGGACCTCAGTCTGACTCCCAAAACACACATGTCAGATCACAATCATCTCTAAAACTAATTCTAGAATAGTGGTTCTCAACCTGTGGGCCATGGCCCCTTTGGGGGCATCAAATGACTCTTTCACGTGTTCCAGATATTTACATTATGATTCATAACAGTAGTAGAGTTACAGTTACAAAGTGGCATCAAAATAATTTTGTGGTTGGGGGTCACTGCTCCATGAGGAATTGTATTGAAGGGTCTTGGCATTAAGAAGGTTGAGAACCACTGTTCTAAAGGATCTGACACCATCTTCAGTTCTCTCAGAGCATTGCTCATGTGTGTTGCACAGACATATATGCAGGTAAAACAACCATATACATAAAAAATAAATAATACATCTGAAAGAGAAAGATATTGCTAAAGACCCCAACATTCCCCCTGTAAGTTCAAGATCATTTTATAGAATCTGCTAAGACACTGAAAGTCAAGAAAAAGATAAAGTGGCATCTTATATATCTAAATCAACATAGCTGGTGGCATAGTTCGATGGTAGAGCATATACATGAGGCAATGGGCTAATCTTCATCATACAATTAAATAAACAAAAAATAAGGCTGTAAGTCGTTAACAGAAAAAGTCCTTAACTGTAGTTATTTGGTGTATGAGAAACCTAATCTTGAGAAAAGACAAAGGAAAGAATGAAGGTTACTTCCTTATGACTATTAGTGGAAATATGACAAGTAACAAATGTGACTGGAACATAAATCCAACCACACTCAATCTCATAGAAGAGAAAGTGGAAAGTAACCTTGAGAACATTGGCACAGAAGATCACTTCCTAAATATAACACCAGTAGCACAGACACTGAAAGCAACAATTAATAAAATGGAATAGAAGCTTCTGTAAGGCAAAGAACATGGTCAACAAAGCAAAACAGCAGCCTACAGAATGGGAAAAGATCTTCACCAACCCCACATCTGACAGATAAATAAACAAAGAACTCAAGAAACTAGACATAAAATTACCAAATAATCTAATTTAAAAATGGGGTACAGTTCTAAACAGAGAATTCTCAACAGAAGAAACTCAAATGGCTAAAAAGCATTTAAGGAAATGCTCAACATCCTTAGCCATCAGGGAAATTCAAATCAAAACAACTCTGAGATAATCATCTCACACCTGTCAGAATGACTAAGATCAAAAACACTGATGACAGCTTATGCTGGAGAGGATGTGGAGTAAGGGGAACATTTCCCCATTGCTGGGAATGCAAACTTGTACATCCATTTTGGAAAACAATATGGAGGTTTCTCAGATAACTGGGAATAAATCTACCTCAAGACCCAGCAATACCACTCTTAGGCATATATTCAAAGGATACACAATCATACCATAAGGGCATTTGCTCAACTATGTTCATAGCAGCATCATTCATATAATAGCCCAAATCTGGAAACAACCTAGATACTCCTCAACCAAAGAATAGATAGAAAATGTGGTACATTTACACAAAAGATCACTACTCCTCAGTGGTAAAAAACAAAACAAAACAAAATGGCATCTTGAAATTTTCAGGCAAATGGACAGAACTAGAAAAAAATCCCAAGTGAGATAATCCAGACCCGGAAAGACAAATATGGTTTGAACTCACTTAAAAGTGAATATTAGTCATAAAGCAAAGGATAACCAACCTACAGTCCACAACCCCAAAGAAGTTAAGTAACAAAGAGGAGCCTGAGAGGGACATTCATGGATCCCCTATGGGAAGAAAAAAAATAAGATCTCCTGAGTAAATCAGGAATGTGAGATGGAGGGGGTGAGTAGAAAGGGAGAGGGGAGGAAGGAAGAGGAGCGGGGAGGTGAACATGAGAGAACAGGGTGGTCAAGCTGGGGGGGAGCTAGGAAAAAACTATCTTGATAGAGGGAGCCATTGTGGGATTAGTAAGAAACCTGGCATTAGGGAAGTTTCCAGGAATCCGAAATGATGACCCCAGATAAAACTCTAAGCAATAGTGGAGAGGGTGCCTGGACTGGCCTTCCCTATAATCAGATTGAGAACTACTGTAATTGTCATCATAGAACCTTCATTCAGTGACTGATGGAAGCAGACACAGAGATCAGCGAAGCACTGGGCAGAGCTCCTGGAGTCCAGTTGAAGAGAGGAGAGAGTGTTAATACAAGCAAAGGGGTCAAGACCAGGATGGGGAAACTCACAGAAACAGCTGACCCGAGCTAGGACGAGCTCACTAACTCTGGACTGACAACTGGAGAACCTGCATAAGACTGAACTAGACCCCCTGAATGCAGGTAACAGTGGATGGCTTGGACAGTTTGTGGGGCCACTAGTGGTGGGACCAAGGCATATCCCTAATGCATGAACTGGCTTTCGGGAGCCCATTTCCTATGGAGAAGTACTTGCTCAGCATAGACACAGTGGGGAGGGCCTTGGTCCTGCCTCGGTGGGGTAATAGGACAGACTTCATTGACTCCCCATGGGAGGCCTTAACCTCTTTGGGAAGCAAAACGGGGGTAAGGGAAGGGGAAGGTGGGGGAGTGAGAGGAGGGAAGAACTTTAGAGACAGGAACTATAGAAGAAGACAAGGTCACCAAGAAGCTCCCCGATACCAGCTGCGTCTGACTCTGTGGTGATGGGAAGCCCCCACAGTACTTGTTTTACAATTTGCTACCTTACAGCAGGCTGTCCCACTTCTAGGGGGTCCTAGGACTAAGGGCCCTGTGGGCTCAGTGCAATTCTCTGGAAGGCTTTGAGCCACCAGCAACCCCACTCATTACAACTGGAGTATAGAGTAGCATCCTGAAAGATGCTCTGGGGTGGAAACTCCTGTGTCTGAGGAGAAGAGACACCTGACTATATTTCACATTGCTATCTCATTATCAAAGATGCAATAATGTTTAATGGGAAGTTTTCCTCTCTGGAATTTTTTAAAACTTACTTTTCTTTTATACATTACAACCCAACCACAGTTTCCCTTCCAAGAACCCTCTCCCACATCTCCTCTCTCCCTCCTGCTCCCCATCCACTCCTCCTCCATTTCCCTTCAGAAAAGAGCAGGCTTCCCAGGGATATCAACCAAACGAGGCATAACAAGTTACAATAAGACGAGGCACAAACCCTCATATCAAAGCTGAAAGAGGCAACCCAGAAGGAGGAAAAGGTTCATAGGAGAAGGCAAGTGAGTCAGAGGCACCCCCACTTCCACTATTAGGAATCCCATAAGAACACCAAGCTACACAACCATACCATCATTAGCAGATGCAAAACTTTTAAAGCCTCAATTTCCCCCTATAAATGTTAGATTTGACTTACAAATTATTATTCTGTTTGTACATTTTGGAAAGTGTGTGTAAATCAAAGTAGACTTTCATTTCCTCTTTGCTCTGTATTTGGGCAATTTCATATAAACTGCTTAAAATATTCTGTACAAGAATAGTAATTTCAATGATTCCTATGAAGCAAGCTACCCCAAAAGGTAGTAGACTAGTTCCTCCTTATCCACATGGGGCATAGTCCAAGACCCTCAATTGATGTCAAATGTGGTGATATATTGTTTATGATCTAATAAAGCCACTGAAGATCAGAGCAAAACCAGCCACACTAGTTAACCATTGATGCCTGGCAGTGGAGTACACACCTTTAATCCCAGCACTCAGGAGACAGAGGCAGATAGATTTATGTGAGTTCAAGGCCACCCTGGGCTACATGAGAGTGAATCAGTCTAAAAGAGAAACAGAGCTCATACCTTTAATCCCAGCACTAGAGAGATTATAAGGAGCTCAGTGAAGTCATTCTGAAGCTTGGTGGAGAGCAGTGCAGTCTGGAGATGCAATCTGAGGTTCAGTGGATCACTCCTTTGGTCTGAACCTTGGTAAAGGTAAGAACTCTCTAGTGGCTGACTGCTTTGCTTTTTTGATCTTCATCCAAGCTTTATTAAATCATAAGCAACATATAACTATAGCCAAAGTCTAGGGACAGTGCCAAACTCTAGATCCAATAACTTTATTATGCAGGCACATCTGTAATGAAATTTAATTTATAATTTAGGCAGAGAAAGGAATTGACAATAACTAGTAACAAAGAGAACAATTGTAACTATGTCTCATTAAGGTAAGGAGATCACCCCTCTTATCTAGATTGGACCAATATGATCACAAGAGTTCATAACAGTGGTTGAGAGCACAGAAGAGTCAGGGGCAGTGTCACTGCCACTGACTTTGAAGAGATGAGGTGCCTAGACTTTGAAAAGGAAGCATTTTTTCTCAGTTGCTCCTAGAATTTGCAGAGCAGAACAGCCATGTCAACACCTGGACTTAGTACAACTAGTGTCAGGCTTCTGAATGATACCTGCTAGTCAGTTCATGTCAGTTAGACTATTATGTGTTAAACCACTGTGTTTAAGGTCATTTGTTACTATAGTTTGTTTGTTTGTTTGAGACAGGGTGTCTTTGCATAACCTAAACTAGTCTTGAAATTATAACACTCTTGTCTCAGCATCTGGATGCTAAAAGTGCAGATGTATGATACTACCCAGCCACTAAAACAATTCTTAGTCTATTAGTCATTCCCAACTGTAAATTCAGCTGTTTAACAAAAGAAAATCTGAAATCTTGAAACCTTACAGTATGCTCGCAGTTTTCTCTACCCCTAAGTAGGAATGGAGTTTTGTTGGGGCTCTGTTTCTTGGGCCTAGGGAAGGTGACCCTCCTTTGCTCAGGATTTGCCTAAGTTCACTCCACAAGAGACAGCAGTCAATAATAGCACAGGGCTTCACGGGAAGGACACATTCCTTCTGTGAGACTGTTGGGACGACACATAGAGCTGTCGTACTTCAAATCAGTTCAGGGTTCACCAAACTCTGTCCTATTCCCTACAAGGCAGGGACTCCCAAGAGAAGTTCAGAAACCCAACGTAATTCACCCAAAGGCAGCAGCCCCTTTAGCCTAAGGCTATGTGCTGAGGTGTTGCAAGGAGGAAGCAGGCTGAAAATCCACTTTGCTGCAGGCCCTACTCCCTGACTAGGCCCATGTGCTTCAGTTTCCTTGTTCTAAAATGGTGATAGACATGGGTGAGACAAGAAGAGCACTTCTGAGGCTCATACACCATGAACGGAATGCTACTGACAAGCCCTCAGCACAGCTTCCATACCTAGTAAGCAAACAACTGCCAGAAGATTTACTACTGTTTTTGAGGATAAATACCCATGCCTTTAGAGAGTGAAGGGAGGAGGGAAGAGAGGTTGGTTCAAGCTTTAGAAATACACACACACACACACACACACACGCGCGCACGCGCGCGCACACACACGCACACACACACATGCACACACACAACAAACAATATACACAAATAGAGTATATGAAGAATTTTTGTTGAACATACCTAATTGTTCAATGCTGGTAAGATAGAAGGGAGGTCTCTTCCCAGGACAAAGGGATGGGTCATCCATCTTAGATTCCGATGTTCTGCCTCTGGAAGTCTGGAATGTGAACCTGGCATTTGGGATCAAGATCACATCCTGGTCACTATGGCTACATACACAAGATCTTCAAGCCTGGCCATCCAACTTCTCCTTCAAGTCCTTTCCTGTTCTTTTTGTTTCAATGACGCCACAGAAACTTCTTCAGGGAAAGGACTGGCCTGAGGCAGTTTTATATTCTTCATGATTGACAGGGCTCCTCTGCCTCCTGATATCAGCTGTGAGCCGCTGACACCAGGGCTGGTGGCACAAGCTAGGAGTCAGATAGTACCACCAACAGAAACTTCTCTTCCCCAGGGTGCCAGCAGTCCATTCTTCGTCTTCCAAATCCAAGGTTGATTCATTCTTCCCCGCCCACAATTCTAACAGGCTGGATCCTAGGACTGACAGCATGTTTTACCCACAGTAAGCATAAATTCTTGAGAGAATGAGGATGGAGAGAGAGTTTTTCAACAATGGACATGTTAGGAGAGATGGCCTCAGGAGCAGAATTATTATCATTAGCTACTGTGTGGGGGAAGAAAGGAAGGAAGGAAGGGATGGAGAGAAAGAAGAAAAGAGGAAATAAGATGAAAATAAGAGCCAGATATTTTTCCTCTTATCAGTAGTCCAGGGTGTGCTTCCCTGAGCCCCTTTCCTGTGAAGTGTGTGTATTTTGAAGGAAGCTTATTCATGAAATTGCTCTAAGGGAATATTTACTCCTGGTTTATAACAACCTCCATTTGTTTATGCTTTTTAAAGCTCCCAGAAGTTAAAAACAGGAAGTCCTAGTTGGCCTAACAGATGTAAACTCAAGCTCTGTGGGTTCCCCATAGGAATCTGGCATCCACGATTCTCTGTGGTACTTTGGCAACTTGTATCAGGAAGACAAAGGCCTGGGTGTTTTCACACTGAAGACCTGCTCTTGAGCTTGATAACTGAAAGTGACCCTTGACTCAGAGCCTCCACAGCTTTGCCCTGCAAGCCCTACATCCCCTTCCCGACCTTGAGTGGCAAGGGAATTGTTCTGCCTTGGCAGGATGTCCTTTGCTATGAACAGTGTGAAGTATGCAAGGCAGGAGAGAGAGGAGTGAGATGGTAGCGTGGGCCCAGTGGAAAGATCGTGGCAATTAGAGTCTGTCCGTTTGATTTTCTGCCTCTGCCGTGCTCCAGCCTGGGGTCTTTGCCCTTTAAATTAAAGCTTATTTCCATTATCTAGGGAGTAGCAAAGTTTCATCTACCTTAAAAATACACAGAGATCAAAGACATCCAAGTAAGATTCTTGGCATGATACCTGGTGACTCATGGCAGTCCAGAACCAGCTTCCTTGTCAAATAGCAATGTTGGCCACACATGGTCTATGTCTTCATTTAAGCTGTGACTTGTGCCATTGCAGAATATATCAAACACTCAAAATGGTATTAGGAGGTAGGACCACTGGGAGGGAATTGGGTCATGAGGGTGGAGCCCTCCTGTTTGAATTAGTGCCTGCTGTGCTTTTACTATGATTTGTCTCCTCTGTAACTAAGCCTGAAACCTCATTGCCATTCTGTTTCAGTACCGTGCATGGACCAAGGCAGCTGGCCTGACTCCTATGCACAGCATCAGGGTCAGACTCCAGAAGATAATGCTATGAGTGGCCATTCAGGTCATACAGTGACCTGTGAGTGTTCCATGAATCTGCTCCATGGCCTCTAAGGCTAAGCATGACCCCAAGCAAGTTCAAGACAGCACAGCAAAGCAGGGACAAACCCCCATGGCCTTCTCCATATTCACTCTGCCTGAATAAGACGCTAATTCATCCTGCGAGTTAACAAAAGCATGAACTCTGCCTGGCCAAGCACTGCCGTCTTAGAAGACCATGAGCTATCCCGAGAAAGCCCAGAAGTTCCTCAGCATAAAGTGGCTGTCCTGAGACCCCCACCTGCAGGTCTCACAGCTCACATAAAAGGATCTTCACGTCTTCACATTGCTCTATCAGTGACTCCTTGGCTCTGATGGACTCACACATGGCTTTCTCAGATGGGTGGTTTCATGTGTTAGAAAGAAAACAATGACAGCTGCACTGCCCCCTGCAGACCACGGCTAGTCTCCAACATGCAGCCCAGCAGTGCAGCCCAGAAGGAAAACTAAACACACCACAGCTCACTGTGGCCGTCTTTTCAAGATGTGTGTAACACTGGGTGACAAAAGACATTCCCTCTTTGTGGAAATGACTGGTGCCACTGCTTCCAGCCCTGTACAACGTCGTCACCAAAACACCATGTGCCATCATTTAGAGAAGTCCTCTATCCGTTCACTGAAGAAACATGCAAGTAGGCTTCTCTGACCTTCTTAAAACTCTCCCAGGGTGTTTTGGTGTGCCATGGTTATTAAAACGCAGCTCCTTGTCTTGTGGGATGTGTGTTGAGGCTAGAACCCAGTATTTCCCACATCCTAGGCAAGTGCTATATCACTAAGCTACACCCAATTCCCAGTGGCCACGTGTCAACATTAGACTTTGTGTGGTGAATGGGACAATAAATATGAGTGTTGTGGCTTAGATAGCCAACATGCCACCTTCCCTGGATCTGCTGGGGCCCTCTCTAGACAGTGGCCCTTAAATCTAGATCCCCCCATTGCAAACTTGGCAGCTTGACTTGCTGCTTCAGAATGTTTGAACCCAGCTAGGTGTGTCAACAACGTACATCAGCAATCTCAGCACTTGAGAGGTGAGGTAGGGGATCACAGTGAGTTTGAGGCAACCTGGGCTACAAAGTGAGGTTTTGAGACCAGCCCGAGCTATAAAGATGGGGTCGGTCTCAAAAACAAAAACAGAAGTTAAAGATCCACCTTAGAAGAAAGACATGCCTTAGAAAACATTGGAAATGAGTATTTGTCCCACAGCAAAGTAAAAGGAAGAAGAAAATTGAAATGGTTAGAGGAGCAGAGGGGCTGATGGGAAGGGAGGCAAGAAGTGAAGAGAGAAAGCCAGGCCTGGTAGGAAGCGTGGTGGGTGCATCCTTGTGAAGGCCCTTGCCTTCACACCTGTCAGAGCAGCTCCTCAAAGGATGGGGAGGAGGAATGTGCTGGGGACCATGAGGCTAAAGATGGCAAGTTTCCCTGAGGGCATTATACGAGTCAGCCTTCTTGCTGTGGCAAGACACTAGAGATAATCTAAATGAAAGAAAGATTTGTTTGGCTCATACTTTCCAAGTTTTCAGTGGGCAGTTGGCCAGTCCTGTCCCTCTGTGCAGATGGTACCGCTGTGTAAAGGGAAACATTTTCCTTGAGAGAAGTCTTCCCACCAGCCTGGTTCTAGAGCCGCATCAGTCCCAAATAAACACACAGGAGGCTATATTCATTATGAAGCTGTTGGCCTTGCTTGTTTCTTACTGGCTAGCTCTGACTTAAGTATTTATCCCATAATTGCTAATCTAAGCATTTCTCTTACCGGAGAACTTTCCGGGCTTCCTACCCCATGGTGTTACATCTTGACTTCCTGTGTTTCTCCTACCCAGAGTCCTCCTGGACTCCTAGTCCCACCTATCTAACTTCCCTATTGGCCAACAGTGCTTTATTGACATAATCACAGGACTTCCCCCATCATCGCTGACCACAATGAGGAAGCATGTAGTGGAGGGAAGCTGCCCTCCTCATGGCAGGAAGTAGGAGAGGTAGGATCCCACCTCCCCCAACCTCAAAGGCACTCCTTAGTGACCTAACACTTGTCACTAGGCCCCATCTTGCTGCCAGCAGCACCACAGGCTCACGGTTGAGCTTAGTGGGGCATGACCCAAACCTTAGCATGCACAGAGAAGGCTTTGTTTCTTCAATTTCAAAATATAGCACAAAAGCTTTATGAATGGACTCACAAGAAAATTAATGTCTCCAAGACATTAAAAACAGTGTGTTGCGGTATACATTTTCATCAAAGTATCTGGCAAAATATTTTTCTGGTTCCTTTCACACACTCCTTTCCAAGAATATTAACTCCTTTTCTTCCTTCCTTGCTACCTTCCTTCCTTCCTTTCTTTCTCTTCCCCTTCTTTCTTTCATTCATTTGTTCTTCATTTCCCTTCCTTCCTCCCCTTCTTACCTTTCTTGTCCTAAAGCTCCCACAAGAATACAAAGCACATGAATATCAGTTACCTTCTGCTGCATAATAAGCTGCCTAGACTATTTTGACAAATGACCACAGAGGTACTGACTGTGCAAAGTGAGCCATTTGTGGCTAAAATCAAGGGTGGATCCTTTTAAGGACTCAAGGGGAAAACCTTCCTTTTCACAACTCTTCTGGCTTCCTGAGACTTCAACATGCCTGATGTCCCCACTCTAAGCCCAGGTCCTCCGTCAGACCTTCTTGTGATCCTTTTACAATACCCTAGAATCTGCCTGTGGAATGCAGGATACGCTTAGAATCCTAGTCACAGTCTCTTTACTTCTTCTACAACAACTACTGCTTCATAGACAATAGAGTGTAGTTGTTGTCATTGTTGGAGTGGGTAGCCATAATTAGGACTACAAGAATGGTTTTTAAACAACTACCATGCTTTCCTCTCTTGATTCTTTGTTGCTTTTTTGACCATGGGTAGACTAAATCTTGACTACAGAGAAGCTGCTAGAGAGGGCTACTCTCCTGGCCTCGATGTGGACAGTTCAGCTCTGTTGTTGGGGTCTCACCCTCCAGTGGACTATGATAGGTGGTCAGTTCAGGTTCAAGGGGAGAAAAGAGAGGCTGGGTGTCCAAGTAATGCTGTAAAGGTCAAGACACTGGGAGAGGAGGAACATGACATTTCACAGGATCCACAGAAAAACCCAGCTATTGTCAAATCATTGGTCCACTGCATGTATTAAGTACCAGTTCTTTCCACGATTGCTACTTCATATGCAATATTTAAACTCCTGTTCCCCTCCTTCTTGCCAGGCCCTCTTTACCAAGGCTAAACTATCCCAACCACATTAAGCATTGACACATTTCCTCCAAGGATGTATGCCACCTTCTCCTCCCTGCACAGCATTGCCTACCTGTCAGCTATCCTGCACCTCCAAGGCAGCCTTTGCCGAGGACAGGGCCATTCTAACGCAGAATCTAAGATCCATCGTCAACAGCACCACCGTGTGGCAGGAAGAGGAATAGTAGCTACGGCTGGGCAGAGAGACCTCTTTCATAGACTGACTCTTTTCTCATAATCACAATGGTCCAGGAAGACACACTGCCCTGTCAGCCTGATTTTAAAGCGTAAGACAAATAACAATAATGAATATGTATTACATGTATAATAAATTATAAGGACATAATTGATCTCCACTTGCTTGCTAGGCAACACACCATATAGTCGTTTTCTTCACAACGTACAACTTGGGGATAACTTTTTATTTTGATACAGTTTCAAACTTTCTTTCTGCTTGTTTTTTTTGTTTTCTTCAAGACAGGGTTTCTCTGTGTATCCATGGCTGTCCTGGAATTAGCTCTGTAGACCAGGCTGACCTCAAACTCAGAGATCTTCCTGCCTCTGCCTCTTGAGTGCTGGGGTTAAAGCCATGAGCCAACACTGCCTAGCATAGATTCAAACTTCAAAACATTACAAGAATAGTACAAAAACTCTGCTCTGCCTTTTACCCATAGTCACAAATTAATTACATAATGCTCTACGTGCTTTGTGTCTCCCCTCCCACCACACACTATTCCAAAACTGCAACACTAGGCTGGAGAAACGTCCTTTCATTTATTGCAGTGTTTAATTCCTAAGGAAAAGACAATCCATTGCATACATTCCTAGAGCGTTGTTCTCAAAGTCAGAAAACTCTGCACTAATACAACATATGTTTAACCCACAGTCCATATTTCAATCCCATCAATAATCCCTATAAGTCTTCAAATAACAAGAAAATTAATCAACATGCCTTTTAAATCCTTCATGACTAAATGCATACATTTAGTTGACAGAATATGGTAAGTATATATAATTATAAGACAGAATATTATAATGTCAACAAATCAAACCTGTCCACACTTTCTATCTAATAGTTCAGTTAAGGGAATACTTAGCCAGAGTATGGAAACTGCTAAATTCATATAGTGATTTTAAAGTGCTTCTTCTAGCTGTGGTGATGAACGCTCATAATCCCTTGGGAGGAAGGAGGATTATGAATTTTAGGCCAGCCTGGACCACACACTATGAAAGGTGACGTGAAAAATATCAAGCCATTTGATGTGTGGTAAATCCAACTAGGGAGACAGAGAGTGGCCTTCAAGCAACAGAGCGGACTCCTGATAGACTCATAGCAGACACCAGTCCAGGAAAATTGCACCTGGCCATGATGGCTTCAAGGCACAGAGACCAAGACAAACCACACCCAGAGCACCAGCCATGTGTCATTGCCAATGTTTGCCTCAAAACAAAACCAAACAATAACAACAACAAAAAACAAGTGTTCAGACCTTTCCCAATCCTGGAGGTAAAGAAGAGGCTGTGCTATTCCCGGGATGCCTTGTGGTGGGAGGGTGTTTTGCTTATACTGGTCCAGGAAACACCATGGTTTCTCTTGATTCACCACCTACAGTCAGTCTCATTGTTTGTATAATACGAAATCACTGTTCAACGATAAAAATGGAATAAAGAGGAGGGCTGCATTTGGCCAGGAATGGTGCTGGTGCCAAATTACATAAACCCTCCCTTGGCTTTTCTTCAAATAGAGAAAGAAAAGTGCACAGCATGTAGTCACCGGGTCAGTGCAGAGAGAGTGCAGTTTGGAGTCCTTCTTGTTCAAAACAACAACTTGTTTCTGTCTTCCTGTGAGTTCCCTAGCCAGACATTATGGTGAAAAGCCCCATGTAATAAGCTGTGGTCTGTGAGATTTAGGATGTGGATCATAGCCAGCAGTGAACTCTTTAAAGATGTAAACAAAATAGCTTCATCTGTGTCTAAGTTCCTTCAGAAAGTTACAGAGTCAGGAAGGATTATGGTCACTTGTGAGTCACAGTACAACACCGGGGTCTGACTCACAGTAGGTGCTTATATACTATTGGCTGATTGTACAAAAGCAAAATATATACATTCAGACACTTTCTTTTAAGACCCTCAATCTTATTATTTAATCACAAGAATTAAAAAATCTCTCCATCAACATTGGGACTATTAGTATAACTTTAATGTATTATGATAACCAGGCATAGGGGCATATACCTGCAATCCCAGCTATAGGCTGAAGTAGGAGGCTTTCAGGTTCTAGGCAAGTCTGGGGAACAGAATGAGATGTTTGTTTCAAAAGAAAACTTCTTACAATGTGATGGTAAATAGAATGGGAATTCATTGAGCAGTTGAAACTGGGGCACGCTGCAGAATAATGTTTTCTGGAAGTCAACAGTAATACAGTGTGATTTATAAGTCAAGGTTATCCTGTTTGCATGCCTCTGTTACACGCTTTAAGTGGCTCTGTATGTGCTAGGCTTCTCCAGAGAAAGAGAACAGAATAGATCCACTTATAGGCACTTACTATAAGGAATGTGTCCATACAACTATACAATCTGACAAGTCCCCAGTTCTATAGGACGGGGGCAAGCTAAAAGCCTAGGTTCCAATGTGTGTGCTGTTGGATTCAAAGCATGGAAGAGACTTTCACTTTGAATCCAAAGACAGGAAAAAAGCTAATGCCCTACACTGAAGACAGTGAGGCATAGACAATTTCCTGTCTTGAGGGAAGTGGGGCAACCCTCTTGTGTTAGCCAGGCCTTCAACTGATTAAATAAGGTATGCAATCTACTTTAGTCAGTCTACTAGTCAGATGTCACTGGCACCCAAAACCTCTCAAAAATATTCAGAATAAAATTTGACCGAATCTACCTTGTAACTCAGTCAAATTTACTCACAAAATTAACTATCACAAAGTAGGAACAAACACTTCGTGCCATAATGTGGTTTCCTTTTGCTGTAATAAAGACTACAACCAAAAGTAACTTGGGGAGGAAGGGATTTAATTGGCTTACACTTCCACATCCCAGTCCACCTTTGAGGGAAGTCAGGATACGAACTCAAGGCAGGAACTGGAGCAGAGGCCATAGAGGAGTGCTGTTGATTGCTCAAACTTGCTCAGTTTGCTCTCTCCCTCTCTCTCCCTCTCTCTCCCTCTCTCTCCCTCCCTCTCCCTCTCCCTCTCTCTCTCTCTCTCTCCCTCTCCCTCCCTCTCTCTCTCTCTCTCCCTCTCCCTCTCCCTCTCCCTCCCTCTCCCTCTCCCTCTCCCTCCCTCCCTCCCTCTCTCTCTCTCCCTCTCTCTCTCTCTCTCTCTCTCTCTCTCTTCCTTTCGTCTTTTTAACTCTTATTGATTCTTTGTGTTTCACATCATGCATTCTAAGCCCACTTCTCTTCCCATCCCCTTGAATTCACCCTCTGCCCTTGCCAACCTCCTTCACAAAAAAAAGAAATTTAAAACAGAAAACAAACAAAACAAGGAGACAAAACAAAAATCAAATAACCACAGTCTAAAGCCCGAGCTGCTTGTGACTTAAATGAGTAACACGGCATCCAGGGTGGATGAGAAAACACCTGTGATGGATGCTCACCTGTGCCCAGCCTCACTCCTGTCCTTGGGCACAGACCTTAAAAGGAAGCTATGCACTCTTCAGAATTACACTTTTGTGTGTATGTGTGGTAAACCCAGAGTTTCTCCCGTACTAAACTATATTCCCATTCCCATCCTTTTTCTGTGGTTGTATTTTAAGACAGGGTCTTAAGGTTTCCAGACTGGCCTTAAGCTTGCAATACCCCTGCTTCAGGCTCCTGGGTAGCTGAGGTGATAGACTTGCACCTTCAAGCCTGGCCTGTCTATACATTATCACTATGATATCCATGGCTTTTGAACACTGTGACAGATACCACCCACTTTTCCTCCTGCAAGCTGAACAGTATCTATGTCTCACTCCATGCAAACTATAACTTTGAGGACTAGGATTTCCTACTCAAAGACACTCAGCTGTGGTGGATATCCTGGAACTCCACCCACCACTCTCTGATAACCAAAACAGTCCCAAAACACTCTTGCCATTCTCCTCGCACCTGGATCACTGCCTGGAGTGGAGAAGAAAACCCATCTCTTCATTTTTTCCAGTGAGCACCAGTCAGTGATGTGATATTAAGGATAGAGCTTGCTATGAAACAACAGTTTACTAGTGTTAGCAACTGATGCTTGTGTGCCCTGTCCCCTCCAAGATCTGAGCACCCAATGTGACATGGGACATCAGTCCAACATGAAGCAAGCCAAATTCCATCTTTCAGCTTGTTTGGGTAAAACCTTAAGTCCTGCTTCAGAAACCTGTCTTTCAATAACTGTCTTTGCTGTTTTCTGTTGTTGTTGTTGTTGTTCCTAAATGAGAGGTGTTTATTTGCAAGAGAGGACTTCATGCTGGTACATGGAGCCCTCTAGCCTTACTTTCTCACAGGTGCATGCATTGATCTGTAGAAGCCAGGCCAGCTAAGTCACTGGAGACTGGAAGCCCAGTGCTTGCAATAAGCTCCTTGCTTATGGTTTACAGCATGCTGAGACTTTCCATCCTTGTGCTCCTCTGTGGTTCATTTGTTTTGCTTTTGCTGTTTTCCTGATTTAGCACATCAGTGGGCATATCTTAGTAACACCTTTATCAAACCACATTGTATATGGCCCTCTTTTGCCTCCAAATTAAAAATTAAATCAAAGAATTGTCCAAACTGGGAGCAAGTCTCACACCTAAGGATATAGAAACTGAAAGTACATCTTTGAAGATAAAATGGGTAATATATTGTAGTGTAGAAAATTGAGCCTACTCTACTCCAAGACCCAGAAACCTGTGTTAGACATAATCGGAAATTCGTTTATGAAAGATAAGTCAATGAGGATGAACAAAACATAGGATGACCTAAATACCTACCAACAGTGGAGGAGATCAATATAATAAACTCATAAAGTAGATTATCAAAAGGGTGCATTTTAAAACGTAAATCATGCTTGAAGGGACGGGAATGGAAGCCATTGTTTAGTGACTGTAAGTTTCAGTTTGGGAAGAAGAAAACACTGTGAAGATGACTGTGTTGGTTACACAGCAATGTGCACATATGGAAGGACACCGAATAGGACAAGTGATTTAGTTACTATTCTATTGCTACAATGAAACACCATGACCAAGGCAACTTAAGACAGAAAGCATATAATTGGGAGTTTATTTACAGCTTCAAAAAGTTGGTCCATGGCCATAATGGTATGAAGCATGCCAGCAGGCAAGCACGCATAGTGCTAGAGCAGTTGCTGAGGGCTCACACCTCATCCACAAGTTGCAGACAGAGAGAGAGCCAGGCTTGGACATTTTAAACCTAAAACCCACTCCCAGTGATAAACTTCCTCCAACAAGGCCACACCCACTCTACAATCATACCTCCTAATCCCTCCCAAATAGTTTCATCGACTGGGTACTGAGCAGTCAAACATAGGAGTCTATGGCAGCTATTCTCATTCAAACCATCCCAACATGTGAAAGAGGTGAAATGGCACGCTATATGTCTCATATACATATATGTGTGTATCTACATGCAATTATAGTCTCCACCATGAAATACCAATTTTCCCAATCTGAACTTTACACAGTCACTCTATACACATACTGAATTGTAACATTATGCGTCAATTTAAAAACAAAAATTTAGAAAAGGTTTCAAAAGTTTTAAAACACATAAGAACTCACTTATTAAATAGTTTTTTGTACTTTTCTATATTTGAAATACCATTACCAATCAGCCAGTCGAAGAGAGCTTTGATCTTGCTCTTGGAAATTTCCTTGGGTCTTCAGGCTTCTTTTAAATATGACTATGGGAGTGTTGGCAGCACATCTCACACAAACAGTACACATAGCCCCACATTAATTCTTTCCATTCAATTGAATGGAACATCGGAGGGAGGAGAAGGTGGACGATAGAAGCTAGTCCCCCAGGCATTACCAGAGTGCAGATGAATGTCAGGTGGCAGGAAGTGAGGACGAATACCAGGCTGGTGGAGGAAGAAGGAGGAGCCAGCAGTCTGACCTCTCCATGGCAGGCCAGTACTGAAGGACTGCCCTCAGGTGGCATGCTTTGTTTACATCATCCAGGAAGACCTATCTGAACTGGAAAAATGGTTCCATGGTTAAGAGCAGAGGACCCAGGTTAGGCTCCCCAGGTTAGGAGCTACATCGGGAAAGTCACAACTGCCTGTAGCTTGCATCTGTCACTGAAGGCCTGCACCCTTTTTGTCCCTAAGGTTGTCCTTACGAGAATCTAGCACTCTCTCTGACTCTGAGAGCACCTGCACTCACATGTGCACATGCCCACACATATACACATAATTATAAAAGATTAAATTAATCATTAAGAAAGGAGGAAGGAGGACCATATTGCTCATTTCACCAACCACCAAAAGACTTGCATGCTTTCTATTTCACTTTAATGGAATTAATAGTGAAAATGTCTAAAAGTACTGAGATATATGCAAAAAATGCTAAGCCAGCATGCAGCTCTGTGAGACATTTGAGTAAAGAAATTATCTTTAAAAGCAATATATAGCAATATATGTTAAGGTGGACATGGCATCTTTGTGGTAAAGATATGTGTGACTTACTGGAAGAGTTCTGTCTTCAAGCTTCAGAAAGTCCCTCTTTAGTTGAAGCCATGCTTGCACTGCGGCTAGGAAGGCAATGCAGAGAGCTCAGTGCTTATCATCTCCTGACTGAGAGCAGTCCTTAGCACATGCTTCCCTCCCAGGTGTCCCTTCACATCCCCAGCTCTCACCATCCAGAGCTTTTCTATGTCTGGCAGGCACCTGAATGGTCACACAGCAGAGATCCCCCTCAGTGAGCCTGGGCTGGCCTGCACCTTTCTTAGACCTCAAGTTGTTCCTATGCCCTTGCTGGCCAGCTCACAGCCTGCCCCACAGCCCACATGTGTCTTCTGGAAAGAGTAGTTTCAGGATTTGGAGCCAAACCAGGGAAAACTATGTTAACAGGAAAAACTGAGGTCTAGGCGGCTCCTATGTGAGGACAGAGAACTAGCAGAAACACAGCTATGGTCCTTCTCTTAGAAAGCATTTCCCTGCAGTTGAAATTCTAACACTTCGGAGTCTCTAGTTTGCTGCCCTTGGCACAAATTACTTAGATAAGTTGTCTCTGTTTACTATTCTCAAAAACAATTTTTTGAACCTTCCAAGAAATTTTTACTATGACAATAAGCAAGTGACCCTGCCAGACCTGGAGCTCAAAGACCACTGGAACTCTGGTGCAGCTTAATTGACACTTCAAACTGGCCCTATGACTTTAGGTCTGGGTCTCACCTCGGAGAGCACTTGATGGCTAGAAAAAATTCAAGGAGGGTACCTACCAAGAGGAAGATCCAGACCCATGAGGAAAGGAAGAAATGACAGTATAACTAATCACCATGGTGGAAACCTTCATTCATTGGCTGATGGAAGAAGAGGCAGACTCCCACGGCTAAGCACTAAGCTGAACTCAAGAAAGCCAGTAACAGAGAGGGAGGTCTGATGACCAAAGGGATTAAGACTGGGCTGGTTTAACCCCCAGAAACAGCTGACCTGACAAGGGTTAACTCTTGAATCCCAGGCTGATGCCTGGGAATCCAGCATGAGACTGATCAAGACCCCCTGAATGTGGCTGTCAGTGAGGAGGCCTAGGTAATCTATTGAGCCTTGGGCAGTAGATCAGTATTCATCCCGAGTATACACATGGACTTTGGACTCCCATCCAACAATGTGAGATGCACTCTCATCCTGAACTCTTGGGGGAGGGTCTAGGCCCTGCCCTGGATGAAATGACAGACTATGGACATCCCCATGGAGGGCCTCACCCTCCCTGGGGAAATGAGGGGATAATGGGGGGGTTAGGGGAGGGCACGGGAGGAGGGGAGGGAAAGGGAGAAGGACCTGGAACTGACTTGTGAAGCAACCTTGTTTCTAATCTAAATTTAAACTTAAAAATAAATAATAAAAAAGAGGCAGAAAAAAATTAATCACCATGGCAACCCTCCCACCAATATCTCTTATGTAGGCATAGAAACAATCTTCCTCACCTCCCTCAAGGTCATTTCCTATCCATACCAAGTTAGCTTCAGAGGACAATTAGTGTTCATTAATATTCTCAACACATCCATGTTTCCCCTCTCTTAGACATCTTCCCAGTTAAAACATCATCCTGTCTAGACTAATGAGTAGCTTCCTACCAAGATCACATGTATCCTATCCATCTTCAGACTTCACTCAGAGAACAGAGTAATTATAAGACATGGATTGGTTGGTGACAGTCTCCTTTAAAATATCAAGATAAATGAGTGTGTTTATCTTCCTCTTTGTATGTGCTGATTCCCTGTTCAGGATACTACCTTGCCCCTGTCAGCTCCTGTTTATCCCATTAACTTCTCAGGAAGCTCCTACTCCTAAGGCACTAGCTCTGGCCAGTTTCTAACCTCCCCATGCTCCTCTCAAGCTCACACCTCTTCCTGAGGCACTGTATGCGAGGCTTTCCTACCCAGAACCTAAAGTTCTGGACATACCTCTAGAAGCTGGTGGATTTGAGGTCCTGGCCATGAAGTGAGTGTATTAAACAGGACCTGAAATGCCCAATAGGCAGTAGGCAGAATATGGGGATAGCTTACCTGAGAGGGTTTGGCCTGGGTCCACACTCTGGCATGCCTGATTAGGCATGGAGTACCTTGGCTTTGTTTCATTTCAAAGACTCTCAGAGCCATGTGACGAGTCCAAGTGAGTGGATCCTGCATGAGCCCATATTGCATACAGGATTCTAGTCATGATGGGCTCTACCCCTGTGTACAGGAATGGGGGAGCACCCTGATTTTGGAAATGACAGAGGAGCCTCTTTTAGGTATGCTCCCAGATTCTCCAATGAACTAATGCAACCCAGAGTAACTGAATAAATCTATTACAAGACTGCCTGGCTTAGATTGGACAGAAGGCATGCCTGTGGGACATTTTCTTGGTTGTTGGTTGACATGGAGGAGCCTAGTCCACTGTTATGGTATATCCCGGTGAAGGTGGTCCTCAGTTGTATGAAAAACTGACTAAATCCAAGCAGAGGGAAGCGAGTCAGTAAGCAGCTTTCCTCCATGATTCCTGCTTCAGCCTCTGCTTGAGTTTCTGCCCTGACTTTACTGATGGATAGTGACCGGGATGTGTACAAAAAATAAAATAATCCTTTTCCTCCCCAAGTTGCTTAAGGTTATGGAGTTTATCACAACAATAGAGAATAAACTAGAATAGAACCCATGACTCCACCCCTTTCAGGTCAAGTCTAGAGCCTCTCACACCCAAGAGCCAAATGCTCCGCAATCAGTCCAAGTCAGCAGGACAATTTCTAGGGGATGCCACCTCCTTAAAGCATCCTAAAGGCTGTGTGGGCATGCTTTCACACACCCGATGCCAACGTTCAGGAACCTGAGGCAGGAAGATGGTGGTGAGTTTGAATTCACCCAAAGCTAGCTCGGGTGGTGTAGCAAGGCATTGTCTCAAAAGAATAAAAATGAAGCATACTCTTGTGACCTATACTTTTGCAGAAAGTTTTTAAAACTTAAAAAAAAAGCAGCAAAACACAAGAAGTTGAAAATGTCTGTGATCCCTCTTCACCACGACCTCATTCACCCACTAGTCTTCCTTTCTGTGGATTTCTTTCCCCCATGTAACATATATATGTAATTGTCTTCAACAAAATGTGAGCTCATATGTAATGTTCTTTTTTTCTTCTTCCCTCTTTAGAGGCAGGATCTGGCTATGTAATCCTGGATAACCTCAAATGTGGGCTCTTCCAGTCCCTGCTTCCCAAGTATTGAGATTACAGGCTCTAAAATAAGCCTTTGAGTCACACGCAGATCTAAAATCAGCTTTGGAGCGTGTACATATGCTCTCTTATGCTAAACACGTACTCTGCTGCTGAACTATGTCCCCAGCCTTCTGCAATCTAATGTGCTCACTTAGTGATTTGTTTTCAGTACCAGAAAATACAGCAAGAGCCCAAACAGGTGAAAATGAACCAAGTCCTTCCCCATAGCCCCATACCCCTGCATCCCCAGCTACCTGTGACTTCTGTTCCATTAAAACACACATCTTCACACGCCTCCCTCCCTTCATCTGCTTCTTTAGAGTGGACACAGAGGAGTGTCATTTCTTTTACTAAATACGCCATAGCCATAGTGCTCTTAAAATTGCTGTACTCATTTGTTCTCCTCCAACTGAAACAGCTGTTTCCCACACCTGCACGGATCTGAGATCACCGTGCATTTTAATGCTTGCCAATTAATAGACCCAATGTCTTACTTACCCCAAGGTTGTTCTGGTGTGGATTTCCAGTGGTGTTTACATAGGCTGGGGAACCCCTTCCACTGTGAGTAACCTGGTGACATCTCTTCCCCAATGTTGTTAATAGTTTTTTTTAAGTAATTCAGGATTCCCTCATATAATCACGTTTTCAAGACAGATGTAAATTATATATACTCTCCAAATTTTTACATGTCCCTTAAGATGTCAGGACACCTTTTACCACGAGAAGTATTTTTTTCCTTTTCTATCAGTAGACACCATATTAAATATCATGACATTTTCAACAAAACACATTTTAGTAGCTGCCCCTCCCTTCTCATCCCTCCATGCCCCTCGCTCTGAGTCCTGACTTGTGCCCTCCCCTCAGTCTCTTTTCTGCTCTCAGGTCAGATGCATCCTTTTGTCCTCCCCGCTTCCTCTGCATCTCTTTTTACTGTCTCTTGTTCTCCTTTCTTTGGCTTTGCTCACATTTATACACACACATGTTGCTAGGAGCCAAATGTCAGAGGCAACACGACGTTTGTTTCTTTGTGTTTGGTCCCTCACTTTGTATTATACTTTCCAGATCTATCCACTCTCCTAAAGATTTTATAATTTCAACTATCTTTATAGCTGAAAATTTTCTGTGTGTGTGTGTGTGTGTGTGTGTGTGTGTACCACATTTTCACTATCTAGTCGTCAGTTGACAGGTACCTAGGCTGGTTCAATTCCTTGCTATCATGAAGAGAACAGCAGTAAGCATAGATGTGCAAGTATCTCTATGATAGGCTCTAGAGACTTTTGAGTATATATGGCTGATGGTACAGCTGGCCCATATGACAGTTCAATTTTTAATATTTTGAGAAACGTTCAGACTGACTTCCACAGTGGGTGCATCAGTTTATATTCCCACTGGCAGCGAATATGTGTTCCTTCTCCACATCCCCATCAGCACTGGCTGTCAATTCTGGATGACAGCCATTCTGACTAGGATGAAATGTCACCTCAAAGTAGCTGAATTTGCATTTCCCTGAGGACGAGGGATGATAAACACTTCTAAAAGTACTTGTGGGCCGTTTGCTTTTCTTCTTTGGGGAACTGCCTGTTCATTTCATCAGTTGGAGATTTTCAAATTACTTTTATGTAATCAAAACCTTCAAGCCAGGCATGGTGGTACACATCTGTGATCCCAGTATTGGAGAGGTGGAGGCGTGAAATTAAAAGTTCAAGGCCAGGCTGAGCTATATCACAAGACTCTGTCACAAGGAGTGAGGGAGGAATACTTCGGTGTCTTCCATAATAACTTGTGTGGGGTTCATCTTAGGCCTATCAATGTCCCATGCATACCAACTGGAGTTTTGATTTTATATCTATTTCCTTCTCAAATATAACTTCCAGAAGCATTGATGACATTAAAGGAGATCTACTTTGCTTCTCTCCAATGGCATATCCAAATATCATCACTGCATCTAAATGTCATTGCTGGCTATTCCAGCATCCCCAGCTCTCCGAAAGGCTGCTCTCTCCATATGTTTGCGCATATGTGTGCAGTCGCAGTCTGCTTGGTCCCTCTCAGAGTGTCGTTTCCTCCTCTTGAGTCACACCTTCCTTGCTCACCTGTGTCTCCGAGAACTTCTCCGTGCCCTTGCTGTGCTGCCTGATCTGCCTTGAGGATCCTAACAAAGTTGAGTGGAGGCTGAGGTAAGGAAGCACCTTCCTCCCGCTACCAGCTCGTCTTTCAGAAGAATCATATCTCCTCATATCTCACCACCTGCAGAGAGCACACCTTCTCTACCCAGTAAAACACACTCTGCTCCTTACTGCTTTCTGCCCAGGGAAAGGGCGTTGAAATCTAATGAAGGGCCTGCAGGCTCCTGACTTGAATCATCCTCTCAGTTGATGGTGTCTAATAAACTGTGTAAGCAGCAATTGTCATACAATGGGTTCTGAGCAAATGTCTGTGCCTATATCTGTCACCAAACTTTTTTGTTTGTTTTTCAAGACAGGGTTTCTCTGTGGCTTTGGAGGCTGTCCTAGAACTAGCTCTTGTAGACCAAGCTGGTCTCAAACTCACAGAGATCCACCTGCCTCTACCTCCCAAGTGCTGGCATTAAAGGCTTGCACCACTAACGCCTGGCTCTGTCACCAAACTCTTGATTGTGGTATTTGCTGAACTCCCAGCTGTGCCAGATGTCTACCCTCAAAAACTAGCTGCCCACTTGTATCATCCACTGATGGTCAGGCCTTTGTGCTCCTCTGATTAACTTTACTTTCTTATTAAAATTTCAAACAATTCAATGAAGCATCCACTCACTACATGTGAGAGTATCACAGCTTTAAGACTTTGCCGAAACAAAAGAAGGGTTCACAGCCCCATCCAGCAACCTGCAGAGCTAGAGCCACTGTGGAAGCTGCCAAGAAGATTCTCCATCCTCAAACATTAATAACTCCAGCAATGGATGGAAGTCAGAATGCCCTCTTCTGACTTCCAGGAGCTTTTGAATCCACGTGGTGCACATGCATACATTCAGGCATGCACACATATACATAAAATAAATACACTAAAATTTTTAAGTATTATTTTAGTATTTTACATATGTGAGCATTATGACTGCTTACATGTCCATGCATTCTGTGCATGCAGTGCCCACAGAGGCAAGAAGAGGGGCATTGAATCACCCGGAACTGGGGTTACAGACAGTTGAGCCACCATGTGGGCAATGGGAATCACACTCAGATCCTCTGGAAGAGAAGCCAGTTCTCTCAATCTCTGAGCCATCTTTATAGCCCCATAAAAATTATTTTAAAAGGAAAAAAGTTGGAGGGAACTGGAGAGACAGGTCAGTAGTTGGGAGCACACTCTGCTCTTGCAGAGGACCAGAGTAGGCAGGGCTGGACATAGTGCAAAGGAGGTGACCAGCAGGCAAGGTCCTTGGAGTGAATAAGGCCAACCAGGATCTGGAGACCAACAGCCCCAGTGAGATTAAACCAAAGAAACGTCCAAGAGAGTCATCTGTGAAGTTCTGCAGAACCTGAAGGTGTGGTGATATATTATTTATGATGTATTAAAGCTTGCCTGAGGATTCAGAAGCAAAGTCAGTCACAAGCCATAGAAGCCAAGCACATGCCTTTAATCCCAGGACTCAGGATTAAGAGGTAGACCGATCTCTGTTAGTTCAAGGCCACACAGAGCTACATAAAGTTGATCTACTTCTAATGAGAAACAGCTGACACAAAGATGATCTCAGCACCTGGGATCACATGCCTTTAATCCCAGGACTCATGAGACGTATTTAAGATAGGAACAGGGTCCCAGGGCTGGCATTCATTCTTCAGCCACATTGAGGACAGGAAGACTCAGACTCAGGATTCTCTGCAGCCAACCTGAAGAGAGGCAACAGTCTGAACTTGGTGGAGAATCCATGGATTATCCCTTTCAGCCTGAGCTAGAGGTAAGAACTATCGGCTGGCTGCTTCGCTTCTCTGATTTTCAGCTTGAAGCTTGAACCCTAATATCAGTCTCTGCATCTTTTATTTTTCATGCTACATGAAGGAGTAAGGCCCTAATCAGCACAGCATACATCAGGTAAAACTTCCCTACTATCCCCACAGGCCTAGCTTCACCCTTACTACTTGTCTAGTCCTAGAGAATCAGGAAATGTCCTAGAAAAATGCTAAATTATCTTAGATCATGTGTGTTACTTCAATAATATTTTAACTCAATAAATTTTACATAGATACACACACACACACACACATATATATATATGATACTAGACCTGCCACAAAAAAATTAACAGTGCAAAAAATAAGATCAAGTTCTAGGTATCTAATGAATAATGTGTTGACTATAATTAATGATATTGTATAGTTTTCTTGAAATATAACAAAAGCAGATTTTAGTCCCTTACCACCTAATATAAAATGGTAACCACAGGTAGTACTGGGGTGTTGATTAACTTGATTGTAGAAATAAGTACACAGTGTGTACTTATATCAGTCATAATACTGTACACCTTGTATATATATATGTGTGTGTGTGTGTGTGTGTGTGTGTGTGTGTGTGTGTGTGTTTATATGTTTGTGTCTTATTTAGGGCTTCTATTGCTGTGAAGAGACACCATGACCACTGCACTCTTATAAAGGAAAACACTGAATTGGGGCTAGCTTACAGTTTCAAAGGTTGAGTCCATTATCTTCCTGACAGGAAGGATGGAAGACATGGAGCTAGAGAAGGAGCTGAGTGTTCTACATCTTGGTCCCCACGCAGCCGAATCAACTGTGTGTCACATTGGGTGTAGCTTTAGCATTTAAGACCTCAAAGACCACCTTCACAGTGACACACTTCCTCTGACAAGGCCACACCTACTTCAACAAGGCCACACCTACTCCAGCAAGGCCACATCTCCTAAAAGTGACACTCCCTATGGGCCAAGCACTAAAACATATGAATCTATGGGGTTCATACCTATTCAAACCACTGCACTTAGCATCATTTAATTAGTTCAATGTTTAAAAAATTCCAGATTTGGCTGTGTAGGAATATTTTTAAGTGGCTGCTGAATAGGAGCAAGTCTCCAAGCCTTCTAAGCATTCAAGCACCAACCAAACACAGGTTAGCAGAAATCACAGCTGAGCATGGGTGGGTTGGTTGCTCAGGGTTCCCCAGTAACACCCTGCAGACTGAGCCTGACTGACCATATATTATCTCTAGGGAAATGTTCCAGACTCACAAAGATCCTGGCCCAGCCACTGGGATGAGCCAGTATTGGTGGTAAATGAATGAAGAAAAGTACTGATGTGTCAGGTTTGCTCCTTCCTGGGGTGTAAATGCTCCACTGAGGCTAGCTCCTGGCCAGCAGCAGGATGTCACTGAACACAGAGTGGGGGGAAAAGTACCTGGAAGGCACCATCAACATAGACACCAAGCACACACATATACAGAAAAGTATAGAACATTAGAGTAGTATTTGGTGCATACATTGCCTGTATTTTAATGATATATTTTGTTGTAAGTTTACATAAACTGTTCCTAATGATTGTATTAACTACTGGCTCCAGAGATCCTGAACACTAGCTGTCACAAAAGGTCCACGCTGGCTTTCGATTCCATGGTATAAAGCTTTGAATACCCTGACCACATACTATGCTTCTGACACTAAGCCTGGAAGAGTTTGGCAACTTATTCAGCTTTGAGACCTAGTGGCTTCCATAACTCATAATAAAAGAACAAAACACCGCCCTTTGAGTAAATCAGTGACTCACCAGCTGCCAAAGCTGTTAGGGAAGTATAAGCTTCCACAGGCAATTTACTGGAACCCCAGGATGTCCCTGAAACAGGCTTGTTTTTCATACTCTCTGGTAGCATTAATATCAAGCTCTTTAATATCTAGAGAAGATTCTGTAAATAATCATATACCAAGAGTCACTGTAGCTTCATGTAGGTGAGGGAAGAGGAGGAGGCTAAAATCTCAGAATAGGTCGTGGGATCTAAGTTCAGATTCCCAGCATCCATGTAAAAGCTCAGAATAGCAGTGTGTGTGTACAGTTACTTTTATGATGGGGAAGGAGAGACAGTTGGTTTCTTGAAGCTCACTGGCCAACTGGTCTACCTAAATAGGTAATTCTAGGGTCAACAAGAGCGTGGCATAGGAAGACACGCAGTGTCAACCACATGGGCACAACACACACACACACACACACACACACACACACACACACACACACCACATGCAAAGAAGAAAGGAAGGAAAGAGAGGTGAAAGGGAGGGAAGGAGAGAGGGAGGGAGGGAGGGAGGGAGGGAGGGAGGGAGGGAGGGAGGGAGGGAGGGAGAGAGGGAGGGAGGGAGGGAGAGATGCTCTGAAGGGACTGAGCCCATACTAATAAATAACACTAGAGCAACTCTGCTCTAAATAAACAAATCTCTTCCAAAATCCCCACAGTTACTTGATCTAAGCACTCTCCTTGTGTGCACATCAACCTCCCACGTGACTCTTACAAGCCTGGTCTACTCATCCCCATTCCATATCCTAAGTTGAGGAAAGCACAAACTAATTCAGATGGACATGTGCTCCTCTTAGAGGTGAGCTTAACTCCCTGCTATGCCTTGAAAGTGAGTCAGACTTAATAAACCACTTCCAAACATCAGAATACAGAGAGGGAAAGCAGGTAACCTTATAATGGAGAAGCTTGAAATTAACCAGGCTAGTTATAGAGTCTAATGGCCCATAACAGCTGCCCTCACCTTCACACTATTAAGGGGGTGGTAAAATCTTTTCTTTGTTTTTGTTTTTTGTTTGTTTGTTTTTTAGAGACAGGGTTTCTCTGTATTGCTTTGGAGCCTGTCCTGGAACTTGTTCTGTAGACCAGGCTGATCTCAAACTCATAGAGATCCTCCTGCTTCTGCCTCCCAAGTGCTGGGATCAAAGGTGTGTGCCACCAATACCCAGCAGGGGTAGTAAAATCTTTAAGAAAGAGATGGAACCTCAGGAGATGTCTTTAGGTTTTTGAGGAATACCCTAAAAGGGGGTTGCAGGATACTGATTTCTCTCTTCTCATCTCTTTTGCTTCCTGATGTGAGGTGACTGGTTTTGCCCTGTCATGTTCCAGCACCATACTGCTCTGCCTAGTGAAAACCAGTAAAGCCACCTGTCCAGGAGCTAATGCCTCCAAAACTGTGAGCCAATGAACATTTGTTCTTTACAAGCTAATGATCCCAGGAGTTACGGTAGTAGAGCGCTTCCATGAGTGACTTACTGATGTCTTCACAGTTGGGTAGGAAGGGAAGTGAGGGATCAGCAACCACTCACAACAGCTACTCCAGGCTGCACCAGACACAAAGTGTTGAAGGATTTGATGTTTGTTTTTACATCTGATATAACCCAATAGGCCAGCATTTGGACAAGGCTGCTTCCAAATGTATATCAGTTTCCTGTGGGGATCACAGACCCTGGCCAGAAACCCACTCCTCCATCAGCCTGGGAGCAGGCAGCTGCAAGACAATGTTTACTGAAAACATGTTTACTGAAAACAATTCAGTGCCATAAATTCCTGATAAGGGCTTGATAGGGGCTCTGAAACACCCTGACTTTGATCTACTACTTTTTGATCTAGCTACTTTTTTCTGCTCCCTGCTGTTTTCTGATTCTGGTGCCAGAGATTTAACCACCAGCCAGGAGGAAAGAGGGAAGGTGTATGAGAGGTCTGTTGGAGATTTGTGCGTGTATGGATGGCAAAAATTTTTCTGAAGGGAAGCGTTTTTCTTGGGAAGTTCTCCTAAGCTGATTTGGGGAGCATAAAGTTTTCTTAACGCAACCGACTGGTCTCTGTGTCATCAATCCCAAACACCTCGCCACATTCTCGGATACAGGCTGCGCAGGATGTGCGGCAGTTTCCTAAGGTTATTATCACAAATTCTCATAAATGTGGATGGCTTTAAGTTCCCCCAAACTTATTTTTTATATCTCTGGAGACCAGAAGTCAAAAACTTAAGGTGTCTGTTGGGGAAGTCCTGTTATTTGCCTGTGCATTTGTCAATAAAGTACTGTCTGGCCAATAGAAAACCTAGATAGGAGGGACTAGGAGTCGAGGAGGATTCTGGGAAGGGGAAACACAAGAGAGTCAACATGTAACGCCATTGGGGGTAGGAAGCCTGGAACTATTCTCCGGTAAGAGACATACTTAGATTAACAATTATGGGGTAATTACTTAAAGCAGAGCTAGCCAGTAAGAGACAAACAAGGCCAACAGCTTCATAATGAATATAGCTTCCTGTGTGTTTATTTGGGACTGATGCGGATCTGAAACCAGGCGGGCGAGAAGGCTCCTCTCAAAGAAAAAGCTTCTCTTAACAGGTGTCCATGGGAACATACTCTCCTGAGAAGCTTGGAGTCAAGCTGGAGTCTCCAAATGGCTCACTGGGTCCACTTCTTGCATTGTTTTCTTGATTCTTTTAGCTCTTGGTTATCTCTTAGCTTATGGCAGCATCATTCTGCTGTCTGCCTCCATCTTCAGAGCATTCTGTGTGTGAGAGAGAGGAGGGAGAGGGAGGGAGGGAGGGAAGAAGGGAGGGAGGGAAGGAGGGAGGGATGGAGAGAAGGAGAGAGAGAGGAGAGAGAGAGGTGTTTCCCACATGTTTGTCTCTTTCCCTCTTATAAGAACAGCAGTTCTGTTGTATTAAGGTCTATCCTTCTCTGTTATCCCTTCATCTTCATTTAACTACTTACATCATCAGTGACTCTGAGAATGTGGTCTTATTTAGTCACATTGTAAGGTGATCAATCCATGGTTCCATGAATTAAGGGAGTAGAGTTGTTCTCAATCCAGTACAATATGGAACTCACATAGGGGTATACACAAGTGCTCTTGGAAGGAAGTAATTTAAGTTATCTCAACACAAAATGACACAGTAACAATGACTCCAGGACCAGACCCCAGATTTCAGTCCAAGCCCCTGACAATAGCTTTTTAATGATATTCCATTTATCAATATTTTGCCCCACTAAGCTATATTTTTTCATCTTTAAGTAAAGGCTATAATCTGTAACATTTAGAAAGTTAAGGGTCTTCCAATGCTCAATATACAGGAGATCTCATTACCATCCAAGTCTATCTAGTGCTAGCAAAAGCCGGGACTGTGCCCTCCCCTCAGAACTCAGGGAACCCTGTACAAGAGGGGGCAGAGATATTGTGAGAACCAGGGCAATGGAAGCCACCAAAGAAACAAGGCCTTTTAAACATACTAGGACTGACACACATATGAACTCACAGTCTATGACAGCAGTCACAGGTACTGCACAAGTCTAAGCCAGATGGGACTCCAGCACTAAGAGGGAAAGTGAACACAAGCACTCACCCCTAACCCATAGCTACTCCAATTGATAATTTCTCACAAAGGAAAAATTGGTTTAATCCAAGAGAGTCTCACTGGACCAGTAGTAGATGGTCAACATAAAATAAACTTCTTTGTGTCGTGATGTTTAGTCAGGTATTTTTTTGTTTTTATATTACAGGTCTTTTGTGTATGTATTGTGTTTCCAGTTTTTATGAGATTTCTGTATGTATGAATGTGTGTGTCTCTGCACACTTGTCTATTTGTGTTTCTTGTGGTTTTTCTTTGGCTCTTTATCTTTGGTTTATTGGTTTGCTTTGTCCTAATCTGGTTTGTTTTGTTTTGTTATCTTATTTTATTTTATTATTAATTTTTGGCTGCCTGTTGATTTTCTAATGAGAAAAAGAAAAGGTGTGAATTTGAATGGGAGGAGGAGGTAGAGAGGATCTGGGAGGAGATGGAGGAGAAACCATAATTGGAATGTATTGAAAAAAAGAAACAAGAACATTTTTAATTAAAAGAATAGAAAGAAAAAATGAGGATTGTGTATCAACATGCCCAGGGCATGCTGTCCTGATGATGTCACCCTGTACTTGCTATTCATAACAGGAACAATTCAGAAAATTAGAGTTCTGCCTCAGAGGGCCTATTCCAGACATTTGCCTGCTCTGTTTTCAATAGCTCACCTTTCCTAGTAACAACATTGCCCTGTCATGTCACTCGTTATTAAAAAGACCCTGGATGCTGATGTTGACTCTGAAAACACAGGCACAATAGATACAGAAACAAATCTGTTAAACTATATAAGGCTTAACAGAGAAGGGTGCAGCCCTGCTGGTTTCCTCCAGACTCTGCTTTCCCTCCTGGCCAGAGTGCTGAGTCACCACACCCACCCATCAGGAAGAAGCTCCCATTTCCATTCCAGCTGTAAGAGATGCTCTTTCTCACCTCACCTGGAGTCAAGTGACCCAGTATGAATCCAGGGGAACTCAGGTCACTGTCAGCAAATGTACCATGTGTGTAGGCAGGAAGCCACCCCACTACCTCTGTGTATATCTACCGTGTGGTCAGATATTCCTCAGGTTCACACAGGATGCTGAAGGATCGTGGGTTATAGGATAATAATAATAATAATAGTAAAATTTTTTAAAAGGCTGCTCAGGCTTTGGTAGCTGCTCTCATCTTTCTAATTTGAGTCTCAAAGAGCCCATGAGTATAATAGACTAGCATTACGACACCTCACTTTAGGTACAGACCAGCTGCCCAACTGAGGCCAGAGAACAAACATAACAGACTTACACACTTGGGAGAGGGATGTACTTCCTGGTATCAGTGTCCATCTGTAATGTCTCTCTGAATGGGATAGAGTAGCCAATCTCGCAAAAAGGCTCTGCCTTCACCCTCAATTCACAACTACATCACGAGTTGCTGTAATGTTTTCCCAGCTATCACTGTGTATGTACTTTCTTATGTGGACCAAACAGAGGCATTGGCCAGTAGCAAATGCTGAAAATGTGTGGTTTTAGAGCACTTAGTGTGCACACGCGCACACACACACACAAACCAAGATATGAAGTAAATTGCTACCATCCTACACAAGCTCTCTGTAACGTTCATGGTTCCTGTTCATTCCTTGTTACCAGGGATTATTATACTTGCGTTGTGGTTCAGAAGTATAAATGCAGAATTGAAAAACCCAGCATCTTACCTCCCACGTTACACTTACCTCCCACGTTATTAGTAGTGTCATTATCAATCTGTGAAACACTGAAATTTTCTGTAGGGAAGAGATCACATCATCAGTTTGACAGAGGCTGGGTGGACTAGACTTAATTAAGGGAATTCTGTTGGTGATGAAGCTCAGTTGCTAGAGCTGATGAATGCAAAATGCCACCCTAACAGGGTCCTTTCCATCAGCCTCGTTTTCCAATGGTCCTCTGCTTACTCTTGGGTCACATAGATCCAGCCAGAGAGCTGACCTGGAGGAGCAGAGTCAAATGCCAAGTAGCCAATCCATCATTCAGTAGTACAAATGGGCTGGAACATTTTACTTTAAGTCATACAATTTATATCAGTGAATTCCAGATGCTCCTAGAGTTCTGGCTAAACCATTGTTACTTTAGATATGTGGAAAATTCACTTACAAAGCACACCGCATTTGACAGTTTGTGATTTGCACCAGGAAGTGACTCAACTTCCCCCAAGCCCCAGAAGTCTCCACTGGGGAAGGGAAAGCAACCTACCAATGTCAGAGAACCAGCTGGCTGCTGTGTAATTCACCAGCTGCTATATAATTTATGCCCTTGCACAATGTATTCTGCTAATCTTGCTGAGAGACAACTAGCAGGATAGGAATTTACAGGATGAGGGATCCCTCCAAAAGTCCTGCAAACTGGATGAAAATAGACCCAGACCAAACATGAAGTTTCCTGTTCTAGAGGGAAACAAAAAACGTTTGATATCAAAGACCACAACTCATGTGGTATCAGAGTTGTCTATAGCCACAGCAACGAAACATAACCATTGTGTTCACAATTTCAAAACCCAGTAGTTTCTAAACCAGGATTCTATGCTTCATTCTCTTATTTGATTTGTACTTCTATAACAAAATGACTTAGACTTGGCAATTTATAAACAACAGTAAAACTTTACCCATATT
This sequence comes from Mesocricetus auratus, assembly GCF_017639785.1. Taxonomy (NCBI): domain Eukaryota; kingdom Metazoa; phylum Chordata; class Mammalia; order Rodentia; family Cricetidae; genus Mesocricetus; species Mesocricetus auratus. The sequence goes on from NW_024429189.1 coordinate 114,759,009, forward strand.
CTGAAGTCTGCGAGCCCAAGATCAAGACCCAAAGATCAAGATACCTGGTGACAGCTTCCATGCTGCTTCACCACAACCCTCTCCTTCTGCATCTGCACAACACAGAAGAGATGAACAGACTCCCTCATGTCAGGGCATGAATCTCATTCATTAAGATGGAGGGAACAGTGTCTGAATCACTTCCCAAAGGCCCACCCTCAGTACTGTTTCATTAGGGAACTGCTTTGGGTGTATGAATGTACATCATGCAATCAACCAATCAAGTAAGGATGAGGAAAGATTATATTTTCATATCTGAAAAATCTTTGAAATTTTCCTTCCTTTCTCTTTCTCAAGAAGCTACTGTAAGGCTGGACAGATGCACCAGTGGTTAAGAATATGTGCTGCCCTTCCAGAGAACAGATCTCAGCACCCATGTTGGGCAGCTCACAACTGCCTGAAACTCCAGCCCCAGGGGATCTGAATACCTGAAACCCTCTTCTGACATCCTTGGGCTCCCACACACACATGGAATACACAGGAAGGCAAACACCACATAATCTCTGTCGTGTATGGATTCTACCATCTAGGTTTTAAGTTTGTGCTTTTAGCTAAGTATCTGTAGAGGTAGGGAACTAGAAGGAGACCTTGAGAGGGTGTGAGAAAAGGGGGGACATGTGATATGGAAGTACAGGAGGGGATGCTAGCATTTGAAAAGTTTAAGCAGGGATATTGGTGAGGTAACCAGATGCTTTTTACCAGATTTGAGACCTACTCCACAGAGGACAATTCATGCTTAGTGCTGTGAACTGGGTCAAACCCCCATGCCTGGGAAGGATATAAGATCTAGGCAGTAGGGGTGGGGGAACCACTACTGCTGTTTTGCTAAACAAATTTAAAACTGCCTTTTAAATATTTATGTTTATGCCTACAGATTGGTGCTACACTCTGTCTTTGTCAAAGATGCTTTCTGCAGCAGGCCATGGTTAAAGCAGACTCATAACTACTCAAAGTGCCAAGTAGAAGTGACAATTGAGTGCTCATCATTAAACAGGACATCTGTATCATTCCCTTAGCCTTAGACCCTTGAAATCCAGACAGTGTGAAACACTGAGGGAAAGCCAAAGAGTTACTTACCGTAACTCTTCTATGACAGCCTGACTCTAGGACCTCTAACGAAAGAGGATGGAGGATGCTGCCTTTCCCTTCCTGCAGCCTGCAACCCAGTCTGTGTGCCACAGACAAAAGCCTGTTGTGTGCAGTGAACTAAATGCCAGCCTCACCCTTTCAGCATTGCAGTTCTAATTAAGTATCAGAGTGCTATACTCATGCTCATGAAGAAAACCATTAGAAGAAATTCAAGGAATTCAGATGCTGCAGTAGAATTAGCTGGAATGAAAGGGTTGCCAGCACCAGAAGTAAGAAATAGAGAGCCAACATGAAGTGGGGGGTACTGCTTTTTAACTTGTTTATGAGCAAATATGAAAAATGAATAGCATATTTTAAAAGATTTTTTTCTTCATTCCATTTGCTTATTGATCAGTGTGGGTACATGGAGGTCAAAGGACAACCTGTGGGAATTGATTCTCTCCTCCTACCATGCAGGTTCTAGGATTGAACTCAGGTTTGGCAGCAAGTGACTTTACCCACTGAGCCAGGGGTATATATAAGAAATATATAAATATTGCAAGGCATGTTGAATGGTTTTTCAAATCCTTCTTCTTTTGACTACTTGCTTTGTATTTCCTAATAATAATTGTCACTTTAAAACAAGGTACAAAAATACATCTGTGGGGCTGAAAAGCAAAAACAGAGCCAGGTCTTTGAAAACAAACTTGTTTAGGAAAATTTCACAAACAAATTGCAAAGCCTTCTTGCAAATAGGTTAATCTCTCTAAATGCATTTGATTCTGTGGTATGCCAAGGCAAATTTCTACAATGATTGTTTCATTTTGCTTACCATCACAATTATTTTTTTGATAAAATGTGTACAATACCCAACACATCTTGCATCTGTGTTCTGTGCTAGGAACTATACTAAATTCTTGATTTAAATTATGTTATGCAAAGTCTAGCAAGAGCCTTCTGAGAATGTCACCTTTATTGTCTCATTTTATAATTATGATCAGAACCATATTGGCTCATCTATGAAGCCTCATGAGCAGGAGGCAGTGGGCCAGAACACACAGGAGATCTAATCAGGAATGACGGGGACACAGACTACCTCTTAGTTTCTGCTCTTCCTTCAAGGTGGGTTGTTCTGTACCTGGGAGTTTAACGTAATGTGCAAAGATTGAATCCTTACTGTTACTGTGGTCAACCACACATGCTTCCTAAGGGTAAGTCACAAGCTAGCAACAAGTTATATGCTATAGAGAACGAAAGACTTTCAAATGGCTACCTGTACATGTAGGCACTGATATGATTGGACTTCAAAATAAAGAACCCACAGATCAAGTGACTTAATAATAGAAATCTATCATCTTCAGTTCTGGAGGCTTGAAGTCCAAGTTCAAGGTGCCAGAAGGATTGTTCCCTCGTGAGCCTTCTCTTCTTGGTTTATAGACATCCTTCTTCTCCTTGTGTCTGTGCTCTGTGTGTCTGTGTTCTAACTGCTTTAAAAAACATTGTCATCATCATCATTCATATTTTCATTGTGTGTGTTCATGATGGGCTATGCACATGGTACAGCATGCATGTGGAGGTCAGAAGTCAATATCGTGGAGCCATTCTCTCCTCCATTTTACCCACTGAACCATCTCAGCAGTCCTCTCATTATTTTTTACTAGGATGTTGGTTGCACTGAATTAGGGCTCATATATATTATCTCATTTTAACTTTATCATGTCTTTTATATGAATGTTAGGAACACATTTCAGCCCACAAACCAAGGATTTTCCACAATGAGAGGGGGCCATGACATCTGATGTAAGACACCCTATGAGGCTTCATAAAACATGCAAAGAACATGCAGTTCTTGAAGCTCATTCCTCTTTATTGTAAGCCCTGATCCCGTTTCTCCAGGGTCCATCCATAACTGCAGACATTTGAGTTCTTTAGCTGAATCAGGGCACCTGATCTCAGGAGGCTTGAGCAATCTGGTCCCTCATATCTGAGCACCTACAGAGTTGTCAGTGTAATGAGGTGACAAGGCTCCAGACAACTCCACATGTGTGATAGGGCCAAATGGTTAGATGGGATGTGGGCCCATCAGCCTCCTCAGAAACCTGGATACTCAAAGAGCTGCCTCACCTTAGGTCCTCCCTCTAGGATGAAGCCTGCCTCTGCGTGTGGAGCTAACAGTTCCTCATTGACCCCATCCCCATGTGTTCTAGCTGTCATGTCCATGCAGACTCTGGCCAGCATTTCTACAAAGATGCTCAACCCTGTCCAATGGAAACCAAGAACAGGGACCAAACAGCCCCAAGGAGACTAATTGCAGTTGTTTTTAATACAAGTTCTCTTAAAACACAGTGTTTAGTATTCCTAAGGAAAGGGGACAGAGGTCTTTTAAGAAAATGCTTGTGTATGAAAACAAAGGTCAAGGGAATGTTCCAGGTCAGGAAATCCTTTCAGAGTGGGAAGCATTCATTAGGTAGGAAGGCTGGAAGACTGGGGAAAGGATTAGAAGGGCTTGCAGCTCTGGAGGTGAGAGGAAGCTGAGGGCAGGCAGGACTCAGTTGACAGCAGCACATACAGCATGTCTTCCTGTGATGTTGACATCCTGCCCTGCGCCCCAGGAAATCCCTGGAAAGTTGTGTTTGGGTGTGAGGAAGACTTTTTGTCTTTTCTCTCTGTTTTCTTTTTCTGTCTAAGGGGGATTGAGAAAACTTTTCCCTAGTCTCCAGCTGTGGGGTTACAGATGGTTTTAGAGTGGGCAGGAATTAGGGATGTAAAATGTTTATTCTGCTCAGCTCTGCACCATTTCCCAACCCAGAAACCTTGTGCCAAGGCAACAGATTTTGAGAAAAATGAAACACACCAGCCTGAAAACATGTGTACATAGAGGATCTCCCAGGTCCTAGGACAAACAGCTCTTGCCCAACCAGCTTGGTCCTGCAAAGCCCATGGTCTGTGCCTGGAGTTTCCTAAGCAGTGAGGTTCTACAATTTAGCAAGTGTTTGGAGAAGGGACAGTGAAGTAAGAGTGACTGCAGCAGACACACATTTGCTTTGAAGCATCATGTGTTTTTTTTTCTGATAGCGGTTCTGAACAGCACTTATATCAGTAGTAAAACATTGCTGCAATAACAACATGGTTGAGTGACATAATGTCTTCATTCCAAAAGACTGAAGTATTGCACTGGAGCCTCCACTAGGGTGTGTGCTGTGTTAACCCTCCCAAGCAGTATGGCACACTCCTAAATAACTGCTCTTAGGGATAGGCTACACCTCCACTGCCTGTTAATCTCCAATGCAACATTTGTCATGTTGGGAGGTGTATTAGCTACATTCTGTACTGCTGTGACAGAATGTTTAGAAAAACAACTTGAAGAAAGGTTTATTATGGCTCAGTGTGTTGGCTATAAACCATCATGACGCCAGGGTAGGTATGGTGGTAGGCAGCTACATGAATTTGGCAGCGTAGGCAGCAGTGGGCATCTGCTTCTTACATGATGCTGGCCAAGAAGCAAATAGTTTAGTCCCAAACAGGGTGACACTAAGAACCTCAAATCTGCCTCTATGGGCCTACATTTGTCATCTTGGACTTACATCCAGAAAAGTTCCAAACTCTCCCAAAGAGCACCACCAGCTGGGGAGCAAGTGTTCAAGCTTATGAAGAATTTCTTTTGGAATTTTCTGTCCATGCTCAATTTGCCCCCATTGACTTTTGGGCCTTTGGTGAGGAGTACACCACAGTGAAAGTGCATGGCAACACAAGCAGTGTACCTAAAGGAAGAGGCGTAGGTCTCAAGGTCCCTTTCAAGGCATGCATCAAATGACATAAGTTCTTTTTACAAGGCTGGAACTCAACAAGGTCATTCTGGGGCTCAAGTCTTCAGCAGAGGTGTTGGCAGACACTTGCACAAATCACAGCATCCCTCTCTTGCTCACCCCACCCCCACTTTCCACAGTAAAATGACTGAGTACAAAATGTTAGGACCATGTTCTTGGACTTCTCAGCCTCTGAAGTCATAAGGAAATAAGTCTGTGCTCTACAATCTGCCGAGGCTCGGGAATGCTGTGATAGCAGCAGAAAATGGACAAAGAGAAGCTACAAGCTGCCATCTTCTTTCTTGTCTAAATTGCTAGGGAGAGACATGAGGGTTCAAAGGATCCCTCCAAAACAGGATACAGTTGACTCAGAGGACAGAGCTACTTTCAGGACTGGGAGAGTGACGTAGTAAGACAGGGACAACATACCATGAACTGCTCTGCTTACAAATCTCTCACACAAATCCTCCCCAGATACCCAGGGATTCCTGATGTATGAAACTTCCTAAACTTTAAAGTAGACAGGCCAATGGATCCCAACTGTGTCACTCTAAAATGTACTGCTTTGACGCAGGAGAGTTTTGGAAATGGAGGCATCTGAGACTTCACTAAGGAAGAAAGAACTCAAATTTTCAGATTCTTTCCCCTAAGAGCTCTTCTGACATCACAGTCTAGAAGGCTGGCTCCGAGGCCAGATGAACCATGGGGAACCTTGCCTTCACACAGAGTATCTGGTCCAGCAAGTGCAGAGAACAGATGCATTCTTGCATGCAGCAGGTGATGAGACATTTCCCACACACTGCCCTCTGCTGGCATCTCCACACTTTCAACTGTCCAAGATGTGTGAGGCAGCAAACCCAACTGAGCACATTGTTGGAGGTGCCACACAAAAGGCATGCACTTAGTAAGCAGAGCTACCTGGATTGATGGCCACCTATTCCTGTCCCAGTGGCAGCATGAGGCCCTTCCAGGTAGCATCAAAGACACCTGAAAACTGAGAAGCAAATCAAAAGCAAGAGTGAACAAAAAGGAAAATAATATAGGGAAAATGTGTCTATTGCCTAAACACACACACACAACAGACACACACACACACACACACACACACACACACACACATCCTGGTTTGCAGTAGGCTCTTCCTCTCCAGCTAAGTCCTCCATACCACCTTACACATTTTCATCATAGTTTACATCAGTCTAGGGACTCCCATGAGGCCTGAGGCTTGAACTATAATCTGCCTTAGTTCTCTCACATACCTAGTTTATTGGGTGATGCAGGGTGTATAGGTAGCACTTAGAAGAGAGCCTGTGTTTTCTCTGGGCTAAGTGTATAGGCTAGGCCTGGGTGATTGTGGGTGTGAGTATAACTGGTATTCCCATGTAGAGAACCAGAGTCTACATTACCAGAAAAAAGGGGAAAACCAAAATGTTTTTGTTTGTTTGTTTGTTTTTTAGTTCAGAAGGCACTTATGATAAAATTCAAAGTAAGCCAGAAATCAGGAAACTTTCACAACTTTACAGCACCAAAAACATCCTGCTTCATGGCAAACTGGGTGTTTGGACACATGAGAAGTCCCCACTTCTGTTAGACTATAATGCAGGGCCTAGCCAGTGCAATAGGAAGGAAAAGGAAACTGAAGACCAAAATGACAGAGACAAAGATGGAGGATGGCATTACCCTCATATTAACTGACAGTGCAAATTGCTGGTAACACTAAAGGTCCCAGGAAAGTGGCAAAATATCCAGTTACTATGCTGATTTAGTTATTTTCTGGTTGTTTGGATTTTTTTCTTTTTATTTGTTTGTTTGTTTTTGCCAATACAGGATTTTTCAGTGTAACAGCCCTAGCTGTCCTGGAACTTGCTTTGGAGACCAGGTTGGCCCCGAACTCACAGAGATCCACCGGCCTCTGCCTTCTGGGCGCTGGAATTAAAGGTGTGAGTCACCACCACCCTGCTTATTTTCTGTTTTTTTTTTTATCAATCTTAAGAAGCTTTAGTCATCCCATTTATTTCTCAGTAATAAGGAATGGAGCTCATGGGCCCTGGGCAGACAGAGAAAGATGTAATCTAGAGGCAATAATACATGTCACTGCTGGACTTGTGTCACTCACCACCCCTCCCCCACTCGCCCTCCTGGGTATTCTGGAACAGAGAACTTAAGTTCAGGGGAGCATGAGTAGCCCAGCTTACGCCAGTTTATGTACAAGGCTAAGATAGTGTGCTTCAGTTGTTCAGGAGGACAGACACTGAAGTATGACTAAACCGTACAAAAGGTAAATAGTTTTACTCATCATTATGAAAACTGTATTTCATTCATAAAATCACAATTAAGTGACCGTTAGCTATAATTTTTTTAGATTCTGAAGGAAAAATATACTGACTTTTACAGTGTATACCCAGGGGTCACAGAACTGCCCTCTGTCTCTCCAGAGTGATCCTCTCCACAGCTGCCTAGGGGAGGTACTTCCTGTGTGACTGGCAGCACTGGCCCCTCTGCTGGGGTGGAAGGCAGAGCTCCAGGACTAGCAGCCCCACACAGGATGGGAAAAGTGAAGGCAAGGCCCAGTGCCCCCTGTCTGGGTTCTGCGTTCATGAATGGGAAAAATCCCTCAGCGTCATCATTCCCTTCGAGTTGGTTTTTTATGTACTCCCACAGGAAAAAGGCTCAGAGGTGTTTGAAAGGACCAGCGTTCAAAAAGATATCAGCAGATCAATGACAAAGGTTTTCCAAGTCACAGGGAGACTACTGACTCACTCAACTCTTCCGGCTGCTAAAATGGAGAGTGCTGCTCACCCAGATGTAATTGCAAGCCTTGAAGACTCCTCCAGGGCAATGCAGTGGCTTTATTTATTTTGATGGCTCTACCACCACATGAGGCCTCTTCAAGGCTTCCGGGGTGGGAGGAAGAAATGAGGGACGGAGGGAGGAGCAGCACACTGGATCTCATATGCCTCCATGTATATCCGATAGCTGAAATGTCCTCAAGACTTGTGTGTTAAAGCTTTGTCTCCAGGGCAGCACTGTTCAGAGATGGGGCTTTGGAGACACGATTGAATTATGCAAGCTCCTACTTCTTCAATGGATTAATCTACTGATGGGTAAATTTGATGGGCTACTGTAGAATGAGGGAAATCAGGAGGCAGGACTCAGTTGAAGGAGTGGATTACTAAGGATGTGTCGTGGGGGACCCCCTCTCCTCTCTCATTGCTTTTAGTTGACTACCGTAAGGCAAGCAGCTTCTTCTGCCACATACTCCCACCACCATGATGTTCTGCCTCATCACTGCCCTAAAAGCAATAGAGCTAGTTGACTATGAAATCATAAAACAAAGCCATCTGTTTAAACAGTTTCCGGGCTTTTCATCTCAGTGATGAAAAGCTGAGTAACACCCTAACCATGATGTTCCCCTACATCCACATGCTCCCATTATCTGGATAGACTACATAAACAATTATTTGCTGCCCAGGGGTGGAACTGCCCACAGTGACCAGGACCCTCCCACCTCAGTCATTAATCAAGAAAATGCCTCACTGGCTTGCCTACAGGCCAATCTGATGGAAGCATTTTCTCAACTGAGATTCCCTCTTCCAAGCTGACCCTTGCTGTGTCAAGTTGAAAAGTAACTGACCAGCACATGAAGAAATACTTGTCTTCCACAAATAAAACTGAACAGAGGATATCAAACTGAATGTTTCTCTGCTTTAAGAAGGAAGTTAGAAGTCCCCTTATGGCCTCTTTTTCTACCCATTCCTAAAGACTGTCCCTTACCCTTTGTCTCTAAAGAGCAGAAAGTTCGGTGTAGTGACTTAGTCCAGTCCTACCACCACTGTATGCTTTCAGGGGGCTCTGGCCATGACATGGTGCCTGTTGCCAAGAACAACCCTGGAATCATTCCAAATGACTCAAATGCACCAGGGCTGACCTGTAGCATTTTTCAAAGGACAACAGAGTTGATGGAATCTTCTCCCATCAAGGACTGCAAACAGCACACAAGCAGTGTGATGACTGGAGTCTATTTAAATTTTGATGCAGGGTAAGGAAAGAGAATATTGCAGTACAGCCATAACTTGAAAAGCCTTTGAAGCCCTCATTAGTACCCCCCCAAAAAAGTTGAGAAATTCAATTGATCTTAGAAATGTCACATGAAAGTGCTTGATAACAAGGGTCAGGATGTTAAGCAAAGAGAAAGGAATTAATTTCCATTCATTAAGAGGATGCCAAAGTGACCTTTAAGCTACATCAAAGTCCTATAGCTGAAGAAAAGGAGTTTGTTGTGATGGTCCCTCTCAGCCCAGCATTCCCTGCAGGCTACCTTGCCAACCCCAGTCTCAGAAATATCTCTCCTTCTGCTCTTCCTCTATTGATTTGAAAAACCTAGGCTAATCTGTAGGAACAGAACTGTTGAGGGCAGGATATGTATCTAGAGAGACTCAAACCTCAGTACAAACTGGATCACTGAGCAGTTAACACTCCTTTCTAACCTCTCCAAGGCACAAACACCCCTTGCTAGAAAAGCCATGCATCTCAAAGAGTCCATTGACTATGCTCTCTTCCCATTGTCATAAGCCCCAAACTGACCTCAGAGACTGACAGCATATAACTGTTCCTGCTTGCAGAGAAGGAAATCCCACCATGGCTTTCTCCCACTCTATCCCCTGTTGCCTCCACTCCTGTCACTTCCAACCTTACCTTCTGCTGTGCCCCTTGCCCCAAACCTGCATCCTGCTCTAATCCTTTCTTCATCTTCTCCTTGATAGGCTTTGTCAGTGTACAGGAGTCGCCCAGGAGAAGTCATCCAGCATGCAACCTCAGTCCCACCCTCCCCTGCAATGGCTCTCAGATGCCTCTCTCCCAATTACTGTGTTTATGAACCTCCTTTCTAAGACCCCACTCTGGGTCCCACACAAAGCTGTATGTTTCCCCAGATATTCAATGCCTCACCACCTTCACCCTGAGAATGGTCACCAGACTTTCTTAACTGCACTGTAGGAGTCTGCTGTTTTTCTGACCTCCCACACTCTCATTCCCTCTCCTCTGAGATCCCATGGTACCTTTCCCATCCCCCTACAGGCACTGAGCCCCACATTGTATCATGGTTGCGCCTCTGCCCTCTACATCTTGTGGACAGAGAACATTTCCTCTCATCATGCCTACTGCAGAGGATGACAATGCTTAATATGCCCCCCACACAAAACATGTCTTGTACATGCTATACAGACATACGCACATCTAGTGTTGTACCATACCTTCACATGAAGAACCAAGCAAATCCCCCAAATCTGGAAGAAACAAAACTAGTTAGAGAATTACTAAAGCAGAAAATATAAACTTATCATAGCTTGTAAAATATATTCTTCAGAGTCTTCTGTCCAGGCAAGCATGCTTGAAATGTGTAAGACAGACACTGAATTTAGGAGACTATGAAAAGAGAACGCATGAAAAGGCTCCTTTATTGGCTACTTATTGAAATAATATTATTTTATATGTATTAAGTCAATGAAAATGTACTGCTAAAAGTAATGTAGTTGTGGAATTTTGATTTGCTTTGGTTTGGGTGTTTTGAGATTGTCTAACATTGTAGCTCAGGCTGGCTTCAGCTTTCCAAATACTGGGATTACTGGCATGAGGCACCATGTCAGTCTTACTTTTTTGTTTGAATGTTGCTGCTAAAATGTTTAAATGTTTTAAAGATTTGTTTATTTATTATGTATACAGTGTTCTGTCTGAATGCATGCCTACATGCCAGAAGAAGGCATCTCATTACAGATGGTTGTAAGTCACCATGTGGTTGCTGGGAATTGAACTCAGAACCTCTGGAAGAACAGGCAGTACTCTTAACCTCTGGGCCATCTCTCCAGCCTTAAAATGTTTAAAGTTACACATGTGGCTCACATGGTATTTCTCTCCAGTAGTAACAATACAAGAAAAGCCTTTCTGGAATCTAGCCACACCCCCTCATCAGCATCTTCACTTGGGATGCACTGAGCAGATGTGACAGATACCATCTGGCTGCAAAGTCGTATAAGTGCTTACTTGGTTGTGAACCAGCTGGAATTACACAGTGTGCCTGAGAGTGTGGGTGTACCGCTTATCTTTGTAAAACTTCAGTTATACATAATCCAGGAAACCTCAAGAAATTCACTTCTAGGGAACCAAAAATACCCTGTTGAAAATTAATGTAAGGTTTGTTAGAATTGCCCTTTGTAGTTCAAAAGTACATTGCCCTGATAACTGAATTGCCAAATGCAATGAGTTTCAATGAGTGAATTATTGTTGTTAGAAAACATATGTGGGGGCTGGAGCTCAGCTGTTAAAGGCTAGGCTTACAACCAAAAATATAAGAAAATGTGATATGGAGTTAGACTTCAGTCCTTATCTTGGTATGCTATTTTTGTTTGGTTTTTTTTTTTAGACATGGTTTCTCTGTGTTGCCATAGCTGTGTTGGGACTCTGTCTTTAGACCAGACTGGCCTCAAACTCACAGAGATCTGCCTGCCTCTGCATCCCAAGTGCTAGGATTAAAGATATGCACCACCACTACCTGCCCAGTCTTTATCTTGGGACCCTTGTACTTTTTTGTTGTTTGTTGGTTCATAATTTTCCCCACATCTTTGTCAACAGAGGAGAATTAATATTTAAGGACTAGCCAGACAGTGGTGGGGCATGCCTTTGAAGCAGGCAGATCTCTGTGAGCTCTAGGCCAGCTTGATCTTCTGAGCAAGTTCTAGGGCAGCCACGGTTACACAGAGAAACCCTGTCTCAACAAAACAATATTTAAGGACTAGTATTTAGGGGGCTGATCCATCCATTGCCAGGTTCAATAGGGGTGAGTGATGAGTACATCATTATTTGAGCATCATGGTTTTAAGTTGAATGGTGTAGGTTAACTTAGGGGTTTTGCTTCAATAGAGGAACTTCTAGAGCTGTTGCATGACACTGGTGGCTCAGTGAAATTCCAGAACAAATTTTGGTATGTGGGTAGAATTGGCACGTGGGTAGAATTGGCAGGAGCTTTTCCCGAGCCTCCTCTCATCAGTTAGAGTCCTGTTATCACCCTATGGGTACATCCATCCTATGGGATTGGGCACCTCAAATGCCAGAGGCTCTTTCCCATGTTAACCCTCCACTTTCACACAAGCTGAGGGCAGAGAGGTTGCTGTTGGTTCGGCTCCTGCTGGATGGCAGGAGTTTTGCCAGGAACCTGGATAGGATGGAATAGGGGAGCAGTGGACTGGAAAGGGAGGGCCAGCGACTCAAGACCTCTCGGGTACAGGAGGTCATCCGGTTCCAGAAAGTCCTTGGCAAAAGGCAGTGAGGCCTGTGGAACCCTACTGCAGACTATTGTTTCTCTGAGGAAGCCATCTGTTCCTGACTCAGGCCAGTACTAACATGAAAGCCACTGTAGCCTGGCCTCCAATCAAGGCCCCTGGAAACACACCACTGAGTTTCACCAGCCACTTGACCTCCTGTCTTCTGAATGATGGGAGGAAAGCACTTGTCATGGTCTGTTATTGCATTTTCAGCACATTTCTCTTTTGTGAAACTTGTTCCCAAACCACAGATGGAATCAGCTGAGGTTTAACCAAAAAGCAAGACTGTTCCCCGGGCCAGCATCCAAGGAATGTGGGAAATGGGAAGAGATGAATGTTGAGGCAAAGCAGCCTGGACCCCGGTGCCCACGCCCCAACTCGTGGATACCTAATGCCGGTCTGAGACCTCATTCCAAGCTCCTGCCTGGGAGACCTAAACCCTCCTCTTTCCCCTGCCCACATCTGTCCCCTTGGGAAGATACTCTACTGGGGGACACGCTCCTTCCTCATCCCTCTTTTAAAAATCCTTAGGACTTGAGTGACAGTGTAGAATCCCTGTGCCAAACAGCTAGGAAAGCCGAAGAACCATTTTACGGACCACGAGCAGATGACTTGAAAAGGAAACCAAACACTAATACAAATGGCTCTCATTCCTTCAGAACATTTCCTTAGGACATAACCAGGAACAGCATAGATCTATGTTCTGATGGAAAGGGTCTCAGGCCCCTTAGCCAGGTCCTGGCCAAGAAGCCCAGCATTTTTTTAGGTTGCTCCAGTGGAAAGCCACTCAGAGTGATTCCAGACCCAGGACCCAGCACACTACCTTGACACAGGGTCTTTCTGCCATGGTGTATTTTTTAAGCTAGGGATCACCTATTACCTGTGGTTACAAAAGAGTTCAGGATGTCCACACTGGTCCCCAGGAAATGGTGGAGGGTCTCAGCTGCATTATGACATGGCCTCCTCACAATACAGACTCCGCAGACATCAGGATAGTACAGCCTCCACAGCTCTCTCCAGACTGAGGCATGGCCCTTTTCCCCCAGTCCAGGATGCAAGTATCTGGACTTGGTATCTCTAGAACTGTCAAATCATTGCTCTCTGAGTATTATTTTTTCCGAAGTGAGAAATGTATGGGGGGGTGATTGAGATGCTATTGACAATAACTGTCAGGGTCAGAATAAGAGTGAACCAATCCCTAGGATACAATTTTTAAGGAGGTACAAACACATTCAGGTGGCAATTCTTTGTAGAACCCAAAGATGTTGTGCTCTAAGCAGTCTTGTGCTGACCACTGGCATGTTAGAGGCAGAGCTGGACCACCCTGGGAAAATTCCTCATCTCACACTTTAACAGCAACAAGACCCACTTTCTGCACCTCAAGCCCCTTCTCACTGAGGCAGAAGCAGCCATTGCTCTCTTCCTGTCTACTATCACTTCTTCTTGTCTCTTCCATAGTAGAGACCCCTCCAGAAACTCCAGCCAGAAAAAAAGGCGGGTCACAAGCCCACCACAAATGCACCTGATATGAGGGAGTAAAAGACAGGGAATGTGAGGAAGAAAATATCATTCATGAAATAAATACACATGTGAATTAGATGACCTGTCCACTCTAAGGTTTTTGCCAGCCCCAGCACAGGATATATGGCATCTTGGGACACTCAGAGACAAATGAGCAAGAGGTGCTGGTCCAACGTCCATTATCCCTTTCTTAACAATAACAGTGCCCACCCTGTCTCCCTGTTTGCTGTGGTCCCAGCACACCTAGAATCTCCCATGCATAACAGGACTAAGCCCTAAGCACTTAAACCAAGCACCAGTTATTTGCAGGTGAGTGGGAACCAAACCTAGTAGGGCAGAAAATCAAGAGGGAGTCCTATCCCTTCCCTTTGTACCTCCTTTGTCCTATTGTATTTCCTGTAACCAGAGCTGATGCGCTACAGACTCAGCAGGTTACAAAGAAAGATTATTATTCATGGATGGACAGCCTAGGGTTCATGGGGAGTTTGTCACCCAAGGCTCAGGAAACTTTCAAGAGAGTGAGATCTCTGTGGCTGTGTTCCATGCTTTAAGTGAAGGACCCCAAAGAGCCAACCACCAGGTTTTCAAGTCCCAAGTTCATATGGTCCCCTGGGCCAAAGCTCTGAAAGATGCACTTCTTAAAGAGGAAACAAAACCCAGTCTCTTCTGACTATCCCTCCTGATCTCAAGATGTTGTTCCCCAGCGTGCTGGTCTGCTATTCCTGGGAGCAGGAAAGAAAGGCTATGGAAACTGTCCAGGGCTGAGGCCACTCTTAGAACTTCCTTGTAATTCCCTCCTTCACTTTGATAAAAGACATGATTGAAACAAAGGTACTTCTCATGGTTGACGGCAGAAGAAAACCATCTGTAAAGTCACAATACTCTGAACTGTCACTTACCCAGCTGAAAACAACTTTCTGGTTCTTCTAAAGATCTGGGTAGCTTGGGTGTGGGTACTAAGAGCTCTTGAAGACCTGGGAGAGGGCCATTCTTTCATTCTCTGACCACCCCAGAGCCCCAGACTCCTCCTCTCACTGTCCTCTGTAGAAGATTCTCTGTTCTTCCATCTGCAGGCTGGCCCACCTCTCATTTCCGACTAATCCCCATGGATCTTCTCAACTCTGTGTAAATATCTTTCCTCCAGGTGACTTTCCTGATTATCTACGCTGAGAAGAGACCTGTTTTTTATACCCATCTAGCTATGGCTGGTTTATGTCCTCCACACTTCAAACTTCTCAGGCTATGTCAACACACTTGTAACCATGTTGGTACACCAGTCAGGCACAGCAAAAATGCCCACAGCAGCTAATCAGGGTTACTGCCTCTCTGAGCTCATTCAGAATACTGAGGCAAAAGGAGAGTTGCCTGAACATCAGTGTTGTAAAGCCGCACAACAGCTGTCATAACTCTTTATCCATTTTCCTTCTGTTAGACAGTAAGACTATGTCCAGCTGAGAACTATTGTGAATAGATCTGTCAGGAGCCACCATGTGTTACAGACATAACTTCATTTTTCTCAAATAAACATCTCAGGATAGGGTTGCACAGTAATAAAAGACACTTAGTGCTCAACTGACTAAGAAACGCCTAAAGAGCTTTCAAAGGTGATGCTAGTACCTCACCTTTCCACCAGTAAGGTACAGCTCCCAGGACCCCACAGTCTTATCAACAACCTCTGCAGTCTATTCATAAAGTTCAACTCTGTTAGTGCGTATGCAGTAATGTTTACTTTCATATTAATTTACTTCTCCCTGATGCTTGTGGATCCTGCAGATACTGTGAGTATTGCATACCCCTTTGTGAGCTTACTGACTATTCCCTGGGTCTGTGAAAGTACTTTCAAAAATCTTTGGTAAGTTTGTGGCCTATGTGGTGACATCCTATGGTCATGGCAGCTTCTGCTGTCTCCTCAGTTCTTCTCAATGACCTTCCAAATTTGTTGTTCAGGAGTACTTAGACCATCTGACCTTGAACCCCAACAGGAGAGAGTCAGAGGGTAGGCTCAGCCTTGCTCTCAAATGCTTTCTCAGCAAATAGAGTTCTCTCCCAATGAGATTCTGAAAGCAGCTTCCACACACGGTGACAGGAGACTTGCCAGAGGTAGGAGACACATTTAAAAATCTGGTCGCTGCTGTCAGTAAGGGAACTTAATGAATTTGGGCAAGTTACTCACAGAAATGGCAGGCATAAGGGGCCTGTCAACCTTCTGTTCTGGTAGATATGCTATATTCCCAACCCCCTTCGGATCTGGCCTTACCAGAGAAAAGAGAGTAGCCATATTGGTCTAGTCAGAGATTACACTAGGCAAACTCGGGTTCTGGAAGCAGGATCACAAAGGGGTGCCAGAGGAAGAAGTCTGGGCAGGCCCTTCAGCTTTGGTCTTTCTCCCTTCACAGGACATGATGACAAAGCCAGGAAACCCATCTCCAGAGGAAAGTTGGGTTTCTTCTCTCCCAGGCACCTTCCCCAAAGCTGTCCTGACAACTCTGTGTTAAGGCTTTTATTCAGGTGAAACTGGGACTCTGACTACAGTTGTCATGGAGCTGGCTAGAAGTGTCCCTACATTCGTGGATATGGCCTTACCCATAATGTGGCTATTCTCATGGCATAACATCACTCACTCTCCTGGCCTGACTCCCGTAGCCCCCACCTCTCTTATAGAATCATATGGGAAGTGCTAGGGGTAGGTGATTAGGGCAGGTGCTGGGTGTGGTGGGCAGGGACACTAGGAAGTCCTGGCAATGGATGGAAGGGCACTCTTCCAAGAATGTGGGTCCTGGAAGCAAAGAGAGTTCTCAGAGCCAACGTGCCTCAAGGGCAGGTGGGCCATGTCCAGACCTTGGTCCCTGCTTGTCCCAGCCAGGAGGCATTTGCCTCATGTGCACAGGAACAGAGATGTTGGTTCCTGAAGCAAAGCAAGGAAGGGGTGGATCCCTGAACTGTGTAGGAAGGATCCAGATGTCTGGCCTGCAAACACATAGCTAAGCTTTCTTGGCAGCAGAATAGTGTGGTGGTGACAACTTCCAGAGGTCAGCCAGGCTCTGGGGAAATAATGATTTCTTCCTTCATGAGCAGGTAGCTTTCGGGTGTGGTGATGGAAAACTGTATTAATAGTGTGCAATAAAACCCTCTTGGTGACTCCCTGAGATGAGGGGTGTTTAGGCATAGTGCAAGGGACTTCATTCAGAAGCTGGGCAGATGTGATGGCTTGGACAGGTGGAGAGTAGTACCTCTGTGGACCACATGAAATTACAATGAATTTCAGTGATAGACATCAGGTTGTGTTAAACATAATTATCTCTGTGACCAAAGTACTGGAGACAAACCACTTTAAGTGATTTATTTGGCTCACCATTAAAGGGTCCAATATATGGTTAGCTGACTCCATTGCTTTTAGGTCCTAGAGTGGCAGTATCATGACAGGGAGTGCATCATGGAGCAAGCCATTTGTATCATGGCAGCTAGAAGACAGAAAGAGAGAAATGGGGTCAAGGTACCCAAATCCCCACTAAGGGTATGTCCTTCAATCTCACTTCCTTTTATCAGGTCACACGTCTCTAAAGATTTTATTTTCATTTTTTGTTTGCTTAGGGGCTGGATATGTGTTCATGAGTGCAGGGGCCTGTGGAAGACAAAGCATCAGATCCCTCTGGAGTCAAAGCTATAAGCAGTTATGAGCCACTCAACTATGGGTGATGGGAAACGAACTCAAGTCCTCTGGAAGAGAAGTCTACTCATAGCTGTGAATCCAGCTCTCTATTCCTAGGTCTCAGTCCTTAAAGATACCAGCAGATCCCATCAGTCCCTTCGGTGGGCCTTCATTATGCCCTGAGCTGACATACATACATATCTGTGCTCATGTGAATGTGTATATAGGTATCTGTGTGCTGCATGAGCAGGAATGAACTTTTCCAGGGTGGCTCTCTGCTCAATCTGTGGAAGTCACTCAGGCTTCTGCCAGATGCTCTACTCTCTAATGACAGCTAGATAGCTAATAACAACCTGCAGGATGCAGAGGTGTTTTATTTTGGAGAGAAACTTTGTCAATTACATTTCTCCCAATAAAAATTGTCTTCCAGGAGGTGGAGAGGTGACTTGGCAGCTAAGAACACCAGATGCTCTTGCAGAGGATTAAGATTAAGTCCTCAGCTCCTACATAGCAGCTCACTGTTGTCTGTAACTCTAACTCCAGGGGATGTGACACCCTCTTCAGGCTTCCTCAGGCACCAGATGTCCACACAGTGCACATGCTGGTAAAACATACACAAGAAATAACAACAATGAATCTGTTTCTTAATCTACCAAATTAATTTTTCAAATAGTTTTTGCCAGTTTCTTTTTCAGACAGGTTTTCATGGCAAGAGCCCTCTCTTTTCGATACCAAGTGCTTCCCATTCAACCAATATCAAAATTATACTTTAATTATACATGATGCTTTAAAAGACTTAAACATACAACCTGCCTAAGTCATAACAGGGAGTCTTGATAGATCTAGAGCCTAGGGTCATGCCAGCCCATCCTTTGTAAGGAGAGGTGTGGAGGAGACTCAGTGTACTATCTCCCACAGCCACAGTGATGGCCTAGAGACCCACCATACCATCAAGAACTGGTTCTTGAAATAAACTGAAGACATGGGGAGTGCCCAGAGGCCAGCACCACTTGAAGGTGCTCACCATCCTTGGTCTCTAGGACATAAGAGAAAAGCAAGAAGCCATTGTTCTTTATGCTCAAGAAGGTTCTATCCTCAGTTCACATCTGCTTTTGCCACCTTGGAATCCTGGGATTGCTGTGGACTACAAAATGTAACTTGTAACTTTTAGATTTAAATAAAATATATGATTATATCACGCTGCAGCAAGCTTGCTTCCTCAATTCATTTCCACTGACTGGCAAACTTCTCCAAGTCTGATTTGTCATCTGCCTCTCAAAAATGAACTCAACATCTGGGTCATCTCAAGCTTTTCTCCTGCAAGAAACTCCTGAAGCATCTGTTCTACTTCAGCAGAGTTACAAAGTTCTTTCTTGCAGTATCACAAAGAGGTAGGTAAAACGTCTTCCACATGGAAGTTTTCAACTAGAAAGGGAACATGTTCAGATATGAGGGAACAAATCTAGGATGACACAAGACCCTTGAATAGGCAGTACCTGGGAGTCATTGGTGGAAAGGGCAGGGTAGTCCTAACAGAGCTGAAAGCAAAGGACTCCTGTTTTAGCTGTACTTTGGGTCAAAACATGCTGTATCCCAGGCTGTGTGACTCGGGTGAATGAATCATGGCAATGAGCTTCCTGTTCTGAAATCTGGGCCATAGTATGAAAGTTTTCAAAAATGCCAAAAAGTCTTGGTTTTGAGTGGAATTCCATGACACTTGTTTTCCAGACATGCATCCTCAGCAAAATGAAAGAATGTTTGAACCAGGTATTCCACCCCACCCTCACGACAACATTGATTTCCCAAGAGCTGACAAGAAGGATGAGTGAGAGGAATCCAGGTCTCTCTCACTCAACTGCATCAATCCTACATACACTCCAGGTCAACTCAGAGACTTCAGGAAGACAAGAGTCTCATGCTGGCCAGTCTCACCCTTAGAGTCCTTCATGCTATTAGCCCCGCTGTGTTTAAACCTGCAGGAATAGCGGAATGACTCCTGGAGATGCCACATGCAGGGACAGCTGCCTCTACTACCAACGCAGCCTTGTTTGTGCATTCCCATGTGATCTTCCTTTAAAAAAATGGTGGTACTGAGCCTTTTAGGAGAGCTGTTGTCTTGGAAAACTAGAAATGCCTCCCCACCATCTTTAGTGTTCTGAGAACATTAAAAAGAGCCCCATGTGACTTAGATGAGATCCTCACCAGAACTTGAGGCTGGTTACATAAGCTAGGCTAGCTGGACATTGGCTCCAGGAATCTATCTCTACCTTCCCGGCACTGGAATTGCAAGTGTGCTCCACCATGCCTGACTTTACAATGAATTCTGCATATTAAACTCAGGTTCTCTTGCTTGTAAAAGCAAGCAGCTTACCATGTGAGCCACATCTCTCCAGAGTCTTAGAAAATTACTACTGTGAATAAGCTCCTCTGCTCCCCAAAATCTGAATAATACTATTGACCACAACAATCCTCCATGGTAACAACTGGCTCCCTGATGGCCACTGTCGACTTTTCAGTGACTGCAGCATGCACAAATGGATACCTCATAGACATCAGACACGGAAAGGATGTATGTGTATCTGCTTCTTCTACAATGGTTCCAGGCAGGAGACACCTTGCTCTTCTTTCCTTCAACCTCATCAGCAATCCTTGAATACAGTGTCCAAAGTGCACCTCACCTGTAGTCTTTTCTTTTCTTTTCCTTGGTCCCATTATATCCTCCAGCCACGGTGATATCTTTTTCAAATCACTTCAAAAACTCCTAGCTGCCTCCCCTCTCTTTTACCTCCCAGTCTCCCTGACTCTGTCTCTCTAGACCCTTTCCCACAGAACCCCAAGATACCCTTTATGTGTGTTGATGACAACACTACTGTGCCTGAAGTTCCCAATGGCCTCCTCTTGGATAAGAACAATATTTCTTCTGGTCTCTTGCTATATGAGGCCAGGCAAGAACTAGCTTCAGAGGTTCCTTGCTCCTAGCCATTTTCTCACATCAACCTGGAGCACTCTCCGTGGAGGTCATCTTTCTGCCAGGTTTCAAACTGGCAAACTCTGTCCATTTCAAAGCCTCTGTACTAGCTGTTCCCTTTGCCTAACTGTTTTTCTTCCTCTTATGCCTACCCTCTGTGGACCCTTCCCCTGATGACCTAAAACCAGGCTTCACTCTCATCTTTTCTAGTCACTTATTCCTTTTGACTCACTTACTTACAAATGATCCAGGCAGGGTTCTAGGTTCTAGCTCTTCTGTTTATTTCCATCATTAATGCACAAGTGTGTCCCAACCTTCTTCACCCATTTTTGTATGTGTATATGTATACATGTGTGCATGCTGTCTGCTTTACCCAGTCAAATAGAAGAGTTAGGGTTGGGGTTAGATTCATACTTTGCTGCATCTTAAGAATGTAAAAGAACACACTTGGCACTAAGTTCAGTGAGTGAGCGAATGAACAAGTGTGTAAATGAGTGTGTAAACGATTGAATGAGTAACAGTGAACAAATTAACGAGTGAATGAATAACTAAGTAAAAGAACGAGAGAGTATGACCCTGCACCATGGAGCAATACCAAGGACACTTGTAGGGTTTTCATTTGTAACCCTTACTCCTGGAAGATGAGGAAAGACACTGTGGTGGTTTGAATAAGAATGACCCCCCCCCAGAGGCTCATCTATTTGAATGCTTAGTCACCAGAGAGTGACACTATTTGAGAAAGATTAGAATTAGGAGGTAAGACCTTGTTGGAGTACGTGTGGCCTTGTTGGAGGAAGTATACTGTTAGCTGTCAGCTTTGAAGTTTCAAAAAGTCCATACCAGGCTCAGTGTCTTTCTCTGCCTACCGCCTGCAGATCAGGATGTAGCTCTGATACTACTTCAGTGCCATGCTCCTGCCATGACGATAACAGATTAGCACTCTGAAACTGTAAGCAAGCTCCCAATTCAATGTTTTCTGTTAAGAGTTGCCTTGGTCATGCTGCCTTTTCATAGAAAGAACACTAAGACAGATACCAAGTGTTATCTGAATGCCCTGTGTTTTATGTGACCTTTCAGAAACCCTGACAAATGTGACAAAATCCAGAAACGTGTTAATGACAGGAAGGCAGCACCTTTACCCACAGACTCAAGGAAGGGGTGTTCTTGCTTTTTACTCCAAATAGCCACAAAAAGTGCTGATACATCAGGTCAACTCGGATTGCTGCCGAGTATACCAGGGGTCTATAGTGACATGATTTGTTTCTAGAATGGACAATAGGGCAGAAACTGTCAGGCTGTTTCCTACACTGGAGGCTAAGTGGCTTTGACCACCTCACATAAGTACATCCATTATTGTATGGTTGCCTCTGGTGTCACTGAGCTAATAGCTTCTGACTTTACTTAATAGTAATCACCTGAGCTTGGTAAGATGCGCAGGTTAAGGAGTAGGCTAAGGCAGAGAAGTAGGAGAATGAACAATTGGAAAGACATCATTTTGGGTGGAGGTTAAGGATGTCATGGTGGGAGAGTGATGGGATTGGGTAGACTAGTCTTTATTTCATTGTGGGCATAATCCGAAGGAGACAGTGGGTTCCTAGCCCTTTTCTTCCTATTTTTTGTTTTCTGGCCATGAAGCAAGCAGTTTGCCCCCTCTCTCCATCATTGCCATCCAGCATATCTTCCAGAGGCCTTAGAACAATGGGCCTACTCCATAAGCCTTTTCCCTTCATAAGATGATAATCTCAGGTGTTAGATAGAGTGGTGGGAAACTGACTAGGACAATTCTCTCTAAAAACATAGCCAAAGACTATACTTTCAGGGATCATTTCTATAGTTCGTTTAAAAACATAGCCAAATATATCCACTCCAGGATTCATCTGCTGAATAACAAAGCAACCCAATGGTTTGTGACTTCCAATAACCATGTGCTATTTCTCACAGCGTTGTGGACTGCCTGGAAAATTCCCTCATAGTTCTCTGAGTTCATTTGATGGCTGGGTTGAGCTGGCTGGTTTAGGACAGCCTTAACTTCATGACTAGCTGGTGACCTGCACTGCCTGTTGTCTGAGAAGCCTTGGGCTCCCTGCAGTCTACTCGACTTTCACCTACCATAGAGGTCTCAGGTCCTGAGGAAGTGGAATGGGGGTTACAGAGGCCCTTGAGGCTGCAGAACTTGAACTACGTCCCTCCCTATTGTGCTCATCAAAGCAATCATAGCCTGTCCGTATTCAATAAACAGAGTCAGGCTCCACTCCCTAATGAGACTGGTAGGGGCATCACACAGTGAAAGGATTACAGAAGGTGGGACACAATAGGCCATTGTTATAATCTCTATCACAGTGTCAGGCAAAGGACATGCGAACCTCAGATGATGCAACATGCATAGTTCTTCTATTGTGAGGTATAGAGGAGTGATATTGCTAAGGCTAAGGCTAAGGCTAGTCTGGAACTTTTTGTGTGACCAAGGCTGGCCCCAGCCTCTGGGAATACAGGCATGAGCTACCATGCTCAGCTGATATGGTATATGTTGACTTCTGCAAATATCTCCCAGAGATCCTCTGTCATTCAAGGACAGGGCTGCCAGACAGAAGGGTAGCTCCAATGTCAAAGCTGTCCCTTTGGCACCTGTCTCACAGGATTATTTACATGTTGCCTTCAAACTCCTCAGAAAATGGCCATCAGGAATATCTTCTGTGGCCTTTACCCAGGATGCTTCCCACACAGAAATGCTTATTGAAAACAATCTTCTGAGGCTAAAACACAGGCAGCATAGGTCAGCTGCTCACTCAGCAAACACACCCATGAGGAAATGCATTTTCCAGGCTACACTTTGGGCCAAAGGTAAATTTGTTACTGTTACTCCAAGAGATAAGTTGGTCATCCAAGGCACCTCCAGACTCTGGCGGTCCCAAGCAAACATAGGTTGCTTGTGGGCTGAATACTTCTGGCTCAGCAGTTCTCTCCCTGAGGGACGGTGCATGTTATACCTCTTCCAGCCACTGAACAAACTTTCAGAATAGCCAACAGTGTGCTCAGCACAAAACACACTCTAACTAAGGACAGGAGCTCACAGGGTGGTAGGTGAAGCTGTCTGAGAAGCAACTTCAGTGTCATCTCCTCACAGACAACTCAGTAAGCTCAGGAGCATGCAGTCAGCTTTCTAAAGAAGCACACTAGTATCCTGGCAAGTCACAAGTAAGTGCCTACTACTTTGGACACCTCCATATCTGGAGGGATTCCAATGCATTTTAACTAGCTATAGGTTCCCACCTAGAAAGATCTTCCTTGTGTATCTTACTCCCAGAGCCAATTCTGCCAAAACCCCTGGCTCCACATGTGCCCTGTAAGACGACACAGAGCAGCCAATAATCTTGTTCACGAACAAAATGATCTGAAGCTGGATGACTTCGGAGAAAGGGATTGGTGGTTCAGTTGGTTAATTAGAAAGTAGGAATAAGTTCTGGTGTTCCATTACTCAATAGGGTAATTCTCACTAACAATAATAATTGAAAGGAGGAAGTAGACATGGGGTTTCACCCTTAACCAAAAATGCTATTTGCAATGGATACCAAGTGTAAAAGGAAAAATCAGTTATTTCCAATGGAGTCTCACTGGGTATATCACCCATACTCCAGGAAGGCCCATAAACATGAATAGTTGGCTAACACGAAATGAACATAGTGGTATGTCTGTGGACTTCATTTTGCTTTGCTTTGTTTGGGCACCTTATTTTATTTGTCTTTTGTTTGTTTTGATTTTCAGTTTTATGTCTGGAGTTTCTTGTTTGTTGTGTATTTTGGTTTTGTTTTCTTTTTATGGTTTTTATTGTTAGTGTTCATTATTTTGAGAGAGAGAGAGGGAGAGAGAGAGACAGAGACAGAGAGAGACAGAGAGACAGAGCATAAAATTTGGGTAAATAGGGAGGAAAACATGATTAAAATATATTGTATGAAAATTTTTTAATTAAAAAAATTAATGCATAATAGGGCTAAGGATATAGCTCAGTTGGTATAGTAGTTTCTCAAAAATGCATAAAGTCCTGGGTTTGATCTCCAGCATGTATAAAGCACAGTGACACAGCCATGTCACCTCCTTTTCAGGAGGTGGAAACAGGTAGGTCAAAAGTTCAAGGTCAAGGCTAGTCTGAGATACATGAAATCCTGTCTCAAAAAAGGGAGGAGAAAGAAAGAAAGCAAACCAGAGGAGTTTGAATGTTCTCACCACAAAGAAAGGATAAAGGTTTGAGGTTATAGGTACGCTCGTTACTCTGATTTCGACCATTACATAAGGCATATGCATATGGAAACTTTAGATTGTTACCCATAAATTTGTATAATTTTTAAGAAATCACTTGAAAAAATCAAGCCTAGAGATGGTACTAAGTAAATAAATTTAATAATCTTAAGAAAAGAAAGAAGGAAAAGAAGGAAAGAAAGAAGAAACCTAGAAGGAAGCCATAAGGACCATGTGGAGTTTCTGGTCTTTGCAATATTCCCACGCTTTCCAACTGTCAAAAGCATGCTGTGGGAGTCACTTGCTTGAAGGAAGTTTTTGTTTTCATTTTATAACTAGGACAGAGTGACCATCCTTTTCACCCCTATTAGCGAGTTCAGCATGCCCTGTCCATGTACACTGAACTCAAAAATATTTCTCAAGAGAAAGGCACTGAAGCAGACAATTGCATTGGAGTTTTGTGTTGCTGGTAGCAAAGTACCTGACAGGAAAACTTAAAAGGAAGAAGGACATATTTGGCTCATAGTCTCAGAGTGTTCAATCCACTGTTGATTGGCTGTATGCATTGGTATACATAGTAGCCAGTGTGTGTAGTTAGAAGTGCTGTCATAGCAGAGAGTATGACAGGAAGTCACCAATGACAACATATCCCCAAGGACACACAACCCAGTTACCTACTTCCTCTACCTACCCCCACTACCTGAAGTCCCCTACAACCTCTTAAAACAGCCATCAGCTGAGACCTTATGTTTAGCACATAAGCCTGTGGGAGACATTTCACATCCAAATCATAACAACCACAACACAGAACCACCTACCCATCCTCCCTCTTGGGAAGGGTCCAATAATTCCCTGCTTGTGTCACCACAGCACTATGTCCCTATCCACTGGAAGTCTTGGAGAGGTCTCGAGAACAAGCACATTGGTACAAAGCCCCCACCCACACCCCACACCCCACTAATGGGCTTGTTTTGCCAACTGCTTGTGTTTGAAAAGAAATTCAATTCTAGTCTTTTTTTTGTTAATTTTGTTATTGTCTGCTCTGTTCTTCCAAATAAACAGCAATTAAGCTAACAACAGTGAGAGGGTAAAACCAAAATAATCTTCCTTGTGCTCCTGTCCCATCCAGATGTTGCAGGCATGGAGCAACTGAGCTTGTTCATTCTGTCCTTTACCCCTGCCAGTAGGATCCAGAATCCCCCAAAGGAGCAGATGTCATCAGTAGCCCAGAAGGTGATGCATTAATCCCACACACACAGTTGTGTGATGACCAAAGATGGAAACTGGTTTTTATTACATCTGGGCTCACATGACCACATGGATGTGTTCTTCCCTGCTAATCTCATTCTTAAAATGAAGTAGAGATGCACTGCATTTATTAAAAGTACTAGAAGAAAGCAAAAGAGATTAAATAGCTTATTAAAATACTCCAGTGGTAAGGTCTGGACAGACAGTTATACCAACAAAATGTTTGCTATGTAAGCACAAGGATCCAAGTTCAATCCCCAGCAGCTGCATAGAAAGCCTGGATAGTGGCATGAGATTGCAATCCCAGTGCTTGCAGATCTCTAGTCCTTCCCCACTGCCAATCTTGCCTAATTGGCAAGCCCCAGGTTCTCCTGGGAAACGCCATCTTAAGAAAAAAATATAATAAAAAACAAGTTGGGGGCAAACAAGGGTAGGAGCTGACTCTGCAATGAAGACAGTCTTCTTGCAGAGGACGCAAATTCAGTTCAGTATCCAGTATCACAACTGACTGGTCAACATAGTGAGCTTCAAGCCAGTCAGAAATACATAGTAACACCCTCTTTTTTAAAAAAGTAGACAAATGGATGTCTCCTGACAAATGTCACCCAAGGCTGACCTCTGGCTGCCACATGCACATACATGAACACACATGCAGTGACTGGATTCTACAAAGAGCACAGTGAGACTGAAATTCTGGTTTTCTCCTGGGGTGCAGAAGAAGACAACCCTTCAAAGAAATCCTAGGAGGGATTTGCGGTGTTGCAATGAATATCACAGCCCCTTCCCTATCTTATCCCAGTCAGTTTGAGTTTCATAACTCTTTGCTCTAATTCAAACTGAGGCCTAGTTCATCAGAACTATAGTAGACCCACTTTTCAAGTAATTGTATGACTTTGATTGTTTGATTTTAGCAGTCCAACCAGATGGGAAGATGAGACCTAAGACGCATTGGATGTTTGGTTTTCCCCCAAAATAAGAAAACTGTGCTCTAATTAAAGAAGGTGGCATGGAAAAAGCTACAGGGGACAGTGTTGACTACTAAAGGCAATCTGCTGGACTCCTTCCTGCATACATTTCATTCATCCATTCATTCATTCATTCTTTAGTCAAAGTTAAAATACATGCTAAATAAATCCAGTGACAAAGGCCAGAAAGGGGGATGGGAAATGCCAGGAGAAAGAAATAAGAATGGAAATTAATGGAGTGTGGGTCAGATGCCTCTAATCTCAGTGTGCAGGAGGCTGAGGAAGGAGCATTGTGAGTTCAAAACTACACTGTGTTATATGGTGAGACTTAGGGAAGAAAACAAAACAAAAAGATATAATTAGGCAGTACACCCCACACATGGGGAGTTGAGAGTGTGATTTTCAGTTACAGATCTACTGGCAGAAATACTTGTAAATAACTAAGGATCCTAAAATCAAAGGGAGTCTTTGCTTACCTAGTTTTTATTATTACTCATTTCCCTTTTGTCTTCTTTGAAATAGAGTTTCTTGTATCCCAGACTAGCTGTGCAACAAAAGATGATCTTGAACTTGCGACCCTCCTGTGTGTTCCACCATGCTTGTTTTATTTGGTCCTGGAGACTGAGTCCAGAGTTTCAAGCATGTTAGACCAGTACTCTACCAACTGAGCTACATCTTCAATCCTGTTTTTATTTCTTTGGGACAGGGTTGCAAGTAACCAAGGATTGCATCAAGTTAATTACATTGCTGAGGATGGCCTTGAACTGATCTGCCTGCTTCTACCTTTTAAGTGCTGGAATTACAGGTGAGTGCAACTACAACTACACTCATCTCTGAACTTGAAGGGAGTCAGAGTCAAGCACTCAACACCAGTAGAAGGCAATGGGACTTGAACACACGATATCACAGGTTATGTTTAAGCCAGGATCTCAGGGCTGTTGACAGTTCAAGTCAGATGACACCCTATCCCCACTCCCATCCCCTCCCCCCTCCCCAACTGGAAGCTGCTCTGCAGCATTGCAGGATCTGGTAACACTTCTGCCTCTCCTCACTCAAGGCTACTGCTCTCCCCAACCCCAATGCTATCTCCAGACATTCTTTGGGATTCTTTGAAAAGTGACTTACCCTGAGGAACTGGGAGAACTGGGTATTTCTTCAGAGGAAGAATACTGAATAATCATAATTAGAAGAGTTGCCCAGGTTAGTATGTGGAGTTCAGGAGAGTTTAGCAGAGGCAGGACCACAAAAATTGTAGAGGTGCGCATCATTTAGAACTGCCTGCAGGTGGCCCGAGCTGCCCCAAGGGATGATTTTAGCAAACCACGTACAGAGATAAGCAAATAGAGGACGCCTGGTGACTCCACGTTTCTTCCCAGCTAGCTTTTGTGCCATCCTCCACTGTGCCTCAGGGTCGCACAGTGCTTCAGCTCCAACCAGCAGATCTGTATTCCTGTCAGCTACTAGCCAGAACTCCAAGAGAGGCTAACAAAGGCAGGCCTTCATTCTGGGCCGCAGGTACCCTCCCACTTCCGTGTGTCATTTCTACCTTAGAAGCTACCAGGTTAAGCAAGAGATAGTGGGGGCTTACCTTGATGTCATAGGGCTGAGGAATGCTGGGAGCTAACCAAATCCTGAGAACATTCCTTAAGTGCAATTTGATGGGCTTGTTGAGACACAGAGCGGTGCTGAAACTTCCAAGTTTATATTGACTTCCTGGGGCTTGGAGCATGTTGCTTAAAAGCCCCTATCATAAAACTCATCTGTCGCCGGGCGTTGGTGGCCCACGCCCTTAATCCCAGCACTCGGGAGGCAGAGGCAGGCGGATCTCTGTGAGTTCGAGACCAGCCTGGACTACCAAGCGAGTTCCAGGACAACCTCCAAAGCCACAGAGAAACCCTGTCTCGAAAAAACCAAAAAAAAAAAAAAAAAAAAAAAAAAAAAAAACCTCATCTGTCCTCTTATGGATCTGAAGGTGAGAGATCTGAGAGGCATCTCAGGCTGGTATCAGGCATTGGAAGGTGGATGAGTACAAGAGATGGAGAAAGGACTAGAATCACAAATTCCACCCCATGGGCTATTACAAAGAGGTCTGGAAACAAGGCCACACACAGCAATCAACATTCAGACAATGCAAGCAGACTCCAGCAATGGTTTAGAACAAGGATTTGTGTTACAAGACAAAAGAATCTGCTGTTTGGGAGCTGCTGTCAATCATGAATCCCGGTAAGAATGAATAATAATACGTTTGCAGTCGTGTGACACAAGTTCTTTAAAATAGCATGTCTGATCTGATTTCCAAATTGCAGGGTTCGTTCCTAAGCAACACACAGAAGCATTTAGAAATATTGACAAGAACAAAGGGAACCGAACCTTTTCTTAGCATCACTAGTGCTGGGTGAGAAGTGTGGGACACACGAGCCAGTCAAAGATGGTGCTGAGGGAAAGTCAGATGGGCGAGTCCTGAGTTGTTTACAAAAAAAGATGATTGGTTGCCTAAATCAAACTACATGAGGTCACTTCATGAACAGCTCGTGTTCACTGACCTTTAAAACCATTGGCTGGCTGTTTTCCCGCTCTGTGTTTTTTTTTTTTCTTTAAAAGATGTTTGCTATTTGGTAATAAATGAGTTCATGCTTGACTAGACTCCCTGCTACATCTGATTATCTCTGGGAGGCTGGAAATGAGGCAAGCAATGCACTTACTAGTCCTCGGATTCAGCACAACCTTCCATGGTTGTGCTAAGACCCTGCAAGAAGCAGCTGAGGTGAGTGTATCTGCCTCTTAGCACTATCATGACCCAGTCTCAGAGATCTCAAGGAAAATGTGGTTGTGAAGAGACAAAAGACCCTTAAGAAGACCACAGCCATGCTGAGCTACATGCCTAATATTGGTACTCTAGTAGAATGTTTTGCTATGCCTCAATGGATCAAGTCTACAGACTAGCTTAATTGTACTACCCTAGGCTCCATATGGCCTTGTGGCCAGCTATCAGCCGTTGCTCCTGCTCCAAGTTCAAAAAGGTCCAAACACCTTATTCTTGTTCAGTTCTGGTTGCATGGTTTCTGTGGGCCCCAACACCAGAACAGTATGGATTTCTGACCTTTAGTTTCCTGGACCCATGTTCTTCACATACACACATGAGCAGGATTCTGCCTATCAGGCTCTGTAGGTTCCTCAATCCAGATCCTGTGGGTCTCCAAGTACCCTGGCCCATCCCTGCCCCCAAACCAACCTGCTTCCAGAGACCCAGTAAGCAAATAAGTCTTGTTCCCATTAGATATTTCCCATTCCCACACCATGCCTTGAGCAAATAGGTCCTCACTCACTTCTCATTAGTACCTTCTCAGTTCTTCCTGGAGCCATTTGCTGCTCAAGTCAACGGCACGACCTATCAGGGTTTAATGCTGTTGTTTTTAATGAGATGACCTGAAGAGGGGCAGTTTTCTTTGGTTAAATGGCTATCTCCTCTCTGCTGCCCTACCACCTGAATTTCAGGAGATGGCTTGACGGCTAAAGTGTTTGATGTCCTCATGACCCAAAACATGAGGACTGAAGTTCAGAACCTCAAGAAACACATAAATGTCAGGTGGGTATAGTAGCTCAACTACAAATCTAGCTTCAGAAGGAAAAGACAAAAGATCCCCAGACCAGCCACAAGGGGATCTCTGGGTTCGATTGAGAGATCTTGTCTCAAGGAATGAAGTGGAAGAATGATTGAGGATGGTTCCTGACATCCATCCTGGGCCTCCACATGCATGCAAATACATATACATGTGCACCTACACAAATCTGTGCCCACAAACCATATCAAAACATGCATACTACACATGTACACTACACATGTATACCACACAGACATGAAATTTAAAAAAATAAGGTCCTTAGAAGCTGAAATTTATGCCTACGCTGAAGAGTTTATCTAAAAAAGTGAGATGCTATTCATGGCTCATGATTCATCTTGAATTTATTCTTTGTTGCCAAAACCAATGAATGAAATTGGGAGAATTTCTCCATTAAACACCACATCTGGCACTATCTGCTTTGCCATGAATGTATCCCATTATCCAAAGATCAGAGGTACAAACAAACAGGAACAAGTGTCAATGTCACTTTATATGGTCAGCTTGACTAAATCACAAGGTGCCAAAGCGGTTGGTGGAGCATTTTTCTGAGTTGTATTTGAGAGAATGTTTCTGAAAGACATTAGCATCTGAACTGTGGACTCAGTATGGCAAGTGACCCTCCCCAGACCATCACCAAATCTGCTGAGTATATTACAGAATAAAGAGGGAGAAGATTGAAGTCACCCTTCTGAATGCCTGAACCATAACACTGATCTGCCTTTGGAACTTGTGGTCCCTAAGCTTTCAGATTGGACTGGAAATTCATATCCTCAGCCCCTTAAGTTTTTTTAGTTATTCTGCTGGGTTTGCTGGTTTTGCAGCTTGTAGTCTTGTAAGCTTTCCTAACTAAAATAAAAACAAGTAGTGGCATATGTCTGCTCCTGTCCAGTGAAACACTATAGGAAAACATTTTCCCTAACATGTTTGGCAATAAGAGAGAATTCATGATTTTTGACATTGTCCAAATAGTGGAATTAGGCTAATAAAGTGTTCATAGAACTCAGATTTAGTGGTACACACTTATAATCCTAGCACCTCATCCCTGAGCAAGAGGATAACAAGTTCAAATCCTACCTGGGACTGCATATCAAGAGCCTGACTTTTTAAAAAGGAAAGGAAAGGAAAAAGAAAGTCAAAGATGGTGGTGCATCACTTTAATTCCAGCACTTAGGAAGTAGAGGCAGGTGGACCTCTGAGTTTGAGGCCAGCCTGGTCTACATAGTGAGTTCCAGAACAGCCAGGGCTATGCAGAGAAACAATGTCTCAAAAGCACACACACACAAAACATGAAAAATGCCAAAAAAGAAAAAGAAAATAAATTATATATTATAAATCTTCTCCTAGACATATATCTAGATGCATAGTTTTATATAATACATTATACTTATAATTCATATTTTAGAATTTATGCACATTTATAGCATATCATGTTTTACATTTATATAATTTTATGTTAATATAAAGTATTGTTTTGTATATAGAACAAGAAACAAGTTTTCTCTGGGGGACCCTAATATACCAAGGATGATGAAATCCAGGGTAACCACTCGCTGCCTGCTCACTGAGTCAAGCTACGTCCTCTCATTTCTTTCTTTTTTTATTAAGTGTTCATGATAGGGTTTAGCATACTCTGAGGAAAGGAAAGGCCAAGCTGTGTTCCACAAAGATGAAAGAGTTACAGAGCTCAAAGACAGTCTATAAAGGGGAATGAAAACACACATAACTGAAATATTGCAGTGCAGATTCTCAGATCCTGTTCAGAGGGACTGGTTTGCACATTTGTATTAATTACTTTTCTCATATCTGTGACCAAAACCTCACAAAAGCAAGTTAAGAGAAAGGGGATTCACTTGGGCTCATGGTTTGAGGGCCCAGATCGTTATGGTGGGAAAGACATGGCTTCAGGAGTGAGGCAGCTGGTCACATTGCATCCACAGTCAGGAAGCAGAAAGATGAATGGTGATGTGCAGTCCACCCTGTCCAGTTTATTCATTCAGTCTGGGACACTAGCCCATGAAATGGGGTTTACTCAACGAACCCAGTCTACAAACTTCCTCAGAGACACTCCCAGAGGGTTGTCTCATAGGTAATTCAAAATCCTCTCAGATTAAGCTTCACGTTACTATAAGTTTGAGAACTACTTTGAGTATTAAGACCAAGGGTATACTACTGAAGCTGCATTTTAGACAGCATAGTCTAGCATCATATGTAACATGCACTAAAGGGGATCTTTTTTTATTTATTTAAATTTAAATTAGAAACAAGGTTGCTTCACAAGTCAGTTCCAGGTCCCTCTCCGTTTCCCTCCCTTCCCCCAACCCCCCCCCAATATCCCCTCATTTCCCCAGGGAGGGTGAAGCCCTCCATGGGGGTGTCCATAGTCTGTCATTTCATCCAGGGCAGGGCCTAGACCCTCCCCCAAGAGTTCAGGGTGAGAGTGCATCTCACATTGTTGGATGGGAGTCCAAAATCCATTTGTATATCAGGGATAAATAGATAATTTATATATTATATACATATAATATATATATTATATACATATAATTCAATAGATTACCTAGGCCTCCTCACTGACAGCCACATTCAGGGGGGTTTTGATCAGTCCCATGCTGGATTCCCAGGCAGCAGCCAGGGAACTAAAGGGGATCTTAAAGATGAGAAAATCAGGTTGTGTGGGGTAACAAGGAATAAGGGGTAAGGAACCAGAGGGAGGGAGGGACTAAAATGCCCAAGTGCCATATTTCAGTTGTTAAGAGCACTTGTTTCTTTTTCAGAGTACTGGAATTTGGTTCCAGAACCCAGGTTGGGCAGCTCACAACCGCCTTTAATTGCAGCTCCAAAGAATCCTACAGCGTCTTCTGGCCAAATCAGGCACCCACAAGCAAATGTGCAAACATATACACATGCACACACACATGAACAAAAGTAAATAAGTTTTTTAAAAAAAGAAAAAGTGATGGGGGCTGAAGTGACAACTAGGTGGTTAAGAGCACCTGCTGTTCTAGTGGTTCATAGAACCAACACAGCAGTTTATAACCATCCTTACACCAGTTATAGAGAATTTACTTGCATTTACATACATGCAAGTAAAGCAATCATATATAGAAAATAAAAATAAACAGCGGGGCTGTAGTGTCACATGCCTTTAACCCCAGCACTCGGGAGGCAGAGGCTGGTGAATCTCAACGAATTTGAGGCCATCTTGGTCTACAGAGCCAAAGATACACAAAGAAACCCTGTCTAGAAAAACGTAACAATGATAATAATAATAACAATAAACAAATATTTAAAGAAAGAAAAGAATGAAGGCAGACAAGGAGATTTAGGAGGGCTAAGACAGCTCTCTTAGAATCAGAGCCAGAAATGAGTATATGGGCATCTGGAAGTACCATCTGGGATGGCTCTGGACAAAGAGAAAAAGGAGACAGAACAAGGCAGAAGGATGGGCAAGCAATGAGCAAAGGTTGTGTTTTCATGGTGCCAAGCCCCAACGTAACCCACAGGAGCTTGGGGACATGGACTATGGTATAGAGTGAGTCCCACTTTGATTTAGATGTTATGTTGGTAGTGTCTGTTATGACCAGTGAACACATATTCAGTACTCTAGGCTGGTGAAGTGTCCAGTAACAGAAATTGGAGCAGAACATCTACCCAGCCCACGCAGGCCCTTGAAACAAACAGGATCTTAAGAATTATAGATAGACCTAGCTTCAATCAAAAATGTTAATGAACCCTTCTGCTATCTCTAATGAATAAACTGGCTCTAGGAGCCCATTTTCTATGGAGAGATATCTTGTTCAACCTAGACATGGTGTGTGTCGGGGGTGCTGGATCTGCCTCAACATTGTGATGGGACAAACTTCTTGACTCCCTCTGGGAGCGATTGGTGTTTGTCAAGGAGGCAAACTGTGTGAAGACTTGACCTATGCAAAGACATAGCTTCTCTAAGAACTGGGGGATTTATTTGCATGGGCTTTCTGTGGTAGTTTTTCTTAAGCAAGGTTTACTGGAAATTTTTATAAGAGACCTATACAGGGGTTCAGGAAGGAAAGAAGGAAGAAGTGGACAATGCTGGTATGTGAGCTATGGCTAACAGAAGACAAAGGTGTGATTACCAGATAGGAGCACCCTCAAATATTCTGTTTGTCAGATACTCCCCAGAGCCATATCTGAAAGGCCAAGTCCTCCAGGGACCAGAAGCATCAGCTAATCTTTCTCTCCCAAGAGCTTCATTAAAGCTTTAGCATTGAGATTTGGTTGAATTGCCCATTACTTCTCACTAAATCTCAAAAAAGTAAAGGTCAATTCCATCTCTCCATAGTAACTTCCAGACCTTAAATCTCATCTTCTTTGAGTAATTTGTTGATAGTTTCACACACTTGCCTGGCCAAAATTTTTTTCTTTTTAAAGATTGTGTGTGTGTGTGTGTGTGTGTGTGTGTGTGTGTGTGTGTGTGTGTGTAGAGGCTTGGATGTAGTAATGCATATATGAGTACAGGTGTCCATGGATGCCAGAAAAGGGTCACAGATTCTCTGGTGATAGTTAGAGGAGGTTATTAGTTGCCTGATGTGGCTGCTAGAAACCAAATGAAGGTCCTCTGTAAGAGCAGTATTGACTCTTACCCACTGAGCTCTCTCTCAAGCACCAGAAAAAAGTTAAAGAATTATTTAAAGAATTGCTTTCTCTTTTTTGTTAATGCTTTTTTCTTTTCTTCCTCTCTTCCTTTAAATTTTCAAAAACAAACAAAACAAAGCCCCCAAAACAAAAACACTATATTCCGGAGGAAAAAAATCATTTCTCCCATAATATCAATAACATCGTCTTTAACCACCCATCCACTCCTGTCCAGTCAATCCTTTCTTGCTTTGGATCCAATTAGGTGTGCAATATGATAGCTCATTTCTCAGCTGACCATAGCTAGTGGGAGCTCAATGACTCTGGACTGGCAGCTGGAGAACCTGCATAGAACTAAACTAGGCCCTCTGAATACAGGGCAGTGGGAGGCTTGGGCAGTTTGTGGGGCCACTGGCAGTGGACCAGGAGCTATCCATAATGAATAAGCTGACTTTTTGGAGCCCATTTTTCTATGGAGAGATACCTTGTTCAGCCAAGACATGATGTGTGTGTCAGGGGTGCTGGATCTGCCTCAACATGGTGATGGGACAGACTTCTTGACTCCCCATGGAAGGCCTTACCCTCTCTAAGAAGCAAATGGTGGGTGAGGTGAGAGGAAGATGGGGGGAGCAGGAGGAGGGGAGGGAGGGGGAACTGGGATCAGTATGTAAAAAAAAACAAGTAAAATTAAAATTAAATAAAAAAGAAAGCAGGTAGGAGGGAGAACTTTGGTTGGCATGTAAAATTAAATTTATAAGAATATATATATATATATATATATATATATATATATATATATATATATATCTTGTTTCTGGTGACTAGGGAGTAGGTGTGCAACCCAAAGGGCTTGGATCATTATCCCTGGTGAATCAATGCTGCAGCACAAGACAGACAGACATCATATAACCTGTCCCTGCCTAAGTTAAAAAATTGACAATTCATAGACATCAGGTTGTCTTGGCAACCCCACCTCCATGCCACTTCCACGCATCACCTGCACTTCCCACTTGCAAGAAAGGTCCTCTTCAAATGTGGCCTGCATTTGGTTGCTGAGAAGAAGAGCACCAACCCTATCATTACCTCAGCTAATCTTTGAAGCGTTTCATTCATGTTAATTACTATTTACTATAGTAAAACCCCACTTCCTGAATAAATGCTGCTTGTAACCATGAACTTTCATTTTATATTTTTGTTAATCTTTTTTGCAAATCCTTCTACCGTGGATCATAGCTCTGGAGCGAGCTACAATGAATGAAAAACAACCAACAGATGAATAAAGACAAATAAATAATTCACAACCCAGATGTCATTTGCCTTTGCCTCTCCTTCAGCAAATCCTACCGGCCTGCGCCACCAGAACCGGCAAAGTAATTAGTGGTTTTTTTTTTTTTTTTTTTTTTTTTTTGTTACGAGACAGGGTTTCTCTGTATTGTTTTGGAGGCTGTCGGCCCAGCCCGGCCTCGAACTCACAGCGATCCATCTGCCTCTGCCTCCTGAGTGCTGGGATTAAAGGCGTGCGCCACCACCGCCCGGCCTTTGCCTCTCTTCTCTCTCCAGACAGCTGGGTCCCATTTCTCCTGTTTCCATTCCTCTGCTAAATAAGCTTTTTCAGCTTGTTCCAGAGAGGTAAATAAAAATGAATTATTCAGTCTCCCATCTCATTTGTCCTCCCCTACAGGGAACCAGAGTCCTCTTCTATTTTCTGTCAATATCTGGTTAAATAACATTAACACCAGTCATGCCTTCTTTCTCCAGTCCCCACCTAGGAGATGCCTTGCTGTGCTCACCAACCATTCCTGGAAGGGAAGTGCATTTTGGGGGTCTCAGATGCAACCACATTGCCCTTGTATGCATACTTTCTTCGTTGCTTAAGGAGAACTCAAACTGATGATCCACACTGAGATGTTTCAGGGCATGGTTCTTAATAGATACTCATCAAGGGCTGTGGAATTCCCTAGAGTGACTGTCTCTCACCAGCCAGGAAAACTTGGGTGGCTACACCAGGTTCTTCCTGAGTGCCAAGCCTGAGGCTGACCACTTAGTTGCTATGGTGACCAGCTCAGAGCCTCATTCCTTCTTTCAAGAAGCTACAGGCCTCCGGTTTTGCTATGTTGGGAATCTAAATATGAAAACATCCTAATGGCTGCCTTTTCTTGGCCCATGACTAAGTTCTCCATTTTTAATCTTTCAGAATACCCTTCTGATACCATACAGAAATTTGTCTCTATGAATCTCACATGATTTGTACTTCTAGGTACTTAAATCATTTAAGCATCCCTAGTGATGGCTTAAGCTGATTCATTACATCTTTGCAAGCTCCCTGCACTCAATTTAGTTCTGAAAATAGCTCTGATTTTTCATGTATCTTGTCATTTCCCTTTTCCCCTCCTACAGGAAGTGTAATAAATTCTAATATTCAACAGACAGAAAAACCTATAAAGGGAACAGCTAATATTTTAGCATCTTTAAACCAAAGAAACCCTCAGCACAGCATATAATATGAGATGAATGCCATGGCTACTATTTATAATGAGATTCTCTAGGCCAGACTGTTATGGTTTGGATATGAAATATTCTCTGATGACTCATGTGTTAAAGACCTAGTCGCCTGTATTAGCTATTTTTCTGTTGCCATGATAAAATACCATGACCAAAAGCTACTTATGGAACATAGAGTTGACTTTAGCTCATGGTTCCAGAGGGAGAGCCTACAATGACAGAGGAGGTAAAACAGAGAGTGACCTGGGAGAAGGTTGAGGCTATAAACTCTCAAAGCCCATCCCCGGTGACATACTTCCTCCAGAAAGTTGCACCTCTAAAAGGTTCTACAACCCCCCAAACAGTGCTACAAACTTGGAACCAAGTATTCAAATGCCTGAGGCTATAGAGAACAAATCTCATTCAAACCACAAGGCCTTGCTCAGGCTTTCCGCCATTCTTGCTTTTCAGTATAGTTCTGTGCA
The DNA here is from genome assembly GCF_017639785.1 of Mesocricetus auratus. Classification (NCBI taxonomy): domain Eukaryota; kingdom Metazoa; phylum Chordata; class Mammalia; order Rodentia; family Cricetidae; genus Mesocricetus; species Mesocricetus auratus. The sequence goes on from NW_024429189.1 coordinate 114,797,025, forward strand.
TTTTTTATTCTACTTTCTGGGTGTCTTTAAGAAAATGTTCAAGCTTTGCATCTTTATGGGAAATAGCATGGCTTAGGATCTGGCCTGATCACAGATTAATCTCTTGATGGATTAATAATATGAAAGTATTAATAGGATATGGTGAGGTAGGAGATGGAGCCTAACAGAAGAAATGGATCATTAGGGATATATCTTCTCAGTCCTTTGCTTCCTGGTCACCATGAGGTGATCTATTCTGCTCCCCATGTACTCCTACTGTAGTGGTGGTCTGCCTCACCTAAAGCAATGATGGCATTCAACCATGGGTGGAAACCTTTGAAAGCATGAGTCCAGACAAATCTCTCCTTTCAATTGTTTCTCTTATACTTTTGTCACAGCAACAAAAATTTAACATACTGGTACAAAATAAACTGGGCCGTTTGCTTCTGGTGTTACCACAGGCTGAAACAGAACAATCAGGGTAGCATTAACATGGCTTTATCTTTCATCTGTATTCAGATTGTCATATATACCTTTAACTAATGTGTCATCACACCAAATGACTGAACACCAAATGACTTTCCACTTAATATCTTTTGTGTTTCCACACACAGCCTAACATTCCCAAATTGCACCCATCTCTTCCCTGATCAGCACCGTCATATGTGGTCCCCATTTCATCTTGCTGAATTGCAATGTGCAGAGTTACCCAAGTAGGAAATCCCTACCTCCCTTCGTACTTCTCTCCCCACCACCTGAAGTCAGCCTCCATGTCTCATAGCTTTCTTCACATTCCAGTACTCTTGTAGTGACATGGGAGGCAGCAGCGAAGAATCACCTGGAAGCTTGCACACGGCATCAAGGACCAACTTTTTCTTTTTTACTTTTATTTATTTAATCTTACATTCTGACCATTTTCCCCTCCCTTCTCTCTTTCCAGTCCCTCACCACGACCTCCTCACTGCCCCCCCATTTTTATTCCTCCTGTTTCTATTCAGAAAAGAGCAGGTCTCCCATAGTTATTGACAAAGCATGGCATATCAAGTTGTAGTAAGACTAAGCACCTCACCTTGTATTAAAGCACGGTAAGGCTACCCAGTATGAGGAATAGGGTCCCAGAAGCCAGGAAGAATCAAGACAGCCCCTGCACCCACTGTTAAAAGTCCCACAAGAAGACCAAGATACATGTGCAGGCTCCCTAGTTGTTGGTTCAGTCTCTGTGAGCTTCTAGGAGTCCAGATTAGTTGATTCTGTGGGTTTCCTTGTGAAGTCCTTGACCCCTCTGTTTCCTGCAATCCTTCCTCCCTCTCTTCAGCAGGATTCCCTGAACTCAGCCTAATATTTGACTGTGGGTCTCTGTATCTGTTTCCACCAGTTATTTGATGAAGCCTCTTTGATGACTATTAGGGTAGTCACCAATCTATGAGTATAGCAGAATATCGTTAGGAATCACTACATTTTTTTTCTCCAGTCCTGTTTGGTTTCTCTCCTGGGTCTCCGAAGCATCCAGATTCTGGGGCCTAGCACTCCAAGTCCTGTCACGGCTAGAGTCACTTGCATGACATGGATCTCAGGCTGGACCAGTCACCGGTTGGCCACTCCCACAATCTGTGTCACCCTTCCCCCTGCACATCCAGGACAGACTGTAAGTATGTGGCTGGCTTGGTGTCCCAGTTGCTCCACTGGTAGTCTTGCCTAGCACAGCAGGTAGCCAGCTCAGGCTGCAAATCCCCTATTACTAGTAGTCTTAGCTAGTGTCATCCTTGTAGATTTCTGGGAGTTTCCCTTGCAGTAAGTTTCCACCCTAAATGATCCCCTTTCCAGTCAGCTTTTTCAGTACTGCCCTCTCTCACTCTCCCAAGGATGACTTCCTAAAAAATAAAAGTTCCCTGATTATTAAGCAGTATTCCATCATCTTGAAAAACTGGTTTTATACAGAATGTCTCTATTCATGAAAGGAATGTGCTCTGTACAACTCTGTAAGAAACATCTCAGATAGAAATGACCTGAAGCCCTAAGAGTCAGCACAGCATATGAGGACCATTTGTGAGTAAGACAACTGAAAGCCGAGGAAACAGTCAAAGAAACCCCTGCAGTGGTTCTCAGTCTGCGGGTCACAACCCCTCTGGAGCTGCATATCAGATATCCTGCACATCAGATGTTTATGTTAAATTACCTGTCTATGGAATTAATGTCTTCTAATAAAAATAAATAGCATGCTTTTTGTTTTCCTGGCTGGAAACTAACATCCAGGCAATAAAACTACTATATAAGTTGGTTGCTTATAAAGAGGTGGAATGCACTAGCATAGAAAAACAAGACTCTCTCCAAAAGTCTGGCAATAGAATTGTGGTTCTTTCAACGGACACTTATCAAAAACTCCAACCAAAAGCAGATTTTTTTCGAATTCTGTCCAGTTTAAGGCAAACTTAATCCATGGAGGCAAATTTTTGCCTTTCTTCTTTCTTCTTCCTTTTTCCCACTCGGTACCTGTCCTGAATACATACAAACAACTGAGGTTGTTTAGTACAAAACTAACAGCTTACATCCCAATAAAGTAATGAAGCAGAGAAAGTATTTTATAATTTACGTGTATGATGGAACTACAATAGCAATGGGATTTAGTTCATGATTATATCCACTGGACATTGGCATTAAAATGTAATCTTTGATTCAGAATTAAAACCTTTTCCCTGTGAGGCATCTCAGGCATTGTAGGCTTTGTCATCCTGTAATGCTGTATTAGCAGAGATAGCTTTGATGTTAACTGGGATTAGCGAACAGCAATAAACTGATTTAAGATGCTCTCTGATGCTCCAGGGAAAGCCGGGAAGGTGCTCATGATGTCTTTTTCCTAATAATTATTTACTGCAAACTAGTATTTATTGATCATCCTCTGTAACAAGGACCAACTCTCAAAAGATGTCTCTTACCTTCACATGTGTGTCATGGCATGTATGCACTCACATTCACACACACACACACACACACCACGGGGTAGGGAGAAAGAGAGAGCTCAATTCTTGAGCACTCAATTCTTGCTATTTCAGAAAAAAATATAAAATCAACTATTATATTTACTATAAAAATAAAAAATTAAAGCAACCAGCAGGCAAAGGAATCCATGCAGACAAAGCAGGTATTATAACCCACAGTGACTTTGAGAGACAAAGGCTGCTTTCTAAGCAATGATCTGTGTTCTGGAAAGGTTGGTCCACTGGAGGGTAGGGTTAAGGCACATTATTATCTTGCCAATGGCAAACAGCGTATTTTTTAAGAAATCAGAAATGCCAAGAAAAATACAATTCTACCCAAGAAAGATAGTAAAACGGAAAGCACAGAAAAGTGAGGGTGGGCTAAGAAGTGCAGGAAAAGAGAACACCTAGTGCTATGAACCCGACAGCGCCTCTAGGAGCAAGGGCAATGGGGGAGGTGTGAGCCTTCACATGCTACGTGATATTTAAGAAGAAAGAGCATATTGTGGTCATGTGAACACTGCTATTCATTTTCCTCAGAAGATAACTCTAGACACTACTGTAGACACCAGTCTTCACACTATAGTCTAATTGTACTTATAATTGGCTTTGTTAACTTCTAAAAATTAGCCTGGAAATTCTGCAGGCAAAACAGATTTGTAGTTCTTTCTCACCTAAGCATAGCTGGCTTCATGGGATGGAGAACAACTGTGAACACCTGGCCAAGTGCTATTCACTTTCTAGGAACTTTTCTAAGCAGAGTTGTAGCTCCAGTGTACTTATCAAGGAACAGAGGAAGGTTCTGGAAAGATGCCTGTTGCCCTGGCCGTTCTTTCCCTTCTATTCCAGGCCCTCTAGTGTTGTAGTTTGCAAAGGAAGAGTTGGTTAATCCTCATGACCATCTTGACTGGATTCAGAAAGATACTCTTCTGGGTGCCTATGAAGATCTTCTCAGATGAAATGAGAAAAGGACAAAAGGGAGAAAGTGTTGAGAGGACCAGCATTCATCTCCCTTTGCTTCACGACTGGGAACACATTGATCAGCTGTCTCATGTTCCCACCACCAGAGTTTCAAGACACTCAGGGCACCATGCTTTCCCCAGCTTAATGAAGTATTCCCTCAAACTGTGAGGCAAAATATAACTTTCCTTCATAGGTTACTTTTTGTCAGACATTCTGTCGCAGCGACAATTAACTAATATAGGAAATGTCCCCACAAAAGGCCCATGTATTTAGGACTTGGTCCCAGCTGGCAGCATTATTTGGGGAGGTCCTGGACATTTTAGGATATGGAATGTAGCTGAAGGAAGTAGGTCACGAGGCTTGTGTGTTGGAAGTATCTTGTACTAGCCTATTCATGCCTATCTCTGCTTCCTGAATACACTGAAGAGAACTTCATGTGTCACACCCCCACCACATGAAATTCTACCCAAGCACTCTCTGAAACAGTGAGCTGAAACAAATTCTTCTACCCTTCAAGTTTTCCGCCAGGTATTTAGGGCAATGCTATACCAGTGTAACTAACACAGTCATGTAATCACCACAACCTTTCTATTAGTAACCTCTACATTCTAAACGACTTTATATTTCAATAGTTTGATTTACCAACTCTAGTCATTCATCAGTGACTATTTATAGGGGAAAACTGACAAGAAAATCTTAGTCAGTTTCATTAGCTGGGGTATGACCAGCTCACCTTGTTAGGGTATCCTTATGGCCTCCAATAGAGATGGGACTTCCTGAGGCCCTGAGCATCTATGCTCCATAGCTGTAAATAGGAAGGGGAAACCTAAAATGTTCTATGATAACCTGCCTTTTCATGGATTGAAGCTAGGCTCCTCTGTGGATGTGGAACCTCCTTGGGCAGCTCATTATCAGTCAACGGCATCTGACCAAAAAGATGTGGCTGCCTGAGGGCCACTACCCACCTGGAACCATGCCTGGTACAAAGTCCCAAGTGCTAGTCATGTACCTAAAATGCTAACCAAGAAGCATTCTGACAAGCACTTCTAGGACAGAAATAACAAGTGCCAATGCTTTGGACAGCAGAGACAAACCCGGTGTTTCTAAAGCTTCCCTCTAAGGAATGAACAACGACAACAAAGCCCCTGTGTACCACCACCTTTCAGGACCAGAGAAATATCCTTGGAATTTTGTGACTTGCCAAACGTTTGAGCTAGGGGAGAAATAAACACCTTCTAAGGGATAACACGAACTCAATGCAGCAGCTCCCTTTGCAAAGGCGAGAGCACCCTCTTGTGGTAGACACTTTGAATGTCAACTCAGAATCCAGGAGCAGACCAAACACAAGCAGTTTCAAAACAAGGAAATGGAGGCTCAACTTTTGAGCCTGAATCAACAGTCGAGTAGTGTAAAATTGTTTCACTGAGTGAGCTTGTAGCATTTCCATACTCAGTGTTTTTGTACTATAGTCAGAGCAGTGGTCCCACTGTGGGATCCATGAAAACAGCAGTATCTCTGGTTTGAAATGCAAATTGCTACTGCTTTAGGCATTCTGAAGCTGAGGGTCTAGCCTCCAAATTATCAACATGCCCTCTTTGCATTCTAAGCTTATTCATACATGTTCACATGTGGTTGTTTATGTATGTGTGTACATATGTGCATGTGTGTGGAAGGCATACATCAATATTAGATGTTTTCTTAGTGGATCTTCATCTTATTTTTATTTATACTTCTTGTGTTTGTGTATGCACATGCATGTGTGATCCCATATGAACCTGCAATTCCAGCTTTGTGCAGATTCATCTATGCTTTTCATCTTTTTTTTTTCTTTTTTTTTTGGTTTTTCGAGACAGGGTTTCTCTGTATTGTTTTTGAGGCTATCGGTCCAGCCTGGCCTTGAACTCACAGAGATCCGCCTGCCTCTGCCTCCCGAGTGCTGGGATTAAAGGCGTGCGCCACCAACGCCCAGCTCATCTTATTTTTTGAGGTAGGGTCTCTCACTGAATCTGGAGCTCAAAGCCAAACTGGCTAGGAATTCTCCTGTCTCAGCCCCGCCCCACACACACACAGTCCCTAGTAGTAGCCATGACATAATCACATTAGTGTAAGAAGTGTACATGGTGGGGTTCAGGGACTAAGAAAGGACAGGGTCAGCACATGAGAACAACATGCAAGAGTCAGTTCTCTCTCTCCAACATATAGGTTCCAGGGATTGAACCCTGATAATCAGGCCAGGCAACAGGTACCTTTACCTGAGAGCCATCACAGCCATGCCGACTGCCCACTGTTTACTAGACTAATATACCCACTTGGAACTTTGTAACAGGCATGGTTTCCAGGTGGGTAGACCATACCAGGCAGCGAGGATGAATGATGAAAGAACCAGACATGCCCCCACCCCACCCAGACAGTCACAGCTTGTTGGCCTGATGCGGCTGACTAAGTGGGATGCGTAGGAGGCACCACTTCCACAAAGGGCCCTCAACTTCTAGTCATGAGAAGGCAGGTTATCATAAAACATTCTAGGTTTCCTCTTCCTACTTCCAGCTGTAGAGGGTAGGATGCTCAGGGCAGCAGAAAGTCCTATAGTTATTTGGGGCCATAAGGATACCCTGATTAGGAGAGCTGGTCATGCCCAACCTGGGTGAGCTCTCTGCCCCAGTAAAACTCCTTTGAAAGCTTTAAGATTCAGTGTAGAAAAGCCAATACATCAATTAGGAGAAAGCCAGGAGGTGGTGGTGCACACCTTTAATCCCAGCTCTTGGGAGGCAGAGGCAGGTGAATCTCTGGTTCGAGACCAGCCTTGTCTACAAGAGTTAGTTCCAGGACAGCCTCCAAAGCCACAGAGAAACCCTGTCTGGAAAAACCAAAAATAAAAAGTTATGCAATATTAAATGATCATTTTAAAGTGAATAATTTTATGACATTTAGTAAATTGAGTCTTGTTCAACTTCTATCTAGTTCTGAAGTGTTTACACAACTACACAATGCAACCCCTTTTCTTTTGGACTGCTTCTCCCCAACTCCCCCCTGCCCATAGCCCATAGAAAATTCCAGTCTGCAGTCTGGTAATATGGAGTTACCTAATCTGGATATTTCATTTAAGTAGAAACATATTCTAGGTGACCTTTTGTGTCTGGCTTCCTTCATATAGTGTGTTTTCAAGGTTCATCCACACTGTAGCGTATAGCAATACCTCATTCATTTTTCATGGCTGAATTAAATTCCATCATATAGTCAAAACACATTTTGCTTATTCATTCATCCATAGACGAACATTTGAGTTGTTTCCTGCTTTGGGCTATTATAAATATTCATATACAAATGTTTGCTTAAGCACCTGTTTTCAATTCTTTAGAGTACATATCAAGAAGAAGACTTGCTGGGTCACATGGTATATCAGTTTAATTTGGGCAGGAGAAGCAACTTCCATGTCACATCCCACAGCGACAATTTTACAATCCTACAGTATACAAGGCTTCCAGTTTCTTAATCATTTCATTGGCATTTGTTTTTTCTAGTGACACCTCACTGGGATTTTATTTGCACACTCAGAAAAGGGCATTCAGGCCATCTTACAAAGCCACAGTTCCTGGCTAATCTGCTACTTGGGAGGCTGAAGCAAGATAATCAAATTCCAAGGCCAATCAGAATGTGCTTAAGGCCAGCCCTGATTTGATGAGACCCTGTATCCAGCTTGAGCAATGTAGAAGACCCAGTGTCAAAATAAAAACTACCATGAGAGCTGGTTGAGATGGTCGTCAGCTCAGTGTACCCTTGGCTTCATGTGACACCCAGTCCCTCCCCACACAGACTGGCAGCTGATCCATATGTTGGGTTTCTGGTGGCAACAACCTCTTGAAAGGTCCTGTTCAATGTCACCAAGATGTCTATGAAACACACAAAATGTGCTGGGTCATCCAGGGCCACTTGTGAAACTACTTACAATCCCTGCCACAGTCAACACTATGAATTGCAGTTTGGGACTTCCCACATCAGAGGACTCAGCTGGTTTCTCAATACCTGGTGACTGTTTGGAGGGACCTCTGATAGCTTCTGTATATCTCTTGCTAAGCAGTCCAAAAATACTAGTAAAGTAAGAACTTCCCAAGCAGTCTCCATGCTCAAGAGAGGTGTATAACTTCACTTCCCACACCAATCCACTGCCTCAGGCTCCGCTTCCTCCTTCAGCACCTCCAGTGAGAACTCTGAAGCCTGTGCTCAGAGTTGGGCTATGCTAGTCTACGCTGAGTCCCATAGTATGATTCCATAGAGGCAGCTTCCTGAATACTCCTACACTCCCCACTTATCCATTTTCCTACTCATTCCTCATCAATGCCTTGCACTGGATCCCTTCTGTGAATTTTGTTTTCTAAGACAGGTATCACTACATAGCCATAGGTTAGACTGGACCTCTCTATGAAAAACAGGCTGGCCTCAAACTCATAGAGATACAACGACTCTGTCTCCCAAGTGCTGGGATTCAAGGCTTGTACTACCATGTCCACCTCCCTGATCTAAATTATTTTTTACAATTCATTTTTACTATTTTAATTATGCATATCTGAGTGTATTTGTATGAGCGTATATGCACATGAGTACAGGTGCCTTTGGGGATTGGCTCTCCCAAAGCTGGGGCTACGGGCAGTTTGTATTATCCAATGTGTGAACTCCAGTACTCTAGAGAAGTAGTAAGTACCTAAACCAAGTAACCGTCCTCTCAAGCCCCCGAATCTGTTCTTAAAGAATATATTCTAGAGCAAGTGAGAGGGTTCAACAGGTAAAGTCACTTGTCCCCAAGCCCAGCAACCTGAGTTCAATTCCAAGGAACCACATGCTAGGAGAGAACTGACTACTGAAAGTTGTCCTCTACCTCCTCATACATACCATGGCACAGATGCACGTGTGTGAGGTGCACCTTTCACGACACACACACTAAACAATAAATAAAAGCGTAAATGTAAACTTTTAATATGAACTAATGGTATGAGGAAATGGCTTGGCCAGTATAGTGCTGGCCTGAGTTCAGGCCAGGCACAGTAGGTGCACCTGTAATCCTAGCACTGGGAAGGCAAAAGCAGGATCCCTGGGGCTTACTAGCCAGCCAGTCTAGCTAAAGACATGAGCTCTAGGTTCAATGAAGACAGCCTTCTCTAAAAATAAGGTAGAAGAAGACACCTGGTGATCTCTGGCCTTCACATGCTAAAGAACATATTTGAACACATAATCACCACACACACACACACACACACACACACACACAGTAAATACCAAAAGAAAATAAAAAATAAAATAATTGGTACGGGCAAGATGGCTCAGTAAGTAAGGGCACTTGTCACCAAGCCTGATGACCTGATCCAATACCCAGAACCCACACTGCAGCAGGAGGGAATTAACTCCCTTAAGTTATCCAGACTTCTACACATACTCCATGGCACACAAGTTCCTCTTGAAAGATGGCTTAGCAGTTAAGAGAACCTGTCGTTCTTGAAGAGGACTCAGGTTCTAATCCCAGCACCCACATGACAGCTTACAGCCATGGTTTTCTCAACCTGTAAGTCTAGACCCCCATTGGCAAACCTCTGTTTCCAAAAAATATTTACACTGTGACTCATAACAGTGACAAAATCACAATTATGAGATAGCAGTGAAAATAATTTTATGGTTAGAGGTCACTACAACATAAGGAACCATATTAAAGTTTTGCAGCATTAGAAAGGTTGAGAACCACTGGCTTACAGCTTTCCATAACTCCAGTTCCAGGAGACTGACAACCTCTTCTTGCTTCTGTAGGCACCAGGCATATTAGCAATATACATATATACAAAGACAGGAAAAAACCGCTCATACACAAAATAAGTACATCTTTAAAAAATTATATGCCATCCCAGAGCCTTCATCCAGTAGCTGATGGAAGCAGAAACAGACACCCACAGCTAAACACTGAACTGAACTCCTGGAATCCAGTTGCAGGGAGGGAGGAGTGATGAGCAAAGGGGTCAAGACCAGGCTGGAGAAACCCACAGAAACAGCTGACCTGAACAAGGGGGAGCTCATGGTCCCCAGACTGACAAATGGGAAACCAGCATAGGACTGACCCAGACCCACTGATCGTGGGTGTCAGTTAGGAGGTCTGGGCAATCTATGGGGTCTCTGGCAGTGGATCAGTATTCATCCCCAGAATACGAATGGACTTTGGGAGCCCATTCCACATAGAGGAATACTCTCTCAGCCTAGACACATGGGGAGGGTCTAGGCCATGCTCCAAATGATATGACAGACTTTGAAGATCCCTAATGAAAGACCTCACCATCCCTGGGGAGCAGAAAGGGGATAGTATAGGGGGTTGGTGTGGTGCAGGGGAGGAGGAGAGGGAGAGGGAACAAGCTTGTTTCTATTTTAAATTTTATAAATCTGAGAGAAAAAAATTAAAGAGTCCAAACTAAAGCTCCAGGCACTTCACACACATTAATTAACAGAAATTTTGAAGAAACAGAGAAGTAAGAATGTCTCTAAGAGCTTTCAGTAGGACAGTCATCATAGTCACATAGTCCTGCATGATCCACAGGGAGGATCATAAGCAATGTTACCACCAAGAGAAAGAAGGTTCCTGCCTGGCCACACATGCATGACAGAATAAAATATTTGACATCAAAGTTCAATACCTCTTCATGATAAAAGATATGAGGGACTCAGAATACAAGGAAAATACCTTCACCTAATGCAGGCTACATACAACAAACACAAAGCCAACATTACACTCACGGGGGAAAACTAAGTCATATCTTCTAAAGAAAGAATGGGACAAGGGTATCCACTCTACTCATTTAGTTCAATATAATGATTGAAGTGCTCACCAAAGCTATAAGGAAGAAAAAAATAGAAAAAAGTCAAACTATCCCTCTGATAGTTAATTTTTATTTAACTTTTTATGTGTCTGGGTGTCTTCCCTGTGTGTGTGTGTGTCTGTGCACTGTGTGAGTGTGTGGTGACTGCACAGAACAGCAAAGGACATCCCATTCTCTGGAACTGAAGTTACAGATGGTTGTGAGCTGCCAGGTAGGTCCTCTGGAAAAGCAGCCAGTGCTCGTAACCACTGAGCAATTTTACCTCTCCATCTCCAGGGTGCTACAGAATAATCCTTCTGCACACTGTGAAGATGTGTTGCTCTCATTAGTAATAAAAAGCTGATTGGCTGATAGCTAGGCAGGATTTTTGTGGCAGAGAGAATGGTGGGGAGAAGAAGGGAAGAAGTCACAAAAGTCTTGAGCCAGACTCAGAAGAAACAACATGGGAAGCTCATGGATGAGGAAAATGAGCCTTGGGGCAGCTCATAGTTGAATAGAAATGGGTTAATTTAAGTTGTGAGAACTGACTGGAGACAAGTTTAAGCTAAAAGTTGATCATATGTAATTAATAATAAGTCTCTGTGTGGTTGTTTGGGGAGTGATTGGTGGGACACAAACGTCTGCCTTCACTATAGGACCAAAACACAAAAAACTAAAGATTCTACAAGAAAACACTTTACATACATACAGAATCAACATACCAAAATCTATATACCAAAAACTAATATGCTGAGTGAGAAATTTAAAAAATAAACACAGAAATGAAAGATCTTTACAATGAAAACTTTAAACATTGAAGAAAGAAAATGAAGACTCTAGAAGACACAAAGCCCCACCCCCATAGATCAGCAGAATTAACATTATAGACATAGCCATTTTACCAAAAATGATTTACAAAGTCTACATTATCTATCAAAATGCCAATGACTTTTTTTTTGAAAAGGAGTCTCATTATGTAGCCCTGGCTGTCTGGGAACTTGATTTGTGGACCAAGCTGGCTTTGCAGAGAGACCCACCTGCCTCTGCCTCTTGAGTGCTAGGATTATAGGTGTGTCACCATGCCCAGCAACATTCTTCATAGAATCAGGAAAAAAAAATCCTAAAATTCATTTGGAAGCACCTGCCTAATGCCTGCTATTCACTCTATTAGCAGCCTTCCCATAGATATTTTGGCTGAAAGTAACCAAAATTGTTTCTTGTACTTTGCAAATGCTTATAAATACGGATGTCCCATTTTGACTACACAGAGGCCCTGAAGGCATGTGTGACCTGTCCCACTATTTCAAGTCGCTGATAGCAGAGATGGGAAAAGGTGCACCAGAGACTTAGTCAACAGCAATCGTTACAACCTTCTTAGGCAAACAGTGATATCACAAGGAGCACTTCCATGTAATATCTAAGGAAGCTACATTCCCAACAAAGCATGTGTTTTAAAAAATGCTTCCTGGTTCTATTGACTGTGCTTCTTCTGGGTCTCCCCATAGTCTCTGCACAGACAAGTCCCTAAATGAGCTCACAAAAACATGGCCCTCGCTCTCCCTAGTCCACCAGAACTCAGATGGACCCACCAAGGTCAAGAGATTGGATGTGGTTCAGGTGACAGTGTATTCAAGATACAGCTGCAGAGTCACAACTGCAGAGACGCAGCTGTGAATTCACAGACTGTAAGTCACACAGCTGCTTTTGGAAACATGCCGTTCAGATTCTATACTAGGGAAGAGCACTGACAGTGGGGGAGGGAGAGCAAGTCCATGTTGACAGATTTTATGATTCTTAAGTCAGGTCCAACTCTGTATATGGCCAGATATGTCCTTCTTCCTGGACAGGCTTCATATGGCAAACGGGAATACTGGTTCTACAGCTGCTTAGGCCAGCTCATTTATCAAAAGTGCCCATGTGATCAGGTAACAAATCCCACCAATTTGTCATATGCTTATCCCAAATGTAAAAGTCAATCATTTCATTAGAAAGACTGTTAACAAATGAGGAAGTTGCTGTGGACATAAATTATAAAACATAATTCAGTCCCATTAATGTTTCTGGATGCTAATTTGGATTCAGACCCATTGAAGCCATTCCAAGAAAATCATTAGTGTCCCTGCTTTACAGAGCAGGCAGCTGCTTCCCAGACAAGCACACTCACATGCCTCAATCACACTGCTGATACTCAAAGACACAATGCTGAGCTGAAAGCAATTAAAATGATGCCCAGCTTTAAACACTGACTCTAGACATTGTGAAGTCCAAAACTGAAGAGTGGGACAGTGACAAAGCATTTAGGCAGCACATCACATTCTCTGTCTCTGTCTCTGTCTGTCTCTGTCTGCCTCTCTCTCTCTCTCTCTCTCTCTCTCTCTCTCTCTCTCTCTCTCTCACACACACACACACACACACACACACACACACACACACACACACTGAAGAGGACAGAGGATAGTAGTGGATAGTCTTCTTACCCTTCCTGTCTGCCTCATCACTGATGAGTCAGTTTCTCCTCAGAGGAGGAGGAAGACTGGAGAACTGCTGTTCATACCCATATTCAAAAAGGAAAGAGGAAAAAAAAACCCTCTCCTTTCCCAGAATGCCCTATCAAACTCCTTCTCCAGTCCAATGAGAGTAACTGGATCTCCAAAATACCTCGTGACGGCTATTCTTGGTTGTCATCTTGACTACATCTGGAATTAACTAAAACCCAATGACTGGATAAACCTGTGAAGATTTTTTTTTTCAAATAATTATTTGAAGTGGGAAGACACAATTTTAATATGATTTCTGAGGTAATAAAAATAAACCTTCAATCCGTATCTTTTGAGGTGAGAAGACCCACCTTTAATCTGGACCACACCTTCTACTGGAAGTGTTTATAATGAACATGGAAGAAGAAAGCTGTTTGTCTTTGCCTGCTTGCTCTCACCCTTGCTAGCAAGTCCATTCCTTGGCTGGCATTAAAGCCTACTTCCAGCTGAAGAGCAGCTAAGACATCCAGCCTTACTGACTGGACTAGGGCCTTACATTCATTAGCAGCAATTGTTAGACTAGCTGAACCATAGGGTATGAGAGACAGAGAGATTGCGATTCATTCATTCTATAAGTTCTATTACTCTAGAGAAACTTGACTAATACATACCCTCAACTGTGTCATTGATATGTTTCCTAGAGTCAGAGGTATCTCTAATCACCCCAAACTCAAGGGCTACAGAAAGAATAAAAGTCAAGTTCTTTTTCAAGAAAAGTCGTAGGACCTATCACTACCTACAACCAGGTTTATAAAGTCATTTTGGTGTAACTATTCCTCCGAAGACATTTATTCATCCTCTAAACTCACCATCCAACTTCTTTCAATAATGAAAACCTTTCACCTACAGTAGGAAGTGGCCTATATTAAGTATCCCATCTGGTTTCTTAGGTCTATAAGCAAAGGTTACCTTAGAACATGAACAAAAGGACCCAAGAGATTGCCAAGAAAACACAGTACTTCATTTAACCTAGTCACTTCCAGAGGGTTCTCCCAGCCGGATAGATGAAGCAGAGAATCCGGTGTCTCGGGAAATATGAGCTCTTCGGGTTTTGTGTCACCCTCGGCAGTTTCTAAATGGTTCCGTTCTAACGCTAAGTATCAAGACTGCTCCAGCCGGGCGTTGGTGGCGCACGCCTTTGATCCCAACACTCGGGAGGCAGAGGCAGGCGGATCTCTGTGAGTTCGAGGCCAGCCTGGTCTACAGAGCGAGTTCCAGGACAGCCTCCAAAACAATACAGAGAAACCCTGTCTCGAAAAACCAAAAAAAAAAAAAAAAAAAAAAAAGATTGCTCCAGATTAACCAAACCAAACCAACCAAACTTACATGTGGGAACAGTTCGCCACAGCTAGAGCTAGCGGGGAAACCAATTTACAACGCATAGAAAATCAGCTGGCACGGTTTGTCGCCTCTCCCGCAACCTCGGCCCTACCCTCAGTCTTTCTTACTTGACTAAAAATGCTTCTCTCGTATAAGCACATCTGCAATGTCTACCCTAAGTAGCTTCACCTAGGAAAGGGAGCGTCAGATAAGATGCTTGACCCCCATGGACTTCCGCAGGACTCCCTCACTTAGCTTTCCACTCGGACTCCAATTTTGCGGACGTCCTATGTACTAGGTTCAGTCCAGAGCTTTACTGCAGCCATGCTGCTGTCTCCCTAGATGGCGCCAAGCCGTGAAGCTTCACGAGGCTTCACAAAGACTGAACACAGACAGACGAAAGGGAGCCAGATGCGCCTAAGCCGACAGCTCTGCGGCAGCCAAGTCTTCCGCAGCTAAGCGTGTAACTCCTCCCCCTCTCACGCCCTCCAATAGGAGCTCTCTCAACCGGAACTTCTGGGTTGGTGACTGCGCCGGAAGCCGCATTGTCTTTGCAGCCACACCTAGGCGGAGCCAGCCTTTCTACTGGCTCGCTTAGCTGCCCGTCACGCGAAGGCGGGAGCCGTTTGGAATCGAGGCCCTCGCGCCTGCGTAGACCGCTGCACGCCGCGCGCGGGAAGCCACTACCGGCGACCAACCGTTCCCCTCCTCCAGGACGCCGGCGCCTCAGGCGGAGCCTCTGGGAGGAAGAGGAGGGCAGGAGCTTAAATCTTCTGGCCCGGGACCGCGATCGGGGCGGGACCCGGGACCGAGTCGCCTTGGAGGTGCTGACCGGGGCGGAGCAGGTAGGTGGCCGCCCCTGTCTGGCTGCACGGTGGCCGACGGGACCCCTTGCCTCCCTCAGGCTCAATAAGAGCTGAGTGTTGTCTTTTCCCCCACGTGGTGTCTTTGCAGCTGGGCATCAGGCTTTTTTTCTGTATAAAACGGTGGCGGTGAGTTTGCCCTGCCTGGTGGAGAGCGGCTGCTTGGGGGCCGGATGGTGGCTCTGAAGAGCGTGCTGCCATCTGCCAGCGGCGTTGATTAGCGACGCCCGGCTGAACATGAGGCCCGGGACACGGCTGCCGCTCCTGGGCTCCAGCTCCAGGAAGCTGGAGTATGAACCACGGAGTGGAGCGTCCTCCTGGCTTCTCGCTCGACTGTGTTTCGGTCTTACTGTTTTCCCCTGGTGTGAGAGAGCTGAGCAGGTTCTGTGGGTAGCTGTGCACCAGAAATAGGGGTGAGCCTCCTTTGGGGGCGTGACCATTGTTGGAGGCAGAAGAGAAAAGGTCAACCGGCAGCATCTAGAGGAAGCGGTCTGGTTGAGCAGAGAGAAATGTGGTTACTTGGGAGGACATTCCCAGGCTGGCATCCCTGGAGCTGTGTTCATATAGACCTACTCTCAAAAGTCTAGGAACTTAGTAAATAGGACACGTTGGCCTTGACCTCGGTTTTCCTAGATCGACCTTGAGTCGACCAAGAGTGTGCAAGCTCCTCTTCCTCCTTAGTAAAGCTGTTACAGTGATACCCATGTGTGCAGTGATGATTGAGGGCATGATCCTAAACTGCTTAACACATGTTATTGATTGTTGAGTCTGAGGTCCTTGGAGAGAATGCAAAGAGCAATATCAAACTTTCTGAACCGCTCATCTTTAGGACCAGCTTCCTGCCAGCCCTGTGTGGAATCATCGTTCATAAGCTGATAGTTAAAAAATAGATAAAAGTTGGGCCGGGCACACCTTTCTTCCCGCGGCGGCAGGTGGATCTCTGTGAGTTCGACCTGGTCTACATAACAAGTTCCAGAAGTACATAGAGACCCCGTGTCAATAAAATAAAGGTACTTGAAATAAAAAAGTTCTGAGCTTACTCAGTAGAGCCTGTTTCTGTAAATTGCCACTATAAATTACTTGTGTCTACTCTTTTCAGTAATGTTAGTACTGGTTTCTTTTAAATGAAAATTTTTAATCATAGAAGAAATTAACAGTCAAACCTGTTATAAAAATATGCTGTTTATGTTTTAGAACTTAAATGTTTTTAGGGAACTGTGATCTTTCAGATACAAATAAAACTGTCCATCCCCTTCCCATTAGAATCGATTTGAGCTGGTCTCTGGAGGGAAACACCTTTAATCCCAGCACTCAGGAGGCAGAGGCAGGTGGATCTCTGTGAGTTCAAGGCCAGCCTGATCTACAGATCAAGTTCCAGAAAAGGCTCCAAAGCTACACAGGTTACCTGTCTCAAAAAACAGGAGCTGGAGAGATGGCTCAGCTGTTAAGAGCACTGGCTGTTCTTCCAGAGGACCCAGGTTCAATTCTCAGTACCCACATGGCAGCTCACACCAATGCACAAAAAATAAAATTTAGAGTCTTGTTTGAATTCTAAGGTCTTTCTGCTGTGTTATTACAGTCCCTCTGGTCTTACATGATGGACATTAGTGCTAAAGATGGAAATTCCAGTCAATCTTGGGCTGGCTGGCTTTTGGAAATTGTGACCAGTATCCTCCACTCGCTGAGAAATATGCCATTCCCTACTTCTCCAGGGTCCTTGTGGGTTCCCAGACTGTCAGTCACCCGCTCTCTGGTAGCCTTTGTTGGGCCAGTAACCACTTATTTCTTCAGCTTGAGCCACTATCTTGACTAGGATGAGCCACACCTATTCCAAGCTTTCGGGATGTGCTCTAATAATAAAATGGATTTTAAATCCCATTGTAAGATGAACAAACAGATCAGACTTTGGTTTTTTTTGTTTGTTTGTTTGTTTTTTGTTTTGTTTTGTTTTTTGAAACCAGGTTTGCTGTGTTGTTTTTGAGATCAGGCTTGCTCTCTTGGTTTCAGGCTGGCACCTGCCTCAATTTCTCCAGTGTGCCCTATCACTCCTGGCTTAAATTTTGTTTTGTTTTTTTTTTGTTTTTTTTTTTTTGATGAGGAAACAGAGGATTAGTAAGATTAAACAAGCAACAATTGCTGGGCTTGCTTGGTGGTGAATGCATTTGATTCCAGCACTTGACAGAGAGAGGCAAATGGATCTCTCGGTTCTAGGCCAGCTAGGACTATATAGCGAAACCCTGCCTTTAAAATAAATAGGCAACAGTTTGAGCTTAAAGTCATCTGCCAGCAGTATGTAATGTTCTGTCGCCTATGGAAAAGGAGGGTTGGGGGCTAGATGGGTCAATAGATATAAGTGCTTACTGTCAAGCCTAACAACCTGAGTTTGATTCCTAGGACACTTGTGGTGGGCAGAGAAGACTCCTGCACAACCTGCACAACACAAATATAAATTTTAAAATTGAAACTTAAAAGTTTTATCAGAGCCAAATAGACTTTGATATTCACATGTGTACCCATCATCTTTGTTGTCCTACAGTCCCTGGATCCCCACAGAGGAGCCAATCTGACAGAAACCTCTGTCAGTAGAAGCAGAGATGGCGTCAGTGGATTTCAAGACCTATGTGGACCAGGCCTGCAGAGCTGCAGAGGAGTTTGTCAATGTCTACTACACTACCATGGATAAACGGCGGCGGCTGCTATCCCGCCTGTACATGGGCACTGCCACTTTAGTATGGAATGGAAATGCTGTTTCAGGACAAGAATCCTTGAATGAATTTTTTGAGATGTTGCCTTCCAGTGAGTTCCAGATCAACGTGGTAGACTGCCAGCCTGTCCATGATGAAGCTACACCAAGCCAGACCACTGTCCTTGTGGTGATCTGTGGATCAGTGAAGTTTGAGGGCAACAAACAGCGGGACTTCAACCAGAACTTCATCTTGACTGCCCAGGCTTCACCCACTAACACAGTGTGGAAGATAGCAAGTGACTGCTTCCGATTCCAGGACTGGGCCAGCTAATGGGGATGAGAAAGGCTTCTTGGCTTTGGCCCAGTTCTGTCCAGAAATGCCAGTCACAAATCTCAGGATGTGGAGAACACAGTTCATTTTGGTTGTCACGGCAGCACTGCAAACTTGATGTTTGAGTCCTAGAAACCCCTTTCCTGGCTATATACTGGTTTGTCATAGTTGCCTTTTAAAAGTGGTAAACTTTCTATTTTTCTACTTAATCAGTAGAGACCCTGTTCCTGGAAGTTGACAAATAAATAATGTAAATGTTGCTTCTCTGCCTTATGTGTCTAAGTTTCGAGAAGGACAGAGGAGTGTGAAAGGCAGAAAACATGGTAGGAAGCACCTATAGGGGGGGAGGGTCTAGGGTGAGCTTTACCTCACTGTGATCTCGTGGAATCCAGAGCTGTAGGTGGTAGTTAGCCCTATCTGTCCACACCAGAACCCTCAAAACACTGGAAGTTTCCTGTCCAGGGCCTTATCCCTAGCTGGCATCTCCACTATAAATAAGATCTGGGCATTGGCATTTTATTTTTCAAAAGTACCCTTGTCTTAATGTGTGCTTTATTAAAAAAAAAAAGTTGCCGGGCGTTGGTGGTGCACGCCTTTAATCCCAGTACTCGGGAGGCAGAGGCAGGCGGATCTCTGTGAGTTCGAGGCCAGGCTGGACCGACAGCCTCCAAAACAGAGAAATCCTGTCTCGTAAAAAAACCAAAAAAAAAAAAGTTAATTCAGCTGACAGTTCGCTTTGCCCTTAGCACCTGGAATAGGAGTTATTGGTGATATATGTGAAGAGCATCTGAGTGCTGCTCCTACCAGAAGCACCAAGGTTGGGAGGGGACGTCAGAATCTGTAACTTTTCAGTCTGAGCACTAGATTTGACATGGGATTCTGGCCAATGAAGCAGAAGTTGGAGGATTAAACAGAGGGATTGTGTTTCAATAAACCCTCATTTTCTCTCTGAATGCTAGACCGCTGGTCATGGCTTCATCATGAATGACAAGACAGTTTGGCTGTGAATTAGAGGTGAAGTTGTCATGCAGTACTCTGGGTCTCTAGTGACCACAACTGCCAGAGTAGCTCTAGTTAACCTATGATTATATTACTTTATGTTTTAGCCAGTCATACCCATGAAATAACTCCAAAGCCACATCTAGAGCAGTCAAACCAGTCCTACAGACTTGGTGACAAGATGAGACTCGAAGTTCAAGCTGAGATCCTACTAAAATGTATGAAATGGCAAAGTGAGGTTTCCACCATGAATTGACTAAGATCCTGGAACACTAAACATGATCCCTTAGGAAGACATGGGGAAAAAGAATGGAGGAGAATGAAGTGATTTGGAGGGACATGCAGCTGAACTTTAACTATACCAAACTGTCACTAAGAGTGACCTTGATATAGATGTCCTGGAGTCAAAGAATTAAGTTCTTTAAAGTCTCTTAACTGCTCAAAATAGCAAGAGGAGAATCATGTTCACCTTGCAGGCCTGGAACAGACCATATTCTCAAGGTTCCCAATTTCCTGGCCCTCTGGGAATGTTTGAATCTGAATTAACACGGTTCTCAAGACAAGCTTTGCTCACTATCCATTCCACACCCCACCCTCATTCTTTCTGCTAGAGTCCTCCAGTTCTCCCCTTCACCTCTGTTCTCCGGTTTCCGTTCCTTACACCCTACCCTGTCAGGGTTTCCCCCTTCATCCCTCACATCAACCCACCTTTCCTCTTGTCCTCCCTGCCCACCCTTGTCCCACCAGAAGACACTTCACACGTGAATGAAAGGCAAACACACCATGCTGTCACAACCAGGGTATCTCCTGTTGTCAGTCTGAAAACTAAGGAACATACCCAGGGACCTGAGAAAGTAGTACTGAGTAAGAAAGGAGGTGTTGTTTTGCTCTGTGAAAGCCACGTTTTGTTTTGGAGCAATAAAGGCAAAGCTTGCTTTAATCAGAAATCCTCATTTTAATCTGTATTTCAAGTTCCCTGCTAGGTTGTCTGCCCAATTGAGAAGTCTGGACTCTGATATAACCTGTATTTTGCTTTAACAAAGACAAGATGCTTTACATTTTTGGTGCTGCCTTGTTGGAAAAGTTTGAAAACAATCTTTACATTTAACGGTGAGGATAAAATTAGTTAATTCTTTGCAGTTTTCTTTGCTCTCATCAGTGATGGAGACAGTAATAACAGAAAACTGGATTCTTCTTTTCAAGCTCCCAAGGCTCTAGGGCCATCTCTGTAATTCACGTTCCATGCCCTGGTCGGGTGGAGTAACTATCCCTGGAAGGTACTGTGGGAAATGCTTTAGGATTGGCACTGAAAAGCAGGATGCTGGGGACCAGAGTAAACAGGTTTAGGGACTGGATCAGCAGGTAAAAGCATACGCTGTTTTTCAAGAGAACCACGGTTCAATTCCTAGGTGTTAGACAGTTATTTGTAACCCTTTCCAGACTCCATGGCCATCGGGCCCACCAGTGGTGCACAGACACAATATGCAGGCAAAACATCCACACAGTAAAATTTTTGTTAAAAAGTGGACAAGCTTGATCCTGATTCATAGACTGTGACATCTCCCCACCTACTGCTAATCTTCTGGTGGACCCTAGCCAGAAAAAAGCTAGTAGCATAGGTTGTCTGGGACATCCAAGGTGGTGTGGGGCCTGGAGTCTTAGGGAGTCCTACTGCCCAGGCACCATCTGGTCAGCCTCAGGACATACCATATTCTAAGCACTTGTGAGTCAAGATCCAGCATCCACAGCTCACTAAGCAATCAACACACGACCTTGACCAATGGGGTCATGTTATGGTTCATCACAGTACAGTGAATAGAAACAGTAAATAAAGGAGGTTGTGTTTTTTAAGATGGGTGTCTCACACTGTTGCCCAGGCTGTTCAACTCTGGTTCACCTGCTCCTTGTCCCTGTACATGGAATAAGGGGGACTATAGGCACATGCAACTGTACCCATGGTTTGGGGATTAGAAAAGTGTCTTCCTGTCATCAGTAATGTTTGTCTTCTCAGGGAGTTACCCGATTTTACTGCATTTTCAAAGAAACATCTTTCTGTTTTCAGTTTAGTTGGCTTTTGCTCTTTGTGATTTCCTTCCTCCTGCTTATTTTCAGTCTTTTCAAAAAGTTCTTCCATTGAAAGTGCTGAAATTAGCCTGTGCCACCATACCTGTCATGTAAGATAATTATCACAAGCATCCTTTGTGAAGTGGAAATGGCGAGAACGACAAATGTCCTCTAATATGATTACTTTATAATATTACAAGGGAGATTATTTGCAGTCTGAATAAGGAGCAGACTTTTATGTTATAATGCTCATATGAAATACCTGAGTTTAGTAATAGAAAGACACAAACAATGAGGGTAACAGAGCCAGAAACGGCACAAACATCTCAAGACCCACTCAAGGTATGTTGCACTATTCTCAGCGTATTACTGATACGGTGATTGATTTGTGAATTTAAAATGAAATTATAGTAGGCATGAAAATTCTGGAAACATCGATCCAAATTAAAGCTGTTTCTCAGGCATTGCCTTCTAGGATTTTAATATTCAATCACCGGGGTCAACATAGTGGGAAGGAGAGAACTGACACCTGTAAGTTGTTCTCTGATCTCCCCAACATATGCTCTTCCCCTAGTGTAATTAAAAAAAAAAAAAAAAAAAAAAGAGTTCCCTGGTGTGTTTAAAGAGCCAGAGATGAAGCGTTTCCAATCCAGCGTGAGTAATGGAAATAGATAGCTTTACAAAAACACACCCGTCTTAACTTGTCATTACCAAATGCACTTGCGAGAAATGGCTTAAGTCGGGTTGTGTATTGGGGGAATAGTGTAACCTGTGGTCTGTTAAAACTCAACTCTTGAACTGACACATAATTGACACACTGGGAAGTAACACTACTGGCAGGTGCTGCGTGGTTCCTCCACCAACACCCACGCCCGCCCTGCTCCCGCGTGGCCGTGTTTTAGAGATAGGGCTGTGCAACCTGGTAGGGAAGTCTACAGACCGCAGAGTAACGCCATAGACACTCAGATGTAACTATTGATAGGATCGCTGTTAACAGTCGATCTTTAGGACCGAGCGTCATCACTCCGAGACCACCCCGAACCAATTGCAGGACGGTTCCCTTGGAAACAGAGCGGCCTATCAGCTGCCAGAGTCTCCCAGAGTGCAGGACAAAGTGCCGCCCCAGGCTGCAAGGCTACACCTATCTACAGTGGATGCTCACCGTGGAGGTCGTGGCCCAGCTTGTTGGGTGTTCCGGAACGCGACCCGAAATGAAATATCTAACCTGCTAAATAAGCTAAATAAGTAAACACACGTTATAGTTGACAGCCATTTACTTCTTCAGGATGACTAACAGGGAGCGTTTTATACACATAAACACATGACATCTTTGCCCCAACCCCCCCCACCCCCGCTGAGATTGTATTTCTTGTACTTTGGCAGATCAAACACTTAACTTTTTTGTCAGGTTGGCTCCATGTCTGTCGCTCCATTTTCAGCGGATTCTTCTACTCATATTCTAATGAGAATTGTATGCCAGCATTCTTTCTGTTGGTGATTTGTTGTTGATTTCCAGAGGTTCTCTTCTGTTGTCTTATCATTGCCAAAAGGATGCTTTTGGGTCAGATCTGTAGCTCTGAAATCAAATGTAATCTTAAGAGGAAAGGTTAAGACAATGACTTAATAAAAGGGAATGAAGTGAGGTCCCCAGAGTCAAGCTGGAGTCTGAGCAAAAGTAAAGGAGATACTAGGCTTTCGTCCGTATTTTAGTTAGTTGGATGTAGAAGAAATTCAGATGTTATAAAGGTTTCACTAAAAGATTGCATAGGAGACTTTAATTCACACAAGTGGAATTTAGCTAAAGGAGCTGCTTCCAAAATATCCCAAAGATAAACAGTATGCTAACTAGGCCTGTTAGAGAGAAACAAAGTTTAGGATGCTAGGATGCAAATGTGTATTCACCATGATTGGCTGGCCATTAGGCTCATTCGTGAGTCAAAGAAACTAACCTAACCTGTCTCACCTCCTAACTTACAGAGGCTTACAAACTCTACCCCCTTCTCGAGTTCTTTCTCTTCGGGTGGCACTGGTAGAAGATGCCACACTTAATTTCTAATCCTGCTCACCCCTCAATATCTCAAACCTTCTACCTCAGCCTAACTATTCTCCATCTCATTCCTGTATTGAAAGCTTAGAGGAACTATCGCCCCCATCCTTCACATGTACAGGAAGGCACACTACCCCAGGCCACCTATACCCGGTACACACATGGCAGCTCCTTCCTATATGGGAGACCTGCAGAGCAGGCTACAGCATAGTGTCAGATACCAGGGTGGTGGAGGCACGGGCACTCCCCGCCCACACCACTAACCAACAGGCTGAATTAGTAGCCCTCACCCATGCCTTCCAGCTGGCACAGGGACATTCTC
This sequence comes from Mesocricetus auratus, assembly GCF_017639785.1. Taxonomy (NCBI): domain Eukaryota; kingdom Metazoa; phylum Chordata; class Mammalia; order Rodentia; family Cricetidae; genus Mesocricetus; species Mesocricetus auratus. The sequence continues at coordinate 114,820,938 of NW_024429189.1, forward strand.
TAAATGTTTACACCGACTCTAAGTATGCTTTTCATATCCTCCTGTCCCGCACTGCTATCTGGAAGGAACATGGACTACTTACCACTAAAGGAGGGTCCATAACTAACCCAGGTTATTTTATGGCCTTACTAAAGGCCTCCCACCTCGGAGACCAGCATGGGACTGATCCAGACCCCCTGAATGTGAGAGTCAGTGAGGAGGCCTGGGCAACCTATGGGGTCCTGAGCAGTGGATCAGTGTTTATCCCTGGAATACAAATGGACTTTGTATGTCCATAGCACAAAGAGGGATGCTCTCTCAGCCTGGACTCTTAGGGGAGTGCCTGGACCCTACCCTGAGTGAAATGACAGACTCTAGATATCCCCTATGTGGAAGGAATTGGCAATATGGTGGGAGGATGGTGGGGATGGGGGGTGCGGGAGGAGGGGAGGGAGAGGGAACTGGGATTGACATGTAAAACAAGCTATTTAAAATTAAAATAATAAAAAATATATTAAAAAGACTTACAGAACTACAAGGAGAAATATAAACAAGTACATTTGAATTACAATATGGGTGGGATGTGAGGACAGAATTCTACAGTGATATTTTTTATGACCTGTAAAGGAATCACTATACACCTTTCAATAGTAACTCTGAATATTAATGGTCTCAGTCCCCCAGTCAAAAGACACAGACTAGTAGACAGGATCAAACAATGGAAACCATCTATTTGCTGACACCAAAAAACATACCTCACATCAAAAGACAGACACTATTGTCTAAGTTTGCTTTCTAATACTGTAATAAAAATACTGACCAAAAAAAAAAAAAGCCTCCCACCTCCCCAAAGCTATAGGGATTATTCACTGCTGGTCTCAGCAGACTGACAACTCCATTATCTATAGGGGCAACAACCGGGCTGATGAAGCAGCTAGGGCCGCAGCCCTCCGAGACCCAGATCTACCTCACCCACCACAGGGAGTTCATACACCACAACCCACCTCCTCACAGTCACTCCTGACACTCGACAAATTCTGTCCTGTCTACACCAGCTCTTTCACCCCAACAGTCAGGCTCTGTCTCATTTTGTCAAGGCCTACCTCCAACCCACTCCTGAGAACTTACATTTCTTAAGAACTATCACTGCCTCCTGTAAAACCTCTTAGATGTCAAACTCCAGGTATTCTAACCCCCCTTTTCCCACCCACCAGGCTAGAGGCTTCCAGGGCCTGACTGGCAACTTGACTTTACCCACATGCCTGTAGTCAGGAGAGTTAAGTATCTCTTGGTACTAGTTGATACTTTCTCAGGATGGGTAGAAGTATTTCCTACCACTAACAAAAGGGCCCAGACAGTCTGTGACATCCTTCTCAGGGAAATTATTCCCCAGTTTGGGATTCCAGCCTCTCTTCAGTCAGACAATGGTCCTGAGTTCACCTCTCAGATCTCTCAAACCCTGTCTAAAGCTCTTAACATTTCATATTCCTTATTATCCTCAATCCTCAGGAAAAGTGGAGCGTACTAACCGTTCTTTAAAAAAAAAAAATGTTCTTGTTAAAACGTCACAAGAACTTCACCTTGACTGGGTAAAACTCTTGCCTCTGGCTCTTTTTAGGCTCAGGGCTTTTCCCAAACGACCCCTTTTCATCTCACCCTTTGAGCTCAAGTATGGGCGGCCAGCTCTAACACCTGGCCTCTCACCTAAAGCCTCACCTCTCCCTGACCACCTGCTTACACCCTTACTCCATCATCTCCGTTCCCTCCTACGGAACTTACTAACCACTCCCTACCGCAACCATGTGCCAACTCCTGTACATCCCCAATTAATATCGGGGATCAGGTCCTTCTCTCCCCCCCTGACCATCGCCCCTCGTCCCTGTCCCCTAAATGTCGGGACCCCTTCAAGGTAATTCTTGTCACCCCAACAGCTGCTAAGCTTGAGGGCCTTCCCCACTGGATTCACTTATCCCATCCCAAGCCCCTTACCTCACCTAAAACTCACTCCTCATACACAGCCACTGGAACAGGACCTTGCTCCCTTAAGCTTCGGAGGACACCGAGATCAACTACTTTGCCTCCTATTTCAGAGGAATAAGGGTCCTACAATCACACTTAGTCAAACTGGGGCCCCCATATACTTTACTTCCTGTCTTCAGGTTAATCTAAACTCTCCCATCTCCAATTACTCATCAATAACTCCAACTAATTAGCTGTTGTTACAGAAATGCCAGCCAAGGCCATGGATCCACAAGTACAAAGACCACCAAACGCATGTGCCTCCTCAGTACTGGTAACCAAAAAAATTCCTCACAGCCTCAACAACAATACAACAACCAGAGGATAAACTATTAATTCAATTCTAACAGGATACTAAAAACCAAACAGTACTACTATATGGTACTCTTGTTGTGCTAAAAATGTCTGTCAGGTTTAAGAATATTAATGCTTTCAGCCAAGGTACTTCTAACATGCTACTAATATGTCTAATACTTGTGTTTTTACAAACTCAAAGGATTCTTATAAATTCCAGGAAGCCAAATCAGACCCATCCAAACAGGTCAGATCCACTCCAGATATTCAACCTCTCCCTGGTCCTGGGATTCCCTTCCCTTATCTTGGGACCCCTCAGGAATCTTCCCCTCAAATACCAGGACCCAAGAAATTTTTTTTACCTAACTTTGTCCTCTACTAACATCTTGCCAGATCTACAGAGGTGCCAGAGAGTTCCATACAGCCTGGACTACAGAGAGTCCCATACAGCTTGGACTACACTAGAACAACCAGTGTGGCAACACCCCAATTTTCTCAGGTTCCCCCAAAGAAGATCGATGCCCCCAAGTCAGCAGGAAGCATTCTTAAGAACTCCACATCATTATTCCTTGATTTGCCAAGCCAAACAACCCACCTTTATAATAAGCATAAGAGGTGGGATTGTAGGGGCTCAGACATTTTATTATCTCCGCCCCTTGACGACCAGGCACGCCCAGTGATGCGGCTACATCATCACTATGTCACTCATCTCGGGACTCAGTGCGCATGTACACCATCCCCTTTATAAGTCACCTCCAACCCCCCTTCTCTCTCTCTCTCTCAGCTCTGCACGGGTTGGTTACCTCTCACCCCCCTTCCCCTCCCTGTCTACCAATAAAACTCCACGTGGGATCATTGAGTCAGTTTGTGTCTCCTTACTGGGTAAACCTAGACATTTTAACAACACATATGAGATTTATCTTTCAAATATGCTCAGTATACTCATACAACATTCCCTATAATAACATGCTAATATTAAGATTAAAGGGCTCACAACTCAGGGTGGGCTAATCAACATATCGAAGCTAGCTAGCTGCTTGGTTATGGGAGCTGATTTGTCGTTGGCTCCTTAACACATCTTGCAAGTATTACATTATTCAAAGTCACAAAAAGTGGTTTCCAAGTTACACAAAATGGTTTCCCTTATGTTCCTAACAGAGTTGTAAAGCAAGATTTAGTTCTTTGTAGCAAAGCAGTTATGGCTTACTACACACATACATATAGCCACATTGTTATGGTGGAAGTTCCACCATAGCCCCCTCCCCCTTCTCCCTCCAAACCCTGCTGCTTCTCAGAAAGCCGGCCAAATAATGACCCGTCTCTCAGAGATGCTCAAGACCACTGCCACAGGGTATTTAAATTTCCTCCCAGAAACCGGATTTTCCGGTCTCCCTTTCCTGTCTTCTCTCTGGGGGGCTAAAAAGTCATCGGGAGTGTTGTATCCTTTAAACGTGGGTTTTTCCTAATTCAGTTTGATTTGGTTTAATTGGATTACTGCATAGGCAAAGAGGCTTATCTGGGTGCAGAAACTTTTCAGACTTGTATTTCAAGATATCTTCAGATATAATTTGATGGCACTCCCACACATAGTTTGAACTAACTTCATCTTGTTTGTGAAGTGAAATTTTATTTCAGGTAATTGGCTTAATTCAAAGGACTAAATCGCTTCCGTGCAACATGGGCTAGTTTAAATAAGAGCAAGGCAAAGACTGGCATTTCTAGTTCAAATAGGTGGCTTCCACAACCTAGAGAAAGATGGGGGTCAATATGCAGACAGAAGTCCAGTTAGTTTTCTAGAGGATTACGTGCATTTCAAAGAGAGGGGAAAGCACTCTCTCGCTAAACTAAATGCCCCCAAAAGGGAGAGAGTGACCGTCTCTTCTATTCTCACCAGGAAGAGGTCATGTTGGCTGGTGGCAGAATGGAGGCGACTTTGTAAAGCTTTAGCAGTGGGTGGAAGCATGAAGCTTGATCACCCCTTAACGGGAACTGGAAATCTAAGGCAGGATTTTCAAATTATCCGGTTTTAAGATAAAGGATGGGGCCAGGCATTGGTGGTGCACACGTTTACTCCCAGCACTCAGAAGGCAGAGGTAGGCAGATCCCTGTGTTGGAGGCCAGCCTGGAACGGAGCTAGTTCCAGGTCAGCCTAAACCAAACCAAACAAACAAACACAATTTTAGGGGATGGGATTTAGAGCGAAAGGATGCAAAGAAAAGGGTGCGCCATCCTTCCCACCACACCACAGCGAGCATGGCCGCAGCCCTACGCAGAGACCTGAGCCACCGCGGCACCCAGGAGGCACTAAAAGTTCGGTTCCCAGCAGCAAAACGAGCAGCTGTGGACAAGACCGCAGCAACGTGGCCGCAGGTTGTCCCAACTTGGCTAACTAACACCGCCGCCCTCCCTCCCCCCCATTGCTGTCATCTGCGCAGGCGCAGCCTTAGCTCCCGGCAGGTGATCGATCCGAGAGCTACCAGCCAGTCCGCCCTGCCCCAAATCACGTAAGACCACGCAACACAACGCCCGGAACCGCCTCTGCAGCTGGACGTGCGCGCGCAGCGCCTTCCTTGCCTGCCGGGGGCGGGGCCCACGAGGAGGCGGGGCGCGCTCGTGGCGACCATTCCGTTGATCCCTTAGACCCGCTGTTCCTGCGGGCCTGTTCCCGGGTTCCGGCCCGGCGGAGCCGCCGACTGCGAGGTGAGTGTGTTAGATTCCGGGATGTCCTCTGTCTGCTGTGCCTTGGAACGGCGGGCTGTGGTGACCCAGGCCGAGAGTGGTAGACTGGACCCTTTCGACTCTAGAGGCCGGAGTCGGGGACGAGGGGTTGGACCCTGGCAGCAAGAGTTCGTTCTCCCTGAAGCTTCGGAGGATCCTGGTTCGTCTGGGACTCTGGGGGATCACAGTGAGGACGGAGGTGGTGCAGTCAGAGAGGCCACAGCCACCCGTACTTTATACGCTGCGTGAGAGCAAGGATCCCCGTAAAGGGTGGGCAGGATGCGGAGAGCAGCGTTTCCTGGAGGCCTAGCCTAGGAGTCTGGACCCTTGGCTACTTGGCGACCTTGGTGAGGATGCTTGGCCCACCCAGAGGCGGCCGAATGCCAGTGAGTTACAGTGGAACATAGCAGTCACCAGGCCACAAATAGCCGCTCGACGTGACTGGTGTGTGCCCCGTGGGAGGCAAACGGGGAAATTTAACCAGGGTCTCCTTGGTGGTGAAGCCAGGTCTCCTGGAAGGACTCGAATTCCCTTCAGGGGGCAGGGCGATGTGTTAGGAAGTCACAGTTGCCCTGTGAGCATCAGGTGGAGACAGGTCTGTAGTCTTTGTCCCCAGGCTGGGACCGGGTGTTGGGTCCTGGAATCGTGCAATTAACGGGGAGCAGACCACCGAAGTCTACTAACCACAAGCAACTTTATTCAAAAATACTGCCGGGGGCAGGGAAGAAACGACACTTCTAACTAGTTTGAAAATATTTGATTTCCCGGAGAAAGAGCTATAAGCTTCTTTTATAGTCAAAGGTTATACGCAGGGCGGAGAGTACATAATGGGATTTACGGCATTTTGACTTCTCAGCTTCTAGTGCTGTTATCTGAGTTTGAGCTTGGAGATTTATGGCATCTCAGGAATGTCGACTGTGCTCGAACTCGGGGATTTACGACCTCTGATTACCAGGTGTTAGTTCAAAAAGTTAACGTAGTCCTTGGGTTCTTTAAATTGCCATTCCCTTGTCTGGGTAAATGCAGCGCCCTAATACACTCAGAAATAAGTGTATAGGATATAAGCGTGTTTTTCTTGTATGGGGACTCTGAAGAGCTCACCATTACTTCTTCAGATCCTCTTAAGTTTCCTCCATAGGCAGGTAGTGTTTCCTGTAGAGTCCTCTTCAGTCCTTCCACAGGTGCTGAATTTACAATCGCACTCCCTAGGAGAGTCTTTTCTGTGTTTGAGACTGGGTACTGTGGGTAGTGGTCTCTTGAATGAGATGGGCAGGCAATGATGGAGGAGATCAACAGAAGTGCTCTGAATGATGGAGACTTGGAAACCAAATGAACCTGGAAGATAGAGACAGAGCCCACAGAGCAGAAGACAGGAAGTTGGGCTAGCATTTTAGAGTCCAGGAGAAGAGTCCTGGGAGATATGGCAACTGCAGGGGAAACATCTTTCATTTGATGAGGCTGGGGTGAGGCATGTGTTGTTCTCAGTTAAACATAGACAGGGCCATGAGGCTTAGGTTCAAGACCCCATCAGCCAGTTAACTGGTTATCTTACTAGCTTGTCATGTGTAAGGTGAGGTTCCATCAGTGGCATTAAGGGTATGTAGGAAGCCGCTACAAGACAGCAAATGGCAGGCCAGCTGAAAGTGTTTGCATGCCCCTTAAATTAAAGCCTCGGGATAGCTGGGCCTTCCAAGAGGAGGAAGTAAAGGTTCAGAGAGGCTCTAACCTGCTCAAGGTAAAACAGTTTGTAAACACTATGGAACTTGAATTATTTCAGGAGAGTAACTCAGTTTACCGTGTATTTAAGGACATTGTAAAAGAGGACAGGGTTTTGAACTATTTTTCCAGGAAGTGCTCAACAGTTTTCAATGGTAGAAATGATTATCAAATGACAATTTCTTGCTCAAAGAACTAGACACACATTTTCCTATATCTTTGGCATATTTCTTTGAGTAGATTAGAAAGTGACCTGGAAAAAAACATTAGTAGCTGGGTGGTGGTGGTGCACACCTTTACTCCCATCCCTCAGATCTTTGTGAGTTCGAGACCAGTCTGGTCTACAAGAGCTAGTTCCAGGACAGTCTCCAAAAGTCTCGAAAAGAAAAAAGAAAAAGAAAAATGACCTGGATAAGCAAATTGTTGCCTTAGTTTCACTAAAGGTAAACTAATCATTTATGCTTATCATTGGGGAAAGTCTTACCATTATTGTTTTCCTGAGAATATTATCTCATGAAAGCTATTCAGAAACTTTTGAAAACTGCTAAGAAGTGAAGTGTAATTTGACTCTGTGTGTCTGTGTGTGAGGTTGTTTTTGTTGTTGTTCTTATTATTGTGCATATGTCTTTGTTGGGGTATGTGTTTGTGAATGCAGGTGCCTGAAAAGTTAGATCCCCTAGAACTGGAGTTAAAGGCAGTTGTGAATCACCCAATGTGGGTGCTAAGAATTAAACTTGGGTCCCCTGCAAGATCAGTATGTGCTCTTAACTGCTGAGCCATCTCTCCAGCCCTGTCTATCTGTTTTGTTTGTTTGCTTGCTTTCGTTGTTTTAAGATAGGTTCTCATATAGTTCGGGCTGGCCTCAAAATTGCTGTGTAGCTGAGATTGGTTTTGCACACCTTCTCTTCCCGTCTCTGCTTTCTAAATGCTGGGTTGTACCTGGGGTTATAGATCATGCTACCACATCCAGCTGTGATTTGAATCTTTCAATGAGAAAAGTTGGGTTTGGTAGGTACCTTTTGTCTTCTCAAGAACTAATCTACCCTCATAATTTCAAGTCCCTTTTCTTCAGGGATTATTCATGCATGAGTTTATTGATTCTTGTTTTTGTTTTCAAAGCTGTTTTTAGAAGGAAGATGGAAAGTGGCACAGTTTTGCTGGAATCCAAATCTTCACCATTGAACCTTCTTCATGAGATGCATGAGCTCCGACTTCTGGGCCATCTTTGTGACGTCACAGTCAGTGTAAAGTATCAGGGTGTCTGTGAAGACTTCATGGCCCATAAAGCAGTGCTGGCAGCCACTAGCAAGTTTTTTAAGGAAGTCTTCCTGAATGAGAAGAGTGTAGATGGTACCAGGACTAATGTCTGTTTAAATGAAGTTCAGGTTGTTGACTTTGCTTCCTTTCTGGAGTTTGTCTATACTGCCAGGGTGCAGGTAGAGGAAGGTCGGGTGCAGCGGATGCTAGAAGTGGCTGAAAAGCTAAAGTGTTTGGACCTGTCCGAAACATGCTTTCAGCTGAAGAAGCAGATGCTGCAGTCAGTCCTTTTGGAATCGCAGAATTTCTCTGAGTCTCAGGAGGTGGAGGCCAGCAGTGGCCCCCAGGTGAGTGTGACCCCCAGCTCCAAAACGAGCGTACCAGGGGAGGAGGCTCACTCCAGTGGCCTTGTAGATACCTCTGACTATCCAATAGAGAGATTTGATAATGACCTATTGCCAGAAATGCCATCCAGGAAGTGCAAGGAGAAACTGGACAAGAAGAAAGATGTGGCTAAGCCTCCCTACCCTAAAATCAGAAGACCTAGTGGGAGGCTGGCTGGAAGGAAGGTGTTTGTGGAAATCCCTAAAAAGAAATATACACGAAGGCTCCGAGAACAGCAGAAGAGCGCAGAGGAAGCTGCAGAGAATGACAGGTGTCCCCAGAGCCAAAGCCCAGACACTGAAAGGATGGAGACAGAGCCAGCTTCCAAAAGTGAGGCTTGCCCTAGTGACGTGAAACTGGAGGAAAGCCAGCAGAAAGTGGAGGGCGAGAAGGAAGAGGAAGAAGGGAAGGATGGAGAGAAGAGGAGTAACTTCCAGTGCACAGTGTGTGAGAAGACCTTCCTGTATGAGAAGAGTTATCTGAAACATATCAGGCACCACCATGGTGTGGCCACGGAGGTAGTGTACCGATGCGACACCTGTGGCCAGACCTTCGCCAATCGCTGCAACCTGAAAAGCCACCAGCGCCACGTGCACAGCAGCGAGCGCCACTTCCCGTGTGAGATGTGTGCAAAGACATTCAAGCGTAAGAAGGACGTGAAACGGCACGTGCTGCAGGTGCATGAGGGTGGTGGCGAGCGGCACCGATGCGGCCAGTGTGGCAAGGGCCTGAGCTCCAAGACTTCTCTGCGGATGCATGAGCGCACACACACCGGCGACAGGCCCTATGGCTGCACCAAGTGTGAAGCTAAGTTCTCCCAGCCCTCAGCACTCAAGACCCACATGAGGTGCGGCTGCCTGGGAACATTGCTATGTGGAGCAGGGCTGGCCTGCATGCAGGGACTTGGGTTCCCAAGTGCTGAAGTGCACTGGTGGTTGGAGATGGCTTTAGTACTTGGACCAGCATGTCTGTGTCTGTAGACCTGCATTTCCTCCCTGGTGCTGTCTAGGACTTGGGCAATTGAGGCAATTTTGGATCCTCTTTGGAGGTGTGGAGGTCTGGGAAATGGTTCTTCAACTTCTCATTTGGCCATTCCTCCCAAGCATAGAGGCCAGGGCACAACAGAGCCATCCAGAACTCTGGGTGCTGTGTGCCTGGTCTCCAGGTGGCTTGAGGTCTCAAGGTGCTCTGTACTGAAATAAGAACTGGGCCTTTTCTTCACTCAGTTCCACTGAAGTCCAGTCAGATGACACGTAGTATTGTAGGATGCTTCTCTAGTGGTCTTTTAGTCCTTAGGGCTTGGAAAGTGCCATTCATTGGTTGATGTCTAAGAATTAGGATCTAAGAATCGGACAACACTTTAATTTTTAAAAAGATGTATTTATTTTTATTTCATGTATAGTCTTTTGCCTGCATGTACATATGTGTACCATGTAACTGCCTGGTGCACTCAGAGATCATATGGCAAATGTCAGATCCCTTGAAACTGAAGTAACCAATGGTCATGAGCCACATGTGTGTGCTGGGAACTGAACCAGTGTTGGTTTTCTGCCAGAGCAGCAAGTGCTCTTAACTGCTGAGCCATCTCTCCAGCTGCTGAGTAATGCTTTCTATGTTTTCAGACTGTAGGTGGATAGTGAGTTCTTAATCTAAGTTTCCTTATCTTTTTTTCTTTGTTGTTGTTTTAGACCAGCAGCTCTCACCCTGTGAATTGCAAGCCCTATGGGGGTTGTCCAATGACCCTTCCACAGAGGTCACATCAGATAGCCTGCATATCAGATATTTACAATACAGTTCATAACAGTAGCAAAATTACAGTCATGAAGTAGCAATGAATATAATTTTATGGTTATGGGTCACCACAATATAAGGAGCTGTATTAAAGGATTCACAGCATTAGGAAGGTTGGGAGTTGGGAACCACTTTTTCAGACAGTGTCTTACTGTGTAGTCCTTGTTGGTCTGAACTTGACTATGTAGACTGTGTTTGCTTTGGATTTTCAGAGATAGGCCTGCCCTTGCCTCCCCCAAGTGCTGCGATCAAAGGCATGTGCCACTGTATAGTTTTAAGTATATATGTTCTCATTCCAGTTAAGCAGTTGGATTTTCTACTGTACTCTGCCTTTGCTTCCAACCTAGAACAGACTGTCGGGAGGAACATGGTGGCTGTCATCTTTCAGTTTGCCTGAGTTCAAAGTACTTCGTGGACTCAGCAGATCATGGCTGATTGCTACACAATGCTGGTTGAAATTGAAATACCCCTGTGTGGTTCTCAGCAGATTTTTCTCTTTAGACTGGTCATATGTTAGAACTTGATGGTAAAATGTTTGGTCATATGGTACATTGTCAGCAGTAGTTCCTAAGGTTATTCCAGATGAGGGAGCTTCAAATGTTAAGTGATACTCTTTAACAGGAAAATATGCAAAGGCATACTCTCTGCCTTCCAGTGCTTTACAGCATAAATAAGGCCTAGGAGAAGTGTAGGAGCTGCCCAGTGGTTCTCCTGTGGTTTGTGCACCAAAGTGGAGATAACAGTCCTTGGGTCTTGAACAGAAACTCCATTTGTGTTGGGATGTATGGTAAACTTTTCTTGTTTGTTTTTTTCAAGATGGGGTTTTCCTGTATAGCCCTAGCTATCCTGGAACTTGCTCTATAGACCAGCCTGGTCTCAAAATCAGGTTCAGCTGTGTCTGCCTACCAAGTGCTGGGTTTAAAGGTGTGGGCCACCAGCCCCCAGCATATGGTGAACTCTTGATCTGTCCCATCAGTCATTTTTCTGAGCTCTCTTGGAGGAAATGGTTTTTGCACAATACAGAGGAAATTGGAAATTGTATTACAAAGTGACCTTTGAAATATACCCTGAGTTATCATCTGAATGTTGTACTTTCAGAATTCATACAGGGGAAAGACCTTTTGTCTGTGATGAGTGTGGTGCAAGATTCACTCAGAACCACATGCTGATTTATCATAAAAGGTGCCACACAGGTAAATACCACGCTCTTGTGATTGACTGTCTTTCCTAGCTTTAGAAGGAAACTGCAGTTGCTTATTAGAAGCTGGCATCCGCCACAGCAGTGCAGGTTACAAAGCTTTTCCATCGAGTGAGGAAGGATCGGATATACCTGCTGCCTGCAATGCTGCTGTACATATGCCATGGTGTGTGCCACGAGGTGCTACAATGGGGCACACAGGTCTTAGACATCTAGATATATGAAACAGTTCCTATTGCAACTCTTAAGTCCATTTCCAAGAGGCTGTCCTAAAGAAAATATCCAAAGCCTGAGAAAAGCTGTGTTGTCAGCTCTCTTCTTGCTGTGTTTAGTAATGTGATGGGCCAACTACAAGGACATGTTTCAGTAGGCTGGAAATCCATGTCCCAGCTCATGACATGGCCTCAGAGGAACAACTCTTGAATTATATGGCCACATCTGTGCTTGAGTGTTGACTAGAACAATGAGCAGTTGAGCATGGTCAGTGCCTGCTGTTGAAAACCTGGGCAGGGCCAAGAACAAATACATATGTGATAAATAATCCTACTAAGAGATATCATCTCTTTCTATAAATCTTTGTGGTAGTTTCCCTTGAGAGGGACAGTTGAAGCTGGCTTTATTCTGGTTCAGCATTGCATTCCTGTGGTTGAAAATTTGGATGTAACCTGTACAGAACACAGAACCTAGTCCATCACTGTGTACTGTACTCACTCACCCAGCTCTTCCTTTGCTTACACTTTCCTAAGCACTCCCACAGGCCTCAGGTTCAAGTACAGTCCTGACAGATGAGGAGTGGACTGTGTGTTACTGGAATGCAGAACACCCATGGAGGCTGTGAGGGAGTCATTGTCACATCACAGATTTAACTCGACTTGGTCATTGCATATGACTGTTAATGTATTAAAATTTTATGAAAGACAATGCTTTAATGCTGTGAAATCAGGAGCACACCACTTGACTGTATGAGTGAGTTGGGAGAATAAACAAAGAACTTAAAATGACAAAAAATGAGGTGTTATTGAAATTGTCTTGCAGTCAACTTGACTGGTGTCGCTAGCCTAGAAGCCACTTGGTAATCCATTGCTTGGGACTTTTATTCTGATAAAGAGCTGCAGAAACACTTGTTGAAAATAATTCAACAAATCCCCAAAAGTTGTGAAATTTTTCTGTTTTCAGTAACTAAATTTATTAAATTTGAGCTGGCTGAACAGTTATCATTTATTCTAGTCCAGTGAATTGCTGTTTGGATTTCCCTGAATATTCACTTTTAGCAAGTAGCAAGTAGTATTTGTTGTTTGATTAGAAATTATCTGATGCTGCTTGCCAAGGTGTAGAGAGAAGAGCGGTTTTTCCAGGTGTTTTTAATGACTGTTGTTTCTACTTTTGTCTCATCTTTCCATGTAGGTGAAAGGCCTTTTATGTGTGAGACATGTGGCAAGAGTTTTGCTTCTAAGGAGTACTTGAAACACCATAATAGAATCCACACTGGATCTAAACCCTTTAAATGTGAAGTGTGCTTGCGGACCTTTGCCCAGCGGAATTCCCTTTACCAGCATGCTAAAATCCACACAGGTATGGATGCCTGCATAGTACCAGAAAAGAGTTCAGTCTGGCAAGGAAAACAGTTCACAAGTTTTAGATTTATTAGAAAGTCATGCTGAGAATGTTGCTTTGGTGCTCCTGTGCCTGTAACAGCTTCCTTAGGAGGACTGATAGTGGCTTAGAGTTACCCAGGGTTCATTCTCTTGTGGCGGGAACACCATGGTCAGGTTCATGACAGCAGGAACCTAGGGAGGTTCCTCACATTGTGTAGACTAGAGGGGGCTAACCTGCTTCCAGCCAGCAAGGAAATAGCCAGTCCCATAAAGATTCCACAGCCTTCAAAACTGAGCAAAGTAATGTTTTGAAGTTAAAGTATAATTACATATGATAGTATTTTTAAACCTTTTCAGCCCCTCCAGGGTTTCTGATTGAACATAGAGCTTTGCACATCTATATGAATGCTGTGCCACTACATTAGTTAGAAAACCCTATTTTTGAGGTAGATTTTCTTATAGCCCTTGAACTTGCTGTATAGCCCAGAGTGGCCTTCAGTTTCCAATCTTTCTCCACCCCTTAAGTACTAGGGTTACTGACTTGGCTTCCAACCTAGTTTTTATTCTTTTGAGTTTGTAGTTCTGGGTTTTTTGTTGTTGTTGTTGTTTGTTTTAGTTAAGTTTATTTTGTGAATGTATGTCTGTGGTTCACTGAGTACCCTGACACATGTGGAGGTCAGAGGACAATTTGTGGCAGTTGGTTCTTGCCTTTTACCATGTGGGTCCTGGAGATTGAACCCAGGTAGCAGGTACTTTAACTCACTGAACCACCTTGTAGACACAGTTTCTGGTTTTGATCAAGTGAAAAGTGAGAAGACTTTAGTATGCAAATGGGGGACAGTCTGTTGGCAGCATAGGGTATTTATTGAAAGGCACATAACTTCCTGTGGAATGACAGCTTGAATATGTATGTTTGTATGAATCCACGTCTTTCAGATATAAACGAGGATAAAGAATGGGTGTTAGTGTACACACATGCACACAAACATGCATTTGTTACTAGAACAGTATATTACTATGGATAGTAAGTTTGTATTTCACAGATAGTGTCAGCTGCCTGCACAAAATTGACCTATTTTTGGTACAATCGTAAGTTCTTGGTTATTGTATATTGGCACCTCTGCCAGGTGCCTTACGTGAGTCACTGAAAATAGCTTCCCCTTTTGGGGAGTGCTCAGATTATCCAGGGTACGCAGATGTGTATCCACAGTTAAATAAAGTGGACAGAAGAAGTCATTGGGTAGTTTCCTTCTCTTCCTGTGTTCAGGAGAGCGGCCTTATTGTTGTGACCAGTGTGGGAAGCAGTTTACCCAGGTGAATGCCCTCCAGCGCCACCATCGCATCCACACGGGAGAGAAACCCTTCATGTGCAATGCATGCGGACGGACATTTACTGACAAGTCCACTCTCCGGAGGCACACCTCAGTAAGTGATGGGTGGGCTGTTTAAAAACAAAGCCCTTCTGGTCTGTAGATTGCTAACCCTGAATATGTGTCATTATTCCAGTCCAGAGGGTCAGAGGTGGTAACAGGTTCTCTCCTTAGGTGTCCTGCAGTGACATCCAGGTAATAAGGTGAAGGGCTAAGGCTCCTTACCGCCAGATCTGTGCCAAACACTTTTGTGCAGTGGTTGCTGTACAAAGCATTTATTTGGTAATTAGTTCAGGGGAGGCTCACTAGAAAACAGATTTAAAAGTCAGGGAGAACTTTTGTTTCATTTAACATTTACTTTTTGATCGAGAGACAGTCTAGCTCTGTAGTCCAGACTGACCTTGGACCCATACATAACCCTCCTATCTCTGCCTCTCATATGTTAGTATTAGTTTTCAATTATTTTAGGGTTGGGATTGTAAGGAGGTGTTCAGACTTGGGCATCCCTTTCAGATAAGTTTAGAATTTAGATGGGATAGATATGTTTAGCTTAGGATATAAGTAGATTATAACTTACTTATCACCCTCTATGTATATATGTTGTATATGTTTGAGTTTGATCAAATTTGAATCTATTTAGACTGAAAGGGGAATTGTAGGGGTGAGCCCCACAAAGCTATCCGCCCTAAGGCGGGGATAAGGAAATTTAGCACAGGTGAAGATAAAAGGAAGTGAAAGAGAAACGAATCCCTCTTCTCTTCTCCTCTGGAAGCTGTCACGCTTTCCGTCCTCTTATCTTGTATGTGAATAAATATATTATATTCCATATTGCATTGACCTATGTCACCCATATGCTGGGATTATGGTTTTGTTTTGTTTTTGCTTTTATTAAATGGGCATGTACCACAGTGCCAGGCCCTGAAGAGAACATGTTGTTTTAAAAGATGGGTGTGTTATTAGTGTTTGTAAATTGGGAGACTTTGAGACACATGTAGTGACTTTGTTTTATTTTTAGATACATGATAAGAATACACCGTGGAAGTCTTTCCTTGTCATTGTTGATGGCTCACCGAAGAATGATGAAGGACAGACAGAACAACCCGATGATGAATATGCATCGCCCAAATTTTCAGATAGATTGCTATCTTTTGGTGAAAATAGCCATTTTAACAACCTATTGGAAGTACAAAGCAATGTGCCTGCCATGCAGGAGAATAGTTCTACAGACACTGCTTGCAAAGCAGTGGTGTCTCAGGATGCTCTGCTCACCACCAGCATCAGTGAGCTTGGTGAGCTGACTCCACAGCCAGGCTCAATGACTGCACACCTTCCCTCATTGACCAACATGGAGTGAGAGCTTCAAGCTGTGTGCTGAGCAGTCTGTGTGATTGCTGTATTCTGGGTGATGCCAGGGGCTGAGAAAAAAGTTGTCTGTGGGAAGATACAGGCAAGACTGGCCTTGAATATTTCCCCAAACTTCCGTGACCTTGCACGTCCGTTTCACACTTAAAGCTTTTCCATAAACATTTTGATCTGCATGATCTCAGCTATATTTCATCAACAAACATGGCAGTTAGCACAACTCACTTAGCCCTGGCGTAGCTGTACATGCCAATCACACTTATGCTTGATTCTCTTGATGTCTAAACCACTGCTTGTCTTAATCACAGAGTACACAGCCTTGACCCAACTTAGGAAAGTGCTGTCCGCAGTCTCTTGGTCTCGCCCTGCCTTATACTTCCATGTATATTTACTTCACTCTGATCCTTTTAGGGAATTTTCCTACAAAGTTAAAGTAAAACTGGGCTGTATTTCAGCTGTTTCTTCCTTACTGAGATGAAAGCAAATAAGATTGTTCTGGGGACACTAAGATGGAACTGAAGATTGCTTTTGTTCCTCCCCAATCCCCTATTTGTATGCACAAAAAGGAATGACAGATTGAATATTTTCAGTGTAGTACCTCTGAATATTTTCAGTGTAGTACCTCACCATGTGTGCAGGCAGGGAGTCTGTCATAAAATCCAATCTGGGATGAGATGTGGCTGTTCAACTTCATTCCCTAAATCAGATTAAATCGAAGCTGTCCTACCAAAGAATCTAGCAAAACAGTTGTCTCGTTTGCAGAGGTGTGAGAAATAAAGAGGAGGCATCAGAGCGTTTTGACTAGTCACATTTTCACAACCAGCATGTTGAGTGAGCCTGACAAATCTCAAGTACTTCTGCCAGACTTTCTATAATGTTCAGAGTCCCCAAGGCACCATTTCCACAGTGCAAGGTGACACAGACTAGTACTTGTTACAAATTCACTTCTTTAGAAGCATGTAAGAATCTAGAGCAGTGGTTTTCAAACTGGGTAGTGACTCCTTTGAGGGTCAAAGGACCCTTCCATGGGTTTGCATATTATATTTACATTACAATTCAGAATAGCATAATTACTGTTGTTTAAGTAGCAGCAAAAGTTAACTTTAGGGTTGGTGGTCACCAAAACATGAGGAACTGTATTAAAGGGTCTCAGCATTAGGAAGGTTGAGAACCACTAATCTAGAGGGTACCAGAAGCCTTGGCTTGTTCAATTTCTATGCCTTAACAAGTGGAGAAAGAACCAGAAACGTCTCAAATGTTCCTTTGGCTTTCTCATGAATTTAATTATTGCTCAACAAACTTCACTACAGGAAATGCATTTTGTGACATTTGCTATTCCTGATATGGTTGTAGGGCCTTGGATATGTGACCTTTGGCCACCTGTGACCCTTAAGCATTAATTTTTTTTGTTTGTTTGTTTTTCGAGACAGGGTTTCTCTGTGGCTTTGGAGGCTGTCCTGGAACTCACTTTGTAGACTAGGCTGGCCTCGAACTCACAGAGATCTGCCTGCCTCTGCCTCCCGAGTGCTGGGATTAAAGGCGTGCGCCACCAACGCCCGGCTCTTAAGCATTAATTTTAAGAGCGCCTTAATGGGAGAATTATTCTGCTTTGAACTTACTAAGCTTGCTGTGAGAACACTGGTTTCTAAGAGGAAGGTACCTTAAGTTCAGAGTGAAGAAGACAGAGCATATGATAGAAACTAAGGGTTCTTCCCCAATGCTAACTTGTGGTAACACCTTCAAGAAGCTGTTGAAGCCACCAAAAGGTGTTCCAGGAAGTTGTAATATTTCAAACTTGCTCTTGAAGGTTCAGGGCTGAATTATCTCATATTCAGTTATGACCTGGCTATCCTAGTTGTGTTTACAGACAAAAACAAAAGACTAGTGACTGGCACATGACCATTTTAACTGGTAAGAGCAAACCTGCCCAGCTGATAAACTTATGGAATAAAGTCATCTTGATGAGAAGGAATTTAAACAATAGATTATTTTGTTACCTATTGAAGAACTGACTTGAATTTGTTTCTTTAGAAGTTCTAAATAAAATTGTTTAATGTGTTAATAAATTTCTTTGTAAATGTTCTGCAATTCTAAATTTACTATAACAGGTTCTGTAGAAAGATTCTAATTTGTTTGATATCATGAACACTAAAATTTAAAATCATGGTCTGTGGACTCATATAATTATCACAGGCAACTGACTTAAGTTCTTGAATTCCACAGTGGCAGACAGAATGGGCCCTTCTCAGCAGTGGTCAGTGTTGAGCTGGGGAGTGTATGTAAGGGCACTGTAACCTTCTCTGCAATGCAGAATCACAGCAGGCATTAAGTGACATGTTCCTTTATACATTTTTGTCTCTTTACCCAAGAGAGGAAGGTGATCCTTAAGGGCATGAAACTTGGAGTTATCAACACTTTGTGATGTCTTCCTATCAATCCAAGCAGTTACTATGTGAGAAAGCAAGATTGCTTTCAGTGGGTTGGTCCCAAATGTATTTTGACAGCACACTGCTCTCAGCTCATTAGTAAGGGAAGTGGGGACCTGCTGCCATTCCAACCTTTTTGTTTTGTTTTTGTTTTTTTGTTTGCTTTTTTTTACGAGACAGGGTTTCTCTGTATTGTTTTGGAGGCTGTCGATCCAGCCTGGCCTCAAACTCACAGAGATCTGCCTGCCTCTGCCTCCTGAGTGCTGGGATTAAAGGCGTGCGCACCACCGCCCGGCCATTCCAACCATTTTTAACACCAGTTCTTCCAGGCTGCACACAGGGCTCAAAGGGAAAGTCCACAGTGTAACACGAACTGAGACTTTTTTTAGGGGGTTAAGAAAAGAGAAGCTCATACATTCTCTTGATTGTTCTCTTCTTTAGTCTTTTATGTTGTGTCTTTTGTTCTTCATGGCTAATATTCCCAAGAAGATCTTTCAAGAAATATAGGAGTCACACACAAAGGTCACATTCCATTTTTTTAAAATTAGAAACAAGCTTGTTTTACATGTCAATCCCAGTTCCTTCTTCCTCCCCTCCTTCCCTGCTCCCCACCAACTCCCTATCAATCATCCCCTTTCTGCTCCTCAGGGAGGGTGAGGCCTTCCATGGGGGATCTTCAAAGTCTGTCAGGACCCTTCCCCGTGTGTCTAGGCTGAGAGTATGCCTCTATGTGGAATGGGCTCCCAAAGTCCATTCGTATACTAGGGATAAATACTGATCCACTACCAGAGGTTCCATAGATTGCCCAGGCCTCCTAACTGACACCCACATTCAGGGGGGTCTACATCAATCCTATGCTGGTTTCCCAGCTACCAGTCTAGGGCCCATGAGCTCCGGTAAGCTATTTCGGTGGGTTTTACCAGCCTGGTCTTGACCCCTTTGCTCATCACTCCTCCCTCTCCACAGCTGGATTCCAGGAGTTCTGCTCAGGGTTTAGCTGTGGGTTCACGCCTGTAGATTTGCTGAAGGAGGCAGAGGCAGGAGGATCAGGAGCTCGAGGCCAGCCTGGGCTACACATTCCAATTCTTAAGTGATTAAAAACAGTCATCCCTGCAACTCATATGCAATATATCTAAATAATGTCACAGATCGAGGAAGGAGCATTTTTCTTTGCCAACTCTTATTGGCAGGCTGTAAACTGTGATAGTAAATCATTTGTTATCTATGTAAAGAGGTCATCTCAAGGAATTTTAAAGGAGTTATAAACCTAAACTACTTAGAAGTCTAAGAAAAACAAGGAAATTGTGTGCTATAACCTATACTTCTGAGTGTATAAACATCTTGAACTAACATTCTATGATCAGAAGTCATAAATGCTAGGCTTTCTCTCTTGGACTCAGAGAGTGTTGTGTTCAGACAGAAAGGTGTCATAAATTCTTTAGTTTGGGTTCAGGTTCAGGTTACTGTAAATCTTAGGAACAGCTAAGTTGGCACTTCCCAAGGCATGGTGACACTAATAATACTTTAAATCTCAAAAGGAACTTTCTATCCTGAATGTAACTCAAAACCATAAAAAGAAACTTACAACTCTTTTTTGGGGGCTGTAAGTCAAATTATTTTTTGTAGCCCCAACCAGCTAGAATCTTTTTTTTTAAAGGTTTATTGTTTGTTAATTTATTTGTTACGTATACAGTGTTCTGCCTGCAGGCCAGAAGAGGGCATTATTACAGATGGTTGTGAGCAACCATGTGGTTGCTGGGAATTGAACTCAGGACCTCTGGAAGAGCAGTCAGGGCTCTTAACCTCTGATCCATCTCTCCAGTTAGAATATCTAACCCCCCACACAGTGTTTCTTTTTCTAAACCTTGGGTTTTTGTGGGAACACCAGACCTTGAGCAGAGACCCACTTCCCCTTCTGCTTGGGAGTAGGCAGCTGTAAGACAATGTTTACTAAAAACATGTTTACTAAAAACAATACAATGCCCGGGGCAATAAGTTCCTGGAAAAGGCCTGCCCACAGAAACCACCCTGACCTCGACCTTGTCCAAAGACTAACCGCCCCTTCTGCCACGCCCAGATCAATTTTTGGTGTCAGAGCAGAACCAGCCAGGGGAGAGGAGAGAGCAGAAGCTTTTCTGGAAGGAGCTTTTCTTAGGAAGTTTTCTTGAACCTTTTTGGGGCCTGCTTAAAGTTTTCTTTACATCGTTGAACAAGTCTCTGTGTTGTCAATCCCCGACACCCTCCGCACATTCTCGGACACAGGCCGCGCAGCAGACGCGACAGGTTTTTGTTCCCTGTCACTTGCAGTTTTCCAGGACCCAACTTCTTTTTTTTTTATTTAAGATTATGTGTACAACATTCTGCCTCCATGTATTCCTGCATGCCAGAAGAGGGCACCAAATCTCATTATAGATGGTTGTGAGTCACCATGTGGTCCCTGGGAATTGAACTCGAGACCTCTGGAAGAGCAGTCAGTGCTCTTAACCTTTGAACCATCTCTCCAGCCCCAGAACCCAACATTTTTATACATAAAAAACAGTTGTTTGAACTTTGAGTCTTGAGGTTACATACCCATATCATAAAACTGAGGTTAGGAATTTGTGCAGAGTTAATCATTATCCTAGGTTACCAGCAAACCTAGTAAAGAAACTTTGTGTAGCCATTAAGTTGTTTTGCACTTTTAACCCTAGCTAAACAAATCAGACAGCTCAGCTATATGTCCTTGTAAACTACATTTATTTTCTGGGAATAGTTTAATCTTAAAAAACATTAGCAAGGCATCTTGTCTAATCTAAAGCTAATTTGAAGCTTTATATCAGCTAATAGAGCACAGTTATTCTGGCAGCTGGGGAAATTCAACTGTTTTCCTAACCATCAACCTGAGCTGTGATCTAAAGAAGCTTTTAGGGGGAACTCATAGGCCATGACTGTGTAGCATTTCTTTGTATTGATTATTATTCATCAGAGTTCTGTATAAGATAACATAATAATATCAACTAGATAACACAGATTAAGGAGAGTTCATCCTCTTGACAATCCACAGATTAAAAATGCCCAGTAAATGGGGATGTACACACTGTGATACAAGGAAAACCTTCAGCCACACATGTGAAGTTACAGACAGAAGCAAAAAAATATTCCAGGGTTTGGCCAGGCGGTGTTGGTGCATGCCTTTAGTCCCAGAACTTGGGAGTGTAGATTATAATTTAACTTTAAAAAGATTTTATGTGTGTGAGTATTTTGCCTGCATGTTTATGTCTGTATACTGCATGCACACCTAGTGCCCAAGGAGGCATCAGATACCCTGGAACAGGAGTTACCCAGACAGTTGTGAACCACCGCATGGATGCCAAGAATTCAGCTAGGGTACCAGTCCTCTTAATCACCAAGTCTTGTCTCCAGGCACAACTTTAACTTGTTTAATGTTACACCACTGTAACTGATCAAGCTGGCCATTTCTGAAGCCACGCTCCAACTTCCTTCAGAGTAAGGAAGCCAACCAAGGGAAGACACTGGGGTTGGTAGCCAGACCTGCAGTGACCAAAAATTTCTGATGACCTACTTCACATTCATTTTAAGTTGTGAATTACAGCTCTGGCAAAGTTCTGTGACTCAATGGCAAGGGTCTGAACTTCCCACCTCCAAGGGCAGCTATAGTTCCCTGTGGCAGCTATAGTATACCTGCTTACAAGATTAAAAAGGCCACATATGAAGGAGAACATTTCCTTCCCAGAATACAACAGTTTCTAGCAGCCCCTCTTTTGTCTGCCTTGCAAGAGACAGTGAAGCTTAAGGGACTCAAGGAAGGGAAAAGATGAGCTTGGCAGTCACTGGCACTTGACTTGCAACAAGAGAGGACCAGGGTTTCCTTCTAACCTCAGGCAGCAGAACTGTTAGGTGAGCACAGCACAGAAAGCCTAGTGTTGGTAATTTCAGTCCTGTAAACTTGATGGGAACAACTTCAAAGCAACTAGTTCTGACCTGAGTCAATTTAGCAAAGACTAGTCAAACCATTACTGATAATTTCCACTTTATTTACTGTACAGGTTCACATAAAACATCCTTTCAGCTTAGGTAGATTTATTGTTACATGGTTAGCTTTTATAATGTGATCCCTTGCCTGAGAGCAACTCAGGACTTCACAGGGCCTGCTACGGGTCCCAGCTCACACTGCAGCAGACAGGTCACGGGCATGCTGTGCTGCCAGATCCTCCAACAGTCACAAAGGTTTGTATTTGGACATTTTAAGTGCACACCAGAGGGAACAATAAATGCACAAGGGCTGGTGCATATACTTTGGTTAGAGTGACACCACCACACATGGTTACAACTGTGCAAAAATACTGTTTTATGTCATTAAATAAAAAGAATTCACACAAGCTATAAAAATGTTGCCACAAAAGCAAAGCTTTTCGACTGACATAACCATCAACTTTCCCAAGATTCAAGTACGAGAACTGTAACAAATGATCACTGTGTTTTGTTCTTAATATTCTAGAGACCTTGAAAGTCTAAGCCTAGGCATCTTGAGACAGTGTACTGCCCTGTATCTACAGGACATTTGGAGGAAGTAAGCTTGCATACTACTGTCTAGACATTTTCCTCATTCTTTACCTTCTGCCAGGTCTGTTCTTAGTATACTCTTACTGCCTCAGCCTCCTAAGTGCTGGGACACAATAAACCCAAGCACTGACTGATCTCAGCCTTTTTTTTTTTTTTTTTTGAGATAAGGTCTCACATTGTAATCCAGCCTGACTTCCTTAAACTTTATCCTCTTAAATACTATAGGACTACAAGTGTCCATGATGCTTGTCCAAGCACTTAACTTCAGTAAAAGCAAATAACTGATTGGAAGAATATAAATAATACTTCAAAAACCCAACACTTCTCTAGATAGGTATGTTAAGGAATCATGACACCAAAGTGTCTTTCAAGATACCATGTGGATTTTAAATGGTCACCCCAGAAGATTGAATTAGGGCAGAGTACAGAGACTGGCCAGTGTTCAAATGCTCTCCCATCAGAACTCACTTACAGCCATTTACATGCCTTATTCTATAAACCAGAGTTTTAAAAAGCCTTATTTTAAGTGCACGAGTGTTCTGTCTACACGTACGCCTGTGCACCACATGCATGCCTGGTGCCTGTGGAGGTGAGAAGAGGATGATGGGTCCCTTAGGACTGGAGTTACAGACAGCTTTGAGTCTCCATATGATTGCTGGGACTTAAACATGGACCCTCTGGAAGAGTGGATGAAGTTATCTCTCTAGTCCCAATAACTCACTTTTCTCTGTCTTTTCATCAGAGATTCTAATGGAGTCAAGAAGGATCTATTAGGCTCGAGTGCAAATTTTACCTTTGGTACAGCCAGTTATCATTCAGAAAATCCAAAAAGCATTGAAAGAAAAAGGAATCCTCATCAGATTCTTGGGCATATTCCCTCTTTTCCAGACACACAAAGGCCTCTGAGCTTCCTGCACACACTCTGTTAGAACCATGACAGAGCTCGAGTCTTCACAGTGCCTGACAGACACCTACTACCTGTCCTCATGGGACCAATTTCAACTTTATCTCCTATTAATTTTTCCTTGAAAATAATTTAAGAGATTCATTATTTTATACATGAGTGTTTTGCCTACATGTATATATTCATTTATCTGTACGTATTCATATGTATGCATGTACTTATTGAGGGAAGAAGAGAGTACAGAACTCCTGGGGGAACTGGAGTTACAGGTGGTTTTGAGCCACCCACCATGGGTTCTGGGAATCAAACTTGAGCCCCTGGAAGAGCAGGAACCATGTCTCTAGGCCCATCCTGCTACTTTCACGTGTGAAAGATCTGACTTTCTTATCAGTTCTCAAACTCTCCTCTTTTGCCCTGGACCTGGCACAGCCACCATTGCACAGTAAGAGCCACCAACCCTACTCTAGAGCCATCCAAAGATGAAAACACCATTCTAGTGCCATTTCACACCTGACTAATCACCAGTTTCATTGTCTGTCACATGACAGCAGCACTTAGGACTACAAAGTATTTCTAGTAACGCATGCTCTCCAAGCACAAATCATCAGCATACAGATATGCACAGGAGACTCAGGAAGCAAGGCCATGTCTACAGTACTGTATCAGCATATAAAGTAGCAGGGAGGGTCAAAATCCGAAATAACATCATACATCTTATATAAATCAAATGGACAGCAAAATTCATACAAGTGAAATCACCAGTTGAAAATTAAACCAGGGACCATCAGACACAGGTAAGGTTCTTATCCAACCACATATAACAAATTCTTATGCCACACTGACCCCCACTTAACCACCATGTCCAACAAAAGACACTTAATCACACAGTCTCAAGCATTAGCTGGAAACTTCAGTCCAGCTCTGCTCAAGCTTGGCATGACCATGGCCCAGAAGACAATGGGAGAAGTGTATAAATGTGAGAACAAAGACACCAGTTAAAATATTTTTTGAAGAAGGGATTGCCATTATGATTAAGAGTGTAAACTCTCGGGAAGGGAAAAAAAATCCATTTTTCATAGGTTGTGTACAAGTTACAAAACAAAACAAAAATCACTGAAATCTACCTTAACATTCATCCATACAGTAAACAGGACCACAACACCTGCCAGCAAATTCTTTGCCCTTATAATGCAAGTGATGCCAACAGATCCCAGCTGTTCTCAGTGTTTGCCATGTATATGTGAGCTTATGGGGCAAAATAAAAAGCAAATGAATTCATCACTAGCACCATCAAAATAACTGTAAAAGAAAGCCAAACGGTTTCTACTGAATTACAAACGTTTTCCTAAATAACAATCTAAACTATGCCACTTGTGTAAAGGGTCCATCCAGTATCTAAAAACTGGATTGAGTATCCGAGTTTAGGATAAAAGGAAAAACACATGACAATACTGAACTCGGGCCCTGAAAACACCAGAAGAACAGGAATAAGATTCGGCAGTACTTCTTAGAAAACTATGAGGACTCTGATAAGCATTATACACTTCGGATGTCATAACCACAAAGTAAATAGAGGCCTCCCATTCTCACAGTAACATAAATATGGCGAGCTGAAACAATAGATAAACTGTGTGGCTTATTTACAACAAAGTTGTCATTAAATGGGCATCCCAGAAAGATCACTTTGCCCGAAGACAAAACTAAAAAGGAATGAACTGCATGCCACAAAGATGTCAGCGTTTCACTTGAGGTCTCCATCGCCTAAAAGATGTCAGCGTTTCACTTGAGGTCTCCATCTCCTTCTCCATCCCCTTGGATAGACTTCTTGATACGAAGTAACATGGTGGTAAGCCACTGATCCAAGCGTGATATTGAGTCAAACTCCTTCACCTGGTTTAAGGAATGAAGAACAGGAATTATACCTGAAATACATTGAAAACACAAGATGATAGTGACCTAAGCTGTTTAAAGATGTTACTGTGATAACCCACTGACTTTGATTAGAAATTACTCATTCTAGGGCTGGAAACATGGCAGAGTGGTTAAGAACACTGACTGCTATTCTAGAGGACCTGGGTTCAATTCCCAGCACCCACATGCAGCTTTTAACTGTAACTCCAAGATCTGACCACCCACACACAGACATAATACCAATGGACATGAAATAAAAATAAACTATAAAAACCAAAATGAATATAAAAAAATTCTCATTCTAATTTATAACTTTCCTCACTAAAAACAGTTTTCCTAGCGAGGTGGAAATTGAAGCTGACACATGCATTTAATACCAGCACTTGGGAGGCAGAGGCAGATGGATCTCTGTGAGTTCGAGGCCAGCCTGGTCTACAGAGTGAGTTTCAGGACAGCCAGGACCATTGCACGGAGAAACCTGTTCTTGAAAAACCAAACCAAACCAAAGAAACAAAAACATGCTCCCCCAATCAGTTTTCCTTTATCCTATAAGCCTGTGCATTTAATTTTTCTTTGTATGCGAACATGTATATGGCAAAAATCCAGAAAAGCTAAGTGGAAAGGTAAATTCTGTATGACAGAGGATGTGGGCATGGCATAAGAATTAGTAAGGTAAGCCGGGCGGTGGTGGCGCATGCCTTTAATCCCAGCACTCGGGAGGCAGAGGCAGGCAGATCTCTGTGAGTTCGAGGCTGGGCTGGACGGATAGCCTCCAAAGCAATACAGAGAAACCCTGTCTCGTAAAAAACAAAAACAAACAAACAAACAAAAAAAAGAATTAGTAAGGTATAAGAAAAGTATTATTTACTGATCATGAAAAAATACTATCAAATAATTAGTGGATGGGGAGCAGAATCCCCTTGATGGATTTTAGCTTATGCAAAGAAAGACAATGACATTGGTGAAAGCAGTTTGAGGGTAAAAGTTAAGATGTTCCTTTTCACTGTCACTTTAAGACTGGAGTTGATCTCATTTCAACCTACTAAGAAATCTGCTTGACTCTGAACACAAGATTGCAAAAGACAAAAAACAAACAAAAACAGAAAAAAGAAAGTAACCTATAATACACATACACCCAAGTATACCAAAGGCCCAGTTTTGAAACTTTAATTTTAACATAAGCCCTCCTTTACACTGTCAGACTGTCTTCAAATCACCAAAACTCCATGTTACGACTCTGTCACAAGTTTCTGAAGAAGCATGCTGGCTAAGTTAGTTCTCACAGGTTAATGGGATTAAATAAAAATTTTAGATTTAGAGCTCTCCCTCTTAGAGTCCTCTGACCTGCATCCAGCTGACCCTCCTGCCACCGAATCCTGCAGAGACCTGGAGGCAGAACAAAGCTGCCATTCCTGTCTTGCCCCTCCACCATCCGGTGGAGAGGTGAGTCGCAGGGACTTTTCTAAACTACTTTCCCCTCTTCGAGTCCCCTGATCTTCCACTGCCAGACCCTTCCTGTCACCAAATCCCCCAGAAGAACCCGGAGGCAGTACAAAGCAGTCAACATCATCAGCCGTCACTCTGGTCTTGACTCTCCACCCTCCTGAAGAGACAGGGAGGGAGGGAGGGAGAGAGAGACAGAGAGAGAGAGACAGAGAGAGAGAGAGAGAGAGAGAGAGAGGCAGAGAGAGACAGAGAGAGAGACAGAGAGAGAGGCAGAGAGAGAGACAGAGAGAGAGAGAGAGAGGCAGAGAGAGAGAGAGGCAGAGAGAGAGAGACAGAGAGAGACAGAGAGAGAGACAGAGAGAGAGAGAGACAGAGAGAGAGACAGAGAGAGAGAGAGAGGCAGAGAGAGAGAGAGACAGAGAGAGAGAGAGGCAGAGAGAGAGAAAGAGAGACAGAGAGAGAGAGAGGCAGAGAGAGAGAAAGAGAGACAGAGAGAGAGAGAGAGAGAGAGAGAGGCAGAGAGAGACAGAGAGAGAGACAGAGAGAGAGAGAGAGGCAGAGAGAGAGAAAGAGAGACAGAGAGAGAGAGAGACAGAGGAGAGGATAGGACCTTGAACCCATACCCACCAGGAGAGGGAGAGACTCCACATATACGCACTGGAAGAAGAGATGGGAAGACTACAGCAAAAGAACACATGCGACGACAGAAAGACTTATATGACACCACCAGAGTCTAGGGATTCTACACCAGCATGACCTGAACGTCCCAACACAGATGAAACACAAGAGAATGACCTTAAAAACAACTTCATGAAAATAATAGAGGCACTCAAAGAGGATATGAGAAAATCCCTTAAAGAAATGGCTGGCAGCGCGGAGGCCGCACGATGCCTGGAGTTACTGTAAAAGACGTTAACCAGCAGGAGTTCGTCAGAGCTCTGGCAGCCTTCCTCAAAAAGTCCGGGAAGCTGCAAGTCCCCGAATGGGTGGACACAGTCAAGCTGGCGAAGCATAAAGAACTCGCCCCCTATGATGAGAACTGGTTCTACACACGAGCTGCTTCCACAGCACGGCACCTGCACCTTCGTGGCGGTGCCGGCGTTGGCTCCATGACCAAGATCTATGGAGGACGGCAGAGAAATGGTGTCAGGCCCAGCCACTTCAGCAGAGGCTCCAAGAGTGTGGCCCGCCGCGTCCTCCAAGCACTGGAGGGGCTGAAAATGGTGGAAAAGGACCAAGATGGGGGCCGCAAACTAACACCGCAGGGACAGAGAGATCTAGACAGGATTGCTGGACAGGTGGCAGCTGCCAACAAGAAGCATTAGAACAAAGGATGTTGGGTTAATAAATTGCCTCATTCATAAAAAAAAAAGAAATGGAAGAATAAACCAAAAAATGAAATAAATCAACAAATCTCTTAAAGAAAGCAAGGAAGGAAAGCCAAGAAAAAAACAAACAGATGAAGGAAACAATTCAAACAGTTTAAGACCTGAAAACTGAAATAGAGACAATAAAGAAAATACAAACTGAGGGAATGAATGCTGGAAATAGAAAAGCTGGGTAAGGGATCAGGAACTACAGATGCAAGCATAACCAACAGAATACAAGAGATGGAAGACAGAATCTCAGGCGCTGAAGATAAGGAAAAGGAAATAGATTCATCGACCAAAGAAAATCTTAAATCCAGCAAATCCTTAACACAAAATATTCAGGAAATATGGGACACCTTTAAAAGACCAAACCTAGCTGGGCAGTGGTGGCGCACGCCTTTAATCCCAGCACTCGGGAGGCAGAGGCAGAGGCAGGCGGATCTCTGTGAGTTCAAGGCAGGGCTGGACTGACAGCCTCCAAATACTGAGAAACCCTGTCTCGTAAAACCAAAAAAAAAAAAAAAAAAAAAAAAGACCAAACCTAAGAATAAGAGGTATAGATGAAGGAGAAGAAGCCCAGCTCTGTGGTGCAGAAAACATATTCAACAAAACTTTCAACCTGAAGAAGGTCATGCCTATGAAAGTACAAGAAGCTTACCGAACACCAAATAGACTGGACCAAAAAAAAAAAAAAAGTCCCTCACATAATAATCAAACACCAAACATATGGAATAAAGAAAGAATATTAAGAGCAGTAAAGGAAAAAAGGTAAAGTAACATATAAAGGCAGACCTATCCGAATACACCTGACTTCTCCATCAAATCTCTGAAAGCCAGAAGGTACTGGATATGTTCCACAAACACTAAGAGACCACAGATTCCAGCCCATACTACTACACCCAGATAAACTCTCAATCATCTATAGTTGGAGAAAACAGGATATTCAAAGACAAAACCAGATTTATACAACACATATCCAAAATCCAGCCCTGCAGCAAGTTCTGGGAGGAAAACTCCAACCCAAGGAAGTTAACTACACTCAAAATACATAGGCAATAGATAATCTCACTTTACCAAAATCCAGAAATAGGGGGAAAAACTCAAACACAATACCACCAACAAAAACGAATCCAAAATTAACAAGAATCAACAATCAGTGGTCATTAATATCCCTCAATACTAATGGTCTTAACTCATCTATAAAAAGACAGGCTAACAGAATGGATGCAAAGACAAAATCCATCCTTCTGCTGCATACAAAAAACACATCTCACCTTCAAAGACAAGGCATTACCCCAGAGTTAAGAGTTGGGAAAAGATTTTCAAATCAAATGAACCTAAAAAGCAAGTAGATGTAGCTATCCTAATATCTAACAAATTAGACTTCAAACTAAAATTATTCAAAAGAAATGAAGAAGGTCATTTCATATTCATCACAGGAAAAATTCATCAGGATGAAGTCTCAATTCTGAACATCTATGCTCCAAATACAAAACACCTACATTCACAAAAGAAATATTACTAAAACTCAAATCACATATTAAAACCCACATACTTATAGTGAGAGACACTTCAACACCACACTCTCACTACTGGACAGGACTACCAGACAGAAACTTAACAAAGAAACAAAGGAACTATCAGAAGTTATGACCCAATTGGGTTTAACAGACATCTATAGAACATTTCAGTCAAACACAAAAGAATATACCTTCTTCTCAGCGCTACAAGGAACCTTCTTCAACCACATACTCAGCAATAAAGCAAATCTCAACAGATATAAAAAAATTGGAATAACCCTCTATCTTATCAGACCACTATGGCTTAAAATTAGAATCCAACAACAACACAAATTGCAGAAACACTATAAACTCATGGAAATTTAACAATACTCAATTGCATCACTCCTGAGTAAAGGAAGAAATGAAGAAATCAAAGACTTCCTAGAATTCAATAAAAATAAAGGCATAACATACCCAAACCTATGGGACACTCTGAAAGCAGTTCTAAGAGGAAAGTTCATAGCACTAAGTGCCCACATGAAGAAACTGGAAAATAGACGCACTAGAGAATTAACAAAACACCTGGAAGCTCTAACACAAAAAGAAACAAACTCACCCAGAAGGAGTAGATGCTAGGAAATAATCAAATTGAGAGCTGAAATCAATAAAGAAGAAACAAAGAAAACAATACCAAGAATCAATGAAACAAACAGTTGGCTCTTTGAGAAAAATCAGTAAGATAGCCAAACCTTTATCCAACCTACCAAGAGGCAGAGAGAGAACATGCAAATTAACAAAATCAGAAATGAAAAGGGGAACATTAAAAACAGACACTGGGGAAATCCAGATAATCATCAGGTCATACTTTGAAAACCTATACTCTACAAAATTGGAAAATTTTAATGAAATGGACTATTTTCTGGATAGATATCACTTACCAAAATTGAATCAAGAACAGATAAACAATTTAAGTAAACATATAGCCCCTAATGAAATAGAAGCAGTCATCAAAAGTCTTCCAACCAAAATAAGTCCAGGGACAGATGGTTTCAGTGCACAATTCTACTAGAAATTCAAAGAAGAGCTGATACCAATACTCTTAAATTGTTCCACACAATAGAAGCAGAAGGATCTTTGCCAAACTCTTTTTCTGAGACTACAATTACCTGGTACTCAAACCACACAAAGACACAACTAAGATAGAGAATTAGAGAACAATCTCTGTCATGAACACTGATGCAAAAATACTCAATACTGGCAAATCGAATTCAAGAGCTCATCAGAAAAATCATCCACCATGATCAAGTAGACTTCATCCCAGGGATGCAGGGATGGTTCAACATATGAAAATCCATCAATGTAATCCACCCTATAAACAATCTGAAAAAGAAAAGCCACAAGATCATTTCAGAAGATGCTAAATAAGCCTTTGACAAAATTCAAAACTCCATGATAAAGGTCTTGGAGAGATCAGGGATAACAGAAACATACCTGAACACAATAAAAGCAATATATAGCAAACTGTCAGCCAACATCAAACTAAACGGAGAGAAACTCAATGTGATTCCTCTAAAATCAGAAACAAGACAAGGTTGTTCACTCTCTCCATATCTGTTCAATAATGTACTTGAAGTTCTTGTTAAGCAATAAGACAACAAAAGGAGATCAAGGGGGATACAAATTGGAAAGGAAGAAGTCAAACTTTCCTTATTTGCAGATGATATGATAGTCTAATAAATGACCCAAAGAATTCTACCAGGGAACTCCTACAGCTGATAAACACCTTCAGCAAAGTGGCAGGATATAAGATTTACTCAAAAAAAAAAATCAGTAGCTCTATTATATATAGACAATAAAAGGGCTGAGAAAGAAATCAGAGATATATTACTCTTTACAATAGCCACAGACAACATAAAATATCTTGGGGTAACTATCCAAACAGGTGAAAGACCTGTATGACAAGAACTTTGAGTCACTAAAGAAAGAAATTAAAGAAGATACCAGAAAATGGAAAGATCTCCCATGCTCTTGCATAGGTAGGATCAACATTGCAAAAATAGCAATCTTACCAAAAGCAATCTACAGATTCAATGCAATTCCTATCAAAATCCCAGCACAAAATCAGACCTTGAAAGAATATTTCTCAACTTTATATGGAAAAACAAAAGACCCAGGATAGCCAAAACAACCTTGTACAATAAAGGAACTTCTGGAGGCATCACCATCCCTAACTTCAAGCTCTACTATAGAGCTATAGTAATGAAAACAGCTTGGTATTGGCACAAAAAAAGACAGGTAGACCAATGGAATTGAATTGAAGACCCTGATATTAATCCGTATGAACACCTGATCTTTGACAAAGAAGCTAAATGGAAAAAAGAAAGCATCTTCAACAAATGGTGCTGGCATAACTGGATGCTGGCATGTAGAAGATTGCAGACAGATCCATATCTATCATCATGCACAAATCTTAAGTCCAAATGGATCAAAGATCTCAACATAAATCCAGCCACACTGAACCTCTTAGAAGAGAAAGTGGGAAGTACCTTGAACAAATTGGTACAGGAGACCTCTTCCTGAACATAACACCAGTAGCACAGACACTGAGATAGACAATTAATAAATGGGACCTCCCAAAGAAACTTCTGTAAGGCAAAAGACACAGTCAACAAGACAAAACCACAGCCCACAGAATGGGAAAAGATTTTCACCAACCCCACATCAGACAGAAGGCTGATTTCCAAAATATACAAGGAACTCAAGAAGCTTGTCACCAAGACACCAAATAATTGAACCAAAAAGTAGGTTACAGAACTAAACAGAGAATTCTCAATAGAGGAATCTAAAATGGCAGAAAAGCACTTAAGAAAGTGCTCAACATCCTTAGCCATCAGGGAAATACCAATCAAAACAACTCTGAGATATCATCTTACAACTGTCAGAATGGCTAAAATAAAAAACACCAATGACAATTTATGCTGGAGAGGATGTGGAAAAAAGGGAACGCTTCTCCATTGCTAGTGGGAATGCAAACTTGTACAGCCATTTTGGAAATCAGTAATGGCAGTTTCTCCAGAAAATGGAAACCAGTCTACCTCAAGATCCAGCAATTTCACTCTTAGGCATATACCCAAAGGATGCACATTCATACAAGGATATCTGTTCAAATCTGCTCATAGAAGCACTAATTTGTAATAGCCAGAACCTGGAAGCAACCTAGGTGCCCCTCAACCAAAGAATGGATAGAGAAAATGTGGTACATTTACACAATGGCATACTCAGAGGAAAAAAAAAAACAATGGAATCTTGAAATTTGCAGGCAAATGGATGGAACTAGAAGAAACCATCCTGAGTGAGGTGACTCAGTCAGTGAAAGACAAGCATGGTATATACTCACTCATATATGGATTCTAGACACAGTGAAAAGGATTACCAGCCTACAATCCACACCTCCACAGAAGCTAGGAAACAAGGAGGATGGTAAGAGAGACATACATGGTCCCCTAGTGAAGCAGAAAGGGACAAGAACCCCTGAACAAATGGGGAGTATGAGGGAAGGAGGAAGAAAGATAGGAGAACGAGGAGGGGAGAAGAGGAAGAGCGAGGAGAACATGAGGGATCAGGAAGATTGAGTGGGTAGAGGAATAGAGGAGAGCAAGAAAAGAGACATAATAATACAGGTAGTCACTATAGGTTTTAAGGGAAATCTGGCACTAGGGAATTATACAGAGATCCAAAAGGATGACCCTAACTGGGAACCTAATCAATAGTGGAGAGGCTACCTTAAATGCCCGTCCCCTACAATGAGAATGATGACTACCTTAAATGCCATACTAGAGCCTTCATCTAGTAGCTGATGGAAGCAGAAGCAGAGACCCACAGCCAGGCACTGAGTCAAACTCCTGGAATCCAGTTTCAGAGAGGGAGGAGTGATGAACAAAGGGGTCAAGACCACAGTGGGAAAACCCACAGAAACACCTGACCTGAGCAAGTGGGAACTCATGGACCCCAGTCTGACAGCTGGGAAACCAACATAAGATCAAACCAGGCCACCTGAACATGGGTGTCGGTTAGGAGCACTGGTAAGCCTATGGGACCCCTGATAGTGGAACCAGGATATATCCTTAGTGCATGAACAGACTTTGGTAGCCCATTTCCCATGGAGGGACACTCTCATGAGGGCCTAGGTCCTGTCCCAAATGACTTGGCAGATTTTAAAGATCACTCATGGAAGACCTCACCCTCCTGGGCGAGTAGATGGGGGATGGGATACGGGGTTCGTTGGGGTGTATAGGAGGATGGGAGGGAACTGGGATTGATATATAAAATAAGATGGTTTCTAATTTAAATAAAATTTATAAAAATTTTAGACTTATTAATTTCATATGCATGAATGCATGTACACAGTTTGTGTGTCAGGTGTCCATGGAGGTCAGAAGAGGATACTGGATCCCCTGGAATTGGTGTTACAGATGGTTATGAGATGTGGGGCGCTGGGAATCCACCCTGGTCCTCTACAAGAGAAACAAATGTTCTAAACCACAGAGCCATCTCTCCAACCCTTAGTGGAAATAGTTTGTGGTACATGCAAGACATCTTTAGAAAATACAAGCAAGTTGAACCACATTCAAATAAATGTTCAGAATTTACAAAATGTAAAGGAAAAATAATTTTTATACTGTAAACCTTTAAAAATGCAACATTTCCTAAAGGTGTAACTTACTGCTTCAGTGTAAGCTTCACTGTTCTGTTCTTCATGAGCTTCTAGAAGTTTCTGATGACATTAAAAAAAAAATCAAGAAAATACTTTAAGCTAGAAAGTCCTGTTTCTGTAGGAATACAAATCACTTTGTTTATTGTCTGTACTGATGTTCCTAGTATCTCATAAAACAGGACATATCCAAATGTAAGAATTACCCAAGTAACTTTGCACTGCTATTTCAATTCTGCCTACTTTGGAACAGCGCTAAATACTTTAACCCTCTTGACATATGAATATCTACAATGTAAAAGCTAAGTCTGGGGTACCCAAGTGATGGCTAGTCTTCATTGTCAACTGAGTTTAGAGTCACTATGCAAACACACCTGTGGGTGTTTCTAGAAAGGTTTAATTGAAGACAGCAGACCCACCATCTCTTGAGTCCCAGACTGAATAAAACGTAAGAGCAAGTGGGGAACTAGCATTCACTCTGTGCTTATTCACTGAAGACAAAGTGTGACCAAATGTCTCACACCTCTGGTGCTATGATAGACTGTCCCATCAGACTGTAGCCAAAACATACTTCTTCTATTAAGTTGTCCAGTGTTGGGTTATTTCATTACAGCATTAAGTCCATTAACCAATACATCCTCAGAAGACTTACTGATTAAAACTCCACCCATCAACGGTCCCACTTAGGTGTCATCACCCAACAGTGACGACTTCTGTCCTCAAAGTTGCTTCAGTACTTACTTTCAATAATTTACATTCTCTGGAGTCAGTAAATGCTGGAAACATTTCCTCATATTTCTCAAGAGCAAGCTGAGGGAGGAAAACAACCAGTCAATGTGAAAGCTAGTGAACTAGGAAAGTTGTCAATGCCCTATTAATTCAAAAAATTTATTTCATCCCATTTAACTGTTAAATATAATGTTAAACTCAACACCATAATAGAGGAAACCTATTAGTTGGATATTCAACTTCAATTGAGAATAAAATTTCTAAAATCATTTTTTAGATTTCAGTTGGGCTATTAGAGAGAAGAAACTGAATAAAATTCACTTGCCAGGATCTATACTTGTCTTCTAAACAGAGACCTTCCTTTACACCCTCCAAATGCCAAACACCAGGGTAGGAGGGACTCTAGAGCATTTTTTTTTTTGTGGCTCTTTGAACTCTAGATGACCAGTGCCAAGGCTTCTTAGGTTCAATCTTGGTTTCTAGTTGCCATCTTGCTTTGCAGCTTTCTCCAACTTTCAATCTATTCTAATTCCACTTTTGAGCTTGTTTGTGTATTTTTTAACAGAGAACTTAGAAGCCGGGTGTGGTGGTCTATACCTTTAATCCCAGCATTTGGGAGGCAAAAGCAGGTTGATCTCTGTGAGTTTGAGGTTATCCTGGTCTACATAGTAAGTTCCAGGACAGCCAGGGCTACATAGGGAGACTCTGTCTCAACAACTACAAAAAAAGTGATTAGGGCCAGTGAGGTAGTTTAGCAGGTAAGGGCATTTGCCACCGTGCCTAGCTTGAGTTTAATCCATGAATCCTGTATAGTGGAAGAAGACTAACTCCTAAAAGGTGTTCTCTAACTTCCACATGTGTGCTGGGACATATCCACATGCTCTGCTCTCCCTGCAAAAGTTAAGTAAATAACAAATGGAAAAAGAGGGACAGAAGACATTAGTTTTACTGTCTCTCTCTTAGTTCCCCAT
Source organism: Mesocricetus auratus (assembly GCF_017639785.1). NCBI lineage: Eukaryota > Metazoa > Chordata > Mammalia > Rodentia > Cricetidae > Mesocricetus > Mesocricetus auratus. The sequence continues at coordinate 114,857,154 of NW_024429189.1, forward strand.
TCTATTTAAAGCAACCACTAAAGGAAACTTGAAGAGGACAGCACTGCAGCTGTTAAAAGATTGAAATTCACACATCATGGAAGAACTATTGCTTTTACTTGTATATGTCAGGGCAGGATAAGTATGTATTCATATGGCTGTGTGCCCAAGCATGTTAGAGAGGGCACATATGCACATGAGTGTGTATATGTGGAGGAGGCCAGAGGTCATTCTCAAGTGTCTCTCTCAATCATCCTCCACCTCATGTTTGAGGTGTGGCATCTCCCTGAACATGACACTCATCACTTGGATGGACTGGCTGTTGAGCAAGCTTCAGGGACAGGCTTATCTCTGCCTTGCTCTTCAATGCTGGCATCAGATGTGAGTCACTGCACCTAGCTTTTATATAGGTGTTGGACATCTCAACTTAGGCCTGCAGGTTTGTGAGTTAAGTGCTTTATCCAGTGAGCCACTGCCACAGCTCTTAAGACCTGTATGAAGAGACACCAAGAACAACAAAGCATCTCTTCTCAAGGGTAAAGTAAGTCATCAGCAAGGAGCGTATTCTCACCTTGGCATTCAGCTCATCCACGATAAAGTGACAGAGCGCTGCCTTGAAGAAGTAATCTTTCGCACTGTACTTCAACAAGGGGTTATCCATTGTATTTGCTCCTACCTAGGGCAGAGAAGACAGCAAGTCACTAGCACAGGCAAAATAACCCACTGCCTATTCACCTGTTTTGTTTTAAAAAGAACGTTTTAGTATCTTAGTAATATACTCAACACCAAATAGTACAACACCAATAGTAAGAGATAGTTATTAGGCACAGGAACTGTAAAGAATGCCTAGAAGACTTCTGCTTCTGAGACAATGGAAAGATCTAAGCTTTCCCCCATTCTTCCTATGAAGTACAACTAGAAGTTTATCATTTTAAGGAAAACAAACATCTGTTGTATTATATTTTGATTGCATTCTGACAATAAAGTCTGATTTGAGTAAGAGGACAGTAGCTGTTAGCTGACCAAAATTAACCTCAGATGTCTTGAAGGACTGGATGCCTTGAACTCACAGAGATCTGCCTGACTCTGCCTCCCAAGTGCTGGGACTAAAGGCGTATGCTACCAGTGCCTACCTAAACCTTTGTGTCTTTAAATTACTTTCATCAGGCATTTAATCACAGCAACACAAAAACTAAGTAACACATTACTTAAATACTAAATACTCATAAGTGGCAATATTCTTTGAGGATCGATTCTATGTATCAACTTAAGTAGACCTTGGGTGCCCCGATCCTGGCTAAATATCACCCTGAGTAAGATTAGCATTTCAGTCAGCAGAGGAGAAAAGCAGACTTCCCTTCCCAGTATAGATGGGCCTCAGCCAACTCATTGATGCCTGGACCAATTACAAGTCTAAGCAAAGGGGCTAGTGAGACAGCTCAGAGGGTAAAGATGCTTATTACAGCTGGGCAGCCTGTTAATTTCCTGGATTCCTAGTGACAGAGCTGACTTCTGCAAGTTGTCCATGCACCTGCCCGCCCCCAATAAACAAATAAATGAAATAAAAATATACTTATTTTTGTCAGGTAGTGGTGGTGCACGCTTTTAATCCCAGCACTTGGGAGGCAGAGGCTGGTAGATCTCTGTGAGTTTGAGGTCAGCTTTGTCTACAGAGCAAGTGCCAGGACAGGCTCCAAAGCTACACAGAGAAACCCTGTCTTGAAAACAAAAACAAGCAAACAAAATATATGCTTTTTTTTTAAGTTTAAGAAAAGGACGGCTGATCCTTCTCACCTGATAGTTCTAGAATCGAGACAATGATCTTCCGCATTCGGGTTCGAGCTCATATCATCTTTTTCACAACAGATCTGGGCCATCTCAACCCCTACCATTGAGAGTGAATACCTAAAATCTTCTTTCTTTTCCTCCTGCACTCCAATCTGCTGTCTCTATCTATTACTCTGGAGAACCTTGACTAATATGCTTTTTGAACTGCTCTACACACCCAATTCAAGTCCTATTAACAGTGAAGCTAGATTCATTGCAGGATAACACACTGATCCCCAAATTTATGTTGCTTCAAGGGATCCAGAAGGAGGGCAATCTTGAGAAAGAAGAGTCAACTGCAGGACTGACAGTCTCTGATTTCAAATTTCTCTGTAAAGATACCACTGTCAGAGCAAAGTGATATTTGCATAAAGCTTAACAGATGGATGGAGTACAGGGCTCAGAATGAAGCCCCTGTATTAGTGAAACAACTTCCAGACCATTGAAGATCATATTTAACAAATGACAATGAGTAAAGTGATGTCCATACATTAGAGTAAAGGTGGATCCCAGTCTAACATGCACACAAATAGCTTAACTCAGAATGCATCAAACACCTGAATCTAAGGGCAAAAATTTAAGACTCTTAGAACAAATTACAGTTTAAAAAGATTCATGACGCTCAATTTGACTATACTTAGATGCAAGACAAAAAGTACAGATAGTAAAAAGGAAAGGACAAATTAGAGTTGATAAAAATTAAGAATTCTGAGGCTGGTGAGATAGCTCAGTTGGTAAGGTGCTCTCTGCCAAACCTGGAGCCCTGAGTCTGAGTCTCGAGACTTACACAGTAGAAGGAGAGAACCAATTCCTTCAGGTTGTCCTCTCCTTTCCACAGGTTTTCCACAATCTGTTTTCTGTACTCACACACTCCACACAAAATAAATAAATGTAAAAGAATTATTTTAGATACTAAAAAAGTCTAGATCAAGGCAAATAAACAACAGAATAAAAAGGAAATCCATAGAATGGGAAAAATGTAAGTTATTCCTGACCATAAATAACTTGCATCCTAATATCTAGGATTAAAGAACTCCTAACTATCAAAACGAACAAAGGACTCAGATATTTCACTAATGATGGAAAATGGCCAGTGAGCTCACAAAAATTAATATCACTCATCATGAGAGAAAGAAGAGATGACCCTTTGAATTCATTAAAAATCACAGAGAGATGTTGGTGAGGATGTGGAGAAGTTGAGCCCTGGGCACTGTTCTGGGAACACTCAATGTTCCAGTACTCTGTAAGAGTCTGGTAGTTTCTCAGCAAGGCAGGCTTGGGTACTATGAAGCCCAACAATCTCTATTCCATCCCCAAGTATGCAGCCAAGACAACTGAAGTTAAGTGCAAATGTTCACAGCAGTATATCCTCAATAGACTCCAAGTGGAAGCACCCCAAATGCTTATCAAAAGATGAATATATAAATCACAGAGTAAGCATTAGTCAACCATGAAAAGCAACGAAACACTGACATGTTGTAATATGAAGAACCTTGAAAACACTATGACAAATGACAAAGTCAATCATAAAGAACAGATAGCGCAGTATTTCATGTATGTGAAAGGGTCAAGAACGGCAAATCAGGGAAACAGAAAGCAGATTGTCTTTCCAAGCTTCTTTTGGGAGTGATGGGATATTTAAGCAGTAGATAGCAGTGACTGTTACAAACTTTGTCAAGGTGACAACAGTGTCTTCACCTGCTCGTAGATCTCGATGGCTTTCTGATACTGCTCCAGCTGTGCAGCATAGGCTGCCACCTTCAGCAGACATTTGTTAGCAGAGCTGAAAGTAGGACAGTGCATAGTAAGTGACAATACTGAAGAGACATGACCTGAGGACACCCGCTTCTGCAGAGATGCTCAGATGATAAAGATGAGGTATCTTTTACCACATATGAAAAGCCTGTTACAGATATGAAGAAAAGCACATACCTGTTAGATTCTTCTCCTTTGTAGTAATCAGCAGACTGCTCATAATGTGCAATAGCCTGAAAGAACATATATTTAGTTTACAAACAATTCATTCAAAAAATTGCATTTATAAACTACACATGGGCCCTGGTAAGAAGACTCAGTAGGTAAAAGTGCTTGCTGCCAGGCCTGACAACCTGAGTTTGATTCCTGGAACTCTGATAGTGGAAGGAGAGAAGGGATTCTTGCAACTGTCCCCTGACCTCCACAAGTACACAAGTGCACACACAAAATAAATGAATAAATGTAATAAAAAACTTAAAACTACATGTACACCATTGTTTTTCCCTATAATTAAACTTATTCCAGTGATAAATCTTTCAGAACTTGGCCTCCTTGGCAAATACAGTGAAGCATGTGGCCCTGAAGCCTCCTAGAAACAAAATGCTTGCTTTCATGTGAATCTATCTATGGAAGCTTGAATGAGAAATGTTCCTCTTAGGCTCACATATTTGACAACTTGGTCCCATTTCATGGTGCTATATGAGGGGTATGGGAAAGTACAGGCTTGCTGGAGGAAGTATGTCACTGAGGGTGGGCTTTGAGAGTTTACAGCCCTATCCCATTTCTAATTACTTCTCCCCTCTGTGTTTGATATTGAAGATGTGATCTTCTGCCACAATGCCTACCACTTGCTGTCATGCCTCCCTGTCATGATGGACTCTATCCCCCTAGAACTCTAAACCAAAATAAGTTCTTTGTTTCATAAATTGCTTTGGTCATGCTGTTTTGTGTACAGCAACAGAAAAGTAACCAGTAGTTTCCCTCACTCATGGCAAAAGGTCCAGCTTCCACTGCAGTCAAGGTGGCCCGATTACTACTTCTCTGATAGAATGTGAATAGCCAAACATCTTACTCTGTACCATTTTCTTCATCTTTTCCATTTCCTAAAAGCTAAAAGACTGTTGCACCCGTCCCCTATGGGGGTCTGTCTGCTGACTGCTTGTACTAAGAGCTTTTAGCTAAACACTTCTCAACTCCTCCTCTCATAGCCTGCAGCAAGTTCCTTGTTATCCATCCTTTGTTTAAATGCTAATTCCTGCTTTGGGCCCACCTTTTGCTGGAGGGCCCTGGGAACAGAGGCTTCCACTTTGGGGATTTTCCACCATGCCTGCCTTGGGTATTTAAGGCTCTACCCCTGCAAGATGAGAATAAACGCCATTCTCCTTGTAAGAATGAGACGCTGTCTTTGTCTTCATTTTACATCCTTAGCCCTTTGCCTCGGATCGTTATGAAGTTTGGTAGCACCATAGCCGCAAACACACCTGCGGCTTGCTACAAAAGACATGGCCAAGTCTGGAGTGAGTGAGACCACAGACTGAACCTGCCTCCTGACTAACCCCTTATCCCAGCATACTCATCACTATCAAATCCGTACTCTGGAGTGTTTATTTAGAGAGCCCTGAAGCCGTTATACTCTATGACTTACTGCAATAGCTTTGACTTTTTCTACTACAAGTATCACCAGAGCAAAGATGTTCCTTCCATTTAAAATAGATGACACCCACACAATAGTCAATGGAGAGAGAAGAAAGCTAGAAGCCCTCATCAGGCTCTGACAAGTGAAATCAGATTACTCAACACTTTAGAGGGTAGAACACATTAGCAGAGGCCCAACTATGCAAAGAAGCTACTGTTTTACTAAGCCTGATGAGAGCCAGGTGGTGGTGGTGGTGGCGGCGGCGCACACCTTTAATCCCAGCACTCAAGAGGCAGAGGCAGGCGGATCTCTGAGTTCAAAGCCATCCTGGTCTACAGAGGGAGTTCCAGAACAGCTAGAGCTACACAGAGAAGCCCTTGTTTTTTTTTTGTTTTGTTTTTGTTTTTGTTTTTGTTTTGAGACTGTTTCTCTGTTTAGCTTTAGAGGCTGTCCTGGAATTCGCTCTATAGACTAGGCTGGCTTCGAACTCACAGAGATCCATCTGCCTCTGCTTCCTGAGTGCTGGGATTAAAGGCGTGTATCACCAATGCCCGGCAAGAAACCCTATTTTGAAAAACAAAAGCAAAGGAACAACAACAACAACAAAAATAATAATTGGAGATGAATCTGGAAATAATTGGCTGCTTTTTAGGTGGTTATGTGGTAACAGACCATGTCCACAGGTAAGGGCCTGAAAAACCAATGACTTCTACATCCCAAATGGCAACAGGTAAGTTTGCAGGAGGCTTTAAAACAGGGATAAGATAAGCTTTTTCTGCATTGGCTGAAATCATACTTTAGGGTCTAGCAGCTGATTATTCTGCTGGCAAGGACTCAGTGTTCCTGTAACAGCACAGACACCAACAACATAGGAATGAGTGCTGTGTCTAGAGACTGACAGTAAAACATCAGTTTTGCATGATTTAAATATTTTTAAGTTTATTTTCAGAGGGAGGGTCAAAAGCATATGGACACTCTGTGGAGTGGGTTTTCTCCTTCCACTTTGTCTGGGTCTCAGGGATTGGACTAGTTCATCAGGCTTACACGGCAAGTCCAATTTCACATAATTTTTATGTGCCACACATGTTTTGGCTTCTGAGGAATAAGCAGCAAAGCACCCTTGTTGGCTTGTAGACATACACAAGCAAGCAATAGGTTTGCAGTCCTCTGCCTTAATTTACAAAGCTTTCCCAGTAAGCCCCAAATACACAACTAGTTTCACATGAAAATAAGATTAAAGGCGCTAGGCACAGAAATAAGAAAATAAATAGAACAAAGCAGACTTCAGAACTACATCTGAATACCCTTTTAAAGCCTGAAGCCTCTGCATATCTGTAAAGTAGTGATTACAGCTACTGGAACCATACTAATGAAGTCTCTGGATTCTGGAGCATCCCAAGAACACATACCTTGAACAAGTCTTCAATAAGACACCTCTTCTCTTTGTTTCAGCCACATAACCCACCTCCCTAATATGCTCCCCAAAATAGATTTCCTCGGTATTATTTATAATAGGAAAAAAGTAAAAGGGACTTCACTGGTTAAACATGTGAGCTACATACAGTTAAAGGTAATGGGTAGAGGTGCCAAGACAGAAAAAGGTTAGGAACACTATGACTCCCTTTTAACAGATACAAAAGTCAATACAAAAGCAGCAGGACAATACAATCACTTGGAATCCTTCTCAGAACCATTGCACATATGGTTCCATCTCTCACAGAAGCAAATTCTGTGAGAGAAGGTCCGGGACTGCTGTTCACCATAGCCATCCCTGAACCCAGAAGAAAGCGTACTGCACGGCAGATGCTCAGTAACCAGAAGTGAATGAACAAAATGCCCCAATGAGACCACTGTCAATATTCCAAGTCATTCAAAGGACCAGAAACTGTCAGCAAATATGATGGGAAAAAAAGGCCTTTGGGGTTGGGGCATAGCCTCATGGTAGAGTACTGGCTTGGCCTCTACGAGGCTTTGGATTTGATGCATATCCTTGCCCTTTTGCCCCTTCTGAACCGTTTTTATTCTTTGAACTGGTTAGCATTGTTTCCACTCTAATAAATGGATCGGGGCACAAAAAACATACCCATGTCTCCTGTAAAAAACCTGGACCACATAGCCTCTTCCTAGGGAGAGGAAGGTATTCTCTTCCTAGTTTTACACTGAGAACAAAGAACAGGGTTGAACTGAGCCATATGGAGCTTCTGTCTCAGGTGAGAGGATGGGAGGAAGTACACACTTAACAATTTGGTCTAAGAATACTTACTAGCCAGATAGTCATTATAAGTTTTACTTAGTTTTAGGTCATTGGAACTGGCCTGGAACTTGCTATGAGTTCAGGCTGGCCTTGAACTCACAAAGATTCAACTGCCTTTGCTTCCCAAATGCTGCTATTAAAGCTACTCCTGGCTACAATGTTTTGTTTTGTTTTAATTATTTAATTTTTGAGATTATAATTATATCATTTTTGCCTTCGAGACCTTTCTTGCTCTCTTTCAAATTCATGGCCTATTTTTCATTCATTGTTGATATCTATCTATCTACCTACCTACCTACCTACCTACCTATATATAAATACAGCTTGCTCAGTCTGTGTACCAGGGCTGACCATTTGGTGTTGGATATACAATTGGTGTGATCATCCCTGGGGAAGACTATTTCTCCTGCTCTCAGCATTCCTAAGTTGCCTGCAGGTTTTTTGTTTGTTTGTTTTGGTCTAGGGCTGAGGACTCCAGAGCTTTCCTCTGCCACATTAGCATGTCTGTAACTGTCCTTGTTCATCTCATCTTTAGACAACCATGCTGGTGAGGCTTTATGGATCTAGCTTACAGGGAGAGACAATCTCACAGAAAATTCCCTGTTCCTCTGACTCTTAAATCTTTCTGCCTCCTCTTCTAAAATAACCTTAGGTGCAAAAGTTGCATTGTAAAGTTTTTTTTTAAATAATGCTAATTAAACCAACACCCAGACTCTATGGTTTCCCAAGTTTTAACAGAAAGACTCAGTCAGGAAAGGAGAGAAGCCACCGCTAGCAAAGGATCTTCACTCCAGTGGCATTTTAACTTAGGAGGCATGTGTGGGCCTTAGTAGTAAGGGAGCATACTGCATCTCACCATTTCCACCTTAAGAGTCCACTGTGCACATACCACACTATAAAGGAACCTTAAAATAGGTTCAGTTCCCTTAGAACAAATAGCCTCTGGCTGAAGATAAAGCTACAGTATGTGTCTATCCTATGTCATAAGCATTATTATTAAGTCAGGTTCTTCAGGAGCCAGAAACAGAAACAAGTTTTATCTCCCCTGGGTCATTTAAGGATCACACACATCAGACCTGTTTACATGCAGGTGAGTGTTTTACCTCAGGAAGCTACAAGAAGTCATTGGCATGTTTGATGCCACATCTCACTGCTAATAACTAAAATTTGTGAAGGAAGTAAAAGCACACACAAACATCTGTCATACTGACAGTGAATAATATCTAGAAAAAACCAGTATTTTGGCTCATTGATTTTTCAAACATAAATTTCAAACTTCCAATGATGTAAGAGCTTCAAAGTCAGGGGCCAACAATTTAGCTTCACCTCCTTATCACTGTGTGTGTGTGTGTGTGTGTGTGTGTGAGTGTGTGAGTACACATAACTTTTTTCTTGAGATAGTGCTTTGCTAAGCAGCCATACTGGCCTTGAGTTTACAATCCTTTAGTCTCAAACTCTTGACTGCTGGGATCCCATGTACCACCACCACACCTAGCCTCTCTTTCTTTTCTTTCTTTCTTTCTTTCTTTCTTCCTTTCTTTCTTTCTTTCTTTCCTGTCTTCCTTCCTTCCTTCTTTTTTTTTTTTAATTTATTTTTCAAGTCAGGGTTTCTCTGTACCTGTCCTGGTACTAGTTCTATAGACCAGGCTGGCCTCAAACTCACAGAGATTCACCTGCTTCTGCCTCCCGAGTGCTGGGATTAAAGGCATGCGCCACCACCACCCGGCAACCTTTATTTCTTAAATTACTTTCAACAGAACAAGATATTTATTATCAGAGAAAAAAAAAGAAAGGTGCCACCTACTGGCTAATTCACAGAGTAACAAAACCAGAGCTCAAAGACTACCATAACAGACCAAAATAGTAATGAAGTGGCTGTGTGAGAAATGCCCTGGTATAAGGAATGAGCTCCAGACCAGAGTGTTCTTACTGGCAGGCCAGTGTGCTCTTTCTGACTTCCATGGGCCTGGAAGCAACCCAGAATGATGTCTGTGCATATTCCACATCCTCTACGAGACCCACTCAGTCATGAAGAGCTAGTGCAGGTCTCCAGCATGCTGGATACAGGTGCTGGAGAGATAGGTCAGTGGTCAAGAGCATTGACTGTTTTTCCATAGGACCCAGGTTGGAATCCCAGCATCTACAGGGATGCTCAACACTCTGTAACTTCAGTTCCAGGGGATCCAGTACTCTCTTCTGGCCTCCAAAGGCACAAAATACTCAAACATACAAGATGAGTGTTTTTTTTGAGGCAAGGTTTCTCTGTGTAGCCTTGGCTGTTCTAGAACTAGCTCTGTAGACCAGGGTGGCCTCAAATTCAGAGATCTGCCTGCTCTGCTTCCTGATGTATGGGATTAAAGTCATGTACCACCTTGTCACAGCTTAAAATGGATCTTAAAAAAAAAAAAAGACAGTAGAGACAGACTGACACACTAGTATCAAGGCTCACTGTGGCTGCTTTGCTGCTTGAGTCTGAGATGAGGGAACAGGAGCAGACCAGCTGCAGCCTCTGGCACTGATCACATGAAACTGGGGACAGGTACAACACAGAAGTAGTGAGAACAGCACCCAAAAACCCTCTTCACAAGCTAGATGGGGACAAGAGAAAGGCCAAGGAAGCCTGGTGACTGCAGAACTCAGGGGTGGGAGTGGCACTTAAGAAGAAAATTCCATCTAAAACCCACTGGTTCAGAGATAACTGTGGAACCCAAGAAAAAAGCTGTGGGAATCATATATGGAAGCCCATTCCATCATGCCAAGAGTCCAAAGAGCTCAAATCACTCCTATTGTCTATAAGATATTATCTTAAGGGCTACAGGATGCCCTGGCCTCCTGGTGAATGGTTCCTATCTAAATAACAATAGACTTAGGCACAGGTGAGTTTACACTCATCCTGAAGGCCAAGTAGTACATGCAGCTACTGAGTGTCTTTAGGATTAAGGAAAGTAACTGCTATTTGCCCTATATAGATGATAACAGAAGTCTTCTGCCACTGTCCCCACCTTTGGTTGATTACTTAAAATGGTGTATCAATTAACTGGGTGGCATTCAGTATGGACTGAAACTGCCCTCCTGACACTATCCTATGTCTGTCTTTCCTTTAACGTCAATAGCTGGCCCCTTGATCCACACTCCCCCCTCAGGAATGGACGTGGGGCTGCTCCCTACTAGTCCCGACTGCAGCCCCACAAACACCAGTTCACGACATATAGCCCCACAACGTAGGGCTAATACAGTTGGTCCACGACAAAAAGCTACAAGCAGGACACATATGAGAGCAGTGACACTGAGTGAGTAATACTGAGGGTGCACAGTTTGCCTTCCACTTCTCCAGAGCCTCAGAGAACTTCAGCAGACAGATGGAAAGTCTTTAGACCCTTCTAACATGAATAACAGCACAAACCGGTAAGCTCAGAAAATCTCTGGCACTCCAGGTAAACATCCCCTTTACTCAGCCAGCTAGACCTAGGCAGTCTCCTCCAGGACACCTGTATTGGTTCTGGGCCACTCCAGTCAGCTGGGAAAGAGGAGGAGAGGATTCCTCCAGCCAGCTGGGAAAGAGGAGGAGAGGATTCCTAAGAGGTCAAGCATCCACCTTCTGCACCAAGCTCATAGGTGTGGTCAGTGCTTACCTTCTCAATGTCCACAAGCTCAGTCTCGTAGATCTCTGCAATCGTGATGTGGTGCTTGGCTGCGATTGTAAACCTTCCCTAGGGGAGAAAGCAGAGTCATACACCTGCTTTATCTACACAAAACTATAATCAGTTTGGGGGCAGGAAAAAATACAAGTCTAAAGCAGCTCAAGGACTCCACCCCACAGCCATTCAAGCAATGCAATGTCTTACCATGTCTGTGTAAATGTCGATGGCTGCATTTAAGCAGTTGATAGCCTCTGAAGCGTGGGCATTTAAGAAAAACAATGAAAAATTCATTCAGTGAAAGAGGGTTCAGCTGAGCCTGTTTCCTGGCTGCTACTACTGATGGTAAGGAGGTAAAATTTGGGGTAGTGGGTGGGCAGGCTGGTTAGTGGGAGCAGATGTAATCATGCACAGTCCAGCTTCATTAGCGTGGCTTTGTTCCTAGCAGCTGCACTGGGACTTAAAGCAGCTGCAGTAATACTAGCTCAGTAACTCTTAGGGGGTCCATCCAGGTGGCAGTTCTATTACAAAGGAAACAAGACCACAGGGATTGCCACCCAAACTGGTAAATGAAACTGCTACCTATATGGTAAATGCGGCCTTCATTAATATCATGTGTGTTTATATAATTTTGGAAAATGTCACCTCTTCACAAGGAAGACCATTTCAATAGTCTCCACTCTTCATGAGGCCAGCATCAAAAGCACTTTGTAACTCTTAAGCCAAATATGTAAATGTGTATACTGTTCAAAGACACTAACTTTTGGTACACTAAAAGTTACCTAAAAGTCACATTGGTACCATGAAACGAAGGGAAAACTTTACAATGACAAAGCTAATAAATTATATTAGTTTCTTAAAACATTGTACCAGGAAGTGTCTTGTCATAATAACAGTGGCTGACAGCACCAAGTTTGCCTTCAGTTTGAAAGAAACAGCAAGGAGGCAAAAACTGGACTGGAGGAACAGAAAAGTGACTAGAACGACAAAAATGAAAAGCGACTTTTGCCTACAGTGTGTTTAAAAATGAACACTCACTGCTACACCTTACAAATGACAGCAAAGCAGAGAGAGATTATTTATAATACCACTTAGAGAGAGAGATTATCTATAACCTACTTAGGCCCAGCATTCCCACATCAGCACTTTTCTTTCCTGTGTTTTGGACATGTTTCTACATACACAAGGTTTTTTCTTGTTTGTTTTTGTTTTGCAGAAATTGTAGCCATATAGCCAGATGTTGGTGGCACTCTGGAGGCAGAGGCAGGCAGATCTCTTATGAGTTTGAGGCCAGCCTGGTCTACAGAGCGAGTTCCAAGACAGCCTCCAAAACAATAGAGAAACCCTGTCTCGAAAAAAAAACAAACAAACAAAAAAAAAAAAAAAAAAAAGAAGAAGAAGAAATTGTGGCCACATAACACTCAGATCCTTAATTAGCATGTGAACATTATTTACCAGGTCAACAAACATTCTATGAAACCAAGTACTTTGGTTTCTTTGAGGCAGGGTCTCACATCCCAGGTTGGTCTGCAACTCCCAAGTCTCCAGCCTCAGTCTCCCAAGCACAGGGATCACAGGTGTGTGTCACCATAACCAGCCCCAAACCAGGGACTTGGTCGCTTGTATGAAATTCTACATATGGAGTCATTCTGCTCATAGCCTCTCAGACCCACTGTGCCCCGTCTCTCACGTTTGGAAATAAAAGTATAGTTAACCTTTATACAAAAAAAGCTTGATGACATTTTTCTTCGGGATATATTCCTAGAAGTTTAGATTTGTGTGTCAAACAAAACAGACAACAGAAGAAGACTCAAAGACAACTATGTACATGTATGGGATTTTAATAGCTTTAGTTTAATCCTTCTCAAAAAAGAAGTAACATTTGCAAAAATTTCACTAATTTGACATCCAATATTCTTTCCTATAAAAAAAAGAAAAGCTTTGGAAAGAACTTAGAAAAACAGTGAAAAGAGTGCTATGTGGTTAAGACACCTTTTTAACCACTGGATACTACACGCCTTTGCTAAGTGAAATACACTTAGAAGGCTGGGAACACCAAGCTTTCCTTCTTCATTCACAAACATATTTCATGAAGATGAGATAAGGTGCCTGTAATCCCAGCACATGAGAGGCAGAGGGAGAGGCAGAGGCAGGAGAGTGCAGAGTCAGCTTTTGCTACATGATGAAAAACTGTCTCAAATGTCCCTCAACTCCTCCAAATTGATGCCTTTATGATTAGAGTAGACATTATTAAAACAACCAAAATTTCTTTCTTATCCTATAATGCAAGAATTCTTATTAGCAGGACACAGCATGGCACGCCAACCTCAATACCACAGGAAACAATGCTGGTCAGTGACACAGAGCCACCCAGTGGCCTTACCTTGAGGGTCTGCCTTCTTATAAGCATTTCCAGCATCCACAAAGCTGGTAGCAGAGTCATGTTTGCTCTGAAGCTGCATGTGGAGCTTGGCGGCTTGACAGAACGCATTTCCTGCAGCTGAAGAAGATGCCATGGTTAAATAGTAAGGAACAGCCTTCCCAAAGAAGACACAAGGTCCCACACAGAAAAGGTACAGGTCTCTAAAAAGAAGGCTGCAGCCAGAGAGACATGCATCAAGACAAGTGCATCTAAGTGTTGGTTACTTTTCCTTGGTAGTTCTAGAGGACTGGCCAAGCATCCCAGACACGAAACCACCTTTTTTTTGGCCCACCACTCAATGACTGACAGCCAGCATTTAGGATCTTAAGCTCTGTCCCACATGATAAAGAAGGGGAACTTAGCTTCACACAGTTAAAGAAAGGCCAAACACTAAAGCCAAGGCTATTCTCTACTCATTTCTCAACCCCAGTGTCCATGTCGCTCAGGTGTCATTGTTTGAGCTGCTCCACTAGGAAAATCATGACTTAGAAGGCACAAAACCTTAAGGCAATAGTTTTCAACCTTCCTAATGATGTGACCCTTGAATATACTTCCTCATGTTGTGATGACCCCCAACCATAGAATTATTTTCATTGCTACTTCATAACTGTGATTTTGCTACGGCTATGGATAGTAAATGTCTGTGTTTTCTGATGGTCTTAGGTAACCCCCGTGAAAGGATCATTCAACCTCCGAGGGGTCGTGCCCACAAGTTGAGAACCACTTCAAGTTTAAAATACTTGGGGGAAGGAAGATGTGGTTTACTAAGACACGGTCTTGCCTTCCCTGAAGCTGCACTCACAATCCTTTTCTGTGTCAGCCTCCCAAGTGTCAGAACTACAGACAGGCATGTGCTGCTACCATGCCCAGGCTCATGTTCTGAAAACTTGATCTCCAGCTGGTGGTGCTGCTTTGGTTAGTTCTAGAAGCCATAAGAGCTGTGCCTTAATGAAAAACAAGGTCACCTAGGGCTGGGGCTGAGGTTTGTCAGGGTCACCTTCCTTTCCTTGCTCTTGCTTCCTGTCTACAGTATGGCAAAGCCGCTCTACCACCACTCCAGAACATTCTACCCAGGCAGATGAGGTCAAACAAGCACTGACTAAGCCCCTGAACCTGTGAGCTAAGTAAGCCTCTCCTCCTTCAAGCTGTTCTGGTATTCTCCTCACAGCTAGAGGCCAATCACAAAGCAGTGTACTCTGCTAAAAAACCACTTGCTTTAAATTTACCCGTATGAAATAAAACTTTCAAGTCTATGAAAGCCTCAGCTGTCTCCCTTGTCCCAAATACCCTCTTCACAGGCATTAACCTAATTCCCACGTGGACCTCTGATCATCAAGGAAAGGAAGCCACACAAATCCTGTAGCCTGCTCCAGTTTAGTTCTTGTCCTGGGCCTCTGTTTCTGACACCAGAGAACACATGATATTTAGGAAACATTTACTACTTAGCATGACATGGGTGCTGTTGTGGTCTGAATGTTGGTGTCCCCACTTCATATTGGAGTCTAATACCCAATGTGATAGTATTACTCACTAGGGCCTTTAGGGAGTTGTTAATCCATGAGTATTCCACACTTACAGTGGAATTGGTACCAGCATAGAAGATACTGAAAGGAGCAAGTTGCCTTGTGGGATGAAACAAGAGGATGCCATCTTGGAAGCAGAGAGGAGTCCTCACCAGATACTGAATTTGCTGGCACCTGGATCTTGGGCTTGTATTTTATAAATTACTCAGATGAAGGGATTTTGTTCCAGCAGCAGAAAAGCACTAAAAGAGACACTGAGCAACGAGAACTAGCCTTAGGGCTAGAACTGGATCAGAACAATCCCTGCTGGCAACTGAGGAGCCACACAAGCAGTTAAAGACTGAGAAGCGCCAAGGCCAGGCTAGATGCAGGAACAGCCAGCAGAGTCCATCAGGAGCTTTGATGGGCTTTGCCTTGGAAGAGTATAGTGACCTGGACCTGCCATGAAGTTTTGGGAAGGCCTGGCTCTGGAAGCACTGGTGCTGGCCACTTGCATTCCTGCAGATACATCTCTCCTAGGCACATCAATGTACTCCATTTCTCACTTCTTCACAACCCCCACCAGCATCTCACTTTCTACAGTGTTCCTACCTAGCCCTCCCCTGCTGCTCCTTTGAAAGCTAACAGTTGGTGCTGGTTTTACCTTTTCATGCCACTACTTTATCACTTGGAACACATATTCTGGCCACTACTAAGAAGGGCAAGTATCTCTCAGCCTGGAAGTATCTTTACAGGAGAATAACCTCTGGGAAGTTACCCAATGGTCAGGCTTAGTTTGAATAGCGGCTGAAAAGCATATTAGCTTATCATTATAAAAGGACTTCTAAAATTACAAGAGACAAAATGGTGTCATAATCACTACTAGTGCACCACTGCTTTAGTTTCAGGGCCTCATGTGTTTATTCAATTAACAAATAAATATACTGAATATTTACTGTATCAGAGACACAATGTGGACCCTGGAGATGCAGTCAGAATGGAAACATGTGAGGGCCACCATGTGAGGAATACATGTAACATAACTAAAACACCACATAACTTCCATGTTTCTGCTAGGTGCTAGTGTGGGCAGTGGGGAAGAGTAGTTTCCAGGAAGGAGATTATTGTTCTAAAGAGTAGCTAAAAGACAGCTGGCTGAGAAGACAGCATCTGAAGATGGGCCTGACAAAAGCAACAAACAAGGCAAGTCTGCAGACAGAGGTAAGAGCACACGCCAAGGTTCTGGGGTGAGAGCCAGGAGCATGAGCATGAGCCAGAGAGGTCAGAAAATAGAAGAAGGCAGTCCTGGAGGGTCAGTGTGCAAACCCAATATATGACCTGACTTCCTCAGCCTCGGGAAGACTGACTGGGAGCTAAGCATGGTGTCACAGGCCTACTACCAAGCATCTGGGAGACAAGGGAGGAAGATGTCTGGCTCCAAGTACAAGATCTGTCTGGGCTTATAATGAGCTCCAGGACAGCTCAGGCTACAGTCAGTCAGACACTGTTCAACACAAAACTGAAAAAGGGCGGAACACAGGGACATTGAGGACACCACCCCAGCAACAGACAGAGGCAGGGTACATGGAAGCCTCCACAAGTATGTGGAGGACAAGGACCTTTCCAAGTGAATTTCCTAGGATCTGGCCTTCAGAGAAATCACTCTTGGGTAAGATCACTTTTCATCTGTGACTGCAGGACTTGAGTAGGAAAGATGGGCTTCAGGGATGATTCTGTTTATCTTTCATTTGTTCTTCAGTAAAACACAAGGTGGGCATAAATGCTTTTGAAACCCTTTCATCTCCCTTTTAACAAAAGCTCTACTGCAAAGAAGGCTGATAAAGGAACTTCAGAGTCAGATGCAGCCTTTCAGATCCACCCAGCTCAAAAGCATCTTCTTTGAAACAAAGTGTCTGCCTTAAAGGTAATGGGAAATAGCATCTGGAAAAAGGCAGGAGGCGTTTTGCACCTTACAACAGCTGTTTGCCAAGCAGGAGACCCATGTTCTTTCTGGCCCAACGCTGCCTCTACATTCACTTGCATAAGGATCCCATCACCATCTGAGCTATAGAAGTCTCTTTCTCCATGGGAAAAGGAGACATTTTCCTCTTCAATTAGTGTTAGCAAGACCAATCCTTTCAGACAAGGAGAAAAAGAATCTTAGTGTGAGGGCTTACCTTAAAGAATGTGCTAGCTCATGAACTCGCAGACGCTGAAGCAGCAAGTTTGGGACCTGCATGGGTCTGCATGGATGTTCTGCATATGTTATGGCTCTTAGCTTGGTGTTTTGTGGTACTCCTAATAGTGAGAATGAGTGTTTCTTTGACTTTTTGCATGCTCCTGGAACTTTTCTTCCTATTGGGTTGCTTTGTCCAGTCTCATTATGAGGGGTTTTGCCTTGTATCTTGTTTTATCCTGTTGGTTTTTGCCTCTTGTAAAGCCTGCTCTTTTCTAAAGGGAAGCAGAGGAGAAGTGGATCTGGGGGAGACGGGAAAAAAGAGGGATCTGGGAGGAATGAAGGGAGGGGAAACTGGTATGGATATATTGTATGAAAGAAGAATCTTCTTTTTTAGAAGTCTTATTTACTCATTATGTCTACATTGTTCTGCCTGCATGCCGGAAGAGGGCACCAGATCTCATTACAGATGGCTGTGAACCACCATGTGAATACTGGAAATTGAAATCAAGGCCTCTGGAAAACCAGGCAGTGCTCTTAACCTGAGAGTCATCTTTCCAGCCCCAAGGAATATGTTTTCAATAAAAAAAAAAATCAGAGAAATTCTATTATGTTACAATTTTATTTCAAAATATTCTCATAATTTGAAAGAAAATATTTTTTTCTCTTGATATGCTTGCCTTTCTAAACTTTTTATCCATAGCTTGCATCTGCATATGTCTAAAATATTTTTACAGTCAGTTAGCTTCCATTTATTAACTTTTAGTATTTTATACTGAATGCACAATAAACCCAAATTCTTTGAAAAAAAAAAAGTACTAGCTAATGGGGCTTATGTTGTCACTCAGTTCTCAGTGAAATCAAAGTAGACAATTGCTTCGAAATACTCAGCGCATGCTAAGGCATTTCTATCCATCTTGTTAGTTCTCAATGAGTTTCCTTATAATTATGGCACTGTATTTACTGGAATACAATTTTTTTGTTGCATAACATATAACTTTTAATGGATATTTTAAATGATCTTAACATGCCTATGGGCTCCAGGGATTACACAAACTGCATATAAATAAAATATTTAAAATTCTGTTTACTCAATTTGTCTCTCCACTGATTCTGGAACACAATTCTAAGAAGCATAACCACCCTTCCTAGTCCATGAAATGCTTCTTTTAGATTCCACAAGCCTGCTGTACTGGTGGCTTGCAGAAACTAAGGCAAACATTGTCCCAGTGGTCAACCTTGAAACCAGGTTAGCTATCTGAGATGAGGATCCTCTCAGCACCAATGCCTGCCTCGGGGACCAGCAGTCTCACTCTTTAAAGGGAATACATAGTCCAGTCTTCCTACAAAATTATGTTTAAAGTATTTGCCTGATAAGTAAACAAAATGTTGTACATACCACTCCAATTCTTGGCCATCTTGAACATATTTGCGGCTCTGGTATACATTTCACATGCCTCTTCTATTCTCGTGTTTCCTCTAAGAGAAATTTAAATACGAGGTTAAACTTGCTATTGTTAATAACCATCCACATCTCTCCTCCCTCCCTGAAACAAGATTATTTTATTATTTGTTATGTATTATTTTCATTACATTATTATTGTAACCCTGAAACACTCAATGAGCTCTTCCGTGCATGAGACAAACTAGAGAATCTTAACAGCTAATACTGTCCTTGACCCCAAGTTCCAGATGAGGAAGCTGAGGAATCCTAAGTTTACTGTCCTGGACCACATACTAGATATCATAAAAATGACACCTTTACAAAGATCTGGCAAATCCAGAGTCTACAACCTTAACTAGAGTGTCCCATGTATAAGAAATGCAAGTTTTGGGTTCAGTGTTTAAGAACACTTGTTCTTGCAGAGGTCCTGGGTTTGGTTCCTATTACTTATATGGAAGCTCACAGCCATCTGTAACTCCAGTTCCAGGAGAATCTGATACCCTCTTGATAGGCATACATACATGTAGGCAAAGCACTCATACACGCAAAAATAAATATGTCTAAAAGTTTTAGAAAAGCAAGTTTTCTGTCAAGCTAGGTAATGGATTTCTTGCCATTCTTAACAGTTTAGCACAAAACCTAAAAGCCAGATGTGGTGGCCCAGGCCTGTAACCCCTTGCCTTTGGAGTGGCAAAGGCAAGAGGATGGTGAGTTCCAGGCCAGCCTGAGCTCAATGGTGAGACCTTGTCTGAAAAGCAACCACTCAACCCCCAGAAAAGCCACAAAATTGTCAGCTCTGGCAGGGGCCAGTCTGTTTCCAGCATGAAAGAACCTCAGCGCCCCATCCTCACCAGGTACAGAAAAGCACTGTGTAAACATCTTGAGAAGAGGATGCTTCACAAGCAGCAAAGAATGCATGTAGTTCTAGAAAATTCTTTATTGGGCAGCTAATTCCTACTGATGCATAGCTTAGTTTTTCTTTATTTTTAACTACAAAAATTATTTTATGTGTATAAGTGTTTTGTTGCCACGTATCTTAGAAGGGGCATCAGAACTCTCTGAACTGGAGTTACAGATGGTTGTTACCTACCATGTAGATATTGGGACTTGAACCCAGGTCTTCTGATAGAGCAGCCAGTACCCTTAACCACTGAGCTATCTCTCCAGCCTCTAGGGAATATCTTTATACACTTAGCAATTTCTTCATATATAAAGGCAAATTAGTCTTTGGTGATTCACCTAGAGTTTCTGAATTCAGCTCTGCTTCTAATTAGCTCAGGTCCTTCCATAAAAGACATTTGTCTGTCTGTCTACACTGCAAAAATCAAATCTCAGAGGAACACCAAGGACCAAGAGACTCTGACTGTGTAGCACATACAATGAGGACTTCAGAGTGGAGTGTGGAAACAGAGGTGAAAGGGAGTGGAAGAAGGAAGACAAGCACATCTCAGTAAGCTCAGTAGGTCATGATCAGTGAACTTCTAAAGGTAAAGCTAGGGCCTGTGTGGTAGGATCTTTCTTCTTTGCTCCACTGCCAAGCAAGCACACACCATTCTTCTCCTACCTACAGACGTCCACCATGTAAGAACAGTAAAGGATCACCACACCAGATGGCAGCACCTTGATTTTTCAAGTTCTACTCTCCAGAATTGAGAAGTAGACTTCTCTTCTTCCTTTAAACTACTCAGTCTCAGGTATTCTGATGTCACAAACCAGACTTAAGACATCAAGCCAAGAGTGTTGGGGGAAAGTCAGGAAGGGGTGTCACAGGCAAAGGGTGTGTTGTTTGATTTGGGGATGGCTACTGTCATGGTTGTACAGCTCCACTATGCAAAGATTTTTAAAAATCAGCAAACACTTCAGAGAGGTAAACTACCTGTCAGGTGAATTATATCTCAATAAACTGATACTCCTGCATGCCAAATAAAATAACCTGGGGCCATGTCACACAAGGAATGACAGAGTGTCATCTAGCTGTTCCAAAACTGAAGAGGCAAACCAAGCAATGTTTTTAACCTCAGCCTTTAAATCTCTTTCCTCTACTTCAAATCTACAGTAATTTTTTTCTTTTTAAATATTTATTTATTGTATATACAGTATTCTCTCTATATGTATGCCTGCAGGCCAGAAGAGGGCACCAGATCTCATTACAGATGGTTGTGAGCCACCGTGTGGTTGCTGGGAATTGAACCCAGGACCTCTGGAAGAACAGCCAGTGCTCTTAACCTCTGAGCCATCTCTCCTGCTCTCCCCCTGCCCCCCCACACACACATTAACTTTTCTAAAAAAGATTTATTTTCTTTATGTGTATGAGTGTTTTGCCTGCATTATGAATGAGCACCATTTGTGTGCCTGGTGCCCACAGAAGTTAGAAGAGGGTGCCAGGTCCCCTGAAACTGGAATTAGAAGCTTATGAGTTGCTGTGCAGGCACTGGGAACTGAACCCACATCCTATGGAAGAGCCAGTGCTCTTAGGCTCTGAGCCATCTCTTCAACCCATCTACATCTCTTTTCTTTTCTTTTTTTAGAGCAATGAACGAACAGGCTTCCCTAGTGGAAAATTCCTCATGAGAAGTTTCTCACTTTTAGTCACAGCTCCACAGAGTTAACACAAGCTAGCCTTTTTCCCATGTCTTGTTTTTCTATCAAGTACCAGGAATCTTTAACTGTAATTATAGTGTAGTGCAGCCATTCTTATTAAGTTTCTAAATAAAACTAGCTTAATTAAAATGTACCTTATCCTACTTTCAAGTAGAGATGCAAACAACAAAACTCCTGTGCTGTGCTAAGTTCACACCAGATATTCCACATCAGGCCTCCCCCCCCCCCCCCCCCCGCTATGTATCGTTATAATAACCAGAGGGCACTGCCTTCATCTCACAAGAGACACTGGCATCTGGAGGCCAGCGGCTCACCTTCATCACTCAGCACAGGCTGGCAGTGCGGCTGGCTCCTGACTTCAAATTTAGAGATCTTCGTGAAAAGATTGAATGAGGCAGCTGGATTAGATCAACAGACACTTACCTGTCCTGAACAGCATTACCACAAGCATTCTCAATCCTAGAAAAAGGGGCTGGAGAGCTGGCTTAGGGGTTAAGAACACATACAGCTCTTGCAGAGGACCTGAGTTTGGTTCCCAGTACCCACACTGGGTGGCTCACAACAGCTTGTAACTCTAGATTTGGATCCCATGCCTCTGACTTCAAAAGGCACCTGCACCCATGTACACTTTCCCATGCATAGATACACAGAAGTACACATAAAAATCAGTCTTAAAAAACAAGTGAAGAATGGCTGAGAGGCACTTGAGAAAGTGCTCAACATCCTTAGCCATCAGGGAAATGCAAATCAAAACAGCTCTGAGATATCATCTTACTCCTGTCTGAATGGCTAAAATAAAAAACACCAATGACAGTTTGTGCTGGAAAGGTTGTGGAGAAAGAGGAATACTCCTCCACTGTTGGTGGGAGTGCCAACTTGTACAGCCACTTTGGAAATCAGTATGGAGATTCTTCAGAAAAATGGGAATAATCCTATCACGAGACCCAGCAATTCCACCCTTAGGCATATCTCCAAAAGATGCACATTCATACAACAAGGACATCTGTACCACTATGTTCATAGCAGCATTATTTGTAATAGCCAGAACTTGGAAGCAACCTAGATGCCCCTCAACTGAAGAGTGGATAGAGAAAATGTGGTACATTTACACAATGGAGTACTATTTAGTAAAAAAAAACAATGGAATCCTGAAATTTGCAGGCAAATGGATGGCACTAGAAGAAACCATCCTGAGTGAGGTAACCCAGTCACAAAAAGAGAAACATGGCATGTACTCTCTCATTTATGGATTTTAGACATAGATCTGGGGAGTGCCAGCCTACAATCTTACTGCCAGAGAGTCTGGGAAACAAAACCTTCATTCAATGGCTGATGGAAGCAGAGTCAGACTCCTATAGCTAAACACTGAGCTGAACTCAAGGAACCCAGTGACAGAGAGGGAGGACTGATGACCAAAGGGGTTAAGACTGGGCTGGTTTAGCCCCCAGAAACAGCTGACCTGACAAGGGTTACCTCTTGAATCCCAGACTGATGGCTGGGAATCCAGCATGGGACTGATCAAGACCTACTGAATGTGGACATCAGTGAGGAGGCCTAGGCAATCTAGTGGGCCTTGGGTAGTAGATCAGTATTTATCCCTCACATACAAATGGACTTGGGGTGCCCATCCTACAATGAGAGATGCTCTCTCATCCTGGACTCTTGGGGGGAGGGTCTAGACCTTGCCCTGGATGAAATGACAGACTATGGATACCCCATGGAGGGCCTCACCCTCCCTGGGAAATGAAGGGGTACGGAGGGGGTGGTGGGAGGGCATGGGAGGAGGGGAGGGAAAGGGAGAGGGACCTGGGATTGACATGTGAAGCAACCTTGTTTCTAATTTAAATTTAAAATAATATATATATATATAAGTAATATACAGACTTGAAAAAAAAAAAAACAAGTGAAGAAAGCCAAGCATGGTAGCATATGCCTATAACCCCAATATTTGGAAGGTACAGGCATAATGATCAGGATTTTAAGGTCATCCTCAGTGACTTTGAGGCCAGTCTGTGCTACATGAGAACCTGTATCAAAACAAATAAACAACACAAACAAATAACAACAAAACATCTAAGGAAGACTCATTATCAAAGAGCGAGGAAGAGAGAGAGAGACAGAGAGAGAATACAGTCTGGGGATGTGACTCAGCTGGTAGAATGCTTGCCTAGCACACACAATGCCCTGGGTTTGATTCTCACCCAATCCATATAAACAGTACATGGTAGCCCGTACCTGTAATACCAGCATTTGAGAAGGTAAGGCAAGAGTATCAGAAATTCTAAGTCATTATCCATCATACAATGAGTTTAAGGCCAGCATGGGCAGCATGAGACTTTGTCTCCAAAGCTGTGAGAGGTACTTTAGGAGGCCATATAAAAACAAAAGGCAAGCTGCTGATAGGGTAAAGATTCCTGCCATACAAACCTGGCAACCTAAGTTCAATCCGCAACCCCATATAAAGATGCAAGGAAAGAACAGACTCCACAAACGACTGTAACTGTGGACCTTTTGTAAATGTCTTTAAAAGCACCTCACTTACTTCATGTACATGAACATTAAATATTCCAAGTTTTAAAACAATTCAACTAATAGCTACCCTAAGCTCCACAGGTAGAATATTCTTGGAAACAACAGATTGTGAAAACAATCTCTGCTATGAGGTAATACTATGTCAGCACACAGCACTAAGTGGCATGAAGAAAGCTGAACTGAGCTAAAGTCAGTGTCGTTTAGCATTAGGGGCTTCTGACCTTGAACAAGGAAACACCTTCTGCTCCAAGAAAGGAAACACAAGCAGGCACAAGACCTGCCTGCACTTGGAGGCCCCAGCCCGACCCCCCTTTCTTTTCTGAGGTAGGAGCTTCTTGGTCACTTACTGAGCAAACAGCTGCTGAGGTGAGTATGTGCCACATGACACCAAGGAGGGAGGTCAGAGAGCTCACAGAAACCTCATGCTTTGGGGATGCAGATGCCTGCGACAGCACATCCAGCCCCAACCCTGTTCCACTCTGGTCAAGCCCCAAGGCAGCCCACTAAGGGTCAGTGAACAGCAAAACTGCCAAAACCCAATTAATCCCCAAATCCTCTGAAGTCCTAGTTTTCCCCACCCTGATTAATCACTGTTTGGAGCACGCAGCCACACTGGCAACTATAATACACACTATTTTAAAGCTGTGGGTGGGAGGAGGGAGGTTCAAAGTAGACTTGTGGGAATTAATGGCACACACACATCATGAGATGTACCCAAAAGGAAAAGGTGACAACTGCAGAGGCAGAAATAAAGCTGCTTCTAAAATCACAAGATATTAGAGTAGGAATATCTCAAATAATGGCAGTTACAGCACTGTACCACTGTACATGCACAACCAGAAAGAATTCAGATCTATAATTAGGATAACCTGAGGGCTATCCAGCCACACCAAACTACAGGGACAAGGACCACTGTGTGCTATTGGGGCCATGGTGAGGTGGGGGCGGGGTCTGTCACCCAGAACAATGCTTCTTCACTAGCAGGAATATCTCCTTAGCCTAACTTGTAGGGAGAGGTCAAGCAGGGCCTGGCACAAAGGTTACAATGACAATGCTAGCTGCTGTGTGAATGGAAGAATCTGTCTACATCAATGCTTTGTGTTGCTGCTGGTGGTGGTTTCACTGTCGTTAGGTTTTATTATTTTGAGTTTTTTGGGGGGCGGGTATTGTTACTGAAGTCGGTTTTGACACAAAGTCTTGCTCTACATAACCCATGAAAAGCCTCAAAAAATCCCTCTGCCTCTCCAGTCCCAGGATTACAGGCATGCAGTAGTGAGCCCAGCTCCACAGGACAGTTTTTAATAAGTATATCTGTCCCTCAAAATAGCAAACAAAAACAGAAAATACCAAAAAAGGAGAGACAAATTCACTCTCTGTTTAAAAGTATCTCTGCCACAAATACATAAAAAGAGAGAGAAGATAAAATAACAATAAGGAAGTCTGAAAAGGTCATAAGGAATCATACTATTAACTATCTACCTTAAAGACCTACAATGCAATAAGTCTAGATAAATAAACATATATAGTTTGCATGAATATTTTCATTTTGGTTGACATACTCCCTCTAGGAGCCAAAGACCATCTAAAAAAACCCCTAACACCAGGCATGAAAAGCCCTCTTGTGCTGCTGGTTGGCCAGGGTCTAAAACATCACAGGCTATTAATAATGCCTTTGGGAGGGTTTAGAGAAAAGGGAAGGGGAGAAATAATATAATTATATTATAATCTCAATGATATAAAAAACAAAATATAAAAAATAGCACACCTGCCTTATGTATGTTAACTGTGTGATAGTGTTATGATTTGAAAGGTAAATGTCCCCACAGGCTCACGTGTTTGGGCATGGCTAGTTACCTGTTGGTGCTATTTTAGAAGGTTGTGAAACCTTTAGGAGTTAGAACCTTAATGAAGGAAGTGAGTCACTAGGAGTTGTCCTTGAGGTTCGCAGCTGGACCCTGCTTCCCGTACAGTCTCTGCTTCCTGTCCCAGAGGTGAGGAATCCCAGACACATAGTACTGTTGTCGTGAAACCATCTACTATCACACCTCCACCATGATGGACTTCTCTTAAACTATGAGCCAAAGAAATCCTTCCTAAGTTTTTTTTATCAGATACTCTGTCACAGCAATAAGTAAATAATATAGAAATCAGTACCAGAAGTGGGGTTAATTAAGATGACTGCTCTGATCATTTAGCAGAAATATGGTGGAATTTGGAGGTACAGGTTTGCAAACCCTTAGAGTGCTATAAACAGAGCTTAATGTGCCATTGCAGTGGGGATAGAGAAGGCTAGAATGCTGATATATATGTGAACAGTGAAGGTATCACCAAGTTTCTGAGGGAAACAAGGACTCTAATAGGAACAAGGCCATTTGTAGCATATTCTAGCAAAGAATGTGGCTATGTTCTACCTGTCCTGAAAATTTGAGTGAGGGTGAATTAAAAAGTAATGGATTATGTATTTTGTAAAACTCCAAGACACGATAGCATTTGAGGCTACAGAATGGTTACTGCTTGATACTCTTAACCAGATTCATGGTAGACAAGTAGAACAAAATGATCTGAAAAATGTAGCTTAGAGAGGAAAGGAATAGGAGCAGTTTAAAAGCTGTGGGTTACATGGGTTTGGAGAAAGCATCTGCAAGTGTTAAAGACTCATGCCATGAAAGAGAAACTGGACACTGAGTGGATAGGAAAAGTGCCTTGGAGGCAGGGCCATACCCACCAAGAACTCCAGAACTTGTTTGAAAAACTTGTATTTTAAAACTATTTTTATTCTGTATAGAAGTTCACTGAGATGTGTAGACTTTAAGTCTAGATAATCTTATTGGTTTTTTTCTCCCACACATTCTTTACAAGAAAGCTTTAATAAAATCTTTTATGTGTACTTTTTGTGTGTAAGAGTGCAGATGAGTGTGTAATGGACAGAGGGCACTCACTTTCAGGAATCTGTTCTTCCCTTCCATCTGGTTAAGTAGGGTCTCTCTTGTTTTTGCTGGTAGGCTGCATACTCCAGATTTGCTGGTCCAAGAACTTCCAACTGATTTTCAGATCTCCATCCCATATCCCAACTCACAGATGCATGCCACCACATTGTCAACTACTTAGTGAATTCAAGACCAGTGTGGATTACATGATACCTTGTCTTAGAAAGAAAGAAGGTGATGGGGAGAAGAGAGGAGAGAGAGGGAGGAGAGACTTCAGCAGAGCCTCCAGGACATGTTGCTCTAACAGACCCATCTAGGGAAGTGCTCTACTAGGCTTAGACCATGGCAGCTGTGGTTCAAGGAGGCAGGCTACATTTCAAGCTGTCAGAATCCAGCATTGTTCACATGGTAATGGTTTTGGTAGCATGAAAAATGTAAGTAATGGGGTCATAGAGGCTCACACTAAGGTCTTATGAGGTGTTGTAGCAAGGCTAGGTTCCCGGCCTTGCTAGATTCCCTGCAAGAAGGATCTCAGAGGTCACTGCACAAAGTGATGAAGGTGAAACCTGAGTTATAATGAAGGCCTCAGGATACTAAAGATTCCAGAAACATGGGATATCCACAAAGAAAACAAGAGACAACTTCTGTGGGATTACTCTTAATGTTTCGGTACCAGCCTTAAGGAGTGAGTAACTACCAGACCCTCAGCACCTCAGTGTGATTTGGCTGCCATTACTATTTTAAAGCTCACTTAATATATTCTGACTTTTTTTTTCATCCACTTGCTTCTGGTCCTGTAGAGAACCTGACTAAAATAGGCATGTGGAATAGAATTGTAGTTACCAAGGCTTAGGAAGCGTTATGGGGTAGGAGAGGGCAGATAGGGGATGGTTAACATGTCCAGGGGTGCAGGTGAACATGTGAAAGAATGCCTCAAGTTCTACGGCACAGGAGGATAAACACTGTGGATAACATTTCAAAATACCCAGTAGAGATGACTCTGAATATTCCTCATAGAGAGATATGGTAAGTATTAGGGTGATAGTTAAGACAACTGATCTAGTCTGTGTTCGGGGAAGTCCTGTACATTTGTCAATAAAGTACTGTTGAGCCAATAGGAATCTAGATAGGTGGGACTAGGAGTCCAGGAGGATTCTGGGAAGGAGAAACACAAGAGAGTCGACATGTGACGCCATGGGGTAGGAAGCCCGGAACTATTCTCCGGTAAGAGACATACTTAGATTAACAATTATGGGGTAAATACTTAAGTCAGAGCTAGCCAGTAAGAAACAAGCAAAGGCCAACAGCTTCATAATTAATAGAGCGTCTTGTGTGTTTATTTGGGGACTACAATGCAGCAGAGCCCAGGCGGCTGGCGGGGGATAAACCAAAGCGGACCTCCATGTTCAGCAGAAAGGATTAAAAGCCAGGGCTTTGGTATTGCCCAGGCCACCTGCAGATGATGTCATTGGTAGCCCTGTCACAGGAGTAGTCAGATCAAAAGATGAAGAGAAGCAATACCAAGATGAGCACTGGCACATGCTACCAAAATGACTCTTTGAAGTTCTCTCTCACACATTCAGATTCAACTTTGCGAGACTTTTCCCCACTACTTCTGCTTATTTAAGGGGAAAAAAATGGATTCTCAAACAGAACACTCTGACAGTTAACTGGCTGATAAAAGTATTAGCTTGGTTTAATGTCCTAAATAAAGGTAATGGGATACAGATATGCATACTAAGGAAGGATAACTGGACTTTTATTCTAAGCAGAGTGTGTGCCAATAAGAGTCAGTAGCGATATGTAAATACCTAAGAAATCAAACAGCATCAATTCAATACTTACAAACCAGTTACACACAATCTAACCTGACTAGTGATGTTTTAAATGCATTTTCCCATGTGTAAAGACACATGTTTAATCCCAGCATTCAGGAGATCCCTGTGATTTCAATGTCTGCCTGGTCTACATAAGTGAATTATGGCCTGAGCTATATGAAGAGTTTTGTTTCCTTTTTTAACCTTTGTAAAAATTAAACCTTTGAAATGAATTTCAATCTTTATAAAATATTAATGACTGTTATAATTCCTAAAGGATAATGTTGCCTGAATACACACTTACAAGCACATCCTGAATATAGTAACCTCCATGGAAATGGAGAGCTGGGGAGAAACAAATCCAGTGTGAGGGCTCCACTGGACGTCAGTCAAGTGGGGGTCTGCGGGCCACAGTTCCAAGCTTCAGAGGGGACCATTCCCCAGCAAGAGAGCCTTACCCGACTGAGGAATTCCAAAACCAGGCATGAGACCTGAAGGGTCAGGTCAGGGAACTAAAAAGGAGTGCCTTGGCCTGGGCCATAGTCCGTAGAAGACTGCCATTGGGAGAGAGGGAAGAAGGAAACTCCTTACCAGGGGGTGGAGCAGGGAAAGAAGGCAACAGTGGGGATCGGTTGAGTCTTTTTTTTTTTTTTGTCTAAATACTAATAGCAAAATGCCCATACTAAACGAACAAAAACAGACAATGGAGAAAAGAGAAGTGACACACACTTTCAAGCACACAGGGTACAGGTGTTTTCCAGAACAAATGAAATAACAGAGGCCTAAGTAAGGAACAGGAGATGAACTATTTTTAAAAAATGTTGTCATAAATGTAACAGCTGAACAAACCACAAATGTTCTAGATAAAAAGAGATCACAAAAAGGATCAAATAAAATATAAAATACAGTAACTATAAAAGTACTTCAACAGTTGAGGACTAGTCACATCAATATGACTTTCAGATTTGCTCACAAAACAGAACCACAGAAGAGACACAGCTAATGCAAGGCTCTTCCGAAAGGCTTGGGACACAGACCTAGAAATACACCAGAGAGCTGGACATATGCCTCGGTTGTCCTTACAAAGGACCAAATTCAATTCCCAGCACCTATAAGACAGCTCACAATTGTCTGTAACTTCAGTTCCAGAAGATCTGACACACTCTTCTGGCTTTCTGGGGCACCAGACATGCATGTGTTGCACAGGCATACCTGCAGGCCAAACATCTATACATATAAAATAAAAAATAAGATTTTTTAAAGGTGGCTTAAAAGAAATATACCAAAAGGACAGCCTGGTCTACATAAATGAGTTTTAGGCCAACCAAAGCTAAACAGTAAGACCCTGTATTAAAAATAAAATAAAACCAGAATACACCAGCCAACTTTGATTAGATATATTAACAACCTCAAACAATCTTGACATCCTACAAAGGCTTCTCTCGCTCAATTCACCCACAGGTAGGTTTTTTTTTTTTTTTTTTTTTTTTGGTTTTTCGAGACAGGGTTTCTCTGTATTGTTTTGGAGGCTATCGGTCCAGCCCAGCCTCGAACTCATAGAGATCCGCCTGCCTCTGCCTCCCGAGTGCTGGGATTAAAGGCGTGCGCCACCACCGCCCGGCCACAGGTAGGTTTGATGTTGGTTCTTTCCTAAGGGCTCTCACTCCCTATCCAGGACTGTCCTCTTCTTAATTTCTCAATAGAATAAAGATTCAGAAGCTGGGCGGTGGTGGCACACACCTTTAATCCCAGCACTCTGGAGGCAGAGGCAGGTGGATCTTTTTTGAGTTTAAGTTCAGCCTGGTATACAAAGTGAGTTTCAGGATACCAGAGCTGCACAGAGAAAATCTGTCTTGAAAAAGCAAACAAATAAAAGATTCAGCACAAGCACAGGGTGGCCCTGCATTTCCAAGGAGAAACATATGTCTCTTTCACTTAACTTCCCCAGAGTGAATCACGAAGCTACCGCAGGCTCCTGGGGAGGAGCGAGCTGGCTGACACAAGGCACATGGCCACTGGATGAATGCGTGTCTTATATAATACACAGTTCCAATGCAGGAAATGCACACAATAAAAAATTGACAAGGTAGAATTTTGTTTCAAAAAGCACAAAATAATATAAATAAGTTCATTTTATAGTACTAAAGATTAAAAACAGACACAAAAGGCTTAGTCTTAATTATGTAG
This sequence comes from Mesocricetus auratus, assembly GCF_017639785.1. Classification (NCBI taxonomy): domain Eukaryota; kingdom Metazoa; phylum Chordata; class Mammalia; order Rodentia; family Cricetidae; genus Mesocricetus; species Mesocricetus auratus. The sequence continues at coordinate 114,887,851 of NW_024429189.1, forward strand.
TGAGTAGTTAAATATTATGGGTCTCTATCAAACTGAGAAGTAAACATCTACCTTGCTCTGAGCTCACAAAGACCATTCATGAGCACTGATAACACATTAGGCAGCAAAGAAATAGCTGTATAATAGTTTTATAATAATAAGGAAATAAGACAGAAATACATAAGAAGTCTTGTCTGCCTAGAAGGATGCCCCAGAACAACTCCTGGGTCAAAGGGGGAAACAAGCTAAGATAAAAGCACTATGTATCAACACACAACTAAACCAGTTTAAAAATTCACACCCAAACCAGATTCATGTAAGTAAAATAGAGACAGAAAATTAATACCCCCTGCAAAAAAGAGTCAAAGGGAAAAATAAACGATAAAAGAAAATCAGAGAGCAATAACGGTAAAAACAGAACTAAGGTAGAATGCTCAAGTTCGAATTTTATCATCAAATCAAATGAATACAATGATGAAGGTTTAACAGAGTTAAACCTAGTTATAGTTTCCTATAACTACATGTTACTGGTGACATGGACACTCTTGGTTTATACCCGTTCTTTTGATATTTCAAAAAATGCCAGTTTGGGGATGCCTTAGTTAGAATTTTCATTGCTGTGGTAAGACACAGCATAATCAAAAGCAACTTGAGAAGGAAAAGGTTTATTTTCATGCCTTCTACCTTATTTCCGCTTTTACCTGTATTGCTTTCTGATTTTCTTTAGTTGAGATTCTAAACTAGAATTTGAAATTAACTGCACATCCCCATACACTAACTGAAAATGTGACTTTTCCCAGTGGTGACTTTATATACTGTGCTCTTCAGAAAAAGTGAGAAGTAATTTGACTCCTCAGCTAAAAAGCATCACTCTTTAGCCAGGAATTAGACAGAAAACCAAGCAAGAGTTAACGCTGGCTGCAGGCATGTCTGCATCCTTCCTCAACTACGTTCCCGTAGGGGAGCTGCAAGGGACTTTGCTGGGGAAAGAAAACGCCCTGATGCCCCCCTTCCCTCCTCCAGCTTCCAGGGAGAAAAGGCGTGTAGCTTACACATAGAGCAACCATCCAATGGACCCATTCTTGTGACTTATCCATGAATATTTCCATCTAAAGCAACAACAGAAAGTCAAGCGTTACGGAACAATACTGAGAACACAGTATTGCCACAAAAGTGTTGTGCAGCATACAGGAGATGAACTCAGGCTAGGTTTTAATCTGCAGCTGGGAGATTAACAGTCAGTGACGTGAAACATCTGCAATAAGCCAAATGCCTTTCTAAATGTCTGCTGCATCCTCAAGCATCACCTGTCCATCTTATAAATGGGAGCTCTGATGATACTTGGGTTAACTAAGACATGCGATTATTAATTCTCCATTAACCCAAGGGTCTCACATGGGGATAGATGACACCACCACATATGAAAAATAAAGCCGGAGGGAGGCAAGGCAGGGCAACAAGTAAGGTGATGACAGATGTACGTAATGTCATACCCATAGGACTCTAAACATCTAAAACTGATACAAAACCGTAGTCTTCCCATTATAACTCAAAGAGAACTAGGTCTGGTTTGGGATTTCAAGCTTACATACTTACAATAAATCTCATGAAGCTCTATATATACTTCTTCTCCTAAGCTTCCCAGGACCAAATGTTAACCAAAACCTGCCAGTTCTCATGGTACAAAGAACACCTGACCTGGCTAAAACTATTTATTTATTAACATGTTTATTTATTAAAAGACTAGCGACCAAGTTTTTGGCTCCCAAATCCTATAAAACTCAACCCATCTGCCCTTCCCCTTCCTTGAAAAGAGGAGCTGACAGCTTTGGTGAATATGTGGATAATCATGCTACAGTCATTTCCAACACCCATAGGCCTAGCTAGGTATTTTAAAAATATAAACTCACCGATCACTAATCATGAGATACATGGTGGATTGTAGCAAAAGAAACCTAGGCCCAAAGTTAACCTTTTCCAGGTTCTGAAGCCAGGATAACAACCTGACCTGCTGCTTCCACATGAGTATGATGTCGTAACTCTATGCAAACTGAGTGTGAGTGGTGGAAGATGAAGTCTTCCCTCATTGCCTGTCACTGACAGGGCAGCAGCAGTCAAAAAGACATTTCTTCAGAAATAGATCCTTCAAAATCCTTGTAGATGACTGCCTCAAGATTTGACCTACTTTCCTCAAAACAATGCATGCACCTCCTGCCCAAAAGAAATGTCCATAACTGGCTCAAGGAAGCACATCTTGATGTGAAATTCGTTGTTCGTTCAAATCAATCACCTCCTATGGTGAGGCACTCTGCCATTAAATTTCACACAGTGAATCTCGTGTTTGGTGACTCACAGACAGTATTAGTATTTGGCATCTGCATTAAATACCAGCAATGCTTCTTGTACCTCTTAAGAAGGAAACAGAGTATAGGCTACAGTTTCAAGCCTCATATTATATCAGAAATGTAGGACCTAGTAGTGATAAATGCCCTTAAAAGTTCCCAAGGATAGTCTCCCACCTCTTTATCTTGGCAGACCATGCTACCATGCACTGTATCAAAGAGACCCTAAACACTTTCTGGAGATGGAAACATAACGGGGCTCCACTAAACTGTTACATAATAACGAATATTATAATCAGCAGCCAAATGAACGAAGTTGGAAAAACCAAGTCAAAGCTCATTGGGTATGTTTTCAGAACTAAGTGTCCAAATTGAATTTGTACAGAACTAAAATAGCATCTCATGATGCCTCAGTAAAGTATATACTAGTCCTTCCCGATAATTAAAATCTGCTCTTGATAAAGATCTTTCACTTTCAAATGGAAAAAAAATTGAAGCACACGCGTAATTTCTGCGGCTGTCATAAACAGCTGAATCATTCATATAATCAACAGCTCAGAATTCTTCCACAAGCTCTCGGTTCAGGTTCTGCTTTTTGAAAGATCAGAATGTAAAGCCTTCCCGACTACAGCATGTAAGAATTATACGAGATCACGGGATTCCCAAAAGATACTGACTTTAAACAGAGGCAATGTTACCGTCCACCAAACAGGAGGCCCGAGCTACGCATACAAATCACTCCAGCAAAGGAAAAACACACCATCCGAAGAAATGTTTGCAAGGCCCATGGGGCGCCGACCTCGCGCTCCCAGTGAGCCTCTAGTAGATGCTAGGCGCCAGGCTGAATTCCAGGACCTCCCTGCCCTGGCTCCCTCAGGTGAGATACGGCCCGGACAAGGGTAAATTAACGAAACCGGTTCGCCAGGAAGGTGATGAACCCGGAGGGGAAAGTACGGCGCGGACCCTGGCACCAACATCAGACCACAGGCCACGCGAGGGGTTCCCCCCACCGGAGGTGGGGGACAGAAATCTCCGAGGGCGTGTGGTCGTTCTGGGCTGTTAAAGGGTGCCTGGGTTCTTCGGGTGTATGTGGGGGGGGGGGGCAAGGCCTGCGGATCCCCGAAAGGTTCTGGGGCTTGCGGTGTATGCACACTAGAGTCCCTCAGGCATGGCCAAGGGGATGCGATGGCCCCTAGGGCTGCGGGACCCAAGGCCGAGCATGGGCCATCTGGATGTGTTCTGAAGGCCGTTGGGAACCCAGGAACCCTAAGAGGTTGTGCGGGGCACTCTACGGTGGCAGCCGGCTGGGCGGGGAACGGGGCACCAAGACCCCTAAGGGCAAGAACTCTGACGCTCACCCGAACAACCCTCGCAGGAAGGAGTGGGAGGCCTTCACTCGTTTCTCGGCCTCCGCCATCAGCTGGACCGCTTCTCGCTCCTTCCCTGCGTTGTCCATGTCGCCCGCCGCCGCCAAAGCCTCAGCCGCCGACTTGAGATGCTCCCGGGACGACTTAACCCTCTCTAGCAAGTGCCGGCACGCAGGCGCGGTGCGTGGGGCCTGTAGGGATCTGTAGTCCTAGACTCCACCATAGTGGCAGCTGTGTCAGAGGCCACAACTACAGTTCCCAGAAGGCGCTGGGCAGCGCCGGGCGGGCGCCTGTGCTGCAGACCCTGAGTTCCCAGGGCTCCAGGAGGAGGGAGAAGGGGCGTGGCCCTCTGGAGGGGTCTTGGGCCAAGGTGGACTTCAAGGTTTTAAGGAATGAAGAATTAGAAAATTACCGGTAGCTTCCAGGGGAGATAACTTAGAATACGCAGCATCAGGAATCACTGACCATGACTGAGACGTAGCAATGGATAGATGGTTGACCAGAGCATGTTTAAAAAAAAAAAAAAAAACCAACCGGGAACGCTCAACCTACATGAAGGTACTGCAAAAGGTTATCTAATACAGCAGCTCAGTGCAATTTGGCCAACTCTGTGGTGCCCCCACCCCCCCCCCCCAGCTCTCCCAGAAAAGGAGCAACAGCTGGCCTAAAGAGTTATTTTTAATTTCTGAGAGCAAGATGTTAAAAATGCATCATTTTCCCCAATATAAATTCAGAGTTGTTTTTAAGCGTTCCTAAACTGCAACTTTCTTTTGGTGCTGTTGTTTAGAAATAAGTTGCATATCTTCTGTATAGGCATAATCCACTTATTTTATTGTCCGAATTCTATTAAGTGGCTATGAGCCAGTGAACTCCTTTATTCTTTACATAATGCTGGCCACAGTGGGTGGATCTTGACAAACTCCTGACTGGCAGGAAGATTTTTAATCTACTAAATATCCATAGATAGATGCAATCCTGTGCCAATGTCTTCTAGGCCTGTCCCCGAGGGAGTTGTTTTTTAATACAATGTCTAGACCGTCAAGGCTTGGCAGCGCTAATGCAGAGGTGGTGAGACAAACAAAATCACTGCCAAATGAGAGCTTCTGATGATTTAAAACTCTTCATGAATACGCTGTGGGGACTGGAAAACAAAACATCTGAAGAAATGAAGCCTGTCTTCAGAGAACAAAGCAAGACAGTTCAAACTCCTTGAAACAAGTTACCAAAACTGATGTCACAGAATGGCAGGGCCCAACCACTGTAGGTTGCTCTCAAGATGGAAGGGAATATCAGCCCTTGGTGCGCAGGTTTACCTACAACTCCTGTGAGCACTCTTCTCATTTTGGAAAACTAATTCGTATGCTTGGAGCAGTAGGTTGCAGGCAGGAAGGAGGGAGGAAATTGGAGGTGGCAGTGGATGGGTTGAAGAGAGAAAAATGGCAAAAGTGGATGGACATCGGCGATGTCGTTTGTAAAGGGAGCAGTTGGGGGATTTGGTAGAGTGAGCCAACTCAAAAGCACCCACGTGTAGCATCAAGTGTTGAGCAGAGCAATTCCCAAGCCTGTCTCAAGGGAACAGCTTTGCAGGACAGTCAGGAAATAGGGATTCCCCCTGTCACCATTCTTTGATGTCCCAATCTCCACTCCACCCTATTCTAGGGCTAGCCATTCTAAATTCCACAATTTTACCTGAAAAGGAGCTAGAATAGATTCCCTAAAAAGCACACCTCAGAAACCAGACATTTCACACATAGGCCTTTGATGGGTACTGATTCAAACTGTGGCACCTGCCTCTCAGTGGCTCTGGGTACATCCTATTTAATGGACATTCAGGATACATGGACATTCAGGCTGAGTCAATACAGAAGAGAGTAGACTAGAAGGTTAAACACCCACCATTCATATGAAATGCTCCATAAAGGCAGGACTGAAGCTATCTGAAAGCCCCAGCTCAGACAGGGAGCAGAGATGTAAATAGAGGATGTGGCCATCTGCTTGTCGTTAGAGTTCCAGTTAGAGTAGAATCACCTTTTACAACCAAGCTCAAAAGTAACGAATGGTATGACACACATCTACACTGAAACAAATAGGTAAAGTTAGCCTACATACAGGGAGGGGAATTGGATGCTGTCTCTCTCTCTCTCTCTCTCTCTTTTTTTTAAAACGAAACAGGGTTTCTCTGTATTGTTTTGGAGGCTATCAGTCCAGCCCGGCCTCGAACTCACAGAGATCCGTCTGCCTCTGCCTCCCGAGTGCTGGGATTAAAGGCGTGCGCCACCACAGCCCCAGCTGGATGCTGTCTCTTGATGAGAGGGACTCAACCTTATTTATTTATTTGTTTGTTCGGTTTTAGTTTTTTTTATAAATTTTTATTTAAGTTAGAAACAGCCTTATTTTATATATCAATCCCAGTTCCCTCTCACTTCCATCCTCCTATGACCCCCACCGATCCCCTCATTCCATCTCCCACCAACTCCCCAGGGAGGGTGAGGCCTTCCATGGGTTATCATCAAAATCTGTCATATCATTTGGGGCAGGGACTAGGCCCTCCCCCATGTATCTAGGATGAGAGAGTATTCCTCCAAATGGAATGGGCTCCCAAATTCCATTCATGCATTAGGGATAAATATTAGTTCCACTGCCAGAGGCCTCATAGACTACCCAGGCCTCCTAACTGACACCCACATTCAGGGGGCCTGGTTCGGTCCTATGCTGGTTCCCCAGCTGTCAGATTCAGGTCTGGTTCGAGAACTCCAACTTGCTCAGATCAGCTCTTCTGTGGGTTTCTCCAGCATGGTCTTGACCCCTTTGCTCATCATTCCTCCCTCTCTACAACTGAATTCCAGGAGTTCAGCTCATTGTTTAGCTGTGGATCTCTGCTTCTGTCAATGTAGTCCTGGATGCCCTGGACTTGCTATATAGGACAAGATGACCTCAAACTCACAGAGATCCTCTTGACTCTGCCTCCTGAGTGCTGGGATTAAAGATGTGTAACACCATGCCCAGGCTGGAACTCACACTCACCTTTTTTTTCTTTCAGACAGTTTCAAACTACCACAGGTGCATTAGAGGAAGTCAGTCTACAGTCTGGTCCATCTTGGTAATGCTGACCTTATTGTGTGTCTGAAGACCACCAGACTGAGGAACAGCTCTTTCTTTGGTGGTCCTTCCAATCCTAAGGGATGTCCTAGGGGTTTCTGTTCCATTTTCTAGGATATCTGTGTTAGTTTCTTCTGCTAAGACATCTGAAGGTTATGATTTTGAACTGCTGGCGTAACTGCTGAGTGGAAATGTTTCAGTTTCCCCAAGCTCTTTGACTTCCTTTGGTACACAATTTGATGTTACATTAAAAAAAAACTTGGAGGAAAGTGATAGTTCCCCATAAGTGTACATCTCTAAAAGACTCTTTTCACTCTAAGAGTGTATGAGAAAGAGAGAAAGACAGAGGGAGGGAGAGAGAGAGAGAGAGAGAGAGAGAGAGAGAGAGAGAGAGAGAGAGAGAGAGAGAGAGAGAGAGAGAGAGGAGGGAGGGAATATGAATGTGAGTGAGTGTGTGTGTGTGTGTGTGTGTGTGTGTGTGTGTGTGGCTGATGTTTCCTTAATTGTGTTCCATCTTATTTTTTTGAGACAAGGTCTCTCACTGAACTAACTGAACTATAACTCACTGTTTAGGCTACACTGTAGGATGGCCAGCCAGTGGGTGGGTGGGATCAGCCTTTCCTGTCCTTCCCCTAGTCTTTCCCTAGCACCAAGGTTACCGATATTTTGTGCCTAATTTTGACAAGCTTCTGATCCACACAGGCATCCCCCAACCACTCTTTTACTTTTAACACATTCATTCCCATTTAATCTTCATTCATAAATGTAAAGCTACATAGACGTCATCAAGGTGTACATTTGTCATGTATATTCTGTGTGTGTCAAGCCTTTAGGGCACCTGCTAAGAGGGACCATTTCCATTGCAAAGCACTCAGGAGATATGACTATAACTGCTAACTGCCAATAGCTGAACACATTAGATTTGCATAACTCTTTCCCAGGGAGGCATAGCTGAGTTGTATGAATTTTGACTGCTGTGGAAATACTCACATCTGTCCTGAAAATGAGCTCTTAGCTGGAACGCCCTGCTGCCAGCTGATTTAAGAGAATGTTAGCAGCTCTTCATGGTCATTTGGAAGAGCTCAGTAACAGACTTTGAAGATGCAGTCGATTCTTATTATTCCTGGATTCCATGTTTGTAAATTCACTTACTTTTTAACACTTGTGATGCTTTTGCAGCCACTGTGAACACATCCAGTGTGGTGAAAGATGTGAATGGACTGGCATGTAAGTTCCAGCTAGGGTTGAATACAGTGGCCTCGAACTTCTGGGTCCCTTTCATAGCCTTTGTAGTGCCATGACTTTTCATTTTAGTGATTTTTTTATGTTGAAGGATTTTGTGAATATCCAACCTGGAAATGGAAGATTTTTGGCTTTCTGCCTCCATAACTACATGAGCCAATATTGCACAACAAATCTTTCCTTATGTATATCTCAATATGTATACACATGTATCTATGTTCTTACTGGTTTCCTGTCTCCCAATTCATCTACTGCCTGCTACCCTTTCTCCAGGGCCTGTAGGGATTCCACCAACGAGGCCTGAATTTACCTAACCAATCATAAAGTAGAGGTCAAGGGGTGAGTGATAATGCAGCATTTGTTTCCCAGTCCCTCCACAAAGAGGCCATTTGACACTCCCCGACTCTTTCAGGGTTGTTCCATTTTCCTCATTGTTCTTGCTTAGGAGTACTAGCATTGGTACTGCTATTTGAAGACTTCCCAGTCCCCTGTGACCCCTGGTTCCTCTGCATTTTCACCATTGTGTAGACATTCTGTTTAGATCCACATTCTTGAATTTCCTTCCTTCCTTCCTTCTTTCCTTCCTTCCTGCCTTCCTTCCTTTCTTCCTTTCTCTTCAAGACAGGGTTTGTGTGTGTATCCGTGGCTGTCCAGGAACTCACTCTGTAGACCAGGCTGACTTTGAACTTAGAGATCTACCTGTCTCTGCCTCCCGAGTGTTGAGATTAAAGACATGTGCCACCACCACCCAGAATTCTGGAATTTTTCTTATTGCTATCGTATCCTTGTTCACTTGCCCCACTCATTGTATAAGGTTAGTATGATACTGAACCTCAAACCAGAAGAGGACAGATGGGAAGGAAGAACCATAGGACAATCTCATTTATGACTATAATAGATACAGAGTATGAACCAAGCACACCAAATGCAGATGGATTGCTGACATAAATGCAAATGCTAAAGTTTTAAATGTTTGGGAGAAATGGAGGAAAGTAGAATTATTAAAATGTTCAAGTAGCTTTCTAACCTTGACTTTGTAAGACATCAAAAATGCAAACCAAAGAGAGAAAATCAATACATTCACTCCATTAAGGTTAAGAGTTTCTCTCCTCCAGTGTTCCAAAAATAAAACAAAAAGGCAAGCCACAACCCAGAAAAAGATATTTGTAATATGTATACCTAAATTAAAGCAAAGAATTATCAAGGGTAAAGAAACCTTCCAAATAAATGGACACAAACAGCCAAATAGAGAGAGGGGCAGAGGTCTTGAACTTTCAGGTTTAGAGGATTTCAACACATGTTCTTCCTTTAGCTTTTCTGGTTGGCGAGCTTCTCACCTGCTCATAGGAAAGCAGGAAGGCAGAAAGCAAAAACAGACTCCAGAAGCTACTTGCTTTTCATTTTCTTTCAGAGTTTACATGTTGGGAACTACTGTGGGCTGTGCAACACATGACCGAAGGCTGTACCCATCTTACTATATGGCTACAGAGCCATAGGATTTACTTTTTCTACCTGTACTTTTAAAAAAAATGTTTTACTTTTTGAGACAAGGTCACAGTAGGAACCTAGGCTATTCTTTAACTCTCAATCCTGCCTCAGTCTTCTGAATTCTGGGATCATAGATACGTGTAAAAATGTTTTGGTTATTTTTGTGCCAATACCAAGCTGTTTTCAGGACTACGGCTCTATAATAGAGCTTGAAGTCAGGGATGGTGATGCCTCCTGAAGTTCCTTTAATTGTACAGGGTTGTTTTGGCTATACTGGGTCTTTTGTTTTTCCATATAAAGTTGAGAATTGTCCTTTCAAGTCTGTGAAGAATTGTGTTGGGATTTTGATAGGGATTGCATTGAATCTGTAGATTGCTTTAGGTAAGATTGCCATTTTTTACTCTGTTGATCCTATCTATCCAAGAGCAAGGGAGATCTTTCCATTTTTTGGTATCTTCTTTAATTTCTTTCTTTAAAGATTCAAAGTTCTTGCTGGGCGGTGGTGGTGCACGCCTTTAATCCCAGCACTCGGGAGGCAGAGGCAGGCGATCTCTGAGTTCGAGGCTGGGCTGGACCGACAGCCTCCAAAACAATACAGAGAAACCCTGTCTCGTAAAACCAAGAAAAAAAAGATTCAAGTTTCTTGTCATACAGGTCTTTCACCTGTTTAATTATAGAGTTATCCCAAGATATTTTATTTTGTTTGTGGCTATTGTAAAGGGTGATGTTACTCTGATTTCTTTCCCAGTCCCTTTATTGTCTATATATACAGTAGAGCTACTGATTTTTTGAGTTAATCTTGTATCCTGCCACTTTGCTGAATGTGTTTATCAGCTGTAGGAGTTCCCTGGTAGAATTCTTCGGGTCCCTTACATAGACTACCATATCATCTGAAAATAAGGAAAGTTTGACTTCTTCCTTTCCAATTTGTACCCGCTTGATCTCCTTTTGTTGTCTTATTGCTCTAGCAAGAACTTCAAGTACAATATTAAAGAGATATGGAGAGAGTGGACAACTTTGTCTTGTTCCTGATTTTAGAGGAATCTCCTTGAGTTTCTCTCCATTTAGTTTGATGTTGGCTGTTGGTTTGCCATATATAGCTTTTATTATGTTCAGGTATGTTTCTGTTATCCCTGATCTCTCCAAGACTTTATCATGAAGGGGTGTTGGATTTTGTCAAAGGCTTATTCAGCATCTAGTGAGATGATCGTATGGTTTTTCTTAAATAGACAGGTAGAACAATGGAATTGAATTAAAGACCCTGATATTAACCCACACACCTATGAACACCTGATCTTTGACAAAGAAGCTAAAACTATACAGTGGAAAAAAGAAAGTATCTTCAACAAATGATGCTGGCATAACTGGATGCTGGCATGTAGAAGAATGCAGACAGATCCATATATATCCCCATGCAGAAATCTTAAGTCCAAATGGATCAAAGACCTCAACATAAATCCAGCCACACTGAACCTGAACCTGTTAGAAGAGAAAGTGGGAGGTACCCTTGAATGAATTGGTACAGGAGACCGCTTCCTGAACATAACACCAGTAGCACAAACACTGAGATCAACAATTAATAAAGGGGACCTCCTGAAACTGAGAAGCTTCTGTAAGGTAAAAGACACAGTCAGCAAGACAAAAAGGCACCCCCACAGATTGGGAAAAGATATTCACTATCCCCACAGCTGACAGAGGACTGATCTCCAAAATTTACAAAGAACTCAAGAAGCAAGTCTCCAAAACACCAAAGGATCCAGTTAAAAAGTGGGGGACTGAACTAAATAGATAATTCTCAATAGAGGAGTATAAAATGACTGAGAGACACTTGAGAAAGTGCTCAACATCATTAGCCATTAGGGAAATGCAAATCAAAGCAACTCTGAGATATCATCTTACTCCTGTCAGAATGGCTAAAATCAAAAACACCAATGACAGTTTGTGCTGGAGAGGATGTGGAGAAAGGGGAGCACTCCTCCACTGCTGGTGGGAGTGCCAACTCATACAGCCACCTTGGACATCAGTGTGGAGATTCCTCAGAAAATGGGACTCAGTCTACCACAAGACCCAGCAATTCCACTCTTAGGCATATACCCAAAAGATGCTCATTCACACAACAAAGATGTCTGTTCCACTATGTTCATAGCAGCATTATATGTAATAGCTAGATCCTGAAAGCAACCTAGATGCCCCACAACTGAAGAGTGGATAGAGAAAATGTGACACATTTATACAATGGAGTACTACTCAGCAGAGAAAAACAATGGAATCTTGAAATTTGCAGGCAAATGGATGGCACTAGAGGAAACCATCCTGAGTGAGGTAACCCAGACACAAAAAGACAAACATGGTATGTATTCACTCATATATGGATTTTAGACATGGAGCAGGGCAGTGCCAGCCTACAATCTCACTGCCAGAGAGTCTGGGAAACAGAAAGGACACTAAGAGAAATATGCATGGTACCCTGGATAAGGGGAATGGGACAGGATCTCCTGAGGGGACTGGGAGCACTGGGGGGGGGATGCGAGGGGAGAGGGAGCTGGGAGAAAGAAAGGGGGAGAAGAGGAAGGGAGAGGAGGACATGGGGCAGCAGCAAGGTTGAGTCAGCGGAAGAATACAGGAGAGTGGAATGAGAGTAACCATAATAGAAAGAGTCTTTATAGGCTTTAGGAGTGATCTGGCACTAGTGATATTTTCAGAGATCTACAAAGATGACACCAACTGGCATGGAGGCTACCTTAAATGCCCTCCCCTGACAATGAGATTGATGACTACCTTATTTGCCATCATAGAGCCTTCATCCAGTAGCTGATGAAAGCAGAGGCAGACAGCTGACCTGAACAAGGGTGACTGAGAAGCCAGCATGGGACTGATCCAGACCCCCTGAATGTGGGTGTCAGTGAAGAGGCTTTGGCAATCCATGGGGCCTCAGATAACAGACCAGTAATTATCCCTGTCATACAAATGAACTTGGGAGACCATTCCATATGGAGAGATGCTCTCTCAGCTGGACACATGGGCAAGGGCCTAGGCCCTGCAGGATGAAATGACAGACTTTGAAGATTCCCCATGGAAGGCAGATCCCCCTGGGGAGCAGAGGGTGATGGATGGGGGGCTGGGGGAGTTGTTGGTGGGTGGGAGACGAGGGGAGGGAGAGGGAGAGGGAGAGGAAGTTGGGATTGACATGTGACACAAGCTTGTTTCTAATTTAAATTTAAAAGAACACCCAAAAATGAAAAAACAATGTTTTGATTAATCATTTCATTGGATACATTTAATGCATATAGTGTAATTCAATGCACATATGCAACATGTAAATGATTAACTCAGGTTGTACTGCTCATCTCCTTATCATTGTTAAATTCCTTAGAGTTATTTACAAAATGTCTAATAGGCTATTGTGACTACAGATACCTACTGTTACTATTTCTAACTCCTAGTGTTTTGGTTTCTCATTCCCCCCCTCTTATTATTTTACATTTAGCTTTGAGTCTCTCTCTCTCTCTTCTCTCTCTCTCTCTCTCTCTCTCTCTCTCTCTCTCTCTCTCTCTCTCTCTCTCTCTCTCTGTGTTACATGTGTCTGCACTTGTGTATGGGATGTGCTTGCTTGTGCCTGTATGTGTGGAGGTCAAAGCTCAATGTATCTTCCTCTACCATTCTTCATCTTATTTTTGGAAATAAAGTCTTTCAGCCCTCCTCTCATTTTAGCCATCATGACAGGCTAACATGTGCTTGCCTGACCTGACCTTGCTGCTCCTGTCCTAGTCACTAGGAGGTCAAATGCCTTCCTTGTGACAAGGAACCAACCAGAAGTTAGTTGGCAGGGCTGTGCTTTACGGCTCTGGGTGTGACTTATGGGCAAGTGCACAACAGTGATGTGCAGAGCATAGCAACCGCCCTGGGAGGGCCTATGGGCCATAACAACCAGTTGACTAATCAGCACAGGGCAGGTCGTCCAAGCCTAGAAGTGAACCAACCCTGAGACTGCTGCATACCCCTCGATACTCCCCTTACCTTGCTCTATAAGATCTTTGCCTCATGATTTCTTGGGGTCTTTTCTCCAGCCATCTGCTGCAGTGGATGGAGGAAAGGCCCTAGCTAATGTGGTTAGCTCATTAAACAACTGCAATAAAAGATTCTTTGCTTTTGCATCGAAATGGGCCTCTTGGTGATTTTGGGTTCAGAATTTGGGCACAACAACAGAACCTGAAGATTGCTGTTTTACTAATACTGATGGGACCTCATGAAGCTGAAAAGCTTTTGTAAGACAAAGGAAATCAACTGGATGAAATGGCAGCCCACAGAATGGGAAAAGATCTTCATCAACCCCACATCTGACAGAGGGCTGATTTCCAAAATATATAAAGAACTCAAGAAACTTGACATCAACAAACCAAATAATTCACTTACAAAATGGGGTACATATCTTAACAGAGAATTCTCAACAGAGAAATCTCAAATGACTGAGAAACACTTAAAGAAATGTTCAACATCATTAGCCATCAGGGAAATACAAGCCAAAATGACTCTGAGATTCCATCTTAAAGCTGTTAGAATGATTAAGATAAAAAACACCAGTGACAGCTCATGCTGGAGAGGATATGGAGCGAGAATAACACTCCTTTATTGCTGGTGGGAGTGAAAACTTGTACAGTCACTTTGGAATCAATAGGGCAGTTCCTCAGAAAACTAGGAATCAATCTACCATAAGACCCAGCTACACCACTCTTGGGTATATACTCAAAGGATGCTCAATCATACCACAAGGATGCTTACTCAATTGTTCATAGCAGTCTTATTTGTAATAGCCAGAACCTGGAAATAATGTAGATGTCCCTCAACTGAGGAATGGATAAAGAAAATGTGGTTATTTTACACAATGGAGTATTATTCAGTTGTTAAAAACAATGATATCAGGAAATTTGAAGACAAATGGACAGAACAAGAAAAAAAAAACATTCTGAGTGAGGTAGCCAAACCCAGAAAGACAAATATGGCATGCACTCACTTATAAGTGGATATTAGCTATAAAATAAAAGCTAACTATGGTATAATTCACAGACCCAGAGAGACTAAGTAACAAGGAGTGTTGACTGGGGGGGGTGTTGCCTGAATCTCCCTGGGATGGGAGATTTAGTGACTGGACTTTTGGTCAGGTGGGGATCAAACATGAGCCATCAGGTTGGGGGTTGGGGTGAGGTGGGAGAGAATACTGAAAGGGGGACATTTCAGGGTCAGGTAAAAACCTGGTGCAAGGGAATCTCCCAGGAATCTGCAAGAATAACCCAGTTAAGACCCCTAGTAATAACGGATATGTAGACTGAACTGACATCTCCTGTGGCCAGATAAAACTACAAGTGGAAGGAGTGGGAAATCAACCCAGCCACATAACCTTCGACCTACAGTCTGTCCTGCTATGGGGATAGTCAGGGCTCAGGGAGGCCTAGAGATCTAGGGGGTGACCAACCAATGACTGGTCTATTTAAAAACCCATGTTATGAGAGTAAGCCCAGTCCTGACACTGCCTGGAGCACCAGAACCCACAGGCTGGATGACTGAAAGACCTAGGATAGAACCAAACACTACTGGAGGAAAAAAATACTAATGTAATGATGCCTAATGGTATTCTGCTATACTCATGGGTGCCTAGCCGGATTATCCAGCAACACAGGAAAACAGATGCAGACCTTTCGGGACCTATGGAAGCCCGTTCCATCTTGCCACAAGTTCAGAGAGCTCAAATCACTCCTATTGTCTTTAAGATATTATCTTTTTTTTAGAGTTATACTATTTTATTAAGCAAATTTTAAAAAGTTCAAAAACATAATATTGCTGGGTTTTGTTTGAAGACTGATCCTCTCTTGCTTATTTAATCAACATTCACCACAGCTGCAGAAAATTAAATTGAATCTTTAAAAGGTATCGCATATGGACCTGGTTAGGGTTGTAGACAATAAACTCATTGTAGTTGAGGGTATACCCCTCTGGATTGACAATTCCTGTGTCATTTGCTGGTCCTAAGGGCACTGTGCTCCCATTCAGGGTGATGAAGTGGTTAGGGTTGGGAGCCATCTTTCCCAGCCCCTTGGTGCTATGCTTGCCCTGAAGCAATCCTTCTGCCTTAGGATTGGCCTCCAGGAGCTCATTACACTGACCTAGAACTACCTCTGATAGAAGAAGCAGTCCTGTGCTCTTTAGGTGAGAGGCAAAGCAGTAATTGGCACTCTTGGAAGACATGTCAGAAAAGTAGATTCCTTTCCCAAACATATAGCCTGTGATGGGAGCCTCAGGTGGGGCGACCACTCAGAGCCCGTGGTTCAGAATTCCCACCCAGTTACTCAGCCTGGAACCTTGCCAGAGTAGCATCCTGTTAGGAAGGTCCTGGCTACAGGATGCCCTGCCCTCATTGGTAAATGGCTCCTATCTAAACAATAATAGACTTGGGCCCAAGCGAGTTCACACTCATCCTGAAGGCTAGGTGATATGTGCAGTTATGAAGGGCCTGAAGGCCAAGTAGTACAGGCAGTTACTGAGTGTCTTTAGGATTAAGGGAAGTAACTGCTATTTTCCCTTCATAGATGATAATAGAAGTCTTCTGCCATTGTCGCCACCTTTGGTTGGTTACTTAAGAGAATGTATGAATAAACAGAGGTGCATTCAGTATGAACTGAAAGTGCCCTCCAGACACTATCCTGTGTCTCTGTCTTTCCTTTAATGTGGATAGCTAGCCTTCCCTGATCCACACTCACCCACCCAGGAATGAACCTGTGGCTGCTTGTCTGGTCCCAACTGCAGCCCCACAAATACCAGTCTGCAACATATGACCTCACAATGTGGAGCTAATACAGATTATCCTTAATAGAGACCCAAAGCCAAACATTGGGCAGAGATCAGGGAATCCTGCAGGAGAGTGAGAAAGGATTGTAGGAGCCAGTGGGGTCAATTACACAATAAGAAAAGCCACAGAAGGAATTAGACCTGGGCTCATAGGGGCTCACAGAGAGTGAACCAACAACCAGGGTGTCTGTCTGAGATTGCCATAAATACTCTCCATATATTGCAGCCTTGTAGGTTGGTCTTGTGAGACTCCTAACAGCGAGAACAGGGGTTATCTGTGATTGTTTTACTGGCTTTTGGGACCTTATCCCTCATACTGGGTTGCCTTACCCAGCTTTAATACGTGGGGAGGTGCTTAGTTTTACTGAAACTTGATATGCCATGGGAGAACTGCCCTTTCCTGAACAGAAACAGAGGAGTGGATGGGGGGGGGCAAAAAGGGTTGGAGGGAGGACCTGGAAGGAGAGGAGGAAGTGGAAACTGCTGCTGGCATGTAAGATAGATAGATAGATGGGTAGATATATAGATACATACATACATATATACATACATACATACATACATACATACATACATATGAAAGGATAATTATTAAAGTGACTTACAGGCTGTGGTCCAGCTAATCCAATAATGGCTGACTATGAACAGAAAGACAAGAATCCAGAAGTTGTGGGGAGGGCCTCAGTCCTGCCCCAGATGATATGACACACTTCGATGATTCCACATAAGAGGCCTCATCCTCTCTGAGGAGTGGGTGGAGGGTGGGATGGAGAGATGGTGGGGAGAGTGGGAGAACGGGAGGGAGAAGGAACTGGATTGATATATAAATTATAAATAATAATAAAAGAATCCAGAAGTTGCTCAGTTTATGAGGCTGGATGTCTCAGCTGGTCTTCAGTAGACACTGGAATCCCAAAGAAGATCTAATGCCAGTGAAGGAATGGACTTGCTAGTGAGACAAGAACAAGCAGGTAAAGAACAAAACCTTCCTTCTTTCATGGCATTATGCATGTTTTCAGCAGAAGGTGTGGCCCAGATGAAAAGTGTGTCTTCCCTCCTCAAGATTCAGATTAAGAGTGGATCTTACTATTTCAAATTAAGCAAAAATGCCTTATAGGTGTGTCTCCCACTTTTGAATTTTAATTAATTCCAGATACAGTTGTTACAGAACATTTGATTGTACTGTGACAACCCGAGATTGTGTTAATAAAGTTAACCTCTAACCGTGGAGTGGAGCCAGTGACTAGCTAACCAGAATTAGGTATAAAGAAGCCAGGAATATGGATGAGAAGATGGACATGAAGGAGTAGGGAGGGACTTGGAAATTTCTAGCTCTCTTCGATTTGGGAAGTGTGAAGAGACGGTCAGCTGGTCACTCTTTTGCCACTTCTTTGTTCTATCTGGTTTTTACCCCAATATTCGACTCCCAAGTCTTTATTGGTAATAAAATAACTTAGATGAACACATCATATAATCAAGTTGACAACCAAGAACAGCCATCACAGGGGTAAATGTCACTTACTCTGATTTCTGTGGTGATATATTGTTTATGATCTAATAAAGCATGCCTGGAGATCAGAATGCAAAGCTAGACATAGAAGCTGGGCAGTGGTAGCACAGACTTTTAATCCCAGGACTCAGGAGATAGAGGCAGATGGATTTCTGTGAGTTCAAGGCCACCCGGGGTTATATGAGAGTGAATCAGTCTGAAAGACAAACAGAGCTCACGTCTTTAATCCCAGCACTAGAAAGGTATATAAGACAGGGGACTCAGTGTCTCATGCTGTATTCTGGGAATTAGTCTCTAGCCACGTTGAGGACAGGGTCCCCTTTCCAGTCTTGGTAGAGATATAAGAGCTCTCTAGTGGCTGACTGCTTTGCTTCTCTGATCTTCAGCTTGAATCCCAATATCTGTATCTGGGTTTTTATTATTCATGCTACAGATTTCATCAGTACAGATTATATACATGCATTATACATGTATCAAAATATCATGTGATATTCCCAAATGTATGATTATGTCAGTTATAATTTTCAAAAAGGAAAAGGGAAAGGAGGAACCTTTTGTTCCTTTAGATGGAGAAGTCTTCCTAGGCGCTGAAAAATTATTTTTAACATGGAAAACATCTGAAGAAAAAAAATACTTAAGTCTGGGTGAGGAGGACTGGCTGCCACCAGCCACTCTACCCTCATGTCCTTAGCCAGGCCTCACCTCCCAGGGAAACACTGTGTAACTGTGAGAATGCTCTTTCTTGCTCTTGTGACTTCTCAGGTTTCTTAGCCTAGAGGAGAAAACATACAGGGCACTTTGGGTCGATGCCAATTTGAGCCATCTGTGTAGCACCACCTTGTCCCTGTGACATTCCCTGTGCCTGCTGTGGCTTGATTCTCAGGACCAGAAGGCATTTCCAGCCAAGGTCAGCCACATCCCTCTGTGGTAGCTACAGAGACGAGGGTCCAGGACTGATTTGGGGATTGCTGCCGGCTGTATGGGCAGTACCACCCCACAGTCAAACCTGTGATACTTGAGCAGGTGGTAGACTGCTGACTGTTTCTTTTGTTTTTTTTTTTTTTTTTTTTTGGTGAGCAGAAATAAAATCAGGCTCCACAGAGTATTTTTATTCTTCTTACTTCATGTTAAATATTTCTGAGTTATTAACGTTTGCCTATATTGAAACAAGAATGGAAAGGTATTAACCCAAATACTGATGGGGCTTACCTCAGATGGTGAGCACAGCAGGTTTGTTTGTATGAATCTTTTTCCATTTTTATGTTTTTTATTTCAACAAAATACGTGCTTTAGTAGCACACACAAAAAGAATCTCATTTATAATAACAAAACGCCCTAAAAGAACACTTTCTCTTGGCCTTTTCTTTTAGTTAGAAAAGAGATTTTAAAAAGCATAATTACATTCATAGCCGTAGAATGCTTATTGTCACAATCCTGCCATGCTTATTCGGTGGCCAGTCAAATGAAGAGGTGTTTGGCTCTACAGATAACCATGAGAGTCCTGCGTCGGGCTTGGCACATCTCTGCAAGCTTCATCTTAAGCTGCCTGTGCCTGCTAGGGATAAAAGCTGTGTCCCCTGACACACACAGGCACTCTCAGTTCTGCCTCAGCTACCTGGCGCTGTTCTTCCCCCTGAGAACTGCCCATGGAGAACACACATAATCCATGCGCCGTCCTCAGCTTCCAGTTGTGTTTTGTTTGTCTTTGTTGACCTCAGAACTCCAGGAAGGTCTCTGTTGAGGTGGTCTGCTTCTCTGCACACTGGCCACTCCTTAGTCCAACTCCAGTTATTTGCTACAGTTGTGCATTTGGACCAAACTGTAAATGTCAAATGCATTCATTATCTCTGGTAGCCCAGTAAACCCAGAGCACCAGCTGGAAGTGCCGTCTTCTTTGCCAGGCTCTGGCTGCCCTGCTGACTGTTTCTTTCAGGGCCGTCTTGGAAGGGTGCCTGGCAACCGGTTGGTTCTTAAATAGATCTGCTTCCTGTCTGTGTTATATCCAGGTCAGCATCCTGCCCAGAGCAGGACTATTCAGGGTACAGAAACTTATTTTTTTTTAAAGTCCAGAAAAGAAATGAAACAATACCAGCCTTCTTGTGTGTAAGGAGATATTTCATCTATTTACCCTTTGGGAGAAGATCCAGACATCTGATATAGGTGTAGTCTCTTTAAAAGAGTGAGACGTTGTGACTCTTTGCCAAGTTCTGACACTGAAAAAAGATGACCCTTGGTATCCATGGGGATTGCTTCCAGGGGCCCCTGCAGATACCAAAAATCTGTGGATGCTCCAGCCTTCTTACAAAACAGCATAGTGTTTGCAAAAGACTTGTACATACCCCTCTATCCTTTTCATTACCCCTGCATCTTTTAAAATACCTAATAAAACCCAAAGCTCTATGTAAATACTATTTAGTCTCTATTTTTCAGAGAGACGTGCTTGGTCCAGACCTAATTGTTCCTTAGGAGTTGTCTATTCATAATTGACTGAATTCATAGACACAGACCTCATAGGAAACAGCATGGAGCCCTGAAGCAGTTCCACTTTTAACACTCCCCAGTGGAAGATTCTTTTTCTTATTGAAATAATTAACACAACTGATGTCAATATGAGCCCTGATGTCCCCTAAGCTACAAATGCTAAGTATCTGTCCAATTCATAATTTAAATTTCCCAAGCATCTATAATACTTTACATGTGAAGTGTAACCGAGCAAAAGCTCATGTGTTAAAGGCTTTGTTGCCCTCTGATGGCTGCAACCTCAGTGGATTATTCCATGGATGGAGTAAAGATAGATGGCATGGTTGGGAGGTGAGGAAAACTGTGAGGTGAAGAAGTAGATTAATTTGAGGAAGTAGACTAGGGAGGGGCATGCCCTAGAGTACTTTTTTTTTTTGTACTGGCACCCAATCTGCTTCTTTCTGTGTGTGTCCTGGCTGCCACTTGCTATTTAGTAATATTAATAAAAAGCCAGCATATCATCCTATGAGATACTTACTTTTATAGATATATGCCTTTGAACCAGACTGGTGGGTGGTTTAGGGCAGGCCCAAGAAACCTCAGTCAAGTCAAGCAGAAGCCTTAGTTTATCAATGTGGGTGGGACACAACGTCAGGGAAAGCAGCAGCAACAAGAAGGACAGAATAGAAGGGCTGCCTGAAAGCTACAGCCAGGAAACGTCCGTGCCTCAGGCTGCTCAGCCCACACGGCAGAGATACTGCCTGTGATAAAGCATATTACTTTCCTGTCTATTTCTTGCTTGTTTTCCTCTGGGAGCTGGACTGACAAATCTGTTGTGTGTTTTACTCTTTTGGCTTTTTGACTCCTTTTACTCTTTGAACTTTTTAGGGGCCCACCACCCAACTCCCAGATAAATCACACACAGAGACTTATTCTTAGCTATGAGCACCTGGCCTTAGCTTGGTTTGTTCCTTGCCAGCTTTTCTTATCTTAAATTAACCCATCTACCTTTTCCTTCTGAACTTATATCTTTCTTCCTTCTGTTTCCCTTTTCTTTCCTTCTTACTCAGTGTCTGACTGTGTGGCTGTGTGGCTGGGTGGCTGGGTGATGGGTCCCTGAAGTCCTCCTCTCCTTGTTCCTTTGCTCCCCCTTTGTTCATCATTTCTCCTTCTGTTTATCCTCTCTGCTTGCCAGCCCTGCCTATGTTTGCTCCTGCCTTGGCCATTCATCTCTTTATTAGGACCATCAGGTGTTTTAGACAGTCAAAGAATCACAGCTTCACAGAGTTAAACAAATGCAGCATAAACAAAAGCCACACACCTGAAAATTACATTCTACCACACAAATCTCAATTTGCAATATGCAAATGAGGAAGAAGTGCTGCTCGTGCAAGTTCCTCCAGGGACCTAAACAATTACTCAAGCGCGGCCAGATCTCAGATGAGTCCCACCTACCTGCCAGGCACTATGCATCCACCAGGGCCCAGGTTACCAAATTTAGTTCATCAGATAGGAGGCCAGATTTGCTGAGCATGTGGGAAAGATTCCTTTTTAAAAAACGAAATAGCTACCATAGAAACAGTGTTCCTTTAGGTGGTGTGGCAAATGATAAGATGGCTCGTGTACAGGCAGACAGGAGCGGCTTTGGTGCAGGGCTCATTGTCTCAGTCTTCTTCTGGTGGCTTTGGCCAAAAGCAACCCTTTTCCCCCTTACTGTCATAGGTACAGGTCATGAAAAAGGGCATAGTGGTGGCAGGCAGTGTCTTCAGACTGATTCCCCAGAAAGTACTCTGGGTAGTGTCGCATGGCTTTTATCTACCCACCTAGCCATTCTCATGCTTATCCACCCCCAATTCATCCATCTTCCAATTCACCTATCATACTTCCATTTAGCCCACACACCCCACCCATCCATCCTAACCCCACTAGGAGTTGCAATTGACAAATAACCATGCATGTGTATAGTGAACAATTTGAAGTTTCAATACTTGTGTTCACTTGCAGAATCATCACTCACTAAAATCTACCCAGTGAGCATGTCTATTAGCTCAAGTTTCTCTTCTCCTTGACATTCTTTCCCTATGCTGTTCCTTCCTCCATTTATAAGCAGACCCCACATTTTCTGCTTTTCCATGTGATCCTCCATTTACATTCAGCGAAACTCTTTTCCTCTTATTCCACATATGTACCCATGCTTCCTTCCTTTCCCCAGACATCTACAGTTTCTATTTTCCATGCAAACAGTCAGAGCTCACAGTTCTCCCTGTTTCGTAAAAAATATAAGGCTTAAATGTTTCCTATTCATGAATTTGCCCAGTGAGGCCTCAGCCCATCCCATGGATTTTTCTCATGTCCTAACAGCCAAGACCAAGGTCCCTGTAATGGTCTCTTTCCTTATTTTCCCCCTTCCTTCTGATATGACCAAGCTTACACATTCTGCAGAGCTGCGTGGACATAACCTGTCTGTGTGTTTCTCTTCATTCCTGGATGTAACTAGGCCATCCTGCTCCTCTCATTGCACAGTTTTAATTAAGAATCCAAGTTTCCAATGCGGGGAAGATAAACAAGTTCCTTCTTTGCCTTTCCTTCAAGAACATGACCAGGCAGGCCCCCTGCTTCCTCCTTCTGTTCTCATTCTTCATTGTATTGTATTTCACCTGGCTCCTTGTTTTCCTCTGAATTCATGGGCAGGTTCCAGATACTCACTTTATTTCTCATATTTATGATTGTGACTAGGGTCTGTATTTTACTTCTATTCCACAAATATAACATGATTCCTACTTTCCACATATCCATGGACATGTTGGAACTCTGTATCCCCTTAGTTATTGGGCATTAAAATACTGCCCATTTATTTTCATATTCCATCGATACAATTAGGTCTGTTACTTCTCCTTTATTTCATGGTTTTTAACTAAATACCTGTTTCTCCCTCATACCATGGATCTTTCTGGTACTTTTCAGGGAAAACTGGATCAGGAAACAAGATGCCTGCCTGAACTTAGAGGGGCCAGAGAGCAGTTTAATTTGCTGTGTTGACACATAGGATCAGCAGAGAACTGTTTAAAAAGCTGTGCCCTGGAGCTAGAGAGATGGCTTAGCAGTTAAGAGTACTTGTTGCTCTTGCAGAGGACCTGTGCTGGAGTCCAGTTCCAGCGGGGCTCTTGTGCCTCGGGAAGGATGTGTGAAGTTGGTGAAGAATGAGAAGTCTGGCCATGCTATCAGTTGTCTTTCAAACTGATGGCCCCAGCTAGCTCAGGCCGTCTTCATTTATACAAGTTCTAATGAATTCAAGCACTTTCAAAGCATTTCCCTTTCATCATTTTCCAAGAATCATTAGCATTTTAGTTTCTCTTCTTTCCACTCCCCTGACATCATTGACCTTTACCCCATACCATTATATAGCAAGTCAAATATTTATATCTAGCTAGGTACATCTTATTCATACTGTGCCCTCGCTGGCAGCAAATACGCTGTTACAAAGTAAGAGATTTGAGCCCTGTGATTAATTCTTAACCTCACGAGATCAGCTGAATATATTTCGATGCCTACCGTATCATTTTCAGGGGTATACCAATTTCTGAGTAATCTGAATGTCACCTTTATTATGTGGATTGCAGTTATAATCCTATTGTTTATAAGTTCTCAAAATAGTAATGATTAACACCTAACTCTAACTATCGATACTAAGTTTCTTTGTTCTTCCTGGGAATTTCTAAATGTACTTTTTAAAGAGGAACTAGGAGTTTTAGATTTCTTTATTGATAGTTTGGTATTGGAAAAGTATGTGAGTGTCAGAGAAATGTCTGACCTTTCATGTCCTCTTTTTCTTTCTGTGATCCTATAAGATTTTTAATGTCGTGTTTTAAGAAACTGTTTTCTTGGTTCTTAAGTTCTTTGGAATATATTTATCTCTTTTTGGTATTGAATAAGTGATAATCATTAACCTTAGTGAGTTCCTCCTGCTTATTCAGGATGACTGCAAAGGCAGCCAGGGACAACTGGAGAAAATGGTTTCTGTAACAGATCAAAGAAATTTGGTTTTCCTGTAAAAGCTTTTGTTCCCAGTAAACTCAGGCATAATCATGACTAACAAGCAGAACTAAGAGTTTCCATAAGAATAAGCATAGCGAAAGCTAGAGAAGCCTGAAACCCAAGGTCAGCGCAGGAGTTTGCAGTATTGTATCCATAGGTCCTTGCCAAATGGGTGGGATTCTCCTAAGGGCCTTGCCATCTAATGAGCTCCATTTGAAACACATCTAAGTGTTGTTCCCAAGGGTGACAGCATGACTTCTGCCATACCTGGATTTGATTCCCAGCACCCACATATGTGGTTCACAACTATGTGTAACTCCAGTTCTTGGGAATCTGAAACCCTCTTTTGACTTGCTCAGGCACCAAGTATACAAATGGCACACATACATACACTTAGGCAAAATACTGCTATACATAAAATTTAAAAAAGAAAGAAAAAAGAAAAAAAGATGAGCCCCCCAAGTTCAGCTAAACAGATTGTTTTATTCCCTATCTGTCCCCTTGCTGCCTTACCACATAGCAATCCAGAGTGACATATATTTTGATTGGCTATATTTAGCTTAAATAAAAGAGTTTTTTGAACTGCCCCACAAGCAACAGAGTTTACTACAAGTCATTCATAATGCAGAGAGAAAAGTGTAGGAACTAGGCTACAGTTGAGACATTTACTCCATAATGACCTTGGCTTATCCAACTTGGAATGTTCTAAAGCTGCTGTGTCTAGAGCTGGACAACCTCTAGTGCTCTATGGAGCACAGTATGGATGCCGTGATGTATCCTACCAGGATTGTATACTGTCACCATGGACAGTAGCTTGGAGTAGGGCTAGAAGCTCAGTAGTTAATGGTTCCAGCATAAGAATCAGAGTCAGGGAAGAATCACACAGATGGTTTTGAGAATTCACCAGTGCCAGATACAGGAGCAAGTTCTTTACCTCCATCCATTTTCATACTATAGGGATCTCAGGTGTGGTGGCACATGCCCTTAACCGCAGTATGGGGTATAATCAACTGGATTGGTGTGAATGCCAGGTCAGCATTGTCTATGCAGTGAGCTCCAGGCCATCCAGGACTAAACAATGAGACCTTTATTAAAAACAATAATTTGTATTACAGGGAGATG
This sequence comes from Mesocricetus auratus, assembly GCF_017639785.1. Classification (NCBI taxonomy): domain Eukaryota; kingdom Metazoa; phylum Chordata; class Mammalia; order Rodentia; family Cricetidae; genus Mesocricetus; species Mesocricetus auratus. The sequence goes on from NW_024429189.1 coordinate 114,913,335, forward strand.
AAAAATGAGGGAGATTAACTAGCCCAAGATCCCCAGAAAATATCTGGATAGTGTGTGTGTGTGTGTGTGTGTGTGTGTGTGTGTGTGTGTGTGTGCGCGCTGTCTGCCGTATCACTGCTTCTCACTGACTAGTATTTAACTTTGAATATTTTAACTTTTAATTTGAATAATGTAAGACAAAATGACTGAAAAAATGCAAAATCTCTCCTAGGTCTTTAACCTCCCCAGACAGTGGCAAAATCCCAGTACAACTGTAAAACTAAGAAGTTAACACTTTATAATACAAGCCCTGCACTACATTCAGGCTGTGGGGTGGGGAAACAAGGCGTATATAAAGGCCCGAGGTTGCTGTTATATCTTACTGCATTACTCTCCACCTTGTTTTTGAGACAGGGTGTCTCAATGAACCTGGAACTTAGCAGCCTGGCCACACGGATTGATGGGTGAGGCCTTGGGACCCACCCATCTTTGCTTCCCAGCACTAGGGTTACAGATGCTCACTGTCAAATCTGGCTTTTATGTGGGCACTGAAGATATGAACTCATGTCCTCATGCTGCCACTGAGCCTGTATACAGGTGGCCCTGTGCAGGGCTAATTTCTGAGTAAGGCTCCTGGCTCATTTCACATGGGGAGCTTGGGATTACCTCACAAAGCTCTGCTGGGTCACAACAGGTTTACAAGTGGGAATCTGCCACACACTAAGAAACAGCAGGGAGATATCTGTGGCAGGTGGGAGGCAAGAGTAAGAGGACCCTGACTGAGGAGGCTCAGGGATGATGGTGGCTTGGTAAGATGGTTGGGATGTACTGCTCCAGGTTGCATGCGGCTGAGCCCTATGTCTCAGTTCAAATATGACTTTCTCCATACATGTTCACTCACTCCCACACATGGAGCTCTCTGCCCACTACAGCAGCTTTTATTGCAGAGCTCTGAACAGGTATGCGCAGGCAAGGATAAGGATTCTCCTGGCTCGGCAGCATGCAGAGACAACCCCATATTTGGATTGCTAGAGAACAGAATGGCCGTTGCAAGCCGGAGGAACTCCGCTGGGGAGCAGGGTGTATGGCCCCTTGGGAAGCTTCCCATGGATAGTGTTCTTAGCACAGTGGAAGAACGTACTTGGGCTCTTAATCTTTGCTTAAGTGCAGGTGAAGCTGTCTCCCAGGAAAGCCGGTGCTCATAAGACCGCTGTGGAAGAGCAAGGGAACAGTCACCATTCCTACCCTGGCAACAGCAGGGACAAGGGCCTGCCGACGCTGTGGAGATGAAAGCCAGAGGCTTGAGGACCCCCTTGCTGCTCTTGCTGGTGACTGTAGTTGTAATGGCCAAGCTGAATTACATCCAAAGGTGGGGAGGCTTCAAGGAGCAGGCCACCAGCGAGAAAAACATGAACTCTACAGTCCACTTCTTCATCCAATCCTACAACAATGCAAGCAATGACACCTACTTGTTTCAGGTTCAGAAGCTAATTCAAAGTCAGATGCAGGTTTGTGTCTTGGTTTCCCCGACACCAACACAACTCCCATATTGCTTTTTCAGACATACGGGGATTCTGCCTGGGTTCCTGGGATAGAGTACTGATAACTCTCTGGGGAGTGTCCTATGTGACGGGTGCACCTGGTGCTTCTGGGCTAAGCAGCTCCTTCAGTCACCATAGCCACATGACCTAAGCTGGGTCTAAGGTCTGGAGCCAACGTACCTCACTTCTTCTTGGCCAAAAACTGATGTGTAGGGGTTCTTCTCCATTGTTCTATGGAGGGAATTGCATTTCATTTTGCCTACTAGACCGCAGGAATGGGGCTGGTTTTGCTTTCTTTAATAGTTTTATCTGAATAAAACCTAAACACTCTCTGTGGGTTCCTTATGTCCCACAGCATTTGTTTTCAGCGTCTAGGACTGTAAAACAGGACTGAACTTTCTGTTTGAGACATTTGGAATCACATGTCTTTGGGGATAGCAGTGGGGAGGTAGCAGGGAGTGAGCAAGCAGCTTCAGTCAGATAGCTCCACCACTTGAGGCAGGGTCTCTGGTTTTCGCCCTGGCTGGCCTGTGCTGCTCTACCCTCAGCCTCCTGCCTCAGCCTCCTGAATGTGAGTGCTAGGATCATACCTGTCATCATGCCTTTTGTTTTACACATGCAGGTATTGTGAATTGTACCACCTGGAAGGTGGTAGAGGAAAGACTTTGTCTGAAAACTACTGATCCGCTGTTCCCTCTAGGTCAGATAGGGAAATATCTAAATCGTCAGAAACAATACTGCATCCTAGTTAGACAGATTTGGGGTGAAATAATCCACTAGAAGGAAAGACTAATAGTCTGAGAGAATGGGAGGCAGACGGAACAGGAATTAATAGAAAGAGAGGAAGGCATGGGAGTGGGGTGGGCAATATTAGTGTTACAGGCAGGCAAGTGAGTTCCTAAATCCTGGCACATTCCAGGGGATTCCTGGCTATTATGAACTATGACCACATGGTGGCGCTGTTCTCATTTGTCTTTTTTACTGGAATCATTTTCCTTTAGGTATACATAGCTGAAACACTTAAGATTTAATGTGTGAAACCAATCTTTTGCCATTAACAGTTAACTGGTCAAGAATAATTTTTAAAAATGTTATGAGCAAACTTGATGTTACTTAAAGTGATAAGCGGACAGTGTGGGCTTGGCGATTGGAAGGGGAGGGTCATGGACACAGGTTTCTGGGCATCTCAATATCCAGATGTGACTTTGAAAGTCTCAGTACTGCAAAGTGTGGGTATTAGACAGGTACGGTGGAGTGGTGGGCCTGCTTTCGACTTAGTTAGGTGTCATCTAGACTCCTTCAGGACTGATTTTTCACCTGCAAACTGGGTCAGAACAAGAAACAATTTAGCACAATGCTGCCACCTAGTGGCACTTGTCTAAATATCTGCTGTTTTATAACTTCATATTCTAAGTGAACAATCCAGACTACTAGTAAGATGTTTAACGTGCATGCATGTTTTAGTTTTTTCCTACACAACTTGCTGATAGCCAGTGTGACAGTGGCTAGCTCGATTTACTACACTCCCTGCATAAGTAGAATGCCCCCTTAATGACAGGTGAGGAGCACCTGTACTCTAGGGAATTCCAGGCTGCTACTGAGATTGTATTCTCAGTGTTGCCATGGGCGATTGCCTCCTGGGACCTGGCCTTAGATTTATTTTTATGGGAGCATTTCAACCAGGATCAAGGTGAATTTTCTGCCTGCATCTCCCCAAGAGAGGCTCACACCATCTCATTAGGTTGGACCACTGGCATTTGAGCAAGAAGTAGGGGACTCCCAAGAACTTCTCCCCACTACACACACAGCTGTCTAACCTACACATTCACCTGGGGGTCAGACCTAGGACAATGATCCCAAATTTCCTTAGCGTTTCACTTCAGTGTGGGGCTTCTCTTCCCCAAAAGCCTTCCCGACCTCCTCCTCGGTCTTTGCAGCCTTTGGTTTGATCATGAGAAAGAGAAGGCAAAGCCATCCAGGGGAGCTGGCCCTGGCTTGTGTCTCTGTGGCTTACCTGGCTAGCACGTCATTGTCTTGCACTGTCCATTGCCCCAGGAAGAAAGGTTCAGGGCGCAGCAGGTATCATTTCAAGTGGAAAGCTCCTGGGAGATAAAGCCAGGTCTTCGGCACATGCCATCCTTCTGTCCTTGGCTCTCCCAATGGTCCATGGAATTGACAGATATTCAGTAACTTAGATATTTGAATTCTCTTAAGATACCTTTGTGTGGCGTTTCCTGGGAAACCTGAACAAGCATCTACTTGCTACAGATAGGGCACCACCAACAGAACAAAGAAATGGTTCCACCCAAGTCTATTTTAGTTTACCAGTGGGTCTATGCGAGATAATTAAAAACACATGGATGACTCAAAAGCAGCTGTATCACCAAAAAGATCATCCGAGCAAAGGTGATAGCTCAGGATGATGATGGAAACTTAGAAGTCCCTGCAGGTGGCTCAGCAAGCCTAAGTCTTTGCAGTGACCTTGGGGAGGAGGCCTTACAACCTTATTTCATTTCATTCCTGAATCTTATGACTGAGCCTCCACTCCCCAGGGGGAATGTTTCAATTGGGAGGAAATAGCTACACAATAGGTTGGCTTGGATGCATTAGTGGAAGTGCTCCTATTTTGCCCACAGATTCCTCAATAGACTGAATGCTTATGTGGGCCTCGCAAATGAAGAAATGGAGGCTGCTACATTACTTTCTGAAGGTTTCAGAGCGAATATGCGGGGGGTGAATGTCTGAAATGAATTTGACTCTCGAACTTATTTTTAAAGATTTATATTTTTATGTGTATGAGTGTTCTGCCTTCAAGTACATGTATATAAGAGCACCACATATGTCCAATGATTGCAGAGACCAGAAGAGGGCATTGGATTCCCAGAAATTGGAGTTACAGGTGGTTGTGAACTGCCTTGTGGGTTCTGGGAACCAAACCTAGGATCTCTGCAAGAGCAACAAGTGCTTTTAAGCTATCTCTCTAATGAACATTTAGATGTGTTGCTGAATTGTCTACTTTCTAATTGTCTGGGATGGAGAGTAAGGCGGGAGAAGATGGCTGCAGACTGGGAAGGAACAGGGCCAGGTAGGTCACAGTGACAGCTAGGAGACAAGTAAGGACCATGTGGCTCCCACACCGAAGTCCACAGTGCGAGGCTGTGGCTGACTCGGGAATCTTAGTTGCCATTGAGACTCACTCAATGGGTGGGGAGGAAGGAGCCGAGTTTTGATGGATGAGTTCTGGGAACAGGGGTCAGGGAGAGGGCCAGACACTGGGCACTCAAGGGCAGAAATCAGCAGTGCAATTGCTTCTCCACAGCTGACCACAGGGGTGGAGTATTTAGTCACTGTGAAGATCGGCAGGACCAAATGCAAGAAAAACGAGACAAAGAAAGCATCCTGTCCTCTGCAAAGCAGCAAGATGAAGAAGGTTTGTTGTTGAGAAAGCCTCAAGGCCAAGGATGGGGAATGAGCATCCTCAAAGTGGGAGTCAGGGCCAGCAAATGCCCAGCTTTAAGGCTACCTGACACTCCCTCGTGCATCCAAGAAGGAGGAAGGCTGTTGGCATGGGCAGTCTGGCCACCCAAACAGACACAATCCTGGACCTAGGCGTCTGTTTCTCCTCACAGAACTCCAGGGTGCAAGTGCTGTTTGCTCCTCCTCAGGGCATTTGTTATTATCTTGCTCCCATTCTTTGGGTCACTGAAGACTGTCCCCATCTCTTCTATGTCTTTCCAGTTCTGTTGTCCCTGCCTATGTTTCCTGGTCTCATTGGCCAGACGGTAGATATGAGGGCCTCTTTCTGGCCCAGGGTGTAGGTGCAGGGATGGGAGAAGAGGGAGGTTCAGTACCCCTTCCTGGAATCGTATATCCTGTTTAGACTGAGGGCTCCAGAGGTACCTGCCACGGGTCTCAGAGGAGCAGTTCCTCTCTGGGCTCCCCAGGGCCTCAGGAGATGGGGCCTTTTCTTCTACTGTTGAAAACTATTTCCCCCAAAGATGTTTATATCTTCTTTCTTCTTCCACAGAGCCTGATTTGCACTTCACTGATATATACTGTGCCCTGGGCGAACTACTACCAGATCTGGAACAATTCCTGCCAGGATAGCAAAGTACCCATATAAAGATCTCTACTGACACACAGATGCCCGTGTTGTGTACTGGTTTTTATATAGCTCTAAGAGGACTCGTTCCCCTCTCTGGGGTGTATCTACACACACTCATACAAGTACACAGATGCTCACTCATCTTCACAGCACTGACCTATAAAACATGCATAGTAACAGCAGCTTCATTGACACGTGTGCCTCCTGCTCACACACACAGGCACACACACCCCTGGTCTCATATGCTTACATTCATCATGAAAACACAGTGCAAACACTTCCACACATGAACCTCTGTGCTTTGCCACACTTACAGCTCACATACACTTCACAGATATGCAGTGGTACCTGGGACTGCTATGCTTTGAACAGGATGCTGCTATCCCTTTGTGTGTGGGGGGGCTTACTGTTCTTTCTACATCAAGTCCATGCTTCTGCTATCTCTGGGTCCAAGCATGGCCATCAACTCTGGCCTGGGAATGGGAAGTTCTGTGTCCTACCAGTACGCACAACACTGTGACTCATACACGTCACAGTGAGCATGTCTGAAGTCCCATCACCAAACAAGGCTGAGTAACCAGTGTAGATTCAGTACATTTGTACCAAGGCTGTGACTTACAACGGCTAAAGGACAACAGGCATCAGCAGTAGCAGGAATGTCTTAGCTCGGGTTTTTGTTGCTATGAAGAGACTGGCTTATAGTTCAGAGGTTTAGTCCATGATTGTCATGGAGAGAAGCATGGTGGTACGAAGACTGACATGGTGCTGGAGAAGTAGTTTAGAGTCTACATCTGGATACTTAGGCAGCAGGAAGAGAGAGTGACACTGGGCCTGGACTGAGCATTTGAAAACTCGAAACCTACCCCCAGTGACTCTTTTCCTCCATCAGGACCACACCTAATAGTGCCAAATCCCTATGAGCCTATGAGGTTCGTTTTCATTCAAAACACCACAAAAAGGTAAAAGACAGTATCCAGTGGAAAGACAGAAACTCCCAGGGTCCTTGCCCATTACACTCACATGGTTCACTTAGTTCCCAGCCACAAGCTATGAGGGCATCTGTAACACACCGTTTTCTGGGGGCCAGAGTTGGAGACTCAGTGAGCAGGTGTTGTTTGGGATTGTTTCCACAGCATCTCTGCCTGGCATGTGCCAAATTCCAGACTCTAGAAGAAGAGAGGTGCCAGGCCCAGGTCTTGTGTGTGTGTGTGTGTGTGTGTGTCTACACGTTGAGGTCAGAGGCCTTGGGTATCTCAGGAGCTGGAATTACTGGTGTTTGTGAGCTGTCTGACATGAGTCCTGGGAACTGAATTCAGGTCCTCCACAAGAGAGAATATGCTTTTAACCTCAAGCCATTTCTCCAGCTCCACCGTGAGACACAACACATTCTGGCAAGGTATTTAAAGTCTGACTCTGAGTGATTTAATGCATGCATTCATGCTTTCTTTTCCAGAATACTGGTGAACATCTTCCAACTTGATCTAAAGTTGAATGAATTTTGCAAAGAACAATTACATACCCATCACCTCCACTCGGCAACTTATGTTTTGCATTGGTATTATACATCTCTCTCCTCATTCTTATATTTACCCAACAACCTCCCTTTTCATATGTACTTCAAATTTAGTTGAAGACATCAGTATGTTTTACTTTTAAACATGTCTGATTACGAATTAAAGACATTTCATGTTTCGTTTGTGTGTTTTCCTTTTGAGCTAAATTTCTTAATGTACGGTTAGACTATTGTGAAAAATAATTTACCTCATTTGTAGTACTGTGTTACTATCAATAGGAGATAGACCAAGACCGGAAGTGCAGCTCCTGTGACATGGTGTTTCTGTCTATACCCTGACTGCACTCCCTTCTCTTCTAGTGGATTTAATCCCATTGATTGATATGGGGGACTATGTCCTCTTTCCCATAGGGCCTATATTTTCCTTTGTCTCATAGATAAAACCTCCAGAATCCAAGATGCATTCTGTTCTGGTCCTGGTTGCTGAGATAATGTGCTGGGAGTCTAGATCTGAGTTTAGTGTTTTTTTACAGAAATGAAGAGCATCTCTCAATTCTGGACCAGGAGTAAGGTCCTTGTCTTTCTTAGCTCTTTGTTTTTCCTTCATGTTTCATACTTTAGAAGGAGGCTCTTTGTCAGGCTTCTGAGGGATTCCATTGTGGGAGTCACCTGTTAGCATCTCTGCTGTTCACTCATCCACTGTAAACATCTCCCCATCTCCTTATTGTTCTTCTCTCTATCTTTTCCATCTAATCTTAAGACCTAGAGTATTTGACCTGGGGATGTTGCTCTGTAGAATGTTTGTTTAAACTGCAGGAAGTCCTGTGCTTGACCCCACCCCAGCACTTTATAAAGCTGGGTGTGGTGGTACATTCCTATTTTCCTAGCACTTGGGAGGTAGAGGAAGGAAGACCATAAGTTCAAAGTCATCCTCGGCTACATAGTGAGTTCCAGATCAACCTGAGGTTACCTGATACCTGCTCTCAAAAACAAAACAAAACAGACAAAAAAAAGTCCTAAGGTCCCCTACTTGCTATGAAGCTAGGGGAGAAGTTCTGCTATCAGGCAAGTATAAACAATGGGTTCAGAAATTATCTACGTCCCCCACTGGAACCCTTAGTGGACCTCCACGTTTTTTTTTTTTTTTTTTATAGCTGAAGAACTTCTGGGGAAAGTCTGGAATCACAGCAGGAAGACCATGAAGAGAACAGGCTAACATCTTTATTGTTCTAATTGAGGATTGCTGTTGACTGCAGGGTGACCTGAAGCTTGGTGGACACAGCATGCGCTCCAAGATACTCAGCTATCGGTACAGGTTTTTTTGAGAATTTTGTATCTTTCAGCCCAGGGTATGACATACACTGAGAAGTAGCACTGGACTTGCTAAAACAAAAGACCAAAACACATACTTTAAAAGATGAACAAGAGCTGGGCGTGGCAGTACTCTGCAACAGCAGCAATTGGGAATCTGCGGTGGGATGAGTTCAAGTGGGGCGAATAGTCAGACTCTATAAAACACAAGGCAATAGGGCTAAAATGCAAGGTGAGAAGGAGGAGACTATCAAACCCGAGACTGGGGATTGGCACTGCCTCATTGCTTACCTCCATCCTGACGGTATTGTGATTTCCCTCATGTGACAAAAGCATTCTGATTATTCTGAACAATGTCCTGTTTGTGGTCAGATTTGGAGTAGCAATAGAAGGACTGGTTCTATTTTCTTGTCATTTTCGCTTATGTGGTATTTACCATATCTTCTCTCAGTGGGCTTCTATTGGACCTACATGTTCCTTCTTCTCTCCCTTCCCCCCTTCTCCTTCATGATTCTCTCCCCTCTCTCCTTCCCTTTTGTCTACTTATCTATCTATCCACCCACTCACAACCTACCCTTCTAATTCCATTCATGCACCCATTTATCCTTCTGTCCCCCCCATTCCTGCCTTCTATCTATCTTTTCTTTCATTCATTCAAACCATTAAATTTTATGTCCTAATATGAAGAGGGAGCTCTGGAAAGGGTACATTTGTGTGTTGAGAACTTTCAAGTCATTATTACTAGGTTTACCATATAGTTTATGAACTGGAAAAGAACATGCTATAAGAAAAAGGTGAGGTTATTACCAATCACATTAAACATGTAGACATCAAGCAGGATGAAGCCAGACAGGAAGGGCATACAGCCATCCTTGATCAAATTCATTGGGGAGAAATTTAAGAAATGGTTAAAGTGCTGTTAGTACTCATAGTCTAAAGGTCTGTGCTGGACATCTTTAGGTGTCTGTACACACATAAGTGGCGATTACGTTTTGCAGCATCTGGCCAGCCTTCTGCTGGATCAGAATGATGTCTGCATGGGACTGATATGCCTTTGGGGTTGAAGACCACTCAGCAAGTCCCTCAGCAGGCCACCCACACAGATTTGTTTTCCTTAGTCCACCTGTACACCAGTCAAATTATTTTCAAATTTCCTGCTGAAATATGGTTAATCATTAACTGCTTCTCTTGGCCTGGGGTATCCTTCTGAAGTTCAACAGCTTAACTGCTCCCTTTGGACCCTTTCTTCCTTCTTGTGATTCTTCCATTACCAACAAACGATAGCTTAGCTTTTTGCATCTCTATTTTCCTCTTTGAAAGAGGAGATAACATCCATGAGATTTTTTTCAAGCAAATTTGAACAGATCCCAAATAAGTCTGCCTTCCCTTATGGTTAAACCACAGAAAACCCCCAGGAAAATGGCTTTGTATGAATGAGCTTGCCTAGTACCTTGTAAAGTGCTCCTTTCTGGACATCACAGGTGCTCTTCTCTGTCTTGAAGCAGGTGGTCCTCCGCATTTCCACTCTGATGTGAAACTCCAAGTGGTCTGTCAACTGTGTGGAGTGAGAGGAAGGGAAACGGAGAGAGACCTCTTCTCCCCATTGTGCCTTCTGTATGAGGGGACAGCTCATATTCATGCTCAATACACCATGCTCAATGGCAAGTGCCCAGCTTTGCACAGTTGTGGGATCCTTGTTCTCCTTCCTTCATCCCTTTTTCCCTTCCTCCCTCCCTGGGTCCTTCCCTCTCTGGCTCTCTCCCTCCCTCCCCCCTCCTTCCCTCCCTCCCTCCCTCCCTCCTTCCCTCACTCTCTCCCTCCCTCTCATTCTTCCTTCCTGATTCCAGGCATCTCTTAGTCACTCATTGATAAATTACCAAGACTATCAGAAGACATTGATATGTCACCAAGACTACCAGAAAAGCTATTTTACTCTATGAGTTCAGCCATCCCTTGGACAACATTGAAAAGGTTATCCAGGCAGGACTGTGTACAAGTGTTTTGTAAATGGCTAAATAGTAAACAGGTTAATCTCAGTAGGCCATGTGTCCTATGTTGCAATTTTTCAGACTGACCAAGGCAGCATGGCAGTCCCAGACATACACAGCACAGATGGCTCCAATAGCACTGCTTGGACAGTTGGGCCTGGGTATGTAATTTGTTGGTTATCAAATGAAAGGACAGATTCATCCACTAGCGAATGCACATTTCTCTTAAAACACCCACTTTCAGTTGGGAATGATAGCATATACCTGTCCTGGGGAGACTGAGTCAGGAAGGCTGCAAGGTTGAGGCTAACATAGTCTGTACAGTGAGATCCTATCAAAACAAACCCCTAGGATTTTACCAGCGCACTGGGTCCCTCTGTGGAGGAGAGACAGGGGAGCCACAAACTCACCTGCTTCTCAATCTTCAGGATGCGAAGGATCCTGAAGTTGTACACGTCTTCACTTTCTTTGTTGTATGCATTTGTGACATACTCCAATGTGCCCGGCACAGAAGGCTCCAGTACATTTACTTCACGGACAATTATAAATGTCTTCTTCTTTTGTTGGTAGCTGAAGGCCACCAGGGCCACCAAAATGGCGAACAGGAGTTGTGATGCCTTCCAAGGTCTGAGCATCATCCTTCAACTGGAGAAGACTGGGAAGAGCCTCCCCCTTCGTCTGTTGGGTCATATTTAGCACGGCTGTCCTGAGTCAGACTTAAGGGAAGCATGCAGTGACACCCACAGCGCTCCTATCTTTCTCCTCCCATCGTCCTACTCCAGGGACACTTTGCAATGACTGGTAAGCTCACTCCTACTCTCATTCTTTTCGTATCGTTCGTGTGTCTCTCTCTCCTTCAGCAACACACAATTCTGTGGCCTGCTACTCCCTCAGTGGAAGCCAAGCCAGAGGCTCTTTCCACTGAGTTTATACCATGAGGGGCCACAGAACACTTCAGGGATAGGAAATGGAGGAGACATGGGGTATTGGCTCTCAGGAAGTATAACATAACCAGCAGGATGATGGGAAGGAGAAGCTCGTGTGAAAGGAGCTGGGATTTGAGAAGTCCTCTGCCTGACCTAGTTTTTGGACATTGGTTCCAGGAAATATGCCAAAAGAGTAGGGTACAAGGAGGAAAGAGAGAAGTCATGACCTGGATAGCCTCACTTTGGAAAGCAGGTGACACTTGAGTGTGGTTGACTCCATGTTTTAGAGGTAGGTAGGAAGTTGAAGGAGGAGATGCCAACAGATTCCTGCCTGACAAGTAGGATTTCAGTAAGATAAGACTCTACAGGACCTTCAGTTTGGTATCAAAAGGCAAGATCAAAGGCATGGAGGCTCGCAGGATGCAGCCATTTGTGTGATGCCAGCTCACAAGATGTTTGGAGTAAGCCTGAAGGACAGTGGTTCTCAACCTGTGGGTCATGATCCCCTTGGCAAACCTGTCTCCAAAAATGCTTACATTGCTGTTCATAACAGTAGCAAAATTACAGTTATAAAGCAGAAACAAAAATAATTTTATGGTTGGGAGTCCCTACAACATAAGGAAATATATTAAAAGGTTGCAACATTAGGAAGGTTGAGAACCACTGCTGTAGGATATTGTTCAGAAGATTATAATAGCAAGACAGGTAGTGAAATCTCCTAAGGCAGACGTGTGAGTGCATATACCTGCACTCACACTGACATGCATATACATGCAAACATATGTAATCACACTTCTGCTCTAAGTATAAATTCACACTGATACATGCATCTACATACAGACACATGCACTCCCATTCCTACCCTAAGTACATATTGCTATTGACCACTGTGTAACTATTTTCTCTGAATTGGAGCATCCTCTTCTTAATGGGAGAAACTCACTGAGACTTTGAAATCTCAGGAAGTTCTTGGGTCAGGACATTGCTCTGTCACAGCAGCAGAGGCTTTGTCTCTTCTGCTGCTTGGGCTGACTCTTTCATTCTGAAACTCTTCTGATTTTTTTTGGACTGGGATTTATAGACCCCTTTTGATGTCTCTCATACTCTAGGATGACTTCGATCTAGCCCATTATTGGATGTCTGACCATCCAAGAAGTTTCCTTGGATGGAAGGAAGGAGCCAGAGACCATTTCATTTCAGTGTTCACCTGTTCTCTGACCATTTAACTTTCTAGACATCAGCAAGCAGTGTAGGTGGCTTCCCCGCCTACTATGAAAAGCTTGAGTGCATCTCTGGCACCCAGCTTGATACCTGTTTTCATAAGTGACAAAGACTGTTATTACATTCAGTAGAATATTTTTCAGGGTTACAGGGACTTGCCTAATGTGTGAAGCTACAACCTTGGGGTTGATCTGCTGGCTACCTACTGTTGCTTCAGGTAGATGGATGTACAGGGGTCCAATCAGTCGGTGTCTAAAATTTCTCACACAGCCTTCAAACCTGGCATGTTCGTAAGTTCTCTGCAAGCAAGAAAGGCAGCAGCCATACTAGGGCATGGTGGTACACATTTTAACTCAAGCACTCTGGAGGCATAGCAGATTGCTCTCTGTGAGTTCGAGGCCAGCTTGGCTATGTCCCACAGCCCTCTTCTCTCCTCCTTCTAAGAGAGAAGGGCAATAGTCCACAAATATGTGATTATTTTTTCTAAGGTGACATAGCTGATCTAATGAAGATAGTGGCAGTTCTGCTGGGAGGATAATCTTGTGTGTACAACACCTCTGTTCAAGCATTACTCTGTTTATAGGTATGTTTATAACTCCTGGTTATAGTATACTGTCAGTAGTATACAAGAACAGATTTGGTTACCTCAATTTCCTCATATGTATTTATACTAATCTTGGAACAAATGTACCAGAGCTTTGAAGTCAAACATATACCTTATCAGCTGAGCCCCACCAAATACACACAGACAGGAAGTCTAGCTCCTTCTCCTAGAAGAGTCAGAATTCATTCCCTAGGTGCAGCACTGGAGTTTAGCAGGCTTGGGGTAGCTGTTCTGACTGTTGTCAGCCAGGTGGTCCTGCTGATCTGGGCTGGGTTCTTTCTTGCATTGAAGCCTGAGCTAAGTAAGACCCATGTGACGGTTAACCTTCATTGTCAAGGTAATTGTAGATAGGATCACTTTGGAAACACGTGCATATATGGGAGTTTCCAGGAAGATTTAACTGAAGAAGGAAAATTCACCTTGAATGTGGATGGTACCATTGTACTGGGAATCCTGATTGAATAAAAAGAAGAAATGCAGTGAAACCCTGCTATTTATTTCTCTGTTTCCTGACTGCAGACATAGTATGAGCAGCTGCCCCCTGCTCCTGCCACCGTGCCTTTCCTGCCATGTTGAACTGTTTCCTCAAACCGTGAGCCCCAATAAGCCTTTCCTACCTTAAGCTATGTTTTCCACCTATTTTGTCAGAGTAGCAAGAAAAATAAGCAATATAGAGTATGTAAAAACAGTAAGGGATATTGCACCACCTCCTCAATCTTCAGATCCTGAGGTTAGGCTTATGTGGCAAGAAGATATTTGCATATGTGAGTAAAGAACTTGATAGAGAGAGATCTCCTTGGGTAATATGACTAGACCCAGCATAGCCACCAAGGTCCCTATAAGAATGGGGAGAGGACACACAGTCAGAGAGCCACAAGAGGAACATGGAAGCAAAAGGGCTTTGAAGTACACTCTGCCTGGGAAAGAAAGGGACAAAGACGAGACATACAGAAGGACTCTCACCTGGCATCTTTAGCAGGAACACAGCTAACATTTGATTTTAGTCCGGGGAAAACCATGTTAGACTCTGCCCTCCGTTTGATAAAGTTGATCTGTTTTAAGCCACTAAGTGTGCAGCATGTGTCCTAAGCAGCAGCAGAAAACACCTTCACTCATTTCAGTGGCTCTCAGAATATTTAAATCTAATGTAAGGAATATATTTATGAGGAATGTGCTGTTCTGTGTGGACTTAACAAAGATATTATTTCCTAGAACATTTTTGTAATATCTGTATTAAAGTTTCTGTGGTAAAAATACAACATCTGGATTAGGAATTTTTAGTGATCATCACCCCAACCCCCCCCACACACACGCACACACACACACACACACACACACACACACACACACACACACACACAAATACAGCTAGGGTGCATGATGCATGTGACAGACAGGAACCAGGGACTCAACCTAGCCCTATGCCCTCCCTGTGAGGCAGGTTCCATTTATTGAAGATGTTTTATTTTCTCCATTGTATAATTTTGGCTTCTTTATAAAAAAATCAAGTGTCCATAGGTATGTGGATTTTAGAAAAATCAAGTGTCCTTAGGCATGTGGATTTTTGTCTGGGTCTTTGATTCAATTCTATTGATCATTGTACCTGTTTTTATGGTAATACAACACGGTTTTATTACTGTAGCTCTGATGGAGAGCTTGAGATCAGATCTGGTGATAACTCTGTCAGTTCTTTTATTGTATGTGGTAGTTTTATCAATTGTGCGTTTTTTCTTTTTCCATGTGAAATTGACTGCTGTTCTTTGAAGGCCTGTAAAGAATTGTGTTGGAATTTTGATGAGGATTATATTAAATCTGTAGATTGTTTTTGGTAAGATGGCCATTTTTACTATGTTAATCCTATTGACCAATGAGCATGAGAGATCTTTCCATCTTCTAATATCTTCTCCAATTTTTTTCTTCAAAGATTTGAAGTTTTTGTCATACAGGTCTTTCACTTGCTTGGGTAGAGACACCTAAGATATTTTATATTTTTGTGGCCATTGTGAAGAGTGTTGTTTCCCTGATTTCTTTCTCAACATGTTTCTAACTTACTCCTTCTAGACATCTTAAATAGAAACACCCAGACACTTTAAGACTCAGGGACTAGAACAGTCCCTAAAAAGAACATGAACATCCAAAGATTTTTATCTATAAGCAAAGAGGTGGGAGTAGGCAGGTAAGGAAAGGAGAGCCTCAGAATCCATCCTCAGTCATTTGAATCCAAGAGCAGACTCACCTAGTGACTATGTTTTCTGACAACCACTTGCCCTTTCAACAAAGTTCCCCAAGACACACAAAAGTGTTTTATCAAATGTCAGGAAGAAAATTCTTGCTCTCTTCCATTGATGAGTGACTTCACTGAATCTTGATCCTGAGTTTGATGAGGATATACTAATCACTTATAGATAAATGACTGTGAAGGTCTTGATCTTGAGTCTGAGGATACCCTAACTACTTATGTGTGCATGATTAGGGGACTTGATCCTGAGTCTGATGAAGATACACTAACTACTTATAGATTAATGACTGGATTTCAGGGAGGCATTTTCCTTTTCTATATATACATGGTATTCAAATTATTCCAAAAGTATGAAAAATTCTAGTATCAGGTAGTAACTCTACTATGTTCTGCTATGTCTTAGAGAATTCAGGAGTGACTGATCTTAAATGTGGAACAAGAATTAGACACCAGGTCAAAGATTTTCTGAAACCATTGAACAGAGACTTACTATGTACTGGTTTAACACTATGCTTACCAAATGTGCTCTTCTAAAGCACAGGAAATATTGGTCATCTTCTCAACAATAACAACAAAAATAAATCTCAATATATTTCAAAGAAAGGAAAGATAGACTAGGTGTTCTCTAACTACGGTTGACTTGAGTTAGAAGTTGGTAAGTGAAAAGATGGGTTGAAATCAGCTGTGATTAGAATGAGGTGGTTCAGTAATTAGAGCCCAGAGGTCAGAAAGAATGTCAGAGATGAGAGCAGGTTAGAAGCAAGGGGAACTGATAATGAGCATAGAAAACCCAGAAAATGGGGCCAGATTAGCTGCTGACCAAAGAGGAAGGTGGCATCTCGTGGACATCACCTAACTATTGGCTTTGAGCTTGACAGGTGGTCTGAGTTGCAGGCAAGGTCATAGGCAGGCTTGGCAGCAACTGATTCCATTCCCCAGGAATGAGTTCACGAGACTACTCAGGAGATCTTCTGACCCTGGGATCCTTTCTAGCACTGTTTAAGGACAAATGTGGCTGGCACAGAGCCTCTAGACTGCAGCACAAGCTGGACCTACCCTGGCAAAACTCAGAGACAGCCTGGAGATATGCATACAGAGGATGCATATCACTTGTCACTTCAGGATTTGTGTCACCCCAGGGTAAGGAATGTTGCCTTCTGCTCTGCCTTTTGTTTGGGGTGGTGAGAAGGAACAAGGCAGAGGATGGAGATAAGAATTTAGACAGAAGCACAAAAGGAGGCATTCAGGAGCACAGGGCTCTGATGAGCAGGGCTATGTGAGATCCTGAGCTGAGAAGGCGTTGCCAACTGTGGCTGTTCCATCCCTTTACCCGTGGATCCCCAGTACCTAGACGGGTGAAAAGGACAGCGATGTCGTGGAAGGCGTCCCTGCTTGTAGGAATGGTTGTGCTAGGCACTCATATATGGACCATTGACAAAGGCTTTGTAGACATTGCTAAGGATCTAGATTATTTCGTCGCATCTGTGGAGTTTGCTGTGGCTCAGTTCAATGACAACAATCAAGAAGAGAACACATACAGGTTGCTTGAAGTTGGGAGAGCCCAGAAAAAGGTGAGCCCACATGCAAAACATTGTCCCTTCATGAACAGACCTGGGGTGGGAGAGCATCAGCAGGGACTGATGGGAAGAGTACTGGGTCTGCAGCATACTCTGTAGCCACGGGTCTGGAGACCTTCCCTTACCGAGGACCCATTTTCTTATCCCCTAAATGTTTTGAGCTATTGTTATCCCTGGGCCCTGAACCTCTGGAGCCCTTGGTATCAAATGTTCTACCACCTCTAGTTGCTGCACAGCCATGGAGATGCAGGCTTAATTATCACATGGGATTGAACATGGTGGCGTGGGACAGATGTGATGAAGCAAGTGTATTCTTTTTTTGTTTGTTTGTTTGTTTTGTTTTGTTTTTTTTGAGACAGGGTTTCTCTGTATTGTTTTGGAGGCTGTCCTGGAACTCGCTCTGTAGACCAGGCTGGCCTCGAACTCACAGAGATCCGCCTGCCTCTGCCTCCCGAGTGCTGGGATTAAAGGCGTGCGCACACCAACACAAGTGTATTCTTAGTATGTGTCAAGTATAAATGTAGTTTTTTTGAGGTGTGTTGTGTATGGTGTGTGTTGGGCAAGGATGGGTGTTACCATTACCTGAATAGACTCCTGAGTGCCCCATTTAGTCAGCTTTTTGGGCAATTTCCACGTCAATCCACCGAGATGAGTGTTCTTCTCTGGGAGGATGTCCTGCTTGGTGCTGTTTGAGTTTTCATGCATCTCTATTTAGTATGACAGTTGCTCTCAACAACTTCTCACAACATCTTGAGAGGATTTCAAAACTGGGTGATGCCTATGTAGTCCCTTCAGTCTGTCTCTAAAAGGAACACTTGCATGCTGCCAGCACTCGTGTGAAAGACAATGCATCCCCCAAGCTCCTCATACTCCAGGAGAGGTGGAGTTGTGCCTGCTTCCTGGTCTAGTTAAAAGAGTTGCTTAGCAATTTAATCTGGCCCATTTCTTAATCTGATTTAATTGGATTTCTTAATCTGGTCCATGCTGCTCAGGTGAATGTTTGAGAGTTGTCACATTGCCATGTATGACTACAGTGTGTGCAGGATGACTGTGTAGGATTTGATTGTGATCCTGTGAATGTGCTATATCCTACACATCCATGCCCCTATAGAGTGCCAGAGTTTAGCATGAGGTACTAGAAAAAACACTGGTATATGTCTTATGGCTCTCATAGGCACATTTCTGTTGATATGCAATGATGGCATGTGCTATATAGATGCCTATTTATAAACACATGCAAATTCCAGACATTTACTCATTTCCTACTTGAATTTCTTCTTGTTTTTGTATTTATGTTATGAAAAATAATGTCTATTTGCATACTTTATTTTCTACAGACATGGACAATGATTTTTTTAATGGAATTGGAGATGGGCCGTACAATTTGTAAGAAACATGATGAAAACATGGATAATTGCCCATTGCTACAAGGCTCAGGAGAAAACCATCCCCAATTACAACTGACCTTTTGGGAAAGAAAAGATAATAATGCAAAACCTGAGTTAGGGTTTAGGGAAGGCATGGGGCAATCCAGGCAGAAGGAGGACACATTTTAGGGCTCCTTCATTGGAAACAGAAGGGGCTATCTTCTCCCCTTATTCATTTGTTTATTACTTTATTTTTAATCTTAAAATTTTTTGTATTATTTCTTTGAGAATTTCATACAATGTATTTGGATCATATTCTCTCTCCAGTTCTCCTCTAAATTTTCTCAGATCCACTCTTATTCCCCAACTTCATGTCCTTCTCTTTTTCAAAATTTATTTGAATCAGAAACAAGCTTGTTTTACACTTCAATCCCAGTTCCCTCTCCCTCCACTCCTCCCCTGCCCCCCACTAATCCCTTAGCCTATCCCCTTTCTGCTCTCCAGGGAGGGTGAGGCCTTCCATAGGGGAAATCTTCAAAGTCTGTCATATCATTTGGGTCAGGGCCTAGGTCCTCCCCCATGTGTCTAGGCTGAGAGAGTATCCCTCTATGTGGAATGGGCTCCCAAAGTTCATTCTTTTGCTAGGGATAAATACTGATCTACTACCAGAGGCCCCATAGACTGCCCAGGTCTCCTGACGCCCACATTCAGCAGGTCTGAATCAGTCCTATGCTGGTTTCCCAGCTATCAGTCTGGGGTTCATGAGCTTCCCCTTGTTCAGGTCAGCTGTTTCTGTGGGTTTTACCAGGCATCACTGCTTCATCTCTGCAACTGGATTCTAGGAGTTCAGTTCAGTGTTTAGCTGTGGGTGACTGCTTTTGCTTCCATCAGCTACTGGATGAAGGCTCTAAGATGGCATATAAGGTAGTCATCAATCTCATTATCAGGGAAAGGCATTTAAGGTAGCCTCTCCACTATTGCTTAGATTGTTAGTTGGTCTCATCCTTGTAGATCTCTGAAAATTTCCCTAGTGCCAGATTTCTATTTAAACCTATAATGGCTCCCTCTATTATGGTATCTCGCTCTCCTCTATCCCCCCCTGCCCCCCTCAACCTTCGTGCTCCCTTATGTCCTCCTCCTCCTTCCTCTTCTTCCCTTCTCTTTCTCCAAGTTCCCTCTCCCCTCTCTCCATGCTTCCAGTGTACTTAGGAGATCTTGTCCCTTTACCCTTCTCTGGGGTACCACATATGTCTCGCTTAGGGAACTCCTTGTTTCCTAGTTTCTCTGGCTGTGTGGATTGTGAACTGGTAATACTTTTCTCTATATCTAGAATCCATATATGAATGAGTACATGCCATGTTTGTCTTTTTGTGACTGGGTTACCTCACTCAGGATGGTTTCTTCTAGTGCCATCCATTTGCCTGTGAATTTCAAGATTCCATTTTTTCCCTAGGTAGTGCTCCATTGTGTAAATGTATCACATTTTCTCTATCTATTCTTCAGCTGAGGGGCATCTAGGTTGCTTCCAGAGTCTGGCTATTACAAATAACGCTGCAATCGACAAAGTTGCACAGATGTCCTTGTTGTATGAATGTTCATCTTTGGGTATATACCTAAGAGTGAAATTGCTGGATCTTGTGGTAGACTGATTCCCATTTTCCTGAGGAATCTCCATACTGATTTCCCAAGTGGTTGTACAAGTTAGCACTCCTACTAGCTGTGGGGGAGTTTTCTCCTTTCTCCACATCCTCTCCAGCATAAACTGTCATTGATTTTAGCCATTCTGACAGGAGTGAGATGTTATCTCAGAGTTGTTTTGATTTGCATTTCTCTGATGGCTAAGAATGTTGAGCAGTTTCTTAAGTGTCTCTCAGTCATTTTAGACTCCTCTATTGAGAATTCTCTATTTAGTTCTGTAGCCCACTTTTTAATTGGATCCTTTGGTGTTTTGGAGACTAGCTTCTTGAGTTCTTTGTAAATTTTGGAGATCAGCTCTGTCAGATGTGGGGTTGGTGAATATCTTTTCCCATTCTGTGGGCTGACGTTTAGTCTTGTTGACTGTGTCCTTTGCCTTACAGAATCTTCTCAGTTTCATGAGGTACCATTTATTAACTGTAATACTGGTATCTGTGCTACTAGTGTTATGTTCAGGAAGCAGTCTCCTGTACCAATTCGTTCGAGGTTCAGTGTGGCTGGATTTATGTTGAGGTCTTTGATCCATTTGGACTTAAGTTTTGTGCATGGTTATAGATATGGATCTACCTGCAATCTTCTACATGCCAGCATCCAGTTATGCCAGCACCATTTATTGAAGATGCTTTCTGTTTTTCATTGTATAATCATAGCTTCTTTGTAAAAAATCAGGTGTTTGTAGGTGTGTGTGTTAATATCAGGGTGTTCAATTCAATTCCATTGGTCTACCTGTCTATTTTTGTGCCGATACCAAGCCATTTTCAGGACTATAACTATAATAGAGCTTGAAGTCAGGGGTGCTGATGCCTCCGGAAGTTCCTTTATTGTACAGGGTTGTTTTGGCTATTCTGGGTCCTTTGTTTTTCCATATAAAGTTGATTATTGTTCTTTCAAGGTCTCTGAAGAATTGTATTTTGATGAGGATTGCATTCGATCTGTAGATGGCTTTTGGCAAGATTTCCGTTTTTACTATGTTGATCCTACCTATCCAAGAGCATGGGAGATCTTTCCATTTTCTGGTATCTTCTTTTAATATTTTTCTTTAAAGACTCAAAGTTCTGGCGATACAGGTATTTCACTTGTTTGGTTAGAGTTACCCAAAGATATTTTATGTTGTTTGTGGCAATTGTAAAGGGAGATGTTTCTCTGACTTCTTTCTCATATAATTTATCATCAGGGCTACTGATTTTTTTGAGTTAATCTTATATCTTGCCACTTTAATAAAGTTTATCAGCTAAGTAGTTCCCTGGTAGAGTTTTTGGGTCACTTATGTAAACTATCATATCATCTGCAAACAGAAAGTTTGACTTCTTCCTTTCCAATTTGTACCCCCTTGATCTCCTTTTGTTGTATTATTGCTCTAGCAAAACCTTCAAGTACAATATTGAAGAGATACGGAGAGAGTAGACAGCCTTGTCTTGTTCCTGATTTTAGAGGAATTACCTTGAGTTTCTCTTTATTTAGTTTGATGTTAGCTGTTGGTTTACTGTAAATTGCTTTTATTATGTTCATGTATGCTCCTGTTATCCCTGATCTCTCTAGGACCTTTATCATAAAGGTGTGCTGGATTTTGTCAAAGGTTTTTTCAGCATTTAGTGAGATGATCATGTGGTTTTTCTTTTTCAGTTTGTTGATATAGTAGATTACATTGATGGATTTTTGTATGTTGAACCATCCCTGCATCCCTGGGATGAGGCCTACTTGATTGATCATGGTGGATGATTTCTTTGATGTGTTCTTGGATTCGATTTTCCAGTACTTTATTGAGTGTTTTTGCATCAATGTTCATGATGGATATTGGTCTGTAGTTCTCTTTCTTAGTTGTGTCTTTGTGTGGTTTGGATACCAAGGTAATTGTAGCCTTGTAAAAAGAGTTTGGCAATGACTCTTCTGCTTCTATTTGTGTGGAACAGTTTGAGGAGTACTGGCATTATCTCTTCTTTGAATTTCTGGTAGAATTCAGCACTGAAACCATGTAGTCCTGGGATTTTTTTAAATTGGGAGACTTTTGATGACTATCTCTATTTCATTAGGGGTTATAGGTCTATTTAAATTGCTTATCTGTTCTTGATTTAATTTTGGTAAGTGATATCCATCCAGGAAATTGTCCATTTCCTTTAAATTTTCTAATTTTGTGGATACAGGTTTTCAAAATATGACCTGATGATTGCAACCCAAGGAGGATAACTACACTCAGAAAAACATAGGCAATAGATAATCCCACAATACCAAACACCAAAAGAAAAAAGGGGAGAAATCCACACATAATACCACCACTACAGACAAACCCAAAACAAACAAGAATTAACAAGCAATTACCATTAATATCCCTCAATGTCAATGGTCTTAATTTACATATAAAAAGACACAGGCTAACAGAATGGATACAAAGACAGTACCTATCCTTCTACTGCACACAAGAAACACATTTCATCATCAAAGACACATGTTACCTCTGAGTAAAGGGTTGGGAAAAGATTTTCCAATGAAATGGACCCAAGAAACATGCTGGTGTAACAACCCTAATATCTAAGAAATTAGATTTCAAACTAAAATCAATCAAAAGAGATGTTATATACATCACAGGAAAAGTCCATCAAGATGAAGTTTCAACTCTGAACATCTATGCCCCAAATATTAAGGCACCCACATTCCTAAAAAGAAACATTACTAAAGCTCAAATCACACATAAAATCTCACACACTTATAGTGGAGACTTCAACACCCTGCTCTCACCACTCAACAGGACCACCAGACAGAAACTTAACAAAGAAACAAATGAACTAACAGAAGTTATGACACAACTGGGTTTAACAGACATCTATAAAACATTCCATCCAAACAGAAAAGACTATACCTTCTTCTCAGCACCACATGGAACCTTCTCTAAAATCAACCATATGCTTGGCAACATAGCAAACCACCACAGATACAAAAAATTGGAATAACCCCTGTATTTTATCAGACTACTATGCTTTAAAGTTAGAATTCAACAACAACATAGATTGTAAAAACCCTACAAACTCATGGAAATTGAACAATGCACAATTGTACCATTCCTGGGTCAAGGAAGAGATAAAAAAGAATTAAAGACTTTCTAGAATTCAACAACAATGAAGACACAACATACCCAAACTTATGGAACACTTTGGAAGCAGTGCTAAGAGGAAAGTTCATAGCACTAGATGCACACATGAAGAAACTGGAGAACAGTCACACTAGAGAATTAACAGTACAACTGAAAGCTCTAGAACAAAATGAAACAAACTAACCCTGGAAGAATAGATGTCAGGAAATAATCAAATTGAGGGTTGAAATCAATAAAGTAGAAACAAAGAAAACAGTACAAAGAATCAATGAACCAAAGAGATGGTTCTTTGAGAAAATCAATAAAATAGACAGACCTTTATCCAAACTAATCAAAAGGCAGAGAGAGAGAGAGAGAGAGAGAGAGAGAGAGAGAGAGAGAGAGAGAGAGAGAGAGAGAGAGAGAGAATGCAAGTTAACAAAATCAGAAATGAAAAGGGGGACAGAATGATGGACACTGAGGAAATCCAGAGAATCATGTCCTAGTTTTTATTAACCCATTTAGTCCAGTTTGTGCAGCCAATGTATGCCTGACTGTGAGGTCCTCCATTGGAGTGTGGTTGATCTACCATAAACCACACAGAAGGGGCCATCTTAAGCAGACAGAGCTCTCATGCCTGTGGCAGTCTTCTGTTTTAGATGCCCACATGGTTTCCATCTATGACAGAACTATCCTGTGGTGTTGGACCTGTGCCTTTAGAGACCATCAGGATTTGAGAAGATGTAATTCCTCTTGTGGTCATCAGTCCAACCCTTGGGATTAGGAACTTAATTTATCTGCTTACTCTGACTTCCAGATAGATTCTGGGTGATTTTGGATGATATCATTGTCCTGTATGGCATGTAACCAATGTGATCTGGGACCCTGAGGATGGCTTTCCATTGAGGGACTATGCTAGTGTTTGGTTTCACCTTCCAACTAATGGCCTTGGAGATGATTCATTTGGAAGGGTTTGTGCTGCTGTTCAGTTGGGAAGCACCTGATGGAATTTTCTGTCAAGCAATCTCTTGGTTCCTTCAGGATCCTTGGGATGGAGAAATTCATCCATCATCACATGTTGCAGGTGGAAGGAAAGTGGTGAGCTGTGGGGACAGTATGCCTCAGGGTGAAGACCCCAGGGAGGTTCTTTTTCAGGACCTCCTTGTCTTAGGTGGGGGAATTTTGTTAATTGTGTCCATTGTCCTAGTGGAGATTTGAGCTTATGGCCCATACTCCTGTAAAATGGCTTTTTTAGATTTATTTTTTGAAAGAAATATTTTTTAAATTGTATCTTGAGATCCTACTGTGTGCTGCATTATCTCTATGCATTATAATATTCTAACTTACTTATGATTATTTTTCAGGTGAACTGTGTTCTCCAAGTAGATGCCCGACCTTGGTTTTCCCACTTCTCCATCCTGAATAGTACCTGTGTGCCAGCATAAGTGGGACAGGGGCTCTGGCTACACATAGTAGTCATAGTAGTCTCCCTTCCTTGGAAGTGTGACTATCTGTAGTTTAAGGTCTGTGTAGTGCTAATTCAATTAAAAGAGTCTCACAGCATTCTGAATCCCTGAGCAATGCTTAGGGTCTTCTGTATTGTCTATTTGCCATGGATACCATCTTTGATGATGATAAGCAATTGTCTTTCGTGTGTGTGTGTGTGTGTGTGTGTGTGTGTGTGTGTGTGTGTGTGTGTGACCCTGGATCTCCTGGAACTAGTTCTGTTACCAAACTGGCCTCAAACTCACAGAGATTTATCTGTCTTTGCCTCCTGAGTGTTGGGATTAAAGGCATGTGCCACCACCACCTGGCTGCAACTGTTCTTTTTTATTTCCCTTCCTCAGGTATGTATGTCTGAGTAAATCAGACTCCTCAGTTCATGTGAAGAAGCTCATGAATGGGCCCTACTGGTTGATTTGTGTTCTTATTCATTCATTTGCATATTCATCCATTCTTTAATCTTTCCACGCTCCTCACCTATGCATTCATAAGGAATGCAGAAGCCAGGCATAGCCATGCCCATCTATAGTTCAGCACTATTCAGGAGGTTGAGAGGGAGGACCTTGGAAGCTCACAGTCTGGAGACCAGCTTAGGCACCACAGAGATGTCACAACTAACAGGGAGAAGTCATCTGTCTCCCCACTGCTTCTGACTCAGGAACCAAGCTCATACCTGTGTCCATTCTGCAGTGGGACCAGACCCAGGCTCAGGAGTATTGGGAAGGAGTAAATGACAGGATAGGAGGCCTTTCCCTCCTGAAAACCACAGGCTACCTGACAGGGCTAGAAATAAACACATGATTCTAATGCGAGATTCAGGTACCATTCTGAGTAACTGACAGATCCATAGGGTAAAAATAATCAAAGACACACAAAATATGAGAATTTACTAAACAAACTTCATTTTGTGTTACACAGGATGTCATCCAAGTTCAGAACATGTACTCTATTGAATCTGTGGATAATTTATCAAAACTGAGCACATTCCAGTCTATCATATATCATGAACTTTAGAGAAGGGGTGTCACATAGATTGTGTTCTCTGATGGTAGTGAAATTTATCTAGAAATTAAGGAGGGAAATACTTGAAAATTACACTATATATCTCTAAATTACTTAATTGAAACATTGTTACTTTTAACACGATTTTATTTTTAATTTAATTATGTATATGTGTGTCTGTGTTTGTGCATGTGTGTGCCTGTAAGTGGATACATGCAAGTGCCTGTAGAGTTACCTGACACAGGTGCTGGGAACCAAACTCTAGTCCTTTGGAAAATCAGTAAATACTCTCAATCACTGAGCCATCTCTCCAGTCCCCATTCTTATTTCTTTAAAAAAAATCAAACTTTGCATGTATGGTGTGTGTGTGTGTGTGTGTGTGTGTGTGTGTGTGTGTGTGTGTAAGTGCTGGTGTGTGGGTTCCATGGCACATGTGTAGAGGTCCAAGGACAGCCTTGGCTGTTGGTTCTCACTTTGGACCTTTTATGAGACTGGCTATCTTTTGTTGCTCACTGGTAGGTGTGTCAGGTTAAGTGGCTGGTGAGCTGCAGGGACAGTCTTGTCTCTGCTTCCCATCTTGTCATAGAAGCACTGGGGTTGGTGATATAAATGACAATAACTGGATTCATGTGGCTGCTGAGGATTTGAATTCAGATTCTTATGTTGGTGTAGCAAATGCTGTACCCATCTCCCAAGCCCCTCAACAATTCTTAAGTAACAAATTAGTGGATTCTGCTGCCACAGAACTTCAAGAAACATATTGTACACATGGGAGTGTACAAACCAGAGAGCACACAAAACAGCAGATGATTACATTGGATCCTATCTCAGGGCTGCCCCATCTCAAATTCTTGTTTCAATTTGGAAAAACTACAGGGTATGGGTAGGTGATTGTAACAAAAAATACCTAAATAAAAACCAGAAAACAAAGTTCGATAGAAACAAATGGTTAAGAAATCCAGAGGTCAGTCCTTAAGGAAGGACAAGACAGTTGCTAACCTTTGGTAAGCTAAATCTAGGTTATGAGAGGGGGTCACCATACAGATCTGTAGATGTTAGAGTGATGACAGTAAGATATGATCAGATGGTTTCTAGGAGGGGGAATTTAAACAGATAGAAGAGCTTGTATCTATTCTGGTGGGGAAGCAAGGGTTCAAGCACTCTGAAGTACTATGGGGTGTAATCTGCATTTTTAGGTATCCTAACCATCACCACCTGTCTTGGTTGTTTGTGTGTGTGTGTCAACTTGACACAAGCTAGAGTTATCTGGAAAGAGGAATCTCAGTTGAGAAAATGTTTCTGTGAGATGGACTGTAGGCAAGTCTGTAGGGCATTTTCTTGATTAATAATTGATGTGGGAGGGTCCAGCACATTGTGAGTGTTGCCATCCCTATGAGGCGGATCTGAGTTCTATAAAAAGAAGACTGAGCGTGCCATAAGGAACAAGTCAGCATACAACATTCACCCATGGCCTCTGTGTTAGTTCCTGCCTCCAGGTTCCTGTTTTGGCTTCCTGCCCTGGCTTTTCTGGATGGATGATAGATAACAAATTATAAGATAGAATAAAGCCTTTCCTCCTCAAATTGGTTTTTGTCATGCTGCTTTATCACAGCAATAGAAACCTCACTGACAGCATTTATCATCTTGTGACATCATTCTCTGCCCCCACCTGGAAGCTGCAGAAGGCATTAACAGTCATGCCCACAGTATTGTGCCTTTCCATGCCAGAGCTACATTTCAGCTCCTACTCTGGCCCCAAGGCAATTGTTAATTTCTGGGTCAGTTTTTGGGATCATCATGGTTCAAGTATCCTGGTCTCCCATCATTTGAGCATGAGTCCTTTCCCATAATGGCAACCTTCATACCTTCCCCGCTTGCTCATCCCTTTGCCAGTTTCTCCATAAGTGAGATACTGCGGAGAATTTTCCCAAGAAGTCTGCCACAGGGCTGATTTGCAGAGCTGGATGTGCATATATTAGTAGGTGCCTCCTCTAGACTCATGGCTGCCATTGGTGTCCATCCCTACAGACCCACTGCCTCCCATTCTGATTCTATCTAGCACTGGGTTGCAAAGCACAGGCAGCACAGGTCTCAGGGAAGGTAGAGGTGACGAGCTGGTTACTATACTGCAGAGATGGTAGAGAAGATGATCTCCCAGTCCTGACTCTGACCCCTCCCACTTGGTTCCTCTGGAGCTCCAAGGTCACTGGCATCGGTTTCTTAACTCGCAATACTTAACCTCATAAGAGTTTTTATAGCTCTGTCAGTTCTGGAATTCACAGCAGTAAAAGGAAGCCAGTTGGACTTAGAATCCCAAACTTCCTATCAGTTCTTATCAGGGTGGGCCCAGGCTGGGGGAGGCAATTTAGAAATGTACAGGCAAAGGGTACGCTGCTTGAATGCCCATGAGTCTATGGCTTATGTCACCAAGGCATGGAAAACGTGATCTCCTCTTCTGCCTTCTGCTTTCAGATGAAGGGAGGGACAAGGTGGAGGAGTAGAGATGACACTGGCCAGATGCCCTAGTCAAATTTAGGATTTCAGCGCCACAGGGCCTCTCTCTGGTGGGCAGGGCCTTGTGAGATGGCATCACTATCTGCAGCTGTGCCACCTCTCCACCGATGAATGCATTCTCAGTTCCCAGTGCAGGCACTGAAGACAGCCATGTTGTGGAAGGTGTTCTTGCTTGTGGGGATTATTGTTCTGGGGATTCACGACTGCAGCTTCAAATTTGTAGAAATCAGCAAGAATGAGGTTGATTTTGCCATTTCTGTGGAGCATGTCGTGTTCCACTTCAATGAAAACCAGAATGATAATTTTGCCTACAAGTTCCTAAGAGTCCGGAGAAGCCAGCGTAAGGTAAGTAATCTGCTTCCTGTGTGGAACCTACATTCTTTCCAGTACCTGGCAGGGCTGGGGGACTTCTGGGTTTGCAGTAAGTTGAAGCCAAGGCTTTCATTTTGGTGCTAGAAAAGCTCAGAATTTTGAACTTATTTTAAAGTGAGTGCAGTCCCTGAAAAGCAAGGTAGAAGGGAGGCATCAATGTCCCTTCAGGAGGAGGGGAATTGAATTAGGGCTGAGGGAAGCCAGAACAGCAAGAGAGACAGGTGATGAGAGCGGCAGGCACAGTAATGAGAAGAAACAAATGCCCACACAGTAGACAGTTGGCAGCAAGTGTTGCAGGGTGACATTGGGGAGCTGGGTGAGGTGGACATTGCTCAGCAAGGTGGGGATGTATGCTGGGGTGCTGGCAACATCAATATCACTGCTGAGATGATGTTCAGGCAGGCAGGCAGCTGTGGAGCCAGACAGGGACCCATTCTTTCAGACTTCTGGGTGAAGACATAGGTAAGGTGGCCCCAAATCCATGAATAAAATAGTAGTCCATGTGGGGTGAGTGCAGTGACACAGGGTTCTGGGAGCTGAAGGTGATAAAGTGATGGCTTTTGTGTGTGTGGGGAAGTGTAGGTTGTCACAGATAAACCCCTGGAGAAGGATGATCCAAGTGTACTCAGAAGTCACGAGTCTCCTGGTGGGATATACTGTGCGCTACGACTTGTGTCTTGGGGAAGGAAATACTGAGATGTAGGTGTGCAGCAGGAGGGCATGGCAGTAAGGATGCCAAGCTGGGAGCACTGTTTTGTTTAACAACAGAGCAGAACAAGAGAATTTGAGGTAGGAATGAAACAATCTGAGTAGTCACATCACATTGGTGTAACTCTGAGGCCTCCTTATGGGACTGTCGCCAAGGAAGTTGACTATGAAGCTGATAAACCCTGCATATATTTTGGTGGCATCAGCCTCTGTTGAAGGAAGTGTTTCCACTGAGGTCAGTCTTTCTGCCTCTCCCTTCGGATGGAAAAATGTGCCCGTCCCACATCACAATCCCTACATGAAGATCCCTGAGCCAGGTGAAATCGCAGAAGGTCACAGGATTGTGGCATAAATCTATAGTCATTGGTCCAGTAACCTCCCTCATGCCCAGGGATACAATGCTAATGGGTCTTTCTTTCCTGTCCTTTGACGATTCCACTTCTTAAGGCTGATTTCAGCCTTGGGCCCTAGGTCATGGTGCTCCCTTTACTAGAATTTGATCATCTCTGCTGCTGCTTCCAGACAGGGGCCCTAGGCCCAACTTACTGTGTGCGCCACGCATGGAAGGTCCAGGTATCTGAGACAATACCTGTGTGCTGTTAGTGTGTGTCAGACACGAGTGTGTGAGTGTTGTTGATGTGAGCTGGGGCTTGTGTATGAAGGTATTATTGATGGATTCTGGGCACAGTTGTGATGTTGTGTGTCTGGATCAAGTGAGTTGTTGGTTTTTATCGGGTATGAATGTTGCTTTGTGCTTGCAGTGAGTGCATATTGCTGTCATCTGTTTGGATTCCTGAACCCCTCACTGAATCATCTTTCCAGATAGTTCCCATGTGTTCTGAATGAGACATGTGCTCCACCCTTGGAGGATTTCCTGGTTAGATTTGTATTTTTTTCCATGTTTGAGTGTTTCTTGAGTTTTTAATCACTTCTGTTTAAGGAAGTACCTTTTATAGGGTTTTGATAGGTACTGAGAATAATATTGGGATACTGGATAGCCACTTCATTTAAGTACTTGCAAGATGAGTGCTCTGTGTAGTCAGGACCTACATGAAAGATACAACTTAAAGGGACTTGTGTGTTGCCTGCTCTACCTGCTCATGGCAGGCTGTCTCACCAGTGTCCTACTCTAGGTTAAGGAATCATTGATCAGCAGGTACTTCTGAGGCTGCTTGAATGAATGTTTGATCATTGTCACAGTATCATGTGTGTGGCTGACTGTACCATGTACATGTTCTTTGCTGTGGATTTGATTGTGCAAATATGTGGCACCCTGGATATCCATCACCCTCTTAATAAGACTGAAGGGATACTCAGTGCTTACCCTAGTTGTGCTTAATAGATATTTGGGAGCTCTGGAGATCAAACTTTGTTCTTTGATCATAATAAGCACACACTTTTCAACTGAGCTATATCCCTAGGTAAATGGACATACCTTTTGTGTAGTATTAAAAGAAAAATTAAAAAAACAGATTTAAAAGAGGCAGGCTGTGGAAGAGCATGCCTGTAACCCTAGCACTTGTGAAGCTGAGGAGCAGTTAAGACTGAAATTTGGATGTCATCTAGGGCTATATTAATCTTGTCTAAAAAGGCCAAATGACAGCAACAAAGAAAAAAAAGTACAGTAAACAACCCCGTCCCCATAAAACAACAGAAAAACAAGATGGTATGTGCTGTTCATTGCTGTTTATTTAACGTTCACATTTTCTGCTTGCTTTTATAGGGAGTACTCTAATGGTTTTACAATTTCTTCTTGACAGAAAAATAATTTGATATATTTAGTAGACCTGGAGATGGGGCGTACAATTTGTCAGAAATACGATGAAGACATTGACAATTGCCCGTTGCTGGAAGGCCATGGAAAAAGAAAGGTTTGATATTAAATTAACCTCTTTCATCAGCATACTTTTGGGAAAGAATGCAGAAGGGAACCATAGTAAGCAGGCAGAACCTATCTCCCACTGCTGGAGCAGTCCTCTGCTCGTATCCCCATTGGCCAGCCACAGAAAACCTGCAGATTCTCCTGTGGCCTTCATCTATGATGTAGTCTTCTCTGTGGTTCCAGCACTATGCCTTCAAAGACCTGTGAAGGTCCAAGAAGAGCATGCTTTTCCTTTGGTCATCAGTCTTCCATTGTTCATTTATTTGGGCAGGGTGGGGGAATGAGAACTGTTTAGTTTGTCTGCTCACTCAGGCTTTCCCTTAGGGTCTTAAGGGTGATTCTTGGTGACATCTTTGTCCTATAGCTGACATGTGATCCATGGGATCTCAGACCTTGTGGATGGTTATCCATCAGGGGGATTCTAACAGGGTGTGGTTTCATCTTTCAACTAACAGCCTTCATGTTGTCTCATTTAGGGTGAGTTTGTGTGGCTGTTCTGTTGGAAGTTTCTAGACAGATCATTTATCAAGCAACTCCCTGACTTCCAGAACCCTTGGGAAGGGGTAGAAATTCATCTATCACCATATGTGTTAGGGAAGCTCTGAGGACAGAATGCCTCAAGATGGGTGATGGCCCTGGCCAGGTTCTTTTTCAGGAGATTGTGGGCTCAGGTGGTAGAGATATTGCAACTTCTCTTGAGCTTTATGAGTCTTTCTCTAGGTTAATGGGTTTTAACTTTCTTTTTCAAAACTTAATTTTGAGCAAATCAAGTCCCTACTATCTAGATAGCCTTGATGCATTGTGTTTTTTTCCTAATTTATGCTTTGTTATTTTTTTCAGGTACGCTGCACTTATATTTTGGAGCCTATAGCATGGCTAACTCAGTTCACCATCTTGAACAATACCTGTGTGCAGACTTAAATGGGGCAGGGGTCTCTGTGTAACCTGCAGCCAAAGTCCCCTTTCCTCTGAGGGTGTCTGTACTCTAAGGTCTATTTAGAAGCAACATAATTAAAGTCATCTCACAGAACATTCTGGATGCCTCAACAGTGTTTAAGGTTTTCTGTATTGTCTATTTGTCATGGATACCATTGTCAGCGATGAGCAATGGTGATTTATTGTCATTATTACCACCCTACCTGCAGATGCAGAGTGTTGAGTAGATTCTGTGAATTAGGTCATTGTTTATTTCAATGTTTCATTCATTAATTTTCTATCATTTCATACTTGTATATAATTCATTTATTCATTCTATAATTTCTCCGTATCCCTCATTCACGTGTTCAGAAGGAAGGCAGGCATTCTCCTAGAGAGTGTCCACCGGCATTCCTTTCTGATTTCATCTCAGGGACCTGGAGCTCAGTGGTTGCAGAGTATTGCAGATAGGCCATGGTGTGTGTGTGTGTGTGTGTGTGTTGGGAACTGAAATTGACAGAGATTCTACCATTGTGGACATTGATAGCTGCTGACAAGAATATTTTCTTGTGGCTGGCACGGCAGCTAAAACACAGTAGCTTAGCCTGGAATCCTGTGTTCCCACTCAGGTCCCATTTTTGACTTTTATAACTTTCATCACCATTGATTGCCTCAAGAGAGGCCTTGTGCTGCTTCCAGGCCAACTAACACTGAGTCTCCCTCCTCTGATTCTGGGAATGGCCTTGAAAAGACATGAGGTTGGCAAGTGGGAGGGTGGGACATTACAGGGTAGGGAAGGCAGTGGCAGTACTGTCTGGAGAGACACTCAGAATGGAAGTTTGTGTAACCTCTCCTTCTACACTCTGGGTCTGGAAACTTCAATTTCAGTGATCAATGGCAGAGTCAATTCTTTCCTGGCCTTCCCATTCCTGTGAGTTTGTCATAGTGTGCCCAGACAGGGTTTTCAGAAGCAGCTGTGCACAGCACACAACAACTGAAGTTTGGCCTTCTGACACAAGTTTAGGATTTGTAACATCTCAACATGTGGCATGCTTTTATTATGAAGTGCATTTGTGTGGTCACACAGCTGGATACTTATTGTGGAAGCTCTCAAAGTTGAAGAGTGGAGTTCTTGTCCATGGACCCAATGCCATTTTTGACCAGCATTGCTTCTAGGCAGGAATACCTTCATCAACAACTCTTATTACACTTCAGGAAGGTTCCTGCCCTTCAGAGTTTTCATGATATGCCAATTACTTTTTGCCTTGACACACACAAAATCCTCCTTGATTCCCATTACATTTCTTGAGAGATTAGACCAAACATCTGTTTCTATTATAGTATAAAATTTGTAGGTCTCAAGTCCCCAGTACACATGAGTTTATTGGTTTTTGTGGCTAAGGTTGTAAGAGAGTTCTCTGAAGAAATTCAGTATCTTCCAAACTCTGTTAATTGCAAGTGGTGTTTTGCTTGTGGTTCCTATTTGACTGATTCCAGCCCTCACACCATGAAAAACAAGATCCTCTTGTAAACTTTACTGAGTTCCTGCTTGGAGCTCATGCTAGGGCTATACTACATGCTATATTTGTCACTCTTGTCTTCAGTTGTATGGTAGCTCTATTTTAAATTTCATTAGGTGCTTTGAAACTACTTGCCACTGATGCCATTCCTCTGGGTATTTTCCCAAAGGAAATAAAATGACTATCTATTAAAGATTTTGTACTGCCTTGCTCATTGAAGCATTACTCATAATAGTTAAATTGGAAATAACTGAAATGTCTGAATGAGTCAATAGACCAAGAAAATGTGGTACATATACATCCTTTAATAATGTACACAAAGCAATACTATTCAGTCTTAGAAAGATTCTACCATTTGCCACAATATTAATAGACTGAAGGACCACCATGCTAAGCAAAAATAAAAGTGAGATAGTAGCTACACCATTGTGTTTAAATGAGAAGGGCCCCCATAGGCTCATATACTTAATGCTTGATCCACAGTTGGTGGAACTGTTTGGGAAAGATTAAAAGGTGTGGCCTTTTTGAAGGAGGTGTGTCACTGGGAATGGCTTATAGATTTCAAAAGCCCATGTCATTCCTAGTTCCATGCATTCTCTCATTCTCTCTGTCCCTCTCTTCTCTCTCCTTCTTGTTTGTGGATCCGATGTTGTAAGTTCTCAGGTACTACCCCATACTCCAGTGCCACACCCGCTTTCTTGCTACCATGCTTTCCACCATGTGGTCACACAGCTGGATACTTACTATGGAAACCCCCAAATTAAATGCATCCTTTAATAAGGTGCCTTGGTCATGGTTTCTGCCACAGCGATTTAAAAAAGTAATGAAGACACACGTGCAGTAGGGGAAAGGACGGAAAATGGAGAGTTGTAAGTCAAAGATACAAAGTGATTCTGTAAAATGAACATATCCAGAGATCACTGATTCTGTGCCAAACATGAACACTGGAATAAATATTTACATAATGATTTATAACAGAAGTAAAATTAGTTATGAAGTAGCAATGGAAATAATTCATGGTTGGGGTCACCACAACATGAGGAACTGTATTAAAGGGTCACAGCATTAGGAAGGTTGACACTGGTCTAGATAATAGTTTCTCATGTCATAGAGGGAAATAGGTAAATTGTGTGTAGGGGTGATAGTTGTCAGACTTCCAAAAATTTTTGCTTCATGACTTGAATTGGCATCATTGAGACATACATTAACAGCATGGATAATTTTAGGGGTCTAATGCATTTTGTTGAGTTGCTTTCCAAAATAATTGTACCAGTTTACAATCTCAAAAGTATATTGAGGGTATATTTGATAATCTGATACATTATTTAAATGTGAATGAAACCAAAGAACTAATTTTTTAAGTCAAGAATACAAGCTAGAAGCTACAAAGAAAGAGGTAGATAAATTTGTCCA
Organism: Mesocricetus auratus; assembly: GCF_017639785.1. Lineage (NCBI taxonomy): Eukaryota > Metazoa > Chordata > Mammalia > Rodentia > Cricetidae > Mesocricetus > Mesocricetus auratus. Next base: position 114,948,294 of record NW_024429189.1, read on the forward strand.
CATAAAAATTTTAAGTTTTCTTTGGGGATGTGGCTATTGGTAGCTTGCCTATATCCCAATGGATGACCTCACATCAATTAATATATGATCAGCACCAAATGGACTCAGGGGATTAATAATGATGATGATAATGATTGAAGATGGTTTGATGTTGGGAGGAGATAGATTTATGGGTTCCAGGGGAGCTGAAAGGACATAATGGAGGTGGATTGTGGTGATATCTTGCTTGTACAAATAAAGCCTGCTGGAGATCAGAGAATGGACCTTGCCACTAGCTAAACATAGGGGTCTGGAGGTCTGTACAGACAGACAGGAAGTGAGATGTCTGAGTGGAAACAGGAACTGAAATGTGTGGTGGATAAGATCAAAATACATTGTATGCATGATGAAATATTAAAAAATAAATTAAATATTATTTAAAAAACTGTAAGTTCTAATGTAAAAGATTAACAAAAATAAAATACAAATATATTTATAAGATGGAAAGTACATTGGACAGCAGACTTCTCTGTATATTTAAAACCAAATATTAGTGTTTCTATTAATTCCTCTATGGTTTTTGAAATTAATTTATAAAGGACAAAGATTACATTTAGGAAATGGCTTAAATGAATGAGACATTAGCAGCAAAAGCCATACTGTGAGAGACATGCCTATCCATGGGAATAATACAAATGACATAGAAGAAATCAAGTCAATAATTGTTCTTGTAGACAAGTGGGAAAGTATAATTAGGTTGGAGGTAAGAGGTTGAGGATTGTCACAAGTCCTTATCTCCCTACTCAAACTGTGATCTGAAGTATAGAATTCCAGGCCTGGTTCCTGATCCACAAATTAGTATTTGCATTTGAACACAGTCTGCAGGACTTTTGGCTCATAATGACACCCCCAAAATAAGGTTCACTCTACCATTTCTCAAGGTCGACAGCACATTGACACCACTGGGGAAATTTAAAACCTAGTTTTTTGACCCTACTTCCAGGCCCTCTGATTTTATTTGGGGTGCCAAGACTTACTTCCCTAATTGCTTAATTCTTCTAGATTTACAAATTTATTATTTTATTTGTTTGAGTGTTTGACTGAATGTTTTTCTGTGCACCACATGTGTGCCTGGTGACTGAGGTCAGAAAAGGGTATGGGATCCCTTGGGATTAGTGTTACAATTGTTAGCCACCATATGGGGCCTGGGAACTGAACCTGGTTTTTCAATGCGTGCTCTTAACTGCTGAGAGCTCTCCAGATCTACATATGCTCTTTGTTCTGAGTAAAATTTGAAAAGTGAGGAACATATTCTTAGTGATGAGAAATATGGCAATGAATACTAACTTTGCATTTCTGTGCAGCTCTTGTAAACAATTCCTTATCTAGTTCTTTGTGTGATTCCTCAAAGATACCTAAGAAACATTCAATACAGGACTCTTGGCCACAGGGGAGAAGGAGAAGCCACTAATTAATCCAGTGGAAGAGAGTTTAAAAACTGTTTCACAATCTGCCTGTACTGCATGGTCAAAAGACCATTAGTCTTTGCAATCTAGGGTGCATACTCACTTTGCTGTCCCTCCAGGAATTTACTAGCATGAATTTGGGAACTTTCACAGAAAAGCAGGATCTACAACACATTTGCAGCCTGCCTCCTCCCTCTCAGGCCCAGGTCTGGTAGAGCAGTGGAAGGAGAAGCTGTTGTCCTAGCACATGGAGCTGAGGGGCCAGGCAACTGATAGGATGAGGTAGGCAAAAGTAGGCACATGAATTTCCCATGTGGAAGGTGCTTGCCTGATATCTCCAGCCTCTGACTGCTTGGAGCCAAAGACTGGAGGATGAACAGATAAGGGAGGCCGCTATGTGGCATGGTCACAGGTGCTATATTGCATCACAAAGCATGGCCTCCCTGCAGGGCCTGGGCCTCAAGGTCTTAGAGAGCTGCTTGGCCAGACTATAGTTGTGAGCTGAGAGTATCAGAGACCCAGAAGAACCACAAAGTGGAGTGGCCAGAGTGAGGAAGGAGCCCAGCAGGACGAGCAGGTTGGACAGTCATAGAGGAGTAGGGTCAGAGAACATTGGGCGCACCAGCTTTTATAGTTATAGATTACAGGATATTGTAGGTGGTGACAGGCATGGGGCCATGTGAAAACATATTAGGGTCTGCTGGAGGGGATGCTTCTCTAGATGACTGTATTGTACCCAGGATGGAGGTAAGAGGCAAAGGCCGGTGACAGAACCCCTTTAACTGGGGGTGCTATTAGTAGATTTTCTTAAGACAAGGAGAAAGGTGGATCAAGGGTGTCCTAAAGAGTCATGTCTTGAATGCAGCCATACTGATACTGAAAAGGTGGGTTCTTGTAAGATCTTTGAACTGCAAAATTTATCAGAAGTAAAATGGAGTCATTTTGTTGAAGCCTTAGCCAGATCCATAAATGAAACAAAGCTGGAAGATCTCATGGGGAGGCTGACCTTGTAACTGTGTGCCTCATAACAAAAGCGGTTTTCAAAGATTCTGCCAGAACTACAATCTTGCAAAAAGCCATTCAGCCTTCCTCAGAAGATACACTTGCAAGGACAGCTACCCACTATTGTGTATTTGACCTTGGGGTGATGCTATCTTCATTACTGATTTTTGCAACTATAGCTTCATTTCCAAAGTCTGATAAAGTCCTTCTTTCTTATTTCAGTCTCCTTGAATATGCTCATTGCTTCTTAAGGAACACATTTTCCCATTGCAAGGCCTTGCCATTCCCAAGTATATATAATAAGAATGTTTTGAATGTATATGAGGGTGTGAGATGTGTATGTGTCTGTGCTACTTGTGCACCCATGTGCTTATATGTGTGGAGGCAAGGGGTTGACATCAGTTATTTTCTCAGCCATTCTCCACTTCATGTATTAAGGCAGGATCTTTCAGCTGAAATTAGAGCTCAAGAATTTGAGTAGTTTAACTATCTTGATTTTCTGTCTGCCATGCCCCCAGTATGCTGGGCTTATAAACATGCCATGACACTCACCCTGCATCTATGTGGGTACTGAGGATTTGAACCATCATCTCCAAGCTTGCTTTACAATGCTTTTACACAGACCCACGATCAATATTAAAAACATTTATTTATTGTGTGTGTGTGTGTATCACATATGTCACTACAAGACACTGCATGTAGAAATTAGAGGTTAACTTGCAGGAGTTTCTTTCTCTTCTCCCACCACGTGGGTCCCAGGATTGAACTTAGGTCTTTAGATTCAGCAGCAAGTGCCTTAACCCTCTGAGCAATTTTCATGGCCCCACCAATAATCAATCTTCAGAGAACCTTTCTGTATTATTTAGTTTGACAGACCTACAGAGACATCTGTGGCTGCTCCATTGCAGCTCAAGCTCCAAGAGGACGTGGAGGACACAGCTCTTGTGCCTTTTGACTGAGAGACCATGACAAAGCACTTGTGGCTCTCCATGCTCATCCTCATTATTCCAGTGGCTCTGGCAGTCGGTGTGGATCAATCCAAGAATGAAGTGGTTTCGAGGTTCTTTGAATCCATCAATACCTCGAACATCAATGTGAAGCAGTGTGTATGGTTTGCTATGAAAGAATACAACAAGGGAAGTGAGGACAAATATGTCTTCCTCGTGGACAAGACACTGCATGCTAAGCTTCAGGTGAGAAAGTTCAGGCAAGATATTTACTTCCCACAAATGCTGGGCTCAGGTTCTAGTCACTTACATTAACTTATTAACTCTGAACTGAAAACCAAATGCTCTTGTGCTTATCGAGATTAGGAGAAAAACAAAGTGCCAGGAATATTTTGTAACAATGCTGCCACAGACAAGTGCTCCCAGGGAATGTGGGCTTATACAGAGGGACATGTAACTGTCTATCAGGTAAATTGCTAGAGTGTGCTGGATTATTTCATTTTAATTTTTAAATTTATTTTTAACTAAGTGCATGCATGCATGTGTTTGGGGAGTATGCAGTTGCCTATGGTGGATAGAAGAGGACATTGGAACCACTGAATCCGGAGCTGAAATCAGGTCCTCTACAAAGAGCATTGTGTGCTTTGAGCTGCTGAGCTATGCGTGCTAATGTTTTAACCCAATGTGCATTTAGTAGAAGTGAAGACATTCTGATTTTATCGTAAAGGTGTGTCCCTTTTCACAGAGCCATGCACTGCCCAGCTCTAAGGAACACTGTTTGTATGAAATCCAATGGTCTTAGTGCTTCCTGGAGTTCCCAAAACAGTAGATCTTATTGCTGTCTTTAGTACATGTCTCACTCCCACCCTCACCCCCACCTCCAATGCTGCAATTCAGGAATTGAAAGTTGAAGCCTCAGTTGGTTGGTGGTGTGACTGAATTGGAGAGATTTTCAACAACTATGTCAGAATTCATGTCCCCCATGTCTCAGGAAAACATTGTATTTATAGGTTATGACGCTGATGATGTAGCATTTTTCATTTGATTGTTCATACTCCACAATCCCTCTTTTACAGCCTCTGGTTCCCTTTCTTTTGTTCTCAGGTAGCATATATAGTAATTAGTAGTAAATTTCTCATAAGCCATTTTTGTCTTAGCTTCTGTAAGAGGGAAAGGTGAAATGGGCACCATTCTCTGAGTGGTGTCCAGGTCTCAGTCAGTGATCAACTCTTCCAGATGATGCCAGTACCTAGTGTTGGCAAGATCTGTAACTTTCTCAGGAATGACCTTGAAGGTAAGATTTGAAGTCAGAGCAGGAGTTAAAGGTGTGGGGAGGTGTGGGGAGGCTGTTGGGGGGTACATGCATTTCCTCAGAAACAGTGTTATGGTAGGATCCAAGGACAGGTAGTATATTTTAGAGGCCGTCCCAGGCATCACTGGAAAGGTAGAAGGGAAAGGAGACATGATAGTCAAAGGTGGCTGACCCAGGGTGAGTTAATGAGACTGATAGTATTGGTCTTGTGACCTTGGGAAGACATACAGAGGGCACTCAAGCTGGGCCATCCTGTGGGTGGTTGGGCTATCTACCAGCCCACTTCTGCCCATGGCTTAGAGCTAGCCTAGGAGCCTTTGGTTCCTGCTGGAAGCAGAAAGTCTCAGGCAAGAATCAGAGTTGCTGGCACTAGGTTTGGGAACAATACTGATAGCATCTGTTGCAAGAAGACAGCAGGAAGGACCAGGGATACGAGGGTGGGAAAGTGCAGTCAGGCATTTTAGATTCCTTCTGGAAGGCTACCAGCATGGCACCATGCCATGTTTGGCCTTAAGGGTGGGCCAAGATTTTCAGTTTGTTGTAGGAACACACAAATATTTAGGTTAGGAATCACTTAGGATTCCTGTGATCAAATTTGAGTTGCAAGGTTATCCTTTTCATTGCTGTTAGTATTGTTGGTGATATTGCATTGGTGGTTGAACCAAGCATCTTCATGGTGACCTACCCACGCCTTCTGTTACTGTGCTATATCCCTAGCTTCCAAATTTGAATTTTAAAAATGGCATCCTGGTTAACTTATTTATAGAAAGAGCTTGTGGGGATACAGTAAGGATGTCTACATGACAGCAGGGTTGAGCCTCCTGTCTCCTTTCTTTGCAGCCTCAAGGAGAAAGGCCTCACCTTTCCTGGTTGGCTTAGTAAGATGGCAGATTGGTGAGCCTGGTGGGCAGGGGATGTGAGTCCCATGCTTAGAGTCTTCCTTTAGAAACCTGGATAAACTTGTTAGACACATACTGAATCTTTCTGTGCCTTCTGTGTACTTGAAAATAAAACTGAAGTGACAGCCTTACTCTGGAGGACAGAAGATTCACTGAGTTCTCCCTCCTCTGTAGAGACTTTAAAATTACAGCCTAGCAGAGCCAGCATGACGAAAGTCTGCAAAAACCATTGCAGACTGAGAGGCTCCTACCCAAAATTCTGGGGACTGGATGAATTTCAAGTCATTTTGGATTCTTTAATGTTTTAATACACATAAGGAGATAATTTAGAGATAAGTTCCAAATCTAAAGACAAAATTCCTTCTTGTTCCATGTACATCTTATGTACATATCCTTAAGGTAATTACATGTATATTGTTTTACAACCTCATACATACATATATATGTATATAGATATACCTTTGATCATATCCCCCATTATCATTTTTATCCCTTTCCTTCCCAATACCCATCCTATTCTTCATCTCTTTTTGGTTTTTGTGTCCTATTTGCATAAACGTAGGTGCGGAGTTACTGAAGCAAAGGCAACTTAACAGAAGCTACACCACTGAGGAATATAATTTCCCCCTTTCAGCAGTCATTAATTGCCCCTAGCTCTCCAGGGAGGCATGGGGCCTCATGAGCTCCTCCTCTTCACAATGGGATGGTGACTTAGTCTTGCGTTGGTTTTGTATGCGTAGTTACTACTGCTGTGGTTTCAAGAGCATAAAAGCTGTGTCACATCCAGAAGACAACACCTCACAGCACCCCTCATTATCCCCTGGCTCTCACAGTCTTTCTGTGCTTTCTTCTACAATGTGCCCTGAGCTTCTGCAGGAGTGATGTAGATGTCCTGTTTAGTGCTGATCACTGAAGAATCATTTATTCTCAGAACTTTGACCAGTATGGGTCTCTGTAAAAAGAAGCACCTCTGACCCAGGCAATGAGCCATGCTAATCTATGAACATAAATAAACATTTAGAGAGCGTGCTTGTGTCTTGACTGCGACCTGTGGCATAAGGTCAGGTGCAGAATTTTCTACATCATGTTGATGCTCTAAAAGTTTCATATTTTAGAGTATTTCTGATTTCAGGTTTCTGGATGAGGACTGCATGAATAGGATGGTCTATTCCACGGTATTCTCAGCTTTCTCTACTCCCAAATCCAGTGTGTAGCTCTGCTGGTGATGATGCTCTGTGACCAGCTTCATCTCTCTAATACAGGCCAGAGTCACTTTTGCTAATTGTTAGAGCACTGCAAAAATCAAATTCAACCTTACTGAGGACTATACATAAAGCGAGAAGGATTTGTGTGTTTAACAAAGCATTTGGGAGTTATACCAAAACATTTTAAATTAAAATTGCATCATTGTTCATTGACAGATCACAGACAGAATGGAATACCACATTGATGTTCAGATCTCCCGCAGCAGTTGCAAAAAGCCTTTAAACATTACTGAAAACTGTGTTACTCAAAAAAACTCCAAATTGGAAAAGGTGAGTGATAAATGAGCCATCTATGACAACCCTAAGTGACTTCTAGGATCATCAGCTCCCATCTAGGGTTATCGAGGCTTCCAGGTAGTTGGAAAACCTTAGGGTGCCTAGACTCTAGGAGGTCTGTATTGCTTATTTGGAGTCCCATATGGTCTGCCTTACTGTCTCCAGAGGAGAAGATGCAGGATATCATCAAGGCCACTCCCATTCCAAGGCTCCCATCAACTCAGGACTTTCGATGCAGGAGAAACTATTGACCTGGTTACTGAAAGTTTGTCATTTTGGACTGAGACTAGCTTACCCAGATGGTGAGGTGAACATTCATGCCTGTGTAGGCACAAAGGAAGTCTGTTGGTTCACCCATCTAAATGTATAGATTACAGGGACTATTCATCTGCAGCAGGCCTATTCCAGGTGTTGGAGATTAGACAATATCTAGACCAGACAGCATTTCACCTTTCAAGCGTAACCCATTTCAGACTTAGGTTACATTGTAGACGAGGAAGCTATAGTATTCATTTTCCCATTATTATTTGTGTATCAGCTGAGAGTGTCTCAGAGAGCTCTTGGCTTATAGCTTCCTGGGCTTTTAGTTGGTAAGAGTCGGGCTCAAGCAAGAGCTTCTATGAAGGATAGGGAGTAGCCTCTGCCATGATCGTCTTGGTTAAGAGGTTTTTGGCTACAGCCTGTGCTGCTTGATCTCCAAGTTAGTGAGGAACCCTAGATTATTCATTCTCCAGTGAAGCTGAGGTTGGTGAAGGACCTGGTTCTGTATAAGCATTTTCTTTCCTTTCTTTACATGGATGGTTCTCCAAGATGAAAAGTCACCAGCATAACACAAGGCTCCACTTGAAGATGGCTGGGTCTCATCTGTAGTTTCTGATTCAGTAGGATTTTCATTCTGGGAAAGTTCTCAGGGACCATTTTGAGAGTCTCTACTGTATATATTGAATAAAAATATTTGCTAGGAAAATGAACAGAGGGGATCCTTTTGTGTTTGGCTCAAGTTGTCTCTGTACACTCAGTTTTAAAAAGGCATATCATTTCCAGGCGATAGTAGGCACTCACTAGGACAAACATGTCAGCCCCGAATGTGTCCTAATGTCATCTCATTTATTTGATTTGTCATTCATTGTTGTTTGGCAGATTGTGATTTTAAGTTTATATTTTCTGCTGGGCATCTTGGAGTTTTAGGAGAGTTGGTGACCTGTATTCTAGCGTATTTCTAGGCTGATGCCTAACAACAGGGTAGTTCTCCTTTTGACATGCTACTCATGTTCATTGTTGCTGTCTTTTTCAGAAAGTAAATTGCAGCTTTTTGGTTGGAGCGCTTCCCTGGAATGGCGATTTCACCCTGTTGAACAAAGAATGTAAAGATATCTAAGGGTGTCTTGGAACATCCCTCCCACTTCTGGGTCTGCCTTTCTCTGTGATAAAAGAGCAACATCCTTCAAGGCTGTCACCAACCCTTTCCTCATGTGTGCCTCCCTTTCTTTTTCATTTGTTTCACAGTATTGGGAAGGGATGAAATAAGGACTCTGCCCTGATACCAAAGATGGACCCTCACCCGTAGCCAGCTTGAGGTTCCACCAAAATGTGGATGACTTTTGTTCTCCATTGATTGGATAATAATCCCTTAAAGAGATCTGAACCTGGTGGGTATTGTTCAAAAGATTTCTTCTAGATGCCTCACTGTACCTGAAGCTCCTTCCTGTCTAAGAGTTCCAGATGGGATGTCACCATGTCAGGAGGAGAAGCCCATCCCTGGGGGAGGTGTTTTGTGAATTGGGGAATTTTTGTTTCTTCTGTCAATGTGAGAAAGAGAAAGCAAGAGACAAAAGTGAACTGTGTTGTCTGAATGTATTGGTGTACACACACTCACGTGTAAGCATCTATGTGTGAGAAGAACATAACAGAGAAAAGAGAGGGAATGGAAGAAGGGGAGAGATAAATATAGAAGTGGATAAACATGGATGATGGCAAGATGTAGAATTCCTTGGCAAAACGTAATCATGTTGGGGCTGGGGAAATGATTCAATTGTTAAGAGCATTTCCTACTCTTTCAGAGGGCCTAAGTTCGATTCCCAGGACCCACATGGCAGGTCACAAAATCATCTGAACCCCAGGCCCAGGGAATCCAACACCCTCTTCTGGCTTCTGTAGGCACCAGATACGCACACACACACACACACACACACACACACACACACACACACACAGGCAAAACACTTATAACCAGAAAATAATAAATCTTTAAAAGAAACCTATGTGTCTAATGCAGAATAGAGAATTCCAATTTTGTGACATGAAGAAGTTAATAATGTTACTTTCTTTGACACTGCTGAACTGTACATTTAAAATAGTTAAGATGATAAATTTTGTTATATATATTTTACCACTATTTAAAAAATTAAATGTTGAAGATGCTTTCTTTTTCCATTGCTAATTTTAGCTCCTTTGTCAAAAATCAGGTGTTCAAAGATGTGTGGATTAATATCAGGGTCTTCAATTCCATTCCATTCGTCAACCTGTCTGTTTTTGTACCAATACCAAGATTTTTTCATTACTCTAGCTTTATAGTAGAGATCAAAGTCAGGGGTAGTGATGACTCTGGAAGTTCCATGGGGCAAAACTCCCGGACTAACCCGTGTCTCAGTGGAGGAGGTTGTTCTACCCCAGCCTCTTAACATATTCTGACTTCCTGGCTTTCTGCAACCAAGAAACAAAAGAAAATGTTGGCCTAAAACATGGAAAGTGCAAGGGAACGAAGTTTGCATTTTGAAAGCCATCTTGTTGCAGTATTAATTGGACTCTGGGTTTAAAAAAGAAAACTAAAGAGTCAGTTTTTTAAATATCTTTTACTCCTGAATACATTAAAATTTTAGTTTGTCTGCTTTTGTATTTTAAGGTGAATTAAAATATTATTTACATAGTAAGTCCTTCATATTTTTATTGTATCCTTCTGAGCTCCAGAATCATAAATGTGTGTGTGTGTGTGTGTGTGTCTGTGTGTGTGTCTGTGTCTGTGGTTTCACAAATGAGCCAGTCCTATCATCTGACATGTGCCTAGAATTTATTTCCACTGTGGTATTGGACTGTTCTGGTCTCATGGTTCTTACTACCCAGCAGCTGTGGGTCCCAGGAATCCACATGTATAAACTCCACTAAAATGGTGGCCAAACCTTTGGCCTATGATATACTTGGCCAGTGTTGGCTATGGGGTAGCAGGGATGGGCACTGGGCCAACTGAAGTAGGGATTAGGATATTTCTCATTGAGAGACTCTAGCTCACATTACAGAAGTTGTATTCACCGACTCCTGGTGTCCTCTCCTGGCATGTGTTATCTCCTATATCTTCTGCAATGTGAGTTGAAGCAGAACAACGGCTCCAAAATGTCTACATTCTAGTCCTTAGAACCTGTGAGCAAAATAGACACCTAGGTATAGCAAGTCTAAATAGTTCTGTGTTTCCCTAACTAGTATGCCCTCCACATCAGCCTCTGCCAACCATGTTAGTGTGCTGAAAATGAAAACCCCAAAACAAAGCTCCATTATCAGGTAACTACAGATTATAGACGGGATTTGAATTATAGCATTATTTTTCCATACTCAGTGCATTTTCTTTGTTTTCTAAATTACTTGATATTTTCTGGGACTTAATAGTCCTAGCCAAAAAAAGCCTTTGTCCTATTTCTAACTAGCCTAACTTTGGATGCACTGTACCCTTGACACATACAGGGCTGCAGGAGTGGCGCTGAGAACTTCCCTCATTCTCTGCTCTGGATAAGCATCCTCAGGAAGGGAAGGTGACTCTCAGTGCCTGGACAGCCCCCTTCCATGAAACCTGGCCCAGATGCTCCATCTTTTTCCTGCAACACTTGCCGTGGTTATCTGCTCCTAAATTATAGCCCAGTCACCAAGAAAAGTTCCTTATCTGGGATTAGAATCTCCCTGTGCAGAGACATCACAAATGCACGTATGGATGCATGCACCCATGAGCCCCTGATATGTGTCAGGGTCATTCTTCCTGCCTGCTCTGTTGCATCTCTGAAAGGACTGGAGTCCCAGGAGTTCAACGAAATGTAGGGCACATAGATTGGACACTGCAGCATGGTGGATGAATGGAGGGAGAAACTGCCCACTCTTGACACCTCCTTTGCAGCACGGGAAACTTTCTGAGGGGACTTAGCTGATGACTGTTTTTCTCCACCATGTTATAGCACAAAGAAAACAAGTTTTGCACCTTGGCCTAGTGATGAGAGTTAGATTGACCAGTGGGAAGTAATATCTGATCTTTCTGTGGGAACTTCAAGGATACCAATTCTGTGTCTCCAGGCCTCAAACACCTCAAAAGTCAGCCCCAAATCATCCCACAAGATATGGGATACAGTCCCAATTCTGTTCTTTTTTTTTTTCAAGACAGGGTTTCTTGTGTAGCTTTGGAACATATCCTTTTCGAGATAGGGTTTCTCTGTGTAGCTTTGGAGTCTATCTTGAACTAGTTCCTGTAGACCAGTTTGTCCTCGAACTCATAGAGATCTGCCTGCCTTTGCCTACCAAGTGCTGGGATTAAAGGCGAGCGCCACATTCTTTTCTTAGTTTCAAGGTTTTTACCACATAACTCAACACCTAGTTTTCTCCGGCATCTTTCAGTAACAACATATATGCATACCTCAGATGGGAAAATGGGTTCAAGGAGGGGTGGGAGTGAGTTACTGAGCAGCTTCTGGTGCCTTTCAGGAGGGGTGGGGTTCTGAGTCTGGGCTATGGGTGTACTTGCACCTGTGAGTTACTGATGCAATTGGTCAGGGCAATGGGGACAGATGGCAGAGGGGGCAGGAAAAGAATCTTGGTTTCTGCTACTTCCTCCCAATGCTACAGTAGTCCTTGTCTCATCAAAAATTTGAAATGTTAGTTTTGTGATCACCTTTGTTCTGGAGCTGACAGTTTGTTACAATGTACAAGTAGGCCAAGGTCAAGGGCAAACAGAGACTTGTAAAAATGCTGGCCCGAGTACAGAAGACTCTGACTGGAAGATGGGGAGGGTCCTGACCAATGGGCCCCATAGTTGGATTCCTAACCCCTCCAACATTTTTGCTAGGAATGCAAATCTGGGGCCAGTGTCAGAAAGGTGGTCACTGCAGGGTAATTACTCGGGTCCTCCCCTTTTTTGCCTCACAGCCCTGGTCTCTGCCCTATAGATCTCCCCCAGGGACACTGCAGTGACATACACAACCCTCCACACCTCAAACTTTCTGACAGATTTACTTCATCTTGTATGGAACCAGCATGCCTTTGTTTTTAGAACCTTGCCTATTCTCATAGCCAGAAAGCTCAGGGCCTGCCTCACAGAAGTCAGTGCTCCAGCCTCACTGTCCCTGAGGAGTGGATGGGGGGTAAGGTGGGAGGTCGGTGGAGGACATGGGAGGTTAGGGAGAGGGAACTGGGATCGATATGTAAAATAAGATTGTTTCTAATTTAAATAAAAATTTATATAAAAAAGAAGTCAGTGCTCATGCAAATTACCACATACCTGCTGATGTTTTCCAGCGCCCTCTGCAGGTAGGCTGGAGGGCTTCTATACATCCTCTTGCAGCCTCATTTTATCCATGCAATAAAAGGGACACCAGCTTCTACCCAGAACTGAGAACTTGACCCTGTGGGGCAAGCTTCACCTAAGAGAAAACCCAGTTTGCATGTCAAATATTACTCTCAAATCCTATGGTGGGGACCCTCTTGACCCTCTTCCTTCCTTCCACTAAAGTAAATTCATGATGAAATGACAATGTCTGAGGATCTTTACTAATTCACCAAACTCTGTAGCAAGATTCTGGGTCTAGCTAGAATAATGAATGAGTCAGAGTCCAGTAATGCATCACATAATGATATCCACGTATACGGAAGACCCCCCATAGGGTGGTAGTCTTACTAACACTTTAATGGAGAGGAAAATTTTCTCCTGTCTAGTGATGCCATGGCCTTTCAGAATCTTGTAATACCACACACTCATTACACTCATGTTTGTGGTGATGCTGGCTGGGACGGAAACAACTGTACCATTGCTGTGTGTACGTGACAAATGATGGTGAATAGTTGCTAGTGGCTTCTATATTCAATAGACTTTACCATCACTTCAGAGTGCCCTCCTATTTCTTAAAAGAAAGTTTATGTAACACAGCCTTCCATGTGACATTGACAGCATCTTCACACATATGATTGCCTTATCTTTTACGAGCACCAAGAGGCTACATGGAATAATGGATTTAGCAACCTCAAGATTTGTGTAAGTATATTCTAGAATGTTCACACAATAATGAGATCACCTAAAGATAAAGTTCTCAGAATTTACCCCATTATGAAATGGGTCCCATGACTGTATTGAATACCCAGATGGGTTTACAAATCATGTAATCTTCTCTGTAGAGACAGCTGACTTGAATGACAGTCTGGTGGTCCTGAGCCCTGATTCCTGTGCTCAGGTTGAGTCATGCTGGGCTAGGCACTGTTTCTGGCTATGGCTTCTCTACTCTTACAGCATAGCACTTCTTTAAGAAGTGACTGGTACATAGGGCACGATAGTGCATACCTTTAATTTCTGCTCTCAGGAAACAGAGGCAGGTAGATCTCTGAGTTCAAGGCCAGCCTGGTCTACAGAACAAGTTCCAGGACAGCCAGAGATACACAGAGAAACCCTGTCTCACAAAATCAAAACAGAAGACACAAGTGGTAAATGATGAATTTGTGGAGAATAAATGATGTGACCCTATATTTTCCAGGCTCAATGGCTTTTATTAATAAAATAAAATGGTACTGACCTTATGGCAAACTTTCACGAGACCTTTTTCTCTTTGAGAAATGGCACAGCATCCTCATCCTTGCCTTTGGCAGATCCTAGGTCCTGCAGATGAAGAAAGGCTCAAGGTAGAGGGTAGGCATGTGGGATGCCATCATATGGACAAAACCATGTGGAGAGGTAGAAATAAACAGCAACAATTCTTTTCAGGAACTTTAACTTTGTTCTTCAACTGGAGATGACTAGAATGTCTGCAAAGAAGGGAATTCCCCATGGTGACTGACTTGCAAGAAAAGTTGTAGGTCTTTTTTATATATATAAATCTGTCTTTCCACATTTTACATTAAAGTGGAAAAGTTTCAGTTCATGTCAAGAATTACAGGGGCTGGCAGTGCATATAAACTAAGAACGAGAATGTCAGGACCTGGCTCCACCTTAGATTTATCATGCTATGGACTCACCATTTCTACATGGTGTCTCACTGAGAGGGTTTAACATTAGTGATGCTATTTTGTCTAAGACTACCAAGACCAGATGCTTACAAGATGGATGTTTTATGTCAACTTGACACAAGCTAAAGTAATCAGAATCAAAAGGTAAAATGCCTTCATGAGATTCAACTGTAGGGCATTTTCTTAATTAGTGACTGATGGAGAAGGCCCAGTCCATTGTGGGTAGTGTATCCCTGGGCTGGTGATCCCAGGTTCTATAAAATAAAACACTGAACATGCCATAGAGAGTAAGGGAGCAAGCTGCATCCCTACACGGCCTCTGCATCAGCTCCTGCCTGCAGGTTCCTGCACTATTTGTATTCCTGTCATGACTTCCTTCAAAGATGAGCAATATTGTGGAAGTGTAAGCCAAACAAATCCTTCCTGCCCACGTTTCTTTGCTAGTGGTGTTTTATACAAGACAGGGTCCTCTAGAGATGCCATCACCCCCAGAAAACAAGAGGAAGTCTAGAGAGCACAATGCTCGCATTCCCAAGACATGGGACAGATTGTTCTTGATCATATTGTGGGTTATGGGTTATTTGTCATCAATTAGGGAGGTTGGTTACAAATTTTTATTGGTTGTGGTAAGAGAAAAAAATCTAGTCAAGGGAGGTCAGATTCAAGGATCTTTTGTTGAAAAGAAATAGGGTATATAAAAATTTTATAGAATAAAAATGTAGATTATTGAATTTACTTTTAAACTGAAAAAACCCACTAGTCTCAAATATTTCACATTAATATGGGTTTTTATATATTGATATAATTTAAGGTTACTTTTGTTATATTATATATATGTTTCTACTTTTGTTTAATGTATTGTAAGTATGAAACTCATTTATAAATGTATATATAATTAAGAAATACAGGTTAATAATCAGTCATATGTAATAATGAGATCATAGTATGTATGTTTTCAAGGTTAAGCTAGCCTAGGTTTGTTTAGCTCAGATGTACTATACGGACCTCAAACTTGTCAGAGATCTAATGAGTATGGCTGTCAGAGGGCACCTGAGAAAGTAAATAACTGGTACCCATTCTCACTTTCAGGTTATATTAGATTCCAATACAAACAGGTACCTATTATAGAGTCAAGGATTTGACTGGAGGAAGTCTAGAGAGCACAATGCTCACATTCCCAAGACATGGGACGGATTACATTTCAAGTTTTAACTACTATGCCTAAGTGAGCCATAAAACAAAAATGTCTCTGATCTGCAAGCCCCTTGCCCAAGGACAGATAGTTACCGGAATGCTGGAGGCTATTGTTTATGAGAGATAACAAGCCACATATTTTTCATTGCCCTAAACAAGCTTGTTTGACCCATCTGCACTAACGTGCTTGATCACATGTGGGTGGGAGGTTCACAGGCTGGAAGTAACTTAGGGTGTATGCTTGCCCCTGATTGGACCTGATGGGAAATGCAATGAATTATGGATTTTCCTTCTTAAGCAGCTACAAACTGTAATTCTGGACCATTCCTCAGGAACCTGGTATAGACCTGACCAGACCCAACTCACCTGGCCAGTATTTAATTAAAGCTTGTTTGAAATTTGGATTTAAACAGTGGCAGTGGTCTTATTCTCGATTTGTGGGTTTAACAGAATCAAGGTCCAGTAATATAAACAGAATAAAACATAACTAAAACACAAAATGACAATGAGTGAATATAGTGAAGGGCTGAGTGAAAATAAGCCCTATTCTGGGATGGGTTAGAAAATACAATGACTCAAGAATGATCTGGAACAATCTTTATAAAAGAGATGATAAACCATCTGAACTGTGAATGCCACCACCTTCCCTCTACCTGATCAGTCCCTGATACTACGAGTACAACAAGGCCAGATAAATAGAAGACTCCAGCAAATACTTAGACCACTGCTTAGTCTGGTGTTTAATATGGAAAGCATGATTCGTTTGGGAGATGTAGTAATTTTGAATCTGAATACATTTCAAATTATGTTAGTGTCCCAACATAGCAATTGTTGGCAGAATTGTCAAGGACACATCTCCATGACATGGGTATCACTGTCACACCCACCCACCATCACTTAGTGAGAGCTTGAGCACCCAAATCAGACAGGGCCAGAGGAGGCATGACTCACAGTGTCATGCTTATCTGAGGGTCACTTGCAGAATCTCTTGCCTAGACCTTGGTAGATTTGAAAGTCAGGGACCAAATCTGCAGGAAACTGGAGCACATAGCTGGGGAACGAAGGTTCATGGAAGAAATCTACCTGGAAGGGAAGATGAAAATGGCTGGAGGGAGAGTTAAGCTCAGCCTCCAGATCCCACCCAAAGACAGAGAACATTCAGAACCTTAAGAGGTACAGGTGTGGGAGGCAGAGGCCACAGTGGGCAGATTCTTTCTGGTGTTCTAGGGGACTTATCAGTCCCACCTGGCACCTTGCCTCAGCTCAAAGCTAGCCTTTGATCCTGCCATCTACCCACTTACATTTTTCTTCCTGTATTTTTTTTAAATTTCCTTATCTGCACAGCCCCATCTCCCCCTGTTGACTTTCATATGGTAATGTGAATACCAGGTACTTTGTGCATACACAGCAACTTCACTTACTGAGTCAGAAGTTTGATTCACAGGAACTATGGATTCACTTTTCTCTCTCTCTCTTTTTTTTTTGGTTTTTATGAAACAGGGTTTCTCTGTATTGTTTTGGAGGCTATCAGTCCAGCCTGGCCTCGAACTCACAGAGATCTGCCTGCCTCTGCCTCCCGAGTGCTGGGATTAAAGGCGTGCGCCACCACTGCCCGGCTCTTTTCTCTTTCTTTAATTCAGCCTTTGTTTTGCTTTTTGTATGTTTGTCAGTGTGACTCTCACCCCCACTCCTACCATGTACAAACTCTTTATTACGGTTGGAGATGACACTTGCAAAATTTATGTGTATTTATTTATTTTTCTGGAATTTGTTCCAGGGTGAGAAATTAAGCTTGTATGAGGATATGTATACAAATGGTTGTTATACTATACATGCAAATGATGCAATGATACATGTTAAAAAACAGGGGTCAGGATTCAATTATGGGGCATTACTCAGCCACCAGGGGTAGAAGAGCTCCTCCTTATAGGATGGGAAAGAACAGGTAATATACCAATGAGCAATTACGTAACAATTTATGATATTCCTACGTGTAAATGGAATGTACAGTGGAGCAGCAGGCTAGATATTAATTGGCCAGGATAGGTAGGATGAGGTGTAATGGTTTGACAGTGAAAGGTAACCTTGGTGGGTTGGAGCCAAGGAGCATCACAAAGCCAAATCATGAAACAGGGTTCACATGGGAGGTTTACTAGGGGTGTGCAGAGGTGGCCTCTGGGTAAGAGCAGAAGGAATAGAGAGGGAGGCAAGAAGGCCTTGCTTTTTATAAGGGGATATAGCTCATGCACATAGGGAGTGCTTTACTCAGTGGCTTTGGTAATCCTGGTAGGTCCCTGAGGTCAGGCCAATATAAATGCCCGAAAGTCAGTGTGAGCACCATCTAAGATAGATATATTTTGCTGGTGTCTGACATTCTAGTTCCAATTTCAGTCCATAGTTTCTGTTTCTCCTTCATTTCCAATTCCACAATAACCTTCCAGGGATCACCTTTGACTCCAACCAAAAGGCTTGAACATGACTCTTCTTCTTTATGTTTACATTCTGGCTGAAGTCACCTTCTCCACAGTACAAAATTCCCAAGGCCCAGCTCCAATTATTCTTGCCAAACTCAAACCATCAGACAGAGAACCAAGTCTAAGAATTGGAAATCCTGCCATGCCTCCAGGACTCTCATGCTTAAGTATCTGATTTTGGTTTTTAGTGTTTTAGGTCATATGATTGGCAAAGCCTAATCAATCATGGAGAGGAAATACACAAGGACAACAGACAAGACATTGGCAAAGAAAAGATTCGGCTGCCTTTCATCTTTATCCTGAAAAAAAAAAAAAGAAGTGCCACATGGCGTTTTTTTGGAGCTGATAACTAAAGGAGAAGTTTAACTGAAATTTTTGACTTGGATGTAATAGATCACAATGGCTAATTCCAGGACTTGGGAGGCTGAGGCAGGGGGTGATGAATGGACTACATAATAAGATTATCTGTCTATCCATTCACCAAAACAGTCAAGGGAAAAGACAAGAATCAAGAATTACTGTGTAAACTAAGCCCTCATCATTTGCATTCAGGGTAATCTTTATACATCCTGGGAAATGGAGCAGCTCAAAGTCAGAAGTGGAGTTGGGAGTGTTTGCTTATTATCATCGTAAGGTTTCCTCTATCAGTAGAATTCTACTGGGGAGTTCTGGGCCTTTCAATAAAGCAATTGTTCTCAGGAACAGAAGCAATGTAATGTGAATAATTAGCTTTGAAACTGAAATTCCCATGCACCAGTGCCGCTGGTTCACCCCTCCTATTTTCTTTCCTTGACTTCCATAACCTGTTGTCTTCATTCTTCCCATACCTTCTTTGTTTAGTGTTTTTAGCCAGCTTGGAATGCTTATATGTAACAGATCTGCCTCCTTTCAGCCTAAGCACATATTTTAGTTGAGTCTCTTACATAAATGTTACATATTTTATTGGATTGTTACATAATTGGGTGGTTTCTTCTTTCCTTTTTGCCATTGTAAATTATGTTGTGGCAATTTTCTCTGACTGCACATCTGCAAATACTTTGTTGGAATACGGTGGTAGGTACTCATAAATAAGTAATTTTTAAATACTCAACAGAGATGGCTAGATGAATGACTATTCAGAAATGGCTGGAATGCCTACTCTACCAAGAGGCATGAAGCTGCTTTGTGAATTAATCTGATATGTCAAGCTTACTTTTCTTCATTGTACCAGAAATTATAACTTTTTTGTTAGTTAATTTAAACTTTTCCTGTTCTGAGGCTTAGCACAGTCTTGCCTGTGTAGCACAGATACGTATGTATCTTTTCTATAAGTTATATATTTGTGACTTTCGTCCAGGTTTTTTATCAGATGACTTATCTTTTAAAAATTGCCTGTAAAAGCTATTTTATAAAATTGTTTGAGAATTTCATACATGCATATACTGTGGTTTAGTAAAACCCACCCCTCTATTCCTTCCCTTATAACTTTTCCACAATTCTCTCCACTTTCCCTCCCAATTTCAGCTTCCCTCCCTCCTTCCCTACCTCCCTCCCTCTTCCCTCCTTCCCTCCCTCTCTTTCCCTCCCTCTCCTTCCCTCCCTCCCCCCTCTGTTTCTCTCCACATTGAGTTCACTTGGTGCTGACTGTATGGGCATGGGTGCAAGACCATCTTCTGCAATATGGTACTCTCTGAGTGGCCATATTCCTGAAGAAAACTGATTGTCTTTTAGCATCCATCAATTGCCAATAACTCTTCATGTAGGAGTGGGGCTTCATGTGTTCTCCCCAGCACATACTGAGATATGGGGTGACTTTATTGTGTGGATGTCTTGTGCATGCAGCCACAGCCCTTGTGAGTTCACCAGTGCCTTTACGTCTGGAAAATACTGGCTCACTATAGTTATCTACTACTTCTTCCCAATGATTTCTGAGCTTTAGGAGTAGGAGTACAATACAGATGTCTCATTTAGAGCTGAGCGCTCTACAGTTTCTTACTCTCCGCATGTTAGCCAGTTGTAGGTCTCTGTATTAATCACTGTGCTGGCTACTTTTTGTCAACTTGACACAAGTTGAAGTCATCTGAGAGGAGGGAACCTCAATTAAGAAACGCCCCCATGATCCCCACATGGAGGGCCTCACCCTCCCTGGGGAGCGAGCTGAATGAGGATTGGGTGGGGGTTTGGGGATGTTGATGTGGGATGGGGGAGGAAGGGAGGGAGAAGGAGCTTGGATTGACATGTGGAGCAAGCTTGTTTCTAATTTAAATAAGAAATAAAAGTAAATGTACATGAAAGGTAAAAAAAAAATGTCTCCATAAGACCAGGCTGTAGGCAAGCCTGTAGAGTATTTTCTTCATTAATGATTGATGGGGGAAGGTCCAGCCTATTGTGGGTGGTGCCATTCCTGGGCTGGTTATCCTGTGTTCTATAAGAAAGCAGTTTGGGCAAGCCAGTAAATAGCATCCTTCAATGGCTTCTGCATTAGTTCCTGCCTCCAGGTTCCTGCCCATCTTGAGTTCCTATACTGATTTCCTTTGATGTTGAAGAGAGTTATGGAAGCCAAAGAAACTCTTTCCTCTCCTACTTGCCTTTTGGTCATGGTGTTTCAGCACAACAATAGAAACCATAACTAACCCTAAGAAAATCACCATCTACCAGTAAAAGAAGAGTCCATAATGAGGGTTGAGAGATGTATTAATCTGTGGGTACAAGGATGAGAATTTAGGGAGCAGTCAACAATATGTCCATTTAGCATAGTAACTTTATAACCTAGCCAGCAATGAGTTTTTGACCCAATTAATGGTACCAGGCATAAGTTTCATCTTATAGAGTGGGTTTTAAATCCAAGAAGAAAACGTTTATTTACTCCGTAACATTTGTGTCACTATTGCACCAGCAGGCTTATCTTGTCAGGCCAGTCATTACCGAAACTTGCAGGACTCACAACTGGGTAAGACTACTGATTACTTTTCTCCCCTGGAAGAGTGTATAGCTCCTTCCAGTACTATAGAAACTAGTCAGGAGGGATGCAGCTTTTAGGTCAGTCAATAATGAACTTGACGACTACCTTATATGCTATCCTAGATCCTTCATCCTGTGACTGATGGAAGCAGAGGCAGACACCTACAACTAAACACTGAACTGAACTCCTGGAACCCAGTGACAGAGAGAGAGGAGTGATGAGCAAATGGGTAAAGAATGGGCTGGGGAAACTAGCAGAGACAGCTGACCTGAATAAGGGGGAGCTCTTGAACCTCAGGCCGACAGCTGGGAGGCCAGCATGGGACTGATCCAGACCCCCTGAATGTGAGAGTCAGTGAGGAGGCCTGGACAACCTATGGGGCTCTGGACAGTAGATCAATATTTATCCCTGGCATATAAATGGACTTTGTGTGTCCATAACATAAAGAGGGATGCTCTCTCAGCCTGGAACCTTGGGGGAGGACCTGAACCCTGCCCTGAACAAAATGACAGACTCTTTGAAAGGGAGTGGGGATAGGGTGGGAGGTGGGGGTGCAGGGGGAGGGGAGGGAGAGGGAGCTGGGATTGACATGTGAAGCAAGCTCTTCATTAATAAAAAATAATGAATACAAAGCTAATCTAAATATTGCTTTCACAGTATCTTGCTTATTGTCCACAGTAAATTAACATTTTAATGAAACTGTCATGTTACTAGAACCAAACCAAATGAAATAATCAAGCTTAAAAAATAATTGCTCTTTGATATACAAATTAAAAATTGTTGCATATTTGTCAAATCCTTAGTTTCATCACATCTGTTAGAATAATTAGTATAAAAAAGACGAGTAACAAATTTGATGCAGCTGTCTTTGAGTCATTTCCAGTAAGCCTTCACTTATATTTCTGTAAGCAACCCCAATAAAACTCATTGGTTCGCCAAGTTGGCATTTTGGTGGTATTTTATTTAAGTGTGCTTTCAGTTTCCTGTCTGGTATGAATATACATTTTTTCATATCTCCCTGGAATAGTGTCACACAACACAAAAGCAGTGGGTAAAAAGTTGATGGGACCTGTCTGAGGTATCCTGACCAGAACAGCATCAGAGAGACTGGCTTACCTCACAAAGGGCATGCAGGTATGACCACCTAGTAGGAGAGGAGCGTCAGAGACCAGAAGCACCTGGGGCTTAAACCCCAACAGATGCCTAACCTGGACCAGGAGCATGACCTGAGTGCGATGGTGGTGGAGAGCAACCTGGGGCTACAGGCTGTTTAATCTTAGTCTTCACTGCAGACAAAGGTACCTCTTGTGGGACAGAGCAGCTTCTTTAAGGCCCAAAGACCAGCAACATGACTGAGAGCGAGTTTGGTTTACACATGGCAGAGTACAATATTCAGGGTAGTCTTCTAGGACCAGGAAAGTTATCCAGAGATTAGAGAACAGAAAGACTTACTGAGAAGTCAGCTCAGATTCAAACTGTAACACATCAAGTAAGAAGCAAGGTGATTGATGGGTTGGTTAATGTGCTTCAGGCAAGTAGGGCGGAGGTGGAGAGGCCACATTGGAACACGGGCTCACATCTTGTGCCTCCTGCTGCACCAACTTCACTCTGATGAAAGATTAGTGGAACCACCAGCCAGATTTGAGCAAGAGGAATGTCAGTAAACTAGTTGACCTTACTGGTTGGGAAAGTATTCTGAGACGATCAGATTGTGCTGTTGAAGATAGAGTAGGCAGGGCCAGTGGAAGTTAGTAAAAGGAACTTACCAAGACACAACAGAAAATGCATCGAAATATTCTTTAAGTGGGTAGCAGAGAGGAAGTTACATGACTGACAGAATGTAGAAGTCTTATGATAGTGAGAGGCAGCTACGTGTTCTTATGGACCATTTATGTAAGGTCCAAATCTAGATAGATAGGTGGGCATCTCACAATCTTACTAAGTAATAAAATTTATAGCACAAGTTGTCTTTCTTGAGATTAATCATCTATGACAGATGCTGTGGGTCACTGGGAATTATGTTCCAGATGTCCGCATAAGACATTTTAAGTAACTAGGGGTTAGGATCAAAGTAGTGTGACCTGGTTGTTAAAATGTGGGGATTTTGTTTTCATTTTTTTTTTGCTTTTTTCTTTATAGTGGGTGCCTGAATTGTGAGTAGTATCAATGTCATATATATTGTGCTTTTTCCTAGACATACAATAATAAAGTATAATTCATAGATTATGTATAAGGACAATCAATATCTATCAATAAAATGGAGGAACTGTAGTGTTTTACAATAAAGTGACTTCAAAATGATGATTTTCTGATTTCTGGAGTTTTCCATTTGGGACTTTTGGACCACAATTTACTATGGATAACCCAAACCAGAGCTACATATGATTATTCACTTACAGGATGGATTCAAGTGGCACAGTTGTTCACTTGAGAAAGCCTATTACATGAGCTGATTGATATTTCCTGTGGAGAGGATTCATGGGGCCAGAATGATGTTATCAGAGAATAGCTGAAGTACATCTCAGAAATACCCTGGTTATATGTACCACATTCATACTCAATGCTTGATGCATGTCGCTTAGTTCTCCCATAAAATTCTATGTACCACCTAAATTCAGTCTTTCCATTTCTTATAATTTCTGCAGTGTCTCTTAAGCTATTTGTTTGCTCGCTATCTACACTGTACATGCCTTAACCAGTTTGTTCAAATCTTAGATATTTTAACTCAATTTATCTTCTCTGGTAAAATTGGTAACCTCCAAAGCAAATGTGTATTCCAGGCTATGACTTAATGTGTGTATGTGTGCTAGATTGAGGTAGCTTAACAGGGTGGAGATAGCAGTAGTTAGATCTGGAAGCCTCCATTATGTAGCCTTAGGTGTTCTCTTGGCTTCTTTTTTTTTTTTTATTTTCCAGTTTAAATTTAGATAAGAAACGAGGTTGCTTCACAAGTCAGTTCCAGGTCCCTCTCCCATTCCCTCCCCTCCTCCCGTGCCCTCCCCCCAACCCTCCCCCCGTTATCCCCTCATTCCCCCAGGGAGGGTGAGGCCCTCCATGGGGGTGTCCATAGTCTGTCATTTCATATAGGGCAGGGCCTAGACCCTTCCCCAAGAGTTCAGGGTGAGAGTGCACCTCACATTGTTCTATGGGAGTCCAAAGTCCGTGTGTATACTTGGGATGGGTACTGATCTGCTGCCCAAGGCTCAATAGATTACCTAGGCCTCCTCACTGACACCCAGATTCAGGGGGTCTTGATCAGTCCCATGCTGGATTCCCAGGCTGATGCCTGGGTTTCAAGAGTTAACCTTTGTCTAGTCAGCTGTTTCTGGGGGTTAAACCAGCCCAGTCTTAATAAGCCTCATTTTCCTCCTTTGTAAAGGGGCTACTCAGTATACAGCCCCCAAGGAAGATGGTAGTGTGTGAGTGACATAGGAGGCACAGGGCCTGACAAGCCTCAGGATGGTAAGATCTGAGTTCTAATAAGCTGCCCAGTCATTGGGGAGGTTTTGGGGATAAAGCCTTTAAGGCCTGTGTGACATTTCAGGTGGGGGTGGCCACATCTGTACCTGGGAAAGGAAGAACTTGGAGAATACCTTCTGGCTGACGAAGTGCTTCCCATGCTTCCTGTGCACAGAGATCTGATTCAGACATCTCCATCTTGACCTTGAGAACAAGGAGATGGTATCACTGAGGAAAAAATAAAGGGGTGGGCGAGTGTATGGAAGTGTAAGTCCTTCCAGGAAACAAATAGCTGAGATGGGGAAATGCGCTGAATTGTAACTGTAGATTTTTATTATTTTGTATTGTTAATTTATTTTTACATTCCAATTCTAGTTCCCCCTCCCTCCTGAATTTTTTTAAATCAACTTCTTTGGAGGAGAGAGAGAAACCATAAGAGATCATTGTTGTTCTGTATACATTTTTTTTTAATTCATGAAGTATCCTTGGAACATGTGTGGGATCTCCAAGCAATGTTTTAATTCTCTCTAAGCATCAAAGGGACAACCTGTGCTTCAGTTAAATTTCCACATTACCTGGCACCAGCCTAAGGCAACACATGTTTGACTTAGTTCCATGGGACTTCCAATTGATATGCCAATCATAACTGGAAGGTCCCTAGGTTATCTCATATGATCTTTGAAACTTGGCCACCAATGGAAGGTCTCCACAACTTCTGACTCCATTTTGGTATCTTATTATCTTATTCAATTTTCTGTTCTTATGATGGAAATCATAAATTGAAGGTAATAGAGGTTAATGTGAATCTGAGGTTTGTGGTTTTAAGTATGCAATTGAAGGACCACATCTGGTGAGGGCCTCTGCACTGTATCATAACACGGTGGAGGACCAAGTGACAAAGCCATTCCTTCAAAGACTAACCTGTTTCTGCAATAAACTACCTAGCCACTCAAAGACAATGAGGGAATCATGACATATCTTCTGGGAAAATACTCCATATCTTTACTCTAACTGCAATAAGATTTCCACCTGTTCCTTGAAATGACAATTACTAAGGAAGAGATGAACAACTCCATGAATAATGACACACAATAAGAAAGGCTGCTACTTGGGTACTTGGGGTTTTATTTAATTTTCAACAAACCCCCATGTATACATCAAACTGGAAGTTCTCCTGATCCTTTTCAGACATGCTACAAAGGTTCCATTACACAAGCAGATTGATTAACTCAAACTCTAGCCCTTCAATGTCAAAGGTGAACTGAAAGGTCCAATTTGTTTGCTTCTTCTGTCAATGACACCTGTCTTTTTTGTTACCAAAGGCCCACCAAAAACTAACTTACACATGGCTGAAAAGGGCTTGCTACAGAATATGTATATGCTTCTTTCTCTTACTGTCACTCAGGCACACCTCGGGTTTTAATGACAGAAATTGGGGATGGAAATCAAATATGTATTTCTCAATAGAGTACAGTATCATAACGATGTTAACAGATCTCTTCCTTTTAACCCACAGCAGTGTCAGGAGTTGAGGTGAAAGAATTATAGACCTGCAGAGGCAGCGGAGCCATTACTGTCGGCGTCCTCACCATCTCTGAAAAAAAAAAGGAACTTGGTATGTGTCTCCTTGAATGAAGTACCATGGCCAGATTCTTACAGGCCCTGCTGTTCCTGGTGATCACAGTGGGCCTTGTGTCTAGAAGAGCCCAAGCCTGGGGTTCACCGAAGATCGTGAGGCCATTTGAAGACATCCCCCATAACTATGTCTATGTGCAACAAGCACTCTGGTTTGCCATGAAACAGTATAACAAGGCTAGCAAGGACCGGTACAACTTCAAGGTGGTTGAAATCCTAAAATCTCAGGAGCAGGTAGGTGTAGTGTTTGATCTTTGCTCCTTTATCACTTAGTCTTTTTTTGGGAACAGAGACTAGTGTCAGGAATAGCTACTACATAGGAATGGAAACAAGAACAAAAGATGTTTCTGTCTAAAATGCATCATTTCACTTTAGAAGTGACAAATAGAGTTTGGTGTTTATTAATATGAGATGGAGAAGCAACATAAAATGTCAATTGAAATTGTTTACTTTAAAAGTGGAGGTCAGGGGCTGAAGAGATGGTTTGGTGGTTGAGAGGATCCAGGTTTGGTTACCATCACCTACATGGCAGCTCACAACTCTTTGTAACTCTAGTTCTAGGGGATATGACACTCCTTTCTGATTTCTGTGGTTCTTAGGTACATGCATGGTACACATAGGTGAATACGGGCTAAACACTAAAACATAAAATACAGTCCTTTAAAAGCATGTTTTAGTCAATTTTGCATCCCAACTATAGTTTCCCCTCCCTTATCCTATTCTCTCCCCCACCTTTCTTCTGCCTCCCCCCATCCTCTCCTTGTTTCTACCCTTTAGGGGCAGGCCTCACATTAGTATCAGCAAAGCACTAATGTGACTTATAGGAAGTCAGAGTCTTAACCAACAACCAAGTAGCCTGCATGGGATCGACCTAAGTCTTCTCCATATATGTGATAGTTATGCAGATCAGTCTCTTTGTGAGACTCCTAACACTAGGAATAAGGACTGTCTCTCACACTTTGGCTGACTCCTGAGAACCTATTCCTCGTACTGGATTGCCTTGTCCAGTCTAAATACAAAGGGAGGTGCTTAATCTGACCACAACTTAAATCTTTTTCCTTTTAAGTGTAGGTCAGAGGTCAAAAGGGGCAGCTGCAGATTTTATGCAGTGTTGAGGACTGGTACACAGGAGCTTATATAGCAGCCTTGAACTACTGTGGCTCCACTAGAACATTTCCTTCTTGTTGGTCTGCTTTGTTTTATGGCTCGCTCATTCAGCTTGCACAATTTCCTAGGTAGGAGCCATTCTTCTGTGCTATAGGGAGGAAATTGAGACACAGAAGTATACAGTGCTGCCTGGATGGTAAGTAGAAGAGTCAAGACATAAGCCTATTTGTGATTTGAATCAGTGACTGAATGAGGAGAGCAACTTCGGAATCATGCTGGATCGTGGAGACAAGTGCAGCAAGAGGGGACAGCCAGAGAAAGGACTCTGCAAAAGCAGTGAGGGGCTGCCTCGGTACCCAAGAAAACCTTTGTCTCCTCCCATGTGCTGAGCAATTGGCAATGTACGTTAGGCTCATGATTGACTGGTGGCTGAGTGAACTGACACTTCCTGCAGCTATTTTTAACTTAGAAGCAGAGATGGTCTCCAAATTATAATGATTAACTTATGATTTCTTAACTTATGGTGGTGTGAAAGCAATATATGTTCAATATAAACCTTGCTTGCGAATTTCAAATTTGGATATTTTCTTGAGCTACCAAAATGTGGTATCATATTTTCTTGTGGTATTGTCACAGCTCCCAATGAGCCCCATGGTCATGCAGACACAACTGACTGTCTGGGGTATTATAGTGCTAACCTAGGTCACTTGCGAGGCTAAATATAATAAATACACTTCTCGTTTACGGTATTTAAATATGTGGGTTTTCTTGTGGGAAGAGTACTTGCATTGCTTGAATGCACAGCTGTGGTTCTCAGTGAAGGATGGGCTTTTGCTCCCAGGGGATTTTTGGCAGTGCTTGGGGGTGTTTGTGGTTGTCAAGAATGGAAATGCCACTTCTGGTACCCAGTAAATTGAGGCTTAGAATGCTACTTACTGTCTTAGAACATCCAGGCCTCCCAGACAAAGAAAGATCAATTTCAAGATTTCTGGGTGACTGAGGTTGAGAAACTTGATCTAACATGATCTACATGAAAGTTATAGGATGCCGATTGGCAATTGTGTTAAAAATGAAAGCCTGGCTAGGAGATGCTTTGGTCAGTAAAGTGATGTAGTACAAATGTAAGGACCTGAGTTTTATCCCCAGCATTCATGTTTTAAAAAGCTAGATGTGACAATGCTTGCCTCTAATGCTACCATTGAGGAGTCAGAGACAGGGTCATCTTTTGGGCAATCCAATATTGCTGAATTGGTAAGCTCTAGATGTAGTGAAAGTTTCTGATTAAAAAAAAAGGGTAGAGTGCCATTGAGGAAGACTCCTGATGTCAAATTTTGGCCTTCACATGCATAAACACACATGTGCACCCACACTTATGTGCATATACATGGATACATACACACACAATAAAAATGAAATGAAACAGTTTCTTGCATTTTTCAATCTGGCTGGTTACTCTGAGAGAGAGTACCACAGTAGTTTGTTCTCTCCTTCTACATAGTTTCTTTCCACATACAAAATTGTGGAAAGATTTAGAATTACATTTTTTCGTGTGTGTGTGTGTGTGTGTGTGTGTGTGTGTGTGCGCGCGCGCGCGCGCGCGTGTGGGTGTGTAGAGACAGAGAAGGGATATTGGGGAAGGAGGAAGGGAGGGCATGTTATGTTGTATTACCTTCAGAGGACAGTTTGTGGGACTCAGTCCTCTTCTTCCATCATTTAGATTCTGGGAATCACACTGGGGTTGTCAAGCTTGATTGTAAGTGATTTTCCTCACTAACCCATCTCACTGGCTCAATTAAGTATATTTTGTATCCATGCAATCATACTGTTGTCTATTTTGGCACTCAAAATATCATGGAACTTCATGTAAGTAAAGTTAGATATGTCTCAGTTTGCATCATACCTTAAAAACTGAAGTAGCACGGTTAGTTTTGCTCATATCCTAACAAATCAACAGGTTTGTTAATAGAAGAAAATTGAACAATGAATATGTGTTGCACCCAGCATAGCAATACTCTGAATTTGAATCCCTTAGTTAAAGAATGTATGTGTAAGATAATGACAAATTGCCCATGAGTACTACTAAATCTATTTGTGTTTGTTTATTTATTTTCTATTTTTAATTTAAATTATACACAAGCTTGTTTTACATGTCAATCCTAGTTCCCTCTCCCTTCCCTCCTCCCCTGCCCCCACTATCCCCCTATCTCATCCCCTTTCTGCTCCCCAGGGAGGGTGAGGCCTTCCATGGGAGATCTCCAAAGTCTGTCATATCCTTTGGAGCAGGGCCTAGTATTTTCCCCATGTATCTAGGCTAGGAGAGTATCCCTCTATGTGGAATGGGCTCCCAAAGTCCATTCTTTTCGCTAGGAATAAATACTTATCTACTACCAGAGGCCCTATAGATTGCTGAGGTCTCCTCACTGACACCCACGTTCAGGGGATCTGAATCAGTTCTATGCTGGTTTCCCAGCTATCAGTTTGGGGTCCATGAGCTCCCCCTTGTTCAGGTCAGCTATTTCTGTGGGTTTTATCAGCCTGGTCTTGACCCATTTGCTCATCACTCCTCCCTCTTTGCAACTGGATTCCAAGAGTTCAGTTCAGTGTTTAGCTGTGGGTGTCTGCTTCTGCTCTAGTATGGCATATAAGGTAGTCATCAATCTCATTATCGGGGAAGAGCATTTAAGGTAGTCTCTCCACTATTGCTTAGATTGTTAGTTGGTGTCATTCTTGTAGATCTCTGGACATTTCCCTAGTGCCAGATTTCCCTTTAAACCTATGATGATCTCTCTATTATGGTATCTCTTATCTTGTCTTCCTCTGTTCTTCTCCCAATTTAACCTTCCTGCTCCTTCATGTCCTCCTCTCCTCCCTCTTCTCCCTATTTTTATTTTTTTGTGGTGCTGGACATTGAGCACAGGACCTTAGATAGGCTGTAAACTGAAGACATTTAGGCCTCTGCCAGTGCTGCTGATGTGTGGGTATGTGTTGACATTCATCATACCAATATTGGATCTGTCTTGTCTTTTAGATAATTGTGTATTTGATAAATGTGAAAATATATCTTTTTATTTCCAGTACCATGAAAAATGTCTTTTATTTAGTTTAAAGACAATGTGTTTTCTTCTGTGAGTGTGACTCTAAGGGGAGATTTTATGTTATAAAGAGAATTCTTGGGCATGTTTCACTTCTCTCATAATTGTTTTATTTTTGTTTATTGACACTATTATTTGTGTAGACATGTACATAGTATATGTATGCATTCATGTAGGTAGACACATTCATGCATGTGGGGGCCTGTGTGAGCACTCACTGAACGGTCATAGGTCAATGCTGGAGTCTTCTTGGATCACTATCTCCAAATCTGGAGCTCATTGATTTTGCTAAAGTAGCAGGCATTTTCCTTGGACACTGCTCTGTTTCAAAAGGTCTTAAGTATACACAATCATCTCCTGCCTTTTTTTTCTTGTGCTTCCTCTTGCCCGTCTGCTTTCCACTCTGGTAGCAAGAAGACTCCTGCTGGATGTGGGCTCTTTGATCTGGGAATGTGAAGTCTCTAAAACCTCAAAAATTAAGTATTCTATTCTTT
The DNA here is from genome assembly GCF_017639785.1 of Mesocricetus auratus. Lineage (NCBI taxonomy): Eukaryota > Metazoa > Chordata > Mammalia > Rodentia > Cricetidae > Mesocricetus > Mesocricetus auratus. The sequence continues at coordinate 114,979,075 of NW_024429189.1, forward strand.
ACAGATCACCAAATCTCAAGTTCCAATAAATAAATGGTTAGTTTCCACTGGAGAATGCTCTTTGTTTTTAATTTCCTAGCTTAATTCTGGGGACACTTGATATTATTTGCTATTTAAAATGAAAAACTCAGGGGTTAAGGAGGGAGCCCAGTAAAGTGCTTTCTGCACATTCATGAGGACCTGAGTTTGTTCTACAGCATCTACTTAAATGTTGGACATGGCAGTGCATGTCTGCAACCCCAACTCTTGGGGCAGTGGGCAGAGAAAAGCAGACTCCTGCACCTTTTTTTGCCATGTAGCTTAGATGAGTTCCAGGTTCAGTGACAGTGATCCAAGAAGACTTCAACATTGATCTGTGACTTCTCAGTACATGCTCACATAGGCACCCACATAAACGAATATACCTACCCACATGAATAGACACATATACCATATACATGTATACACACAATATAAATGTCAATAAATAAAAATACAATTGTGAGAGAGAAGTGAGACAGATGTCAAGATAAGAATTCTCTCAAATAATCTCAAAACTTCTGCTGGGACATGTAGTCAAGGAAGAGCAGGAAGATAGTTTAGCCATAAGTAGCCAATGGCATATTGACTTATCAAAGGGGATACTTGATGCTGTTTTCTTCTATGGATTTAACTTACATGACTTATTGACAGGTCACAGACAGTCTGGAGTACTATCTTGAAGTGAAAATTGCCCGAACAATGTGCAAGAAAAGGGTAGGAGAAAATGAAAACTGCTTGCTTCAACAAGATCCTAAGATGAAAAAGGTATGTAGCTGACATGACAGGAAATGCCCCTCTCCCACCTGTGAGATAGAGAACACTGTGAGGCCAGTTCTGATGCATTTGCTAGTTTCTCATTTAAATTCTGTTCTATTTGAGATTGTGGTAGCCAGACTCCACGCAAGATGCTGTTTCTATTATGTGTCATTGACTCCATCCATACACATACATACATACATACATACATACATACATACATACATACTGTGTGTTAGTGTGCATTGTGTAATGTATACATGTAAGCTCATCTACAGTCGAATCATCTCTACCTTATCTTTGGAAAGATACATTCTCTTATTGTGCTTGTTGATTGGTAGACTGGCTGGCCACTGACCTCCAGGATCTGCCTGTCTCTCTTCACCCTGTGCTTGGGTTATATAGATGTGCAACTATGATTGGATGTTTTTACATGCATCTAAATTCAGGTACTTTATTATGCCTTCTCCATAGCTCCCTAAATAACTGTTTTTTGTCTTTTTTTAGATGGTGTTTTGCATTTTTATTGTTTCATCCAAACCATGGAAATTTGAACTTAAGATGCTGAAGAAGCAGTGCAAAGATATCTAATCAGCATCCAGTACACCTTGCCAATCTCACTTTTCTTCTAAATAAATAAAGATGCTTGCAAGATAATGGACCACTTCAGCTGAGTCACTAACTTCATTAATTGTGTGTGTGTGTGTGTGTGTGTGTGTGTGTTCTTTGGATCTGGTGCTGAGAATGTGTGATGCTATTTTCTGGGGTTTGTAGCCTTCTCTAGTTGGTTTTTTTTATCTCTGAGGAGAGACAATCTGCTGTCAATAAGTGGATGCTATTTCTAGCCTAATCAAGTTCCAAGCATAGATATTTTCCAATGTCCACAGTTGCTCCATGGGGTCCCTTTTTCACTCATGAAGTTTACATGTGTGCATGGAATTAGCAAAACTCTAGCAAGCACCTGTCAGTTGTGTCACCATCTTTGTGGTCATCCATTTCCCCATTACAGTTTCTGACCATTCCGAAGAAAGTCAGTTCCCACTGAGCTCAAGCATGACAGGCTAAGGAATTCTCTCAAGAAGACTTTATTTTTATAATCCTAAGTAAGGTTTTGGGAAGATGGAATAGGACAGTTGGAGTCTTGCATTATAGCTCCCTTAGCCTCCAAGTTCTGTTTGGTCCTGAGTGGCTCAAGTCACAATCTGGCAAAGTTCACAAAGAATTCCCCAATGACTTTCTGGTTGAGTGGTGTATTCTCTATAAACAAATATGGGGAGGGTGGCTTTGTTGAGATCAACTAGAAGACAAGGTACACTTTACAGCACAGCTGGATTGTAGTTCATTTGCGATGATGACTAGTCTGTACCTACAGGTCCAGATAATATATGTTACCTCCAAAGTCTTTCTGGAGCTTAGGGAGAAGATCAAGGTGACATGTGGCTTCTAGAGAGCAGCACCTCCTAATGTTGCCTGTCTTGTGTATGGTGGGTAAGGTTGCTACCCAGAGTCTCCTGTTATAGGGTCAGTCAGCAGGCACAGCTCAACTGTGCCTCCTTTGACTTGATGCTTAGCTGTGCTGAAGAGTTAAATGTAATGGCACTCTTTCTGATCTCTCGCTCTGTGGTAATTAGGAACAGGGTGTGGGACTGTAGGAGAGGACGTCTTATAGAATTAGACTCTGCACTGAGAGCAGGCTGTCTCTACTTCTCCTTATGGCTTCTCCATGGTCTCAACCACGTCTCACTGCTGTGCACATTTTTATATCTGGGAGCAGCCCAGAGATTTCACTATGGACAAAGTACATAGGCTTTGGGATGCCAATTCTTGGAATGTTTGTCAGCAAGTCTTGACTTCTGGTTGGTCCTAGAGAATGGTGAAATGATGTTCCTGCTGACTGTCCCCAAATCTGGGATACATGTACTGATAGTATAGAGATCAGGGTTAATGCCCATGTGCAAAGTCGGTCACTGACCTTTGAGTCACTGTAACATCACTCCGAATTCCCAGTGGGGGAAGCTCAGGCACTTGAACTCAACCTAGCTGTGTGCAGGGGGCTGTGCAAATGGTGCTGGAGGAAGAAAGAACTTTGACCTTCACGGAAGTGAATTACACAGACCTGAACATTGTTCACTGTGTTTCTTGGTTCTGCACAGAAGGGACCTGTGTCCCAGAAAATGAGGTCCCATACTCTTGGTTCATTTTTTATCTCATCCATTTACTCCCTGAGCTTTGCTACACCGTGCCATCTCCATCAGGTGGTGCACTGTGTTTGGGTAAGCCAACGTCAGTGCTTTTATTGTTGGATTATCCATCCCTGCTCTAATTTTTATATGAATTCTGTTTTGCACATATGTAGGATGATATGCGGTGTATACATATGTACATATTGTCATGTGAGTACCCATGCATTTGTGTATGTGTATGGAAGCCAGAGCTTGATGTGGGTTGCTTCCTCTATCAGTCTCCACCTTATTTTTCTGAGACAAGGTCTCTCACCAAACCTAGAGCTCAATGATTTGGCGACACTTTACTGGCCAGAAATTCTCTTGTCTCTGTCTCCTCATGCCACCATGCCAGGCTGTGGATGCAAACTTGGATCCTCATGTTTGCAAAGCAATTCGTTTACCAACTGAGCCATCTCCCCAGGCCAGGTCCTTAATGCCCATTCTTATCCAAAATAAATGTTATATTTTTAAAGATGAGGGAATTTAACCAATTAGCATCACATATGTGCTGGCAAAATGTCTCACTCTGACCTTGTTCAAAGGATCATCTGGTCTCTAACCATAAAGATCATCATGGAAACAAGGAGGAGTCCTGTTTCATGTCATTGGGACTAAACTACATATCCTCTCCAAGGGAGTGCTGTTCAAATATCCCTTTCAATTTGTCCTAGGTGTTGTTCTAAGTCTTGGGTAAATGTGTATTGTGGACTAGGGAGGAACAGCAGAAAGGGCTGTGGACATGAAAGGAACAGTTTCAGGTAGGCGGAGCTGTTAACAAAGGGAGATAAACCCTCAAGGCTACATGCTTTCAGTTGATTTTCAAAGTTACTCATTCTGAAGGTCATGTAATTGCGCAATATATTGTTGCTTTCCACAGGCTTTCTTAGCAAAGACACATCTGACTGAAGCCACCTGAAAACAGAAAACTATTCTCTAGGGAACATCCCCTTGTCCTGTCTCCCAGGGAATGTTGCTTCTGTCCTCCTTGTGTTCCCTGGAAAAGTAGATTGTCATACTGCAGGATTATCTGTATCCTGCAAAATGTAGCTCTGTGCTATCTTTCTCTTTCTCCACTGAAAGAAGGCCTGTTCTGTCCTAACAATTAACCACAGAATCAACATTCCTGGGAAAGAAGCTAAAAGGATCTGAATCCCTGTGACTTTCTAATCAGCGTTTTTTTTTTCTTGAGATTCACAGACGCCAGCATGTCCTACAGACAGAGTAGACCTCCATAAGTTTCTAACCACCCTGCTGCCAGCCAGCCTATTTAGACTCCATGTCTTTTAGACTCCATGTACATTTGTTTATTGTGCATGTGTGTGTAAACACGTATACTTGTATGCCTCAAAGGACAACTTGGGGGAGTCTGTTTGTTCTCCCACTATATGGGTTCTGAGGATAAGACTCAGGTCCTTAGGGTTGGCATCAAATGCTTTTGCCTGTTGAGCCATCTTGCCAATTTCCTATGCAAGTTGTGTACCTTCGATGCTCAGGCAAGTGGTCTTTGTTGGCATAGGCTCCATCTTTTCTGTTTGTTGGTTCTCTAAAATGTCTTTCTCCCTGGCTTAACAATTGTCCAGGCTGGTCAGGGCATGATCAGTCTAAGCCATAGAACTTGGAGCTCTGTCTTTTGTCTATGTTGCCCCATTACAGATAACAAGGCTGGAAAATTTGTCTAGTTCTGACCCTAGTCCTCTTACCACAGAAGGAGTATATCTTATGAGACGCCAGTGAAGAAAGAGCATGGTTTTTTTTTTTTGAACAAAGGAACATCTGGATAAAGCAAGAGACATGAGTCAAGATATTCCCAGGTCTACTTTCTGTGGAGATGAAGGTACAGAAAGAGCTTGCATGGTCATGCTCATGGGTCCCCAAAGAATGTGGCTACCATGAATAACTGAAGTACTCTGATATGTCAGAGGCTACAGAGACCATAACTGGATATTCCAATCTAGTGTTAAGCACATTATTTCTGGAAGAAATAAAATAAAAAGGTAAACTATTTTGGTGTTTGCTGGCTACAGGATCTCTTTCCCAATAACTTTGCTACTCCTGTGTCATCGGAACAGTTATGAGCAAAGTGTAAACAAAGGAGGATAACTACAGTTCAATAAACCACATTTATATACCAGATGGTAGTTGACAGTATCTGATAGTAAAAGACAAAGATGGGACCAAACCATATGCTGCCATTGCAAAGCAGGGAGGAAATGGGCCCCACCTCTAGGAAGGAGACAGGTAAAGGCTTTGTGTGGTCATAGCATCAGGCAACTCGACATAAAGAGGTGTGAAGACAGCCAAGTTAATATTAAACAACTTGTTACCAAGGCACATGAGAGTCCCCTAGTAAAGAGATATTTGTTGAGAATACTGAGAGGATGAGGAGGGAAAAAATCAGAGGCCAGAACACAGCTCAAGGGAAAGAAAGCAACGTGACAGAGAAAAAGAAGTGCAGGCCAGGATCAGAGGAGCAGGGTAACGAGGGATGAGCACTGAGGGATGCTGATGGAGTTGCAAGTCCTTTCTGGGATGCTTCTGGGTGCTCAGTTGAGCTTCTGACTCTGGAGAGAAAACACAGCATGACAGCACGTGTACTGTGGTATCAGCAGGTGCTTGGGCCCTGGATCCAAGAGACTCTAGCCAGATAAGAGACATAGGCAAAGATAGAATGGGCTGGTACATGCAGCTTGTGGGGAGGGTAAGAAGTGGATAGGCAGAGGCACTGCTTGCAGGAATGACCACCGTAAGGATGACCCAGTGAAAGGACCTAATTGAGCAACTGTTAATGGACCTGTTGTTTGGTATTAAGTTGGGGGACAGAAGCAGGGGAATCTTAAATTTCTGACCTCATTTACAAGGGTGACATTTAGGAAAGCAGAGCAAATGCTTCCTGAGCAGTGTGCACACAATTTGAGCCCCATGAATGAAGAAGGGACTTCATGGGCAATCAAAGACCAGGAACTGGGATGAGTCATACTCATTGGGAATGTTTCCAGGGCTGCTCTGAAGACTCCAGTCCTTGCCTTATCTCAGTCCCAGGCCTTAAGCACAGTCATGGTGCAGAGTGGTCTCCTAGAATCCACTGAGCTCCATCCTGTCCTGGTTCTGATGCCCTGGTCATCTCCTTACTCTGCTAGCCTTGGGGGGTGGTTAACTTCTTCTGTACAATCCCTTCCTTTCTGCTTGATTTAGGATAAGCTTTTCTATTTCTGACCAGGCACTCAATAGTCTGAGGCAGTGAGTAGCCTCCTATCCTTGTCCCTTATCCTTGTCTAAGAAATTCACACAAGTTCATGTGTATGCATGGAGCAGTTTTCTACTCTTGCGACTAGTAGCTTACTCAAGGTTAGAGATCCCTCTTTGTTAGGATAGGATAGATGCCACTGCAATATGAAATAAACACTCCCAACTCAGCTGAGCAGAGAAAAGCTTTCTTGAACTCATGTACATCCAGCTCTGCCCACGTAGCTCTCCTTGGTGGTCTCCTTAGAGCTGCTCTGTGTATACCTATGGGACTTTCTTCTTCCAAGTCCTTCCCTAGAGCAGGAAAAAGGTAGAGATGGGGAAGGGAGAACACGAAGCACCAGACTTCTGGAGATACATATTTAAATAACTAACAACATGATGATAGTTAAACATTTTATATTATTTTGTAAAAGATAAAAAATATTTTATACTCCCATTGGGTGGGGTCATTTACAGTCTGTAAAACTACCTGCCCAGGCCTCTCTGGCTTCTGTTCTACTCTCAGTGTTTGGGAAATTAAAGATGTATTAGACTCTCCCAACATGGCTGAGGCTTGCTCTGTTCTCTGTAGGGTTGTCACTGGTTCTATTTTACATTCTACCTCATTGGTAGGTGCATGTGAGATAACGACTATGGCAAGTTCTTTCCCTGGGTCTTTGATTTTGTTGCTATTGTTTTGAGAACAGAGTCTCAGTACACATCCCAGGCTAGCCTTGGACTCATAATCCTTCTGTCTCCCCTTCCTCAGTGCTGCGATTACAGGCATGCACCATACTGTAAGTTATTATAACTTCCTGAGTATTTCAGCCTGTGTCTGTCTTCCTCAGATGCCCTTCCCACTAGATGTGATCAGGCACTGTTACCATGGTTGAAGATGTCTTTTTTTTCATTGCATTTTTCACTAGCGGCATTTGGAAGATACATGGTCAGCAATAAACGATGGTATGTGTGTATGTGTGTGTGTGTGTGTGTGTGTGTGTGTGTGTGTCTGCATGTATATGATTGTGCACATGCACACGGAGGCCACAGTCGATGTCAGGTGTCTCTCTATCACTCACATCTGTTTCCTTGGACACGGTCTCTCACTGAACTGCCTGTCCTTTGTCTTCACATTACGAACTGCTCTTCCAGTAGTTGGACCAAAGCTATGAAGCAACAAGGAAGTGATACAGGACAGTGGTCTTCATTCTCAGCCTAATCCTGTGGGCGCCAGGCCAGTGGTGTGCAGGCAGGCTTTGAGCATGTCCCATGAACCTCTAGCAACTGTGCTGCCTCAGCCACAAAGACTACTCTTCTCTCTTATCCTTTGCATCTCAGCTCTCCTTGCCTCGTCTTCCACTAAGACATGCGGTGCCATGTCTTTGGTTTAGCATCCGAATCTGCAGCATTCTGATGAGAGCTCCTCTGTCTCATTGAATCAGGAGCGGATGTGGCTGGCCCACATGACAGGATGCTCTTTCTTCACGATTCTCTCCAGCACGTCCTGTTTGATGTCCTGTTCCTCTTTCCAGGATTGGAGGTGATTTAAAAACATTTGTGGAGGCCAGGCATGGTGGCACACACATTTAATTCCAGCACTCAGTAGGCAGAGGCAGTCAGATCTCTGAATTCAAGACCAACCTGGTCTACAGAGTGAGTTCCAGCACAGCCAGGGCACACAGAGAAACCCTGTCTCAAAACAAAACAAAACAACCAAAAAAAACCCCTCAAAAACAAACAAAGACAAAGCCCAACAACAGGGAAAACAAAACCTTTGTTGGAGCAAGCAATAATAGGAGAGGATGTAAATCAGAGAGGCAACTAAGAAGGTGGAGTCTGTGACCATGCCGAAGAGATAAGGGGCTAGAGCTGTGCCAGAAAAATCCCTGTGGGACTGAGGGGTTGAGGCAGGCAAAGCACTGATTGTGGAGTTCTGGCACTATGTTCTGTCGAGGGGAAAGGAAGACTCTCCCTGGAGCCATGCTGCTACTTCTCCTTGGCTTCCAGTTTTCCATTCCTCCTGTCTCAAAGGCCAATGAGGAAAACATCACCTATGCTTATTTCCTTCCCACGGTGGAGTTTGCCGTGAATACATTCAACCAGAGAAGTCACGAGGAATATGCCTTCAGGGTGGAGCATATCCTGAGTTCCAGGCAGGAGGAGGTAAGTGATCATATATCCTGCCTGAATGTATCTGCTCCTCAGTGAGGGACAGGAGAGGGAAATCCACCTCTTTTGCAGGTTACACATAACCTAATTCAGTTAGTTTCAATGGCTTAACCCATGTTTTCCTTACAAAATCTTTTAAAATGGGATCATTTTCTATCTACATACAAGATCCTTATGTCATTCTTATTGCTTTGAAACAATTTAAATGAGTAATTTTAGAATGAGCATTTCTTTTTAAAGATTTTTTATTATATTTCATTCATTTAAGCATGTGTGTATGTGTGTGTGTGTGTGTGTGTGTTGGCACACACAAAGGTTGTCTCCTATCATCATGTAGATACTGGATATCGAGCTCAGTCTGTAAGGTTTGGTGGCAAGTGCCTTTACCTGATAAGCCATCAGAGCAGACATTTCTGCGTAACTGCCTCTCTCTAACCGGTTGTGCCACTGGAGCTCGCAGAGCAGACTTTTCTAAACAGATAAAACCACTTATTAAGTAAAAGATTCACACACAAAAGGTGCTGATGGATGAAGCTGAAAACTAGGTAAGACACAAAATTTCAAATAAACAAAACAAAACTCTAATTGGTAAGAATGGACAGAGTAAAACAAAGATAAACAGAAAAGAACTGAGGATTTGTGGAGCACAGAGAGCCACTATCTCTATTGAAAGTACCAGACAGCTCTTCCTCTTCATTCCCTCCTGCTCTGGGCCCACTCTGCCCACTGACCACATCAGATCCTCTTCATCATCTTATAACGCCCCTATAGAATGTAGTCAGGGTAGCGACGCTCATTTCCAATGTTGCCCTTCTTGCCGTGGGAGAAGGGCAGTCTATTCCTCCTTCCCTGGCAAGGGAAAGACAGAGGGGCTCCAGCCTTGCCCAGTGCAGCACCTAGCTGGTTTTCAGGACACACTGTAAAGGAACAAGGCTACTCCTGAAACACTGGGCTTGTGCTGCCAGTGTTTTACTTTTAGCTCAGTTGAGAAAGTATCTGGGGATCTGGCTCCATGTCTTAGGGCTGACTATCCAGCAAACACTGGTAGAGCCACCACCCTCACAGAACACAGAACACGTCCTGTGTCCTCTTGGAATGCAGGTGTAGGTTCAGATGTCTGCTGAGAGTGAAGTCTGGGTTTGCTGTGGCCAAATGTGGGCTGCAGGGCCTAGAGATAATGGACTCAGCCTTGACTTCTCTACTTTCCAACAGGTCCCCACTCTTGGTTCTTAACTCTTTAATCTAGAGATTACCTCCCTGGCTTCTGTCCTTCCTAGAGCTGGAACTCCAAATGGAGGAGAATCTGGATCTCTTCACACACACTGTCACAGAACCTCTTAAGAGGCTAGAAGGGTGTGTTCACTTTAACCTTTTTCTGTCTCCAGGCTCTGCAGGTGGATTTTCCAATGGTTTTCTCCATGAAGCTTCAGCTGCGTAGAACCCTGTGCAGGCAATTTGAGGACAGCCTTGACACTTGCCCCTTTCAGATGAACCACAATATGAATAATGTAAGATGGGATACCAGCCTCCATAGCTTTTACAGCCATGGATGCTACAGGGACAGGGTGGGGCAGTAGGAACTGGGGCAGCTAGTCATATGACATCCATAGTTACAAGTAGAGAAAAATGAATGTATGCAAGTTTCTGGTACATAGCTCACTTTTCCCACTCTAATACAGTACAGTTTAGGTTCCAAACCTGGCAAATGGTGTCACCCCCAGTAGGCTGGGTCTTTCCATAATTAATGTCGTCAAGTCAGTCCTCAACTGATATTTTCACAGGCCAACCTGATCTAGGCTATCCCTCACTGAAATGCTCTTCCCAGATGGCCCTAGACTGTGTTAGGTAGACAGTGAAAACTAATCATCACAGTGGCTAATTATGACAGGGTGCTTTCTACCATTGCTGTTAGGTATGTGAATCACAAAGACATCCTAGACATTCCTCTAGAGGTCACTGTCTACTGTGCATGTGTGATAACAAGTACCCTGGGTTACCACAAAGCTTCAGATGAAGACACGGGTCAAGACTGGGTTCACTGGGTAACCATGTGTGAAGGCCCTTGTCTCCTTCTTCTACTTCTTCCCCTCTGTGGAGGGGAAAGGGTGAGATGGATTTTTTTGGGGAGCACATGCTACAAACGTCCTTCACTTTCTCCTTTCACTGTCCTCTCTTATTCTTTTCCCACAGACCGTCACCTGCCTGTTCACTGTGGCCACCTATCCCTGGGCAACAAAATTCAGGCTCTACAAGTTTGTGTGCTTATAGTTCCTCTGACCGGAGTCATCTGTGGACTGGCGCTGTACTTCTCTCTGCATCCACTGAGAGGTTACCCTCTGCAGGGCCTCTATGCTCTCATGCTCCTTCTTTTGCAACATTGTATAGTGTCAAGACTGCATATATGGATGATAACCAGGAACGATTTATATTTCTTTTGTTTTGTCATTTAGAATAGCTCATTAAATATTGCATTTCTGAAAGCTTTCTGTGTATGTTTTTAGAGGAAGCACCATGGGCTTGGGGTGGGGAACAGTTTGAAGTTCCTGGGATGGGGAAGCAGGAGATATAAATTAGAAAGATGTGCCAGAGCTGTTGTCACACAAGTCCAGAAGCACAATGGTTATAGTCTCCCTGGGTATCAAATATTCAAGATAAGGCCCAGGCAGAGCTTCACACTCTTACTCCCAACACCTGTGTGCAGCCTCTGTTCTCCAGAGAGCGGCCTTCACACTTCTCTGGTGACAAAAGGAACAAGTAGGGTTTGGCTTTGCTAAAGAATTGCTGATTCCTTAATTTCTTAACCAGTCAAGGTGTCCACGAAATAGTTAAGACTGTAAAATTTGAAAAACCCATGTCCCAAGATTAGCAACAAGGATACTTAAATGTTTATTGAAAATCACTGGACTGTGGACTGGAGAGAGAGCCATTAAGAGCACATGCTGCTCTTACAGGGAACCTGAATTTGCATCCCAGGGCCCTATCCTTGATTCAGTGGACACCTGTACCCATATCGGTACATACCTCCCATAAACATCATTAAAAACAAAACAAATCTTAAAATAATCTCTGCATGACATCAGTAACTGGTGGGAAAGGACTTGATAGTATTTATCTATAGAAACCTCAATTTGAGCAAGTGTGTGCACATGAACACGACCTCATAAGCTCTCAGAAATCTGGTAAGATTTCAGCATCTATGGTAAGCACAGAAGTAAAAGGAAACACACTGACCAGGAAGGACAGCTCTACATCACCTTTTTCAACTCTCCCCATCTTCAGGAAGCAGACAGTCTCTCTGGTGGTGAGACAAGCTAGAATCTGCTTTGGATGCCAACACTAGATTTGCCTTGACTGACAGATACATGGCACACCAACTTCAGTACCAAATGGACCCACAGTCTGGGACTCTAAAACTACGCTGAGTAAGGATGGTTTTATTGGCTATAGAGTCTAGGACAACCCCAGGAGAATCTGGCCTACCATGTCAACTAGGTTGGCCCTAAAGAACTGGGCTACAAACCTTCCCTAATTTCTAGACTATTCCCCATGATCCAAGTTTTACCTTGGCCCCAGCAGAACCAGAATCATGGGCCCATCATGTTCTAGCCAATAGGGGCTGGGCCTATTCTGGTAGATTCCATTGTCCAACCATATCATCAGGTTTGACTCCGGGACGACCCTATGGACATGGACTAGGCCCAGCTCTTCTGGGCAGTGTCCAGACCATCACATGTGTCATGTCTGCTTCTCGGCCTGTGTCCGAGAACATGCGGAGGGTGTCGGGGATTGACAACACAGAGACGCATTCAACGATATAAAGAAAACTTTAAACAGGCTCCAAAAAGGTTCAAGAAAAACTTCCTAAGAAAGGCTCCCTCCAGAGAAGCTTCTGCTCTCTCCTCTCCCCTAGCTGGTTCTCTCCTGACACCAGAGGTGGATGTGTGTGTTTTTTGAAGGTGCGGTTAGTCTTTGGACAAGGTCGAGGTCAGGGCGGTTTCAGTGGGAAGGCCTTTTCCAGGAACTTATTGTATTGTTTTTTAGTAAACATGTTTTTACTAAACATTGTCTTACAGCTGCCTACTCCCAGGCAGAAGGGGAAGTGGGTCTCTGCTCAAGGTCTGGTGTTCCCACACACATGTTCTACCTTGCTCATTACAGGCTTGGGTCAGTAGGTAGTAGAATTTTTAATAGGTGAAACTTACTGATGAAAGTGAGAACATGGTGATACTAATAAGAATTTCCAGACATCAAACTTTTGTTTTCTTTTTGTGTCCTAACTTCCTTTGCGTTTAGAAGTATTGTTCAGACACAAGCTCCTACCATGATGTACTACCTCATCAAAGACCCACAAATAATAAACTAACAAACTGTGAATAGAAGCCTTCAAAACTCTAAGCTCAAATAAAATTTCCCCCTTTAAGCTGACTTTCTTAGTTATTGTGTCAAAGCAACAACAAGCTGGCTAAGCTTTGTGTCTTTCCATCACCTGTGTGTAGGGGTGAGCCCACAACATTGTCCATGCCACAGACAGGAAATGGGCACAGACAGGAAATGGGCACAGGTGAGGATGAAAGAAAAGCAAAAGCAAAAGCTCTCCCTCTTGGAAGCCTGCCACGCTTCTGATCTTCCAAGCTTGTGCGTGAGTGCTTTCTCCTGTTAATAAAAATATTTGTTTCCACATTGCATTGATTCACCTACAGCTGGTGTCAGAACTGAAAGCCTACTCTTTCAAAGAGGTAGGAGCATCTGCGATGACTGGTCAGTCAGATGGCTTCTGGCCGCGCTTCCTTGTCCTTGGCTACAGCAACTGCATGTACCCTGCCGCTTGCAGCTAACGCTTCAGAAACCTTCCACTCCACCTGCCCAGCCCCGAGGTGAGTGCTAACCAGGCATCTGCAGATCTCAGCCGCTGAGCCCAATTTTCAGCTTTCTGCAACCTGGCCATCTATCAGCAGCTTCCTTTGCCCTGGGAGACTGCAGGAGGAGCCCCAGTCAATCACTGATACCTGTGAGATGGAGATGGCACTCCATCATTCCTTCTCAGTCACCAAGACATCTTCAAGCATGGCCAACGAAGTCCTCACCATTACCAGGAACTCAGATCACCAGAACAGCACACAAAGCTCAAGGACAACTTGTTCTTTTTACTGTTGGTTTTGTTTTATAACATTCATTTATATATATATGGGGTTTACCTGCATGTATATCTGTATAACACTCTGTGTGCCTAGTGCCTGGGCAGGCCTGAAAAGGGCTTTGGATTCCTGACACTGCAGTTACAAATGATTGTGAGACACCAGATGGGTGCTGGGAATTGAACCCAGGTCCTCTGAAAGAGCAGTCAGTGCTGTTAACCACTGAGCCACCTCTCTATCCCTCACTACACAATTCTTGCTTAAGGTCCTTGTGGTTCCATGGTAAAGAAGACGCTTTCTATAGACACAGGAACTTTGTGAGTCTCCAAGGTAGCACTAAGGACAACAGTCCTCAGCAGCATGATCCAGTACAATTAAGCATCTGTGACCACCCACACTTACGAATATGAAAGATAAGCCCAGAAATGCTTCAGACCCCCATAGCACAGGTCCAAGTCTACTAGCAGTATGAGCTGTGATACTTTCCAAACACTAGTGAACTAGTGACTCGGCCCACCACACGTCATGGCTCAGCAAGATTTGTCAACATTAATAGTCACCATCATAGCCTTAGTATCCCCTGGGTGTCTCTCTCATCTCCCTAAGCTGTCCTCATATGTAGGATGCAGTTATAGACCATGTATGATCAAGGAAGAGTGACTATGTTTCAACAGGATGTACTACTGACATGAACATGTTATGGCTTAGGTAACTTGATCATTGTTGTCAAAACCTTCACAAAAGCCCCCTGGATGGCTCTGGTACTCACTCAAATGCCAGTCTACTGCCAGTTCTCACCGTAACTACAAGTGATGCCCTGTCTTAGCTCAGGGCTTCCTGACCCTTGATAGTCCTGAGCAATTCTGCTGCTTTCAACAAATTTCAGCAAGAGAATTCACAGCTCTTTATTTTTTTAGCTGTGATCTTTGCAGTATAGACAACCATGGAAACTAACATTTTTATCACCTTATTATATTGAAGTCAAGAGAGAAAGGCTATTTTCCCAAAATATTCCCACATAATAAGTCTTATACCTGCTAACTAATCCCTCTGTATTCTGTAGTGAAAATTAGCAGGAGTTCACTTTTTGTTCGGCTTTTGAGTGAAACTCATGCTGTTAGAACCCCAAATCCATGTTGGCTTCGTTCTTCCTATTTTCTGAGACACAGAGATGTGCATTGGAACATTGTTAAATTTTCTCAGGTAAAGTCTTAAAGGGTCCCTACAGACTATTCCCTGTGGTGTATCTTTTGTGTCCCAGGTTTCCAGCAAAGAATTACTAGGAATTTTTATATAATATTCCATTATCAAATCATTGTAGATGGGAAGCTATTTTCAGATAGTGGACTTATGTTGTTGTCAAATTATTCATTTTTTCATTTTGTTATGAGTTTCTAGAATATTTTTTAACGATATAAAGAAAACTTTAAACAGGCTCCAAAAAAGTTCAAGAAAACCTCCTAAGAAAAGCTCCCACCAGAGAAGCTTCTGCTCTCTCCTCTCCCCTGGCTGGTTCTGCTCTCCCTCCAGAGGTGGATGTGTGACCCTACTTGACCTAAGCCAGGAGTGCCTCATTTGAAAATAAAAAGGGGTGAATTGTGGGAACACCAGACCTTGAGCAGAGACCCACTTCCCCTTCTGCCTGGGAGTAGGCAGCTGTAAGACAATGTTTAGTAAAAACATGTTTACTAAAAACGATACAATAAGTTCCTGAAAAAGGCCTTCCCACGGAAACCGCCCTGACCTCGACCTTGTCCAAAGACTAATCGCACCTTAAAAACCCACACACATCCACCTCTGGAGGAGTACTGTTTATTGGCTTGCTCAACCTGCTTTCTTATAGAACCCAGGACCACCAACCCAGTGATGACCCAGTGATGACATCATCCACAATAGGTTGAGTCCTCCCCCATCAATCACTATGGTTAAAAATGCCCTACAGCCAGATCTTATGGAGGCATTTTCTAATTGAGGTTTCCTCCTTTCAAATGACTCTTGCTTGTGTCAAGTTGACACAAGTGCTGAGAGGTGGTGGAGCATGCCTTTAGTCCCAGCACAATGGAGGCAGAGATAGGTGGATTTCTGTGAATTTGAGGACATCCTGATCTGTAGATCGAGTTCTATGACAATCTCCAAAGCTACAGAGAAGCTCTGTCTCGAAAAACAAACAAACAGACAAACAAAAAACCCAACCAACTAAACAAAAAACTAGCTAGCATAAGCATCACAAACAGAAAGATTTTACAAACTGAGAAGGGAAGATATATCATATTTGCAATGGCTAAATATGCACTATGTGATAGGTTGGCCTTTCTTATCATTAGATGAATTGTTCTTATTATCTGGAACCTTCTGAAGCTCTGACTAATGCCTTTCCAGATGAGCAGCTGCTGCTTGTGGTGTGGTTTGCATTGACCCTAGGGTGTTTCCTGAATATGGGCTACTTTAAACATGGTGAGAAAAGTGGAAAGATCACTGTTCCTAGTGGCTGAGGAGAAATGAAAATTTCCTGGCTCTTGTTAGTAGTCTGGGAATGGGAGAAAGATAATCATTGGGCTATAATAAGCATCTAGGCAATGATAGTCTTTCTTTTCTTTTTTTTTTTTTGAATGTTTTAAATTTAAATTAGAAACAAGCTTGCTTCACATGTCAATCCCAGCTCCCTCTCCCTCCCCTCCTCCCCTGCTCTTCCCCAATCTCCCATCCCCACACCCAATCCCCACTCCACTCTCCAGGGAGGGTGAGACCCTTCATGGGGGATCTCCAAAGTCTGTCATAGGGAATGATAGTCTTTCTAATGTTCATTAGTAGGTGTCTTTGTCACTCTTCTATTGCTGTAAAGAGACACTATGACTACAGCAACTTTTACAAGGGGAAGTATTTAACTGGGGGGCTTGCTTATAGTTTTAGAGGCTTAGTCCATTATCATCATGGCGGGGAGCATGGCAAGCATGGTGCTGGAGAAGTAGTTGAGAGCTACATCCTGATCCAGAGAGAAGGAGAGAGAGAGAGAGAGAGAGAGAGAGAGAGAGAGAGAGAGAGAGAGAGAGGAGAGAGGAAAGAGGAGACTGGTCCTAGTATAGGCTTCTGAAATCTCAAAGTTCACTCCCAGTGACACACTTCCTCCAACAAGGTCATACCCACTCCCACAAGGCCACACATGCTGATCTTTCTAATGCTATTAAAGAGTTGCACTCCCTGGTGACTAAACATTCAAATATATGATCCTATAGGGGCCATTCTTATTCAAACCACCACAGTAAGTATAGATAAATAGTGAAGATATACTCATGGAAAGAAATCTTAACATAGAGTGTATGAAAGTCTCTTTCTAGATTCTAGAGTGTAGCTCATGGAGATTTATCCTGATGGAAAACTTTGTGAATTAATATGAAAATTTCTTTGGGATTGGTTGACCTGAAGTTGGCAGGCTGATATTTGCCTCCTTTTCCACGGTGCTGTGTGGTCCCCAGACGTGACCTCTGTACACCTGTAATGTACAAATGACCCGCTGATGAAATTCTTTTTGCACTAACCCATGAGGCATATGGGAGAGATGCAGGTGCTTTAGATGGGATCACTACTTGCAAACACCAGGAACAGACATACACTAAGGTCTCTCAGTGTCAGAGATGTGCACCTATGGCCAAGGGCCAAGCCAGTCACCACTTACTTCTCAACAGTCTTATTGGAACACTTCTACTCTCATCAGTTTCCACATAGTCTATGATTCCTAAGAAACACAGACAGCATGAAGATAGTTGGCAAGGATATCAGCTACTCCAAAAGATCAGAATAGTTATTCTATGGCTTCTTTGGAATGTGTGCTGGACCCTGGTTCAGGTGCCTCAGATAGGACGTAGTGGCCTCTGGTTCATCAGTGTTTCTCAAATATTAAGTACAATGTGCCCCCCCCCCGAAGATTATGAAATGTTGCTCCTTTTCTAAGGGCAGAAGGTCCTAGGGTTGTCCTCATTTTTAAGTGCCAAGGAGATACTGCTGTTATTCTTTGTGTGGGAATCTCTTTCTGGATAGTGAGGCTACAGTCCTCCCATCATCTATTAGCTTCAGTGACCTGGGGAAAAGTGTGTGGGGAATCCCCTCAAGAGCGAAGATCATCTATCCTGAGAAAGACTTGGGGCTTGCCTTCCTCCCTGGTATACATGGGATGCCTTAGTGGGTGCTGACCATCATTTTTCCTCTGGCCACATGGGTCATGTCATGAGACCACAGCTCAGATGGATCTAGTTGTGCTATGTGGGCCACCTCTCAACATCTATAAAAATGGAGGATGCCACTATGGCCACCAGGCTATCTTGCTGAGAGAACTCCATGTAGAGCTTAGCTTCCACAATCACGCCCATAGCCCACAAAGGTTATTACCTGCTGGTGTTTAATGATCTATTCTATGATTAATCTGTTCAAAGAGAATTTTCTAAAATCCCAGGACATGGAACCCCAGACACTTGCAAGAAGCACAGAGCTTCTTAAGCCTGTAGTTGCTGCTTCCTATGAATGGCAAATATCTTCAGAAAAAGGAGCAGGCTTGGACCAATGCTGTGGGTAGATCCTTGTGGTGGATTCCAGTCATGGAGGCCCCGCAGAACAAGTCATTTTCAACATGTTGAACTGTTTTGAGCGTGGGGTGCTGATGGTGAAGGAGCAGATGTAGATCTAAGGGAATAATCAACATGGCACAGTGGATGGAGGAAGCCTGTGGTTTATGGTCAGGACACTGTCTACTCAACCTTATCCCTTTCTTGGCCATCAGCTGGAAGGCGTTGATCTTTGATCTACAGGTGTAACCACCAACTCAAACTCTGATTGAATGGTGAGCTGTCTGCATGTGGGCTTCCTCTTGATCCAGAGGCATTTGTGTTACTTTCCTTATCTAATTAGTGGCCTCCAGAAAAAAACTTCTGAACTTTCATTGTGTGATACAAGCTCCCAGGAACATTAGGGGATGCCCTGTCCCAGGAGTTGACTACTGTCAGACTTAAGTCATTAGTTAAAATATTAATTATTCTTGATAAGGGGCCTATGAGCCCTGGGTAGGGCTGTCCCAATAATTAGGGTGCCCTTTTTCTTGTTCCTCAGAAAAGGTTCTGGAGCTTCTGGTGGGCATAGGTCCTGGAATGAAGACAGTGGGCCCCCTTCTCTTACTCCCCTTTCAAGCTGCATGTCAATGAAGGGTCCCTAACATAACATCAGCATTCACTAGGTTCTTCCCCCTGAGTCTAGGGGAGGAGGATCATGACCCAACAGTGAGCAGTTGCTACTCAGGTCCAGGATGCAGGACCAAAGAAGATATAGGCATTAGGAGGCTATGATGTGCAAGGAACAGGAAGCTACTATTGGTAGTGGGAAGTGTTGGGGGCAAAGCTTGAACAGGTCTCTGTAGCTCGTACCTAGACTGCCTGCCTTTTGGGACTCTTTCCCCATTAAGGTTTAGAAAGGGATTCTGGGGAGTTTGTCACTGGTCCCTCCTTGCATCTCTAAGCATGGCTCTGTCATCTGCTCTTGCATCCCCTTTATCCCCTGGCAGCACCCACAACTGTGAAAGGGGTGGATGCTGGTATCTTGCCTTACATTGTCCAGTTCAGGACTGTTGTGAAAGGGGCAGGTATCTAGGCTTTCCTCGAATTTCTTACAGATGGTTCTTCTCAGCCTCAGCTTCATGAAGAAAGTTGTTGGTAGCTTTTCCTGAAGACAGAAAGAGGCTTAAGTGAGTAGACTCTTCTTGCTGCCTGTTCATAGATGGGCCTCATGTCTGTGGTCAATATGGGGAGAAACCCAGATTCTGCCCTGAGTTTGGAGCTTCTCCAAGGCCTGGTATCTCTTTCTTGGAGGTGAAAGTCCCAGGCTGAGTTACATACCACTGGTACATCATCTACCTCAAGTCTCCTCTTTCTTCTCAACCAAGTGAAGCCTCCACTTCATGCTCAATAGGTGCCTGAACCAATAACTGCATTCCTAGAGGACAGGCTCTGGGAGGATAGTGGTTCTGCTGATAACTCAACCCAAAGAGATTGAAGCCCAAAGGGTATATTTGCAACATACTGTCACCCGGTATACATCAAGAAAATGCTTATGTTTCAACATACCAGCACAGAGGATTGGAATGGTGGCTTAATGGATACATTTTTATAGTGTGTACTTTGAAATCTTCCTCCTGCTTCCTTCCACTGTTTCTCCCTCATTCCTTTCCACCTTTTCTTTCCACAAGGCCAATGCTACCTTTAGCAAAGCCATAGTCATAGTTTATAGATGAGACTCCATTTCAAGAGACCTCAGACAACAGGGTCAGCTAGTGCTCTGCAGAGCTGTGCAGGGCTGAAATTCCTCTGCCTTTCCTCTGCCAAGGAAGGAAGAACAAAGTATTCCTCACCCATGACTACAGTGTGGATTAGGAGATGGGTATTGACATCTCAAGGACATTCTGTAGGCATCTCATCACCAGGGAACATTTTAGGATGAGGAAGATGGATTGATATGTTCAGTGAACTGAGTGAAATCTGCCAGGGGCCCAGAGTAGGAGGGGACTGAGAGACAGAGCTGAACTGGCAGGTGGCTCTCAGGACAGTCAGCTTGTCCTGAGACAAGACAATTGGCAAGTCCTCACTGACAACTCTTCTGTTTCTCTTCCTTTCACTTCCCAATTTCCTAAAAGTTTGCGTGTCTGCGTGAGTGCGTGCATGTGTGTGTGTGTGTGTGTGCATATGTGTACACATGTGTGTGCATGGAGCCTAGAGTGACACCAGGCGTTTTCCTCAGCAGCTCTTCTCTTTACCTTTTCACACAGGGTATCTCACTGAAACTGAAGCTCAGCTTGACTAGGCTGGTCAAAAACATGTCCTCTCTAGACCTTCCTGTCTCTGCCTTCCCGGCACCAGGATTGGAGGTGTTGGAGGTGTGCATCCTCAAGTTAGGCTTTTTACATGGGGGATGGGGATCCCAACTCTTCTTGTCATGTTTGTCTAGTAAGTGCTGTACTGGCTGAGCCATCTCTCCAGACCTCCAGTGACTTTAATATTTGAGTACCTTTGTATGTTGCCCATGCTCCTCTAAACAAAACCTGGCCATGTTCCTGTAAGTAACTAAATGAGCTCATTTGTTCAACAACAACAACAACAAAATGATAGACAAATAGAAAAATGTATGAGTTGGGAAGAAGAAAGAAATAAGAAAGTATAGGAGGGGGATGAGAGAGAGTAATGGGAGGTGAATACTATGAAAATATACTCTATACACTTATGAACTGTCATAAAAAGCTTATCGTTCATAATAAATATACACTAGCAAAAACTCTAAAAAGTGTTTTTGACATGTTTTCAGTCTTTGTACATGGAATTTTTATGTAAATATTTTCTTTGCTCAGTAGGAATTCTCCCCTAGAAGTACCTATTCTAGAGTTATTATTATTAGTATTATTTTGACATTAAAATCCAGATTCTCCTGTCCCAGCTTCCAAACTGCTAAAACTATAGTTGTATACCACCATTCCTCACCTAAAGCTTATCCTTTAGTTAATTAAATACTATCATAAAACATGATAATATTGAATAGCAATTTTATGTGAGAAGACTTAATTTCAAAGAATGCATAAACGGGCTGGAGAGATGGCTCAGAGGTTAAGAGCACTGACTGCTCTTCCAGAGGTCCTGAATTCAATTCCCAGCAACCACATGGTGGCTCACAACCATCTGTAATGAGATCTGGTGCCCTCTTATGGACATACATGCAGACATAATACTGTATACATAATAAATAAATCTTAAAAAAACTATTTTTAAAAAAGAATGCATAAACATTCTGACCCCTGAAACCAACTAATTTGCTATATGTAACTCAATTCCAGACTACAAATGTCTAACAAAGACTAACTGCCTTGCCTGCTTCCTCAGGAAACAGCAAGTGTATTGGACAAGGTCACCCACCTGTACCTTTGAAAAACTCATGATGTGAATGGATCTGTAGGCATACTCGTCCTTGTTCTGGTTGTTGAATGTACTCACAGCAAACTTCACTATGTCAGGGTCACTGACCGGCTTATCAATGTAGGGTTCATCCTTTGCAGAACACCATGCCTGAGCTCCCTGGGCTTGGAAACCCAGGAGAACCAGTAAGACTGCCCAAGGCAGAGCCATCTTCCCAGCTGGGCACAGTATGCTGCAGGTTCTGCTTCCTGCCTTAGACCTTATAGCCCTGTTCCCTGAGGTCTAAGCCTTCAGTCCATTTCCTGGGTCCCAAACTCCTCCCTCTGGACCTCCTCTCTGTCATCACAATGAATTCCTTCCACACTTGGTACCACCTCCCCCAGCCAAAACTGTTCATTCGCCTCCTGTTCTGGATGGAACAAAAGGGTCCAGGGGGTGGTTTGGGGAGAACAAGGGTGTGGGTAGGCAGAGGTGCCCCTGATCTGAGTCTAGATGCTTCCTGAGTCCCTGTGTATAAAAGAGCTCCACAGTTAGGCTCCACAGTTAGGTGCTGAGGGATTTACGCTGGTGCTGGGTTTTAGCGAAAGGTAATTTCTGGGCAGGTCACTGGACAAGACAATAATTCAGGAAACTACAGATTACAGATGTGTGGGAAGAATGAGCGTTTTGATAACGGAGAACTGGAGCCTTTTGAATTGATGTTTATTTATTCCAGAGCTGCAGCGCGGCACTGGGGAGACAGTTGTCTCTGCTCTGGGCTTGATGTTCCCAAGGAATGTTTCGCTGCACCTCAGCCTAGCCCCTATCACCTCACAGCCCGAACAGGCATTCTGGTGTAGGCCAATGGAAGATGGTGCCAACCTTGAGATGTCCAGAGTTGAGAATCCAACCTCAAGTGCACTCCCTAAATCTAGTTTCTTAACTCCAGGGATGTGCAGCCCTACCGCACTCTGCGGGCACCCTAGCTGGATATGTCAGAGCAATTCCTCATGGGATTCTACAGAGGAGTGGGTGGCGTTTGCACCCAGACTACAGGGACTAGAGAATGTGAAAAGGGAGAGGGGGACGAGTAGGTGTCTCAGGGTGGTTAGGGATGTGCCTGTTCTGTGGCCACTGGTGCCCTCTTGTGGCCTTAATCATTACAGCTCAGGAAGTACAGTTTCTGGGTGGGGCTTTAGGCTCTGGAGAGATGCTCATAGCCTCTAAACTAAGCAGCAAATTGGGCTGACACTTCTGAACCACACTCTCTTTTGAGTAAGACTGAGGCCTCGTCCCCATTGTGAAGCATGTCTTTAGCCTGCATCTGTGTCTACGTGTAGTGTTTGGAGACTGTGCCAGGTACTGCTGACTAACCAGCGCGTGTACACATTTCTCCTGTAAGTTTGCGTCTGTGTCTACAAGCTTGGGGACCGTGTTAGGCGCTTCTGACTCTAACCAATGTGCCCACATTCCTGCTGTTAGCCTGCATCTGTATCTACGTGCAATATTCCGGGACTGCTAGGTGCTTCTGACTCTAACCAGCGCCTGTCCACATTCCTGCTGTATCTGTAAAGCGCCTCCCTTCTTTGTGTGGGCTCGGGTATCTCAAGACATAAGTAAAGAATGAATGTCACCTCTTTTCAAAAGCTCGTGAGACTCACATTGTAAGAGTTCCGGCTCACTAAGCTAAATCCTGGCAGGTATTGATTTTCCCTCTGGGGTGGGTAGCATCTCTGGCTTTTTGTTTGTTTTGTTTTGTTTTTTTCCTGGCACTGAACATCCTGTATGGGTTTCATAGAAAAGTTTCAGTACCTTCTCAGGACTTCCAGAAGCAAAGTTCTGTCTTTGGAAGCATCAGTAACAAAAAGGATCAGCAATGACTAAACACAAATGGCCAGACCTTCTCCTGGGAGGAAAAGGTGGCACCAGGAAGTCTTTTTCAGGATGTGCTGTGTGTGCCTTGGTGGCCTGCAGCGGGGTGCCTTTTCTTGGGCACTTTTAGCCATGATCTGTAGCTATAGGCAACTTCCAAGGGGATCAGAATCTCTTGAGAGAATGCTCACTCTCCTGGCTTTTGGGAACCTATTCCCCATGCTGGGTTGCCTTGCCCAGCATTGATGAAGGGGAAGGAGCTTGGTCCTTCCTCAGCTTAATGTGCCATGCTTTGTTGACACCCAAGGGAGGCCTGCCCACTTCTAAATGGAAATGGAGGAGGAGTGGATAGGGGAGTAGATGGGAGGCTGGGGGCGGGGGAGGGGTCGGGCAGAGGGAACAGGAGGAGAACAGAGGGGAAACTGTGGTGTGGTCGGTATGTAAAATAAATGAAATTTTTAATTAATTAAAAAAAAAGAAGGTTAGTTCTCCATCTCAGGAGGGTTGTCCTTGGAAGGAACATGCTCTTCTCATGGGTTCCAGTGGGATGGTAGGATTCCTGGTTCCTGAACCACACTTCAAGAGGTTCAGAGCATATCTCTGGCCCAGTCTTACCAACCCGGCTTGGGTTTCCCCATCCTCTTACCATCTCATTCCAGCTTTCCCAAACCTTCTCCTGGTTCTGAGGGTCCTGCTAGGTCCCAGGATAACCTGCTTGGCTTCTAGGCCACTTCTTCAGGGCTTTGTACTTTCTGCTTTGCATTCCCTTAGATGGCTCTCAAATAGCCCTATCAAATAGACCCTCTGAGTCTCCCACATGCTGAAACACACGATGGCATGCGGTATCCATGAATGTAAAAGAAGAAGAGAGGATATGTCTGGAGCAGAAGGCTCCCTGACATAGATGGAAGAGACACTGTAGGATTCTAGGATTCTTTTTTAAAGTTTGTTTATTTATTTTTTTATGTACATTGGTGTTTTGCTGCATGTGTGTGTCTGTGTGAGTGTGCCAGATTCCCTGGAACTGGATTCTAGGGTTCTTTGTGTGTGTGTGTGTGTGTGTGTGTGTGTGTGTGTGTGTGTGTGTGTGTGCATGTGGTCTATGTGGGGGTTAGAGGACAGCTTCGAGGAACTAATGTTTTGGGTTCCAGGGACTGGATCAGGTCACCAGGCTTGTGCAGCAAGCACTTTGACCCACTGAACCTTCTTCTCTCTGGCCAAGATTCCAGGATTCTGGAGCTTTCTGTACCTACACCCTTGTCTCAGCTTTTCTATCTGTAGCTTTTTTTACTTCAGTCTTCAAGCATCTTTGAGTTTTGATAATTTAAAGGATGAATACTACATAGACTTCCAGAAGGTAATAGCTGCATGTAATGATAGCAAGAGGAATTGCACTATGTAATCAAAGATATGTGAACCCTCAGCTGGGGACCACTGCCCATAGATAAAGATCAAAAGTCCCCGAGGCCCCATTCCTGGCCCTGTGCCACACTTTCCTCACCTCTGACTTGTAAATGAGCTATCTTTACCTCAGCTCCCTTCTGAGAGGAAGGGTGATGCATTTTAGGGACACGGTTCTTTCTGTCCAAGTGCTCAGAACTGACAATTCCATCTCTCTGGGTGTGTATTTACACAGAAACCAAGGTTTTTGTTTAACTTTGGTTCTGTGCAGACAAAGTGAATTTGAGGATTGTTAGAAGGAAGATAAAGGAAAAGCTTTTCTGATATAAGCATGTTACTCCTTTAAATGTGTTTATTGCTGTTCACAGATTTCTACTAAGATGTCATTTGCCAAATAGTGGCACATACTTGCAATCCCATGACTCAGGAGGATGAGTCAGAAGGGTTGGGAGTTCAAAGCCAGCCTGAACTTCATAGGAAGACTCCATCTAAAAGACCTGAGGATATAGTTCAGTGGTTGATACAGCAGGTTGTATCAAGGCCCTGAATTCAGTCTATAGTACTGCACACAAGGATAAAACATCTTTTTCTCCTTTTCAGAAGTCAAAAGTCTCCAGAAGCCACAAGTCTGGTGGCTTTTCTGTACACAGGCTAGTGTTTACCGTGTGGATCACGAAGTACTGCCAGACCAAATTCTTCATGCTGAATACAGTTTTCCTTTCTCAGCACTTGGGTATTAAATAACGACAACCCCAAACGTCTATTTTAAACAAACAGCTCCAAACTGTTACAGTGTCACTTATGCTAGGTAAAATACAGGTTTCAGTATAATAGAAAATCCATATTACACAGGCTTCACCCAGCCGTGGAACTGTGTCTTATTCTGAGGGTAAAGCCATCTCTTGCTTAGCTTTGTTAGGGACCATTGTGCTGATGACAGACACCAACAAGAAGCAAGTCCCTTGCTTCCCTGCCAGGCACTGTGGCTGAGCACTCCACATCCATCAGCTTCCTGAAGCACCGAGACAGTCAACCAACGCTCCAGACAGACAGCATGCGTTATCTGAAAGTCTAAAGTCTGCAATTCTTCAAATTGCAGACCTTCAATGTCATTATGATGCCACAGTAGAAAATTGCAGCTCTGACTTAAGTGATGGCCATGGCCAAAATGCAGGGGCACTAATATTTGATTCAAGTTTCCCTTGGGGAATGAATATTGGATATGTATAAAGTATAAAAAACAAATTTCATTTTTAGACTTGGCCTCTGTTAGGTCCACAGGACACCTAGGTGTTAGGTCAAGCACCCCCAAAGGACAGGCCCACTCACTATGTCCAAGATGGCAGTCTGGGCTTAGCTGGGGCTGGACATGGTCAGGAAAAACAGAAGGATTGCTGGAGGATACTTTCAGCATTCTGTAGGGACCTAGGAAAGGTTTCTGTTTGTCAGGAAGAGCCACTTCCTTATCTCCCCTCTGTCTTGTAGATGAAGCACTTGGCTCCCCATTGGCATGTATACCACAGCCAAAGCTAGCCTCCAGACCCCTCTGGTCCCTATTCATATGTTCTTGTTATGCATCCCAAAGTTCACACTAACCTCTTGGCCCTCTCACCTTCTCCACTCCTCCTGCACTACTTCCAGGCAGTTCCAGATTACAGCTCTCTTCCTGCTCCCTTATTATGACAATTGTCTCCCACCCCTGCCCCCGCCCCCCCCCCCAGCTCCCGCTAGTCTCTCTCTTCCTATTCCCTGCTACTATTCTCTCTTCTCTCTCAGATAGCGCTGGCCATGTCCAGTCTGCTTGTTTTTTTTCTCTTTACACTGGGCAAGCTGTCTCTAGATATTCTCTCTTTGTTATTTACAGTGAAAACCTTCCCCTCAAATCATGGTGTAGCTATTTTGGTGGTTTCTTTACTGTGACCTCACTTATAGTCCATATCTAAGATACCTTATTGTTTATATATTTTCCGAAATCCATAGCAGTTCCAAATCCAAAAGACTTTTGGTCCCAAGCATTGGCGATAATACTTAAGCTGTTCATAATTAAGTTTTATGCCTTTAATATTTACATAAATAATCATGCTGAGTTTTTTATAGCTTGATGCCTTACTCAACTCATGATTGAGTCACCATGCTGGCATTTGTAGATAGAACTCCTTCATTGTCCTTGACTTCCTTGTCCTTAGTACCTCATCCTAACAGATGAGCCATTTGCTTATACCCTACTACCTGGATCGTGCAGAGCACCCTGGTCCACATTTCACAGGAGCTTTAAGGATACAGATGCCTCCCCTTTTAGCTTTATTAGGGACCACTGGGCTAATGATGTTTCTTTCTAGGCAAACTCACAGATCAAATACTGTTCAACATTTCAATAATTTGGTTAGAACTTTTTTTTAATCTCACTAAAAATCCTTTTCTTTGTTCTTCAAATTTTTTTCTTAATGCTTCATTTTCTTTTTATTTGATTATTTTTTTAAAGTTTCATACAATATAGTTTGCTATTATTTCCACTCCCACAACTCGTCACTGATTCTCCCTGTCTCCCTACCCACCTGAGTTCATGTTCTTTCTCTCTAAAACAAACAACAAAACCTACTAAAACACACACACACACACCACACACACACACACACACACACACACACACACACACACAGGGGCAGGGAAAGGGAGAGGGAGAAGGAGAGGGAGAGAGACAGAGAGACCATGGAGTCTGTTTTATGTTGGCCAAGTACTCTTGAGCACAACATACCCAGTGTCACTCCATTGAAGCAAACTTATTTTTTTTTCTCCCACCAACTAACAATTGCAAATAGCTTCTCAGTTGGCATGGAAATTTGTGTTCACTTGCCCTTCCGCATGCTGGAGTATTGTCTGGCTTTAATTTATGCAGGTCTTATGCATATTGTGATAGCATTAGTAAGTTAATCAGTGCATCATCCCTACTGTGTCTAGATAACAGTTTCCTTGAAGTCATCTATCGTGTCTGCTCTTATAATTATTCTGCCTCCTTTTCTTTGTAGATCTGTGAGCTGTGATAAACACATTCCATTTTGGGATGAGTGTATATTGTACAGTTGTGACTTCCTGTGTTAATCACTATTACTGCAAGAAGAAGCTTCTCTGGTGAGGACTGAGCCATCCACTGATCTCTGGATATACGAATATGTCATTAGTAGTTGTTTTATTGTTTAGTGTGTGTGTGTGTGTGTGTGACTCATGTGGAGTCTGAATGTGTGTGTTGGGAAGGCATATATGGGAGATAGATGCCCACTCTCAGATATACAGCTTACTTTTCTGACACTGAATATGGCTTGTCCCTGCCAAAGCACATGCCAAAATTTAATCCATATTCTGAGATATTAAGTGGTAGAACTTAGGCATGCAGTGTAGGTCAGCGATAGATGATTTAGCTTATAACAAGTCCTGGATTCAATATGAAAGGGAGAGGGGAGAGATAGAGGAGAGAGAGAGAGAGAGAGAGAGAGAGAGAGAGAACAAAAAGTTAGAGACAGAGACAGAGACACAGAGAGAGATCAGAGAGTTAGAGACACAGAGAGAGAGAGCACACTAGGCTGGACCTCTCTTGTGGATGGACTAAGCGTTTATATGATTGATAGGTGGGTGAATTATCATGAGAGTGAATCTGCTCTGAAAGCCTCCTTGTTTGCCTGGTCCCTGGAACACATTTGTTGATTCATATGTGTGTCTTTAGACCTTTGTCATCAGCAGATATCACTGTCTTGACCTTGGACCAGAACTGCAGAGTAAAATAAACCCCTTAGCTTTACAACATACTCTATCTATTTGTTATCATCAAAAGAAAATGAAAAAAGACCAATTCCACAAGGATTTCTGATGTATTACAGTTTCCTACAAACAGAAATAACCAGAAAAAAAAAAAAGAGAAGACCTGGGCCTGCCTGCCAGGAGGGCCCCACCATCACAGAGGAATGGAGTTCCAGTGAGAACAAGTTCAACGGGCTATTTACTACAAAAAGGGCAGTTATAAAGGAGACCAATCCATTCTGTCTCTCCTGCATGTGACCACTTTCCCATGGTCATTCAATGTCTGGCTGCTGTGAACTCCCTACTAGGAGTTGAACAGAATACTAATACCATGTTTTTGTATCTCCAAAATGGGTTTCCTTTGTAACTTACCTAGCCCTGTATATTTTGGTGTAGCAACAGAAAATTGATTGACACAAAGTTGTATTTCCAAATAATGAAAGACTGAGGTCTAACTTGTCAATTTGGGAATCTGAAAAAACTTTAACAGTATCAATTCCAATGACCAATATATGACACTAAATTTGTGGTTCAAGCTCAACCCTCAAAGAGAGGACATAGCACAGAGATCCATCTATGAGGTGGCATGACCAGGAGTCAGGGTGGCACCAGGCCTGGCAGGCAGGCCCAGGCCTACATTTTTTCTGCCATTTTCTTTTTAGGAAACTGAATACATCAGACATCCTGATGGAATTTTTCTTTTTCCATTTTTTTTATGGTAACAGCACCATAGACAGAATATGCTGTAAAACTAACAGGTTTATTTTATGCTGCAGTTCTGATCCAAGGTCAGGGGATACCATCTACTGATGGGAAATGGTGATACAGAGGGGGAGAGACAGAATTGTGGGTGGGTTGGTTCCCATAAAAGTCCCACTACTGAGTCTCAGTGTGAGTCATGGTGGGGACTAGCCACAGCCACATTAAAACATATGAGATTTAGTCTTTTACCCATTTATGAACCTGGATTTTATTTTTCAAGGCATTTGTCTTCCTGGAAAGCTGAAATTAGAAGCAAGTCATTCACTCTGGGGAGTGAGGTGAGATATTGAGATGTCTCTTACTGAGTGGGTAGGAGTGTGGACCTGGGAACTGGTGAGAGAGAGATTTGTGTTAACAGTGACAAAAACTGTTTTATCACTGGACCTATCTGTAGGGACTGCCATTTTTTAAGCGATTTTTCTGGTCAATGTATTGCAGTTTCTAGAGGCCATAGCAGGAGTCAAAGTAGGTGATGAGGATTTCTTTGGAGTGAGATGTACTGGAGGTCATGCCTCACTCCTGTTTTTTGAATCTTTTACTTTATATTAACTTCAGTTTCCATAGCCATAACAGTACAATTATTTACCTCAATGGATTGTGAAAACGAAGGTAATGTGGTGAGTATGTAACTAACAGATTACCTATCAAAACAGACACCCCATATACAGCATCTGGCATGTTTATCCCCATTTTTGATTACGGGGACAATTGTCCTTAGTATAATTGAGCATGGCTATTGTAGTCCTCATCATCCAAAGCATCTAAGCTGCAAGACAGGTGTGCAGGGTGATGTAGGAGTAGGGGGTACTTATGGCTCAGTTACCTTTTATGAGGTTTCTCAGGATGCTGTGGGTATAGGTTAAGAAATAGACATAAACATTGTCATGTTTTTTTTTTTTTTTTTTGGTTTTTACGAGACAGGGTTTCTCTGTATTTCTCTGTATTGTTTTGGAGGCTGTCGGTCCAGCCCGGCCTCGAACTCACAGAGATCCGCCTGCCTCTGCCTCCCGAGTGCTGGGATTAAAGGCATGCGCCACCAACGCCCGGCTTGTCATGTGGTTTTGAGTTCAGACTTTTGATCTAATTCAGGTTGAGATCAAAGATCAATAAAACTAATTCTGGATAATTAAACCTGACAGTTCCCTTTGAAAGACTCTGTTGGCCTTCTGTCTATTGTGACAAAACACTTGAGATATACACGTTAAAAAGAGGGAATATTTATTTAGCTCACAGTTTCAGAATTTTCAGTCAGCGGCTGCTTGACTCCATTGATTTCAGTGGTGAGGCAGAGTACCATGGCTTGGGATGCCTGGGTAAAGCTGCAGAGGAAGGAGCAGGACACAGAGAGAGACAGAGGCAGGAGCAAGGGGGAGGGGGTGTAAAGAACACTACAGGAGGGGAGGAGAGGGAGGGAGGGAAGGAGGAGAGAGGGGAGATTGATTTATTGAAAAGTTTATATATTGAAAAGTTCTCAGTCTTTCTCTGTCTCCCACATGACATGGTTTGATGACATGTTTAAACACTGTGTTATCTTTTCCAACACCTTTTAACTGTTGGCTAAGAAAACATTCCCATCCTCATGTCCATTCTCCAGTGTCAGAACAGGTTCTGGGCTCTTTCTTTATTGGAAACAACTTTAGTTTCCTTTGAAATAAGGCAAAGTCACAGCCAAGATGCTCAAAGCTCCCCCAAGTCGCTCTACTGGCCCTTACAATAACACTCTGTCCTGAGAGCTTTCTCTGCAGAGCTGCTTTGTGGGATCTTCCTGCCTGGGACTGCAGTATGTCCACAGTACACAATGTTTGCAAAATGTT
Organism: Mesocricetus auratus; assembly: GCF_017639785.1. Lineage (NCBI taxonomy): Eukaryota > Metazoa > Chordata > Mammalia > Rodentia > Cricetidae > Mesocricetus > Mesocricetus auratus. The sequence continues at coordinate 115,010,163 of NW_024429189.1, forward strand.
CTTTCTGACAGTTTTGGGCAGTGTTTACTGCTCCTAGTTCCAAAACATTCTCTTTAGACTTGGCCAATGTGGCTATTGTGGTCTTTCCCCCTTTCTTAATGCCTCTCCAGGCCTGGACAATGGCTGCTTTCTCCTGGAAATAATTCCATTTAGAGCTCTTTTTGGATTTCTTGAAGCAGTTTCCATTAACTCCGCCAAATTTCCACTTCCTTGGCTAGTGTTATTTAGAGACCAACCTCAAGTGTCCAGTAGCAGCACTTGTTTTGGAAATGTCAGGCAGTAAACCACGACGGGGCTCACACTTCCCTTTGAGGGACCAAACACTGATTTTCTATTTTTTACCTTCTTTAATTTTCCAGGATTATCAGCTATTCTTAACCAAGCTAACATCTTTCTCAAGTGTCACCACAGTCTGGGTACACTCCGGCCAAAGGTTTAGTTTGAAACCTATTTCTCCAATGTCATGGGCAGTGATTCCAGCGAGGAGATAACTGGGAGACTTACTAAAATAGAAACATCACATATTGGAGTGGGTTTCTGCCAGACAGTTGGATCATTGTTTTTAATGCTAGAGTTGGACAGATTGGCTCTCAAATAAGCAGGCACATTTGTGGGGTTTCAGGCCAACGATCTAGACAAGGAGTAAGGAAAGGTCCCAAAATAACATCAAGAAGGCAACCTGCCTCTTGGGGTTTGTGTCAGAAGCTTGGCACGGGGAAGTTTTTCCTGTTGTCTTAAGCTTGACTGTATTTTCTAACTTGTGTAGTTACTACTTGTCAAAAATAAAATAATGCTTCTTTGCTTTTTTTGAATTCAAAGAGTAGGTGTTGAGCCAAACAGGGGATTTGAGTTGAGGGCCAGGACAGGAGAATGGGTGCATGCTAGAGGCCCTTTTTCTTGGGGAATGCCTCACCCAGGACACCCAGGTGAGGAGCAGATATAAAGGAAAAAGGAAAGGAAAGTTCTTGGAACACACAGTGGGTAGTGTGGAAAGCAGTCGGTGGCACTTAAGGTTTTCTGGGCTAAACTGCCTCAGATAACGATGGCAAATGCTTCACTTACTACAGAGAATATTGAGTTTAAGGCCCGAGTCTCCACAGTCAAACCTGCACAAAGGACTTGCATAAAGGACAGGGCTCCCACCCTGCATCCCATCTCTGTGCTCCTTTATGCTACAGGATAGTCTTCATCTGAGCCTGCAACTCCCTGGTCTCAGAGGACTGCAGTAGTGTTTTGAAGGGGTTGAATTTGCAGCATCATTTACCCACTGAGGCACTTTAGGCAGCAATGACTACCCCACAGGAAAACAGAAAAAAAAGGACTTTGTCTTAGTCAGTGATCCCTTGGTGTGAGGAGACACCATGCCCAAAACAACTCTTATGAAAAAAAGCATTTAACTGGGGTTCGCTTACAGCTTCAGGGTTAGCCAGCTATCATCAAGGTGGGGAACATGGTGGCACACAGGCAGGCACAGTGCTGGAGAGGTGGCTGAGAGTTCTACATCCTTATCGAAATGGGCCTGTCATGGACTTTTGAAATCTCGGGGCGCTGGAATGGTGAGGTCTGCCCTGTTTGAACATGTCCTCAGGGGTATCCTGGTATTTTGGCCTAATTCGGTGCTTGGGTTGGGAAGAGACTGCCCAGGACTGTTTGGTTCAAACCTCTCTATGGGTCAGGGAGATCACTGAGGCCCGTGACTGTCTAGCTGCATATCAGAGTCACCTTAGATAGACAGTGTACCTTTCTTTCTGGTGTTAGCAATACTTATAACTTGCTTTCACTAAAAGTACTTGGGGACTTTAAAAACACAGGGTGTGGTAGCACATATGCCTTTAATCTCAGCAGTTGGGCAGCAGAGACAGTAGGATCCCTGTGAATTTGAGGCCAGCCAGCTCTATGCCATAGTGAGACCCCCATCTCTTTCAAAAAACAAAAGAAGACGTGGATTCTACAACACACATGACAGTAGGGGCATAGGAACTTAATCATTTTTTATGTGTATGGGTGTTTCGCCTGTATGTATGTCTGTGCACCATGTGTACAGATGAAGATATTGGAGCCCCTGAAATTGGAGTTACAGGTGGTTGTCAGCTACTGTGTGGGTGCTGGGAATTGAACATGGGTCTTATGGAAGAACAGGCAGTGTTTTAACTACTAATCCATCTCTCGAGCTCTGAGAATTTAACTTTTAGTAAAATTTTAGAATCTCTGCATGTAATCAAACACCTGATCCCTGAAGTCATTGCTTCTCTTCCCAGGTCAGAATAGGTATCCTTTTAATGGAAGTGTTTGGAGCATGACACATTCCCCCAAAAGCCCCTTCCCCTCTTCTTGTCAATCTCACTAGATTGGGGTCCTACAATGTAGTAGAGATGGGTAGGATCATGTTCGGATAGTATAGTTTGAACACTGTCAGTCTTCAGAAGCAGTCCTATCTTGGGCCATGAAAGCTGCAGGCAGGAGGTGCCTCTGGATGGTTGAGTGTACAGCAAATGACTCAAATAGGGGTGAGATGTTGGTAGCCCCTAAATGACCCTCAAGGTCCTACTCCCTCTGGCTCATTGCTTGGTACTAAGCATGAGTTCACTGAATGAAAGGATCAAAAGCCAAGAGAGCTCAGGGGCATCATTAACCCAGTTGTCATCAATGGCCAAGCCTGCAGATGGTGTCCTGCCTGTGCATCACAACAATAGGAACCCAGATAAAAATCTGTGTGTCCAAGAAGAGTTTATTTTTTACAACTGTCAGGAGGGTAATATCAAGAGTTGGAGCACACTCCATAGCTAGGTTATACCCATAAACCAAACATCTAAAATTGAATAGATTAAGGAGCCAGATAAGGAATCTATATTATTTGATCCAAATAATCTGTTGGTTACTTTTGGCAACTAAGCTCTAACCACACCTGATGATTTTTTCTGTATGAGTAAGAACACCCAGCAATGGCACAGAATCTTCCCCTTTCAGTTACCAGGCAGCAAGTCTATTGCCTAGTATCCTGGGATGGAAGCAGAGAGTACTGCTGTGTGAAAGATGCTGCCATTAGGGCTAATCGGCGCAAATGGTTGTACAAATGGTGTTGTTGAAGTTACTGCACTAAGGATCTCTGGGAGATCTTTGGTTTGGCAGATCCAACTCTCCTTTGGGTTACCTGTGCAAGTTACACACACACACACACACACACACACACACACACACACACAGAGAGAGAGAGAGAGAGAGAGACAGACAGACAGACAGACAGACAGTCAGACAGAGACAGACACAGAGAATTACAGAGGTGATCCTTTAGAGGTGAGGAGTGACTAGGTGATCCAGTGGAATTCTCCAGCTACAAAGACAATCTGGTGGAGCAAGATAGACCCTCAGACTCTCCCAGGGCAAGGGTCCTGTTCCACCTCTTCTCCTTCTGGAGCCAACTGCCCCCTTGAGAGAAAGGGTCAGTGGAGGTAGATTTCCATGAAACTCCATGTTCTTTTTGTAGCAGAATGCAGTTGAAAATATTGACTTGGATCAGAATATCATGTTTAACAGTGTGCATGGAATGTCTAACTTTCTTTCTGTGGCTTTGTGGGTTTTTTTTCCTTTTAGTAAAATCTGTCAAAATTTCTAACAGAACAGATTTTTCAAAGACTCTGTGTGGTTATTTTGGTTATGCTTGTTTATGTAAATAATCAGGAGACTAGATCTATTTTCAGATAAATTGGTCTTATTTTGATTATTTTTGGTAAAAATGGAGGTTGTTATAGAGAGAAGAATTAAGTTTGGGAATTGGAAGAATGCAATGCCACACTCTTTTCAACCCCATATTCTACAGCCTGCTCCATAACAACAAATGTCTTGCACATATATCGGAGAGAATGTTAATCATTGGCAATTTTCCAAGACGTTCTGCAGACAAGTATCATTTTTTATGCAGAACTTTGTATGTGTGTGTGTGTGTGTGTGTGTGTTGTGTATGTACATGGTCATGTGGGTGTTTGCATGCATGTCTGCAACATACATGCATGTGTGTGAATGGTAGGTAGAGCTAGAGGTTGCCATTGGAAGTCTTCCTTCATTGCTCTCCATTCTCTTAGGAGACAGGGGTCTTTTACTAAACTTAGAGCTCACCAATTCATCCAGATTCACTAGCCAGTGAGCTCCAGGGATCCTCTTTATTCCATTCCTCACACCCAGCACAGGGGTTATAGTCATACACCACCAAGTTTGGCTTTTACATCAATGCTAGGGAGCCAAACTCATGTCTTCATGATCACAGATGTCACTTTATTAACTGAGTCATGGCCTAGCCCAGTTTTTCCTATTCATTAACACACAGATGCCCAATATATTTTGCTTTTCTATAACATACAAAAATAAGATATCAAAATATATGAACTCTCAATTTGTGCTTAATAACTGATTTTTCAACACTCTGGAAGGCAGTATTAATAAGACTTACCACCGAGTTTCAAAAAAAAGTAGAGGAACATGAAGGAGGTAGAGGGACAAGTCCAGGGTGCCTGGGTGTAGGGAGGGGGAAGTCAGAGGTGGATATACTCATGATATATTGGTAACATATACGAAATTGTCAAAGAATAAATAAAAAGATATTCTATTAAAATGTATTTCTTAATATTCTACTTTATTTAGAAATGACACACACTTAATGAATGTTTATAAACTTTAACACAATATAGCATTGAGATTTTTTTTCTTTTAAAAGGTATTTTAGTTTTAATTGCATGACTGTGTGGGGTGTGTACACACCTGAGTGCTGGAGATTACAGAGTTAACAAGATGGCACTGAATCCCCACCCCCAGGAACTGGGTCAGAGGCTGTTGTGAGATCCTGGATGTGGGTGCTGGGAACTAAACCTGGGTCCTCTGCAAGAGCAGTCAGTACTCTTGAGCCCCGAGGACGGCTCCATCCCTGCCAGTGTCTGTGATGTTAATTGATGCAGAGGCTGAGCTTTGTACACAGGTATGTGTTCCCAAAGAACACCCTCCCAGGGATGCTGGGTGCTGCATTCTGAAGTCATCTATCCTTGAAGCAGCCACGTGGTTCCTGGTGGGGTCAGTGGTCTGGAGTGAGAGGATGATGACATCAGCCCCCATGGTCTATGTCAGGAGGGTTGAGCTGGCCGAAAAGAGATCGATACAACTCTGTCCTGGCATCATCATTCATTGCAGTGTGGTCAATAGGTGCCATGAAACTCAGGAGCTTGCTGAGGACATGAAACCGAAGCTTCCTTCCTTTACTGGCTTTTCTATCTACCTTCTTTCGGATCTTGCTTCGTAATTTCTGGATTGCAAGCCACTGCCTTCCCATGGCAACCTGATCATTTGGATCCAAAAAAATATGGAACACTTCACGAATTTGCATGTCATCCTTGCGCAGGGGCCATGCTAATCTTCTCTGTATCGTTCCAATTTTAGTATATGTGCTGCCGAAGCGAGCACTAGCATTGAGATTTTATGTTACTGAAAAATATTTTTTCTTTTTGAGATGTTGCCTCTATGAATCCCTCGTTGGAGTAGAAATTGCTATGTAGACCAGAATGACGGACCAGACCAGGATGGCCTTGAACCAACAGAGATCCATCTGTCTCTGCTGTTGAAATCAAAGGTATATGCCACCGTACCCGAACTGTCCCTTCTAAAGAGATTTTTGAAACAATAAACAGTACATGTATAAATGTTTTCCCCTATATATTCATCTAATTTACTTGTTATTAACAATTTCTTCTAAATTTCTCATGAAAATGTTGTATTAATGGGATGTGAGCTAGAGATACAGACTTTGGGTTCATTTGAAAACACAGGAGGGAATGCCATCACTACTACCACCCTCCACCCCCACCCCACCACACACAAATACACACATAGGACCAAACATATTTGGAACAGGAAGAGGTTTGGATTGGGGAAGGAGAGAGTGGAACACTTGTGATTAAGGAATGAAGGATTAGCTTATGGGATGTGTTAATTTTATAGGCCAAGGAATTGTCTATCCAAATATTTAAGAACATTTTTAAGAATGTCATGAGCAGGTCATCTATATCATACTTTTCTCCCAAGGATCAGGTACCATCATGGAAGAAGGGTCGGAAAGATTATAAGAATCAGTGGTCAAGAGGGCCAGCATGGAACAGTGTCTTCTGGACATGATAGAATAGCTGTGCTCATGAACTCACAGAAGCTGCAGCTGCGTGCACAAGATCAAACAAGTCAACATTCCAGAGTGGGGATGTGCTCCTAAGCCTCCACCTCTAGCTGAGGAGGTTTTGACAACGGACGGCTACTAGGGGAGAAGAGTCAGTTTTCTTTAAGGGTGTGGCCCCTGATAGGTCAACCATGCTCCTGTGGATAGTCCCATACCCATGAGTGTACAGGCAGCACAAAGTGGTCCCAGTGGGTTACAAAAACAAACAAGCAAAACAAAAAGGATGTGAAATTGGGAGGAGGGCTGGGATGGATAAGGAAGGGATAAGGGATGAATATAATCAGAATATATGGCAGTTATGTATTCAATTCTTGTAGAATTAGTCAAATAATATTATATTAAAAATAACATTAAGGGAAAGATAAAGGGAATTGGGAAGAAATATGGTGGTCAGTGATGGTTTGTTGCGTGAGAACAGAGCATACTATGCTGGCCTTTGATTTCTTTTCCTAGTCAGAGAGCATTGTGTCAACAATAAGACACTTGTGATCACTTGGGTTTTTAGCTACCCTGTATGTCAAGAGGGGATTTTGTATTTGGAATAAGGCAAATAATTTATAAGGCAGTTTGGTACACATGTGACTTGCTATTTGTGCTTGGCTAGCATTTACAATTCTCCTCTATGTGCTGACTCACATCTAAAAACATTAAAAGTAATCTCATTCTCTCTACTCCTAATTTTTTATCATGTCAAGTCATGTCTCTCACCCTTCAGGTCAGGTGAAAAGTCCAGCCTGTTTGAGAACTACCCTGGATACTGACAAGAATGAAGAGTCTCTGTAAAGCACACAGCAGTCCCAATTGCTGTGTTTTAGTAGAGAAGGCTTTTTGTAGTTGGCCACATGAGTCTTTTCCCCTGTGGGATGGAATGTTCCACCAGATAGAGCAGCAGGTACTATAAATAGATGTTCTCTGTCTCACTACCTGGCGCCTGCTCCTTGTCCTGGCAGCTTCCAAATTACTGCACAGAGACTTAGTATCATTTATAAATACTAGGCTGAAAGCTCAGGCTTGTTACTAACTAGCTCTTACAACTTAAATTAATCCATTTCTATTACTCTGTGTATTACCTCGTGGCTAGTGGCTTTACCTGTCTCTCAACCCTGTCTGTCCTTCTCCTTCCCATCATCCTGAGTTTGGTTGCCCCACCTCTACTTTCTGCCTGGCTACAGGCCAATCAGCATTTTATTAAACTAATTAGAGTGACAAATCTTTACAGAGTATAAGAAGATTATTCCACAGCAAGGTACTGTGGATGCAGGTCTCCATTTTGAAGGCTAGCCTATCTGCAGACTTTGAAGGTAGAGCCAGGCAGAACCCACTTCCAAATTGCTCCATGGACCAGGAATTAGAAGTTTATGCCACTAATTAAATTGAAAATTCTATGTATTATTTCACTCTGCTGTTTACCTGAAGCAATGATTTGTTTATTTGGTTACATAATAGCATCATGGTATTAATATTATGCTTTCTTTTCTTTTCGAGTTAGGGTTTCTCTGTGTAGCTTTGGAGCTATCCTGGCACTCGCTCTGTAGACCACACTGGCCTCAAATTCATAGATATCTGCTTGCCTCTGCCTCCTGAGGGCTGGGATTAAAGGTGTGTGACACCAGTTCCTGGCCTAATACTATGCTTTCTTGTAATTGTTTAGTTTAGTCTCTCTCTCTCTCTCTCTCTCTCTCTCTCTCTCTCTCTCACACACACACACACACACACTAAGTAACACACATGTGAAGGGGGTAATATATTGATAGCATTATGTATTTTTCTCAGATGAGAGATTAAAGTCTGAATTGTGAAGACCTTTTGGGTGAGTTTTGTGACCCACAGTGTTTACTTATTGGTCACTGTCTTCCTTTGCTACACATTTCCTCCCCTAACATCTGCTCTGGAGAGCTGGCCTTGGAACCTTCCTGAAAGCTATTTCCTCTTGGGTTCTACAGATAGTAGCTGTGCTGGTTAATTTTTCTTTGTCCACTTGACACAATCTAGAGTCACCTGGGAAGAGGGAACCTCAGTTGAAGAATGGCTTCCATCAGATTGACCTGCAGGCCAGTCTGCGGGGTATTTTCTTAATTGTTAATTAATATTGGAGGGTCCAGCACACTGTGGGCAGTACATTATCTAGGCAGATGGACCTCAGATGTGTAAAAAAGTGGCTGAGCTTGGCATAGTGATACAGGCCTTTAATCCTAGCACTTAGGATACAGAAACAGATAGACCTTTCTGAGTTCCAGGCTAGCCTGTTCTACATAACCCATTGCAAGCCAGCCAAGGCCACATAGTGAGACCCTGTCTCAAAAAGAAAAGTTAAAAAAATAGCTGAGCAAGTCAGAGGAGTGAGTCAGTAAGCAGTGTTCTTGCATGACCTGTGCTTCTAGGCTCCTGGACTGACTTTCCTCAATACTGTTCTATAAAGTTATTACCTGTAAGCTAAATTAAACTTTTCATACTTAAGTTGCTGCTGAGTGCCAGTGAGGGCTAGAAAGGCATTTAAAAAGAGATTCTTCCAGAGAAACAGGAAATTGGGGGGGTCAAAATTTCCATACTTGTAGATGACATGGCCTTATACTTTTTGCTTTGTTTTGTTGGTTTTTCTTGAGACAGGATTTCTCTGTTCTGTAACTTACTTTGTAGACCTGGTTTACCTCAAACTTGTTGAGATCCACCTGTCTCTTCTTCCTGAGTGTTGGTATTAAAAACTTGTGCCAGCACCACATGGCATGATCTTATACTTTAAGGGCTTTAAAGATTCTACCAGAAAGCTCTTCAACTTGATTAACACTTTCAGTAAAATATAAAATTATATATTGCCAGGTAGTGGTGATGAACACCTTTAATCCCAGCACTCAGGAGGCAGAGGCAGGCTGATCTTTGTGAGTTCGAGGCTAGCCTGGTTTACAGAGCTAGTTCCAGGACAGTCAGAGCTATCACATAGAGAAACCTTGTTTCAAAAAAAATCTGTGTATTCATAACTGAGAAAGAAACCAGGAAAACAATATTCATAATAGTCTCAAAAACATGACAGTGTAGACATAAATTTAACCACAGAGGTTAAAGTCATTATAACGAAAGTGTTAGAACCAAAAAAGAAATAGAAAGACTAACAGATCAGCAGAATTAATAAGTGACCATAAATTCAAGAGAATCCTCATTAAAATTCCAATGGTATTCTGTACTGTTAAAAATCCATATGGCAGCACTGAAGACCCTGAGCAGAAAAAAAAAAATTACTGGAGGAAATCACACCTGATTTCATGACATACTCCTAATAATAATAAAAGCATTGATATGACACAAAAAAATCAATGGAATATGGATGAATGGGGGAGGGAGGCAGAGAGAAAGAGAGAAAAAGAAATAGAGAGAGAGAGAGTCAGAGACAGACACAGAGACAGAGAGACACAGAGAGAGAGAGAGAGAGAGAGAGAGAGAGAGAGTAGTTGGGCTTTTCTTTAAGCCACCAGCATACAAATAACAGCACAGAGACCTTTTATTAATTATGAAAGCTTGGCCTTAGCTTAGGCTTTTTCCCAACTAGCTCTTATAACTTAATCTGTTTTTATTAATGTACATTCTGTCATGTGGCTTGGTACCTGTACTGTATGTCTGATTATTTCAGTGTCTTGCTGGCATCTCTTGTGGTGCCTAGATTAATTTCCAGTTTCTCTCTCTACCTAAGGGGTCCTATCTAGTCTCTCTTGCCTAGCTATTGGCCACTCAGCTCTTTATTAAAGCAATCAGAAGGGGCTGTGGCAAAGATACATCTTCACAGTATACAAAAAAAAATGATCCCACACAGACAAGGAGGGAAGGAGAGAGGGAGGGAGGGAGGGAGGGAGAGAGAGAGAGAGAGAGAGAGAGAGAGAGAGAGAGAGAGAGAGAGAGAGAGAGAGAGAGAGAGAGAGAGAGAGAGAGAGGAGATAGTCCCTTAAGCAAGACTGCACATCCCAAGGAAACTGACCCAGGGCACATAAGAGCAAGATGCAAGAAGCTCTCTCAGAGGAGATTCCACCCTTGATTCTAAAATCACGCATGGCCGTGCAGCTTGCGTTCATCTAAATACTGTACTGTTTAATTCTGTGGGTGGTGAAGCACAGCTAAAGACTCTGGCTTCTATATAACACTTAGCCCATGCACTCATTCTTCCTCTAAAAATAGAGCTGCTGTGCTGTGACTTGCCCGCATCAACCCTGTTGGAGGACTGCTTCCCAGTCTTCAGCAGCTAGGTAAGGTCCAGTTAGGATTGTCTGGCCGGCCAGAGAGATGTGAGCAGAGCAGGTGGGTCCCTGAGGCCCTGAGCATCCAGTACTTGCCTACATGTCATCATGAAGAGAATTTGTTCTTCTCTCAATAGTCACCGTATAGCTAACAGTCAGATGGGCAACTGGAAGGGCTGAGTTTGGAACGTATTTCTTCAGAAAATGAAGCAGAAATGGTAGTTTTGGAAAACACATTTTAATTTAGCTTAAAATTATTCTTTGATGGTTATATACTTTAGAATTTTTTCTTTTGCTTAGCTGTATTGTTTGGTTCAAAACACATCAACTGTGTGGGCCATATCTTTAATGAACTTAAATATTCAACATAATTATTTGAAAGTTATATATGCTTACATTTCTTGTTGACACCAAAGCAAATCATTTGGGGATAAAAGCAACCTTTGTTTGTAATTAAAGTTGCTGCTGTTTCTGTAATGTGTATTCCCCCACCCACCTTGTTAAAGGGTAATAAAACTATTATATGACCAAAACCAAAACAACCCCCCCAAAAAAACCCCAAGAGTTGAAGAGAAAAAATACAAACTAAATGGTAGCAGCCCTACTCTGAGAGTTTTAACTTTTCATGTGTCAGTTTGGCTTGGCTGTGGTGCCTAGGCTTCTTTTCATTCAGTATTCTGGGTGTTGCTGTGAAGTACATTGGGGATATACTTAATAGACACACTCAGTAGCTTTAAGTAAAGAGGGTGGCCCTTGATAATATGCAGGACCTCATCCTATTAACTGAAAGCCTGAAGAGCAAACACTGGGCTTCACAAAGGAAGAAGGTCTTCAGCCTCAGGATGTAGCATACAAATTCCATTCTCTGATAGGACTCACAGTCATGTGAACTGACTCCTGGGAACCAGAAATTCTCTTTCCCAAAGCATGTGAAGGAAACGCTACCTTTCCTTTACCCTTTATCTTGTATTAAGATGTAAAGGAACTCTGTCTAGCATGGTGATGATGTCCATAATTGTGTTTCTCAGAAAACTAAGGCAGGAGAGTTATGGGTTTGAGGACAGGAAACTTAGTGAGACCCTAAAAAAAGTTCTCTGACTTACCTCATCTAACACATCATAGGACTCCCATTTTAGAAAGTGTCTTTCTCCCTGCACTGAGAGCAGAGCTGGTGAACAGAGAGGCCAAGAGTCTGGACAGGTATTCCCCTTATTGGGGTCTTCACTTGCCTATCAGCATATAAGCACTAAATAAGATTCCTCCTTCCCAGTTGCATTTCTCCAGGAAGCTGACTAGTTTTCATGTTGACTTGACACAGGCTGGCATCATTTTGGAAAAGGGAACGTCAATTGAGAAAATGACTCCATCAGATTCACCTGTGGGCAAGCCTGTGGTACATTTTCTTGCTTAATGATTGTGGTCATTTGGATGAAAATGGCCTCTTGGGCTCATAGGGAGTGGTACTATTTGAAAAGATTAGGAGGTGTGGTTTGGTTGGAGGAAGTGTGTTACTTGGGGTGGGCTTTGTTGTTTCAAGAGCTCAAGCTGGGCCCAGAGGCCTTTTCTCTTCCTGCTGCCTACGGATCCAGGTGTAGAACTTTCAGTTTCTCTAGCACCATCCATGTCTACCTGTGTGACACCATGCTCCCTGCTACAATGGACTACACCTCAGAATCAGGAAGCAAGTCCAATTAAATGCTTTTTTGTTTTTTCGAGACAGGGTTTCTCTGTATCGTTTTGGAGGCTGTCCTGGAACTCCCTCTGTAGACCAGGCTGGCCTAGAACTCACAGAGATCCACCTGCCTCTGCCTCCCGAGTGCTGGGATTACAGGCGTGCGTCACCAACACCCGGCTAACTGCTTTCTTTGATAAGAGTTGCCATGGTCATGGTATCTCTTCACAGCAATAGGGCACTACTAAAATGATGATGATGTGCACAAGCCCATCCCCCTGGCTGGGTGGGTAGTCCCGTACTGTACTAAAAAAGCAGGCTGAGTAAGTAAGTCATGAGAAGCAAGCCAGTAAACAGCACCCATCCATGGCCTATGCAGTGGTTTCTGCTTCTGGGTTCCTTCATTGAGTTCCTGCTGTGACTTCCTTTGGATGATGGAGTGAAACTGTAAGCTGAAATAAAACCTTAAGTTGATTATGGTCACGGGGCTTTATCACAGCAATAGAAACCTTAAGTAATCACGGTTGACTGTGTTTTAGTAATGCTTGTGCAATGAGTCTTCAAAATGCCTCCGGAAAGAGGGTCATAGCATTTCCACATATGTGAAGTACAGACGGGAGTGGAAGGATGGAAAGGGCATGGTAGCTCATGTCGGAATGAAAAAGAGAAAAGAAATAGAAAGGAAAGGACATGACTGGTTCCAGGGTTCTGCACCGGATAAATGAAAGAAAAGAAATAAGAGAAGGAAAAGAAAGCAACACGATTGCCCCTAGATATAGTGGGGGAAAAGTTTATTATAGATATGTGGGAGAGCATAGGCAGAGGCAGCAACATTTGAGAGTCCACAATGGACATGATCCTGAGCCATGTTAAGAGAAGAGGGAGGGGGAAGGAGAGGAGAGAGCAGGGGAACCAGGTGCAGCAGTCCAGAGTCCCAAAAGAAAGGAGGGGTAACCGAAATGGCTGGGTTATACAGGAAAGGGTAGCTGGGGGAGGGGCAGCCCAGCCCCTCAGTTGGAGAAGTTTAGATGGGGGGTGGCAGGTGGGCGGGTAAGCCATTTAGGATGGCATGAGAGATACAGAGAGAACCAGGTGCCGGTGTCAGCTTTGATGTGTTAAACAGGCACCTGAGCTATCTGTCTCAGGTTTGAGACCTAGCAGTCTCCTTTTCCCAGACCCACCTATGTAGTTCTCATCTGTACTGTGTACAAGCAGGATATTGTTTTTAGTGTCTTTTGCTGTATTGCCATTCACAAGCACTGTATGTTTCTTTCAAATCAAAGGTTTGCGGCAACTGTGCATTGAGCAAATCTATGGGTGTCACATTCTGATCATAGTATTTCTAACTTTTTCATTAGTTATGGTGCTGTGATCTGATACCTTAGATGTTACTACTGTAATTGTTTAGATATTTAGTTTTAATTGTCAACTGGACCTGATATAGAATACTTGGGAATGGAGTCTCAATTTAGGGATTGCCTAAATCAGGTGGTCCCATAATATTTTACCACAACAGAAATGAAAGCTGAAACAGTATCCTGTGATACTGTGCTCTTCTTCTGTTTATGTGCTATTAGGGCTGAACTCAGGCCATGTACATGATATACAAGACTTCTACCACTCAGATGCATCCCCAGCCATCTCTAAGATTTATCTTGAGGCAGGCTCTAGATGAGTTGCCTAGGCTATCCTTCATCTTAGATTCCTCCAGCCTAAGTTTTACAAACAGCTGAAACTACAGCTCTATGGCACCAAGTCTAGCTTGACAATGAGTGTCATCACAGCTCCACAGGTTGACTCCTTCCCCATCTTTCTCAATCTCTTTGGGCCTCTGTATCTCTCTGGGATGCGATGACACTGAAAACCGGCAAATGTGTCATCCTACAATGGGCTCCAAGTTTCAAATGGGAGAACAGCCCATGCTTTGAATGGCTGAGCCATCTCTCCAGCCCCAGGTGATGGCTACTTAGTTTGTTTTCCTTTCTTTCTGTCAGTGTGAATAGCTCAGCTGTAAGAAGGCATGTACAAGGCAGTTACTTGATATTATTTATCTTGGCTATATAAAACAGGGGCAGAATTGTTAGGCTTATGAATGCTATACTTAACAAACACTTTGAGGATATGCCAGGTGGTTTTTCCAAATCATTTTCACCACCCTCACCAGCTGAGTTGGGATTCCTGTTTGTTAATTTCTCTCTTTTCAATGACTATGTCACAAGTATGAAGCAGGAACTGATGCTTTTAACTTACCTTCAGATTCATGTTAACCATTCATCTATATGCTAATGTCTGTTTTGCATATCTTCTTTAGAGATATGCCTATTGAAACTTATAATTTTTAATTGTGCAGCAGGTTTTAAAAAATCAACTTGTTTAGGAGATTGTCTTTTTCTAATTTCAACATCTTTCTAAAAGGAAATTTGCTTTCTTGGCTTTCTTACTAGTTTTTAATAGCTCTTTATGCATTCTGGTTATGAACTGTGTACCAGATATATGAACTGATTGTGTGTGTGTTTGTAGGCTATCTTTTCTTTCTTTTTTTTTTTTTTTTTTTTGGTTTTTCGAGACAGGGTTTCTCTGTAGCTTTGGAGACTGTCCTGGAACTCACTTTGTAGACCAGGCTGGCCTCGAACTCACAGAGATCCGCCTGCCTCTGCCTCCCGAGTGCTGGGATTAAAGGTGTGCACCACCAACGCCCGGCTGTCTTTTCACTTTTTAAATTTAACTGGTGAGTTATGATGGGTCACTGGAAAAATTTCAGAGTACTACTTTGGTTAGGTACCAGCTCAGCAGATATGCAAAACTGGACTGAGTCAAGTCAGTGCTCTAGACACATGGCAGAGGAAGACAGGACAGTGGATCTGTCCAGTATGCAGGTTCTCATTGTAGGGTGGGGCCTTGGTGAATGTAAGGCAGCCTCTTTAGAGGTGTATCATAGTGCCTCTGCCATGATTACTGTGGCAGTCCAGAATCACAGAGCCATGGGAACACACTTTAGCGTCACTACCTGCTGGTGTCAATCCAGAAGTGTGGCCAATTCCCTTAGTTGGCATAAGAGTGGCCTGGATTTGGGCCAAAGACAAACAAATGCTACTGTTCAGGATCAAAGGACTCTTACAAGGACAGATGTTCTAGGAAACACTGTGATCTGAGCACTCCAGTGGCCTGAAGAGAGCTTCCTGATACAGCTCTGATCAGTTTGGGGACTTGAATGCAGACCCCAGTAGCTGGGCTACTCCCCTCTGCATCGAGTGGCTGGTGAATGGACAGTGAAAACTTGATTTTAATACTGTGATCTCACACACTGGGGTGCTGAGATGTTCCTGACCTATACAACTGAGGTGATGTTACTAGCTGAAAATCCCTGGTTGGAAGTTGGAGTCAATTATGTCAGTGCATTTGTGTTGAAATTACCCCAATAAGGTACATAAGAAGCCTTGTGTTATGTCAGGGAAGAGAAGAGTTGGGAGCACCAATCTGTCATCCCCATAGGCTGTAGTAGACCAGTGTTCTTCCTCCTCTCTCTCTCTGTACCTTCGACCTGCCCCACTCACTGTCTGACTCCCTTCCAAAGGCAGAGGCAAAGCTTCCGTGTGGCAGCTCAGGTTACTCCTGGTACTTGTGAAGGGCTCATCCTGATATGCATGGGGATGTAAGCCTTCAGCTCCTGTTTTTTCTGTCTCTCCTTGCTGCATGTCCTGAGACAGAAACAACTCAGAAGGAGCCAAAGGAAATCTTTTTTTATTTTTTTAATTGAGCAAGGCATGATAGGTACTGCAAGGAGAAGAGAGGGGCCAGGGGACAGCTGTTCAAAGGTGCAAAACCTGTCTGCAGCAGCTCCTCTGCTGTCTCCTGGTGCTGACACACTGGAGAAGTCCCCCAGGGCTGGAGCGCCCTTTCAAGGGATGGCATACTACAGGGAAGGAGTACAAGTAAGAAGCAGCCTGCATCACCTTTCTGGACTCAGCCCTTAGACATTTTTGCAGCTGGATTTCGTCAGGGTGTGCGTGCCTTGCCAGGGCACAGAGAAGATCTGGAAGGTGCAGAGTGTCTTCTGCAAAAGGGAACAGAGAGGAACAATCAGCATGCTAATACAGTTAAGAAGAGAAGTGCCCATCCCAGGATGATGGAGCAGGTGTGGAATGATGAAAGTGAAACACTTTCCCCCTTCTAAGTCCCAGGACACTCGGTAGGATCTATTCGTTCCTACTCCCTGATGTCATGTGTCCCCTTTCCTGGCCCCATGACTCCATATTCCTCAGCTCCAGCACAGATTGTTAAGGAGTAGCCTGTGTTAGGCTTGGGAGCCCTGGGTTAGGATAAATAGAGCCTTTCTCTCCAGCAAGAAGCGTTGTAGCTGCCTCTAGTCCAGTAGAGATAATTGTCCTCTTAGTACCCCCAACTCCCAGTATAAGTTCATTCAGTAACTATTAATCATGTGGACATACATCCTTCCCCGGCCCTACATGGGCACAGGTCTGTTTTGGCTTGTCATACACGTGCCGAACACCCACCTGCAGCCACCCATGAATCACTACTCCCTACAGATGAGCTCTCCACTTGTGTCCACAGTCTCCAAATATATCCATTCCCCCTCAAAATCATATTGATGGACCCCCTTGCCTGTGTGATTGCTCTTAGGCCCATATCAGGTACATACCCTCATTAGATGGGGCTGGTCATGGAAAGGACAGTCTGTCAAATTTGGCTGGGACTTGGTACATGTAGTTCGGCCGACCACCACGTCCAAATAGTAGTTTATTCCAGCCACGATCTACAGTGAAAACACAACAATCCCACCAAATCAATTATACAGAGTCACCTCACATCATAGAACTAAAGTGTTTACCTAGGGCTTATGCCTGCATTGCTGACAGGCCAGAACTCTCCCTCACAGAGAATATAAGTCAACTCTTCCTGGACAAGTGGCCTCAGGCTCTACAAATAATTGTGTTATTCTGAGCAACCTTGACAAGGTGTCATATGTAGTTGAGTAAAAGGAGAAGCAGGGAACAAAAGGCAGAAGCCAGGACTGACAAACCCTTCAGTGAGTAAGAAGGGAGAGGATCTGGTGTGGGGAGACAGCCAGGGTGTTCTAGGAGCGCAGCATGGTTTGGGTTATCAGCAAAGGCTCTGGATTACAGAATGGGATTAGCTCAAATCTGCTGACTGTGGCTCCTCGGGCTGAAGACACTGTACCACTGGAGGAAAGCCAGTAGCTAAAGTGACTGTAGCACCACAGGGTCATTTACCTTAAGGGACTACCCCATCACACACCAAATCATGGCTGAAGGGAACCTTATCATGTGGCTCATGACTGACAACCACAGCAGGCTGGACCATTCCACATTCCTAAGGACAGCAAGGCAGAGTAGGAACTGCTCAGAGAAAGACATGCTGCCAGACAGGATGGAGATAGGCCGTGCCTGGAGATCCTATGTGTAAGGATTCTGGCCTGTCCCTGTCACCTGGCAGAATGTACTAACCCTGGTCAGCCCAGGGTTCCATAATGACTAGTCTGCACACGGGTGTAAAGGACCCCGTTAAAAGAAAGACCCCGGCCCAGTTACACTCTCTTGTTTTCTGCTCTCTTTCCTTCCGTTCCCGTGGGACAGACAGGACGTTTCCTGTGTCCCTCTTCTCTTCTGTCCTCTCTTTGTCTCTACACCTATTTTCTCTTTCCTTCCCCCTCTTTCCCTTGCTAATAAAACTTCTCACTAAGCTGTCTGCCTGGCATGTTTGTCCCCCACCTAGGTCACCTTCACCTGCCATGGAATTCAAGGTTCCCCAGGTGTTTTATCATAACACTATGAACTGTATGGAGACGAGCAGACTAAGTGAGGATCTGAGTGAAGGAACTGAGTGTCTGTGGATTCCCCACTTCCCAAATGAAATCTTGGGTATGTAGAGAATGCCTTTGGTTTTGTTTTGTTTTACTTTGAAAGCATTCACAAAAATAAATGCACAGAAACACACGCTCGGGTGCACGTGCACCTGAGTAGAGCCAAGAGATCGGAGGAAGCATGGCCAAGCGTTTACCAGAGGAACGGGATAAAATCTGAGTGCCTGTCACACTAAGAAGTTTAAAGAAGGGCGAGGGCAGCTGTAAGGCCTACTTATCCTTCCAGGTTATATTAGCAGTTGACACCAATCCCAGGCAGCAGCTGGTAGCGGCTAGCTCAACCTAGGAGACTCTGGCCTACATCTTTGGTGCCTCTGCTCGGTGGACTTTTGGAAATAGAGCTAGGAGGGTTAGTGCCTACCCGCAGTTCTTTCCTGGGTTCCAGGATAAACCAGAGGGGGAGAAGCCCTGGAAACACTGAGGAGGGTTGAGAAGCAGGGAGGGAGGGAGGAGGACCGCCCCCATGGGAAGCACTCGCATTGGCCAAATTCCTGCAGACGCGAACCGCGCCCTGGCTAGGAGGGGCCCGAGAGCAGGGGGGCAGCGGGGACACTCACCTGCTTACGGGCTCTCACTACCTCAAGGGCGCGGCTGTGGTACGCATCGTTGCTGCCCTTGTTGTATTCGCTGATGGCGAAGTCCAAAGCTTGCTTCACGCCCTCTTCGTCGACTTTGGCATCCTGCAGACCTCCCAGCAGGCGCGGTCCTTGCTTGAGGTTCGCAGCCGAGGCCACAGCCAGGATGGCTAGCAGGAGCAGCGGGGTGTGCAGCGAGCTGGCCATGGTTGCTGGGACAGAGGGATAGAGCTCAAACAGGACTCGTTGCTGCTGCTGAAGTGAGGCTGCTAACACTGTCCGGCTTTTACCAATTGAGAGACTTGGGAACCAGCCCTCCTCTCCTGGCTCCTCCTTTTCCGGCTGCCTTCCCTTCCTTCCCTACTCCCTAGTCTCGGCCCCGCCTACGCTGCATCATCCCACCCTCTTCTTCTGTCTGCCCCTACTTCTGGTCTCTTCTTGCCCCGGAAGTCCTATCCAGAGCAGGCCACCTCCTATTCCCCGCCCCTCCCCCACTCAACCGCGCCCTTCCTGCCTCTCCCTAATGTTTTCATTCTTAGCTCTCTGTTCTTCCCAGTTCCTCATTTCCAGGGCCCTCTTCCACAGCTTCCCCTTTCACAGTTCCCACTTTTTTTTTCTTTCTTTTTCTTTTTTTTTGGTTTTTCGAGACAGGGTTTCTCTGTATTGTTTGGAGGCTGTCCTGGAACTCACAGAGATCTGCCTGCTTCTGCCTCCCCAGTGCTGGGATTAAAGGCATGAGCCACCAATGCCCGGCTACTTCCCAGTTTCTTCTGGTTTCACCAGAGAAGCTATTGCCCTCTGAACCCTAAAATGCCTGTGACATCTGAACTCTCTTTCTCCAGAAAAGAAGAGGGCAACCAATCTTTAACTTCCCTGGCCTTGACCTCTGAGTGCTGGGTCACTATCTGGAAAAACTCTGAGCAGAGCTGTTGTTTCTGGTTCCTACAGGCTCTGCCTTAAGACACTTCCTTGTTAAAGGAAAATGAATTGACCTTGGGGAATGGGGATGAATATGGCATTCTGTGTAATTACTCAGTATCCTTAAACTACTCAAGCCAGGCCACCCTAGGGACAGGAGACAGCACAGGTGGTTAAGCCCTGGACAGACATTGCTGCAGGCTGCCCAGTAGTGAAACAGCATAAACCCAGGTGTCTTTTAAGCTTTCTACTAGACAGGTTAAAAACTACTGATATGAGAGCCTGGGTGTGTTGTCTCTTTTTTTTTTTTTTCTCGAGCCAGGGTTTCTCTGTATTTCTTTGGAGGCTGTCCTGGAACTCATTCTGTAGACCAGGCTGGTCTGGAACTCACAGAGATCTGCCTGCCTCTGCCTCCTGAGTGCTGGGATTAAAGGCGTGAGCCACCAACACCTGGCTGTCACGTGTTTTTTATTCCAGCACTTGGACAGTATAAGCAGGTGGATCTGCTAGTTCAAGGCCAGCTTCATCTACGTCTGTAGTTTCAGGCCAGCCAGAGCTATACAGTGAGATCCTATTGTACAACAAACAAACAAAAAACCCAAACCAAAACAGTTTTAAATAAGTACAAACATCGAATATTTTATTGTATTATTTAACCTATCAAATGTAATTTCAGCATACAGTATAGTCCTTATATTCCTTAGTGTGCATACTAATTCATTAGATTCTATGTATGTTTGTAACATTTAGGACTGATGTTCTCTCTGTCTAGCCTCATTTCCCATATCTGTTAACTACTCATGCTGATGAATATAGCACCGTGGAGCCAAGCTTTAAGGTTTGTGCTGGTGGTAGAGGCAAGGGGAAATAATTAAGATCAGGCGATTATAATGCTCTGTAGAAAGTGAGATAAGGAGAAGGAGAGATGGGTGTCACTGGACATTAGTTGAGAGGTCCCTTTAGGATTTAAACAGATAAGGAGTTCCACCTAGATCAGGAAAACAGCATTAGGTGGAGGGAATGGCCACTGCCCAGGTGATGAGGTTCAACAGGGCTTTCCTGTTCAGAAACAAGGAACACTGGAAGAGGGTAAGTCTAAGCAGGGAAGAGGTAGGACCAGAGCTACCACTCTAACAGTTTTGTGGATGCTGTATGAGGGGCCTATGGGCCAAGCTAGTGACAGGGCAGACCCCTGAGGATGAGCATCAAAGCACACAGGGATCCTCACTGTGGTTCTGGTCCTTTGTCTCCTGCTTGGAAAGATAACCTACTTTTTACTGACTCACCCGGAGTGTGGTATTGTTAACATATGATAAAAGACTTTAAGTGTACAGAAATAATTTTAGCAAGTGCACACAAAATCTAAGACATGTGTCTGACCTCAGAAAGTTCCCTGGTGCTTCTGTGGTCCCTGTTGGTGCCAACTGGACCCTTGCCAGCCCATCTGTCCCCGGAGACTCATCTTTTATGGACTTCCTGTAAACATTCAGAATTAGCCATGTCTGGCCTTTTGGGCAGCGGCATTTGCATTAGTTTTTTAACCTGACCGTTAGTTTTCTTTCTCAAACAGAGGATATGATATATTCAAGTGGCTACAGTGTTGGCTGATATATCCTCCAGCTCAGGATAAAGTAAGCCTGGGTTCACTATGGACCCCAGGAGTAGACAGGGTAGAGCTGAGTTCTCTGCAGATAGAGGATATTATTTCTTCTTTCAGCCTCACTCTCTAACTCTCTATGCTTAAAAATGATCCTGTGACAATTGAGGTGGTAGTGAAGGTGTCTGGTTTCAACCAGAACAATGGAAAACCCTGGGCCCTTAAAGTGTACTAAGAGGGATTATGTTGGGGGTGGTAGGTAATAGTCACTCAGTGTCATTCCTGCTCTTCTTTGGGTCTAGAATCTGGAT
The DNA here is from genome assembly GCF_017639785.1 of Mesocricetus auratus. Taxonomy (NCBI): domain Eukaryota; kingdom Metazoa; phylum Chordata; class Mammalia; order Rodentia; family Cricetidae; genus Mesocricetus; species Mesocricetus auratus. The sequence goes on from NW_024429189.1 coordinate 115,031,566, forward strand.
GGGACCCTATCAGCAGGAATCTAACAGGTAGCAACAATATGACTAATAAGTATTCATGTTCAGGGTTAGAGGCATGGCTATGTTCATCTTGCCCTATTAGGTAAAGCAGCTGTGGTAATGATGGCATTTGCAGAAATCTTCGAACAGCTGCATGGATGTTTTCCTGGATAAATAGGAAAGAGGAAGCAGACACAAAGTCTGGAAAGAGGGCCGCATGTGGCCAGGTCTCTCTGAGTAGAATGCTGGGCAGTCATCAGGTTTTTCTGGGCTCCACTCTCAGGAGCATTGTTATACATAGGGTGTGTTAAAATAGGGGGAACCGTCTTTATCTCATCATTTGACCGTGGGAAGAAGGTCCAGGGTGGACTAGTGTGAGTGAGAGCATGCTGAAGAGAAGTGGCGTGCATGTTGACATCTGTGATCACACAGCCTGTCAGCTTCCTATTAGAAGACTGCCCTGATTCATTTGGGAGAGTAGGTTACCTGAGAGGGGCACTTCTGATCCCCAAGGGACAGACATTACTGCAGGGAACTTTCAGGAACTGTAAGGACCACTTACAGCCAGGTGACTTAAGAGGTGGAAAGTGAGGCAGCAACTCTTTTTTTTTAATTTTTATTTTTAAACTTATTTAAATTAGAAGCAAGGTTGCTTCACATGTCAATTCCAGGTCCCTCTCCCTTTCCCTCCCCTCCTCCCACACCCTCCCACCAGCCTCCCAATACCCCCTCATTTCCCCAGGGAGGGTGAGGCCCTCAATGGGGGTGTCTATAGTCTGTCATTTCATCCAGGGCAGCACCTAGACCCTCCCCCAAGAGTCCAGGGTGAGAGTGCATCTCTCATTGTCTCAAAGTCCATTTGTGTGCCAGGGATAAATACTGATCTACTACCCAAGGCCCAATAGATTGAGGCAGCAACTCTTGGGCCAAGAGTCTGTCCATTCTTCTACCTTACTTGGAGGCAGAACTGTACGTGCCAGAGGGGTGACATAGTTCAGTGGTCACAGCTCACAAGGAAAGAGCAGTTCGTGTCCTGGAGCCTGCAACTTCAAGATAAGTTACAGACATCCCAAGAGAAAAAAGAGGAAACCAAGAGCTGAACCACAAGCCTGCACGTAATATAAAGGAGTCTACCTGTGCAGGACAGAAACATGACTCCCTTGTGACAGAGATGACTCAGGGAAGTCCCTGTCTGCTTGTGTGGCTGTTGGTTTCTTGATCTGAATTAGAGAGGATATGAAGGGGTGCTAGAAAGTTTCTATAATAATAAATGGATATTCCCTGGGCCTGGTAGAGGAAGGCCTGTAATCCCAGCTACTACAGAGGCTAAAACAGGAGGATACAAACTTCAGGGTTAGCCTGGGTTACATAGTGAGAACCTATCTCAAAACATAAAGTAAAAAGAGGACTTGACATGTAGCACCCTCATAGAATGTTAGCTTAGGATGTGTGAGGCCCTAGGTTTAGTTTCATGTGTGGCATATAAACAAACAAACAGTGAATGTAAAATAATGCTATTTTTAAGTAAGTGGCCAAACAGATAAAGCATTACCTAGAGTGTCAGGAGATAAAATGAAATAGGTCAAGAGTTGAGATCCTGAATATTCAAGGTTTGAGCCATTAGAAGTAAAGTATCTGTGGTAGTTGCTTTGAGTGATAAAGTCATAGGTTTCGTGAGTTCTCTTTCAGAAGAGGAGAGCCTGAAGCTTCCTTTATGGAGTGTTTGAGGGTCTTTGGGGTCTAGCTCTTGAGTCCCTTGTGCACACACTTTTGTTGTCCTTTCTCTCTTCTCTCCTTTTCCTATCAGCAACTCAGGGTTACATGGGGGTGCTTCCGGGCCATGTGCTCACTTCAGTGCAGTGTTAGGCTGGGGAGGGATTATTATCTTATCACCGGAAACTATGATGCATCCCATGGAGACCGATGTGAGTGCAGAGTGCCTGGTGTTTGCCATCTGGCTCTTTTACAATTCACAGCAAGGTAGAGACTCTGGTACTTTGTACTCTGGTAGTCTTGACTTCAGGTGGCCTCTTGTTCTCAGACTATTTACAAGAGTAGATTCTCGATGAATGTGCCACAGCCTAGTGGAGGGCAAAAGGGAAAGGACTTCTGGGGACACAGGCGGCTTCCTGGGGCAGCAGGATATTCCACCCATCTCACTGGACCTCACTCATAGGATCTCACCACAGGGAACACAGGATGGATGACTTCGTTGGGCAATCCCCTTGCAGGCCTGATTCCTGGGTGATCAGAAGTTCTGTCCAACCCACAGGCTGGTGGTCTGACTCTCAATGTTGAGCAATGGAACCTTAACTCCTGCCCTGCCTGCTCAGAGTATTCCTGAATGTTGGGGTCAGAGTACAGGGGTTACTAGGACAGCCCTGTATTCTCTCCAGTGCCCTTGCCTCCTTCTTACCTTCAGTAGGTGGCTGGATTCAGTGTCCAAGACTCTTCTTTCCCATGATCTTCTCCATTAGGCTGTGACTTTGATTTTCTGTCTTCTTATGAGGCCTGGACTGCACAGGCTCAGCAGAGCATCCTGCTAAGTCAGTTCAGAGAGCTCCACCCTTCACATCTGACCACCACTGTCTAGTTCCTCATCTCCTTCAATGTCCCTGTGTTGTTTTCACTCAAAATCTTGGTGAGTTCTTTTAGCTGGAAACCACTCCCTGGGATGTCTTTCCTAATTATCCATTTCTCGACCCCCTCTTCAGTCCCTTGACTGTCCTTCTCAATGAATCTCTGTGAGTCCAAGACCACCATGGGCTGCACAAGGATAAATCAATCTAAAAGAGTAACAGAGTTCATGCCTTTAATGCCAGCACTAGAGATGTATATAAGGATGAAGCAAAGGGTCTCTCTCATGTGAAATTCAGTTTCCAATCACAGGGAAGACAGGATCTCCATTTCAGCCTTGGTAGAGGTAAGAGCTACTGGCTGGCTGCTTTGATTTTCTGATCTCCAGCTTGAATCCCAACATCTGTCTCTGGGTTTTATTATTCATGCTACAACAGTGTATAATTTTCTCTAATGCTAGCTTTTTAGATTGTTCCTAGTTTGGAATTCTATAACAAATCATGCTGTGACATTAATTTTTAAAGTTTTATTTTAAAAAGTTTACTCCTTGAAAACTTTGTAGATGTTTACAGTTCATCTTAAACACTCATATCTGCCCTGACTCCCTCTCCCCAACTTTACCTATTCCCTGATAAATTTCCCTTCAGACTTCATGTTCTCTCACTTAGTGCTGTCCATGTGCACATGGATTTGGGTTGTCTACTAGGGTATTGGCAGTCAGTGTATGAGTGGTCACTCCCAAAGAAAAGTGAGTTTCTCTTACCTATAACTCATCAACTAACACTCACAATAGAGAAAAAAAACTTAGTTCAATTTAGATTGTTCTCTTTATGTAACTGAAATTTTAACTGGGAAGATCTTGCATGCTTGAATGTTTCTCTGTGTGTATGTGTGTGGTGTAGTGATTATGTGTACATGCACATGTGGAGGCCAGGGGTTGATATCAGATAACTTCCTCAATCACACTCTCCATCTTAATTTTATTATTTACTTATTTAGTGTGTGTGTGTGTAAAGGGCAGGCACGTGTGTATCACAGTATGCCTGTGGGAATCAGAGGACACCTTTTGGAAATCAGTTCTTGCCTTCTTCCTTGTTGAAGCAGAGTCTCTCTTGTTTGTGTTGCTGTTGCTCCAGGTTTGATGACCTGTAAGCACACAAAGTGATTCTCCTGTTTCAATCTCCCATCTTCCCAATAGGAGTATTGGGATTACAGATGCATGTCACATCATAATCAGGGTATTTATTGATTTACTTACCTTATGTGGGATCCAGGGATCAAAAAGCAAGCATTTTTACTCACTAAGCCATCTCTTTATAGTCCGTATGATTTAAGATGGGGTTTTCATAGAACCTGGATCTCATGAGTGGGTTATTGGGGCTAGACAAGGAACTCCACTCCCAGCGCTGGGATTCCAGGTGCCACTGCCACACCTGGCTCTTGTGTGGGTGCTGGGGATTCATATATAGTCCCAAGAACTTGTCTGACACATTGTACTGGAGACTGGACTCATGGTCTTAAATATGCTAAAGCAAGAGCCTTTGCACCGAGTATATCCCCAGGTCCCAACCTGACATTTTAAAGTCATCCCCACTTTTCATCCTCTCATCTGTTCTTGTCTCTTACTTTTCCCTTGGACCTTCTATTTTCAATATATTAATTTTTCCTATTTCTTGTCTCCACCACTGTAACGTTGACTGGGTACTTACTGTTTGTTTACTGCGAGCCTCAGTGTCCAGCATATGACAGACCCAGGTGTATGCTGAGTGAATCAGCGCTCTTATCTCTAAACCCCTTTTGTTTGTTTTGAAGAAATCATGTCAACATTTCCTCAGCACAGCTTCAGTTATACACATGATTTGAGCAAATGGTTTTGGTAAGAAAGGGAAGGAAGATTATCAAAGGACTAAAAAGATGAGAGACAGAGAGAGAGGCAGAGAGAGAGAGAGAGAGAGAGAGAGAGAGACAGAGACAGAGACAGAGAGACAGAGAGACAGAGAGAGACAGAGACAGAGAGAGACAGAGACAGAGACAGAGACAGAGAGAGACAGAGAGAGGAAGCAGAATTGAAAAGATGTGAAGTTATCAGAAGGAAGCCACACCTGTGTTAAGTATTCTGCAAGGATGATTAGCTAATTTGATGCATGATTGTGGAGAATTGGAAGTCCTAGATCAATAACCAGATTATCTTGGGTATCTTTAACTCTGACTCTGATAACCATTCATGTCTACTTTTGTGTCTGACTTAACATCCCGTGACTAGCACGTGAGATCTTTTGGGATGTATTAACTTAGGAGAGCACTAGCTTATATTATTCAAAAAGCTAAGAGTAGAACCAGGCAGCAGCTGAAAGCTGAAGCAGAGACAGCTTCACCCATTGTTCCCATCAGTAAATGTGAACTGTGACAAGTTCATGAAACCGTTGCCGTGTTGAGACATCATGTTTGAGGCAACCTCAATTTGTGTTCCTGGGACAGTGTCACTCATATTTGACTCCAGAATAATTGTCTCTTATGTTCTTTGAGGTGAAAACTGTTTTATGTCCACAAACTAATGTATTTCACAGTTTGTTGTCTCTGTTTTTGAGGCAGAGTTTACCTGGATAACCTTGATCACTTCCTGCCACCCACAGCTTCCCAATGGAACATTATTTATTTATTTATTTATTTATTTTTGGTTGTGAGCTTAGCCCTTAATGGCTGAGCCATCTCTCCAGCCCTATTTATTTATTTTTGAGACAGGGGTTTCATTATGTATCCTTCAGTGACCTGGAACTCATTTTGAAGATAGGGCTGGCCTGGAATTCAGAGAGATGCTGCCTGCTTTTGCCTTCTGACTGCTAGAATTAAAGGTATGAACCACCATGCCTGGCTAAGTGCACTTGTTTTTAATGTCACCAAAATTAAGACAGGAAGCCAACACACACACACACACACACACACACACACACACACACACACACACACACACCAAACCAGCCCTCCTAAACCAAATAACCCACATCAAAACACCCCATCAAACATTATTATAAACAAATTACATAAAAAAATCAAAGAGAGTGAATTTATATTAATGAAGCCAAGAAGGCTGATATAGTGACAAAGCTTATAATCCCAGAGCCCTGAATGTGAAGATACGAGCAAAAATAATTTGATGCCAGTCTGGACTGCATAGCAAGATCTTGTCTCAAAGATCCAAGGACTGGGGATATAACTGAGAAGTAATTGCTAAGGCTGCACAAGGCCATGTTTCAATTTCCCCACCATAGAGAAAAGGAGAGATCTAGTTGGACCAGTTTCCCAGTCAAGGTCTGAGCCACTGTCTGGAAATAGGTGGTAATTAAGGTGTAGGCAATTGTAAGATGACACTCTATTCTTCTCTACTTCTTGTCTATCTTCCACAAGCAGTCTCTCCTCAGGGACTTCACCCTGAGCTAGACTTGTGAAGGGCAATGTGAAAGTCAGAAAGCTCTAGGCAAGACAGCAAGACCAGATACTGACAAGAATGGGGCATTGTATTCTCAGGGGATGCATCAGTCATTTCCAGATGTGGGCAGGTAATCATTGATGGATATCTTATTTATCCCCAAAGAAGGGGTTTTTGCAAAGACAAATGGGCGTTACACCGATCCTTTCCCAGACAGAATCCACTTTGTCTGTAAAGGGGTCCCAAGTAAGACCAAGTGGCCTTTGCCATGGCAGCATGGACCTTGAATGCCCACCATTGCCAGCGTATTCACGTTAGAGTGTAAAACACTCTGCTTTTTAGGGTGAAGAACAGATACAGTGAAAAAAGTATATTTGTGAAGACTAGGGGCTGGGTCAAAGGAAAGTGTGGAGTTGAAACACGGAGTTGTTTTCTTTTGGACAAAAGAATATATCATCCTTACATGCTGTTTCTGGTTAGTTTAAGGGAGCTGGAAGAGAAATTAAAAAATAAGATTCATATTTTACCTTTATTTATCTAATGCTTTGTCGCTTTCTTTATGTGTATCTTTGCTTTTCAGCAATCTTGTTTATGAACCAGTCCTGTGACTGAGGCATGCTACCTCCTGAAGAGGCTGTGAATTGGAATCTCCAGGGTGGTCAAGCCAAGCAGGGCTGGTCCTTCTGAGGGTAAAATACATCTAGTTCTCAGCTTGGTACACTATTGCACTGAGTCAGCGCACATGTGCCATGGTGCCTGCTTAAGGTCAGAAGATAACTTCTAAGAGTTGGGTCTCCTTCCACCCTTGGGATCCCAGGGACTGAACTCAGAATGTCAGTCTTGGCAGCAGGTGCTTTTGTCTTCTCAGCCATCTTCTTGGTCCCAGACACTTTTGTTTACTGCTTTTCACTAACTGAAGCTTGGGAAAAGAATGTGATGGCTGAGTGTCTTGAGTGGGTTTATTTTGAAAAATTTCTAGTTCATAGAGAAATGTCAAAAAATGGTTTCATTGGCATTTTAAGTACTCTCCAATCCTGAGTTATGAAATTTAACACGATTACCAGCATTGTTGTGAAGTGATTTTGTCGTGTGATTGACGTTTACAATGTGTTGACCTCAGGGGAGGCAGCTAAGCCTAGCTGACACGGTAAGGGCCAGTGTAGTCAGCAGAAGAGCCTTGGGGAACAGAGCTGAGTTGTCTGAGGACGTGACAGTGGACAGCAACTGTACCTTGTGTCCACAGGTTAACATCCCCAAAGCCTGCCTTTGGGCCTGGCCTACCTCTGCTACACATGCCAACATCTGCTGCAAGGCTCCTCATGTGTCACTATCGTCAGTGATGGTTATCTGGTTGAACTGAGTGGTAAACCTATATCTACCAACTGTTACCATTACTTTTCTCTCTTCTATATACAGGCTCACTTACAGCACGCACATATATCTTATAAGCACAGAATTAAACTCTGTAGTGCCTTACAAAATCTTTTCAGGGCATGTTGTACATATTCCTCTGAGTGCTTCTACTGGAGAAACAAGTTGTTTTAAGAAACTAATCATTGATTTAAGTAGATTCATCATTTAGACAATGATTACCTCATAGATCTTTTAAAATGTCCTCCTCTTGCTCCCGGAAGTCCTTTCACAGCATTTCCCTCATCTGTTCCAGGATCTCGTCTAGAATCTCTCCGAGCCTTTTGTTCTGATGTCTTATCATTTTCTTGAACCAGAAACATCTGCTCTACCCTTGTCTTTCATTTCACCTACATGTTTGACTATTACAAAGGTATTTTCATAATATTTTATATATTAATCTTCCAGTTTTTAATGTGTATTATTTAGCTTCATGTTGCAACAGTAAAATGCCCAACACAGGCTACTTATGAAACAGATAGAAGTATATTTGGTTAATAGTTTTGTATACTTAATCCGAGTTTGGGCATAAGAGAGCATGCTCACACATCAAGTTACTAAACAGAGACAGACAGAGACACAAACAGAGAGAAGAGAGAGAGAGAGGGAGAGAGAGAAGAGAAGAGAAGAGAGAGAGAGAGAGAGAGAGAGAGAGAGAGAGAGAGAGAGAGAGAGAGAGAGAGAGAGAGAGAGAGAGAGAGAGAGAGAGAGAGATATGCAGGGTTCCTCATTCATCCTCAATGGCATGTTCACAAGACCTAAGAACCGAGGACCAAGTCTTGGATCTCTGGGGAACATTACTTATATTTAAACTATGGTTTGATGGTTGCTGTTTCTTGTTTGTTTTTCAGGCATGTTTTGCATACTTTTCTTACAGGCAGTAATTCTTGCTAAGTGCACCATGTCAGGGGACCACGATGTGAATTTGTCTTCATATTTGACTGTAACAAAGAATGTTTAAGGTAGTATCTTCCAGCTATTCTTCTTTTGCCATTAACAAGTACTCTATGGAGTGAGACTTTGTACTATGCTTGGATGCTGCCTGAGTGTATCCATCAAAGTCTCATGTGCTAGAAGGTTAGACCCAGTGTGATGCTGCAGAGTAGAGAAATTTTTAAAAGACAGGACCTGGTGAGAAGCAATTGGTCAGGGCCATCCTCAGAAGGGTTTGCTTTTCGCCTCCTGCAGGGACTCACTCCATGAGAATAAGGAGTGAACTTGGCTCTCCTCAGCACCTGGCTTCTTGTCTCATCATGTGATGCCCCACTTTTAGCACACATACTGATCATGATGTCATCTGTCATGTTATGGTGTAGCAAAAAGTCCTTAATCAGAAAGAAATTTCCAGTTTCTGCCTTTGTGTTAGTTCAGACGACCAGACCATTGGACTTCAAGGTTGGTGGTAGCTGATACAAGGCACCAAATAATTGTGTACCCACTTTCCTTTGGGTGAGTGTTGCCTTTCAAAGACCCAAGATTTCTTGAGCAAATGCTAACTTTTTATTTTAACAATAAATGGTCTCTAGGCTTTAAGTATGTCCACTCATGACTGGAGAGTATGCAAAAAGATAGTTTATATTCAGAAGCTTTATACATTCTAGTATATTGATTGGAAACTGTGTTTGTAACAGGGACAGTTGCTTGCTTGAGCTAGCACAGCTCATCACCTGAAGAGAGTCAGGAAGAGCTTCAGTTGACTTTGAAATGAAAGGGTCAGATGGCTGACTCTATGAGACAGCCCAAGACAGCCACAAACCACCAGGCTGAGGAACAATCTAGTCTGCTGTTTTGCCATTCTATGAGGGGTGATGGAGAAACTGAACTTCTCATGGACTGTAATGTGTACCCACTTCCTGTCTCTCTCCAGACACCCTCAACCTCTGCCACCTGTGATGCCTACACCCTGAACTAATGGCACAAACAGTAAGCCAAACTCTGGGCCAGGGTTAACCCCTTCTTCCCTTTGGTTATCAGGACAGTGGAGGGGTGACTCCAAGCTCACTTAAGGTTGAGTATTCCATAAAGTGTGTCACATGAACTGCTGCCAAGTAGTTCTCACTCGTCAAGAGCAGACTGCAAGTGCTATTAGAGGCCAGGCCAGATCATGGGTTTCTGGCTCAACTCACTGTTGGTGGGACTCAGCTATACGCTTACCCAGGTGACTCCTGGAACAACTGGTGACAGATGGAGTCACTGGTTAGAAGTCACAGCTATGAGCCAGCAGGCTGACCAACTGTATGAATTTCAAGTCAAACTTTTAGTTGTAAGGGTTGGGGGATTCAGGGGCATATTTATTTTGATCTCCTGACATGGTGGACTTCTGTCTGGGATCCTGTCAGGATTTTAAGCTGAGTCTGGAACTAAGACCCAGGTAAGAGAGTCAGTCTAGCAGTCACTGAGCAAAAGTGAAGCCCCTCCCCCTCTTTTGAACCCAAATGCCACATTGAATTTTTCAAATTTCCATCACAGAAGACTTGTTTTCAAGTTTCAAGAATGGAAAAAATTACTATAAAATACTCTCAGTGTGCACTAAGGTTTCTTACACTTTCATTTTCACGAGGGAAGCAGATGTAACCCAACACTGATTCATCATTGTCTTATTACTTATTTCCACTGAGAAACTGAATAGCCAGTAAACCTTACCTGTGACCTTCAAGGCAGGACTCTTCATTCCTATGCCCTAGTGGAGTGGACTCATGTTCCCTGGGATAAATAAGGTTGAAGGGCCTATGGGGGTGTGTGGCTAAGAGATCTTTGGCAAGGAGGGTTATTCCATACACATGCAGATCTTTTCTAAGATCAGCAGCAAGGTGCTGAGAAAATGTAATTCCCTATTGTAGCATGAAAAATAAAAGACCCAGAGACACATATTGAGGTTCAAACTTCAAACTGAATATCAGAAAAGCAAAGCAGCCAGCCACCTGCTCTTACTCTACCTCAGACTGAAAGGTGATCCTCGCTCTACCAAACCTCTGACTACTATCTCTCCTCAGTGTGGCTGGAGAATCCTGACACTTCAGTGTCTTCCTGTACTCAATGTGGCTGGCGAATGAATGCCAGCTCTGAGACCCTGTTCCTGTCTTAAATACCTCCCATAAATCCTGGGAGTAAAGGTGTGTGATCCCAAGTGCTAAGATCATCTTTGTGTGAGCTGTTTCTCTTTAGGACTGGATCAGTTTCATGTAGCTCAATGTGTGACCTTCAACTAACAGAGATCCGTCTACTTCTTAATCCTGAATCCTGGAATTAAAAGTGTGTGCCTGGCTTTTATGGCTTGTGGCTGGCTTTGGTTTGTGAAACCTCAGGCAACCTTTAATAAATCATAATATACCACCACACCAGATTACACTGTGACTGTGAGAAACAATATGAGGAAACGATTTAAGGTAGAGAAGGGGACAAGTAAAGGAAGGGGGTAAGGGGTAGCCAGAAGATGAGTCAGGGGAGTCAACACTTTTGATGTTACTTATTTCTTAGTTGTGCTGCAGGTACTACTTCCTCTTTTGATCCTGAGATAGTCTCGAGGTTGGGGTGATACAGGTGTGGAAGCAGAAAGCCCCTCCCTCATACAGTTCTGACAGAAAAGGGAAGCGAATGAACTATGTTCTTTTTCTGTGGAAATGAGAAGTGGGCCAGGTGCAGATTCTTCAATGCCTTCTGGAGCACCAAGGGCCTAGGCAGGGAACCCAGAAGGCAAGGAACCATTGTGACACCAAGACTCCCAGGCACAGTGACTCAGCAATGAGCGAAGTAGGGCCCAATGTTCGCTTTTTCAATCATGAGCAGAGAGGGGCCATAGAAACACCCCGACCCATTCCTGTTGTACACAAACATTCTCAAAAACTGTTTGTGAGACCTTTGGCTTACTTCTCTGGAGGCTGAGCAACTCTAATCCCAAACAGCTTCAGAAAAGTGAGGGAGGAAAATAAAGAAACACGAGAGGCTCAAGTTTTGTGTTCCTGCAACTGGGCAGGTAGAAAAGAAGACATTCTGAAGAGACTTGAAACAATGGACCCCATGGGAATTTTCTCCAGGAATCTCATGCTGGGAGAAGGAAAACGCCCCAGACAGATTATAAACCTATCTTCAGGAAAGCTTTAACACAGTTAGTTCTACTGTCTTGTCCGACCACCCTCTAGGATGAGACTGAAGACCAAAGTAGGAGGGGTCAATGGTGGGTGGACCACACCTTGACCAGGGCTGTTTAGATATGCATATCCTTGGCCCTCTATTTAAACTTTAATTTCATTTCAGGACCTTGAAGATGAACCAGAGTTGGGGGTGGGGGATTGAAGGGTTGGGGGTAGGGAGTGATGGTCAGTGGATCTGTTTGTCCTTCTTCCCACTGTGACTAAATTAATTAATCTCTCCTTTCCTGCTTTCCATTATTAATTTGACTTCCAAGAACAAGAAGCAAGTGCAGAGAACACATTTTTGACAAGAAGATGTGTGATGGGAATGGAGATTGTATCTGACAGAGTTTATTAAGTCAAAACAATCAAGCTATGTCTGAGAACACTCTCCCTGGCTCATTGGAGAAGAGTTCCGAGACTTAGAAAGTTTTTAAAAAGCATTCTGAATTCTTCACATTTAGTTAGACCAAGTTCTCATTAACTGGTCAAGATGAATGAAAGCTTTGTTCCTTTCTGAATCTTAATTTTTTCCTCTCTGGAACAAGAGGGGGTAGAATAAAGGACAACACAGTCAGCCAACTTTCTTGTACTTAAGAGGCAGGAGCAGCAATCCCAGACTAATTGCCTTTGCTTCTTGGCTAAACAAAGACGCAGCAGTGTCTGTAATTATCATAAATGGCCTTCCCAGGGCTGCAGAAGCTGAACTCTGGACTGGTCCAGGAATCTGTCAGGAACCGGCTACATGTCCGGCTTTCTCACACAGTGATACAGGACACAGGTTTTGTTTCTCTCCTGCTTCCACTCACACACTTGTTGCAGTAAGCTTCTCACAGCCTTCGGGGCTCTGTACACCCTCTCTAGCCAGCATGGACACGAATCTGTCTTGGGAGAGGGAGGCTGGAGCCCTTAGGAAAGGGACCCACTGAGGAGGGGGAATTCCTGTACTGTTGCCTTTTCTCTGTTGAATTATCACAGTCTCTATCCAGTGACTTTCCCTTCTTCCCCTAGGAACTGGGAAAGGGGCCAAACTTCCCTCTCCACCCTACTGGCAGAAGTCTAACTCTCCCTTCCTCTTTTGGTTCTGGCCACACAGGGCTGTACTAAAGCTGAACTGGTTCCTCACCCAGTAATTTTCCAGGAGACACATAATAACATTTTATACATGTATGTAATATGTAGTGATCAGATCTTGGTAGCTGGCTTTTTAAACTCCCTTTAGTTATTGTGTTGGATGACACATATGACATATATGTTTGAATGTAGTTACCTTATTAGGCTGTAGAACACCAGACCTTATTCTTATTATCCAACTGTATTTATAGGCACTGTGCAGCCCATCTTTACCCCTACATTCTGACACTTCCCAGCTTCTACTCTTCATTCTTCTAGTCTCTACCTAAGTTCTGAGGATGTTTCTCATGTAGGCCTGAGCATCTGATGCTGATGCTGATATTGCTGGCCTCTGGATCTATCATTCTGTGTTGCAATTATGGTAGCAAGTGCGGGCAATTATATTTGTGACAATGAGTGTATCCCTCTCTGAGAGGTTTGGTAGGCTTCTTGTAGAGGACTGCTGATTTTGTTATTTTATAACTTGGTTTTTAGTTAAAGTTCAGTAGGAGCCTTTGGCTGGATTGAGTCCTGTGAACCAAACATGTAATTCCTTGGTTGTAACTGGTGTCTTTAAGAAGCATACCTGGAATCTGTTTAACTGTTCTATGACATACAATACAGCTCTGTATTGTACAAAAGCAATGCATTGGAACTGGTTATTCATGTCAGTTGTGAAGATTGCAGTTATTGCTCTGAAGAAATCCTGGTATCATATAGAACTGCATGGTGGAAAACAGTTCAGAACAGCCCTGTAAACATTTTGCTAACATGCCAGTGAAGCAGTCTCAATCACATAGATCCTTAGCTAAGTCTAATGGTTCAGTTTAATCTCGGTCCCAAGGTTTTATAGTTCTGGTGGTGTTACAGAGCTCTTTGTTTCATCTGAACCTTCTTCCTTTTTGAGACATCCTTCCACTTCTCTTTTGTCTTTGATTTTCAGTATTGCTGGGGATAGAAACCAGTGCCCTGAGCATGCTAAGCATGTTCTCTCCCAAAGAGCTACACTCCAAGCTTCTGCTTTTTTGTGTGCTCTGGAAGAAGTCACTCCTCTTCTGCAGAAGCCAAGGAAGCCAGACACCTTCTCTATCTGCTTTCTTCAAGATTTTACACAAACATTTGCCTTTTCATCAGTCAAAAGTCTTGATTTTTGAATCTGATGTCTAGATGTATAAAACAAAGAGACAGTCTAATAGACATCTTCACAAGCAAGATGATTGCAGGCTACTGTATCCAGCAGCATATCTTTATATTCTAGAGGTGAGTCACAGTAAGTCACATACAGTGGCAATGAATGGACCAGAACTCATGTTTTCTACCAGCTCCCGTGTTCTTTCTCTAGTGAAAGAAAGGGAACCTTCCCAGATAGGTCGTAAGTCTCTTGATCATCCAACCACATTTATTTGCAGACAGTATCTGACACACTGATGTCAAATTGATTCACTGAGATGCTTTCTGTGATCAGACACTGACATTTTAAAATAGGTGCTTCCAGAATGACTGGGGATTTGGGCAGTGTGACTGAAAAGAGAGAAGTTAAATTGTGTATGCTCACTTTCCAACTCCTTATGTTGAGGTCCAGGTTGCATCAGTGGTTTGAAAAACCTCCGGTCAAATATCTTTATGATGAATATGAGCATCACCATTGACTGGAACTTGAATGAAAATGAAATTTTTCTATAGAACTTATATGAAAATGAAAAAAAAACAATGCCACAAATTAACATAGAACTCTTTCTTTGCTTAGTGAGGCTTTTAAAGGAAAAATTTAAATGTCCAAAAATCTGGTTTAACTAATGCTTTAGAAAATGTTAGATTGGCACAGAGAGAAAGCCTCATGGAGTTGAATGTACACACACAGACAAGGTCAGCCTAGCCTGGGGCATGACTGGGGAGGTATGTAATTCTCACTTGGCCTTTTCCATATGCCCTGTCTGTCTCAATTCATTTGAATGTGTCTCCACACCTGGACCTACATAGAAACATAAATGGAAAGCTTAGTTGATATTCTCATCATCATCACATAGCTTCAGAAAAGATGGGAGATGCCCTTCTGCATATATGTTTGTCTTATTGGTTGATGAATAAAACTGTGTCCAATAGAGGCAGGGATATTTGTGGGACTAGGAAATGAGGAGAATTCTGGGATACATAGGCAGAGTTATTTGCCATGTAGGAAGCCAAAGGAGTAACAGGTCTGGACCCTTCTCTGGTAAGCCAAGACCAGGTGGAATACATGTATTAATAGAAATGGGTTGATAATTAAGATAGAGCTAGCCAGTAAGAAGCCCAAGTCACCAGCCAATAGTTTATAATTAATATATTGTCCATGTATTATTTGGGGCTGACACAGCTGTGGGACCAGGCTGGCGGGAAGAACCATCTGAAACACAGAAATCTCAACACAAGTTTGCTTTTCTGAGTGAAGGTTTGCTTTTTCTGTCTGTTACAAATTAGGTGAGTGGGGACATCAGGTGAGAGCATGCTTTGTAATTGGACTCCAGGTGCTGGACAGTCTTGGGGCAGTTTGGATCACAGGAAGACAGCAAACCAAGGGGGGAGAAGATCACAACCAGAAGGAGTTGGCCTTGAAGGATTAGAACTGAGAGATTCTGGTTGTTCTGTGTAGTTCTGTCCCCAACAACTTTATGTCATTGTTGGAGTTTCAAATTATTTGTGGAAATTGGGATCCTAGGAATAGGTGTGGGTGGAGCCAGGTAGAGAGAGTTCCCAGATTACAATTTCATTTTACCTTATGGCATTTGTTTCTTGTACACTGTGTGACAGAAAATAGAAGTTTGACTCTCAGCCTCCCTTCTGTGACTTCTAAATGTGGCAACAGTGCTCTCTCTGTTTCTCATTTCTCTGAATTCACTTTCTTTTCCCATTTCATTTCATTCTCTTCAAATACAGGTACTGCAAGGAAAGGATAAGAAAGATCAGACCGGCGATATTGCAGCAGTGAAAGATTACTGAGATCACTCCTACTGTGTGATTGTGTGTCTGTGAGCTTGGGAGAAGTTCAGTAATTCTCCTGATAGGTAGATACTCTTGTGAAGAAAAAGGTCAAAACCAGCTCCACATGGAAACAAGTGATAAGGAACACATTCCTTTTTGGGGAGCTAAGTATTGTTCCACAGATTTTTTTCTTCACAGGTAAACTCAGCAAAGAATACTGGACATATGGATTCCTGTAGAAGAATGAATAGCTACCTTGGGGACCATCAAACAAACAGTAACTCACTGTGTGGTATCAAAGTCTAAATCTCTCTATATTGTTTTTTCATAGTACCCTTTTATCTTTATTTCTTCACATACCTCAGTCCCCATTCATTTAACTGAAGCTGGCTTTGGAGTTGGATTGGCTCTCCTACTCTAAACTCAAGCATATTATTTAAATATGATTCAGAATTTCTGTATTATATCAAAGAGCCATTGATATAAGACAGAAGAATTAAAATGAGGGACTGTTATCTGTGGATTTCTTTTTCTGTAAAGTCTAATTTCCTTCAGGTTTACCATCTTCCCTATTGTCACTTCTTCTGTATGCATACATATGAAAGTTAAAATATTTACCAGAAAAAGAAGGCAGCTTAGGCTCAAAATCTAGAGATTTTAAAGACCACTCCTGAGAAAAATTGGCTTTACCCTAACATGTGGTCAGAGAAGATTGGTATCCCCTGTAATGGATGAAGGAATGAACTACAGCACAGAGTCAAGGGAGCTGAGGGCCAACTTGTCTCTCCATATTCATCAAGGTCAAAACCACTCCTCACCATCTTGGAAAATTCTAAAACAACTAGGAAGGCAATCAACAAGAAATGCAGCATGAGGCTGTAAGAACTGAAACCCATTTATACTTTGTATACTCGCTCTGTATTTTTGTTATTACTATTATTATTTTACCCACACGAAGAGTGAGTATACAAAGTTGATTGTCTTCCTAGTTGTGTCCCATGGCTGTCAGCAAAGCATTGTATATCAAGTTGTGTTAGGACTAAGCAATGTTAAATATTGACTGTGTCCTTGAAAAAATTGTATCTGAAAGACAACCACAGAAATTGAACCACAGAAATTGAAAAACTGTGGTTCAAATGAATCATATGCCTCCATTAAACAGAAAAGTAGAGCTGGTTCATTTCTGTACGTTAGAAGCATCTGAGTTCTTGCATACTGATGTGGTAGAGGACATACTCATAGGAGGAATTGTATAATGATGTGTAAAATATTTGTGCACTAACTATACCTATAAATGTAGAATAAACATAGTGGAACAGACATCCTTGTTGTATGAATGGGCATCTTTTGGATATATGCCTAAGAGTGGAGTTGCTGGGTCTTGTGGTAGGTTTATTCCCATTTTTCTGAGGAATCTCCATACTGATTTCCAAAGTAGCTGAACAAGTTGGCACTCCCACCAGCAATGAGTGGATAGAGAAAATGTGGTACATTTATACAATGGAGTACTATTCAGCAGAAAAAAAAAACAATGGAATTCCGAGATTTGCAGGCAAATGGATGGCACTAGAAGAAACCATCCTGAGCGAGGTAACCCAGTCACAAAAAGAGAAACATGGCATGTACTCTCTCATATATGGATTTTAGATATAGATCTGGGGAGTGCCAGCCTACAATCCCATGGCCAGAGAGTCTGGGGAGCAGTGCCTTCACCCAATGGCTGATGGAAGAAGAGGCAGACTCCCACGGTTAAGCACTGAGCTGAACTCAAGAAATCCAGTAACAGAGAGGGAGGACTGATGACCAAAGGGATTAAGACTGGGCTGGTTTAAACCCCAGAAACAGCTGACCTGACAAAGGTTAGCTCAGCTCTTGAATCCCAGGCTGAACAACTGCTAAGGCAGCATAAAGTGAGATGAGGGAAGTAGAGAGAACTTGTGGAGGTCCTGTTCTTTCTCACTCCTTCTATCCATGACCACCTGTATCTCCCCAGTCTTCTGTTCCCAGACCCTCACACACCTACCCCACTTCATTGCCAAGGAATGTGTGGGAACTGGTTAAACTCATTGGTTTTAATTCTCTCATTATATATTGCATTCGTTTATTGAAAGAACTGTGGACTACCTGGGGTAAATTTTATAGCACTTAAAAATCTCAAACAGTATTTCCCCTCATAAAACAAAAACAGAAAGAAATAAAACCAACAGAAGAATGAAAATTATTAAGAAAGACCAGAGATACAGGTCAATAGTGGAGCTCTTGATAGAAGGTACAAGACTATGGGTTTGACTCCTAGCACCACCAAAACCACAGCAGCAACAGCATTGACAATACATCAACAGCAACATAAATCTTTAAGAAAATGGGTAGGATTGAGATTGCTTTGGTTGCTTATAAGAACTACACAGTGATACTTTATAGATGAAGATGTCACATATTTTGGATGCAGAACATAGAGAAATCAAGCTAGAGCTGGTGTAGAAGCTTCCTCTCTGCTTACTAGCTTTCACTGATGGTAGTGCTGAGGATGCTATGGGAGAAAAGTCACCAGTGATCTTGCCTAGAGGTGAATGCTGCGAGTTACAATACCAACTTGCCAGTTCCTTTGTATTGACAGACAGTTGTTTGCAGTTATGTTGTAGCAGATTCCTATTCTATTCTATAAAACCCTACTCACATGATCCTCTAAGACATCTGTTTTTCCTTTTCCTTTACACAGAATAGCATCATTTAATTTCCTTTCACAACTTTGCTTTGTAAAGGCACAAAACAAGTCCTGCCATTAAATTTGTAAGCTGCATGACCAAGGAACTCAGACTTAACCTTGTGTGTAGGGACATAATTGCCTTCTTTGATCATCAGATTTTTTTTCCAGTCAGAACTCATGGGTCTATAATGCATGAAATTTCCTTGTCTCCATTTTCTATTGTCAGACACCTCACACCTCTCACATCACAAACCTCACTGCTCTAGGAGAATTGTTTTCTCTATGATCTACAAGTAAACTGCCCAGTGAGGAGTGTGATTTTCCCTTGAAACAATCATACTACACTAGATACAGTGGGATTCTTTCACTCAACAATCACACCATGCCCAGTACAGTAAGTTCTGGATAGCAACAACCAGGGGAAGGCACAGCAGAAGCAAGGGACACCCTGAAGACATCCCCATGGGGGGGTTGCCTCTCAGGGGTACACTTATGATAGTTGTACTCTATATGCACCATTGCACACTGCAACTCCTCTGACATGGCCACTGCCACATTTAATTGGGACTTGCTTACAATTTCAGAGGTTTAGTGCCTTATTGTCAAGGTAGAAAGCGTGGCGGCATGCAGGCAGACGTGCTGAAGAAGGAGCTGAGAGTCCTACATCCAGATCCATAGGCAGCAGAAAGAGAAAGACACTGGGCCTGGCTTGGGCTTTTGAAACCTCAAAGCCCACCCCCAGTGACACATTTCCTACAACAAGGTCATAACTACCCCAACAAGGCCGTACCTCCTCACACCTCCCAAGCAGTAGTGTCACTCCCTGATGACTAAGCATTCATATCTCTGATCCTATGGGGGCTATTCTTATTCAAACCACCACAGTGTGAGTGTGTTTGTCTATTTGTTTGTTTTTAGGTTTTAGAAAATGACCTTACTATGTAGTTCATTTTGGCCTTGAACTTGTGATTCACTTATCTCAGATCCTGCAGTGCTGGAATTGCAGGCATGCACCAACATGCCCAGACAATACTTTCCCTTTTTATTTCTTGCAGTATTTAATAAGCCTCTATTTCTTTTAATGTACTTTTTAATGCTGTTTCTTTAAATAACATTTCTAAGTACAGACTTAGGGTTTTTATTTCTATTTTTTTTCAGGTTTGCTGTAAAATGTCTCTCTCTGTACATTCATGAGTATGTGTCTGCTAGATAAGCATTAAGGAGCTACAGAAGCAGCGGCCTGGTCAGCCAGGTATGGATGGCAAGAGGTACAAAGAAATCAGAGAATGGATCTTGATTTTAGTACACGGGCTGTATGTGCCATGTTGTGGAGGCGAAAGTTGTGCTGCCATAGATGGTTCCCCTGTGACCTGCCTTTATTGGGTCACTTACCGGCGAAACATTGGACACACCTAAAGCCAGACACTGCAGAGTAAATTCTGAGGAACTTCATTATGTACTTAAAACTAAAGAAGAACATGATCATGTTTCCTCACTCCCCTACAGGCTTCAAAGAGAAAGGGAAATGAATCTGTCTATGGGGCTTATGTCATTTGATGAGTAGCCTCTGAACTTTACAGGAGAGGTGTGACTGGACCTTGATGGTGCTTAGAGGAACCTCACCAGGAACATGACAGTGGAGACTGCCAGCAGGCTAGTGTCCTTGTGCATATTACCAGTGAACTGCAACCTCGGTCTTTTTTATATTGTTTATCTGAAAATGGTAATTAGACACATTTATGGGGAATATTGGCTATTTGAATACATCTGTAGTGTTCATAATGGTGAGTAATTTGAAAGTTTGTGAGCTTAGAGATATTACCTCTTTTATTGAGTATATTAAAAACCCTCTACTTAATTTGAAGTCACTGTTTGCCTGTGACCACGTCAGAAGAGCAGCAGGTGGCAATTGAAGTCCAAGGTGTCAGCCCAGCCGGAGGAAAGTCTCTGATGGGTCAATCTTGGTTAGGCAAGGCCTGGAGACCACAGAACCCAGAATATCTTTTGCTTCTGCTGTGCCTTTACATGTTTTCTGCTGTTATCTTTCTCTGATGTCTGGCATGGTGTGAATGGGTGCCTATAATGTAGTGTGTTTCTCTCATGGAAGCACCCTGATCTACTGGGCATTTTTACCTGTGGAGTATTATGAATATGTTTCCTCTCTAAACTGTATTATCTAATAGATAATAATAATGTTAGCTTATACAGAGTTTTGATGAATAAAAAATAAATATAAGGAAATGCTGCACAGCCTGAGCTTATGAGTTTCACCTAAGGAGCTGTATAGGTTATGGCTCAAGTTAAGGATTAAGAAAAAGAATTGAGTTCCAGGAGCCAGGCTGCATCAAATTCCTTTAATCTTAATGTTGAGAGATGCAGTTACAGGTTTTGGTATCTATCACTAGCTGAAACAAAGCTCTAAAATAACTTCCGTTTAGATCAGATGCTTTAAGATGAAAAACGCTAGAAAACTATCTAAAGTTCACAAGGACACATGCTGAGCTAAAAAATTACAAATCAGCCCAGTTGTTACTAGTTGACGTATTTTCCTTGCTAGGGTTGGTTGATGATCAAAGGTGATGATTAATTCCTTATATCCATTTCCTAATATTAATATCCTCAGTCTCCTGATATAAAAAACTATTGATGAGCGGTTATGTACCCTCAAGATTTAAAGGAGAGCTGACTGATTCTTTTTCATATATAAAAGTTTAGGATTGTGATTCCTTTAAGATTCTTTATAAGATTACATTTCAAGATAAGTAATAAAGTAATTGGTGTTGTCCAACTGCAAAATGCAACCTGCTTGTAAAAGACATGACTGCAAGAATTACTTGCCTATGCAGTTAATTTACAGCAAATTGCTTAAGCATAAGTGTATATGAGTTCTTGGGATAATTTGTTTTTCATCTGTAATATGTAAAATGTTTAATCATGTAGGGGATATGGAAAACATGCTGTTGTTGTTTGTTTTGTATTCATTCACTTAAAAACCAGAATGTGATCACATTGTATTTCCTATACTGCCTGAAAAACCTTTGTTGGGGTATATAAGCTGTAGAAAAAAAAAAGACACAGTAGAAAGAACAAAAGAAAGAACACAGAAGAACAGAGATGAATAGAGAAGAAAGAAAAAAGATACCATCAATTCAGAGTGTGAGTGTCATTTTCCCTAACACCTTCAGACAGAAAAATCTAGTACACACCAATGCTGTGGAAATCACTTTGAGCCCTGTACTTCATGGAGGCTGCCTCCCCCCATGCCCCAGATGTGAGTTATGCCTCCTATACAACTGATTCCTGCATGTCAATTAACAATCTTCTCTCCATCCACCCTCCCGCTCTCTTTTCAGGCACTGGTGACTAATTGTTCTTTAAAAAATACTTAAAAATATATATTCAGTGTTTGTATCTACATACATGTGCTATGGCTTGTGAATAGATTTCAGAGGACAACTCATGGGAGTTAGTTGTCTTCTTCTACCATATGGGTCCCCAGGATTGAACTCAGGTATTGGTTGTAATGGAAGACCCTTTTATTTTGAAGAACCCTCCTTGTTCTTTGAGATCAACAATATCTTTTCCTTATAAGTGAGAATATTTAGTGTTTGGTTGTGCCTGACTTTCTTTACTTAACAAAAAATGTCTCCTCCCAGTTCCATGGTACTGTATGTGAGAAAATTTAGAGTTTTTAAATTGGAAGCATAATATTCTCTTATGTATAGAAGGTGAATTTCCTTTTCTTTTAAAGCAAGTTCAGTAAGGCCTTATTTTTATTTTGGAGATTATAATTTATTATAACATTTGTCCCTTTACATTCCTCCCTCCAAACTATCCCACATAGCCCTTCCCACTCTCCTTCAATCATTTATTACTATTTCACTATTTTTTCCTGCATTGTATTTGTATGTGTATATATTTATGATTTCTTTGTGTAACAGTCCTAGCTACCCTGGTACTAGCTCTGTAGGCCAGGCTTGCCTTGAATTCGCAGAGATCTGCCTACCTCTTTCTTCTGAGTTCTGGGATTATAGGCATGCACCACCACTGCCTAGGTATATATGTGTTTTTATGTACACATATACTCCTAAATAAAACCAGTTGAATCCATACAGTGTTACTCATATGCATGTTTTCAGAGCTAACTACTTGGCACTGAACAACCAGATGTTGTGCTCTTCCCTGAGAAGACCACCTTTCCTGGGCTCAGCTTTATTTTTAAAATATTTATCTTTGTTTATTATTATTGTTTATGTATGCACGTGTGTATGATGCATGTGGGCATATGCACACTATGGCATATGTGGAGATCAGAGGACAACTTTGTGGAGTCAGTTCTTTTGTATTCTTACATACATTTTGGGGATTGAACTTAGGTTGGCAGCCACATTCTTTCACACACTGGCCTTAAATTGCATTTATTTTTCATCCATCCTTCCATCTATTGATGGGACCCTAAGTAGACTCTATTATTCCCTTGTGAAGAGTGCTGTAGTGGGGGTGAAAATATGGATTTCTCTCAAAAACACTGAGTTAATATCCTTAGAATATATGAACTCAGTGACTTTACTAGAATATATGGTAGTTCTATCTCTAATTTTTTTTTGAGGAATGGTCATACTGCTTTTCACAGTGGCTATACTGATACACATTCCCAGCAACAGTGTATGAAATTTCCTTTTCTCTGTATCCCTGCCAGCATCTATTATTTTGTGGGATCTTTTGGTGTGTGTGCATGTTTTATGTGTGTGTGAATGGGGATGTCTACCCATGGGGACAAGAAGTTGACATTGATGTCTTCTTTATTTGCTATTCACCTGATTTTTTGAGACAGAGTCCCATTGAACTGGAGCTCACCAATTCAGCTATTTTGAATGGCTAGTGAGACCCAAAGATTCTCCTGCCTTTGTCTCTTTAATGCTGGTACCACAGGCACTCTGCCTGAACTTTTTTCTGTGGGTGTTAGGGATCTGAATTAAGTCTTCCTACAAGTGCCTTACTGGCCTAGCCACCTTCCTAACCCCTCTATTTTGTGTTTTAATAGTCTTTTTACTGTGGTGTAGAGATAATACATGGAACTTTTCCAATGATTAGATGCTCTGAGCATTTACTCATATGTCTATTCCTGTTGATGGGAGGTCAGTTAGGGTCACTGATGAAGTTCTATGAGTAACCATATTGTTGGCTTTCCTGCTTTGCCTGTGTTCTTCACATATTCCAGAGGTAAATTCATCATCATACAGACTGTTTGCAAACACAACCTCCTTTTCTGTAGTCTGACTCTTCATGTTGTAGATTGTTGGCTTTTCTGTACAAATTCTTTTACATTTGGTATAGTTATCTTGCTCCCCAGTTTTTGTGTCTGTTTGCTGTAGTTTCAGAATCATGTCAAAAAAATCAGTGCCTAGATTCATTTCCTCTTTACTTCTGTTAGTATTTTTTTTCTTGAGTCAGGATTTCCCTCCTCCATTTAAGTATTTGATCCATTTTGGGTTGATTTATGTGCGTGTTGAGAGACCAAGCAAGGTCTAGTATCTTTCTTCTGTGTGTGGACATCCAGGCTTGCCAGAATTTTTTTAAAAAGGGCTTCCTCCTAAATGCTTGTTTTTGTTGTCTTTTATTAAAATCAAGTGGCTATGCACAGATGGGCGATTTACTTGTTTCTTTTATGTTCTGATGGTCTCTGTGTCAGTTTTTTATACCATAACCATCTGTGTCAGTTACTTCCTTTTTGTAGCATACTTTGCGAATGTAAGTGAGGGTGTAGTGAAACCACCGGACTGGACCACTCTGTGCTAGAAAGCTGCCAAGACTATCTCTGGGGGTGGGGGTGGCATAGAGAAGGAAAATGGCCGCAAACCAAGGAGATTTTACATGACAGTCAGAAGGGCAATGAGTCTTCGAGCTGATGCACACTGACCCAGTGCTAGATGCTAGATGCCTTTACCCAACGCAGTTGACCTTTGAGGATAGGTTGATTAAAGGAGGCTCTTGGTAAACTGAACCCCAAATTTAGATGTCTGTTTACCCAGTTACATTCCTTCTGTTTATCTGAACAAAGTCCTTCTGTTTAGGAAATTGTCATCAGCATGGCTGTTTTGGGCAGCTGCTTTGGCCCTAACAGAGAACAGGTATGGTTGATGACTTGCTTTTGTTCTTTTTGCACGAGGTAGTTTTGACTGTGGTCTTTTGTGCCTTCCTAAGAAGTTTGAGGCTTGTTTTTTAGAGTGTCATTGGTATTGATATATGAGGATTCCACTGGTGTGTGAGTTACTATGGTAGTATTGAGGCAGATGACTGGGACCCACTGGGCAGGTGTTACTCATTCTGCCAGCACTGTACAAATTGGTTAAAATCCTAAGTTTGTCTAGTTCTTGTAAACAGGATTTCTGATGTTCAGTTTTTTTTAAAGAAAAGACAGTAGGGAATGAAACCTATTGATTCCTTGATTGGCAACTATTGGATTCTTACTGGCATGGATCCTTGGATGAAAGCACTATCAGTTTAACAGCTGGCTGATTGCCTGACATCTGCAGAATACTTTGAATGCATCACAGCTGCACTGAGCTAAGTGCACAGCCATCACAGCTTATTGGTTTGACTCCTCAAAGTGCAGCCTCAGCCAGAGCTGTCTAAACAGGTTTGTACCAGATGTTTTACTTGCAGAACCTGTAGTGAACAGTGAAGACCATTCCTGCCTAGGCTGGGTGTGGGGGAACTTCTCAGAATGTTCTAAGAGAGGATCTGCTGTGAGTGGAACAGACACAGATCTTCATTTTCATGTAAGGCTCCCTGTGACTGATGCATCCTCTGGCGACATGATAAATCATCTTTGAGCGTTAAAGTCATTGGTAACATTACAATCACCACTGATAGCTAGTTTTTGCTTACCATAATTCTGATTATCTATGTGAAATGAATCACATGCAGCCTGAGGGCTTCAAAAAAGGAAGATCCAAAGTGGGAACCAGTAGTGAGTATAACCGTGCTGAAGCACCTTGAGCAAAGGAGGGTTACCCCTGGCCACATGGGCCATGGGAAAAGAAATCATAGGCAGGGTGGATGCAGACCAGAGCTTCATAAGCAGGTAGGACTTAAGGAGACAAAGATTCCAGCCCAATAAAAAACAAACAAACAAACAAAACCTCATGTGAAGCTGAGCTGAATGAGCATGTGTGCATGACTAACTTTAACCCGGACTCCTACCCTTAATATTAATCCATCACAAATTGATCACATACTAGAATGAAGAAAATTCAATTTCTCTGACACTCATGCCATTGGCCTTAGGGAAGACATAAAGATAGAGAAAGTAGAGATGTGAGATAAAGACTGAAAGAGAAAAGAAGGGGGTAGGGAGCAGAAACCACTCATGCTTGGGTTTCACGTATTGCTTTGAGAAGTTTTTGTTTCTCATCGAGCCCCGTTTCACCCCCTTCTCTTCATTTTGGGCAGTATCAGATCAAGCCTTCAGGGAACATTGGGAACACAAGGACTTGATGTAGCAAAGGCAGCTGCTGCCATCTGCTGTCATCACTGTTAAGTGCCCCGTGTCAGAAGACAGTCAACAGCAGCTGGGATAGTCTGTGACATGGGGCTCTCCAAGACTCAGGACAGTACCCATTGACATGTAAGGCTCTGTCCTTCACTAAGAATCCCAATTCTTTCCAGAAGTCACCTGAGCTGTCCATTGTGGGAACCAGACTGGGAGCGCCAGGAGCAGAAACTCAGCAGTGGTCCAAGCCTGCCCTCTTGTGGTCATCGTGCTCAGATACAGGATGCAGCTCAGCACTCAGGAGGGGTAGGGTCTTTTTCCTGAGCGTCTGCAAGTGTGGTTCTTTTCCAAAACCAGTCCTTTCCTTGAGTTTCCACAGCTTATTCCTTCTCTTCAGCATTTAGCTCTATTGTCATCACCTCAAACTATATTTTCTGATGATTTATTCTCTATAGAATATTAATTGGCTTCAAGGCAATTAATGAGTCTGTTTCCAGCACAGCTCCTGGAAGTTGATGTCATTCAATACATATCTAACAGGATGTGTACTAACATGACAGAGATGCACCCATGAGTGTGCCAGAGAGTTTTCCAGTGTGAGTGAACAGTTTCCATGTGAATACCTTGTATTGTATTATCTCATGACAGCATCCAGGAGGCTATAAATGATTCTAATGAAATTTGTAAAAATTGACATTTTTCAGTGACTGAGGTTAAGAGCATCTTTGGTTTTTTGGAAAACTGATAGAGGCTTGGGAGAAATGCCAAAAAGCAATTGAGAAGTGATGAATAATAAATAGTTAGGGTTGAGGGGTAGAGCTGGTTATCTCAGAGGACCAGCACCCTCCCAGCAGAACCTTCACAATCACCACTGTGGCTCTCTCATGAGGACATGGATGTAACAGTGTGTGCATGACAATTTTCCACATTTCCCCAAATATGTAGATACACATTTACTGATGAGAAACTAATCCTTCCAATATGATAAACAGATGTTAGGCTTTTTGCACTTTTATAAATGGGTAGATGTAGTCTCCATCTTGAAGATAGGACCTCACCGGAGATTTTAAACCCCAAACAGGGATCATCATAGATTAGAGCACTGTGGCGTGTAGTGGTCTGCACTCTAATTATGCCTGAAGCTTCTTATATCTTCACCTACTCAGTGTGGAACATGCTCATCATAACGCCTGTAGAAGGACATGTCAATCACTCTGAAAATGATTTATTGAGCTCTGTGTTGTGGGCTGTGCTCTGCACTGAGCAAGCCAACAGCACATGTACAAACAGTGCATGAATGGTGGTAGCATATATCCTACTATGCCCTTCGGGATTTGGAGTCTCAGAAAAGAGAGTGGTGTGGAACAAGATGTGTGTGAAACAATTTGAGCATGTCCTCAATGTGATGCCCCACATTTGTAAAAACCGTATTGTTGTTGAACTCTGATAATCCTAAGAAAACCATGGGCCTCACCTAGAGACCCTAGAGAATGGTGGTGAGATGCTATGGGGTGTAGGAGTTACTAGTGAGGGGTGGCTGGATTATTAGGATACCAGGGACAGTACCTCCTAGACTCCTGAAAGAGAAGGGCATGGTGCTTAACTTTGTGTTCAGATATCACACGTATGGAATCATACAAACAGGTATATATCACAACATATGCCCACACTCATAATCAATCACATACGAAGTCATACATAGTCATATATAGTCATACAAAAATTTACATAGCAATTATAACCATACACACAGTTATACATAGGCACACACATAACTACACACAAACACGCATATCACCTACACCAGTACACATAGTCACATACCTAATCACATATTTAATTGTACATGTACATAACTACACACACATAATCAACATAAGCATATACAGTCACATGCACAACCACACATGTAAATAATCACATACTCAATCACACATAACCACACAAATCATATATGCACACAATCACATACAATAGAATACATGCAGTAACAAAAATATACACACAAAATTATGCAATTATACGCATACACACACACACACAATCAAGATATGGGCATTGGAAGATGGAACTTGATGTTGTCAGCTTGAGAGGTCATGCAGAGCAGAAAGCAGTGGAGTCTGTTTGTTAGTTTTGGTAGCCACTTAATATGTGTTCACACTGGTACTAGACAATAATCACACAGAGCTAAGACTGGAAAACTCCAATGAAGATACTGAAGAACAATCTTGTTAATTCAGGCATGTGAATTCTTAGAAACATATCTAAGGAGTTATGTCCCCATCTATAGTGCCCAGATAGGTTCCAGTACAAGCAAGTGAAGACAGTCCTTGGTATGTTCTTGTGTGTGTGTGTGTGTGTGTGTGTGTGTGTGTGTCAGAGAGAGAGAGAGAGAGAGAGAGAGAGAGAGAGAGAGAGAGAGAGAGAGAGAGAGAGAGAGAGAGGCATAGAATATTACTGAGAATATGGCTTGTGTGAGAAGCATGAGCGTGTTCTGTTTCTGGTCTGATTCGGGTGCTGGTACTCTGAGATAACCAGCTCTACACCTCAACCCTAACTATTATTCATCACTTCTCAATCACTTTTTGGCATTTCTCCCAAGCCTCTCAGGGCATGGCATGCAGTGAAAAGGTCATTACTTCTTGGAGGAAATTCTAGATCAGTACAGATGGAGCAGGCATTCATGTGCCTGGGAATAGAGGCAATGCCATGAAGGAACAAACCCATGGTAACGACTACTCTGGGGCTTGTACACACTTCCTGGTGGAAGCTTACAACTTGTCATACTTGGCTGAGGCATGGATCTTTGTGCACAAGGTTCCAAACTCTAAACATTAACCCCAACAAATCCTGTTTCTCTTCATCAAAGTTGGCCTTGGTCATTGAAATGTAAAGCTGAATGTATTGTACTCAGTAGTGCCTGAAAAGGCCAGTGGATCTCTGGCATGATTCCAATTTCCACTTCGTTTTGTCAGGCTGAGCATATTCCTTGTTAATTCTAACTTTATTGATGATCTATCTTTCTTCCCTATTTCAGAAAAAAAGTGTGCAGAAGCATCTATAATCTAAATCTGGATATGATTTTCATACAATTCAATTGCCAAAGCATTCAAAGATGTGAGCCATGCTGTTCTGTGTTCACTATCTCTTATACCTTGCTTGTAAAACCCCAAACCCAAGGTAGATTCCCCAGACCTTAGGGATGTCCCATTTTCTACAGTGGAGTTATGCATGTCTGAGCAACATTTCCCTTTTTCCTTTCTACTTCATTCTTTCAAATGCACCATTGAAAGACCTACATGGCCTACCCACGGTTTGTTCAATGAAAATAAGTTCACTGGTTCCTGATTTGCTGCTGTTTCAAAATGTGTTGGGAGACTGGATTAAACAAGCAGGACCTCAGGTCTCTTACCCACATTTTT
The DNA here is from genome assembly GCF_017639785.1 of Mesocricetus auratus. Lineage (NCBI taxonomy): Eukaryota > Metazoa > Chordata > Mammalia > Rodentia > Cricetidae > Mesocricetus > Mesocricetus auratus. The sequence goes on from NW_024429189.1 coordinate 115,060,802, forward strand.
GTGTTAGGCATGCAATGTTGCCTATAGAGATGTCATGGTTCAGAGCGCACAAAGGCAAAAATGGGGTGATATTGAAACCACTACTGCAGTTCCTTCTACATGATGAACAGGAGGAAAGGGGTATATTAGCTGCCTCCATGGAATCTTGGATGTCACTATGAAAAGGAGTCAGACAGTGAGGCAAGTGGACAAGATAATGCAATTGTCAAGTGAGTGTAGAGAAGAAACAGAGAACACACATGGTTTGTAAATTTCTGCAGTTGTGAAACATACTTTCTGTCCCATAATTCTGTAATAAGCTTTAGATAATGGTAGGGGAGAGTAATATATAGGTATGTGTGTGTGTGTGTGTGTGTGTGCGCGCGTGTGTGTGTGTGTGTTCATGCTTGTGTGTAACTGATAGGAAAATGCCAGCAATCATTTGAGAGAGGTTGACATAATCCAGAACCCTGAGTATCTAGGTCATGTTCTAAACCATCGTCTTTCCTCAGATATATGAGTCCTGTGGTCCATCTCAATAGTGGACTCTAAGTGTATATAATCATATTGAAATGTGTAGACTTTCTTTTCTCAAAGGGGGACAAGTTTGTCAATTACCTCAATGCAGTTCCAGCACTGTTATAGACAAGATCATTTTGTCCCATATGGAAGGCTATGGAATTGAAATTCACACCCTCACAACCCTTCCTTACCATCTATTATGTACAGTGTATGGCAGAAGGGAGAAGCCTTAATAATGTGGCTGTGGAAAACTTATCTTCGAGTTTTTTAACACTCACAGTTACATCAGGAATTTGTTTTGTGGACAATGTAGAAAGCCCTATTTCAAAATGAAAATAAGAGGTTCTACTCTGAGAGCTGTAGGCAAAAATCCAAAAGATTGAGGGTGCAAAGACAAAGGTCATCATAAATGGATATCTTCCTCTTTTATGATCCATTGCATTTGAGGCCTGTAAGCCAACAATTTTTTCTTAATTGATTCATCAAAAGTCCTCGAAGTGAGGGAAAGAAAGTCCCACATATAGACATTAGCTACTCAGACTTGAGTCTCAAGTGGTAAAGTAAGTGTGGGTCTTGGTGTAGAAGCATCATTTCACAGGGAATTTAAAGTGACAATGGAAGTGAGATGCTCCCATTTCCATCTTGCCAGCTAAAAGACCATTGATTTTTGCTAGAGTCCCATTAGTTTGTTTGTTTGAAGAAAATGAAGTGTCTCTTCCTTCAGGATAGTGAATTATATGGAGAATATTTTCCAGGAGACAAAACTGTGGACCACCTCTGAGTCTACAGATGTGTCTATTCAGTGGGAAATAATGTGCTAGATATTATTGCACATTACACATGTTATACATATCACTCATGTTAGACACTCCTGTAAATGCTGATATTATTTTTATGTATTAATACTTGTCTATGATCTAAGAATACAGTGGGAAAAATTCAGATTCAGTGCCCCAATAGACTCTCATATCATCTAAGGTATTTTTGTGTGAATGTTTGTGTGTGTGTGTGTGTGTGTGTGTGTGTGTGTGTGTGAGTGAGAGAGAGTATACAGTACCAACACCTGTGAATACAAGTATGCATAGAAGAATGGGCACTGTGCAGAGGTCAGAGATCAATATCATCTGCATTATTTAAGTTTCTCTCAGTTGTAATTTGTTAGAAAGTCTTTCACTGAACCCAGAGCTGATCAGTTCAGTTATGGAGACTAGGAAATGGTTGGAAAATCTTTTCCCAACCCTAAACTCTGAGGTAATGTCTGTCTTTGAAGCTAAGATATGTTTCTTTTTTTGCAGCAGAAGGATGGATTCTGTCTTCCTATCCATTCTGTTAGCCTGTAGGACTATAGCTCTATAATAGAGATTGAAGTCAGGGATGCTGATGCCTCCAGATGTTGCTTTGTTGAACAGGGTTGTTTTGGCTATCCTATGTCTTTTGTTATTCCATATAAAGTTGAGTATTATTCTTTCAAAATCTATGAAGACTTGTGCCAGTATTTTGATGGGGATTGTGTTGAATCTGTGGATTACTTTTGGCAAGATTTCCATTTTTACTATGTTGATCCTACCTATCCAAGACCATGGGAGATCTTTCCATTTTTGGTATCTTCTTTAATTTCTTTCTTTAAAGACTCAAAGTTACTGCAATACAGGTTTTTCACTTGTTTGCTTAGAGTTATCCCCAGATATTCTATGTTGTTTGGGGCTATTGTAAAGGGTGATGTTTCTCTGATTTCTTTCTCAGCCCATTTATCATCTGTATATAATAGGGTTACTTATCTTTTTTTAAGTTAATCTTGTATTCTGCCACTTCGATGAAGGTGTTTATCAACTGTAGGAGTTACCATGTAGAGTTTTCAGGTCACTTATGTAACCTATCATATCATCTGCTGTAGGAGGAAGTCTATGCCGCCATTAAACATGTGACTTACTAAGTCTATGCCGCCATTAAACATGTGACTTACTAGAGGCGCATACAGATGAGGTAATAAAAGGGCGGTTTACTATACCGCTAACCACACCCACTTTAGGCAGGACTAAAGACGTATACGGCTGGACGTAAAGATGTATACGTACGTAGGCGGAACTACGTCACTAGCCAGGCCCACTTTTGGGCATGGCTAGGGGGCGTTACGGGGGAAGGCATAAAAGACAGTGCACAGGAAGTCTCGCTCTCTTTTCCTGGAGATCGGCTTCCGGTCCGGCAGCTAGCTGAAAAACTGCTCCTCTGGGTTTGGTATCTTGTGAGTAATTTTCTACATTAAATACTTAGCTTTACTGTCAGTAATTGTGTGTCGCGTATTGTTACAGCGTCCGTTAAAGCCTACAGTTTGGTGGCAGCGGTGGGATTGGAATCCGGACCCAGGCACACGTGGAATCTCCTTTAGCTAAGTTCCTCACCACTTCGCTCGGCAAGGCACGATTCCTGCAGCCAGGAACCAGCACCTCCTACCTGCCGGTAAGGTTAGGCGGTATTCCAAGATTTCTCTTGTGGCCACGTGCTGTTTTACTGGCGGCCTGCTGACTCCGGCCACGTGCTCTTTCACTGGCAGCCTGTTGATTTCGGCCTGAATTACTCCATTGGTAACAAACGTAACTGCTTTATACAATGTCAACAGCTAACACTATGATGCAGGATGTTAAGAATTTTCTTGTTTTTTGTGTGGATGGGATTTTAGAAAGGGTTGAGGACCTACCTGAAAGGTACTTCCTACCCACGATGGTGATTATTAGCTTCATAATCAATATAATTTTGTTAATGAAATGGCTCAAAAATAGGAATAAACTTATACAGGTCACACAGTCATCGCAGGATAGTTTTGAAATCTTAATACAAAGGATTCAGGAAGTGCAAAATTCATTGCAGGAGAGTAAGAAAGGGTTGGTAGATAATATTCAGGATATTAAAAATGATAATGTAGGTCTGACGAACAGATTTAAAGAGACGGAACACAAAATTGAATTACTATCAGGAAAAATGTGTTCCACAGAGAGAATTGAAAAATTGGAACATAATGTGGAAACATTTAACGAAAAACACGGTTCCATGTTTGATGATTTCACTAGCAAATTACAAAGACTGGAACATAAAATTGAAATGCTAGCAGAAAAGAATTGTTCCATGTCTGAGAGCAATGATAAACTAACTGATAGAATATCATTTGTAGAAGGCAGTTTACATGCTATTGAGGTACTTGCTAAGGATGAGAATATTAGAAATTTGGAATCACATGTAAATGATGAATGTAAAAAAATGAAAGATTCCATGACGTCCTTAGAAAATTATTTGTCCCAAGAACTTCAAGAGCTCAGAGAAACAATGATGAATAGACTGCAGGATTTAGAAGACGCTCAATCTGATACTTCAGAATCAGAAATACAGGCAACAGGTCAGGACAGGAGTTTCCCAAAGCTTCTCAAATGCCGGAATGATTTCCCTAAGGTTGCTATGCGTTCCTCTATGGTTTTTCCAGTATCTGTATCAGAAAAACCAGCAACGAAAAAACAATCAAATGGTCCCATTGCTTATCACTGGGAGCCTATACAGATGAAGGATCTAAAAAATATTAAGGAGGCCATTGTCATGTATGGTCTTCATTCTCCCTTTGTCAGAGAGCTCCTAACCTCATGGGCTACTGTAAATAAAGTAACCCCAAAAGACTGGGCCCAATTAGCCTCTGCAGTGCTCGAAAATTCTTGTCAAATTCAATGGAGAGCTTTATGGAGGCAAGAAGCAAAAGCAATAGAAATTCAGGAATTACAGAACGGTCATGAAGTACCCCAAGACAAGATTCTTGGGGAGGGTCCTTATGCTGACACGCAGGTTCAATCTGCATATGACGAGCACATGTTGTCTTTGTGCCGTACAGCTGCTTTAAATGCCTTGGATAAGGTTTGTGAAACAGGAGAGATAATGCAACCCTACACCAAGGTATTACAGGGCCCAAGGGAAAGGTTCACTGAATTTTTAGAGAGATTATCCAGAGCAGTAGAAGTACAGGTAGCGAACCCAGAATCCAGGCGTCTTCTTATAGAATCTTTGGCGTATGAGAACGCGAATCCTCAATGCAGGCAGGTAATTTGGCCATTAAAAATAAGATCAGCGCCATTGGAGGAATGGGTCCTACATACAGCGAACCTGGAATGTAAAAGTCAGGATACAGGAGCTTGGGTAGGTGAAGCTATTTCTACAAGCTTGAGGAGGCACCAGGATGCCAAATACCCTACCTGTGATGATATAGAGGCATGGGTAGGGAAGGCAATCTCAAAGAATTTAAATAGGCGTAAAGATGCAAAATGCTTTAACTGTGGTAGAATAGGACATCTTAGTAGGAACTGTAGACAACGCATTCCTAGAAATAATGCTTTTACCAGGAATGCATCAAACAGAAGGCCTAAGCCTCCTGGTCTATGCAGGAGGTGTGGGAAGGAGCGCCATTGGACTGATGAATGCTTTTCCACAATAGACAGACAAGGTAGATCTTTACAGCAGGGAAACGGGGTTCTGGGGCTCAATGGAGCCCCGAAAAGGAAGATTATCCGGTCATTCCCAGTGACAGTGGAGGACAGCCTCTCCCAGGACAATTAGAAGATCCACTGCCCATTGTAAATAATACGGCACTGGATAATACATTAGCTCCAGAGGATGAATCAATTACATCAGGAGGAGATACAAAACATATATTTTGGCAAACTTCTATACAATATCATAGACCCAAACTTCCGGTTAAGGTAAATAATAGGGTGATTTATGGATTACTGGACACCGGAAGTGATGTCACTATCCTTAATCAGCAGTCCTGGCCACACAACTGGGCTTTAAAAGAGGTTAATGTTCAATTCTTAGGGATTGGAACCCTATCTGAAGTTAAACAGAGTGTAAGATGGATTGACTTTATTGGGCCAGAAGGACAGAGAGGAAGGTTAAAGCCATATGTTGCAGATATTGCTATAAACCTCTGGGGTCGTGATCTAACTCCAGCAATGGAATACGCAGATTAAAATTCCTCCTGTATCAGCTAGGAATTATAGACAAGCTCTTAGTGGTAGTAAGAATATAGTAAGACAGTACAGAAAACAGATGCCAAATGTACAGGCTGTACAGAAGCAACATGCTAGTGCCAAACCTACAGAGCAACCGAAAGCTCTACCATTAAAATGGCTGACAGATGAACCCGTCTGGGTGGGTCAATGGCCTATGACATCTGAGAAGTTAGAGGCTTTGGAGAAGTTAGTTCAGGAACAGCTAGATGCTGGACATATTGAGGAATCAACTAGTGCATGGAATTCGCCTGTTTTTGTTGTCAAGAAGAAGTCTGGTAAGTGGAGAATGGTTACTGATCTTAGAGCCATCAACAAGGTAATTCAGCCTATGGGGTCTCTACAACCTGGGATGCCGTTACCTTCTCTAATTCCTAAGGATTGGCCAATTATAGTTATAGACTTAAAAGATTGTTTCTTCACCATACCGCTACAAGAAAACGACAGAGAAAAGTTCGCCTTCACAGTACCTACCTATAATAATTCCCGTCCGGTACAGAGATTCCAGTGGAAGGTACTACCTCAAGGTATGTTAAACAGTCCAACTTTGTGTCAATATTTTGTGAATAAACCTCTAGAAATAATTCGTAAAAAATTTCCACATTCGTTAATATATCATTATATGGATGACATATTATTGTCTGATTCAAATAAGGATACTTTGGAAAAGATGTTTGAGGCAGTAAAGGAAATTTTGCCTCGCTGGGGATTACAAATTGCCCCAGAAAAAATACAAAGAGGAGATTCTATTAACTATTTAGGTTATAAAATAGATGCTCAGAAAATTAGACCACAGAAAGTACAGATCAGAAGAGATCGTTACCGGACTCTTAATGATCTTCAAAAACTATTAGGAGAAATCTCTCAATTACAGACGATTATTGGTGTAGAAGGGCATGATTTAAAACACCTGAAAATGGCTTTAAAAGGAGATAAAGACCTAAACAGCCCACAAGTACTATCAGCTGAGGCTGAAAAAGAATTAGAATGGGTAGAAAAGAGAATATTAGAAGCACATGTGGACCGTGTGGATCCAAATCTGGACTGTATTCTGGTTATTTTACCATCTAGAGAATACCCCTCAGGAATATTAATGCAGAGGGACGACATCATTCTAGAATGGGTATTTCTGCCACATAAACAGAATAAAAAATTGAAAACCTATATAGAAAAGGTCTCAGATTTGATATTAAAAGGTAAATTAAGGCTTCGTCAACTGACTGGGAAAGACCCAGCTGAAATTATTGTACCTTTAACGAATGAGGAAATTTCCTCCTTATGGAAGGATAATGAGTATTGGCAAATAGCTTGCAGTGACTTTTTGGGAAGTATTAGTAATAACTATCCCAAAACAGAGAGAATCAAATTCATAAAGAAAACAATTTGGATTCTTCCACGTATCGTGAGGCAAACACCTATTTCTGGAGTTCTTACCTTCTACACGGATGCAAACAAATCAGGTAAAGCAGGGTATAAATCAGGAAAAATAAGTAAAGTAGTTCAAAGCCCTTACAACTCCGTACAAAAGGCAGAGTTATATGCCATTCTCATGGTACTTAAAGACTTTACAGAGCCTCTCAATATAGTCACGGATTCTCAGTATGCAGAAAGAGTTGTCCTGCACATTGAGACTGCAGAATTTGTTCCTGATAATACAGAATTAACCTCATTGTTTTTACAATTGCAGGAAATCATCAGAAACAGGACTCATCCTATATATATAACACACATCAGATCCCATACAGGTCTGCCAGGTCCTCTGGCACAAGGCAATGATGAAATTGATCGTTTATTAGTAGGTAATGTGTTGGAAGCTTCAGAATTTCATAAGAAACACCATGTTAACAGCAAAGGTTTAAAGAAGGATTTTTCTATCACCTGGCAACAAGCCAAAGAAATAGTAAGAAATTGTCCCAGTTGCTCATTGTACAATCAAACTCCATTACCAGCAGGTTGTAATCCTAAAGGTGTTCACAGAAATGAACTTTTGCAAATGGATGTATTTCACTTCCCAGAATTTGGCAGTTTGAAATATGTACACCATACTATAGACACGTACTCAGGCTTCCAATGGGCTACTGCCCTCAGCTCTGAAAAAGCTGACTCTGTTATTACACACCTCTTAGAGGTAATGGCTGTTATGGGTATACCTAAAACAATAAAAACTGACAATGGTCCAGCATATGTCTCCAGTAAATTGGAACAATTCTTCAAATATTATAATATAAAACATGTAACTGGTATACCTTACAATCCCACAGGACAAGCAATAATTGAAAGGTCTAACCGAACCTTAAAAGAGATGCTTCATAAACAGCCAGGGAAAACAAAGACACCTAGACACAGGTTACACAATGCTTTACTAACGTTGAATTTTCTTAATGCTGATGAAAAAGGACAAACTGCAGCAGAAAGACACTGGACTACAGAGAAGACTTCTGAACTGAACCAACCGGTGTATTTTAAGGATGTTATGACCTCAGTCTGGAAACCAGGATATGTGTTACGTTGGGGAAGGGGTTATGCTTTTGTTTCCACAGGAGAAGAAAAGGTTTGGGTTCCATCAAAATTAATTAAAATTCGATCAGAACAGAAAACATCTCAGGAGGAGGAAGATAACAGCCCATCTACAAATTCATAGTCCACCATGGGTAAAGTGACCTCCTAAAAGGAAAGAGAAGTGTTTTGTTTTTTGTATTCACAGGTAAACTCAGCAAAGAATACTGGACTTATGGATTCCTGTAGAAGAATGAATAGCTACCCTGAGGACCATCAAACAAACAGTATCTCACTGTGTGGTATCAAAGTCTAAATCTCTCTATATTGTTTTTTCATAGTACCCTTTTATCTTTATTTCTTCACATACCTCAGTTCCCATTCATTTAACTGAAGCTGGCTTTGGAGTTGGATTGGCTCTCCTACTCTAAACCCAAGCATATTATTTAAATACAATTCAGAATTTCTGTATTATATCAAAGAGCCATTGATATAAGACAGAAGAAATAAAATGAGGGACTGTTATCTGTGGATTTCTTTTTCTGAACAGTCTAATTTCCTCCAGGTTTTCCATCTTCCCTATTGTCACCTCTTCTGTATGCATACATATGAAAGTTAAAATATTTCTTTGTTAACAGTAATGTTTGAGTTTTCCAGAGAACAAGGGATTTCCTGACAGCAATCTTCAACTGCTTCCGAAAGAGAATGAGGATCCACTTCCTTGACTTCACCTGATTCGACTGGAGGCATCTGAATTGCCCCACATCATTGACTCCACCTGACAAGCACTATCCTGAAACTGGCTTGAAACTACATCACTCTACACAACTCCAGATCAAGAAACTGAAACGGCACATTTTCTACAATCTGGCCAGAGCTTCAGATGAGAGCTTCAATCAACACTAGAACCCTAGTCAGGAACTTCAATCAAGCATCTCCTGCCATACTGAGACTGTCTGATCTACTGAGATTTTGTTATACTAACATTTTCTTTTCACAGGTCCCCATGAGATTATCATCGTCCCATCTCAGCAGGAAGTAGTTTTGAGAATTCCACGCCCCCTCTCCCTACTATTGATATTATAAGATAGTTTACACCTGTTAGTGTTAGTTTTCAATTATTTTAGAGTTGGGATTGGAAGGAGGTGTTCATATTTGGGTGTTTCTTTCAGATAAGTTTAGGTTTAGATAGAAGTTTGATACATCTTGTTCATGGACACAAGTTAGTTGTCCTTTTTTAGACTAAAAGGGGAATTGTAGGAGGAAGTCTATGCCGCCATTAAACATGTGACTTACTAGAGGCACATACAGATGAGGTAATAAAAGGGCGGTTTACCACACCGCTAACCACACCCACTTTAGGCAGGACTAAAGATGTATACGGCTGGACGTAAAGATGTATACGTACGTAGGCGGAACTACGTCACTAGCCAGGCCCACTTTTGGGCATGGCTAGGGGGCGTTACGGGGGAAGGCATAAAAGACAGCGCACAGGAAGTCTCGCTCTCTTTTCCTGGAGATCGGCTTCTGGTCCGGCAGCTAGCTGAAAACTGCTCCTCGGGGTTTGGTATCTTGTGAGTAATTTTCTACATTAAATACTTAGCTTTACTGTCAGTAATTGTGTGTCGCGTATTGTTACAGCGTCCGTTAAAGCCTACAATCTGCAAGTAGTGAAACTTTGACTTCTTTTCCAATTTATATCCCCTTGATCTCCTTTTGTTGTCTTATTTCTCCAGTTAGAACTCCAAGTATAATATTAAAGAGATATGGAGAGAGCCTTGTCTTGTTCCAGATTTTAGAGGACACACATTGAGTTTCTCACCATTTAGTTTGGTGTTAGCTGTTGGTTTACTTTATATTGCTTTTATTGTGTTCAGATATGTTCCTGTTATCCCTGATATCTCCAGGACATTTATCATGAAGGGATGATGGATTTTGTCAAAGGCTTTTTCAACATCATGTGAGATGATCATGTGGTTTTTCAGTTTGTTTATGTGGTGGATTACATTGATAGATTTTCATGTGGTGAACTATCCCTGCATCACTGGGATGAAGCCTACTTGATCATGGTGGATGATTTTTCTGATGTCTTCTTGGATTCAATTTGCTAGTATTTTATTGAGTATTTTTGAATGAATGTTCATGAGGGATATGTAGTTCTCTTTCTTAGTTGTGTCATTGTGTGGCTTTGGGACCAAGGTAATTGCGACCTGGTAAAAAGAGATTGGCAGTGAACCTTCTGCTTCTATTGTGTGGAATGCTTTGTGGAGTATTGGAATTAGCTCTTCTTTGAATTTCTGATAGAATTCTTTACTGAAGTCATCTGGGCCTGGAATTTTTTTGGTTGGGAGACTTTTGATGACTGCTTCTATTTCATTAGGAGTTATTGGTCTGTTAAGATTCCTTATCTGTTCTTGATTTAATTTTGGTAAGTGATATCTATCCAGAAATTTGTTCATTTGCTTTAAATTTTTGAATTTTGTGGAGTACATGTTTTCAAAGTATGACGTGAAGATTATCTGGATTTCCTCAGTGTCTGTTGTCATGTCCCCCTTTTAATTCCTGATTTTGTTAATTTACATGTTCTCTCTCTGCCTTTTGGTTAGTTTGGATAAAGGTTTGTCTATAATGTTGATTTTCTCAAAGACCCAACTCTTTGTTACATTGATTCTTTGTGTTGTTTTCTTTGTTTCAAATTTATTGATTTCAGCCCTCACTTTGATTATTCTAATGTTGATTGAAGCTCTTGTCTGAAGCTCTGGCCAGATTGGAGGAAGTACACCATATCAGTTCATTGGTCCAGAGTTGTGCCAAGCGATGTAGTTCCAAACCAGTTTCAGGAAGGTACTAGTCAGGTGGAGTCGATGATGTGGGTCAGTTCAAATGCATCAAGTCAAATTGGGTAGAGTTGGATGAAGTGGGGCCCCAACTTCTTTCCGAAGTGTTTGAAGAATGCTGTTAGAAAACTCCTTGTTCTCTGGAAAATACAAACATTAATGTTAACAGAGAAATTTTCAACTTTTATGTGTATGCTTACCAGGAAAGGCAACAATAAGGAAGATAGAAAACATAAAGGAGATTAGACTTTCAGAAAAGGAACAAAATATAAACAGATGACAGTCCCTAGCTTTGTTTTCTTCTATCTTGTACCAATGGCTCTTTGATATAATAGAGAAATTCTGAATCTTATTTTAACAATGTGCTTGAATTTAGAGGAGGAAAGCCAATCCAACTCCAAAGCCAGATTCAGTAAAATGAGTTGGGACTAAATATTAAGAAGCAAGGAGAAATGGATATTATAAGAACAAGATAGAGAGATTTAGACACTGATATCACACAGTGGATTATTGTTTGTTTGATGGTCCTCAGGGTAGCTATCCATTCTTCTTTAGATATCCATATGTCCAGTATTTTTCACTGTTTGGAACTGAATTTTCCTGTGAAGACAAAAACAAAACACTTCTCTTTCCTTCTATTAGGTCTTCTTACACATAGTAGAATATGACCTTGTAGATGAGCTGTCATCTTTCCTCCTCTTAGGGCTTCTTCTGTTCGGATCGAATCTTGATTAATTTTGATGGAATCCAAAGTTTTTCTTCTCCTGTGGAAACAAAGGCAAAACCCCTTCCCCAATATAACACATATCCTGGTTTCCAGACTGAGGTCATAACATCCTTGAAACACACTGGTTGGTTTAGTTCAGAAGTTGTTTCTGTAGTCCAGTGTCTTTCTGCAGCTGCTTGTCCTTTTTCATTAACATTAAGAAAGTTCAACGTTAGTAACGCATTATGTAATCTGCGTTTGGGGGTCTTTGTTTCCCCTGGCTGTTTATGAAGCATTTCTTTTAAGTTGCGGTTATATCTCCCAACCACTGCTTGTCTTGTAGGATTGTGAGGTATACCAGTTACATGTTTTATGTTATAATATCTGAAAAACTTTTCCAATTTTCTGGAGACATATGCTGGAGCATTGTCAGTTTTTATTTGTGCAGATATACCGTAACAGTCATCACCTCTAAGAGGTGTGTGATAACAGAATCAGCCTTTTCAGAGCTGAGGGAAGTAGCCCATTGGAAGCCTGAGAACGTGTCTATGGTATGGTGTACATATTTCAAACTTCCAAAATATGGAAAGTGAAATACATCCATTTGCCAAATTTAATTTCTGCAAATAGCTTTGGGATAACTGCCTGGTGGTGTGGAGTTTGATTATACAATGAACAGGTGGGACAGTTTCTTGCTGTTTCCTTGGCTTTTTGCCAAATGATATATAAATCCTTCTTTAAGCCTCTGCTGTTGACATGGTGTTTCTTATGAAATTCTGAAGCTTCCAACATACCTCCAATGAATAACAATCAATCTCATCATTGCCTTGTGGCAGACACTTATGGGATCTGATGTGTGTTATATACATAGGATGAGTTCTATTTCTGGTGGTTTCCTGTAATTGTAAAAACAGTGAGGTTAATTCTGTGTCATCAGAAACAAATTCTGTAGTCTCGATGTGTAAAACGACTCTCTCTGCATACTGAGAATCCATAACTATATTTAGAGGCACTGTAAAGTCTTTAAGTACCATGAGAATGGCATACAACTCTGCCATTTGTACAGAATTGTAAGGGCTTTTAACTACTTTACTTATATTTCCTGATTCATAGCCTGCCTTACCTGACTTGTTTGCATCAGTATAGAATGCCCCTCTCTGATAATGATTTTGACGACTATGTTATATACCATCCTAGTACCTCCATCCAGTGACAGATGGAAGCAGAGGCAGACAACCACAGCTAAACACTGAACTGAACTCCTGGAACCCAGTGACAGAGAGGGAGGACTGATGAGCAAATGGGGCAAGATTGGGCCGGTGAAACCCAGAGAAACAGCTAACCTGAACAAGGGGGAGCTCTTGGACCCAAGACTGATGGCTGAGAGGCCAGCATGGGACTGATCCAGACTCCTTGAATGTTGGTGTCAGTTAGGAGACCTAGGCAATCTATGGGGCTTTGGATAGTAGATAGTATTTATCCCTGGCACACAAATGGACTTTGGGTGCCTATCCCACAATGAAGGATGTTCTCTCAATCTGGACACTTGGGGGAGGGCCTAAGCCCTTCCCCAGAATGAAATGACAGACTCTAGATATCCCCTACAGAGGGCATTGCCCTCCCAGGGGAATGGAGTGGGGATTGGATGGGGGGTAGGGGGCCAGGGAAGTGGGTATGGAGGGAAGAGAGAGGAAGCTGGGACTGACATGGGAAGCAAGCTTGTTTCTAATTTAAATATATTATAGAAAATGTTAAAAATCTCCAGAGATAGGCATAGAAGAATCCAAATTGTTTTCTTTATGAATTTGATTCTCTCTGTTTTGGGATAATTGTTACTTATTTAAGTTCCCAAAAAGTCACTGCAAGCCCTTTGCCAATATTCATTATCCTTCCATAAGGAGGAAATTTTCTAACTTGTTAAGGGTACAACAATCTCTGCTGCATCCTTTCCAGTTAGTTGACAAAGCCTTAACTTGCCTTTTAGTATCAAATCAAAGATCTTTTCTATATATATCATCAGTTTTTAAATTCTGTTTATGTGGCAGAAATACCCATTCTAGTATTATGTCTTCCCTTTGCATTAATATTCCAGAGGGGTATTCTCTAGATGGCAAAATAATCAGAATGCAGTTCAGTTTTGGATCCACACAGTCCACATGTGCTTCCAATATTCTTTGTTTTTCCCATTATAATTCTTTTTCAGCCTCAGCTGATACTATTCTAGGACTTTTAAAGTCCTTGTCTCATTTTAGGGCCATTTTCAGGTGTTTTAAATCATGCCCTTCTACTTCAATAATTTTCTGTAGTTGAGAAATTTCTCCTAGTAATTTTGAAGATCATTAAGAGTCTGGTAACAATCTCTGCTGATCTGTACCTTTTGCTGTCTAATTTTCTGTAAGTCTATTTTATAGCCTAAATAATTATTAGAATCTCCTCTTTGTATATTTTGTGGGGCAATTTGTAATCCCCAGTGAGGTAAAGTTTTCTTTACTGCCTCAAACATCTTTGTAACATACCCTTTTTTGAATCAGCCAACAATATATCATCCATATGATGATAGATTATTGAGTGTGAACATAGGTTACTAATTATTTCCAAGGATTTTTGCACAAAATACTGACACAAAGTCGACTATTTAACATTTCTTGTGGCAACACCTTCCACTGAAATTTCTGTACTGGTTGAGAATGGTTATAGGTAGGCACTGTGAAAGCTAATTTATCCCTATCTTTTTCTTGTAAAGGTATAATGAAGAAGCAATCTTTTAAATCTATAAATATAATTGTCCATCCTTTAGGAATCAGAGAAGGTAATGGCATCAAATGCTGTAGAGAACCCATAGGCTGAATTCCCTTGTTTATAGCTCTTAGATCAGTAACCATTCTCTATTTCCCAGACGTCTTTTTCATAACAAATACAGGAGAATTCCATGGACTGGCAGATTCTTCAATATGTCCAGCATTCGGCTATTCCTGAACTAACTTTTCTAAAGCCTCTAACTTCCCAGAGGCCATTGCCATTGCCCTACACAGACAAGTTTATCTGTTAGCCATTTTAAGGGTAGTGCTTTTGGTTTCTCTGTAGGTGTTTTGTTAGCATCCTGTAACTGTACAGCCTGTATGTTCTGCGACTGCTTAATGTAGTGCCTTAAAATATTATTTCTACCACTAAGAGCTTGTTTATGATTCATATCTGACACAGGATGAATGTTAATCTGGGTATTCCATTGCTGTAATAAATCAGCACCCCTGAGATTTATAGCAAATTGGCAACATATGTCCTCAATCTCCCTCTTTGTCCTTCTTGTGCAATACACTCTACCCATCTAGTACTTTTTCTTACTTCAGATAGGGTCCTTATCCCTAACAATTGGACATTAACAACTTGTAAAGGCCATGTTTTAGGTCACTTTCCTGAATAATAATAGAAACATCTGAACCTGTGTCAAGCAAACCTTCCCAAATAATGTTATTTACTTGTACTTTTAATTTTGGCTTCCTGTCATTGATAGAAGTCTGCCAAAATACACATTTTTTCATTTCCTCTAGTATAGACTGGTTCATCCTCAATAACTAATCTGTCATTCACAGAGCCATTTGTCTTTACAATAGGTAGTGGATCTTCTAATTGTCCTAAGAGAAATCTTCTTCTACAGTGACTGGGAATGACCAGACCACTTTTGACATGGAGGCCTTTGAAAGTCCCCTTGATGTATTTCCTGATTGTAAAGTGTTACCTTGTTTGTCCATGGTTGACCTACATTCGTTGGTCTAGTGTCGGCCCTTGGTACATCTCCTATACGAACCAGAATTCTGAGGCCTTCTGTTTGAATCATTCCTAAGAGAAGTATTATTTCTAGGAATGTTTTGTCTACAGTTCCTACTCAGATGTCCTATTCGACGACTGTTAAAACATCTGGTGTTATGATGTCTTTTTAAATTTCTGGAGATTGCTTTTCCAATGCAAGTCTGTATATCCTCACGGTTAGAACATTTTCATCTTGGTGCATCTTTAAGCCTTTAGAACTGGCCTCTCCTACCCAGGTTCCTGTCTCTGGATCATTATACTCAATATTAGCTGTATATTTTTGCTTTTTTCGAGACAGGGTTTCTCTGTATTGTTTTGGAGCCTGTCCTGGAACTCGCTCGGTAGACCAGGCTTGGTCTCGAAATCACAGAGATCCGCCTGCCTTTGCCTCCCGAGTGCTGGGATTAAAGGCGTGCAACACCACCGCCCAGCTGGATTTGTACTCTTATAAGCTAAAAATTCTATAAGGAGTCGCCTAGTATTTGAATCAGTTACCTATAAGTTTACTGCTCTGGATAATCTTTGTAAGAATTCAGAAAACCTTTCTCTAGGAGCCTGTACCAATTTTGAATATGGTTCAACTTTTCCTCCTCATTCATGAACCTTATTCAAAGCATTTAGAGCTGCTGTATAACATAAAGAAGGTGTGTGTTCATCAAATCCAGCTTGGGCCTGTGGATCAGCAAGTTCACCTTCACCAGTAACCTTATCTTGGGAAGTTAATTGCATGCTTGGTGAATACCGAGCAGGCAGTGGCTGTGGCAAACACGTGCCAAGGGAAGCACTCTGATGGCCATGCTGGGACCCAACAGAAGCAGACACATGCTCTACCGCCTGCAGCAGGAACGTGCACTCAGTAGCAGGCAGCTAGCAGCAGGACATGTGCTTTGTGACAGGTAAGACAGGCCAGACACAGTGTGAAGCTGAGAGAGACAGCATCACCCTGGGCACAGTCTATAGCAGAGCTGCAGCTGTGACAGGGCTGGGGAAAGGTAGTGAAAAGCTGCATAGCACAGCTTTCAGGAATCTGCAGAGCTAGTCCTGCAGTGTAAACAGGGCTAAGCTTACCTTTGAATTTCTGGGGATGCAAAGCGGTCAGAGGCATTCTGCTTTCCATGGTCTGGCATTCTTTGGCATGACTGTGGCACAGTATGCCAGACAGGCAGCAGTGGGGTCTCCCGGGGGGCTCGTCTCCCCGAGCCTGAGTTTTGGGGACTGGGTAAAAACTTCTGACACCAGCTGAAGAGATAATCAATGCAATGGGGAAAAATATTTTTTATTAACAGGAGAAAGTGCTTACATACAAGCTGGGAAGATCAGAAGCATGGCCAGCTTCCAAGAGAGACTGCTTTTGCTTTTCCTCTCTTTTATATACCATGTGTCCATCTCCTGTGCACAACCCTTGGGGCATGGACAGTATTGTGGGCTCACCCCTACAGTGATCTGATAAGATACAGGGGGTTATTCCATTTTTTTGTACTGTTGAGGTTTGCTATGTTGTCAAGTATGTCATCGATTTTAGAGAAGGTCCCATGTTGGCGCTGAGAAGAAGGTATATTCTTTTGTGTTTGAATGGAATGTTCTACAGATGTCTGTTAATCCCAATTGGGTCATAATTTCTGTTAGTTCCTTTGTTTCTTTGTTAAGTTTCTGTGGTGGTCCTGTCTAGTGGTGGGAGTAGGGTGTTGAGGTCTCCCACTATAGCTGTGTGAGGTCTAATGCTTGATTTGAGTTTTAGTAATGTTTCTTTTATGAATGTGGGTGCCTTTGTATTTGGGGCATAGATGTTCAGAATGGCCTTAACTCACCCATAAAAAGACACAGGCTAACAGAATGGATTCGAAGACAGAACCCATCCTTCTGCTGCATACAAGAAACACACCTCACCATCAAAGACAGACATTACCTGAGAGTTAAAGGTTGGGAAAAGATTTTCCAATCAAATGGACCCAAGAAACAAGGAGGGTAGCAATCCTAATATCTAACAAATTAGACTTTAAAATAAAATCAATCAAAAGAGATGAAGGAGGTCATTACATACTCATCACAAGAGAAATCAACCAAAATGAAGTTTCTATTCTATTCTATTTGTTAATTTGCATGTTCACTCTCTGCTGTTTGGTAAGTTTGGACAAAGGTTTGTCTATCTTGTTTATTTTCTCAAAGAACCAACTCTTTGTTTCATTGATTATTTGTATTGTCTTCCTAGTTTCTACTTTATTGATTTCAACCCTCAATTTGACTATTTCCTGGTGTCTACTCCTGGGGAAGTTTGCTTATTTGTGTTCTAGAGCTTTCAGCTGTGCTGTTAATTCTTTAGTATAACTATTCTCCAGTTTCTTCATGTGGGCACTTAGGGCTACGAACTTTCCTCTTAGCACTGCTTTCAAAGTGTCCCATAGGTTTGGGTATGTTGTGTCTTCTGTCTCATTGAATTCTAGGAAGTCTTTAATTTTTTTTATTTCTTCTTTGACCCAAGAAGTGTGCAGTTGTGCATTATTAAATTTCCATGAGTTTGTAGGTTTTCTGCAATTTGTGTTGTTGTTGAATTCTAATTTTAAAGCATGGTGGTCTGATAAGATGCATAGAGTTATTCCAATTTTTTTGAAGCTGCTGAGGTTTGATATGTGGTCGATTTTTGAGAAGGTTCCTTCCATGTGTTGGTGGGAAGAAGGTATATTCTTTTTTATGTGGATGAAATGTTGTATAGATGTCTGTTAATCCCAATTGGGTCATTACTTCTATTAGTCCCTTTGCTTCTTTGTTGAGTTTCTGTCTGGTATCTAGTACTTTGTTTCACTTGAGATAGTGTCCTGTTTCCTAAAAATTGAACATTTTCTTCTTTTAAAGGCCCACTTAAGGGGCCAATTTTTTGAGTTATTATGGTGACAATAACTCCAGTGTCTAGAATCCCAAAATATCTTATTATTCATTTTAACTGGTAATTTGGGTCTGTGATCCTGTACAGAAATTTGCCAAAATATGCATTTTTGGTTTCCTCTAGTATCAACTGGTTTCTCCTCAATAAGTAATCTGCATCTATAGTGCCATTAGTCTTTACAATAGGCAGTGGATCTTCTAATTTCTCTGAATGAAATCTTCCTCTACAGTAACTGGGAATGTCTGGACCACTTTTGATATGGGGACCTTCGAGACGCCCCTTGAGAAGTTTCCCGATTGTGCAGGGTTACCTTGTTTGTCTGTGGTCCAGTGTCTGCCTTTGCTACATCTTCTACACAAACAACAAGGCTGAGGACTTCTGTTTGAAGCATTCTTGGGAGAAGCATTATTTCTAGGAATGCGTTGTCTACAGTTCCTTCTCAGATATCCTATTCTATCACGGTTAAAACATCTAGTGTTTTGATGTCTTTCTAAACTTCTGGAGATCCCTTCCCCAAACCAGGTCTGTATCTCCTCATGGTTAGGCCATTTGTCATCTTGATGTTTCTTTAAGCCTTTAGAAATGGCCTCTTCTACCCAGGTTCCTGTCTGCAGACCACTATTGTCAATATTAGCTATTACAAGACCTGTTCATCCAATGGTGCCGATCTGATCCTTAATGACCACAGTACCTGTTTGCCTTGTGGGTTTGTATTATCATAAGCTAAAGATTCTGTCAGATGTCACCTAGTATTTTAATCAGTTACCTGTAAGTCTACTGCTCTGGATAGTCTTTGTAAGAATTTAGAGAACTTTTCTCTAGGACCCTGTACCACCTTTGAATATGCCCCAACTTTTTCTCCTGGTTCATGAACCTTATTTAAAGCATTTAGCACTGCTGTATGGCATAAAGAAGAAACTGTATGTTTGTCAAAACCAGCTTGGGCAAATTTACCTTCACCTAGCATCTTACTTTGGGAAGTTTAAAGCCTTGTTTCAAGCCTTGAAGTTCGAGGGCCTTGGCCTCCTGTCTCCACAAAGCCTTCCATTATATTGGGGAAGACTGGTCCAGCATCGCTGATATTAAATTATGCTAATCTGTGGGAGTTATTTTGGTTTTTTTTGCCCAGGAACTCAACAATTCTTTCACTTAGGGGCTGTGAACCCCATAAGCTACGATAGCTTGCTTGATTTCTTGTAGAACTTTCATAGGAATATGTTCTCACTGGTAAGTGGTGGACCCATTTTGATTCCTCCATGATGCTGGCCTTTCTGTCACTGTTATTGGAATGTCCACTTTAGGAAGGTCTCCTAGGAATCTAGTAGATATACCTCTTTCATTGCCTGGTGGCCTAGTGGCTAGTGCCTCAGTGTCTGATGTTCCAGATGGTGAATCTTCTAAGCATTGTAATTATGTGACCATGTCATCTCTGAGGGCTTGGATTTCCTGCATCAAGAATTGTTCTAATGAGTTTATAAGATCCTTGGACTGGTCAGTCAAGTGTGATTCCAAGCCCTTCATACCATCATCCCTAAAGTCTCTAAATGTGTCTATTTTGCCTTCTAGAAATATTATCCTGTCTGCTAGATGCTCACTGTCTTCAGACACAGAGTGAATTGTCCCTGCTAATTTTGTAAGTTATTCTTGGCTGGACTCTATCTTAGTCATAAATGCAGTAGACATTGGATTAAATGTGTCTCGAAGGTTGTTCTGATTAAGTACCAAATTATCTGTTTTGGTGGCTAAATCTGCTTTTTCCTGAAGAACCTGAAGCTTTTACTCTAACTTTGAATCATTTTTACAATTTGTCTATTATCTGTCTGTTTACTCAGTCTCTTCCATGTGATTACATATATTAGAACACTAACTGCGAGCATGAGACACAAATGCATTTGAAATAGATCATAATTGTCTTTTAATACATAATGCATAGCATTGGCAACGAGATACCTAATGTTCTATAATGTTAAATTATCTGCCATGGTACAATTAGATGTTCTTACCACCAATTATAAATACTGAATTTTAAAAATTACCTCTAGTTGGTTTTGGTCGATGAGAATAATCTTATCTGTAGTTACCATGCTTGGCCAGCAGAAGGCGCATATGTACTGTCAAACACAGTTTCTCTGCAGAAAACCATTTTTTTTTTCCCACCAAAATGACCTGTTAATGCTAACAACAGCCTGTAGAAACATTAACGAACAGATTCCGGGAGGAAAAGGCTTGGGGAGGTTGAGGGACATGTGGCTACAAATAGCCATGAAATCCTATGGATAGAAGGGGGTGGGAAGCGGGCAGGTGCTAGGACTTTGAGCCCAGCCTGTAGCAGCAGCCACAGCAAGCACCATGCACCCGGGGCTTTGTGGTTGGGGTCAGCTGGGCTTTGTGTTCTGACTTCTGCGCTTACCCGTAGCGCTGCTCTCAGCCCAGGGACCTCTTCCCAGACGGTGGTGGCACAGAGCTACTTGTCCCAAGGTGGTGCTGCAGCGGGGCGTGATCGTTCCACGTGATGCAGCAGAAGCAGAGGGAGAAGCAGTGGCTGTTAATGTGGGCTCAAGCACTAGTTAATCCTTTGTCCAAATGTAATTCTCCTTATCAATTGCTTGAGGAAACTAGAAATCATTCTGGGACTGTCACCAGCAGACAGTGATGCTGAGGAGTCTAGTCCTGTGGCCCCTTGCTTCCGTGACTTCACAGTTGTCGCTGCACACACAGCAACACTGTCGCATAGATCTGTGATTGCTTTGACTTCCTTGTAACTCACATATAGTGAGCATCCAGTTGTTTAGACTACTCACATCAGTATACATGAACTACCTTATGGCTTCCTTTACTAACAAATCTTTTTAGTTAAGATATATGTATGTATATATATCTTATATATAGTTAGCATATATATATCTTAGTTAGGATATATGTAACTATGTATATAACTGTTTTTACTTAGTCTTTTAAAATTAGATACATTTTACATCCTTTTATAATTGTATCAAAAGACACGAGTATATTCATGTGTATGTAGCATTAAGACATGTAAGCACATCTGCTTTTTAATTCAAGTTTAAGTGTAAACATGTACTTTAAAAACATTAATATATTTCAACCTCACTTCAAACAGAATCTCTCTGAAATTCCTTCATAAGGCATATGCTAAGAAGTCCAATGTACTTGAGTGAGTTCCTTAGAAGAAATTCTTCAGACTTTATATCCAATAACATCAAATTGCATCCTTAATTGCTGGTCCCATGATGGTATGTATGAAATGTGTGTTTTTGCATGCATTTTTGTGACAGTACGCAGTGAATGAATGTATGAGTCACTGTGTTGCTACCTGTTTGTCATTGTGTATGTCTCTGGGAGAGTTTATGTGTACCTGTATATGTTATTGTGTGTGTACCTTCGTATATTTGTGTTTGTGTGAGTATTTGTGGTTATGCGTGTGTATGTGAGGAGTTGGCTGTATAATGTCTTGGCACATGGCAAGGCTGAGACAGACAGAGATCAGGAAGGTGTATCTGGAGCCATCTTTTATGTACCCACCACTGATGTCTTGCTCCTTATTCACACGCACAGTATCTACACCATTTGTGCTGAGGTTGCAAACTAACCCACAAGGGTCAGTATTTCAAAGAACTCTGTTCTACCATGTGTAGTCAAGAGGACAATATGAAGTCTTGAGGGGTGTTAATGTACATGCCATCATATCAGCTGTGATTTTGTCACTGCCAAAGTCTGTGTGATGTTTTGAAATCTACAAAGAGGTACCCTTTACAGGATGCAGACTGGATTTAGTCGACCATTCAGATCTAAGAGTCTGAAGTCTTCTTATCATACATGAAGAATTATTTTCTCATCCACAAATCCCCACCTGCTTTTGGGGAAACAGAACAAAATATGGTGAAATGATTGGTACATTGTGAGGGGTCATCGAGTCACACTAAGAATGCTGGGAAAAGGTAGTAGGGTATTTACTCAGAAAGAGAGAAGTGACTTACATGAGAAACTGGGAAGCTGGGAAACTCTCTGAAACATGGCTGGTATCCAAGGAGAGAGTGCTTTTACTTTCCTTCTCCCTTATATCACTTACCTGTCCCATATCCCTCTGTCCACACCCCAAAGGACAGCATCTTGGGTACCTGAGCTCTCTCCTACAGTAAGTCATTATATTTATGTTAACACTTTCAAGGTAGGTTTCAGAGGTGGCAATGAATGTCCCATTGATCAGAATTCAGTGCTGTGCTTCTGAAAAAAAAACTGTGCCCCTCTCTCTGCTACTGGGCTATTTTTCCTTGTTCCTCATTTGCACTCTAATATTGCTTCCCAAGCTTTAAATAATTTTGCAATAGCCAGAGGGTAATCTGAGCCACAACTGCTACTACAACGTAAGATGATGTAAGATGCCCAAGTGCTACCATATTGTCCACAATGTGAAAGTCTCCTACACGTAAATAAAGACATCTTCACCCTATTAGAACACAAATGACTTATATAGATACTTTCAACTCATAAGGGATTTGCAATCCATGATGGCATCTAAATTCCCATTAAGACATCATTTACCATGGATGTCTTCATCCTACAAGAAATTAGTTGTTCCCAAAGGAAACCTTTATCCTATAATGCGATATCTGAAGTTTATAATATGTGTTCATATTCCAGAGACTGTTATGTGCATATGTATACATTCTGGAGAATGAGAGAAGCACAGGGTGGTCCTCAACAGGCTTAGAAACAATTTATACCTTACAGAGAAACAATCATCAAGGGCTATCAATACAATGGGTGACATTTGAACAACTCTCTGAAGTAAGAGAATAAAGCAACTATGGAAACAAGGAGGGAATATTTACAGCAAGTAACAACACATGGAAACCCTCAGGAGGAAATGCACTTTACCTGCCGAGATTCCTGATTGAGTGTCAGAGTTGGATGGGATGGAGTTGTCAGGAAGACGGAGCTGGGAGAATGAAAAGCCATTAGTTTATTCAAGATGCCACATGCTCCAATAGAATTTTGTATCATTCATAGTGCAAATTAGGCCTTTGGAAGGCTTTACAAGAAGTATGATAATGTGCATATTCCTAACAGTTAAAGAATATCTGTCGTGATCAGAACATTCACTAAGCATGCAGAAAATCATGGAGAATGGTGGAAGCTGCTGCAGTTTTCCAGGTTAGGGGACACAGTGACCTGAACCCAGCAGGACAGTGGGATATGGCAAAGGGAAGGTCCCAGGGCATGTGATTAGTAGGTTACAAGCTTTACCAAGAGTCTGGGTGTGGGTTTAGAAGGGAACAAGAGCAAAACTCAGTCTGAATGGGTGAAAATTAAGATGACACTTATGGAGCAGGAGGAGCAGAGGGTCAAAGCTGGGGTGTGGAATGACTGAGAAGTCTGCTATGCATTTAAAGATATCAAGGATAAAGGAAAATTGATCTCAAGCACAAACCTATGAATTAAAGTCTAGGTGTCAGTTTTACATGTCAGCCATAATCAGACTGTTTTTCCACTACGAAATGAGACCATGAATGTTTTCTCTGACAACAAAAAATAAATGCAAGCATCTCTGAATTTATAATGTTCTGGGTATAGGAAACTGATCTGCAGTTCCTAGTCTGGAAGAATTTTCAGTGGAGTGCAGGCCTGTGTTCAAGTTGGGAGAAAGGGGACTTAAGTTCAGAAGAGACAACTTTGAAGGGACAAGAAATGAATGCTCCCATCACTTCTTTCCCCACCCATCCATCAAAGGATATACTAAGACATCATATCTGAAGACAGAGATGCACAGAGTGCTCCCAGACAGCAAGTAACTGAAAAATTTAAATTATTAATGATATTTTTACAATATGTAGGGGATAGATAGTAATCACTTTACTCTCTATCTCCCTGACACTTCTTTCATTTCTTCTCCTTCTCCCCCAAATCCTCTCTCCTATGTTCATGTCTGTTCTTTTTTGTTTTGGCCCATTGGTAATAACTAGACCATAGTTAATCTCATAGTTAATCTCTGCTAATCTCAGAAGAGGGTATATACAATGAAGAGCACTGATCCTCCCTCACTAGCAATTTTCAGTAGCTAACTGTTCAGAGGTAATGGCATGGGGCTTCCTCTGATTGTTTATAGGGGATAGTCTCATTTCGACTCAGGGTAAATAACTAAGTTTTTTTAAAATTAATGACCTTTGCAGCCCTTCATTGCATTTTTCTGCTCTCATACACTTCCTGGTGCCTCTTGTTTGATGTCCTATGAGACTTAGAAGGGTAGTAACCCAACACTCTGAAGGACATACTCTATCCACAGCCAGCTCATCTCTAAGTCCCTGAAGTTCAGCTGATTCTGAGTTCAGAATGTTTCCAAGATGAGTTGCACCCGGAATTTTACTATTGTGACCACCAGATGGCACCCTTGGTCCTCTGATGATCCTGCAGTTCCAAGGTGCTGCAGTTCCAAGTTGCTGCAGTTCCAAGGTGCTGCTGACTTATGAGAACAGTACAGGGTCTACTCTAAATCGTGGAGCTTTGATACGTAATGCCCCTGGCTGGCTGGCTTCTCTGGACCATGGGAGGTTAGGGTTTCTGCCCTTGCTTCTCTGTGGTATCTGGTAATACAAGGCTTCCAAAAACAGGGCATGTGGTTGCAGATGGCAATGCCCACACATCACTTACTCTTCTTCCTTTATTTTCAAGATCTATCAAGAAGTTCTGAATGAGAACTCCCAGTAAATCAAAGGAGTATAGAATTAATCACAGTGAAAAACAGGAACTTTTCAGAGCAGAACATAATAGTAGATAATAGCTTACATTTGTTCAAAATCCCCTCTTTCCTCAAAAGAGAGGCTACCTATGAAATGTGGTTATGTGTTTACAGATTTTTACAAAATGTATGTGATAAGCCTGTTTTCAAGTGCTTTTCAAAGCACTTGGATGTTCTGCTTATGAATGCTGAGGGTTCCCAGTTGTCTTCAACACGTTTATGTGTGTACCTTTTGTGGGCACAGGGTTGAGCCATTTCCATGCTTGCTAAGATCTCTATTCCCAGTCTTAGATCATGTATTACTTTTATGTATATTGCAGTTTATCATGACTTTTCAAGTGACCTAAACATGACATGTTACTTGCAGTTATTATGGGAAGCAAGCTATCATTTCAAACTTAGCATTCTAGCCACATGGCAGTTCTTATAACAATAAAGAGGAATAGTTGGGATAAGAAAAAAGAGACACTGTTTCACAGAGAGAAAAAGTGAAAAAGCAATACAAATCCACAACACATATTACCTGGACAACTAAATAAGAACAGAGCAGTAAAAGAACTGAACCACAGTTCTCTTTAAAGGTACCAGGAACAGCCCCATATAGCATCTGGTCTCTCTGTTATATGTGCAGAACTGAGTTCACTGACATTTGTAGAGTACTTTGCCCTGGAACAAAGATTTGGACTGAGGTATGTGGATAGTAACAGAAAGGGAGAGTGTTTACTTAAGGCATGAAACAATGCATACTTTGTACTGCACCAGGACAGAAGAGAGACCAAAGCACATGAATGAATAATAAAAATAGAACCTCTGGCTTCCTTTCACTGGGTGTGTTCAAAATGTCCCATGTAAGGTTGAGATTTTTACATTCTTACTGTCTTCATTTTGACCAACTTTGGGGTTCTGTGTTGACTGCTGTCTGTTGCCTGCATAGAAAATCTTCTCTGAGGAGGATTGAGAGATGCAGTAACCTATGTGTTTAGCAGCAAGTCCTTAAGAGTTGGAATGATAGTAGATTCTCCTATAGTGCCGGTGAGCTGTCTGCTTATAGATTCTTAGCCTCACTGATGGCGCCAGGTAATGTTTTAAGCCAAGCAGTGCCGTGGGTTCTGAGAATTGAACTCACCTCTTCATGCTCTTAAAACAAGAATTTTATTGACTAAGAAATCTTGCCAGCCCCTTCTGTGTTCATTTTAAATAAAAAGTAAGTGTCTTGGAGCTCAGGGTGGAATGATGTCTCTCACTGTTAGCTGACAGGTACTGGGCTATTCTGGCTCTTTGTGGGTCTCTAACATTGGCATCACTAGCATTGCATTTTCAGCATTTACACTGAACTGCCTAGGTTTTCAGAGAGGAATCTTCTAGTGTCTTACCTCTAGGGGAGCATTAGGTGATATATGGGGAGAGAAAGCCAGGAGCTCCCAAAAATTCTGTGCTTATACTCATTCTTCACATCTCAGTGCCAAGCCCCACACCCGTTGTCTTTACTGCCCACAACAACACAGTTCTTGGCTTTGATCTACTGCTTATTCCTCTCCAAGTTTCCACCAAGCTTTATTTGATTTTGGTGATCACTTTCTTCAGAAGTTAAAAGGGCACTTAAAGAAATATTTTGATGCTCTATATTCTCCCACTTTAGCCAGTAATCTGTTTTATAGACAGAGTGGACTGTTTTCTTCCATCTTCTTCTCAGTAAATCTCTTCTTCCCCATTGTGATTATTATTGAGAATTTTAAAATTAAAATTAAAGATATTTATTTATCTTAGTTGGTAGAATAAGGAAGGAATATGTTTAGACCTATATTTCTTATATATAATCTAAATATCCAGATTGGTTCAAATTTATGTACTAACTGCAGTTCAGTGTCATAAAGGTTTAATAATTATCTGTTGCTTGAAAAGTTGAAGTAGGCCATATAGTGGTTTAAATAAGAATGTACCTCTCAAGATATATCTGACTCACATGGACCCCAGTTTTGGGAGGAGATACAGTTTTGCTGCAAGAACTGTGCCATTGAGAATGGAGTTTAAAACTTTTTAACCTTCTCTGTTTTGAATTCACTCTTTCTGCTTCACTTGAGTAGAAGGTATGATCTCTCAGGTTCTAACTCTTGATGTCATACTTGCTGTTTGGATTCATATGTTCCTTCTACAGTGGACTCATTCCTCTCTGGAACTCTAAACCCAATACACAATTCCATTAGTCAAATTGGGTCATGGTGCTTTATCACCACAAGAGAAAACCAATTGTTGGAGAAGTTAGTACCAGGAGTAGGGTATTGCTGTGAAGAACCTGACCATATAGTTTTTCAGAATAATATGAAAGACATTGGAATTTTGGGTTACAAAAGTAAAGTGTTTAGATGGATATTTTAAGCAGAGCTTACCACGCCATTCATGTTAATCCCATTGGTCAAGAATAAGAGCACTGTCACAATTTGGGAGCCAAATTTAAAGCAAGCTTTAATTAAATACAAGCCAGGATGATGTACTCTGACCAAGCCCACTCCAGAGTTTCCAGAAAATTGCAACAAGTCATATTTTACAGAAATCTTTAAGGCAAGCCCATAAGACTATTGTTTCTCATGAGGTGCAATCAAAGAGGCAAGCATACATCCTGACATATTTCCTGTCTACATACTTTATTCCTATATGTAATCAAGTGTATCCAGTGCAATTGGATCACATAAACTAGTTTAAGGGAGTGAAAACAAGTGACTCATTATTTCTAGAACCACATACCCCAGCATTCCAGGAAATTATCTGTGTTTAGGTAAGTGGGGCTTACAGACTAACACTGGCCCTTACAGAACCTGGAGGATAGTAGTGCTGAGAGTAATATGGACTGAAGAGTCCCAGATTAAGATGTTTTAGAGTTGAATAATATTAACAGTAGTGGTAGTGATCATTCCTATGGTATTTTGACAAAGAAACTGGCTGCCTTCTGCCCTTATCCTAAGAACTTACATGAGGCTAAATTAAGAAACAATGGACTAATTTCTTTAGCAGATATGATAGGATAATGTTGAGTCTGTGGTACGGTTATTACTAATAAGTCTTATACAGATCTACAAAAAAGAGCAAAAGAGCCCATGGAGCAAAAACAAATACAAAATGTACAAATTGAAGTTAAAAACAAAATAAAATAAGAACACTGGGAAGCAAAATGCTATACTCAAGGCTTCTGCTGAAAGGAAGGTTTTAATTATTGTGGAGATTACTGACATTAAGGAGAAGCTATTTGTTTGGCGTTGGAACAGGGGAAAAATACCCTGAGGGAAAAACACCCACCCAACTAAGATTCCAACTTGTAAAGGGAAAAGTTCTGATGATTTTTATCTTGCTAGAAATCAAATGAATTAAAAGAAAAGTTACTGTTAAAGTGATTCAAGGGGGCCTGGAGGCAGTCAAGCTGCCAGATGAGCTTTGTAGTGTCATCCATGTGTCACTGACTTTGGAGGTATGAAAGATGTATAAATAACAGAGTCATTAATATTCTTGCTGCAGCTTTTGAGAGATGTTGAAGCATGGCAACATATTGCAGTTCTGGAGTTGATAGAAGAAGGGTCTGCAAGGCTAATACATGATCTGAGAACCTGAAACCAAATTTCAGTGGAGACCCCAGAGTGATGAGACAACTACCAAGAAGAGTTGCATATATAGTAACCAGCTTAAGAGAGAAATGTATTATATGGGCAGCAAAACTGAAGGGGCTGAGCCATTGAAACCTTTTGGAATTTAAGTCTCAGATGTGAGATATGGATCTACAGGATTTGGTATGGTATTTTCCCTACTGAGTTTTGCTCCTGTTTTCCTTTAGTTTTTTCTCATTATGCATTCCATTCCTCCCCTTAAGAATAGAATGTAATGTAGGATTACATATTGCCTGTGTTTTTGTGAGTGGGCCTTTGTGGGCTTAACAAAAAATGGCACTAAGGAAATTCCCAAGAATTCATAAGGATAACCCCAACTAAGAATCTAATCAATAGTGGAGAGGCTGCCTTAAATGCACTTCCCATATAACGAGATTGATGACTACTTTAAATATCATAGAGCTTTCATCCACTAGCTGATGGAAGCAGAAGCAGAGATTCACAGCCAAGCACTAACCTGGAATTCAGTTGTATAGAAGGAGGCATGATGAGCAAAGGGGCCAAGACCATGCTGGGGAAACCCATAGAGACAGCTGAACTGAGCTCAGGGACTCCAGACTGACAACCGGGAAATCATAATAAGATTAAACCAAGCCCCAGAATGTGGATTTCAGTTGGAGGGTTTGGGAAGTCTATGCAGTTGCTGGCAATGGAACCAGTATTTATTCCTAGTGCATGAATGGGCTTTTGGAGTCCATTCTCTATGTATGGATACTCTCTCAGGCTAGATAAAAGGGGTGGGGGACTTGGTCCTGACCCAAATAATGTGACAGACTTTGATGATCCCTCATGGGAGGCCTCACCCTCTCTAACGAGTGGATGGGGGGTGGGATAGGGAGATGGTGGGTGGAATAGAAGGGCGGGAGGGAGAGGGAACTGGGAGTGATATGTAAAATAAGAGTGTTTTTAATTTAAATTTAAAAATTAATAAAAAAGAATGGAATGTAAATTCTTTGTCATTTTGTATTGTAAAGTATGTTATTTGCTCTTTATTTTATAGGAAGATATAGTTAAATGATTGTTTTAAGTCTCAGAAAAGACTTTCAACTTTTAAATGGTGCTGATGGTTAAATAGTATAGAAACTTAAAAAATTAGACTAAATGCATTTTGTGTAGCCAAAAGATATTACATATAGATTTCTTCTACAGAGGTATGCTTGCAGTGAAATTTGAACTCTCAGATTTTGGTTCAGGTATTTTGTCAATAGCTTGTTATTCTGCTATGCACATGCAACAGTTATTCCTGAGGGTATGTGGAATGAGATAGTCATAGCAGAAAGAGAGGTCTTGCTATCAATTGAGTAGTTCATGTTAAGAGGAAATAACTGAGCCGGGCGTTGGTGGCTTACACCTTTAATCCCAGCACTCAGGAGGCAGAGTTAGGTGGATCTCTGTGAGGTCAAGGCCAGCCTGGTCTACAGAGCAAGTTCAAGGACAGCCTCCAAAACAATACAGAGAAACCCTGTTTCAAAAAACCAAACCAAACCAAACCAAAAAGCAAGAGGAAATAACTGAGTTCGTATGTCCTTGGAAGAGATGAGGTGTCTAACTATCGGTACACTGATATGTTCCTAGGTGGCCATACAGACATTATTTAGCACTTCCCAGTGTGAAATTTGAATCCAGAGGCTACTTGCTAGATGATTTCACCTTTGTTGGATTCTGGTTACTGTTTTGCTAATAAGTAATACACACACATGAACATGCCCATGAACAAATACACACTCTTAGTCTCTGCTTTTTACAGGTTAGTAAACAATTCCTGACATAAATAGAACCTATGCTTCATCACATATGCCTTCCTTGGGAATCTGAGGAGAGTAGAAGGCCACCTACATTAGGTGACTTATGCTTTTGAAGGTACATCATCACTATTCTTCATAGCCAGAACACATACCATAATGTCTGAATCTGTTTATGAGAGCAGCTTTGGTTCAGGGACAGCAACACTCCTCCTACCATGGCCCTCAGATAATGACCACTGTGTCAGCATAATTGACTTCTAGTCACTTCCTGGACTTTCTTATCTCTAAGTTCTAGATATTACACTGAGAAAAGATCTTGCCAAGATTTGAACCCTATTAACCACTTTGCTATTCCACCACTCTAAATTTTCTGAGACAGGAAGAGATATTCAAAAGGAACTAGTGAGACTTTTTTATTGAACAAGGAATGAGCAAATGTAAGTGATCAATGCAATGGGCCATTTGCAAAGAAAGGATAAAAGAACTAGGGCAGGTACTGGGGTATGAGAGCCTATGCCAAGCAGCCTAATCTACTATGGGACTTGGTGGAGGTAATCTGAGTTACATCCCTGAAAGCAAGATCATCCAGGGGGTTATGAGGAACTTCTATAGAGGAATGCAATCTGAACAGCACAGTTGGGAAGGAACTTAAATTTTGTGACAGCTGATTACAGAGAAACCATAGGATCACAATGTAAATGAAGCTAAATTCCTCGCAATAGTTGGTAATGCTTATTAGGAAGTCTCTGGTGGGAACACAAATAGCCATCTCTATTTAAACTTGAGGAAGCAGATCAAGCAGAATAATATTCAGTTTACATAGTCATTTTTTATGAGAGTTGTAGGACCTCTGGGATTTCACTGGGAGCATCATTGCATGTTATTCATGTATCAAGTGCCAAGATAATAACTAGGTTGTATCTATTTAGGATACCAATGTGTTCATGACACTAGAAAACACAGGCTTATAGCAAATTCTTTCTGAAATTTGACAACACTAAGGCCTGCAAATCTCATCAAAGGCAACTCAGAGAACAGGAGGCCAATATTAAAAGGAAGTAATTCTGAGAGTGGTTATTAGTGGACCTTAGCACTAAGTGTGACTGTTGATTTCTGCCTTTCCTTATAAGGTCTTGAATCTGAATAAAATCTTATAGAAAATGTGCATTAAACAGGCTGCTATCAAAACATTTAGAAAATCACTTGGCCTTGTGAAAGAAGGATGCTAGAGCAAATACTGTGAATTGTAATGAATTGTAATAGTGAATGGAGATAGAAAGGATTTCCAGTGGACATTCTGTGATACAGTTGTGACTGCTCTTAACATTTGTCCATAGCTAGAATAATAATTAAGTGAAACACACTAAAAAGATCATGCAGTGATGGAAGATTGGCGATGGTTTGTTCTGTTTTCATAGTCAATTCATTGTCTCCTGACTATTCCCCAGGCTGCAGAAGGGACCTCATGTTTAGCCTCTTTCAATGTATGGCTGGGTGCTTTAGCAAACAAGAAGCTTGCACCCACCTACAATGTGTCCTTTAATTTTCAGTACAGTCTAATAGATGTTATTTGATTTGGGACGATTCAATCTATAGGGGCTTCTAGGTGACAGCAAATCTCTGAGGACAACACTTAAAGAGAGGCATGTGCATGTAGATATTGACCTTATGTCCAACACAGTTTACTGATTGCAAAACACCCTGAACTATATATAGTCAGGAGCAGAGCAGCAGGAATAAGTGAATACTGGACTAAGGAGACATTTTTTGGCCACCTCTAAGGAACAAATCCAGGCTCCCTCCCTTCAAGGGTCATAAACTTGCTTTTGAACATTTACATTTCCTCTGCACATCTCAGTACAATTCATTGTTGTTTTCACCATACTTGCTTGCAGCAAAGTTCAGTGCTTCTGAGGCCTCCTTCTAGATAGTGGAATTCTCTGTGCTTCCAAGTAGTGTGTGGCCAGGTACAGGGTTCTGACTCAAGTTTAGAGCCACCATGAGGGCTGTCAACAGATGTACTTGAGCATGAAACAAGCAAGCCATGGATTTCCTTGACTTGGATTGGATCTCTAGCTGTGTGTGGAGCCCCAGTGAGCCTGGGCGAGGAAATGAATACAGACTAGAAGTCAGCTTCCCTTTTCTCCTTGGCAGGCCCCCATGCCCTTTTGCCCTTGAAACTCCTTTTCTTGTTCCTCACCTCTAGAATTCTTTTCACACTACCTCTACAAGTCCCAGACCTGACTCCTCTTCTGTCCCTTTCTGGTCCACACCAGGATATCTTCTACCTACGCTTTGTATCCTCTCTGTGTCTCCCTTCCTTCTCACACTTTCACAGCTCCAGGTTATCCCCTCACCCCAGATTTCCCCACAGATTACATCCCTTGAATTCTGAGCTCTCCTAGGTTGGTATCATATGTACACAACATGCCTATCACATTCAAAACAAATGCTTGCTATTTACAATTTTTTTTTCTAGTTGAGGTCCTGAGATGGAAGAATAGTTGATCATCAAGGTGAAATATCACCCATGGAAGTGTGATATTTCAAGTGATTCTAGAAAATATTAACTTGCAATCAAAATAGCACTTTTTGTATAATTGAATACTAGGTGGATTGGAGACTTTTCAAATAAGTTACATCATGGCTTTTCTATATCGTGTAATCAGGGTTTATGGTGTCTACAACCATACCATCTTATTATCTATTTCCAATGGCCTACCGATAAGAATAGCTAGTGGCTGTATTTTGTTTTGAGAGTTTCTGTGACCTCCATGGCCAACAAATTAGTAGAAGGCTTCAATAATATGCATTGTGATTTTTGTTTATTTATGTAATTCTCCAATGATCATCATTTACTAATCACGTGGTTTTTTTATTTTATGTATAGTCTGGTGGTTGATATCTGTTTTCTGTAGTGCCTTACAATATTTTCTCCAACACCATGAGTTTGTTTACGATTCATATCTGATACTGGAGGAATGTTAAACTGGGTATTGCCTTGCTGTAATAGATCATGACCCCACAGAGTTATTGCTATGTCAGTCACATATGGCCTCAGTCTTCCTCTTTGTCCTTCTGGCCCTATACACTCAAACCATCTCATGTTTTGTTTTACTTGAGATATGGTTTCAGTCCCTAAGAATTGAACATTTGCCTCCTGCAGGGGCCTTCTTGGAGGCCTAGATTTTAAAATTATAACAGTTATGTTCATTTCTGTGTCTACTAAACTATTAGCATAATGTTATTTATTTGTACTCTTAATTTAGGGCATTGATCATTTATAGTTTACCAAAATATACATTTTGTGTTTCCTCCAGTTACATTTGATTCATTCTCCATAGCTAATCTATCACCTAGAATGATATCATTTTGTACAATAGGCATTGGATATTCTAATAGTCCTGGAAAAGATTGTCCTCTATAGTGACTGGGAATGACCAGACCACTTTTGACATGGGGACCATTGAGAAGTCCCCCAAAGAGTTTCCTGATTGTAAAGGGGTTCCTTGCTTGTCTCTGGTTGATCTACAATCACTGGTCCAGTGTCGGCCTTTGCCATATCTTCTACATAATCCAGAAGTTTGAGGCCTTCTGTTTGAGCCATTTCTAGCAGGAGCATTATTTCTAGGAATAGTTTGCTTACAATTTCTTCTTAGATGTCCTATTCTACCACAGTTAAAACATCTGATATTTGGATGTCTTTAAACCTTTGGAGATTGCTTTTCCTACCAAAGCTTCTGTATCACCATAGTTAAGGCATCTGGCGTCTTGGTGTCTTTTCAAACCTTTGGAGATCACTTCTCCAAACTTGAGTGTCATAATTGCTATACTAAATGCTGGATATATACAGGACCCATTCATCCAATGTTGGTGATCTGATCTTTAAGGGCCAAAGCATCTTTTTGCATTGTATATTTACATTCTCATGAGCCAGGGATTCTAGGAGTATTTGCCTAGAATCCAAATCTGTTATCTGTAATTTGACTGCTCTTGACAATCTTTGTAAGAATTCACTGCATTCCTCTTTTGGTTCCTGTACCACTTTGGTATAGGGTGCTATTCTGTCTCCTGATTCATGAACCTTATCCCAAGCATTCAAACCTGTTGTACAGCATACAGACAAGATGTGTTCATCATATGCAGCTTGAGTCTCTGGGTCAGCATTAAAGACCCTCATCAGGAATCTTATCTTGTGGAACTTCATACCCTTTCTTTAAACCCTGAAATTTGAGACCTTTTGCTTCTTCCCTCCATAAAGTCCTCCATTCTATTTGAGATGAATTTTCTAGTACAGCTGATATTAGTTTGCCACCAATTCCTAGTGGTCAGTCTATTACTCTTCTCCCATGAGTCTACCTGCTGTCTGACATGGGAAGAGTGCATGCCCTAAGAGACTATTGCCTCCTTAATTCTCTTGAGGTCTTTCATCTGTATTGGCTACCACCAATATGGTGTTTTTTTGTTGATGCTTTTTCAGTCGTGGCCACTGGGAAAACCATATGAGAGGGAATAACAACCTTAGAAAGGTCTTCGAAACATTTGAAAGGTGTAGGCAATTTTATATCCCTTTCATGACCTGCTATTTGTATCTCTGATTCTGATGTATCAGATTGAAGGTCTTCTAAGGCCTGGAATATATTCACTGTTATTTCTCTGAGTGTTTGAACTTCCTGGACTATATACATTTCTAAGGATTTCATAGAATTGATCAGTTTCCTGTGTTCTTCATTTATATATGAGTCTAAACATTTAATATTCTCATCCTTAGATACTATCTGAATTGCATGTAAGCTGCCTTCTAGAAACAGTGTTCTATCTGATAGCTTGTTATTATCCTCAGACAAGGAATACATTTTCTCTGTCAGTTTTCCAATCTGAAGTTCCAGTCTTTGATTTTTATTAATCGAGTAATCAGACATGGAATGAGTTGTTTCTGCTAGTTTGTTAATTCTGTCTTGCATTGCTTCTATTTTGGTCATTAATGCAGCAGCCATGGAAGAAATTCTGTCTTGTAGTTGGCCATTATTACATCCTATGCTTTGAATTTTATTTGTTAAATCTTGATAGCCATATCCAATATTCTCAGTCCCTTTACATAAGTGTTCCATGTCTCCCATTTTGTTCATTATCTCTTTATTGCTGTGTTCAGTATTTTTAATCCTTCTGTGTAATTCACCAGTATTTTCCTGTAGGATCTGAATGGTATGCACAAATTCCTCATTTTTTCTCTAATCTCAAACCCTTTCCTTAAGGATACTATGAAATATGAGGCTAATTGCCAGTATTAAAAATAGGTATATACTGGGTATGTCATAATCCTCTTCTAAAATCCCATCCATATAAGAACCAAAAAGTTCCCTAATGTTATGTATCATAAGACTATCGGCCATTGGTATAGAGTAGTTAATCTTATTTATTATTATTAGCTTAAATGCAAGGGATGGAGTGCTTACCTTCAGTGATTTTCAGCCTCGGGACTGTGGTGTATGTTTTTAGCTGTGGATTTCATCTTGTAGTAACTATGTGTGGCAAAAGGTGGCAAAAAAGTACTTCGGAGCAGAATACAGTCACGGTTGGTTGCTTCTACTTGCAGTAACTATGTTTGGCCAGCAGATGGCACAGGTGCATCCAGCAGCAGCTGTGGTGGCAACATGCTCTCATTTTGAATTGTTTCTAGTTTGTTAAGATTCTGTAAATTATAACCATAACTTTTAACAAATCCAAATCAAGTGAAATTGTTTCAGAAAAGGGGAAATACAAGGTTTGTGTGACTTGTGGGGACCCACAGGCCCCAGGAACTGCACAAATAAATCAGTAGTGTTAAAGTCCATCTCTGCTATTGCTGCTTGGACAGCGTCTGCCTGCCACCAAATAGCTTGTCAGGGAGCTCGAAGCAGATGCAGCTAGGGTGTAGTGCCAGGACCTGAGTGTCAGGAGTGGAGAGTGGATGTTGCAGCAGGCTGCGCTGGGACCTGTGAGCTGCCAGAGAACAAGGATGCTGGGACCTCGTTGAGAGAGAGAATGCAACTGAGCGAGAAATCTCAGTTTGAGATGCTGCAGCCAGATAGAAGAGACCTTGGCAGCACTGGCTGCTGTGTGTAGGAGAGTGTGACTGAGTTGGGAAACCCCCGGTAACTCAGGAGGGACTCCAGGGGCACTCTTCGGGGATGTGGGGTTGGGTGAGGCAAGGCCTGAAGCCAGCAGTTACTGTGGCGGTGAGTGCTCGCCTCGCCAAGAAGGGCTGGGTGAAATTACCTCCCCAAGTCCTGTGAAGTTCCCAGACCAGCCACCAGATGTAGCTGCATAAATTACAGTACACAGGATTGGGATGAAGTAAGTTAATTTCATTGATGAGAGAATCACTTACATGAGAAACGGAAAACCAAGAGTCAACCCTCCCACAGTCCATGCTGCTCTCCTGGCCAGATTGGAGCCTCGAGAGAGAGAGATGCCTCTCCGAGATCTTTATCCCACACCCCATGTATGCATCGGTGACTACGCCCATTTGTCAGCGACACAGGTTCCTAGTAAGATCTCTCCCTACAAGGGATGACATGACAGACTTTGGGGATCCCCCATGGAGGGCCTCATCCTCCCTGGGGAGCAGAGGGGGCAGAGGTGGAGGATTGGTGGGGAAATGGGGAGGAGGGTAGGGAGAGGTAGCTGGGATTGACATGTGAAACAGGCTTGTTTCTAATTTAAATAAAAGTAAATAAAAAAGAAATGAAATGGGGGACATAACAAAGGACTTTTAATAAGTCCAGAGAATCTTATGGTCATACTTCAAAAACCTATACTTCATCAAATTGGAAAATTAAAAAGAAATTGACAATTTTCTGGATAGATACCATTCACCAAAATTAAATCAAGACCAGATAAAGAATTTATATACACCTACAACCCCTAATTAAATAGAAGCAGTCATTCAAATTTTTCTAACCAAAAACAATTTCAGGCTTCAGCACATAATTCTACCAGAATTTCAAAGAAAAGTTAATGACAATATCCCCCCATTGTTCTGCACAATGGAAACAGAAACAAATTTGTCAAACTCCACTATTAGGCTACAGTTATCCTGATAGACAAATCATACAAAGATTAAACAAAGAAAGGGGACAACAGACAAATCACCCTCATGAACATTGATGCAAAAATCCTCAATAAAATACTAGGAAACTGAATCCAAGACCACATGAAAAAATTATTCATCAAGACAAAATAGGACTCATCTAAGATATGCAGGGTTGGGCCAACCTATAAAAACCTGCCAATGTAATTCAACATATAAATGAAGAAAAAGGAAAAGAAAACATGGTGATCTCATTAGTTGCTGAAAAAGCCTTTCACAAAATCCAACACCCCATTATGATAAAGGTCTTGGAGAGAGCAGGGATACAAGGAACATACCCAAGCATAATAAAGGCAATATACAGCAAGTCAACAGTCTGCATCAAATTAAACAAAGAAGCACAAGGCAATTCCACTAAAATCAGGAATAAGACAAGCTGTACACTCTCTCAGTGTCTAGTCAGTATAGTACATGAAGTTCTATCTATAGCAATAACACAAAAAAGGAAATCAAGGGGATACAAATTGGAAAGGAAAAAGTCACAGCATCTCTATTTGCAGATGATATGAGAGTATACATAAGTGACCCAAAAAACTCTACCCAGGAACACCTACAGCTGAGCAACACCTTCAGTAATGTGGTAGGTTACAAGATTAAAAAATATCAGTAACCTTCCTATATACAATTGATAAAGAGGCCAAGAGAGAAATTAGGGAAACATTGCCATTTCCTATAGCCACAAATATAGAATATCTTGGAATAAATCTAACCAAACAGTGAAAGACCTGTATGACAATAACTTGAAGTCTCTAAAGAAAGAAATTGAAGAAGATATTAGAAAACGGAATATCTCTCATACTCATGGGTAAGTAGGACCAACATAGGAAACAATGCCAATCTTATCAAAAGCAATCTACAGATTCAATACAGTCTGCATCACAATCCAAACACAACTTTTCACAGACCTTGAAAGAACAATATTCAAACCCATATGGAAACCAAATGAAACCAAGAATAGCTGAAACATTTCTGTACAATAAAGGAACTTCTGTAGGCATCACTATTCCTGACTTCAAATTCTACTATAGAGCTATAGTAATAAAAGCAGCTTAGTGTTTGCATAGAAACAGACGGGTGGACCAATGGAATTGAATAGTAGACCCTGACTTTAATCCATACAACTCTGTACACTTGATTTTTGAAAAAGAAACCAAAATGGTACAACTGAAAAATGAAAGGCTCTTAACAATTATTTCATGCACAACCAGATATCAACATGTTGAAGATTACAACTAGATCCATATCTATCACCATGCATAAACTCAAGTTCAAGTGGATCAAGAACTCAACATAAATCCAGTTATATTCAACTTGAGAGAAGGGAAACAAGGAAGTAGCCTTGAACTCAATGGCACATGAGACATCTTCTTAAATATAACAACAGTAGCATGGATACTAAGAGCAATAATCAATAAATGGGACCTCCTGAAACTGAAAAGCTTTTGTAAGACTTGGTTCCAACTAATCCTACTGCCTATTAGTGGAAGGCAATGGAATCCAGTAGTGGTTCACTTCAGAAGGCTGAATATCTCAGCTTGTTTTTTGGAATATACAAGGATGCTGAATAACTAGGCTCTAATGCCAGTAGTCATGTGATAGGAATATCAGGTGAAAATTGAAGGTCAAGTTGTTAGCCCACCAGTAGGAAACTCCCTGATGAGTGAATTCTCAGTGGTAGTCTATCTATTGTAGGGTGGTTTGAGATTTATTTTGCCAGTGAATTTAATCCCAAAATCTTCACTTTACCATAATGCAGAGTTTTGGGACAAGGGCAAAAGGCAGCCAGTTTCTTCACATTACAAGAAGAATCTCTAGGCAGTTTTTCCAGATGGGATAGGGAATGAGATTGTCACAGGTGTAAGAGAGGTCTCAATGTAAGAGAGACCATGCTAAGGAGTAAATAGCTGACCTCAGATGTCCTTGAATGTGAAGAAGTGTCTACCTATTGGTACATTATTATATTGCTGAGTGGTTCTATAGACACTATTTAGCACTTCCCACTGGAAAATTTGAATCCAGAGGCCAGTTGCTATGAAAGATTTTCTTTCCTACACTTTCCTCTTGAAAGATGATGGGTACCCTGAGTTACCTTACACAACATTGTCAGCATAGATTCAGCTCTTGACAGCTCATATCCTCTTGAATAAGGTTTGCATTTCCATATCCCAGGGACTTAGGATAAAGTAAGTGAAGGATGAGACATTCTTTCCCTTGTTGAGAGTGAATGAGGCCCTTGCATGGTAGTTTCACTTTCCCTTGATGAAATTCTTATTGGAATAAGATACATGGACTCCAAGCATTCAGGGTGGCACCCCCTTCATCATTTCACCTTCAATTTTCAGGTAAATGGGCTCAAAACAGCTTCCTACTATTTGCCTGCTTATGGAATGGATTTTACTCTACAATTTCAGTGGCCAGACAGAAAGGGCTTCAGTATTTTTACCCAAGAAGCTGGTAGAGGAAAATTATGGTAAGGCAGAGAAGGCATGTATGTAGGACTTTTGCTTCCAATCAGAGACATTAAGTTATTCTTATATAAAAGCATGGCTACGTAAAGAAGATATTTATTAAAATGCTTTCCTAGTTGATTGTAGTTTGATGTAGTGAGAGACCAATTGTGATTTCCCCACAGCTTCAAAATTAAATGTTTACATAATATCTTGTGTTACACCAGAAAAGAGAAGATCTTAATCAGTTGTCACCTATTTCTCCCACTGAGTCACATCAGTCAAGAATATATGGGGTTCACAGCTAAGCACTGAGCCATATTCCTGGGATCCAATTGTAGAGATAGAGGAGTTATGAGCAAAGGAGTCAAGACCATGCTGGAGAAACCTACAGAAACATCTGACCTGACCTACTGAGAGCACAGGGACCCCAGTCGTAAAGCAGGGGAACCAGCATTGGACCTAACCAAGACCTCAGAATGTGGATGCCAGTTAGGAGTCCTGGGCAGTCTATGGGACCTCTAACAGTGGGACCAGATTTTATTCATTCCTAGTGCACAAATGTACTTTTGGAGGCTACTCCCTATGAAGGGATACTATTTCAGGCCAGATACATGGAAGAGACTTTGATGATCTCCCATGGAAGGGCCAACTGTCCTTGGGGAACATGTAGGGGGTGGGTTGGAGGGTTGTATGGGGAATGGGAGGATGGGAAGGATATGGAATGAGTGGATCGATATGTAAAATGATTGTTTTTTTTAAATGATTGTTTCTAAATAAAAAATAGCAAAAAATGAATATATGGGTTTGTGTGGGCTTTAAAAGGCTATGGATTATTTCACCCTTTGTTGGATTCTGGTTAGTGTTTTACTAATAAGTAACACACATACATACCCAGAAAAAAACCACACACTTTTAGGTCCCTGCTTCTTATAAGTACTTAAATTTTCCTGACAGAAATAGAACCTATGCCTCATCCTTAGGTATTCCTTCAGAATCTGGGCAGAGAATGAGGACACTCCCATTAGGTAACTTGTGCTCTCAGGGTAGTTCACCAATATTCTTTGGAGCCATGGCACATACCTTAATGTTCAAACTGTCTTACGAGAGCAGCTTTGACTTCAGCAATTCCTTTTCCCTTGTTCCTTTGCTAACAGCCACTGTGTCAGCTTCATGGACTTCCAGTCCCATACACTACTTTATCACAGGTGAGTTCTCAATATTATGAAAACAGGCCTTGTACTGATCTGCATATGTGTATATGAACTCTCAATAACCATTTTCCCATCATAACACTCTAAATATCCCGAGATTGGAGCCACTTAAGAGTGCTGGTAAGACTTTTACTTGAGCAATGAATGAGTAAATATAAGTGAGCATTAGAATGGACCATTTTCAGAGGAAAGATAAAAGAACAAGTGGCTTAGCCCCAGCAGCCTACTCTACTGTGAAACTTGGTGCAGGTATTTTGAAATACATCTGGAAGGCAAGATCATCCATGATAGTGATGAGGCACTGCCAGTAAGGCATGCAATCTGCACAATACTGTTCACCAGGAATTTAGAATCTGGTACAGCTGGTAATTATCAGTGAGAGTTGGGACTCATAAGACTTAACATGGACCATGGAAAAGCAGGGCTTTCTCTGCAAAAGTGAAGAGAGGAGGCTAATCAGTATTGGTTACCACTAAGGGGAAAATTTACAACCAAAAAGGTCAGATTGGAGTTTGAATGATGTAGAGAAGACATAACACAAAACTTCTATCATGTCCAAGAAGTAGCTCACGACTCATGCAAGGATTTTAGAGGTCAGAAAAGGGAGATAGATTCAGTAATCTGCACCAACAGTTTACCCTCAGTGGGAACAACAATGATGAATCTGTGGCTTGGTATACATAAATGCTTGAAAACTGCATGGCAGGCAAAGTTGGCATGATGAGGATTTTCAGTGTCATACAGAACCACTCTATCTCAAGGAAATTTCTATTACAGGAAATCTTAGCATGGGTGCAAGGAGAAGCACTGTAGGGCTACCTTCATTTGGGGTGATTTGGAAAGGAGTTCAGCTTGGGATTGTATAGAACTTTCCCCATCAAGGACGCCTGAGGTTCTTTGCTCCTGTTCAGCAGGCAACACACCCAAAGCATTTGGGCATGTTTTCAGCATTCCTAATTCATATTTCATCACAAGGAGCAACTCAAAAATTTTTAATAAGTATAATGTTACCTCTTGGGATCAATATATATATTGGGATCATATATATATATATGTATATAGTATTTTCATAGGAAAGTTTTGTTTGTTTCTCCACAAAGCCAGAAAGTGTGTGTGTTCTGGTGTGTTTTGTTTTCCATGTTCTATTTTATTAAAAGGCTGTTCCTAGTTGGGATCTGCCTTCCTCTTTTCTAGATTCATTTGAAAGCTTCCTTTGAAGGTTTGAGTACATGAAAGCTAAAATTGTGATAAGAAAGTGACTTTTGTGTGTAAATGCAAGTTATTGAGGTGTAATGCAATTTATAGAGGTCTGAGAATTTCAAGACCTGGTTTATGGTGATCTAAAAGGTGTTTTGAGATAAATGGATGGATACAATTTGAGGAGATGTAAATATAGCTTAAGGTATATTTCTTTCTTCTCTATAATATTTTTAACTAAGATTTCAAAATTTCAAATTTCTAACATTAGCCAATGGAGTTCTCTCAAGCTATCTTAGCTCTGAAAATCCTGACTACTTACTGTTTAAGAAAAAGCTCAAGATTTTAAGTTTCATTGTTCTCTAAATATAGAATTAAAGGTGCTTTTCATTGTACTAAAACACACATGTATAATATATATCTGACTCTCTGGACATAGAAAAAAATGTTTATGCTTTTTAAACCAAAGCCATAGCCTTTGCTATGACATGAGAGGTAAATCTTTTCTACCTGTTTTACAGACATCATTTAACAGCCTTTTCTGTAGTGTGGATGTCAATATAATGGCAAAATGTTTATCTC
Organism: Mesocricetus auratus; assembly: GCF_017639785.1. Classification (NCBI taxonomy): domain Eukaryota; kingdom Metazoa; phylum Chordata; class Mammalia; order Rodentia; family Cricetidae; genus Mesocricetus; species Mesocricetus auratus. The sequence continues at coordinate 115,103,796 of NW_024429189.1, forward strand.
CTTTGCTAAACTAGAATTCATATAAGCTTTAAGTAATTAAAGTCATAAGCTTGAATCAAGGTCAAGAAATTAAGCAAAGTGGATTCCAAGTGTAAGATTTTTCATAAAATCCTAAATTTTAACTTCTGTCCAGTTTATATCTCAAGATTTTCCACATGGCTGACAATCACCATCCATGGAGCAACTGCAAACTACAAGCTGCTGAAAGCTGATATGGACCACTCTGGCCATATGAATACTCCCTGTCCCTTAACCTGGAACAGCTAATAAGATTCTTCTGATAAATGCCCCACTGCCCAGTCTTTGACTAGCCTTTCAGGCTTCATAGGCCCTAACAACCTATGCCCCAGTTCAACTGGAAGCAGCTACACAAGAGAGTACATTGTGCCTAGCCCCATAAAAATTTATAAATAGGTCCAATACCCATCCACTCGATCTTCTGGGGGCCCACTCCTGGCATCCAGAAGACCCACCAACACAGGAAAGACTTCAGCCCTTCCAGGCCCCAACCTCCAGTGACCCCAGCTTCAGCTTCAGCTTCAGCTTCAGCTTCAGCTTCAGTGTCAGCATCCCCAGCTTTAGCTTCAGGAAGGAAGGAGACCAGTGGAGACGGAAAGACCCCACCTGGACCCACTGGAAGAAGAGATGGGGGAAGAAGACAGAATAATTACACACTCAGCAATAGAAAGACCAACATGACTCCACCATAATCTAGAGAACCAATGGCAGCAAGACCTGAAAAGCACTACATAGACAAAGCAGAGGAGACAGACATTAAAAATTATTTTATGAAGATGATAGAGACCCTCCTCAAAGAGGAAACAAGGAAATCCCTTAAAGAAATAGAAGAAAAAAACAAAACAAAACAAAAAAAGAAATGGGGGAAAATTCAAGAAATAAACAAATCTCTCAAAGAATCTAAAGAGTACCAAGCAAAACAACCAAACAAATGAAGGAAACAACTCAAACAGTCAAAGAATTGAGAGCTGAAATAGAAACAATAAAGAAAACACAGAACAAGGGGATGCTGGAAATAGAAAATCTGAGTAAACGATCAGGAACTACAGATGCAAGTATCACCAATATAATGCAAGAGATAGAAGACAGAATCTCAGGTGTTGAAGACTCATTAGAGGATACACAGTCATCAACCAAAGAAAACCTCAAAACCAACAAATCCCTAACACAAAATATCAGGAAATATGGGACACTGAGAAGAAGCCAAACCTGAGAATAATAGGTATAGAAGAAGGTGAAGAAATACAGTTCAAAGGTACAGAAAACATATTCAACAAAATCATAGAAGAAAACTTCCCTAACCTAAAGAAGGATATGCCTATGAAAATACAAGAATCTTATAGAACACCAAATAGGCTGGACCAGAAAAAGAAGTCACCTCGCCATATTATAATCAAAACATCAAACCTACAGAATAAAGAGAAAATATTAAGAGCAGCTAAAGAAAAAGGCCAAGTAACATATAAAGGTAGACCTATCAGAATTACACCTGACTTCTCAATGGAAACTATGAAAGCCGGAAGATCCTGGACAGATGTCCTACACATGCTAAGGGAACAAGGATGCCAGCCCAGACTACTATATCCAGCAAAGCTTTCAATTACCACAGATGGAGAAAACAAAATATTCCATGACAAAGCCAGATTTAAACAATACGTATCCATGAATCCAGCTCTACAGAAAGCACTAGAAGGAACACCTAGACCCAATGAAGATAACTTCACTCACAAAGACACAGGCAATAGATAATCTCACTTTACCAAACACCAAAAGAAAAAGGAGGAGAACCTACACACAATAACTCTACTACCAATAAATCAAGCACAAACAAGAATCATCAGTCAATGGTCATTAATATCCCTCAATTTCAAAGGTCTCAACTTGCCTATCAAAAGACACAGACTAGCAGAATAGATGAAAAGATAGAACTCATCCTTCTGCTGCATACAAGAAACACATCTCAACATCAAAGACAGACGTTACCTCAGAATAAAGGGTTGGGAAAAGATTTTCCAATCAAACAGATCCAAGAAACAAGCGGGTGTAACAATCCTAATATCTAACAAACTAGACATCAAATTAAAATCAATCAAAAGAGATGAAGAAGGACATTTCATATTCATCAAAGGAAAAGTCCATCTAGATGAAGTATCAATTTTGAACATCTATGCCCCAAGTACAAAGGCACCTACATTCGTGAAAGAAACATTACTAAAGCTCAAGTCACACATAAAATCTCACACACTAATAGAAGAAGACTTCAACACTCAGCTCTCACCGCTAGACAGGACCTTCAGACAGAAACTTAACAAAGAAACAAAAGAACTAATAGAAGTTATGAGCCAACTAGGTTTAACAGACATCTATAGAACATTCCACGAAAATACAAAGGGATATACCTTCTTCTCAGCGCCACATGGAACCTTCCCTAAAATTGACCACATAATAGGAAACATAGCAAATCTCCACAGATACAAAAAAAATTGGAATAACCCCCTGTATCTTATCTGACCACCATGTATTAAAATTAGAATTCAATAATAACACAAATCGTAGAAACCCTACAAATCCATGGAAATTGAACAATGCACAATTGCACCATCCCTGGTTAAAGGAAGAAATAAAAAAAGAAATTAAAGACTTCCTGGAATTCAATAAAAATGAAGACACAACATACCCAAACTTATGGGACACTCTGAAAGCAGTGCTGAGAGGAAAGTTCATAGCACTAAGTGCCCACATGAAGAAACTGGAAAACAGTCACACTAGAGAATCAATAGCACAGCTGAATGTTCCAGAACAAAAAGAAGCAAACTCACCCAGGAGGAGCAGATGCCAGGAAATAATCAAATTGAGGGCTGAAATCAATCAAGTAGAAACCAGGAAAACATTGAGAAGAATAAATGAAACAAAGAGTTGGTTCTTCAAGAAAATCAACAAAATAGGCAAACCTCTGTCCAAACTAACCAAAAGACAGAGAGAGAGAGCATGCTAATTAACAAAATCATAAATGAAAATGGGGACATAACAACGGACACTGAGGAAATCCAGAGAATCATCAGGGCCTACTTTGAAAATCTGTATTCCACAAAATTTGAAAATTTAAAGGAAATGGACAATTTCCTGGATAGATATCACTTGCCCAAACTAAATCAAGAACAGATAAACAATCTAAACACACCTATAACCCTTAATGAAATACAAGAAGTCATCAAAAGTCTCCCAACCAAAAAAAGCCCAGGCCCAGATAGCTTCAGTACAGAATTCTACCAGAAATTCAAAGAAGAGCTAATTCCAATACTCCTCAAATATTCCACACAATAGAAGCAGGAGGCTCACTGCCAAACTCTTTTTATGAGGCTACAATTACCTTGATACCCAAGCCACACAAAAACACAACTAAGAAAGAACTATAGACCAATTTCCCTCATGAACAAGAAAATACTAGCAAATCAGATTCAAGAACACATCAGAAAAATCATCCACCATGGTCATGTAGGCTTCATCCCAGGAATGCAGGGATGGTTCAACATTAGAAAATCTATCAATGTAATCCACCATATAAATAAACTGCCAAACAAAAACCACATGATCATCTCACTAGATGCTGAAAAAGCCTTTGACAAAATCCAGCACCCCTTCATGATAAAGGTCCTAGAGAGATCAGGGATAACAGGAACATACCTGAATATAATAAAAGCAATATACAGTAAACCAACAGCTAACATCAAACTAAATGGAGAGAAACTTAATGCAATTCCTCTAAAATCATGAACAAGACAAGGCTGTCCACTCTCTCCATATCTCTTCAGTATTGTACTTGAAGCTCTAGCTACATAAATAAGACAACAAAAGGTGATCAAGGGGATACAAATAGGTAAAGAAGAAGTCATGCTTTTACTATTTGCAGATGATCTGATAGTTTACATTAGCGACACGAAAAACTCCGCAAGGGAACTCCTAGAGCTGATAAACACCGTCAGTAAAGTGACAGGATACAAGGTAAACTAAAAAATCAGTGGCCCTATTATATACAGATGATGAAGTGACTGAGAAAGAAATCAGAGAAACATCACCCTTTACAATAGCCAGAAACAGCATCAAATATCTGGGGATAATGTTAACCAAGGAAGTGAAAGACCTGTATATCAAGAACTTTGAGTCTTTAAAGAAAGAAATCAAAGAGGATACCATAAAATGGAAAGATCTCCCATGCTCTTGGATTGGTAGGATCAAAATAATAAAAATGGCAATCTTGCCAAAAGCAGTCTACAGATTCAATGCAATCCCTATCAAAATTCCAGCACAATTCTTCAAGGACCTGGAAAGAACAAAAATCAACAGTATAGACAAAACAACCTTATACAATAAAGGAACTTCAGGAGGCATCACCATACCTGACTTCAAGCTCTATTATAGAGGTATAGTCCTGAAAACATCTTGGTATTGGCACAAAAATAGGCAGGTAGACCAATGGAACCAAATTGAAAACCCTGATTTTAACCCACACACCTATGAACACTTGATTTTTGACAAAGAAGCTAAAACTATACAATGGAAAAAAGAAAGCATCTTCCACAAGTGGTGCTGGCATAACTGGGTACTGGTATGCAGAAGACTGCAGAAAGATCCATGTTTATTGCCTTGTACAAAACTTAAGTCCAAATGGATCAAAGATCTCAACATAAATCCAGCCACACTGAAACTTCTAGAAGAGAAAGTGGGAGATACTCTTCAACGAGTTGGTACAGGAGACCACTTCCTGAACATAATACCAGTGGCACAGACACTGAGATCGACAATTAACAAATGGGACCTTCTGAAACTAAAAAGCTTCTGTAAGGCAAAGGACACAGTCAACAACAAGACAAAAGGCAGTCCACGGAATGGGAAAAGATATTCACTAACCCCACATCTGACAGAGGGCTAATCTCCAAAATTTACAAAGAACTCAAGAAGCAAGACTCCAAAACACCAAAGGATCCAATTAAAAGTGGGGTACACAACTAAATAGAGAATTCTTAATAGCGGAGGCTAAAATGGCCAAGAGACACTTGAGAAAGTGCTCAACATCCTTGATCATGGTGGATATTTTTTCTGATGTGTTCTTGGATTCGATTTGTCAGTATCTTATTGAGTATTTTTGCATCTATGTTCATGTGGGATATTTGTCTGAAGTTCTCTTTATTAGCTGTGTCTTTGTGTGGCTTGGGTATCAAGGTTATTGAAGCCACATAAGAAGAGTTTGGCAATGACCCTTCTGTTTCTATTGTGTGGAATACTTTGAGGAGAATTGGTATTAGCTTGTCTTTGAATTTCTGGTAGAATTTTGCACTGAGGTCATCTGGCCCTAGGCTTTTTTTGGTTGGGAGACTTTTGATGACTTCTTATATTTCCTTAGGGGCTATAGTTATATTTAAATTCCTCATCTGTTCTTGATTTAACTTTGGTAGTAATATCTATCCAGAAAATTGTCCATTTCCTTTAAATTTGCAAATTTTGTGGAGTACAGGTTTTCAAAGTATGACCTGATGTTTCTCTGGATTTTCTCAGTGTCCATTGTTATGTCCCCTTTTTCATTTCTGACTTTGTTAATTTGCATGTTCACACTCTGTTTGGTAAGTTTGGATAAGGTTCGTCAATCTTGTTAATTTTCTCAAAGAACAAACTTTTCATTACATTGACTCTTTGTATTGTTTTCTTAGTTTCTACTTCATTGATTTCAGCCCTCATTTTGATTATTTCCTGGCATCTACTCCTCTTGGGGGAGTTTGCTTCTTTTTGTTCTAGAGCTTTCAATTGTGCTGTCAATTCTCCAGTATGGGCACTTAGTGCTATGAACTTTCCTCTTAGCACTGCTTTCAAAGTGTCCCATAAGTTTGGGCATGTTGTGCCTTATTTTCATTAAATTCTATGTAAGGACTACAATTAACATTTTCAACTATCAAAATTATATTAGAAAAATATCAAAATATAATTAGAAAAATACATTAGAAAAATAAAGATATATAGGATTATACACATATGAATGAGTTGCATGTGATAATATAATCTTGGCATATCAACTTTGTGATTTTTTATATGTTACCATTCTATTAAATATTTGCTAGTACTCCTAGGTAGCAATTATTCCATGCTTCCAGAAGGTACTTTAGCCCACTTGAGCATGTGGCTCTGGCAAGTCTTTCTTTTCTCCCTAATTGCTCTACCTTGTTAAAATCCATTAGAAAATATTCTTAAAGCTAGAAACCCAGGCCTATTAACTCAATTAGCCACTTCATCCTCCTCCTGAGGCCTATTACTAAGGTGCAGCTATTGATGTATTAATGTCCAGCAGTCAGAAGGCTCCCTTTGGCTCACCTAATTATCATGCCTAATTAAAACCAAACAACACATCCTAACATAGGATTTCTCCCTTTACCTTTCTAAACTTCTATTTGCCTATGTGCCACATCTGTCTCCTCTCTATCTAGAGACAGTCTATTATTCCTCTGGGACAAGTACCTGTGACCCCTTTACCTTGCCTCCTTCCCCTTATCCCTACTCCTCTATCTCCATTACCACAGCATCCTAACCCATTCTAATATAGACATCCCCTTTTAGTACTCTTAAGAATTATACCTTCAAGGTAATTTGCTGCTCTTTTTCTGCCAGATTCAGAAACTGCCTGATTTAACATTTTATCCATACCTAATGAAGTATCTCTCTGTTGAAACAGGTGTTTGCATGTGATATATTCCTAATTCAGGGCCTAGGAAGGAGACCCTACTGTGTGGAATTCTCCCTCACTTCCTTATTGTTTTTATGATAATTTTATTTTCAATATAACTAACACAGTTCTCTCAGATTGATCACAAATATCCTTTTCCATTCATAGAAAATTAGTTTTCAGATATAATTTTAGAGCTGAGTTTTTGGTCTTAGCAAACATATAAAGGATTTTCTCTAGTGGCTCCTCGTTCCTGGATTAGGAATTTCCAATCACCTTTCTTATGCTCCGAAAACTCAGGAAGGCCTTGTGTGGATCCAAGCTGAAACAATGGTTTCCTTCATGAGAATGGACTTCTCAGAAAGCTGACATTTGCAGGAAACAAAAAGAAACTTTGGGCACATGATATGTGAATCTTCCATCTGGGCTGTGGCCATGTCCTTGATCAAGTCCAACTAACAAAGTGTTCTATACTCAAGTATTTTCTCTGATATGTCCTACTTTTAGTGGTTCAAAGAGTATAGCTGGTCTTTTTTAGATATTTGTTGTTGTACTGTTTAGTTTCTTCTTATTTTACTTTATTTATTTCTTCTGGATCCTAGGGTATTGATGGAAATATGTACCCACTACAAAAATCAGCCCAGGATTGTGGGGAAACATTGGGAACTGATGACACTTGTAGTAAGAATAATGCGAGAGAGAAGCAAAAATCAATTTTTACTCAGTATAATACTTCCATGTAGACCTGCTACTTCAAATCTATCCCAGTCTTTTTTTCTAAATGTCACCTTTTATATCAACACTAAGAACACTGGGAAGAAATGTGTCCTTCTTTGTGGTAGTTAAGTGATGGGGAATGTCCTTCTTATGCTGCAAATTTATGTTTCCCTTATTGGTTGATGGATAAAGATGTTTCAGCCAATGGATAGGCAAAATGTAGCCAGGCAGGAAGTATAGGCAGGGTTACCAGACCAGGAAAATTCTGGGAAGAGGGACTCAGAGAATGAGTCATCAAAAAGACACGGTGTAGCTGCCAAGAAAACAAGAGGTTCAGAAATTACCAATAAGTCAAGACCATGTGGAGATACACAGATTAATTGGAATGGCTTAATAATTAAGAGAGAGCTAGCCAACAAGAAACCTGAGTCATCAGCCAAACAGTTTATAATTAATATAAGCTTATGTGTGTCTATTTAGGACCAAATGACTGCAGAACAGTTCGAGACAGAAACTTCCATCCGCAAAGGCGCCCAAACATTTGGCAAGAATTTTCATATAAAACCTGACAAAAGCTTAAAAAGGGATTCTGAAAACAAAAGAAAAGAATCAAGCATGGCTTTTTTTATAGCAGCATTTTCTTGGATTGGCTCAGTTCACTAAAGGCAAGCAGAGACACAGCTTCTTTAAGAGAGGCTGCCCGATTCAGCATTAGCAACAAAAACCACCTAACCTTTTAAAAAGGCCCTCCTACCAAACACTTAAATGGTGTTTATGATTTTGGCATGATTTTGGATAGTGGAATGGACTTAAAAACTCTGCAAAGCTGTGGCAGTAAATACCAGTACCTCCAGCATGAAGCTAGAATCTCAGAAAACAAAGGAATGGGGCATAGCAAGATTCTACTTTATCCATAGATGTGCTGCTTACCAGATCAAAGACTCATGTGGTGAGAAAAAGATAGATATTTACAGTCAAGACAGATTCAGAGAAGAAAAGAAAACTTCTAAACAGTTAACAGTGCATTTAAAAATATACATAGGCTTGCCAGAGAAAAGGGATAGAGAAAGTCCTTATAAAAGCAATATAGTAGCTGGGTATGGTGGTACAAGCATTTAATCCCAGCACTTGGAAGCAGAGGCAGGCAGACCTCTGTGATTGCAAGGCCAGCCTGGTCTACAGTGTGAGTTCCAGGACTGCCAAAGATACACATAGAAACTGTGTCTCAAAAAATTAAAAATAAAAATAAACATGAAAGAAATTGAGTAATAAAAGCCATGTAAGGATGGAAAAAACACAGTTATTGTGTTGTCTTTAAATTGTTTGACTGCTTAGGAAAGAGCAACAGCTACTAAAACACATTTGATTATAAATTTAGATGAATTAATCCAACCTATATTTTTAAAAATGCCCTGATTTCAAAATTTAAGTCTAAGGACATATTACTCTGAAAAAGAGATATTTCTTTTGTTTCCATAGAAGATGAAATGCTGTGGACTCCTGCCAGATGAAAATGGTTCGATCAATCAAAACCCCCTGCAACAGTAGCCCAGGTGATCCAACATCCAAAGAATCTGAGACAATGCAGCCTCTCAGACTGCTACAGCCAGGTTTTTCCATGGTTGTGGGTTTTCTTAGGATTCCCACGGGACTGACAGTGTCCCCAAATAGCAGGAAGCAATTTGGAGAGAACTATGCCCAAATTCCCAAATATTGTTAATGAATGCTTGTTTCATTTAAACATGGCTGGTTATAAATGTTTATTGACCACAATAAATCTCCTTCTAAAGAAAAAAAGGGGAATAAGTTACAGAAATGAATACTTTGCATTGGTATAGATTTTGATTTATTGATACAAATTTTTGACTCATTATTTTTATTTAAATTAGAAGCAATCTTATTTTATATATCAATCCCAGTTCCCTCTCACACCCATCCTTTCATGCCCCCACTGATCCCCATCCCATCCCTCTTCTACTCCATATAGAGGGTGAAACCTTCCAAGGGGGAATCATCAAAACCTGTGACATCATTTGCAGCAGGGCCTAGGACCTCTCCTGTGTGTCTAGGCTGAGTGTATCCATTCGTACACTAGGGATAAATACAGTTCCTTGACCAGAGGCTCCAGAGACTGCCCAGGACTCCTAACTGACACCCACATTCAAGTGTTTCTGTGGGGTTCCACAGCCTGGTCTTGATCCCTTTTCTCATCATTCCTCCCTCTCTACAACTGGATTCCAGGAATTCAGCTTAGTGCTTAGCTGCTGGTAGCTGCTTCTTCCATCAGGTACTGAATGAAGGATCTAGGAGGCATATAAAGTAGTCATCAATCTCATTGTAAGGGAAGGGCATTTAGGATAGCATCTTTACAATTGCTTAGAATCTTAGTTGGTGTCATTCTTGTATATCTCTGGACATATCCCTAGGTCCAGATTTCCTTTTAAACCTATAATGGCTCCCTCTATTAAGGTATCTCTTTCTTGCTCTCCATTATTTTCCCTGATTCAATCTTCCTGGTCCCTCATGTATTCCTACCCCTCCTCTTTTTCCCTTCTCTTTCTCCTAACTCCTTCTCCCTTCCTGCCTTGCTTCTAATTTGCTCAGGAGATTTTCTCCCTTTCCCCTTCTCCAGGAGGACATGTATGTTTCTCTTAGGATCCTTCTTGTTTCCTAGCTTCTATGGAGATGTGGATTGTAGGCTGGTAATCCTTTGCTCTATGTCTAATATCCATATGAGTGAGTACATACCATTTTTGTCTTTTTGTGACTGGACTACCTCACTCAGGAAGGTTTCTTCAAGTGCCATTCATTTGTCGGTGAATTTCAAGATTCCATTGTTTTTTTTTCTGCTGTGTAATATTCCTTTATGTTAATGTACCACATTCTTCAGTTGAGGGGCATCTATTGCTTCCAGATTATGACAATTACACATAATGCTGCTATGAACATAGTGGAACAGATGTCCTTGTTATATGAATGTGCATCATTTGGGTATATTCCTAACAGTGGAATTGCTGGATTTTGAGATAAACTAATTCCAATTTACCTCAGGAACCAGCATACAGATTTCCAAACTGGCTGTACAAGTTTGCACTTGCATCAGCAGTGGAGCAGGGTTCCCCTTTCTTCACATCCTGTCCAGCATAAACTGTCATTGGTGTTTTTGATTTTAGCAATTCTGACAGGAGTAAGATGATATCTCAGAGTTGGTTTGATTTGCATTTCATCAATAGCTAAGGTGTCTATAAGCCACTTTAGACTTCTCTATTTAGAATTCTCTATTTAGTACTATACCCTACTTTTTATTGGATTGTTTGATGTTTTGTTGACTACTTTCTTGAATTTCTTTTGTACATTTTGGAAATCAGCCCTCTGTGAGATGTGAGATTGGTGAAGATCTTTTCCCATTCTGTGGGCTGCCTTTTTGTCTTGTTGACTGTGTCCTTTGCCTTACAGAAGCTCCTCATTTTTAAGAGGTCCTATTTATTGTCAATCTCCCTGTCTGCCACTGGTGCTATGTTCAGGAAGTAGTCTCCTGTACCAATTCATTCAAGGGTACCTCCCACTTTCTCATCTAATTGGTTCAGTTTGGTTGCATTTATGTTGAGGTCTTGGACACATTTGGACTTTAAGTTTTGTGCATGGTAATAGACATGGATCTATTTGTAATTTTTTACGTGCCAACATTCAGGTATGCCAGCACCATTTGTTAAAGATGCTTTCCTTTCCCTTTTCCATTGTTTACTTTTAGCTTCCTTGTCAAAAATCAGGTGTTCATAGGTGTGTGGGTTAATATCAGGGTAGTCAATTCAATTCCACTGGTCTACCTGTCTGTTTTTGTGCCAATACTCAGCTGTTTTCAGGACCATAATAGAGTTTGAAATCAAGGATAGTGATGCCTCTGGAAGTTCTTTCATTGTACAGGGCTGTTTTGGCTATCCTGGGTTTTTTTGTTTTTCCATATAAAGTTTAGTATTGTTGTTTCAATGTCTGTGAAGAATTGTGCCAGTATTTTGATGGGAATTACATTGAGTATGTATATTGCTTATGGCAAGATTGACATTTTTACTATGCAAGAGCATGGGAGATCTTTCTATTTTCTGGTATTTTCTTTAATATCTGTCTTTAAAGACTAAAAATTAATCGTTATACATGTCTTTCACTTTTTAGGTTAGGTTACCCTAAGATATTTTATGTTGTTTCTCGCTATTATAAACGGTGATGTTTCTCTGATTTCTCTCTCAGCACTTTTATCATCAGTATATACTAGTGTTACTGATTTTTAAAAAATTAATCTTGTAACCTGTGACATTGCTGAAGGTGTTTATCAGTTGTAGGAGTTCCCTCATAGAATTTTTCGAGTCACTTATGTAAATTATCATATCATCTGCACATAGTGAAAGTTTTACTTCTCCCTTTCCAATTTGTATTCCCTTGATCTGTTTGTTGTCTTATTGCTCTAGCTAGTACATCAAATACAGTATTAAATATGGAGAGAGTGGACAGCCTTGTCATGTTCCTGATTTTAGAGTAATTGTGCTGAGCTTCTCTCCATTTAGTTTGATGTTGGCTGTTGTTTTGCTGTATATTACTTTTATTATGTTTAAGTATGTTCCTGTTATCCCAGATCTCTCCAAGACCTTTATCATGAAGGGGTGTTGCATTTTGTCAAAGGCTTTTTCAGCATCTAGTGAGATGATCATGTGATTTTTGTTTTTCAGCTTGTTTATAGGGTGGATTGCATTGATGGATTTTCGTATGTCGAACCATCCCTGCATCCCTGGGATGAAACCTACTTGATCGTGGTGAATGATTGTTTTGATGTGTTCTTGGATCAGATTTGCCAGTATTTTATTGAGTATTTTTGCATCAATGTTCATGAGGGATATTGGTCTGAAGTTCTCTTTCTTAGTTGTGTCTTTGTGTGGCTTGGGGATCAAGGTTATTGAAGCCTCATAGAAAGAGTTTGGCAAAGACCCTTCTGCTTCTATTGTGTGGAACACTTTGAGAAGAATTGGTATAAGCTGTTCTTTGAATTTCTGGTACAATTCTGCACTGAGGCCATCTGGACATGGGCTTTTTTTGGTTGGGAGACTTTTGATGACTGCTTCTATTTCCATAGGGGTTATAGGTCAATTTAAATTCCTTATCTGTTCTTGATTTAATTTTGGCAAGCGATACCTATCCAGGAAGTCGTCCATTTCCTTTAAATTTTTGAATTTTGTGGAGTACAGGTTTTCAAAGTATGACCTGATGATTCTTTGAATTTCCTCAGCATCCGTTGTTATGTTCCCCTTTTCATTTCTGATTTTGTTAATTTGCGTGTTCACTCTCTGCTGTTTGGTAAGTTTGGACAAAGGTTTGTCTATCTTGTTGATTTTCTCAAAGAACCAACTCTTCGTTCCATTGATTTTTTGTATTGTTTTCCTAGTGTCTACTTTATTGATTTCAGCCCTCAATTTGATTATTTTCTGGCATCTACTCTTCCTGGGGAAGTTTGCTTCTTTGTGTTCTAGAGCTTTCAGTTGTGCTGTTAATTCTCTAGCATAACTATTCTCCAGTTTCTTCTTGTGGGCACTTAGTGCTATGAACTTCCCCCGTAGCACTGCTTTCAAAGAGTCCCATAGGTTTGGGTATGTTGTGTCTTCATTCTCATTGAATTCGAGGAAGTATTTAATTTCTTTTTTTATTTCTTCTTTGACCCAGGAAGTGTGCAGTTGTGCATTATTCAATTTCTATGAGTTTGTAGGCTTTCTGCAATTTGTGTTATTGTTGAATTCTAATTTAATGCATGGTGGTCTGATAAGATGTATGGAGTTATTCCAATTTTTTTGAAGCTGCTGAGCTTTGATATGTTGCCAAGTATGTGGTCGATTTTTGAGAAGGTTCCATGTGTTGGTGAGAAGAAGGTATATTCTTTTTTATGTGGATGAAATGTTCTATAGATGTCTGTTAATCCCAGTTGGGTCATTATTTCTATTAGACCCTTTGCTTCTTTTTTGAGTTTCTGTCTGGAATTCCTGTCTAGTGGTGAGAGTGGTGTGTTGAAATCTCCCACTATAAGTGTGTGGGGCTTTATATGTGATTTAAGTTTTAGTAATGTTTCTTTTATGAATGTGGATGCCTTTGTATTTGGGGCATAGATGTTCAGGGTAGATACTTCATCTTGGTAGATTTCGCCTGTGATGAGTATGTAATGACCTCCTTCATCTCTTTTGATTGATTTTATTTTAAAGTATAATTTGTTAGATATTAGGATTGCTACCCCTGCTTGTTTCTTGGGTCCATTTGATTGGAAAATCTTTTCCCAACCTTTAACTCTCAGGTAATGTCTGTCTTTGAGGGTGAGGTGTGTTTCTTGTATGCAGCAGAAGGATGGGTTCTGTCTTTGAATCCATTCTGCTAGCCTGTGTGTTTTTTGGGTGAGTTAAGGCCTTTAATATTGAGGGATATTAATGACCATTGATTTCTCATTCTTTGATTTGGAATGGTTGTTGTTGTTGGAATTTCACCCCTTTGTTCTTTTGGCTGTTGGTAGAGAGAGATTCTCTAACGCCTATGTTTCTCTGGTTGTAGTTAACTTCCTTGGGTTGGATTTTTCTTTCCAATACTTTCTGTAGGGCTGGGTTAGTGGATACGTATTGCTTGAATCTAGTTTTGTCATGGAATATCTTGTTTTCTCCATCTATAGTGATTGAGAGCTTTGCCGGGTATAGTAGTCTGGGCTGGCATCCATGGTCTCTTAGGATTGGTAGAATATCTATCCAGGACCTTCTGGCTTTCAGAGTTTCCATGGAGAAATCAGGTGTAATTCTGATAGATCTGCCTTTATATGTTACTTGGCCTTTTTCCTTAGCTGCTTTTAATATTCTTTCTTTATTCTGTATATTTGGGGCCTTGATTATTATGTGTCAAAGGGACATTTTTTTTTGTGTCCACTCTATTTGGTGTTCTGTAAGCTTCTTGTACCTTCATTGGCATGTCTTTCTTAAGGTTGGGAAAGTTTTCTTCTATGATCTTGTTGAATATGTTTTCCGCCCCTTTGAGGTGGTTTTCTTTTTTTTTAAATTTATTTTTCAGTTTAAATTTCTATTTTCTGCCTCTTTGAGGTGGTTTTCTTCTCCTTCTTCCATACCTATTATTCTTAGGTTTGGTCTTCTCATGGTGTACCATATTTCTTGGATGTTTTGTGTTAAGGATTTGTTGGACTTACGATTTTCTTTGGTTGATGAATCCATTTCTCATAGTGTATCTTCAACACCTGAGATTCTCTCTTCCATCTCTTGTATTCTGTTGGTAATGCTTGTATAGGTAGTACCTGACCATTTGCCCAGCTTTTCTATTTCCAGCCTTTCTTCAAATTGTTTTTTTATTTTCTCTATTTCAGTTTTCAACCCTTGCACTGTTTGCATTGTTTCTTGCAATGTTCGGGTTTATCTTTTCATCCATTTGTTTCATATCATGAATTTTTTGGTTTGCTTTTTCCTCCACTTCTTGCATTTTTTGGTTTGCTTTTTCTTCCACTTGTTGTATTTTTTGGTTTGTTTTTTCTTCCATATCCTGTCTTTTTTTGGTTTGTTTATTCTTCTATTTCTTGCACTTTTTGCTTTGTTTTTTTCCATTTCTTGCATTTTTTTTTGCTTTGTTTCTTCTTCCATTTCCTGCCTTTTTTGGTTTGTTTTTTTCTTCCATTTCTTGCATTTTTTTGGTTTGTTTTTTCATCCATTTCTTTGAGGGATTTTCCTATATCCTCTTTTAGGGCCTCTATCATTTTCATGAAGGTGGTTTTAAGGTCATTCTCTTCTGCTTCCTTTGCATTGGAATGTTGGAGTTTTGCTGGTGTGGAGTCTTTAGAATCTGTCGGTGTCATATTTGTTTTTCTGTTGCTGAGTGTGTTTTTGTATTGTCTCTTTCCCATCTCTTCTTCTAGTGGGTACAGAAAGCCCCTTACTGGTCTGGTGGTTAGGGGACCAGAGTTCCCTTTTGGTGGGTGTTAGCAAGTCCAATAATCTGATAATTCTTCTATTCATCATCCTCTTTCTGGTCCCGTGGTTGGAGAAGAGGACCAAGAATATGGGGTGCTTAGCCTCCCATCTGGTCCCCTGGTCCCTTTGCTGGATCTGCTGGTTTCCTGGTTTCCCTGGTGGGTGAGAAGACCTGAAATCTGGGGCACCTGGCTCCCGCTGGGATTGGAAGCTCTGTGCAGTTCCCTGGCAATCCCTAGGCACTGGAACACAGGCCCGGATGCAGGGCCTGTTTTACCTGGTCCCGCTGGAACAGCTGGTCCCCTGGTCTCTTGGATCTTTTGGTTTCTGGTCTCGTTAGTGGAAGAGAAGACCTGGAGTCTAGGGTGTTTGGCTCCCGCTGCGATTGGAAGCTCTGTGCAGTTCCCATGGGGTTCCCCAGGCCCTGGAACCCAGGCCCGGATGTGCCACATATTTCTTAAATCAAATTAATATATTTTTATGATCAGTCATTATTTAATATCTATTACCTAGCTCTTGTGGGTTTTTTGAAAGATTGAGCTATTTTAACTATTTCAACTCTTTCTTATTAAAAGCTTTCATTACCAGACACTTAAGCCCACTCTTGGTGTCACATGTACGGTCATATTAAATTTTATTGTTGGGAAAATTTTTACTATTTGTACTTATATGAATTATGTATATGATTTGGAAAGCACTGGTTTTTCCTGAGAGGAGGCCATGGCTAGGGTCCCCACCTCAGGGGATGTTTTCTTATTTATTTATTTTGTTTAAAATGTTAGCATAGGCTTTAAGAACGTTTGTTAATGTGAAAAAAGGAATAAAATAACAAACAGAAATTTCCATGAGAATCACTGCTCTGTATTTTTATCCAGCTGAGAGTTCCACAACCGTCTCCAGCAAGCCTCCTTCATTTGAGGGTACTGCCACAGTCTATGCAACTTGTCACACAGAATCTACTGAATTTGGTGTGGCACTACTTTATTGATTTCAGCCCTCAATTCGATTATTTCCTGGTGTCTACTCCTCCGGGGTGAGTTTGCTTCTTTTTGTTCTAGAGTTTTCAGTTGTGCTGTTATTTCTCTAGTGTGACTATTCTCTGGTTTCTTCATGTGAGCACTTAGTGCTATGAACTTTCTTCTTAGCACTGCTTTCACAATGTCCCATAAGTTTGGGTATGTTGTGCCTTCATTTTCACTGAATTATAGGAAGTCTTTAATTTCTTTTTTTATTTCTTCCTTGTCCCAGGAATGTGCAATTGTACATTGTTCAATTTTTATGAGTTTATAGGGGTTTTTGGCAGTTTGTGTGTTGTTGAGTTCTAATTTTAATGTGTGGCAAATCAATAAGATACAGGGGTTTATCGTAATTTTTGTATCTGTTGAGGTTTGCTATGTTGCCAAGTATGCCGTCAATTTTAGAGGAGGCTCCATGTGGCACTGAGAAAATCTTATATTCTTTTGTCTTTGAATGGAGTGTTCTATAGATATCTGTCAAACGCAAGTGGGTAATAACTTCTATTAGTTCCATTGTTTCTTTGTTAAGTTTCTGTCTGGTGGTCCTGTCTAGTGGTGAGAGTGGGTGTTGAAGTCTCATACTATAATTATGTAAGGTTTTATGTGTGATTTGAGTTTTAGTGGTATTTATTTTATGAATGTGGGTGTCTTTGTATTTATGGCATGATGTTCAGAAATGAGACTTATTTCTGATGGATTTTACCTGCAATGAATATGAAATTAATGTTTTCATCTCTTTTGATTGATTTTAGTTTGAAGTATAATTTGTTAACTATTACGATTGCTATACCAGCTTGCTTCTTGGGGCCATTTGATTGGAAAATCTTTTCTCAACCCTTTACTCTGAGGTAATGCCTGTCTTTGAATTTAAGGCATGTTTCTTGTATGCAGCAAAAGGATGGATGCTGTCTTGATATCCATTCTGTTAGCCTGTGTCTTTTCACAGACAAGTTAAGACCACTTATATTGATGAAAATTAATAACCATTGATTGTGAATTCTTGTTTGTTTTGGAGTTATTGCTTGCAGTGTTATTGTGTGTGGATTTTCCCTCTTTATTCTTTTGGTTTTTGGTAAAATGTGACAAATTTAAGGTAAATTTTGTTATAGGTATTTTACTATTCTTATTTAGACACTTTGTCTATACAGCTCATCTAAAAATTTAATGTATAATTAAGTACAGATAATAGATTTTCACCTATAATAGTCAAAACTTATAGTCGCTAGTTAGTCTTTCTATATATATATAGATATACATTTCAAATGGATAGGTTTTCTTCAAAACCTTTCAAAGACCTACAGAATGTGGCATTGAAAATGGTTTATTGGGGGTTTTTCCAAAACAATGAGACACAAGTCTTCCTGACAAGACCAATTACATCAGAAAGGAATATGGGCATTGGATAAAACTCGTTATGGAGTTTGCCTTCAACATGGAAAGGATAGCTATTTGGACAGGAACCTGTTATTACCTAGACTTCTTTACAGCATGCTGTCCAAACTTGACAAACAGGTTACAAAGGAAAAGGACTGCTGAACTTTCTATGTGGCAGGATAACCCTTCAAGGTTCCTGCTTCATTAAAACACTCTGCCATATACACTCTGGGACTTTATGCTGAAAAAGGATGCCCCAAATTTACAGAGGAATTTTAGGTGACTGTTCAGGCAGCAAGATGTCTCTGTTTATTCTAGAGTTTATATATTATGCTTCTGGGGTTATTGATGCAGTTGAAGACAGGTAGTTATGGCTATGGTTTTCCTTAACTATGATAAAAGGTAAGCTACAAATAAAATTTCAGAGTTACAAAGATAAGAGAGATGATAGAATATTTTCTTTAAATTTTACCAAATGTTAATAGACTAAAAATTCTAACTATAATTCTTGTTTGATAACTGTTTTTGTTGTATTTAATTTTACTGTGTTAAAGTTGAAACTTTCCCTTCCCTTTTATTTAGACAGAAAAGAGACAATGATGGGGATGTTTTTGGTTATACTGTGACTATATTTCCCTTATTGGTTGATGGATAAAACTGTTCCAGTCTATGGATGTAGCTAGGCAGGAAGTATAGGCAGAACTTCCAAACTAGGAGAATTCTGAAAAAAGACACTCAGAGGGTGATTCACCAAAGGGACACCATGTAGCTGCCAAGAAAACAATAGGCTCAGGAATCACTGATCAGTCAACACCATGTAGAGATACATAGATTAATAGAAATGGGTTAATAATTGAGAGGGAGATAGCTAATAAGAAGCCTGAGCCATCATTCATACAGTTTATGATTGATATAAGCCTTTGTGTGTTTATTTAGGAGTTAATGGCTGTGGAACCAGATTTAACAGAAATGTCAGTCCACAGATAAGACCTAACAGCTTTCAGTTGTGCTGTTAATTCTCTAGTGTGACTATTCTCCAGTTTCTTCATTTGAGTACTTAGTGCTATGAACTTTCCTCTTAGTACTGCTTTCAAAGTGTTCCATAAGTTTGGGTATGTTGTGTCTTCATTTTCATTGAATTCTAGGAAGTTTTTAATTTCTTTATTTCTTCCTTGACTCAAGAATGGTGCGATTGCATGTTGTACACTTTCCAAAAGTTTGTAGGGTTTCTGCAATTTATGTTGTTGCTTTAAAGCATGGTGATCTGATAAGATACAGGGGGTGATTACAATTTTTTGTACCTGTTGAGTTTTGCTATGTTGCCAAGTATGTGGTCTATTTTAGAGAAGGTCCCATGTGGTGCTGAGAAGAAGATATATTCTTTTGTGTTTGGATGTAATGTTTTACAGATGTCTGTTAAACCCAAATGGGTCATAACTTCTGTTAGTTCCTTTGCTATGTTTGTTTGCTAAGTTTCTGTCTGGTGGTCCTGGCTAGTGGTAAGAGTGGGAGGTTGACATCTCCCACTATAACTGTGTGATGTCTTATGTGTGATTTAAGTTTTAATAATGTCTCTTTAATGAACATTGGTGCCTTTGTATTTGGAGCAAGATGTTCAGAATTGAGACTTCTTCACTAAAGTTTCTTATCAGCTGTAAAAGTTCACTGGTGAAATATTGGAGATTCCTTATGTATACTATCATATCATCTGATAATAACAATATTTTGTCTTCTGTCCTTCCAATTTATATCTGCTTTATCTCCTTTTGTTGCCTTATTGCTTTAGCTAGAACTTCAAGTACTGTATGGAATAGATGTGGAGAAAGTAGACTGCTTTGTCTTGTTCCTGATTTTAGTGGAACTGCCTTGAGTTTCTCTCCATTGAATTTGGCATTGACTATAGGCTTGCTGTAATTTGCCTTTATTATGCTTATTACTGTCCCTTTTACCTCTATTCTCTGCAAGACATTTATCATGAAGTGGTGTTGGAATTTGTCAAAGGCTTTCCAGCATCTAATGCATCATGCGGACTATTTATTTTAGTCTCTTTATATAGCAGATTACCTTTGACTGCCTTTGGTACATTGAACCACCCCTGAAATTCTGGGATGAAGCATACTTGATTCTAGTGGATGATATTTTTGATGTGTTCTTGGATTTAGTTTAGTCATCAGGGTAATGCAATTCAAAACAGCTTTGAGATCCCATCCCTGCCAGAATGGCTGAAATAAAAAACACTGATGACAGTGTATGCTGGAGAGGATGTGGAGTAAGGTGAACACTTCTTCAATGCTGAGGAGAGTGCAAGCTTGTAAGGTCACTTTAGAAATCTGTATAGCTGTTTCTCAGAAAATTAGGAATCAATCTACCTCAAGACCCAGAAATACCACTCTTGTGCATGTACCCAAAGGATGTATAGTCATACTACAAGGACATTGATGGAACTAGAAAAAAACATCCTGAGTGAGGTAATCCAGACACAGAAAGATAAACATGGTATGTACTCACTCGTAAGTGGATATTGGACCATAGAGCAAAGGATAACCAGTATAAAATCCACAACCCCAGGGCAGCTAGGAAACAAAGAGGACCCTAAAAGAGATGTGCGTGGACCCCACAGAAGGAGAAAGGGACAAGACCTTCTGAGTAAACTGGGAAGGGGTAGAAGAAAAAGAAGGGAAGAGTAGAGCATAAGGGATCATAAGGTCCAGTTAGGGTAAGAACAGAGGAGAGTAACGCTTTTATCTGAAGGGCTCGGTGTACTCACAGTTGTAGCTTCCCTTCAGTAGTCGCTGAAACTATTACTAATAGTTGAGTTATAGAACCAATACTGAATGGACATAACCAGAGATAATCATTTTAAGTTAAATTAGAAAGACAGCTATTGTATGCTTGCACTCATTTTCAGTCTTGAATTTTTAGAGTAATATATAAAATCATGTATGTGCATATGACATGAAAATAACCCACATTGTCTAGGGGGAACAAGGGGGGAAATATAAGGGGGTCATTGGAGAAGGGAAGTATGAGGGTACTGGAAAATATTACCAAAGTATGCTCTATACTTTTATGTAAATGCTTTATGTAAATTCATGAACATACCAAAGGAACTTTTGAATTACATAAAAAGCTCAGATACATGGAGACAGTTTGATTAAAATAAATTCCTTCTTCCTCCCAGAATTCAGTTTTCAGCCTAAGGCTGTATTTCTAGTGTGTTCAGACAACTGGATCTTTTGTTCTCAGAAACACCTTTTGCAGAAGTTTTGAGAGCTTTTTTTTTCTCCCAGTAGACATGAAAGAAGTCCTGTTTAGGTCTTAATTAAACTCAGGGACTCTCTTTTGATAATACAATCTTGAGACAGTTGACCTTTATAGGGTGCAGGAAGAAACATTTGTCAAATGATGTGTGAATCTTACACTTGAGTTCTGGCCATGACCTTGTCTATTCAGTGGTATTCATGCATAACCTTTCATACAAGGTCTCAGATTGAACCAGCAGAAACTGTGCTATACTCTGTTGGCTTTATCACACATTTCCTATAGTCACTGTTCCAGAGAGAGGATAGCTGGTCATAATCTAAGTTCTATTTTATTATTTGTTTGCTTTCTTTCTTTCCTTGCCACATTTCTCATTCTAGAAGCCCTGCCTTTCTCATTGAAATATTCAGTCACTTAATAAAGTGGTTTGGGTTATAGGCAAATATATGAGTTGATTATAATATAAGCTGGAGGGAGAAAGAAGTTTTATTACTCATTTATATACTATATGGTTCCTAAATCTTCAATCGTGGGCTGCAGCAATCTTAACAATATGTGTCATTTTATCTTTTATATCAGTTATCACTGAAAACAGTGTTCACAATGTACCCTTCTGTGTGATGGCTAGGAAACAGATGATCTCTGCTATAGGCAAAATTTGGAACTTCATACTGGGAAAAGCGCTAGTTCCATACACTGTTCAGTCACCTAATAGCAACTGAGCCTTAATTTAGAATCTACCACATGCTGTTCTGTTTCAGGTAAATTTCCTTCAAGCGATATCTGGTATAACATACCTGGAAAGTAAAGTTTTAATGGGACAATAGATTACCTACAGATGAGCTTCCAAGCATCAGTTGTACTTTGCCATATAGCTTAGTCTAAATAAATAAGCAAAAGCATTTCTTGAACAAAGGGTTTTTGCAGTGACACAAAGCACACACTTAACGTCAGACAGTAGCATTACTGATGGTTAAGGGATTTTGAGGACTCCTGGGAACATTCAATAAATGTTCTATGGGCCACTCAAACATAGTATAAACAGTTATTTCCTGAATCAGGTTGTTTCAAGAGACAAGTCTATACCCAGAGCTTCAGTATGTAGATTGAAAACAATTTATTCCTTGTAGGCAGTAACAGCAAAGAATACTTCTTGAGCATCTTTTTTATATGATAATTTTTATTTAACTTTTTACACATGTTACTGCCAGTTCCCTCTCCCTCCCCTCCTCCTCTGCCCCTCAAGCCTCCCCAACCCCCCACTGCATCCTCTCCTTTGCTCCCCAGGGAGGGTAAGGCCTTATATGGGGGATCTCCAGAGTCTGTCATATCATCCCAGGCAGGGCGAAGGCCCTCCCCCATGTGTCCAGGCTGAGAGAGCATCCCACCATGTGGAATGGGTTCCCAAAGTCCATTTGTATGCTAGGGATAAATACTGATCTACTATCTGAGGTCCCATAAATTGCAAGGTCATTTCTCTGACACTCAGGTTTGGAGGTGGGGGATTTGGATCAGTCCCATTCTGGCCTCTCAGTCATCAGTCTGGGGTTCATACATTCCCTCTTGTTTAGGTCAGCTGCCTCTGTGGGTTTCACCAGCCAGGTCTTGATTCCTTTGCTCATCACTCCTCTTTGAAACTGGGTTCCAGGATTTCAGTTCAGTGTTTAGCTGTGGGTGTCTGCCCCTGCTTCCATCAGTGCTGGATGAAGGCTCTAGGATGGCATATAAGGTAGTCATCAATCTTATCATCAGGGGAGGTCATTTAGGGTAGCCTTAATGCCAGTTGGTGTCATTCTTGAAGATCTCAGAAAATCTCACTAATGCCAGTTCTCTTCTCCAACCTATAATGGCTCCCTATTATCCTGCTCTCATCTATTCTTACCCTGACTCAACCTTCATGCTCCCCCATGTCCTCCTCTCCTCTCCTCTTCTTCCCCTCTCTTTCTCCCATCTCCTTCTACTTTCTCCTCCCGCCATGCTCCCATTCCCCTCAGGAGATCTCTTCCCATTTCCCTTCTCCAGGTTACTATGCATATCTCTCATAGGATCCTCCCTGTTTCCTAGATCTCTGGCAGTGGGATTGTAGGCTGGCAATCCCCTGCTCCATGCCTAAAATCCATATATGAGTGAGTACATACAATGCTTGTCTTTTTGTGACTGGGTTACCTCACTCAGTATGATTTCTTTTAGTGCCATCCATTTGCCTGTGAATTTCAAGATTTCATTTTTTTCCCACTGAGTAGTATGACATTGTGTAAATGTACCACAGTTTCTCTATCCACTTTTAAGTTGAGAGAGGCATCTAGGTTGCTTCCAGGTTTAGGCTATTATAAATAATGCTGCTATGAACATAGTTGAGCAGATGTCCTTAATGTATGAATGTACATCTTTTGGGTATATGCCTAAGAGTGGAATTGCTGGATCTTATGGTAGACTGATTCCCATTTTCCTGAGGAATCTCCATACCAATCTCCAAATTGGCTGTACTCCAGCAGTGGAGGAGTGTTCCCCATTCTCCACATCCTCTCCAGCATAAACTATCATTGGTGTTTTTGATTTTAACCATTCTGACAGGAGTGAGATGGTATCTCAGAGTTGTTTTGATTTGTGTTTCTCTGATGGCTAAGGTTGTTGAGCACTTTCTTAAGTGTCTATCAGCCATTTTAGAGTACACTATTGAGAATTCTCTATTTAGCTCTGTACCCCACTTTTTAATTGGATCCTTTGGTATTTTGGAAACTTGCTTCTTGAGTTCTTTGTAAGTTTTGGATATCATCCCTCTGTTAGATGTGGGGTTGCTGAATATCTTTTCCCATTCTGTGGGCTGTCATTTTGTCTTATTGACTGTGTCTTTTGCCTTGCAGAAGCTTCTCAGTTTCAGGAGGTCCCATTTATTAATTGTTGATCTCAATGTCTGTGCTACTGGTGTTATGTACAGGAAGCAGTGTCCTGTACCAATTTGTTCAAGGGTACTTCTCACTTTCTCTTCTAAGAGGTTCAGTGTGGCTGGATTGATGTTGAGGTCTTTGATCCATTTGGACTTAAGTTTTCTTGAAACATCATCTTCATGACAAAACCTAGAAGAAAGT
Organism: Mesocricetus auratus; assembly: GCF_017639785.1. Taxonomy (NCBI): domain Eukaryota; kingdom Metazoa; phylum Chordata; class Mammalia; order Rodentia; family Cricetidae; genus Mesocricetus; species Mesocricetus auratus. The sequence goes on from NW_024429189.1 coordinate 115,127,965, forward strand.
TTCTCTTTGTCCTGAATATTCAGAGAAAACTTAGAGTTATCAATCTAGGCATCAAAGTCAGACTTGTATACTATCATTCTAACAATATTTATCTGTTAGGGAGGTTTTCACATACAAACTTTTATCCACATTCAGAGATGATATAACATGATAAAATGCTCAAGAACACTTAGTAATTTACATCTATTTACAAATAAAAGTTAATTCTAAACCTTGATTTGAAGAGGATAATTATGGAGAATAAGAGGGTCAAGGTGCCAATGCAGGGCCAACTGACAATGAACATTGGAGTTATAGAAAGAGAAATTTACCTAGGTGTCATTTTATATTTGCAAATATATAAGAGCATATCATAAGAAATATTTTATGCTACTGAGAAACACCAGTTAATCACATTCAGTATTCCAAAGTCCACTTTCCATTATTAAAAAAAAACTATACTGTGGCAATAGACTATGGGAAAACACATGACATCATTTCATATGTACATGCAGGAAGAGACTAAAAAGGCACATTCTATTCCTTGGTTGTGCTAAATAATATTTGAACAATGAAACAAGACTATAAATGTAATAAACCATTAAAGAAAATTAAAAAATGTATGTACTATCCCTCAAATTTATTCTAATATCCCTAAAACAGGAAGAAACATGACAGTGATTCTAATACATATAACTCAGCTAGACTCAATTTAAAAAAAACACTCTTTCAAAAATGAACTAAAATCAGTACCTATCTACAGATGTTTATACTCTTCAACAAACATATGAAAACTCAGCATGTAAGTGGTTGAGTTAGGAGAACTGAGAGATTGAGGGGAATCTGTGTTATATAATTGACAAATAGGGGGCTTGCTTTATGTGAGGAACAGGCATGGGGTAGTGATCATAAGAAAAGGTGAGTCTGTTGGATGTGGTTAAGTATTAATTATTCTTGGCTGTAAACAAACCACACTCAAGATCCCATGACTTAACAACTCTAATTACTTACTCTGCACAAGCATAAAATATAAAAGCAATGTAAATACAGCTTGTCTTATTTTCATGGCACCACTAAAGTTGTTCCACTGTGATTGAAGGACACACTTGTAATGCCTGTTTCTGCTCTACTAACTTCATGGGGTAAATGCAATTTTTTCTGTTGACCTGGAGGACCAGGTGGCAATCATTGTAATGCTCTTAAGTTCCCCACAGTAGAGAAGTTTTATTCTAAAAGTAGCATCCTGATATCATGGGTATTTTATAAGATGTTTATGACATTGAAAATCACAGGGCTTCACTTCATATTTTTCATTCTTCCACCACATCCCCAACTAATTGATATACAAGCCTGCCACTTTCTTCTTATCACATTCTGAGGTTCTGCTTCTAGAAGATGACCCTAAAGCAAATACTAGTTCTAACTTACTACCTGTCTTTAGCCATGCAAAATGCCCTTAAAGCCAGACTTCAAAGGCACGAGAGTTGGTCAAATGAGGAACTTGTTCAGTCTACTTCTGTTGAGGCATCTGTCTGGAGGTGCTGGCTCATGTGGTTTTACCCAAGAGATTGCTGTTTCTGTTGTTTCCACAGTGTTTTTTCCCTAGGCAAGAATGTTTGTAGACATTTTTTGACTATGAATTAGTCACATCATTACAAGAAACAGATCAGACAGAAACTGGAGGTAGCCTTAAGAATAACTGTTGACATTGTTTGTCTCTCCTAGAGAATCACATTATTGGCCTAGGCACCAAAAGAAGCAAGTAGAAATGATATAAGCATCCAAGCCTTATCAGCAAAATATGTTTGCATGGGAATCTATAGGACGCTTGCAAGAAGAGCTGAGACACTTGAAAATTTCAAGAGACTCAACTGTCATGCTGTAAGACATGCTAGCATCTGTCACCTGCACAGACGTGTGTCCCTAACAGTGAAAGCAAAGGATGCAGGGCAGATGAAGACAATACTGAGAATTATTACAACACCTGGAAATTGAAAGATGTCATCAGGTCCTAACTGTCCCAAAGATTCCTACTGCTTTTTTCTACCTTCATGATGCCCCAATTAAACAGTACATCCAGATGGATGGTACTGAGAGCAACAATACAACAATAGGCATTTTGAAGCACACAAAATTTTATATAAACACACTCTTGTCAGAAAATTATTGCTTGAGGGAAAGTCATTTAAGAGTAAAGTTTCTGATTTATGTAATTGCTCTGATCTGTCCCATAGGCTATTAATGCCAAACAATAATTTTGTCATTTGTGCTTGGAGGCCAAATGTGGTATAGCTTTTAACTTGCATACATTTCCTGTGCTGTAAAATTGAAATTAGCTTCTTTAATTGCATCAGCATAAAGTAAATATTTGTTCCTCAGAAGACATGGCTATAAAGGTAGCATGAAATTAAGTGACCTTAGAAATCCCATGTGTACATGTAGCATCAGCTATGAGGTGGGATGACTTACAGTGTAAATGAGAATGATTCAGAAAAGTTTATATAATGAAGCAATTGCGTTTCTCTTCATTTTCTACTTCATTCTTTGGATTTTATTCCAGTAATTAAACGCTCTCTACTTCATCCATTGCCTGATGATTTAAGACACACGAATCAAGTGGTGTGACAGCAATGAGAACAGAGGAGTCCTTAGCAAAGAGATAACTATCCCAATCAGAGCACTCCTTAGGAGAGGAGCCACCTCTGTGATGTTTGGAGCTGAAGTCCTATGTGTCTTTCTGGCTCTCTCTGATTACCTGTATAGCCAGAATTTTTAGTAGCTAAGGTGTCTAGATCACTTCCCAGGAAAATTGGACAGGAATTCTGAACTGGATGAAGACCATCAAAGAAGAAAACACAAGAAGTGGAACCTGAGTAAACAAAGGCAGAAAAAAGAGAGTAGAGAAATGTGGTAGGAATGAGAGGATGAAGAAGAAGGCTTGTTTTTTGTCTACAGGACAAATGGCTAATCTATTTCTATATGTCTTCCAGGATTACTGTCAACTAGGAATCAAACTAAAAGTCTTGTTTTCTACCTGAGAAGTTTAATGTTTCTCAATGCTAAAGACAAAGATTTATTTTATATAGTATTTTGTATAATGTTCAGGGTGATGCATGCTTACTATTGATGTAGAAAGTATTTTTCTTATTGTTTACATCTGTGAGCCACTCCAGTGACCCAAGGAAGTAAAGCTTTTATGAGAAATGACTAAATGAGAGATGACATCCTGGAAAGTTTTCTTGGGGCTTTGAGGTGTCTGATAACTACTCAAGTCTAATACATGACCTACTACTTAATGATTTAAAACATCATTAGTTTAACTTACATTTTTAGGCATTATAAAAGTTACATCGAGAAATTATTGGATATGGTTTTATGTTTACTATGTTCAAAGCTGACAAAGGAACAAAGGAAAAAGGCCAAGTAACTTACAAAGGCAAACCTATCAGAATCACACCTGACTTCTTCATGGAAACAATGAAAGCCAGAATATCCTACATAAATATTATACAAACACTAAGGGACCATGAATGCCAGCCCAGACTACTATATGCTGCAAAGCTTTTAATCACTATAGATGGAGACAACAAGATATTCCAGTGCAAAACCAGATTTAAACAATACATATCCACTAACCCAGCCTTACAGAATGTATTGGAAGGAAAACTCTAACTTAAGGAAGTTAACTACACTCACAAAAACATACATAATAGATAATCCCACTTTACCAAAAGCCAAAAGAAATAGCAGGGTAAAACCACAAACAATGACACCACCACCAACAAATAAAAAATAAACAAGAATTAACACTTAATGGTTGTTATTTTCCCTCAATATTAATGGTCTTAATTTGCCTATAAAAAGACACAAGCTAACAGGATGGATATGAAGGCAGAATCCATCCTTCTGCTGCATACAAGAACATCTCAATTTCAAAGACAGACATTACTTCAGAGTAAAATGTTGGGATAAGATTTTCCAATCAAATGGACACGGACACAAGACACAAACAGCTGTAGCTATCCTAATAGCTAACGAATTAGACTTCAAACTAAAATCAATCAAAAGAGATGTAGAATGTCATTTCATATTCATCACAGGAAAAATCCATCAATATGAAGTCTCAATTCTGAGCATCTGTGCCCCAAATACAAAGGCACCTAAGTTCATAAAAGAAACATTACAAAAACTCAAATCACCATAAGACCTCACACAGTTATAGTGGGGGACTTCAACACCAAACTCTCACCACTAGACAGGACTACCAGACAGAAACTTAACAAAGAAACAAAGGAGCTAACAGAAATAATGAAACAATTGGGTTTAACAGACATCTATAGAACATTCCATTCAAACACAAAAGAATATACCTTCTTCTCAGCACCACATGGGACCTTCTCTAAAATCAATTACATAGCAAACTTCAACAGGTACAAAATATTTGAATAACCCCTTGTATCTTATCAAACCATCATGCTTTAAAATAAGAGTTCAACAACACCACAAATTGCAGAAACTCTACAAACTCATGGAAATTGAACAATGAGCAATTGCACCATTCCTGGGTCAAAGAAGAAATAAAGAAAGAAATTAAAAACTTCCTGGAATTCAATGAAAGTGAAGACATAACATATGCAAAATTATGGGACACTTTGAAAGCAGTACTAAGAGGAAAGTTCATAGCACCAAGTGCTCACATGAAGAAACTGGATAATAGTCACACTAGAGAATTAACAACACAACTGAAAACTCTAGAACAAAAAGAAGCAAACTGATGCCAGAGGAGTAGACATCAGAAAATAATCAAACTGAGGGCTAAAATCAATAAAGTACAAATAAAGAATACAATTCAAAGAATCAATTTAACAAAGAGTTGGTTCTTCCAGAAAAATCAACAAGATAGACAAACCTTTATTCAAACTCACCAAAAGGCAGAGAGAGAACATGCAAATTAACAAAATCAGGAGTTAAAGAGGAACATAACAACAAACACTGAGGAAATCCAGAAAAACTTCAGGTCATACTTTGAAAACCTGTACTCAACAAAATTCAATAATTTAAAGGGAATGGACAATGTTCTGGATAGATATATCTTACCAAAATTAAATCAAGAACACATAAGCAATTTGAATAGACCTATAGCCCCTAATGAAATAGAAGTAGTCATCAAAAGTCTCCCAACCAAAAAACCCCAGGCCAAAATGGCTTCAGTTCAGAATTCTAACAGAAATCCAAAAAGGAGCCAATTCCAATATTCCTCAAAGTGTTCCACACAATAGAAGCAGAATGGTCATTGCCAAACTCTTTTTACAAGTCTACAATTACCTTGGTACCCAAGCCCCACAAAGACCCAACTAAGAACTACAGACCAATATTCCACATGAACATTGCTACAAAAATACTCTATAAAATACTGGCAATTGGAATCCAAGAACACATCAGGAAAATCATCCACCATTATCAAGTAGGTTTCAACCCAGGGATGCTGGGATGGTTCAACATACATAAATCCATCAATGTAATCCACCATATAAACAAGCTACAAAAGAAAAAAAATATGATCATCTCATTAGATGCTGACAAAGCTATTGACAAAATCCAACACCCCTTCATAATACATGTCTTGGAAAGATCATGGATAACAGGAACATACCTGAACATAATAAAAGCAATATACAGTAAACAAACAGTAAATCAAACTAAATGGAAAGAAACAGCATGATTCCTCTAAAATCAAGAACAAGACAAGAATGTCCACTCTCTCCATATCTCTTCAATATTGTACTTTAATTTCTAGCTAGAGCAATAAGGCAACAAAAGGAGATCAAGGGTGTACAAATTGGAAAAGAGCAAGTCAAACTTTCACCATTTGCAGATGATATGATAGCTTACATAAGGGACCTGAAAAATACTACATGGGAATTCCTCCTTCATCATACTGGCAGGATACAAGATTAACTCAACAACAACAAAAATAAGTAGCTCTACTATATACAGACAAGAAATGGGCTGAGACTGAAATAAGAGATATATCACAAACATCATAAAGTATTTTCTGGTAACACTAACCAAACAAGTGAAAGGCTTGTATAGCAAGAGCTTTGAGCCTTTAAAGAAAAAAAGTTAAAGAATATACCAGAAAATTGAATGATCATCCATGCTCTTGGATACATAGGATCAACATAGTAAAAATGGCAATCTTGTCAAAAGCAGTCTACAGATTCAAAGCAATCCCCATCAAAATGCTGGCACAATTCTACACAGACCTTAAAAGAACAATAATCAATATTATGTGGAAAAACAAAAGACCCAGGATAGCCAAAACAACCCTGTACATTAAAGGAACTTCCACAGGCATCACCATCCCCGACTCCAAGCTCTATTACAGAGTTTTAGTCCTGAAAACAGCTTGGTATTGTAACAAAAATAGACAGGCAGACCAATGGTATCAAATTGAACACCCTGATATTAACCCACACACCTATGAACACTTGATAATTGACAAAAAATCCAAAATTATGCAATTCAAAAAAGAAAGCATCTTCAACAAATGGTGCTGGCATAACTGCATTCGGTTGTGTATAAGAATGCGGATAGATCCATGTCTATCACCATTCACAAAACTTAAGTTCAAATGGATCAAAGACCTAAACATCAATTCAGCCACACTGAACCTCTTAGAAGAGAAAGTGGGAGGCACCCTTGAGTTAATTGATATAGGAGACACTTCCTGAACATAACACCAATAGCACAGACACTGAGATAGATAATTAATAAGTGGGACCTCCTCAAACTGAGAAGCTTCTGTAAGGCAGAAGAAACAGTCAACAAGACAAAAAGGCAGTCCACAGAATGGGAAAAAATAGTCACCAACACCACATTTGACAGAGGGCTGGTCTCCAAAATTTATAAAGAACTCAAGAAGCAAGACTCCAAAACACCAAAGGATCCAATTAAGAAGTGGGGTACAGAACTAAATAGAAAATTCCCAATAGAAGAGTCTAAAATGTTTGAGAGACAGTTAAGAAACTGCTCAGTATCATTAGCCTTCAGGAAAATGCAAATGAAAACAACCCTGAATTACCATTTTACTCTAGTCAGAATGGCTAAAATCAAAAACACCAATGACAGTTTATGCTGGAGACAATGTGGAGAAAGGCGAAGACTCCTCCACTGCTGGTGGGAGTGCCAACTCATACAGCCACTTTGGAAATCAGTAGGGAGATTCCTCAGGAATATGGGAATCAGTCTACCACAAGATCCCGAAAGTCCACTCTTAGGCTTATACCCAAAAGATGCACAGTCATACAACAAGGACATCTGTTCCACTATGTTCATAGCCACATTATTGGTAATAGCCAGAACCTGGAAGCAACCTAGATGTCCCTCAACTGAATAATGGATAGAGAAATGATGGTACATTTATGCAATGGAAAAACAGAAAAAAACAAACAATGGAATCTGGAAATTTTCAGGCAAATGGATGGCACTAGAAGAAACCATCTTGAGTGAGGTAACTCAGACACAAAAAGACAAACATGGTATGTACTTACTCATATGGATTTTAGACATGGAGCAGGTGATTGCCAGCCTATAATCCTACCACCAGGATTCTAAGAGTGATATGCATGGTACCCTGGAAAGGGGGAAGGGGACAGTATCTCCTGAGCAGATTTGAGCATGGGGGGAGTTGGGAGGGAGCTGGAAGAGAGGAGGAGAAGAGGAGGGGAGAGGAGGATATGGGGGAACAGGAAGATTGAGTGCGGGAAAAATAGAGAAGAGCAGGTTGAGAGATACCATAAGAGAGGGAGTCATTATTGACTGGAGGAGAGATCTCTCACTAGTGAAATTTCCAGAGATCTACAAGGATGACACAAACTGGCAATCTAAGCAATAGTGGAGAGGCTACCTTAAATGCCCTTTCCCGATAATGAGATTGGTGACTACCTTATATGCCATCTTAGAGCCTTCATTCAGTAGCCAATGGAAGCAGAAGTAGTCAACCACAGCCAAACACTGAACTGAATTCCTGGAACCCAGTTGCAGAGAGGGAGGAGTGACAAGCAAAGGGTCAAGATCGGGCTGGTGAAACCCACAGAACCAGCTGAACTGAACAAGGGGAAGCTCATGGACCCCAGACTGATGGCTGAGAGGCCAGCATGGAACTCATCCAGACCCCCTAAATTTGGGTGTCAGTGAGGAGGCATCACTAATCTATGGGGCATCAGCTAGTAGATCAGTATTTATCCCTGACGTATGAGTGAACTTTGGGAGCCCATTCCACATGGAGGGATGCTCTCCAACCAGGACACATGAGGGAGGGCCTAGGCCCTGCCCTGGATGAAATGACAGACATTAGATATCCACCAGGAGGGTCTCACCCACACTGGGAACCCAAGTAGGGATTAAGTGGGGGGGGGTTGGTGGGAGTTGGGGAGGAGGAAAGGGAGAGGGAGCTGGTATTGACATGTGAAGCAAGCTTGTTTCTATTTAAGTAAAAAAAAGGAAAAGAAAAAAAGAAATTTACCAATCTGTAACTATTTCTCAGCACTAGGAATCCAGACTAATTTACTTTAGCAAGACTCTTTTAATCTACCAACTGGAATGATGTAAGAAGTTTTAAATGTTTGAAAAAAAAGGATATCCAAGTGTTTAGTACAAAAGATTTTAGCTGAGAAGAATGTGGGTTAGCCTGTACAGTCAAATGGACTGTGCTCGTATTATTGTTACTTATAAATGTGAAAAGATAAAATAGCCTTCTTTTTGTATAATGCAATAATGTAATAAAAGTATGTGACTACGTGATAAAAAAGACTAGAAAATGCTCATCATGTGACTGTCACATCCACTCACTTTAGCCTCTCAGACTGTATACACATCCAAGACTTTTCAATCAATCATATGTAGAAGTATCTGGACTCAAAGTACTTTTACCCTACTGCATGGACCCAGAAATGTATATTCTAGTATTTACAGATAAAATATCCACACATCAAAATCATTTCTGTAATTGTGCATACCTAGGAAATTAGATTGACTAATTAGAAATCTAAATAGCACACATCAGAGTAAACCAAACTTGTACTCATGGAAATTTCCAGTATAGAGCAAATTTAAAATCCTCCTATGGCTTCTCCAAGGAGATATTGCTAAAAGTAGCATGAGCATTGTTTGGTGATATTCCTAAGGGCTCACTTATCCCCAATGATGTTTGAAGTGAAGGCTTGATCTCTAAGTGACAAATGGGTACCACATGAACTGAGCAGGATTGTCCTAAATGAATGAGGTCTCAGGAACCAATTCTAGTACTGAAAGCATTGTCTTGTACTGTTCAAAATGTAGTCTTAGATACAATACATTTCTCATTATAAATTTAGATTTTTCACATGTTTCCAGGTAAGACTCTCAGGGAAGATTTGGCTTGTTTCCCATTGGCACCTGGTGGGTTTTTTGGTGAAGGCAAGTCTCTCCAAGAACTTTATTCTAGATTGTACCCTGACTTAACCTACTTCAGTCAGGCAGTCAGAATCTCCATTCAAACAAACTATTCTTTTCAACATTTCCATTTATAGAAGCTCCAATGCACAGGGCAAGAACCGATTCCCATTTTCACCTTACTTGAGGATCCTGCCAAATTTGTGCTGTAACAGAGCCAATTGCCAATTACTCTACACAAATGCTCCCTGGGATGAGGAAGTCAATGGCAGAGAGGTTTCCAAGGAAACTAGAAATCACTTGTTTCTTATTAACTTGTATTTATTTCATTTAACAAGCTAATTAAGCAACTAACAGATAAAGCAATCAAACTTAATTAAGCAGCCAGTCATCCTGTGAGCTCACTAGAAAGGGAGGATGGTGCTGTCTTGTCCTGGATCTGGTCAGTTGGTCAGATTTTCTAAGGCCTCTTGATGAATGGGTACCACAGCCAAACTTTTTAATTGGTCTCTGCCAGATAGTGCTCGGTAACAGTGTGCAGTTATCTCTACCCTCCAAGAAGAAGTTCAGGCTAAGGTCTGTCATATTTTGGTGGCAGGCTGAGTCTTGCTGTGCTTGTTTTTCTTAGCCCCTCTCTCTTAAAAGATGCATTTGCTGTAATGGAGGGACCTGCATCCACATCCCATTATCCTTCAAATCAATCAGGAAAAAGTATGCAATCTGTCCTTATAGACAAATACATAACAAGACAGAAACATTAGTTACCATCGTGCAAAATGATTTTACTGCTCTGAAAAGTCCTCTGTGATCCACATACTCAGTCTCCCCTAACTGCAGCACCTAGTTTTTTCACTGTCACCCATGACTTGCCAATACAAGCGTGTCTTTGAATTGAAAGACAGTACTATGTAGACTTTTCATATTGGATTCTTTATTTTGAAATGTGTACTTGACCTTCTTTTGTCTTTCACTGCTAAAAACTTCACTTCTTTCCTTGTTCCCACAGTCAAGGTCACCCTAGCTTATTTATCCATCTACTGAAGGGCATACTAGTTACCTTCATGTTTGACAGTTATAAACAAAACTGATGAAATATTTTTGCCTTTTTAAATTTAAATCACAAACAAGCTTGTTATACATGTCAATCCCTTTTCCCTCTCCCTCCCCTTCTTCTCTGCCCCCCACCAACTCCCTATGCCATGCCCTTTCTACTCCCAGGGAGGGTGAGGCCTTCCATGGAAGATCTTCGAAGTCTGTCATACTATTTGGAGCAGGACCTAGGCCCATGTGTCTAGGCTGAGAGAGTATCCCTCTATATGGAATTAGATTTCAAAGTCCATTCATATACCAGGGATAAATACTGATTGACTGCCAGAGGCCCAATAGACAACTTAACTGACACCCACTATCAGGAGGTCTGGGTTGGTCCTATGCTGGTTTCCCAGCTATCAATCTGGGGTCCATGAGCTCTCCCTTGTTTAGGTCAGCTGTTTCTGTGGGTTTCTCCAGCCTGGTCTTGATCCTATTGCTCATGACCCCTTCCTGTCTGCAACTGTATTCCAGGAGTTCAGCTCAGTGTTTAGCTGTGGGTGTCTGCTTCTGCTTCCATCAGATACTGTATGAAAGTTCTGGGTGACATTTAAAGTAGTCATCAGTCTCATTATCAGGGGAGGGCATTTAAGACAGACTCTCCACTATTCCTTAGTTTGTTATTTGGTGTGAAACTTGTAGATCTATGGATATTTCCCTAGTGCCAGATCTCTCTTTAAACCTATCATGGTTCCCTCTATTATGGTATCTCTGTTCTTGGTCTCCTCTATACTTCACTTGCCTCAACCTGCCTGCTCTCTCTTGTCCTCTTCTCCCCTCCTCTTTATCCTAGCTCCTCTCCACTCCCCCCAATGCTCCCAATTTTCACAGGAGATCTTGTACCTTTCCCCTTCTATGGGGGACCATGGATGTCTTTCTTAGGGTCCTCCTTGTTTCCTAGCTTCTCTGGCAGCGTGGACTGTGGGCTTGTAATCCTTTGCTCTATGTCTAAAATCCAAATATGAATGAGTAGATGATCATGTTTGTCTGTTTGTGACTGAGTTAATTCACTCAGTATGGCTTCTTCTAGTGTCATCCATTTGCCTGCAAATTTCAAGATTACATTATTTTTTTTCCTTCAGAGTTGTACTGCATCGTGTAAATGTACCACGTTTTCTTGATCCATTCTTCAGTTCAGGGGCATCTAGGTTACTTCCAGGTTCTATCTATTATAAATAATGCTGCTATGAACATAGTTGAAAAGATGTCCTTATTGTATGACTATGCATCTGTTGAGTATATGCCTAAGGGTGGAAATGCTGGATCTTGTGGTAGACTGATTCCCATTTTCCCGAGGAACTGCCATGATTTCCAAAGTGGCTTCATGAGTATACACTCCCACCAGCAATGGAGGAGTGTTCCCATTTCTCCACATTCTCTACAGCACAAACTGTCATTGGTGTTTTTGATTTTAGCCATTCTGAGAGCAGTAAGATGTCATCTCAGAGTAGTTTTGATGTACATTTCCCTGATATCTGAGGATGTTGAGAGCACTTTCTTAAGTTCTTTTGGCCATTTTAGATTCTTCTATTAAGAATTATCTATTTAACTCTGTATCCCACTATTTAATTGGATTATTTGGTGCTTTGGTGGGTAGCTTCTTGAATTATTTGTATATTTCTAAAATCAGCCCTCTGTCAGATGTGGGCTTGGTGAATATCTTTTTCCATTCTGTGGACTGCTTTTATGTCTTGTTGGGTGTGTCTTTTTTTTTTTTTTTTGGTTTTTTGGTTTTTTGGTTTTTACGAGACAGTTTCTCTGTATTGTTTCGGAGGCTATCGGTCCAGCCCGGCCTTGAACTCACAGAGATCCGCCTGCCTCTGCCTCCCGAGTGCTGGGATTAAAGGCGTGCGCCACCACCGCCCGGCCGGCTGTGTCTTTTTGCCTTACAGAAGCTTCTCAGTTTCAGGAGGTCCCATTTATAAATTGTTGATCTCAGTGTCTTTACTACTGGTATTATGATCAGGAAGCAGAATCCTGTACCAATTCATTCAAAGGTACTATCCACTTTTTCTTCTAAGTGGATAAGTATGGCTGGATTTATATGAAGTCTTTGATCCATTTGGACTTAAGTTTTGAGTATGTAATCTCCTACTTGCCAGCATCCAGTTATGCCAGCACCATTTTTTGAAGATGCTTTCTTTTTTCTATTGTATAATTTTCACTTCTTGGTCAAAAATTAGGTGTTCGTATGTGTGTGGGTTAATATAAGAGTTTTCAATTTGATTCCATTGGTCTACCTGTATATTTTTGGACAAATACCAAGCTGTTTTCAGGACTATAACTCCATATTGGAGCTTGAAATCAGGGATGGTGATGCCTCCAGAAGTTTCTTTATTGTACAGGGCTGTTTTGGCTATCCTTAGTCCTTTGGTTTTCCATATAAAGTTGAGTATAATTCTTTCAGTGTCTGTGAAGAATTGTGCAAGTATTTTGATGGGAATTGCATTGAATCTGTAGAATGCTTTTGGCAAGATTGCCATTTTTACAATGTTGATCCAGCGTATTGAAGAGCATGGTAGATTTTTCCATTTTCTGGTATCTCCTTTAATTTCTTTCTTTAAAGACTCAAAGTTCTTGCTATACAATTATTTCACTTGTGTGGTTAGCATTACCAGAAGATATTTTATGTTGTTGGTAGTTATTGTGAAGGGTGATATTTCTCCGATTTCTTTCTCAGCCTATTTATCATCTATATATAGTAGGGCTACTTATTTTTTGTTGTTGAGTTAATCTTGTATCCTGCCACTTTGCTGAAGATGTTTATCAGTTGTTGGAGTTCCTTGGTAGAGTTTTTGGGTCACTTGTGTAAACTATCATATCATCTGCAAATAGTGAAAATTTTACTTTTTCCTTTCCAATTTGTTTACTCTGGATCTCTGTTTCTTGTCTTACTGTTCTAGCTAGGACCTCAAGTACAATATTGAAGAGATAAGGAGAGAATGGAAAACCTTGTCTTGTTCCTGATTTTAGAGGAATCATGTTGAATTTCTCTACACTTAGTTTAATGTTGGCTGTTTGTTTGCTTTATATTCCTTTTATTATGTTTAGGTATGTTCCTGTTATCCCTGATCTCTCCAAGACATTTATCATAAAGGGATGTTGGATTTGTCAAATGATTTTGCTACATCTAGTGAGATGATCATGTGATTTTCCTTTTTCAGTTTGTTTATATGGTGGACTACACTGATAGATTTTCATATATTGCATCATCCCTACATCCCTAAGATGAAGCCTACTTGATCATGGTCGATGATTTCTCTAATGTGTTCTTGGATTTGATTTGCAAGTATTTTATTGAGTGTTTTTGAATTAATGTTAATAAGGGATATCTGTCTGTAGTTGTCTTCCTTAGTTGTGCTTAGTGAGGCTTGGGTACTAAGATAATTGTAGCCTTGTAAAAGGAATTTGGGAATAACCATTTTGCTTCTATTATGTGGAACAATTTGAGGAGTGTTGTTATTAGGTCTACTTTGAATTTCTGGTAGAATGCTGCACTGAAGCCAACTGGCCATGGGCTTCTCTTTTGTTGAGAGACTTTTGATGACTGCTTCTATTTCCTTAGGGGATATAAGTCTATTTAAATTGCTTATCTGTTTTTTATTTAATATTGGCAAGTGATATCTATCCAGAAAATTGTACATTTCATTTTCATTTTCCAATTTTAGCAAGTACAGGTTTTCAAATTATGACCTGAAAATTCTCTGGATATCCTCTGTGTTTGTTGTTTTGTTCCCCCCTTTGATTTCTTAATTTATATGCTCTCTCTCTGCCTTTTGGTTAGTTTGAATAAAGGTTCGTCCATAATGTTGATTTTCATAAAGAACCAATTCTTTGTTACATTTGTTTTTTGTATTATTTTCTTTGTTTCTACTTCATTGATTTCAGCCCTCAATGTGATTATTTTCTGGCATCTACTCCTCCCCTGGTGGATTTGCTTCTTTTTGTTCTAGAGCTTTCAGCTGTGCTGTTAATTTTCTAGTGTGACTATTCTCCAGTTTCTTCCTGTGCACAGTTAGTGCTATGAATTTTTCTCTTGGTACTGCTTTCAAAGTATCCCATAAGTTTTGATATGTTGTGTCTTCATTTTCATTGAATTCCAGGAAGTCTTTAATCTCTTTATTTCTTTCTGTACCCAGGAATGGTGCAATTTCTCATTTCTCAATTTCCATAAGTTTGTAGGGTTTCTGTAATTTGTGGTGTTGTTGAATTCTAACTTTAAAGCATGGTGATCTGATAAGATACAGAGGATCATTCCAATTATTTGTAGCTGTTGAGGTTTGCTATGTTACTAAGTATGTAGTCGATTTTAGAGAAGATCCCATGTGGTGCTGAAAGAAGGTATATTCTTTTGTGTTTGGATGGAATGTTCTATAGATGTCTGTTAAACTCAATTGGGCCATAATTTCTGTTACTTCCTTTGTTTCTTTGTTAAGTTTCTCTCTGGTGGTCCTATCTAGTGGTGAGAGTGTGGTATTGAAGTCTCACACTGTAACTATGTGAGGTTTTATATGCAATTTGAGTTCTAGTAATGTTTCTTTTATGAATTTGGGTGCCTTTGTATTTGGGGCATAATGGTCAGAACTGAGACTTCATATTGATGGATTTTTCCTGTGATGAATATGAACTGACCTTCTACATCTCTTTTGATAGACTTTGACTTAAAGTCTAATTTGTTACATATTAGGATAGCTACAGCAGCTTGTTTCTTGGGTTCATTTGATTGGAAAATCTTACTCCAACTCAATACTCTGAGATAATGTCTGTCTTTGAAGTCGAGGCGTGTTTCTTCACATGATCTTAACCAAAAGCCCGAGAAGCGATAAGGTGTGTTACTTGTATGCAGCGGAAGGATGGATTATGTCTTTGTATCCCCTTTGTTAGCCTGTGTATTTTTATAGGCGAGTTAAAACCATTAATATTGAGGGAAATTAAGGACCACTGATTTTTCATTCTTGTTTGCTTTGAATTTGTTGGACTTGGTGGTATTCTGTGTGGAATTACCCTGTTTGCTTTTTCTTTTGGCTTTTGGTAAAATGGAATTATCTATTGCCTAAATTTTTGTGAGTGTAGTTAAATTCTTTAGTTTGGAGTTTTCCTTCCAGTACTTTCTGTAGGGCTGGATTAGTGGATATGTATTGTTTAAATCTGATTTTGTTATGGAATATGTTGCTTTCTCCACCTATAGTGATTGAAAGTTTTTCTGGATATAGTAGCCTGATCTGGCATTCGTGGCCTCTCAGTGTTTATCGAATATCTGTCTAGGACCTTCTGACTTTCAGAGTTTCTATGGAGAAGTCAGGTGTAATTCTGATAGGTTTGCTTTTACATGTTACTTGGCATTTTTCCTTTGCTGTTCTTAATATTCTTTCCTTATTCTGTGTGCTTATTGTTTTCGTTATTATGTGGCAAGGCAACTTTTTTGTGATCCAGTCTATTTGATGTTCTATAAGCTTCTTGTACTTTCATTGGCACGTCTTTCTTGGGTTGGGAAAGTTTTCTTCTATGATTTTGTTGACTATGTTTTCTGCATCTTTGATTTGTCTTTCTTCACCTTCTTCTATACTTATTCTTAGGTTTGGTCCTTGCACAGTTTCCCATATTTTTTGTTAGGCATTTGTCTCTATTTCGGCTTTCAAACCTTGCATTGTTTGAATTGATTCTTGCAATTTTTGGTTTGTTTTTTCCTCCATTTCTTGAATAATTTTGTTTTTTCTTCCATTTCTTTAAAGGATTTTCTCATTTCCACTTTTAGCATCTCTATCATGTTCATGAAATTGTTTTTAAGGTCATTCTCTTCTGTTTCATCTGTGTTGGGATGTTCAGGTCTCACTGGTGTTGAGTCCCTAGAGTCTGATGCCATCATATTGCTTTTTTATCGTTGAATGTGTTCTTATACTGTCATCTTCCCATCCCTTCTTCCTTTGGTACAAGTGGGGTCTCTTCCTCTCCTGGTGGGTACGGGTCCAAGGTTCTCTTCCTGTGGGTCCAATACTCTGATTAGTCTCAATATGTGTGCAGGTAGATCTGAGACACTCCCTCTCTCAGTGGATGGAGACAGGACTAACACAGTGATGTCAGCAGGCTCTGGGTGGCTTGATCTGCCTGGGGTGAGTTGATCTGCCTGCAATTCCCCAGACCAGGAGATCCAAAAGTTGATGAAAAAATTTTTTACAGATTTTCCTTAGTTAAAACAAAGATGTGTTGTTACTGGATTACATTATGAACAAATATTTAGTTTTTATTTAAGAAAAAACTCAACTGCTTTCCAGAGGAGCCATATTGTTTGTAATCCCACCATAAATAAAAGAGGATGCCAGAGGTTCTACATGCTCAGCAGCATCTGGTGCTACGTTTGTAATGGATTTTGGTCATTCTAACAGGAGTTTGATGACATTTCATTGTATTATTTTACAATTCCCTGAAGACATATGATGTGATGCACATTTTAACTTACTTATTTGCCATCTGCTTACCTTTTGGCAAGGTATCTTTTATAGATTGTTCACTCACATTTTAAATCCATTGCTCCTTTCCTTAATTATTAGTTTTAAAGTTCTTTGTTTAGGAAATGGGATGGCTAAAGTGTACCTGAACTAAGGATAATGAAAATGTGCATATACTCAATGGAATTTTATTCAGATTTAAAGAAAAACGAATTCATGAAATTTATTGATAAATGAATGAAACTTGGGAAAAATCATACTTATTAATTTCCCAGCCCCCAAATGCAAACACCACATGATCTCTCTCATATACTTCTTAGTGTCAAATATTAAGATATGTGTGATTAACAAAGAGAGCTCATAGAAGCCAAAAACCAGAAAGAGGTCACTTAAGGGACAAAGAAATGCATTAAATATGTGAGGGGATAGGAGGACACAAGAAATACAAAGGGACAAATGGAATAATGAGGGAACATAAATGATGAGAGATGGGGGAACAAAAAGGAATTCTGATGATCTCAAACATACTAAGGATGCCTGAAAAGGCCATGAGGGCAGCTAATAAAATAGAAGCTTCCACATCCAGCCACACTGAAACTTTTAGAAGAGAAAGTGGGAGATACTCTTCAACGAGTTGGTACAGGAGACCACTTCCTAAACATAACACCAGTGGCACAGGCACTGAGATCGACAATTAACAAATGGGACCTTCTGAAACTAAAAAGCTTCTGTAAGGCAAAGGACACAGTCAAAAAGACAAAAAGGCAGGCCACAGAATGGGAAAAGATATTCACTAACCCTACATCTGACAGAGGGCTAATCTCCAAAATTTACAAAGAACTCAAGAAACAAGTCTCCAAAACACCAAAGGATCCACTTGAAAGGTGGGGTACAGAGCTAAATAGAGAATTCTCAGTAGAGGAGGCTAAAATGGCCAAGAGACACTTAAGAAAGTGCTCAACATCCTTAGCCATCAGGGAAATGCAAATCAAAACAACTCTGAGATACCATCTTACTCCTGTCAGAATGGCTAGAATCAAAAACACCGAAGACAATTTATGCTGGAGAGGATGTGGAGAGAGAGGAACACTCCTCCACTGCTGGTGGGAATGCCGACTCATACAGCCTCTTTGGAAATCAGTATGGAGATTCCTCAGGAAAATGGGAATTAATCTACCACTAGACCCAGCAATTCCACTCTTAGGCATTTATCCAAATGAGGCAGGTTCATACAACAAGGGCATCTGCTCCACTATGTTCATAGCAGCATTGTTTGTAATAGCCAGAACCTGGAAGCAACCTAGATGCCCCTCAACTGAAGAGTGGATAGAGAAAATGTGGTACATTTACACAATGGAGGATTACACAGCAGAAAAAAACAATGGAATCTTGAAATTCGCAGGGAAATGGATAGCACTGGAAGAAACCATCCTGAGTGAGGTAACCCAGTCGTAAAAAGACAAACATGGTATGTACTCACTCATATATGGATTTTAGATATGGATCAGGATAGTGCCAGTCTGCACTTCCACAGATAGAGAGTCTGGGAAACAGGAAAGAACCTAAAAGATAGGCATATATGCATAGTACCCAAGAGAAGAGGATGGAGACAAGATCCTCTGAATGGATGGGGAACACGGCGAGGGGTGGGGGGGAGTGGGACCTGGGAAGAATAGAGGGGGTAAAGAGGAAGGGAGTTGGTCATGGGGGAACAGGAAGTTGAGGGGGTGGGGGTAGAATAGGGGGAAGAGGGAATCATAGGATCGAAGACAGATCAGGCACCAGAGTGACCTCGAGTGATCTAAAGGTATAACATCAATTGGCAAGCTAAGCAATAGTGGAGGGACCACCTCGAATGCCCATTCCTGATAATGAACTTGATGTCTATAACCATCCGGGAGCCTTCATCCTGTGACTGATGGAAGCAGAGGCAAACACACAACTAAGCACTGAACTGAACCCAAGGAACCCAGTGACAGAGAGAGAGGAGTGATGAGCAAATTGGCAAAGAATGGGCTGGCAAAACAAGCAGAGACAGCTGATCTGAACAGGGGAGTGCTCTTGGACCCCAGACTGACAGTGGGGAGGCCAGCATGGGACTGATCTGGACCCCCCCAAATGTGAGTGTCAGTGAGAAGGCCTGGGCAACCTATGGGGCCCTGAGCTGTGGATCAGTGTCTATCCCTGGTATACAAACTGTCTTCGTGTGCCTATAGCACAAATAGAGATGCTCTCTCAGCCTGGACTCTTAGGGGAGTGCCTTGACCCTACCAAGAGTAAAATGACAGACTCTAGATATCCCCTATGTGGAAGGATTTGGCAATAGGGTGGGAGGGAGGGGGGGAAGGGGAGTGCGGGAAGAGGGGAGGGAGAGGGAACTGGGATTGACATGTAAAACAAGCTATTTAAAATTAAAATAAAAAATGATAAAAAATAGAAGCTTCCATATGTATAGGATCTACAATGGAGTTACCCTATGCAGGAATATAATTCTTCATATCATTCATGTGTTATGAAACAGTGCAATACCAGTGGAAGCTGTATGATATGCCCCTTTAATTTGCCTGGTCAAGTTGTGATCCTTGGAGGTCACAGCAGCATATAATGTAAGGTGTTGCTGCCTTCTGGATTATGTTACTCCACTTTAGATGCTAATTGGTATTTTCCTTATCAGTTACACACATGCGTGCATGCGTGTGGGCATGCGTGCGTGCACACACACACACACACACACACAGGGATTTTGCAGAAGAGAGACTTGTACAAATCTAAGAGTCAGGAGAATACTGTTGTGAAAGAGTATCTTCCCAACATAATGGAACTATTATATTTATGAGCTAAGAGAGATTATGGTTGCTTGCATAAAAGGTTGCAAGAAATCAATCCAGTCAGAATTCCAACACTGATGTGTAACAGGCCAGGAAGCCCTACTCCTAGTTGAAGGCCTTTGGCAATTGAAACCTATTGTTGGAGGAAGAATTAGTTTTCTTCAGAGATATGGCCCTTTGTAGATATGTATATGTTACAATGGAGGGTCCTAAATCCATGCACATAGGGCAGCTTGAATTAGATCAGTGGATTACAAAAATATGATATGAAATTTGGAGAGGAATGTGGTGGGGTCATCTAGGAGGAGTTGGAGGGAAGTAGGAATGAATGCCATCAAATACATTATACACATTTATGAAATTCTCAAAGTATGAATAACTTTAAATTTCTTGAAAAGATGTGGATCTCTGTATTAATTTTCATCTACTGGAATAAGAAGCTTCTCTAGGAGGGCTGAAGTATGCACTGATCTATAGGTATAACAACATGTGATTAGAAGTTGTTTTATTGGTATGTTCCTTCAGCAGAACAATAGTAGTAGGTTTTCCTATAGGGCCTTCAACCTAGCTATTATAAGGTTACTGGTCACTTTAGCTGTGTCAAGTATGGGTTCCATTTCATGAAGTTGGTCTTAAAGCCAATCAAAGAGTGGTTGGTTACTCCTATAACATCTGTGCCACCATTGCACCAGTATGTCTTTTAGACAGATCACATCTTGGATCATAGGGTTTTTAAATTGAGTAACATTGATGATTACCTTTTTCCTCTGATAGCAGGAAGAGTGGGATAATCTGGAAAGAGTTCATGAAGCAGGAAATCATGACCAAAATATATTGTAGGAAAAGAAATTCTAATAAAAATTAAAAAGAGTTTTTTTCTTATTTTAGACAATAGTTCTTTATCAGGTCTAATTTGCAAATAAAGGCTATGTGTTGATATCATACCCATAATAATTTTGCAGATAATTCTAAGAGCTGTTTACTTATTCTTTTATAATTATCCATAATTATAGGTAATGGTTAGCAGTATTAACACAAAGTGAATATTACAATACATCAAACTACAAGAACTTTTAGTTTCCTGGTCCACATAAAGTTATATTTACAGGGAACTGGTGTCTGTTTTTTGTGCAATAGCCTAGAAACAATGTACACCCCTTAATTAAAAAGTATTTTATTGCTAAAGACTATGCAACCAATCATCTGAACCTAATGGGCAGTAACCTTTTAGCTGTGGAGATTTTGCCAGGATGTTGATACTTCTGACTGATCATAGTGGTGGCTGCTCAAGGATGGTAGTCATTATGGCATTTTGTTCATAACACGTCATGAAGATTGCCCAATTGATTGAATTTGTGTTTCAAAGTATCTGTGCAGTGAGAGATGATGTTTGATAACATTTTATGAGCTGCTGTCTTATTGGTATATAATGTATCCACAGTACCCGTTATAGTCATGAAACCAAATTTAAGGAAGAACATAAACTGAGGAAAATTTATTTCTGTTCAGCTAAAAACCAAGTATGAGTGGACACTGTATTATGAAGTCAGTTATCAAACTACTGTCACAAGAATCATTACCAAACCTTTCTGGAAATAAATTCACAACAAAACTAAATATAATTATTTTTTATCTTTAAATGTATATTTTAAAATTTGTATTTTATATGTATGAGTGATTTACCTGCAGGCATGTCTTTGTGCCATGTAGGTGCCTGATGCATAAGGAGGCTAAAAGAGAGTGTCTGAGAAGACCTGCCCACACAGGAAAGACATCAGCCCCTCCAAGACCCCAACCCCAGTGAGTCCAGCTTCAGGAAAGACATCAGCCCCTCCAAGACCCCAACCCCAGCGAGTCCAGCTTCAGGAAAGACATCAGCCCCTCCAAGACCCCAACCCCAGCGAGTCCAGCTTCAGGAAAGACATCAGCCCCTCCAAGACCCCAACCCCAGCGAGTCCAGCTTCAGGAAAGACATCAGCCCCTCCAAGACCCCAACCCCAGCGAGTCCAGCTTCAGGAAAGACATCAGCCCCTCCAAGACCCCAACCCCAGCGAGTCCAGCTTCAGGTGAGATTGAGTCTCCGGCGGGGACCGCCCACCCTTCCCCCATCCCCCTTGATCTTCAGGGCCGCTCCCGGCATCCAGAAGACCCACCCACACAGGAAAGACATCAGCCCTTCCAAGACCCCAACCCCAGTGAGACCAGCTTCAGGAAAGACATCAGCCCTTCCAAGACCCCAACCCCAGCGAGTACAGCTTCAGGAGACCTGCCCACACAGCAAAGAAGTCAACAATTCCAAGACCCCAACCCTAGTGAGACCAGCTTCAGGAAAGACATCAGCCCTACCAGGACCCAAACTCTGTGTCAGGATTCCCAGCTTCAGCTGCAGGAAGGAAGGAGACCAGTGGAGACGGAAAGACCCCGCCAGCACCCACTGAAAGAGATGGGAAGAAGACAGAATAAGAGATCACTCAGCAATAGAAACACCAACATGACCCCACCAGAATCCAGGGATCCAACACCAGCAAGACCTGAAAAGCACTACATAGACGAAGAAGAGGAGACAGACCTTAAAAATTATTTCATGAAGATGATGGAGACCCTCAAAGAAGAAACGAGGAAATCCCTTAAAGAAATAGAAGAAAAAACAAACAAAAAAATCCATGAAATGGGGGGAAAATTCAAGAAATAAGCAAATCTCTCAAAGAATCTAAAGAGCACCAAGAAAGAACAACCAAAAAAATGAAGGAAACAACTCAAACAGTTGAAGGATTGAAAGCTGAAATAGAAACGATAAAGAAAACACAGAATGAAGGGATGCTGGAAATAGAAAAGCTGGATAAACGATCAGGAACTACAGATGCAAGTATCACCAATAGAATACAAGAGATAGAAGAGAGAATCTCAGGTGTTGAAGACTCATTAGAGGATATAGAGTCGTCAACCAAAGAAAATCTCAAAACCAACAAATCCAGGAAATATGGGACACCGTGAAGAAGCCAAACCTGAGAATAATAGGTATAGAAGAAGGTGAAGAAATTCAACTTAAAGGTACAGAAAACATATTCAACAAAATCATAGAAGAAAACTTCCCTAACCTAAAGAAAGATATGTCTATGAAAGTACAAGAATCTTACAGAACACCAAATAGGCTCGACCAGAAAAAGAAGTCACCTCGCCATATAATAATCAAAACATCAAACCTACAGAGTAAAGAGAAAATATTAAGAGCAGCTAAAGAAAAAGGCCAAGTAACATACAAAGGCAGACCTATCCGAATTACACCTGACTTCTCAATGGAAACGATGAAAGCCAGAAGATCCTGGACAGATGTCCTACAAATGCTAAGGGAACAAGGATGCCAGCCCAGACTACTATATCCAGCAAAGCTCTCAATTACCATAGATGGAGAAAACAAAATATTCCAAGACAAAGCCAGATTTAAACAATACGTATCCATGAATCCAGCTCTACAGAAAATGCTAGAAGGAAAACCTAGAGCCAAGGAAGATAACTACATTCACAAAGACACAGGCAATATATAATCACACTTTACAAAACACCAAAAGAAAAAGGGAGGAGAAACTACACAAAATAACTTCACTAACAATAAATCAAGCACAAGCAAGGATCACCAATCAATGGTCATTAATATCCCTCAATGTCAATGGCCTCAACTTGCCTATAAAAAGACACAGACTAGCAGAATGGATATGAAGACAGAACCCTTCCTTCTGCTGCATAAAAGAAACACATCTCAACATCAAAGACAGGCGTTATCTCAGAGTAAAGGGTTGGGAAAAGATCTTCCAATCAAACGGTCCCAAGAAACAAGCGGGTGTAGCAATCCTAATATCTAACAAATTAGACTTCAAATTAAAATCAATCAAAAGAGATGAAGAAGGACACTTCATATTCATCAAAGGAAAAATACATCAACAAGAAGTCTCAATTTTAAACATCTACGCCCCAAATACAAAGGCACCTACATTCGTGAAAGAAACATTACTAAAGCTCAAAATGCACATAAAATCTCACACACTAATAGTAGGAGACTTCAACACTCCGCTCTCACCGCTAGACAGGACCTCCAGACAGAAACTTAACAAAGAAACAAAAGAACTAATAGAAGTTATGACCCAACTGGGTTTAACAGACATCTATAGAACATTCCACCCAAATACAAAGGGATATACCTTCTTCTTGGCACCACATGGAACCTTCTCTAAAATTGACCACATAATAGGAAACATAGCAAATCTCCACAGATACAAAAAAATTGGAATAACCCCCTGCATCTTATCAGACCACCATGCATTAACATTAGAATTCAACAATAACACAAATCGCAGAAACCCTACAAACTCATGGAGATTGAACAATGCACAATTGCACCATCCCTGGGTAAAGGAACAAATAAAAAAAGAAATTAAAGACTTCCTCGATTTCAATGAGAATGAAGACACAACATACACAAACTTATGGGACACTTTGAAAGCAGTGCTGAGAGGAAAGTTTATAGCACTAAGTGCCCACATGAAAAAACTGGAGAACAGTCATACTAGAGAATTAATAGCACAGCTGAATGTTCTAGAACAAAAAGAAGCAAACTCCCCCAGGAGGAGCAGACGCCAGGAAATAATCAAATTGAGGGCTGAAAGCAATCAAGTAGAAACCAGAAAAACACTGAGAAGAATCAATGAAACAAAGAGTTGGTTCTTTGGGAAAATCAACAAAATAGATAAACCTCTGTCCAAACTAACCAAAAGACAGAGGGAGAGCATGCTAATTAACAAGAGAGATGCTCTCTCAGCCTGGACTCTTAGTGGAGTGCCTTGACCCTACCAAGAGTAAAATGACAGACTCTAGATATCCCCTATGTGGAAGGATTTGGCAATAGGGTGGGAGGGAGGGGGGAAGGGGAGTGCGGGAAGAGGGGAGGGAGAGGGAACTGGGATTGACATGTAAAACAAGCTATTTAAAGTTAAAATAAAAAATGATAAAAAATAAATAAATAATAGCCAGTTCTAGAAAAAAAATCACAAGACCCCTTAACTGATTCTAATATACATCCAAGAATGAGTGCCAGTGCTCTTAATTCAACACACACACAGGGGCTCATCCATTGAGATTTCCTGTTTGATAATCAGCACGTGTCCAAGCTAGCCCCAAAAGCTCAGTCATCTGCGACTAAGGGAGAGAGAGAGAGCATTCGGAGAGACAGCAATTCGGCTGCATATATTAAAAATCTTACAGTTACTGGGCAGTGGTGGAACACACGCTTAACCCCAGCACTCAGGAGGTAGAAGCAAGTGGATCTTTGTGAGTTTGAGTCCAGCTTGTTCTACAAAGAGAGTTCCAGGTCAGGCTCAAAAAAAAAACCAAAAAACAAAATCAGGGATGAAAAAGGGGACATAACAATGGACTCTGAGGAAATCAAGAGAATCATCAGGGCATACTTTGAAAATCTGTACTCCACAAAATTTGAAAATTTAAAGGAAATGGACAATTTCCTGGATAGATATCACTTGCCAAAACTAAATCAAGAACAGATAAACAATCTAAACAGACCTATAACCCCTAATGAAATAGAAGCAGTCATCAAAAGTCTCCCAACCAAAAAGCCCAGGCCCAGATGGCTTCAGTGCAGAATTCTACCAGAAATTCAAAGAAGAGCTAATTCCAATACTCCTCAAAGTATTCCTCACAATGGAAGCAGGAGGCTCACTGCCAAACTCTTTCTATGAGGCTACAATTACCTTGATACCCAAGCCACACAAAGACACAACTAAGAAAGAGAACTATAGACCAATTTCCCTCATGAACATTGATGCAAAAATACTCAATAAAATACCCGCAAACCGGATTCAAGAACACATCAGAAAAATCATCCACCACGATCAAGTTGGCTTCATCCCAGGAATGCAGGGATGGTTCAACATTAGAAAATCTATCAATGTAATCCACCATATTAACAATCTGCAAAAGAAAAACCACATGATCATCTCAATAGATGCTGAAAAAGCCTTTGACAAAATCCAGCACCCCTTCATGATAAAGGTCCTAGAGAGACCAGGGATAACAGGAATGTACCTGAATATAATAAAAGCAATATACAGTAAACCAACAGCTAACATCAAACTAAATGGAGAGAAACTCAAAGCAATTCCTCTAAAATCAGGAACAAGACAAGGCTGTCCTCTCTCTCCATATCTCTTCAATATTGTACTTGACGTTCTAGCTACAGCAATAAGACAACAAAAGGAGATAAAGGGGATACAAATAGGAAAAGAAGAAGTCAAACTTTCACTATTTGCAGATAATATGATAGTCTACATAAGTGACCCAAAAAACTCTGCAAGGTTACTCCTAGAGCTGATAAACACCTTCAGCAATGTGGCAGGATACAAGGTAAACTCAAAAAAATCAGTGGCCCGATTATATACAGATGATGAAGTGACTGAGAAAGAAATCAGAGAAACATCACCCTTTACAATAGCCAAAAACAGCATCAAATATCTGGGGATAATGTTAACCAAGGAAATTAAAGACCTGTATATCAAGAACTTTGTGTCTTTAAAGAAAGAAATCAAAGAAGATCTCCCATGCTCTTGGATTGGTAGGATCAACATAATAAAAATGGCAATCTTGCCAAAAGCAGTCTACAGATTCAATGCAATCCCTATCAAAATTCTATTACAATTCTTCAAGGACCTGGAAAGAACATTAATCAACTTTATATGGAAAAACAAAAGGCCCAGGGTAGCTAAAACATCCCTATACAATAAAGGAACTTCAGGAGGCATCACCATACCTGACTTCAAGCTCTATTATAGAGCTATAGTCCTGAAAACAGCTTGGTATTGGCACAAAAATAGGCAGGTAGACCAATGGAACTGAATCGAAAGCTCTAATTTTAACCCACACACCTATGAACACTTGATTTTTGACAAAGAAGCTAAAACTGTACAGTGTACCAGGGGAGCAGCTGTTCTGGCTGCAGGACCAGGTACAACAGGATCCAGCATAGGGTCCAGGGGACCAGGTAGGAGGCTAAGCACCCCAGATTCCTGTTCTTCTTCTCCACCCACGGGACGAGAATGAGGACAAGGAATAGAAGAACCACCAGATTATTGGACTTGCTAGCACCCACCAAAAAGGAACTCTGGTCCCCATACCAGTAAGGGTCTCTTTCTGCACCCACTAGAAGAAGAGATGGGAAAGAGACAATACAAAACACACTCAGCAACAGAAAACAAATATGACACCACCAGATTCTAGAGACTCCACACCAGTAAGACTCCAAGATTGCAATGCGAACAAAGCAGAAGAGAATGACCTTAAAATCATTTTCATGAAAATGATAGAGGCCCTAAAAGAGGATATAGGAAAATCCCTCAAAGAAATGGAAGAAAAAACAAACCAAAAAATGCAAGAAATGGAAGAAAAAAACAAACCAAAAAATGCAAGAAATGGTAGAAAAAACAAAGCAAAAAATGAAAGAAATGAAGAAGAAACATACCAAAAAAGGCAGGGAATGGAAGAAGAAACAAAGCAAAAAATGCAAGAAATGGTAGAAAAAACAAAGCAAAAAAATGAAAGAAATGGAAGAAGAAACTAACCTAAAAAGGCAGGAAATGGAAGAAGAAACAAAGCAAAAAATGCAAGAAATTGAACAAAAAACAAACTAAAAATGCAAGAAATGGAAGAAAGAACAAACCAAAAATTCATAAAAGGCAACAAATGGACGAAAAGATAAACCGAAAATTGCAAGAACAATGCAAACACTGCAAGGATTGAAAACTGAAATAGAGACAATAAGAAAAACACAATCTGAAGAAAGGCAGGAAATAGAAAAGCTGGGCAAACAGTCAGGCTCTATCGATACAAGCATTACCAACAGAATAGAAGAGATGGAAGAGAGAATCTCAAGTGTTGAAGATACACTAGGAGAAATGATTCATCAACCAAAGAAAACCTTAAGTCCAACAAATCCTTGACACAAAACATCCAGGAAATATGGGACACCATGAAAAGACCAAACCTAAGAATAATAGGTATAGAAGAAGGAAAAGAAAACCACATCAAAGGAGCAGAAGACATATTCAACAAAATCATAGAAGAAAACTTTCCCAACCTTAAGAAAGACATGCCAATAAAGGTACAAGAAGCTTACAGAACACCAAATAGAGAGGACCAGGAAAAAATCCCCTCACCACATAATAATCAAGACCCCAAATATACAGAATAAAGAAAGAATATTAAGAGCAGCTAAGGAAAAAAAGTTAAGTAACACATAAAGGCAGACCTATCAGAATTACACCTGACTTCTCTATGGAAACTCTGAAAGCCAGAAGGTCCTGGATAGATATTCTACCAACACTAAGAGACCATGGATGCCAGCCCAGACTACTATACCCGGCAAAGCTCTCAATCACTATAGATGGAGAAAACAAGATATTCCATGACAAAACTAGATTCAATCAATACATATCCACTAACCCAGCCCTACAGAAAATTTTGGAAGGAAAACTCCAACCCAAGGAAGCTAACTACAATCACAAAAATATAGGCATTAGAGAATCCCTCTCTACCAACAGCCAACAGAACAAAGGGGTGAAATTCCACACATAGTTCCACCACCAACAACCATTGCAAATCGAAGAAGGATGAGCAATCAATGGTCATTAACATCCCTCAAGATTAATGGCCTTAACTCACCCATAAAAAGACACAGGCTAGCAGAATAGATTCGAAGACAGAACCCTTCCTTCTGCTGCATACAAGAAACACACCTCACCCTCAAAGACAGACATTACCTGAGAGTTAAAGGTTGGGAAAAAATTTTTCAATCAAATGGACCCAAGAAACAAGCAGGGGTAGCAATCCTAATATCTAACAAAGTAGACTTTAAAATAAAATCAATCAAAAGAAATGAAGGAGGTCATTCTATACTCATCACAGGTGAAACCCACCAAAATGAAGTGTCTATCCTGAACATCTATGCCCCAAATACAAAGGCATCCACATTTGTAAAAGAAACATTATTAGAACTTAAATCACATCTAAAGCCCCATACAGTTATGGTGGGCAATTTGAACACACCACTCTCACCACTAGACAGGAATACCAGACAGAAACTCAACAAAGAAGCAAAGGGTCTAATAGAAGTAATGACCCAACTGGGATTAACAGACATCTATAGAACATTTCATCCACATAAAAAACAATATACCTTCTTCTCACCACCACATGGAACCTTCTCAAAAATCGACCACATACTTGGCAACATATCAAAACTCAGCAGCTACAAAAAAATTGGAATAACTCCATGCATCTTATCAGACCACCATGCTTTAAAATTAGAATTCAACAACAACACAAATTGCAGAAAACCTACAAACTCATGGAAATTGAATAACGCTCAACTGCACCATCCCTGGGTCAAAGAAGAAATAAAAAAAGAAATTAAAGACTTCCTCGAATTCAATGAGAATGAAGACACAACATACCCAAACCTATGGGACTCTTTGAAAGCAGTGCTACGTGGGAAGTTCATAGCACTAAGTGCCCACATGAAGAAACTGGAGAACAGTTATACTAGAGAATTAACAGCACAGCTGAAAGCTCTAGAACACAAAGAAGCAAACTCCCCCAGGAGGAGTAGATGCCAGGAAATAATCAAATTGAGGGCTGAAATCAATAAAGTAGAAACTAAGAAAACAATACAAAGAATCAATGCAACGAAGAGTTTGTTCTTTGAGAAAATCAACAAGATAGACAAACCTTTGTCCAAACTTACCAGACAGTAGAGAGTGAACATGCAAATTAACAAAATCAGAAATGAAAAGGGGGACATAACAACGGACTCTGAGGAAATCCAGAGAAATATCAGGTCATACTTTGAAAACCTGTACTCCACAAAATTCAAAAATTTAAAGGAAATGGACGACTTCCTGGATAGCTATCACTTGCTAAAACTAAATCAAGAGCAGATAAGCAATTTAAATTGACCTATAACCCCTATGGAAATAGAAGCAGTCATCAAAAGTCTCCCAACCAAAAAAAGCCCAGGTCCAGATGGCCTCAGTGCAGAATTCTACCAGAAATTCAAAGAACAGCTTATACCAATTCTTCTCAAAGTATTCCACACAATAGAAACAGAAGGGTCTTTGCCAAACTCTTTCTATGAGGCTTCAATAACCTTGATCCCCAAGCCACACAAAGATACAACCAAGAAAGAGAACTTCAGACCAATATCCCTCATGAACATTGATGCAAAAATACTCAATAAAATACTGGCAAATCGGATCCAAGAACACATCAAAACAATCATTCACCACGATCAAATAGGTTTTATCCCAGGGATGCAGGAATGGTTCAACATACGAAAATCCATCAATGTAATCCACCATTTAAACAAGCTGAAAAACAAAAATCACATGATCATCTCACTAGATGCTGAAAAAGCCTTTGAAAAAATCCAACACCCCTTCATGATAAAGGTCTTGGAGAGTTCTGGGATAACAGAGACATACTTAAACATAGTAAAAGCTATATACAGTAAACCAACAGCCAACATCAAACTAAATGGACAGAAACAACGCAATTCCTCTAAAATCAGGAACAAAACAAGGCTGTCCACTCTCCCCAAACCTTTTCAACATGGTACTTGAAGTTCTAGCCAGAGCCATATGACAACAAAGGGGGATCAAGGGGATACAAATTGGGAAGGAAGAGGTCAAACTTTCACTGTTTGCAGATGATATGATAGTTTACATCAATGACCCAAAGAACTCTACCAGGGAACTCTTACAGCTGATTAACACCTTCAGCAAAGTGGCAGGCTACAAGATCAACTCAAGAAAATCAGTAGCCCTACTATATACAGATGATAAAAGGGCTGAGAAAGAAATCAGAGAAACATCACCCTTTACAATTGCCACAAACATAATAAAATACCTTGGAGTAATGCTAACCAAATAAGTGAAAGACCTGTATCACAAGAACTTTGAATCTTTAAAGAAAGAAATTAAAGCAGCCCTCAGAAAATGGAAAGATCTCCCATGCTCTTGGATAGGTAGGATCAATGTAGTAAAAATGGCAATCCTGCCAAAAGCAATATACAGATTCAATGCAATCCCCATTAAAATCCCAGCACAATTCTTCACAGACCTTGAAATAACAATCATCAATTTTGTATGGAAAAACAAATGTCCGAGGATAGCCAAAACAACCCTGTTCAACAAGGCAACATCTGGAGGCATCACCGTCCCTGACCTCAAGCTCTATTATAGAGCTATAGTCATGAAAACAGCTTGGTATTGGTACAAAAATAGACAGGTAGACCAATGGAATCGAATTGAAAACCCGGATATTAACCCACACACGTATGAACATCTGATCTTTGAAAAAGAATCTAAAAATATACAATGGAATAAAGAAAGCATCTTCAACAAATGGTGCTGGCATAATTGGAGGGTTGCATGTAGAAGAATGTGGATCGATCCATGTTTATCGCCATGCACAAAACTTAAGTCCAAATGGATCAAAGACCTCAACATAAATTCAGCCACACTGAACCTCTTAGAAGAGAAAGTGGGTGGTACCCTTGAACGAATTGGTACAGGAGACAGCTTCCTGAACATAACACACTAGCACAGACAGTGAGATCAACAATTAATAAATGGGACCTCCTGAAACTGAGAAGCTTCTGTAAGGCAAAGGACACTGTCAGCAAGACAAAAAGGCAGTCCACAGAATGGGAAAAAATATTCACTAATCCCACATCTGACAGAGGGTTGATCTCCAAAATTTACAAAGAACTCAAGAAGCAAGTCTCCAAAACACCAAAGAATCCAATTAAAAAGTGGGCTGCAGAACTAAATAGAGAGTTTTCAATAGAGGAGTCTAAAATGGCTGAGATGCACTTGAGAAAGTGCTCAGCATCCTTAGCCATCTGGGAAATGCAAATCAAAACAACTCTGAGATACCATCTCACTCCTGTCAGAATGGCTAAAATCTAAAACACCGAAGACAATTTATGCTGGAGAGGATATGGTGAAAGGGGGACACTCCTCCATTGCTGGTGGGAGTGCTAACTGATCCAGCCACTTTGGAAATAAGTATGGAAATTCCTCAGAAAAATGGGAATAAACCTACCACAAGACCCAGCAACTCCACTCTTAGGCATATATCCAAAAGATGCCCATTCGTACAACAAGGACATCTTTTCCACTATGTTCATAGCAGCATTGTTTGTAATATCCAGAACTTGGAAGCAACCTAGATGTCCCTCAACCGAAGAGTGGATAGAGAAAATGTGGTACATTTACACAATGGAGTACTATTCAGCAGAAAAAAACAATGGAATCCTGAGATTCGCAGGCAAATGGATGACACTAGAAGATACCATCCTGAGTGAGGTAACCCAGTCACAAAAATAGAAACATGGCATGTACTCTCTCATATATGGATTTTAGACATAGATCTGGGGAGTGCCAGCCTACAATCCCATGGCCAGAGAGTCTGGGAAACAGAAACTTCATTTAGTGGCTGATCGAAGAAGAGGCAGACTCCCTAGGTTAAGTACTGAGCTTTACTCAAGAAAGCCAGTAACAGAGAGGGAAGACTGATAACCAATGTGATTAAAACTGGGCTGGTTTAACCCCCAGAAACAGCTGACCTGACAAAGGTTAACTCTTGAATCCCAGGCATCAGCCTGGGAATCGAGCATGGGAATGATCAAGACCCCCTGAATGTGAGTGTCAGTGAGGAGGCCTAGGTAATCTATTGAGCCTTGGGCAGCAGATCAGTACACATCACGAGTATACACACGGACTTTGGACTCCCATAGGACATGTGAGGTGCACTCTCACCCTGAACTCTTGGGGAAGGGTCTAGGCCCTGCCCTATATGAAATGACAGACTATGGACACCCCCATGGAGGGCCTCACCCTCCCTGGGGAAATGAGGGGATAATGGGGGGTTGGGGGAGGGCACGGGAGGAGGGGAGGGAAGGGGAGAGGGACCTGGAACTGACTTGTGAAGCAACCTTGTTTCTTATCTAAGTTTAAACTGAAAAATAAATTAAAAAAAGAACCAGAAGAGGTAGAGAAAAGCCAACAGAGAAAAGCCAGGTGCTTAAAAAAAAGCCTGAATAATGACCCTGAGCTTGCCACGAATATAAAGACCAAAATGTACTCAATGTCATCCTAAAAGTATTTGGGGGGTAATATTGAAATAGTTACAAAAGTTAAAGAAAGTACCAATGTTAAAGTAAAAATTACTGTACTCCTTATGTATTTATGTGATTACTTATAGACACTGTTTTCCCTGACAGTTTATAGAATCTGATTATAATTGTGTATGCTTCATCTTCCTCCAGGAACCTCTAAGTGGTTTTATTTTGGCCACTGTACAATTTCACAATAGAAAGACATGTTCATGATGAATGGGGGCATAAAATCATATCCCTTATGCAGTGCCACTCCACAAATGAAGTCAACATAGAACTGGACATGGTCATTACCTGGTCTCCAAAGAGAAAGCACCATGACTTGAATGTCCCATTTACAAAATAAATGTATTTTTTTCTGGTCTTGAACCAGCATCATGCCTTCTATGTGCTGCCCGCCATAAAGACATATGCCAATCAATTCAGGCTTCACTGATACTTTCAAGTCTCTTGCTGTTTCTGCTACCTCTACAGTGATTTCTTCCACTGAGGACTTAGACCTCTCCAAGGAATCTATGAAGTCTTGAATAATCTTCTTGTAAACTCTTGCTAATGTTTCTATTTTGATCACTTCCCATGAGCCTTAGGTATCCACAACACAGAGTCAATATTGATCATGGCTACAGCCTTGAGGATGGACTAATTAAATTACAAGGCTTGGAAGTCCAAAAGACTCTCTGATGCATGAGCTACAGAACAGATATTGTTAGTGGCTTAGAAATTGCACTATCCTACTCTACCTCTGTTAGAACTCTTGGATGACAAATTGCACTGCCCATGACTAGTGATATTTTGAAAGGAATATTTTGAAATAGTAGGTGTCAATGTGGGCTTTAAATATTCAGTGAACCATGTTGTAAATAGGTGTTCTGCCAATCGGGATTTGATGATGCTTTAGTGTAACTCTTAAGGGCTCTAGAATTTTCAAAACAAATGAATAGTGGCTTCCACTTAAAGTCACTAACTTCATTGATTCCTAGTAAAAGAAGTAATCTGCCCTTTGAAGCTTTGAAATTAGGCATTGGTTTCTCCATATAAGTTGTACAAGTCCTAGGCAGCTTCCTCTAATACACGGCTATCTCGCCCACACTGAGAAGTTGTTCACTATAGCAGCCTTCATTGACTGTCTCAGCTGTATATTCTTTATCATGTTGTTACAACTTCTACTTCAGCACCTCCTGGTTCCTCTGCATCTTTACATACAGAGCTATTAGAGTCTTGCATTCCTGTTGGCCTGTTCTCACTTAATACCAACCCCAAGAGTAGACTGGACTGAACAGATGCTAGCTTACCACCACACACCACTCCCAAGACTGTCATTGGTGCCATTTAATCAACTAAGCTCCACCTGATGTTTCTAGTAAAGTGGTATGTCTTCACTTTGAGTTCATTTGTCACAGCATCATTTTTTCTGTACAAAGGATAAGATCAAGAGAATAAGTAAAACCAAGTGTCTATTCAGAATATCCTCTGCCAATTCCTTTCTTAGGGTCTTTAATGAGACTAGGCCTTCACTGACCTAAACTGAAGCTTTATCAGTCCATAGAGTACCAAGCTTAACATGTTCATACACATGGAAAGAACAAATGTAGTAAGCAGATGAAGCCCTAAGTGAATGAAGCCCTGAGTTATTGTGTATTTTGAGATAAACACAGCTTTTCTGAGGACTTCCAAGCCCTTGGACCCATGGTATAATCCAGAAAGCATTACTCATATGGACCAAGCTTAAAAATGGCAAATCTTTTCTTGGGAGTCCAATTATGAGTATTTATTAGCAATTGATATGTGTGCAAAGTCTGATAACTACAAATTCCTCCTCTGTGATGTTTACAGTCTGAGACTGCTCTCCTATAGAACCTTCTACCCAGCCTAGTTGACCTCAAAATCTTTGCTGTACCTAATAAACACAGTGAAGTATTGAGTTGCAAGGGAGTGGTTAGAGAATGCCACCTGATCCCAGCTTCATTCTACATCCATCTGTGTGTTTGTCCTTTCTTCATTCCCTGTTGCCCATAGCCAGGATTCTAGGAACAAGATCTATGGGTTATGGCAAAAGAGAACTGATAATAGGGATAAGAAAAAAAGCACTGAGGTACCTGGTAACTAAAAATGCCGCTGACCAAATGTGTTCTAGAAGTCCAGGAGTAATATAAAATCTTCAGACACAGACAGAGTCATGTGTGTGACCAGGGACAGCACAGGTACCAAAAAGCATTCTGAGTATGTTATGTAGATTTGTTGGGGACGGGATATATACACTTGCTAAGATTCTTCTACACATATAAAGTGGAGCATTCAGCCTATGTTAAGCATATCTCCCTCCTGGTGAGTTTAGGCAAACCAAATAAGTGTTCCAAACAGAGGGAGAATGCCAAAGTCACAGTGAGGCTCCGTTAGTGGAGCAGCAAGAACAGACCATACTCTTATATTCATTTTCATAAACCTTCTCTGTAATCAGCTTGATCTTTTATCCCACATGCATTGTTCTTACACCTGTCAGGGTGACAGACCCTACAATACCCCTCTCCTGCTCAGACATCCTCCGGTGCTCTGTGTTTCTAGAAGAGACAAAATGTGTTATGTCTCAGGGGCATACTCTCTGCCTGGAGTTCTGGTTCAGTGGCTTAGACCGGATCTCTTGTCCTTTTAAGATCTCAAAAGCCACCCCAACACACAAGTATCCAGTGGCACCCATCTTCCTCTCGCTGTCCTTCTCTCGCATTTCCAACAAGCAGGGCATCTATAATTCCCTGAACTTAATTCATTTTCCCCAGAACATGTTCTACTGCTTGACTGTCCTATATCATGGCTTTTAGTACACATAGCCATGAGTTGCTAGAAATGAGGCCAGTCTGGAGAACTATGTGCCCTAGCAGAACAAACACAGAGTCCAAATATTTAATACATATGGACACCAAGGAATATAAGCTATCTGTTAAGAAGTATTCCTACATGGTAAAATAACATTTGATAAGCTAAATTACAAAATTTTGTTGAAAATATTTCACCTACTTCTTCATACATTTTAATGTGTCTACTAGAGAATTTAAAACTATCCATGGGTTCATGTTGTTTCTGTACTGAACTGCCAGCTGTAGCATTATATACTAGGCTCTGCCACCAGATTCTGTTTCTAAGTTCTAGAGCATCAGGCCCAAGGGGAAATTCTAGGAGTTCATTTATTAAGTGCTCTGACCTGTGAGTTTTGTAAAGGGAATAATTTTCCCTGTTTCAAATAAAGGTTAATTCAGTGTACTTGGCAAAGAAGTTCTCCAGGAAAGGGCACTGGCTGTTTCTGGAAACTCTGAAATAACATCCTTGAACCGGCGATATCCAGGTCTTGGTATTACGGCTACCCTTGACCTGCAAAGACCTCAGGGAGCCAAGGTGCTTTGTAGAACTTGAGCTCAAAACCACATACTTTTCAAACCCAGAAGGGCAAGGACTCATTTGTGGAGACAAAACTGACACGGATATAGGAGGGAACTTAGGGAGAATAACTAAGTGGCAATGGAAAAGAGAAGAAAACACCAGAGAAGGTGTCAACACCGGAAAAGGAGAGCCTGGAGTTGAAAGAAGAGGGGTGGGTAAGTCTGGGGAAAGGAGGACCAAGGGGTGGGGACAAGTAGAGTGGAGTAAGGAGGACCTCAGCAGCTTGACTCTGCAAGTTAAAAAGCCAGGCAGCAGACCAGGAGCACTCTGAACTATTTCTCCTCATTTCCCCTGCAGCTCAACTACAATCAACCATGGCCAGTCTGCAGAGGCCCTCACTGCCCCTGTTGGCTTCTCTAGCCCTGACATTTATCCTAGCTGTGGGCCTTGTAACCAGTGCTAAGGCTGAGGATGAGCAGGTGGCCGTAGGTAGGGTGGAGCCAGTTGACCTGAAGGATGAAGAGGTGCAGAAAGCAGTGGAATTTGCTGTCAAAACCTACAATGATATGATAAATGACCTGTACATTAGCAGGCCAATAAAGGTGATGGGCGCCAGTCAGCAGGTGAGTGCCTGGACCAGGTATAGTGGGATGAGTTTGTCCTTTGGAGTATTTGCCTATGGCCCCCATCATTCTCTTATTTCCCTACATTGCATCCACCTCTGTGTCCCTGCAAAGAACAATAATATTCATTGCAGGCGTTACAAATTGAACCATAATATAAATACATTCCTATTTGCTGTTCAAACCCTGTTCTCTGCAAATATCTGGTGTCCCACAATCCTCCATAGGCATAGGTGCATTTAGGATTGTCTCCTTTAGACTAGCTAGAAATCCAGCTGGAGAGTTATGGGGAATTATCTAGTACCTGCATTCTGTTTCCAAGTTCCAGCTTGCCAGAAGTACAAAGGCTGTCAGAGCTAGGGTCAGAATCTGCCATAGTTAACTCTTTGTGGTCAGTGTAAAATACTATCTAGATGACTACAAGGAAAGACAAATAGACCTGGCAGATAGCTCTCACAGAATGATCTCTAAAGTATCTTCCTTTTAACATTTTAAAAGAAAGTATAAGGTTTTAAATTATTTGTGTGTATGTGTGTATATGTCATGTGTTTGTCTGAAAGAGAAGAGAAAGGAGAGATAGAGACAGAGACAGAGAGAGACAGACAGAGAGACAGAGAGAGACAGAGAGACAGAGAGAAACAGAGAGAGAGAGAGAGAGAGAGAGAGAGAGAGAGAGAGAGAGAGAGAGAGAGAGAGAGAGAGAGAGAATACCTGTGAGGGTCAGAAGACAGCAGGACTTACAAATGGTTGTGAGCTGATTTATTGGTCCTGAAAATCAAACCAAAGACCTCCAGAAGGTGAGTATGTACTCCTGAACTCTCTCTCCAGATCGGATCTCTTTTTTCTTAATTTTTGCACAGTTTTACCGCACACACACACACACACACACACCACTTGATGTTGCTATGGGAGCAAATCTTCAGAGTAGCCACAAAGTATCACACAGCTTCCATGCAGGTCCTTCACCCCCTGTTACATTCAGCCATACTTGGGCCATTCTTCACAGTCTCTCAAGGGTGTATTGCTGGAGTGTGTGACTATGTGACTATGTGCATTTACTTTTTGAATGCATTGAAAGTAAATACTTCGTTCAATGAAAAGTTCTTGAAAGTAAGGGTATCCTATACAACTGCAAGATTCTTTTAGAAAATCAGGAGTCAGCAGACACATTCAGTTACCTTACTTTCAGACTCATTCAGTTTGCTGATGCTCAAAGACTGACGTCCTTATCCAATTACCTAAATATCCTTTCTTCTAACAGCCTCTAACCAACTGCCCTGACCTTGAAATCATGGAAGGATCCATTCAGCTGTGGCAGTCATGTTCCACTCAATGAGATCTTACTAAGCTATATGCTCTGCATACAATGATATGGCCCAGAAGAACACTAGCCATTTTATCTTTTGTATGCATGCTTGATGATGCTCCAGGGTATAATCCTATGAGGACACATTTCTCAGAAAGAGTTCCTATCCGTAAGGAACACATGAATCCATCAACTGCTGCTCAGTCTGATTTCTCTAATGTTTCTTCTAGGTTAATATCAGTCATCAGGTAGGTACCCTCCTAAATCCCCTAAGCAAGTGCCTTGAAACTGTCAAAAGAATTCTGAAAACTGGGGAAGAACATTGAGGCTGGTACCATTATTTTAAGATGGGAAAAATCAAAGCCAATACCCAAGACACTGCCTCCCCTCTACAAAGATTCTGGATTCTGCCTTCCTGGATTCTTCCTCTTCAGCATGGAATCATCCTTCATCAAATAGAATAATTACCAAGATAAGAAGGGATCAAAGCCAGCATTGAAACATACTTCTAATATCATCTTAAATGGAAGGATGAGAATTATATGGGATAGATAGACCATAGAGTCTATGGATCTAGTTTTACAGGAGGGAAATTCAGAAACTGAAGCATCAAGAACCTTACTCCTAATTCTTCAAGACAAGAGCTAGAATTCTGTTTTCAGGTACCTTACCTCATAATATGCCTTCCTGACAAGTTTCATCTGGGATGCCTGGTGCAAGGAATGTGCTGAACTCATCTCTAATTACAAACTAATGTAAAATGTGCAAGTCTGTTACACACTTGAAAAATATCGTCAAAGACAACCAGACTAAAAGATGGGGCAGTAATGGTCATTTTCCTTTAGGCTTAAATTATCTTCATGTGTAAACATACCACATTTCCATACCCCACAAAGAAAAGAGTCTTGACAACCACTGATAAACAGAGCGTTTAGGCTTCCCGTGGGATGTGTGCTATGGTGAGGATACCGATGAAGGTGAGTCATCAGCCTGAGACCTTCCTAGAGTACACCACTGTCATTGCCTCCAGAGCCACAGTGAACAAGGTTGAGTTAGTCTTGTGCACAACCCAGAGATTTTGCTTGTTCTCAAAGCAACCCTGGGAAATGGCCCTCTCTCTAGAGCTCTGTCTTTACTCCTAGAGCCCACTGAAAAACAAAATGGTTATTCCTTGGCTTTTGTTTTCCATATCCTGATTCTGCTCTTCCTCAGGAGCACAGAGTACCCCTTCAGAGTTGCTCAGAAGGAAATGAATTGCAATCCAGGCCTGTGCTACCCTACTTAAAGGTAGCTGGTCTGTTCTTTGGATGATAGTTTCAACTGCTTATGAATGGAGCTATGAACACGTTAACTCTGTGATGTAAACTGACTGCAAGCATATGAAATTGACTGGAGGGATATATGTAATCTCACTCTTTTTACTATAGGTTGTGGCTGGGAAGAACTTCTACTTGAAAATAAAATTCGGTCGAACCACATGTTCCAAAACCCAGTCTGATTTGACTGACTGTCCCTTCTTTGAACAGCCAGATCAGCAGCAGGTATGCACATTTACTGAAACCTGCAAGATGATGAGTTATCTTGCAAGCTGGGGAGTACATAAGCCTGTAGGTTTAGGAGTGCAGATACATCTGGGATTGTTTGTGTGCAGTTGTGTCAGTATATAAGGAAAGGTGTATGTGTGTGTGTAAGTGTGCCTGTGTGTGTATGTGTATGTGTGTGTGTAAGTGTGCCTGTGTTATGGGGTATGATGAGAGAAATAATGAATTCACGCTGCAGAGTCAGTCTTAGTACCTTGGGACTTAATAAGGCATGGGTGTCTCACTTATATCATTCCCACTCTAATCTGACTCCTCA
This sequence comes from Mesocricetus auratus, assembly GCF_017639785.1. Taxonomy (NCBI): domain Eukaryota; kingdom Metazoa; phylum Chordata; class Mammalia; order Rodentia; family Cricetidae; genus Mesocricetus; species Mesocricetus auratus. The sequence goes on from NW_024429189.1 coordinate 115,168,137, forward strand.
GGCCGAGTACCTTTCCTTTAACTGTAACCTAAACTGACTGCTCCTCTGTCCCCTTTTGTAGAGAGTAATCTGCAATTTCAAGATCTACAGTGTGCCCTGGGAGAACAAGATGTCCATGACAAGCTTCAACTGTCACAGAGCCTGAGGATCTATGCCACAATACACTGTGCTGACTTCTCCTTTCTCTAGCTTCTCCTTTAGTTCCCCTTTCCTTAGATAGGGGTCCCAGCCCCAGAGGATGTCTCTTCAGAATGCTAGAATCAAGAGATCAGTAGAGAAGGATGCTACAGAAATACCCTGCACACCTAAATGGCTAGTCCCTTGTTGATTTCTTCTACTTGCTTTATAAATGCACAAAGCTGTAGCTTGCTGTTCACCTTTTTCTCAATAAAAGACTACCATCAGCTCCTTATGAGTTGTTGCTGTCCCAAGGCATGTGAGAAAGTAGAATGGAGCATGAGGAGATGGAGCTTCACATTCACTCACGTATATCACAGGTCAGGAGGCTATATACAAACATGTATGCACACACACACACACATACACATATATATATATACATACATACATGCATACATACGAACTATCAAAATTAGATACAGAGCATATAAACAAGTTAAACCCAGTTGTAATAAGCAGTGAAATGGAAAAGGCAATTTAAAAAGCCTCCCAAATAATCAAGCAAACAAACCCAGGTCTAGATGGATCTTACTACTAAATTCTACCAGATCTTTAATGAAGAACTAGCATACTTATTCCTCAAGCAACTTCATGAACTAAAAAGAGATAGAATTCTACCAATTTGCCTTATGAAACCAGTATTGTAATAATAATTAAACTAGACAAGGATTTACCAAAAACAAAAGAAGAGTGTAGGCTAATCTTTCTGATGCACACCGAAGCAAAATTCTCATAACACACTTGTAATATAAATTTTAAAAACATATAAAAATAATTCATTATGTGCCACCCCTTCTATGCTCCATTAACCCCATTTACCCATATTTTCCTCATCTTTCTTTGGGGTCTAGGCTTTAGAGTCTTCCTGACCTCCCCATCCACACTTTACCCCAAACAACCATATCTAACCTGGTACCACTCAGTATACCAGCCTGTGGTAATCTCTCCTAACTGTGCCACAAATGACCTCTCAGTTTCTGCTAGGATCCTACCTACCTATCATTCAGCCCATGGACCTCTCCCATGCCATATCTAACCTTTTCACACAGCCAGATTTTCCCCCGCTTGCACCAGGAAGCACATCCTATACACCAGGCAATCTCCTTCTGTCTGCCTGACCTCATTACACTCAAAGCATTTACAACATCCAAGGGCAGTGATAGTTTCAAACGAATATTTCTAAATAGTGAAAGACCATTGGCCTTAACTTCAAGGACAGAACTAAGATACTCATTTATCCTATTCTTTTTTGGAATATACACTTACACGCTGCAGGACTGTTAGTTACAGATAAAGAGAACACCAGCAACATGCCAAGGATACAGGCTGTGGAAGTGTTGGGGCAAGGTAGAAAATACCTCAAGAATAAACAGGAACAGTAAAAGGACTATGAATACCAAGTATCTTCTAACATCTTAATAGGTTCCATTGTATCACCAATGATAAACACTCAGTAACACTTAGTGTTTGCTGTAATGGTCTCAGATTGTTACAAAACATTGATTCTACTAAAAAATCTTTGGACAGATAAAGATGCACAGAATTTTAGATTTTTAAATTTAATAAGTAAACATCTTTTTCAATGCTGAGGATGAACCCCAGGCCATGGTAAAAGCTAAGTAAGTGCTTCTTTCCTACTAAGTTTAAATTCCAGCTCTTGTCTTTATGGGGCATGATCTCTGCCTTTGTAGCCCTCTGGTTTAAACTGTTGGTCTTCCTGACTCTACTTCCTGAATACTGGGATTGCAAGGGTGATGCACCACACCTGTCTGTTACATACAGTTTTGATGTTTAAAGTACTTTTGTCCATCTAGGGAATTTACTCATGTGCAGGTATTAAACATAAATTTTAGTTTTTCAGCTTTATAACAAGGTCTGAGGCGGGCTGATGGTTGCCTGGTCACCATTCCTCTCACTGTAATTATGTGGACTCCACTGAGATGGAGTGGAAGAACTGGACCAGCTCTGTTGTGGAGACACTCTGTTGTGGTAGTGATACAGCAGAATCTCAGTTCTCAAGCTTATACAGCACATGATCAGGTGTGCCCAAGTCTCACCGTGTCTCCTGGCACATCTCTAGCAGCCTGTATGCCTCTGCACTGCTTTGCTCTAACAGCCTATCTGCACCTTCCCACAAGGTTTGCCATCAGCCTTCTGAAGCCCAGGGGCTCAGAGCATACATCACCGTGAGTGGCCAGTAGCCCTTCATGATGGTACAGATGTAGGAAAGCACTTTCCTGACAGGGATTGCCCCAAGCCTAAGGACAGCAAGCTCCTTAACCATCAGGCTATTCCTGCGATTCTTCCCAATGTCACATGACAGTGTACTTCTGCTCATCTATCCTGTTTTCTCACCACCTGTCCTCAAATTCTCATGGGACTTTTCGGAAGTCAGTTGCTTGTGTACAGAGGAAGTACCCACTTCAGCTGCTCCCAAGGAACCGATCTCACACTAGAGGGAAACACAGAATTAACAGCCAGAGAGAAATCCAAATTTGTACTAAAAAGTCATCACTGTACATTCTTCTCCACTTTACTAATCCAAACTTCCTAAAGATATGCCTTAAGTTCAGTGTCTGATTCTTTTCTAGAAAGCAAACAGAAGATTAGAGAAGACTTCTGATGGAGAAGACCTGGGCATTTAGCCTTATGGACCACTGTGTCTTGAGTTCAGGTGAACAGAAGCAGGTTCCCATAGCGGCAGAGGACAACCATGCAGGGCCTGACCTAGAGCCTGCAGTTCTAATTTGCAACTTGAAAGTTCTAGTATTTATGACTTTTGTGATCATTAGTCCTGAAGACAAAAGTTATAAATATACTCATGTACTAATAAACATGTTTAAATGTCATGTGAACTTGCACAACTCTATTAATAGATGCTTTCATTTTTTGGTTATTCAAGACAGTGTTTTTCTATGTAACAGCCCTGGCTGTCCTGGAACTTACTTTGTAAACCAGGCTCAACATATTCAGGGTTAGGCAAAGAAGACTGTATGAGAACACTGTAAACATTTAACATTTGATTTGTCAACATTACAAAACCTTTTAGCAATGATAACATTTTTAGTGATAGAAATCAGGAAAAATTTGAATGTAATCTTTTTAATATTCTGTAATATGTAAATTTGAGAGATCATTTTACATTGATATTTGGTAGTTTCAAACCTTGCATAAAACTAAACTGTCATGATACAGAATGTTATTTATGAAACAGTATTGATTACGAATATTAATCTTGATAATTTTTACATCAACCTGCCAACTATACAAAGAACTTTATTATTTGGTAAATGCAGCCTTCCACTTAATAAAATGATTTATTTTTTTCCTAGATGTGTGTGTACCACTTGTGTGCAGTGCCTGCAGAGGCCAGAAGAGGGTGTCAGATCTCCAAAAACTGGAGTCACAGAAGGTTGTAAGCTTTCATGTAGATTCTGGGAATCATACCAAGCCTCAGAAAGAGAAACCAGTGCTCCTAAACACTGATCAATCTCTCTAGTCCCTTCCATATTGCGTTTAGTGGATGAATTTTAGAGCTCACAGACACCTTTGGAAGATATTTTTTTGTAATTTGAAATGTGCACAAGTGACAGCAACATTTATGTGACAAATATGCACCATTCTTATGATGGAATTGCGTGACTAAAATTCAAATATTCATTTTCACACTGTTTTTTAAATTATCCTCTTTCTCTGTCACTGTCACAGCACCACATCTACCTAGAGCAGAGCTCTACTGCTTTCTGGAGAGCACGATACTGAAAGCTGACTGTTCTATATGTTTGCCTCTTCTATGTCACTTTCTATTTGTTGTCAGTTTTTGTTCAATTTACTTTTAGCAGTAATGAAAATTGAACATTGGGCCCCTGTATGGTCTAAACACTGAGTTATATCATGGGCAATTTTTAAGTTATTATTTATTTTTCATTATTGAGGAAGGGTATCACTATGTTGGCTAGACTGACTATGGATTTCTTCTGTATCCTAGGTGAAATTTGAACTTAAAATTCTTCCTTCCTCAGGCTCTGGAGTATTTTTTTCTTGATAGGAAGGCAGACCTCACAGTTCCTCTGGGTATCTATGTGTCACTGAAGTCCATGTCCCTGTCCCCATTTCTACAGAAATGAAATAGAACTCCCAGGACCATTTGCTGGGTACACCTCACTTCACATCATTCTTCACACCATTCACTTTACCTCAATCTATTTCTCAAGGCAGAGAGCAGAAAAAGCATTGACTGCATGAGAGACTGAAATTTGGGTTATAACTGGATAAGTATAGTTAATATTGGATAAAACATGACATTTTGATCCTTGTATGATATTAGAAAATAAGAAAAAACAACAGCTTTCGAAATTTAGTCAAAGAAGAAACAGGACCTTTTGTTGCAATGAAGTGTGCATGAAATATATTGGAAACATAGAAACCACCTATTAGGTTGGGGTAACGCTAACCAAACAAGTGAAAGACCTGTATCACAAGAACTTTGAATCTTTAAAGAAAGAAATTAAAGAAACCCTCAGAAAATGGAAAGATCTCCTATGCTCTTGGATAGGTAGGATCAATTTAGTAAAAATGGAAATCCTGCCAAAAGCAATCTACAGATTCAATGCAATCCCCATTAAAATACCAGCACAGTTCTTCACAGACCTTGAAAGAACAATAATCAAGTTTGTATGGAAAAACAAAAGACCCAGGATAGCCAAAACAACCTTACTCAACAAAGCAACATCTGGAGGCATCACCATCCCTGACCTCAAGCTCTATTATAGAGCTGTAGTCCTGAAAACAGTTTGGTATTGGCACAAAAATAGACAAGTAGACCAATGGAATCAAAGTGAACATGCTGATATTAACCCACACACATATGAACATCTGATCTTCTACAAAGAAGCTAAAAATATACTAGGGAAAAAGAAAGCATCTTTAACAAATGGTGCTGGCATAACTGGAGGCTGGCATGTAAAAGAATGTGGATAGATCCATGTCTATCACCATGCACAAACCTTAAGTCCAAATGGATCAAAGACCTCAACATAAATCCAGCCACACTGAACCTCTTAGAAGAGAAAGTGGGTGGTACCCTTGAATAAATTGGTACAGGAGACAGCTTCTTGAACATAACACCAGTAGCACAGATGGTGAGGTCAACAATTAATAAATAGGACCTCCTGAAACTGAGAAGCTTCTGTAAGGCAAAGGACACAGTCAGCAAGACAAAAAGGCAGCCCACAGAATGGGAAAAGATATTCACTAACCCCTCATCTGACAGAGGGCTGATCTCCAAATTTTACAAAGAACTCAGGAAGCAAGTCTTCAAAACACCAAAGGATCCAATCAAAAGTGGGCTACAGAACAAAATAAAGAATTTTCAATAGAGGAGTATAAAATGGCTGAGATGCACTTGAGAAAGTGCTCAGCATCCTTAGCCATCTGGGAAATGCAAATCAAAACAACTCGAGATACCATCTTATTCCTGTCAGAATGGCTAAAATAAAAAACACCAATGACAGTTTATGCTGGAGAGGTTGTGGTGGAAGGGGAACACTCCTCCACTGCTGGTGGGAGTGCCAACTGGTTCAGCCACTTTGGAAATCAGTATGGAGATTCCTCAGAAAAATGGGAATAAACTTACCACAAGACCCAGCAACCCCATTCTTAGGCATATATCCAAAAGATTCACATTCATACAACAAGGACATCTGGTCCACTATATTCATAGCAGCATTATTTGTAATAGCCAGAACTTGGAAGCAACCTAGATGCCCCTCAACCAAAGAGTGGATAGAGAAAATGTGATACATTTACACAATGGAGTACTATTCCGCAGAAAAAAACAATGGAATCCTGAAATTTGCAGGCAAATGGATGGCACTAGAAGAAACCATCCTGAGCGAGGTAACCCAGTCACAAAAAGAGAAACATGGTATGTACTCTCTCATATATGGATTTTAGATATATATCTGGGGAGTGCCAGCCTACAATCTCATGGCCAGAGAATCTGGGAAACAGTACCTTCATCCAATGGCTGATGGAAGCAGAGGCAGACTCCCACAGCTAAACACTGAGCTGAACTCAAGGAATCCAGTGAAAGAGAGGGAGGACTGATGACAAAGGGATTAAGACTGGGCTGGTTTAACCCCCAGAAACAGCTGACCTGACAAGTGTTACCTCTTGAATTCCAGACTGATGGCTGAGAATCCAGCATGGGACTGATCAAGAATCCCTGAATGTGGGTGTCAGTGAGGAGGCCTAGATAGTTTATTGAGCCTTGGACAGTAGATCAGTATTCATCCTGGGTATACAAATGGACTTTCGGCACCCATCCAACAATGTGAGATGCACTCTCACCCTGGACTCTTGGGGGAGGGTCTAGGCCCTGCCCTGGATGAAATGACAGACTATGGACACCCCCATGGAGGAGGGCCTCACCCTCCCTGGGGAAATGCGGAGATGTTGGAGTGGTTGGTGGGAAGGCATGGGAGGAGGGGAGGGAATGGGCGAGGGACCTGGAATTGACATGTGAAGCAACCCTGTTTCTAATTTAAATTAAAAATAAAATGAAATAAAAAGAAACCACCTATTAGGAACATATAGCAAACCCTTACTAAATACAGTTAGCCCTCTCAGTCATCATATCTTTAAATGAAAAATATTTTCAAAATAGTGTATCTGAATTAAATGTCTACAGCTTTGTTTTGTTGTGTTGTGTTTTATTGGTTTTTTGAAGTTTATTTTCTCTTTTCATTTATTCTTCTCTTACACAATACAGTCTGACCCCAACCTTCCCTCTTGCAATTCCTCCCAACACCCCACCTCTCCCCCAGATCCATGGTTCCTCCATTTCCCTACAGAAAAGAGCAAGGATATTGATGGAACATGGCATAACAAGCTGTAATAGGACTAAACCCAAACCCTCATTCTGAGGTTGAACAAGGCAACCCAGTAGAAGAACAAGGGTCCCAAGAGTAGACAAAGGAGTTATAGACTTTCTGCTGTTATTTCCTAAAAATATGTTTACTAGGTGCTATGAGTCATTTGGGGAGGTAAGTAAAATATGCAGATAATTGGACAAGTCCCTGTTGGGTTGTATAATCCCCAGAGGTTAGTCTGATACACATGTATATACAAGCAACACTAAGTGGACTCAGTAAATTCTGTACCACACACACACACACACACACACACACACACACACACACACACACACACAAACACACAGAGAGAGAAAGAGAGAGAGAACCATAATAATTAGATGTCATTAATCATTAATTTGAGAGGAAATATAAAGGGACATGGGAAGAGTTGTTGGGGAAAGGGAAGGATGAAATGATGTATGCACAGTGCTCATATATGAGCTTCTCAATAACAAAATAAAATACACCAGCATGTGCATATAGATTATATTCAGATGTTTCACTATTTTACACAATGACTTGAGCATGGTGTTTATGGGGGTGTCATTTGTCTACCCTTTGTGCAAGCCAACAGTTATCTGTATTCTGTTCACAATAGTGAGTGTTGTTGACCTTTCCCTCCAAACCCGAGAGATTAGAGCTTAATCTCTCCCCCACAGTTGTCCTTTATGACAATACTACCATGGTTCTGATATATTCAGTTTGAACACTGAATCCTAGAGGATGCTATGCTGAATATTCAGGAATATCCTGGAGTCCTGTGGCAGATTCTAACTGTCGCTCAGCCACAGCGACTGTCAGCTGCCTTTTGCCCTCTGCTTTACAGGCTATTCTCTGGGACTGAAACTCCTAAGACCTGTCTCTCCTTGAGTTCATGTGGCATCTTATATCACAGATCTTCAAATGTACTAACTCATCTATAGAGAACACAGTGGAGAGTTATCATGCAAGCACATCCATGACCCCCTTCGGTCCACTGCTGGCCTCCAAATTCCTGTTCGACAGATGAACACATGTGGACCCTCATGAAGGGCTCATGTTTTTTCTCCCAGCTACTACTTCACACAGCAACTGGCACTTGATTTGTTCTAACTTGGCCTGAGGATTTTAGGTTTGATTTGGGGACAGATTTCCAAGCAGTGAAAACATTTACACACAGAAGCATCTTTCTCTGAGATAACTGCGAACATTAGAGTGGATTAAGAAACAAAACAACACAACACTTAACAACAATGACTGCCGGCAAGTAGCAGAGGCCAGATATACACCTCATCCTGGGGCTCTCCAACAGCTGGAAAGACAATAAAGAGTTTATTCTGAGGGGAGGAGTTATATCCACTAGTTCTTCTACTCCTAACTTTAAACAGGCTCTAAAGTCAACTTAACTTTGCATGTTTTATTTTTTTATGATTTTTTAAAATTCTTTTTTTTAAATTTAGATAAGAAACAAGGTTGCTTCACAAGTCAGTTCCAGGTCCCTCTCCTTTTCCCTCCCCTCCCCCCCCCCCCGTTATCCCCTCATTCCCCCAGGGAGGGTGAGGCCCTCCATGGGGGTGTCCATAGTCTGTCATTTCATATAGGGCAGGGCCTAGACCCTTCCCCAAGAGTTCAGGGTGAGAGTGCACCTCACATTGTTCTATGGGAGTCCAAAGTTCGTGTGTATACTCGGGATGGGTACTGATCTGCTGCCCAAGGCTCAATAGATTACCTAGGCCTCCTCACTGACACCCAGATTCAGGGGGTCTTGATCAGTCCCATGCTGGATTCCCAGGCTGATGCCTGGGATTCAAGAATTAACCTTTGTCTGGTCAGCTGTTTCTGGGGGTTAAAGCAGCCCAGTCTTAATCCCTTTGATCATCAGTCCTCCCTCTCTGATACTGGCTTTCTTGAGTAACTTTGCATGTTTTAATCCATAGTGGCTCATCTGTCTGTCAGCTAGCCTCTTGCTTCCATTCTAGCCTCTAATTGTCATATGACTTCTCTCTCTCTCTCTCTCTCTCTCTCTCTCTCTCTCTCTCTCTCTCTCTCTCTCTCTCTCTCTCTCTCTCTCTCTCTGCTGGGTTTCTCTGTATAACAACTCTAGCTGTCCTGGAACTTTCTTTGTAGGCCAGGCTAGACTTGAACACTGAGAGATCCACCTGCCTCTGCCTCTGCCTCCTGAGTCCTGAGATTACAGGCATGACCACCCTGGGCAGGTCACATGTGTTTTTTTGTGTGTGTAGTCAATGAGATTAGGAAGTTGATCCTAAGAAGCTGCGTAAATGCCTGAAACTCAAGCTAGTTAAGAAAATGAGGCAAGAAACTGGGCAGTAAAACAGAGCCATCTCCAAAAAAGAAGAAATGGAGGAGGGGAGAGTGGAAGACAGAAAGACTAGAGGAAGAAAATCCCTCCTGTATGTGACTATTTACTGACGACAGCAGCTCTTCTCCTATTCTGAAGATTCTTGAAATTTATTTTCTTCACCCTCAATGACATTTTGATGGCATTTCATGTGTCACTGTCACAGTTTCTTTAGCACCATCAACCACTATCTGGGTAAAGCATTGTATCAATTGCACTACAGACTTTTTTAAGTCAAAAGATAAATCTTATCCCTGTGCCTTTTTGGATGACTTTTTAGCATGGTTCAGTGTGGAGGGCACTTCAAGAGCTCAGCAACATTGGTCAAGGGAGATATTCAATCTCTCTTTGGAGAATAGAAAAACAATTCTGTTGATAGCATGGTCCTTACACAGTGTCAAAGATATCTCTGGCACCAACCTCTCCTGGTGTACAAACAGCAAGAGATAGATGCCTCCATGATTTAGCAATCTGTGTTCAGTTCTATGCTGAGCAGATGAAGGCTTGAACTTATTTCTTATTCACAATGCTTCTAATGACTTTTACATGAGAGTGTGAAGACTTAATCCTGCCCCCTGTCATATAGCTAACAAAGACCAACGCCCAAATCAGAGCTATTATACCCCAAAGCCTTTGCCTCTGATCCTCTTTATAGTGTATGGCATGTCTAAATTATCTTGCATCTTCCCCTCTCATTCTTTTATTCTGTGCCTGGAAAGGGGTAAGTGATGCTTTACTTAAACATACATATTATCTGAGTAAATATATATCCACCCAAGCACCACTTCCATCACTTGTTAAGGTATGACTCATAGATGCGCTGTGGACTTGTATTGTGTCTTGGAAACATAGTCCTAAGCACTAGGAAAAGTATCTTTTATGTTACACCAAGTGGGTGTCATTTCTTCTTGAAGATTTTCTTGGTGTGCCATTCATAGGCCTTTGGTACTTCCTGATCTCATCCATGTAAACCAGATGGTGTCTTGTTTTCCTCAATGTAACTGTTCACATAAGGACAAGCAATGACCAGTAGAGGAAGGAAGGGAAAGAATGTCAATTATTCATGACTCAATGACCAACAGGGATGCTAAGTGAAGGGATTGTGATTTTTTATTTGTTTATTTACACCATCTCTTGGGATGAGAATTATGTCTATTCCCCCTTTGAGCAGAATTTGCTGTCTTCTTTTGGTAGTGATCCAAGGAGTTAAGTTGTGAAGCAGCTCGTGTGAGACTGAAGATCATTGCTTGCATTTCCTGTGGTTTTGTTTCACACTCTGTGGGCATGTGAGTCTAATTGTGTGGAAGTTGGAGTGGGTCAACTCAACTACAATTCCGGGGCATCTAATGCCTTCTTCTGAAATCCAAGGGCAATAGGTATATGTGTGATACACAGACATCCATGGAGACAAAACACTCATACACATAAAAAAATTAAAGATTTTAAAAATCTTTTTAAAAACCCTGAGGCAGTTTCCAGGGTGCCAGTGGCTAAATGCTCTCTGACTTGGAGATGAGCTTATGGCCATGAAGTTCACTATGCCTTTGAAGAAATGATCACTCCAAGTGAAAGAAAATTGGACAAATGGCTGTGTATAAATCCTTGGGCAACAAGGAAGTAATGTTTGGTTATTTTAATATCTCATCATCACTCTGTAATGAAAAATGCTTCAGAATGACAGTGGTAGATGTTTCTAAAGAAGTGAAATTAGCACTAAGATCTGGAGTAGAGGGTGGGGAAATGCAGTTGGGACACACTATATGAGAGAAGTATCTTAGCCTGCACTGAAACATGTATGCCACAAGGAGTCAAGACCACGCTGGGGAAACCCACAGAAAGAGCTGACCTGAGCAAGTGGGAGCTCACAGACTCCAGTCTGACAGCTGGGGAACCAGGCCTGAACCAGGCTCCCCTAAACGTGGCTGTCAGTTGGGAGGCTAGGGCAGTGTATAGGGTCTCTGGCAGTGGAACCAGTATTTATTCATAGTGCATGGACTTTGGAAGCCCATTTCCTATGGAGGGATACTCTCTCAGCCTAAATACGTGGGGGAGAACCTTGGGCCTGCCCCAAATGTGACAGAAAGGAGGCCTCACCCTCCCTGAGGATGGTGATGGATGTAGGTGGGGGCCACAGGAGGATAGGTGGGAGAGGAAACTGAGATTAGTATGTAAAATAAGATATTTTTTAATGTAAATAAAAATTTATTTAAAAAGCCTATTTGCCATGGCTCAGAAGAGAGCAGCAGTATTTTCTTTTTTATTATTTTTTATTTTAATTTTAAATAGTTTGTTTTACATGTCAATCCCAGTTCCTTCTGCCTCCCCTCCTCCCGCACCCCTCAACCATCCCCCCCCATCCTCCCACCCTATTGCCAATTCCTTCCTCATAGGGGATATCTAGAGTCTATCATTTCATTCAGGGTAGGGTCCAGGCACTTCCCTAAGAGTCCAGGCAGAGAGAGCAGCCCTCTTTGTGTTATGGACACACGATGTCTGTTAGTATTCGAGGATAAACACTGATCCACTGCTCAGGACCCCATAGGTAGCCCAGGCCTCCTCATTGACTCTCACATTCAGGGGGTCTGGATCGGTCCCATGCTGGCCTCCCAGCTGTAGGTCTGGGGTCCAAGAGCTCTCCCCTGTTCGGATCAGCTGTCTCTGCTGGCTTTGCCAGCCCATTCTTTGCCAATTTGCTCTTTGCTCCTCTCTCTCTGTCGCTGGGTTCCTTGGGTTCTGTCCAGTATTTAACTGTGGGTGTTTGCCTCTGCTTCCATCAGTTACTGGATGAAGGCTCCAGAATGGTTGTAGACATCAAGTTCACTATCAGGAATAGGCATTCGAGGTGGTCTCTCCACTATTGCTTAGCTTGCCAATTGGTGTCATCCGTTTAGATCACTAGAGGTCACAATGGTGCCTGATCTGTCTTCTAACCAGGGGGGGGCGTAGGATAGGGGGGAAGAGAGAGCAGCAGTATTTTCAATACCTGTGTAGAAGTATGCTCATGTCATTGAGCAACTGAAAATGTCTTAAGGAAAATTTATTGAAAATCCACTAGACCTGGTAAGTTATATGGATGTTTTATAGGTTTTAAAGTATTCATTTAAGGTCCCTAGTTATGAGAATCTAAAGTTCCATCCTTGGAAGGACATGTTTGTATTCAAAGATCCACTGGGTGGCAGTCTCTTCACACTTATGAAAAAAACCCGGCTTTAAGGACAGCACAAGCTATAGCAAGATCAAGCTGTATGATAGATGTCTTCTTTCTCATACAGAACTTCTTAGTGGACTGCTAGCTGATGTCTCTGCTTCAGCGAGGAACTGATGGTGACAACTGCCTACACATTGCAAGGTTTTCTTTAAAGACTTAGGACAAAATCTTGATTTATCAAACTCCTTCATCTATCCAAAAACCCAATGCATAGCAGTGTTGATCTAATACATCTTGGCTTTTGTGCTCTTGAGGTGAGGTGATTTTCAAAATTATATTCATGTTGATATAATAAAAATAATAGCTAGACAGGGGATTAGGAATAAAAATTAAGATAAATTAAACTTCAAGGTAATGCACAAATTACAAGTTTAACCATCTATTTACCTATAAGGACTTGCTAGAATTAAAAGGCATGCATACTCAGGTGGGTAGTCTTGAGATCTTACACTGCCTTAACTCATAGATAACAAGATTATTAAGTGTGAGTGACAACATCAGCCTGCATACATGCCTGTTCCATTACCATGACATCATCTGGATGACTTAAGGTATCTGCTGTGTGTGAGGGAATTTGACTCTAACATGTTCCTATGAAGCTTTGCATTTTGTTTGAGTCTTCATTGGGAGGTGGAGTAGGATACAACTGTTAGTTTTACTTCTTTGGTTATTAAATGGCAAGACTAACAATTTCATCTACAAAACTAACAGGTAAGGGGTAACAAGGCACCTCTTTAGAAGTCCCTGGCTTTAGGCTAATCTGTAGTGACTCTGCTACTATGGATTGTACCTTAGAAGAGTAAAGTTACAGGTCCCACCTTTCATTCAGGGAAGGGATAAGGGATATCTGAGATTATGCTCCCTGCATAAGACCACCATGTAGATTCACTCAGCAGCCCAGACAGAAAGACTGTAGAAGAAGTATCTCCTGTGGGTTTGAAAGAAAGGCACTCCTCTACCTTGAGTTTCTCTCATCTCCCTAGCAAACATTGGCTCTTGTGCTATGTACTAAAACTTAGAACTCAGTTTAAGCAGTATTCTACTTCATGGGTACTTGAGATTAGCAATTCCTGACCTAGGAAATCTGAGTTTCACGGAACATGTAACTTTCCGTGGCATCAACTCACTGTATCAGTGGACTGGCAGAAAACTTTTCTAATCAGACAAAGTCACATACTGTATGATGCACTTACCTCTACCTAAGTATAAATCAAGTGAGAATAGCAAGTCTACTCTCTGTCTGCACTACTACAATGATTTTCTACAATTAACTCACAGTAGTGAAAGCATGGGGCTACCACCCCACCCATCTTTCAGCAGCCAAAATCTCACCTGAAGGGTGTCTTTGGTGTTCTTCAAATCTGCTTCCTGACTCTATATGGACCAGCAAAATAAGCTCCAATTTACATTTACCACCCTTTGTCCTAGGGTACCTTATTTCATTTTTTAAAAATATTTTTTATTTATTTTTCAGTTTAAATTTAGATAAGAAACAATGTTGCTTCATACCTTATTTCATTTACGCATGAATCTACCTTCTACATATCACACACGTGGTTCTTCATCCACACATGGGGACCAAGTGGGTCTGTAAGCATCAGACTTTTGTGTGGGTTAGAAAGTGAAACTGATCATAGCTGAGACTCTCTTGATTTTGAGGAAAGCAAAGCCTAAGGTCCTAAGTAGAGCTACACACAGAGACAGAGCTTAGGACTCCATTGAGCAAGCTGGAAATTATTACCCTTAAGATCTGGCATCTTCTTCCACATATGAACAAATAAGGATGTGAATCAGAGACAAAGAGCATGTCTGAAATAGTTCTTTCCTTGGGATAGTTTGAAGCATGTGTTCTAGCTCTTCTACAGACCTTTCCCCAAATAAATATTGAAGAACACTGCTGGTGGCCTTATTTTAAGTTAGGTTATTTCTGGTGAAAAGTCAGTAGGAGATGGTTATAAAATATATTCAAAAGTAACTAAAGAAACTGTTTTTCTCTAGAATTTATCAATTATAAAGTAATTTTTAAATGTAACATTTGAAGATCATCGATTTTTGTTTTAATGTGATTGATCTAAACTCATTTTCTCTGACAATATTGGACAGAGAAATGAAAATCTGCTTAATATCAATCTTTATGAAAATAAATCTTAAGATTTCAGGAAAGACACCTATTTTTCTGGCTTCCACAGAAGAAAACACACAGTCATGGAATTTACTAGGAGTCTCTGTTTTTAGAGATCACATAGCCCTGATACAGATATGTGCATGTAATACATATGATGCATGTGTTATTCACATACACAATTTATACACACTGATATATATATATATACATATATATATATATATATATGTCACTAAACTTTTTGGTCAAATAAAGTTGGGGAGAGTTCCTACTGACTATGACCACAAAGACTATTCTTGACTAAATATTTTTCTGGAAGCATCATGCCTGGACACTTGTATATCTCAGGCTTATTCACAACTGGGGCCTAACCACCATGGCTAGGGAAGGGGCTAAAGCAGGCACAGGCACCCATTACATGAGGTTATTTCCTCTACAGGATAGTTAGCAAGTGCAGCGGTGGTCAACAGTTGAACTCTGTGTGCAAACATGTTTTTTTCCCCTTTGGAAACCATCTGTTTTAACCTAGTGTCTAAGGAAGTAGTGTGAGATTTGATAGGCCAATGTGTGCAGTAATGATCCCTGGGAGCCTAGCTTATGTAGAAAGAAGGTTACAGATGTGGTTATATGGAAATTATATGTACATGAGATAAATAAATACAGATTGAATGTCAGAGGATACTCAAATGATACAGAGCCAGAATGTACTGGTTGCCCCAGAATTTTACAGTGTTTCTTTAACTTTTAAAATATAAATAGTACTATAAAAACAGCTCATTTGAATCTTAGCAGGATGATCTTGGGCTGGATAAAGCCTCAGCCAGTTGCTTTGGGAACATGGAAACATGAAAAGGAAGCCCTGCCGGAGCAACTTAAATATGAACGCTGTATCTGCTGGCTTCTCATCTGAGTGTTTCCAACTCTGTCAAAATTATGATCTGGAAGACACAATTATTTTTCAAATTAAATCACTTCTGATGGTATCTGGAACAAACTCCTGCTTTTTTGACTTTCCCCAAGACTACTTGATTCCATTCTAGACTCTCACAGGTGTCCTGTTGCACTCAACTAGAAATACCAAGATTCTCAGGGCCATTGCTCTCCTCGCTGTGGATAGTGACAATCCTGATTTTAAGTTCAAGTATGTCCCTGATGTATCTATCTGAAGGCTGTGACAGCAACAAGCTTACACTGACACTTTGTGGCATTGGGTAGAGTGCGACTCTCAGGAAACACAGACCACAGTGTTGGTCAGGTGTGGGAAATTTAAAAACTTCCTGCAGAAGGACACTCAAGATGTAAAGGTCAGTGAGAAGATATTGGTATATTGTAACATCTGCCATGAAATGAAAAATGTCTATAACCCTTCCTCATGTTCTCCAAGTTCAAGATGTCCTATTCTTCTGATACTTAAAAATTATTTACCAAGTGAATGAGTCAGTGGATAAGCATTTTTTTCTGTGTTCTGGAAACTACATTTGCTGCAGTTAGTAGAACTAAGGTGTAACCTACAGCCACACACCTCTTGCCTCCAGGGGGGTCTCCTTTGATTGCTCTGCACTGGGTGTTTAAAGCTCCCAAGAGCCCTTCTTCCATGCCAGTACTACACCATAATTTGTAATTTCCGCAAAGACAGTGCTAGGCAGTAAAACCAAACCATGCATCTATGGAGAAATAGAGTGATACACAATTCATTGCAAGGTGCTAGAAGCTAACATGAAAGTGTTAAAATATGCCCTTCTCTGTTACTAAGGAAAAGGCATACTGCAGCAGCGTTTCCATGGGGTTTCATACATTTTTATAGAACATTACATCACCATTTCTATTAATGTATTTGGTGCTTGTTATGTGGTTAGTTTACTTGCTGGGAGAATTTGAATGAGGAGAGCACTCATTCAATCTACATCTGGTGGAAATGTGATGAAGGTGGTGGTAGCTGTAGTTTTTAAAAGTTGTAAAGAAAATCTTACTCAGAAATTCCACGCTTAAGAGTCCATACCGCATAAATAATACTATCAGATAGTAGAATTATTTTGTCTTTAGGATGTGGTTTTATTACAGATTTTATTACTTAGTGGTAAAAATTGCAATGGAAACCAGGCATGGTGACTCATACCTATAATCCTGTCACTCAGAAGGCAATATTGTGGAATAATCTTTTTGTACACTGTAAAGATATATCTCCGCCAAGGTACTTTCTGATTAGTATAATAAAAAACTGGATGGACAATAGCTAGGCAGGAGAGGATACGTAGGACTTTGCTACACAGGCATAAGAACTTTGGGAAGGACTCAGAGAGATGAAGATTCACCGGTGAGACAAGGGGCAAGTTAGATGTGTGACATTAAGGAGAGGTAACAAACCACATGACAGAATGTAAATTGATATAAATGGGTTAATTTAAATTGTAAGAGCTGGTTGGGAACAGACTTAAGCTAAGACCAAGCTTTTATACCTACTAAGAAGTCTCCTAGTCATTATTTGGGAGCTGGAAGTCCAAAGAAAGACCTGCTACATTTGGTGTCCAATGTGGAAGCACATATACCCAAGCATAGGGCCTTTGAACAGATGTCATGCTACCTGGAGGTAGACTAGATAGAAGTACCTGCTACAACACAGGCCTAGCAACTTCCCAGAGCTACGGCAAGTAGGGATAGCTGGCATGGCGCTCATGAACCCAAGCAGGGGGTGGGTTATCACACGAACCTGTATAGATATTTTAGCTATTGCCAGAGAGCAACTCATTTAAATGACAGCACAAAACCAGACCTATAAAGTGTGTTGCTGGTAAAGGGACTGAGATGAATAAGATCGCACAGTGAAGAATTGGACAAGAACAGGTATGTGTGACCTAGAGAACACAGAATGTTCAGGAAGGTAGAGTCAAAAGATCCCCTCAATAAAGTGACATGCCAGCTTTCTGTCTTATACTGACAACTTCAGTGTACCAAGGCATGAAACTATATAGACAAAACAGAAAACACCTATGGCTGAGAGCAGGCAATTTTAAATCATTTATTTCATTTCCAATAAGGCTTTAATTCCCTTTTGTGTTTGCTTTGCTAGTGATATGGGTAAACACCACTGAGAATAATTGCATGTAATTGTAAAATACTCTCATAAATAATGAAGAGATGGAGCTATGGGGATATGCCAAAGTATAGTATATAAAAGAGGTTATGATTTGAGATTGTAGAAGTTGTGATTACGGCCAGAGCTAAGAAAGTGCTTATTTGGCAAGAATTTCTAAATTCGAAAATTAAAATAGAAAATTATAACTAGGAAAGAATCACATTTATGATTGTGTTCTTATAGGAAAGTTCCTGTTATTATAATCTCTAAAGAAGACATATGAATTTTCTTATGGGATGATACTATTTTTATCTTAGGAATTTTAAGTATATGCCTGTTTTGCACCATGATCTCTTATGTTTATAATTTTATGCACCAATATTGACTGTTATAAAATATTGATATTTTAATCAAAATGTTAATAGTTCTGAAATGAACAAGACAAGTTTAAGGCTGTGCCTTGTACATTGTTAGAAGGGAGGAAATAATAAGCAAATTTTTCTTAGGCTCAGTGGGAGTGTACATTATTCACACCCTCTTGCACATCTTCTCTTTCTCCAGGGTCCACCAAGTCCAGATATGGTAGTACACACATATAATATCATTGGAGAAGCTCTTGGTAGCTGGTATATTCAGACAAAACACTGCCTGATGTAAGGGGTGAAAGGACCCTCTGAGAAATAGACTGGGAAAGTTCTTAGGGGCTCATTTGTGTGACGGAAGTGTATTGTATTTTTAAGATGAGCCCTGAGGTGAATCATCCAGAAATGATAACCACCCTTCACATCCACAGAAATAAGTAGGTAGGGTCTAACAGTTAAATTGACTCTTGTTTTCTTATTTCTATGTGTGACATGGAGGCCAGGTGCAACTGACTTGGGATTCTCTGTTGACTTTATAATTTCTGAGATCTAATTTTCTGTTTCCCAAGAATTTAAAATTATTTCTCTGTTTTATGGTTTTTCTTGTTTTTATCCAAACTTTTGGAAATATTACAAGAATAGAGGTGGGTGTGAAAGGGTGAGTTGGGGAAGGGGAGGGCGGGGAACTGGGGTTGATATATAAAATGAAAATTATTTTTTAAATAAAAAGAGGACTTTCGATTATCACCAATGTTCACTCCATCACTCTCTCAACAAATAAGTTAATGGGTATTTTAGATTTACAGATCTTGTGCATGATTAATTTGCATTGATATATGAGATGTAAATATTTGCATATTAATGCATATGCACATAAGAGATGTGAATTTGTTTTTATATCTCAGGAAGATTCAAATAAACATGACAAATAATACTATATTGTATATCTCAACCTATCATGTTTTACTATATGTATATACATGTTTATGTTATATGCATATAGACATGCTTATGTACTTACTCTTTTCCCCATGAACCACTTGGAACATGAAGTAGAGGTTTAGTGCCTGTTTCCCTTGCTGACTTCTGAGTGGAGCTTCCCCAAATGGAGACTTTCCCTTTAAGTCCATTACAGTCATCAAAACCATAAAATCTAATATTGTTGTAGGGCTCTCATCCAGAGCTTATGTGTATATCCTACCAGCTGCTAATGGCACCTGCAATAGTTTCCTAAAGCAGGATAAACTTAGCTTCTTGGGGTTGCCTATTCCCAGGTTCCTCTGGCTAGCAGACCTGGATTCTTCCTACAGGCTCAGGAGGATCTGTCTCCCCTGTTCAGCTTCAGGCATTTCCATATATCCTAGCCTAGTTCCTCTCCAAGTTATCAAAACACAGAAGCCTCTGCTCTCCTGATCTCATCCCCTTTCTCTCACCTTCAGCCCAGAGTCTTCTTCTTATGAGGAATCCTGTCATTACAGCTGTGGTTCTACTAAATAGCCACACATAATATCCCATCTCATGACCACTCACTAAATCACATCTGCAAAACCCCATTTGCCTTTTAACATCACACATCCACAAGTCCTTGGAAGAGGTTGTAAAGTTTGTATGGCTCTATTCAGAGTCACAATATCCTCTTTGACAGCCTCCCCCATTTTGTAGTATTGAGGGTCACACCCAGGACCTCTAAAGTTCTGTGTAGGTTTTTTATTGTAGTGTTTTTGTTCTTATACTTTAAAATAAAAATCTCAAAACTAAATATCAACCCAACCTTTATCTTTCCATCCATGCACCACTCACACATCCCTCGTACCCCAGTTCTGTCCACTTGTCCTTAATTCCTTCCCTCCTATTCAACTTCCCTACTTCTTTTCCATATCTATCCATCCACATGTTTCCTGATTTTCCCCTCCTTCCTTGTATGCATCCTGTCTTCCCTCTTCTTATTTCATCCTACTCTGTCTTCCTGCATTAATCTATACCCACTAATCAGTTCATTCATTAATCTCCCCTTCAAACTTCCCTCCCTTTCTCTGCCCATTCCTGCCTTCCTTTCCATCTTCCCGTCCATCTCTTCTACTCACTTCTTCATCCACTTCCCTAGCCACTCACTCATCCGCCATCTGAAGATGTTTATTATTGCTGCATTGACTATCCATGTGCATATATAAACATGAGATATGTAAGATAAACATATAAAGGAACTAAGTGTGGTAATAGCAAGCAGGCTGCTGAAGCTCGACCAGAGTATTGAAATCTCAGCATTGCTGTTTTCCAGCTCTGTAATTTAGGAAAAGTCACAATTGCCTCAGTGCTCACAGTTTTCATCATATAAATAATTATAATGCATTCTCCATAAATATTGTTTTCATTTTTTTTCGAGACAGGGTTTCTCTGTGTAGCTCTGGAGCCTGTCCTGGCACTTGCTCTGTAGACCAGGCTGGCCTTGAACTCACAGATATCCATCTGCCTCTGCCTCCCTAGTGCTGGGTTTAAAGGCATGTGCTACCACTTACTGGCTTTAAACACTATTTTCAATACATTAAAGCTTAATAGCTGTGAACACACAAAGTATCATACACATAACAATAGGATAAAGTTTGCTAGAATCCTAATTTTAAAACCCTTTGAGAGCTGTTAAGAGGGCTCAGTGGGTAAAGACTTTTGCTGTATAATTCCAGTGGTCTGAGCCCCATCCCTGGAATCCAAATAATGGTAGAAGAAGAGAACTGACCCACTAAGCTGTTCTCTCACATATATGCTGAGAAACACACATGAACCTACACGCACATTTTCACATATCCACACACACAATACTAATACAATTTTTTACAATCCTCTCTGTAGATGTACACAATCATGGCATGATGACAACCTGCCTGTCTCAATCACCTGCCTTCTTCAGTTGCTCATGTGCTGCTGATTCATACTTTGCTGTCCACAGACGCACTGAAGGACTTGTGAATTGTTGGAGGAAAGAGCACAGTCTAAACTGACTCATCTTCCCCAGCATCTGCAGGCAGAGCTCTCTGGGGACACTGCAGCATCTGAAAGTCTGATGTTACCAGTTAGGATCTAATTTCTGAGTCCTGTGAGATAAGGTCTAGTGACCCAGCCGTCATTTTCCTGGGGTTCTGGGTGTGCTGGCTCTATGAGCCTCTCAGTGGAACTCAGTTTAAGCAAAATGGAGCTTTCTGCATGATTTTCTAGTCTTACCTGGTATCAAGATGACACTTCTTGCTAAACAATGTGGCTGCTAATGCATTCATCTTTAGAAGCGTTTCTTCTCTTAAAGTGGCAAGCAACCAGAAGGCGTGGCTTCTAGAGGGATTTAGAAACTAGAAAAATAAGGTGGTGGATTTTCATGCCAAAGTCCAGGCACGCGATAATAAACGTTTGTGTCCAGATGAGAGGAGATACTCTATGCTGTTTTGAAGTAGACTTTTTCATGAGGGTGGGGGATCAGCTTTGGGGGCTTTACAGAGTTTATTGTGATAGCCAACCTAGGTTATAGATATGACTCTGTTTCTAAACCACAAGTGAACTGAGGGTGTCACCAACTCAACTGACTCCCTTTTTCTGATTTAAAAATAATATTTCTTTTTTATGGGTACATCAGTTTTACTTAAATGCCCTGATCAGAATTACAGAAAGTTGTGTTATGCCTTTTGGGTGCTGGGAATTGAACCCAGGTTCTATGGAAGAGCAGCTGAGCTGTCTATCCAGCTGCCCCTATCAACTGACTTTCAATTTCATATTTTTGAGGTATAAGTTATACATAGTAGCAATCTCTCCTTCTGGTTTGCAGTTCTGAGTTCTGATGCATGTGCATTGTCCTTCCTCTACCACAGTAAGACATAGAGCACCCCATCTTCCTGAAAGCTTTCTTGGATCCCAAGTATCCAGCTGTCTTCCCACACCCACCCCAAGCTGGTGACCATGGATGTGAGTTCCATATCTGTGGTTTTTCCTTTTCCAGGATGTTGCATACATAGAGACCTTAGGGTCTACAAACAAAATGGTCTAATAAATGGTGCATGCTGATGGTCATTGCTTTCTTAATTAAAATGTCTAATGGAGCAACATTGTGGGCTTTCTTAGCTTCAGCCCAAACTACCCTCCTGTGCTTCTGAGCGGTTCAAGCAGTAGTACCTAGTCATCTTGCACTCCTAAGCAGTTGATTCCTAATCTGTAAAATGGAGTGAAAACATGCATCTTTGGAAGTGAGCAGACAAACAGAAAGCCAAATCTAGGAACATAAATGCTGTATACTTTCTTTATGCTTAAGCTTCTCTGGTTGACAGCTGAACACTGGCCTTCAGTGACCCTGGACAGATGACTTAACTTCCTTGTGCCTCAAATTTTATCATATGAATTTGAGAGAAAGTGTATACATTTCTTTTATAAGATTATAATCATTAGATTCAACAAAACACACTCAATATGATGTCCTGTGAACAACCTGAAGTTCTTGTGAATAAAAACAACACAATGTGCCAACTTTAAAGTTTGTATTATACCTTTGATATTCATTTAGGAATGGTCCATTGTCATATTGTTGAATTATGCCAATTAACTGCTATATCTTTTAAATTAATTTTTATTTATATATTTTTGTTTAATTGTGCTTTATTTGAAATTTCTTAAAATTAATCGTTTAAAGTATGAATGAAATGACAATCTATGGACACCCCCATGGAGGGCCTCACCCTCCCTGGGGAAATAAGGGAATAATGGGGGAGTTGGAGGGAGGGCACCGGAGGAGGGGAGGGAAAGGGAGAGGGACCTGGAACTGACTTGTGAACGAACCATGTTTCTAATCTAAATTTAAACTTAAAAAAATTTAATAATAGCCGGGCATTGGTGGCACATGCCTTTAATCCCAGCACTTGGGAGGCAGAGGCAGGTGGATCTCTGTGAGTTCGAGGCCAGCCTGGTCTACAAGAGCTAGTTCCAGGACAGCCTCCAAAGCCACAGAGAAACCCTGTCTCAAAAAACCAAAAAAAATTTAATAATAAAAAAAAGAAAGTGTAATCATTCCTATTTAGAGTGACTGCTGATAAGGTGAGATTTACTTCCTGTCCTTTTATTCCTCTACAAATCTGTTGCTAACTTCTTCTAAATTAAGTAAATACTATCATATGCAATTTTAATTGTCTTGTCAGTTTCCTGTGAATTGATCTTTTAACGGTTCCACCAAGAACTACCATTAACACCTAATTTTATAAAGATATAGCTAGATTAATACCTCTTCATTGTCATAATCATCATCTTGATTATTAAACTAAGGCCTCAGGCATGCTAGGCATGTTCTCTATCACTCAAGCATAATACCAACTCAATTTCAAGTATATTAAAACTTCACTAATTTAATTTTGTAGGGCTGAGGATTGAACCAGGATGTTATGCAAACTAGGCAAGCTCTCTACCTCTAAGCTATATTTCCTGGCACAACTTTATTTTTACATTGCTCCATTATTTTGTGTTCCTTCTCCTAAACTGTGCTATTACTATAATGTAAATTACAGCATTTTATGCTATAAGATTTTTACCATGGTTTTGTAATAGCTGTCATATGTATTTGTATTTTAAATCTAATATGAAAAGGTATCATAAGCATAGTTATTTTTGAATTGTAATATTTACCTGATTTAGCCAATAGCTGTGTGCTGCTTTTCTTCATATAGATTTTAGTTACTTCCAGGTTAATTTAACTTCAGCATAAGGATATATATTTGTTTGTTTACTTTTCTTATAAGATTGATCTGTTGTGATTCTTCTGTTTTTAAAATAAATATGGCCATATCAACTTCTCACTCATCTTTTAAGGACAGTTTTCCTATGTGTAAAATTCATGGCAGACATGATTATATTTTCTGTATTCTGAGCACTATGAAAATGTCATTTAACTGCTGTGTAGCTTCCATGGTTTCTGTTCTGAATTCAGTTCAGACTCTTATCCAGGGTCCCTGTCTATAAGGAGTCATTTTTATCCTTTGATTTTGAGTTTCTCTGTCTTGGAACAACTTGATTTTTTTTTCTGCAGTGCTCTCCTCAGGCATGGGGCTGTGGTTTCATATCCTTATTCTGGAAATGCAGTCCTTATTGTATTCTATTTGCATACATTGCAGAATGGCTTCCAGTTCCTAAGCTTCTTTTGTTTGGGGCAAGAGTAGAGAGACAATTATGGCACCATTTGAATTAAAATGAAATCAAAGAACAATGATACATTTTTACTTTTATTTGTTCATGTCATCCAAGGAGTAAAACAGGAGATTTTTTTTGTAGCCTTGTTTTCAGAACAGGACATATATCACTTTAGAGCTAAATAAAGGGCTAAGTAGGCAGCAAAGTTGATAAAGTACTTGCCATACCAGCACAAGGACAAGATTTTAATGCACATAATCCATGTTAGAAAAAACAAATACAAAATCCCTCACCAGATATGTTGGCATGTATTTGCAATCCCAGAGCTGATATCATGGAGACAGATAGACCCATGTATCTCTCTACCCAGCCAGAAAGAAAACTTATTTGTTGAGTTCCAGGTCAGCAAGAGATCTTGCCCAGAAAAATAAAGGTAGAGATCATCTGAGGAAAGGCCCCAAGCTGTCCTTGTTCTCCACTCCGCCACAGACATGTGTACTTGTATATATGTATGCGCACGTGCATGGACACACATACAACACACACACACACACACACACACACACACACACACACACACACCAAAATAAAAGATGAAGTGAGGAGGAAGGCAATTGGAATGATTGAGATGATTTGCTGTCAATCCTGGCTACCTGGTTGCAATCCCTAGAACCTAATTTGTAAAAGGATAGAACCTACTACTGAAAGCTGTCCTCTGACCTCCATGTTCATGCCATGCACAGAACACCCACATACATATATACAAATGTTAAAAACTTAAATAAAAAGAGAAATATTTTGTCATTAAACTATGATAATTGTGTGTTGGTCAAGATACCTACCTACAAATTCCTGGCACAGTTGAGTCTTAGGAAAAGGGCCTGTGGGAAAAAAATGACTGTTTTTGAAAGACTATCCTTCTTGAGGCATCCTTCCCTTTTCTACAGTTCTTTAACATGAATTCTCTAAAGACAAAAATCCTTTAGTTCAGAGCCTATTCCTATTTGTACATAAAATACCATTCCATTTAAAAAATTGCATAGACACACATGAGGTAATAGAATGAAACATGGTTTGTATAATGAAAAATGCACCAATGGAGGCTTCTGCCCACCTGGGGCCTAATTTTCTATGTAGCCTTTCAGTGACCAGTTGTAATTTTGGGTTCTAAGTATCCATTCCAATTACTTTTATCAGCATGAGACAGTCAATAACCCGACATTTCCCTAAAAATGACTTTAGATAGATTTAAGGGAGTCTCTTCAGTTATTGCGACTTTGTGACCTATAACCAGGACATACTATGCAAAGAAACTGTAACAAAACTATATATTTCTATAGATGAAAGTTATGGAGCAAGTAATGGAGAAATAGCTATTGCTACATAACACATGTTCAGGCTCCTAAATATTTTTTGAGTGTCAGAACGCCCCCAGAGACTTCTCAGACTGATGCCCTTCACCAGAGTATGGAAGGATCCAAAATGCTCACCTTCCACCAATTCTTGGATATGCTGCTTGTCTAGCCACACATTTTAACAGTTAGTAATGACATATGCTGTTTGGTCACCAAGTAACTTGGAAAACCCTTCTGCCATTTACTCATTACTCAGTGTGAATCTGCATGAGAACATAGATTAGATCCAAAATCCTACCATGTCCATGGATTTCCTCTACAATTGTCCCCCTGTCAGGAAATGATCATGAATTCTAAGCTGGATGAATTGTAGGGTATACTTATGAGCAGCTCAACAGATGTTGCAAGCAGGCAGATGGGATTATACCACCCATTATGAATTATTCCTGGACTAGTTCTGCCAGAGGAGATTTTTGCCTGAGTCAAAGGAGCCAGTAGCTAATAATTCACCTTGAATTTGCATTCTTCTAAGGTTTCAACATGTAAATGGAGTCACTGAGGTGTGAGACTGGTTTTCATGGGCTACCAAACTGATACATGGACAAATAAAAATGTGTCTACATGTGATTTACATCTCCAAGAACTAGAGAATAACTGGTTTAAGATGACAAGAAAAATTATCCACCAGACACTTCTTAAGAATGACTAAGAGTATATTGTTGTTATTTTTCTGAGAATAATGTCATAGGGAAAAGTAATTGAACTCAACACTGAATAGAACAGGGACACACAGAAATTTATATCAAGGAGCAGGGAAGGATCAGGGTGGAAACTTGCTTAGATGTTAATGTTGGCAGATTCTTGCTCCTACATTTGCAAATCAAAGGAATTAAATAGCAAGGGCGAACAGTGAGGAATTTGATCAGATATCAAAGGGTCAAATATTCTTAATAAAATAACAATAGCAGAAGAGACTTCTTTGCCAAAACAATATTGAAACGAAGGCTTTGTTCAGAAGGGGCCTCCAAGAAGTATAAGGATTCTTTGTAAGGGTTAAAAAACTGTGTACATATATATTTTGACAAATATGGAACCTTATCAACAACTTTCAATCCTAAGTTTATGAAATTACAGGAAACGTTAAATTATCTAAAGGAATATTTAAAAATTTGATCAAGATTAAATCTAATTTGCCTGCAACAAAAAATGTGAAAACTACATTTTTCTAGATAAATTTTTTGAGATTGATGACAGATATAGTTAAATCAACTCAATGACAGCATATTAAAATTCCAAGAAAAATTTGAAATTAGCAAGTAACAATGTGACTTGAATTATACTGAGCATTCTCAAGTGGATATTAACCCTTTGAGACACTGCAACACATTAGATTGGCTCCAGGGTGTTTTCTGTGCAGCTATAAATGTGTACTTATGAACAGTCTGAGCAACAAAGTAGAAATTGCCTTATGAAATTTTAGAGAGAAGCAATTTGGTCATGATGACTGGCCCTTTGGAGAATGGAGCTGGCTTTTACAAGGCCCAAGTGAGGCAGTCATACAGAGTATAGATTTTTTAAAAAGGCTATGTAATGGACTAAGCATGGAGGATTCCCCTTGGTAGACAATAATAAGTCCAAAAATGATATTTTGGTAACAATGAGTCTGCTGTTCCTAAAAGAAAAGATCTGTGGAACAAAGCAGGTCACAGAAATTTCTGAAATTTGGAGTTGTTAGAACTCCACCATGTGATGATAAAGATTATTTAAGTTGGGGTACTGTGGAGAAGAGAGGAAGTGTAGGGGAATCATCGTCACTCACACTGAAATTTCCAGGCTCAGCATCTGCTCTGTATTCTGCTTCCCCTTGTCCTAGACAAGGGATATCAACATTGTTGCTGTCTTTATTGCAGCCGTGAAGGAATGCCAAGACTGATTCACCTGAAGTGATAAGAAGGAAGCTGGACTGACTGAATAGAAGTAGAATCTGAAGCCACAGGACACACTAGAGCTACACAGACCCTTTATAGACATGGCAGACAGGGTTACCAGACTGAGCTTATACACCCCTGGATCACTGAGTCCTTGCAGTGGCAAGGCCTCCATACCTACCCACCACTAAACCTTTGGGTGTGAGCTGTGAAAAAGCCTGGCTGTCTTTACAGAGTCTGGCTCCCTACCACCAGCTCCCAGTGGGTAGTACCCTCCTTTGATATGTATCTGGCAATACATCTCAGTGGCAACACCAGGGTTCAAATTCTTCCACTTTTGAAGTCACATTGAGCTCTCAGCACTTCTAAGTGCTGCTGCACCCCAGGCATCTCAGTTTGATGCCAGTTGTGTCTGATTTACTCATTTAATCATTTTGTGAATTGGTCTTGGTCTCTCTGTTTAATTATGTTTTCTTCTTTTGTTAGTTTCTTTTTACTAGACAATCTGTCTTCTGAGTGTGTGTGTGTGTGTGTGTGTGTGTGTGTGTGTGTAGGTGAGAGGTCAATCTCAGATATCACAGCTCAGGTACTGCCAACCAAGCTGTTTGTTGTTTGTTTGTGTTTAAGACAAACAAACTTACTTGGCCCGTAATTCATCAATTAGGCTGACTGGCAAATGGGCCCCAAGAAGTTACCTATTTCCACCTCCCCTATGCTGAGATTACAAATGTATGTTACTACATCTGTCTGTTTTTCATGGATGCTAAGGATCCAATTCAAGTCCTCACTCTTACAACATAAGCCATTCATCAACTGAGCTTTGTCCCAAGCCCTCAGACTCTCCACCTTTTAAGAACCTAGCTGTGCTTTCAACTGTGAT
The DNA here is from genome assembly GCF_017639785.1 of Mesocricetus auratus. Classification (NCBI taxonomy): domain Eukaryota; kingdom Metazoa; phylum Chordata; class Mammalia; order Rodentia; family Cricetidae; genus Mesocricetus; species Mesocricetus auratus. The sequence continues at coordinate 115,196,653 of NW_024429189.1, forward strand.
TCTATCCATCAATGCAGTTCTGTGTGGTGTAGGGTTTACTCCATTAAATATTTACCCTGGCATCTACTTTGCCATCCCCATTCCCCACCACAGTGGGGGAGAGAAGGTGATACATTAAAGCTGAGCAGATTGGCAGGTAATGGATGTGGCAGATGTCCCTGTGAAACAGGTTGCTCAGCTCAGCTAAGAAATAGATGGCTGCTAAAATAACACTAGCTTCTCCTGCGATTTCTTGCTCTGGAGAACATTTTATCAGTATCTAAGATAGACCTGCATAACAGGCAGGAAGATATGATTAATAAGTCACATGAAGCCAAAACAATGAACACTGATTGCAGGCCTGTCTTGTCTCTGGATTTGAGGAAGATGAAGCTCTCCAAGTTCTCTCTAAGTGTGCACTTCAGCACACGGCTTGATAGGGTCATGCTATGACAGGTGATGATGAGCTGCCCAGCTGGGATTTTTCAGACAGCTTCTTAGACAAGTAATATCTCTTTCCAGAGCCAAGGAAATAATTCTTTTCCAATGCCTTTTGCTACAGTAAAGGGGCTTTGGGCATCTATTTTGCATTTTTCATATATTTTTAAGGTTTGGAAATATTTTAATTCTTGGTAACATGAAATTTATATAAATCGGGACAGAGAATGACAGATTCCTACATCTCCTCCCTGGGATGTGCTCTGTCCTAGGACTGCTTCATGCTTTCTAAGACGCTTGCCCTGTGAAGTTTAAGGGCCTCCGTGTTCTGTGGTTATTATCTTTCATACTGACTGAGGGCTATGATTACATGATATTCAAAGTCCTGTATAGTACTGATGCTCCACAGTTCTCTCATTGTCATCCTTTCCTACTCTTAACTATATTAGACATGTACAGAGCACTTGATATTTGCTGCTACAGTATGACCCAGAGTACTCATTTTGGAAGAGTATTCTGTATTCCAATGAATACAGCAAACCTAGCTTAAAAGAGTAGCCCCTGTCTTGCTTCTACCTTCCCTCTACTGCCAAGTGTGTACATCTGCACACATAAAACTTCTTACTTGCTCACATCAAAAGATGATATTCATGACATGGGGAATACACAAATTCCTCTGACTGCAGGCTTCTGGCCCATGCTGATGGGGCTAGGGGAGACACAAGAGATTTTTCATTGTCGTTTACTGAGGATGAGACTGGTTTCTCATGAGTGATACTTCCCTGTGTGGCTGCAAGAACCAGTACCTACCTGCCATCAATTCTCGTAAGCCTTCCTATTCCTGGACTGAGGGACCAGTTAAATATCCATTAGGCACTCATGATTCAAAAGTTGGTAGCTTGTGGCCCATTCAATTATAGAAAACTCTGCAATTTGGCATCTATTAAACAGAACTTTCTGTTAATGAAGTCTTCTGCTTAGCAACCAAGGAAGGATAATTGATGTTTAAATGATAACCCAGAGGGCTAGGGAACTCTGAAGAGCCTTCTAAATTATCAAAGTGAGATTAATATTCCTATAGTGTCCCGAAATGCATTTTTGCAGAACAACACAAAGAATAGAGAATAAAAATAAGTGTAAAAATGCTTAGGAAACAAAGATGATGTTAGTTATTAGATTCAGAGCTCTAGAGATACAGTAGAGGCTTGGAAAGCAATATATAGAATTTCAGAGGAGAGACAGTGACTCGTCATTTGCACAGAAAATAAAGCCAAGTTATGAGCCCCTGGTTCCCATTTCTTCTCAACTACTGACCATGAATGTCATCTAATTCACTCTTCAGGGAAAAGTTAAGAGACAGTATAATAAGTCTGTGGCATATCTTGAGTTCTCTTCTTTCATTTATGTTTCCTGTTAGCTATGGTCCCATTAGGATAGAAACTCTGACTGTAGAGCCATGATATCATGGTATCTGTGACACAGAACATGATGTTGGAGGGCCCAGGCCCAGGCCCCAGATTCTCGGCTCTCTATCTATGGGAAATAGAGTAAGTTTATGGACTTCACTGGGTCTTGAGAGTTCTTCGAAACATGAGAAAACTAGGTCTTTGCAAAGTGACTAAAGCAGGACATGGGGTAGGGAATATTTGATAAGTGTTAATTTGTAAAGAAGTCTTCAGTGGAGTTCTCTCCAACTGTTAGAGAGGAGATGAGGAAGTTTTGTTGTGGCAGAAGCATTATCTTTCCTGCAGCCCTTTACCTTCCTGGAGATTGCATAGGCCTCCAATCTTGGGCCCATGCTTCACTACTCATCCAGTCTCATGCCCTACAGCAGATGACTCAGGCTCCAATTCTAAGGGAAAGCTCCATCTTTCCAATGAGGACAGCCTCAAATTATTGATTGGAGAGAGACGTAGGAAACTTTAGTAAAAAGGAATAAATGTTTTAGAGGAGGGCCCTTTAGGATTGTTCAATAACCCAGGTCTTTGGAGAATGTAAGTCAGACTCTCTTCTGCCTTTGACAGTTCCTTTAAGTTGTGATGCTACATCAGCATGCAACATGTCCTTCCAGGACCCAGTAAGCTGGGCCCTTCTTCTGTGTAAGGGAAACTCTCCAACCCACAGATAGATGACAGCCACAGTTCGCCCTACTCTGCAAATAAGGACTCTGCAACTTGTCAAGTATTTAGGACTTTGTGTCATAATGCCATTGTTTTTATTTTTACATTATTGCATATTTTATAGAAAATTGTCTCAAAATCTTGCAACTTGGTGAATCTACCAGTTGCTTACTCCATGAGGAACAGAACAAATACATTTTAGAAAAGGGTTTTTCTAAATGACTACTCTTGAGACAACATTAAGACCAGAAATTCTGTAGTGCAGTCACTTTGTCAGACAGAAATACCTCCTTTTTACACTGTTTCTGCACAAAAAATGTGCTTGCAAGGTAGGTCTTCACATCTAGTGAATTTCCCATATTCCTTCTACTTATTCTTCTAATTAATAAGTAATTTCTTGTAATTACTGAGTAGTGATGCATTTGTTTGATGTTTCATTGTCAGTGCTTTGTTGTACAGTAAGCACAGGCAGATAAACCCAGTAAGCAAACAAAATGGGTTTTTGGAGTGTTCAGTGAACTTTCAAATAACACTAGCTCTGGATTCTTGCCAATGGAAAGATTGTCCTAATTTTTTTGTAAATACAGCCTGGTTCATAAGTCTGAGAACATCATGTCAATGCCACTGAATTTCTTCATTTCTCGGCTCCACTCTTTCCCATCTCTGTTTATTAATGAAATGTACTCTCAGTGCAAAAGAATCCATGACTGATATTGACAATGTAACAATGGCCTAGGTTTATTAATTTTTTTCCTAAAGGACATCACAATGCTGCATAGGTACTGACCATTCCAATTATCCAACAGTATTTAGGCAAGGATTAATTGGGATAAAACTCACTTTGCCAAGGTTCTGGTGAAGACAGAGCTTTGTTCACAGTCGGGGCTGGATGGCTGGAGAGTTCTTAGATGAAGGTCTTGGAGCATCAGACTGAGGGGATGCTGTGAATCAGTGAACCAGTCAGGGCAGTGTGCCCTGTCCTCAGTTTCTCTAGCTGGACACTCATTCCTGGTAGTCACAAGGAGGAATGTTTCTGCTTTAGTTGAGTTGCAGTAGAAAGATGGTTTGGTTTTGTGTCTTGTGTGGTGATTTTCTTGCTGTAACTTCTGTTAGGAGGTAGTTCCTTCCTAGTTAGAACTATCAAGTGTCTGACAAAAGAAATGAACCATTCCACTCTTGTGTTTCAAAACTCATTATCAAGCCAGACAGGGAGCAGACAATATGATCTGTACAGCTGTGCTGCTGGGAGGCATCACACCTTATCCCAGACTCCTAGATGGTTGCACTAGCCCATTGCTCTGCAGAGTGCACTTGAGCAAATGCAGATATCATTGTTATACTTCCCTGAGTGAAGTTCTTCAGGACTATTCACTATTACAAGATAACAGTCTAACACCCTGAAATTGTTACCCCAATTTCACCAGGTACAATTTTTTACCAACATTGTGCCTCCAACTACCCCTCAGATGATATTAAAATTGTGACTACTGTTTCTTCTCTACTGGAATATGTAGGCTGTCTTCAGATTTCTACATTTTGGTATTTTGTTTTGACTTTTGGAGTTTATGCTATCAGATTTATTCATTGCCCTTAAGAAAATGTTTTTGTTCAGCAAAGTAATTTCCACTCTTACACTTCCCCTTGCTCCCTGTATTTGTACTGAGGATGCACATTCAGTGCTCAGAAGTACCTTACATACAGCTTGCATGTTAGGTAGTGGGCACGAAAAGTTGCATAGACTCTGACTACCTACTAGTTGCTGGTCCCAAATCATGCTCATGGCCCTTTGCTTCTCAGTACTGAACTTGAATATTTGTCCAATTGTAGATATCACTCAGAAGTTAGCACATTTATCGGTCACTGTGCCCCACACTGGAGTCAGCAGCAAAATTTCCAGAGCTTGGGTTTCTGATGTATTTCACTTGGTCCTGAAGCTGCTGTGTTTTGTGAGCCATGGTTCCTTTCTCATACAAGGGGGAAAATAATGCCACCTTACAGTATTTTATAAAAGTATGGTGAAGCTCTGTTTGCAGTGATAGTCTAGAGTGATTTTCAAAAGATTTATGTTATTATTTATATGATTGTGTGACTCTCTGTGGGTTCATGTGGGTACAGTAAGGAGGAAGAAGAAGGCATTGATTCCCCTGAGGCTCAAGTTACAGGTACCCTGCTGAAAGATACCCTATGTGGGTATTGGAGATCAAATTCTGGTCTGAAAGCTCTCTTGGCCACTTAACCCTACTTCCAGTCCCTACAGTAAGTTCTGACTGTTAGTTTCACATCTCAATCAAGTTTATTCTTTCTTATATTTTCCAACATTAATATGTCTTCATCTTTAACCATCCTTTACCATCCATACAGCACCAATTTATAGCCACTCATTTAACAAAGCATCCCTCCTCCCATCCATCCATCATCTATACAAGCTGTTTATGTACCATGTAATCACTTACTCATCCAGGTTGGATCCTTGGCAGTGCACAAGGCACTAAAAGATAGATGAACAACTCAGGATAAATAAAGTGAAGTCTGAGTCTCTGGAGTAAATAGGAAGGAAAATATGGAATTGAAGCAGATGAACAGCCTTATTTTCTATGCTATGTAAAGTGAGCATCATTGTAAAAACCAATATAAGCCACCGGATACTAAACTGATTTGACTGTTGATGCGATGCTTACAGACAACATATTTGTGAAATGGCTGTTTCATCATTAATTGGGCAAAGGAGAACCCATTTGACAGATTATATCAGAATAGACACCCAAAGTCAAAGAATATGCAAGCAGGAAGACTGACTTCTTGAATCATACTCATAGAGATTGGTACTGATGTAAGAAAGGAAATGCAATGGGGACAATGATGGAAAGTCACAATATTCGATATGAGAATGGAGAAATGGAAATGACTATGCAAGAGCTGTACAAGAGATCAGGTGTGAGTAGGTTAGTTGCATGCCTATCAGTCAGTAGTTGCCTGGATGACGCATGGCAGTTACTCAAACCCACTGTGTTTTGGCCACCCATCTTGTAGTAAGCAGTCTCTATGTCTGGGCCTGGTACCTTTTAAGCCTTCCATAGAGCTAACCAAATTAACAGCAGTCGTCACTTAATGAGAGCAATGCATTCTGAAAAAGTGCATTATTTACTGATTCTGTAGTTTTATAAACACAACGCAATGAATTTAAACCAAGATGCTACAATGACTCTAGACTATAAGATAATATGGGACTACTGCTATATATGTGTCTATCACCAAGCTGCCAGTATTCAACCCATAAATCTCTCTTACTAACTATCTATAAATGAGAAAGAGGGGATGTTAGCCAGCTCCAAATGGCAAAGGTTTATGGCTTCAATGATACTGGATAAAATGTGAACTCCAGAATAATCAAGAGCTGTCTTATGTATGACTGGGTGAGTCAGTTAAAAGAGAGTCTTGGAGTTTGGAGATCCCCTGTGTATTCTGCTCATGTTTAGGTATTTGACTGGATTCTAAGTCAAATATGATCTGGTATGGGATCCAGACAAAAAACAATGGGTTAGATCTATATATTATAACTTGGAATAGATGGATGGGTGGATGGATGAATAAATGTGTAGGTAAGAGGAGGAATGGATAGGTGAAAGGAACAATAGGTGGTTAGATGAAGAGAAGGATGGGTGGATAGATCATTAGTCATACTAAATGGATGCTGTGCCATAACTGGTACTTGTGTTCATTATGATATTATTTATTAAATAATCTGTTACATAAAGCCATTCTAAGGTTGGTGTATTATTATTACCTTGTAGAGAAACAGAGGCACAAGTGGGTGTTGTCAGTAAATTAGCACTGGGACAATCAACAGAACTTACCTCAATTTCATAATTTTTACATGTTCATTTGTACATATGAATGTTGGATTATAGTTCTTTGCAAATTAACCACATATGTAAACATCACAGCAATCAAGACACTTAATTAGATAGCCACACCATGGATCCCGAGCCCATCCCTATACTAATCTCTCTAAGTCTCCAATATATTATTTAAGATTCAAAGTAATATTATTTCTCAAATCCTACATAAATGGAATCATATCTCACTGTTATTTTCAAGTTATCTTTTCCCCTTCATTTCATTTCTGTAACACTCACCCCAAGTTTAGATGTATTAGTTTTCCCTAGTATGACACACAAACTTTTTAAAACATTTATTGACCATTACAGCAGAATTTACATAGTTTTCTTTTTTTACACTTTTCATTATATATTTAAATTAGAAACAAGCTTGCTTCCCATGTCAGTACCAGCTCCTTCTCCCTCCCCTCCATGCCCACTCCCTCCCCTCAGTCCCCCCCCCAATCCCCACTCCATTCCACAGGGAGGGTAAGGCCCACCATGGTAGATCTCTAGAGTCGGTCATTTCTGTTCCAGGGAGGGCCCAGGCCCTCCCCCAAAATGTCCAGATTGAGAAGGCATGCCTCATTATGGGATGGGTCCCCAAAGTCCATTTGTGTGCTGATCTACTGCCCCAAAACCCCATAGATTGCCTGAGTCTCCTCACTGACACCCACATTCGGGGGTCTGGATCAGTCCCATGCTGGCCTCTCAGCCATCAGTCTAGGGTCCAATATCTCCCCCTTGTTCAAGTTAGCTGTTTCTCTGGGATTCACAAGCCTAGTCTTGACCCCTTTGCTCATCACTCCTCCCTCTCTGTCACTGGGTTCCAGGAGTTCAGTTCAGTATTTAGCTGTGGGTGTCTGCCTCTGCTTCTGTCTGTCACTGGATGGAGGTTCCAGGATGTAAGATAGTCATCAAAATCATTATTAGGGATGGGCATCTAAAATAGTCTCTCCTCTACTGCTTAGTTTGCCAGTTGATGTCATCCTTGTACATCTCTGGAATTCTCACTAGTGCCAGATCTATCCTGCTCTCCTCTATTCTTCCCCCCAACTCAACTTTCCTGCTCCCCCATGTCCTCCTATCCCTTCCTCTTGTCTCCCTCTCTTTTTCCTGGCTCCCTTTCCCCCTCCCCAACCCTGTGCTCACAATCTGCTCAGGAGATCTTTCCTCATTCCACCTTCTCTGGGGTACCATGTATATCTCTCTTAGGCCCTTCCTGTTTCCCTGCCTCTCTGGCAGTGGGATTGTAGACTGGCACTCCCCTGATTCATGTCCAAAATCCATATATGAGTGAGTACCTACTATGTTTGTCTTTTTGTGACTGGGTAACCTTACTCAGGATGGTTTCTTCTAGTGCCATCCATTTGCCTGCAAATTTCAAGATTCCACTTTTTTCCACTGAGTAGTATGACATCGTGTAAATGTATCACATTTTCTCTATCCACTCTTCAGTTGAGGGGCATCTAGGTTGCTTCCAGGTTCTGGCTATTACAAATAGTGCTACTATAAACATAGTGGAACAGATGTCCTTGTTGTATGAATGTGCATCTTTTGGGTATATGCCTAATAGTGGCATTGCTGGGTCTTGTGGTAGACTGATTCCCATTTTCCTGAGGAATCTCCATACGGATCTCCAAAGTGGCTGTACAAGTTGGCACTCCCACCAGCAGTGGAGGAGTGTTCCCCTTTCTCCACATCCTCTCCAGCATAAACTGTCATTGGTGTTTTTGATTTTAGCCATTCTTACAGGAGTAAGATAGTATTTCAGAGTTGTTTTGATTTGCATTTCCCTGATTGCTAGGGATGCTGAGAACTTTCTTAAGTGTCTCTCAGCCATTTTAGTCTCCTCTATTGAGAATTCTCTATTTAGTTCTGTAGCCTACTTTTTAATTGGATCCTTTGGTGCTTTGTAGACTTGCTTCTTGAGCTCTTTGTAGATTTTGGAGATCAGCCCTCTGTCAGATGTGGGATTAGTGAATATCTTTTCCCATTCTATGGGCTGCCTTTTTGTCTTGTTGACTGTGCCCTTTGCCTTGCACAAGCTTCTCAGCTTTAGCAGGTCCCATTTATTAATTGTCTATCTCAGTATCTGTGCTACTGGTGTTATACTCAGGAAGCAGTCCCTGGTACTAATTTATTCAAAGATACCTCCCACTTTCTCTTATAATAGGTTCAGTTATTAATCTCTCTTTTAAAAATGTGGATGCCTTTGTATTTGGGGCATAGATGTTCAGAATTAAGACTTCATCTTGGTGGATTTCTCCTGTGATGAATATGAAATGACCTTCTTCATCTCTTTTGATTGATTTCAGTTTAAAGTATAGTTTGTTAGATACTAGGATTGCTACCCCTGCTTGTTTCTTGGCTCCATTTGATTGGAAAATCTTTTCCCAACCCTTAACTCTGAGGTAACATCTGTCCTTGAAGCTGAGGTGTGCTTCTTGCATGCAGCAGAAGGATGGATTCTGTCTTTGAATCTATTCTGTTAGCCTGTGCCTTTTTATGGGCATGTTAAGACCATTAATAATGAGGGATATTAATGACCTTTGATTGCTCATTTTTGTTTGTTTTGGAATGGTTGATGGTGGTGGAATTATGTGTAGATTTCCACTCCTTTTCTCTTTTGGCTGTTGGTAAAGTGGGATTATCTATTACCTATGTTTGTCTCATTGTAGCTAACTTCCTTGGATTGGAGTTTTCCTTCTAGAACTTTCTGTAGGGCTGGGTTAGTGGATATGTATTGTTTAAATCTAGTTTCGTCATGGAATATCTTGTTTTCTCCATCTATAGTGATTGAGAGCTTTGCCGGGTATAGTAGTCTGGGCTGGCATCCATGGTCTCTTAGTGTTGGTAGAATATCTATCCAGGACCTTCTGGCTTTCAGAGTTTCCATGGAGAAGTCAGGTGTAGTTCTGATAGGTTTGCCTTTATATGTTATTTGGCTTTTTTTCTTAGCTGCTCTAAGTATTCTTTCTTTATTCTGTATGCTTTGGGTTTTGATTATTATGTGGCGAGGGGACTTTTTTGTGGTCCACTCTATTTGTTGTTTTGTAAGCTTCTTGTGCCTTCATTGGCATGTCTTTCTTTAGGTTGGGAAAGTTTTCTTCTATGATTTTGTTGAATATGTTTCCTGACCCTTTGAGTTGGGTTTCTTCACCTTCTTCTGTACCTATTACTCTTAGATTTGGTCTTTTCACAGTGTCCCATATTTCTTGGATGTTTTGTGTTAGGGATTTGTTAGACTTAAGACTTTCTTTGGTTGATGAATCTATTTCTCCTAGTGTGTCTTCAACACCTGAGATTGTCTCTTCCTTCTCTTGTATTCTGTTGGTTATGCTCTCATCTGTAGTACCTGACTGTTTCCCCAGTTTTTCTATTTCCAGTATTCCTTCAGACTGTGTTTTTTAAATTGTCTCCATGTCAGCTCTCAACCCTTTCACTGTTTGAATTGTTTCTTGTAATTTTTGCTTCCTGTTTTCCTCCCTTTCTTGCATTTGTTGGATTTTTTTTGTTTTTTTCCTTCCATTTCTTTAAGGAATTTTTCTTATATCCTCTTTGAGGGCCTATATCATTTTCATTAAGGTATTTTAAGGTCATTCCCTTCTGCTTCATCTGCACTGGGTTGTTCCGGTCTTGCTGATGTCTAGATGCTAGTGGTGCCTATTTGTTTTTCTGTTGCTGAGTGTGTTCTTATATTGCCTCTTTACCATCACTTCTTCCATTGGGGGTAGTAAGATCCTCTTCCTCTCCTGGTGGGTAGGCAACCAGGATTCCCTTTCAGTGGGTGCAAGCAAATCCAATACTCTCTGGCCTTTGTTCCTCTGCTCTCTGTCCACTGTCCTGTGTCCTGAGTGTAGGCAAGAGTGAACTGGCTCTCTCTGCAGGCTCCTGGTAGCTTGGTCTTCAGTCCAGGGGGCAAGTTGACCTGGCTGCAGTCCCCAGGTCAGGAGATCTGAGAGAGGGCAAGTGGGAGGAATTAGGGTCTAAGATGGGGATCCAGAGCTCACCTCTGTCCTCTGCCCTGAGTGTGGGGGGAAGTCTACATAGTTTTCTATAGCCTCATATGTACTTGACTTGAGCCAAAACTCCAAAGTTCATAAAATGTTGAAGTAATCAATCAGAATTGCACAAGTGATTTCTTTTTAATGTTCAGTGCTTGTTCTCACTTAGGTACCCAGACCTGACAAGAAGGACATGCTCACTGGCACAGACAAATAAATGAGACTGTGAGTTTCAGAGTTTTTATTACACATGTGACAGAATGGGGAGCCTGTCCCAATAATTTAGTGTTGGCTTCAACGGACGCTGTAACGATACGCGACACACAATTACTGAAAGTAACGCTAAGTATTTTATGTAGAAAATTGCTCACAAGTTACCAAACCCAGAGAAGCCCAGCAGATCTCAGCTAGCGACTGGACCGGAAGCCGAACTCCAGGAAAAGAGAGCGAGACTTCCTGTGCGCGGTCTTTTATGCCTTCCCCCGTAACGCCCCTAGCCATGCCCAAAAGTGGGCCTGGCTAGTGACGTAGTTCCGCCTACGTACGTATACGTCTTTACGTCCAGCCGTATACGTCTTTAGTCCTGCCTAAAGTGGGTGTGGTTAGCGGTGTGGTAAACCGCCCTTTTATTACCTCATCTGTATGCGCCTCTAGTAAGTCACATGTTTAATGGCGGCATCAGACTTCCTCCTACAATTTAGAGTGGGGGAGTAAACACAGCTGGGTGACTGGAAACATAATTATTCATGCCAGTGATGGATGGAAACATTTGTGCTTAGTTTCCAGACTTTTTGGACATTAGAGGACCTATGTAAACTAAATATGCAAGCAACAAAAATTAAAGCCAAAATCAGATAGTCAGGCCATCGGTTGAAAAATAAAGGACAGTCTATTAGAGGGCACAGGTCCAGTTTTTACTCAGAAAAATAGTTGACAAATGTTAACAAGGCTACTGTGGGTAGTCACGTTTGTCATGGAGGAACTATGACTGTAAGGGATAGTATGGAGTCCTCAATGTGGATTACATAGACTATAGTGTCAGCAATTGCTCCAAGTAAGACAGAAGCCTGATACCACAGCCCCATCAAAAAAGAATTGATTTTATAGCAAGATTTCTGTAAGTTAAAAGGAAGACAAACTAAAAAGTCAACGGAGAATGTCAGTTGGCATCAAACAGGGAATAACTGTCAAGTAAGGGAACTCTGGGATAATGACAACTCACCTTTACATGAGTGGGGTGGACCAGTTTAAGGGTGATTTGGGGTTTGTTGGTTCTCTAGATATCCTGTTCTAGGAATAGGACAAATTCTACATTAAACTGGTTCAGGAATCTGGAAAGGAGAGAGAGTGTAGCCTGTAAGTTAAAGTACTGTTTGAATCTACTACTGGGACTTGTTGCAGGAAATGGCATGACCCCTACTATTTCAGAAAACGTTGAGATAAGAGAAAAAAGGGTATCTGTCTGGTCTTGTAACTAATCCTCAAATACACTGAAAAGTCTGGAAACTCAACATCACATCATTAATTTTATTTGTGGCACCAAAAATTTTTCATATGCACACATACACAAAACAAACAAACATTTCAATGGTTAACCATGGTTGTGAACCAAGCTTAGAGAACCAAGATGTTCTCCTATAGGAAATTAGTAAAGAGATCTTCATAGCTATGAGTGTATTTGGATATTATAAAAAATTTGGAAATTTCAGAGCAGCTTTATCAGTAGCTAAAGCAAAGAAATTCTAAAGACTTCCTTTCTGGTTCTCACATCCCCAAGTTTATAACCATCCACTCCTCTATTGTCTTTTCTGGTGATTGTGCAAGGTGGTGGGAAAGATACTGGGAAATTTAAAGCAAATGCCAACAACATTCTAAGGAGTTTTTCTTTCTCTTCCAGCTTTGGATTCTGTTTATAACTGAATTAGAGTTAGTTTCCATGTCTTTGCATCTAATTCATGAAGCTCATTAGGTCCAGTTCCTTGTGTGACAACTCCTGCTCTAGGTAAAACCACCTGTGATCTTTGATTCTACCATCCACTTTGGTAGCCAGAGGAACGTGTTTTATAGGTGTGTCTTCTTTTATTGCAGTACCTGTGTGTGTACAAGTCATGTGGGACATTATGAAAATGATACTATTTTTGACCAAATCCATGCACTGGGTCCCCATGGAGCAGGCTAAAATCTATAATGATCTCATTCACAGAAAATCAACAGATTCAAAATGAATAATCTATTGGCCATTAGAGAAACCAGGACAAAATGTCGACTTTCCTAAACAAACCAGTTTCAATAGCATGATGATGAAGCATGTGTTCTTATCCTTATATAAAGTAACCTGAAGGAATCTGACAAGCCACGATTATCTTCCCAGTGCTCTGTCTATTTTTACCTTAAGAGGCAAGTTACTTGAAAGTGGTGAGCCTCTGTTCCTGTTTCCATCTAGAGCTTCCCTGTCTGTAAAGAAAACTCCCTGGCTCTGCCAATGGAAAAGTGTTCTGCTTTGTGACACAGTGGTTCTAGACTCTAAAAGCATAAAAGTAGCTAATTAAAGTCTTTGACTAAATTATAAAAGTAGCTACTTAAGGTCTTTGACTAAATTTGTTGTAATTTTGCCTTTTATTAAAACAAAAATACTTTGTGAGATGACAGTAAATCAAAGTTTGTCTATTTTTCAATTTCTTTGCAGATCTGGGACTGAAACCCAGGTCTTCGCATGTGCAAGGCAAGTTTAGTTAATTTTTTTGTCTTTGTCATACCAAGAAAGAAAGCAAAGACATTGGAGCTATTGTGGTTATTAGATAAAAATGTAGGTCCCAATGATGGTCAGGAGACATCGCATACTGAGTATATTTTAAAACCAGGCCCGAAAGTTGAAGCCTTGGCCTCTCTTTTTTAGTCACCATGTCCTCAACAGTCTTTGTTCTAAACCTAGACTCATCCTTATTCCCACAGTTATGCACAATTCCTACTCCTCATCACCTGAGCTCTAGCAAGGACACTGTCACCAGCTCACACATCCACTGACACATTACTTTCATGAGATGCTGCTTACAGGTTCCTTGATCTATGATCAGTTCAGTCCTCTGGTGGCTGTTTTGGGGTACATTTTAAGCTTGTGAGCAAAGGAATTAAAGCACTTGTTTCTATCCCCTCTCTATCCATGTGACTGTTCATTTCCTTATGAGCACTGCAAACTCTAGCTGCACTAAACAAAAAGCTGCCTACAGTTTTCCCCTAGTATTTATCCTCTTCCTCCTAGAGTTCTTTCCAGTGATCATCATGTTAACTTTCATAACTTTACTCCAGAATATCCTTTCAGACCTAGAAGACTGAATTTTTCCTTGATCTCTTTCCAGTGTAGTCTTTACTATAATACATCCTCCCAGCACAGTTGGACTCAGTTGAGGAAGTCTGCTTCCCCAGCTAGAAGGAATATTTGAGGACATAAATCAGTACCCATGCACAACCAAGAGCTCCACTCTCACCTGGAATGCAAGTACCCTGAAAACACATCTGTCTGTGGAGCTAATGAACACCTGGGTCCACTGGTAGAAATGTGCTCTTAGGGTTTCAGTGATCTCTTGTGTCAAATCAGGGAGAGATTCTTTGCTAAACTTGAGTTTCTTCAGAAACCAGCAGCATCACACCGCCAAGGGCCAGGCTCAGAAAGTGGAGGCACTAAAGCTGACAGAAACCTCGGGTCATTCCATTTCCCCAGGTGAATTAATTTTGAAGCAAAACTACTTTACCCTCCTGCTTGTAAACAAACATTCTGAATTCTCCATTGTACACCCTCACCTACTTCTAGCTGTGGAGTTTGGTGTGTTTTGTCATAAAGGAAATGGCAGTGATGACTGAACTATTATAAAGCATCTACAGTGTTCCCATGGCAGCATCTGTGGTGCATGGGATATCTCGCCCAGCCCAGCATTCTTTCTAAGTGGATCAGAATACCAGAGCCAGAAATCTGTATTTCCTGAAATCCTTCTATGTGGTAAAAGATTATTAAATTCTTAGTACTCAGGGCCTGATATTCTGTTATACATTGATTATTGCTGCTTGAAAGTTTCCCTCCTCTTTCCCCCTACCTAGAGTATCTTTTCTATTGGTCTTTGCCAAGATCACAGATGTTCTTCATTCATTAGCGTAAAGTGTCCAAGGTGAGTCAATTGTATGCTATGAACTGTGGGGCATATTGGCTTGACTTCTTTGGGGTCCTTGGAATGTCCCATCATCCTATAGAATACCAAGCCATGATCCTTCCCAAAATGATGGTGTCAGAGGTGTGAGATTGGGACAATGGGAGCTGTCCGAACACTCCCTAGCCTATAACATATTTTCTTATGCTGTATGAAATCCAGGAAGGCCAAGGCTTAAAGACAGGAAAAGATGGCTCATTTCTTGCAGAAGAAAGGTCAAGATCACCTTGCAGAGTGGAAAACGTCCACAGGTGCCTGTAGTGAATGATGTATTATAACACATTTGCTGGAACCTGAGAGGGAATTAGAGATATCCATGAAGCCACACTTAACAGGAGTGGTAGCTGCTATAGTTTCAATGTTGCTTTTTTCTGTGAACTCATACCAAAATCTAATTTCCAAGGCTGTATACTAATTTTATTGAGAGAGTGTAAAGTTAATTCCCCTGTGTTACTCTGGTGTGGGGGAGACTTGAAAAATGATTAGGATTATGTCTTCAAGTGGAAACCCATGATTGAAGCCTGGTAGTTCTTTGAGGACAGTAATCATACACACACACAAGCACACACACACACACACACACACACACACACATCCTTACAAAATTCCTATTTCTTTCTATATGATTGCATGTGCTACTTAAGGACTTTGCCAGACAAAAGGCCATCAATATCCACAGTTGTCATGGAGGGACAGAACCTCTCTGTCTGTCATGGCATGGGGCCACTGGACAGGAGACTAAAACACCTGTACCATTCATGACATTATGTAGGAGTGAACCCCACAAAGCTATCTGTCCATGAGGGCGGGGACAAGTAAATTAACACAGGTAGATATAAAAGGAAGTGAAAGGAAAAGGACCCTTCCCTTTTCTCTTGGAAGCCAGTCACGCTTCTATCTTCTAGCTTGTGCGACTCTCTCTCTGGTATATAAATATATTGTTTTCCCTATAGCATTGACTATCATCTATATCTGGTGGTAGCGGTGGGATATGAACCCATGCCCCCGAAGAGACTTGTAAATAAATATATTGTTTTCCCTATAGCATTGACTATCATCTATAACATTATATATTTTGTATTGGGGTAGGAAAAAGAGGCAGTGGATAATGTCTTCCATGAAATAGGACACAATGAAAGACCCATTTGCAAAATCATAGAATGACTATGGTGGCTACATACAACATGTATGAATCTAAAAAAATATTATTTGGAGTGAAAGAAGTCAGATATGAATATGCATACTGTGTGACTCTACTTATATAAAGTTCTAAAATGCAAACCCAGATTATAGTACTCAAGAAGATACATAGTGACCCACAGAGTGAGCACACGTGTGTGTGTGTGTGTGTGTGTGTGTGTGTGTGTGTGTGTGTGTGTGATGATAAAGATCCTGGAAACTTGTATATTAAAACCCATGAAATTGTGCCCTTAAAATTGACATAGTTTGTTGTATGTATATCTTTCCTCAGTAAAGTGGAATTTTAAAGTTCCCTAAAATCTGTTGGAAAATTAATTCTTGTTAGGCAAAACATATAAAGTCATTGGTGTCTCTGTAGTGCAGAGCTCTGATCAATTGGTGAGAGCAAGGGGTGTGGCTCTGCAGCTCTGTCTCCACTTTTCTTAATTAGGCATGGAGCTTCTCTCTGCCTCTATTTCATCTCGGTTTCCCATTCCTCTCAGGCAGAAAGCACTTTACTAATGGGATTAGATCTTCTCTGTTAGATGTCAGTGTGATCAAATAATTCCTCCACGATTAAATCAGACATAGTCTCATCCTGAGTTGAAATATTGATTGCTGCCAAGTTCACTTCTGCTCAGTCCCCAGAAGGCACTGTTCCTAACAAGAAAACACCACTGGCATTTCTTTACTCTGTGTCAACCCAAAGACAGGGAGACTTTTCCTCAAAATTACTAAAAGCAGTGTCATCTATACTGCATGTTTAGAGATTAGCCACCTATACAGTTAATCTGGGCTGGAGCAATCTGTCAGCCATATTAGTGGGGCTGAACATGGTACTTGCTAAGCAATGATTTTGCAAACAGTAGGTGGTTCTCCAATACTCTCTCAGTTAGGCATAAAGACAAAAGTCTGTCTTCTTTACTGCACCAGCTGAAAAAGTAAGGAAGAAGTGTTGTGAAATTGAAATGGACACTTTGGGTCACGATGAAGTAATAGTACACTATCACAAGGAAAATCACTTTCCCAAGAAAAGTTTATATTCTGCACCACAATTGATACTTCCAGTGGTGCCTCCTATAATGAAGTCATTTCTGCCCATAAAGAGCAACTTATTAACTTTCATCGCAGGTGGACCCATCCTGAACAAGGCACAGGGGAAGTTTCATCTCTTCAGAGGTAAAGTTGACTGTCTCTTTCACTCGAACCACTTCGTCCAAAGCAACCCATTTTTCCCCCCACAGGATGTAAGAAAGGTCAGGTTCATATCACAGTGAGGACTTTTTCAAAATGGACGGTGTACTTTTGTCCCCCTCTGAGTCTGGTGGCAAGTGGCACTAAGTTGTCAATTTCCAGGTGCAGAAATTGAGTTCCCCCAGCAGGCATTTCTTGCAAAAGCACCAATCAATAAGAGGGAAAGAAGGCCCTGCAGCTAGCAGGTGAGGACTGCGGGCTCTCACTGCCCTGGACCTCAGTCCACCTTGGATCATGTCAGACAAAGGATGGAGGACTGACAATGCCAAGCGTCAGCAGTCTGCGTTTCCATTAGATGGAATCCTATGGTTTTGGCTTTTTGATTATTACTTTCCAAGCTGGAAGAGCAAAAATACCAGCCAGTATCCTGCTCTGATACTTTCTCCTCTGACATGGAATAGTAATTTGTGTGCTGATAGGTGAGAAGACCCTCACTTTCAGGTGTGGAGACTCTGCACTGTGTATGCCTCATTCTCTGACACTTCAATTTTCTTGCAGAAGACAGAGTGTGGGAAGAACTTGAGTTCATTCATCACAAATTTCTATAGTGTCTAAAGTGTAGACATCAGACTAGTTGCATATGTGACCACACTGACCTGATTGACAGGTCATAGCCAGGGCACCTCCAAGTCTGTGACTTTTTACCAGATTCATGTTTTTTTCTCAATATGTGTTTTTATTTAAATTAGAAACATAAATGCTTCACATGTTAATCCCAGCTCCCTCTCCCACCCCTCCTCCCTTGCCCCTTCACCAGCCCCCCCATCCTCCACCCCATCCCCACATCATTCCCCAGGGAGGGTGAGGCCCTCCTTGGGGAGGGGGATCTCCAAAGTCTGTCATTTCATCCAGATCAGGACCTAGGCCCTTCCCCATGTGTCCAGGCTGAGAGAGCATCCCTCTGTTTGGAATGGGCTCCCAAAGATCATTCATGCACCCATGGTAAACACTGATCTACTACCCAAGGCCCCAGAGATTTCTGAGGCCTCCTCACTGACACTACTTTCATGGAGTCTAGATCAGTTCCCTGTTGGCTTCTCAGCCATCAGTCTGGGATTCAAGAGCTCCCTCTTATCCGGTCAGCTGTCTTTGTGGGTTTCACCATCATGGTCTTGACCCCTTTGCTCATCACTCCTCCATCTCTGTCACTAGGTTCCAGGAGTTCAGTTCAGTGTTTAGATGTGGGTATCTACCATATTCATGTTTTATGACAGAGAAAACAATCTTTCTAAGGAGTTAGTTCTGGTAGGTTCACAATTTAGACTGGCCCAGGAGCTAGGGAGACAATCATCCAATAAGATAGCTTGTTACAAGGGTGCTGTCCACAATATTTGAATGGTGAACCAGAGGTGTGCTTTCAGAGTGGGTGGATTCAGGGCAGAGACATGAGCAAGAAGCAGAAGTAGAGAAAGGAGAATTAGGTGGAAAGCAAGAGGTGCAGGTAGGGGTGGTTCTAAACCATCCCATGCCATCCACTTGTCGAAAGCTTCCTTTAAGAAAACCCTAACAGACTCTCAAAAGGGAGAGAACCAAACTGCCACTCTTTGGTGATACTGTTGTTTATGAAGAAAAGTCAAGAATTCTACAGGCAAGTTACAAGAAACAACATGACCTAAAGTCACTCAACACAAGGTCTTTAGAGTGACATTTATGGCCTTCTGTAGTTGAACAGCCTTTAGGAATGGTTCACAAAGTATCTTATTTAAAACAGCTCACAAACTCAAGAAACCCAGAGATAAAGCTTTAACTGTGGAATCTTTGTTTTTCTTTAATTGAGCCAATTCATGAGATTTTTTAAGAAACTATTTCATTTTACATATCAGTCCTCCCATTCCCTCACCCTTCCATCCTTCCATGCTTCAAACCGAGCCCCCCCCAACCCACCTCCTTCAGCTCCTCAAGGATAGTGAGGTCCTCCACAGGGAGCCACCAAAGTCTGGCACATCATTTGGGGCCGGGCCTAGGCCCTCTTCTGTGTATTTGGGCTGCAATAGGATCCCTCCATAGATAATGGGCTCCTTTGATGTCCTTCCCCTATAATGAGATTGATGACTACCTTGGTTGCCATTCCTAGAGCCTTTATCCAGTATTTGATCAAAGCAGAAATAGGCACCTACAGCTAAATACTGAGCCATACTCCTGGAATCCAGTTGTGAAGAGGGAGGAGGGATGAGCAAAGGAGCCAAGTCCATGTTGGAAAAACTCACAAAAACGGTTGATCTGACCTAGTGAGAGCATGGAGACCCTAGTTGTAAAGCTGGGGAGCCAGCATTGGACTGAACCAAGTACTCTGAATGTGGGTGCCAGCTGGGAGGCCTGGAGCCAGTGTTTATCCTTAGTGCACAAATGGACTTTGGGAGCCCATTCCCTATGAAGAGATACTATTATAACTGTGGAATCTTAATGTAAAAGAATATGACAGTTTATTGACAAGTTGAGAGAGACACTATATTTGTGAACAGAAACAATCAATGTTCTAGAACTGTTGACTGTCTCCATATTGAATACTCACCTTAGGAGAATTTTAGCAAGTTAACCATTGTTCTTCAGGGTCTTGGTATATGTGGGGTTTAGTGTGTGTAGAAGGGTAAGAGATGGGAAAAGAGGGTTCCTCTCTGATTCTCCTCAGTAAGGGCAAACTGCAACCACCAGAAGGCCTTTTATGGGTGTGTTGATGGAAAACACCCTTATATCTCCACCCCCAGAGGTATTACAGGGCTGCAAGGAAGCTTGACTTCCAGGCTAGTTACACTGAAGCACATGTATCAGATACTAATAATCCTCCATCCCGCTCCTCAGGCCACAGGGCTGTGCTTCCAGGGCCAATACTTCTTTGACATAGCTGATAGTAGATTGGTCTCCTCTGTGCTCAGCCTTAGCCAGAACATTCTCTAAGAACAGGGGTGTCAAGAGAGCCTTTATGATCACTTTGCTGCAATGCCCACTGTGAAAAAGTTTGGGCCATAGCTGGACTCTTGGGGCATGTTGCTTATCTCCTCCTGCTCAGTGCCACTCTGTTGTGCTATGAAATGAAACAAAGTATGGGGGACAAGTTCTTGAGAAATCTGGGGTCACAATATTTTTCCCTTGACCTTCCTACAGGCCTTTCTTCACCATTTGGCATATTTACCAGATACTCACCAAACTGCAGCCTATGGAGTCTACCACACAGACATGTGGTAAGAAACCTAGGAAGTTACTGGGCCTGCCCAACATAGAGCTAACCCTTCTGTTTGGAAAGATCTGTCCTTCATAGCCCCTTGTCTGACTCCCTGGTGTTAACAGAGACTGCACACTTGTTGAGAGTCCACCTGCTTCACATATGGAGAAACTAACACTCAGACAAGGGGTCAGATGGATGCATTTCTGTGACACAGAATATTAGAACTCTTTGAGTATGTACCTTAGAGATTACCTGATCCTATAGTATGGGCATCTGACTCTGTTGCCAGGACACCAACCTCCAACAGAGCAGGAAGCCACCTGTTATTACCAAGCCTAAGGGTCTATCCTATGAGGACATTTAATGGTGACCCCTAGAGACAAGGCAACAAACCTTGGCATTGTTTATTCATGTGTGTACTTTTCTTCTCTTTATTCTTCAGCATTTCAGTAGAATTTCCCTCTCTCAGTCACCATTTCTTGGGCCCATTTGCCTTCTAAGTGTCTTCAGTAGGATCCTGAAATTCCTGTCTACAAGAAGTTCCGTGAATGCTTATTGTTAATCAGAGTAACAAGTTTCCAGTCCACATGGCCAACAGATTTGCTGGTAGAAGTAACCAGCAGCAAATTGCCCGATGGGCTCAAAACACTGAAGGTCAGCCTAATTAAAGTGTGGGCAAACATGGATTGAGGGAAGGAGAAGGCTGTCACAGAGAAGGATGCTGGGGAGTAAATCAAACAGCTTGGAGACAGCCTTGTCAAGAACATATGACTCATTTGTGACTTGATATTCCACCCTGACCCAGCAGGAGCTCAAAAGATGTGATTTCAGAATGGATGTTGAGGGAGCTGCAGCACAAAACTAAGCTGCTAAGGCAAAGAAAGGGGGAGAGAAAAAAGTATAGAAATAAGGAGTGAAAGGGGAAAAGGGGAGAGAGACAGACAGAAAGAGACAGAGACACAGAGAGAGAGAGAGAGACAGACAGACACACACACACACACACACACACACACACAGAGAGAGAGAGAGAGAGAGAGAGAGAGAGAGAGAGAGAGAGAGAGAGAGAGAGAGAATATGCTACACCCTACCTCCTAACACAAGTCACCCAAGTCTGCATACCCAACATTGCCTGGATAACCAGGAAGTGGTGACTGAAGAGCACACCGACCTAGGAGAGGAAAAAAAATCAATAAAATGATTCCTAGTGGTATTGTGCTATAATCATAGAGTGGTGCCTAGCCCACCTGTCATCAGAGATGGCAGCTGATGGGAGCAGATGCCAAGACTCACAGCCAAACACTAGGTGGAGAAAGAGCTTAAATTGGAGATCTCCATCAGGTCCATTCAATTGGAATTCAGGAAACACCATGAAGAGGAGCAATTGTAGGAGCCAGAAGATTGAGGACAGCAGGAGAACAGGACCCACAGAATCAACTAAGCAGGGCTCACAGAGGCTTTTGAAACCTGAAGCAGCAAACGGGGAGTCTGGATGGGTCTGAGCCAGGTTCTTCCTCTGTACATATGTTGTTTGTTAGCTTGGTGTTTTTGTGGGACTCCTAAACGTGGAAGGGGGTGTCTTTGACTCTTTTGCCTTCTCTTCAAATCCTTTTCCTCCTACTGGCTTGCCTTACCCAGCCTTGATATGAGGGTTTGTGCCTAGTCTTTTTTTTTTTTTTACGAGACAGGGTTTCTCTGTATTGTTTTGGAGGTGGTTGGACCAGCCCAGGCTCAAACTCACAGAGATCCGCCTGCCTCTGCCTCCCAAGTGCTGGGATTAAAGGCATGCGCCACCACCGCCCGGCTGTGCCTAGTCTTATAGTATCTTGTTATCCCTTGTTCAGTTGACATGCCTAGGCAACCTGCTGTTTTCTAAAGGGAACGGGTGAACTGGGGAAGAGGAAAAGTGGGGACAGGAATTGGGAGGAGTGGAGGGAGGGGAAACTGCAGTTGGATTATATCATATAAGAGAATACATTTTTTATAAAGAAAAATAAGTGAATAATAGTAAAAAATATTTAAGAAACCTTAAAAAAAAAAAGAAAAAAAGAGCAGGCTGAGCAAGCCTTACGAAGCAATGCAGTAAGTAGTACTCCTCCATAGCCTGTCAGTCAGCTCTTACCTCCCAGTTTCTGCCCCGTTTGAGTTCCAGTCCCAACTTCCTTCAGTGATGAACAGCAATGCTGAAGTATAAGCCAAATAAACACTTTCCTCCCAAAGTTGGTGTTTCATTGAAGCCATAGAAACTTTAAGACAAGGAGGAAGTGCCTTCTGGTCTGACTATCAGAATTTAAGCCATGGCAATCTGAATCAGGAAAGATCTTCTTTTCTGCCTTCAATCAATCAGCCTGGTTCCTGGGTCTCACTTGAAGAGACCAGGAGCCTGGCATCATAGGCAAAGAACCAGAAGTCAAAACCAGGAGGACTGGGTTCTAGTTCCCTCTCCATGATAACTTGCTGTTCAGTTTTGTTCAAGACACTCACTTCATTACTAAAACTCTACTAATTGATTTGAAAAAAAAATCACTTGAAGCAAACCAATGACTGGAATTGTATATTCACTATGGAGTAAAGACAGTGACTCAGAGTTGAGTAAGCCTGGGCAGGAGAGAGCCCTTATGTCCTAGGATAGGGGCCAGTCTCTGAGGGTATTATTGACACCACTCATTAATGGTTTTCTTCCTTCAGACTCTAGGCTGGAACATTACAAACTGGACTTGTTTATTGAAGACTTTGGGTCGATACTTTACAGGTTGATTATCCCTAATCCAATATGTTCCAAAATCTGTAACTTTCTCAGTACCAACATGATGCCACAAGTGGAAAATTCCAATCATGAAGCTGTTTTGCTAATAGAATTATTTAAAATATTGTGTAAATTTACATTCAGAATGTGAGTATGAGCCAAATATGAATCTCAAATGATTTTTATGCTGAATTGGCTCCCCCATATGCATACAAATAAAAATACATACACATACATACATACATACATACACACTTCTGATTCCAAGATTTTCAGATAAGTGATTTCTAGATTTCCTATGTAATCCTCAGAATATAACAGTAATTCCCAGACCAGAAGAAGAACTGATGATATTGCTGGAAAGAACATTTCAAGCTGTTCTCTTAGAGGTTTTGGTGGTTCTCATGCCACTCAAGCTGAAGAGACAGACACATGGGCCATTGCTGGGACTGACTAATTCACTTGTTCAGATGCTTCAAACCCACATGGCAGGGAGGAAGGGAATAGTTGATGGTTACTATTAATGATTTGGGTCGCCATGAATGAAACTCTCCTATAGACCCTAGCATATATCAATGTGGAGACTCTTGGAGCCAACTCTTTGCTGTAGTTGGTTGTTTTTACTCTTTTCTCTTTGGGGGCCCACTACCCAGCTCCTAAATACACAGGGAGGCTTATTGTTTGTAAATGCCTGGCCTTAGCTTAGTTTGTTTCTTGCCAGCTTTTCTTAATTTAATTTATCCCATCTACCTCTTACCTCTGAGCTTTTACCTTTCTCTGTTTCTGTATATTTTGTATTTCCTTCTCATTCTGTGTCTGGCTGTGTGACTGGCTGGTTGTCCCCTTCTTTTCTCTTTGATCTTCTCTCCAAGATCTCTCCTCCTATTTATTCTCTCTGCCTGCAAACCCCACTTATTCTTTCTCCTGCCTTGCTATTGGCTGTTCAGCTCTTTATTAGACCAATCAGGTGTTTTAAACAGACAAATGAACACAGCTTCAGAGTTAAACAAATACAAAATAAAAGAATGTAGCACATTTTTACATCATTAAATATTCCACAGCATAAATAAATGTAACCATCTTAGAATAACATTCTACAACACTTTGGAATCATTTTCACAGTCACGAGTTCTAGAGCTCAGAGCCAGTTTCTCAAATGCATTTTGTTAAGTAGAAATTTGACTCAAGCGAATCATGGTTTTATTTCTGTTCTGTCCAACTGTTTCCTCTATGCATGTGGTTTTCCCAAAGGATTTGGAATCAACTTGGACTTCTGCCAGTCTCAATATTTTTTATCCTAATATGGATAAGTAGGAAGATTTAAGATCATGTGTTGGACTACTGCAAAGATTAGACTTGGTGTGTGATTGGAACCTAATAGAAGCTTACCTAATAGAAGGACTAACTCTGAAATATGTCACTTGTGTCAAAATCAAGGTAAAAAGCATTAATTTTTGGAAAATGTTAACTTTTTTCCTGGAACAAGATGGGGGATATTTTAGTGATCCAAAAGACTCTATTGATTTCTTTGATGTTGGAGGGAGATTAGATGAAAGGAGGAAACTGTCACAACTGTCTACATTTAGCAAACTCAATTTGTTAATGCAGTTTAGGATTGCTTCAGGTAGGGTTGGGGAAAGCAAAAATGCATGTGCTCTCTGTTTTCACCCCCAACCCTTACCTGCCACTACAGGATGATCAGAATTGTCCTCCAAAGACCCATTTGTTGAAGGTTAAGTCTCCAGCCTGTGGAACAATTGCAAAGTAATTGAAGCTTAAGGGCGTTAAGTTTCATGAGAGAAAGATAGGTTAGTAGGGGAAGGCTCTTGAAAGAGTACCAAGACCCTGACCCATTCTTGCTCTGTTTGTGCTTCCTAGCTGCTTGAAATAAGCAGATTTACCCCATCACATGCTGCCTACCATAATATTCAGACTCAGCACGGGCCCAGACACAGTGGAGCTAAAGGACCATGGACAGAAACCATGAGCCAAAATAAGACTTTCCCTCTTTAAGTTGTCTCAGGAATTTTCTAACACTGATGCAAAGTTAACTAAAACACACCCACTTCCATGTTCGTGGAGTCTGTCTGTGTGTACACACCACATGTACATGTACATTCACATGTACATATATGAACATCACATCTTCTTTGGCCTCCTTTCAGACCTTCAGTTGGAATGAAGCAAAATAACATTGTAAGAAAGGTCAGAAAATAGTTTAAATTTTTATAATAAAACATGACTTCTGCATTAAGTCATGGAAACTATATTTAATTTTTCTAGTGTACTCTTTCCATTTGTGGTATAGTCATATGGTTTACATTAATAATACCTCATTAGTAGCATCCATACATGTGGCTTGTGTTGGGGCCATAAGACTCTCCTTAAATTGAATATAGGATAAAATGAGACTATGCAACAGAGTTCTGTGGTGAAGACACAGCCCACAGGCACAGGAGGAAGGCTGTATTCACAAAATTCCATGTTTCAAGGCATCTATTCTTCCAAGGTTGTTAGAATATATATATGGAAGTTTAGTCCTTTTTATACACCTTTAATTTCTTTTCATTCTTCCCTTACCTGCTGGAACTCTTCTCATCAAATTCCCCTCCTATGTTCATACCTTAGTTTAATTTCTGGTCCAATGGGTCTAACTAGAGTTTCTTGATCAAACATGGGATGCTGTTTAGGGGAGGAAGTACTACTTATCAGTAGATACAGTACTGGGGCAGGATGGGGCTGAGTGTCCCTTACCTATCCATGCTGAAATGTTGACAGGCTGAATGCTGCACCGATCTTTTATCCTTTATAAATGTTTTAATTTTTTTGAGAATTTCATATACACATAAAATATATTTTAATCTTATTCACCCTTTCTATTCCTTCTCCTAATGTGTCCTATATCTACTCCCCTTTCTGAACTTCATGTTCTCTTTTTATTTTTATAACCTACTGAGTTCAATATTTGCTCCCATATACACTGAAGAGTGGACATGGGACCATCTACTAGCGTATGAAGACCTATAAGAAGACATTCCCTTAAAGGAAATTGACTTCCTTGGCAGCTCTCATCAACAGCTTCTCAGCTCTCCTCCACAACTCCCCAGGTCTCATCAACAGCTCCTCAGTTAGGTGTGGGTGTTCATGAGACCCTTCCCTCCCCCATGCTGGAATATTTACTGATTTGATCATGTTTGGGTTTAAGCTGGCAGCCTCAGATGCTATGAGTTTATGAGTGCATCACTCCTGCCTGAAAAACACTGTTTTACTCTGATTCTTTCAAACCTGTGGTTCTAATTACCTTTCCACACCCTCTTCTGTCATGTTTCCCTAAGCCTTGGGGACTATAATGTAGGAGTTACATTTATGGCTGAGTACTCCACAGACACTTAAGTCTCTACACTTGAACAGGTTGTGAGTTCCTGTGTTAACCTCTCACCACTATACAAAGCAACCTCTCTAATGAGATATGACAGTTGCACTAATCTATAGGTACAGAAATACAAACTTAGTTTGGCACTATATCAGGCTAAAAAATATAGTAGTAGAGGGTTTATCCCTGTAAGTTTCCAATCATTGAGTTTTGGCCAGATACACTGTACCAAGTGGGTATTCTTTCCTATGTATCAGACCTTAAATCCAATTAGAAAGTAGTTGGTTATCTCATAACATTCATGCTACTATACCAACAGGCATATCTTACTAGCTGGCCATTATTGTAATTCAAAGGATTTATAGCTGGGCAAGACTTTTCATCCCAAATAGAAACACTTTTTGGTACTATGAAATTTAGTCAGCAAGGAGGAAACTTCCTACTCAATTTCTTGAAATCCTGTAATCAAAGTATGTGGTGTCTTCAGCAATAGGGTCTTATCAGATTCCGGTAGACAACCAAGAATAATGCTGATAGCCTTTATTTAGGAGGGAGTCTTCAGGACATTCCTGAAGGGAGGCATCTCACACCTGACACTGTGCTTTGTTGTTGTTTTCTTGCTGACCTATGGTTCCTCCTAAGAGCATTACCCTTTATACAGGTAACTCCAATTAAACGTGTGTGTGTGTGTGTGTGTGTGTGTGTGTGTGTGTGTGTGTGTGTGTATAGTAGGTTCCCATACTGCTTTTCAAGTGACCTTAGCTAGTGATCCTTCCTCCCTTGTCATTATTTTTAATTACATGACATGAAATTTGCTGGAAGTATGCCTGTTTCAGTTTTGGTTCTGAGTTAG
Source organism: Mesocricetus auratus (assembly GCF_017639785.1). Lineage (NCBI taxonomy): Eukaryota > Metazoa > Chordata > Mammalia > Rodentia > Cricetidae > Mesocricetus > Mesocricetus auratus. The sequence goes on from NW_024429189.1 coordinate 115,223,839, forward strand.
TGTTCTGCTTCAGCCTACTTTTTATACTCTCCTTTTCTATTCTGTGGCCTTCATGATGCTTCCAGCTATGAAAGTACAGGATATATATTGATTCTAGCAGCATCAAACTCCTAAGGTTGTGGGTAAAGGGGGGGAGTGAGCACCCACTGCTGGGAACCCCTGTGTGCAGGGTTATTAACAGTTGAACAGCCACTTGTAAGTTCTTTGCAGTTCCATTCCTCTCTCCCTCCATAGCTGCCTGACGGAGGTTCTCAGACAAAAATAAGGATTAGTTTGGGAACCCATGTATGCTCTTGCTTTTGCCATTCACTAGTTAGTGTTGTAGCCTTGGGGACTGGAATTAATCCTTCTGAGGTTTGCTTTCTCCTAAGAGAGAAGAGAGAGAGAGAGAGAGAGAGAGAGAGAGAGAGAGAGAGAGAGAGAGAGAGAGAGAGAGAGAGACTGTGATTTACATTTCTGACATCCCAAGAAGGTAAAATAGAACACACAGTTCTCACTTAACCCTTTGTCTTGTCAGAAGAAGTTCATCTCCACCCAACATAAGCAACCTTTGAAGAAGTAGAAAGCTCTTTCTGCTTTCCTGGTCTTTTCCTGTAACCCATAACACTACCAGCCAAGTTCAGATGGTATTAGAATCCCTGAATCTTTGAATTCCCAGCCAATCTGTTCTTTAACCTATTAGCAGTACAGTGGGTGAAATTACTGGATGAGGACACAGTGTGTTCTCTTCTGCCTTTTCACTTCCAAATAGTGATGACCTGTTAAAAAATGAGTCTGAATGGGGGGAGTCCTCAGGAAAATGACCACATACCTCTAAGCACTTCAGCAAAGCAAATTTACTTCCTTAGAAGAGTGCCTTAGCTGCAATTCAATCAGGCAGGCATACCTAGTGAGAGTCCCACTGGGCTTTTATTCCTAATACAAAGGGGTCCTGTCCTCACCCTGGGTGATCAGACCTGAGCCTCACATGCAACATAATCTTATGACAAAACACATTTTTTTAAAAAGCCAAGAACACTTAAAAGCAGAACAATTAATGAGCAAAATGTAACTTTAAGGACAGGATACAATTTTGAACACATCCTTTAATCTTAGGTTATGAGCCTACAGTCCCCTGCTGAGAAGAATAAATCTGAGATAAAGGAGATGCAGGTAGCTACTGATTCTGGAAAAAGGCTAGTTTCCAGCCTGGCCCTAGCTCCTTTCTCAGCTCAACACTAATCTTGGGGGAAACTCAAGTGGAAACCAGTGGAACCTTTTGCTTATTGGGTGAAATCCAGTTGTCTCAAAATGGTTCCTCAACGTGGTACTTACAATTCACATGTGTCCTTTTATCAGTTGTGGTTGCTCAGCATGTCACCTATTTCTGTGGCTGCACAGAAGCCTCTAAATTAAACAAATAGAAGAAATTACCAACCACAGAATTTTTATTTCATGGGCTGCTGGCTAAGATAATTACAGGCAGGTGTGTAGAGTGTGAACTTTATTTATGTGTAAGTCTGTTGTTTATTTCCAGAACTTCGATTTTTGATTGATTGTGCCTAACAGGCATCTGCCTCTTTGTACAGTTTGAATTCTCATTAAAATCACAGACAAGAGCTGCGCATGCTTCCTCTCCTATTGACATCTTACTTCGATGCTGTCTAGATTTGGCATTGAGGTGACCTTGTGAACTAATTGAAATAGTGACTAAAGCACATGTTTTACTTCTCCAGTGTACCAGGTATTGAGATAAGTGATGGAGGGTCAGAAATAAAATGAGTATGATGCTTGTTGGTGAGGACTTCCATAGGCAGAGTGGAGCAGATGTGCAGGCAGAGGCTGAGTGCTATCTGTAAAGGGCCAAGTGCTGTGGCAGGAAGAAGCACAGAAGTATGGGGCCCACATGCCTCATGTGAGGTCCCTTGACTAGCTGCATCAATCTCCCTAGGTATTATTTAAAGAGCAGAAGTCTGGACCTGGAAATCTGTAAGTCAGAATCTATATCTTACAAACTGCCTAGGTAATCCATGTGCCCATTAAAGGTTGAGAAACCATGATTTTGATATTAGTGAGCCCAAAGTCAACATTTATAAGATGATTGCAACTGATGTCTCTAGAAGGTGAGGTCGGCAGTACAGTAACCACTGAGCTGGAGAAGTAGGCATTTACCAAGCCCAGAAGGAAGATAACACCATATCGAAAAAGTAAAGATGATAATGAAGAGCCTTGGACTTCCTGGGAGAATTAAATGAATTTGAGGCAACAGAACAGAGCTAGTTTTATAGTGAGTGATATCCTGAGAAAGGAAAATGAGTAGGTCGTACCTGGTCCTCACTGTGTGTAACCTGTGCTGATGTGAGGAAGTGCCTTTTGGTTGGGGCAGAAGCTCTGCAGCCAGACTGCCTATTGCCCTGCTCTGAGGCTGCAACACTGGTCATGTAAAATGTGCAATATATGAAGCCTTAATTTCCTCTGATGTAAAAATGATGGTCATAGCCACCTGCCCAGAGAGATTGTTGGGAATTCAGAGATTTACATAGAAACCTTGCACATGGTAAACGCTAAACATATGACCAGTTCTATTAGGGATGGCTAGTGGTTACTATGTCATGAACATGTGGGGATCTTTGACTGTGTTCTTCTTTGTGTTTCTTTGCAAAGGGAGTTCCAGTAGTAATAAAGATAAAGGGGAAAAGGTTAAAGATATAAATATGGTTGAGTAAGAAATGAAGCAGACAGTAACCAGTGATAGGTCCATCCTGGCATTCCATTTATGAAAGAAGGGGGCCTTGCAGTCCTGACCACCTGTCTAGAATAAAGAATGAGTGACAATATTTCTAGTAGCGGCTTTTTCCAAACTCCTCCAAAATGTCAGCAGATATTGGACCATTGTGAAAAGGGATCTTAAAAGAGAATGCCAGGTCTGAGTACAGCAGGACAGAGTTGAGAGCTGTGTCACTGGATGGGATGACAAAGGATCCTGAAACTAGCTGCATTTCATTTTTTACTGTGATCATTATGATAGAATGCTGAAAGGACAAGTGCTGAATAATTATATATAACAGCTACAAATGGTGCTGGCTTGGACTAGTATGGTAGAGTTAAAAGTTTAAGAAGGAGAATGGATAGAGGAAATGCAAAGATATAATCACAAAATCTAGTATGAGGTCAGTTGGCACTGGAGATGACAAAGAAGGATTTGGGGTGAATATTTATACCATTTGGTTAAAGATAAGTGCTTTAGGTAGGGAATAATGTATTATCAGTTATGGTGAACTTGAACTATGGGATGGGATAATCCATCAGGGGGACTAGGGGCTTAGTAATTATAATAGTTGACACAACTTGGAATCATCTGCAAAAGGAGTCTCAACAAACAACTGCCTACATTGTGATGACCTGTGGACATGTCTGTGAGGGATTATGGTCTTTGATGTATAAAGACTTAGCACACTGTGAACAGTATTTCTTTCTAGTTAGGGGAATCTGAACTATCTAAAAATGAAAAAAAAAGAGCTCAACACAAACAAGCAAGCAAGTGAATACACATATATTTATTTCTCTTCCCCTAATTATGGATATGGTACGACTAGCTGTTTGAAGTTCCTACCCTGAATTCCCCCACAGTGATGGACTGTAACTTAGTATGCTGTAAGAAATTATGCCACTTTCTCCCCTACATTTTTGTCTTAGTATCTTATCACAGAAACAGAAATGAATCTGGAACAATGAGTTGACTATGTTGGCAATGTAGAAGAGATGATGAGCTGTGGAGTAAGTTTTTTGCTTTGTTTTGGTGGGGGGGATGATAAACATCCACGCATTTTCTGTTTGTTTCAGTTCTGGGAATCAAATATAGTGCATTCTATGCAAACACTTGACCACTGATATATTCTTTTATACTAGGTCTCACTATGTACCTCAGGCTGCCCTTAACTATGTGGGCAACGCTGTCCCTGAACTTGTGATCTTCCTGTCCCAACCTCCTGAGTGTTAGGATTATAGACAAGCACCATGAAAGCAGGCTTCACGGATACTTTCTGATGATCAAATTATGTGATTTTATGAAGAAAGATTATAGCATAAAACTATCGAGACCCTTGAGTGACAGCTCCCTGTCAAACTAGTCTCTGCTGGGTCACTTCGTCTCTTCAATTCTCATATCTATGTTAAGACACTGATTCTTAAACTTGAGTCTACCTACTCGTTTTTTTGTGAATAACCTGATGATGATAACTATTAACTTGAGGTTAATTAAAGAAAACCCAAACTAACTACATATTTGGAGTAGCTGCACAGTTTCAGGGAGCTGGTGTTCTCACCACTGCCTCCATATTTGAAAGATGAGAGCCTGTGGAAATGATGATATTCAGGAGCTAAAAGCTTGAACAGGGTAGATAAAGGACATATATAAAACTTTCCCTTTGCATATGACTGGGGAAGTTCAGCATAGAGTAAAGACTCTATATTAAAGAGGCATTTTGTTATTGATCCTCATATTTCTGTCTTGGTAAAAGCAAATTCCAAGCACCCACATTGGACAAGTCACAACTACCTGTAATTCCAGTTTCATTGAATCCAACACAGTCTATTTTCTCTGGGCACCATACATATGTGTTATACAGACAGATATTCACATAATTAAAATAATAAAAAATTTGAAAACAAGTATCTTTTATTTGAATACAAAGTATGCACTGAGGACAAAGGAATGGGTATCCACAAGCCACACTTCCAAACTCCCATTTAAATATCTCAACATGATAAACACATACTTTCACATCATTTTCTATGTGATAAATTTTATTTCTTTGAACAATTTAGTAATATCTATTTTCCACTGTCTTCATTTTTTACGGTCTTACATGCTCTGTTGTTCATCTTGCATAAAACATAGAGGTAATGCTGATCTATTTTGTAAAATGATACTTATTACATCATGACATGGTGGTAAAATTCCTGGTATGACTTCTCACCATATTTCTTCTGTGTGCTGTCATCACACAAAGTCATGATATTTGCAAACAAGAATGTAAGAGTCAAACAAACCCCACTCTTATTCTAGACACTGTGCTAGGCACCACAGATGCATTATCTTAAGTGTGTTCAAAACTCTGCAACCAGGAGGAGATACTAGAGAGTAGCAGAGATAATCTGTGAGATTTGGTCTCTAACACATCTCTCAGGAGATGCTAATCCCTGATCTTAGCATGATAACATTGGGACCTGAGCCTAGACACTATCCTGAGTCCATGTGGTTTTTAGCTCTGGTCAAGTCCTCAGTCATAATCTGTGAATGAACAAGTGAGAGTACAAGCAGTAGACAACCTACTGACCATAGTTCCTGCAGCTGATTTGGTGTGTATTTTCAAGCCACATTGTTGCAGTTAGCATTGCTTGTGACACACTGTGTTCCTATGTCAGGAGTTAAGAAGAGCCCTGTCTGCTGTTACAGGCCTTGTCAAGTACTGGTGAGCTCCACATTCCTGCATAGTTCATCACAGTGTTCAACAGGAATTCAGTCTTGGTCATTGGTGCTTGTTCCTTGGGTACAGAACTACTTTCTAGCTTAAGAACGGGACCATAGGCTATGGGAGAGAGAACAATGGAAGGAGAGAGAAGGGAAGGACTGAGAATGTGCTGCTTGAGTTTCAATTGAAAGAAAATGTAATTTGATATTTATACATTTGATATTAGATGTACACTTTTAACTTTCTAATGTACATGTGTATGTGTGTGCATATGTGCCTGCATCTGAGTACTTTAATTGTGCATGTATACATGTGTGTATGTGATCTATGTGTATGTGTGTATACTTGGATTGGTATGCATGCAAGTACTCATATATATATACATATATATGAATATATGTGTGTGTTTTCATGAATACATTCATGTGTGTACATGTATTCATGTGTGTACATACTTGAGTACATGATCCCCTCAAATTCACACTAAATTGGGTCTTTGCATGCCCACCTTGACCACAGGATACGTCCAAACCAGGATGAGCTGCTTTCTATGTTGTTCTCTAAGCAACTGTAAGTTTCCACTCCTGTTCTTCAGAACACTACCTTTTGTGAAACCATGAGTGTAATGTGAAAAGCAGACTGCTTTGCTAGAGCAACACACTGAAACCCTAGATACACAGAGAGGAGAACCTTGTTGGACTTCCCTTCTATGTTCCCCACTAAGGTGCCAGGTATCTTAGGTGCCAGGTATATGAGGGAAGGGGTTTAACATGTTGATCTGTTCTGCCACCAACTAAAAGATGAAACCAGTTAGTAAACACCATGGGAACAGAAGAACTGTCATGCTAGGCCTTGCTCCCATCAAGATTATGATTTTTAATAATATGTTGATTGTGTGGCATCTACTTGGTTGGGTTTGATATTGTGACACATAGATAGCTGGAATCCATGAGGATCCTGGAGCCCATAAAATATCTAAGAGTTGTCCCACCTGTGTCAGGAGACTAGGTTCTTTTACACCACATTAATCCATAATAGGAGACTAATGTCAGAGGTACAGCTCCATGTTAGACTCTCTCAGCCTGGAGAACTTCTATATCCACCTAAAGCAACTGTCAAAGGAGAAGATGATCAAGAGAATACAAGAAGTCAATAGACTATTGGCAATAACCAATTACCTCTGCCTTGTTATGTGAGGAGAAACAGCATAGGACATTGCACATTGCCTTAGGGCACTGCATCAAGATTTTCCCACTTATAGCCAAATCCATTTCAAACTTATCATTACAGTAAGAAAAACCAACAAACCAGGAAGCAAGGAACAGGGAATCTACCTTCCTACAAGAGAAACTATTCTTCTACAAAACAGATAACTTTCCTGTAATTCTCCTATTGTTGCTCAAGAGTTATCTTGCAGAATGACATTTGAGATGCAATTTGCAATACTGACTTGATTCAGGGATACATTTTCCCCTTGAGTCCACGTTTCAAGTTGGCATAATACAATGGAGAAATCAGCCGTACCACTTCCCTTTGTCACTCGAGGACTTCCCCTCTTCTTTTAAAATTGTTCATTGTCATTTTCATAGATGGAACTGAATCAAACTGTCATTCCAAAGCGTGTAAGAACTAATAAAGTTTCATTTCAATCTTATTTATCATTATCCACATGATTCTGCTCTTTATTCCTCTTTATGAATAGATTTTTTGAAAAGACACAGAGTCGATGTTAAAATAATTTAAGTTCCATATCAAGACTGCCTCAGGTGTCTCCCTTTAACACACAGCTTGGTACATATATTTCCCTCTTTTACATCAAGTTCCTCTGGGTAGCCATAAGCTGAGGTCCAGATATAAAATTCTTGTCATGTGTTATCTCCATTCTTTTGTCAGTTTGTTCAAGTCCTAATGCACTGTGACAGTTAATCTTCATTGTCAACTTGACAGGAGTTAGAATCACCTAAGAGACACACCTCTGGGCACTTATGAGGGTATTTGCACAAAGGATTAACTTATAGGGAAAGATACACCTTGAATATAAGGCATATTATCTGGGTAACTGATGTAGTTCCGCCTACGTACGTATACGTCTTTACGTCCAGCCGTATACGTCTTTAGTCCTGCCTAAAGTGGGTGTGGTTAGCAGTGTGGTAAACCGCCCTTTTATTACCTCATCTGTATGCGCCTCTAGTAAGTCACATGTTTAATGGCGGCATAGACTTAGTAAGTCACATGTTTAATGGCGGCATCAGACTTCCTCCTACAATTCCCCTTTTAGTCTAAAAAAGGACAACTAACTTGTGTCCATGAACAAAATGTATCAAACATCTATTCTATCTAAACCTAAACTTATCTTAAAGAAACACCCAAATATGAACACCTCCTTCCAATCCCAACTCTAAAATAATGGAAAACTAACACTAACAGGTGTAAACTTATAATATCAATAGTAGGGAGAGGGGGCGTGGAATTCTCAAAACTACTTCCTGCTGAGATGGGACGATGATAATCTCATGGGGACCTGTGAAAAGAAAACGTTAGTATAACAAAATCTGAGTAGATCAGACAGTCTCAGTATGGCAGGAGCTGCTTGATTGAAGTTCCTGACTGAGGTTCTAGTGTTGATTGAAGCTCTTATCTTGAAGCTCTGGTCAGATTGTAGAAGATGTGCTATTTCTGTTCCTTGGTCTGGAGTTGTGTCGAGTGATGTTGTTTCAAGCCAGTTTCAGGATAGTGCTTGTCAGGTGGAGTCAATGATGTGGGGCAATTCAGATGCCTCCAGTCGAATCAGGTGAAGTCAAGGAAGTGGATCCTCATTCTCTTTCGGAAGCAGTTGAAGATTGCTGTCAGGAAATCCCTTGTTCTCTGGAAAACTCGAACATTACTGTTAACAAAGAAATATTTTAACTTTCATATGTAAGCATACAGAAGAGGTGACAATAGGGAAGATGGAAAACCTGGAGGAAATTAGACTGTTCAGAAAAAGAAATCCACAGATAACAGTCCCTCATTTTATGTCTTCTGTCTTATATCAATGGCTCTTTGATATAATACAGAAATTCTGAATTGTATTTAAATAATATGCTTGGGTTTAGAGTAGGAGAGCCAATCCAACTCCAAAGCCAGCTTCAGTTAAATGAATGGGAACTGAGGTATGTGAAGAAATAAAGATAAAAGGGTACTATGAAAAACAATATAGAGAGATTTAGACTTTGATACCACACAGTGAGATACTGTTTGTTGATGGTCCTCAGGGTAGCTATTCATTCTTCTACAGGAATCCATATGTCCAGTATTCCTTGCTGAGTTTACCTGTGAAGACAAAAACAAAGCACTTCTCTTTCCTTTTAGGAGGTCACTTTACCCATTGTGGACTATGAATTTGTAGATGGGCTGTTATCTTCCTCCTCCTGAGATGTTTTCTGTTCTGATCGAATTTTAATTAATTTTGATGGAACCCAAACCTTTTCTTCTCCTGTGGAAACAAAAGCATAACCCCTTCCCCAACGTAACACATATCCTGGTTTCCAGACTGAGGTCATAACATCCTTAAAATACACCGGTTGGTTCAGTTCAGAAGTCTTCTCTGTAGTCCAGTGTCTTTCTGCTGCAGTTTGTCCTTTTTCATCAGCATTAAGAAAATTCAACGTTAGTAAAGCATTGTGTAACCTGTGTCTAGGTGTCTTTGTTTTCCCTGGCTGTTTATGAAGCATCTCTTTTAAGGTTCGGTTAGACCTTTCAATTATTGCTTGTCCTGTGGGATTGTAAGGTATACCAGTTACATGTTTTATATTATAATATTTGAAGAATTGTTCCAATTTACTGGAGACATATGCTGGACCATTGTCAGTTTTTATTGTTTTAGGTATACCCATAACAGCCATTACCTCTAAGAGGTGTGTAATAACAGAGTCAGCTTTTTCAGAGCTGAGGGCAGTAGCCCATTGGAAGCCTGAGAACGTGTCTATAGTATGGTGTACATATTTCAAACTGCCAAATTCTGGGAAGTGAAATACATCCATTTGCAAAAGTTCATTTCTGTGAACACCTTTAGGATTACAACCTGCTGGTAATGGAGTTTGATTGTACAATGAGCAACTGGGACAATTTCTTACTATTTCTTTGGCTTGTTGCCAGGTGATAGAAAAATCCTTCTTTAAACCTTTGCTGTTAACATGGTGTTTCTTATGAAATTCTGAAGCTTCCAACACATTACCTACTAATAAACGATCAATTTCATCATTGCCTTGTGCCAGAGGACCTGGCAGACCTGTATGGGATCTGATGTGTGTTATATATATAGGATGAGTCCTGTTTCTGATGATTTCCTGCAATTGTAAAAACAATGAGGTTAATTCTGTATTATCAGGAACAAATTCTGCAGTCTCAATGTGCAGGACAACTCTTTCTGCATACTGAGAATCCGTGACTATATTGAGAGGCTCTGTAAAGTCTTTAAGTACCATGAGAATGGCATATAACTCTGCCTTTTGTACGGAGTTGTAAGGGCTTTGAACTACTTTACTTATATTTCCTGATTTATACCCTGCCTTACCTGATTTGTTTGCATCCGTGTAGAAGGTAAGAACTCCAGAAATAGGTGTTTGCCTCACGATACGTGGAAGAATCCAAATTGTTTTCTTTATGAATTTGATTCTCTCTGTTTTGGGATAGTTATTACTAATACTTCCCAAAAAGTCACTGCAAGCTATTTGCCAATACTCATTATCCTTCCATAAGGAGGAAATTTCCTCATTCGTTAAAGGTACAATAATTTCAGCTGGGTCTTTCCCAGTCAGTTGACGAAGCCTTAATTTACCTTTTAATATCAAATCAGATATCTTTTCTATATATGTTTTCAATTTTTTATTTTGTTTATGTGGCAGAAATACCCATTCTAGAATGATGTCGTCCCTCTGCATTAATATTCCTGAGGGGTATTCTCTAGATGGTAAAATAACCAGAATACAGTCCAGATTTGGATCCACACGGTCCACATGTGCTTCTAATATTCTCTTTTCTACCCATTCTAATTCTTTTTCAGCCTCAGCTGATAGTACTCGTGGGCTGTTTAGGTCTTTATCTCCTTTTAAAGCCATTTTCAGGTGTTTTAAATCATGCCCTTCTACACCAATAATCGTCTGTAATTGAGAGATTTCTCCTAATAGTTTTTGAAGATCATTAAGAGTCCGGTAACGATCTCTTCTGATCTGTACTTTCTGTGGTCTAATTTTCTGAGCATCTATTTTATAACCTAAATAGTTAATAGAATCTCCTCTTTGTATTTTTTCTGGGGCAATTTGTAATCCCCAGCGAGGCAAAATTTCCTTTACTGCCTCAAACATCTTTTCCAAAGTATCCTTATTTGAATCAGACAATAATATGTCATCCATATAATGATATATTAACGAATGTGGAAATTTTTTACGAATTATTTCTAGAGGTTTATTCACAAAATATTGACACAAAGTTGGACTGTTTAACATACCTTGAGGTAGTACCTTCCACTGGAATCTCTGTACCGGACGGGAATTATTATAGGTAGGTACTGTGAAGGCAAACTTTTCTCTGTCGTTTTCTTGTAACGGTATGGTGAAGAAACAATCTTTTAAGTCTATAACTATAATTGGCCAATCCTTAGGAATTAGAGAAGGTAACGGCATCCCAGGTTGTAGAGACCCCATAGGCTGAATTACCTTGTTGATGGCTCTAAGATCAGTAACCATTCTCCACTTACCAGACTTCTTCTTGACAACAAAAACAGGCGAATTCCACGCACTAGTTGATTCCTCAATGTGTCCAGCATCTAGCTGTTCCTGAACTAACTTCTCCAAAGCCTCTAACTTCTCAGATGTCATAGGCCATTGACCCACCCAGACGGGTTCATCTGTCAGCCATTTTAATGGTAGAGCTTTTGGTTGCTCTGTAGGTTTGGCACTAGCATCTTGCTTCTGCACAGCCTGTACGTTTGGCATCTGTTTTCTGTACTGTCTTACTATATTCTTACTACCACTAAGAGCTTGTCTATAATTCCTAGCTGATACAGGAGGAATTTTAATCTGCGTATTCCATTGCTGGAGTAGATCACGACCCCAGAGGTTTATAGCAATATCTGCAACGTATGGCTTTAACCTTCCTCTCTGTCCTTCTGGCCCAATAAAGTCAATCCATCTAACGCTCTGTTTAACTTCAGATAGGGTTCCAATCCCTAAGAATTGAACATTAACCTCTTTTAAAGCCCAGTTTTGTGGCCAGGACTGCTGATTAAGGATAGTGACGTCACTTCCGGTGTCCAGTAATCCGTAAATCACCCTATTATTTACCTTAACCGGAAGTTTGGGTCTATGATATTGTATAGAAGTTTGCCAAAATATATGTTTTGTATCTCCTCCTGATGTAATTGATTCATCCTCTGGAGCTAATGTATTATCCAGTGCCGTATTATTTACAATGGGCAGTGGATCTTCTAATTGTCCTGGGAGAGGCTGTCCTCCACTGTCACTGGGAATGACCGGATAATCTTCCTCTTCGGGGCTCCATGGAGCCCCGGAAGCCCGTTTCCCTGCTGTAAAGATCTACCTTGTCTGTCTATTGTGGAAAAGCATTCATCAGTCCAATGGCGCCCCTTCCCACACCTCCTGCATAGACCAGGAGGCTTAGGCCTTCTGTTTGATACATTCCTGGTAAAAGCATTATTTCTAGGAATGCGTTGTCTACAGTTCCTACTAAGATGTCCTATTCTACCACAGTTAAAGCATTTTGCATCTTTACGCCTATTTAAATTCTTTGAGATTGCCTTCCCTACCCATGCCTCTATATCATCACAGGTAGGGTATTTGGCATCCTGGTGCCTCCTCAAACCTGTAGAAATAGCTTCACCTACCCAAGCTCCTGTATCCTGACTTTTACATTCCAGGTTCGCTGTATGCAGAACCCATTCCTCCAATGGCGCTGATCTTATTTTTAATGGCCAAATTACCTGCCTGCATTGAGGATTCGCGTTCTCATACGCCAAAGATTCTATAAGAAGACGCCTGGATTCTGGGTTCGCTACCTGTACCTCTACTGCTCTGGATAATCTCTCTAAAAATTCAGTGAACCTTTCCCTTGGGCCCTGTAATACCTTGGTGTAGGGTTGCATTATCTCTCCTGTTTCACAAACCTTATCCAAGGCATTTAAAGCAGCTGTACGGCACAATGGCTAGTGATGTAGTTCCGCCTACGTACGTATACGTCTTTACGTCCAGCCGTATACGTCTTTAGTCCTGCCTAAAGTGGGTGTGGTTAGCGGTGTGGTAAACCGCCCTTTTATTACCTCATCTGTATGCGCCTCTAGTAAGTCACATGTTTAATGGCGGCATAGACTTAGTAAGTCACATGTTTAATGGCGGCATCAGACTTCCTCCTACAGGTAACCAAGTTTCCTAACAAATAAAAAGCAGAGAGTAGAGCATTTGTGTTCATTTCTGTTGTTTTCTGACTGTGGGTACCATGTGAACAACCCACTCACTCTCCTGCTGCCAGTCATAGAATCCCCACCACAGTAAACTGCATCTTCTCAGATATTAGGACAAAATACATTCTTTTCTTTAAGTTGTTTTAATCAGATATTTTGTCACATCAATAAGAAAAATCCGTTATATATACAGTCTCAGGATAGAGTCCACATTACCTCAGAGTCTTGTGTGTTGAGAACACCAGTATGCAAACCCATTTCCAGTTTCTTGGTTGTGCTTTTTCAGCAGGTCAGACCTGTAGGCAGTTGGAGTTCATTGTTGCTGGGCTTACCTCTGGAAAATTCTGTGGAATGTGACTCTGAACTACCCACAGGAGAGAAGAAAAGCATGTCCCCTACGACTTCTCACCCAAGCCATCAAGGAAACCCCTGACACACCACCTCCCTACATTTTGAGGGACTTCATGTATACCCCAAGTGATTCTGAAGCAGGAAGCAAAAGATATAGGGTTCCAGTTTGTCAGTTGCTCCAACTTGGTTCCTTTGCAAACTTTTTCTATGTAGCCAAGGTTGGAGGAAGGGCAAGAAGAAGACATGAGATCATCCATGGGAGAGGTCAAGAGGAAAGGCATAGATGATGCTTCCTGCAGAAAACAACCTCACAGAGAGCAGAAGCTACAAATAAACCCAGGAAAAGTGAAAGGGGATAACACAACTGGAGAGAGCCAGGAGAGAATAGCCAGAAAGTGATGAGACAATAGAGAAACAAGGCAAAGAGGCAGGGAACATGAAGTGCTCTGAGATCAGAACTGAGAGAAGAATCAGAGTGATCCCCAGGGGAGGCAGGAAGGGAAACAGAACTATAAAGAACCTGGTGTCAGAGTGGCTTTATGTCTGCACTGTTGGAAGAGAGAAAAAAATGAAATGATGCCTTCACTCTCAGGAAAAAAATTTCTAACCAATGATTCTATTCTCAGGCAAACTAGCAATAAACACAAGAGAAAAGCTTCACAAGATGCTGTTGTCAAAAGGTGTCTGCCTGCCATCTATCTATTAGATCCAAATGAAATCCAAATGGCCAACTTTGGTGCTTATTACAATACCAAAGCACATGCTGGCCTCCAAGCCCTGGATCCTCTCAGAATCTCAAGTACCAGTTGCACAGTCTATACTGGCATCCTAGCTCTTCTCATCCTGCTCCCTAACCCAAATTTCTCCAACTCATGAGCTTCTCATTCCTATAAAACCCAGGCATTTTGGCCATGTGCTCTTAGTTCTCTTGGGTTTCTCTTGGCCTCTATTGCCCCCTCTCTCCTTTGTCTTCCTTTCTCCTCTTCCTCCTTGACCCCCTTCTTGTGGCCCAATTCAGTCGACTGGTAATGTTTAGTCTATTCCTTTCTCTCCATGCTCTGGACTCTTCCAGATGACTTTGGCTGTGCTCTCCTTCAAATCTACAGTTAAACATGACCATGCCTGGCAGTGGTCATGTTCTCACTTCATGCACTACCTTTTCAGAGAAAGCTGCCAGCAGATGTGATCCACTGACACAAGGGGCTAAATCAAGAAACAGAAGAGGAGCCACAGTATGAGAGAGGCAGTGCAGTCCTATGACGGCAACTATCCCTCAACCCCAGAAAACAAGGAGACAGAAAGAACAGGTGAAAAAGTCTCTAGATTTGATCAATGACTTATACATATAGAGATACTGTACTGACATCATTAATATGTGTAACTAACATTTTAAAACACAAAAGTAGAGTTAGTGTAGTAATCATCACTCTTGCATGATTTCAGGAAACACTTTTTTTTTCTTCAAAAGGTTAGAAAGCAAATGGTCTTTTGTTTTTTTTTTTTTGTTTGGTTTTGGTTTTTGGTTTTATAGATGGTACAGCATCACTGTACTTTCAACTCTGGCATTCAAGGGCAAAACCAGCCTTCAATGTTGTGTATGTGGTAACTCTGCTCTAATAAAGCTCTTTGCTAAGAGGGAAGCAGGAGCGCTTTGACCCACAGGTCATTGCTTGCTAAGTCCTGTTTTAGATAATTGAGTCAAGGTATGATTTATTAGGACCCTTATCAAACAAAAAGCCAGGAAACTTTCAGCTCCATGGAGACACATTTTTCAAATAGCACAAACATAGACAGACAGGCAGATAGATAATTGTACACATTATGTGATCTTAATGCAATCACGTTTATGTAAATGTTGAGTATTCATAATATAAGGGACTTGGAAGGCAGAACTCATGTAGTGATGGTAGAAATAGCATGAAAAATTAAGTCATACCCTGAGAGAGGAATCAGAAAGGTGAAGCCCCAGCATGAAAATAAAGAAGCCATGATCAAACCAGATCCATGTCAGAACTTGTCACCAACAAGGTGTTCAGGGATAGAAGAGTTAGCTCTGGGGAGAGAAGAATGGGGGAATGGCATATGGTTTGAACAGTGTCTTCCTGAGCTCCTCCATGTTTTCTTTCAGGCCTTCTCAGAGCACACCCTCCAGGCTGGATGTAACACTCTAGCTCTATGCCATATACATCCTCAAGATGGAGGGTCGTCATAGGACATGAGGCATAATGACATACATACATGTGCTGAGTACAGGTAGAATTTGGGGCAGGGAGAAAAGAAGAAAAGTCCCTGGACTTGGAGTGGCCCTCTACATTGTCACATCCTAGTATGATAGTCCCCAGGATATTTGACAATGAATTTGTTAAGTCAGAACAACAGTCAGTTCTATCTCATCATTTCTTAATTTGACTTATAAATCTTACTTGTGCAGATTCTTGTCCCAGACAAGCAGTGACCAAGTTCACATGTTACTTCTGTCTTCATTGGTGGGGGCCCAGCCTGCAGCTGCTGAATCAGAAGGAGCAACTAGAAAGAACCCTGAGAAAGCTCTGGGAAAATTTTTTTATAAAGATGCATCCCAGTATCTATATGACCTTGACTTTGCTGTCTAGTTCATTGCTGTGACACTCTCTCTACCCATTGACAGAAATGGGAACCGAGGTAGATTATATCAATAAAACTCCCCAGCCGGGGCCATGAAACATCCCTGAGTCTGAGGATAGATGTGTCAAGTGCCTGATCAAAGGAAGGATGCTTAAGGAAGCCTTGTATAAATTCCAAGGGCACAGGGAGCTGCATCCAGCAAAGCCTAAAAAAGGGTCTGTGTAAACAGAGCTAGATGCATGCCCTTCACGCCTGTGCCCCTCTCTAGCTACAGTTCAGGAGCTAGACCTGTGCCTCTCTCGATGAGCTGGTGGTTTGGGGAAAGCCAGTTTCTGCTAGGGTACAGTAGATTCAGGTGGCTGCTTGTGGAAGGTTTCTCCTCTCAGAGCTGGACACCACTTCTGTTTGTGCCTTCTACTTTCTGTTTAGCTTCCTGCAGTCTCTTTAGTCAGTCACTCTGATTTCAGTAGGAGTTTGGGTAATCTCCATGATAAACTGCTTTACCCAGAACCTCAAAGAACTCATTTACACATCTGGATCTTCTGTTAAGGAACTGGCAAAACCGATGTTCAGTATCACTGGGGAAATTAAAGTGGAGGAATACAAAGTATCTCACACGAATTCCAACAGCCAACCAGGGAGTAAATGGAAGTGAGGACGGTGGGCCCTGTGAACTCTTCATAGCACCTGGCTGGGAGCCAACACTCCTGAACAGCCAGCAGCATTTGTCCCTGTCCTATCTCTGTAAGAGTGTTGACCTAGTTTCCTGTATGATTGCTAGGGACAGAAGTGGTAATAAGAGATCAGAGTTTTACTCAAGTATTTCACAGAACTCAAGAGGGCTGGGGATTCAAACCAAGTCACACAGTCTATGGCATTCAGCAGTATCCCTTTACTAAATTATAAAAGGGACTGTGGCACCTTGTGTTAAGGACACAGAAATTCACAGGTGGAGCTGGTAAACTGCCTCCCACTGTTTGGAACATAGGCCTAACAAGCTGGCTTTTGGCTGCTTTGCCCATTTCCAAGCAAAACCAGAAAAAGATTATGCAACACTAGGCACTCCTGGAAGTGTACTCCTTTTTTTTTAAATAAATTTTCATTTAAATTAAAAACAATCTTATTTTATATACCAACCCCAGTTCCCTCTGCCTCCAGTCCTCACGTGCCTCCCACACACCAACCTCCTCATCCCACCTTCCCCCATCCACTCCCCAGGGAGGGTGTGGACTTCTTTACCCAACCCCCAGTATGAACAGAAGGGAACTGCTTGCCAAGAGTGAAGAGCAGAGAGGAGGCCTCAGTGCAGTCCCATCTACTGCCATGACGAACAACCAGGAACTATGGAGTACTCAAATATAACCAACGTCACTGAGGGGCTGATTCCTAAAAGCTTGCACTACTTTGCAGTTTATAAAACCACTCTTGGGCAGTGACCTGTCCTCTGTCCACTGCACGTCTAGGTGATAGATGTAAACAATGGTGCATTGAGTAGACTCTGCCTTTGTCATTCTTTGAATTTTAGTCCCATTCCTGAAAATTCAGATTCAGTTCCTTTCAGATGACAGAACAACTAACCATGTCCTAGCCATCTGCTGCAGAGCAGGTGTGCTGACTGATAAGTTAGGCAGAATGTGAACCCACAAAGGGTGTTGGAGCATGTGTGTGTGTGTGTGTGTGTGTTTGTCTGTGTGTGTGTTGTGTCTCTTTGTGTTTCTGTGTGTGTGTTGTGTCTCTGTGAGTGTATGTGTGTATGTGTCTGTGTATGTGTGTCTGTGTGTGTTGTGTCTCTGTGTGTGTCTGTGTTGGGTCTCTGTATATGTGTGTATGTGTCTGTGTGTGTGTTGTCCTGACACAGTGCCCTGATCAAAGAGAGAAGGTGTGAAAAATTCATAGAAAGCATGAAGTGTTGGGAAATATTTGTTACCAGGATGAATAGTAATTGTCATGGTGACCTAGTTTTGTCTCTTTCACCATTTGTATCCCATGTCATTGTCATATCCCTTTGGTGAAGCAATCTTCAGTGCAGAGAATTACAACTAGACTGGGAAAGGAGGATTCAAGTGAGAATGCCTGACAGCTGTTATAAGACTTGGAGAATATAAATCTCAGTCCCTAGAGCTCCCATCATTGTGGATAACAGTGTATGCGTCCCAAAGTCTCTGCCTCCTCCTCCTTTACTTCTGTTAGCTCCACGGCAGCTATTCTTTCTCAGGGCAGCTGGCAAGTTTTCCTTTTGCTTTTCTTTTAATTCTTATCTCTTTGTGTGTGTGTGTGTGTCTGTGTGTGTGTGTGTGTGTGTGTCTGTGTCTGTCTATCTGTCTGCCTATGCCTGTCTGCCTAAGTCTGTGCCTGTGTGTGTCTCTCTGTGTGTCTGTGTGTGGTGTGTGCGTTTGCTGGGGATTGAATCCAGGGACTCAGGGAGTGTATATCAGCGCTCTACTTCTGGACTTTAGTCACATCTCCTTTCATCTTTGAAGACATTATTTGAAAGAATTTCTTCTAATTCCTTAAGATCAAAATATATTAAGCCCTTCATGAAAAAAATAAAAGCAGGGATATGTAGGTGACCCAAAGATCCTCATATTTTAAGTACTTAATGACATGATGTGAGCTTAAAAGCACCAATTAGGTAAGAGGTCCTTGGCCTGTGACTTTAGAAAATTTAAGGTGAAAGATTCAGGTTTGACATTTTTCATTGCACTAGTTAGGTCTCTTTGCAAGCTACTTTCTTTTAAATTCCAGTATTCAGTCTAAAGCTTAGCAGGTGTGGTTAGTAATTTTTATGCTAATGTGAAACCTACTGTAACATACTTGCTGGAATAACTGGAGGGATAAAGGACTCACGTTGACTCTAAATTCTCAGTCCGTGTTTGCTTGGTGCTGTTTATGGGGTGAGTAGACATTATGGTGGTGGGAGCCCATGGCAGGGGCAGTCCTTCATGTCTTGGAAAACAGGTAACTGCATGCAACAGGAGGAGGCCAAAGATGAGAGGGCAACAAGGACTGCAAATACCATGGTATAATTTTCTAGCTAGGCCCCATAGCCAAAAGTTTAACAACCTCATAAAACATACCACATCTGGAGACTAGATATCAAAACATGAATTAGCTGGTTCATTTTATGTTCCAACCACAATAGCAGACATAACATAAGTGAGAAGTGCGTGTTTCATATGCAACATCCATTCTGGCATCCTCTTGTTGGCATACTAGGAACAAGGAATGGAGTCTGTGGTCTGTTTTGTTGTTGCTCTCCATGAATAACATGTTCTTTTTGATTACTTTGGACCACACTTCTAACAAAGTCATCATCTTCTATACTTGTCTTAATGAACTACCAGGGCTGCAGGGTTCCCAGCCCACTATGCTTCTATATCTATCATCATAGCCTCAGAGGTTTTCCACCAGTAAATGCATCGACATCCTCAGGATAGCAACAAAATGAAATGTGTTGCTTCTGTCACAGTCTAGCTACCAGGTCAGAACCAGCTGACTGCCTACTGATTTCTGTGCCCCTCATCTGACAGAGTTGGACTCCATCTTAGACTCAGGACTGGATTTTTTCTTCCTTTTGTTTATGTCCAGGAATGTCTTCAAAATCCAGCAGTTGCCTAATAGAGAACACAGTGGCCACTTTAGTGAGCTCCTTCTCCAGTATAGAGGACAATGCAGTACCTGTAGGAAACAGCTCTGAGTGAGGCTAGTGGAGACAGAAGAGGAATCAGAGAAATCCAGATCCTTCATTACATTCAAGACAGCCTGAATCTGGACATCGTTCTCACACCTGGAGCTAGAGGAACGCCAGCACACTAAGTAAGCTGGCAGTGGAATCATGAATCTGCATCTCTAGCCCTTGTCATGCTCATGCTCTGGGCCTGAAAGCTACCACTGGAGTCCAGTGGGTAGTTTCATTGCTTTTGGGTAACTTATTACATAACTCAGAAAGGATACTGTGTGATTGCTTGAAGATTACCCTGTGAGTGTCAAGACTGGGAAACACAGAGTTAGTTTCAGGCTGTATGTCCCAAACTAATCTTTATAATATGCCATTATATTAGTCATGGCTTCATTATCACAGTCTTGCTACGTAAATAGGAGTATCAGTGTCTTTCTCTAAACCTCCCACACAGGGAATCTTACTCTTTGAACTCAACCACAGAGTCCCTTCTCAAACCCTGAACTCTTAGCTGTTTCCAAATTACCCCATGATCTTATTTTGGTTTTGGATCCTTTGCTCCAGGATAGGCAATATTCTTCCATTTCAGGTCTCACATCTCTTCCCTCCTGACTGCCCTGAGGTGATGTCTTTCATAGACATTTTGTCTTGTCCTTTCAGAAATGTCATAACTCCTAACACCTGTGTGCCCAGTGATGGTTTGGATTCTGTGACTGAACCACAAGCTAACCTCCATCCTAGGCATGGTGTTTGCTTGCTATCTGCCTGAACTGTTGTGCATACGGAAGTCCTTACACTTGGAGGTAAATTCATTTCTCTTCCCAGGGATGAACCTTCATTCTGTAGAATCTGACCCAGAGGTAAAGGCATGACCAAAGAGGCTGACATTTCATCATCTAATGGAAAAATGAAACATCCTCCTCTAGAAGCAAGTACAGTGCTGAGCCTTTGGTACCTCATCTAATATCCACAGTAATTCCAAGGGTTCTAAGTAGCCATGCCAGAAGGGAGGGGTGGTGATGCATTTTGTCTCCTATTTGTGTCCCTTCCATATAAAATCCATGTCAGTGCCCAGAAACAGGACTGAGGACTGGTTTCCTTGTCTTCCAGGTATAACTATAGGGTTGAATTTTTCCTCTGCTCTTTAAAATGTGATGGCTGTGCTTGTCTACTGACCATACTTTGCCTTAATGACTCTCTAACACACAGGATCTTGCCTGGCCCAGAACCAAAATTCTATGGATTTTATGTCCCAAAGTTCACTCTCAACTAATGAGGGACAAACATACTTGAATAAATGAATGTTGCAGAGATTCTAAGGTGCTGTTGATGTGGGTTTTCAGAGATCTCAGTGGTATTAGGCACAACTGGCCACATCGGCAGCGGTATCACCAATTTTGTTTTGGGAAATCCAACTGAAGGCATGCTCATCAACACTCACATTGGAGTGTGATTCCCATGTTGAGAAGCATGTGAGCTTTAACAGAAAATTCAATTGTGAGAAGACTGAAAATACTGCCACAAATACCTTGCTATCTCTCAAGAGATTGGATAGAAAGAGTTGGCTTCTCAGGATCAGGTTAATACTCAAGAGTAGGTGGTTATAAGATAAGGCTGCCCTTGATTAAGCAAACCTCTTTCCCTTATAACTTCCTCAGTTTCAGTTATTCTGTTATAAAAACAGACAACAAACTATATTTATATGTGAATATTTACTCCTTATACCACTTTGCATCTCAGTGTCCAATTATCATGGGTCTGAGTGAAAAGGGGCAGTAAAGGACATCATTTCTGTGGCCTTCCACTAAAGTTAGTATCAATGAACCAGGACGCTGCTTAGATATATTGTGTTTAGTCTCTTTCATGGCTCATATCTCTCTGGAATCTAAGTATATTAGTAAACTGACAATGAAAACTGTACATGCAAATTATAAATATTACATATAATTTGTAGGTATTCTTTTTTCTCTCTCACTTTTACTTTATTTTTAAAACAATTTTATTTTACATACTCATCTCAGTTTCCCTGACTTACTGAACATATAAATGAATTGAGGCCGAGATTAGAAAAGACTGGTCCATATCAGCCCTTTAGCATGTGGACAAGACCCAGTTATTTTCAGCATCATGTCGCTGTCCTGATTCTTCCTTCCTCCAAGTTCTTAAGATAAATGAGGTGGTATTATGCTTGGGATAAATTTATTACATTTTATTGATCGTAAGGAATAAACGTGCTTTGAGCCCAGCTCCTCCATTCAGCATGAACTTGCAGCTCCTGCACAGCACAGAACTCAGCTGCTCTGTCAGAAGGGCTCCATTATCTTGCTATTATGATGCCACCCACATCCTTGCCTCCTCCCCAGTTAATCTGACAGGCATGCTCTACACCAAACCTTGCTTCATTACCCCAGCTCTTAGCTGTGATCAAATGCATTTTCAGGGTGCTTTTCTCACCACCTTTCAGCCATCCTCACATTTTCTGCTCTTCTGGGGCTGTATTTTTTAATTTCAAACTAAGTTAGTCTCTGCTATTTACAACTCTACTGCTTGGCTCCTAGCTACAACACCTAGAATGTATTTTCCTTGCCACAGTGAAGGCCAGACCACAGTCTGAGGAGCCTCAGGTTTTATTTAGTTTTTTTAACTATCTCTGAAGCACTTTTTCTCTAAATTCTTCTTTTCTCCAAGAATATAAGCCAAGCTTTGGTGTCAAGTGACTTCTTTTCCAAAAAAAAGTATATGATTTTAATGAGTAAATGACTAATACCTGTTTCATGCTATCATTGTTAAGGTTTTTGTTTAGATCTGCATTTTTCTGATAACATGTATAGAGATTTGCTTCTCCTTAGACACGCATGTGACTAGTGGCACCTGATGGGACAGGTAAGCATAGTCGTACACAGAATTAATCCTCATGGCAAAGGAAGGGCAGATGTAGGTGGTCCTTTCCAAGGGTGAGGATGCCCAAGACTGGGATACATGTAGTAGTGATTCTACAATGTGAAACATCTGGAGAATAGCATCTATGTGACCCGGGGCCTTTACATCATGCCAAGTGATACAGCATGAATGGAACCTCAGCCCACAGAGTGGCTATGATTGAGATCTTGTATGTGCCTTAAAGGCCTAGACATTAAGGCTTGGTTCAAAGCAACCTACCTATAAAACTACTTGATGGGAGGTGGTAAAACTTCTGATAGGTGCAATCTGGCAGAAAGAAGGGAATGTTGGGATCTAAGTTCCTCCTCTTTCATTCTTTTCATTTCCTACTTCTTAAGAAGTGAGTTCCCTCCCCTGTGTCAACACTCCCACCTTGTAATGCCTTAAGATAGATCAAAAGGCAATAAGACAATGAAACCCTGAAAACGTCTCTTATTTTGTTACAATGATGAATTGCTGACCAACACCAGAACTTGAACATGCTGTATAGGCTTTGGAATTTAGTAGTCCTGCCACACCAGAGGTTCCCGAAGCCTCTCAGAATTCATGGTCCTTAGAGCTCAAGTGCCAAGCACCTAGTTAATTAGATTATGCTTGAACTTCTCAAGAGGCTTTTGTCCTTCCTTACCTGGGCATCACTTTGCTACAAACCAGGCTGACACTAATGAACAACCAATTAGTCCTGGTTGATACTCAGAAAAGAATGTGATAAATTTTAGGTTCAAATATTCTTCTTTTCTCAACATATCCTTTGATTTCATCTTGGTCCTTCAGTACGGCTCTATTGAGGGGGTAATATCTTTAAGAGATGAGGTCTAGTGAGAGATTGTTATACCCCCCACATACATACCTTTCCAGCTGTTCATATCGCCATGCAATATATACTCTGTATACTCAATCCACCATCTATGATACCAGCCACATAAATTCCTCACTGGATCCCAGTTCAGGCTAGTTCTTGTTCCTCTCATGTTCCTTGTGAACTCAGACTGAAATCTAAGTCTGGTAATTAATTGAACCATGTTAAAAGAGACTGGAGGAAGAAATAGATATGTAGATGTCAAAATGATATCCAAATGAAGAAAGAAATGAGTAGAAAGCTTTAGGGAACCATCTGAAATTGACAGTTACTTTGTGATTCTACTCTTCTAAATTGTGAGGTTTTAGTGATCATATCTGTGGGTAGAAATTGGAGGATAGGAGCCGAAAAAAGGAACATGACTTCAGAGAATTAAAAATAATGCCTAGTCCTTAATTTAAGTATTTGCTCATGCACTTTGCTCTAGATAAGAAGAAAGTCCTGAAGGAACTTTTTTTGTTTTGCTTTGGTAGTCTCCCTATGCAACCTAAGCTGGCTTTGAATTTTTGGTCTTCCTATCTCATCCTCCCAAGTTCTGGGGCTGTGACTATGTACCATCACAATTCAGCTGTTCAGGAGATTTTGGAGAACAGGAAATCCAAAACATCAAATAACTGGATGCCTCAATGAGAGCTCAAAGAGAGGACTCTTAAAATGCGGTCCCTTATTGTGATGGTTTCTTAACCAGAACCAGAAAGAGAACATATCATGTTTTTGATTTGTGAAATGCAATATAAATACATTTGGCTCTTTTCTCAAAAGAATGGCATTGGATTTTTTTAGACTTTATATTTATGTTACCTTTTGAAAATTGTCTTCCCACGCTACCTGACAGCTATTTAAAAAATGGTAACATCAGGTGCTAGAGATCAAAGCAAGATGTCTTTGTGAATCCTTTTTGTCTTAATTTGCTTTCACATGCTGTGATAAATTCCATGACCAAAAGCAACTTAAGAGAAAAAGGATTATTTGTCTAGCACTTCCCACATTAATAGTGCATCATGGAGGAAGGCCAGGGCAGGAACTCAGGGCAGGAACCTGGAGGCAGAAAGTAAAGCAGAGGGCATAGAAGAATTCTGTTTACTGGCTTGATGTCCAGACAAACATGTAAAATGAAAAATAATTTTTAAAAGGGAAAAAGGAAAGAAAAAGAAATATATACAAGCTAACATTAAACTATTGTGTAGCTCCCAAGATCATATACCCAGTGGCAGCACTATCAATTCTAACCAAGAAAATGCTCCCACAGACTTGCATATTGTTCCAGGTGAGAGGCAATATGAGCTCCATGACAGGTCTTTTTCTCAAGAAATGACTACATTAAAGTCTCATTCAAACTAGAAAATATGCTTTTTTAAAATCATTTTTTATTTTAATTTTAAATAGCTTGTTTTACATGTCAATCCCAGTTCCCTCTCCCTCCCCTCTTCCCGCACTCCCCTTCCCCCTCCCACCCTATTGCCAAATCCTTCCACATAGGGGATATCTAGAGTCTGTCATTTTACTCTTGGTAGGGTCAAGGCACTCCCCTAAGAGTCCAGGCTGAGAGAGCATCTCTCTTTGTGCTATAGGCACATGAAGAGAGTTTGTATACCAGGGATAGACACTGATCCACAGCTCAGGGCCCCATAGATTGCCCAGGCCTTCTCACTGACACTCACATTTGGAGGGTCCAGATCAGTCCCATGCTGGCCTCCCCACTGTCGGTCTGGGGTCCAAGAGCACTCCCCTGTTCAGATCAGCTGTCTCTGCTGGTTTTGCCAGCCCATTCTTTGCCAATTTGTCCATCACTCCTCTCTGTCACTGGGTTCCTTGGGTTCAGTTCAGTGCTTAGTTGTGTGTTTGCCTCTGCTTCCATCAGTCACAGGATGAAGGCTCCCGGATGGTTATAGACATCAAGTTCATTATCAGGAATGGGCATTCGAGGTGGTCCCTCCACTATTGCTTAGCTTGCCAATTGATGTTATACCTTTAGATCACTCGAGGTCACTCTGGTGCCTGATCTGTCTTCGATCCTATGATTCCCTCTTCCCCCTATTCTACCCCCACCCCCTCAACTTCCTGTTCCGCCATGACCAACTCCCTTCCTCTTTACCCCCTCTATTATTTCCAGGTCCCACTCCCCCCTTCCCCTCGCCATGTTCCCCATCCATTCAGAGGCTCTTGTCTCCATCCTCTTCTCTTGGGTACTATGCATATATGCATATCTTTTAGGTTCTTTCCTGTTTCCCAGACTCTCTATCTGTGGAAGTGCAGACTGGCACTATCCTGATCCATATCTAAAATCCATATATGAGTGAGTACATACCATGTTTGTCTTTTTGCGACTGGGTTACCTCACTCAGGATGGTTTCTTCCAGTGCTATCCATTTCCCTGTGAATTTCAAGATAACATTGTTTTTTTTTCTGCTGAGTAATACTCCATTGTGTAAATGTACCACATTTTCTCTATCCACTCTTCAGTTGAGGGGCATCTAGGTTGCTTCCAGGTTCTGGCTATTACAAACAATGCTGCTATGAACATAGTGGAGCAGATGCCCTTGTTGTATGAACCTGCCTCATTTGGATAAATGCCTAAGAGTGGAATTGCTGGGTCTAATGGTAGATTAATTCCCATTTTCCTGAGGAATCTCCATACTGATTTCCAAAGAGGCTGTATGAGTTGGCATTCCCACCAGCAGTGGAGGAGTGTTCCTCTCTCTCCACATCCTCTCCAGCATAAATTGTCTTCGGTGAAACCCTACAAACTCATGGAGATTGAACAATGCACAATTGCACCATCCCTGGGTAAAGGAACAAATAAAAAAAGAAATTAAAGACTTCCTCGATTTCAATGAGAATGAAGACACAACATACACAAACTTATGGGACACTTTGAAAGCAGTGCTGAGAGGAAAGTTTATAGCACTAAGTGCCCACATGAAAAAACTGGAGAACAGTCATACTAGAGAATTAATAGCACAGCTGAATGTTCTAGAACAAAAAGAAGCAAACTCCCCCCAGGAGGAGCAGACACCAGGAAATAATCAAATTGAGGGCTGAAATCAATCAAGTAGAAACCAGAAAAACACTGAGAAGAATCAATGAAACAAAGAGTTGGTTCTTCGAGAAAATCAACAAAATAGACAAACCTCTGTCCAAACTAACCAAAAGACAGAGAGAGAACATGCTAATTAACAAAATCAGGGATGAAAAAGGGGACATAACAATGGACTCTGAGGAAATCAAGAGAATCATCAGGGCATACTTTGAAAATCTGTACTCCACAAAATTTGAAAATTTAAAGGAAATGGACAATTTCCTGGATAGATATCACTTGCCAAAACTAAATCAAGAACAGATAAATAATCTAAACAGACCTATAACCCCTAATGAAATAGAAGCAGTCATCAAAAGTCTCCCAAACAAAAAAGTCCAGGCCCAGATGGCTTCAGTGCAGAATTCTACCAGAAATTCAAAGAAGAGCTCATTCCAATACTCGTCAAAGTATTCCACACAATAGAAGCAGGAGGCTCACTGCCAAACTCTTTCTACGAGGCTACAATTACCTTGATACCCAAGCCACACAAAGACACAACTAAGAAAGAGAACTATAGACCAATTTCCCTCATGAACATTGATGCAAAAATACTCAATAAAATACTTGCAAACCGGATTCAAGAACACATCAGAAAAATCATCCACCATGATCAAGTAGGCTTCATTCCAGGAATGCAAGGATGGTTCAACATTAGAAAATCTATCAATGTAATCCACCATATTAACAATCTGCGAAAGAAAAACCACATGATCATCTCAATAGATGCTGAAAAAGCCTTTGACAAAATCCAGCACCCCTTCATGATAAAGGTCCTAGAGAGATCAGGGATAACAGGAACGTACCTGAATATAATTAAAGCAATATACAGTAAACCAACAGCTAACATCAAACTAAATGGAGAGAAACTCAAAGCAATTCCTCTAAAATCAGGAACAAGACAAGGCTGTCCACTCTCTCCATATCTCTTCAATATTGTACTTGAAGTTCTAGCTACAGCAATAAGACAATAAAAGGAGATAAAGGGGATGCAAATAGGAAAAGAAGAAGTCAAACTTTCACTATTTGCAGATGATATGATAGTTTACATAAGTGACCCAAAAAACTCCGCAAGGTTACTCCTAGAGCTTATAAACACCTTCAGCAATGTGGCAGGATACAAGGTAAACTCAAAAAATTCAGTGGCCCTATTATATACAGAAGATGAAGTGACTGAGAAAGAAATCAGAGAAACATCACCTTTTACAATAGCCAAAAACAGCATCAAATATCTGGGGATAATGTTAACCAAGGAAGTGAAGGACCTGTATATCAAGAACTTTGTGTCTTTGAAGAAAGAAATCAAAGAAGATACCAGAAAATGGAAAGATCTCCCATGCTCTTGGATTGGTAGGATCAACATAATAAAAATGGCAATCTTGCCAAAAGCAGTCTACAGATTCAATGCAATCCCTATCAAAATTCCATCACAATTCTTCAAGGACCTGGAAAGAACATTAATCAACTTTATATGGAAAAACAAAAGGCCCAGGATAGCCAAAATATCCCTATACAACAGAGGAACTTCAGGAGGCATCACCATACCTGACTTCAAGCTCTATTATAGAGCTATAGTCCTGAAAACAGCTTGGTATTGGCACAAAAATAGGCAGGTAGACCAATGGAACCAAGTCGAAAGCCCTAATTTTAACCCACACACCTATGAACACCTGATTTTTGACAAAGAAGCTAAAACTGTACAGTGGAAAAAAGAAAGCACCTTCAACAAATGGTGCTGGCATAACTGGGTACTGGTATGCAGAAGACTGCAGATAGATCCATGTTTATCGCCTTGTACAAAACTTAAGTCCAAATGGATCAAAGATCTCAACATACATCCAGCCACACTGAAACTTTTAGAAGAGAAAGTGGGAGATACTCTTCAACGAGTTGGTACAGGAGACCACTTCCTAAACATTACACCAGTGGCACGGGCACTGAGATCGACAATTAACACATGGGACCTTCTGAAACTAAAAAGCTTCTGTAAGGCAAAGGACACAGTCAAAAAGACAAAAAGGCAGGCCACAGAATGGGAAAAGATATTCACTAACCCTACATCTGACAGAGGGCTAATCTCCAAAATTTACAAAGAACTCAAGAAACAAGTCTCCAAAACACCAAAGGATCCACTTGAAAGGTGGGGTACAGAGCTAAATAGAGAATTCTCAGTAGAGGAGGCTAAAATGGCCAAGAGACACTTAAGAAAGTGCTCAACATCCTTAGCCATCAGGGAAATGCAAATCAAAACAACTCTGAGATACCATCTTACTCCTGTCAGAATGGCTAGAATTGAAAATATGCTTTTTTAAAAAAAAAATCAGCTTGATACAAGCTAGATTCATCTGGGCAGAGGAAATCTCAATTGAGAAAATGCCTCCCCCAGATGGCCTGTAGGCAAGTCTATAGGAGCATTTTTTCTACTAATAATAGTTGTGGGAGTGTCCATCCCACTATGGGAATGAGATTAAACCACTCATCTTCTTGGATGTAAGTGAGGTAGAGCCCAGATGCCAGTTGATTCTTTGTGAACACTTTTCTCTTGGCCACCTCCTTTCCTTCCCTTCTTGCCTCTTCCTTCCTTCCTTTTCTCTTCCTCTGCCTGTCTACCCATCTGTACCTACTTCCCCACTCTGTGAGCATGAGTCAATGGGATACCTTCTAAAGAAGTACTGAGGCAATCACATTTATCTCAAGTTCTTTTCTGGGGAGTACAACCAAGACAGACACACAAATTGTCACATCAACATTGGCCTTCCAAGAAAGCTTAAAGATAGGAAACAGGTAAGAAGATGCAGCTGCATGTATAATGCAACATTTCAATCTGATTGAAAGCAAACAGTCTGAAATGAAATGGCCACAATTGTAGTTAAATGACATTCATTCAAATGCAAAGAAATTAAACACCAGAAATTGAGTCTGCTTTATGAACATAAAATCAAGTCCCATCTGGCAAACAGCACAGGTTTCAAAACAGTGCTGGTCCTTGGAATGGATTGAATTCTCAGGATTGGACAGAAGGGTGAGGTACAGTAAGCCCACATCATGGGTACAGAGTGGGGGGTTCACATCTGAGAAAGACACAGTCCTCAATCTCACCCTTCCAAACATGTGCTATGACTGCAAAATGTTCCTTCATGAACAAATAAGCCCTGTCCCCAAACCTGGACTGCTCTGTGAACACTTTTTTTCTATCAGGAGCTCATCTTAACCAGGAATCTCAAAGCTAAGAAAGTACCAGGGCTCATGTTCTCTGCCCAGCACTGGATGGACTATTTTGGGTGCATTTGAAAGTGAAGCTAAAACCAGCATTGTGAAGTTGCTTTTCCTAGAAAGGACAGACTCCTCACTTGGACCAATCAGAGAGGATAAATGGCTGGCTTCCCTCCCTTCATTTTGTGACTTTCTGTTCCCTTTATTTTGAAGTTACCAAAGTAAATGATTGTCCTCAATCTTTCCTCTTGAATTACCTTGGATTTCTGACTTCTGGAACAGCAGATCCTCACAAGACATTACTCTGTTCCACTCCTCCCTCCCTCCCTCTCTGTCTCTGTCTCTGTCTGTCTGTGTGTCTGTCAGTCTCTCTCTCTCTCCCTCTCTCTCTCTCTCACTCACACACACACACACACACACAGAAATAGAGAGAGAAAAATATAGAGAGAGACTGATGCACACATGATCATGGATGCTTGTCCATAAGATCAAGACTGCACTGGAGAGCAGAAGAGATCAACTTGTAGGAACCAAATTGATTAGTTCAAGAGACGACCGTCTTGCTGAACCAGAGCTGCTACAATTGATCAGTGGGACAAAACCCTAAACAAGATTGTTTAATTGTACACATATTTTGTAAAGCACAAGTTCTTTCTCTATTCAAATCTGGAGTTCATTTGAGCTACCAGAATCCATTGTTTGTTCCTGTTCAATGTATTGCCCCCTCTCCTCTACTTTTCACTATTCCTTGTAGGAGGAAGTCTGTATGCCACCATTAACCATGTGACTTACTAGAAGCGCATACAGATGAGGTAATAAAAGGGCGGTTTACCACACCGCTAACCACACCCACTTTAGGCATGACTAAAGACGTATACGGCCAGACGTAAAGACGTATACGTACGTAGGCGGTGAACTACATCACTAGCCAGGCCCACTTTTGGGCATGGCTAAGGGGTGTTACGGGGGAAGGTATAAAAGACAGCACACAGGAAGTCTCGGTCTCTTTTCCCGGAGTTCGGCTTCCGGTTCAGCAGCAGAAAACCTCTTGGCTCATCTGGGTTACTTGTTTGGTATCTTGTGAGTAATTTCTACAATAAATACTTAGTTTTACTTTCAGTAAGTGTGTGTCGCTTATCGTTACAGTGTCATTTGGAGCTACAATTCCTCTTGTAGTTAATTGTTGTTTTGAGAGTAATGGCCAAGCCTAGCTTGTTGGAACTTTCACAGCCTGGGCTTGTGCCTTCCAAGTCTTTGGTTACAAGGTAGGCTTTCTGTCATCTATGCTTACCTATCTCCTTACTTTGTGGACCCCAAGTCTACTCTGCTGAACTACAATGTTTGTGATCTTTTCACCACTCTTCAAATCCCCCTTTCTTTATTTCTAAACATTACTGATATGATTAAGATTTGTAATATAAACATTGAGGGATAATAGCAGTAGGTTGGACTAGAAAAAAAGATAATATAGAGAAGTGTTGTAAGGTATTTGATTACACTGTGTAAAGATTTGCCACTTGATTGGTTTAATAAAGAGATGAATGTCCAATAGCTATGCAGGATCTCTAGGCACAGAGGACACAGGGAAGAGGAAAGGCAAAGAACCCTGAGAGGCAGAGCAAAAAGGATGGCCACAACAGAGATGAGATAATAAAGCCTCAAGGCAGAAAGTTAATTAATAGAAATGAGTTAATTTAAGTCATAAGAGCTAGATAGAAACAATCCTAAGCCAAGATTTCATAATTAATAATAAATCTCTGTGTCATAATCTGGGCCTGGCTGGCAAGACAAATAATCTGCCAACAACAAAGAACAACCAAGTGAGGAAGCAGTCATTTTGGCTTAGGGCTTAAGGATATAAAGTCCATAATGGCAAGGATGGTGTGATGGAGGGAGTAACATCTGTCTGAGGTGTCCAGAAGCTGTTTGCTTACACCTTGGTGAGTCAGAAATTAGAGAAGGATTGGAGCCAACCACATTCAGAGTAATATTTTCTTTCTTTGTTAATTCTCTCTGGGCACAACCTCACAGACAAACTCAAAGGTGTGCTTCGTCAATATTCCAGGAATTTCTTAATCATATTAACCATCATAATTATTTAAAACTCTTAGCTCTAAACCACAGGCATCACCTAAGACTTGTCTTTTGAGAAAACAAAAAAATTTCAAGTTAGCTATTTCTCATTTTCAATATTTCACTAAATTTAAAATTAATTTCTTTATTCAAGTTTTGGTAGAAATTTACCCATTAAAATGAAGACATTTTTCAAATGTATTATCCCAAAATTTAAATTTTCAAAAGCAAATTATAGGATTAAAAAATCAAATCATGTGCATCATTTGTATTCTTATCCCTGAATGTGGTTACCCAGGCTGGCCTCAGAACCTCAGTTCCCCTCCCACTGTCATATGAATGCTTGGATTACGGGGATCTACAAGTCTGGTGTGGTCTTTGGTGCCCTGGCCCATTCTTCCTCTGAAGCTAGAACCTGACTCCTTAACTGTATCTTCTTTCTCTCTATCTGTTTGCATATAAATCTATTCATCGGTAACCATTTGTTTGTTTGGTTGTTTGCTTTTTTTTTCCATGCCAAAGTTTCCCCTCCCTCCCCTCCTCCTAGTTCCTCCCTGTCCAACCCTCCCCACCACATCCACTCTTCCTCCACTGTTTCTCTTCAGATACAGGCTTCCCACGGGTATCAGCCAGCTATTGTAGATCAAGTTTTAGTGAGAATATGAACCTCCTCTTCTATTAAGACTGAATGAGGCAATACAGTAGAAGGAATAGGTCCCAAAATCAGGCAACACAGTCAGAGAGAGCCCCTGCTCTCGCTATTATTAGTCTCATATGAAAACCAAGTTATACAACTGTAACATAGATGTGGAGGGCCTAGGTCAGTCCCTGGTTGTTGGTTCAGTCTCTGTGAGCTTCTATAACGCCAGGTTAATTGGTTCTGTGGGTTTAACTGTGGTACCTTTGATACCACTGGGGCTATGATACTTCCTCCACTTCTGCAGAATTCCTAGGGATCCAACTAATGTTTGGTTGTGGGTCTCTGCATCTGTTCCTATCAGTTTCTGGGTGTGACCTCTCTGACAGCAGTTGGGCAAGACATCAATTTATGAATATCATTAGGAATTATCTTATGACTTTTTTGTTTTCCTGCTATTCATATTTGGTTCTATCCTAGGTCTCTGGGGTACCCAAAGTCTGTGTCCTGGTCCTCAGGTGTGAGCTCCATCTGAGGTTAAGGGTCTCTAGCTGTGCCAGTCATTAGTTGTTCACTCCCACGATTTCTGTACCATCACTACCCCAGCACATCTTATAGGAGAGACAAACTGTGGTTGAAGGGTCTGTGGCTGGATTGATATTCCATATTCTTCCCTGGAAATCTTGTCTGGTTATAAGAGATAGTCTGGTTAGGCTCCATATCCCCTATTCCTAGGAGTCTTAGCTAGGGTCACCCTCACAGATTCCTAGTCATTTCCATTTCTCTAGCTCATCCCAGAAAGGCCCATGATTCCAGTTGTCTCTCCCAGTACTCTCTCCCTCCATTTTCCCACCATCTGATCCCTCCTGTTCCAACCCCTATTCTCTCTTCCAGTTTGCTCCCTTCCACTGGCATGTCCATTCTATTTCCCTTTCACAGTGAGATTGATGTATCCTACCCACTCCCCTTGAGCCCTCATAGTTACTTAGCTTTTCTGGGTTTGTGGGTAATAGCATTGTTCTCCTTTACTTTACAGTTAATACTGACTAATGACTGAGCACATACCATGCTGGTCTTTCTGGGTCTGGGTTACCTTTCTCAGGATGATCTTTCCTAGTTCAAACCATTTGCCAGTAAATTTCCTGATGTCATTGTTTTTAACAGCTGAATAATGTTCCATTGTGTAAATATACTACATTTTCTTCATCTATTCTTCAGTTACGGGACATCTAGGTTGTTTCTAGTTTCTGGCTAATACAAATAAAACTGCTATGAGTATAGTAATGTGTCCTTGTGATATGGTAGAGTTTCCTTTGGGTACATGTCCAGTAGTTATATAGCTGGATCTTAAGGTAGAATGATTCCCAATTCTCTGAGAAACTGCCATATTGAATTCCAAAGAGTACAAATTTGCACTCTTACATGCAAAGGAGGAGTGTTCCCCTTGCTCCACATCCTCAACAGCATGAACTGTCACTTGTTTTCCATCTCATTGGAAAACATTCTGACAGGTATAAGATGGAATCCCAGTGTACTTTTGATTTGAATTTCCCTGATAAATAAACATGTTGAACATTTCTTTTTAAAAAATTGTTTATTTATTTTATGTATTTGAGTGTTGCATCAACTTTATGTCAGAAAAGGGCATTAGATCCCACTACAAATGGTTGTGAGCCACCATGTAGTTGCTGGGAATTGAATTCAAGACCTCTGGAAGAGCAATAAGTGCTCTTAACTGCTAAGCCATCCGTCCAGCCTCAAATATTTCTTTAAATTATTCTCGGACACTTGAGAGTCCTTCATCCCATTTTTTAATTGGCTTATTTGGTTTTTTGATGTCTAGTTTCTAGAGTTGTTTGGATATTAGTCCCCTGTCAGATGTGGCTATGGCAAAGATCATTTTCCCATTCTGTGGGCTGTCATTTTGTCCTTTTTACAGTATCCTTTGCCTTAGAGAAGCTTTTCAGTTTCACGAGGTCCCATTTACTAATTGATCTTAGTACATGCACGATTGGTGTTCTGTTCAGGAAGCTATTTCCTGTGCCGATGCCTTCAAGGCTATTCCTCACTTTCTCATTTAATGTTCAGTGTATCTGGTTTTATGTTGAGGTCTTTGATCCACCTGGACTTGAGTTTTGTGAAGAGTGATAGATATGACTGGATCTCTTTGAATTCTTATACATGCTGACATTCAGTTATGCCAGCACCTTTTGTTGAAGATGCTTTCTTTTACCATTGAGTAATTTTGGCTTCTTTGTCAAAAATTAGGTCTCCGTAGTCATGTAGATTTACTTCTGTGTCTTCAATTAGACTCCATTGATCAACCTGTTTTTATGTCAATGCCATGGTGTTTTTTTATTGCTATTGCTTTGTAAGACAGCTTGACATCAGGGATGGTAATACCTCTAGAAGTTCTTTTATTGTAAATGATTGTTTTTGCTATCCTGGGTTCTTTGTTTTTATATGAAGTTGAGTATTGTTCTTCAAGGTCTGCAAAGAATTGTGATGAGGATTACATTGAATCTGTAGATTGCTTTTGGTAAGATAGCCATTTTCACTATGTTAATCCTACTGTTCCATGAGGATGGGAGATCTTTCTGTCTTCTGATATCTTCTCCAATTTCTTTCTTCAAAGACTTGAAGTCTTTGTCATATAGGTCTTTCACTTGCTTGGTTAGAGTTACCCCAAGATATTTTATATTGTTTGTGCATATTGTGAAGAATGTTACTTCCCTGATTTATTTCTCTTAGTTAATTTATATTCAGACACTGCACTGAAAGTGTTTATCAGCTGTGGGAGTTCATGGTAGAATTTTGGGGGTCCCTTATATATACTATCATATCATCTGTAAATAGTGATACTTTAACTTCTTCATTTTCAATTTATGTCCACTTGACTTTTTATTGTCTTATTGTGTTATCTAAAACTTCAAGTACTATTTGAGTATCTATGGAGAAAGTGGACAGCCTTGTTTTGTTCTTGATTTTAGTGGAATCCATTTAGTTTGATGTTGACCGTTGACTTGCTCTATATTGCCTTTATTATGTTTACATATGTTCCTTGTATCCATTATCTCTCTAAGACTCCAATCATGAAAAGTTGTGGTATTTTTGTCAAAGACTTTTTCAGAATCCAATGAGGTGATCATGCGGGTTCTTTTCCTTCAGTTTATAAGGTGGATTACATTGACATGTTTTATAGGTATCTGCATATTTGGGTATTTAGAATGTTTAGTTCTAGTCCCTGACTTCTGAATTTGTCTTTGTTTGATGGGTGTTCTGTTCTTTGATTTCTGTTTCTTCTTTGTTTACTAGTTTTTGTGGCCTGGATTTCTGGTGGCTGGCATGACATATGTTCTAGTTGAGGGACCCTGTACAAGTTGGAAATTGGCCTTCTGGTGGTTATCTTGGCCTTTGGTGCAGTCAGGGGATGTGTGTTCTTATGCATCTGAGTAGCTGGAATCTGATCATGCTGGTGTTACTTATGCCTGTTTCAATTGGTGTGGCTTGAGTTGGAGTGGCGGAAGTATGCTGTGGTTGGGAACAGAGTCGAGCAGAGGGGTTGGGATGGGCTGTGGGAAGAGTCTTTGGTCCCTAGATCTGGTCTTGCCTCTGGTAAACCAGAGTCTTCTGCTGAAATTGTTTCTGGAATATGGAGCCCAAGGAAACAGGGTGCAGACTGTAGTTCTTGGGTGGGCTTTAAGGAGTGATAGAGGGTTGTAGGTGATATCCCTAGGACAAGCCTGATCTCTGGCAATGCAGTCAGGGATGTGGGCCAGGGTATGGAGTTCAGGAGGTGGGGCAGTCTGTTTTTTCTTGTTACTATTTATTTATGTATTTATTTATTGCTGACTTTTTATTGATACTCTGTGGATTTCACATCATGCATCCCAATTCCATTCATCTCTCAGTCCCTTCATATCTACTCTCTGCCCTTACAACTTACCCCCCAAATAAAATAAAATTTAATACAAAAGCAAAACACAAACAAGCAAAAAAAGTCTGGTGTTTTGAAAAAAGTCTGTTTTTAATAATATGTATTCACTCATACATGGATATAAAACAAAGGGTAACCAGGCTACAATCCACAACCCCAGAGAAGCTAGGTTAAAAGGGGGATGCTAAGAGGGACACATGAAGGCCCTAGGAAGTGAAAGTAGCTATGATCTCCTAGGTAAACTTGGATGGGGAGGTAGAAGGGTATGGATGAGGTATGGGAACAGGAGGGATCAAGAAGTCCAAGTTGGGGGAGGGACAGAGAGGGAAAGTAATAAAAGAGATATCTTGATAGATGGAGCCATTTTGAGATTAGAGAGAAACATAGTGCTAGATAAATTCTCAGGAATCCACAAGGATGAACCCAGCTAAGACTTGTAGCAATAATGGAGAGCATTCTGAATGGGCCTTTCCCTTTAATCAGATTAGTGACTACCATAATTGTCATCATATCACCTATGTCCAGTAACTGATGGAAGCAGAAGCAGGGAGCCACAGTCAAGCACTGGGCTGTGCTCCTGAAGAGAAGAAGGAAAGACCATATGAACAAGGGAGATCAAGACAATGAGGGAAAAACCACAGAGACAGCTGACCTGAGCTAGTGGGAGCTCATGGACTGACAGCTGGGGAACCTGCATGGGACTGAACTAGACCCTCTGAATGTGAGTGACAGTTATATGACTCGATCTGTTGGGGGGAGTGCTGGCAGTGGCACTAGGACCTATCCCAGGGACATGAACTGGCCTTTTAGAGCCCATTCCCTATAATGGGATACCTTAATAAGTCTTGATACAGGGGGAGAGCCTTTATCCTGCCTCAACTTTGTATGGCAGACTTTGTTGCTTCCCAAAGGAAGGACTTGCCCCTTTGAAAAGTTGATGGGAGGTGGGAAGAGGGGAGGCAGGAATGTTGGAGAAGGGATGGAGGGGTAACTGAGGTTGGTATGTAAAATGAAAAATAATTTTTAAAAATAAAATAGCTGTTTTCAAAGAAAATTATCCTTTATGTTTCTGTTCCTGCCTTGGTGTTAGTTAGTGTTCCTTCCTGTTATTTTCTGTTCTAAAAGTCAGTGTGAGGATTTGCAAATGCTAGAGGAACCCTGAAATACTCCAAGACTGTCACACTGCACCTACTTTTTAGCAGGGAAGTTTAATCTTCCCAGCTGCCCTGAGTGTCATTGAGGTGCTCACCTAAACATGATCAGCCTCCCCTCACCCTTGATACTCTTCCCTACACTACCTTTGTAAAGGGGCTCTTTCTGTTCTCCTCTGGCTCCAAATTTACCTATCTAGATATGCTGAGTCTCTGTAGCTTAGGTCTCTGCCATTTTCCTTTAGTGCAAGATCATCTTGGAAGGTGTATGATATTTTCTTTTGGACCTCAGAATGCTCAATTTGGCCCAGGACACCCACAGAGGAATTAAATGAAATTGTCTATTAACTGAAGTCTGAGTAGAGACGTGGTCTCTAAAATTCACCGTGAATGATTTTGGAGGTTTCATCAAGACATCTGACCTCAATTTTTTTTTGTTTTTAGAGATAGGGTTTCTCTGTAATGCTTTGGAGGTTGTCCTGAAACTCGTTCTGTAGACCAGGCTGACCTAGAACTCACAGAGATCCTCCTGCCTCTGCCTCCCGAGTGCTGGGATTAAAGGCATGCACCACCAAGACCCAGCTTGACCTCAAATTTTACAATAATCTTTGTGACAAAACCATTTGAAATGACAAGCCTTATCTGGTGTCTTCTTTCTTGGAAGCAGACCATAATGTGCAGCTCTCCAAGATTCCCTAAAAATGACCAAATTCCCACTTTCAGAACTGAGCATGTTCCTCATGTATAAACACTTATGGATAATATGGAGAACTAATCATCAAGATTCCTTCCATTGGGAAAACAAAAAGGCTCCAAAAGCAAAGCACACAATTTAATCCTTGCTATGAATATCATCCAATTCTATGTAGCCAAGATTCATAATGTCTGGGCAATTATAATACAAAATGCAAACATATGGTCCTCTGTATTCTCTGACTTGTGGTAAATTACAAATAAAATTGTTTCACCTAGCTAAACAAAAAGGAGCTAAATTTTTCCTTATTCAGTTATCCTGAATAAGAAAACACATGTCTTCAAAGGAAGAAAAGCAGAGCGCCTGTGGCCAAGATAGGAAACTTCTAGGAAATAAGTGGCAGGTGCAACCTATCCTTATAGATCAACCGTCTGAGACCCCAGGGGACTTCATCTCATTGTTAATATGCTTGGATAACACAGATGGAATTCATTTTGTTTAAAAACAAGGCTGGGAATGCCAAGAATGAAAGGGGCAATAGTATCATTTAGACAAATGCTGATGACAGTGTTTTATCCAAAGCCACAAAAGGACTACCACATTGCTTGCCTTACTTAAATGATCTTAAAGGTGGTTCAAAAGGAATTGGGTCTGATTGTGCTCAAATACAGATGGTTCCTACCAGACACAACTAACTGGACAATGTGCTCTGAAAGAATAGGTATTGGTGACTGGAGGCTTTTGTATCATGAAATATATGCAGAATGGGACAGTAGGGATCTGACTACGTGGCTCATTAATTGAAGTTACCAGATACCTGCATTTGATGACTTGAGATTGACACCCAGAACCAACATAGTGAAATAAGAGAACTGAAGCCCACAAGTTGTTCTCTGATCACAACATTCATACTTGTCGAATTCACATATAACCCCCTTCCCACATTCATAATACAACACACAAATAGATAGAAAGATAGATAGATAATAATTTTACCTTTTTCTTTTTCATTTTTTATTTCAATTAGAAACAAGCTTGCTTCACATGTCAGGACTAGCTCCTTTTCTCTCCACTTCTCTCCCACACCCCCACCAGGTCCCCCATCTCCCATCTAATCCCCCACTCCAATCTCGAGGGAGGGTGAGGCCCAACATGGAGGATCTCTAGAGTCTGTCATTTCATCCAGGGCAGGGCCTGGGCACTCTCCCAAGAGTCCAGCCTGAGAGAGCATCCCTCATTGTGGGATGAGCAGCCAAAGTCCGTTTGTATAGTAGGCATAAATACTAACCAAGGTCTCATAGATTGCCCAGGGCTCCTCACTAACACACACATTCAGTCCCATGTTGTCCTCCCAGCCATCAGTCTGAGGTTCAACTATTTATGTGGGTTAAACCAGCCCAGTCTTGACCCCTTTGCTCATCAGTCCTCCCTTTCTGTCACTGGATTCCAGGAGTATGCTGGCACTCCCCTGATTCATGTCCAAAGTCCATATATGAGTGAGTACATACCATGTTTGTAATTTTGTGACTGGGTTACCTCACTCAGGATGGTTTCTTCTAGTGCCATCCATTTGCCTAATAATTTCAAGACTCCATTGTTTGTTTGTTTGTTTGTTTTTTCTACTGAATAGTACTCCATTGTGTAAATGTACCACATTTTCTCTATCCACTCTTCAGTTGAGGGGCATCTAGGTTGCTTCCAGGTTCTGGCTATTACAAATAATACTGCTATGAATTGTTGTATGAATGTGCATATTTTGGGTATATGCCTAAGAGTGGAATTGCTGGGTTTTGTGGTAGATTGATTCCCATTTTCCTGAGGAATCTCCATACTGACTTCCAAAGTGGCTGTACAAGTCAGCAATCCCACCAGCAGTGGAGGAGTGCTCCCCTTTCTCCACATCTTCTCCAGCATAAACTGTTACCTTGTGCAAAGAAAGTTCTAGTAAATATTAGAAATTCAAAAAGACAGAAATGATTGTGGCCTGTGTGGAAAAATAAGACAAGCTTAGAGAGGGACCAAACACAACTGACAGAAGATGTAGTTATAATTACTCAGAGTAGTCTTCATTCCTTCATTCCATTGTGTAGCTCTCTACCTTCCATGGAGATTGGGGATCAGTTGGACATGGCATTGCTACTACTGCTGCAAGTGTGCTATGATCTTCTTGTATCTCTCTTCTATCTTCCTCAACTCATAAGTAGGGAATCTGTTGTATGACTTTCCCTGGAAAGATGTAAACAACGACAACAACAAAAACAAAAATCTACTTACTCCGGATAGGAAATCAGTAATAAGCAGAGAGTCCACCAAAATATACTTGACAAAAACCAATTAACTAATTGGGATTATTTACTGGAGTATAGATGAGAGTCTTTTTTATAAAATTTTTATTTAAACTAGAAACAATCTTATTTTACATATCAATCCCAGTTCCCTCTCCTTCCCATTCTCCCATGCTTTCCACAAACACTCCCATCCCATTCCCCATGCCCTCTCCAGGGAGGATAAGACCTTCTATGAGGGATCATCAAAATCTGTCAAGTCATCTGGGGCAGGGCCTAGGCACTCCTCTGTGTATCTAAGCTAAGAGAGTATCCCTTCATGGGAAGTGTGCCCCCGGAATCGGTTAGTGCACTAGGGATACATCCTGGTTCCACTGCCAGAGACCCCATAGACTGCCCAGTGCAGGGGGGCCTTGTTTGGTCCTATGTTGGTTTACCAGCTGTCAGACTGGGGGTTCATGAGTTCCCACTTGCTCAGGTCAGCTGTTTCTGGGGGTTTTCCCAGCATGGTCTTAACCCCTTTGTTGGTCACTCCTCCCTCTCTGAAACTGAATTCCAGGAGTTTGCCTCAATGCTTATCTGTGGATCTCTGCTTCTGCTTCCACTGCTACTGGATGAAGGCTCTAGGATGGCATTTAAGATAGTCATCTTTCTCATTATAGAGGAAGGGCATTTAAAGTGGCCTCTCCACTATTGCTTAGGTTCCTAGTTAGGGTCAACCTTGTGGATCTAGATGAGTCTTCTTACAAAGGTTTTGGGGACCAGGTCACTGAATCTACTTCTTACCCCAGGGCGTATCTCAAAACTCAGGTGCCTTCCCACAGAAGGCCTGGTGCCAGAGATAACCCATAGCTTAACAATGCTAATACCTACATTCCCTGGTGAGATCTCCTGCTCTCTTGCTAAAGACTTCCTGCTCCTAACAGCCCCCTGCCTCACTTCCTGGTGTCTCTGGTTTAACAACCTCTGCCCCATGACCAAAGCCACATTCCCTTATTTAAGCCTGTACAGAAATTTTCATTAACTGCAGCTTGATGAGCAATGTTGTCTTACTGTCCATCTCCCCCTTGTCTCTTGTCTCATTCACTCCAGGTTTCCTGGGCTCAAACCCGTTATGCCCTGCAGGCCGGGGCACAAGGGAATAAACAACGCAAAGGCAGCTGAATCATCAAAAAGCTTGCCCCAAACATGGGTGTCTCAGAAAACCTGCATCAGGAGAGCCCCAATGCCCAGTTAACCTTTCACCTATACACCTGTGAGAAGATGGATCTATGACTGGAACCTTGAGTGAGGGTCTTCTGATCTCTGTCACTAACATTAATTTCCATAGACCTATATATCACTGTATTTTTTCACTTATTTTATTCCTATTACCAATTAGTCAAAGTATTTTTTGGGTCACCACAGTGTGTTGGTTTATTTTGCCTGGAAACAGAGTCTTACTGTGGTCAGGTTGCCCTATGGGCATTCTGTGAGGGGTTGGCTTGACTGCTCATTGATACAGGAAGATCCAGACCACTGTAGTAAACACTATTTCCTAGGTAGTATGCCCTGAATAACTAAGAGAAGGGAAAGCATGCTGAAAGCAAGCAGCAAGTAAGGGCCCTGGTACTTGTTCTCTTTGCTCTTGGTTGTAAATGTGATGCCTTAAGATTTTGCCTTGATTCCCCCACAATAATGGACTGTAACCATAAGACAAATATATCTTTTCTTCCTTCCCCCCTCCATTTCCCTTTGTCAGGATATTTTATCACAGCAACAGGAATGAAATCTGGACACAACGCAATCTTGTTCAATGATGTCCATGCTTATATGACTTGGAAGCAACATC
Source organism: Mesocricetus auratus (assembly GCF_017639785.1). Classification (NCBI taxonomy): domain Eukaryota; kingdom Metazoa; phylum Chordata; class Mammalia; order Rodentia; family Cricetidae; genus Mesocricetus; species Mesocricetus auratus. The sequence continues at coordinate 115,266,078 of NW_024429189.1, forward strand.
TTTATTACCACTCTCTACTTTTACTATTCTAGGAGGCCCTAATCAGATTCAGCACCTTCATCGCAGACTCCCTAGCATCCAGAAAGGTGAGCAAATGGATCTCTGTTCTTTATAAATTATTCAGCCTTAGGTAGTATGCTATAGCCACACAGAATGACCTAAGACAAGTGTTTGCTGTGGGAAAATGCCACAGTGCTACCTCTGTTGTGTGTATTGATTTGTACATCTGTGGCCTCTCTGGATACAAGCTGTAACTGGAGCATGGGAGGATCCTGAGGAATGTTTCTGTTGAAGAATCAATACCTGTCACAAGTCTTTCCTATATATGCTGAGTTTTAACAGCCTCAGTCATTCTATCTCTGATTTTTTCCCCATCAAATGTATGTTGTATTATTTCTTTCAATAAAACATGATAGAAATAAAGGGAACATTAATCGTTATGAGGAGAAGTGTCCCATTTTGAGATCTAGTTGGAATTTACTGATGACTTAGAGCCAAGAAAATTCATTCACCACAATTGATAAATCCAAAATGCCTAGAGAGATGATGTGTGTTTCCCTAAAGACATCACAGATAAGAGTGTTTAGAACCAATGAGTTCTGCAGACTTGGGGCTACAGCATCTGCATCAAGCTCTTGAGTTGTACTGTGTAATTTGGATTCTTCCTGCCTGCTGCCTGGGTCCTGTTGCTGCTTTTAGGCCCCAGATAACACACAAGACACTATATTAATTATGAAGCTGTTGGCCTTTTGCTTGGTTTCTTATCAGCTAGTTCTGACTTGATTATTAACCCATAATTACTAATATATATTTTATAAGGACTTATCTTTCTGAGGACACACTCCTGAGCTCCCATTGCTCCCAGGAGATCACATGGTGACAACTCTCCTCACTACATTTCCCAGAATCCTCTTAGACTCCTCATCCCACCTATCTTGCTTCCCTATTGGCCAACAGAGCTTTATTGACATATGCACAGAAGGACTTCCCCATCAGTACTGTGTTAGTACATTCTCACTGCTAAGTCTAAAACATGGGCGTTATAAAACCACCTTACAATTTCATATACAAAAAGAAATCCTTTAAGAAAACTGAGCCAACTCAAGTGTTACTTCATTTTAACTTTACTTAAAATTGCCTAATTTTTACCAATTTACAGTTTTTGTGGAATATAAATTAGAAAGCCGCAGGATCGCATATGTATACACACACATATCTAATGTAAAGATTCCATGGAGGTTGCCTCTCCCTCTCCCTCTCCCTCCCTCCCCCTCTCTCTGTCTGTCTCTCTCTGTGTCTGTCTCTCCCCTCCCCTCCTCTGTACCTCATGCTTTGGATGTATACTATAATGTTCCTAAGTGTGTGTCTCTAACTGTCTATGTATTAATCTAAACATGTTCTCTTAATTATCTTGAACTTACTAACTTTACTCCAGATCACCCTGAAATTCTTTTCTACAGTAGTCCATCAAAGAATTATCTGGCCTTACTTGAGTGGAAGTTCCTAAGGGACAGGAGAACTCCTTAAGCTGCTGACAAGGTTGTTAGGCTATGTCTCCTAGGTGACCCTAGCATATAGAGAGCTGAAATTGTCCTGAACCCCAATGGAATCATTAGGGCTGGTGTACCCAGGGCATAATTTAAAATGGCTTTCAGTTACTAAGAAGATTAAAGTTAATTGGATCTACTTAAAGTGACTGGATCTAAGCCAAAATAAAAAAAAAGACCTCTTTCCTAATAGCCATTCAAAACTATAGATGGAAAATCACTGTTTTAATATGCAGGGACAGTTCATTATTCAGAACTCCAAATGAGTGCCTTGTCTACACCACTGGCATGGAAAATGAGCATGGGGGAGGAGGCGCTGAATTAAAAATGAGCCCACTTCATAAGTATCTCCCCAAGAGACTTAATATTCCCAGTTCATTCAAGTTTCTTACACAGTGTAGGTGATGTCTTAGAGAATACTTCCAATATAACATTGGTAAGTGAGATACTTCAGTTGCCTACTTTTTTTTTTTGGTTTTTCAAGACAGGGTTTCTCTGTAATGTTTTGGGGGCTGTCCTGGAACTCTATGTAGACAAGGCTGGCCTTGAACTCACAGAGATCCACCTACCTCTGCCTCCCGAGTGCTGGGATTAAAGGCGTGCACCACCAATGCCCAGCTCAGCCTACTTGTTTTGTTAATACACCATCTCCTTCCAAATGATACTTGGCAAATTGTGAACAAAAAATGAGCATTCAACTGTCAGCTCTAACATAGTCCTACTGCTGAATACCATGGCACTATGTAATAAACACTTCAAAACTCCAGCATCCTAAACCAAGTGCTGAGTGTTTGTGCTCAGCTGGGCATTGGCTGATGCAAGCTGTCTTGGCCAAGTAACTTTGCATTAGACTGTTACAGCTTGGAGAGTTCCACCTCTCATTGCACTGAAAGTCATCTGGCATGGCCCTGCTTTGCCTGTTTCTCATTTTTCTTGCACCAACAGGGTGTGTTCTCACCCTGTAATGCATTATGAAGGAAAGCATCAAGAACAACAAAAAAATGGACAAGTTTACAAAACATGCAGTTCTAACCTAACCTCTCCTTGGTTTGAATGAGTCATGCAGTGAACAGGTACACTGTCACGTTTCTTTAAGTCCCACTTTATGAAGAGACTTGTGAATGAACACAAGTGAAAGGACGAGAACTGTCGTCTGTGATTTTTAAACCAGAGGACATTTAGGGTCACATGACAAGCATTGACAGAACTGCAGATTCTGAGGGGATAATGCAACTTTCTCTGAGCTTCATTCTGTTGTGGATTCTTCCAGTACCCTTGTGTTCTAGTGCCCAGTCAACCGTTATGTGTGCTTTCTCTGGATCTGAACTATCTATCTCAGTCCCAGTATATACATTATGTGTCCATTTTCTGCATCTTGGGGTTCTCACCTCTAAATTGACTCAGTTGAGAAGCCTCCTTTGTAAGATCAGTCTGAAAACTCTCAAAACTGCCCACCCAAGGAACTTGGAACTTCCTAAGCTCCTAGTCTCTACAAGCTGATAAATTAAGGCCGTCCACAGCCTCCTGGTTTGCAATATGGATGAAAGCTGCTATCATAACAGGCACCAAAATGTAGCAGGCAAGTCAAGGGTGGTGGCAGCTGCTCTCACTTATTAAACAGTAATTGTCAACCTCATTGCCCTTTAGATGAGTTAATTTCATGTTTTCCTCCATTTGATGTTTCAATGGAGGTTCTTAACCTAATATGGAGATAATAAAACGAGAATCTGTTTCAAAAACTGATGTGAGGCATTCAGACCATCTGCTGGCATGGGCATCACAGTGAGCCTATCTGCCTTCTTGCTTTGCTTCCAGCCACACCTCCATTTGCCTTCTCATTCTCAGATGATGGTTCCTACAGAGGGAAGTGGAGCTCCTACAGGCAGCCAGTCCTTATTTACAATGGAATTTTCAATGTAAAGCAATGTGAGGTCATATGACTAGAGAATGAGAGATGGGGCATAGAAACAACTGAAATAAATAAAAATGAACAGTATGCTATTGTTTGAATGAGCCCCCTAAAGTTCATTGTGATGAAAACTTAATATATACATCCATGTTATTTGCAGGAAGGGCCTTTGGGAAGTAGTTAGGATTAAATGGGCGTCATGAGAATAGGGTTCCTATGAAGGTGCTGGTGGCTTTGTGAGAACAGGAAGAGTGCTAGGCTGGCACATTTGCTGTGCCTTTCTAGTTGATGCCCTGGGCCACATTATGATGTAGCTAGAAGGCTCTGGTCAGATTTCAATGCCATATATTGGACTTTCCAGCTTCCAGAATAGTGAGAAATAATATTTTTTATACAAAGTACACAGTATAGAGCATTCTGTTATAGCATCCCCAAATGATGAAGACAAAGGATTTTGTTTATAAGGTTTGTATACATAAAGAAAGGGCATCAGATCACACAAAGTCCAAGTCTCCCTAGCCATGCAATCTTGTAAGTCTGTTGTTTACCTACATTTATTTTTATTTGTAGCAAGTCTCCTTTTAGCAACACATGCCATGTCTCATAGCCTTCTAAGTTTTGTCTGGCTATTTTGCACTTCATGAATTTTAGAAACTCCTGCCAGATGATCACACATTCTGTTTGTAGTGCTCTGCTTTGAAAAGCAGATTATGTATTTCCTTTGTGTATATGCAGCATGTGTGGAGTGATTTGTGAGATAAAAAGAACACATCTAGGTGTCAGTGAAGTCACTCAGTTATCCCCTCAAGAGTCATTTTGTCTAGTGCACTCCTTCAATACCAAGTGTTACACTCCATCATTAAACTGACCATCACCGGCTCCCACATTGTGGGCTCAAGATGGAACCAGCTCTAAGATACAGTTGGAGTTTCAGAGTGGCATATGGCCAAGCTGAAGATTATATCCAGCAGACAATGCATCTTTATCCAATTCCCTCCTCGCCCAAGTTCGACTTCTCTTTCCACATTACTACCATCAGAGAAGGTTGTGACTAAGGGCCCTCATCTCAGGTTTTGTTGCTGGGAAACTTATTCCAAGACGGATAGATGATCCTTTTTGTTGGTGTAAAAACAGATCATCAAGGTAGATAAACTCCTATCCACAGTCATATACCTAAAGAGCAAGAACTCAGGCCCTCTGCTATAAGTCATATTGTTTTCAATCCTCTACATACCTTTCTAACTCATGGAATGGGCTGTTCTAAAAAGAGCAGTTAAGGCACTGGGCTTCCACCCAAGGAGCTAAGTTCTGATCAGACCCCAATATGTGAAGGACCAAGAATACAAATGGAAGTCCACAGACTACATGTCTAGATACGTTAAAATTTAAGTAATGCCACTGATTTGCAAATAAAATATGATCTTTCATCTCACTGTATGAAAGATGACTTGACAGGAGAGTCAAGTTTAATCCAGAATTCTCAAATATCTTAGAGTTCAAAATAAGAAGGTGATATGGTTATGATCTCTTACCCCAACTTCTGGTCCTGTCTCACTGTCAAGCCACTTTTTTCAGGGTTTAGTGTACGTCTATAAATCAAGGGCACACAAAGGTTAGGATCTTTCTTGTTCTGCAAGGTTGGAATTTGATTCTTCATCTGTATAGGAGATGTGCCAACCTCTCTAAGCTGGCGTGAATAAGAACAACAGAAGTTTTGATATTCAGTAAGTAAAGTGCTTAGAAAAAAGCTACTCTATGAGTGAATGAGTATCCTTATAAACCTTACATTTAGCCTTTTAGGAAGTGCACCATTCCCAAAGCATGTGCTTCATGTCCAGTGACTATGGAGTAACTGCTGCCTGAGAGCTTGTGAGCATTTGGCTCCATTCAAGTGTCCCCAAGTGGAATAAGAACTGGCAATATATTTGGAAAAAGTAATGCCAATTTCAAAATGGGACAAAAGTTCTAGTAAAGAATGCACTTTAATACTAAAGATCTGCCCATCAATATTTCATATTATTGTGGTGCATTCACAAATATTTAAACCTATTTAGTGGATTTTTGTATGTTAGTTCCACAGTAAGTTCTTTTTTACTCGAAGCATTTGCTTCATTGACATCTGTTATATGTAAGCAAAATATAGTCAGTGTTTCTGAGAAGGTTTACATGACTATTACTCTGCTAGAAAGAAACAGTGGAGTGCCAAACATGGGAACTATCATCTAAGTCCAGAAGCATGCACGGGCATGAATAGGATGGAAAGAACCAAGCATAGCATCCAAAGTCATTGATGTAGGACTGTGTGTCAGCTGTTCTTATTAGAAAAAAAAGGCCTGCAGGTGCCTAGAGAGCTGCTGATGCCGACACTCTCAACTAGGTATATGAAACTGATATGTGACTCTCTGAGCTAAATCCCAGATCTCTCCTACAGGGAGAGCCATGTTAGGCGTAGTTTTATACAACAAGGGACCTGGAATAATATAATTAGGCAATGTTCAAACTCTGCAAATGTTCAAACTCTTCCCCACCTGCAAAACAGGAAGAAAATGTACCAGTTAGTTTGGGATATGGGACAGTGGCTAGAGTTGAGTGGGCCTGAAAGTAACCATTTTACTAATATCTAATATCTAAACAGTGTCTGGCAAGAGCATTGCTCTTAAGAAAGATCTTATGCTACTGAAAATGATAATTTTAGCGTCTCCAACTTTCTAACAAAGCAACTGAGTCCTATACCAGAGACTTAAATAGCTAATTATGTAATAAGTAGCCAACTAGAATGTCTGGTCATAAGTAATGGAAAAGTCAAAGCTCTGTGATTGGATATTGTGCGTCTCTATGTATTTCTAAGTGAATTGATTAAAGAATCACCCTGGTGATATTGATGAGCATTGGTTTTCCCATCTGTAAGTCTGTGGGATATTGAGTCAGCCTGCTCACAGCTGGCGCCACATCCATGGGAGAAGATGACTAGCAACTATGTTCACAGTACATTCTCACCACCAGTCTATAAACTTTGCCACCTAGATAGGCTGAGAAGGCCACCTGGCTCAGACTGCTTGAATGTGCAACAAACAGGGCTGCAGTCCTACCCACCTAGGAAGGGCCAAGTGGGTAACACCCCAGGCCATAATTTCTGGAACTCAGGATCTTGCTCTGGGTTCCCATGCTATTGGTATGTTACCAGAAAGGATTTTTCCCCTTGGGTAAGAATTCCTTTTCTGTCTTCTCTCCCAGGGAAAAGTAGAGTTGGGGACTGAGTGAGGGAGGAAGTTGAATGAGATCCCACCCAGAGTGGCCTGGGTTGCATTTAACTTATTTTTGTCCATATTTTATACAATAAAAGTAATACTAAAAATTTCAAAAAGCAAATAATCTCAGTGACTCCATATATATATAATTTTTACTCCCAGAAACCAACTCCAGACTATGTTATCTAAGAAGGAAATCTGACCAGACACCCAACAAAACCAAGATTTGAGTTGTCACATGGCAAGTTCACTGTGCTCCATAATAAAATATTATGCTCACCCAAGTGTTTCAATTTTGGACACATTCACTTTCTGTGCATTTCATAAAAATACATAGAATGCAGTCATATTTGTTAATCCTCGCTATTGCAAAATCACAGATACTAACTATTACCCAGAGCATACTTCACTCCACTACTTCAAGTGGACACTGGGGTCAAGACATAGGTGGACTGTCAGTGGCTTTCTTAGGAAAGCAAAGAAGCAATGTATGTCACAAGCTTTGTCATTTCCTTTATTCACATTCTAGGTCCTGAACAGAGCCACAAGACAGTGGATAAATCAGCCTGCACATAAAGCCTTGATAATGATCAGCTAGACTTCATTCCTGAACAGGTAGAGAAAAGCTAAATGGTGAGGAAGGATGGTACATTGCCTCAAAAAACAAAAGCTTCAAAGGAGACTATATTTCACGTTGACATTTCTCTGAGGAATATCACTGGCCCTGTATTTTTTTCAGAGCTTACCCATATGAAAAATAAACAAAAGAAATGATACCCATCTTGATAGGAGGCCTCACTCTCTCTAAGGAGTGGATGGGGGTGGGGTGGGAAGAAGGTGGGAGAGCAGAAGGAGGCAAGAGGGTAGAAACTGGGATTAGTATGTAAAGATTATTTAAAAAAATAAAAAATGTATATTTTAAAAAAGAACAGAGACAATTCTTCTGAAGTCAGGGACTGAAGAACAAGGTTTCTGAGGCAGGGGAAAGGTTATCTGTAGCAGCCTGTTTCTCTTACATCACCTTTCTACCACTCCAACACTGAGTGAGCAAAGTAGAGGAAGAAGGATTCAAGGGCACTGATCCCCTAGTCTCCTTAGCCTGTAGCTAAAAAGTCATCATTTTGAGTACTCCTCCCCCAGTTCCTAAAGCAAAGTGCCTTTCTTCCTTCTTTATCTGCCAATTAGAGTACCTTGAGATTGTGACCTCTTTATCTGGCACCTTATTCTTGTCCCTCTTTTTGAGGAGGTTTGACATGCCACCCCTTGCTCTGTCTCCACTCCTAATTTTCTCCCACCCCAAGCTGTTCTCTGCTCCCCCATCATTATGCAACTGTGTGAGAACACCGTCTCCACATTCAAATCAGAACCTCACTTCTTCCTTAGGTAAAATTCTGTCAGTGTGTTAGTCTGAAAAATGGGAATTAAAGTGCCCATCCTATGTAGATAGAGACTTCCATTATAGGTAGTCATTCAAAATAGCAGATGATTCAGTTAGAAAATGTCAACCTTTCCTTCCTTCCCAGCCCACTGTGCTATCCTTTTTATGTACAGCCTCAAAACATTATCTCAACTCCTGAGAAACAAACTTACAAATTTTCACATCTGTTCTCAGATCTTTGCTGTGCTGTAGTCACACAACTGCCTACTCCAGAAACCCAGAGAACCATGCCTCTCTCTACCTTCCTTCATCAGAATTCCAGGCTGCTTGTTCACAATGCTATGAGATAGGGCCAGGGACCTCAATAGCCCAATATAATCCCTCTTTGTCTTTCCTTATATTCAACTTATTCTCTAGTTTTGTTAACTCCATGCATCTTGGTCCTTAAACTCTGTCTCCATTCCACAACCCCATCAGTTTACATTATATCTGGCCCCTGTGTGGAGGTTCCATGTGAGGGCAGGAGGTTGTAGTCATTTCCACACTTATGCTCACTACTCCCCAAAAGCATGACATCTGTTTTTCACTGAACTTTTCCAATTCTCCTAAATCCGTATATTGTTGGCCTGATTCCCAGGAATGCATGTAAAGTGGTATCTCTGAGGAAGTTCCTGCAATCAGAGGAGGTCATAATGGTGAGGCTATTGTTTGGCTGTCATTAGTGTTCTTGTCTATGAAGACATACCAGAATTCCTTCAGGCATATGAGAACCCACTGAGAAAAAGTGACATCTATAAACCAGAAACACAACCTCACCAGAAACCAACCTAGTCAAATCCTGATATTGAACTTTTAGCCTACAGGAAAGGGAAAGAAAATATCTGTTGTTTAATCCACATTGTCTAGAAGATCAAGCAATGTCCCAAACAGTGCTACTAGGTCTTTGGTGTCTAACCACAGATCATACCTTTCTAGTCTCATTTCCAATCTTCATTCATCCCTAGCCTTGCTGTGTTCTGCCAGCATGCTTTCCTTCTTGCATACTACCTAGCTTCACACCAGAAAGCCATTATACCAGGCACAGAGCTTTTGAGTACATATCCATCCTCAAGAATACCTCAGTGCATCATCCCAGACTTAGGTTAGCTACATCAGTCTTTGTGTCCTACAAAGCATATGGGCCTTGCCCCCATTTATTTGCATGTAGAGTCTGGTTTTGTTGCTGTTGTTGTTTCACTAACCCATATGTCTCGGGGATGGGGTTGGGTCTCTTCCATCTATCTCCTCCTTTATGATAAGTAATAAAACTACTGTATACTCCAATAGTAAGTCTATGCAATCCTTACATTTAGGATACAAGACATTTTCACACAGAACCCCTATGTTGCCATGCATATTGCCTGTGAAGAAAAACCATGTTGCTTGTTCTCCCTTAAGACCCTCCTCCACTTTCCATAGTTCACTCTGCTTTTCATTTATGTAATTTTTTCATTCTAGGAATATTATACAAATAAAATGATGCAATCTAGAATATTTATATTTAGGCATTTTCCCCTAAATCTTCTAGGTAATTTAGAAATTTAATAGTTTAATCAGAGGTTAGCATTCATCAATTACAGAAGGTCTGGATTATTTCCAGTTTTTAGACACTGAGATTAAGTTTGCTATAAGAATTTATATAAATTTTGATTTTATAGCCTCTTAACTTTCGTTTTTCTAAAACGAGCGCCCAATAGTAAATTGCCATATCACATGGTAGTTGTATGCTTAGTGTTTTTCTTTCTTTTAATTCTTTGTCTTTGGTTCTATAACTGATTTATTTTTTGTATCATAGTAATACTAACTTCATTCAGTAAGTTGGGAAATGCTCCCTTCTCATATTTTCTGGATGAGGTAATGAAAAATTGACATTGATTATCCTATAAACATTTGATAAGATTCTTCAGGAAAGCCACATGCCTAGAGATATATTTTGGGGAATGCTTAAATTATAAATTCAATTGTTTTTATTTGGGTGAGTTATAGCCTTTGCTTCAGAAGGAATTGGCTTCCTCTGGTTGTCAAATTTATACATATAGAGTTTATCATAGTTTCTGCTATTATCTTTTTGATGCTACCAGGGTCAAGGGCAATGTTGCATGGCATTACATTCCTTTCATTGATGAATTCTATCTCTCTCTCTCTCTCTCTCTCTCTCTCTCTCTCTCTCTCTCTCTTTCTCTCTCCCTCCCTCCTCCTCCTCCTTCTCCTCCTCCTCCTCCCCCTCTCTGTCTCTCTCCCCCCCTTTAATTCTGGCAGGAGGGTCATCAAATTTATCCATCTTTTCAACTACCCACATTGATTTTTCTATATCTTTTACTATGTTTCTGTTGTGTATTCATCTATTTCTGCTGTAATTCTGATTGTTTGCTTCTTTCCACTTGCTTTGGGCTTATTTAATTTTTATTTTACTTGATATTAGATGTAAGTTCTTGAAATGCTGACTTAAGGCTTTTCTCTCTAATGTATTCATTTTATTCTGGAAATTTCCCTTCTTCCCTTGCTTTGTTGTTTCTATGGTATTAACGTTCTGTTTTGGTTTAGTTCAATGTTTACTTTGAAGCTTACTTTGGGGTCCTGAATTATTTAAGAAAAACATTATTTAGTTTTCAAGATTTTCTATCACCTTTCTGTTATTGATGTCTAATTTGATTTTATTGTAGTCAAAGAACAATATATCCTGTAAGGTTTTGGAATTTACACAGGTTATTTTTATAACCCAGGATGTAGTTTGCCTGTGTAAATATTTGTGAATTCCCAGGAAGAATGTACACTTCACTGTTGGTGAGTGGATTATTTCATCCCATTGCTTGATGTACTCAACCTATTCTTATGCCTATTGATTTCCTATCTTATTATTGTATCATGTGTGAAAAGATGAAGTTTATACCTATGATTGTGCACTTCTCCCCTTCCATTTAAATCAACTTCCCTTTCTTATCTCTGAAGCTTTAATTGCTTGATATGCAGTATGCCTTCAGACTCACTAAACTGATGATCATCCTTGTATCATTGCACATAGTTCTTACCTCTAGTAATATTCTCCTCTCTGAATATCTTCATCTACTATTACTGCCAGCAAATGACTTCTGTTTTTCTTTTCTTAGATTACTGTTTGGGAGACTGGGAGATTGTGTGTGTGTGTGTGTGTGTGTGTGTGTGTGTGTCTGTCTGTCTGTATACTTTTGTATGTAAAATTACTATGTGAATTTGTTAATTTGGATTTAAAGTGACTTTTGCATGTAAAAATGACTATGTGAATTTCAGTTGCCAGAAAGAAATTGTACCTTCAACTGAAACTTCTGCAAAATTAGCTGATTAAAACTTCAATGATTGTAAAGTTGTTAGTCCAGAGACTATTTAAAGATGATCTTTGTTCATCTTTAATCCTTTAAATAACCATTTGTCTCAGCTTGCTTTCTATTGCTGTGATAAACACCAAGGCCAAAGTATTTGATCTTCAGTTTGGCATTTATTTGGGGAAGGGTTTCCTGTTTTGTTGCGGCTATTGTTGTTCATTTCTATTAGGAAATAGAATCTTCATATAGATTACTTATACACTGTTAGAATTCTACTTTATCAATTTATTTGGATGACACTTGAGTTTATGTCTGTACTGCTTTCTGGTCATCATTACAGATACTTCATGTGTTGTAGTATATGTGCTCACAACAGAATAGTGTCACTGACTTGATATTCTGGTATGAACTGTAAAAGTCACATGTCACTTCCATGTGCCCCTTTCATAACATATTTTTTTCTTCAATAGTTTTCTTATGGAAATTTAGAACCAAATAAAACAATATAAGTCTCCTTGTTTTCCTTTTGTGGTCCTGGAAACTGAACATAGATTGGTGCAGGCACTGGACAAGCATCTTGATCCATTTCCTGTTTAGCTTTCATCCTTCTGTATTTCTTTTGTAATCCTCCACCTGTCTCTTTGACACAGGGTCTCACTATGTTGTCAAGGCCAACCTTTAAATCGTTTTATACTCTGTAGCCAAGGTAGAACTTGAAACTTCAATCATCTTGCCGCAGTCTCCAAATTCACTGAGATATAAGACCTTTGCTATCAGGCCTGTTTGAATATTTTGGTGTCACTTAGGAATATTTTGGTGTCACTTAGAGCATCAAAGACATTTCAGTAAACACATAGAAAACAAAAAAGAAAAAGAAGAAATCTTTCTTTAGCACATTGCTACAATTTATTTTCTTCTCTCCTGTGAAGAAATTCCACATTTCCTTGTCAGAAAACTTTACTTTTCCACTTGCTTTTCTTGAGACAGTGTTTTACTATACAGTCCAGACTGGCCTGAAATTTTCAGTTCTACTTCCTTGGGCTCCCAACTACTGGGATTGCAGTTATGAGCCACGATTCCATTGGCTTGCTCTTTGAGGGTCCATTTTCTGGTGAGAAACTCATTACCTGAGATTGCCTTAAGTCTCAGAAGAAACTTCATGCTTGACTTTCAAACAGTATTGCAAGTCTGAATAATTATAGGGACTTTTGAAGTTAAACTGAAGACATTTTGCATTATGGTATGGCCATGAGCTCATAGAAGCTAGGGAATGAAATGTATTGGTTTGAATGAAAAATATTCCCATAGTCCCTGGCATTTGAGCATTTAGTACCAAGTCCATGGTGCTGTTTAGAGAGATCTGGGAGGTACAACCTTGCTGAAGGAACTATGTCACTGGGAAAAGGTTTGATATTAAAAGCCTCAAGCTCCTTGCAATTGGCGATTTCTGCTTTCACTTGTGTGTAAACATGTTAGCTTTCAACTTCCTTCTCCCCCCTGCTGTTTGCTGCCATAATCCTGCCATGAAGGACTCTTATCCCTCTGGAACTAGACCAAAAGAAACCCATCAGTAGGTTGATTTGGCCATTGTATTTTATCACAGCAAAAGAAAAGTAAGTGATACAGTCCTTAATCAAGGAATGAAAATAGAAAGCCCAGAGAGATGGAAAGGCAGCAAGGAAAATTTCCTTAAAGCAAAGGAATAGAAAAGATCAGAACATACTACAAACAGTACAAGACCATAAGAGTGGACATAGTATAGGGCTCCAATAATTCTTTAGGACTAACTTTTATGGAGTTTAAGAAAAGGAGCATAAGCCAGGTAGTGGTGACACATGCCTTTAATCCCATCACTTGGGAGGCAGAGGCAGGTGGATCTCTTTGAGTTCGAGGCCAGCCTGGTCTACAGAGTGAGTTCCACGACAGGCTCTAAATCAATACATAGAAACGTTGTCTCAAAAAAAAAAAACAAAAAGGAGTATACTAAAGGGGTACACTAAGGGTTGTTCTCTACTTTTATTGATAGATTAGATTATCTAATCAATTTATGTTACACGTTTCTCCATCCCTGCTATGAAAGATAGCAGAACAGCAAGACCCCGCCCATCTAAGGTTTTAAAATTGTGAAAATGAAAATTCATTTTAAAAGAGAGTGCCTGAATGGAAAACTCAGCTGAAACATCCCCTGTTTGAAAACTACCTACAGAAGTGTTTCCTAGGTACAGGAGCAAAAGCACAAAGAAGTTCAAACCGCTGTGGTTGAAGGGACAAAGCTACATTGTGAACTGGCAATAGAACTTGTCAGTATGGCCTTAGTGGTGCTGCTTTTGCAGACATGCAAAAGGCAAGAGTTTGGGGGTAATGGACGCTTACACCAAGGTTTTTAAAAACCATTGAATCCAGGCAAAGTGTAATAGGGTCTAAATCCTTGCAAAGTGTTCCTGATGTGCTACTGAACAAAGCTGTGAAGATGAAGTTTAAGCTACAGCAGAAACCCCAGACTGTTGGAGATGTTAGGACGACTACCAAAGAAAGCTGCAGACAGATTGCAATTGGCTTAAGAGAAGCTATGTGTGTTACACATGGCAGAGCTGGAAGGATGGGGCTGTTCAAGGCTTTTGGAGCATAGATGCTTTTACCATGAGCTGTGGAGTTAAAGATTTGGCATTTGCCTTGCCGAGTTTCAGCCTTTCCTTGCTATCGTCACATGTGAATGATTATTGTGCACCATTGTATATTCAAGCATGGTAACTTAAATTTTTATTTTATAAGTGATTCCAATTAGGAATTTGTATTGAGTCTCAGGAGAGACTCAGGACTTTTGAACCTGGTTGGAAAGGCTTATGATTTGGGGAATTTTAGAGATAGACTAAATGCACCTTGCATTATGAAAGGAATATGATACTTCAGTGACCAGGTATGGAGTCTTATGATTAAAATCAGTGTGTTTTACTGGAGTGGCAGACCTATGATGAGTAATCTTCATTATTAACTTGACTAAACTCAAATAACACATGAGACCTCAAGGTCTGATCCACAGTGACCTACTTTCTCCAACAAAGAAACACCTACGAATAGTACCACTGCTTACAGGCTTATGGGGGCCAGGTACATTCAAACTACCACATTCCACTCACTGGTAGTAAGCTTGTAACAATTCTATAGTACAAAATTCATTTAGCTCAACTTCAAAAGGGTCCATAGTCTATCACAGTCTCATCAATGTGACACACTTCCTCCAACAAAGATACGTCTTATTATAGTACCACTACCTATAGGCTTATGGGGGTCAAATTACTCTTGCCTTCTACATCATGATGGACTATACACTTAAGCAATAAGCCAAAGTAAACCCTTGCACACTTAAGTCATTTATTGTGAGGTATTTGGACATAGCAATGAGAAAAGCAATTGATACATAATTCAAAAGATTTTCTGCATCAATTATTTGCATATCTTTATTTAATTTACTGGTATAAACTGTCTTGGTACTATTTCACAGCCCCTAACATGTGTCGAATTTGAAACCATCCCAACAAATGTTATTCCATGCTGGCCTTAAGAATGCTAGGAGATAAATTCGTTCACAAATCTTACAGGTTATTTAATATCCATAAATTATACTGGCTTTTAAAGACTTCATTAAGAATCTTCTGAGAAAATGGCATGTTATTTATTATGTTATTATCTTTAGAAAAAGTGCTGGGAGCCCTGAATAGCTCCTACATCTTGACTAACTTCCAGAGGCCCTGAAAAAAAACTGGAAATGGTGCATTTAGTTGGTTATGAACTTGTAGTGACATAGTACATATTTCTCTCAAACCTGGTAAAATTTGCCCTGAGTAAAAAATCTTCAATTTGCAATATAGTAAATATAAATAAACCATGAATGTATAACTCTTTTCCACAGAGTTCAAGTGCATTTTAAAAGAATTCCTCAACTGAAAAATACAATTTCTAAGGATATTTTTAAATAGTTGGAGACATTACTGAACCAGAAAATTTTGCCCATCTTCTTGAGTTAATTGGCGACATGACAAAGCAACAGGATTCAGCAACAAATATTTATCTCCAAGGGAGAGATGCAAATAAAACTAAATCCAAACAGTTTTCCTTGCTCCAATTCTCCTTAAAAGATAAAATAAATTAACGAATGCAAAATCCTGAGTAGCTTAACCTGCTTCCTTCCTGGGCTGGTGTGAACCATCTCCAAGTTTACCTATGTGTGGACAGCCATCAAGAGTCCAGCACCTGCCCTTAAGTAGAAGTTCATTTGTAGACTCAGAATTTAATAAGACTCTCATGATGGCTAATCTTACTTGTCAACTGGACTGGATCTTAAGACTACTAAGAGATAAATCACCTCACACATCTGTGAGGGGTTTTCTTGGTTAAATTAATTGATAGGGAAAGATGTGTGGAAAGATGTGGTATCTGGGTGTACTGGGTGTAGCCCAGATACAAGGAAGTTGGAGTTAAATGCTTTTGCTTTTTGTGTGCTTGCTTTACAATCGTGTCTGAGTTCATCTGCCCTGTTTCTGCTGCTACTGTCCTTTGTTGACATGCAATTTCATGGACTGAATAGCTGCTGGTTATCATTTACCCCAGTGTGAAGACAGAAAATAAAAACTGGCTACTCAGATCATATTATGTAAGCCATTCTAATAACTTATCTTTTGATATCATTCATTCCATAAGTTGTTTCCCATTAGATTGCTGCTCTTAACATGCACTGGTGTCAACTGGAAGATGGTCTGTGATATAGAGCAATGAATGCATATCATTCAAACCCTTTGGTGCAGAGACCTTGTTCTGAGTTGTGAAAGCCTTTTTGAGTGCCCCTTATCCATCCCAGCTAAATGACTGAATCTGAGCTAAGAGACCAACAACTTATGTCTTGTGGTAGCACACCTTAACTTATAACTTATAACAACTGTCTTTACACTTCATAATTTTTCAGACCAGGAATTCTAACAAGGTTTAGATGAGCGATTCTTTTGCTGTATATGAAGTGTCTGGGACACTTAATGTTACTCATATGGTCAACTGGCTAGCCTGCAGGATACTTAAAACCTGTGCTGTCCCCTTATTCAGCATCCTTTCTTTCCATACCAGTCATGTCTCCACTAAAAGTTCCACTAGGCTCATTGACTGATGAGACTTTCCTAATTGTGGGAAGTTATAACATTATAGATCCAGAACCAAATTATATTGTGTGACCTTTTGTCTCCTTAATAACTGTGATGGCTATTCTTGGTTGTCTCTTTGACTATATCTGAAATTAACTGCAATCCTCAAATGGAGGGCATACCTGTGATTCAGATCTTGAGGCAGGATGACACACGACTTTAATCCAGATGTTTAGGTAGGAATGCACACCTTTAGTCTGGGCCACATCTGCTGGAAACCTATATAAAGACAATGGAAGAAGGAATGTTTCTTTTGTTCTTTGCCTGCTTGCCCTTGCCTTGTCAGCAAATCCACTGGGATTCCACCCTATACAGAAGACCAGTTAAGAGTCCCAGCCTCTTGGAACAGAACAAATACTAGATTCTCAGACTTTATATTCACAGATAGTCATTGTTGGACTGCGATCTGTAAGACATTCCAGTAAATTTAGACAGACAGACAGACAGACAGATAGATAGATATAGATGATAGAGAAATCCATTCCATAAGTTCTGTGACTCTAGAGAACTCTGACTAATACAATACCCTTACATAACATATCTCTGTGTCTGACCTAACATCCTATGACTCATGTAAAAACGTTTGGAGTGGATTAACCTAACTGACCACTATCTTCCAACAATTCAATAGCTGGTTTAAGACATCCTCTGAGAGATACAGCAGAGATTGCTTCACGTGGCCATCACTCACTCACCTGATGCTGCCACCAATGACTTTGGGAAATGTCTTGATTTAGAACTGTATTTTTCATGAACACAATGAAAACTTTTTCTGGAGAATTTGTACTCTCTCTATTTTTCAATTTCTATAACCACTGGGACAAAAATTTCTTAGCACCTGGAATCACTCTGTCTTCTGGTATTTCTAGCATGTAGCATAGCTTCTTAACTCCTCAATATTGGTTGATTGAGTTAATGAATAAATGAAACTCAAAAGCTTGAAGTAAATCTATTAAAAGTAATTGAGAAACAAGTAAAAGGTCTCAGAGTATCAAAATATTTGCTTCTCAATCCTGACAATATTAGTTTAATTCTTTAACCCACAAAAAGGTAGAAATCATAAACCATCTCTACAGATTTGTCTTTTGCCCTCCAAAACTGTGGTGTTGTATACACACACAAAAGTTAAAAATGATAATGATAATAACAATAATAATATAAAATTAAAATATTTTAAATAATTGATCCTGAAGTACAACCCATTGGTAGAATGTTTACCTTACAGGCAGGAGGCCTTCGGTCCAATTCCCAGCACCTCACACCCACAAATGTCATACCAGTTTCCAAACTGTAGTATGGCTGGCCCATTGAGATACACTTTAATTTGCTTCTCTGTTGCTATACTAAGATACTGAACAGAACCAACGTAAGGGAGAAAAAGGTTTATCTAACAGTTACCAGCTCACAATTCATTACTGAAGGAAGTAATGGCAAGAGTCAATGAAGTAACCTGGATACAAGAAACAGAGACTGTGGAGAAAGAATGCTCACTGGCTTACACTTTGTGGCTTACTCAGACTGCTTTGTTTACAACACAAGACCACCAGCTCAAAAGAGTCACTGACCACAGTGGATTAGCTCTCCCAACATTCATCATTAATCAAGAAACTTCCCCACAGGGGATGGAGATCTGAGTGGCAATAATTCCTCAATTGAGAGTCCCTCTTCCCAGGTAACTTTAGGTTGTGCATAGTTGACTAAAACTAACCAGCGTGAGATGTGTGATGTGGCTGCTCAATTAATAACCAATTCTGCCTCCAGATCAGGAAGGCACTGTGCATGTTCTAGAGTCAAGTTGTATCACCCAAGAAGTGAGGCATTTCATTGCCTGCCTGGTAAAGTCTAGGGATCCCAAAGAGGAAGTACTTACTTTAAGCAGATTTTCACCTCCTTTGTTATTTCAAAAAGACCTTAAACTTGTCTTCAGATTATCTGCATGAGCTGGGTAGGGTATGAGCCCTGGGTAATCCACTCATCTAATGCTCCTGAAGCCACAGAGCCCAGTAACTACACAGCTAAATTTTATGAGGTCTTAGAAACATCTGATTTCATCATTATCAGTGGTTTGATTTTTAAATGTCAATGCTATTCTAAGGAAAACAGGAACAGAATTTGTCTTCCCTGAAATTGAATTCGTATTCAACAGATAAGTGTTATTGATGCTGAAGCCTGAAAGGAAGCAAGTTTATGAGGCCTAGATGGTAGCAAAAAGCCCAGGGATAGAATGAGCAAAGACAGATGTGTTATTTGGTATTTTATACTGAGACAGTAAGAAAATGAGCAATGAGTAGGAGAGTCTGTTAAAGCTCCTAGGAAAGGTGTGAGGTTGTGGCTCACAATTATGACTATGAATTGGGTAAAAATCTCATGTTCCTGGAGCACATGGGCCTGCTACCTCGAAAACACAATACTGAGAGCCTTGTGGGGATAGTCCGGAGCACAAGGGAAGTCACAATTTGAAGAAATATGGACTGCAAGAGGCACCAAGAGTTGGAGTGTGGTTCACACTCTTGCTTGGCACTCGCCCTCAATGTCCACACAGGCAATATACCCTGTGCTTCAACTTTTCTATCGCATATGCTGCTTCTCCAGGCTCCAACTCATCTACCCATCCTACTGTGCTTGCACAGCAGATTGGAAGGATATAAATGTACACTTATTACAGATAAGCCTTAATGCTGCATAGTGACTAATTGTGAACTATATCTTCTACGACTCTCAGATTTTTTGTAAACTGCTCCCCTGCTTTATAGGTGTGATATGTGCCAGCAATGTCAGCACTGAAAGCCACCATTTATCAGTGCCTGGAACATAATGATTAGCCAATAAATTTAAGTTGGACATGCCAATACAGGTAACACAGTGTGTCTATGTTCATTGTGAACTGAAGTCAACAGTAAAGTAGTACCTTGAATGATAACTAAAAGTATTGTACAATTAGGTAGAATACCCTGAGATAAGGGAACTTCTGAACTTCTCCAATAAAGATAAAGGATTTATATATTGGACAGTCCATCATATCTGATTTTTTTCTGGTTATAGTTGCAGTCCATTACTTTTCAAATCTATAAAGCGTAAATGTTATGACTCTCTTTGTCTCTCTGTCTCTCTTTCTCTGTCTCTGTCTGTCTGTCTGTCTGTCTGTCTGTCTGTCTGTCTCTCTCTCTCTCTCTCTCTCTCTCTCTCTCTCTCTGTGAGCCCACTTGTTCACATATGGTTCTTACTTTGTTAATGTAGGTGAGTCAATGGAATAGTGACTTAGAGAAATATTGGTTTGATGCTTAGACTCAAAGTTTGACATGCTAGTTGCATCACTTTATTCGTTAAGTATTTGTACTCTTACAATAAAAGCCTATATTTTTCTCAATTTTTAATTAATTTATTTTTATTACATATACAATGTTTGTCTGCATGTTTGCCTGCATGTCAGAAGGGGGCACCAAATCTCATAATAGATGGTTGTGAGCCACCATGTGGTTATTGGGAATTGAAGTCAGGACCTCTGGAAGAACAGTGCTCTTAACCTCTAAACCATCTCTCCAGACCCTCAATTTTTATTTTTAGTTGCTTATAATCTGAACTTTACCTTTTCACCTTTATATCTTTTCTATCTCCAATCAATTGAATCAAAATGTGTTCAAAGTTACAGCAGGGTCACCAGTGAATTGCTGCTATGCTGCCTATTGCTGAGCCCCTTGTGTTCAGGATGCACCAAACTGAGCATTTCCATAATGGGAAAGTCCACACACCCTTTACCCTAAGCAATTATTCGATATTCTCCATCACACCAAATGGTGCACTGTGTACCTGCTTGTTCCAGGCCAAGTCTTTGAAATAATCTCTAATTACTCTCTCCTAAATAACAACTAATTAAGAGACAACTCATATTGACTCCATCTTTGAAACATTTCTCAAAGGGGAAACTTCTTGCCTCAACCACAACCCTTATGTAGGCTGCTTCATCATCTTTCCTTTTCTGGACATCCCTCACCTTCCTTTCTACCATTATATTTTAAAGTGTCATCTCAATGAACTTCTAAACCTAATAACTGCCGCTTCCCTAAACAATGGAGAGGAATTAGAATAGACAGAGAAAGGGGGAAAGATCTTAGACCAAGGGCATCCTTTGTTTGATATAGCCTCTGAAGTTCAGAGTGTAGTTTTGCTGTGGGAAGTGATAAATATGTGGGTTTTGTTTTATTTTGTTTTGTTTTTTGAGAGTTCCAGTTACACGTGAAGCTAAAACCCAGACTTTAAGTTACAGAGATGCCTAAATCAGATTGCTTTCTCAAAGATGGACAAGCCCACATATTTATCACTTCCCACAAACTTACTCTCTTGGAGGAGCTTTACTCCCCCGAGGAAGACTCTGGCCTCTACTAGTCTGGGACCTAACCAGTAGAATATAGCAGAACTATGCTCTGAATCTCAGGCTATAAAAGACTAATGATGTCCTTGGTCTGAGATCTTTCCCCCTTTCTTCATCTTTTTTAATCCCTCTCTATCTCCCTGCTCTCTGCATCTGCCTTCTCTTTATCTCCTTTTTATTTCCCTCTCACTCCATACATTTAGCCACCATATCATGAGCAGTGGAGACACCCAGTCAACAGCCAGCCAAAATGCCCTACCCAGATTAGGAGGCTCCCTTATAGTGGGCCTTTATCGCCAGTGAGACCATCAGCCGTATACAGCAATCCAGCTAATGCATCATGGGAGACTCTGAGCCAGAATTGCATAGCTGAGACACTTTGTTGATTCTTAGCCAATAAAATTCATTAGACAAAATAAATTTCTTCTACTATTGCTATATTGCACTGGATTTTGATCCATTTTCTTAAATGCCATTTGATAACAAACCTCACCTATTTCTCCAACTCTGTTTTAACACCTTTGCCCTATTCAAAGAGTGAAAATATACTTCTGCATCAGGAATTTTATTTTCCTTGTTTTATTCTCTCCAATAAAATTATTATTTCTCCTATTGTCTTGTATTTATCTACTTTGTCAAAATATCTGTTTGAATATTAGATTTGAGGTGCCTCTTCGGCATTCAAGCAAAATGTGTCCCCTTCCCTCCTCCAGCATCATTCCACATTACTGGATCTGAGCTGACACATCTTTTTACCTATATGTTATCTGTCACTATCACTAGAATATAGGTTCAATAGAGAGAATTAGGAGACAGAGATGAAAATGAAGCCCACTGTCCTAGTATCTGTTGGAATGTCTTACTTACTAAATGTCAACACAACTAACAAACTTGTCTGTCAAAAATACCCACATAGAAACAACATTTTTCTTATAAAGTGATATTTCAAATACAAATGTTAATCTAGCAACAAACCATGAGACTGAAGTGTCTGTGACTTTGAGTTAAACTGTACTTTTTTCCCATTTATAAACTTTTTCTGAGAGTCTCACAGACAAGATTAAAAACTTTGTTTTTAGTCTAGAAATATGTTTTTACTGACTTCCCATGTAGTACAGTAAGAATTCTCTCAAATTCTGTGACCCCATAAGCCTGTAATCCTATCCAGAGTACCTCAGAGAACTCTGTGATCTGTCACTATAAAGGAAAGAAGCTGCCTGCCATAAAAGTCAGGCAATGGTGGCACACACCTTTAATCTCAGGACCCAGGAGACAAAGGCAGATGGATATCTCTGAGTTCAAGGTCACCCAGAGCAACATGAGATTGAATCAGTCTAAAAGAATAACAGAGCTCATGCCTTTAATCCCAGGACTCATGAGAGGTGTTTGAGACAGGAACAGGGTCTCAGAGCTGGCATTAATTCTCCAGTCACATTGAGGATAGGAATTATTGATTCTCCAGTCATTCTGAGAAGAGGCAGCAGTCTTGGGCTTGGTGAGAGCTCATGGAGACAGGATATATCATTTCATCTGGGTAGAGGTAAGGGCTAATGGCTGACTGCTTTCCCTCTCTGATTTTCAGCTTGAAGCTTGACTCCCAATATCTGTCTCTGGGTCTTCTTTTTAATCATGGTACAGAAACTCTGAACTCCTGAAAAACTGTGTATAAGACTGTCTTAGTTAGCATTTCTATTGCTGTGGTGAAACACCATGACCAAAAGCAAGTTGTAGGAAGTAAGAACAGGAATTCAAATAGGGCTGGAATCTGGAGGCAGGAGCTGATACAGTGGCCATGGAGGAAAGCTGCTTACTGACTTGTTTTCTCTGGCTTGCTTAACCTGATTTGCTCAACCCACCTTCTTATAGAACCCAGGACCACCAGCCCAGGGACTGCAGTATTCACCAAGGCTGGACCCTCACGCAATGATCACTGAATGAGAAAAATACCTTACAGCTGGATCCCATAGAGGCATTTCCTTAACTGAGGCTCCTTCTTCTTTGATGACTCTAGTTTGTGTCAAGTTGATACTCAAAACCAACCGGTACACTGTTAGTAAGAGATTTTGTGCGACATGCTCTGAGGAAGCCAACAGGCACTCTTGGATGCACACTGTCCTTTTCTTAGAGAAATTCCTCTCACTCCCTTAACATCAATGCTTAAATCTACGTTTAAAAAATCTTTAAAACAAATTCGAACTAACTTCATGCTGACTCATCCTGGAATTTTCTTATGCTATAGTCAAGAATCTCAGCCCCACCTGAGGGGATGTCTCTGAAGTTAACTACTAAGGCTATGGGCAGCAGTTCAGGACTGTACCTCCAGCTGCTATGGCTGGGGTTTAGAACTCTTATTTTAAAGATACTCTATTTTTTAATTTTAAAATTTTATTTGTTGTTGAATTTCATTCTTGAATAATTCATGAATACTGTATATTTATATAAATGTTATTTTTAATTTAAATTTAAATTAGAAACAAGGTTGCTTCATATGTCAATTCCAGGTCCCTTTCCATTTCCCTCCCCTCCTACCATGCCCTCCCACCAACCCCCCCCAATGTCTCTTCATTTCCCCAGGGAGGGTGAGGCCCTCCATAGGAGTGTCTATAGTCTGTCATTTTATCCAGGGCAGGGCCTAGACCTTCCCCCAAGAGTTCAGGGTGAGAGCGCATCTCTCATTGTTGGATGGGAGTCCAAAGTCCATTTGTATGCCAGGGATAAATACTGATCTACTACCCAAGGCTCAATAGATTACCTAGGCCTCCTCACTGACACCCACATTCACGGAGTCTTGATCAGTCCATTGCTGGATTCCAGGTATCAGTCTGGGATTCAAGAGCTAACCCTTGTCAGGTCAGCTGTTTCTGGGGGTTAAATCAGCCCAGTCTTAATGCCTTTGGTCATCAGTCCTCCCTCTCTGTCACTGGATTTCTTGAGTTCAGCTGAGTGCTTAGCCGTGGGAATCTGCCTCTTCTTCCATCAGCCACTGAATGAAGGATGTGTTTCCCATGGGATTGTAGGCTGGCACTCCCCAGATCTATGTCTAAAATCCATATATGAGAGAGTACATGCCATGTTTCTCTTTTTGTGACTGGGTTACCTTGCTCAGGATGGTTTCTTCTAGTGCCATCCATTTGCCTGCAAATTTAAGGATTCCATTGTTTTTTTTTCTGCTGAATAATACTCCATTGTGTAAATGTACCACATTTTCTCTATCCACTCTTCGGTTGAGGGGCATCTAGGTTGCTTCCAAGTTCTGGCTATTACAAATAATGCTGCTATGAACATAGTGGAACAGATATCCTTGTTATATGAATGGGCATCTTTTGGATATATGCCTAAGAATGGAGTTGCTGGGTCTTGTGGTAGGTTTATTCCCATTTTTCTGAGGAATCTCCATACTGATTTCAAAAGCAGCTGTACAAGTTGGCACTCCCACCAGCAGTGGAGGAGTGTTCCCCTTTCACCACATTCTCTCCAGTATAAATTGTCTTTGGCGTTTTTGATTTTAGCCATTCTGACAGGAGTGACATGGTATCTCAGAGTTGTTTTGATTTGCATTTCCTGGATGGCTAAGGATGCTGAGCACTTTCTCAAGTGCCTCTCAGCCATTTTAGACTCCTCTATTGAGAATTCTCTATGAAATTCTGTAGCCCACTTTTTAATTGGATCCTTTGGTATTTTAGAGACTTACTTCTTGAGTTCTTTGTAAATTTTGGAGATGAGCCCTCAGTCAGATTTGGAGTTAGTGAATTTCTTTTCCCATTCTTTGGGCTGAATTTGTCCTGTCGCCTGTATCCTTTGCCTTAATGAAGATCCTCAGTTTCAGGAGGTCCCATGCCTTAATTGTTGACCTCACTGTCTGTGCTACTGGTGTTATGTTCAGGAAGCAGTCTCCTGTACCAATTCGTTCAAGGGTACCACCCACTTTCTTTTAAGTGTTTCAGTGTGGCTGGATTTATGTTGAGGTCTTTGATCCATTTGGACTTAAGTTTTGTGCATGGCAATCGACATGGATCTATCCACATTCTTCTACATGTCAGCATCCAGTTTTGCCAGCACCATTTGTTGAAGATGCTTTCTTTTTTCCATTGTATATTTTTAGCTTTTTTGTCAAAGATCAGATGTACATACATGTATGGGTTAATATCAGGGTGTTTGATGCAATTCCATTGGTCTACCTGTCTATTTTTTTTGTTTGTTTGTTTTACGAGACAGGGTTTCTCTGTATTGGTTTGGAGGCTGTTGGTCCAGCTTGGCCTCGGACTCACAGAGATCTGCCTGCCTCTGCCTCCCAAGTGCTGGGATTAAAGGCATGCGCCACCACTGCCCGGCCCTACCTGTCTATTTTTGTGCCAATACCAAGCTGTTTTCAGCTCTATAATAGAGCTTGAAGTCAGGGATGGTGATGCATCTTGAAGTTCCTTTATTGTACAGGGTTGTTTTGGCTATCTTGGGTCTTTTGTTTTTACATATAAATTTGAGAATTGTTCTTTTAAGTTCTGTGAAAAATTGTGGTGCGATTTTGTTGGTAGTTGCATTAAATCTGTAGACTGCTTTTGGCAAAATTGCCATTTTTGCTATGTTGATCCTTCCTATCCAAGAGCATGGGAGATCTTTCCATTTTCTGGTGTCTTCTTTAATTTCTTTCTTTAAAGACTAAAAGTTCTTGCGATACAGGTCTTTCACTTGTTTGGTTAGCATTACCCCAAAGTATTTTATGTTGTTTGTAGCAATTGTAAAGGGTGATGTTTCTCTGATTTCTTTCTCAGCCCTTTTATCATCTGTATATAGTAGGGCTACTGATTTTCTCGAGTTGATCTTGTAGCCTGCCACTTTGCCAACGGTGTTAATCAGCTATAAGAGTTCCCTGGTAGAGTTCTTTGGGTCATTTATGTAAACTATCATATCATCTGCAAATAGTGAAAGTTTGACTTCTTCCTTTCCAATTTGTATCCCCTTGATCTCCTTTTGTTGTCATATGGCTCTGGCTTGAACCTCAAGTACAATGAAAAGGTATGGGGAGAGTGGACAGCCTTGTCTTGTTCCTGATTTTAGCAGAATTGTGGTGAGTTTCTGTCCATTTAGTTTGATGTTGGCTGTTGGGTTGCTGTATATAGCTTTTATTATGTTTAGGTATGTTCTTGTTATCTCAGATCTCTCCAAGAACTTTATCATGAAGGGGTGTTGGATTTTGTTAAGGGCTTTTGCAGCGTCTAGTGAGATGATCATGTGGTTTTTCTTTCTCTACTTTTTTTATATGGTGGATTACATTGATGGATTTTCATATGTTGAACCATCCCTGCATCTCTGGGAGGAAACCTACTTGATCATGGTTAATGATTGTTTTGATGTGTTCTTGGATCCATTTGCCAATATTTTATTGAGTATTTTTGCATCAGTGTTCATGAGGGATATTGGTTTGAAGTTCTATTTGTTAGTTGTATCTTTGTGAAGCCTCGTAGAAAGAGCTTGGCAAAGACTCTTCTGTTTCTATTGCATGGAATACTTTGAGAAGAATTGGCATAAGCGGTTCTTTGAATTTCTGATAGAATTCTGCACTGAGGCCATCTGGACCTGGGCTTTCTTTGGTTGAGAGACTTTTGATGACTGCTTCTATTTCCATAGGCGTTATAGGTCTATTTAAATTGCTTATCTGTTCTTGATTTAATTTTGGCAAGTAATAGCTATCCAGAAAATTGTCCATTTCCTTTAAATTTTCGAATTTTGTGACGTACAGGTTTTCAAAGTATGACCTGATGATTCTCTGAATTTCCTCAGAGTCCATTGTTATGTCTCCCTGTTCATTTCTGATTTTGTTAATTTATATGTTCACACTCTGCCGTTTGGTAAGTTTGGACAAAGGTTTGTGCATGTTTTTGATTTTCTCAAAGAACCACTCTTTATTGCATTGATTCTTTGTATTGTTTTCCTAGTTTCTATTTTAATGATTTCTGCCCTCAGTTTGACTATTTCCTGGCATCTACAACTCCTAGATGAGTTTGCTTTTTTGTGTTCTAGACCTTTCAGCTGTGCTGTTAATTCTCTAGTATAACTATTCTCCAGTTTCTTCATGTGGGCACTTAGTGCTATGAACTTCCCCCGTACCACTGCTTTCAAAGTGCCCATAGGTTTTGTTATGTTGTATCTTCATTCTCAATGTATTCTAGGAAGTTTTTAATTTCTTTTTTTATTTCTTTTTTGACCCAGGAATGGTACAATTGTGCACTATTCAATCTCCATGAGTTTGTAGATTTTCTGCAATTTGAGTTGTTATTAACTTCTAATTTTAATGCATGGTAGTCTGATAAGATGCATGGAGTTATTCCAATTTGAGGTTTGATATGTTGCCAATTATGTGGTCTCTTTTTGAGAAGGTTTCATGTGGCACTGAGAAGAAAGCATATTCTTTTTTATTTGGATGGAATGTTCTAAAGATGTCTTTTAATTCCAATTGGGTCATAACCTTTATTAGCCCCTTTGTTCTTTGTTAAGTTTCTGTCTGGTACTCCTATCTAGTGGTGAGAATGGGGTGTTGAAATCTCCTACTATAAGTGTGTGGGGCTTTATATGTGATTTGAGTTTTAGTAATATTTCTTTTACGAATGCAGATGCCTTTTTATTTGTGGCCAAAATGTTCAGAATTGAAACTTCATCTTGGTGGATTTCTCCTGTGATGAGTAGGTAATGACCTCCTTCATCTCTTTTGATTGATTTTATTTTAAATTCTAATTTGTTAGATATTAGGATTGCTACCCCTGCTTGTTTCTTGTGTCCATTTGATTGGAAAATCTTTTCCCAACCTTTAACTCTCAGTTAATATCTGTCTTTGAGGGGGAAGTGTGTTTCTTGTATGGGTTCTCTCTTTGAATCCATTCTGTTAGCCTGTGTCTTTTTCTGGGTGAGATGGGGGCATTAATGTTGAGGGATATTAATGAACATTGATTGCTCATTCTTCTTTGATTTGGAATGGTAGGAAATGGAATTAAAAGCAAATAAAAAATGCAAGAAATGGAAGAAATAACAGACAAAATACAAGAAATGGAAGAAAAAAGCAAACTAAAAGTGCAAGAATTGGAAGAAAGAACAAACAAAAAATGCAACAAATGGATGAAAAGATAAACTGAAAATTGCAAGAAACAATTCAAACAGTACAAATGTTGAAAACTGAAATAGAGACAATAAAAATCACAATCTGAAGAAAGGCTGGAAATAGAAAATCTGGGCAAATGTTCAGGTACTACCAATACAAGCATTAATGACAGAATACAAGAGATGGAAGAGAGAATCTCAGGTGTTGAAGATACACTAGGAGAAATGGATTCATCGACCAAAGAAAATATTAAGTCCAACATATCCTTAACACAAAAGATCCAGGAAATATGGGACACCATGAAAAGACCAAACCTAAGAATAATAGGTATAGAAGAAGGTGAAGAAACCCACCTCAAAGGGGCAGGAAACATATTCAACAAAATCATAGAAGAAAACTTTCCCAACCTTAAGAAAGATATACCAATGAAGGCACAAGAAGCTTATAGAGTGAAACACAAAAAGTCCCCTTGCCACATAATAATCAAGACCCCAAATATACAGAATAAAGAAAGAATATTAAGAGCAGCTAAGGAAAAAGGCCAAGTAACATATAAAGGCAAACCTATCAGAATTACACCTGACTTCTCCATGGAAACTCTGAAAGCCAGAAGGTCCTGGATAGATATTCTACCAACACTAAAAGGCCATGGATGCCAGCCCAGACTACTATACCCGGCAAAGCTCTCAATCACTATAGATGGAGAAAATAAGATATTCCATTACAAAACTAGATTCAAGCAATATGCATCCACTAACCCAGCCCTACAGAAAGTTCTGGAAGGAAAACTCCAACCCAAGGAAGTTAAGTACAATAGAAAAACATAGGCATTAGATAATCCCACTTTATCAACAGCCAAAAGAACAAAGGGGTTGAATTCCACACATGAATCCTGTATATTATTTCTACTGCTCCATCTTCCCCTCCAACTTTTCTTGTGTCTCATATTCTTTCTAAAATATATTTCCTCAACCTCAATCCAGTTTTGTGTGTGTGTGTGTGTGTGTGTGTATTTGTATGTGTGTGTGTGTGTGTGTGTGATACTGAGTCAATGTAGTGCTGCTCATAGTGTTTTGGGATGACCACTTGGAATTGGATAGCCTATCAGGGAGTTCATCTATAGTGACAACTGTTTTTCCCTCACTCAGCATTGATAGCCTGTGGCAATTCTTCTATACTTGTCAGAGTCTAAAGCAATGCCTGGCACATATAAAAGACAACATAAAGGGACTCAATTTGTATAAGTTAAACAGGTGTAACTCAATGTTTCATTATGTTCTTCCATAAATGTATTTCCTGAGCATATGATTTATTAAACAATTTCATTCAACATTTTTATATTTGAACACAGAAGACAGGTGTGACTTTAGACTTTGAGATACAGTATTGTTACAGGACACAGGTTCACAAACCCACAGCCAAGCTTCCCTGTATTCCAAAAGAAATTTAGAAACAAAATTTGGAGAAAGGTTTATTTTTATTTTGTACAAACCAACTGGGGCTAGTGAGGAGAAATCACTTTCCTCTCTGTGATGCCTGTGACAATCTTAAAATTTATAGAATTCCATGAGAGAAAGGCTAAGTGTTTCTCTTTAGAGTACCTCCTCTCACACAGAGCTCCAGTACAGAATCACAGCCCAGTATATAACGAATGTGCTTTAATTAAGTAGTTTGAAGGGTGTCCCGAGAACAAGCAGTGGATATCTGTTAAGCTTGGAATCTAATGTTCTTCATTATCTATTTCTGTACACATTAAGTATTGGGGCCCTAGATTGTGCTGTGAGAGGAAGCAGGATTTTTATGTGTTTGCTGAGAGACATTGAGGCATATTGTTATGTGGAGAATGTTACGTAAAAGGACAGGCAAAATTCAGAAGAGCCATGCTTCCTTTGGCATCCTTTCTACCAGCATCTGTTGTCTATGACACTCATATTGACTGTAGCTGGTTTTGTAGATTTTGGCTGAGAGACAATATTGTACAAGTGGCACTTCTGGTTTGGGTGCCAGGTCTTAGAGAACAGGCACCTTCTGATCTCCAAATCTTGGAATACTTTTACAGGAGCACTGAGACTTCCTATAGAGAGCCTTCCACTGAGACCTCTGGATGATTTGGAGCTGAAAAGTGGCCAGCTAAGTCCAAGCTTCCAGTCCCTCCACTCACCTGTCCCGAAATAATAACCATGTAAGTAGATATAGCTCTTAATCCCTGAAGACCATGCCTACTGCCAGTTGAGTATAATCCATCACACAGTGACCCAGGTATTTTACACTGCTATTACCAAAAATCTAACAAAGACAACTTTAGGGAACAATGATCCATTCAGGGAGATGATTTCAAAGGCTTAGGTTCATGGTCACTTGTCCTGTTGTGCTTGGGCAGGACATCATAGTAGCAGACATATGTGGCAGAACAGAATTGTTCACTTTGTGTTCAATGAGGTAGTAAAGAGCAAGACAGGAAGTGAACAGTGCAATATAGTCCCAAGGACTTCCTCTCCTGATCCCTCAACCTCCA
Organism: Mesocricetus auratus; assembly: GCF_017639785.1. Taxonomy (NCBI): domain Eukaryota; kingdom Metazoa; phylum Chordata; class Mammalia; order Rodentia; family Cricetidae; genus Mesocricetus; species Mesocricetus auratus. Next base: position 115,296,661 of record NW_024429189.1, read on the forward strand.
CCCCACCAATGACCTACTTCCTATAGTTGGATCACAATTCCTGAAGTTTCCACAGTCTCCCAACCTGTCGACCAAGCATTTAATGCCTGAGCTTGGAGGCAGAGGTGGTGGGCAAAGCTTTTATATTTAGTCTGTCATTCCTGGCAAATAGTTGCTAGATCAGGGGAATGTATCAGCTGGTTCAAGGCAAAATTCCTGACTCCACATGAGGAGCTATAAACAAGTAATTTTGTCTCCATGTTTTGGGGGATATTTGTAAGACTATCGTAGTAAAGAACCCCTTCCTTTTCCTTGGCTATGATCAAGGCTTAGTTCACAGCCCCAAGAAACTCAACATATTTCAGATATCTCCTACTGAGGACAGCTCAGGAAGTCCTCCCAGAAACTCTTGCTTGCTTTTTTTCCTGCCTGGCAAACAACAGAGGAAGATACATCAAGAAATAATTAAAGTCACACTCCTAATTCTTAACTTCTTTTAATTGAGATCATCAAAGAGAAATAGATTTCATTACAATCACAGCAGGATGACTGCATTCTCTAGAGTGCATGCTTTATTCATTCAAATGGTTACATTTCACCCAGTGTTTTGTTGCAAGTAAATGACTGACAGTGGAATAGAGGAAAGAATAATTTAAAGTGAAAAATAAAATCTAATACTTGGAAGATTGCTCTGTCAAGAGCGGGACTTAATCTTTAATGACTAATGTAAAAATTTAATACAGTGTGTGTACCTCTGGAGAAGTGATATATTTAATTAAAATCAGGCGACCAAGGCAACAATGTTCACCGCCCCCCCCAAGAGACACACATTTTTCTAGGTGGAAATATCTCTTTGCAGTGAATTTCCTTCTCTTCTTTTTATTTTATTATTATTTTTTATTTTAAAGGAATTTTCCCTTGTATTTTAAATAACATACTATTTAAAGTTTTACTGTGCCATGGCACTTTCATTGCCAGAAATGTTGGATATCAGTGTGATGAAGAAAGATCCATCTACAATTCTAGCATCTACTGCAAACCACAATTAGTACTATTTTTCTTCTTGTAGTATTTTGATACTTGTGCATTTCATCTTCTCTTTAGAGAACCAGAAGATTGTTCATGTTGTCCTTTATATGACAGACACTATTTTTTTACTGTGATATTTCCCCCACTAATACATATTTATCCTATTAAAACTAAAGTTATTCAAGGTTGGTTTTCAACGTCACGAATGATGTGTCTGAGACATTACCCATCTTCATGCTGAGGCTGGTCTAAGCAGGACCATGAGCCAAACACTAGCCTATGTAATCAACAATAGCTATTTGGGCATGCACCCTGGGAGGTACATAGATAAATACTGGTATACATAAGTCTAGATGATTCTATTCAAGAGCTGAAGAATCAATGGTAAAACTCAGGCTTCAATAAGACGATTGTATTCTTTTTATATTAACATCATCGTGGACTGTGTCTGTTATTTTATCATTGATTTGTTCTTAAGCCTAATGATTATTTGACGTCCAGTCTTAATCTATTTAATTATAGATAATTAATGTCATTTAACCAGGATCTAATTTTTACAATGCCAAGGGCAGTGAATAAACCCTCACTCACCTTTTGATTAATCAGGATATATTTCTATTACTACATTTATCATATGGTAAAACCAATCGTCTTTTGAAAATTCTCTGTTGAAGTCTGTACTCCATTTTTAAATTGGATTATTTGATTTATAATTTCTGGTTTCTTGAGTTCTTTGTATATTTTGGAGATCAGCCCTCTGTCAGATGTGGGGTTGGTGAAGATCTTTCCCTATTCTGTAGGCTGCCATTTTGCCCTATTGACAGTGCCCTTTACCTTACAAAAGCTTTTCAGTTTCATGATGTACCACTTATTAATTGTTGTTCTCAGTGTCTGTGTTACTGGTATTGTATTCATGAAGTTGTTTCCTGTGTCAATGTATTCAAGGATATTTCACACTTTATATTTCATCAGGATCAGTGTAACTGGCTCTATGTTGAAGTCTTTGATCCACTTGGACTTCAGTTTTGTGCAGAGTGACAGATATGGATCTCTTTGCATTCTCCTACATGCTGACATCCAGTTATGCCAGCACTATCTGTTGAAGATGCATTCTTATTTCCATTGTACAATTTTGTCTTCTTTATAAAAAATCAGGTATCTGTAGGTATGTGGATTTATGTCTGAGGCTTTGAATTGATTCCAATAATTAATGTCTCTGTCTTATGCCAGTATCATGTCTTTTTTATTACTATACATCTTTAGTTCAGCTTGAGATCAGAGATGGTGATATCTCTAGCAATTCTTTAATTATACGTGACTTTAAGCCATCCGAAGTTTTCTTTTTTCCATATGAAGTTGAGTATTGTTCTTTTTTCAAGTTCTGTAAAGAATTGTGTTAGAATTTTGATGATGATGGGATTGTGTTGAATCTTTAAGTAGTTTTGGGAAAGATAGTTATTTTTACTTTGTTAATCCTACTGTGTGATAAGCAGGGGAATCTTTCCATCTTCTGATATTTTCTCCAATTTCTTTCTTGAAAGACTTGAAGTTCTTCTTATACAGCTCTTTTAAGTGCTTGGTTAGAATTACTCACAAATATTTTATATTGTTTGGGACTATTGTAAAGGGTTTTGTTTCCATGATTTTTCAGTCATTTTATCATTTGTATATGAGGGCTACTGATGTTTTTCTTTTAATTAATCTTGTATCCAGCCATTTGATTAAATCCAGTAATTAACAACTGTAGGAGTTCTCTGATAGAAATTTGGGGTTGCTTATGTATACTATCATGTCATCTATAAATTGTGATAATTTGATTTATTTTTCAATTTGTATCCCCTTGATCTGTCTCGGTTGTCTTATTGCTCTAGCGATAACTTTAAGTTATCACAGATTCTCTTGACTCAGGGCCAGCCTCCAGAAGCTTCCTATTCTGTTTCAAGCTCATCAGACCCACCCCTTACAGGGCTTAACTTTAGAATTTTACTTAAATCTCAAACTGTCTCTACCCTTTTTTCTCAGTCTTTAGCTTTCATTCTCATGCAGACACACTTTTCTCATCCCAGTCTGATTTCCTACCATTTGAATAATATATCATGGGTAAATAGAGACATTTCCTTACTGTTAGTTCTCATTTAACTCCTATCAATAAGGCATTTAACTTCAAGGATAGATGTGAGCTAAGTAATAAAATTAGATAATAAGATATCTACTACTTTACATGCTAGACTCTCACCTATTTTTAGTAATTCAAACATTATTTATCAAACTCCCATTCATGCCAATTACAGTTTTGAGAAGTTAAAATCATATCCTACAAAATTAAAGGAAACTTCAGAGAACTCATGTGAAGTGTGAGGCTCCCATTGCTCTCCATAATGAGACCAGTCCAAGACACAGTCTTATGTATTGAGCCTTATGTAGAATGGATAGGAACACAAGAATTTTCATTCCTCCATAGACATTACTCCTGTTCATTACAATTTATGGAAAACACAAATTGCTTTTCATTTAATACACCATGTCAGGTATATACAAGATATACTTAGAGGCAAAGAGATCCTAGAAACTGAATCAGCTCACCAAGGTGAATTCCAGGTGCTGCTACATGCTAACACACACTAACTCTTTCATATGTGTTGCATCCTGATGCAAATATTTTAATTTTATTAAGAAACTCAATTTTAACAGAAAAGGTTGTTTAGATTTCAAATTATTATCACCGTGGTACAGGTATGGAGATAATACTCAGCAGAGACAGAATTTGGAGATGGATGGTCTTGGAGATTAAAGCCAAGTGTGAATCTGTAGATATCCTACTCAAACTTCCTTTTGCCTGAAAAGTCCCAGTTTCCAACTGCAACACAAAGGTGAATTCAAGCTATCACTGAAAACATGCTGCCCTGCCCTGTTCTGGAGAATCTACATTCTCATAAGGAATTAAACATGTACACACACTAACATTCCACAGTACTATCTAAAGCCAACACTGTGAATATGCAGTTGCTTGGTTATGAATGACCTCATTGCAAGTTAGAATCAACAGCAGCCCTGGTAAAACATGTGGTTATTCAAACACTCATAGACAACAAAATTTCTTTTATGTCTAGCTGTGATCCCTTGGATATCCAGATGATACACTTTGATGTGAAAAAACTTAGAGTCGTGAATAACAAATATAAAATTTTTTACTCAGAAAGCAATGGGAAATTAGGATATACTTTGAGGTAGTAATTTTTGAGACAGTCATTATAACAAGTAAAGCAATTGAGCCAATCACCTTGTTGACACTGTCCAAAGTTCATGTGATAGAGGAACATCTTTTATAATAACATGGCACATTCTCAATTGTGGTATTGCTCACATGAGCCCATCTCTTCCTTGCATCTCTTTAGCAGTGCAGTAATCAAAGCAACCAAAGTATTCTTGCAGGACCCTGTGATGCTCACTCTTTACTGTCAATTTGACTGGACCCGGAACCCACTCCCCTGGGTTTGCTTTTGATGATAGGTGTAACTGAGATGAAAAGAAATGTCGTGAATGTGTGAGGCACTAGTTCATGGGCTAGGTCCCACAGGGAATAAAAGGGGGAAAAATACAAAAAGCAAGACCAAAACTTCTGAACAGCAGAATTCTTTGTTCTCCATTTCTTTACTGACTCTTTGAAAGGACAAGCACCTCAGCTTTGCCACGGCTGTGAGCCATTCCTATTACCATGCTTCCTTCACCATGGTGGTCTTTATTCCTGTGAACTGTGAGCTAAAATAAACCACTATTTGCATTAGTTGCTTTCTGTCTGGTATTTGATTGTAGCCATGAGAATCATAACTGGAACATTCCCTGCATTTCTGCATCTTGCTAAAGGATGAATCAGTACCCAGCACCTATATATCTCAAAGGCAGGGGCAGATGGTCACCAGAGAAAGAGGAACTTTATTTGTTGTTTGAAAAACTAATCATCTCCACTGCAGTAACGCTGCTGGCAAATGTTCCCTTTCACAATTCCATATTTAAGAATATTACTTTGGAGTTATAAATTGCCAGTTATTATTTGATTATCTCAGCTTGGAGCTTGGTGCATAATGACTTCCTTGGTGGGCTGCTGAGCTGCTAATTCATAACCTCCTTCTGAAAAAGCTTTTCAGGAAATTTGTAACAAATCCATTAAATTAAAATGAATTTGTGCTATATTGAGAAGTAACTGAACCATATGGGGCCAATCCAAATGCCGTTTTAACTTTTTTTCCTCCCACCCAAAGACTTTCCATTTGCTTCTCTTGAGTAAGGGAACATGCACTATTCTTTGATGGTCAGGGCTCTTGTCATTGTAGAAAAGGTAACAAAATCCCTTCAGAGGTGCACTTTAAAATTCAAAGTAGGTTTTCTGCAATGGCAGTCTGCAAATTTTTAGAGTAAAACCTGAGATTACTTCAAAGAAGCTTTCATTATTGGGGGTTATATGGCAGGACAGCAGGTTACACATCCAAGCTGCACCCAGGGTGCTTTGGTGGTTCTTCAGCGTTTGTTTCTTTTAGTGTTGGGAATGGATCACAGAGCATCTCACAGGTTAGACAAGTGCTGTCACCAAGCAACAATTGAGCCCCATGGAGCTTTTAAAGTTCCAGATGCCCAGGCTACACTCAAGAGTACTAATAACTAAGATTATAGCATTTCATCTCTCTTTTTGTAATTGATTTCTTACTTTATTGTTATTGTGGTCATATAATAACACTGTAAGAAATAATCTTTGAAAATATTTTAGTATGCTTCCTTAGTATGCTTGCATATTTAACTAAAAAAATAAAGATGATATATGCATGCTTGAAGGTAGTACATAGCTATCTATCAAATTGATAGTGTTTCAGCTGTGTAGTTCAACTCTTACAGATCCCTACTAATTTTGTCTGTTGTCTTCCTAATAATTAACGAATGGACATTAATATATTCCACTGCACTAATAATTTGTCCCTTTAACCTCTGGGGATCTACTAAATGTATACAGTGCATTTAAGTTCTTTCATAAGTATGAAGACATTTTGATTTATTGCTTATACTTCTTATTTTTGAAAACTTGATATTTCTCCAATTTGCCATTTCGCACATTTTTAGCAAAATGTCTCTTGTTAATAGTCTGAGAGGAGCACCAGCTTTTACTTGGTTAGCATTTTCATGAAACATCTTTTCCTATTCTTCCCATGTCCTTACTTCTGATCAGAAATATAAGTATGGTATTTTTAGAAATTCTATCTGTTGCGATTTGTCTCATGTTTTTCTCATGATTATATTAGGAATGAATGGTTTCTGCAAGGAAGATTACAGAGGGAGAAAATGGCATTTTCATCACAGCGTATCAAGCAAGGATGTATCCTTCCAATATAACATGTCTCTCTCAATACTGATGTGGCTGGGGTATTGTCTGTCAAGTTTCTGTTCTGAAAACCTACACTTTCTGCCCTTTCCACACAGGACTATTTGGAAAGAAGCCATTCAGTATTCTTACTCTCAAGAATCAGGCATCAAGCTCTATTCCCTCCAGAGTAGAACTCCCAAGTACGCAGCTTGGAATTCCTCTGCCTGGGAGACTTACCATATATACCCTATTGCTTCATTTACTCAGTCACTGTATTGGTAGCTTTTTTGATACTACAATAAAATATCCCAAAGTAACATAGAGGATAAATTGATTTATTTTGGATTATGGCTCCAAAGTGATGTAATTTATCACTGAAGGGAAGGCATGACAACAAACAGGGAAAGCATGATAGAAGAAGGAAGGGAAGCTATCTAGTCACACTTATTCTGCAGAGAAAGAGAGAGAGAGAGAGAGAGAGAGAGAGAGAGAGAGAGAGAGACAGAGACAGAGACAGAGACAGAGACAGAGAGAGAGAATGAAAATGAGAATAAATAGGAAGTAGGGTGAGGATACAAGCTCTCAAAGCCTGCCTTTAGAGATATATTTCCTCCTTACCTAGTTAAGATTCCTTAACCCACCAGATAGCACCACCAACCAGGTATCAAGTATTTAAATACATGAACCTATGGGAGTCACATTTCTCATTCATACAAAATAGCTACTTTTCAAATGAACTCATGAATGCCTGTTCTGTACTCTAAGGTATAACTCAATACTATAATCCAATTTTTTCAGCTTCATTGGGAATTTTGTTGCTGCTGCTGTTGTGGCTGAACCATGTGTCATTTACCATCATTCATGAATGTGGTCTTGTTTATTTTACCACTTCCTTGCTTTCTAGCAACAGATGCTGCAATCTCATTTTATAATTTTAATGGCCCTATCTTAGAATAACCCATTCAGCTGATAAACTCCAGCTCCTTTCATTAACAACAAATGCCTAGACTCTAATTGTGCCCACTGTTGCTGGGATATGGTTTTCCAAAACTATCTCAGCGGACAGAACAAGGAAATATACCTGTCCACTAATTCCTCCACAAATCTATAGACATCTATTTGTTTCTATAACAAACAAAACACAACTACTACCATTGTTTCCAACTGAATTATTCCACTTTCTGCCATACTATCAGTAAGTATATAGTTTGACACTATGCAGCCATATTTCCACCATGCACTATCTATTTACTCCTTGTTCTTCCTAATATGCAGGTCTAACAGTGCAGAGTTGATGAAGACCACCCCTAAGGAAAACGGTGCTAGAACACAGTTCATTGGTGACCTTCTTTCACCTCTAGACTCCACTAGTTCACAAAACTGCTGATACAGCATACCTCCTCTTGCCGAAGATACTAGTAATTATAATTCTTTTTTTTTAAGCTTCTTTTTTTTTTACGAGAAGAAACTTTGTGTTATTTATTGAAACAACCAATTATAACATTTCAGATCACATATAGCTTGTAATATTGACTTTGCTTTAAAGCTTCACTGTTGTAACAACAATAATGCTTCCTTATTAATTTTTTAAGGTTCGCTTAAAGATGCAGAGTATCCCCAAATTCAATTTGTAGTTGAAAACCCTCCATTAAGATTTTCCTGGACACCGGGGAATGCGAAAACCTTCTTCTCCATGTCGATTTTAATATCTGTGTATATAGCTTGGTGGGAATTTTTTAGGATAAAATAATTTTTTTAATTAATATTTTTTTTATTTTCCATTTTTAATTTAGATAAGAAACAAGGTTGCTTCACAAGTCAGTACGAGGTCCCTCTCCCTTTCCCTCCCCTCCTCCCGTGCCCTCCCCCCATCCCCCCCCCGTTATCCCCTCATTCCCCCAGGGAGGGTGAGGCCCTCCATGGGGGTGTCCATAGTCTGTCATTTCATATAGGGCAGGGCCTAGACCCTTCCCCAAGAGTTCAGGGTGAGAGTGCACCTCACATTGTTCTATGGGAGTCCAGAGACCGTGTGTATACTTGGGATGGGTACTGATCTGCTGTCCAAGGCTCAATAGATTACCTAGGCCTCCTCACTGACACCCAGATTCAGGGGTCTTGATCAGTCCCATGCTGGATTCCCAGGCTGATGCCTAGGATTCAAGAGTTAACCTTTGTCTGGTCAGCTGTTTCTGGGGTTCAACCAGCCCAGTCTTAATCCCTTTGATCATCAGTCCTCCCTCTCTGATACTGGCTTTCTTGAGTTCAGCTCAGTACTTAACCAGCCAGTAAATGAAGTTTCTGTTTCCCAGACTCTCTGGCAATAGGATTGTAGGCTGGCACTCCCCAGATCTATGTCTAAAATCCATATATGAGAGAGTACATGCCATGTTTCTCTTTTTGTGACTGGGTTACCTCACTCAGGATGGTTTCTTCTAGTGTCATCCATTTGCCTGCGAATCTCATGATTCCATTATTTTTTCTGCTGAATAGTACTCCATTGTGTAGATGTACCACATTTTCTCTATCCATTCTTCGGGTGAGGGACATCTAGGTTGCTTCCAAGTTCTGGCTATTACAAATAAAGCTGCTATGAACATAGTGGAACAGACATCTTTGGTATATGAATGGGCATCTTTTGGATATATGCCTAAGAGTGCAGTTGCTGGGTCTTGTGGTAGGTTTATTCCCATTTTTCTGAGGAATCTCCATACTGCTTTCCAAAGTGGCTGAACCAGTTGGCACTCCCACCAGCAATGGAGGAGTGTCCCCCTTTCACCACATCCTCTCCAGCATAAATTGTCATTGGTGTTTTTGATTTTAGCCATTCTGACAGGAGTGAGATTGTATCTCAGAGGTGCTTTGATTTGCATTTCCCGGATGGCTAAGGATGTTGAGCACTTTCTCAAGTGCCTCTCAGCCATTTTAGACTCCTCTATTGAAAACTCTCTATTTAGTTCTGCAGCCCACTTCTTAATTGGGTCCTTTGCTGTTTTGGAGACTTGCTTCTTGAGTTCTTTGTAAATTTTGGAGATCAACCCTCTGTCAGATGTGGGATTAGTGAATATTTTTTCCCATTCTGTGGGCTGCCTTTTTGTCTTGCTGACTGTGTCCTTTGCCTTACAGAAGCTTCTCAGTTTCAGTAGGTCCCATTTATTAATTGTTGATCTCACTGTCTGTGCTACTGGTGTTATGTTCAGGAAGCTGTCTCCTGTACCAATTCTTTCAAGGTTACCACCCACTTTCTCTTCTAAGAGGTTCAGCGTGGCTGGATTTATGTTGAGGTCTTTGATCCATTTGGACTTCAGTTTTGTGCATGGCGATAAACATGGATCGATCCGCATTTTTCTACATGCCAGTCTCCAATTATGCCAGCACCATTTGTTGAAGATGCTTTCTTTATTCCATTGTATATTTTTAGCTTCTTTGTCAAAGATCAGATGTTCGTACGTGTGTGGGTTAATACCCGGATTTTCAATTCGATTCCATTGGTCTGCCTGTCTATTTTTGTGCCAATACCAAGCTGTTTTCAGGACTATAGCTCTATAATAGAGCTTGAGGTCAGGGATAGTGATGCCTCTGGACGTTGCCTTGTTGAACAGGGTTGTTTTGGCTATCCTGGGTCTTTTGTTTTTCCATACAAAATTGATTATTGTTCTTTCAAGGTCTGTGAAGAATTGTGCTGGGATTTTAATGGGGATAGCATTGAATCTGTAGATTGCTTTTGGCAGGATTGCCATTTTTACTACATTGATCCTACCTATCCAAGAGCATGGGAGATCTTTCCATTTTCTGAGGGCTTCTTTAATTTCTTTCTTTAAAGATTCAAAGTTCTTACGATACAGGTCTTTCACTTGTTTGGTTAGCGTTACCCCAAGGTATTTTATGTTGTTTGTGGCAATTGTAAAGGGTGATGTTTCTCTGATTTCTCTTTCAGCCCTTTTATCATCTGTATATAGTAGGGCTACTGACTTTCTTGAGTTGATCTTGTAACCTGCCACTTTGCTGAAGTTGTTAATCAGCTGTAAGAGTTCCCTGGTAGAGTTCTTTGGGTCATTGATGTAAACTATCATATCGTCTGCAAACAGTGAAAGTTTGACTTCTTCCTTCCCAATTTGTATCCCCTTGATCCCCCTTTGTTGTCGTATGGCTATAGCTAGAACTTCAAGTACCATGTTGAAAAGGTATGGAGAGAGTGGACAGCCTTGTTTTGTTCCTGATTTTAGAGGAATTGCGTTGAGTTTCTGTCCATTTAGTTTGATGTTGGCTGTTGGTTTACTGTATATGGCTTTTATTATGTTTAAGTATGTCCCTGTTATCCCAGATCTCTCCAAGACCTTTATCATGAAGGGGTGTTGGATTTTGTCTAAGGCTTTTTCAGCATCTAGTGAGATGATCATGTGATTTTTGTTTTTCAGCTTGTTTATAGGGTGGATTACGTTGATGGATTTTCGTATGTTGAACCATCCCTGCATCCCTGGGATGAAACCTACTTGATCGTGGTGAATGATTGTTTTGATGTGTTCTTGGATCCGATTTGCCAGTATTTTATTGAGTATTTTTGCATCAATGTTCATGAGGGATATTGGTCTGAAGTTCTCTTTCTTGGTTGTATCTTTGTGTGGCTTGGGGATCAAGGTTATTGAAGCCTCATAGAGTTTGGCAAAGACCCTTCTGCTTCTATTGTGTGGAACACTTTGAGAAGAATTGGTATAAGCTGTTCTTTGAATTTGTGGTAGAATTCTGCACTGAGGCCATCTGGACCTGGACTTTTTTTGGTTGGGAGACTTTTGATGACAGCTTCTATTTCCATAGGGGTTATAGGTCTATTTAAATTGCTTATCTGTTCTTGATTTAGTTTTGGCAAATGATAGCTGTCCAGGAAGTCATCCATTTCCTTTAAATTTTCGAATTTTGTGGAGTACAGGTTTTCAAAGTATGACCTAATGATTCTCTGGATTTCCTCAGAGTCTGTTGTTATGTCCCCCTTTTCATTTCTGATTTTGTTAATTTGCGTGTTCACTCTCTGCTGTTTGGTAAGTTTGGACAAAGGTTTGTCTATCTTGTTGATTTTCTCAAAGAACCAACTCTTCGTTGCATTGATTCTTTGTATTGTTTTCCTGGTTTCTACTTTGTTGATTTCAGCCCTCAATTTGATTATTTCCTGGCGTCTACTCCTCCTGGGGGAGTTTGCTTCTTTGTGTTCTAGAGCTTTTAGCTGTGATGTTAATTCTCTGGTATAACTGTTTTCCTATTTCTTCATGTGAGCACTTAGTGCTATGAACTTCCCCTGTAGCACTGCTTTCAAAGTGTCCCATAGGTTTGGGTATGTTGTGTCTTCATTCTCATTGAATTCGAGGAAGTCTTTAATTTCTTTTTTATTTCCTCTTTGACCCAGGGATGGTGCAGTTGAGCATTATTCAATTTCCATGAGTTTGTAGGTTTTCTGCAATTTGTGTTGTTGTTGAATTCTCATTTTAAGGCATGGTGGTCTGATAAGATGCATGGAGTTATTCCAATTTTTTTGTAGCTGCTGAGGTTTGATATGTTGCCAAGTATGTGGTCGATTTTTGAGAAGGTTCCATGTGGTGGTGTGAAGAAGGTATATTCTTTTTTATGTGGATGAAATGTTCTATAGATATCTGTTAATCCCAGTTGGGTCATTACCTCTATTAGACCCTTTGCTTCTTTGTTGAGTTTCTGTCTGGTATTCTTGTCTAGTGGTGAGAGTGGTGTGTTGAAATCTCCCACTATAACTGTGTGGGGCTTTAGATGAGATTTAAGTTCTAATAATGTTTCTTTAACGAATGTGGATGCCTTTGTATTGGGGGCATAGATGTTCAGGATAGACACTTCATCTTGGTGGGTTTCACCTGTGATGAGTATGTAATGACCTCCTTCATCTCTTTTGATTGATTTTATTTTAAAGTCTAGTTTGTTAGATATTAGGATTGCTACCCCTGCTTGTTTCTTGGGTCCATTTGATTGAAAAATTTTTTCCCAACCTTTAACTCTCAAGTAATGTCTGTCTTTGAGGGTGAGGTGTGTTTCTTGTATGCAGCAGAAGGAAGGGTTCTGTCTTCGAATCCATTCTGCTAGTCTGTGTCTTTTTATGGGTGAGTTAAGGCCGTTAATATTGAGGGATATTAATGACCATTGATTGCTCATCCTTCTTCGATTTGTGATGGTTGTTGTTGGTGGAATTATGGGTGGAATTTCACCCCTTTGTTCTTTTGGCTGTTGGTAGAGAGGGATTCTCTAATGCTTATGTTTTTCTGGTTGTAGTTAGCTTCCTTGGGTTGGAGTTTTCCTTCCAAAATTTTCTGTAGGGCTGGGTTAGTGGACACATATTGGTTGAATCTAGTTTTGTCATGGAATATCTTGTTTTCTCCGTCTATAGTGATTGAGAGCTTTGCCGGGTATAGTAGTCTGGGCTGGCATCCATGGTCTCTTAGTGTAGGTAGAATATCTATCCAGGACCTTCTGGCTTTCAGAGTTTCCATGGAGAAATCAGGTGTAATTCTGATAGGTCTGCCTTTATATGTTACTTGACCTTTTTCCTTAGCTGCTCTTAATATTCTTTCTTTATTCTGTATGTTTGGGGTCTTGATTATTATGTGGCGAGGGATTTTTTTTTTGTGGTCCACTCTATTTGGTGTTCTGTAGGCTTCTTGTACCTTCATTGGCATGTCTTTCTTAAGGTTGGGAAAGTTTTCTTCTATGATTTTGTTGAATATGCCTTCTGCCCCTTTGAGGTGGATTTCTTCTCCTTCTTCTATACCTATTATTCTTAGGTTTGGTCTTTTCATGGTGTCCCATAATTCCTGGATGTTTTGTGTTAAGGATTTGTTGGATTTAAGGTTTTCTTTGGTTGATAAATCCATTTCTCCTAATGTATCTTCAACACTTGAGATTCTCTCTTCCATCTCTTCTATTCTGTTGGTAATGCTTGTATTGGTTGTGCCTGACTGTTTGTCCAGCTTTTCTATTTTCTGCCTTTCTTCAGATTGTGTTTTTTTTAGTGTCTCTATTTCAGTTTTCAACCCTTGCAGCGTTTGCATTGCTTCTTGCAATTTTCTGTTTATCTGTTCGTCCGTTTGTTGCCTTTTATGAATTTTTTGGTTTGTTCTTTCTTCCATTTCTTGCATTTTTTGGTTTGCTTTTTGTTCCATTTCTTGGATTTTGTGCTTTGTTTCTTCTTCCATTTCCTGCCTTTTTTGGTTTGTTTCTTCCTCCATTTTTTGCTTTGTGTTTTCTACCATTTCTTGCATTTTTTGCTTTGTTTCTTCTTCCATTTCCTGCCTTATTTGGTATGTTTCTTCTTCTAATTCTTGCATTTTTTGCTTTGCTTTTTCTTCCATTTCTTGCATTTTTTGCTTCATTTCTTCTTCCATTTCATGCCTTTTTTGGTTTGTTTTTTCTTCCAATTCTTGCATTTTTTGGTTTGTTTTTTCTTCCATTTCTTGCATTTTTTGGTTTGTTTTTTCTTCCATTTCTTTGAGGGATTTTCCAATATCCTCTTTTAGGGCCTCTATCATTTTCATGAAAGTGATTTTAAGGTCGTTCTCTTCTGCTTCCTTCGCATTGGAATAATGGGGTCTTGCTGGTGTGGAGTCTCTAGAATCTGGCGGTGTCATATTTGTTTTTCTGTTGCTGACTGTGTTTTTGTATTGTCTCTTTCCCATCTCTTCTTTTAGTGGGTGCAGAAAGAGCCCCTTCCTGGTCTGGGGACCAGAGTTCCCTTTTGGTGGGTGCTAGTAAGTCCAGTAATCTGGTGGTTCTTCTATGCCTTGTCCAAATGCTGGTCCGTGGGTAGAGAAGAAGAACAGGAATCTGGGGCGCTTAGCCTCCTACCTGGTCCCCTGGACCCTATGCTGGGTCCTGTTGTACCTGATCCGGAACAGCTACTCCCCTGGTCTCCCTGGCTCCTGTCGTAATTATAATTCTTATTTCATACCTTTGTTCATCTCAGGATTCCCTCAGTCCTATCAGCATTTTTGGTAGAAATTCACCACTTGAAATTTTAAATTTTATCTAAGGATTTGCATGTTAATGTACAGCAGCATGCATCCAGAATTACTGTAATATTTCACTGTGTCTTAAAAGTGAAATCAGAAGTCAGAAAACATTTGGAATTATTGTGAACAGAATTGGAACATTCTAGAAACCAAAAGGGTCTCACTGCGCCACAGGAGAGAAAAATCAAAATGGTCACACTTATCATATAAGGAATATGACATATGGCCAGCAACTACTCCCAAATTTCAGCTTTTTCATTCATTTTAGAGACCAATGAGAAATGTCCTGCCTATAGTTCAGTGTAAATTCTACATGGTTACACATATCACAGATTTCTTGGAGTTTACATTCCAAAGTATTTGATGAAAATAGTTAGTTGGTGAGTGTATGCATGCAAGTGTGTGTGGGGGCGGGAGTGACAAGTGCATGCATGCTAACCTGTTACAAGAATGTAAAAGAGTAGCTGAACAGTGTTATTGGGTTATTTTTGTGAAATTGCCTCTTAATTAGTTACAAGCATATTTGTCAAAAATTGTCAAAATTTTCTAGAGAAACACTCATTTGAATGGGTATCATGGAGAACCCTCTTATACATTCATAAATTTCCTTTTAATTTGATAAATTACTGAGAATGAAATTTAAAATTTCTACCATGGTTCTAAGCATGGCCTGATTAACTGTAAACTATGGCTAGTTACTTAACCTTTTATAACATGTTGAAACCTGTACAGTGAGAAATTCTCCTGTCAGAGTCCATCCAAAGTTATCTTCCCCATATGTGATAAATGCCATACTCACTAACATATTGCTATTCCATGACCCTGCATGTTGTTCACACACTAGACTATGCTGACAACTTTACCAAGCCTTAAGACAAGTAAGTGTGTTACCGGGTACTAACGATAATTCTAACACAATGTGCAATGCTGATTATATTGGAATACTGAAATTGATTTTATTATCTAGAATTTATTTAGATGAATTTCATCAACAGTGATAATATTTTTTTCTGGAGTGACACAACTTTCCTTGAGCTTTATATTGAATAATGTATTTGAAAATCCAATTTGATACTTTGCAATAGAATCTTAATCATATGTGTCTACTATATTTTATTCCTGAGTATATCTTTTCTACCAATTCACAACCTTTTAGGTACACATTTGAATTTAACTTTATAGTAGTTTTAATGCCCAGTAACACACACAAGCATCAATTTTGTAAGGCATTAAAAAGTAATTTTTATTATTTTAATTTAATTTAATGTTTTTTGTTTCTGTACAGTGAGAGAAAAGGCAGTTGTCTCTTCATTTCCTTAACTCTAGAGCATGTATACTTTGAAAGGTCTATAAAAACAATCAAAATAGAAAGTTAATACTCAAGTATTTGTTAGTCTAGATATTTTCTGTGTTCCTTCAAAATTCTATTGTATCATTTTTTTCTTAGAAAATAATTGGAAACAATTGTCAGGTGGTACAGAAGGTATTGTTTAACTGCTGTTACTAGCAGTGTCATAAACATACAACTCACAAATCATTCACTTCAACCACCTAACTGTATAATCTAAGGAGATTTCCGGACTTGTATTTCCAATCTGATTAAAGTCACTAATGTCTCCTTTTCCAGTAGTAAATAAGGCACAAAGAATTCATAACAAAATCTGTTAATAGAAGCAATCATAATATTACCATTGGATTCTCTCAATCAAGCACTGAAGGAAAGCAAGGATCTGGATGACTGTGCAGATGATATATTCAAATACTTTTTGTCAAACTAACAACTATAATGAGAGTGACTGATTGCTTCTAGTGTTGCTGGGCTAGAGAGAAAAGGAAAGGAAGCACACATTTTAACAGTAGCCACCTGCAAGGGAAGAAATTTAAATTCTGGTATAAACCAACCATTCACAGGGTATGATTCTAGGTTTCATGAAAAACATTTCAATCCCACAGCTGCAGGATATAAGCATAGAAACTTTCAAGTACTTCATACAGCACTTAGCTTGGGACTTTGAGTCTCTCAGGCCATGGACCAAGTCTGCAATTGTTTCCTCAATTCTAAAATGTGTGCAGTTAACAGTCACACCCTGTAGTAGACTGACTCTCCACATCAATTTCCTGATCTGTGAAGTGAGGGCAATATTCTACTTTGATTTTGTTCCTGTGATGAAACTTTCTGACAAAAGACAACTTGGAAAGGAAAGGGTTTATTTGGCTTAAACTTCCAGGTTACAAACACTGAGTGAAGTCAGGACAGGAACTCAAGCAGAAACGGAGAAACACTGCTTACTGACTTGCTCACTTACTTAAGCTCAGCTAACTTTCTTATACAATCCAGAACCACCTGCTTAGGAATGGAACTTCTCACAGTGGGTTTGGCACTCCTCCATCAACTAGAAACCAAGACAATACCCTACAGATATACCCACAGGCCAATCTTAACCAAAGACAGTCTTTAACAGAGATTCCACCATCTCAGGTAGTATTAAATAATGTCAGTCTGGCAATAAAAACTGACCAGGCAGCTATTATGTTGGGAACAACTCTAAAGACCCCAAGAGAATGTTCTTTAAGAAAACCATAAACTGAAAGTAAGAATGCATTCTAGAAGAATTTGGAGGATTAGCACAATTATCAGAACAGGATTGATGCAGATTAGAGAGTTCCCTCTGTACTTCCTACTCATCTATTAGTCTGAGCAAAAGACAGATAGATGGAAGTTGGTGAATGACAGTAGACTATTATAAGCTTAATTAGATGGGAGACTCCAATTACAGCTGCAGCATCAGATGTGTTTTCATTGTTTGAGGAAATTAATATATCCCCTGGTACCTGGTATGTAATTATGCAGGCAAATGGAACTGGCCCAGGGGAGGGGGCATCTTAACAAAACCATGAGAAGCATACTTTCGGTGGGGGATACCAGAATTACATAATCACTGTCCCGGGGTCAGGTATATAGCCATCTCCAGCCTTATGTGTATGACTTAGTTTCAGGGACCTTGATCACCTTGCCTTCCACAAGATACCACACTGGTCCTTTAAGTGGATATCATCATGATAATTAGAGCTGGTGAACCAAATATGAGACTGCTCTAGATTTATTCAAGTATTAGAGGATTGCAAATAAATCCAGCAGATATGGGGACCTTTTATTTTGGTGAAATTCTTAGGTCCCTTCTAAGGTGAAGAAAAAGTTGTTGCAAATGACCAGTTTTACAGCTGACAAAGAGAAACACAGTGAGTCTTTGAACTTTGGCAGCTTCACTTGAGTATGCAACCTCACTTCCTTTACTGAGTGACCTTAACAGCTACTAATTTCTAGTGGGGCTAGGGAGAGAAAGTGGCTTTGCAACATAGACTGTGATACAAGATGGTCTGTCTACTCAGCTGCGTGACTCAGAAGAGCCAATGATGCATGAAAAGTCAGGGTCACACAAGATCAGTATCTGGCTGGTCTTCTCTTCCACCAACGGGGACCAGGGGATCAGGTAAACCAGGCTCTGAATCTGGGCCTCCCTTCCAGTGCCTGGGGACTGCCTGGGGACTGCCAGAGAGCCCCTGCTCCTAGCAGAAGCATAGGCACTCCAGTTTCCTGGACCAGTACCTGAAGACAGACAGTGAGCCTTCCCTCCCAGCTCGAGCTTACGAATCCCAGTTTTCCTGTGTTCTTCTCCACCCATGGGATCAGGACTAGGACCAGAAAAAGGAGAACTACCAGAATATGGGAATTGTTCACACCCAACAAAAAGAAATTCTGGTCCCCTAACCACCAGACCAGCAAGGGGCTCTTTCTGCACCCACAAGAAGAAGGGAGGGGAAAGAGACAATACAAAAACACACTCAGCAACAGAAAAACAAATGTGACAATACCAGATTCTAGACACTCCAAACAAGCAAGACTCCAACATTCCAATGCAAATGAAACATAAGAGAATGACCTTTAAAAAAACTTCATGAAAATGATAGAGGACCCAAAAGAGGATATAGGAAAATCCCTCAAAGAAATGGAAGAAAAAACAATCCAAAAATGCAAGAAATGGAATAAAAAACAAACCAAAAAAATTTAAAAAAGCAACAAATGGATAAAAGAGAACAGAAAAATTGCAAGGAACAATTCAAACAGTGCAAGGGTTGAAGACTGAAATAGAGACAATAAAAAAAACACAATCTGAAGGAAGGCTGAAAATAGAAAAGCTGGGCAAATGGTCAGGTACTACATATACAAGCATATCTATCCAACAGAATACAAGAGATGGAAGAGAGAATCTCAGGTGTTGAAGATACACTAGGAGAAATTGATTCATTGACCAAAGAAAATATTATGTCCAACAAATCCCTAATACAAAACATCTAGGATATGGGACACCAAGAAAAGACCAAACTTAAGAATAATAGGTATAGAAGAAGGTGAAGAAAACCGACTCAAAGAGGCAGAAAATATATTCAACAAAATCATAGAAGAAAACTTCCCCAACCTAAAGAAAGACATGCCAATGAAGGTGCAAGAAGATTATGGAACACAAATATAATGGACCAAAAAGACCCCTTGCCACATAATAATCAAGACCCCAAATATACAGAATAAAGAAAGAATATTAAGAGCAGCTAAGGAAAATTGTCAAGTAACATATAAGGAAAACCTATCAGAATTATACCTGAATTCTCCATGGAAACTCTGAAAGCCGGAAGGTCTTGGATAGATATTCTACCAACACTAAGAGAACATGGATGCCATCCCAGACTACTATACCCAGCAAAGCTCTCAATCACTATAAATGGAGAAAACAAGATATTCCATGACAAAACTAGATTCAAGCAATATATATCCACTAACCCAGCCCTACAGAAAGTTCTGGAAGGAACACTCTGTTGGGGCCTAGCCCCCACAGGGTCTCTGAGTTATTTGTCAGCTGATAGTCACAGGTATATCCTGTTTTCTAGTCCTGGCTTACTACTCCCACAATGCCCCACTGACATCAACATTTAGCATGAGGAAAACACACTCATGTCCACTTGGGATTTTTCCTCTGTGCTGTATATAAGACTGCTCCCTCCTACAAGAGAGAGACATCTTAGTGCTGGCAAAAATAAAGTCAGTTCCAAGTACAAACAGGTGGACATCTGGTTTTTCTTTTCCTAATATCTCAGAGTTGCTTGTGGCTCAAAAACCACAAAACTCCAACCCAAGGAAGTTAACTACAACCCAGAAAAACATGGGCATTAGATAATCCCACCTTACCAACAGCCAAAATAAAAAGTGGGTAGAATTCCACACATAATTCCATCACCAACAACCGAAGAATAAGCAAGAAATGTTCATTAATATACCTCAACATTAATGGTCTTAACACTCCCATAAAAAGACACAGGCTAACAGAATGGATTCAAAGAGAGAACCCATCCTTCTGCTGCATACAAGAAACACACCTCACCCTCAAAGACAGACATTACCTGAGAGTTAAAGGTTGGGAAAAGATTTTCCAATCAAATGGACCCAAGAAACAAGCAGGGATAGCAATCCTAATATCTAACAAATTAGACTTTAAAATAAACTCAATCAAAAGAGATGAAGGAGGTCATTACATACTCATCACAGGAGAAATCCACCAAGATGAAGTTTCAATTCTGAACATCTATGCCCCAAATACAAAGGCATCCACATTCGTAAAAGAAACATTACTAAAACTAAAATCACATATAAGCCCCCACACATTTATAGTAGGAGACTTCAACACCCTGCTCTCACGACTAGACAGGAATACCAGACAGAAACTTAACAAAGAAGCAAAGGGGCTAATAGAAGCTATGACACAATTGGGATTAACAGACATCTATAGAACATTCCATCCAAATAAAATAGAATATACTTTCTTCTCAGTGCCACTGACAACATATCAAACCTCAAATGGTAATAACACCATGCATCTTATCAGACCACCATGCATTAAAATTAAAAGTCAACAACAACACAAAT
Source organism: Mesocricetus auratus (assembly GCF_017639785.1). NCBI lineage: Eukaryota > Metazoa > Chordata > Mammalia > Rodentia > Cricetidae > Mesocricetus > Mesocricetus auratus. Next base: position 115,317,011 of record NW_024429189.1, read on the forward strand.
TGCAGAAAACCTACAAACTCATGGAGATTGAATAGTGCACAATTGCACCATTCCTGGGTCAAAGAAGAAATAAAAAAGAAATTAAAGACTTCCTAGAATACAATAAGAATGAAGATACAACATACCCAAACCTATTGTCACTTTGAAAACAGTGCTACGAGGGAAGTTCATAGCACTATGTGCCCACATGAAGAAACTGGAGAAGAGTTACACTAGAGAATTAACAGAACAGCTGAAAGTTCTAGAACACAAAAAAGAAAACTCACCCAGGAGTTGTAGACACCAGGAAATAATCAAACTGATGGCTGAAATCATCAGTTTCATTAAAATAAAAACTAGGAAAACAATACAAAGAATCAATGCAATAAAGAGTTGGCTCTTTGAGAAAATCAACAAAATGCACAAACATTTGTCCAAACTTACCAAACAGCGGAGTGTGAATATGCAAATTAACAAAAGCAGAAATGAAAAGGGGAACGTAATAACAGAATATGAGGAAATTCAGAGAATCATCAGGTCATACTTTGAAAACCTGTACTCCACAAAATTCAAAAATTTAAAGGAAATGGACAATTTTCTGGATAGCTATCACTTGTCAAAATTAAATCAAGAACTGAGAAGCAATTTAAATAGAGCTATAACCCCTATGGAAATAGAAGCAGTCATCAAAAGTCTCCCAACCAAAAACAGCCCAGGTCCAGATGGCCCCAGTGCAGAATTCTACCAGAAATTCAAAGAACAGCTTATACCAATTCTTCTCAAAGTATTCCACACAATAGAAGCAAAAGGGTCTTTGCCAAGCTCTTTCTATGAGACTTCACTAACCTTGATCCCCAAACCACACAAAGACACAACTAAGAAACAGAACTAAAGAACAATATCCCTCATGAACTCTGATGCAAAAACACTCAATAAAGTACTAGAGAATCAGATCCAAGAATACAACAATCATTCACCACGATCAAGTAGGTTTCATCCCAGGGATGCAGGAATGGTTCAACATATGAAAATCCATCAATGTAATCCACTATATAAAAAAGCTGAAAAACAAAAATCACATGATCATCTCACTAGATGCTGAAAAAGCCCTTGACAACATCCAACACCCCTTCATGATAAAGGTCTTGGAGATATCTGGGATAACAGAAACATACATAAACAAAATAAAAGCTATATACAGGTAACCAGCAGCCAACATCAAACTAAATGGACAGAAACTCAATGCAATTCTGCTAAAATCAGGAACAAGACAAGACTGTCCAGTCCTTCCATACCTTTTCAATATTGTGCTTGAATTTGTAGCTAGAGTAATACAACAACAAAAGGAGATCAAGAGGAAATAAATTGGAAAGGAAGAGGTCAAACTTTCACTATTTGCAGATAAAACAACAGTTTACATAAGTGATCTAAAAAAGTCTACCAGGGAACTCCTACAGCTGATAAACACTTTCATCAAATTGGCAGGATACAAGATCAACTCAAGAAAATCAGTAGCCCTACTATATACAGATGATTAAAGGGCTGAGAAAGAAATCAGGGAAACATTACCCTTTACAATTGCCACAACATAAAATACCTTGGGGTAACACTAACCAAACAAACTTTTAGTCTTTAAAGAAAGAAATTAAAGAAGCCCTCAGAAAATGGAAAGATCTCCCATGCTCTTGGATAGGAAGGATCAACATAGCAAAACTGGCAATCTTGCCAAAAGCAGTCTACAGATTTAATGCAATTACCAACAAAATCCCAGCACAATTATTCACAGAGCTTAAAAGAACAATTCTCAAATTTATATGGAAAAACAAAAGACCCAGGATAGCCAAAACAACCCTGTACAATAAAGAAACTTCCAGAGTCATCACCCTCCCTGACTTCAAGCTCTATTATAGAGCTATAGTCCTGAAAACAGCTTGGTACTGGCACAAAAATAGACAGTTAGACCAATGGAATCGAATTGAAAACCCTGATATTAACCCACACATGTATGAACATCTGATGTTTAACAAAGAAGCTAAAATATACAATGGAAAAAAGAAAGCATCTTCAACAAATGGTGCTGGCATAACTGTAGGCTGGTGTGTAGAAGAATGGGGATAGATCCATGTCAATCGCCATGCACAACACTAAGTCCAAATGGATCAAAGACCTCAACATAAATCCAGCCACACTGAACCTCTTAGAAGAGAAAGTGGGTGGTACCCTTGAACGAATTGGTACAGGAGACTGCTTACTGAACATAGAACCAGTAGCACACAAGTAAGGTCAACAATTAATACATTGGATATTCTGAAACTGAGAAATTTCTGTAAGACAAAAGACACAGCCAACAAGACAAAATGTCAGCCCACAGAATGGGAAAAGATATTCACCAACCGCAAATCTGACAGAGGGCTCATCTCCAAACTTTACAAAGAACTCAAGAAGCAAGACTCCAAAATACTAAAGGATCCAGTTAAAAAGTGGGCTACAGAACGACATAGAGAATTCTCAATAGAGGAGTCTAAAATGGCTGAGAGGCACTTGAGAAAGTGTTCAACATCCCTAGCCATTTGGGAAATGCAAATCAAAACAACTCTGAGATACTATCTTACTTCCATCAGAATGGCTAAAATCAAAAACACCAATGACAGTTTATGCTGGAGAGTTTGTGGTGAAAGGGGAACACTCCTCCACTGCTGGTGGAAGTGCCAACTCATATAGCCACTTTGAAAATCAGTATGGAGATTCCTCAGAAAAATGGGAATAAGCCTACCACAAGACCCAGCAACTCCTCTCTTAGGCATATATCCAAAAGATACACAGTCATACAATAAGGACATCTGCTTTGCTATGTTCTTAGCAGCATTATTTGTAATAGCCAGAACTTGGAAGCTACCTAGATGCCCCTTAACTGAAGAGTGGATTGAGAAAATGTGGTACATTTACACAATGGAATACTATTTAGCAAAAAAAAGTAATGGAATCTTGAAATTTGCAGGCAAATATACAGCACTAGAAGAAACCATCCTAAGTGAGGTAACCCAGTCACAAAAAGAGAAACATGGCATGTACTCTCTCATATATGGATTTTAGACATAGATCTTGGGAGTGCCAGCCTACAATCCCATGGCCAGAGAGTCTGGGGAACAGTACCTTCATCCAATGGCTGATGGAAGCAGAGGCAGACTCCCACAGCTAAATACTGAGCTTAACTCAAGGAACCCAGTGACAGAGAAGGAGGACTGATAAGCAAAGTGGTTAAGACTGTGCTGGTTTAACCCCCCAAAACAGCTGAGCTGATCCAGCATGGGACAGATCAAGACCCGCTGAATGTGGGTGTCAGTGAGGAGGCCTAGAACATCTATTGGGACTTGGGTAGTAGACCAGTATTTATCCCTGGCATACAAATGGACTTTGTGTGCCCATCCAACAATGAGAGATGCACTCTTACACTGGACTCTTGGAAGAGGGTCTAGGACCTGCCCTGGATGAAATGACAGACTATGGACACCCCCATGGAGGGCCTCACCCTCGCTGGGAAAATGAAGGGGTGTTGGGGGTTGCTGGGAGGTCATGGGAGGAGGGGAGGGAAAGGGAGAAAGACCTGAAATTGACATGTGAAGAAATCTTGTTTCTAATTTAAATTTAAATTTAAAAATAAAAATTAAAAATAAAAAGACCAGTATTGTTGCCCCTTTAAGCAAATCATAAAATATTTCCTTATGAGTGGTGAGAGAAGGGTTTCCAACTGTTGTGGTTTGAATGTAAAATGTCTTCTGTAAGCTAAGAGTTTGAATACTTGATCATCAAGCTGTGGCACTATTTGGGAAGGTATTAGAAACTCTAGAAGTAGAGCCTCACTGAAGAAAATGAGTGATGAGTGGTGACCTTTGAGAGTGTGTTGGGCTCCACATCCTCTTCAATGGTCCAAATTCTCATTGCTGTAGATGCAACCAACCTCATGCTCCTATGGCCAACCATATCCCAGCTACTTCTTCCATACCTATCCTGCCTGATACCATTTATTTTTCTGTAATGATGGATTGTATCCTTTGGAAAGTATAACCTTTCTCCATTAGGGTGCTTTTTTCAGGATATTGAATTAGAGCATCAGGAGAGCAACTAAGATATCCTATGTGGATAATGACTTTCTCTTTAAGACCAAGCTTCTGGGCTGTTTAGGATCTTAGTAGAGATGGAACACAACTATAAACCACAGACATATGTGAACTGATTTGCCCATCATGAACTAGGCATAATCTGACCCACAAAATCACAAAATTAGGCATGCACAGATGTACTGCATCATCAATAGAATATATATATATATACATATATGAAATTAAACCTGCATGCAGGTGCTGAAGGTACACGTATGTCACACAGAGTGACCTAAGTGCCCATAGTCCTCACAAATAATAATCTGCCTTTCCTCTCCTGGTCTTCACTTGCAACTTCCTGGAGAATTCTGAAAATTCAGGCAGCAGAGGAAAGGAAAATTTGGACCCAATCTATAGATATTTCTGCTTGACAAGCATGCATTACCCCAAAGCAAACAACTGTAGTGTCACTCCCCTTTGTAAGACATACCTGAATGGTGACAGTGGAAGAAAATTTTCCCATGGACAGAATTTCACACACTGCCCCTGGTTGCTCAAATTCTTGGAAAGAGAAATCTCAGATATATTATTATTATGGATCCATTGACTGGCCCATTGTTTATCTGAATAGCCAGGAACTTAAGAGTAGGATTGGAAATCAGTAATATGGAAATTTCAAGAATCAATATATTGATAGAGCCCTCTAAGTGAAAAAATGGTGTCATTGTTTCTTGTAAATGTTTCCTAAAACATGACAGAAATGGGAAAATATTTTAACAATGAGAATAGGCTGATTTTTTTCTGTGGATAGCAGTCAGTCTTTCTCAGATACCTGTATCATTCAAGCAGCTCAGAGAAAATGATGGGATGGGTGAAGGTTAAGCAAGGACTTAGACATGTGGGCTTCCAAGAAAGAACTTCACAATTAGCAACTCCCAAAGGTCACTACAATAACCCGTCTTTTTGTGGACTGCCAGCTCTCAAACAATGGCATGGAGACTTCTTATTAAGTATGAAAGCTTGGCCTTAACTTAGGCTTGCTCCCAACTGGCTCTTATGACTTAAATTAACCTGTTTTATATTAATCTGTGTTGTATCATGTGGCTTGTTACCTCTCCTCTGTACTGTATTTCTGACCCCATCCATGCCCCCGTGCCTTGCTGGTAAATTCCCTGTAACTCAGATGCCTCCAGAGTTCCTATTTTTTTCTGGAATTCTCACCTCCTGCCTAGCTATTAGCTATTCAGCTTTTATTAAACCAATCAGAAGGTGCCTAGGCAGGCAAGGTAAAACAGCAACAACACATTTTCACACTGTATTCAAATATCCCACAACAGACTGAGTTCATGCCCAATATGTCAAAAGGAAACACCAATGCTGAATCCCAAAGAAGAATCCATTGCCTGATGTAATTAACATTATGTTGAACTACTTTCTTCACAGAAGTACTTTTTTCTACTGGAAGGCATTCTCCAAGTATATATTTGTATTCTCTGCATACAGAGCTTTTGTCAAAACTACCACCCATTGATTTACAGAATTCTTTATCCCTCTTTATTGTAGTGTACACAGCATTGCATCTGATAAATGAACACAATCCCTGCAAGTGAAATATGACAATGGGCCTATAACTCATAAAATTCACTGGTCTTAACATGTTCTACCATCCTGAAGTAACTAGGTTGGCAGAATCATAGAATGGGTTTTTGAAGATTCAGTTACAACATCAAATAGGTGGCAGTATTTTGCAATGTTGGTACAAGGTGTGCTAGGATACTATATATGTTATGATCAACATCAATGTATGATGTGGGGTTTTCCAATAGTCAACTAAACAGGTCAATATATTTGTAGATGCAAATAAGGTTCATAGCACTTTCTCATAGTGATATATTAGCATGTTTCTATAACCATAGATAGAAGCTCTCAATAATAAAAGCTGGGCTGTCAGTCTATGCTATTGTTGTGAGACTGTGAACCCTTTAAGAAGTGACCCTACCTTTTTGTCTTTTTGACTGTGTCCTTTGCCTTACAGAAGCAGTCAAAAAGACAAAAAGGCAGGCCACAGAATGGGAAAAGATATTCACTAACCCTACATCTGACAGAGGGCTAATCTCCAAAATTTACAAAGAACTCAAGAAACAAGTCTCCAAAACACCAAAGGATCCAATTAAAAGGTGGGGTACAGAGTTAAATAGAGAATTCTCAGTAGAGGAGACTAAAATGGCCAAGAGACACTTAAGAAAGTGCTCAACATCCTTAGCCATCAGGGAAATGCAAATCAAAACAACTCTGAGATACCATCTTACTCCTGTCAGAATGGCTAAAATCAAAAACACCAATGACAATTTATGCTGGAGAGGATGTGGAGAGAGAGGAACACTCCTCCACTGCCGGTGGGAGTGCTGACTCATACAGCCTCTTTGGAAATCAGTATGGAGATTCCTCAGGAAAATGGGAATTAATATACCACTAGACCCAGCAATTCCACTCTTAGGCATATATCCAAATGAGGCAAGTTCATACAACAAGGGCATCTGCTCCACTATGTTCATAGCAGCATTATTTGTAATAGCCAGAACCTGGAAGCAACCTAGATGCCCCTCAACTGAAGAGTGGATAGAGAAAATGTGGTACATTTACACAATGGAGTATTACTCAGCAGAAAAAAACAATGGAATCTTGAAATTCGCAGGGAAATGTATAGCACTGGAAGAAACCATCCTGAGTGAGGTAGCCCAGTCGCAAAAAGACAAACATGGTATGTACTCACTCATATATGGATTTTAGACATGGATCAGGATAGTGCCAGTCTGCACTTCCACTGATAGAGAGTCTGGGAAACAGGAAAGAACCTAAAAGATATGCATATATGCACAGTACCCAAGAGAAGAGGATGGAGACAAGATCCCCTGAATGGATGGGGAACACGGCGAGGGGTAGGGGGGAGTGGGACCTGGGAAGAAGAGAGGGGGTGAAGAGGAAGAGAGTTGGTCATGGGGGAACAGGAAGTTGAGGGAGTGGGGGTAGAATAGGGGGAAGAGGGAATCATAGGATCGAATACAGATCAGGCACCAGAGCGACCTCGAGTAATCTAAAGGGATAACACCAATTGGCAAGCTAAGCAATAGTGGAGAGACCACCTCGAATGCCCATTCCTGATAATGAACTTGATGTCTATAACCATCCGGGAGCCTTCATCCTGTGACTGATGGAAGCAGAGGCAAACACACAATTAATCACTGAACTGAACCCAAGGAACCCAGTGACAGAGAGAGAGGAGTGATGAGCAAATTGGCAAAGAATGGGCTGGCAAAACCAGCAGAGATAGCTGATCTGAACAGGGGAGAGCTCTTGGACCCCAGACTGACAGTGGGGAGGCCAGCATGGGACTGATCTGGACCCCCCAAATGTGAGTGTCAGCGAGAAGGCCTGGGCAACCTATGGGGCCCTGAGCTGTGGATCAGTGTCTATCCCTGGTATACAAACAGTCTTCGTGTGCCTATAGCACAAAGAGGGATGCTCTCTCAGCCTGGACTCTTAGGGGAGTGCCTGGACCCTACCCAGAGTAAAATGACAGACTCTAGATATCCCCTATGTGGAAGGATTTGGCAATAGGGTGGGAGGGTGGGGGGGAAGGGGAGTGTGGGAGGAGCCACGGAGGGAGAGGGAACTGGGATTGACATGTAAAACAAGCTATTTAAAATTAAAATAAAAAATGATAAAAAAAGAAGTGACCCTAATGGAAAGAAGTCAAGTCGTGACAGGTTTCTACAGAGAAATACTGTGAAATACCCCCTCAGTCCCAACCACCCTTCCCTTCCTCCATCCCATCCTCTGCTCCCCAGCTGCAATGGAGAGAGCAAACTTTTCTAATGGCTTTACAGATGATATGCTACTTAACTACAGTCTCAAAATAAAAAAGGGAAGAATAATCTGACCTAAAACCTCTCAAATGGGAGTAAAAACACGTCTTTCCTTCTTCTTAGTGAAAAGCTAATAGCTGCTCTTAGTATTACTTTTATATCCTATCCCAGGAACTTGCATTCTCATCCCTATAGTTTCCTTCTTTATGTCTTGGATTTAGTTTACTCTTTTTTCTGGTGCTCAAGCTACTGATTATATCACTGATTTTAGATTGTTTTATTTTATTACAGGGAATTACTACAGAAACACTTCGACTACACATGCTTCACCTTCTCTTCGGCTTTGGAATGTCAACTCAAAATATTTTCTGTTTCTGCTTGATTTTTATTTTTGTTTGGATGAGTCTTACTAATTTATGCTTTATTTAGTTTACTTAATAAATGATAATTTAATTCCATCATGAGTGGTAAATGCATGCTGACTATTTAACATTTTTTAGTTTACTGGAACTTATGCAATGATCTTGCATGTAGATTTTCTTGGAAAATGCCTTTTTTGTGTACTTGAGGAAAGTCTGTGTTCTGCTATTATCTTCTCCATTGTTCTATGTGTGTTTATTATGCTTTGAATTTTCTATTTTTATTGCTCTCTAAATATTCTACCCATTACTGAAAAAGGAGTTCTGGCATTCATAACTATGACCTCTGGATTCTCTATTACTACTTTCATATCTAAGTTTATGCTTTATGGTTATTGCTCTGTTTCTTAAGTTTATGGATGTTTCAGACTGTCATAGTTTCTGACTATGTTTAAAATCTTCTGTCTTACATTCTCTTTCATCATCCTGGTTCATACCTGCAGTCATAACTCTTACAAGTCTGAGGTGGGAAGATAAGAAGTTTCTGGCCAGTCTGGGCTATATAGAAAGTCATTTTCTCCAAGTACAATATTGAAGAGGTATGGAGAGAGGGAGCAGCCTTGTCTTGTTCCTGATTTTAGAGGCATCGTTTCGAGTTTCTCTCCATTTAGTTTGATGTTGACTGTTGGTTTGCTGTATATTGCTTTTATTATGTTTAGGTATGTTCCTGTTATGCCTGATTTCTCCAAGACCTTTATCATGAAGGGGTGTTATATTTTTGTCAAAGACTTTTTCAGCATCTAGTGAGATGATCATGTGATTTCTGTTTCTCAGCTTGTTTATATGATGGATTACAGTGATGGATTTTCATATGTTGAACCATCCCTGCATGCCTGGGATGAAACCTACTTGATCATGGTGGATGATTTTTCTGATGTGCTCTTGGATTTGATTTGCCAGTATTTTACTGAGTATTTTTGCATCAGGGTTCATGAGGGCTATTGGTCTGAAATTCACTTTCTTAGCTGTGTCTTTGTGTGGCTTGGGTATCAAGGTTATTGAAGCCTTATAAAAAGAGTTTCACCATGACCCTTCTGCTTCTATTGTGTGGAATACTTTGAGAGAGCAATAAGACAACAAAGGGTGACCAAGGACATACAAATTGGAAACAAAGAAGTCAAACTTTCACTATTTGCAGATGATATGATAGTTTACATAAGTGACTTGAAAAACTCTACCAGGGAACTCCCAGAGCTGACAAACACCTTCAGCAATGTCACAGGATACAAGATCAACTAAAAAAATCAGCAGCCCCACTATATACAGATGACAAATCGGCTGAGAAAGAAGTCAGAGAAACATCACCCTTTACAATCGCCACAAACAACATAAAATACCTTGGGATAATGCTAACTAGACAAGTGAAAGACCTGTATAGCCAGAACTTTGAGACTTTAAAGAAAGAAATTAAAGAAGACACCAGAAAATGGAAAGATCTTCCATGCTCTTGGATAGGAAGGAGCAACGCAACATAGCAAAAATAGCAATCTTCCCAAAAGCAGTCTACAGATTTAATGCAATCCCCAACAGTATCCCAGCACAATTCTTCACAGAACTTAAAAGAACAATTCTCCAATTTATATGGAAAAACAAAAGACCCAGGATAGCCAAAACAATCCTGTACAATAAAGGAACTTCCAGAAGGATCACCATTCCTGACTTCAAGCTCTATTATAGAGCTGTAGTCCTGAAAATAGCTTGGTTTTGGCACAAAAACTGACAGGTAGACCAATGGAATTGCATCGAACACCCTGATATTAACCCACACACCTGTGAGCACCTGAATTTGATAAAGAAGCTAAAATTATACAATGGAAGAAAGAAATTTCCAAATACGTTTATAAATTTTTGTTGTCATTTAAAAATGGTTAATGATCACAACCAATCTCTTTTTAAAGGTAAAGGGGAGATTATGGTATAAAAATAAATACTTTGTATTGAAATGAATTTTCATTTATTGATACACATTTAAGATCAATTTTGTGATATATATATATATATATATATATATTTCTCCTCTTGTTTAGGTATTGTGTGTGTGTAACTCATTTAAAAATGTAATGAATAATTTAATACAGATTATAGATAGTTACCTATAATAGTCAAAACTTATAGTTAGGTTAGTTAGGTTTTCTAGATATACAGAGATATAGTTGAGATAGACAGATAGTCTTCAAACCTTTCAAAGACCTTCAGAAAATGGCACTAAAATGATTTACAGTTTTTCTTAATAATAAAAAATGTCTGCTCCTGGCACACAATTATGTCTGAAAGGAAGATGGACATCAAAGAAACTCATTATGGAGTTTGCTTTCTACATGACAAGATTATCCATTTGGGAAAGAAACTGCTCTTGCCTAGACTGCTGTTTGACTGTTGCTCTATAAATTGGACATGAGGACCCACAGAAAAGTTACTGCTGAACTTTGACAGTCCTACAGAGTTCCTTTTTCATGGAATAATCTGCCAGACATTCTACAGGACACAGAAAAATGACTGACACACTGTCAATGCAGGCAAGCAATTTGAAATGTGCTGCTTTGCTAAAAAGACTTTCAGACACACTGTGGCCTATGGGCTGAAGACGAATGGCCCAACATTACAGAGGAACTTAGGTGACTGACCAGGTAGTGAGATGTCTCTGTCAATTCTAGTTATTATATATTATCCTTCTGTGATCTTTGATGGAGTTGAAGACAGATAGTTATAATTGTAGCTTTCCTTAATTATAATAAAGAATAAGCTACATATAAGACTTTAGACTCACACAGATAGGATAGATGATAAAATACTTTCTTTAAATATTACTAAATGTTAATGGACAAAATAATGTAACTATAGTTCTTGATTAATAACGGTTCTGTTATATATAATTTGACTATGTTAAAGTTAAAATGTTTCTTTTTATTTAGACTAAAAAAGAGGAGCTGATGGGGGAAGTCTTTCTGTGTACATGTTGATGAATAAAGCACTGTTGGCTAATAGGAAAGCAAGATAGGTGGGAATAGGAGTCTAGGAGGATTCTGGGAAATGTAGTGAAGAGAGTCGTCACCATGTGATCCCGGGGAAGAAAGGACAGGTCACAATGCCATCCTCAGAAAGATAAATTCTTATAGAAACATGTATTAGTAATTATGGATTAATAATTAAATCAGAGCTGGCTATTAGGAAACCATAACAAATGGCCAACAGCTTCATAATTAATACAGTGTTTCATGTATTATTTGAGGGCTAAGCAACAATAGGATCCAGGTGGCTGGCGGGAAAAATACATGTTACAGAAAGTATCTTCAATAAATAACTTTATGCTGGCATGTAGAAGACTACAGAGAGATCCATATCTATCATCATGCACCAAACTTAAGTCCAAATGGATCAAAGACCTCAAAATAAATCCAGTCACACTGAAGCTCTTAGAAGAGGCAGTAGGTGGTACTTTCAAAAAAAAATGGCACAGAAGATTGCTTCCTGAATATAATACCAGTAGCATAGACACTGAGATAGACAATTAATAAATGGGACCTCCTGAAACTGAGAAACTTTTGTAAGGCAAAGAACACAGTCAACAAAACAAAACGGCAACCGACAGAATGGGAAGGTATTCACCAACCCCACATTTGACAGAGGGCTGATTTCTAAAATGTACAAAGAACTCAAGAAGCTAGTCACCAAAACACCAAATAATCCCATTAAAAATTGTGGTAAAGAACTAAATAGACAATTCTCAATAAAGGACTCTAAAATGGCTGAGAGACACATAAGAAAGTGCTCAACGTCCTTAGCCATCAGGGAAAGGAAAATCAAAAACACTAATGATAGTTTATGCTGGAGAGGATGTGGAGAAAGGGGAACACTCCTCCACTGCTGGTGGGAGTGAAAACTCATACAGCCACTTTGGAAATCAGTATGGCAGCTCCCCAGGAAAATGGGAATCAATCTACCACAAGACCCAGCAATTCCACTCTTGGGCATATACACAGAAGATGTACATTCATACAACAAGGACATCTGTTCAACCATGTTTATAGCAGCATTATTTGTAATATCCAGAACCTGGGAGCAGCCTGGATGCCCCTCACCTGAATAATGGATGGAGAAAATGTGGTATATTTACACAATGGAGTACTGCTAATTAAAGAAACATAAAACAATGGAATCTTGAAATTTGTAGGCAAATGGAATGAATTAGAAGAAACCATCCTGATTAAGGTAACCCTGTCACAAAAATACAAAAATGGTGTGTACTCACTCATATATGAATTTAGACATAGAGCAAAGTAGTACCAGCCTACAATCCACCAAAAATGAAGTGTCCTAGTACACTATATAGCACATCACTACAATGTGCAGGGCATCTTCACAAAGTAGAGTGCATCACCTTTCCTTCCTCTCTCCTTTCCCCCTCTCTCAAGTAAATGCGCATAGACCCAATGCATCACCACAATGTGCAGTGTATTGCTGTGACATGAAGTACATTACCAAAATGTTCAGTGAATCATCACAGCATACAGAGCATTACCACAAGTGCAATGCACTACCACTATATATAATGCATTTCCATAATGCACAATGAAGTACCTGTAGACAGTGCAGATTTGGATAATGTTTTTATTTTGCTCTGTCAGTGTGTGCCTTTTGAGTGAACTTTTACTTTTTAACTTACAGAATATTCTCTGACATTGATTACCATTTAGATGCTAACACACCGATAGCTAGAGGGTTTGATTTCCCTGTAGTCATCATCTGGCCTGTTAACAGTGTTTATTTTCCATCTCTGTCTCCTTGAATTTCACCTGCAGAATTCAAACTCATGACAGATGTCATATCCAAATCACAGTTCCCCTTTCTCTGAGATTCTCAAGACAGGCTTGCACTACAAAGAACTCCTCATTGAACTGCATCTTTCTTTCTCACAGTTGGCACATTTTAAAGTACCTCATCTGCAAAGTACCTGTCTTCACTCAGAAGTTGATAATTAAGGACAGCCTGTATGATAATGTGTCCTTTCCCCATGACAGGACTATTAATATCTGTAGGCCAAAACAAAAAAAGAACAATGTGGCCTCTATTATTTTGTTGGTTTTGTAGTTCACCCTTTTCGAATCTTTCTTCACTAGACAGTTAACACTGTGTTGCCTGCCAGAAAATCAAATGTCTCAGTTTTCATGTTCAGTTCTCTCTCCCACCTCACTCTCCCCTTCCTCCTTTCCTCACTCTCTCTATTCCCCCTTACCCTTTCTTTCTTTACTTCTCCCCTCTCTCAAGAAAATGCACATGTGTGTCCAGTGTATCTACCAGAGAGTTTTCAAAAGAAAACACTAAAAACCTCCAAGAAAAAAATGATCACACATACACATGTGTTTATAAACTCCTCTCCCTTATATGGAGCCTTGATAACCTGCTAGCTGTAATTTAAATGCAATTTATGATTCAAGTCAAAATCCTGATTACATTTAGTTTGCTAGTGACAGGAGCAATTCATTTTGGTCAGGAAAACGATGCATGACCTGTCAAGCTTCCGATCTCTAGGGCTTCAAGGTTTTCCAAAGCCATCTCTCTGTATTTTAGTGTCCCACCCTTCCCTCTTGACATTTTATAGTGAGCAGCATTAAAGAGAAACTCACATGCTCAGAGGTCAGGGGTAATATGTTCTTATCTGTCATCCAGGGAGAGTAAACCAGAACAGCTTCATCAAAGCACACTCTTCACAAGAAAAAATTGAATAAACGAGTAGGTATTTAGTTTGTGGCAAGACAGATTTTTGATGTGCTGTTATTATTGTCCATGTTGCTACAAACAAGGATAAAAGGTCTGCACAAGAGCTTGATAAAAGAAGGTAGTGTGGTGCTGCAGCTGTTAGGCGAACACGATGGCTGACCAGCAACTAGCTTGAAAATATTTATTTCTTATGAACTCATGCAGTCCTCACATAATCTGTCAACATCACACACAGTACTAACTTGAAAGCCAACCTTCATTTGGGGCTTTTAAATTTCATAGGAATTCTAAAGTTATGAAATTTGAAACAATTCATAGATTCAAGATAGATAAGTGCTCACAGTTTTCTCTTTAAATAAGATGAAGTTTCCATATCACTAAGACAAATTGAGAGTAAATTTTGATGGGACACATTTGAAGAAAAATACTGTCACTTAAATAACATATCTTCTCCTTTCCTCTGTCTACATGGTACACCAATATGCAGCACATTGTAGATTTTACTGTCAATGATAAACTCCAGGATCTGCTGAAAGCCCAATGCATTCATTACAATGGACCTGGTTCAGGGTGAGAAAAAATTTCCAAGATAGTTGAACATGGAGATTGACCATGGAGTGCTGTTTTCAGGTGAAGACACCTAGGGTCTATTTCTGAAATACAACCAAGACATTGAGCATGCCTGTCATGCTGACCAACATGTGCTCAATTTCTCGAAACTTTGTGATCTCCAGTTGGCATAGTTTGCTTTCTGTTGCTGTGATAAAACACCATAACCAAAGGCAACTTGGGAAGGAAAGAGTGTATTGCTTACATGTCCCAATCACAGTCTATAATGAAAGGAATTCAAGGAAAGAACCTGGAGGCAGGAACTGAAACAGGCTTGAAGAAATGCTGCTTACTGGTTTTGAGAATTTTGCCCCTAGTGGACAATAACTTGAAGAATGTTAGTCAGGTGACCTCACTGAGCTGGTCCTAAAGCTTCCAAAGTCCTGCAAAGAAAAGTTTCAACAGCCAGTGAAAGTAGGATCTGAGTGAGTGACTCCTGATCTCTACATTTTTAATGATCATATACTCTAGCAATATGTCCTTGCAAGGCTTAGAGTGGCAATGAAATTATAGAGAATGAGAAGCTAAATATTTCTTATTTTTCTTGCATTTATTGTCCCAGGGAAGCATGTTTGTCTTAGTTTGATTTCATTGTTCTGACAGATTACTGACCAAAAACAACTCAGGGAAGAATAGGTTTATTTGTCTTACACTTCTTGGTCATACTTAATCATTGAGGGAATGCAGGGAAGGAATGATACAAAGACCACAGACAAATGATACTTTTTGGCTTACTTTCATGCTTACTCTCTTTTTTCCTCTCCACCATGACCCTACACCTGACCCCACATGTTCCCACATGAAAGAGGTCCAGTTATACCCAGTATTCTCTACAGTCTGATGGCCCTATTCAGATGTAGGTATCCTACTAAACTCCTATTTTGTCCACCTCAACCCTTACCCTACCATCAGCTTTCTGACAAATATCTGTAGCTCTGCTTGTGTCTCAGGTACATAAAGAGCACCAAATGAATATGTTAAACAAAAAAAAAGAAAGGAAAAAACTTGTGGTTTTTACTTTGATCCATTAGTCTGTGGAAGTGATGGGGATAAATGCAAAACTGACCAATTATAGGAGACACAAAGATAGCACAATCTAAATTTGGTAAGTGCCACTGTTACACCTTTCTGAATGATGCCCCTGTTAAAGTTTCTTTTTTATTTCCTGTGTCATTCAATAAACAAAACTCTACTATTTGAGAGACTCTCTGCAATGGCTAATCCAGAGTCACAATCTAGACAGCTCAAAACTCTGAGTCTAGACTTCTGCATTGCTTCCTATCCTCTAAGTTAATTCTAGGCTTTGTTTTGGTTAGGGTTTCTATTGCCATACCCATTACTAAACATACTGCAGAAAGTCTAGCAAGAGAAAACTGTGAGTTCCCATGAGGTCTCCCTGAACATCACTTATGATCACCCAGCCTCAGAGCATACCATTGGGCTCAGGAGATAGCTGAGACAATAAATTGCTCTATATGCAAACATGAAGGCCAGATTTCAGAGCCTCTGCATCTGTATAAAAAGCTGATTGCTACAGTGTGCCTACAATTGCAGCACTGAGAAGGGAGACACTAGAGCATCCCTGGGGCTTGCTGGCCAGTCACCAAGATGAAAAGTCAGTAAGCTACAGTCTCATTGAGAAACCTTGACTAATAAATAAACAAATAAATAAAAAGTAGAGAGTGGGACAGGAAGACACCCAATGTTGAACTTTGGCACCACATACAAAGATATGCATTTTTATCTGCCCCATCACACATTTTTAAAAAGCATACCAAAGTATGATCATATCTAATTCATTCCTTTAGCATCAATTATTTGACTCATTAAAAAAAAGATTTGCAAAGAGCCTATATCCTAGGTAGTTCTACCCCTTCGGAGAAAAAAAGGAGAAGGAAGGCAGAGATCAGCTGTCACAGGCAGGCATATCAACAAACCCCACAGACAGATGGAAGATAACAATCCTGCAGGGTGGATAGTTGATATTCAGACTCTGTCTTTACTTTCTCTGACTAATGCTGCTGTCTCTACGTGGATGCCCCAGCTATTAGTTAATGGTGGACTGTAAAACACTATGTAAATATGCTATCTTAATAAGATGAGGAAGATCAATATTTGTTCCTTATATGCTATTTTAGCTCTGCTAGTGTGATTTTATTTTTTAAAAGTGGTAAGGGAATATGCAGACTGCATGCTTTCTGATTTTAGACATCAAAATATGAAAAAAGACAAGTAACTTCTGAATTTCAAATCATTTAAACAAACGTCTTCCTTCTCCTTTGATGTGTCTACAGTTAATAAGACAGATTGGATCCTGCAGGTCCACCAGATAACAGCAGCCCAGGCACTAAAGACAAAGGCATGGGGTTTACACAGCTAAAATGAGTTTTAGGGCACGGTTGGCTTGCATACCTTTCCCTTCTTTGCATGTAACCCATTATGTTAGATTGAGTCAACGGCTGAAATGATGTGAGTGTAAGAACAAGCTGGCCAATCCGTTAAGTAAAGAATTAACATGGAAGAAAAGTGGATATGATTTGCGTCACTACTGAGAAAAGACTGTCCACAGACTGTTGAACCAGAAAGCAGGGAAGAATGGAAGTGGGATAGTCTGGCAACATCCTAAATATCATTACATCCAGGGCCCCAATATCCCTGAATTATCGTATTGCATTTCCTGCTCCCTGTGTCAGGACTCAAAGTTTCTGCCTATATCAACCTTCTTCTGACAGACATTCATCCTCCTGCTTGGCAAGTATAAAAAAATCTTCTTTTGTGCCCACCTCTTCTTGTCATCTATACAGACTCACAGTCTGGAGAGGCCTTGAAATATTTACACTAAAAAAATAAATCACAGACAAGACTTAGAATGAACTTTACAAGGTTGAGAAAGGCTGTGGACAGTCATGAGCTCAAACGTTTAGTTCAATCAGGATATATTAACCTTCAAGATTTCAGAAAATTGTTCTTCTATGTCCATGGGAACCTATCTCACGCCTGGCTAATAGTCCAGTGCTATGAACCAAGTTAAACAGATGTCCTTGGCAATCTTACTTGGATTCGTTGCATTTAAAAGTCAGCCCATCTTCTAGAAGAGAAAAGGGCAATCAAAGAGGGAAGAACAAGAAGATAGAAAAATTTGGTTAAAAGCAGAAAGGGACAGGCCAGCATAGAGTCTAGGATTGTCTTTCCCTTTAAAACAGCATCTTGTCTCAGCAAGAACCCTTCCCAACAGACACTTGTTTGTGTTTCTATGCTCAGGTGCTACAGCACGTGTACCAGTAAAACTGTCTTTGGGGAACACATTCTAGCACTGAAAACATAGAGTAGGCTTCCAGCAACACCTATCCTAATACAACCTGCCCCCAGGAACTCCAAATGCTCCAGCAGATAGGTCTTGAAGTACCAGTAGTAAGAACAAACAGGAGAAAGTATACTCTACCCAATAGCAACATGAGCATGAACTGAGAATGACAATCCCTTCTTCAAGCCAGCAGATTAAAAGACTCCATTTCTGCTACCTTAAAAGTAAGATGGGCTGCTTGCTCCATGTGGTTGGCCAGAACATAGTGACGGTGTAATGTGGTTTGAATGATAAACATCCTACATAGTCTCATATATTGGAACAATTGGACCCCTGCTGGTGGTGGTGTTTTGGGAGGCCATAGAACCTCAAGGAGGAAGTACATCACTCGTGGGCAGGCTTTGAGGGTTTATGGATCCGCCTCACTTCCAGTTCCTGTTCTCTCAGCTGTCTGCTCTGCAACCTGCTGCTATGCATTCCCTGGCATTATGAATCCTAATCTGGAACTCTATGCCAAAAGAAACTTTTCCGTTTTGTAAGTTGCATTTAGTCATGATATTTCATCACAGCAACAAAAGAGTAACAAGTAGACAGTGGTAAAACGTAAAGAAGGAGGGTGTTCACTTCATGGTTAAACAGAAAACAGGGATTACGGAATACAACAGAATCCCAGAAACCTACTTCCTCCAGGAAGCTCATACCTTCATAAATTTTCCAGCACCTCCCAAAACAGCTCCAAAGGTGGGAGTCCAACGATTAGGACCATGAACCTGTAGAGGACAACACACTCAAACTATAATGCATATTCTTTGGGATCCATGAAGTTTGGAGTAGCCCAAGCCCTGAATGCATCTTGTTTTAATTACTTTCCCATTGCTCTGATAAGACACCATGTCTAAGGGAGCTTGCAGGATAAAGTTTTATTTTGGGCTTACAGTTCCAGTAATCAGGAGTCTGGGATGGTAGGGAGGAGGTAACAACTAAGCAACTAGAATAGCAACTGAGAGTTCATACACTCAGTTGCTAGGATGCAGAGAACACCCTGGGAGTAGCATGAATCTTTTGAAGCATCACAGCCTGCCCCAGGAATATAGCTCTTCAAACAAGACGATGATGCCTCCTAACCCTTCACAAACAGTTCCTCCACTAACTGGGGGCCAAGGATTCAGACATATGGGCCTATGGGAGTCATTCTCATTCAAACCACCACACAGCTGGAGACTCAAAGCAGGTGCTAGAGGGGTATTTCTAACCCTACTTAACTCTGCTTATTTGGAATTAAGAGAAGCACCAAGTAGCACTGTGTATTAGGGAATGATGCTAAGTCTGATGGAAGTTAAGTGATAGCTTTGCTTCTCCACTGAAGTCTGTAAGCCTCTCTCTGAGTAACAAGAGAATCTCAATTGAGGAAGTGTCTCTATCAGATTGGCCTATAATTCCTGGATCATTGTGAAAAAATGTAATCAAATCCAAGCAAAGCACAAAGACTCAGCGGGCTTATTATTCTGTTACAGCAACACTGAAAAGCAATAGTTATTATGACAGGAAGATGCTCATGGGTGTGGGGAAAAGAATGTATGACCATTTGTTCACATTTGAGCAAATCAGAAAACAGAGATGAAACAGAAAGAAAGACCAGACAATAAAACCCCTCTTCCCCGGAGCTCTCTCCTAGTAACCCACAATGGACAGTGGGACTCCTTTTTAACCTCTCGGAACAGTGCAGTCATATGGAGGTCAAACACAGAACTACATTTGCTCTTGTGAAGCATTCCACATTCAAACCACCAGGCAAAAAAAGAAAGAAAGAAAAAAAAACAGACTAAACCTCAACGACTGTTTTCTGATGAACTTTCTCTCAGAAATTTCAATCAGAAGCCATGCATATATCCCTAACTTTTTTCTGCCTGTCAATTCTTCAGGGCTCTCCACACCTTGATCAGGTCAGGAACACCTGCCTAAACGTCACAGTGTGTGCTCAGTGCTCTGCCACCCATGTCCATGTCGAGCAGCTTTGTCACTTCCTCTCCACGATACTGACTTGATTAATCGCTTGCAGATAAATGCTGGAGATTTAAAAAAATCCATTTGCTGTCTCTGTAAATTTAAATTTTAAAGGTGGAACAATTTTAATCCCTGTTAGAACTTAGCCTTTGAGTTTTGAGACTTAAGATGTATTTGTGAGATAATACTTTCCAGTTTTAGAAAAACACATAGCTGTGGTAGCAATATGATATCCCAACAAGGGTACATGAAAATTGGAAACCTAGATACAAAATATATTCCCAGTCTTGCTTCCATTTTTCTTGGATGTCTTCCTAACCAACTAATTTAACAAGTTTTTTATATATTTTTTTATTTTTAAATTTAAATTAGAAACAAGGTTGCTTCACATGTCAATTCCAGGTCTCTCTCTGTTTCCCTCCCCTCCTTCCGTGACCTCCCACCAATACCCCCAATGTCCCCTCATTTCCCCATAGAGGGTGAGGCCCTCCATAGGGGTGTCCATAGTCTGTCATTTTATCCAGGACAGGGCCTAGACCCTCCCCCAAGAGTTCAGGGTGAGAGCGCATCTCTCATTGTTGGATGGGAGTCCAAAGTCCATTTGAATGCCAGGGATAAATACTGATCTACTACCAAAGGCTCAATAGATTACCTAGGCCTCCTCACTGACACCCACATTCAGGGGGTCTTGATCAGTCTCCTGCTGGATTCCAGGCATCAGTCTGGGATTCAAGAGTTAACCCTTGTCAGGTCAGCTATTTCTGGGGGTTAAATCAGCCCAGTCTTAATGCCTTTGGTCATCAGTCCTCCCTTTCTGTCACTGTATTTCTTGACTTCAGCTCAGTGCTTAGCCGTGGGAGTCTGCCTCTGCTTCCATCAGCCATTGAATGAAGGTTCTGTATCCTAGACTCTCTGGCCATGGGATTGTAGGCTGGCATTCCTCAGATCTATGTCTAAAATCCATATATGAGAGAGTGCTTGCCATGTTTCTCTTTTTGTGACTGGGTTACCTTGCTCAGGATGGTTTCTTCTAGTGCCATCCATTTACCTGCAAATTTCAGGATTCCACTGTTTTTTTTTCTTCTGCTGAACACTGGTAGCACAGACAGTGAGATCAACAATTAATAAATAGGACCTCCTGAAACTGAGAAGCTTCTGTAAGGCAAAGGACACAGTCAGCAAGACAAAAAGGCAGCCCACAGAATGGGAAAAATATTCACTAACCCTACATCTGACAGAGGGCTGATCTCCAGAATTTACCAAGAAGTCAAGAAGCAAGTCTCCAAAACACCAAAGGATCCAATTAAAAACTGGGCTACAGAACTACATAGAGAATTCTCAATAGAGGAGTCTAAAATGGCTGAGAGGTACTTGAGAAAGTGCTCAACATCCTTAGCCATCCTGGAAATGCAAATCAAAACAACTCTGAGATACCATGTCACTCCTGTCAGAATGGCTAAACTCAAAAACACCAATGACAATTTATGCTGGAGAGGATGTGGTGAAAGGGGAACACTCCTCCACTGCTGGTGGGAATGTCAACTTGTACAGCCACTTTGGAAATCAGAATGGAGATTCCTCAGAAAAAAATGGAAATAAACCTACCACAAGACCCAGCAACTCTTCTCTTAGGCATATATCCAAAAGATGCCCATTCATACAACAAGGATATCTATTCCACTATGTTCATAGCAGCATTATTTGTAATAGCCAGAACTTGGAAGCAACCTAGATGCCCCTCAACTGAAGAGTGGATAGAGAAAATGTGGTACATTTACACAATGGAGTACTATTCAGCAGAAAGAAACAAGTTTTTTTTTTTGGTTTTTACGAGACAGGGTTTCTCTGTATTGTTTTGGAGGCTATCGGTCCAGCCCTGCCTCGAACTCACAGAGATCCGCCTGCCTCTGCCTCCCAAGTGCTGGGATCAAAGGCGTGCGCCACCACTGCTCAGCAGAAACAAGTGTTTTAAATCCACTCTGAGCTCCTGAAGAGTCAGTGGACTGTAAAACACAATTTTACTTTTTGACTTCATGTGAGACATCTGGTCTGATCATTAATTTTATGTCATTTTGATTGATTGAGCCATGAGCACTTAGTCAGATACTATTCTTGGTATTTCTATGAGAGCATTTTGGATGATTTCAGCATTTTAAAATTAAGTAGATCATAGTAACATCTCCAATGTGAGCAGATCTTATTCAACCATTCAGGGCCTAAATAGAACAAAAAGTTAGAGGAAATGAGGATTCCCCATTCATATATATATCTATCTATCTATATATATATATATATATATATATATATATACTATTGATACTCTTTTTTCTAGAAAATTCTAGCTAATACTCATGAATAGGGATCACAGGCCATAGGAAGACTGAGGAATCAGACATCCTGACCTGTGTTTCACTCCCATGTAGAAATAACACTGCAAGTTCAGATAGGTGAACATTAACCTGAAAGGAAGTAGAAATGCTGAACCTTCTGAGGAAGGTGGGTAAGAAATAAGAAAACAGAAGACATTAAGAGAACCCAGAAGTGGAATCTGCTAATGATTTTCTTGTGACTGTCTTGAGAAAACAGTTGATGATGATTAAGATGATGATGATGATGATGATGGGTGGTACTGCCAGTTCCTGACAGAACCACCAGCATTCTCCTTGGCTGTGAGTTCAGTGGGCTCCCTGAGATAAGGATGGAAAAGCAACCAAGTCTCTACCTTTCCCTGCACCCATGCTATTTGTCTCTTATCAATGAAATATAGAGCCCACTCCTCCAATGTAGCCAATGAAATAGGGCAGAAATAATGCGTGCACCATGATGAGAAGGATGGCTGGTAAATGATTGCTAATTAAGGACCTGAGCCATGTTACTTGCCCAGCTGCCACGTGTGAGGTCATGCATAGATGGAACACTGTCGGGTTCATCTAACAGCCTTAGGAAACTATCCTGGCAAAGAACTTCACATGAACTCACAGACTTGTGTGATGGGCTTGTTAGTCACTGTGCCCCGACATTGTTGTGGCAATAAAGAGAATTACTACGTGAACTGGTTCCAATGCTTTTCTTGTATTTGCTGGTCCTTGATTACATTTCCTGATTAAGATTCCAGTTTATTCCTGTGTCTTTCTTCATAAGAGTTGCTTAGCTAAGGGAGACTCTGTGATCTCACTGCTCTGAGCCATCATCCACCTGCTGTTATGTCCCTGAATTTCTTTAAATTGAGTGCTGTCATTCTCTGGGGAGAAAAATGACCAAATGATGACTGCTGCGTCTTTGGCCACCTACTGAGCAACAATTTTACCTCTTCCAGAAAGAAATATGCCTGACACATAGTTCCTTTATGAATAACAAACAGCTCTAGCCTATTTCTACTCCTGTGGACAGGGCAAGGTGACCAAGCAAGACAGGTTTCTCAAACAGCTGTGGTTAATCATTGAGAAAAGTTGAATGGTCCCTCGGGGAAATCAAGTTTCTTATTTTCAGGCAATTCTTTCTCACGCAACTGTAGAGATGTAAGTGGGCCCCACTAACCCAAAACTCCACCCACTCCCAAGGTCTTAAGTGAGTTTGTTTTCTGCTCATTGCTGTTGCTTCGAGGCTGGACCCATTAATCTTCTACCTCTTTAAACCACACATACTTTCCTCTAAAATAGGTAGCCTCAAATTCAAACATTCACTGCTTCCATGTATGATGATGAGCTCTTGGGAGCTAGGGGTTGACTCGGTCTTATGCTCTCCAAGAGAAAGCTAAACAAAATTTGAAAAGTTGGTTAACTGACCCTCCTTTGGAATGGGATAGAGTAGACTGATTCCCTGGGTCCAACTATTTCCCAAGAAGTTTGAGTTAAGGTCACATGATGTCCTAGCCAGTTCCCTTATATTGATCAGTTCAAAACCCCCTTGCCTTCCTTAAAGTCTAAATGCTTAAAAAATATCCTACTGTTTGGGTTCCTAAAGCACTCCCTGTTGCTTCACCACCTTTTCTGACATCTTTATAGGCTGTGGACTCTCTAGATTTTCCCTCCCCTTCTTACAATCCATGCTCACCCTCTCCCTCCCTGTGTTCTCCACAACTGCCCTCCTCCTCTGGCCTCACACCCCTGTACCCCATCTGACCCCACTTTATCCATCCATATTCCCTATCCCCCATTCCTTCTCCCTGTAGTCTTATCCCTCCTGTCTCCTCCACTGCATCTTTCCTGGAAGCCATGATAACCCCTTCTGTTGAAGACATGTCCCCATCTTCTCTTGTTCATATCCCTTTGTCCCTGTTGGCATCTCACTTGAAAGTTCACCACACTTGGATTCAAGTCAGACTCTAGCATCTATCCTTCTATTTCAAGAGGCCATGCTTTTTCCCGAGCATGAACGGTGGTCAGAGAGATGAAAAGGAAGGCCTCAAGAGGAGGTTGATGTTCCATTTCTAGTCTATGTCCCTTCTCTACCTCAGATCTGCATAACTCGAAAACCCCAAATCTTCCTTCTCTGTCAAGCCCCAGTCCTAACTGTCCTTCTGGAATCTGTCCTCTATACTCATTTGTCCTACCTGGGATGGTTGCCAATGACTCTTCCTGACTCTCTTCACTACAGAAGAAAAGTGTTGCATTGAGGCAGTGACACAGAGGGCGTTTTGGCCTTGGCCATTCATAAAGACACCAAGAGAGGCTGTGTGATTTTGGTACAGGCTTCCCATTTCAACGCCTTGATTAGGTTGTAAATACATCCACTGGTTCCCAGACATTGGACACTTTTTACTTTTACTTTATTATTGGGGTTTGAGAGATGGCTTGAAAAGCTACTGATTTGCCTAAGACCACTGAGGTTCATAAGGGGCCAGAAGAGTCTCCAGTGTGCACTTTAGGTACACTGGCCTTTCAAATTTATGCTCCTTTTAATCCAATAGGTCAAGAAAATAATAGGACAATGTTGGCCTTTGTCATTCAACCTGTTCCTTATACCCACATAAAGCTCCAAAAGCTAGAAGGATTTTCTGGGATGAGTACCTTCTAACTCACAGAGGTGGCCCAAAAGGTTTTCAATAACTGACATACTGAGAAACACAAAGCAGCTGAGATTGTCACCAAGTGAGTCACATGAAAACAGGAAGAATGATGACTGCACACCAGACAATTCTTTCCTATCTTTCAGCTGCTTGCCCTCATTGAAGAGCTCTCCAAAGATCAAAAATGGGGGAATAGAGAAGCCTGCACTGAACAGTGGTTGATGTATTTTCTGTACAAAAAAAGGACACTAGAGTAAGGCATTTTAAGTTGTTCCAAACCCAAAAGAACACTGGACCCTGCCCAACCACAACGGTTCTAGACAGTGATTCAGAAGCAGTCAAAACATCCACAGGAGGCCGTCCCATTAAGATTTAGAGGTACTGGAGTAGTGGTTTCTTTTTTAAAAACTCTGGTGGGTTAAATCACAGATGAAAACATGCCAGTTTAGAGTCACTGGCACAGTTTAGGATTACAGTGTCAGTGTTCACAACAGGCAGCTTCCATTCTCAGCATGAGAGCTACTTCAGTTATCTTTCTTATTGCTATGACCAAATACCTGACAAGAAGCCACTTAAGACTTAGAAAGGTTTATGAAGGTTCATGGATCAGGGACTATGTCCATCATTGCAGGGAAGGCCTTGCAGCACACTATCTCCACAAGCTACCCTCACCAAGAACCAAAAATGCTCTATTATTCTCACACCACTCTCCCATAGGCCTGTGTTCTCCGTGTAGGCCCATATCCAAACAGCATCACAAGCTGGAAAACAAGCATTCAAACACATGAGCCTGTGAGGATACTGGACAATCAAAATAATTTTTTTGAAATACAGACCTGAGGAAATATAGGTTAGATTTATTACCTCTAAGGTCTTATTTTCAAATGAAGAGAGTCTAAAACAATTTCATAGCAAGATGGGTAGGAAAATCCTGACATTCATGATGTACTTCTTTGTTTTTAGTTTCATTCATGGATTTTTTTATGTCTGTAGGACAGAACCTTCCAGTTCTCCTTTAGAAGCCAAGTTCAAGTCTGGCCTCATAAGGAGTATATTGAACACACCAATCCAAATTTTGCAAGTACAAAGGTGATAGTCAGGAAAGGAGTGGGTGTTGGGGAAGTCCTGTTATTTGCCTGTGCATTTGTCAATAAAGTACTGTCTGGCCAATAGAAAACCTAGATAGGAGGGACTAGGAGTCGAGGAGGATTCTGGGAAGGGGAAACACAAGAGATTCAACATGTGACGCCATGGGGGTAGGACGCCGGGAACTATTCTCCGGTAAGAAACATACTTAGATTAACAATTATGGGGTAATTACTTAAGGCAGAGCTAGCCAGTAAGAGACAAGCAAGGCCAACAGCTTCATAATTAATACAGCCTCCTGTGTGTTTATTTGGGGACTTCAAAGCGGCATAGCCCAGGCGGCTGGCGGGGGATAAACCAAAGCGGCTAGCAAAGAAAAAGCTTCTCTTAACAAGTGGGTGCCAATAAAGTCTAATATTTTTCTTTAAAATTCAGAGTATGTTCTGAAATAGATGAGTTACTACAAATTGCAGGAGGGAAGGAAGGAGAAAGCAGAGAACAGCTCTTTGAACATTGCATCTCCAAACTTTTGAAAAAGAAAGCTAAAATATAGTGTGCTGGCTATTTAGATGGATACTATATTTCTTATATGATGTCTAGTAATAAGATAAATATAATAAGCTCATATTTTCTGTTGTTACATAATAACTTGCAATAGACTATGTTCTCTTCCATATACCTTACCACAACATTATTCAGGCTCTATTTACAGCAGTTATTTTGATAGATTATTTCATACCTGTATAACAAAATAATTACAAGACATATTTAAAAACAAAATACACAGTATGGAAAGACAGAGCAAGTATTAAAGCTGTATCTGAAATAGCAGTAATGTTGTGACTGTCAGACCAGGAATATAAAGCAACTATGACTAATATGATATATCTATAACTGAAAAGGTGGATTATAGCAAAGTACAAATGAGAAGCAAATGTAGAAAGTAATGCTTGAGATAAAAAATACTAAAACAAAATAAAGACTACATTTTTTGGATTCATTGGTAGACTGTGCATGATAGCTTAAAAGAAACCTCCAAATTTTAAATTAAAGGGGGGAAAACAACAAACAAACAAAATAATCAGATACAGATAATATAATATATTTATAATGGAACCCAAGAAGCCATAAGAAATTAAGGCATAGAATAGTAAGTGAATTAATAGTGGCTGACAATTTCTCCAAATTAATAAACTACATCAAAACACAGATCCAAAAAGCTCACAGAACATCAAGTAGAATAAATGACACAAAATCTGCCCAAAATATGTAATTTGTATATCATGGAAAAAGCAAAGATGAAGAAAAATGTCTTGAAAAGAATAAAGGAAACTTTCTTATCTCTAGAGAATACTTTTGAGGAATTAGATGAGCAAGAAGGAAGTGGGTTGAAATATTTAAAATTTTGAGAGGAAAAAGAAAATAAAACAACCTTGAACTTTGTAGTTCAATACTATTGGATGATTATATCATAAAGGAAAAAATATATAGAAAATATTAAAGAAGAAATAAAAATAAAATGAAACTAGAAAATTAATAGAGGAATCAACATAATTGAAAACTGGTTTTCTTAATATATTTGAAAAATTATTCCTGTCTTCAAACTAATAAAGAAAAGGGGAAGCAGAATATGAGGCCCATGGTCACCAAGAAAACAAAGAAATATTATGAGCAACTTTATGCTGACAATTTTTATAACCTGGGTGAGATGAATTAATAATACACTGAAAAGTACAATGTGGCAAAGCTCACAGAAAAATATAGAGGCTCTTATCTTCTCTGTTACTATTAAATAAAAAGAAAAACACAGAAAGAACCAGACACTGACAGGTTCACTGTTAAATTTTACCAAACACTTATATAGGGAATTATGATAATTCTCTAAATCTTACAAAAACTGAAGTAGAGAGAATACATCCTATTTTATGCAAATACCAAGCAAATATTATAAGAGATCTGTAGACCAATACCTCTCATGAACATAGGTATAAAATCTCAACAATGTATTACCAAATCCAATCAAAAAGTATTTAAAGAGAACTGCAGCATAAATAAGTGGGATTTATTTCAAGTTTAAAGGATTAGTTCAGTATTCAAAAGTTAATTAAATCCATCCTACTGTTGAGCTAAAGAGGGAAAGTGCTATGATCTGAAATGAAAGTTAGACAGGGAATCATGACAAAAATCAAATATCAACTCATGATAAAATGAAATTCTCTCAGAAGACTAGGAATAGGAGTAATTTCTTTATCTGATGGAAAATATCTTTAAAAGTCTACAGATAACATTACACTTATATATAAGAAATAAAAGCTTTCCCAATTAAGATCAAGATAAAGGCAGGCCACCTCTGACTCCTTTTAGTACTAGAAGTCTTCACAATCTAATAACACGAAAAGGATGGTAAAATATACACAGATTGGAATGAACACGGCAGAACATGCCTGTAATATCAGCATTTAGGAGGCAGAGGGATGGCGATTACACACTCAGTCAAGTCTGGGTAATATATTAGGACCTCAATTGAAAATTTTTTAAATAATAAAGATACACAGATATATTTTTTCAAAAGGAAATAAATATTCACAGATATCATTGTTTCGATACAGAAAATGTTGACAAAGTAAAAGACAAAGACACAGAGAGACAGGGAAAGGTGGAGAAACAAGGATAAAAGGGAAAGAACAAGGACGAGTTGGGGAGGGGGAGGGGACATTTTTATAGAATAAGTAATTATATCAAGGTTCAGAACAGAAGGATAATATAAAAAATTCAGTCTGTGTCCTACATACCACCAATTAAGTAGTAAAATTTAAAATTAAGAACACAATATACATTAACACTCAGAAATAAAACAGTTGTACATCTGTCAAAATATGTACAAGGTCTGTATTAGGAAATCTGAAACAGCTCATAGGAAAAATCCAAAGGATAACTAAGCAGATTATTTCTAATAATCTGTGCCAATGAACAAGACTTTATATTTTAAAAAATATTTGTCTCAGTTCTTTGAGTTCATAAAATACATTCTAATAATTTATATACACCTCATCCTGAACACGTTCAAGCCTCCCCCTTTCTTACTTATCAAACTTTGTGTCTATTTTTAAATTCATCAAGTACTATTTTCCTCCCAATAATATTTGCATATATGTGGCCCTCCACTAGAATATATTCTTTTCCAGAAGATATTATTTGCTGATAGCTCCATTGCTAGGGGTTGAACTTAATGCTCAACTCCCCTTTCCATTATGGCATTTTGTTTTACTTGTTCTTACATGGGTCTTGTGCATGATATAGCTGCTCTTATGCGTCCAGGAAAACTGTTTCACTGGAAAAAGGAAAACTGTTTCCTTGTGTCATCCACCAACTCTGACTCTTAAATTCTTGCCACTCCCTTTCTTCCAATGATTCCTGGACTTTGTCAATAAGAGTTGTATGATGATATACTATTTATGTTATTCAGAAAGCAAAGTCAGCCACAAGCCATAGAAGTCAAGAACCCACCTTTAATTTCAGCAGCCAGATGCTAGGAGGAGATGGCACACACATTAATCCTAGGACTCAGGATACAGAGGTAGACAGATCTCTCCGAGTTCAAGGCCACTGAGAGATACAAGAGACTGAATCAGTCTAAAAGAGTAACAGATCACATGCCTTTAATCTCAGCACTAGAGAGGTATAAAAGATAGAAGCATGGTCTTCAGTGTTCAGTAGGAGCCATTCACATTGACGATAGAGGCATTTATTCTCCAGCCACTCTGAGGAGAGGCACCAGGATCAGCCCATTCAGCCTGAGGTAGTGGTAAGAGCTAGTGGCCAGATAATTTGCTTTTCTGTTCTTCTGCTTGAAGTTTGAACCCCAATATCTGTCTCTGGATTTTTTTTATTAATTCACATTATAGGATTGAGTTGTTGATGTTCCAATTAGGGATAAGTATTCCACAGTCTCTTACTTTCTACACATATTGTACATGTGGATCTCTGTACTAATCACCATCTACTACAAATAAAAGGTTCTCTGATGAGGGCTGGGAGATGCATTAATCTATGGGTATAACAATAAGTCATTGGAAGTAAGTTTAGTAGTATGTCCATTTATCAGAATGACAGTACTAAGTTCTCTTATAAGGCTTATGACATATCTATCCATAGGTTCTTGATTCAATAATGGTGCCAATTATGGTTTTTATCTAGCAGAGTAGGATTTAAATCCAATCAAAAAGAGGTTGGCTACTCCCATGATGCTTGTTGCACCATTGCCCCAAGGGGAAGATTCTATATAAATGCAATGTCAATTCTCTTTTACTTGATCTGTGGATTCAATGCAGTGTCTTTCTTATAAAAAAATCTCAGCTGGGTGTGGTAGCACATACCTTCATTCCCAGCACTTGGGAAACAGAGGTAAGATAATCTCTGTGATTTTGAGGCCAATCCAGTCTACAAAGTGAGTTTCAGAACAGCCAGGGCTGTTGCACAGAGAAAACCTGTCTCAAAAAAAACCAACAAACAAAAAAAATCTCAGAAAAGTTTTAGATTTGACAAAATAGATTAAAAATTTATATGGATAAGCAAAACAGAATGATTAACATGCTATGAGGCACCTTCATTAAGGCTCTGTGATATTGATAAAAACTGTCAGATAAGAATTGAGAATTCAGACAGACACATGGCCTGATCTTTAACAATGGAACAAAAACAATGAAGTAAATAAAATACAGTTATTTCAACAGATATTCTAGAATAATTAGACATCTGGATGGAAAAAGTAATTTTCATATAAATATATCACAGTTTTTTTCAAAAGTTCAAGATTATAAAATTCCTACAAGATAGCATAAGAGAAAATCCTTTGGTTTCATATTGATATTTTTATACAACATCAAAGGCAGGATCTATGAAAGAATTATTTAGTTATGCTTCATTAAAACTGAAATTTTCTTCTCTGTGAAAGGCAGTCTTAGAAGAATAAAAAGACAAGTTATAATTGGAGAAATTATTAACAAAAGATATCAGCTGAAGGACTATTCTAAATATACACTGAAGTCTTAAAGTTCAATAGTATGAAAGTAATCAACCCATTTTAATTATACTGCCAAAATGTAATATTATTAACTTCAAATATAAAAGAGTTATCTAGTCAAGAAAAGATAAAAAAGCCTTAAATACATACTGCTAAGTGAAGGAACCAGTCTAAAATGCTGCATACTATATGATTTAAAATATGTGACATTCTGGGAATCTCAAAATAATGAGGAAAGAAAAAAACAGTGGTTGTCAGGGTATAGAGGAGAAAGGGATAAGTAAGCATAGCCTAGAGGATTGTTAATGCAGTGGAAGGATACTCTGCTGGCAGTGGGAAAAATCTGCAGGATATTCTAATGGTGACTGTGTCATTATAAATGAGCTCAAACCTACAGAACATACAAAAATAAGAGGGAACCCTAGTAGGGATGTGATGTCCCAAGACATACTCAACTGCAGCAAATTAGCATTGTGTTTGAGGTACTGGATTAAAGGAAGACAAGTTGATCTGATAAGAGAAGATATTTGGAAATCATTCAATATTCTTACTCGATTCTCTTTGACCCCAAGAGAATATTGAATAAATAACCACAGAAAGTGAAACTGATGTATAATTATACAACAGCAAAGTGCAGGGATAGGGACAACTTAGGAAATTTAATACAGTATGCATGAAGACAATGAAAGAATAAATTAATCATCAAAACTGATTATACATAAAACAGCATTTAATAAAACTCAACAATCTTTCATGATAAAAAGAACACTCAACAACTAAAAGAAGGAAATGCTCTCAACTTAACAAAGACAACACATGCAAACCAGAAAGGAAGTTTCAGCAGCCAGCATAGGTGGAGACAGTCTCCAGATATCTTTGCTTGTAGAATAGGACCTTGGGACCTGGGAACCATAATTATCCTTCAAGTAAGTTTTTACCTAATGATTGTAAAGACTGCCAGTATTTTGGGAGAAGGAAATTAGACTTGAAGATACCCTGAGATCAAGGGCAAGTGAGTCCTTTCATATGTTGCCCAAAGAACTGCTATTGTAGCCAAAGTATCTCATTTTCCCTTTTATACATGATGTATTTTGTGAGATTAAAAATCCAGGGCTAGACCAGTCTTTGGTTGGCTACTTCCATATTCTGTGCCACCTTTATCCAAGCATATATTGTAGGCAAGACAAATTGTAGACAAAAGTTTATGTGCCTGGGTTGGAGTCTGGTCCAGCTTAAGATCCTATACCATGAGAGGGTGCCAAACCCTGACATTATCTGGAGGGCCAGGACCCAAAGGATGGACATCACAGAGACATAGGATAGAAACAAACACGACTGCATTTTTAAAAAGGAAATGGAATGATTCCTAATGATATGTTACTATACTCATAGATCATTGCCTATCCCAATTGAGTGTTCCTTGTTGAAGTCATCCAGATCATCACAGGACTTGGAGTTTTTTAAGAGTATAGAGGATGTGCTGTTGCTGCTCTGAAGTTTCTTGGCCCCTTAGGTGTACTTTCTCTCCTAAACAATGAAAGAAGAAGTATATTATGAAACTTGTGGGACTTGTGCTAAGAAACATATCCAAATTCAGTTTTGGTTTTGTAGTTTATACATCAAATATACCTAGAATGTATGAGGACTCTGGATGTATCAGGAATCATGTGTAGATAGACAAGTGATAGAAACAGATAACAAATAGGTAGGTATGTAGATAGCTAAGTGATAAACAAATATATATAACAAGCAGATGCTAAATGAAAGAGATAGATGATAGATAGACACATACATACATACATACATACTTACATACATATATGAAGACTTTTGATAATGGGGTTTTATTATGCAATAAGAAATGGGTTTCAAATAACTTTAAATACTTCAGTTGGAAAAGTCACAGGACAAGTTGCCTCACATCAGAAGAAGGCTCATTGCCCATGATGTTTTGCTCTAGATGCTTGGAAGAGACTACACAGTTATCTGACAAGAATCTTGCCTGTGTAACTTGCAAAAGCTAGGTTATGAATGAAACCCCTGGGCTGCCAGATTCTCAGCCCCTGTACAGCATTCATCCCTGGCCCATCAGAATCCCAAGGAATGTCCTGAGAGGGGGAAAAGATGGACAGACCTTGGGACCCTGGGAAACATATATCTTGGATTTAAATGGAACATAGATTAAAGCAATAATATAGAAGATATAAGAAAGCAAGAAATGTAACACTTCAGCACAAGAATAGAGTTTCTTTCACCTGGCAGAAAAGCTCTGGCTTGGGAGCATTTGCCAGGATAATCCTTTCTATTCAGAAACTGTATAGATAGAATCCACCTTTTAATGAGAGTCATGGCACTAATGAGCTTGCCCTGTCTCTTTCTGTATACTTCTAACATGACCTGAAAGCAAACCATTATGTCTGAAACAAACACAATTAATCTATTTTAAACTGCCAATAAAAATGTAAGAGGGGTACTAAGAAGTGTACTAGATACAACAAAATCATTTACTTATGGGTAATCATACCAAAGCCTATTTAATTGTTCCAATAGCTTAAAATATTTTTGTTGAATTTCTTTGATAGTATATTTTTCCACTCTGCTAATCACATCTTGAGATGTGATCTCCTGTGTATGCTTACTCAAAAACACAATGTATTTTCAAATGTATTATTTTACTTTATTAAGAACACTAGGTACATGCCCAGCAGGCATCCCTGAATTTTTATTTATTTATTTATTCATTTGTTCATTTATGTATTTTAATTATTTCCCAGCCTGATCACCATTTCTCCTCCCTCCTCTTCTCCAAATCCCCCCAACCTCCCTCTTCAACACCCCCCATTCACTACTCCTCCTTTCGCTTCTGAAAAGGGCAGGCCTCCCATGAATATCCACCAGCTATGTTATATCCAGTTGCATTAAAACTAGGCATCTCCTCTCCTATTGAAGCTGGATGAGGCAACCCAATAGGAGGAAAGGGTACTAAAAACAGGTAACAGAGTCAGAGACAGCCTGGGTCCCCACTGTTAGGGTTTCCACAAGAAGACCAAGCTACACAATTGTAGCATATATGCCAAGTTTCTGGATCATTCCCATGCAAGCTCTCTGGTTGGCAGTTTAGTCTCTGTGAGCCCCTTTAAGGCCAGGCTCATCCATTTTATGGGTTTTCTTGGGGTGTTCGTGGTCCCTCTGGCTCCTGTAATTCTTCTACCACCCTCTTCCACCTGATTCCCAGAACTCTTCCTAATGTTTGACTGTGGGTTTCTTCATTTGTTTCCATTCGTTGCTGGGTGAAGCCCAAGGATATCCTGGCCTATACAGAGAATTCAAGGCTAGCCTTTGATATGTGAGGTCATGTCTCCCTATCAAAACGAATTATTTGATGCAATCATGTGCAAATCATATTAAGTATGGAAGCCCAGAAAGGGAAATCAATATGAATATGGAACTTAACATTGGAGAGGATGCAAATAAGGAAAAATATGTAAAATGATTATAGAAATACTCAGTCAGCATATTCTATAAACAGAAGACAAGGGAAAAATCCCATGAATAAATATATACAATAAGAAATCATGCTTGGTAAAGCAAAAACTGCAATACATGTGGAGCTATAGTTACAATAATTTAAAGAACACAGATTATACCAGAGATCACAGCAAAATCCAACAATGGAGTACTTCTTTGAGAATCAAATATAGGGAACAAATATCACAAATAATGTTACAAAAATTGTCAAGTAACACTGGAAGCCTCTTTTACTATTTGAGAAAGTAGAGCATGTGTCACTCCATCATGGGATAATGGAAGTTCATTATGAATGGAGTGTCACCAAGCACAAAGATACTATAAACACTACAAGTGTTCCTTTACCCTACATACTGTAAAATGTGTTTAAGGATTTAACAGTAAGGATCACAAATGGAAAACACTATTTCCTGTATGTTTCAACATATTTTCCTTGAGATGGTTAACCAAGCAGACAAGAAATTAGACATAGTGGGGCAGTGGTGGTTCACACCTTTAATCCCAGCATTTAGGAAGCAAGTCTTTTGAGTACAAGGACAACCTGGTCTGCAGAGGTAGTTCCTGGATTTATTTGCATCAGCATAGAATGTAGGGGCTCCAGAAATTGGTGTGCCCCATACAATGTGGTGGAGTATTTAATTAGTTCTCTTTGTAAACTGAAGTCTCTTGCTTTGAGGATACTTATTGCTAATCTCTCCCCCAAAATTACTGCAAGCTCCTTGCCCATGTTCATTTTCTACCCAGAATGAGGCAAATTCAGCTTAGTAAAAGGTACAACAATATCTGCTGGGTCTATTCCTATTAATTAACAAAGTCTCAATTTTCCTTTCAGAATCAATTCAGAAACATTTTCTACATGGATCTTTAGTTTTTTATTCTGTTTGTGTGATTAAAAAATATCCATTCGAAGATATTGTCTTATCTCTGCATAAAAAATGCCTGTAGGAAAATGCATAGAAAGCAATATGACCAGTGTATACTACCACAACTGTACCCAGTAATTTCTCTGCTACCAAAGCCAAATCTATTTCAGCCTCGACTGATAATTTTCTTGAACTATATAAGTACTTATAATATTGTAAGGTTTCAAATAAATTACTTAGCTCTTGAGCTGTTAATCCAATTGTGGGCCATAGCCAGTGACATCTCCCAACAGTCTTTGAAAATCATTGAGTATGTAAATAATCGCTCCTGATTTGTGTTTTCTGAGATTGGATTTTTATAAACAGATCTCATATCCTAGGTAATTAATATAACCTCCTCTTTGTATTTTTTCAGGAGAAATTTATACTCCCCAGCAAGGCAAAATTTTGTTTGAACTCTTCAAAATTTTTTCTTTTTTTTTAAATTTATTTTTAAATTTAAATTTAGATTAAAAACAAGGTTGCTTCACAGGTAAGTTCCAGGTCCCTCTCGGTTTCCCTCCCCCTCCTCCCATGCCCTTCCCTTATTTTTTCTAAGGTGTCCAAGTCTTAATCAGCTAGTAAGATATCATTCATATAATGATGAGTTACAGATTGAGGAAAATATTAGTGAATTATTTCCAATGGCTCTTTTACAGAACATTGAGACAAGGTGAGCTGTTTAATATATCTTGTGGAAGCATTTTCCACTGATATCTTTTCACGGGCTGAAAATGATTGTAAGTGAGCACAGCGAAGGCAAATTTTCTCCATCATGTTCTTGTAAAGGTATAAAATTTAAAAAGAAGCCTTTTGAATCAGTCAATCACTGTGATAGACCATCATTTATGTCATAAAGAAGGCAAGGGAATTATGAACTATAAATAGCCTATGGACTGAATCACCTGAATCACTTTAATCTGTTGATGTTCTCCATTTTCCAAGGACTGGTCAGTTCTTCAATATGTTGAGCATCTACCCACCCTTGTACCAGCTGTTAAAGCTCTGCAATTTTTCTGATGCCAAATGCCATTGTTCTACCCTTACAGGTTTGTCGGTTAACCATTTCAAAGGTAATGTTCTTGGTATACTTTAAAGACCACTGCTGTTTTGCATTGTTTATCTGTTTAAACACAACCTGAAAGGTCTATGGCTGTTCTTGATAATACACTTTAACATTTCTCTCAGAAGTATTTTTTGTTTGTGGTTATTTTCTGAGATTAGAGGGATGTTAATCTGTGTTTTCCATTGCTGCAACAAATCATGTCCCCATAAATTCATTGCTATATTAGCCTCATATGGTTTTAATTTTCCTATCTGTCCTTCTGGCCCTATCCATTTGACACATCCTGATCTTTGTTTTACCTGACAGAAAACTCCAATACCAAGAATCTGAACATTTACCTCCTGAAGATGCCAATCTAGATGCCAAGATTTTTATGAAATTATTGTTACATCTGCACCTGTGTCTACAAAATCCTTAATTTTAAATTCATTTATAGGTATTTTTAGCTTTGGGCTCTGATTGTTTACAGCAGTTTACCAAAATACATGTTTTCTGATTTCTCATAAATTTTTGTTGTATCTGTGGAAATTGTTCTGTCTTTGGTCACATCCAGAGCAGTATTGTTTTTAACAATAGGTATTAATTGCTCTGTGGGTGAGTTTCTCTGATACTGACAGTGAATGATTGAGCCAAGTTTCATACTAGTGCCTGCAGGAGGCCCCTCAGGGCATTTCCTGATGGCAAATGGCTACCTTGCCTGTCCTTTGTTGGTCTGCACTCTTAGTCCAATGTCTGCATTTGCCATACCTTCTCCATACTCCAGAAAGCTGGGGACCTCTGTTTGGATTGTCTCTAGAAAAAAATCTGTCAGGAAACATCTAGCCTACAACCTTTTTTCAAATGACTTTGTGTACAACAATGAAAACATCTGCCATTTTGATTTTCCTTACAATTTGTAGAAATTACTTTTCCTATCAAAGCATTACCATAAGCATGAGATCCAATATCAGCTGTATTTCAGATCCATTCATCTACGGGTGCTGATCCTGTCCTTAAAAGCCTAATCATCCTTTTCCATTCTGAATTAGCATTTTCAGAATCAAAAGACTCAATTAACATTTGTCTAACTTCTGGATCTGATATTCTATTTACATCTGAAGTCAATTTTTGTAAAATATTAGTGAAGGTTTCTTTTGGAACTTGTATAATTTTAGTAAATGACTCAGTCCTCTTTCCTCAGTCTTCAACTTTGTCTCAAGCACTCAAGGACATTATAGGATCACATTCAAGGTGTGATAACTAAAAGTAAACTGTCTTTGCAAATCAAAATACTGGTCTTCAATTGAGAAGCTGATCTTGTGAAGTTCTTATACTTATAGCCCTTCCTCATTGTTCTATGTCCCTAGTCTTCTTTCCACCATGTTTTCAATTATAACTGAGAACAAGCTTCCAATATTGCTGTAGGCAAATCTTTCCAGTCTTGTGGGCTTATTTTGTTCTCGAATTACCCATAGAGTGGATGCATAACATATGAAATCACTACTTCTTCAAATCTCCTCAAATATAAACTTCAACAGGATTCCTGTCAACTTCTGCATAGTCTTGTATATGACTAACATCTAGTGGTTGTTCTTCTGTGGTAATTGGATAAATTACAGTTGGTTTTATAATAGCCTTAGGTTGTTCCTCTTCAATTTCATAATGCAATGGTATGGTAGATTTTGCTCTAAATTCCTCTGCCGGTATCTGAGTATTTTTCTTATTTCCATTAGTAGATCTTTCTAAAACTTGGATTTTATCAGTAATAGTTTTTCTAAAGCTTGTATCTTATCAGTTGTATGTCTTTCTACAGCTTTCATCTTATCAACAGTCAGCCTTTCTAAGGTTTGTATCTTATCAGTAAAATTTTCACATTTGGCACAATTATCAAAAAAATTTAAGGATAAAATATTAACTACCAAACTGATAGCAATTAAACTCTGTATTATGTCAATCCCAGGTAAGTGACTTATTCCCTTATTTATTTTTTGATTTGCAAGACATCCATAGTAGCAGTAATCAGGGTCCTAACTCCCTGCATTGTGATATTTCTGATTCTTAACATAGGGAGGATTCACCACACACTTTTTAAACTTAATTCCTTTTTAAGAATTCTCAAGTGGCTTATCAGTATCTGATGATGTTGATAGCACAGGCAGAACTGTACAGGTGTAATTCGCTACAGTGATGATGTTTGACTGTGCCAGCACTGAGAGTGGAAACAGCTTGGCCTGAGGGTCACTGTGGCTGCTCATGCACTTTGCAGGAAGTGGGCTGAGCTGTCTGAAGAGCCAACATAGGGAAACTGGTAGGAAAAATTTGAGTAGCTGTGACGCACCATGGGATAGGACTACAGGAAGGGAGAAGACCAAGCCAAGCTGCCTGCTGAGAGCAGTGGTGGTGACAGGTGCCCGCCCAGGAAATGTACTCCACTGGAAGTTGCTGAGCAGTAAGGCTGGTGGTACACTGTCGGTCTGAAGATACCAACTGGTGCAGCAGCATGGCTGAGGGAGCACAGCAGCGTGCTAGTGCACAGGGCAGCCGGGAGGTTGAAGAGGGAACCTTGGTTCCTGGGCATGATTTAAGGTTACATGTTGGACGCCATTTATAATGTTTACCTAAATTGTTCTAGCCAGAAATTGAGATAAAAACCTGACAAATCCAAGCAAAAGTGCAGAGTCAAATAGCTAGCCCTCTCTCCATGTTTTCTCGACAAACCAGTGCCTGAAGGAGGCCCCAGAAAGTCCCTCATTTCTCTTCCCGTCCTTCTCTATTAGATTTCCTCAGGCCTCCAGCAACTCTATGACTAATCCCTGTCAGTGAATTGCTGACTCCGTGCATTGGTTCAAGGTGGCTTTATTGGCACAGTGGGCACAGTGGAGTGGTAATACAAACCATCCACTGCAACATTTCCCTGTTTTCTTCCAAATAGAAAGGAAAGTTTCTTACTATAACATAGTAAAACTACATATAATAAGACTGAGTGCATCACCGTGCTTTGCTAGTGGATTTCAAGTATCTGAGCCAATTGCCCTGTCTTTTTCTTTCCATTGTTCAAATTGAACATTTTAGAGAGTACTTTCCATGAGAATTATTACTGATAAAATGTAGTTAATGATTGTGTGTGCAAATTTGTAAACATCAAGCAAAGGCAAAAAGAATGCAATAAAAATAGTCAAATTCTACCCGATTAATAAAATGCCCAGTTTTTCCTGAGACACATCTACTAGCTTTATTTCCTTGTTGTTTCCTTATACTTTGTTTTGAGAAATAAGTATTTTGCCATGTAAATTTTAAGATAGTACTTTATTATGCAAAATAAATTTGTAATGCAAATATGTATTTTCTCTTTCCAGTGTGAAAAAGTCTGTATTCTACAGTTTTGTATTTTAAATTACATAGTATCAAAACTGAAACCATAATTCTTTTTCTAACAAATGCATAATATTTCTCTGTGAAGCAACAATTCATTGTTTAAAAGGTTCTCTATTGTCTATGATGCAATTAGACCCAAACTCACTGTTAAAAATGTTACTGTACATTGTCTTTATAGAAAAATAACCATGTTTATTTGTAAGTTCCCAGACTAGAAGTGGCTAGGATAGAATAGAAATTTAAATGGTTCATTTTAAATTTAAGAAGATACCACCTCGCTAGCCTCTTTGAAGTTGTATAAAGGTAGTAAGTTGGCTAATGATCTTATTTTTTTTTACTTTTTTCTTTTCAAAAAATGTTTTATCTATACTTTGAAATTTTCATATATTTTATTTTAAACTAATTCATCCATCTTCTCCATCCCTTCTAAGATACACCTTCATTCTATACCTACCCAATTTTGCATCCTTATCAATTTTTCCAGCCCATCTAGTCCCATTAGTGATATACAATCTTAGGTGTGTGTGGCTACACACTGAAGTGTGCTAGATATTTACCATACATTGCACACCTTTAGAGAAAATTAACTCTCCCATTTCCAGCAGCTATCAGTTACAAATAGCACTTCAGCTAGGAGTGGGTGGGACTTGGTGCCTCCATGCTGGGATTTTGTCTGGCTTGAGCTTAAGCAGCTCTTATGCATGCTATCACAACTTCTATGAGACCATAAGTGCAACTATACTATGTCTGGAAAGACATAGACAGACACTATGTCTGTCTCCTATAGACAGACACTATGTCTGTCTCCTATAGACAGACACTATGTCTGTCTCCTATAGACAGACACTATGTCTCTCTGCCTTCTCTTCTCTTAATCTCTGAACCTTGGGAGGAGGGGTGTAATGTAAGTAAGCATCTATCCTACTTTCTCACTACCTATTTCTGTGGCTTTAAGCAATAGTCATATATTCAACAACCTCAGAATTATTTCATACTCTCTAACAGTAGAAACTGTGCTGTCTGAAAAAGCATCCGTCTATCCACGGGTGCTTTTCATAACCTACAAAACACAGTTTAATTCCTTTAGGGACACAAGTCTTAAAGACATCAAGGGTTTCTTTATCTTCTAACATATAAAACTTCCAGAAAAATGAAATAATTCTCCCAAATTCATAATCATATAACTTATTTTAGCAAGTTAAAACAATATTTGAGTTGTAGGCTCATCCATTTGAACATGTATTATCTGTAAGGTTGCTTACATGATTAAGTCATTGTTTCTAACACCAGAAACTGGAGAATTATCCCATTTCTTTGGGAAGGCAACCTAAGATAAGGATGCCTTCCTTATAGTTCCTTCCCAGACATAAAACCAATAAAAAGTATATGAAGGTTTTCTTAAAGCCAGACTGCAGTGGACTCTGTAAAGCAAGGCAGGCAGTTGTGGGGGGGGGGTGGACAGGAAAAGAGCAAAGAAGTAGTCATCTTGAGATTACAGCTTTTGTTGAAGGGCAAATGAAAACTTCTGCATAGGATGACCTGATCCTTGGGTCACAATACTATCTACTCCACTTCCTCCAGGAAGCTGAGAAGGAAATATCTACCCACACTCTATTACTGTTATTTTGACTCTTTAATCTTGTGTGATCCAAAATACAGGAAGAGTATTTACAATGGGAGATAGTCATACTTATTTCTGTGAGTTTACGTTTGAATTTTGGATCAGAAAGGCACAGCTAACTGTATTCCCTGGTGTCAATTTGATCTTTATTTTTGTGGCCAATTTAAAGACTCTGCCATTGATTGATGTAATTTGGGGTCTGATATAACCACAGGTTCATGGGAAGCTAAGGCATGAGGATGGCAAACACAAAGACTACAGAGTAAGTTCAAGACCAACCTTAGAAATTATTGAGATATTATCTCAAAAGAAGTGAGAAGGGGGCTGAGTAGGAGTTAGATCAGTGACCCAGCAAATAGCTCTAGTTTAAATTCCTAGGACTGTAGAAACAGAGAGGTTGGATTAGGGAGGCATGTTGGTAAACTTTGAAAACTGAGGTCAAAAGAAAAACCTTGAAAAAAGTAAGAGAAATGACACAATACCAATGAAGAAAAAGCAATGTGAATGACAGCAGTCTTCTCATTAAAAATCATGAAGGCCAGGAAGAAGAGAAAGGGACTTTTTTTAAGTGTTGAAAATCAAAGAATTGTCAACTCAGTATTTCATAGTGATGAATATCTTTCAAGATGAAGAACAAACAAAGATGTTCCCAGATGAGAGCTTGTCATTACAGAGGCATAGCTGAAGGAAGCTCTCTAAACAAAAACAAAATGATGAAAGATGGAATCTTAGACCATAAGGAAGGAAGAGAATGATGTTTTTAATGTGGGTAGATACAATAGTTTTTTTTCTATCCTCTGTGTGTTCTAAATAGTTTGATAGCTGAAGTATGAAGTTTAGTATCAGCTACAGTTTTAAGAATATATAGAAAATAATATTTTAAAAAATAAAATTGTCCTATCATTAGGGAGTATTGATAATGTTCAAGAGCCTTCCTTTACTGGAACTGGCAAACAATAATAGCAAACTGTAACATTGTGCAAATGCCATGCAAAACTACAGCAAATACTTAAGAAAACAAAAACAAAGTAAAAAAGAGTTGCATTAAAAGTCACTCTAAATAATTTTTAAAAATAGAATTCTAGAAATGTTCAAATAATTTTTAAGGAAGCAGGAATAAAAAGAGAAACAATAGAACAAAAACAAAAAAACAAGAATTAAGATGTTGGTTTTAAGCTCAACATGTAAATAAACCCATTAAATATAGGTTTTTTAGTTTTTAACCATACCAACTAAAAGAAAGAGAGTGAAAGAGTAG
Organism: Mesocricetus auratus; assembly: GCF_017639785.1. Classification (NCBI taxonomy): domain Eukaryota; kingdom Metazoa; phylum Chordata; class Mammalia; order Rodentia; family Cricetidae; genus Mesocricetus; species Mesocricetus auratus. The sequence continues at coordinate 115,359,856 of NW_024429189.1, forward strand.
AATAATAATTTGTATTCAAGTAATGCTAAATAAGAGGATATTCATATCAGATATAGAATCAAATTAAAAACAAAGAGATAAAAAGTGACATCATTCAAACAGCAGGGAAAGGATGAAGGAATCACTGTATTAATATCAGAATAAGTTGATGCCAGAGCAAAGAACACAGCAGATTTATGCATTTGGCACACATAGATAAGTGTTAAGTATTTCAAAAGCAGTTTGATACTATGCCCCTTTAGCAAAAACAATAATAGTAAGTCCTGTGGTCTCCACAGATATAGTTTTTTGGTCATGTTTCTGGTACTAGACATGACTTTTGTCTTTAAAAAGTGAATGTTAGTTCAATTAGAAAGTTGTCAGTGTTTACAATTGATTAAGACTGTGGACTTTCTGCCCAAGCAGCCTGCAAAGAACTTCCTGGAACAATGAAAAATAATTCACTCTTAGGTATATATCCAAAGGATGCACATTCATGCCGCAAGGACATCTGTTCAACTATTTTCATAGCAGCATTATTTGTAATAGCCAGAACCTGGAAGCAACCTAGATGTCCCTCAACCAAAGAATGGATAAAGAAAATGTGGTACATTTACACAATGGAGTACTTACTCAGTGGGTGGAAAAACAATGAAATCTTGAAACTTGCAGGCAAATGGATGGAACTAGAAGAAACCATCCTGAGTGAAATAACACAGTCACAAAAAGACAGTATGTACTCACTCATATATGGATTTTATACATAGAGCAAAGGATAACCAGTTTACAATCCACAACCCCAGAGAAGCTAGGAAACAAGGAGGACCCTAAGAGAGACATACTTGGAGCTACCAGAAAAGGAAAGGGACAAGATCTCCTGAGTAAATTAGGAGCACAGAGGGAGTGGGAGGGAGGTAGGAGAAAAAAAGGGGAGGGAAGAGGAAGAGGTAGGATAACATGAGGGATCAGGAATGTGGAATTGGGGGAAGAACAGAGGAGGACAACAAGGAAAGATACCTTAATAGAGGCAGCCATTATAGGCTTAAGGAGAAATCTGGCACTAGGGAAATCTCCAGGAATGCACAAGGATGACCCCAACTAAGAATGTAAGTAATAGTGGAGAGGCTACCTTAAATATCCTTCCCCTATAGTGAGATTGATGACTACCCTTAAATGCTATCATAAAGCCTTCATCCAGCAGCTGGTGGAATCAAAAGCAGAGATTCACAGCAAAGCACTGAGCTGAACTCCAGGAATCCAGTTGTAGAGAGGGAGGAGTGATGAGCAAAGGGGTCAAGACCATGCTTGGGAAGTTCACAGAAACAGTTTACTGAGCCAGTGGGAACTCATGGACCCTAGTCTGACAGCAGGGGAACCAGCATAAGACTGAACCAGGCTCCCTGAATGTGGGTGTCAATTGTGGGGCCTGGGAAGTCTTTGTGGCTGCTGGCAGTAGAACCAGTATTTATCCTTAGTGTACAAATGAACTTTGGGAGTCTATTCTCTGCGGAGGGATACTCTCTCAGCCTAGATCCATGGCAGATAGTCTGGGGCCTGCCCCAAATGATGTGACAGACTTTGATGATCCCCCATGGAAGGCCTCACTCTCCCTGAAGGGAGGATGGGGAAGGTGGGATGGGGGAGTGGTGGGGGTAACATGAGAATAGGAGGGAGGGGGAACTGGTATTGGCATGCAATTGTTTTTAATTTAAATAAAAATTAATTTTAAAAACTAGCAGGAAAATTTATGTCTTTGTTTCACATTCAATTTGTTCTCTCAACTTCCTGTGTGATAATATTTGATGCCTTTAGCACCATTATAGACTCCCCTTACTATCATCATAAGACAAAATAAATTCTTTCTCCTATTAAATTGCTTTTAATCAGAGGGCAATATTGATATATCAGAAAAGTATCTGATGTCAAAGTTGGTGTTAGGAGTGTGGTTGTTGCTGTAAAGAAACTGAGCATTTTGTTTGTCAGGAATGTGAAGAATTTAAAAGTTTGTACTGGAGAGGTGGTTGGGTGATATTAGCAGAGCTTAGTAGATGTGTCTAATACAAACCAGGAAGACTGTAGTGCTGAAAATAATGTGAATGATAGAAGTCAGATCCTAAAGGTTTCACAGGGTAGCAGGCATTTCAATAACAACAGGTCCTGAGACCTTTTGTGTGATATTTTGGCAAAAAAATCTTGCTGCTTTATGCCGGTGTCCTAAGACAAAATTAAAAAGTAATAAACTAATTTATTTGATAGAGAAAACTTCAAACGGCATTAAGTCTGTGGAATGCACTAGACAATTCAAATGAACAATGGGAAGCTGAGCTTTCAATTTGAAAAAGAGTTTAAATGGTTGCTTCTTTCAAAAATGTATTTGCTTTGGCCCACAAAAGTGTCTAAAAGTGTATTTCAACTTATCAGGGGTCCATTTCAAGTTCCCAAGTCAAATTTGTCAGTGTTATCCTCACGGTACTGCCTTTGGAGGTATGAGAGATGCAAGAAGGAGGTTATTGATTCTTCCTCTACAGTTTCGTTACAGAGGAATGTTAAGGCCAAGAAACATGTGTTGGGACTGGAATCAATATGAGAAGAGACTGAGATATCCTCGCATGAAGTTATGAAGATGAGGCTTGGTTTGCAGTGGAGACACAAAGATATTGGAGATTCAAGAGCTGTGAGACATCTGCCAAAGAGAACTCCATACATGAGGTGGAACTAGTCCAAGAGAGAGTTACATATGTTTCAGACAGAAAAACTGGAAGGGTGGAGCCATCTAAGCTCATTGAATTCTAAACACTTCATACTGAACTAAGAGTTATGGGATTTAACACTTTTGCAATGAGTTTTGGTTTTGGTACGATCATTCCTCATTCCTCACTAAGCCTTATTTATCCCTTTTGTAATGAGGATGCATATTCTGTGCCATTGTATAATGGAAGTGTATAATTTGTTTCGTTTGGTTTTGGTTTTCACAGAGTCACAATTAAGAAATGATTTTGAGTCCCAGAAGAGATTTTGAGTCTTTGACCAGTATTGATGCTGTTAAAAAGTTTTGGGACTTTTAAAGTTTGGCTAAATGCATTTTGACATAAAATAAGATGGGATCAGGAAGTAGAATGTGGTGTTTTAGAGAAAACTGTCTTGCATATGTTCATGTGTTTGAATACTTCATTTTGTATATGATGTATCTATTCTGAGAGACTATGAAACTTTTACAACATGGAGTCCTGCTGGAGGAAATATGTCATTGGGGCAAAGTTTATAAGCTCACCCCACTTGGCCTTCTCTGTCTGGACTTCCTGTGTGGTAAAATATGATCAAGCAGCTTCCTTCTGCTATGTTTTCCTTACAATTATTGGCTCCTCTTCTCCACTTTTCCTTCTATAAACTGGTTTTGGACATGATAGTCTATCACAGTAACAGAAAAGCAGCTGATACTGGGTGCCTATATCTCTATCTTATCAGAGAAACTTCTTTATTCAGCAGATGGCAGTGAAAGCAGAGACTCATAAAATCCAAAATCCAAAGAGTAAGTAGCCATGAAGGGCTAAGCCTGTGTGTGTGTGTGTGTGTGTGTGTGTGTGTGTGTGTGTGTGTTATAAAAGTTTCAGAGTCTCTCAAAATAGATACACCATATAGAAAATGAAGTATTCAAACACATGAACAAAATATTTGGAGCCTGTCGTGGGATTCACTCTGTAGACCAGGCTGGCTTCCAACTCACAGAGATCTGCCTGCCTCTGCCTTCTAAGTGCTGGGATTAAAGGTGTGTGCCACCAACACCCAGCAGGCAAGCTTGATAATCACAAGAAAGTAGCAGGACAGTCTCCAAGCCAGACATTTCTAAGTCATTCAGAGTGGCTCCCAAAGCTAGAGGAAAGAACTTTAAAACCTGATACCACAAAGAAACCAAAATCTTTGAAGATACAAGTATATTTAGACTGATTTAAATATGGATTTAAAAATTCACACTATATTTATATACATATATGTATGTATAATATATATCATGTTCTGTTCCACCAATATGTATGATTTATCCTTTCATATTTTAAAATTATTTTAAAAATGAAAATGATTTTTAAAGTCATCTGTAAAGAAATGAAAAGTAAAATGAACTGAATGAAACTTAGAATTCAGTATATATTGATTATGGGACAGTGGCCATGCCAACACGTCCACCTAGCACTAAAAAATTATTGGAAAAGAGAAAGTGAAGCCTACAAGCTAAGCACCTGCCTCAAGAACAAAGAAAAAAGGTCAGAAATCTGAGATGGTGATACTAGCAGAGAAAATGGAAGTCAGAAGAAACTTTAGTGACATGAAAATGAGAAAAAATAATGAAAATCAATTAGGGCCTCACTGAAAAACTAGGAAGGAAAGTTTCTGGGAAGAGGAGTCAATGAGAAGAAGGAAGGCTGAGGTGCCAGTGTCACAGTGAAGCAGATGTTTCCACAGCAGGCCTTCCAAGGTACACAGGGAGCAGGGGGAGGGAGCAGGAGTAGCTCCACAGTCAAGATTAGACAACAAAAATGAATGAACACTACTTCAGCAACAGAGTTACCACAGGAAGCTCAGAATTACACAGATAAACACCCTATAGCTATCAGAAGAGAGGGGAAACTCTCAATTAATTTCACAGATTAGTTCAGTGTCCAAACCCCATGAAGTGAAAAACAAAAAGGATCTGGGCAAGGCATCACACACCTATAATCCCAGCACTCGGGATGCTGAAGCAGGAAGATTGAATGTGTTTCAGCCTGGAACTGCACATTAATTTCCTGGCAAACATAGGCTATAAGACTCCATATCAAAACAAAAATGTGGGATGGGGTATGAGTGATGCAGACCAGAATCCTTTTTGAATTTTATGAAGATAAATAGAAAAATGTCTTAATGAAAGATCCATGAATATATAAAAATGATTAAACATCATGAATAATTAAGGCAGATTTCAAAGATGTAAGAGTTCAATATTAAAGACTCCACTAACATAATCCCTCACATAGACAGACTAAGGGAGAAAGCTTACCTGATTATACCATTCAACACAGAAGAAAAAGAATTGTCAAAACTGAACTCTTGTTCATGATGAAAACTCCAATAATGTATTGATAATACAGCCTAGCAATCTACACTTAATGGATGTTCATGTGCACCAGCCGCAAGTAACAGGATGGAGCAGGGTGAGTCAGGAAGAGTAATCAGGGAGAAGAGGGAGAGAGCACATCAATATCGATATTAATTAAAGTCTCAGAGCAAAGATACTAAAAGCAGAATTCAATGCATAGGAAAAAATACATAACTAATATGCAAACCAAAATGCTTTACCTAATCAAAGGCAGTGGGGGTGGAGCACAAAACGAACAATCTATTCACTACCTTAGAGTAAACACAAGCAAATCATATATGTTATGAAAATGGGAAAATAATTGTTAGAGGAAAACATTAAAAGTCAAAGGAGATTCTATTTCTCAGATATGCACAAAAATGGATCCACACAAACTGAAAATGTGATGAGGTAAGTGATCTTGCAGGAAAAAGATCATTTTTCAAATCGAGCTCAGTTGTGGCATGAAATCCAAAGATATTGCTCTCCACAGATGAGATTATGGAATATCAGCAACCCTATTTCTTACACCACACTGAGCCCTTCACAGAGCCTCAGCCATGGCAGTAAGCATGCTTAATATCAAGACTTCCAGGGTAATATTCAGCTACATTCCATAAATCATTCTGGCTCATAAACAAAGAGATTATTCCACATCATTTTTAACATAGAAAAATATCATTCTACATATTACAGGAAAACAAAAACATCACTCTTGCATGTAGATATAAAAAATTCCAAACATTATAGTAGCTAATAAATGTAACATCCTCAAATACTGCTCCCCTAACTTTAAGAACAATTATAACAAACTTTGCTCTAAGCTGTATAGAAGAATCACCTATATTACCTTACCCATGCAGAACAGCATTTGAGATCATCTAACAGCCCAGCTCCTGTGTTGCCTCTTATTCAATCACCCAATTTCTAGGACTCTACTCTGAAGATCCACCTGTACCAACCTAAAATCATCTGGGCATGTGTATTCATTCTGGTATTGTGAACAATGTCAAAACATTGGAAACAGACCAAATCATTTCCCACAGAGGCACCTGAAGAAACTGTAGTATAGTCTACAATGGATCACATGATGTAGGTAGCTTCAGCATTCAACTTATAGGATAAGGAAAAATCTCCAAATTTTGCTCTAAAGAGAGCTAGAGAAGGAAGGAGGAAAGGAGAAGAGGAAGGGAATGAGCTGTGCGAACAGAATGTCTTGCTATACATAAACTAAAAAGGAAGATACAAACATCCGCTTTTACATATAGAGATATATGATTTTGTGTTTTTATTTCAGAAAGAAATAAATATTGAAATAAAATAATATCAGTGTTTGAATGGTGGCTAGTCAGTTAGGGGTGCTTTCTGCTATAGCTTAGATCCCAACACCCATGTCAAACAAGCACTTGGGGATCTGACACACTCTTCTGATCTTTGTGGACAACCACACATAAACATGCATAATCACACAAGCATACATACACAAAAGTCCACATACACCTAAATAACAATAAAATAAAATAAATCTTAAAATTAACAACATTGGATCAGATCCTCTGAGCAGCGTGGTGGCACATGCCTGTAATGCCAGCACTGGGGAAGCTGAGACAGGAAGGCAGCAAACTGGAGGACAATCTGCACTTCATAACACAAGTCTCTCTCAATATCCCTCCCCCTCACAAAAGTAGCTCTTCCCAGGCAAAGGGGTTTGCAAAGAACATAGGAAGTAGACTTCTTAGGTTGTATATTTATATGGACCAACATGTAATTTATTCTAAAATAAATGAAAACATATACATAAAAACTGGAAGTAAATACGACTGGGTATATGGATGTACCTCAGGAAGATGGAAGATTCATTTCTAGATATTGCAATCAAGTAGTGTGTATGACTCTTAGTTTCCCTCTGTATTTAACAGGTATATTTACACTCTGCTGTCATAACAAAGTAACAATAGTATTACATATAAAAGACACATGCATATATGATTGGAGATATTTTATTGCTGAAATGTTAGCAGTCACTTAGGTTATCAGTTTCTAAAAGGAAATACCATGCCTGAGAGGCACAATAAACTGAAAGGCAATTAGACAATGAATGTCTTGTATCAAATTAGAAATAATAGAAGAGCCAGAAAATATTTATTTTGGGTGAATTTGAACTGAAACTCTATCTCTGGAATCTTTGGTGGAAATGCTCTAATGGCAAGAAAAACTGCAAAGAAAAGATTGTTTCAGTCACTGCTTCACTGGTAGCAACCTAGTCATCTAAATATTAAAGGTTTGTTTTTTGGTTTGTTTGTTTGTTTCTATATAAAGGGGAAAATCAACTAATACACTAATGCTTTGTTGAGCATGAAACAATGCTTTAGTTTATAACTTTAGAGAAAGGCTTATAAAATAAAGCTTTTCTTACTAAAATGAAAACAAAACACCAAGAAAAGAAATGGTCGAATTAGAAAAGTACAGACTTGGTCCTGTGATTGAGTGGGTCGAGAATCACAAATGAATGCCGAAACTATTGGGTTATAGGTCATAAAGAAGACCTACAGGTAGTATGCTGATTAGTTTTTGTCAACCTGACACAAACTAGAAATACCCAAAATGTGGGGACATCAATTGAGGAATTGGCTCCATTAAATTAGACTGTGGGTATATCTGTGGGGCACTTTCTGATTGCTAATTGATGTAGAAGATTCTACTCCACTCTGGGTGTATTCTCCTGGCCAGGCAGGCCAAGGATGTGTAAGAAATGTACACAGATTACAAGTTTGGAAGAAAGCCAGTAAGCAACATTTCTCCACGATCTCCTCTTGCGTTCCTACCTTATCTTCCTTTGATGATGGACTATCACTTGCAAGTATATGATGAAATGACACCTTTCCATTCCAAGTTGCTTTCAGTTGTGATATTTATGACAGCATCAGAAGGAAACAAAACAGATAATTTATTAATTTCAGGTTTAACTTTTTTTTGCAACAGAGAAATATGGCCATCATTCAATGAACCAAGTGACAATGGGTGATCAAACCACAGCTATTACAGAATCTAGATGTTAAAAGGATGCTACCTATGGTATGTTCTTGCTGCAGAAATTCAGGTTTGAATTTAATCAAGCCTTAAAACTAATTTCTGGTTCATAATAAATAAAGAAGGCAGTGAAATAAATTAAATCATACCACAGGGAAATACTTGGATAAATTATATCAAAAATAACAAAATATTCAACACAACAACCAGCTCAATGTTTTCAAATAGCTGGCTGTATAATAAAAAAAGGAAAATCCATTATCCCATCCATGATTAAGGAACAAAACTGATAAGAACTATAAGCACTTATACAATTACCAATTTTGATAGGACCAAGATTGGTAACAGGGCCAAGACTAGTCATTTGCAATGCTCTTTGATGCATTATAGCTTATTGCCATGTTTGCCTTGTCAATCATGGGAAAGGTACCTGCAGAGGGACTAGAGAAAGAGAATAAAATAAGATGGTTGTACATCATAGGTGCATATTCAAATGTCTAAAGATTCCATTGAATCCTATAATTTCCATTGCATACAACAGCCTGATTGATTCTCTTCTTCAAAGTATGAAAGTGGTAATTTCAGTTCTCTAGGAAGATCTTTTTTTCAATTGACACCTACACTCTAATGAAAAGATTTAAGTGTGCTTCACATAAGAGAAATCACATGCCATTCTAAATAACAGGTTGAGATTTGAGACCTCTAGCTTTTCACTGTTTGCAGTATGGTTCATGGGCTGGTAACTTTATCATCACCAGGGAGCTTGTTAGAAATGAAGAATCCTTATTTTAATACAGTCACAAGATCAACATTAAAATTTGATAGGTTGGGTCAGTACTGTATTAAGATCTCATTTGCTCCTGACCAAAATCTAGCTGAGAATTAGAGATGTTGCTTATTCTTCTGGAAAGCTTGAACTGAACATTATGATTAATGCATTTTTCTTACACTGGGTATTACAACTAAAAATTGGGTAGAAGTAGTTTATTTGGGAGATTTTTTTGAGAAAGCATCATTAAGGAAGTGAATAAATGAGGTTGGGATATACAAGAAGCTACTGAAGGGAGTACTCATGGGTGGGCACACTGTTGGCAGCTAGGGCTAATGACATTCAATGACACTGTAAAGAACCTCCCTCAGAGAAGGCTTCCTGGGGAGGGAAGAAGCTGATATCTACTTGCTTTCTCTTGTCCATGATCAGCTGAGGGCTGCTTATAGAACACTGACATATAGAACTTATGGACACTATCATCCAAATCTAGAAAGCCCACTAATGGTAGTAAACCCAAAGGTGTTGGAATTGATATACTAGAGATATGTCTCCACTTCAGTGCTGACTTCAACATTAGTCATGGGTTATTAAGTATGGAAAGAAGCTGTGTCCATAAATGGAATAATCTTAGTTTTAATACAGTGTTTGTACACAATGGAATACTATTGAACTTTTTAAAGACCCAGAGCAGTGTGTCATCACAACAGTATAGATAAACTTGGATGTGACTGTATATTACACTGAAATAAGCCAGGGACATAGAAGTATATGCTACATGATGGTAACTTCTGTACAAAATCTGAAACTCAAAAATCACAGTAGAGACCACAAGGCCAGTCATAACAGCTAGAAAATTCCATGAAAAAAGTAGAGATAGATGAGTGAGATGACAAGGTCACAGTTCAACTGGAAGAACAGAGTAAGTTTTGGTGACATACTGTTCAACATGGTGACAACAGTCATCAACAATGTATTCAAACATTTCAGAATACCCAAATGGTAACATTTTAAATATCCTTACAAAGCAGTAAGTGCTTGAATTGGGGTAAAGTATGGTAATTAGCTTGATTTGATCATTCTGCACTCTAAAATTATGAAAACTGTATTCTGAGGAATAAATAAGCATAATTGTAAATCAGAATACAATAAAACAATATTATTTACAAGATTTTGTTCTAAAGACAGTTTAAAGTAGCCTTTAGGCTGAAAGAACTTGTCTGAAGTTCACATGATGGGAGAAGAGAGGACAAAGCCAGGCTTCAATGGTACCCAAAACACATTGCTTACAGGGCATGCAAGTGCAAGTTGAGAGAATTGTGTCAAAGACATCTGTAACAGTGGATGGACCCCTAGATTACTATGGTCATATGGTGTTAGCTGAGTGTCATTCTGGTGTCTGCCTAGCATACAACTGCACATCCAGCTTGGTGGGAGCTAATTTGACTGAAAAAGATAGGCTCATTTTCACAGATGCCTTCTGGCAATGGCCTACACACTACTTGTCCTCAGAATTACTAGTGGGCACACGAATAAAGATACCCTGAAATTATCTAAGAGAATTAATTTGGCTCATTTAGTTGGGCCCAGGTATTAACCCTGGAGTTATGAGTAAGATACCCTGAAAACTACCTAAGAGAATTAATTTGACTCATGTTAGTTGGGCCCAGGTATTAACCCTAGATTCAGGAGTCACCATAAACACAAGCCCTGATTTTAGCCTTTGTTTACTTCTTCATGTGCAATACTATATTGATAGTTATTAGTTCTGGTTCAAGTACATGAGAGAAGAAGCAGGGGTTTCAGAAGGAACAGAAGCAAATGTATACAGCACACCAGAACAAACATAGCACCAATTTTTTGAGACAGGGTTTATCTATGTATCTTTGTAGAACAGGCTGGCCTTGAACTCAGAGATTCACCTGCTTCTGATTCCCTAATGCTGGGATTAAAGATGTGTGCCACAACTACCTAGCTGCATAGCACCATTCTTTTAAAAATTATTAATTTATTTTTTATATTCCAATTCCAGTTCTCCCTCCCTCCTCTCCTCCTGCTCCCCCAATCCCTCCCATCTCCCATCTGCTTCTCAAAGAGGGTAAGGCCTCCCCTAGGAAGTCTACTAAATCTGTCCCATAATCTCCTTGAGGCTGGACCAAGGCATCTTTCTACCCCTACTTACTCCTGTGTCTAGGCTGGGCAAGGTATCTCTCCATATAGAATGGGCTCCACTAAGTCAGTTTGTGCATTGTTGTTAGAATTTGGACCCACTGCCAGTGGCCTCATATATTGTCCCAGTCACATTGTTGTCACCTTTATTAAGGGAATCTAGTTCCCCATTTGTCAGATCACTCTGAGTGAGGTAATTCAAAACCAGAAAGACAAATATAGTATGGGCACACTCATAAGTGGATACCAGACATAAAGTAAAAAGATACCCAGCCTACAGTCACAACCGCAGAGAAGGTAGAACCATCTTTCCAGAAAGAGATGGAAGAAGATGCAGAAATCTACAACTAACCAATAGTCCAAGCTCCTAAAGTACAATTGAAGTGAGAGAGGGGTGATAATATGAGCAAAGTAGCCAAGACCATGATGGAGAAACCCACAGAATCAGCTGACTGTAGCTAGTGAGAGCACCATTCTTTATCAGGAGTTCCTGAGCCAACATTGAGCATTTCTGGTCCTTCCCTCATCCACCAATGTTATGAACCAGGTAAAAGCAATCCCCAGTCTGCACCATGGTCCCCCCCCTTGTCAAATCAGATGCAACCGAGAGGAAAATAAGCCCTGAGCTGTGGATCAGTGTCTATCCCTGGTATACAAACTGTCTTCCTGTGCCTATAGCACAAAGAGAGATGCTCTCTCAGCCTGGACTCTTAGGGGAGTGCCTGGACCCTACCAAGAGTAAAAGAACAGACTCTAGATATCCCCTATGTGGAAGGATTTGGCAATAGGGTGGGGGGAGGGGAGTGCAGGAGGAGGGGAGGGAGAGGGAACTGGGATTGACATGTAAAACAAGCTATTTAAAATTAAAATAAAAAAATGAAAAAAAATAATCATCTAGAGTTTAGAGTTCATGGTAGATTTTCTAAAATGAGTGGTAGTACAAACACATCACAGAAGAATGCCCTCATCTATAAGCAAATCAATGGTACTCAAATAGAGACAGAGTGGTCTCTGTCCAGTACTGTTTCCTCTTGTGGCCTGAAATCCTGGATGTTGGGAGAATGGGTGAGAGTGCACACTCTGGAGAGTTCCCTTTAGTACAGGGCATCCAGGTATCATCGGTCAAGGCTTTGTTCTTGTGTAACACTTATCACCTTAGAGTCTCATTTTTATTCTTTGGAAAAACATGGGAGCTTGGATTATACTTACTTAAGGCTTTGTCTAGACAGTTATTTCTGTCTTTATACTTCCATTATTTACTGCTACTGAGACAGTAGTCACCAACCACTTGTAAAACAGGAGAGATTCCTTAGCTTTAGTTCAGTGGATTAAAGAGAACAAAGAGGCTATGAAAGAGAGAAGAGAAACACCAGGTCTTGGGACCTTGACCAAGATAACATTACAGTCGCCAATAGGGAAAATTCAACATTACACTCATAAGAAATCATATTTTGTAACAATATGGAGGAAACCATATGACATGAGAAGAGGCAGAAATCTAATCAATATGAGCCCAAAGACAAGAGCAAAACCATCATCCCAGACTGATCGTGAATTGTTTGTAGACCTCAATTTATTCCTGGGGTATCTGCCAATTAATCATCAATTACTGTGATGATTTATGAGCCTCTGGAGATACAAAGGTCATGAATTTTTCAAGAAGGAGCTTGAGTTATGGAGCCTGAAGTTGAGACACCAGGGCACTTAAACTAGACCTAGCTTAGGGCAGATAGTGTGTGTAGAGCCTAAAGGGATATGAGCACTAGGATGTGGCTTTTACTGTTGTTGTTTAGCATGGAGTCACTAGATGAGCCAAGGCAAGAGCAGGGAGTTATTACCCTTAGGAGCGTAGTGGAACACCTGATCTCAGGTAGAAAAGAACACAAGTCTGGATCCCACACAGACCTGTATCTCTACCCCAGCTTCCCCATCCTACTGTGCTTCAGTCTATTTCCTTACTGGCTGGGTGCCTCTTTGATAAACCCTTTGATGCTCATAGCTCTTCAGACAGACCTTCTACATCCTTTTCATCCAAGACAATCAGACCTCCTGTGCCTGAGTATGGGTGTTAAAAGACCCCGTGGAAGCCAGTAAATAATTCAGATTCTCTTGTTGTCCCACCCTAAAAGAGAGTCTTTGACCCGGATGGAGACAGGCATTGCCAAAGTGGTCCCCATGAAGAAAAAGCAGGGAGTAGAACAGGGAAGCAAAAGAGGAAAAGCCACACACATATGGGGTTGGGCTGATCTGGTCAGGGACTGGGACTGAGATTCCAGTGTTCCTTACAGATGTGATCACTGGAGAGATGGTGCTTACCACTGCTAGGAAACTTACTACCACCTTGCATTTTTCATTGAACAAGTTCTGTGGCTTCCCTGGGGAGAGGGGAACCTACATTTGGTCATGGGGGTTGTCTTACATAGGTAGTCAAGAAGCCTGGTGTGGTTGCAGGTAAACCTCTAGCTCCAGAGAAGTGCTTCCAGAAATCCCATGATTGGAGAGTGGGGCAATTATCAGAAAAGTAGATGATCACCTGGTGTGAAGAAAAACAAGCAACTTAATAAAGGACTTTGGACCAAGACATTGGAACTGGCTCTTCTTGGTTTCTAAGAGAATACTAATCCTTAGGGTTCCCTTTGCATAGAAATTGGCTCAAGGGACTAGTGCAGGACACAATGCCAAGAAAGACAGACCACTTCTTGGGCAGCTCAGTTGATAAGAGTGGTACCAGGTACAGCTGGAACCCACTTATCTCTGGTTATTCCTCTAAGAAGTTGTCTGCCACAGCACCATGTGGATTCAGTGATCAAAGGGGTGTGGTAGAAGTACCCAGGCATGGAGCCTCCAGCCTGTGCATAATTTTCATTTTTATCCCCAGTATTAACTAAATCAGGATTTGGATATCTGTTTCAGAGGGCATATGAAGACATGTGTGACATTTTATTCCTTAGCCAAGATGGCCTTGGAGGCTTCAGATGGGGAAGTCTTTGCGTAATACACACGGGACAATAGTAAACCAGCCTGGGCAGGAACCTGATCTTTAAACTTCTACAGCAATGATTGTTACTCAATCCTTATTTCCAGGCAAAAGATTTGAAATTAGAACAATTTTATAAGGCTTAGAGATGTAAGGAAGCACTTCTGGTCCTCTGGAAAAATTAGGACATTTAACACTACAGACCTAGATGCTAAATTTCCTGGTACAAGTACAGCAGTGCCTGAATTGGCTCCCTTCCAGCATCTGCAAACCTCTCGCAGATCACCCAGAAAACATCCTTTGCTGAATTCAGTCTTGACTTCCTAATATCAGTGTACTCTGCTTCAAATACAATAAAAACCTCTGGGTTTTTCTAGATGTGCACTCTTAATAGAATGATCTAATTAAAATCAAACCATAGGAGCTAAACTTGTCTGGCATTTGGTCTTCAGTATTCCATCAGTCAATGCTAAAGATAAATCGAAAGTGGAGGATTCTTCCAAAGTAAGGCTAGCCATGCACCATCCTTACCCTGAGCTTTTACAAGTGTGGGCACATTTCTGTTAAAGTCAATACAAATTTCTGTATGTGTGTACATGTGCTTATATGTATTATAGATAGTTATATGTAGAGGGATAATAATATGATTCTTAATAATTCCTTCACATATCCTTGCCATTATTTTATCCTTCTCCATTCATCTCCTGTATTGATCTCTCCCCTCACATATATAGTTGAAATGAAAAATTTCTATCTGAGCTGACAATGCTCACCACAAAACACTATATAACAAAAGTCCTTACACCAGGCAAGCTGTCTAACAGACTCCCAAAATATAGGCTATTGCCCTTGATCATCTCCAGAGGATGAAAGTAAGCCACTATTGAAAGAATACCATGGACCTCAAACATACAGCCAAAGGATCTGAACTGATGCTGATCTGAAAACTTCTCTCATAAGATGAGCTTTCATGGTACTCCAAGGGAGGGAAACAACCAATACTACAATACCTATGAAATAAAACAGCAATCAGCATGACACTTCCTTAGGAAGCCCTGTGTTCTAAGGAAAATTTATTTAAATAAGTTTTGATTTTAATCTCAGTATCTATTGTAGGTGAGTGGATAGAGTCTTTCTGGTTCCTGAAATGCCCTGAAGGCAGCTCTCTCATTTGCCTCAGTACAGAGTGGCAAAATTCTTATCTTTATTTAAGCACCACACCATCTTTGCTTACAACTTCTAATTGACCTCTTTTCTTTCAAGACTGGTTATTTTTCCAATCCTTCTGTTATGCTGTTTGCTCCTGATTCTTATCACTCTAAACCTGGATAAAATTAATAAGAAATAACCATGCTACAGACTGAATACTATACTGTCATTATTAAATTTCCTCTCAAAAGAATTTAATCTACATTTTAAATTTAGCCTCATGGAATTCCTTTAAAAAGACAAAATACAGACACTGGTTTTGTCAGAATTTAGCACAACTGTCCTCTAGTCTACTTCTCAGGATTGTCTCTGTTCTCATTTTAAACCCCAAGAGTTCAAGCTATATTCTGTACATTTCTGTGTGTGTTCTGGCCTCCAGGACTGGAGCTACTACAGCACCAGTGATCATGACAAAAGATTCCTTCAAGTGTGAAGTCTGTTCTCCAGTAAATGGGCTTGTTACCCTCAACAACTGTGATCATGTCATTATTTTAGAACAGATACTTCAGGAGGCAGCTCTTCTAATTCAGTCTTTGTATGGTTAGTCCTTTTATCTTAAAGCAGTTGAGTGTCTGCTCTAGATCAGTAGGATAAGGTAATACTAAAATCAGATCTAGAGAGAGGAGTAATTCTGTCTCCATTATAATGATATCATGCTATAACCTACTACCTCAAAATGTAGGCTCAGAATGACTTGAAGGAGCATTGGTTTATTCAAGGTCACCAGCAGCAGCCTGCTCTAGTCTTCCCAATCACTCCCCGTTTGCAGTTATGGTAGGTAATACCAAACAGTTTTTAAATACTAGGCTATGTTATTAGGCTTA
Source organism: Mesocricetus auratus (assembly GCF_017639785.1). NCBI lineage: Eukaryota > Metazoa > Chordata > Mammalia > Rodentia > Cricetidae > Mesocricetus > Mesocricetus auratus. The sequence continues at coordinate 115,375,923 of NW_024429189.1, forward strand.
GACAACAACTAAACAATGTGATCTGAAGATCCAAAATGCTTGGACTTTCATCAGATTTACATATTCAGAGTAAAATAGTTTCAGAATAGAACATAAGTTAAATATGAAGTTCATTTATGTTTCTTCATTTCCTTATAAACATAGATCAAAAGTAATTTTATACAGTATTTTTTAATCCTATGAAGTTAGATTGGTATTTTCCACTCTGGTATTATGCAGGTATTCAAAAGTTTTGTACTATGAGGTGTTACCCATTTTGTATTTTCAGGTGAGGGATGCTCAGTGTATGCCTTGCAGGGAAAATGCAAAAGAGAAATCAGTACTCATGCATTTAGATTATGTGAAGCAAGCCTTACTGCAGCCAGCTCCACACACACTCTTAAGACCAAATTTGTGATTTTCCATGCAGCTATTGTTCCTTGAGCAAAGAATGTAGGTGCACTTCTTATGAGAGCTCTCTGAACTTCACCTGAACATTTTGGCTCCTTCAGAACCCACACAATCCATTCTGGGCTTCTCAGTAACAGAAGCTCTAACTTTGGGATGAAGTTTTTCAATTGTGATGGTGTTGTACAGTCATAAACTCTACTTATGATATGGAAATGTCCATCAGTGGGATTGAAAACTGAGTAAAGAATCAACGAGGTTCCCACACACCAAGGAAACTGGCATTATCTACTCACTGACCAAAGTTCCATTTTGCATCAGTTTTGGTCACCAAAAAGAACTTTGGATGGATTCATGAGAACCCTACTAGGAAGAAAGCCACTGTCTCCTGAGAGAAACTGATTGTCTCAGATATTCCCACTATTTCTGGCTCTCAGACACACTGTTCCATTTTTATATAAGGTTCTCTCTCTAAACTACCAGTAGACTTCCCTATGAAGCCTGTGAACTTCTCTGACATTGATCTTCCTTAAACAGAAAATTAGAAAACCTATCTGATGGAGCCTTTAGTACCTAACTTTACTGACTCTGCAAATCTTTTGTTTTAAATTCACATTAACTTTATTAAACTCCCATTCTAGGGAAAGGAAGAAGCTGAAGTAGCAGCATCATTTTGGCATTTGATCCTAAATATGCTCTATGTCGTTGCATACAGCGTGGCTCCACAAAATGATGTTTGGTACTTGTCTATCCAAATTACTCTTGGGAGCTCTTCTTTGTCCTGGCTAGGGAGACAAGGCTTATGATCCTCTCCAGTAAGTATTTAGGATGCTATCCCAAGCCCAAGGAGATGCAATATGAGAAACCAAGCATATTCCAGTGAACACTGGTTCTGTTGACTACTCTTGGTCTGGCATCATAATTCTTGCTTTCACAAAGCCTCCTTTGTGACTTTCAGACAGAACTGTTGACTTTAATGCATCACCATCTTTTAGAAAGAAGTTGAGAGTCAATGAGGAAGCCTGGGCTACCTATGGGGTCCTGAGCAGTGGATCAGTGTTTATCCCTCAAATACTAACAGACATCGTGTGTCCATAACACAAAGAGGGTTGCTCTCTCTGCCTGGACTCTTAGGGAAGTGCCTGGCCCCTACCCTGAATAAAATGATAGACTCTAGATATCCCCTATGTGGAAGGAATTGGCAATAGGGTGGGAGGATGGGGGGATAGTGGGGGGGGTGCGGGAGGAGGGGAGGGAGAGGATTGACATGTAAAACAAGCTATTTAAAATAAAAAATGTTAAAAAAAAGAAAGAAGTTGAATTGTTAGTTTGTTCTTCTCTGTGATTTTATTATATTTCAAATAGGAGAAGTCTCTCTAATAGGATCCTTCTCACACTTTATCTTAGGCTTTTACTCTGAATTAGTTACTTCTTTTAAACAACACTATGAAAATGGCAGAAGCACCTCAACTTTTGATACGGTTATGTAACAGTGAACCAATAAGAAGATGAAATAATGTGTTGATGTACACAAAAAGTTGAACTGGTTAGTTTCTCTCAAATTGAGAAAACTAGTGTCACCTCAATCGAGGAATTATTTCCATCATATTGTTCTGTGGACATGACTATGGAGGAATTTTGTGATTAATAATCGATGTGGGAGAGCTTAGGCCACTGTGGGTTATAGCACCCTTAAGCAGGTGGTCCTAAGGTATATAAGGAAGCAAACTGAGCAAACCCTAAGGAGCAAGCCAGCAGAGTATGTTCTTTAGTGAAACAAGTAGTGTGTGTTTTAATAGTCTTTTTCAGTGTCTACTTCTGCTTCGGTTCCTATCTTGATTTTATGTCTTGGCTTTTCTTAATGATAGACTGTAAGACAGAATAAATCCTTCCCTCCTCAAATTGGTTTAAGTTAGGCTTTTTGTTTCTTTGTTTTTTACAGCAGCAGGAGAAAAAAACTAGGAAACATGGCAAGCCAGCTCATTAGCACTAGTGTGGTACGCCATAGTACAAGCTGTTTCCTCTCATAAGAAGGAGTTAACTGTCAGCTGGGCCCCATCACCGCTGCTCAGCACATATTGATCTCCCAGTAAAAGACCAAAGTTCAAAAGTCAAGGCCAGTTTCTACTGAATGCTTATCACTTTATCACCATATTTAAGTTAGAAAATCATTAGTTGACCCTCATAATACATCTGTATTCAGGGCCTTGGTAAGTATGAAAAGCAATAATTTCATAAGCACATGATTGTGCATACCTCAGGCTGTTCATGACACACACAACCTTTTACTGTATTTGTCACAATTTTTCAGTATGTCCTCCTGTGAGCAGCCCCCAAGTCTTGTTCTAATAACAATCATGCAAAACTACTACAGTAGCATCTTCGACGCTCCCCCGGGGGGTATGCTGAAAAGTTAGACAGCTCCCAGTTCTCAAACTGCCCTTGAGGTGCAGCCTTGATGACCGATATGCTGGATGGCTCAATACCATGCATGCCCTTCTTCTCTGTTTCCCAAATTCCAAGATTCAAGCATCCCCAAATACATTATGTGAGCTCCCTTGTTTGGGGGTCCTCTTTAGAAGAAGCCTAAATTAAAGCAAGTGCATCAACCAGATTCTGCTTTCCTTCCATTGCTACTGCAGAAGTGAGCTTTATTTTGTGAACCAGGATTTCTTCAGATGAGATATACATGCCATGTGATTTCAAAAAGCAGATCTGCAAAAAGCAAAGTTGTTATACAATAAGTATTAAAAAGAAATTAGTATTTTGTTCTCTGTTGTATGTATAATGTGTACCTGATATTATCTATAATCTGTATGTGGGACATGCACTATCTATGCACTATCTATGTAAATTCTAAGGAGTCAATTATTTTTTAAAAATGAGTTTGCTAAGTTTGTTGAACACAGTAGCATACACAGAAATCTATAGTTGCACTCTATCCCAGTAATTAGGGAAATATTTTCTTATATACTCAAAACAAGTGCAATGAATATAAAATAATTAAAAATATTAGCAAGGAAGATCAAGAACCCATATAAGTGAATATACTGTAAAACTTACAAATATATTATCTTCATAGGACATGAGAGCAGAATACTGCTAAATTGAAAAACACAAAATGGGAAGATTTACTGTTACAATGATACCATCACATGCCCTCCAAAATGAGAGATGTGGACATTATTTTCTTAGTTACTTTTATATTGCAGTGACAAAACACCATGACCAAACTAACTTATAAGTCAAATGATTAATTTTACACTCAACATTGCAGAGAGATAAAGTCCAAGCCAATCACAATAGGTAGCATGGCAGCAGGCAGGCAGGCATGGTGGTCAAGCAGTAGCTGAGTACTCACATCTCCATCCACAAGCACAAGGCAAAGAACATCTGGAAATATCTGGGAATACTGTAGGCTTTTGAAATCTCAAAACCCACCTCAAGCAATACACCTCTTCCAAATGAAGCCACACTTCCTAATCCTACCCAACAGATCCAACAACTAGAGACACAGTATTCAAACATATGATCCTGTGGGGACCATTCTCACTCAAACTATCACAAATATCCTAGATGATAGTTTTGTGCTATAATTTATGTGAAGTAGATAAAAGTGTATGGATAAATATGTAAACATATGTTAATGACAATATCAGACAGTAGTTATGTTTTGCTAATTATTTGATATTATTTTACAGACCTTTGGCACCAGCAAGTCACGTGGTGATGAATTGGTGGGACCTCAAGAGGAATCTAGACCTCGATCTTGGACAAGAGCAGGTATATAAAATGCAGTTCATCAGGAAAACACTGGACTCCTAATAAAAAAAACATTGGCAGATGGGCGTTGGTGGTGCATGCCTTTAATCCCAGCACTTGGAAGGCAGAGGCAGGTGGAGCTCTATGAGTTTGAGGCCAGCATGGTCTGCAAACAAGTTCCAGGACAGGCTCCAAAGCAATAGAGAGAAACCATGTCTTGAAAAACCAAAATAAAATAAAATTAATATCACTGGCACATTTTCTTCAGGAAGAAAGTTGTGTTGGACACCTCCTGATGTATTTTACAAAATCAGAATGGTACCATATGAGACTTGGGTAGATAAAATAATATGATTATAATCTAAGAAGAAAATCTGAGAGAATACACATGTTCTGAAAGAAGCCATCTTAGCACAATGAAATACAGAACATAAAGAAATGAGAGTCATATATATATACTTGACAGTTTTTGAAGTACAGAAAATTTGTAGAATACACCAAAGCAGAAATCACAGGTCAGTAATGAAGAAATAAAACTTTTGATGTAACAATAAATTTTCAAATGCATTCGAAAAGATGACACATACTTTGGAAATAGGGAGAGAAGACAAATAAATTAAAGGGGAACAAATCTAATTGGGGAGAAGATACATGAAAATCTGCTCAAATTCATCGATTGTCACATAAAGGTAAGTTTGCTGACATTTAAAGAAAAAAAGTCACTTGCTAATTTGATTTAAATGATGAAAACTGCCTATATCTGGCAGTGTTTAGAAAGAAAGGACTCTGCACCCTGTGAGTGAAGACAGTGTAGCAAAATTTTGGAAAATGATATGGAGATACATTGCACCATTGTCCTTTGTGATGAAACACTGAACACTGGATAGTGTGCAACACTGAAAACTAATCCACAAGTCACCAACTCAAGGGAAGCACAGTAATTACTGAGTGAGGCAGATTCCTCTAGTCTAACAAGGAACCATGTCCAAGTACAGGGAACAGCGTACACTGAAAGACAACACAAGACCAATCCTGTGCCTGTGGATCTGGTGGAAGCTACCTCAGCAGACCCCTGTGAATAAATAGTTTAATGACTATCTGTGGGGTGAAGAAGAAAACCTGGGAATAGAGGGACACTGAGTTTTCATTGCGTCTTTCTTCACACACACACACACACACACACACAGATTTTACATATGTACTTATCCATATCAACAGTTCATAAAATACACAAAAAAGAAAGAGATATTAAGGAAATTTCAGTGAAAAGAAGCCAGATCTATGTGATATGGTTAGAAAGAGGAACATTGATGAAGGGAGATGTGAAAGAGATCAGAAGCTGATGGGAGGGTCAGAAAGACAAAACAAGCCCTGGCACTAAGATTCCTGGCATGACTCACAGTAACCGATGAAGACTCTACTCCCTCATCTTAGTCTTCACTGGAGACAGGTGTGGAAAAACCAGAATTCCCACCAGAATCGCAACTATAGGTATACACAATTCCACTCCATGTAACAAAAAAATCTAATTAGCAAATAGTTGAGACATTGTGGGGCCATGACCATCAGGAAATAGCACTAGAACAGTGCTGTAAAATGAGGCTGAAGCACCCAGGATTTGCCCTGCTAGCAGCAGCTTGGTGATAAACTGCTGGAGTCCATGAGACCACTCAAGGACCTTCATCATGGCAGAACCAGTAGCGTGCATGGTCAGAATGGTAAGGTACTTATCACACCCCAGCTTCTCAGTCTCTACTTCCTGTGATGATTCATTACTGCAACAGCTCAGCATCTAGGTTCAGAGACACAACACTAAGACCTCAGTACTGATAACGTCACAGGAGCTTCATACACACTCATAAAACACCCATGTTGCTCTTGCTCAAGAGTCAAGAAGCTTTCATTTTCTCTGCTGCCCAAAGAATCATGACCTCCTGGCAATTTCTACCATAAAAACAGTGAGGGGCCTGCTTTTACACCTCCACTCACATCTTGTATCTCTCAAAGATACTCCAGAAGGAGTTACACATTTCTTTCTACCCTTCCTTTAGGTCAGCATCATTCAAGTTGCCCTGCCCCACAATTGTGAGACCTAGCATCCCATGTCAAATGAGGGCATCTACCATTATTCCACCTGATAGGTGGCAAAGAGCAAGTAGCACCTCTACATTCTAGTCAAGAGGAACTTCAATGACCATCAACCTTCAAGAGAGAGTTAGGGTGACTGGGAGATCTAAGGAAGATGCTTGCAAAACTACCATTCAAGTAGGCAATTAGCAAAGTGGCATGCATCATTGAGAGAAGACTCCTACCCTAGTTCTTAGATATACACCAAGCATGAAAGAGAATTTTTTAAAGCTCATCAAGTGTAAGTATTCTTTTAGTGCCAATCATGTGCAGGGCAGGGAGGGGGCATAGCAGAAGTGGAAAGTAGTGTTACAAGTCCTAAAATCACCAAAAATAGAAATGCCAGTCCCACTGCTGGGAAAAGGTTCAAATGAAATGAAACCATTTTGCCAAAAAAGATACTGCACATGACTGAGATACAGAATCCACAAAGGTACTGATCAATGCAAGAATAAAGAAAATGAGGTATATATGTACATGATGGGATATTGTTCTATTGTAAATAATAATGAAATGCTGATATGTGCACTAAAAAGGATATTCTGTTAAGTAAATAAGCCAGGCACAAAACAACAAGTGATCGTGTTCTTAGTCATAAAACCCAAAGCAGTCAATGTCATAGAAGAGGGTAGAATAGTATCTGCTAGACAGCTGGAAAGTGGGGAAGGTTTAATAGGAAAGACAATAGATCCCAGACTGCAAAAGAGACAGGATGAATTACTCCCCATTTTTGATAGCACAATAAGGTGAACATAGTCTACAATAATCTGCATTACATTCCAAAGTTAAAAAAGAGTTCTCAATGCACAGAAATAATAAATGTTTGAGAAGATGAAAATATAATGATCCTAGTTCTATCCACACTTCTATTAAATATTCTGTACTTCATAAACACATACAAATATTGCAGGCTAATCTAAGAATTTTAAAGGTAGTGAATTTTTGTCCAGTTCTATTTTTTGAGAAAAAGTCTCATGTATCCCAGGCACATGTTAAAGTTCCTGATGTTCTTGTTTCTACCTTCTGAGTGCTGGGATCATAGGTATATGCCATCACATCTACCTAGGGCAATAAATTTCAAGGTCAGATGGGGCATAATAAAAAGGTTTTCTTACTTTTAGCTTTAATTAATTAATTTATTTGTTTTATATTGCAGCCACATTTTTCCCCTCCCTCTCCACTCTCATTCCCTCTTCCCACATGTCCTATCCCCCCAATGCAATACTCCTCTGTTTTTGTACAGAAAGGGGCAAGCCTCCATGGATATCAACAAAGTGTGGCATATCATGTTGCGATAAGACTAAGCACCTCCTCTTGTATTTAGAATGGGCAAGGCAGACCACTATGAAGAATAAACGGGTTTTCAGCTGAGTAAATGTAAGGGAGCATCATTCTTGGCTGCAACCATCTCTGTGGCTTTAGGATCAGGCTCACTTTTGTTGAGAAGAGAAAATGGGGATAAGAGAATGACTTCCAGAACTGTAATAAACAGAAAAGTGACATGAGAGCTTGGTACCATGCAGAATCTTTTCCAGTGGGGCCTGAGGTTTGTCCTCTAAAAAGCTCTTTCTGCATATCACATGGTGATTAGTAAGGAGTCCAGTTCCCAGCTCTCCTTAATTAGAGGTGAGTAAAGTGGGAAATGACACATTTTAATGGGGGTAATTACAAGGTTAGTATGGTTCCTACCATATAGAGGGAGCTGAAGAGTAGCAAAGCATTAAGGGTAGAGGGGACCTTCCTCTGTGCTTCAACAGACTTGATATTGATGGTCAGTAGAAGCTCAATCCTGAGAAGTTGGAACGATGAGCAGATAAGGCAGCTGAGTTGATGCTATTAGGCAAGGTGGATTTCAGAGGAAGAACAAGGCTGGTAGCAGATCAGCGCTCCCACAGTTCAGATCTCAGCTGCACCCTCACAGTGTTAGTTCATCTTCTACCTGCTTTAAAGCTTGCTTTTCATTGTATTGTTGGATTTCATTGCCATTATGTAAAGATTTAAAAGTTGTGTGGAATCACTGTATCACCCACCTTTGCTTTTGTAACATATTCTATTATTCTTGAGCAATAGAATATTCTTTATCGGAAACGCTTGGAACCAGAAATGTTTCAAATTTTATAGTTCTTCTGATTTTGAAATATTTTTACAGATTTTAACAGGAGAGTATCCATCTGAAAATAGCGACATGAAAATATGTTCTACCCTTCAGCAATAAATTCATTGCTTTCACTCAAGTTGGCATCAAAACACTATTCCGGCTTTCTAAATGTCTTTAAAAATCCAGTCTTAAAATATGTTTTAATGTACCTGAGATTTATCATGGTGTTTTTCAAGTTCTGGAGTGTGTTTTCTATAATTTATCATCACTTTGTTATCCAAGTGACATTCATAAGTTAGCACTGCTGTGACAGCACTTTGTTGTGTGTTTTGATATGTATTCATTTGCCTCCATTCACCTCCAAATATTCAGATGTATTGGATTCATCATTTCTATTAGCTATAATATGTTGTAGCATTCTAATTATTATGAGACTTAATAAAAGTAAAATAAAAATATTTTCTGGTTTTTTTGGTTGCTTGCTTTAATTTCTGAAATTCAGTTTTGCCCAACAGGCCTCATAATCATGATCTCTCATCTCAGCCTCTGAAATACTTGGATTTCAAGTGTGTGCTACAATGCCAAGCTTGAAAATTTACATTAAATTAATCTATAATTTAAATCATAGTTTTATTTGGCACTCAGTTACCAATAGACATGTAATGTCACATGTTTTAAACATAATATGAAATAAATCATTTTGAAATTTATTTTGGAGAATAAAAGGTCAACAGCTAAAAGGATTCTGAAATATATTAATAAGCAAGAGGCAATCATCCAAATCTTCATAAAGAATGTTACTTATTTATAGTTACAAGAAAAGAACAACCTTGTGACCAATAAATACCTGGGAAAGACACTCATGGAGAGCACTTCAAATACCCAGGAAAGTTGTTTGCAGATGAAAGCATATCTGTGTGAGTTTGGGCTACAGGATCTCCTACATACAGCTGCCTGGGGGTGGAAACTAGTGCTTTAGGGAGCTACTGACAATAAGCAGAATATGAAGATGCTGATACCCATATTCCCAGTTCTAATTACCTCTCTTAAAACCTTATGAACTCAGAGACAAACAAAAAATGTATGCAGCCAAATTGTTTGCATTAGGAAGAAACTGGAATTGTATAACTACTCCCATGTAGAAAGCCATAAAATCTGATTGCTTACCTATATAACATTATACTCCCAAATAGAAAAACCATGTATATCCTTATAGATAGAAATGTTAACTGTCCAAAAAGTAAATGGCAAAGAGTGAACTATAACAAATCTGTGACTGATAATGTAGGATAATGCTCTTGTACATCTTGTACACTGTAAAGATCCATCAGTTGTGTTGGTTTAGTAAAATACTGATTGGCAAGTACCCAGGCAGTAGGTACAGGTGGGGTTACCAGACTAAAAGAATTCTGAGAAGAGGAAAGGCAGAGACGCAGTCGCCAGTCAGAGACAGAGAAAGCAAATGAGAATGCCTTACTGAGAAAAGATACCAAGTCACATGGCCAAGCATATATTAAGAATTATAGATTAATTTAAGTTGTAAGAGTTTGTTATTAATAAGACTGAGCAATAGGGCCTAACAGTTTATAATTAATATAAGCATCTGTGTGTTTATTTGGGACTGAGTGGCTGCAGGGGGGCAGAAACTTCCATCTATATGATAGTGTTAATTTTCATCTTGTAAGAATCTGTGGTTACCATGAATATGTGCCTCTGAGCATGCCTATGCAAGGGAGGGGTCATCTTGATTACACTAGTTGAGTTGAGAAGACATGCCACTATATGAGGCATCATTCCCTGGCTAGGAGCTATATCCTTGAGAAAGGGGGAAGTACATACATGCATAGCGTTCTGCTCTTTGGCTGTGGATGTCACATGACTTGTGGATGCCACAAGTTCCTGTCTCCTTGACTCCCCTGCCATGGTGGACTCTATAATGAAATCATGAGGCAAAATAAAACCTTTTCCTAAAATTGTTTTGTCAGGGTATTTTATCATGGCAATAAGAAAAGTAACAGAGATAGAAATAGGTACACAGAGTGCAGTGAGCTGTTGTGATAAACCTACTTGCATAGTTATTAGGGCTTCAGAGCTACTTTTCAGGAGTAAGGTGGAAATTTTTAGAAGTTTGATTTAGAAATGCCTTTGGCTTGGTCCTGCCTCAATTTAATGGGCCAGGCTTTGTCAACCCCCCATGGTGGCCCTTACCCTGTGGGAGGAGTGTATGGGAGGTAGGCTTGGGGGAGGCAGAGGGTAGGAGGAGGGGTGGGAGGGAGAACTATGGTTGGAATGCAAAATGAAATTAAAAGAAAAGAAGGGAGGGAGGGAGGGAGGGAGGGAGGGAGGGAGGGAGGGAGGGAAGGAGGAAGAGACCATACACAGTGTAAAAAAATGCTCTTTGATGCTGTTAACAAAGTTTGATGGGCATAGGAGCTTGTAAGGCAAGAATGCTCAACAAATGAGACTGGAAGCCTAGCTTTTGAGATTTTAGAGCAGAAGGAAAATGCTATCAAGAACTGGGCTAGGAGCCATTTGTGTGATTTATTTACTTATTTGGCCAAGAATATGATTTCTTTCTGCCAGAGTCATGAGAGTTTGAGAGAAGTAGAGTTTTAAAATATGTTCTATTTTTTATATCTTATTTTATTTTTTTTTATAAAGACATGAGGACAAGCTTAAAATCATGGACAAAGAGAATGTAGGCCCAAAGCTATAATACTTAATGAAGTTGGAACCATTAGGGAGAAACTTGACACTCAGCATAAAAGGAAAAGTACCTTAAGAAAAAGATCCTACCCATTAAAGGCTCCAACTTGTAAAGATGTGAAGAATGAAAGACCTAAATGCAGCTGAGGGGTTTCCTCGTTCCCCCAAAGCAACTGCTTAGAAGAATTTACACCTAGAGCCAATGCATAAAAGCAGATGTAATTGTGATCCTAGTGGAACTAGACTCCTTCCTGAGCTGGCAATAGAACTTTGCGGTCTCACCCACTGAGAGCTTGTTTTCAGGCTATGAGAGATGCAGTAGTGAAAGAACCATGGAGTCTTGTTGCGTAGTTCAAGAGAGCACCTGAGACCAGGCTTTCCGTGGAGACCACGGGATGGTAGAGATGTCAGGACTGTGGGATATGTCTCAAGTAGAACTGTGGGTGTGAAGTGGAGTCAGCCCAAGAAGGTTGTGGGTGCTGTGGGTGACGTGGCTGAAGAAGTGGTGCTACCCAAGCCCTTTGGAGCCCAGCCAATTTCATCATAAGTCCCACGTGAGGGACACAGAGTTGCAAGATTTTGTGTTCTCTTTACTTTCTTTTGGCCCTGCTTTGATCTGATCAATTCTTGGTATGTTCTTCTTTCTTTTTATAATAAAAATATTTATTTTGTAGCATTATATGCTGAAAGTATATGATTTGTCTTGTTGTTTATTTTATGAGAACTCATTGTTAAGAAACTGAATTTTTAAAGTATTTTAACAGTAAAAATCTATACAGTATGTTCCTGTTATCCCTAATATTTCCAAGATCTCTGTCATAAAGGGGTGTTGGATATTGTCAAAGGTCTTTTAACATCTAGTGAGATGATCATGTGACTTTTCTTTCTCAGTTTGTTTATATGGTAGATAACATTGATGGATTTTCTTATGTTGAACAATCCCTGCATCTCTGGGATGAAGCCTACTTGATCATGGTGGATGATTTTTCTGATGTGTTCTTGGATTTGATTTGCTAGTATTTTATTGAATATTTTTGCATCAATGTTCATGAGGGATATTGGTCTGAGTTCTCTTTCTTAGTTGTGTCTTTGTGTGGCTTGGGTACCAAGGTTATTGAAGCATCGTAAAAAGAGTTTGGAAATGACCTTTCTGCTTCTATTGTGTGGAATACTTTGAGAAGAATTGGTATTAGCTCTTCTTTGAATTTCTGGAGAAATGCTGCACTGAAGACATATGACCTGGGCTTTTTTTTGGGAGGCTTTTGATGACTGCTTCTTTTTCATTAGGTGTTACAGGTCTATTTAAATGACTTATCTATTCTTGATTTAATTTTGGTAAGTGATATCTATCCAGAAAATTGTCCATTTAATTTAAATTTTCAAATTTTGTGGAGTGCAGGTTTTCAAAGTATGACCTGATGATTCTCTGGATTTCTTCAGTATCCATTGTTATGTCCCCCTTTCATTTCTGATTGTGTTAATTTGCATGTTCTCTCTCTGCCTTTTGGTTAGCTTGGATAAAGATTTGCCTATCTTGTTACTTTTCTCAAAGAACCAACTCTTTGTTTCATATCTCTTCAATATTGTACTTGAAGTTCTAGCTAGAGCAATAAGACAGCAAAAGGAGACCAAAGGGAACCAAATTGGAAAGGAAGAACTCAAATATTCACTATTTGCAGATGATATGATAGTTTACAAAAGTGACTCAAAAAAGTCTACACAGGCACTCCTACAGCTGATAAACACCTTCAGCAAAGTGGCAGGATACAATATTAACTCAAAAAATTAGTAGCCCTACTATATACAGACAATAAATGGACTAAGAAAGAAATCAGAGGAACATCATCCTTTACAATTGCCACAAACAACATAAAATACCTTGGGGGTAATGCTCACCAAACAAGTGAAAGACCTGTATAGCAAGAACTTTGATTCTTTAAAGAAAGAAATTAAAGAAGATACCAGAAAATGGAAAGATCTCCCAAGCTCTTAGATATGTAGGATCAACGTAGTAAAAATGGCAATCTTGCCAAAAGCAATCTACAGATTCAATGCAATCCCCATCAAAATCCCAGCACAATTATAATAGACACTTAAGAAAGTGTTCAACGTCCTTAGCTATTAGGGATATGCAAATCCAAACAACTCTGAGATACCTTAATCTTACTCCTGTCAGAATGGCTAAAATCAAAATCATGAATGGAGAGGATATGGAAAAAGGGGAACACTCCTCTGCTGCTAGTAGGAGTGCCTACTGGTACAGCCACTTTGGATATCAGTATGGCGATTCCTCTGGAAAATGGGAATCAGTCTACCACAAGATCCAGCAATTCTACTCTTAGGCATATCCCCAAAAGATGTGCATTCATAAAACAAAGATTTCTGTTGCAGTATGTTCATAGCAGAATTATTTTTAATAACAAGGATCTGGAAGAAACTAGATTCCCCTCAACTGAAGAATGAATGGAGAAAATGTGGTGCATTTACACAATGGAGTACTACTCAGTAGAAAACAAAAAACAGTGGAATCTTGAAATTCCCGGTCAAATGGATGGAACTAGAAGAAACCATCCTAAGTGAGGTAGCCTAGTCACAAAAAGACAAATATGGTATGTACTCACTCATATATGGATTTTAGACATAGAACAAAGGAGTATCAGCCTACAATCCACACCCCCAACGAAGTTAGGAAACAAGGAGGGCCCTACGGGACAAGATCTCCTGAGCTAATTGGGAGCATGGAATGGAGGGGAGAGGGAGTTAGGAGAGAGAGAAAGGGAGAAGAGGAGGGGAGAGGAGGACATGAGAGAGCAATAAGATAGGGGAAGAATAGAGGAGAGCAAAAAAAAGTGATACTATAATAGAGGGGACCATTATAGGTTTGAAGAGAAATCAGGCACTAGGGAAATGTCCAGAGATCAAGGTTCACCCCAACTAACAATCTACATAATAGTCGAGAGGCTACTTAAATGCCCTTCTCCAATAGCTGATAGAAGCAGAAGCAAACACCCACAGCTAAGCACTGAGCTGAAGTCTGGAATCCACTTACAGAGATGAAGTGAGGAGTAAAGGTGTCAAGACCAGACTGGAGAAACCCACAGGAACAGCTGACCTGAACAAGCAGGAGCTCATGGACCCCAGACTGATAGCTGGTAAACCAACATAGGACTATCCCAGACCCCTCAACGTGGATGTCAATTTGAAGGTCTGGTTAATCTATGGGGCCTCTAGCAGTGGATCAGTATTTATCCCTAGTACACAAATGGACTTTGGTAGTCCACTCCAAATAGAGGGATACTCTCTCTGCCTAGACACACAGGGAGGGTCTAGGCCCTGCTCCAAATGATATAACAGACTTTGAAGATCCCCATGGAAGGCCTCACCCTCCCTGGGGTACAGAAAGGGAATGGGATAGGGGATTGGTGGGGGTCAAGGGAGGAGGGGAGGGAGAGGGAACTGGGATTGACATGTAAAACAAGCTTGTTTCAAATTTAAATTAAAAAGGAAAAAGAAAAAAGTCTATGGGGATTTTAAAAGTTGGACTGAAAGTACTTTACATTATAACCTAGTCATTAGCCTGTGGGGAAGGGACAAGGGACAAAAACTTATCCCTTATAAGTTATAGGTTTGGATGTCAAATGGACAAGAAGTGGAGGTGTGGTTGCTGGTGTTAATTGTCAACATAACAGATTCTTGGATCATCTAAAAAATGGGTCTGTGGGCTCGCCTTGGGATTTGTGTTTATTGCTTTCATTGAAATGGGACAGTCTACCACTGGGTGTGTGGCACCATTCTCTAGATGAGATCCTGAGCTGTATAAGTGAAGAAAAGGAGTTGATCTTCTGTTTCCTTCATGATCTTCTGCTTCCTTACTCTGGATACATTGTGAACAGCTGATTAAATCTCCTGCTTCTGGGATTTCCCCACCATGATGTGCTATTGCCTGGAACTGCAAGGAAAATAAGCCTTTCCTTCTTTAAGTCACTCTTTTTAAAGAACTAAACCATTTCTAATTATGTAAATGTGCATTATGCATGGTAATGAGTAATGAGGATATTGTCATATAAATATACTTTAAATTGAGCATGTCCCCTCCCATGCATCTTTCTATCTTCATAATTCCCTTTGAACTCCATTGGTCCATATATTTCATTATATATATATAACAATATGAGTTTTTGTATTTGTATAAAATCTAGGAACCACAAATTTATTGCTTCCTTTTTCCTTCCTTCCCTTTTTGTATTGAATTTTTAAGATCTCATTTTTCCTTCAACAAGTCTGAAATTAAACATAAATGCATTTTACATTGGTCATCTAAGAATGAAGATATGAAAACTTTTACTGAAGTCTTCACGTTTGTGTGTAGTTTTCCCTCTGGGGAAGGAATGCTGTGAGAGATATGGGACACCCTGAAAACCAGAACACAGACAGACATCAATGCCTGGGGAATGCAGAAGAGGCACACTCTTGCCTATGGAAGCCTAAAAGTAATAAACACTAGAACGCATAGACAAGGAGAGGAGCCCAGCCTGGTCCTCAAGTGAAAGCCACAATTAAACATGAATGTACATCATTTGCTTCTGTCTGTTACCCCAATACTAACTTCAACCTAAATATCCCTAAGTCCACCTAAATATGACCCTTTCTATACTGGCATGCTCCTGGGCATCTGTAATTCGTCCTCTGTGTGCCTTTGTAAGAGTGTTGGTGTCAATGAATGGGCAAGTGTGCCTTTTATGCCTTTACCTCTGGTGACAGTGGTATAGGGATCCAAGGTATAGGTATCTGTGATCATATGCACATGGTGACATACTAGGAAATCAACACTACAATGATCTGCATGGAGTAGGCCAGGACGGGGGAAGACCCTAAGAGGAAATTGCTTTTTCCTAGGATGCATGTGGTATAGAAGGAATGGTTTGGAAAGTTCTTCTAGCTTCTCAAAGCTGAGCCAGGCTTCCCAGGTTAGTATGTAGCATGAGCATGTGGACGGCATTGTGTCCCATTATACACATGGAAAGGCAAAAGGAGAGTAGTTGGTAGCCCTGGTCAGCCCTAGAGAAAGTCTATGATGTAGACACTCAAGCTGGAGCCCCAGGAAGTGACCTCACTTCCTTAAATATGGTCCAGATGGAACACAGACTCCTGGTTGCCAGGTAACCAGAGGCCAGCAGCAGCCTCAGCTGACTCATCCAATTCCACTGTCTAGTGTGGAAGCTCTTCAGAGACCAGAATGTTCTCTTGTTTTTAGACTTCTGGCATCTTAGAAAGCAAAATCACTAAGAGTGGTGGCCTTGGCTACCTTTGGAGACATTGGGGGTGCTCTCTGACCCAACACTTCTGGCTATTTTCCCATGGGGAAGCCAGCAGCACAGGCCAGCACATGGCAGGAAACCTTCCTGGTCGCCCCGATCCACTGCAGTCCCTGACTGGGTGCGTGTTCCTCTGAGAACGCTGAGGAATGTTCTTTATGCCCACCGTTTGCTTCAGTGTGTGGTTATGGGATGTCGATGACTCTGAGTTCACATTTAAGCCCCCCTTCCTTCCTTGGTCTTTCCTCAGAATAAAAGGGCACTGCATATGTCCCCCATGTTCAATCCCACCAACCCAGACTACCTGGAAAAAATGGTCAACTACGTAGTAACTGTTGTTCAGAAGCAATGACAGCACCTTCATCTGAACTTTTCTTGGTGTCCATCCAGTTCACTACCACCTGGGTGGTGTGGAACCTGATAATGAAAACTTGAATAGTTACACACAAGTTTAGGGCCTCAAGAGTAGGATGGTTCTACTCTTCTCCAGGAATGTATGCTCTTATATGACAGGTATAATTGTACCCTGGCATGATTTGTCCTGAGCCTGGACCAAAGATGTAGGGTGGGGAGACAACTCTAGATTGTGTCATTTACTTTCCTCAAGAATTGTCAAATACTATCCTTTCTTACACCATGAGAAGAGCCTTTTCCTCGTTTGTATAAAAGGTTCTAGACACTATCTAGGTTTAATGGGATGAATGAGGTAGACAAGAGTCTCTGGGGGGCACTCAAGAAGCCCTGTACCAACAGAGAAACCTAGCAAGGAGAAGCTTAGGTTTCACCCATTGCATGAAAAATCCTTGAAGAGCTGACACAGAGGCTCATTCACATGCCATTAGCATGGAAATCAGAACAGTACAAAATGCCCCCCAGCATCCCTATCCCTTCCTGGCTTCTTTTCCTACATTGTATTCAATATGGCTCCTCTAGATCTCTTGGTGGGTTTGGGGACACATGGCTTTTCTGGTGACACCCTCATGGAGTACCGCAGATATGGATCTTTCCAGCGTGTCTGTGTGAAGGATAAGCAAACAAACACAGAGCCTGTTTCTCCTCTGCCTAATGTTGACATATAATTAGGTAGTACAATTATCTGCTGAGATCCACCTGTACCTGTTCCACTCATAATCTGTCCTTACTCTCTTTAGAGAAAACATCTTTAATTTTATTTAATTCTTTTGTATTAGTTTTATTATTGGGTTGTTATTTAAGTTTTAATATTAATAAAATTTCATTATTTACTTATCTTGAATTATATGTTTTGGGGACATCAGGTCTATTCCCCATGTGGTACAATCTACTCATGACTACCTGTGGATGGCAGCTCAGAGCCAAACAGGTCAATCATGGAAGGAGAACCCTCGCAGACCATCTTGGAAGCAGGAAAAAGCAAGCAGCTTGAGTGGCAGAAAATGAGCGAATACCAACAGTGGCAAGGAACATATGACTGTGAACTGGCAGTGTTGTGCTCAATGGTGTCTCCTAATAGTTAGGGACATAGATTCTGAACTCAGGCACAGTGAGGCTCAAGGACAGTTTTCCACTTTCCCCTTGTGCTTCTGATCTGTCAAACTTGACAGCAGAGTCATACAGAGAAGCATGAAGCCAGTGTAATTGCCACCATTCTCACCAACTCTGAGACCAAAGCTGTGCATACACACTCACCGCACCTTGTGACACTTTGTTGACCCCAATGAACATACTTAAACAGATGGTTATCATAAAGAATTGCCAGGCTTTCCCAGAATTCTGCGGGTAATCAACAACTAAGTCCATGGAAATTTTGCACATTTGTCTGTGGGGAATGGATTTGGATGCAGTCTTACTGTTCACTATGTACAGACAACCCTCCATAGCCATCATAAAAAATAGTTCACTGTAATCCTCATCCTAGGCATGTGAGATGGCGTATACTATTTAGAAGACCCTGAGTGGTGCCAGTGTCAACTTCAGGGTGTAGGGCAGCTCATTTAGGCTATAATGAGGGAGGACTCACACTAACACTTTAAATTACTTTTGTAACAGTATTTTATCACATCCCAGGAAAATTAACTAAAGCGGTGTCTATTGATTAAACAAAATAAATTTGCTGGGCAGTGATGGTGCACATGCCTGTAGTCCCAGCACTTGAGAGGCAGAGGCAGGCAGATGTCGGTGAGTTGAAGGCCAACCTGGGCTACAGAGTGAGTTTCACGACAGCCAGGACTGTTTCACAGAGAAAACCAAAACCAAAAAAGTAATAATAATCAAGAAAAAGAAATTAAAGAGATTGGTAGAATATACTCCTCATGATCCATTGGAACCAACATATGTAGAGAATATAAAGAAGTTTGCCTGGATACAGCCACCTAATGTCAAAACTGAGGGAAGAGAATAAGATAGGCAGGGAATTTTCTTTATTAAATTTTTAAGAGAGAGAAATAGAAGATGGGGAAAGGGAAATGTAGGGGGAGGACGAAGAATGAGAGCATGCAAATGAACTACAGTGTATGTAGGCAGTGTAAATATCTCTTGTGTCCACCTACATGACATTTCTTTGGTACTTTTATATGTGGCTGAGATACTTCACAATTTAAGATTGTTGCTGTATTGTTTTTCCTGGTTCTCAGTTATTTTATTTGTGACTAGTTTTCTTTTGTTGTTTGTTGTTGTATGAAGTTTCCTGTTGTACTCGTATTTATTATTCTTAGGCAATTTCATACAATAATATAATATACTAATGTGTTGTGGTAACTTTTCATCCCCTCATTTTTTCAAGATGAGCTGGATACCTTTTCTTGTTCACTAATCCATGAGGACTGGCTGATTTGTAACTAGGCATATAATTTACATCATGTTATTGAATATAAATGTGTCAAAATGAATTATTTGTTTTCCCTTTGTTTGTATTTAGTGTGTGGGTTGTGTATGTGTGCAAGTGTGTGTGTGTGTGTGCATGTGCCCATGTACTCATCCACATGTGTGCATGTAGAAGCCAGAAATCAAAGCCAGGCAATAAGCTTCTATGGCTCTCCATCTTATTTTTTGAAACAGAATCTCTCACTATATCTGTAGGTTGTTAATTTGATTAAAGTGGTGAAATAGTCAGGATTCTCTAGAGTCACAGAACTTATGGAATGAAAATATATGTACATATACATATGCATATATATATATTGTTTTCAACTTGGCTATATCTGGATATATATATGTATATATATGCATATATATATATGTATCAACTTATTGGAATGGCTTACAGTTGCAGCCCAACAATAGCTAGTGATGAAAGTCCATGTATTTGCTCAGTGCCACAGGTGTGTGTCTCAGATGGTCTTCTGTATAATCTAGATGCTGAAGAAGTAGAATCTAATACCAGTGAAGGGATGGAAGTATGGACATGGCAAGGGAAAGCAGGCAAAGAACTAATGAATGCTTCCTTCTTCCATTGTCTGTATATAGGCTTCCAGGAAAGGTTTTAGTCCAGATTAAAGGTGTTCCTTCCTACCTCAAGATCTGGAGTAAAAGGGTGTGTCATCCCACTTCCAGATCTGGGTCAAAAGCTTGTCTTCTAGCCCTAAGATCCAAATCAAAGGCATGTTGTCTATCAGCCTCAAGATCCAGACCATAGGTGTTGGGGAAGTCCTGTGCATTTGTCAATAAAGTACTGTCTGGCCAATAGGGAATCTAGATAGGAGGGACTAGGAGTCCAGGAGGACTCTGGGTAGGAGAAACACGAGGAGTTTGAGATGTAACGCCATGGGGTAGGAGGCCCATAAATTTCTCCGGTAAGAGACATACTTAGATTAACAATTATGGGGTAATTACTTAAGTCAGAGCTAGCCAGTAAGAAACAAGCAAGGCCAACAGCTTCATAATGAATATAGCCTCCTGTGTGTTTATTTGGGACTGATGTGGCTCTAGAACCAGGCTGGCAGGAAGGCCCCTATCAAAAGAAAGCTTCTCTTTACACACAGGTGTGTGCTCCATTTCTGGATTGTAGTTCATTCCAGATACAGCCAAGCTGAAAACCAAGAAAAGCCATCAGAACTGGCTGGCTAGCCAACAAGCTCCCAGATTCTGTCTGTCTCATCCCCTCAGCACTAAGGCTAGGGATGTGCACAGTAGCACCTGCCTTTTTGTGTGTCTGCTGGAAATTCAAACTCAGGTCCTCATGTTCATGCAGCAAGCACTTTACCAGCTGAGCCATCCCCCAAAATACTAACTAGGCAAACTCTTTCTTCACTGTCTACGAATGCATTTGTAAAATGTCCTTATTAAACAAACATTATTTAGTGCTTCCACGCTAGAGGAATATCTAGGGTGCTAGAGATTCATCATTGAAGCTGTAAAAGTTCCATTGTGAGATTACACTAAAGATGAGGCTACATTCTTTTTAATTTTCTTAAATGATTTATTTATTTATTCTTATTTTATGTGTTTTGGTGTTTTGCTTGCATGTGTGTCTGTGTGCAGGTTTCAGAGTCCCTGGAACTGGAGTTACAGAGAGTAGTAAACTTCCATGTTGGTTCTGAGAATTGAACCCAGGTCCTGAAAGAGCAATCAGTACTCTTAACCACTGAGTCATCCCTCCATCCCTGTGGCTTCATTCTTAAAACCTTATGTTAATTCATTACACAACTGAATGGGTGGCATTCATCCATCCATGTTGTAAAAGATAACTCATCTCAACTAAGGATCTTTATGAAGAAGTCTTTTAAAAGTATTGACTCAATGTTTTCCTATTCTGGTTTATAAGTTCTGAAATTAGTATTAGGCGATATATGCAGTTTCTTTCTGTGTAACTACATTTCTTTTTCTGGTATGTGAATAAACTGTTTTCTTTGGACTCCGCACATGCACATCTTCTGTTGCAGCTGCTATTTCTGGGTCCAGATTGTTTGGTATTTGTTGCTTTTCATTTCTGTATTAAAGCAAACCATACTCAAATATTTTGCCACAGCTTTTGTAGCATTTGTTGTCAGCAAAAAAAATTCATGCCTCTCTTCAGCCTAGACTGTAACACTTCAAAGGTGACCGTTTTCAATTTAGTTCCTTCAGTGTCCTGCATCTCGTTTCCTTTAGATTGTGTTCATGTTTCCTTGTTCCCCCAACAGTTTCTGTCTTTCATAGTTATACCACATTTATTTCATCCAAACTTGTTTTCCCTTTCATCTTTCCATGGGCTTCCAGCATGGACACAAATGGGCATGAAGAAAACCTTAGATCACTACCATTCTTTTCATTTGTCCACAATTTAAAAATCTAGGGTCTTTCATTTTTATTGTTTTATTTCTTTTGTTCTGAAACATTCTTCAGTTGGTGATATGGATTCAGGTAGTTTCTTCCTATTTGTTCACTTTTCTTTGGCCTTAAATTGCCTGTTTAAAATTACACGAAGTCACCATTTCTACTGTTTTTGATAGTTTAATAGCACTTGTCATGGGAAGTTATGTCATGGCGGTTTTGGAAGCCCTGAGTCCTGTTTCAATATACTAGTACATCTATGCTTAGCAACAACAGTCATGTGCATATATGAGGCGGTTATGATACTAGAGGTCAACCTGGGTCATTGGTCTTAATGATCTGATTCTTCTAATGTTCTTATTGACTCTCATCAGCTTATCCTAAACTGTTTCTGCTGTCCTTGGGAGCAGCCCTGATAGGAGTCCCTGTGAAGTTTGTACACTTCATGACTGGTGGACTCCACTCTGTACAGCATCAGTGCCTGTCTTCAGAGACCTGTAAGGACAATGGGAAGAAGATATAAGATACAAATTTATTCCAACAAGCAAGCTTGAATACAGAGAAATTTGAGCAAGGGCATAGAAGTGTAAACTAAAGAAGAAAAATACATGACAAACAATGAGGTTTCCACAAAATATTGCTTAACTAATGCTTGATATACTATTGACATGTTAAAGAAAAAGGAAGAACACTAAAGTTAAAGTAGGTAAAAGCTCCTTCTGTAGATGCACCCATGTCTTCAAAAATTGGTTCACGGAGGAAAAAATAGAACTATGTAGCCCCCATCTATGTAGCCTCCATCAGCCTTGTGCTGCCAGCCTTTTCCATCTCCACCATGGTTTAATGTGAGTCATTAAATCATACTTCATCTTAATTATCAACTTGGTTAGATTTATTTTCATTTTATGTATTATATGTATATGGGGTATGTGTGAATGTATGTGTGTGCGTGTGTGCGTGTGTGCGTGTGTGTGTGTGTGTGTGTGTGTGAGAGAGAGAGAGAGAGAGAGAGAGAGAGAGAGAGAGAGAGAGAAAGAGAGGGAGGGAGATTATGTAATATCTATCACACATGTGCTGAGATGAAAGAACAGTTTTCTGGAGTCAGTTCTCCCTTTCCACCATTTGAGTGCCAGGGGTGAAGTACCTTTACCCACTGAACCATTTCACAGCCCTTGCCTTGACTAGACTTTCAATAGCTTAGAAACACTGTAGGGGTATTTTTCAAAAGGAAAGGGTGAGGAAGGAAGACCCGTTTTGAATGTAGGTGCCATCAACCTGTGTTAGTTACTTTTCTGGTATGTCTTTGTTAGGATTTCTATCTGAATGTAGGTGTCATAAGCCTGTATTCATTACTTTTCTGTTATGTCTTTGTTAGGATTTCTATTGCTGTGATAAAAAGCCAGGAGTAAAAGCATCTGGAGGAGAAAAAAATTACTGCTGCTTATAACTCTTTGGTCATGTTCAATCACTCAGAGAACTTAAGACAGAAACATAGGAGTAGGAACTGAAGCAGAGATCATGAAGAAAGAAAGCATCTTCAACAAATGGTGCTGGCATAACTGGATGCTGGCATGCAGAAGATTTCAGATAGATCCATATCGATTGCCATGCACAAAACTTAAGTCAAAATGGATCAAAGACCTCAATATAAATCCAGCCACACTGAACCTCTTAGAAAAGAAGATGGAGGTACCTTTGAACCCATTGGTACAGGAGACCAATTCCTGAACATAACACCAGTAGCACAGACACTGAGATTGACAATTAATAAATGGGACCTCCTGAAACTGAGAAGCTTCTGTAAGGTAAAGGATACAGTCAACAAGACAAAACAGCAGCCCACAGAATGGGAAAAGGTATTCACCAACCACACATCTGACAGAAGTATATTTAATTTCCAAAATATACAAAGAACTCAAGAACTAGCCACCAAAACACCAAGCAATCCAATTAAAAAGTGGGGTGCAGAACTAAATAGAGAATTCTCAATAGAGGAATCTAAAATGGCTGAAAGACACTTAAGAAAATGTTCAACATCCTTAGACATCAGGGAAATGCAACTCAGAACAACTCTGAGATATCATCTTACACTGGCCAGAATGGCTAAAATCAAAAACACCAATGACAGTCTATGCTGGAGGGGATGTGGAGAATGAGGAACACTCCTCCATTGCTGGTGGAAGTGCAGTTTGGAAATCAGTATGGAGGTTTTCCAGGAAAATGGGAAGCAGTCTGCCTCAAGATCCAGCAATTCTTCTCTTGGCATATACCCAAAAATTCACATTCATACAACAAGGACATAGGTTCAACTATGTTCATAGAAGCATTGTTTGTAATAGCCAGTTTCCTAGCTGCCCCTCAACCGAAGAATGGAGGGACACAATGTGGTATATTTACACAATGGAGTATTACTCAGTGGGAAAAAATGAAATCTTGAAATTCACAGGCAAATGGATGGAACTGGAAGAAAACATCCTGAGTGAGGTAGCTCAGTCACAGAAAGAGAAGCAGGGTATGTAGTCACTCACATATGGATATTAGACATAGAGCAAAGGGCTACCAGCCTACAATCCTACAAGAGAAAGTAGGAAACAGGGAGGACCCAAAGAGAAGAATGCATTATCTTCTGAAGAAGGGGAGGGGACAAGAACCCCTGAGCACATGGGGTAGGGGGGAGAGGGGAGGGAGGTGGGAAGGGGATAGGGGGAGAAGGGCAGGGAGGAAGAAAACAGGAGAGAACAGGAGTACTGAGAAAGGGAAAGAATAGAGGAAGGCAAGAAAGGAGATGGCTTGATAGAGGAAGCCAGTATAGGTTTGGAGAGAGGTCCAACACAGGGGAAAAGTTAGGGGATCCACAGGGATGATCCCAACTAAGAATCTAGGCAGTGATAGAGAGACTACCTTTGATGACCTTCCCCTATAATGGGATTGATGAGTACCTTGGTGGCCATTCCTAGAGCCTCCATCCAATAGCTTATCGAAGCAGAAACAGACACCCACGGCTAAACATTGAGCCATACTCCTGATATCCAGTTGCAGAGAGAGAAAGGAGGGATGAGCAAAGGAGCCAAGACTGCACTGGAGAAACCCACAGAAAGAGAGCACGGAGACCCTAATCATAAAGCTGGGGAACCAGCCTTGGACCAACCCAAGTCCTCTGAATGTGAGTGCCAGCTAGGAGGACAGGGCAGTCTATGGGGCCTCTAACAGTTTAGCCAGTGGTTATCCCTAGAGCACAAATGGACTTTGGGATCCCATTGCCTATGGAGGGGTATTATTGTAGCCCAGATACAAGAAAGAAGGCCTAGGTCCTCCCCCAAATGATGTGACTGACTGGAAGGCCTCACTATCCTTGGAGAGTGGGTTCGGGGTGGGTTAGGGATGTCAGAGGGTAACATGGGAGGATAGGAGGGTGAGGGAGTGGGGGCACTGAATAAGAGTGCTTCTAAAATAAAAAAAAGAAAAAACTGGAAGACCTCACCAACTAACAAACTTGCTCTCCATGACCTTCTCACCCCACTTTCTTATATAACTCAGAACCACCTACCCACTGGTGGGTCCTCCCACATCAATCATTAATCAGGAATTGCCCACATAGACTTACCAACAGGTTATATGATAGAGACATTTTCTCAGTTGTGGTTCTTCCCAAATAACTCTAAATTGTATCAAAATGACAAAAGAAAAGTACATGTTTCTATAATTTAAAAATGCCCCAAAACAATTTAGGGAATAAGATTTTTTGATTTATGATTCCAGAGCCAGGAGGATCAGTACTGGAAAGGAAGACATGGCAGCAGGTGACCAGAGTAGGAATTAGCCCATCACATTTCAGCCACACACATAGAAGTATAAAGACCAAGCAGGAAGCAGAGCAGAGCTATAATATTTCAGTGCTCACCCCTAGCAAGATTCCACCTCTATAACCTCCCTAAGCAGCACTCCCAAAAGGGTCCCAAATGTTCAAATAGATGAACCACTTGGGATGTTTCGCACTCAAACCATCATGCATCCCAAGGTCTACGATAAAAGAATGGCTTAAAAGGACCAAATAAGTAGAAAACAGCCAGATACTTTGCCAAAATATCATACAGATAGCCTTTAGCCCAGGTGCTCAGAGTCCTTGTTTCCAGCAGGATCCTTTACTCTGCTTCCTAACTATGGGCATTGCCTCAAGCTCCTGGCACCCTGACTTTCCTACCATGCTGGACAGTGTACAGTAAAATGGAAAGCCAAAATAAACTGTTACTTGTTTAAATTGATTTTTACAGGTGTTTGTGACAGCAACAAGACAAATCAACTAATACGTGAACGAAGGAGTAAAAGAAAGCAAAAAGCTCATGTAGAGATGAGGAGATGAATGCATTTTGTTTACAAAAACAAAAAGACCATGTTGGATCTTTGGAAAACGGTGTTGTATGCTGACTTGGGGAGGGATGTTGAGTCTTTCTCTGATCCTCTGCCTGAAATCTAGACTCCTACAAAATGCTGAGATGGGATAAAATGTGTGACACATAAGAAAACAAAATTTTGAATACAGCACTACCGATAAAAGAATCTGAATGTTCTCGGATGTGTTATAGGGGTCTAGACTGAGGAAAAATAGAAGTCAGACTGTCAGTCACGTATGTATGGTGTGTCTTTCAAGACCTAAGAGTTGTCCTCTGCTCTGCCCCAGAGCCCCTCCTCAAAAACCATCTTTACTTGCTGTCCTTAGGGATTCACCCCAAGGGCCTCTGTTAGAAAACAAATGGCATGGGGCAAGAGGCTGTCTCCTCTTGAAGTATTAGACACCTTTACCAGGCTCATGGCATGCTATTTTAACTAGCTACAGACCACAACCATTCTACTTATTTTTCTATGAGATTGGCAGTTGTTACATTTGATGAGGTAACAAATAAATGTTCCAGCTTATACCCACTGCCCCAGACTTTTAGTAACAGTATCTTTTTCACTAGGGAAAAATGCTGATTTGAAAAATAATTGTCTCCTACCCCTAAAGATTGGAAATCCAGTTTTACTTTAAGAGCTCAAAATTCTGTTCTTGTTTGGCTCATTTGTTGGTTGGCTGTTGGTTTGGTTTGGTTTAGTTTAGTTTCGTGTCTTTGGTTTTTTGAAACAGGATATCCTAGAACTCATGCTTTACATAATCATGGCTGGCCTTGAATGTTGAGACCTGCCTGCTCTGCCTCCCAAGTTCTGGAATTAAAGGTGTACTACCACTGCCCAACTACTAAAAGTTCTGTTTAAAGTCTATCCAGTGGGAAGATCAGAGAGCCTAGTGAGGGTAAATAGCACATGGTTTCTTGGTTAAGTCCTCAGGGGCCCATCTAGGATGTTGAGACATATTGCTTATATCCAGAAAGGAACACAAGCCAGTCATATCCCAGAAACCCTCTTACTTATAAGGAATAATTTCTAAAAGAATCAGGCAGCAACACCAAGTTTTGAAAACCTCAGCCAAGTTCTCAAAGGCTATGCTGTTTAATGCCTATAATAACCCTATGGATGGAAAATAGCATCCCACAGTTACTGTTGAACACCAGCCTTCAAAAACCATAGGATGCATGAGGAGTTCCTCCTGCCTTTCCTTTCCAGCTAAGCTGGACTCTGGGAGGGAAAGAGTTGCAGTAAACTTAAGTCAACTGCTTTCCCTTTTATCTGCTAATGTCCAACATCCAATTAATCTTCCTAATGTGTGGTTCAGCGGGGAAGAAGACTCATCTGGAAACCAGAGACAGCCATAATGGAGAATTAATAAGAGCCTAATTTCTGCAAATGCTCTGCCCCTGCCTTTGTCTCAGGTGGGATAATCCATCCCTGCTTTGCAAAAGGCAGATAGTAAAGTGTGAGTTAGGTTCTGGGGTGCTAATAATTACAACACAATTCCTTGCTAATGGGTTTTCGTGTAAGAAAGCAAGACTTATCTGCCTTCCTCATCCCCACAAGCTTTATTGGTTGTGAAAAGATATTTGGCACAAATTAACTTTCTCTTGTTTGAAAACCAGAGCATGAAACAGAATCCTTTGTACCTCTGAGGAAGGCGTAATGAAGACACCACAAGTCATAGTCTATCTAGGCAGGAAGGGCTGTAAGCAAAAGATTTCCACTGCAGAAAAGATAGTTTCAGGCTCTTGGGTAATTTGACCCTCCAAAAGCAGGCAGAATGCAGGTGCTACTCTGAGAGGAAGTCAATAAATGAAGTCAGTTACTCCCTGACTTCACCGAGTTGTTTCTCCTACAGTGTGGAGAAGAGCCTACTGAGATGCCCCTTCTGCCCTTTGCCCTTTAGTCAGAATATAGGTATGACATTCTACATTGTGCTAGGCATCATAGAGACAGAATTACAAAGTTCAGCAGGAAGAAAAGACTGATAAACCATTCAAGACCACTATGTAAGATCGGTGCAAGGCCAGGATTCTCTCTCTAAGGTCCAGATGTTGAAAGCTTTGTCCAATGTGTTAATCTTAAAAGAGAGAGAGAGAGAGATTAGTGAGAGGTGATTAGATCTTTAAAACAGATTAATGTGGTTTTTTAACACTAAGTTCTGGGAGAGCAGATTGCAGAAAGAGAGCAAGTCTGGACTCTTCCGGTTACATATGTGCCCCTTCTGCACTCAGAGAGTTCCCTTCTGCTTCTAGGACATGTTGTAATCCAGCCACAGTTCTCTTAGGAGAACACATCACCTACAAGAATTACGATACCTTTGAGAATTGTAAGCCCAGTGAACCATTTCTTTTGTAAGTATGTAGCCTCAGGCATTTTGATACAGAACTGAAATCTGACAGAGAAAGTTGGTATGGTTAGGCTCAGAAATCTGACAAAGGTCCAGAAAATGCCTGGACACTGGAAGGAAGTAATAAAAAGGGAAATGCCAAACTGGAGATTAAAGGCTTGGACTCACTAAATAATTCCAAAGATGTCCAGCTGCTTCATGATTTGTGTAAGTTAGAAAATAAAAGTAACACTGTTGTTAAGTGCTCATATCTTCCACGCTATACTTAGGGAAAATTAGATGTCATTTGCTTATTTCTTCAGAACTAACTCCCACATTTACCATGAAAGGTCAAAGTCAAGGCGCTGTCTGACAGCCTGAACTCCATTTCTAGTGCTGGAATTTTACACAGACTTTGTCTTCTCTGGGCCTCTGTAAAACTGTAATCAATAGAACCAGTCATGGGTTAGTGACTAGACTATGCAAACTTCTTAAAGTAGTAAGTGATAATATCAGTAATTAAAAAATTACAATCTATAATTTAGAGAAAGAATACTACAATGAATAAGCTATCGATAAAACATAAACAAATAAATAAGTAGGAAAGAACTTGGGATGTAGAATAACCAGTCCCTAGCAATGCAGTTGTCTTTAGGATGAATGACAATCAGCAGAGGCTTCTCAGACCTCTATAGTTTCCTGTGACACTCATCAAGCATCACTCTCCCTGAGAAATACATTGGGTAAAATAAGAACACTATGAACTGTAGAAAATATGTCCCATTTAGAATCACCAAACTGGCATTCTGATTCATATGAGAGAATTTCCATATTATGTATTGAATGTGAGAGGCTAAGAATCCTGAGTTTTCTCAAATAATGGGCAACCGTGAACACACTAACTCTACCAAGATGCTACCTAGGAAAGAACCTTCTTCAACTCCTCACGTTATTAACAGGAGTCTTCAGAGATAGGTCATGCATGTGTCTCTCAAGTTGATTGAGGGACCTTGGGGGAACCTCTGACTACACAGATAATGTAAGGATCATTTAAACTATCAGGTATCTCCAGTCCTGGTGGTGGTAGCTTGGGAAGGCCCTGTCTGTAAGGGTCATTTATTACCCTCCTTTTGGTTTTAGGAGCTTGATATGACCTTGCCCAACAGATAATTCACATTGCCAGGCTATTAATCACTTCTAACTCCTAAATGAAAAAAAAAGTAAGTTTTACTTCTTTCCTATATGAAAGACAGTCTTGTGTGTTTAACATTCCTAGTTTCTCTGGAGATCTGTGGGCACCAGAATGTTCATGCTGTGTTCCCAATACAATTCTACTAAAAATTATGAGATCTAAATATTAGGTATATTAAATTCTCAAATACAGGAAGAAGCTATAGCATTGCCATTCACACTTATTTCAACACAAGAAAAGCTACACAATCCATCACTTCCAGAGAAATAGGTTCTGAGGCTTTACTACCAAGTTTTAATGAAATAAATATTTGCAAAATAAACTATCATATAAATACAATAGATTAAATTACTGACATAGATCCAACAAATGTAACTAATTCAAGTACACAAAATGTGAGCACCCATCCTACATGTTACAGAGTGAGAAGGAAAACAATCTAGCCTGATTTAAAATCAGTCAGAAATTGTAAAAATATGTCAGGACATCCCATACTGGTACCCAGAATGAGTGACGACACATTGGCAAAAGGGTCCTACAGTAGGACAGTATCACAGTCATCACAGAGAATGACTCAGCAGAGATGTATCCTGAGAAACAGTGCATTTTCTGGGTTGTGAATTAGAGCTAGCATGCAGATTTGTGATCAGTTAAACTTGTAAGAAGTTTACTAGGATGAGTGTCACATCTCAGCATCAATCAGATGCGTGAAAAGTGAAACTTGGAGCTCAGACAGAATGTTTAGGTGTAAGACACAGATTTGGATTCATGGCCAAGTCAAAGAGAACAATGGGCAAATGTATGAGGTGACTTAACAGAAAGCCAAAATGAGAACCTTGGAACACATGGAGGAGCCACCATGCAGGAAACTGATGGGAAATGATGTGACTGACGAGAGAGGATAGGGAAACAAGAACACAGGCACAAAGAGGTACCCAGGAGATGCAACACATCAGAAAGCCAATGACTTTCTTTTGCTCATTTCCATATTCCTTTACTAAAAGTTTGGGACAACATCTGGGAAAAAATAGTGATTTGCCTATCTACTGGTATTCAGTGCAAGAATGTGGGTTATTGATGTTGAGGAGTGTGATGATTTCTTGCTTGCACACATAAAAACTGTCTAAAGGTCAGAGAATGAAGCTTGCTACTAGCTAACCATAGAGGTCTGAGGGTCTGTACAGACAGACAGGAAGGAAATGGATGAAATGCTAAGAAGGTAAGGTGTGGCTGTAGCTTGCTCCTTCTTCTCTCTGATGGCTCAGCATTTTCCTCTGTATCTGATTCCAGGTTTTTATTACATAGTGTTGATGGGAGTTTCTGTCCTGCCTGGTCCAGCAGCAGTTCAGTCCAAAATAAACACACCAAGGTTTATATTAATTATAAACTCTTTGGTGTATGGCTCAGGATTCTTATTGGCTAGCTCTCTCTTAATTATTAACCCATTTTTATTAATCTGTGTATTTCCACATGGTCTTCTCTTACAGGTGATGCCCAGACCTCCTGCTTCTCCTTAAGACTCATTCTCTGCATTCTTCATTCCAGCATTCTTCTAGTCTGGTAGACCTTCCTATATCTCCTGCCTGGCTTCACCCTGCCTGTCCATTGACCAAAACAGCTTTATTCATCAACCAATAAGAGAAACATATATTTACAGCATACTGAAGAATCTCCCCCATCAACATAGGTCAATTAAGAACTCCAACTTTACATTTTGGCAAGGCTGCAGGACCAGACGACACAGAAACTTTCATCTACAGGAGAGTGTTGGTTCCTGTAAAGTCAAAGGATGGTGTCTTTCTGAAAGGTCAATCTGAGACATGCTCAGGGTGTTAATGGAGCAACCAAGGAGAAAGGACCATTGTAACCAATATCTTACACTGTTGTGACTTTGGAGGCACAGAGAAAGCTGACCAATGTGAATGTGGAGCTAGAGTTGCAGAAGAAAACAACATAGGTTTCTTATGAAGATCCAGAGGAGATGGAGGGACTATTGGAGCATGGGAGCTGGGAGGGGTTTCCAGAGCTTAGGCATCAGGAACTGCAGAAAGCAAGGTTTCAACTCAGAGAAAAACAATGTTTCTTTCCAAAGACTGGGAAAACTACTGACATTCTACTTTGTCACAGATACTGAATACTTGTGCTTCCCTTTGTCATTCTACATAATTCCATGTCAGCCTGCTGTCAGCTGCTGTTTCAGATCATGTTCTTAGAGACACAAATGTTCAGTTGGACTTTATTAGTGCTCACTCACAGGATCAATAACCCATAGAAGAGAAATTTGGGGAAAGGAAAGTTGGGGAAGCTTTTGAGACAAACATGACTGGACATGGAAGGAAGGTGCTTAAGTGGCAGCTTGGAATGATAGATGATGTGTCATCGTGATTGAAGTTGGATGTACAGATTTGGAGAAAGGTAAAAGCTACATGGTAGAACAAAGATTAATTAAAAATATGTTAGTTTAAGTTAAAAGAACTAGTTAGTACCAAGTCTAAGTTAAAGTTCAAGCTTTCACAATTAATAATAAGTCTCCATGTCATTATTTGTGAGGTGGTGGCCCAAGAAAATTCTGATTACATAGAAATACTCTGAAAAGATTTGGAAAGGGAAGCCAAGGCAGCAATCCTGTGGGTTTGGTTGTTGTTGTTTTTTTATCAGGGGGATGGGGATGAGAACCAAGAGTTCTGTTTTAAGCAAACTCTATGATGGAATGGTTAAATTGTCTCTGTGGACAACAAGGACCATTAAATAATATAGAAAGATCTTTGACTCATTCCAGCAGCAGTGCATATTTCTTGTCGTTGCTTCTTCAATTAGTTCAGGCTTATATAGCTTTCTATCAATAACTGCAAGGGATGCTTTTCAACACCTGGAGCTGTTTAGATATCCTAATTTACCTTCTAAAATAGGGCAATAAAATTCAACTTGCTTCATATTCTTAACTGTAAGAAGCTGATCACCATGCCTGGGATTAAATATTGTACAGAAGGAAAAAGGAGTTTTGTCATAAGGAATGTGCATCCTGGGCCATGGAATTTGTCACTCTAACCACTGGCTTACAATATTATCCAGTGGAAAACATGTCACTTGCTGAATAAAACTTTCTCTTGGAAGTGTTCTAATTGGAATCAGCATGGATGGAGAGATAGGTCTAGAACTGCTTAATTTTGCCCATGGCCTACACCCCACAGTCTTTTCTCAGCAGGATTCCTGTCCAGCCATCTGTTTGCCCCAAGACAGCTGTAGTTCTTGATGCTGGAATTGAGCTTCTAGGGGAACATAGGATGGTTTGTGTTGTTTGGATTTCTAAGGCCCCACCCCCACACACACAAATATTCTTCCTCCTGTTACTGACTTTATGATGTCACTGTAGTCCCCTTCCTGGGAACACAGACCCTTCAGTGGCCCTAAAGGAATTCATGAATATAATTTTGAAACTCCTTGAACATGAAAGGGGAAATAAGCAGCTTTTTCCACTTACTTCAAATTAAAATCAGAATTTCTGAATATTATAATTACCATTCACAAAGCTCAGAGGGAAACAAAGCTAAAATACCTTATCTTGGTCACCATTAAAAGCATACACACAGGTTACTTGAATAAATTTGACTAATTTTCAATGAT
Organism: Mesocricetus auratus; assembly: GCF_017639785.1. Lineage (NCBI taxonomy): Eukaryota > Metazoa > Chordata > Mammalia > Rodentia > Cricetidae > Mesocricetus > Mesocricetus auratus. The sequence goes on from NW_024429189.1 coordinate 115,409,078, forward strand.
TTTTCTGTTTCCAGACACCAGCCCACTTTATTCTCTACACTGACCTGGTTCATTTTACCTCCCACAGAAAGACTTGTTTCCACTTTTCCATCCCCTATAATGCTAACTAAATTTTAGGCAGACTTTCCATGTGAGCAAGAGAGAATGGAAGCTGAACTAAGTGCCCTGAGACCAGATGGGAATCTAAGATACCTGGAACTCAATCTAGGCTCTCTACTTATACTTCTCTATTCAAAAACAGGATCAAAATAGGTGTAATAGGAGCATATTAAGTAATGACAGGGAACATACATACACACACACACACACACACACACACAACTAAGAAGAGCAGGATAGTTTCTTCTGTGGACACTATTCTGAATTTGATGGGTGTTGAGCAGGAATGCATCTATTTCAGGCTAACACAGACCATTAGTGTCCAGTGTTACCAGTCATTCTGTGAGAAGATTAATGACATACCCAAGCCATGTCTTTGACTTCAACTTAAAGAGGTACAGACTCCATCAAGAAGCAGCATTGTATAGTAAGAGAAAGGCCAAGAGCTCCCTGATGCGTGCCTTCCTCTGGTGGCAGGACAGAGATAAACTCTTTCATTTAGTGTTTATTTCCTATAAGAACTCAGATTATATTCCCACTTTATAAGAAATGGGTGCTCAGACATATAGCTTATTTATAGGAAGAAAATATATTCTGGTGTAGAATAAGACATGGACACATTACTAACACCATTCAAATTCATTCTATCCCTGCTGTGTTAAGGTTATCATAACTGTGATGAAATCATGATCAGAAACAAAAGGTTGGCTTGGCTTATAGTTCTACATCATAGTCCATCATAGAAGGAAGTCAAGGCAGTAACTGAAATACGGCAGGAACCTGGAGGCAGGAGATCAAGAGAGACCATGGAGTGGTGCTGCTCACTGGCTTGCTTCTCATGGCTTGCTCACCCTTCTTTCTTATAGACTAGAACCCAGGACCACCACCGCAGGGGTGAGACCATCAACAATGCACTGAGTTCTCTCACATCAATCACTAATTTTAAAAAATGCCAAAAAATGCCCCACTATCTCAAGATCGTATTGGCAGGTTTTAAGACCCTTTCCTTCCTAATGGATTGCCTTATCCAGTCTTAACATGAGGGAATATGCCTGATATTATTGTACCTTGATATGCTATGTTTGACTGATACCTCTGGGAGGCCTGCCCTATTCTGAAGGGAAAGGAGTGGATCTGGGAGAGAGGGAATGGAGATGACTATAGTTTGTGTCAGGATGACACAAAACTAGCCAGCACAATACCTGCTAACATCAAATCCACAGAAACATCATGTGTCTGTCCCTCTTCTGATTCTGAAGTGACAAGAGATTCCATTTACAGTTGCAGAGAAATCCATCCTACTTACTTCAACTGAATCTGGTAACTGGTTTCTCTATGCAAGTAAATGACACAAATTAGCCCAACAAGGATGCAAATGTGCTATGTGTCACACATACAGGTGATGGCTTCTCACTTTCCCTGAGGAGCAAAGTATGCTATATAGCCTGTTATTTTCAACAACAGAGAGCAAATGAGAAAGTGAGGAGATAGATGGGAGTGAGAAGAGAGGAACATATTGCTCTCAATGCAGTCTGTCCCTCATCTGCTTGTGGAATAGGTCTGTATCACATGTCTATTTTTCTTTCTCCCCTTTTCCAGGAATTTAGCACGTGGGATTTGTAAAAAGCATTTATGTTAGAGCTATATGGAATTCCTTGATTCATTTGAGGAAATTTAATAACACAATTTTAAGCTCAATCTTTTTCAAAGGAGTCTGGAGGCCCTGGGCTACTTTCTAAAGACATTCTCAAGTCAGGGATGATTGGTTTTGATTATGTTACTCACAAAGATGTTGGGTCTTCCAATTGGCATTATATTCTTAGGGGGAAAATATGTAAGCAAAAGCTTTATAAATACATAAGAGGTTCCACTTGCATTTCAGACTTCACACAGTATTACTGCTTAACCATCCCACTTCTGAAGATTGGGTGTCTCTGGTTTGAGAAAGAGAGAGTGGAAATGCTCTGGGTATCTGGAGGTAGTGATGCTCCTCAATGTAGCAAAGTTCTCATTCTTTCTTCATGTTCCAAGATATCAGGCCTGATTCACATTTCACTTCTTGGAACCTCCATCTGGGAGTGAGGGTTGTTCCAACATGAGCTCTATGTCCTTGATGTGAGTCTTGTTTTGATCAACCTATAGGGGCAAAACCATAAGCTTATCATTCACTGCAGTCAACATGAGCAGGAGAAGTTGAAATTAAAATAGTATATCATTCCACATAACTCTTGCTCTCAAAGACCAAACTATGAGTAGACTCACAGGCTAGGGGAAGATTTTTGTAGCCTTGTAGCTTTCCAGAGAAAGGTGTGAAATTTGGATAATGTGGCAACTACAGCCCTAAGAAAGATGCTCCCTACAGGAGTTCCATGGTCTGAGGCACATTCATTTAAGCACTTCAGGATATCTCTGAACCATTTGCATGTACACCAGATGGAACGTTAAGGTGAAAAATCTTTATGAGTTTTAAGAATTTAAAAAGTGGCCAAAATATGCATGAAAAAGCAAGGGATGCTATGATATTCCCCAAGACTCCAGAAGGAAATGAGAACTGATTACTGAGTAGGAATCATCATTGCACAGAGATCAATTGGTAGCAATTGAAGGAGTGATGCTCAGGTCACACTTGTGAATGTGGGTTGAGTGGCTGGATAATCTGTGATCTCCAGGGCATTGGCTATGTAGCTGCTCAATTTACAGCTTTGTTGATATGCATTAATTAATAAAGAGACCTTCTGGGAAATAATCAACTCTCTTGTACACTTGTGTTACATCTCATTTATTCCTCATTGCATCTTTGGTCATAAAGATTATTATCTGGGGTTGCAAGGTATTAGATCCAATCAATGAGTTTATTTTCTTAATTTTACTGGAATTTATGTATTTTTCCATATATGCTCATGTTTTTAAAAGACTGCATCACCAGTCTAACGGTTCATGCCAGGGCAAGTAGTCTGAAGTTCAAATGACCATTTTGTTTTTGTTGCTTTGTTTTGGTTTGAGTTTTGAGACAGTCTTTCTATGTAACCCTGGCTGACTTGAAATTCACATTGTAGATTATACTGACCTTGTACTCTGCTTCTGCCTCCCAAGTGCTAGAATTAGAGGCATGTGCCATCACTCCTAGCCTGACTCAAGCAACCTTTAACATAAGACATAAAATTGGGATATTGGAAAATATAATTTTCCAAATATCATCAGTTCATATTTACTTTGGAAAATAGAACTTACAAAGTTGGTAATAAAAGTCATAAATTAAAGACATTATAGTGTAAAATAAATATCATAAATACTTGGTTTCTTTCCCTAGAAGAGAATCGTAGGAGGTAGTGGTTTACAAATGTATGTTTCTAGTGTAAACATATGAAAGTCAACAAAATTAATAAATCTGAGCTTTATGCATAAAAGAAAAGATCAGAGCTTCCCTGGGATTTCAGTTGAAGCATTATGCCTCCCTGTACATCTAGAAAATAGCTCCAATGATTATTTTCGTGGCAACATTTTTCAGTCTTCAATGCAATATAAATACAAATGCAAATGCTATTAAATTACCAGATCAGCTCCATCATCTATTTCAGCCATACATGTATTTTATTCACAGAAGCATCTATGACACACATCCATATGTAGCAATTTCTATATGAGTGTCAAGTTTTTATGTGTGAGCTCACCAAGAGTCTATCTCCTTCCTTCATTTCCCAGCATGCCCCTCTTCTTAACTATTCTCTTTCATCACACCTTCATGTAAGTAGAGCATAGCCCAAGTCAAAAGCGTTCATGCTCAAAGCCATTAGTTTTTGGCTAAGAGCTCAGGCAATAGTTCCAAGAACAAGGATGCCTAGACCATGAGTACTAAAATCAGGTGGCATTTATGTATGGACTTCTTTTGTATTTTCTTCCTTGATCCTTGATATGGAGCAGCAAGTCATTCTTCAGTGACAGGGTCCTCAAAAGGAAGGTCCATGGAGTCAGAAATAAAGAAGACAGAAAATGTGAGCTCAGGTGTTCTTGAAGAAGCTATGTATATGCCAAGGAAACTTATTAAGAAGTATAGCATCAGCTGGGCAGTGGTGGTGCATGCCTTTAATCCCAGCACTTGGGAGGCAGAGGCAGGCAGACCTCCGTGAATTCAAGACCAGCGTGGTCTGCAAGAGCTAGTTCCACGACAGCCTCCAAAGCCACAGAGAAACCCTGTCTCGAAAAACAAACAAAGAAACAAAAGAAGTGTAGCGTCTTATATACAGTGTTTTTCTGAAAAAAAAAACAGAGAAAATGGACAACATAATTTAAAAAAACCCTACCATACAGTGGGATGAAGTCAGTGGGAATCCAACCAAATAATGTTGTATAAAGGGAGCATAGGTATCTCAAGGTGATCAGAGACCAAGCATTCCAAGGTCTCAGGACTAATAACCAAAGTCCTTTAGGGTAGGAAGAACTGGGTTCTCAGGTCCCCAAGGCTCTGGCCCCAGGCCATTACTGACTCTGCCAATCACATTCCCGCTTTAGAAAAGGAGCTATGTTTTTTCTGTATACATCAGGGCCTTAGGGAAAGCCTCTGGTCAGTATAGTACCTAACAGATCCTCAGTAGTAACTACAGAGAGTCATTAAAGAATAATTGGGTATTTAGAGGCCCAAGTAGTATAGTTTAGCTATTGTTCCTCTGCACATGTGAATTCTTGGACTTACTGGAAAAGCATACATTGTGTTCCTGAGTCCAGGTAAAATTTAGTGTAACTGGAAAACTGACTTATAATCACATTTAAACAGAAACATTACAAATTCAGATGACTTTGATGGTCCCTTAGAGGAGGAGTCAAAATAAGGGAGTCCCAGACTGACACTGGGCACTGTGCACCTGCCACGGTCTATGCTGACCCTGCCAGAACAGGCCTTTCTGAATCAGGTGCAGACAGTCAAGAGAGACAGGGACAGCCAGATAGCTCCTATCACCTTCTGTTTGGTTCTTTCCAGCACAGTCTCAGGACCAATGACACAACTTGTGCTTGATCTTTCTTTTCAGTCCTTTGTAGCGCCTATTCCATCACTGTCTACATCCATGTAACATCAGTATTTTTCCACTACCCAAATATGTCACCCAACTTTCTAACAGAGTAACTGCAGTGGATAGGGTAACAAATTGTCTTTAAAAAGCACACCAAGTCACCATTTTTAGCCACTATCATGACACTTTCAATAGAAATACTCCCCTGGTCATACAGAACTGAACAATCTCCTCTGACTTCCCGAATTGTCAGTTTGATAATTGTCTTTTTGTTGAATCTCTTCCATTCCCGTAAACTATGACTCATTTCACCAACCACAAACAACGCTTTCCTCAGAAAATTGGCAAAAATCTAAATCAGCCTCAGACAGAAAGTCAGGCCACATGAGTAATGAGAGGAAAATGGCAACTATGCACTTCCTCAGTCTTATTTTAAAATCATTTTATTGAGTCTTTTAAAAATAAATTACAGAATCTATCAGCATCAGTAAAGGAGAGGGTGATGATTCTGCCCATCAAACTGAAAGGTTAATATACAGAGTCACAAACAGATGCTTTGCTTCTTGGTCTCCATAGTTTTGGGTGACACTCCCACAGGAAGATAATACACATTAGTCTTCTCTTTCACCAGTGAATGTGATCTTAAAATCAACATCAGTAGCACCCCATGATCTTGCATATTTTGTCATGCAGAAAGAAACATTATAAACATATCTATCTCAAAACTTTTATATGAATCTGCTCATCTCATCTTGGAAAGATATATATATGTGTGTGTGCATGAGAGAGTATGAGTGTTTATATGCTTATGCATACATGTGTGTATATGTATAAACTATGTATATATGTGCATATTTCCCAACTATATTCACTAAAGAATGTTATTAATAGTGCTTTTATTTTTAAAAACTGATTATAAAGAAGAGAGAGTTGAAGAACGTTGAGTGCAAGTCAATAATCTTTATTAGGCTCCTTTTAAAAATCTATTTTCCTCATTGTTTTATAGTACCTAAGTCCATAACTCCAAGCTGAGATGGTCCAATTGGATATGCTACTGTCCATTTTTGGAACTTCACAAGGATTCTGGAAATTAGATAGGTCTGTACAGCTCTATTAGAATGTCTCATCGAGTTCCCTGTTATATCCTAAGATAAAGACCATTACAGAGCTTCTATGGTGCCATCAGTCTTTATAAATTATACCTAGGTACCAGAAAAATAGTGAGGGAAAAATCAAAAACAATTCACTGATCTAAGAAAGGACTTGGGTTAGGGATCATGACTCTCAATTCAGTCACAAAAATGTCAGCATAGCTCATCCCAAGTTACCAGTTGACAAAAGTAGTTGATTGTGCTACAAACATCAAAACTTAGAATTGTCTAGAATTACAGCTAATAAAATAAAAATGCTATCCTTTCAACTGCATCATACCATGTCTTTCACTTCATTACTACATAGAAGGTAGCAATAGTTTACCTCTTTACGTGTGTTTTCTCATCATGTCATTAAATCTCATGGAATGCCATGGGGGAAAATAGCGCGTCAGGCAAAAGGAAGAATCAATATAATGACATAGAGTAGAGCATGCATAGACAGAAAAGCCCATCCTGAATATGTGTGGGATACCCATGAACTGACCACTAATCCTCATTTCTGCTTTTTGAATACCCAATGAGTCAGTTCAGATTCTCCACAGAGATACCCACTCCATTTCTTGATCTCACAGTTATCTTCCTGCCTGAGAAATACAGAGAGGCTGCTGTACTTTCTGTTACCTTTAGACAAGATAGCTGGATTGTAACAGCAGAGTAGAGGCCTGAGAAAGTGAAGGCAATATTAACATCTGAACGAAACTAGTTGGCAGAGAAAGACTAGAAACCCTCCTAACTTGGGCTGCATACAACAAACGGATCATGCTTCAGATAAGCTCATAATATGCAAACATGGGACAGGCAAGTGTTGTGTAAATGCTCTATAAAGGGTTCTGATCCTGTTGGCCCAGTTCTTTCCTTTTTTTTTTTTTATAAAACTCTCTCTCCTTCTAAGCATGTGTTCCTGGTTCAATTCTTTAAGCTGGTCACAAGTACCTTCCCTTTAGACTCAGACCTGAGCCTGTTACAATACTAAAATTGTGCCTAAAGGAAAAACTTCTTTCTTTCCCTCTCCTTGAATGGAACACAGTTTACCCAATTATAGGAATTCTATTTCAACTCTTCAGTTTGCTTTTGTCACACAGTCCTCTGAGAGGCTTACTTCAGGACACTATTGTCTGGGCTCTTTGCTCCTTTCCAATGGGTGTGTGTTGCCATGGGAACATGGATGGCCTCCCTCCACTTTGGACAAGACTCACTGAAACTCTTTATGGAATGGAATTACTTTCAGTCATTTCGCTTGGCTTTCTATAGCAGGGGCTGACATACATCCCACAGCTAAGTGGATGGGTTTGGATAATTAACATAAGAGTGTCTGTGCTGATGTGGCATAAACACAAGGAGCCAGGTGTCTACTTTTAGATAGCTTATTTATGCCCTGTGGAGAAACAATATTGTGTGCCCTGAGTGTAGATGGATTCTCTGAGGTGAGGTATTATGTACAGTTCTGAGCACTCTTAGCTACATCAGGTACCAGGATCAGTGACTTGCTATGACCCAAAGGCATTCTATGTGGGTGGGATGGGCACTGAAGTGCCATGATTCTGCAGCCTATCAGCCTGGTGCCATTTATTTTGAAGGGCTGAATTATTAAAGGAAGAGTTTTGGATTGAATTCGTGCTCCAATCATTTTCAGACTGGAAATTCTAATACAGGCCCATGAATGGGTCCTTCCTTGAGTGGGTCTTCTCAAATTGTGTTTTGTGATAGGCTAATCTCACCAGGACTGGGGCTAGTTGATAGGAGGAGACATCGAGGTATCCAGTTTGAGTTTATTGCCCTGCAAAATGCTATTATCCCTGTGTAGTGTTTCCAGTTAGTTTTGTTGTATGATAAATGGCTATGCATGCAGCAATCAAGTAGTAATTAGTGACTGAGCTCGCAGATGCTGCCCACACACAGAAAGTTCAGACATCATGACAAATGGACATGACCATATTCTTGACATGTTTTTTACTCAAATTCAGAAACTCTGGCTGAGAAATAGGACCCAATGACCCAGCACAGCTGAGAAACACATGGATCCTCTGTTCTGGTAAGTGCTGCAAGAAAGACTGACACTCTGCACTGTCATGAAAACTCCTTATAACCACGACTGGGGCCTTATAACAAAACAGGTATACTTGGGTCTTAGATACTACTGCTATAATTTTATGATATTATATCTTTCTAGCATGTTTAATGACCAAACCCACATTCTACAAAGCTCCACCACTCAAAGCTTTAGTAGCCACACACAGTCAGAGAAGCTATTATGAGTTAACTGTACTGAATGTTCATCATCCCAGGAAAGAAACACTAAAACCAATAGCATTCACTCCTAGTTCCCTCCCCCCTTTTCAAACACTAGGCATACATTCCCTTTCTCTTTATTTCCAAATTTTTCAGAAGTTATGTGCATTTTACCTATATAGGCGTGCAGTATATTGTCTTTTATGACTGACTATATATTTCTTTAATTCAGCAATGCATTCTGTAATATTTCTATTTATTTCATACATGCATACAATGTATTTTGTTTATATTCATCTCCTATATTTCCCCCTAACCCATTTCAGATCCATCACTCATCCTAATACCCCCTCCTTCCACTGGAGTGTGGGCTTCCTGCCAGGGGCCACAACCTTAAGAAAAAATGAAAACAACTAACTTTACTTCCCTGAGAAGTTATCAAGTGCCAAAAGCTTCTCAGCTAAGGTGGTGCACATGAGTCTCTCCCCATTCCACAATATAATGTTTGTAAAGTCTCTTCATGACCAGAGGTGACAATGTGGTGTATGTTCATAATCACAGAACTTGGGATATTAAGGCGAAAAGACCAGAAGTTCAAGGTCATCCTCAGTTACATAGTGAGTTCACTACCAACCTGGACTGCCTGAAACCTTGTCTTAAAATTGTTTCTAAAAGGTTTATTCATGTTATACTATATGCCAGTACTTCATTGTTTACTAAAAGAAAATTCTATCTATAAATTAGCTTTGTATGTATATTCCACAATTTATTTATTTTTAATTAGTGAATATTTAGGTACTGTTTTCCAATTTTGACTGTTACAGATATTTTCATGAGCATTCATGTATAACATTTTATGTGAGCATATACTTTCATTTATCTTTGGTATAGACTTAAAAGTGTAATTGCAGATGTATGATCACTCTATGTTCAACCTCTTAAAGAATAACTAACATATTTCCCAAGGCAGTGACACTATTCTGCCTTCCCACTCGTAACTTGAAAGGTCCACTACGCTGCTTTTGTTCTCTAGTCATTTGTCATCTGTCATCTTCATAGCGGCAAATATGGCAGCTCTTAAGGAGTCTTTCAGGTGGTTTTGATTGACGTTTCTTTGATGGAAATTGATAGGAATCATTAAGTGCTCTTTTGACCTGTTTTATGTACATACTTTGCAAAATTGTCTGTTCATGCCTTTGTCTAGCTGGTTGTCTTTACATTATTGATTTGTAAGAGTACTTTACATATCCTATCTATAAATCTTTCAACATATATATGGATTATTATATATAAGTTTGATTTCTGATATAGAGTCCATTATTTTTCTGAAATAATAACTGACTTCTATGCAGATTGGGCATTGTATGACCATGTATGCATGCTTCAAATCTGTTTGTTTCAGTTTGTTCTTCTCTTGTCATACTTATTTATATGGAAAGCAAGGGAGGCAGTGAGTCATGCCTGTGTGGTTGCAGAGAACAGAAGAATGTGTTAGAGTAGTAGCTTAAAGCAGAAATAATGACTGTTGTTCCTATCCATAAGTCCCACAGGACTTAATAAGTACAGTGAAGTTCCTCAAGTCCTGCAATAGGAAAACAAGACTTTCTAACATGAGTGAAAGAGCCTCTGGACTCAGCTTCCCATCTGCTTCCAGACAGAAGAAATGCTATGTCATGATTTCTAGCGAATTACAGCAACCCAGAAATACAGTCATCTTTTTAGGTGAATTCTCAGTCTGGAGTCCAGGCTGGCCTGAAATTCACAACTTTCCTTTCCTGCCTCAGTCTCCCACTTGCTAGTATTACAGAAAAGTAGCACCTCTGCTACTGCTGTAAACGCATTATCTGTAAGTGAAAGAAAATCTGCATTCCTGTGCAAGGGGTGAAGTAAATCTAGTGAATGAGACAGACTGCAGAGAACAGAATGGCAGTATTTGGGAAGTGATGGAGGGGGCAAAATTGAAAGAAGCAACTAACAAGAAATGTGAAATTAAAACAAAAATCTGAGAGCAACCAGACCAAATCAGTAGGAGCTTTGAGAATTTTGGAAGGTTGAACAGAGTGGAAGAGAGGACATGAGTGGCTCTACATGAAGCAGGCCAAGTTCAGACCTGCTAAGAATGATAGTTGACACCAAGAGAGGTATAGCTACATCCACAGCAATAGTTTGTGGGAGGGCTAATGGTGCCTCTGCCCTTCATAGCAAAATTCTTATAAAACCCAATTTATTAAAGACAGTTGATCATTGTTTAACTGGTACTGTATTATACACCTTACATTATGCTGAGTATTTCATAGAAATTTTTCTTTCAGTCTGCTTACAACCACATAAACAAGACAGAAGTTTGGTTTCTATTTTATATGCAACAGGGCAGCAGTGACATCTAAAGCTGGGTGGGTCTTAACAGAGCTGAGATCTAATCCTTTCTGCTTTTCTCCTGTTCTTTGGAACAATGGCTATCCACCCATGTTTTCAGGTGCATACTAAAAATGGAGCTCCATCTGGATTCCATGAACAGGCACACTAGTCTAGGAATCAGACTCTGTCGTCACTACCTATATGCCTTAAAGGGAGCTGAGTAGCTTCTGGGATCCTTGGTTACTTCTCCCTGAGGAAGATGATACAATATATTTAAACTCATGGTGTCACCTTGGGGACTCACAGTGATAACCACATAAAATACATGACATGATGTTCACACAAACCCACACTCCATAGATGTCAGTTTAGTAACTGCCATTACTATGAACATGGTTATTGCTGTTCTACTCATCAATTGTCACCATGAACAAGTCAGGATGGGGATGAGGGCTGTTGGCACATCTCTATGTGCAGATCACAATGCTCAAAATTAAATGCATGTGACTGAGTGAGATTGTTGTTGTTGTATTTGTTGTTGTTTTGTTTGCCTCATTTGGGGGTTTTGTTTTGTTTTGATTTTATTTGGGTATGTGGAGGGATTGTTTTATTTTATTTTGTTTTTTTTTTTTTTTGCGTAAGATACTTTCCTGTCTCTGGATCACCATGGAAAGCATGCAAGTAGCACTGGAACTTGTTTCTGAGTTGTATTCTTGTAATGGAGTGCTCTACCTGTCCTGGCCAAGAGATTGTTTCCTTTTCTTCCAAATTCTGGAAGGGGTCATGTATTCCAGGGAGCTTCATATCAAAATTCCAGAGAGTTAGCCACAGAAGACCTTGTGCCTCCTTATTAAATGCCAAGATACTTTGCTCTACTTTCCTCTGGGTATCACTCACTTATCAGGATCAGAATTCATCCCAGAATAGATACGTGATACATACAAGCCCTATGGAGCAGAAGAAAAGGGACGATGGGAGACAAGACTGATTCTGAGAGATGCTGGTACAGGAGAAGCAGTGCCACCAAGAGTATTTGAAGCCATCTTTCTCATTCTATGCTCCATGCAAATAAGTTTGGCTGCAGGAACTATATATAGCTTTTGCATATCAATGAAAGCCTACAAATGTGAGGCAAAATGGCTTGAAGAGACAGTCAGTGCAAACACAGAGAGGGAAAGACCAACTGTGATCTTAAGAACACCCTAACCTTACACCAAAGTAGATAAGATGTCTTCATGGAAGGGAACACCAAAACCAAGAGAACTTGTACCTATGCTAGGCTTCTGGGGCTGCAGCTGACTTACAGTATATGTACCCATCAGATATGATGCCAGCCTGAGACTTAAGGTAGACAGAAAACCACCCACAAATCAGGTGTGCCACTGGCCAGGAATCCACTCATCTCATAATGGAACTTGAGACTCATGAACACCTTTGCCAATAAAAATAACATGTTAAGGTCCACCAAGAACTTGGATGGTACTAGGATGGATCATATTTGGAGTCAACAATTTGGGGGGTTGGGCATTTAACCATTCTAGTAGGTTGTAGGGTTTTGTTGAGGGTTTAACTTGCAATTCCCCAGTGACAATGTTGTGTATTTCATGTAGGTGAAATATCTATTCAGATCATTTTTTGCTTTTTTTTGTAAAAGATCATGTTTGGAAGACAAACAGATACAGAGACAGAGACAGAGACAGAAACAGACTATGCACACATGTGTGTGGATACTTGCAGAGGCCTGAAGAGGGAAATCCCCCTAGCTGAAGTTACAGGTGATTGTAAAACATACAATGTATGGTTTCTGGGAGTTCAACTCAGTTATTTGCAAGAGCAGCAACTACTCTTAAATCAATAGACCATCTCATCAGCCTGCTACTCCCCATTTATCAATTTGGATTTTGTTATCTATTGATGAATTTACAAATTCTTTTTGTATTTGGACACACAGTCTTTATGAAATGCTTGCCTTGCACATATTTTCTCCTGGTCTGTGATTTGTCTATTTTGTCCCTCAATGGTGTCTTTCACAGAACAGATGCAATCACTTTAACAAAGTCAATTTATCAATTTTTCTTTAACACATTATGGTTTGGGGGTTGTGTTTAAGATTCATCACCCAACACACTGCACAGATTTTCTGTTGTGATCTCTCCTGAAAGTTATATACCTTTGCATTTTTCATTTAGGGATATGATAAGGCCTCAATGAATATTAGTGTATGATATAAGGTCTATGTTTGCTATTTTTAAATGCTTGTTTAAATTCCCCAAGGCTGTTTTTTAAAGACTCTCTTTATTGAATTTTCTCTGTCCCTTTATTAAATAAACATCAGCTGATAATACTTATGTGGGTCTATTCCTAGGCTCTCTATTTCATTAACATATGTGCGTGTATTTTCTCTCTCTCTCTCTCTCTATCTATCTATCTCTGTGTGTCTGTGTGTGTGTGTGTGTATGTTTGGGTGTATGTACAAGTGTACACATACACATGTGTACTGATATACATAGATACTGGAGGCTGACTTTGAGTGTCTTATCTATTGCTCACTACCTTATTTTTAAGACAGTGTCTCTCACTGAACCTAAAATTTATCAGTTCAATTGGGCTGGGCTGGCCACTGAATTCCAGACTCTCTTGGCCCCTTCCTATATTAAGATTATAGATGCATCACTACATCCAGCTTATGCATAGCTACTAGGGATTCAAAGTCAGGTCCTTGTGCTTACACAGAAGCCTTTTACAAATTAAGCAATTTCCCAAGTTTCCTGTGACTGTATTAACACAAATCCCATGATGTAGATTTCTGGTGATTCTTGAAATCAGATCACATGACTGCCAGGGCGTTTTTACTCCTCCTCAGTATGGTTATTCTGAGGTTTTTTTATTGTCTACATAAACTTAAAAATTATCTTGTCAATATCTATATAACATCCTACTAGGCTTTGAGTGAGACTATGATGAAATCTATAGACCAAGTATGAATGAACTGATATCTTGACTCTTCAGAGTCTTCTAACTTACTAATGTCCAATATTTCCATGTATTTAGCTCTTTACTTTCTGTTGTAACTATGTAGTTTTAAAAATATAGTTTCTGTACTTGGATTCCCTTCAATGACTCTTTTCTTCTGACTTCTACAGATCATCTCTCTCCCATCACTTCATGTATCCCTGCATTGCCCTTGGATAAGATCCAATGAAGGGTTTCCTTCCCTCACCTTGGTGGGTATCCGGATGTTCCCCACAGAGCCACCTTTTCTGACTTCCTCCTTGTATGAGTTAAGTTCAGATTCCTATCCCTAGAGGACCACTGTGAGTTCTCTGTGTGATCTCTTTGATAATGCAAGTAGTAAAGTCACCTGCTCTTCTTCCCAGTGCAGAAGTTGGCATCCAACATACACCTGACTCCAAAATGGCCCCAGTTCTCCAGACCTTCGTGTCTTCATGGAAGATACTTAATGCTGCCTTCATCCAATCTCTTCAGACATACAAGAGACATGTCACTTCAGAAAATAGTGTCCTTAGACTTTCTCTAGTAACAGTAAAAATGTAGTGGTATTAAGTGAAACTAAAGCAGAATTTTAACACCCTATTATTTTTGTTTAGTGTTTATCACTAAACAATGAGTGCTCTGTCACTGAAGAATGGGTTACTTAGAAAAGAAAAAAAATAGGGACAGTAAAATACAGTCATAATATGGCCCAAAGATGAGGGAAATAAATTTGAATAATTGGGAAAGAGCACTATGGGAAACACTTCATTCATCACAGTCTTTTCAAAGAGACTAAGTATTAGTGAACTAAGAAAACACGGTGGTGTCTTGTAAGAGGGAAGTGAAAACAACCCTTGAGAATGGCCTGGAGGAAAGAATCATAGAAACTTTGCTCAAAGAAGGGACATGTAAATTGTACCTTCCAGAATGAGTGGAGTTTTAACAGAGGAAAGTAGAAATGAGGCCATGGAAGTAGCTAGCATCTGTCAAGATAAGAGAAAATAGTGTGTTGTATTCTGTGCCCAGGAAAGAACAAGCCATTTTCAGTGTCCCCAGTATAGAATTCATGTGGAAAAGTGGTGGAAGATGGCAGTATATAATTAACCATGGCCAACTGATTGAAAGCTTGTGTATCCAAATTAAAGAGGTAGGCTTTACATTGTATGTGAAATATGGCAGTATAGGGATGGCCTGAAGGGATAGATCACAGAAAAGGAGGACACTTCAGTTAGCAAATGACACACATTAAACAATGTGCAGTGTCATACACCTGTAGTTTCAGTCCTAGAGAGATGGAGACAGAACCATCACATGAGCCGAGGAGTTCAAGACTAGCTTGAGTATCATAGTGATAGCTTGTCTCAAAAAATGAAAGAAAGGAAGAAGAAAAGAAGGAAGGAAGGAAGGAAGGAAGGAAGGAAGGAAAGAAGGGAAGGAGATAAATGAAGGAGTATATGCATTGATCAGTGGTTACTCTGTACCACAAGATGGAAAATCTGGAGTACATCATAAGCAAAACATCATTTCTAGCCTGCAGGAAACAAGTCAGGTTAGAATCTGTTGCCATCAGGAAGTGAGCAATCACCAGGATCTAGCAAGAAGATGTAGGAAAAGTAACAAGTTCCAGGAATGACTGGGAGCAGAGTGAGTGACAGGAAATGGAATGAAATGCAGACCAAGACTGACTGAAGTTTCTACCATGAACTAGAGGGATGTCATGATACAAGCTGAAGGATAAATGATGGGAAGAAGAGTTACAAGGAAAAGGAGCAGGTGGTAAATCCATGGTAATCAGATATTATGAAGTTAGCTGGTGTGGTGAGTCAGACAAGAAAGAATTGACGACACATTAAACTATAGGAATAAAAAACAAGAATTACTTATTTCTATAATACATTCAAGGAATAACACAAATAAAGTCTAAAATCCTTTGTGCAAAGCCATGAGCAATTTTGACAATTTTCAGACATCCCCAGGAGCTACAACTGCAGAAAGCTTGCCAAGGGTATTCTGCTCTGCAAGCATTTCTCCCTAGCTCTCAACAGCCCATCCCCCATTCAGCTGGCCTTGACTTCAGTAGGCAAGTGAGTGTAGGTACAACTCAGCAACCAGGAATAACTCCTCTTGGAAAATGTGTCTGCTTCTCTCTAATAGGTTAACACACAGCATCTATTCTCTTGTGGATAAGCTGGGGTGAGGCAATTCCTGGTCAAAAATGAACTATACAAGACCAACTTAAATCTGCATTGGGCTCAAGCACTGTAAGGATGAAAGTTTCCATGAACTGACCTATCAGAAAAACCCTCTATTTACTGCCTTGTGAACTTAAAAATATAGGACATATGACCCACCCATACACAGACCATCCAAAGTCAGATAACAGCCCATCTGTCAATCAGGATTAAGGATCCACCACATTCCTGTTCCTGGGAATTGGTTTCTCCCTCCACATAAAATCATTTCAAAAAACCTCAAAACACGGGGAGTACTTGAGTCTCATCCTTGTTTCTATAGTGTAGATGTTATGCCTGTACTCTTACTTTTAATAAACCTATACTACCATTACCAGCACCCAAATCATGACACAGTGACTCATTATCAGTTATGAAGGCTCAGCCGTATCTTATGCTTGTCCCATTAGCTCTTATAACTCAACTTATTTCTCTTCATCTATGTTTTGCCTTGGGATTTTTACTGTCAAAGGCCATGAGAAATACAGCAGGATAGCTAATATTCCACAGGCCATGGAGTCACTTCACATCTTCCCTAAGAATAGCTTTGGGTGATTTCCACTGCTTGTGTGTTTTACTTCATGAAAACATTCCATCTGTGTGAAGTCAGGAGGATGACTTCATTTGGATGTATACTCTTGGTATATAGAATATATACTGGGTGTTTTGTATTCTCAAATAGACCCCAGAGAAGGGAATTCCTTCTCATTGGAGTGTCAGTGGTGAGAGCACCCCACTATTTACTCTGAGGCTGGAAGCAGCAGCCTCCAGATCTCACACTACATAGCCTTAGCTTTTCCCTTTGATATAGTTCTGGAAAGTCCCTTTTAATCAGTGACATTTGGTCAAAATGCTAATGCTGATCAAATACCACCCATTTTCCTTCAGCAGCCTATGCAAGTTGCCATGGCTACCGTGATGCTGTGTTTCCAGCTACTGTGAAAACCAATGCATTAAAAGTACAATGTTTCTTCCTTGTTTTCTTTTACATTTATCAATCACAAACTTCTAGCTTAACTAACCACACAATTATAGTTTTACATACTAACTCCCCTTCTCCCATCTTAGAAATCATAGCCCCTTAACCCTAACCAACTTTGCAAGTCATATCCCCTCTGCAACTTACTTGAGTTTTCTCAGATATTTTATGTCATGTCTCCTCAATACATGAGGCACTCCACTTTTGTCAAGACCTTGAGAGATATGCATGCCTGATATCCTTGCTATTGCCAGAGAATTGCTAATTGTGTCTGTATGAACGCATAAACTGGAAACCTTGTGGAATCTAGAAGAATTTTAAAAATAAACTTTTGAAGAAAACTTTTGAGAAGAGAACTTTTGAGGGGAGAATTTTTGAAGAGAGAACTTTTGAGGAGAAATCTTAAAGACAGCATTTTGAGAAAGAACTTTTGGAGAAAAACTTTTGACGAGAACTTTATGGGAAGAACTTCTTTTGAAGAATAAAGAGCCATGAGAAGAATGATACATGTATGTACTAATTCGTTCACCCTCAGACCTTTTTAGATATCCCTACCCACCTCTGTAAGCCTCTGACCTGGATCCTGAGAGGACACGGAGGCTGGAACTTAGAGGTCCTCATTATTTTACCTTTCTTTTCTTCCTTTCATTCTGTATGTCCTACACCGTGTCTGAATGGCTGGCTGGTGACTGTCTGGCTTCTGACCCCAAGAGTGTCACTCTCTTTTTCCCTCATTCTTTTCTCTCAAGCATAGATTTCTCCTACTTATTCTCTCTGTCCATCAGCCCTCTTCTGCCTAACTATTGGCCATTTAGCTTTTTATTAGACCAATTAGGTAGGCATCTTTACATAGTGAAAGTAATATTCCACAACACTAATAATATTACATAAGAATCTGAACATCTCTTAGGATGCCCTAACACTGGCTCCGGTAACAGTGTTTTTATTTTCTTCAGTAAATCCGAAGAAAGAACAAGCAGAGGCAGGGACTCAGACAGCTCCTTTAGCCTGTTCTCTGACATTAGTCATTTGTTTCTTTCTTTGGCTCCTAGGGAGCTGTGAGAAGGAAACAAGTTATAATGCCTATTCAAAAGTCAGATTTTTGAAATCAGGCTGGACTTGTTTGCAGTCACTTCTTGCCTGGTGACTAGGCATATTGGTATAAACTCCTCTTAGGAAATGTCCCTTGCCTCTCCAAGGATGAATAAGGATGGATTTTCTTCATAAGATCTGTAGCTTCAGGACACTTGCAATTGAGTGGGATTCCCACTGAAGCTTAAGGCATTTGGATCAGTGCAAAGAATAGTCATTAGCAGTCATAGTCATAAAATGGAAGCCACTTAATCAGCAGTGATCCAGTGTGTGCAATTAATTACAGTGATTGCAAGGCTGAGAATCACTGTGATGCATACTAATGACTGGCCTTGATAATTGACGCCTCTGGATGGTTCCAACATAATAGAGAGTTACAGCTACACCTGCTCCTGCAGAAGGGCCCCTAATGCTAATGAGACCCTTCTTCCAAGGAACCTTCAAGCTATGGACATAGCTGCTCTCAGCCTGGCTGAAGACGAGCATGGTCCCATTGGAGAGCTGAAAGAGCTGTCACCATGGAATATAGTTCTCTTTTGTACTCCTCCTTCTCTCCTTTGCTGATCAGCTTTGCAAGCCTTTTCCTGCACTTAGTTGGATTTTCCAACAGTCTTGTTTTAAAGCCATTAAAATCCAGCAACATGGACTTTTAAACAAAGACACCAAGCTGCTGCTAACAGCTCTACTCACAGCCAAGGGCAAGACAAGCCCAGGGCTTCCAGATATGGACAAAATATTTCTAGTCCCAGTCAAGAGGCTTTATTTGTCTGCTCTTGAGATGCCCACCTAATTTTGACCAATGGAAAGAGACAACGTCTTGCTTAAGCTTCATCTTTGTGAGAGCTTCCATAAGTATGCAGTTCTCCTTTTGTATCATTGTCTCTAGTTCATCACACTGATGAACCTGCAGGTCTTCAAGAGAAGGGATGCCTCAATATCTTTACACATAGTGTGTATGGGGACTTTTTTGTTGACTTGAGGTTTTACATTTTAAAAATTCCCCCAGGATAATCTGAAGCAGACATAGGAGGCCCATACATTAACAAATTGTACAGCAATGCCATAAGGGCACCTCTAAGAAAGAAGGCTGAGACCAAGAAATATGTAAGTAGCACAGCCTATTATGCCATGATGCTAGAACCCAACAGGTGGTTAGCTTCCAAAACCCCTGATTGAAAAGGCCATTGTGTCAGCTTGTCTTTGCCTATTTAAGCTGCCAAAGCTCCCAAACATTCCCAGCACCATTAGCTTCTCTTTGATGTGACTCAATAGGTCCCTTTCTTCTCTTCTCTCTTCTTCTCCCCAAAGCCTTTAGTTTCCATAGAGAAATGAGGGCAATGCTCAGAAGGTGTCAGTATACACATTCATGCCTCCTCTGTAGAAATCCATTCCTTGGTCCTCTTTTTAGATTTCTGCTGTGTCAGTGCAGAAGGGACCTTTTGTTTTTGCTCCTCAGATATTGGAATTGACACAGACCCCCTTATGTGCATCAAAAAGCAAATAGCAATTGAACTCAAAGTACAAATCCCAGTGAATGAACTAAATAAATATTTGAACTAACCCACAGGACAGAGCAGAGTCATATATAAGAGTCATAGATAAGACATTTTTGCTGAGCTTATGAAATGCAGCCTCAAGTATGCTGGTCCTAGACTTTTCAGTTTTTCATCAGACAATTAGGCACTCAGGCCAAAAGTGATTGCTGCTTATAGAGCCTGAGATTGATGGTACTAAAATCAGTTTAGTAGAATTTACAAGTTGTAGAGAAATTTCTCATCTTCATTTAACTTATCTTGCAGAACCCTACTACATTTTAGCATGAATGGAGCAATCTATCAAGACAAACATCTCCTAGTTGTCCTAGAGCCTCTACCAAAGGGGAGACAGCAAAATATGCTCTGAAGAGTCCCCCCAACTCAATCACAGATCACATTGAAGGTAACATGCAGGTAAGGTACAGGTTGAATGGGTAGAGATCATGGGTGGTAGCCAGACAGGTCAATAGCATTAGTACACAGCACTTTGATTTCCAAGCAGCAGAAGCTATCTGTCGATAGCCAGAGATATGTTACTTGCACATCTCTTCTGACCAGGGCTCCTTACTCAAAGCAGGCTTCAGGACTATGCATATGGTCCTATTGTCACAGTATCGAAGAGAATCTAACCTCTACACAGAACACACATTGCCACCAAGAGGACTGCCCTCTGGTCCTGTTTCTCCACTCTGTGGTGTTTTTTTCCACCCTCATTTAGTTTCTTTATCTGCACCTAGAGCATAACTACTACCATGTGACTCATATAACTTTAAATTATTCGTAGGTAGTAATTATCCTATTCTAGACACAGTTCTAAGTCCAGTAACTTCCCCTTGGAGAAAATATTTTTCTACAGGCACAAAGAATGTATACAACTTGTCAGAATGCTGCATATGACTAGCATGAGGGAAACTTCCTAGAAAGAGTATTACCTTCACCAAGCTTTCTTCAAAGGTGATTAACTGATTCCACTTTCAATGATTGTAGAGAATTTGAGTGTTGAAAGACCATAGCCAAATTATTGTATGCCATCTTTAGGCCTCTTAATAGTCATGTATTGCCATTTCTAATGTGATTTCACATCTTTGTGACCATGATGTAAATCCTTTGGAATATATAGACACACAGCTCCCACCCACGAACCAAAATGCTAAGAATGTCATCAGATAGCATCTGCAGCTCATATTTCCCCTGCTTTGTTTTAACTTGCCTACCTAATGTTTCACCAATGTGTTTTGCTTTCTGTTGCTGTGATAAACACCATGACTAAAAGCACTTTGGGTAAGAAAGAGTTTACAGTTCATTATCCATCACTGATAGAGCAGGCTCTCGAGGCAAGAAGCTGGAATAATGCTACTTGCTTGTTTTCTTCCTGCCTGTGTTTAGTTAACCTCTTTGTATAGCTGAGACACAGGAAGTGGCAACACCAACGTAGCCTGGACTCAACCACATAAATCATTAATCATGAAAATCTGTGAAAGACATGCCTATATAGGCCTATGTGTTAGAGGCACTCCTTCAACCACAGCTCCCGGTAGACTTTTGTTGACAAACAGCAAAGCAGAACAATACCTCACTTTGTGATGTTTTTCTTATGTTACAGTAAAACTCGATCAAGTGCTACTATGTTAGAACACTGAATTTGGGGTAACCTGAATCTGTGTCCCCAGGCAGCAGTCACTAATACTTGGCCCAGAAAAAGATTTCTAATTCATTTTAGGTGAGACTTGTGATTTTTGCAATGACACTGAGGAAGGTAAATCACAGAATTATTATAATATGAACACTTAGCATGTGTTCATCAACTCTACAGCACCAAGTGACAGCTAGCATTCATTGAACAAGCCTTTTCCTGCACTTGGTTGGATTTCCCAACAGTTTTTATTTAAAACCATTAAAATACAGCAAAATGGACTCTTAAACAAAGATACCAAGCTGCTGCTGACAGATCTACTCACAGCTCTACTCTCCAGTAGTTTCTTAACATTTTTGTTTAGAAGTACAAGATAAATAATAATAATAATAACAACAATAAAGTTTTATTTTATAACTCTCACCAAAACAGGACTTTTACAAATGGTCCTGACCAGGTTGTCTTGTGTAACAAGCTCTCCCTAAAACGTAGACTTAAAACAGTCATGAGGTAGAGGAAGGCCAAGCTTTGTAAATTCTAGGCCAGACATGACTACACAGTATTACTCTTTCTCAAAAGCACCATCCTCTAAAGCATTAAATAACTTTATTGTGCTTCATCAGTGGAGCTGGGTCTAGCTAGGCAGCCATTTCTGCTTCTGATGATAGCAGTTGAAGCCACCTAGTGTCCTCCAGCTGCCAGGGAAATTTCAGGGTGGTCTAACCTGCCACACTGTATCTCAGTCCAGGCATGAGGGTCTAGCTGTCAAAGTAGACCTTGCATTGACTTTGTAACCCAGCCTCAGAAACTAGAGTGCCTTCTGGCATGTCTTTTGCTCAAGAGCAATCCTGAGACTTTGCATTTTCTACAGGATGAGAAACAAACTTACCTCTGGATGGCAGAGCAGGGAATATCATTCTAAAGGAGGAGACAGGACAAAAAGGGCTATTTTTGCAAATGGAGCATGCTATAAATATTTCACCTCATTATAGTCTATGTACTCTGATATTTCGACTTTGTTCTATCTCCTTTTAAAAACATTGGCCACAAGTCACTACATTAAATTAAAGACCCACTCATGGGTTTTGTCCAGCATAAATGGTGAAAGATGTGTGGCATATATACATATTGTATATGGATTATCTTGGGACAAATTAGCACACCCAGAACCACCATGTTGTACACTAGATACTCAGAACACAGTCATACATGAATATTTGTGCCCTTTGAATAGCACCTCACCATAGCCCTCTCGCAGCCTCTAACCAGTTTTGGAATATAAATACTTGGATTTGCTCATCATGTATAACAAGTCCAGTGTGATTAAATAGGTCATACAAATGACACATTCAATATTGTACCCAGCTCAGGCTGTTTCCAAGGCAGATATTTTTAGCCATGGCTCACTTCCATGCCTATGTGGACGTGTGGATGCTGACTTCAACCTGCCACTGCTAATGTACCATTAGTCACTCACCTTGGGTCACAGTAGGGCATGATAACACTGTTGTTTGTTTAAGTGAGGAGTATGAACAACCCGCCACACTGCCCTATTGCACATACTGATTTCTTTCCTGCTTGCCCACTTCTTTCTGTGTCAGGTGTAGAGGCTTTCATGCACAGGGAGGTCTGGGTTCCCAATGACTTGATGGCTATACCCTAAATAAGTTAAGGGTGCGTGCATCACATCCTGAGGTCCAATCCTTGGCTAAAGACCAGGGTGACAGTTCTGGGAAAGCTGTAAGTGGAATTGTAATGACTCTGTTTATCCATCTGGGCCACTCATAGCATTTCAAATGAAGGTTGAGGGAAGCCATCACCCCATAAATCATATTGAATGTAATGTGATGTTTTCTAATTGTTGGGTAGGCAAATGTCATCTCCTAAGATGGAATATTATTATTAGATTAGAAAAAAGGCAATGACAGCACACACTCTGCAAGACAAGGTGTCAGCCCCAGCCAACCATTTGTCCTGCCCTCTCTTCACCCTGGTACATGTCCCTTTTCCTTAACAGGGTTGCTGGGTGTCACCTGAAAAGTATCTAAAACCACACTGATTGTGGAGAAGAAACATCACTGACACACCATGAGGTGCTTCTTCTGTGTTCTGTAGAACAGAGGTTTAAAACCAGTCTTGGTTTGTATGTAGTGAGATGGGTTGGCCCTACCTCAGCTTAGCATGCTAGTTGCTGCCTATTAGCAGCCAGTCTTTCCATGGTGCAAGACCTCTTGGCCCTCCTGGCCTTTATTCTATCCTTTTCCTCTTTCCATTGTTTTTTGCTATGTGCACTACAGCAGTTCTTGACCAAACTCTACTCCCCCTGAATTGTTCCCTGCCTCCACTTTCTCCCTGGATCACAGTTAAGTGGAAAAAAGAGATGCTACCCTAATTATGGGAGCTTTCTCTAAGACAGCAGTTCTCAACCTTTGGGTCATGACCTCATTTGGGGTCAAATGACCTTTTCATGGGACTGCCTAAGACCATGGGACATATCAGACATTTATATTATGATTCATAACAGTAGCAAAATTATAGTTATGAAGTAGCATCAAAAATAATTTTATGGTTGGAGGTCACCACAACATAAGAAACTGTATTAAAGGGTTGCAGCATTAAGAAGGTTGAGAACCATTGTTCTAAGGGGTCTTGTGTTGCTGGGAAAGTCCCTCTCCTGGAAGCATAGCTGCCTGATCAATGCCATTTGACATGTTCATCCTCTCAGGTAAATGCTCTGATGCCTCTGTTTGGCATGCACCATGTTCAGTGATCCCAAGCACCCAGAGATCTCCAGTATTATCACACAGTTGTACCTTTGCCGCTCCATCCTTTCTCTTCCTTCAAGTTTGGCTCTATGTCCCATAGCTCTGTCTGCTACAACTTCACAAGACATCCTACCCATAAACCCAGTGCCACCTCTCCAGCTGAGGTTTATCAGTCAGGAACCCTGACAGTGGGGAATACTTCTTTCTCCAGAGTTAACCTGACTAGACTGACCCTAAAGAGCTGCAGCAGAAGATGGGAAGAAACCAAAGTTACGTTGGTTGAGGCTTGAAGTCTTAGATGATGGATGACAGTACTCTGGAACTTCAAGCATCTCTCTAGAATGACCCACTCCACCAAGTAAAGAGATGCATAAAGGTCAGACATCTGGGAGCTCAGTCCAAAAGCTACTAGTACTGGGGACCAGCCTTGGATCTCAAAGAAATGCTTACCTGAGTCATGCTTGGCCTTATAAGCCTTATGCAAACTGGGAAGTCTTGGAGTTCCCTCATTAGTTAAGTGGGTTCTCATGATGCTTCCATGTTGCTCTATCCAGTACCTTCCTATTTCTCTCTTCTGATTCTACTTACATTTCTATTTTACTTCCCAGTCAGGTCCTATGGAAGAACAGATGTAACCAGTACATTTATGAAGGCAATTGTGGTATTTAACCACACATAACCAGGGGAGATGATATTAACTTGAGGACTTACTTCAAGCAGGATCAGAAATCCTGAGTTTATTTAGAAATGTGAGCATATGCCTGTAGAGAATTTGTCTGGAATTTATAAAGGAAAGCCTGAGTCAGAAGGAAAAAAATAAGAAAAGTTAAGATATAAATCATGAAAGAGTAGAATCATGATTGGAGTGGGTTCTGTAACTCTGCTGTATTACTATCCTCCTAAAAGACCCCCAGAGTGGGGAGACCCTCACTCAAGTCTCGGGATAAGCCGACACCCCAATATTTCAAGAGAGACTGTTCTTGCTGCAAGCACACGATGTTTATTCGGGGAACCAGTGCACTGGGGCCGAGCTCATGATCCTCGGAGGGGCAGAGGAGATCGGCCCCTAGTAGCTGCAGTGTGGGGGTTTAAAAGGGAAAAACTGAATTGGGGAGTTAGGCAAACATCATAAAGGATGAGAAGTTAAATGATAGCTTATGTCTTAACAGGAAGGTTATCTCAAGCAAGCATTCTTTGGGCATTGTACAGTTAAACATTGAGCAGGAGTGTGGTGAGCTAGTTCCTGGATCAGGGAGAGTTATCTTTTAAGTTTATCTTGAGGTCTTCAGTTTCTCAGGAAATGGCAGAAGGGCAAGTCACTCTGTGATGGGATAGTCACTAGGGGTCTAAAAATGTTCAGTTAGGTTCTCTCACGCCAAGCAAAACAGCTGCCATCTTCATGGGATCAACTTTGCCTACACATAAGAGTCTATCAGGACTGGGCCTGTAGACTCTAGACATCCTTAAAGTGGGTAGCAGGTAGTGAGGGGGGTCATGGATTTGCCACTTGAGCACTTGTCATTCTTCCCAGCCAGCAGGGCTTGGGAACTGGCTAAAACCAAGAGAAGGGTCCTTCATCTATGCCACTGTGAGAAATCCATCATGCACGATGAGTGACAACTTTCCAGTGTGACTGTTTCACTCATGTTAGTAATCCTTCACCTTAAGTGGCCAACCATGGACAGTTGTTGAGGAATCAAAGTCAATTGAGAATCAGTAGAACCAGGGATTCAAGGCCATGCTGCTCCAGAGTGCCTTTACTGATGTTCTGTGATGATAGTTCAGGATGCAGAAGATCTCCTGGTGAATGAGGGCTGTTTGCATAAAGCCTTTGAGTGCAGCAATAAACTGCTATGCTGTAGGTGGGAGGTGACATCTTGCCAGAGGCATTCCTTGGGCAGGCTGAGACATTCCTCCCAAGGCAGTAAACAAAGTTCTATGTGAACAGAGTTCACACAGTATGATTGTGCAGGAAAATCTATTACATGCAGGCTGCATTCACCCATGCTTAGTAAGCAATCCCAAGGAACTCATTGGTTACCAAGAGTGAAGTGTTGTGGAATTGTGCCTTGGTTTGTTGTTAGGTCCTTAGGAAGAGAGTAAATGTTGCTCACAAATCCCTTAGGGAAGGAATTTTAGCAGCAAACTGTTAGCAACAGCACAGTGCATGGCACTAAGCCAGCTTCCTCCTGTGGGTTAAGACATTCTGAGCCTGCTCTACATAGTGAAGAGAGTTTCTTTTTCTGATACCTATTGGAAAACTCCTGAGGCCAGAGAAACAATAAAATGTACTATGTGCTGGATAGAAAAGGTGACAGTCTGTCTCCAGCTCTATGATCCAGGCATTAAGCCTCAAGGACTTAAGAACTGAAAGTATCTGTCTGTATTTGTCATAACTAACTGTCCAAAGTAGAATGACTCAAAGAAGTGATTATTTGTTAATGCACTATTCTACAGTGGAAAGTTTGGAATGGGCAGTGGGTGGTTGTTTTATGCTGTGCTCGGTTCAGTTGATTTCTAGTGGGCTTGCTTATTTCTGTGTGCTCAGTTGGCCAGGGGGACTGACTCAGGATTTAGTGTGGCTGTGGCTGGAGATGGAAGGGATAAGGACCCTTGTCAGTGGGGTCTCTCATTATCCAATCAAGTTGGGTGATGGGAATCTAAGACCAGAGGCAGAATGTTTAAGACTGGTAAGGTAGGCCTATACTTATAATTTATCCCAATGTTTTGTTACAGCCTTTCCAATCAGGTTACAGATCCAACCCATATTCTAGAGCTAAAGACATATATGCCTGCAAACTACTGTACATGGCTATTTTTGCAGGCTGTGTCACCTTTTCAAACCCAAAGACCCTTCTTGCTAAGACCATCACAAACCACCAAGCTACAAAGTCATAAGCTTCATAGGTGGTGCTTGTATTGAACCACTATGTTTGAGGACCAATTTTTATCCAGCAAAAATTAACTGATTTGTTATTTTAGCATGGGTTCTCCTGCAATGGATGTTAAGATAGATTCTGTATAAAAGTGATGGGGTAGAAGATGTTACCAATAGAAACAGGTGTAGTGACCAGCCCCCCATTTTAGCAGCCATTACAGGCTAACATGTGCTTGCATGACCTTGCGTCTCCTGTCCTGGTCACTAGGAGGTCAGATGCCCTCCTCGTGGCAAGGAGCCAATCAGAAGTTAGCTGGTGGGGCTGTGCTTTATGGCTCTGGGTGTGCGTTACAGACAGGGCACAACAGTGATGTGTAGAACATAGCAACTGGCCTGGGAGGGCCTATGGGCCATAACAACCAGTTGACGAATCAACATAGGGCAGGTCACCCAAACCTGGAAGCGCACCAATCCTGAGACTGTTTCATACCTCTAGACACTCCTCTTATGCTGCCCTTTCAGATCCCTGCCTTGAAGTTGCTTGGGATCTTTCTCCAGCCATTCACCATGGTGGCAGGGTGAAGGGCCAGAGCTAATGGGGTTAGCTCATTAAACGTCTACAATAAAAGACTCTTTACTTTTGCATCGAAGTGGGCCTCTTGGTGATTTTGGAGTTCAGAATTTGGGCACAACACAGGAAGTGGGTAGAGAATGAGAGCCAGGAAAGGAAGGAAATCTAGAACAAATGAGATATGCTTCAAAGCCCATGGAACGCTTAACTTCCTAGAGAATTTTGGGGACCAGTACATGTTGGACAGAAGAGTTGTACCAGTCTAAAACCATGGTCTTGTTAATGCCTATGCTCATCAGTCATGGCTACCTGCCTTCCAAATGTGTCATTTACAGGTACTTCTGCTTTTTTACAGCACAAAGAAACAGGGCTTTACTCCTAAAATGCTACAGACCTCTGATCAGAAGGTTGGGATTCAAGGTCCCCAGTGTCAAGACCTTTTAGGGGGAGCTGTGTCTGGAACACTAACATTGTCTCTCCTAGTGCCTGAGATGGGTCTTTTCCTCTGCATCTTGTGGGAGATTCTGTTTGGAGCCTGTTGAGTGATTAAGCTGCTTTTGCTGTTTTCACTGAATGGGTTTGCTGTGTGGCAGTTCATTTCTCCCTGTTAGAGCCTCGGGGAGGAAGAAATCATCATGAAGTGTCCTCATCATAACCTTTCATGTACTCAAAGAGCGTCACTAATCTGCCTCCTGGACACTTTGTGCTACAGAAGTGGCCTCAACTCCATTAACCTTTCTTCCTAATTGTCAGGCTTTGCTTTTAATCAGTTATGCTGTACCTCTCTTAATCCTCCCTCTAATCCCAGCTCCTCCCTATACCAATTTCTTTTGAAAAGACAAAGACTCAGACCAGACACTGATCTCATATGATTGTCTAGTTAATGATAGGAAAGTAGGGCTGAATATTTACCCCCAAGTCTTGGGGTTTCACCACTCCAAACATCATTCTTGCTGTTGTAGGTTTGCTTTGATTCAATAATGATATTTCTTGTATAGGAGGTAAGAGTTATTACCCTCCTATTGCATGAGAAACAAACACTTGAAGGGGGAGAAATCAAAATTGAAAAGAAGGACTGGTCCTCCATGCTGTAAGGATGTGTCACTTGCTCATGCCCAGGATACACTTGTGGCCCTCTACTAAAAGCATGTTGTGATGCAGAATGTCACTTGACAGACTCTAGAATAATCTGCAAGATAAGCCTCTAAGAAAGCATGTGGGAAGTCATCTCGATTACTTTGATTAATTTGGGAAGACCCATCTTAAGTGTGGGCTATTCCATCCACTGGGCAGGCAATCATAGACTGTATCCAGGAAGAAAAGGGGGGGTTAAATAATAACGTGCATAAGCTGCTCCTGCACTGTACTTGCAATGAGATCAACTGATGCAAGTTCCAACTGCCTTGATCCCCACTTCCCCATGAGGGACTATACCCTTGAACTGTGAAGTAAAATACACCCTTTCTGCCCTTGGTTGCTTATGCAGAGTACTGTGTTGTGAGTGCAGCATTTTTTTTACAGCAGTGCCTGCCACACTGCAACCTGCTTCAGAATCACTAATACAACTTGGTGAAACATGTTATTGGCCCCACCCCACAGTATGAATGCATCTGTAGGTCTGCATGGAACTTGGATACTTGCTGGAGCTACCAGCTGAGAAACTGCATGCTGTAAATTGCCACTAAGGATCATATTGTAAGTTTTCTGACAGTTAGGTTAATCTCGCTCATGCTTCTGAGGCTCTCCATAGCTGTTAGCACAATGCTGCCATATCAATGAGGAACATTCAGATATGCTGTGGTAGCAAATAAATATGACTGCCCCCACCTCACCCCCTTCCCAGTGTCTGAAACCAGTCAGTTTGGGCCTTTAAAACCTCACGGAAAGTCTAGAACAGATCACTGAGACTACCCTCCATCCTGCATCTCAGGATTTGAGCCCCCTTTATCTCATAGAATTATCACAGGGACAAACACCTTCTAGGGTCACTGAACCAAAAAGTGCTATAGGGTGGACAGGAATTAAATATCTGGAAGTGACAGGCACACTTCTGTGCTAAGCCCACTGTCCAGGCTAATCACTTGGTCCTAACCAAAGAACAAATGTATCTAGGTCGTGTAGGAGAATTTATAGCATTTTAAAGTTAGTGATGCCTGTGCTTGCATTGCACACAGAACAGTGGTCAAGAAATGACTGAGCTGTGGAGGAACAGCTCAGTAGCCTGGCCAGTGACCCTCAGTGTGCTAGACATTCTCCCTTCCATGCAGCAGAGCATAGTAATGAGTGAAGTACACTGCTAGAAGGAGAGCGGGGAGGGTCCTGGATTTGAAACACCTCTTGCCAAAACATACAATGAAGTTAAACAACCCATCTCTCATTCAGTCCTAGTTTCCTCATCTGCAAGAATGAGAGTGTGTGTGCAAAATTCTGCCATCACCATGCTCTGCACCGCAGGGCAGCTATGCAGATGGTTTCTCAGCCTTCAGGTTCTAGAATGCTCAATAAAAATACGTCCTGTACATCATCATTACCTGAGCAGTAGGAAGAAGCAATCGATCCCAAAGGGACATGTTCATACACACCATCCATCAAATGAATGAATTGCTCTGTTTGCAAAAGACATTTGTGAATTTTAAGCCAAATAACAGACTATCCAACAGGAAGAAGTCTGCTTGCCTGATTTCTATCATCTTAATTTTTTTGGTAAACAATAATATGTTTAGCTTTGTACAATGCAGAAGTACAAAGCTCACTTCTGGTCTCAGTCAATTATCAAGCTAATCACATGCTCCCAACCAAAGAACAAGTGTATCTAGGTCATGTAGGAGAATATATAGCATTTTAAAATTAATGCTGCCTGTGTATGCATTGCACACAGAACAGGTGGTCAAGAAATGACTGTGCTATGGAGGGAAAGCTCAGTAGACTAGCCAATGCACTAGAATGTCTCCCATTAGGAGCCTTCTGGAAGGAGAACTCGTCACTGGCTACTCAGAAACACCCTTTTCTCTAGGATAGCTAAACAGCAGGTGGTTAGTGAAAATTTTAATGAGACCCAAGTTTGTGGCACCATCTGCATGTAAGGAAAGAATAGTGTGGCCCAGGGAACCTGCACCGCAGCCCCACTCACCATCCTTGGCAACCTGTGCAGCTTCAGGGGATCATTTTAAGTTGTGCTCCAGTGTCATTCCAACCCAGGAACAGCAATAATCAACCTGACAATCTGGGAGAAGAAAGATTGCTATTGATTGTTCTCATCCCTTCCTTGAGGCCCAATGTCCTCAGAAAGTTCAAGTTTTGTGCCATTTTTCTCCCATAATCCACCTGTCAATCTAAGGCATATGTGCTGTTATTTTTTTCTTTGAAATAATTACAAGAATCCCCAACTATGAATCGTTGAAAGAGCATATTCAGCCACATATCTCTGTAGTTGAAGTTGAAAGCAATCAAAAGTTGTTGAAGATCTGGGGAAATGGCTCAGTGAAAAACCCACTTGCTGTGCAAGCAGGAGGACCAGTGCTCAGTTCCTCAGTACCTGCATAAATGTCAGCAGGACACAGAAACTCCCTTTTAATTCTAGAGCTCATAAAGTGAAAACAAGGGACCTCCAGAGCAAGTCATCTGTCTATTCAGTCAGATAAGTGAACTCTGAGTTCAAATGATGGATGAAAATTGAAAAGCATAGAGAATGATCTTAGAACTATATGGGCAAGAGTGTGGGATATATACATTATCAATAACATGTAGGATTTCACCATAATCTTGAGGCATGTAGATATTTCCTTCCATGCTCCTTTCCATACCCTAGGAACTTTCACGAAGGGTATATTTTGAAATATGTTCTCAGAATTTATATGAACAACTCTTTGTGGCCTAAGAGTAAAGGAAGGAAATACATGGTGGAGGATAATAAAGATGTAGGTGAAGAAATTGGTTTTCTTTGTTATCTTTCCTACTGCACATCTGTACCTGAATCCAAATAAGAGGAAATGGCTAACTTCTTGGGAAAATACAGGTTGGCTCCCCAAGTACATGCACTGCTACCAATCCTCTCTACTGTTTTTGTTCCTTTTCCTACCATTGCATTCTGTTACATCTTACTGAGTTCTTTCTCTGCCCATGAGCCACCCAAATGTACTTGATAGCATTTTCCCTACACATTAGAGATCAGGTAACCCAACAGATCCAAATGTAACCATATCTATATCTATATCTATATATTAAGTAGACTCCAATGAGACCTTTACCAGGAGAATAGTGGCATCACCAGCACAAAGCAGTCAAATCAATGAGCAGTTAGGCCGTTAGGTATTTCTGCTGTAAATGGAAGTTCCTAGAAAGAAGTCACACCATCTCCATTTTTATTAGTTACCATTCTACTGCTATGATAAGATACCATTGCCAAAGCAACTGATAGAAGAAAGAGTTCATTTGGGCATTAAAAGTCTCAGAGGGTAACTTCATGACCATTGTGGTGGGGAACATGACAGCAGGCAGGCAGACACCATGTTAGAATGGTAGCTAAGAATTCATGTCTCATCCACAGGCATGAGGCAGAGAGAGGGGAAGAGGAAAAAGAAGTGAGAGGGGGAGGGAAGGAAAGAGACAGAGAAAGAGAGACTTGGAATGACATGGACTTTTAAAACTTGAAAGCCCACCCCCCAACGACATATACACTCTAAGACTACATCCTTCAAATTCTTCCCAAAATTCCACTAACTAGAGGCAAAGCACTCCAATGTATGAGCCTATCATGGTAGCCATTCTCATTCACCACACAATTAAGCTGTCTGCCAGGATGATTAACTAATTAAAATGTATTTGATGCTGAAAGGTTGGAATGTTGTGGGTCTTGAGTCTAATTACAATTTATCTTGGGCCATTTTCAATCCCTTGATAGTTGAGGTGGTTTGAAAGAAAATGTCTCCCAAAGGGTGTAGCACTGTTAGGAGACTGTCTTTGACGGAAGAAGTATGACACTGTGGAGGTGATCTTTGAAGTCAGACATGCTCAAGCCACACTCAGTATCTCAGTTCACTCCCTGTTGCCTGCAAGATGTGGAATTCTCAGTTTCTCTCCAGCACCATGTCTGCCCACACACCTCCATGTCCAGCCATGATGATAATGGACTAAACCTCTAAAAATGTAAGCCATCCCAATTAAATGTTTTTCCTTTATAAAAGTTGTCATGGCCTTGGTGTTTTCTTCACAGCAAAAGAAATCCTTGTCTAACATTCTCTAACAGGTAAAAAAAAAGCTTCTGGAATGTATGAACTTAATGAACCACTATCTTCTGCCAACCAAAAGGCTAAAAATGATATTACATAGTATCTGAGGCCTATAGCAAAGATTTCCCCAATTTGTTTTAACCCGCTCACCTAATGATTCCAACAATGAATTTGAAAAGTGCCTAGATTTATGACTTCCTTTCCTCTATTACTATAAGAACTTCATCAAACTGTTCCCACATACTTCCCAGGACTGTCCTCTGAGCTATGTTGCTATTTTCAGGATTTCAGCCAGAGTTGTTCACAAAATATTGGCTTGCTGGCAGGGTTCAGGAAGGATCATGAGACACTCACATGAGTCTGTACCATCCCCCCCCTAACAAGATGTATTCAAGTCTGCTCTAATTGCACATGTCCTTGAAGTCTCAGGGAGAGGCTAGTGTATATAGGTGGGAAAGGACTAAGGAAATTGGCTCTACGTACATAGCCATGGGAAATTCATCATTCATGCAGACCTTCAAGTGTGAAAATTCTTGTCTATAATCCCCTGCCCACTGCTTTGTTAGTAAGCCTATGTAAGCCTAAGTTCCCAACAAGGGGGAACTTTAATGAAATCATACCTGGAATTAGATGATGAGGGACAGGTATTATTGATGTGTCCCTCAGGGAAGGAATTTCAACAGCATCTTGCTTAGATGTGGGATTTGGGATAACTTGAATCTATGATCCTCAACCACAGTAGTTCAAATTTAGCTTCTGAATAAACTTGTTCTTATCCCCTTTGAGGTGAAGTTGGGTTTTTACATTAACATTGCTCTCCCAGAATAAAAATAGATTTCCCTGGTCTGAATACTTGCAGACAATTTAAGAAAACAAAATATTTGATGGGTGGATACCAGAGTAGACTGGAGAAAAGGACAGTAGACAGTGGGCAGGATTCCTACAGCCACAGTACATTCCTAAGGACAGCTCAGGGGAGCCATTTCATAGCTAGTACTTGAGAAAAGGTTTCCTGTGTACAAATTCTTCCACCACTACATTTGAATTTTCATTGGGGAATGGAGACTATTTTGAAAAGTGTATATTTGTGAGTTCATTGTAGGAAATCCACAGAAGGCCAAAAAGGAAGATAGAAAGGCTCCAAAAAATCCCACAACACAGGGATTCCTGATACTATTGTATAGACTGGTACCTTTCAATCATATCGTAGTTAATGCTTCTTTGTTGCCTGCCTTATTCTACTCAGCATATGACGCCTTTCCCCCTCTTATCACTAAATATTTTATGTATCATTTTAGTGCTTGCTTACTATTCTCCTACTGATTTTAGTGAAGCTCATTTATCCAGCAACAAATAAATACCATTTGACTTGTTTCCAGTTTTCCTCCATTATAAATTATGTCATAATTATTATCTTTTTAGAGAAGCTTTCTGTATATAATACTCATCATCAATAACAGTTTTCATGACAGTGTCTGATGCATTCCTATGCAACAATGGGTTTATGTCATCTTGTCCAGTTCTATGACATGACCTCATGTGGTCTCCACTGTCTCCAGTGTATCTGACACTAAAGCTTGTTTGTGATCTCAGCCTAAACTACTCATATTATACAGAATGTGGGAGGAAATTTATATCTGAATGCCAATAGAATTGCTAGCTGAAAACTTTGGTAGCATGTAAAAATTCTTATCTTGGCACATTGCAAGATTAAGGTCTCAAGCAAGACCTGCCAAGTGGTAGCCTCACTAGTACCATTGTTATGGTCATGCATATTGTTATAATTGAGCAGACAGTGATTCAGATTTGGGGTTTTAACCTCCCATCTTTGGACCTCAACACACAGACTGATTGTAATGATGCAAAAATGGTTCATGGAATTATGGCTGTATTCTCCCCAACTTTTGTGGCTTCCCTTGGAAGGAAGAGATTTATTTTAGGGATACAGAAAATATCATCAACAGAAACATACATATGTGAGAAAGCAAGGTATGGAAGTAAAGAAAGTGTGTTGTGCTAAATTCTTGTTGTAGGTTCATTTCTGCTGATGGTCTCCAAGAACCATCGCAAGAATGTACTCCAGAGTTATCCAATCAAGTACAAAGGACCTGGGGTTGCTAACAGCACCATGCACTGTGGAATGTAGACAGCACCTATAGCATGTGATGTTAGATGGTACTGATTACTACTACTCCAGAGAATGTCAAGTGCATAGTTCAGAGACTAGCAATCAGAGAGTTGGGTCAATGTTCTAAGAAGAAATGTAAACAAACACATCATCAACAACAGTGTGTGCTGCTCAGCCAAAGACCCCTTGGTCAGTTTCTCATATCTCATATTATAGCTCCATGTCCAGCTTGTTCTTAGATCAGAGGTATGCATAGATCCAGTGGCTTAGGACATGGCACAGGAGAGAGACATGGGAAGAGTTTGGTAATTGGTGGCTGACCACATGAACAACTCAGACCATCAGCATAACACAGTGTAGAAGGGAAAGGTTTTGTAGAGTTAGTATATATGATGTATAATAGAGGTTTTTCCTTATACTTATAAAAATTGGGGTTCAGGTGCTATGGAGATTGTAAAGACTAAGCCTGATGATTTGCCTTATGATTCCTGAATACATATGATAGGATAGAACCAATGTCTGTAAGTTGTTCTCTGACTTCCACACATGTGTCATGACATGTGCATGATCCCTCCCAAATAAACACATAATTTACAAAGATTTTAAGGAAAAAAATTGGAGATCAGTTTTTCCTAGATGTTTCTGTTCTGTTTCTCAGGTTGGTGAGGGACCTTTTGGAAAGGACCAGCCCCTTCCCCCACACCCGCCCCTATTGTAACAGCCATGACAGGCTAACATGTGCTGAAATGAGCTTGCTGCTCCTGTCCTGGTCTCTAGGAGGTCAGATGTTTTCCTAGTGGCAAGGGACCAATCAGAAGTTAGCTTGTGGGGCTGTGTTTTATTGCCCTAAGTGTGCTTTATGAACAAGTGCACAACAGTGATACACAGAGCATAGCAACCACCCTGGGAGGGCCTATGGGCCATGACAACCAGTTGACCAATCAACACAGGGCAGGTTGTCCAAGCCTGGAAAAGCACCAATCCTCAGACTGATGCATAGCCCTAGACACTCCCCTTACACTGCTCAATAAGATCCCTGCCTCATGATTCCTCAGGTCTTTCTCCAGCCATGTGCTGCAGTGAATGAATGAAAGGCCCGAGCTAATGGTTAGCTCATTAAATAACTACAATGAAAGACTCTTTACTTTTGCATCGAAATGGGCCTCTTGGTCATTTTGGGGTTCAGAATTTGGACAAAATATTTGGGGGCTCATTCAGGATCCCCAAAATCCACCACAACCCCCCCTTTTGATGAGTCATGTGACACCACATCAAGTAACTTTCTGGTTTTGTCCAGGCAAGCTCTCAAGTTCTGCTTTCTGTCTCTGGCATTGAAGCTTTGGTCTTTGTTTCTTGTTTAAATTCTGGTTTCTGTGAAGCCTGCACTCTACTTGTGGTTTGGAGGACCCAGTGGATTGGAATTGGGTTCCCCGAGGTCCTCTGGAGAGGCTGAGAGGATTGTGTATTTCCTCTGCAGTCAGTAGGCTGACCTGTTAGGCAAGTTTCTATGTTACCTGATCTGTTGCAGTCTTTAATCTGCTTCGGTGTTGGCTTAGCAGATCCTGAGGTGTATGTTCTGTGTCAGGTATATGTGATTTTATGTTTCTCTAGGTACACTAGTGAAATCTGTAGGTAGGGTAGACCAATAGGCCCTTGACAAGTGTATTATAAAAGGGTAGGATTGTAGGTATTGATTATGAGAATGTTCCAATCCCTCATTCAGGGCGGAGGTTCAGATGACAGCTGAACTGTTCCACAGTCTGTAGAAAGAGGACTTAGGGATGGGGTCCTCCAATCTGTAGGAGGGGATTTGATCAAGGACCAAGATGCCTGCTCCAACTGAAGGTTCTTACAAGACAATGGAGATCTTAAAGGGCCCTAGTCTGTCTAGTCTGTTTGTAATGTGCTGTGTGTCCTGGTTTTAGGTTTATTCTGTGTGGTTGTTAAGCCTTTGTCCTGACTCTGCCACCCAGGAGGTCCGATGGAACAGCTGCCACTCTGGACTCCACCTGTGCTTTTCTGATAGGTTGGTCTGGTAGGTGTGGGCTTCGGCAGAGCCCAGCCGGATGCTGTCCTCTCTCTCTCTTTCTCTCTCTCTCTCTCTCTCTCTCTCTCTCTCTCTCTCTCTCTCTCTCTCTCTCTCTCTCTCTCTCTCTCTCTCTCTCTCTCTCTCTCTCTTTGTCCTTACCCTCCTGCACACGTGGTGCTGGTCAGGGGTCTTTTCTTGCTGCCTTGAGCACGTGGCATGTGGGGCAGGAGTCCCACCATGTGCCGTGGGTTCGAGCATGTTGAGTCAGGGTCCCTGTGCCCACACATGTGGTAAGGCAACTGCTATGGACTCCAACTGCTACTGAGCCTGGCCGGTGCAAACTCTCTCCCTCTATCCTCACCTGCCTGCCTGTGAAGCATGCAGGATGAGAGGATGGGGTTTCTCTGCCCCACACATGTGGTAAACAGAGTGTCTGGGCAGGTAAGCCGCAGGGGGCCTTTTTGAGCTATCTGCATGAGCAGAGGGTCAGGGCTTGCCCAGGTCTCTGCACCACGCACATGGCATGGTGGCAAAGGAGCTATCTGTCAGTTTCCCCCCTTGCCAGAGCTTCCTACCCCAAGCACATGGTGCCAGATCCAGTCTTTCCATAGAAAGAGAACAGCCTTAAAGGTATTGAAACCACAAAATGTACTTTGGTAAAGGTTTGTATGTTAACTAGAAGGATGAGGATAAAAGGTAGGAGACTAAAGTAATAAAAAGAGGGAAAGGGAAAGAAAAATCTGTCTAAAATGAGGATGTCTAAAAAAAGAGGTTAAAGATAAAGAAAGTGCAGAGGGTTAAAGGATGTAGAATGTTTGCTGTGATTTTTCATATCTACAAATACTAAATTTAAAAAATTGGTCATATAAATTAAAATTTTGACCATATTAATTCTGTTTAAAAAGTTCTGTTTATTTCTCAAAAGAAAATCATATATCCTTGTTTTGTTAAAAAGTTCTATGTGTTTTCTGGCATAATCTAAGTTTTGTTACAAGCATAGAGCTAAAACAAAAATGGTGCAGGTCGC
This sequence comes from Mesocricetus auratus, assembly GCF_017639785.1. Lineage (NCBI taxonomy): Eukaryota > Metazoa > Chordata > Mammalia > Rodentia > Cricetidae > Mesocricetus > Mesocricetus auratus. Next base: position 115,447,014 of record NW_024429189.1, read on the forward strand.
CACCATTTTGCAGTCAGTCACATGGCAAGCTGGCCACATGGCTGGCTGGCTGGTAGCCATTTTGCTAAAATTAAAAAAGAAATTTGGACCACCATCTTCACTGAAGGTAACCACAGGGAAGTTATGAGGTACCATCCTATAAACACATTTTTTAATTAAAATTTGAAATGTTAATGCTTCTATATACAGGAATGCTAAGCTTTGTAATTTAACAGTCACCCAGATGATAATGGTTTTAAAAACATAAAGGGTATTTTAATTTTCAATATTACAAAAAGGCATTAAGGGATTCTTTTTAAGAACAGTTTTTTAAAATGTTTAAATTTGTAGGTTATAAGATATTGTGCTTTTAAAATCCTTTTATTGTTAATGTTTGTACTTAAAGAACATCAATAAAATCACTGTTTTTAAAGTTAAACCTGACAGTGTAAAGTCCCAGTTTTATAAAAGCTGCTAACCTATTGTAAGATGTTAAAAAATACAAGTTAATAGCCATCCTTATAAATAAACAAGTTTGTTTATTTTAGTCATGCTAAGTGCTAATGGTTAATTACAGGGATAAACCTTACTTTGTCCCCTGTATGTTTTCAGCAGTTAAGCTTAAAGCAAACAAACCTCTAAGGCTTCAGAGACTTTCAAAATGTGACATTTAAAATGTTAATTTAAAAGTTTATAATATCAGACAGACTGCCAGATTCTGACAGCACCCAAAGTCTCCAAAGATTACGAGGCACCCCGGTTCCTGCACCAGGATTATGACAACATTGACCAGTAAATGAGATGCTCAAATGTGACACCTGCTGCCTGGCAGGACCTGGCCCAGACTGTGGACAAAGCTGCTAGACACTGGAAAATAGATTGAACTCCCCTTGCATAGACAAAACAACGTCAGTCTTTTCCATGTCCCTCTTCTACAGAGAGAAAGAAAACTCTCACCTTACAGGCCTGGAGAAGATTGATACTGTTCTTTGATACTTCTGCCTCCAACACTAACGGAGACCGTATACAGACTGGTACCTGTAACTTTTTAATAGATTTGGAAACTGTATAAAGTATTAGTGGTTGTCAGCTTGGAAGTATCAGGCAGCCAAATCCACAAGACTAGTCAGCTTGGTAGCTCATTTTATATATGTAAAAATCAAGCCTTAATATGGCTCCCCAGTAAGAATTTGAGGACACAAAAGCATAAAAGTTTTAAAGATATAAAAGTTCAGAACTTTATTAAAAGTTAACAGATTTCAGGAACGGGTGTTTTAAGGTTACCTATGTAAAGATAGAATACTATATGGTGTATAAAGGTCTGAGAATAAAAGGCCTAAGATGGTAATATTAGGTAAAACTTGTTCCAGATTTCTCTCTTTCATTATGCTACTATTGTTCATAGCCTTAGCATTAATCAATAAATTCTAATAAACTGATAGAGCAGAGACAACCTGCTGTTCAGTCACAAGCTCACGGCTTTTAGATTTATTTTGGTTGTCATTTAAGTATAAACTAAAAGGGTTTTTTATCAGGCCTAAGTTATACCTGGATCCCTGGACAGAAGACAAATATACATGCTTCTAGCCCAAATCTGTAGTTTTCACTAGGACTCAAAAATACTGATACCCAGATATCTGCTTTTTCTGCAATATGGATTTCAGATTAATAATGCTAATGTGTCTATAACTTCATGTCCTTTTGTATAATAAACTTCATATAGGCTTCAGAGGATCAAAAGTCATAAAGCTTGGATTTACTTCTCACAGGTCAAAAGGACTCCGGATAAATATAGCCTCTGCTACCCCACCTGTCTGTTCCTGAGGATGGAATTTTCTCCCCTGGTCTTGGAACTCCCACCCTATCTTGTCACTAAAACATTGGGTCTAAAGAGTTCCAATTAAATACATAAGTTTTAGCTTCTTTTCCCAGTTTAAACATGTCTTAAACAGGTTTCCACTTCTGGCAGACACATCTGAGCATCAGTTGCTGACTACAGCCTGCTCCTAAGGATTGCGAACCCTAGACATGCTGTGGATGTGAACCAGTCCAGCCAATGTGGACACCTCCTGTCTTTTCAACAGAGTCTGCCAACCAGCTGCTTCGAAAGATACCCTGTATTGGATTTTATCAGGTGGAATAAAACAGATGCTGAACATTTTCCTCTAACCCCAACCCTTCTCTTCCTGGTATAGTGACCAGCCTCCCCATTTTAGCAGCCATTACAGGCTAACATGTGCTTGCATGACCTTACTGCTCCTGTCCTGGTCACTAGGAGGTCAGATGCCCTCCTCCGGACAAGGAACCAATCAGAAGTTAGCTGGCAGGGCTGTGCTTTACAACTCTAGTATTGCTTTATGGACAAGTGCACAACAGTGATGCACAGAGCATAGCGACCACCCTGGAAGGGCCTATGGGCCATAACAACCAGTTGTCCAATCAGCACAGCCAGGAAGCACACCAATCCTGACACTCCCCTTATGCTGCCCTATAAGATCCCTGCCTCATGGTTTCTCAGGGTCTTTCTCCAGCCATCTGCTGCGGTAAATGAATGAAAGGCCTGAGCTAATGGGGTTAGCTCGTTAAACATCTACAATAAAAGACTCTTTACTTTTGTGTCGAAATGGGCCTCTTGGTGATTTTGGAGTTCAGAATTTGGGCATAATACTTTTGACATAACTCTCCCCTCACTTGCAGAGATAGATACATCTATCAAGATATCTACTGCAAAGAAGAGGGCCACACAGTTCTAAGGCTAATATATCCAAGGTCTGAAATCAGCAAGCTGAAGACCAGGAGAACAGAGGGTATAAACTGTAGTTGAGATCTCTATCCAAAGATAGAAGAACACTCTTCTAGCTCAAAGATAGAAGAAAGAGGATTCTCATGCCCTCAAACTTGATTCTGTTCAAGTTTCTAATGGACTGGGTGGGGTCTATTCCCTTTAGGAAGACTTACCTGCTTTACTCAATTCAGCAATTCAAATGTTTATTTAATGTCCAAACAACCTCACAGATACAACTCTATTAATGTTTTCACAAATATCTGAGTGACCCATGGCACAGTCAAATTAATACATGAAATTGCCATCACAAATTACTTGCCTTTTCAGTTGGGCATTCATATATATATATATATATATATATATATGTATGTATGTAAGACTATGCTTTTATATATATATATATGTAAGACTATGCTTTCCCTATTCTTCCCTCTTAAAAAATAATGTGCAAATGAAAACAATAACAGGGTCATAGTTCTGTCTACTATGATTCATATCAGCTATCCTACATTCAACCACAAAGATACTGGTTCCTTCCCAGAAGGGATTAAAGCCTAAGACATTGGGTGAGGTTTACCCTTTTTGATATTGAGTAACATGAAGTCTATAATCCAAGTTAGCACCTCTTAAACTCTATGATAGAAAGTCAGGATATCTTATTACATAACAAAGGTATAAAAGCAGCAAGAAAATAATTTCTATAAATGCTACACATACGTACACACGCACATATGAATGTATGTATCTATGTACATATGCATACATATATTCAAATGGATCAATAGAAAAATTAAAAAATGAATTATCATGACAATAATAGCTCTCATTGTGACTTGGTCATTTGATGGCCCTGTATTTATAACAACCTTCTCTACTATTCATTTATGAGCCCCTTGACTGTCATAGTCTTCAAATAGGTAGAGTAGCCAAAATCAGCTCTTGGAGGAACAGGACCATTGTTAGTCCTGACTGAACTAGGTAGCACCCACTCACTTTAGACACAAGACATGATAATACTAAAAGATGCTTATCAGGACTCCACTCTATATGTACTCCCCCTTATCTCAGAAGTTCAGTTTCTTCCGGATATTCTGTACCAACTCCACAGCCAGCATTGTAACATCGTCCTTTGAAATTAAGGTGCTTAAGGATACCCAAAGTGTTTTCAGTGAGCACAATATGTCTCTAGGCAAAAAGATTCCTCTCTTTTAAACTATGACCTTTATATTACCAAAACATCAAGTCAATAGAACGAGAGAGAGAAAGAGAGAGAGAGAGTGAGAGAGAGAGAGAGAGAAGAAAAAAGAAAGAGGGAGGAAGAATTCCCTGTGTTGGGTCCTTAATAATGTTAGTAAGTATATTGCTCTCATCATTTCTTGATTCCTGAATTTATGTATCCTTCCTATGAGTGAGAGAGAGAGAGAGAGAGAGAGAGAGAGAGAGAGAGGGAGAGAGAGAGAAGGAGGGAGTAAGGGAGGGAGAACATCATCTACACTATCTAATAGATGCTGATTCAAAGCAAGAATATCCTCCTAGATGATGTTGTTCCAGTCTTGAAGGATTGCTGTGACAATGACTGAATATTCAAAAAGACTATTCATTTTTCTATCAAACCAGTTTCTTCAGAAAATAAAGAACAGGTACAGACTGAGAGAGGGAAAGCAGTCTAACAGGAGTAGGAGCTGTGGAGATTTGGTTCACATTTGTCACACATGTGATTCAGGGCCTGATAGTCTGGCCTCATATCTACCACTTCCTCTGGTGATGAACTGATGTTATGCTTGTCCAGATTTATGGCCTAGAGTACTAGAGATCCAGCTTATTCATAAGCTCTTAGGATTTCCCACTAACTTAGTGGACCATGTCTAATATTGACTGTCAACTTTGCAAGATCTAAGATTAGCTAAGAGAAAAGCCTCTGAATATATCTGTAAAGCAGTTTCTAGACTGGGTTGAGGAGGGAAGACCCACTGTGGATGATATAATTTTATTTGCTTAGGTCCAAGGCAGCATAAAAAGAGAAAACAAACAAAGCACTAGCATTCACCCATCTCTTTCTCTTAAATGCAGATACAACATGGCCACTTACCTCACACTGCCATTCATAACTTCCCCACCATGATTGATTGTACCATCAACTAGGGGCCAAAATAAACCCTTCCCACATTTAATTGCTTTTCCAGGTATTTTGTTATGAGAAAAGAAACTAATTTAATGTCTAAATATTAAATCTTTACCAAGACACACTTTCAGAAACTAAACTGCATCTCAAAAGGAAACTAATTATCCTCAGAGTTGTCAATGGGCATTTCTCTCCCATCCTCCAGTTCCCAAATAACCATCTCAGAAGCTGAATATGAATTATAAATGCTTGGCTGATGGCTCAGACTTGTTACTAGCTAACTCTTAGACTTATGTTAACCCATATTTCTTATGTAAGCTTTGCCATGTGGCCTGGTACCTTTTCTCAGTACATCATGCCCATCTTGCTCTCTCTGTGTCTACCAGCAACTCCTGTGACTCCACCCTTCTTTATCCCATCATTCTCAGGTTGGCTTTCCTGTTCAGCTATTGAACAGTCAATTTGTTTATTAAACCAATCACAGAGACATATGTTCACACAGTGCAAAAGAATATCCCATAGCAAAGAGTACTGCAAGGCTTTCCCACATAATCCTAACTGCTTGCACTATGATTTTCCTGCAGAGTACTAAAAGGGCTCCAGACAACTCTTCTGACAATTCCACTTTAAGCAGCAGTGGCTCTCCTGAGTCTGTGGGTCAAATTGAGGGCAGCTTACATAGAAATCTGAAGCGCTGAGGAGCTTTTTCATGTTCTGGGACCCAGTCAAAGCCATAAGCTTTGAAGATCATCAGATAAGTGAGCTCAGTTCCACACTTAGATGAGTAACATGTTACTCTAAACTCCACAGAGGTCCAAGAAAGATTGGACTAATTGTTTGGATACAGTAAGGGTCATATACAAAACCATTACCCTTGACCTTAGGACTATCTGAACATGTCATATACCATGGATTCTATAAGTTCCTCACAATAGGTAATAGACTGCCTATGAGCTTTCGCAGCATTCAAATTTTACCACATGACTTTCAAATAAGAAGACATGTCATTTTTATCACTGTTTATGGTCATTTACAGTGTCATCACTGTGACAAAACAGTATAACATCAGTAGAAGAGAAAAGCAATGTGCATCACAACAACTAAATGAATAGATCAGCCTACATAACTGATCTGGTTCAGGTAAGATAGGGTATAAGTGTACTGGTGACCTTGACAACTGAAAAAAGACTACTTCTAACAAAACTGATGAGGAGGTATATAGACAACACTACATACAAGGAATGAGGGGATATGGTAATGAGTTTGAGCAATGGATCCACCTTCAGTACAATGACTAAATTCCGTGTTACTTCCTCAAGTTCTTGCATCTTCCACCCAGGAAAAATCATCCAAGAATAAAGGTGTGGCAGAATTAATTACTCCTTCATTGTTCAAGTGCCTGGTTTTCACACTAACCTCTAGCACTCTTGAAATAAAATGACATGATTTTTCTATCTCACTGGGAAGAGGATATCCTAGTAGCTTTCATGTTCCATTTCCTACAGTGATAGCCATCATGCCACAGTTCATGGAGCCAACACAAGAGTTGTGGAAGTTTAATGCATGTGTCCATTCCAACGAAGCACTTCAAACCAGGACAAACGTCTCCAGGGGGAGGAACATGTTTAAGCACACCCTGGATCCACTGTATCACAGACCCATTGATCATAGGGTCCTATAAGCCCATTCCTGACTGATGGACCATGATGTCCTATCAGTCTTCCTTGAGCTAATGTCAGCTCAGAGCCATGGGCAAGTAGCCATTCCCCAGTCAATATAACTACATTGGTAAAGGAGACCTGCATTCTTTTAAGGATAACTGTGAGAAATGTTAACAGGGAAATTTTCTGTTACTTTACTATAGTAGCCACACTCATCCACTGGCTCAACATACTGGCACCAAATTACTTCCATTGGACTTAGGTTTTCCACTTGAGGGGCTTCAGTTTCCAGTTCACAGTCTATCATTTAGAGAATGATAATCACAACTCCCATATAAGGCTGCCGAAGATGTCCTCACAGAATTATGTCCCACAGTCATGAGGAAAGGTATGAACCTGGGCCTCTGCCATCATCAGCCTTGAGTAATAAATCTCATCCAAAGAGTCCTTTGCTGAGCAGGCAGATTTGCAGATTTGGGAGCCGCTGACTAAAGCATAGGCTCTAACCAGTCAGGAAATGGGCTTTTGTTAGCTGCTCTAATTCTTAGCTTCAGCCTCCCTGTGGATTTCTGCCAAAGTATCATATTGCTAGAATTACATCAATCCAATTTCATAAAACTCAAATTCAGAATGCTACACACTTCAGACTAACGCTTAGGATAACATTTCCAAAATGAAAATCTAATCTCAAATCTCTTCTCAGTTGAGCACTAGGGGTGAAATTTAAACAACCTCTTGGTATCGTAACCCATTTTTCTGAAAATCGTGTAATTGTTTTTCTGCTGTTCATACCCTTTCAGTCCACAATTTCAGAATCTCTGTATGTGGTGGGGGTACCTGCCATGGTCCATTCTGGGGAATAGCTTATGTTCTCCAGTCTTATAACTTTCTCCAGAGTTGAAGAAATCCCTTAGACTACCTAGAGGGGTAACCTGAAAGGATGGATTTAGAGATGTGGGGAAGTGACAGGATAGTGGTACTAATGTCTCTAAGGTACTGATTGCCAATAGCTACTAATATCCAGAGGGTAAATGCCTAACCTCCACTTCATAAAGCGAGCAATCTTAGATGAATTCTGTAAGGTCCTTCGTAAAACAGAGGTCTATCACAGCTGACGATTTCACTGATGAGATGTACTAACCTCCTCTGACTTTATTAGCATTATTTCCTAAAACACCTGATGAATAGGGAAGCATCAGACACTGATCTCAAAGATCCATATAGAAATCTGAGCTTGCTCACTGCCTTTGAAAACCAACATGCTGGATTATCTATGTAGTGAAATGATGTGTGTGTTACTTGTATGCTGGGTTAGATCTGAAGTTGGACATTTGTAACTGAACATGCCATTCTCCTGATGCTGAGTTGATTTCAGTAGGTTACTCTTCTCTCAGTCTTCAACAATTTATGGATAACTTTCTCTATAAAATTTTCTGGTGAGCACTGTAAGAGGCAGACAGGATAAATGGATTTCATGTGTAGCAACTGATACGGTTTTGAGTAGATATAGTAAAAAACACAGAATTGTGAAAAGCAAGATAATTTTGTTCTTAGAAAAGTCAAGTGTTCATAACAAATAACCAGTGTTTCAAGAATTTATAGAAGCAAAATATTAATGGCAGGTTGGTGTATTGGTGAAACCCCATAAAACATAAGCAAGTTGAATTTAGCTCTGAGGAATGTCTAAGTCACCAACCAGCCCTAAGACACATTAATGTTACAATGTTGAAGACTGATCCTCTACTTCAGAATCTAGCCATTCTGCTAGGCTCTCCTCTCCAGGGTGTGCCATGGGATCAACATATTACATGTAGAGACCAAGACTCATCCTAACCATGGTTAAATATAAGTAAGAAAGGAAGAATTCTGTGGACTTACAGCTGGATGAGTCAACATCATTTCCTTTGGCTTGTTGTATCTCAGAACACTTTTCTGTAGTGCTATCTTTTGTAAAACCTGAAGTCCTCATAGACTAAGGAAAAAAAAGCCTATTTTCAAGATTTTCAAGTTCTACTGTGTAAACAAATTGTCAGGACTTACAAGACTTACAAAACATTCAGGGGAAACTGGAATTTGCTCAAGAAGAGCAACAGAAGGCACACAATATCTGTTTACCTATGTCTTGGAAAGAGAGCAATCTCCTAATGGATCAACATGACATTGTTTAGTCTAGAAAGAAGAAAAAGAAAAGATAAAGATGTGGAGGAACAAACTGCTTTCAACATGTATTCATAGATGGCTGAGTGGAGTTTACTGGGCAATAAGGATGATGGGAATTCTTGGCCAGTGTATTGGCTGGGTTTTTTAATAAATTTTACTAATAACATTTTTCTCTGTGCAAGGGACTTTGCACTCTGTTTTCTCCTCCTAAACTCTTATTTCAGTTCTTTATAGTTAAAAGATATAGAATCCAGATTGTTGTCAATGTATGAGATAACTTATCTAAGGCTAGATGAATGTTGCAGAGGTAAAAGATATTGATGTAACTACAGAGAAGAGTGGAATCTGTAAGATAAGAGACAAAAAGATTTGAACATACGCTATACACTGTAGCAAAGTTAATAAAGTTGCTTCCTGTGGGAATACAGGAGAATGATCGGAAACTTGTATACAATCAAATAAATAGCTGGAAATACTGGAAGCCAGTTTTATGAAGGGGTGGAAGGTACAGACAGCCATAGGCTAGTGAAAATGATACAGGGTTAAATGCAGAAATGTCGCCATGAATTTGTCTTCAGGTTAACATAGATACAAAGGAAAAGACAGAAGATGACAAGTAGGGAGTGAGGAGGCTAGTATACATGTGTTTCTTCTTAATATACTGGGAGGGCCAGAAAATAATCATATCTCAATAATAGTAAGCATACCCACTATCCATCTTCTAGGGTTTTGTAGCAGGAAGATTAATTTTCTCTTAAGGAGTTCACAACATACTTTATGGGTATGCCGGATTAACATAGTTTAGAAGCTAGGATTGCAAGGTAGAATTTAATTTGCTAATCAGTTGATGTTGTCTCATATTATCTGTGAGATTCAATGGTTCTTATAAGTAGAAAGAAGAGATGGGAGAAGAGAATCAGTGTCAGAATGATGTAATAGGGCAAGCCTCTTTCACCCTTTGAAGGTTTTGCAAACAGAGGGAACCACAATTCAGGATTAGAGCAGTCTCTGGAAGCCGTAAAAGAGAAAAAAATGGACTATCCATGATGGTAACTATATTTGATGTGAAGAAGTAAGGATGCCAGTTCATTTCTCTAGTTTCCTCCACAAGCCCACAAGCCCGGTCTAAGCATGAAAAATCCCAACAGAGTCGTTCTACAAAATTACAAGCCGTTAGGCATCAAAACTCCCAATGCTGGACTCACCTGATAGAGAACTTACCCAGAATGGACAAAGTCCTTGGGTGAACTCCTGTGCTTACTAGTTTTTAATGTCAATTTAACACAAGGTAGGGCCGTCTGGGAAGAAGGAATCTTTTTTAAGAAAGGATTTCTTTGTGTAACCACCCTGGCTGTCCTGGAATTCATTTTGTAGACCAGGCTGGCCTCAAACTCACAGAGATGCACCTACCTTTGTCTTCCAATTGCTGGGAATAAAGCAAGGCTGGAAGAAGGAATCTTAAATGAGAAAATGGTCCAGCCCATTGTGGATATGGCTATCCCTGGTCACATGGTTCTGGGTTGTATGAGAAAGTAGACCCAACAAGACATGAGTAGCAAGCATGTAAGCAGTATTTATCCATGGCTTCTTCATTAGTTACTGCCTCCAGGTTTCTGCCTTGAGTTTCTGCCTTTACTTCCATGGATGATGAATTACAAGCTCTATTGTAGAATAAACACCTCTCCCCCCTCCAAATTGCTTTTAGTCATAGTGTTTTATAGAACTGAGTATGGTGATGCACACCTGCAATTTCAGTACTCATGAGATCACATCAGAAGGATCAGAAGTTCAAGGCCATTCATGACTTCATGTTCAGTTGGAGGACAGCCTGGGATAGCTGAGACCATATTTCAAAAATCAAACAAAATAATACAACAGCAACCACAACAAAGGAAGCCTTATCAAGGTCATCAAAAACAAGTTCTGAGAGCTTGTCACAACTAATAGAAACATAAGGAACATGATTATAAAACACAATGTGAATGGAACTTTAGGACAGAGAAAAAGGGGATTAGTTAAAAATCAAGCCAATAATTTTAGACATGGATCAGGGGAGTGCCAGTGAGTCTGGGAAACAGGGAGGTCCCCAAGAGATATGCATAATACCCCAGAGAAGTGGAATGAGGCAAGATCTCCTGAGCAGATTGAGAACATCGGGGGAAGGGGAGAGGGAACCAGAAAAAAGAGAGGGGATAAGAGGAAGGGAGGAGAAGGCATGGGGGAGCAGGAAGGTTGAGTCGAGGTAAGAATAGAGGAGAACAGGTTGAGAGATACCATAATAGATGGAGTCATTATAGGCTTAAGAAGAGAGCTGACACTAGTGAGATTTCTGGAGATCTACAAGGATAACACCAACTGGTAAACTAAGCAATAGTGGAGAGATTATATTAATAGCCTTCCCTGATGATAAGGTTGATGACTACCTTATATGCCATCCTAGAACTTTCATCCAGTGACTAATGGAAACAGAGACAGATACCCATAGCTAAACACTGAACTGAATTCCTGGAACCCGTGACAGAGATGGAGAAGTGATGAGCAATGGCGTCAAGACTGTGCTGGTGAAACTCACAAAGACGGCTGACCAGACAAGGGGGAGCCCTTGAACCTCAGACTGATGGCTGAGAGGCCAACAGGGGACTGATCCAGACTCCATGAATGTAGTGTCAGTGAGAAGGCCTCAGAAATCTCTGGGGCCTTGGGTAGTAGACCAGTGTTTTCCATGAGGTGCGAATGAACTTTGGAAGCCCATTCCACATGGAGGGATGCTCTCTCATCCTGGAGACATGGGGAAGGGCCTAGGTCCTGCCCTGGATGAAATGACAGACTCTGGAGATCCCCCAAGGAGAGCCTCACCCACCCTGGGGAATGATGTGGGGATTGGGAAGGGGGCTGGAGACAGGCTGGTAGAGGGACAAGGGAGGGAGAGGTGGGAGAGGGAGCTTGATTTTTAAAAACTCAAGCCAATATAAATGAAATTCAAATCTTAATTATCAATAAAAGATCAATATTAGTCATCTTATTCTGATAAGCGTAATATACTAATATAAGTTGTTTATAATATGGGTAATGGGGTAAAAGTTTAGATGAAACCTATATTAACTTGGAAACTTGTAAAAATCAGTATTAAGTGCTATTTTCATTAATTAAATGTGGCTGGGGTGGAAAGGTTACATAAAGAGGTGACTAATGTGTTTTTAGAGAGGTAGGGATCCAGAATAATATCTTGAAATGAGGGCAAAAGTAGAATTTTTAAACCTTAGAATAATTTTGTGGGGTTAACTTAAAAAATCTGTGAGTTGTCATTTGACTGAATGTTCTAGGCAGTCGTGAAACTGGCTTACTTCTTCCTCATTAAACCAATTTAGAAAAAGCACTTCTGCTTTTCTAAACTCAGGGGAGCAGTCTCAGAGTTCTGTGGCTCATTGTCAATGGTGTTAGTGTCGAGTCCCTGCTCTTCAAAGGAATGATGAGATTATTTCCAACCCGCATTTATTATCTCAGTTGAAAGAAAACAGTACCTTTTGTATCTTACAGAGAGCCCAGGGAAAGCAGAAGCATTGAATAGGGTGGGATGCACACCCTCCTCCCCAGTAATGCTCCCCCTACCCAGCAGTGTGCTGACCCAGCAGGCTTCAGAGCCTGGACTCAGCCTGGATTGAGGCCTGGAGAGTAGCTTCAACAGGGTGCTGTGGGCAAGAATGCAGGGTGCCACATCTCCTCAAGCTGGATGCTCTTGAAATAGCTGGATGTCATCAAACACACAGGAGGGTTAATATGAAAAAGAGTTCATGAAGGGAAAATTTTAATATGCAGGAGTACATATATAAAAATAAAGCTACTGTTTCTGATGAGAACACTGAAAAGAGGCCCCAAAATAGACTCCTTTTATATCCATATCGAAAACCCAAAGTTTCACTGTTTTCCATGCTATGAAGACTTCTGTCTTGAAGTGACAGTGGCTGGCTTTTTGTCCATTCCAATAAGCTACACTACAGCTTCAGTAGCACATCTTTCAGCAAATAGGATAGAGATGCCATGAAAGAGCAACTCATGCCAGTGTTCAGATGCCTAGCCACTGTTTCTGGATGCAGGTAAAATGGAGAGCAGACTGCAATGGTTAGCAAAGGATACAAACTGTGCAGTGAACTAGCCAGGATTTTAGTCAGAGGACCAACCATTGCTGAGGGCTTCTACGTTTGTCCGTCTTCCATTGCTGTTACAGAATAGATGATTTGGGTAACTCTATAAAGAAGAGACATCTATTTAGCTCACAGTTCAGAAAGTTCAAGTTTGTGGTGCTGACGTCAGTTTGACTTTGGCACATGGCAGGTAGCATCACAGCTGAAGCTCAAGTGAAAACGGGACACCACATGGCAGGAAAAGGAGCCATAATACAAGCACAACTTTCTTGTGAGAACTAACCGGAATTCCGTGGGCTTAGTGTATTCCATCTGAGACCAGGGCCTCTACTGACTTAATTGCATCCTGTAGGCTCATTAATCACCCTCAACAGCAGCACACTCAGGACCAGGCTTCCAACATATGAGCCTTTGGAGATGCACTCAAACCACAGGCAAACCCTAACAATCTCTCAGCCTCAGTTCCTTCATGGAAAATGAGAGCTCTGAGGTTTTCTTGGGAGACTCAGTGATGTATCAGAGATGTTTAGCATAAATTCTGTTCTTCAGACCTCCCCACTCCACTTGCTATAAATTCACCTGTATCCCTTAGTTGGGCATTTGAAGTCTTAATGATGCATAAATTTCACTTTTCCTCAGTATATAAAATCCCAAATGAAGAAATTTCCATTTTATTCATTTTTTCAGCTGTCATCCTTCTGCTTTTTTAGAAAGTGTTAGAGATAGCTGACACCACAAAGGAATTTTTGTTAATTTGCAAATGTCAACTGAAAATCCTTCAAGTGTCTTCATCAATAGACAAGATGCCAATGAGCTCACCTAGAAGAAGGGTCAAGCAGTCATATAATGAAGCTCACCAGTTTATGAAGACAGTTTAATATCACATATAAAAATAACAACTTCCTCCATCTCACATTTATCAAGTGCTTGCTCCGTGGCAGCTTCTGCACTGACTTTGCTTTCATCATCTTGTTGGCTCTCAAGCATTGCTACAAGCTGAGTGTGACATCTGTACCCACTTCCTAAGAGGAAATGGGGGTGTCAAGGAGGGTCAGTAACTACCTCCAGATCAGATGGCTCTACACTAACAAACAGGGCAGAAATCTGGGTCACTCCACTGTCGAAGCCACTTCTTTTTCTTGTCCTCTGTGTAGCCAGAGCTAGCTAAAGACCTTCAAGAACTCACTAGCAGAAGCCTCTAACAGTTGAAGCCTGAAAGGCCAGCCGTACTGCAGGTGTTTGACTTCAAGAAAGGAAATGAAATGATCAATTCATTTCACTTTAAGCAGATCAAATTCATATGCTGTGGCTCTCTGGCCTGCCCTTCTGTCTCCCACCCTCCCCAACTAGTCCTTAGTGCTGTTAGAAACTTCTGGAGAGAAATCACTCCCTCCTAATCCACCTCACTGGTTGAATTGCCTTGAGTAAGGTGCAATCTTTAATCTTTCTGGCCTCAGTTCCAACTCTAAATTAGAAAGGAAGTTTCCATCTCTTATATATACATCTATTTTTTCTTTTATTATTAAAATAATTGTGTTTTTCTTAATCTACACTAAATGACTCTATTTCACATGTCAAGCATTGGGTTTTGAACCCCTGAAAGCACCCCCTAGATCCTCTATATTCTGCCTTTCTCTTTGGCTGCCATACCAAGAAGCTGGTAATTTATGTAATTTCTTTCTTCATTCCTAGTATCCAAGCCATTACTGAAGTTGATGTACTATACCTTCAAAGAGATACCATGAACCTCTGTCCCACCTTTCACACCTAAGCCTTCATCTTCAGCAGTAACTGCTACTACTTTCTGCTCCTCCCACCTCTCACAACCTGCAGAGCTGACCATGAGTATTTGCATTCCAACAGCTAGAATCATTTAAAAACACAAATCAAGCCATGCCAACACTTTTTTACAAACACATGAATTGCCCATCCTTGCTGTGACTGAAGACCAAATTCCCACGGACTGAAAACCTATCCCAACAGAGCAGCCTTGCTACCCTCACGTGCTTTCTGCCTGTCCCATGTTCATGACCTGGTCCTGCCAGCTTTTTTGCTTGCTCTTCAGCAGGCTGGTGTTTCCGAGCCATGGGAATTTCTCCCACTCTATCCTCTGCCTAGAGTATTCTGGCTTTAGATGTCTATTTGGCCACCTTCTACAGTTCTGAAGAAGGGCATTGGCCTAAGGTGCTTCTCATTTTTGTACTACCCAAGTTTGTTCAAAGGTCATAATGAAATCACTGGTGCCCCCACTGTGTTTAAGAGCTCTTGTTGGGCTCTTTGTTACAAAGGATCCTACCTACAGCCCTAGGCCACAAACATCACACATTCTGTACTCAATCACTACTTCTAAACTCAGATGATTTTCCGAGGGGGTTGTGGGTTTGGACTAGAATGAAATTCACATTATAGGCTATTTTTTTTGACTGGTTGAGATATATACTTTAAACCCTTTGTTTGTACTCTTTATTAGCCATTACAGATGGGTTATATACCTATATGCTAGTAGGTGTTGTTGAGTTAAATATGTGTTGTTGGAAGAAGAAATTGGAATATAGAATTAGGAAATGCAGCCCCTTCTAATGGAAATCTTGCCCTGAAGTTATGCTGAGTAAGCATGCTATTGAACCATATGCTTGTAGCCACTTGTAAGGTGTTTCTTCACTGACTCAACTCTTTGACTTGTCCTTCAGTCCTCCTAACTCATCCCTCTCTTTTACCCAGTTGTGTCCTAAAAATCACATTGCTAAGCAGTCCTATCTTTGTCCTTGCCTGATGTTCTGTTTTCTAGAAGACTTGGATCCAGTTGTCCCTCTTTTCTCAACATGGCCCACCTTGACTACTCTCTTTGATACTGCAGAATGCTCATTGCATTCCTGGTCTCCCTGAATAAATTGTGTTTTTATTCATTTATTATTACATTTAACACATTTTTTGCTTTTTTAGAGACAGGACTTCTCTGTATAGCTTTGGAGCCTGTCCTGGAACTCACTCTGTAGACCAGACTGGCCTTGAACTCAAAGAGTGCTTGGGAAACAGAGGCAGACTGGATCTCTGAGTTAGTGAGTTAGTGAGTTCAAGGACAGCCAGGAAAATACTGTCTAGAAAAAAATTTAAAAGAATAATGGTATCATCCTGAATTCTATGTGTTGGGGCTATAGTGATATGGTGGGGTTGGCTCATCACTGCTTTGTAAGCCCTAGAGCCTCCACTCAAGATTTGCTGTTAGGGTAACTCAGTGATTAAAGGATAACAATACCTAGATGAATTTTTAATCCTATAATCTGTAGACTAATGCCAGGTAGTGACTGGAAACACACCTAGGTTGTCAGTAGAAGAGACTTCACATGGAAGATTCTCCATGTGGGCTGGTTTGTGGTCCCTTAAAACATGGCTAGGTTCAGCCAGCATTCTCAAAAGAAAAAAATTAAATACTTGGAAGTCATCAGTCCTTTGTGAGTGCATGACAGAAAACACACAGGTCACTTGTGCCAGATGCTTGGGAAGAGAGAAGAGACTGACCACAACTTTTGATGGGATAAGTGCTATAGTGCATATAGGGGTATCACTATCCCAAGTAGCCTAGAAGTCAGGAAAGCACATCCGTAATGGAATCCTGGAACAGACAAAGAATACTGGGTAAAAATAAAGAGATCCAAATAAAGTACAGACTTAGTTTCATAGTAATCTATCAACATCAGTACATTAATTGTGACGAACCAAGCATGCTAATATAAGGTGATACAAGGGAAACAGAATCTTGCTGTGCTATCTCTATAACTGCTCTACAAACAAAACCCATGATCCTACCATTCAGAGTAAAAGCAAAACCTTCCTAACAGCTTGTATGAGCCAATAGTCTGTCACACCCTATTTCCCTGTCTCTCCTATTGTACATATAGCATAGTTTCCACGAGTAACTTGTCTTCCATTTCTAATAACATCTGCTTACAATTTCTGAAATACACATTTAGTTTCACACAAATTCATGTAATTCCCCAGTTGATTGATTTTTTTTAGCTTATTAGCAGGTACGCTTAAGAAGGTGGGGACAAATAATAAGATAAAGATACATTAACATTTTCCTAATGATTAAGATTTATCAGTGTAACTGTGTTACATTGGGTGTAACCAGAATCTAATTTAGCCTTTCCAATAATGCTTGTAAACAGATTTCAAGAGGGGAAAAAGGCTATCCATAAGATGCTTCCATGGGGATGATTTTAAAATTAAGATCTAGAGTCACTTATTCCACACATTAGTATTTTCTACCAGCAAAGATCTAGTTCACCCTGAACTTTGCTGTAAAAGGCACACTGCTATCTTTACATAGAGTACATTGCAGTAATAAGGCATAAGGTATTCTGTAGTTTGTAAATATACTCTTTTCCCCATATATTTTATTTAACTTTTTATGCATGTCACTTTCAGTTCCCTCTCCCTTCCCTCCTCCCCTACCCCCCAACCCTGCCAATCCATCACCCCCACTCAACCCCCCTCTGCTCCCCAGGAAGGGCAAGGGCCTCCATGAGGAATTTTCAGAGTCTGTCACATCATCCCTGGAAGGGCGCGGGTTCTTACCCATGTGTCCAGGCTGAGAGAGCATCCCTCCACATGGTATGGGTTCCCAGAGTCTTCTGTATGCCAGGAATAAATATTGCTCCACTCTCCCAGGTCCCACAGATTGCCAAGGCCTCCTCTCTGTCACCCAGGTTCAGTGGGAGGGTGTCTGGATCAGTCCCATGCTGGCCCCTCAGTCATCAGTCTGGGGTCCATGTGTTCTCCCTTGTTTAGGTCAGCTGCCTCTGTGCGTTTGCCAGCCCGATCTCGATTCCTTTGGTCATCACTCTTCTTTGCAACTGGGTTCCAGGAGTTCAATTTGGTTCACAGCTGTGGATGTCTGCCTCTGCCTCCATCAGCCATTGGATGAGAGTTCTAGGATGGCATATAAGGTAGTCATCATTCTCATTATCACGGGAGAGCATTTAAGGTAGCCTTAATGCCAGTTGGTGTCATTCTTATAGATATGTGAAGATCTCACTAGTGCCCGATCTCTCCTCCAGCTTATACTGGCTCCCTCTTTTCTGATATCTCCCACCCTTTTCTCCTCTATTCTTACCCTGGCTGAACCTTCCTGCTCTCCCATGTCCTCCTCTCCCCTCCTATTTCTCCCATCTCTTTCTACCCTCTCCTTCCCCCCCAATCCAATTAGGAGATCACAGCCCCTAACCCTTCTCTGAGTTACCATGCATATCTCTCTTAGGGTCCTCCCTGCACCCCAGACTCTCTGGCTGTGGGGTTGTGGGCTGGAAATGCTCTGCTCCATGTCTAAAATTCATATATGAGTGAGTACATACCATGCTTGTCTTTTTGTGACTGGGTTACCTCACTCAGGATGGTTTCTTCCAGTGCCATCTATTTGCCTGTAAATTTCAAGATTCCATTTTTTTCTGCTGAGTAGTATTCCATTGTGTAAATGTACCACATTTTCTCTATCCACTCTTCAGTTGAGGGGTATCTAGGTTCTTTCCAGGTTCTGGCAATTACAAGTAAATGCACTCTTAAGTTTAATTTCACTTTTAAAACTTATTTCAGTGCAGGTACTAGAATATCTAAGGTTTCATATACAGGCTCCATTATATTCTCTTGGGCAATGCTGGTCTAATAGACTTGCCTTGCCTTTACCATTTGCAGCCTCCTCCAAGATTGATTTGTATTTGTGGATTCCTGGGAATTTCCCTAGTGCCAGGTTTCTCATTAATCCCATAATGGCTCCCTCTATCAAGGTATCTCTTTCCTTGCTCTCCTTCCCTGTTCGTCCCCCAACTTGACCTTCCAGACCCCTCATGTTCTCCTCCCCCCTCTCCTTTCCCCTCCTCTTTCTCCTACCTTCCTCTTTCCTCCCCGTGCCCCCCCCCCGCTCCCAATTTACTCAGGAGATCTTGTCCCTTTTCCCTACTCAGCCGGGAGTGTCTATTTATGTCTCTCTTAGGGTTCTCCTTGTTTCTGGGGTTGTAGGTTATAGGCTGGTTATCCTTTACTCTATGTCTAATATCCACTTATGAGTGAGTACATATTATGATTTTCTTTTCTGTGTCTGGGTTACCTCACTCAGGATGGTTTCTTCTAGTTCCATCCATTTGCCTGCAAATTTCAAGATGTCATTTTTTTTTCTTATCGCTGAGTATTACTCCATTATGTGTGTGGATCACATTTTCTTCATCCACTCTTCAGGCTGCTTCCAGATTCTGGCTATTACAAATATGCTGCTATGAACACAGTTGAACAGAGGTCCTTGTGGCATGAATGTTCATCTTTTGGGTCTATGCCTAAGGGCAGAATTGCTGGGTCTTGAGGTAGATCAATTCCTGAGAAATTACCATACTGATTCCCAAAGTGGCCATACAAGTTGGCATTCCCACCAGCAATGGAGAAGAGTTCCCCTTTCTTCACATCCTCTCCAGCATAAGGCGTCATTGATATTTTCCATTTTAGTCATTCTGACAGCTGTAGAATGATATCTCAGAGTTGTTTTGATTTGCATTTTCCTGATGGTTAAGGATCTAAGCCATAGTGGACAAGCTACCTTAATGTCCTTCCCCTATAATGAGATTGATGACTACCTTAAATGCCATCATAGAGCCTTCATCCAGTAGCTGATGGAAGCAGAAGCAGAGATCCACAACTAAGCACTGAGCTAAACTTGTGGAATCCAGTTGCAGAGAGGGAGGAGTGATGAGCAAAGGGGTCAAGACCATGCTGGAGAAACCCACAGAAACAGCTGACCTGAGCTAGTGGGAGCTAGAAATTCCAGACTGACAGCTGGGGAACCTGCATAGGACTGAAATAGGTCTCCTGAATGTGGGTGTCAGTTAGGGGTCCTGGGCAGTCTATGGGGCCACTGGCAGTGAAACAAGTATTTATCCCAAGTGCATGAACTGACTTTTTGGAGCCCATTTCTTATGGAGGAATAACTTGCTCAGCCTAGATACAGTCCTGCCCCAAATGATGTGACAGATTTGATGATCCCCATGGGAGGCCTCACCCTCTCTGAGGAGTGGATGGGGGGTGAGATGGGGAGATGGTGGGGCCAATGGGTAGGATGAGAGGAAGAGGGAACTGGGATTTGTATGAAAAATAAGGTTGTTTTTAATTTAAATTTAAAAATTAATAAAAAACATTATAGAAATAAATAATTTCTCAAAAACATTGATTTGTATAATCTACAATCTGGTTGCATTTTCTGTGCATGATCCTTTGTGGTTTTGAAAATATGTCATCTCATTGATCTGCTGCAGCAGCAGCAAATGCTGAAGAAGCAGCCGAGCTTAGATGAAGCATGCTGTGGCAAATTTGGATTTTAGAAACCTACAATGGTATTTTATTTCTATTTCTAATAGCTTTATTTAGCTTATTTTTAAATCTTAGTATAGTATAGGTAAAGAAGAAGTAAAAACACGGTTTCTTAATTTCAAATCCTTATTGTAAACTTCATAAATGAATAATTTGAACAATTAAACAATGGTTTGGAGGCTGAGAAGATGTTCAATAGAAGAGTGCTTCCCTAAGTATGTGCAAGATCCTAGGTTCAACCTCTATTTCTACAAATATAAAAATAAAATAAATAAGTTATCATCTACTTGAGAGGTACAGAATTCAACTTGGTCTCAGCAGCTAAATTCCCCAGTGATTATAGTGTGGCCATGGCATATAGTATACCCATGCTGCAAGGCTCAAGTTTGTACTGTGTTTATCCTGCAGTGCCTCTGGGGTAGATAAACAGACGAAGTGGTCAGGACCGGACAGAGCATGGGATTTACCTGCCAATCACATATCCTCGAAAGACAGGTATTAGCAGATGTCTAAGTCTGTGCTCTCAATGCCTAAGCAGACAGGACGCTTGAAGCCTGGAGTCAATTCAAGTGTGAAGACGTCAGTGTTTGTGGTCCTTGTGAGTAGCACTACATGTCCTCATGCCACAAGACAAACTGAGCAACACTTAACCCTGGAGATGGAGTGTAAGGAGCTCTGACAGGCCTGACTTGGAGTAAATCTTTTTTAACACTGTGTTGCTGACTATCTGGAGGCAATTAGTTGACCTTTCCTATGTCTGGCCTCTTAGTTCATGCTGATTAAACCTAAGTGGGTAGACTTTAATTACCATGAATTGAAATAGACATATGTAATGGTTTAAATCTTAAATGTCTCCAAAACCTTGCATTATAGACTTGGTCCCTAGCTGGTGGCCATATTGTAAGGTAGTGAAATTTTTAACAGGTAGGGCTGAGTGGAGAAGCTAGCTTTCTCCATCACATGTTCCCTGCAATGATGCTGTGCTTCTGACAAGTCCAGAGAAATGGGGCCAAGCAAACCCTAAAGCCAAAATAAGCCCTTCCTGTAAGTTGTCTCAGCAATTGTGGTGGTCTGAACGAGAATGGCCCCTGTAGGTTCATATACCTGACCCTTGGTCCCCTGTTTGTGTAACTGTATGGGAAGAATTAGAAGGTGTGACCTTGAAGGAATGTGTCATAGCTTTGAGGTTCCAAAAGAAAATTTCTAGGTCAAACTCTGAGTAGCGTAGATTCACATAAGAATCACACAAGTTTTTCTCAAACAGTACAGATGGGGAGGAGATCTCCAGAAAGATTACAGACCACAAATCAGATCTCACAGCCAAGGAACAAGGAACCTGGGACATTCATTCCTATTAGCTGAGGGTTTCATCTAGAGACTTTAATGTCCCTCCACATGGATGCACCTGCCAGAGGAAAATCACAGGCAGAACAGTGAGGTGCTAAACTCCAGTCACAAAACCATACATGCAGAAGGCAATGGTGAAAATATTAGAGAGGTTGAGGAGAGGTGAGTCAGACACCCCTGGTATCTTTTCTAGCTTGTGTTTTGTTGCAGTGATAAAACTCCAACCAAATGCAATTTAAGAGATGAAAGGGTTTATCTGGCTCACACATTCTGATAACAGTCCATCGTTGAGAGAAGTCAGGGTAGGAGCTCAAACAGGAGCTAAAGCAGGAAATAATACTGATTGCTAGCTTACTCAACTAACCCAGGACCACCTACTCAGATGTAGCACTACCTGCAGTGTACCGGACCATTCTTCATAAATCATTAATCAAGAAAATATCACACAGACATCCCACAAGCCAATCTAATGGAGGCAATTCCTCAGTTCACTCTTCTGGGTAGCACTAGTTTGTGTCATGTTGACTAGAACTATCCTGTACAGTGCCTGTCTCCTAAAGTGTGGACCTGTGCAGTTCCACCTAAGAGATTCTCTTGGGTCAAGTGAGGGTATAGGCTACAGAGGAGGAGGGTACCAAGCCAGGCTTTGTCATCAGAAATGGGGACTGAAATCTGGGAGATGGTTGGGGAGAAACAATATGGCGGCCCGAGGGTGAGACCTGGTGGACGAAGTTTGCATTTCCAAGGGAAGAAAGACAGCAGGCCTCTTTTCTGTGTACAGCAAGATGTGTGCATGAAGATAAGCCTATAGGACATGCACAAGTCAACAGCATGACTTCTGCCCATCAAAGCAAGCCAGGCCTCCAGATTGCACAGTTCCAAGGTCTCAGCAAAGGCTAATGGCTCCCTGTGAAGCAGTCAGACGTCTGCTTAATTAGTGTGTGAGAAATTAATGTTGTGGAAATGTGAAGGGTACAGGAGAACCACTCAGTTCATGTGTCAGACTCATTGTGAATTCTTTGCGTGCTGCCACTGCAAAGTGAGACTGAAAATTACCTGGAAATTGCTGACTGCTTCCCCTGGCCTCCACCTCAGTACCCCCTGCTGTTTTTCTACATGCTTCCTTCTGAATAACAAGGATGCTCTACTTAATAGCAAAGAATCACAGTTAATTTGGAGTCCAGCCTAAGAAAAATTTGGGTAATCTGATTTGAGCCCCTAAGGAACACAATTCCGGAATGAGACTAATTTGAAGACAAGGACCAAGCAATTTGGATGAACCAAAACAATCTTCAAAGTCAAGGACAATCTTTTAAGACTGCCCTTCTGACTTGCCAAGCTCAAGGCCTACATCAGTCAGATCATCCTGGCATCCAGGGTCATTGAATGATTTCCTGTCCTGGCCCAGCAGACCCATCACTCACGTTCCAGTGACAAGGACAAGCAATAGAGCCAATTCATTAGGTAATGAAGTAGGGGGCAGCCCAGCCAATCATGTTCACAACTGACTAAGGTGGCAACCCTTGAAACAACTTTGTCTGTAGCAAGTGACCTCCCAGACATCATCTGACACTGAACATACATGATGTAAATAACACTCCAAGTAAGTGGTTCTTATGATATACACACAGACTTCCCCTGGCCTTCTTCACTCATAGCAAAATACACAGAAGGGATCAATATTTATCCATAGTGAAAGTTGTTCAGAATAGCTCATTTGCTTGGATGGAAATTAAAGTCTTGCCTTTATTAGTAATCATATTCCCATTCTAAAGATAGGAGATGAAACACAGCTGGCCAACAACCAACATTCTCATGAAAGCAAAAATTGTAACAAGCCAACAAGGCACAAGCCCCTGCTTTAACATATCTCTTCCAGCCTGAGGAAAAAACGGGAGGATTCTATTGGACTCTCCCTTGATTATTAATATGCATTCTTAATTTCCCTGAATTCTTCCCCGTTTGGTATGATCCAGTGATTGGATGAGTTAGCTGACTAGTTGTTCTGACTTTGAAGGTGTGAGATGCATGATGTGGGAGACCACTGGGAACAAGAGTATGTGCTGTGTACTTCCCAGCTGAAGAAATGTGGCTCCATAATCCATGTCGGAAATATTAAGTTGTGGCTGGTAACCGGCTCATAAAAAATAACCTGCCCAAGAGAGAGAGGAGTGATGAGCAAAGGGGTCAAGACCAGGTTGGAGAAACCCACAAAAGCTGACCTGAACAAGGGATTGCTCATGGACCCCAGACTGATAGTTGGGAAACCAGCATAGGACTGTTCCAGACCCCCTGAACGCGGCTGACAGTTTGGAGGTCTGGTTATTCTATGGGGCCTCTAGTAGTGGATCAATATTTATCCCTAGTATATGAATGGATTTTGGGAGCCCAATCCACATAGAGAGATACTCTCTCAGCCTAGACACACGGGGGAGGGTCTAGGCCCTGCTCCAAATGATATGACGGACTTTGAAGATCCCCCATGGAAGGCCTCACCCTCCTCCTTGGAGAGCAGAAAGGGGAAGGGGTAGGGGGTCTGTCGGTAGGGGCAGGGAGAGGAGGAAGAGAGAACTTGGATTGACACATAAAAGAAGCTTGTTTCTAATTTAAATTTTTAAAAAAGGATAAAAAAATAAATAAAAAATAACCTGCCCATCTCCATGAGATTGTACCAGATGTATTCCCGTTTTCTGAAACCTCTTTAAACTCTGAATTAGTTTGTTCTATTTTTAAGTTTATTTTGTATTTTTAGTTTTAGTTTTTTGTAGATTTCTTTTTCATTCTCCAGGTTATGTTAATATATCAAATTTAAGAGTACCTAGGTTATATGTTGATTTGGCAGTATGAGGTGTGTGTGTGTGTGTGTGTGTGTGTGTGTGTGTGTGTGTGTACATGTTCATGAGTGTGTGTGCATTTGTGTGCTGGTGGAGGCCAGATGTCAGCAGTGTGAACTTTCCTCAATCAACCTCCATCTCTTATTTCGATACAGGTCTCTCACTGAAATCGGTGCCTATGGATTCTGCTGGATTGTCAAGCCAGCACACCCCAGTGATGCTCCTGTGTCTGCTCCTCCAGAGCTGAGATTACAGGCTACCACCAGCTTTTTATATGGATGCTGGAGATCTGAACTCATAAATTCATGATGCTGCAGCAAGCACTTTCCCAAACCATCTTTCAAGTCTTGGAGTGCATTTCTTGCTTTTAGATGTTGATGAAAAGGTATCAATTTGAAAATAAGAAAACAAGACAAGGGAAGTTGGCACACAACTCAGGGAGGTTAAGAATGTCTTGCAAATGACAAGATATTTCACTGGGCTGGTTCTCCTTTCCAGTCTCCATTAACTTCAAACCACTGGCAGCTTGCTAAAACCTGAAGAGGGTCTCTTTCTCATACCCTTAAGCCCATCAGCTAGCATTTAAGGTAAAATGTTCATGTCATAATTTCAACCTGTATCTCTATCAGCTTCTGTCACTATTTATTTAGTTGCATGTGTGTGTGTGTGTGTGTGTGTGTGTGTGTGTGTGATTTGTTTTGGGTTCATATGTTTAAAGTATTTTAATTGTTTTTATTACTTATAATTATCTGGCAATTTTTATTTTCATTTTCACCCAATGGCTGTCTAAAAGCACCTTCCAGATCCAGACCAAGATGAAAGTATTTTTGTTTTGTTATTATGTTACTAAATCCTAATTTTCATATAGTAGATGAGAAAATAACTATAATTCTGATTTTCTTGCCTGTTTTATGGTCACTCGAAGAGGTTTGATCCTCATTCTTAGGCTGTGCATTTGACATGATCATTAGGTGACCCTTGTCAGTCACTATAGTTAACAATTTTACATCTGCTTTACATTGCAGATGTCCCTCAAGAACTCCCTCCAGCTCTCCTCACACCTGTGTTTTTGTGTTCTTGCAACTGAACTTCATCTCTTAGCCCACTGATGTGGCCTCTGCTGTCTGGTTAATGGTCTTTATCATGAATTACAGATGATCTGCTGTCAAGATTAATTTTGTCCTCTGTTTGGTAGATGCATGCAAGCCTACAGTGTCGCATATAACTTTATCTGTGTCTTCACTAGCAGAATAAAGCTGGGACTTCCTTTCAGAGGATGATTTCCACCCATTGTCGAAATGACAGTTATGTTTAATTTTATTTCTATCATTTGATAAGTTCTAATTTTATAGCTTAAAATTATTTCCATATGGCTTGTTTTCATTATAATTTATTTCTAATTATAAAATGATTTGTGTTTTCATTTCAGTATTGTAACTTCATAAACATGACTCTTCATAATGTTTTTAATTATCAAATTTTTAGGAAGCAATTCACAATTGCCAGCTATTAACAATATCATTAACATATCCCTTCTTTCCAGTTTGATCTTCCTGGCCGTCTATCTCATTTAATTGATTGCAGTCTCTTTCAATTGTTCATAATACTTGTGCTTGTAGTTTTCAATATTCTTGGGTTTCCCCTACACACAGTTAAATATGGGTGGGGACACACACACACACACACACACACACACACACACCTCAGTCTTTTTCTCCTTCTCCTTAGTTACTTTAATCATAATAGCATTTAATTGTCAGATTATATGACATCTCCATTCCATTCCTTCTGTTATACATTTCTCATCTTTGTTTTGTTTTTATTTCCACACATATATGAAGTTTATTTTCATAAACTTTTTTAATCTCTTCCTTATCTCCCTAGTGGTTGACATTTTTCATTCAATGGGTCTTTCAAAAATAACTCAGAGGGATAAAAAATCTTCCTAGAGTTGTCATGGCATGAGTGTGTCTCTGTACTACTATGTAACAATGTGCTCAGGTTCAAGGTGTGACTCACAGGAGCCCCTTATCTATCCCCCATGGTCATGTGATCTTCTCACATTGCATTCCTGGGAGGATCCCAGTCCTGGTTGACCTCTGACCTTCCTCTATGGTTTCCCATGCTCATGAGGTGCCCCAGAAGGTACATCCTCTACTTCAAAGGCTCAGTGAGTCCATGATATGTTCTCTTTAATTCTCATTATCACAACATGGGCCTTTTCAATATAAAATTGAGTCTTAGGATTTTTATGTTTTTTTAAATTGTTGTTTAATTATGTTTTTTTAATTAGGATGATGGTCTCTAAGCCAAACTGGCCTCCTACTCACTGCATAACTTTGGATGAGCTTTTAATAATCCTGCTGCATCTCAAGTCTTGGAATTACAGAACTGAGCCCAGTTTATATATTGTAAGAATCAAACCCAGGCCTTTATGCATGCTTGGCAAGGGTTGAACACCCAAGCTGTATGTCTAGTTCCAGCCAATCCCTTTTGATTTGTTTGTTTCTGGAAGCTTTGTTTACACCTTGGCTTTAAATGTTCCCGTTGTTTCACAATGCTGTATTTCTTCATAGACTCTGCTTCTGCTGTTGGCATTTTTTTCTGCATCTTAAGCTGCTGCTACTTAGAACTGTTTAGCACTTTTTAACACTTTCCATGGTTTTGTTTGGTCTTCCTGCCTTCTAAGCCTGGCTTCATGGCCTCCAATTCCAGCTCCTCCCAAGGCTCATCTCTCTTTCACAGCTTCTTCTTTCTGCTGCCTTACTCCTCTCTACAGCTCCCACTCCTCTCTTCCAGGAATCTCTCCTCCCTGCTACTAGCATTTTCTTTCCCATTTCCTGTAGCTAGAGCCCAGCCATTGTGTTCCTGCTGCATATGGATGGAGTCTTCAAGTTTCATTTTAATTTGTTTTGTTTTGTGTCTATACAAATACATTAGCTTCAATTGTCTTTCCCTTGACACTTTTTCCTGTGCATTTTCATCATTTTTAGTTTTGTTTTTACCCATTCCGCCCCCATTCTTTGTTTCTATCATTTGATTTACAAATGCTGCACAGTTTTGCTGTGATGACTCATTTCTGAGGCAACTAATTTTTTCCAGGCCATTTGTCAGAAAACCGTTGAGATATGGAAAATCACAGAACCACCCCCAACCAACTACAACTGTAGTTGTCCTTGTACCCAAGATTTTGCATGCATTTGTTGACTGTGCTTCTCACAGGTCATTGTGGGGCAGCTGGGTGGCAAATACAGTCTCTGTCCAGCTGCTTCCTGAAAGTTTAACCCTCATTCAGCAGCCCCTACGTGGTTCCCTGGGATCAAACTGGGCTCTGAGGATTCCTGCAATTAGCAATACACTGGAACAACACAGAGATTTGAGCTCTGAATCTCAAATTGAGTTTCAAAGAAATGTACATTTCTCTCTGGTTTTGAAGCCTTCAGCTGAGCATTCCCCTGCGGCAGTCCCCTTCCTGTGCCTGTGTTGCTGTCTCTCTCAGTAGTCCTTCCAGACACTAGGAACCTGGAAAGGGCAGGTTTCTCTGGATTTGCAGAGAGTGAAGTTGTTTGTTTGTTTATGTATGTATTTATTTGGCCATTCTGCTTCAGCTTGCTGCTTTTTAATTTTTTTTAATTCCCACCAACGAAACAGGAAATGCAGAGTTCATGGCCTTATCTTAAAAATTAAGAGCCCCTCCCTCCCTGCCTCCTTTGTTAGGAGCTCTGCAAGCATCTTCTGCCAGTCTGTCTCCATATGGTGATTATGCCTAGTAATTTTATCCAGCCCAAATCATCAAGTCAAATGTTGTCAAATCCATCAAGCTTTCCTCCTATAGTGTGTGCTTTTATTATCTTCTTTAAATGTCTTTCTTTATCTACTATTCAGAGCTACCCTGCTGTGCCAACATCGACTCACATCCCTCAGTACTCTCTTTGCACAAGGGTCTTATCTGTTTCCTGAACTGTGGGCTCTGGAGATAGGAATTTAATGCATCTGACACACTTCCTGTGAGAAGCCCTGTCTCCCAGATTGCCACACTTTCTCACATCTTTACTGCTCACGCTGACTTCAGCCACAGGCTGGAGTATGGATGACCACACAGACTCCCCTCCCCACCTCTGCTCCCTCTCACCTCAGGGTGTCATGCTGTGGGTGATAAAAGGCTCCTATTTTCCTCCAAGTAAAAACAGAAATAGTAGATTCTGGGCTCCACATGTCCTGGGCTTGCATCAGCCTCCTCCACAGCTTTCCAGTCACTCTGGTCACCACCTCAGAGTGGTTGGAATATGCAGACAGGATCTATGTCAGAGTCTTTTAACAGGCTGCTCCTGATTTCTGGGAAATTCTATCCTCACATACCTATCTGATTCCCTATATCCTTTAGCTTTTATATAATGGCACTTTCCTAATGTGGACTGCCCTAGTGCCTGTATTTCAATTTCCCTGCCTTTTCCGCTGTTGAAATTGCTCCCCCTTCCACTGCTGTATTTTATAATTTCCCTCATAGCAGTTGTCATCTTTCAGCCCACTTAACAATCTACTTTGTCTATGTGGTTGCTGCCTCATTTCTCTGAATCTAAACAATTGCTTCGTGACCACAGAGGTGTTTGTGTTGTTCAACAGTGTGTCCTAACTCTAAAGCACTGTCCGGCACATAGGAGACCCTTAATATACATTTGTTAAATAACTAATGAACAGTTCAATGAAATAACACAAAGAGGGACATACTGATGAGATTTCATCGAATCTATTCTCATAGCGGTTGGAAATTAAAATACCATAGTCAAATATTAATGGGAGATAATGCAATTTTTGAATTCTTATCAATACAACCCATTTTTTTCTGAGTCATCCACCTGTTCCTATATGTTCTACTGGTATGTCAAAGAATATCATCTACTTCCTGAGGTCACGGTGAACATATTCCATGTATCCACCATGGGAGCAAGGTTTCTGAATAAGTTGTGAATGTGTGTTCCCCTGAACCCATTATTATGCAAGGTCTCCTGCCTTTGCCTACTGATTCACTCATTCGTTCTATGTTCTAAATATTACAGATTAAATGTTGTCCTCTAAATTTAAACGTGTTTTCGTTCCTATATGATTTGAGCAATTAAAGTATCTGTCATGGTGAAAATCACTGATAGTATACAGCTCTTGCACAGCAGGCTCCTCCCTCCTGGGGTTCCTCCTATGGGTGTGGCTGGATGCTGGAGGCCCTGATCCCAGTTCTTTCCTATTGTATTTTTTCTCCAAGAGCACCGTCCTAACTGGAGTGGAGGAAAAACTTGAGTTAAAAAATATGGTATTAGGAATGCACTTTAGGAGATTTGGTCCACCCAGCAGGCCCTGAGTCTAGATTAGTGAGCTGTGACCTCAGGCAAAACATGGTTGTTTAGGGCAAAACAATTAAAAACTAAATGTTTCACCATTTTTACCTCATCATGTAATAAAATAAGTATTCAAGAAGCTTTTTAAAAATTGACATCTTCTATTTCGATTTAGAAAGTCAGGAAAGGAAAAAGACAGTTGAGGGCATGTGATGGGGAAGGGGAGAGAAACAAGAGACAGGTTTTTTTTCTACCAGGGTAAGGGGATCTCCCTCACCCAGTTTGCTGGGTTCTCAGCCTGACAGCTTCAGAGAAGGAAAGAAGAGAGGGAAGAAAGACACAGATCAACTGTAAGACATGGCTTCCAAAAGAAATTAGAGTGCTGTGCATGGTTACAGGCTGTCTTTTGGTGCTGATGCTGTTTCCAAATGGTGATGGGGCTACATCATTACTGTACTATCACTCCTGCTTCTTGGAACAAGTCTTAGTTATTGTTCTAGTGCTGTAAAGAGACACCATGGCTAAGGCAACTCCTATAAAAGAAAGCATTTAACTGGGACTTGCTTACAGTTTCAGAGGCAGGGAGCAGATAAGCATAATGCTATAGAAGTAGCTGAGAGCTTTGTATCCTGATTCACAGGTAGCAGGCAGAGAGAAACATTGGGCCTGGTGTGGGATTTTTAAATCTCAAAACCCATCCCCAGTGACACACTTCCTCCAAAAATGTCCTACCTACTTCAACAAGAGCATACCTCCTCATCCTTCTAATCCTTCTCAACTAGTGTCACTCCTTGGTGACTAAGAATTTAAATGAGGGAGCACATGGGAGCGACTGTCATTCAAACTGTCACAAAACCTAACCAATTTCCTTAGGGTTTTATATTCTTGCAGATACATCCTGGATTCAATGTCACCATTAAACACATATATGGTAAGCAAGTGTGATGACCACCAGATATCCTTAGCCAATCCTTCTGAGCCCAGACAAGGACATTGTGAAACTATAACAATGGCTTCAGATACTGAATGGTAAATGAGGATCTATTTCAAAAGTCTGTTATAGAAATTTTTTGTGATAGCTTTGGCTGGATCAAATGACAGTAACATACGTGTGTGTGTATGTGTGTGTGTGTGTGTGTGTGTGTGTGTGTATTAGTCCATTATACTGGAAAATTATAAAGAAGAGAAAATTATGTCAAATTTTATAAGCTATAAGTCAAAACAACTGGGAAGCAAACCCAAACAATTGGGGAACAAAAATATCAGCTCTGGTGGGGGAAGGGCAAGCCTCTGGCTGTGTCACAGGATGGTAGAAGATATTATATTGTTAGTGCCTGCAAAGAGAGATCATAAGTTGAAAGGCAAGGCTAGAAATGACCTCTGGCTAGTACTTCTTCAAAGGCATACCCCTTATCACCATCAGGCTGGGAACCAATCTTCAGGCAAACCAAGCAGGTCTCCTGTGTTTTCAGCAGGCCTCATCCTGTGACAAGGTGGCAGCATGTCTGCCCATTATGAGGCCTTACTGCATCCCTCTAGTCCATGTGGCATTTGTCTACAGTAGCCTTACTGTCCTGGAACTGTCCAACAGGAAGCAATCTCCCTGCTCTAAGCATCTGGTTGCTCACTCACTAAGCTTGCTTTCCATTGTCATTTTGTCCTATTCTGCTCAGGTCATTCATCTATTCCTTTTATTTATTCCCTGACTTTTCTGGAATTCTCAGGGAGCACTGATCTTTCAAAGACCTGTTGTCATAGACTCCTCCTCTCTGGCTTTTATGGGACTAGTCTTCCTGATTTACAAGTCCCAATATAGATCTAAGACTTTGAAACAAAGTCTCTGTCACCTTCTGTTTCTCATGGAAGTGATTCTTTATGCACACTCCATCAAGGTAATCATGGGGAAAACAGAAGGACATCTTCAGTCAGTCCTCCCCCAAAGTCCTAACTGTGTCATGCTCTTCTGAGGGCACTGGAAATAGCTGAATAAGAGTAAGGGCAGGCCACACTCAATGTGGGCCATGAATATGCTGTTTATGCAGGTTCTAATGAGAAGCAGATACTGCCATCATCTTGAATTCTTCTTAGTAAATCAATTCATAGGGTTTTTTACAGAGATAAGTGAGGTCCTGAAGAGGACATTAGTCTCCCTGTTTTTCCTCAAGTCTTAGGTTCTCCAGAATTCCATATAGTTCACAGACACCACAAATGAGAACATAAAAACAATCCCAGAGGGCATGTCTTTTCCAGTCAGCTTTGTTAGGGCCTTGCTATACATACCCAGAAATATCCCAAGGGCAGAAGTGGGTGAGCATAGAGTACTGCTTCCCCACATCTTCTGACCACAACCAAGCTATGCTTGAGTTACCTCATACACTCAGTCTTCTCATCCGAGGACCAGGTGACAAAAGATCTACTTCCTTTCATTGCAGATAAGACTGGCAATTTCCAGAATCTCATAAACACAGATGCATGAGACTTGTACATTTTGCAGTTTTGCGTTCATTAATAGTTTTCTCCTTTATACTGCAAAACAGGGTTCCATTGTATGGAAAGACAATGTGTTTGTCCATTTACCTGCTGATGGGCATTTGAAATGTCTCCAGTTTGGAGTTATTATGAAGGAAGAAAAGAGCTTCTATACGCACTGCGAACAAGCTTTATGTGAACATGTTTTTATTTCCCCCCAGTAAACACAAAGAGAATAAAGGCTGAGTTTTATGGTAGTTGTATGTTTAATTTTATAGAAATTTCCAACCCATGTCTTAGAGCACTTGCCACATTCTGCATTCTCAGCAGCCACTCGGAAGAGTTTGGGTTGTTCTGTGTCCCAACAACCTTCCATATGGTAAAGCTTTGGCAGTTGTTGCCCATGCAGTGGATTCATAACGACTTGCCATCTCTTCTAGATTTAGCCATTTGAAACTTACATCCTGTGCTTTGTTAGGGGTAACCAGTGAAGGCATGACAAAGCCCAAAGCTCATAAGCACAACCAGGGGATGGAAGTATGAGGAATTCCCGGAAGAGTTGGTAATGCGCCATTCTCAAGACAGTGCCTCTTGATGAACAGCAAAATCTTTTACTGAGGAACAGAATACATGTCATGGGAAGGATGGTATCCAGTGTAAAGCTACACACTCCTGAGCATGCTCAGCTTGAGGTCATATACTCCACGTGTTTTAAACAGTGATAAAAAAGGAGCAACTGAGAGCAGAAGATTTTGTATTATGATGAGCAAAGTTTATCCAAAGTCACCTAAAGATGGTGAATCAGAACAACTTGGGGATTTTGAGTTTCTCTGAATGGCCTTATCTGAAACAAAACAAAACAAAAAAAACAAACAGACTTTGAATGGATATTAACAGTCATTTGAAGGGACAGCAGTTCTCCCCAACCCAGCCCAGCATAAGTGACTATCCCTTAAACTACCTACTTAGTACCTGCTAAAGGGAAAACGTAATGTGTAGAGACACACCTCTCTCGATGACATAAAATCTAAGCAGGGAAAGCTACATGGTACCAGGATAGTAGGGCCTGGTGCCAGATGGCAAGTAGCTCAAATTGCATTTCCTGATGAAAACCTGTGAGGGAAGGGGTTTTCATTTCTACAAGGAGCTTTAAGAAAGGCCTCTCAGAGGAGATGACATTTGAGCTGGACCTCAAAGGGCAGAGTCAAAACAGAAAAGGGGCCTCAGAGGCTCTGTGTTCAGAGAACCCCGGGAACAATCCTGCAGAGGCTGAATCCTGAGCACTGGAGCATTGAGGAATGTCCTTGAGTGGCTGCAGTATAGAAAGCTAATGTTTAACAAGCCAATCCCTGGCAAGTTTTAAAATGTGTGATGTTCAGACAAACGCCTCTTCTTAAATGTTTCAAGCATTGAAATGTGCTGGAATGGGAGTCCCTGGCATGTGGGAAACACTTCCTAAGCATGTGTGCGATGAATGAACAAGTGCACGCAGGACCAGATGTCTGAAGGCAGAAAGACATAAAAGGAGAATTCAGACAGCACAAACAAAAAGCCCCCTGGATAAGAGAAGATAAACTCCAACTAGAAAAGTGGATGACAGCCTTCCTGAGAACAGGTCATTGTGGGTCTAGTTTCCAGCACAAGTCATTCTTAGATTCATTGTATTGGAAATAAAGGGAGTGGTAGAGGCTAGCAGAGACCTAGTGGCATAGCAGCAGATAACAGAGTCCCCTGTTGTGGGGTATTTGTACACTGTATGAAAACTTATTGCTGTGATTGGTGTAATAAAAAACTGAATGGCCAGTACCTAGGCAGGAGTTATAGGCGGGACTTCTGGGAAAAAGAGAACTATGGGAAAAATAATGAGAAGCTGCCAGCCAGATGCAGAGCAAGCAGCATGAGCAGTATAGAGAGATGAGGTCACGAGTCAGTCAACAAAATGTAGATTAAAATAAATGGGTTAATCTAAAATAAATTGGTTCATCTAAAATAAATGGGTTAATCTAAAATAAATTGGTTAATCTAAAATAAATGGGTTAATCTAAGCTACAAGAGCTACTGACACAAGACTAAGATAAGGCCTAGCTTTAATAATTAATAAGTTTGAGCTGGTGGCCCAAAGAAAAATCCACTCACATACTCCAGCATGAGTCCCGGTCTTCAGATTAAAAGCTTTTCAAACGATCTTGGGATACAGTTAGTTGATAAATATTTGTGTAGCATGCACTGTACCTAATCTCTAGTATCTTAAACACACACACACACACACACACACACACACACACACACACACACACAACCTCAAAGAAACAACTATGCCCTTAGATTCAGATGTCAAATGTGGAGTATGGACAGCAACATTGGAATAGGAAAGTCTTAGTCTATTCTTCCACATCTTTAATGCAACCAAAACACCAAGATGAAAATTAATAAAAATCTTGGTTTTAAAAGACCATCGTGCTTATGTATATTCTAGTAGCTGTGTGCCCTATATAGTGTCTGTTTATGTATTAATATGGGATGTATACACACACACACACACACACATATATATATATGTAAATACATATGCTTTTGTCTCGCCTCTGTTAGGAGCATTTCTTCCACAAGTTCTAGGCACACTTTGTAAGGGCTGTTCAATTTTGATAAGCAAAGCTCTCAGTTTTTCAGGCCTATGACATGATTAAAATTGATGTGGATTTTGGTTGCCTGGAGATTATCTTGGTGATATGCTGACTGGATTTTTCTACTCTGAGAGGACTTATTTCATGGTTCTTTTTGTGAAACACTCAGAGCTCTCTGATTTTTCATGTACCTCTGCTTTAGTTTCCTAGGTGCCAGAACAGTAGCTGGGACTGGAGCATAAGCAGAGCCGGATGTGGGCTTGATTACAGAGTGTGAGTCCAGAATGGATAGTCTTTTTCATGCTTCTGCCTTCTTCACTGCAAGGTGTTTGCAGCAGCGTACAGAGGGAAGAACGAGCATTCCCTCCCAGGAGGAATAACTTTACAGAAGCACCCACCATGTGACATAGGAGATGCTTTTGTCATCTTAGAGAGAGAAAAGGATTGCTTAAACAGGAATGAAAACACCCATGTGGTAAAGGGGAGGGCTGTGAGACTGGCCTAGTGCATTAGCAGTCTGCTCATCAAGATGTCACTCCACGAGTGAAAAGATGATCAGCAGAGTGGAGAAAGGACAACAAAGAACACTACTGTGCACATCTATAAATCAGCAGCGAAGACAGACCACCATTAGGGAAAGGGATAAAAGACCTGAATCAGCACCTGATAAAAGAAATTATCCCTAGCGCTGATAAGCTTATAAAAAGGCGATTAATGCCATTATCTTCAGGGTGATGCAGACTTGAACAAAAAGAGGAGTCACTACAGATTTCTCTTGGGGTAGCCAGAAGGAAATAAAGCAAGGGTTTTGATAGTACCAAGTGCCCACAAGTAGGGTGACTGGCATCAGCTCTCACAGACCCTGTCAATGCAAATGAGAATGGCACACGTATTTTTTTACATGAGTACTTCATGGGGCCATTTATTTGGGGCATTTATAAATATACAAACAAGAATGCTCACCACATCATTCCGAATATTGTCATGCAATGAAAAACCTCACCCATGCATCAACGTAAGAATGATTTGTAAATCAGACTTATTTAAGCAATTAAATGGTCATAGAGCAAATTATAGTAATTCATAATTTCCAAATTGCAGCAACCAAGTCAGTTCTGTTGATACAATGAACTGGATTCAGAAGGACACCCATAAAGTGGCCCCATCTACACGAATGTTAATTGATGGTGACAGACTGATGGCCTTCCTGGAAGGTGGAGAGTGAAACAAACAGTTTCTTTGTTCACGTTATTCCAGAGATGTCTAAAACCCACTAGGAATTTAAAACAGGAATGCAAAGCAAAGGGAATTCAAGATGACAAACATTTATGTAGTTTCTCTGGCCATCGTGA
Source organism: Mesocricetus auratus (assembly GCF_017639785.1). NCBI lineage: Eukaryota > Metazoa > Chordata > Mammalia > Rodentia > Cricetidae > Mesocricetus > Mesocricetus auratus. The sequence goes on from NW_024429189.1 coordinate 115,483,169, forward strand.
TAAGATCATCAAATCACAACAGCTGCAGAGGTTTTCTGATCCAATGTCAACATCCAGCTTAAGCCTGAAGTCCCAGATTAATCCTAAGAGAAGAGAGAACCTGGGAGGCTACAGTCACAGCACGGGGCATCTCAGCCACCTGGGCGGTGCTTCTTCTGTGGACTCTGTGCTGCTGTCCTGTTGCATATTCTATGAGGCACTTGTCACCTCCTGTGTGGTCCTGTGCACTTGTTTCCATGTGTCAGTCTGTCTCTTGCCCTCCAGACCAGGAGGTTCCTGTAGGCAAGGCTTTTGTACTTGTTTACTGGGTCTATGAAGAAAAGATGCTTTGCATTTTAATACACTCTTACCAATGTTTTATCTTTGGTTTTCTCTTTTTACAACCTGTTCACAAAACCTCTGCTTTTCAAGGAAAAAGTGTTTGTTCTGAAATTTCATTTATTTCTTTTAAATATGTGTGTGTATGTGCGTGTGTGTGTGTGTGTTTGTGAGTGTGTACACACGTATGTACGTGATACATGTGCAGAGGCCAGAAGAGGACACTGAATCCTTCAGAGAGAGTTATGGGGGTGTTTGGGAGATGTCTGGCTTGTGACTTATGGCTTGCTATGTGTGTGCTGGGATCCAAACTCTGGTCCTTTTGATCACACAGCAGGAACTTCAAACTTCTGGATCATCTCTTCAGCCCCTCAGACTTTAGTATGCAAAGTTTTAAGCTCATCCTCTGGGCTAAAATCTAGGACACAATATGTCAACTACACAGTAATAAATTGAAATGAGGATAGTTGCAATGAGATAAGAGCCTTAAGTTTTTCCATTCAATTAAAAACATCCATCCAGCATAAGAATTGGGTAAATAAGAACCTTTATGAAGACATGGAGGACTTTTGCCGAATAAGAGGACAAATCAGACACTACCAGGAGAAGCTTGGGGAAGGAAGAGCTGACTAGATGCAAACGGCGATGCTGTTTGTGGCTGATCCTACACACAAGAAACTTCACTCTTCCCCATCAGTCTGCAGCTGTGTGGTCCTCTTCTTCGGTAAAGTAGCCCTACTAGCCTCTGCTTTTCATAAAAGCCACATGAACTAAAGGGTTAACAAGTCTGGCACTTAAAATACGTATAACCCAGCACTGTAATTCATATCTTGCAATCAGAATACTTATGTGGCTGAGGCAGAAGGATTGCAGGCAGCCTAAGCTGTGCATGTACCACTATATAGTAAGACTATGACTCAAACAAACAAGCAAATAAATTGAATAAAATGTATGTTTAAATGTATTTGGGCATTCATTCTAGATTTTTAAAAAGTCCTTGAAAATCCAGGGCACTTAGAAAACATATTGTCTATACAATGAAAACAAAAGTTAGAAAATCTTTCTATAGATTCCTCATTGTCCCAAGTTCTGTTGGCAATGCACATAGCAGTCATATTTTATTCCAGCCAAAAATTTCCTACTGACTTCCTTGGAACTGTACTCTACAGAGGTCCACAATATTGGTTATTAGTGATTAATGGGGAAGGTGACCCAGTCTAAGCAGAACACACATGGAAATAGACTTTATGATTCTTTACCAGTCAGCAGCTGTAAAGAGATTACAGGAAGGCAGCTGCTAAGCCTGGAATCCCCTGCCTTCATTGACTTCCAGATGCCACAGGCCCCAAGAACGATGATGATGATGGTAATGTGCAAGGAAATTTGAAAGACTGCACAAGTAATTATTCTAATTAATAATACTTGATTAGTCACATATATTTATACACATCAAATTAATATACTGGTGGAATTACTTAAATTCTGAGACGTGACTTTTTTTTTTTTGGTTTTACGAGACAGGGTTTCTCTGTATTGTTTTGGAGGCTGTCGGTCTAGCCTGGCCTCGAACTCACAGAGATCCGCCTGCCTCTGCCTCCCAAGTGCTGGGATTAAAGGCGTGCGCCACCACCGCCCGGCCTGAGACGTGACTTTTGCGAAGCCTGATTGTTTCACTCCAACTCACCTTCAGTAAGAAACTTGAATAATGAATTGTGCTCAAAACCTTTCCAAACTTCATTAGCAAATGTGTTGGAAGTAATTTGGAGTTTTAGAAAGGGTGGGTAGTCCTTTCTAGTTTTGTTTTCCCTCCTTTTCTTTGTCTCTTCTTCCCTTCCTACATTCCTTCCTTTCTTCCTTCATTTCTTTCTTTTTTCCCAATTCATAATTTTCACTTGATTGGCAAAACTTCTACACTATATTACAGGGGCTAGAACGATGGTTCATTCAGTAAAGCTCCTGCTACACACGAAAGAGGACTAAGTTTGTCTCCCCAGCACCTGCATTAAAAAACTAGGCATTGTGGTACCTCTCTATAGCTCAAGCACTGGAAAGGCTGAGGCAGGTGCATCCCCAGAGCCAGTCCAGCCAGCTAGCTTCAGTGGGAGACCAATGGGAGTCCTTGTCTCAATAAAGGTGGAGAGCTATAGAACAGAATACCCAGTGTCAACCTCTGGTTTCCACACAGCAATGTACACTCATCTGCAGGTATACTCGCATTACATGTACTCATACACAAACTCAAATGTACAAATGCAAGAAACACTTTATGTATTTTCACACATTGCAATACTTCCCCAGGTCTCACCAAGGCAATGACTTGGCAAGTGAAAGAAGCTATCGTGAACTAAACACTCACCACAGTGGTTCTTCTCCAGTTCTTAGTTCCTCACCTCTGCTGTGTAATTGTTTCAGTTTTGTGGGAAACTCATCCCATGACTGATTCAGCCTAAGTCTCTGGCAGAGAAGCAGAACACTGGAGACTGAGTCCTTTTCTCTATTCCCTTTACTTCTAAGTCCAGTCTGCTTTCAGCTTCTCTTTTTGTAATTTTAAGATCCATTTCCTTCTTTATTACACTAATAGTTTCTGGCAGTTCTGACAAGGAACCGATGACATTCCACCTGTGTCTCAACTATAATGGCAGCTGCGTTGTCATTCCTTCCTGTCCGTACTGGGAACAAGACCTCTGCATCTCAACAGTAGAGCAGCAGGCTACTGCCACAGGATCCTAAGGTGAATATTAGATCCATCCGGACAGGGGTCACCAAATGACTTTCCTCAATCTAAGATGATCAGAGGCAGGGTCCCTACCCATATTGCTTGGGGTCAGGAAAGGTTCACCTTTTACACTTCTTCCAATGTTAAAATACTTGAAATGCACAGAGTGAGATATCCCAGGGATGGAGCCCATGCCTAAATAGGAAGTACAGTATAGGATTTTCCCCATTGTTTTATCAGTGGTCAAAATAGTTGAGTTTTTGGAGCATTTCAAAAATGGGATGCTCGTTCTGTATGTCTTCAACCTGGATAATATTCTCTTTTGTAGTGTTTCATGAGCCTGAAGCTTTGGTGGATTATAGGTGATTGCAGTATTTTCTCATGATCCCTGAATAACCCCAAGGAAAGCATTTTGAATTTGTCAAGTTTTCCACATTTATACATAGTGACATGGCCTCCTCAGAGGGAAGGAGACACTGTTCCTAAAGACTCCACTCTGTAGTCAACCCAGGTCTCCTTGGGACACAGTTTATCAACCTAATCCCAAATCACAGCCTTGACTTGTTTGATCTTTAAATTATTGTTTCATTCTGTGTAGCACCTGTTTCTATATGATTTTTCATATCTTTCCACTTACTCCATTTCATACTTTATTATTTCTGTTAACGCAGTAACTATTGTGGAGGACACTATTAACCCCTGTGTATTTCCACCCAACCTACTCTCTAATACACAATGGTTCCCCAACACGGAATGGTCCAGCTCTATTGCTTCAGGATAAAGATGAGTGGGTCCATTCAAACAGAGGAGTCATTGACTGACTTTGGCTACAAAACTGGGTACTTTTTGGAACCTTCTAGTTTATTGGGACCATAGAATTGAAGACAGAACTATGCCCAGAGAAAGGGGATTCCTAAAGCTCAGACAATCCCCTCATGCAACCATCACTTAAGGTTACAGGAGCCATGTGTAGTACAAACTTTTAACAGAACAAAAGAGCTGATTGTAATTAGATGTTCCTTTCTCATATGACCAGAAAAGAAAGAGTGGGTGTATCTGGCAGCCCTCAGGAGATGGAAGTTAAAGTCATGCTGAGAAAGAAATTCAGACAAGTTAGGGACTAAGATAAAGTAAAAGTATCCTTCCCATCACATGATAGCAAGACATAGATAGAAAAGGAAAGCAAAAGCCCTTTGCAGCCATCTGCTCCCCAGGCACAGTTCAGGACAGACTGTCAATACATCTGAATCTTCAGGTACAAGTGGTTTGGTCAGTGAGTAAAGTGGCCCTTAGAAATACCATGACCAGCAGTCAGCAGTGACTTTTACAGATACGGACAACAGGTGGCTCTCGTGAGTTGTCCAGGCCAGGGGATTGCTTTTTGACAAGACCTCCCCCATGTGTTAAAGAGGAAATCCTGTTTCACAACATCAATAGTAGCTTACAGCTAAAAGGTGTAAAAAGAAATATGCTACACTTGAGGATGAGGAAAGGGAGAGCTGGCTCTTTAATGGTCTGTGTAGACACACACCCTCTGAAGTCACCACTTTAGTTCTGAAACATACCTTGCCCTCTCCCTTCTTGGTTGTTCTCTTCCTTTCAAAGTTGCCCAGATTTGAAGCTTCCTATGCTGGTGTTTTATTTCCCCAATACCACTGAATTGTCTTTGGGGATCCTTCTGTGTCCATATTAAAACTGATTTATCCATGAAGCTAAAATCTGCCCAAAAAGACCTTGTATCACACAATAACAGAAGTAGCACCAAGGAGGTCTGAATCCATGCAAGGGATGTCAGTGGCACTGCCCATCCTCCACTGGGGAATGCACCTCAAGCAACTACCCCAAAGTCATAAAAAAAAGCCAAGCAAGTCCTTACATGTAAATGCTAAAACCCTGTGCTAGTCCCACTACCATCCACTTAGAGCTTGCCACGCTCTGGAAGCACTCATCAGGTCCAGATTCTATAGCAGCAAGGTTGGATCCCCAGCAATGACTGGACCACCCAGTAGATGCCAGAGCTGCAGTATCTGGGGTGTTTTATATGATGTATTAGTTGTGTTTGACTTTAATTATACTAGACATTAAATACAGGCTTTGTACAATGCTAGGTAAGCTCAACCATTGAGCTACCTCCCCATCTCCTGTTTTATTCTGGCTTGTTTTAGTTTGGTTTAGGTTTTTGCTTGTTTATCTGTTTGTTGTTAGGGTTTTTGTTTGTTTTGTTTTTGTTTAAGAGACAGGTACTCACTATGTAGCTCTAGCTGTCCTGGAACTCACTACGTAGACAAGGGTGACCTCGAACTCACAGAGATCTGCCTGACTCTGCCTCTCAAGTGCTGGAGTTAAAGGTGTACACCACTACACCTATTTCCTTTTAATGACTGAATTAGGAGGTACTCCAGGATGGTGATTTTATTTTAAATTTGTGTCTTTTTGTCCATTGGAATGGTCAGAGTAAACACATCAAAATGTTTGCCGTATATCTACAGAAAGAAAAATGTTTGGAGAAGCAGAGATATACCTGTTAATACAAATATTATTTAGATCAATAATTATGACTACTTAGCATGTGACCCCCAGGACATTTGTGGGGAATCCATGGGTATCAACACATACAAACTAAATATTCCTTAAACCGTTGTCTACACAAGGGTGAGGACACTTGTATTTGCTATGTGAGCAGCTGCCGTCACTGGTCATGAAATATACATATTTCTTCCATGATCTGCTTCTCTCCCTTTCACAGTTTTGTAGAAAAATCTTTAGTGTTTCCATCTCTTATTGGCTTTTTATCCTCTTCTGCAGAGGTTCTATTCCTTAAATAAATTTTCAATTTCATATTTCATCTGGCAGAGCACAAATCTAATCTCCTGCCCTCCGTTCACATCTATAATTCCCTAGTTCTCAGTCTTGATTTTTATATAGCTTTTAAACAGCCAACTGAACTGTGTGATATAACAACACCACCTAGGATATGCTTAAGTTCCTAGGATAACTTAAGATGTATGCTTTAACTTGAGATCCATTTCATGTCGTTGTTGCTTAATGCCTCCATTCATTAAGACATGGTTTATCACAATATATGAATAATCCAACATTTCCCAGTTATGATACACAGGTCATGGAGACATATCCCACTATAGAGTTGTGGTTTATCATTGCTTTGGAATAAAATAAACTGGTTAGAGTCCCTGGTACATCACTGCTGATGGCTTTGAAATTTGTTCAATTCTTTGTGACTTCGTTCTTCTTCCATTTAATGTAGTGATAGTCACATAAATAATTTAAGCAATTATCACCAATAATAGATACTCACCTTCTCATTGTCACCCGGTTCAGAAATATCACAGATGAAGGAGATCAGCAAACTAGTGATTTTAGAACAGTCAAGATAGTAGCATCCAGATATTCCAGATCAGCACCATTCACACTTTTTTCGTGAGGGGTGTTTAGGGGAAAAACAATAGAAGTGTTTTCTCAATCTTAGTCCCATAGGCATACAGAAGCTGCTGCCTTAGTCCAAGGAGACCTGGTTACAGCTCAAGGTGGCAGCAGAACTTGGTGGCACCCATGTGCTGCTGATTTTTCAGGTAAACTGAATGTAAGAGGTTTCCACAAAGATACCAACAAGATGTGCAGTAGGCAATTAGCAGCGGCTCTTTCCACAGGGAGGTCTGGAGCAGCCAGTGGATGAACTTGTAATGTGAAAGTCTGTGATGAAAGTTAGACCCCGCCATATTAGAGACAATGTGTATTGTCACAGGGAAAACTGCAGGCACTGAGTGAAACTAGCCCAAGACAGGCCATGCATATTATGTACTGCAACGAGTTATGGGCAGGGCTACCTAAAGTCTGCTAAAGCCTTATGCTGCCCCAACCTGCTTCAGACCACAAATATGAAGCTATAGGATTTAACATCTTCCATACTGGGCTTGAGTTATTTCAGTCTAATGCTTCTTGCTATTCTGTTCATCTCTTTTTAAATGGTAATGTTTACTCTATGGTTGCCTATTGGAAATTTGTGACTTTTAAATTTTTATTTTATTGGATGTCACAGCCAAAAGAATCGCCTTAGCAGATCTCTGTGACTTCCAGGCCAGCCAGGTCTGTTATACAGAGAAACTCTGTCTCAGAAAAAAAGTTGCCTTAGGCCTCAAGAAAGACCTTCGACTTCCTTTTATATACTTGTTTGTTTTGAGCAGTCTTGGAACAGTTAAGACTAATGAGCTTTGCATTATGAAATGGTCATAAGCCTTTGTGGACAAGAGGTACAATGTTACAGTTTCAACTTGAAATGATCCCATAGACTCGTGTCTTGAGTATTTTCCCCAGATGGATGTGTTGTTTTGGAGGTCTTGTAACATTTAGGGGTGGGAACCAGCTGGCAGAAGTGGGTCACCAGAAGCAGGCCTTTCAAGATTCTACCTGGTTCTTACTCACTTTTTGCTTCCTGGTCTGCTATGGGGAGAAGAGTCCTCTGCATTAGAACCTTCTGGGGTGATTTGAGTGGCTTCATCCTGACTTCCCTGTGGTGAACTGAAGCCTTCTGAACCAGTGAGTGCAATCAAACCGTTGCTCTCTTAGAAACATAAAAGTAAGCACTACACCCTTCAAATCACTGAGGGCCTCTCAATTGCCCTGATAAATACTGTTCAACATATGCCTATTATATTCACAATGAAAGCTGAAAAGTGTTTCAAATACATATTAACCCATCTTAATACAGCAATAACGGACCAGCTACATGATAATATAAACATCATATTTTAATGAAAACTGTGTACTAGAGTTAACAAGGAGAACAGAATGGATTTATTATACAGTTTTGCAAATCTTTTCATCACATGTGTATTCTAATAGGAGACAACTGGAATATTGAATCCAGGTTTTTTAAGGCTTTTGTAATATGTGATTTAGGTTGATAACTGTGCAAAACTCTGGCCTCCCTTGGGCATGGAATGGGAAGAAGGAGGATGTCTCTGAGACATATAAAAATTACTTGGACAGTTTCCAGGTATTTTTGGACACTTAATCAAGGGCATATAAAATGTTCAGGAGTTCATAGCTAATCTTTACTATTCCGGCTGTTTTTTTAAATGTATTTAGTAAACTTGTGCAAGTCCTGGCTTATAGATTCCATCCTTCGAGGCATTTGGCCTGGACCATGCCCTCTTTAAGTTACTCAGCTCAGCTTTTGAGCAGATGTCTGTATTAATCCATGAAGCCTAGAACTCTATTTGCATCAATTGCCCTTAGGAGGAAACAACTACTGGGAATAGCCATAGATGTCAGCGTGGTTGCTAGTCAGCACACAGCAGTAAGTCATGGAAAGATCAAAATAGTTGAAGGTGAGTTACTTATGACCTTGCCACACTTACATCACATGAGTTCACAATGTACACAGAAGTTACAGGATCATCCTTTATAAAAATGAGAATAATTACATAGAGTAAAAAATGCACAGGTGAACATGTGTGGTGCATTGAGCATGCTCACACACACACTCACACACATACACACGCATACACACACTCACAGATGCACACACACACACACACACACATCTATCAAATACCATAGACATGACAAATATGGGGGGAAAAGTGGAGTGCAATGAGGAGAGGCAAACACAGAGCTAAAGCCTGCCAGGCTGTGTGACTGTACCACCTTCTGTAGGCTGCTGGCCTCCACTCTACCTGATGGTGAAAACAGCACATCGTTATCTACTAAGAAACAGCAAGGCAAATCCTTAGTTTCCCTGGTATAGTGGATTCATGCATGCTGTCCTGTTGTCTTCAAGTGTTTTCCCTAGCTGTATAATCCACAACTAACCGTGACATATATATTTTTGGCATTTTTATCCAAAATTGGAAACATGAGGCTCCAGCTGTTCTAGGATATTTCCTCTTGTCTTATGTTGTGTCTAACTGTGACATTTTAATACAATTATTACTGACTAGTAGTTTTGTCTTTACTGATACCATGGTATGGATGTTTCTTTTATCTTGCTTTTCTCTTGGCAAATGATGTTTATAAGGGGCACAAACCATGACCCTAATGGGGACTTGTTTGAGATATAGACCATCTTTTCTGGGGCATCTCAACATCCCAGGATGTTGAGTTCACAGTGATGTTTTCCTCATTAGTAGTCTTTGAGTAATAGAGTATGTTGGGAAAGTTCTCTGAATGTACAAAGTCATTTCAAAGTTGAAACAATGAGACGTAAAACAATAATTTCTATGTGTAAAACAAAGTCCCAAGACCCAGGAATGTACAATCACCTGATAATTAGAATAATACCAATATTTGGTCCTTTGTACAGAACTGAAGCTATAGAGGATCTAGAATGCAGTAAATTGCTATGATCTGTCTGTAAGGTCAGCCTGTAATTACCTGAAAAACACAGTGAAATGATTAAATTTGGCTGAAATACTGCTTGCCTTGTTAATGCTCCTGCAGACTTCTCTCAGTCATCAATGTTTAAATTTCACATTACTAAAGACCAGAGTGTCACTGTCCACAGAGGCTCACTAGTATGTCCAATTCATTTCACTTTAATAAAGGGATCTCTTTCGATCTGTGGTGGGAAAGAAGGTCATCACATCTCCATAAAGCAAAACTTGTTTTATTCATTTGCTTATTCATTCATTTTTTTTATGTTGTTTGTTTTTTCCAGTTTAAATTTAGATAAGAAACGAGGTTGCTTCACAAGTCAGTTCCAGGTCCCTCTCCCATTCCCTCCCCTCCTCCCATGCCCGCCCCCCAACCCCCCCCCCCCGTTATCCCCTCATTCCCCCAGGGAGGGTGAGGCCCTCCATGGGGGTGTCCATAGTCTGTCATTTCATATAGGGCAGGGCCTAGACCCTTCCCCAAGAGTTCAGGGTGAGAGTGCACCTCACATTGTTCTATGGGAGTCCAAAGTCCGTGTGTATACTTGGGATGGGTACTGATCTGCTGCCCAAGGCTCAATAGATTCCCTAGGCCTCCTCACTGACACCCACATTCAGGGGGTCTTGATCAGTCCCATGCTGGATTACCAGGCTGATGCCTGGGATTCAAGAGTTAACCTTTGTCTAGTCAGCTGTTTCTGGGGGTTAAACCAGCCCAGTCTTAATCCCTTTGATCACCAGTCCTCCCTCTCTGTTACTGGCTTTCTTGAGTTCAGCTCAGTACTTAACCAAGGGAGTCTGCCTCTTCTTCGATCAGCCACTAAATGAAGTTTCTGTTTCCCAGACTCTCTGGCCATAGGATTGTAGGCTGGCACTCCCTAGATCTATGTCTAAAATCCATATATGAGAGAGTACATGCCATGTTTCTCTTTTTGTGACTGGGTTACCTCACTCAGGATGGTTTCTTCTAGTGTCATCCATTTGCCTGCGAATCTCATGATTCCATTATTTTTTTCTGCTGAATAGTACTCCATTGTGTAGATGTACCACATTTTCTCTATCCACTCTTCGGTTGAGGGACATCTAGGTTGCTTCCAAGTTCTGGCTATTACAAATAAAGCTGCTATGAACATAGTGGAACAGACATCTTTGTTGTATAAATGGGCATCTTTTGGATATATGCATAAGAGTGCAGTTGCTGGGTCTTGTGGTAGGTTTATTTCCATTTTTCTGAGGAATCTCCATACTGATTTCCAAAGTGGCTGAACCAGTTGGCACTCCCACCAGCAATGGAGGAGTGTTCCCCTTTCACCACATCCTCTCCAGCATAAATTGTCATTGGTGTTTTTGATTTTAGCCATTCTGACAGGAGTGAGATGGTATCTCAGAGTTGTTTTGATTTGCATTTCCCTGATGGCTAAGGATGTTGAGCACTTTCTCAAGTGCCTCTCAGCCATTTTAGACTCCTCTATTGAAAACTCTCTATTTAGTTCTGCAGCCCACTTCTTAATTGGGTCCTTTGCTGTTTTGGAGACTTGCTTCTTGAGTTCTTTGTAAATTTTGGAGATCAACCCTCTGTCAGATGTGGGATTAGTGAATATTTTTTCCCATTCTGTGGGCTGCCTTTTTGTCTTGCTGACTGTGTCCTTTGCCTTACAGAAGCTTCTCAGTTTCAGTAGGTCCCATTTATTAATTGTTGATCTCACTGTCTGTGCTACTGGTGTTATGTTCAGGAAGCTGTCTCCTGTACCAATTCGTTCAAGGGTACCACCCATTTTCTCTTCTAAGAGGTTCAGTGTGGCTGGATTTATGTTGAGGTCTTTGATCCATTTGGACTTAAGTTTTGTGCATGGCGATAAACATGGATCGATCCGCATTCTTCTACATGCCAGTCTCCAATTATGCCAGCACCATTTGTTGAAGATGCTTTCTTTATTCCATTGTATATTTTTAGCTTCTTTGTCAAAGATCAGATGTTCGTACGTGTGTGGGTTAATACCCGGATTTTCAATTCGATTCCATTGGTCTACCTGTCTATTTTTGTGCCAATACCAAGCTGTTTTCAGGACTATAGCTCTATAATAGAGCTTGAGGTCAGGGATGGTGATGCCTCCGGACGTTGCCTTGTTGAACAGGGTTGTTTTGGCTATCCTGGGTCTTTTGTTTTTCTATACAAAATTGATTATTGTTCTTTCAAGGTCTGTGAAGAACTGTGCTGGGATTTTAATGGGGATTGCATTGAATCTGTAGATTGCTTTTGGCAGGATTGCCATTTTTACTACATTGATCCTACCTATCCAAGAGCATGGGAGATCTTTCCATTTTCTGAGGGCTTCTTTAATTTCTTTCTTTAAAGATTCAAAGTTCTTACGATACAGGTCTTTCACTTGTTTGGTTAGCGTTACCCCAAGGTATTTTATGTTGTTTGTGGCAATTGTAAAGGGTGATGTTTCTCTGATTTCTCTTTCAGCCCTTTTATCATCTGTATATAGTAGGGCTACTGATTTTCTTGAGTTGATCTTGTAGCCTGCCACTTTGCTGAAGGTGTTAATCAGCTGTAAGAGTTCCCTGGTAGAGTTCTTTGGGTCATTGATGTAAACTCTCATATCGTCTGCAAACAGTGAAAGTTTGACCTCTTCCTTCCCAATTTGTATCCCCTTGATCCCCCTTTGTTGTCGTATGGCAATTGCTAGAACTTCAAGTACCATGTTGAAAAGGTATGGAGAGAGTGGACAGCCTTGTTTTGTTCCTGATTTTAGAGGAATTGCGTTGAGTTTCTGTCCATTTAGTTTGATGTTGGCTGTTGGTTTACTGTATATAGCTTTTATTATGTTTAAGTATGTCCCTGTTATCCCAGATCTCTCCAAGACCTTTATCATGAAGGGGTGTTGGATTTTGTCAAAGGCTTTTTCAGCATCTAGTGAGATGATCATGTGATTTTTGTTTTTCAGCTTGTTTATATGGTGGATTACGTTGATGGATTTTCGTATGTTGAACCATCCCTGCATCCCTGGGATGAAACCTACTTGATCGTGGTGAATGATTGTTTTGATGTGTTCTTGGATCCAATTTGCCAGTATTTTATTGAGTATTTTTGCATCAATATTCATGAGGGATATTGGTCTGAAGTTCTCTTTCTTAGTTGTATCTTTGTGTGGCTTGGGGATCAAGGTTATTGAAGCCTCATAGATAGAGTTTGGCAAAGACCCTTCTGCTTCTATTGTGTGGAACACTTTGAGAAGAATTGGTATAAGCTGTTCTTTGAATTTCTGGTAGAATTCTGCACTGAGGCCATCTGGACCTGGACTTTTTTTGGTTGGGAGACTTTTGATGACAGCTTCTATTTCCATAGGGGTTATAGGTCTATTTAAATTGCTTATCTGTTCTTGATTTAGTTTTGGCAAATGATAGCTGTCCAGGAAGTCATCAATTTCCTTTAAATTTTCGAATTTTGTGGAGTACAGGTTTTCAAAGTATGACCTAATGATTCTCTGGATTTCCTCAGAGTCTGTTATGTCCCCCTTTTCATTTCTGATTTTGTTAATTTGCGTGTTCACTCTCCGCTGTTTGGTAAGTTTGGGCAAAGGTTTGTCTATCTTGTTGATTTTCTCAAAGAACCAACTCTTCGTTGCATTGATTCTTTGTATTGTTTTCGTGGTTTCTACTTTATTGATTTCAGCCCTCAATTTTATTATTTCCTGGCGTCTACTCCTCCTGGGGGGAGTTTGCTTCTTTGTGTTCTAGAGCTTTTAGCTGTGATGTTAATTCTCTGGTATAACTGTTCTCCTGTTTCTTCATGTGAGCACTTAGTGCTATGAACTTCCCCCCGTAGCACTGCTTTCAAAGTGTCCCATAGGTTTGGGTATGTTGTGTCTTCATTCTCATTGAATTCGAGGAAGTCTTTAATTTCTTTTTTTATTTCCTCTTTGACCCAGGGATGGTGCAGTTGAGCATTATTCAATTTCCATGAGTTTGTAGGTTTTCTGTAATTTGTGTTGTTGTTGAATTCTAATTTTAAGGCATGGTGGTCTGATAAGATGCATGGAGTTATTCCAATTTTTTTGTAGCTGTTGAGGTTTGATATGTTGCCAAGTATGTGGTCGATTTTTGAGAAGGTTCCATGTGGTGGTGAGAAGAAGGTATATTCTTTTTTATGTGGATGAAATGTTCTATAGATATCTGTTAATCCCAGTTGGGTCATTACTTCTATTAGACCCTTTGCTTCTTTGTTGAGTTTCTGTCTGGTATTCCTGTCTAGTGGTGAGAGTGGTGTGTTGAAATCTCCCACTATAACTGTGTGGGGCTTTAGATGAGATTTAAGTTCTAATAATGTTTCTTTAACGAATGTTATTCATTCATTTTTTGTGTCAAGCATTTATCTATACTTTCACCCGGTGAAAATAGTTACTGAACCAGGACTGTTTTCCCCACCATGCGATATAACAATCATGGAAATGACAAAATTTTCAGAAGAAAAGCATGTATTCAGAAGGCAGCCATGTATGAGGGCTGGAGAACATGTGTGAGAGGCAGAACTGGTGATTTAAGGATTGAAACGATAACGTAAGGCAAGCTATTGGTGGTCGCCACGTGTGTGTTAGTGTCCTTGGGGTTTTGTGAAACCCAAAATAGTAGTGTTAGCATGACCTGAGAGTGTAACTTTTGTCCTATTATATCAATGGTCACCCATTAGACATCTGTATGAGCAAAAGTATGGAGTCACTGGCTTTTAACAAAGGTGTCTCCATGTTCATGAAGAGCAGACCAGGCAACTATTGTCAATAAGACTTGATTGAGAGAGATGTTGTCTTCAGCCTGACTAGCAGGAGACTAAGAATATGTTGCTCAGTCACATGATCTCTAAAGAAAATGATAGCCAATGTCAACCAGGAACAGTAATTAAAAGGGAAGCCAAAAGCTATATTTGGGTTCCCTTGGTATAAAATCAGAGTAAATGTGTGTTTCACAGCAGGTTAGAGGCACGTGCCAGGACCCCCAGTCTTCAGAGAACCCCGCCTGACTCTCATTCAGGCCCAGCACTTCATTAAGTATGTGTATCTGAAACCTCCACAGGAGTTCATGCCTGCTTCAGCCATGCCAAAGAAAATGCCAGGAACTATCATTATGCAGAGAAGGAGGAGTTCAGCCTGACTTGGCTGAGATATATAGCCAGTGATTTTGGCTGCACCACCTCATTCTTATGAGGACCAGAGTGGCCTGTGAAGGAGCCCGTGTCATCTTAGATATCACACTCTCATTATCTTACCTACTTTTAGGAGATATTCCTGAAGAAAACACTTCTGTATTTGCTGTATACTATTTAGGCAATTTATAGCAACACTTAATAGTTGTTTTTAAGATAAATCTTACTGGCAATGATTGTTTTATGGAGGAGATGTTCCATGGGTATCTTCATGGCTCCACGCTAAAGTGGCTGTCCTCAGTTTGCATTGTCTACTACAAAAGTCTGTACCTGCTTCTGTGACTTACCCTGATGCACTCAGAGCAGTCAAGATGTGATGTCTGGGTTGGTTTCTGTCCCTGTCACTCATTCATGTTGATACCTTCATGTGAACAGGAATAGTCTGTCCCAGTTCCTTTTGACAGTGAGTCAAAAATGCATTGTATATGCACAAACAGGCATTGAGCACCATGTCATAGCAACAAGGCATGCTGGAATGTACACATGTTAAGTAAGACTGATCAGAACTGGGCCCCCTAGCCTGCCCACCACAGCCAGAGTATTGTGCTACATATTACAAGCCTGGAAAAAGAGTAAAATTAAAAATCTCAAGGGAGGTTGTTTTATTGATGCACATCACATTCCCAATATAATCAAATCAAAAGTTTCAACTATCTCAGGCAAGGACCTCTGCGTACACACACACATACACACACACACACACACACACACACACACACACACACAGTTGGCAATTTGGAGTTCTCCCAACAAAGATATCTGTGTTCCTGAGAAGAAAAGGCCTCCCTTGATGGAAATGCATCCTGTTTGTGAGTTCCCTTCTTTGCTTGCCCTGAGCTCAGAGCCGTATGTGTCACCAGCTGCCTCACAGGCAGACAGCTAAATAGATGAGACCGGAGTCACATCCAACTGGCGCCATCTGATGCCACATTGTTATTCTAATTCTGGGTCAATTTTAGTGCATGACTTTTTAAAATTATTACTGTCCTAATTACTTCCTAGAGAATGCAACTCTACCGCTCTAGTTATCTGGGAAAAAACTGCAATCTTTCCCAAGTTATGATGTTTGCAAACTAGGAGCATTAGCTTACCTTACATGTGACTTATAATTGGGTATATTTTTAAGAGAACACCATGCTAAGACCTGCTTTATGAGCTGTTATATCCTCTTCTCTCTCTCCTCTTTCCTCTCTTCTCTCTCTCTTTCTCTCTCTCTCTCTCTGTCTGTGTGTGTGTGTGTGTGTGCGTGCATGCGCGTACACGTGCCTATACCTCTGACTCTTTTTTCTCTGTCCTTCCCTCAGCCTTCCCGCCTTCATTTTCTTTATGCCGTGTGTCCTCACATCCAGGCTTGTCACCTCTTCTTTATCTGCCTGCATCTCTCCCCACCCCTCCATGCCACACAACAGCGTTTTTCTAGATTCTCATTATCTCTTTCCAAACTCACCTGTTTTTAAAAACCAATATACTCATAGCCTGCTTTCTGTAATCAAATCAAGCATTGTCTCCCATTTGCTCCCATCATTCCCACCTACGAATCCATTATTGTCATCTGTGCTTGGCAAATGAGGAAACTTTCGTACAGAGTAGTTACGACACTAGCTAAGGACCAAATCCCACATTGACTCTGACACCTGCCCACTATTCCCAACCACAGTAGACTCACTATGGGCACAGAAAAGCAGCTTATACCTTAATAGAATGTGAACACAGTCTGTGGCTGATTGCTTTTAAGCACTGAACAGCTGAGGCTGCAATGTTGCATGGGAAGCCCTCTAAGGATGCTGTTATTCTGTTTTTAGAAGGTGAAACAATATTATGGGAATGGGATGATATGCCTGATGTTCCCAGCATTAAGAGTAGACTGGTGAAAACCTCAGCTCCACATGCTGAAACTCTAGGTTGATAGCCTATCACCAGGGCAGCCCATGATCCACCCTGCTAAGAACACACATGACAGCTCCTTTCACACAGATGGTCTCCTTCCTGTCTTTAATCTGAGTTCATGGGGAAACAGAACACAGTGGGAATGTTCAGAGGCTTCTGGAATAGGTCATGAGAAACTCTGTAGATTCCACCAGAGCCCATCAGAAGACGCTGTCTTGGAGAAAGAAGGCTGACAACCCTGCAGGGAAGTTGATAGGAGATACACTGATAACTCAAATATAGAGGGACAGGGCAGGCCTCACTTCCTATTGGTGTCAGAGCACGGGAATGGAATACCACCAGGTGAATGCAGCCAGCAGTATGTGGGCCGATAATTTCCAAACCACGCCTACCTGGGCAGCATGAGTCACAGCAGAATTATTGGTAATTGAAGCCTCCGTGTTTGGATATTTGTTATGTTGCCTTGAGTTATGTTAATGTAGGAGTATAGGTCTTGATTCCCTAAAAATGGTGACTTCCTTGTCATGAATTATTAGGAGGTAAATAAGCAAGAAAACTATGTTAAAACAGAATATTGTCATTAAGAGGCCACAGGAAAGACATTTGCAAGGGCTATGACCATAGAGTTGGCAGCACCTTTATTCATAGGGTCCTCTCAGTTCCTTCTCCAGGTTCAGTCCTCTGCTAGTTCCCCAAATTTAGCCACAGTTCAGACGCTCTTGTGCCATCACTGTTCTGCCTCAGGTATCTACCTGACAGAATCCACAGGAACCATACAATTCTCTGAGCAGCCAGGATTCAGGGGCCCTATGTACCCCCACTCAACCTCTGCCACAGCCAGAACTGTATACAGCATCTCATAAAAATCACCAGTGTTTGCTTCATTGGTTCTCCCTTTTGCAGTGATGCACTGTCACTCCCTTTTTACAAATGTGGCCCTCAGAGTCTCAGAGAGGCTGGCATGTGTGATGCATGACCCTTTACATCTTAAGTGATGAGATGAGGAGTCAGGAAGTGGCATGGTCAATCCAAACCCTGCTTTTGCCAGGGTGTCTGCCCACTCCTGGCCAGTCTGTCCTCATCCAAAGATTCAGTTCTCCCTGTGCTCCTGTGAAAAGAGCATAGGCACGCTGCCCAGCTAGGGGAGGTACAGACAAACTGGATCCAATTCTGTCTGATCTGCTTAGTGTCAAAAGGGACTCAGCTTGGTTTGAAGTCTTGCCTTCTATGGCAAGAAAACATTCATTGAGAGCAAGGGGTTGACAATCTATGAATCTGAGCTTCACCTGAACAACTTTAAGGGAACATTCAAGGTAAGAAGCTGTTTTCCCACTGATATACAGTTGTGTGTGAAGTGCAACCCAATACTGCCATAACTTAAGGAAAAGAAGAGTAGCCAACTGCTGTGACTTATACTGGCAATCCCAGCATTTAGAAGGCTGAGATAAGAAGACCGATATGAGTTCAAGACCAGCCTGAGTGATAGATAGACAGACAGATAGATAGATAGATAGATAGATAGATAGATAGATAGATAGATGGATGGATGGATGGATGGATGGATGGACGGACGGGTGGGCGGGTGGGTGGTGGATGGATGGCCGGACGGATGGATGGACAGACCGATAGATAGATGGTAGAGATCCACACTGTAGAAATCATCTTCCAGAGATCTCAGTTTCACTGCCCTTGAGTTCCATGGTGGGCAATGAGCATATTTATCTTTGATACACACAGCTTTCTTGCTTGCTACGTTAAAAGTTCAGCTCCCCATATAAGAAACATACACCCATCCATGTCTCACCGATTTCAACTCTATCCCATACTTCCCTCTCACATTAAGTTACTGTTTTCTTTCAGGAGGCTAAACACTGAAACCACATGGGTACCCAGTCAAGATGCAACAACTATCTTCAAGATGCTGCTCTGTCTACTGCTCTGCTGGTAAGTCCAGGGGAATGGACAGACTTGATGGACAGTAGAAAGAGGAGTGTTTTGATTGAGTTAAGCATAGAAGCTGATTACACAGGAGTGTTTTTCCCACTCAGGCTTCCAGCATTATGTTTCACACAGTAGACATCATCTTCTAAGATATCAGGCTCACTGCCTTATCAGCTCCATGGAGAGCAATGGGAACACTTTTACCTTGTTATTTTTTCAGGCCTGTACTTAATACTAAAGAGATTTTGTGCCACACATAGACACTGGCATAGAAACCACAAACAATCTCAGAGTGTGCTTTGTGGTAGAGCAGGACTCTAACTGGAAATTCTTTGACTTCTCAGTCATGTGTGAAAGGTGACCTGGGCCATATGTCTTTGGTTATACCTCTCCATTCTTTTCATTTATCTTGTGCTAAATTCTAATCTCTCACCACCATCAATCAAAGAGAAATCCAAGTTGTAGGGAGTTAGAAACAAAGCCTGGCTCAGCAGAAACACTGACTGCAGGGCTTTGGACACCATGCTATATGTAAGTCAGTTCCCCATTACTGTAACACATGCCCAAGGAAATCAACTATGAAATGAAAAGTTTTGTTTGGGATCACTGATAGGAGGTTTCAATCCATGGCCAATGGCCCTGCTGTTTTGGACCATTGGTTGCATATCATACAGACAATATGTGCATGAGCAAGCCATTTGCCTCACCAACAGGAAATGAAAGAGAAAGAAGATTTACTGTCCCCTTCAAGGGTACATTTCTAATAAACCAAACATTTCATATTAGGCTCAACCACCTAAGGGTTCCACCCCGCCCCCCGCATTAGAACCAAGCAATTATGATCATGTGGGATTTTAAGGAACATTCCAAATTCAAACTACAGCATTCTACACATAGCTCATCACCATATTTAGATGCAACTGTTGGACACTTAACACATAAGAGAAACCAACAGTCTAGCTGAAGATACACCATTCCTTGCTAGAATGGTTGTGTACTACCATCTCAGTCTTGGAGTACCACTGCTATACCTGTCCTGAATCTGTAAGAGGTGTCATTCTAATCCATCTGCTGTCCTGCTTCATGAAGCACAGTTTGGCCATATGACCTGGCTGTCTCCTGTGAACCGTCTGTTGGAACCGAGACATTGGCTTGGACCACCTATCTGACTTAAACCAGGACTTCCTAAGCTATTTTTATTAATGGCCTCTTTTCATCCAAGAAATGCTAACACAGCCCTGAGTATACAGGTGTATGAAATACGTATGCAGATCAAATACTTAGTGGTAATAATCATAAATATTTTTGTTAAATAATTGTTTAATATACATATAATTTTACAATTAAAGACTAAACCAAATTTGCATACTAATGAGATTAATGTGCTACTTTAATTTTGCATAAAGAATCAAATCTTGATTGAATATTGAATATTCAGACACAGAACATCTTCAATTTTTTAAGAGTTTATCAGTATTTTGATCTTATAATCACCAGTGCTAATAACATTGCATGTATAAATATGTAGTACAAAATGGCAGAAGGATGGTTAGGGCCATTGTAAAAATTATGCCCTAAATCAAAGACAAAATTCTGTTAATAACATTTTACTAAACTCAAGTAAGTAATTTACACACGAATTTTTAAAGAAACAATAATTTCTAACAATACTATTCAAAGACACAGTAATTTGATATTTATATGTTGATGGACTATGGTAGAAAATATTAGAAGTCTCTATTTCCTGTTATGCTTCTATAAGAACAGGATGCACTTTCTGTGTAATAAAACAGTGCAATTCATAACATACAAACGTCAGAAAACTGAACTGAGATATTTCAAGAAACATTCACTGGTGTTGCATAACGTGATAGCATGCACACTATAAAGAGCCCAGCTGCAGTGAAATCTTACGATGCAACACAGACTACACTGCCAGAAACATCTTGGATTCATTTGATATTGAATAATGTTTTTGTCATTGCACATTCAGAAACCACATACTGTTGCCACAGTTTTCATCTCCACTTTCCGCTACGTGATTCCACAGAGGGTCACAACCCACAGTATAAGAACCTGAGACTTAGACCTTAACTTCTGCCTTCAATAGTGCTTCCTACTTCAGATTCATTGTCAAGCCTTGTCACTATGCTGTGTGTCCTGGAAGACTGGGGCCATTTGATCAGTAGGCTGACTTCAGACTGGAAGGTGTCCTGATAAACCTCATCAGCAGAAGATTGGAGGACCCCAGTAGAGATGTACTTCTTCCCTGGAGCCTCTTCCACCCAGCATCTTGACCCAGTGATGACTGTCATCAGCATCCTCAGCTCAGTGACTTCTCTCCAGTATGCATGTTTTTCTGGGTGGCACTAACCCTATTTTTTATTCTTGTCCACCTGGTCTTATGGACAATCAAACAACTTCATGCCCTCAGTTGCTTTAACCACAATAAATTTGTTTCCATAGACTTTATTTGTCTCTAAATGGTACCTTCATTAAAGTCCTCTGTGAGAATTCTGATATGATTCTATTCCCTGCACCTTCCTGGGACCCTGGATTCCTTTCCCATCACTTTCCATAGGAGGAAACCCAGCCAAGCTCTGGCTTCAGCCCATCACAACCACTCAAGTTTGTTTCCTACACATTACTTCCTCCTGTCTCTCAGAGCAATAAACTCCAAAGAGGTCCTCCCTTCCTGACCCAATAAGATAAACTCTTAAAAGTCCTTAGTGAGAGGGGGAGGGCCTAGGCCCTGCTCCAAATGATATGGCAGACTTTTAAGATCCACCATGGAAGGCCTTACCCTCCCTGGGGAGCAGAACAGGGATAGAATAGGGGGCTGGTGAGGAGCAGGAAAGGAGGGGAGGGAGACAGAACTGGTATTGACATGTAAAACAAGCTTATTTTTAATTTAAATTAAAAAATCACAAAAAAAGGTCCTTAGTGAGGAGAGCTAGAAATCTCAGCCTTTGAATCCAAGACCACTTGTCTGGAAGAAAGCATATCTCACTCAATCTTGGTATGCCACTAAGTATAATGTGTTCCTATTTCTAGGACCTAAGATGGAATACAGCTAGAAGCATGTGGGAGTGGTTCTTGGCCTTATTACTCATTTTCTTGTGTTTCTCCTGAAGATCTCTGTCCTTGTCTCTGTGATTCATCCGTGTACATTGTCACAACATGGGGGTGAAATCTGTGAGTTGCCCAACATTCTTCCTGCACCTTTGTGGAGCTTCAAAGACCCTGACCTACTTCTCTGTAGCCCTGAGTATAAAACTCCTTTGCCTCTTCAACAGTGAATAATTCCCCATCTCTTAGCCCTGGAAATCTAGTTTCTCTCTCTGTCTCCCTCTGTCTCTGTCTCTGTCTCTGTCTGTCTCTGTCTGTCTCTGTCTCTGTCTCTGTCTCTGTCTCTGTCTCTCTCTGTCTCTCTCTGTCTCTCTCTGTCTCTCTGTCTCTCTCTCTCTCTCTCTCTCTCTCTCTCTCTCCTTTCCCTGATCCCATAGAAGTTCCTGACAATTGACTTTCACCACAAAATCCCTGTCTCTCTGTCTCTTTCACCTGTCCTTTAAAATCCCTCTGTATTAACACTTGAGAACACCAAGCCAGGGCATCTTCAAACAACAGGTCTCTGCCCTTCCACTTTCCTGCACTATGGCACAAAAAGCAGAGCTATAGAGGCTTACATGGGAGGCAGGAACCTTCTAGAGTAAAGACCCTTGGAGAGGAGTACCTCAAAAAAGTTCATGAGACAGAAACCACCACAGTCAAAATATCCTCAGGTCCCAGAAAAAAGGAGATCCTAAAGCAGGTACTGGTCCCTGACTTGCTTCAGTTATTCCAATTTCTGTACCTTCTGAGGTTGACTGTCTGCTTTCTCTAACCTGTTTATAACTTTTGTAGGTGACCTGGATTTCTTGAATTTACATCTTGCCAAGACAGCACCTGCTTGAATGATGAATCATGTGGTAAATACTCTTGGGCGCATTCGTTTCCAAAATGCATTTTTCTTTCTAACTGGGGCAGCAATTACAGGTATTTATGGGGTACAGTATGACATTCAATACCCATGAGCTGTGTGAAGATCAGAGCAGGGTGACTGTCATGTCTGTCACCTTAGACATTACTTCTTTGTGTCGGGAGCATTCAAAATCCTCTCCATTAGCTATTTGGAAATACTCAACTGATGGTTGTTAATCTAGTTATCCTATGAGATGTGCCTTTCTTTCCTTTCTCCTTCCTTCCTTTCTTGAGGCAGAATATTGCTCTAGTACAGGCTGACTAAATTATCACACTTCTACTGAGTACCAGGATCCCAGGTAAGAGACATCATGCCCAGATACAGGGGTGTTCATCTGGCAACACTATCAGTTGCCTTGTTTTTGTTTGTTTTTGTTTTTCAAGATAGGGTTTCCCTGTATTGCTTTGGAGGTTGTCCTGGAACTCACAGAGATGTGCCTGCGTCTGCCTCCCAAGTGCTGGAATTAAAGGCATGCACCACCAACACCTGGCTTCAGTTACCTTCTTAAAGAAATTCTCTTGAACAATAATCAGGCTCACCTTTATGGTTGGTACCTTCCTATCCACAATGACAGCCCACGATACCACCATAGACAGAAGTCAGAACTCACTTCTGATGAATCAGTCACACCAAGATTGAGTCCTGTAAAGCCAAGGCTGAGGGAAGGTCTGAAGACTCACAAGAGTGGCCTGCATCCTGGCCTGGACTCCCATGTGATGTTATAGTTACGTAGGGCTGATGGAAATATATGCCTGATAGCCTTGGATGCTTGCAGGCAATAATATATACATGCCACCTCCAAGAGAGTGATTTATATTCTCAGTTTGTTTGGGGCATGTTTCACTCTACCAACTTCCCATGTGACTTATAGATCAAGAGCTTTTTATTCATTCTTCAGTGAGATGATTGTGTTGTTTGCTTACAGATGCTGTGGCAGTGGGGAAAGGTGAGGACAAGACAGACTGCTTTTGATAATCTAGTTAATAAGAAAGTGTGAAGAATCTCACCCTGTAGGACAAAGCTACAGGAGAATTGCTTACTGTGGCTATTTAAGGACAACTTCAGAGCACAGTGTGAGCATCTGTGAGGAGCCTGTCTTGACCTGAAGTTTGAATAAACGTGAAGCTGATCTGATTCTTCCAGCAGGCAGGCTGCAGCAGCCTGGCAACGGTATTCCACTGTGCCTGAGTCCAAGAGTTCCATAGGCTTGGAAATCTGATCTTCTTAGCTATTTAATTATAAAGCCATCTTTCAGGGGAAAAAACACATTTCTTCATCTCACAATATCCCTGTGTATCAACAAAGATCCAGTTGTGGAATCTGAAAGAAAAAACACTGGTCACCTTGACCCAATGTTCATCCTGGTATCTGTAGCCATGTTTACGCCTGCAGAGAAAAACAAAGTGCAAAATCTTCCTGGGAGCACTGCTGGGCGGTGCAGAAAAGTCAGAAGAAAGAGTCATATCTTCTAAAAAGAATCAGGCCATGTTCTGGGAGTTTACATGCAGATGATTCAAGCATTCACTTCTGCCTCTCTTGATTCCCATGTTTGCATAATTTCTTTTAACACTTCACTTTTTCATTGATTAACACCTTTAATTTAAGTTATATTAACATTTTATTATTTGTTACCCTGGGGCCTGTCTTACCATCTTTGTAATGAACTCTCTTAAGTCTTTTGTTTTGTGCAAGTTTGATTCACAATTTCTTACAAGATTCCTTCTCTTAGGTAGTCTGTATAAAGTCTTGCATTAGCATCACCCCCAGGAGACACACACACACTCTGAGGGAACTAAGGTAAGTAGTGTTCTTCCTCCACCACAGATGTTACTCCCACTTTTACTTCTCCAGGTACACCTGTCCCCTGCCCCTCCTGGGCATCATTCCTTTATCTGCATACCGCTCCTCTGCTCACCTCTGCCCAGGAACACTGGGCAAGGAGTGCTGTCAGGGGGCAGCCTTATTTACTCACTTGTTACACAATGTGCCTCCAAGTGACAATCATTAAGTGGCTGCTTCATTGTTTGCCTTGTGCTATTATGTAGTGAGATTTATAGTGTAAGGGTTCCAATACTGCCATGCTACTTCCCATGGTGTGCCTCTTAGTTGAACAGTTTCACTTGCCTAAGTTCAGACAGGACAGTCCAGCCACATCCTGATATTGATATCATGCACTAAAGCATGGGGATCATATACAACTTGGCGTCCACCTCTCTGGATGGAACCTTCCTAGGATCTTAAGGCCCATAGTGGTGCCTTAACTAAAATGGCTAAGAACTGGGCCCTTTCCCCACACTAGTCACAGGCAAAACCAGGTCTTCTAATGTATCCAGGAAGAATCACAGGGTGGCCAAGGCCCAAAACAAACCCAGAATAACTCATGAAACATCAGAGAATGTGAAGTTCACAGATCAATGGGACTCAGTATCTCCTTTGGGTGCCTTTATTCTGTGCTGGAGTTCAGGGGGGAATAGAGTTGAAAGAGGAGCTGGTAACATTGATGTTTCTGGAGAAGCTGACATCACTTTTGAACTAGAATTCTACTGTCTATCATATCACCATGGAAACAAGGCAAAATGCTGCCTGGTTTCCTAAATGTCATTGGGACTCACTGATGTCTCTCCTTACATTATCCTGAGAGTTCAAAGACCTGAGGCCAATGGACATAGGCTATGAATGTGTAGCTGAGGCGGGAACGCCATCACCACTGCCAAGGTGATTTTCAAAAGAAGTCCCACGCAGATTTGATTAAAATAGAGGGACCTGCCCAGGCCTCTTGTAGTCAATAAACACAGGAACTGGAAGAAAGCTTCAAGGCAGCCAGCAATAGTCTACATTTACCAGTGTTCTGACTGAAGTCCAGTAAAGTCAAGTGATAGCAAAGCATTACGTCACATGGCAGGACTCTTTCCATACTATTCGCCATCATTTATGCCTTTAGCCTGCATGGGTAGGGATTACGCTCCCCTAAGTGCTGGGAATATAGTGAAAAAGAGATAGAAGAACTGCTATTCCATTTATGGAGCCCCTATGTATGTACAGGGGATGTAAAGATCAGTAAACACAATCACAAATGGAGCAATTGCAGATTAGGATAAGAATGGCTAAGCACATCACATGGAGTGATGGGGGAAAAAAGAGAAGACTTATCATAGGTGGAAATTCTGGAAACTTTCTTTTCAGAACAGAGGATAAGAAAGAGTATAGACCAAGCCAAAAGGGTAGAGGTTAGCTGGAGTTAGACCACATAGTTCTGAGACTCTGGTAAGTTCAAATGAGTTCAAATACAGCATGGAGCTGATTAAGGATTCTTAGACTTTGGAAATAGTTCCCTGAAACTCTGTGGGTACTGTTGGGAGGAACACTTTATCCATGTCTTTAGAAGAAAGAAAACCATGCAGTCATTTCAGAAATCATGACAAGTGATGATGATGATGACTTGTACTATCCTAGCGACACTAGAGAAAGAGAGGCATTTGACAGAAGCTAGAAGACTCAGAGCTAACTTGATTTTGGGACTGCAAAAATGAAAGGAGAACCAGAGATGTGCTTCAGACAGATATGGGATAGATTACTTAATATCATTAATAACATGAGTTGAGAAAGATTGCAGGAAGACATAGCTCAGTGAGGGGCTCTACTTGAAATCCAAAAGACATCTAAGGATAGGTATCACTTAAACAGCAGAGGTGGTTGTTAAAACCATCTGTATGGATAGACTATAGAGACCATAGAACAACTGCAGAGAAACAAAGAAAACCCCTCTGAATTTAGAGGATGGCATGCAAAAGGGAATTCAGATGGAGCACTAAAGAATGTCAAGAAGGGTCCACAAACCTCAAAGAGAACGTGAGAGGATGTAGGAATCTTAATGTACTGAAAGAAATGTTTCGACACTGGGAAAGGGTCTGGCAGGTTAAGAAACATTGAAGTCGCCAACAAAAGTGTCTTCCTGGAAGCTACAGCATTAGAGCATAGATTTAGTGGCACAGAAGAGAAAGGGAAAGGGTACTGCTTGCTAGGAGACCCCAAAACTTGCCTGTGTGTACATCTAAGGACTGCATTTAAATAACACCTGCAGTTCTTGTGATTGGTTCCGGAATGCATCTGCATCGATTATGTGTGAAGTGTTTATATGTATTCATCTGTGTTAATGAGTCATACTTTCCCATGTATAGCCTTAGTCAATGGTATTCTGTCTGTGGGTAGCCAATTTCCATCTTCTCGGGGTTTCCCATCCCATTCTGTTCATTCTGTGTACTGGGAGGAAGTGAGGAATATTTGATGAAAATGAGTGGTATTTAGAAACAGTATTGGTTCAAAAACACATTCTGGACATTTTGCTTATCAGCAATAAGATAGAAGAACCATTGTTCTGTACCCCCTCCTCCCAAGAATTCCACAGACAGAAGCCATTGAAAAGTCCTTGCCTCTTATTCTGTAACTAGAGGTCAGGAGTGGAGCTCAGTACACAAGGGGCCAAGAGCTCAGAAGTAATGAGGCTTAATACATGGGGGGATTTGAGGTCCCAGAAGAAAATTATTCAGCCTCCACAGGGCTGGGGACACATAGTTTTTTCCCCAAGGTTCTGTAGCTCTGCCAGCCCCACAGCCCTGTTAGAGGCTTCAGATAATGCCCTCACTTCTTCCAGCAGACCTCAGACCCTACACTGAACCCCAACAGTGGTGAGAAGGTAGTTTTTCTTCTGACTTACCCTCATACTCCCAAGGTGAGAAAGACTCTCTCACCTGCTGCTTACAGTTACAATAGGACCCCAAAGTGTTCCTCATCTGTCACATGCAAACCAAGTTCACCATCTGCTGTAGGTTGACACACAAGAAGTGAGTTTTACAGACAACTCAGATAGGAGGGTGGATCTGGATTTTCATGACCAATCCACAAATATCTTGAGAAATGGAATTGTCCAACTTTCCCTTTAAACTGTGTTCTCCAGTCTCTTAACATTTGATTTAGCTTCTCCATCTTAAAACCAGGAGGGAACTATTGGTTTCAAAATTGTCCTCAGTATCATAAGGGGGTTATATAGATGGGCAAAGGCATTTGAGGCAAGAGCATCCCTGGTCAACTAGCTACACCACTGCAGTCATGGGTGGGGAGGTACCTCTGGGCTTGCAAGGCTACCCCAGCACCTCCTATAGCTAGCAAGAAGACACCATTTCTATTTTTTCTGATTATGAAACTCACTGGACTTCACAGAAGTGAACATGACACCATGCTACTTGCTTGTGACTATGTTTTGGAAACTAGATTCAATTGAATTTTGACCAAACATGTTTCTTTGATTAGCATGGGATGCACCCACTTTGGCCTAATTCCTGAAATGAATTCACTGTGATATATAACCAGCTTAGATAAATCTCAGTCATTATCTTTCTTACAAATATTCTATAAACTAGGAGTTTTAACATGAAAGGTTCTGGTAAAACTAAGGAGCAGGGTAGTTGGCACAAATGCAGATCCCCATCTCTACATGTGAAGGAGGAAGGAGCTCAGGAATCTGGGTGTCCACAGCCTAAACACCCCGATATACTGAACAAGCCATACTTCAGGAAATTCACAAATTCTGCCCTACTTCCCAGGACATCTAACCCATTTTTGCTGAGAACTGATATGAAAAACAAACAAACAAACAAACCAAAGCCAGGGAGAATTGCCCGTCTCCCTGGCCCAGCTGAAGCATTGCCCTTGCTGATTTTGGAAGCCTTATTTTTCTTTCTTTCAGCTCAATGGGGCTGATTCCTATAATTTATAGAATTGTTGTACTAATAAATCATGACCTTGATGTTGCTTTGCATTAGTTGGTAAGCAGGAAATGTTAGTTCCCTTTGTTCAGATGTAAACATGCCTCTTGGGGCAAGCTATGTGCATTCTGGTGAGGCTGTGGAAACTCATTTTACCTGGAATTTTAAATCTTTCCACTGGACTCTGTAACTATGGGAGGGAAACATCCTCACTCTGTTGTGGAAATAAATGAAATAGAATTAAGTAGAAATAACTTATTGCTCAGTGATAAAGTCCAATTAAGGAGCTGAGAACAGAATGTAAACAGCTTGGAAGATTTTCTGTTTCTGGAAAAGGAAAGTGAATCCACCTTCTAGCTTTTGCTACAGATACCTTCAAACTCTGACTGCCCCCAAACTCATCAATTACACCAAAAGTCACTGTTTTTCCCTGAGTTACCTCTGGACAGGAATTGTTCTGGAGTTCCTCTGGGCAGGATTTGCTCCACTGGAGAGGGGCTGAGAGCTGACAAGCCAGTGACTTACCTAGATGCACTACACAGCAGTTCATGTGTTAGTTAGCAGCACACCATATGTGGGGTGGAATATCAACTGTAATAAAGTTCGTAGGAATGAGCTTTCTGACTGTGAAGTCTAAGGTGTCACTTCATGGACTCCTGGTCCTTCATCAGGTAACAGTTGCAGATGGAGTCAGGTATTGGGATGGCTCATTGCTACTGTGATCAGAGGTCAGCCCTGCAGAAGAAGGCTCTATAGAGCTCCTGAGCCAGTGCCAGGAAGCTGAGAATGTGTACTACATGGGTTGTGGTCAGAGCCTGAACACACAGATCACCAGCACAACCAGTGCACACACTCAGTCAACCCAAAATGAGCATCATGGGTATGCATCACAGATCATTGTTAAACAAGCACTGCCTTTACTTCAGAAACTCTCCTGGTATGTATATCATATGTTCACCAAATGTCAGAATAGTGAGACCCAGACATAGCTAAGGAGATAGAAAATAACTGAATAAGCACCATAAAGGCTTACAGTGAGTGGTCTTGGCTCCTTATCGAAAGCACACCTGCAAAGCTATGGAAATTGCTAGCCTCAAGTCCCTGAGCCAATGCTCCTCAGAACCTCTGGGGTTGTGGCATGGGATTGGAGGTGCTTCCACACCCACAGATGCCACTACGAAGCTAAGATGGTAATATAGTAGATTCTCAATATGACTGTCACAAGAACCACCATGACTGACACACCTGACCCATTGTAGACTCTAGAGTGGTCTCATGCTATGGTGTATTAGAGCTAAGTCATCCTGATCCCATTGTTAAACTGTTGGGAACTTAACACTTGCAAAGGTAAGGGTGATCACACCACAAAGGCCACAATGTGTTGTAAATTAGCCTTTCTGCCCATCTCCAGTCTCTTCTAGAGAGCTGGTCATCAAACAGGCCACAGGACCATAGAAATTTAGTAAGCTGAAAATAGAACTTGCATCATTTAGCCAGAGCGTTCTTAGTAAGAACTAGCATTTCTCATGCCACTCTGCCTCTATGATAACATATGGCATCTACTAGCCAAAGACTCAAGTCCTGAGATACAATGGGGTTTCAGATCCTTCATCACACTCCAGCCTCTTTGCTTTACCAGCCTTGGCCATCTCCATGTTCCTCTAAGAAAAGAAGATTTCAGTTTCCTGCAAATCAGTCATTACATAATATTCAGATGCCTAGAAGTCAACAGAACGTCAATTTTAGCTGAAGGAGAGAAGGAAGAAAGGGAGAAGATGATGAACAAAGTCTTTAAAGATTTGTAATTTTAAAGGTAAAGTATCAACAATCAACAGAAGGTGTTCTTTAGCAGGGTGTATTATTTAACCAAGGAGGGGGCACTACAGGGCTGCCATGAATGGGATGATGCTCTCCCATCCCTGCCGTCAGTGTTCAGGATAATCCATTCCTGTAGCAGAGGCACTTCTAGGTGAAAATGTAACAAGAAAGACTTTGGATCTGATATCTTACAAGGAACCTGGCCTCTCTGGAAGCTGCTTCTAGAGGAGCGGGATGCTGGATGATGACTTGAGTAACAGAAGACACTGTCAATTCCTGTGAAGTCCAGGTTAGCAAACCTCCAGAATCCCCTTTGGGAGGTTGAATACATAACATATCCTTTTCATTGTCTGCTAATCCCAAAGCATAGAAGAAAACCTATTGCATTTCAACAGAGCCAACCCCAGGGTAGTTTTCCATAAGTGAGTTAAGAAAATATTTATCAAGCACTCAGCACATGAGTGGTGTAACTGTCCTGTGGCCATAGGATCCATCATAGCAACCTCAGCAGAAAGAGAGTGACAGGCAGGAGAAGTCTCAGCACCTGAGTCCTAGACACCATTTTTGCTTTCCCATGGCAGCTTGCTCTCCACATAGAAGTTTAGAGTGCTGAGTCCTGCACCAGGCAAGTGCAATTTTCCTGAAACAAGGGAAGATATTCTAAAGAGACACTTGTGTGGTTCCCTTTGGCTAGCAGACTGTTGAAACAATAAGCAATGAAGAACTGGGATGTCCCAGGAATCTCATGGCAGAGGTAAAAGGAAGCCTAAAGCCCTCATACAAGCCAAAAGAAGAACTTTCTGGTAAAAATTGATTTTACACAGTCAGACCAGCTTACAGCCGAGACTGGAGTAGAAACAACAATGATCAGGAAAGAAGGTATGTTACCAATATGGTACATATGGATAATGCAAAGAGAGACTGTATTCTAAGATGACAATGGAATAATTCTATTTATCCCAGAGGGAAAAGCCATTATATATTAACCATGCTTATAGCCTCACACATGTAATCAAATAGGGCTTTTCTCTTTTCCAGGTGTAACCTGCAATTTTCTGGGACTCTAACAAATAAGACTACAAAATCTATTTATAGTAAAAGACATGCTTTAACCCCTTATACAACTCTGGCGACCCATACGTTTATTTTGTCAGACTGTAATATTCAAGAAAAATCAACTTAATATCTCAATTTTTAAAAAAAGAAAACAGAGAAAATGGGGTTTCCCTAGAAACCCCTTGAGCAATGTAATTCCAAAGCCTCCAAAGTTGTACATATAGTTGTTGCCAAGACACTTAGAAGCAACTCTCTCTTATGAACCCCACACCTGTGCTAAAATATTTGTCATCTCCAACTTTAGTTTTTCTAGTTCATCCTGCTCTTCTTCTCTGTAGTAAATAATCCCATTTTCATTTGCGTGTGGGTCAGAATAGAACCTGTCAAGGGCCTGCAGGTAGCACCACGGAGCTATGTCTTTGTCCTACAGCTGCTAATGTGGGCTCACTGGAAGATGTATTCTCTGAGATCAGGCCCTTGAGTGATAAATTTTATCTCAGACTCATTCTCTTCCCCCTTCTTCTCCCTCCTTCTCTTCTTTCCTTTCTCCTCCCTACCCCTCTTTCCTCCTAGACACCAAAGCAGCTTTGCTCTATCATGCACTCTTTGCCCTGGGAGTCTCTGTCTTCTATAGGACAAAAAGCAACGGGACCAATTAACCCCAGACTAAATTCTCAATCATAAGCCAGTATTAACTTTTCATTTGGTAAGTTGATCTTCTCAGGCAGCTTGCCATCTGAGAAAATGGAAAATGATGGAAAGGAGAGTAATACAATGTACAAAGATCTACCACCCTCTCTTCATTTAACTCCTCTGCTAGGATAACTGTACACCATTCCATGTTATCTTCTCCACCTTAATGTTCAGATGTACTCTACTTCGAACTATCTGTTTATAGTTTCCTTTTCCAGAAGGTTTACATTAGACTCTTTTCCTCACAGGAATTTACAAGAGTCTTTTTTTAGGCATTAATATTTTCTAATGCATGTCACAAAGTTTCCTTTCTGCGTCTAATCTTTTAGGATTGTTTTGTTGATCTTAACTGTAGAAAAAAATAGTTTGGCTACTGTAACGAGAATTCTTCCTGCCAGCCTGGTCCCAGAGCCTTGTTAACCCCAAATAACACACAGAGACTCTATTAGTTACAATGCTGTCTGCTACTGTCCAGGGCATCTCATTGACTAGTTCTGTCTTAAGTATTAACCCATGACTACTAATATATATGTATATATATACATACATATATATATATACATATATTTCTATAATGACTTATCTTTCTGAGAACACCATCCTGACGTGTCCTCTCTTCCTGGGATCACATGGTGACCCCTATACTTTACTACATTTCCCAGAATCGTCCTCGACTCTTACTCTCACTTATCTTGCTTCCCTATTGGCCAATAATGCTTTATTTATCAATCAATAGGACAAACATATAGGCAGAAGGACTTCTGCCATCAAGCTACAAAATTAATAATTTTCCCTATTGAGTAATAATTTTAAATTCCTTTCTCTTGCCCCAATGGTATAAAGTTCCCTTACTTTATATTTACTTGTTAAGTCCTTATCTTTGGTTGCATTCACTTCATTTTTTTCTACTTTAACTCACCTGGAACTAGTTTTTATAAGTCCAATTAAACAGGATTATAGTGAGAGTCAATTGCAGCAACACTATTCTTTGGAAGGTCACCTGCACATTCATTGAGAGTAATTTAAAAATAATTCTGAATATTTTTGTGTTATTT
Source organism: Mesocricetus auratus (assembly GCF_017639785.1). Classification (NCBI taxonomy): domain Eukaryota; kingdom Metazoa; phylum Chordata; class Mammalia; order Rodentia; family Cricetidae; genus Mesocricetus; species Mesocricetus auratus. Next base: position 115,516,028 of record NW_024429189.1, read on the forward strand.
TGCCAAGTTCATAGTAATTACTATGGTGCATTAGTTGAATTGCAATTATTTCATAAACTGTTTGGGGGAAAATTACCTTTGAAAATATTAAATGTTTTATCCACAAACAAAATGAACAATTTCTTTTTTTTCAAGCCTTCTTGGATATTATCCAGAAAGTTGAGCAATTCTGTGCATAGAGCATTTGTGCATTGCTTATAGCTTTAGCAATTTTGTTTCTCTTATGAATGCAATCTTTTCATTGCAGTGTTCCTTAATTTTTTCTATTAGATTATTTTCAAAAAAAATAATTCACAGTGGGATTTTAAAAATGTTATTCTTGTAATGAATAGAACAATATAATTACAAATAATACCTCTGCCTTAGGACTTCTGGACACACCACTGAGGGAGCCAGTGTAAGCACTGGGCCTCCTTCCTGATTGATCTGCTTCTTGTAGACAGAGTTTTTAAGAGGGAATTTGGCAAGGCCAGTTAATGGTGGTTTTTCATCCTGTGTGTCTATTTAACCCCTCTGCTCACCAACTCTGGAAGAAAAGACTGTGCTATGTAAACATCTATTATGAAAGTAGGAGCACAATTATGCTAACAGTCTACACTCTTGGAATTCCACAACCTGAGCCTCTGGCACATTAGCTTTGGTACAAAGCTTCAAGTCACAGAGGATAATAGACACCTGGAGTGTGACCTCTGTTTGAAACCTGTGATGAGGAAGAGATCTTCATGACAACATTCCTTCCAGTAATCTGGTGTCACTTCCTTCCTGTCTTAGATCATTTGTACCTTTATGAATAATTGCTTGCTTGGCTCACAATTCTTATAGCTTGATACTCAAAACTGTATGACCCTGTCATTAACTGAACTCTCTCATATCTTTATAGTGCATGGTATCATAGGAAAAAGCAAACAACAACAGGACAGGGTTTACATGGCAAGAAAGGGGAAGGCCAAGACTCATTTGTTCATACCAAACTAGCTTTGGAGGGGTGACTCATTCATCTTTGCAAGATCTAACCCATTACATAAATCTCTTCATGGGTTTGGTTATGACCAACTTTTCACCAGACTCCAAAGTTCCATCACTTCTCAACACCATCACATAGGAGAACCAAGATTTTAGCAAATAAATCTTTGGGTAACAAACTGTATCCAATCCATAGCAACACAAAATGTCCCTACTCTCTTTTTGTACCAGTTTAAATATGATTGTGTCATCTCTATGTGTGAAACTTGTGTTCTTAAACACACATACAGCCCATTGGCAATGAGAAAGGACATCAAATTCTCAGTCAGTCACCAACATCAATGCTCAATACCCTTTCATATTCTCTCAGTTTCAGGATACTATTTTTCTGAAATTATTGTGAAGCTGATAATGTGTTCACATTTCCTATCCATTTAGCCATTAGCATTTCTTCTTCTGTGCTTTATTTGTTGTATTTCTCTCTCTCTCATGTTTGTGTTGTGTTTTCCAGGTCTATATTTCAAGGGTACTATTACTTGACACATGTGCCATATATATTATTTGACACATGTGCCATACATGCTTTTATTCCTTTACATATTTATGAAGCAATGATTGATATACCATTAAGTAATCATTGATAAAAATACAAGTTTATTATTTTAATACATAATTAGAGTTGGTTAACTATCACCATAATCTAGTTTTTAGAGCATTCTAGTCATCATGACAAGATTCCCTCATAACCATTTTTAGCCAAATTCCATTTCTACTCCAAGCCACAGACAGTCACTGATGCAATTTTGGTGGTCATCATATGAATGAAATCCTATAGAACTTGGTTTTCCATGTCTTTCAACTAGAGGAGCTGGATAGCAATAACATCTAATGTATTGGCCAAATTGATGAAAATTTCAAGTCACTCTATGCAAGAACATAGGAGGTATTTACACTTAGAACTGCTGTTTTTTTTCATAGAGATATTTTAATTTTTAGTGTACAAATCCTTTATTTTATTGTCTGCATACCTATATATTTTATATTGTTACCATCATAAATGGAATTTATTAAATAATCTCATTTTGGATTACTCATGGCTACTACAGTTGAGATTTGTATATTGATTTTGTATTCTGCAAGCTAACCTCATGCATCAATTCCAGAACATTTTTATATATGGGTTGATTTCTAAGAATTTTCTCCTTAGAGGTGCACAGAGAGATCCTGTGAATAAAATTCTCATACTGCTTTTTTCATTGTTGATATCCTTTACTGCTTTTTCTATTTTGTATCTGTTGCTTTTTTCCCCTAGCCATGTTACATGAATTCTCTAGAGCAATGTTGGAAAGAGGGTTTGCTTATTTGTCAACTTGACACAGTCTAGAACCACATGGGAAACAATTGTCTAGATTAAGTTGTGTTTCCCTCTTACCTCATGGTAAAACTTGACATGGCAAGAACTTCACAGTCTTCATCAGACTTTGCTTGAGGCCTCTAGATTTCTATCAGCTCCATTCAATAAGCATGGACTAAATAAACATTTCAAGAAGAAAGTCACCTGGTAAATTCCCTACTATAGATTGGCTTGTGGAAGATTAATTTTTAAATTGTATTTATTTATTTTACGTGTAAGGGTGCTTTGCCTGAATGTATGTCTGTGCCCCAGATCATGGCTGGTGGCCACAGAAGCCAGAAGAGGGCACAGGATTCCTTGGAACTGGAACTACAGACAGCAGTGAGCTGTCCTGTAGGTACTGGGAGTTTTAACCAGGTGCTTGGAAGAGCATCCAGTTCTCTTAACTGCTCAGCCACCTCTCCAGGCCTGGAATAATATATCCTAAAGGCTAGTGTAGGATTAGTCAACATGGTTCATTGGATTCATGCTCACTTTCACCCATTTTTTAACTCAAACTTTCTGTTCTTTGCTGAGGCTGACTGGCAGGCTGCTGAGCCTTTCCACATCCTTCCAAAGGTCTTTATGATGCCTCCATCTCAATGTTTGTACCCCCTCTGATTGTGCTGTTGTTCTTCGTAAGATGTGTTCTATGGTGTGTGGGAACATTGTGGATATAATTCAATAAGCAAACTTTGTTGATAAAAATCACTCACTCATTTTATGGGATATCTAAAGCTTCACACAAGAGGCAGATGGAGGTTTATTAAGCACATCAATTATTAATTCATCACATCTATGAACCTAATTTCCTCATTTTCCATAGTATCTCCAGCTAATAGTGAATCTGAGTTTTCCTTTATTGCACTGGTTTACACTGTGATAATAAAATGCATCAATTCAGATCAGCTGAGGATCAGAGTTTGATTAAAGGGAGGAAAGGGAGTGAGAGAGAAACAGAGAATGAGACAGATGAGGAAAGAATGGAGTGAAGAAGGAGAGAAAGGCTGAAACCTTTTTGCCTCTGGAAAGTGAATCCAAGTGTCCTAAAAACGTATTACTATAGCCATACACTAGTGCGTCTTTCAACCTTGTCAGAGAAGAGTCATGGTGCAGTAGGTAAAAATTAGCACACAACAGATCACCATGTAGAGAATAAAAGACTGCAAAATGTTCAACCCTTAATTGGATCTCTCTCTGGCTCTCTCTCCCCCTCTCCCTCTCTTTCTCTCATGCACATGTTCACACACCACAACATACACACAACACCACAAACACCACAACACACACACCACAACACACACTCACCACAACACACAATACACACACACAACACATAATACAACAACACACACAACACACACACACACAACAAGGCTCATGAATCTTCACTGGAAAGGGGGTTATGGCTTGTAATAGGCAGAGGTGGTACATTGTGAAAGAAAACAGTGCTTTCCAGACACAACAAAGTAGATAAGCACCAGAGCTATGCAAGCTCAGACAAAAATCCCAGCATGGAGAAGGAAAGGGGACACACACAGAATCCCACCACTAACTGAGGAGCTATTGACATCCAATAGCTTCTGAGAAAGATGTGACCCCTGGTAAACACACCACTCCTGAAGGCAGGCCTGACACTTAAGAGGATATGGGCAACACAAACTGGACCCACAGTGGGGGAAGGAGACCGATATACAGATATTGGAGGAGTTGGGGAGGGGGTTAACACCTGGTCTGGAGATAGAGGCAAAAGGGATTCTGGATTATTCTTGGCTACATAGGAAGCTTGAAGCCCACTTGAGAAATACATTCAACACTTTGTGAGAAGAGAAGAGAGGGGAAGGGGAAAGAAATCTCCCAATGACTGTACTTGCTACAGGGGAGGAGAAAGGAAAGAAGGGAGAAGAGGGGAAAGGAGAGAAATGAAAGGGAATCTCATAGCATATGTGCCTGCTCCAGGCTATCCATCCCCACACTCCTACTCAGCAGAGCTGGCCACATCCCAAGCAAAGACCCCTTCTCCATCCCCATGCCCCTTGCAGTCTCTGGGACACTTGTCAACGGTTCCTGCTTCTCACTCAGTGTCTCATCTGTTGACAACCCTGGGATCTCTCTGACCAGATATGGTCAGAGCATCTGAAGTCCCCTTTGGTCAGGAGTCTTCCCTGAAGCTTGATTCTATGACCTTTCTTTCATCTAAATTTGTATTACCAGTTATAAAGGCTTTTTCCAAAAATATTTTTACAACAGAATAGATCCTTCTGATTCACAGATATCTATCTAGAAAACCTTGCAAAGAATGAAATAATCCACCTATACTCACCACATGGAGCATTTTGGACAACTTCCCAGATCTTCTGAAAGCTCTCCTTTTATCAATAACTTCTTTCCTTTTTTGTTTGTTTTTAGTGTAAAGAGAGCTGAAGTTTTACTTGAAAAGCATGAATGAGTCTCTGTTCTATATGCAGACCTTACTAGTGGGGATCTATTTCAAGTGTCAGTTTTCACTTTAGTCTGGTGAGAAAATCATAGTCTCAGAACTATACCGATAAGATCAAAGAAGACAGGTCCATAAAAAGGGACTGCATGGGCTGCAGCTTACAACATAAACATGGTCATCATAATTCTTCTAGTAGTAGAGAAAAACTCAGGTGATCCAGGGAGCTGTATAAGCCCCTGTCCACTTTGCAGCAGTCAATTGCAATTAACCCATTCAATAGCTGGAAATAGAGAGGATAAACGGCTGAAATGTGAGAAATAGATGCAAGTTAAAAAAAGAAAAAGAAAACCCTCAGGTTGAAATCAGATGAAATGTAGTACTACTTCCTATTTGATCTTGGGTATGTTATTTGATTTCTCCAAGCTGCAGTTTTTTCATCCTTCAAATGGATGTGTCAGACAATGTTGCAATTCACAAGACCAGCTTCTTGTCATACCCCTACCTCCCCTGCAGGTATGCTGGTCCAAGGGCCTGACATCTGTCTGGGAAGTCATAAGTGCTACTCCCACCCTGTCTTCCAACTCCCCTTCAGTATCTACACTTCCTCTTATCATTACATAGACTGTACATCACACTATCAGTATTTGTTGGGAAACAAAGCTCCTCAAACTCACTGGCCTTTTAAAACATCTATCATTTCTGATCCATGTTCCTCCGTCCATGGGCAGATTTCCTTATCTAGATCAGATGGACTGGAATGATGTTATGACAAACAGACCCCCAATTATAACACTGGTCTATAATTCCAGCACTGGGTAGCAGAAGCAGAAGGACCTCAGCAGCCCACTGGCCAATTGGTGAGCCTCGGGTTCAGTGAGTGACAGTATTGCCAAATGAAGTGGAAATCTTAAAGAGTAATACATGCAGCATCAACCTCTGGTCTCCACAGGCACACACAGCCATGAGTACTTTATTTATGCCACATGTATACATACATGCATGCATACTTATATTCATACATGCACACTAAGGTGAAACTAAGTAAAATAAGTAAGACTAAAAGAAGCTAAATAAAACTGAGTACATATAAGATAGTTGCTGCATAACTCCATTTATAGCAAAATTAATTTGTGTTGTTGAAGTCAAAGCAGTGCCCTCTTTCCAGAAGTCAAAAGGATTCTTGGTAGGACATGATTTGTCATATTTAGCCATTTGTGTTTAACCACAAATTTAATACTCACTTTTAAAAAGAAAAGCAATAGGGCTACATTGTAAAGTCCAGAAGGCTACACAAAGCAGATCATCATACTTGCCTAATAGGAAGTTGTTTTATCAGACCTCAAAAACACCATTCTCTCTTCCCAGCACAGAACATTTTGCCATGTGGAAAATATCTCGGGGGATTCAGTCTCTTGGTTCTGGAACTGATTTCACAGATGGAACTTTTTAATAATAATCCCCTCAAGCTACATGCCTCTGTTCTATGTACATTCTGTTTATACAGGCTACTTACCAATTCAATGTTTGGAAAGAATATGCATTTGGATCATTTTAGTAAAAAATGTAGTAAGTATATGTACATATTGGTATCAATAATGTGTTACACATGTATTGGGACTGGAGAGATGGGTCAACAGTTAAGAGCACTTACTCCTCTTGCAGAGAACTCAGGTTTAATTTCCAGAACTCACTTGTGACTCTCAACTATCTGCAACTCCGGTCCCAGAGTATCCAATGCCCTCTTCTGGCCTCCAAGGGCACCAGCACCCACAGAATATACAGACATATATGCAAGCAAAACGCCCATACAGATAAAATAAAATAAATATTCAAGTGCATTGCAGATATATTACTAGGATATTTATAAATTATATGTAAAATAATATCAAAGAATTTAATCGTCATGTTTTTTTAATGTAAAACCCTCTAACTAGCCGGGCGGTGGTGGCGCACGCCTTTAATCCCAGCACTCGGGAGGCAGAGGCAGGCGGATCTCTGTGAGTTCGAGGCCGGGCTGGACCGATAGCCTCCGAAACAATACAGAGAAACCCTGTCTCTTAAAAACCAAAAAAAAAAACCCCTCTAACTAAAGCTCTAGAAGATATAATTGTAAGGGTTCATAGAGGTGGACTATCTTTTCCTTTACCAATAGAAAGTATTTTGACTTCTGGCCTGAGCTAAAGCTGCTGGATGCCCTTCACCATACCTGCAGATGGCAGCTCCCTCTTCCACAACAGAGCAAGTTAATCATCTTGAGCTTTTGAAACTATGGTGAATTGAAAGCCAAGAAGTCATGTCAAATCCCAGTTTCTGCTTTTCTTTTGTCTGAGTTTGACTAACTGACTTGGCTGTTTTGTGATGAACTGCAATGTACATTATCCTTTCTTGACTTGGACTTCATGTGGGGAAGTACACTCTAATTCACTTAATGCCCCACATGACATATTTAGAGCAGAGCTGGGAGAGCCCACCCGTTTTTAAAAAGTGATCAAAGATCTAATGTGATCATACTTAGTGATTTGTTCAAAACCCACAATTTTTTATTCTCAATGGCTGACTCTAAACCAAACCTATCAAGTGCCCTTAATTCTCTAAGATTCCTTTCCCTGAGTTTACCAGAAACCCAACACCAATATGAGCTTTATGAAGTCAGAGAGTGGTCGCTAATTACCCTGTTGGGAGTTCAGCAAGTATGCCTTATTGTTACACTAGTTCTTTCTAGAAATCCCCATGTAGTGGCTAGCCTTCTCCAAATCTCAATTCAGTCCTTCATGAAAATTTTTCTCATTTTGCTTCAACTCCAATGGCATTAAAGTTCTTGTTTTTCTCCCTTCCTTTTTCCCTCCCTCACTTCCTCCATCCTTCCCTTTCGCCCTCCCTTCCTTCCTCTGGGCTCTATAATATGAAGAAATGTTCTTTGACCAGTTTCCCCTTGTTTCAATCATAAAATAATAGCATTTCAGAACCTGTCATAGACTGGTACTTTGACATACATTGTTTCCAAGTGGCCCTCACAGCGTGATTCAACAGACTTCTGCTTTTCAGCTCCAATCCAGTTTTATTTGCTGTAAAGCAGATGAGAAAAGGGATCTACAGTGAATAATTTACTTGGAAATATCCTGGAAAGTCAAACAATGCAGAGGACAAAATAAAGGGAAGGTGAGATTTAAAAGCCAAGGAGACAAGATGGTATGAGTCACAGTGAAGACAACCAAGGTCCAATCCACTGGGAACCTTCTGTGAGGCCCTCAGAATTTTCTTTCTGAAGGGCAGAACAGCTGAGATATTTACAAATGACTCATCTTCCACTGCTTGAGGTTGTCCTTAAGGTATTAAACCATTGGTACTCTAGCATGCCCTCTAGGGAGCTGAACAACCTACCACAATGCTGGATAATCTACCAGGCAGTGGTACACTGTTGTGCAGGTGTGTGAGAGGCGTGCTTCTCTTCTTCACTTGAGAGGAGTTACGCTGCTACAAGGGAGCTCAAAAAACGAATCAGGCTATTGGGGGTCCTAAAAGAGCATAGCCTGTGATAACATCCGCATCCAGCCACATCCAACTGTGCAGAGCCTGGAGTAGAACACACCCATTGAAGCTACCGGAACCATCTGGTGAAGAAAATGCCTCACACTTACACATCCCACTGAATGAACCAAATTACCCACGAACAAATAAAGAAAGCTGGCATACTGTCTTCCAAGCCTTTACTTGTCACATATATATTTGCTCAGAAAGCATCTGCACCTCAGACAGCACCCACTTCTACTTCTCAACCTAGGTACCAACATTCACACCACACCCAGAGCTTGCCATAACCGTGCCAGAAAGCAGCAGCCTCCCTCACACCTCTGTGTCACAGGCAACATAGTGGAATTCTGCCCTAAGCTGCACTCATTCGGGCTGAAAATATTTTTTAATGCCAAAAATCAATTTGAATACTCCAATGCTCATCATAGGGGATTTTCATGCTGATCTTAAAACCAGAATACTCATGGGTTTTGGCAGCTCTACTTGGATGCTTTATTAATTCTTTGAAATTAAAATGTTAACTATTTTGGAGAATAAACTCACTCCTAAGAATATCTCTTTTAGCATGACTGAGCAGACACATATGTGATTGATGGGCAGTGTTGACTACATTTGCCAACAAAGGGATAAACCACAACCAGAGATACAGGAGCTCCTGGACAAGTTCCCTGATACCAACACATCAGAGGAGGGCATGGCTTGGGAAGAAAGAGAATCCAGAGTGAATTCTGAATATGAGTCAGCTCTGCAGCTTTCTGGAGCATGAGTAACCCAGATGGCAGGTATCTGGGATGGAACAGATATGAACTATCCTGATAACTACAGTTCAGTTTCTATTGGCTATGTAAAGGAATTGACCTCGATATTTCCAGACTAGAACATTACTCAATGTGGCCAGGCCCTGCCCTCACCCACCCACCCACCTGGATCTAGATCTACTTTTGCTCATGTGCCCCTTCAATGCCATTCTTCCCTACAGGATACCATCGCAAGCTTTAAACTTTCTTCCAGTACCCTTCCTGCCAATTTAGCTTGAACAATACTCTCAAATTCAGAATTTCCTGGCCAAGAACAGTACAAAAGTCTATGAATCCATAGAGCACTATCAACGTGGTTATCCATCAGTACCACATAAGCATCACACATTCAGGGTAGAGTGAAAGGCAAATGCTGCATGCATTGATGATTTCAACTGAGGTTGCCTATTAGAATTATCAATAGGACTTTAACTATTCCTGACACTGAAGACTACTATCTGGAATATATAAAGAACTCAGAAATCTAAATGAGAAACATTTAAATACAAATGGCCAATAAATGGACAGGAAATGTTCAACCTTGATAGCCATTAGAGATATGCAAAACAAAGAAAATAGAACTTCTGCCTCACTCTAATGAGGATGTCAGTCATTAAGAAAAAAGAAATGATGAAAGGATGCAGCAAAGGGGAACACTTACACTTACACACCACTAGTGGGAATGTGAACTAATCCAGCCACTATGGAAGTTTTCCCCAAAACCACTAGATCTAGCATATGTCCCAGATCACCACTCCTAGAAATTTTCCAAAGAACTCCAGAGCAACAAGCCACAGAGGTACTTGCACATCAATGTTTATCACAACACTATTGACAACAGCTTAGCTTTGGAAACAATCTAGGTGTTCAAAGTTAGCACAATAGCTTTGGGGAAAGGTGGCGTGTATTATACACTCCAATTTTCTTCAGCCTTAAATCACGGAGTTATGCCATTTTCAAAAAAATGTATGCAACTAAAGATAACCATATTAAGCAAATTAAGTCAGTCTCAGCAAGGTAAATACCATATTGTCTTCACTTATCTTTCCTGGACTTTATGTAGACCTATGGAATCATGTATGCATATACAACATTGAAAATAGAATTGAAACTGTCTAGAGGGAACCAATGGGAAGGGGCTGGGGAAGGGGAAAGTAGAAGGATGTGAGCAGTGGAGTAGGACTGAAGGTTGAAGGTGAACTGTTTTCTCCAAGCTTCTGTGTTTTTTCTGGTAAACAGAGAGAACAATGGGATTTGTTTCATTCGTGGCTGTGAGAATTGAGTACAAGGAAACCTGCAATGCTTATGATAAAGTGCCAGACATATCTGAAGGGTGATTGTATTCCTCACAGAAAGGATGCCACACTCAGGCCCAATATACTTAACCAAATACCAAATTAAACAAATAAAAATATAACAGAGCCACTTGCTGAGTGTAAAGACTTGTCTGGCTCTGTTATATTCTGTATTTGTTTAACATGGTATTTGGTTAAGTATATTGAAGACCTCTCAGGCTGGATAAGAGTGACTGTTCATAAATGTGATCCCACTAATGAAACTATTTGCTGTCTGGTCTAGTTTTCTTTCTGTTGCTGTAATAAATACCTTGACCAAAAGCAACTTGGAGAGGAAAATGTTTACTTCACCTTCACTTCCAGGTCACAGTCCATCATGGAAGCAGTCAGAATAGGAACACAAGGAGAAACTAGAGAGGAATATCATTCACTGGCTCACTCTCTGAGTTGACCCTTGGCTCATACTCAACTGCTAGCTTCCTATATATCCCAGGCCCACCTACCTAGGAATGGAACCACCCACAGTGGGCTGAGCTCTCCCACATCTATTATCAATCAATATAATTCCACACAGATGTGGTCAGTCACAGATCAAGCTTATCCGAGCAACTGTTCAAAAGAACTTCTTTCTTGCATTTGTATGAACTTGACAATGACAGCTAACTAGGTAAATGTCATAGCACTCTAAAGCCTTGTCCTTCCAGAAGGTCATACTGCCCTAACCTCTGGAGGAACTGGATATGTAAGTGTGAATAACTTATAAGTGTGCCCAGTTATGTCTTACCCTGTCCTCAGAGAGAGAAACTCAAGCATAATAAACAGTACTTGTTTATAGTTCCAATGATCAATACTGAAGGAGAGGATTCCCAGGTATCATTGTCCATCTACCATTAAGATTGTATAGCAGCTCTTAGGTACTTTAAGAACATCAAGAAAATACATCTAAGTTCTTCTGGAACGTGAAGGTTGCTATTGAGATTCTAAAGGAGCCTCTTTATAAAGCAAAAGGACAAAGCTTCTACCAAAAAAAATACCTACCTTTATACATCTTACAAATGGACCTTCCATCCTTAGAATCCACTTGGAGAAAGTACCTCATGGCCAGATGTGTTAACTAACAAAATGGAATAGAAAATTTCTGACATGGAGTAGTTGTATTACTTTAGTTTTTGTTGTGATGAAACACCACGGCTACTGCACCTGCATGGGCAGTACAATAGAGCCAACCCTGTTGGTGGAGGGGTGGGTGAGTTAACCCCAAGATTCTGAGTATGGGAGAGCTGTCCTTAGTACTCATTGGTCTTGTAGCAACATGGGCTGGGGAGAGTTGCCATGCCCCATCCCCCATCAATGCCTGAGGCAGGTGCAAGAGCTGGCCCTGAGGTCATAAGAGCTGGAGAGCTGTTTCTGCTCTTCACCATCTGGAGTGTCCAGGAGAATGACCCCAAACCTTGCCTGGGCAACACAGTAGAGCTGACCCTAAAGGTGTAGTGTGTAAGAACCAACCAACACTAAGGACATGAAAACTGGAGAACTGGCCCCCACCCCTTGCTCATCACTGCAAGGGGTTAACTAGTCAGGACAATGCTAGCAAGAGCACCCTGGTGGTGAAGACAGAGGAAAGCTGGTGGGCTGACCAACCCTGCAACTACCCAGGTCCAGGTATGTGTTGGCCCACTCCAACATCCACTCCATCTGATCTGCTGGAACATGGGGGGGGGTGACACACAGGAGGTCAGTCCTGTGGACCCAGGACTACAGGATCTCCATGACACAGGACAACAACAGGATGTTCAGGAAGAGTCCCAGTGAGAGCCAGTGTCAGTGGTGCAGAGGATACTAGGAGCCTCGAACCAGACCAATGATTCTTTGCAATAATCCCCTGCATGTAAAAATATATGGAAAAGGGGTTTGCTGTGAGACTCACTGTGTCACACTCGAGTTTTCACGATGATATTTTCCCTTCTTCCTTTTTTCTTTCTTCTTTTTTTTCTTTTCCTCTTTTTCTCTTAAATTTATTTTGTTTTATTTTGGGGGTAGGGAAAACAAGAATAAGAAGTAATACATTTTATTTTTTTAATTAACAAAGTGAAAAAAGAAAGAAAGAAAAACCCACCATGGCCAAAAGTGGCATATTAAAGAAAGGGTTTAATTTACCTTATGATTCCAGAGAGAGAGAGAGACAGAGAGAGAGACAGAGAGAGAGACAGAGAGACAGAGAGACAGAGAGACAGAGAGAGAGGGTTCATAATGGCAGATAAGGTTTAGTAGAAGGCATTAAAGCAAGAAGGTGAGACATCACACCTCAACCTCACATAAGAAGCAGACAGAGGGAACTGGAAGTATGGTGAGACTATGAAATTTCAAAGCCTGTCCCCAGTAACCTGCTTTGCTTAGCAAGAATATAACACCTAAAAGTTCTATAATCCCCCAAATAGCACTATCAACAGGGAACCAAGTGTTTAAATACCTGAGCCTCTGAGGACAGTTCTAATTTGAACCACCACAGCTGTGCTTATGAAAGTTGAGGTACACATGACCCACTTGGGGTTCTGCTTCAAGTGCAGATATTGATGCATTGGTTTTGATGTGGCTAAGATTCTATTTGTCCTTAGTGTTACCAGTGCCGCTGGTCTGAAGACCACACTATGATTAGTGAGACTCAAAGGCCCTGGAATCCAACGTGGATATTATGAATTGACCATGAAATAACACCCCTACTTTGTCTTTTGTATGCTTGGATCCCAGCTGGTGGGGTTGTTCTGGGCTGCTGTGAAAACTTTAGGTGGTAGGACCTAACTAGAGGAAGTAGGACTATGAGAGTTGGCCATGAGTCCTGAGTCCCCTCCCGCCTCCCCTCCCCTCTCTCTATCTATCTATCTCTATCTCTCTATCTCTTTTGTTTGGCATGAAATAATGATTTCCTGTGCCAATACTTCCATTGCCATGTTTTCATCAAGAGCATATAGCCAAGCAAGCATGGACTGAACTATGAGCTAAAATAAATCCTTTCCTCTTTATGTTGCTGGTGTTACATTTTCAACAAAAAAGAAATTAACATAATTGATGGGTTTCCATTGTAGGTGAGGTCATATTTAAGAACTCTTAGGAAGAAGTGCTGGGGTGAGTAAACACTTAAAGGGCAATTGGGGAGTTTTAGAAACCATAACAGAATGTGAGGATTCATCAGAAGATTCATCTGATCCTAGAGTGATGTGGGCTCATGCTGTGGACTTCTTTCAACTCTCACTTAGTGTCATACAGGGCTTGTGACTCAAGACTTTTACAAGGACTCCTGATCCAAACCATGGGGAGGAATTTCAAGCTAGAGAGATGCTCTGACTCTCTCTAAATGGTATTTGTCTGCTCAATAGAAAAACTGAAACTTCTCACCTTGAAAAGATGTATCATCAACTTATTGAGTAAGAATGAGAGCAGTGAAAGGAGAAGGCTAAACCCTTCCAGACAGATGGGGACAAATTTATATAAGTGAGTTAAGAAGTATCAAATTTTAAAATTAGGGAGGGGTATGTCTGGGTGAAAAAGCCAAGAAGGGGAAACTGTGTCATAACAATTTGTTTTTAAACTCTGAGTTATCTCACTCCGGTTTTCTTGGGCTCCTGTTTCTCTGAATAAAAATGTATGATGATATGTTTTGCTTTCACAATAAATGAGCTATGAAAGTATTAAATAAATTCTAAAGCATGATCTAGATGCATAACAAAACACTTTTATTTACCTCCAGGTAACTCTAGCAATTTGTATTCATCAGCTGTTAACTCAAATGGAAGTACATTTGGAAAATATTGCTAATATATTTCTTGATAATACATCTGTTTAACTTAGGGCTTGTGATTATCTCAGCAGCCTAGGGCAAATAATTCTTTTACCACTGTTGCTCATTTTTAAGCTAATAAACACTGTTGGAGGCTCTCCTTCAGACTTCAGCACCCACAGTGCAGTTGATGAGGAGAACTCACTAGAAGGTTACCTTGCCTAATGGGGATCCCTTTGACTAAAATTTCTAGGAAGTAACCCCTCCCAGAGTGACCTTAAACCAGTGACTTGTTTGGAGATTCACAGCTCAACCTTTTGTTTCTAAATTAACAACCTCTGTGGCATACCTAATACACAATCCAAACCATCCTGTCGGGCCATGCTACTGAGGTTTAGTGATGATTTAGTTATGGTTTGGTTATGTCCTTCAAATGTTCAAGCAATGGGAGACTAGGATGTATTATAGTGAAGGGAGGTGTGGTACTTATTAGAAGCAGAGCCTAATGGAAGGTGTTTAGGTTTCTATGGACACTTCCTCTGTCAAGTTTAATGTTGGTATTGTGGAGTGAGTTTGTTCTCACAAGACTGAGTTATTATAAAGTAGGGAAACAGGCTCCTGAATCCATCCATCTATGACTTACTGTCTCACCATGTGGCCATGTGACACCCTGCCCCCCTCATACACACACACACACACACACACACACACACACATACACACACACACACATACATTTTTTGTTGTTGTTGTTGATAATTATTTTTTTAATTTTATTTTCCAGTTTAAATTTAGATAAGAAACAAGGTTGCTTCACAAGTCAGTTCCAGGTCCCTCTCCCATTCCCTCCCTTCCTCCCGTGCCCTCCCCCCCCCGTTATCCCCTCATTTCTCCAGGGAGGGTGAGGCCCTCCATGGGGGTGTGCATAGTGTGTCATTTCATATAGGGCAGGGCCTAGACCCTTCCCCAAGAGTTCAGGCACACACATACATTATGATGCCATCTCCTACTGTGTGGCACAGCCAGGGAGCCCTCACTATAGCCAATACCACTCTATTAAAATCTCTAGCACTATGATCAAATTAACTTGTTTCTTTTACAAAGCACTCGGCTTGAGTATTTTGTTCTCACCTCAGAAATAAGATTAAAATCCATGTTGAAATTTGAGTCCTCCTGGTCTTAACTTCATTTAGTCACTTCCCTTCTCTCACCAGCTTGTTTGGATCCTTTCCAAGTCTGTCTGCTAGCTCTTGGAGACTTCACATCTCCACCCCATCACAATGGATCCCAAGCTTCCAGCACTTGAAGTTGTTAGAAGGTAATCCAACTCATCAAACTGTATATGGCAGCATGATGTCATGGACTCTGAGTTGCACATGCCACAACAGCTGCTTATGTAGAAGCAAAGAGGTGATCTGAGAACACCAAATCAGTGACAGGCTGTAGGTCCTTTTGGGAAGGATAATTCCTTAGCATCTCCAAAATGATGAGGGCTCCCTCTACACAGGTCATATGCTCTGGAAGTAGAGACTGACCTGAAATGGATGTCATACCTTACTGTAAAATCTCATTGTCATTGTGATATGCTTGCATGTATAGCTGTACAGAACTTATTTTAGTTTATTATTATTACTAAAGAATTTGCCCATGTTCTTTCAGCTAATACTCAGACCTAAGAGTTTAATCCAATTCACCACAGGGCATGTTGTCTTGTCTCTAAGGGGTGTGTGTGTGTGTGTGTGTGTGTGTGTGAGAGAGAGAGAGAGAGAGAGAGAGAGAGAGAGACAGAAAGACAGACAGAGAGAGAGAGAGACACAGAAAGACAGAGAGAGAGAGAGAGAGAGAGAGAGAGAGAGAGAGAGAGAGAGAGAGAGAGAGAACCTGTGGAGACTAAAGGATTATCTGACTACCTACAGGAATCAGTTCTTTCCTTCCGCCATGTTGGTTCTAGGATTGAACTTAAGTACTCAGTATTTCTATCTTTTAACATCGTAGCAAATGCCTTTATCTGATTATCTACCTCACAGATCCTAGTGCCCAAGTTTTAAGCACTGTGTCTCCAGAAGGAAACCATATAAACACCAGAGTTGATCAGAATAGACCATAGTCTATCACAATATCTGTTGTTCTTAATTCCCTTTCACTTTAACAGAAATATAAAAACCCTATGTCTTATATAAACTGTCACAACAATTGGGCCATCAAACATGGTCCTGCATATCAATAGTGCAGATGCAAATTGAACCCTGCTGCCACACCCTTGGAGGTCACATACACAGAGGTTATCATCAGGAAAGAAGATCCTATGTGTGAGTATAGAAGACCAGAGCATGGACTACGGATTTTCCACATAAAAGAATTCTGGAATCTGCAGTGTACTCAGAACTACTAGAAACAAGGGTTCTGAGAACATCAGCCTTGTTATGTTTTGTCCCAGACATTGGAACCCCAAGCATGTTCATCTTCAGAGCCAGGAACAGTTGCTGTGGGTGTTTCTCTGATGATTTATGAGCAGAGGAATGGCAATGGAGCAGCATTTCTGCAGTTCCTAGTAGAAACATACATTCATCATAAATGACCTTCCTGTTTGTGGTTCTATTGTGGCTAGTGTCCTGAAGAGACAGAGGACAGATGCTATTAAGCTGAGTGCTACTTGTCCATCCAAAATTGAAGCATTCCCTTTACATATACAGGGAGTTCATCAATGCTTAAAATAGGATTGGAAAAATGCCTGTCACAAAGATAGAAATCATGAGATTTAGACTCAACAGATGCACTATCTCTCCTCCAGTATACAGTATAGACTATGGGCTGAAAGTTGTCCAGACAATGAACAATGCACAAAGAGTCAGGGCTTGGGTTCACACTAACTCCTTCTTCATGTTATTTTAGGAAGCTCCTTAGCCTTCCTGGATGCTTTGGCCACTAATCAGACTGTCAAACTGGGGAGGCTTCAAACTAAATAAAAATGTTCTTTCCAAGTCTGTGGCCCTTCACTTCAAGATTTTCATGTGGGAAAGTGAACCTGTCAGGAAGGTAATATTCTGAGTTTGAAACATGAATAACTCTTGACACAGTCTTTGGTCTGATAAGTGAGTGCCCATCCTAGAATTCAACTGACAAGTGTCTCTTTCTCCGGAATTCCAGCTAAATCTTCAAGCATTTCCCTTAGTTCTCCTGGCTTCACTCCTCAGAATTATCCTCAGATATTCTGGAAGTGATCACAATGGCTGGTGGAAGCTGTCTCATCATCAGAATGAAATGGCAGTGAGAACTGTTTCTCAGTGGAACCCTACGGAGGTCTGCTAAGCCTCCCCTGCTCAAGAGAGTAGAAGCCCGGTGTGCCAAATCCTTATCCTGAGTCCCACTGTGAGATTCTAAAGCTGCCATTCAGGCTCAAGACCTAGATCATATTCATGTTTGTTAGTTCCACTGAGAGTAGCTACAAGTAGCAGGGCTCTGTTCTGAAAGAAGTGAAAGCTGTCTGTGCCACCATCTTATATTTCATCCTTAGAATCATGCAGATGCATTTACTTTTCCTTTTTATAATTATTCAACTCTTCCATAGCCCATAACTAAGCTGTGTACTATAGTAGAAGGGTAAAGACAACCACCAGCTCTCACAGAATCCATGATCCAGTGAAAGAAACTGAGTGTAACTGAGAAGCCACACAGTACCCATATAAACCATGACAAGCACTGTTCAGAAATTGCAAATGAGAAAATGCAAAATGACTTCTGCTGGAGGTTGATATGGACAACCTTTCTTCAGGGTCCTTGCTGACACATCAAGTTAAGTAGAAGTTCTCATAGTGATGTATATGAGCATGGAGGATGAGGACAGAAATCCTTCAGCAGAAAGGGGAGAGAAGCACTCAAAGAATGTACTAGACACTGTCCTGCAATGACAGGAACTTGACAGAGCCAAGTCTAGAACCTACTGGCCACCAGGACCCACTGAGAAAGTGTGAGCAAGGAAAGGTAGCAGGACCCATTTACACTAGAACTCTTGTAGCTCTTAACAACTCTGCAACAAAGTTTCAGCCAGCCTGATTGCAATGCAGGGAGACTAGGAAGCTTATGGTTCCACTGACTTTGCAAACCATAGCTGGATACCATTCCACTTCTATTTGTCCAAAGGAAATGAAATCAGTCAAAGATATGCCCACACTCCCATGTTCACTGTGTCATCATTCATAATAACCAAAATAGAGAATCAATTAGAGTGTGTATGAAAATATGTATAATATACACAATGGAATGCTGCTCAAGCCATGATTTTGTCATTTGTAGTTACATGCATGAAACTAGAGAACATTATATTAAGGAAATAAGCCAGGTTCATAATAGATACAAATAGCACATGAACTCACTTACTTGTAGAATCCGAAAATTCTATCTCATGGGTGTATAGAATAGAATAATGGTTACTGGAAGCCAGGGAGAGGAAGAGAAAGAACACTATGGAGAGATCAGCTAATGGGTACAAAATCAGGCAGGAGGACTAAGTTCCAGTGTTCCAAACACAGTGACAATGAAACAGTTGACATTGAAACAGTTTATTTCAAAATAACCAGAGAAGATGATTCTAAATATTGTCATGTCAAAGAAATGATAACGATCTGAGATAATGGATATGCTAGGTATAATAATCTGATACTTCCAAAATGTGCAGACATTAAAATATCATATAATTTTGTATTTCACAAATATTTAGAATTATGCAGCATTATTTCTTTCAGTGAACATTTTAAAATTTGTTAATATATATTAATTGCACACATTATGAGGTACATTATAGTATTTTGTTGTTTTTTAAGACAGTTTCTCTGTGTAGCCCTGGCTGTCCTGGAACTCACTCTGTAGACTAAGGCTGGCCTCAAACTCAAGGATGTGCCTGCATCTGCCTCTGTACTACCAAGAATAAGGACATGCACTGCCATGCCCAACTTTAGTATGGTATTTAATAAAAGTGTATAACATATCCTGATCAAGTTACAGTAATTAATATTTCTATTGTTTTAGCAATATTTCATGTTTGAAGACTTTAAGCATCTCTCTTCTAGTTATTTATAAAATATATAATTTTTTCTTATCCACTACAGTCTTCCTAGTGTTATAGAAGATGAGAACTGATTAGTTCCATCTAATTGTGATTGGGCAGTCATTATCCAACTTCAATTTACTACACACCCCTCCCCTTCACTACAACACTACTTTTCCAACTTCTAGTAATCACTATTTCACATTAATTTTGTTTTTGGTATTCCACATAATGACAGAGGACATGTAGTGTTTATGGCTCTGCAAGTGAATTATTTCACTTAGCCTAAGGTCCTCCAGGTATGTTGATTTTTGTTGCAAATGTAAGACTATCATTCTTTTTACAGCTGATTAACTTCACTATATATAGATACCACATTCATTACTCATTCACTCATTGCTAGGCACCGAGGGCTAACCATACATCTTAGCTGTTGTGACATAAATATACCACTGTCTATTTGCCATGTTTATTTCTTTTCATTGATTGTATATGCAGGAGTAGAATAGCCAACTCATATGGTAGGTGTATTTTTAGCTTGAAGGGAAACTGCCACCTGTTTTCTGTAATTGTTATACTAATTACAACCCTACTAGCAATGTGTAAGAATTCTCACATTCATACCAGCACTTCTTATTTTTTAAACTTTTTGATAATAGTCATTCTTTTTTTTTAACCTTTCATTTCCACCTTTATTTATGATTAAAAAGAGATGGGGGTTTTAGACATGGCAGGTTCTGGATCAAGGACGTTGAGTTCTTAAGACTGCTTCCTGCTGACCTTGGGGCGTCGATCATCTTTGGGGGAACCTGAGAAAGTTGGGGTGTTGCCACGCTGGTTGTTCTATTGTAGTCCAGGTTGTATGGCACTCTCTGTAGTCCAGGCTGTATGGGACTGTCTGGTGCCTCCGTAGATCAAATCGCAGCCAGTGTTGCATGTAAAATGTAGCGTTCCGGTGGATGGAAAGTGGGCCATTGGTCCGATGTTACAGGTTACCTGCGTGGTTACCTGCTGGGTTGGCAGGCCGCAGAGCCTCAGGGAGAGCCTGTCCAGGTCAGGGAACCAATGTTGTTAAAATGTTTAGGCTTATCCAGTAAGCAGACACAAACCATGACTCAACGATCCCACGTGGAGTTTATTGGTGGACAGGGAGGGAAAAGGGAGATGAGAGGTAACCAACCCATGCATAGAAGAGAGAGAGAGAGAGATAAGATATGAGAGAGACAGAGAGAGACAGAGTAAGATGAGAGTAAGAGTGTAAGAGGGAAAGAGAGTAAGAGCAAGAGCCTTTCTCTGGCTTTTGAGACCCTATTTCTCACACTGAGTTGCCTTGCCTAGCCTTAATACAATGAAACGTGCTTAGTCTTACTGAAATTCCATGTTTTGTTGATATCCATGAGAGTCTTCCCTTTTCTGAAAAGAAATGGAGGAGTGGATGAAGGTGGGACAGAGGGGAGACAGGGGAAGGGACTGAGCGGTGAGGAGGGAGGGGAAACTTCAGTGGGGAAGGAACTAAACAAATAAATTTTAAAATTAAAAAATTGAAAAGAAAGAAATGAACAACATACAGGAAGCAAGAAGACATATTCCTTTCCATGGCATGAGCCCTGGTCAAGAATAAAGTCAATGCTACTGTTTTCTAAGATCATCGATTTTTTAAATAAATTTCATTTAAATTAGAAACAATCTAATTTTACTTATCAATCCCAGTTCCCTCTCCCTCCCACCCTCCCATGGCCCCCACCATCTCCCCATCCCATCCCCCATCCACTCCCCAGGGAGGGTGAGACCTTCCATAAGGGATCACCAAAATCTGTCAAGTCATTTGGGGCAGAGCCTAGGCCCTCCTATGTGTATCTAGGCTAAGAGAGCTCCATGAGAAATGGGCTTCTGAAGTCCATTCATGCACTAAAAGTAATTTGTGCACAACAGTATGGGTTTGTTTGGAGGCAAGCATATAGCCTTAAAAATGAAATTATGACTTCAATTTAAGTTTCCCAATTTTCTTTCCTTTTATCTTTTGTGTTGGTTGCTTGTTTATTGTGGTGTGTGTGTGTGTGTGTGTGTGTGTGTGTGTGTGTGTGTGTGTGTGTTGTGTGTGTGTGTGTGTGTGTTTGTGTGTGTGTGTGTGTGTGTGCTGGCAATCAAACCCAATGTCTGCTTTGTGCTAGGCAGACAAGTGTGTCTCCTTCAGCCTGCTTTCCCTACATAATGAACTCAAAAAGTCCTGTCTCTTTAACAGTTGTACTGTAAAATTATTTTTACTGTATTTTTAGTTGATAGAAGCATGTATTTATAAGTACAACACAGATATTTTGAATCATACAGACACTATAAAATTACTAAACATAGATAACTGGAATGTACTTGCTTATCTTTTTTTCAGTCAAAAAAATGCAACCTAGTTTCAGTGGTTGTCAAGAATACCCTTGAGATAGTTAAGAACACTGGCTATTCTTTCAGAGGATCTGGGTTCCCCAATACCACCTGGTAGCTTGCAACCATCTCTAACTCCAGTTCCATGGAATATGACAGTGTGTTCTGGCCTTTGCAAGCACTAGGCAGGCAAGTGGTGGAGAGGTACACAGGCAGTAAAAACACCCATCTGCATAGAATAAAATTAAAATAAAAAATATTGTCCTGTATTGGTAATGGTTGCTAAGGAAGGGATGTCATTTTCTTGTGGTATAGCCAATAGTAGTTGCCTGTACTCTAGTAAATAATCCTCCCCTCATGGTCATACAACTTGTCCAATAACGTGTTTTATTTTTAAGGGATATAATGCACTGTGGTTAACTTCGGACTCCATGTTGCATAATATAAGCTGTTGAACTTATTCCTCCTCCCAACTGGACTTTTGCCACACTCTTGACTCTAACAGGCAAATGCACACACTTTCCTCCCTGCCTCTGGCCAAGTCACACAAAGCCTCTGACAGCTGCTATGACTACGGGGACTAATAGTGATATCATAGAGAAAAATCATAACCCCTTATAATAAATTCCTGTTGCACCCTGAAGGTTTTAGATATAGTCTGTGGTGTATCTCAGTGGTAGAGGACCTGCCTGGCAAGTATAAGCACCCAGGTTCAATTCCACTGCTGAAAAAGAAAAAGAGAAAAGCAATAAGAAGAAAGAAAAATCTTCACAAAACTGAGCCTCTAAGTAGAAACAATCAACTGTGTTTTCAATGCCAAGGCCCAAGGGGCATCGCTTATGAGTGCTGTGTTATTTTAAGGTTCCCAGATCAGAATGAATGCCCTCTGTGGGAATACAATTTAAATACATTGAAGTTGTGACTTTATCCTCTAACAGTGCCAGACATTTTCCAATTGGCTTTCAAATACACTGCCTCTTTTAATTCTCAGAACTATGCACAGAATCAATATGTAGTGCCATTATCAGATGCAGAATGGGGAGTCAATTGATACTGGAAGCTTCACAGTTCTATGCACGTGGACCCTAGGACACTCAGAAGGAAAAGTTAGGGTCTTCCATGGAGATGTTGTTACACGGTAGTTACGGAAGGGCTCACCCCACTTATGTTCACAAGTTATTCCAGAAATGAATAAATGAACCTAAAACAGGAAGGAGAGTGGTCAACACTAGGCCTTAGTTGATACTCAATAAACAAATGTAAGCACCTGCTCTGTTCCAAGCAGCACACTGGGTCTTGAAGTCATTATTCTGATTCCTACTAACATTTAGAAAAGAAAGGCTTTACAGGCCATGCCTACCAGAGGACTGGGTAGCCTCCACACAGACTTTCTCCACCCTCTGTTTCCCTAGCAGACCCAATCCCTCAGGCTCCCTATCACAGCAACAGAACACCAGCTGCAGCATCCCTTCCACCCAGCCCCCACCCCTCCATAACCCCTGTGGATACTGCAGACCATCCCCCTCCTGACCTCCCATCCCCAATTTGTCCCTGCATCCCAGCCTCCAACACCAGCAAGGCATTCCCCGTGAACACATCAGCAGAGCAGGCAACACACAGTCATTACACTCTCTGAAAATCCAGAAAGGAAACAGAAACTAAGGAACAAAACACCCACCCAAACAAGACAAACCCAGAAATCAATGCATACACCTATAATCTCCCCACACCCAGATGCCCAGACACCTTTGTTAGATAGAACACAGTAACAGTCAGGCCATGTCTCCATTAGAACTTAGCTATCCTGGGCTTTTTTTGTTTGGGAGATTTTTGATGACTGCTTCTATTTCATTAAGGGTTATCTACTCTTGATTTAGTTTTGGCAAGTGATATCTATCCAGGAAATTGTCCATTTCCTTTAAATTTTCAAATTTTATGGAGTACAGATTTTCAAAGTATGCCCTGATGATTCTCTGGATTTCCTCAGAGTCCGTTGTTATGTCCCCTTTTTCATTTCTGATTTTGTTAATTAGCATGCTCTCTGTCTTTTGGTTAGTTTGGACAGAGGTTTGTCTATTTTGTTGATTTTCTCAAAGAACCAACTCTTTGTTTCATTGATTCTTTTCAATGTTTTCCTGGTTTCTACTTGATTGATTTCAGCCTTCAATTTGATCATTTACTGGCGTCTGCTCATCCTGGGTGAGTTTGCTTCTTTTTGTTCTAGAACAGTCAGCTGTGCTATTAATTCTCTAGTATGACTGTTCTCCAGTTTCTTCATGTGGGCACTTAGTGCTATGAACTTCCCCAGTAGCACTGCTTTCAAAGTGTCCCATAAGTTTGTATATGTTGTGTCTTCATTCTCATTGAATTCCAGGAAGTCTTTAATTTCTTTTTTTATTTCTTCCTTTACCTAGGGATGGTGCAATAGTGCATTGTTCAATTTCCATGAGTTTGTAGGGTTTCTGCGATTTGTGTTATTATTGAATTCTAATTTTAATGCATAGTGGTCTGATAAGATACAGGGGGTTATTCCAATTTTTTGTATCTGTGGAGATTTGCTGTTTCCTATTATGTGGTCAATTTTAGAGAAGGTTCCATGTGGCGCTGAGAAGAAGGTATATCCTTTTGTGTTTGGGTGGAATGTCCTATAGATGTCTGTTAAACCCAGTTGGATCATAACTTCTATTAGTTCTTTTGTTTCTTTGTTAAGTTTCTGTCTGGAGGTCCTGTCTAGCGGTAAGAGTGGAGTGTTGAAGTCTCCTACTATTAGTGTGTGAGATTTTATCCAAAAGAGACAAATTCATACAAGGGCATCTGCTCCACTATGTTCATAGGAGCATTATTTGTAATAGCCAGAACCTGGAAACAACCTAGATGCCCCTGAACTGAAGAGTGGATAGAGAAAATGTGGTACATTTATACAATGGAGTATTACTCAGCAGAAAAAACAATGGAATCTTGAAATTCACAGGTAAATGGATAGCACTGGAAGAAACCATCCGGAGTGAGGTAACCCAGTCACAAAACGACAAACATGGTATGTACTCACTCATATATGGATTTTAGACATGGATCAGGATAGTGCCAGTCTGCACTTCCACTGACAGAGAGTCTGGGAAACAGGAAAGAACCTAAAAGATATGCATGGTACCCAAGAGAAGAAGAATGAGGCAAGATCCTCTGAACAGATAGGGAACACGGCGAGAGGGAGGGGGGAGTGGGAGCTGGGAAGAAGAGAGGGGGAGAAGAGGAAGGGAGAGTAGGTCATGGGGGAACATGAAGGTTGAGTGGGGAGGTAGAATAGGGGGAAGAGAGAATCATAGGTTAGAAGACAGATCAGGCACCATTGTGACCTCTAGTGATCTAAAGGGATGACACCAATTGGCAAGCTGAGCAATAGTGGAGAGACCACCTCGAATGTCCATTCCTGATAATGAACTTGATGTCTATAACCACCCTGGAGCCTTCATCCAGTGACTGATGGAAGCAGAGGCAAACACCCACGTTAAACACTGAACTGAACCCAAGGAACCCATTGACAGAGAGAGAGGAGTGATGAGCAAATTGGCAAAGAATGGGCAGGCAAAACCAGCAGAGACAGCTGATCTGAACAGGTGAGAGCTCTTGGACCCCAGACCGACATCTGGGAGGCCAGCATGGGACTGATCCAGACCCCCTGAATGTGAGTGTCAGTGAGGAGGCCTGAGCAACCTATGGGTCACTGAGCAGTGGAACAGTGTTTATCCCTGGAATACAAACAGACATCGTGTGTCCATAACACAAAGAGGGATGCTATCTCAGCCTTGACTCTTAGGGGAGTGCCAAGACCCTACCCTGAGTGAAATGACAGACTCTAGATATCCCCTATGTGGAAGGAATTGGCAATAGGATGGGAGGCTGGGGGTGGGAGGTCAGGGGCGTGGGAGGAGGGGAGGGAGACAAAACTGGGATTGACATGTAAAACAAGCTATTTAAAATTAAAATACTTTAAAAAAAAGAACTTAGCCATCCTACCACAGAAGGACCTGAATATTACAACATAGCTAAAACACAAGAAAAGATCATTAAAATCACCTGTATTAAGATGGCAGGTGTCCTTAAAGAGGAAATTAATAAAGCCCTTAAAGAAAGCCAGCAAAACATAAACATTAACAAATCCTCCAATTGGATTGTCTTTTCCAGTTTTGGTGTGTGGACTTTTGCCTTGTCTTGTATTTTGATTTGCAGTATTTAGTTGTTGTGTCTTAGAAGCCTGCTCTCTTCTGAAGGAAGCCAGATCTGGGGAGAGGGTCTCAGAGGAGTGGAGGGAGGGGAAACTGTGATTGGGATGTATTGTATGAGAGAAGAATTTATTCTCAAGAGAGAGGCAGAGAGACAAGTGGAGTAAAAAGAGAGGTTCCCCAAAACTGATTACTGATTAATGGGAAGCTTGAATCTGAAATTATAAATTTTTGTTCTCCAGTTATCCATCCTCATTTAGTTTTCACATAGTATAGTGGCATGTGTAAAGAGATTGCTACAAATGGTTTGTAATTCTATAGTGAAAAAATATTCTTGGTAATAGCAGAAGGCCTTTAATATTGTGTTGGCCTCTTTTAGAAATGAGATCACAGAGTAGGTACCAATGTAGCCTTTCCACCCAAGATGTGAATATATCATATAGAATAAAGCCTATCTCATGAGGGACAGCATTCTCTGAAATTCTTTCCTAAGGACTGATTTATTTCCCATCCATCTCCCTGGCCCTGAGCAGCAATGTTCTATGAATACACGTAGCTCTTTCCCCTATAAAGGAGTTATTCTGTTGTCTAAGTAGTTTCTTCTTCTAGTGTATTTAACAATGTGGTGCTAAGGAATAAACTGTGGCTATAATATCTGACTAGACTGACCTTTCCTATGAAGATTTCTTGGTCATATGCTTATGGAGAGACCTCTAAATCGCCCTTGCCATTGTACCTCAATTGGAGAATGTGCTGGTAAATTTCTCTAAAGTTTATTATATTAAATGAACTTCAAAGAACATTTGTCATTGAAACAAGTCATTTTCTTTTTCAAGGTGGTGTGCTTCTTTTGTTTAGTGAGAAGATTAATACTGATGCTACCCCTTCATTACTGTTTCCTTTTATATCCTTGAGCTTAATTAACAAGCAGATAAAACAGCCAAGACCTTTGAGCTTGTTTGAAAATTGTGTGTAAGGAAAAGTGAAACAAGAATTTTCAATTGAGAAAATAAGTAAAAAAAATAATTTATTTTGTTACCTCTTTTGCTGTTATTTGTGTGTGGTACTAGGGGGTGGGTGTTGAACTCAGGACTTCATAAATACTGAGCAAGCACTATGCCACTGAACTTCAGTCCTAATCTTACATTTCCAGGTATGATAAGATAAAAGGGTAGAATATTGAATCTACTTTTAAAAATCAACTACTCATTTTAAATATTTTACATTGTAAAAATCTTTGCATATTGACACAAATTAAAGTTATTTTTGTTAAAATGTTCTGTATCTACTTTTTTCATCTTGCTCAAGCTCTACCTATACAGCACATTTAACAAGGTAATGCAAATTTCTAGTCCTTGAAAATTATTATTACAAACTACCTAGGATAATAAAGAAATGCAGGTTAGTAGTTAGTGACCTATAACAACCAAACTTGTAGTCATATTAGGTATGTCTTCAAGTTTAAACAGAGATACATTGTAGCTAGACAAGTCATCTTCAGACATTTCAGAGATCTACAGAATATGGCATTTAAGATGTTGATAACATAGGTTCTTTTTATGACAATGAGATATGTTTGCTCCTGGCAGCAAATCTATGTTGGAGAAGATGATGGGCATCAAAGAAACTCCACATGGAGTTTACTTTCTTAGTGGCAAAAGTAAACTACTAGGCAAGAAAGTGTTCTTGCCTCAACTGCTGATAGTATGCTGTGGAAATTGTACAAGCAGGACACAAAAAAGAGTGACTGCCAAACCTTGCCAAGACAAGATAGGATAGTCCTTCAAATATCCTTCTTCATAGAAAAGTCTGTTAAATATTATAGACTTGTAATCCCAAGATGGATGCTCCAATATTGCAGAGGAACTTTGGGTGACTGTCCAGACAGCCACCTGTTTTTGCCTTTTTTTGCAATTTTTGGAAATCACTTGTTTGCACTTCCTGCTTACTCAGTTAATATTATTTCCTTCTTGGATCTCTGAGGAAATTGAAGACTAAATATTTATAGTTATGGTTTTACTTGTTTACCGACTCAGAAGAGAAACTCACTAAAGAGATGTAAAGTGTATAAGGTTGAGAGACATTAAAAGATAATTTTGATAATACAAATTAGAATACAAAGTGAATTAGGTACAACCTTTTGGACCCACTAAGATAGGGTAGATATGGAATATTTTCTCTGAATTTGTCAGATGCAAATGGACTAAACATTGTTGATGTATTTAATGCCTGCATGTACTGTATATAGTTTTTGTACTTATTGTATATAGTTTTTATTATATTAATTATAAACATTTGTTATTTTAGATTAAAATGGAGATGTGATGATATTTTGTTTGTGCTTTAACAAATAAAGTTTGCCTGAAGATCAGAATGCTGAGGTAGCCATACTAGTTAGCCATAGAGATCAGTCAGTGGTAGCACACACCTTTAATCTCAGCACTCAGGAGGCAGACGCAGGCAGATCTCTGTGAGTTCAAGACCACCCTGGCCTATACAAAATAGATCCAGTCTAAAAGAGAAACAGTGCCTAGCAATGGTGGCTCACACCTTTACTCCCAGTACTTGGGAGTCACATGCCTTTAATCCCAGCACTAGGAAGATGGAGACAGGAGTGATATGGCTGGGACAAGAAAGAAATAAGGTGGGAGGAGACAGGAGCTCATTGCATTCAGTCTGAGGATTCCTAGTGACAGGATCACCCTTTTGGTCTGAGGCTTTGATAGAGGTAAGAACTTGTGGCTGACTGCTCTGCTTCTTTGATCCTTCAGCATTAACACCTATACCTGACTCCAGATTTTTATTATTAAGACCAATTAGAATTGGTGCTACACCTTTCTACACTAACAAAAATTACAAGCCATAATAAAAGAAAAAAAACGGTTTGAAGAAGCAGAGCAAATATCAAAATCAGTCATGGCAAAGCTATTCATATAATCAGATAAAAACGGTGACCTATAAACTCACTGTGTAGCATAAACAGGCCTTGAACTAGTAATTCTCCTACTTCTGCTACAATGCTAAGATACCATACATTCTTTTTTAATTTTTTTTTATTTTTCATACTAACCCCAGTTCCCCCTCCCTTGCCTTCTCCTACCCTCCCCACCTCCCCCTATCCCACCCCCATCCACTTCTTAGAGTGGGTAAGGCCTTCTGACATACCAAGTTGAGACAGGACCAAGACACTCCATATCTAGGCTGGACAAAGTATTCCACCATCGGGAATGGGCTCCAAAAAACCAGTTAATGCACCCAGGATAAATCCTGGTCCCACTTTCAGAGCCCCCTACAACAAATCAAGCCACATAACTGTCACCCATATTCGGAGGGCCTCATTTGGTCCCATTCAGGTTCCCCAGCAGTCAGTCCAGAGTTCATGAGTTCCCACTAGCTTGGGTCAGCTGTATCTGTGGTTTTCCCTATCAAGATTTCCACCTCCCCCTTGTTCATATGATCCCTTCCCCATCTCTTTAACTGAACTCCAGGAGCTCAGCCCAGTGTTTTGCTGTGGATCACTGCATCTGCTTCAATATAATCCACTGTGGTGATATATTATTTATGATTAATTAAAGCTTGCCTAAGGATTCAGAAGGCAAAATCAGTCACAAGCCATAGAAGTCAGGCACACACCTTTAATCACAGCATCCAGAAGCTAGGAGGTGGTGGTACACATCTTAATCCTAGGATTAACGATTTGGAGGTAGACAGATCTCTGTGAGTCCAAGGCCACCCATACCTACACAGGATTGATTCAGTCCTAAATAGAAACATCTCAAAGAAAGATAACCTCAGCACCCGGGATTAGATGCCTTTAATCCCAACATTAGAGAGCTATATAAGACAGAAGCAAGATCTCAACATGTGGTATTCATTCTTCAGACACATTGAGGATAGGAGGCATTCATTCATCAGCAACACTGAGGAAAGGGAGCATATATTCTGCAGCTATACTGAGGAGAGGAAGCAGTTTGATACTTGGTGACTTGGGTCAGCCCTTTAAGCCTGAGCTAGAGGTGAGAGCTAGTGACCTGGCGCTTTGCTTCCCTGATCGTCAGCTTGAATCATAATCTCTGTCTCTGGGTCTTTTATTTTTCTGCTACAATCCACCATAGAAACAAACTGAAAGAAGAAAAAACACATGATCACCTCATTAGATTCTGAAAAAGCCTTACAAAATCCAACACCCCTTCATGATAAATGTCTTGGAGAGATCAGGAATATAAAGAACATACATAAACATAGTAAAGACAATATAAAACAAGTCAACAGTCAACATCAAACTAAATGGAGAGAAACTCAAAGAGATTCCACTAAAATCAGGAACAAGACAAGGATGTCCACTCTCTCCATATCTATGCAATAAAGTTCTAGCTAGAGTGATAAGACAGCAAAAGGAGATTAAGGGGATACAAATTAGAAAGGAAGAAGTTAAACTTTTGCTATTTGCAGATTATATGTTTATATAAGTACATCAAAAAATCTACCAAGGAACTACTACAGCTGATGAACACCTTTAGTAATGTGGCAGGATACAAGATTAACTAAAAAAAAGTCAGTAGCCCTCCTATACACAAATAATAAGTGGACTGGGAAAGAAATCAGAAATATCACTCTTAACAATAGCCACAAATAACACAAAATATCTTGGGGTAACTCTAATGAAACAAGTAAAAAGCCTGGATTACAAGAATTTTAGGTCTTTGAAGAAAGAAATTGAAGAAGATATCAGAAAATGGAAATATCTCCCATGCTCTAGGATAGGTAGGATTAGCATAGCAAAAATGGCAATCTTACCAAAAGCAATCTGGAGATTCAATGCAATCTCCATTAAAATCCTGACACAATTCTTCACAGACCTAAGAAGAACAATACTCAACTTCATATGAAAAAACAAAAGACCCAGAATAGCCAAAACAAACTCCTTTTACCTTTTCAAAGACCCCTTCCATTGCACTGTGCACATGTATAACAGACGTGGAGATGGTATTGTGATAACAAACAGGACAACACTACAAGTGAGGGATACCTTTGGAAGTTATGTCAATAAAACTTATAATTTAGGATCTAACTGCTTGTCGCAAGGAAGCCAAACATCTTTCAAAGTAAGAACATATAATTCAGATTCCTATAACATGTAAATCAAAACAGCTGGCATACAATTGAAAAGTTCTAGACATACAAAAAATGTAATTTAAAAAATCTAATGGAAGCATTTATAGTCTAGAGAGAAAACAGCAGAGAGAAAAGACAATCAGAGAAGCAATGTAAGGTTCCTAGGCATTGACTCACTAGAAGCCTGATGTCTTGTTTGGATCCTCATAGTCTTTCCCTATCCCCACAACTTGCCTCTGCAGCGCTCATGGTCTACACTAGAACTTTACTGTGTTCCTCATTCAGCAACAAAATCCAGGTTAGGCTAGAAGGCAGCAAACATCAGAATCATACATGACACAGATGCTAAAAATCATTAAAGAGCTAAAAGAGACTCTGACTAATATGCTAAACTCTTTCCTGGGTAAACAGTTTGCAAGAACAGATGGGAAATGCAGCAGAGAGATGAAATCCTAAGGAAGAACCAAAAAGAAGTGCTAGAGGGCAAAACACCATGGAAGGTCCACAGACACGGAGATGACCTTCTATGGGTGTGTTAGCACACCCAAAATAATGGAGGACAGGATCTTTGAACGCAAGAATGGCTCAGCAGAAGCTCTCAAAACTAAAAACAAAAAAAGACAAAGACATATTAAATAAAACAGATATCCAGAAACCACACAGTAGCTACAAAAAATAAAATATATCCAATGAAATACTAAAAGAAGAGGTAAAGTGATCCACATACATATAGCCAATTAATTTTATAATAAAATCAAGAGCGCACAATAGTTCTTTTAACAATGGTGTTGAAGCATCTAGACGCTGATGCACAAAAACAATGAATTTCCAGGCAGATCTTATACATTTCATGACAACTGACTCAAAACGTATTGTGGTCCTAACTGTACAGAAAAGAACTATTAAAAACTCTTAAACAGTAACAGGGAAGACTTACTGCATTACTTTTGGTTTGACAATGACACCAAAACATGATCCATGAAAATATTAATCAGTAAGCTGAATTGGCTAAAAATGATTTTTTCTTCTGTGAAAGACAATGTGAACAGAATGAAAGATAAACTACAGACCAGGAAAACATATTTGTAAAGACAATTCCAACAAAAGACTTAATTAAAATGTGTAAGAAATTCAACTTGAAATCCAACAACAAGCATGTAGGGCCTAATTAAATAATTTCTTAAAGACCTTAATCATTAAAATAAAAAAACACTAAGGACAGTTTATGCTGGAGAGGATGTGGAGAAAGGGGAACACTCCTTCGCTGCTGGTGGGAGTACCAACTCTTACAGCCACTTTGGAAATCAGTATGGTGGTTCCTCAGGGAAACGGGAATCAGTCTACAAGATCCAGCAATCCCACTCTTAAGCATATTCCCAAAGATGCACATTCATACAATAAGGATATCTGTTCAACTGTATTCATAGCAGCAGTATTTGTAATAGCCAGAACCTGAAAGCAACCTAGATGCTCCTAAACTGAAGAATGGATAGAGAAACTATGGTGATTTACAGAATGGAATACTACTCAGCAGAAAACAACAATGGAATCTTGAAATTCACAGGCAAATGGATAGCATGGATAGCACTAGAAGAAACCATCCTTATCAAGGTAACCCAGTCACAAAAAGACAAACATGGCATGTACTCACTTGTATATAGATTTTAGACATAGAGCAACGGAGTACCAGCCTACAAGCCACACTGCCAGAGGAGTTAGGAAACAAGGAGGATCCTAAGAGAGACATACATGGTCCCCTGGAGAAGGGGAAAGGGACAAGATCTCCTGAGCAAATTGGGAGCATGGCGGGGCTGGAGGGGTGAGAGGGAGCTAGGTTAAAGAGAAGGGGAGAAGAAGGAGGAGAGGAGGACATGAGGGGGCAGGAAGGTAGAGTCTGGGGAAGAATAGAGGAGAGCAAAATAAGAGACACCATAATAGAGGGAGCCATTATAAGTTTAAAGAGAAATCTGGCACTAGGGAAATGTCCAGAGATCTACAAGATGACACCAAATGGCAAACTAAGCAATAGTGGAGAGACTACCTTAAATGCCCCTCCCTAATAATGAGTTTGACAACTTCATTATATGCCATCCTAGAGCCTTCATCCAGTGACTGATGGAAGTAGAGGCAGACACCCACAGCTAAACACTGAACTGAAATCCTGGAACCCAGCTGCAAAGAGGGAGGAGTGATAAGCAAAGGGGTGAAGATTGGGCTGGTGAAACCTACAGAGACAGTTGACTTGAACAATGGGGATCTCATGGACCCCAAACCAATATCTGGGAAACCAGCATAGAACTGATCCAGACCCCTCTGAATGTGGGGGCCTTGGCAATCTATGGGGCCTCTGATAGTAGATGAGTATTTATCCCTAGTATATGAATGGACTTTGGGAGCCCTTTCCACATAGAGGGATACTCTCTCAGCCTAGACACACAGGATAGAGCCTAGGCCCTGCACAAATGATCTGACAGACTTTGAAGATTACACATGGAAGGCCTCACCCTCCCTGGTAAGCAGAGAGGGGATGAGATAGTGGTTCGTGAGGAGCAGGTGAGGAGGGGAGGGAGAAGGAACTGGAATTGACATGTAAAACAAGATTGTTTCTAATTTAAAGTTAAAAAAATAGGGGAAAAATATCTAAGCCATACACTACTGCATATAAGGTTTACAGATGGTAAATGAGCATCTGGACTGTCCTCCACATTATATACCATCAGACAAATGTGAGATAAAATGAGCCCCACCACTACTACATATCTTCAGAATGGTTAAAATGCATAATACTGACAAGCAACAAGCTAGTGACTGTGAAGCCACAAGAACTCTTGCTAGTTGCCAATGGTAATGCAAATCAACACAGCCACTTTAGAAAACACTTTAATGGATTTCTCCAAAACCAAGCTTACTTTCTTATACTATGATTCAGCAATCATGTGCTTTAGCATTTAAACAAAGAAGTCGGAAACTTATGTATACACAAAACCTATCACATACATGATTATAGCAACTTTATTCATAATTGCTAAAGCTTGTAAGCAATCAAGATGTCTTTCAGTAGGTGAAGACATAAATACTCTGTGGTACATCAGACAATGTTAAGAAGAAATAAGTTATCAAGTCGTTGAAAGACATGAAGGAAACTGTGACTTCTCTTTCTTTCATTTTAATGAAATACTTGAGATAATCAACTTACCTTTCTCATAAGGAAAGATGTATTCTGGTTCACACTTTGGGAGGTTTTAATCCACAGCTGATTGCCCCTGTTGTCTTGGGCCTGTTGTGGTGAATGATATGCTCCCAATAACTTAAGGGTCTCCTACCATGATTCCCCTCTCTAAAGTTTCACTGCTGTCTGTGAGCGTCACCCTGGGGAACAACCTATTAGCACTAGTGATCATTTTAGATACAACTATAGAAGAAATGGAAGAATATATTAGTAAGTGGAGGTAAGGAAAATGTAAAACATTACATGCTGCCTGATTGTAGATACATGCCACTCTATAAAAGGCAAAGCTACAAGATTGTGAGTAAGGGGGAAGGGAGGGGTAAAGGGACAGGACACAGATGATTGTTAAGGTAGTAAAGATACTGTATTGGAGTCTGCAATGATGGACACATGTAGTTATGTGATGGTCAAACCCACAGGATGTACCACAACTGTACTGAACCCTGATGCAAACTGTGGATGTTGAGAGAATCATGAGTTGTGGGTTCACTGATCTTAACCAATGGGTATGTAGAGGATATTGTGAGAGAAGTTGTGCCTATGTGCATCAGGAACTAGGCTGGATAACTCTGCACCTGCTCCACAGTTTTGTTGTGAACCTAAAACTGCTCTAAAATGGTAAATATGGTTTTTAAATTAAACCATCAATAATCCCAACATAGAAATGAGCAGCAAAAACCATATAAGCAGTACTTATCAGTGTCTTCAATGACTTAAGAGAAACATGAAACTTACAAATAGAATCAAAAGGAAAATCTAGAGCCGAAATTATAACACATACATTTTAATTAATTGGGATTTTATAAGCAGAACAAAACAGCAGAAGAGCCAGTGAGCTCAACCACAGGTCAGTAGAAAGTATGTAATCAAGATGCTTTCAATCAGTGAAATATTTGTGACAAACTATGAGGGACTGAGTTCAGTCCTTGGCACCGTATAAAAGCTGACCACGGAGGTGCAGGGATGTAGTCTCAGAGATGGGAAGGTGGGTGGATTCTCTGGGGCTTGCTGATCTGCCCAGCCTAGCTGATGAATGAGATTCAGGTTCAGTGAAAGATCATATCTCAGAAAATAAGACAAGGAGTGATTTAAGAAGATAGCTTTGACCTCTGGCTACCATACTCATGTGTGTGCTCACGTACATGAAAACATGCATGCAAAAATATATTTGAAAGGTATGCAATCTGAAAATTAGAGAAAAAAGTTTGAAAACTTCAAGCAGGTATAGATGCCCCATGGCATGATGTCATTGGTGTAACAGCATTTCAGAAGGAAAGGATAACAAAAATTTGGACAGAAAACTATTTGGAGAAATAATGGCTGAAATTGTCTTTAAAAACTGGGAGAAATATCAACTTGCAGATAAAGGAATACCAGCACTATCACAAAAATACATAGCTACCTATTTATAGCTGTACATATGGGATTATTTATATAAATGTGTCACACGTCATAGTCACTTATCTATGATACATAAGACAATTGGCGAAACATAAGCTCTAGCTGCTGAGAGAGGAATCAAGCTGCATCAAACAGCCTGCCTAAAATT
This sequence comes from Mesocricetus auratus, assembly GCF_017639785.1. Lineage (NCBI taxonomy): Eukaryota > Metazoa > Chordata > Mammalia > Rodentia > Cricetidae > Mesocricetus > Mesocricetus auratus. The sequence goes on from NW_024429189.1 coordinate 115,551,755, forward strand.
ATGTTAAGTGAAAGAAAATAATAACTTCTCAGTGGTGACCAGCAGTGAGAGCAATAACAATGTGTGCATACAGGCAGAAAACTCAAAAAGCTTTCAGAGAAGAAAGTTAGTAAAACAAAGTATTTGTACGATACTTTCATCTATAAGATAGCCACTAACATTGTGTATGGACACACATATCTGTATGTACAGGTTACACAGAAGAACAGAACATACAGTGCTACACATGGTCACATAAACATGATCAGGAGACTCTTCTAGGAGAGTCCCAAGAGGAGACCCTGTGTCTACCACAAACAACCGAGACCTAAGTAAAATAATCTGCTTCCTGGATTCACCTGGCTTCTAAGGAAGTCTTTTAATCCTTCCCCCTCTAAACTACTCGGTTGGCTTTCATTCCTTTGAGATTTGCTGAAAACAACACCCCAGTTCTCACAGCCCTCACACATTTAATAGTGTGACGGTCCGCCATCAAGGCTAACTCAGGTAGGTCACCAGGATGCAGCACTGTAAAAGCCATCATAGCACCCAGGAAAGCAGTGCTGTCTCTTTTCCATAATCGCATCCAGGAAGTGTGCAGAGCATACAGGATATGGAGAGAAAATGGAAGAGAAGTCCTGATCTTTGAGGAGTCGAGAACCTACCCCATGCTTGAGTGAATGCCACAGGCTCCTTACAAGGGTACAAAACCTAGACCAAATTGCTCCTTCAAGATTATCCTTCTTGGACAACACCCTAGTGTGCCATGGAGGGAGAACTAGCACCCACCTCATCATAGGGACTCCCTGGCCTTCCCACAACACTGCCCTCTTCCCAGCTTTATTATCATTCTTATTTTCTTACTGAAGAGATTGAGAGGTGAGGACACATTCTTTTAAAGCAACTGCTTAAAACTTCCTTTTCCCCTGTCTGTAAAAGAGTCATAAAGCATAGCTCTTAAATTGAAAAGAAATTATTAATAACTTCAATTTGTGCTTCTGAAATGCTAACTCCAAATATTTGCCGACTTCAACCCTGCAACAGAATAAACTGACCAAAAGCTGGAACTGATTGGGGACTGAAAACATTGATTTGATAAAGGTGACATGGACTAGAAAAATCAACTGATTTACCTTCATTGATTATGATTAACAAAAGAGATCTCACAGTTGAAAGGCTATCACAGAATACACAAAGTAGAAAATGCATGAAATGTAGAGATTTTGAAGCACAGAGAGAGAGAGAGAGAGAGAGAGAGAGAGAGAGAGAGAGAGAGAGAGAGAGAGAGAGAGAGAGAGAGAGAGAGGGAGGAGAGAGAGGAGAAAGTCTGGGAAATAATCTATGATAGCCACAGTTTCAGTTTTGAATGAGTGAGTTTATTAAGTATATAGCAACCCAAGATAAAAGAATAAATAGCAAGTGGCAGGTGGATAGAAATAACAGATGGTTGAATAGCATCAAATAGGGTGTTCAAAACATCTAGCAGAAATTGACCGGGAAGCACCACTGAGGCTTCCCAGTCTTAAGCCCAGAGTCTTAATAAGAGCAGAGTGTCCTCTCAGTTGAGAACAAGTGACAACAGAAAGGTAACATCATTAAATCAGAGTCTTACAAACATCCAGCAAAAACTGAAAGAGAAAGACTATTGGAGCTCCTGCTCCAGAGAGCTCCAGGCAGAAAAGTGGGCATCCTCAGGCCTCTGAGTAAAAGAGAAAACAGAAAAAAAAGACAGCATCATCAAAGATGGCATCAATAATATCTAAGGGAGACTGACTGGAAGTTGAAGCAACCAGCCCAAGTTCCCAATTGTGCTTTCTCTCCATGGATGAGCTTCCCATGTCTGGACTTCTGGCTTTTCTTTCCCATTGTAACTACTTTTATATCTTGGGAAAAACAATAGTAATGTCTGTTAGAAATGATTTTTCTTCTGTTTGCATTCAAGGGCATGGTGATTTTACTTGTGGGATGTCTTGCTTTTCTCTTCCCTCCCAGTCACAGAGTTGGTGGGAGATAGCCCATCCCCAAACAAGGGGCTTTGGGGATGCTTTGGGACATGCACACTTGGGTCTGAGATGGGAGAAGCAATCAATGTGAACTCCAACAACACATGAAAACTTACTAGAATAATGTATATTACAGATGGAAGAGAGAGTACTATAAAAAAGTAAATACATTTGAATTAACTGATAAGTATATATTCCCTGGCTAAATTCTGTGTTCATGTCTAATGAATCTTGGCAAGGGATCTATAAAGTTAATAGGAAATAGGAAATATAAAATAATAGTAATAAATTTGGAAATTTGAATATTAATGAAATGCTTGCCCTACCAAATATGGAAACAGTGTAAAGCTACAGTTATCAAATCTGTGTGACACTAATAAAGGGGTAACCAAATTGAGAGAGCAGATTTCTCAGAAACAAATCCAAATAACATGTAAGCATAGAACTCTGTTAAAAGATTTATTTTTATTTTATGTGTATGAGTCTTTTTTAATTTTATGCATATGAGTGTTTTACCTACATGTGTGCCTGTGCACCATGAGCATGCAGTACCACAGAAACCAGAAGAGGGCAACATATCCTCTGGAACTGGAATTACAGATTTATGAGCCTCCATGTCAGTACTGGGAACTGAACTTGGGTCTTCTACAAGAGCAACCAGAGCACTTGACCACTCACTCATCTATCCAGTCCCAGCATGGATTACTCAAACAGTGGGGGCGAGGGCAGATTCCACCTAAAAAATTCCACTCCATGCTGTAGCAAGCAGCATATAGAAACCTGTATCTGTCCATATATACATGACAGAGTGTCTTTGCAGATGTCAATAAAGTCCTGAATATCAAAACAGTGAAGTAGGTTGCACAGACATGTGCAGCATAATTACAAGAGACCGTAAGACAGAGGGCTCCTGTCTGGAATCATGGCTAGCAAAAGGTAAGAGGATGAGATGCTGCTGACACTAAGGACAAAGGAATGAGTCGATGAATGTGGATAGCAATAAAATACTAGAGGACAAGATAACACAGCCTGGCCTGTGAGCACGTGGGAAGGAAGGCAGCCTTTTCAACACCTATGTTTCAGCCACAAGAGCAATGTTGGATTGTCTGGGTTCTATAGAACTTTATAGTAACTTTGTGTTGATTTAAGCCACAAAATGCTTAGGTTATTTATTACAACCACAAGACACAATTAATAAACTTTGAAAAAGTAAGAATCCAACTTCAGGTTAAATTACAAATGTAAATTCGAGAATAACAAATGAGCCAAACACAACCAAATATTTGGTTAGGAAGAATGCAGATGGAGTCACTTAGGTCATCCCTCGCCAAAACAGAAAGCTGGGAACTTAGGAACGAAGGGATCTTACACAGGTAGGATTTCCTGAGAGCAACATCACGAAGACTGTGCTACAATAACATAGGTCCTAAGAAGCCACCACAGCCTCAGACAAAAAGTACCATACAGGGACATTTGCCTAGAAACTGTGTGTTCAACCAGAGACTGATGTCATCTTTGTTATTGTTGTTTCAAAATATCTTGTATAATTCTGAGTTTTGCCTTTAAAACTTTAAAATTTTCCCTTCTCCTACCTGAATCTCACTGAATACACTCATGCTTTAGGGAGGTTTGCTTGTTTGCATCATGATATACTGCTGTCCCCGTTGCAATGCTGTCTCCCCAAAATCTGATTCAGCATTGAGTTGAACCCCTGTATTTCTCTTGCCCAATAACACACATGTGCATACACACACCATTTGTACAATAGAACAAAGGTAACAGAAGCTTTAGTAGGCTGTGTAGATTTCAAGTAAGGAAAATCCTTTAAGAACACATAAAATTCAGAAGCAATAAAGAAACAGAGGGAGAAAAACAAAAACAAAATCCCTCTGAATACTAAAAAAGGAACAAAAACAGAAGGAAGGAGTCTGTTTTTTACACATGTAATTGGGGAAAGAATCATAGCTTTACCATATAGATCCAGGACAGGAATAAGCAAGAAATGTAATAGTAACCTGAAAAGAAAGCTTTACGTAACATAAAACCAAGTCATTTTCAAATCAGGAGCGAAACGGAGTCTGGGGACCGGAGATGGACAAAGAAGTACTTCACCGATTGGTCTGCAAACCCTCCAGGGATGAGGGCATCCGCTTTTGCTTTCCCAGCCATGGGGACTGAAACCTAACTCCGATGGTACTAGGGAGGGACTCTACCACAGAGTCACATGCTCAGCAGCCTCTCCCCAACTTCTGAGGTTTTTAAGACAGAGTCTTATTGTGAAGGCCAGGCTGATCTTGAACTGGTAATCATCCCTCCTCCGTTTCCCCCAATAGCTGGAACTACAACAGTGTGCTGGCTTCACATCCAGCTCACTTAATGGTCATTGATTGGACACATTTGTTTTCCATGCAAGGTATATAGATATATGGAATAAATATGAAAATGAAACAAAGTGCAGCAAACCCTTTCTGTATATACTTTATGTCACAGGTGACTAATTTTTTTCATTTCTTTTTATTAGATAAACCTGAACTCCCACATAAACCTGTACACACACGCATCAGAGCAGCTGAGCTAAGCTGGAGACACGAAGCCCCATGAATAAGAAATCAGTGCTGCCTGCCTGAATCTGCTCTTTCTGGACAACAGTGCAAGTCCGCTCATATTTTCCAAGGTGGAAAGACACCCTAGAGGGATCTTTTCACTTTCACCAAGATCTCCCTACTCTGAACTCTGCCTTTGTGAATTCTCCCCCACACTGGTAGGAATACTTAGCTTGCACACCTTTTTCTTCCTTTAAAGGTTTGAAGGGATTTTATGGGAAGTAAAAGTGCAAATATGATGGCTACAAAAAGGCTAGTACAAGGTCCTTTCTTCTCTCCATCTAATCCACAGGAAGCACATATTGGAGACTGACAGAGACAGCCTCTACCTCCTAAACCACATTCAAGTGCAAAGTTACAGGTGCTTTGAGAAGATCCCAGATCTGTTCTTCCTTCCAGCAGCCAACAAGCACCCCTTGTTTAGGAGTACCAAGAACTCAAGGGACACTTGTTTAGCAGATATGCGGGATGAGGGCAAATATCAAAGTTAGTCTCAAAATAAATCATGGAGCATAATAGTTTCTGAGATGTCAGCTCTAGATGCTTTATTGATCAGATTATTTCACTTCTAGTATGAAAGAGCATGAATCCTCAAAAATGATCAGAAAGCATGCCACGGTGCTTAGGAAGCACAGCTCTGTGTCTTGCCAGTGCAGGATGCTGGATGATCTATTTTTCTCTGAAACTTGGCTATCTGTTTTATGAGCTTGCTAAGAGCATGAGGTGAATATATGTAACACTTCTGACGCCTAACTCTTGATGAACATCTGTGCCTTCTCGTTCCTAGAACCTCTCTGGAGTCAGCACACTAGCCCTACACCTGCTTTAGTAACTAAAAGGTCATATTTCGCAGCCAAACTCATTTGTTTATGGAGTGTCTGTGGCAGCTTTTGTATTGGGTGGCAGCAGAGCTGCCTACTTGCAGCGAAACCTCAAATATTTACTCTCTGTCCCTGTAAGGGAAACTCCCTGGACTGTGCAATGGTCTCTACTACCTGTTCTCCTGTGTCAAGAAGCTATTACACACATAATGAAGGAAATACCAGTACTAATTACTCATATGCATTAATGAATAAGGACCTTCTTTACACTTCCATTGCAAATTATATTTGCAGCTTCGTCTAAGTCTATGGATGGGAGCTTCTGCATAGATGGTAAGAAGCTGAATTTACATGTGTTTCATATTTCACACATCTTTTATAAGAAAGACCCAGATTCTTTCAGCATGTTCCTAAAAGGGAAACTTATGTTAGGGAGATCTTAGCCTGTGGGATGTGTTGGCTGCAAGTGGTAAAACTCACGGCTCAGATCAGCTTGGCTCAGCTCTAGTAAGAGATAGATTACACAGTGTCTCCAAGGACCTGATTCTTTACATCCTTATTCTAGGCCATTCTATGGGTCTGGGATTTTCATCCAAATACGTCATTGTTTCATGGTACCCTCAAGACAGCTACCACCAGAGGCACGAAGCAGGTGTGGTGAGTAGAGTGACAGCAAGGCACAGTTCCTCCTTCTTCGCCAGATGAATAAAGAGAGATTTTTCCACCACCCAGGAATTCTACAAACTTCCACTACCAGTCATTGGTCAAACCTGAGTCATAGGAACCGGAACACTCTTTCCTGTCAAAAATGCCAGGAAATGAATATGTTTTGTTTCTTCCTTTGTATTCGGCCTCTACAGAGACTGATCAATACATACTGAATGCCAGTTGCCAGCCCAAGTAAAGACATTACCATCCAGGTTGACCATGAATCTCAGGGTCTTCCTCCTAAGAGGGCCCTTGCTGTCTCTCCCTGACATATCTACCTGGACCTGATGCCACTGGTTTACAATGATCACTAGGAGGATCTCCTTGGTGTAAACCTTCAAGTACTCTACTATGTTTTTCAACTGGAGCATTTATTTTGAAGTGAGAAAAAGGCTGTTCATGGAGAATTTCAAAAGCAGTCTCCTGTAGCTAAGGACAGTCACAAGGATGTAGCTAATTTGATCCTAGTGTGTGGAACTCAGACAGCTTTTTTGTGTTATTTTGTGATTTCTCCATTCATTTCCTAAAATGAGAGGGCTCCTCACCAAACACTGGGGCCAAAACCAAGAGATACTATTCCCAGCTGCCCAGGATGACTCCCCTTCCCTTTCATCTATTATTTCTGTTTAAACAGATTTTTACTAATTTTGGCCAAAAATCTTTTCAAGATTTGTAAAGAAACTCTATAGCCCTCCCTTCAGTAACCCTGGGATACTGATTACAGGACTCCTCCGACATCAAATCCATTAAGAATCAAGTCCCTTAACTGAAATAGTATAGTATACAGAACCCACCCACATCGTCTAGCAATCTTTAAAACATGTCTAATCTAATCTAAATCACAGTTCATCTCTATTAGTATTTAAATTCACTGATTTCTACAAGTCAGTTTTTAAGTCTAATCATTCACAGTGCATAATATATTATAAATACCATGAAAATACTTGTACTAGGTTGTTTAGGGGGTAATGATGGGATGCTCAGTTAGAGATGCTTTCTTTCTAATGTTTTCTATCTTTACTTGGTTAAATTTGTACATGAAAAAACTCATAGATACAGAGGATAAGCTTACTATCTCTATGATATGTAACAATCAATGTTAAAGATGCTTCTGGTACTTAGAAGAGACTCTCATAGCAGAGATGAGGTTAATTCATATGAGGAAATTTGGCTTGATGACCATGAGTTGTCAAATCCTGTGCCTCATCTCCCTTTTCACTGGTGGCCAGTGGTTTGGACCAGGAAGGAAACACCAGTCTTCAGTATGAACACAGCTCCTCCACTCCACTAACTGAGGCTCTTGATCATATTAAATGAGATGGGCCAGCCTCTCATTGCAAAGGAATCATGCAGGATTCCCAGGGCCTCTTTTTCCCTGTTCATTTTTATTAAAATTAAAAACGATTTTTATTTTGAACAGTAAATAATATTCTGATAAACTATCACCAGCAGAATGTTGTCACAGATGTATCACAGGGTATATGTGATTCAGGTAGGATGTAACCACTATTTCCTAGTTAAAAATAAATAAATAAAAAGGGGTATTGCTAGGGAACAAATTAGTGCAGAAAATTCTAGAACCATGACATATTTTCTAAAATCATGACTAGAGCATTGATTTACCCCATACCCTGAAAGAAATCCCTTCTACCATACAGCAAAAGGTCTCTGCCTTATTTTTGGCATCACAACAGAGTTATTTGAGAAAAAAAGCCCTCTGTTCTTTGCTGTCATCAAGCAATTTGAGCCACAGTCAATTTTTATTGAAACCACATATAGTTAAAAAAATAATAGCTATCATTTGCTGAGAGCATACCACACCCATATCAGAGGTGTGCTTAACCCTTCTCCCACATGCCTTTGATTCCTACTGAGAAGGAAATGGGTACCATGGACTTGCTACCTTGTTCGTGATTGTGCTTGGAGTCTACCACTTCTCTGACTACTTCTAAAGCTCTCATTCTTTCCATAACTTGTGAGACGTCTCTTCAAAAACTAAGGGGACTTTGGGAGCCCATTTCACATGGAGGGATATTCCATCAACCTAGACACACGGCAGAGGGTCTTGGTGCTGCTCCAAATGATGTGGCAGACTTTGATGAGCCCCCATGGAAGGCCTCACCCACCCTGGGGAGCAGAAAGAGGATGGGATGGGGGGTCAGTGGAAGCATGGGAGAATGGGGAGGGAGAGGGAACTGGGTTTGATATGTAAAACAAGCTGTTTCTAATTTAAATTTCAAAAAGAAACAAAAGCAAAACAAAAAAGCAGGGCCATAATACAGATGTAGTGGTCATGCATAGTTGTAATCCCAACACACACACACACACACACACACACACACACACACACACACACACACAAATATATGTAAGAGCTAGGACTGTAACTCAGTGCTACAGCACTTGCCTGATGGTGAATATAAGGGCCTAAATTCATTCCCCAATACTGCACACATAAAGGTAGCTCCACAATGTCTTCTAACTTGCTACAGTTTCTTGGTTAATGTACTGGTCAGATCTCCATTAGCACAGCAAATACCCGAGATGGTTAGCTTATAAAGGGAAAAGGTTTGTGTTTACAGTTTTGTACTCTTTACTTTATGACCACATACCAATCCACTGGGATGGTACTGTGCTGACACAGCATACCATAGTGGGAGCAAGTGTCAGAGGATATCTGTTACCCTTGGGGCTGGAAATGAAACATAAAAGAGAAAAAAAACTGGTGTCCACAATCTATCCCCCCAAGAGAATGCGCTCAATGACTTAAGACCTTCCATGAGGCTACCACTTTCTTGGAGTTTCCAGCACTTCCAAATAGCACTCAAGATTGGGAAGTTTGGGGGGTACATTGGCTTCTTGGAGATCTTCTAAATCTAAGCCATGTCAGAATGTTATGAGTTTAGTAATTATTGGTGATTATTCTTTTCCCTGTAGACAAACATACTTTGGACAGATGATTTCTCTGTCCTACTTGAGCCACATATTTATCTATAGGGAGGGAAGTTGGAAATATATTATGGCTTTGGTTCAGCTTTATTGCGATGAAGAGCTTACATATAAGAGAGTTTATATATCACTCATTCATCATCCAGTGCCTAGCACTAGCCTCCAAAATTCAGGGGAATTTGATGATTCTGTAGTTGATACTTCAAGGGCAGGTATCCAGCCTCCAATCTTAAAGAAGATACTTCTTAAAGACTTGATGTCTTAACATACTTCCCACACTACTCCTACCCCATGCAACAACTAGTGAAGGATGGTTTATTCCAAGACCCTGTATGTCAGTTTCCTTAAGAGGCTTCCTAATGTTTAGTAATTCTACCTCAGAGGTTCCACAACTTAATTGCAGGTTCAAAGGGAAGAGCATTGTATGGTGTGCAACTTGGGGGTTGGGAAGAGAGTGGTGTATCTGGCTCTGCAAAGCACCAACTGATATCACTGCTGCTGCTGCTGCTGCTGCTGCTGCTGCTGCTGCTACAAAGTGCTCTCCCCAGGCCCTCTGCAGGGAGAAAGCACTGTTCATTAGCTGTGCTAATAAAGACATAAGTAGGAGGTCACACAGGTGCACCAGGCTAGAAAGGGGGAGAGCTAGTATCATCTAATAGCTTAAGCAACTCATGCTCAGGGTGTGAACATGTGTTTTGTAGCTGGCAAGTCGCCCACCTCCTTCCCCTGCAGTTTTTGCCTAGCCTAAAGGCAGGCCACCCTCTTGTGATAGGTGTAAGCCTAGCTGCAGAACGTTGCAGTATCTGACTCTCCACTGAGCCTTTCTTTGAATGCAATGTCACCTACAATTAAGGCAAATTAGTGTGATTTTTGTTTCTCTATTCATGTAATCAAAAGGAAGACGATGCTATGATCATAAATCTGGAAACAGATCAATGGTTATTTTGTCATCTCTGTATCATTGAATCAATAAACTATGTGCCACTCATTGTCATGTGATTCCAGTCACAGTGGCCACTCTGAGTATTCTCATAGCAACACACATGCTGTGGAAATTTGGGAGTGAGGCATGGTAGCCTAGCTTTTCTCCAAGATCATAAACAAAGTGCCCAGGTTGCGAACCCTCTTTAGTGGGATGCTAAACGTGTTATCTGTTCATTGAATTGACTGACGAATAGAAGAAAAACAGCCCAAGAAAGAAGACGCAGGCCCTGCTAGAAAAGACTCCAGGTTGCAAACATGGCTAAACCATCTGGCCAGCATGGCACTCATCCCTGACTAACTATATAAAGGGCTCTCTCTTCATGCTACTGCCACTCCAGTGTAGGCTTTGATGTCACCTAAGCTATGGGGGATACAAGAGATCGTTTTGATTGAGAGCCCTGGGCAGTGTCTGCTGAATGCTTTCCCAGCCCATCTGCTCTTAGAAGTTCCTCTCTAGGACTACATAGAAGCCCTAACTAGAGCACCCTAACTTCTTACCTGAAGGAACCATCCCTTTCCTCACACCTAGCATGGTGAGAACAAGGACTCACTCTGCATGCACATACCCCAAAACTTCATAGATAGTAACTTGGGGTCATCTAAACTTCTTTTTGTAAAAAGGCAGAGACATGCATTATTGAAACTGAAGGCTGAGTTAAACATTCCCACGTGTGTGGCAAAAGCTCTGCCTTTAAGCTACCTAATCATGAGTATTATCATCCATGTGAGAAGAGGATATGGAAAAAATTAAATTTCAAAATGTATCCTTTTTCCTGTTATTTTGGCATCCAATCCACCATATCATTGGTGAACTGTCACCCACAACCTACTCATGCATTCCATGTCAAAAAGTCACATCTGTCAATAAGAACAATGACTTCCTAATCTTTTCTATTTTTGTGCCAATCTTGAGCAAGTTCTAGAGATGACTTTATTCACCAGGCAAACAGCTTTGGTGAGAGGCTATAATCAGATGTGGACTGCAGAAAGCACCAGTAGATAGTCTACATAATCAGCATGCCCAGGGCATGTCTGGGCATTGTCTGGCTCTGAGTGGGAAGGCAGGGCCTCTCCCATCTGTTAGGATCTAAGGAACCCAACTGATTGGGTGTACTGCCACAATATGGGCTTTCTTTCTGTCCATATGTTGTGTGTTTAGTACATGCTAATGAAGAAATTGCCTGCCCTGTCTTGACTAATGGGGCAGTAAGAAGCACAGAACAGAAATAAAGCTCTCAACTATAGCTGTCTCAGTCTAGGGAGAAATTCTGTATAGGGGACGCTTACTGATAAAGGAAAGAGAGTATAAGAGAGAGATGCCAGAACTCAAAGACTTGAGCCCATTTTTCTATCATAGCAACTGTCAACTTTGAATGAGTGTCTTGACCTCTTTGAGCTTCTGAACCTTAACTATGAATACAGCTCTCCATGGGAGCTTCCTCTAGGGAAATTTGAGTGAATGGAGCCGTGTATATGAAGGGAAATATGTGTGCTTTAGGAAATAAACTTTGATCACAGGATGATGTAAATAAATGTCAGCCATGGCTGGGTTAGTACTGTCCAAGAAGAAGCAAATGTATGAACTGCTGGGACTGCATAGGGCACAGAAGCTTCCCTTTTCACTTACAGAACATTTTCCTAGAGTCACACCTGAATGTTGCAGAACTTCCTAGAAAGTTCCATCTGTTTCTTTCTCTACAAACTAAAGGCTACAGGTGTACAATGAGCAACTCCCTAAGCAACATCAGAGTGGAAGCGGCCAGTTAAGTGCTATAATAATCTCCCGTTTCGGGTTTGCATGCCATTGTGTGTAGGCATTGTGTTGGGCAACTATGTTGCTATTTGCTCAGTTACTCAGAGTCATTGGTGTTGGGGGAGCAGAGTGATGCATATGGATAGCCACCAGTTTCTCTGTGATTCAAAAGGTTCCTAGTGGAGTCAGTGGTTCATGATGTAGCATGTGTTGCTGAGTCTCATTACAGGGATGTCACTGACCCAGGCTTGTGTGCCCCACACTGGATGTGGCTGCCATTGAACTGAGCTGCCTATCTGGAGAAATAGATGAGAAGCAATGACCTGAAAAGTAGATGTCAGAGGCATCACAAGAGGACATATTTTTCTTTCGTTTTTTTCTTTTTCCGTCTCTTTTGAGATGAGATTTCACGTATCCCAGGCTAGCCTTGGACTTTCTATATGCCAAAGATAATATTGAACCTCCTGTGTTCATCTCTCTAGTACTAGTACTCTAGGTATGTACCATCATGCCAAATTTTATGCAATGTTAGTGATAGAACCAAGGGTTTGTACATGCTAGGCAAACATACTTCCAACTGAGTTACGGCCCTGACCCCTAAGAGTCATTCTTGTTTCAAAAGGAAAAATCACTTTCAGAGACTTGAACAAAAGTTTCATTCCCCTAACTCTGTGGATGAGGTTGACAATGTTCTTGGTATCTCAGACTCTTTTATTGGTATGATGGTACTATGCTTGTCATTTTGTCAACTTGACACAAGCTGAAGTCATCTAGAAGGCTAGAACCACAATTGATAACATACCTCCATAACAGTGACCTGTGAGCATTTTCTTCATGAATGATTGATGTGGGAAGGCCCAGCTTAACTGTGGGTGATTTAAAACCCCTGGGCAGGTAGTCCTGTGTTGAATAAGAAACCAGGCTGAGTTGACCACGTGGAGCAAGCCAGTAAGCAGCATCCCTCCATGGGTCCAATTTACTTTCTGCCTCCGGGTTCCTACCCTGAGTGCCTATGCTAGCTTCCCTCAGTGGTGGACTGAATGAGGAAAATAAACAATTTCCTTCTCAGTTTGCTTTCGGTCATGATCTTTATCACAGCAACAGAAAACAAACATAACGGGGAGGGGGGTACCTTTGCACACACTTAGTATCATTCTGATTCCTTATGACCACCCAGAAATAAGAGCCTTAGGCCACCAGTATCAGTGATAGTATGAAAGAGAGAAGCCCTTCCCTGCCCAGAGTCATGCTCTCAGCTCAGCAGCCATCATCTGATTGTTTCTCATCTCCCATAATTCCCTGGAGTTTCTTCTCAGGCCACAAGCAGGCACAAGTTTCAGAGAGCCCTTCTGTGACATGTACAATCACTGATATTAATCACCTCTGCGCAGTGCTGTTCAGGGAAAAGCAATGAATAAGCAAGCCATGGATTGCAAAAAGGAGAACGGAGCCAGAAAATTTGAAAGCAAATATTAACTGCCCCTGGAGTCAGAGCACATTGCCAAGTTATGTTTTCAATTGCAGTGATAAAGAAATGCCCATAGAGAATTTACCTAAGGTGTCCTAAAATGACTAAGCCCTAAGAATGACTATTTCTGTTTGCTGGCACAGTTTTTCCCCCCAATGGATTATCACATACTGCAACTCTCTAATGGTATAACTCTGCCACATTTATTGTCTTTTCATATTTATTTCACTTTATTTGTAAATATTCACAAGAGTACACATTATAACATGAATCAAATCCCCTGTGCCATAATATGAATGGTTTCCTCAGAGGTCAGCTACTCCCATCTTAGACAGTTGAGTTCAAAACCATGTTTTGAAGGAATTCTTCCAGGTCAAGATGGAATGGGACTAGCCGACAGCCATCTGTTCCCTTTCCTCCCTGTCACACCCCATACCTGTCCTTACATTGCTCTTTCCTCCAATTACCTTCGTTACAATTCATTTTTTTATCTGGCCCACCTGCCAGCACTTACCATCTGTATTAGTCTATACTTTTATGCCAATAACACGATCCAACACTGAGTGAGTCATAAGGAAAAGAGACATACTCAGAGTTCTGTTCCAAGGTCAAGGGTCAAGATCTGGTGATGGCTTTCTTGTTGATAGAGTGCTGAGGTGATACAGGATATCACATGGCAAGACAAGGAGCGCCATCCAAGGAATCTAAGACCCATACTTAAAAAAATGTCTGCCTGTCATGGATAATTCTAAGATCTCCCTTTGTCATACCTATTAATGCCAAACTATATTGTATTGACTCTGACCACGTATAGTCAACTGCTCACCTTTAAAAGGTTGCTTTAATGGTATGGTCACCTGGCTAATTCCACTTGAAACTTGTCTACCTACATGCCTTTTCCCAGGTGACTGTGACCGGGACTCATCAGTATCTAGATAGCTACTTCTTCTCAGGGTTGGAATGGGCATTCAAGGTTGATTTCTCCTGCCGCCCCCCCTTTTCTTTTTTTCTTAATATTGGAGATTGACCCAAGTACCTCATGCACGATGGGCAGATGTTTTGACACTGAACTTGATATGTCTCAGCATATAATGACACAGCACAGCGGACCTTACCAATGCCAGTAACAATGAACTTCCCAGCCTCCAGAACCAGGAGCCAAAAAGGTCTCTATAAATTTCCCAGTCTTATGTTCTTTGCAATAGCAACAGAAAATAAACTAAGAAAAGATTTTTGTTTTCATTGTGGTTTGTGATGCTTTAAATCAGAACTACATAGACAGGAATATGAGACGTGGCATGAGCCTATAATCTTCTCATGGGAAGTCCAGATAATCAGGGTTAGGAGTAGGAATCTCTGAGCACCGTGTGCTACAGCAAGGCCTATTATGGCAAAAGTAAGCATGGACCACTTTTTTGGAATGTGCTTAAAACTTCTTTTAACACAGTGGAGTTGGCAAGATGGCTCAGCAGGTAAAGGCTTCACTGTGGATACCAACAATCTACAATTGATCCCCGCAAATTCATAAGGTATAAGGGGAGAACCAATTCCTGCAACAAGTTGTCTTCTAACCTCTTCGTGCACACTGTGCTACATGTGCATGTGCACACAGATAAAATAAATGAATGAATGAATGAATAATGTTTAGATAAACAAGAGAGTTATATGAACATACACAGCACTGTAGGCAACACACATGTGCAAAGAGAAGGGTCATGGGCTGTGAAGCTTGTGCAGACCACCTTATAGCTGACCATGTTATGATACAGGACACTGCCAGAGCTTTCCAAGCTGTTGGTCTGTGGCTTGGATCTCCATACACTCACAGCAGCTCTGGTTCTGCTGCCAGGATTCAAAAGCATGGGAGCTCCCCTGCCTGGCTCTAGTCCTCATCCCTCTTTTGGGGATGAACAGTCCAGGTTATATATGTGTTCCTACCTCCTGCTACAACACACATGTGTGTTTTACACAGTACCTGCCTCTCTCCCCTGTCTCTGACGTGACACTATTCTTGTCAACACAGTATTGTCAGGTCAGGCTATTATTATATTTTTTTTCTCAACATGGGGCCAATTTCTTGCTTTTCAAGGACATTTTTAATCCTGCCAAGTTTGCAAAGAAAGTTAATAACACACTCTGAATCTTCTCTGCCCCAAATTCATGATGATGTCTAACTAAATATGATACCTTAGCCTCATGGTAGTTGTTGGTTAAAAAATATGTATCCTGGATAGAGTTACAGTTGATAGAATCGAGCATGACGTACGTGACGGCAGTGAGCTCCTCCTATCAGCTTGCCAGCTACTGTATCCACCTGTCCATGCACACTCACAAGCACACGTTCACCTATGCACAGCAGAATTTACACAGACACACACTACTCCACTCCCTAACATGCATAGTTGCACACTCATACATTCTTACACACACACACTTCTTCACACACTCTGTACTCTATATCAGAGGCCCATCACCGGGTCTGCATCCTGGGTTTCCTAACCTACCTCTACTTTGCCTGCAATCCATCCTCCCTCCTGACTCAACTTGAAAAGAGCCCAATCCCTAACCCACTTCTCTAGAGAGAGAGCAGGTAGAGTAATTGCTTTTATATAGGACAGCCTCTGGCTGCTCTTGGGAAGTGCCCTCATTTCCTTCAGGATTGAGGATGCATTCACCTCTGGCCCCAGCCAGCACTAACAGCACAACTTCCCTCTGTCCAGGCCTACAGTGATCCCTGAGATGCTGTTTGAACTGCTCTGGCACCATGGTGAAAAAACACTGTTCAGCAGCCACCTCATGTCACCTGTGACTCCTAAGGAAGCCCTTCCCACATCTTAGCCTTCCATCAGAATGCTCTCTGGGTCACCTTCCTCTCACTCCTGCTCTTCTTGGTAGCCACATGGCAGTTCTTCTAGCAGCTTCTCCTGTTCTTAAGGTGTATTCAGGAGCGCAGCCCATCCCAATGCAGTGGCCTTGATAGACAGACCATGGCTGGAGACTGTTCTGTTGAGAGCCTACCCGAGTCCAGTCCTCAACCAAGGCTTCTTAGTGTCATAACATCACCCAAGTCCTTGCTATGCTCCATGAAGCTCTCTGCACACATGACATGCACTCTCCAAATGCATATGAGTCACACAGTGTAGCCTACCTGCTTTCTGTGCTTCAAAAAAATCCCAAGTTTTAATAACTACAAGACCTCTTCCCTACCTTCTGTTACTTGGATTTTCCTAAGGAAACAAACATCTATTTATCCTACATAGAGCACTGGTGATAGACCAAAGAAATTATTTCACCCAAGTCAACTTTAGTGAAGCAATGTATTGGGGTCACTCACAAAAGTATAAATGAGCCAAAGGCATTGCCATCACTAAAAATGCCCACCTAAACAACAATGCTGTGTCCCTGCAGCTCCCTATAGGACTTACAAAAAGTTTCTCCATCCAGCAATTTTTATTGGTTATATAACAAACAATGAGGAGAGGGGTTTTGTTAACCTTTTCACTTAAGGGGCCTCCTGAATTGTAAGTTTTATTCATTTCCTAAGTCTTAACTTTAGCCTCCCTTTGGTGGGGTACTTCAGTTGAAAGGAAACAGCTACAAGACTACTTCTTTCCACCTGGAAGATACATGGTTGGAACTCAGGACTGGATCTCAGGTTACTTGCTCTAGTTCTCCTCTTAACATAATTATGGCATGAGACACTTTCCCAGACTGGTTCGGTACATCATCTCATCTTCATCTTTTTCTGAGTGTGTGCTTAATCTTACAATTATCCCTTTCTTCCCCCTGGAAGTCCTTGAGTATGGAAACCAAGTCACTCCTATGTGTATTTTATTTCTAGAGTTCTAAAATGCCTGGCACATACAAAACAGTCAATAATTATTTGACAAAAATGAGTGATTGAATAACTGAGTGAAAAACGCCAACTTTTTCTGCAAGAGTATCTTGACCTTGGAAGCACATCAGCACCACATATGAGTGTCAAAAATATAAATACTAAGATCTCATACCCATAATTCCTGTTTTAATTGTTCTGGGAAAGACTGAGGTATTAGTGTTTATTAGAATCCCTAATTTGAATTGAATGTGCCCTCAAGTCAAGTTCAAGTAGAGTCTGGTGGCATGAGTTTATAATCCTAGCTAGTAAGAAGACTGAGACAGGAAGATTTTAAGTTCAATACCTGCATTGACTACACAAGTTCAAAACCAGCCTAGTAAACTTTCTCAAAATAAAGGTTAAAAAATAAATAAATAAAACTGGAATTGTAGGTCAGCATCTGTAGTAAAGCATTTGCAGCAAATGTCTGAGTCTCTGGGCTCAATTTCTAGTACAGAGAAACAGAGTGGGTAAGGAGGAAGAGGAAGAAATGAGAGAAAGGGATCTTTAATGTAAGTTCCTGTCTTTAGAAGACAGTGGTCTAGATGCTGATGACTCCTAGCTCCTCACAATCACTCAGACAAGGACAGTCAGTCAGACGGACTGCCTGTGGAATTAGCTACAAGATCATACTAGTAGAGCAGCTCTTACAGAGTTTGCAATTGATTAACACTGGTACAGTCCATGCAAAAGAGGGGCTTCATAGAGAACCATGAAGGAACAGATTCTTTATCTGAATCTCAACTTCTGGCAAGAGTGATATTCTTGGAGTACTCATTCAAGTGATTGAGGAGGAATCAATGCAATGGAGAAACAAGTATTTTTACTAACAGGAGAAAGCATTTACACACAAGCTAGGAAGATGAGAAGCGTGGCCACCTTCCAAGAGAGCGAGTTTTAGCTTTTTCCTTTCTTTTTAAATCCTCATTTGCCCCATGTACCCCTGTCCATGCCCCACAGTATTGTGGGTTCACCCCTACAATTCCTCTTTTAGTCTAAATGAAAGATTTAAACTTGATACAAAGCTCAAACATATGCAACATATATACATAGAAGGTGATAAGCAAGTTATAATCTACTTATTTCCTAAACTAAGCATATATATTCCATCTAAATCCTAAACTTATCTGAAAAAGATGCCCAAGTCTGAACACTACCTTCTAATCCCAACCCTAAAATAATTGAAAACTAACACTAACAGGTCTAAACTATCCTCTAATATCAACAGTAGGGGAAGGGGATATAGTATTCTCAAAATTACTTCCTGTTGAAATGGGATGACGACAATCATCTCTGAAAAGAAAGTGTTAGTGTAACAAGAGTCTTAAATAGATTAAATAGTCTCTGTTTGGCAGGAGATAATTGAAGTTCTTGACTGAAGCTCTAGGCAGATCGTAGAAGATACACCATATCAGTTCATTGGTCCGGAGTTGTGTTGAGCGATTAAGTTCCAAATCAGTTTCAAGATGGTACTGGTCAGTTGGAGTCAATAATGTGGGGCAGTTCAGATGCATCAAGTCGAATCAGGTGGAGTCGGGCTCACCCCTACAGGTGATGGTTAGGTTGGTTATTTTGCTTAGTCCTGATGTCATTTAGCACAGAGACAAGATTGCATGTTGGTCTCATCTCTTGATGTTGGTGAAAAGACAGGCTTGGAAGCAACTTTGATACACCAAAAGAGAGAAGCATTCAAAGCCAGATATGTGATAATTACTGCACTCTGGAGACTTGGGCAGGAGGATGGCAAATTTGAGGCTAATTGCAATTGTATACCAAGAAACTGTCTCCAAATAAAATAAAAACAAAAGCTACACTCAGAAAAGGTAGATGACATCCAGCTGGTCTCAAGGGCAGAAGAGCGGGCACTATCAGGTACCTCACTACCGGTCCTACCCGGAAAGTAGAATTTGGAAGTTTGCTGCTCCTTGGAATGCACTACTCATTTTTATTTTAATATGTGATCATTAATAGACTATAACTCAGTCTATTAAGCACAGTTTAATGAATCAACCTAACATTTTTGTGAAGAGTGAGACACATTACAAATATGAATTAGTAAATCCAATGATTTATTCTAAATAATGCAGCACAATGATGTTGCATCCAATTAGAAATTAAGATTAGGAGACTGATTGCCAACATTCATTAAAAACGCTGATTTTGTTAACTGTGTAGATAGAGATGGGGCTGCAATAGAACATAGTAATTTGTTTCTGTCAGTGCTTTGCTGGAAGATCATAATAGTAGAGAGGAGACTGAAGAAGCACGTATGAGCAGCATCCTGTACCATGTTCACGAAGACCCCCTGCCATTTCCTACCTCAGAAGTGCATGGGGAGAAATGTTGGCAAGCACCAATTTAAACCTCAGCAAATAGCCAACCACTTCTCTGATCTGAACGCTTCATTATATTCTTCCATTTATGATCAAATATGTGGGTATTCTTTTTGGGGGAAGATATTTTAAATAAAAATTCTTCAAATTGTCACAAGATTTAATTAGAACATCACAAAACATATCATCTACATGTATACATGGTCTATTGTGTTTCTACACTGCTGAGGATCAAACCCAAATATTTACAAGTACTGAGCAAGTGCTCTACCACTGAGAAGCACCCCAGCCAAGTAGGTGTGGTTGTAAATGTTTACTTTTTTATTTAGACCAAATGCTTAATAACAGAGTCATTACATGCGACAAAGGATATGACTTTAGAGGTATAGGGTTATGAAAATGAGCATTTATTCCCTCTTTTGACAAGATTAGTGATTGCCTGGCAACCCAGTGGTTGAATCAGACTCCCTGTCTCTATGGGTTGGGGTTATGTGTGACACAGTTTCCATCCTATGACATTCAGACTCCCTCTGTTCTCCATTTCTTTGGAATTGAAATAGTCACTCTAGAAGAGGCATCCTTGAAGTTACAAAAGTAAGCAAAACTCACAAGTTTCAGGAAGTTCTTGAAACTTTCAGGATTCCTTGACCTCTCTCCAAGATCATATAAGGGTAAGAGTTGCCAAGGAGACAAGACTCTCTAAGAAGCCTAGGGACGGCAAATTGTATAAGTAGTTTAAGGGACACATGTCTCATGAGTCATTGCCCCTGCTGCAATGGGATTTTCTGGGATGCAGTTGCTTTTAAGTCATCCATGCTTCTGTAAGTAATCCCTTGCCTATATTCCTGTAAGTAACCTCAATCAAGTTACTAGTTCACTAAGCTAGACTTGGGTGGAATCATTTCTTTGGTCCATCATTGGTGTCCTGTCCTGAATGAACATATGCTCATCTGTGTCTCCCCAGCAAAACTCACACACCACCCATTTCTTCATCTCTCCCCCACTTTTGATTGTAATCCCTTGCCATAGTAGATGTGTGTTTATCATCATTTGTCCTCTACAGCATCTTGAGCTTACCATTTGAGTAGTGACTTGAGCCTCTTTTCTGTCTCCTCATCTGAAGGCAGGATATTTTCTGTGACCTATGATCTCACTTTTTAAAGGCATGCTTCACTTTTGGGATTGCTCGTGTTCCTGCTCATAATAGCTGGCAACTCAGCACTATGTGGAAAAGTATGGCCTGCCTTGGAGTGGAAAAAAAAGGAGACAGGAAAACATTGTAGAAAATAGCAGTTGTCTTCAGCCCATTGAAATTCTAAAGATTCCCTGGGGATTTATTTTCTAAATGGCTTCTAATTTCCCTAAGTGTTTTGTCCTTTCTTTGCTTATGCACGGGCTTTCAATAAGCAGGCTCCACTGCCATAAATTTCTGACATTCTCTCCCAGGAAAAATCCTCTAATTATAAAGCACTGCTTGGCTGCATAAGCCAGAGGGAAGAGAAAATTATTTCACTTTTGTTCCCACCTTGGAGTCCAGAGATGGACATGTACTTGTCGTCCACATGCTAAAGCCGTCCTCTGTTGACCCTTGACAGACAGGTGCTGGTGTTTGCTCTCAGTATTCTGTACACCTCAAAGATGTCTGCCTCCTTTTGCTTCAGGAATGTTCTGAACCTCCACCTCCCCTTTGCAGGATATCAATGACAATGTCCCCTGTAGTGTGAGACTTTCTACCTGTTCCCAGCCCCAGACAGCAAAAGAGGGTCTCCTGATGTTCTAGATGGCGGTGGAATCTCACTAGGCACATCCTCAGGTCCCTTTAGGGCTATAGCTTTGGTGAGAAAAGTGGAAAAATCAGAGTGGAGTGCATAGCAAAACTTCATGCATTTTGCATGTTAACAGAGTTCCATAGCAAGCACATGCATGCAGGATGCTACTCATCCTACTTACTGATCTATCATGAAGGAATGCTATTGTTGTTCAATTTATATGTTAAGATTAAGTCCCTTTCCTAGGTGTTATGTCCCCAACCTCTAGCTCATTCTCATTCATTTGCTCTCACTCTCACAACCTCAGGTTATCTCTTTCTTGCTCTAACTCTTGCTCCCTCACTCTTTCTCAATTTCTCTCACTCATTTTCTCTCTCATATACACAAAAGAACATACCTGCCCACGAATAGAGTTATTAAGTTGTAGAACAGCCTTTTTAAAAGTAAGGGCTGTGTGTGTGTGTGTGTGTGTGTGTGTGTGTGTGTGTGTATGTGTGTGTGTGCACGTATGTGCAGTTGCTATAGGGGGCTAGAAAAGGTAGCCCAATCCCCAAGTTACATGCAGTGATGGTGAGCTAGTTGACATGAGTGAATTCAGGTCCTCTGCAAGAGCAGTATGCATTCTTAGCCACTGAGCCATTTCTTCAGCCCGTGGAACAGCCTTTCAACCCCATAAGTTCTAAGTTCTGAATAGGGCAAGGCTAACCTATCAATAAGAATTTTCCTTTGTTTGTTTTTCACTTTTTGAGTCAGGATGTCACTATGCAGGCCAGGTTAGCCTTGAACTCACCACACTCTTGTCTGTATCAGGAGTCCCTCCCTCCAGCACTAGAATTACAAATGTGTGCTCCTATGCCCCACTCTTTGAATGGCTTCCTGAATGTGCAATCGGCACCCCATGCCTGGTGGAAAGGTACTTTCACTGCTGTGCGGCATGATTCGAAACCCTCATCTGCTGGAGCAGAATTTATTTTGAGTCAACATATCACCATCAAGGAACACCCCAGGCATCCTGAATATGCAGTTCTTACTATTTATATCTTCCAGCTATTGACATAGCACCTTCCATCACACAAGCACCATGCAGAAGTGCAAGCTCATTGATTCTCCCAAAGCCCTTGGGTGTTAGGAAAAATTTAAAAGTGAGTATCTCCATTTGGCAGATAAAAAAGCTGACAAATGGATCAACTTGCCACTTCCCAGACCTGGGGCAAAAGCAGCTTTTATTGTGAGTTTTCTTCTGTAATAGTTTCCTCCCACCAAACCTTTAAGTCACTTCTTCCCCCTGCTCTCTGATCTCACTCTCTCTTCCCTCCTCCTTCTCTCCTTCACTTTCTATAAAAACGAATGCCTCTTTCTCTGAGCTGAGTAACAAATGAATATACAGAAGTATAGAAGTTCCACATTGGGCCTGAGTTGGTGTGCCTACAGCCTTATATTATACAATGGTGCATACACATAGGCACTTCCCATGAGCACTGAAGGAACAGTACAACAGCTTGTGCCTATTGTCCCTGGTCCAACCAGCAGTCTAAGTGCCTGTGTAGTATCAATGGCCTGGGAGTTGTCATGTGTTCACTCTTATCAAAGGCAATAAAACGGAGCCCCTCTAGTTGAGGGAGGCTGGCTTAGGCTTCTCCCTATAGGCTGTGGACAGAAGAAAAACCCATAATCCAAGACCTCAGTGACACTTTCAATATGTGGATCACCAGCTCTTCGTCCTGAGACCCTTACCCTACTCTGCCCCTCCAGAGGTGGAGTTCTTGGGCAAACAGCTGATCAGCTCCAGGATTGTTGTTGGCACAAACAGATCTGAGACAGGAAAGTAAGTTGCAGATCAGCAGCTGGAGGGCAGAGGTCAGAAGGATTAGAAAAAGCACTGGGGTGTGATTCAGAGCACATTTGCTCTTTCTAAATGTGGGTTCTACATTCCCTAACACCTGGACCAGCTCTTGTAGACTCAACTACCAAACAGACAATGTCTATGCAGTCCTATGTCTATCCTTTTGGACAGCAGATGTCAGCAAAGAAGCCACTTAGGTACAGGACCCAGATGGTGGTCAGCTCCAAGATGCTGGTGAGCCTGAGACCTCAGAAGTGCCCTTCCCACTAGAGGTATCTGTGAAACCAACAACAGTGTACCATGAGAACAGAGGTCTGTACTTGGCACAGCGCTGGCCACAGTGCTACCGACATCCAGACATTTGTTCTCTCCAGCAGTATGGGTGTCAGCTGCTTTTGTAGCTGAGGGTACATCAGTCTAGAGCAGGAGGTCAGACCAGCCTTTGCACTCCTGGATAGAAGTGCAGCCTGCTCAGCCCTGTCCCATCAAGGCCACAAAGGGAGTGCCACCAGAGCCTGCTGGTAAAACGAGAACAGTCAAATTGTTCTTATTTTGCTATTTCGGTTTTAGCTTGTGAGCTATTTATAGGACAGCGAGAACTCAGGGGCTTGAAGACACTGGCAGGCTTGGGTAAAGGCAAAAGCCAAAGATCTTTTCTTCTCCAGCAGGACAGCTTTGTAGTATTTCTCCTTTCAGCTGCTAATGCACTCAGCTGGCAAAAGGGTCCACCATGGTCAGATTGGAATTTCACTCCTTGACTTTGCCTGACCTTTTATTGTCCATGCCTTCTTGGATGCTCAGCTGAGAAAGCAGGTGTACAGTCTGGAAAAGTCCATCTGAATACACTGGGCAAGCACAGATCCAATCACTGCTCATAGACGAAGGAAAGCTGACAGGGAGGCTGGGAAGGGGTGTAACTGATTGTCTACAGCACTCACATTAGCCATTAGACACCTTATGCTGTGCTGTGGATGAGGGACCATGAGGCTGCCACTGGTCTCAGCTCACAGTCCCTTTCCAAGGCTCTGTCACCTCTACACACCCTGAGAACAGGAGCAGAAGGCGGGAGAACAGGGGGAGTTTCCTGTTTGTGTCTTGTATCAGCCTTGATAATGGGGGGTGTAATACTATCGTTGATGTAGCAATCGTTATTACAGTATGTGGACTGAAAGTTTGTACCTCCCTCTGGTTGTTTCTTGAGGTTCTCCCTGCCCCCATCCCTTTTGTAGTGTTATTTAGAGGAGGAAGGATCTTTGGGAGATCCTTAGGATTAGATGAGGTCCTGAGGGCGGGGCTTCCCAGAATTGGATGGGTATCTGTATATTGAATGAAAGAGAGTACAGAGATCTTTTTCCACTCAGCAAGAGCACAGTGAGAAAGAAGCCTACAAGCCAGGAAGCATCACCAGGAACCAATGCACCAGGATCAAGATGTGCCTCATCTGGATCTCAGATCTCAGCTTGCTGAATTATGAGAATGAAATTGTCTAAATACTTTGTCTATTCTGTCAATTTTTAAAAATAAATTTGGCTTTATTTATTAGACTTACTGACATGACGCATTACGTTAGCATTATAGATATTCCAAATTTTTAATATACTTACAGAAAAAGAAGAAATCCAACACACACACACACACACACACACACACACACACACACACACACACACAAACACTGGGAGGGAGCCAGCTTTTACTCTGGCAGGCTGAGGACTTGGCTCAGCTACTGAAATGTTTACCTCACAAGTGCAAGGAAGGACCTGAGTTCAAGTCCCAGAACCACCTAAAACAGTCAGGTCCTAAGCATGTGCTTCTGAGCTCAGCACTCAGCTGGAGATGAGGAAGAAATGTATGCAGATCTTTGGGGCTCAATGGCCAGCCGGCCTAGCCTACTTGATTAGTGGCTACCCAGTGAGAGTTCCTGTCCAAAAATGGAAAGAAAAAAAAATAATGTTTGTGGGGGAGATAGCATCTGAATATTGGAACCTGATGTTTCTGTCCTCCACAAGAATACACACGTGTGCTTCCACACACATGAACATGTGATATACATACAAAATATAGAAAAGATACATGATAAAGATTTAGAAGCTGGGTAGGTACATATGGTATGTGCTAAGAATGAACTATGCGGGGCCTGCAGGGTCTCTAAGGCATCAGTAGACTTGATTGACACCCTTGCAGGTATGTCAATGCTGTGTCTAGGTTGCACTAAACTTATTAGAGTATCTTTTGCTTTTCAAATGATAATTAACTTCATTTTAATGTAAGTGAATAAACTTTTATGTTTTGAAAGATCCTTTTGACTCTTTTGTCCCAAGGCTTGGCTCAGAACACAAACACCCACTAAAGTGCTTACTTGATCTATTGTGGGCTGTGTCAGAGGCTCCACCCACAGAGATCAGCATGGGGGTTACTTCCTGAGGAGGATCACATATGACTACAGTGTTAAGATGAAAACAAGGCCATGTTGGAGATGTGCCTGTGACCATGAGACATTGCCCTGGAGAGTTGCCCTGCTTGAGAGTCCAGAGAGAACCAGAACCACAGTGGTTTCAGGTGTTTGTATGCAAAACACACTGCAGAAAGTATGTGAAAATGGTGTGTGGCTATTTTGATGCTGTCATGAGAAATCTTTCTGTGGGTCAACTTTCTGTGCTGTTTGTAGAAATTTATTCAGGCTTTCCCACATAGATCTGATTCTGTAATTATGTTTAGTAAAGGTTAGTATGCTCTAGAATGAGGACCACCCACCCCTACCCCCACCCAGGCCTGATATGAGGCCTCTTGTGATCAAACTACCACAGTCAATCTCCTTTTATACAACCCACATTCTGGTGCTTTGTGCATCTTCAGACTTAAAAACCATTAAGAACAACTCAACCCACGTTCTGCTCTGCATGTCATTCCTGTGATAAACTATTGCCTAAAAGCAGCTTGGGGAGGAAAGGGTTTATTTGGCTTACATGCCTATGTCACAGTCCATCACTGAGGGAAGTCAGGACAGGGATCCAAGGAGGAAGCTGGAGGCAGGATCCTAAGCAGAGAACAGAGAGGAATGCTGCTTGATGGTTTGCTTTCCATGGCATGCTCAGCTTGCTTTTTCACACAATCACCAGCCCAGGCATCACACTGGCTAGCGTCTTCTTCCACATCAACCATTAATCAAGGAAACGCCCATAGACCTAACCACACGCCAGTCTGATGGAAGCATCTTCTCAGTTAAGGTTTCCTCTTCCCAAATAATCCTAGCTTCCGTCCAGGTGATCGTGGAAAACATTACCAGCAGAGACAGTAAGAGCATCGCCTTCTCCCACTTCCCTGTGTGTCCCAGCTTAGACCAGAGAGTCTTTCCTCACTCTACACCCAGTTGTCCTGATCACTCCTTCCTTCCTGCTCTTCTGGGACCCTGTTCCTTTCAGAACAGCTGGCAGGCTACAGTTCAGCTGCTTCTGCTTGTGGGCATGGCTGTGCCCTCAGGATTCACCTATCCCTACTCCCCATCTGCCAGCAGGAGACCCCAACAGATGCCTGCTGCCATTTCAAGGTGCACAGGCTGACTTAGCCTCAGAGTGTCGTTTTATCACGGGGACACCAAAGCTGTTACGGTGCATGTATTCATGTTGTGTGTGCATACACAAGTGTGCCATGAGTGACCAGAGGCTAAAGGACCACCTCTGGCATTTCCACCACTGCCTCTCACCCATCCATTCCATTTTTTAGGCTAGGTCTCGCACTGAACTTTTAAAGTTTAAGTTTAACATTTGGGGATAGGCTAGATAGCCACTGAACTCCTAGGATCTGCCACCCTCTTCTGCTGGGATCACAGCACATGCACCCATGCTGGCTTTTTATGTGGACGCTGAGGATTTGAACTCAAGTCCTCATGCTTTCACTACAAGCACTGTTCACCACTGAGTCGTTTTCCCAGACCCAGCTTTCTCATTTTTTCTGGATCATTTTGTTTTGCTCTTCCTTCCATGGCTGTGGTGGGAGGAGATTCAGCTCCTCTGACAAGGGGGGTCCCTAGCTGGTGAAACTCCTTTTGGTAGGTGGTCATTGAACCAAAGGGGCCACACTAGTCAGAGCATATATACACTGTACTCCAAATTGGAGAGATCCAACTTTGCAAGGCACCTACTGTGGGAGGTGACCCTCATAAGACTACCTTGCAAGTCGAAAGTCACACAAAGAGGTCCTGGAGGCAAGGCATAATAGTGCACAGCAGGGACACAAGCCTAGGATGCTCTGCACAAGTGGGAAGCAGCATGGGGGGAGGGGCTCACAGCTCATTGCAGGCACCTGTCTGACTGTCTGAGTTCCTTTGTCTAGAAGTCATTCTTCCCTTAGAAAGCAAGAGACAAACAGAATCACAGAAAGGAAACTGCCTCTTATCCTCATGTTTTCTCTCCACATCCTCCAAGAATATAGAAGGTTATTTTTGCAATAGAACTTTCTCTTTTTTGCAGGGGAAAAAAAGCAAATGCAGCAAGAAATATATTTTTCTTGAGCCTAAAATGAGTTCTTGGGCCTTTTAGAAATTGCCAGAAAATCATGCTAATAAATAATGACACATTTAAATGGTTGTTCTGCACCAGCAGTGTTTCCAAGAGTCCTCGTCTCTCAGCCGTTCACATTAGACCTGCTGCAGTGGCAGTGCGTGGGCTCCTGTCAGACAACAAGAAAAACATGGCCTCATCTCACTTTAGTGAGGAAGCAGAGGGCGGCACCCACTCTGGGGCATGGATTGGGGTGGATGTCGATACCCACTCTTTTGAGGTTAATGATTTTGATTCCACACTTCAAATTTTGTCCTCCCAGCCTGTCCTGTTTAGTTTGTATTGTCAACTCAACACAACCAAGAGTTAACTGAGAATGGGGAGGGGGCTCTCAAATGAGGGATTGTTCATATCAGGCTGCCCTGTGGACATGTGTGTGGAGAGCTGTTTCAGTGCAAGGGGTCCTGGACTATGTAAGAAAACCGAGCATGCCTCAGTTCTAAGCAGAGAGAACTAGTGTTCTTTCATGGTTTCTGGTTGAGCTTCTGCCCCGACTTCTGTCAGGGACCAACTATGACCTACAAGTATATGCCAAGAAACCATCTCCTCCCTAAGTTGATTTGGTGATGGTGTTTGTCACAGCAACAGAAATAAAACTGGAATATGGCTCATCCAGGTGTAAGGATTTCTAAAGTTAAGTTCTTTTTCTTCTTTATTTCTCTCCTTTTACCTTTTTCTCTTCTCTTTTCTCCTTTTCTCTTTACTTGTCCTCCTCTCCAGAAGTCCTGAAAATAGTCACAATTTCCAACTTTCAGGAAAACTAGACATTTAAAAAAGATATTGCTGAGTATGCTGCCTCCTTTCATCATAACAGGCATGAGTTATGGAATAATCATCTAGACCTGGACATTATTAACTAGGAATCCAGGGATAAGTCATTTAGCAAAGCAGAACCAAGTGGATCAGGTAGGTGTCTGAGGCTTGTGGAGCCCAGCCACACAGATGACATTTGGGCCAGAGTCTCCATTGTGGGCAGGGTGTTTGTTACCTGAGATAGCCAGAAGCATTCAGGAGCATTCGAGGCCTACAAGTCAAGTGACTGCCTAGGGAGGGGAGGTGACTGAGCAAGGCCAGGTAGCTGTGGGTAACATGCAAGCTAGATGACCATGGATGGATCCACATTCATCTTGGTGCAGGCCTTGGACTTGACTCTTTGTTGCTGTTCTCCCAACCATTTGCTACCCGAAGGACTGTTTGCTGGCAAAGTTCTAGAATCTACCCGACTTGGCAGAGTAAATCAAACGTCTTCCCTTCATATTTATCTGGCATAACCTGCAGGTTTTAAGCAGCTCTGAGGCCAAGCTGAATTACAGAAAACTGTGATGTAAGATCAGGTGGACAACTAAGGCCTGGGTCAGAAATGTAAACTGTGATTGTAAGTACTAGGGATAGAAAGGCAATGCCTCCCACATGCTATGTAAGGATTCTACACACTGATCCACACCCAGCTCAAGAATACTTGTGATTAGTAGCATATGATGGGGAATATAGGCATTCCACACAGGAACACAAGACAAACATTATGGTTCCTAGTTATACATGTCTTGTGACAGAGAGCAGCTACTTGACATACTCAAGGCCTTGCTCACAAAAGTAGCTGCTGAGCTGGGAAGACATCTCAGTGGTTAAAGCACTTGCCATGCAAACATGAAGATGAGAATCTGGGTCCTCAGAACCCACAGAACCTCCACTTGTAATTCTTGTACTCAGAAGGCAGAAACAGAATCTCTCTGGAGCAAGCTGGCTAACCAGGACTAGCCACAAATGTGAGACCTTGCCTCAGTAAAGAAAGCAGAGAGTAGTTGAAGACACCCATTGTCAATCACATGCACGTGTGTGCACACGCACACACACACACACACACACACACACGTATGCCCCTAACACATGCAAACATGCATATACACATGTGCACATCATGCATACATACAAATGAAAGAAACCATGTGTGGGTCAATGCCCTTTTCACCCGGGGAACATAGCTGGGAAGAAACACTTCCTCCTCATCCCTCGGGAGGGTAATTTCAAGACGCATCCTCTTAAGGATATTCCCAGGCATAGAGAACTAGCTGTTTCATGTAGAGGTTACTGGCTCAGGTGTTCTTCCATGCACTGCTCCCCTTGTCCACCCAGTGGCCCCTCACTTCTTGGAATTATTCCCCAAATAAATGACCCACCTAAGCTCTGAAGTTTAGGAGAATAGGCCAGAACAGGCATTGTCTCTAAATGGTGTCTCCCTCTGCTTCTCTGAGAGGTGACAAAGCTTATCCAATGAAGGGCATAAAGCTGTGAGCTGGACTGAGGAAAAGCATCCCAGGAGTGAATGGGACAAGAAAACCAAGTCAAATGGTAGCAAAGCCTATGATTTGGGCTGCAGTCAGGCCTTGGGAGAAGAGACCTTTGAAGTATAGCTTTGTCAGTACAACTGAGCTCTGAGCCCAGGAAAATCACACTTGTATTCTTCACACTTGCTGACACCAGGTGCCTGGACCTGTGCTCACTGCCAATGCCATTATGAGCATTCTACAGATGGAGGAGCCATTATGAGCATTGTACATGGGGAGATTGCTGAGTGGCAGATGCCTGGGGAACCTGCATCTTCTTTTCAACACCAACATAGATATGCCAGACTCTCTACCTCTCATGCTCTGGATTGAAATAGTCAGAGCTGTGTTTGTGTGTGGTAGTGAATGACTGTAATCCCAGCGCTGGGACAAACAGAGGCAGGAGGATCAACACAAGTTCAAGAGCAGTTTGGGTTAGTGAGTTCTAGGTGAGCCATGACAAAATAGTAAGAGAGGTGGCAGGAAGAAGGACTAGGGATTCAAATCCAGCCTGAGCTATATGAGACCCTATATCATCTCTCCTTCACACCCCAAGAAAATAAATAGATAGATAAGTAAATAAATAAATAGTCTAGAGTTAAGTGGAACAGATCACAGGTCCTTGTGCTTTCATACGAATGTTACCACGGTCTTAGGAGTGAGAGCAACACTGTAGATACTGTGACAGCATAGGACACTACAGCTAGAACAGGCATAGGGAATTGGCCAACGGCAGCTGCAAGCCTCTGAGCTGACTCCATGAAAAGGAAGATCAAAGATGAAAAAGTGTCAGCCCCCTCCCAAAGGCTCTAGGCTTCTTATACTCTGAAGACATCAGGAATCAGCAAGGCTTTGTGTCAAGGATCCATAAGGAACCATTCCCTTTGCTTCCTTGAATAGAGTACTCAGTAGCCTGCCATGCTGTCTTTAAGAACAATAGCCACTCATCTCTCCTCGGGAAAACACAATGAGTGCTCTGAACACATCTGTGCAATACCAGGCAGGTAATATCATAACAATCATTCATACGAGGAAGCCTGCCTCTGCCAGTCAGGTCAGGGTGACAGATAGTGCCAGACACTTACTTCAGGCCCACATTTGCTTTCCTCCTAAGTCTGACTTTCTAACATTGCATTTAGTCAACCCTTTGCTAATTAACACCCACCATTGTGCTGTTGAAGAGGGCACAGGTGAACTATTATACCCCAGCTTATAACGTCTTAATTCTCTGAGATCATCCTTGGGACCCCATGGAGCTCTGGTTAAGGATCAGTGAAGAATTGAGTGTGGGATTTACACTCTAATCTCAGAATTTGGGGATCTGAGGAAAGAGACTCCTTATGAGTTTAAGGCTAGCCTGGGCTATAGAGTGAAATTCTGTAATGGACAAATGAAATATCATTTAATATGGACTGGAATATGTTGACTGGTCTGTAAAATCAGATATTTACGAGGCTGAGGCAGGAAGAATATGAGCTAACGACAACCTGTGATATATAGAGAGTTCCAAGTCAACCTGGCTACTATTGAGGCCCTTCCTCAAAAGTGAAAAGAGGTCCGGGGATATAACTCTGTAGAGTATGTGACTACAGTAGTTGACATTCAATCTCCCCTACAGAAGAGAGGGGAAAGGCATATATATATATATATATATATATATTCTCATTCATAGGTGTGGCCCACTGCAAAACATGCCTCTAACGTCAATGTGGTTTCTGTGACTTCACCAGAAGGGGGAGGCCATTTCTCCCTCTTCTGATCTGGACTGAGAGACCAGCTCTGCTTTAGTGAGGCCCTGTGATGTAGACCTGAAAAGGCACTTGCAGAGGAACTTGTGTTGTGGCAGTCTTATCAACAGTGCTCTGACAACCGTGGGCTATCGTGGAGCTGAACCTGGAGTTTACCACACCCAACACCTAGCTCTTCTGTAACTGCTTAAGCTGGAATACCAGGCATTTGGCTAGGGGGTGGCCCTATCCAACTAACATTCTGACATTCTGTTTCATTTTGTTTCCTGTTCTAAATTCATGTCACCATTGTCTCAGACATTTATTTAAGAGTTGGGATTTTTCACTTTCTGTTTGGTAGCAATCATGTCCTGTGTAGACATTGGCCACCATGTTTATTAATGTATCAATCACTGGAATGGCTATCTTTCTATCCTCCAAGTTAATAAGATTTACCTTTAACAAGACAGCCTAGACTTTTGATTCCTGATTCTCCTAAACTCAAGACAAACAGCTTAATAACAGATCTTGGAGAGAGAAGAGGAAAAGTAAACAAACAAAACCCTAGTTTAGTGGCACATTTTAGAATTTTGTACAATCTGATTTTTGTCTCCTTTTGCACTTTGATCAACATGAGGAGGATGAACATTTCTATCTACAAATAAAGATGTTTTCCAAATGAATGCTGTTGACACCTAAACATGTGGCATAAAATACCCTGATACTCTTTATAACCCTAAACTCTGAAGGTTTTTTAGTTGAATACACATAGAAATATTTTCTATCTTTAAAAAAACAACTCTTATATCCATGTTCTCTTTATCATGTCCCCTATCTCTGCTATCCAAAGGCTTGACAGCTTGTTCAGCACCTGAGTGACAGCTCCTCACAGCACAGGAACTGGCCCCACTCACCTCTCAAAGCTCTGAGAATCCTGTAATCTCCTCTAAGAGATAAGCATTGTTGAGAAGGTTAGCCAATTTCGAGGAGATTAGCAATTTCTGTGGTGTCCTGTTCTAACCTGATGTGTGACAGGCCTTCACGGACCTTCTTGAAAGCCTTTATTTCACTGTCATATTATAGCAAGATAGCCGCGAGGCTCACATTCTGGAACAACAGCTAGGGCTTTTTGCATGCAGGGGAAATTGTCCCACATGTGTGCTAGCACACCAGATCAACAGAGCTGTTCTATCATCTGCCAGAAATAGGTGGTGTCCCTGTTAATGCGTAGTTCCTGACTAAGAAACGCAGATCTCTTTTGAAACAAAAAGAAAGGCTCATTTGGATGGCATAACTGTTTGTGAGCCTGTGCTTCTGTGCATTTGCATGTGAGTAAGGAAGGAAATGCTGTCAAGAGGAGGAGAGAGCAGCTATCTGGGATCCGGAAGCTAAATAAACAGAATAGGATAAATAGTAAGGTTATAATAAGTCAAAACAGCAAACACCGTGTGTAAATTTTTTCCAAACTGTTCTTTTTCTTTAGTAGATGTCAACTTTTCTTTGTGTGGTACTGGGGGTGGAACCCAGAGCCTCATATATGGTAGGCAAGTGCTCTATCACCAAGTTGTCCCCTACTCTGATTTCTGCCATTGGCAGCATAATCCAGTGTGGGCTTATTCTTCAATAACTATTTCTCACTAAGTATGTGCTCAAGATTTGGGGTGTGGCCAAAGGCCTCCACAAAGGCGTCTTCTCCCTTCTGCTCTTAGTTTGGAGGGAAAAGAGAGCCAGTGGAGATCTGTGGTCAGGCTTAACACTACACTCTTCAAGTTACTTGCCTGCTATATCAAGGAAATTCTACTTTCAAAATTCAAGCATTTGTAAGCCAGGCAAGTGTTTTGGCAAAAGCAAATGTACCTCTAAAGCCAACCTGAAGGCTGGCTATCAAGAAAGCACTGCCCTAACTGTAGAAAATGAAAGTTAGTTGCAAGTGACTCAAGTCATCTGGGAGGCATGGGGCACCCAGGCGTTCAAGTCTCAGTTTCTTCAACTGACAAGCAGCAAAGATAATAACCCCATCTCACTTGGGTCTAAAACATGTGCTCAGCCTAGCAGTTAGAGGAGAGGAGAGAATGTTCTTTTCAGGAAGGAACCAGAGACTGTAAGGTGTTAGAGAGGTAGGCTTGACATTTTCCTTCAATTTAAGAGCTGCTCAATGGGGGACAATCATAGTGACCTTTTCAGGCCATCCCAGATAACAGCCCTGCCAGCAAGCTGTGGAAGAGAACCAGGAGCCTAGCTGCTGCAGCGTTGGGAAGGGGTGTGATATTTACATGTAAAGACCTTCAGATGAACCCAAGCAAGGAGCTGCTGTGAACACACCTGGGTCTATTCATCAGCACAGCCTCCTTCCTGTGTCACTTTCATTTGATTATTCCTTATCAGCTGCTGAGGGTCCCTGGAAGCCATGTGCTGGGGAGGGCTCTCAGACAGGACACCAGCCACTTCCAGATTTGGAGATGGAAGCCCCACATGGCTAGACACAGTGGTTTCTGGAACAAAAATTTGGTTTTCAGGCAGGGGGCGGGCTCCCAGTCTAAGAAAGCTATAGAACCAAGGAAACACTAGAGGATAAGCAGTTTCAACTCCCCCAGCACAAAAGTCCAGGTTGTTGTTGAGAGGGTTAGCACAGACAAAACAACTTTTGATCCTGTCTTTGGCAAATTTTCTAGTTCCTTCTCTGTTAAATCCATAACGAAAACACACCCACTCGCGCTTGGTTTCCCGCAACGTTTGAAATGTAGATTGTCTTTGTAGGCGGCTCTCCTAGGGCTCTCCTGACCTACTCCAAGCCACCACTCTGCCCCACCCCCAGTCCCGAGGTGCTGCCGCCCCAGTTTCTTTCCAGTGGCAACTACTATGAGGCCACCCGCAGTGCACCTACCCCATCCTAGGTCTGAGCTGCAGGCTCAGAGTACTGACTTCACAACCGCCCGCTGCTGTCTTATTCCTGATTCTGCTGGTCAGGACCTGGTTCTGCTGGTCAGGACTTGGACTTTCTCTGAACCTACAGAATGGGTTCATCTGAACCTCAAGTCGACCTGGAGCCTGGGGAGGCCTTTTAGGACCAAGGGAAGCCATCGTTTCCACAGTCGGAGGCTAATTCCTGTCCTCCTAGTTCCCAGTGGCAGTCTCCCTCCCCCCCAGCCTCTGTCGCCCCAACGTTTCCAGACACTCGCCCCGGGCCACCCGCCAGCCGCTATCACTGACGAGGGCACGGCTGGCCTAGGGCAAAGTTGGCGGCCACCTTCGCGCACTGCTGCTCCCTTTCCTCCTCCTCTTCCTCCCCCCCCCACCCACCCCCCAGGGCCCGCGGCAGCCTCCTCCTTCTTGCAAGTAGCCAGGCTCGGTGAACCCAATAGAGCGGAGCGGCGCTCCGGGTCACCCCTTGCTCAGCCCGCGCTCTTTCTGCTCCCAGGGGCCAAGAGGACCCAGCTCGGCTAGGGCGGCGCCGCTGCCCCGCGCTTGGCGCTGGGGAACCGTGTGCGCGGGGCAGCCCGGGGCGCTGGCTGCGATCCAGGGAAGGGGAGCGGCGGGGGAAGCAGCGCGCAGGGGAGGGCAGAGGCGGAGAGCCACGAGCCCAGGGGCAGAGGCGGGCTCCGCACCGCACCGCGCCCGGCACGCTCGCTGGCTCCTGAGACGCGCGGGCGGACGCCTGGGCGCACCAGCCGGGTCACCTTGTCCCGGAGGTAAGTGCGGAGCGGCGGAGCGGCGCGGGAAGACCGGGAGCTGCGGGAGTAGGCGGCGGCGGCGAGCGGGCGGGCGGCGGGCGCGGGAGGATGCCCTGGTGCAGGCGGGCGTCCTGCTCCGCTTCGCAGCTCGCAGACCGGGCGACGGTGTGCCGGCCGCGGTAAGTCCCGTTGGGTCTCCGCGGCCGGACCGGGGAGACTCAGTGTCGCCCGGTGAGAGGGGAGATGGCGCCTGGCGGGGAAGATGCGGAGGACAGGAACCAGTACTATCAGCCAGGGCTGCACTTTGGCGCCTGGCCACCTTGGGTATCCAGGCGGTGTGAAGGGGCTGCTGTGCGACGTCGGTTAGAGCTAGAGAGTCTGTGTCCTGAGTACAACGAAGCCGGGCTGCTCGAGGCCAGGCCGGGGTATGGGAACACCAACCTAGGTGATTCTGACCAATCCCTGGAGCGACCTAGCTGAGTCCAACAAGGGCTGATGAGCAAGGCACTGAGGTCTACATGGGACAGAGAAAGAAAGGACCAAATGAAAGGAAAGATAGAAATCAGGAGGACCTTGATGAGGTGGGGGGGGGGCACAATAGGCTACCTGGACGGGGGACAGGACTTCTAGGGCCCCTTAGCTCCGACAAGGAAGAAACCGGGTTTTATGAGCTGTCCGGCCGCTGGCAAGCAGGACAGTCTGCATCCTCGAAGCCGCCAGTCCTAGTGCCTAGATGGGGGCAAGCAGATGCGCTAACGGGGTTCAGATTCCAATTTTGTTGTCCCCAGGCGTGATTTCTACACTTCATTCGCGCTCTCCCTCTACTCATGGAGTTGGACACTTTCCTCTAGAAAGGGCTTTGGGTATTTGCCTGTGCTGAGGACCCTACCCTCAGTGTGGGAGTCTTCAGTTGAGCTTTGTGAGGCAGCGGGAGGCGGGGGGGGCGGTCGCTTAGCTTTAGTAAAGGAAAACAGGAAGAGATCTTCTGGTAGCTCTTATTTTCTGTGGGGTCTTCTGGCAGCAGAAGCTCAGGCACAGGGCACCGCCTCAGACTTACGGTGCGCACCACGCTCTTGCGGTGTTAGATGTAGTGGTGGCGCCTCTGCGCTGCGGGCAAGAACTGTGCCTGTGCCTTTCATAGCCTCGCCAGGCTTTTGGTGCAGCAAGCAGTGGTCCCTCGGATTGGGGCCATATCGAGGGGGTCTTTGTTGTTTGTTTAGAATCAGGCAGTGGGACATGCGTCTGTGAGACCCTCTTCACTAGACCAGCGACTCTGCTCAGAATCCTAACCCAGAGGAGGCGAGCTGCGCAGACCTGCAGCTTGAGCCGGGTAACAGTCTCCTAACATTACCTCAGAGCCAGCCAACTTTTCTTTGTCAAAGCATCATTGCTGGAACAGCGGGGGACTGCGGGGGGGGGGAGGCTTGCAGAGAAGTGGTTTCAAAGAGGAAAACTAAGGTCGCCAAAGTAGCGTCAGCAGGCTGGTGTCAGTTTGGAGGAGGGGAATAAGAAGCTGAGCGGAATTTTCAGGGGAGTTGCTTGTACCTTTGACCATCCTTCGGAAGTTACAGACCACAGGTGCAGGGCCTGTGGATGTGTGAGGAAACACCTCTCTTTTTTGCTGCCTTTCCTCATGCCTTTAAGCACTTTGGTCCTTTGCCAGGGTGGACTTGGCTCTGTGAGTAATCAGGTACCCTTCTTCTCACCCTGCTCCCACTGCCTGCCTGTGCAGAGGACTCAGAAATTAACTGCCCCTTTTCAGTAAGGGAGAGTACTGAGGTGTGAGGGCAGAGGAACTGGGGAAGCATTTCAAACTTTTCTAATGCAGAAATTTCCAGTGGTATAGAAACGTAAAGAGACAGCCCTGGCCTCTCCTTGTTTGTCAGAGTATTGGAGGCCTTGCTTGAATAAAGACTTCAAAACCCATCACCCAAAAGATAGGGGTTTGAGGGGAGGGATATGCTAATCAGCTTGATTCAATTATTCCACATCATACAGCTAGATCATAGCATCACTTTGTGTACTGTAAACTTATACAATTATGAACGTATACACAGTAGCCAATAAAGCAAATTTATGGCTTAAAAATAATAAATTACATTGTTTTATCACATTTATTTTTTAAATAACCTAGCTAAGTAATATGCTTACCTATGGAGTTTTCATACATGCTTCATTTTGGTTTGAACCTTAAGAAGGAAAAAAGACATTCATAGATGACTTCATCTGTCTGCACATGGTCCTGTCTCTGAGGTTGATGGCAGTTCATTGCAGGTTGGCCTGGCCATCAGAAATAACTGTCCTGTGTTTTGTTTCTGTGCTGGATTGGATCCCAGGGCCTCACTGCAAATGCTAAGCCTGGCTGTATCACTGAGTTACATTTTTAGCTCCAAAATATGCCTGTTACTATTGACCCCAGTAGAGCACAGATGACAGTCAAATGCAAGGGAAGGTATCCTCTCCCATTTATATCTTAGGGGTGAAAAAGACAGCCTGCTATTCTTCCTGGAGGAACAGGAGGAGACATTGCAACAGGAAAGACAAATCCAGCTACTGGGTTAAAAAGGCTCTTTACATTTTCTATACCTATCTGGGGGCATGAAGATTTTAGTTGACCAGTTGCTGCAACAACAAAAATTGAAAAAATGATAAAAACCATTCAGTTCATACATCATAAGCAATTTCTTCTACATTTAGCACTGACATGCAAGGGCTGCAATCCACTTAACTTGTCCTTCATGTTAGCCTCCTTGAGTGAGTCTTATTTACTAGGAGACATTTGCTTATGTAAGGTTTCTCTCGGAGACACCCTCTCTGCTATTGCTATCAGAAGGCTCATTGAGAATGCTGCATATTCCAGGGGTTCATCAGAGAGCCTTGTGTGGGCATTCCTGTC
This sequence comes from Mesocricetus auratus, assembly GCF_017639785.1. Classification (NCBI taxonomy): domain Eukaryota; kingdom Metazoa; phylum Chordata; class Mammalia; order Rodentia; family Cricetidae; genus Mesocricetus; species Mesocricetus auratus. The sequence goes on from NW_024429189.1 coordinate 115,590,022, forward strand.
ACACTTACTGGACCCTCAAAAGAGGTGCCTTGACAGTGTGATTTTCATACTCTAGAGAGGTACCACACATACCAGAGAAGGCCAGGAGGGCTTGCAGAAGGAATACCTTCCCCTGCAGAGCCCCTCCGTACACCTCTGTATATTCTTTGGGTTAAAAGTCATTTCTAAAACTTTCAATGGCATTATTGGAGTTGGGTAGACTTTGGGATGCCTTTGTGAAGAGCACTGTATAAAGGGGTCCTTGATTAGCCTTTTGCTAAATCAACAATTGTCATGTAGGTGAGCACTTTCACCATGTCCTCCCAGACAAAACCACGATATTGTTGTTTAATGCCAGTACAGGCCTCTTTCTCACATTGCCCCTTTCAGGTTTCCCCTGCCTTTTGGAGAATGTAGATCCCCAGGGATAGCAAGGACCAGCACAGTATTGCAGCCTGCGGTTTGAACAATACCAAATTTTAGAAACACTGTGAGATGGCAGCACGAGGTGTCTGTTTGTCAGTGTCAGTTGGCAGGAGTAATGGGTTCCACTGGAATGTTATATGGGGCTGTTTGGCAGAAATGTGCTCATGTGAGAAGTTTTGAGGGCCATAGCTTGTGACCTAGTTTGAAGCTCAATGCCAGAAGGGTGGAAATATTCATAACACTGAAGGCAGGCCAGTCTCTCACCCATGACACCAGAACTAGAGTAAGGAAGATCAGCAGGTGATTTCAGACGTGAATTTTTAATATTCTCTGTGCAAGACTTGCATGTTTCAAATTATCGCTGGGAGTGTGTAAGCCTGATTTGAGAGAGGTTGTGAGCACTTGGGTGCTACTCTACGGCCCGGTTTCCTGGCCATCATCTCTTACATACACATGGTGTGCTGGGGGCAAAGGGAAGAATGAGTCTTTCGTCTCCTGCTTGTCAGTCTGTTCCCGAAGAAATTTCAGGAGCACCTGTGAAAAGGTTGGTGTTTCAAACTCTGGGCTTTACCACTGAGCTTTGTACAATCTGGAAATCTCTTAACTTCTCTGAGATTCTACTGCTTTCCAGTCACATGCTTCTCAGGACTTTGGAAAGCAAATGTTTATGACAGTCACTGTTTGCTAAAGGAAGGCAGTTCTGGGTGAAGGATGCCTCTGAGCCTTACTTAACCAGTGTCCTATTGCTGTGAAGAGACACCACCACCATGGCAACTCTTAGTAAGGAAAGCGTTTTATTGGCACTTTCTTACAGTTTCAGAGGTCCATTATCGGCATGGCCGGAAGCATGGCTGCACTCAGACAGTCTTGGTGCTGGAGGAGCTGAGAGTTCTGCATCTAGACCCACAGGCAACAGGAAGGAGCAGTGAGAAATTGGGCCTGGCTCTGACTTCTGAAACCTCAAAGACACCCCCAGTGACATACTTCCTCCAACAAAGCCACACCTATTAATCCATTCAAACAGTGTCACCGCCACTCCCTAAGCATTCAAATACATGAGCCTTATTCAAACCACAAGTCTTAACTGCCCTTTTCATTGGCCATGCTTGCAGTCACTGGCTAGATGAGAAAACAGAATGGGCCTGCCTTTCCAGTATCTGAATTCTGTAATTGCTGGTGACAGGAGTCACAGGAGGACAGTGTGTTCACACGTCCTGAGGGCAGACCAGCTCTCCCCCAGGAATATGTGTGAGATAGTCAGCAGTCCTGTCTGCTAAGGATTTTCAGGGAATGTGGCGGACAGCCATGTGAGCAATAGTGTTTGAATATAGCTAACATAACTGAAAGTGGATTCCTATCACATTGTAAAACTTTCCCAATTCATTGCATAAAATTCACTGCCTAAAGCATCACAAGTCAGATTACCAACAAAAACCAGCCACCGCGTGAGACACATGATGATTTAAGCTGCGTGTGTCACAAAGTCTAGATCATTTTAAGTCTCCAGTGACAAAGAATCTATTAAATAGATTACCCATAATAAAGTAAAATACAACAATAGAGAAAAACAGTGAGAAAGCATTGGGATTGGAAGAACAGTTAGAACCAAATAACCATTAATAGAAATGGAAAATCTCTCTCTCTGTCTCTCTGTCTCTCTCTGTCTCTCTGTCTCTCTGTCTCTCTATCTCTCTGTCTCTCTGTCTCTCTGTCTCTCTGTCTCTGTCTGTCTGTCTGTCTGTCTGTCTGTCTGTCTGTCTGTCTGTCTGTCTCTCTCTCTCTCTCTCTCTCTCCCTCTAACACACACACAAGCCAGATCCATAAACTCTTATACTCCCACTTATCCAGGAGGCTGAAGCAGGGGGTTTATAAGTTCAAGGCCTACCTACCTAGGCTACAAGATCCCATCACAAATGAAAAAAGGAATTAAACATGTACTAGGGATATAGCTCAGTGGTAAAGTGCTTGTCTAGAGTGTACAAAGCCCTAGGTTCAAACCCCAGTGCCAAAAAATGAGCAAACATTGCTTCAGAAAGCACAGAGACAACTTTGGAACCTTACTTACATAAAAATAACATGTAGAGACCAGATAGTATTACTACAGAGACAAGCATTTTGCTGCTGAAGTTCAAGAGTGTGTGGGTGTGTATCTATAAATGCCTTCATTGACTCTTTTTTAATCTTTATTTTATTGCATTGGTGTGAAGATGTCAGATCCCCTAACTGGAGTTACAAACAGTTGTGAGCTACCATGTGGGTGATGGGACTTGAACCCAGGTCCTAACCACTGAGCGATCTTTCCACACACCCCACTTCAATTATGTTTACTGTGAATATTTTTGTTGGCTTTTAGTTCCTAGCTGAGTTTCAGTTATATTATAGAGCATTTGGGGGATGTGGCTCAGAGAGAGGAAACTTAGATTGAGCCTAAGATCCATTTTTTAAAAAGGACTTGCTGTTGAAAATCTTATTTTGAACAATTATGATGTCTCATTTGAATGTATCATTTGGTAAAAGGGCTGCCATTCAGGTGTGTCTCTGTCTGTTCCTTCCTTACCTTTTTCCTTGGACCAAAAATATTTAAATCTAAAACGCAAACATGTTTCAGACTCTTAGGGCCACTAAGGTTGCTTTCCATTGCCTCAACTTTAAACACACTTCAGAAAGCAGAATGCAGTGTTCTCACCTCCAACACATTTGGGATTCAGCCTTCTTTCTCCCTTAGGAAATTAAAACAGTGGATGTTATATAAACCCATTCTTCCATGGTGGGTATAATATGCATTTAAATGAATTTTTATGAACTTGGTCCTTGATGACTCTGAGCTGGAACAGGTTTGAAATAAGTGGGTTTATGTACCACAATCCACTCTGGGATAGAATTGGGACCATGGTGAGGCAAACTCAAGACTGATTTTTTAGTAGATTTCTAGGATACCCAACTCATCCTGTGAGAGACTGGCACCAGCCCCACACTTAATGACTTGCAGAGTCTAAAAATGTATCTAGTAAGATACAGGCATTTCTACACCCACCTTCACCTCCAAAAATCTCAGTTTCAGCCTGTCTCCCATATGTTTTCTACATAGAGACCCTGTTTCTACCAGCTGAACACACTGTGGGATACTGGTGCAGGGCCTCAGAGTGGTGAGAAGAGGTGAGAACTTCCCAGAAGAACAGTAACTGTGTGTGGTGTCTGAGGTGGATACAGCAGGGGCTGGTGGGAACTAGCAGTTCAGACATTCCTAGATAGACTTCAGAACTGTTTGTCTGCTCTACGTGACCCAGAAAAGCTCCCTGAATTCAACGTGACTGCAAAGAGATCTATAGGCTATCCCCCACCTAGACCCCAGCCTTGATATGCCTGTATCTGATCCACTTCTCTGTTCCCCTTCCTCCCATCTCCCCTACACAGAACTGGCTGCTTGATGTGAAAACTACCCCCCTCCCCATTCAACTCCCAGGGCTTGGGTTCAGCTATTTCAGTGCTTTGACATAATATGATTCTCTAAATTCCCTGACAGAGATAGAATTTTGTTTGAAGTTTAAGTACAGGGAAATGATCAGGTTTATTATTTCCTCCCTCTCTCCCTTTCATTTGCATCCTGACCCCGCCTCTGGTATGTATGTGCTTGTGTATGTGGGAAGATGGGAGTGTGTCTATGCGGATGTGTCTCTGACAGCACGGGTTACTGCCACCAAGGGACTCAGAACCACCACATGCTGAGGCCCTAGTCACCTTCTTTGAGCCCCTTGTCCAGGTCCTGCTGTGTAATACTCATTGGCACCATTGCTAATCTGATTGCTCCTACTGAATATGAAAAAGAGCCCCAGATGTGTTTTATAGTACTGCAGTTTATTCTAGATCCATAGGGAGAAAACGTGCTTGTTGACTCAGAACACGTAGAACTCTGCAGTTCCCTTTCTTGTTGCAGATTTTTCAAGTACCTTTCTGAGAACTGCATGCTTCAGGACCCTGGGTCACTGAGTGTCTCTCCATTCCGTGTTTCAAGAACTGCCCTCTTTGATGAGCATCACCTACCAACGGCCGGGACCCAGGAAATGTTGGTGCAGACATGATGGCAGCACTGTGACCTCTCTCCATCTGTGCTTGCCCATGACCCAACCTCCAGCACTCTCTTCTTTGTTAGAGCAGGAGTGTTTTTAAGTGTTCAGGTTTTCTGTGACCTCAAGACTGCATTTGGGAAAGCTGAAATTTTGATACTTGCTTCCCACGTTATTGGTTGGCCATTTTTGCTCCCTTCACTGGGAGTCTCCTTTTCAATCCACTGACCCTTTTCCCTAGCCCCAGCCCCAGTCCCAGCAGAATTTTGCACTCTGTCTCCTGCCTCCAGGTCAGATTCCACAGCCTTACCCAAGTACACTGAGGCCCAGAAGAGCCAGACACATAGACAGCTGGAATATTTGGTAAAAGCTGTAGTCTGACCCAGGACACCCCTGCCTCTCTTTGTCCTGTTCTCTAGCTATTGCAGTGACCTGCAGAGGCTTGCCTGACTAGGAATAACACGCTGCAACCAATTGAAGACCCATCTCTCCCAGGGTTGGATAGAAAGATTGCCTGACAGGTGGGCTCATAGTATTCCAGTATCTGACATGTCCACTCCTCCAGCATCAGGACCAAGGAATGACGAACAGATTAAGGGTAATCAGCTTATTTCTTAGCTGGTGTTATACACCTCTTCTTAGCTTTCAGGGTCCCTCTGTTGCCTTGGATACTCAAATGTACAATGTAGATTCTTCCATCTACCCCGAGGCCCTTCCTACTGTACCACCCTGCTAGGAAGCTGTCTCCAGCCCTGGGCCCTATAGCCTTGGGATTCTCTGTTGCCATTGCGCAATGAAAGGATAGCCTCAATTCTGACAGACTCTTCAAACTGAGGACGGATGTTCTTGGGATTCTGTTGCCCCCAGGGAGAAATCTGTCCCACCTCTTTAGACATTGCCCTCCATCTGAGATATATGTTTGTCTGCTGAGTGAGGGTCGCGGCAGCCGTGTGTTCATGAATGTGACTGAATGGACTTGGGAACTGGCAATGTCAAGGGAGTGAAATGGAAATAAGCGTAGTGGAGCCGATGCACAGGTGAATGGTGCCCTGACGGGGACATGGGGAGCCTTGATCAGGTGCATACCAAGTGTCTACTTCTTTCTCAGCCCCACTGTGTCCTGGCAATTATGTAGGTTACCCAGGTGGCGTAGTGCTAGGTTAGGAAGAACCATGGGCCCTGAGAAACGTTAGCGCCTCCTTAAAAACTGGGCCTGTGAGAGGAACAGAATCCTGAAGGAACTAAATGGAGAGCTGAGTGCTGGCTAACAATGGGCCTCAGTCACTGTCACTTCCAGACTCCAGGTGTTTGTGACCTCATTTTCTAAACTTTCTGGCCCCGTGGTTTGTTTCTGGGTTGGAGTAGAAATACTGGTCTTTTTGTTCAACTCCTCACTTCAGAGATGGATGGCTGTCTCAGAAGGCATATGGGTGACTTCTGATTTCTGGGTGAGCTAATGGAATTAGGAAATACGGGCATTCTTGTGTGGCCAGACCAAAGCTTGCATGACTTATTTGCATCGTGTTATGAGTGTTGCCACAGGAAAACTAACAGTAGCTTCAGTTCTTAGGTCCTTATTGCTAGTGATGTCTCTCCATGACCAGCATCAAGGAAGGGAACAGGAGAGTGAAGAAAGGGAAGGGGAGATGTGGAGTGTGTCTATGAATGCATTTGATTCTCTTGGTATACTCTGGAAATGCCCCGTTTTACACTTTGCTGCTTGGCTTGACCAAGAGAGCCAGAGGGTGCTAACCTGCTGTCCAGCCTTATGTTGCCAGAGAGGGGCACTGCTGCAGAGACCCATCTTTAGAGCATGCTTGCTTTTGTGCCTGTCTCTAAAGGCCATGTTATCTTACCCTGCTGTGCTTGGCTGCTCAGGCCTCTTGATGTTTCTGGAACCTACAGTACCTGCTAGAACAGTCGCACACAGCCTGTGCTAAAGGCGGAAGGATGGAGACTCTTCTATCACATGGTAGATACTCTCCATTTGCAGTACTCGATCCTAAGTGGAGCTTAGACACGCCTAGGTTATTTATCTGTGCAGTTCAGATTGCTTCCATGAGACACAATGCCTACAGCAACTCCAAGTGAGACGTGGGGACATAGGCTAGGCGTGACTCAGGCACTTAGGAGTCCAGGAGAGCAGAAATCACCTGCAGATCATCCAGGCAGCCAAGGGAAAGTGCTATTTGCCTTCAATGCCAGAGGCCCCAGAAGAACAACAACCTAAACTAAACAGAACAGGGGGTCTACCCTTGTTCTTGTCTTGCTCTTGGCATTAATCTTTTCCCAGAAGATGAAAAATTTTTTCCTCTGCAGATACTGCTCAGAAACACTGGTTTTCCTGGAACTGGCATTCAGAGACTTAGGCATTTCAGAAATACATTTTAGTGAGTTGGACTCTGTCCAGTGGTCTTTAGGCCAGTACATTTGTGGGGGGAAATCTGGCATGAGCCAGACTGTATCTGAAGGGGCAAATCAAGTCACCTCTGTCCCTATAGGGGCTATCGTAGTCCAGGAGAGGATCTTGGGATGCCACTGGTGATGCAAATGTCCCTATAGGGGCTATCATAGTCCAGGAGAGGATCTTGGGATGCCACTGGTGATGCACATGTCTCTCCCTCTGTGTCTTCCCCACTCCTGCCCTTCTTGCATGTTGCAGAGCAGTTGGGATGAGAGAGCTGTGGGAGCTATTTTATATCACTATGATCAAGTGATTGGCAGAAACAATGTGAGTGAGGATTTATTTTGATTTGCTGTCTCAGAGTTTTCATTCCATGGGCTTTGACTCCATTTATTCTGAGTCCATGATAAGGAAGAGTTTCATGTTGCTGTGTCCCGCTTTTTCCATAACATCCTAAAGTAGGTCCCTGACTGGAGGCAAGGTTGAACATATTATCCTGTGGTATTCTTTCATATTCAAATTATGACTGGAACTCCTAACCAAGCTGTCCAGTGGCATCACTGCTGGTTGTGGATTTTATATTTTCCTCAGCTTACAGTGGTATTCTGCCCTGGGAGAGCAATCCCATGATGAAATACGGTAAGTTTAAACTTCACTGAACACAACTGTATGTTACATTGCTGTTGCTGTGATAAAACACCATGACCAGAAGCAAGTTATAGGACGATGAGTTTATTTGGGTTTGTGGCTCCAGAGGAATGAATCAATAGTGGTGGGGAGGCATGATATCAAGTGGTGGTCACGATAGCAAAAGTGGGGACCTGAGCACTGGCATCTTCAGTTGCAAGCATGAAGCTGAGAAAGGGAACTAGAAATAGAATAAGGCTACATAATCGCAAAGCCTACCCCAGTGATGTACTCCCTCCAGAAGGCTGCACCACCTAAACCTCCCCAAACAGTGCCACCAAAAGAGGAGCAGATGCTTAAAGACCTGAGCCTATGAGGACTATTCTTACTCAAACCACCCCAGCAGCCAACCTGCTGAGCATCCAAATGGCTTAGCAACACACAGGCTGCATTCTCACTTGTTTTCCCTTGGTGCTGCAGGACTCTCAGTGGCTGAATCTCTCTGCCCTGGACAGCCAGGTGAAAAAGAAGCAGACACAAGAGCACCAGACGGGATAAGAAACGAATTCAAAATTCAGAATGTATTTGTTGCTGAATACTTATCACTTTGCATCATGATGGAATTGGGAAATCCTAAACAGAGCCTTCATAAGCCATCGATCACTTGCAGATGCAGCTGGGTGCCAGCTGATTTTTCTCTTCTAAGACAGTGCTCAAGGCTCAGCCGTCAGCTCACTGTGTGGAATGTTCCTCAGTGGGCACATTCTCTGCAGGCTCCCTGCCATCCTTCAGCCCTCCTCCCTACCTCCTCTGTGAGAGATACTCAGAAATGTGGTAGCCACTCCAAGAAGCTTCATTTCTCTCTCTTTCTAGGCTTAGCTGCTCGTCCTACCTGCCTAGCCACTCCTTCTCATTGGATATATCTGGACTTGTTTCTGACCACCCTACCACAGTAGCTTCCGGCAGCTTTTCTTCCTGCCATCTGCCTGTGAGGATTGTCCAGGAATAAGGTGGCCATATTCACATCTGCCTCTGGTTCTCTTACCAGCCTTCCTGGGCATCTCCATTCTAGCCATACAGGACAGACCATTTAGAGCAGATATGAAACTGTTGAAAGAGTAGCTGTAGCCCCCTCCCCCTAGTCTCATCACCACTTCCCCCTAGTCCCAGAACATGGGGTTCCTCCTACCCTGCCACGCACTTGTACATACATGTATCAGTGTATGTGTGCATACATGTCATATGCCCACCTCCATCTCCAGCTTCATTTAGCTTCTCCTCACTAACTTCATTCAGAGCTCAACTTGGCTATCATTTTATCCCAGTGGTATCCTCCTCTCAAGTTTAGCATCTTCACTTCTGGGTATCTCTGGTACCTGGGCCTACCTCAACCCTGCTATGGCATTAGCAGAACCATCAAAGATGAGATATGGAGAATTGACTTTGGAAAAATGCGTTTGAGATCCATAGGGCATAAGCTATGTAGATTTCCTCTTGGAGTAAGAGAACAGGAACCTTCCATGGTGATTGATAGGGTGGAGGCTGTTTAATCAGAATGTCAGTGTTCATTGCCTTTTAAGCTTGATGGTGTGAGTCACAAATTCATGAAAAAATAATGAGGCTGCAATGCTAATCGTTTCTTTAAGTGAAGAATTGTCCTACCAGATAATAAAATCAAGTGGTAAAATTACATTAACTGACCTCACATCCAAGCAAGTTTTAACAAGGATGTGGAGAAAGTGGATCCACACATGTTGTCAGATTGTAAAGTCGGCAGCCACTGTGGAAAAGAAAATGGAGGCACCAAGGGAGATTAAACAGCATTACCCTGTGATCCAGCCATCCTACTTCAGGCTATGCATCCAAGAAAACTGAGATCAGAGCCTTGAGATATTTCATGCCCATGCTCATAGTCACATTCTTTGCAACAACTAAAACATGGAAGCCATCAACAGATGAGTGAATAAGTAAAGTGTGGTGTGCATACAATGGAGTATTATTCAGCCTCTAAGACGAAGGGAATTCTAACATTTGTTGCAGCCTGGATGACCACTGTGGACTTAAGTAAAATAAACCAGTCACAAAAGACCCATACCAGTGGTCAACCTCATGGAACCTGGAAGTAGGGTGTTGGTTGCTAGGAACTGGTGGGAGAGAAGACAGCGTGTTAGTGTTTGTTAGTTATGGAGTTTCAGAATACAAAATGAAAAGGTTTCAGAGATCTGTTACAGGCTAACATGGTTGCACATAATACTGTAAAAAATGGTTAAGAGGGGGAAATTTGATGGTAGTATGCTTTTTGCCCTAATAAAAATGTAAACTACATTTGAAACTCTTAGAACTTAGTTACAGGATGTGCTTAGTATCTACTGCTGTCTGACAAACTTGCCCCAACTCCATACTAATGGCTCATTGGTTTAGTATTTGAACAGAGGCCCACAGAGTCTGCCATTTGTTGCTTCTCAGATGTCTGGGATTGGATGTGTTCTCCCCCCAGAACTGCATCAAGGCCCTATACGTCTCATCTCTGAGCTTGCATTCAGCACAGTAGCTTGAATCCATTGATTTCCTTGAGCTAACATTGATGATGTGTGAGCAGGAGAGGAACAGCCTGCCATGATTGTCTCCATTTCATATAATGTCAGCTCCATTCTGCTCTCTGGTCAGTAGCAAGACTCTAAGCCAGTCTAGACTCAATAAGAGGCAAACTATCATAAAAAGCAGGACAGATAAAGTACCCTAAAATATATTCCTGGGAGCCCAGCAGAGCATACCAGGGCCACAGATTGTATAAATGTGTGATAAGAAATACTGTTCACCTTCAGAAATATGATTGGACACAAATGCTAAACAGGAAATGAGCCATTATTCCATATGGAAATGAAAACAGAAGCCTTTCTCATCAGAGGATTTACCTAGGTCCATTTGAAAAGTTGTATTAATTTCCTTAGTCTTATTTGTTCTCCAGTGTTGGTAAACATTGTCAGTGTGTTCAACTGTTCTTAAAGCTCTGTCTAGAGTGATGCTGCATTTGAGTTCATAAGTCAGGACCTGGGACAGAGATGAATGGCACCAATTTTTACATGCTGTATGGACACATTAATCATGTGAAAGGGAGTTTTGGTGCTGGAATTCTTCAATTTCATCACTTCCAAATTCTTTTAGTGAAACGATAGATTAGAAAGATGGGGGAAAAATTGGAAATGTCAGGTCATCATTGGTCTGGTGACTTCTCCAGACTTATACAAGAATCGCTGTCAATGCCAATTTTGATCTACCATGTCTGGTTTGTTTTTCCTTTTTCTCTTTTCTTCCTACACTGCAAAGTCTCCCTCAAAGAATGAAAATTTGAAGCATTCAGATATGCCACAGGTTAGGAATAGTAGAGCAAGAAATTACAGAAAACTGTGAATTCTCATTATACTGTTCAGGAGCTGAACAATCAAGTTTCTTTATCCTACTACATCAGAACCTGGAGGCAGAAGGGTTGACTTGGCGCCTAGTGGAGTCAGGACCGTATCTCTTTGGTCTCTCGGCCTTTCCATCATGGCTTCTATGTGGCTGCTTCTAATCAGATAGCACCGATGAGGTCACAAAAGATAGAGAAGGTGACAGAACCTCCCAGTAGACTCCTTAGGTAGATCCATGGCCACTGTTGGTTATGAGAAAGTGTGGAATGAGCATGAGGATTTAACTGCCTCCTGCGAAAGGTGGGCAAGGTGAAGGATTGAAATTGAACAGTGATTGCTGCATTCAGCCCATGCTGCCACCCCCCACACTTCCTATGCCCACCCCCTGCGCCCCCCCTACCCCAGCACACAGCCTGGGGCAGAGGTTTCAGGCAAAGATGGATGTGCTTGTAAACTCAGAGAGGAACCAACAGTGACCAAGTGACAGGCTTGGTCAGAACATCAGGCAGACAGATCTAGAGGGGAAGCCCTCTCTGTACTTTGGGCAGTGCAGCTGGTGAGCACGTGGACTGAATTTCACTTTGACCAGTTCCTGGACCACATCTTGAGAGTACACAGGTCCAGAATGGCTCTCATATTTTGCTGCCTGTTAGACACATTTAGGATTATTTAAAACCTGGTTCATCTTCTGCTACAGTTTGGAAATGCTTTAAGTGTCTCATCGCTTTCTGAGCTGGAAGCTTCATCCCTGGTATGGTGGTTGAGGTGATGGAACTTTGGGATCCAATGGGAGCTTGTAAGCTTCTAGGGATGCTATTATTCTAAAACGGATTAATGTTGTCTTTGCAGAGTGAATTGGGTCTCAGGAAAATGAATTAGTTCCCAAAGGAATGGGTTCTTATAAAGAATATTCCTGGTTCCCCAGAGCCTCTTGTTCATTATGTGATTAGCTTACTCTTACATTGACTTCCAGTGTAACATCAGCACCCCCACACTACCTGAGCAGATTCCAGTGCCATGCTCTTGGATCTCCAAACTGGGAGCTAATTAGACATTTTTTGTGTGTATGTGTGAAGTATTAACCTCAAGTATTCTGTTATAGCAACAGGAAAGAGGCGATGACACCAGAGAATACTAAAAATACTGTAGGCTAAATTGGGGCAATCCTGAAAGATCAGTCAGCATCAGTGTTGACTACTGCAGCATTCGGGAGGCAGCATCTTCAGACTTGTGCCTATGCCAGGCACCTGGGCTCTGCAGACCTGCAGGTTGCACATTAACCTGTCTGGATTGGAGCCTGATAGTCTGTGTTTCTAACAGGTGCCAGGTGCCAGGTGCTGTTGCCTTGCAGGCCACACTTTAGCAGCCAGGTCCTGATGGGCTGAGGTGAGGGGAGGGAACTGGAGGGTAGGCAGTATACTGGGAATATATTGTCAAGGGAGGTAGAAACCGTTTCGGCTTGTTGTGTTCCACGTCTGTTTTTACTTGATGGAAAGAAGCTCACATAATCTGGATTAGGAGTCAAGGAGTATAATGCATTTGAGGTCATCTTATGTAACACTACAACAGAAACACTTAGCATCCATTTCATTTGCACACTTGGAGAAGGGGAACACATGCAGAGTGAGGCATCTCTACTGTCACACATCTGGTTGGGAGGCAGGTTGTTGTAAGGAAGCTTGTGAGTGACAGGGGCGTCAATGCCAGGTCTCTCCCATCCAAGCCACAGTCTCCCCGAGTTCATTAATCTCTTGCTATTGCTTCTCTATTCCTGAACTGTAGATGAGTCCTGTGTTCTCAGAGAAGGGGAGGGAATACTTGCAAAGATATATGGTATATTCTTTAGCATACAGTAGAACCAGGTAAATAAATGAGTGAAAATTTGCAGCACACACCCACACATGTCCACATAATAATTTCTTGTCCCTTCTTCTGGAGGCTCTTGCTTCTGGTGATGGTGGGTGATTGTTTCCGAGGAAGACTTAAGTGACTCAGCTCCCTCCTCTGCACTGCCAATGACTTCCATTGAGAGTGACCTAACCTGGATCCCATGCCTGTATTTGATCAACACATCTTATTGGAAGAGGCAATGAATTGTTCCTGAACATGGTCTAGCTGACCATTCTCACTGCCAGACACATTAATGACACCACTGTGTGCCAGCCAGGCACAATAGAACCCTAAGTAACTGGAGGGATGAATCTAGGAGAGATTCCAAGAGCTCAGAAGTCCAGCATCACTCCTCCTACTAGGCCCAGCCTGTTAAAGACTCCCACTTCCAGTGTGGAAAGCCAATGGACCTTTGCAGAGGAAATAATGGACAGAATCACCTGTTTTCTTCAGAGTTATTACTCATGACTGAGGAATGTATAATCATTCAAGGCAAGTCCTCCCAGCTACAAGTTCCCTAGCCACTCTAGCTCCTGGTAACGCAGACCATTTACTAACAGCCTCCTGTACTCAGTCTTCTATTAGGTCGCATCGAGCATGTCTGGTTCTCCTACATAAAAGTAACGTTGTCTAAGCCACGAGAAACAACGCTTTTTGCACAGTGGCAGGAATCCAGGAGGTGGATGCAAACTTTGGGGTGTGCCTATGTGGGATTAAAACATTAATTATGATAACTCTGCTCTGCTAACCCCATTAATAATTGAAGCAAATAAAGCCTACCAGGCCTGGGGCTGAATAGTCACTTTGCAAATATGATTCTACCTAAGTGCTGTGACATCCTCAGAAAATGTAAGGAAGTGTTTGGACATTGCGATGGAAATCTTCTTTGCCACTGCCAAGACAATTGCTTTGGAAGAATTAAGCCAGCAAACCTCAATGAATCTGGATTAGTTTTTGTTCTGGCAATTAGCACACACTTGTAAATTGACTCTCAATCTTGCTAAAGATGAAACAAACTTGTTTACATGGTCGCAAGGACACAAATCTCAATTATCACACAATCTATCTACCCCCCCCCACATACACAGTACAGTTAAGTTTTTCTTGATTTAAGTTGATTTATTTAGCTAGATTTCCTTCTGATATTACATATCCTTTGAAAACAGCTCATTAAAATACATTGCTACTTGGGAGAGTGGCTCCTAAACCTTGCTTGGGGAACACAGTAGAGCTGGCCCTGAAGGTATAGGCGAGGGAGAACCAACCCTGAGCACTTGAAACCCTGAGAACTGGCTCCACAACCCCTTGCTCATCACTGCAAGGGGTAAACTAGCCAGGGAAATATTGGAGAGACCACCCTGTGGTAAAGATGGGAGAGCTGGGGCTGACCAACCCTGTAATTACCAGGGTCATGTGTTAACCCACCCCACCATCAACCCCATCTGTGATCTGCTGGAACACGGGGTGTTCATTCAGTTCTGTGGACCCAGGATGACAAGATCTCCATGATACAGGGAAAACAGGATGTCTAGGAAGAATCCCAGTGAGGGCCAGTGTCAATGGTGCAGTAGAGACTGGGGGGGGCCTGAACCAGACCAACTAGTCTTTGTGATAAATGCGTGCTTATAAAGATATATGGATAAAGGGGTTTACTGCAGCTTCAATAATGAGATTTTCCCCTTCTTCCTCCCCCCTCTTTTAATCTTAAATTTTATTTTGTTTTAATTTGGGGGTGGGGAGGCAGATGGATGGGATCAGGAAGAATGATGTGAAAGACACGATAGATAGATAGATAGATAGATAGATAGATAGATAGATAGTCAGATAGATAGATAGATAGATAGATAGATAGATAGATAGATAGATAGATGTCAGGTCCCAAAGAATCTCAGGACAAAGGGCTAACTGTGGTGCCTATTAATCTATCAAAGTGGATGTTAGACCCCCAACACATACACACATTCAGTGCTCTTGGCTCCTATCAGTTCTTCTCATCCCCTCTGCTTACCCTAAACCTCTAGCCCATGGACTTTGCTTCTCTTCCTCAGCTTCTGAATCCGGGACGACCCTTCATTTCTGCCATGCACTCTCTTGGCTCTCTTTGCCCTCTCCTCTCTTGATCCTCTCTTTCTATCTCCTTAGTTTCATCTCTTTTCATTTTTTTCACTACACCCTCCCACCATGGCTGAACCAGTTCAGTCTGATGGTCATGTTTAGTCTACTACTTTCTCTTCCTGCTCTGGATTCTTCCAGATGCATATGACTGGACTCTCCCTCATATCTAAACTGAATACTTTCTCCTTAGCCAAACCTTGGAGTGGTCATATCCTCATTTCATTCATGAGAGATTTTTAAAACATTCTTCCACAAGGACGTCACAAACAGGGCTGCTTTGACAGTCTATGATCACTTAGGAGCACTGGCTTTTATTGACAGGAGATGACTAACTAGGGCTCAGTCTTGGCAGTGACCTGTGCCAGACTAGGTCATATAACAGCAAAAACTGGAGTTTCATATTAATGCTAATAAAATCACAAGCAGAGTTAAGAGCAGGTGTCAGCAGGTAACCGCTATGCAGATGAGTGTCTCATCCCAGCAGTTAAATGTGTATTCTGAAGAGCATAGATGGGAGCTTTTCCCAGAGGCTTAGGTTTCTCATCCAACCAATGGATAAATTATTTGATGTGCCAAGTTTTACTCTGGATGCACAGTATTCAGAAGTTGTGACTCAGACAGTCTCAATGTGATAGTGTTATTTGTGTGAGTAGAGAGTTGTGTGAGTACTCAGAAGAAAGCTCACATGGAGGGTTGTTGGAGGGTTTGTGGAACAGTATACATTCAAGCTGGGAACAGATCATTTAAGGAAATAATTTTGTAGCAAAAATCCTGAAGACAAGAGTGATCTCACCTTGCAAAGACGTATATAGAGCATTAGTGTATAGATGCCCAAACCTTGGTATGGGACCCAAATGGAAATCCAGTTGGTATCTGGTGCAGGTGAAAGTTGGGCAGAGACGTGGTTGCCACTGGCTGGACATATACTTGGAGAATGACCAAGCAGTAACAGTCATAAGAGATGAGCTCAGAGCATCCACAAGAGGTTAGATTGTCTCCTAGGTCTCAGACACGCTGATAGGTGTGTGCTTCATTCTATGAATATTGAGAGGGTTTGGCAAGCTGTAGGCAGTGGGATGGTTGGCTTTTCTAAAGTGGTCATGTAAGAGAAGAGTGAGCATGAAAGTGTTGAAGGCAGGGGGAAGCAGAGATCAGGTTATGGGCAATAGATGTTCTTGTCCAGATGGTATGGGGAAGGACTGAAACAGAGTATTGACTGCAGATGCAGATGGGTTGGACCACTGTGACTCAGGATGACCACACTGTAGTCAAAGATTGCCTGTCTTACTTTTTTATTCAGCACTTTGTACCTAAGCTTCTATATAGTTGAATGAATAGAAAGTGTGATGGAGGAAGGCAGAATTCTGTACTGAACTTGTGTAAGAACTTTGTCCCAATGCTAATGTCAGCCAATCATGCTCAGAGGGTTGTCATTATTGGGTGCTAAATGAGACATGGAGGCACTATTGGCATCACAAGGCTCTTGAGGCCTCGGACTAGCCAACCTCACTCACATAGAGGAGGAACAGATTGGGTTCCATCATCATCTGAGCATACAATGTCTAAGCAGAAGACTGGCTATGGAAGCTGGGATGAAGAATAGTAGATGTCATAGAATCTTGACCTATGTGGAAGGCTAGTCTGCAGGTGTCTTTCTCTGGGACCAGGGGTTGTGTTTAAGCATAGCAGAAGCCTCACCAACCATAAACAAGGCAGGAGATATGACAAAGGAACAATGGTCACATTGTAGTCAGAATATAAAACTTACAGATTGAGTAAGACATGGAAGATTCGTGAGGCTTGAGGTTGAGTTGAATAGCGGATGAAAGATGTATAACAGAGAGTGCAGAGTCAAGAACTGCCTAGCCTTGATGCTGAGGTGAGTCAAATAGAAATCAAATACACTGACAACAGGCTTTATTAATGTGCATCTGGAGGAGTCTGAGGTTAGCGGTGTGATGGTTAACACTGTGATGTGCAGCTGAGGAAGAAAGAAGAGAACTTTCCTTAGAGGCAAGAGACCAAGACCTTCAAGAGTGAGTTAGCAAACACTGGTATCACAAAATGACATAACCCATGGCAAAAAGAGAAAGGGTCACATAATAGCATTCTTTCTTGACACTTGTATTGACAGTGTCCTGGATATTGAGCCCTAAAAGAAGCTAGGAACAGGAAGGGGATGCAGACCAACTGGGATAGGGCACAGCTGATAGGGGAGGCATCACAGAGTGGAAATGGTGCTCCAAGGAGCAGGCCTGCTTACTCATGCAGTAGGTATGTTTGGCTACCCAGAGAAACCCCACTGTGTAGGCAGGAGGGACGTGAAATTGCAAGTACCATGTAAATCTAGATCCTGCCCCGGGCCCTTGTAGAGGTCTTGCCCAGCTCTGTAAGGCTCTGTGTCTATTCCTCTTCTTTGTTGGGAGAGATGCACACTGTTTCATTCAGAGTCTAATAACTTCTGACATCTTCTGAGTTTGCTTGCTACATAGATAACTAGATAATTGTTTGTAGTAAAAAGACAATCATACATGCATTTGCTACTTTATGGACACTAACAGTTGTTTTGTGGTACAGTACTATATAGATTTAAACTAAGGAATGGATGGGATGCCATGGTCCAAAGGGTAGACTTGCTCCACTACTAGCATGGAATCTCTCAGTTATATTTTGTGGTCTGAACTTCCACAACTCTCTCATAATCATCACAAGATGAAGTGTGTTCCTTTATCTGTGTGTCTGTCTATCCCTAGTTTGCAGATCAGCTCTAGACAACTTTAAGAGGTTCCCGTCCTTCAATGCTTTTTTGAAGAGGACACTCATCCATCATTGTTATCCCTGTCTTACTTCATATCTCAAAGTAGCTCCATGCATAATCTGAGTTCATTTCTGATTGACCAGCCAATGCTCTATTGAGTGATGGTAGTGATGTAGATATCTTCTTGTCTATGCTTTTGAATTCATGTCTTCCAGAGGTCATTTTGTAGAGCTCTTAGGAAGAAAAAGAACACATCCTAGGTGTGATCTAGAGAAAGGAAGTTAGGTCATGGGAGGCTTGTCCTTGAAGGTGATATTATGATATGGCTCCTCTCCCTTTCTCTTTTACTTCCTGACTGCTTGAGGTAGCAGTCTTTTCTTCCACATGGTCTCTCCAGAATATGTCGTGCTTCCACGGATCTAATACCACGGGTCCAAGCTACCATGGATGGAACCTAGGAAGCCACATGCCAACTTAATTCCTTTAAGCTGTTTATCTCAGGTGTTTTACCAAGGTGACACAGAACTGACTCATTCACTGGGGAGGAGCATGAGGAGGACAGTTTTGACTCACTGCTCTGTGTTCCTAAGATGCACAGATTGGCAGCCAACATCCAAGTGTGATCACGACAAGCCCAATAAAAAACAGCTTTTGTCTGCATACAGGGGAGTTTACTTGGACAGAACTAGGCTCAAATCTTAGAACTGGGACTTGGGCTTCTAAGTACACAAAGCAGGAACAACACAATCCTAAAGCTGTTGGGGATTCAGTCAGGATCATATCAGCAAAGTCTGCTAAAGCCTGGCAGTATTAGGCAAATAGTGGCTGCCTGAGAAGTGAAGCTTGCTATTATTTTTACATGGGGAAAAAAGGCTATGTTGATTATATGGCTCAGAAGCAGTCAGAGTGTGACCCTGCCCCTTACCTTCCCATGTGAATTTGGGGATACACCTGTCAGTCTTTGCCAGCAAGCCAGTTGGTATGAAGCTGTGGTTCAATTAGAAGTACTGCCATCAAAGATAGAGGCTTTCTAGTTCATTGACACAAAGTTTTCTTCTTTTATTTAGATCCCTGTCACTTAGGTTAACCACACTTTGTAGTCCAGCATGCAGATGTTTCATGTCTTTGTTATTAAACTCACTTGGATTTCTTTGCCTAGTCCCTATAAGTATGTATGATGCATTGGAATGGATGTGAGCTTTGACTGATGCTGGAAAACCTAGATGTAGTTATTCATCAGGTTTTTAACCCAAGGAAAGATAACTGTCTTCCCTGACCATCTGTTTCCTCATCTATAAAATGGGCACCATAATTCATCCCTGCTGGTGTTGGCAAGCTGCCCACCCAGGATGACGAGTGTCCATGGCTCAGTGATAGCAACGTCTATTCATCCCTTTACTATATTGGCCATAAAGCTTGATAGTAAATCAGAAGCTCCTGTGAAAGTTCTTGGTGGTGGGTAAATGTGTTTGCCTCTACACTGGAGATATTTAAAATAGTCTCACACTTACTTATTCTTCAGTGACAACCTCTGTATCTCTTTCCGATACTCTATTTCTACCCGCTTCCTTCATAAAAAATAAACCTGGGTACTTTTCATTTTCTTTACTCCAAATCCAGCCTTAGTGAACCTCTTAAAGGGCTTTACAGTATCTTCACAGGTACAATTCAGTTCACTTATGTCTCACTGCTAGATCATATTTTCTTAGAAGTATGCAATTTTATCTGTATCTTTGTGGGGTTTTTTGTTTGTTTGCTTTTATGAAAAGCCTGGGATAGTTGATGTCCACACTTTACAAACCAACATTTCTTTCTGTCTTTTAATTCGGTTTTCTAAAATTATAAAAAAGATCCTTGGGTTTCAAAATGATAGCAAGGGACTGAGTACCTGGTTGGAAAGGGACAGGTCTTGTCTTCCTTATGCATCACAATGTACATACCATGAGGATGTAACAGGCAATTGGATGGTCTCATAAAATCAAAATTTCCTAAGTAGCATTGAGTCTTTGCTGACCTGATACCAAGGCTTTTAGATAATCCTAGATCCATTAATCTGAAGCAAAAACACAGGGAGTTGGGGACACATCCCACCGAGGGTTTCAGAATTTAGCTAATTATTCTAACAAATATGTGAGGGATTATGCTCTTTGGTTTTTCTGTATCACCTGTAGATTCGCTTACACTGCGACTAGATGGGAGATGTTGATTAAATGCTCACAATTCATGGTGTTCCCAGTCTGTATTATCTATCTGTAGTTTTACCCTAGAAGCCTAGTACAGATTTGCACACAGAGAAGGTTTTGCTCTCCATGTGATACATGAACAAGTTATATCAATGCTAACTCAACTATTTCCCAGACTTCAGCCCAGAGTGCTTGCCACATGGTGATATCAAAGCCTGGACCATAAAACAGCATACAGCTGTGGACTCAGGAGAAAAACCCAAAGAACCATAGTTTGTCAAGGTATAACTAGTACACAGAAAGTAGTGAGCATTGATGTGTCAGACTTGATGACTGAGAAATGTGAAGACCCAAGGCCATCAGCCCATACTGTGCTGCTACCCACCCTCACTTCCAAAGCTCCCCTTCCCTTCTAGTAATTATGAATGCTAAGAACACTTAATATTAGTTATTCATTCCTAGCAAGTATTTAGGAGTTTAGTCCACATTATTGGGTATAGACATTGATTCACTAGATATTTAATACTTGCTCGCTTTGCATGTGCAAAACTTGGTGCCTTTTGACCAATATCTCCTTGTTCCCTCCCCTGAAATTTTCAGTCCCTGTCAACCACCATTCTGCTTTCAACTTCTATAAATTTGGCTACTTTACATTTTTTATATCATGTTTATGGTGTCTGTCCTGTGTCTTAATTCATTTATTATATGCCCTCCAGGTTCATCCATATTTCCAATAGCAGAAACTGTGATTTCTTTTTTTAAGGATTGGATACTATTCTACCTTGTTTGTGTAACCATTGTCCTTATTTTTTCATCCACTGAAGGACACTTAAGTTGATTACAAATCTTGGCTCTTGTAAATGATACTGCAGTGAACACAGAGTTCAGATGTCTCTTTCTGGAACTCACTTCCATTTCGTTTAGATAAATGTTCCTTAGTGCGATTTCTGCATCATGTAGTGCTTTTGCATTTCCTTTTTTTTTTTTGAGGAGTGTTCACACTGTTTTCCACAATGACTGTTCTGGTCAGTGGATCTTGATTTTTCATGA
This sequence comes from Mesocricetus auratus, assembly GCF_017639785.1. Lineage (NCBI taxonomy): Eukaryota > Metazoa > Chordata > Mammalia > Rodentia > Cricetidae > Mesocricetus > Mesocricetus auratus. The sequence continues at coordinate 115,610,928 of NW_024429189.1, forward strand.
ATGTCACCATTTGAAGGAGAGGCGGAAATATTTCTTGATCTGATGCTGTTCTGACTGGTTGGAAAGGAACAGGAAATGGGGCTTTGTGTTCTCTCATTATCCCACCTGCTGGCACACAGTTATTTCGGGAAGACATGGAAGATAATTGGTTCACATTCTATGGTCCGCCTCTGCTCCCCAGCAAGGCTGCGTCACATGCTGTCCATAAAGGCATTCAGGATGTTTACCCATAGCTGTGGAGAGCTGCCAGTGCCTGCCAGTCTGAAATAACATAAGCATTTAAGGGACAGAATTTTGGTTATGTGACATGTATGTCTTGGGTTGGTTACTGTCTACATTCCATAACTTTGCAGAGAATTTTTGTAGCATATATAGCTTCTCTCAATGGCTTGTCTAAGCAAAGCTTGGATTGGTGGTTGGCCAGATGTATTTGTAATAAATTAAAGAAGAGTCACTCTCCTGTTATTTAGAAGTTAGCCAAGGAACTGAAGAGCATCACTGTGTTGTAAATTATGTCATTGCTGTTTGTTTTTATTACTCTAAACAATCATATTTCAAACACAGATCTCTGCATTTTGAAGAGCCATGATCACTCTTCTCATGCTTAGTGACAAGTGAAATGACCAACTGATAGGCATTAGGAAAGGGAAGCAGAAAGTGGAAGGCAACCAGTCTTTCACCGAGTATGTGTTTGCTACCAGACTCCAGAACTGGTGTCTGCATTTGTGCAGGCTAAGAACCAGGACAGGCTCACATCCCTGCTACCACAGGGGATGTTTGATTCACTCAGTTATATCTTACAAATGGCACATGAAATGGTGCCAGTTATGATGCTTACATCTTTAAAAGTGGGTGAATATTGTTGTAAGGTGTTATTGATAAAAAATGGTACAAAAAATAGAAAGCCTTGAGATGCTACAAAAGGAAGGAAGGGCATACTGTTTGCAAATTCCAAAACAAAATGATATGTGCTATGCACTTTCCATTGCTGCCCCCATAACTGGGCAAATCCAACCGAGGCCCACACACTCCATGCAGCTAAGGATCAGTATGAATGCAGTCTAACACAAAACCATAAACTCACTTAAAATATTATGGGATATATATGTGTGTGTGCACACACACCAGTGCACACCTAAACCACCCAGTTCTCATCACTTGTCAGGTCCGAATGTTGTAAATAACAACATCATGTTGAAAGGGCAAAGTGCTGAGCTTGCCTGCAGGGTAGACCTGAACAGAATCTCTGTTTAGACAGCAAACCTTGTCTCAGGAAACCCCTTCTCTAAGACTACTCTAAAAAGTTTCTCTTTGGAGATTAGCCCCAAGTGCCTTGTGGATGACTTCCTGTCCAATGACATGTAGCCCAAGCGTTCTCCAGAAAGGGATGGAGAAAAGACTTCACTACCTGAGGTGGATCCAATCCATATCTCCTGAGAGTTGTGTGCTTTCAGAGGTGTAGAACCTTCAGTCCAAGATCAGAGGCCCTAAAATTGCAGCATCTGATGAAGAATGCCAACAAAGCTACCACTAAGCCTCAACAAGTATCTCACTTGCCACAGAACACTCAACTGCCAGAACTCCCTCAAGATGCATTACCCCACTCACATGGGAGAAAAAGCATCTCAGTACAAGAGCTGAGGGTGGAGGATGGCAAAAAATTTAAGACCTGGGTTACATAATTAGTTCTAGATCAGCCAGGATTACAGTGTGAGATAATAGCTCAAAAAACTAATAAATTAAAACATATATAGAAAGGAAAAAAATCAAAATTAAAAGATCTGAGGCTGAGTGTTTCTACCAAAGGCACATTGAAACACACCTTAGGATTCACTGAACCTAGGTATCCATAATGACTACTATTTGTGTCTCATCTGCCAGAAGACATTTGGTTGCACATGGGTGACTCCTTTTGACTTAGCAGGTAACAAACCCATCATGAGCAGCAAGATTGACAGTGCAGTTGCAATCCACTGGGACAATGTGATCAGAAGCATGAATGTTGATAAGTTCAACTTCTACGATGCCTCCAGTGGATCCTTATCAGATCTCCACACCACTTCCCAGAATTTGCCTGAAACTGCCCATTCAGGTTTGTTGTGGGATTCCCACCTGAGTCCTGTCGTTGTCTTAGCCCCCAAAATAACACACAAGACACTATATTAATTATAAAGCTGTTGGCCATTTGTTATGGTTTCTTAATGGCTAACTATGACTTAATTATTAACCCATAAATACTAATATATTTTTATAAGGTCTTATCTTACCGAGAATACCAGACGAATACCAGACTTGCATTCTCTCCTCCCGGGATCACATAGACTCTCCCTTGACTACATTTTCCAGAATCCTCCTTCTCTCCTAGTCTCTCCTATCTTGCTTCACTATTGGCCAACAGTGTTTTGTTCATTAACCAATAAGAGAGACAAATACATAGAAGGACTTCCCCATCACAGGTTCATCATGATGACTTCCTTACATATGCTCACTCAGGAGAAGGTTTCTTTGGACCTGAAATATTAGAGCAGGCAAAAATGGCACAGTGGAAAGTGATGGCCTGACCAAAACTCATCTTCACAAAGGATTGGCTGACAGTATCAGAGCCAAAGCTCAGGTGCCATGAAAACTATGTCACTTAAAGAAGTGCCCATGGCCATTAGCTATATAGAAAGCATCAAATAGGGATAGCCACCTTCTTTCTAATTGGATTTGAGGCCAACAGGAGCTCATGTCTGGTTCAATAAACTTGGTCAAAGATCCTTTGTTAAGGAGGTATTAGGCCTTAGGGAAATATCTTTTACTACCGACAGACTAAACAGTCCCCATGTCATTCTACTATCTAAAGACTCCTGCTTATACCCAGAGACCAGTGTTGTGTAAGGCATTCATCAGAGAAGATTTATACTGCAATAATCAGTAAATGCGGAACCTACAACTGGTCAAAGCACCTAGGACAGCAAGAATAGGGTGTTTGTCATTAATAGCTATAATACCCTCTCCAAAGTTCTGCAAACATCACAAAAGAGGGGGTGGCCCATGGAGGGCCTCACCCTCCCTGGGGAAATGAGGGGATATTGGTGGGGTTGGTGAGAGGGAGTGGCAGGAGGGAAGGGAAAGGGAGAGGGACCTGGGATTGCTTCTAATTTAAATTTAAAAATAAAAATTAAAAAACAAAAAGCAAAACAGGGGATGGGGAAAAGGTAAGGAACCAGGATGGGGAAATATGCAGGGCGAAAAAAAGTCTTTTGGATATAACACTTAGGAACTTAGGATTATTGACAATCAACACTTGTTGGGGAGGGCTGTCATTTTTTTTCCAGTGGTGTAGCCACAGATAAGTTGCCTTTGCTTCACTGAATAACTTCCCTTTCCATCAAAAAACTCTAATTAAACTCAGCGAGCCACAGATAAAAATAAGACATAAAAGTAGGAAGGGGATTCACTAAAGAGAAGAGGAAGAGCAGAGGAATGTGGGAGGAAAATAGAGGGTAAAAATAACTAGAATTCAGTATCTAAAAATAGGAAACTCCCTGTGATAGTGTGAATGAGAGTGGCTCCCATAGGTTCATGTGTTTGAAGTCTTAGTCTCCTGTTGTTGGAACTGTTGATAAGAACTAGGAGGTATAGCCTTTTTAAAGGACGTGTAGGTTTTGAGGTTTCAAAAGATTCTCCTTATTCTCAGTATGCTCTCTTTGCTGCCTGCTTTTGGATCCAAATGTAAGCTCTCAGATGCTCTGCCATCATGGTCTCTAACCTTTTAAAGCCATATGCCCCAAACTAAATGCTTTATTTTAAAAGTTGCCTTGGTCATGGTGTTTTGTTACAACAATAGTAACTGAGACAGAAGTTGGTACCAGGGAGTGGGCTAATGTGGCAGGCCTAACCTTGCTTGTTTTGAAGGAATGTGGAACACTTTGAGACTTTGTACTAGGTTGAATGTAGCAAGCATAGTTAGTGAACCATCCTTGAAAGGATTACAGAAAACAGTTCTGCAAAGAGCTATCTGAATTATACATAGGGCCCTAGCTCAAGGGGAACAATCAATATTAGCAACATGACTAGAAACCATTTTTGCAAGATCTTGGCAACAAATCTTTTTGTTTTTGTTTTGCCCATTTCCTAAAAGTTTGCTTGAGGCTAAATTGTAAAGGAATAAACTTAAAAAAAAAAGAAACTTCTTTTTGACAGAGGAGATTTCAAGACAACCTAATACTGACTTTGTCCCGTAGTTATTAGTAATCACTCTTATGCAGATCTACAATAAAAAAGGACAAGTGCAAAAAATTTAGAGTTCGAGGAGGAAATTAGCACTAAGAATTTAATGTTGGATCAAGGTTTGTGTTGAAAGAGATGAAATGGAATAAAGGGAGTGTGGTCCTCAGGACAAGACCCTACCCAGCTAAGCTTCTAACCTATAAAAAGGAAGTTCAGAGGGATTCCCTGTTCCTAAAAGCAGCAAAGAAAAGAAAGCTTATGCAAATGTGATTCAGTGGGGCCCTGTTCTACTCCAAGCCTGAAGTTGAAGCTATCAGTATTGTCCACTTAGAGCCATGAAGGATAACAAATGAAGGGATAATGGAATTCTCTTCCTTACTTAAGGAGAGATACTGAGCCAGGTGTATGAAGTTGTCAGAAGTGAAGCCTGGATTGCATTGGAGACCCCAATATATTGGAGATTCTGGAGCCATGAGACCTCTACCAAAGAAGGATACAGATGAGTAGTGGAACCCCATGGAAGGGCAAGTTTCTCTCATGGGGCCATGTACTATCTATCACATTTTTATTTCCTTGATGACTTATGCAAAGAAGTTGAAGACTTTCTGAAGGCTATAAGGTTCAATCAAGAAAATCCTGGATATGTAGGATTTATTTACCTGCCTCATTTATTATTTTTTATTCCTGTCTCCATTTCCTGTTTTATGACTGCCAAAGTATTCCCAGCCCTCCCCTTAAACCCAAGACTTGATGTGTTAACAACTATATATCCAAGATGTCTTTATGCTTCCATTTTAAAGCCATTTTCTTTATTTTATTATGATTTACTATTGTTGTTAAGTGCTGTGTATGTGTGTGTATATAGGTGTACATAAAGAGGGGATGCATGTGGCATGAGATGAATGTGGAGGTCAGAAGACAGTTTTATAGAGTCAGTTTTCTCCTTCCACCTTTTGTGGGTTTAAGGGACCCAAATCAGGTCACCAAGGTTGTATAACATGTACTACTTTTTCTCTGCTAAGCCGTCTTATTGTCCCTAAAATCCTCGTAACATTGTTCAAATGGTTAAACGAGGAAGGAAAAAGAAAGACCCCGGCTTCTAGATAGAGGATTCCTTCCTGCTTAGTTTAAGGTCTTTTCTGAAATAAGGGTAAACAAATCCTGTCTTCTAAAGATTGCACCGGACTTTACGATCCAATTTTATCAAGTCATGACTTCCGTTCTATAACTGGAGATGAACTTGGTAGTGAGTTGTGTTCACTTGTTCAGTGTTCACAAGTTGATGCTATACAATGGGCCTTCTCATGACTTGTGACTATGTGACCTACAGAAATTCATCTAAGGTTTTATCTCCTGATTGTTGGAGAACAAAATTTAATCTCCTTTCCTCCCCCAAAATAAAGTACAGAGAATCTTTTCAGTGAGTGCAAATTTTATTCTAATGTCATCAGTTTCCCCAGAACATTGGGTTGTTAGCCTATTTCAGTACCGATATAGAGAGCTTGGTGCTTCTAACTGGCTGATGGAGACAAATGCAGTGTCAGTCAGCTCTGTAACCATGTCACTATGACAGAATTCTCAAGGTCAATATCACATAGGGATGAAAGGTTTATTTTGCTCCATGTTTCTGAGGTTTTGTTCTTGGTCTTCATTACTTTGGGTGGAAGCACATGCAGAGAGGGGACACCTTATCTCATGGTAACTTGAAGCGATGGAGGAAAGGGGACAAAGAGAGGCAGGAAGGGAGGAATGGGGACTATATCTGGACAGCCTCTTCAAAGATACCTCCATAGTAACCCAACCCCACCCCCACCCAAGGTCATGTCCTAGGTCCACTACTTCTCTGTAGCACTGTACTGTTGTGCTGGGGACCAAGTCTTTAACAAATGGGTGCTGGGGGACTTTCAAGACACAAAATGCAACACAAACATTTATTTTCCCAATGTCTTAATTCATGTGTGCCACACCTGCCACAGAACATGAAACCAAAAGCACTGTCGTGTCAGACATGGTAGCACCCTTCATTAGCTTTAACTTTGATGCCTGGCTCGAAAAAATAAAAACAAAAACAAAAACACAAAACCTCAGTAAAAGCTTGACTTGTAAATGCTAAACATCCCCACATGTCCATTAGGATAGCAGAGACCACCTTGATGAGGAAGAGAGATGAGGAATATGTGGTGTATACTCATACCTGTGCAGAGAGAGAGAGATCCATTTCCCATTAAGCAAAACAGATTGCACTCCTGATCTGACTCCGACAGCTGTGGCTCCTGCAACTCCAGGGCAGCCCAGGGGGAATGTTTCTTAATTAGTGAAGAAAAATTGAAAATGGAAGCAAGAAAGCTTACTGCCATATAAATACACACACACACACACACACACACACACACACACACACACACACACATACACACATACACACACACAAGGAATGAAAAGAGGTGAGATTTCCTCAAGCTGGCACACATACGGAAATAATTGGAAGCTTTTAGGAAAAGAAATATCTTCATGTTTCTAACTATGAAAACATTGCATTTGCATATTTTATCTATTTATGTGTACCATAGTTTATTTTATGCCTTATATTTTGGAATTGCTTTGCTTGGAACACTGTGCTTCCTTATACATTAAAATTCTTGAAAATTGCTGTTCCACTGGAATCTAGAATGTTCTGCCTATGAATCTTCTATAGACGATCACCAGCCCTGGGGTCATGGTTGGGTCAAGGCAAAGAGCTGATGGGTGTGAAGGTAGAGATTACAGATTGTCTCCACTTCACTGAATCCCTATGCCAGCCTTCAGGTTTATCTTAGGCCACAAGCTATGTTGTAGACAGTCTTTTCAGTAGCTGCATTTCTGATGGGAAGTAATGGGGAGCAGAGGTTGGAGGCCATGAGCCAGAATGTTTGGGTCCCCTTCAGCTTTGTATTAGTTACTCAACCGTAAGCAACTAGGTTTACCTCCCTGAACCTCATATCCTGCCTGGAAAGTGGTGGATGTAATAACAATTGGTGACATACTCAATTTTAAGTGGCTTCTGATACTGTGTGCTTCTGCTACTGTCTGTCCATCCATCCATTGGTACATTCACCCATCCATCCATCCATCCATCCATCCATCCATCCATCCATCCATCCATTAGTAGGTTGTACCTTTCAAAGTTAATGTAGGATCTGCTGGTGTTTCATCCAAGAGAGTTTTATACACTAGGGAAAATAAGGCCATTGGCCTATGTGTGGATTACAGATACTCTCTTCTGTCAGCCCAGAGCTTCTTACCACTGGTCATCAGGGCTGTCTACCTGGGAACATCTTTTCAGTTGTGGGAGACTGTTGAGCTCACACTGGTGAGCTACTAGAGTCAGAGAGAGAATGTCCCAGGAATAGTTCCCATCAACAATGGGCAGGAGGGTGGTGGGCAGGAGCCCAGCTCTCATATTTCAGTGGAATTCCTGAGTGTCAATTTCTAGACTCCCCTGCGGGACTGAGTATGGCTTCCTCAGAACCTGTATGAGCCGCATTTCTCCTGTGTTCCCCACTATGTGTACAGCTACCTGCCCCGCTTTCTGGGCCTCCTAAATTACAATCAGCTCTAAGGGTGGGACCCACATCTGTAGACTCAACTATTGTGATCCAATCATGTCTCAAAAACGTTTAGAAGATAGTTTTCTGTAGTAACCATATATAGCTTTCCCCTTGTCATTGATCCCTAAATAGTAGAATAGTGTGGCACCTTCTTACATAATATTTACATTATATCATAAACAATCTAGAGATGATTTCCAATATACTGGAAGGGAAATGTGTCTCAGTCAGTTGTATGCAAACACTGACTTGGTCATCCACTGTCTGTGGAGGTGCTGAGTCAGCCCCACTGGGAAGCTGAGAAATGGCAGTGTCCACGCTAAAGCTCTCCTCTCAAGCCAGCTTCTGAAGCCAGCCCCAGGGAAACTGGGGGATGACTATCCATGCCCCTTCCCTCTTTTTATGCTGGCTTCTGGGAAGCTGTGGCAACATCCAAGCATGGGAATTGTGACTTTGCTGAGAAGGTGGCCTGTTCCACATCATCAACTTTTATCAGCAAGCGAAGTTTGTCTCACAAGAAGGATGATCTGAAGCTGATGTGTCACAGGGGAGGCAATGCCACATGGGAAGCAGCTTTGCTTATGTGGGGCTCTGGCTCCTCCGATTCAGGATGAATCACAGTGTGTGGAGAAGGCACGCTTCTCAGGGTATTCCACAGTGAATCCTGCCCTGCACACTCTCCCTACTGGGGAAGAGCACTGCTCTGAAATAAACACTCTCAAACTGAACTGAAAAACTATTTTAGTGACTTTTAAGAATAAACGTCATTCTATGAACATCCCATCTACATCTTTCTTAGGAACATGCAGATCCACTTTCTGGATCAAATGCACATCCTCCATGATACTTGGCCATCTGGCTTCTGGTTAGCAGGTGTGCAAGCTTGAAGGGAGGTGTGTCCTCTCCGTTAGAGAGAAAAGGATGCAAAGTCCACTGAGCAAGATAAGAATGTTGAATTGTAAAGGTTTGGTCAGAAGCTGAGCTGTCGGGTGTCTGGAAAACACATTGGAAGGATTTTCTGCTTATATTGATACTTGTCCTATCCTAAACTTAGACAAGATCAGATCTTCAGTAGAAATTAACTTTTATAAAATTGTATTTGATAATCATTCAAGATATCCCAGTAATAAGGCTGTCATGACTAAGCTTGGATAGCACACAAGAATGGTCACATTCAGCATCAGGGCTTACAAGCTTTGTCTCTAACTAGGCAGGTAAACAAACCAGAGTCTCAGTGTTTCTTCTTGGCTGCCCTTTCCTGATGACCATGGAGACAGGCTGGCTTTATTTTGTTTTGCCAGGGGCAGCTTGCCAGTGGATAGAAAGGATGCTGGGCAAAGGGCTGCTTCTGCCTGGCACTTATCACCCAGGGCACACATGACAGATGAATCAATATGACAAGATGCACAGGTGATGCTAGTTTGGTGGATGGAAGACATTATGGAAAAATGAGATTAAACCAGAGGGAAGAGGTCAGTATCCCAAATATATATTCTGATGTCCATGACTGACGGTGAGCTCAGCAGCAGCAGTGCTGAGAGACAATCAGTAGCATGACTCATGGTGTCCAAGGAGTAAAAATAGACGAGAGACTCATGAAGAGCTCATCTCCTTCTGCTCTTGATAGGAGGTGCAATGAGCATCATCCCCAGAAACACCCACTGGAGATGCCTCCCAACCCACACACTACAGGCTCCCTCCTGCTGCACGGCTTTTCTATGGCTCTTATCCATGTCTCTCCTTACTAAATTCACCATCTGCCTCCAAACTTTGGATGGCTTGCAAGCTTCACACAGACATGGGCTGCTCCAGCTGGGTCCCTGGTGACCCTAGAACAGCACATAGCTGTGAAGTTACGAGGCTAGTGGAATTTCTCAAAACATTCCTTGGAAAGTAGATCTACATAATGCATGGAGAGAGTCTTCATCACTTTTGGAGATGCTCTTCCATTGCAGTCTGGGTGGCTTGTTTCAGCACCTAGTAGATTGTGACCTAGGGAGCAAATACAGGTGGAATATTAATAAAGCAACTGCATCAGTGGCAAACTGTTTAAAGATGATGTTGGTAGCTGGATGTGGTGGTGCACGCCTTTAATCCCAACACTTGTGAGGCAAAGGCAGGCAGATATCTGTGAGTTCAAGGCCAGCATGGTCTACATAATGAGATCCAGGACAGCTAGGCTACAAAGAGAGACTATTTAAAACCAGATAGATAGACAGACAGATAGATAGATAGATAGATAGATAGATAGGTAGATAGATAGATAGACCTTTGAAAGAAAGCTGGAAGCAATTGGTTCAGACATAAGCTATACTATCCACCCTAACCTAGCGTGTCTGTCTATGACTATGAATCTACTTAAGGTCTGGGTCTTAGAGCTTTGTTGTCCCTGTTGTGAACTGGGAAAGCTGTTAGTGTTCAGTTTGAAAGGTACATGCTTTCAAACCTTCATGTCATAAAAAATAGTTCTTCAAAAAATTTCAGAGAAGTCAAGCATAGTGACCCATACCTGTAGTCACAGCTACATGAGATATTTGTGGACCTCTTGAACCCAGGAGTTTGAAAACCACCTGAATGACAAAAATTACCCCTCTATCCTCCCAAAGTGAAAGAGGGCCAGTGATGTTGGAACATAGAAAGAGGAGACCCATAAAGAGTATAAGTAGAGAATACACAGGCATTGGTGACAGAGGGTAATATAAGCCCTGCTATGGCCTTTGGTATGTTCTCCAGGCATAATGGCAATGTAGAAATTTACTCAAAAGTAACACAAGATCAATTCTATTTCTAAAATACACCTGATATTGTTGCATAACCAATCATGTAAGTAGGAAGGTTCTAGAAGTTTCCTGTTATAACATGGGTGAAAGATGGTGCTAGCATGGTCTATGATGATGAGGGAGAAGATTTTGTAGGTTTTGTCAGAGATTCACTTTGGGTGGTTTATTAGGGAGGGTTCTCTACAGGAATAGAATTGAGGTGTGTGTGTAAAGTGGCTTAACAGAACAGCTTATGACATATAGGGACTGGGTAGTTCACCAATGGCCACATTCACACTGAAGAAGACTAGGTGGCAAGGACCTGGCAGAGGGTCTGCTGTGTGGTGATAATCTCCTGATCATAGACCCTTGGCACCAAGTAGATGAAGAATCAGAAAGAAATTGAACCCTCTCATGTAAAAGAATGGTAGACATGAGCAGAGAGACTTTGGTGGGTCAAGAGAGTAAAAAGTATGTGCAACCATGACTCATGACTGATGCATTTCTGAGACATTAGGCATGGTGGGGCATAGGGAGACTTCTCTTGGCTCTTTGATATGTAGGCCCCCTTCAGTGGGACAAGAGAAGATGATCAGGATTGCACCCATATATCCTCACCCCTGGTTTGCCACTAACACCCTCACCCCAGCAGCTCAGTTTGGGTGGATGCCAGAACTCCACATGGAGTTCTTAGATGTCTGACTTGTGTATTAGTAGAGCTACAATACTTTAATGAAATTTAAATGCAATATGATCACAAGGAACTGTCTGTGTTAACTACTTGTCTGTTATGGTAAAATACGCAGACTAAAGCGACTTAAGGAAGAAAGGATTTGTTTTGACTCACGTTGTCGTGTCTCTCATGGCATGCAAGTCAGGCAGGAGGAGCTTGAGGCACCTGGTCACATTGTCTCAGCAGTCAGAAGCAGAAGATAATGCTTGTGTTCAGCTTACTTTCTTCTTTATATTCAGTCCAAAATTCCAATCCATGAAAGGTGTCCCAACCACATTTAAGGAAGTTTTTCCTACTTTAGTTAATCTCATCTAATAACGCCAGCTTGCCCAGAGGCTGGTCTTCTAGATGATTTTAGACCATGCCAAGTTGGCAATCAATATTAATTATGAATATATTAATATATTATTGTATATTTGTTGACTCAAAATTGATTCTCCAAGTCTGCCCCAGGTGTTTGTGTTGACTGGATGCTTTCTAAGGGACTGAGCTTAGACAGCAGGGGATTGGGGCTGGACTTACTTCAGGATATCAGAAATGAAATTAGGGTAAGAGGCTAGTCTTCACCATTGCAGCCCCTGAGACAAATTGTTAAAACAGTCTGTTGATAATAACATTCCAGCTAAAGAATTGGGACTCTTAGCCATCTCCCTCTCCCAATTCTAAGAAATGTCTACTTCTCCCAATTCTAAGAGATGCTCTGGATCTGTGGTAAGTGTAGGTCCATCTGCATCATAGTATTTTGATAGGAGGTCCTGTATTCACATCATGGTCCAGGATGGCAGATCTGATCGAGGGGGTTAATATCATCTCAAATGTTGACCCCAACAGTATAATACTTTCCATTCTTGGCCTCAGTTTATATTGCCTGAATTAGTTCTGCAAGGTTCTATAAACAGCTCCAGAGGGGAATTTTCATTAAGTCAGCACATCTGTATCTGGAAGCTTACTGTCACTCTGATGTAAGAGTCTGCTAACCCAGGCTTTTAAAACCTTAGTGAGTTATAAAGCAAAAGGCATGCAAAATAAAGCTAAATATTTTGGGGCCCTAGACCTCTTCCACCATGCCAAGGACCAAACCCAGGCCTCACACATGCTAGGCAATAACTCTGTCACTGAGCTATATCTCCAGCTATTAATGCATTGAAATAGAATCTATTTATGTAGCCCTAGCTGCCCTTGAACTTACTATGTTGCCAAATCTGGCCTTGAACTTTCAGTCTTCCAACCTTAGCCTCCCAAGGACTAGGGTTAGGTGTTGTGGGATATTTGTACACTGTGTGAGGATGTATTGATGTGATTGGTATAACAAGGAGCTGAATACCCAATAGCTAGGCAGGAGTAAGTAGGCAGGACGTCAGGTCAGAGAAAACTCTGGGAAGACACAAGGGAGACACCAGCAAGACTAAAGAAGCTGAATATACAGTAAAAGGCAGAGGTAACTGAGCTACATGGCAAAATGTAGATTAATAGATTAATTTAAGTTGTAAGAGCTAGTTGGAAAAAAAGCCCAAGCTAAGGCCAAGCTTTCATAATCAATAATAAGTCTCTGTGTCATTATTTGAAAGCTGGAAGTCTAAATCTCTGTTTACTGATGATTCCTTAATAACACCCAGGAACCCAGTTTAGCCACAGTTAGATGCTGCAAGTAGAAGCTCGTCTCCAAGCAGGGCGGATGAGACATGGGAGACATGATGTCCAACAAGCGCAAGTGTTATCCTATGGGACAGAGCATCAGTGGGCATAGCTGACCTTCCAAGGAGACTACTGCAGGCTGATTGATCTGATCAAATGCCTGAACCGCTTTGGGGTTCACAGTTTGATCTTAAAGAGAAAACAATAAGAAAGAACAGTGTTTAGTGAAAAAGCGGGATAAAACTTAGACAAGAGGGTAAAACTATTAAGAGAACAATACTAACAATGTTAACAGTAGAGCAAGTGGGAAATTGATACTGAATGGAATAATAGTGAAATTCCCTGTAATTTAAATATTCAGATGAATAATGAGGTAAGTACAATAAAAAAGGAGATTAAAAATAAATGCTAAAACAAACAAGCAAAAGCCCACAGCCAACAAAATTAAAAGGGAAATCTAGAAGTGAAAGGCTGTATTTTAAATCTAAAATAAAATCCAAATGAGCATGCAAAAGTTAAAACAAGAGCAGGAATTGGAAATGAAATAAATATAGCCCTTCGAAATGATTTTAAAAAAAAGACAAGATTTCAGCAGCTCCCACTCCCACCTCCCCCACAGAACATCCTGGAATAATCTTGAGCAGCTATGGAAAAGGAAACTGAACAGAGGAGGAAGCAAGGAGCTTGCAGATTAGCAGAGCCTCACCACCGGGTTAGGAAGAAGCAAGAATAAGTGATATTGCAGAGTTCAGCTGCGGGGTGTGTTCAGAATAAGCCAAAGCAGAATTCAAGAGAAGGCCAAAGATGAGAAACAAGAGAAATCCTTAGAATGAACACAAGCACTGATTCATCAGTGTCCTGAGTCCCTGGTGCAAATGGCTGTTAGAGGTGACAACCCGATAGGCTTCAGGCATGCTTTATTCGGCCCCTAGAGGCAGAACACACATGTATGCAGAGTTAGGTGTGTGCGTGTGTGCGTGTGTGTGAGCGTGCGTGTGCATGTGTGTGGTATATGCACTTACCTGTGTGCAAGTGTGCAAACATATGCGCTTGGAAACCATAGACTGATGTTATTTATCCTTCTAGACTCTTACTCTGTACCCTATTTTTAGAGAAGCCCCCTCCCCTCATTGAACATGTTGCTCACTACTTAGGCTAGACTTGCTGGTCAGCAAGCCCCAGCAATCCTCCTGTTTTTGCTTCCTCAGTTCTAGGATCACAGACCTCACATCCAGCTTTTTCTGTGGATGCTGGGGATAAACTCAGGTCCTCATACTTGGGTAGCAAGCACTTTAAAGACTGTTTTTTAATGCTGTATTTTTTACCTATTTGAATTTCTTTCTTGTGTGTCTTGGACAGACTCATTTCAGTCACTAAGCTGCAGTTCTGGAAAGCTCTTCTGTCTGTTTCTGGATACATTTTAAAGTTTTAAGTTAAGAGTATCTTCAGTGGAACTATAACTGAAAATTGTCATTGGGGATTTCCTGATGTCAGGGTGTGCCTGACAGATACCCCATAGGAATTACTCATTCAAGGCGACATTTTAGGGAGCCTCAGTGTAGGATTTCCCAAATGTGGGAGTTCAGATTGTGGAGCTATGTGCAGTAGTGTTTCTAGCACAGAGATTTCTCCAGCAGGCAAGTAAAACAATCTCCGTTTTCCCTTCACTGCCCCACCGAGCACTGACATTCTAGTTAGCATGCCACTGGACGACATAGTAGCATGCCATTGGACGACATAGTAGCATGCCATTGGTGAGGAAGAGGCATGATATGGCAGTGCTTTCTGTATGGAAATGCTGGTCATAGCAACTGCTGTGAACTATTGGGACACTGTATCATTGGCTACATTTTTTAAAGGAAATGTTTTCAATAAAAAATTCCTCCTTTGGAGAGGAAGCTTAATTCTGTCACTCTAGGCAGCAGGTAATCACAGGAGCTGCCTAGCCAGCCATGCCCATGATCCAGCCCCTGGCTTCCTGCCCGAGGTCTGATTCACAGGGTCCTTGCTGCTATCAGAGGGATGACTCATCTCTATTCACTGTGGAGCATCCCTTTCAGCCCTGCCTTTTCAATCTAGAACAATCTACAGAGTTCACCCAATAGAAACCCAAGTTCCTGTCTGTTGTCAAGTTTTGTAATGAAATGAATGAAGGGGCATGAGGCCCAGCTTTGAACTGTACGTCCTGCCTTCCTAAAGCCCTTCCTCTTGGCCAGGGGATCAGACTCAGCTTGAGTGGACTGGAGTTGGGCAGCACATTCCCTGGAGTTAATACTTTAGCCCAGTTTGTGTTCTTTGACCTTCACTCCATCTTTGAAAGCCATCATCGGGTAATAGAGAAATAATGGTACCATTACAGACTAGTAGCCAAGAAATAAATGGCTATAGGAATAAATTAAAGATATTAGCACAGGAATACTGGATTGCACTGAGAATCATTTTCTCATCAGTCAGAACTATGAAAAACTAATTTTAGCTACTGATATTTTCATGTTTCTCAGGCTGAGCTGGCCCTCTGTGTGCCATAGGAAGGTTCAGGAAGTAGATCAAGCATTTATTATATCAATGTCATTCTCATTAGAAGGTGAATTCAATCCTAGGTCCATGAAATTGTGTATTTATTCCTGGATCTTTGCAATAAACAAGTTGTAGTTTTGCATTAAACACATACATTTTATAGGAAAAACATAGAATAATGATTTTTAATTTTATATTTTTGGTTTATTTGAGAAATTTGAGGTTGAGGAAAAACCCATGACATAGAAAATAGCAAATAACTGTTCTATTTTGTTTTTGTAGCCACAGGATACAATCATCATCATCATCATTATTATCATTATTATATCATCATCATTATCATTATTATTATTAGTATTATTATTAGTATTATTTTGGTGCTGGGGATTGAACCCAGGGCCTGTACTCTAACCACATTAACATTCTTTGATAGCATCATTTGTGATATGAATAAAGGGCTGTCTGTATTATCATCTCTACATTTATTTTGTGAACTTGGGAAAGTGAGCAGTATATGACTCTTAATGAGTCCTTTATCCTTTCCCATGAACTGGATCCTAGCCATAGCCAGTTGCGAACTACATTGCCTTGAGTATCCTCACTGTTAATACAGAAAGCCACCTCCACATGGTCTCTTTGATCTTTGGGTAATTTATATTCTTCAAGAAACTGTGTCCCTTGGAAATGGAAAACCTTCATGTACCATAGACATCTTTGCACATCCCCACCCTCCCTCCAACACACACATGCACCTTAGCTGAGAACAGTTCTTTGGTCTCAGCTTTTGGATGTGATTATACCCCTTCCACTGATTGCCAGTGTGGTACAGGGGCAATCTTTGGAGATTTTCCTCCAAGCTAGCAGTGTCTCAAAAAATCTAGGCTCTAGTTTTGCAGCAAGAGGATCACTCAGAGCATCTAATCAACTTTAATGCTAGAAGTAATAGTCTGCCTGTTGAGTGTTTAATTTTCTCCAATGTATTTC
The DNA here is from genome assembly GCF_017639785.1 of Mesocricetus auratus. NCBI lineage: Eukaryota > Metazoa > Chordata > Mammalia > Rodentia > Cricetidae > Mesocricetus > Mesocricetus auratus. The sequence goes on from NW_024429189.1 coordinate 115,627,358, forward strand.
TTTATTTCTAAAAGTCTGAGTCTTCTATTTTTAGACACATTCAGCATTGTTAGCATGTAGTCTTTATCTGATGGTGTCAGCATCTGCAGCCTTTGTGCTTCTGATTTGTGGTGTTTTGCTTATCCTTGCTAATTGCATCTTATTTCCTCTTGCATTTAGGCTTGTCTTAGTCTGCTCTTGATGCAATCACAAAACACCACAGGTTAAGCAATAACTAATATAAATTTATTTCTCCTAGTTCCAGAGACTGGGAAGTCCATTCTGTGGCTACTTTAGGGATTAAGTTCTATCATGCTTATGTTGGGGGGAGGGGCAATTCATTCAAACCATAGCAGTATTTCCCTCCCTTTAATTTAAACCCAGGTTCCTTCTATCTATGGAGAACTTCTGAGGCCTGTTTCTAACATACATTTTTTTCTAGATGTTTGATTTTGCTGTTGTCATCAACAGGGAAGGGGGTTCCTAGCCAAACCATTTCTAGTGACTGAGAGTGTGGGGATCAAGGCTTTCCCCTGAAAACTAGCTTCACACATGAGAATTTTAGAGACCAAATTTTGGTTGCAGACCTCTTCTTTCTCTCCCTCGATGGACAGTGTGGTCTCACCTTACTGGCTCACCTTACTGATGCTGTTAGCATCAGCAGTGTACCGTGGTGCACCAGTGTATTGATGAGATAACAGGGATTGTGGTCAGAAGTGGATAAAGGTTTTCTATTAAAAGTCAAGTTATAAGTACACTAAGCTTTGCAGATGACATGGTTTCTATCATAACTGTTCTTGTGATGAAGCTGCCATAGACAAATGGGAGTGAGGTGTTATGAATACCATCTAATAAAGTTTGTTCATAGACACCGACATTTGTATTTCATGCAATTATCATGTGCCATGAAAAATTCTTTCCTTCCATCATTTGAAAACATAAGATCCATCACTGTCTTCTAGGCTTTACGAACACGTGTGGATACTAGATGTTTAGCTCATGAGCAATAGTGTGTAAAATCCTAGTGATGTAAAGGTGTTTGGGATGGTAGTGGTGGTGATTATTGTAGGCTGGGGTTCTAGGGATGGTGATAGTAGGTGAGAGTGGTGATGGTAGTATCCCAGTGGGGGGGATAATGATAATAGCATTGATTCCATGGTGATTGCAAAGTTACTAAGCAGTGATGGTGGTATATGGGTAGCATCCCTGGAGGTGGAGTTAGAGGTGGTCCTGGCAGTGCTACTGAGGCTGGTGGTCATATTGATACTGCTTGTGACAGTGGTAGTAATGGTGATGGTGGTGTTGGCACTTCTCATGCTAGTGATAAATTATGCCAGTGGCGGTAGTGAGGGTGCTGGAGATGGATTGATTGGCATGTGGTTCTGCTGGTGATAAAGAAACCTCCTCTTACCATGCCTCCCTTACAAAACGTCATGCTGATGGAACTGTTAATTATTCTGATTTTGTCTGTTCATATTGAAATATCACCCTGAGGCCCGCACATTCGCATAGTTATGTGCTTACACAATTTTAAGTTGCTTAAGGAGATGGAAGAAATATAGAGAATTACAAAGCTAGGGGAGTTAGAAAGACTTTTAAAGGTGGCAATGGCCCAAATATATCATGTGTCCTTATTTCAGAATCCCATCATAACTGCTAGATTTCTCTGACCATTGATAAATCAGGTTAAGAATGAATAGAGTCAGCTGGGCGGTGGTGGCACATGGGAGGCAGAGGCAGGCGTACCTCTGTGAGTTCAAGGACAGCCTGGTCTATAGAGGGATTTTCAGGACAAATTCCAAATCTACAAAGACACAGCTAACCACTGAACTGACCCCCTGGAACCCAATGACAGAGATTGAGGAGTAATGAGCAAAGAGGTCAAGACCGTGCTGGTGAAACCCACAAAGACAGTTGACTGGACAAGGGGGAGCTCTTGAACCGCAGACTGATGGCTGAGAGGCCAACAGGAGACTGATCCAGACTCCATGTATACAGTGCCAGTGAAGATGCCTCAGAAATCTCTAGGGCCTTGGGTAGTAGATTAATGTTCACCATGTCATACAAATGAACTTTGGGAGCCCATTCCACATGGAAGGATGCTCTCTCAGCCTGGACACATGGAGAAGGGCCTAGGTCCTGCCTTGGATGAAATGACAGACTCTGGAGATCCCCCCAAGGAGGGCCTCACCCTCCCTGGGGAATGATGTGGGGATTGGGCTGGGGGGGGTGGCTGGTGGAGGGGCAAGGAAGGAGGGGTGGGAAAGGGAGCTGGGATTGACATTTTGAGGCATGCATGTTTCTAATTTAAATAAAAACATTTAAAAACCCAAACCAAAACAAACACAAAAAAGAGAATAGAGTCAGCCCCAGTGGTGCTATGTGGGGCCTTCACTCTCTAGCAGAAGTCTGGGTTCACCTATGAGCAGGAAGTACCAGGCCACATTGTCTGTGTTACTTGCAGGACAAGATGCTGTTCAGATGTTGACCCTGATGCTTCATTAACTGTCGCCCCTGCTGATCACAGACTTTTCCATGAGTTTGTACTACAGACAATTTTTAATAATAATAGCACTAATAGTAATAATAATTGACATAGCTCTGAATACTTCATTGACAATCCCCACTGCCAAATCCCAGGCTTTCCCATGTATTTGTACTAAAAGTAAAATTTCTTTTTTTAATTTTCTTTTTTATTAATGATTTATTATTATTTATTGTTATTGCTATCATTTTACATCCTGACCAAAGTTTCCCCTCCCTCTTTTTCCCCAGTCTCTCATTCCACCTCCCCTCTGTCCTGGCCCCATCAACTCCTCCTCTGTTTTCTATTCAGAAAAGAGCAGGCTTCCAGTGGTTATCACCCAAACATGGCATATCAAGATGCAGTAAAAACTAGGCACCTCCCCTCATATTAAGGCTGGACAATGATTGTTGAATAAAGATTTGCATTTTTTCAGCATGGGTATCGTCTGCTTAGCAGGAGGGAGCTGGCTATTTACACACAAGACTTCTAGCAGTGCTGGGGTTCAGGAGCAACTGGCACCTGATGTCCTTTGAGTACTTTGCCTAATTGAGCTGCATGAGAAGGGATTAAAGATGTTAGGAGCCATCCCCACCCATTACACACCTAGGGCCCTGGCTCAGCTAACTGCAGTTACTCGAATGCCCGCCCCTCCCCCCCAGTTTCCTGGGGCTGTTTTTACCTTCAGCTTCTGCTTGGGAAGCTGCCTTATCTGCAAGAATCTAGCTCCATAGACTAAAGTCACCTGGCACTTATGGTGTCTGGGTTTTCTGTTTCCCATTGAGTCCATGCCTGATAGGGATGATTTAGTCCTGCCAATATTTCAGAGACATACTCCTCTCCAACTGAGTATGAGGTCTGTCACCTGTGTTCCATGCCATTCCTTCATCCCAAAGGTATGGCACATTGCAATATTGTGTCCTTTTAAAGATAACTTCATTCTAACTGTATGCCTACCAAAGGAAAGAATTGTTTTGTCAGTCACTCACCAGAAGACTGAGATTATAATTAACTCGATGTCCGAGGATTTAGTGACAATAATTAGCATAACCCCCAAATGAAAGCTACAACCAAACCCAACCGGTACATACAAAGGAAGACTATTCAGCTATAAAAGGAATAAAGGGCTATAGAAAGGTCCACAAAAGCAACATGCTAAAGGGAAGAAGCCTGTCACAAAAGGTTTGTATGATTCTGTGGGTGTGAAATGTCAATTATAAGCAAATCCAGAGACAGAGAAAAAGAGTAGTAGTGTCCAGGGGCTGGAGAAAGGGAGTGGGAGAGCCTGTTGGGTGTGGTGTGCAGGGAATGCTTTAAAATTAGTGGGGAGAGTTGTACAGCTCATAAGTCCATGCCTACACTCAGCATTGCACTTTAAAAGTTAGCTAAGTTTTGAGCCTTGCAGTGGTGGCGCACGCCCTTAATCTCAGCACTTGGGAGGCAGAGGCAGGCGGATCTCTGTGACTTCGAGACCAGCCTGGTCTACCATAGCTAGTTCCAGGTCAGCCTCCAAAGCCACAGAGAAACCCTGTCTCGAAAAAATAAATAAATAAATAAAACAAAAATTAGCTAAGTTTTAAGACTCATGAATTCTATCTCAACAGAGCTAATTCTTTGAAAAGAATGAGAACTAGGGATGCAACTCTGGAGAGTAGAACAGTCCAGAATCCCTGGCACAACCGACAAAAGATGAATGAAATTATTAACTGTGTTAGTTTATTGTTTTGTTCCTGTAATGAAGTCCTGAGGCAGTCTATGAGAAGAAGTCAAACAGCATGTCACAGATTCTTTCAAGAGCCACTTTTGGCCATATCACCTCACGATGGGGTGCAATAGTGGCAGAGGAAGTGAGGGGATGAGGGTTGGGGTGACCACTAAAACTAGAATGTTGATGAGTCTGGCTCAACTTTTATATCCCCTGTCCTCCCTTCCATTCTGTTCTCTTTTCTGTCCTCCCTCCTTCCTCCCCCAGGTTCCCTCTCTTACAAGCACCTTCATACGTACCCAGGGTGCTCTGACTTGACCTAAAGACCAGGGGTCTAACCTGGTCTGAGTAATCCCAAGAGGGGGGGTCTTCAGAACAGTGAGGAGACCACACCTTGGCATCATGTGTACCTGCGTTGGTTCCAGTCCCATCTGTCCCCCTTGCTGGCCAGAGAATCTTTTCTTTCTGCATTTAGATCAACAACTGTTCTGTTTAGGTCCTTGTAGTAGAAACTAAAAGACACCGACAGGGCCACAGTGAGGCTACACCCCAAGGATGCCCAGGGGCATTCATTATTTTAGCATTCAGTGAGCTGTGTTTGCTCATGTGCCTTAAGGCCAGGAGAAAACCGTTGCCCAACCCTTTGGGAGAGAGTGCATCTTTCAGAGCAGGCTTAATTATTCCACCTTCGGAGGCTGCTTTGTGGAACCAGAATACCAATTTATCAATTAGTGATGAGGAACTATTCTCTTGAGGACAAAGGGCACAAAGACTGTGTGACCCCTAAACACCCTTTTCCTGTAATCAACATTTTATGAATTTGCAGAGAAAATTAACCATCTTGCAGACCTGGTTTGGATTTTTGTGGTAAGATGCCAACACATTCTTCTCTCCCCTGGCAGACCAGTTTTCTTGCTTCTGTTGAAACTTCTGTGAGGGGCTTCTGCTTGGATATCTCAAAGTGACCACTTCATCAAGCCCTGACCATAGAATTCCAGTTGTTTGCTGATATCTATACACATATTGGCTATACAGAACTTGTGGTTATGCCACTCAGGCTTGTAGGACAGTAGTCTAGTGCCTGGGGCTTGTTCTCGAAGAAGCAAGCTCTGTGTGCAGCTCTAGTTTCTTTCTTTTCTTCCTTCTTTCTCTCTCTCTTTCTTTCTTTCTTCCTTCCTTCCTTTCTTTCTTCCTTCCATCCTTCTTTCTTTCTCTTTTCTTCCTTCTTTCTTTAAATTAATTAATCAATTAATTTATTTTACATCTTGACCACAGCCTCTCCTCTCACTCCCCCACCACCTCAACCCCCTTCTCCTTTCTTTCTGTAATCACTCAGAAAGAGGCGGGCCTCCCATGGTCTTCCACAAAGCGTGGTATATTAAGCTGTCATAACACTAAGCACCACCCACTGTATTCAGCCTGGGCAAGGCAATCCAGCATGAGGAGTAAGTTCCTAAGAGCCAGTCAAAGCACCGGGACAACTCCTGCTCCCATTGCTGGGTATCCCACCTGTAGACCAAGCTACACTACTGTCACATACACGTAAGGGCCTAGGTTGGTCTCATGCAGGTTCCCTGGTTATTGGCTCAGACTCTGTAAGTTTCCATGAGGCAGGCTAGCTGCTTCTATGGGTTTTCTTCTGATGTTCCTTACCCTCCCTCCCTACCCTGTTTCCTACAATCCCTCCTCCCTCTCCTCAGCAAGACTCCAGGAACAGGCCCAGTGTTTGGCCATGGGTTTCTGAATCTGCCTTTATCAGTTGCTGGATGAAGGCTCTCTGATGACAACCAGAGTAGTCACCAATCTGATCACAGGGAATGGCCAGTTCAGGCTACGCATCCACTACAGCTCTGGTGTGTGTTGCAAAACACCACAGTATTTTTAAAGAAAAGTGATAAACTAAAATTAAAAATACTTTTTTAAAAAAGTTAATTTCTGTTTGCATTTCTGGCCCAAGATAGAGGAGACACATTTTTCTGTCAGTTGTAAAGTGACACAAAGTACCCATCATGTGGCATGGTACAGTGTATGTAAGTGTGAGTTCGTGTGAGAATGTGTGGATTTGTACTTGAGTGCACAGTATGTTAGAGAATGTGTTTGCGTGAGGTGTATGCGTGAGAGGGTAAGTCAGCGTGAGTGTGTGTTTGTGTGTATATCACTGTGTGAGTGAGTATGTGAGTGTATTAGAGAATATGTGATATGTGCACGCAGGAATGTGTGAGATTGTAAAAGGATATAGAGTATGTACGCATGAGAATGTGGAGAGCTCAGTGAGTTTGAGTGAATGAATGAATATGTGTGAATACGTGTGAATACGTGTGAATACATGTGAATACGTGTGAATATGTGTGAATGAGGGTATGTGACTGAGACTGAATGTAAGTAAGAGATATGTGTATTTGAGGGCGTTAATGTGAATGTGTGTGACAGTGTGAGTGTGCCTGTGCAGATATGTGTGTTTGAATAATTTTGAGAGAGAGAGAGAGAGAATGTGTATTCAATCTAGCAATGTTCTACTCCTAATTCCCTCCCTAAAATCCCTTTATACTCTCCCTATTCCACCCCATAATGTCTCATATTGGGGACAAATCTTAATGTGGGTTCCAGAAAAGGCAAAAGATATTTAAACCTCAGCACCCTGAGCCAGTAACTTAGAAGGGTCTGGAGAAGCAAGGAAAAGAGAAACTGAGTCATCCAAGAAACTGATCTTTGGGGAGCGGGGGCTCAGGTCCCTAGAAGGTCAGTGGGAGAGGATAGGACCCTGGCCTCAGCATCACCATAGCCTAGAGATACTGGTGTTGGCCACTGATCCCTTGGCTAAACGAAACTGCAGGAGACACCTTGAAACACTGCCGGCCTGACCTGGCCAGTGCCATCAGTTCCTATGCTGCAGTGGAGGCCTGGGTAAGGAGAGGCTCCCATTGGGTCAGCTCTTCTGGGGTGTGTGAACTTGCCATCATGACCTCATCTTTCCTTGTCTAAGGGTCTAATCGGAAACCAGAGACTGCACTCTCCCTTCCTTTCCTCTCTCATTACACACCGAGGAAGATCTGGGTCTGGGATGTAAATCCTGGAGATAACAGATTGGTGCTCCTGCCCCCACCTCCCCTTTTCCTCTTCCTATCCTGTGTGAAGTCCGGCTGTCCTGGCCCTTTTCCTGTCTGTTCCCTGCCTCAGGGCCCTAAACATATGGCATGGATCATGCCCTTCTCTTTGTGACCCAACTAACTCCACCCCACCCTTCAGGTCTTTCCTTACATGCAAGATCTGGATCCTCAAACTAGGTTACTGCCCATCTGCTTCTTCCTAGCAGGCACATTTCACCTTGTCCCTAGCTCTCACCACACCCCAGCGCTTGGGCTAATGTCTTTCTCCTATGCTGTGAGCAGCACCCAACCAGGGTGTCCACAACCCCTCATCCAGAATGTTCCCTCAGCTGGTGCCACTGGATGTTTGTCAAGTGAATGCACGATTGTGCCTGCTCTGTCCTTGCCACGTGCCGATGGTTTGATGCAGGGCACTTTCCCGTCCTTTCTTCCTTCCTCCCTCCCTTCCTTCCTTCCTTCCTTCCTTCCTCCCTTCCTCCCTTCCTCCCTTCCTCCCTCCCTTCCTTCCCTTTTTCCTTCACCTGCTTCTGATGGATAATCTGGATTCCCCATTTTGACTTTTTCCTGGTGAATTTGTCCTGGTACTTGAGTTCAGCTGTGCTGTGAGGAAATGACTGGGTCCCTCTGAAACCCATTGTCCTCAAAGACTGGCTTGCACCAAGAGATGATTCCTATTTGCAGGTTGGTGACCTCAGTTCAGCTATAGAAAGCTTCTAAATCAGCACTTGCATGATCTTCAGATATCATCAACCTTAAATAAACCAGAAATTTTATGGTGCTGTGTTGGAATGTGGTTCACTCCCCAAAGGTTCATGCTCAGAGCCCTTGCGAAGGTCCTTTTATGGAGATACTGAGGTGCCAGTACAGTCAGCCTAGAGGAAGGTTTTAGGTCCCTGGGGTGCTGCCCTTATGAGCAGATCAATGCTGTTTCTTGGGAATGGGTGAAGACTGGACGAGTTCTCTCAAAAGCATATTTTAAAGCCCGGCCATCCTGTGTGCTTGCCCCTTCCATGACTTTTTGCTTTCACTAAGAGACCTGACTCTATGATATTTGAGCCCTTCAGACACCAAAGTCACGAGCTACACAAGCCTCTTTTTACAAGCTATCCAACCTCAAGTGTTTTACTCTAGTAACACGACCAGACTAAGATGAATGGAATCACCTCCTTTCCTAATCGAGCTCATAGTGGCTTGGTGTTCTCTGATGGCATCTGTGCCAACACCTTGTTGAAGAAAATCAAACTGCAGCTCTTGTTGCCAAAGGCAAGTGCTAGGTGGGAGATTGCTTGTTCTAGGAGATCGTTTACTGATATAATTCCTGCTAAGAAATGCAGAACCTCTGGCTAAATAGCTTCTTTGTAAATGAAAGTTTTATTTATGAATCGAGAGAGACCACTAGATTTCACAGTCTAGTCTGAGATAGGTAATCTATTGCACAGCTCTGTGGGCCACTTATTGAACAAGAGGCTTTTCTTCATCAAATAAGAGTAATGCTCCGTTTTCCTCAGTAAAGTTCTTGGCACTCTTACTCTAAGATCCATTGTTGGCTATCACTAACAAAATACTTCTTATTACTCTTCAAGCACTTATGGAGCAAGGTGAAGGATGTAGGGACTGGTCATTGGAAGTGTAAAGGTAGCTGAAACAGTGGCTCTGACTAGGGAGCCACGTCACATAGTAAGCACATTGTGATAGCTTGAGTGGGACACTATGAGACCCTTGCTGCTTGGCTCTCTTTTGAGAGAAAGTGGTGTCTGAGGTGGATCACATGGAAATTACTGGGCAGAAAGAAATGGCATGGAAATTCCTGGATGTCAGATGAAGACAGGGCGGTAGATCCCCCTAGGGAATCTCTCATACTCAAAAGACCACTTTAAAAACAGATACATGCTTCAGGAAGAGTAAGCAGTGGGCATTCTGAATCTCAGTCCATGAGGCAGAAATGGAGGGAGATAAAGTTTAATTTGGGGTCTTGAAATGTGATCAGCATTCAAGAGAGTCTCCCAGAAGACCATATGGCAGCAGAACATTACACCCACAGCCCTCAAGAGAGAGATGGTTGGTTTGATTGCCCATGACCTCAAATATCATTATTCATGTATTTTTAAATGTATTAACATGAAGTAACTCCCCCAACACACACACACACACACACACACACACACCACACACACACAGAAGGAGAGAGGGAGAGAGAGAGAGAGAGAGAGAGAGAGAGAGAGAGAGAGAGAGAGAGAGAGAGAGAGAGAGAGAGAGAGAGAGACCTATCTGATACAGGACAGTAACAGGAACATCCCAGTACCATGTTTCTGATTTGTAAATAAAACTTTTGACCAGCTGGATAGAGTGAGCTGAGTCTCAGTGGCATCACCAGGACAAGGACCAGACCTGGTCTCTGAATGGCATCCAGGGGATGAAGCACAGAAAATGACTTTTTGAAGTTGGAAACAGGAGGAGATGTAAGTGGTAAGTCTAGACTAACAGCAATAGAAGCATTGAGAATAAATGACAAATAAGCCACAAAGAGAACAAGCAAAGGAGGGAATGGAGGGGACATGAACTCTGCCTCTACACACTCAGGTGTGTTCTGTTGCCCTTTGTTTCCTTTTATTTTGGTGGGTTTCTAAGGAAGGAAATTCATAATAGGTTTCCTATGATTCTTCAGAAGTAGTCTCAGATAAACAGTTGTCTTATTAACCTTAGTAGAAACTGGAGTTGGGCTGGCCATTGTTGGTATATGCCTTTAATCCCAGCACTTGGGAGGCAGAGGCAGGCAGATCTCTGTGAGTTCAAAGCCAGCCTGGCCTATAGAGCTCCAAAGCACTACAAAGAAACCCTGTCTCGAAAAACCAAAGAAGAAGAAGAAAAAGATACTGGAGTTGGACAGGCTATGCTTTGAGTTTGTCTTTTATGAACTGAGTCTGTGACTCTGACCCAGTGTCCCATACGTGCCCCCCGCACCAGGAGCCTGCCCATGACAGAGGACTGAAGAGGCTGAACTGAGTCTGAGTCTTGCCTGCAGGTAGTTTTGTCCCCTAGGGAGTAAGAGCAACTGAGGGATTGTTCTTCTGGCATTAACCACAAGGGAGGAGACTGTTTGGTTTGCTTCATCATGACTGTTTTTCACATAGGTGGGACACACAACTCACAGCAGCATTGCTGTGGCTATCTTGGGTCATGTAACATCAAAGGATCTTGTAGGATATGCTATGATTCTGATTTTCTTCGCTGCCCTGAAGTCAGCCAAGCAGTAAAGATGGCATTACTGTGGAGTAGCAGGTCTATGTTTGCATACTTTTCCTAGTACTCATTCCCCACACTGCTCACAGACCCGTAGACTTAAATGGCCTACGTGGTGAGTGCATCTCACTCAAAAGCCTTTGCAATTTGCTAGTTGTTTCCTTATATAGGGACTCAAGGGCCTCCAAGAAGAGATAGGGATGCAGTTTAGTGATATATTCTCTAGGATGGACCAAATTCAGGCTTAAATACTGAAAAACAAACAAGTAAAAGCCCCCCAGAAGACTGCACCCTTCTTCCTCCATGTGCCTTGGTCCTCTCTCTGCTTACCTACCACCACCAGCAGCACTCCCCCTGCCCCTTGGCTTTGGCTTAATGCTGCTTCCTCTGTCTGCAGTGTTCCTTACACACACAGCTTCACTGAGTGGCAAAAGATCTTTATTATAGAAAATTGCAGGCATGCAAGGAACTAGAGAGAATTATAAAGCAGACCACATATCTCATCAACCAATTTCATGAATTCTCAATTCATCACCACTATTATTTCATTGTCAATACTCACTCCTTCTATCTACATTATTTTAAAAGCAGTCCCAGGCATTTTAGCTATTAATAATATCTATTTGTAGACTACATCTTGGGGCTGGAGAGATGGCTCAGAGGTTTTTACTGTTCTTATGGAAGATCCATGTACAGCTTTAAACACATGAGTCAACCAGCTTACAGCTCCCTGCAACTCCAAGACTAGGTGACTGGTTTTGCTCTTCTGGCTTCTGGGACACATGAATTCTCATTCATATGCATAAACACACACAATTAAATAAGACATTTTTCAAAAATGCATGGGACCTGAAGTGTTTCAGATTTCACATTTCTCTACTTTTTATTTTGTAAAAAAATGTATACAATATCCTGAATGTATACTTGATAATTTCACACTTGTATACCATACATTTTGTTCAGATTCAGATCCATGGCTCTCTCTTGCTTCCCTTCTTCCCTCCCTCATTCATTTTTGGACCCCTTCTTCTTTCTAGCTAATCTCGCTCCTACTTTCATGTCTTGTTCTGGGAGCAAGAGAGGTGGTTTTCCACAGGGAAGAGCACACCAATTTGTTGTCTAGTGCCAAATGTTCATCCCTGAAAGCATCCATACATGTAGCATTATATAATCAAGCAGGTTATATTTATATTATATAATATAAGACTATTTACATAAATATTATTTATATAAATATTTCTATAAAATTGTTTCTGTAATATAACATAGATTTATATTATGCATGCTGTAATAACTAATGAAAAGGAGAGGCCATGAGTTTGAAGGGGAGTGGGGAGGAGTATATGGGAGGGCTTGGAGGGAGGAAATGTAAGGAGAAAATATTGTAGTTCTGTTATAATCTCAAAATAAAACAATAAAAAAGAGAGTAAAAAACCAACTATAAAATCCAGCAACTAGTCACACTACTATAGAATAGTGTAAGCTCCCCCCCAACCCCCTGTCACTACTTACTGCCTGCTTCATCTAGCCTTAAAACTTCATGTGCAGACTGAGATGCAGAGATCATAAGAATGTAGGTGTGATTCAAAAGGTATGTATCTGCTGCAATTTCTGCTATGCATGTGTCCTCTGTGCAGATGTGTGGAACAGGGGATGGACCCAGGAACCGATGTGTACTAAGTATGTGCTGTCTCCCTGAGCTATACCTCATCTCTTTTATATTTCTAACCAACTCCCAGGCTTCACTGAATCTTTTGCATGTCAGCAACACTTTAAGCAACAGGGACTGTGAAAGAAATGGAGCCATATCTGCCTCTAAGAACCTTAATATTGAACCCACCTCTAATGCATGGCCAACTCAGGGAGACAATACTAGGGCTTATTCTAATTGCATAATTCTGAAGACAGTTTACTTCAACATACAGTCTCTGACTGCTGGCTCCATACCTTGTGCAAGAAAGGGAAAATATGCCACTGATTCTTTGGTTGTAACTTTCCTTCTGGTAGAAGGATGCTGACCTCAGCAGTTGTCAAATTGGCACAGAAGAATGCAATGGGAATCATAAGGGGAAAAGTCAAGAAGAGGTGCTGGACTCTCCCCAGCCAAGGGAAATGTTTCTTCTGGTTGTCCAAGAGCGTACAATTCAATGGGTGAGGCGGAAAGGCTGTATCTGCACAAATGCAATCAGTGTCTGCTAGCAAGGTATTTACAAAGTCTGGGTAGATGGGACTCAGGCTGAGAAGCTAGGTCTTCGAGTTTTCTGTAGGCTTGCTAGTACACCCACTAGACCACAATGATACAAGGGACTCAGTTAGGAGAGCAGGCCAGGGCCTACTCTGTAGGAGAAAGACTGGACCAGAAATATCCCAGAAGTACATTGTGATAAAGTTGGTCCTCAAACATGTTACCCTTGGTGTGTTACAGTCACCCCTAAATAATCTCTCTTCAAGTAGTTTAATTGAAGATTTTAGATCTCAAATGGTAATAACATCTCCAGAGATAGACATGTCAAAACTGCATAAGCAGAGGAGATGGTGCATTGTGACCCCTCTCTAAACTGCACATGGTTTCACATTAATAATTCTTACTATCTTTCAGTGCTTGTGCTGTAGTTTGACCTCGCTATTTGAATCTGATCTCAGAATTTTCAATTAGATACAAAGGTCCTCTCCACCACTCTTCCTTTCTTCAGAGTGTAATTTTAGATTTCTGTAGTTACCACCACATACAATAAAAAGTCTACAATTAGAAAATACGTAGATGTCACAGAAAATGTTAGTGCTAGAGGAACCTGAGATGAAGCTTTTGTGTGTATATCCATGTTCGTGTGTTTATCTCCATATGTCTGCTTATATATGTGAAGGTCTTCCTTGATCATCCTCCACCTTAGTTTTTTTGAGACAAGGTCTCTCACTAAAGCTGAAGCTTGCTGATTCAGTGTGACTGGCTGGCCAGCGAGCTCCAGGGATCCTCCTCTCTCTGCCCCCACAGTATTGGAATTAGAGGTATTGTACCACGACAGTTAGCATTTTTTCTTTTATATGAGTTCTTGGGATTGAACTCGGGTCCTCATACTTTCACAGCAATCTCTTTTCTATTTATGCCATCTCCTCAGCCCACACAAAACACTAGTATTTATATAATTGCTATTAACATTCAATCTGAGAAAATGTTAGAATTACATTTCCTTGAACTTTAAGCTCTGGTCTTCCTTTGTCTCCCTCCTTCCTCCTTCCCTTTCTTTCTACATTGTGCAAGCCCAGGTAAAATGATCTAAGGGCAAACAATTTGGAGTCAGTCATCATTTATGAGTGAAGTGTTCATCCTACTAGGTACACAAGAATGCACTGGTAGGTTTACTACATATGCCCTCAGTGTGGAACATTGTAGTGGCATGGTCTTCCTGTCATTATTTTTTTTGGTCTGTGCAGAGTGTAGTTTTAAACTGTCTTCCCTTGGAGTGTTCTCCTGCTTGAATGAATGGTTGTATACTTGGAATAGTCAATCCCCACTACAGACATGCAATTACATTTCTCTGTAGACCATTGGGATGCTAATGTGATTGAGTTTCTCAGAGTTTCAGGATGTCTGTTGTTTGACAGAGGCTTCTGTAGGGCTGCAGTAGATCCACTTCCTGCAGTTTCTCCCATTTGGAAGCAAAAGATTTCATAGGGATGCAGGTAATCGATTTCTGGCTTAATCTGGATGGCACACTAATGGACCCTTTTTAAAATTCACAGAATGGGATGGACTGTATTTATCTGACTCCATAGCTACTATGCATGTCAGATGGCTGGTAAACTCTGACGCAATGTAGATCTGTGTTATGAGCTTTGCATAATTTTTACCTTCTCTGTTTCCTGCTCCTCCAGGGAAATGGGTCCTCTGGGGCTCGTGTGACCAGTGAGTACAGCCTGCTAGCCTGACACCCAGCAGGAGGGAGTCTACCATGGATGGCATCATTGAGCAGAAGAGTGTTCTGGTACACAGTAAGATCAGTGATGCTGGCAAAAGAAATGGCTTAATTAACACCAGAAACTTCATGGCTGAGAGCAGGGATGGTCTGGTGTCTGTTTACCCAGCTCCTCAGTACCAGAGCCATAGGCTGGTGGCCAGTGCAGCACCAAGCAGCCTGGAAGGAGGCAGAAGTGAGCCAGTGCAGCAGCTGCTGGACCCAAACACACTGCAGCAGTCCGTGGAGTCCCACTATCGTCCCAACATCATCCTCTACTCAGATGGTGTGCTCCGCTCCTGGGGGGATGGCATGGCCACTGACTGCTGTGAGACCACCTTCATTGAGGACCGGTCACCCACCAAAGACAGCCTGGAGTACCCTGATGGGAAGTTCATCGACCTCTCAGCTGATGACATCAAGATCCACACCCTGTCCTATGATGTGGAGGAAGAAGAAGAGTTACAGGAGCTGGAGGTCAGAGGATGTGCTTGTTGGAGACCTTCTGGGATGGGGGCAATGGGATTTGAGGGATACTTGTGAGTGCTCAGCAAAAGCCAGGGAGTGACATTGTCATGCAGAAATACAGAAGGTGTTCTTGAGCATTTGTGAGGGATGGAAGGAATGGAAAAAGACTGGGAGATGTTCAGTGATTCTGGCTGAAGGTGACATCTAGTATTAGCCCTGTAGGTGGGGCTACAGACACCAACACTGGATGCCAGGGCAGTTGGGGATACTGCCACTAAACAACCTACAAGAAAGAGGGCTACATGAGTCTAGAGACATATGGTGTGAGAACAATTGCTGTCATAGTGGGTCCCTTGGTTTGATACCTGAAGTTTCTACTAGTTCTTGGGAGTCCTGCTATGTCAAAACTCCGAAGCAGAAACAATAGAAATTTAAAGGGGGAGATAAGGGAATTAAACCTGGGATTTCTCAAATCCTGGGAAAGCATTGGTCCACTGAACTATGTTTCTGAATCCAACATGCCTTACCTCCTTAGTAGTTAAGACAAGTGAAGGGCATTTGAATTACACACAGAGAGACACACAACCAGGACTCGGTGAGATAGGGCACAGTGAGTGTCAGTGCCAGCCTTGTGATGGGGGAGTCACTGAGAGGCCACCAGAGAACAGAGGGTGTTCTGCTGGGCCTTAAGTACAGTGCTCAGGAAGGGAGCCTGTCAGGGTCACCGCCAGGTCTCTGAGTAGCCCCCTCCATAAGCAGAGGCATTTATGCCATCTTATGACACTGGTGAGAAGAGAAAGACATGAGGCCAGCCAGAGCCTGAAGGAAGCTAGATGCTGGGCACTTTGGCTTCCATGATAATGCCCGTGGTAACTATCTGCTGTTTTCCAAAGCCTCGGTGTTTGGCCAAGAGGAAGTATCTGAATCTGCCTGTTGTGTATGAACCAGCGAAGCAAGCACCACGCGTGCAGAGAGAATTGGACACAGAAATTCTGATAAAGGAGTGTCTTGTTGGCTCTGAAAACAGTCCTCAAAGAGAATGTAGATCTGACATTGTGATTTGAGTGGGAAGCTGTCAGAGATCATTATAGAATAAGTGGAACCCTATCCTGTATCTTGAGAACAGATATATGGAGGCTTGAGGGGTTATTGTGAGAGAATCCCAGCCCTAGGAAATGTGGTAAGCACAGAAACAGCTGACCCGGAATAGAACTAAGTAGAAGTGCTAAGGCCGGTGGGGGCATGGGGAGTATGGAGGAAGCCCGCCTGACCAGCAAGAAGGGTCCTACCACTGAGAACCTCATCATCTAATGGAGGCTGAACTCAGGAAAGTCACACACTAAGCCATAAGACGGAAGGGCAGGTTGACAAGCTGGAGCTTCCAGGGAGTTTAAACTCATCTGTACCTTTCATGTCTCTTGGCTTCTCTGCTGTGCCACATCCTGTGGGCCAACCTGCTAGATTCCAGTTTAAAAAGTGTGGAATAATGGAGAATCAGAACCTTCTAGTGTTTAATTCACAAAACAGCACAGACAGAGTAGGACACCACATGGAGGAACTGAGGCCTATAGGCTGCGGGCTTTGATGTCTGCCTTTGGCTGTAGTAGACAACCTTGGAAGATTTCAGGCAGGAAGGCTGTGACAATGTGATGGATAGTTTTGTGTCAGCTTGACACAAGCTGAAGTCATCTAAGAGGAGGGAACCTCAATTAAGAAAATCCCGCCTTAAGATCAGGCTGTATGCAGGCCTGTAAGGTACTTTTTTTTTTTGGTTTTTCGATACAGGGTTTCTCTGTGGCTTTGGAGGCTGTCCTGGAGCTCAACTTTGTAGACCAGGCTGGCCTCGAACTCACAGAGATCCGCCTGCCTCTGCCTCCCGAGTGCTGGGATTAAAGGCGTGCGCCACCAACGCCCGGCTTGTAAGGTACTTTTAAAGTTAGTGATTGGTGGGGGAGGGCACAGCTCATTGTGGGTGGTGCTAATCCTGGGCGTGTGTTCCAGAGTTCCATAAGAAGGTTGGCTAAGCAACCATGAGGAACAAACCAATAAGCAGCATCCACCATGGCCTCTGCATCAGCTCTGCCTTCAGGTTCTAGCCCTGCTTGACTTCTTGGCCGCACTATTATAAATTTTTTTGATTCTTGTAAATTTCATATCATACATCCCAAACCCACTCATCTTCCCAACCCCTCAACAAAACAAAACAAAAATCTCGGTGCGGAAGCTGTACTGTGGCCCAGTGAGTCACAAGAGATACCCCTTTGTCCATACATCTTTGCTTGGAAGTGTTCTTTGCAATGTTCATTAGTTTGGCCTCTGCCTTCTGCTATCCCATTGATACTGGGTCCTCACTGGGACTCCTCCTGGATATCCTGTTGTTGTCCTGTGTCATGGAGATCCTGGAGCTTTGGATCTGCAGATCTGTCCCCTTCACATACTCCAGCCGTTCATAGATGAGGTGGATGCTGGGGTGGGCTAACTCATAGCCCTGGTTCTGAGCCTGGGTGGTAGCTGGATTGGTCAGCCCACCAGCTCTCCCGCATAGTCACCACCAGGGCGAGCTCTCCAGCACTGCCCCAGCAAGGAGCAGGGCCAGTTCTGCTCTCACACCTTCAGGCCTGGCTCTCCAGCCCTCACACCACCAGGGCCAGCTCTACTGTCTTGCCCAGGCGAGCTGTATAGACTGCTCTCTGGACTGCTGCAGTTGGTAGGGACAGAGCCAGCTCTTCCATTCCCACGCCCTGGAAGCTGGCTCTCCCACCTGCCGAGGATGGCAAGGTGTTTTCCCCCACCCATGCCACCACGGCATATGAGAGAAGGGGCAGCTGTGTTGCTCTCCTGTTCTCTTGTGCACAGGACTGGTTCACCTGTACTCACACTGAAGGGTCAGCTCTAGTGTGCTCCTCAGGTGAGGTACAAGGCCTGGCCCCTGTATGCTGCAGTCAGGGACGGGCAGAACCAGGTCTCCAGCTCTTCCTTCTGAGGCAGGTGGTGAGGGGTGTGGGGGGAGGGAATCCTTCCCTCCCTCATGTTACCACATGGGGGACAAGGGGGCTGGGATCGGCTCTCCTGCTCTTAAGCCCTCTGGGCAGGCTCATCTACACCCCCCCACCTCCGCACCCCCATCCACCACCCCCACCAAGAGGATCAGCTCTATTGTGCTGCCCTGATGAGGTCCAGTACCAACTCTCCTATTCTCCTGACCCCACGGCCAGGTCTCCCACCCACCCCAGGCTGGGGGAGTCTTCTCTCCCTCACCCACTCTCCCGTATGGCAGATGAGGGGTGGGACCAGGTCTCCCACAAACTTTTGTGGGGGTTGATCAGCTGTGCTCCCCCCCCATCAACAGGGTCAGCTCCACTGTGCTACCAAGGTGAGGTGCAGAGCCTGCTCTTCTGAGTGCTGCAGCAAAGTGGAAGTGGGCTCTCCTACCCTAGTGACCCCCGGGGACCAGCTTTTCCCACCCGCCGCAGGTGGCAAGGGACAAGGGACAAGATGAGCATCTACCTCTCCCTTGCCCACACCACCACATGAGGGCCAGTTCACCCGTACCCACGCCATCAGGGACAACTCTCCTGTGCTGCCCAGGCGAGGTGCAGGACCTGCTGTCCCCGGGGCTGCAGTTGGCGAGGAACAGGATCAATTCTCCTCAGTGCTGCAGCCACCCTCACTGCTTTTGATAAGGAAGAGTTATATGGAAGTGTGCGTGAAATAAACCCTTTCCACGGCAAGTTCCTTTGGTCGTAGTGTTTCCACACAGCAATATTAATCCTAACTAAAACAGACACGATGTGTTTGGGGAAACTGCTCTAGCTACAGAGTGGAAAGATGATGTGGGAGAGATGTAGGGAGACAGAAGGAGGAGACAACAAGCTGGAGGTGCAGAGCCCTGTTTTCACAAGTGATGGAGAGGAAATCAGGACAGCATCAGCAATGGAAAAGACACTTCAAAGTGAAATTTGTCGTTGATTGGTGATAGGGAGGGGCCCGCAGAGCATGCGCAGCTCTGGTAAGGGGTTTTGGAAAATCAACTCCAAGGTACACTATGTCCTTGTAATTATGGAGTGGGATTCTGGCTAGATTGAAACGGTAAAATAAATTTCTGACTGTCTCCATCATCCTTTTCCCTTTTATGTGTGTACCATTTCCTCTTCCCTCTTGACACAGTCATACGCATTCCTTGACTAATCACGTGGGTATCGAGACCGCTGAGAGCTGAACAGGTGATTGTGCATCTTCTTAGGCCTAAGACAACTCTTCTGAGAAAGGCCTAAGAATTTTCTTCCTTCCTAACACTTGTGTAGGCATCTGATTGAGCTTGCAGCTAACCGACCAATATTTAAATGCAGTTTGTATTGATTAGTGCTATGTCTGGATCTACATTTTTGGCAATCCATTACCAGCTGGGCTCCATTTTATTGCACGTTTTTTTCATGCAATGACCTCAGCTTGTTATTTTTGTTGTTTTGCAACGTTGCAAAGGTCTGGCATCTATCCAGAAGCAATCTCTTGTGTTAAAAACTAGGAGGTGGTGTTAAGAGGGGCAGAGTTTCCTATCCTGGTAAGTACAGGGCTTTGATGGGTAGCACAAGGGCCTGAGGAAATGAGCTGTCCCACTCAAATGCTTCCCTCTGCCCTAGTTGTGGCGTTGACAACCATGAGAAACAATCCTTCTAAGAATCATGTAACTGGAATATTTAGTTGTGATGATGGGGTTACCATGTTCATATTTGAGAGTGGCCTTTCACTACTTGATACAGCACATTGGTATTTCTACTTTGGTCAGATGAAGGGTCTTCTAAATAACATTAAAGGAACATCACAGTGCTCAAAATGTTCATTTGGGCATTTAGACCTTCTGGTTAGTCTCTAAGGAGCTTACCTAGACTAAGACATCCCCATACCCCACAGACTCGAGTACAAGAAATCAGGACACAGTATAGACACTCTCAATTCTAAAAAGACATTTAAGACCCCAGAGTGGTTACTGGATCTTTCAAGAAATCTAGGGGAGAAAAAGAAATGTTCTTAAAAGCATTCTTAAGAGTATAGCCGCAATCTGTTGTGGGTGCTTTTTATTACTTTTTTTTTCCTGGGAAAAAAATAAAAACATGCATTAACTGACTTTTGTGGGTTTTGTCTGTTACTTCGTTCTAGGAAGTAACAGACACACACATATTAGATAGCATTTGCTGTGTAACGAATCACTTCAGGACTTGGTGATTTAAAGCTAGCATTTCTCATAAAGCCAACACTGAGTTGAGCTTAGTTAGTGGTTGGTCTACTGGTCCCTCTGGCCTCACTCATTGCTCGTAGTTAGCTGTTGGTTATTTAGCTTGGCATCTATGCTTGTTAATGTTGGATACCTGTTGGCTGCAGTGATGGAGCAACAGGTTAGAATTCTCTCCACTGGGAGACTCCAGGGGACCAAACTAGGCCGTCTGTATGTGGAAGACAATTGTGAAGCTTGAACCAGCTGAGGGATCCCTACAGTAGAACCAGGATATAAACCTGGTACATGAGCTAGCTTGTTGGAGCCCACTCCCCATGGTGGGATGCCACACTCAGCTTTAAAGCATGGGAGAGGGGCCTGGCTCTGTCTCAACCTATTGTGCCAGGCTATGTTGACTTTTCATGGGAGGAGTAGACTGGGGAGTATGTGCTAGGGGGAGGTAAGAAGAGATAGGAGGAGGCAAGGAGAACTGTGGTTGGAATGTAAATGAAATCAAAACTGGAAAAAAAAGAAGAAAACACACTAGAGTGTATTAAAAAAGGGAATAAACAGAATTCTCTCCACCAGGATGGTCAAGAGCTGCAGCCCCCAGATGCTGGGTGGCAAGGTGCTCACCAGCTCCTCTTTTGTACAGGGCAAACTTGGTTCAAGAGAGCCTTTCCCATCCAGCCACAACTCTAAGACATCATATGGAGTCTTCAATTTGCCTTTGTGTTTGTGGAAGTGTCCTGCATGGGTTCCACAGTCACTTTCAAGAAGACTCATGGAAGGTCTTACTGCTCCATCAGATGCTCACCATCTTTCCTAGTTACTAAGTAGACCTCCCAGGGTTTTTCAGGATTGCTTACCACATAGTCCCACTAGACATGCACCTTAATGGTTTCTTCAGGGAAGTCCGGGCAGAAATAATTTGACCTGGTGTCCACTCCCTCAGAACCTCCTTCCTGGCAGAAGGAAGCTACAGATGTTAGGTAAGGACTAGGACTCCAATGAAGCAATACTCACCTCCCGGGAATTTGGCATTGGTATGTGACCATTGCTTTATCTGATTCCCAGCCCTCACCTAAAACCTGAAGCTTCCAGGAGCACCACAACAGGAAGCCGCTTCTCATTTCACACAAATTAGCTCAAGCAGCGAGATTACGAGATTAGGGGGGGCACATAAAAAGCAATTCTATAAAGCATACCATTAGAGCCACGGAGAGAGGTGAATTGGTTAGAGTACACCACTGCAGGAGGGCAGTGAAACCCTTTGCTGTCAGCTGTGATGACCTGTGTCAAAAGTCACTGCGGACTGACCTGCTGGTTTCGATGCACATCTCTTAGACTCGGAAGCCCATAGAGCGCAGTCTAAACCTGCCCATAAGGTCTGGGCCTTTTCTTCATTGTAGTGAAAAGGAGGAGACAAGTGGGAATTCAGGGAACACTGGCTCCGTGTCAGGTACTTCGCAAATTGTGACATATAATGCTCACATCACTGGAGATAGGGAATACTAAGATCTCACCCTAAATGAGGCCTAACAGATGCTGGAAGGATTTTAGCATCACACATTTGTTATGGCTAGAGCTTTGGAGCTAAGACAGATCTGCTAACTCTGGGTTCTTGCCTCCGAATGATCATGATGGTTTTATTTTTTTGTTTTTTTAAATTTTTGTACTGGAGGAGGGGTACACTATGGTAAACATCTGTGTCAGTGTTGTGCAGTGTTCACAAACTAATCACAAAGAACAGGTCTGGGATTGTCACTGGCCACTTCTTGTCTTTTGAGAACCCCAGTCTGGGCCCTCTGAGTCTTCTGTGTTTGTTTTTCCACTCAGAAACTTGTGGCTTGTGTGACTGCAACTACAATGGAGTTTTTGTGTAGTTATACATGATGGGGAAAGCAGAATCTTCAACAGACATTTGAGGTGAGCCAATGTGCCAATGTGAATAAAACCAGACAATAACACGGAGAATAGCTGGCCCAGAGGAAGCAAAACAAGTGTAGAAAATGATAGTGGTTTTCGAAAATTAACTTTCCTAGCTTCAGCAAGAGGAATTAATCATGTGATCATATGGCCAGGGAAACTTAGACTGATTTGGGTATGGGGATTTTGGAGGATTTACTTGTTTACATCGTTCACCTAAGTAGAAACCTTTAACAAGAAAAGTGGTGAACCTTGAAGCAGGGTGATTATAATGAACAACTTGCCTTTTTTTGATCTTGGGTGATCGAGGAGGATGATCTCACAGTAAGGATGCTGTCAGCTGTTGTAAATATGCTGGTATGCTACCCACTCTCCTTCAGCATGGTTCCTTCTACATCTGTCACGCTTGTAGAATCTTCTGTCATGATCAGTTTTTCCTGGGAAAGACTTTTATTGTTTGATTTTAATTTATTTCAGATTACATTTTCAATTTGCTATGGAGTGACTCGATAGTCATTTCTCTCCCTTTACTAATAAGATGTTGAATCATTGTCATCATGTTCTCTCTTATTTTTAAGTATGGCTTCCTTAATTCTAGGCATCTATTTGCAGTAGCTGCATTGAAGTCCTTCTTTTCCTGCAATGGCACATCTGTGCCCACTCAGACATGCTCTCCTTACTGCTTTTCTTGCTCTGGATATGGATCATACTTTCTCGATGTTTACTTGAAATGTGGGTTACTTAGTCCTTTCTATTTCTATTACTTGATTTGTTAATGACTTTTCTGAGCTAAATGTGTACAATCAATTTATTCTTCTGTGGTATTTGGTCAACAATATTACTCCAATTGTGGTTAGGGTTTTTTTTTTTGCTTGTTTGTTTGTTTTGTTTTGTTTTTCCTCCATACTTCTCCCCCACCCCCACTGTGTCTAACTTCTTGGGATTTAGAAACTGAACCCAGATAATTTTATTTAGAAGATAATCTTTTCAATGTGCCCACAGATCCCCTGATGCTGGGGATGTACTCAAGCAGCTTTTAGTTTTTCCCAGATTCCACTCTCCTCTCGACTCCCTCCTGCTTCATCTCTTGCTTTACCCCAAAGTTAGCCAAGGGTGAGAGGGGAGCTTACACAGACTCTTTTTGGTTCTCTCATTTCCAGGAGGACTCTATTACATTTCTGACTAGGCTCAACTTGACACTCAACCCAAGATTATAGCCCTAGAATCCCTCGTCTCATAACTGGTCATGGGGTCTCTGCTTCTGCTTCCATTAGTTTAGTCCTTCCCACTAGCAAAGCCTCTAGTTTCTTTATATAACCCTGTCTGCAAAGAAATGCTTCAGGGACCACATTGAGAGAAGGCATGGAACAGCCCACAAAAACTGCAGGACCCCCATTTGTTCTTATTCAAGATTCACTTGTATTCCACAGATAAGCATCTTTAGTGTATTGCTGGCCTTTGATGAGCTTGAGAGCTCTGATCTGGCTGTTGTTTACTATTTTTCAAGTTTCTAGAGACATGATTTGGCTTCTTCCTATCTTGCTTCCAAGAACTCTTGTGAAGACTTGCTGGAACATTATGTGAAATTGCTGACATGGGTATCTCAGCATGCACCAGATGTGGACAGAGGTGTTCAGATGTGAACAGTGTAATGCTTGGGTTTTATTACTAATAAGTGGAGATACCTGGGAAGAAGGCACTTTATTCAGCTGAAGAATTTTCTTCACCAGATGACCTGTGAACATGTTTGGGGGGGTAGCATTTTCTTCATTGCTGGTTGATGTAGAAGGGTTCAGCCCCACTGTAGGAGGTGTCATCCCCAGGCAGTTATTTCTGGGCTGTATAAGAAAGGCAGCTGGGCCAGCAAGCAGCATCCTTCTGTGACTGCTGCTTCAGTTCCTGCCTCCTGGTTTCTTCTTGAGCTCCCCGCCTTAACTTCCCTGGATGATGGACTCAAACCTTCAAGACATAACACAGCCTTCTTTCTTTCCTCTCCAAGTTTGTTTCGGGTAGTGTTCTTTGGTTTGTCTTGTTTATTTTAGGTACACGGGTGTTTTCTTTGCATATGTATCTGTGTACCATGTACATACAATGCCTCTAAAAGACAGAAAGAAGGTATTGCATCACTTTGAACTTGAGTTACAGACCTTTGTAAGCCATCATGTGGGTGCTGGGAATTAAACTTGGGTCCTCTGCAAGCCAGTGTGACCTTAGCTGCTGAGCCATCTCTCCAGCCCCTTGGTCAGTGTTTTATTGTAGTAACTGAAAGCAAACTAGAACAGATGGCTTATGGTTAGGCTAAGAATTTTAATTAAATTAATTATTTTTAAATAATATGACAAATCACCATTTATGGTATGAGAAAATTAAACTATTCATGTTTTTCCCTTGGGACAATCTACCGATGAAAAATTCTATTTAGACACTTCTGTTTCTTTGGGATCAGGGTCATATACAAGGTGACTATTTTATATCATTGTGGTATCATGTGATTTTTTTAGTGCTCTAGCTGAACTTCCACCTTGTTCTATACAAAAGCACTGTACAGATAACTTTGGCTCACCCAGCAGTGAAGTTTACCTTCAAGAAAACATATTTATCACTAGAGGTGGTAATACCAAATGGAATATCCATATAAATTATGTATTCTCATTCTCTCTCTCTCTCTCCCCGTCTCTCTCTCTGGCTCTGTGTGTGTGTGTGTGTGTGCACGCACGCATCTTCCACATTGTTTTATACAGGTCTCATACTGTTTTGTTTATTTTTTGCTTTGTTTGATTTTCTTCTACTACATATGACATGATATCTAGCCTATAAACTTTTGTCTTAACCTCCCGTCCCCATTTGGGAGCATTATGATTATAAATGCATGTACTATCATGTTCAGCTATATGTGTATGCTGAGGATTCAAACTGAGGGTCTCACACTTGCATAGCAAGTACTTTACCCACTAAGCCATGTTCCTTACCCACAGAGAAAGTTTACATATATATATATGTATGTAAATATATATGTATATATATATATATATATATATATATAGTGTGTGTGTGTCTAGAATAGTGGTGTGACACTGATTGTTTTAATTTAGGGTATAAAAGTGCATCAGTATGTATAACTTAGGCATGTTTCTCAAATAATAATAACCAACAACATTGTGTCTATTATGTCTCAGGAAATCCATGTATACAGAAATGAGCTCAAGCTGGACTATAGAAGGATTTCTGGCAGTTAGATAAGAGCCAACATTTCTCAGTAACTTGTGAGTCATTTCCCTTCCCTCTACCAGAAGGGACATATGGTTCTGCAGTTGACATACACCTGTGGTGCCTATGAGCCTATCAGGATATTAAAGCCCACACTGGTCTCCATGCTCCCTCAGCATCACAAGCACCTTCCACACCTTTCAAAGTCCATGATTTCATCCTAGCCCTTCTTATCTCCTCTACCCTAACCTTCCTCCAGCTCACTGGCTTCCCTCCCCCCAGCTACTCACTCTTTCTGTAACCCGCCCTGCCATTGACCCTCTTTTGCTATTCTCTTGCTCTCTCACTACGCTCTGTTCTCTCTCTTGCTGTCTCACTGTCTCTGCTTTTCTCTCCTGCTCTCCACTTGCCTAACCCTGACTGTGTTGAGTCTGCTTTCTTTTCTCTCTACTCTAGACTCTTACAGATGCCTCTGGATATGGTTTCTCTCTTGCTCTCAATAAAAAAAACCTTCCCTAATAATGGAGTGGTCATGTCGGCAGTTTCTTTACTGCGCCCCCTTGAATTCTGTGTCACCTTCTTCCATATTCTTATGTTACGAATGTCAGTAGAAGCGCTAAGGTATGTAATAAAGCTATTCGACAGGACCCTTGCCCTATAGTATATCCTCTTGTCCTAGAGATTCAAGGCCAGTATTCACATTTCCTTTTAGTGCACCCTCAACCCAGTGTTAAGCAAAGGCACAGGCAACAACCAAATTTTCTGGAAGCAGAAGAGTTTGTAATTGGAATACGCAGTGTGCTGGTCAGCAGCCTTCTTTGTGACTACTGGGTCATTGTCAAGCTCCTGAGTGACTGAAGGTCTGTTATAGCTATGGAGCGAATAAACGGAATCATCGCCAGAGAACAGAACCTCCTGTCCCTGCAAGATGATCATTACTGTCACGAATTCTGCCCTTTCTGAGCTACATGATTTTTAGCATGGTAATTTTGACAAAAGGAGTTTGAATAACAATGAAAAAGGAAAGCCCATAACTGACAGATCCTCTTTCATCCTCAGTTCTGAACAAATACAAAAAGAATTCTAATTCTAATTGAAATTGTAGTTATATTAAGTTTCCCCTGTGTGACTAAAGTCTTGTCTCAATACTCAAAAAAAATCTAGACAGATTTCCTTTGTCAACTTGACACAAACTGGAGTCACTTGGAAAAAGAACTTCAATTGAGGAACTGCTTAGGTGAGATTGGCCATATGGCCTGTGGGCATGCGTGTCAAACATCATGTTGACTACAAATTGACATAGGAGGACTTAACCCACTATGAATGATGCCATCCCTAGTTTAGTATCAGGGTTCTCTAGAGTCTCTAGAGTAACAAATTTTACTTATAAATGTGTGTGTAGATAGACAGACAGACAGACAAAGAGACAGAGGGGACTATTAGAATGACTTACAGAGTGTGCTCCAGCTAATCCGACAATGACTGCCTATGAATGGAAGGTTCAGGAATCTAGCAGTTCTTCAGTCCACGAGACTAGATGTCTCAGCTGATCTTTAGTGTACACCAGAATCCCTAAGAAGTGGCTCTAATGCCGGTGAAGGAATGGACTTACCAGCAAGGTAAAAGCAAGCAGGCATAGGGCAAAAGCTTCCTTCTTCCATGTCTTATATAGGCTGCCAGCAGAAGGTGTGGCCTAGATTATAGGTGGGCCTTCTACCTCAAAGATCAGACAGAAAAAACTGTGACAATAAGCATGAGACTTAAATAGAAAATCATGCTTTGAATTCAAAGAAGTCACTGAAGCTGAAAGTGTGTTGTTTAAAGAGGTATGTGTGTGTGTGTGTGTGTGTGTGTGTGTGTGTGTGTGTGTGTGTTGGGGGGAGATTTCTCAGTTACTAAAACACTGCAAACATGAGGGCCAGAATCCAATTAAAAGTCACATGGGTGTGACAGCCCACCTGTGATCCCAGCCCACAGGAGGCAAGGAGGTGATTCCTTTTGTGAGCTAGCTAGCCAGACTAGTTAAAAGGGCACACTCCAGGTTTAGTTAAAAAGAAAAAAAGAAAACCTGCCTCAACTATGAGGGAAGATACCCAGTGTCGACTTCCAGCCTGCACCTATATGTACCCACACATCTTTGAATATGTGCACAAGCACACATGATACACATGTGTACATATGCTCAAAAAGATGGCAAGACCAACTACCTCAAGCTCCTGCTACTGTGAATTCTCTGCTATGATGACCTGCAACCCAGAACTGTGAGTTGTGTCTGTGTATTTTATTACAACTAGAAAAGCAACTAAGAAATCTTCATACAATCACATCTTGGAATTATGATTCTGCTGTTACTGACCACACCGATCATACTATAGACAACATGTCATAAAATCCATCATTAAACCCACAGCTTTAGTGGAAAGTCTTTATTTCTCTTTTCACAGCTTATATCACAGTATCTTCCAGGAACACAAAAGAAACTTGCATCCAAAGCAGCTTAGCTTGCTTAGCTTGGGGTGTGGCATAGAATCCCATGTTGAAGGGAACCCTGGGCCGTGGTGGATGACACAGACCTAGGGTTGGAGCTCTGCAGTTTTCAAAGTTAGATTTTTGAAACGGAATGAAGAGTTGTTTTGTTTTAGAGTGTTGCCTGTTTAGAATCCTTAGGTGCTAGAGACAGAGGTTGTCCTTATAGATAAAGACCAAGCCCTCCGAGGTCAGTGGCTGTGTACTGTAGCCTGCATGGCTAGCACTTTCTCAGAAAGAAACATACCATTTGGGAACAGAAGGATCGGAGAAGGGGACACACACACACACACACACACACACACACACACACACACACACACACACCATTGTGAAATGCATGCTGAGTGGATCTTTTCTGGGCTTTCTTTAATGATGTCTGTGTTTTCACTCACAAGTGGAGGCCAAAGGAATAGCAGGGAGTCTGGATAGTTTAGAAACTGGAGTTTCCTATAGATCTCCAAAGAAAGGCTTTTTTTTTCTTTCTCCCTTTTCTCACAGAAAAGGAAAAATAACATTGTCTCTCATGAACCAGTCACCAGGGAAATATGAGACGTAAGGAGGAAAAGCAGCCACCATCTAATTTAAAAACCACATGCTCAAGACACGAAGTTCACGTTGTGGGTCGCCGGTGTTAATTGGAAAACATCCCCAACGTCTGTAGCAGGTTTTCACACTGCACCTGAAGTGCACTTGCAAGCAAAGAGCCAGGGCACAGCAGTGCCATGTGTTAGACCACAGGTACTTAGAAACCCCACTGTTGGATAGGTGAGAGCCACCAGAGCCTGTGTGGGGAGTTAGCACTGCCAGGAAACCGATGGATTACAGGCAGCAAGGGAACAGTCGGTGGAGTTCATTCAGAATCGTTGCACCATTGGGGATCTTAAAGCCTCCAGTGTAGTGTTTCCTGTACAGCTTGCATCTCTGGATCATAACATGGGGGATCACACAGAGACTGCTGTTTCAGAGAGGCTGGTGGTGCAGAGTATGGGATGAGGTGGGTGGTTACTATACACCAAAGGAAGAGAGACAGAGGGTGGAGTGGAGAGGAAGTGAGGAAAAGAAAGAGAGGGAGGGCGGGAAGGAGGAAGGCAGGGAGGGCGGGAAGGAGGGTCAGTCATCTATAGGAACACTGAGCAAGCATCTGGCCCCCAAGATCTTAGAAACTCATGGCGCTCATTAGAAGGTGAGTGCCTGCTATGAACACAGTATGCCCTCTCCAAGTTCTGTGTGTGAAAGGCTTAGTCCAAGCTTTGGCTTTGAGATACTGGCTGCAGCAGGGTGTTCAAATCTGCTACATGGTATTTCTCTGAGCTTGGAGAATTGTGGTTACTAGTCCCATTTTAGATATTTGCTATTTATGGTAGCTGCTGGTGGCAGGTGCTCTAATTTTGCTTTAGAGAATGACCAGGAAACCATAAATGGGCTCATAAAAGGAATTCAACATGGCTTTTTTCCTTGGTTAGTACAATGGCATCTGGGTGAGCTACAGTTGTTCCTTGTAGCATCCAGCCCATCTGTCATTAGGATGTGCTGGAAGAGGTGTGAGACCCTTAGACTCCTAAGGCTTGGAGATCACAGGAAGCTGTCATCTTAGGAGCTGATAACTGCCCCTCCACAGTACAATTTCTTTGTCACACTTAGGATCTGTCCACACTGTGAAAGAATGAATTTGGGATCATTAGAACCCAAGATAAAGATGATGGGGACTCCCAGGAGAGTTTTGAAACGTGTGTGTGTGTGTGTGTGTGTGTGTGTGTGTGTGTGTGTGTGTGTGTGTTGTCCCAACAATCCCTTAGGTACTACAGCTGTAGATCAAGGTCTCAACCCAGGGTCGACATGAATTGGATGTGGCCCCCACAACTTACATTTCAGGAGCTTGATTCTCCATGTGCTAATGTGAGAGGTGTTATTACTTTCAAAAGAGTGTTAAATAGCTCTCATTGGATTGGTCACTGGTTTGATTCTCAAGAGAAGGTTATCATAAAAGGGCAGGACCTCTCCTCCTCCCTCTCTGGATTCTCACTTCACCATGGATGTCCTTCTCACCACAAACCATGGTGTTAATGTCAACAGGAGCCCTCACCACACCAGAATTGTAGTTTGTACTTGCATCCTCCAAAACCTTCTGTCTTTATAAAACCTCATGTATTTTGTTACAGCAATGAAAAGTGTAAGAAGAAATTCCTATATTTCCATAAGTACTCAGGATATGTTTCTAGAAGTCACAGTTTAAAGGTTGTCACAGTATATGCTGTGCTAGAAAAACAGCAGCAGAACTTTGTGACATTCTCTTTGACATGATGCTGTGTTTAACATAAACATCATCTCAATAGGAGGTACCTCTGTCCCCACTTTTCACATTGTTCTCTCAGTGGGGTCACCAGTATCACCTGCAGGCTGGAGCTTTCTGGGGTCACCAGAGCTAGCTCTGGGAGTTCAGGGGCCTTTGAGGTATACAGAGGAGCTTCGGTTTGCCAGCATCACACTGACCCACTCATGTAATGCTTCACCTTCTGTCAAGAGATGTGCTCACCTCCTACTACAACCAACCTATTGGTGGCATTGTAGGCACAAAACAAAACCAGACTGGCACTACGCAGATGATGCTGCAATTTCTTCAAACGGACTGCTGTCCTTCTTCACCCTTGGCTGTGAGTATTCCACTGGAGAAGAATGAGGCTGTGTGTGAAAGGAAGGCAATCATGTCCCATAAAATGACAGGTGACAAAGTAGACAATCCAGCTATTTCTTTTTTACCCTATCTGCATGTTAAATTCACATCTAGAATCAGGCATATTATCTCTGGTGCCATGAGGCATCATGGTGTCTTAACCACAAGAATAGCTCCTGCTAAGGAAGTTGGTGATGGACCCAAGGGTCTCACAACTAGGAAAGAAAAAAATCAAACTTTAATACCAAACCTTATTTTTTACTATCTTGATGATTCAAATTAGCTGGATCAGAACTAGAAAAACCAGCTTTCTATTAAAATCATTTTTGCAAACTTTATTACTTAATCCAAGGCAAGTAAACGCTGAAAACCAGTTAACAATGTGTATGCTGAAGAGTTCTGGGAAATGGCTCACAGTCCTATGCATGTAGGAAAATAAGCTGAAGAGAAGGGTGGGTAGAAAAATTGAGCAGATGGCAGACACATGATAAAGCCAATTGCGGCATCTAAGTGGCAGCTACAGGAGTATTTGCTATAGGGTTCTTTTAACTGTTGGTGAGTCTTATCTCCTCAAAATATATGTTGATACAAAACTACTCAGGTAGTTATATTTCACCACTTATTAACTAATCTATTCTACCTGTTTCAAAACTAGCATACACTGACGTTGGTGTCTTTCACATTAGGGGTTAGACAGGTAAGCATATTTCTTCTTTTAGATAAGGTAATTTAGTGAAAAAATATATATAGGAATTCATTCTAAAAATAAATGAGCCATCATACCTACATGTGAAACATAATCATGAAACTTGGGAAAAAACATAGAAACTATCTGTAACCTAAGTATTCGATGAAAGAGTTTTATATATGGTACTAAAAGCATAATCCAGATTAATTCTTTTTAACTTCACAAAAGTCACTATCAAGATAATATAAAAACAAGTTACAGAGTATATGAGAATATTTTCGAAAACATCACGTACCCATCAAAGACTGTGTATGAAGTTTTCTTAGTTTCTTTTCTAGTTGTGATAAAAATACCCTTAAAAATTAGTTTATGAAATAACGTGTCTATTTTAGCTCACAGTTCCTGGTTACAGTTCATCACAGCATGGAATTCATAGTGGCCTGAGCTTAAGGGATTTGATCTTGTCACATCCATAGTTGGCAACAGAAAGCAATGAATGCATGCATGCTCGTGCTCAGCTTTCTTCATTCTTACATAGTTCCAAAACCCCTGCCTAGGGAATGGTGCTACCCACAGTGTGCTGGGTCTCCACATCTTAGTTAATAGAATCAAGATATGCCATAGGCCAACTTTATTCAAGCAACCCCTTCACTGAGAGTGTTCCAAGGTGATTCTCAATTGTGTTAAGTTAGAAATTGAACTAACCTTCTTCTGAGTATATATAAACTACTCTGAGCTGAAATGTAAGTAACCAAACAATTCAGTCTAAAATGAGAAAATACTTAAAGGCATAAACAATTATCATAAATAGATGGCAACTGGACACACACAAAACATGTCCAACATCCTCAGCCATCAGGGAAGCACAGAGAACATTCATGACTAGATATCACTACATACCTATTAAAATCACCAGACCCAAAAAGAAAGGAAAACAAACAATGACCAAAAAAAAATTGGCACCACCAGGTGCTGGTAAGGATGCAGAATAAAAAGTAGTGAAAATTACTTCAGGCTCAAAGAAAGGAAGTGACTTGAAATCACCCTCCAGGAGAGTTTTATTAGGAGAATTACAAGCTCATAGCCATAACCAGCCACAATGAAGCCCATGATAATTTGGGAGTCCCTTAGAAAAATTAGAGCATTGCACTGCAGACAGCTTGATGGGGTCTTTAAGGGAGACGGAGAGCCTTCAGTTCTACAAGGTTCCAAGCTGTTGCCCATAGAAATGCAGCCTGCTGCAGCCACTCTGAATAGCATTTTGTGTCTTATCAAGTTAAACTAATCCTGCCTAAGTGGTTTTGTGCATGGGTGTTTGAGGAAATAAAATCGTACATCCACATGAATTTCTGAACAAATTTATCCATAATATTTACTTTCAATAGTGACAAAAACAGAAGCAGCCAAATGTCCCAGTGGAGGAATGGGTGGACACATTGTGGTACTTCTTTCTCATGGATCATTATGCAGCAGGAGGAAAAGAGCCATGCACCCAGACACTTGGATGTATCCTAGGAGTGTTGCACTAACTGTGGAAGGCCTGTCTCACAAGACTGTGTGCCATGTGATCCTCTTTGTATGGAATTGCCAAAAGACAGCACTGTAAGAACAGACATGAATTCAAGGTTGGTCGAGGGCTAAGGCTGAGTAGCCCTGGGATTTGAAGAGGAAGGTGAGGGAGATTCCTGGAAATGATGGACAGTTTCTATCTCTCGATTACTGGTGATTACATAAACCCATGTGAGCACCTGAATCCACAGAACCATCCCCACTGACACAGAGACAGTAGACAGCAGGTGACTGCAGTCAAGCCAGCCCTGAGTCACACAGGTACTGAGTGTGGGCTTTGATCGGTGGACTGTGGTTATGTAAGACATAAGTCAGGGCATGTGGGGACTCTGTTCTATCTTTGCCATTTCTACAGGAACTCTGTTCTATTTTTAAAATTTGTATGAGTGTCTAAAATTATTTCAAAGTGTATATATATATACATGTTATATTTCCAAGTGAGTATGTACTATTTCAAAGTATGTATATTTCTGTGTACTATTTCAAAGTGCATACAATCTGTATACTTTAAATAATGCATGCATACTCATATATATACATATATATAGCAATTGTTCATGAATTTTAATACTTGGTCTATAGTCTTCAAATTCTAACTAGACAACTTGAATAAATGCTTTCCTTTAAATCACAGAATGTTTCAGAACACCTAAGAAAAATGTAAGTTAGAGAGTTGTTTAAAATGCTGATACCCAATTACACAGAACACACAGCCTTTTGATGAACACAAAGGTTTGCTATAATTGGTGCTTTCACAGAAGCAGTGGTTGGCTTAGAAAATAATTCTCTGAATGAAGGAGCCCACCTGCACTGTGGGTGCTTCTCACATGTGGTGCGTGTGGTCAGCTGGGGATGCAGGCCTAAGAGAAAAGATGATTGATCACATCAGGGCCTGATTGAATATAACACCCTCAAACTCCCATGTTTTGAACTCTGTTTTCCCTCCTAGCTGCAAAGGTGCAAGATGTAGATGCCACATTCTAAAACTATCTAGAAATGATGCTTTAGGTACTTGGAGTTTGGAGATAGTAAACTGACATCAGACTGCTTAGCTGGGGATCTGTTGCTCACCTGCTCTGAACCAAGTGCAATGAAATCTCCATTCCAGACAAAAGGGCTGGAGCCCTAGGGCAGAAGACAGGGCTGTGCAAGTTGCGGGTAGAAATGGCGAATGGTCTTGTAAAGGGACAGCCACTGTGGTGTTCCTTTCCCAGGGCATTTGGAATAATCTTTTTCCATTGCACGGTCAAAGACTACTACTGAGTTGTGGCAGATGAGTTTCAGCTCCCCCAAGCTTGCCCTGAGTTCTAGAGAGGGCTGGTGTGCTACTTGACTGATACACCTCCCAGCTCACGCTCCTTACCCTGCAGCCTGCAGTTATATTTCTGGTTTTCTGGTGAGTTCCATCTAGTTTACACCAGTGGGACTGCTAGGCTATAGAGCTTGAGAATTGAACCAGCATCCTGTAGCTTAAACAACTAGATCTATTCCAGATGCGCCTGCAGCTGTTTGCTGGATGGCCTTGCAGTGGGTGATCATTTGCTGTTTCCTTTGAGAAGTTATCCGGACCCAAACCCTTCCCCCCCCCCACTTCACTTTGGTTTGCTTGGCTCAAGCTCATCTATTGGAAGTGTTTGAAGTCTTATGTTCCTGAGAGTAGACTTGTGTGCCAAAGACCACTAAGTAGTTTCCCTGTGAAAACACGAAAAGAACAAACAGGATGAGATAGAAGATTGCAATGCTAAATAATTTTCACCTATCATAAAAAGGCATTCAGTTTTTCTTTTTTTCCAGTGGCATCCACATCAGCATTTCCATTAAAGCACAATCAGAAGAGGAAAAATTGTATGCAATGCTTAATCCCCAAAAGAAAAGAATTCAATTTAAAGTAGCATTTTCCCACTGAAATAGAACATTTATGAAGGGACTTCTGACATTTTGTGCTTAAGGTGATAGCAGACTTAAAGTTGCAGGACTAATGCACAGGTTCCTATATTCTCATCTTCATTCTCCTCGGGCTTCATGTGTCTTCTCATATTGGTTTTAGGTCCCATCTATGCACATATATTTTCTGTGCTCATTGGAAGTAAGTTGCAATTATGATGTTTTTATTCCTAAATATATTACAAGTAGAAAAATATATACTACACACACACATTCACACGTGTACACCTCCGCACATATCCTAAGAATATAATTATTAGGAAATTATCGGTTACAAGACCCTTTCCTAATCTAAAAAGTGTACCCTCTATATTTATTTCATTTCTCCCTGCATTGTTTGTGTAGCAAAGGAAAGGAAGTTCAGATCCAGTTCCCACACTGTTCTTCCTTTGGTGACTGCCGAATTTTTCACTGACCCCAGGACTGTGTTTCTTGGTAATCACTGAGTTATTTGCAGGGAGGTGCTCATATTAGCACCTTGTGACAAATGCCCAACTTCTGTGATTCCTGTGATATTTGTGGGTAGGCCTGTATATAGGATATATATTACATAGCAACAAACATGTTCACACACTCGATAACCAGTTGCTTCTTATAAAAGACACTATTAAGAAATTTCAATGTGCAAACATCATAAACTGGCCTTACACATACTAAGATGGCTTCAGTGTCACTCAGAATGATTTCTGTGTGACCATCATTTTATATGGAGTTTGTCACTAAGTGAAATATCCTAAGTTACAAGCTGTGTGCTTTCCTATATCTCTATGGGTATGGTATTTATGTCTCATCTATCATTTTTTACAAGCTTCATCATGTTCTCCTGTGGGGCCACAGCACAGTTCATTTAACTGCCTGTCCTGTGGCTATTCCTTCAAAATTGGAACATTCCTTCCTGGAGGGAGGAGGAAGGCACCTATGACTCCAGAGCTACTCATAGAACTTACAAGCCTCAGCTAAGACAATCACAATGCCTCTGGCCAAGGTCATATAAGCAGTACCAACTGCTGGTGAGAGACAGTGACCAGCAAATCTATCTGTAGATTGTAGAGGGAGCCTTTGTGATCCATCGTCTACTTGGGCTTTTGGATTATTTAGCTGCCTGTGTGCTCCCCATGCTCCTACAAGTAGTTACTGCAATGAACTCATTGGTTCACCAGGCTAGAGCTGGGTGGAATCAGTTCTTTGGTCTGCTATTTGCATATCAGATGTGTAAACATTTGCTTATGTCTATCCAGGAAAAATCATGCAACATTACCTTTCTCTGAATGAATGTTCAAATTTAGTTGTTTCCAACATTTTGTAGCTACTTGTAAAATTGCAGTGAAACAACTAGTGTTCATGCATAATATGTTTTTTTTCCCCATGGGCCAAGTTATTTTATTTTATTTTATTTTATTTTCCAGTTTAAATTTAGATAAGAAACGAGGTTGCTTCACAAGTCAGTTCCAGGTCCCTCTCCCATTCCCTCCCCTCCTCCCGTGCCCGCCCCCCAACCCCCCCCCGTTATCCCCTCATTCCCCCAGGGAGGGTGAGGCCCTCCATGGGGGTGTCCATAGTCTGTCATTTCATATAGGGCAGGGCCTAGACCCTTCCCCAAGAGTTCAGGGTGAGAGTTCTATGGGAGTCCAAAGTCCGTGTGTATACTTGGGATGGGTACTGATCTGCTGCAAAAGGCTCAATAGATTCCCTAGGCCTCCTCACTGACACCCAAATTCAGGGGGTATTGATCAGTCCCATGCTGGATTCCCAGGCTGATGCCTGGGTTTCAAGAGTTAACCTTCGTCTAGTCAGCTGTTTCTGGGGGTTAAACCAGCCCAGTCTTAATCCCTTTGATCACCAGTCCTCCCTCTCTGTTACTGGCTTTCTTGAGTTCAGCTCAGTACTTAACCAAGGGAGTCTGCCTCTTCTTCGATCAGCCACTAAATGAAGTTTCTGTTTCCCAGACTCTCTGGCCATAGGATTGTAGGCTGGCACTCCCCAGATCTATGTCTAAAATCCATATATGAGAGAGTACATGCCATGTTTCTCTTTTTGTGACTGAGTTACCTCACTCAGGATGGTTTCTTCTAGTGTCATCCATTTGCCTGCGAATCTCATGATTCCATTATTTTTTTCTGCTGAATAGTACTCCATTGTGTAGATGTACCACATTTTCTCTATCCACTCTTCGGGTGAGGGACATCTAGGTTGCTTCCAAGTTCTGGCTATTACAAATAAAGCTGCTATGAACATACTGGAACAGACATCTTTGTTGTATGAATGGGCATCTTTTGGATATATGCCTAAGAGTGGAGTTGCTGGGTCTTGTGGTAGGTTTATTCCCATTTTTCTGAGGAATCTCCATACTGATTTCCAAAGTGGCTGAACCAGTTGGCAATCCCACCAGCAATGGAGGAGTGTTCCCCTTTCACCACATCCTCTGCAGCATAAATTGTCATTGGTGTTTTTGATTTTAGCCATTCTGACAGGAGTGAGATGGTATCTCAGAGTTGTTTTGATTTGCATTTCCCTGATGGCTAAGGATGTTGAGCACTTTCTCAAGTGCCTCTCAGCCATTTTAGACTCCTCTATTGAAAACTCTCTATTTAGTTCTGCAGCCCACTTTTTAATTGGGTCCTTTGCTGTTTTGGAGACTTGCTTCTTGAGTTCTTTGTAAATTTTGGAGATCAACCCTCTGTCAGATGTGGGATTAGTGAATATTTTCCCATTCTGTGGGCTGCCTTTTTGTCTTGCTGACTGTGTCCTTTGCCTTACAGAAGCTTCTCAGTTTCAGTAGGTCCCATTTATTAATTGTTGATCTCACTGTCTGTGCTACTGGTGTTATGTTCAGGAAGCTGTCTCCTGTACCAATTCATTCAAGGGTACCTACCACCCACTTTCTCTTCTAAGAGGTTCAGTGTGGCTGGATTTATGTTGAGGTCTTTGATCCATTTGGACTTAAGTTTTGTGCATGGCGATAAACATGGATCGATCCGCATTCTTCTACATGCCAGTCTCCAATTATGCCAGCACCATTTGTTGAAGATGCTTTCTTTATTCCATTGTTTATTTTTAGCTTCTTTGTCAAAGATCAGACGTTCGTACATGTGTGGGT
Source organism: Mesocricetus auratus (assembly GCF_017639785.1). Lineage (NCBI taxonomy): Eukaryota > Metazoa > Chordata > Mammalia > Rodentia > Cricetidae > Mesocricetus > Mesocricetus auratus. The sequence goes on from NW_024429189.1 coordinate 115,665,180, forward strand.
TAATACCCGGATTTTCAATTCGATTCCATTGGTCTACTTGTCTATTTTTGTGCCAATACCAATACCAAGCTGTTTTCAGGACTATAAAGCTTGAGGTCAGGGATGGTGATGCCTCCGGACGTTGCCTTGTTGAACAGGGTTGTTTTGGCTATCCTGGGTCTTTTGTTTTTCCATACAAAATTGATTATTGTTCTTTCAAGGTCTGTGAAGAATTGTGCTGGGATTTTAATGGGGATTGCATTGAATCTGTAGATTGCTTTTGGCAGGATTGCCATCTTTACTACATTGATCCTACCTATCCAAGAGCATGGGAGATCTTTCCATTTTCTGAGGGCTGCTTTAATTTCTTTCTTTAAAGATTCAAAGTTCTTGTGATACAGGTCTTTCACTTATTTGGTTAGCATTACCCCAAGGTATTTTATGTTGTTTGTGGCAATTGTAAAAGGTGATGTCTCTCTGATTTCTTTTTCAGCCCTTTTATCATTTGTATATAGTAGGGCTACTGATTTTCTTGAGTTGATCTTGTAGCCTGCCACTTTGCTGAAGGTGTTAATCAGCTGTAAGAGTTCCCTGGTAGAGTTCTTTGGGTCATTGATGTAAACTATCATATCGTCTGCAAACAGTGTAAGTTTGACCTCTTCCTTCCCAATTTGTATCCCCTTGATCCCCCTTTGTTGTCGTATGGCAATAGCTAGGACTTCAAGTACCATGTTGAAAAGGTATGGAGAGAGTGGACAGCCTTGTCTTGTTCCTGATCATATGTTTTGTTGTTTAATCTTCCAGATCAATTCCTAGGACTGGGATTGTGAGAGCAAAGACTAAGATCTGTGCTTTTGCTTTATCCTGAAAGTTTTGCTTCCTAAGGATTGCACTGATTGGCACCTGTCAGCACATTTCCTTGCAGTCTCACCTACTGCACAGCTGCTCATCCAACCTTCAGGAAGGGTTTATTAAAGCTTGGCAATATGGTGGGTCTAAAGTGAAAACTTCAGCCTGTGTAAGAACAGAGCCTGTCCTTTTAAGGTCCCTGGTGAGGGAAGGGGGAGTGTAATGTCACAGAGAAGTGTGTTCAAGGTTGACTGATATCACCAAGCTAGACTAAGAGACAATGTGCTTTCTTGTAATTCATGTCTAAAGCCAAAGAACATCTGGAAGAACAACGGGGCTGCGTAGTATGTGACGTGACAGTGGTCACTTGCCTTTGTCATGTCTTTCTCTGTTCAGGACTTTGCTTTCAGGAGGGGAACATTTCCAGAAGGGATGGGGGGAACAGGGTCCCTGCCTATGTGGTGGGACATTTTCAATTTTCCATGTGAAACCAGAAAAAAATAGTAAAGGGTAGATTAAGCTCTGTGTTCCCCAGGCAAACATAACAAACTAGAATTTAAAAAACAATCTGAAATAGGCACTTTGTCTTAGAAAATATGCATGTGGTTATTACATGCTATGAAGAATCACCTGTATGAATGATGCAGATTTAAAGCTGGGGTGCATATCTACAGTATCAACAGTCAGTAGCTTGGCCTGTGGCTGTGAAACCAACCCACTGAGTATTTCCCTACTAGTAAAGTTAATGTAGGATATACCTAATTTTCTCAGGCAGTAGGGTGTGGTTGGCTTGTGGCATGGGCTAGATGTAGGCATTACTCCATCTCATCTCATGCTATGTACCCTCTCACTGTCCACAGTGCTGAGCCCATTGTCAACCCCTGGTCTTTGCATGTGCTGATCCCTCTGCAGACAGATTGTTTACTAAGTCAATGGCTAAGTCAGACTGAAGTCTCATTTTTCGTCATAAAACATGCTTGTTATGTATGTTTGGTGTTTTCCAAAAACCATGTGTTAAATGCTTGATTCCTATGGTGTTGTGTGATGGCAGAACCTAGCAGGAAGCCCACTGCTCATTCAGCGGTGGGTTATGTCCTTAAAGAAGGCAATGGGACCTTGATGTGTCCCTTCCTCTCTCTCATTCTCCCTCTCTTCTCTCCCTCTCCACTCTCTCATTCTCTCCTCTCTTCCTCTCTTTCTTCTCACCTTGCCTCTCTTCCTTCCGTTTTGTTTTCTGGCTCATCGTGTAAGTGCGTATTATCTACCATGATGTGCCTCCTTGGCACAGGCCCTACTGAAATCTTCAAAACTGAGCCATGGTAAATTTTTCCTGTTCAAAAGTTACCACATGTATTTTGTTATAGTAACAGAAAGCTGGCTAACACAGCATGCCATTAGTTTGTGTTCCTAACAAGAAATGGAAAACATCACCATTGTCACTTGAATGAAATGAGGACATGACTGCAAGGTATGACTGAAGAGAAAGATTTTATTGTAGATATGAGGGAAAATATGAGGCCATGAGAGGAGAGACATGAGGGAGAGGAAGAGAAGGGACAGGGACAGGAGGTAAGGAGACAAGTGGACCAAGAGAGCCAAGAAACCAAGAGAGCATGTGACTGAAATGGCAGGTTTATAGAGAAAAAAAGCTGAGGGAAGGGAAGGCAAGTCCCCGGGCTGGAGATGTTTAGGGTAGAGGATGTGGTGAGAAGAGCTGAGAGGTCCACAAGTACTGAGTGAGCCTGGAGGTCTATGTGTACTTTGGTGTGGTAATAGACACCACAGTTAGCCATTTGTCCTGGGTTTTGGGGGGACCTGACTATACATACATTGCTCTCCTCCTAGGTCCTCATCACTTTTATGTGAATCATGCAGTGTCCTTCACACAAGTCGGGGTTGACCTTGCTTTTAAAACCACGTTTGTATTTATCCTCTGTACCCATCTTCTTGGCAATGGTGATGATTCTTCATCCTGCCTGACCACGGTCTGCATGTTTGTCTCACCTCTCAAGTTTGCCCTGAGTTTAGTGGTTTTTTCTATATAGGGTGTGCTAGTTGAAGCTTGTGGGTATCCAATACCCTAGATTCCCCACAGGGTTTGAAGAGATACGCTTAGTTCCTCATTATCTATCAGGTAGGGCTCTTGCCGGTGAGATCCCTTGCCTGACCTACACTCACCTGAAAACTTTCTGTTTGTCTGATCAATACATTGTAGAGGAACCTATCCCCCAAGAAGCTAACCACTGGGGCTCCTGAAGAGGTTCATTTGGCTCTTGTTTTCAGAACATCACATATTTAAAGGCCTTAGCCATCCTTAGACGATAACCAGACACTTCTTAAATGAGAAATGAGTTTGCTTTTTTGCCCAGAACAAATACTTATGAACATAAGCCTCCCTTTGAACCACTGCCCTGCATGTGTGAGCTCCTGTCACTACAGTCTTCCTCACTGCTTGGTGCAGTGACTTCAGGTATGTCTTTGACACAATTGAGGAGAGATGACAGGTATTTACAGCACTCTTCATGACCTGGTGCCTGCTCCAAAAGGCTAAGCAAACATTTTATAGAAGGAACTGAAACCATATACAAAGCATGTTGGCCCATCGGAATGTGATCTTCGTGGGCAGCTGAGAAAGTAGGAGCTAGAATCCGAAGGGCTGCAACCAAGAGAAACAGAACCAAAGCAGGACACAATATGAAAAACTTGGAGAAAGTGCTGTTTCTGGTGATGAGACACACAACACTGTGTTTCAGCTTCATCCTCAACTCCACACTTATACACCAGCAAACACCCTGTCAGCCATTCCACAGTTTGCTGGTAAATGTTCTTCAGGTGTTGGAAGTCACCCAATCACCAGCAACAGGGACACAATACAGTATTGCAGGGTAGTGCAGCATTTCTTTCCCGCTATCTAGGGAAACTCCGTTCTTTACCTATATCCCTTTAACTCAGTGGTTCTCAACCTCCCTAATGCCGCGACTCTTTAATACAGTTCCTCATGCTGTGGGGACCCCAATCATAAAGTTATTTAGTTGTTACTTCATAACTGTAATTTTGTTACTGTGATGAATCATAATGTAAATATCTGATTGCAGGATATCTTATAGGTGACCCCAAAGAGGTCACAGCCCACAGACTGAGAGCCATTGCTTTAACCTCTTCCTGTCTCTCTGCCTACTTCAGTTCTGTCTGGCTCTGTGTCACACTGAGGGCCTCCAAAGGAAAGGGGTCAGAAATAAGCATGGAAATGACAGGCCCCTCTGCCTCATCTCTTGCAAGACAATCCCTGGATGATGAGCAGTAGGGACTTCATCCCATCCCTTGAAGGACATGCATGCCACTTTGTTTCATTTGGTTTCCTTCTAAGTTAACTTTACTTTTTATACCTTCATTTAAAAAGTATTTTCATATTTCTGGATTTCGATCAGGTCAATGTCTTCTACAATCATAGAAACTTTCTTCTTAAGAAATACACCATTACCGGGCAGTGGTGGCGCACACCAGGCGGATCTCTGTGAGTTTGAGGCCAGGCTGGACCGATAGCCTCCAAAACAATACAGAGAAACCCTGTCTCATAAAAACCAAAAAAAAAAAAAAAAAAAAAAAAGAAAAAGAAATACACCATCATTTATGAAACATTGAACTAGATGCTACTGGGAGAAATAAAAATGATTTATTTCTGAGTAGTTCATTAACTTACTCATTTCCAAAGTTTATTAATAAATGTTATTTGTTTTATAAATATTTGTCTGGGAGCCCATAGAAAAATGACTGACCATGGTCAGTTTATGTAGCACAGAGGTTCAAACCCAGGGGTTTGGTGCATGCTAGACAGTACCTTATCAACTGAGCTACATCCTCACTCTGTTGCGGGCTTACTTCTATTTCACTACCTCATGATACACTTTCAATCTGTGGGGAACGTAGGGCCAAGTAGGGGAAACTAAACACACACTCCTGACATATTCCCAAGATGGTTAATGTACTCTTTAGCACAATTGTACTCTTATCCTTGTATTCTGTGTTTGTGAGACCCTAGATCTGTGAGCCGTGCAGGTACCACATAATAGGGCTACAGAAGACGCCAGTGTTTTTAGTAAGCTCTAGTTTTGAATAAAGCAGAGAACGTGGACTTTCCATTAACTTTGTTTCTATTGATGTGATAAATATCATGACCAAAAGCTAGAGGAAAGTGTTATTTCATCAACTCCAGACCACCATGAAGGGAAGTCTAGGCAGGAACTCAAGGCAGGAGCTGAAAGAGAGACCATGGAAGAATGCTGCTTAGTAGCTCGTTCCTCATGACTGGATTTTTTATACAACCCAGGACCACCTTTCCAGAGGTGGCGCCACCACAGTGACTGGAACCTCCCACACCAATCATTAATCAAGAAAATACTCTGCAGGCTTGCCTAAGGGCCAATCTGGTGGAGTCATTTCTCAGTTGAAGTTGGTGTTTCTGTTGGCTAAGGTCACAGGTGAGTTCTTTATGTAGCAAAGGCGCACTGAGTCCTCCTTATGCCAGGGCATACCTGTGAGCTCGAGCTCTGCCTGCCGGGAGGTCAGACCAAGTCAGATAGTAGACAGCAGCACGGCTGAAAATTACAGGGTAGGTCACGATTCTGCCAGGGAAGATTGGACAGTCTGTCAAGTGTTGGGGAGTTCCTGATGAGAAGTGACATTTGGGGAGAATGCACTAATGTATTGAGGAAATGAGTACTACGTGTACATGACAGAAGTATACTGACAGATACTGAACGCAGTGGGTTCTGAGTAATGGAATGAGTATTGAGTCCCAGGAACCAGCTGTTGGTTGTATTTGATTCTAAGTGATTTAGGTTTGCACAGGTTTATGTGGCCAGTAGCTGCTGGCTTAGTGTAACAAACCCATGCAGAGTGCCCCTAGGACCATATGGTGACCCTCCTGCGCAGATGACCAGGTGGAGGAAGAAGGATGACTCCAGGTCAGCACACTGGTGGCAACACCTGGAGGGAGTCCAAGGAACAGAGCTGAATCAAACTTTGCCCCCTGGAAAGAGCCAGCAGCACTTGTTCACATAGCTGCTTAGCAATAAGGGTGGAACTTGGTGAAGATCAGCACAAAGCCTGACCTTGTGACTTCTGAGCAGTGAAAAAATATAAGGCTTGAGACCCATCAGCCCATTCGGGCGATACGCCACTCAGTGGATCAAACCAATTGGCAAGCCCAGGCTGCAGGGCCAGCCTCCCCCCCCACTTGCCTCTGCCTTGCTTCCTGCAGCTCACAAGGAGACATCTCATGAATCCCGAGCTTCTGTGTTTCCCATCTGCCGCAGATGTTCCAGACAGTGACCTAGGAAAGGATTTAAAAGACAGCTGCCCTACAAGCCACGTCTCTTCTGTGTGGGTGGTGCATTATTTCATCTACTTGGCTGAAAGAATCTGTATCTCTTGGGCTGTCTGTATTCCTCCCCTCCCTATTTGGTGGCTCTGTGCCCATGGCCACTTAAACCCATGAGGCTCCTGCAGATGGAAGAGCAAAGGAAGGATTACGAGCCAGGATGTTCTTATCTTCTCTGTAATTTTTCTTGAATTTTGAAAATCCATTTTAATCAAACTGATTAATTATTTTGGTGTCAGGCAAGAACAAGTCTGTAACTTCAGTGTGTGGCTCAATTCAGATTATGCAAAGTATTCGTTGTTCTGAAACCCATTGCTTCACAGCATAGGGACAGTGATGTCATTCTTGAGAGAGGGTAGAGCCAGACACTACAGCGCTAGCATTCTTGGGGGCCATGGAGCAGCAGATTCCAGCCTTCACTGTATGGGAAAAGTTCAACACCTCTGCGGCTACTGCCACACCTACACAACCATCTTGGCACACACCAGTTAGGAAGCAAGATCACCAGAGGCCCTGGTGGTCAGAGTGAAGGGGCATAGACATAGATGAAACAAAGCTGTTTTCTGTGCAGCTGGCCATGAGTTCAAACACAGCACAAAGCCTGGAATAAACAGTGAGGGAGTGGCTGAACAGTGCTATTTGCAAGAGTGTCAACTTTTCCCAGCCTCTGCTTTGTCCATTATAAAACAGAAATGGCAATAAAACTTAAATTATTTCTAGAGTCCTTATGAGACACAATGACCTCAGGAGCACAGAACTCATTCTTTGTGAACTAAAAATCAAAACTCCAAAACTAAAAGCTAAGAATCTAAGGCACAGAGAGCCAAAAACTCCATTCACATCAGGGCAGTTTTGACCTGCAGCGCTATGGCATGGGCTTCCAGCAGTTTTAGTGTAAGATTATGGACAACACCATTTTCATCTGGGAGATTTTGGGCGTCTGTGGATGAGTAGCTCCTGGCTGCTATAGAGTGTGGAGAGCCTAATGCAGGTGTCAAGTGGAATCATACCACAGCCAAGCTCCATAGTACATTCTCAAGCGTCTCCAGGCTATGGCAGGGTCTGAGTGATAATGAGCTCTTTGAAGAGGAGACATGCTGTTTCTTTTTTGTTTTTAGAAAAGGTGTCTGGAGTAAGCTAGGGTTTCATCTTGTGCAAAATAAACAGTTGGAGAAGGCAACCTTGTTTTTTGATGAGTCATCACAAACGGCATGCACTTTGATTACATAAAAATCCATAGTGAGTGGAGCCAGGGGTGTCCATCCAAGATCTGGGAAGCGAGTATGCACAAGCTCTACAAGGCAGCTAGGTGGTGGTTCTCCCACTGGTATGTCTTAGAATCATCTCGATGGTATTCCCAGCCCACCCACCAAACCACCTCCATCAAATTCCCAGGAAATTCTCTCCAGGTCTGGGAGAGTCCCATGTGCCCCTGTATCACTGTGAAGAGAGCTACATTTGCAGGCATCTGCTCCCAGAACAGCTGTCACATCCCCATGAGGGAGGCTGCACATCTGGGTGGAACTTGGGCCCCTTATATCCTGACTCAGATCAGCATCAAAGGAAACTTGAGTGTATTCAGAGACAGCATCCTACCTCTGTACACACGTGTCCCACCATGTGCTGAGCACAAAAAGCAAGAAACAGGTAGGACATATCTGCTGGAAGTCACCAAGGCCACCATCTTTATCCCCATCACCCCACACCAGGATCCCGGAAATCTCTAAGACATGATTTTCCTCACTGACCTCCTAATAAACCCACTGTAAGTCTAAGATGTCCTGAGTCACAATGCCTAGAGAATAATACTTGGAGAAATCAATGATAAACTAAAACAAAGCAGCGACAATGAAAGACTATGTTGAACCATTGTGAGCTAAAGACCTCTTGCATTACAATTGTTTTCCATAACATTTCCCCTACTGTTTAGCTGTCTAAGAGGTTTGCACTGGGAAGGCCCTCAGTCTTGGCCAGGTTTTCCACTGCTATGCCCTTGTTTGAGGTTCACACTTGCTGGTCATCATGGTAGCAAGAACATCAGAAACAGCAGCTAGAACAGCAGCCAGGAGGGGCCTGCTCAGACAGGTGGCATTCCGTTATTCTCTCACTAAACTTTCTTCCTGTCCTTCCTACTGTCTCTGCAGAGTGACTACTCCAGTGACACAGAGAGTGAGGACAACTTCCTCATGATGCCCCCACGGGACCACCTGGGACTCAGCGTCTTCTCCATGCTCTGCTGCTTCTGGCCTTTGGGCATTGCGGCCTTCTACTTGTCCCATGAGGTAAGGCCTCTGTTGGTTGGTTATACACAGTACAAGGTGCTGTTCACATATGCACACCATCATGAAGGATAGCCAAGGAAGCCTGGCCATGAGGGGTGTCTGCATGCAAAAGCTGGGGAACCCCAGAGAGCCAGGCAGGGTTGTTAGGTAGCCTTACCTCCTGGTCACTCAGCTGTGTCCTTGTAGAGGTGATATTGTCTTCAGAAACAGAACTGGTGACCAAAGCAGGTATCCAACTACCAGAAGCCAGATGGCCTTTGGAGACTTGACCTTTAAATGAGACTTGGTGTGTCACGTGCAGAAAAACATCTGGTCCAGGTTAGAGATAACCAGTGTAAACAGCAAACCTAGCCAGAAAGGAGGGAACAGGGTTTGTTTTCCTTGTCAAAGGCTCATTTTTTGTAAGCTATTCATATAACAGAGCATGGTCCCCAGCAGCCCGTGTGGATCCATGCTGAGTGAGAGACCCTAAAGGTACCAATTTCCAGCTTATCTTACTATTCAGCATTCCATTGGAATGCAGGTTTTGAAAGAGATTTTTCCTAGCAAAGAAAGATACAACTTTCATATTCTTATTCATAAAAGAAAGGCATTTATATGCACTAATTAAAGCATGAAATTACCATCACCACCACCCACTGTCATTGTCCCAACCAGAACAGAGAGAAAGGCAGCCCCATGTAGCACAGAGTACTAGAGACTCTGGTGCATATAGAGGGTCTCCAGGTGGCAGAAGACCCCTAAGGGAGACCAGAAAAGCCCTGCTGGCTTATAGGATTCCGAGACTGAGACTGTAAACAACTCACTGATATACTTGAAATAGGCTTTTCCTTGTTTGAACATGGCTTTCCTGCCTAAGACAGCAGTTACTTCCTGGTGGCTTCTGAATGGATGAAGTTTGGACTGATATGGTGAGAGAAGCCTCGCCTTACCTAGCTCCCTTTAGGGCACCAGCATGAGTCCAGCAATGGCCAGCTGCCTCCATTTCATAATAGCCTAGGAAGAGCAGGGGTTGTGGCCCCCTTGAGAACCAGTGCTTGTTTGCAAAGACTAAGAGGCAGAGAACTGCCTCAGAATAGGAGAGAAGGTACGGTAGACAGAATGGGGGTGAAGGAGGGAGGCACGTGGAGTCAGACAAGGAGAGTGGAGTGGTGCGTAGCTCCTATTCAGAGCTTTGGCCTAAGTTCTGGATGATAAACACTAGGGTGGGTGATTCTGGATCCCTAAGGTCATGCTGAGGGCTTGTTCTATGGCCAGCCCTGGCCTGGAAGATCTGTCTAGGTGCCTCTTGTGAATGTGCTCTATGGATGCTACAGTCAATGAATGCAGTCAATGGTATAAACTTGTATGGAAAGCCAGATTCCTGGGCCCAGGCAGATGGGAGTTGAGGCAGGCTCAGATGATCCTGGTCTCCAAGGCTTTCACAGGTACCACCCATACTGCAGATATGGATGCATGAGGGTTTGGAGGAAGAACTGTGTGAGATATTCATGGTGAGTGAAGTCTGCTCCTGCCTGTATAGGAAGCATGTGAAGTCTATGTTAGACAATGAACCTTACCAGTAAGGGGGAACAGAGATAGACAATGTAGTGAAGAGAGCCAGTTCCTGACCCAGCAAGGGCATTGTGGATCTATCTCATGAGCTGAACATGCTACAAACCACCCTGGATCTTACACTTCATAACTGTGTCATCCCAGGATAAGAAGGATATGGCCCATTTGCCCTCCTGGGCGCAGGTGCATAGGCAACAACACATGAAAAACCAGAGCTGAGATTTGCCATCAAGTTTTGGAATGAGGATGCTGTTTTCACCTTGTGTTCCACTGGAGGAAGTGTCACCTCTTCCTGGAGCATCCAACACTAGGACCCTAGGTAAATGGCATGGGTCAAGGAATGGTGGCTTGTGTGTCCACACCGGAAGCCAGCCTTCATCAAATCTGCTAACTATCCCAGCTCCATGGTCTCTGCTTCTTCACATACCCTGCAGTGAAGCCCCTGTCCTCTTCCAGGCAAGGTGAGTTGTGGCCAGCACCTGTGTCCCAAAGGTGTTAACTGCATTCAGAGTCTCATCTCAGAAATCAAGTTGCTTCATTATATGGTAAGAAACTCGAAGACTTGGGTCTCAGGATTCAAGTCATTTAATACCTTTGGTGATCAAGAGGAATGTTACTGTTCAGCAGGAAATAAAAAGTGTACCCTCTGCAACAGCTTCTAGTGACTTTTTTTAAAGACTTCTACAACACTTTGCAGTAGGCAGGAGTGGATCTATACTGCTGGAGGAAGAAAAGGTGCTCCCAGCTCCTCTCCCTCCTCCCCAGCTTCCCTTTGTACTATAGTCAGAGGATGGGTTCCCTGCTGTGGGACCCAGAGTTCTGCTGCTGTTTCCACTGGAACTGTCTGGATGGAATCTCCTCTGCAGGGCCCGTGTCCAAGTCCTGTCTAGGTGGAGTCTTCCATGCCCAAACACTTCCCAAAGCCTCCTCCCAGCCAGAAGGCTGCTGGGCACTCTGTTTATGCCTCTGCAACCCAAACTGCAGACAGGAAAGAAATCTCCAGGCCATTTGAGGAGAGCAGACAGCTGCCAAGAGGAGAGTGCACGGCATGGACTAGAACAGACACACTCAGAATCAAGCTCTAAATTGAATCAAAGCTGGCCTGGACATGGCCAACTGGGACTGCTAATCCTGGGGCCTGGAGGGAGAAGCCCAGTGCCTTCTCTCTTTGGAGGTTCTTTGCAGATGTTGTCAAGGCCCCAACATGCTCAGCTGTGGCACCTCCGGGTAGTTACAGCCAGCACAGTGCTGTTCTGAAGCCTGGATCTCCAAGGATATGGGGCTGCTCACAAGAAATCCTTGACATGCGCATGTGACTTCAGTTGTGTTTGTTTGGTTGGTTTGGTTTTTGCTGTTGCTTCTTTTCCTTTCTCAGTGTATCCACTGGCAAATCAACTGGCCCTTTCTATTGTCAAAGCAGCTCTCAGTGAGATTACAGAAGTACACGAGGCCATTCTGGGAAAGCAGAGCAGGGGGGTTGGTTAAATCCATCAGCGGTGAAAAGAATGAATTTCTGTTCTGGGATTACAAACTTGGGCTTTTTGGGTTCTGTCTTCCTCAGAGCAGATCCTTGCTGTGGGCAGACCTTGCCTGTTTCTTAGTCCATAGCATGTCATCAAAAATAATTCCCACACCCAAGATTTCCCACAATTGTCCAAACACTGTGGATCTGCAAGGAAGTGGATGCCTGGACAGAGGCAGACAACAGACAGGAGTGCTAAAGATGTGAGATCAGACTAACAGTAGTGACAGCCAGGCAGCAGGTAGTGACAGGCAGCAGGAGTAACTCTGCTAAGCACCCTCTATGCACCAGAGACTGCATGCCACTTTGTGTCCCTGCTAAAGCTCTGGTCCCTCTGGGAAGAGAATGCTTTGGGACTGCACTTTCCCACCCCAGCACAGACCTGATCTTCGGGAGTGGGGCCTGGGAACCTGCATTTTAACAAGCCTGCTGGCTTATTTCTCAACACTAAGTGTGAGCACTGCTGTCCACCCAAGCAACCTCAAGCAAGCTGGGATCGCATATATTTTGTTGTGGCTGAGGCTGCACTCAGAGAGGTGAAGTGCAAACTTGAGGACAGGGGTTTAGGATAAAGAATCTGGCGGGAAGCCTGCCATCCAACACTGTGTCCTGAGCTGCTACAAAGGATTTGATATAGATGCAGAGTGGGGGGGGGAGCAAGTGAAGCTTGCTACCCATTTCAATTTCATGGTGTCATCTGGCCCCCAGTGAGAGTCAGTTCTGTAAACTGTCTTATAGAGAAAGGTGTAGACTGCAGATTAAGTTAGGAACTGGTGTTTCCAAATGATACTAAATCCCACAGTTTGCTGAGTAACTGCTGTAAGCCAGTTAATGCTCACACTTATCTTCTTTAATTCCTCCAATAAGTCTAAAAGTGAAAAACTAGTATCTCCACTGAAATGAAAAAAAAAAGTTTCAAGGATGCAAACGACTTCTAGATCTCATAAAGGTAGCAAGTATGGGGGTGCACGAGGCAAAATGCCAGCACTGCCATCCATTAAAGCTGAATCTGTTGCAGCAGAACTCCTTTATCTGTGTGCAAACACATCTCAGAGCACAGGACTCCCTCCTCAGTCCTCTGTCCCCACATCCCACTGGAAGAATGTGTGGCACAGGGATCCCAGGGGAAACATGGCCATGTTTGACTTTGTGGCCCTGCACTCTGTCCCTTGGAACAGATGGTGACCTGAAACAGCAGCTGCACACACTCCCTCGGGGCCTCGGATCTGGATCTGCACCACAGGCACTGGGGTTGCATGTGTGAGGTGACTAGCAGAGTCTTCTCTTTGAGACATTTATTATGCCTTAATTTCATTTCATTTCATGAAATGCTTCTTTCCTTTACTAACTGCAATATTACAGCAATAATTAAATGGGAGATGGGTACTTAGGACCAGATTAGGAATTTTATGAATAGTGCCATCAAAAGGACAGGAAAACCTTCTTCTGGGGGAATAGGGGTCCTGAAGAACTGACCAGCATCTCCTTGAAATTACCAATGAGCCTCTGTTTATTGAACACATAGAATGTGTCAGCTCTGATACGGGTGCTCAGGGTGTTGTGGTAAACAAGACAAGTCAAACTCCCCACTCATAGACTTGGCATTCCAGTGAAGTCAGGCAGTGAAAAAACCAAGAGTAAAATCAGAGAAGTATGCAAGAGAAAGATAACATTGCAAATGGATGTGGGAGATAAAATTTTAGGGAGTGATCACAGAAGAGGCTGCTAAGGTGACATTTCATGACAAAGCCTTAGGCTTGAGCCAAGAGGTGCTCTTGAGAAAAAGTCTTCCTGGAAGAGGCTACCAGTACAACGGCTCTGTGCTAGAACTAGCCTGGCACACATGAAGAATGACCTGGCATGATTGGAGGCAGGACACGCCTGGTTGTGAGAGTTGGAGACTAGAACAGAGGAAGAGGTAGGGGTGTATGGGTAGACCCAAGGGCCTCTATCTGTTAAAATGATCTGGGCTCTAATTTGGGCTTGAGGAGCCATATGGTGTTATAGCAGCAGGCAGCAGAGCCCCAAAGCTAAAGGTACTGTCAGTTGTCACCATAACCCAGAAGAAAGCCAGTGGGGCTGAAGCACTCCTGCTACCAGGGACTTTATAAGCAGAGAGACTGGAATGTCCTTTGGAAGGATGACCTGAGTTTACATTGTGATGTGAAGAGACAGAGGGATGGGGCCCCTGGAGATTGAACAGTGCAGCAGGAAGGCAGGCATGTAAAAGGAGAGGGCAGGGGCTTGTCTTGGCTTCAGCAAGTGTAAAGAGAAACCTTTCCGCCAGCCTGGCTCCAGAGCCGCATCAGTCCCAAATGACACACAGGAGGCTATATTAATTATGAAGCTGTTGGCCTTGCTTGTTTCTTACTGGCTAGCTCTGACTTAAGTAATTCCCCATAATTGTTAATCTAAGTAGGTCTCTTACCAGAGAAGTTTCCGGGCTTCCTACCCCATGGCATTACATCTTGACTCCTGTGTTTCTCCTTCCCAGAGTCCTCCTGGACTCCTAGTCACACCTATCTTAGTTCGCTATTAGCCAACAGTGCTTTATCGACAAATACACAGGACTTCCCCAACAAGCAAGTGTGTTGGCATGGAGGAGAGGCACAGAGCAGGTGGATTGGATGAGTACTTTGGGATTCAGGAGAGAGGTCTGGGTGTAAACATGGACCAAGACAGAGCTAAGACTTAAACACCAGAGGGAGCGATGAGGAGGTGGGTGAACATTAGAAAGTCCTTGCGGACTGGAGAGAGGGGACAATCTGAAGAGTAAAATCTAGAGGATGTAGAACGGAACCCTTCCGTACCCAGGGAACCATGCCATAGAGGACAGAATGGTAGGTCCTGTGCAGATGCACAGGAAGGAGCCGTGAGTGCTGGGGCATTCTAGTTCTTGATCTCTTGTTGGCAAACTTCAGAAGACATTGCTCTATGCACCATATTTGACCACTGTCCCATGTATGTTTGCATCCTTTTAACCAAAGTATGATAGACTTACAGAAAAGTGCACAAATCATAGGCATGGATAGATCAGTGTATGTTCAATGAGATCACAGAGTAACACACGGGTGTTCCGTGTAGGAACTGACAGGAGAGGCCTTCTGAAAAGGCCCCGTGTGATGGGGACGCTCAAGCATGAGAAGTAGAAGGGCCGTGGTCCTCAGAGTCCCAGGGTTTATCCCTAGTCATAGACAGAACAAGAGCATGGCAGATGTGTGAGGGAAACTTCACCAAGAGGTCCTGGTTTCTGGGCAGGCCTGAGCTAAAATGAACAAGTCTTCCTCAGAGGAAGAAGAAAGTCTGGAAGGTATGACCTGGGCAAGGAGAGCCGGATGGGAAGAACGGGCCGGGGAGGGGGGCATTTAGAAATAACGGTGCTGGGCAGGGAGGGGTGCCAGGCCTCCTCCAGCTGTGCTGATGGGCAGAGAGGGGTCCTTCAGTGCATTTGCTATGGAGGGCACAGAGCCCAGGGAAGGGACTCTGTCCCAGTCAGCGTGTCTGAGCCACATAGTAATGGAGGAAGGGGAGGCAGAGTGGGCACTAGAAAAATGCAGTGGCTGTTCCCAGGATCCTGTCTATGCTTCCTTAGCCACCTTGGGATTAGGCTCAGTAAGTTCTAAACTTGGGACTGCCTTGACCCAAAACTGCCATGTTAGAGGAAGCACAGGTCTCACGTTAGACATAGCAGAATCCTGTAGAGGGGAGAACGCTGAGGTCTAATAACCAGCACAGCCTGCCACTGGCCATCCAGGGTCTCATGACAAGCAGGGCAGCTGAGTGCTGGGGAGGGAAGTGATAACCCAGCTCCCAAAGGACACATCCACGCTCAGTCCCATAGGGACCTGTTCCCTATGCTTCCAGGATACACTGTCTGGCTCCTCCAGAGCCAAGGGGTTAATTTACAAAAGGAAAGGGGGCTGAAAGGAAGTCACCTTGAATACAGACAATCAGTGGTGTTCTCCCTGCTTTCTACAGGTGTCATCATGTTCATGTGTTGAATACAAGTCAAATTATATAAACTAAGAAGCTACTTATTTATTTACTTACGTATATATTGGGAGACAGGATCTTATTATACAGTCTAACCTTGCCTTGAACACACACAATCTTACTACTCTTCTATACCCTGTATACTGAAAATAGTACTGTTCCATCAAGATGGTTTGTAAATTGTCTTAAAGCAAGTGGCCAACTAATCATCACATCACTAAACTCCAGAACTAAATCATCCGGAGACCCTCAGGATGGAAGAACTGGGTACCCTTTCCTAGCTTCGGCCTCATCAAACCCTAGCCCCACCCAAGCTCCTTGGGGCTCACTACCACCCAGACTTCCTTCGGGCTCAGTACCCCTCTTGTCTTTATTCTTTTACCTTTGAAGTTTGTAGCCCGCAACTTTCTTCTCCTTATAGTTTCTTTCTGTACTTGCAAAAGTTTGTGGAATCTTCATGACACCTTTGCTTCTTTCATCTCTAAGGGGAAATTGCCAGCATTTCACTGTTAAGAAGGATCTGTAAGTACTTTGTCTTTAAGTCATGCGTGGGTTTTGGGTTTATCTAAACATTTGTGTGCTGATGACAAATAATCTATGAGTGTTTTTCTTGCCTGTGCTGATGTGGTGAGGGTGTGGACTGGTTAGAAAGCATTGAGCTGCCTTGTGTTTGTAGAGCACACCCCCAGCCTTTCAATCCTGCAGAACTGTTGAGCTTCTGTCGCCTCATTACCTTTTGTGACTTCTTCATTGAGTTTGGTGTCATTGTTGTGCTACTTGCAGAGTCCTCTCTTCATTTGTTCTCTGCAGCTTGGTTTGAACAAATCAGGTGAAGTTTACTGGTAGAGCTTCTGTGCCTAGGAAGGGCTTTATCCTCAGGAAGACTTTAATGGTTTAATTTTCAATTCTGATAGGGCTGGTTGGATTCTTTGCTTCTCACCTTAGTTTTGGCAATTGTGTTTTGAAGCCCCCCATAGAGCATCAGATAATACCATTTGTGTCTGTGTTTTGACCTGTGTCTGGACATATAGTGATATCCTGTTTGTACTCTAACAAATAAAGCTTGCCTGAAGATCAGAGGGTTGAGCTAGCCACTAGTTAACCATAGAGGTCTGGAGGTCTGTACAAACAGACAGGAAGTGATATGACTGGACAGAGAGGGGAAGTGATAAGGCAGGAGGAGACAGGAGCTCGGTCTTTACCTCTTTAGTGAGGTAAAGATGGCTGTGATCCTGCAGCGTTTTCCCCTATATCTGACTCCAGGTTTTTATTGTTAAGACCTATTAGAACTCATGCTACATGGACATATGTGGTTAGTAAAACACCGGGACTAGGAGCGGAAGTTTAGGAAGATGTGCCTCATCTGTCAGTTTCTTAACATGAGAAGAAAAGCTGATTTGCCCTTGGGAAGAATGACAGGTTGATAAGGCATTTGAAACGGACTTTTGCAGTTCCCTATAGATCCTTGATTTCACTAATCTCTTTTGAGATATGAGTTTGGGCTTCTCTTGTCATCTTTTTTTGGCTGTAAATAGACAGATGTGTGAATGGATAGGTAAACAGAAAGACACTAATGCCTCCTGAGGGCAGTAATGTTATTGTTTGATCCTGCAGGCACTTGTTTGCATTGGCCTCTTCTGCCAGTAGATTTGATCTTTATCCTCCCAGCATCTTTGACCCTCTACTTGGTAGTGCCCCACATGCTTAAAGTATGACTCTTGGGATTTTCCTTCTGCTGGTGGTGAATCCTCTCAGTTCTTTTGTGTTTGGAAATATCTTCTTCTCACTTTGCTCCTTGCAGGTGTGAGTCCCTGGTGTGAAATTCTAAACGATAACTCCCTCTTTCATGTCTCAACTTCTGCCAAGCCATCCCCAGAGTGATAACCTTGGGTTTGTCTATTGATGAGTTTTAAGATTTCTGGCTCTTCTTCCTCAGATCGCGCAGGTCTTTTCTGTGTTCCACTCACCTCCCAGACTTCTGAGCCATCTCTTGATCACAGTGTCTTGATCACAGGAAGCAGGTATTTTATGGACGTTGCCTGGCAGGATTCCCTTCCCTTTACCTCCCACTGCTTAGTTCTCTGGTGCACCATCTCAGAGCAGTGGCTGCTTTTCCAAGGTCACCCCTTTTGGTGGGCTCCAGACTTAAACTTGTGTCTCTCCTGTCGCACAAAGAAGCAAAAACACACCTTCTTGAGTACCTCTGTGGGTGAAGCAACAGTGTCCCCAACAGTCTTGCTCATTCTTCTAGTTTCCTGGCCTCTCCCTAATCTTGGCCTTGTAACCATTCGTCTTATTTCTCTGATGCTTGCTAAAATAGCTTTTTATTTTCTCCGTGAGATTTTTAGATGCAATCTACAGAAAGACTACTAGTCTACCATTACCTATGGCAGGAATCTGCACTTGTGTTTCTTTAAATTATTTAAATGGATAATATCCTCCTTTTCCAGTATCCAGATTTTAACTTAGACTGCTGAAGTTTCATATGAGGGATTTCAATTATCTATTGCTCAAATTTCCATACCCTTTGGTGCTAATTGAAACTTAAGCTGTGTTGCACTGCATGGATAACCAAATGCAATCTACTGGGACTGAGTCATGTGAGAAATCTGGCAATTCCTTCTCATTCAAAAGCCAAGGAGGAAAAAGTCCCTAGTTCAATGATACAGAGAAGCACCAAGCCCAGGTTCTAGCCCTGTGGCTGCTCATTAAATGCAGTTGTTTGTATCTGATATAGAGATCTAAGTACAGTGTCTCCTAAGGGTGTCCGACTTAATTGAGCAGAGCTGGATACAGCAAAGAGAAATTTCAGCTACCCCAATACTCTGAGTGAATGCATTATGGATCACAATGAGAAACCCGCACTCACACCACGAGGGTCTGGGGGGGGTGCTAGGCATGGTCATCATCTTTAGAGGTAGAGCCAGTGTGTTCTCTAGACTGTTGCCCCGGAAGGAGTAGACTGCTGCAGGTGAGGGGAGACTATTCCTAGAAGATCTAAGGCCTTGAGCTTCCAGTTCCTCCCCGGAAATCACACAGAGCTGACCAGAGTAGGACGTTGACTTGAGATGGCACATTTTATGTGGTAGGAAATTGACTGACTAAAAGCTAAGAAGACAAGGTGGGGCCTGAGGGCCCTACAGACAAACCATAATTGTCCCTAACGGTCACAGCATTTAAAGCCAGGAAGAATTCCACTGCAAGCGCATCGTCAAGAATCAATGGAACAGAGTTTTCTACAATTGACTTAGCCAGGTATTCTTTTTCACAAGTGAAAGGGCAGAGCCTGGGCTCCGTGTAGACTAAAGCACATCTGGACTTGCTGGAGATGGATGCTGAGAGAGCGTCACTCGTACTATTAGTGCCTCACCTCTCTCCATGGTGCTCCGTTGACTACTGTGATTATTTACCTTGGACTCCCTCAAACATCTAAACAAAAACTGACAGAATGTTTTCAGAAATCTTCACCTATCTGCCTTTCTCTTAGAAAGACAAAGAAGCACATAAACACCTCCTTAAATCCAGGCACAAAGACAGGTTTAAAATATTTATTATTTTTTATTGTTCAATATTGTGGCTTAGAACGTGTGAATCACAGAAACCTGGAGACTATGTACTCCACACACTGGATAGTGTACATAACAGCTACAGATCTTAGGTGGCAATGCCCTTTGCACCCCACCTTCTTCTTCTTCTGACCTCAAGTTTATTACTCTCGGTGTCACGAGATTTGGAGTAAATTGGATCCTATGGCTGAATGCACCCCATAAGGACTAGCTGATTTCATCAGCTCACGCTTTAATTTTGCACCTGAGAGCCACAGCCATCCAGGCAGGAAGTTGGGCGTTGCCTTCTGAAAGCTGGGAGACTGCTGTCCTGGGAAGAGAAAGTGTCTCTGCTCTCAGAGAGTTGGGGAACAGCAGACAGGGCAGTATTGGAAGACTGCTGGTGAGGACAGAGTGGGTAGAAAGACTGGGTTACCTCAGCCTCCTCAGGCAAGTGACACAAAAGTCAAGGTGACAGTGAGGGAACCACAACGCCCTCTAAACACAGGCAGACTCAAGAACAGCACTGGTTATTCAGGCAGGGAAATTGAAGAGCCTGACTGAGGGGACAGTGTGTCAGGCGGACATGTCGTACTTGCATTCAGTTCAACAGGCATCAACTGTGAGCTCTCTCCTCCCTCCCCCCACTCTCTGCTTTTCTTCCTTCCACTATCTCCCCAACCCCCATCTCTATCTCTGTTTCCATATGAATATTTAATATGCTGTTTGTAGCATCTAAGAGTCATTTTGCAACCTCTGAATTTAAACAATTCCACATAAATATTAATGACCTGATACAGCCAAGGCAGATCAGATTTCTGCTTTCCACCTCCTCCCGTGGAATCTATGCTGTAGATGAGTCACTGATTTTTTTTAACTTGTTTGGATAAATAAGTGAACAAATCCTGTCTGTTTTTCCCTGTGGAATGTTGAATGGATTTTTCAGTTGTAGCAGAGTTTTGTCTGGATAATTAGTGTTGATTTTGTGATTAGTAGTGCATAGTAGAGAACGAGTATGTGCTGACTGTTGAAAGCAGGGTTGGTGCTCTGTGGACATTTTGGCACCCAGATTTGAAATCTCAATGCGTTACACTGTGTGTTCTTCTGTCTAGGCTTAGGGCTTGCTCTGAGTGCTTTTCCAACGTGTGATGCGTTTTGGTAAATGGTGTCACTTTCATTCAGGAATGTTCTGATTGGTCACAGCCTCCCCATAGCATCTTCACAAGTATCTCTTGCATAGCACAATGGACTCCCATGCCAACATCCAATGGACTAGGTCTGGTTTCAAGGTTCTGTATCCAGGGACATGACTGTGATGCTGGGATCAGTGGGAAGATATTCTTGCCTTCTAAGTTGGTGTGGTCACCAGGAAAAGCCTATCTTGCTACAGGCTATGGCTCACGAACTGGGTTTTATGGAAACCATTTTGTCATGAAATTTCAATCTTAAGTTATGCTAACCAATTAATATTTTCTCCAGCAGGTAAACCCACACAAATAATGCAGAAGCAATATAAAACACTAGCAATGTTTTCATCTAAATCCAACCCCAAGAGAGAGGACCTGTCTCCCACCCTAGGATGCACTTGGGTTCACAAACTCAGGAAAGAGGCCCAAACACAGTTGGCAGGAAGTCACAGGGACTCAAGCATGCCTTTATAAGTGAGCTGCTGATTAAGAGGCCATGAAAATCACTTTTCCTTGTGGAAAGGAAAGTTTTCAGGCATGTATGAGGCTGTAGATTCTGATAGATGTCTCTCAGTGGACAGGTGACGGTTAGGAGAGACCAGGATGAAAAGCAACACAGTTAGGATGCAAAGATTGTCAGCCATGGTGATAATACAAATCCTGTTCTCTTAACTACCCCCAAATCTGTGAATTGAAGCTAAGATTAGGGCTGGGGAAATGGCTCAATCAGGCAAGTGCTTGCAAACTTGAGAACCTGAGTTTGAATCCCCAACACCCACATAAAAAGCCAGGTAAAGCGTGAAAGTCTAGGTTACACACATGCATGCTGACACACAGACGTATGTAAACATACCATATCCATTCACACATGCATGCCCACACATACCCACACATACACATGCATATGCATGCCTGAACATGCACACACAAGCTGTAATCACATCCTTCTTGACAATTATGTTCTTACACACAATTTTGTTGCCCATTATTGGGGTAAGGTTTAAGTGTTTCCAGATTATTGGCCTCTTATTCAAGGAAATTAATTAACGTTGCATATCTTGGGCCTGATCGCAGTAAGCTTGCAAAATGTTCTGCACTCATTTGGAAGTCTCACACCGAGTATGAAAAATGAAAAAGATCTTCTAAAAGGTGAATCTTCATCCACCTGTCCCCTTTCTATGTACCAATTCAGATGGCACGGCCGTGGACAATGGGGGCACATTCACCATGGACCACTTTACTCACTGACGTCACACACAAGGGAGCCAAGCAGCAATCCGCTAAGCCTTGTGTCATATCTCTAACTCTGAATTCATACGTGTGTCCTTGAGTCACATACATCTCCACATAGTTTGCTCAGATTCATGCACTACCTGACTGCCCTGGACCTTCAGTTGTTTTTCTAAGACAATTGGAAAGTTAACTTGTGATCAATTCGCTAGAGTAGGGTGTGATCTGTTATGAATGAATGCTGAGGCATGAGAGAGAGTAGCCTGCAATCAGCTGGTCAGCTGATGGCGGGAGAGGAGGAAGGAAATCTTGTGCTGTATTTCCTTGGGTATTCGTAAGTGTCTGTACCCAAAGCCTGTGTCCCCGCCCTGGGAGGAGAGGATGAGCTACAGGAAGGCAGGCTGCTTTAGACGCCTTGCCTCCTGAGATGAGATGAGAAAAGGTCCTCATCTTCCTCAGATGCCTCCTGGCCCTACACTTGCAGGCATGGGTAGGGCTGGCATCTTTCCAAGCCAGGGCTGTTTATGCCTATATGGCATAGGTGTGGTTCCCAATGGGCCATATGAAATCCGTTCACTTCCTCAAAGCCAGCGGCTCTCAAGCTATTCTCTAGGTGAGTTTCCATCTGTTAATGGAACTGATGTTTGTCTACAGATAAAACTCTGTAGTGCTACACCTGTCATCATCCTCAATCCAGTCCCTTTGAGGGACTAGGTTCTCACACCAACCTCTTGTCAGAGCCAATAAATGGTGCTCCAGCTCATAACCCTGTTTCTAGCACCCTATACCTACACTGTGTCTCCCAAAGTCAACAAGTTAACGTGCCTGGGCAGAGAGGCTAGCTTCATCCAAAAGCACATAGATGCCCCCAGCTTCCTCTGGTCTCCAGTCAGGGTTGCTTCCTAAAACCTAATGTTTTATTCCAGGCCTGGACATCCTCATGCCCCATTCCATGGACCTCAATTCCATTGGCGTACCTGCCCCAGCCCACCCCCTTTACGTACACATGCATGCTCTCTCTCTCTCTCTCTCTCTCTCTCTCTCTCTCTCTCTCTCTCTCTCTCTCTCTCTCTCTCTCTCTCTCTCTCTTTGTCTCTCCCTCCCTGCCTGCCTCCCTCCCTCCCTCTCTCTCACACGCGCACACACACGCACGCACATGCACACGCGCACACGGCTCATTCCTCTGTTCAGGAGTCCTTCCCTGCTGCCTGCCCTCCTGCCTTCACACTGAACTCATGACGGCTGTGTGGGTGCTCCGCTCACCTCTCTCTCATAGCCAGGCTGTGTTAGCTTGCCATTATTGCAACAAAAATACCTTAGGGAACAACCTGAGAAAAGAAAGTTACTGCGGTTCATGATTTCAGAGATTTTAGACAGTGGCCCATTTGTTTGTTGTTTGGGGTGAGGGGTGGGGCTTGTGGCAGCTCTGTGTATTTGTTTCCTCCTATGTTAAAATGTTTAAACTTCTTAAGACAGGACGTGAAAGGGGGCAGTAAAGTAACAGGATGTTCTAAGGGGAAGTGAGACACTCCATCCTGCAGGGAAGCTCATTAAGACAGGAAGCAAACAATTCAAGACAGCTTCAGAAAGTCCCTGAATCTGACCAGATTCTCCAGGCTTCTCCTTGTTGAAGAGCAAACAGTAAAGGCAGCTGGGAGTCATTCTGAGACAAGCAGAGAGCTTAGCAGTGGTTCTGCCCCAGCATCCTGGAAGGAGCAGACATCAGCCCAACTGCCTATAGGAAATAAAGAGGGGCCAAGCTTCTCTAAAGAGGAGCAGACCAGTCAAGCCACTGAAAAGGACACTCCCTAACATTCTCCAACCCACTGAGCTGCCTGCAGGCTTGCATTGTGCTCCAGATTTCCAACTCTTGTGATCTGTCTCCCATGCTGGGGTGGGCTTTGGTGGTACATGTATTTCTGCTCCTGTAAGTAACCCCTCACCCACATTCCTATAAGTAATCCCAGGAAAACTCAATTGCTTCACCAAGTTGGACTGATGGTATTCATGTTTTGGTCTGATCTCAGTTTCCTGTCAAGCATGAAGTATTTGTCCTCATCTCCCCAGGAATCATGTCACACGAGAGTAGGACCACATGTCATGATGGGATAATTCTTATCTCATAACTAGCATGCAAAAGACATGGAAAGAGGAAGGTACTGGGGTCCCCTACCTCCTTCGGGGATATACCCCCAGGCCTCACCTCTTAAAGTTTGTAGCACTTCCGGAGCACCAATGAGGATGGAGACCTTACCACCTGAGTCTTTGGGGGACAAGAATTCAGATTACGGTACAGGCCATCTTCCCTTGAGGTTCCATAAGGGAACTCTGCCTTGTTCCTCTCAAAGTGTCAGCTTCATTATGGGGAGCAGCTGTGGTCTCTGGAATCATAAAGTTTCCCACCAAGCCCATCTTCCTGACAGCATCAGACATGATCCCGGAGGTTGAACATCCCTGCAATTCAGGTGTTCTGGGACAAAGCACACATTTCACACAGCCATTGCTTCTGACTTGAAGTTGCATGTAGTACCAAAGTGTTCTTCCTGTGTCCTGTTCATCCCACAACTGCCAACAGCAACATAACCACTTCGTGGCAAAGCAAGAAAATGACATCCTGGAGAACAAGACTTAACGTATCCCAAATTCTACAGACCCACACTTAGTTAAATGTAGACATTTTGCCTTATCTCCATACTTCCATTAGTAGCTTTCATGAGAATGGTCAGTCTATTTAACCCCTCCCCCATACTCACATCCACAAAACAAATATATCTAATAATTTATTAAAGTGCCCTTTAGATCCAAATTCTAATTATCCTCTGCCCACTACATAAATGCCACAGTATGAATAGAGTTTTTAAAAAGTATTAAAACTCTTTGGTATTTTTTAATCCCAACTACAGGGACATGAAGACCACACAGCAGTCTACATATTTCACAACAAAAAAATCCCCTTTTTCAGTAGATGGAAGTATGCTGATATGAGTTGAAAGGGGGATCATGTCTTCAATTTTCAGAAAGGACTTCTCAATGTGGTAATGTCCATTTGAGAATATTGTGATGGTCCCTGTCCACACAGACATGCAAGCCACCCTGTTTTGAAGCAGGGGAGGAAATAGTCACACCCTCTTTATCCATGGCATACAGCACCCCAAGCCCAAGGATGAACAGCAACAAACTTTGGCAGCAAGACTCAAAGCAGACTTGGCACAACCTTTCATTAACCTGGGGAAGGATTAATTTTATTCCTCAGTAACTAAACAAAATTGGAAAGCTAGGGGACGGCCTTCAGCAGAATCACCTTAGATACATTTCTAAATATAGCTTAGCTTAGCTTAGAAATATCCCTCTCAAATTCAGAAAGGTAATTGTTCTTCATTATAAGCAGCAAGTGGGGTTCAGCTATCAGCAATCTTAAGGTCTGAGGAAGGCCCTGATCTAGACAGCACAGCGGACACTCAGGGACTTTAATATATCATGTGGGTACTGAGTGTGTGCCTTGGCTGTAGCCTGCTCCTCCCCTGAACACTTAAGGTAGCAAGCACCACATTGATCTATAGTTCAGATGTCTCTCTTCACAACTGAGATGAGAAAGGGAAAGTTCTTTACAAAAGAACTGAGTCTCAGGGAGAGAGGACAAGATGCAAAGTCAGGGCAGAGAACTGGCTGCAAAGCTAACAGTCATGCTATCTTGCTAAATTCCCCACCTCAAAGTCAGTCAGACTTCCAGTGTGACAGACAGGTACTTGGGTTGGGATTCCAGGAACCACCCTGGTGACATCTGCTCTAGCTGAAACTAGGCCAGTTACTCAGCTTCCTCAGTCTCCATGAGGAGACAAGACCAAGTGGGGCTGACATTGCCCCACAGTGTGCAGTGAGATCAGTGAAGTGCTGTCCGTTAGAGGGACCTTGTTCCCAATGCACAGCTTCTGTCTGGTGCCACCCGTCTCTGTTGAAACAAAGGGGAAATCATCCTTACTTGATCAGGTTTCTGTTTTTGTTACTATTGTCGCCAGTCTCCACCAAACAAAGCTGTGTCCTCTAACAGACCCCCAGGAGAGAATCCTAATTTGGCCTTGTCATTATCTGACCCACAGCATCTAGCCAACAGCCTGTATCCCTTGCATCCACCCCGCCTCCCCCGCCCTTACCCCCACCCCCACGGCAACTCTGGGCCTCAATAAGACATTCATCTCCCTTCACTCTCCTTCTGAAGCAGTGCCAGTAGCAGGGGCCTAAACGAACACGAGCCCCCTCCAGACTAAGGAATTTCCCTGCCTGTTTAATCCTGCAGCTCAGGGACAGGGGAAAATCACCTCTTCTCTGGTTCCGGTGAAAAGACTCAGACAATTCTAGTTTCAATTGTGACCTCCAACGATTCGATTCTAGATGATAGAAGGCAGGATTTGGAGCCAGGAGAGCATGGGAAAGAAGCCTGCAAGGGGAAGGCAATATACCATACTAACCTTCTGCCTCAGGGTAGGACAGACGGCTGAATGCACATGCCAGGGCATGATAATCAGGAAGGACACACCAGCCATCAGTGGAGCTGTTTCACATGCTTACATACTATAAGGCCTTTTAGCATTTCTGCACTGTAGTATGCAACTTGGTAAAGGACTATAAAATTTCGCCTTTTGCGTCTTTCATTTGTTTGGATGGGAAGCAGGGCAGCAACCAATAAAAATGAAAAGAAAGAATAAAGAGCCGAGTCCATGGTTAAGAGCACTTGTTACTCTGGCAGAGCTAGGTCTGATTCCCAGAACCCTCATGGCAGCTCGCAGCCATCTCTAACACCAGTTCCAGGGGATCCCTTATGGCCTCTATGGGCCTTGCACATCCGTAGTGTGCATACACGCAGACACTCATATAAGTTAAATGAAAATAGTAAAACCTTGAAATCACAAGGAAACAGCTCGTTAAAAGTCATTTATTTTGTTTCCAAATTTTCTGCTCATATTAGTTGGAAAGACAATTTCAGGAAGCCAATTAGAAGAATTTTATGTAATCAGGAAATATACTCTGATACCAGAAGCTAAGACTAGAAGAATTTTGTCAGAAGATATAAACGAAGGGCAGTTATACAGGAGAAATGGGTTCCAGCTCCCAAGCTCTTGAAAACTGCTTGTAACATAAATTTGACTAAAGCCTTAATCATTGACACCTTGCTGTCCAAGTAAAAGTCCTGATTTGCCTGTGTAGATCTTAAGGTATATTTAGAATATTTATCATGTGTAAATTAATGTAATTGGTGAGTTGGGGAATTAAGTGAAGCGAGTTTAATAACACCTCCTAGTTGGGATCAAGTGTGGGGAAAAGTCCTGAATTGTCAAATATTTTTGTATAACATTATTGCTTTCAAGTACTTCTACTCCTCTGCAATTAACTAACTTATATGTCAAGGGCTTCTTTGAGAGACCTGCTTTAATAACTGAAAACCTCAAGTTGAAAGGAATAACTGATTTATGCATACTTATCAAAATCCTTAAAGCTTTTCGTACCTGAAGAAGCTTAGGCACTTTCCTTGCTAGGATTTGAACCTCCCTGTAATTGATCTTCATGGCTGTGTTACATCACCATGACCTGCCTCGCCAATGTGATGTACTTAGAAGTGTTTGCCTCACTCAAACTGCCTGATGAACCCAGAAGGAGCATTAATCTAATAGCACAAATTAAACAGAGTTAGAAGGGCCTGAAGCCACAGGGCAGTGAGGTGTGATCTGGTGTCAGCCCACATGCTGGGTTTGAATGTGAAATGTCCCTTTCATGTGTTTGAACACTTGGTTTCCAGGTACAGATGCTCTTTATGAAGGTTGTAGAGCATTTAGGAAAGAGAGGATTTCTCTAGAGAAAGTATATGATGTGATATGGGCCGGTGAAGGGAGCTGGAGGTTTTCAGGCCAAGCCCTACTCTCTGCCTACTCTATGCTTCTGGTACTACAAACAAATCAAATATGACAAGCTGCCTGACACCCTAACTCTGCGCTTTCCTGGCCGCAGTTGACTGTGCGCTTTTTAAACAGTGAGATGAAATAGAACCCCATTCCCTTAAGTAAGCATTGTCGGGTACTTTGTGTCAGCAATGACATAAGTACCACTCCAGAGCTTTTACCTGAGATTCTGCCCTGTCCTCCAGTCCTTTGCTCTCACTTCCTATCCCTCTTCACTGCCCCTTCCTCTCAGGCATCTCTCTCTCTTTTTTCTTTCATGTGCCTTCTTTCTTTCCCTCAATATATGTTTTTATTTACATTAGAAGCATGAATGCTTCACATATCAATCCCAGCTCCCTCTCCCACCCCTCCTCCCTTGTTCCTCCACCAGCTCCCCAAGCCCCCCACCCCATCCCCACATCATTCCCCAGGGAGGGTGAGGCCCTCCTTGGGGGGGATCTCCAAAGCCTGTCATTTCATCCAGTGCAAGACCTAGACCCTTCTCCTTGTGTCCAGGCTGAGAGAGCATCCCTCTATTTGGGATGGGCTCCCAAAGCTCATTCATACACCATGGTAAACACTGATCTACTACCCAAGGCCCCAATGATTTCTGTGGCCTCCTCCCTGGCACTACATTCATGGAGTCTGGATCAATCCCCTGTTGGCCTCTCATCCATCAGTCTAGGATTCAAGAGCTCCCCTTTATCCGGTCAGCTGACTTTGTAGGTTTCACTATCATGGTCTTGACCCCTTTACTCATCACTCCTCCATCTCATCACTAGATTCCAGGAGTTCATTTCAGTGTTTATCTGTGGGTATCTGTCTCTGCTTCCATCAGTCACTGGATGAAGGCTCTAGGATGGCATATAAGGTAGTCATCAACCTTATTATCAAGGAGGGGCTATTAATGTAGTCTCTCCACTATTGCTTAGTTTGCCAGTTGGTGTTATCCTTGTAGATCTCTGAAGATCTCACTAGTGTCAGCTCTCTCCTCAAGCCTATAATGACTTCATCTATTATGTTATCTCTCATCCTGCTCTCCTCTATTCTTACCTCGACTCAACCTTTCTGCTCCCCCATGCCTTCTTCTCCCCTCCTCTTATCCCCCTCTCTTTTTCCTGGTTCCCTCTCCCCTCCCCGATGTTCCCAATCTGCTCAGGAGATCTTGCCTCATTCCACTTCTCTGGAGTATCATGCATCTCTCTTGGGAACCTCCCTGTTTCCCAGACTCATTGGCACTGGAATTGTAGGCTGACACTCCCCTGATCTATATCTAAAATCCATACATGAATGAGTACATACCATGTTTGTCCTTTTGTGTCTGGGTTATCTCACTCAGGATGGTTTCCTCTAGTGCCGTCCATTTGCCTGCAAATGTCAAGATTCCATTGTTTTTTTTCTGCTGAGTAGTACTCCATTGTGTAAATGTATCACATTTTCTCTATCCACTCTTCAGTTGTGAGGCATCTAGATTGCTTCCAGGATCTAGCTATTACGTATAGTGCTGCTATGAACATAGTGGAACAGAAATCCTTGTTGTGTGAAGGGGCATCTTTTGGGTATATGCTCTCAGGCATCTCTTTTCCTACATCTTCTCAGGTACCCTGGGCTGTGCACCCCTCCTTAGATTTGAGTCAGTTCTTCATTTTCTAAACTATTGATGTCAGCCTCCCAGCACTTGTCTAAGCCAGATGCTTCAGGTTTACAGGTTATCCAGAGGAGATTCAGCCAACCAGATGATGGGGAGAAGAGAGGCAGCACCACCACTGAGCAGCCTCCTCCCTGTCACCATCTCCCACTGTAGAGCTGGTAACCTAATGAGCTGCCTCCAGATCAGGCTCCTCATCCTGCCAGTGGGTCCATCATCTCCTGCTTGCCCTTTTGCCTTATCCTGTCCCTCGTCTCATCATCTTTTAAACCTTTAAACTTGTCAGATCTCTGCTAGCATGAAGATAAGACCCTGGATCTTCCTTTACCCTCATGGAACTGAGAGGAGCCTCTTGGCCCGAAACAGAGGTCATCCCTTGACCTGCTAAAAGCAAAGCACATATTTCTGATAAATTTGTGCCTTTTCTAGGATGGCCTTCCTTTATTTCTCTATTCAAGTTATCTGAGGAAGCCAAGAGATAACAGATGCTTGAAGTTCATAGAGGCCATAGGTGCAGTCTTCCCAATCATAGTGCCTTCATATTAGTTGGGATTCTTTAGAGTAACAGAACTTACAAAATGGATGGATGGATGGATGGATGGATGGATGGATGGATGGATGGATGATGGGGAAGTCCTGTGTATATGTCAATAAAGCACTGTTGGCCAATAGGGAAGCAAGATAGGTGGGACTAGGAGTTGAGGAGGATTCTGGGAAAGAGAGACATGGCAGAGACAATGTAACCCACCAGAGAAGTAAGATGTCCAGACCCTTTTCTCCAGTAAGAGAAGTACTTAGATTAGCAATTATGGGTTAGCCAGTAAGAAACAAGAAAATGGCCAACAGCTTCATAATTAATATAGCCTCCTGTGTGTTATTTGGGGACTGCAACTGTGGCAGAGCCCAAGCTGCTGGTGGGGAAAAATCAAAGTGGCTGGCAGAGGAAAACTACACGTTACAGATGGCTAGAGGATAGATGGATGGATGGATGGATGGATGGATGATAGATAGATAGATAGATAGATAGATAGATACATACATACATACACACATACATACATAAATACATGCATGCATCATAGAGGGTATTTATTAGAATGATTTACAAGCTGTAGTGCAGCTAATCCAACAATGGCTGCCTATGAATGGAAGGTCCAAGAATCCAGTAGTTGTTCAGTCCACGAAGGTGGATGTTTCAGCTGGTCTTCAGTATATGCTAGGATCCTGAAGAAATAGACTCTAATGCCAATTAAGGAATGGACTTGCTAGTGAGGCAAAAGCAATCAGGCAAAGAACAAAACCCTCCTTTCTCTATGTCCTTGTGTAAACTTCCATCAGAAGGCCTGGCCCAGATTAGATGTGGGTCTTCTCATCTCTAAGGATCTGAATTAAAGGTGTGTCTTCCCACTTCAAAGATCCAGGTTAGAAGTAGATCTTCCCACTTCAAATTAAGCAAAAATCCCTCATAGGTGTGCCCCTCCATTTTTTGATTTAGTTAATTCCAGATGTAGTCAAGTTGACAACCAAGAATAGCCATCACACTTTCTTTGGCAGGACAGCAGAACTAGCGTCTTAGAAATGGGATATTTATTGGGGTCATGGATTCAGCTTTGAACTAATTGCCTCCTTCTTCAAAATACTCCAAGCCTAGGAGAAGACATATGTGACTCCCAAGATAGAGGGACTAAAGGACACTTCAGAATGGTGGGCCTGGAAAATGCCCAATGATGGAGGGCCTGAAGGATGTCCAGGGAAGTGCCCCAGGATGTTGAACCTGAGAAGTATCCCAGAAAGAAAGACCTGGGAGTTGCCCCCATGATATAGTACCGAGGGGATAGTCCAGATGGAGGATCTAGGCAGTGCCTGAGGATGACAGGTGTGAGAGGTGACTCAGGATGGCAGATCTGAGAGACACATGTGATGAAGGACATGAGTTATACTTCAAGATTGTAAGCCTGATAAGTGCTTGATGATGGAGGTCCTAAGAAACTCCCAGGATGGTGGGATTAAGGTATGGAGGGATGCCCTAGGATGGAGAGCCCAAAAAATTTTCCCAGACAGAAACTCACAATGGCGGACCTAAGGTTCTGAGGTGATCTTCCTCCAAAATGGAGCACTAGAAGAGTTCTCATGACAGTATGCCTGCAGTACTTGGGTATCAAGGCTATATAGGATAGTAGATTTCAATACTGTGGCCTCCTCATACTGCTCTCTCCTGTGGTTGATGGTGGACTCACACACTGCTCTTCTGGTTTGTTCTTCAGCCAACTTACAAAGCTCCCAAAAGAAGAAAGCAGCATGTCTGAGGTGCTTTCAGTGCCTTCATATGTTATTCTCATCTTTTGAAGCTAAAAGAAGGATGTTTTGTATTGAATGACTCCCCACAGGGCACAGCGCTAATGCCCTCCGCATAATCATACTAATGCCATGTTTTACACACCAGAAATAGCCACTGTGACCTTTTGTTCTTACTGGTACAGTCTTGCATTTTCTGTCTCACTCATCTTACCTTGGTGACAGCAGCTGCCTCTCCTCTTCCTCTGTTTCTTTCTGCTTTCCTCCTCCCTCTCCTTGTTTCTCTCCTCCTGGTCTTTTTTCTTATGCTATTTCAGTTTTTTTTTAACTCCCATAACTATGTTTCCAGGCCATCTTCTATGATGAGTTTCTCAATTGCAGCAACAACAAGAAAGCAAACGAGAAATGTCATCAGATATGTGAAGGAATGAAAACAACTTGCTTCCCCCCAGCTGTGCCACTGTGAACTCTCAGATTCTTTGATGAGGAGATGGAGGTCTGGGGAACCAGTGGGAGGTGAGATTATCCCCAGATCCAGATGGCAGGGCTGAGGTTCTTTAGCTTGAAGCCTAACCTGCTGAAAAGCTTAGGGTAACCCTGTGGTATTGGGCTCATCTGCTTTAGTAGTAGAAAAAGGAGTCTGGATCCACTCTGGTCATGTGACCATTCTTAACCTTAAAGGTCTCGGGGATTCTGTCATCAGACTGTGAAAGAAAGAAAGATCTGGCCAGTGCTGGGGTCATGTGTCTGTGTGAAACAAACAATCCATACTGCACAGTGACTCAGCTGTCACTACTGTCATAGTTTAGTTTCTTCTTTCTAAGCGGCTCTCAGACATGGAGCAGCAAGTCACTTGAAGGGAACTAAGAAAGTCCCTGTCAGTTCACCAGTGTTTAAGAGGCCATAAGAGAAACAGGACACAAGAGGGATGCTCGTACTAGACTCAAGTAGAACTTGGCTAGGGGGACAGTGCACCTGTCAGCATGAGTTGTCAACCACAAAATTTCATTTCTTCCAAGGATTCTGCTTATTACAAGGAGAAAAGAGTCATGGAGCAGTGAGGCTTCCAAAGTGGTAGCCAGACAATGCAAAGCAAGGCAGAGGGGCCCCATGGAGCCCATCTTCCCTCCATATCTCCCCACACACACAGAGACACACTTGTTCTTAGATGATTCCCATGAAACAGAGTCTAACATGATACCAACAAGATCAAGCATTTGGTGCACCCCACCCATGTGCATACATATAACTTAAGGACCTAACCCAATATTGTGCATATGCCATTCTTTGTTCTTGGAGTTCCCAACCTCCAGAAATGAGACCCAGAACTACTTCCCTTAATAAGTTGCCTGCTCTCATCTATGTTGATACAACAGAACATGGGCTACAGTGATAGTGTGTCGCACCTGTTGTGCGGCCTGTACCCGAGAATGTAGCGAGGTGGTCGGGATAGATGACACAGAGACCGGTCGGTTGCTTTAAGAAAACTTTATGCTTCCCAAGTCAGCTTAGGAGGAGATTCCAAGTCCACTTAGGAGAGCTCTCAGGAGGAGTCTCAGGCGAAATCTCTGGAGAAGTCTCTGGCGAAATCTCTGGAGAAGTCTCTCCAAGAAAAAGGAGCTTCCCTTTTTAAGGACTTTTGCCATCCATTTACATACCATTTTTTCCACTTCTCACCCTCCTGGCTGGTGGTTTAATCTCCGGCCCCAGAATCGGGGAGACACCACAGGGGGCAGGAAGAGGCATCTAGCCGTAGGAGGTGTGAAAGGCATGGTATTTCAGTGAGCCAGCCCTTATCTGAGCCCTATCAAGCTTTAAAGCACTGAATTGTTTTCAGTAAACATTACACAGATGCCTGCTCCCAGGCCGAAGGGGAAGTGGGTTTCTGCTCAAGGTCTGGTGTCCCCACAATAGTGTAGCCTTTACTAATGATACTACTTTATTCTTTGAAGCTCTACTGATAAAAGAGAAGTTATTTCCTCACTAATGATGAGGGCATGCAGTATCCAGACCCCCCATGGTATGACCCAACTGAACAATCTGGTGTAAAATCAAAGCTCAGTATTTTCCAGTTGAAAGCATCAAAGAAACTGATGGTAGTTAATCTTGGTTGTCAAATTGATTGGCTAAAAGATGCCCAGAAGATTGGTAAAGAATGCTTCTGAGTGGGCCTGTCAGTTCTTTCCAGTAGTCTTTGATCTAATGAATGGATTAGCTCCTTGATAGATTCATAATATAATGGCATTGTTAGTAGGTAAGAGGTAGGCAAGACCTGAGGATTAGTTAGAGGAGGTAGCTCACTTGGGCTTAGCCTTGAGGGTTCTATCTTGGGGTCTTTGGGTGTTCTCCTTGTCTGTGCTTTCTTACCCCCATGATGCGATTTTTTTTGCGCTACCATCTCTTCCAAGACCCCATGACTCTACTCCTTTTACTTACTTTTTTCTAATTGAAAATAGGTATATTCTGGCTATAGTTTCCCCTCCTCTAGCTCCTCCCAGATGGTTCCCACCTCCCCACCTACCCAAATCCACACCCATTTTTGTTCTTTCATTAGAAAATGAACAAGCATCTAAAAATGAGAGAAAGATAAAAATATAAGGTAGAATAAAAACCAAAATATCTGAATGAGAGGAAACAACCAAACAAACAAAAAAAGCACAAGAAACACAGATAGACACAAGGATACACACATTTGCACACACATAAAGACACAAAACTGGAAACCATAATATATAAGGAAAAGACTTGTATAAAAATTTTAAATGCCCAGACAAAGCATCATGAAACCAAAAAGATTTCAAAAATACTACTGACAGAGAGAGGGGTGTGAGTCCACTGGAAAAAAACTAATTTTTCCTTTGCAAACAGTTATCAATTGGAAGCATATTGTGTATCAAATTGACAAACTTTTTGTATCTAAAGTGCTTTCAAGCATATGAATTCACAGCATTATTCCTACGCAAGTCAAAGGACATTTTCTCTCAAAGGCCATGCTTTCTACCAAGGTTCACGGAGAGGTCCACTAGCAATGGTGACATAACAAGGTGGGGTGGGTGCTAAGAAGCTTGTGAATCTTCAGTCAGCAAGGCAACCATTGCGCTAGTAATATGAAATGAGTTTATTAAATATTCATGATGTTTTAAACCTACACTAAGGTAGTATATCCCTTCAAATGCTGGTGTTCATATGCTGCTTGTACACACAGAAATGGACATTGTCTCAAGAAAAGGCACTTGAGGCATTTGCTCATCTTCAGCATCCATCTCATTTGTTAGACTAAGACCACAGTGCTGAGAAAGCTTATTATCCTCACTTTGTTATTTAAGTAAATAAGAAGTGTTGCCCTAAGTGCATGTGCTCAGGTGGCTTAATTTTCCCAGTTTAGTACCTGGTTAACATCAATTTGGTGTGCTCTGTGATAAATGGCTGTTTACAAAGTTTATCATCTCAGGTTTGCTGAGACACTCTGTTTTTAATTTGCACCTATTCACATTTTAATAACAACTTTCCTGACACTTGGTGCAAAGCCTACTTGTGAATATGCCTGAGGCATGTTACTTGGTCCTCTCTCTTCATATGTAAGATGGTCCTCGACATCTTTTTGATAAGGACAATGTCTACTCTGAAGAATGGAGAGGATGAGTATTGAACTCACATCACTTTCTGTAGTGCACTCCATGGCCACAGCACACTACAAAGAATAAAAATTGACCAAAATATCCAAGAACACCTCTCCTCCCATGCTTTACCATCATGTAAATAAACCTGCCCAATAATTATAAATTTTAGTTGAGATATTTGCATGATATATACTCTGCTTGGTGAAGAATATAACCTCAAGCCAAAAGGGAAGACACTTGGATAAGAAGGTAGATTTGGTATCTGCAAGATCCCAAAATAGTACATTTAAAAAAATCATACTGAATTCCAAGAGTCAAAATTCAAAGCTGTCATCACAACTCAAGACAAATATGACTCAGATGGAGTTTTCTGGGAATTTAAAACAATCTCAAGACAGACAAAGTCCCAACAAGACAAAGCAAGGTAGACATAAAGTCCCATCCCCTGTGGAGGTGCTATTGGCAGTTGGTAGTTGCTGGAAGAGGGACAGTTGATTTTCTTTAAGTGTGTGAGCCCTGGAAGGTTAACCACATTCCAGTGGAAGACTCCACAGCCATGAGTGTGTGGTCAGCACACATTTAACTTGACAGTTTCATTTTTTAAAAAGAGATCACAAAACTGAGTGGATAGGGAAGGGGTGGTGGATCCAGTTTGGGGCAGGAGGTAAATATGATTAAAATACATTAAATGAGATTTTCAAAATAACTAACAAAAAAACTATGAAAATAATAAACAAGGACATAGTAATCTCATGTTCTTTTGTTATTGCCTAAAAACATATAAATTAAAATGAAATAAGTATGATCAATATGTCTAAGACTCTAATAGAAAAGCTGAGTAACATACAAGGATGTGGGTGGTGTTTCTAAAGAGAATGCTAGAAATGAAAACAGTAAGAAAGCTAAGGATTCTTCTGTTGGTCTCACAAGGTGACAACAGAACTGAGGACCTTTGAATGTGAAGGCAGGCTTGAGGAATGACAAAACTAAAGCAAAGATAGCAGAGATCTGGGGACAGGAGAGCAAACACCATTGTGGGGAGCCCTGAAGGAGCATCAGAAGAGGTGCCTGAAGAAGTCAAGTTATGCATTAGAGCCATTCCATATTAGGGATAGACACAAAGCAGCCAATTGGGAAAGGTGATTGTCAGGCAGAATTAAGACAAAATCCAAAACCAAGTGAACATCAACCTCTAAAACCTATGTATTTCATGTTTGAATTGCAGGAAATTTTTAAAAAGAGAAAATTCAGAAGCAGATGTCCTCTACAGTGTTTGGGTTGGGAAACACCTTATCTAGATAGAACCAAGTTCGAAGATTTCTGCAGCTATCTTATCAGACTGCATGCAGCTAAGAAGACAGTAGAATATAATCTCTAAGAAATTAAGAGAATATACAGTTAAATTAAAAAGAGAAATTTTCCAAAATTCCCTGTTCCTCTACCTCTTTAAGCTCATGAAGTCTCAATGCTAGACAAAAAACTGCAGGCAACTAATGAATGTTGAGAGTGAGAGCTATATGATGTAGAAAGTCCCTCTTTGAAAATCTCTTCACAGGTAATTTTAGATTGTATTGAGTTGACAATTAAATTTAATCATCACAGGTAACTATTTTAATTTGAGACATTGAAAAATTTGAGATTAAAAAGGTACATAATGCTAAAGGTACACGTTTTCTAAAGCGATGTACACCAGTGCACTAACATCTCACTACAAAGAGCCACAGAT
This sequence comes from Mesocricetus auratus, assembly GCF_017639785.1. Lineage (NCBI taxonomy): Eukaryota > Metazoa > Chordata > Mammalia > Rodentia > Cricetidae > Mesocricetus > Mesocricetus auratus. The sequence continues at coordinate 115,701,920 of NW_024429189.1, forward strand.
GAGGCAGAAACTAATGGAACTGAGAAGGTGTTGATGCAAATAGAATTGGAGATCCAGCTGACAGATTGGTTAGAAAATTAGGAAAGATATAGATGACTTGACCACCACTGCCAGTCAGTTTGGCCTCATTGACAGTAAAGGAACATCCCCTGTCACAGCAGAATACACATTCTTTTCAAGTACATAGGAAGAGTGCCTAAGGTAGCCACATCTGGTGTCAAAACAATCAAAGATTTAAAAGAAAGAAAATTTGTAAAGGATGTAGTAGATGCTGAAATGTTAATGTATTATTAAAAAAATAGCAAAGCTTCTTACATGTACACAAAGCATTGATGAATATTGTCAGCCTTTGGTATTTATCATTGGAAATTAACAGCAACACTTAGATATACCATAAAACAGCTATTGAATAAAAGGATATTAATATAAAATGAAGTTCCAGAGCTTTTTCAAAGTTCTAGTAATTAAACTATAAATATAAGAACTAATTGAAAAGTTGGAAAACTACCTACAAAATAAAATGGAAGAATTACCACAAGTATACTGGGAAACTAACAACTAATAATGCAAAGGCAGTCAACTAATAAGTAGACAACCCATTTTATTATTTTTTAATTAATAACATATACAACAATTTTGGGAAAGAAAAGGGAGAAATGCAAATGCACAAAGTAAGAAATATGAAGATGATGAATAAATAGATAGTTAATATAAGAAATATAATCCTTAGGGCTAAAAAGGTGGTGGCTGTGGTTATGAGAGCTTACTGCTCTATCAGAGGACCTGACATCAGATCTCAATACCTATAGGTGTCAGTTCACAAATTTCTGAGACTCCAGTTCCAAGAGACATGATGCCCTGCCTGCCCCCATTCTGTCTCCCTGGTATATACCCCCACAATTGGCAACTCTATCCCTATAAGTAAAATATCCCAGATAAAAATTTTGAATATCTTGTGAACACAAACTCTCCAATCTCAATCACAAAGAAGCTGAATTTTCTAACCTAAGAATCATTGGTCTTCCCTCTGTCCTCCATAGTGTCATCAAGAAAATGTTAAGACCTATAGGTACCTGGGTACTTCTTCTAGCAATTTTTCTGAAATTGATCTGAGGTTCAAGTTTTAGAACATCCCTTCTGGCTGCCATACATAAATTGATCATGCATTGTTCCTATTTTGGTGTCATTTGAGCAAAAACATATTCCATCTTAGTGTATCTGGCAGTAGCCAAAGTTTCTCCATAGTCCTGGGATTGAGCCCAGTTTTGACAATCAACCAACCAGTTCTCATAAAAACAAACAAGACCCACAGTGCTCTGCCACCAAACTCCACAGGGAACACATTTATGAGCTGAGTTTGAAAACAGGGCAAAGAAGACCCCAAAGGATGAATGATTCTTCAGCCCTTCTTCACATCCTCCTTGGAGCAGATCCCCTTCTCTGTCGTGGCAGTATAAATGTGGCATCACAGCACCAGCTACTCCCCACTGTGTGGCACAAAGATTGACCCTGGACAGCAGGGTGGCTGTGAAGAATTGAAGAGCAGTCCCTCTCACTGGTGGCCAATCTGTAAATCTTTTATTCATGTCTTTGTTGCACAGCAGATGTGAAATCAGTTGGATCATTTGTACTTAACAGATTTGGATAAGAGCAGAATGGTCCCCAGCTAGGAAGGAGGAAACCCAGTGAGAGAGGCAAACACTATTAAGTTGTAAGCAGCCCACTCAGCCTGTCCCTACATAAATATTCTCCTGGATTTATTGGAGAGACAGCTTAATCAATAAAGTGTTTGAATAAGTTCAGTCCCCAGCATTCTCATAAAGGTCTGGAAGAGGTGACACATAATTATAATCCCAGCACTGAGGAAGCAAAGACAGGTGGATAGAATCCCTGCAGTTACTGGTCAGCCATCTGGTCACCCAGTGAGCCCCAGCTACCAATGAAGACCCCGTTTAAGAAAAATAAAGCAGGTGTCTCTTAAGAATGATACGTATGGTTAACCTCTGGGCACATGTATATATGCCCATGATATAACTCATCATATGTACTTGTACACACTCAAACACACACACACATACACACACACACACAAGGAGAGAGAGAGAGAGAGAGAGAGAGAGAGAGGCAGAGAGAAAGGAGAGAGAGATAGAGAGAGGGGGGGAAGAGAGAAAGAGAAAGAGAGAGAGAGTGTGTGTGTGTCACATACAATTCTTAGAAGAAACAAGACCATAATTATCTGTGGCTGCCAGCAGAAGGCAAGTAGAAAGTTCTCTGGCACTGCCAAAGCCTAGAAGTCATGTTGTTTACCCCATTCTTAGAAGAAACAGGGGTAACTATGACCTCACCCTGAAGTGATGGGCTTTCTGCAGTCTGGTGTGACAATAACCCTATAATATCAAAGAAAGGAGGGGATCCCAAGTGAATAGTACCCTGATAATTTATTGGAGGACAGAGATCTGACTGTAGGACTGTTTCCATGTGAGAATAGCCCATATTAGTACATAATGACCTGCATGCCCATGATTTTTCCAAGGGAGATACCCTAGAGCTGAAGACTCCTTCTGTTCCTCACTGAATGAGAATGCACATGTGGCTGCACACAGGCATAGGTATGGGTGTCAGAGTAATGGTTCCAGAGGAGTGTGCCCTCTGTGAAGTAGCTATCCTTGTGAAGTGTCATACATTACCCATCATCTCCATCTGTTGACCACATCCGAATGCTCTCTGCTATTGAACCTCCTGTTTCCCTTGACCTTCAGGACACAGAAATAAAATCCAATCCAGGCACAACAGAGCCTGTGGCTGAAGTTGAGCCTAGTCCATGGATGTTTGTTATCATTTAGGGAAATACAGGGTAGAAAGACAACTATTAGTCCCAGATATTTTGCATTGGCATGCATTTTGGTATATTGATACAAATTTAAAGTTATTTTTGTTACACTGTATATATGTTTCTAATCTTGTTTGGGGTATTATGTTTATGCAGCTCATTTAAAAATGCAATGTATAATTGAAAACAGGGCAAAGAAGCTCTCAGATATACAACATCTCAGGATTCTGAAGAACAGGAAGCCAGGGGTCCAGAGAGCCTGATAGCTTGTAAGGAAAAACTACCCTGTATGTTGAAGGGGGGCTTCTAGAGTACACATAGGCACATCTTGCTAGAAAGAGCCCCTGAGAGAGAATCTCATGCCCTTCACATGGATGGAAAAACCATTCTGGTGATGAGTGACAGGCCCAAATTGTGTGCACAGCAAGTCTCTGAAGGTATCTATTTGGCTTCACCTTTGCCTGAGGCATTTCTCCCCTGATCTCAGCCATAGGCCATGAGACTGTGGCCTATACGGTCACTGTAGGTTAATTTCCTGCCTGAAGTAGAAGCAGTGTAGTAGGGATGCACCTCCTGTGGAGTGATGCACAAACCCATTCAGCCCCTCTCAGAAAATTCTAGTAAAAATCAAAAATTGAGAAGAAAAATGCAAAGCCAAAAGCACGAAAAGGGTGTAGTATCTTATCGTAGTGATTCTAAAGTTTTATGCCTAATTTACTTACTATCATATCTAAGGGAAACTATAACTCACTGTATAGTCTTTAACTCCATCAAAGACCCCAGAAGTGTGTAATATTACCTAACAACAGAGGCATCTAGCTGCCAGGACAGTCACCCAAAGTTCCTCTGCAATGTTGGGGTATCCATCTTCAGCCTACAGGACTAGAATATCTGACAGACTTTTCAGTGAAGTAGGAAAATTGAAGGAATATCTTACCTTGTACTGGCAAAGTTCATCAGTCTCTTTCTTCTGTGTCCAACAGAATGTCTGGCAGACTTTTCTGTGAAGCAGGAATCTCAAAGGACTCTCCTGCCTTGTCTTGACAAAATTCAACAGTCTTTTTCCTGTGTGCTACCCTTGACACATTGAAAGCAAACGCCACATGGAATTTCTTCAATGGTCATCATCCTTTTATGAAGTAAATTGGTGCTGCCAGAAGCAAATGTATCTCCTTGTCATTAAAAACCTTAGGTTGTTAAACATCTTAAATGCCATAGTCTGTGGATCTTTGAAGTGTAGAGCTATCTATCTAAAATATACCTGTTAACCTTAAAAACAAGTTATAGACAAAAAACAAGTTATAGAATAACTATTAGCCTCATTTCTTAATTATACATTGCATTTTTAAATGAGCTGCATAAACATAATACCCCAAACAAGATTAGAAACATATATACAGTGTAACAAAAATAACTTTAAATTTGTATCAATATACCAAAATGCATGCCAATGCAAAATATCTGGGACTAATAGTTGTCTTTCTACCCTGTATTTCCCTAAATGATAACAAACATCCATTACCCACCAAATAACCAATAAGTACCCACCCCATCTCTTGGGAATGTAGGTGTCATCTTCTCTAGACTACTTCCTGTTTTCTGTAGGCAAAGGCATCTTTAGGGGTCCCTGAGAAAACAGAGGTAATGGGCAAGTCCTCAGAAGACCAGCAGTACCCTTTGCTGATATATGTCACATGCAAAGATTCAGGAGGTCTTTCCTGATCAAGCTTGATCCATATCAACCCTGAAGGAACCATAGCCTCTTTTTTCCTGTGGAAATAAAAAGCAAAACCTTATCTCCAAAGCAATGCATTTCTTGAGTTCCATTTTAAAGTTCAGGCATTCTTAAAATATCAGAGCTGGCTTGTTTCAGCAGTCTCTCTTTCTTTTCTTTTTGTAGTTATCAAAGAAATATTAATAAAGTTTATTGTATCTTCTTTAAACAATTAAAAAATTTCCTTTAAGAATAACAGTGCTTTCAAAACTATAACTCATTTTTCTTTTGCTTTATCTTATCTCCTCTCTTTCTGTGGTATAGGCTAACGCACAACCTTGACAGTTCTTTATCTTATCCCCCCACTCTTTCTCTCTGTGTGGTATAGGCTAACACACAACCTTGACAGTTCTTTACGTTCCTCCCACCTGGTCTTTTTTTTTATTTTCCAGTTTAAATTTAGATAACAAACGAGGTTGCTTCACAAGTCAGTTCCAGGTCCCTCTCCCATTCCCTCCCCTCCTCCCGTGCCCTGCCCCCAACCCCACCCCCCGTTATCCCCTCATTCCCCCAGGGAGGGTGAGGCCCTCCATGGGGGTGTCCATAGTCTGTCATTTCATATAGGGCAGGGCCTAGACCCTTCCCCAAGAGTTCAGGGTGAGAGTGCACCTCACATTGTCCTATGGGAGTCCAAAGTCCGTGTGTATACTTGGGATGGGTACTGATCTGCTGCCCAAGGCTCAATAGATTCCCTAGGCCTCCTCACTGACACCCAAATTCAGGGGGTATTGATCAGTCCCATGCTGGATTCCCAGGCTAATGCCTGGGTTTCAAGAGTTAACCTTTGTCTAGTCAGCTGTTTCTGGGGGTTAAACCAGCCCAGTCTTAATCCCTTTGATCACCAGTCCTCCCTCTCTGTTACTGGCTTTTCTTGAGTTCAGCTCAGTACTTAACCAAGGGAGTCTGCCTCTTCTTCGATCAGCCACTAAATGAAGTTTCTGTTTCCCAGACTCTCTGGCCATAGGATTGTAGGCTGGCACTCCCCAGATCTATGTCTAAAATCCATATATGAGAGAGTACATGCCATGTTTCTCTTTTTGTGACTGAGTTACCTCACTCAGGATGGTTTCTTCTAGTGTCATCCATTTGCCTGCGAATCTCATGATTCCATTATTTTTTTCTGCTGAATAGTACTCCATTGTGTAGATGTACCACATTTTCTCTATCCACTCTTCGGGTGAGGGACATCTAGGTTGCTTCCAAGTTCTGGCTATTACAAATAAAGCTGCTATGAACATACTGGAACAGACATCTTTGTTGTATGAATGGGCATCTTTTGGATATAGGCCTAAGAGTGGAGTTGCTGGGTCTTGTGGTAGGTTTATTCCCATTTTTCTGAGGAATCTCCATACTGATTTCCAAAGTGGCTGAACCAGTTGGCACTCCCACCAGCAATGGAGGAGTGTTCCCCTTTCACCACATCCTCTGCAGCATAAATTGTCATTGGTGTTTTTGATTTTAGCCATTCTGACAGGAGTGAGATGGTATCTCAGAGTTGTTTTGATTTGCATTTCCCTGATGGCTAAGGATGTTGAGCACTTTCTCAAGTGCCTCTCAGCCATTTTAGACTCCTCTATTGAAAACTCTCTATTTAGTTCTGCAGCCCACTTTTTAATTGGGTCCTTTGCTGTTTTGGAGACTTGCTTCTTGAGTTCTTTGTAAATTTTGGAGATCAACCCTCTGTCAGATGTGGGATTAGTGAATATTTTTCCCATTCTGTGGGCTGCCTTTTTGTCTTGCTGACTGTGTCCTTTGCCTTCCAGAAGCTTCTCAGTTTCAGTAGGTCCCATTTATTAATTGTTGATCTCACTGTCTGTGCTACTGGTGTTATGTTCAGGAAGCTGTCTCCTGTACCAATTCGTTCAAGGGTACCTACCACCCACTTTCTCTTCTAAGAGGTTCAGTGTGGCTGGATTTATGTTTTGTGCATGGCGATAAACATGGATCGATCCGCATTCTTCTACATGCCAGTCTCCAATTATGCCAGCACCATTTGTTGAAGATGCTTTCTTTATTCCATTGTATATTTTTAGCTTCTTTGTCAAAGATCAGACGTTCGTGCGTGTGTGGGTTAATACCCGGATTTTCAATTCGATTCCATTGGTCTACCTGTCTATTTTTGTGCCAATACCAAGCTGTTTTCAGAACTATAGCTCTATAATAGAGCTTGAGGTCAGGGATGGTGATGCCTCCGGACGTTGCCTTGTTGAACAGGGTTGTTTTGGCTATCCTGGGTCTTTTGTTTTTCCATACAAAATTGATTATTGTTCTTTCAAGGTCTGTGAAGAATTGTGCTGGGATTTTAATGGGGATTGCATTGAATCTATAGATTGCTTTTGGCAGGATCGCCATTTTTACTACATTGATCCTACCTATCCAAGAGCATGGGACATCTTTCCATTTTCTGAGGGCTTCTTTAATTTCTTTCTTTAAAGATTCAAAGTTCTTATGATACAGGTCTTTCACTTGTTTGGTTAGTGTTACCCCAAGGTATTTTATGTTGTTTGTGGCAATTGTAAAGGGTGATGTTTCTCTGATTTCTCTTTCAGCCCTTTTATCATCTGCATATAGTAGGGCTACTGATTTTCTTGAGTTGATCTTGTAGCCTGCCACTTTGCTGAAGGTGTTAATCAGCTGTAAGAGTTCCCTGGTAGACTTCTTTGGGTCATTGATGTAAATTATCATATCGTCTGCAAACAGTGAAAGTTTGACCTCTTCCTTCCCAATTTGTATCCCCTTGATCCCCCTTTGTTGTCATATGGCTATAGCTAGAACGTCAAGTACCATGTTGAAAAGGTATGGAGAGAGTGGACAGCCTTGTTTTGTTCCTGATTTTAGAGGAATTGCGTTGAGTTTCTGTCCATTTAGTTTGATGTTGGCTGTTGGTTTACTGTATATAGCTTTTATTAATACTCAATAAAATACTGGCAAATTGGATCCAAGAACACATCAAAACAATCATTCACCACGATCAAGTAGGTTTCATCCCAGGGATGCAGGGATGGTTCAACATACGAAAATCCATCAGCAGTCTCTCTTTCAATCCCAGTTGTGTTTGCTTATCAGTAATCAACAAATTCAAATTCAACACAATACTATATAGGATCCAGACTTCTATTTTCACCTTTATGAGACTTATTCTTTTCTATTACTTTTACTTTCCATTTAAAGACTTTATTATTTTTAAACTCTTTATTTCTTTCTATGACTGCCTATACCCTTATTATTTTCTTAAGCCTATGCACATTGCAAACACACAGTAACCTTTTTAGAGGTCTTTTTCCACTCTGGACCTCTTATCACTGCATATTTTTTAGCTTTTTTTGTTGGCATGAACAAACTTTAAGCTACTAAGCTATAGCTGGTTCCTCAGCACAGCTCTATTGGCTGACTTGCCCCCTTCTTGGGTCCCTAAAAGCCAAACCTATGAATGTGCATCTTTTGGGTATATGCCTAAGAGTGGAATTACTGGATCTTGTAGTAGGCTGAGTCCCATCTTTCCTGAGGAATATCCATACTGATTTCCAAAGTGGCTGTACAAGTTGGCACTCACACAAGTAGTGGAGGAGTGTTCCCCTTTCTTTACATCCTCTTCAGCATAAACTGTCATTGGTGTCTTTGACTTTAGCCATTCTGACAGAAGTAAGATGGTACCTCACAGTTGTTTTGATTTGCATTTCCCTAATGGCTAAGGATGTTGAGCACTTTCTTAAGTGTCTCTAAGCCATTTTAGACTCCTCTACTGAAAATTCTCCATTTAGTTTTGTACCCCACTTTTTATTGGAATCTTTTGGTGTTTTGGAGACTTGCTTCTTGAGTTCTTTTTAAATTTTGGAGATCTGCCCTCTGTCAGATGTGGGGTTAATGAATCTCTTTTCCCATTCTGTGGGCTGCCTTCTTGTCTTGTTGACTGTATCCTTTGCCTTACAGAAGCTTCTCAATTTCAGGAGGTCCCATTGATTGTCAATCTCACTTTCTGTGCTACTGGTGTTATCTTCAGGAAGCTGTCTCCTGTACCAATTCATTCAAGGATACCTCCCATTTTCTCTTCTAAGAGGTTCAGTGTGGCTCGATTTATGTTGAGGTCTTTGATCCATTTGGGCTTAAGTTTTGTGCATGGTGATAGACATGTCTTCTACATGCTAGCATCCAGTTTTGCCAGCACTATTTGTTGAAGATGCTTAATTTTTACCATTGTATAATTTTAGCTTCTTTGTCAAAAATCAGGTGTTCGTACGTGTGTGGGTTAATATCAGGGTGTTCAATTCAATTCCATTGGTCTACCTATCTATTTTTGTGCCAATACCAAGCTGTTTTCAGGACTATAGCTCTATAATAGAGCTTGAAGTCAGGGATGGTGGGAAGGAGAAGGTCCTATATGGATGACACTGGAATAGAAAATGATGCCTATCACTTGCTTTAGGGCCTTTCAGAGAATGGTGACAGGTTTGAAGCTGATATGTGGGGTGGGAGGAAGGAAACAAAAGGGAAGGACAGGAGAGAAGTAAAAAGAAAAGGCATGAAGAAAGTGAGAACCACAGTGAAATCATGGGTTTGCACTCAGTCATTCCAGAATCCAACAGCTTTGCTGTGTCAATGCTGAATAAACATGCAAAAGAAAGGAAGCAAGGCACTGCCTGTGCCATGTGTGCTGTGGGAACACATAGAATCTGAGCCTTTCCACATATTTATAAAGCACCAAAGCTTCTGAGCTGGGCATGGTTTATAATTCTAACCATGGCAGGCTGCCATCCAAGAGATGCTAAGATGATACAGCTTTGGCAAAATCCTATCAAGCATAGTAGCAGCGATGATGGATTTGAGTGCGGAGTGCAGGAAGCTTGGAGGAGCTAAGGTGATGTCAGCAACCATGGTAGACACAGACTGCTTAGAGATAACTGAGTGGCCGTGTTCCACTTGGGGTGTTGTGTATTTGGAAGCTATACACAAGCACTTGAAATCAGAAGTTGGGTCCCAAGCCTGAGTGTGGTTCCATGATAGGGTAGGGGGATCCTCTAACAAAGCAGCAACTTAGTGGAGTTCAAGAAGAAAGGGGGTCGCTAGTGTCCAACTGAAATCTCCTTCAGGACTTGTTGTCCTCTGCTGTCAGGCTAAGCTAAAATGGTTCTTCAAACCCTGTCAGGAATCTGTCTGAGTGGGGAGCAAAGTGATACCAGTGAGGATCATGGATGCAGTTCTTGAAAACCTGTGTGTGGAGGATCCCTTGATACTTGAGCTTAGCACCTGATTTAATTATAGCACTAGTAAAAATGTGCAGTCCTGGGAAAGTAAGAAACACACTTTTGCTGGGCAGTGGCGGCACACACCTTCAATCCCAGCACTCAGGAGGCAGAGGCAGGAGGATCTCTGTGAGTTCCAGACCAGTCTGATCTACAAGAAATAGTTCCAGGATAGCCCCCAAAACCACAGAGAAACCCTGTCTCAAAAAAACAAAAACCAAAAAACACCAAAAAACCCACACATTTTGACAGTTTTTTTCCAGTTTCCCTGTTATTGATTATTTCCAATAACTAAGATGTGCTTCTAGTTGTAAGCTTTGCTTTTAAATAATATATCTTTATAAATACTGCAGGGTACAAAGTGACATTTCATTACATGTATACTGTGAATAATCAGATTAGGGTCATTGGCCCATCTGTCACCCCACTCTCCGAGCCATATTTCTGTGCTTCTTCAAAAATAGCTGCCAGAGAAGGATTTGAATTTCTGTATAAGATCTTATCAAAATGACTCCAGATTCAAACCCATGGGGTTCCCCCCTAGTTCTTTATAGAGTGTCCAGGTAGTGGGGTGATAATTTGGCTGTGTGGATTGAGGAGGGAAAAGGCCCAGGAATCTTTTCACCTTCTGGCCATGTCTAGTGCATGTTTCAGGAAAAGGGGGCAGTGAATAGCTGGGTATTTAAGCAAGTCTCCTCATGCTGAGAGGGCATCTGGTATGAGATATGGTCCCAGGCACAATTGGAAGAAGTCAAAACAGAACTTGAAATGATGGCATTTTACAGAGCTTCTGGAAGCACTGTCTCTGATGCTGTGAGGGTTCCTTATTTCACTTTGATCAATAGAGTTACTGTTGGCTCCAGCAGCACAACACAATCTTTCCTATCATTTCCAGCCATTCTTCACAATCTTTTCCGATCCTCTGTGCCCTCAGGAAAATTAGAAGTGGATGAATTGTGTAATGTGAACACAATGGGGATGTGCTGGCCTTCAGAAAGCTTAATGCCAAACTAAATAGTGGTGAGGAGGTGTGTGCCTGGAGGTAGTCTCCAGGCAAAGTTCATTTGCAGACTGGAAAGTCTTTGTCCCACAATCTGAGTAGTTGCTACAATCTTGAGTGCCATCATGGGATCAGAGCCCAATCCCAAGCTCTGTCACCTCTCTGGTACCTGCTGACCTCCCCAGTGTCACAACAACCCCATAGATTACACTGTGGCATGTAATCTCCATGAGAAATCCACCTGGTCCCTCCTCTCTGGATAGAGCTAAAAGGGCCCAGTACAGGAGCAATTCAGAGGGGATCTAAAAACGTAAGCGTGCATCAATATGAACCCATCACAAGTTGTCTTGGTGAAGGCAGATTTCCAGTGCTCTCTTAATTCTAGTTTATCACCCTAGAGGAAGAAGTTGCACAACTTAATCAGACGACTCTGTTTTTCTGGCTCCAAAGGTAGTTCTTCAAGTGTGGACCCTGGGCCAGCAGCATCAGACTGCCTTATAATGTCTTACATATACTCTTGGCTGTTTCCTAGATCCTGTGAATGAGACTCTCCAGAGTGGGGCACAGGACTCTGAATGGACAAATTCATGAAATACTGGTGCAGCTCATGTTTAAATCTAATCTTGTAGAATAAAGAAATCCAAAGTTGATCTTTTCCTAGTTAGTAAGAATCACTCTTGTTAGGAACCCCAGTGCACGGGAAGATACAGCACATGGCATCTCTGTACCACAGCTCTGTTCTATCTCTTCTTTAAGGCCCTCAGCAGCAGCCAGCTACTGTTTCCCAGATTCAACCTCCTTCAGTTCACTGGCATTGCTGCACTCTGTGTCCCTTACATACAGAGAATATGCTAACTTTATATGCCCCTATTTATTCATTCATTACCCTTTCATTCACATAGGGAGCTGCTACAGTTAATATGAGAAGAATGAGAAAAAAAATCTAAGTGCTCTTCTCTCTCCATGTCTTTACCTAAAGAGATCAAGAGACCAAGAATTTACAAACATGTTCATGAGTAAAGTTGTGTGTTACAAATAAAAGAACATCAAGATCTATTGCAACTTGCAATTTTACATAATATAAATACTTACATTCTTAGGACTCAGTGTACAGTATTGATATTTTTAATGATTTTGTAGCATTATGATCTATGAATGTGTAATAATCTAATCAAGCCATTTCCCCCCAAATGGACATATAAATTGTTTTCAAATTCTCATTTTGTATCCATCTCAGCAAGTGAAATTCAACTGAATCAAAAATTACTCATGTCCAACTTCAGTCAAATACTGCAAACCTTCCTTCTGTCATATGTATCCATTTTACTCCTAAGAAGCCAAATAGGAAATGCTATTCCCTCTGCCTGCATTCCCTCAGCACTCAACTTCTACCCCCTGATAGAGGCCCTGCTGCTTTTCAGTTTTCACTTCCTTGGTCACGACAATATTAAATATTTACATATATATATTCTTTTCATTATTTTTATATCTTCTGCAATTTAATAGTTCACACCTTTCCCTACTTCCACGAAGCTTTTATACTTTATGGATTTGTAGATACCATTTTTATATTTGCTATTTTTTGCCTGTATTTGATGGACTTGTCTGCCACAAGTGCCATCTGCCTCACAGAGAAGCCCTGAAATAGTCTATTCTGTGGCTTGGAGATGAATATAAGCTGACCGTGCAGAATCTTGGTGTCACTTGGCAGAAACTTTTACTGATGATCTCCCAGGCAACATCACACAATCCAGTCTTACCAGGCAGCCTAGATACCAGACTCAGCAGCATTCAGACCCTCCCTGCTTCTGTCAGCCTCCTAAACACCTCTTACTCTGTTGGCACAGAGACTTTTGAGACAAGGGAACCCTATGCCAATAAAGACCTCTCTTGCTATCACTGAACTGCAGGGGTTAGGGCCGGGGCTTCACAGTGTGTTTCATGGACATATGAGGAGGAAGTCTGCTTTCTTTCAGTCAGGAGACAGGAGCAGAGAAGAAATCTCAAGCGAAAGCTACCAATCATCTGCTACACAAAGCCCCCAAGAAGGCATCTTCATTTGCCATTTGAAGATTTCTGTGACTTTCTGCTTTTTTAATGATCTCCTTGCAATTCTGTTGGTTTATATAAGTTCCTCTCAATGTGGTAAAGAGTGGAGGTTGTTGTGTGCTAGAGATGGGCCTAAGACCAAAGGACATTGCCACTCTTGCCACTCTTTTCAACTAGAATGTAAAGTAAGCAAAACGTATGCCTTTCTCTCACTTCCCATTTCCTTTTTTCTGGTAACGACTTAAATCCCTAAATTGGAAACACAACTTGTATATGAGGCCAACAAAAGGAGTGTCTTATATTGTAGTAAGAGATCTACCAGACACACCTGAGGTGCTGACCATGCCTGTTTGGGCATAGTCACAGATGTGGGATTTGGTCTGGGATCAGGGACAGGCTCTGTCTCTCTCTCTGTCTCTCTGTCTCTCTGTCTCTCTGTCTCTCTGTCTCTCTGTCTCTCTGTCTCTGTCTCTGTCTCTCTCTCTCTCTCTCTCTCTCTCTCTCTCTCTCTCTCTCTCTCTCTGTCTCTCTCTCTCTCTCTCTCAATTCTGCTTGGGTCACAGAGAGCACCAGGGCGTTGATCCTGGGTTATCGGTTTCTCATGTAAGTGATTTCTCCCAGAATAAAATTAACCTATATCATCTTAGTCCCATGTATCTTAATTTGAACAATCTCATCTGGTGTCAGAAATAGAATTTTCACAGGACCTGGGGAAGTAAGTTTCACCCAGCCCAATAAGGGGCATCTGCTTATTGTAAACTTTTGTTTTTTTTTCTTGCATTCATATAAAATGATGCTTTTCATGGGCAAACTAATGCAATTATCTATACAGGCTTCATATTTTATTGCCCTTTCCTCACTGTGAGACTGGGCCCCACTGGTTCCATGTATGCGTGGTATTTGGGGTCACATGTGACCTGTACTGCTTACCTTGACCACCCTTCTTGCTGCTTCCATGAGCATGCAGATTCTCTCTCTCTCTCTCTCTCTCTCTCTCTCTCTCTCTCTCTCTCTCTCTCTCTCTCTCTCTCTCTACACACACACACACACACACACACACATCACATACTATGTCAGACATGTCTCTCCTATAGAATTGTGTCAACAATTCATTGTCATGAGATTGGACACTTTCTCCATGTCAGAATTTCCACTCAAAATACTCTGCAATATCTTATTTATTTTGTTTTTATTTTTGACAGTTTCATATATGTATATAGTGTATTGTGCTCATATTTACCCCCATTACCATCTTTATCTCCCTCCTACTCCTGCAAACTCCCTTCTTCCTAAATATCACCCCTCCCCCTATGACCTTCCCGTGTGTGTGTGTGTGTGTGTGTGTGTGTGTGTGTGTGTGTATGTGGGATGGATCTTGTGAGGATAACCACAGCTGCTGTGTATTCTAACATTTCACAGTTAACCCATGTGTTAGTCAACCTTCTACTGTGTAGACAAGTGACTGAGATAATCAATTTACAAAGAGAAAATGTTTACTTTTGTCCTTTTGGAAATGGATCACTTTCATGTCTGTAGAAAGTTATCTCCTCTCAACTGCATATCTGCAAAATGACTGCACTGTAGGAGGAAACCTATAGAAACTGTGTAAGTATGCTTAGATGTTCCTGGGGCACAGGTATAAATTCAAAGCTGTGATGGAGGCCTCTGAAGATTATCCAGTGTCTCTTGGCAATCATTACTTGGATGTTCTCTTGGAAAACTGTTGAGCAAGAATAGATATATGTTCATCTGTCCCCTCCCTTCACGCTAACAACCCTTCTAGTTAAAAAGCTTTGAGCCTAGACAGAGAGGAAACTAGGCCTGCAAAATACATCCTCCCCTTCAGAGAGATCTGTCCTTGGAAGTCCCACCTAGCATGGGGTCTTCTGTTATAGAGCCTCTTGTTAACCTAGAAAATTCCAGCACACTATACTGTTCTCAGATTTCTACCACAGAGCTGATATCCCTGGATGTGACCCATTTCAAGTCATTAATATTCCATATTAAAATGAGCAGGGCAGACATCCCAGAAACAAGACAAAGAGCAGAGCAGGTAATCAGCCAGCAGGCATTGTGTGAAGGCCCAACACCCATGCTGGGGGTGGGAGTGGGCACACCTAGCACTACAATGGCGATGAAAGTAGCAACTGGTAGAGACTATTTGGCTCCCTCTGCACCTCCTTGCTTCCAGATTACCACTCTACTTCTTGTTGTCAGGACTCTGTGGCTCCAATCCCAGACAGTCATAAAAACACCTTGGAAACTGTTGTGACTTGCTTAAATGCTTCTGTCAAGACAACAGATGGAATATGGCCAAGGCTAAAATGTCCAAAGAAGTGTTCCTCCCAACCAGTACATATTGTATTGTCACACAGAGTTATGAAAGATGAAGGTCAACGGGTCACCTGAGTATAACATCTGCTGTTAACCCTCACTTGAAACAGGAAGAGCAAGTACTGAGCATCCCTACCACTGTGTCCCAAAGCCAGAGATTCCATGACTGTGCCTGGCTGAAGAACCATCTCAGAGCAAGATAAAGCAACAGCAATGAAGGGGAGGGAAAAGATGGGTAGACAAAAAGTCAGACTCCAACATGAAAGATTCTTGGTGACCCTCGTCATGGGCCCATGATAGTTCCCATTCCCAAATTCAGATTGAGTACAGTTTCCAGGAGTGTCAAAGGCCCTATCTGTTTGCATTTGTGCTGAGATACTGTAGTTCAGCCAGGAGACCGCTCTGTGGCCATCTTCTCAGGGCAGTTAGTGAAGCTGTTGTCTTTGGAGGATGATCAGTGTGAGTGGTAAATGAAGGCAAGGAGATGCCATCTCATGGAAGGACCATGAGGCTGTACACAGGATCACAGCCCAGAAGCATGCAATGTCTGAAACATGAACCAAAGAGATGCCAATCTGGACTGGGGAAAGATAACCAGGATGAATGTGACCGGGTTTATGACAAAGTTGTAAGGTAGCTAGGATGGACTGTACACCGCAACAGAGATTTGTGCCCTGTAGACCCAGTGCTGCTAGGTGCTCCCCCAAATGGCACTTACAATGATGGTTATTGGCTCGGGGACACAGTAGTTCCTGTGTTGTGGATGAGAGCCATGGCAACCAGGAGACCAAGGCGGTATTCCTCACACGATTGCACCTAAGGCAGAGCCTTGGCATTTTAAGGAACATTCTAGTGCCTTCAGGCTCAGAAAGTGGTATGGTACATCTCTGCATCAGCTTGCTGGCCTGCATGACAGAGACACCATATCCAGGGCCTCCTCCTACTTGTAGGAATAAATTGAAATATTGTCCTGGCATCGAGGAAGACCTAATAGACCTCTATAGCCTCAGTCTTGGTAGTCTTTTTTACTTTCTTACCACTATCAAAGTTTTGGACAATGCAATCCATGATGGAAAGGCAGGACAAATTTAAGGGCAATTACATGACCCTTGAATATTCATTTGTTCTTGCCTAACAATCTAAAATTATCTTGCCTTGTTGCTTTGACCACTGGGAGCACTTGACTCTAGCTTCTGTGTCCAGTTGATGTCCTTTCATCTCCAGAGCTCATTTTTTCACTACAAGATGCTGTTCCAGTTCACCCAGTATTAATGTGCAGTAAGGTGTAGTTCTAGAACTGCTGACATGCATCTTCTGTTCTAGCTCTAGAACCAGCTGTTTCCTCCTAGAACACTGGCTTCTCATATTGGATAATGGTAATGGTGTGAGAAACCTAGATCTAGACACTAACTGTTGATTCTCCACTCTCGCTGTGTCAAAACTAGGAGATAAATGTGCATGTTTAGTCATGTGACTACTTCTAATAGAGAATGTTTGTACATTTACATACATAGAAATATTTCTACATTTGCACTTATTTTGAATACATTTACATATGCACATTTATCTGTGTCTATATTAATCTAAATTTGAGTCCACCATAATAATGACTCCAACTCTAACCATGTATTATTACAGCGGTCTTCCCCTGTTTCCCTGCAGCTTCCTGCTTCTGCAAAGAAAAACCTGTCTCTGTATGTTCACTGTGTATTTACTCAGTTGTTCTGTTCCAATATTAGCTTCATAACTATTGACTAATAGCTTCACAGGAAAGATCTTGCATACAAACACAGTTGTGGTTCCTTTTTCCTTAGTCCATACTTTACTTAGGTCAACATCTTCCCACCAAGCCCTTCAGCGGTGCTTCTTCCTAAATTTTTAAGACAATTAGACCTCTTGTTATAATCTGTGTTTCATCCTGATGTCCCCTGCCCTCCTACTCACTCTCTTCGTAAGCATCGAGACGTACTCTGCCTGTGCTTGTTTCCCGAGCTTTGACAGTTAAGTGAAAAGCACTGCATGCCCACCATGACAGTATGTATGTACAAGACAGTTTCTCAGACACACCAGTTCCAAACAAGAAGCAATGTAGCTTCAATATAGAGTCTTTAAAATTTGGTCTTCACAATAATCATGTGCTACTGACTTCCCTTTTGTTCTGTAACTCCTGTCTGGATTTCTGAACAGAAAAGAAAAGTGGACAAGTCGTCAAACACAAGATCCTACGTTCCATCCTGAGCACTGACAAAAACAAAAGAATATTGAGTGGTAATTAACTTGTATAGCTTTATATATTTCAAAATGTAAATTAGATTTTATATTTCAAAGAAGACTACGGAGTCTTGCAGACTAGCTACATCCCGTTGCCCACAGGGACATGGGGAAATCAGTAGCTGATCCTGGATTCAGGACTCTTCAGATTCTGAACACATTTTCATTTATGTGTATGATTTTTAGCAAATTAATCTTCTTTGTGAAAGATCCATGTGTTCATCCCTTAAGCGAGGTTATTATTCATCCTCAGCCCTCTGCAGCTCATAAAGATTCTAAGACATAATTTAAAATGACTTTTAAAGTATTTTACTCACTGTGGCAATCTGTGTTTTCCAAACGTGGCTACAATGACATTCCACTCCGCCCACTCCTCTTCAGAGTAATCTTGCCCCTGTTGTATCTCAGGAGGAGCCCAGTTCTCTTCTTCACTCTGGGATTTACTCAGCACCCAGTGTGTCACAGACAGGGCTGTGTGAGTTCCAAGGCCAGAGTCACCAAGGCCCTGCCTCTTCCTCATCTTCAGAGATGCAGGTATTACTTTTAAAGACACAAGATGCCTTGCATGCCTTGCAAAGAACCAACCCCTGTGAGACCACCAGGCTCCATGAAGATGCTGCTGGTACTAGGCCCTCGAGTCATCTCAGCCCAGGCCATAGATGTCTAAAAGAATTTCAAATTGGACCTCCAGTCCATTTTCCATATAAACACTATTGAGAACCTCTTGCTGAGCCCTTCCTATACTCCGGCCCACAGCATTCATGAACATCCCCCTACTGTTGCCTAAGCCCCTGGCATAAATAACTACAGAGTAACTCATCACTGGACCCTTCACACAACTATGCCTTAGTTACTCTTCAAAAATTACTTATGTTCAAATTCTCATATTCCCAGAGACCTCATGATGTAGTGACTCATTATCTCCAGCTCAGAGAGGGAAAGAATCTTGCTGAAAGCCACTCTTGTGATAAGCAGTGAACTTGAAATCTGGACAATTAGGGAGAAAAGCTCCTGGGCTCCCAAAATGCTTGCAGACACTTGGAAAAGGAACTAATGGAAGATTAAATCTGCCTGCTTCATCTGCTGTGGGCAGATGGAAGATGACCCTCATCACTGCTATCCTGACCTGTGAACTGAGCCTTCTGTTAGGATGAGAACACCAAAGAAAGTGCAGATACCCACAGCTAAACACTGAGCAGAACTCCTGGAATTCAGTTGCAAAGACAGAGGAGTGATGAGCAAATTGTTCAAGACCAGGCTGGAGAAACCCACAGAAACAGCTGATCTGAACAAGGGGGAGCTCATGAACCCCAGACTGATAGCTGGGAAACCAGCATAAGACCGACCCAAACCCCCCTGAATGTGGGTATCAGTTAGGAGGCCTGGGCAGTCTATGAGGCTTCTGGTAGTAGAACGCCGTGTATCCCTAGTGTACGAATGGACTTTGGGAGCCCACATACAGGGATACTCTCTCAGTCTAGACACATGGGGGAGGGCCTAGGCCCTGCTCCTAATGATGTGACAGACTTTGAAGATCACCCATAAAAGGTCTCACCCTCCCTGGTGAGCAGAAAGGGGATAGTATAGGGGGTTGGTGGGGGGAAGGAGAGGAGGGGAGGGAGAGGGAACTGGAATTGGCATGTAAAACAAGATTATTTCTAATTTAAATACTTTTAAAAAAGGGAAAAAGAAAAGTGTCTTTAAGGATCTTGCCTCATTTCCAGGCAAAATGCCCTTAATTACATTTATCATACTATTTTTCTATTGAAAGCATCTGAACCTCTTAAATACAGATCATCCGAATAGGAATGACAAACCACTTACCCAAAATACAAGATGAGCAGATCAAACTAACTGGCTTCCCAGCCACTGCTGAGGAGCCATGCTACCAGTTAGGGCACTCACAACTGAATCAACAGTATCTGTTCCCATGACTCAGCTCCCACTGAAGTAGCTTAGCAAGGATAACCAGATAACCAGATAAGGGAGGGGGAGATAGAGCAAAGATAGCTGGAACTGATAGTGGGGAGAGTCTTCTTCCATGTGTAATAGGATTGGAGACTCAGCTGTGAGCTCTAGGAGACTCAACCATCTGACTCTTATTTCTGTCTTTTTGGTCCACAAGACCACACTGGTGTCACTACCAAGTGGCAGAGGCTGGACCAAGAAGAACCTCACCCAATTCCTCCATATGATCACCATTTCGTCTATCCAGTATTCACAAGGTGTTCAGCAGATTCTCAGAGAACAGACCCCAGATACTAAACCTTCAGAGATGGGCTCTCCCCTTCTACTTCAGACATTTGCAGCGAGAGTTTCCCATGCTGCCTAGCTCAAGAAATTCCTGGCATAAATTGAGACACCCTCTAACCAGGATAGAACTTAAACTCACACTTTAGCTAGCACATAAACTCTTCCCTCATAGAGCTACTTTTACCTGGGGTAGAGAAATTCTGATATCTACATCTGAGCTGCTCCTCTCCCAATGGAGATGCCTGAGGAGAGACCTTCCTTTTCCAATCCAGCATCTCACTTGGAACCCCCAAACAGTTCTGACAAGCCATGCATGCCTGTCAGACACCCACAGGTCTACAGGCAGATGACAGTGTGTTCACATTAAGCCATAAGTACCACCCAAAGGGACAGGGGACCCTGACTTCCTTTGTATCCTATTCTTTCCAGTCTGGTAAAAGTAATTTTGCCTTTGAATTTATTCCAAGCAAGGAACTTCTTGCTAGTTAGTGTCTGAAAATTGGCACTTCATTAGAAGCTTTAATAAAGAAGTTGATGTAGGGATACTTGTAGTTTTGTATTCTGCTTCCAATCAGGGAGCCCAGGGGACTACACAGGGGAGGAGTGCTTTGCACACAGGCAGAGTAAATGGCAGTCCTGTCTCCATGGCTCGGCGTTCATTCACCTGAGCAGAACCACAGAGCACACCACAGAATCATGTCTGTTCTGTGTACATGTCCCATCAAGTCTTGACCCAAAAGGCAGGCTCCTTTTGATGAGAACAGGAACATTGTGAGCCAAACACTTTCTCTGGGAAGGAGGATGGTAAATATTTTTAAGCATCACAGTATGTCCATAGGCACTGTCTTACTTAGAGTTTCTATTCCTGTGATAAAACACCATGGCCAGAAGCAATTTGAGGAGGAAAAGATTTGTTTCAGTTTACAGTTATACATCACAGTCCACCACTGAAGCAGGTCAGGTAAAGAACTCAAGCAGAGCAGGAACCTGGAGACAGAAACTGATGCAGAAGCCACGGAGGAGTGCTGCTTACTGGCTTGCTCAATTTGCTTTCTTATAGTTCCCAGGACCCACACAGCCCAAGAGTGGTGCCACCCACAATGGGCTTGGTCTTCTCCACCAATAATCAATGAAGAAAATGCCCCACAGGCCAATATGGTAGGGGAATTTTTGCAATTGAGGTTCCTTTTCCCAAATGACCACCTTATTTCTAGTTGACATAAAAACAGCAAGAAGCAGCACCTTGCAATGGTTTGTGTATAAAGTAGCTTCTATAGGCTGGTAAGTTTGCACACTTGGTCCCTGACTGGTGGTGCTGTTTTCAGAGATTGTGGAACGTTTAGGGACTGCCTAGAGGAAGTGAGCTGAAGTGGGGAGGTCTTGTGAGTTATAGCTCAGCCTCACTTTTGGCCTAGACTCTCTGTTTCTTTGTCTTCAGAGATGTGAGTCGGCCCCACTGCCATAAACGCCTTCCACTGACATAACTTGTATCCTCCTCAATTGTGAGCCAGAACACATCCCTCCCTTCTTGAGCTACTTCTTGTCTGGTATTTGGTCACAGCCATAAGAAGAATAACAAGTGCACATAGGTTAGGAAAATGAGACATTTTCCACTAAAGGGTGGACTTCTCTCAAGAACTGGAAGGAGCAGAAAATGCTCAAATATATTTCAAAAACAATCCCAGTGGAAACAGACAAACAGGCTGCAACCTGTCTCAAATTAGGTGTGTAGAAGGAAGATTTGTGGGAGGTGGAGGAAAGAGTGGTTCACATGGTCAGATGGGACAGTTTCAGCAAGAGAATGGAAACCATGTAGAGTAGGCAACAGGCATCCTTCTGTCGGGACTCTGGGGTATGGGAAGTTGAGGTCAAGTGCCAGCAGGCTCTGGTCAGGACTCTTTTCTAGGTTACAGGCAGCCATCATGGCCCCTGTGTCCTACATGGAAGACTGTGATGCTCCTGTTTCCTCATTTTCCTGTAAGAGAATTGATACCAGCATAAGAGCATTACCTTTTGACCCCAAAGGCCTCCCCTTGCCTCATCATTGGGAATTCGGTTTCAACATAAGGACCCAACAGGAACACAAATATTCAATCTATAGCATTTTGACTCACAGACACACCTCCATGGAATAAGTAGGCAAAACTGACTTTTCTAAAGTCCTTCGTCTGAAGTGAATATTTTCCAGTAAGAGAGGAAGTTTATGCGGGTTTATGATTTACAGCCTTTCCTCCTGTGAGTGTGTCCTGGCCTCACCAGAGATCTGAGGACACTGAGAAGAATACTGCTTACCACAAGGTCTACTTCAGTTTTATTTCACCTGTCAAATAAATTCGGACATCTAACTCCCTGGCTCTCTCTGTATCATCAAACATTTGGTGTTAGCTTAAGACAAGAACTCTTGATGCAAGAAAATAAAGACAAACATGATGCCCCAAAAGAGAAGATTCAGAGGGACACATGCCTGGCTGGTGGACTTATCCACCAGTTAAAAAGCAATGAGGTTCCAAGGAAAGCCAGGGCCAGATACGAGCACAGCACCAACCCAGCATACCTATATCCTGGCTGTAGGTACAAAGCAATTAAAGGTAGTTCAAATCGAATACCTTTGCTAAGCAAGCCAGAACATGATGAACCAAATGTCTGAAATTAGCATTGAAGTCAAATGCAGCAACACAGAAAACAAGCCAGTAGTGCCAAATTAAATTTTCATAGTCAGCACTAAGATGCTCCTTGTTGCTGGGGTTCAGTACCACCTATATTTATGTTATCACCAGGCTGTTTTAATTCATGTTGCAAAAGGTAGTTTCCAGAAATGATTTAATCCAGCTGCAAAATAAAAACTTGTGAAAACCAATCTTTAAAAGAATATTGTTCAGTATCACCCATGGGCATGGTGACATGCTATTGACAATTAAAATGTGAGCAAAGAAGCAGCCTCTGCTCCTTGGGACACTACAGTCCAGTAGAGAAATGAGCAGCAGTTCAGCAACTAGTGTAAATAAACAGGCATCAGTTCTGTGGAAGCACGGTGTAGACAGGCATGACCTGAGATAGCGGAGGGGGAAGACTTCGCTAGGACTGAGTACTTGTGTTGACATTGGGAGGCATCCTCCTAGGAGACAGCCCGAAAGCCCTGAGGCTCAAGGAGTAGCCAAGAGAAGTAAGGCTAGAAGAAAAAAGGGCAAGGACAGGGACCAAGACTTGCAGGCTGTGGAGGTCTCCTAAATTGAAAGCCTTTTAAGGGGCATTCTGAGAAGAGGCAAGAGAATGTGGAAAGGGAAATAAGTATAGGATGTGTTGTAAAGAGAAGCTTTTTCCTTGAGAGGAGTCTTTCTGCCAGCCTGGTTCTAGAGCCGTATCAGTCCCAAATAAACACACAGGAGGCTATATTAATTATGAAGCTGTTGGCCTTTGCTTGTTTCTTACTGGCTAGCTCTGACTTAAGTAATTACCCCATAATTGTTAATCTAAGTATGTCTCTTACCGGAGAATAGTTCCGGGCTTCCTACCCCATGGCGTCACATGTCGACTCTCTGTGTTTCTCCTTCCCAGAATCCTCCTGGACTCCTAGTCCCACCTATCTAGATTCCTATTGGCTCAACAGTGCTTTATTAACAAATGTACAGGACATCCCCCATCAATGTGTACATTTTTGCCATGTCCTCCAATGCAGCCAAAGCGAGAGCAGGGCAGAAGAGATTGGCCTAGATGAATATGGCATCAGAAAAACAAAGGGGAGTCTGAATTTCAAGCTGTTAAGCAAAGGTTTTCATTGTGACAAATGATCAATTAAAAGGGTGACCAGCAAGACTGATTATACTGCCAGCTGCCACCTAGGATGATGGCATGTTTAGCTGTGGTTTTTGGCAAGGTAGTCAAGTAGTGGAACTCAGCTGCATTTATGTGTATGGGCTGGAGTTAGGAAGCCAAAGTTCAGTACCTGGAGATGGTAGTTGAATCTGTGGGTATTATTGAGTGTTCAAAAGTAACACAGCGGCCCCTGATTGCAGCATGCCCACTCTGGGATCTCCTGGCCTGGGAAATACAAGCAGGTCAACTCACCCCCAGTGGATCTAGCAACTGCAAGTCTGCTGAGATTGCTGGGTACTCCCACCCCAACTCATGGCAGAGGTGAGCTTCAGCTGCTGCCTCGGTCCCGACTTTGGCCTGCCCACTTTGGGGTCTCCTGGCCTAGGGACTATAGGCAGGTCGAAATGCCCCCAGCATACCAAGCAACCCTGACAGCACTGGGCTAGTCCAGCTTCCACCCACCAGAAGAGGAAGTGACTTGAACCGCCTGCACTCTCCATGAGACCCTTCAGAGTCTTGGACCTGTGTGCACTACGGGAATAGAACTTTGGACATGTACCCACCAAGAAAAGAAGAGACCCCACCTGTACCCATGAGAATAAGGGATGGGAAGACGACAATATAAGAACACATTCAACAACAGAAAAACCAATGTAACTCCACTAGAGTCTAGGGACTCTACACCAGCAAGACATGAATATCCCAACACAGATGAAGCAGAAAAGAATTACCTTAAAACAACTTCATGAAGATGATAGGAAATCATAAAAAGAGGAAATGAGAAAATCCTTTAAAGGAATGGAAGAAAAGACAAACCAAAAATTGCAAGAAACAATTCAAACAGTGTAAGGTTTGAAAACTGAGATAGAGACAATAAGAAAAACACAGTCTGAGGGAATGCTGGAATTAGAAAAGATGGGTAAATGATCAGGAACTACAGATGCAAGCATAACCAACAGAATACAAGACATTGAAGACAGAATCTCAGTTGTTGAAGGTTCACTAGGAGAAATGGATTCATCGACCAAAGAAATCTTAAGTCAACAAAACCCTATCACAAAATATCCAGGAAGTATGGAACACCATGAAAAGTTCAAACCGAAGAATAATATGTAAAGAACAAGGTGAAGAAATCCAACTCAAAAGTACAGAAAACATATTCAACAAAATCATAGAAAACTTTCCCAGTACAAGAAGGCTAAAGAACACCAAATAGAGTAGACCACAAAAGTCCCCTTGTCACATAATAATTAAAACACCAAACATATAGAATAAATAAAGACTATTAAGAGCAGCAAAGGAAAAAGGCCAAGTAACATACAAAGGCAAACCTATCAGAATCACACCTGACTTCTCCATGGAAACTCTGAAAGCCAGAAGGTCCTGGATAGATGTTCTATAAACACTAAGAGACCACAGATGCCAACCCAGACTACTATATTCAGCAGAGCTTCTAATCACTATAGATGAAGAAACCAAGATATTCCATGACAAAACCAGATTTAAACAATACTTATCCACTAATCCAGCCCTACAGAAAGCGCTGAAAGGAAAACTCCAACCTAAGGAAGTTAACTACACTCAAAAAACATAGGCAATAGATAATTCCACTTTTAAAAAAGCCAAAAAAAAAAAAAAACGGGGGTGGGGGGAGTAAATCCACACGCAATGCCAACAACAACAAATCAAAAACAAACAGGAATTAACACTCAATGATCATTAATTTCCCTCAATATTAATGGTCTTAACTTGCCTATAAAAAGACACAGGCTAACAGAATGGATACAAAGACAGAATCCATTCTTTTGCTGCATACAAGAAACACACCTCAACTTCAGAGACAGACATTACCTCAAAGTAAAGGTTAGTATAAGATTTCCCAAGCAAATGGACCCAAGAAACAAGCTGGTGTAACAAATTAGACTTCAAATTAAAATCAATCAATCAAAAGCAAAGAAGAACTTCATTTCATATTCATCACAGGAAAAACCCATCAGGAAGTAGTCTCAATTCTGAACATCTATGCCCTTAACACAAAGGTACCCACCTTCATTAAAGAAAAAAAACACTACTAAAACTCGAATTATACATAAGACATCACCCAGTTATAGAGGGAGACTTCAAACACACCACTCTCATCACTAGACAGGACCACCAGACAGAAACTTAACAAATGGACTAACAGAAGTTATGACCCAATTAGGTTTAACAGACATCCCAAACACAAAAGAATACACATTCTTTTTGGTGCCACTTGAGACCTTCTCTAAAATCGACCACATACTTGGCAATATAGCAAACCTCAACAGGTACAAAAAAATTGGAGTAACCCCTGTATCTTGTCAAATCACCATACTTTAAAGTTGCAATTCAACAACAACACAGATTACAGAAACCCTACATACTCATGGAAATTGCACAACAGGAAGTTAAACAATTCCTGGGTCAAGGAAGAAATAAAAAAAAAATTAAAGTCATCCTAGAATTCAATGAAAATGAAGACACAACATACCCAAACTTCTGGGACACTTTGAAAGCAGTGCTAAGAGGAAAGTTCATAGCATTAAGTGGTCACATGAAGAAACTGGACAACAGTCACACTAGAGAATTAACAGCACAAATGAAAACTCTAGAACAAAAAGAAGCAAACTCACCCAGGAGGAGGAAATAATCAACATGAGGGCTGAAATCAATAAAGTCAAAACAAAGAAAACAATACAAAGAATCAATGTAACAAAGAGTTGGTTCTTGGGAAAAATTAACACAATAGAAAAACCTTTATCCAAATTAACCAAAAGGCAGACAAAGAACATGCAAACTAACAAAATAAGAAAAGAAAAGCAGGACATAACAACAGACAATGAGGAAATCCAGAGAGCCTTCAGGTCATACTTTGAAAACATGTACTCCACAAACTACGAAAATTTAAAGGAAATGAACAATTTTCTGGATAGATATCACTTGCCAAAATTAAATCAAGAACAAATAAGCAATTTAAACACATGTATAACCCCTAATGAAATAGAAGCAGCCATCAAAAATCTCCCAACCAAAAGAAGCCCAGGGCCAGATGGCTTCAGTACAGAATTCTACCAGAAACTCAAAGAAGAACTAACACCAATACTCCTCAAAGTGTTCCACACTATAGAAGCAGAGATTCATTGTCAAACTCTTTTTACATGGTTACAATTACCTTGGTACCTGAGCCACACAAATAAGAAAGAAAACTACAGACCAATATCACTCATGAACATTAATGCAAAAATGCTCGATAAAATACTAGCAAATCAAATCCAAGAACACATCAGGAACATCATCCACCATGATCAAGGAGGTTTCATTTCAGGGATGCAGGGATGGTTCAACACGAAAATCTATCAATGTAGTCCACCATATAAACAAACTGAAGAAGGAAAACCACATGATCTCACTAGATACTGAAAACCCTTTTACAAAATTCAACACTGCTTCATGATAAAAGTGCTGGAGAGATCAAGGATAACAAGAACATACCTGAACATAATAGGAACGATATAGAGTAAACCAACAAACAGCCAATATCAAACTAAATAAAGAGAAACTCAACACAATTCTTATAAAATCAGAAACAAGACAAGGCTGTCCACTCTCTCCATATCTCTTCATACTGTACTTGAAGTTCTAGCTATAGAAATAAAACAACAAAAGGAGACCAAGGGGATTGCAAAGGAAGAAGTCATACTTTCACTATTTGCAGATGATATGATAGTTTACATAAGTGACCCAAAAAACTCTACCAGGGAACTCTTACAGCTGATAAACACCTTCAGCAAAGTGGCAGGATACAAGATTGATTCAAGAATGTCAGTAGCCCTACATATACAGACGATAAAAGGGCCGAGAAAGAAATCAGAGAAACATCACCCTTTACAATTGCTACAAACAACATAAAATACCTTGGGGTAACGCTAATCAAACAAGTGAAAGACCTGTATCACAAGAACTTTGAGTCTTTAAAAAAAGAAATTAAAGAAGACACCAGAAATTGGGAAGATCACCCATGCTCTTGGATAGGTAGATCAGCATAGTAAAAATGGCAATCTTGTCAAAAGCAATCTATGGATTCAATGCAATCCCCATCAAAATCCCAGCACAATTTTTCACAGACCTTGAAAGAGCAATAATCAGTTTTATTTGGAAAAACAAAAAACCCAGTATAGCAATAAACAACCCTGTACAATAAAGGAACATCCAGGGGCATCACCATCCCTGACTTCAAGCTCTATTATATAGATATAGTCCTGAAAGCAGCTTGATATTAGCACAAAAATAGACAGGTATACCAATGGAATCAAATTGAACACCCTGATATTAACCCACATACCTACAAACACTTGGTTTTTGACAAAGAAGCTAAAATTATACAATGGAAAAAAGAAGGCATCTTCAGCAAATGGTGCTGGCATAACTGAATGCTGGTGTGTAGAAGACTGCAGAAAAATCCATATCTATTGCTATGCACAAAACTTAAGTCCAAAAGGTTCAAAGACCATATAGATCCAGCCACAATGAACTTCTTAGAAGAGAAAGTATGTGGTACCCTTGAATGAATTGGTACAGGACACCGATTCCTGAACATAACACCAGTAGCACAATTAATAAATGGGACCTCCTGAAACTGAGAAGCTTCTGTAGGTAAAGGACACAGTCGGCAAGACAAAAAGGCAGCCCACAGAATGGGAAAGGATATTCACCAACCCCATATCTGACAGAGAGCTGATCTCCAAATTTTACAAAGAACTCAAGAAGTAAGTCTCCAAAACACCAAAGAATCCAATTAATAAGTGGGGTACAGAACTAAATAAGAATATTCCCAATAGAAGAGTCTAAAATGGCAAATATACACTTAAGAAAGTTCTCAACATCCTTAGCCATCAGGGATATGCAAATCCAAACAACTCTGGGATACCTTAATCTTATTCCTGTCAGAATGGCTAAAATCAAAAACACCAATGGAGAAGATATGGAAAAAGGGGAACACTCCTCCACTGCTAGTAGGAGTTCAACTGGTACAGTCACTTTGGATATCAGTATGGAGATTCCTCTGGAAAATGAGAATCAGTCTACCACAAGATCCAGCAGTTCCACTCTTAGGCATATACCAGAAAGATGTGCATTCATAAAACAAGGACTTCTGTTCTACTATGTTCATAGCAGCATTATTTTTAATAACAAGAACCTGGAAGCAACCTCAACTGAAGAATGGAGTAAATGTGGTACATTTACACAATGGAGTACTACTCAGTAGAAAAAAAAAAAACAATGGAATCTTGAAATTCCCAGTCAAAAAAATGAAACTAGAAGAAACCATTCTGTGAGGTAACCCAGTCACAAAAAGACAAACATGGCATGTACTCACTCATATATGGATTTTAGACACAGAACAAAGGAGTACCAGCCTACAATCCACACCACCAGAGAAGCTAGGAAACAAGGAGGACCGTAAGAGTCAGATATACATAGTCCCCCAGAGAAGGGGAAAGGGGCAAGATCTTCTGAGCAAATTGGGAGCATGGGGGAGGGGAGTGAGAGCTAGGAGAAAGAGCACAGGGGGGGGGGTGGAGGAGAGAGGACATAAGGGAACAGAAAGGTTGAGTCAGGGGGAAGAATAGAGGATACCACAATAGAGGGAGCCCTTATAGGTTTAAAGAAAAATCTAGCACTAGGGAAATGTCCAGAGATCTACAAGGATGACCCCAACTAACAATGTAAGCAATAGTGGAGAGGCTGCCTTAAATGTCCTTACCTAATAATGAAATTTATGACTACCTTATATGCCATGCTAGAGCCTTCATCCAGTAGCTGATGGAAGCAGAGGCAGACATCCATAGCTAAACACTGAGCTGAACTCCTGGAACCCAGTTGCAGAGAGAAAGGTGTGATAAGCAAAGAGGTCTAGACCAGGCTGGTGAAACCCACAGAAATATTTGACCTGAACAAGGTGGAACACATGGACCCCAGGTTGATATCTAGGAAACCAGCATGGGACTGATGCAGACCCCCTGAACGTGGGTGTCAGTGAAGAGGCCTTGGGGCCACTGGTAGTAGATCAGTGTTTATCCCTTGCATAGGAATGGACTTTGGGAGCCCATTCCAGATAGAGGGATACTCTCTCAGTCTAGACACACGGATGAGGACCTAGGCCCTGCTCCAAAGGATACAACAGACTTTGAAGATCCCCCATGGAAGGCCTCACCCTCCCTGGAGAGGAGAAAGGGGTTGGGATAGGGAGTTAGTGGGATCAGCTTGATTCTAACTTAAATTAAAAAAAATACCAAAACAATCAAAAAGTAAAATAGCCATAGGAAGGCTTTGAACTGAGCCTTTGTTGGTTTTTCCAGCTTGCACTCTTTAGTTCCACCATGCTATCTCCGTATCTTCACTCTCATTTCCTCTATTTGGGACTCAGTGAAGCCCTTCAGTCTGAAGATTCATCTCATCTCCTGCTTCAGTTTGGACAGTGCCCAGCCATTGCTTTGACCCTTCTTTCTACCCTGTTCTCTCCTGTGTGCTGTATGTCCTTAGGGGTTTTCATCTCTGTATCTTTCTGTGCCTGTCTTGTTGACATTTTTAAATCTGTCTTCCAGAAAACAAATTCTTTCTTCAGCTGTGGGTAGTAAATCATCTGTTTTACAACCATAATTCTTTCTATTCTTTCACTTTTGGAAATTCTTGCTGCTTCCGATTTTAGATGTGTTTAATGTTTTAATGTGACCTGTTACCCACTGTAGATTAATTGTAGCTTTCTGTCCCTCTTAATCACTGAAATCATTTCAATTACTTTGAACATTGAGATTGCCGTAGACCATCTACTCCAGTTTCTGCAAACTCTACAACTCTACACTCTTGGATCTCTGCAACTAGATTAGATAGAATTGCTTTGAAAGGACACGATTCAGAAAGCAACACTTCTGTTTGGGACAGCATTCTCACTAACCTCTTGTGTCTCCTGCAGTTTATAATTTCCTATTGTGGGCCTAACTATAACCAGGTTCATATTTTTTCTCTGCTGGAAACTCATGAACTCTAGCTGTGAATTGTCATTGTCCTTAGAGACCATCTTTGTGGTGCTTTTTTTTCCTCCTCAGCTTGAGTGCTGAATCCATTTGTATTTTAATTTCTCAGCAGGCACTTGTGCCTTGAATATAATAAGCACAGAGCCTATACCTCTGATTAGCCTGGACTTGGCTTGATTGCTTACTCAAGGGCCAGGCCAAATGCCAGCTTGCTGATTTCTCCAACCTAGAGGAGGAGTTTCCAGATCCCTGTAGGGAGAGGACACTTTGAATTTCTGGTTTTATGCATGGGCTCTCTCCTTGCCAGACACTTACTTTTCTCTCCCCTTCAGAGTATTAGAAACTCAGCCACAGCCCCCAGACTTGTCTCCGGAATGGGCTACCTCAAGCTACATTGATATCTGTTGGAAGGATAGGCCAGGTTACCATCCTCCTGGAATAAAAACTGGGTTCTTTCACAAGTCAACACCAACCTCAATAACAAAGGCAAAAGACGTTTGAAAACAGGAAAGTCTTAGAAAACAAAAATATAAACAGAAATTTAATTCAAGTCATGGAAGGACTTAGGGGAGAGGATGAATCTGATTAAAATACATTATATGAAATTCTCAATTAATGAGAACCATTTTCAAATAAGTAGTTATTCCTCCCTGCGGCACACATTCATACTTGATGTACTCTATAGAGCATGCAGGATTGGGCTACCCTGAGCAAGGATGGTCCAGCTAGAGCTGCCACCAGTCAGCTGGGCCATATAATCAAAGTTTATACTAAACCACCATGGAAGGGGTCAGTGAACACAGGAGTAAGGGCAGGCTCTGGGTAAGAGACCCCAACACAATTCTCACTCTTAGTTGGTGTTGCAACTCCACATTTGTCTCAGCCTCTGTTTGCTGTTTAATGGTAGCTAGAATCAATTCCACAAAAGTGTGGCATCTCTATAATGCTGCTTCTCCCTTCTAGGAGATACTACATTTAAAATATAAAGATGCAAATTTTCCAACTGCACTACAAATAAATGTTTTGCCTAGGGAGTACTGGGTCTGCTGACTATGACAGTCAAAGACCTATAAAGCACTGTATCTAACTGTGGGTCTCCATTATGGCTCCTGAATTGAGGCTTCTTCGGAGCCAGGGGGTATCAAGATTAGTTTTGATACACCGTGAGAAAGAGAGATAGAGACAGAGAGGAAGGGAGGGAGGGAGAGATACAGAGACAGAGAGATAGACAGAGAGAGAGAGAGAGAGAGAGAGAGAGAGAGAGAGAGAGAGAGAGAGACTATGGAGCAGTCACCCTTTCCATCCTTGATTCACTTGAATTATAAAAGATTCAGTCCTAAATCTTAGATGAATTGCCCAAGTAAGAAAAAAGCTTGCTCTCTAGCATAAACACTGAATCTTGGTACTCACTCTGTCCTAGTTGTCCAACTAGGAATCAGTGACTACCTTAGCATGCTGGTGTCAACTATAGTCAGAAGTCAATTTGTAATTTATATTTAAATTGGCTGCTTCACAATATGAAAATAAATACCAGTTCCTTGAAACTGCAGTACACCTTGTACCTCTCAGAGATCACATTGGCCCCAAGGCCAGTAAGCTGTGTGAGGCTGTCCATCTGCCATGGTCTGACTCCGTTTCTTGTTTTCTATTCACCTTTGCTTTTAATGTGTCTTCTCACCATTCTAGGTTCTTTGTATTTGATGACGACTTTATTTAAAAATAAACACGTTAGAATTTGTAGATTTTGCTTCCCTGCAGAGAAACTCTGCTAAAAGCTTCAATGTCTCAAACCCTGTCTTGAGCCCATGGCCACAGCTACACGAAATGTCACAAATGTCTGTCTTATTTAAAAACAAAAAATTTTAAGTGGCAAAAAATTGTGGGTTGATTGACAGAATCTTGCCCCACCCAGAACTTACTAGCAAGCCACACTGCTCTTGAGTGACAAGGAATAAAACCTGTGCCTGTGTGACCCACAGTAATGACGGCATGAGGAAAAATATAGTGGTTTTTTATTGTATTTACTAACACACTATTATTGGACATACTAAGGTGTTTTGATGGCATACTTTTTCTGTGCTTGAAGTTGCTTTTGACATATATTTAAAACAAGGGAAATTTACTCAGCTGCCCAAATTAGAAGACCAGCAATGTGCTGGGACCCTTCTTCATAGATAGGGCATCAGAGCATGGCTACATATGCGGAAAGGAGATGTTGAGGAAGGAGGCCATCTCTGTCGATGATTCTCGGTATGCCTCCCAGCTGTGTCCTCCTCCCTAGGACCTGGACCATAAGAACACAACATAAGGCTTCCCTGAATCTCTTCTTTCTTGTCTCTCATTTGGAGTCATGGGGTGCCACTCAGGAATTGAACTACAACATCAATCAAGAGAACTTCTGTTAGTCATATCAGGCCTGGCTGAAGCTAGCACTTTCATTAGAAATCCAAAGTGACCCACTGCAGTCCACCTGTCAGCAGATATGGACATGGGAGATCATGGAAGCAACACGAAGCATTTTTTGGACACAGCAAATGGTATCAGTGTGACCTCCACATACCTTGGTGCTTCCAAGTTCTCATTGCCAAGGACCTATGACTACTGGAAAGCTCATAGCAGAGTGGCCAGTCTTTGGGTGGGGAGGACAGGAGTATGGGGGAGTCAGTTCGATGGAGGGAATTGAACTGAATGCCCTAAAGGTTTGCTTTCAGGGAATAAAACAAAATATTTTCCAGATGTCTTTAGTAAGACATGCATAACCATCCCTGCTCACTATCTGGCCATACACAACTCTTCACTTACCTTTCCTGATTCCACATTCTCTGTGACCACCTTCACAACTGTCCCTGAACTTAATCCTTGTCTCAGCATCATTCAAGAAACCCAGCCTGACTAGAGTGACATTTAGAATAAAAGAATAAATTTTCAGCGACATATGAAGCTTAAAGCATTCAGACTATCTCTGTTCTGTCCTAAAAACTTTTTTTTAAATTACAGTCAGAGAAAAAGGAGGCAAAACCATAAAGGAAAGGGAAAAATGAGATGGAGACATTGGAAACAAAGATGGTGACATATCACACAAAATATGTGAGCAAACCAGAGAGGGTACAGTACAGGCAGTGGAATCTGAAAGGTCCCATGGAAATCCGATGAGCATCAACCCCATATAGTCAACCTTGTGATGTTCTTAAATGTTAATAGCATCCAGCCATTGCCTTCATCTGAGAAAGTCTTTCCCCACCACACCCAAGCCCAAAATGAGACCTGAACAAATGGAGGGTCTTTTAGAAAGGGACTGGACTATAGACACAGTCAGGGAAAATGACATTTTTTAATTGTACAATTAATATTTTCAGAGTGCTAAAAAGTGAAATTATTTTTCTGAAGCAAAACAAGGAAAGTAAAAATATAGTAATGAGAAAACAAGAAGAGTCCTTGGAAATACAGCAGTATGACACTCAGAATGAAAGCCCATAAAAGGGTTGGAGGACAGCTAAGGAAAGCTCTCCTAAGGTGTAACCAAAGACAAGCAGTGGACGGG
Organism: Mesocricetus auratus; assembly: GCF_017639785.1. NCBI lineage: Eukaryota > Metazoa > Chordata > Mammalia > Rodentia > Cricetidae > Mesocricetus > Mesocricetus auratus. Next base: position 115,736,080 of record NW_024429189.1, read on the forward strand.
AGTGCAGGCGCACACGGAAAAGATATGGGGGAAGACTAGTTCAGTCACAAGGACTTCCACTTTAGTGTTTTTAGACTACCAGGAAGAAGGGTACCCTCAAACATTTCCAGAGAGAAGGGGAGGGTTGCAGAAGTGTCCTGGGTGCTGCTGATGCTGACCTGAGAAGTACTGCCAATGAGAAATGCTTGAGAAAAGGTTGTAAAAATATTTAAGGAAAAAAAAGTTCCCAAATGGAATTCTATATCCAGCTAAGCTGTTAAACAATCAAATGGATAGGATGTGGTGATTTACAGGTATGTACAAGCACAAGTGTGGATTTCTAGGTGACTTGGGAGCACATATTGGAAGGATATGTCTTCCGAATGGAGACTGGAGATCCAGAAAATAAGAACTGCAACACTGAAGAGAGTAGCAGGAAGTGACACTCACCTTTAATCCCAGCACTCAGAGTCAGAGGCAGGTGGATATCTGAGTTTTGAGGCTACCTTAATCTACATAGAGCTAAGGCTACCTTGAGGTGTGGTATGGGATTTCCATGAGGTACAGGTCTGCGCCAAAAAACAAAAGAACAGGAAGAAAATATCGCAAATTTTGAATTTGGGTTTTTGCCCAGGCCAGTGGTCTGTGGTGTTGCTTGTCAAACAAGCTGGACCACAGATCTTAGCCAGCACACATCACAAAAGGACACAGCAGATACTCCACAGTATGTAGTATGGGTGCTACAGCTAAGGACAGAGATGCCCTAAGGAGATACCTGAACATCATGGCACCCAGGATCTTCAGTGTCTCAATGTACACAGAACACAACAGTGGATGCCGTGGATTAATGGCTTGGCTATCACAGGATAGATGAGCTGCTGTTATGCTGTTAATTGTTCTTTCTTCATGAAATATAGAAACCAGAAAACCCTGGGGTGCACTCACCTAGACCTCCTTTTGGGGGAGGTCTTCCTCCATATAGCCCACAAGGAGGTGGTTGTTCCATGTTCTTTATGCTTCCATATGCTAGCCCTGGACCCGTGCAGATGAATCTGCACATCGGGGTCAGTGTGCCTGGGTGTGTAGGGGGAGGGGTGCTATGAGGCAGGCTGCCCTCAAGAACCTGTTCAGGGAATGTGGAATCTGCTCCCCTGTATCAAAGTATTGTCCTGTCTCAGAAGGTATCAGCTGAGGCCTTCCTCTTGCTCACTTTTCATTCTCTGTAGAGGTGTCATCCAGGCTAGAGTCAGGCTCTAAAGCCAATTTATACCCCCCAAATTGTCTCAGAGCCTACTAGTAGGCCTGCTCTACCCAGGACATTCCAGGTGACCTTAATGTGGCATATGAAGGTGTAACAGTACTCAAGAATGCAGGAAGTTCCACTGCTAGGACCAGAATTGGACATGGAGTGAGCATGGAGAAAAGTACTTAATTTTTTTCCGATCTAAGCAGTGGCAAGTTACGCTTGTATTCAGACTTTCCCTCTGTCCTGCATTCTTATTAAACGTTGTGTGTATGGCAGCTAGTATTGGAATGAAAGCGGTTTGCCTCTAAGGGCCATTCTCTCCCAGGGGCTCATATTGGGATCACTGTGCTGCTCCCACTGGCAGCACAGCTATCGGCGTCTTGCCCTGGCACAGTGGATGTTAGATGGCAATAAATCCTGGAAATGACTGGAAGAATGCAGCCGTGTAAAGCAGCCGGGTACTCACACTAGAGGAAGCACAGGCAGGAAAGGTGCCCCCAGTGCTAGTATTTTTCAGAGGAGAGATTACAAAGACTGCAGGAGCCTGTCACAAATTCAAGGAAGTGGGGATCCAGCATTTGCTGCCAAGGCCCTCATGCTGGGCGTGACCCAGGACTCTCCAGGAACAAACGGCAGGCTGGCTGGGTAGATGATGCGGAACATGGACACCTCTGGCCTGACGGCCTTCTTCCCTTTAGGATAGTAACTACAGGAAGAGCAGAGCAGCAGGGCAGTCTTTCAGAGAAAGCTGTGTTTTTTTTTCCAAAACCACAAACTAAAGCAGTTTCCAGCAAAAGGAAATGAACACTTTGAAAACAGCTTGTCAAGATTTCAATCTTGAGAAACCTCAGCCTAGGGTTGGTCACTGGCCCACAGAAAGACCAAAGCCCAGTACTGTGGAGAATATAGTCTTGTCTCAGCAGGAGACTGGGTGTCCTCAAGGAGAGTTTGCCATGATGTTGCTGAGAACCAGGGTCTCTGGATGAATCGCCTGTGAAACTTCAAATGCAAGCGTGGGTCTGTGGACTCTTGGGATGTGGAGACGCTGGGACCATGAGTTTCTGTAGATATCGAGATCCTTTCCCTGACTCCATAGACTTTCATCAATTTCTTTCATCCTGAAGCTGTTTCAGCATATCCAAATATGGAGCCAACCCAAAGCCCTATGACCTGACTTTAAATATGGGGCCAACATAAGAACATGTGACATGACCTTAAACCTCATATGTAGCTTCCAGCTGAAGTGCTGATTAAAGAGCAAACCAGCAAGTGAACAAAGGAGGGATGGGGGACCAGAAGGAGAAAGGGGAATGCTCCAGTCTGTGAAGCTATGTTAGATAAGTCAGCTGGGTAATCCAAGGACCTGGGTCTTCAGCAAAAAGGGGAGACATTATGAAAGCTAGGTGAGATCAGCCTTATAGATCTCCAGGTCTGGAAATGTCTGGACCTACTAGTAGACTCTGTAGGAAGAGATCGAGAACCACCATGCTTCCCCACAGAAAGCAGTGCTTATTTTAGACTGAACCATCACCTAGCCCTTGCCCATGGATGAGCTTGTCCGTCAGTCAAAGCCATGAAAATGGCCACCCAAGAAGAAACAACCACTTCTCTGCAAACTCAGCATGTCCTACCTCAAAATTCAGAGCAAAGTGGCCATCACATGTCAGAAAGCCTTGAGCTCTTTCACAGTGTGTTCCTTTGACTCATTTGTTGGGTGTCCATCAATCTAGTCTAAGGAGACATGAGCAGGAAGCGGCACTTTTAGCCAATGAACAATTGTCCTCACCAAGAATTCTCCATTTTTAGATGTTTTATATTCTCAATTTAAGATTTTATTTATTCATTTGTTTCTTTATTCATTTCTTTATTTCATCTACTTGCTGTGGTGTGAGGGACAGAATCCAGGGAGCCAGGCATTCCAGACAAGCACACTACACTGAGCTCCGTCTCGGCCTTTTTTTGTCTCAGCTGGAATTGCTCTTCATTCTTGAGTTGTAAGGGCTCCTTTTGCTCTCTGATTTTAAGATCATGTTTTCCTTGTATATTTACAGCCAGACAAAAAGAAGAGAGCTCTTTAGCTCAGGAACCAGAGTGTATGCAGTGGCTTCTGCATGCCCAGCTCCTCATGGTTCAAGTGGTTTTTCCCCTTCCAGCTCTGTCTAAAACCCTGTGCATGCGTATGTATTTGCCTTATAGTTGCTTATTCCCTCTCAGGGCATGCCCCCTCTCTCTGTGTGTATGTGTGTGTGTGTGTGTGTGTGTGTGTGTGTGTGTGTGTGTGTGTACATGTGTTGATATGTGCAGAAGCTTACAGTGGCAGAGATCAGCATCAGAAGTCTTCCACAATCACTTTCTGTTTAGTTTTTGAGACGGTCTCTCACTAAAACTAGTGCTTGCCAATTTGGCTCGACAGGCTAGCCAACAAATCCCAGGGTTCTTCTGGTCTCTGTCTCCCCTGTACTAAGTTTCCAGGTACACACTGCCACAGTCAACTAGGGGTTGAGCTCAGGTCCTCACTCTAACTCAGTAAGCCCTTTCCCTTTATAAACTAAACCATCTTCCCAGCCCAGTTTTTAAGGTCCTCCTTCCATTTTCTGTGACTTTATGTGTGGCCTGAAATCCACCTGTGCAATGTTCAAGAGTATAGAAGCCACGGCTGCTGACCACACTAAGCCACATACAAGCAAGCAGTATTTAAACACACACAGGGTACCCTGAGACCAACTTCTTGGGGTGCTGTCTAAACATTCACTTTTGCCATAGGAGTTTCCTGTGTAGAACCTAGTATAGACAAATCTAGTTATTCCAGGCACTGTTCATTCCAGCCAACCTCCCCACCCCAACTGTGTCTCTGCTGCCTGGAGAGGCACTGGTTGCATCTGTCCCTTGTCCCTCATCTACTCCTTCCCCTTCCCCAAAACAGTGGTCAGGAGCAACTGGGCCACTTGAAGAATCCACTTTGCTGGACCAGTCTGCCCTATGAAGAAAACGCTTGCACACTGTCTTGCCTCCATCATCTGTAGACAAGCTAGCAATAAACCTGTCATAGAACCTGATGCCGTTGGCCAGGAGGGAGGCATTTCTTTCAGTTTGTCCCCTCCCAAAGCATCAAGAAGAAGGCCAGTAACCACAGTCACCCACTTTCTGAGATGAAGGGTTGGTGTGGAATCCTCTTCCTGAGGTTTTAGGATTGGTAATGACACCTGTTCCTGTGGCTTTGGAACCCCAGGAACTCTGATCCTGGGAATGGCAAATGCCAGTGCCTTGTTGAAGCACAGCCAGACCTTTCCTAATTGATGCTTTGGCCATCTCTACCTCACTGTCCCCGTGTCACACCCACTGGTATTTGTTGGAATACTCACCACCAACAACAACAAATAGAAAGCAAGTTCTACTAAGATGGACTAGGAGAAGGAAGGAGTAAGCTAGGTCCTCAGACACAGAGACTTTGGGTGTGAGTGCTTCTGCTCCCTATACTCAGATCCTTCAGTACTGGGCCGGAGTTCATCTATAGAGTTGGACAGGTTGCTACTCCCTGCTTTCACTCCTGGAAAAACAAAGATCAGTTACTGAGGGCTAGCCCTGCATGGCTTTGGTGGGTAATATTTCAGGATTTACATATTTGGTCATCCATTGATAGTTATTGACTGCCCACCAACATAACCACTGCCACCTATGTGCATATGCTAGGCTCCCAGTGACCACAGAGGACAAGGGAAGTGCAGACCCTGGTTCATAGTAAGTACTCACAGGTTCAACTCTGATGAGACAAGGAACTGGCACTCAGGAGATCTTCTAGAAGATTCTTGATCAGCTAAAATGAGCTCTGCTTCCCCCACCTCCCCGGGTTTCCTTTGCCTCCCCTCCTCTATCCTAGCCCAGGCACACCATGTGAAGGCTAGGATACAACAGACAGTGGCAAGTCATGCTGCTGTCTAATGTCCCGGGGCTACTTGGGGTTAATGCCAAGAAGGGCAATTACAGTGAATTATGTTATAGAGCACTGGAGTGCTTGGGAGCATAGCTATATAAAATGAAACCCAGCTAATTATAGCTTAATTAATTAATTACTTCTGTCCTCTGTGGCTCCTCATTTTAAATTCCCTCAACTCTGCTTCATCAGAACCTTGTCCACTGCTAACTTCCAAGCTCAATGCCAAGGCAAGAAATGATGGAGGAAAAAAGTAAAGCCTAGGTTTCAAGATTCAGAAGTTAGTGTCCAGAGAAGGGTTCAGTGGCAGAAGCCAGTCCTTATACACACATCACAGATTTCCAATCTCACTAAATCAGAATCAGGAGATTTGAAAAATGAAAACCCCACTCACCAGTTTGGCTCATGGCACACGTTATTGTTTTTAGGTTAAGTGAATAGTATGTCCTCCTGTGCCCACATATAATGCACAAATATCACAGATGCACCATGAAAAGTGGAGCCAGTGGAAAAAATACAGCTTTTAGAAATGGCTCAAGAGAATGAGTTAGAGAATGCCACAGAAGTGTGGGCTCTGCCCTTCTGCTGGCCAGAGACCTCTGCTTCTCAGGATTAGCCTTCCTAAGCATCACTAAGAGCAACAGGGGGTCATGTGTCTTAGCCCATGAGCTACATGACTCAGGGAGTTCCTTCACATTGCTACAACTTAATCCAACAGCACTCCACTTCCTGAATCAAGGAGCAGTGTGGTATGGCAAAGAGTTCCATCCAGTCAGTAGAATCTGAACCCAGAGACTCATGTTCCTCAGTCAGCAGATGTGGAGCAGGAGGCTTCTATAACTGGGTCAGGAGTCTCTCATTGTTGACATGGACTTCTGTAATGACCTTTGCGATTTCCCCCAGCCTCTGAACACCCATTCTATAGATGATTCCATAGCCATGTCCCAGGCAGGAAGGAGGACTGTGTCCTTCACGTCTTATCAGAGAACAAAATACTTCTCAAATTTCTTCCAGAGATGGATAAGACCTTCCTATAACACCCAACTCGCCTCCCCGGAGAGTGTGTTTACTCTCAACTGTGAAAAGGGAGGAGGAGGAGGGAGGAATGAGAGAAGAGCTTTCAGGATCTGCCCCAAAAAGGCTGATTCTGAGCCAATATCTAATTTCAACTTCACTGTTTACCTCTTGACTCCAAGAAGTTTACATCTAGCTAAACCAATGCCCTGTTATATAACCAAGTGCTCAAGCACAGAGATGATGACCTTATACAGAGTGCTTTTACCAACAGATGAATGCGACCAATCCCAGCTATCTGAAGAATGGAACCTCAGGGCTTCTGGGATGCACTTAATAACATTATGCCCTACTTTTCCCTCTTCTGTGGGTCTATAGATTTTGAAAACTGTTCTTTAGAAAGTGTAATCCTAGTGAAAAGTATACCATTTTTGAGTAGGAAGAATGGCAGTAGAGAGCCTCACCCATCTCTGGCATATCATTCCTGAGTCCCTGCCTTCGCATTTGTGGTTTCACTGGAATACTTCAACATGTGACTTCCTTGAGACCAGACACATTGGAGGCTTTGACTCCCTTGACATGTGGAGAGCGGTGACAAACACCAGCCATACATTTCTTTAACAGTTAGAGACTAAACCTGGCACCTAGTCATTATGTGAAAATATGCTGTTCCCCATGCCCTTGCCTGTGTTGGTATATCCTCTCTGTAATCCAGTGAAGTTGAATGTTAGAAAGAGCCAAGCAGAACCCTCTCGTCACCGTTATTTCCAGCCTGTTCACTCTCCCTTTGTTTTTCTCTACCAACTCTGCAGACAAACAAAGCTGTGGCCAAAGGAGACTTCCATCAGGCTAGCACCAGCTCCCGGAGGGCCCTGTTCCTGGCAGTGCTGTCCATCACCATTGGAACTGGCATATACGTGGGTGTGGCTGTCGCCCTCATCGCCTACCTCTCCAAGAACAACCACCTGTGAGCTTCCCAAAGGCTGTTGGAAGGAGGGGGAGCCGGACCACGTGTGTGAGGGCAGTGAAGAGACACCTGTGAGATACTGTACAGTACAAGTGATTGTCAAACGACTCCATGATACCCTGGAATCCTCCACTCCTGGACTTCGTCTTCTTCTTTTTGTTATCCTTCCACTTCATTTTCAGCACTGTGCAGAGCGCCTGGCAGCCAGCAATGCTGATTCTTCCACACGGAAGCTCCAAAGATTCCAGCCCAGCAGCTAATCCTGGGTGGATTCTAATGAGTCAACGACAACCCAGCTCTGCAGCCTGCCAGTGCCTGGACCGCCACCCCATTAGCAATATACAAACAGTTAAAAATATGTTTATTTTTATGGAATATGGTGCAAAAGGCAGAAAGCAAGAGACATGTCACCACTAGCTGTGGCCCGCTTAACTCCTCTGTGTCCCCTATCTTTGTGGCTTCCTTATCAGAAACAAGTGGGGCTGAAAAGGAAAAGAAAGTACCCGCTGGGAGATGTGCTGTCTCTGCCTACAGACGGGTCCTGCCTGAGAACGCAAAATTGGAGGAGCGTAGCGCCTACCCTGGCCCTGCTCAGTCCCAGCACGCTGCACCAGCTTGGAGCATCAGGCTTCCTGCAGGCTTCCTGCAGATACCCAGCAATACACAGTTCTGGGGCCTCATTAATCTTAAAGAGGAGGCAGCCATGGCCCCGCCTCTCTCAAGAACAAGTCCAGCATTTGCCCCAGGAGCCTGAGGGAAAGGAACTGTGAAGACACACAGGATGTTTAACTCTTGGACGCTCATTTGGTTATGAGCAGCAATACTGGGATCCTGGAAATGAGATGGGCCTTACTCTGTCGATTAAATGAATGGCTATTTTCTTGTCATTTTTTAAGTGCAACTCTTGCTTCATGCTGCTTCAGTTGCCAGATGAATGCTGAGAAATAAGTAACCACAGATGTTTTAATACCATGTCATTGCTGTTTTACGAGTGTTCATTATTTAACAAAAATTATCTTTTAGCTTGTTTGCTTATGACTTTTCTTTCTGATGAATGGAGATGGTTGGGCTCTATTCTGATGATCTACTTCATGTTTAACTAGTGGAAGAGCCAGCCAGCATTCATCAGCTATGGTTGGGTGGTCTTGCGGGGAAAGAATCATGAATCACGCAACCCTGACTACTTAAATGTCCATCTTGAGCACTATCAAAGGATGCAGGCACTCTGTTTGGATTCTCCCTGCAGCTTTGAAATACTCCCAGTCTTTGGGATCCTCCTGGCATCAAAGCCCCAGAAATACTGATTTAACTAGTCAGACATTCATAGTCAGACATTCAGCCTGGTGGTTTCAGTGTATAGTACAAGTGAGAACTCCCACCTGGAAAAATGATAACAAATTTAGTCTCTCCCACTTAACACTGCCCACCTTCACCTTGAACTCTTAATATTTTTAAAATCACCAGCATTGTTTTCCTGAGTTAAATACAGGATTCATCTCAAAAAGATAATCCAAACACTGTCTAAGGCATATTTCTAGAAAGAAAGTATAGAAGATACCTAAACACTCCCCAATGAGAGTTGAGTGAGTTTGCCATATAGAAAGTATAGGATTGGGGGTCAACCTAACCTGGATTCAAATTCAGTCATACTGTTTTCGCAGTGTGTGATCTTGGACAGATGTCTGCAACTCTTTGAGCTGTGTCGCTGGGACAGGGTGATTAAAGGGTTTACTTCATAGGATTGCTGGAAACTTCTTGGAGTCAAGAGAACAGTGATGGGTATAAGTAGGTACATTAGATGGCATGGCTCTGGTTATTGTCAGAATTATTCATAGGCCATCTCATAGCTTGCTTTTATCATTTTCTCTTTTAGACCAAGATCTCAGGATTTAAGCATCATTATTGTATAAAATAGGGAGGGGTGTTTGTCCTGAAGTGATGCATTTAAAAGTCAAGGGATGCCCAAACTTCCATCTCTTATGATTTGGTAAAGACATAGTTTCAGTCTGTGGCAGGCAAGTTAGTCCACTCATGCTAGCCCAGCTACCCATCATATCCCAGTTTTCTCTTTCCAAACTGAAGAGCCTTCATTTACAAGGCTGCTGCCCTTGCTATAGATTCTCAAGAACTACTACATATTTGGGCCAGGAGACCAAGGCCATCTCCGGCATCATACTGGCCATGATCAAAAGTGAGTGTATCCAGAGTTGGAACTAATGGATTGGATCTGCGTTGCTCATCAGTATATTTAGTGGGTAGAGCAGTGCAATGAACAGCATGGCTGTGGTGTCCATAGGGGAAGTGGTTGAATGTCATCCTCAGTGGCCCTGTTAGTATCTGCTGCAAAGAAGAGCAACCTTCCTTCAGTATATACTTCCTTGGATCTTATTATCGTGACTGTCATTCTCATCATTGACTAATACTGCATTGGCAACCCCATCCTTGGGCACATGGACATAATCTCATATCAGTGTCCTAGCATAAACACAGTAAAAAAGAATGAAAACTGAAGTTCAAAGACATTAACACACTCCACACCACAGTTGTTATGAGAGGCAGAGCCATACCTGCAAAGTCCCCAGCCTGGCTTACCACTGGTGACAGAGTGCTACTTCTGGCATTTACACTCTTGCCCCTGCCAAGGAAAAAGTATCTTTTCCATGCCAGCCTATCCAAGTATTATGAGAAATCATTCTCACAACAATATTGTTGAAAAGCAGAGACCCAGAGCACATAGTACTTTCCCCAAGTCCTATGAAGCCAAATAGCAGCCCTGGTTTACTCAGTGTGCTTCATGTCTTGCATCTCAGCTGCAACATGTGGCAAGAGAAATGGCGCAGATCACACAGCTGGTAGGACACAGACATGATGCTTAGGGACATGGAAGATGTTTGGGTTTCTATATTTCCAACTAACTTTGCCAGAAACTTAGAGAGCAGGATGGAGAGACCTGAAATGACATCAGTGCTTAGGAAGTCTCTCTTCCAATGGCTGGTTTCCATCCTCCCTTCTTTAAGATGGCTATGGTACCTGTTTAGCTCATTTCTCCAGATGTCATTCAGCTCATTTCTCCAGATGTCACTGTTCCATTCCTGGAAATGGCTCTTTCACCTCTCTCACTTATTCTTTATATTTGCTTGAGAAGACTGACTTTACCAGAAGTTCTCACTTTACCAGGCATCCTCAGCTCACAAGGTCTCCTCTGTATGAAGTATCCTCATATATGTCAAATGTGTGTATGTGTGTCAAATATATATACATATATGCATACGTGCATATATATATATATATATATGTCTTATACCTCACTAGGCTCTTCCATGATAGTCTATGTCCCATCCCACTGGAGTCCCCACTTTATCAGGTAGTTAACCATACCTAGAATTTCTTCTGTATTAAGTCTCTGAAATACACAATATGCCCCCATTTCATGTATCTCTCCAACTTACCAGGCACATCCACCCTCCAAGTGCCCTTCCTGGATCTAAGCAGGCATTACATAACCAGCTACACCAGTTATCCTATCTATCCTCATAAAATTACAATGAGTCCTAAGAACACGATGATGAAGGCTATATCTATAAGTTACTGAGACCCAGTTGGCTGCCCAGTTCATACAGACAGGCCACCTGGCTAAGTAGGATAACATGAAGAGCCTCTTCTTCTCTGCTGAGCAGGACATCCCTCAAGCCTGGCCGGATACTTGCCCTCCAGAAGCACTAGAGGCCTCCTGGAATGCAGAGTGCATTCTGGGTATAAAGAACATCGGTGGACACTGCATCTTTGCCAGTGGCTGTTTCATCTCCTGCAATATAAATGTTAAACAGCTACCATAGTTGGGGCCTGATTTTCAGGATTTGACTTTATGCTCAGGGATTTGCAGAGTCTCTGAGGCTCTAGTGATCTGGTTAAGATTCCAGTCTCTTTTGAGGGCACGCTGGTGTTTCTCCTTGTTCATTTATTGCCATTCATATTGACATCTCTTGACTCAACTGTTAATAAGCCATGGCATGGCAACTCTGAACCTGAGTCCAAGCAGGCTGGGAAAGGGGAGTAGAGCCAGCTCTTAAAAGAGTCCAGGCTGTGCATCAGCTCTACTCTCAAACACTGGGACTATCAGATGCGCCAGAAGTTGTGACCATGGCTATGATGTTCGCAGCTAGTTATTTCCCTGGTCATCAGGATAAGCTCAGCAGACCAAGGGGAAGAGAACCAGAGGCCTTTGTGCTCCTGTGCTTATCATCCGAGCTCTGCAGAGATAACAGTAGATGTTAAACCCACAGACACAGGGGGCCTGAGGATGGCTGGCACTGTGCCAAACAAGCTTGTAAGTGGAGTAATGAATGCATCCACCTGCTGAGCACCCCAGGAAAAGGTCACAACTCCATGTGGAGAAAGGCAGCAGAGATTAACATTTCTTTAGGAAGGTTTGGGATCCCAGAGCATTGTCTGTCCCAGCAAGAATGAAGGGAGGGACATGCAGCCACAGCCTTGGTCAATCACACTGGAGGCTGAGTACCACTGCCCACACACCAGGAAGGGGACACTGGGAAAGGAGCTCCACAGCAATTTGTGGTCGACTGACTCATGGCAAGGGAAACCTTCAGGGTAATGGTAGATGATGGGGCAGAATGTGTCGCCTCCTGGGAGAGGCCTTAGGCTGGAAGCATTTCTAGGGGATAAAGCCTGTCTGGGCTTCCTAAAGCTTAACAATGGCAACTCTGGATCACAGGTGGCACCTGTATCTTCTTGAGACAAAGACTGGCAAGCAAGCCTTTGGTTCCAGAAGAAAGATCAAGAGCTAATTCCCCAGGATTTTGTCTCCACTAGTGTTACTGTTATTGTTTGGTTGTCTTTGTTTTTAAATAACAGGACAGATTTCTTACAGAAAGCCTGGGAAGGCCAGGTGACAGTGAGGTGGAGTCAAGACTAAGTCCCTGTCATTGGTATCATGTGCCACCTCCTCTTCTCTCCCCAGATGTCTTCTGTGAGGCTGTTGCCAACATTATGTGAAGGCTGGCCCCCTGGCAGGACAGTGCCCTATTAAGGAAGTGTTGCTAGTTATTGGTAGCCTCGGGATCTACTGGGATTTCTCCATGACCACACTTGTTGAAGACTTTGTAGAAGATCATAATCACTGGAATGCTGACCCACAAGAAACCCTGAAAGAGTTTGCTTGTCCAGACCTTCATTGTCATGTCACTGAAGTCACAGGGATGGAATTATCCTGACTCTCAAACTCACTGAAATTCACTGTAAGCACTGCCTTTGCCTAACATACATCTGCCCCACTAGCTATCCCCAACCAGCACAACCGGGAGATCTAGGCCACAGGCTCCCTAACTTACTCCTGAACCAACACCTTGGGCTCTCTGCCTCCCTCCTTGTCAGATTAGCATTGGCTGACTGAGCCATCCCACCACTGCTTTCCATGGCCACTGCACCTATGCCAGCTTTGCAATGACAGTCCTTTAGCACCTTAGCCAATCACGTCTCTCACAACCAAGCAGTTTGCTCCAGCACAGTGTGAGCCCAGGAGTACCTCCACCAAGGCTTGAGAGAAACGTCTGTGTGTCTGCCGAACACACAAGCGCAACCAGGAAGCAAAGAATGAACACAAGGTGTTTTGCCAGCTGCGGTGTGAATATCAGTGAGCACAGCCCCTGTGCCCCCCAAAGCTACAGGCTTTGCTTTCCACAGAAGCCAGGTCATTTGGGAATGATCTGAGTCTAGATGAACAAAGAGGAGAACAGTATGATACCTGCGTGTGGGGAGTAGAAGTGCCACACAACCAGAGTCAGCATGCAGATCTGACTTAATGTACCCTGTCCCCGCAGTGCTTAGCTTGTAACATTCATGACACCTGGCTCTAACTCATGATTCCAATTAATAACAGGCAGCAATTTGTATCTGTTTTCACTACATAATGAATCCATCTTTAGGCTCAAATTATCTTATTCTGCACCTCAAGATGCTTAGCCAAGATGTTTAGCGCTACTCTAAGTCACATAACTAACTAACATCTTTACCACCTGGATATGTTTCCCACACATTTTAAATGACTTCTGTTTTCTGGTTGCACCGGCTGGTGAGGTGTGCCTGATGAGTAGGCAGTATCTGTTAAGATTTGCTCTGCATTTACTGAAGGCAGAATTGGCCAACCATTCATAAGAAGCTGTGCAAATGCAATCTCCTGTCAGCATGAGGCAACATTTCTATTTGCTTTCTCAAGAGACCCTTGGGTAATTAGAAGCAAGAGGCAGTGGGTGACCACTGATAGTCCTTAATTCAGAAAAGAGATCAGGCTCACTTCAGCTCCATCACTCAGCTGATGATGAAGTGAGGGTTGGTAATATGGAAACCTCACAAATGAAGCTCTTAAAATTGTTATTTCAAGAAAACCTTCAGCTTCTTTCAACATCCCAAATCAGTGCTTCATATGACATCCTATGGATTTCCTAGCAACGGGCCTTTTAAAATAACGTGTGTCTTGCATTTGAAGAACACATTGCAAAACCATTGCATTTCACGTTTGTAGCAGTATTTTTGCCACACTTGTCCCTAGCCTCTGTCTAGATGAAGTGAAGCTTTCTCCATGTGACCTGCTGGGGAAAGGAAAGAATCTAGTCCTAGGCTCAATCTAGGAGTGCTGAGGCCGGTGCCCTAGCAATAGTCAGAGGTAGCATTTGGTGTCCCCACTTCTTGTCTAACTGAACTTTGGGCAGCAAGGACACCTGGTTGTGCCCACCCCAACACAAAGCACCCCTTTGGGAGACTTGCTGCTGAAGAAAAGCTGGAGATACAGACCTTCATGTGCCCTGTCCTGTGACCTCTCCTAGAGCAGGTATGGACTCCAAACAGAGCAAGGATCATTCTCTGGACCCCTCCCCAGACGTCATCTAGCACTGGATTTGTTTATGTCAAATTCCCAGGGAGGGAGAGACTGGGTGTTAGAGAGAAAAGGCATAAGACCAGAAAAGCATAGAGTCAAAAGACACACACGTCAGTATTAAAGTGTGACAGAGAAGGAAACAAGCAAAGCAGGGGCAACTTTATAGCACTGCGGATATTTGTCAGTGTCTGGAGACATTGTCACATCTGTCTGTCTTATAGACAGAGGCTAAGGAGGCTGTAAGCGAAGTCATGTTTGAAAAGTGAGCGCCTGCAATTTAAGCACCATAAGGGAAGGGTCCGTCCGCCACACAGGTGGAGGGCCACCTGGCTAGGCGAGCCTGAGATCCACTCACAGACCCATGAAAGGCTTCACAGCTTAGCAGGAGAGCAAGCGAAATGGGAGGGTGGAACTGGAGGAGGGGAGGAGGAAGCCAAATGCCAGTGCCCAAGGCACACCTCTACCTGCCTGTACCTACCTCTACCTGTACACGTCTTATTCTAGTACAAGACGAGCGGTAAGATAATGATGGCCCTCATACTGGTTAAATCGTGGCTTTAGAAAGAAGGGCTCTACATCACCCTAGAAGGGTCAGAACTCCACTCACAGATGGCAGAACCAGGGTTCTCTGTGAGGCACCTTTCCTAAGTCAGCCAAGGTGGTAGAAAGAGACTCAGGCCGCCCTATCGTGACTGGAAGAGCTTCCTTCCCTACTACTCTGCTGAGGCAGATGAAGGATACCATCACAACCCCTGAGACACATGTATTGCTGTCTTCTGATGCTTTGCAGGATGGCCTCCCAGACACCATCACACATGTCTTTGTTTTAGTCCCCTGCCTAGTAAGGACACCAGGAAGGACTATTAGATTATGACTATTCTTAACTCCTATGTTATCTTAGTCATCTATGTAAAAACCATGTCTCCAACTATGACTACATTCTAACATTTGAAGTTTCAACATTGCCCCTTCACAGTACTAGAGACTCCTGGTCTTAAATCTTCCCAGCCAAGCTGCCTTGATTCTAGTTTACAGACATTATGGCCCATTAAACACGCATACATATATTCTCTGAGCTCTAACTTACTAAAGCCTGAGCTCTCATTCCCCTATCCCTTATCCATGGACTAGAGATAGGCTGGTTTCTCCAAGAAGCAATATATACATGCATGCATACATACATACATACTACACACACATACATCATGCATACACACATACATACATACATACACGCATACATACGTTTAGGCTTTAACAAGTTAGAGCTCAAAGAATTCACGAATGACTAGAACTCAACCCTATGTGACTTGCCCATAGAAGAGAAAACAGCCCACATACCAATTATACCATCCCCTAATACATCACATTGTGGTTCCCCTAGCCTCCTTCTCAGGGATGATAACACAGACTCTACCATAGCTTCTGTGGGACTCTTTCTCTGTGTTACTTCACCTGAGACCTGTAGCCATCCCCCAGTGCTATCCATCTGATCTCATCATGCACCATCAGAGCAAAAGGCTCTCTGCAAAGTCCACTATCTGGAGGCTACAATCACAGATTTGGCCTCTGCAAACTCACTGGATAAAGACAAGTTTGACAGGCTTGCCAAATTTACCCAGAACTCACAGCACAGAGAACACTGGCCTCCCCCAGGAAAGAAACTGGGTATAGATTTGTTTGCACAAGCCACCATTACCAGAATGCAAAGAAGGTATAATGTGTGGCTTGGATATTTGCAGCTAAGATTTGAGCAGCACTGATGCAGCTTGCCATCCTGGGATTACCTGTACACTTTTAAACCCCACAAGTGTTCACTTGCAGATCACAGCTGAAATAGATCTATCTCCTCTGGACTAAGCTCTGTTGTTCTAGAGACACTCCTAAATTATGATGGTGTGGCTGGGGAGCAGCCTCCACTCCTAAGTTATGTACCAAAGACATACATAACAATTTTTCAGTTTGAAAGCTAAAACGGAAAATGTGATTTGTTGGAAAATTAATCAAGTGAAGCCACAGCTCCTAGAAATTGGCCCAGGAACATGCAAAATGATAACACAGGCTCCAATATAGGCTAATCAGGCACCAGAAGCCCAGAAGCACTTGTGGCACCTTTAGCCAGTAGCCCAAGACAGAGAAAACACATCACTGTCCCCAGGCTCTCTCCTGAGCACAGGGTAACAGTAGTCTATGTGTTACACACAAAGGCTCCTTACACCTAGGAATCCGTTACACCGCTGGCCTCCCTGCAGCCAGCACACAGCAGTCCATCTTTTCTGCCTCAACCAACTGGTCATTATTATGGCCATCTCCTGGAAACAGTTTATCAAATCCTCCAGCTGTCCCTTGCCAATCTTCAGTGACACCAGTGACCTCTTTGAGTCTACCTGGAGCACAGCAGAAAAACCATCATCAGATAGGGCTGCAGCATCCCGTTCCTCTCTGTCTCTCATCAAGGGCAGGAAAACTGTAAAGCCACTCCACTCAAGCCTTCCTTCTGCCAGTTTACTTGAAATGCATTGATTTCCCCAGGGTTGGTTGGGTTTGCCGCCTGCGGGAAGTGCTCATTGGTTGAAGCTTTCATTTCCAGTGTCTCGCCTGCCAGTCTCACCTCTGAAGCTCTCCGATTTTCCGCATCGTGCAGTGCTGGTCAATGAAATGCCTTCACAATGAGATCTGCCCGAGTGTCTAGAATGATGTGCAGGAAAGTCTTTCACTCGATGTGTGCTGAATTTGATTGACTTGAACTTGTGATTTTATACACAGTCCATGTTTTCTCTCTCTGTGGGCAGTGAGCAATATGTTGTCTGTCCAGACTTCAATGAGAGGCCTGTCATAGAGTGAGGAGGGCCAGAGAAGCAGGAATGAAGGCTGCCTGGTAATGACGGGCTGAGTGCAATGGCATTCAATTATTAATCCTGGGTAGGGTTGTCACTGAGACCCTCTCTACTGCTCCTCTAACAACAGAGTGATTTTGTGTTCCCATTATCTGGGGACACACACACACACTTTAAGATGATGTTATTCATTAGGGAGGCAGGCATGAGGGTAGCAGGTAGCAGAAGCATGACTGGAATACTGGCAGTATCCAGTCAGTTCTCAGGATGACTGGGGTAAAACTACTTCTATTCATCTTAAACTGTGTGTGGACACCATGCAAAATGTTTTTTCATGTGGGTATGTGGATGTTGCCCATACACATATATACTCGTTTTTGTAAACATTTATGCATGTGTGCACAGTCTCTCTCTCTCTCTCTCTCTCTCTCTCTCTCTCTCTCTCTCTCTCTGTCTCTCTCTCTCTCTCTCTCTCTCTCTCGTGTGTGTGTGTGTGTGTGTGTGTGTGTGTGTGTGTGTGTGTGTGATTTAGGGTCAGCAGAAATGAATGGGGAATTCTGAAACACATCTACATCATCAAACATCTCTGAGCCTCATTTTCTTCACTTTCAAAGTGGGAGGGGCAGACACACGGTCTAGAAGAAGCACTGTGAGACAACACAGGAGACAGGAATAGCCCAGGGGCTCCTGAGAAGCAGTGGTGACAGTTATCTCGTACTTTTGAGTCCCATTCCAGCCTTGAATCATGCTGCCCACATGACTACAACTCCCTCTGTATTTGAATATCTATTTTAAAGCAGATATTTTACTTTATGTGTTTGTTTATTTCTCTCTACAGTATATGTTTGGGGAAAAAACTGTTTGGCATATGGACTTAGGCCTGATTAAATTTGACCCTGTTAATAATGCCTATATGAAGTATGTAAATGGGAAAGCTATTTTGAAATTTGACAAGGAAACTGAGGTAGTTCAAGTTTAAGTGTGGATTCTACACCACAAAATAGTTCTTCTTCCAAAGCCTGAAGACTGCTTTCCACCTTTGAAAATCTCACCCCAGGTACAAAAAGAAAGGACGCAGTTCAAATGTCCAACCAAGGACACCCAGCCCTGCTGCTCTTCAGTCCCCAAAGTCACAGTCAGCCTTTTAGAGATCCCAGCAGCTGCTACCAGGGAACTGGAGAAACTGCTACAACGAGGGAAACGTGTGCTTGAAAGCTGAAAACTCTCTTTGGAGGAAATTTCCTTCACAACACAGCTGTGACAAGCTTCCTTTCATCTCCAGAGAGAAGTGTGTTATTGGAAAGCTCCACAGGAAGGAGTGAGCTTGGAAACCTCCCTTTCCAGAGCCTGAAGCTGTGTGCTTTCATTTCACCACCAAGACACCGCCAAAGGATTCCAAAGGAAAGGTCCCAGGTCTGGCCCTACAGCAGCATCCATGGCACCTTCAAGTTTTGTCTGCCTGACCTCTGTCTGCCTGAGCTGTCTCCCTGACCCCCAAGCATGACTGCAATCATGAGGGTGGAGGCAGGGAAGAGAGATACCATCTTCTGCTCACTCTTTCATGTGCGTGTTGGTGAGATCAAAACTAGAGAATGAAACAATATGTAACAATGTTCGTTTCCTGACAGGGCTTCTCCAAGAAAGAGAAGTCAATCCTGCTGTGTCCTCAGGCTCTCACTTCTACTCCTTCCTATGCCGTCTCTGAAAATGATGAAAGAGATGCTCAGTCAAGTCAGTGACACCCAGGCAGCAACTCCAGCCAATAGCAATGTGGATTAGTGGACAGCCGTCTCAGCTTTCTAAGTCTTGGAGATATGGCTATAGGCCCTCAGGGTCCCTGATGAGGCTTAGCCTCAGCCAGTCACGGCCATTGCCTGATTTTGCAAGTAGCCTCTTCTAGCTCAGATCCTTTAGGGTCTCACACCACCTCCCCATTTCTTCCTGGGACTGTCTCCCAAGCAAACCACTGGCGCCGTAGTGGGGTCTACAGAAGCAACTGCCCAAGGCCTCACCTTCCTGTCCTCCCCCATAACCCACCACTATCTCCTAACACAAAGTCTCTAACACAACCCTGCTTGGTTTTCTTGTTATCAATATTTTGCTACCTCACTGCAGTAGGTAGTAGGGCTGCTACTGCCTGCCACAGCCATGGTAGACATGGAGTCCTAAACCACGCATGGCCCCTTGGGGGAATACCATACATCTCTGTGCTTATGACTTCTGCTCCATCAAGCTTCCTGGACCAGGAACCTCAAGAATATGACAGCAATTATATCTGTCTCTGCTCTTTACTGTGAGCATGAAATTGACCATTTTAGTGTACAGTTATAGGCGTTTAAGCAATGTACACTGATAAGAGCCATCATAGCCAAAGTTCTGATATATGGTGTCCCATCTTACCCAACTTCCATTTTATGTAACAGTCATATGCTACTTTAGTTCTGAGTGACAGGTACAGATAAATCATGTACTAAGTCCAGATACATTAGTTCCAAACCAATGTACTGTAAGAAGCAGAGGAAGCCCTGAGTGAAGACCTGAGTGAATTATTGACATGGGCAGAGCCATAACAAGGACCAAAGCCTTGGACCCATGGCAAATTACCAAATCTATCCCTACATGAGTCATGCTTAGAGCTATCAAAACTTCTTTTCCTCTGGTTTAAGACTTTACAGTCAATAACTAGCACAAAAAGCTAGCAACTGAAGCCCCCTTCTTCTCCTGGATGATAGCCATCTGAGACTGGTCATCTACACAGAAAATTTACCCCCTGGTCATGTGCTGTACATAATAAACATGCAAGGGTACAGGATATGGCAGCATGGTAGTAGAAGCCTCTGCACCAGAATACACACACCCTACCTGATCCCATCTTTTCTGTATGTGTATCTGTCCTTTCTTAGTCTTTTGTCATTCCTAGTCAAGGTTTCAGGATCCAAGCCACGCAGAATATAGCATGAGGCTAGAGAATGTTTATCCCTTCATCAGCTAAAGAACATTTGGGTTATTTTCAGTTAGGGGCAAATATGCACAGGGTTAAGCAAATGACAAGAGTGGATTACTAACACCTTTATGTCTTGTGACATTTTCCTGTCTCATGTCTGCATTTCCTTACTTATGCTGCCTTCAACCACTATCCCCAAAAGCCCTGTCTTAGGTCTGATATGGGAAACCCAGCCTAAATCAGCATATGACCATTATATAAAATGGAACTTGGGTAAGATGGGACACCACATAGCAGTGTTAGTTCTGAGGGACAGGTACAGATGAATCAAGTACAAAGTCCAGATGCAGTATTTCCTGGAAAAAGAAACGTCTTGGTTCTAGACAACACTGGTTCTCAGCACAACCTGACCATCTGCATGGAGAAATGTTTACCAAAATTTAGAGCTCTGGTAGAAAATGAGTGTGCCACTCTTTCTATGTTGCAATGGCTCCCCCCTTTTTTTTCATTTTATGTGCTATTCAACAAATCCCATAGTATGGAAAATGTAAAAATTCTTCACAATTCTTATTTCAAATACAGCTTCCATTAACAGCTGTGTTCAGCCCCTTCAGATATGTTCTGTACATAAAGAGAATTTGTGTTTTACACTAGCAAGTAAATCATAGATGCATTCTTCTCACCTATTCAGCAGTGACCTTGCCTTTCTAGATGAAGGCACACCATTTATGATGCGTGTAGCTTGTCCTTCCACACTTTCTAACGTTCTTTTATTCCATTAAAAGGGGAAAGGGTATTGCTGTGCTTTATTTCGTCGCTCTGCTAAAAATGCTCCAAACAAAAACAGCTTGGGGAGGAGGGTTTTTGTTTTTTTTGTTGTTGTTGTTTTTTGCCTATGTTTCCTGATCCCAGTTCATCACTTAGCGGAATCATGACAAGAATTCAAGCAGTAAGAGAGGTAAGGACCATGGCAGAAAGCTACAGACTGCATTGCTTCCCATGACTTGTTCATCTAGTTTATTTACACACCCTAAGATCACCAGGGCACTCTCCTGCCCCCACTCAGGGCAGAGGTGAGCTTGGGCCCCTGCCTCAGGCCCAACTTCTGATTGCCCACTCTGGGATTTCCTGGCCTGAGGACTGCAGGCAGGTCTACTGGATCCTAGTGGATCAAGCAACATCAAGTCTGCTGAGATTACCAGGCTAGTCCAGCTCCCACCCACCAGGAGAGGGAGTGCCTCAGACCTGCCTGCACTCACCATGAGACCCATCAGAGTATCAGACCCACTCGGACCCATTCGAAGAGAACGTTGGACCCATACCCATCAGGAGAGGAAGAGACCCCCACCTGCAACCAGTTGAAGAAGGGATGGGAAGACAACAATATAAGAACACATTCAACAACAGAAAAACAAATATGACACCACCAGAGTCTAGGGACTCCACACCAGCAAGACATGAACATTCCAAAACAGATGAAGCAGAAGAAAACAACCTGGGATAGGGAATTAGTGGGGGGGAAGGGGAGGAGCAGAGGGAGAAGGAGCTGGGATTGACATGTAAAACAATTTTGTTTCTAACTGAAATAAAGAAATAGAAAAAAAAAAGATCACCAGCACAGGGGTGGCACCACCTCCAATGGGCTGGGCACTCTCATATCTGTAAACTATCAAGAAAATACCCCACAGACAAATTGGCAGGCCAGTCTGATCAAGGCAATCTCCGAGATGAGACTCCCTTAGGTAACCTAGGGTTGTATCATATTGATAAATAAAGCTCCCCAGTGTTCTAAGAGAACCGAGGCTCCAGACACAGGCCTTTCCTGCTACCCACATTCATGGAGACAGATTTCAGTGTAAGGCAGCAGAGATGCAACAAGAGTGAGACCACAAAGGCCCAATGAAGGTTGAGTGACAATGAGGGGGACGTGCTCTGAGATATTCAGGGTCAGCAAGATCCAAAGATACCAAGAAAGAAGCTCAGATACTGTCAACGACATGGAGCTGGGCAGTGACATCCCCTTCACATACATTCATAAGTGTTATGCTTAAGAAAATACAATAGGAGCTTGTAACCCGTCCAAGGTTTGACTGTAAAGTAAACACTGAGGAATGCATAGAAGACATAGCCCCTGGGCATAAACAGTAAAACGTAATAAGTCAATGCCATGAAAATACCTTATCATCCTTGGTAAGGCAAAGTCCCAACCATGCCTGTCTCTGACACAGTTTCCTCTGCCACAATGCTCCTCAAAACAAAAATGGAACCTATTTTCAGGGGACATCAAAGTCAGCTAGAGATGCAGAGGTGAGGGAAGTCAGCAATCAGAAAACTAAGAAAAGCTTCCAAGGAAATGATTTTCTGCTCAACTGTCAAGCATGGAGGGGCTAGGCAGGTAGACAGAATGGCAGTCCTGAACATAACTGCCTTGGGAATCATATGTTTGACTGGAGGAAAAAAGTCACAATGTAGCTTCCGTGAAACACTTGCACTATCTTGGGGATAGTTAATAAACATTCTTAGTGTTGTTAGGAAGGTATGTTACATGAACCCGGAAGGTAGGTTATATGAACCCCGCGGTGCAGACTAGTCATGATTTTTTTCTATGCTTTTCAGTCGCCTGAGTGGTGGACCTGAGAGTCCTACAGACCATGCTTCAGTATGTTCTCTGCCTTGGATTATGGTCTGTGAGATGGAGTCCCACCGGGGTAAGGTTCTACAGGATCAGAAGACATCAAGAAGTTACCCGGAAGTCTTCTTCATGCTCTGTCTCTACCTGTTAAGTCTGCCAGCAGGGCAATGAGAGCCAAAGGAGTTATTGATGCTGTAAATTTAAGGAAATGAAGCATTGAAGAAGATAATTTTGTTTTTGATCCCAAGCCAGGCTTCCTTTGAAAGGCTGCTATAAATCCAGTGTCCCTGACAAGTGTCTTCTATCCTCTGTCCCTGACACCTACCTCTGTGACTGAGGCTGGCTGTCCAGACAAACCACTTGGGGCCTCCTGAGTCCCAGGCACACCTGTAATCCAGTGACTTTATTTGTTCAAGCACATGCTGTAGAGCATCTTGTCTCTTTTCGCTGCCTGCTTTGCTTATCTGGACCCATTTCCACTCTTTCTTGAGTTTCATAAAAACGCTTTCCACAACTGACCTGATCAAGCCTCACAGCCAGCACCAGCATGGCTTGGCAGTGGGTGCTCTGATGGTTACAGCATGACAAAGAACATGCTAACTCACTGCCCAATGTCTCATTCCCGTCCCTCTCAGATTCTATGAGAACCAAACCGAAAATTCACAGCAGGCATGACAAGTGATGGGTTCAGTTTGCTTGGATAATAAGACAGAGGGTTGAGCCGGGTGGTACTGGCACACCTTTAATCCCACACTCAGGAGGCAGAGGCAGATGGATCTCTATGAGTTTGAGGCTAGCCTGGTCTACAAGAGCTAGTTCCAGGACCGCAAGGGCTGTTACACACAGAAACCCTGTCTTTTTTTGTTGTTGTTGTTGTTTGTTTTTTTTAGGTGTTATGCTTTTATTTCTATTTACCTGTGTTTCTACAGCACAGAAACTGAATATTGAGAAACCCTGTCTTAAAAGACCAAAAAAAAGGAGCGATGGAGAGAGTTAAAATACATGAATTCTTGGCAAGTGCATTCTTCATCCATTCATTCACTTACTCACAAATTCCTTTTTAATATAACATTTTATTAATTCTTTAATGTGATGTAATGTGATCATATTTATCCTACTCCTCACCCTAATAACTCCTCCCCCCACCTACCACCTCCAACTTCATGTTTCAGTCTCACTCAGTTGGAGTGATTCTTTCAACAAACACTGCTGAGAAGCTAGCATGACCCAGGAACTGTGCTAAGACAATTACATCAGAGAGGAAAAGGACAGAGGAGTTGTGTGTGTGTGTGTGTGTGTTATGAATTATTTAGTAACAATAATATGACAAAACAAACATCACTGGTCATCTAAAAATGAAGATGCATTTACCATAAGAGATGTAGTGGGTTGCTCTTTTCCCTGGAAGTACATTTTAGAAAGTCTCTCAGAAGTCCCCATGGATGGCAGGTCTACCAGCCACAGGAACTCTCTGTCATATGTCCAGCAAAGCAGTAAGAGAAGGGTGGGCAGTGCCAGATGCAAAAGATGGCATGCATCCCCAAGTGCTAGCAATGCTTCAAGCTCAGCATCCACATTGGTCCCTTCATCCCGAGGGCCCTGTGCTGGAACCAGGATCTCAGAAATGATGTGATGGAAGCATTCTTAGCTTGATTCCGCACATAAGATTTTTGTGTTTTTTGCATTTGCTTAGCAAGCAAGAAAAAATGTGCGAAGACAGTCATATGACTCCATTCCTCTTCTTTTCCTCCTGGGTAGAATATCCCTAGAAGAGTACCACAGTCAAATCCCATACTCGGAAGATGATGACTCAGAATTCCTATCATCTAGGAAAGGATTAAGAAAGGTTGGATAAACTCAGTCCTTAAGCAGGGCACTGGGCATGTAGGCCCCATCATTTTTAGAAAATACAGGGCAGAGACATGGAAGAGACAGAGAAACAGAATGGTCCATGTGCCATGGAAAGATTCATAAAGGAAGAAATGTAGAAGGAAAAGAGTGGGCATATGTTGGAAGACAGCTTGCCACCTGAGTCCATGGCAATGGTGGTGAGGAATAGACTGAGGAGAGAGGTCAGCTTGCCACCCAGGACAGTGGTGATGTCTGGATCAGACTTCTGCCAAGGGCCATGTGTGAGTCTCTGGTCCGACAGTAGCCAGGGTCTATGTTGTTATCCATGGTTCCTGTTACCCTTGACTGCCATGCTGACTCCAGTGGGCTATGCAGCCTCCCATGCTGCATTTGGGGCCATACTGATCTGGGTTGTCTTTGCTTTCACCTGGGGCCATGATGCCAGTCAGGCCTAGGCTGCTGCCAAGGACTATGTCTGATTACGTGGTCCTACCACAGTTGAGGTCTGTGTTGAACTCTGTGGCACAGGTTACCACTACAGCCCATACAAAGGCCAGGGATCTGGGCCAGAGCCAGAAGCTGGGGGTAGAATCAGGGGCCTATGCCACAACAGGGATGTACAGATATGGGTGACCTGTGCTGCCAGGGTGTCATCTGGCCCTAGCTGCTGCCGAGAGCCATGTCTGGTTCTGCGACCCTGTAGTGGCCAGGGTTCCGATTGACACATGTGGCTCTGATTGTCACTGAGTTCCATGAAGAAGCCTAGGATCAAACCAGCCACCTGAGTCCAGATTGGAGTCCCACCACCAGGCTGCATCCACATCTGAGTGGCCTGTGCTGCTGCTCAATGACATGGGAACATCTAGGCCCATGCTGCTGCTGAGGGCTGTGTCAGGATCTGTGTCCCCACTGCAGCCAAGGTCTGTGCTGATGTCTGGTGCTCCTGTTACCATCAAAGGCTGTACAGACACTCAAGACTCAGGGCCAAGTCAGTGTCTCAGGGCCATCCTGCCACTGGGACAGTGGTGACATCATTTTGGGGTCCATAGTCCTACTGCAGCTGGGGTCTGAGCTGAAGTCCAGGTCCTGCATTGACACCAAAGGTCACATAGAGGCCCAGGGTTGGGGCTGCAGCATGAGTCCTTGGTGGTATCCAGTGGCCACACGGCTACCAGAACCATTCCCACCTGAGTGGGAATGCATGTAGGGGAGCTGACTCCACTCCTGCACCCAAGATGGGTGGCATCAGTGGCTCTATCTAACCTGCCTGGCTGACACTCAGGCCCACAGCTTGGCCTTGGGTTGATCCACCCTAGCATCTACCCTATCTGGGACCCACTATAGCCCTTGAAGAGACTGGTCCTGTGCAATGATACCCAAAAGACCTCCAAGACTGGGGTGGGATGGTGCAGGTGGGCAGGATACCCTGAAGGAGCTGTGGTGAGGATCCAAAAACCAGAGACCTTGAACCAGACTAGTGACTCGTTACATTGAACATTTGCCAGTCAAGCTAAAGCGACAAAGGAGTATTCTATATGACACGCCAAAACCTCCAATGCCACGAGGACAGATAAGAAGGTGATGGAGAGTCGGGAGTGAATGAGAAGCAGAGGTTTTTCTGTTCCTGGTGTGGTTTTTTGTTCTGTTTTGGTTTATTTGGGGGAGGTTGTTTTTGCTTGCTTGCTTGCTTACCTTGTTTTGTTTTTTTTCATGGGGTAGGGTGGATGCAGCAGGGATGAAGGAGGATATGAGGGGGCTGGGGAGGTAAACAGAGTCAGGGTACATGAGGTGAAACACCCAAAGATTCAATAAAGAAGTTTAAAAAAAGAAAGGTTGGATAAAAGGTTAGAGTACTGAAACAGGGACTCGGAAACCCTTCCAGGGGTTAATGGGGAAGATTTGAAAGAAGGACTTGTGAAATAGCTAAGAAAATAGAAATAGGAAGCCAGGGTAAAACCCAGTGGGGAAATGGAAAGTGGTATCAGGGTCTCATGCAAGGGCAGATATTGCCGAGGGAATGTGGAGGAGGGGTTTTTGTCAAGACTCTTGATATGAAGAAAAGCTACCTGATGACAAGGATGTGACACTTTGGGCTCGTTAATGAGTACACATAATAGTTGTTCTCAACCCACATGATCCTTTGGCTATAGCAGCCAGTATTGTCTCAATGGAGATGGGCCCGAGTCAGCCACAGAGGTTCTTACGAGGCTCTCAGAAAGAATTCTGTTCCCAGGACCCAGTCACATCACTCTCAAAGCATACGCCTTGCCAAGGAAAGAAACCCTGGGCATCCAGTTGTCAGCCCCAGGCTCAACGACTTTCCTCCAGCCCCAAACCACAGGCACGTGGAGATGTAACAATCCACACTCTAGAGATCCAGTCCCTCCACATGAATATCTAACCATGTGTTACTTTAACCTCTGGAATTACTAAGGCTCTATGGGGTAGGGGGTAGAAAAAACACAGTGACCTTCAGATTACATCTGCCTTTAATGAAGAGGACACGAACAGCAGAAAAGTTACATCGGTCATGGAGACTCCATGCTAGTTCTCATTGCCTCTGCTGCGGACACCTGTAGCCAAGAGTGCCTTCCCTACTACTGCAGCTGGTGCAGAACCACTGAACATCTGTTGTTATGACACAACTCAACAAGGTTTACTCCTGCATGGACCGCCTACTATGGCAGGGAAGGTGTTTAAGCTAAGGCGCCTTGACTGAAACCTGCCCCACCAACACATATCCCCAAATTTCTCCCTTCCCACAAGTGACATGGCCCCCAGCATCATTTCAGGATAAGTAAAGAGAGGCATATCCCTACTATAGTAACCATTAAATACTGGGCTTGAGATTAGAAACATATGCTGTAGGTTAGGGCCCACTTTTCCTCCAAAACGTGGATTCCTGGCTCATCTATGCCACTGCTCTGTGACCTGACAGGGACTACACTCCATTCCCAAGCTTCTCTCATCACCTGAAAACAGGTGATGTCTTACCTTCTTGATTGGTTTCTGGGATGCTAGTTGACATAAAGCACATCTCAACTTAATACATAGCCATAGATCTATCCACTATCATAAACCTCCTCCTCAGACCTGAAGCCTGGACAGTAAAAATGAGCTTGTATGAGTCACTCCCTCTGAGCCTATTTTTCTTATGCCTAGTGATTTAGCTGCCTCTGTGCTGCCCTTGCCTGGTAGTGCTGCTTCAAGGCACAGAGGTGACACAGAAGCTGGGAACAAAGCTTAGCAGACCACCTATTTCTATCATGGCTCATAGCCGTGGAGACTCCAGTGACTCTTGGAATGTGGCAGGAGGAAGGGCTCCAGGATTGCTCTTGGTAACGGCTGGAAGTACCCAGGGCTCCAAGCACAGTCACGCACTGCCTGAATTATACGTGGACATGTGGAGCTAATGTGGAAGACAGAGACCTGTGACCATGGCAACCCTCACCAGGAGCAGCATTTGAGGATGCTTAAGACACATTTGCATTAATTAAGCATGCACATTTCTGCATTGTCCAGACAGGGCCATGGCCTACACAGCCTCTCTCTAGCCTATGTTGCCCTCTGCTGGGCTTTAGGCAAGGCTATCGGACATGAGGAGGCTGGTTCAGCAGGCAGATTTCTGGCTCTGCCCTTGGCTCTCCAGACCTGCTCATTGAATATCATCATCCTCCTTGCTCCCAACCCCCTTTTGTGAGCAGTCGGGTCCCTGCACACAAATCAACTAGCATACCACTCAGTTGCTTTATTATCACACTCACTAGGGGCTCATCATGCAGCTGTCTAACCCCCAACACCACTAACCACAGCCTCTCCTCTATTTGAACTCTGTAGTCTAATGTGCAAAGTCAGGGTCCCTTTATGGCATTTGATATCCTGCAAGTAGGAACAAAAACTAGGTCTCAGAGACATCCCTCAGAAAATAGCAGTGAGCTTGGTATTTGTGGAGTGGGAGCTAAGGGTTCCAAGGAGAGAAGGTGATACCCAAGTGATGGGGAAGTCCTATGTATATGTCAATAAAGCACTGTTGGCCAATAGGGAAGCAAGATAGGTGGGACTAGGAGTCCAGGAGGACTCTGGGTAGTAGAAACACAGGGAGTCATCATGTAGCCAGAGAAGTAAGATGTCCATCCAGTAAGAGAAATACTTAGATTAACAATTATGGGATAAATACTTAAGTCAGAGCTAGCCAGTAAGAAACAAGCAAGGCCAACAGCTTCATAATTAATACAGCATCTTGTGTGTTATTTGGGGACTACAACGTGGCAGAGCCCAGACTACTGGTGGGGAAAAACCAAAGCAGCTGGCAAGGAAAAGGCTTCTCTCTACACCCAAGAAGAAGGTAAGAGCCTGCCAGCTGAGCCTGGCTTTCCCAGGAGAACCTGACATTCCAATACAGTTTTTGCCTGGAAGCTACCTTGTGCATCAACAGAGCAAGTCCTGGTGGAAGCAGTGGGTTTAAAGTTTGGACATTGAGGTGTAGGGAGGAGCACCCTACCATAGGTAGGACACATGATGGACCAGGCCCTAGGCACAGTGCAGCCCTCTTTTAGGGCCCCAGACTACAGCTCTTCCTCATAGAACATCACCTTGCTACGCGTCTATGCCACGAACTCTCTCCAACACACGGTTTGCCTCCCTGACATGACCTAATCTAGTCACTTGCTGTTTCGTGAAGACAGTACTCAGTCTTCCAATATTATTCTTGAGTCCAAGGGACACAGGGAGCTTCTTCAAGGTCTTGGGAATTGTGAGAGCTACTTCTATTTGTATGTCTCCTCAAACTCCTGATCTGTGCCTTCCATTTTGGAGGAATAGAGTCATCTCCCAGGTGGGTATGTTGAGTGGTCAGGACTCACCTTGGCATAAACAGGAATGTCCAGTCACTACAGGCTTCCAGAAGAAAGACTGAGGGAGTCTCCCAAGGTGTGGAGTCAGAAAAGCCCCGCAGGGGTCAAAGCTACAGACTCACAGGAATTGGTCTTTGGCACAGGAAGTCCTACGGCTAAGGGAAGAGGTTAAGAGAGATCTCAACCTTGCTAGGGCTCAGCCTTTTAGACACGGCCTGATGCCAGACCCTGATACTTTTCTGTTCTCTTTGTTGTTTGTTTGTCTTTGTTTTATTTTGTTCTGTTTTGTTTTGTCTACTGCCATTGGCTGAATGATCCGATGGACCCACCACAGCATGGAGTCACTGCTGTCATCCTCTCCATCTGCTACTGGGAACTCCAATTCTTTTCCACTCAAGCCCCAAACATGGACAGGTCCAATAGGTCATAGACCCTCCATGAACCCTGCAATGGTGGGGCACCTAGCTTCTTGGGAAACCCTCTTCCTTGGGATTGTCCCCAAATTCAGCATTCTCTTGTCCCAGGTCAAGTCCCTGTGCCCAACTGGTATTATCCTTGATGTCACCTTTATCAAATAACAGTCCCAATCAAGACCTTAAAGGCAGCTGTATCAAGGTACATCTATCCCTGTGTTCTCACAGTGTGATTCTCGACTGTCTCTGGAGGGGACAGCCTGTGTCTCCTAACCTCAAGTGGACTGTGTAACCCTCCTGTGCAACATATTAACAGAAGTAAGCCTATGTGGGTTATGAGACAATCTACCTCTTTCCTGGATACTAAGCTTCTTGGGGCCAGAGGATATCACATGACAAAGCCCTGAACTTTTCCTCGTTTAGGATCATGTAGAAAAACACAGGAGCTTCTGATGTCACAGAGCTCAGGTTGTCTAAATGGAGTCTCAGACATGGTCTGAATCAGAGGATCCAGTGATCTGCTCTGGGTACAAATTTCTGACCTACCGAGTCATGAAATCTGTAAATCCGTAAAGGTTTGGGGTGGGTAGGCTGGCAGTTAAGATGACTAAAACAATCAAGTTTACGCAGGGACATTTTTTTGCTTGTTATGCAGCCTATGGGCCATGAGTCTGGTAGGATCATTGTCGGTTATAACATTAGAGGAAGTGGCAGCTCACTCCTTTTTGGAGCTCTGTCTGGCTTTGCTGCTTCACCATGCCTTTTATTCCCTGCCTCACCTTGGTGTCTCCCGTAGCAAGTAACAGCAAAACAGCACATGTGTAAGCATCGAGCAAGAAATGCATGACATTTCATTTCTACTTGTAGCAAATAACAGAAGCAATTTTGCATAAATGTGTTCTCTCCATACAATTTCTAGAGGAGGGTTTGCCCAGGTGACAGAGTTGCCAGCCTGTTGTATGAGTCTGCCATGGAAGACATCAAGGAACTAGCATGCCATGAAACTGCTGTTCTTGTCCAAGAAGACTTTAAGGGTATGAATCTTATGCAAAGGGCCGTTTGAAAGGATAAGTTAAGCAGATTATAAATACATTATTGTGACTTTATTCATACATGAGCACTCCATTCATACAGTTATGTACACGGGTGCCTCTGAAAACTGCCTGCAACTAGTAATTCTGGAAAGAGTCATGTCACTCTCATACTGTGTGATTTCTGTCTGTCTATCTCGCCCTCCTCTCTCTCTCTCTCTCTCTCTCTCTCTCTCTCTCTCTCTCTCTCTCTCTCTCTCTGTGTGTGTGTGTGTGTATGTGTGGCTAAGAAGAAAATACTATAGATAAGTGCATCTAAAACTTTCTGAAAAATATAGAGCATTCTTTTGACATATTTCAGTAAGCTGGATTTTCAGGAAGAAAGACTCTCTGCTCAGCTAATTTTCCAACAAGTCATGGCTTAGGAGAAAGACGGTGGCTTTTCTCTGTCCTGAATCTTGGTCCTCGGGTGGCTGGTAGACAAGATGTATAAGTCCAACATCCATTCTGTTGCTGAACATGTAGCCAGAGCATAGTTGGGCAGCTCTGTGACATCAGATACAGCATTGCCATGATGAGTGGAGGACAATGGATCCCACTCAGACACTCAATGAGACAGCCTTGGGTTTTGGACCAATAAAGCATATCCCAGCAAGAATGTTTATACTGGTGATTCCCTAGGCAAGGTAACACCAAGGAATAAAGAGCTGGAGTTCAGAAAGAATGAGACAGAAGAAATGAGAGAACAAACCCTACAGGGTGCATTATGAGGTCCACAAAGAACTTTTAACAAGACCAGGTGGCTCCCTTGCTTGGAACAATTCCTTGAGGTCAACAAACCCAGAGGAAAAGAGAGCAACACCTGGATCCTCTTGTCACTGCCGGAGATCACCCATTCATGGCAGCCCTCCATTCTTCTGGTTACACCATCTGGCCATTCTGGATATCTCTGAGGGACAGACCCTAGAAGTGTCTTATCTGTACCTCTCAGACACTCTAAGCACCAAGACCAGACTTATACACAAGAGAAATAAAGAAAGGAATGAAAGAAGGAAGGAAGGAAGGAAAGAAAGAAAGAAAAAAAAAGAAGGAAGAAAGGAAAGTGAAAAAGGGAACCAAGCAAGCTCCCTGAAGGTCATCGATCCACTAAGCTGAAGACTAAGATTCTGGCTCCATCTCTCAGCGCAAGGCCAGGAAGCACCAGTGAAACCTCATCTTCTTTCTACATGCGCTACAGGCTTTCCACAGGGTGAGGTGCTACATGCAATCAGCTAACACAGGCTGAGCACTTTGTGTTTTTCTTGCCAGGAGTTTTGCTACTGTAGCTAATATTAGCATCATTGCAGCAAAAATACCTCTTCCTAGGTATGGTGCATTTGACTCAGGCAAGGCCAAGAGAGCCACTGTTAAACCTTCATCTGGTGATTAAACTATAGGAGCCTGAAGTCTGCAGTATGAGAGGGCTTACACCACAGAATCAGGAGCTGCTGAGTAAGGAAGCTGGGTTGTTTGTTTGTTTGTTTGTGATTTGGTTACCATTTGTTTGTTTTCCTTTTCCTTCTGGATTTCTGGTTCACTAAGATTTCACTGCAATAAAATGTTGTTGTTGTTTTCCAAAGAAAATAAAAAATTGGTAATTCTGCAGTCTCTCTAGGGTACCCTTGCCTTGTGCAGGTTCTCCTGGAGTAGATTATTCATGTGGGCCTATGCATTGACTAAAAAGGTGACAACTGTATGCACATTAATAAGAAGGGTCCCTGTCAGCCTTCCGGGCACTGAGTCATAGGGCTCAGAGATGTTCTCCCTGGAGCTTCAAATCCCATCTGAAACAGGACATTTTCCCTTCCTGCTCAATCCCCTTTCCCAGTCAGTAAAGCACCACTTTGACTCTTTTAGAAAGTCTTCCTGACACTCATGATGCCTCGTGGACTGCTAACACCCTGCTTTACTGTGCTTGGCATGAAAGCGGCTGTGAGGCCCCTGGTGGAAGACTACTTCCCTTTGGAAGGACTCTGAAGGAGTGCAGACACCTCTCCAAGCACAGGGATAGCAAGGTGTTATGACTCTCACATGCTTCCTGCTCCAGCATGGATCAGAAGAGTGGAAGCCCCGGAGTTTACACATGTGATCCCAAACACAGAAAACAGGAATCTTGTTACCAGATAGAATCCGCTGATACGAGACAGGAGCTGAGATTCCAAAAGTCACCACACTCTGGAGGGTGCAGTGCTGCTGGTCCTGGCCCTGCACACTGTGGCCTCGGGAGTCAATACTGGCTATTTCCTCCAGGATTCTGAGACAGGAAGTGACACCATGGCAGACAGAAAGATTGTCATTCCTTCTCCATTTACTCCTGTTACCTTCTCTTCAGGTCTGTCTCACTGGCTCCTACCTTTACTTCTCTATGCATGACCAAACACTTTGATACTTAAAAGCCTACATAATAATAACAAAACTGAGCCAGGTCTTAGCTTGCAATTTTCCCATCTGTGCCACGACTGTGGCACCCAGTACTCATAGACCCAATGCTGTTCTACAGCAGAGCTAGGAGAACAAGACAACAGCCAGACTTCAACTCCCCTCTCCATGTGACCTGGCTGTGGGATGGGTTTTCATCTCCTTATGCTATAATGGTCTCAAACCATGTATACTTTGACTGGACATTGATCTTTCATGAGGGAGAATCCTAAGAAAAAGACTCCAAGTACAAATGTCGCTAAGTCTCTGCTCAGAGTCATATTTGCTAACTTCCTGTCCCAGTTGGGGGTTTTATTGCTTTGATAAAACACCATGAGCAAAAGCAACTTGGGGGAGGAAAGAATTTATTTGGCTGACACTTTCAAATCACAGTCCATCGGTGAGGGAAATCAGGGTAGGAAATTGTGACACTCAAGAACTCATTCGGGAGAGTCTTGGATCTTGGTAATTATTAGAGAACTGCTTTCTGAAGTCAGCTTCATCAGAACATTTTAAAGGAAACAGTTCATTAAAAGTTCAGGAACTCATTGCCATTTGAGTTGCTGAATTGACAATTCTGTTAGTCATTTTTTAATGGAGGAGGAATTCAATTCTTTGAAAATTATGATTATTTCTGCTAAATCTCGACAGTTGTGGGTTTTAATCACCATTCTCACTTCAGAAATCACTCTCTGGGGCTTATTATTTCATGATTAAAGCATGAGTAAGAGGCCACTGGCAAAAGAGAACTAGGACCACCAAGCTCAGGTTTTTATTGCTAGCTACAGCATGGCAAAGGAACTGGGACTTGCCACACCCTGCCCTATGCCTGTCCCAGCAGGAGACTACACAGGTCAGCCCCAGCCAGCGGCATATTGGCATCAGTGGTCCATGTTTCAAAGTTGTCCCTGATACTTGTATCTGGCTAGCTGATAAGAATAGCTCTGGGAAGACTATTTTGATGTTTTATGTAAAATGTTTTGTCTATTTTCCATTTTAAAATAAGAGCATGGTTAAAAATTATTCAGAGAGATCATAAAAGATAAACAAAAATGTAGCAGTCTAGCTTCTTCCCAACCCACGTGCCTGAGTAGCATCGCTCAGCATCCCAGAGTGAGTCATATCTCAAGTGCCCACAGCATGGATGTTCATGCACAAGGTGGCATATATACACATATATCCAGTCTTTACCCACTGTACTACAGCAGGAAGGGGATGTGCACCACACTACTCCAGCCTGCCCACACAGCAGCAGAACCTTCTAGAAGATGCCATGGCATCTGCAAATGGCTACCAGCATCACTTTCAATACTTCTTTAATATAACCTGAGCAAATTCTCAACTTATAATGTGGCCTTTGAGCTTTAAGGCTTCTGGTACCTTATGGAATCAGTTCCATTAGTTTATACCTTTCCAGGAGATCCTTTAATCCATATATATTTTCAGATGTAATTAAAACTAAGTGTATATTCTTTTGAACTTGTGTTTGACATCTTTGTGGTTTAGTCACATTGTCATTTTTCATGTCCTTTCATTGTGCTATTGATTTTTGTTGGGTGCACATGCCTATGTAACTTTGCCTGTGCATGCACGTGCACAAAAGAGTACACACACACACACACACACACACACACACCTACCTGCTAGTGAGTTCTGGAGATTACTGTGTGCATTGCATGTGTGCAGCATCTGTGCGAAGGTGAGCTTCTGTGCACACACATATCTTCAAGTTAGTTCAAGAGGTGTTTCCTGCTTACCATTTCCAGTTACCGCCATTCCAGCTTTTGCCTTTGGAACACTTAATTTCCTTGCTTCCTTTTCTGAGGCTGATCTTATCTTTTGCTCATACACTGAATACTTATTTGAACAAGATGTCACTTAAAGCTCAAAAATTTTCTATCTCAATGAATACAGTTTCAGTTACATGACATCACTTTTACTGTTTTCTGTCACATTAGGAGTTAGTTTTACTGTATCATAATAATATAATGTGATATTTGATTTTAAAAAGGAAAGAAATTATAGAAATGGTTGGTATTTGAAGTGCTTTTTCTAATCAAAGGAGGCCTCTCGTGGCTGGTGTTGAGTTTTTTTAAAGGTCTTTGCCTCTTGGAGAAACCATTGTCAGACTAGATGAGAAATTTTCATCTAAATTATGTATATGCATATATAGTGCTTAAAATCGTGATAAAATCCATGTTTTGTTTTCATTTAGTTATTATTATTTTTACCTTTTGTGTTTAGTTTGCTATTATTGTTATAGAATCTTGAAATAATTAGTCATACCATAGATTTTAGTATTTCTGCTTTCCTCAATTTATGCAATTAAAAATAAAAATTTCCCTCTAAATACAATTTTGGCTACAACCCAGGCTTTAATATGTTATATTTTTTTAATTTCGAGATTTTTAGTGATTGCTTTTACTATTCCCCTACATTTCTGTGAGTTATTTCAGAAGTATGCTGACTTATCTCCAGGTGTGTGAGGATTTCCTGGTAGCTTGCTATTATTCTCTGCCTCGGATGATGTCACATAATACACTCCGGATGCTCTCAATCTTTTGACACTTGGAGAGGCACGCTTGTGCCCCCATGTACCTTGGAATAACTTCTTCCTGCAGAAGTTAGCTGAGGGTCTCTGGCATCAGTTGTCTCGAGGTTCTTCATCTTGTTTGATCAGTAGTTGACAGAATCATGCTGAAGTTGCCCACAGTCTGTGGCCTGGGATAGTTCACCATTTACTCCTACCAGTTTAGACCCTATATAGTGAAATTATAGTGATGGGTAGATGTAAATTTAGCATCGTTACACATCATTTAGAATTAACACCTTTTGATTACTATCAAATGGTACTCTGAAACATACCTTGTCCCTTAGAGTGCACATTGCTGCTATTACACCTGTATGTGGTTTCTTCTATGTGCCGTTTGCTATGTGCTTGTTCTTATTTTACTTACTCTCCAGTCCATCAAAGGTAGGAGGCTCTCTCACAAGTAGCTCATGCTCTGCTTTGGTCCTGTGACTGCAACAGCGGTGAGCACTGAGGGGTTCTCTGGTTGCCTCCCTTCTTGTGGATTCTGTCCTGAGTGTCTCTGTACTCTTATTTCTGTTTGGCCCAAAACTGTGCATTGGTTTCTAGCTTCTCTTTGAGGGAGTGGAAGGTTTTCTAGTTTAACAGAATGTTGGGTCTTTGCCTTCATCCTGTTTGTTCCTTCCCTCTGGATTGCTTTGTTAGGTATCATGGGGACGCCGGTGGGTGGGGCCTAGAAGGACTGATGCCTTTCCTGTGTGGGCGGATCCTCTGGATACCAGGAGCAGGCCCCCAGAAGATTGAGGGGATGCGTAATGGGCAGGGGATAAGGGGTGGTCCCAGGGGGACCCAAATTCACCTGAAGCTGGGGACACAGAAAGGGTTTATTTGGGTTTTTGGTTCTAGAAGGTTGAACGTCCATCATGAGGGTTTTTAAGTCATCCATATTTTGCTGATCATCTATTTAGTTGCTCTTTTCACTCTTTTTTTTCCAGGTTTGTGTAGCATTTATTCTGCGTATCCTGCTGGATTTTCCTTTGAAAACTTCTTCACATCCCTTCTCTAAATCTTTTCTTTTAGGTTTTTTATTTAATTTAAATTAGAAACAAGTTTGCTTCACATGTCAATCCCAACTCCCTCTCCCTCCCTCCTCTCCTGCCCCCCATCAACCCTACCCCAGTCCCCAACCCCTCCCCAAATCCCCAATCCACTCTCCAAGGAGTGTGAGGCTCTTCATGGGGGATCGCAAAAGTCTGTCATGTGATCCAGGGCAGGGCCTAGGCCCTCCCCCATGTGTCCAGGCAGAGACAGCATCCCTCCATGTGGAATGGGCTCCCAAAGTCCATCTGGATGACAGAGCTAAATACTGATATATTGCCTGAGGCCCCAAAGGATGTTGAGGCCTCTTCACTGACACCCACATTCAGGGGGTCTGGATAAGTCCCATGCTGGCCCCTCAGCTATCAGTCTGGGGTCCATGAGCTTCCCCCTGTTTCAGGCCAGCTGTTTCTGTGGGTTTCACCCACCAAGTCTTAACCCCTGTGCTCATCACTCCTCCCTCTCTGCAACTGGGTTCCTGGAGTTCAGTTCATTGTTTAGCTGTGGGTGTCTGCCTCTGCTTCCTTTAGCCACTTGATGAAGGCTCATGATTGTCTTTTTGTGACTGGGTTACCTCACTCAGG
Source organism: Mesocricetus auratus (assembly GCF_017639785.1). Classification (NCBI taxonomy): domain Eukaryota; kingdom Metazoa; phylum Chordata; class Mammalia; order Rodentia; family Cricetidae; genus Mesocricetus; species Mesocricetus auratus. The sequence continues at coordinate 115,773,339 of NW_024429189.1, forward strand.
ATGGTTTCTTCTAGTGCCATCCACTTGCTAACAAATTTCAAGATTCCATTGATTTTTTTCCTCTGAGTAGTACTCCATTGTGTAAATGTACCACATTTTCTCTATCCACTGTTCAGATGATGGGCATCTAGGTTGCTTCCAGGTTTGGGATATTACAAATAATGCTGCTATGAACATAGAAGAACACATGCCCTTGTTGTACGAATGTGCATCTTTTGGGTATATACTTAAGAGTGGAATTGCTGAATCTTGTGGTAGACTGATTCCCATTTTTCTGAGGAATCTCCATACTGATTTCCAGAGTGGATGTACTAGTTGGCACACCCACCAGCAGTGGAGGAGTGTTCCCCTCTCTCCATATCCTCTCCAGCATAAATTGTCATTGGTGATTGCCATTCTGACAGGAGTGAGATAGTATCTCATAATTGTTTTGATTTGCATTTCTCTGATGGCTGAGGATGTTGAGCATTTTCTCAACTGTCTCCCAGTCATTTTAAACTCCTCTATTGAGAATTCTCTAGTTCTGTACCCCACTTTTTAATTGGATCCTTTGGGGTTTAGAGACATGCTTCTTGAGATCTTGGTAAATTTTGGAATCAGCCCTCTGTCAGATGTGGAGTTAGTGAATATCTTTTCCCTTTCTGTGGGCTTCCTTTTTTTCTTATTGAGTGTGTCCTTTACTTTACAGAAGCCTCTAAGTTTCAGGAGGTCCCATTTATTAAATGTTGATCTCAGTGTCTTTGCTACTGGTGTTACATTCAGGAAGCAGTCTCCTGTACCAGTTTGTTCAAGGGTACCTCCCACTTTCTCTTCTAAGAGGTTCAGTGTGGCTGGATTTGTGTTGAGGTCTTTGATCCATTTGGACTTAAGTTTTGTGCATGGCGATAGACATGGATCTATCTGCAGTCTTTTACATGCCAATATCAAGTTATGCCAGCACTATTTGTTGAAGATGCTGTCTTTTTCCAATGTATAATTTTAGCTTCTTTGTCAAAAATCAAGTGTTCATAGGTGTATGGGTTAGTATCAGGGATTTCAGGGATTTCAATTGGATTCCATTGGTCTACCTGTCTATTTTTGTGCCAATACCAGCTGTTTTCAGGACTATAGCACTATAATCGAGCTTGAAGTCAGGTATGGTGATGCCTCCGGAAGTTCCTTATTTGTACAGGGTTGCTTTGGCTATTCTGGATCTTTTGCTTTTCCATATAAAGTTGAATATTGTTGTTTCACGGTCTGTGAAGAATTGTGCCCATATTTTGATGGGGATTGTGTTGAATCTGTAGATTGCTTTTCGGCAAGATTGCCATTTTTTACTATGTTAATCCTGCTAATCCAAGAGCATGGGAAATCTTTCCATTTTCTGGTATCCTCTTTAATTTCCTTCTTTAAAGATTCAACATTCTTGCTGTACAGCTCTTTCACTTGTTCAGTTAGCATTATCCCCAAATATCTTGTGTTGTTTGGGACTATTGTAAACGTTAGCGTTCTCAGATTTCTTTCTCAGCCCATTTATTGTCTGTACATAGTAGAGCTACTGAATTTTTTTTAGTTAATCCTGTATTCTGCCACATTGCTGAAGTTGTTTATCAGCTGTATGAGTTCCCATGTGGAGTTTTCATGGTAACTTATGTAAACTATCATATCATCTGCAAATAGTGAAAGTTTGACTTATTCCTGTCCAATTTGTATCCCCTTGATCTCCTTTTGTTGTCTTATTGCTCTAACTAGAACTTCAAGTACAATATTTAAGAGATATGGAGAGAGTGAACAGCCTTGTCTTGTTCCTGATTTTAGAGGAATTGCACTTAGTTTGATGTTGGCTGTTTGTTAACTGTATATTGTTTTTATTATGTTCAGGTATGTTCCTGTTATCCCTGATCTCTCCAGGACCTTTATCATGAAGGGATGTTGGACTTAGTTGAAGGCTTTTTCAGTATCCAGTGAGATGATTATGTGGTTTTTCTTTTGCAGTTTGTTTATATGTTAGATTGCATGGATTGATTTTCATATGTTGAACCATCCCTGCATCCCTGAGTTGAAGCCTACTTTATCATGGTGTATGATATTTCTGATGTGATCTACAATTCAATAAGTATTTTATTGAGTATTTTTGCATCAATGTTCATGAGGGAGACTGATCTGTAGCTCTCTCTCTTAGTTGTGTCTTTGTGTGGCTTGGGTTTCAAAGTAATTATAGCTTCGTAAAAACAGTTTGGCAACAAACCTTCTGCTTCTATTGTATGGAATACTTTGAGGAGTATGGGAATTAGCTCTTCTTTAAAATTCTGGTAGAATTCTCCACTGAAGCCATCTGGGCCTGGGCTTTTTTTTTTTTTGGTTGGGAGACTTCTAGGGGTTACAGGTCTGCTTAGATTGCTTATCTGCTCTTGATTTAATTTTGGTAAGTGATGTCTCTCCAGAAGATTGTCCATTTCCTTTAAATTTTAAAATTTTGTGGAATACACGTTTTCAAAGTATGACCTGAAGATTCTCTGGATTTCCTCAGTGTTATATCCCCCTTTTAATTACTGGTTTTGTTGATTTGCATGCTCTGTCTCTGCCTTTTAGTTAGTTTGGGCAGAGGTTTGTCTACCAGGTTGATTTTCTCGAAGAACCAACTCTGTTACATTGATTCTTTGTATTGTTTTCTTTGTTTGACTTTATGATTTCGGCTCTCAATTTGATTATTTCCTGGCATCTACTTCTCCTGGGTAAGTTTGCTTATTTTTGTTCTAGAGCTTTCAACTGTGCTGTTAATTATTTAGTGTGGCTATTCTCCAGTTTCTTCATATGTGCACCTAGTGCTATGAACTTTCCTCTTAGTACTGCCTTCAAAGTGTCCCATAAGTTTGGCTTTGTTGTGTCTTCATTTTCATTGAATTTTTGGAATTCTTTAATTTCTTTCTTTAATTCTTTCTTGACCCAGGAATGGTATAATTGCACATTATTCAATTTCCATTAGTTTGTAGGGTTTCTGCAATTTATGTTGTTGTTGAATTCTAACTTTAAAGCATAGTGGTCCGATAAGATACATGGGGTTATTCCAATTTTTTGAGGTTTGCTATTTTGCCAAGTATGTGGTTGATTTTTGAGAAGGTTCCATGTGGCGCTGAGAAGAAGGTATATTCTTTTGTGTTTGGATGGAATGTTCTATAGATGTCTGTTAAACCCAATTGGATTTTTAACTTCTGTTAGTTTCTTTGTTTCTTTGTTGAGTTTCTGTCCTGTGGTCCTGTCTAGTGGTGAGAGTGGGGTGTTGAAGTCTCCCACTATAACTGTGTGAAGTCTTATGTGTGATTTGAATTTTAGTAATGTTCTTTTACAAACGTGGACACCCTTGTATTTGGGGCATAGATGTTCAGAACTGAGACTTCATCCTGATGGATTTTTCCTGTGATGAATATGAAATCACCTTCTTCATCTCTTTTAATTGATTTTAGTTTGAAGTCTAATTTGTTCAATACTAGGATAGCTACACCAGCTTGTTTCTTGGATTCATTTGATTGGAAAATCTTATCCCAACCCTTTACTCTGAGGTAATGTTTGTCTTTGAAGTTGAGATGTGTTTCTTATATGCAGCAGAAGGATGGATTCTATCTTCATATCCATTCTGTTAGCCTGTGTCTTTTTATAGGCAAATTAAGACCATTAATATTGAGGGAGATTAAGGACCATTGTGTGTTTTTTCTTGTTTGTTTTTGATTTGGTGGTGGTGGTGTTATTGTTTGTTTATTTACCTGCTTTTTCTTTTGTCTTTTGGTAAAGTTGGATTATCTATTGCATATGTTTTTGTGAGCGTAGTTAACTTCCTTAGATTGAAGTTTTTCTTCCAGTACTTTCTGTAGGGCTGGATTTGTGGATATGTATTGTTTATATCTGGTTTTGTCATGGAATATCTTGTTTTCTCCATCTATAGTGATTGAAAGCTTTGCTGGTTATAGTAGTCTGGGCTGGCATCCTTGGTCTCTTAGCCTACCCAGGACCTTCTGGCTTTCAGAGTTTCCATGGAGAAGTCAGGTATGATTCTGATAGGTTTGCCTTTGTATGTTATTTGACCTTTTTCCTTTGCTACTCTTAATATTATTTCCTTAATCTGTATGTTTTGGGTTTTTCCTATTATGTGGCAAGGTCAGGGTTTTTTTTAAGTGTTTTCCATTTATTATTGCAAAATGTCTTTGTCTCGACTAACAGTTTTTAATCTTAACATCTTTCTGTTTAATGTGGTTTAGTATACATAATTCTAGAGCTCTCTTTGGGTTGTTTTGCATGCAACACATTTTTACATACTTTTATTTCAACCTATTTTGTTCTTTGAAATTCAAGTAATTCCTTTAGTTATTAATGAGAGCATTCGAGTTCCATCCTCGATGCTCTCTCGGGGTCAGGTTAGGGCCTAGACAGCAGGCAAGTAGGATTTTTCTAAAAGGAGTCTGAGGGTGAGAAGGATAAACTGGCTCACACATGGCACTCTTCTCATGGCTCTCTATTCTTAAAGAAGTGTTCTTCCCAAAAAGTTCTCTGTCCAAAGCTCTCTTTAAGATTTCTCTCTAAAAGCTCTCTCCTCAAAAGTTCTTTCTGTAAAAGCTCTCTTAAAGTTCTCTTAAGATCTGAAAGTTCCTTCTAAAAATTATCTTGAGGTTCCTATAAAAAGTCTCTAAAAGTTCCTTCTTCTGAAAGTTCTCCTGAGGTCTCTCTTATCCCACATGGCGTCTAATTTTTATATCCACAGGCACATGTAACAACTTTCTGACAACAGAGCATGCATATCTCTCAGAGCCAGGAAGGCAGATAGTATCATGAGAAAAGCAAGTGCCTCATGTCTCTACCCTGAACACTACTTGGAAAACATCCTAGCAAACTTAAATCTCACAAGGGAACATGACTTGCAACATGTGCTGTTAACTGATTAAAGGGACTTCTTAGTGCTATGTCAAAAGGAAAAACTAAGGCTCTGTAGTGTGAGATCCAGAGGCTGCAGTGAAAAGGAATGTCCTTTCTCTGGGGCCTATTTGAGAATATGAAGCACCCAATATATATTACACTTATAGCCAAATTCATAGTAACAAATATTCTGGCATTTGATACCTGGAATATTAATAACTACTTCTGTAATAGATGATAAAGACTCCCAACAAGTTATTACATTCGTAGAGCAAATTTTACCCATTATTCAGTTGTTTGCACTTTGGGGGTGTATGTTCATCTGAATATTTTTATAAAAAAAAACAGGGGCCAAAAGATAGCCTTGGGTGTCATCCTCAGTAATGCTGCACATCTCCTTTGAGATAGTATCTCTCGTTAGTGTGGAATTTGTAAGTTAAGCTATCTGTCTAGCCAGAGAGCACAAGGAATCCTTCTGTCTCAGCCTCCCAGTTGGTAGGATGACAAGTGTGCACCATGGAAGTTTAATGTGAGTGCTGTGTTCAATGTCAGGTCTTTGTATTTGCAAGGTAAGCCACTTTACTGACCAACCCATCCTAGTAGCTCCCATTCCTAGTCTTTTATTTTATTTTTTTTTTGTAATTTATTTTTTTTTAATTTTTTTAAATTTTATTTTCCAGTTTAAATTTAGATAAGAATCAAGGTTGCTTCACAAGTCAGTTCCAGGTCCCTCTCCCATTCCCTCCCTTCCTCCCGTGCCCTCCCCACCCCCACCCCCCGTTATCCTCTCATTTCTCCAGGGAGGGTGAGGCCCTCCATGGGGGTGTCCATAGTGTGTCATTTCATATAGGGCAGGGCCTAGACCCTTTCCCAAGAGTTCTGGGTGAGAGTGCACCTCACATTGTTCTATGGGAGTCCAAAGTCCGTGTGTATACTTGGGATGGGTACTGATCTGCTGCCCAAGGCTCAATAGATTCCCTAGGCCTCTTCACTGACACCCAGATTCAGGGGGTCTTGATCAGTCCCATGCTGGCTTCCCAGGCTAATGCCTGGGATTCAAGAGTTAACCTTTGTCTGGTCAGCTGTTTCTGGGGGTTAAACCAGCTCAGTCTTAATCCCTTTGATCATCAGTCCTCCCTGTCTGTTACTGGCTTTCTTGAGTTCAGCTCAGTACTTAACCAAGGGAGTCTGCCTCTTCTTCGATCAGCCACTAAATGAAGTTTCTGTTTGCCAGACTCTCTGGCCATAGGATTGTAGGCTGGCACTCCCCAGATCTATGTCTAAAATCCATATATGAGAGAGTACATGCCATGTTTCTCTTTTTGTGACTGGGTAACCTCACTCAGGATGGTTTCTTCTAGTGTCATCATTTGCCTGTGAATCTCATGATTCCATTATTTTTTTCTGCTGAATAGTACTCCATTGTGTAGATGTACCACAATTTCTCTATCCACTCTTCAGGTGAGGGACATCTAGGTTGCTTCCACGTTCTGGCAATTACAGATAAAGCTGCTATGAACATAGTGGAACAGACCTCTTTGTTGTATGAATGGGCATCTTTTGGATATATGCCTAAGAGTGGAGTTGCTGGGTCTTGTGGTAGGTTTATTCCCATTTTTCTGAGGAATCTCCACACTGATTTCCAAAGTGGCTGAACCAGTTGGCACTCCCACCAGCAATGGAGGAGTGTCCCCCTTTCACCACATCCTCTCCAGCATAAATTGTCATTGGTGTTTTTGATTTTAGCCATTCTGACAGGGGTGAGATGGTATCTGAGAGTTGTTTTGATTTGCATTTCCCGGATGGCTAAGGATGTTGACCACTTTCTCAAGTGCCTATCAGCCATTTTAGACTCCTCTATTGAAAACTCTCTATTTAGTTCTGCAGCCCACTTTTTAATAGGGTCCTTTGGTGTTTTGGAGACTTGCTTCTTGAGTTCTTTGTAAATTTTGGAGATCAACCCTCTGTCAGATGTGGGATTAGTGAATATTTTTTCCCATTCTGTGGGCTGCCTTTTTGTCTTGCTGACTGTGTCCTTTGCCTTACAGAAGCTTCTCAGTTTCAGCAGGTCCCATTTATTAATTGTTGATCTTACTGCCTGTGCTACTGGTGTTATGTTCAGGAAGCTGTCTCCTGTACCAATTTGTTCAAGGGTACCACCCACTTTCTCTTCTAAGAGGTTCAGTGTGGCTGGATTTATGTTGAGGTCTTTGATCCATTTGGACTTAAGTTTTGTGCATGGCGATAGACATGGATCGATCTGCATTCTTCTACATGCCAGTCTCCAATTATTCCAGCACCATTTGTTGAAGATGCTTTCTTTATTCCATTGTATATTTTTAGCTTCTTTGTCAAAGATCAGATGTTCGTACGTGTGTGGGTTAATACCCGGGTTTTCAATTCGATTCCATTGGTCTACCTGTCTATTTTTGTGCCAATACCAAGCTGTTTTCAGGACTATAGCTCTATAATAGAGCTTGAGGTCAGGGACGGTGATGCCTCCGGACGTTGCCTTGTTGAACAGGGTTGTTTTGGCTATCCTGGGTCTTTTGTTTTTCCATACAAAATTGATTATTGTTCTTTCAAGGTCTGTGAAGAACTGTGCTGGGATTTTAATGGGAATTGCATTGAATCTGTAGATTGCTTTTGGCAGGATTGCCATTTTTACTACATTGATCCTACCTATCCAAGAGCATGGGAGATCTTTCCATTTTCTGAGGGCTTCTTTAATTTCTTTCTTTAAAGATTCAAAGTTCTTACGATACAGGTCTTTCACTTGTTTGGTTAGCGTTACCCCAAGGTATTTTATGTTGTTTGTGGCAATTGTAAAGGGTGATGTTTCTCTGATTTCTCTTTCAGCCCTTTTATCATCTGTATATAGTAGGGCTACTGATTTTCTTGAGTTGATCTTGTAGCCTGCCACTTTGCTGAAGGTGTTAATCAGCTGTAAGAGTTCCCTGGTAGAGTTCTTTGGGTCATTGATGTAAACTATCATATCGTCTGCAAACAGTGAAAGTTTGACCTCTTCCTTCCCAATTTGTATCCCCTTGATCCCCCTTTGTTGTCGTATGGCAATAGCTAGGACTTCAAGTACCATGTTGAAAAGGTATGGAGAGAGTGGACAGCCTTGTTTTGTTCCTGATTTTAGAGGAATTGCATTGAGTTTCTGTCCATTTAGTTTGATGTTGGCTGTTGGTTTACTGTATATAGCTTTTATTATGTTTAAGTATGTCCCTGTTATCCCAGATCTCTCCAAGACCTTTATCATGAAGGGGTGTTGGATTTTGTCAAAGGCTTTTTCAGCATCTAGTGAGATGATCATGTGATTTTTGTTTTTCAGCTTGTTTATATGGTGGATTACGTTGATGGATTTTCGTATGTTGAACCATCCCTGCATTCCTGGGATGAAACCTACTTGATCGTGGTGAATGATTGTTTTGATGTGTTCTTGGATCCGATTTGCCAGTATTTTATTGAGTATGTTTGCATCAATGTTCATGAGGGATATTGGTCTGAAGTTCTCTTTCTTAGTTGTATCTTTGTGTGGCTTGGGGATCAAGGTTATTGAAGCCTCATAGAAAGAGTTTGGCAAAGACCCTTCTGCTTCTATTGTGTGGAACAGTTTGAGAAGAATTGGTATAAGCTGTTCTTTGAATTTCTGGTAGAATTCTGCACCGAGGCCATCTGGACCTGGGCTTTTTTTGGTTGGGAGACTTTTGATGACAGCTTCTATTTCCATAGGGGTTATAGGTCTATTTAAATTGCTTATCTGTTCTTGATTTAGTTTTGGCAATTGATAGCTGTCCAGGAAGTCATCCATTTCCTTTAAATTTTCGAATTTTGTGGAGTACAGGTTTTCAAAGTATGACCTAATGATTCTCTGGATTTCCTCAGAGTCTGTTGTTATGTCCCCCTTTTCATTTCTAATTTTGTTAATTTGCGTGTTCACTCTCTGCTGTTTGGTAAGTTTGGACAAAGGTTTGTCTATCTTGTTGATTTTCTCAAAGAACCAACTCTTCGTTGCGTTGATTCTTTGTATTGTTTTCCTGGTTTCTACTTTATTGATTTCAGCCCTCAATTTGATTATTTCCTGGCGTCTACTCCTCCTGGGGGAGTGTGCTTCTTTGTGTTCTAGAGCTTTCAGCTGTGATGTTAATTCTCTGGTATAACTGTTCTCCTGTTTCTTCATGTGAGCATTTAGCGCTATGAGCTTCCCCGTAGCACTGCTTTCAAAGTGTCCCATAGGTTTGGGTATGTTGTGTCTTCATTCTCATTGAATTCGAGGAAGTCTTTAATTTCTTTTTTTTTATTTCCTCTTTGACCCAGGGATGGTGCAGTTGAGCATTATTCAATTTCCATGAGTTTGTAGGTTTTCTGCAATTTGTGTTGTTGTTGAATTCTAATTTTAAAGCATGGTGGTCTGATAAGATGCATGGAGTTATTCCAATTTTTTTGTAGCTGCTGAGGTTTGATATGTTGCCAAGTATGTGGTCGATTTTTGAGAAAGTTCCATGTGGTGGTGAGAAGAAGGTATATTCTTTTTTATGTGGATGAAATGTTCTATAGATATCTGTTAATCCCAGTTGGGTCATTACTTCTATTAGCCCTTTTGCTTCTTTGTTGAGTTTCTGTTTGGTATTCCTGTCTAGTGGTGAGAGTGGTGTGTTGAAATCTCCCACTATAACTGTGTGGGGCTTTAGATGAGATTTAAGTTCTAATAATGTTTTTTTAACGAATGTGGATGCCTTTGTATTTGGGGCATAGATGTTCAGAATAGACACTTCCTCTTGGTGGGTTTCACCTGTGATGAGTATGTAATGACCTCCTTCATCTCTTTTGATTGATTTTATTTTGAAGTCTAGTTTGTTAGATATTAGGATTGCTACCCCGGCTTGTTTCTTGGGTCCATTCGATTGAAAAATTTTTTCCCAACCTTTAATTCTCAGGTAATGTCTGTCTTTAAGGGTGAGGTGTGTTTCCTGTATGCAGCAGAAGGAAGGGTTCTGTCTTCGAATCCATTCTGCTAGTCTGTGTCTTTTTATGGGTGAGTCAAGGCCATTAATATTGAGGGATATTAATGACCAATGATTGCTCATCCTTCTTCAATTTGCGATGGTTGTTGTTGTTGGAATTATGTGTGGAATTTCACCCCTTTGTTCTTTTGGCTGTTGGTAGAGAGAGATTCTCTAATGCTTATATTTTTCTGGTTGTAGTTAGCTTCCTTGGGTTGGAGTTTTCCTTCCAAAATTTTCTGTAGGGCTGGGTTAGTGGACACATATTGCTTGAATCTAGTTTTGTCATGGAATATCTTGTTTTCTCCGTCTATAGTGATTGAGAGCTTTGCCGGATATAGTAGTCTGGGCTGGCATCCGTGGTCTCTTAGTGTAGGTAGAATATCTATCCAGGACCTTCTGGCTTTCAGCGTTTCCATGGAGAAATCAGGTGTAATTCTGATAGGTCTGCCTTTATATGTTACTTGACCTTTTTCCTTAGCTGCTCTTAATATTCTTTCTTTATTCTGTATGTTTGGGGTCTTGATTATTATGTGGCGAGGGGATTTTTTTGTGGTCCACTCTATTTGGTGTTCTGTAGGCTTCTTGTACCTTCATTGGCATGTCTTTCTTAAGGTTGGGAAAGTTTTCTTCTATGATTTTGTTGAATATGCCTTCTGCCCCTTTGAGCTGGATTTCTTCTCCTTCTTCTATACCTATTATTCTTAGGTTTGGTCTTTTCATGGTGTTCCATATTTCCTGGATGTTTTGTGTTAAAGATTTGTTGGACTTAAGGTATTCTTTGGTTGATAAATCCATTTCTCCTAGCGTATCTTCAACACTTGAGATTCTCTCTTCCATATTTTGTTGGTAATGCTTGTATTGGTAGTGCCTGTCTGTTTGTCCAGCTTTTCTATTTTCTGCCTTTCTTCAGATTGTGCTTTTTTAATCACTCTATTTCATTTTTCAACCCTTGCAGTGTTTGCATTGCTTCTTGCAATTTTCTGTTTATCTGTTCATCTGTTTGTTGCCTTTTATGAATTTTTTGGTTTGTTCTTTCTTCCATTTCTTGCATTTTTCGGTTTGCTTTTTGTTCCATTTCTCGCATTTTGTGCTTTGTTTCTTCTTCCATTTCCTGCCTTTTTTGGTTTGTTTCTTCTTCCATTTTTTTCATTTTTTGCTTTGTTTTTTCTACCATTTCTTGCATTTTTTGCTTTTTTTCTTCTTCCATTTCCTGCCTTTTTTGGTATGATTCTTCTTCCAATTCTTGCATTTTTTGCTTTGTTTTTTCTTCCATTTCTTGCATTTTTTGCTTCATTTCTTCTTCCATTTTCTGCCTTTTTTGGTTTGTTTTTTCTTCCAATTCTTGCATTTTTTGGTTTGTTTTTTCTTCCATTTCTTTGAGGGATTTTCCAATATCCTCTTTTAGGGCCTCTATCATTTTCATGAAAGTGCTTTTAAGGTCGTTCTCTTCTGCTTCGTCCGCATTGGAATGTTGGGGTCTTGCTGGTGTGGAGTCTCTAGAATCTGGCGGTGTCATATTTGTTTTTCTGTTGCTGACTGTGTTTTTGTATTGTCTCTTTCCCATCTCTTCTTCTAGTGGGTACAGAAAGAGCCCCTTACTGGTCTGGGGACCAGCGTTCCCTTTTGGTGGGTGTTAGCAAGTCCAATAATCTGGTGGTTCTTCTATTCCTTGTCCGAATGCTGGTCCCGTGGGTGGAGAAGAAGAACAGGAATCTGGGGCGCTTATCCTCTTACCTGGTCCCCTGGACCCTATGCTGGGTCCTGTTGTACTTGATCCAGAACAGCTACTCCCCTGGTCTCCCTGGGTCCTCTGGTTTCCTGGTCTCGTTGGTGGGAGAGAAGACCTGGGGTCTGGGTGCTTGGCTCCCGCCGGGATTGGGAGCTCTGTGCAGTTCCCAGGGGATCTGCAGGCACTGGAGCACAGGCCGGGAAGCCGGCCTGTTTACCTGATGCTGCTGGAAGAACCGCCGCTTCCCTGGACTCCCGGCCTCCTCTCCTTTCCTGGTCTCGTTGGTGTGAGCGAAGATCCGGAGTCTGGGGTGCTTGGCTCGCGCCGGGATTGGGAGCTCTGTGCAGTTCCCAGGGCATCTGCAGGCACTGGAGCACAGGCCGGGAAGCCGGCCTGTTTATCTGATGCTGCTGGAAGAACCGCAGCTTCCCTGGACTCCTGGCCTGCTCTCCTTTCCTGGTCTCGTTGGTGGGAGAGAAGACCTGGGGTCAGGGTGCTTGGCTCCCGCCGAGATTGGGAGCTCTGTGCAGTTCCCAGGGGATCTGCAGGCACTGGAGCACAGGCCTGGAAGCCGGCCTGTTTATCTGATGCTGCTGGAAGAACCGCAGCTTCCCTGGACTCCCAGCCTCCTCTCCTTTCCTTGTCTCGTTGGTGTGAGCGAAGATCCGGAGTCTGGGGTGCTTGGCTCCCGCTCCCGGCCTCCTCTCCCTAGTCTTTTAATACAAGATATTTCTAAAGCTGCTTTCTCCACTAGAGATAACAAGAGTAGAATACTTATTTTAGTTTCTGAGCACATAACATAAACTATTGTTCAATCCAGTCCCAACCAAGACATCAAAAAGAAACTACCAACCCACGAGCCACACAGCTCTGACAATTGATTCTCTTTCTGGGTCTCAGCTTCTTCATCTCTCAAATAAGACAGTGATGCAGACTTCTAATATTCTTTTGATAGCCAGTGTTCAGATAATACCCTACACACCCATCCAGGAATAACTTGATCCTAGATTTCTTACATGTGTTCCATGGTTGAAATTAAGAGACTGAGGTATATACATTTTCAATTGTGAAAATATAAGTGATAACAACAGAATCTCATTTTTTGCTAAGCCTAAAGTACTTAAAAGTGCCATCTAAAGACTTTAGCTTGCCTCTAATATCTCCCACAATATATGTGCCATGACAATGAGTCAGACACTTGAGGCTGGACCATCTCCCTCTCTTCATGCCCTTTCACAGTGTGTCACTAACACCTGTTAATTATACCTGCAAAATATTTTCCACACTACCTCCCTCCATCCATTCTGTCTCTCTTACTTCTGTCTTCACATTTCTCATCTCCTAATTTCTCCCATCCTGCTTCCTGACCCTCTGACATCCCCACTTGCTAACTGGTTCATCATTGTACACCACAAGTATATTCTAAAGTGCCCTGTGACACAATTAGTCACTCTTTCAATTCCTCTAGGAACTCCAGAATCCACCACAGCATCTTAGTGGCCCTTGTGATTAGTCATCTTCCTACTTGCTTTTAGTCTCCTCTCAAACCATATCCTTCCACAGCATCTAAAAGAACCCAAGTCATATTAGCATTCTGGAAACAGTTCTGTTTGGCTCCATCTGGCTCCACTAGCTCCACGTTGCCATAGGGCTCTTCCTAACTGTGGAAGCTTCCTAAAATACATGAAAGCAATCTTAATAAAGTCTCCCAATAACGGGGGATACGGAGTCTCAAATAGCCATCTCTTATCACCAAGCTAAGCTTCCAGTACTGGGACTGAGTTGCATTCAATTTAGTTGTTAGCCAAGGGGGTTCCATAGAAATCCCCAAACAACTCAGGCTGTTGCTAAGACAATGGGTTGGTCTCTGCAAAATGACAGTGGGGCCCCATTGTTGAGGACAACAGCCACCCAACTCATTGAACACAGAGAAGTCTAGTTGGTGCCTACATGGAGCCTTCACCCCTATGTTCTACTATCTTTTGCATGGGAGGTTGCTCTTTAGACAACCAAAAGAGAAATGTAAACACCAACCCAGCCACAAAAGTTTTGACTGACAACCTATTTTTCCTGCAAGATATGCTAGGGCAATGGCAGCACAGGACTTAGAGGAGCAGCCAATCAGTGTCTGATTTGACTCCATGAGAAGGAACCTATATCTGACCAAGAACCAGAGACTAAATATCCCTGAGACCCAGGGTAAAACCAGACATTACCGGTCTAAAAAAGTACCAATAAAATGACTCCTAATAATTGTGTTATACTTGTTGATCGCTGCCTTATTTAGTCATCATCAGAGAAGCTTCCTCTGCAGCAGATAGGAACACATGCAGAGACCCATGGCCAGACATTACTCACAGAGAAAGTCCTTGGAACACACAGCTCTACAGAGGATGTCTCCATTAAATCCACCCTCTTAGAGAACCCCACAGAAGAAGAGACACAAAGAGTGTAAGAGCCAGAGGGGATGGAGGACACCAAGATAACAAGGCCCTCTGAGTCAACTATCAAGGCTCATATGGACTCACAGAAACTGAAGCAGCAAGCTCAGGGCCTGCACAGGTCTTCAACTGGTCCTCTGCGTATTTATTACAGCTTTTAGCCTAGTATTTTTTGTGGGACTCCTGTGTGTGTAAACATTTGGGTCTCTGATTCTTGTTCCTACCCTTGGGGGTATTTTCCTTCTGTTGGGCTGCCTTGTCCAGCTTCAGTGTGATGGTTTTTGTTTTATCATATTCTGTTTTATTTTATCATGCTTGGTTGTTATCTCTTTGAAGCCTGTTCTTTGGTAATGAGAGACAGACAGTAATAGATATGGAGGAGAGGGAAAATGGGGAGGAACTAAGGGGAGTTGTGGGAGAGAAAACTGTAATCAAGATATATGAGAAAAGAATCTATTTTAAATAAAAGAAAAAATTTAAAAGAAGCTGATTCACATCTGAAAGTAGGTGAAGGTTTTGTTACACCAGCATCATTCAATTCTTAGACCACACCTTGAGTTACAACAATTAGATCTGTTTCTAGTGTTGTTTAAGTCAAAGAGTGGGAAACCACCTGCCTATATAAAGGAGTTGGTTCAGTCATTCAAAACATTCTCACTCAACATCTTGGAAGTCTACCCAGAAGTCCTAATTTTAGGGCGCTCCGGGGATTGTCATGTTGGCGTTTCTTGTTGCATTCATAGGCCTTTTCTTCAACATAGTACAGAGAGAGTTAGATCTTATTTTATCATACACTTCAGCATGTTTCCAAGTAGACATTGGGGATTATCCATCCTCCATAGTATGCCTGGAAAGCCAGCTTTCCCACTTCCATTGATTGAAGCCAACAGCCAGATGGGACTTGCTGCTGGGGAAAGGGGTACATTGTTTTTCAACTCAAATAAATGAGCAAATTATGTGTTTCAAGAAATAGCTTAAAATAGCTGAGAAATAAATTGTGAATTTATTATAAAGATGATGGAGATCAAAGTTTTTAAGAGAATAAATGCAAATGATCAGTAAACATAGGGAAAATATTTAAAATCCTTAGCAGAGAAACAGGAATTAAAACTACATTGAAAGGGTGTCAGTGAAGAGGCCTAGGGAATCTATTGAGCCTTGGGCAGCAGATCAGTACCCATCCCAAGTATACACACAGACTTTCGACTCCAATAGAACAATGTGAGGTGCACTCTCACCCAGAACTCTTGGGAAAGGGTCTAGGCCCTGCCCTATATGAAATGACACACTATGGACACCCCCATGGAGGGCCTCACCCTCCCTGGAGAAATGAGAGGATAACGGGGGGGGGAGGGCACGGGAGGAAGGGAGGGAATGGGAGAGGGACCTGGAACTGACTTGTGAAGCAACCTTGATTCTTATCTAAATTTAAACTGGAAAATAAAATTAAAAAAAAAAGAAATTCCATCTCATCCCTATCACAATAGCTATCACCATCAATAAAATAAGCAATAAAAATAGTGGTAAGGTTTTAGAGAAAGAGAAATCTATACACACAGCTAATGAGGATATAAATTGGCACAGTCACTAAAAGACTAAACACTACCATTTGCAATAACTATTCCCACTCCTGCGTGCATACACAATGAAATTTCATAGAGATATCTACATATAAATGTTGTTGTAGCAATATTCACAATACACAAAATACAAAACCAGTCTAGATGTCTATCATCAAATGAATGGATGAACACAATATGATAAAAATATACAATATAGTGTTATTCAGTCAAAAGAATGGAATTGTACATTTTCTGGAAAAGGAACTGGAGATTATCATGTTAGAGAAATAAGATTATCAGACCAGGAATGCTGGGAAGAGAAAGAGTGTGTGTGAGTCACAAGAGAAACGCTGTGTAGCCACTGAAGGAATAACATGGTGGAGCATTACAGGTACGCCACAGCTCTTGGCAATACATAGCGTAATAAAAATAGGATAATAATTAAGAGCTAGCAAATAAGAAGCCTGAGTCATAGACCAAACAGTTTATAATTTAAAAATAAAGAGAGAGGGAGAAATAAGCTTGACTGAAAGTGGCAGACTCTTATGTTCATTCTCTTATTTGAAACTCAGAAAGAAAAGCATATATGAAAGTAAAAGGAACACACTATGGAAAAAACAGAAAATGTAATAATCCAAAAGAAACAAGAGGAGAAAGAAGAGGGGATATTGTGAGGAAAAAGCAAATATCACATATGTCTCCCATATGTGGAGTGTGTGTGTGTGTGTGTGTGTGTGTGTGCCCACACGTGTGCACACACAACATGAGAGTAGGAGTGGGAGCATTTGAGGGGAGGAAGGGGACAAGTAGGAAAGAAGATGAGAAAAGGAAATGAGGGGATATATAAGGAAGGTATGAGATAGATAAGTTGTCATAATGAAATCCATTATTTTGTATATGAGTAAAATGAATAAAATGACCAAAATTTACTGCAACCTCTCATATTTATTTTATGATAATGTGTTATAAGATGCCATATATATGCTCTGTTTTGCTGTTAAGTCTGTCATGGCGAAATACCATGACTCTGGGTTGCCATTTATGAAATAACTGCATGGTAGACTCCTCAGAAAGCCCTTGGATCTGGTCTAATATTTAAAATAATCAGAATCACCTATTAAGATCACAAATATGTTTATGAAATTTACTAGGCACAATAACCCAAAATTTTCTGAATGTTTATGAAAATAAAGGCAAAACTGCTAAAATGCAGACAGGTATGATGCCCATACATGAATTTACTTATTTTTCTTAAGAAGGATGAAGTGACTGAGGTTTGTGACAAATGTGAGAGCTGCTAGCAATCAGGATAAGCATATCACTCTGATTTGACAAAATTAAGTTCAATTCTCCTTGGAATAACACAAAACTTTTATCAGACAATTTTGGCCCCTGTATCTTGAAAAACATTAGTGATCTCCTTCCTTAGAATTCTAACTATATTTAATCTAATTAAATCACAATGCACAGCAAGCTATGAATCCTACTGGCTTGGTTATCCAAAAGTCTGTCTTTCTGGCCAATGAGAAGTCCAAAAGGGAGGCATGGACAAGAGTTGGAAGGGAACTACTTTTAAATCAGTGGGTAAAGAATTTAGGCAGCTTCTCACCAGGTTCCCTCAGCTTCAACCATGGGACCTCTGCAGTTTTTAGCAATAATGTAAGCATAGGTGGGACAGTTAATCAAAACTGTGCTCTGCTGTGTGATGACTGAAGATTGAGAACATTCTACTGCTTTATCTGTAACAGAAGAGGCCAAGATCAGAGAAAATCAGCCTGAACCAGAGCCTCTGTGTCAGCCATCAGCCTTCACAAAGCCATCTACACAAAGTGTTGAGGCGGTAAGGTGGCAAGGAACATCAAAGGCATAAAATGTGATCACCAAGATGATCAGATTTAGGGAGGCCACTGTGTGGAAAATGAAGATACAAACCTTGCCTTTGCTAAGGAACCTCAGAAGTCAAGGATCCAAGAGAAATGCTGCATCTTACCTGCTTCTCAAATTAATATGGAGTCCCTCTTTTTCTCCTGGCTACAACTCTCTTACTATGTTACCCAGGTTGTCACCCAACATTCAAGAAGCAAGCCAACACTTGTTAAAGTGCCAGCTGTGCCCAATCCAGACACAGACAGAAGACTGAATTTGTGACATGAAGTTACCTTAATTCTGAAGACAAAGATGAAGTTCCCTTGTCTAATATGGCCTTTCTTACCTATCCTGGCCTTTCCACCAGCACAAGTTCTGACACCGTACCAGAGACTGAGTAATTTATGAAGAAAAGAGGTTTACTTGGGCTCATGCTCTGGTTCAAGATCAAGGGTATGCATCTAATAATGTTCTTGAAGCTGGTGGAATCCCAACACTACAAGAAACATCACATGTTAAGGGACAGGAAATATGTGAGACATCTAACCAACCCAGCCTTCATAGCAGACCCAATCTGGAAATATTTCAACGACCTACTCATTAATTGAATAAGTGGATTCATCCATTCACAAAGGCAGAACCCTCAGAACCTCTAAATTTTCCCATGGCCCCACCTCCTAACATCTCATAGCATGGTATCAAATTCCACCATAACTTTTGGGGAACAAAGCATAGTAAAACCATATTAAGCAGAATGACATATTTCTCCTCCCTGATGCCCAGAAAATTTTCTCTGTCAAGAAGCAGCAGATTCCAAGCCTGTCAAACTTGACTTTTCTCATAAATCACTCACCAACTTTCATCTCCACTGGTATTTGCTTTCCGTTAATTGAATAATTAGATATAATTAATAACCTCATGCATTACCATAATCTCAACATTATATGTGTCGGGGGGATATGATTTAATTAGAGATTGATGTTTGGGGTTCTGCTTCAGATGCCTAAGTTAACTATCTTGTGCTTCCGCCATCTGGGAATGCACAGACTGTACTCTTTAGGTTCGGAAGCTGTGTTTCTAAGGGCCTGGAAAAGCAGATAAGAAACCCACTTGTTTCTGGGGATTTAAGAACAATCCAAGAACAGTGTGCTGGTGTTTGAACAGAGACATTTTCTGAAAAAAGATCCGTCTCACACCAAGGACATGCTGATCACTCCGGACTTTTAAAGTATCTCAAATAAGGCTTCTCTTTACACCTGTGGCCAGAGATAAAATGGGGCATGCACAAGTTGTTCCCGGAGAAGGAAGTAAGAGTGCCAATGGCCATTAGCATGGTCTGAAATCGGGACACTGAGTGCTTTTTGACAAAGATGAACCTTTAATATGCCACCAAGTGTGATCTTCTTTCATTTGCACCTTGCTAAGGCTTTTCCTATAATGAGATTTTTAGGTCATGGGGGAAAGTCTGTCCAGAATGGCCCATGATTTCAGACTTAGACTAAATTGGAGGGGGATAAATGCCAGGCTAAGGCAGTGGGAATGAACTGAAGCAGTGACACTGGCTCTCAACAATGGTGGTGGAATTATAGGTTGGAAGTGAAGGGCCACCAGCAGGAGAATTGCACTTCTGTTTCCAGAGCATCTCAAAGCTGTAGGCTGCCTAACAGCAGTCATTCTCATCCATTCACTCATCCTCCCTCCTCTCTTTCTAGTGAGCAAGTTTGTCCTGTAACAGGGGAGAGTTTGGGGTACTGAACCATCTCCTGCCATATAGCCCCTTAGACTCTGATGTCTGGCCCATCAGTAGAACATGTAGCAGCTGAATCTGATTGTCTAAGAGGATCAGAGTAGAAAGCCAAGGTGGATGCTGGGAAGGCTATGAAGAGCTGTGCATCACAAGTGGCATCTGTTCTGTGTGAGACACCACAAGGTCACATGGGAAACAAAGACTCATTTAGAGGTAAACCAATAAATGTTCTGCTCATAACCATTTGAAAAGGGATGACCTTGGCCTTTAGTCAAAATGATTGCATGGTTTCCATGAGGTTATATCCAACCCCCAGGACCTTATCCATCTCCCCAAAGAATAAATATGTGCCACACTTTCTGCAGCTAGGGACATAGAGGGACCTCTTCCAAGGTATATTAAAGGTTGATTGTGGGGCCTCACAGCAGAGTGCTCCACCTGGGAATGTGGCTCATGCAGTAGTGTTGTCCCCAATAGCCAGAAAGCCCTCTCAGTAGTCATCTGTGAGGGTCTGGGGCCAGTCTCAGTGTCCCCACATTATCACTTGTATTTTGATATATCATATGCTGCTTTTCTTCCAAGACTGAGGAAGTCAATGGACATATTTTACAGGTTTCTGGGTTCTCTGAACAAGATGAGCAGCTACCCACTGTGATGGTCAGTTAATAAGCAATTAATATTGTCAACATTGATAAGATCCAGAATTACCTAGAAAATAAGCCTCTAGTCAGATCTGTGGGAGATTATCTATATTACAATCAACTGAAGTTGGATGACCCAATTTAACTGTGGGTACCACATCCCATGGGCTGAGGTTCCTGCACTGAATACAAAGGAGAAAGGGAATTGGGCACTCATCTCTCTTTCCTTCCTTACTGTAGAAGCTGTGACCATTTGCCTCAAGCTCTTGCCGCTGTGACTTTCCTGCATGCAGGACTGTACTCTAGAACTGAGAGACAAAATAAACTCTTCCTTCTTAAGTTGCTTTTGTCAAGTTTGTACCACAACAAACTGTAAAGTGACTAATACACTCACATTTGGTCTTAGTACTGAACTAAAAAAGAAAATGAAGGTCATTAGCTAAAGACTGAGGGAGAGTACGGAGTTCTTCACTGTCTCCCTGCAGTTTGCCCATTCAGACCTACTAATGTCCTCCCTGGAAAAAGGCAAGAGATACTAGCTCTGGTCTAGGGATCAGGAGGATAACAGAGTTACTGTCCACCATGCTGAGCTGGGCAGTGGACACATGGCTGCAGAGAAGATCGGTAACAAGATGGAGCTGGAGTCAAGAATGACTGGGAGAGAGGGGAAATAGTTCTCCCCACTACCACTAACCCCCTATTTATGCTTTATTAACAAGTATATATGGACATATTATTTATATTAATAGATGATTGATTGATTAGCTGATTGATTCTGCATATGAGAAAAATATTTGTCCTTCTAAATCTAGCATACTTCACTTAATATAATGATCTCCAGGCGAATGCAAAAGATACGATTTCATTCTTCGTCATGACTAAATAAAACTCTATTGCATGTATGTAACTAGATTTTCTTTTATAAAAATATTTTATTGAAATTATTTTTCATACAATATATTCTGATCATGATTTTACTTCCCTAACCTCCTTCCAGCCTCACATTTTCTTTATCCATTCATCTGTTGATAGGTACCTAGCCCAGTTACATATCTTGACTATTGTGACTTGGTCTATAGTAAATGCAGAAATGCAAATGTCTCTGTAGCATGACTTAAACTCCTTCAGGTACACCCAAGTGTAGGAGAGAGCTCATGTATCGGAGATACTGGCCATGTCCATTTGGGGTGTGGACAGAGGGGCATGGGAAAGGGAAGAGATATATAGGAGAAAGAGAAAGTAAAATCTCTCTTGGATGCTGGCCATGCTTCGGAGAGCAGAGCGCTTCCCAGCTTCCCTGTAAATGATTTCTATATTTAATAAAGTATCCTAGACCCCCCATTTTCCCTTTGCACTCTTTCCTTTGCACCCAAGAGTGATAATCAAAGAGTATGAAGTGTGGTGTGAATATCTTTATCTGGTTCTGCGTGGAATTGGATGGAGCAGGCAAAGGTAAACCCAGGGCAGATGCAATTGCACTCTCAGAGACCTTGGGAAATGGTCCCTCTGGGATGCAATACTCCATTTGGACTGCAAACCCTTCCTTAATAAATCTGTAGGAATGAGATCAAGACCAGAAAGAAAGGTTATATATGGTTCATGGCTATGGGATCAGGAAAACCATCGAGTTATTTGAAATATTAAGAAGCTGTGTTATTTGTTTTACATTGAAGAAAGTTGAGCCAGATGGCAAGTTTCATGTGGAAATGAGAGGCTGATATGTGCCCACTGGGATTCCAAAATGGCCATGTACTATACACACACTAACTTCACCAGAGAGCTCAGGACAAGGCAGGATGCCGGGGGAGGGGGGGTCTCCTTTCCTTGAAGCACCTCATCTGTCTAAATTTTATGTCGTTTATTTAACTTTATTCCACCATTCCCTTCCAGTCAGCCATGCCACAAGTAGCCTTGCCAGCAGGTGGTTGGCCGTGGCACTAAAGGGTTGGATATTTTAGTGCTCTTGTTTGTTTTTATCATAAGGCCATTTTAGCATGCCTTTGCCGGGCTCTGGACTTCAAATGAGAAGACCATCTCTCATCTTCATTTCTGTGTTTTGAATACTGTTTCCAGTTCAACAAGATGACATGGTAGGATCACGTTTAAGGTTGAAAGATTAATTACATGTACATGGGAGGGTGCACACACATTATGTTCCTTGGAATTCATTGCTGTGAGCCACGAGATGTGCAAGCTGGGAAATGAACATGTCCTCAGAGAGCTCCTCAGTACCCTCTGGGACTGGAGTTACTACATATCTATACTTGTCTTTTACATGAATTCTGGGAACTCATACACAGGTCCTCATGCTTGGACAGCAGTCTCTCTTAGCCACTGAACCGTATCCATAGACCCCAAACTAAATCATTAAATAATGATGAAACTGTAAACTCAAGAGTTGAAGGAACCAAAGGAAGAACAGAAATGAAGATATGACAAGGCACCCAACTATCAAGAGGAAAAGGAAGCTGTGCAACCTGCTAATGAAGACTGTGAGTCTCAGAGCCAGGCTTGAATTAAAGCACAGCTCCTCCTCATCTTATAATGACTGAACTTAAGACTCAGCCCTCCTCAGTTTTACCCTCCTCTTTACACTGAATGCAACAAGGATCTCTCAGTCCTGTTTAATGAGACCAAATACAATGATGTCAGCCAAGTGCCTAACCCAGGTGAGTTCCTATCTGCTAAATAAACATTTGGTGCTATCTTTCATGTTTACTTATGGGATAATAGATTTGGTTGAGTATCTGCAGCAGTAATTTGCTCAAACTTTCGAAAACACACTGAATATTTAAAACAACTCTGTCCTACTGCCCCCCCAATCATTTTATGTGCATACTTGTGGTGTGTACTTGCACGTGTGCATGACTGCTTGTACATGTGCAAGTGCATTTGTTCATGAGTGTGCGAGCATGCAAATGCATAGGTACATGGAGGCCAGAAGCTAATGTTAGATGCCTTTCTCAATTGCTCTGCTCTTGACTGAGGAAGGGTTTCTCACTGGCCTACCCTGCCAGATTTCCCTGGTTACTCCTTGCCTCTGTCTTTGGAATCCTAGGATTGCAAACATGTGCATGCCACCATGCCTGCTGAACTTTGACTATGAGCGGAGGGGATCTGAACCCTGTCCCACTGATTAAGCAACAGGTGATATAGTTACTGAACCATCTCACCAGCCCTGCCACAGAAATTTTAACCTAGTATTTTGAAATTCAGATAGCATCAGTAAAGCAGGCCCTTGCACTTGGAAACAACATAGAAATCCTTTGTGAAACACATGTTACAGTGTCAGTGCCAGAAAGGTAGCGGAAGAGTCATTCCTTCGGGTAGCCGTCTCGTGTAGATGTGACTATCGCGGCAGCTGATACTGGCAGGAGTTGTGCTATAATGAGCTGAGAGAGGCCTCCCCAGAATTAAAGAGGTGATGGAAGGCTCCCAGCACAAATGTTTGGAAGCAGCAGCTTGGAATCCAAAGTCTTTGAAGATTCAGAGCCAGCCAGTGAATGTAAAGAGGGGTTGAACATTTACATTCTCCAGTGAAGCAGCACAGCAAACAGTAGCTGAGCCACACACACTGCTGCCAGCTGTTCTGTTGTCCCCCTAGGCCTGCCCACACCAATCCACCACCCTTCACATCTTCCAAATGCAGAGACAATGCTGCCTTTTTCTTTCTACAGCTCTTCTTGCAGAGACAAACTCCTTCCTTCAAGATGGCAGCATACTAACCTGTCTAGGAGAGCTTGGCAGCTAACACAGCTGGTTAAGAAGGAGCCAGGGGAGTTCTGGCCAGCTGTGCTGTGCTGTCTATGCACCTGCATGTAGGATGGAGGGAATCTCTAGCATTGTTTTGTGTTCATAAACTTCCCTGCCCCTATTAAAATGCCTCTCACTGGGCACAGAAGCAAGCTTCATTCTTACACACTAAAGATAACAGGCTCACACCAGGAAAGCAAACTACTCTACCCTCTGAAAGCCATCCCTGTGCAGTCACTACCAAAGGTAGCAGCATCTCCAAAAGGCACAGAAGAGGGTAAATGGTCTCAGCTTCTATTTCCGGATCATAGATGCTATGTCTGCTTATTCCCTTTGGCTGAGAAGTCAACAAGGACATTACTGAGCCACAGGAGGCAAGCATGTGGATGACATTTTCTCACTGGTACCAACTCAATAGGACTCTGCCTGCAGCACTGAAGAAGCAGGGAGATACCAGTAATGTATGCCTATGGCTGTGGATTGGGAGATGACTGAATGAGGGTTTTGACCTCCTAGGTTGAAAACAGAACCTCAGGAATCCATAGCCTGGAGTTAAAAGCCTCCTAAAATGTCGTTTTCTTCCACTCTTGAATTTCTTTCCTAGTGTTGCCTCCAGTGGTTGTTTCTGGTCTTCTCAGATCACTGGAGGGCTATTTGGAGTCAGTGCAAAAGTAAACATGCTGGGACATATCTAAGTCTAATTGGGTCACAATATCTTAACAATGTGACCCCCAAACCTGCATTTGAACAAATCCTGGATAGATCTGAGGACTGAGGCCCACTGAGATTCCACTAGAATTAAAGTTTCAAAATCCTGGGGTCTTCACTTTATCGTTCCAAAGGACATAGTAGGTGTCTGCTAAGCATTTCAGGTTGAGTCTCCGATCCTTTACCCCATAGGGTTGGCAATGAGGTTAGAGCTGACAACCTCTCTCCACTCTTAAATCTATCCAGGGAAGACAACACTAATCAGCCATCACACTCTGAACCCGAACAGCACATCCAGAATCCGAGATTGCCACAACAACATACCGTAGTTCACTCCAGAGATCACAGTTGTCGGCCAGGATTCATGATGCTCCAGGTCCAATCCAGGTCCAAGATCCTGTTAATGTTGAGCTGAGGTTCCAAAGTTGCCCTGAACACAAGGAAGCACCAGCGAATGGGATCCCTAATGCTGCTTTGGTGACTGGTGTCCTGAGACTTCTTCAGGAGCAAGGAGTATCTTGGCCATCAGGACAGCAAACAGACAGTAAGTAGCAGTGATGCAGGAAAACTTACGACCCCTCTAAAACTCCTGCATGTGATTCAAAAGTGCTCGTTTAGATGAGTTTGCCTCACGGAGACTCTTTGGCCTGGAGTTTAAAGTCAAGGGTCACAGATTTGACTATGGATGTTTATACAGCATTATTTCAGGGCCTGGTTTACTATAAACCAGGAATGATTCTGGGGACCTGGAGATCAAAAGCAAAGGTACAGAAAACTCATGGGGAGAAGAAATGCACCAAATGAGCCATCCTGTGAGATGAGACCTGTGGTATCCACAGAATTCAGGTGAGAGGCAAGAAGCAACTGAGATACAACACTGCAAATTCAGTCCTAGGAGCTCTAGAGACCATTTGTTGTTTGCTTCCATAGAATTTTAACTTTATTCATGGCAGTCCCTCACTTGAGAATGATGTTTCTAGACATTTATTAAAGTCTGGGTCCCCTCGCCTTTAACCTGTTGTATGAAGCTAGCTGTTGTCTGGCTCCTCTAGTCACAGGCTCCTCTAGCCACAGGAAATGGGAAGAAGGATTTCTGTTTCCTGAGGAATGGAGAAAATGGGTCAGAGTGAAAATGCTTTTCAACACACTATGCTTACTAAAGGAGTAAAGCCCTTAAACCTAATGCCATGGCCACATTGTAGACAGTAAGGCAGTTACAACCCAGAAAGTTGGGAGGCTGGGAAGACATACATACACAAGCTAGAGGAAGCTAACAGAAAAGTCCACTGGGCAGTACCAGATGGTTCTCAGACCTACTGTCTACCGCAGAGTGGAGTTCAAGGAGACAAAACCGAAGCAGTGGTTCAAGGATGCTGGAGTCACACATAAGCCATTGTTGATTGGGGTTTGGACACACTATTACACAGGTTGACCTGATGAAGCTTGTTTCTCAAACAATACATGGAAGCCTGAACTGGATAGAACTACAGCTCTCTGGAACCACCTTTACACTGGGCTGAAACTAGGGATGGGAAGACGACAATACAATAACAAATTCAATAACAGAAAAACCAATATGACACCACCAGAGTCTAGGGACTGTCCACCAGCAAGATCTGAACATCACAACACAGATGAAACAGAAGACAAAGACCTTAAAAACAAATTCATGAAGATGATAGAGACCCTAAAACAAGAAATGAGAAAATCCTTTAAGGAAATGGAAGAAAAGACAAACCAAAAATTACAAGAAACAATTCAAACAGTGCAAGGTTTGAAAACTGGAATAGAGACAATATAAAAAACAGTCTGAAGGAATGCTGGAATTAGAAAAGGTGAGTAAACAATCAGGTACTACAGATGCAAGCATAATCAATAGAACACAGGAGTAAGAAGGGAGAATCTCAGGCATTGAAAATTCGCTAGGAGAGAAGGCCACAGAGCTTCTCATCCCAGCTGGAGTCAAACCTCCAGATCCCAGGTATTCTCTTCCAACAAGGAGACCAGGGGACCATCTGGTCTGGCAGTACCAGGTATAGCAGGCCCTGCATCTGGGCCGGCATTCCAATGCCTGGGGATTGCCTGGGAACTGCACAGAGCTTGGAATCCTGGCAGGAGCCAAGCACCCCAGATTCCAGGTCTTCTCTTCCAGCAAATGGACCAGGGGACCAGATGGGAGGCTTAGCACCCAGATTCCTGGTGTTCTTCTCCACCCACAGGAACAGAACTAGGATGAGGAATAGAAGAACTACCAGATTATTGGACTTCCTAGCACCCACAAAAAAGGAACTCTGGCCCCCTAACCACCAGACTAGTAAGGGGCTCTTTCTGCACCCATTAGAAGAAGAGATGGGAAAGAGACAATACAAAAACATACTCAGCAACAGAAAAACAAATATGACACTGCCAGATTCTAGAGACTCCATACCAGCAAGAATCCAACACTCCAATGCAAATGAATCAGAAGAGAATGATCTTAAAACCACCTTCATGAAAATGATAGAGGCCCTAAAAGAGGATATAGGAAAATCCCTCAAAGAAAGGCTGAAAAAACAAACTGCAAAATGCAAGAAATGGAAGAAAAAACAAACAAAAATGCAAGAAATGGAAGGAAAAACAAACCAAAAATGCAAGAAATGGAAGAAAGAACAAACCAAACAATTCATAAAAAGCAACAAATGGATGAAAATATAAACCAAAAATTGCAAGAAACAATTTAAACAGGGCAAGGGTTGAAAACTGAAATAGAGACAATTAAAAAAACACAATCTGAAGAAAGGCTGGAAATAGAAAAGCTGGACAAATGGTGAGGTACTACCGATACAAGCATTACCAACAGAGTAGAAGAGATGGAAAAGAGAATCCCAGTGTTGAAGATACACTAGGAGAAATAGATTCATCAACCAAAGAAAATCTTAAGTCCAACAAATCCTTAACACAAAACATCCAAGAAATAAGGGACACCATGAAAAGACCAAACCTAAGAATAATGAGTATAGAAGAAAGTGAAGAAACCACATCAAAAGAGCAGAAAACATATTCAACAAAATCATAGAAGAAAACTTTCCCAACCTTAAGAAAGACATGCCAATGAAGGTACAAGAAACTTACAGAACACCAAATAGAGTGGATCACAAAAAAAAGTCACCTCAACACATAATAATCAAGACCTCAAATATAGAGAACAAAGAAAGACTTTAAGAGCAGCTAAGGAAAAAGACCAAGTAACATATAAAGGCAAACATATCAGAATTACACTTGATTTCTCCATGGAAACACTGAAAGCCAGATAGATATTCTACCAACACTTAGAGACCATGGATGCCAGTCCAGACTACTATACCCGGCAAAGCTCTCAATCACTATAGATGGAGAAAACAAGATATTCCATGACAAAACTAGATTCAAGTAATACGTATCCACTAACCCAGCCATACAGAAAGTTCTGGAAGGAAAACTCTAACCCAAGGAAGTTAACTACAACCAGAAAAACATAGGTGTTGGCTTCAACGGACGCTGTAACGATACGCGACACACAATGACTGAAAGTAACGCTAAGTATTTTATGTAGAAAATTACTCACAAGTTACCAAACCCAGAGAAGCCCAGCAGATCTCAGCTAGCGACTGGACCGGAAGCCGAACTCCAGGAAAAGAGACCGAGACTTCCTGTGTGCTGTCTTTTATGCCTTCCCCCGTAACGCCCCTAGCCATGCCCAAAAGTGGGCTTGGCTAGTGACGTAGTTCCGCCTACGTACGTATACGTCTTTACGTCCAGCCGTATACGTCTTTAGTCCTGCCTAAAGTGGGTGTGGTTAGCGGTGTGGTAAACCGCCCTTTTATTACCTCATCTGTATGCGCCTCTAGTAAGTCACATGTTTAATGGCGGCATAGACTTCCTCCTACACATAGGCATTAGAGAATCCCACTCTACCAACAACCAAAAGAACAAAGGGGTGGAATTCCAAACATAATTCCAACAACAACAACAACCATTCCAAATCAAAGAAGAATGAGCAATCAATGGTCATTAATATCCCCTCAACATTGATGGCCTTAACTAGCCCATAAAAAGACACAGGCTAAGAGAATGTATTCAAAGACAGAACCCATCCTTCTGCTGCATACAAGAAACACACCTGACCCTCAAAGACAGACATTACTTGGGAGTTAAAGGTTGAGAAAAGATTTAACAATCAAATGGACTCAGGAAACAAGCAGGGGTAGCAATCCTAATATCTAACATATTAGACTTTAAAATAAAATAAATCAAAAGAGATAAAGGAGGTCATTATATACTCATCACAGGTGAAATCCACCACCAAGAAGAAGTTTCGATCCTGAACACCTATGCCCCAAATACAAAGGCATCCACATTCATAAAAGAAACATTACTAAAACTTAAATCACATATAGAGCCACACACACTTATAGTGGGATATTTCAACACCCCACTCTCACCACTAGACAGGAATACGAGACAGAAACTCAACAAAGAAGCAAAGGGTCTAATAGAAGTAATGACCCAACTGGGATTAACAGACATCTATAGAACATTTCATCCACATAAAAAAGAATATACCTTCTTCTCACCACCTCATGGAATCTCCTCAAAAATCGACCACATACTTGGCAACATATCAGACCTCAGCAGCTACAAAAAAATTGGAATAACTCCATGCATCTTATCAGACCACCAAGCGTCAAAATTAGAATTCAACAACAACACAAATTGCAGAAACCCTACAAACTTATGGAAATTGAATAGTGCACAATTGCACCATTCCTGGGTCAAAGAAGAAATAAATTAGAAATTAAAGACTTGCTCGAATTCAATGAGAATGAAGACACAATATACACAAACCTACAGGACACTTTGAAAGCAGTGCTACAAGGGAAGTTCATAGCACTAAGTACCCACATGAAGAAACTGGAGAATAGTTACACTAGAGAATTAACAGCACAACTGAAAGCTCTAGAACACAAAGAAGCAAACTCCCCCAGGAGGAGTAGACGCCAAGAAATAATCAAATGGAGGGCTGAAATCAATAGAGTAGAAACTAGGAAAACAATACAAAGAATCAATGCAACGAAGAGTTGATTGTTTGAAAAGATCAACAAGATAGACAAACCTTTGTGCAAACTTACCAAACAGCAGAGCATGCACACGCAAATTAACAAAATCAGAAATGAAAAGGGGGATATAGGTCCAGGGAAGCAGCTGTTCCTGCAGCAGCATCAGATAAACAGGCCGGCTTCCTGGCCTGTGTTCCATTGCCTGCAGATCGCCTGGGAACTGCACAGAGCTCCCAATCCCGGCAGGAGCCAAGCACCCCAGACTCCAGGTCTTCTCTCCCACCAACGAGACCAGGAAACCAGAGGAGGCTGGGAGTCCAGGGAAGCAGCTATTCCTGCAGCAGCATCAAGAAAACAGGCTGGCTTCCCGGCCTGTGTTCCACTGCCTGCAGATCGCCTGGGAACTGCACAGAGCTCCCAATCCCGGTGGGAGCCAAGCACCCCAGACTCCAGGTCTTCTCTCCCACCAACGAGACCAGGAAACCAGAGAAGGCTGGGAGTCCAGGGAAGCAGCTATTCCTGCAGCAGCATCAGATAAACAGGCCGGCTTCCCGGCCTATGTTCCAGTGCCTGCAGATCGCCTGGGAACTGCACAGAGCTTCCAATCCCGATGGGAGCCAAGCACCCCAGACTCCAGGTCTTTTTCCCCACCAACGAGACCAGGAAACCAGAGGAGCCAGGGAGAAAAGGGGAGTAGCTGTTCCGGTTCAGGTACAACAGGACCCAGCATAGGGTTCAGGGGACCAGGTAGGAGGCTAAGAGCCCCAGATTCCTGTTCTTCTTCTCCACCCACAGGACCAGAACGAGGACAAGGAAGAGAAGAACCACCAGATTATTGGACTTGCTAGCACCCACCAAAATGGAACTCTGGTCCTCAGACCAGTAACAGGCTCTTTCTGCACCCACTAGAAGAAGAGATGGGAAAGAGACAATACAAAAACACACTCAGCAACAGAAAAACAAATATGACACCGCCAGATTCTAGAGACTCCACACCAGCAAGACTCCAACATTCCATTGCGAACGAAGCAGAAGAGAACGACCTTAAAACCACTTTCATGAAAATGATAGAGGCCCTAAAAGAGGATATAAGAAAATCCCTCAAAGATATGGAAGACAAAACAAACCAAAAAATGCAAGAAATGGAAGAAAAAACAAACCAAAAAATGCAAGAATTGGAAGAAAAAACAAAGCAAAAAATGAAAGAAATGGAAGAAGAAACAAACCAAAAAAGGCAGGAAATGGAAGAAGAAACAAAGCACAAAATGCAAGAAATGGAACAAAAAGCAAACCAAAAAATGCAAGAAATGGAAGAAAGAACAAACCAAAAAATTTATAAAAGGCAACAAATGGACGAAAAGATAAACAGGAAATTGCAAGAAGCAATGCAAACACTGCAAGGGTTGAAAACTGAAATAGAGACATTAAAAAAAAACACAATCTGAAGAAAGGCAGAAAATAGAAAAGCTGGGCAAACAGTCAGGTACTACCAATACAAGCATTACCAACAGAATAGAAGAGATGGAAGAGAGAATCTCAAGTGTTGAAGATACACTAGGAGACATGGATTTATCAACCAAAGAATACCTTAAGTCCAACAAATCTTTAACACAAAACATCCAGGAAATATGGAACACCATGAAAAGACCAAACCTAAGAATAATAGGTATAGAAGAAGGAGAAGAAATCCACCTCAAAGGGGCAGAAGGCATATTCAACAAAATCATAGAAGAAAACTTTCCCAACCTTAAGAAAGACATGCCAATGAAGGTACAAGAAGCCTACAGAACACCAAATAGAGTGGACCACAAAAAAATTCCCCTCGCCACATAATAATCAAGACCCCAAATATACAGAATAAAGAAAGAATATTAAGAGCAGCTAAGGAAAAAGGTCAAGTAACATATAAAGGCAGAACTGTCAGAATTACACCTGATTTCTCCATGGAAACTCTGAAAGCCAGAAGGTCCTGGATAGATATTCTACCTACACTAAGACACCATGGATGCCAGCCCAGACTACTATACCCGGCAAAGCTCTCAATCACTATAGATGGAGAAAACAAGATATTCCATGACAAAACTAGATTCAACCAATATGTGTCCACTAACCCAGCCCTACAGAAAATTTTGGAAGGAAAACTCCAACCCAAGGAAGCTAACTACAACCAGAAAAACATAAGCATTAGAGAATCCCTCTCTACCAACAGGAGTCTAAAATGGCTGAGAGGCACTTGATAAAGTGCTCAACATCCTTAGCCATCAGGGAAATGCAAATCAAAACAACTCTGAGATACCATCTCACTCCTTTCAGAATGGCTAAAATCAAAAACACCAATGACAATTTATGCTGGAGAGGATGTGGTGAAAGGGGGACACTCCTCCATTGCTGGTGGGAGTGCCAACTGGTTCAGCCACTTTGGAAATCAGTATGGAGATTCCTCAGAAAAATGGGAATAAACTTACCACAAGACCCAGCAACTCCACTCTTAGGCATATATCCAAATGATGCCTATTCATACAACAAAGATATCTGTCCCACTATGTTCATAGCAGCTTTATTTGTAATAGCCAGAACTTGGAAGCAACCTAGATGTCCCTCAACCGAAGAGTGGATAGAGAAAATGTGGTACATTTACACAATGGAGTACTATTCAGCAGAAAAAACAATGGAATCTTGAGATTCGCAGGCAATGGATAACACTAGAAGAAACCATCCTGAGTGAGGTAACCCAGTCACAAAAAGAGAAACATGGCATGTACTCTCTCATATATGGATTTTAGACATAGATCTGGGGAGTGCCAGCCTACAATCCTATGGCCAGAGAATCTGGGAAACAGAAACTTCATTTAGTGGCTGATCGAAGAAGAGGCAGACTCCCTCAGTCAAGTACTGAGCTGAACTCAAGAAAGCCAGTAACAGACAGGGAGGACTGATGATCAAAGGGATTAAGACTGAGCTGGTTTAACCCCCAGAAACAGCTGACCAGACAAAGGTTAACTCTTGAATCCCAGGCATCAGCCTGGGAATCCAGCATGGGACTGATCAAGACCCCCTGAATCTGGGTGTCAGTTAGGAGGCCTAGGTAATCTATTGAGCTTTGGGCAGCAGATCAGTATTCATCCCGAGTATATACACGGACTTTGGACTCCCATCGAACGATGTGAGGTGCACTCTCACCCTGAACTCTTGGGGAAGGGTCTAGGCCCTGCCCTATATGAAATGACAGACTATGGACACCCCCCATGGAGGGCCTCACCCTCCCTGGGGGAATGAGGGGATAATGGGGGGATTGGGGGAGGGCACAGGAGGAGGGGAGGGAAAGGGAGAGGGACCTGGAACTGACTTGTTTCTTATCTAAATTTAAACTGGAAAATAAAATTAAAAAAATTTTAAAAAAGAAAAAAGAAAAGGGGGATATATCAACAGACTCTGAGGAAATTCAGAGAATCATCAGGTCATACTTTGAAAACATGTACTCCACAAAATTCGAAAATTTAAAGGAAATGGATGGCTTCCAGGATAGCCATCACTTGTCAAATTTAAATCAAGAACAGATAAGCAATTTAAATAGACCTACAAACCCTACGGAAATAGAAGCAGTCATCAAAAGTCTCCCAACCAAAAAAAGCCTAGGTCAAGATGGCCTCGGTGCTGAATTCTACCAGAAATGCAAAGAACAACTTATACCAATTCTTCTGAAAGTATTCCATGCATTAGAAGCAGAAGGGTCTTTGCCAAACTCTTTCTACGAGGCTTCAATAAACTTGCTCCCCAAGCCACACTAAGACACAACTAAGAAAGAGAACTTCAGACCAATACCCCTCATCAACATTGATGCAAAAATACTCAATAAAATACTGGAAAATCAGATCCAAGAACACATCAAAACAACAATTCACCACGATCAAGTAGGTTTCATCCCAGGGATGCTGGGATGGTTCAACATACGAAAATCCATCAACGTAATCCACCATATAAACAAGCTGAAAAACAAAAATCACATGATCATCTCACTAGATGCTGAAAAAGCCTTTGACAAAATCCAACAACCCTTCATGATAAAGGTCTTGGAGAGATCTGGGATAACAGGAACATACCTAAACATAATAAAAGCTATATACAGCAAACCAACAGCCAACATCAAACTAAATGGACAGAAACTCAACGCAATTCCTCTAAAATCAGGACCAAAACAAGGCTGTCCACTCTCTCCATACCTTTTCAATATTGTACTTGAAGTTCTAGCCAGAGCCATATGACAACAAAAGGAAATCAAGGGGATACAAATTGGAAAAGATGAGTTCAAACTTGAACTATTTGCAGATGATATGATAGCTTACATGAATGACCCAAAGAACTCTACCACGGAACACTTACAATTGATTAACACCTTCAGCAAAGTGGCAGGCTACAAGATCAATTCAAGAAAATCAGTAGCCCTACTATATACAGATGATAAAAAGGCTGATAAAGAAATCAGAGAAACATCACACTTTTCTATTGCCACAAACAACATAAAATACCTTGGGTTAACGCTAACCAAACAAATGAAAGACCTGTATTGCAAGAAATTTGAATCTTTAAAGAAAGAAATTAAAGAAGCCCTCAGAAAATGGAAAGATCTCCCATGCTCTTGGATAGGTAGGATCAATGTAAAATCACAATCCTGCCAAAAGCAATCTATAGGTTCAATGCAATCCCCATTAAAATACCAACACAATTCTTCATAGACCTTGAAAGAACAATAATCAATTTTGCATGGAAAAACAAAAGACCCAGGATAGCCAAAACAACCCTGTTCAACAAGGCAATGTCTGGAGGCATCACCATCCCTGACTTCAAGCTTTATTACAGAGCTATAGTCGTGAAAACAGCTTGGTATTGGCACAAAAATAGACACGTAGACCAATGGAATTGAATTGAAAACCCTGATATTAACCCACACATGCATGAACATCTGATCTTTGACAAAGAAGCTAAAATTATACAATGGAAAAAAGAAAGCATCTTCAAAAAATGGTGCTAGCATAACTGGATGCTGGCATATGGAAGAATAGATGCATGCCTATCACCATGCACAAAACTTAAGTCCAAATGGATCAAAGACCTGAACATGAATCCAGCCACACTGAACCTCTTAGAAGAGAAAATGGGTGGTACCCTTGAACTAATTGGTACAAGAGACAGCTTCCTGAATGGAACACCAGTAGTACCGACAGTGAGATCAACAATTAATAAATGGGACCTACTGAAACTGAGAAGCTTCTGTAAGGCAAAGGACACGGTCAGCAAGACAAAAAGACAGCACACAGAATGGGAAAAATATTATGTAACCCCAAATCTGACAGAGGGCTGATCTCCAAAATTTACAAAGAACTCAAGAAGCAAGTCTCCAAAACACCAAAGGATCCAATTAAAAAGTGGGCTACAGAACTAAATAGAGAATTTTCAATAGAACAGTAACATGTCTGAGAGGCACTTGAGAAAGTGCTCAACATCATTAGCTATCCAGGAAATGCAAATCAAAACAACTCTGAGATACCATCTTACTCCTGTCAGAATGTCTAAAATCTAAAACATCAATGACAATTTATGCTGGAGAGGATGTGGTGAAAGGGGAACACTTCTCCATTGCTGGTGGGAGTGCCAACTTGTAGAGCCACTTTGGAAATCAGTATGGAGATTCTTCCAAAAATTGGGAATAAACCTACCACAAGACCCAGCAACTCCACTCTTAGGCATATATCCAAATGATGCCTATTCATACAACAAAGATATCTGTCCCACTATGTTCATAGCAGCTTTATTTGTAATCGCCAGAACCTGGAAGCAACCTAGATGTCCCTCAACCAAAACGTGGATAGAGAAAATGTGGTACATTTACACAATGGAGTACTATTCAGCAGAAAAAAACAATGGAATCCTGAAATTTGCTGGCAAATGGATGACACTAGATGAAACCATCCTGAGTGAGGTAACCCAGTCACAAAAAGAGAAACATGGCATGTACTCTCTCATATATGGATTTTAGACATAGATCTGGGGAGTGCCAGCCTACAATCCCACGGCCACAGAATCTGGGAAACAGCACCTTCATTCAGTGGCTGATGGAAGAAGAGACACACTCCCACGGCTAAGCACTGAGCCGAACTCAAGAGATCCGTTGACAGAGAGGGAGGACTGATGTCCAAAGGCATTAATACTGGGCTGGTTTAACCCCCAGAAACAGCTGACCTGACAAGGGTTAGCTCTTGAATCCCAGAGTGATGCCTGGGAATCCAGAATGGGACTGATCAAGACCCCCTGAATGTGGGTATCAGTGAGGAGGCCTAGGTAATCTATTGAGCCTTGGGTAGTAGATCAGTATTTATCCTGGGTATACAAATGGACTTTGGACTCCCATCTAACAATGAGAGATGCACTCTCACCCTGAACTCTTGGGGGAGGGTCCAAGCCCTGCCCTGGATGAAGTGACAGACTATGGACACCCCCATGGAGGGGAAATGAGGGGATATTGGGGGGGTTGGTGGGAGGGCATGAGAGGAGGGGAGGGAAATGGGGAGAGACCTGAAATTGACATGTGAAGCAACCTTGTTTCTAATTTAAATTTAAATTTTAAAAATGTAATATATAAAAAGAGAAAATTCACTAGGAGAAATAGATTCATTGACCAAAGAAAATCTTAAATCCAACATATACCTAACACAAAATATCCAGGAAATATGGGACACCATGAAAAGACCAAATCTAAGAATAATAGGTTTAGAAGAGAGTGAAGAAACCCAGGTCAAGGGTGCAGAAAACATATTCAACAAAATCATAGAAAAAAAACTTTACCAACCTAAAGAAAGACATGCCAATGAAGGTACAAGAAGCTTACAGAACACCAAATAGAGTGGATCACAAAAGGAGCAGCAAAGGAAAAAGGCCAAGTAACATATAAAGGCAAACCTATCAGAATCACACCTAACTTCTCCATGGAAGCTCTGTAAACCAGAAAGTCCTGGATAGATATTCTATCAACACTAAGAGACCATGGATGCCAGCCCAGATTACTATACCCTGCAAAGCTTTCCATCACTACAGATGGAGAAAACAAGATGTTCAATGACAAAACCAGATTTATACAATACATATCCACTAATCCAGCATTCAGAAAGTACTGGAAGGAAAACTTCAATCTAAGGAAGGAAATGACACACAAAAACATAGGTAATAAATAATCCAAATTTACCAAAAGCCAAAAGAAAAAGCAGGTAAATAAACAAACAATAACACCACCAACAGCAAGTCAAAAAGAAACAAGAATTAACATTCGATAGTCCTTAATCTTCCTCGATGTTAATGGTCTTAATTTGCCTATAAAAAGACACAGGCTAACAGAATGGATATGAAGACAGAATCCATGCTTCTGCTGCATACAAGAAACACACCTCAACTTCAAAAACAGACATTACCTCAGAGTAAAGGGTTAGGATAACCCTTTCCAATCAAATGGATCCAATAAACAAGCTGGTGTAGCTATCCTACTATTGAAAAAATTAGACTTCAAACTAAAATCAATCAAAAGAGATGAAGAAGGTTATTTCATATTCATCACAGGAAAAAATCCATCAGGATGAAGTCTCAATTCTGAACATCTATGCCCCCAAATACAAAGGTACCCACATTCATAAATGACATATTACTAAAATTCAAATCACACAAAAGACCTCACACAGTTATAGTGGGAGACTACAACACCCCACTCTCACCACTAGACAGGACCACCAGACAAAAACTTAACAAAGAAACAAAGGAGCTGACAGAAGTTATGACAAAATTGGGTTTAACAGAGCATTCCATCGAAACACAAAAAAATATACCTTATTCCCAGAGCAACATGGGACTTCTCTAAAATCACCCACATACTTAGCAACATATCAAACCTCAGCAGATACAAAAATATTGGAATAAATCCCTGTACCTTATCAGACCACCATGCTTTAAAGTTAGAATTCAACAACACAGATTGCAGAAACCCTACAAATTCATGGAAACTACAACACGCAATTGTACAATTCCTGAGTTAAGGAAGATATAAATAAAGAAATTAAAGAGTTCCTAGAATTCAATGAAAATGAAGACGCAATATACCCAAACTTATGGGACACTTTGAAAGCAGTACTAAGAGGAGAGTTCATAGCACTAAGTGCTCACATGAAGAAACTAGAGAATAGTCACACTACAGAACTAACAGCACAACTGAAAGTTCTAGAACAAAAAGAAGAAAACTAACCCTTGAGGAGTAGACACTAGAAAATAATCAACATGAGGGCTGAAATCAATAAAGTCAAAACAAAGAAAAGAATACAAAGAATCAATGTAACACAGAGTTGGTTCTTCAAGAAAACCAACAAGATAGACAAACCTTTATCCAACCTAATAAAAAGGCAAAGAGAGAAGATGCAAATTAACAAAATCAGGAATGAAAAGGGGGACATAACAACAGACACTGAGGAAATCCAGAGAATCTTCAGGTCATATTTTGAAAACCTGTACTCCACAAAATTTTAAAATTTAAAGGAAATGAACAATTTTCTGGGTAGATATCACTTACCAAAATTAAATCAAGAGCAGATAAGCAATTATCTATAAACAAACCTATAACCCATAATGAAATAGAAGCAGTCATCAAAATTCTCTCAACCAAAAAACGCCAGACGACCTCAGTGCAGAATTCTACCTGAAATTTAAAGAAGAGCTAATTCCAACATTCCTCAAAGTGTTTCACACAATAGAAGCAGGAGGTTTGTTGCCAAACTCTTTTTACGAGGCCACAATTACCTTGGTACCCAAGCCACACAAAGACACAACTAAGAAAGAGAACTATTGACCAATATACCTCATGAACACTGATGCAGAAATACCCAATAAAATATTAGCAAATTGAATCCAAGAACACATCTGAAAAAGCATTCACCATGATCAAGTACACTTCATCCCAGGCATGCAGTGTTGGTTCAATATACGAAAATCTATCAATGTAATTCACCACATTAAAAAAAACTGAAAAAAAATACATGATCATCTCACTTAATGCAGAAAAAGTCTTTGACAAAATCCAACAGCCATCCATGATAAAGGTCCTGGAGAGATCAGGGATATCAGGAACATAGCTGAACATAACAAAAGCAATATACAGTAAACCAATAGCTAACATCAAACTGAATGGAAAGAAACTCAATACAATTCCTCTAAAATCATGAACAAAACAAGGCTGCCCACTCTCTCCATATCTCTTCAATATTGTACTTGAAGTTCTAGCTAGAGCAATAAAACAACAAAAGGAGATCAAGGGGATACAAATTGGAAAGGAAGAAGTCAAACTTTAACTATTTACAGATGATTTGATAGTTTACATAAGTGACCCGAAAAACTCTACACGGAATTCCTACAGCTGATAAACACCTTCAGCAAAGTGGCAGGATACAAGACTAACTAAAAAAATATCAGTAGTCCTATTATATACAAATGATACTAACTAGGACAGTCAACTATACTGTCCCTTTGAGCTTTGGATTTTCCATGCTCTGCATGCCTTACCCAAGTCTGATTACATATCAAAATAATAGGTCTGTTCCCAAAAATACCAAAGCAATGAAAGACAAAGTAAGGGTAGGAAATGATTTTAAGTTAGAGAATGAAGTGAAATAAGAGGACTCATAATTGATGACTACCTTATATGCCATCCTAGAGCCTTCATTCAGTAGTTGATAGAAGTGGAAGCAGAGACCCACAGCTAAGCTCTGAGCCTAACTCCTGGAATCTAGTTGTAGAGAGGAAGGAGTGATGAGCAAAGGGATCAAGTCCAGGCTGAGGAAAACCACAGAAACAGCTGACCTAAACAAGGGGGAGCTCATGGTCCCCAGACTGACATCTGGAAAACAAGCATGGGACTTAACCAGGCCCCTCAACATGGGTGTCAGTTAGGCAATCTATGGGGCCTCTGGA
This sequence comes from Mesocricetus auratus, assembly GCF_017639785.1. Taxonomy (NCBI): domain Eukaryota; kingdom Metazoa; phylum Chordata; class Mammalia; order Rodentia; family Cricetidae; genus Mesocricetus; species Mesocricetus auratus. Next base: position 115,812,756 of record NW_024429189.1, read on the forward strand.
AGTGGAACAGTATTTATCATTAGTGTATGAATGTACTATGGGAGCCCATTCCCCATAGAGGGATACTCTCTCAGCCTAGACACATGGGGGAGGACCTAGGCCCTGACCCAAATGAAGTGACAGACTTTGATGATCCTCTATGGAAGACCTCAGAAGGGGGAGCAGAAAGGGGTGGGATGGGGGGTTTGTGGGGGTATGGGAGGATGGGAAGGAGAGGAAACTGGGATTGATATGTAAAATAAGATTGTTTCTAATTTAAATTTTTAAAAATCTAAAAAATATATAAAGAGAAATCATGATTCATGCTTGGACCCACATAGATGAGATGACTGACTATGGGCATTTCCAAGAAAATCAATAAATATGGCTAGAGAACACCACTGTATTCAATTTCTCAATTTGACAGTTATGTTGTAGCTGTGTAAAAAATGTGGTCTTAAGAGATACACTGAAAAACTCAGGGACAGAGCCAACAAGATGGCCCAGTGATTAAAAGTGTTTGCTTACATCTGAAAACCAGCACTCAGGCACCATGACATACATGGAGTAAGGAAAAACTCAACTCCCAAAAGTTGTTCTCTAGCCTATACGCACCACACACACACACACACACACACACACACACACACACACACACTAGTACTTCCCACCTGCCCACCCCCATGAACACACACAAAATAAATTAAATAAAATAATGTAAGTAAAGGACTTTGGGCTAAAGGTATAATGAATTCAACTTTCTCTTATCTGGTCAGAAATTAAAATAACATGAATTATTTATAGATAAAATCATAATAAACCAATAAAAACAGGCAGGTAGACAATGAAATTGAATTGAAGCCCCTGTATTAATTCACACACCTATGAACACCTGATTTTTGACAAAGAAGCTAAAAGTATACAATGGAAAATAGAAAGCATCTTCAACAAACAGTGCTGGTATAACTAGATGGCAACATGTAGAAGAATGTGAATAGATCCATAGCTAATTGCCATACCCAAAACTTAAATTCAAATGAATCAAAGATCTCAACATAAATCCAACCACACTGATACTCATAGAAGAGAAAGTGGGAAGTAACCTTGAACACATTGGCACAAGAGATCACTTCCTAAATAAAACACTAGTAGCACAGACACAGAGAGCAACAATTAACAAATGGGACCTCCTGAAACTGAGAAGCTTCTGTAAAGCAAAGGACACAGGCAACAAGACAAAAAAAAAGCAGCCTACAGAATGGGAAAAGATCTTCACCAACCCCACATTTGACAGAGGGTTGATCTCCAAAATATACAAAGAACTCAAAAACTACACTTCAAACTACCAACTAATCCAGTTTAAAAATGGGGTACAGAGCTGAACAGAAAATTAGCAACAGAAGAAACTCAAATGGCTAGAAGACATTTAAGGAACTGTTCAAAATTCTTAGCCATTAGGGAAATGCAAATCAAAACAACTCTGAGATTCCATCTTATACCTGTCAGAATGGCTAATATCAAAAACACTGATGATAGCGTATGCTAGAGAGGATTCGAGTAAATGGAACTATCCTCCATTGGTAGTGGGAGTGCAACTTGTACAGTCATTTGGAAATCAGTATGACAGTTTCTCAGAAAACTGGGAATCAATCTACCTCAAGACTCAGCAATACCACTTTTGGGCATATTCCCAAAGGATGCACTCATACCATAAGGACATTTATTCAACTTTGTTCATAGAAGCCTTATTCATAATATCCAGAACCGAGGTTAGATTGGGTCTCAGGCGGGGACCGCCCGCCCAGCCCCCATCCCCCTCCATCTTCGGGCCAGCTCCCGGCTTCCAGAAGAGCCGCCCACACAGGAAGGAGATCAGCCCCTCCAAGACCCCAACCCAGCGAGCCCAGCTTCAGGTGAGATTGGGTCTCAGGCGGGGACCGCCCGCCCAGCCCCCAGCCCCCTCCATCTTCGGGCCAGCTCCCGGCTTCCAGAAGAGCCGCCCACACAGGAAGGAGATCAGCCCCTCTAAGACCCCAACCCAGCGAGCCCAGCTTCAGGGAGCCCAGCTTCAGGAAAGACATCAACCCCTCCAAGACCCCAATGCCAGGGAGTCCAGCTTCAGCATCCCCTGCTTCAGCTGCAGTAAGGAAGGAGACCAGTGGAGACGGAAAGACCCCACCAGCACCCACTGGAAGAAGAGATGGGAAGAAGACAGAATAAGAGATCACTCAGCAATAGAAACACCAACATGACCCCACCAGAATCCAGGGATCCAACACCAGCAAGAACTGAAAAGCACTACATAGAGGAAGAAGAGGAGACAGACCTTAAAAATTATTTCATGAAGATGATGGAGACCCTCAAAGAAGAAACGAGGAAATCGCTTAAAGAAATAGAAGAAAAAACAAACAAAAAAATCCATGAAATGGGGGAAAAAATTCAAGAAATAAACAAATCTCTCAAAGAATCTAAAGAGCACCAAGAAAAATCAACCAAGAAAATTAAGGAAACAGCTCAAACAGTTGAAGGATTGAAAGCTGAAATAGAAACGATAAAGAAAACACAGAATGAAGGGATGCTGGAAATAGAAAAGCTCGGTAAACGGTCTGGAACTACAGATGCAAGTATCACCAATAGAATACAAGAGATAGAAGAGAGAATCTCAGGTGTTGAAGACTCATTAGAGGATATAGAGTCGTCAACCAAAGAAAATCTCAAAACCAACAAATCCTTAACACAAAATATCCAGGAAATATGGGACACCGTGAAGAAGCCAAACCTGAGAATAATAGATATAGAAGAAGGTGAAGAAATTCAACTTAAAGGTACAGAAAACATATTCAACAAAATCATAGAAGAAAACTTCCCTAACCTAAAGAAAGATATGCCTATGAAATTACAAGAATCTTACAGAACACCAAATAGGCTTGACCAGAAAAAGAAGTCACCTCGCCATATAATAATCATAATATCCAGAACCTAGAAACAACCTAGATGCCCCTCAACCGAAGAATGAATAAAGAAAATGTGGTACATTTACACAATGGAGACTACTCAGCAGTAAAAAAAAATGGCATCTTAAAATTTGCACGCAAAAGAAAAATTTTTTTAAAATTGCAGGCAAATGTACAGAATTGTAAAAAAAATCCTGAGAGGAGCAACCCAAACACAGAAAGACAAATATGGTATGTACTCTCTCATAAGTAGATATTAGACATAAAGCAAAGGATAACTAACCAGAAGTTCACAACCCCATAGAAACTAGGTAGCAAAGAGGACCATAAAAGAGGCATACATGGATCCACCTAGGAAAAGGAAATAGACAAGATCTCCTGAGTAAATTAGGATCATGAGAGGGGGGAAGCAGGTGAAAGCAGAGAGAGAAGGAAGGAAGGGGACTGGGCAGGTAAACATAAAGGAACAAGATAAGCGAGTTGGGGAAAGGACAGAGATGGAGAGCAAAGAAAAAACTACTGTCTTCATAGAGGGAGCCGTTGGGGAATTACTGAGAAACTTGGCACTAGGGAAATGCCCAGGAATACACAAGGATGAACCCAAATAAAACTCTAAGCAATAGTGGAGAGGATGCCTGAACTGGTCATCCCCTGTAATAAGATTGAGGACTACTGTAATTGTCAGAATAGAACCTTCATCTAGTAACTGATGGAAGGAAATGCAGAGATCCACAACTAACTACTAGGTCAAGCTCCTAGAGTCCAGTCGAAGGAAGGAAAGAGCGATAATATGATCAAAAGGATCAAGACCAGAATGGGGAACCCACAGAAACAGCTGACCTGAGCTAGTGGGAGCTCACTGACTCAGGACTGACAGGTGGAGAACCTGCATAGGACCAAACTAGGCCCCATGAATGCAGGGGACAGTGGAAGGCTCAGGAAGTTTATGAAGCCACTGGCAGTGGGGCCAGGATCTAACCCTAGTGCATGAACTGACTTTTTGGAGCCCATTTCCTATGGAGAGAAACCTTGGTCAACCTAGATACAGGTGGGAGGGCCTTGGTCCTGCCTCAATGTGGTGCTAGAACAGACTTTGTTGACTCCCTATATTGACTCTCTGAGGAGTGGGTGGGAGTAGGATGGGAGGAATGTGGGGGGAGCAGAAGGAGGGGAGGAAGGGGGAAGTGAGATTGGTTTGTAAAATAAAAAATAAAAATAAATTGACAAAAAGTCATAATGAGACAAAATGCAAACAATTGGTAGTAGGGTAAAGGTCATATAGGTAAATAGATCAAAATAAGCAGCTAGAAGAAAAATTGTACATAAACACTTTTTGTGATCAATACAATTATGATTTATTGTAACACACATATGTTTTACAGCACATATCTTTACATCATTAAAGCTTCTAGAAAAAGTGAAGATTGAGGGAACTATCTCCCATATGTCCTTTACCCCATCCCACAATCATGTACATTTTACCTCATCATCATTTTCTGTATGTTCATCTATTGTTACTTTATATCCAGTTTCCATTTATCATTTGTACCTCAATAAAAATTGAAAATGTGTTGAAAGTAAGTCATATGGACTGTTCTTACCACTAACAAAGTGAAAATAAAAATAATGAAAACTGAACCATGGGTGGTTCCAAGCACATGTTTAAGGACACCCCAGGAAATATAACAGGTCTAAGCTCAGCCTGGGAAACTTCTCTATTTAGACCCTGTTGAGAAAGAGGGGATGGAAGGAAGAAAGAGAGAGAGAGAGAGACAGAGACAGAGACAGAGACAGAGACAGAGACAGAGACAGAGACAGAGACAGAGACAGAGAGGGAGGGAGGGAGGGAAGGAAGGAGGGTGGGAGGGAGGGAAGGAGGGTGGGAGGGAGGGAGGGAGGGAGGGAGGGAGTGTCACAGGTTCATCTGAGTGAGTGTGTTAAACACATGGAAGACTTGTGTACACTTATACCTTGGCACTGTCAAGAAAGCACTTACAGGAGAGAAACTGTGCCGGCAGAGGTGACAAGGCCTCATCTTAGCTAGAACATCACTATAGCCATGTACCCCTGGGGAGTGTGCTTAAATAAGCTTCGCCACCTAGACCTAGTAGCACAGACTGTATTCTATCACCCAAGAATCTGAAACAGTAGGACAGCAGAGAAGTAAAGCCAGCAGCATGAGTCATTTGGAGAGACCTTGACTTTAAAATTAAATCAACAGAAATAGTCTCTCCAGTCTGGGTGCAGCTTATGTGTATGCCCTAAAGATTGCCACATGAGCAGCGAATGTCCATCAACCTGTCCCTGGCTTCCTGCTTTCTGTACTGTGACTCACATGCCCGGCCACTGGTATAAAAGCCATTGAGGGTCAGAGCATTATTGTCACTCTAGTCTGGAAATAGTCTCACAATAGCCTGTGGTTTCTGATGTTATTTCGGGCCCATGCAAATTCAGGTCCCAGTGAAGCAGGCTTCCAAGATCCCTAGGAAAAGAGGGCATACTAAATAGGATTTTATGAAACGGAATTCAAATCAGTAGCTTGAATGCTAAGCCATGAAATTACAGAGGACTCTGCTTATTTTTATCATACCTTGGGAGCTGAATATTTTGGCATATTAATAAGTCTTCCAAAATGGCATTTACATCAAAATTGTGATTGCTTTTGATGAGAGTCTCTCCATTATCACAGCCTAATCTCAGCCTTGGCTGATGCAGTCTCGGCATTGACAGATTGCTCCAGAGTCAGGTACACACTATGTGCCATTCACCAGCTTTCCCAGAGCAATGCCACCCAACTTGAATAGAAAAATTCTCTTCCTGAAGAAGCTTCTTGAACACGTGTCAAAGAACTCTTGATGCTGGCATCTCAGGGTAGAACAGAAGGCACCACTAATCAGTTCTTGTAGTATGCCCACCGGACAAAGGATAGATAATCCCCTGTCATGAATGGAGTCCTGGAGTCCTAGCAACAGGAGATGACTCCAGCATCCCTGGGCAAGGCAGATAGAATGGCTGACATAGCTTTACCTCAGTGCCTGCTACCCAACAGTCCTGTACCATACTCAATCACAGACTGAGGCTATCATATGTATCTACAAGAAAACTATAGAGTAAAACAGAATTTTCAAGTATGTTTGAAGGGGTCTAGAGGCCATGACCCCATTTCAAATTTAAGTTCAAAACCAAGATATACTCATTGCTATAGTTTGAACCAGTCTCCCTAAGTTCATGTGTTTTTTTCCCTGTCAGCTTAGTGGCCACAAGTGAATCTATTCATATTTTAACTACTGTCTGCACCTACAGCCCTAAGTTCAGACCAAAGCCTGGTAGAATTTCTAGTCCTGCCAGCACCAGTTCAGTGGCTGCCAAATGTAGGTTTTAACTGAGTCTCTATCATTCTATTTATTAATAAAAACTTAGAAGTCAGATGTTGGGGTGAAAAATCTGTTATATCAGAGAAACTGAGAAGCAACAAACTGACCTTCCTTTTTGGATGGAGATCCCACAAGAAAAGTGTCTCTCCAGTCATCCCAAACCAAAAATCCAAAAACAAAAAAGACTGAATTTCTAAGTCCCTCCCTACTCCTTCCTGTGTGTCTCTCTATTAGTATTCCTGGCTCCACCCCAATCCAAGGTTCATTTTATTAAGCCTAGGAATTTCACAATGTGATCAAATTATCCCACAGCATTCATATGTTTGAGACTTGACCCTCAAAATCTGTTTTTAATGGTGTTTGGAAGGAAGATGGTTGGGTTAATCCATTTACAGAAGGCTTTGCTCTGGGGGTACTCTGGTTCTGATAGCCTAGTTCTGCTCATTGTTTGATGCCTTTGACCATGCCATGACCCAGCAGAGGTTAAGCAGAGGACAACACAGTGCTCTTGCACTTCCCAGCCTCCAGAATCATGAACCAAATTCACCTGTCTTCTATACAATCCATCTATTGTGTAATGCTCAGTTATAGCAAGAAATGGACCAAGGTACTAATAACCAATTCAAAATTCACTGAAACACAGTTCTAAAAGTCAAAGGTTTGCTTTACTACTAATATGGTCCATGCGTGGGTAACAGTTTTCCTGATGTCTGCAAGAGGAGGCAACTTCTCCACTAAGGACAGAAAGTTGGACCATAGCCCTTGAGGTGGGGTCTCCTCTGCTCACCAGAGATTTCCTAAAGGCATAAAGAGGCAAGCCCTGCAAGTCCAGTTCTTTCTCCAAACACTCCCTAGTCTAGAAAGCCCGTCCTGTTTCCTGAGGAGGCAGGAGGAAGCAGGTATAAGAAGGAAAATAATGTCAATTTAATGAAGGAGAATGTCATGAACAAGGCCAGGGAGCATGTGACAAAGCTCAGAACCATTGACTGAAGTTCTATTTCTAACAGCTCTGCCTCCCACTAGTTCAGCTTTGGACTGCTCTCCATAGCCTAGAGCCAAACTGTTCAAGAAATTTCCCTAGATTCCATGCTGTACAGTGACACCACATATTATTAGATAACCAAAAGCTCAACCAGTACCATCACTACACACACACAGGAAAGACAGTGGGAGAGAAGTTCAGATGACAAGCAGGGTCAACACACCTGAAGGGAGATGAAGATGGGAGAAGGCTCATTGTTACATCACAATGCTTATAATTCAAGTGGGATGCAAGAATAAAAGCCCAGCACACTCCTCATGGTAATTAAGTGCATTCCTTCCCCCTTGACAAGCATGGTGTGGTGGGACGAGCCCATGATGCATGTCTGCCCTGCGTTCTTTAGTATCATACGGAAGTTGATTGGATGTGTCTACCTACACCCTGGGGATGACTTCCAGTGCTCACATATGTCCCTAGAGATGCAGTCACTGGTATATTCATAACAGAGCAAAGACATCATGAGTGTTTGGCTTTGAATTATTGTCCTTTAACACATCAGAATATAATTGCACTAGACGGGAATTGCAGAAAACTGATGTTGAGGCCATGATCTGAGGGCAATAGGCTTATTTGGGAGGGATACCAGCATAGGTCAGTGATGGAACAGAGGTAAGATGGAGAGACAGGCTACACAGGCTGTGAGGGCAGGTCAGATGACAGCACAGGTATAGAGAACCTGTGAGAAGCCTGGATGGAACACCTGCCTCCAAATTAGACCATCACCAAAGGGCCAGATATGGGTTATTCACATTTTCATGCACCCCTCCCCTGTCTTTCCTTTCTCCATCCCTCCATCTCAGTCCCTTGCTTCTCCATCTCTTCCTCCTGTCTCTCTCCATGTTCCACCAATCCACTTCCAGTCCTCCCCCTCCCATGTCTCTTTCCTCCATTCCTTTATCCCTCTAGTTCTTCTCCTCAGCCCTTACCCCACTCCATCCCTCCCACCTCACCACCTCTTTGCCTCATCTTTTCTGTCACCACCTCCTTCAGTTCTTTGTTCTAAGACCCCTTCTCAGTGAGACTCCTTGGACATCTCTATTTGAAATCCATTTCTCAGAAACTGCCAACATCTAGGTCCTTACTTTTTTTTGGTTTATCGAGACAGGGTTGGATCCTTACTTTCTTTTTTCTTCTTTATCTTGCCCATGTTCTCCTTCACTGGAATGAGATTCTTCAGGAATGAGTATTTTTGTTTCTCTGGCCACTTTACCACCATAAAATTTCTTAGAACATCATAGCTTCTGGAGATGCATTTGTTGAATGAATTGGTAGTTTGATATAATTGAACGAGAATAGCCTAAGTGGTCTGGGGTGACTTATCCATGCCCCTGAGCTAGGTGAGGGCCTGATGTCATCAAACCAACATAATCCCTAAATGGAAATCAGAGTGCAGACAGAATGGAATTGCAAATGCACCGAGCAGTGCAATGGTGGTGACAGTTCTGTTTTGATGCTTTATTTTCTGCTTCTCTGACTACACAGGTAGCCTTACTCTAGGCCAGGTACACTGAAAGTCATCACTCATGCACTTTGACAAAATACCTGACTTAATTGACTTACGCAGAAGAAAAGTTTATTTTGACTCGGGTTTTAGAGGTTTCAGTTCATGGTCAGTGAGCACACTGTTTTGGGTCTGTTCAGAAGCAGTAGCTCATGATGGGGATCTCATGTTAAAGCTGCTCACTTCTTAGTAGCCTGGAAATACAGAGAAGATGCCAGGGACCCAATATGCCTTTCAAGAACTTGCCCCCAATGGACTAACTTTCTAATACTTCCCCAGATTGGCAGCAAGCTTTTATTTTATTTGTTTGTTGTTTGTTTGTTGGGGACAGAAGTGCATGCCCTGGTGTACTGAGGGAGATCAGAGGACGACTTGCAAGAGTTGGTTCTTTCCTTGTATCTGTCTTGTCGGTTTGAGATCAGACTCAGGTTGTCAGGATCTGTGGCAAGTGTAGGCTGAGATCAACTCTATTCTGCCCGTCATTTCCCAGATAACCACACGACTTAATATTAATTATAAATACTCAGCCAGCAGCTTACACTTGTCTCCAGCCAACTCTTACAACTTAAATTAGCCCATTTCTATTCATCTATGTGCTGCCCCAAGGCTCGTTTACCTCATCTGTGAATTTTTCACATTGCTTCTTCCTCATCTGGATTGAGACTCCCCAGACTCTGCCCTTCTTCCTCCCAGCACTCTCTCTGCCCTGAAAATCCAGCCTAGCTATCAGAGAATCTGCTTTTTACTAACACTGTTTCACAATGGACAAAAGGATTATTCCACAGCAGGAAAGTACCTTTCCCCACTAAGTCTCTCACCAGCTCAGCACGAGGGTCTGGACCCAAACTCTCCACCCAGCACTGCCTCCTAATGTAGGAACTGTGACATCTTCTCTGGGAAGCAATGCCACACAGTGCCTGTAAAGTTGTCTGCAAACATCAGCCAATGCTGCATGTAGAAAGATCCCTGCAATAAACACAGAACTCCAGGCAGTCACTGCATTAGAAAGCACAACCCAGGCTTTGTTTACCACAGTATTTAAAGATGTCTAATTTCCCACAATCTCTAAATAGCATGCATTCTTTGACTGCAATAAATAGAGAGTATGTGTTGTATTATTTTAGATTTTTCTGCTAACCACATGTATTCAGCAATTAGAGATACCAGTGCTGCCAACTGACTTGGAAGACAAATATCAATGGCTGGATAATGCTGTGCTTGTGGTTGTTTTATTAAACAGAGACCCAGATCACAGTGACTTCATTCCAATTCTACAGTCCTAGAGTAGTCCAGTTAACTAGAAGACAGAATAAAACACTTTCCACTCTTATTTAAGAAGACTCTGTTCCATAATTCCAAGAGATCAGCCATCTGTTTTCAGACCATTCAAGAACTGGCCCTGTGGGTACTGGACACACCCCTACAATGGTCACAGCCTCTGACAGTCCTCAGCCTTCTTCCAGCGGAATGGTGACCCTTCCTATGGCTGTCGTCCTGTTTTAGAGCCAGAACTCCCTTGCTGGTTGTTGGCCGTTACTGGAAGGAGAATGGTTCAGTCTCTGACAACTCAGTTAAGTCTACTTCATGGACTAGTAAACTGTGTTTTCTGCTGATCCCCATGGTTCAAAGACTTTGTCAAGCCCATCACTTCCAGTCCCTGCACCTCTTAATATCACCTCCCTGACACACTGTCACATCCAGACTTGTCTCCCTTATCATCCCCCAGCCACTGTCCAGTTCTAGGCAAATAGGGCCTCTTTATCCTGCAGCCCGAGTGTTAGCTGGCCAAATAAGAAGGAAGCTCCCAGTAGGGATGGAGATGAGGAACATGCATGTGTGGGGAGTGATTCCTACAGGGCAGAAGCAAATCTTTCTACGAGAAACAGGAAGGAAGTTGTCTTTCACACAGTGTCCTCTGACTCTCCAGGCAGCTTCAGAACCTGCCCTGCCCCAGGTGCAGGAGTCTGCTCATATTGGCTGGCAGACATTTGCCAGCCTTAGTGGGAAACATAAAATCATGCCCCTCTTTCCAGACATTCAACAGAATACTAGGGATGGGACCACCAATGGGCAAGCCTTGTATGGGGTAAACTGGTAGGCAGGGGACCCCAGCCTTGCTGTGAGGATGCCCACTACTGAGAAAGACACAAACACCTCTCTACCTCCCTTCTTCCCTCTCTCCCTCTCTCTCCATCTCCTTTTCCCTCTCTGTGTATGAGGCAAATTTTGCAGTCAGCACAGCCTGATGGGGTACTTTGGTTACTGAGAGGAAATTTTTCATCTTCTTGTTTTAAAATGTACATTTCTAATTCCAAGAGACACTAAGAAATCGTCCTTTTAGTAAATGTACTGACCGATTTTATTTGTATTTCCACAAATATTTCCTTTTTCATTCAGGTTTGCAAACATTGTCCTTTTTGACAATGAATGCTGTTCTTAAAATCTGTGGCTCAGGGATGCATGTAAGCTCTTTGTCACTTGGGCTGAAAACATTTTCTTCACCTCATAGTCTACTTTTTTCTGGTGATATTTTTCCCTCATTGATTTTTTTATTTTCAGACAAATACAGAATATCACCCTTTTACATCAGGCTTCTAAATACATATCCTAATAGAAAGCCATTTCCCACTCACAATGGCAGACTTCAACTTTCTTCCTCAGAATGCTGGGTTTCACTTTCCTTTGTTCCAGTCCCAGCTGCATTTTAGAATCTTCCAGAGTCCTGAAGCAGTGGATCAGGGTCCAGCACTTCTCCCAATAGGCAAACATCTCTGTACAGTAATTCCTCTTTGACCGTATGATTTGAAATGCTATCTGTCACATAGAGAAATTGTGAATATTTGTTACACATTTTAGAGCCCTGTCTACTCCATGAAAACCCTCAGCACCAATAAAACACAGTTATTGGACTTTCGTAGCATATTTTATACTTAATAGGGATGTTTTATCCTTATTGTTATCCTTTCTATGGAGGTCCCTGTCCATTCCCCACACATAATATCAGTATTTGAATGGGGGTTGTATGGAGCTAGTGGAAATTTAGAGTTATTCAGCTCTAGCAGTAATGATTCATTATACCTGATGAGACATCTGTTTGATTTGCTTACATCTTCACTTCAGACAATATAACTGATTATAGCAGAATTCTCAAGTTTTCATGAATCTATATTTTTAATTTAAGTCAATGAGATGTCCCAGCATGGTCTCTTTAATAAAAAGAACCGATAAGGTACTTTGAACTGAACAACCCTTTGAGTGATGCCTCTATTCTACTGCAACCCAGTTGATGTTGTTCGCCATACTTTTAATCCTGGTGTCCATATTGGTATAGACATCCTAACTTAGGTCAGTTGTACTTTAACTTCTGTGTAATGTTTAGATAGAATTTTAACATAAACCAAAGACATAAATAAATTCTAATCTTGTTAGGGCTCAGTTTACTAAGTGGTTATTTTGATTGGGCATACACTTGTTTTATAGACAGTATTTATAAGTGTCATCAAGATGAGATCAATAATTTCAGCAAACTCTATTGCTTTCAATGGAAATTTGTTATTCATTTGTTAACTTTTGACCTCGGAAATTGTAATATCGTACATACACCATTACCTGTGTTTACTTGACATCCTCCATGGCTAGACTTGAGATTGACTGTTTGAAAGTCTATCCCCATAGTCAGTTATAATATGCTTCTACGTGGAAGCAACCTGAAAAACTTAGTAAGAGTGTTGTCCTCTTGCCAACAAAAAGATAGTAATATGGCTGAAAATTTCTTCTAGAATTTGCTTTTCCACCCTTACACTAAGTTCAAATTCGGAAAATTATCAGACTTTATTTTCTGAGGTTTGTGGGTTGAGTGAAAAACAGTGATATCCATCTATAGGATCAAAACAGATGCTACCATTTCTTCTGTACTTGTCTCTCTCCTGGGGCATTCTGCAGTAATTTTGCCTTGCTCCACCCTTCCTACCTGGCTAAAAGAGGAGATGAGGTATCAGGCAAGTTGCTTTCACTAATGTGGCTTTTAACACTTTCTACTATGACCTTGATCCCTCTGACCTGATTAACTAAACCAATGGGGCCAGGCGGTGGTGGTGCATACCTTTAATCCACCCAAGGAAGGAAGGAGACAACAGGAGCCTGCCCAATGCTATAGAGACTGATTCGGAGACAAAGATCCACACGCCAGGCTGGGGCTCTCTACCCTGGCCAGGAGGAGACAACATGGCCCACCCAGCACCTTGAGGCAAATCTGAAGAGGTGAAGGCAGTGAGTGGGCTGAGGTAGATGGCCTGCTTGCCACCCAGGTGATGTCTGAGGCTGGGCTGCTGCCAAGGGTCATGTCTGTGTCCGTGGCCTTGCCATAAGCCAAGGGTCATATATGCACCCAGTGTCTTGCCACAGTTGTGGTCTGTGCTGGTGTCTGTGGCTCTTGTAACCACCTAAGGCCCAGTTGATAGGGGGGCACAGAGTTGGCCTTGCTGCTCACTGGCTGCAACACTAGGGAGAACTGACCCTGCCCCATGCAGGGGCACATGAGGAAATGGGTCCTGTACCTTGCCTGGGCAGCTCGATGCATCTGACCCTGTTGGCAGGTTTGAGGAACAACTGGCCCTGAGGGCGTGAGAGTGACAGAACTGGTTCCTCCACCCTCATCTGCCATGTAGTAGCCTGGGTGGGGGAAAGATGCTCTCACCCCTGATGCCTCACCCCTCTCCACCTATATCAGACGAGAGAACTGACCCAGCACAGTGGAGCCAACTCTGTTGACCAGGACATAGGTGAGCCAGCCCAGAGAATGTGAGCATGAAAGATCCAGCCCTGCCCCTCATCTTCCATATGATGGTACGAGCAAGGGAGAGATGCCCCAACCCCCTGCCCCTCACCACCTGTGACAGGCAAGAAAGCTGACCTGGAGTACATGAGAACCAGTGAGCAGACCCTGCACCTCAGGAACTGCAGCACTCGGTAAAACAGGCACTGCCCCTCATCGGAGCAACACAGTAATGCTGACCCTGCTAGCAGGTGCACGGGTGAGCGGCCCCAAAAGTGTGAGGGTAGGAGAGTCAGCCCCACTAGTCCTCTGTCATTAGGCAGTATGAGCAAGAAAGAGATGCATCCCCTTGCCCCTCACCCCCGGCCACCGTTAGGCAGGGGGAGGGGCCCCTGGGTCATGAGGGTGAGAGAGCTAGCCCTGCCCTTCAGGGGCTGAAGCCTCAGACGAGCAAGTCCAGCACCTCGCATGGGCAGCACAGTAGTGCTGACCCTGTTGTCGGGGTGTGTGTGAGCCTGCCCTGAAGTTGTAAGAGTGAGAAAGCTAACCCCACACCCTTTGTCAGCCACGTCGTGGCTGGGGTAAGGAAAAGATGCACTCCCCCCTCCCCCCTTGCCACCTGCGGCAGATGGGACAACTGACCTTTGTCCCTTACCAACTGCACCACTTGAGGGAGCTGGCCCTGCACTTTGCCTGGGCAGCACAGCAGAGCTGACTCTGTTGTCGGGAGTGCAGGTGAGCCTGCCCTGAGAATATGAGCATGAGATATCCGGCCCCTCCCCTCACATGCCACATGGTGACATGAAACAGGGGGATATACCCTTCCCACCCCTTCCGACAGGCCCCTCTCTGCCTGTGGAGAGTGGGAGAGCTGGCCCTGAGGTAACAAAAGCAGGAGAGCTGGACCTGCCTCTTACCAGCTGCAGCACTCAGAAGAGTGGCCCCTGCACCTAACCTGGGCAACGCAGTAGAACTGGGCTTGGTGGTATAGGTGTAGGTGAGCCAGCCCTGAGGACATGAGACCAGGAGAGCCAGCCTGCTCCTTACTGTTTACTGCATAGGCTGAGCTAGTCTGGATGGTGCTTGAGAGCCCACCCTGGTGTTGAGTATGAGGGATAGAGTGCGGGCTGACCACCCAACAACCACCCAGTCCCAGAACCAAGGCTGTGAGTTGGTCCATCCCAACATCTACCTCATTGATGATCTGCTGGAGCACATGAAGAGGCCGGTCCCTCAAGCTCTATTATAGAGCTATAGTCCTGAAAACAGCTTGGTATTGGCACAAAAATAGACAGGCAGACCAATGGAATCGAATTGAAAACCCGGGTATTAACCCACACACGTACGAACATCTGATCTTTGACAAAGAAGCTAAAAATAAACAATGGAATAAAGAAAGCATCTTCAACAAATGGTGCTGGAATAATTGGAGACTGGCATGTAGAAGAATGCAGATCGATCCATGTCTATCGCCATGCACAAAACTTAAGTCCAAATGGATCAAAGACCTCAACATAAATCCAGCCACACTGAACCTCTTAGAAGAGAAAGTGGGTGGTACCCTTGAACAAATTGGTACAGGAGACAGCTTCCTGAACATAACACCAGTAGCACAGGCAGTAAGATCA
Source organism: Mesocricetus auratus (assembly GCF_017639785.1). Classification (NCBI taxonomy): domain Eukaryota; kingdom Metazoa; phylum Chordata; class Mammalia; order Rodentia; family Cricetidae; genus Mesocricetus; species Mesocricetus auratus. Next base: position 115,828,008 of record NW_024429189.1, read on the forward strand.
ACAATTAATAAATGGGACCTGCTGAAACTGAGAAGCTTCTGTAAGGCAAAGGACACAGTCAGCAAGACAAAAAGGCAGCCCACAGAATGGGAAAAATATTCACTAATCCCACATCTGACAGAGGGTTGATCTCCAAAATTTACAAAGAACTCAAGAAGCAAGTCTCCAAAACACCAAAGGACCCTATTAAAAAGTGGGCTGCAGAACTAAATAGAGAGTTTTCAATAGAGGAGTCTAAAATGGCTGAGAGGCACTTGAGAAAGTGGTCAACATCCTTAGCCATCCGGGAAATGCAAATCAAAACAACTCTCAGATACCATCTCACCCCTGTCAGAATGGCTAAAATCAAAAACACCAATGACAATTTATGCTGGAGAGGATGTGGTGAAAGGGGGACACTCCTCCATTGCTGGTGGGAGTGCCAACTGGTTCAGCCACTTTGGAAATCAGTGTGGAGATTCCTCAGAAAAATGGGAATAAACCTACCACAAGACCCAGCAACTCCACTCTTAGGCATATATCCAAAAGATGCCCATTCATACAACAAAGAGGTCTGTTCCACTATGTTCATAGCAGCTTTATCTGTAATTGCCAGAACGTGGAAGCAACCTAGATGTCCCTCACCTGAAGAGTGGATAGAGAAATTGTGGTACATCTACACAATGGAGTACTATTCAGCAGAAAAAAATAATGGAATCATGAGATTCACAGGCAAATGATGACACTAGAAGAAACCATCCTGAGTGAGGTTACCCAGTCACAAAAAGAGAAACATGGCATGTACTCTCTCATATATGGATTTTAGACATAGATCTGGGGAGTGCCAGCCTACAATCCTATGGCCAGAGAGTCTGGGAAACAGAAACTTCATTTAGTGGCTGGTTAAGTAGTGAGATGAACTCAAGAAAGCCAGTATCAGAGAGGGAGGACTGATGATCAAAGGGATTAAGACTGGGCTGGTTTAACCCCCAGAAACAGCTGACCAGACAAAGGTTAACTCTTGAATCCCAGGCATCAGCCTGGGAATCCAGCATGGGACTGATCAAGACCCCCTGAATCTGGGTGTCAGTGAGGAGGCCTAGGTAATCTATTGAGCCTTGGACAGCAGATCAGTACCCATCCCAAGTATACACACGGACTCTGGACTCCCATAGAACAATGTGAGGTGCACTCTCACCCTGAACTCTTGGGGAAGGGTCTAGGCCCTGCCCTATATGAAATGACAGACTATGGACACCCCCATGGAGGGCCTCACCCTGGGGGAATGAGGGGATAACGGGGGGGGGGAGGGCACGGGAGGAGGGGAGGGAAAGGGAGAGGGACCTCGAACTGACTTGTGAAGCAACCTTGTTTCTTATCTAAATTTAAAATGGAAAAAAATAATAATAAAAAAAAGGAAAAAAAAATAAATAAATAAATAAAAAAGAGGCCGGTCCCGAAGTCCCAAAGTTGAAGGATGTCCATAACATGGGACAACAACAAGATGTCCAAGAGGAGACTCAGTGAGGGCCCAGTGTAGATAGTGTAGCAGAAACCAGAGACCTCAAACCAGACCAATGACTCATTGCAATGAGCACTTGCAAGTAACGCTGTATGGACTAAAGGGTATACTGTGTGACTCACTGTGTCACACAACAGCTTTCATGAGATTTTTATATTTTTTTCTTTGTTTTCTTTAAAATTTCATTTTGTTTTACCTTTGGGAGGGGGTTTCAAGGGCAGAGAGTGGATGTGAAGGGGTGGAGAGATGAGTGGGTTTGAGATGCATGATGTGAAATCCACAAAGAATCAATTTAAAAAGTTGCCAAAAAAGGTACACCTAGAGCAATAGCATGTGACATAGACATACAGTCCCAAAGGAGGAGGGCCCAGTAGACAGATATAACAGGGGGTTGCAGGCAGAATGGAGTAAAGAATTCTATGGTCTCTACCCAGAGAAGGGAAGACCACGCTTTACCAATGCTACAAGAGGAAACAACAAAAGATGGTACTTGGATTTCTTATTTTGTCATTCATCAGTTCCTGGGTTCTTCTTATGTTGTAAGCTGCATTGTGACAGGAGTCCCTGAAAGAAGTGGGAGGAATAGAAGTGTGTCTAGCATCTGTTGATGCTTCTCTGCCCTCCCATCTTTTTTCTCAGAAGCAAAGTGATGTCTTAACCACAGTTCTATTGATGGACATATATGGGAGTGAGTGCTCTGTAGACCCTAGCCAGCTTTCTTCAGGATAGATTCCAATGTAATGTCAGCCCATGAACTACTGGAGTTAATGTTCTAGGTTTCCTGGGATACACCACAGTAATGCATTGTTTGAGGCACCACCATTACATCCATCTGTAAGAACTCATTCTGTATTCCCTGTTGCTCCCTGGCAGAGCAGATCCACGTATCACATGGGTCTTACTGCTTCCTTTACACTTTAATATAAGACAATAAGGCCAAAATTGAAAACAGAAATTCACATACCTTAATGTCAGACCCTGACTACTTGGACTTTCACCCAGTGAATTGTGATGGCTCACACACATGTTTGGAGATCCTCCAAATGGCTAGTCTCAAGAGAGATGGACCCTCATACAAAATGCCCATGGGACAAACAACCAAACCTCAACTGCTTAAAGGCATCCACTGCCTTTCAGCCTCACCCTGGGATTCCTTCTCTCCCACTCACCTGCCTTACCAAGATGTATCTGATAATCTTTCTACTTCTGCCTTTGTCTGTTTTTTTAGAAAATGCACTTAGAGCCTGCATGTCACCAACCTGTGATCGTCCACAGCATTTAACAAATCACATATCAGGCATTTGCCCCTAGCAGGGAAGACGACCAGCAAAAGCCTCAGAAAAGGAGCCTCAGAGTGCAGATGAGGTGAGCCTGTGCCTCCCCTCCACCCCATGCACCCATAGAGCCAGCCAGCTCCCAGCTAGTACAGCTCTCAGCTCTCCACCAGGGCTGCCCCTGCAAGAGTGGAGACTGAGTCACCTCCTAGGTCCACCTTTCCATACCTCATCTTCAAGGGTAGACCATCATCATCTCAGTACTCAGCTTACTTATTACTCAGTAGCTAAGAAATCCAGTAAGACCTTACTGAACACTGGGTGAATCTTATGTAGATTGGTTATATGGTTTCTTCTTTCTTTCTGTGCACCTTTACCTAGCTCACTGTTCATGAAACTTCAATGAACGGATGAAATGACTCATGGATTGAACACACTGTGGGGCTCATAAGAAAGGGGCTTAGGATCACTTTCCAGACATACCCAGTTAGTTTCTTGTCAGTTTAATACAAGCTAGAGTTATATGGGAAGAGGAACCTCAACTGAGAAAATACCCCCATCAAACTGGCCTGTAGGCAAATCTGTAGGATATTTTCTTGATTTACGATTGATGTAGGAAGGCCCAGCTCGCAGGAGGTGGTACCACTAACTGGGCAGATAGTCTTGGGTGGTAGAAGAAAGAAAGCTAAGTAAGCCAAGAAGTCAATATGCAGTGTTTTTCTGTAGCCTCTACTAAAGTCCCTAACATGAGTTCCTGACCCAACATCCCTTCATGATAGGCTGTGATTGATGTGTGTAAGCAGAATAAATTCTTTCATCCCTAGGTTGTTTTTGGTCATGTCTTTATCACAGCAATAGAAAGCTACCCAGTACAAGCCTCTCTGTTCCACAGAATCATACTGCAAGGAGGAAAAGCAGGACGAAAGCTCTGCCAAGGACGTCTCCATCTCTGGAGCCAGTCTCAAAGCATGGCTGCCCATCCTGATACCACTGAGTTGCTGGGGACACCATCCTTTGCTCTAACAGCAGATCAGTTCTACTGTAATCAGCTGAAATGGTCCACAGAGGTGGTTCAGAACAGGACATACTACAGGAAAGCAGATGCCCGCTACCGGGTGACAATGAATTCCAGGCTGAACTACAAAAAGTAGAGATTCGAACTTCTAGGCAGGAAAAAGTACCCTGCTGTCTCAGTTAAACAGGGAGCATGGGGACACCAGCTTCTCCTGCTGCTGGAGTCTGAGTCAGCCTTCCTGCCCAACCTGATAGCCATCAAGACAGTAAGGATAACTGTGAATGGATGTTCTCATGGTTCCCTCATCCTGCACAAGATACTGTATCCACATTCACTGTTTATTTCACTTCAAAATAAACCTCTAATAGGTGGACCTATCTGAGGTCTGGATATTCCCCCAAATTTTATATTGCAATGGAATAGCCACTATGATAGTATCATGGTGCAAGACATTTAAAAGGTGAATGGTCACAGGGGAATAGCTTGATACTATTTCCACTGAATCCTGGTGAAGAGATGAAGGTGGACCCCACACTTCTTTGGTATGCATGCATCTTTTGATACTAGGTGCTGCAGATCAAAGGCCCTCATCATGAGTTTATATGCCTGGAACTTGAGCCTAATAAACTGTTTCTTAGGAAACACCTGGTTATAGGCTCTAAGACTCTGTGGCCTGGCCACTGTTGTGCTTACAAGTTTTCCCCATTCACTATCTCAATGCTGCCCTCAGAAGCTTCCTCTTAATAAAATCTATTTCTGTCATTACATTAAGAAAAAGCAACCTGGCCTGTGACCTTCTATTGCATCATCAGAAAACAATGTGATTGGTACCTGCCTACATGCACTGGGAGTGTTTTCCTCAGAAACTGTCTGTGTGGCTTCAGATCAGGAGCTGGAATGCTGTAGTTCATCTTGCTGCTCTCTACTCTGAAGAGTCCAACACTTCTCCCTTTTCACAGGAGATGTTCCTCTGACACCTGACTCACAGCAGGTAGGGTCTCACCAGTCAGAGTCGGGTGTGAGCAGAGCAAAGTTGAGCACCCAGCTGGATACCCTTGTCCCTCTCTGTACATTTCCCATGAGGTCTTATGTGGCTCACAGTGGTCCATGGGGCAAGCCCTGCTCTCTCCCCTCCCCAGGGCAAATAAGCCTCTTCTGTTCTGACCCTTCCAGCCTTGCCACACCTCATTTCCTGCCTAACCCTGTGCATTGCCATTGGTGGCTCTCACGTCTGCGACTGCTGCTGATGTATGAGCCACAGAGACAATGGCAGTATCATGTATTGTGCGCTGTGGCACAGGGCCCTGGCCTGAGTTCAGCCCCTTACTCGAGGTCTTACCAGGTGCTTGCCAGATTTCACAATCATATCAAAAGTTCAGCTGAAGAAGTGTCCACCTCTGAGTTCTTCTGAATCGTTGGCAGAACTCACTTCCTATGATGAAGGATGAAAGGCCACCCCAGCTGTTCTCCACCATGCAGCTCTCAACAGAAGCTTTCTTTCCCCAGCCTGATCAGAGAGAGGGAGATAGACCCATGGGGACAGAGAGAAGGATGGAGACAAATAGACAACACATACCAGAAAGACAATCTTAATAATGCTACATTGTCACCAGAGTGATTCTATCAAGTCTGTATGTTGCAGTTCTCACAGGTGAGGCAAAGGCAACGTCCATGTTAAGGAAATAGGATTACACAGCAGCTGTGAGGGAAGAACCACAGGCAGAAAGAACTATGAGCTTCCATCATGTGTCTCCACCAGATGCTGGTTTGACTAGATTCCCTGGAAGATATCTACCTCTTCTCCCCACTTCCCCTTAGCTGGAAACAGTCATGCCTGTGCTTCAACGTTGTAGGCAAACGTGTGTCCCTGCACACAAATCCCCCCCCCAGTTAGTGCCTAATAGTAGTAGCTACTAAAACTGGACTAAGACAACAACCAAAATACTCTGTGTGTGTGTGTGTGTGTGTGTGTGTGTGTGTGTGTGTGTGTGTGTGTATCTAGGCTAAGGCTTTTTACCTCAAGAAAAAGAAGTTGAATGATAAGCATCTGACCAGCTAGAAAAATATACTTTCAACATTTTATTCATTTCAAAATCAATTTCACTACAGCCAAAACAGTAGAATTAACTGTGCATGTTAAAACATATTTACAGATGTAGATGCTATTTGCTATCAAGGAACCACAAAAACTTAACCCTTCATCCTGAGTCAGGCATCATGATAATGACAATGCTGACATTGGTCAAGCAGTGAAACCCCATTGTATACCTTCCAGCAGCCTCAGAAGTGGGAGCCAGCAGCAGGGAGATGATGTTCCTTGCTGAATGGTTGTGTGCTCCATACTAATGGTGAGGAGAGCTGGAAGAAAAGTGGAGAGGGAGGAAATGGAGAAATAGAGGGAGTGAGTGTGAGTTACACCCTCACACAATGTGACTAATACTGTAGAAATTCTAAACAGTTTAGAGAAGAAAAGCTTATTTTGGCTCAGTCTCAGAGATTTTGGCCCATGATTGTCTGGCTCTGCTGTTTGGAAATAGTGGTTATTTGAAAGAAAATGGCCCCCAAGGGAATGGCACTATGAGGAAGTATGACTTTGTTGGAGTGGGTGTGGCCTTTTTGGAGGAAGTGTGTCACTGTGGAGGTGGGTATTGAGGTCTCATCTGCTCAAACTACACTTAGTCCACTTCTGTTGCCTTCTGAAACTGTAAGCCACTACTTCAACTAAATGCTTTCCTTTATAAGAGTTTCTGTGGTCATGGTGTCTTCACAGCAATAGAAACCATAATTAAGACACCTTCACTCTCTAGCTGCTTCCCCTTCCTCTCTCGAAGGGAGAAGTCCCTTTCTCTGCCCTCTGTCTGCTCTCTGTCATCCGGGTCTCCTTGATCATCCCTTGTAACTTCTGACCACACAATAATGTAGGGGCCTCCTACCAGGAATGACAGCTACATTGTGTTGGGTGGAAGAAGGTAATCCTGATATTTGATGCAGAGTCTCTACAGTTCAACTTAGATATCCACTATTAATCACTCTCAGAGCAATGGTACTGACAGCATGCTCTGTCAGTAGCAGGATACACTGGCCTGTGGAGTTGCAGGTTGTGAAGTTCACCCATCTTGAGGTGCTATGTTAAGTGACTACATCTGTCTAGCCTGCTGTGCTATGGTCAGCAGAGTACACCTGTCAATCCTGAGATGTTACAGTCAGCAGAGTACAGCTATCCATTCTAAGGCCCTGGGGTAAGCAGAGTATTGAGGTGTTGGAACCAGTTTGTTACACTTACCCATCTTGAGATACTGTGGTCAATGGGGTATGTAGTTAGAAGAGTACACATGTCCATCATGATATGCAATGAGCAGTGAGATATATGATCAGCAAGGTACACTTGCCTGTTCTGTAGTCATCAGGGCACACCTGTCTATCCTGATGTGTCATGAGCATTGGAGTACACTTGTCTATATTGAGGTGCTGAAGTCTTCATGGTATACCTATGCATCCTAAAGTGTTAAAGTCATTGGGGTATACCTATCCATTCTGAAGTGTTTCTGAGGTGTATGACAGCAGGGATTTAACTGACCCTACCTGTTCCCCCATAGTGTCTACCATCCTTTTTTGCACATATGACCCATGCACAAGGTCCTCATGTTCCACATAATCCCTCTCCATCTCTGAGTCCTTCCACCTTACACACTCACTTTACATGAAATGTTAAGGACATTTCCAGCCACCCCCTTATTCTCGTGTTGGGAAATACATTACTATAGCTCCAGTGTGAACCCACCCAGGCTCAGTCAAATCGCTGTCTGTGGCTAGGGGGTGAGTGTTAATCTTAGCTTACTTTGCAGAAGATGAAACTGAAGCTTGAAATGTCTCTATAATTCCAGGGTTGTCAGCTGCACTTGACCAGAGTCAGCATGACCCAGAAACCCTTTACATCTTAGATGACACATGTCAGACATGTCAACAACATGCTATAGAGAGACTATGAGAGCCCAATTCTCAGGGGAGTGATGCCCAGAAGTGACATCCATTCCTGGCTGAAGGTGTCAGTCTTATTTCTCTTGGATCCCTCATGTATATCCCTTTTCAGAAGATTATTTTAATGCATAAAATAAATACATCGAATTGCAATTGGAGTCAACTGTATTCTAATGGCTATCAAAATATTCAAACACACTTTTGTGTGTGTATATATGTCCTTCTGTATCAAACAGAAAAGTGAAAGAGGAACTTAGAAGAGCCAGGGCTGGAACTCCATGTAGAGCACTTGTCTAGCCATGATGGGGAAAAAAGAATTATGGAGAGGAAAGTGGCCCCAGTTTTGCTGTTGTGAATGAGAACTCCCAGTTCCAAGAACACCAGGAAATTAAAGAGAATGAAAGCCCAAGGGGCGGCCACCAAATCACAATAGAATGAGGCCTTCCTGGGATCAGTCAGTGGTCAATTAGCCTTCCAGAGTCCCGCATCCTCCTCTTGCAGTACCAGTGACTGGTAGAGGGAGTGGTGGCATGTTCTTCCTTCCTGATGAGAAGAAAGGCAAACCAAACCGTCTCTCATATCCACAAGCCTGTTCCACAGCCTTCCTCATCAGCAGCTGTCTTGTGAGGTGTTGCCAACTCCAGCTTCTCACTTTGAACAGGCCATGAAGGGCACTATCCTTAAAGAGCAGAGCAAGTTTGGTCCTGTCAGGGAAAAACTATGACTGGGGTGGTCAGGAAGCAGCTGTCATATTTGTTATGTTCACCTAGTTCCACCTATGTAGCCAGTGGAGAGACTGTGGTCTCACCTTATGGAAGGTGAGTCATAGCCACGAAGAGTATTGCTCAATCCTGAGTTCTATGTGGGACCCCTCACAACTTAGCCTAGAAGTATTCCTGACACTCAATGCTCCCATTAGATTTGTACCAAAAGTGCATGAGCCCAGGATGTGGGAGAAACCCAACTTCAAGTATGACCAAGAGCCCAGGTCCTAGTTGCCACCATCCCTCAGGAACTAGTATAAGGAAACATCTAGAAGGTAGATGGAAAGGCACATGGTGTGGGTATGATGCTGACACTTCTGATCTTTTTACCAAATATGTGAAATTAAAAGAAAACATTTTCTTTCCACAGGAACCTGAATTTGGATACATAGTTGAGGGTGAAGCCCTCTATGCATAACTGTCTCCCTTCAGGGACATATATTCTATTGTGGACCAGGGCTCTATCCAGAAGTAAAAAGACAGATATGTTGATGGTTGGCATCCCCATAGGGATCTTCTGAAGAGATGGAAATATCTGACAGCTTAGAGGCTCTCATAGCCAGGACAGCAAGACCACCAAAAAAAGTGCTGATGGTATGAAGGTGTGTGGACAGAGGCACAGGAGGCACCAGGATCCTGGCCTTACTGGCAGACTGGATGGATGGAACACTCTGGAATGGGGATGAAGACTTAGTTGGCGCCATGTTTGCATCCTTATATGGGGGTCAGAAGTTGGAACGGTAACTTCAGATATGAACAGCAAATGTAACCCTAACTAATACAGCTTTTTAAAGATTTTTAATACTAATTTAAATAAAATTACATCATTTCCCCTTCTCTTTCTTCTCTCTAGCTTCTTCTACATCCCCTCCCTCCAAACTCTCCCATGCCCCTCCTCGTTCCCTTTTTTAACTTTTTAAAATGTTTACTTTTGAGATTATAATTTAATTACAACATTCCCCCCCTCTAAGTTTCACATTTTCCCATTCACAATCTCCTTGAAATTCATGGCATCTTTTTTAAAACTAATTGTTATTAAATGTATATATATATTCCTAACTATAAGTTGTTCAATCTGTATCATGTTACCTGTCTGTATGTTTTTAGGTCTAACCATCAGGTTAGACAACTGGTTGATGTGCCTCTTCCCTGGGGAAGGCTACCTCTCCCAATCTCATCTTTTTGGAGTTGCTGTAGTTCTTTGTGTAGTTTTGAGACTTCCTGTGATTTTCCCACCCAGTTTGGTGTGTCATCCTTGCTCAGTTCACATTTGAGCAGTCATGTTGGTGAGACTTTATGGGTGTAGGTTCTATATTACTACGAAACACAATCTCACAGCAAAATCCCTGATGCAGTAGCTCTTACATTCTTTAAAATCCCAACCTTTCCCCCAAAACCTTAGGTGGGGGAGTATTTTGAAACTGTAACCCATAGGACTGGGATCCACAATTCTGTATTTTGATTAGTTGTCAACTTCTTTAATGCTTTATATATGTTTCAAAGAGAATTTTCCATGATGAGGGATGATGACTACACTGATCTGTGGGCAAAAGACCAAATATTGCCCTCTAGGCCCTAGCCCCTGGAGGTGTATTCCACATCCCACCCTACCCAGCAGAGCCCCACAGATCGGGGACTAGCCTCCCCACACCCCCAGCCATCTCCCACAGCATCTGCAACCACTGGAGCCTTGGCCCTGAATGTACCTGAAGAGGTGAGTGTCTGGAGTGTCTGGAGGCACATCCCACACACCATTTCACCCAGCAAGCCCCAGAGACCTGGGAGCAGCCTCCCTACACACACCCTCAACCATCCCCTATGGCATCTGCATCCTCCTGAACCTTGACCCCACCTACACCTGGAAGGGTTCCAGAGCCAAAAGAACCAGCATCCACCAGAGGCAATAACCTGCCTGCACTGGAGGAAGAGAGACTACCTAAGCCACAGGCCCCACCTGCACCCGCTGGAGGAAGCGATGGGTAGATGACAGTGTAAGAATACATTCAACAACATAAAGAGAAATATGGCAAGACCTGAACACCCCAATGCCAATGAGACAGAAGAAACTGCCTTAAAAATAACTTTATGAAGTTGATAGAGGCCCTTAAAAAGGAAATGAAAATTCCCCTTTAAAAAGTGGATGAAAAGACAAACAAAAAAATTGGAAGAAATCAACAAACAAATCCCTTAAAGAGAACAAAAAAAAAAGCCAAAAGGAGTGGAAACAATCAAACAGGTGAAGGAAACAACTCAAGACTTGAAAACTAAAATGCAGGCAATAAAGAAAACACAAACAGAGGGAATTACAGAAATGGAAAATCTGGGTAAATGATCAAGAACTACAGATACAAGCATAACCAACAGAATACAAGAGATGAATAAAAGAATTTCAGGTGTTGAATATAAGATAGACGGAATAGATTTATCAGTCAAAATGTTAAATCCAACAAATTCTTAATATAAAATATCCAGGAAATCTGTAACACCATGAAAAGAACAAATCTAAGTCTAATGGGGATAAAAGGGAAAGCAATCCAAACACACAGAAAACATATTCAACAAAATCATAGAAGAAAACTTTCCCAATCTAAAGAAGGACATGCCTATGAAAGCACAAAAGTCTTACAAACACCAAATAGACTGGGCCAAAAAGAAAAGCCCACTCACTGTATCAAACACTAAACATACAGAATAAAGAAAGATTATTAATAACTACAAGGGAAAAAGACCAAGGAACAAATAAAGGCAGACCTATCAGAATTACAATGGAAACAAATGAAAGCTAGAAGGTCCTGGTCAGGTGTTTGGCACACACTAAGAGACCATGGATGTCAGTCCAGACCACTATACCCAGCAATGTTTTCAATCATAATAGACAGAGAAAATGAAATATTCCAGACAAAACCAGATTTAAACGATACCTATTCATAAATCCAGTCCTATAGAAAATACTAGAAAGAAAACTCTGATTCAAAGAAGCTAGGTATACCCACAAAAATACAGGCAATAGGTAATCCCACACCAGCAAATCCCTAAGAAAAGAAACATGAGCACACACACAATACCAACAACAACAACAAAATCTAAACTAGCAGGAACTAATAATCACTGGTCACTAATATCTCTTAATATCAATGATCTCAATTTGCTATAAAAAGATACAGGCTAACAAGAAACACACCTCAACTTTAAAGACAGACATCACCTCAGAGTTAAGGGTTGGGAAAAGATTTTCCAGTCAAATGGACCTAAGAAACAAATTGGTGTAGCTATCCTTAAAAAAAATAGACTTCAAAATAAAACTAACAAAAAGAGATGAAGACATTTTATATTCATCATAGGAAAAATCCATCATGATGAAGTCTCAGTTCTGAACATCTGTTTCCCAAATACAAGTGCACCCACATTTCTAAAAGAAACATTACTAAAGCTTAACTCACACATCAAACCCCACACACTAACAGTGGGAGACTTCAACACCCCGCTATCATCACTGGACAGGTCTTCCAGACAGAAGCTTAGCAAAGAAATAAGGGAACTAACCGATGTTCTGACTCAAATGGACTTAACAGACATCTATAGAACATTCCATCCAAACACAAAAGAACATACTTTCTTTTCAGTACTTCATGAAACATTCTCAAAAATAGACCACATACTCAATAACAAAGCAAACCTCAACAGATACAAAAAATGGAAGAAACCCCTGTACCCTATCAGATCACCACAGTTTAAAGCTAGAATTCAGCAGCAACATTGGTTTCAGAAAGCCCACAAACACATGGAAATTGAACAATGACCAGTTGAATCGCCTCTGTGTCAAGGAAGAAATAAAGAAAAGAAGTAAAGACTTCCTAGAATTCAGTGAAAATGAATACACAACATATCCAAACTAAAGGACACTTTGAAAGCAGTGCTAAGGGGAAAGTTCACAGCACTAAGTGCCTACATAAAGAAACTGGAGAAATCTCACACTAGAGACACCTGAAAGCTCTAGAACAAAAAGAAGCAAACTTGTCCAGGAGTAGTGGAAGCCAGGAAATAGTCAAGTTGAGGGCTGAAATCAATAAAATAGAAACAAAGAAAGCAATACAGAGAATCAATGAGACAAAGAGTTGGTTCTTTGAGGAAATCAACAAGATAGACAAACTCTTATCCAAACTAAACAAAAGGAGGAGAAAGGCTATGCAAATTAGCAAAATCAGAAATGAAAAGCGGGACATATTAACAGACACTGAGGAAATCCAGAGAATCATCAAGCTATAATTCAAAAATCTGCACTCCACAAAATGGGAAAATTTAAAGGAAATAGACAATTTTCTGGATAGGCAACACATACCAAAATTAAGTCAAGAGCAGATAAGCAATTTAAATAGACCTGTAAGCCCTATGGAAATAGAAGCAGTCATCAAAAATCTAACAACCAAAAATGCCCAGGGGCAGATGGTTTCAGTGCAGAATTCTACAAGAATTTCAAAGAAGAGCTAATACCAATATTCCCCAAATTGTTCCACACAATACAAACAGAAGAACATTGCCAAACTCTTTTTACAGGGCTATAGTTACCCTGGTAACCAAACATTACATACCCATCTCCCTCATGAGCATTGATGTAAAAATATTCAATAAAACACTGGCAAACTGACTCCAAGAACATATCAGAAAATCCATCCACCATGATCAAGTAGACTTCATCCCAGAGATACAGGAATGCTTCAACATACAAAAATCTGTCAATCCACCAAAAGAAAGAAATACAAGATCATCTCATTAGATGCAGAAAAAGCCTTTGACAAAGTCCAACACCTCTTTATGATAAAGGTCTTGGAGAGATCAGGGATACAATGAACACACGTAAACATAATAAAGGCATTATACAAAACCCTACAGCCAACATCAAACTAAATGGAGAGACACTCAATGTGATTCCTCTAAAATTAGGAACAAGGCAAGGCTGTCCACTCTCCATATCTCTTCAATATTGTACTTGAAGTTCTAGCTACAGCAATAAGACAACAAAAGGAGATCAAGGGGACACAAACTTTCACTATTTGCAGATGATATAATAGTTTACATAAGTGACCCAAAAAACTCTACCAGGGAACTCCTACAGCTGATAAGAACCTTCAGCAAAGTGGCAGGATGCAAGATTAACTAAAAAAAATCAGTAGCCCTCCTATATACAGATAATAAAGGGACTGAGAAAGAAATCAGAGAAACATCACCCTTTACAATAGCCATAAACATAAATTACCTTGGAGTAACTCTAACCAACAAGTGAAAGACCTGTATGACAAGAACTTTAAGTCTTTAAAGAAAGAAATTAAAGAAGATATCAGAAAAGGGAAAGATCTTCCATGCTCTTGGATAGGTAGGATCAAAATAGTAAACATGGCAATCTTACCAAAAGCAATCTACAGATTCGATACAATCCCCATAAAAATCACAGCAAAATTCTTCACAGACCTTTAAAGAACAATACTCAACTTCATATGGAAAAACAAAAAAAACCCAGAATAGACAAAACAATCCTGTACAATAAAGGAACTTTTGGAGGCATCACCATCCCTAACTTCAAGTTCTACTATAGAGCTACAGTAATGAAAAGAGCTTGGTATTGGTACAAAAACAGACAGGTGAAACAGTGGAATTGAATTGTAGACCCTGATATTAATCCACACACCTATGAACACTTGATTTTTGACAAGACAGCTAAAATTATACAATGGAAAAAAGAAGGTATCTTCAACAAATGGTGCTGGCATAACTTGATGTCAACATGTAGAAGAATGCAAATAGATCCATATCCATTGCCATGGACAAAACTTATGTCCAAATGGATCAAAGACCCCAACATAAATAGAAGAGAAAGTGAAAAGCACCCTTGAAAGCATTGGCACAGGAAACTACTTCCTGAATATAACACCAGTAGCAGAGACACTGAGAGCAACAATTAATAAATGGGACCTCCTGAAACTGAGAAGTTTCTGTAAAGCAAAGGACACAGTCAACAAGACAAAACAGAAGCCTACAGAGTGGAAAAAACCTCACCAACCCCACCAAAATATACAAAGAACTCAAGAAACTAGACATCAAAATACCAAATAATTCAATTTAAAAATGGGTACAGGTCTAAGCAGAATTCTCAAAAAAGGAATCTCAACTGGCCAAAAGACATTTTAGGAAATGCTAAACATCTTTGGCCATCAGGGAAATGAAAATCAAAACAACTCTGAGATACCATCTTACACCTGTCAGGATGGCTAAAATCAAAAACACCAACAACAGCTTATGCTGGAGAGAATGTGGTGTAAGGGAAATACTTCTCCACTGCTGGTGGGAGTGTGAACTTGTACACACTTGGAAAATCAGTATGGCAGGTTCTCAGAAAACTGAAAATCAGTCTAACTCAGGACCCAGCAATATCACTCTTGGGCATACACCCAAAGGACACTGAATCATACCATAAGGACACTTGCTCAACTATGTTCATAGAAGCATTATTTGTAATAACCAGAACCTGGAAACAACCTAAATGCCCCTCAATTGAAGAACAGATAAAGAAAATGTGGTACACTTACACAATGGAATACTACTCAGCATAAAAAATAATGACATCTTGAAATTTGCAGACAAATGGATTGAGATAGAAGAACCATCCTGAGTGAAGTAACCTAGACACAGAAAGAGAAACATGGTATGTACTCACTCATGAATGGATATTAGATATAAAGCAAAGAATAACAACCCCAGAGAAGCCAGGAAACAAGCATGACTCTGAGAGACACATACATGAATCCCCCCAGGAAGGGGAAATAGACAAGATCTCCTGAGTAAGTGTGGGAGTGGGGCAGTGGTTGAGGAGTGGGAAGGAGAGAAGAGGGATGGGGAAGGAGAACATGAGGAATCAAGAAGGTCAAGTTTGGAGAAAGACAGAGAAGGAGAGCAAGGAAATAGACACCTTAATAGAGGGAGCCATTATGGGGTTATTGAGAAAACTGGCACCTAGGAAATTCCCAAAGGATCTACAAAGATGACCCTAGATAAGAATCTAAGCAATAGTGGAGAGGGTACCTTATATGTCCTTCCCCTGCAATAAGATCGATGACTACCTTAATTGTCAACATAGAACCTTCATCTAGTAACTGATGGAAGCAGATACAGCGATCCACAGCTAAGCACTGGGTCAAACTCTTGGAGTCCAAGAGTATAGAGGGAGGAGCGATAATATGAGCAAAGGGGTCAAGATCGTTATGGGGAAATCCACAGAAACAGCTGAAGTGAGATAGTGGGAGCTCACTGACTCCAGACTGACAGCTGGGGAATCTGCATAAGACTGAACTAAGCCCTCTGAATGTGGGTGACAGTTGGTAGACTTGTGCAGTTTATGGGACCACTAGCAATGGAACCATATTTATCCCAAGTTCATGAGCTGACTATTTGGAGCCCATTCCCTATGGAGGGATACCTTGTTCAGCCTAAATATAGGGGGGAGGGCCTTGGTATTGCCCCAAATGATGTGACAGATTTTGATGATCCCCCATGGGAGGCCTCACCCTCTTTGAGGAGTGGATGGGGGTGCAGTGGGCAAAAGCCAGAGGGGGTGGGAGGACAGGAAGGAGAGGAAACTGGGATTGGCATGTAAAATAAGTTGTTTTAAAAGTTAAAAAAGGATAAATAATTAGATTGTTGTTAACTGTATGCTGATTTAGTAAATTAGGTGGGTAGAATCTCTCTCAACAGACTTCACTAGCACTGAGTAGTTTTCTGAGATTCCACTCCCAGGCAGACTCTGAAGTCTAATTAGAGAGCTGTTAGTTACAGAAAAGGTATGTATGCCACTACTGCACCCTCACAATAATTATGCCCTGCTGATTCCTGACCTGGTTTAAAGGTATCAAAGCTGGGTAGGACTGGTGTTTGCCTCCCTAATTAGGAAGTTTGCATGACTCCTTCTGGTACCATGAAAGCTAGACCCCAGACTCCATTTGCCCAAGAATTAAGCCAACTGTATGTGAGAATTCATGAAACTAAGAAACTTCTACACAGATAAAGAAGCAATCAAGTAGGTGAATAGGAAGCCCACAGAAGGTAAGAGAATCTTTGCTAGCTCTACATATGACAGAGGTTTAATATATAGACTATACAAAGAACTCAAAAAACAAGGTGGAAAAAAACAGATAAAAGAACCATTCAAAAAATGGGCTGGGAGAGTTCTCAAAAGAAGGAAAAAACATCTATAAGGAATATCTCAAACATTCTTTGAGCTTTAGAACACAATTCACAACTGCTTGAATCTGTTTCTCCCTGGTTAAAACCCCAATTGAATCTCCAGTGTTTTTGACCAGGCTTATGGCATGAGATTCAAAGGAGGAATGTGTTATTGAAAACATACAGAAAGAAACCTGATGCAACTGGAGAGAGGCAGTGACAAGGTAAGAGGGGAGCACCATGGTGATGATCTCGCTATGCAGATAAGCTCACCAGGGTAGCAGCCATCAAAAGGCCACCTGTATTGTCTCTGCCTGTTCAGGTGTCACATGTCTATCCCTCCATCCTGAGAAATGAACTTTCACAAGGGGATGAAAGTGCTTGGTGTACCCCATTCTTTGCAGATGTAAGTCCTGTACCAAAAGGGAGCTGGTTCCCACATTCACAATCCCTGTTCCTACAGACAATCAAGACCAGAAAGTCTTTGTCCTTCTGATCCATGGGAGGGTTCTATCCTCCCTGTCCTCCCTGTCTAACCTGTCCTCCCAATTTTGAAGTCATTGGTTCAGCACATTGGACTTTGGTGGTTTCCTAAGACCTGCTGTCTGTTCCCTCTCCGCAGGGAGTCAGCCTTTGCTCAAGACTCCCCAGAAGTAGAGCCACACAACACACACCTGGAGGCTTGTTCTCCTCATCCATTAGACAGAGCTTAGGAGGTTCACTCATATGACTGGCCTTTTTCTTCTCTGCCTGCCTTAAATTTCCTTTAAAAGCTGCAATAAGGTCATTTCTCAGGTCAGCCCTGACACCTAGTGGCCGATGTTGTTGAAGTGAAACACAGTTCTTTCTCCACAAAGAGTGAGAAATAGTTTATTTGGAGCCAAATGCCAGGGGACATGGATGTACTCTGATATAGTTTTCATCTGTTCTCTTATAACAAGCAAAGCTTTAGGGCTACAGGAAGCTTTTGGCTTCTTCAAAAACTGCAAAAGTTTCACCTCATAGTAAGGTTTTGACAATTGTAGTCTATGAATAGATTGGTAACATACAGATTAATAGGGGAAAATACTTTTTTGGGGTTTTTTTCATTTTTATTTAAATTAGAAACAAGTTTGCTTCACATGTCAATTCCAGCTACCTCTCCCTCCCCTCCTTCCCAGCCCCACCCCAGCAGGCTCCCCAGCCCCCCACCCAACCCCCACTCAATCCCCAGGGAGGATCCATAGAGGATCTCCAAAGTCTATCATTTCATTCAAGAAAGGGCCTAGGCCCTCCCCCAAGAGTCCAGACTGAGAGTGCATCCCCCATTGTGGGATGGGCACCCATAATCCATTTGTATGCCAAGGATAAATACTGATCTACTACCCAAAGCTCCATAGATTTCCTAGGCCTCCTCACTGACACCCACATTCAGAGGGTCTGGATCAGTCCCATGCTGGCCTCCTAGCCATCAGTCTTGGGTCCAAGAGCTCCCCCTTGTTCAGGTCAGCTGTTTCTGTGGGTTAAACCAGCCCAGTTTTGACCCCTTTACATCAGTCTTCCCTCTCTGTCACAGAAAATAAGTTTTATTGCTGATCAAGTAGGGAAAGAAAAATGGAGAGGCATTTTGGGTGCTTAAAACAAGCCTTGACCACCAACAGGGCCAGCAATGGGATCAGGGGACCAGGTAAAACAGGCCCTATATCCAGGCCTGCCTTCCAGTGTCTGGAGACTGCCTGGGGACTGCCAGAGAGCCTCCCCTCCGGGTGAGAGCCATATACCCCAGATTCCTGGTTTTCTTTTCCAACAACGGGGCCAGCAATGGGACCAGGGGACCAGGTAAACCAGGCCCTGTATCCAGGCCTGCTTTCCAGTGCCAGGGGACTTCCTGGGGACTGCCACAGAGCTTCCAGGTTGGAACCAAGCACCCCAGATTCCTGGTCTTCTCTTCCACCAATGGGACCAGGGGACCAGGACCAGGAAGAGGGGAACTACCAGAGTACTGGACTTGCTTGTACCCACCGAAAGGGAACTCTGGTTCCCTAAACACCAGATCAGTGAGGTGCTCTTTCTGCACCCACTAGAAAAAGGGATGGGAAAGAGACCATACAAAAACACACTCAGCAACAGAAAAACAAATATGATACTGCCAGATTCTAAAGACTCCACACCAGCAAGACTCTAACATTCCAATGCAAATGAAGCACAAGACAATGACATTAAAAACAACTTCATGAAAATGATAGAGGCCCTAAAAGGGGATATAGGAAAATCTCTCAAAGAAATGAAAGAAAAACACGACAAAAAATGCAAGAAATAGAAGAAAAAGCAAACCAAAAATAGTGCAAGAAATGGAAGAAAAACATGACAAAAATGCAAGAAATAGAAGAAAAAACAAACCAAAAATGCAAGAAATGGAAGAAAAAACAAACCAGAAAATTCAAAAAATGCAACAAATGGGTGAAAAGACAAAGCAAAACTTGAAAGAAACAATTCAAACAGTGCAAGGGTTGAAAACTGAAATAGAGACAATTAAAAAAAAAACAAAATCTGAAAGAAGGCTGGAAATAGAAATACTGGGCAAATGATCAGGAATTACAGACATGCCAATGAAGGTACAAGAAGCTTACAGAACACCAAATAGAGTGGAACTCAAAAATATTGTCCCCTCACCACATGATAAATAAGACCCCAAATACACAGAATAAAAAAAGAATATTATGAGCAGCTAAGGAAAAAGGTCAAGTAACATATAAAGACAAACAAATCAGAATTACACCTGACTTCTCCATGGAAACTCTGAAAGCCAGACAGTCCTAGATATTCTACCAACACTAAGAGACCATATACATGCCAAGCAAAGCTTTCAATCACTATAGATGGAGAAAACAAGATATTCCATGACAGCACTAGGTTCAAGCAATACATATCAACTAACTCAGCCCTACAGAAAGTTCTGGAAGGAAAACTCCAACCCAAGGAAATTAACTACAACCAGAAAAAATATAGGCATTAGATAATCCCAGCTTACCAACAGCCAAAAGAAAAAATGGGGTAGAATTCCACACATAATTCCACCAACAACAACCATTCCAAATCAAAAAAGAATGGGCAATCAATGATCATTAATATCCCACAATATTAATGGTCTTAACTCATCCATAAAAACACACAGGCTAACAGAATGGATTAAAAGACAGAACCCATCCTTCTGCTGCATACAAGAAAAACACCTCAGCCTCAAAGACAGACATTACCTCAGAGTTAAAGGTTGGGAAAAGATTATCCAATCAAATGGACCCAAGAAACAAGCGGGGGTAGCAATCCTAATATCTAACAAATTAGACTTTAAAGTAAAATCAATCAAAGGAGATAAAGGAGGTCATTACATACTCATCACAGGAGAAATTCTCCAAGATGAAGTTTCAATTCTGAACATCTATGCACCAAATACAAAGGCATCCACGTTCATAAAAGAAACTTACTAAAACTCAAATCACATATAAAGCCCCATACACTTATAGTGAGAGACTTCAGCATCCCACTCTCACCAATAGACAGGAATACCACACAGAAACTTAACAAAGAAGCAAAGGGGTTAATAGAAGTTATGACCCAATTGGAATTAACAGACATCTATACAACATTCCACACTAATAAAAAAGAATATACCTTCTTCTCAGCACCACATGGAACCTCCTCAAAAATCAACCACATACTTGGCAAATTGGAATAACTCCATGCATCTTATCAAACCACCATGCGTCAAAATTAGAATTCAACAACAACACAAATTGCAGAAAACCTACAAACTCATGGAAATTGAATAGTGCACAATTGCACCATTCCTGGGTCAAAGAAGAAATAAAAAAGAAATTAAAGACTTCCTAGAATTCAAGGAGAATGAAGACACAACATATGGAAACCTATGGGACACTTTGAAATCAGTGCTATGAGGGAAGTTCATAGCACTAAGTGCCCACATGAAGAAACTGGAGAATAATTACATTACAGAATTAACAGCAAAGTTGAAAGCTATAGAACACAAAGAGGCAAACTCACCCAGGAGGAATAGATGCCAGGAAATAATCAAATTGAGGGCTGAAATCATTAAAATAGAAACTAGGAAAACAATACAAAGATTCAATGCAAGAAAGTGTTGGTTCTTTGAGAAAATCAACAAGATAGACAAATCTTTGCCCAAACTTACCAAACAGCAGAGTGTGAACATGCAAATTAACAAAATCAGAAATGAAAAGGGGGACATAACAACACACTCTGAGGAAATTCAGAGAATCATCAGGTCATACTTTGAAAACATGTACTTCACAAAATACGAAAATTTAAAGGAAATGGACAATTTTCTGGATAGCTATCACTTGCCAAAATTAAATAAATAACAGATAAGTAATTTAAATAGACCTATAACCCCTATGGAAATAGAAGCAGTCATCAAAAGACTCCCAACCAATAAAAGTCCAGGTCCTGATGGCCTCAGTGCAGAATTCTACCAGAAATTCAAAGAACAGCTTATACCAATTCTTCTCAAAGTATTCCTTCCACACAATAGAAGCAGAAGGGTCTTTCAAACTCTTTCTACGAGGCTTCAATAACCTTGATACCCGAACCACTCAAAGACACAACTAAGAAAGAGAACATCAGACCAATATCATTCATGAACATTGATGCAAAAATGCTCAATAAAATACTGGCAAATTGTATCCAAGAAAACCTCAAAACAATCATTCGCTATGATCAAGTAGGTTTCATTCCAGGGATGCAGGGATGGTTCAACATACAAAAATCCACCCATGTAATCCACCATATAAACAAGCTGAGAAACAATCACATGATCACCACACTAAATGCAGAAAAAAACTTTGACAAAATCCAACACCCTTCATGATAAAGGTCTTGGAAGGATCTGGGATAACAGGAACATACCTAAACATAATTAAAAGCTATATACAGCAAACCAACAGCCAACATCAAAATAAATGGACAGAAACTCAACCCGATTCCTCTAAAATCAGGAACAAGACAAGGCTATCCACTCTCTCCATACCTTTTCAATATTGTACTTGAAGTTCTAGCTAGAGCAATATGACAAAAAAAGGAAATCAAGGGGATACAAATTGAAAAGGAAGAGGTCAAACTTTAACTATTTGCAGATGATATGATAGCTTACATAAATGACCCAAAAACTCTACCAGGGAATTCTTACAATTGATTAACACCTTCAGCAAAGTGGCAGGCTACAAGATCAACTCAAGAAAATCAGTAGCCCTACTATATACAGATGATTAAAGGGCTGAGAAAGAAATCAGAAACATCACCCTTTACAATTGCCACAAACAACATAAAATACCTTGGGGTAATGCTAACCAAACAAGTGAAAGACCTGTATTTCAAGAACTTTGAGTTTTTAAAGAAAAAAGTAAAGAAAACATCAGAAAATGGAAAGATCTCCCATGGTCTTGGATAGGTAGGATCAATGTAGTAAAAATGGCAATCCTGCCAAAAGCAATCTACATATTCAATGCAATCCCCCATTAAAATCCCAGCACAATTCTTCACAGACCTTGAAAGAACAATAATCAATTGTATGGAAAAACAAAAGACCCAGGATAGCCAAAACAACCCTGTTCAACAAGGCAACATCCGGAGGCATCACCATCCCTGACCTCAAGCTCTATTATAGAGCTATAGACCTGAAAACAGCTTGGTATTGGCACAAAAATAGACAGGTAGACCAATGGAATCGAATTGAAGACCCTGATATTAACCCACACACGTACGAACATCTGATCTTTGACAAAGAAGCTAAAAATATACAATGGAATAAAGAAAGCATCTTCAACAAATGGTGCTGGCATAACTGGAGGCTGGCATGTAGAAGAATGCGGATTGATCCATGTTTATCGCCATGCACAAAACTTAAGTCCAAATGGATCAAAGACCTCAACATAAATCCAGCCACACTGAACCTCTTAGAAGAGAAAGTGGGTGGTACCCTTGAACGAATTGGTACAGGAAACCACTTCCTGCGTACAGTGAGGTCAACAATTAATAAATGGGACCTCCTGAAGCTGAGAAGCTTCTGTAAGACAAAGGACATAGTCAACAAGACAAAAAGGCAGCCCACAGAATGGGAAAGGATATTCTCTAACCCCACATCTGACAGAGGGCTGATCTCCAAAATTTACAAAGAACTCAAGAAGCAAGTCTCCAAAACACCAAAGGATACAATTAAAAAGTGGGGTGCAGAACTAAATAGAGAATTCTCAATAGAGGAGTCTAAAATGGCTGAAAGGCACTTGAGAAGTGCTCAACATCCCTAGCCATCTGGGAAATGAAAATCAAAACAACTCTGAGATGCCATCTTACTCCTGTCAGAATGGCTAAAATCAAAAACACCAATGAAAGTTTATACTGGAAAGGCTGTGGAGAAAGGGGAACACTCCTCCACTGTTGGTGGGAGTGCCAACTCATACAGCCACTTTGGAAATCAGTATGGAAATTCCTCAGAAAAACGGGAATAAGCCTACCGCATGACCCAGCAACTCCACTCTTAGGCATATATCCAAAAGATGCACATCCATACAAGGACATCTGTTCCACTATGTCTGTCGCAGCATTATTTTTAACAGCCAGAACTTGGAAGCAACCTAGATGCCCCTCAACTGAAGAGTGGATAGAGAAAATGTGGTACATTTATACAATGGAGTACTATTCAACAGAATAAAACAATGGAATCCTGAAAATTTGCAGTCAAATGGATGGCATTAGAAGAAATGATCCTGAGTGAGGTAACCCAGTCACAAAAAGACAAACATGGTATGTACTCTTTCATATATGGATTTTAGACATAGATCTGGGGAGTGTCTGCCCACAATCCCAGAGCCATAGAGTCTGGGGAACAGAATCTTTATCCAATGGCTGATGGAAGCAAAGGCAGACTCCCACAGCAAAACACTGAGCTGAACTCAAGGAACCCAGTGACAGAGAGGGAGGACTGATAAGCAAAGGGGTTAAGACTGGGCTGGTTTAACCCCCAGAAACAGCTGACCTGATAAGGGTTAGCTCTTGAATCCCAGACTGATGGTTGGGAATTTAGCATGGGACTGATCAAGACCCTTGAATGTGGGTGTCAGTGAGGAGGCCTAGGCAATCTACTGGGCCTTGGGTAGTAGATCAGTATTTATTCCTGTCATACAAGTGGACTTTGGGTGCCCATCCAACAATGAGAGATGCACTCTCAGCCTGGACTCTTGGGGGAGGGTCTAGGCCCTGCCCAAGATGAAATGACAGATTATGGACACACCCATGGAGGGTCTCACCCTCCCTGGGGAAATGATGGGGCATTGGGGGGGTTGGTGGGAGGATGTGAGGGAGGGGAGGGAAAGGGAGAGGGATCTGGGATTGACATGTGAAGCAACCTTGCTTCTAATTTAAATTTAAAAATTAAAATTAAAAAAAACAAGCCTTGAGTCTCTTCTTCCATCAGGCTTTAGGCATGAATGCCACCTTCGAGATGAGCTTGCCAATTGTTTGCTTGTTGTTGCTGTAGCTGTTTTATCAGGTTCTCGGGAAGTAGCCCAGGCTTGCTTCAAACACACAAACCTGCTTCATCTTCTGCCAAGATCTGAGATGGTGATCCAAGATCCAAGATTCCCATGCCCTGCTGAGTTGAACTTTTGTCCTGGGCTCCAGGCACACCTTCATGTGTGACCTGTGTGAGACCAGGCTGACCACATCTGCAGACCCTGTTTGTTAGGTGTCACCATCTTTGCAAAGTATCCCTTCCCCCATCACACAGAAAGTTGGCTGTACCAACCACATTCTTACAAAACAGCTTAATTTATCTAATAGCAAAAAAAAATGAACTCCTGCTTTAGAGTCTATAGAGAGCTGCCATTTTCTTTGAGCATCAAAACACAGTTGAAAGCTGCTTAAATCAGTATCTTCCAGTTAAAACTCTAATTACAATTCCTTGGATTTTGCCTAGGCTGATATGCCTCCAGTGAGTCACATGGATATGGAAGGAGATTCAAAAAAGTGGTTTGTGGTTACAAACAAACTCATTCAAAGCTGATGCTGCTGGAGAGAGGGATGAAGAAGGTGTGATGTCCATTCTTGGCTGTCAACTTGACTATATCTAGAATTAACTAAAACCCAAGTCACTGGGTACACCTGTTGGGAATTTATTTCTTACTTAAGCCATTTGAAGTGGGAAGATCTACGTCTAATTCAGATCCTTTGAGGTGGGAAGATCACACTTTAATCTGGACCACACCCTTTGCTGGCAGCCTATTTAAAGGACATGCTCTCTCTTTGCTTGTTTGCTCTCCTTGGCAATGTCATTCCTTTCTGACATTAGAACTGAATTCTTCAGGATCCTGGCATATATCAAAGATGAGCTAAGACATCCAGACTCATTAACTGGGTAATTACTAGATGTTTGTAGACAGCCATTGTTGGAATAGCTGGACCACAGCCTATACGCCATTCTAATAAATTCCATGTATATTCATTGTTTCAATTCTGTCACTCTAGAGAACTGAGTAATAGAGAAGGAAAGAGGAAGACAGAGCAGTGAAGATCTCACTCTGCAGAAAAGCTCCCCAGGGAGGCAGCCATCAGAAGGCCACCTGTGTTGTCGCTGTCTGGTCAGGTGTCACATATCTATCCCTCCTTCCTGGGAAATGAATATTCCCATAAGGATGAGAGCTCGGAGCACCCCATTCACATTGCTGTTTACTTCCATTGCAGATGCAAGTCCTGTACCAGAGGAGAGCTTGTTCCCACTTTCCCAGCCTCTGTCCCTACAATCAAGGCCAGTGAGCCTTTGTCCAGAAGGTTCTCTCCTCCCTGTCCTCCCAATTTTGAAGTCATTGGTTCAACACATTGGACTTTCCTGGTTTCCTTACTATGATCTTCTGTCCCTTCTCTGCAGGGAGTCAGCCTTTGCTCAAGACTCCCCAGGAGTAGAGTCACACAACACACACCTAGAGGCTTTTTCTCTTCATTGATTAGAATTGCCTTCATCAGATTGGCCTGTAGACACATTTGTGGTGCCTTTTCCTGACTAATGAATGTTGTGGGAAGGCCCAGCCTTCTGTTGGCAGTGTTGCCCCTAGATAGCTGAGATGGTCTTGGGTTGTATAAAAAAATAGCTGAGTAAGCCATGAATAACAAACCAGTAAGATTTATTAGTCTGTGTTCTCTGCTTCAGGTCCTGGATCGGGTTCTTGCTTTGACTTCTCTTGGTAGAAAGCAAAAGCAGCAGTGTAGTAGTGTAGGTAGAGGCAGATGGATATAGGCCAGCCCAGCCTGCTCTATAGAGCAAGTTGAAGACTAGCTGGGAAGTATACTAATCAATCTGAAATCTGCGCTGGTGGGTGTGTGTGTGTGTGTGTGTGTGTGTGTGTGTGTGTGTGTGTGTGTGTGTGTGTGTTTAAATAAAGTACTTGCCTGAGTTTAGATATGATGAGGCCTGAATAGCCCCAAAAATTACAGCATAGCTTTAGGGACAGTTTGAAAAGGCCATTACACCATCCTGTATATTTAGTAACATGCTTATTAGTATAAGTATCAGTGTCACACAGAGTGAAGCATAACCATTATCCTTGCTATAACTGTTATTGTAGAGTGGAGAGAGTCTCTGTTAATGTTTGGATGGTGTGGAATGACACTACCAGCTCATAGGTTGGAACGCTCTGCAGTAGGTGCTGTTTGGAAAGCTATAGAGATCTTGGGAGATGTGGTATAGCTATAAGAACAGGATCACCTTATAAGAGGAGGCGACTGCCAAAGCTGAGTGGCCAGCCACCTCCTGGAACCCTGCTATGGTCATCATTTGCTTTAACAACCTTGACTTACTCCCCATTGTCAATTATGGATGCCACCTCCTATTTCCTGGAAACATGAAAAGTATAAAACTCAGCTCTACACTATGTAAAAGTGTAGGTATCTGGGCTTTGTTGTGGCCCATTAGGAGAAAGATACTTCCCCCTAGTCCAAAGACTGTTCTCACTCTGGCTCTGCTGAGTCCTGTCATTAGTAGTGCTCAGAATGTTACATCCTATTCTCCCATCCTTTTAATAAAAGTGAATGCATCCTGGGCCTGTAGAAAATGCTAGATTATCACCCATGAGAGGTGGCTCAGCTGAAGCCATGCTATGAGAAGATGGGAGGAATAATTGTGTCCCTACTGGGAGTCATGCTTCCAAAAGACCCTCCTCAAAACTGATGCTTGCAGCTTTCCCCATGTAGCACCACAGAGCCTGCTCAGATTTTCAGTCTTCTCCCAGAAGAATATTCCCCCCTTCTAATTCTGGGGGTTTTTTTTGTAGCACCAGTCGCAGCTCTCTGAGATGTATTCCTGCACACTCTGGAACATTCTCCAAAGCCTCTCTACCCAGTTCCTCCACATGGCTGGCTTGCTAGACTCCACTGCTTCAGGGATGGCTTTCTCCCATCCTCTTCAACATCTTCTTGCTTGCTTCCACTTCTCTGTCTGTCTCTCACACTGAAATAAAGTCGTGTAGGAGCTTCTTTCAAGTCTTACTAAATTCTTTTATTCCTTAGACTAAAAGCCCAAGAAGAGAAACCCCAGTACTTCCAGAACCCCCTCATAGCACGAGCCTAAATAAAGCCCTTCCTCCCCTAAGGAGTTTACTGTCAGGGCATTGGTCTCAGTGAAATGAAAAGTGACAGATAGGGATAGACCCAAGTGTGAGACCAAAATGTGAAAAAAGCTGCTGAGGGTTGTGCCAGCTGTGATTGGTCCACTGATGCTCTGATCTCACAAGGAGTCATTGTGAGGAATGACAGCCAGCTGTCCCTATAGGGCACTGTCTGGAGCTGGTTTGGATCCTTCTTGCAGAGCCGTTTGGTGGTGATCTGTGGGACTTGGAGGTTGATGGTTGGTTGGACTTGGTTGGTGGTTGGTGGTTGGATTGGATTTGAATGTTGATGATTGCTTGGACTTCCACATCCACCATCTGCCACACTCTAACATAGTGCTTTCCTGCTGTTCGTTTGCACAGGCTCAGAGGTTTGGGTTTTTATTTATGTGTACTTATACATTTGGGTGTTTTGCTTTCAGCCTTTGTCTTATTTTATCTTTCTTCATGACTTAACAATCATACACATTCATTTTTGTTTGTTTATTTATTTTCTTGATTTTTTTTTTGGTTTTTAGACACTGGGTTTTCTCTCTAGCCCTGGCCATTCTGGAACTCACTCTGTAGACCAAGTTGGCATCCCATTTGGAGATTGGCCTGCCTCTGAGTCTTGAGTGCTGAGATTAAAGACCTGTGCCACCATTTTTCTTTCCCTAACTTATTTTCCTTTGTCATTCTAAAATTATGACTCACTTCTTTTCAATTTGACCTTCGTATGTACTAATTGCACAAAGGCACCTACCTCACTAACATTTTGCACACACACACTTTGATTGTGTAAGCCACATTCTGCTACTCCTAACCCATCACTCCTATTATCATCCAGATGCCTCACAGTGCCCCTTTCAGCCCATCTCCAAACCACCCAGATCCTGAAGAACATAATGGGGAAAACTTGTGATATTTGTCTGTGTTGGGCTAGGTTATTACATGCAACACAGTAGCCTTAAATTACCTCCATTTCCAGAAAATGACAAATTTTCAATCTTCTTCATAGGCACTGTGTGATTCTTGCCCCTAATCCTGTTTGTATACTTTCAGTTTTTCAGTTGGGGCATGTGACATCCCACCTATTCCTGGGTAAACTTATCTTGATGCTCAGCTGTGGCCTTTAACTCGGGGCCTTCCCCTCCTGATGGGTTCCTTATTCAAGAGAATCAATGTTTTGCCCTTTGAAATGGGAATCCTCCTTCTCCTGACTTTTTTGTTTTTCTCTTTCCTTTTCTTTCCTTGCTGCTCTGATCCTTCATTCTTTCCATCCGCTGTGTTTGTCCTTGTTGTGTTCTTGTTTTCCTGTGCCCATGAGGCATAGCCTGTTTCTTGGGGGTGTCTCTTATGGCTAATCTTAGAATTTGTAGTGATGAAAAGAGTTACTAGAAGGGATTTAATTTCTTTTCTCTGCCATCTTTATTTGTTGTTGCCACTGGTCACTTCTACTGGGAGAAGCAAGGCACAATGACGATGACAAGAAAGCTCACAACCAGTTCCTTTGAAGGACACACCCTGGCCAAGGATTATTATGTCATGGGCACCCTAGGTGAAGGATCCTTGGGAAAAGTCAAAGTGGCTCTCCACCTTGTGACCCAGACCCTGGTCGCCATCAAAATACTGAAAAAGGGCACGAGTACAGAACCCCTGATCAGCTGTGAGGTCAAGCTCCTGAAAACTATACAGCACCCTCACATAGTGCAGCTGCTGCAGGTCATCGAGACCAAGCAGAAAACATACCTGGTGATGGAATGCGCCTCCGGGGGACCCCTGCTGAAACGTGTCACTCAGTGTGGACATCTAGATGAGGAGGAGGCGCGTACTCTATTCCGGGAACTGGCTTCGGCCGTCAAATATATCCACAGTCACAACATTGCCCACAGAGACATCAAGCTTGAGAACATCCTACTGGATTCGGAGGGGCACATCAAACTCAGTGACTTTGGTCTGGGAAAAAGATTCGCCTCTGGGGAAAAGGTCAAGGGCTTCTGGGGCACAGCTGAATATTGTGCCCCTGAGGTGTTCGGTCCCACAGAATATGAAGGGCTTCCCACTGATATCTGGAGCCTTGGAGTGGTTCTCTACCATCTGGTGACCGGATCCCTCCCCTTCAGAGAGACCGAGCACGCTGATATAAAGTCACAGATTCTATCCAGAAACTGTTGGATACCGCCTCACCTCTCCCCAGAGCTTCAAGACATACTGAACCGATTAATGACAGTGGACCCCACACAGAGGCCCCTCATAGGGGAAGTCACGGCACACCCATGGCTGCGCCATGAGGAAGACTCATTGATTTCCTTGACAGAAATCCCAAGAGAACCAGACCCCAACCTTGCCTTCCAGATGTTTTCAATGGGATACAAAATTCAAGATATCAAAGATGCCTTGAATCAAAAAGAATTTACTCGTGCCATGGCAACCTATTTAATTCTTCAAAAGAAGCAAAGGCAGTGTAGAATTGACCACGAAGGAGAGCAGGATGGTACAATGGCACCTGAAAAACCTCCCAACCTTCCTCTGCCTCTAAGGAGTGGGTCCAGTGCCCCTAGCCTTCCTACCTCCACTTTGTCCTCTCTCCCTGAACCGCCCGAAGATGGGAGGAAAGGATGTAAGACACACAGCGAGCCTCACACCCTTTCCTCTCTCAAGACGACTCTTCGGGAAAAAAACTCCCCCCAGCGTGAACCTATGTCTCATCTCAAAATGGCGACATACATAGAGATTGAGAGTACCACAGAGTTCACATCTTCATCAACAATAACGTCCTCAATGTCCATGTCCTCCAAATTCTCAAACTATGATAGCACCCAGGATGTGAGCACTGACTCTAAGAGGATAGACACGGACACGAGCGCATCCTCCCAGGAGTTCACGTCCAGGAGCTCCTTTCCCAGTGAGCAAGCCCAGGGAGAGAGCTCAGACAGGGAATCTTTACAAGACAGCAGTGCATCATCCAGGGAAAGAGACCCTCAGAAGCACCTCCGAGGGCGGTGCCAGGGTGTGCCCAGAGTCCCACGGAGACAGCGGAGCGGGAAAAGCCTGAAGAAGAGGATTTCTCAAGCCTTACGAAGCTTGTGTTGCTGCCCCCAAAATGACAAAGAGACAACACTTGGGCAAGATCAAAATCATGGCAGCCAATGAGGAGGGTAATGGAGACAGAGATACAGGCTAAAAGAAGTAGGTGGGACAGCAGTGAGACACTTCTCCAGTCCATTCCTCTTCCCTTAACATAGTCTTAGCATACACATTTAGTGGGTTGGTAACACTGTGTCTGTCATCCCAGAGGGAAAATTCCATCCTACCCTCCCTCTTACTAGGAGTCCTCATAACTTGACCTACATGTAGACAGACAGCAGAGGACAGTAGCTTGAGGCTGGGCAAGCATGTGGGAGGAGGGTTGGTGAAGAGAGCAATGGGGCAGGCACTCAGGAGGAATCAGATTGAGGGCCCATTCCAGCACAGGGCCAGCACAGACAAGCAGAAGTCCTGTGTATTTCTACTAAGAGGCCCCTTTCTTGTGTCTATTTCAAGTGCTGTTGGAGGCACTGTGTTCCCTGGAGGCTGACACCAGAGAGTGGGGAGCAGTGTGCTGAGGATGCAGGGGGGTGCAGGAGAGAGCCAGGTAGGAAGTTGAGATGGCTGTGTGCCATCGGGAAGCTGTGTCCTTATCACAGGCTGAAACTAGTGGCAAAGCATTGTTTTTCCCTAAGGACTGAGGGAAAATTCTGGAAAGAAGGTTGATGGGGGAAGTCCTGTGTATATGTCAATAAAGCACTGTTGGCCAATAGGGAACCAAGATGGGTGGGACTAGGAGTCCAGGAGGACTCTGGGAAGGAGAAACACAGGAAGTCAAGAAGTAACGACATGGGCTAGGAAGCTCGGAAAGTTCTCCGGTAAGAGAAATACTTAGATTAACAGTTATGGGGTAATTACTTAAGTCAGAGCTAGCCAGGAAGAAACAAGCAAGGCCAATAGCTTCATAATTAATATAGCCTCCTGTGTGTTATTTGGGACTGATGCGGCTCTGGAATCAGGCTGGTGGTAAGGCTTCCCTTTACATAAGGTCTGAGCTAATGGTCCTTCTGCCTTTCCCCCATAGGGATCTCTGTGCTGGGCAGTGTTCCCAGAATAGTCCTGCCCCAGTGCATTGCTCTGAGCAGGACTCAGAAACCCTGGGAGGGGAGATCCACAGAGTGCTGGTGATTCCCAAGGAAATGGAGAAGAAACACCAGACTTCAGAGAACCGTCCATGCACAGTGAGAATGTCACCTACGCTACCTGTCTCCAGGTGTAGCCATGAGCCATGGAGACAGTGGTGCTGGAAACAGGACCCCAGAGTACCTGACCTAGTGGGTATGTCCAGGAGATACGTTGCCGACCAGATCAGAGCAAGCAACAGAAGACTGAAAATCAGCAAGGAGAACCCATCTGGAGTCCGAAAGTGAAGACAGAGTGGACAGGGACAGCTCAGTCCCCACAGCTCTGGTTCAGGCCTCAATCAACAGCATCCTGACTACTACACAGTCATGCTGAGAGAGATCCGGAGACTTCACAAATCACCCCAGCTCTAGTGTCTGGTTGTACACATTGTTTCAAACTTGAGTTGTCTGATCTGTACTCTTTATATCTGGCTGGAAATACTCTCCCTGTCTCTGTCTGTCTGTCTCTCTCTCCCCTCCTAATCTGCCTTGGGCTTAGTTGATGCTAGAGAAGTTTGCTTGAAACGGAGAGGATTCACATTCCAAACAAGGTAATTTCACATTTTGTGTGACTTCCCCTTCTGTAAATACCTAGCTGTCCCTCCAAATCAGCTTGCTCTTGACTTCACCCCCACCTGAAACATTAATCATCCTGCTCTATGCTTCCTAGGAGCTATGTGATGCCAGTATTATGCATCTTGTTCTCCATTTTGCCCCAGAGCATCCAGCCATGTGCAAGGTGAGTCTGACCTACTGCGTGTCCTTTGAGAAGACCCAAGGTGAGGTCTCAAGTGTTTGCCGCTGTAGTCCAGAGAAGGAGTCAGTAACAAGTATTGCAGGGGGGGCAGAGAAATGTTGATGGGAAAACCCATGAGATCCCATGATCTGACAGTGTGGGCTTTACTCTGGGAAGCCCACGGTGACTTGTAACATTCCCACCAAGCAGAAAGACCCAGAGACCCTCAAATGTAGTTATAGAGAAACTGGATTCCTCCACCTCCTGACCCCACTCTCTAGTGCAAACTATTTGGCTTTTTCTCAACAGTTTTACCACAAAGTGAACACCTGGCATGCACAGGTCCTTGCCATCTCTGCCTCTGCTGCTGCTGTTGCTGCTGCTACTGCTACTGCTGCTGCTGCTGCATTGTTATCTCCAATGCAGGCTGGGAAAGGCCAGATGCTTCTGATGCCAATATGGGAGCATTCCAAAGCCCCGTACTGTGAAAACCACAGAAAACCACCAGGAATGTCACTCAACATGGAACCAGGCCTGAGACCAGCCTCAAATGCAGTGGTCTGAAAAGGGGGCACCTTTCTGATCACAGACACCCTGCGTGGAAGAGGAGCACACAGGTGATGCCTCCTGGCTCAGGCCATCTGAAACACGTGGTCAGCTACTGGGCGATGCATCACTGAACTCTGTAGTTCTTACCAAACCCCTCCTTATTCCGGCCTCCCTGATGGAAGAGGCTCCTGCTGACTGACAGAGAAGTAGAGCTGGAGCCGGAGACTCACAAGTGGATGGACTGAGAAGAACAAAATAAGAAAACTGTGTTCTGATCCTGGGAGCACCCAGCACCTTACCCCGAACCCTTGTCATGGGAGAGCA
Source organism: Mesocricetus auratus (assembly GCF_017639785.1). NCBI lineage: Eukaryota > Metazoa > Chordata > Mammalia > Rodentia > Cricetidae > Mesocricetus > Mesocricetus auratus. Next base: position 115,861,217 of record NW_024429189.1, read on the forward strand.
CTGTCTGAGGTGGCTTGGAGAACTTCCTCACTGAGGGTAATTCCTGTCCTGGCAGGAGGAGGAAGGTGCTTCTCAAGCCCCCTCCATCAACCACCTCTATTGCTGTGTACATGGGGCATGGGGACTCAGCTGGTCTTACTGTCCCTTTGGTCATCTAGGCACGGACACCACTTTCCCAGAAAGAAAACTCAGAAAGACTGCCAGCGGCAAGAGCCAGACATACAGAACACTTTGTGGGCTCTATCTGTTTGCACCACCTACAGCAGCGACGTCAACCATTACCTGCAGAACTGGACCATTTTGAGAGGACCCAGATTTTGAAAGCCGAGTTACTGATTTTGTGCATTGTGTGTCTGGATGAAGATCAGTCAGTCAGGATGTGCAGGGAGACCTGGGTACCACGTTGTGTCTACAGAAGTCTTACCAAGAGTGTCACACACAGGAACCCAGGAAAAGCATCTGTATCTGGATACAAAGATTATTTTCCTTTGGAAGTAAATCTTATTGTATATTTAAGCCCTAAGTGCCACCACTTCATGATACATGATGTCATCATACAATTTCTCCCAGGTGATGAGAACCACTGTGAGTCACATTAATCCACCACAGTCACTGTGTACAGTAGATCTCTGACTTCTCACTACAAACTGATTCATTTCCATCCTAGACCAACATCTTCCTATTATTTTAGAATCTTGCTGTGGGTTCCTCTGTGCAATATTTTCCTCCTCTTGTGGTTTCCTTTGCTCAGCGTATCGCCCTCCCATTTGACCCATATTGACATAAATGGCAGGGACTTTCCTCTTTCTCTGAGGCAGGTTGCTGTTGTGTGGAGCAGGCTGGCCAGTAACTCACCATCCCTCTCAGGATCCTGGGTTCTGTGGTGACAGGCTTTCTCCTTTTGCATTTTTAGGCCTAATCCCTTTCCTCTTCCTAGATGTGGGTGTCTTGGCCAGGCACACAATGGATTCTAACCCATATCACACATAAGTTAACTCACAAACATTCACTGTGACTGGATTTTTCCAATACTTTTGAAGTTTTTTTCTGTTTTTATATTTTATTTAAATTAGAAACAAGCTTGCTTGACATGTCAATCCCAGCTCTCTCACACTACCCTCCTCCCCCACTCTCCACCTCCAGCCTCATTCCCCCTCAACTCCCCAGGGAGAGTGAGGCCTTCCATGGGGAATCTTCAAAATCTGTCATATTATCCCAGGCAGGGCCTAGGCACTCCCCTATGTGTCTAGCCTGAGACAGCAACCCTCTATGTGGAATGGGCTCCCAAAGTCCATTTATAGGCCAGGGCTAAATACTGGTCTACTATCCAAGGCCCCATAGATTGTCGAGACCTCCTCACTGACACCCACGTTCAGGAGGTCTGGATCAGTCCTGTGCTGGCCTCTCAGTCACCAGTCTGGGGTCCAAGGGCTCCCACTTGCTCAGGTCAGCTGCCTCTGTGGGTTTCACCAGCCAGGTCTTGACTCCTTTGTTCATCACTCCTCCCTCTCTGCAACTGGATTCCAGCATTTCAGTTCAGTGTTTAGCTGAGGGTGTCTGCCTCTGCTTCCATCAGTCACTGGATGAAGGCTCTAGGATGGCATATAAGGTAGTCATCAATCTCTATCAGGGAAGGGCATTTAAGGTAGCCTCTCCACTATTATTTGGATTGCCAGTTGGTGTCATCCTTGTAGATCTCTGAAAATCTCCCTAGTGCCAGCTCTCTTCTAAAACCTGTAGTGGCTCCCTGACTCAACCTTCCTGCTCCCCCATGCTCTCCTCTCCTCTTCTCCCCCTCTTTCTCCAAACTTCCTCTCCCCTCCTCTCACCCCATGTTCCCAATCTCCTCAGTAGACCACATACCATTCAACTTCTCTGGGGTACCATGCATATCTCTCTTATGGTGTTTCCCAGACTCTCTGGTAGTGGAGTTGTAGGTTGGCAATCCCCTGCTCCATGTTTAAAATCCATATATGAGTGAGTACATACAATGTTTGTCTTTTTGTGACTGGATTACCTCACTCAGGATGGTTTCTTCTAGTGCCATCCATTTGCCTGTGAGTTTCAAGATTCCATTGTTTTTATTTCCACTGAGTAGTACTCCATTGTGTAAATGTACCACATTTTCTCCATCCACTCTTCAGTTGAGAGGCATCTGGGTTGCTTACAGGTTCTGGCTATTACAAATAATGCTGCTATGAACATAGTTGAACAGATGTCCTTAGCTGGATCTTGTAGTAGGATGAATTCCAATTTCCTGAGGAATCTCCATATTGATTTCCAAAGTGCCTGTACCAGTTGGCACTACCACCAAGAGTAGAGGAGTGTTCCCCTTTCTCCACATCCTCTCCAGTATAAACTGTCATTGGTGTTTTTGATTTTGGCCATTTTGACAGGAGTAAGATGGTATCTCACAGTTGTTTTGGTTTACATTTCCCTGAGGGCTAAGGATGTTGAGCACTTTAAGTGTCTCCCAACCATTTTAGCCTCCTCTATTGAGAATTCTCTATTTAGTCCTGTACCCCATTTTTTGATTGGATCCTTTGGTGTTTTGGAGACTTGCTTCTTGAATTCTTTGTAAATTTTGGAGATCAGCCCTCTGTCAGTTGTGGGGTTGATGAATATCTTTTCTCATTCTGTAGGCTGCCATTTTGTTATGTTGACTGTGTTCTTTGTCTTACAGAAGCTTCTCAGTCTCAGGAGGTCTCATTTATTAATTGTCAATCATAGTGTCTGTGCTACTGGTGTTATGTTCAGGAAGCAGTCTCTAGTACCAATTCATAAAAGGGTACTTCCCACTTTCTCTTCTAAGAGGTTTAGTGTGGCTGGATTTATGTAGACATCTTTGATCCATTAGGACTTAAGTTTTGTGCATGGCAATAGACATGGATCTATCTACAGTCTTCTACATTTCAGCCTCCAGTTGTGCCAGCACCATTTGTTGAAGATGCTTTCTTTTTTCCACTGTATAGCTTTAGCTTCTTTGTCAAAGATCAGGTGTTCATAGGTGTGTGGGTTAATATTAGGGTCTTCAATTTGATTCCAGTGGTCTACCTGTCTATTTTTGTGCCAATACCAAGCTGTTTTCTATAGCTCTATAGTAGAGCTTGAAGTCAGGGATGGTGATGCCTCCTGAAGTTCCTTTATTCGACAGGGATGTTTGGGCTATCCTGGGTCTTTTGTTTTTCCATATAAAGTTGAGAGTTGTTCCTTCAAGGTCTGTGAAGAATTGTGGTGGGATTATGATAGGGATTGCATTGAATCTGTAGATTGCTTTTGGCAAGATTTCCATTTTTACTATGTTGATCCTACCTATCCAGAGTATGGGAGATCTTTCCATTTTCTGGTATCTTCTTTAATTTCTTTCTTTAAAGACTCTAAGTTCTTTTTTTTGTTGTTTGTTTGTTTTGTTTTTCGAGACAGAGTTTCTCTGTATTGTTTTGGAGGCTGTCCTGGAACTCGCTCTGTAAACCAGGCTGGCCTCAAACTCACAGAGATCCACCTGCCTCTGCCTCCCGAGTGCCGGGATTAAAGGTGTGTGCCACCAACGCCAGGTGACTCTAAGTTCTTGAGATCTGGATCCCAGCCCGATGGGATTCAGCCCACCCAGAGACTGCCAGCTTCCAAGTCCCAGTCTCCACCCACGGGACAGGTGAGGTAAGTGTGGGTCTGTCTCCAGCTTGCTTTCCGGTGGCCTGAGCAGAACCACCTGAGACCTGAGGACTGTGCACAGCAGATCCAGATCCTAGCCCAATGGGATTCAGCCTGCCCAGAGACTGCCAGCTTCCAAGTCCCAGTCTCCACCCACTGGACAGGACAGGCGAGCGTTCGGCCCACCCAGAGTTTGCTAAGGTCCCAATACTAGGATGGTCTCCATCCACGCAAGAGAAAAGAACCAGGGTATTGGACCTGCTCCCACCCACTGGAAAGGAGTCACATACCCTCCAGGGGAGGAAGAGACTCCTTCTGCACCCACAGGAAGAAATTATGGGAAGGAGACGATACAAAAACACACCCACCAAAAGAAAAACCAATATGATACCACCAGAAACTAGAGAATCTACACTCACAAGACCTGAACAGTCCATTGAGGAAGAAACAGATGAGAAAGACCTTAAAAGCAAATTCATGAAAATGATAGAGGCCCTCAATAAAGACATGAGAAAATCACTTAAAGACATGGAAGAAAAGCAAACCAAAAATTACAAGAAATGCAGGAAAAAATCCAAAAATGCAAGAAATAGAAGAAAAGACAAACCAAAAACCTCAACAAATGCAAGAAAGAGAGGAAAAGACAAAGCAAAAAATTGCAAGAAAAAATTCAAAAAGTACAAGGGTTGAAAGCTGAAATAGAGACAATAAAAAAACCACTGTCTGAAGGAATGCTGGAAATAGAAAAGCTGGGCAAAAGGTCAGGTACTACAGATACAAGCATAACCAACAGAATACAAGAGATGGAAGACAGAATCTCAGGTGTTAAAGATACACTAAGGGAAATAGATTCATTGACCAAAGAAAATCTTTAGTCCAACAAATCCCTAACACAAAATATCCAGAAAATATGGAACACCATGAAAAGACCAAACCTAAGAATAATAGGTATAGAAAAAGGTAAAGAAATCCACCTCAAAGGGGCAGAAAACATATTTAACAAAATCATAGAAGAAAACTTTCCCAACTTAAAGAAACACATGCCAATGAAAGTACAAGAAGCCTACAGAACACCAAATAGAGTGGACCATAAAAGGAAATCCCCTAGCCACATCATAATAAAAACCCTGAACATACAGAATAAAGAAAGAATATTAAGAGCAGCAAAAGAAAAAGGTCAAGTAACATACAAAGGCAAACCTATCAGAATCACTCCTGACTTCTCCATGGAAACTATGAAAGCCAGAAGGTCCTGGATAGACATTCTACCAAACTAAGAGACCACGGATGCCAGCCCAGACTGCTATACCCAGCAAAGATTTCAATCACTATGGATGGAGAAAACAAGATATTCCATGACAAAACCAGATTTAAACAGTACATATCCACTAACCCTGCCCTAAGAAAATTCTGGAAGGAAAGCCCCAACCCAGGGGAGTTAACTATAACCAGAAAAACATAGGCAATAGATAATCCTATCTTGCCAACAGCCAAAAGAAAAAAGGCGTGGAATTCCACATATAATTCCACCACCCTCAACTATTTCAAAACGAACAAGAATGAGCAATCAATGGTCATTAATATCCCTCAATATTAATGGTCTTAACTAGCGCATAAAGAGACACAGGCTAACAGAATGGATTCAAAGACAGAACCCATCCTGCTGCTGCATACAAGAAACACAGCTCAGCCTCAAAGACAGACATTACCTCAGAGTTAAGGGTTGGGAAAAGATTTTCCAATCAAATGGACCCAAGAAACAAGCAAGGGTGACAATCCTAATATCTAACAAGTTAGATTTCAAAATAAAACCAATAAAAAGAGATGAAAAGAGGTCATTACATACTCATCACAGGAGAAATCCACCAAGATAAAGTTTCAATTTTGAACATCTATGCCCCAAATACAAAGGCACCCACATTCATAAAAGAAACATTATTAAAATTCAAATCACATATAAAGCCCCACACACTTATAGTGGGAGACTTCAACACCCCACTCTCACCTCTAGACAGGACTAGATTGCACTGTGAAACCTGAGACTATGTTAATAAAATCAACCTAGGATCAGGGGGCATAGCCAGCAACTAGTTGACAGGAATTACCCATAGAGAGTACAGAGGAGGCAGGAAGACAGGTAGAGAGGAACTTGAGTTTGGCAGTCTTTTTGGTTTGGGATGGCTAGAGAAACATTCTCCTGCTGGGCCTCTGGCCAAAAAGGAATGTCATCTGGTTGCTTCTGGGTCTCTCTGAGCTAGCTGGTTTTCACCCCAACATTTGACTCCAAAGTCTTTGTTGGTAAATAAAATGATAGAGACTTAGGTAAAAATTACATTTTGCGGCAGCAGCAGAACCAGTGCCAGTGGGACCAGAAGTCCCACCAAGGTGCAGCCTGACTTGTGGGCCAAGGGACCATTGATGGTAGTTAAAATAATAAATTCAGGTGCAGTGACTAAACCATTGGGGAAAATGGGATTCCACAGATGCATAAGATATTTGCACATCAGCCAAGCATTGGTGGCTTAGGCCTTTAATCCCAGCACTCGAGAGGTAGAGACAGATGGATCTCTGTGAGTTTTAGGCCAGCCTGGTTCAGGACAGGACAGGCTCCAAAGCTACACAGAGAAATGAAACTGTCTTGAAAAAACAAAACAAAACAAAATATTTGCCCATCAGATGACCCAAAAGCATGAGGTTCAGCAACTAAATGCAAAGAAGGTAATAAGCCACTCAATTACTTCATGGATTTTCTTTTTTATACTCAGGTTAGTTGGCTCTGAGGATTCCCTTGTAATGACCTTGACCCACCTGGGAGGGGATATAAAACAAATGAATAAATTTAATTAACAAAAAAATGAAAAAGGCAGAGATAGTACCACCAATAATATTGTGACAATTTATTCCAATCTTGCTGTCCTTTGCAGCAAAGCAAAACATAATGCTACTTGTGTTACTACATACACAGAAAAACATCATTTTTTTTCCTTTTCACTATTGTCATTTCCATGAGATTAACATTTTCTTGGTACTAAATTCTGTTTTGAACTTATAACCTGAGTCCTCATAGGGGGGACAGACTCTTTATGATGAGTCAGTGGCCAGGCTAGCCAGTTGGTTGCACAAGAGACTGAAATAGATGTGTGAGCTTTTCCAGTGCCGCCATGTTTCTCTTTTTGTGACTGGGTTACCTCACTCAGGATGGTTTCTTCTAGTGCCATCCATTTGCCTGCAATTTCAGGATTCCATTGTTTTTTCTGCTGAATAGTACTCCATTGTGTAAATGTACCACATTTTCTCTATCCACTCTTTGGTTGAGGGGCATCTAGGTTGCTTCCAGGTTCTGGCTATTACAAATAATGCCGCTATGAACATAGTGGAACAGACATCCTTGTTGTATGAATGGGCATCTTTTGGATATAGGCCTAAGAGTGGAGTTTCTGGGTCTTGTGGTAGGTTTATTCCCATTTTTTCTGAGGAATCTCCATACTGATTTCCAAAGTGGCTGTACAAGTTGGAGGAGTGTTCCCCTTTCACTACAACCTCTCCAGCATAAATTGTTGTTGGTGTTTTTGATTTTAGCCATTCTGACAGGAGTAAGATGGTATCTCACAGTTGTTTTGATTTGCATTTCCTGGATGGCTAAGGATATTGAGCACTTTCTCAAGTGCCTCTCAGCCATTTTAGAATCCTCTATTGAAAATTCTCTTTTTAGTTCTATAGCCCACTTTTTAATTGGATCCTTTGGTGTTTGGGAGACTTGATTCTTTCATTCTTTGTAAATTTTGGAGATCACTCCTCTGTCAGATGCAGAGTGAGTGAATATTTTCCCCATTCTGTGGGCTGTCTTTTTGTCTTCCTGACTGTGTCCTTTGCCTTACAGAAGCTTCTCAGTTTCAGGAGGTCCCATTTATTAATTGTTGATCTCACTGTCTGTGCTACTGGTGTTATGTTCAGGAAGCAGTCCCTAGTACCAATTCGTTCAAGGGTACCACCTACTTTCTCTTCTAAGAGATTCAGTGTGGCTGGATTTATGTTGAGGTCTTTGATCTATTTGTACTTAAGTTTTGTGCATGGCAATAGACATGGATCAATCGCATTCTTCTACATGCCAGCATCCAGTTATGCCAGCACCATTTGTTAAAGATGCTTTCTTTTTTCCATTGTATATTTTTAACTTCTTTGTCGAAGATCAAATGTTCATACATGTATGGGTTAATATCAGGATGTTCAATTGGATTCCATTGGTCTACCTGTCTATTTTTGTGCTAATACCAAACTGTTTTCAGGACTACAGCTCTATAATAGAGCTTGAAGTAAGAGATAGGGATGCCTCCAGATGTTGCTTTGTTGAGTAAGGTTGTTTTGCCTATCCTGTGTCTTTTGTTTTTCCATACAAAATTGATTATTGTTCTTTCAAGGTCTGTGAAGAATTGTGCTGGTATTTTAATGGGGATTACATTGAATCTGTAGATTGCTTTTGGCAGGATTGCCATTTTTACTACATTGATACTACCTATCTAAGAGTATGGGAGATCTTTCCATTTGCTGAGGGCTTCTTTAATTTCTTTCTTTAAAGACTCAAAGTTCTTGCAATACAGGTCTTTCATTTGTTTGGTTAGCGTTACCCCAAGGTATTTTATGTTGTTTGTGGCAATTGTAAAGGGTGATGTTTCTCTGATTTCTTTCTCAGCCCTTTTATCGTCTACATATAGTAGGACTACTGATTTTCTTGAGTTGATCTTGTATCCTGCCACTTTGCTGAAAGTATTTATCAGCTGTAGGAGTTCCCTAGAAGAGTTTTTGGATGACTTATGTAAAGTATTATATCATCTGCAAATAGTGAATGTTTGATCTCTTCCTTTCTAATTTGTATCTCCATGATCTCCTTTTGTTGTCATATGGCTCTGGCTAAAACTTCAAGTACGATATTGAAAAGGTATGGAGTGGACAGCCTTGTCTTGTTCCTGATTTTAGTGGTATCATAAAATCATTGAATTTCTGTCCATTTAGCTTGATGTTGGCTGTTGGTTTGCTGTATATAGCTTTTATTATGTTTAGGCATATTCCTGTTAATCCCAGATCTCTCCAAGACTTTTATCAAGAATGGGTGTTGGATTTTGTCAAAGGCTTTTTCAGCATCTAGTGAGACGATCATGTGATTTTTGTTTCTCAGCTTGTTTATATGGTGGATTACATTGATGGATTTTTGTATGTTGAACCATCCCTGCATCCCTGGGATGAAACCTACTTGATCGTGGTGGTGAATGATTGTTTTGATGTGTTCTTGGATGCAATTTACGAGTATTTTTGCATCAATGTTCATGAGTGAAATTGGTCTGGAGTTCTCTTTCTTAGTTTTCACTTTGTGTGTCTTCAGTATCAAGGTTATTGAAGCCTCATAGAGTTTGGCAAAGACCCTTCTGCTTCTATTGCATTGAATACTTTGAGAAGAATTGGTATAAGCAGTTTTTTGAATTTCTGGTAGAATTCTGCATTAAGGCCATCTGAACTTGGGCTTTTTTTTTGGTTGGGAGACTTTTGATGACTACTTCTATTTCCATAGGAGTTATATGTCTTTTTAAATTCCTTATCTGTTCTTGATTTAATTTTAGCAAGTGATAGCTATCCAGAAAATTGTCCATTTCCTTTAAATTTTCAAATGTTGTGGAGTACAGGTTTTCAAAGTATTACCTGATGATTCTCTGGATTTCCTCAAAGTCCATTATTATATCCCCTTTTCATTTCTGATTTTGTTAATTTGCATGTTCACACTCTGCTGTTTGGATAAAGGTTTGTCTATCTTGTTGATTTTCTCAAAGAACCATCTCTTCATTGAATTAATTCTTGGTATTGTATTCCTAGTTTCTACTTTATTGATTTCAGTCCTCAGTTTATTTCCTGCCATCTACTCCTCCTGGGTGAGTTTGCTTCTTTGTGTCTAGAGCTTTCAGTTGTGCTGTTAATTCTCTAGTATAACTAGTCTCTAGTTTCTTCACATGGGCACTTAGTGCTATGAACTTCCCTTGTAGCACTGCTTTCAAAGTGTCCCGTAGGTTTGTATATATTATGTCTTCATTCTCATTGAATTCTAGGAAGTCTTTAATTTCTTTTTTATTTCTTCTTTGATACAGGAATGGTGTGATTGTGCATTATTCAATTTCCATGAGTTTGTAGGGTTTCTGCAATTTGTGTTGTTGTTGAATTCTAATTTTAATGCATGGTGGTCTGATAAGATGCATGAAGTTATTCCAATTTTTGTACCTGTTGAGTTATAATATGTTGCCAAGTATGTGTTGTATTTATATCTATTAAACCCAATTGGGTCATAACTTCTATTAGCTCCTTTGCTTCTTTGTTAAGTATCTGTTGGTATTCCTGTCTACTGGTGAGAGTGAGGTGTTGAAGTCTCCCACTATAAGTATGTGGGGCTTATAGTGATTTGAGTTTTAGTAATGTTTCTTTTACAAATGTGGATGTCTTTGTATTTAGGACATAGATGTTCAGAACTGAAATTTCATCTTGGAGCATTTCTCCTGTGATGAGCATGAAGTGCCCTATCTCTTTTGATTGATTTTATTTTGAAATCTAATTTGTTAGATATTAGGATTGCTACCCCTGCTTGTTTATTGGGTCCATTTAATTGGAAAATCTTTTTCCAACCCTTAACTCTGAGGTAATGTCTGTCTTTGAGGGTGAGGTGTGTTTCTTATATGCAGCAGAAGGATAGGTTCTGTCTTCAAATCCATTCTGTTAGCCTGTGTCTCGTTATGGGCTAGTTAAGACCATTAATATTGGAGGATATTAGTGACCATTTATTGCTCATTCTTCTTTGATTTGGAATTGTTGGTGGTGGTGGAATTATATGTGGAATTCCACGCCTTTTTTCTTTTGGCTGTTGGTAAGGTGGGATTATCTATTGCCTATGTTTTTTCTGGTTGTAGTTAACTTTCTTGGGTTGGAGTTTTCCTTCCAGAACTTTCTGTAGGGCTGGGTTAGTGGATATGTATTGTTGAAATCTAGTTTTGTCATGGAATATCTTGTTTTCTCCATCTATAGTGATTGAGAGCTTTGCTGAGTATAGTAGTCTGGGATGGTGTACATGGTCTCTTAGTGTATCTATCCAGGACCTTCTGGCTTTCAGAGTTTCCATGGGAAGTCAGGTGTAATTCTGATAGGTTTGCCTTTATATATTACTTGGCCTTTTTCCTTAGCTGCTCTTAATATTCTTCCTTTATTCTGTATGTTTGGGGTTTTGATTATTATGTGGCGATGGGACTTTTTGTGGTCCACTCTATTTGGTATTCTGTAAGCTTCTTGTAGTTTCATTGGCATGTCTTTCTTTAGAAAAAAATTCTTCTAAGTACTAATATTGGATCAGCAGATTCACATCTGTACTATCCAAGGAGCTCTGGAGCCACAATAAGGTGTATTACCACAAGAGACCTTCCAATTTTCTCCAAAGTCAGTCTGTTGCTCTAGTCAAAGACAGTTTTACTTTCACAGCTGTCATTATGTTTTCCAGTGTGAAGTCTCCATGAGCAATGTTCATTGTATGCAAAAGTTTTGGCAAGAATTATTTCCTTGAAGAGTATATGAACCTCTCCTGCTGCAGATACTCAAACTTCATGACTTCTCATCAACTCTTCTTAAGTGCTATACTCCATGATTACATATATGTCATGGTAGGTGGCAATTACCTGGAAGGATTGTATTTTATTTGTGTCTTCCCATGGCTTCATGATCCCAGAAAACATTGTTTTCTGGCTGAAAGTCTTGGGGTCCCTGTCTAAGTGAAAGTATCTCACCTATTTTGGGCCCTTCTTGTCTAAGATTCAGAGATAGTGATTTCATCTTCCGTGTTGTCAGATGGTTGGTCAATGAAGGTGGTTTTCATCACCTCTCAGAATTTTCACTGCTGCTTGGGATTCTGAGAGTAGGTAGCAGGCTTGTTGCTATGTGGACTTGAACAAATAGCCTCCACCAACCAACAGTCATGATGAAAATTTTATTTGTTCAAGGGTTTCTTTATTGCAGGGATTAGCTTTGAGCTCTCTCTTCATTATCATTCCTCTTCTGTTGGAAATTATCTGTAAGTTCATTAATTAGAGATAGTAGATATTTTTAAAACAATTGGAGGAGAGCTCATAGGCATAAATTCCTACAGTTAAAACAGAGGAATCTACAATCTGATTTCCATAGTGGCTATATTAATTTGACATTCCCCACAATAATTAAGGGTTCCTGTCTCCCCATGTCCTCTCCAACATTGGTTATCAGACTTCTTTATGATTGGCATTCTGACTGGGGTGAGGTGGCATCTCAAAGTAGTTTTAATTTGCAGTATCCTGAAGTCTAGGGTTTTAGAATACTCTTTAAAATAGTAAGTAGCCATTTGTGTTTCTTTTTTTTAAGCTCTCTATTCAAGTCATTATCCCACTTGTTGACTGGCAGTTTTCTTGTCTTGGTATTCAATTGCTGCAAATTTTCATGAATTTCAGTCATTAATTCCTTGTCTGAAGTTTTAGGTGGCATAGATTTTCTCCCACACTATGTGCTGTCTGTTTGCTCTGCTAATAGTTTCCTTTGCTGTGCAGAGATTTTAATCTTCATGCCATGTCATCTGCTGAATTTAGGAGCTAGTTCCTGTATTGGTGTTCCATTTTTTAAAAAGCTATTCTCTACCCCAGTGTCTTCAAGAGTATACCTTTTGCTTCCTTTTCAGTGTCTCAACATTTCAGGTTTGAATTAAGGTCTTTGATCAATTTAGACTTAATTTTGTAAAAGACGTGAATCTAATTTCATCTTTCCGCATGTAGAATGGTGTTGTTGTGGAACTATTAGTCTTTCTTCCAAAGTTTGGTTTTCCCTCCTTTGTAGCAGATTAATGGCTAAGGTGTGTGTGGCAAGAAGATTGATGGCTGTTGTAGGTTTGCTCTCTATACTGTTTCTATTCTTATAAGCACAAATTAAAGAACAAGGAAAGCTGGTCCTGACTGGGACAGGAGGCAAAGGTGGCAGTTCTAAGGCATGGGCTTCACATACACTGATGTCCTGCATAACAGGAGGAGAACAGCACTATGGATGTGGTAATTTTCAGGAGACAATTCATAAAAGTTAAGAGAAATTTTAAATGGAACCTATTATCTCTTCATGCTATCCTTTCTCCTCTACCCATTGAGATCCTGATTTCTGCTGTGAACATTGTGTGCATTCATTACTGGTGACAAGGAGGCAACACAACTATCAACTCTGTGTACCTGTGGAAATTGAGAAAGATACCCATAGGGACAAGCCCAAGGGGATTCTGATGGAATGCAGTGAAAGGATGATCTGGTCCACAACACATCACTGGAGGTGATGTTGTTCATTGTCCACCCTCATATGCTGCTCATCTCATGGTGTGGGTGTTAGGGTGGGTCCTCTTCTCCCCATAGCAATGATATTTCATGACATTGTGAGTCACCTTGCTTTTAACTGGAAAGAAAAAGGGCGATGGTGATAAGGGCAAGAGGAATATATTCTGCTTTCTGCCTAGGACTTGAACCTGGGAAAAGCACTCAGGTTCAAAAGTCACGGTTTGGAGTGCCTTATGTAGCCTCAGATGGGACAAGGGGAAGCCCCTGAAATAGGCTTCTTCTAAATAACTTCTCTAATAGTTTTCTCTAATGACACTTTCTGCCCTTGATTTCCAGAAGTGGAAGCATCATTCACTATTATGATCCTGATGGAGCCATGGGAGGATGTGCAGGGGTCACTATACCACCCTGATGTCCAAGCTTAATGCAGCTGTCAAAAATGTACCATCAATTGTAGGACCACTGCTGCAGTATTTAATAGATTGCTATCATATTGCTGTATTTTCTCCCCTCCCATGATTATTTTATTTCATGTGGGGTGGAAACCATGAAAAATATGGACAACATTATATAGGGTCCAGTTCATTTGTGATTTCTTCTGAACAGAATAGTGATCAAAATAAAATTTTAAGAGTCCACTAACATGGCTCAGCCATGGAAGCCCCATTACAGGGATTTTTGGACCTCTCAGCAGGGTTGTTTATACACAATTGTTAAGGGTATCCTTGAAGTTCTGAACAAAGTTGAAAAGGTATGGAATAGTTCCCTGATATGAAGTGCCTTTTTATCTCTAAGTAAGCTGTCCCTTTGAAATGGAGTCACTTGATTATGACTGAGTACAGCAGTCTTCCTAGGTTCTAGATGCCTACAGCAGCCTGTGGTATTATTAGTGCCTAAAGAGCTGCGGGGAAGTCAAGATGTAATGCCATGGGGTAGGAAGCCCGGAAACCTCTCCGGTAAGAGAAATACTTAGATTAGCAATTATGGGATAAATAATTAAGTCAGAGCTAGCCAGTAAGAAACAAGAAAGGCCAACAGCTTCATAATTAAAAAAAGAGCTGTGGGATACAATATAGTTCAGTAACAGTGAAGACCTTCTACTTTTTCCTAGTGTTCTGTAAGATCCCATATCAAAATCTGTTTGATGTTCTCTCTCACATCTATCTATAATGTCTTCTGGTGTGAAGACTCCATGGACAGTGCTCTGGTTGTGGGTGTAATTTATGGCAAGAGTTAACTGGTCCTGCTGCAGATACTCAAATTCTGTGACACTGCTCATTGCCTCTTCCTTAGTGGGTTACTCCATGAGGACATCAATGTCAATTGCCTGGAAGGAGTACATAATATTTGAGTGTTCTAACAATTTCATGATCCCAGCTCAGACATAATAAGGGAGTTGGTCACCATATTCTCAGAAGTTCCACTGCCCCTTGGAACTCCGTGAGGAGTAGCACGCTTGTAACTCCCTTGACTTCACCCAAAGAAAATTCACGATAATCTTATAATTTGCTCAAGGGTCTCTGCATTGAAGGTATTAACTTTGAGATATCTCTTCGTTATCAGTTCCTCATTTGGGCGAGAAATGATCAATAAATTCACAAGATAATGGCAATAGGTAGACACTTGTGAATCAATTTCAGAAGAGCTTATAGATATGTATTTCTACATTAATCAATCTCCCATTTGATTTCTAGAAAGGCTGCATTCGTTAGCACACCCATACTCAGTAAATAAGGGCTTCAGTCTCTCCACATTCTCTCCAGCATTTCACTTGTTATTAGGCTTCTTGATGGTTGCTCTTCCATCTGGGGTGATGTGGCATCTCAAAGCAATTTTCATTTGCATTTCCCTGAAGTCTAGGGATATTGAACAACTTTTCAAATAGTAAGTAGCCATTTTCTTTTTTCTTTCTTTCTCTTTCTTCCTTCCTTCTTTTCTTTCTTTCTTGCTTGCCTGCTCGCTTGCTTCCATTTCTCCTAAGCTGTCTGTTCAAGTCATCATTATACCACTTGATAATTGGCAGGGCTTTTTTTGTCGTGGTATTTGTTACAATTTTCATGACTTTCTGATAGTAGCTCCTTGTCTATAGCATAGGTGGTAAAGATTTTCTCTCCTATGCTATGCTGTCTGTTTGTTCTGCTGATAGTTTCCTTTGTTGTGAAGAAAATTTAAACTTCATGTCATACATATGCTGATATTTGGGGCTACTTCCTATGTTATTGGTATTCTATTTAAAAAGTCATTGCCTGCTCCAGTGTCTTGAAGAGTATACCTTTTGCTTCCTTCTCAATGGCTCAGCATTTCAGGTTTGACTTAAGGTCCTTGATTCATTTAGATGTGATTTTGTGTACAGTGAAAGTTATAAATCTAACTTCATCCTTTTGCATGTAGAATGGAGTTGTGCCAGAACTGTTAGCCTTTGTTCCAATGTATGCTTTTGCCTCCTTTATCACAAAGTACGTGGGCAATCTTTTGCTCTTTGGTTTCAGGATCCTCTCTCCTATTCTATTGATCTACTTGCCTAGTTTTATGCCAGCATCAGGCTGTATTTACCATTACATCTGTCATATAATTTGAGATTGGGTATTGCGATACTTCCAATGACGTTCTTACTACTTGGGATTGCTTAGACTATATGTGGTCTTTTGTAGATTCATATGAATTCTTGGGTTTATTTTTGGGGAAGAATGTGTGAAAAATAAATTCCACTCCTGGGAATATATCCAAGGAACTCCATAACCTACCAGAGGTGTTTACACTCCCATATTTATTATTCCTTGATACAATACGTCAAGAAAATTGAATCAACCTAGTTGTCTGTCATATTTAAATACATAGTATCTGTCTCATGTGTGAAATTAGATACTAGTCAGCTCTAAAGAAAAATAAAATCACAAAGTTTACAGAAAAACTAATGTACTTAGGATGCATAATATTAAGAGAAGTCACACAATCTCAGAAAGGCTAATCCTGCATATTCTTACTCAGATATGGATCCTAGCTGTGTGTGATGTATATATGTATACATACACATAAGCAAACATATCAATGGGTAGAATCTAACATGTTGATAGGATAACAAGAAAGGGCAAATGTTACATGATAAGAAAGGTCTGAATGAGATAACAAGCATTTAAATCATGAAAGATGTTATAAAGCTAACTTTTGGGGGGGTTGAGACGGGGTTTCTCTGTTCTGTATTGTTTTGGAGCCTGTCCTGGAACTCGCTCTGTAAAAGCTAACCATTTTTATTGTTTTAACTGCACCAAGGATTGTGTGTGTGTGTGTGTGTGTGTGTGTGTGTGTGTGTGTGTGTGTGTGTGTGTATGTTTGTGTTAGGTATCTTAGTTTGGGTTTTTTTATTGCTTGGAAGAGGCACCATGACCACAACAACTCTTATAAAGAAAACATTTATCTGAGGGTGGCTCACTTACAGTTTCAGAGGTTCAGTTCATTATCATCATGGCAGGGATTATGGATGCATACAAAGCAGATGTGGTGCTGGAGCTGAGAATTCTTGCATCTTGACTCAGAGGCAACAGGAAGTCAACTGACAGTCACACTTGGGGAAACTTGAGTAAAAGAGACCTCAAAGCCCTCCCCCACAGTGACATACTTCCTCTAACAAGGTAACACCTACTTCAACAATCCACATTCTAATAGTACCACTCCTTTTGGGTGCCATTTTCTTTCAAACCACCACAGCAGGTAAATGCATAGAAATATGTTTGATAACCAAAGTGTAAAACATAAAATGAAGCTCCACAGCTTGGGACTGGCTATTCTGGTGGTATTTCTAGAAGCTCACTGAGATGAATATACTTTTCGTGTGTGACTAATTTCCCTGAGATATGTCTTTGATTTGCAAGTTCTTCTTTTAACATTATCTTAGATTTATTTATTTAATATACAGCATCTGTCTGCATGCCCGCAGGCCAGAAGAGGGCACCAGATCTCACTACAAATGGTTGTGAGCCACTATGTGATTGCTGGGAAATGAACTAAGGTCCTCTGGAAGAACGGCCAATGCTCTTAATCTCTGAGTCATCTCTTCAGCCCCAATTTGCAAGTTCTTTGCAATAAAATTTAATGAATAATTAAGTAACAGTACTTGTGGATGAGTACAGCAAAGAATAAAAAAGAATTAGCTCAAAGAAACATAACCATAGACTTCAAGGTCAGAGATAACCAGGAGGAAATAAGACACAAGGAAGTATATAGAAAGAAGAAATAAGGATCAGAAATGAAAGAAACGATATGGAAACTCAAATAGCACAAAGGACCTGAGAAACAAAGTGTCCTTATTACAGATGACAAAAAGTTGACACATTTTTAGCTAAAATTAAAAATCATAAACAGAGACGGAGAGATTTTTAACAAAAGTCAATATTGAAATGATAGTCAGTGACAACAGGAGTCACTGAAGTCCAGAGCATTGCAGAATAGGTTGAAAGTTTACATTACATTAAACTAGGAAAACTCAGAAAAATGAGCAAAGTTCTACACATGCGTTGACCTATTAAAATTGAACTAAGAATGTGGGAAATGTAAATGAAATGGACACCTTTTCCATCAAGGAAGTGCCATATTCAAAGAGATTGGCCAAAACACAATCTGGCAAATTCACTCCCTAGCCAGCACTTCCCTAAGCTAACAGTATGACCTCCAGGTTGCATCCTGCTCTCAAAAGTCGCTCTTGCTCATACCAGCAGTGCCATCTGAACTAGCCTACCAAGGATTGTACGAGTGGGAGGCCCAGGTCTGACCACAGGATCCCTTTGCATCAGGAATAATAACTCCATGGATCCATTCTGGAAGTGTTTGCTTGCTAAACTTAGAGGGGCTCTGTACCCTTCTGCAGAAGTAAAATTTTTGGCCTGTCAAAATACTTTGGATTCTGCATTGTTTTGTTTTGCTTTGCTTTTTTACATCTCCAAGGTTATTTCTTACATCCTGGTGTCCAAATGGGACTCTCACAGTATGACTAGGAGTCGCTGGAACTTATTCCCATCCTGGGAGGTGAATCCTTGTTGCTATGGTCCTGGGTGAGGAAACATTACCTGGATCACGAACTAAGTGGTACCAAAAACCTTGAGGTTAGTAAAGCTGAGTGGCCAAATGCTCACCCTACACAGGGAGCAGAGTGATAAATCTGGGGTCTAAAGCACTTCCTTGGTGGCTAGGCACCTGTGGAGGCTGAGAATGTGACTAAGACAGCAGACATGAATTACTAAAAAGAACATAAAACAAAAGTCCAAGTGGCATACAAGAGATACCTGGTGCAGGGGTGCTGAGTAACTCCAGGAAAGGGGGAGTCGCCAGCTAACCTATACCTGATGGTCTATTTGGGTTAATGAATGTTCAGGTTCTGGGAAGACTGCTCCTGAACCAAGGGACAGAAAAGGTGGCTATAGGTCTTACTACTACTTTGGTGGTTTGGATATTCCAGAGGTCATGTGAGCATGACTGAGAAAGATAATCAAAGGTAATGTTAGTGCATATTCACAGAGTGTCATTCCAGTCTCCTGTGAGGGACCCTGTTGGAGATGAAGTGAGTGCAAAACAGATCTTCTTGTGATGTCACAGGACTGGTCTCCAGGATATGTTCATGTGGCATAAGGTGGTGCATGTGGACTCCTGCCCGAGGTTTCTACCAATGCACCAGGAGCTGAAAAGAGCCACTTGGATGCTTTCTGGATGTTTTAGCCATAGGAAAGGGAGATTGAGCCTCTGATAACAGACGCAGGGTCAGGATGGGAAACATGGCTTTCCCTTGGGTAAAAGGATGGATGAAAAAAATCTGAACCAATATGAATAAACGCCTACTGGCCTTCTAGAACACAGGTCCCAGTATTAGGGAGACAATCCCTAAACAAAAGGGAAAAAGGAACAACGGGTGAAGACAAGTGTGTCAACTTTTCCCAGGGTGTCTTAATGACAAAAGCCCCATGAGTCAGACGGAAATGGACTATGTTCTTTGCTGGATAAAGTGACCTGTGAGACCCTCTTCTTTTCTGAAACAACAAAGGCAGCAAAGTGACCAAGCAGACAGGAGATGAAAACACCTTCCCCCTCCTTTTCTCTTCATCCCTCACTCTCTGGTTTAGGAAAGAAATGAGCAATGTCAAAAGGACACCCAAAATACTCTCTCGTCAATAAGGAACCCCATCGATGGATAGTCCCACCAAGGGAAGTTCCACTGGGTGGGTAAGGGTAGAATCTCTCAATCCCTCCCTTCCCAGGTCAGAAGTTTGGCATTTCAGTAGGGAACTAAGGTCTCTGATAGAAGATCCACATGGGGTAACTGTTCAATTGGATCAATTCATTGTGCCCCACGTCTACACCTGTCCCCAGATGATTGAGTATTTGTTCTCCTGGTATAAAGAAGGGGATGACAATAAGAGCTACCATGCCTTTAGCAAGTAAACACCCACACTGATAGGGGTAGTGATAATAGATGAAAAATTCCCAACTAGCAATGAGGAAGTCCATGGAAATGAGGTTCATGGCAATGAGGTCCATGGTGGCCGCATGAGAGATCTTCGTTAAAAGAAAAAGTTGAGCAGCAACCTGGTGACAGAAGGTAGAAGAAAAAACATCTTTTTTTTTTTTTTTTGGTTTTTCGAGACAGGGTTTCTCTGTGTAGCTTTGGAGTCTGTACTGGAACTCTCACTGTAGACCAGGCTGGCCTCGAACTCACAGAGATCTGCCTGCCTCTGCCTCCCGAGTGCTGGGATTAAAGGCATGCGCCACCAAGGCCCATCTTTTAATGTACAGTAGGGGACATTAAAACGACCTAGTTGTTCCCAGGAAGGCTAAAGCACTGAAGAAAAAGTACCCAGGCTTAGACAGAGTCCCTGGGATAAGCGATGCTACAGTTACACTTTGTAACAAACCTGACCAGACATAGTGAAAAAGTTACAAAAGACTGAGGGTTGGAGCTGAGCAGTGGTGGCGCAGGCCTTTAATCCCAGCACTCGAGAGGCAGAGGCTGGCAGATCTCTGTGAGTTCCAGGCCAGCCTGGTCTACAAAGGTACACAGAGAAACCCTGACTTGAAAAATTAAAAAAAAATATTGAGGGTTGGAAGGAGTGAAAGGGTTTAGAGGACAGGGAAATGGAGTCAGAGACACAGAGACACAGAGAGAGGAGACATTTCAACAGGGAATGCACTGTTTTAAAAAATAAAGAAAAAATACCCTTTGTGATTTCTGATGAGGATTTAAATACATTAATATATACCTTTTTCACCTGAAACTGCAATTATAAGTTTAGCATAGAAAGTCTTGAGTGTATAAGTGTCTTCCATTATGTTCTGATGTTTGCTTGGAGAGTTTCCTCAATGTACCAGGAGGCGCTAAAACAATCTCTTCTTCAGTCAGGTCTGTGAGACCTCTGAGGAGGAGATGGACGGGAACTCAGGTGCTTGAGATGTTCCACTGTGTGCTGAGAAGAGACCTGGGTATCTGACCACACCAGATGATCCACGGTATTGCCAGAACCTCCACATTTACACCCCAAAGGATATTTCTCATATGTGCCTTCTAGCACAATAACACAGAAATGGCCACATGCATGCATGATGCCACCAAGACCTTACCTGTATCCAAAGGGCTACCAACACCATGCCATCCAGCACAGGCCCAGTTATCAAGAGGCTGCATGTACAGAAACCTCAAGTCCTGCCTATTAGCCTCAGGGCCACCTGAACACACCATGGATCTGCCTACATCTTCCACCCCAGAGTAGGCTGCCTTCACTCAACTGTGGATAGGACCAGTACCTAGTGTGTGCCTGGAATGCTGCCCCTGGGACAAGCTGGACCAGTACCCAGTGTATGCCTGGAATGCTGCCCCTAGGACAAGCTTACTGGGCCAATGGCACGCTGCCCGCCAGGAGAGGTCAGCAATCTGGAATCAATGGTATTCTGACCTCAGGAAAGTACCAGTACCCTGGGACCAACTCTTGTACTGCCCATAGAGCTTCCTTGGTACCAAGAGAGTCCACGGCATGCTGACCCCTAGAGAGGCCCACTATTCAGGAACCCAAGAAATGTTGTGTGGGCAATTTAGGTCCAAAAGGCCAGACATGTGCAGATCAAGTATGCTGGGTAGGCAGGGCTATACATGAAGGAATGGAGAATGTGACCCATTCACTCTGCCCATGCATTCTTTAACCCTCCAAGCCTTTCCCACCATCCTTCATGGTCTTTTCTTTTTCTCTCTTCTAATGAAAGCATCCTTGTCTGATGTCCTAGACCTGTCTTCTCTGGGATCTCACCATCTGGCCCTTTCCCAAATCCACTGATCACACGTCTATCCAGAGCATTTTGTGATTCAAAGCCTCTCCATGAACTGTCTCCCCAGATGACACCTGTTCACATCTACATTTACAACACAATTGATGATCATTTCACACAGAGAACTGTTTGTTGCACAGATGCTATTGTGAGAGCTTTTGCAACTGGAGGTTAGATGAGGTGTCCTCTTCCAGGAAACCTGACCGCACTGTGCAGGCAGGAAGAACTTTCCAAATGGGTCTTCCAGGAGTTCAGGATGCCCACAGAACGACACCTACTCTTGTGCAGTACATGGAGGCCACATGCAGGAAGAGAGGTGCCGATACAGGGAGGACTATGCTGTGTCTCTAGCCTTCCAATAAGTGGTGAGAGCCCACGGAAGCCTCTCTGACCAGGGACAGCTACTGCCTTTAATTTTTAGTTTCCTCAGTGTAAACATCTCAAGTGCCTGAGCTGTCCTCTTTCATGGGTTCCCAAGTGTCATGACTTTAGAACAGCAAACAAGTCTTTCAGACACTTGAGTAAAGCCCTCCTTTGAAACAGCTCAATAGATATTCTAGCTGGAGGACAGCTGACCATGTTTTATACAGTCGTCCCCCTGGTTGGAAACCTAGACCCCAGGATGGCAATGCAGAGAGTCGAACTTTTGACTGGGGCAGGGTTAGGCCAATCAGTGCCACCTTTAGGAAGGACTGGTGTATGGCCCCTGTCATCATGGAGTCTTTACCTGAGGGCTGCTGTGGCTCTGGATTTGTAAGATGGTTTCCTTATCTGCTATAGGACTAAGTTCTATGACAATGTCACATCTGTTTTGAAGATCTGCATGCTGACTGATTAATATGTGAAGATTCTTGAAAAGTGAAATGTTAGAGTTGAAAGCCAAGAATATCTTTGGCCATCATCCGTCCTTCCCATGGACACTGATGACCCTTCTTTGTATGTGCCCAGACATCTTTGTGACAATTAGGTCAAATATCTTCGGTGTTTGAGGAAGCCACTAGCTGCCAATCACCCTAAGCTCTACTTGCTGCAAGACAGCATGTGAAACCTATAGCAGAGTCTTCCCCACTCTGCTATAACCCATTTACCCAATATATTTGACAACTGCATTGACTTTGAACTCATATTTTTCTAAGACCATGAATGTTATATAACCCCAGGGGAACCTTGGTCACTTAGGACAAACTGAATCCATGTTTCCTGGCATAATCACTCACATTTGGCTTCAAATAAACTGTTGTTCCTTGTGGAGCAAGAGCTGTGTTTTTACGTTACAATAGCAGCCACTAGATGTCAGGGCTAGCCCAAAAATGGCAATGCTACAGATTTTTAAATGAAACTTAACAGCAGGCCACTCAGCTCTTGCAGAGAAGACAAGACATGATAAACAAGCATTCCAAAGCTCTGTCTAATCGGCGAGGAGAACAAGCCTCTAGTTGTGTGTTGTGTGGCTCTACTCCTGGGGAGTCTTGAGCAAAGGCTGACTCCCCACAGAGAGTGAACAGACAGCAGATCCTAGTAAGGAAACCACCAAAGTCCAACATGCTGAACCAATGACTTCAGTTGGGACAGAACCCTCCTATGGAGCAGAAGGACAAAGGCTCACTGGCCTTGATTGTCTGTAGGGACCGAGACTGGGAAAGTGGGAACCAGCTCCCCTCTGGTACAGGACTTGCATCTGCAATGGAAGTAAACAGCAATGTGAATGGGGTGCTCTGAGCTCTCATCCTTATGGGAATATTCATTTCCCAGGAAGGAGGGATAGATATGTGACACCTGACCAGACAGCGACAACACAGGTGGCCTTCTGATGGCTGCCTCCCTGGGGAGCTTTTCTGCACAGTGAGATCTTCACTGCAGTGTCTTCCTCTTTCCTTCTCTGTTACTCAGTTCTCTAGAGTGACAGAATTTAAACAACGAATATACGTGGGATTTATTAGAATGACTTACAGGCTGTATATTATGCCAGAATCCTGAAGAATTCGGTTCTAATGTCAGGAAGGAATGACATTGCCAAGGAGAGCAAACAAGCAAAGAGAGAGCATGTCCTTTAAATAGGCTGCCAGCAAAGGGTGTGGTCCAGATTAAAGTGTGATCTTCCCACCTCAAAGGATCTGAATTAGACGTAGATCTTCCCACTTCAAATGGCTTAAGTAAGAAATAAATTCCCAACAGGTGTACCCAGTGACTTGGGTTTTAGTTAATTCTAGATATAGTCAAGTTGACAGCCAAGAATGGACATCACACCTTCTTCATCCCTCTCTCCAGCAGCATCAGCTTTGAATGAGTTTGTTTGTAACCACAAACCACTTTTTTGAATCTCCTTCCATATCCATGTGACTCACTGGAGGCATAACTACCTAGGTAAAATCCAAGAGTTGTAATTAGAGTTTTAACTGGAAGATACTGATTTAAGCAGCTTTCAACTGTGTTTTGATGCTCAAAGAAAATGGCAGCTCTCTATAGACTCTAAAGCGGGAATTCATTTTTTTGCTATTAGATAAATTAAGCTGTTTTGTAAGAATGTGGTTGGTACAGCCAACTTTCTGTGTGGTAGGGAAAGGGATACTTTGCAAATATGGTGAGACCTACCAAACAGGGTCTGCAGCTGTGGTCAGCCTGGTCTCACACAGGTCACACATGAAGGTGTGCCTGGAGCCCAGGACAAAAGTTCAACTCAGCAGGGCATGGGAATCTTGGATCTTGGATCACCATCTCAGATCTTGGCAGAAGATGAAGCAGGCTTGTGTGTTTGAAGCAAGCCTGGGCTACTTCCTGAGAACCTGATAAAACAACAGCAGCAACAAACAGCAAACAATTGGCAAGCTCATCTTGAAGGCAGCATTCATGCCTAAAGCCTGATGGAAGAAGAGACTCAAGGCTTGTTTTAAGCACCCAAAATGCCTCTCCATTTTTCTTTCCTTTCTTGATAAATAATAAAACTTATTTCCCCTATTAATGTGTATTTTACTAATCTATTTCATAAAGAATTGTCAAAACCTTAGAAAGAAAATTAGCAAAGGTAAAACAAGTAATTATAATTATAATTGTATGTAATTGTATATAATTGCATATAATTATAATTGTAATTATAAACCACAGTATCACAGGCAGCGCTCTCATTATCTCCCTCATATACGTGAGGAAACTGAGGCAGGGAGTGCTGAAGGAACCTTGACAGTCATTGGGAAAGCTGGCATGGGAATCTGATTATTACTCACCATGTGAACCACTTTTCAAAATTTAGTTTACTTTTTTGTTATCTTATGTACATGCATGTGCCTGTGTGTATGTGATGTCTTCTATGTGCTCTGCAGAACAGATGATTTAGCTGGAAAATGAGATTTATTACACCTTGTGTGGTAAAAAAAAAAGCCTTGTTCCATAAATCCTTTTTGTTATGAAGTACACACACACACACACACACACACACATACACACACACACACACACACACACAAAGAAATGATAAATGTGGGCTGGAGAGATGGCTCAGTGGTTACGAGCACATACTGCTCTTGCAAAGGACATGGGCTTAGTTTCCAACACTCACATTAAACAGTTCATACTGACTGTGACAGTTCCAGGGGATGTGATACCCTCTTCTGGCTTCTAAGGGCACCTACATGTACATATACATACATTCAGGGGCACACATATGCACACAAAATAAAAAAATATATTTTAAAAACATGGACTTTAGAAAAAACATTGTGATTTCCTGCAGTAAAAATAGTGCAGCCCATATTTGTTGGATACACCGATGCTTGCAGTATTGCCTCAGAATTAAGCAAACTACCACCATGGAGTTTTGTGGAGAGCAACCACTACCATTTGTGACAAATGATGCAATGAGATTTCACATGATATTTCTTACATAATCTTGACAACATGCCCTCAACAAAGACATGGTTGTTAGAGGTCAGCTGACTGGTCCGGATCATACTTGTTGCAACAGTGGAGCCGGCAGTCAGGTTGTGGGTAAGCACAGCCTACTGCGTGCCCACTGACTGTTCCTGTTCTAATCCTCTCTCCTCATGTGGAAGGATCCTGGAGCACACTCTCACCTCCTTCCATTTTCTCTGGCAGTCATTCAGGCTGGCACTCTCACAGTTTACTATGCCTTGGTTATTTTGTTTTACTTGATGTTTAAATCTGAGGCTAAAACTTCATCGATTTCTTTCACAAGTTCTACCTACACAGAACAGTGGCATTTCTGAGCACAGGCCCCATCTGTGCAGATACAGGTTATGACCAGGATGTCTTTCCCACCTGGAAGCTTATTGCCAACGTCACCATGACTGCTACAAGAGTGGCTTCAGGATCTGGGATGTCAGCGAATGAGCCCCCTGGTGTCCCTGGGGAGAGTGCCTGGCACAGGCCAAGTTCTTCCGAATACTTTCCAAAGCAGGAGAGTGGACAGAACAGGGTGCAGAAGGAGAGGCAAGAAGCACTCCCAGGATGTTGGCCAACAGCAGCATAGAACCCAGAAGACACCTTGTAGACTGGATGGGTACTGGGGATTTGGACACTGCTCTGTCTCCCACTGAACTATGGGGCTGAAAGTTAGACTCCCTCCATCCTGTAGAAACTCACTGCTCCGATGGCTGGCCCTCTGAACAGTCTTTCTGAGGTGTGTGAGCTCATTTGATATCACTAGTTTCATTCTTTGTGAGTTCATGTACCTATACTCTACAGAATAACTTTGTTATTTGTAGGATGGGACCCTTTACTTGAGCCAATAGTGAAGAAATGCCCCCAACAGTAGGTGACAATGAACCTGGCCTTGCCATGTGTCCTTGTGGTTTTTGTTGTTGTTGTTGTTGTTATTTCTCCTTGTCACAAGCTGGAGTCATTTGGGAAGTGGAACTCCCAGAGCTGCAGACTAGCCTAAAGGCACCTTCTTAGTTAATAAAGGAGAGCCCAGCCCATTGTGGCTGGTGACAAACCCAGAATGGTGGTGCTGGGTTCTATATCAAAGTAGGCTGAGCAAGTCATAAGGAGCAAGCCAGCAAGCAGCATTCCTCCAAGGACTGTGAACCGACTTCTGCCTCCAGGGTCTTTCCCTACTTGAGCCCCTGCCCTGACTTGCTTTAATGATGAACAGCTTTGGGCTCCCTTGCCATTATCACCCTTCACTTCTCTTTGGTAGAAGAGATCAGTAGCAACTGCAAATAAAGATGGCAAAGAAAAGAAGTTAGAATCACCTCTAGGAACATGTATAGCTATAAATTCTAGCAATAAAGTCAGAGATAGCTCAAAAACAGTCAGGATACACTTCAAGGGCACAGGGAAACAAGAATAAACCAAAAACACAGTGGATGGAAGGAAGGAAGAATGATCAGAGCAGAAAAGAAAGAGAATGGGAAAACAAAGAATCAGAGAAAGAAGGTCCTTATTTCAAAAGACAAAATGTTGACACAGTTACCTAAGGAACCCATCAACTGGGTAGACTCTAAGTTCAATCAAATTAGAAGAAAGGGTGATGTTGCATCAGATGCCACTCTAATCCAGAGGCTCCTTAAGCAATGCTTTTATAACTGATAGCCCTCTCAGATGGAAAATATTAGTAAATTTTTGACAACATAGGGCCTACTGAAATTAAATCAAGATTATAGAAACATTTAAGCAGATAAACAACAACCAACAAACATCAAGAAGTAAAACAAAGCCTATAACCCCAGAAAGGAAGCCCAAGACCCATGGAATCTCTATGAATCTCCCTAAGGTTTAAAGAACTGTGACCTGTGCTCCTCAGGCTACTCCATGAAGTAGAAGGGGAAGATGGCATCATCCCCACTCATGCCATGCAGCCTTTTTTATACCTGGATAAAGACATCAAATTCTCTCTCTCTCTCTCTCTCTCTCTCTCTCTCTCTCTCTCTCTCTCTCTCTCTCTCTCTCTCTCTCTCTCTCTCTCTCTCTCTCTCTCTCTCTCTCTCTCGTGTGTGTGTGTGTGTGTGTGTGTGTGTGTGTGTGTGTGTGTGTGTGTGTGTGTCCTCAACACTAGGCTAGGGAGATGGGTCAGTCACCACATTGCCTTCCAGGGAAGCATGAGGCCCTGAGTTCAAATCCCCCAGCATCTGTATAAAAAGTCGTATGTGGTGGTGCATAACTGTAACTAGCACTGAAGGGTAGGGGCAGAAACTGAAAGACGCTCAAAGATCATCAGCCAGCCAGTGTGGCACATCAGTGATCTCTTGGCTCAGTAAAAGATCCTGTCTTAAACAGTAATGCAGAGGGTGAGAGAAGACAGTGGACATCCACCTTTGGTCTCCATGCACACTTACATGGTACACGCACATGCAGTGCTCATGCTCACATAAAGTAGACTCACACCCACATGTAAAAGAGAGTACTTAGTGAATACACTTGAAATTCTGCACCTCATAGAAAGCCACAGTTCAGCATCAAATGAGTTTACCTTGGAATTAGCAGTTACCATTTACTCATTAACAGTCAAAAGATCTAAAGAGACACAATAACATATAGGATCCAGGCTCTCTGTATATTCCCCATCTTTAGGAGACTTATTATTTTTATTACTCTATTCATTTTTAAAGGACTTTATTTTAAACTACATATTTTAATCTAAGACTGTATATATTCTTTTCTTCTGCCTTCCAAGCCTGCACACATTTACAAACACATTGTGACCTGTTTAGAGGCTTTTTTTACACATCTGAATCTGTCCTTATTGTGTCTTTCTGTCTGCATAAGCAAAAGCCATCAACCTGGCATGCAGCATGCTAACAGACCTCTCAAGCCCATAGGCAGCTAAGAGAAGCCTCTCTGTACTTCGGCCATGTGAGAGACTGCAGGAACCTGCCACACCACTTAGCTCAGGGCGGTTGATGGCTGACTCGCTGACTGGCGGGAGACTGTGAGACAAGAAAGCTGTGTCCGGCCCCATTTTTGTGTATTTAGAACCTTCTTTTAAGCTTTTTTAGGTTTCATGTAGAAATTTCAGGCATACACTGCAACGCCATATGTAGTCGGATGTTTCTCTCCTCCCCCCAATTTCCAAATAACCAACTCAGAAGTCGAATATGAATTATAAGTGCTTGGCCGATAGCTCAGGCTTGTTACTAGCTAACTCTTATATTTAAATTAAGCCATATTTCTATTATGCTTTGCCACATGGTTCACGGCTTGTTACCTCATTTTCTACATGCCCTGCTCCCTCTGTGGCTGGCATCTCTCCTGACTCTACTCCTCTTCATCTCAGCATTCTCTCTGTGTCTGCTACCGGCCTGTCAGCTTTTTATTAACCAGTGAGAATAATACATATTCGCAGTGTACAGAAGGATTATTCCATAGCAAGTGTCTATGTCAATGTCCATGACTCCTATTTCCACTGAAGATGCCTGGGGTCTGGGCTGTTACCTGGAGCCATGTTGGAGTTCAGGGACCATGCTGCCTCCAGGCTCATAAAGAGCTGAGTGGCCTGTACTGTTACCCAAGGCCGTGATGACATCCAGATCCAAGCTGCTGCTGTGGGCCACATCTGGGCCCATGGTCCTGCTGCAGTTGAGTGTTGATGCCCATTACCTGTGTTAACATGGGGGCCCATGCGAACCAGGCATGTTGAAGTCTGAGGGTCATACTGATCCAGTCCTGCCTCTCATTGGCACTGGGAGAGTTGATCCTGCCCCTCATAGTTCCTGGGAAAGCTGGCCCCAATGATCCTGGCACAGAAAAGATGATTCCACCCCTCAGAAGAGACCTTGCTCCCACACTTGGGAAAGCTGGCCCCAGCCCCCACCATGGGCATGTGAGAGCTGGCTCTAGTCCTCACCTGAGGGGGATGGTCCCAGCACCCCAGTCTGACCAACTCACCTACCACCCAGGCACATATTCAGGGCTTTGAGTTGGCCCACCCCAACATTTACCCCTGCTATGACCTACTAGAGTACATGAAGGGACTGGTCCTGCAGAACCATAGCCACAGGAGCTCTGTGACTCGGGAATAGCAGGAGACACCTGGTGGAATGAGTGGAATTAGGATGCATGATGTAAAATTCCCAAATAATCAATAAAAAATGTTCAAAAAAGAAAATATAACCAACATCTTTTATAAAACTGTATTTTATTAAACATAAAACTTTGACAAAAGAAGCCAAAGAACTAAATAAAAGGAGTGATACTCCCTTTTTCGCTGGCCCCAGAGAATTGGAATGCTGGAGGGAGGACCATTCTTCTGCAGCTCAGGAATTGAAGAGGAGCTACAGAGTCAACAGACTAATCACACAACTGACTTTTTTATCTGAGGGAGTAAAACTTAATTCTCTGGGACCAGTGAAAAAGGGAAACACACACAAACACACACACACACACACACACACACACACACACACACACACACACACACCAGGGTACTGAATGGTAAGACTTCAGTAGGCCAGGGAAACTGAAGAGGAAATGCAGAGCAGGTGAACTACTGGATAGACAGACAGACAGGCAGGCAGGCAGGCAGGCAGACAGACAGACAGACAGACAAGGACTTTTCTGAGGGCCAAAGCTTAGTTCTTCATCTATTATCCTTTTTGTTGTTTGTTCTATTTTGTTCCTTTTCCGTCCTGTTTTTCTACCCTGATGCTTCCCTTCATCTGTTTCCTGATGGCTTCCTTCTACACTACCTCCTGATGTATTCCTTCTAGCTTCTTTGTTTTTACAGGTAAAAAAAACAAATTACCCAAGAAACCACATACATTCATGTCCAAACAACTTGTCCTAGATTAACAAAGTATGAGCAAGCAAGGTATTTTTCTCAGCCAGTTCTTCTATTGACAAGCTATATGGTTACAAATAAAAACCCAATCATTTTATTATTTATCTCAAAAGACAATCTTACAAAAAAAATCTTAAGAGAATCACAAATCTAAACTTTTATATATGGAAAAATAATCAGTCATTTCTACTGTAAGTCTCAGGGTGCATATCCACTCATCAATAGTTTTTTATTAAACCATATCAGGAAATTGAGGGCAGAAATGGGTACAAGGAATTAATCACCTTTGATCACCAGCCCATCCTAACAAGAAGAGTACATCAGCCTGCAATAGCCGGCTGCCACTGGTTTTGTTCCCTTACTTCAACATGTCCCTTTCTCAACTATTAAAAGTGTGTCTTTCTAAACTTTAAATTGTTCCCCAGATTTTCTACCTAAAAGTCATTAATAAAAACATCTTAACCTAACCTAAAAATGAGTCATTATTTAAAGCTCTGTTTTAGCTATGATGCACACCGAAACCTGTGGACACATCTCACAACAATAAGATTAAAAGAACTTGAGCTTGCCTAGCATCTGGGACTCAGTTGTTTTTTTTAATCATTAACCTAAGCCACAATCTAGCTCCTCAAGAAAAACTCATAAGTCCTAACTGTGTGACACTCTCCTGGTCCCATTTATACCCTCTGTAGCCCCTGCTCTATCAGGTGTGGGGGGCAACACTATATCCTACCTTTACCTACATTAATTTTCTGACTAAACTAACCTCTATCATAATTCCTTATTACATTTGTTAAAAACTGTTAGTCATCAAAATTATATTGCAATTAACACTATTATTGTATAAAATGATTATTTCAGTTAAACGGTACAACTTAAGAGGAAATCATCTTAATAATCCACAGGTAAAAATGCCCAGTAGACTGGGATATTTCTATGAGATAATCAAGGCAATGGGGTCCCCACACACACAATCACACCACTCGGACACTGAGAAATATGGCAGCGGTGAACATATAAAGGCCCAGCAGTAGCAAGGGACCTTCTGGAGCAGCAGCCCTTGGGGCCTATCGGAGATTCACCCATCAGGGCTTTGCTTCCTGCTGGGCCAATCTCCCAAAGCTCAGTTCCCACCTGTGCTCCTCTGACGTGGCCACCGCCACCCAACAACTCCATTCGAGCAGGGAACAGTAAGGTCGGCATCACCCAAATTCCTCTTCAGAAGGCTGGTCTGAAAGACGAGAACATGAAGTAAAAACTGGCCAGGCAAAGACCCTGCAAGCTGCAGTTCCAAGAAGGTCTGTGATCTCATCATCAGTTCTATCCTTGCCAGAAATACCAGAAGGAAGTCCTGGTTTCCTGTCATCTTCACTCCTCTCGGTGACCAGGCATTTTATAGGTGTGCCGCTGTGTGGCTCCCCACTCCTCGTCCCAGTTCCTGCCAGTGGTGTTATAAGAAGCTTCCAGAATGGCAGGTGTTTGATGGTACTACTTCCTGGAACCTGTCCCTGCCATCCAAAAGCTCTACCTTCTTTCTCCTAAGCACCCAGTAATAAAACTTTCTAAAACTCCTCCTCTTGCCCATGAATTTCAAATTCACAGAAGAACTTGGAGCCACTGAAAGTTTTGTATGGCCATGAGCTTGCAGCACTCCTGAGTTAAAGTCCACCAGAATGGAAAGAGAAAACCTCTGTCAAACTAAAAACAAAAAAACACCACAACCACCACTTCTATTCTCTTCAGGACAGTGTGAGAAATCAAAACTAAAAGGGAAACAACGTATAATAGTTGAAACTAAGCAATATAACCTGCAAAGTCCAGTGACCCGTCACAGAAGGTGCAGTAGAGGATATCCTGGGTGCCTAGATTACCACAGAAGAATCTGAGTGTGCTACACAGGGGTCTAGGCTCCTAACGCAACACAGAGACACCAATCAGGTTGCCAGGCAGGGTCATACCCATGTGACATCTCTCTAGCTATCCTAAATGCAGGGACAGTATCAAAGCAACTGCCTACAATGACACCTCAAGGCCACCACTAGTACTAAGGGACATCCCCTATAGTGCCCCCAGTTCTCTGGGGGCTGCACACACAAGGACCCCAGGGCAGGCCCAGTATCCAGGGAACTGCTTTAACACTGCTCCCCAGGGTAAGCCTTTTACCAAAGGGGGTCTATCATAAAGGTCATACAGGCATCAGTATCCAGGGACCATAAACAGGCTGCTTCCTAATGTAGGGTCAGTGCTTAGGAGGCATCTGTACATCCCTCACAGCAGGACAAGCACCCTGATGGCTGCTCTCGTGGCTCCTAGGATAGACCCAGTACCAAGAGGGTTATTCACATCTGCCCTCAAGACAAGTCCAGCAATATATGTGGGGTCTGCCTCCTTGCTGAACTCAGAACAGTCACTAGAACACTGAACCCCATGTTAGGCCCAGTACCCTGGGGCAGGCTGCAAGCTGACCACCAGAGAACTGACTGGCACTTATGGAGCCAACAGCATGGTTTTCAGGGTTAGAGTTAATATCTGGGTGACCATATGCACACTGCCTCCAATGGAAGGCCCAGCATCCAATAATTACAGGCTGGTCTACTGAAAGCCCAGAACCAGGAGGTACCCTCACACTTCTGCTACTCCAGGCCCTGTGCCACACGGACCTGAGCACAAGATCAGAGCCAACAGGGTCACTTGCACCATGAAATCTACACATGTGTAGATGCAATAACTAGGGGATGACCCACACTGGTCAGAATACAGACTTAGTACCCAGAAGGCTGTCTGCATGCGGACCTAAGAGCAGGCACAGTTCCTTGGGGGCTGCACAGAGGCTGACCTTAACTCAGGCTCAGTGTCCAGGGGTGGCCCACTGAGAATACCACCTTTCACTGACAATAAGCACCCACCAGAATTCAGGGGTTCACTATCCCTGCTTCACTGGAATCTTCCCATATCCTCCATCCCAACTTCCAGGGTCCCATTCTTTTGCAAGCAATGTTCTCATTTCAAGAGCTTCCTGCAAGGCTGGGACTTCTATTCAGACAAACTGGCAAATGAGATTCTGCATTTGATCTTCAGCAACCTTGGCTTTGCAGCTACAGCAGACACCGTTCTCCTCCAGGTCTCCACGGAAGCTTTCAGGTCCTTCGTGTAGCACATGAGCTGGGAACTCAAATCCCTGAATTTGTCCTTTCCTGCATCACACTGTCCAGCAATGGAAGGATCAAGCAGCCACCCTTGCTTGATCTACTGCCAGCTCACACATGGACCACTGATGCTCTGAAGATACAACAGCCCTCTCCTATCCTTGAGAGCTGTGTTCTGACATACAACCCGTCAGTGGATGTCTGAAACTGAAGCTAGCACTAGCAATGAATCCCAAATATACTGGAGATCTACATCCCAGATCCTAGCAGCCAAAACTGAGGATCCCGGGGCCATTCAGGGAAGGATCATGGAGGCTATCATAACAACCACCACTTACCGATTACTACCCATTACGCACAGCACTAAATACCAAACTACCCAATCAACAAACCTGCAAGCACTCAGTAACCTCTTAGTACCCCAGACTACATAGCTTGCCCATGTCCCACAGACCCTGACTGCTCTTTGGAATTCAGTAGGACCCAGCAGGACTCATCTGGAGCAGAGCTCCCCCTGAGCCTCCAGGATCTGATTACAGCTGCATGTCAGACAATCTGGGAGGCCTATGGGTCTCCTCAGGAGCAAGTGGGACCCAGGTATCCTACCCACACTACATTTCTAGCCTAGTTCTGAGAGGCGAGTAGACCTCCCCATAGAGGCCAGTTAGAGCTTGCTCTACTCCTGCCCTAAGCCTTGGCACTGAGGAAGTTCCCAATGCTTTAACACCATTTCCCAGGAGGTAACTGAGGCACGCCGGTTGTTCCTAATCTAATGACAGCAAGGGTTAGGAAGCAAAGCCTAGGCTCAGATTTAGACGTCTGGCTACAGGCACCTACTCCATGGAAGGGCTGGGCAGGAAGTAGAGGCACAGCCAGGATCAGACCTTTGTCCTCACAATGTTCTCTCCTCTAGTGGCTTTGAGCCTACAGTGGGCCGTGACCCCTAACTCGCTCACATGGTGCTGGACTTGTGAGAGGTGCAGAAGTCACATGCCAATGCTTCTCCTCAGGAACTCTGGAAAGTATGAGTATCTTTCCTGCAGGTGAAATCCTTCACACCAAGGGCAGCAGGGTTTCTCGTCTCTTGAGGGCTACTCAGAACGACCAAATGCAGGATGCAGGGGGCAGGGGAGGCTGGAAATTTAGAGAGTCAAGTGATTCTGCTTCTGAAAATCCCCTGGATTCTTCACATCAGCATCCCCTGTGTGTGGTGGGTGGCAGAAAACTCCCTCTCCCCCTGGGCAGGAGGGAGGGTGCTGTGCTCATGGGTCTCACTTCTCTTCCTCCTCCCCCGCAAATGATCACAACTTAGAAACTTCTCTAAAGGAAGTGGTTGTTCTTGTGGCCCCAGGTCCTGGAGATGAAGCGCTTCTGGTTAAAATGATTCAATAAGAAACCACGCCCCCATCAAGGCTATCTCACCCTGCCTAGGTCCCGGGGCTCTGCTTGCCAAGCACGTCTACACTGGTTGGCCTTGATGCACCGCATGCTGACCTTCACCCAGGCAACTATGTGGCTGGCCATTCTGCTTGCCCTCTACTGCCTGACTTCTGACTCCCACGGGGCATACTCCCCAGGTAAGAGAAGGGTCATCCGGTCCCATCTCAGGGTACTGTCTCGACCATCTTGTATGTAGGGGAGGCATTGGGGACCTAGCCCGTTACTCTCTCAACTTTCCCAGGACACTCTTGGAGGCCTGCGAAAGACCCTGGGCAGGGGGCTCGAGATCCTGGCAACAGCTACTTCCAAGCTGTGTCGACATCAGGAAAGGGAGAGCGACTTCTGTTCTGAACTAGGGCCCACCACAGAGACAGGCAGAGGCAGAGGCAAGGGTCTCAGACAAACAGCCTGTGGCTGACAGCTTTTCTTTCCTGCCTGTGACTTTACTGTAGGGACCTCAGTAAGACACTCATCCTTCCTGCAGTCAGCATGTTGGTGGCCAGTGAGGGGTGGAGTAAGCTGAGACACTGGAAGATTATCTGACTTGCTAGCCCAGCCATGAATGCCTGTTTGCCCACAGAGATCTGGATGATAACTGCTCCTGCAAGCAGATTGGGCACATAGATAAAGTTTGAGGGCCCTGCCTCTAATGAACGAGAACGCTGGTAACTGACCATCTCCCACCAAAGGAGTGCAGCAGGCATAAGGCTTTGTCGTTCTTCCTGTTTGAAGCAGGCTAGATCTTGTCACAGTGGATCAGGCAGAGGGTCCAGGGAACACATAGTGAAAGGGAATGCACAAGAGACACCAGGGACATAGGCTCCCTCTTCATAGCAAGAAGTCAGTGGTAGTGTCATCATTGGGGGGCACAGCCTCAGAACCCAAGACCTGATGTGTCTGCTGTGAACTGGGCTCTATGGAGATAGGACAAGAACATGGGAGGGCAGCTCCTGCTCTGAGACAGGGACAAGCCACAGCAGCCCAATGGGTGGTTAGCCAACAGGTAGTTAACAGCACTGATAGGAAAGGGGACACAGACCAAGTGTAGATCAGGCCACAGCCCCCACCTCCTGCAGCCTTCATGTTTACTAGGAGGCCCTTCCTGCCTCCCTCCTGTGCCCATGTCCCAGTTGTCCAGGAAGAGACACGGGCAGAATCTGGGGGTTCATTCTACAAAGCCCTCTTAACCTACATGTGAGGTCTGGGGAAGACACTGGTGCCAACTATCTCACCTGTCCTGGAGTTTCATTATTCATACTCAGTATTTGGAAGATGCTGTACTTGCATCCTCTGGAACCTAACTGAACAGAATAGCCACATCCACAATGTGATGGTTAACACCGCTGGACAGTCTTTGGGAGATGATATTGGAGAACTCAGTTCCCCGTCTCTACCATGTTACTTTCCCATTAGTGTGTGAAACCGAAAGGAGTCCTCCCCATTCCTCCTGCCTGCAGCGGCTTCTGAGTCACCTCCTTCAGGCCTGTCTGCCACTCTCTCTCTGGAACCTGAGAACACCACAGGCCCCCTACCTACCAGCTGAGGATTCTTGAACTTCCAACCTGTTCTTAGAAGTGACCAATAAATTGCTCCTGACTGGAGAGTCTTAATCAAACTGGTTCAGTGATGGCACTCAAAAGTGCTAGAAGGCCTGGGGTACTCCCGACAGTACCCACCCTTGCTTGCAAGTCTGTGGTCAGGCCTTTGCTGTACTGTGCTAATGAACCCCACCTCCTCCCACTGAGGTACCAACTTCCTGATGCTCCTCTCTCAGGACTCAAACAGCTGGGAACCTGTGCCCCTGAACGTCATCACACACGCGCGCGCGCGCGCGCACACACACACACACACACACACACACACACACACCATCTTCCCTACTTCCTGTGGGATTCTGGAGCCTTCTGTGAGTCCAGCGCAAGGGCAACAAGGAGGCTGAATATGTCTGATCTGAACACATGGCTTCACTCTGTACCAAGGAGCTAAACTGCCCAAACCCCGGGCAGGGCCCAGGGAAGTTTCCCCAGTCTTCAGAATTTAGGAAATTGCCACATTCATTTGCTGTTGCCTTCTTTCTCAATATGTCACCTCTTCCAAGAAGGTTCCCTGCTAGAAGGTTCCCTGCTGCTGGTCATCCTCTTCCTCACCCCCTGACCCTCTCCAGTAGAAGGTCTTTTGCTTAGGAAAGAAGCCTATAGCCATGCAGCCATAGAGAGGGCTAGAGACACAGCTACACTTGGGTATGAGAGATTCCTCTAGAAGGCTCTAGAAGCTGGTACAGGCTGGGTCTGGGCCTGAGTGGACCACTGGCCCAGCCTGTGTACTAGGATTTTCAATGACTATGTTTGTCTTCAGAGATCCGGACATATTGTACCTGATACATACAGTACTGAATAATACTGACGTTATCTCTTCATGCCAACTAGCTCACTTATTCTTACCCCGAGGGGTAAGTGTCATCATCATCCCCAGATGGGACATGGAGGCTCAAGAAGGTTAAAGCAGCTCACACAAGTCAGCACAGCTGATAAGAACAGCTGAGATTCTAACAATGCCTCAAAGAAGCCCACTCTACCCTCACAACTCAGGGCCTCAAAGCCTAAGTATGACCCATGAACTAATGGCAAAGAGTAGACTTGAGGAGTTTTGCTGGTATGGTGAGGGACCCTAAGAGGTACAAGGTATGGATAACTCATCTGCAGCTGGGCAGAACCAGGCATTTTTCCCCTCAATCTCAGTCCTCAGACTTCCTTTGGCTTCTGAGGGAACATGGTGTAAGGCTGGAGAGTATACTGAGACAGTCCAGAGGACACTGTGCAGGATCCAGCTAAGAGCAATCTACAGACCAGACCCAGTCCCAAAGCCTTACTGGACAAGAACACTAACAGCATGCTACTTCCTTAAGATAAAGGGCTTTAGTGGCCAATGCCTAGGAAGCCTGGAAGCAACAATAAGTTGTAACTGAATCTTGTGTCTCTAGCTTGTGAGCCTTTTGCCCAGACAGACCCTGCTTGGTCACACAGTCATGTGTCCCATAGACCACATTTTTTCTACTTTACCTCCCCTCAGCCCACATAAGAAGACCTGTGGTGGGCTGCAGATAGAGGACTATAGATGACACTTGTGCTGTCCTGTCCCCTCGTTCAGGTCCTAATAAGCAATGAGAACAGCCTTATGCTTCACTCGAGGGTCTCTGACAGATTGCTGACATCCAGGAAGCCTCCCTGCTGACCTGAGCTACCTCTACCTCTCATATCCGGTGTGACTGGAGATGTACCAACAGGCCTGACCACCCCACACTGAGCATCACGATTCTAGCAGCCACATAGACAGCCTGCCTTAAATAAAGACTGTGTTTAATATAAAGTCTGACTCCTTCCCTGGCCTTCCAGTGGGACCCAAAGCCTCCTACTTTTTGACTCTGAGGTGTCATCTACCTACAGTATTAATTCTTAATCCCCAGGTCAAGGGAAAAGGCATTTCCCCTCCACTTCTATTGGGCCTCAACCACCAACTACTCAGTTGGGATGGGGGAGCATCTTGTCCTCAAAGGGAACTTGGGATCTATGGTTGTTATAACAACACAGTCACAACAGCTAGCACCTCTATCTTGGTATCCATCTCCAGTCACCAGCACACTAAAATCTCAGCAAAGTCATATAAATCTAAAGCCCTTTATCCCATCCCTCACTAGGCTTGAGCTTTTGGGTTTTATTGCTTTTTAATTTTTAGTCACTTATTTATGTGTGGGGGCACACATGGACAGCTTTGGAGGTCAGAGAACAACTTGTGAGTCGGTTCTCTCCTTCCACCAGGATCAAACTTAGGTCATCAGACTCAGCAGCAACAACTTTTACCCACTAAGCATCTCATCAGCCCCTTTGTTTTCTTTTTGTGGCTTCTTTTTTTTATTATTTTTTACATTCCAATTCCAGTTCCTCCTTCTCCTCTCCCCTCCCACCTTCCATCTGCTCCCAGAGAGGGTAAGTCCTCCCCTAGGAAGTCTACTAAGTCTGTCTCATCATCTCGTTGAGGCAGGACCAAGGCACTTCTCCACCCCCACACCACTGTGTCTAGGCCGGGCAAGGTGTCTCTCCATATAGAATGAGCTCCACTGTTCAGTTTGTGCATTAGTGTTAGATCTTGGACCCACTGCCCATGGCCTCATATATTGTCCCAGCCACACCATTGTCACCTACATTAAGGGAGTCTAGTTCGGTCTTATGCTGGTCCCCCATTTGTTAGACCTGAGTCAGTGATCTCTAACTAGCTAGGGTCAGCTGATTCTGTGCATTTCCCCATCATGGTTTTGACTCCTTTGTTCATATTATCACTTCTTTCTCCCTCACTTCGATTGTACTCCAGGAGCTTGGCCCGTTGGTTAGTTGTGATTTCTGCATCTGCTTCCATCTATTCTGGAAGAGAGTTCAAGTTTCTCTGGGGTTGTGGATGGTAGGCTGGGTATCTCTTGCTTTATGTCTGGTATCCACTTATGAGTGAGCACATACTATATTTGTCTTTCTGGTTTTGGGTTACCTCACTCAGGATGGGTTTTTTTTCTAGTTCTGTCCATTTGCCTGCGAATTTTAGGATGTTGCTGTTTCTTACCGATGCCTTTTTTTTCATATGCAATTCATCCCTAACCACTGAAGAAAAAAGAAAGTTAAAAATAAAGAGAAACCTTCAAGACATTAAGAAGCACAAGCCCCTCCCTGGGGAAATGAGGGGATAATGGGGGGTTGGGGGAGGGCACAGGAGGAGGGGAGGGAAAGGGAGAGGGACCTGGAACTGACTTGTGAAGCAACCTTGTTTCTAATCTAAATTTAAACTTAAAAATAAAATAAAATAAAGAAGCTCAAGCCACTTTCTGCTATAGGGAGCCAAGTAGTTCACTGATTCTTTTAGTTTCCTATTAATAAAGTCCAGACTCCGAAACTAAGGGGCCAAATGCAAACACTTGGCCAAGCCCTGCCCCCCTCACTTCAGCCACCCTGGCTGCTGGGATCCTGGGGTCAGATCCTATGAATGAGCTGGCAAGGGACTAGATCAGGGTCTCCAATGAGGTGAGTCTTTTTCAGGATCAGTTAGCCCCATGCCTCTGGGAGCAGGCAGTCCCAAAAGCGAAGTTGGAATTCCAAGTTCTACCTAGCTGTAAGATGGATTCCCCTTATGCCATTTCCCCAATTTTTTACTCACAAATATGAACTCCTTGGTATAGGAAAACAGATCTAGGTAGAAACCAGCTGACTAGCCAGGCGGTGCTGGCGCATGCCCTTAATCCCAGCACTCAGGAGGCAGAGGCAGGCGGATCTCTGTGAGTTCGAGGCCGGGCTGGTCCAACAGCCTCCAAAACAATACAGAGAAACCCTGTCTCGTAAAAAAAAACAAAACAAAACAAAAAGGAAACCAGCTGACTAGCCTCTCACACCTCAGCATACAGGCTCTGGACCCAAAACTCAAGGGATAACATTCACTCAACAGGAGGGAGATCTGCACACCAGTACCTCAGGAGCCAGTGCACAAGAGGCGTTGGGGTCACAGGCTGTGTGTAAAGTGTGCCTGAGCAGACATGGAGGAAGGCCACTCTGACAAGGGAGAGTGAGTGCAGGAGGGGCACCAGGGGAAGCAGTTAGCCTCAAAAAACAGTCTGGGCAAATTAACACATTTCCTGTCTGAAGTTCTAGTGCCTGGGGCTCCATGTTCAGAATAAGCCTGGGTTCTGATAAAGGTCATATAAGCAGGGACCAGGTGACAGGAACTATACTATTGTACAGCCCATGGCATGTCCTCAACCTCGAGTACAGCACACACTGAGGGCGCAGAGTATCCAGGAGGTTGGCACAGGTGAAGACGGGCGAGGAGCTAGGACCACAGAGCTGAGAGAACAGGGAACCACCAGGGGATAAGGCATAACACGTTGATCCAGAATTCCACTGACATCCATGGCTTTTCTGATCCTTCTGTTTCTTTCAGATTTTTGTTCCAAAGATTTGAACTCCAGTGTGAAGCCAGGATTTCCCAAAGCAATAAATACCAGTAAGCCAGGAGTGCTTAAGGCAGCCAGGCACAGTGTGGAAAAGTTCAACAACTGCACAAATGACATCTTCTTGTTCAAGGAGTCCCGGGTCAACAAAGCCCTGGTACAGGTGAGGAACTAGGACCAACAGCTGGTAGCTCAGGACAGCTCTGAGGAGCTGGGCCACATAACCTATTACCTACAGCATTCGGGCAGAGTTGCACTGCGGCTAAGAACAGTGTCACCCAGCATGACAGTTGGGGACCTTTACTTAGTAAAAGCCTCTGGCCAGAATCTATCACTGACAAGAAATGGCAGCAGAGGAGTAAGGGTCCCACAGTGGTGTGCTGAGGCTGACGGCCCAGCAGGGAGGCCACGGCAGTAACTAATGAGCTGCCCTACCAGGGCCCAGGGTCTGGTCATCTCCTGCCATTATCCCTCATCCACAGTCCACAAGCCATTGTACTATTTCCACTGGATCCATTCATTTTCCTCCTAGAGCTGGGCCCACTCCCTTCTCAGACCCACAAACCAATTCTTCCTCCAGTCTGACTAAGTGTCACCATCCAAAGTCAGCCTTCTTAGTGACTGATTATATCCCTGGATATCCTAGAAGGCACAGCCAGCCTTGCTAATGTTTGTGTCCCAAAACCAAGTGTTAACATGACAGGAGGGAGACACCTGGCCCTATGCAGCACTTTGCTGACATACCAAGCTGGCTTTAGATGCCTGTGTGCTGGGGCCTGCAGAGAAAAGGCTACAGAAAGGTCTTGCTCTGAGGACAATGGCTTTACTGCATTCATGTTTGTTCTGGGCCATGGCGTGGCTTCTATAGTCTTCTTTTGGCAACTATAAGCTCTTTAAGGGTGTAATGGTGTATTGGGAAGAACACTTTGTGGACACGCTGGTGTGTGGCACTATCAGCACTCCAAGGACCAGCCTCAGATCCCCGGGCCTCAGTGCCCATGGTCCCCCACAAGGGGGATGAGCATTCTCCCTCTGTGCTACCGTGATGTTGGAGACTATTTCACATGATATTTGGTTAAGACTGAGATTAAAAGCTGAGGAACTTTCCTCCAAGTATACAGAAACCACAAACAAGAAAAGAACTAAGACTCGATTGTGTCCAACTCAAAATAAATTAATTTCCACGAGAGTGCAGAAGCCAGCAGGCTTGACACCCATTTAAACATCACTGCAGGTTAATGTTGGGTAGGTTGAGATGACAGATAAGAGGAAGAGTCTGGCAGGCTTGACCTGTGGCTGTGGCTACCCCACCCTGATGTTTCTCCAGAATGCAAAGCTCCAGGCAGAAAACAGCTATCTAAAAGGGGGCTGTAAGGCACGCCAGCAGGCGAGGAGGACAGATGGCTCAAGTCTGGGTCTGCTCATCAACAGCAGCTCTCCTGGATGTCCTGAGCGGGCCTCCCCTGTGCCCAGCACCACAGCACGCTCCTCACCTCACTCACCAGCTGGAGAGGCAGTGACCCCCCACCCCCACCCCTTGCATCCTAGACCAAGCAACCTAGTTCTTGGGTCTTTGGTATCTTCAGGTGGTGAAAGGCCTGAAATACATGCTGGAGGTGGAAATCGGCAGAACGACATGCAGGAAGACCACACATCCCCATCTGGACAACTGTGACTTCCAAACCAACCCTGCCTTGAAGAGGGTAAGCAGAAGAGGCTGTCTGCTGAGTCTGGTCCTCTCCTCACCCAGCGCACCTTTCAGGATGGCAGGCCCTTCAACGGCCCCACACCTCCACACCTCACTCCCAAGATGCTCCTTCCCAACCATGAACATGGGACAGCAGGGGCAGGCGCTCTCTCAAGGGACACAGGGTTGAAAGGCAGTATCCTCTCACCCCTCACATGACCTACCTGACTTTCACTTCCTGAGGCATCTTTGCAGAGAAATACTCTGAATTTGGGATAAGGAGATTATAGCAGGGAAAGTTTTCAAATAATTCAGAAATCATACACAATACCTACATACATAGAATATTACATATAATATACATTACATTAATCATACATACATTAAATATATGTATCATGTATGATATTACTACATATGATCTCTACAGAGAAAAAGCAAAAGCTATGTGGGAAACTTTAACATTCCATAACTACAGGTGAGAAACATACACTCTTGAATCACTCCAACTTTTAGTAGGTTTGAAGATTTTCAAGATAAACACTGAAGGTGGGTAAGGAGAAACTGCCTCAGCACAGAATACATGTGCATGCATACACTTTCACACACAGCTCCCGTTGCCTAGCATGCACAAGGGGTACCAAAAGAGCTGCCCGGGGTGGGCAGTCTCTGTGGCACTCGGGGTTCTCAGATGAGTGCTTTTGATGTGTTTCAGATTCTACACTGCTACTCTGAAGTCTGGGTCATCCCCTGGCTCCACAGCTTCGAGGTACCTGTTCTCCACTGCCACTGACTTCTCCCTCTTCAGCAAGATCAGGGCTGTGATAAATATACTCACATGTACCCCGCTACTCCTTC
The DNA here is from genome assembly GCF_017639785.1 of Mesocricetus auratus. NCBI lineage: Eukaryota > Metazoa > Chordata > Mammalia > Rodentia > Cricetidae > Mesocricetus > Mesocricetus auratus. Next base: position 115,904,367 of record NW_024429189.1, read on the forward strand.
CTTTCCACCCAGCCTGGCCATCTCAAATCTCAGGGCTTCTTCCCAGTGAGCAGATGGAAGCGCCAGGGGGTTACCAGGTGACTGAGCTGGCCAGATTAACTGTATCCACATTTTCTTCTAAAATCAATTCTTCTGGTGCTGCACACCCAGATTCGGGATGTGGGCATAGACAGAATCCTTTGATGGCATTACTGGAGCATGGGTAGAGCAAAGCAGATACAGTCAACAAAGTAGTAATGTGGGAGGAGTCTTGATCCCTGACTGAACAGATTCTGTATCCATCTCTTGTCTACCACTGCTAATGGGAATGGTCTGTCACAAATAAAAAGCTCATCATCTCAAAGCAATACTTTGTATGCCACCCTTTATAGAAACCCAAGAATATGGGCAGCCTGGTGAATTTAGCCTCAGGAGGTTTGATATAGTAATAAGCTATAAGCACAAGCGTGCTGAAGACCTAAGCAACTGGCCCAGACTTGTCATCAACATGGTAGCAGCACCCAGGGAATGGAGAGGAAGTATTTCTGAAGGAACAGCTCCTCCACCCAAGTTCTCTGCTGCCATGAAGGCAAATAGTTTGGGGTGCTCAACACATGGGGAACAGGCTCAACACAGAGTAGAGTAAATGATGGGACCCGTCACAGCCATCCACTGGAGCACAGATGGAGCCTGGATGAAGTGACTGGCATGGGGTAACAGGCTGGGTGGGGCAGTGGAAGAAGGAAGAGGCAGCCAAGAGATGCAGGGCACTGGGAACTTGGGAAAGACAGCAATGGAACTTGAGCTGGAAGATGCTCAGGGACAGAGCAGAGGGTAAACCCAGAACGAGCTGACAGTTGGTCTCAGAGCCTTCATCCTGAGGGAACCCTGACTGCGTACCAAGGAGCCCCAGAATGGACAGAGGGGCCACTCACTGGACTTCTTTTCTGGGTTCTCCTCAATTACAAATGCAAAGCAGAAAGATGTGGATAGAAAGCAAATCTGCATCCAATGTGCATGGCAATACAACTGCTGTAACCCCTACAACAGATCACCAATCATCTGCCTTGATGCCCTTCAAATTCCATTTTATCTTTGTCCTGACTATCTCCAGGATATTTTAACTCAGGACAGTGATAGCAGCAATGCCACAAGACACTGACTTCACTGGGCAATTTGTGGAGCTTTTAAAGCCAATTTTGAGAGTCACAGGGTACACAGCCAAAACCCTCAGGACTCAGCTGTGTGACATCCAAGATAAAGCAGTAGGTGAAGGGTCCCATGTCCTGGTTTTCGTAAGTATTACTGGCAGCACACCAAGGTCTGGAGAATTCTGACAGAGCTCAACTCTGATGTTCTAGGGCTTTCTCCAGTCATACCATTGCCACACACTCCTCACTAGAGACATTGTGCCAGCTTGCTTCTGCTCGGTTTAGCAACCCTTGCAGGTGGCAAAGTGAGCTGACCGACAATTACTGCTCCATAAAGTATCACTCTCATCCCTGCTCATGTGAAATCCTCACACCACTATCCAGACCACCATATACACTCTAAGGCATCTTAAGAGACTCTGCTATACCACCAAGGTCCTGACCCAAGCCCATGACTTAAAAACTGCAGCAGCCACTGCCTCAAAAGCCTTGGGAAGGCCACTTGCTCCTGTCCAGCCTTTATCAGAACAAGGACTCCATTTCAGTCACGTACTCGCTGTGACACTGAGCAGTCACTAACCCTTGAGCCTTAGTTCTCATGCACACAAGGCCACCCATCCCTGCATCACTCATTCCACATATGCAAGCTGGGTATGGTATATATACCTTTAGCTACTCAGGAGCTGAGGTAGAAGAATAGCGTGAACCCATGAATCTGAGACCAGCCTGTACAATGTATCAAGACCATGTCTCAAAAAAATTAGTAAGACAATATATGCAAAAAAACCTTTTAAAATCATACAGAACCACTCTGTAAGGATATGGTGACCAGAAAAATCTCAAAAGACATTTCATTACAATGTCAGGCAAAAACTGACTCTTAACAGAGTTTTGAAACAGTATTGAGGCAATTATTTATTACTTGATCAATCTTATGAGCATATTACTAACTCACATTAGAGAAGATTCCCTTTATGTTTATAAGAAAAGCATACCACATATTTAAAACTTCTAAGACAACCCTCGTTAGCACCTCACCATGCCAAATAACCAGATAAACACAGGAAATGACACTTGGGAGCTGAAAGCAACAGTCAAGAATCTTTTGCTTAAAAATTTTTTTAATTAAATTAAATATAAGTTCACCAAGGAGAATTTAGCTCTAAAAGCAAAACTCTCTTCTCAAACAAACTGAGAGTCAACTTACAGGCCCAGGTGATGCAGAGTTCTTAGAGTTTCATTCCTATTATCCAACTATTTATGTATGCTTGATGGAGGGGACATATCATAGCTATTAAAATTATTTACATGACTGTTCAATTTTCTTTCCTAAAAAGTTCCATAAATAGTACTGACAGTTGCTTAGCTGATGAAACTCAAGTTGCATTCACTGGTCTGACGCCCATCTTACCACAAATCTACTGTTGCTTTGTTACTACAAAGTCAGTCCCAAGGAGGTGACACAGATTAGGAAAGACAATTCTTCAAACTCCAGCCACTTCTCCAACTGAGCATGAGCAGTGTGGGGAGGTAAGGGGCCAGCCAATGGTTTTCATTTACCACAGCTACTGACTGTTTTTCAGTTCTTGTATCATTAGCTATTCAAACCACTTTTCTGTCAAATTATTTCAAACAATTCCAGAAACAAACAATTTTTTCAGCATTCTCACACCCAAGAAGAAAAGAAACAGGTGCCAACAGCAGAGGACACAAACAGGAGAGAAGGCCAAAATCAACTTACCTGGGATGAATCAAAACTGGGAGATGCCACTTGAGGCCCCTGGGTGCTCTGAGAGATACCTAGCTTAACTTCTAAGCAAATCAGATGGCTGTCTGGCCCTAAAGCAATACCCTTACCAAGGTAATTTCATACTGACACTGTTAAGCAATTAAAGCAGAAAAATAAAATAATTAAAATAGAGAAGAAACTCCCAGGCTACTTCATCAAAAGGAATAGCCAGAAGAAAGGTTTATTTTACAATATTTATTATCAAAATTAAGACCAGTGTATAAACATACTTGCCAAGAAATAAGCAGCTCTGAGCTTATTACATTGCACAAACATTACATCAACAGGTCACTACTCACATTTGTGGGTCTAAGGTAAGGAGTCAAGCCATAAAAAGGACATTTCTGAAGCACCCTGTACAGGTACAGACTGGCTGGGTCACTCAACTCCAGTGGGGGAGGTAGTCACAGAAAGAAACCCAATGAAATCCTCTTAGCCACTGAAATAGGAATCCTGAAAACCCTCTGGCATGAAAAGAGGCCAGACTACAGCATGGAGAGGTTGGTAGGACACTGTGGAGGAAGAGTCCACGTATTCTCACACATCACACATGGCCCCTGAGAACAAAGTTTCAGCTTGCATGATCCCAGCCAGCAACCTCGGCACATGTGCACCGGCACTTCCATGCCATCCCCAAAGGTATGACCCCACTTTAGAATGAAGACACTGAAGGTGGCAGACAGAGCCACTCGTGACAGAAAGGTCCCTGCATAGCTAATCCCCTATTCTAATCACCAAACCCTGAGCCCTCTGACAAGTGTATGAAATTTTTCAAGTCCTACAGACTTAGCATAATTTTTAAGAGAGATGGCTTTCTGTGAACTGTCTTCCCCAAAGCAGGCACCTCTTGCACACCTTCTCCGGGTTACAGCAGCGACTCCCACACTTCCAAGGACTAACAGGAGCACAGGGATAAAGCTATGTGCATCCACGGCTCCCTCCGGGCTATGGTGGCTGAGTGTGATGATTCCTGGCATGCACAGTGGGAACAGCTGCTGAGCGGGCTAAATAGACTGGAGGCTGAGTCTGCAGATGAAGGGAGATCTGAAGGAACCCAAGTACAGATGTCCATCATGTTCATGTGCTTCACTCACATAGGTGACCACGACTCCATCAGGATCATGCAGGCTTCTCCGGAAGGCACCACTGTCACTGACTTCTAGGACCAGGCTATACCGTGGCACAAACTTCATCACCGTCTCCTGACTGAACAGCTGGAAAGGAAATTATCAGGGAGGAGAGCTGACCTTCTGGCCACACAAGAATAGGAGGTCCCATAGGACAGGAGCAAAAATCATGTCCCCCACTCCCATGCAGATCAGACTAAGGTCAAGGCTGTACAGGGACAGCAATGGCTTAGCTAACCACAGAGGAATGTAAGGTAACATTCCAAGAAATCACCACACTGAAGTCAAGCTGAGAAGCATCTTTGCCCAGCTTAACCCCAAGTCCTCTAGTTGGGTTTAAAACACTCAAGGAGTGTAAGAAGCAAGTGATGGGTATTTTAAAAGTCCTTTCACAAAATCCCAGCACTCGGGAGGCAGAGGCAGACGGATCCCTGTGAGTTCGAGACCAGCCTGGTCTACAATAGTTCCAGGACCGCCTCCAAAGCCACAGAGAAACCCTGTCTCGAAAAACCAAAAAAAGAAAAAAAAAGGGCTGTGAAGTTTAAGTGGGCACAGCTACAAACAGATGCAGCCTTGTGGAGCTCATAAAAAGTTTAAGCTGAGAAATCCCATGGGGGAACATGATTTCTAGCACTAGAGAAAGACACTGGAAAGGAACAATCTGTGTAGAGTTTAGAACCAGGCCTGAGTCTCCTCAAACAGGAGCAATAGCTATAGCATGGATGTACTTGGAAGAACTGATTAAAAAGTGAACACATCTATGTATTGTGGCAAGCACCTATAACCCCAGCACTTGAGAGGCAGAGGCTGGTAGAAAATGAGTTCTAGTCAAATCTAGGCGGTTATATGGTAAAACCCTGTCTCAAAAACAAAGGAAATATATGCAAGATAAGGGGACACAGACATCTCATTGTAAGACAAGGAGGGTACAAAGACAAGTGGAACTAAGAAAACTAGAATAAAGCCCATAGGGTTAAGTTATACTACACGTAATCTGCATAAACTATGGCTTTTAAATTTAAATGAGTATGATAAATAAATGTAGGTGCAAGAATGTACTTGCATTTCCTAGCTTTGCCCCTGAGAAACCTATGAATAGTACTGACCAAAAGGATGAACACTTGGCACCCAGAAGCCCAAGCACTCCGCCAGAGAAATGGCCAATTCTAGAACAGGGAAAAATGCGATATGGGGGTATTTATTTCCTCAGAATTAAAACATTCCCTCCTGGAGAGGAGAGAGGGGTTCATAAGATCCAGGAAGTCAAATAAAGTCATGAGACTCACAAGGTATGGAGGAGGGCAGAAGAAGGCTAAAATAGCCACTGTGGACAGCAGCAGGACTAACAGGTAGGGGGTGGCCTCTGAAGTCATGAAGGTGAAGTGACAAAAATACTCAGAAGCAAGAAAAACAGAAGAGAGGAAATGGAGGCTCAAATGTGTCATCTTCGATTTTATTCTGTTTATTGGACTAGGGGAGTGCCTTTGTCAGCAAAGTGCTTACCACTCAAGCACCCAGGTACAAAGCCAGAAGTGGCCGTCCACACCCAATGCTGGGGACATGGAAATAAGCAGATCCCTGAGGCTCAAAGACTGGCCAGTCTTACCTACCTGATGAACCCCAGATGAGACCCTGTTTCATAAAATAAGGTAGACAGTTTCAGAGGACTGACCCCTATGGCTAACATCTAGCCTTCACACACATGCACACACCTAAGCATGAACACACACACGTGTGACAGGTACCAAATATTCTAAATAGAAATGATGTTTGAGAGTTAGGTATTCAGGCCAATGGAAACAGATCATTAGACTGCCTGCCATCTTTCTTTTTAGAATCAGTTTTCATAATTACCTTAAAAATCATTCTCTTAATAAAAGGCTTCGTAGATAAGAAATCCAACATGGAAAACCCAGGGTTAGCACGAATTGTCGCAGCAGCAACCCAGTACCCGCCAGAACTGCTGGGCCGGATATTGTCAGGAAATCCAGGCATGTTCTCCACAAACATATCTGCCCCTCCTTTCATCAGGCCAGACACATAGACTCTGAAAAACATGCCCAAGTAGGCAATGCAAAGTAGAAAAAAATTTAGGAAAAATTTTAAGAATGAACACCTGGCACCCAGAAGCCCAAGCACTCCCCCAGAGAAATGGCCAATTCTAGAACAGGGAAAAATGCAATATGGGGGTATTCATTTCCTCAGAATTAAAACATTTCCTCCTGGAGAGGAGAGAGGGGTTCATACGATCCAGGAAGTCAAATAAAGTCATGAGACTTACAAGGTATGGAGGGAAGAAGCAGACTGAAACAGCCACTGTAGACAGACAGCAGCAGGATTAACAGGTAGGGGGTAGCCTCTGATGTCAGGAACTGGTCTTAGTTCAAATATATGTATACACCATGCTATACATGTGCAAGCAGAGTGAGATGCTGGCACAAATCTTGATGTCCACAGAGGCAGGGAAACAGTCTGCAGGCTATGCAGACAGCATGAAGTCAAGACATACTCTGGACTGTGACCCTCACAAAGGCTGAGACATGAGGAAGGAACTTTCTCATCATTACACAGAGAAGGGGCCCAAAGCATTTCAGACATCCATTCACCTCATTTCTATCCTACCACAGGCCACGACAAGCTCTGGAGAAAAAGTGACAGCTCTGTTCACACCACACCACACACACACACACACACACACACACCTTCTTATCCTGGCCATGGTCGTCTCTGCCACCAGAACAAAGTCTTCCTCAGGAGATAGCTGAACTCCATTAGGGAACCACAACTGGTCCAACAAAACTCTCACTTCTTTTGTCACAGTATCATACTCCAACAGGCTGTGGAAGGCCCAACACAGCAGTCACAAAGGGGAAGAGCCCAAGATCTCCCGTGGGCTTGGGGAAAGGGAAAGGGACTCAGCCTCCCAGTAGAGTGACAAAAGCAATCTGTATGGACATGGTCCCAGGCTGGCTAGTAAGGACCCTCCCTGTCCCTACCAGATCCAGTATCCCCTTACAGACCAAAGAACCAGGTCAGCAGTGAGGGCCAGCACACCAGCTCTTAGAGCATGACCTGAAACCTAGGCCTGCTGTGGGCCCTCACCCACTCTGTCTAGAACCCCTTAGATAGACTTTTTTATTTGCTCTGAAGAAGGGAGATCACAGTGGCCATCACCTGACTCCAGAGCCACTAAGGTCTTGCTCCTAGACACTGACATACTGTACTAAGACCTTGCTAAGGCTTCCAGCAGAAACAAGGTCTGTTACCTGTCACGTGGCTAATCTACCAGTTGAAGGGAGGACCTAAAAGGGACACTTGCCGCCCATCATCAGTGCCCTCCATCACCAGGAACAGGTAGTCCCGTCTCTGCCACTTGCTGCTGGAATCTGTGAAATAAATCTTCCTCCCATCCCGAGTGACAGTGAGGTCATTCACAAAGGACATTTTCTTGCCCTCAATGGGAGTCTCAGAAGACAGCAGCAGTTTCACTGCACCTGAAGTCACACACAAGAAAAAAAGAAAGATTTGCTGTCATTTTAGGAACTTGTTTCTTGATAATTTCACAATGTTAATCAATCCAACTGATGTCAAGAGAAAAAATTAAAATGAGTTTTTCTATTCCCCAGTGAGAACAGTTAAAAGTCATAAGGTAAAAATCTTGGTTTTTTTAGACTAAACTTTACCAAAGGCAGAATTACAAAGTTGAAGAACACGTTTTTTTTTTTTTTCATTGAAATCAACAAACTTAAAAAAGAAAAAACTATTAAGAGCAATATGCAAAAAAAATCTAGCACTAATGTTAGCTGGAGAGGAAAAAAAAAATCAAAGATTTCATTCATCTGCTTTTATATTAAGTGGCAACAATAGTCTGCAGAGGCAGACACCCAGCTGTGAACCAAATTGAACTCCTGGAACCCAGTTGCAAAGAGGAATGATGACCAAAGGAATCAAGATCAGGCTGGCGAAACCCACAGAGGCAGCTGACCTAAACAAAGGGCAACACATGGACCCCAGACTGATAACTGAGGGGCCAGCATGGGACTGATCCAGACGCCCTCCCACCAAACCTGGGTGACAGAGAGGAGACCTTGGCAGTCTGTGGGACCTTGGAGAGTAGAGCAGTATTTCTTGCTGGCATACAGATGGACTCTGGGAACCCATACCACGTGGAGGGATGCTCTCTCAGCCTGGACACATGGGGAAGAACCTAGGCCCTTCCGGGGATGATGTGACAGACTCTGAAAATCCTTCATGGAAGCCCTTGCCCTCCCTGGGGAGCAGAGGGGGGATGGAGTGGGGATGAGGGGTTGGGAGGATTGGGGGTGGGGGAGGAGGAGAGGAAGAGGGAACGGAGAGTAACATGTGTAAAAAGTTAAATAAAAAAATATGAAAAAAAAAAACTAGCCAGGAATGAGGAACATATTACCATCCTAGGTAGGAGAGGCAGAGGCTGGAAGAGAGTTTGAACTCAGTAATTGGAAGCCAACTTGGGCAATACAATGAAACACCTCTATGCCACAAGCTCAAAACTCCAGTAACAGAAAGGACATATATGGGGTGTCAAGCTTCCTATATACACTTATTATTTAACACTGTGCAAGAATCCACAGGTAAGGTCCACTATTAATCTTCCCTACTACATGGAAAAACAGGAACAAAGAGGCTATGTAGCCTCCCCAGTCATAACCACCAGAAAGCAGAGGCCAGGCTGCAGCACCCATGGTCAAGCCCCATGCACAGATCCTATATGCTGTGTCCTCCATGGAGACAGCACACAGCACATATTATAATACCAGTTCTGGTAATATTTCCAGTCATGGGAGAGAAAGAAGGAACTGTCTAAGGGGGAAAAAAAAGATTCTCAGACAGGAGGATGAGGAGTAAATGTTTACAACACAACCCTTCTGAGAGCCAGTGGCTAAAACACAGATGCAGAGCAGGGCAGGGACCAAGGCAGGCTCAGAAAGGGAGCTCTCTGGTGGTCAACACAAGCATCTGTAGGCAATACTTGTGCTGTTATTTAATAAGAAAACACTGTAGTTGCCTGTAGACTACATTTAACAATCTTATTAAGTATGCTTTACATGTATACTGTTTGAAAGAGCTGAAAATATCAAAGAAACAAGTTGTCACATACGTTTCTGAGGATTTACTTCAAATAATCCCTTGTATGCATCAACCACAAAAAGAGTCCCATTGGGCCCTGCCCGGATGCCCAGAGGTCTCCCACAGGTAGGTTCATCATCTCGGGTTTCTAGGAAGATAAACAACAGGAATTGGTGGCCACTCCAAGATTCTACCTGTGCCCTCTTCAGTGTCCAAGTATCTCTTCCATACCTCCCTACACAGACACCATGCTGTACAGAGCAAAAAAACCACAGCGTTAGAAACAGACCTGCCCCTCCTCAGAGACTCAATGCAAGAAGCTCCTCATGGGTGCTTACTAATAGGTGCTACCACCGCATGTACTTACAGAATGAGTGAGCTATAAGGTGCTTACTGCAAGGGTTACTGCACCACAAGGGGTGCTCCCTGTCCAGTGCTCAATGCAGGTGCTGAGTGCAGGTGTTATATGTGGACTGGAAAGGGACTGAGAAGCAAATACAGAGTATGAGCGTGGGTGTCCATGGATGCAAAGCTTCCTGAAAAGGGACTCATTCAAATGTTGGACAGTACTTTTCAGAAGACCCTAAGTGATTTTTATTTTGATTTATTTATTTTTTATTTTTATTATTATTTATTATTATTTATTTATTTATTATTTATTTATTTATTATTATTTATTTATTTATTATTATTTATTATTATTTATTTTTATTTTTATTATTATTTATTTTTATTTTATTTATTTTTATTTTATTTATGTTTATGCTGCTTTTATTTTGAAACAAAAATGTACAATTTTTATAAAACGTCCCAGCTATCAAAAATGGTAACTGGGCTGTGAATCGTAGTGGTAGACACTTGCCTGGTAATCAGGAGGTCCTGAATTCTACCCAGAATACCACAAAATAAATAAAATTTATAGTAAGTTAATTAATTTAAAAAATGGTAAGAATCCTGTGGACCAATTTTTAAACAGTGCTTCCAAAGTCTAAATGATGCAAGGCTTCTCAGACCTGAGTAACACAACTGAAATCCCTGAGGAGCTACTAAAGAATCACATGTAAGCCCCAGTCACAAGGCCCCTGCCTGATATAAAGCAGCACCCGCACCCGCAGCAATTAACAGCTGAAGTGCCCACAGGGCAAGCAGAGACTGAATGGGAAGATGAGGGGATATAGCACCAGGAAATACTCATCAGGGACATGGCCAATGCCCAACCTGAAAGCTAGGACATCAGAGAGACTACCACGGGCTCTACTGGGCACTCCAAGGCCAAATGATCACCTAGTAATAAAAAAATGGAGGTGACACCACAGTGTGTCCAGTCTGCCAAATGATCAGCAGTTCTCCAACAGTGAAAGTGACATCTAGGGGAAAGGGACAACTTTCTGAGTGATGTGTTACCAACTTACTGCAAGGGCCTGAACCAAACCGGGCGATGGTCTCTATTTCCCCATTTTCAAGTTTTACAACTCTGCCATCTGCTGTGCCAGTAAACATCACATCTGTTTAAGAAAACAAAAAGGGAAAAGATCATTAAAGGATTGGCCAAAGAGCTATGACCACACTGTTTCTTTTACAAGGCAAGCAGTTTGGTTGCATTTTAACAGCCAGAAAGGAAACAGCAATTCTGAAGATGGAGAAATTATGTATGTGGGAAATATTTAAATCCTTAAAATTTAAAGTAACAAGCAAGGCAGTGGTGAAGCAATCCCAGCACTTTGGAGGCAGTGGCAGGATGATCTATCTCCGTGAGTCCAAGGCCAACCTGATCTACAGAGTGAGCAGAGTGAATTCCAAGACAGCCCATCCAGGGCTACACAGAGAAACCCTGTCTTGAAAAATCAAAGCAAAAAAAATTTTTAAATAACAAAACTATGGGGGCTCCCTCAAAGGATATAACTGTCCAAATCTGTCTAAAGTCTGCACATAGGCAATATGAATAGACCTATGTGTTTTAAAGAAACTGAATAAATAATTAACAATCTTGAAAGACAGAAAGCACCAGCCCCCAATCAGCTGGCTCACTGGTAAATTCTTCCTTAAGAAATTACAGTCAAATCTCTAAAGTTTGCTTTAGAAGGCTGAAGCTGGAAAAACACCTCTTAATTCATTCTATGAATTACAACTTCTGTATTGCCCTAATGAAGACATTAAGAGAAACTACAGACCAGTATCTCACAAACACAGTTGCAAGAGGCCACCTGAAAAGACTATATGATTCTAATGCTACATCTGGAAAGGGCAAACAATGCAGAAATTTAAAAGTCACTAGTAGATTAGAGTTAAAGAGGAAAGGAGAACAAAGGTGTATTTTATGAGAGTGAAATATCTTTTATGATAGCATTATAAAAGTGTCCAAATCCAGAGTTCACAATGCCTAGAGTAAACCATAATTAAAACAGACAATTGGAATACTAACCAACTGTGGTGGGAAATGGCAACAGTAGAACAGCTAAGCCTGTGTGAGCCTAACTAATACCCATTCTAATAAAATCTCTACTTTTTGTTCTATTACTGTAAGCCTAAAGCAGATCTTAAAATAGTTTGCTCTGCAAATGGGAGGGAGGAGTGGGGGGAGCGGGAAGAGAGGAGGGAGGGGGAACTGGGATTGGAATGTAAAAAAAATAAATTAATAAAAATTTTTAAAATAAAAAAAGTAGTTTGCTCTGGTCAAAAGCCCAAGACTGGGGAGCTATTCATAGGTCCCAGAGGGGAACCTACTGTCATTTTGCTAAATAGAAATGGTATCAAACTGCCTTCTAAATATATGTGTTTATACACATAAATTAGTGCTGCCCTCAGCCTTGGCCAGAGTTTCTCTCTGCAGTGGGTGATGGCTAATACAGACTCTTAGTCAAATTGCTGAGGATATGTGATTACTCAAAAGACATCCATATCACCCTCAGGAAACACCCCAGAAGAGGGGGACAGAAAGAACATAAAAGCCACAAGATAGGGAAGAATGTTGTGAGGTGCTTTCTTCTGCATGTGCCATGGCTACATTCATGAACTCAGAAGATACGGTTCCAGTACAAGACCGGGCCTGTCAACATTTCATCATGGACTAGGGAGGGACTCATGAGGAGATAACTGCAATTAGTGGCTGCTGAGGGAGGGGAGTGGTTTTCTTCAGGGATACAACCTCTGTTATGCTGCCTATGCTCTCTCTAGTAAATAACCCCCTACCCAAACTCTTTTTACAAGCAATCCTAGTTAAGCTCAGTGGCCCATTTTAAAAATAAATAATAAAAATACAAACAAAAGATGTGAGAATAGACAACTCATTGGGAAAACAAGGCATTCGGAGGGAGTGAAATCAGGAGAAAGGATGAGGGAGATGAAAAAATGACCTGTGTGTGTGTGTGTGTGTGTGTGTGTGTGTGTGTGTGTGTTTGCAGTTACTAATAATAACAAGTAAATATATAAAACTGAAACCATTTTGAATATCTGTGACAGAGAGTAAACAAAGCAGGTTTATAAATGTCGGGAGCCATGCAGCCTAGTCTTGATCACTTTATGAGTGCCTGTCTAATGGGTTTCCCTGAGGCAAGACCCGTGGTGATGGCTTCTCACTCTGCAGTGGACCTGGGGCAGCACAGGACACCGCTAGATCTGCACGACTGCGGGCTGTCTTCTCTTTCAGTATGTGGTTGATTCCTTTGGTGCTTTTAGTTTCACTTTGTCAGTCGCACATTAGACAGCTGTAATTTTCCTTGGAAATTCTGTTCTTTCTCGATTGTTTTCCCCTAAGATTTAGCAGGGAGCTAATGCTTCTCAAATTTCTTATCTGGAATTACTAACTGCAATCCCTAATCCTGGAAACTTTTCTGACTTACAATTGTTCTAAGGAAAAGGTAGATAACACCACCTTGTGGGGAAAGGGACTCTTACATAGAATGGTACTGACAGGAAATACTGGGTGCATATAAGGAAACAACACCTGGAACATTAACCATGTCTCACAGTTCTGGGAAGGAGATTAAGGCAATATATATGCAGAAAAGGGGGAAAGCCTCGGGGATACACATAATACCAACTGTTAAGATTAAGTTCTCTAGAGGCCAAGCATATAGAATCAATGGTAGGATCTGGAATGCTCCAAGAGGAAAAACTTCAGTGCCAAATGTGGGATGGATAGCTCCACCTTCTCCATACCCAGGAGCTTACACTGGTGGAAGAAGAATGGAATGGTGGGATGGGAAAGAATGCCTCATCTAAGTCTGCCCTTATGAGAGAATGAGACAAGATATAAGTGCTGCAAGAACAGAATGTGCCTGGCTCAATAGTAAGTAAGCCTGCAAGAATGCTCAACTCTATGTCTAGCAGGAGGCTATGTAGGGGGTGAGAAAGTGTATTTAAAATATAAACTTTGAGGTTAAATAACTCCCAAGGTTCATCTTGGATTCCTATTTGCAAACAATTCAAATTCGCTGTCTAGAAAGAATCTCTGCACTATTCCTGCTACAAAGGTTGATGTTAGTGAAATAACAATTGCTGAAAAACATTTTTTAAATGGATCACTTAAAAACAAAGTATGCTAATTGGTTGTTGCTCTCCTCTAGCACCTATCCTGAGGCAGTCAGCACCTGCCAGTCTCCCTAAGGTTACCCTCTAAACAAAGCTGCAGCAGCAGGCGTCTGGGTGCTAACTCCTAGCTCACATCAACGAGAATAGAAGCAGAGAGGCTCCCTTGGGTCCACACCAGAAATGGCACCCAGTACACACAGCTCCTCAATATGAAGAAAGGGAGAAGGTAGAACAGGTGCACTCACTTAGGCAGCAAAGAGCACCAAGCAACACCAAGTTCCAGTAGAACCCACAGTGTCTGGCTTGTCACTAGAACTGATGAAACTTACTAACAAATGCCAAGGCCTTTTAAGAGAAACTAAGCTCTACCATGATGTATTTACTCTATTGAAATAATGAAAACAAAATGCTTACCAGCAATATAACAAAGTAACAACTGCAGAGACTGGCAGCCTTTGGGCCTCTATGGAAAAAGTAGAGGCAAGACTAGTTTATTAAACACATGCAGCAATGGCCCTGGCCAGCTGAGAAACTACACAAAGATGCACAGTGCATAATGTCTATAAACACTGCCCAGGTAATGTAATAGATGCAGGGCTGCAGCATTTCAAAGCTGGTACTCAGAAATCCTCACACCAGTACAAGTTTGCTCATCTCATTAACTGTGTCCTTTCAATACTACGCTTAATTTCATCCTAAAAGACAAAAAACAAAAACCAAACCCTACTGTCTAGTTGCTAGAGTCAAATTCATTATCAGGCCCAATTCTTGTTTTCAGGAATCCCATCCTGAGATGCATGGGATCAGTGGAAACACTGAGAACCACTCCTCTTCGCTTCAAAGTAAAACCTATGCAAAACTAAGACAGTGAGCAAAGAACCAGGGTGCTATCAAGTAACATCTTCCTAGCTAAATAAATAGACTCAACGTCAGTGTCTGTGTGTGCCTTTTGCCTCCTCACAATACTGAGCACAAGAAAGTGTTCTGTGGAAATCCACTCAAACTCACCCCACATAACCCAGCATGATATACACCTTTAATCCTAGCACTCAGGAGGCAGAAGCAGACAGATCTCTGAGTTAGAGACCAGCCTTGTCTACAGAATGAGTTCCAGGACAGTCAGGGCTACTTAGAGACACCATGTCTTGAAAAACAAAACAAACAAATAAAACATAAAAAATGTCATGCAAACCAGGCATCAAGAAGATGCTCCCTTGAGATGTTTACAGCTGAGAAACAAGCCCAGGGCTCCCCTTCCTGCAACCTGTGTGCCACTGCAGCTGCTCCCACAGAACCCATCCACCCTGAGCAATAGCAGCCTGGAAATCAGCCAAGTGCATTCCACAGATCCCTGTTTACTTACCCCCGATATTTACCAGGGACTCTGGCCCACTAAGCTGGTTTTCAAATAGCCTTTCTGCTTGTCGCAACTTTGTATTTGGTTGCAGAACGCCAAACATGAAAGGGGGTTCTTTGAAGCTGTAACACAATACAATTGCAAGGATTTGTGTATAAAAATATCCATGAAGGAAAACATTTCCTGAGGACTGGTGGCATGTCTCTCTCCCTGTTCTGACACACAGAATACATTACTAAAATACTCTTGAATGCCAGAAAAATAAAGGTTAAGGTGGAAATTTAAAGGATATCAGCGGAAATAATTATGAAAATACAAATATTGCATGTCCCCATACCGCAGGGCCTCAGGACAGTTACTTAGGCCTCCTCACACCTTCTGATACAGACAGCCCTGTAGCTAGTACTGTCTGTCTGGCACGGGGAGAGCTCTGTCCACCTTTCACAGCTGACCACTTTCTTGCTTCATGTGTAAGGGAAGGGAGGCTGCCAGTCATGGAACAACATCCAGTGCTCATGACCTCCCACAGGTACATTCTGCTGAGTCCGAGACTATCTTCCCCTCCCAGAGTAACTCCAGCAACTTTCCTCCAAATCCATTCCCATCCACAAGCAAAAGTGCCATAGCTCCCAGCTACTGCTAAGGCCACTTTTAAAGAGACATGACTGGACCTTCCTCCCAGATCCTCTGCTGTCACTCTGCCCTGGCCAGTATCTTCTCCCCTCTGATCCCTCGTCCCTACAGTATATTCTCAATCACAGCATTTGTCTGTTGATCCTTACAATTGCACCATCTCACTCAGAACCAGAGTCCTTGGAGTGACTTCTTATGCTGCCCGGTCTGGCCCTGTCACCCGTTACCGTGCTGTTTCCTCTGTTCCCCATAACCGCCCCCCCCCCTGTTGTTAGGTCTTGAGCACCAGGCATCTTGTTCCTTAACCCTAACTCTCTCAGAAACACCTCTTTTTTCCTCGGTGAAGCCTACTCTTGGAACCCAATTGAAAATCTGTCACCTCCCTGGGCCTGGCCCCAGCCCCATACTTGCTCTACTCTGTCTCGTGTACTTTTGGATTTGCTTTTCTGGTGTGTTTGACTCTCTAGTCCCACCAGAGGGATGTTATGTGGACCAGGGATTCCTTCCTGCTTCCTCCTGCTACATCTCAAGAACCTGGTAGGAAGGGAATTCCCAATGCACACTAAGGCGGAGGAAGAGGAGTACTTCCATCCTCCATGAAACCCCGTCATCAGAGAGGCTGTTTCCTGGCCTACTCACCAGTGGAGGAGAGGCAAGGGGACTAAGGGTGGCTGAGAATGCGGGAATAAAACGCTCTCTATTCTGCCTACTCTCAGTTCACAACAATGTACTTTACTCTCTGTTGCCACTCCTGAGTCAGGACCACACCCAGATTAAACTGTCTTTCCTCCCTCTGCTCGGCTCTCAACCACGGCTTTCTACTAGCCACAAAGGCAAACCCTTTCAGCTTAACTAGGAAGTTTCAGTTCCAAAGGAGGAGGCAGGAAATAGTCTGCCTGCTTTGGCCAAGGAGTTCAGTCCTCACCCTGATAGGTCCCAATCACCAAGCTGAGCTTGCAAAACAAACCATGCTTGAGCATAAAGCCAAGAATAGAGACGCTCAACCCTCCCCACCTTGGCTTAAGTCCTTCCACTCAGGAAGTTCTCAAGAAGCATTTGTGTGCTTATCCCTGCCCACAGGCAGCCTGAGGACAATCTTAGTTGAGAAATAACAAGAAAGTTGAAAGTCAGGCACAGTAGCTCGTGCCTATCGTCCCAGCACTCAGAGGGCTACAGCTGGAAGACTGCCATAAGCTTGAGGCCAACCTGGGCTACAAAGGGAGACCTTGCCTCAAAGAGTTGGGGAACATGGACAGGAACAGGCAGACTTGGATGCAAAAGGGCAAAGTGCAGGCAAGCAAGGTCCCCATGGCAATAGTTTGTAGTAGAAGGACAGTCACCAGGAAGTCCAAATCAGACAATGTCCTAGGGCCTCACCTCCAGGCCACAAGCGCCCATTAACGTTAAAGCCAGTGACACGAGTTTACCCTTGCTAAGTCTGTGGCTGTACTGTTTATGTGCAGTTTTTTTTATCTTTTGTCATTGCTGTTCTAGTTTTTCAGCCAGGGTCAGGTTTGCTCTTTCCTCTGAGATCAAGCTTACTAAACCCCTTCGTTGGCTCTGAGTGTGTGCTGAGTGTGTCTCACACCAATGTCCACATCCAGGACACAGTGCTGTGGCATGCCACCTTAGTAGCTCTTTCCTCCGTAATTACATCTCACAAAGCCTGGGAAAGCAGCTGCAATTGTACTCAGAGAGGAACAAAAGGTCTGTTTTCCACGGAAGGACATGGGCATTTCTGGGCATTATAAAAATATACTTAGCTGCATCTTACCACTTCTTGACTTATCGGGCTCCCCTACAGCAGCCAGTGCTCACTTTGCACAGCTTCAAATCCCCACTGAGCTGTTTTTCCATTTGCCATGGCCACACACCCCGTTTCAGCTAAGTTTCATCACCATTTTTCCACACACAAACTGGCCTTCCCTGAGATCAAAGGGAAACTCATGTCTTCACCTGCTGTGTGCTGTTCCCCTTGGCAAGGCTGGATCTAACCTACTTCTGATTACCAGCTATGCACACTGTTCATTTCCCTGTCTTATTCAAAGAGGCCTAAGTCAGTTCTTCTGGGAATAGACTGAGACAGTTTTCTACATGTTAAGAAGGGCCTCTGAAAAACAAAGAGCCTATGGCCGGGCGGTGGTGGCGCATGTATTTAGTCCCAGCACTCAGGAGGCAGAGGTAGGCAGATCTTTGTGAGTTTGAGGTCAGTCTTGTCTACAGAGCTAGTTCTAGTTCCAGGACAGCTAGGGTTGTTACAGAGAGACCCTGCCTCAAAAAAAAAAAAAAATGAGGAGGAGGGGGAAGGGAGGAGAAGAAGGAAGAAGAGGAGGAGGAGGAAGAGAAAAAGGGGAGGAGGAGCCTCTAAGAAGACTACCAGATATCCTCAGGCCTGAGGCTCAGGAAGTGTGAAAGAGAACCCACTGACATATGAATAATTAGAACCAACCCCTCAAGCTGACTAGGCCAGCATTCCTTCTGGACAGTAAGATGCAAGCTAATCCCATACCTACAGCACTATACAGATTTATTTGTAGTCAGTGATTATTTGGGTTTTGGTTTTTACAGTGTTGGGGATCAAACTGAGGGTCTTTGCACTTGCTAGGCAAGTACTCTATCCATATCTCCCAGACTGTTTAGTTACTAAAGTTTAGTAATTCTAAAAACAAACAAGGTGACTCTTGCCCACATCTCCATTTAGGATCAGAACTGTGTCCTCCCTCATCTCTGAAATCTGCTGGACACCTACTTAGCTGCTGAACATGTTCTTAGTTAATTGAATCTAATATAAAATCTGAATTTTTACACATAAAACAGCAGCACATTTTTCAGTTGTATATGTTATCTTTGCTCCATAGTCAGACAAAGTTCTTGTGTGAAATCCTTAAAGCTTTACATGACGTAAGTTCTAACTCATCTGAAATAAACTTCAGATGGGTGCACTCCCACTAGTGTCTCCAAGGGGAACCAGGGATCTTCAAAGGCTTTTGGCATGATGTTGGGTTAATACTATTTTAAGGTGTGTGACTTTTGTTTATGTTGTATTTATTTAACTCTGTGAAGTTGTGTTATTGTGCCTGTCTAAAACACCTGGTGATCTAATAAAAAGCTCAACAGCCAATAGCGAGACAGGAGAAATAGGCAGGGCTGGCAGGCAGAAAGGATAAATATGAGAAATCTAGGAGAACAGGGATCTGGGAACGAAAGAGGAAGAAGGACTTCAGGGGCCAGCCACCCAGTTACATAGCCAGACATAGAGTAAGAAGAAAAGGTATGCAGGAATAGAGAAAGATAAACCCTGAGGCCAAAGATAGATGGGATAATTTAAGAAAAGCTGGCAAGAAACAAGCCAAGCTACGGCTGGGCATTCAGAGCTAAGGATAAGCTTCCATGTGCAATTTATTTGGGAGCTGGGCGGTGGGTCCCTCAAAAGGCCAAAGAGTAAAAAGAGTAAAACTTCACACTACAGTATCATAACTTGGAGTTTCACCATTGCAGAATCTGTGTGAGTTCCTTATGTGAATTTGTCAAACTTTCTCAACCAACTAGAAGAGCTAGGATTTCTTTTGATTTCTAAAGGTGGGAGATACAAAACGATTACAAAATTAGAGACTAAGGAGTTGAAAGAGTCCAGCTTCTTCACAAAAATCTCAACCTCCTTCCCTTACTTTCCAGGCCAAACCACACAACCCTTCTCCAACCAGCCCAAGATCAATATCAACAAACACCAATAAAAGTCTGACTCTGTCCTGTTGTGATTACAAACATGACTAGATATTAAGAGGTTTTCAAGTTACAATAGACTAATTCCTCACAGACCTCCACTGGTGAATTATAACTTGGCAAAAACAGATTATAATTAATTACAGATCTTAAAAGTTAATTATTTACAAAAGTTACATAAGGTGATTTAAGTCACTGAGTGTGCTTCTTCTACTTCAAATTTTAAACTAAGGTCAGTTATTTCTAATGCTTAAGCTTCTTTTATTCTGATTTTTATAGCTGCTTTCTGTCACAATAGAAGGGAAAATTTCACACGTACTGAGTTAGATCTAATTCAACATGAAACTCAAATGCTAAAGAAATAGAGCTCTCTTATTCGTAACCAAGTTCCAAATTACACTGATTCTATCGCACACCCTCACTTGGTGGGGGCACCCTTCCCAAGACTGCTGTGCACTTACCTGAGAATCTGAGGATCTATGGGGGACTCCAACAGCATCATGGCTCCAAGCAGGGGAATGACAAGGGAAACAGCCAGCATCAAGAATGTCATTCGGAAAACTCTGCCACTGAAGGAGCTGCCAGAAATAAAGCACAGTGGAAATCAGCACACACACAGTGACAAACCTGTCTGCTCTGGAGGCTACCCTGAAGCACAGCCTCTCGCCAGTTTCTCTGCTCACCAGATCTCCCCATTGCAACGTCACTGGCTTTGTGATTCATGGTTAAGCTTGAGCAGTTTGTCAATCTTGGCAGACATGACTATTTCTTTGTGTAAAATCTTGCAGCTGTGTGAAATACTCTGGTCAGTTATACTCCAGATATTCTTTCTTCTAACAGAATTTCAAAGGAAAAACTCAAAATACTGATGAATACAAAATGTAATGGGAGAGCCAGGCACAACTCACAAACCCTAACCCCAGCACTTATAAGTCTGACGAAGGAGGATTGTAAGTTCAAGCCCAGCCAGGACTAAATTCCAAGATTCTGACTCAAAAGATAGGAGAAAAAAACTTGCAATGATGTGATGGACATATTCACATCCGGGGGGGGCCTAATTTAGATTTTCATAAAGGAGTCCTGCCAACTCTCTGAGGCCCTAATTTCTCAAATATTTTACACCTCCCCATTTTTAGGACTCAAAAGAAATTCTTGCTCTTCCTTTGGTGGAATTTTGGTGATGTTCCTCAGAAATTCACATATTCTGCAGTTAAAATTCCAAAAAGCTTTACCAGTCTAAGAGGTACCTTTGGAATTTGGGTAGCTTTCAGACAAATGACAGGAATAACTAGAACTCCTCACACACATTATTATATTTATCTGGTTTATTAAAAGTGACAATCTTTAGCCTCTTGCTACATAAACCTCACAGAATCACTATCTGCTTATAAAAATCACATTGAAATTTTACTAAACACTTGACATCAAGATTAACTTAAGAGGGGTGGCAATATAATGGATAAAGGTTCTTGCTGCCAAGGCTGATAATGTTGAGTTCAATCCCCAGAACCCGCATGGCAAAAACAGAGAGAGACCTACATGCACACTGTGGCATGGATGCATTTACACACACACACACACACACACACACAAATTTTTAAAAACTAAAATCATGACCTTATAAGAAAGTTTCTATCTGTAAAATTTTGTAGACGTAAAGAAAAAAATGAGAAGTCATATCTAACAGAACAGATTTGAAGAAGGGGTTGGGGACAGGTTTTGGTCCTGACAGGCAATGCCCACTGCCAAAACTGAAGAACATCAGCAGAGCACAAAGGACTCGAGGCTTGCTCTCACCATTAGCAATTAGCAGAGAGTGGAAGATGTCTGGACCCAGAGCCCTCAGGGTTTCAAAAAAACTGTAAAAGCACATGGTGCTATGTTTCTTTAATGCAACCATACATGTGACTTTTAGCAACTAGTCTCCCTCCATGACCTGCAATTGGGGCAACTTTAACCCAAAATCCTTCATTCTACTATTTCTTGTTAGCAGCTGCCACTTATCCAACAATCTCTTGGTTCTGGGGTGTCAGCTTGCAGCCACCGTGTTAGTCCTTTTCCACCATTATTAGCCCCTGCAGGGCTTGGAGGACTAGACAGGCCACACTCGTGAAGTCCCTTCTGATGTGGCTGGCCTGATGCTATTTCTCTTAAGTTCTCCGTAGATCTTGGTCACAGAGCCAACTCCATCACCAGCCCAGAGTTACAGGTGCTGAACTGTGGAAGCAGTTTGTATGTAAAACCAGTTCTCAGAGAATGATCTTTCTGTTTGGTCAGAGAGCCTGTGGCCACTCATTCAGGGACTTTCAGTTACCTCTTTCATGGTAACACCAGGCCCCATGGAGCCTTTGTGCTGCCCACCAGGGAAAAGGGAGAACTTCTATTACTTGGCATATGGTCTTTCAGGTTCATTTATATATTCATGATATACAATATCAGTATTGGCTTTCACTAGTATAAGCCACCTCCCAGAGAAAGAGAGAGAGAGAGAGAGAAAGAGAGAGGGAGAGAGGGAGAGACGGAGAGAGGGGGAGAGAGGGAGAGAGGGAGAGGGGGGGGGGAGAGAGGGAGAGGGAGGGAGGGAGAGAGAGAGAGAGAGAGAGAACACCAAATACATTTCTCTACTCATCCCTATGGACATCGTATGTGAATAGGGAAATGGTTTCTTTCACATAGTGTAACTATGATTACTTATTGGCTAAAAGGTGTCTTAATGAGATGATGAAAGTAACTGACCAACACTGCAAAAACTGTAAATCCACTGAGCTTCACACATTAAAATGGTAACTTGTATGTTACATGAATTACATCTCTACCAAAAAAAAAAAGAGATCTAAATTTATATAGTGGCAAATTATTGCAAAACTCCATCACTTTACAAAACAAATAACACTAAATTGAAGATATTTAAGTAAATTCTGTGGTTTGTTCCCACTAAAGGAAAAGAAACTAGAAGTTGGTGACACTGTACAACAGTGATTTTCTTGAAGTGGCCTAAAGCTTTTTACCACAATAGAAATAGAGAGGTATGTATCTATTCAAAAAAGCAGGGTTACTTACAAGTACCAATGATAGAAAAATGGTTGTTTAAAAACAAGAGAGACAAACATATTCAAAGTACCCAAGGAACATTATTCATTCCAACCAGGATATTCTTTTTATTGTTGTTTTGGTTTTGGGGGGGGTTGGGAGTTTTGATGTTGTTTTGTTTTGTTTTGTTTCTTGAGACAGAGTTTCTCTATGTGGCTTTGGAGCCTGTCCTGGAACTCATTCTGTAGACCAGGCTGGCCTGGAACTCACAGAGATCCGCCGGCATCCACCTGGGATTAAAGGTGTGCACCACCACCCTCTGGCCCCAACCAGGATATTCTTGTCCTTTACAGGACAATAATACAATCCTCTACTTCATCTGAACCAGCAGAGGAACACTATAATCCCAGACCTGTGGTTGTCGGTTATCATTAACCAAAGTAAGCAAGACAATTCAACCAAAGTACAGCTTTCTTTTTTTTCATTGCCTAACAAAACAAATTCTCCTAATTTGTGTCAGACTTAGCAAACTCTCCTTTACCGCACTGCTCCTTACATGGGAAGAAGGGTGATAGAAATGGTACCCAGAGCCATGCACATGCTAAGTATGCACTGTCCCATTAAGGTCATTTCCAGCCCTTATATTTCAAAACTTAGTGATCTTATTCAGAGTATGTGATATTCCACTTGGGTCACTGCCCCTTCACATGATGGTAAAAGGTTCAATTGTGTCCAAAGTAAGTTCAGCCAGGACTCAACACAAATGTTTATAGCTGGAAAGGCAATCGTCCAGAGATGACATGCAATGGGTGTCCCACATCTCCCATCTTGTCGGGATCTGGGCAAGCACCTTCTATTATTTTCTTTCTGTGGTCCTGACGATGGAATTCAGGGCCTCTTACATGTCAGGCCAACACTCTTAGCACTGAGTGACACCACTGGCCCCTTGACAAGACTTGTTGGAATCTAGTACTACTAGTAGTATCTTACAGTTAATAGGATCAAAGCTGGAAAAGAATTTAGAAGCCCCCTGTTGGGTACTCCCAACTGAACCTCCTCCATCAAGACAATGTTCACAGTTTTGTTGGTTTGGTTTTGTTTGGTTTGGGTCTGGGTTTTTATTTTGTTGTTTGTTGAGACAGGGTTTCTCTATTATACAGCTCTGGCTGTCCTGGAACACACCAGATAGACCAGGCTAGCCTCACATGCACAGAAATTTACCTGCCTCTACCTCCAGAGTACACCTGGCATATTCACAGCTTTAAACAACACCTGGAGATTCTGGTCTATGGATCCAGAGTGGGCCTGGAAACCCAGTTTTCTATCAGTTGTTTCTGATGAACAGCTGGACACCATTAATCTTACCCAGTTTCCTCCTGGACTTCATTATCCAGCTAGTAATTGTGCTGGTCAAGTTTTATGAAATCTCTGTGCACACTGTCCAGTGGAATCTCCCATGATGGTGAAAATAAAGTAGGCACTAACTAGGCTTAGCTACTAAGCATGTGAGATGACAGGGCTTGTCACATAAATGGGACAAACTGCTCTTGTACTCTTATTCTGCACACACTTATTTCAGCCTGAAATCAACTTTTTGACCCGCCCTCCTCACACTGACCCTGGGAATTCCCAGTCTACTTCAAGCCCTCCATGTTTTCTCTATGTTGGCCTTCCTCACACTGTGCACCTACATAAGTTTAGCTTAAAGAAAGAACTACACCTTAACCTCTGTTTTCACTTACAGAACACCACACACTCCCTGTCTAAACTCAAATAATCAGGACAGCTAGCAATTTATTTTCCAGGTGCAGCCTGAACAACCTACTTGTTTGTCCAAATCTCTTAAGAAGAGCCTAGAGCAATGCTTGCTCCCTTGAGGACATGGGCATCCTGAATCGCCTGCAGTCTCTATGGGAAAGGGTATAGTCACAGTGATGCAACCTGTTTTGACAACTTACGAAATCCTCTGCCATTTCACCAGTCAAATTTGAAAGGTACTCTCCAACTCTCCCTGTATTTGCACACCAGGACACATGGCCTTGAATCAGATTAAAAGACACCAAGAATGAACCGTGAACTCTGTAGAAAAAAATCTATAGTCTCCAAACCCATGAGGTACAAGCAACCTTGGGTGCCAAGGAAGCAGCACAAGAGCCAAACAGCAATAAGTTTCATCTTTCAAAGTGATGAAACCACAAATTTGCTCACTTTTCACATTCCGGCCTCCTAGAATTATTTTTTATTCTGAAAAAAGAAATTAATGTCTTAATTGAGTAATTAAAGAAAAGTAAGTTAACAGACCCATTTGAAGACACAGGCAGTGCTGAGATGAAAACACTGTAATACCAGTTCTCTTCTTTGCCTTAAACTGGAAAATGGGAATTAGACCTGACTGATACTTTTACTCCGAAAACCTTCCAAAGCTTACTGAAACACTGTTGTCAAATCCTCAATGTATCCTTCACTTCTAAATAGTTACAAGCATTAAAAGCTAAAACCTTCTCTTCCTGGACAGAAGGGTGTTTCAAAAGATAGTTCATAGTGTAAGGATTACTCTTTCAATAAAGTTCCTAAAGCTTTTGGCAAACCAATGTCCAACAGTAACTCTAAACGGCAATGACATGCTAAATGCCCCACTCATCTGTGTCCCACACTGAATAAAAGGATTGAACAGTTAAATTCCGCCTTGCAGTTCATTCAGACATCCAGAAGCTCTAATGCCAGAGCTTACTTTCAAAGCATGGTTCTGAAAGACGCTTCCCAATCACGGTCCAGCTGCCAGTTCCACCCTTCATTTACTTTCATCTCATTTTTTCAGTCTGTAACTTCATTCAAACCACCTAACTCACAGCCACCTCCATAACCTCTCCAGTCAAACAGTGAATGCTGCTTTTTCTGCAAGTCGGGAAACTTTCCAAAGTACTTCAAAGAGCCCTTCCACTATTAAAACCTGTTTTCCTTCTGTTCTGAAAACCCAATAATCCACCACTCCATTCTGAGGTGTGTCTAACACTCTAACATTGCAATCCCCCATTGTCATCTACAAAATTCACACTCAACCCTGTAATAAAAAAAAAGGAAAGAAATCTCAATGTCTTTAGGCATTCACAATTTTGTGTTAGGCTTGCAAGTTTTAGCAAGTATACTCTAACTTTTTGTTTGCTTCTACTTTCTTCAGATTCCTTGCTTTCTTTATTTCCTGCACTGAAGATCAAACACAGGACCTTAGGAAGGTGTACTAGGTAAGTGTCCTATCTCTGAGCTCACAACTTTCAGATTTCTTTACTTCACAAAACTTTCCTGTTCGCATTCAACCCTAGACCCTTATGGTAATCAAGAAGATAAATGGACAAACTACTAGAAATTACTGCAAAAAATAAATGAATAAAAGTGCTGATGAAAAAGACAAATAGGAATGTTATTATAGTAAGTGTGGAGAGAAAGGTGGGTGACAAGAACTCACTTTAGAAGCAACCATTACAGATCACTAAAGAAAGATAGAAGACAGTAAGAAACATTTACAAACAGCAAAATCAAAACCGTGTGAGCACAAATGTAAGACACTGGAAAAGATCAGGTGGAAAGAGACAATTTTGGAACTAATTTGTAGTCATTAAGGAAGTAATCCCCACAGAGAACCAAAAGCAGAATTAAAATTTTTTTAAAAGGTAATTAAAAATGTGCCTTTGCCCGGGGATCAGAAGTGTCACAGCGGCTGTTCTAAATGTTGGGCCCATCTACCAAGGGCCCCCAGTACAGGGTGCCCAGGCTTCAAAGCACTGCCCTGAGTAGGGCTCTGCTGCTCCATCCTTTTTCCTAGTTCTCCTGGTGTCTACCAGTAGACTTGGCCACTTCTCGCCTGTCCATCCTAAAGACTCGCCAGCCGTTAGTAATTACTTCGCAATATCCACAACAAGCAGGGTGAGCAATCTGTTCAAATCTACCCACATTTAGCAAGAGGAGTCCTAGGAAAAGGGACCTCGAGGCAACCTAAAATCGCTCGTCTCCCTAGTCAAGACCCATACTAGCACTTTCTGCGGTTTCACAAACTCCTTTCCAAAGCCAAAGCATGTTTTGTGTTCATCTTATTATCACAGTCAATAAAGCTCACCACCAGAAGCAAAAAGTATGTACCACACTCCTCATCACACTGCTGGTGACCTACTAAATACTTCCAATATTTCTAGCACATAAGTTAATTCCACAACTTGGAGGCTGATCTAGAAATTCAAAATATAAAACACATCAGAAAACTGAAAAGTGAATTTTAAATGTCTTATATTGGGATGCTTCAGCTTTTAGCTAATAAGAACACTCTTAAATACTGTAAGACTGGGGCCAAAAAGGGGAGATTTACTACCATCCCTATCAGAAAAGCTGCTAACAATGTCACGCCGGTTCTCTATTCCGAGATGAGGACTACAGACTGCACCTACAGTAGGTACAGACGAGGATCTTCGCAGGATAGAGACCCTGCATCTTTTCTGACTCCCCTTCAAGAAAAGTGAAAACGGGAACGCGAAAAGTGTCAGGTTGAGCAATGGCCAGGCGGCTGTCCCAGGAGTAACAGGATCCAGCAAGGTCAAGTCGGGAAGATGCCAAAAGGCGATGACTGCAGCTCCTGGGGTGCGAGGAGGGACAGGGAGGCCCGCAGCAATGCGAGCGCGGACAGCCCAGGTGCGCGCGAGGCCTCGCCCCGCAGATGCGTCCTTTAGGTCAAGGTGGGGTTAATGACGAGGGTTCTCGTCCACGGAGAGGATGGTCCCGGTCCAGGTTCGGCCTACCTGCCCTCCTTGACCTCCGGGGCCTGGCCATCGTCCGTGACGACCTGCGGCCGCAGGGGCCGGCGCTGCCGCAGCCCATCTGCCTCGCTCATCTTGCGGCCACACCACTGACTCCACTGGCTCCACCGCCTCGGCGGGAACTGAGCAGCGCGGGTTCCAGAACCGCCCCCCAACCCGGCGCGCGGAAATGACGTAGCGCCTAGCGACTGAGGTGCATGCCTGCCCCGCCCCTTTCGGGAGATTGGCACAGCAGTGTGACACTACCCCTAGCCTTGGCGAACCGCGCTCTGGGGAGTGGTGAAGGGGTCGGTCCTCCTTCATCCCAAATCTGGATGTTGAGGCCGTAGCCGGGGTCTCCCTCACGTCTGTGAGCTGGCCTTGATGTCTGCAGTAACACGCGTGAAAAGAGAGGATGCCACTGATTCTTAACCAACTGTGTGAAAAATTACGCGTTCATCCCCTTGGAGTGCAACAATCCCCACCTGAAAATCACTCTTTTCTGAAACGATTTCCGGAAAGATTCAAATGTTTCCTTTTGGTTAAGGTCAGATGTTGACTACTAGATCTTCAAGTGGTTACACAACAGACATTTGATAAAAAATTTCTAAAGGGAGTTATCTTTAAGACAGGACCACGTAGAAAAGACCTCTAATAACAAAACTTCAGGAATCACGAAGCAAGCAGCAGGTGGTGCGTCCACAGTATTACAGCCAGCCAAACATACTCCAGGAGTTGAGGTGAGCAGACCACAGATAAAGAGCTAATGGGAGCCACGACTTCAATAAATTTAAATTGTAATACAGTGGTGGCTTTAAAAAAACTTGACCTTGTGGAAGCATTTGACCAGTGAAGGAATGGGATATGAGGGTAGGATTGGGAGGAAAAGGCAAGGAGGAGAAACATTCAGGCAGAAGAAAACAAGTCCTGTCACTTACTGCACTGGGAATGATCTCTAGGATACACATGTTCAAAGTGCAGCCACTAAAAATTTCTTGCTACACTTTGGAGGATTTACGAAAGCATACATGCCATTACCTTCAACACAAGATGGCGCTAGATTGCCACCTTAATGTTTTATTTTTCTTCTCGCGTGAGGAAGTGGCTATTTCTTACACTTACTCAATTCTGTAGGAATCCCGGGTTATATAATTCTGGCCTTGACGCCACTATATTTGATTCCATTGTTGAAGGCAGACAGTATCATGGGTAATTTTAACAGATGTTGTGTGGTCTGGCACCTTCCTGCTTGCCTGGATAGCTTGCCGTTTCTAATTCCATGTCTCTGACCTTGACATATTATTCTTATTTCCTGATGATACACTTTTCTTTCACCGCCACCTAAACCTTTTTTATCATCCAGAATCCACTTCAAGTATCATTGCTGAAAAATCTCTTCTTCGACCCCCAGAGTATCTTTCTCTCTGGGAAGCTCTTTGAACATTCCTGAACTGTCACCAGAAGCCTATTACATCAACTATGTGTATCCCGTGCCCAGTGTGAAATGAAAGCACATGGACCAAAGCAACCAGAAACTTGCACACGAAAAATAATAAAAGAATTGAATACACTGAACTTGCTAATAAAGGAATTCACCAGAGGACCCATGAGCCCCTCAAAAGAGGGCAGTTATGGAAGGCTGCTCATGCAATTTGGGGCTAAAGCTATGTATGGTCTTGAAAGGGATTGGTTAGGATATGTAAACTAGAAGGGCATCTGAAAGAGGCAGCTATCTGTGTAGCCAGCGTCTTAGTGGAAGTAGGCTGCATCTTAAGTCCCAGGATGGGGAGTGGTCTCACCAGTGTTTCTCAACCAAGGGCTATTTTGTCCCTTAGAGGACATTTGGCAAGGCTTAAAGATTTTTTTAAATTATCGTGTGTTTGTAAGCTCTTGTAAGAGCTCTTGTTTCTAAGAGCCTGTGGTCATATCTCTGAAACACATGAGTCCACAAAGAGTTACTGGGGGTGCACTCGTGGCCTTATCTTGGAGCACATGAGACTGACTGAGCTGGGGTTAGAAAGGCTGAGCTTCCATTGTTTGTGTTATGCAACACGGCTTAGGAAGTTTTCTGTTTGCATGTCGTGGTAAAGTCCATTTTACTTGTTGTGTCTTGTTTTAGTGCTCTATTGTTCCATTCTGCCCTCCAGCCCTTAAGTCAATCAGCGTCACTGTCTCATTGTAACAAATATTTGCACAAAGAGGAATGGATCCGCCATGCCTGGTTAGGTCAGGTTTCTCAACTTCGGCACTATTAACATTTTGGACTAGATAATCCTTTGTTGTGGGAGTTGTGATGTGCAGTATAGGATGCTTAGCACCACCCCAGCCTTTACCCTTTACATGCCGGTAGCAACCCACCTAGTTTTGTGCTAGAGTTAACCTGGGCCTCCAAAGGCCCATGTTGTTAAAGTTTGGTCCTCAGCATGGGTGACTCTTGGAGGTATCACTGTGTTAAAAGGTAGGCCATACTGAAGGTCTTCAGGTCCCTGGAGGCATGCCTTTGATGAGAATGATGGGACCTTATCCCTTGTCTCTTTTACTCCTTTCGTCTCTCCACACTGAGGTAGCTGTTGCTCCACCACATACCTCCACCATAATGTGCATCACAGACCCAACGCAGTTGTGACCAACTGATGATCGGCTGCAACCTCTAAAACCCTTTTCTCTATACAAATCAGTGCCTCGGTGATTATTATTGTGACAAGAGCTTACAAACGCATGATAATTTTTTTAACATCTTTAAATCTTGCCAAATGTCCTCGAAGGGACAAAATACACCTTTGGTTGAGAAACACTGGGTGAGACCACTCCCTGTCCTGGGACTTAAGATGCAGCTTATTTCTACTGAAACACTGGTGTACCCAGACAGCATTCATCACAACAAAATGGGGGGGGCTATCCCAGCATGGAAGAAGAAGCATGTGGTCTAGAGAAGTCATCTCCCAGTGTGCTAAACTAGAGGGGAAAAGCTGAAATAAATACAAGCTGGAATTCTAGTCCTAGGCTTAACCCCCTAATCCCATACTGTTTCAGTTCCTTATACAGATACTTCCCAAGCCTGCCAGCTCTCAAGTGCTGTTACAAAACCAAGGGCCTAAGATGAGCCAATATTCACTGTTGTGAATAGGGAGGGAAGATAGAAAGCATGAGAACTATTTTAAAGGATTATAAGGATTAAGGACTGCCACCTTCAGAGAGAAGCTGAGCTGACAGATAGGAATAACCAGAGGAGCTTGTGCACCAACTCTGTGTAAGATTCCAGGTGGTAAGTTGGAAGGAGAGAGAGGGGTAAGAGACAAAGTTGGAGGGTTTGTTGAGATTGGTGACCAAGGGGAGGACGTCCAAGGGTAAGCTTCAGGATTACTGACTGACCAAAGAAAAACCAGTCTGAAAGGGACAAAAAGGATTAGAACGTGGAAGGAGAGACCTGGAGAGATGGCTCAATGGTTAAGCACAATTGCTGCTCTTGCAGAAGACTCAGGTTCAAGTTCCAGCACCCACATGGCAGCTCACAATTGTCTGTAACTCCAGTTCCATAAGATCCAAAGCACTTTTCTAGTCTTTGTAGACACCAGACACATATATGTGCACATACATACATGAAGACAAAACACACACATTAAATACATAAATAAACAATTTGCGGGAGTTTTTCAAGATAGGGTTTCTCTGTGTAACAATCCTGGCTGTTCTGGAACTCACTTTGTAGGCTAGGATGGCCTGGAACTCACAGAGATCCACCTGCCTCTGCCTCCCAAGTGTTGGGATTTAAGGTGTGTGTCACCACTGTACGGCTTAAATAAATAGTTTGTAAATGGAAATGACAGTGGCCTACTGAGAAAGAGCTTCCAGGTAAGCTGCCACGTCACAACGGGAAGCTCTGGTTTCAATGCAGGGAGAGCAGAAAAGATATGAGGCTCAAGAACATAAATGAACCTGTGCTCAGCTGACAGAAGCAGACAGCCACAAGAGCCAGCTTAAGATGCAGGAAGGGGAGCAGGGACTTTGGTGGCCCACACCTTTAATCCCAGCACTCAGGAGGCAGAGGCAGGCGGATCTGTGAGTCCGAGACCAGCCTGGTCTACTGAGTGAGCTCCAGGACAGCCTCCAAAACAATACAGAGAAGCCCTGTCTCGAAAAAAAACAAACAACAACAAAAAAAAGATGCAGGAAGGAAGGCTAAGCATGACGATGCAACGATGTATTTCCCAACTAGTCCCGAGGCTGAGGCAGGAGAGTCACTGAAGCCTGGGAGTTTGCGTCCCACTTGAGCAACACAGCAAAGTCCATCTCCAACATAAATTGAAAAGAACAATCAGGAAGGCTTTATTAGCAAGACAAGGGGAGATTCTATAGACTCTGGGTATAGAAAGAATAGCCAGGTCTAATGGGACTGGAAGTGGATATGAAGGAGGTAGAGGAGGAGGAAGAGGGAGGAGGAGGAAGAAGGAAGAGAAGGGAGGAGGAGGAGGGGGAGAAGAAGAGGAGGAGATGATAATGACAACCACAACAAGAGCAAAGTTTATTCCTTTTCACCACTCACCACCAAGTCCCAGCAGGTACAACCTTTGCTTTTTTCCCCAAGCTTCCTTGGCAGAGCCTGAAGTTTGGCTCCTCTCCTTCCATTGTGAACCAGTAAAATGTCAACTGCTGCCATTCTATCCTGTGACAGTAAGGTGGTCACATCAAGGATCTTGCCGTAAAATAAATACAGAAGTGTGGGAGTCCCTTTGAAAAGCAATGTTTTTGCTTGGTTGATTTTTAAAAAGAGACAAATGGGACCAACATATCATTGAGAACAGAAAGACCCATGGAATACCAACTCAGTGCCTACAGCACCAACTCTAGGCTACTTGCCAGCTGAGGAAATGGTCCCTTGCTGTCTAAGCCAGTCAACAGAGAAATTCACGCTACCCCCGAGAACATCATGTTGGACACACCAACACCCTTTACCACCTGGTTTCAAAACTAGCTTTCCATGACTCTTCATTTCACGTGTCCCACAAATCCCTGCCCAAGTCCCTATTCCTGGGCAGAACATCTTGTTTCGCAGCATCCAGTAGGATTCTATGGTCCATGGAACATGCAATGAAAAACCCATGGAACAGACAAGATGCTACCTGTGCAGGCAGGGTTAGACTGGCAGGCTAAGTGATGAGTGCTCCCCCAAGTAACAGACAGGAGACAGGATGACAACTGAAAATGGGTTGCCAAAGAAAATTGCTGTAATTGTCCCATCTATTCTTTCAGTCAGTCCAGCCTCAGCAGCCACAGGCTTAGTACATTCAGCAGGTGATGCCTCTCAGTGGAGTGGGTATTTGTTACCTTATTGGGAACTGAACTTTACCAGCCCCATTGTTCTCTTAGCACTGACTTTTTTTTCTTTTTCTTTCTTTTTTTTTTCTTTCTTTTTTGGAATGACACCACTTCCTCATTATTTATGTTCAATTACACCAAGAAACCATTTTGGTTTTGTGTTTTGCGGTTTGTTTTCCACAGTGCTGGAAACCCAAACTGTACCCCTGAGCTACATCCTCGGGCCCTGGAAGCCATGTGCTGTTTTAATTTGTTTAATTTTGTTTTGAAACAGAATCTCTTTGTATAGCCTTGGCTATCCTGGAACTCACTCTGTAGACCACTCTGGCTTTGAACTCAAATTTGAATACCTATGCCTACTGAGTGCTAGGAT
Source organism: Mesocricetus auratus (assembly GCF_017639785.1). NCBI lineage: Eukaryota > Metazoa > Chordata > Mammalia > Rodentia > Cricetidae > Mesocricetus > Mesocricetus auratus. Next base: position 115,937,262 of record NW_024429189.1, read on the forward strand.
GAAAGGTATGTACCACCACTCCTGGCTTTAAAACCAGAAAGTTATCAGCTGGACGTTGGTAGTGCACACCTTTAGTCCCGGCACTCGGGAGGCAGAGGCAGGTGGATCACTGTGAATTCAAGGCCAGCCTGGTTTACCGAGCAAGTTACAGGACAGCCTCCAAAACAATACAGAGGATTCCTGTCTCCAAAACCACAAAAAAAGAAAGTTATCACTTTTATTTTGATGATTACCAACCTGCCTTTTATTCTTTTGTTGCACCAACTGACTGACATCTGTAAAAGTTCAGTGTTTCTGGGACTCCCAGTGATAAAGAGATAAGTGGCTTAGGTTAAGTAATGTCCGTCTTTAGGAAAGGAAATGGTCCAAGGTGTGTTTGCTCATTCGCAAAACTATCACAGATTTATAGAAACAGAGGAAGAGAACCCAACTGATTATTTTTACCAAGAAAATTCCACCCACAGCAGAAGTGAGTGGTGCCTGTTCTCCCAACAGGGTTGCAGACTCCTCCAGCCCTCACTGGCTCATAGATCTGTAATCTAGGAGGACAGCTAACACCCCACTCTCTAACCTTTCCTATTTCTAGACTTATTGAAGGAAGAATTCCTGTCTCCTGGCTTGTCACCTCCTTGGCCAGCACAGATACCTGTGGTCCAAGTTCCAAAATCACTACTCGGTGCTTTTACTAGCATTTATATGACATGAAAGAATACGCCAGTGTGGCAAAAAACCAAATGCAGACTCAGAGATCTGCACATGGCCAGTGTGAAGGGTGATGGCATGCTTCTAGCAGATTCATTTGGGGGAACAAACCTGTGGTTCCCTGAATCTCCCCCACATCCTTAATAAAGGGAGAAGAAGCCCAATACCTATCAAAGCGGGGGCCCTCATCCCAACCCTAGAGAGAGAGACTGAGACTTCTTCCCTGTTCCCTGCCTTCCAGAGAACAAGGCAGGTGAGGACAATAGTATCTCCCTTTTGAGCTGATGGAGCAGCCAGGCAGGCTTTGGGGTCAGGCAGCTCGGTAAAGGGCTTTGGTCCAGTCGTGTCCTTCACGTCTGCTCTGTTCTCTCACGTGGCCGGTCCCCTTGCACTGTGATATGAGCCCAGTTCTCTTTACTAGGGTCACTATCTCAAACAGGAAGAAAACTAACTTTGTTGAGCTTGATAGGTGGTTATCAAAAGCTGGTCCCGAGCTGTGCATTTCACCGAGGGGTTCTTAAAAATCACAGACTTAGACACCCCAGCTGTTATGATAAAGCTCGAAGGGAACCTTGATCAAGGTGGAGGGACAAACACGACAGGCAGACAGAGCTTAAATGAGAAGTGTTACTAGAAAGGAAGGGGGAAGAGAAAAGAGGTAAAGAGATACAGAAACAGAGAGACAGAGAGAGGACAGAAGAGAAGAGGGAGACAGGAAAAGTCCTATCTGCCCCAGGGTAACAGCCGGAAAGAAGGAAAGTGAGAGTGTAAGTGGGCAGGGGTCTTTCTTTTAAAGGGGTTCTTTGCACCTGCATGCAGAGTACACAACCATGGAACCCTGGGCTGACCAGGGTACTGCCTGAGTGCATTCTGCCAGGTGACGGAGGCAGACCAGAATAATGCCTGAATACCAGCCCTGTGAGATTCAATCTCAGTGTCTACAATAAACCCAGGTTCTATGTTGTATTGGACAGTCAGGGGGCCTCATATAATCCCTAGGAACTTCTATGAGTTCCAAAGACAGTAGCACAGTAGAACCAAGTAAGGGACTTTGGCCTTGAAAAGCCCATGGACCCTAAATGCCTACAACTCTGAGAGTAGCAACCATCGAATAGCTGAGTTAGAGCTAGTCTGGGAAGGAAATGGAACTAATTAGAATCAGTGCCTTAATGACATAAAGCAGCAATCTCCATCCAATGGTTCAAAGGACAAAATGGAAAGAAAAGTCACTGTCTGAAAACTTATCCTCTTACATCTTATCACTGGTGAATAACCTCCTGTACAGCTGACAGCTCATTTATAATGAGCCTAACTTATAGGAGGTTGCGGCTAGATAAGTCCTGCAAAATTGAGGCCAGCCTAGGCTACTTTAATAAATGTCAGGCCTTCCTGAGCTACAGTGTAAAACCTCAAAAGGAATTTAAAAGTCCATGTTATGTAATACCTTCTCCTTAGATGATAGAGAACAGGTAATCCAGAGTCATGCGATGAACAAAATGCTTTCAGCATTTGTTTAAAGATATCAGGAAAGCTGTGGCTGTGGTCAGAAGAGCATCTGAGACAGGCCTGCTGTCTGGAGCCACCTCTGCCCTGAGGGTCCCATCTAAAGATATCAGGAAACCCCAGGGCTTGCTGAATGAACATCCAGCCTAGCTGAGCTAGTGAGTTGCAGGTCAATGCACGATCCTGCCTCAAAAACTAAAGTGGGAGCAACTGAAGATAACCTGTTACTGACCTCCAACCACTACACTAATGTGTGAGTATGCACATGTATACACACACACACACACACAAGCACACAAACTATTTTTTACTTTAAAAATCTGAAGAAGAAGAAGAAGAAGAAGAAGAAGAAGAAGAAGAAGAAGAAGAAGAAGAAGAAGAAGAAGAAGAAGACGACGACATCAGGAAAGCTGTGGCTGTGGTCAGAGGAGCATCTGAGACAGGCCTGCTGTCTGGAGCCACCTCTGCCCTGAGGGTCCCATCTAAAGATATCAGGAAACCCCAGAGCTTGCTGAATGAACATCCAGCCCAGTTGTGCCAGTGAGTTGCAGGTCAATGCAAGATCCTGCCTTAAAAACTAAGCAACTGAAGATAACCTGTTACTGACCTCCAACCACTACACTAGTGTGTGAATACACATGTGCTCATGCACACGCACTCAAACACACAAACTATTTTTTACTTTAAAAATCTGAAGGGAAAAAAAGATATCAGGAAAGCTGTGGCCATGATCAGAGGAGCATCTGGGACAGGCCTGTTGTTTGGAGCCACTGATGCCCTGAGGGTTCCAACAGTTAGCTCGGAGAGAGTTAGTTTGACATACATTTGATAAGATCATGAGTCTAGACTGCGACGTGGCCATATCGGCGTCGCTGGTCCACGCCACAGTGCAGGGCCGTGAGCAAGAGGAAGCTGCAGCCCATGCGGGTGGCGCTCACGCTGACCCCCTCAGCTGTGAACAAGATAGAACAGCTTCTCAAAGACAAGCCAGAGCACATAGGTCTGAAAGTCGGTGTGCGAACCAGGGGCTGGAAAGGCCTCTCTTACACCCTGGAGTATACAAAGACAAAAGGAGATTCTGATGAAGAAGTTATTCAAGATGGAGTCAGAGTGTTCATCGAAAAGAAAGCACAGTTCCCACCTTTAGGAACAGAAATGGACTATGTGGAAGACAAACTATCCAGTGAGTTTGTTTTCAATAACCCCAACATCAGAGGAACTTGTGGCTGTGATGAAAGCTTCAACATTTGAAAGCTCAGGACTCCAAGCTCCAGGAGAGCTGGGATCTACCTGGGAGCTTTCTGAAGAAATCATGTGATTGTCACGTGTTCAGAGTTTATAATGTGTGGGCATCTTAAGGCAAAAAATAAAGTGATGCATATTGGAAATCAAGCCAGTGTGCTAACAGTCCCAAAAACTTGGTATCTGTATCTGAGAGACCATTGGTTTCTTTGGGCCATTCTTCTGTTCTATACAGAAAACTCCTACCTTGCTCTTAACACTGCAGTGTGCTTTGTGGCCACGGATAACAGGGGTGCACCCATAGATCCAGGAGGGACAACTGTGGGTGACAGCGTAGTGGTACCTTATTCCCCTCTCATATTTGTCATGGCCTTTTATATTTTTATTAGAAACATGGTTATCAGATGCCTCGTTTGTCTGCCCCTCAGCAGTTCCATACTTCTGAGTGATGGTGTCAGAAGGGGAGAGCTGCCAGGCCTGGTCTCAGTCCATCCTTTAGGACGTGTTTGGAGATGGTTTGCTTAGACCTTTCAGTTGGAGGTTGCTGTGACCAGCAGCCAGCTAGCTCACTGCACTTCACCCTGTGCGTGTGGAGACTAGAACTGAGCACAAGTTAGAAGAGCTAGACAGTACCCAGCTCTCCTTTCTGTACAGGTGACACCGGTGCTGTGTGAGACACTTAGTGGAGGTGAGTGGTGGGTGGCCTGGCTTCCGTGCCTGGGCAGCATTTTCATTAGACTTCCTTAACTTATGGGGATTGCATTAGTTTTCTTTTGAATGGAGAAGTCTCATTTAAAGCCTTTGTACGGATTGCCATCTTGTTTGTTTAGAACTTTGAAACAGTAGTTTGTTACTCTTGGAGCACAGGACCTACAGAGCAGAACATGGAAGTGTGGTCTTATAGTTCCCGATATACATATACTCTCTGGTTCCTAAATGAAAGAGCTGAATTTTTAGTATTTTTATCACCCATCTTTCGAGGTGTGGTTTTGCTGTATAGTACAGGCCAGCCTCACTCTCGACCCTCCCGCTTCAGCTTTAGACATGCCAAGCTTTTCTTCAGAGTGGTCTTGACTTGTGTTGACATCTTAAGTGACCTGTGATTTTCATGAAGTAGCTGGGGTTAATATTTGCGCTATTTACTAAAGTACCTACCACCAAAATACACCGTGTAGTTTTATATGATTGTTGGTAAGTCTGTATCATAAACAGAATTGTTGATACATCTTTAATTTGTGCAATAATGTATGTAGCAATTGAGTGTCAATTAAAAAACACCTCTTTGTGATCCTAAAAAAAAGATCATGAGTCTAGCAAGATGGAACCTTGGCTAGATTTTCCCTCCCCTACTCTGAACCCTCCCCTGTCCCTTTCTGACATACTTGTTCCTGGAATTGTATTCTTAAGTTACCTACATTCAAGCCTTTATCTCAGAATCTGTTTTCAGGACAGAGAGAGATAGAGAAAATAGAATGTGAGACTTTCCAACTATGGGAAATCAGGGTTTAAAAAAAAAAACAGGAGAAAATAGGTAATGTAGGCAATGGCAGTATTCAAAGAAGTGATGTTTAAGGCATTTCCAAAACTGACACACACAGATATCAAGCTGAAGTTTCAAGAAGTCCAAAGCCTAAGCAGAATAAATAAAAATGAATCAAAAGGGCTGCAGAGATGGGTCGGTGGTTAAGAGGACTGTTCTTCAGAAACCCTGGTTTAAATCCCAGCACCTACATGGTGGCTCATCTCAGATGTGATTATTATAAAATTGGTGGTAGAGATTAGATGTGGTAATGTGTACCTGTGATTCCCCAGAACATGCTTGTAGTCCCACCATTTGGGAAATGGAAGTACAAGGATCAGAAGTTCAAGGTCTTCCCACAGAGTAAAATCAAGCAGTCTGAGCTATATCAGACCTTATAAAACACAAAAACACACGAACCCATACACACACAAGCACACACATACATGCACACAAACACACACAGAAACACACACAAACACACACACTCGAAGAAAGGGAAGGAGGGAAGGAGAGATGGTTGTCAGCTGATGCATGAAGAAAGCCTCTACCAACTTCAGAGGACTGCAACCCTAATAGTGTAGTGTCAGGCCAACATGTAAATGAGCTAAACCACTGTGACAAAAGCTGGAAAATTGTCAGATGTAGTTACACATGTCCGAGGCAGAGGTTTGAGGGTTGTAGTTCCAGGACAACTTGTGATATATATATATATATATATATATATATATATATATATATATATATATATCAAGATCTTGTCTAAAACAACAAAAAATCTTTGAAAAATACACACATTTAGACATTTAGATACTTTCCACCTAGTATTCACACCTATCTCCCAGCACTTGGGAGGCAGAATGAGCAGGAATTCAAGGCCAACTTGGGCTAACTAGAAAGTTCCACACCAGCCTGGGCTATGGTCTCAAAAAGCCAAAAAAGGAAAAAAAATTTTGGGTCTTCTACACACGCACACACACACACACACACACACACACACACACACACACACACGCTCCACATGTTAGAATAGTTGTGCTATGATATAATAACATGACCAGAAGCAACTTATGGAGGAAAAGAGTTTATTATGGACTTAAGGTTCCAGAGGTATAAGAGTCTATCACGGCAGGAAGGCATGGCAGCAGGAGCAGGAAACTGAGATCCACATATTCGACCTCAGACACACAGCAAATGGGAATGCGTGCGACTATGAAATCTCAAAGCTGGCCTCAAGGGATGTACTTCCTCTATCAAACTTATAACCACCTAAGCCTCCCTGAACAGCACCACCTGGGGCCAAGTGTTCAAATACAGGATCTTGTGGGGGATATTTTCGTTCAGACCACCATGATAGCCTTCTAAACAACCAATGACATAAGGAAATCACAATGCAGATAGAAACTTCAATAAGGTCAGGTGCCTCTGCTGGCTGGGAGAGGTTGGAGGCCCAGCAGCTCCTCTGTGGAAGGGCAGATGAAGGGCATCAATACCAAGTAAACACAGACAAGGAATTCTGGGCACTAGAAGGTGGAACCATGCCCAGAAATTCAGAGCCTTTGTTATTAACTCTGTGGTAACCAAGGGAGCCCGTTTGCAGGCCCCCAGAATGTAAACAGTCATTCAAGTGTATGTAGAGTTTGCCCGATAACTTTCACAACGTCTTTGTATTGAAGTCCTTATCTGCTTAGAGGGAGGCAGCTTCTCAGAATTTGGACAGCCCGCCCTTTCCCCACCCCCTTTTCCAGTACAATATGAAGTGAAAATGTTGTGCTGCTCTAAAAGAACGCTGTAGATTGGGTGGCTCAAATTGGGTGGGTCATTTCAAACAGTTCTGGAGACTGGAAAAGTAAGACCAAGACGTTGGCAGATTGCATGTTTGCTGAAACTACTTCCTGGCTTGTGTGTGTCAGTGTCCCTGCTGTGTCCTGAACAAGGAGGAAGTGGGTGCTTCCACATCTTTTTATAATGGCACTGAGCCGTTCATGGAGGTGTCACCCCTCCTGACATCATCAACTTCCTCCTCATGCCGTTGCTTTAGGTGTAGGGTTTCAACACACATTTGACCCTTAGTAAAAGCTGTTTATACCTATGTGTGATACCATAGTTAAAAATGAATTGGTAGGGGCCAGGGTTGTCATTCAGTAATGGAGGCTTAGCAAACCCTAGCTTCCATCCTCAGCAGCAAAAAAGAAAGGAAGGTAGGAAGAAAAGAAAAAAACAAATGAAGCATCAACAGACTCAGAAATATCATATTTAATTGGTTTAATCCTGTTTATTATCCAACAAAATTTTTGAACAAGATGACAGGGGGATTATATAAATCAGATTAGCGGTAGTTGAAGCTCACTGGCATATTTCCTCCAAAAAAATATCATCACCTTGAGGGAGGCTTCCTCCTGGTCTTCCTCTAAGGTAGCCTTTCAGTCTAGCTCTAGACTGCATCACTTTGGTCCAGAGATAGAAGACAGTTCCTTAGTCTAGACCTAGAAAGGATTCCCTTGGTCTGGACCTAAAACATGGTCCCCTTTAAGTGGACCTAGGCTACTTTTCTAACCAAATTAACCCATTCAGAGAGAACCTCAAAGTTCACAATAAGATACAAACTAGTAAAAGTTACAGCTGTCCCTGCCCCTCTCCAAACTGCATCCTATAGAGAATGGGCCCTGCACCGTCCCAGGGCAGCACAGTGGAGATGTCTCTGTTGGTGAGGTGTGCGGGAGAGCTGGCCTTGAATATACAAGGGGGGGAGAGCTAGTGCCACAGACTGTCATCACAGGGTGGCATGGGCGAGGGAGAGAACCCCCCTTGCTCCTTGCCCCTCAGTGATAGATACTGCCTGATAGTCCCAGATCACAAGAATGGGATTGCTGATGGCGCCCCTCACCCGCTGCATCACTTAGGAGAGTGGGCCCTGCACTTAGCGCAGGCAGCAGACAGCGCAGTAGAGCTGACCTTGCTGATGGAGGCACAGGTGATCCTGCCTGTAGGCGATCTGACTCTACCCTTCATCTACCGAAGGTGGGGTGGGGGAAGGAGAGATGACCTCCTCTCTCTGCAGCTGCCTGTGGCGGGTGGGAGAGACGGCCCTGAGGTCAGGAGAGTGGAAAATTGGCACTGCACTCCACCACTGGCATCAGCTGTAGGGAGAGAAGGCCGTGCACCTCATCTGGGCAACTCAACAGACCTGACCCTGCCCACCCCTCTACCGTGTGGTGGCACGTGTAAGGAAAAAAAAATGACCTCCCTCCCCTAGGCGCATGCCACCTGTGGCAGGTGAGAGAGCTGGCCTCTGGCCCTCGAGGGTGGGAGAACTGGCCCATCCCCCACCCCGGCGTGCACACCAGCTGTGGTACATGGGAGAACAGGCCGGACACCCCGCTTGGGTAGGCAGGACATTAAAGCTTATCCTGTTGGCAGGGGTACAGGCGAGCCAGGCCTATGGGTGTGACACCAGGAGAGCTGCTCCTGCCCCCTCCCTGGTATGCCATGAAATAGCAAAGGTAAGGTTAATATGCCCTCCCTCCCACCCCGTGTCACCTTGCCACAGGCCAGAGAGCAGACCTCCAGGACATGAGAATGGGGGCTGGCCCTGCCCCTCACCAAGTGCATCAATCCAGAGAGCAGGCCCTGCACCTCGCCCGGGCTAAACAGTAGAGCTAGCCCTGGTGGTGTGAGTGCAGGTGAGATCAGGAGACCCTGCTCCTTGCTGTCTGCTAATCGGGTGAGTTAGCTGGGGTGCTTCTGGAAGCTCTCCTGGGTGCTGATGATGAGAGCTAGCAGACTGACCAACCCAGGCTACCACCCAGACCCAGAACCAGGACTACAAGGTAGCCCGCTCTGTGTGTGTTATGATCAATCACATCTTCAAGAGAGAAATTGCAGGAACCCACGAACCTCTTTTGCACTGTGAGTTCAGCTGCTGTGGATACAGCAGGGATGGATGCCCCCCCAGAATTTCCTGTGATTTCCTTTCGTGTAAGTGTGGCAGTCAAGGCATAAGGGGTAGCCATTTCATTGCCATCCTTTTTGACATGTATCTGTCCGTTGGTGTATGTGTGTCTGCGTTCTGTGTGTGCACCACAGTGCACACGTGGAGGTCAGAGGGCAACCTGCAGGAGTCTGTTCTCTCCTTCTACTGTATGGGTCCTAGAGCTTGAACTCAGGTCATCAGCCTTGACAACAAGCACCTTTACCTACCGAGCCATCTCTTCGGCCTCATTTATTAAACAAAGCCACACTTACTAAAGACTAACAAGGGCGGCCAGTCATGCTTAGAAATTGTTTCCTGAGTGTGGTGGCTTTCATTTTAGCTACTTTAAGTGAAACATCCTTAGAAGACACAGCTTCTTCCTGAACCTGGCTTTAATTTGTCTTTATGGGTACGCAATTGTACACATGGTCTTCTGCACTTCTGAGAGACGCTGTTCAGACCAACCAACCCCAAAGTACCCATCTTTGCCAGCTCTCTGGTCTTTTCTCTGCACCGCAGTACCAAGGACTTGGATCCTTGTCAGAAATTTCAGGGAGACAAAAAACCCAAACACAAAAAGGGAAATCCTCAAGAAACAGGCAGGTAGAGGCCTCCACTAATCACTGGGTCTTTATTCTCCTTCTGACAGGCAGTATCTTTTGTTGTCAAGCAAGCGGTAGGTAATAGTCAACTTCAAGGTGTCTTTGTGTTTTTTCTCAGTGGCCCTGACAGTGTCACATGGCCATACTTGAGCTTGTCACTTAGGAGTTGACCACTTAACAAGGTCAGGGGTGGTTTCCCCGAAGAAATGATGACTTTTCTAGAAGCAGTATGATGATAGCTTGATTTGCTAAAATGTTTGCCTTGCAAACATGAGTTCTAGCCCCATAACCTGTGGTAAATAGGCAGGCATGGATAGAATAGGCAGGTGTCCACTTGTAAGCCTAGTACTGGGGAGGTGGAAACAGGTTCTCTCAGGTTCACTGGCCAGCGAGACTAGCCACTTGGTGAGTCCTGGGCCCAGTGAAAGACCTTGTCTCAAAAAGAAAAGTAGATAGTTTTCCCTGCTCTCATGTACACCCACACACACATGTATACACATTTGCATACACAAGGGCACCTGCACACACTTGAAAACACACACGCACATATGAACACACTTACCAACACTTTTTTGTGTGATATCTTTTAAGTGAATAGACCCCTTGTAGCTTTTACCCTAGGATTATGTTTGTGGGGGTAGGGTTGGGGGCATGGACATCTGAGGTGTGTGCTTGCTTAGCATTCATGGGGCCCTAGGTTCAATCCCTAATATTAGAAATAAGCAAAATAGAACAACACCCACCAAAAAACATCCCATAAAAAGAGTGAACAAAATAGAGCTTTATTTGACTATTTCTATAGATCATTCTGAGAGCTTGTATCAACAACCTGGAAATCTAGACCATTTCCTAAAGGGCAAAGTAACTATAGTCAACCAAGTCTAACACATGGCTCTTCATTGCCGATTGTAACAAAGGACTATTATTCAATATTCCTGTGTACTACAACCACTCTACCTCCTGGAAGTATCAGCATATTTACCCCATTACCCAAGAAGTCATCACAGGTTAAATCCACAGTAGGTGTGCAGTAACTAAGATACCCCTGAAACACCAATATAGTGAAGTTCTGTGGACCAGATGGAATAGCCTTCCTCCACCCCAGGGGCCCTGCTCACAGAGCCGCCACACTCTCAAGCCTCCCATGCTTAGCCACACATAGCTACAAAATAAGATTTTCATGGCATTACAATTTGTATCACCTACCAATGTCCAAAGGACTAAAGGCACATTGAGAGAGGGATTACTTGGGAACACCAAGTGTCATCATTGGACCACAGTGGTTCTTACTGCCCCAGCTACAAAAGAAAAGGCATGCAGAATCTTCAGGAGCCCAGAACATTAATGAGACACCTGAGTTTTCACTGACTCCCACGAACAACTTCACATATTTATTTGAAGCAATGGTGATCTCCTACTAAGAGGCACCTCGGGGAAAGACACTCTTTGCAGATAACAAACCCAAATGATTTTACAAGTGAAGGGGAGAACATTCACCCTGTCTCTTGGGAGTTAGAGGTGCTGGTGTGTAGCTCAGAGGTAGAGCACTTGCCTAATGTGCAGAAGGCCCTGAGTGTGATCCCTAACACAAAAACCCTAAGAATTGCCAAGTTTGTACTATAACACAAACCAAATGAACCAAATATGAAACAGACACAGGAAGTGAACGTGGCTACTCTGATTACCAGGATCAGGACAGTCATGTGTAAGACAGAGGCACAAACATCTCTGATTTGGACCTCAAGCGCACCAAATGCTAATAAAAAGTACACTCTGTTATCTTCATGCTTCCCTGGGGAGACAGAGGGAGATTTTTCCCAATTCCTCAGAGAAAGAGAGAGAGAGAATGTTAACATTCACATTACACTTGAGTGTTCTGTTATTCTCCCCAAATAGAAAAGTACAAAAAATAAAACATCTGTATTTTGTATCTAGACACATCTGGAGAAAGTGTGATAGCTTTAGAGCTAAGTGGTGAACAGTCCTCTGGCCGCCCTGTGCTGGCTCACCGCCAGTTACAACTTCATTCTGGAAACCAGATGTAGGACAAAGGCCTCACCCTCCAGAGGCAGCTCTCTGGGCCCCAGGAGGAAAAGGGGGCTTCGGCCCCACATAAGATAGTTGAGGAGTCACAGATGGATCATGTGCTCAGATGAAACAAACCACCTTCAAGGTTCCTTCCCCTGAGGACTGCCAGGGGTCAGCCACAGCCTTGTGTGAGCATAGACGCAGGCACACCTCACTTGGCAGCAGCCTGCTGGTCTTCATGCTTCTGGAAGGCACTCAAGATTTCTGTGATGACACTGGGATCCTCCAGGGTAGTGGTGTCCCCTAGATCCTGCCCCTTGCTGGTGATGATCTTCCTTAACAGCCTCCTCATCACTTTCCCAGATCTGGTTTTGGGGAGACGCTTCACCACCTGACAAAGATGGGTGGTGTTAGGGTCTGGACAGTGCTCTCTGTCCCCAGTGTCTCCCCGCACCCGACAGAGTAAGAGTTCTCTTGTGGAGGATAACACTTCTCACTGAAGACTGACTCCACAGCAGCTGTCTGACACATGAGCCAAGTAAGGTCTTGCAACCTGACACTGAAGGACAGGATCTAACCTGTGTGGAAGCTTTGCTAACCCCTCCAGGTCTGACTGCTGGGTTTTGTTTACCTCCACTGTACTTGAGTAGGTTCCTACTCATCCCAAGCCTGGGACTTAGTTGTGTAAAAGCCACTGAGCAGAAAATTTTGTCTTACAATCTGAAGCAAATGTTAATACTTTAAGAGCTGTGTGTGTGTGTGTGTGTGTGTCTGTCTGTCTGTCTGTCTGTCTGTCTGTCTATGTGTGTGTGTGTGTGTCTGTGTCTGTCTGTCTTTCTGTCTGTGCGTGTGTGTTGATGATAGTACTAGCTAGAGACTGAACCCAGGGCTCCATGTATATAAATTTTTAGCAATGACTCTGTCTTTGGAGATAGTTCGCGTCATGAGTACAGTGGATAGGTCAGCAGTGTGAGCAATATGAAGCTGGGCTCTTCCTGCCTCAGAGGATCCCAAGCCCAGGAATCACAATGGAGAGGTTCAGTCAAGGTAGGAAAAACCTGAAGAGACTGGGGTCACCCAGGCCTTCCTGCAGGAACTTGACTCCTTGCTGGGCTGGAGGACCTGGTGCTTTCCCTGACTCTCAAATCTTTAAAATCTGTAATTGGGCTGAGTATAGCCCAGTGGTAGAGCGCATGCTCAGCACTCACAAGTCTCTGGGTTCAATACTCTCATGATTCCGATCTTAAATGCCCTCCAAATACTATGTTGAAAGTGTAATCACCACTTTGTCCTGTTACTGGGAGATAGTGGAATTTTAGGAGGTGGGATCTAATGAAAAAACCTAGGTCATTGGGAGAATAGCCTTTGAAGGACACATTAGCTCCTCCCTCCCTCTCAGCTACCATGATTTAAGCAGCTCTGTTTGCCGTATGTTTCACACCAAAACAAGCAGTGTGTGTGCAAACAAAAACACAGTCCAACCAACCAACCATGAACTGTAACTGTGAACCAAAGTAAAACCTTCCCACCATTTAAGTTAATTATTCCAGGCATTTTGTCACAGAGATGGGAAATAAACACATGCCTAGCGCCACAAAAAGAAAAGAAAAATCTATCCTCCTTACCGTTCAGTCCTGTACCTGAAGCCAGCTTTCAAATACAGTGCAAAAGCATCTAGCCTTGCCTAGGACTGTGTCCTAAACAGGTGGGTGCTGTAAACTTCAAATGCTATGGCCCTTCCCATTCTCAGGAAAACACACAGGAAAACCCAAACCACTAATGACAGTTTTGATGTTGGTGGAAAAGGAGCCTCGTGGTTGTGAAACTTCACCATTACTTGACATTTGTGGGAAGCAGGGGAGATTTAAAGAGAGCAATGCTATCCCCCAAGGGGGAGTTGACTCACCAGGATCTGGTCAGGCACGGCATACTTGGCGATCTTGGTGGCCACTGCCAACTTGAGTTCATTTACTACCATGTTTGTATCGCTGGTGTCATCTTTCAGCACAATGAAAGCAAATGCAGCTGGAAAGAGAACGAGGGTCTCTAAGTCCTGACATGGTTACAAAGTAGCAACAGGCTTCAGCTACTGCAACCCTGAAGGAGCATTCCCACTGCACTCCAAGTGAAAGCACCCCCAAGAGCAGCTCTGTCCTTGTTCCCGCATGGGTAGTCATGCATGATTGAGAGCGTGACACAGCAGCAGTGCTGATGGCTGTGTGTGACCACAGACATGTGACTCGACATTCTGCTCCCTGGGCTGTGAAAGAATGCCTGGTGTGGGCTGTCTGGAGATCAGTGCAAGATTGTCTAGCGGTGCACTGGCGAACACAAGGGTCCATGCCCAACAACACTGTGGTTCCTTAGCACAGTGGCTTTTTAACATAGAAATGAGTTCCCTGAGGCTGGGGAAATGGCTCAGCCAGTAAAGTAGGAGCCACACGGGGATAATAACCTGAGTTCAGACCCCCAGCGCCTAGATAAAAAGGCTAGTTAGGCATGTGGTGCATGCCTATAATCCTAGCCCTGGAGAGGCAGAGAGGAGGATCCTGGGGCTTGCTGGGGAGCCAGTCTAGCCAATCAGTGAGATCCAGGTTCAGTGAGAGACCATGTCTCAAAAACTCAGTGGAAAAGAGCTAAGCAAGACATTTGAGTCTGGCCTCTGGCCTTCACATGAATGCACTATACAAACATGCATGAGTGTGAACTCTCTCTCTCTCTCTCTCTCTCTCTCTCTCTCTCTCTCTCTCTCTCTCTCTCTCTCTCTCATTGCATGGCCATAATTCAATTGCTTGTTGAATGTGTTGGGGCTATTGTGTTGGACAGTATCAACCTTCAAACTCTTATCACAGAAGAAAGTTCTACTGGGCTGCAAGGTGAATGCATGTGTCAGTACAAACACAAGATAACATTTTTCACTATCCTGGAGAGTTCTAGAGAGGATGTACTGTGGCTCCTGTTGCCACACAAGGATCTACTCTTGCTGTTTGCCCTGTGTCCTGCCACCATTTCTGATGACCTGTCCTCCCTACTGCCCTACACTGCCCCTCCTCTCATGAAGAGTTCATGTACTTCTGTGCAGCTCTCCAGTCACTTGTTTGTCTGCTCTGCACCGGATCCCGTCTTCCAAATGTATCCTTCCCTGAGCTTCTTTTACATACTACATACACTATGAACTTCCTCACAGACCATGCTTACTGCTCAGTGTCTGTCTCTCCTTTCTGTTCCCTGACCACCCCGTCAGGTGGATCCATGGTGGCCGAGGCTTCACCTACTTCACATTCACTGCTGTGTCTCCAGCATCTAAACCATGCCTGGAGTAGGGTGCGTGCTTGATAAAGATGTTGGTGAATGGCTGTTTCCTGCACAGGCTATGATCTGCATGTAGTGAACCAAACTGCTACCACAAAGGCTTCCCCATCTCCACCTGAAAAACTCATATTCGGCCCTCAAAGCCCAGCTTGGTTAACTTACACTCTGTGATACTTTGTCTGACTCTGTCCACAAGTTATAGTATTCAGTCTCTGAGAATGACTGACAGCTTCTCTGTCCCCACCCTATCAAGTTGTGAGCACTTCAGAGGGAAGAACTGCATTGTTTCATCTTGGCAGTTGATGTGGCACTGGAGACAGACCTGGATTATGGATTCCAGAGGCAGGGACAAGGGGTGGTGGAAGAGCAGACCAAGAGCCAGACAGAGGTGTGCAAGGTCCAAGCGGTCATAAACCAGCAGGACCAGAGGCTGGCCAAAGCCCACAGTGTTCAGGTCCTAGTCAAACTACAGCCAGAGGCTTCCATTGCTCAGACGGAGTGGGAACAAACATGCAAGTATTTTCAAGGAGCCTGACATTAACTAAGAGCTGTGAATGGGCTATCTGTGTATTCCACATCTGTTAGAAGCCAATACAACACCTAGCATCATGCTTACTATCTGTAAATTTCCCTTGCAGTCCTGTAAGCACGCAGGGGCTGACAATACCTATGCTGAGTGCTGCTGCCAGAACAGGAAGAGACCAGAAGGCCCAGACAGTGTCAAGCATCGAACACCACACTGGGAGTGCCCCTGAAGAACCCACATACAGGCAGAGTAGCCGAGGCAGAGCACAACCCAGCATAGCCCGCCTAATCTAAAGCTATCCCTCTGCAGCGCAGCTTTTTTTGACCTTGTTCATATTTTCTGGGGCTCATCAGGGGCTAATAAATACCCAAAGGCAAGGCAGAAGGTGCCTGGGGGCCACAGGCTGCTTTTAGCGGTTCTTTGCCCTCTTGAGTTCAGGAATGAAGTACTGACAGTGTCTTGAAACCCAAATTGAACCTTCACAGCTTCTAAATGCAGCACCAATGTGATGCAGATCACTGGACCTCCGAGATATAAAGTGCTGGCACCCCAAAAGTGGTCCAGGTCCCTAATCAGATGAGGTACCTTCACAGTCACCCGCGAGGAACTGTTCTCACTGCTAACCACTCCCCAACCTGATGCTATCTAGACTTTGCCTCTGCTGGAGACTCCCAAACAGCCCTCCCACATGCCTGTGTCCCCCTAACAAGGTCACAGACGCATCAGCACATTGGTTATATGGTAATGAAGGATGCTGTTTTTAAAGCACTTAATTGGTTTTTAAATTTTTCAACAAGTCAATTCAAAGAAAGTGTCTGATGGGGCTACTAGAGATATGGCTCAGGCATTAAGAACACCAGCCACTAGCCGGGCATTGGTGGTGCACGCCTTTAATCCCAGCACTTGAGATCTCTGTGAGTTCGAGGCCAGACTGATCTGCAGAGAGAGTTTCAGGACAGCCTCCAAAACAATACAGAGAAACCCTGTCTCGAAAAATCAAGAAAAAAAAAACACCAGCCACTCCACCAGAGGCCCAAGTTCCTATTCCCAGCATCCTCATGGCAGCTAATAACCATCTGTAAATCCAGTCCCAGGAGATCCAATGTCCCACTCACCCCTAGCCCCACCCGTGCAATCCCTATTCTCTGTGGACACTGCACACACACAGTGCACAGACATTCATGCAGGCAAAACATCCATAGACATAAAATAAAAATACAGAAAAGAAACGGTCCTGTCTGAGGGACTGCGGAGCAGTGGTAGACTGCAAACTTAGCATGTTTGAGGACTTGGGTTCTAGCCAGGACATTTTTTAAAAAGTTAACTTGTTTGAGTAAATACAGCAGCACAGAAGTGTAGACAAGAGGCAGGTGATAGCTGGAGAAAGCTGTAACCTGGAATGTCCCTAAGTGGAGAGAGAACACTCAATCCCACTGGGCAGGGAAGGCAAGGTCATCTGGTGCAGAAATGACCTCACACGGACTTAGGATATGACCAGGTCACTCTGAGTGCTGTGGACCTGCCATTGCAACACTCAAGTGTTTCCAGGCACTGCCACTTGGGAATTGGTTGACTCGGGGTGGAGACAGGGGATTAAAGCAACACATCATTGGTTTAAGATCATTCTGATACCTTACCCTGCCCTCCCTTGCCACGTCAAAATGCAGTGGAGTCACAGATGAAGCTTCCCCAGCGTCTCACACACAGCCTGCTACAGCGCAGTGCACAGGTAGGGTAGCTGCAGAGCTGGCACGAGTGCTGAAACCACGCAGGCGGGTGGGCAGCAGGACATGCATAGGGCTTAGAAAGTGCCCTGGAGAGATCTATAGCTAACCATTGGGCCAACCTCCCGGAGTATAATCGGAGGGAGGGAGGAACAATAATATGAACAAAGGAGTCAAGACCATGATGGGGGAAACTACAGAATCAGCTGACCCAAGCTAGTAAGAGATCACTGACTCCACACTGTCAACTGGGGAACCAGCACAGGACTGAATTAGGACCCCTGAATATAGGAGATAATGGTATGGCTTAGGCAGTATGAGGCCAATGGCAGTGGGACCAAGATCTAATTATAATGCATAAACTGCCTTTGAGGAGTCCATTCTCTATGGAGAAACACTTTGCTCAGACTAGACATGGGGTGGGGGTGGGGGCTTGGTCTTGCTTCAAGGAGATGAGGAGACAGACTTAGTTGACATCCTAGGGGAGGCCTTACCCTCTCTGAGGAGTGGATGGGAGGTAGGATGTGGGGAAGAAGGGGAGGGCATGAGGAGGGAGAGGGAACTGGGATTGGAATTGAGAGAGAGAGAGAGAGAGAGAGAGAGAGAGAGAGAGAGAGAGAGAGAGAGAGAGAGAGAGAGAGAAGAGTGAGCAAGCCCAGTAGATACTAGGAACAGAGAACAGAGGAGACTTCCTAGGTCAGCCAGGGGCCAAATAGGTCAAGGCTTCATGTGGCCTAGTGTCCTTAAGATCAGCAAATCTAGGCATTTCATACATTTCATAGCTCAGACCCTCAATGCTTACCTTGCTCAGTTTCCTCACCAGAAAGGCAACAGTATGGCCCATAAAGGCCTTTCACTGCATCCTCAGAGACCTATTGTTCCTTCTACTGGGGTATCCTGTTGGGCATGAATCTCCAGAGTAGAGAGAAGGGGGCACTTACCTTCTCCCTTGATGTCATGAGGATACCCAATGACAGCAGTTTCTGGAACAGCAGGGTGGTCAGCCTGTGCACAACAGAGGACAAAAGGCCCTGAGGTGACTTGGGTGTGCAATCCCAGCCTGACTCTGAGGTCAACAGAGGCATCATTATAGTTCCAGGCAAAGTAAAAGGCAAGCTGAGCTTACCATTGCATCCTCAATCTCTGCGGTCCCCAGGCGGTGACCACTGATGTTGATGACATCATCCATGCGCCCTGTGATCTGGTAATAGCCACCCTCAGTCCGGTGAGCTCCATCTCCAGTGAAGTAATAACCTACACCATAGTGGGGAATTCAGTACCAAGGACTCTGAACCAGCCCCAGCACAGTCCATGGTCCAGCCCCACCCTGGAAGCTAACTCTGAAGGTGGGCTGGGTTGTTCTGTGATCTCCCTCCAGCAACTAATGCAAAACCACCTCTCTAGGCGATGCCAGGCTGTACACTGAAGAGAGGGCAAGTGGCACTGAGACTACATCCCATGACTGATGTCAAGACTGCAAACATTCAGGGAGCAGAAAACAGACATTAGCACAGTTGGGATGGCCCCATCAATATGAACATCAGCTGTAACTTTGGGACTGGGAATTGCAAGTTTCAGTGAGGCAAAGATGATGGCAGTCAACCAACTTCCAACCCAGGACCCAAAAGAAATGTAAGAAGAACAGGAATACAAACTATGAGAACACCCAGCCTTTGCAACAGCTTCCTAGGCATGTTTCTTCACTCATTTTCCCAGTATATACCAATATGTCCATCCCACACAGGAGCAGGTGTTAGTGGATAAACCCATGTCCACCCTGACCCCTACAGAGGCTTGGCATACCCACCCCACCCCACTCAAGATAAGTAAAGTTCAGGAAGCAAGGGGGCTTCAGACTCTCTTCCATAGAGCTGTCACATTACACTCAGTTGCCATGAGTTTAACCAGTCCCCTTATCTATGGAAACATGATTCCAGGAATCTATGGAGACAGTATAGAGCCCTAGCTGCTCACCTGGGTATGCTCTGAAGTAGGCATCTATGAACCTCTGGTGATCACCATAGATGGTCCTTGCCATGCCTGGCCAAGCTTGGGAAATGCACAGGGCCCCAGAGACGTCACCACCCTCCACGACATTGCCCTACAGATGAAGAGAGACATTCATGAGAGACCTGGCTAGCTCTGAGAGTCCTGACTGTTTGGCCTGAGGCACTGAACAGAACTGTCCAGAGCTTTCCCTCTGGCAAAGTCTGATGAGGGCACTGGCTTGCAGCAGTCATCAGCAGTGCTGTTTAAGATGGGGCTACAGGGAGTGTGTGAGGACTTGGCCTTTACTCCGGGGGCCAAAGCCTGCATCTCAGCAACGGGCAGAAAGCCGGGGGTGTGGAAGGCTTGCCAGATGAGTAGCAAGGCCTATGTGCAGGGGACAACCTCAGCAGGACCCCACACACCTTTTCATCCAGGAGTGCTGGGACAATGCCAAAAAAGGGCCTCATGGCCATACCCGGGAGGATCTCTGCCCCATCTTCCGAGGGCCGTGGTGCGATGCAGATGCCACCAGTTTCTGCAGGAAGGATGAAGAAACACCAATTGACCTGAGAACCAGGGATGACCAGGTTCCAGAATGTGCCCATCTAGGCTAAGACTGCAATCTCCTCTGCTGTGGGCACAAGCAGAGCTCTTAGCTCTGCAATCAGCAGTTGGGTGTGGGTGCTACCCTCTGTTTAATAGGCCCTCACTGGGTCCGGCCTGTGTTTAAAATAGGGAAGGGGGAAAGGCCACCTACTTGCACAGGAAGATGAAAGAAATGAGCAGTTGAAGCCAGGACCTAGTTGACGCACCACAATGAATGGTGAAGTCTGTGTGGCCATTTCTCTGGCACCTGCATCTATCAGCGTGTATGGCAGCATCTCATGAGGCCCGCTGTGAAAAGTTGTCTCAAGTCTTCCAACACAGACAAGAGTTGTTCTTTGAACCTGCCTCACGCTGGCTACTTGAAACACAAGACTTCCAAAAGCTGTGTTACTGTATAGTGGTGGCCTCTTCCCCTGAAAACTTCCTTTTTCTGCTAAAATTTAAATTTAGACTCTGGATCCCTCCAACAAAAGGACTTGTCTTCCTCAGAAGTTTCAGAAAGGGGTGGCTCAGTGGCAGAAAACTATTGAGCATAGGAGAGACCCTGGGCTTGACTCCCAGCGCTGCACCAAAGTTAAAAAGGAAGGAAGCAAGCCAGGAAAGGGCCCTTGCCTACAAAGGACAGTGAACTCCGAGAACTTGCCAGTCCACTGGCCTCAGGCACTTGCCCTAGTGTGTCGCCTCATTTCCTCCTTACTCCAGTGCTCACACAGAGGCTATAAGAATCAAGCTTCTTTCTAATTTCAATAAAAGTATATATATGAAGAAGCATATCACACCAAGACTCAGGAAAGCGTCACACGTCCCCTAGCAGCCAGGCTGTACCTCTGAGCCTTCTGCTCTACAGCATGCTGAAGGGACATGGGCCTTGTGAGCGTCATCAGTCACTTGAGAGCATGAACCCTGGTGCTGCGTATGCATGACCCCTCCAGTCCCCAGCTAGTCCCCAGGCCTGCTCCAACCCCCACTTAAGAACACTCACCCGTCTGCCACCAAGTGTCCACCAGCGTGCATCTGCCATCACCCACGACATTGTGGAGCCACTCCCAGGCCTCGTGGTTGATAGGCTCTCCCACTGAACACACACAAGAGCAAGAATTATTTCCAAATTAAAAACTAGCAGTCTTCAAGAAGGCCTGAAGCCAAAAGGGATAAATTATTAGGAACAGCTCTGTGACCTTCCTGAAGGTTACATCAAAAAGCCTGGAAAGGCCTGTGCTCCCATGTCCAGGGTCAACAGAGTAATATACGTTATGATGAGGTATATTCACCACGTGAGGAACCAGAGTATCACCCACAGTGCAGGCTGAATCTGGCACAGAGTTTCTGAGGAGCAAGTGGTGCATTTGCTGTAATATTTAAGAGGGTATATCCCATACAACTACTTTGGACAATTTTCAGGGGCAGAATCTGTTAAAGCTAGAGATATGTTTACCCCAATACCTGAAATTTTGACTCCTGACATTCATTCCACAGAACTGAGAGTAGAACCTGACTCCAAAAAATGGACATGTACAAGGAGAGATACATGCCAGTCTTGCTCATCACAGCCAGAAAGAGACTGCCTTTAAGGGCAGAATGGATAAATTGTGGTGTATGTATACAGTGGAATACCATACAGCCATGAAAATAAGCAGACCATTACTACCTGAGACAACACTTTGTATGTCACCATCCATATGAAGTTCAGAACATAAGAATACATTCCAAGAGAACTTCTACAGTGGTCATAGTAAGGGGTTGCTGGAGGGAGTCTTCCAAATTCTCTTCTACTTTCTAGTGGTCATCTGTGTTATGTATGAAAGTCTGTATCAACCTGGCTCTTGGCATCTGTACATTTGACTGGATCTTAAGCCTCTGAAAAGAGGTACTGTGCCCTAGCATTTTGTGGCCTGACTTCTCAGTGTCTGTCAAGAAAGCTCCAGGATTAGCACACAACCCTTGATCGTCACTGTAGAGTAACTACTGCTGACACAATGGGGTGCCCCTCTTGCTGGTCACCTATCAGGACTCTCCGGTTCAGCACTATCTAGCAGAGCCCCACGCCCATTCTAAGCACTGTGCTCACCTGACCCCAACGTGCGCAGGGAGGAGCGGTCATATTTTTTCACCCAGTCATCCCCATACTTCAGTAGCAGCCGGACAGCTGTCGGGGCACCATAGAACTGGTTGATCTTTAGCCTCTGCACTGTCTCCCAGTAGCGACCTACAAAAGGGTTGTGATCAGTCAAAGATCCCACCAAGCACGGCCTATTTTACAGAGTTACTAAGGGCTGGGTTTATTGTATGATCATAGAAAGGGAGCAATAACCATCCCTGAAGAATGGGGTCCCAGAGAACCCCCTAATTACAAGGTGGCATGCAGAAGCTTCTACATCCAACCTTGGATGACAGCTCACGTGAGGTGTTCCACGTGAGCTAGCCAGGGATCAGCTTCAGACGTCATTGCTGCAAGTTTTAAAAAAAAATGACATGGAACTTTGATCAGTGGTGATTAAGTGGACCCCAAAGAAATGACTCATCTTCCCTTAGTAACAACATAGCCACTGGTATGTGTGCAGTCATGTGCCCAGAGAACACACACTTGATACTGAAACTCCATAGCTCACACTATTCTCTGAAGCTGCATTTAAGCAATGACCCTCCATCCCTGCTATCACCCCATTATGCTCCCTTGAGTGCAGCTGGGGGGACCAAGAGGCATCAAAGAAAAAGTTCATGCCCCAACTCTGCAGTGTGCTACGGCAAGGGCCAGCAGCAGAGCCTCTGCAATTTGACTACATTAAAGCAAATATTTGGGAATATTGTGTTGTGTAAGAGAAATACCAAAGACAGCAGGATAAGGTCATATCTTCAAAGTGCAAGCCATGTATGGTCCTGAAAGCTTGGGCTATGAGGCTAAGGAGGGAGGGAAAGATGGGCAGCTGGCTCAGGCTTCAAGATGTAGATAAGTGGGGTGGTCCAGATACAAGATGGAGAATATAAAAGTGATGGCTCTCAGCGGGTAGCTTCCAATAAAGGAGCAGTAAAAGTGAAAAGGGCAGTTTTGAGATAAGAGTACTCCCTGATCAGCCCTCTCTCATTTCCTCACACAACATTAGGCTCCAGTTCACCTAGCAGGGCTCATGGCCTCGCATCTCTAGTATCCACTTGAATTCTGGTCAATGGGACACAAGAAAAGTTCTCTTGCCAGATCCCAGCTTCCAGGCTTCTGTGACCTTTTCCTCCAACTTTGAGATCCCTCCCACACTACCTAGAGCAAGCCTCATCAGAATTCTTGGTCCTCACCGGCATCAGGGTAAACTGGGGTGCTCTCAAAAAGGACCGTGGTAGCTCCATTGCAGAGGGGTCCATACACCACATAGCTGTGTCCTGTGATCCAACCGATGTCAGCCACACAGCCGAAGACATCTCCTGGCTGGTAGTCAAACACGAGCTATGGATACAGAAAAGGACCCTGAAGAATTTGCCTTCCCCAAGTCACCCTTTTCCTACCCACCACTAAGACACAGTCATTTGCACAGTAATCTGTAACTGTGACACAATCACACAGTTGCCAGGAGTAAGGTGAGTGATGGCTGCAGAGGTTTCCCACACAGCCCAGCAGAAGACAGAACCACCAACCCAGACAGCAGCAGTATGACCATTGCAAGTACCAAACAGTACATGGTACATGAGCATAGGAAAAACTTGCTGAGCTACAGAAGGAAGTTGCTCAGGTGTTTATACGTGATGCCCCGTGTCCTGAAACAGGAATGAACACAGTGGTGCCATTTCATCTCATTGTACAATTAAGGGGTGGCAACTTGAAGTGGGAATGCATATTGGCAGTAGAGTACAGGCTTGTCATGCATGAAGCTCTAAGTTCAACCTGTAACATCAAGAGAAGAAAGGAAAAAAATCTGGCATAAAAACCACTGTTTTTTATAATATTTAAAAAATTTTTAAAAATCAAACACAAGCACCCATTTAGCACCATCAGCTTCCCCTTGCTGAAGGGAGACCCAGTGACAAATGACTAGCTGCTGTAGACAAACTATAAGGAAATGAAAGGGATAAGGGGAACCCACAGGATAAAGAAAACATCCAACTATTGCGATGAGCAGGAATACATATTTCTCGGGATGTGGCTTTTGGTGTGAACCTTTAAAGGAACATGGGGCAATGATGCATCACATTACAGAGGATAGGACTGTGACTGTTGAAGGGGCTTCTGCAGGACTAATAGTCTATTTCTTCACCAAGGTGATGTTCATTTTATAGTAACTCATTGGAACATGCATTGGATTTGGTTGGATTTATGTATATTCAAAAAAAAGTTTTGCTGGCATGGTGACACACAGCTTAAGACCATCCACTCGGAAGCAGACACATTTCTGAGTTTGAGGCTACTCTGGTCTACATAGAAAGTCCCAGGCCAGCCAAGGGAAGACCCTGTCCCCCACAAGACCATTTTCAATCGTTGGTTGGGAAGTCCCCAGTTCCTGATGCCACAGACCAGGGTCAGTTTTTCCAGGAGTCAGCAGTCTGCAGGCAGCTGTGAAAGATTGTGAGCAACCAGACCCTTGCAGAGTTATGTCTACAAGCCAGCAAGGACACTCTGGAGAAAGAAGACACTTTCGCTGTTCTAGGGATCAGGTGCTCTAATCTTAAAACCCCAAAGCACTCAAGAGGGAAAAAATTATGCAAGCAATTCAGATCTAAATTATCTGTCTTGGGACTGGAGATTTCTTTCCCCAGAATTCTTTACAGAAAACCGGGGGCTGTGTGCAGTCATTCTCCAAAAGGCCAAGCAGCCAGGAAGGCCTATGACTCCACTGCATGCCCCAATGTCATTCACACCTCTATCACCCTTCACAGCAAACCATCTTCTTCCCTAGCAGCCTCAATACCATCAGCATGCACCCATGTGTATGGGAACACCCATAAACACATGATCACATGCATGTGCACAAATATGCTCATTTATATTCATCCACATACATCTATACACATGTAAACATTCTCCCAGGTGAACACATACATGCATATTAAAACATGCACCCTTGTGCGTGAGCACACACAAAGATCCCTTCAACTATGACAAGCATCATTAAGGACCCTAGCATGTACTGTCATCTGAGCACAGGGCAAGCACTATTTGAGAAGGATTAGGAGATGTCACCTTGTTGGAGGAAATGTGTCACTGGGGGATAAGCTTGGAGATTTTTAAAAGCCTAGACCAGGCCCAACTTCCCCTCCACTACTTGTGGATCCAGATGTAAATCTCTTAGCTACATCTCCAGTGTCATGAATGCCACCCTGCCACCATGCTCCTTGTCACGATGATGATAATGGACTAAACCTCTGAAACTGTAAGCCAGCCCCCATTTAAACACTTTTTTATATATACAGGAATTGCCTTGGTTGTGGTGTTTCTTCATAGCGATAGAACAGTGACACTAAGCCAGAAATTGGTACCAGCGACTGAGATATTGCTATAGCAGGCCTGATCATGCTGTTTGTTGGGAAAATATGGAAGACAGGGACTTTGGACTAGAAAAGCATTTGAATGCTTTAAACAAAGTTTAACAGGACAGTCTAATAGGAACATAGAAGACAGTGCTGAGGGTGATTTGAACTGTGGGGGCCCAGCTCAAGAAGTTTCAGAGGGGAAGAGCATTAGTAAGTTGCCTAGAGACCATCTTTGTGATATTGTGGCAAAAAATAAGGCTGATTTTTACTTTTATCCTAAAAATCCACCTAAGACTAAATTAGAGAGTGTCAGATTAATGACCTTGGTAGAGGAGATTTCAAGACAGCCTAGTTGATGATGGAAATAATGCTATCTGAAAAGGAAGTCTAAGATACTTTATTGAATCTAAAAATCAATTACTGAAAAGAAGCTCTGTTGTCCTCCCAAGTGGCCAGTGTCCAAGACAGAGAGAGATTTACTTTCCCTTCTCCTTTTATTCCTCACCTGTCCCACATACCCCCTGTCCATGCCCCCAGGGAATGTGAGCTTTCCCCTACACCTAGTATTGATTCTGTTGTGTGGTTATTAATCACTGTGTGTGTGTGTGTGTGTGTGTGTGTGTGTGTGTGTGTGTGTGTTTAGTGAAAAGTAGCAAGCTGAATAAAGAGAAATACAAAATGTACAGTTTGAGGAGAAAAAGTACCTGGAAGGGTGATGTTGGAGCTAAATCCTGTGCTCAAGGAGATAAAAAGCTTAAAGAAAAGCCTGATGCTGAATAGAATCGAGTGGTCTCAGGGCAAGACCTCACCCGGAGAAGCTTCCAACTTGTGTAAAGGAATTAAGCAGCAAAGAGAACCATCAAGAACAGAAAGTTGATACAAATGTAATTGAAAGAGGGAGTCAAGTTACAATGCCAGCGGCAGCAGAATTTGGCAACTTCAGCCACCCACATGATGCTGGCTTTAGAGTCAAGGATACAAGAAGTGGGTTGTGAACTCTCCCTCCAGCTAAGAAAAGCTGCTGAGGCCAGGGGTGTGTGTCGAGGTGTCCTTGAACCGAGGTTGAGAGAGGCCATTGCATGAAGCTGTGAAAGTGAAGCCTGGATTATGTTAGAGCTCCCAAGATGTAGGAGTTGTCAGAGATGGGATACCCGCCAAACAGAGCTGCTAATAGGAAACAGAACCAGCTCAAAAGAGAGAAGAGTATTGCAGTCAACAAAGATGTAAGGATTTGGAGCTCTGAAAGGTGCTTTGACATCAGGCATGGACATACAGAATTTGGAATTTGCCCTGTTGGATTTCAGTCTTGCTTTGGTCCAGTATTTCCTCACTATGCTCCTTTTTCTCCTTTTTGCAATGGTAATGTATATTTTATGCTGTTCTGTGATGGAAGTATGTGATCTGATTTTTATTTTGATTTTTTGTGGCATTATAATTAAGATGTGTCTCAGAGATTTTGGACTTTGAAACAGTGTTGAGACCATGATAGACTATGGGGACCTTTAAAGTTGGATTGAATATACTTCGGCATTATGATATGACCACAAGCCTATGGGGACCAGGGAGTGAAATGGGGTGGTTCGAATGAGACTGGCCCCCATAGGCTCCTAGATTTGAATGCTTAGTAACCAGGGACTAGAACTCTTTGATAGGATTAGAAGGACTAGGAGATGTGGTCTTACTGGGAAAAGTGTGCCATTGGGGGTGGACTCTAAGCCCTCACCAGATCAAGTCTATCTCTCTGCCTATGGGTTAGGACTTAGAACTCTCAGCTACTTCTCCAGCATCATGCCTACCTGTACGCCACCACAATGACTATGAACTATACTCTGAAACTGTAAGCAAGCACCCAATTAAATGTTTACCTTTATAAGAACTGCCTTGGTCATGGTGTCTCTTCACAGCAATAAAACAATGACTAAGACACCAGCCAAGATTTTACTGGGACTTAAGGCTCTCTCAGGAAACCTGGCTCAAACCCTGGCCTCATGATAGCACAGAGCAAGCCAAGGAAAGTTACTACCTGCCAGAACAATGTCTAAGCCCTGCTCACAGAGACATGGGTTGGGTTTCTAGGTCACCTGGCCATATAGTTCGCTTTGCTGTTGCCACTAGTCATAACTGAGTTTACCTTTAGGAATAGAGCATTCAGCCCACCAGTAAAACCTAGAAACTCAACCCTAGCTGGGAGGTGTCAGTTACTCTCTGAGGCAACTAGGGACCAATGTTAAATCACAGTCCCATCAACACTTTCTATGTACATTTATTGGAATAAAAACATGATCTGTCATTTCACATGTCTAAAGGGTGGCCCACTGTTGTGTAATTTCCACTTATTAATTCAAATTTCTTTATAAAAGTGTTTTTAATCCTATTTTACTTTTAAAATGAGTAGTGCTAAGAATTCTCAATTGTTTTAGAGACTCAATTTTTTATCTTTCCTTTTTAGGGTCAGTGGAAAACCAGGTTTGTTGAGACATGCCTATAATCCCAGCTCTTGGAAAGCTGCAGCAGGAAGATGACACAGGTTTGAGGTCAGTCTGGGCTACAGTAAGATTCTATCTTAAAAAACAAAGCAAAGATTGTAAGAGCCAGAGGGGACAGATGACTCCAAGGAGATAATGTCTTCCAGACACAAGACTGACGCTAATGTGAACTCAGGGAGACTGTGGTGGCATGCACGAGGCCTGCACAGGTTCCCAGCACTGGAGGAAAGGTAGACACGGGGTTTCTTAGCTAGGGTTTTATTGCTGTGAAGAGACACCAGGACCATGGCAACTCTTATAAAGGAAGCCATTTAATTGGGGCTGACTTACAGTTTAGAGATTTAGTTCATTATCAGCATGCAGGCAGACATGGTGCTGGAGAGGTAGCTGAGAGTTCTACCTCTGGATCTGCAGGCAGCAGGAAGAGAACTGGCTTGAGCTTCTAAGACCTCAAAGCCTGCCCCTAGTGACACGATTTCTCCAACAAAGCCACATCTACTCCAACAAGGCCACATTTCCTAATAGTGCCAATTCCCTATGGACCAAGTATTCAAACACATGAGTCTATAGGAGCCATTCCTATTCAAACCACCACAGGGTCTCTCACCCCTAACAAAGAAGTTACCTGCAATTGGTACTCAATGGCAAAGGGAAAATCAGTGTTTCCTACATAGTGTTACTGAGTATATCAGCCATGCTCCAGGGAAGGCCCCATGTCCAAGCATAGTTGACAAATATAATATGGACTTGATGATATTTTAGTGGATTTTTCATTTTGTTTTTGTATTTTTTTCTTTTTTTGTTTTTCGAGACAGGGTTTCTCTGTCTTATTGGTGTTATATTTGTTTGTTTCAATTGTTTTTGTGGAGGGTTTTGTGTTTCTTAGTTTTGTTTTTTGTTTTTATTTTTGTTTTGTGGGAGGTTTTGTTTTTGTTTCTTTTTTTGTTTTGTGGGAGGATTTGTTTTTGTTTCTTTTTTAAGAGAGAACATAAAGTTGGTTGGTTAGGGAGGTGGAAAAGATCTGGTAAGAGTTGGGGAGGGGGAAACATGATCGAACTATATTGTATGAAAAAATTTAAATAAAATAAACAAAAAATCCCCTCAAGCAACAAAAAGTGAAGACCAAAAAGAAATGATGAACTTCTGAGTGAAAGAAAATAAGCATTTTAATATATAATAGTGAATGTACTCATCTATATACCAAGGCAGGACTGGGTTTGGCTTGGCTTTGGTATTCTGCAGTCCTGGAGATGGAAGTCAGGCTTTGTGCATACTAAGCATGTGTTCTACCTCCCCAGCCCTGGTAAGTTCCTGCTGTTTGTATCCTTTCTGTTTACAATGCACTTGTAAGACACACATGTAAGGAGCTCAGGAAGTCAAAACCGAAGGGGTGCTATGAGGGCTCCATCACCCACACCTCCAGCAGCAGGAGTTGGAGCAGGGCAGAGGGACTGCTGGGTCACAGCAAGCTCAGATGCTCTTCTTTGTCTTTCACACATTGGTTCTACTGCACCATAACTCACTGCAGCCTACTCATAAGCATGCTACAAGCAAACATCAGTACCACAAGGCACCGTTGTAACTCTTCCTCGCCCTTCCCAGAATCTGCCAGAGACATAGAAGGGGCCATCCTTAACCCCCCACCCCATTCCTACTCCTACCTTGTGCGTCATGGCAGCATACAGTAAATAGCCTGCCTGCGTATGAACGAGTCCCTTGGGTGATCCAGTGCTCCCAGAGGTGTAGAGCATAAAGAGCATGTCTTCACTGCTCATGCTTTCAGGGGCACACACAGGGGCCTCATTGGCCATCTCCTGGAAGGGACAGAAGCATATCACTGGGTCAAGGCATTTAGTCACTCCCTCCATTTTCCTAGCTGAAGTCAGGACTCTCAAAGTTTACATTCCTTGTCAATTTCAAATACAAAGTAAAAATGATGGATTGAGGCTGGTGGTGTAGCTTGGTGTTTGAGCTCCCACTCAGCATACACAAAATGCTGGGTTCCACTCCCACTTCGGGGTAGGGGAAGAGGAGGTGGGTGCTGGGGCACCTCTAGAAAACCCAGACTAAGAGCCTAACAATTCCCAGACCCAGGTAATCTAATAATAATCTCACCTCACACTGTACCACATGAGGTAAATAAACCCACCTGCTCAAGGGGGATGTCCAGATGCCCCATGTGAACCTTGGCATCTGTCCTGTGGGCCACCAGGACATGCTGGACCGTTGGGCAGTTCTTCACAGCTACATCTACTATTTTCTTCAGCTCCACCACGCGCCCTCCCCGGAGTCCTTGGTTGAAGGTGATAACAACCTTGCACTTGGCTAAGGAACACAACACAGACTGTCTGATCAGTATAGACCCTCACAGCCCAATCTGACTGTCTGATCAGTATAGACCCTCACAGCCCAATCTGACTGTCTGATCAGTATAGACCCTCACAGCCCAATCAGACTGTCTGATCAGCATAGACCCTCACAGCCCAATCTGACTGTCTGATCAGCATAGACCCTCACAGCCCAATCTGACTGTCTGATCAGTATAGACCCTCACAGCCCAATCTGACTGTCTGATCAGTATAGACCCTCACAGCCCAATCTGACTGTCTGATCAGCATAGACCCTCACAGCCCAATCTGACTGTCTGATCAGTATAGACCCTCACAGCCCAATCTGACTGTCTGATCAGTATAGACCCTCACAGCCCAATCTGACTGTCTGATCAGCATAGACCCTCACAGCCCAATCAGACTGTCTGATCAGCATAGACCCTCACAGCCCAATCTGACTGTCTGATCAGTATAGACCCTCACAGCCCAATCTGACTGTCTGATCAGCATAGACCCTCACAGCCCAATCTGACTGTCTGATCAGCATAGACCCTCACAGCCCAATCTGACTGTCTGATCAGTATAGACCCTCACAGCCCAATCTGACTGTCTGATCAGCATAGACCCTCACAGCCCAATCAGACTGTCTGATCAGCATAGACCCTCACAGCCCAATCTGACTGTCTGATCAGTATAGACCCTCACAGCCCAATCTGACTGTCTGATCAGCATAGACCCTCACAGCCCAATCTGACTGTCTGATCAGTATAGACCCTCACAGCCCAATCTGACTGTCTGATCAGCATAGACCCTCACAGCCCAATCTGACTGTCTGATCAGCATAGACCCTCACAGCCCAATCAGACTGTCTGATCAGCATAGACCCTCACAGCCCAATCTGACTGTCTGATCAGTATAGACCCTCACAGCCCAATCTGACTGTCTGATCAGTATAGACCCTCACAGCCCAATCTGACTTGTAGCTGGATATTCCGGGCCTAACAGTGTGACAGAGGGAGTCCAGTCAAGCAAATGAACCCACAGAAAAAAAATGTTGTGGAAGCTCCGTGGATCACATAGAAATTCCCATCTTTCCCCAGCTCTGAGGATGATTGGGAAAGAACCAGAAACAAATTATCTTGAGACTAAACTATTCCTCCACAAGCCAACATATAGACAGTTTCCCAGCCAGGCTTCTACCCTCTTACCTGCCCCAGGAGCTTTCCCCAAGTGAGGGATGCTCACAGTGCCTAGTGTAACCACTGTGGCAGAGAAACACCAAGAGATTAAGACCGAGTCCCAAGGCTTCCACGTAGCCAGCCCCACCAGTGACTTCTGTAGGACAAGGCCCTTTGCTGTCCAGAGAATAGAACCACCTCCTCTAGGTGGGTGCCAGGATTTGTAGCCCAGTCTTGCCTTCAGGAGAGCACTCCCCTGTCACATCCTTCTCTTCAAAGACCCGTCCAGGCTTCATTCAGAACTCTCCCTGGAAATCCACACTTCTACAGCCAAGCTAAGTGAGGCCCAGCACAGAGTGTGAGAGACAATATGGTTCTGAGGGACTACCCTTCACACTGTCTTAAGGGGATAACCCAACAGAATCCTGTATGTGCATCAATTTTCAGTCTGCCCTGTGTAAGAGTCTAAATACTCTTCAGTGGCATGGCCTGCAGGGGTTCCCCACACTCTTGGGTGTTATAGATTGGATTTCAAGAGTCTCTCACAGGCTCCAAGCTCATGGTGATATTTTGAGAGGTTCTAGAAACTTCAGGAGTAGAACCCAGATACAGTAAGTGGGTTACCTGGGGCATGAAGTTGAAAATTGTATCCTAGACACACACACACACACACACACACACACACACACACACAGAGAGAGTCTCTTCTCTGCTTTCTGTCTGCTATGAGGTGAGCAGTCTTTGC
The DNA here is from genome assembly GCF_017639785.1 of Mesocricetus auratus. Lineage (NCBI taxonomy): Eukaryota > Metazoa > Chordata > Mammalia > Rodentia > Cricetidae > Mesocricetus > Mesocricetus auratus. The sequence continues at coordinate 115,969,181 of NW_024429189.1, forward strand.
TTGATGTACCTACAACCATAATACTCTCCCTACCTGTGGGCACAGAATCAATGGAGTCAAGCAAAATGGACTGAACTCTCTGAAAACCTAACCCAAAATAAGCTCTTCTTCACTTAAGGTAGATTTGTTTTCCTTTAAATTATGTATTTGATTGCAACGATACAAAAATAATTAATACCCCAGGGCCTTAAATCTCTGAACCAAGCACCTATCCAAGGTGCTAGGAAGTTACCCACACAGCTGTCTTCACCCAATGGCTCTCAGGAGACAGGGTGTGGATCAGCAATGCATATGGTTACCCTGCTGCTGATCCTGGGTCCTACACTACTGTCCATGTTCTCCTGTAAGGAAAGCTGTGGAGTCCAGTCTGAACTCCTCTTGCCTGACCTACAGCCTACCATCAAAGGCGCTTCACAGGGTCACCTCCTAGATGACTGGAGGCATAGGCTCTCCTCAATGGACAACCCTGAAGAACAGTTGTAGGAAGGGCCCTCCTGACCAGCCAAGTGCTGCACTCCCATAATGTCATTCAGAGGTCCTCAGGCTCTGGAAACTTCCCCAGTACCCAGCCACCAAATAACCACATGCTATATACAGCTAGGGCTACCTATGATTCCTCATCTTAATTTCATGTGTTTTATCATGAAATCCATTTTAAAACTACCAAAGTTAATAAACATTCAATAAGCTTATAGAATATAAAATAAAATGGAAATTTTCATTGTGTTTGATGGATAAAATGTTGCCAATCCCAGCCCAAGGAACTGAGGCTAGTAAATTTCAAGTTCAAGGCCACTGAGAAGACTGTCTCACTACCGTGGGTGGGGGTGTGTTGGTTCATCATACACAAACAAGGCCTGGGGACTCCTGAGCTCCTCCAGTGCCCACCCATGCTCACCATCATTGATCCTCCCAGCCAAGGACTCTGCACTAAAGCCAGCAAACACCACTGTGTGGATAGCTCCGATCCTGGCACAGGCCAGCATTGCCGCCACAGCCAGTGGGGACACAGGCATGTATATGGCCACACGGTCCCCTCGGTGCACTCCATGCCTCTTCAGTGTGTTGGCCAGGCGGCACGTGGTCTCCAGAAGCTCCCTACAGCATAGAGAAGAAAAGGCCATTATGGAGAAGAGCCACAGTACAACACAATGCAGAGTGAGTCAAGTCACAGACTACTGGCGCTGTCAATGCGGGAAAAGAGCAGGAAATTTGCAGCATGGCAACAGAGAAATGTGTTCGACATTTGTACATGGTCAACCACGTTGCTAAGGCTGCCCTCACAGCCATTTTAGTTTCTAAGAGGTCATGTTCCCAAGACTTCTGAGAATGTTGGCTTCCAGGAAATAAAAATAAATAAATAAAGGCAGAGGCAGGTTGTTAGTGTTCAGGCATCTGTACTGGCCTGTCCTTGGGGTTCTGACAGGATACTCCCTCAGCTGTAGCCACAAGAGTGCCTTCTGTGCACATTCACTATGTTCCCTTTCTAAAAGGGCCCTGCCCACCTCCCATCCTCTCTCCCTCTTTCTCTCCCTCTCTCTGTCTGTCTGTTCCTCTCTACTGCTGCTCCTGTCCCCAGAGGCCAGCCCCCCTCCTCCTCTTTTCCCCTTTTATGATCCCTTTCCCTAATAAAAAAAAACTCTGCTTGAACCCTGTTGCATGGTGTCTTTTTCTCACACACTGCTTTTCTTACACTATAACACAAGTTTTTAAAGAAAGTCTTCTGGCAAGAGAAAAGGAGGCTCCCAATTTTCTATATCAACAGAAGTCAAAGCACCAAGAAACTCTCTTCCAGTCAAGTGCTTAGACCTTGGACAGGTGCCAAACTGACGAAGCCATGGTGACTGGGAAGAGAAAGCAACAGAAAGATGACTACCCTGCCTGTATCTATGCCAAGCACTGACTGGGCACAAATGACAAATTAACAACACACACACACACACACACACACACACACACACACCTATATCCACATGATATAAGAATCTTTCACCAGGTCACAGCATTTAGCCAGCTAATCAAAAGATAACAAGTTGGGTTGACTCAGAGTTAATTAGTGATTCTTTTCATAATCATAGCCCTTGACTAGTCATAGCCCATGATTCTGAACTCCAAGAAAATCAGGAGTAGCCAGATGGAGATGGTGCACACCTTTAATCCCAGCAACTGGGAGGCAGAACCAGGAGGATCTCTGAATTTGAGGCCAGCTTGGTCTACAGAGTTCATGCTAGGACAGCCAGGACTACAGCAAAATCCCTTGTCTCGAGAAACCAAGGGAGGGAAGGAAGGAAGGAAGGAAGGAAGGAAGGAAGGAAGGAAGGAAGGAAGGAAGGAAGGAAGGAAAACCAGGAGTAAAAAACAAAAAATAAACCAAATCAAAATGAAAACAAAAACATAAAACCAAACCAAAATAATGGCTTGGCAGTGGTGGCACATGCCTTTAGTCCCAGCACTAGGGAGGCAGAAGCAGGCAGATCTTTGTGAGTTCAAGGCCAGCCTGGTCTCAGAGTGAGTTCCAGGACAGCCAAGGCTATACAGAGAAACCCTGTCACCAAAAGCCAAAAAAGAGAAAGAAAGAAACAGGAAGGAAGGAAGGAAGGAAGGAAGGAAGGAAGGAAGGAAGGAAGGAAGGGAAGCTGCCCCACTACGGGGGCAGAAGAAAAGAAAAGCAGAGCAGGGAACAGAAATAAGCTTATGACTGTTGTAACACCTTTTTTTCATCAGATTTGTACAAGGAAAATGGATATCCAATCATTTTCCCTCTTTTTCTGTACATTGTTTTATATTGATTAATTATTTACAATAAAAAGAACTGACTCAGAAAGCTAGAGTAAGCAGGAAAACAAAGGCCCCTTTTTTCTGGGTTGAGGGAAGCTACCAGGGGCCACATGCCTGCCCTCTGAATTGCACCAAGATGCTCCAAATAGAGCAGAGGCAGGCTGCAAGTAGATCCAGGGGAACCCTGCTTCAAACCCCCCCAAAAGTCCCTGGGAGCCACAGTTCCCTATCCATGGGGCTTCAAGAAGCGCTGAGCTGAACAAGAGGCCTGTGAGAAGCCTCTGCATAGTAAAAATGCAGCCCCATCTCAGGCAGGGTTCAAGGAGCCCTTTGTTTCTTCTGAAGCTGTCCTGCAAAGGCACCCAAATGAGCCTGATGTCTACCCTGCTATTGGCCCAGCTGCTGGCCACTCCTGCCGAGCTCAGTCCAGGGCCCCTTGAGGGCTTCCATCTTTTCTCCTCGAAGCTTTAAAGAGGACAAAGGCGGCATTCAGTGGTACTCTGCCTACCCTTCCCCTAAGTTAACAATGAAAGAATACTTCAAGGCCAAAGGCATGGAATCTAGGCACCCCTACTCCTCTGAGACGCTTGCTCAATGCTAAAAAAGCAGCTGTGATCAGTAATGCATGAGGAAACTAGGGCCCTTCCTGTCAGCTCTGTTTTCACAGCTCTAGCGTTTATGCCTTAGCAGTGATGAGGGAGATGGAGTCTAGAGTGTCATGCCCACTGACCAATAGTGTTGAAACTCAGCCGTTACCCTGCAGCACTGAGGACTGAGGACTGTGGACTATCCTTATAGCAAAACCTTCCTATAGCAGACACAACCCTACCACAAGTTCGGCAATCAATCTGACACTTGCCTAAAATCACACAATGTAACTTCACCCTCCACCCCCAGCCTGAGAGTCTGGGGTGAGCTCTAAACAGGAAACAGTTAGAAAAAGAGTTCAGAGGGAAGAGAAGAGGAAGTTGTATTTACTTTTCTTTCAATCAAAGTTGGGTGTTGTTGCTGTCATTGCTTTGAGATAGGATCTCATAGCCCAGGCTAACTGGAAATGCTTTATATAGCCTAGGCTGGCCTGGAACTCTCTGCCTCCTGTTGCAACAAGTCCAGCTCAAAGCTGTTGTTATTTATGTTTTGTTTTTGTGTTTTTGCTTTTTTTCATGTCTGATATTGAAAGCTTCTTTCCCTCCCAGTCATTTCCTGATGTTAGCCCAAGGAAGAAAGATATTGGTTGGTGTGTATTGTGTTTAGGAAACAACAAATTGAGAATGGATGGTTTGTCCATTTCCCACACTGACTCTGGCTCTCCAGGTTCATGAAGCACACACTAACTCATCCTCTTTGGTATGTGTCTGTCCAGTTAGAGTGCAAGGACTGCTTAGACATAGCTTTGAATCTTATTCATTGCCTTCCGCTCAGATTTATAAAGAGGTCATGAAAGAAACTCAGTAAACATTCATTAAGTGAATATATAAATGAGTACAGCAAGTGAACATTAAATGAGAGCTATACAGGAGCAGGAGAATGAGCTACACTCCCTGCAGCCCCCTGGCATAACCTGTCTACCTGCCAATCCTTGGAGGACCACCTCCATGACCTAAGCAAACACAGAAGGACCCTGCTACAATCTCTAGAATATCGTATTCCCTTCGGAGCATTTGAGAGGAGAAAGGGTTAGTTTTAGTGATGCAGAATGGGACAAGACTGACCTTTCTCTCCCAACAAGACACAGCAGTTCCTGCATCCCATCCTGAGGAACCATCTCAGGGGAACAGTTACCCTGATTTCGTGGTGATGAAATTCACTCACTCTGATCTCATGGTGATGAAATTCATTCATTCTGCTGCTTACAACCCTCAGCAAATGGACGTCACTAAAATGCACTGGATGGGTTTATAAACCAAGTATGCCATCCTGTGCCATTATGACCTTGACCAGACAGAGCTTTGATGAAAATATTAAGCATGGAAAACTCCCAAAGCCGCTGCTATTTGCCATTGAAAGTCCAAGACACAAGCAGGGGATCCCATGAGACTATAGCTGGGTGCCTGGGAGTGATACCAGGACATCTAGTCAACCAGGGCCACTCCAGCTATGTTTTCTGAATTCTCTCAGAAAACAAATGTACTTTGCTTGCAGTGTGCTACACTCTGGTGAAGGTACTGACCTCAGCCTTTATCTCTCGGAAGAGTATCTCCCTGGACACTCAGTAGTGTCTGAGCAAAGATGAGGAGGTGTTGTGGAACAATGTCCTCTGAACATAGTGCCATTGCCCTGTTCCAAGCATGGCTACTGCCCTCTGGGGTCCTGGCACTCACTGGGGCCTGGGGTTTAGAGAAGCCTAGGGGAAGGCTCACCCATCCTATACCATCTGTCCAACCGCCAGCCACCAGCCATGTGCCACCCCTTCCTCCTCCAGCCACACTTGCTTCCTACTGTGAGCACAGGGAGCCTTCTCCTAGGCCAGCCTTCAGGCCCATCACCTCTGAACGCCTCAACATAAAGTGGCTGGTTCCCTTACCCAAATTCTCATTGCCTTCCTATGTTATGACAGCAGTAATTAACAACTGTAGTGTGCCCTGTACCCAAGATGGTTCTGAATCCTTCAGATGGAAGAACTTTTGTAATAGCTTTCTGTCACTGAAACAAAATACCTGAGATAATTCCCTTAATAAAAGAAAAGGTTTGACCTTTGGTTGATTACGTAAGATGGTGTATGAATAAACTGAGGCGCATTCAAAACAAAAACAAAAAAAAAAGAAAAGGTTTGTTTGGGGCTTGTGGTTTCATACTAATTTATTAGTTCATGGTTATTTCTTCTGCTTTGAACCTGTAGCAGAGGCTCAGTACATTCATGGTGAGAATGAAATCTTCTCACCTCAGGGTGACAGGGAGAGAGGGGAAAGGGGGCTGGAGAACACACCAAAGTTCCAACATCTCCTTTACAGGCACACCCACAATGACCTAAAGACGTCCCAGTAGACTGTACATCTTAAAGGTTCTACCACCTTTTAGTGTCACAGGCTGCACATGGTACTGTCAACAGATGTCTCTTGGTGATGGGAGGTGGAGAGGTTGAGCAGGAGAGTCAAGACTTCAACAGCCAAACAATCTATGAGCTCTGTTTCTTCATAAGAGTGTTGTGAAGGTGTGCTGCTCTGATCGCTGTAATAAAAAACTGGACAGCCAATAGCTAGGAAGGAGAGACTAGGCAAGACTCTGAGTAAAGAGAAAGAAACTAGGAGGAATCTAAGTGCATGATTTCACCAGCAGACTTGGAGCAAGCTGGATGTGCTGTACTAAGCTACATACTAGAATATAGATTAAAAATATATGGGTTAATTAGGTTATAAGAGCTAGTTGGAAAAAGCCTAAGTCAAGGCCAAGCTTTCATAATCATAAGTCTCTCGGTCATTGTTTTCAGGCTGGCTGTCCAAAGATAGTTTGAAAAGAAAGCCCTGCTACATAAGAGGAAACTGAGGTGCATGAAAGCTAAGTCACATTTTTCTCAAAGCTATTCAACTGAATTAACCAGGGAGGGATGTAAACCCAAGCCTGACATACCCAGTTCTTCTATAAACTACGGTATCACAATAACTTCCTTTCTTTCTAATATAAAGCTTCCCCCAAATCATAATTTCCCCCATCGGCCATGTTAATGTTATTACATTGCTTTTAAATGTTTGTTTTAAAGAGGACTGGGCTGAGAGGGTAGCTCAGTGACAGCGAGTGGTCAGGCATGTGTGAGGTCCTGGGTTCCAGCCCCAGTACAGGAGATGGGGAAGGAAGGGAGTCAGAGGCCAGCTTGTTCAAAAGGGAAGTAAGGGACTGAAGAGATAGGTCAGCAGCTAAAAGAACACGCTGCTCCTGCAGAGAGCCCAAGTTCAGGTCCCACTACCCATACCAGACAGCCCAAAACAACCTGTAACTCCAGCTCCATGGGGGTCCAAAGCCTCTTGAGTCTCTGGGCACCTTCACTTACGTGCACATACATACACAGAGATACACACGATGTGCATAATTTAAAATTAACCATTTTAAAACCAGGGAAATCAGCAAAAGAACACCTTAAAGTCCACTAACTTGGAGGTTAAATGAAGCCTTTCTTTGTATCAACAGAATGAAGAAGAGATGTTAGGGAAGGAATATAACACCACATTCAACACCTCCTGCCCCTCGTGTTACCCCAGCCATGTCCAGGTCAAATCCACATTCCTGACCAAAACCAGCAGTCTGTCAGCCAAAAATATACCCTGCAGGATAGAAGTAACTAGTCAGACCTGAGAAAAACTCTGTTCTCATTAACGCCTGATTTCCCTTTGGCCCATCTCTTGTCTCTGGAAAAGAAGTTCTCTCTCTTCCAGGCACAAAGCGCAGCTCACATCCCAGAGCAGACAAATGCCAAAGCAGCAAGCACTCTGGAGATTCCCACAGACTCCAGGCCCAACGAGCTGGTAAAATCCCAGCGTGGAAGCCAGCAAAAAGAGCTGGGCCTGGCAGAACACTTCGCCCTGGCCTACAGACATATTTACTGCTCCAAAGCCACACAGGGAGTCCTCTTCCTGGTGAGTTGTGAAAATGAATGTAACTATTAACTTTCTAAAAACACTCACTTTCCCTGTGATAATAAATAAATAAGCCATAGGACATTTCTCAGGTCCTATTCCGGGTTTGCTCAAATCCCATGCCACCTGGTGGACTTCCGGCACTCACTCTGCACAGGTCCATGTGACAAAACAGAGAAGCTGAGTTCCCACAGACAGTTCTAGACTTTACACAAGTGGGAGTCATTCTCTTTTGAGGCTTTCCTGTGAGTGCACAGGACACTGCAGCTTGACACTTAGAGAATGATTCATTCCAGCAAACACGGTCACCAGAATGCCACCCCAGGAGCCACAGGCTGGGTGTTTTCCCTGCCTCTGTGAGCAGCTTGGTGAAGCATTTTACTATGAGAAGGAGAGCTCCCATGACCCTGTCATCCTGGCAAGTGTTCAAAAACCAGCTTTCTTGAGAAAACAGTCCTGCAGCATGTGCCAGCACTGACAGTTGAGTTGAGTCTTGCCTCTAGCTGATTTCAACCCTCCAATAGGACCCCCTAAACAAGGCATTGAAAGCTGCGCATGGAATCAATGGCATGGGAACTCAAGCAAACTTGCCTGGCTGCAGCAGGCAGCCCCTTAGAACAGCCTGCGCCCTCCGACCTCCCTGAAAATGTCTTTAAGAGTAAACTAACTTTTTCCCCTTCCTAAAGAACTGTCAATCATATTGTAGTTTCTATTTCTATCTGGGAGTTGGGGAGAAGCGACAACTGCATGCCTCCTTTTATTCCAGCCATGCCTACTCCTGCTCCTGGCCACACGCCTTCTCACCCTGGCTTTCACATAACAATGAGTTCTGAGAGGTTGGACCCACTGCACTTTGGGACATAGCTTCAAGGGCAGAGAGCACACTAACATGGTTCCCGTGGGCAGTCCTGTCACTTTGACCAAGTAGTTCATCCCTGATGAGAGACACTAGCCCATGAATGCTGGAAGCTTCACCAGGTCTGGTACCCTTTGTGTGATCTCAAGGCTTCCTTGCAATTCCACAAAAGCATCTCCACTTGCACCAGTGGGGAAGGCTCCAGCAACCTCACACAAAACAATGAAATCATTCACTTCACCAACTAAAGACCCAGATCTCTTCTCCAGGCTTCTCAGAGGAAGCTCAGCTGGCTTAGTTAATGTGAAATGTTGTCTCCTTACCAAGTCATGGCAGTGCCAGGCAGATCCCTGTACTAAGAGAACCAACTTACAAGGTCCACTTCTGCTGACTCTATGAGCTCTATTCTTCCTGACTTGCACTCAGTTGGGCCGTTACCCTCCCCCACCTCCCGTTTCTTCTTCAGCCAGCTCTCTGTGGCTTTACAATGTCTCCCAGCCCTCTGGCACCACTAACCCTGCTCATACCCAACTGCCCCCAGCGCCTGCTTCTCCTCCAGGACTCAGTTATCTGAAAGACAGCCAGAGTGAGCAGATGCTAACCGAGGGGTGTGGCTGGTATGTTAATTACTTTCTCATTGCGTAGTCAAATATCTGACAAGAGACAATTCAAGGATGGAAGAGGTGATTTTGTCTCACAGCTCAAGAGATTGCAATCCTAGCAGGGAAGGCAAAAGGCAGGAGCGAGAGGAAACTAGAGGTCCACTACATCTGCAGTCAGGAAACAGATAAATGTGGTGTTCAGCTCTGTTCTCCTTATACTCAGTCTGGGCCCCCAGCCTGTGGAATGTGTCTCCTACAGTTAGGGTGGGTCTTCCCACTATGATTAACCTACTCCACAAACTCCCTTACAGAGAAGCCCAGAGGTTTGTCTGTTTGGGTATTCTGGACCCTGTCAAGTTGACAGTCCATAGTGAGCATCACAGGCAGGATGTCACTGGCTGCAGAGCTGCCTTGTGAAAGGAAACCGGACATCAGAAGACTTTTCTATGCCTTGCAGAGGCCAAGCTGAGCACAAAACTAATAATGTTTTTTTCCAGCTGGATGAAATTCCCAGCTCCAAAAGCTTTCTGGGAGTAACCTTGAATAGTAACCTGAGGTCATCCACAGCGGGGTGGGAGGGTAGGTGAGTGGGGGGGTTGGGGGCAGGAGGTGGGGGCAGGGGACTTGGGGGGCGGGGGGCACAACCAACTGGAAGAAGGCCACAAGGCTAGAGACTGGACACAAAAGAGATGACAAGAGAGGACAGAGGGCCAGGTGGCAGAACCTTCACAGTCTGCCCCCACCTTCCCATGTCTGCACCCTAAGGCATAGCAAGCTGTGTCCTCCACATAAGAAGAGGGCAAGAAGAAATGTCCCTCTCCAGAGACAGAAGATGCAGTGTGGGAAGGGGAACAGTTTCACATCTCTAGATAAGCAAGAGGTCTGTCTGATCCACTAGTCTGCTGTCCTAAAGGGGACCCTCCTGGCAAGGCCTCAGCTTGCTCACAGCAAAAATGCCTATGGAAGCTCCAGAAACACGAAGAAAACACAAAACGGGAACAAGGAAGCTCTCCACCACAGGCGTCTCAAGCAGGGGCAGAGGCCATGCCCCTCCCTTTGAAAACTGAGTCCCTCTTCTCTCCCCAGAGAGAAGACGCTTGCCCATCTCCTGCAAGCTGGCCACCCCCACCTACTCTTGCATAGCAGAAGGGAGCTTGCAAAGCAGAGACCCAGCTGCAAGGGAAGTGTTTGCTTCTGTGCGCTCTTCAAACTGAACCTTGGTCAGGCTCGCCCCCAGAGAAACCTCAAAAAGACTCCATCAGAGAGGTTTCCTGAGACATAAATAAACCTTTGCAGTCCAAAGATCCTTTCCCTCTAAGGCATGAACTTCTGAGACCCTTAGTGTGCCCAAAAGAATGACAAACAAAATACAGCAGAAGATTCAAACCATCTTCCAGTTTAAATATAAGAAGCCAAAGTCTTTAAAAAAAAAACGGTTCAAGACTGGAGAGTTGGCTCACGGGTTAGGATTGCATATTGCTCTTGCAGAGGAACAGGGTTCCATTCCCATTACCCACAGAGCAGCTCACAACTAATTGTAACTCCACTTTCAGGGTATCCAATGCCCTCGTGACTTCCATGGACTCCTGCACACATGGTGTAGATACACACACACACACACACTCACACACACACACACGCGCACACACACACACGCACAATAAACCATCACATGTGGCACACTCAGCACTCAACTCCATCAGAGAGAAGCATGATTCCACTTTGCAGATAAGAAAACTGAGTCAGAGAGATGATGTGTCTTGGGCACACACAGCTAGGGAAAAAGCAGAGGATGGAGCCAACCCTCTGAAGACCCTGGCGCAAGATTACCTGTACGGACCCCTCCAAAGTTTGTCTTCCTCTGCCTCAAATCAAGCCTTCCCAGAACCTCCACAACTGATGTCTGATTCCTATCACTTCAACCCAAAGAGACCAGCTCCTTCTGGTCACATTGGAAGACACTCTGGTTCAAGACATAAATAGGTTCTTGGGGAGGTGGCTCCAGCTGAAGGTCCCCCTCTCTCCATCCTGACTTGGGTATGTGCTATACATATGCCAGCACTGTCACCTGGATAAGGGGAGCCCCCCCACAGTACAGACCACATTCTGCACTTCCCTGTGGCTCTCTACAGTAATGTCCAATGCCCAGCCCAGCATACCAGGAGGACACCCTCCCCTAGATGCTCACTAAGGCCTTGGAGGCAGGCAGACAGCATCCTCATGGCCCCACTGCAACTGTAGACCTTGCCTCAAGAGGACCAGATTATCTATGCTTTGCCTGGTGACTTCCATCAACAATTGTCCACAAGGGTGAGGGGGACTCAGCCTATTGCTTCCCTATGGTCGCACAGCCTACTTGCCGGGAGGTGGGCACAGGACATACAAGCTGAACTCCAACCTCAGGTGCCCTCTGGCAGAGTGTGCCAGGGAACCGGCTCCATCCATCTCACTACTCACAGCTCTGAGTTTATGACCACATACAAAAGGCCATGTGAAGTGGGTTATTATCAGCCAGGGTGCAGAATACATGGTCCTGAAGGGCATAGGTGTGTCTACCCACGGGCAAAGGCTAGTAAGTCACACAGGGTGTGTCTTCCCACCGGACGGTGACACAGCCCACACAAAGCATAAGGCAGATCTGTACCCATGCTGTGGGGGTTTAAAAGGTGTGCGAGTGGAAGTGTGCACATGTGTGTGTGTTTGCCTCCACACATGGCACGCTGTGATGAGTCTTGTGAGTTCCCAGGACGGTGGTGTCACTTGGGGCTGATTGCTGGGTAAAGGAGAGTCCTCAGAAACACACTTGTTGAGAGAACTCATTAGACCCAGTGGTGAGAGGCCCTGGGCACCTGGGGAAGGTGACACATCACTGTCCATCCCTGACAAGCTAACTGCCAGGCCAGATGCTGACACGGCTCATTCTGACCGCCTTCATCCCAGGATCCACCAAGCTGCAGGATCATCTGCTGACCTTGCCCTTAGCACTTGATGCGGGTTCATGGCACTGGACTTGCTGATGCAGGGCCAAGCCGTGGCTCCCCACCCTCAGCAGGCATTTGCCCAGAAGCAAACTCCAGCTCCCTGAGTCTGCATCCTTATCTGTAGGGCTGGATTAAAACTATATCAGAAAAAAATCAACGGTATTTGGGGAGCCAGACAGAAGAACTAGTAATCTACGAGGAGCAAGAACAGTAACTTAAAAGACAGGTTTGGGCCGGGCAATTGGGGGCTCACACATTTAATCCCAGCACTCAGGAGGCAGAGGCAGGAAGATCTCTGTGAATTTGAGGCCAGCCTGTTCTACAGAGCGAGTGCCAGGCCAGGCTCCAAAGCTACAGAGAAACCCTGTCTCAAAAAAAAAATACAGGTTTGGGCTATACAGTATTTGCATTGATCAAAATTTAGCAGATGGGTTCATTGCTGGTAAATTTCTTATCAAAAGAGAAAAGTAAGCTCCTACTTTCTATCCTCTGGCTGATCGCATGCATGTTGGAGAGCTTGGGAGAAGAGCACTCGACAGGTCTGTGTGACTGAGACATCTCCCCAGGGACTTCTGTGTTTGAACGCTTGTTTCCCAGCAACTAGTACTGTTTAGAAACATTAGAAGGTGGAGCCTTGCTGGAGTCAGTGGGTCACTCGGGAGCAGGTCCTAAGGGTTATGGTCTGGCCCTACTTCCTGAGCTCTCTCTGCTTCCTGACTTCCATACAATGTGACTGTCTCATGTTCCACCACAGAACAGCCCACTGCTATTTCTCCATCAGCATGACAGACTGTATGCCCTCAAACTGGGAGCCAAAGGTAAGCCCCTCCTCCCCTCATTTGTTTCTTGTAATATGGTTGGTGGTGATGATGGAAAAGGTAGACAGTACTGATATCCACAGCTTGCTTTGAAATGCCCCAGAGGACAGGATGGACACACAGACAAGGGGTAGACACCACACCACAAAACAACTGCAAAATGTAGGTGGTAAGTAGATGGCTGCACTGTTTCAAGTTCTTCATAACAAGATGTTGAAAATAATGAAAATTAGTACTGTTCTTCTTTCCTAATCAAATCATAGTCTGTAAAGTAATTCTGGTGTGGTGTTTTTGAACACTACTCACTGGTCAGCTGATCATAGCCATCGCTAGCTATCATTGGGCTTTTTGCAGTTCGATGCATATGCTCTGCTCAGCCTCCTTGGGCCAACCCTGCAAAGTCATTTTCTCTGCACCAAGCACCCCATTTTACAGAGAGGAGAGTGGTGCCCTGGGAGACCACACAGCTTTGCCAGACCATCAGCCAGGAGGATGTTTTGAATCAAAGCAGGGCCAGAGGTAAAGACATGACAAAGGCCAGTGCTGCCAATCAGGGAGATTCTACAGGTCACCTGAGACTCCCAGGGCCTGCGTATATGCAGCTGTCCAAGCCACTTTAAGCCTCCTGGAACCAGAAAAAACATATCACCGTCACCATCACCTGTAACAACTACAACCCCCCAGGATTCTCTCTTGTTTTCTTTGCAGTGTCGGATATTAAATTCAGGGCCCACTGCTCTGTCACTTAGCTGCAGAGGCAACTCTTGTGTCTTCTTTGTGTGTGTGTGTGTGTGTGTGTGTGTGTGTGTGTGTGTGTGTGTGTGTGTTGAGACAGAGGCCAGGCTGGCCTCACATTTGTCATCTTCCAGCTTTCTATCCCATGTTTTGGGATTACAAGAGTGCACCACCATCCCTAGCCACACTGAGTTTCTTTAAATTGCCAGGGGTATAGTTTGGCTCAGTGCCAGGGCACTTGCCTGACATGACCAATGTCCTGAATTTGATCCCTAGCAGAAGAACACCAAAAAAAATGAGTCTAAGAGTCTGGAGCTTGACCTTTGAGTCTGCAGGGCTTGTGACTATCCTGAGGCAGCTTTTAGTGCCTCCCACAGGGTAGCTGGAAGGAAATCACATTATTCCAGAGGGAATATGGTAAGTATATGTGTGTCTGTCTGTCTGTCTGTCTACTGACATGACAACCAGTAGCAAGTCAAACACCTAAAATGGCCAGGGAAAGGGCTAACTAGAGGCCTTCACACACTTGCTGCAATTACAGTGTGTAAAACATTTTTCCCTAGCAGCAGACATAGTCATCTAGTTCTAAGCCATCAGAAACCAATCAAAGCACCTTGAACAAACTCTGCATGTTCATAGAGGGGCTGCCTAGTAAACACTTCACTTGTACTCAGAAATTCTGGCTGACTGGGAGCTGCTTCATTCCCATCAGCCTCAAGTATCTCTTGACTTTAATGAGCTGGCTGCAATCCTGACCATTCCATGTGGTTTACCTTTAACTTTCAACCACAAATTTCAGCAGCTCACAGACTGCCAAATACTGCTGCATCCGGCCACAGGGCATTCCTAGTGACCTGCCTATCAACAACAGTTCTGAGTATACCTGGGATAGGGAGAGGAGGACACACCAGTCCTTCAGGCAGCATCAGGGCAGGACCCCCGCTGTCTAGTTAGCACTTCCGGCCTGCCACACATGACCGTGTCCAAGCAACTGCCTCAGCCTCTTTTTATGTGGAAATATGTGGACATGCACATGGAGGTGAACCCCAAATCCTTAAGAAGCAGCTGAACCAGCCAATCCACACAAGCCAATCCCCAAGGTCCCCTGTACAGAAGCCATCCAGGAATCTCCTCATCCAAGCTGATGGATTCCAGGCTCCTGGAAGTAAGATTCTGTTGGTCTGTGGGCCACGTGGAGGCTGAAGCCAGGTACCAGAGAAAAGAAACCAGTGCAGGCCCTGAGCTCAGGCCGGCAAGGGAGAGAATGTCAAAGTATGTAACAGCCCTTTTGCTATGAAGGCTACAATATGCCTGAGGTCTGATGGGATGGGTAGATGAAGGGATGGGTGGGCCAGTGACACAACCAGGGGCTACAGAAGATTGAAACCATAGCCTTGAGGCTGGATAGTTGGCTCAGTGGCTAAGAACAGGTACTGTTTTTGCAGAAAAGTCCAGTTCCTGATATCCAGGTCAAGCGGCCCACAACCACCTCTACCTCTGGCTCCAGGAGAATCCAATGTCCTCACCTGGACTTGTGGGAACCTGCAGTCTCATGCACATACCCACACACATATTTACATAATTTAAAAGTAAACAAAATACCTATTTTTAAGTCACCTTGCTTTCTACAAAAGGCAACCCAAGCACTGTATGCCAGGATTGAATCTGGTCTAGAATAAAACTAGAGTTCCAGAAGTAAGTGGGAAATGAGTGTCCAGTTGCCCCTAAGTTACCTGAACATCCACAAGTAACCGGTGTGCTCAGAACCCTGGCCCAAAACAGTTTCTGTGAACACTTCTTCTATGCCCCTTTCATAGCCAGGTCCCAACTACCAGACCACCTCCCTGCCCCCAGGACACGGTATTCTCCATCATCAATTGAATCTCAGCTTAAATAACCTCAGAGAGACCTTCCCTCAGTATTCAGCCTAAATATTCTACCATGCTTTGGTTGTTATTGCAACATACTCTAACCAGTAGTAACTGACATAAAGGCATGAAACAAGTACTTGCTGGATGACTGACTGGCTTTGGAAAGCCTGACGCTTACCTGGAGGAGAATAATCATACTCAGAAGACCTGATGAGGAGAAGATACAGAACACATGGTGACCCAGAGTCATCATTGTAAAGATAATTTGTGTCTTTAACCAAAAGGATAGTTTTTCAATGCTAGGGATAGAATCTGAGGTCCCATATCTACTGGGAAAGCATGCTCTCATTGAGTTACATGGATCCTCAGCTAAGGAGACATCAATGACGAGGCAATATCCTCCCTGCTGTACCACAGCATCTGTGAGCAAGACAACCCAGAGACAGCAGCTTCGGATAGCCAGTTATCCAAGGACCCATCTAAGCCTCCATCAGTCGTCTGTGCCCATCCATCTAAACCGCCATCCGTCTGTGGCCATACTTCCCTGAATGTCTCCTACTTCATCTAAAACATTGATACCGGTGCTCCTCAGTACTAGTTTCCACTTATGAAACCAAATAACATTATCAGTCTTTAAAAAGAATTTCTAAAGCTTGTGTTAATTATCACCCACCCACCACCCCCATCATAAGGTGTATAGAAAGGTCAGTAGCTGGCATTGATGACTGAGTAGTTCTTTGCTTCTGGTTTAGACCATTACAAAATAACAACGGAAGGCAAAAGGGTGGAGGAGATCCTGGAGTTAAATGGGTCAACTCAAGATCTGCTACTATGTGACCTTGGGCAGGCCACTTAATCTCTGTGCGGTTCACATGAGTGATAAGGGATGCTGGTAGTGAGTGCTCCAAGGGTGCTGTCCACATCTGGTAGCTCATAGCTCCCCTGGATGAGTTTGCCTTGTCTCATCTGGGTAACTTCAGCCCAGGGTACTGTTGGACAGATGTTCTGTGTGCTCTGATACCTGCCACAGACTGCCTTGTCCACATCTCCTTTGCCTGGGATTCCAGAGCATCCCCCAAAGCTGAAACATCTCCTGATGTTCAGACAATTCCATGTCCTGAGCCAGACACAGCAGCAGAATTGGGCTAATGCCTCCCCAGTCCTTAACATCACGACAGAATCTTCAGACACCCAGTATAACCAAGCAAACACAGAGCCAGAGTCCTTCCAGACTTTGTGTTAATGGTTGCAGCAGGGATCATGCACTTTCCCAAAACCAAACTGTAGAAAGGTTCAGGTTCCCCCTTGGGTGTTGAGAGTCCCAAGTGACACACAGTACCTGTAAGTGATCCTCACTTCAGTCCCAGGTTCATCTCTCTCCCAAATCAAAGCTACGGCCTCAGGGGACTTCTGCACATGCTGATCCAGGCAGTTGACTATGTAAAGAAAAGTTAACAGGTGTTATTCTGGATGCTTTGGAGGAGGGTGAAGTGGGATTTGATCTGCTGTGGTTTGCTATTCCTACAGAGCAGGATCTCCTCCTGCAGAAAGGGTGTTTGCCACAACTGCAAAAAACATACACAATCACTATACAAACAGGATCTGTTCTGTGAGGTGACCTTCCCCACAGACTCTGAGGTCATCACAGCATTCCAACAGTCACCACACTGGCTGCATGTGGCATCACCACCCAAGACTCTCTGTGTAATAGGCACTGAACTGGACATGCCTTTCAAGAAAGTCCTGGAGCTCCCCTCCCACTCTGTTACCCAAGCTCAGCTCACATGACTCACTGGAAAAAACAACACAAGGTCAGTGGGCTGGTTTACGAAAACCTGAGGATTAGTGGGCTCAGTTCTGCTAACACCCTGTTCACTGATTATTTGATTTTAAAGGTGAGCTTAACCCCGGGACTGGTTCATGTGGTGACCCCATCTTCCCAACCATGTTCCCACCAGGGTCCTCCAATCTTCTGAGGTGGACTGTGGCAGATGTCACATAACTTTTTCCAACAGAACACTGGAGCTGAAGTTACAGGGACAAGACAAACATGCTCACAGAAGCTAAGAGCAATTCGGGACAGCAACAGTAACAGCTGGAGCCTGGCTGTAGACAGTGCTCTTGAGGGCCCACAGCCAGCATTTCTCATCACCAATGTGAACTGTATGAGACTGAACAGCCCGCCCAAGGTCACAAAGTAACAGATCTGGATTTGACTCAGGCTAGCTCCAGCGTCCCTCACACCGCCCTCCACTGTGTCCCTGTAAAGGTTCAAACAGGCCACCAAGAAACTGTTCTGTGCAGTAAATGGAAAAAAGCTGAGCCCAACCTGTGGCAAAGCGGAGGGGAGATATGAAAAGGTGTGATTCCACAGACAGATGAAACTAAGAGCTGTGGAGAACAGTGGAGCAGCAGGCAGGTGAGAATAGATGGCTCCTACCATGAGTGGAAAAACAAGGCTCTTAGGGAGGAAAAAGCTTCACAGATGTCAGCTGAATGTGCTCCCAGGGCTGTCTAGCTTAGCAGTGTGGTTCTCTCCCTCTCTCCCTCTCCCTCTCTTTCTCCCTCCCTCCTCCTCTCCCTCCCTCTCTCCCTCTCCCTCTCTCTCTCTTCCTCCCTCCCTCTTTCTCTCCCTCCCTCCCTCCTTCCCTCTCTCTCTCTCTCTCTCTCTCTCTCTCTCTCTCTCTCTCTCTCTCTCTCTCTCTCTCTCCTGTGTGTGTGTGTGTGTGTGTGTGTGTGTGTGTGAGTGAGTGACTGTAGGTGTGTGTATGTCTGCCTCTGTGTGTACACAGATGCCCAAATACCAAGAGTTTTCATCCTAAGGTCATAGTTTTATGGCTTCTAAGCAGTCAGCAAAGAGGTCACCCTTCGATACAGGGCCATGTCCCCAGCTGCCTGGCCATGGAGGTGACTCTGAGCTGGTCTTGACAAGTTGGGAAGGGTCACCTGAGAATCAATGCTACAGAAAGTCCTGAAGGAAAATCAGGACAGGACTGGTTAAGAGCAGGAAGTCTGGGCTGCTCTGGACACCTAGAAGCTAGTGATAAATTGAAGTCCTTCACCCACCTAGCTGCGCTGAGAAGCCACAGATGTGTGAGTACAGGGCATCCTTCTTCCTCAGAGGGTGACTGACTCTGAACTAAGACCCTCAGCATTGCAAAGCTCAACAAGGTGTCCCTCCCGTTCAATGCCAGGAAGGAAAGCAGGCTGAGACGAGACGAAGGAGGCCCGGAACAGGTTGTATACTTGGGTGTTCCCATGTATCTCTCCTGGGGCTGACAGATGGCACAAATCTAGGCAGCTCAGAATAGATTCCCAAATCCAGTGTTTCCCAGAGGCCTCCCACACAGACAAGATGCTAGATCACTGATTACCAAGGCCACCAAAGACGTTCCTCTCCCTGCTGGACAAGCTGAGTCCTAAGAGCTCCCTTGGCTCCAGGGTCTTTGCACTGGTTTTCCCTGCCTGACACTGTCACTCCCTCCTGTAATGCTACCGATCTTGGCCTATATTTCTCTCACTGCACATGCCCCTGCCTATGAACCCCATGCTTCTCACCCTTGAGTGGTATCAAACGCCCCAAAGAGAAGCATACCAACCTTTAGCAGAGCCTGGGCATTTTAAGCAAACAGTCCTGCTACAGCCTGTCTTGGAACCACACACTGGCGGATAGACGCCGGTGTGTTTACATGTACACCACTATGTATGCAGCTTTCAGATTCCATGGGGATCCTGTTTCTCTTTCTTCCTCTTTGGGTGTGGGGGTGGGGTAAATAAATATCCTTACTAGCCCTGTGCAACACCTGGCCATGCCTTACCAGCTGGCAGACTGGAGCTGCCTGAAAAATCCTTATGTCTGGCCCTTGGCCAGCCACCCACTAACTGAGGACAATGTCCTTGTCATCTACATCAAGTCTCAGCTTTTTAGTCAACAGAGTGGTATAGCAACCCCTGACTCTGGCTGAGCCTAAGAATTAGCTGCCCCCTAATGTGTCATAAGAGTGGGTCTGAAGATGTCATAGTGTTCCCAAGGAGCATGCCAATAGAATAATCCCATTCATTCCTTAGAGCCACCACCGCACGAGGCCTAACAGAAGCATGGCTCTAAAATGCCACGGTCATGATGGCACTTAGCATATACTTATGACTCCTTCTGCTACCTCAGTCACAGGGAAGAACAGAAAGGAGGGATGGGGCAGAGGATAGGAGAGAAGCAGAGAGAAAAATGGGGGAGAGGAAAGGAAGGAGGAGAGAAGAGAAGGGAGGAAAGAGGGAAAGGGAAAGGGGAGCTTAGGAAAAGGAGGGGGCTAGAAGAATGAAGGAAGGCATGGGGGATACTCTCCTGTGTATACAAAATCTCTACATTTAAAAAAAAAGTAGCAATCCAAAAAACTGGGCAGTAGGACAAGAAAATTCCACCTTCAAGCATTTACAGTAAGAACCGAGCCAGGGCCCAGCACAACTGAAGGCGGAGCTCAAACCCCACCTCCTACTTTGAGCCTTCCAAGTCCCCAGCACACAGTGAGCCTCTGTCCTCCCACTTCTCAGTGGCCCATACCATGTAGCACTTCCTTATTCTGCTTATGATGCTCCTTCCCCCACCATCTGGGTCACAAGGGCCATAAGGTTCCTTTCTCATGGGGACTGGTTGAGGGCCACAGTTCTTCCCCAACCCCGTGGAAATCTTGAGTACATCACGCCAGTACAGACTAACCTGTTTACTGTGTTAAATAAAAATTAAAGGAGACCATTGTTTGGGTGCAAGCTCTAGCACAAACCAGACTAAAAATCAAAATGAAGTTGTTCAAGCTGAAGTTCACATCACCAAGCTGAAACATGACTGCTTATCAGGCCTGTGGAGAAATCAAGATGGGAGACACAAAAACTGGAGCCAAACTTTTCAGTGTGCCTGGTGGTGAAGTCCCCCCCCACCTATATGCTTGTGCAAAAGTGGAAACTTTTCAGTGTGCCTGGTGGTGAAGTCCCCCCCACCTATATGCTTGTGCAAAAGTGGAAACTTTTCAGTGTGTCTGATGATGAAGTCCCCCCCCACCTATATGCTTGTGCAAAAGTGGAAACTTTTCAGTGTGTCTGGTGGTGAAGTCCCCCCCACCTATATGCTTGTGCAAAAGTGGAAACTTTTCAGTGTGTCTGGTGGTGAAGTCCCCCCCCACCTATATGCTTGTGCAAAGGTGCAGAGACTACAGAGGCTGGGGAGCTGTTCGCTATTTTCATATTGTCCTATGCCCCTGTCCCTGTCTTTTAAGGGAACTGGCTGAAAGAGCTGACCCATTTCCTGATCTCTATTGTGCTTTTCTCAGCCCTTCTCTGTCTATGAAAGCAAGCTCTCAATATTTGATATATATTATGAGACTAAGTGTTGTCCAACTAAGAATGTTAAACCACATCAATGTAATTCCACCTTGCAACCATGGATTTGCAATCTGTTTGTTTCAGTTCAGGTGTTCTGACCACGGTTATTTCCCACTGTTTCTGAGGTGGGGCCTTGGTGTCTCCATTTATAACAGGACGCTAACCGTTCCATGTTTGCATTATTAAGAATGGGATATGGCCCTTGAGATAAGGACGCCTGTTCAGCCATGGGCTCCATCTCAGTCACTGTAGCACATGGCCCAGCCCAGATCCTTACACAGTCTATGAGCAATTAGTGCTTGTGAATGAATGAGAGATTTTTAGTTTTATTAACAACACAATAAGTTACAGGAGAGTTATTATCTCCTTTAGAAAGATGACACACAATAATGTAGGAATTTTCAAACTCCCACCCCTAATCCTACAGGACTAGGAATGGAATACAGGTTTTCCTACATGCTAAGCAAGTGCTCAACTACTAAGCCACACCCCTAATCCAAAAGCTCTGATTGGTTGTTTAAATATATTCCCCTCATACCCAACTCAAATTTAAGTGAACTCAGAACACAAAGCTTCAATCGTCATAAAAAGAAACTGGGGTTAGCAGCCATACTGAGGACTGACAGTGGCTTTCTTTAAATAGCGAATTTCCCTGGCACATTTGGAGAACTTTCATTCCGAAAGTTGTATTTGCCAACTTTCCAGAAGCAACTGCTATTTAAAGCAGGTCATGCTTCTGACAAGTGAGAAGAATTCAGATCCTTCCAGAAACTCCACCTCATGAGATTGGAACTACATTTTCATTTGGAGTTTCTTTAAAAATGTAGACAAGCTTTGTCTACCATCGCATCATCTCAGGATCAGCCTAATCTCTGAGTCACTGCCATCTAGGAAAGAGCATCAGCAAAATGACTTCTATTTGTTCAGTGTTCTTAAAGCATCAAGAGGGCTGCGGGTAGCACTCCGTGGCACAGCACCGGCCTAGCCTGTCTGAGACCCTGTGCTCCATTCCCAGCATAGAAGAAGGAGGAGGGGGAGGAGGAGGAGGAGGAAGAGGAGAAAAAGCACCCAGGAAGTCTAAGTATTCAATGGTTAGTTAAAAAGAGCTCATATAAGCCAGGCATGGTGGTAATATACCTTTATTTCAGTGCTTAGGAGGCAGAGAAACAGGTGGATCTCTGTGAATTCCAGGCCACTTTGGTCTACACATGAGACCGTGTCTCCAAAAAACTCATAGATATGCTCTTGCTAGAGTAAGAATGAACACATTGAAATACATCAGACTCAAGGTCTGGGATTTAGAAAATAGGACTAAGATATGTGTGGTGAAAGCAACATATACCCCATGACCCCCTGGTTTTAGATTTGCAGTTTCCTGGCATCCTGGGTGTATATATACACAGAGAAAAAGTAATTGTGGAGCCCTACAGAGAATGGAGCCAAATGACCAAGGCCAGAAAGGATTCCTTTTTACAGTGTGGAAGTATTTTTCATAAGGCATTAGAGGCAAGTCAAAGAAGGAAGGGCCAAGGAGCTTCCATCATCACAGCTCAGTGTCAGAGCTTGGAGTGGACACACTGCGTGGTTCCTTGAGAAGACCAGGCACCCCCTGCACATTCTCCAATGTCTTACTTGCCACCCAGCCCAGGCTCTGGGGCTCAAACATACAGGGTCCATTTCAGGTGGGCACAGTACTCAGCAGCATTCCTGGGGGATAAACGCAAGGCCACTGTTTCTGCCACATGCCTCATTAACCTTTAACAGCAGTGGGTGATTAGGGCTGCAGTGTCCTAATGACAGTGTCAAGAGCTTTACAAGCCTCGTCTCACCTAATCTGAACAAGAGCCCCAGCTGTGTGTGCTGAGAACCGCATCTGATAGGGAGCAAATGCAAACAAGAGCCCTCCCCGCCTCAAGCAGGCTGCTCAGAAGAAGCCTTAATCTCTGCACGATTCTCTTGACCCTCTGGACACAAAACTTTCCATGAACCTAGCCAGTACACAGGGAAAATCCTCATGTGGTTTGGGGAACAAGTTTCAAGTAAGCCCAGTCTGAAATTTCACTTATGGAAACCGTATGAAATCCATTCTCCGGAACTGTGATGAAATAACAGAGGATGACTACCTTTACAAAGGAAAACAATTATTTATATCATAGTCCAAAGGCCTGCATCTGGTGACTCCCTCCATCTCCCCCTCCCGCCAGGAGTCCTAAGATGATGCAGAGACATCAGTTATCTCTTCTGGCCTCTCCCTTTTATAAAACACCACAATCTGAACCTTATGCCTCTTCCCTGAAAACCTCTCCTAATCCTAGTTACCTCCCTAATAATACCCGACAAAGGAACTTTACTGGGGAGTTCAGGGATGAACCATATTCTAAGTGCAGCACCAGTTCAGGCCCCAAAACTGGGAAGTGAGAAACTGGCAGATGGCTCTGGCTTGAGACAGCAGGGTGGGCCCTGTCCAGAGTCCTGACCTAGGACCTCAGAGGGTAATAAAATGGTCTTGTATCCTGCAGCACTGCTAATTGAAAGTTTGTAACAGTGGTAACTACAAGAGCATTCCAGGACACACTCCTATCTTTAGTTCACGCATAAGGGAACATGGGAAGCGCAGCACAGCAAGAACTGGGACCTCAGTGTAGCTCAAAAGGCACAGCCGAAACCACCAAACTATCATGTACCAAGCACCTGCAGCTGGAAGATGCCCAGCCACCAGGTTTCTAAACCTAAGGGTCTAGAGTGGGCCCCAGAATTTGCATATCTAAAAGCTCCCCGAGAAGGTTGCTGGTCCAAGACCACGCTTTGAGAAGCATTAGTCTGGAGATCCTTGAAAGGACAATAGTGTCACTCACACTGTTTGAAACAAGCTGGCATTGCCACACAAGACAAACAGTTCAACCACTTCACAACTTTCTAGGTGGCTCCCAGGACAGCTGCAGTCTGGTGCCTTTTCACACTATGACCTCTGGGGTTTGCAGACACTGGGAAAGGACAGAGATGCTGCAGATAGATAGATAGATAGATAGATAGATAGATAGATAGATAGATAGACAGACAGACATTCGGAGAAGTTGCTTTTCCTACAGGTCAGTTTGCTGACGTTCAGCCTCTGGCTCACACAGCTCTAAAGGTGGAAGAACAGAGGCCAAAGAATTCCTTGAAGACCACACCCAAGCCTCACCATAAGGTCGATACCATTCCTTATCAGCTATAAGCTTGGGTGTCCCCGTGGCTTTGGCCTCTTAAGCCCAGGACCGTTTCCAAAGAAGCCACACACTTTCTGACCTCTTCCTTCAGCAAACTGCTTCACTCACTTCAAAGGCACATTCCATCAATTCTACAACCCCAGGAACTTCAAGATTTTGCTGACTCCAATCTAGAGGCAACACTTATCTAATAAGAGACTCATTTAGATTAAACTTGCCAAGTAATATACAAAATGGGGGGAAAATGACTGGTCCAAAGTTTCTTTGAGGTGTGCTTGAGTAAAAAAAACAGACACCACCTATAGTTTCTGAGTATAGTAATTCAAAATTGATAATGGCTTATTGATTACCAATAAGTCTGGACAAGGTTCTGTATCTCCCAGCACTGCCTGCTTAGCAGGTAAGTATTACTTCCCTAACTACAAATGGGGAAGTTCAGATGCACCCAAGTTAATGCAAGTGGATGCGGCAAATAAAAGATTGAACCCCTAACTTGTGGTCTTTGAACAAAGCATCACCTTGCCAGGGTGACCTTCAGTTCTTTTCTTATGCATCTCTGACCCACCCAACCCCCACTCCCACCTCACTGGAAGGCAGAAGTTCCTGAACCCCAGCGGCTCAGTCTGTCAGTCCAGCCCCTCCTGGACTTCTCAGTGCTTCCAACCTTAGCAGCACGGAATTCAGGCTCATTGGAAAACAGACAGCTAGCGATTTATGTGTCTCTTTTGGAGAACGAGGAGGAGGCAACATAGCCCAAGCTGGCCTTGAGCTCAGCTCAGCTCCTCCTAACTCAGCCTCCAAAGTGCTGGGGTTGCCTGCCTTTGTCACTGTAGACGTTTGTCTTTGGGGTGCAGTTCTGAGACCCAGAACTTCCTGCCCACACGCCCCTGAGGGAGGAGATAACCAGTTCCCTCCCAGCCGCTGGCGCGTTCTTCCTGCACCCACCAGGGCTCTGTTTACACTGCAGGGCTTGTCCACTGTAGCTGCTAAGGCTAGCACCGTAGCGGATGGTAACAACCTACACACTGCGCTTATCCCGCTGGCCTGAGGGCCCCTGGGCAGAGAAGTCTGGGTTCTTGGAGATCTAGGCCTATCTGGGGTCATCATCTGTGTGCCCACCGTTCTAGGGATCCCTGAGATTAAAGTCTGAAGAAAGTTCCCCCAGAATCTGCGCTAGGATAGGCCATTCTGACCTCAAACGGGCTACCCTTAGTTTTCAGCTTGAGCCAGCGCTGCACGTTTGGGCGCGTAGTTGGTGCTCCGCTAGCTGCAGTCTCTGGACCGGGTGGGATGCAGGTCACGGCGACGTGGCACAAGAATTAGAGTGAGTGGTGAAGTATACTGGGGAAAGGGGTCAAGGCCTGGGCACAGCTGCCACTGACAGGGGGTCCCCCCCGAGTCTCGGCGGGACGGGGCTGGTCCCCAGCAACCCACTCACCAGACACATTCAACTGGCCTCCCAGGAACCAGCCGATCTTGCCCGTCCTAAAGTCGCAGTCCCAGACAGTGTGGTAGGGGGTGTCCCAAACTAGTGTGTCACGGGCCAGCGGCCCCCAGAAGGCGGCTGGCTCCTGGGCCGCTTGAGCGCTCAACGCAGGGTATGAGCCTGGCTGCGCTGCGAGGGAAACGCTGCCTAGGAACCGAGTGGCGGTCGATCGCGACACGCTCAGCAACCACCCCGATTGTCCGGAGCGCCGGTGCAGACCACGCAGCAGTCGCCCCACACCGCTGCCCAGGCTGCGCGCCGCCATCTCGCTCGACGCCCCAAGCCGGTGCGGGAGCCTGGGCGCCCCTAAGAGTCTCCACCGCCCCGCCCCGGCTCCGCCCCCGCGGCCACCACCCACTACTCCCTGCTTCAGTGAAGCAGCTTCCTTGAGCCTTGAGCCTGCCCCGGCCCCACCTCTTCTCCCTGCCTGGAGAGGGGTGCGCGCAGTGTGTCGGTGGGGGGTGGGGATGGGGGTGGGGGCGGAGTTGTTGTGCGTCTAGTGTCAGGACAGCCCGCGCTTTTGGCTTCAAGTTCCTGGGTTTCTGCAATCGCTTTTTGCAAACCAGACAACTTTCCCTGCTCGCGACAGCAGCCGCAAGTATGTGGGCTGCCCAGGCTCTCGACCAGGGTCGCGGGCAGCGCTCCGAGATAGGAAGGATTGGATTGGGAAAGCGACTAAGGTATCGTGAGAGCGAAGAGCACAGATGGTGGGGATGAACCGTCAATCGGTTCAGCATTCCAGAGACTGAAGTCAAATCTTTCCTCCACCTTACCACTCACACATAACTGACACCCGGTGGACTAAAAGGCTAATGAACAAGCCTGGGGGCCTTCAAACTGAGAAGACGGTTCTATGAAGGCCAGAATCTGGTGAAAGTTATGCATGTTACCCAGCTGCCGACCCCTGTCCTGGCAAGTACGGCTTCTTGCCCTGGGAACCTTCGTTGATTTGAGGTGGTGGAAGCTACGGTAAAGAATAAAATCAATGTCCACAGCACATCTGGCCTGGTTGACACTATGCATCATCAGCTCAGACATGGAGATGCAGGTTTTGTTATTGAAGAATCAAGAATAGGAAGAAATGTGTCTCTACCAACTACTTAAGAAGTGGTATCTGTCAAGAAATGTATCCATTTCTTTTAGAATTTCCAATTTTGTGGAGTACAGGTCTTTGAAGTATGAACTAACGATTTTCTGGATTTCCTCAGTGTCTGTTGTTATGGCCTTCTTTTCGTTTCTGATTTTGTTAGTGTGGATATTCTCTCGCTCTGCCTTTTAGTTAGTTTGGATAAGGGTTGTCTATCTTGTTGATTTTCTCAAAGAACCAACTAAGAAGTGAATACATAATAAAAATAAACACTAGGGGTGGGGGATTTTCAAGAACTGGTTTGTTGAGTTCTTCGGGCTGGCAAAGAGTCCTTCCTGTTTGGCTGTGAGAGCTGCAGATAGGTCATTCCCTCGGAGGGGATACTGTGGGTGAGCTGCTGAGGAGGGAGGGCCAGAAGGCAGTGCCAAAAGCTAATTCAGGCACATGCCCTGTCTACCCTCAGCCAAGCACTTGTCATTATTTTAAAAGTTAGGTAAGTTAGGCACAATGGAGTACCCCTGGGGTCCCAGCTATTCAGGAAGCTGAGGCAGAAATCTCTCCCTGGAGACCGTGAGTTTGTAGCCTGGACAGCATTGCAAGACTCCGCCTTCAGAAACAAAACAAAACCAAAACTTGGCTAGTGCCAAAAACAAAACGCAGTAGAACAAAAGGTTATATAGTGCTGGAAAAATAGGGAAGCAGTCCAAACTAATGAAAGAGACTTACAAAGTAGCACATGACTGACTAGTGGAAGAGGAAGGTAGCATCCAGCACCCCAACTACACCACCAAATCACCTTTTTAATTGGACATATGAAATTATAAGAGAAAGATCAGACTCGGTCAGGTGGTCTGAGAGGCGCCCAACACTTCCTCTTCTAGTGTGTATTTGGAGTTTTCCTGTTCCATCAAGACAAGGAGGCTGAGTGGATCTGCCCAACATGAGTTCTATCCTGCATACATCTAACCCTCTAAAAAGATGAGGACCCAGGTTTCCTCCCCTTACTTCTGGGTTGACCTCCTAACTTTACTCCAAAGGACCTGGCAGAAGTGATGCTTTGACAGTCTTTGGCTAGATCCTGAGTTCTCTTCAGCCTGGGGTACTGTTTTTTTGTTTGTTTGTTTGCTTGTTTGTTTCCCAGCTGCCATGCTGTGAGGCAGTTGGTCCTGTCTTCAGAGGCAATGAACTCACAGCGAGGATGGATTTGCACTAGCCTATGGCCAGGACCAGCTCTGGACAGAGGTGCATCCACCTTGGCTGCTCTATACCAGGTCTGAGGGCCTCACCCTCAGCACAAAAGATCTTCCTGGTGGTTGCAAGGCTGGAAGGAGTCTCAAACAGCCTTAACTTTCTTACTCACTCATAGCTAACTGACACAAGAACCACTCCTAAAATGTGAAGCCCTCCTTTTTACCAGTTTCTACAGCTCATCCCTACACTGGCTGCATTTTCCCTCCTTGCCTTCAAAGTGCTGGAGTATCTGTTCTCAACTGTCCACTTTTCCCTCCAGGTGCCCTGGAGGCAAGAGTTAGCTCTCATCCTCTGATTTTCAAGCTGGAGCCTGTAGTCAGAGCCTTTCCTCCGATTTCAACCCATATTCAAATGTTAGGCTTTGGTTTTGGTGTTTTGAGGCAGGGCCAGCCTCAGACTTGAATGACCTTGAACTTCTAATCCTCCTCTCTACCTGCACTTCTTGAATATCACAGGTATATGTCCCCATACTTTGTTTCTGGGGTGTTGGGAACCAAACCTAGGGCTTCAAGCATATTCGGCAATTGATCTACCAACTGGGTGCATCCCCAGTCCCTGTTAAAATGTCTAAGCAATTTCTTGAACATATCACATCCTGAAGACTCTTTCTCAAACCCTCACCTTCCAGATCAGAGAAGGAGAATATATCTTCTCATTGTTAAAGCGACTTATATCCTTGTCACCCTAGACTACTCTCTCTTACATGGCAGTAACAACTTATCAGCAAGGCCTCCAGGGATCACCTTCAGAATAATATCCCTCACCCTTCCTCACCCCCACCACCAGTCTGAACCATACTCAATGATTTTTTTTTCACTATCATTCAATGGATTTCTAATTGTGTTCACTCCTTCCCTCTCTGGCCTAATCAGCCAATGCAGTTTCTTTAAAACAAAGTTTAAGGGCTAGAGGTATCTGCAGCTGTGGCTCAGTGGTAGAGCTACTTACTGCCTAGCGTGTGCAAGGCCCTGGGTTCCATCCCCAGCATGGAGGGAGGGGAAGAAAGCAAAGAAAAAGTAGGACAGAAAAAGAAAGCAAAGGTCAGATGAGGTCTTTCTGCATTCAGAACAAGCCAGGTCTCTCTACTTCATTCCTTCCCCAACTCACAACATCATGGTCCTCTTCCAGGAAGTCTGAGACATGCAGAATGCTAGGCCCCATCACAGGCTTCATGATTTACATCCTTCATGGTATCACATTCCCAGAAGATATACATGCATAGCCCAGTATGGAAAATGTCCTGTTAGCCAGGTACAGTGGTTTATGCTTGTAGTTCCAACTACTTGGGAATCTGAGGCAGGAGGATCTCTTGCCAGATGGACAATATAGCAAGACCTTGTCTCCAAGAGGAAAAGAGAAGAGGAAGAGGAAAGGGAAGGGGTCCACCTGATCCAGGCTTGCCTCCTCCAGGATGTTTTCTATAGTGGTATCTTATTTATGATTTACTAAAGCTTGACTGAGGATTCAGAAAAGCAAAATCAGCCACAAGCCTTAGAAGTCAGTCATACACCTTTAATCCCCGTAGCCAGAATTTAATTCTAGGATTCAGGATTAAGAGCTAGATGGATCTCTGTGAGTCCAAGGCCACCCAGATCTACACAAGAGTGAATCAGTCTAAAAGAGAATTATAGCTCACACCTTTAATCCCAACATTCGGGAAGTATGTAAGACAGAAGCAAGGCCTCAGAGAGGCATTCATTCTCCAGCCACACTGCAGAAAGGTTATAGTCGGAGGCTTGGTGAGAGCCTGTGGAGACAGTCCATTCAGAGGTAAGAAGTTAGTGCCCAGCTGCTTTGCTTTTCTGTCCTTCAGCCTGAAGCTTGAACCCCAATAGCAGTCTCTGGGTCCTTCTATTTATTCATGCTACCGCTTTCTCTACCCTCATTTTCTCAGGCTGCAGCCACACTGGGCTCCTGTCCCCCCCCCCCCCAGCAGCAGACACACTCCTGCCTCAGGCCTTTCCCACACACTATTTGTCCCGCCAGGGTCACTTTGTCCTAGAAATCCATGTAGACTACCTCCCTCCCCCTCCTTCAGACTCTTCAAACTCCCTTTATCTACAGGTCTTTTCTGTCACATTAATGGATTCATCACCCCAGCACTCACGCCTACACCCCTCTGACTTCACTGTTCTCTATAGCACATGTATATAAGTTTTTTATGTTTCTCTCTCTCTTTTTGGAAGCAAGAGATCTACGGGGCAGGGGGAGGGGCGATTTCTGTGTTTGGGACTGTGTCTCCAGCACCTAGAATCTTCCTGGCACATATTACATAGTCAATAGATATTTGTTGAACAATGAATGAGACAATACAGACAGCTTTACTGTCATTAGTCGCCATGGGTCCCAGGGATAGTGTACCCTCTATTATCTTTGCTTACTAAGAAATGTATTATGACAACTGATAAAAGTATGACCTCTCTCTGTCTTTCTTGTTTTTCACCAGGGATTAAACCCAAGGTCTTCTGTAAAGTTACCATGCACTGTGACACTGAGCTACAATCTGGTCTCTGACTCTATTTCCAAATAAAGAACCACCACACAGTTCCTGTTTCCTCTTTGGATTGGATATGCACATGAAGCAGAATCAGCCAGATGGGGGTAAAACTGCACTTTCTACTGCCCAGCTAAGAGGCCACATGGGGCCCTTCCTCCAGAAGACAGCCTAAGGCCAAGGCTGTCCCTCTGGAACCAGAAGAAGGGTTAGCCTTACCCAGCCCTGTGTTCTCAAGTTTCTTTCCTGCAGCTCTCAGTTCTAAGTACATGGGTCATCTGCTAGTGTTGGCCACACTTTTTCCCTTCTGGAGTCTGGCTTTGAAGTCAGCAGAATCCAGGGCTGGAAGCTACAGGGTGGAGGTCACAGACCGCAGGAAGGGAGCCTGGTGCTTGTCGCGCTTCTCAGCAGCAGTGCTTCCAGGAGGTTTTTCCTGAACCTTCAAAGCCTGAAGTTAGATGCACCTGTTCTCCTTCTGCCTGGCAGTAGCAAGTGCCCAAGGCCAGGAAGTAGGTGGGGGTGTCACTGGTAACTCTAGGCCTCCAGAGCTCACTGGGTAATGTCCAGGGGTGTGTTCATCTGTCATTCCTTTGCCTTTGCTTCCCTGGCTCCCATTCCACCTTATAAAAGAGAGGCAGAGAATTCCAACACACTTGGGTATTAAAGAGCAAAGTCACAACAATTTAAAGATCTAGACCAGCTTTATTCCAATTCTTGATCTCTCTTTCCATGAAATGCGCCAGGTTTTCCGATGGGCCAGGCAGAGAAAGTAGGTTGTTTAGACAGAGCAGAGCTGGAGAAAACAGAGACAAAATTCAAAGGGCAGATTGTCATTTCAAAATCACTTTTCTTGTAAAGTAGGGACAGGAATAGAGAACAATAGGTAAATGATGGTGGCTCACCCCTAGCCCCTTCAGCTTCCTGTTCTGTGCATGGAAGAATGTGGATAAAAACTTCTCCACCAGCCCCACTAAGAATAGCCTGGGGCGGGACACATGGTTGTTTGCTTCTCTGTTTCCTCTGAAGATCAGATTAGCAACCTAGTTTCATCTTTGTGACATGAACTTTAGCATGAGTAACTCCATTAAACTATTTGTGTGTAGGGTTGTGGGTGTGCATGGTTAGGTGAGAGTAATGCTTGTATGTGCAAGTCTGCATGTGGATGCCCAGAGGATAACTTCTCCCATCATCTTCAGGGGCATCATCCCTCTCCTGTGAGACAGGGTCCTTCATTGGCCTGGGGCTTATGGATTAGGCTAGACTGACTGGCCAGCAAGCAAGGAATTCTCCTGTCTCTATCTCCCCCTCCCTGACAGAACAAGCACACACCACCATGCTTGGCATTTTTATGTGGATTCTAGGAACCAGGCACATGTCTTTGTGCCTGCAAAGCAAATACTTTATAGACAAAGCCATACTTCCAGCTCTTTGGGATTTTACCTTATCTACTGTGCCAGTCCAAAAGAATGCCTCCTATGAGGTTTGCATAAGAAACAGGTCCAGGGCGAAGGATAAAGCTCAGTGGTAAAACACATGCCTGGATTCTTTGTGACCCTCCTCTATTATTAAGGCCTAGCATGGAGTCACCAAATGTCAAGTCAGTGGTTTCCAAAGAATCTCTAAGGTTCCCACCTCCTCTTTCCTGCATGCCTTCCATCTTGTTCATCCCCATGCCCCATCCCACACTAGTTTCAGTTGACACTCATAGGATGTCTACGGGGACCTCCTGCACACAGCACCCAGCTGAGGGGCATCCACCAGGCAAAGGCCCTGCACTAGATGAAGTCATAATGCACCTTCAGAGCACAGGGACACAGTGCAAAACTGAAGCAAGGACTCCATGACAGAGCATGGAGCAGTGTCAAGGGAAGGAGTTAGTCAGAAGCCAGAATTCTAGGAGCTTTTGGTTTCTCACAGACTCAGTGATGACACCAAGGTCTCAGGTCACACTATATAAATGTTCCGGCCCTATGGCAGTGGAGACCTGATGGTCCCTACTAAACTACAGCAGGCCCAGAGTCTCACTGTGCAGCAAACACTGTGGATGTGTAAAAGCTGTCTACACTCTACAGAGTTAGCCCAGCAACACACAGATACACACAGGACAAGAGAGTTGACCATCAAGAGCAGGAGGTGAAAAGCAGAACCAACTTCAGGGAAAGTGATGGAGTGATTGCTGCCTCTCTGGGGCCCTGAATCCCATCTTCATGCACTTCTGTTCCATGTGCGCTGGGAGGACTGCATGAGGGAGGCACTTCATGGTGGATCAGCCCCAGTGCCAGCCACATGCTCACCAAAGCTGGACAACACCAAAACATGCTGACTCTGTCAGTGCTGGGGTGGAACCCAGGTCATTACATATGCTAGCACATGCTCTTCCAATGAGCTACACCTGTGCGTGGGAACTCATTAGCTTACTATCATCTCACATCAATCTTTTTTGTTTTGGTTTGGTTTTTGTTGTCTGAGACAGGGTTTCTCTGTATAACAGCCTGACTGTCCTGGAACTCCCTTTGTAGACCAGGCTGGCCTCGAACTCACAGAGATCCTCCTGCCTCTGCCTCCTGAGGTCCCGCATCAATCTTAGAAAGTCATTCTCCTTTCTGAGGACTTAAATGTCTCCCCAAATCCTGTGCCCCTGTGCCTATTCCCACTCAAGACCTTCACAGTTTTGTTCTGGGGATATGCTTACCCAGCAGCCTGGACCCAGCCATTTTCCCTGAGTCTTAATACTCACTGAGCCCCACCCCCATTGTCTGCCCCCAAGTGTACAGTTCAACTGTCAAGTAGACTCTTCTTGAAGATTGTTTTTGCAGCAAGTGTCACAGTTCCTAGGCTCATCTGTGACAAGAGACCACAAAGGGGAAGGAAGTGACCCACAGAATGGAATTTTGACAGATCTGAGCTATCAGGTCAATGTCTTGCCTCCAAGTAGTAAAGGAAGCTGGAACTGCCATCGCCACATCTGGCTACAGCCTCAGGACTTTTGGACATCCCCTCCTTTTAGCCAAAACCCAAGTAGGAAGGTTTACAGTATGGGTATGACTTGAAGGCAGACCACAGGCCTGGACGAGCCAGGAAATGCCTGCTGTTTTTCTGGGCAATCCCAGTAAGTGATTAAGCACCGCCCAACGCTGAGGACCTCAGCTGGGAATCTCTAGAGGACGTGTGTTTGCTGATCAGGAGCTAAACAAGTTAACAACATTCCCAGTCACCATGGAAATGTAAAAGCAACCAACACTGCCACCAGGTGGTAGAATTCTACCCTTGCCTTCAAAGCTAGTTCTGCTTTAATCTCCCCCTAGACGAGTCAAGCAGAACATAAGGCATTCCTTAAAGGAGGCCGCCATCCAAAGGGGTCCAGGAGAACTGCCTTCATATGAGATGCTCTGAGAAGAGCCTCTTGAAATAATTGATGAACACAGGATGACTGGCAGAAGCAGTGTGATAGTTCTGACCCCAAGGATTCTGACTCCGGATAGCAGATAAGGGATTTCTTCTAGAAGTTCAGGATACATAGTTAATATGGTCGACTGGGTATATGAGGTTTATTTAGTAAAGAAGCAGATTTCATTTTATAAATGAATATTGGATTTACTTTAAAATATGATAAATTGGGACACATGGACTCTGGGGGTTGAAAAGAAACTGGGCGGGGTGGGGGGAGTGGAATCCTCCAGCAATGGCAGATAAGTATGGTGGAAAGAAAGAAAAAAGTGTAGCTCAAGATGCATGCAGAAGCTGCAAGAGGCTTGAAAAGGACAGATGTGAACAGCAGCAGAGGGCTTCAGGTTTTTAGCTGAAAGTCTGGGAGAAAAAGCATGCCAGAGTCCAAACACCAGCAAAATCCTGGGCAACCAGAGCATAAAGGTGGCAGAGGTCAGAGCTAGCTTCCTAGAACCCTTTTACAGTTTGGGGAGTTCTGATCTACCATTGCTAGTTATGTGAGATCAGTCACATTTAATATAGAATGTATGAATTCTAATCTAGCAGAGGGCGAAATGGAAGAGGCTGAAGGATGGAAAGGGGAAGAAATGTGTGAAACGAAGAATGGCTGGGAAAGCAAAGCATACATACAATACGCATGCATGTGCACACATACAAGTTAATGGAAACAAATGTTTAAATGTCAACAATTATAATTTATATAAAAGGACTAGGTTCTCTTTTCAAGGTGAGGGTATTTAGAATTTAAAAAACGTAAAACATCCTAACTGTATACTTCATAACTAACCCAAGGCCTATTAAGAAATGTTAGTGGGGCTGGGTGGTTGGTGGCACACACCTTTAACCCCAGCACTCAGGAGGCAGAGGCAGACGGATCTCTGAGTTCTAGGCCAGCCAGGTCTAGAGAGCGAGTTCCAGGACAGGAAACCCTGGTCTACACAGAGAAACCCTGTCTTGAAACACCAAATAAAAAAGAAAAGAAATGTTAGTGGAAGAACGATGTGGTTTAAATGAGAATGGCCTCCAGAGACTCATATATGTGAATGCTTGATCAAAAGTTAGTGGACTGCTTTGGAACGATTGGGAGGTGTGGCCTTGTTGGAAGAAGTGTGTCACTAGGGGTCGGCTTTGAGGTTTCAAAGGCCCACCCCCTCCACCCCTACTCTCGGCCTCCTGCCTGTGTTCAGGATGTAAGTTATCAATTACTGCTCCAAAACACCATGTCTGCCTGCCCGCCACCACACTCCCCGCCACCACACTCCCCACCGTCATGATCTCGGACTAACCCTCTGAAGCTGTCAGCAAGCCCCAGTTAAATGTTTTTCTTTTAGGCATTGGCTTGGTCATGGTGCATCTTCACAACAAAAGAACAGTAACTAAGACGGATGGAAAGAAAACATATACTAAAGAAATGTAAGTTAAATATCTGCACGGTAGGAGGAAATACAAGAGGAGAGAGAAAGGAAATCAAGGCACAATGAATGCTTCCTGGGAAGGCCATGAACTTCAGTGTTGTTTTTAATGTCTTTTACTCTTTGGCTGTTTTGGCCTTTTTAGGGGGCCTTTCACCCAGCTCTCAAATAACTCACTCATGGAGGCTTATTCTTAGTTATGTGTGTCCAGCCTTAGCTTGACTTGTTTCTAGCCAGCTTTTCTTACCTTAAACTATCCCGTCTACCTTTTCCCTCTGGGCTTTTGTCTTTCTTACTTCTGTATATCTTTCTGTTTTACTCCGTGGCTGGCTGGGTGGCTGGGTGGCTGGGTGGCTGGGTGGCCCCTGACACCCTCCTCTCCTTGTTCCCTCACAGCTCTCCTCCTCTTCCATGGTTCTCCTTCTACTTATCCT
This sequence comes from Mesocricetus auratus, assembly GCF_017639785.1. Taxonomy (NCBI): domain Eukaryota; kingdom Metazoa; phylum Chordata; class Mammalia; order Rodentia; family Cricetidae; genus Mesocricetus; species Mesocricetus auratus. Next base: position 116,004,583 of record NW_024429189.1, read on the forward strand.
CTCTGCCTGCCAGCCCTGCCTACCCTTGCTCCTGCCTTGCTATTGGCTGCTCAGCTCTTTGTGAGACCATCAGGTGTTTTAGACAGTAACACAGCTTCACAGTTAACAAATGTTTATACAAAAGCCACGCACTTTAAAATAATATTTCCCAACACAACAACTTGCACCTTATTCTAGAACAATGATCAGAAGATGACAGAAACTCAAGAAGAGACCTGCAAATTGACTCTAACAATATTTCAGTGTATGTGTACATAATCCCAAAACTTGTCCTTGAAACTCAAACAATGACAATATCATCTAGATTTCCAGATTGACTATCTTAATAGATTCAAGCTTTACTTACAAAACTGAATTGCATAGAATTGGCCAACACACAAGGAGGAGTTTGGGCCTGATAGTCCCTCCAGGTTCCACCATCCCTCTGCCGTGAGTAGGTTATAAACCACTTTCCTTTTACCCAACCCTCTTCCCACTCCCACCCTGTCTTTGTCTGAAACTGCTTTGGGACAAGTGACTTGACTCAGGTGGTGACCCAGGAAAGAGAATGGAAACTTAGAACTGTGGTACGGGAATAAGGAAGCACCAAGCAAAGCCCCATTCCGTGCGGCACGACTTCAGACTTCTCCAGAGCACTCGTCACAGGAATTCACCCTGCTCTGCTGTTCACTACTTTGCTCATACGCTGTTTTTGTCTAAGTTGTTCTGTTAGCAGTGAAGACTCAAATATTGGGGTGAAAATAGGTAGTTCAAAGAGGCAGCAGAGGGGTGACCAGCTGACCTTCTCTCTACACTTTCCAGATGGAAGAGACCATGAAATCTCTGAGTTCCTTCCCTTCTCCTACCTGTGCATCTTCTCTATCCATATTCCTGGCTTCTTTATGGCTAATTCCTGTCAGTTAGTTGCTGGCTCCACCCCCTGATTCAAGGTGACAAAAGGCTTAGAGGTGTTCCACTCAGAAGCCACGTGAAGGAGTCTTCATTATGTTCACTGATAAAATGAATGAGGATACACACACACACACACACACACACACATGCATGCATGCACAGGAATAGGCAGAAGCTCATTCATGTCCAAAAACACACACATACATGCACAAGCACATGCTCATGAACGTGCACACACACAGTACCCCTCTGAAAACCTGGACTTAACTGGCAATTATTACTGAATCTTTGGGCCTACAGGAACTTCCCATCAATGACATTAAAAGATTTCCCAAAATGCCTCACCCAGCATCTTGGTCCCTTTGTTCACAATTAAATGACACTTTAGCTATTATACAAAACTGGCCATGTTTGGCAGGAGAGATGACTCAGGGGATAAAGGTGCCTGCCACTAAGCTTGATGACCTGGGTTCAATCCCCAAGACACATGGAGGAAGGAGAGAACCAACTCTGAAAAGTCATCCTCTGACCTCTACATCATGTGTTCCATGGCGTGCAAGCACACACACACACACACACTAAATATATGTGAAAACAATCAAAACTGGCACTGCATTGGAGAGGGAAACAAAATGGCGTTGGCATGCCTGGTGAAAGGATACATAACTTTGTTTACACTGTACTAACAATAGATGAACTGGACAACACAGTTAACTATAGATAATAACCAACATCATGCTCTTGAAATAACCACTATTAGTTACTTTTCTATAAAAGCACTATTTAAAAAACTACTTCGGGAAAGCAGGGTTTATTTTGACTCGTGGTTTGAGTTTATAGTCTATCGTGGCGGAGGAGGCATGACATCAGGAGTGTGAGGCAGCAGGGCACATTTTTACTACAGCTGGGAAGCAGAAAGGTTAGTGCTAGTGAACGCCTCACTTTCTCTTTTTCATTCAGTCTGGGCCTCATTCCACATTTAGTGTGGGCCTTCCCACATCAATTCAAACAATTTCGAAATTCCTTCACAGACATGCCCAGAGGTTTGTCTACTGGATGATTCAAGGTCTTGTCACACTGACAATATTAGCCATCATAAGGTCTAAAATGGATTTTAAGTCATTATTATGAAATATGATAAGCATTGGAAGCAGAGGTTACATCACTTTACTCCATTTAGACAATCCACATTGCACATATTTTGAAAAATCATGCCAAACCAAGTATGGAGAATTTTTATGTATTAAAACTGTGGTGGTTTGAATAGGAATGGCCCCATAGACTCGCGTCTTTGAATGCTTGGCCTATAGGGGGTAGCGTTATTAGGAGGTGTAGCCTTGTTGGAGAAAGTGTGCCACTGTAGAGGCAGGCTTTGAGGTCTCATATGCTCAAGCCATGCCGAGCGTGGTACTCAGTCTCCTTCTGCTGCCTGCGATAAAGATGCATGACTCTCAGCTCCTTCTCCAGCACCATGTCTGCCTGCTTCCCAGGTTTCCCACCATGTCCACCATGGACTAACCCTCTGAAACTGTAACACACCCCCAAATTGTGATGGTCACGATATCTCTTCTCCTCAACAGAACTCTAACAGCATTTGTTGTTCTTGCAGGAGGGCAGGCTCCCAGAACCGACATAGCAAGAGATCTGCTGCCCTCTTCTGGTCCTCTGGGGCACCACGCGCATTTGGCATCCAGATAGATACACAAAAACATTCACATAAAATGAAAAAGTAAGCTTAACTAATTAAATTTTAGAAATAAGAGAAAAGAGGTAGAATAGAGGGTCTTTGTAGGCAGGGAGTGAAAGAGAAATTCTGGAATGTCAATATAAGACTGAACAAAATCCGCAAAGGGTGGAGGGTGGATGATGGGACACGAATGGGAACGAAGACACTCCAAAGCCTGGGTGGAGATCAGGGATCAGAAAGAAGGCATGGCTGGTGGCGCTGAGGGTGGCTCGGAGAACTGGGTAGAAAAGGTAAGACATTTTCTCTAATGGGAAGTGTGACTTTAGAACGGACAGTCACCGAGAATGCGTGTGAACTGGGCCTGCCAGCAGGTGGTGACAGTGTGCCGTTTGTGATCATTGGGGCCTAAGACTTTTGCCCCTAGATGGACCTGTAAAATGGGGGCCCAGGAAAATCCATGGAAATCTGAGGATATCTGTTTCTCCAGTTGTCTTCTCATGCCTGAGTAGCCTAGGGTATGGCCACTGAGAGACGCTGCTTTCCAGACCAGCTTTCTCCCTACCTATTTGTCAGAAGTGTGGTTCTAGTCTGTCAACAAAACAACAGGTGGGCACTTAAGTAAGAAAACTGAAGGTCCTGGCTCCCCAGTCCCAATCTGGAGAACCTTCAGCATCTCAGGAACCCACAGAGGGAAGTCAAAGGTGACATGAGAGCAGGGCAGAGCCACAGAGTTCTCCAATGAGCTAACTTTGGCAGCATTCAGGGGCTTTCCCAAAGGTGACCCTGTAGGTCAGCTTGTCACTGTGGCAAAAACCCAGCTCATCAACATATGAGAAAGGTTTGATTTGACCCAGGATTTCAGAGTTCTCATTGCATAGTTGCTTAGCCTCCACACGTTGAGCATGAGAACAATAGAGAAGCTTGACCTACTCATAGTGACTGGGAGAAAAGGGAGGGGCAAGTTCCTAATATCTGCTCAAGGGCATAATTCCAGCGACCTAAGTCCCTTCCGCTCAGCCTCTCACAGGCTCTGCCACTTCCCAACATGCCACTGGCTGGCAACAGTGCCTTTCATACATGGCCTTTGGGGGACATTTAAAACCCAACTTAACTGACCACCCATCATAACAGGACACGAACATGCCTGTGCACTCTTATAGAATCAACCTGTATAGCATCAGGGAGCTGAAGTGTAGGTTAGAGAATAGGGAGACTATTTCACAATCGCTACTGGGGGGTGGCAGTCCAGATAAGCCATTGGGATAATTATATATTATCAATTGACGGAAAAACGAAATTGGGCCTCTACCCTACAGCTTAAAGGAAAGCACTTCCAGGTAGATCACAAATGTAAGGGTGAGAGACAAAACTGTGAAGCCTCTTGACGCTTTGGTTTCCATGAGACTTTGCTTACCCCAGGACCATGACTTACTCCAGTCCCTTTATTTTGCTTAGGAATTAGCGGGAGTTTTAGCTCAATTTGACAAGTGCCCCTCCACACCTGCTCTTTTTATTCATGGTCGGCCTTCTTTCTCTGTACCATTTTGTTCCAAATGTATAGATCCATTCAACCATAAAACAAAAAACATTTTAAAGCTCATCTGTAAGTACACATGCACTCGTTTTCCTTTATCATTTTCAAAATAGCACAACCTATAGCTATCTCCATGGCATGTTACATGTTATAAGTCACCTAGGAAGGACTGAGCCATGTGGAAGGATCTCAGTTCTATGAAGACGCCATGTTGCATCCGTTACTTTTCTGTTGCTAAAAGAAGCCAGCCTTGAACTCCTGATCCTCCTCCCTCAGCCTCCTGGCTGTCAGAAATATAGGTATGCACCACTACACCTGGTTTTAAATGATGTTTTTAGGAAGCAGATATTTAATTTACTGAGCACTTTTCTTCTGTGGGTATCTGTGTGCATATGTGGTGTGAGTTCATGTGTATGTGTTCACATGTGTATGTGTTCACATGTGTGTGAATGCATCTGTGGGGGAGGTTCCTGTGCCAATGTGTGTGTATGTGCTTGTAAAAACTCAAAATTAATGTCAGGTTGAAGGGCCCAGACCCTCACCCAGCCCCCTGCTTTGTCAGCCATGACAGGCTGCAGAAAACGCCCAGAAAGATGTAGGCCCCTGACTCAGCATGATATGCTGAGCACCCCCCGACCCCCCAACACACACCTTGTCCAACCTTGCCCTAATTACTGGGAATAAACTGCCAGATACCCTTCATGTGATAAGGAACCAATCCAAAGTTAGCTGGCAGGCTTTGGATGTACTTTACTGATAATAGTGGAATGCAGTAGGTAGCGATGGCCCTTGGATGGCCTCCAGGCATAACAACCTTTCTGCAGCTGCAGCTGACCAATCAACTTAGGACAGGTTCCCCCATCCCAGAGTTGCACCAATCCTGAGACTGTTACTAAGCAACTAGCAGACCCCCAGACACCTGCCCTTGCTCTACCTCCAATATGTGCCCTGTCCCACTGATGCTCGGGGTTCCTCCTACTCTACTCACTGGGTTGGACAGACAGAGGACCAGAGTTAACTCGTAATTAAAAAGACTCCTTGCTTTTGCATCAGATCTGGCCTCTTGGTGGTTTTGGGAGTTCAGAGTCTGGGCACAATAAGGTGTCCTTTTCTATTGCTCTCCACTTTTTTATTGAGGCAGAATCTCTCACTGAAGCCAGAGCTCGCCGATTACAGCTACTCTAGCTAACCAGCTTGCCCTGTGGATCTCCCATATCTGCCTACCAGGTGATGGATTACAGGCAGGTCACAGTGCCTATCCAGCTTTTCCCTGGATTCTGGGGAGCTGAACTCCAATTCTCATGCTTGCACAGCAAACATTTTTATCCACTGAGCAATTTCCTCAGTTTCCTGTTGAGTGGTTTCAGTATCAACCAAGATAAGTTTATTGTATAGTTTGAGATGCTAATAAATGTATATTTCCTTCACAATATCAAAATACCCTTGCATTCCTGGGTTATTAATAACAATATTAAAATGCCTTTGTGTGCCTGGAATAGATCTTCTGCAGTCCAAGAACATGCCTAATATTCTGTTGGATTGTAAACATTGACAGTTATTTTCAAATTTCATATTTCCATTTATGGAACTAAAATAGAACTGGGAGATGGGTATGGTAACTTTTGAGGGTTCTAGAATTTGGATAATGTTAGGGTTAGAAATCCTACATTTTGCCAGGCGGTGGTGGCACATGCCTTTAATCCCAGCACTCGGGAGGCAGAGGCAGGCGGATCTCTGTGAGTTCGAGGCCGGGCTGGACCGACAGCCTCCAAAACACTACAGAGAAACCCTGTTCTCGTAAAAACAAAAACAAAAAAGAAAGAAAGAAATCCTACATTTTAGCTGTATACAGGAACAAGATCTATACCATAAAAAAATGTTTTATTTGACTTTCAAGAATTGCATGTGACTTCATCAGCCAAATTACAGCATAATGTTTTATGAAGTCCTTGTTTATCTATAGACTCCGTGCTGATGGAGCTACGATATTTCAATGACCTGCACTGAGTTTTTACTGTGTTTTAGTTCCATTATAGCCTTCTAATGGCTCTATTGGTCACATCTTTGGAGCGTAATGTTCATGGGAATCTGACTAGAAATGAGTTTTTCTAAGTATACAAAATGGTTTTTGTGCTTATCAGTAGTATAGTATTGCTTCATGTCATCACTAGGATTGGGATCCGAACCCAGCAAATACTGTTCTGTGAAAGGGATTGGCTATTGTGGGGATTCCTTAATGGGAAATACTTGAAAATATGGCTGTAAACCTTGAAATTGGAAAAAGTCCTTGTTTTTTCTATTGCTGTGAAGAGACATCATGAGACATGGCAACTCTTACAAAGGAAAACATTTAATTGGGGTAGCTCCCTTACAGTTCAAAGGTTCAGTCCATTATCATCATGATGGCACATGGTGGAATCCAGGCAGACATGGTGTTAGAGAAGCAACTGAGAGTCTTACGTCTTTCAGGCAACAAGAAATGATCTAAGACACTAGATATGATTTGAGCATATATGAGACTTCAAAGCCTACTTCCACAATGACACACTTTCTCCAACAAGGCAATACCTACTCAACAAAATCACACCTCCTAATAATGCCACTCCCTATGAGCTTATGGGGACAAATTACATTCAAAGTACCACATATACTTTGTACTTTTGTCAATTCAGTGGTAATAATATGTATTTTCTCATATGTACCATTTGTAGATTTTTCCCTAATAAAAGCATTATGAGTTTGAATTCCATTGTTATTATTTTGCTTGATTTTATTTTATGTTTGTATTTTGTCTGCAGATATGTCTGTGTAGTTTTTGCATGCCTAGTGCCCACAAGGCTGAAAGAGGGTATCGTATCCCCCACAGCTGGAGTTACAGATGGGTTCTGAGCTTTTGTGTGAGTGCTGAGAACCAAACCTAGGTTCTCTGCAAGAGCAACAAGTACTCTTACTCACTGAGCCATCTCCATAGCCTGCTTTTATGACTTTCATAGCAAATTAATGAACATGCCAGTCATTTTAGATGTGAGTAGTGATTTTATTTTATTTTTTGAAACAAGATATCATGGTCATTTCTTTAATCCCAGCATTTGGGAGGCAGAGGCACGTGGATCTCTGTGAGTTGGAGTTGGTATACATAGTGAGTTCTAGGACAACCAGAACTATATAGTGAGACCCTATCTTGAAAAGAAGAAACAAGATCTCACTCTGTATCCCAGGATGGCTTAGAACTTGAGATCATCTGGCCCAGCCTCCCAAATACCACCTCACTAGGTATAGTGTTTTCTTACATATTCAACATAGTTTTAGCTGGGTGCTCACATAATTGTGGTCCAGCTACTGAGAAGGCTGAGGCAGGAAGATCTCTTTACCCGGAAAACCAAAATAGCTTGGGCAACATAGCAAAAGCCCATGTCAAAGAAAAAAGAAAAATATTTATACATATATACATGTACATATGTATATAAATATATTGTTTTCTCCCTTTTCTCACACCATTTCTGGTATCTCCTTTTTTTACAATATTTCAGAGAAATGTGTCCATTGTTTCTATGTTTATGCAAAACCAGTTGTCAAATGTTATTTATTTCATTTTCACTGTACTTTAAATATCTTTATTCCTATTTGTATCTTTTTCCCCTCTAAAGGATTTCTCACTCAGCAGCATTTTCCATCATCTCACAGTTTTCACTGGGATCAGTTCTCTAATGACATTAATACTTTACTAATATCTTTTGAGCTGGATGCATGCAAGTTGCTGGGCAGGGGCATCACTTTTCCTTGAGATATATGAACAACTTGTATTCATTCTAGACAGGGGACTAACAAAAGACCATGGAAACCATTCCACCCAAGTCTAGCTTAGTGAACCAGTGAGTTTATGGGGGTCACTTACAGGTCCATGGGTGACTTGAAGGCAGAATGTAAGCAAAAGTCACCACACCATGGGCATTGACTCACAGGAGCTGCATCTCTAGAGCACCTTGTGGCTCGTGCAGGCAGACCATCTGCCTTGACAGTCTCCTCTTCCCTGAAACTGCTTAGTTTTCATAACCCTGGGAAGGAGCTGCATGAGTTTTGTGACTTTCTGAGCTTCCGGGATCTACTCATTTTCTTGGCCTTCCTAGATAGAAAGGAAGGCCTTCTTCCTTCTCTAGGAGGGAATGTTTCAATGCTGAGGAAATACACAAGAGTTACTAACTCCCTTCCTCAAACTCAGCTTCTGATAAATTAAAGATGAAGGATGGGGCAAGAATCTGAGGACAGTGCATGATAAAAGTGTGTGAAAGGGGCTGGAGAAACACTTCAGCAGTTATGAGCGCTTACTGATCTTGTAGAGGACCAAGGTTCTGCTCCCAGCACCCATAGTCGCTCACAACAGCCTATAACTTAAATTCCAGGGAATCCAGTGCTCTCTCTGACCTCTGTGGGCTCTTGAACATGTGTAATGCTTACATATGCATGTAGATTTAAAATAATAAATTAACTTTAAGAGAAAAATGTATGTGAACACTCCACACCCACACTGTCCTCATAAGATAAAAGAATCCAGATGAGTGTGGCCCAGGAGCCTCAGAACAAGGGCTGCCATCTCTAGGCAGGAAGGACGGGAGGACTTCCAGTTTCACTAAGATTCAGTCCCAGGACTCAGCCAGGATCAGTAACAGCCAGAATAAATCAAAATGAGAAGATTTATTTATTCCATAGCCTGGAATCAGTAGTATTCAATATTTACAACACTATACAACTAACATGGATAAATATAGCTCAAAGGAAGAAACCTCCTGTTTTCTCACCTGAAGAGATGGGATATGTGTGAGTGTATTGTGAGAGTATGTGTGTATATGTTTGTGTGTGTGTGAGTGTGTGCATGTGTGTGTGTGTCTGTCTCTCTGTGTGTGAGTGTGTGTGAGTGTAAGAGAGTGTATGTGTGTCTCTGTGTGTATGAGTGCATATGTGTGTGTGTGTGTGTGTGTACCCAAGCTGATGGATTCATGACATAATTTGCAGAGGAAGCTGCCCAAAACAGAGAACCCTTTCTCAGACAATGTGCTCCAAAAGGTGACTCAGCCAGGGCCACTGCCCTACAGAAATCTCCACAGGAGCCTGAAAGACAGCCTGCTGTTCATGCTCCCTGCCTAAGAAACGGACATGAGGGGAGAGCCCATCTAGGAACCAGCAAATAGTCTTGAGTCAGAAACACCACACATTTATTTTTAAATAATAAATAAACAGCAAAGGAAATACAGGAAAGAAAACATTCATTAATTCAAGTCACTAAAGTGCTTCCAAACATTAATCCAAAAGGACCAAGAAATCAGGTCTGATCTTCAGTCTCCAGATATTTAACAATTGTCTAAACATGTCTCCAGGTGATTTCAGAGGAAGGGAGTATGGCCTTCTTTGCTGTCTATGCATTGAATATTCAAGGCCTAGCAATTAACACTCAGAATTCAAAATTACTGCCTACCATGAAAATGAGAATGTCTAAGACCCAGTTCAAGGAAAGGTGATATAGCATTCATTCATTCATTCATTCATTCATTCATTCATCTGTTTAGAAACTCCTAGGAATGTAAAATAATTATATTCACACTGCAACCCCAGCATTGGAGAGGCTGAGGCAAGAGATGACAAAATTGAAGCTAACCTGGGCTGTACAGCAAGACCCGGTCTCATTAAGCCAAACCAAAAGCTCCAACTTGGAGTGGAGAGCCCTCTTAATGATTGAATCACATCTCAAACGATACAGGTGGTAATAATATCTATCTATCTATCTATTTATCTATCTATCTATCTATCTATCTATCTATCTCAGGTCTTGTATAGCCCAGCTTGACCTCAACCTGGATGGTCTTAAACATCTGAACCCTTGTTTCCACCTTCCGAGTACTGGGATTACAGGTGTGCACTACCACATCTAGTTTATGTGGTGCTAGGGATTGACCCCAGGCTTTTGTGTGTACTTTCAATTGAGCTAAATTATACCCCATCCCATCTTTGAACTTCAAGTCTTCCCTGCTCAGGTTCTACAAAGAAGAAACAAAATTTTAGACCAGCTTGACTGATTCAACAGGTTGTACGAAATGTTCTCCATTCTAGAATTAAATGAAACTTGCCTTCAATTATCATTTATCCAGATGTTTCAGGAAGGAAATCAAACTGGAGGTATTTGTCTTAGACCAATTTTCTCTCCAAAAACTGTTTCCAATTTTTGGAGGAAGCGATCTGTTGGTCTCATGAGGCTTCCACTTTTGGGGGCTGGAACACCTGCAGCCCTGGGTCATGGGAACATCCCTGAGCACTGGACTCCAGGGGCATTTTCTTGGTCTCCTGCCTGGAAGAGCTGGACAGGTCAATGGCCACATCTTCCACGCTGTCCTCAGGGTCCAGAATTGTTTTGTCTGGGCCTTTTCCAGGTCCATCCTGACCCTTATTAGCACCTTCCTTGAGGTGGTCAAAACCCCAGAGTCCTAACTTGTCTTCACTTTCTGATTTCCTCATCCCTGAAGACTTTTTATGCATTCCTGAAAAATAAAAACAAACAACAAAAAAATTGCTTTGTTTTGTTTTGAGGCAGGGTCTGTCTATGTAGTTCTGACTGTCCTGGATCTTGCTATGTAGAACAGGCTGACCTCAAACTCACAGAGATCCACCTGCCTCTATATCCCAGGTACTCAGATCAAAGGCATGTGCTACCATACCAGGCTCAAAAAATATCTTTAAATTCAGCAAGCAAGCGCATTCCTTTCTTACCACTATTCTTTCTATCTCTAAAATTTTCTTGTCAGTGTTCCTCTAGAGCCTATAAAGAGCGGTAGTTAACTCCCAACATTAGGGTTTAGAAGACCCTATCCACAAGCTGTCACTCCTGCAAAATTGCTTTGTTGGGTGACACAGTAACTTCACATTTGTTTGAATAACAAAGTGCCCTAGTTCAGCACAAAACCCACTTGCTTGTGTGACTGAAGTCCCATGCCAGCAAGGACCCCCATTTGTGGGGCATTACTTCTAATCTCTTTGGTCCTTAGGCAAAGTCAGGGCGTATCGCAGGTTCTCGGCACAGTACCTAACCGGAAAATGTTTGCTGAACTTTCCAACTTAAAATACCACTATGAGCCACCTAACTAATTTTCTGGTAGTGATCATCTTATGACTCAGGCCTCTGAACTCTGAACCCAAAGAGATCAGTCAAGGGTAAGGGCACCAGAAAGGGCTTGACCTCACCAGTAGAGGTACTACCCTAGGGCAGGTTTGTTAAATCAGAACCAAGCCCTGACCTATTACTTCAGCGGTGCCAACAGAAGGGAATGCTCTAGATTGTCTCTACTCTGCATGGCCCTATAAACCTTGCTCTCTAAACCGTGTAGTTTATAAACTGTCTAGTAGCATTCACCACTTTGAAAATATGTATCAAACACAAGGCATGTCTCTCTATTCATAAGTTTTGAATACATATTGACCAATGTGAGTAGCCTATGAGGACTATCCCACACACTGCCTCCACAGTTCCAACGAAAATTTAAGGCTAGGAATGAAAGACAAATTAGAGTCCAAACTGGGCCTAAATCTGAGACCTCTCCTGCTTTGCTCTTGTAAACGCATTGTAAGGTCCCCACCCAACTCTCTGGTCTTGTTCTTAGCCTGGCTTACCGAGAAGCCAGGGCGCACAGGAGCCCTGCAGGCTGTCCACTGAGTTGAGCACAGAATCTGGCAGTGGAATGCAGTGGCGCACCATGGCCCCATAGAGCCCGTACTCAGCCATCACGCTGCTGCCACCCCAGCGCTTCTCTCGCTTACGCCACTTGGCTCTCCGGTTCTGGAACCAGACCTGGTTAGAGGCAGAGGGGAGTCCGAAAGGCTCAAGAAAAGACACTATGAAAAGGGATGCCTGGAGGAGCGTGCATGACATGCCCCAGGACTCTGAGTCTACAAACAAAGGGCCCGTTCCCCACCCACAGGCCTGAAGACCAGCATGACAGCAGCCCTCCAAACCTGCAAGGACACAGCATCATGAGGATGAGACAGGAGTCGCTTCCTGTGAAGTTTTCTAAGAAGTCAGAAAGCGGAAAATAAGGGATGAGAAGGACTCTTTCCTGCAGTGTGTTTATATGAAGGGGCTGCCCACGGCGTTTCCTGGTTTTCCTGTTTAGGATGTCTGCAGGGGCAACGGCCCCTTGGCCCCTTCAAATCTTAGACTGAGGGATTGCTGCTATTTCTCCTGAAGAAAAGTACATTAATCTAAACAATACAAGATAACCTGAAGCTTAGGGCAGCAGGTCACTGGCAACTCTTCCAACAAAGCACATTTGCCAGCACAGGAGAACTTTCAGGATGGATACTCTCTGACACACAGACAGCACCACGTGACACCTACTCAAGCTGTATGCATCTGGTGATTTCTTTAAGAACTAAAGACCAGAGCCAAACACTTTTGCTGATATTCAGTTTTCTAGTTCAACATACAATTGAGTGATTTCTTTTGAAACATCATTTTTATTAATTTTGTGTGCGTGACTGTAGAAGTTGGTGTGACACAGCACGTATATGGATGCCAGAGAAAATTTTACAAGAATCAGTGCTCTCCTACCAAGTGGGTTCCAGGGATCCAACTCACAACTGCACAATAGTTGAGCATAGGTTAAAGACAATGATAGAAGAAAGAAAGGCGCGAAGGCCAGAGCTGTCGGCATCTTTAACTAAGTCACTCTCCGTTCTCGAGTGAAGAGGACCATCCTGGGCTGTTCTGAGTGGCTATGGGCTGTTCACTGTGTGGGGGAATGTCCTCTGAAGTGTCTTTAGAGGAGAGGAAGGACACCACTAGACACCTGTATCCGGTCTTCGGGGAGCTCTGTTTTCACAGCCAACATCTCCCGGGCATACACGTCAGGGTAGTGAGCCTCACCAAATGCCTTCTCCAGCTCTTCCAGCTGATGGGCAGTGAAAACTGTCCTGCAGAGAGCCAGAAATACACATGAAATTTTCCAGAGATAAAAACCCAGTTACAAACCCACCAAACCATGTCTTTAGATTTGTGGAGATTTCCCTGCAGCCTCCTGGGAATTGTGGGTCGTCTTTGCAAATGGCTATGTGATGCTCACTACCCTGACTCTCTATACATTCTCAGACACTGTTCTCAAAGACAGTGGGGTTGTGTCCACCAAGACAGGCAGAGAAGCCTGGACCCATACCTGTGCCTCCGCTTCTTCCTCTTGCCCGGGGTAGGGGACATCTTCAGGTCACTCTTTTCTTCAGATGGACTGTCCCCATCTGTTGGTACAAGAAGATAACTCTCTGAAAATGTGAAAAATTTGGCTATATTCTGGGCTATATATTTTGCCATATTTTAATGTGAGGGTTAACATTGTGCATCTCTTAAGACTGTGCTTACTGATACACACAAGCAAAGAGAGCAACTCCCACATTCCAGACACTGTCCGCATTATTTCAACTATTCCTCATAAAGTAAAACATAAAGGCAGCTGGTATCATTGCCCTGCCAGATCAAAAGGCCAAGTTGCAGTGATGAAGCTGGAACCCAAATTTCACTTTCTTTAAAGCCAATGCTACTTGGCTACCAGAGTTCCACAGCTGATAGACCACCATGCTCCAGTCGCCTCCCGCCTCCCGTCAATGCCCATGTGGACATTTCTGAGAGGCATGATTTGTGACACCAGAATCTTTGTCAGAACTGATGCACCCATTCTGGAGACACAGCCCAGGAAGCTTATGAATGCATGACACACATGTTCTCATGGTGTATAGCTTCCCCTGGAAACAATACCATTCAACTGTGCAGTTGTCTACCCATATTCAACACAGCAAAAGATCTCAGGGTAAGGAAGGCTAGAATCCAAATTATTATCAGATTCGTCATTCAAAAACAGAATTGCCCCAAAATATTTTAATGAGTAAAGAAAAAGCAATGAAAGTACATCAGTTTGTCTCTATTTCAATGATATCACCACAAAACAGCATGCTTGAATTACAATATTCTGCATTTTCCTACAGAGTGTCTGGAAGCCATTGGACACTTGGGGTGAGAAAATGCTTGAACAGTGGCTACTAAGACTTGCAGCAGATATAAAACACTCCGTCAGTTTGGAAAACTTAATATCCCCAAAGCATAATCATTTTATAATGATTACACAGAAAGGATAATATTTGCGTGTATTGGGTTGGCAATCTAGTATTTAAATCTATGCCAACCATTTCTTTTTTCTCTTAAGGCCACAGAATTTCTCATCAGTCAAATGATGGTATTTCTGAAGGAACCGCCCTTGCAAAATAAAATTTACTTGCATTTTTTCCTTTCTTTAATATTCTGAAAAGAAGCCACCCAATGAAGATAGTCCTTTGGATTTTAATGACACAACAAACAGAGGGTTTCCTTTCATCCTACGGAGAGGCCAGGACTATGCGATAAAGTCGGTTTTCCGTAGAGAGCCCCAGAGATTGGCCCCTTTGCTCCTCAGACTCCACTCTACCTACCTAGTCGGTTGCTCTGCCGGACAGTGTTTCACTAGGTCGGCGATTTTTTGCATAATTCTCTCCCCTCCCTCTCACATCGCCAACCTAGTTTCTTGCACTGAGGAATGAATATCTTAGGTTCCTTCTCTTTTCCCCACAATCGAAACTTTTTCCCCCCTGAGGAAAATAGGTGGAGTCCGAACAAAACATGAGTTGGACGGATAGCTTCTCTCACTTGCCTGTATTGGGAAGAAGGTGATAGGAAGAGAGACAGAGGCTGGAGACCCAGGACTGCCTTCTTAGCACCCGGAGAGAGAGACCAAGAGTTCCCGCTGACACCCAGCCCTCTAAAACAGTTCGGCTGAGTCTACCTTAAGGATATGCGAGACAGACCCCGGTCTTCCTGACCATTTGCCTCTCAAAGCGCTGAGAGAAAGGCGCCTGCTTGTCTGGACACAGGGTCCATCGGAACCCATGGCGGTTGTCCCCACCGCCTGCGGGAATAAGGCTAGGCAGGAGAGGCTGAGGTTTGGAGACCAGCTATGGCAGGAGGCACAGCAGATCCCCCTGTCGGACTGGGCTCCCCTCGCGATTCCAACCTCCCAAGATCTAAAGTGTCTCGAAGGGCGACCAAGCATTATCCAGGTGCTTCTGGACCTTTCGAGCACTAGGGTCGGGAAGCTTTGCCTAATTACCCGACGTGGAGACGCTCTCGCTGCGCTGCTGGCTGCCGAGCGCAGGTGGCGGGCAGACCCGGGTCTGGGCGACCGCAGGTTCGGGTCCAGCGGGCGGCAGAAGCCTCAGATCGGCGAGGAGCAGGCAGCGCGCACGA
Source organism: Mesocricetus auratus (assembly GCF_017639785.1). Lineage (NCBI taxonomy): Eukaryota > Metazoa > Chordata > Mammalia > Rodentia > Cricetidae > Mesocricetus > Mesocricetus auratus. Next base: position 116,019,997 of record NW_024429189.1, read on the forward strand.
GCAGCGGCCGCGGAGGAGGGTTGCGCCCCGAAGCCGCAGAGGAGGCCCAGCCCCAGCGGGAGAGCCCCGCGCGCAGGGCAGGAACCGCAGAGTCCTGGCCCTGGGCCTGCGGCCTCCTCTGAAGCTTCACAGCTGGTTCCTAACCCGGGCCCCGCCGGAGTTGGCAAGTCGCCTTCCAAGCCCAGCAGGTCGTTGATGGCGAAGCTTCGAAGGCGAGAGCCGGTGGGAGGACAGCCCGGAGCCAGGGCTCTACTCCTAGACAGCCCATCCGAATGCCCGTCCCGTCCAGTCATGCTTCTCGGCCAAGAGAGAGAAGCTGAGCCCCTCTTGGTCACCTGTGCAAAGGAGGCTAGCTGGGGCGATGCTTTTTTATGCTGGGGAGGCTGTCCGTAAGATCAAGACGGCCCAGAAAGCGCCAATCAGCAGGGAGCAGGCGCATCCAGGCTCCCACCAGAGGTGCAGAGGCCACCAGCTCCCCTCCCCTGAGTCGTCGGCCTCCCGACTGCGATCCTCCTCGTCACCTCTTTTCTCTCTCCAGCTGTCCCTTACCCTCCCCACCCCCATGTTCTGGGAGAAGAGGAAAAGTGAGCAACAAGGGCCGCGTTGTCTGCCCACCCCCCTGAAACCCACAAGTCCCACATCCTGATGGGTCTCCCTTCTGGACACTCCGGGCCTTCCAGAACCGGGCACACGCCCCACTCTCCTGTAATACTTCGGGCGGGTTCCCAACCACACTCCCCTCACTACTACCCAAACCGCGTCGGCAGCCCCTTCAGCTCCAGCGCTCAGGCTGAAAATCCCTGAACGAAAGAACCGCTGACATTTTGCTTTTAACTCAAGGCCGGTCCCTCTCCCTCCAGGCAAACAGTAGAATGCAACAAATTCACAAAATCGCAGGAGCTTCGAAAGGCGATGGAGAGAGGAGAGGCAGATGTGGACTATGAGGGCTAAAACCGTGGCCAGGATTAACAAAAATACACGCAGCCCAGTGAAATTTTAATTTCCCATAAGCAATGGATATTGTTTTAGTATAACAATGTACCAGTATTTGATTCAGCAATCCTAAATGGGTGGGGAGCGTGGATTAAACAGGTCCATCTATCGGAACTCCTCACTGAGACTAACAAATCACCGTCCGGTTTTATGACTATCCAAAGACAACCTGATTGGCACATAGGAATTTCATATTTGTTGAAATTAGGACTAATTAAAACAAGTGAGCAAGCCACTCAGACTCCGCCCAGACACTCATCCTCTCGAGCGACCCTGCTCTCCTGCGGTTCTCAAAATCGCCCAGACAGAAGCCGCAGCTTTTGGAGACCTACAGGACATGGCGCTGCTCGCGACTTCCTCAGTGTGGGACCGGGTCAGAGCCCTGAACAACAAGTCTCCCTTGCTGTCTTCGCTGTGTGAGGGGGCGCCACCACTAAGCCAGAGGATTAAACAAGGGACTCTAAGAAAGACAATGACAAGAGGCTGCGCATTAACTTTCCATTATTAAAGGGAGACCCAAATCTCCCCTCCAAGCTGTTCTCCTGGATTAGCAAAGCAGTAACTTTCCTTCAGTATAATTGTCCTGAGTTGCTCGCGGGAGGGGAGCGAGGTTGTGGGGAGGAGTCCTTTTCAGCTCTGCTAGGAATGCTGCCTAAAATTTACCTTTGGATTTGGGGAAAACATCAGAGATACTGAGCCCTGCCAACTAGCAGCGTGATCGTTTGTAAATTTGGTCTCACGGTTAAGAAAGATACCCAGGAATCCACTCTTCTGTAGTCTGTAGGTGATTCAGCCATGGTCACCGGCAAGTAGAAGAGGCTCCAGCGACCTTGCCACAGAGATCCCCTCCCTCTCCTAGGTTCTGCCTTAGGAGGTAGATGGCCACCGAGATGACAGACTCCCCACACCCCAAGTAGATGCCAGAGATAAGCCAAAGGTAGGGGATGTAGGGGATGGGAGAAATGCCGGATCTCAGCTGCTGGCAACAGCCCAGAGCACATCTGTTTTAACCCTCTGAGAAAGATCTTACCAAATCAACCCATTTGCAGATGAGAGGCTATTCATATAAATCAAGTGGTCTTGTGGAACACGGGAGAGAAATGGAGAAAGTGAGGCAGAGCTTAGCTGAGGAAGGAGTGGGGTTAGGGCTCGGAGGGCTTAAGGAATCCTGCTATTCCTGAACAGAGGCGCCCCAGTGTTGCCTGTCTTGCATCTGGCAGGATGATTGGGGCCTGCAGGGACTCTGGCAGGAGAGCTAGACCTCTGGGCACCTTACTGGCAAGGGAACGTGATAACAAGGAATCCTTTCATGGGGCCTTCGAGATGGCTCAGAGGATAAAGGTTTTGGGCTCCCAAGTCCAGAACCCACACGTAGCAGAAGGAGAGAACCTACTCTCTCAAGTTGTCCTCCAACTTTCAAGTGCACCCATCCCCTGGCACACATGATTCCCTCCAACACACAAAATGAGAGAGAGAGAGAGAGAGAGAGAGAGAGAGAGAGAGAGAGAGAGAGAGAGAGAGAGAGAGAGAGAGAGAAAGAGACAGACAGACAGATGAGTCAAGGGCTGATTGGTTTTCTAAGGAACTTATACCCCCGCACCCCCACTGCAACAAATCCAATATCTGGCACCAAATGATGGAGACTCAACAGCAAGAGATGGGGAAGTGCTTTACTCAAATGTCCTCAAAAGAGGAGGAAATCACTTGTGGTCGTTTAAGAGATGAGGCACTAGAGGTGGCTCTGCCCCTGAGCCTACCCACACTGCATGTCCACCCTATCTCCAGGCAGATAAAACCACAGGGAGGTTTGCACCTCACCTTGGAGCTGTGGCAGCCTAGTGTGGACTCCTCTTGGCCTCCTCTGACCATGGGCAGCGTCTGCTGCCTCTGCCACCCCGCCCCCCCCCATGGAACCCTAAATCCATTAAGGAGTCCAGATCCACCTTCATCAGCCAGGATTATCTGGGATTTAACTAATCAAAGTTTTCCCTCTCATTATTTCCAGGGAATGTTTCCAGACCCTCTCTGATGCCAACCACAAATGTGCCAGTCCAGCGCTTCTCGTATTTGCCCAGTTTAGGTGCATTGTAGCCTTCCGGGAACCAGGCTGCGGCTTGTCCAGTTCGGGCTGGTTCACAGACACTGCTCCTCATCTTTTCAGAGCTGCTGCTGGCCTGGCAGGCAATACAAAATCCTGAGGTGTAACAGGAGTTGGATACAGTGTGGGGTGCTCAGAGTTGCTTCTCTGCCCTTTGTTAAATGTTGCTAGAGCCCAGTATATTAGCTCATACTTGTAATTCCAGCACTTGGGATGCTGAGACAGGAAAACCAGGACTCATCAGAGACCAGCAGGCTACCTGAGCTACAGAGCAAAAAACTGCCTCCAAACAAAACCAATCAAACAAAAAAGTTGTGGAAGAACTGTTTTTCCTGTTATTATCCCTTTCCTTGGTCAGTTTGCCTTAGTGCCCCAACCACTACACACCCATGTCCTCAGCTCTATATATTTTCCTGGGGATTCCCTTGGTTTTGAAACCACATTGCTAGCTAGCCACATGTGGAAAGAATGAGCAAGTTCTGAAAAGCCCTGGATCACAGAACAACAGAAGTGGATTATACACTGTCAGTTCAGCCACAGACATGTGCAGTGCACTCTACTCTGTCTCTGCAAGGTCCTGGTAGGTCTGTCCCCAAGGTCCTGGGAGGAATATCCCCAGAGTCCAGAAAGGACTTTTCCCAAGGTTCTGGTAGGAGCCACCAGCTGCTAAGAATGCAGAACTGGGCTTTTTGGTGGCTCTTCTCCATTGTTGGAGACTCTGAGGGGATGGGGTTTGGAGATAGAGAAATGGGTCATCTCGGAGCAAGCTGGAGATTCCAGTCAAATAGTATAACTATCTGAATTGTTCAGAGCCAGGGTTTGAACCCAAACAATAAGAACTGGAAGCCTGACCACTAGCAACCCTGCCTCCCTCTTCAAATCCTCTAAGAGCGGGAGGCCATCAGCACACTTTGGATCAAGGACAATCTCTCCCTACCCTCTACCTGGGAACTTTCACACAATCCCTGTCTCAGGCTCTTCTTTGGGGAAACCCAAGTCACTGTCCACAACAAGCCCTGGACCAGGGTCCAATGCTGATCTGATAGTGCTATGGGTGCCTTATTCTTCAACTTTTTCCTCTGAATTGAAACTGAGTAAAGCTTACAAGGTACAGGAAGCTCATAGAACTTACAGGAAGCCGGAAGCTTAGAAAGATACAAAGTTTATAAGATGGATGCATCGTCAGAAGTCACACCCGCTCGCTCGGGGTGGGCTTTTCAGTGATGCAGCTGCTTTGGAAGCAACTTCTCACCATAGTCTTAAATGCAACCACAACAAACTCATTGGTTTACCAAGCTAGACTTGGGTGGAGTTCTTTTCTTTGGTCTGTAGTCATTGCTTTATTCACTTCTTCCCAGGAAAAGTCATGAAACAACCTAGCACCAAGTGAATGAGTCCTGGGTGGACTAGAATGAACAGTGGGCTGTTACCCAATCCAGTTTCCTAGAAGAACTTCAGCTTCCTTTCATTTATTCTTCTGATCCCCAAGAAAACCTCACACCAAACTCTGAGACCACTTCCAAGAGCCTGAGAAGTCTGAGAGCATTACTTCCTGCCTTCTGTAGTCCCAGGAGGAAAGGAAAAAGAAAGATGTTGTAGCGAGTCTTTCTCTATACCACCAGCCAGCTCCCAAATAAAGACATGAAGATGTCTTATTAATTTTGAAAGCTTGGCCATTAGCTTAGGCTTATCCTACTAGCTCTTATAACTTAAATTAACCCATTTATATTTATCTATGTTCTAGCATATGGTGTTACCTCTCTTCCATCTTGTACCTCATGTCTCCTTTCCTTGTCTCCTGGCATCTCCACCTGTCTCCTTCCCAGAGTCCTGTCTGTCTTTGGAAGTCCCACCTAACTTCTTCCTGCCTAGCTATTGGCCATTCAGCTCTTTATTAAACCAATCAGAAGGCACCTTGGCAAGACACCTCTCTACAGTGTAAACAAATATTTCACAACAGATGTGAATAAATGGCAATGACTACAGACCAAAGAAAAAAATTCCACCCAAGTCTAGCTTGGTAAACCAATGAGTTTGTTGTGGTTGCTTATAAGAATATGGTGACAGGTTGCTTATGAAGCACAGTTCAATAGAACTCTCACAGACCAGTTCTGGGGTGGGTTCCCCAACTGCAGTGGTAGGTCACCAGGTGTCCGCACTGGCTACACCATTTTGGCTATGAGTGACCATCCTGAAACTCTGCTTTTGTTAGGGTTGAAATTTTATTTATGAAGGTCGCAAAAGTGGCAGCCAAGGCTGGGTGAGTTCCAGACTGGTGGTAGTCAGACCTTGGCAGGATTCAACACACAGCAGATCTCTGTGTGGACACAGACTAGACTGCCTATTAATAAGTCCAAGCAAAAGACAGCAGCATGCTGCTTTAACTTAGTCTGACTCACTTTCCCAGCCCTTTATTTCACCAGACAGACCCAAATCAACTAGAGAAACCCTCCTTAAGGAGTAGAGCAGAAGGAAAAGAAAAATGTGACCAAGGCGTACCATAGACCTACCTGAACATAGCAAAGGTGCAATGTTCTTAAAAGTACAGCTCCCACACAGAGGAGCTAGCATCCCAGACACATTTTATCCCCATAGCTACAGTTCTAGGCAAGCCTTCCATCTGCCCAAGAAGAGAGTGTTTTGAATTGCTTTGTCCTTTGTCTTGCCATCCTTAGGAGAGCATTTGTCATACAAGTCTAGGATTTCTTTCTTGCTCCTCACCCTGATGTTTCCTACTTTTTACTGCTTAAAAAAATATCAGATTTGAAGCCACAGAGAGGGCTCATCAGTTAAGAGTGTGTACTGCTCTTACAAAGGATCTGAATTCAGTTCCCAACACCCATGTCTTGTGGATCACAACCTCCTATAACTCCAGCATCAGGATATTTGATGCCTTTGGCCTCCTCAGACCCCATCATTTACAGGCACAAACACCAAACACTCCCACACACAGGGTGGGAGGATTTTAAAAACTAAATAAATCTTTTTTTCAATATAACAGTTTTGGAGATCTGAGGTGTTGGAGAAACGGCTGTTAGTAAAGTGTCTACCACACAAACATGAGGACCTCAGTTCAAATAATCAGTAACCATGTAAAAAGCCAGGAACAGAGGAATGTGTTTATAATTCCAGTACTGGGGAGATAGAAGCAAACAGGTCCTGGGGCTTAATGACTAGCCAGCTTGATGAACTCCAGGCCAGTCTCAAAAAAATTTTTAAGTGGATAATTCCTGAGAAACAGCACGCTAGCTGGAGAGATGGCTCAGCCATTAAAGGCTAGGCTCACAACCAAAAGTATAAGAGAAACAGCAAGCATACATACACACAAACGCACACACACACACACAAAAGATTACATGGGAAATTTTCAAGATAAGCCATATTCTGGATTGTAAAACACATTTCAACAAATTTGGAAGAATAGAAATCATACAAAGGACCAGCTATACCACTCTTGGGGGTATACATCCGAAGGATTCTATATGTGCAGAGATACCTGCTCACCTATGTTCACTGCTGCTCTAGCCACTGTTATAACTGTGATAATGAAAATGTGGTGCACAGACATAGTAGAATGTTACTAGCTGCAAAGAAAAATGAAATTGTAATGTTTTCAAGTAAATGAATGAAACTGCAAAACAAAAACAAAAATGAACACACTTAGTAAGGTAGTTCAGACCCAGAAAGACAAATTTGTCATATGTTCTGTCTCATATATAGATTGGAGCTTTCAATATGTTAGATTTGTATATTTAAATTGGAGTACCTGTAGAAGCCAAGAAAGTAAAAGGAGTCCATGTTGGGGGTGGATTAGGAAAGAGGCACAGCAGAGACAGAAAGGGAATAATTTGGGAATTTGAGAGTAGGGTAAAATCAGAGGTGTGGGTGAACTAGCATTAAATGTGTCTGGAAAATCTGTATGGAAACCTACTATCCTATGAAAGACACAGAATGACATAATGAGAGGACAAACTACAGACTTGAGGACAATATTTATAAAACACAGATCTGCTTAAAAACTTGTATCTGATATATAGAAAGAACATTTTTAAAAAGATTTATTTATTTATCATGTATACACTGTTCTGCCTGCATATATCCCTGCACACCAGAAGAGAGCACCAGATCTTATTACAGATGGTTTTGAGCCACCATGTGGCTGCTGGGAATTGAACTCAGGACCTCTGGAAGGGCAGCCAATGCTCTTAACCTCTGAGCCATCTCTCCAAACCCCTAGAAAGAACATTTAAAGGAAGTTTGTCCATTTATTTCAAAACTACACATGATCTTATCATATGGTGTGGCAATCTCATTTTCTGGCATTTACTCACTTATGTTGGTAAGCATGCTTTCACAATATGAATACTCACAGCAGGTTTTTTTATACTACTTCAGTGTTGGAAGCAATCAGCCTGGTTCACCCACTGAGAAATACATAAACTATACTACATGCAGGCAGTGAAAGTGTTCTATTTATCAAAACAATGAAAAGAGACAGGCATAGTGGCTCATGCCTTCAGTTCCAGCACTTGGGAGGCAGAGGCAGGTAGATCTACACAGAGAATTCCAGGACAGTGGAGCTATATAAAGAGACCCTGAAAAAAGGAGATGAAAATGAAAAGCTAGGAAGAAATCTTAAATGCCTATTACTCAGTGAAGGGAATCAATCTAAAAAAAAACTACATACTGTGTGACTCCACATACAACATTCCAGAAAAGGCAAAGCTATGGAGACAGTTGAAAGATCGCTGCTTGCCAGGGGATCTATAGGAGGCAGAGATGAACAGGCAGCTATGGTTGCTGTTCTGGTGTAGTGAAACTGTGTAACGGTGTAGTGATAACTAAGTGACATAATGCCGCTGTCCAGTCTCAGACTCCATAACTCAACAACCCCCTCACCCATTTGTTGTCTTGATTGATTAAAAAAATATGAAAGATTTTAATGACCAAAGGCCAGGGGGGGGCTTAGGGTGTGTATATGGGAACTCTCTGTACTTTCTGTTCACGTTCTTAAAATAAAAAGACAAAGTGTAGTAGTTCCCAAAGCTGGCAAGGACCACAAGGAAGAGCTTGCTCTCAGTTCCTCTCACCACCCTGGTTTTCACCTTTGCTTTGGGCCCTGGAAATTCCCCTTGAATGTCAAAATAAATGGACTTAAGAAAGCATGTTATCCAGCATTTCTAGGACCAGTTCTGTTTAATCCATTCAAAATTGAAAATGGAAATCGAGGGGCTGGAGATGGTTTATATAGCACTTGCCTTGCATGCCTTAGGTCCTGGGTTCCATGCCCAGCACCATGTAAATCAGGCATAATAGCACACGCTGTAATCTCAACACTCTGGGCATGCAGACAAGAGGGTCAGGAACACGTGGTCATTCTTGGCTACAGAGTTAGAAAACAGCCTGTGTTACATGAGACTTTGTCTCAAGAACAAAACAAAAAAAAAGGAGTAAAACAAATACTTTCATACACATGAAATTGTCAAGGTGTCTCTTTCTGGAAGTGTCAAAACCAACCAGAACTAATTTAAGCAGAAGGAAACTAGCTCGTAGGATGGGACAGCCAATGTGATACATGGAACAATGGGATACAACTGGGCCTTCAGAAACTGTGTTGAAACTCTTCTTCTTCTGGCTCTATCTCTGAGTATTTTAATTCTTCTTCACCATAGAGCACCCTCCATGCCCAGCTCCAGTCACCAGCTTGCCACTGGAGTGAGGAAGCATCTGGTTGATCATACTATGCATTGCGAGCATTGAGTGTATTGTATCTACTCATCTCTTTGAGGGATCCTGTTTGCCGAAGGATGTAATGAAACTGTCCTGAAGGAAGCAGGTGGATTGGTTCAGAACTGTGCAGATGGCAGACCCATCTTTAGCTACTACACCCAGAGCACAATAAATGCACGGAGAAATGGAGGCAGAATGGAAGGAAGGATGGGTGCTCTGCCTGCATAGGTAGAGACTCTGGGGCCAGTCTAAGTGTAGAGCCTAGAGCAGGCTGACTGGGACAGTCCTGTATGATCATCTGTGCTGGCTCTCCTCTCAGAGATGCGGGTGGGATGTCAGGGTGTGCTGGGAGCATTGTGATTGGCGGACACTGACTGGGCCTTGAGAGACTGAAGAACAGATGAGAGACCAAAGAGACCACTTCTCTGTCTCTCCCACATGTGCTGCTGGCCTGAGAGCCTCTGCCATCATTCTTTGTTCACCCATGTGAACGGGGCTCACACTCAGTGAGGCTAGAAGAGTTTGGTCCTATGAGCCATCTGGTGTCTTGAGGATCAGTGAGACATGCTCCTGTACAACAGTCTCACCAGGCTCAAAAGTAAACATTTCCTCTGAGGGGCTGGCAGTTACTGGTGCTCACTCTGCCACCTGAGGAAGTACCTGAGAAGATTCTGGGGCAGGGAGGGGAGAGGCAGGGTCTAGAGAAGAAAATCTCTTTGTTTCCTGGCTCCTATGTCCACCCTCATGACAGGCAGCTATACAGTCTCCACTACTCCCTATAAATTCTTGTTCACCCCCCTACTGGTGGCTGGAGAGAAGTGCAGGCACTGCTTACTCAGTTAGCTCAGGAATAGGCACTCTCATTAAGGACACTGGCCAGGTAGTTTGGTGGCTGAATCTGTGTTCTCTCCATAACACTTGGATGCTCTCACATTCCCATTTGAGAATGGGGTCCCAGTAGAGTTGCATTTGGCTTCTCCTGAGGGCTGGCAGTGGGGATCTCAATGGGAATGTGTTGTTGGTAAAGACACCTGGTTTGAAATTCTTTTTATAATGCACCCATAGTAAACTGGATCTATTGTTGCTTAATTTTTCATCAGAATTGTTACCAATCATTAAGGATGCTTCCAGCACACTGGGCACACGGGTATCACTATATATAAGATTATTATGACATTCCTTAACTGCTTTCAGTGTCCTATAAGGGCAACTTGGCACTTATAGTTACCAATATGTAAAAACGCCATAGCAAATGTTTCTTGCCAGTCAAAAATTTACCAATGTTTCCTTTGTTCCTTGAATTCATATTTTAAACTCAGCCCCACCGCAACCCTGGTGTTATATGCACTTTGTGTTTCTCAGTCTCTCATGGACCACGGTTTCATGTTTCTGGAGCACTAATATACTTTTTTTGAAGTCTAAGTTTTAGGGCCAGAGAGACTGCTCAACATGTAAAGGCATTTGCTACCCAAGCCTGACAATTTACATTTGATCCCTGGAACTCATGTAGAGAATGGAGAGCACCAACTCCACAAAGTTGTCATCTGACCTCCACACATGCACCCTGGCTCCCCCCCAAGCATTAATAATAATATTTTCAAATTAATTCTGTTTTTAAATTTTCCCATAATCATGATTATCTGTCTGTCTATCTATTTATCTATCTATCCATTTACCTATCTATTTATCTATTTGAAACAAGGTCTGTCTTAGGGTTTCCATTGCTGTGAAGACACACCATGGCCTCAGCAACTCTTATAAAGGAAAGCATTTAACTGGGACTGGCTTAGAGTTCAGAGGTTTAGTCCATTGTCATGGACTAAATGCAGAATGGACTAAAAGCATGCCAGAATGCAGGCAGACATGGTGTCAGAGAGGTAGCTGAGAGTTCTACATCTGGATCAGCAGACAGCAGGAAGAGAGTCACACTGGTTCTGGCTTGAACATCTAAAACCTCAAAGCCCACCCCCCAGTGACACACTTCCTCCAACAAGGACATATCTATTCCAACAAAGACACATCTACTAATAGTGCCACTCTGTAGACCAAAGTTTCTGCCCTGTCCTGCAGTCATTTGGTCCCAAATAAACACACAGAGGTTTATATTAATTATAAACTGTTTGGCCTATTGCTCAGGCTTATTATTAGCAAGCTCTTAAAGCTTAAATTAACCCATAATTCTTATCTATGTTTAGTCATGTGGCTTGGTACCTTTTCTCAGTAAGGCATTCTCATCCTGCTTCCTCTGCATCTGGCTGACAGCTGTGTCTCTGACTTTCTTCTTCCCAGAATTCTTCTCATCTGGTAGCCCCACTTATACTTTCTTCCTGGCTACTGGCCAATCAGCCTTTTATTAAACCAATACAAGTGACAAATCTTTACAGTGTATGAGCATTATCTCACGTCATTACTCCCTGGTGACCAAGCATTCAAACACTTAAGAGTCTTCAGGAGTCATTCCTATTCAAATCACAATAGGGTCTCTCTATTATGTAGTCCTGAATGTTCTAGAACTTGCTGTGTAGACCAGGCTGACCTTGAAATCTCAGAGATGTAACTGTCTTTGCATGTTGAGTGTAACCATCATTGTTTAAAAATTCAACACATTTTGAAATGTTATTGGGGAGCCTGGGGTGATGACACACACCTGTAGTCCCAGCACTCAGAAATTTGAGAATTAAGACAAGTTGAGATACTGAGTCAGGCAAAGCTACAGTGTGAGATACTGCCTCAAAAATTATCATCTGGGTTGAATTATAGCAACCATTATTAGTGTTCAGTTGAACAATATGTCACAAGTATGTTTAAAATTCAAAGAACCATTAGAGTCAATAGCTCCCATCCTCAATAGCTACCATCTTCACTGAGGCATTTGTTCATCTCCTCTTGAGGCCCTTGAACATATTCATGATTGCTACTTTGAGGTTCTTGTCTTGTGGTTCTACTAAGTTGCTTTTTTCAGGGCCCATTGCAACATGGCTGTTGACTTCAGAAAGAGGTGTCATTGTCTCGCCTGTTCATGTTTGTGTTTTTGTGCTGGGATCTCGGCATCTGAAGTTATGATGAATGATTGAGGTGGTTTTGGTGTAGATACTTGGTCTTGTCTTTGTTGATAGGTTTTCTGTTCTTTGGTTGCTGTTGCTCTCTTTGTGTTCCAGGCAAGTGTGGTTCCTGGTAGACAGTGCTTGGGCAGGTCAGTGGTGGGTGACACAGAGCAATGGAGATGGACTAGAAGGGAAGGCTGGAAGGGTCTTTGGGAAAGAGCTAAGGGGACCCTTGGTCTGCACCGGGGGGAATCCCCAGGTGATGAAGGCAGGGTGGGAGGAGGGACTCATGCAAGCAGGCTGCAGCAGGACTAGGAGAAAGTGTGGAAAGACAGAAATGAAAGAGATAGGGGAGCCCAGCTCCTTGAAATAGACCTTTAGAGCTAGGTCCACATGTGCAGGTAAATGCCGTGCACTGCTAACCTGACAGTTGTCAGCCTCTTTTAATCTTTTTCATATCAATGAGGTAAATGGGTCTGGACATAGCTCCTTTCAGACAGCTCCCCTGACATTGCTGTGTCTTTGAGTACATGTGTGTCCATGTAAACATACGTGTACATGTGCATTTGCACTTGAAAACCAAAGGTCATCCACAGTATTGTTCTTCTGAAGATGGAGGTTTCTGACCCACCAGGTCCCACAGCCACTTTTCCCAAATAAACACACGGACACTATATTAATTATAAACTGTTGACTGATAGCTAGGGCTTCTTATTGGCTAGCTTAATTATTAACCCATTTCTATTAATCTAAGTATTTTCATGTAAAGGGTCCAGACCTGTTACTCCTTCCTCCCCTACATGGCATCTTCTCAAGGCCTCTCTCTCCCTCACCCTGCAGCATTCTCCTCATCCCCTTGCCTTACCTATCTTCCTGCCTCTACTAGTCAATCAGCGTTTTATTCATCGACCAATAAGAGAAACATATATACAGAAGAACATCCCCCATCATTCTTCAATCTTGTTTTTTGAGATAGGATTAGTCCTTCACTGGCCTAAGTCTTGACAATTAGAGCTCACAGACAAATGCTAAATTCCCCACACATTAATTAAAAAAAAAAGTTAAAAAAGCTTGAAGTGCAAGTTCTTAATAAGCTTCTAAAAATCAATATTCCAACTTATTTATTCATTTTGTGTGCTGGGTAGGGATGTGTGCTCATGCCACCATGTGTATATGGAGGTCTGAAGACAGCTTGCAAGAGTCGGTTCTCTCCTTCTACCACGTGGGTCCTGGGGATTGAACTTAGGCCTTTTGGTTGCTGACATTACCCATTGAGCCATCCTGCTAACCTTTAATCAGATTTTAGAGCCTTAATCAGTTTTGTAGTCGTTCACTTTGGAAATGGGCAGCAAGCACCAAAGACTTTTCTCTGACCCATCTGCACCTACTTTCCTTTGACTTAGATGGACCTTCTTCCTTAAGATCTGTTAGAGATGTTGAACTGTTTAAGGAACAAAATCAGGGAACCAAAACTGAAGTAAAATTGCAAAATATACATTTTAGAAAAGTTCCTGGCAGTTCTAAACAAAGCCTAATATATTCAATCAATTCCTAATCTTATGTGTCATCTTTGCAACACCTGGTGAATAACATCATGCCGGAAGAACAGGGAGGCAGAGGCCCATGCATGCGTACACATAAGGACTGACTGTCAGTGACACATCTGGTGGACTTATCTCCACAGATAATCGAGGGAACTAATCCTGCTAAATGAAGCCTTTTTTTTCTCAGAGAATTGGTCCCTACACTGTGCCTTAGGAAGATGTTTATCCTGCACATGGATACTACGTATGTTCTGCTGGTGGGAGTGAAAAGTTGATCATGGCTCACACTGAGATGCTAATGGATACTGCTAAGAGCATTAACTGGGGAACATTCCACCACTTCCATCCCAGTGTGACAGAGCCAAAAAATGGTCACTTGTAATGGACAGCACTCCAGATGATGATGATGATTATTATTATTATTTATTGCTAGAAAATCGAACCAAAATCTTCACACATGCTAGCCATGCTCCAAAACTGACCTATACTCTCAGAGTCCCCCCTCATTTTAAATATATTTTATAGATTACCAATATGCTTTCCACAAAAAGTCAGTAATAACCTTCCTTCTGTTGGGAAAAATGGCTGTTAATGAATATGTGAGATAGAGGGCTAGGGATTCAACTTAAGTGGTAGCATGTGTGCTTAGCTCACACAGTGTCCTGTCTCTAATACCAAAGAGAAAACAATAATAGATAAGCTGGAAAAGTAACCCTAACAAAATGCTCTCCTTGTGTTGCTCGGCTGGTTGTTCTCCCAAGTATCTTGGTCATAGCTACACAAAGGCAGCGCGCTTAGAGTTTGCTCCTGGAGGGCTGACAGATGGCTCAGGAGTTAAGAGCATTTGCCATTCTTCCGAAAGACCCTGAGTTCAGTTTCCAGCACCCAAATTGGACAATCACAACCGCCTGTAACTCCAGCTTCAGGGAATCCTGCACCCACTTCTAACCTCTATAGCCATCTGCATACATACAACACATCCACAGAGAGGCAATGCACACACTTAGATAAATAAAGACTAGATCTGTAGAATTTCCTCATGGTCTATGAACCTACAGCAGCTCACGGGGGAGATGAAGCTCTGGAACACCTCATTTCCAGTGTCTTCCAGATGAAAGATGGGTATGTCATTAAAGTCTCCTTTTGGGGAGAAAAAGGAGCTAGATATGGGAAGAGCAGGAAGAACAAGGGTGCCCAGGGCCACTCGGCCAGGAGTGGAGGCTTTTGTCATGGCTTTCTTTATTCACTTTTTTAAATGATTTACTTTTATTTATGCATGAATGCTTCATCTGCCTGTATATATGCACACCACCTGTGTATGGTACCCATGGAGGTCGGGAGAGTATTTGTGGCAACTGCAGTCACAGACAGCTGTGGGCTGCCCTGTGAACTGAGCCCAGGTGTGCTCCAAGTGCAGCCCGGCCCTACAGCTCTGCCCCCGTAGCATGCAGGCAAGAGCACCACACAAAGCTCTGAAGCAAGTCTCTCCTGGCTGGTGGGCCTGGGGCCAATGTGTGATTATCTAGGATCTGGCTTAAGTTTTCTGTTGTTCATTTTGTTTTTCACTTAGCAGCTTTGTGTTAATAGAAAGTCCACTCACTGAAGGATTTGCCCGGGATTTCTGTAATAAAATAGAAGGATTTGCAACAAATGCGGAAAGAGCTGTCTGCAGAAGTGGTATTTTCTGAGTGATTATGAAGCCTGGAACATATTGTCATCCCAGGGCTGCAGGCCTAGCTTCCTCACCAAAAGGCAGTGACAGATGTCTTCTGTTAATGTCCAGTGATTAAATGTCACTCTGAGCCCTTTCCCTGTCTATACAAACTGTCCCTTGCTTTCTGCAACCATGGTGGTACTGTTACCCACAAACCTCCCGTTTCCTGAAAATTATGGGCCTTCTCCAGACTGAACTTTGCGTCCATAGCAGCCATGCTTTGCTTTATTCTACCCTCATCCTAGATGGCACCTAGGAATAAGAAGACCTGTGTCACCTATTGGAAATTACAACCTGCACGAACACATCCTATTGAAAAGCTTACACTAACAAAAAATGCAAAGAAAGAAATGACCATGAAGGTGTTAGAGATGCTGGCATCATTGTCCCCTCTGGGATTTATTCCAAAGGAAGAATTAAACAAAAATTAGTACTTCAATGGCAGTGCATTTCCATAACAGAAACTGAAAACACCCCAGAAAACCTTAAATGTTGATCCATTCACTGGACCAGATAAGATACGACCATTTGGTAAGTGCTCAGTTAAATGTGGCCTCCTGACCCACAGTTTTTGTTCTCATTCTTACAAAAGTTAAAAAGAGAAAATACAAAGTAAATTTCAAAAGCAAAGAATATGGGAAAGAAGAAAACGCAACAAAAACAGTGTTGCCCACAGTAATGCAAAGAGGCCAGATCCCTTGGAGCTGGAGTTATGCACGACTGTGAGCCAGCATGTAGGCGCTGGGAAGTGAACCCAGGTGCTATGCGAGGGGAGCCAGGGCTCTCAACCACTGAGCCATCTCTGCAGCCCCTTTAATGGATCTTTTGAAAGATGAAGAGAGAAAAACCTTAAAACCAGCATGTGCAAAGTAGATTGTCACAGGGATCTTCCCACCAGAAACTTTGAAAGTCAAAAGAAGATGAGTTGGGGTGTTTGGAGTATGAAAAGAATACTGCCAATTGAGAAGCTAATGGTTGACAGAACTATTCTCCTTTGAAAGTACTGGAGAAATTAAAGCATCCTTAGGCACACCAAAGTTGAGGCAATTCATTAGCACTAGACCTAGCCTGCAACAAATGCCCACAGAGTCCAGTAGGGCATGGCAGAAAGATACAAGATAATAACCCAACCTCATATGAAGAATCAGGGATTTCAATAAAGGGCAACACAATTTTAAAGGTTACTAGTGCCCTAATAACAGCTTGTAACTCTACTCTCTTCTGTATGATTTTTGAAACCATTATATATTTTGGTTTTAGATAGATAGACTCCAAACTCAAAATCATGTCTCAGCCTCATTTGTGCTGGGATTACAAGCATGTACCACCATATCCAACTTGAGACAGAGATATGTTTTTAAATTATTGATCTAAGAGATACTATCATTATACCTTGGTTTCTAACTCCACATTGTTCTTTCTACACAGTTTAAGAGAACAATTCATCTAAACAAATGTTCATTTAAAGGGCACAATATATAATGAAAATTGTCTTTTGTGGTATCAACAACTGAAAGCATTGGAAGCACATCTGGAAAAGGGACATTTTTGCACTGTTGCCTCTTCCCACCTTTCTGAATAACTTTTTCTTCTGTTATATTGAAATCGAGGCAGACTAAATTCAAATTGAAGTCCTAAGACTTGGGTATGATGGCTGGAGAAATGGCTTAGCAGTTAAGAGCATTTGATGCTCTTGCAGCGGACTCAAGAGATTTCCAGCACCCACATGGTGGTTCACAGTCATCCATTACTCCTGTCCTGGGGGACCCAGCCCTCTTCTGATATCCAAGGGCACCAGGCATGCATATGACGCACACATATACATACACACGGGTGAAACATGCACGCACATAAAATAAACACCTTGGGTATGCTAAATATGGTCTTCATGGTAACCACAAATGAAATATCTATATAAAAACAGAATTCTATGGCTGGGTGTGGGGGTGCACACCTTTAATCCCAGCACTCAGGAAGCAGAGGCAAGTGGATCTCTGTGAGTTCGAGGCCAGCCTGGCCTACAACAACAACACAAGTTCCTATATGCTCTAGCAGTCTTATATCTGGGTATGTTTCCAAACGGAAGGAAGTTGTTACCTCAGATATGTGTCCCATTTCATTACCTCACTCACAACAGCCATATAGAAACAACCTAAGGGGTCATGGACGGATGGAGAAAACGGAGTACATACCCTCACGGAAGTCATACATATTTCAGCCAGTGGCAGACTGCATATATGACATGTCATAAAATTATGCCACCAGAGTCACGGCAGGGCCACCATGAAGTTGGGTCTGTTCACCTTGCGGAGTAACTTTTGCTTCCCTTTTGTCTTTCTTTTGGGTGCTTTCTTTACTTGGGGCTTCTTCGCTCTTTTTGGTTTTGGTTTTTTGCCTGCTTTTGGTTTTGAGACAGGGTCTCTCTAGGTGATCCTTGCTGTACTAGAATTCACATCTGTGTCTGCCTTCTAAATAAAGGTATATAATATCATTCCCCAGCTTTACACTGTTTTTCCAAAGCTCCCCTCCCTGCCCAGTGGCTACTTGTCCACTACATGACTGACCTCCATGCCTAACTCAAACCAGCATGTTCTCTCTCTCTCCCTCTAAAGCTTTCACTATGAATCTATAATCATCTGCTCTCCAAAACAAAACAAAAGATTATGTCACCACTAGATAGAATCCATGATCTTTGGCTAAATTCTGGCTTTGTAATCAAACCAATTGTATTAAAAGGCATTTTTTGAGGCAAGCGAGGGAATTTGAATATAGACTGGATACAAGATGGCATTGAGGTGTCCATGAGGTGGTGGTTTTCGGGTTCTATAGGATGTTGTCATCCTTCAAGACTGTATACTGAAGTGTTTAGAAGAGAGATGTCAAAATGTCTGCCACATGTTTCAAATGGAAGGAGCCCTAATGTTGCCAGATGAGACCAAGTGGTGAATTCTAGTGGGTGTTTCTGTAAGTGCTCATTTTATGATTCTCCATGTTTCAGAAAGTTTGTAGCAAAAGCGACAGCAAATAAAAGATGGCTTTGTCTCAGTTGTTAGAAAGAAGCACAGGTTGCTCTCTTATTTCTGGTCTTTGAGCAGCCACCTAAGTGGGCAGGTGGAGTTCTCTGAAAGCAGCACACCCTGGGACAGAGGTTCCATACAGGAAGTTTAAGCAGAAGGCAGCAGGATTGGGAGGCAAGTGGTTTCTGTTGCTGTGATAAAACACTTCCCCAGAAAGTGACTTGGGGAAGGAAAGGATTTCATTGGCTTACAGGTTACAGTCCACCTTAGAAGCCAAGGAAGGAACCTGGAGGCAGAAACTGGCTCAGAAGCCATGGAGGATGCTGCATACACACTTGCTCCCCATGGCTTGCTCAGCTGCTTTCTTATACAACCCAGGACCACCTGCCCCAAAAGGACTGGGACCTTCCATGTCAATCATATCAAACAAAACAAAACAAAACCAAAAAACCCACAAACACGCCCACAGGCCACTCTGATGGAAGCAATTCCTCAATTAATATTCCTTCCTTCCAGAAGGCTCTAGTTCGAGTCAGGTGCCTAAAACAGGAAGGGGGAAAGATTGGGATGAGGAAAAGGATGATTTTTTTTTCAGAAATTTATTTTCTAGGACTGGAGAGATGGTAATTCTGTCCTCTATGAGCACATGCTGCCCCCACCACACACACAGCACATAATCTTTAAAAATAAACTTATATTCTGCCAATTCTGGAGGCTGGAAGTCCATGATCAGGATGGTGATAGAGTCGTGGGCACCTAAAGTCCATCTGATGGCCTCTCTCTCATCAGCAGATGATCATCTCACGGTGTCCTCACATGGCCTTTATCTCTTACTCCTTTCTTTTCTTTTTAAAGACACCAGTCTCATTGGATTAAGGCCCTACTCTTATGACCTAATTAAATGTCTATTACCTTGCAAAAGACCCTGTCTTCAAACACATTTGTATTGGGGATGAGGTTTTCAATATGCATGTTGGGAGGATTCTGACCGGATTTATATTAATTTCTTTATCACTGTGACCAAATTACCTGACATAGACAACTTAAAGGAAGGATATCTCCTTTGGGCTCATGGTTTTAGAGCATTTTGTCTCATGTGTGGGGAAAGGTGTGCCAGAGCAGAACAGCTCGCACCACAACTGTCCAGGAAAACAGAAAAGGGGAGTTGTCATCTCTTTTCCTCTTTTAAGTTGTCGAGCCCACGGCCCATAGAATGATGCCATCCAGGTGGGTTTTTTGGCCTCAGTTGATACTCTCTCAGAAGGTCAATTTTGATGAAGCAAAAGGAGCTCAGAGCTCTGAGTGGGAAATGGCTCGTGAGTGGCCCACAGTGGTCCCCGGCTGCCTTAAATTAATCACTGGACAAAGTGGCTCAGGACAGAGCATGGTGACATCTGCAGCTGAGACAGATAGAGCCCCAGGCCCACTACTATCTCATAGCTGAACAGCAAGTCCCCATCAAGGGGTCTCCGAGTACACTCCGTGCCACTTCAGAGGAGATGGTTCATCTTGCTCACTGCACACGGAAGGAAGCTACACATCTGTAGACTCTCCATCATCCGAATCTGAATACCACAGTCTTTCAGGACCCAAGGAGTCTGATTCCAGGACCTGGTAAATAGCCCGGATGTGGTGGCGCACACCTTCAATCCCAGCACTCAGGAGGCAAAGGCAGGGAGATCTCTGATCTGATTGAGGCCAGCCTGGTCTACAGAGTAAGTTCCAGGACAGTCAGCACTACACAGAGAAACCCTGTCTCAAAAAACCAACACAAATAAAACAGGACCTAGTAAATAACAAAAATGCACTAATGTTCAAGAAGTTGACATAAAGTAGCTTAGTGTAGTGTAGGTTATAGCCTACATCCTCTTGTAGGCTATAACCAGCACTACATGGCTTATAACACCCTGGACTATGTCAGGACTACACAGGGAATTGAAATTGACCTCTTATTAATTACTGACTTTTCTCCAGAGAGTATGTGTTAAAAGAGAAGTATTGTCATTGTTTAAACAAATACTGCACAAACACTGTCTTCAATAAGATTGTAATCAGCTTTACCTATTTTCCATTTAATCTGATTGAAGCAGATTTTCTACAAAATCTTTTTTTTATTTTGTTGCTATTAAAAGATCATCTATTTGGATTGGCCTCAAACTCATAAGTTACTGGGACCAATGTATAAGTTCACAGATGACCTAACCAGAACTAAATTAAAACAGAAAAAAAGAGGGGGATTTTCCTACATAGTGGAATTTGCAGAGTAACTGTCGGGTACCCATTATTGAATGCATTTAGCCTATTTCCCAGCTCTCTGATGTAAGTCGGGCATCATAATGCCTTTAGACCCTCTGCACTTACTCCATAATAATTATCCTTTAATACTCTTATAAATAAACTTTTAGCTTATCTTCCATTAATTCTACAGAACAAGCAGAGCCATCTAGATAAAATGTTTAACCCCTATGTGCTCTTCTCTATCACAGAGGTAAAATGGAAAGCCCTTGATGGGAATTTCATCACATCCCAGTGTATACATGAACTTGAATTTCATTTACCTGCCGCTCCTTGCAGTCCCAAAGGAGACTCACAGAATGCGCATGCAACAACTCAGTTATGGCTCTTGGCATCTCTTATGGGGAAGGCACAGTCGGCATCTTCCTGCTGCTGCCCACAGTGAGACTAGCAGTATCCAGGGCATGGATGCTTAGCTGGAAAGAGCCTGTTGCAAGGCCAGAAACCAGAGCAGGTGCCTTCCTTTATCTTCACCACACATGGAGAAGTTCTCAGTAAGATGCCAAACACCTTGGCAGTAGTGGGTCAATGCTCTGGAGCCAGGCTGACTTGAGTCTCAAATCCCCACCCGCCAGGATGTAGTATCCTGGGCCACAATCTTGAACTCCTTAGCTCCTTGCCTTCTAAAGTGGAAATGGTCTCCATGCTTATTCCACAGGACTATGGCATGGTGTGGTCAGGGCAGGCTGAGCACTCAGTACTCTATCAGCCAATTCACTGTGCAGGTGGTACCTATCCTATCCTGCCTACTCCATGTACCTGATCATGCAAACAATTTCTCACCCAAACTGCAGAAGGATGTTCTCTGGTCTGGGAGCTTACTGAGAAATAGTGCCCCTGGGAACAGTCCTCAACCACAGGCAGATATCTAGGTGGGATCCTCTCTGTTACCAACCCAGGTCTACAGAGCCACTTTCTTGGGTGGATTAGTGTTGCTCACACTAAAGCCAGCAGGGTGACGTTCTGGTTTAGGCTCCTCCCTCTCCTGTCCTGCTTTACTTACTACTAGAGTTTCCTGAAATGGACGAATTCATTAGTGATGGCTGCTTCTTCCCAGCCTTAACACACACACACACACACACACACACACACACACACACACACACACACACACACACACACGCCCCCAGGCATGAAAACTGAGCCACCTCCAGTTGCCCCTGCTTTGCTTTCCAGCTTCACCTTGGTAGCATCTCCCTGTTGTTACCAATCACCACTTTTGATCAACCCCACCTATAGCTGTGTTATTGTGCCCACAGGGAGCCAGAAGCAACCACCAGATTATTCTGGGGTATTCACTAAGCAGATGTACTTATTGTCTTCACTATTTCTGTACTCCATGAAATACCCACACTCTCACTGTGTTTGACCTTCAAGGGCCAGAAAATGGCCAGTTCTCAGATTCCTAGGAAACCAGAATAGTTCAGAGTTGATGCCCTGGTCTGGGTACCACAAAAGCACAGTTAAGTCAGGAATCCCTGTGTAGGGCTTATTGAGGTTACTCTTCAGGATACAGAGAATACCCCAGCCACCCAATCTGGCAGGCAGAGGCCACAACAACATGGAGCCACTCCCAACAGTTTCAGTTTCAGTTTTCAGAGGGCCCAGGAACAGTTGGCAGGAATGTGTTCTCACAGCTACTGAGCACACAGCTTCTAATGGGAAATTTGATCACAAGGAGTCCATCCATCCATACTCTAAGAGGTTCAAGCAGTTATGCCCAACCTTTTGACACTACACCATTACATTGTCATCCACAAAGTTCATGCTCAAGAACCTTGTAATTAGCCAGGTGTGGTGGCTTACATCTTTAATCCCTGCACTCAGGTGGCAGAGGCAGATTGATCTCTGGTCTACATAGTAAGTTCCCAGCTAGCCAAGGTTACACATAGTAAGACTATGTCTCCAAACAATCTAATTATTATATTACAAAAAAACCTCATAATATTTTAAGTAAGTTTATAAAATTGTGTTGGACCATATTTGTAGCCATATTGGGGTGCATGTACCTCGAAGGCCACAGGTTACAACTCTATGTTAGAGCGCACTTAGTCTGTTTCCA
Organism: Mesocricetus auratus; assembly: GCF_017639785.1. Lineage (NCBI taxonomy): Eukaryota > Metazoa > Chordata > Mammalia > Rodentia > Cricetidae > Mesocricetus > Mesocricetus auratus. Next base: position 116,042,494 of record NW_024429189.1, read on the forward strand.
TTGCTAAAACTAAAAACCTTAGGCTGAGTAACTTAAAAACAACAGAAACTTGTTGCTCAAACTCTTAGAACCAGGCACGCCAAGATCACGGTGTTAACAGACTTGGTGTCTGTTACGATTTGTTTCTCCTGATCACAGACTGGAACCACAGACAGGAAATTTTAGAAATGAGACCAATCCCCACACTATCAACAACACGGGAAAAGAACCTTTCCACTTTACCTAAAACCAATCAACGCCAAGGATCTGGTCTTAGCTGGGGGTGAATTGGCCACTCTTTGAACAAAGGAAGGGACAGACATTTTGTTTATCTTCTGGGATGGGCTAATGTTTGGAACCTGTCCACTGGCCATAGACATAGTTTCAAAAGATGCTTTCTTTCCCATGTGCAAAGATGTCAAGCTAAAACAGTGACTTGCTGAGTTACTGCCACAGCTGGCATCATCATCTTGCATAAGCATCCTGGCCTCATGATAAGGCTGAAGGACTATGGGTGCTTAACCTGCAGATATAGTGCATGGGCTATGTCTTCTCCAAAAGGCAACAGGCTAAGTTGACCCTGTATTACAGTCTCGTGTGTTGGGCATTTCTACATGCAGAAGTGAGTGGAGTCCAACTCCTGGTTTAAGACAGAAAAGGGGACAGACAGAAAAGGAGACAAGTCTTTTATCCCATTTTAGTCACCCATCACATATCTTTAGGCTCCACTGAAGAGTCAGTGTTTTTACCAAGAACAGATTTAGAGTTTTTGCAGATTACCCTGGGAATGGCTATAGTCCACACATCAGAGCTGTGATCTATGGTCGAAGCTAACCACATATTGCTCAGCTGTGTATCCTCCAAGTTTGATATTTTTAAGTTAATAAAGAGCAAATGTTGTTATTTTGTTTCAACAGATTGTCTGCCATTTGAGTTGATTCTGGAGGCTTATCAAAGGCATTTTCCCTGGTAATAATCCCCTTATCTTTGTCATTTGTGTGGTCATCTCAGACACTACTAGTTTTAGCTTGCTTAGTCATAAGTGGCTCTTGATCTATAGATATTCTGGCCTTGTGGCTTAATCTTGTGTTTTATGGCAAAGCTGTAGAAAGCATGCTTTTTTAAGTCTCTGTCTCTCTCTCTATGTCTGTTTCTCTCTCTCTCTCACTCTGTGTGTGTGTGTGTGTGTGTGTGTGTGTGTGTGTGTGTGTGTGTACAGTCATGCATGTGCCATGCTTCATGTGTGGAGGTCAGAACAGTCTCGGGGGTGGGTCCTCATCTTCCAACCATGTTTGAAAGAGGGTCTCTTTGTTTACTGCTATGTACACTAAGATAGCTGGCCCCCAAGCTTCCAGGAATTCTTCTGTCTCCATCTCCTAGCCTCCTGCCTGAAAACTAGGATTATAAAACGTGTATACTACCACACACAACTTTTATATGGGTTCTGGGATTTTGAACTCAGGTCTTTATGTCTGAATGGCAAGCACTACTCTGTTGTGAGAGATTTGATTACACTATGATTGATTGCATATTTGATATGTCACTGTGATTGGTTTAGCAAAAAGCTAAACAGCCAATATCTAGGCAGGAGGTATAGGCAGGGCTTCCAGACAGAGAGATATCTGGGTAGAAGAAAGGGAGAGTCAGTAGTCCGACATGGAGTGGAAATGGAAGGTACACGATGGGAGAGAGATAATGCCTTGTGGTAGAACATAGGTTACTATAAATGGGTTAGTTTAAGTTATAAGAGCTAGTTGAGACAAGCCTAAGCTAAAGGTTGAGCTTTCATGATTAATAAGAATTCTCCATGTCTCTATTGGGAAGCTGGTGGTACAGAGAAAGACTTGCTACAAGTATCAGCCAAACAAGAGGAAGCAACTTCCTGTCCCAGCTTCCTGGCAACTTATATCTCTCTTAGGCTCAGCATACAGAGGCACAGGTCTTTTAAGAGGCAGCTGAGCACATGAACAGACAGCACTGGGTACAAACACCTGCCACAGGCAGATACAAATTCCCGGAGCTGGGGTGGGTAAATATGTCTCAGGACCTGTACCTGCTGGCATGAAGTCAGGTTCTCACAAAACCAAGGGGGTAGAGCCAGTCTCCAGAGCCACCCTGCAGCTATAGCCTAACAGTTTAAGGGTTGTCTCAGGTCCAGACTGAGAAAACCTCTAAACAGATACGATATGCTTAAAAATGTGTTCAGATGCTGAGGAAAGAAGGGAAAATTAGTATAGACAGCCATAGAAAAGTAAATAAATAGATTAAAATAATAGTGGTCTTTAAAGAGAAACTAAAGTAATATAAAAGGAATAAGCCACATAAAGATGGGAAATACACAGAGTGTCTGGATCCTGTATGGTGCTTTGCCGACTTCGAATTTTTAAAATGTTAATTAACAGAAAACAATAGCTGCTGAGAGACTTTGGATTATGGAAACTACAAAATTAAACCAACTTATATGTTTAAAAATGACTTCAGAATAGAAGTCAGACAGTGTGTTGTGTTGAGGGAGAGGAAACTTTTGTTTCCACAGAAAATAAAATGCTATGAATTCCTTCAAAATTAGATCAGATTTAACCATGGGAGACTTCCTGAGGATCTTGGCTGCAGACATGAGGGAGGAAGCTAGGAATAACTACAGGACAGGTGACATATATCCTGATCCCTTTACATGGGAGCAACTCTGAGACTGGATGAGACATGATAAATCTTGTTGGCTACAGAATCCTCATGACTTCATATAACATGCCACCCTTTCATATGGCATGAATAGAGGTCTGGTTATACAGTCCAAACAAACTTACAAAGATGACACATGCCTTTTGCCTGCTCAAACATAAAATAGAAAATCATGTTTAGTTGACTTATATATCCTTTAAAACTTTGTGTGTTTTCAGAACAAAAGGACCAGAGGACCAGACACCAATGAAGACAAGTAGCCCAGGTGATCCAGCTTCTCGGAATGCAGTTTCCTCAAAATTTTGCATCCAGAACAACTTCAAAATTGTTAGCTGAGATGATCAAGCCTCAGACTACTCCAGCCAAGACTTCAGATAAACTCTACACTTTCCCATCGCAGAGAGACTAAACAAAAAAAAATAATACATCTAGCTTTCCCAGGACTTGATCATTATCTCAATTTTCTCAGGGTCCCCAAAAGATGCTGTCGTCATGCCCCCCCCCCCGCCAGACAACAGAAAATAATTTTAAGAACACACTGTCCACATCCCCAAGAGGTGGAGTGAGTGGTTTTTGTTTGTTCAGTGGATTATGGATGTTTATCATCGTATAGGGGATTGATTGTAAATTGTTATTGGTCATAGTCAGGGTAGAAACTAAGCAAAGGAGTTAGATTCAGGGATCTTGTTCTTAAAAGAAAAAGGGGGATATAGGAATGATAGGATAAAAGGGTAGATTATTAAATCTACTTTTAAACTACTTAAATATTTTACATTGGTATTGATTTTTGTATATTGACACAAATTTAAGGTTATTTTTGTCATACAATATATATGTTCCTACTCTTGTTTAAGGTATTTTTTGTATATTGATACAAATTTAAGGTTATTTTTGTTATACTGTATATATGTTTCTACTCTTATTTAAGGTATTTTTGTATATTGATACAAATGTAATGTTATTTTTGTTAGAACATACTGTGCATGTGTTTCTACTCTTGTTTAAGGTATTGTACCAATGCAACTCATTTAACAATGTAATGTAAATTTCTAGTCCTTGAAAGTTATTATTACAAACTATTTAGGATAGTTAGTCATCTATAACAATCAGACTTACAGTCATGTTAGGTATGTTTTCAAGGCCAAACAGATATATTTTAGATAGACAGGTGGTTTTCATACACTTCAGAGACCTACAGAATTCCACATTTAAGATGTTTTTTTGGTTTTTTTTTGTTGTTGTTGTTGTTTTGTTTTTACGAGACAGGGTTTCTCTGTATTGTTTTGGAGGCTATCGGTCCAGCCCAGCCTCGAACTCACAGAGATCCACCTGCCTCTGCCTCCCGAGTGCTGGGATTAAAGGCGTGCACCACCACTGCCCGGCTCATTTAAGATGTTTTAATAACATAAAACTTTTCTGACAATGAGACACATCTGCTCCTGGCAGCACCAATCTACTTCAGAGAAGATGATGGGCATTTAAGAACCTCCATATGGAGTTTGCTTTCTTTATGGCAAAAGTTAACCACGTAGAAAGAAACTGCCCTTGCCTCAATTGTCCAAATTAGACAAGGAGAACACAAAAGAAAGCTACTGCCAAACTTTGTCAAGATAAGGCAGGACAGTCCTTCAAAATTCCTGCTTCACGGAAGTCTGTCAGATATTGGAGGCCTGTAGGCTGAAGATGGATGCCCTAACATTACAGAGGAACCGGGGGTGACTGTCCAGACAACCAGCTTTTTCTGTCATTTCTACAGTTTTGGAAGTTGTTTACTCAGCTTTTTCTGTTTACACAGGAAATACTATATCTTTCTTGGATCTCTGATGGAGTTGAAGACTAGACAGTTATAGTTTTCCTTGTCACCAACTTCAGAAAAGAAACTCACAAAAAATGTTTAACATGTATAAGGTTGATAGACATAAAAGATTAAATTGTTTATCTAAGAAAATGTTTTGAGGTATAAAAAATTATTTTGGGGTTCGTTACAATAGAAAGGTAATTAGGTATAAAACTTTGGACTCACCAAGATAGGATAATGGAATATTTTCTCCAAATTTGCCAAATACAAATGGACTGGATATTGTAAATGTAATTCTTACTTGATAATTGTTCTTATTGTATATAGTTTCACTATGTTGTAATTAAAACCCTTTTCTTTTTACTTAGACAAAAATGTGGAAATATTGTGAGATAATTTGATTATACTGTGTAAAGATATGTCATGTAGTTGGTTTAATAAAAAGCAAAATGTCCAATAGCAGGAGGCATGGGTGGAACTTCTGAACAGAGAGAGCACTGGGAAAAAGAAAGAAGGAGTCAGCAGCCAGCCATGGTGAGGAAACAAAAGGCGCAAGGTACAAGAGCAGTAACACCACATGGCAGAACATAGATTAATAAAAAAATGGGTTAATTTAAGTTAAAAGAGACTGCTGAGATGAGCCTAAGTTCAAGGCTGAACTTTCATAATTAATAACAAGTCTCTGTGTCATTATTTGGGAGCTGGTGGTAGGGAGAAAGACTTGCTACACTACCTGTGAGAAATCTCCCTAGACCTAAAACATGCTTTTAGTGAGAGCAGATTAGAGTCCCAGTGTTCATCTGCTTGTGTCGCCTTGTGGTACCTAAGTGCTTCTCTCCCAGATTGTGCTTCCTAAGCATCCTAACAGGATAGAAGTCAGTGAAGCAGATTCTGTGTCCCTAGTGGCAGAAGAGACTGAAAGGCTTCCTCTCTGCAATAGTTGGTTTTAATTGTCAACTTGACACAACTTAGAATCATCTGAAGAGAATCTCATTGAGGATTATCTACATTGGGTAGGCATGTAGGCATGTCCGTAGGGGATTGTCTTAATTAAATTAATTGACAAGGCAAGACTTGGTTCACTACAGACAGTACCATTCCCTAGGCAAGAAGTCTTGAACTGTGTGAAACAGAAAAATTGGGTTGCGCATAGCAAGCATATATGCATTCATTTCTTCTGTTCTTGATTGTGGATGTGATATGACTAACTGAAGTTCCTAGTTTGACTTTTGTCACAATGTTTGGCCTGCTATAACCTGAAATTTTAAGTTTAAATAAAACTATTTTTCCCCTAAATTGTTTTTCAGTGTGTTTTACTGCAGCAACAGACATGAAAAAAGAACACTCCCCAATTCCATGTGAGCTGAGAATTCTCACAACCTCACTGTCTACTAAAGACTTCACCTCTTAATTCCACACTGGGTTAGGGTTCAACGTGTGAATTGAAGGACACCAACACTTAGATCAAGGCAAAGCATAAACAAAGACTCATCCAGGAACTTCAGAGCTAGACATCTAAAAGAATCCACAAGAGGAAGAAGGATGAAGACTCAGGGTCAAACCTTATCCAGAAAAGAGAGTTTCTGATGTATCATTTTTGTTAAATGGAAATGTTGTGTATAAAAAGGTCATATGAGGACTGGTGAGGTGCCTCAGAGATTAGGAGCATTGACTGCTCAGAGGTTCTGAGTTCAATTCCCAGCAACCACGTGGTGGCTCACCATCTGTAATGAGATCTGGTGCCCTCTTCTGTCATGCAGGTAAAATGCAGACAGGACACTGCACACATAATAAATCTTTTAAAAAAAAAAAAAGGTCATATGAAACATTCTAGCATCTCTCCAGCTCCAGGGGATCCAACACCTACTTCTGGCTTGCATGTGCCCCCCCATCCACAGTGCACACCCACACAGATACACATGAATAAAAACAGTAAAAATAAAAAGAATAGGGCAAAATAAAGCATATACAATATGCTATGTATTAGGAGCCACATAATCTGCTATGTAAAACAGTACTGAGAGAAACTCCATTTCTGATCTGTTTAGTCAACAAAATTTAATTAGTGGCGATGAAGTGCTGGACTCTAATCTTTGTCAATATATACACATAATTTCTGTTGTGATGAGGATATTTCTACCTTCAGTCTGAGATCCTTTGAACCCCACACAATGATGCAATCATTTCCTTGTCTCTGAGAAATTGGGCTCCTAAGGAACTGCAGATATAGGCAATTCTATTATCAAGTCCCAGCAGGTGTTCAGTACTAGGGCTCGAAGGCAGGTGTGGTGGTTTGAAATGAGAATGCTCATACGTTTGAACGCTAGGTCCCCGCTTGGTGGAACTGTTTGGGAAGGATTACTGGTGTATCACTGAGGTTTCAAAAGCCCGGTCCAGTCACTCTTTCTCTCTGCCTTGTGCCTGTGGATCAGACGTAAGCTCTCAGCTACTGCTCCAGAGTCATTCAGGCCTGCCAACTGCCATGCTCCCTGCCATCGGAAACTGTAAGCAAGCCCCAAATTAAATGTTCTCTTTTTATAAGTTCATTTGGTTGCTGTATCTCTTCGCAGCAATAGGAAAGTAACTATGAAACCAGGGGTGTGTCCTGGGCACTCAAGCAGCCCCAGAGAAGGACATCAGGGAAAAAACACCTTCTCTCTGAAAGCCTACAGGAAGCATCTCCCTTCTAATCCAAACAACCAACCACACTCTTTCAAACAGAATCTGCAATTGAACTACAATGCTGCACAAAACCAGCATTGTGAATCTGGTTTTAAGACCTAAATTTCAAACCATTTAGGGAATGCTCTGATGACCGGTGGTGAGAGTCTTGCCACAAAATAGTACTTAATGAAAATCATAGTCCCCACAAAAGGGACGACGGCCAGAGAAACTTGACAACATATCATGAACAACAGCACCCACCCCATCATAGTTTTATTTTCTCTCTTTCAGGTAATTTTTCTCTATAGATCCTAGGCATTCTTTTGTTGATTTTGAAGGCAAATGTGCTTCACCATCAAGCTCTTGGCAGGTGTCCCCTGGCCAGGATGACCCACATGTTTACTGAAAACTTAAGAAATGGTTTGTTAGGAAAAGAATCTTCCTAAAAGCATTTTCTGATCATTGTTAAGGAATTCAATCCTCTCTCTTAGCTTAGAGATAAAGTCCTGATTACTAGAGCAAAGCACCTAGCAAATTCCATACTCATTCCCCCAATGGCATAATCCCCATGCCAATCAACTGACCACAGTGCATACGCACCCCTGAAATGTCTTGTGTCAATGTCAGGGAACTGAATAACAATCTGATTTGATTTCTTTCTAAAGGAAGCACAGCTCAAAACAACATAAGATGGCCACACAGTCACCAGACAGAAAATAAACTGCCCATCCATCCACATGGGCTCCCAACTGCATCTCACTTTAACAAGAGCCATGGTTACTTTCTAAAGTGGCTCTTCATTTCTGGTTATAAAAGTCTCTGCATCTCTTGTGGAAAATGAAGGAAATAAGAAAATAACAGTTGCTCATAAGCCATTGATCCATAAATAAGCACTGGTAACATTTTTGGTATGGTGTGTGTGTGTGTGTGTGTGTGTGTGTACATGCATACACACATATGTGGATTTTGGGGGGGTTTGTTTGTTTTTGAGACAGGGTCTCTCTACATAGCCTTGGCTGTCCTCGAACTCACAGAAATCCACCTGCCTCTGCCTCCGAGTGCAGGAATTAAAGGCAAGCACCATCATCACCCAGCTTGATATGTTGTTTTCCAGTCTGTGTACAGTTTTGTAATTAGGTATCACAGTGGAGGGACAATTTGTTAACTTTCATCATTTGACATTTTTCTTCATGTGTACTTAGTGTAGTGTACAGTCATGTTCACAAGTGTGTGCCCATGTATGTGTGCAGTGCACATGCACACTGTGGGAGTTTATTCAGAGACGTAGGTTGATGACCCTGATCACTCCCCACCTTAGTCATTGAGGCAGGATCTCTCAGTTGAGCCCAGAGCTTGCTGGTGTGGCTAGTCTGACTCTGGGGATCCCCTGTCTTCTGCCTTCTGAGGACTGGAATTGAGGTGGCAGCCTTGCTTTCTCAGAGACCCCAACTCCAGGTCTCTTGTTTGCACAGCAAGCACTTGAGTCACTGAGCCATCTCCCCAGCCTCTCTTTTATTGGCATTTTTCCTGTTCTGTAAGCATATGTATTAAAGTATAAATGATAGCCTCTGGGTGGCAGGGATATTTTTCTGTCTGCTTATTTGTTGTAATCTGTATTTTTAAGTTTCCCCTGCCCCCGCATCTTCCTCTTCCCTGGCTGCCTACACTGGTTATCTGACACCCTGCCCTGTACCTCCTTCCCACTCCCCTGTTGGAGTTGCCCAGGATTCCATCACAAACACACTGTAGTCATCCCTCAGTGGACTCAGGGGTTTACTTCCAGGAACCCCATGAATACTAAAATCCACAGTCCCTTATGTAAAATGGGGGTTGTGACTGTATAGGTCTGTGACTATATATAATTTCCCTTCAACCGCCTATGTACTTCAGATCACCACAAAAACTGTAATACCCATAACTAGAAGGAAGTGCCTGTGACAATCTGTTCACTATCACAGGGACAAGCACCAGAGACAATCAGCGGTGAGAGAGCAAATGCTTGTTTTGGCTCTGTTTCAGAACCTTCAGTCTGTGATCATTTGACCCCAATTGCTTTGGGCTTATGGTGGGACAATACATCACAGAAGGAGTATCTCATGGCCAAGGAGCAAAAGAGACCAGGGTTCCACAGCTGGTTCCAGGGCATATCTCCTGTGAATAAAGCCTTCCCTCTAGGCCACACCTCCCAACAGTACCAAGCTAGGACAGAGTTTCCAACAGGAGCCCTGGGAAGGGCCACTAAAATTTCAAGCGATAACAGGATGTAGATAGTTGTAATATTATATTGCTTAGGGAATAAAAAGAAAAAAATCTCTAGCGTGTTCAGGATAGATGCAATTTTTCCCCAAATAGTTTGATTCTCAGCTGCTTCAGTCTACCAATAGGAACTTTCAGACACTATTCGTGCACCCAAATCCTAGTCTTGGGTCTGCTTGGGAGAAACCAAACCACAAGAGTACTAAGCTACGGTCCATCCCAGCACCACCTGAGCCAGAGTCATTCTCAAATCTCAGGAAAGTCAGCTCACAAGTGCCACAAACAGTAGGTATGTTTGTGGCAGCTACAGTAGTTATATCTAATTTGTTATGCTTATGTTCTGCTCCTGTAACCCACCTATTTTGCCCACCAAATCCCCCATTTGGAAACCCCTTACCCCTGAGTTGTAAAAACTTGATCCCTGCCTTTAGGGAGAGATAGCCCATATACACCAATAAAAAAAAAGCTTGCTTTAATTAATTTGGCCGTGATGATTTGGGTCAGTGGTCTTCTTCCCCTCACCTTTGGGATTTACATTTCCCCCAAAGGGAAATTTCCTTTAAGTGTGTGTGTGTGTGTGTTTGTGTGCGTGCGTGCGTGCGTGTGTGTGTGTGTGTGTATGTGTGTGTGTGTGCGTGCGTGCGTGCGCGTGTGTGTGTGTGTTTGTGTGCGTGCGTGTGTGTGTGCGTGTGTGTGTAGGAACTATGGTGCAGTAACCCAAGAGTATGCAAGAGCTAGACTCTTAGGTGGCTGTGGCATATCTTGGCGTGTGTGTCGGCTAATCTTATGTCAATTTGTCACACAAACTAGAGTTATCTGAAAGGAAGGAATCTTAATTGAGAAAATACCTCCATAAGATCCAGCTGTAAGGCATTTCTTAATTAGCGGTTGATGGTGGAGAACCCCATCCATTGTGGGTGGAGTCATCCCTGGTCTGGTGATCCTGGGTTCTATAAGAAAGCAGACTGATCAAGCCATGGGAAGCAAGCCAATAAGCAGCTCCCTTCCATGGCCTCTGTGTCAGCTCCTGCCTCCAGGATCCTGCTCTGTTTGGGTTCCTGTCCTGACTTCCTTCAGTGATAAACAGCAATGCTGAAGTGTAAGCCAAATAAACCTTTTCCTCCCCAACTTGCTTTTTGGTCATGGTGTTTTGTCACAGCAATAGAAACCTTAACTAAGACAGGGTAGTCTGTCGCAATCAGGCCAAGCTGAACAATACATAGCACGTGTTCCTCCAACAGGGTCTCTGTTTTACCCCCTCAGGGACATCAGTGATGTCCTAGAAAACAGGAGAGGACAGCCCTGGTACTTCCCAGGACAGAAAGCATGGAGGTTCCCACCTTTTCTCCCTGGGCCTCTTCACAGCTTTGTCATCTCGCTGCAAGCCTGCTCTGGCACCAGCAGTGCTGCTGTGGCTCTAGAGTTGGGTTATTTATCAAGTGATTGGGGTGAATTCAGGGAAGGAGCTGAGAGTGCTAACAGTGTGTGAATGTCAGAAGCAGGCCACTGTGTGCCATCCATCCTTGTCACGGGGCGGCCTAAGTCTGGGTCCTAGCCAGAATGCCTTCCAGTCCAGGTGCCAACCAAGAGCTTCAGCTCTTGAAAACTGAGGCCACCCAGCAGGGCCTCGAGTGGGGGGTAGGGAGGGGACTCAGCTCCCTGCTCACTTTTCCTTGGCCTCCTAAAATTCATGCTTCCAGAATTCCAGTGGTAGCTGCTCCTGGAACACCAGGCAAGGGTGCCCCCTTCTCAGGCTCCACTTTGAGTGAATACCCCAATCAGTTTTCATACATGTCACTATGTCGGCTTTGCAGGCCCCACCAGAACCCCTAAGGACTGCTGAATAGGCCTCTGCCCTCACTCCTGCCTGTTACCATAACTCTCGTCACAGCACCCTGTCTTCATCCTCCCCTATTGGACGTCACTTCCCACAGACATTTCTGATCTCCAGTTTCATGAGAGCAGCTTTCTTCACCAGTTCTGTCTGGATCCCAAAACGGTTCTGTGACACTGTCTCCCTGTGCTGTGCTGTTCTGTGACACTGTCTCCCTGTGCTGTGCTGTTCTGTGACACTGTCTCCCTGTGCTGTGCTGTTCTGTGACACTGTCTCCCTGTGCTGTGCTGTTCTGTGACACTGTCTCCCTGTGCTGTGCTGTTCTGTGACACTGTCTCCCTGTGCTGTGCTGTTCTGTGACACTGTCTCCCTGTGCTGTACTGTTCTGTTTTGTTTTTGTTTGTTTGTTTTTAAGGACTTTCCCCTGCTCACTGCTGAGGGGGTCATAAAACTCTGCTCACTGTGCACCCGGGTTGCCAGCCCCATGCTTGGTACTGTGAGACTCGGTGCTTAAAGCAAAGCCTAAAGCCAGCCACCGCCTGGCACATTATCCTCTAGCATGGGTGTTATCCTCTAGCAAGGGTCATGGCTGCAGCAGGTAGGGAGGAGGAGTGAAAACCAAAGCCTAAGAGGAAAGGGTGACGGTTGTGAAAGGGGGGAGGAGAACCACACCCAGAACCAATGTGGAAACCAGGCCGGCCTCAGACTCACAGCAACCTGCCTGGCTTGGCCTCATGAGCGCTGGGATTAAAGGTTTACACCACCACTGCCTTGCTTCTTTTTTTTTCTCCTCCCCAAGAAGCAGATGTTTAAGTCACAAAGACAAAAAGCATTTATTAGAGGCGTGTGCCACCACTGCCCGGCAAGAAACAGAAATTTAAGGCCATTCTTCACTACACAGTGATTTGAAGGCTAACCTGGACTACACAAGACCCTGTCTCAAAAATAAAATAAACTCACTGGGTAGTGGTAGCACACAATCCCAGCACTCGGGAGGCAGAAGCAGGCAATTGGACTCTGTGGGTTCAAGGCCAGCCTGGTCTTTAAACAGAGTTCCAGGACAGTCTCCAAACCTACACAGAAACCCTGTCTCAACAAACCAAAATAAATAAATAAACAAACAAACTCAGGGTAGTTCCTGAGAGAGAAAAGAACCAAAGCATCCCTCAAGCTTCCCCTGGAGTCCCAGTATCTTTTTGTTTTTAATTTATTTAAATTAGAAACAAGCTTGCTTCACATGTCAATCCCAGCTCCCTATCCCTCTCTTCCTCCCCCGTCCCCTCAGACCCCCCAGCCCCCCACCCAACCCCCACTCTGGTCCCCAGGGAGGGTGGACCCTCCATGGGGAATCTCCAGAGTCTGCCATTTTGTTCAGGGCAGGGCCTAGACCCTTCCCCAAGAGTCCAGGCTGAGAGAGTATCCCTCATTGTGGGATGGGCACCCAAAGTCCATTTGTATGCCAGGGATAAATACTAATCTACTACCCAAAGCCCCATAGATTGCCTAGACCTCCTCACTGACACCCACATTCACAGGGTCTGGATCAGTCCCATGCTGGCCTCCCAGCTATCAGTCTGGGGTCCAAGAGCTCCCCCTTGTTCAGGTCAGCTGTTTCTGTGGGTTTCACCAGCCCAGTCTTGACCCCTTTGCTCATCACTCTTCCCTCTCTGTCACTGGGTTCCAGGAGTTCAGTTCAGTGTTTAGCTGTAAGTATTTGCCTCTGCTTCCATCAGTCACTGGATGAAGGTTCTAGGATGGCATATAAGGTAGTTGTCAAACTCATTATCAGGGAGGGGCATTTAAGGTAGTCTCGCCACTATTGGTTAGATTGCCAGTTGGTGTCATCCTTGTAGATCTCTGAAAATCTCACTAGTGCCAGAACTCTCCTCAAACCTATAATGACTCTGTCTATTATGGTATCTCTTATCCTGCTCTCCTCTATTCTTCCCCCCCGACTCAACCTTCCTGCTCCCCCATGTCCTCCTCTCCCCTCCTCTTCTCCCCCTCTCTTTTTCCAGCTCCCTCTCTCCTCCCCTCCCCCCATGCTCCCAATCTGCTCAGGAGATCTTGTCTCATTCCCTTCTCTGGGGTACCATGCATATCTCTCTTAGGATCCTTCCTGTTTCCCAAAGTCTCTGGCAGTGGGATTGAAGGCTGGCACTCCCCTAGTCCATGTCTAAAATCCATATATGATTGAGTCCATACCATGTTTGTCTTTTTGTGACTGGGTTACCTCACTCTGATGGTTTCTACTAGTATCATCCATTTGCCTGCAAATTTCAAGATTCCATTGTCGTCCCCCCCCCCCCATGGAGTAAATAGTACTCCATTGTGTGAATGTACCACATTTTCTGTATCCACTCTTCAGTTGGAGGGCATCTAGGTTGCATCCAGTTTCTGGCTATTACAAATAATGCTGCTATGAATATAGTAGAACAGACAGCCTTGTTGTATGAATGTGCATCTTTTGGGTATATACCTAGAGTAGGAGTCCCAGTATCTTAATTGTATGGTTCTTTAAGTTTCCTTAATTAAATTGTTTGCTTGGGTCCTGCTCCTTTCACCCTCCCTCATCACTTTGCATCCATTCCCTGCAACACCCTTCGAAGGGGTAACTGACAAGCTGTTTGTGTGTAGACTCAACTCCTCAACAATATGCTGCCCAGACAGACTGCCCTGCCCAGGGCCACTACCCTCCTTTGTGAGGAGGCCAACTGGTAATGGGCAGTTGAATGTCTTCTGAACAAACAAAAGGTCTGCTCAAGTGTGCAGCTATTTGGGGCAGTGGCCACTCCCTCTGCTGGTGGTTACGGCCTGCCCTACCCAGAGCCAGCTGCTGAGTCCCCGGGAAAGAATGGAGCAGGCATGTGGCCTGGACAAAGGCTGCTGGCCCCAGGGCCCTCCCCAGCCACTGCAGTGAAGCACCCTCAGCATATGGGTCCCCAGGGCCCTCCCCTCAGTTAACAATCATGACTTCCCTCTTCAGGACACAACAATATTCTGGGACCTTAAATGGGCCATGAAACTACATTAAATTCCCAAGGCAGCCTGAACCAAGAAGCTAATTGGCTTGGCTCCGGGTTTTCCCCTTCCAGGAGACAGATTGGCTCGTTTTTTCAAATGACTAATTATTTATTTGAAGCCATGAATTGAAAGAGATGGGAAAGACCTGTCACCTGCTGCTCAGTAAATGCTAAAGCTTTGTGATTTGTTTTAGTCACAACAAGGAGCTGAAGGGTCTTTGAGTGGGCAAGAGGCCAGGCGGGGCTCCTGTGCAGACAGAGACTGCATTGTATTATTTCTTTCCTCTGTAAAATGTAGTGGGAGCTATAAATAAGGAATGCCATGATCCAAGGGTGTGGGAGACAAGGACCATACTATCTTATGGTCTCAACTAATTGATGAAATCTCTGAAGTTTATATAAAATTTCAAGTTCGTACAGAATGTGGACAGAATTTTAAAATGAAAATCTTCATCAAATGCTAACCTCATGTCCATAACTATACCACACCTTTGACACTACCACATCACCAATACATCCTATGTTATCTTGTAGATGGATGACACAACTTTATTGCATTGTATTTTGGCCTATTAAAGGCTTTTACCTGTTACTTAGTATGACATGACATTACAGTGACCCATATTTCTCCAACATCTTATTTTGTAAAATATTCAAATATGTAGGGAGGTTGATAAAATTTATAGTGATTCTCCATAGAGACACCCCAGCCCTAGCCCATAGGCAGCTCTATTCTTTTTTCTTTATCATATTCCAAATCCTTTTTACTATTGTATTTGAATACATTGGAAACTTCAATAAAAGAAATGATCCAAATTTTTCTTGACTCCTATAAAATATTACTTTGTTTCTTTAAATCACCAAATTGCTAGTATGTCTATCCATATCTAGAAGGCTGAGGATTACTTCAGAACCAAAACTGTTGTTTTAAGTCCATCTGTGCAAGGTGTGATTTTCTGCAAACATCAGCGATGGCTGAGGTACCCTGTGCTAGAGAGCCTTTGGAACCAAAAACAGGGTCCTAAATAACACAGGTGCTTTGAGGGGAGGGGAGAGAGAGAGAGAGAGAGAGAGAGAGAGAGAGAGAGAGAGATCACCAAACAGTACTTGAAGTTAATGGGGAGTTGATTTGAAGTTTGGGGAGTGGACGGGTATTTACTGTTCACAAAGTGTTTCCTCACAAGCTACTGATTCCAAAAGGAAGTTTAGAAACTTAACAGTGGGGGCAACCTCACAAAACTAAAGAGGAGACACACCTCCTGCCTGCTAACCAGAAGTACAGAAAGGTACACTTCCTTGTAACGGTATTCTTGACAAAAGGGTAAAATCTGAATTTAGCCCTCTGTGATTGCTAGTTGAACCCAAACTGAGAGACATTTTAAAAAACTAACTCTTACAAATTGTTGGGAGCTATGGTATAACTTTGATACAGCAACAGAAAAGGCCTGCCCATCAAGGAAAAACTAGTTCTTCCTGGTCAAGAAGATGAAATCTCTGGCCTGGGTGAAGACCTAATGTAGCAGGCTTTTTCTTTTATGCCACCAACCAGCTTCCAATCATGACACAGAGACTTATTATTAGTTTTGAATGTTCTGCATAGCTTAGGCATATTTCTGGCTAGCTCTTTTAAATTAGCCTGTTTTTCATATGTATCTTTTGCCTCTGGATTTTCTTACTTTCACTGCTTCTCTATGTCTGCCTGGCTTCTTCTTCTTCTTCTTCTTTTTTTTTTTTTTTTTTTTTTTTTTTTTTTGGTTTTTTGAGACAGGGTTTCTCTGTGGTTTTGGAAGCTGTCCTGGAACTCACTTTGTAGACCAGGCTGGCCTCGAACTCACAGAGATCCGCCTGCCTCTGCCTCCCGAGTGCTGGGATTAAAGGCATGCGCCACCAACGCCCGGCCTGCCTGGCTTCTTGCTTCAGGAGTCTCTCTCTCTCTCCTCCTCCTCCTCCTCCTCTTCTTCTTCCTCCTCTTCCTCCTCTTCTATCTCTCATTCCTCCTTGTTCTTCTTAAGACTAGATCTCTCCTCCTATTTATTTTCTCTGCCTAGCAGCCCCACCTATCCTTTCTCTGCCTAACCATTAACCATTCAGTTCTTTATTAGACCAATCAGGTGCCTTAGGCAGGCAAGGTGAAACAGATGCACCATGTCTTTACATCGTTAAACACACATCCTCACATCATTAGACAAATGAGGCATAAACAAAAGCAACACCTTTACAAGGTTAAATTAATACTCTGTAGCATAAACAAATACAACACATCTTTGCTTAGTTAAAACAATATTCTACAACAACCTAACACCCAAGCTACCCAAAACATACCAAAGTTACTCATACAGCCAGGGAACTATCCCTTAGGGAGGTGAGACCACCCCCAGGAAGTCCAGCTCACCTATCCCACGCTAAAGAGATAGGAGGGATAATTATCCCTCTAATGAGATAATATGCTTTTCCCTCCCAGATTGCCACTCCCTAGCCCAGTCCCTAGAGCTCCCACAAGGCGTGGCTGGGTCTGTCAGACTTTCTGAGTCCAGATGGAACTAGTTCACTTTTCTTGTTTTTTTTTTTTTATCATCTCCTTCTTTCTGATGCTGGCCAATACCTAAATATACTTTTTCTTGTGCTGTGGGCTTTTTTATTCTTTCCCTAAAACTCCCCCTCCTTACCATGCGGCTGCTCATCCACCAAGTGTCTGGCCTCCCAGCCTGCTTAACTCAAACAACATGGTGTTTTTCCCTTCTCTCTGCCAGTCCCCTCCTCTGGGCAACTGCTGAGATATGTAGCATTCCTTCCCTGTTGGTTTTGTTTTGTTTTTACTCTAACACAATTGTTCTTCTTTTTAAAAACTTTGGTTTTGTTTGACTTTCCAACTTTTTTGCCTTTTGATTATTTAATTGATGGAGAAGATGAACTCATTTTGTTAATCCCACTGATTGAGAATAAGACCACTGACACAATTCAAAACCAAATTTGAAGCAAGCTTTAATTAAATACTAATTAAGTATTTCCTGTCAAGTCCAATCAGGGGCAAGCACACATCCTGACTTATTTCCTGCCTGTGATCCTCCTGCCCACATGTGATCAAGCACATCCCATACAGATAGGTCAAACAAACTTGTTTAGGGGAGTGAAAACATGTGACTTACTATCTCCCATAAACAATAGCCTCCAGCATTTCAGGAACTATCTGTCCTGATTTCTAAGGCATAGTAATTAAAACATTATTGTCACAACAGAGTGACAGCACACAGGCAGGCATGGTGCTGGAAAAGTTGAAAATTTTACACCTGGACCCACAGGCAGCAGAAAGAGAGAGAGCCACTGAACCTGGCTGAGCTTCTAAAACCACAAATCCCATCCTCAGTGACACACTTCCTCCAACAAAGCCACACTGCCTAATCCCTCTCAAGTAGTCCTACTCCCTAATGATCAGGCATTCAAATATATGAGCCTATGGGGACCATTCCTATCCAAACCACCAGAGATACCATAGAGAAGTTGATAAAACCTGAGAAGTGCGAGTCTCGTGTTGGTTTTGTGTGAGTGTTAAGTTTCTGTTTGTTTGTTTGTTTGTTTGTTTTTCTTTTTAGGGACAGGGTCTGATTATGTGGCCCAGGCTGGGCTTGAACTCCTCTGGTCTAGCTAGCATTACTGTAAGAGAGTATTACCATACCTGGATACTTTTGTGATCTTAATAAGCTATTACAACTGTGTAAGAGAGAGTCTTAGACAGAGATTCACAAGACTAATTACAGCTATTAAACTCCTAAGCAATTATAGCCTGCCCGCACAGTCTATTATTACGTGCACTTTTGTTACCTAATGATTCTCTGGAAGGATGTTACTTCCCCAAGGGTGTTCTGTGTTTGTAGCAGAAGGCTTAATGTATTGGCAAACACATTTGTTTTCACAGCAGACTTTGGGTCAAAAATGGGAATAACAGAGATAAGAGAGTCGGCACTGGCCATTCTAGAATGTATCCACACTAGTAGGTGAAGCTAAGAGATTTCTCGTGAGTAAGAGCGAAAAGGGAGCTGGAAATCTAAATTAGGTAAAAGAAGATGAAAATGACCCAGTCTCTAAGGAAATAAACAGCTTTTGGGGTCGAAATTGTGGATACTTGAGACAGCATGACCAGGAACGGCTCAAGGACAGTCAAATGCCTCCTATGTCACAGAAGGCTGGTGGTGACACAGGCGAGAACTTGTGTGAAAACCATTGAGCCACTTAAGATTTGTTGCTTTACCACATGGGAAGCCTAGCTCAGTTTAAAAGAGCTTTCAAATTATAAGGGATTTTCTCCAGGGTATGCTAATAAGTGAAAAAGGTGTTTGGAGAATGTGTATAGAATGCAGGCTTTGACGGGGGGGGGGCAGGGATCGCAGCTCCAAAAAGAAAGTAGACCAACTATCTTTGCCTGTGTCTGTAACCTCACTGGAAGACAATGGGAGAAGTAGCTAAGACAGAGCACCAGTCAAAGGTGCTGTGTGGAGAGTGCACAGAGGATGGGGCTAATTCATTTCTTAAAGCAAGGAGAAATGTAAATATGGGTAAAGTGATAGCACCTCCATCAGTACTTTGAAAATACGGGGTTAAATCATCAGATACTAACAGCTTAAAGGCATAAGGCTGATGAAAATCACCTGACCTGGGGAGAATATTGGGGAATCTGACCAGGGAACTACTTGATCATCTCATTCTCTCCCTCTCCTTTCCCTTTCCCTCTGTCTTTCTGAGGTTTTTTCCAATGCAGAGTTTCTCTGTGTAGCAGCCCTGCCATTCACTTTACAGACCAGGCTGGCCTCAAGCTCACAGACATCCGCCTGCCCCTGCCTCCTGAGTGCTGGGATTAAAGGTGTGCACCACCATGCCTGGCTGTTTTCTTTCTTTTTCTTAATGGCAATTTAAAAACATATTTATGTATAGAAAACTTAGCAGCATATGTTTTCTCCATAGAATAAATACTTATGAATCCCCAAGTCAGCACCCATAACTCATTTTATAATTGATTTTTAACTCAGCTTTTAAAATTTAATTTAAATTTCCCATTCATTTGTTTATGTGTATATATGCACACATACACATGTATGTATTTGTGACTTGGTACAACAAACTCTATCCTTTTTGTGGTCTTCTACTGCCATCTAATGTTTGCTAAGGAAATTATCTCAATCAAGCCTGGTGGCACAGAAATAGGAGGCTAAAGTAAGTTCAGACAGTCCAGGCTACTATATAACAAGTTCCAGACAAGTGTAAGCAATGTAACAAAAAGAAAAGAAAAAGAAACAAGGAGGAAAAATGAAAGTGAACAAGCCATGCATACAGAAAACACCTCTGAAGAACAAATTTAAACTGTTAGCAGTAAAGACCTCCAGAAAGAGGGCTGGATGTCTGGGAACACTATGGTATAGTAATTGTGTGTCTTTCAATGTTGAGCCATACTGGGTGTTGCTAATCAGAAAGGAGTGATAGAATTTTAAATATAAGTCTCTGATTATTAGATTTTATGGGTAGGTTGGCAAAAAGGGAATTTTTTTTCTTCATTCATTGATCCAAGGACAAAAGCAAAAACATGGGGCTGGAGCGATGACTCAGGTTAAGAACACCAGCTGCTTTTCTATTAGACCCGGGTTCTGTTCCCAACACTCCCACATGGCAACTGATAGCAGTCTGTAACTCCAGTTCCAGAAGACCCAACGCCCTTTTCTGGTCTCCAAGGACACTGTAAACATGGTATAGAGGTGTATCTTTAATCCCAGTACTCCAGAGGCAGAGGCAGGTAGAGCTCAGTGAGTTTGAGGTCAGCCTGGTTTAAAAAGTAGTTCCAGGACAGCCAGAGCTACATAGTGAGATCCTGTCTCAAAAGTACCAAGCTGAAAATACCTTTTTAAAAAGCAACTTAGAGAAGAATGTACTATTGTTATTTTGTTAAGTGGTCATGCTGCCACGTTGCCTTATGCTTATGCCCTTAGAATTTAGCTGATCTCAACCTTGGTCAGTTAAGCTTCTTTTTGTAGTGGACAGTAGTAGAAGAAATGTACTGAATGTTCAGCCCTACATGGGACATCTGTTAACCCCAGCACCACCTAGACTCGGGGAACATAACAGAAGAGGAGGTGAAAAGAAGGTAAGAGCAGAGGATGGGGAAGTTGTGAAATGCTGTCGACTGGGTATGACATGGCTATCACAATCATGAGCTCACAGAAGCCCTGGTTACCTACACAAGACCTATTCAAGAGCAAGTCAGCAAGAATTCTGACATAGGTAGAGCAGATGACCACCAGGCTCCACCCATATTGAGTAGTTATTGACAGTGACTAGTTGCTGGGGGAGAGAGAATCCCTCTGTTTTTGTGGCCACCAGCATGGGGAGAGTTGGAGGAGGGTAAAGAGAGGCAGATATGATCATAGTTCATTGTATACACGTATGATATTTTCCAAAAATTTTACAACAACAAAATGGCAAAACAAAAATTATCTAAAACTCTTTAGTACACGATTCTTAATAGCATATGGACCAGAGAAACATAATAATTACCTATTGATATTTATTTTTATTAAGTGTGTGTGTGCATGTGTGTATGTGTGTGTCCACAGCATGCAAGTGCCCGTGGAAGCCTATGAGGGCACCAGATCCCCCGGGGCTGGAGTTAAAAGCAGTTGTGAGTCACCACATGGGGACTGGGAAGCTAACCGCAGTTCTCCAGAAGGGCAGCAAGAACTCATAATTGCTGAACCATCTTCACAGCCCTGCATAGTAATTATCACTATGGAAATGGAGGAGTGTTTAAAAGTGACGATAAAAAAGTGCTATGTGTTAAAATCTGTGGGATATGATGGAATTATAATAGTACTTAAAAAAACAGAGAGCTTTGGGAGCCCAGCAGTTAAGGGCACTTTCTGTTCTTACAGACGACCGAGGCTTAGTTCCCAGCACCCACCTCAGATGGCACCAGGGAATCTGATACTCTCTCCTGGTCTCCTCGGGCACCTACATGCATGTGGTACACATAACCTTATGCAGATACACACACATAATAAATGAATAAATAAATGAGAAAATATAATGCATTTATTAGAAGGCAGGCTGAAAATTAATGGGGAAATATTTAGCTTAAATTAGAAAAACAAAAAATGCACAAAAAGAAAGTACAAAAAATTAAATTCATACTATAAAATGAAACATCATGAGAAAGCTCAACAGTGTTATAGCTTAGTTTTTGCTAAAAGGAAAACTACAAAATGTCCAAGTCTCTGGAACTGTAGAGCGCCCACAAGTGAGAGAGGGAGAGAGAGAGAGTGAGAGAGAGAGAGAGACAGAGAGAGACAGAGAGAGACAGAGAGAGAGAGACAGAGAGAGAGAGAACAAATAAATATCCTGAGGAAAATGGAAATTGTAAGTAGAAGGAACTCTGTACATAATGTTATTTCAAGAAAGAAACAGTGAAGTGGGAAAATTGCTATAAAGATAACAAAATATCCTGGAAAAGGAATAGAAAATTTGGCCTTAGAAATGGGTCAGAAATTTCAAATATCTCATGTAAAAATATGCATAATCTATCAAGTATTCAAGGCATAAAGAATTCAAACCTTGAATTTCAAAACAATAGTCTTGGCTAATCAAATCCAGTAATGCATTTTTAAATGCTTTTTATTGGGAATGTAAAAAGGACTCAATGTTAGAACATAATTAATTAGAACATAATTTGAATGTAACCACATTAATAATAAAAATAAATTAACAGGGGTTGTGGTGCTGGAGAGATGACTTCCAGGTTAAGACCATGTACTACTCTTCCAGAGAACCCTGGTTCGTTCTCAGCATCCACATGACAACTTACAATTGTCTACAACTACAATAATAGGGCCTCCAGCACCCTCATCTGGTCTCTGTGGGCATGAAGCATACACACATTGTGCTTATATATACACACAGGCAAATACTCATACACATAAAATAAAAACAAATAAATCTGGTTCGTGCCTTTAATCCCAGCACTCTAGAGAAAGAGGTAGGCAGATATCTGTGAGTTTAAGACTACAAGGCCAGTTCCAGGCCAGCCAAGACTACATAGTAAGACCCTGTCTCAAAACAAAAACAAACGAAATAGAACAAGAATACATGATTTTTCAAATGAACACTCTTCAACTAAAAAAGAAAGGGGTTTTTCTTACTCTTACAATGAGTAACATCACACTTACAGGTACAATGTTAACGCCTTCCTTGGGAGGGGACAACAGTGAATCAACAGGACAATTCCACCAGCCTCTGCTCACCAAGATACTTAATAAAGCACTCAGGTCATTACAACCTGCTTCACAGCTGTACTTCTTGTCTCAGCCAGATTGTTGCTACACTGAAGGTGATCTCTGTGGGACCATGTCTCAGGAAGCCCACGGAAACCTCAGAATGATGAGAGAGGAGCGTGAGAAGATTAAACAACCAGCGCCCCAAGAGTAAAGCCCTGTTTCTTCCACATACAGTACTAGGTTTTGTAAAATGCAAGGCTCACCATGAACAAAGAAGACCTGAGTTTGGGGAGGAGTTAGGGAGAATATATATGGTTGGAAAGGCAATAATTTGAGGAAGAAATCACAGAGGTGTGTTAAAGTTAAAACCCTTCTTTTTATTAGACAGAAGAGAGGAGATGATTGGGGATGTCCTTCTGTATGTATGTTTCTCTTACTGGTTGATGAATAAAACACTGATTGGCCAATAGAGGCAGGAAGATAGGTGGAGCTAGGAGACAAGGAGAATGTTGGGGAGAGAAGCAGAGGGAGGCTGGGAGGAGATGCCATGTAGCAGAGGTAGGAGTAACAGGTTCTGATCCTTCTCCAATAAGATAAAACCATGGGGAAATACTTAGATTAACAGAAATGGGTTAATAATTAAGACAGAGATAGCCAATAAAAAGCCCTAGCCATTGGCCAACAGTTTTATAATTAATATAGTGTCTGTGTATTTATTTGGGGCAAAGCAGCTGTGGGACCAGGAAGGACAGAAACCTCCACCTTTAGAGGTGGGCTAGGGAGAGGGCTCAGTGGCCAGAGGCACATGCCGCCAAGTCAAATGCCCTAAATGCACATGGTGGAAGCTAAGAACTGACTTCACAGAGTTATCTTCTGACTTCTGCATGTGCCATGGCACGTGTGTGTGCATGTCCATACAAATAAAAAGATGTACTAATTTTTAATGTAAGAAACAACAATCTATTCATAATAAGAATATATAATGATAAAGAATAAATGTGAGGAGCCCGGAAGTGGTGGCACACCCCTTTAATCTCAGCACTGGGGAGGCAGAGGCAGGTAGATCTCTGTGAGTTCGAGACCAGCTTGGTCTACAAGAGCTAGTTCCAGGACAGCCTCCAAAGCCACAGAGAAACCCTGTCTGGAAAAAACAAAAACAAAACAAAACAAAAAAAGAATAAATGTGAGGAACAATAACCACTTCATAATAAGAGCATTGAAACACAGTATAGTGAAATCAAAGTAGGTTATTTTATGATCTTGCAAACACCTGTGTCAGCCTAGAATTACAGGCGCGCTTATTGGGGGCAAAGAACAGTCTTTATAGACCCTAACACATGACCCATACTCCCTTTTTTGAACAACCAGGTGTGCAATCTCAGGTGCCATCTAGTTCTTATCTTACTCTCTAATAGCATACATTTGTCTTTTCTCAACAAAGGCACATGGGTTTATCTCTGTGTTTTACCTTCTGTTTATTTTAAAGTTCATCAGATGCATGACCTCAAAGGCAAGCTTGGTTATTAGTAATTTTCAACTCTAAACTGCTAGTTTGTGTGGTGGGAGCAGGCAGAGGTTTCTTAACAGAGTTTGGATGGAGGGCATTAGCAAGAGTCTAGCACCTTCTGGTAGCTGCACCTAAGCTATCTTAAGGCATCTTTGGAAATGAATCATCAAATTTTATTTCTAACAAAAAAGAAATCAGAAAGGCAACTAGATACTTTGTTTGGTATTACTATCAAATGGCCTATAATTGGTGAGTGACATCTATCAATCCCACTCACCCACTCAGTGACCTCAGAAAACACCAATAGAGGAATGTGAACGGAAGACGTGAAAGAAAGGAAAGTCATACTCTGTTACCACACATTCCATCGTTTACAGGCCAGAGACTAGTTGTCCTGCCTGGGAGGAAGCCAAGGTCTACACTCCCATCAAGCTGAAGGCTGCTCCCAGGATCATTTGCCCAGAACTTCCAGTCACTGGGCATTTCTCTGATCAATAGAAAACTCAAGCATTCCAGAATCATGGGCACTTGTAGCAGGATGAATCATGGGGAGAGCACTGAGAGCCTCTGACGGCAAGGATCTTGCAGAACCATTTTACCCTGTTTCTTTTGTTTGTCTGTCTTGTTCTTTTGCAGTACTAGGGATTGTACTCACAACATCCCTCATGCTAGGCAAGTGTCCATAACTGAGCTACACATTCAGCTCCGTCTTGACATTCATATTTAGAGATAGGCTCTCACGAAATTGTCCAGGCTGGCCCTGAACTTCCCATCCACCTGCTTCAGCCTCCTGAGTAGCTCGGATGGCAGGCAAGCGCCGGCAGGCCCTGCTCCTGCTCCACTTCACAGACTTATGACTGGTGTGACTATGCATGCAAACCCAGCAGACAGCATGCAAAACAGTGGCTCTCCCCACTCTTAGTCACTGAGTAAGCTAAGATAGGTTGCATACCCATTTACTTCCTCCAACACTTTCTCAGCCCACAAAGCAGGGCCAGTCATATCTGCTGCCAGGGCACACTTCTACCCTCCCGCCCTGCCCACATTTCTGCTATCTGCTCCATCATCTGCTCTAAACCTGGAGTGGATGCTACTCAGAATCTTCCTGCTCAGAAGAGAAAACTTCAAAGCACCCTGATGGATCCACTTATTCCTTCGACAGACATTGCTAACAATGTCTTAACTAGGGTTTTCCTGAATGCTGTCTATGATCTTATAAGAGGTTGACTGGTGCTCCCCCAGGAATGTGTGTAAGAAAGAAGGGAAGGAAGCCTGGGAAGAAGAAGAAGCCATAACTATGGGCAACCAAGGCTCGTGCCTGCTGTGGACTCCAAACTGCACCTCTGTGAAGGGTAGACTGAGGTGTTCAGAGATTAGCAATTAATAATTGTTAATAACCTTAAGAATTAGTTAAGAGCTTCTATGAAGCGTGCTTATTATGCACTGGTTACCACCTTGTCTTGGCCTAGTAACACACAACACGTTTACACTCAACGATCTACATAAACTGTATTTATACCCTGCAGATGGGCAGGCAGGGACAACAGCCTCCTAGACACATTGCTAGCCATCTCCCTCCTCCACTGAGGTCCAGGAAGGCTGCCTAGGATAGAAGATGTCTCAACAGTACTACCTCAGACTTCGAAGAGCAGACCACTCTAGGTTTTATTGTTTTATTAAGAAAACCCATAATGTTCTAGGCTAAAGCACTGAAGAAGATACTGTTTCAGTCAGAGCCTATCCCAAGCTGCCTCTTGTCTCCAGATGTTGCATTCCTAGGGGATTGACTTGTTTCAAGACAACAGAGAACTTGGTTGCAGTTGCTTCTGGGAAGTTAACCTTATCTCCTTCCATTTCCGGGCTGTCACAAGCTCTACAGAGGACAGCAAAGAGATGCAGCCATCATGGGCACTCTCTACTCCACTAGAATGATGACATCACAGCCAGGCTGGGTTTGTAGACTCCGTGTATTAAAATGATGATGAGCAAACAATACCACTTAGGGCAGATGACTCTTACTCTCATGAAACCTACATTTCTGTAGTGAGACGGAAATGAACCAATAAACAAGCAACAACCAACGATGGTCATGACTTAATACTATGAAGGAAACACACAAAGCATGGTAGAAAATAGCCAGGAGAGGTCACTGTAAGTGAAATGGTCTGAGAAGATGGCATTATGGTGCCTTAAAAATGAAAAAAATCTATAAAAGGAAACAGCTGATAGCATAGCTTTCCTGGCGTGAGTAAGAGCATATACAAACAGACAAATTCTAGAGTGTGAGAAAAATATGGTAAAAACGGAGGCGGTGGTAAAAGATGTGAAGGAGGCAGACAGAAGCAGGATCATTAAAGGTCCACGAACAAACTTCAAAATACTAGAAAATTAAGCCAAAAATAGCAGTTGTTCTATTGGATTAGCAAAGAATCAAAAGTTTGAAAAGATTCCACTAATTAAGCTGTGGAGAACCCATGCCTCATACATTTGAAGAGTGTAAATTAGTACAATGACTAAAGAGAAAATTCAGCCGTATCTGTGGAGTTATCGTTTATCATAGCCAATTCCACTTCTAAGACTCTCTCCCACAGCGTATCCATGGTGAGTAGCAAGACAGATGTTGGGATACTGTAGTGTTGTTTACAACAAATCACGGGGGGGGGGCACAACTTTTAATAGCCACCAAATAAGAGGCCCTAGACTACTATTGTAATCAAATCTCAGGGATCTGATTAGCAAAACAAGGCAAGGTCCAAACAGCTGCTCGCATGGCCATTTGCAATGGTTTCATGGGACTACTGGCGATTGCCAACCCTGCTTCCTGCTTTCACACAGTGTCCCTGCACTCTCAGTCCCAAGTGCCTTGACTTGACCATTAGAAATCTTTGCACACGCACTCCGGAGGCAAAGGCAAGCATATCTCTTTGAGTTCAAGGCCAACCCGGTCTACAGAGCGAGTTCCAGGACAGGTTTCAAAGCTACAGAGAAACCCTGTCTGAAAAGGAAGGAAGGAAGGAAGGAAGGAAGGAAGGAAGGAAGGAAGGAAGGAAGGAAGGAAGGAAGGAAGGAAATCCTTATTTCTAGGCTTTCCCAGCCGACACAGGGAAGTCCATTAGGACCACAATCAACGTCCCTGTACCCCAATATAAAGATGCCATCATGCGGGCAGGCGGACGAGGAGCCCTGGTCTGATGGAAAAAGGACAACCAACTTGGGGGACTTTCAGACAGATGAACTAAGGGCATGTATTCGGAGTCTCACTGCAGTTAGGAGCTGGCAACCTGTGGCTTGTAGGAAAACATAAAAAACTACGGCCAAGATAAAGGAGATTTGATGCCACTGTATTCTCTATCATGAATGCATATCGTATCACGTATTCCTTTGAAGGAAGCAACTCGAACGTGGGAAGGACAAGGTGATGGATGAGACTGAAGTAACTCGTACACCAGTCAAGACAAGGTTCCGCTTCACCATGCCTCGAGGATTTAGCAGAAGGATCCAAGAAGCAATCAGGTTCCGGAGTCCTCTACCAGCAGAAGAAAAACGGCTCGGAAGAGCACCTGGCTATTGCGCCTGCGTACTGCAAGCACCACAGCGCACGCGCATTGATGCCGTCCAGCCCACCTAGTGACGCAAAGTGCACGTGGGCGGGGACAGCTTCTCGGGATCTGCTAGGTCGGGTTCCACGCGTAAAGGCTGTGTTGACGCGGAGCGGGACTGGAGAGCCGAGCCCTTGGTGGGTAGTCGCTCCCGGTCTCCGGGTACACCACCGCCTCCACCGAGGGGCTGAGGGCGCCGTGCAGGGTAAGGGGGGCCTGCGGGGTGTGCTTGGCCGGGATGACTGAGTGCGGGGGTGGGTGTCTCCCAATGCACGAGTGACAGGGTTCCCCGTGTTGCGGGTTCAAGTGCCTTGGCACCTCCCTGCGCCAGGCGGCAGCTCCTGGGGGAGACCTCAGGGTCACTTGCGCTCCCCGCCCTTTCCCCTTGGTGCCTTACCGTTCCGCTGCGCGGTCCCCGCACGTGTGTATTACACGGTGGTACTCGCGCAGTGTTGCGAGCTACACTGTAGGCCAAGCAGCAGGGGTCTCTGCCCGAGTGCAACCCACTGCCCTGCGCCATCCATCCATTCATTTGGCCGGTATGTGCTGACCCGCCCCTAGCGGAGCTAGGCCTAGGCCCCACCCCTCCTACACTGCACAGTCCAACTAGGAGGCTCAGGAAACTGGGGAAGTACTGTGTTCTGACAGTACAGAGGTGGGACTGATGGTGACCTGGAAAAGCCTGTCAGGGGTCGCGGTGGTTCTGCCTAAGTTGATGTGTGGCCACAGGTGCTTCAGGCTAAAGGAGGGAGAAGTCCTGATGTGGACGCCCAGAACGTAGAAGGATGGAGAATCCGAGGGAACAGGTTTTTATTTTAAGAGCAGCAGGAAGTAATTGGGTGTTTTTGAGCTACACTGCTGAGTAGGTTACAGCAGACACAGCCCTTCACACACTGAATCTGTCCAAAGGAATCAGTTGCCTGAAAATACCTGGGCCTTTTATATCTCTGCAGGCCCTTGTACCCCACGGTCATGTGTGGTGAGCCATGCATCCTACATCACAGGGCGTATAGCAAAGTCTTCATAGCCACAGTAGGAACATCTCAGACACCCTCGAAGGAGATATCCCGGGGAGAGATAGATGAATGTGATTACAGGGACTCTTGTGGGGCACTGCAGAGCCTTGGAGGGGCCTGAATAGCATTGAGGGGAGGTTTCCCTATTCCTGTTACCAGCCAATTAACAATGTAGCCCTTGAAAAATGCAGCAAGCATAATGGTAAGTCTAAAAATTGAGGGAGTTTTTGTCCCTATCCTTCTGCCCCAGGGAGGAGTGTAGGCTAATATGGTGTGTATCTGAGCCCCTCCTGGAGGCTCATAGACAAAACGTGAGAGGCATGGCAGCCTGCAAAAACATCAGGAGTCCTCTTCACAGGGCCATTCGTGTAGAGGGTTTATTCTTTTCTCCAAGAAAAGATTTTCTACAACTACCAGAAGAATAAGTGGTGCTTTGTTAGTGGCCTTTATTTTGGGACACATATTCAGTGTGTGCAGCAGTCATTTGCAGGCTTGGTTCCTCTACTTTAATGCAAACCAGGAAAAATCTGGCTGCTGCCACTTCAAATCAGCTGGAGCATAGTTCTGAGATCCTGTGTCCCCTTCCCCCCTCCTAACTCCACACCTACTACCTTCTCTGACTCCAGTTTCTACCTGACAGGAAGTGAACCTCTCCAAGCCTCCCCTGTTTGCCTCTGCATGCCACTTCCTGTTCTCCTGCTCATTCCCCACCTGGCTTTACTTCTTCCTGCTGCTTGCTTTTTGTTCGTTTGCTTTTTGTTTTGTTTTGTTTTAAAATCTCTGTTCTGTAACTAAGGTTGAGTTGTTTTCCTCAGCAAGCCTTTGGAGAGTCTGATCAGTATGCCACCACTGGGTGTTAGACACGGCTGTAGAAAAGTGATTGATCCTTCCTGCAAGTGCCTTAGCTATGAACAAACACTTCAACAACAGAATGAAGTTGATGTGTTCGGAGTTGGGCCTCTGAGGCACGGAGGTGCCTGTGGACAGACTGGTCTGTCTGTGCCCCTTGGGTATGGTGTTCAGTTTGGATTGTTAATATCCTGTGTAAATGCCATGATTGTAGGTCTGTGATAAGTATTGTCCGGCTGTCTAAAGTAGATTCTTGTATTTACAGGTTGGGTGTAGGGCACTTGGCACATGGTGAAGACATTCAAGCCAGGGAAGGCAGTAGAATTTGGACAGTGAACAAAATTGGCCCAGTTGATGGCTGAGCATTCTGGGAATGGGTAATAGTATGCATAAAGGGCCTGAGACGGGGAACTGACTTTTCAAGGCAAACGGAGGCAGTGTGTTCTTGGGGTGCATGGGCAAAGAGTAAAAGATATGGAATAGGTTGCAAGGGCCAGGCCTCAGCAGGTGGTGAGATGTGATCTTGAGAGTAGCTCTCAAGTGCAGTGGGATCAAGTGAGACCCAAAGTAAGGCAGGATCTGGGGACTGGCGCGGGCGTTGTGATCCTTAGCACCTGCCCAGAGAACCTTTCTGAGCCCCATACGGTGCAGGAACTGGGGAAGGTGATGTGTCTTGTTTTCTTGCCCCAGTTTGGGCCTCCTCTCTGGGCCTGGGGCACAGAGGCAGTGTTGTGTGACCTGAGCTGTTTGCCTGAGAGTATTTGGGTGTGACCAGGGGTGGAACCAAGGGAACCCTGCCCTGATTCACTTAGACCGCTTAGGCTGTGCACACAGGCCCTGCCTAGGACTGCTGTTACTCTCCCCAGGCAGGGCAGCCACAGGGTCCTTCTGCCCATCGTTGTGCCCAGTTTCTAGGTGATGGATTTCCACAGCGGGCAGGAGTGAGGAGTGGCAAGACCAACAGACATCCCTTGAGATGCGGGCCCCTCTCTTCTCATCCTTTAAAGACTAGGAGCTACTAAAAAACAAAACTGAACATCCAGAGACGATAGTACACACCCAGACTCCCATCACTGGAGAGTCTGAGGCAGGAGGATTGAGATTTGAGGCCAGCATGGACTATATATCAGGAACCTGTCTCAAAAACCCTTTCAAAAAAATTAAAAATTAAATTTTAAAAATGGGTGAATGGTTTTGTTTGGAGTATATTGGACCAAAACTGATGGCATCAATTCCATTTATTTTTATAGAATGTTATAGGCCTTGAAAGTACCAGACATCATTTATCCCTCAACAGGAATGTTTTTTTTTTATAAATGAAAAGCAGCATCCATTAAACATTCAGAAAAATAAGTTCACTGTCTCACACCTGTCTCAGGTTCACTGGAGTTGTTCGAGTGGCCAGTTTTTATGCCCCTGGGAAAGTAAATCACTGACAGTACAATCTATGAATGGGACTGTGAGTAAAGATGGCAAGACAGGGCGGGGCATGTGGATCTGTTGCCTGGAGTGATCTGTAGACACTGGGCTCTTTGATATAAGCAGCAGCGTGTCCCACTGTGGTTTGTTGGGAAGTTATCTGGTGTCCAGAACCCTCAGTTCTGGACTATCCCTTCCAGAATCATCAAGAAAATCAAATGACTCCTGTGAGTCCTGGAGGAAGGGTTGCAGACCAGTTTTGAATTGCATACTTTGTACCCAGACCTGGAAACTTCTGACATAGGCCATAGGCTACACCCAATATGATTTACCTAATTCTCTTCCCTACAGCCAGCAGCAGCCACATAGTCCCCAGCAGACTGAGAAATGAGGAAAATACCAAACCATGGAACCCTGCGGATGACAAAGGTGGCATACCCCCTCGGGCTGTGTGTGGGCCTGTTCATCTATGTTGCCTATATCAAGTGGCACCGGGCCTCTGCTGCCCAGGCCTTCTTCACCATTGCTGGAGCTGCCTCAGGGGCACGGTGGACCCAGCAGGCCTTCAGCTCCTCAGACTCAGCTACGCATAGTCACGAGGTCTTCTATGGGATCATGTTTGACGCTGGGAGCACCGGCACCCGAATCCACGTCTTCCAGTTTGCCCGGCCACCTGGAGGTATCTGTCTGACCATGAGTCATTAGGGGGCTCAGACACAGTGTCTGCCTTCTCCCCTCTCAGGGCAAGGCTGTTAACTTCACAAGACTGTGGGCTTGAGCCCCTGCCCTAAACTAACCCGGAAGTCTGTTAACATGAAGTTATTAAGGCAGAATTCAGTGGTAGAGCACATGTGAGGCCCTGGGTGTGAGCACCAGACCACTTGGGGCGGGGGGAGTATAGTTACTAAGACATACTTACTCAGTGGACACGAAGCCCATGCACCTATAGTCCCCAGGAGCTCAAACCTGTCCTTACACTTTGAGACTACCAGTGACTAGCATTGATGGGCAGCTAAGGCCCTACAGGGCATTTAGTGGCCTGTGCCCTCCCTGTGTCCACAGTAGGCCTTGTGACTGAGTCTGTGATTTGGGCCATGTCATGTTGATGCTGGGAGATCTCAAGTCAGGAAACAACTGCAGACTCAGGCTCATGGGAGCCAGAAGCCCAGGCAAGTTAGAACAGTAGGAGAAACCTGGGACTGAGGCTTGCAGGAACTGCTGCTGTGGGCCCAAAGAGCCTAGCATGGCACTCAGGAGGGGTCTGCACCTCAGGCCCTACCAGCTCTGCTTCCTGGGAATGGGGACTTCAGACAGAAGGTGGGGACCCCTTGGCTGCCTGGCTCTTTGCTCAGCTCTCACATCTGTTGCCCTAAAATCTGCCCTCTGTGCATCTGACTCGGTCAGCCGGCTTTTTAGCCCTCGGCTTTGCCCAGCTCCATATCTAAATCCCTAGTGAGCAGACACTATCCTGGTATTAATTGCCTGTGAGCATGAGACCCTGACACCTCTTTTCAAAACTACAGTAGTCTGGTTTACTTGCTTCTGATTTAGTTATTATTTCTTTTTCTTTTTATGTGTTTGGGCCAGAACTTTGCTTCACAAGAAAAGGGGAGAGAAATGTTATTGAGGATAATTTAGATATAAAAAAGTTTGTATCCATTTAAGGTGTTAATTTTTAACAGTTAATCTGAGTGTGGTGCTTCATGCCTTTAATCCCAGCACTTGACAGGCAGAGGCAGGTGGATCTCTATGAGTTTGAGGACAGCCAGGGCTACACAGAGAAACCTGTCTGAAAAAACAACAACAACAATAATTTAATAGTTAATTCTTGCTGACTCAACAGCAGAAATGATACTCTAGCCTTTTGTTAGTTTGTTAATTTATGCACTGATCCTTCTATATTTATTGCATGAGTTAAACATTAAATGCCAGATCTACTTACGTGCCTGCAAAATTGGTTTTGGAACCAAATGTAACAGTTGTAGTTAGAAGGGTTTGCTCAGTGGTAGAACACTGTTCCAGCATGTTTTAGGCCCCAATCAATTTCTATCACCAAATTTAAAAAAAAAAATCTAAGTTTAAGGCAGTAATACCATAATTTGGTGTTTCTCTTTAAAGAGAACAACCCTCGTGAAAAGGTTTTGTTCCTGGCTGGGCAGTGATGACTCGCCTTTAATCCCAGCACTCGGGAAGCAGAGGCAGGTAGATTGCTGTGAGTTCGAGACCAGCCTGGTCTACAAGAGCTAGTTCCAGGACAGCCTCCAAAGCCACAGAGAAACCCTGTCTTAAAAAAAAAAAAGCAAAACACTTTTGTTCCTGTTTTTTAGTCCTGTTTTTGTCTTCCTTGTCTTCCTATTCACATATTCCTGATTTAGACTGTTTCTTTGGCCACAGGATGCCTCTGGACACTTTCCTTGTTGCAATATAGTTTTTTCCTCCTGACATCAAACACTCAACTTCTTAAGAAGAAAAGCAAGCCTTTAAAAGCTTGTTTAAGGCCCATATAAGGATAATGTCCCAGAGTTACAGACGTCATTTTTATTTTACAGTTTAAGATCACTTTCTGTTTTTGCTTTTTTGTTATTTTGTTTTTCGAGACAGAGTTTCTTTGTGGTTTTAAAAGTTGTCTTGGAACTAGCTCTTGTAGACCAGGCTGGTCTCAAACTCACAGAGATCCACCTGCCTCTGCCTTCGGAGTGCTGGGATTAAAGATGTGCGCCACCAACACCCAGCCTCAGTTTAAGATCATTTATCTTGTTAAATCAGCAAGAATTATCTTAAAATTTAAGTAAGTTATCCTCAATAAAGCCGGGATTCCAGTTGTTCGGTTGTTTGGGGGTTTTTTGTTGGCTTTTTTGTTTGTTTGGTTTGGTTTGGTTTGGTTTTTTGCAGTGCTGTAATCAATTCCAGGGCCTCTAAAGTGCTAGGCAAGCACACTCACCCTGGCCTGCCTGTGTGTGTGTGTGTGTGTGTGTCTGTGTCTCTGTGTGTGTGTGTCTGTGTGTGTCTCTGTATGTGTCTGTGTGTGTATATATACATACACACACACACACACACACACACACACACACACACACATATATATATTTAAGAAAGAAAAACAAACTTTAGGTCCTTTACTCAGTTGATCTAGATCACAGAATTTAAACAAAAATAATCCCTCTTAATTGGCCTCCATGGTCAAGCTTCTGCTCTTAACCTCAGCTGGTCTCCTCTGTATATATATAATTCCTTGTATATACTCATAATTACATCTTTTAAAAATGTCTCCCTTTAGAAACTCCCACCTTGACCCATGAGACCTTCAAGGCACTGAAGCCTGGGCTTTCTGCTTATGCTGATGATGTTGAAAAGGTAACCACCGTCTTGTGTCTGTTTGTCCTTCCATGTCCTCTAACTGACTTCCCTTCTGAACTAGATCAGTTGGCCATCTTCTGAGAGAAAGGTGCCCTGGTGCTGGTACTGCCTGTGGAAGATAGAGAGGTAGGAAGGAGTGAGGGTCCCACCGACCAGTGTGCTGACACCATGAGGCCCTGGCCCATACACAGTTCAGAAGCTCACACCCACACATGTAAGCGTTATTGGGGGGCTGCAGAAATGGCTCAGTGGTTAAGAGCACTGGCTGCTCTTCCAGAGGACCTGGGTTCAGTCTCCAGCACCTACGTAGCAGCTCACTACCACCTGTAATTCCAGTCCCAGGGAATCCAGTGCTACCTTCTGGCCTCTGTAGGCACTGTGTACATGTGCACAGACTGCAGGCAGGCAAAACACTCATACAACAATAAAATGAGGAAAAATGTTGTATTTGGACTTTAAAATATTTGTATTAGTAATATAAGTTTTGCAAAGTACCCTGTGATGCAGGGATCTAGGGATGCAGCTCCGGGCTTTCCAACTCTAGACCAATGCTCTGATATTGAACTAAGACTCCCCATAATGACTTTGTAATTTAAATGTTGCATTGCAGTTCCTCTGCTTGAAAGCATAACATTTACTAAAAACAAATATTAATGTTAAAACTATTGTGCTAGGGCTAGCAGAGCTCAGTGGTAAATTTATGTACCAAATAAATATAAAACAGATTTCATTGAGGTGAAATAGGATTTCTCTAAGTGTGTAGCATTTAGATTTCTGATGTCTTAATGTTTTAATGCACTAGCAGATGTGAACCAAGGACTCATGAGTTTCTTCTAAAGCAGATTCTGCTTGCTGAGAGGGTTTGACTTCCCTGTCATTGGTTTGTTTGTTTGTTTCTTCTTTTAAACTCTGGGTACGATACCCAGCGCCTCTCCTTGTGTGTTAGGCAAGTGCCCACCTTGGAGCTGCATGCTAGGGCATTTCAACATTCCCCAGACCCTGTGCTAGTCCGCGGCTCTGACCCATGGTGTTCTAACAAATGGCCAGTGCTGCTTGATGCAGTGCTCCTGCCGGTTTTGACAGTTAGAGAAAGGGGCCAGGAGGTGGGTTGTCGGCAAAAGCGCTAGCTTCAGATGCCTGCTGACCTGAGTTTGAGTCCCAGAGCCCACAACAAAAACCTCAGTGTGGTGAGTCAGCTAGTCTGTAGTAAGTCTGCAGCAGCAGGAGCAAGAGAGACCCAGCCCACACGAGGTAGACGGTAAGAACTGATTCATGGAAGTTATCTTCCTATTTCTGCATATGAAATGCTCGTGCATGTGCATGCATCCCCCAAACTTAACTTTTAAATGAGATAGTATGTTTAATATACATTTTAAAGGGTAGTGGTAACTGGGTAGTGTAGAATAACAACCCTGCTTTGCTTTCACTATATCCAGAGTGCTCAGGGGATCCAGGAGCTTCTGAATGTTGCTAAGCAACACATTCCATATGACTTCTGGAAGGCCACTCCTCTGGTCCTGAAGGCCACAGCTGGTTTGCGCCTGCTGCCAGGAGAAAAGGCTCAGAAGTTGCTGCAAAAGGTAAACTTAACCATTTTCCCCACTGGAGGGTGGCTAAGAATCACTAAAAAAAAAAACACTAACATGCTGGGCATGCCTGTCACTCCAGCACCTGGGTGACCAAGCAAGACAGTTTCAAACCAGAGGCCAGTCTGAGCTACAGAGTGAGACAATGTCTCAAAACAAAATAGCCACTATCCTTGCAGCTAGTGTCAAGCAGGCAGGACATAGAAGTGTCCTCAAGAGAAAAGCTTTGAAATGTTCACAGTATCACAGTTAGGAATTGTCTATGTGACATTTAAGAACACAACTGTGTCCTAAGATTGTGTTGTGCTCCAGAGGGCACCCACAGGTGTGTGAGCTGAGCTGGCATCTTAGCCCAAGCTCAGCTGTGACTGCCCAAGAGACCCTCAGCCTCTTGCCCAGCCCCAGTGCTTCCGGGGGACATGGTACCCCAGACAACCATTTTGTACTCTATACATACTCGACCCCAGAATGCATTTCTAATTTCCTTTCCATCCACCAAGTTTGGGAAGATACAGTCTCCCTCAACTTCTAGACTGTTCTTACACTGTTTACCTGAAAGATGGTAGCACAGTAGATCCTCTTAGGACATAAGGGAGGTAGAGGTGGCTAGGGGCACTGAAGTTTCTATGTCCTGAGACTCCTTAGAAAATGGAGAAAGAAACGTACCCAGTTGTTCACACCTTCACCTCCCTCTGCCAGACTCATGTCCCTGGATACGTGTCCCCACCTATACACAGGCCACATCAGTGTTTCCCAGGTTTAAACCCTGACTCATAGGGCTTCTTGCCCTTCATCTCTGAACCCAAAGCCAGGGAATGTCTGGGGACCCCACAGGCTCAGGGCACGTCAATTCTGCCTAGGCCACCTTTGCTCTCAGAACTCTCCTGTCCGCAGCAGCTCAAGAAGAGATACCTGGAGTAGCCTGTCTCTTAGCTCTCCTAGGGATATCAGCCAAGGCCACCCCTACAGAAGATTGAAGAAGCTTGAAACAGTTTCATCTTTGCTTCTCAGCATACCACAGAGCCCTCAGTGTTCTGTCACAGCCAGCTGGGCACACAGTGCCCTTCCTAACTCTGATCTTGCTTCTGAAGAATGAGCACATCCCCCTGCCCTGGCTGGGGTGGAGGGTGAGACACTCCCTGTGTGGACCAAACTGACCTCAATCTCCAGATCTCTGGCCTCCACCTCTCAAGTTCTGTACAAGTGTACAGCTTCATGCCAAGCTAAGAAATGTTTCTCTTTGCATTTAGGTGAAGGAGGTATTCAAGGCATCACCTTTCCTTGTAGGGGACGACTGTGTCTCCATCATGAACGGCACAGATGAAGGTAGAGTGGACAAATGAGTATCTCTCCAGTGCATGTCCCAGTCAGACAAACGACTTGGTGCTGCCGCCACTGCATGGACTCCAGGCCTGAGGGCACTGTAGCTAGACTGTCATGGTTCTGTTCCATTTGTTAGAGACAAGTTCTTACCTTGACCAGCTCCAAGCCTGGTGCGGATGCAGCCTCTGAAAACATCATCCTTTGGGTTTTAAGGCATTTAGAGAATGCCACTTGCTGCCATGCTGGGGACATTGTGGTTATGTAGCTCATTCTGTAGCCGATACGTGAGGTTCCTCCCAGGCCAGTGGCTTTAAATATGACCTTAAGAGTGAGCTTGTCTGGAGGGCAGAGGAAACATTGGATTCTCTGCCTGCCTTCTTCAAAAATGGAAGCTGGTGACAAAGTCCTGGAGGAGACTGACCAGCATTTGGTAATGTGTTCTACGTTTTCAGTGTGTGCCGAAGCCCCTGGGTTCTTGAGTGAACACTGCTCCCTCTCAAGGCTAGGAATGCAAGCAGTGCCCACACACCCCTGAAATCTGGGAATAGGTTAGCGAAGTAGATAGCAGTCCTGTGTGTCGAGAGTTAAAATGGGGTCTAGAGAGACGGCTCAGCTGTTAGGATCACTTACTACTCTTACAGAAGACCAAACTCAGTTCCCAGCATCCACATGGTTTCTCACAGCCATCCGTAACTCTAGTTCCAGGGACTCCAACCCCTCTTCTGACCTCCATGGGCACCAGACACACATGAAGTCCACAGACATACATGCAAGCAGCACACCCATACACTAAATTTTTTAAAGGAATTGAAATGTCTGTGCTGTTCTCTTGTAGGTGTTTCAGCATGGATCACTGTCAACTTCCTGACAGGTGCGTGTCTGCTGGATGGGAAAGGCTAATGGCTCCCATCCCTAGGAAAGGAGTGCCTGCCAGGCTTCCTGAAGCACCTGCTGAGACCCCATTGCCATAACAGCCAGATTCAGTGTTGCTGGCGTGGAGGCAGGTTGGGGTCCAGACAGGTTAGGCGATGTGAGCCCCTGTGTGCTCGTCACCCCTCACTGCCCTTCCCTTTCTCAGTACAGCCCCACCCAGCATCCACTGGGACTTTGACCTGTAGTTTGTGTCTGAGAAAAGCAGTGAATCAAACCTAGTCAGGTCTTCAGATACGGGATATGATGTGACTGTGCTGGTCACCCTTGCCAAAGCCGTCTGCCTTGGAAACGGGTTGTCAAGAGACACTTTCAGATAGTTTTCAGTGCGGCCCTGTACTGGAAAAGGGTAGTGTGTCTATGTTGAAAGAAGGAAGTGTTTTCCGGGAAAGTCTCACTATTTGCGGGCAGAAAGACACTGGTCGAAAAGTTGGGGATCACTAGCTCAAATGCTTTGGGAGAACAGCCTGAGATGGGGCTAGTCAAAGAGGATGCCCTGTAGGGAGGATCCCTGTCAGAACAGCAAAGAAGTCGGTGTTCCCTGGGAGGTGAGGCTGGCCCTGCCAGATGATAGGCCAGTGTGAGCATTTCTCTCAATGTTCAGAGCCATTCTGCCAGCCACATCAAAGCCACAGCTGGCAGAGCCATGGCTCTTGGAGACTTTTAAGTTAAAATGTTTCAAGTAGTTAACAGGAGCTTCTGCAGCCTCCCTGCCTTTCCCCCCTCCCGCCACCACCACCAGGGGCAGCTTCTTACCTCTCTTTGATCTTCTGATATGCTCATATCCTTCCTAACCCGGCAGCACTGTCTTTATTCCCTGTGATCTAGGCAGTCTGAAAACCCCCGGAAGCAGCAGCGTGGGCATGCTGGATTTGGGCGGAGGATCCACTCAGATCACCTTCCTCCCCCGTGTCGAGGTAACCTGCCCTGTCTGCCTCACCAGGTGTGTGCATCAGTCAGGGAGCTGCAGCCACCCAGAGGAGGCCCCTCAGAGAAGGCCCCTTGGCCACTGGAAGGTGCTCCAACGTCTTAGATTTTAACTCTACAGACTAAAAACCAAAATAGAAACCTGCTCTTCAGTGAGGTGAAACCAAATGATGACGAGGAAGCTTTGGGCTAGAGGCTGGACACTTTATCCCCCATGAAGTTCCAGGAACAAGAGTGAACAGTATGGCTAATAGATTGAGGGCAGGGGGTCAGCCCCCTTCAAGGTAAATGTTCTAAAGAGATGAAAACACCAGTGTTTAGTGGCATCCGCTATTTTAAATACCTTTCTTGTCTCCCACACTTTATTAACAATCACAGGAAACACCTGTGTTATAGAGCGTGAATAAATGACCTGTACACACCTAGTGACTGAAGCTGTGGTCCTAGTCAGGTTATTAGAGAAAGATGCTTAGCTGGTCTGATTGAACTATGTGTGTCAGAAGGTGCAAGATGCAGCTGGTCCAGTGCTGCCCATCTGTGACCCCAGCACTGTGGAGGCTGAGGTTGGAGGATTAGGAGTTCAAAGGTAGCAGGACCTGGTCTCAAAATAACAATAATAAATTAATTAATAATGATAGTAATAAATGCTGAGGATGTTGCTCACTGGCCAAGTACCTGAAAGCCCTGGTTTGATCCCTAATATGCAAAGAAAGCTTCTAGAAGGACAAACCATCGCTCTGTTGGTTTGTTTTTTTACTTCTTGTTCCTCATTGTTTCATAGCCAAAGACTCAATGGAAAGCTCATTAGATGTCCCTGTTCATCCAGACGATTCAGGGAGGAGGGCACGGTCTTCTGGAAAGACAGGGGGCAACAGTGACTTCGTGTTCCTCCCCAGGGTACCCTGCAGGCCTCCCCGCCTGGCCACCTGACAGCGCTGCAGATGTTTAACAGGACGTACAAACTGTATTCCTACAGGTGGGTTTGCCCACTCCTGGGGCACCTCCCACTGCTGCCTTCTGGTGGGACCCTTTCCCCATGTAGATGCCAGATCCCAGACTCCCTTGTGCCAATAGACTGCCTGGGCCCTGTCCTGCCTCCCTGCTTCTCCTCCTGTATGCATCATTTTTAAATTCCCTGTAAAAGTTAATTCTTCTATTCTTGGAAAAGACTAAGGTGAGGAGTTGGTTGCCTCTTGGCCACATGGCACTTGCAGAACCCCATAAAAACAGACGGGCTCTGTCTCCTTCGCTGCCATGTGCACAGCGTCTGTAAGAGCTCGTGGCAGGCTCTCAGTTCAATTACCTAATGTTTCAGCCTTAGCATAAGGCTCAGAGAAGAAGCAGGAACACCTTACCTACTCCCACTGAGCCCAGGCAGGTGCATGAGTGGCCCAGCCTCACCGGGATTTGTCTCCACAGCTACCTGGGGCTAGGACTGATGTCGGCACGACTGGCTATTCTGGGTGGTATGGAGGGGAAGCCTGGTGAGTAGAACACTTGCTCTAGACTCTGTCCCCACTCTTGGTGCCTCTCTTCTGTGATCTCTGTGAGTTCGAGGCCAGCCTGGTCTACAGAGAAAGTGACAGGATAGGTTCCAAAACTACACAGAGAAACCCTGTCTCAAAAAACAGAAAGAGAGAGAGAGATACTAGGAGATTACTATAGAGA
This sequence comes from Mesocricetus auratus, assembly GCF_017639785.1. Classification (NCBI taxonomy): domain Eukaryota; kingdom Metazoa; phylum Chordata; class Mammalia; order Rodentia; family Cricetidae; genus Mesocricetus; species Mesocricetus auratus. Next base: position 116,083,160 of record NW_024429189.1, read on the forward strand.
TGGCTCTGTGGTTAAGAGCTCTGTTTGCCTTTCTGAAGGAACCAGATTTGATTCCCAGCACCCACAACTGTCTTTAACTCCAGACCCTGGGGATCTGACGCCCTCTCTAGCCCCCACAGATACTGCAAGCAAAACACCCATGTACATAAAATTTTTAAAAAGGGATTTTTAATTTAAAAAGGAGAGTTAGTAGGGAAATAATTTCTGAACTGTGTCACCTGCACTTAGAATCACCTCATGTGTCAGTTCTCTGTCACTGACAGTAACTGGGACAAATGGCTCTAAGAAAGAAAAGTTTGTCTTATGGTTTTGGAGGCTTAAGTTGTTGATCACTTAATGTGTTGCCTTTGGGCCTGTGGTGAAGCAGGACACTATGGTGGGAACATGTGGCAGAGGGTTCACCTGCTGGCAGCAGGAGGCAAAGGAGGAAAACAGTCAGGCTCCAGCGTTTCTTCAAAACAATGCCCTGGTGACCTAAGTTCCTCCCCTAGCTCCACCTACCAAAGATTTCACCCCATCTTAAAGTGCTAAAGGCTGGACATGAACCTCAGCACAGCGTCTGGGCCTAGTTCATGATGAGGAGCAAAGCTTCACTCTGTGGCATGGGAACACCTGTCCTCGCCTTCCTACCAACCTGTCAGTTACTGCCAGCCTTGGCCATCTGTAAAATTGGTTTGTGACAGTCTCCTCCAAATAAGTTCATTGTGATAACGGACAAAAACAGCACTTGGCCCAGTGTCTGGAACCCCAGATGCCCAGGGGACATGAACATTTTGCCAGGCCACAGTCATGTCTCTGGACAGGTGGGATTGGCTGCCACCCTGTGACAACAGGGATTTTCTCCAGCTGACCTGGACTCTCCTGGGAGACAGGTCCCATTGTTCCCCCTCCCCCACACCTTATTACAACCTGTGGCATTCTCTGTTGGACCCCACCCAGTTGTCCAAGCTCTGTCTGATGGACACAGCGCTGTTTCCTTCTTACCTTCGTGGCCATCTCTCTATTTCAGCTGAGAATGACAAGGAACTGGTCAGCCCCTGCCTGTCTCCCCGGTTCAAAGGAGAGTGGGAGCATGCTGAGGTCACCTATAGAATTTCAGGACAGAAGGCAGGTAGGTGGCATTGCTGTTCAGGATCGTGAGGGTCAAAGGCAGCCTGCTTCCCTTTTCCTTTTCCAGATACTTCTGAAAAGCAGGCACCAACACAGACAAGTCTGTACCTTCCCCTAGAGCGTAGGCAACTAAGAACTGTGGCAGGACTGCGAAGGCTTTTGTCGAGAGCTCCTCTGCCTACCTCCCTCCTCAGGATCTCTGCACAAAGTCTCCTTGTCTGTCACCAAGCACTTCTATCCAAATAACCCAGTTTCCTAACAGCTCCAGTGAGAAGGGAACTGGCTGCCTTGGGGCCTGAGACAAATGGCCACATTTAGGCTCCTAGCCCAGAAACTGCTCTGGCCAGTTCTGTGCAGAGAGAAATGAAGGCTGCTTCCTGCCAACAGCCCAGGACACACCACCCTGTCACTGGCCCTCACCCTGGTCTTGTTATTCTGGGTCCTTTGAATTTCTTCTAGGAGAAAAACTGGGCTATTGTTCCCAGGCTGGACACAAGACATGCGGCATATCTGCCTTTGGTGTGTGGTCAGCCTGGTTGAACTGTCAGGTGTCACATGGATGGGAGCTGTGTGACCTGTGTGCCTCAGGCTTGCTAACTTTGGCTGTGGGCTTTCTCTTGCCTTCTGCAGTGGGCCTCTATGAGCTGTGTGCCAGCAGGGTGTCAGAAGTCCTCAGAAATAAAGTACACAGGGCGGAAGAGGCGCAGCACGTGGACTTCTATGCTTTCTCCTACTACTATGACCTTGCGGCGAGCTTTGGCCTCATAGGTAAGGGCCAGGGCGGTCTGGGCAGGGGGCCGATGCCAGCCAGTGGTGACTTTGTTGGTCTGGGTGAAGTGAGAGGTGTAAAAGGAGTTGGGCAATGTGGTAGGAGTCAGGAAGTCATAAGCCCCTTTCATAGGTGAGTAGTTCCTTTGAGGCAGTTAGTAAAATGGCAATTGTCTGCTGTGGATACAGATCCCGCTAGAAAGTGGGCCTTGCGCTGCACTCACTCCCTGTGCTTGACCGCTGGCCTTGCCATGCAGCATCAGCTCGGGAGCCTCTTTGGGATGGGTAGCCACATGCTGTCTTTCTGAGGAAGACCTGCAGTGAGGGGCTCGCTTTGACCCAAGGACCCAGGGCAGGGTAAGCAGTCAGCCAGTGAAGGGTCTGACAGCGTCTATCTTACCTGACAGATGCAGAGAAAGGAGGTAGCCTTGTGGTCGGAGACTTTGAGACAGCAGCCAAGTATGGTGAGTGGTGCTGCACTTGTCAGGGTGGGACATGGGAGCAGACACCCCAGGTGTGATGGCACAAGGCCCAGCACTGCTGGGTTTAGTACCTTACTCTGTCTGTTAACTGGTGCTGAGAGGTGTGTAAGGGCAGAGTTCAAAGTGTACTATCATCACCAAGGGCCAAACCTCAGATCCAACCTCCCGGTGGAGGGCATCCCCAGATGTGAAAGGCCACAGTTCGGTGCTGCCACAGGGCTCTGAGGCTCCAGTTCCCTCATCTCAAATCTCTGGCACTTTCCCTTGCTACCAAAGACTCTTCCCTGGGATGGTCACAGCTACTTCATGATGGTCAAATGACCCTGAGGAAGTTGGGTTCCAGGACAGTAGTGCCTGCTGGGACAGCATCCTGAGTGTCTCCCTGAGTTGTCTTTCTTCTCCTCCCATGCCCTTTGTGCAACCATTCTGGGTCACAGCACTCTGGCGCTCAGGACTGAATGTCGTGTCCACATTCAGCTCTTCTGGTTGCTGCTGCCAGTTTGCAATTTAGAGCAATTAAGCTTAGTGTATTTCTCCATGGGAAGTTTCCTTCTTCTCGCCCTCCTACCCTCCCATGCTAAAAACACGGCGTATGTGCTTTTCTGTCACTTCTTGGCTTTTCCCTGGACATTGGTATCTAGATGGATTTTCCCCTCTTCCAAGAATAGATTCTGGGAGCTGTAAAAATGGTTTGAGTGTTTCTGCACAAGCATGAGGATCTGAATTCAAATCCCCAGAATTCACATAAAATGGAAAAAAAAAAAAAAAAGCCCAGACTGTGGGGGCGAAGACAGAAGAATCATGGAGGCTTGCTGAACTCCAGGTTCAAATAAGGGACCTTGTCTCAAGAGATTAAAGTAGAGTGTGATATAGCAGGATACTGTATGTTTTCCTCTGTCCTCTGTGCCTATGGGACACAACACACATACACACACACACACACACACACACACACACACACACACACACACACACCAGAATAGATTTGAAGTCAGCCTTAGTGTCATTATCAGGCCTTAGAAAGGCTGGATTCGGTCTGGAGAGATGGCTCAGAGGTTAAGAGCACTGGTTGCTCTTCCAGAGGTCCTGAGTTCAATCCCTAGTAACCACATGGTGGCTCACAACCATTTGTAATGAGATCTGGTGCCCCCTTCTGGCCTGCAGACATACATGGAAGCAGAGTGTTGTATACATAATAAATAAAAATAAAATCTTAAAAAAAAAAAGGCTGGATATTAGAATATGTTGACATCTAGGAAGTGTCAAGGTTCTCAGATACAGAGATGTAGCTGAGGGAAGTGGGGTTCTACTGTTACCCCAAGTTAAGACATTCAAGTCTCTCTTGGGCGTGGCATCCAGGCCTCGTGGAGGTTGAGACTGGCCTCTTGGCCTGCCAGTAGGATGACACTGCAGTTTGACAGTGAATCAGAAGTGAAGAGCAAGATGGGTACCACAGCAGGTGGGGTCAGGGTTGCCTCCTCCCCACCCCAGGGTGTTTAAAACAATGGTTCTCAACCCATGGGTCTTGACCCCTTTTACAAACCACTATCTCCAAAAATGTTTAATTACAATCCACAATAGCAAAATTAGCCGGGCAGTGTTGGCACATGCCTTTAATCCTAGCACTTGGGAGACAGAAGCAAGTGGATCTCTGTGAGCTCTAAGCCAAGTTCCAGGACAGGCTCCAAAGCTACACAAAGAAACCGTGTCTGGAAACAACAACAATAACAAAGTAGCAAAATTACAGTTATGAAGTAGCAATGAAAATAATGTTATGGCCGGGCGTTGGTGGCGCACGCCTTTAATCCCAGCACTCGGGAGGCAGAGGCAGGCGGATCTCTGTGCGTTCGAGGCCAGCATGGTCTGCAAAGCTAGTTCCAGGACAGCCTCCAAATCAATACAGAGAAACCCTGTCTCGAAAAACCAAAAATAAATAAATAAATAAAATAATAATAATGTTATGGTTGGGGTCACCACAGCATGAGATTAAAGGGTATTAAAGTGTCACAGCATTAGGAAGGTTAAGAACCACTGGTCTGGAACATGATTAGGAATTGGCATCTCTTCCAGTGTGCCGCACCCTGGAGACACAGCCACCCAGCAACCCCTTTGCCTGCATGGACCTCACCTACATCAGCCTGCTGCTCCATGAGTTTGGTTTTCCCAGGGACAAAGTGTTGAAGGTAAGCATTGCATCTTGGGTTCTACGTTCCATTTGTAGGATGGGGTTCTGGGAACTGTTCGCCTTACTGTTTGGATTTTTATCACCTGCTCCCATCCTTGCTTTTAAGAAACAGCATGAAACTGTGTAGCCTCCTGAGCCACTGCCTTCCTCCACAGATGCCACCCAGTCTTCCATCTCAGGCCTATGACGCTCTCTTCTCCTTTCCTTTGTCTTTTCCAGCTGGCTCGGAAAATCGACAACGTTGAAACCAGCTGGGCTCTGGGGGCTATTTTCCATTACATCGACTCCCTGAAGAGACAGAAGACTCCTGCCTTGTAGCAGCCAAGCCCTAGTCTCCACCCTAGCCAGAACTCCAAGGCTCCCAACTCTGTCCTGGAAGTGACACCATCCTTGAGGAGCCTGCACCTGGCAGAGGTCCTCCTCTGTGCTGGCAATGTCATCTCCTGCCGATTTGCCTGGGACGTGGCCCGTGTAACTAGCCCCACTACACCTCACTAGCTGGGGAAGGACCAGGGTGGGAATGCTTCCTGGCCTGAGGCCGTCTCCCTGCCTTGCCTCCAAGTGAGCAGGGATCCAGGCGGGGCCCAGGGCACAGACTGAGATGCAGCCCTGTTCTTAGCCCGTCCACCTGCAGGGTTGTGGCTGCTTTTATGTGTTTCTGTGTGGGTCTTGTTTTGTCTCCCAGCCCCTGTTCCCTCATGAGCCAGGCCTCTGTCTGCCTTCCCTGAGTTGTGGGAGGTGGAGTAGGCTGGCCCAGACACAGTGCAATATCTTCAGTGCACACATCTCTTCCTCAGGATAGTCACGGCATTACCTGGAGGTCTGCTCTTCCATCTCTGGATGGTACCGCATTAACTGATGTGGGGACACTGAGTAGGAAGAAGGTGGGACAATGCCTCGCATCAGGCCCAGTGTTCCAGCTTTGCAGAGCATATGGCTATGAGCAGAGCTATACGAATGTTCAAGGCCGAGTACTCAAGCACTACCCTGTGAACTGGGAGTGCTTTGTGTTAAAACTGAGCCCCCTTTCTGGACACAGCAATGTCCCAGTGAATGTATTGCTGCTATGAGCCACTTACACCAGTGGGGTGCTCTGGAACCGTATTGCCCCCACCCCACCCTCCTCACTGGGCTGCAGCTGGCTCCCTGTGGTCCCCTCAGTGAATGTACAGTCTATAGAATAAGCTGAGTCATGTTGTTCCACCCTGAATAAAGGTTTACAAGGGTTTCTCTCCTTTGTGTCCTGAGTGAGCAGCCAGCATTTAAAACCTGTCCAACTGGACAACGGGGTAGCAGTAACCAGCAGCAGCAGCAGGCCACCCAGAGGCCTGGACTGTTTCAGGGTCCAGGAGTGCTGTATCCCAGCTCTCTGTTGAGCTCCTCCCCCTCCTGAGATATGGCTCACAGTCTGGCTAGGGGCAGTTCTGGGTACGTCACCTGTAGATCACTCTGCTCAACAAAGATCGAGTTTGATTCTGGCGTAGTCCAAAAGGGGTCACATGCCAGGGTCCACTGATACCCCAAATGCTCACAGCTCCCAAGCCTATAGTGGTTCTGGCCCTGAGAACACCTCGTAGCCCTCTCCTCGTTACACCAAGAATGCCACTTGGACCGGCCAGTGCAGAGGAAAGGAGTTCTGTAGGAAAAGGGGGCATGAAGGCTCCAAGCAGCCAGCTCATCCTTCTCTGATACCTTGTCCATGCTACTCAGGTAGTCACACGACCCTGAAGAAGCTGGGTCCCTGTACAGTGGAGCTGTCCTTGCAGGGTCGAAGCCGACATCTTGGGTGACTTCTCACTACAGAAGTAGTAGCTTCACAGGTGACAGGTAGGAGGGAAGCCTGGGTAAAACCTGACATTCCCCGGGGGAAAAGGATGGTCAGTGGGATTCCAATTCCAAGTGGAGACCCCAGAACCAGAGCAAAGTAAGCCTGGTGGTCTCCTTAAAAATGAAACCTTGGAGGGGCTTTGTGACTAGTGTATAACATGTCCAAAAAAGAAAGCAGGAAGAAGTCTTCCTAGGTAAAAGAGTCATCAGGGACCAGAGCCGGGGGATTTTGCTGAGGAGGACATGGAAAATCCTGTCCTTTCCCACACTGCACCACCTATTCCTTGGCAGAAACCCCACTGCCCCTTTCTTTATAGCTAATGGCCTGAATATTTAAAGACTCAGGAGGCGAAGCATCAAATCCGCAGGACAGAAATCCGGAAGTAGACTCATTGCAGGTAAAGGTTAGTGATCTCACTCATGAAAAAGTAAACAGCTGGATACCTCCCAAAAGAACACTAATAGACTGGAATATTCTTAGACCTGGCAAAATATGCAAGTCACTCCACTCTTGGCATCCTTTGTGATAATAAAGAGGACTTTATTGTTTTGTTTTTCAATAGCTGTGTCACTCTGACCTGTACATCTGTGTGCCTCCCTGGGTCCACCTGACACACCCCAGACACCTGCTGTGTCCCCTACCCCGCTCTGCTCCTATTTGAGTGGCTGCATGCAGTAGGCAGGGGATCTCACTCCCACATCTAGATGACAGAACTCAGGCTTTCCTTCCACTTGTATGCCCATATGTGTGAGCCATCCTGACACTGTCTGGTCAAGGACGTTAGCATGTTAAATTGGAGTGGACATTGCCAGTTTCTTTACTCTGACCGTAACTGCAGTGACTGCCCATGGTTTGATGTTTGCCATTCTGGCAGATGGTAAAATGGGACTGATGATTTATCTTTGTATCTGCGTGGAACATCTGTTAATATTTATCATTTTTCATGACCACTAGTCATTTCCCATATTTTAGGATTTTTTTTATTTTCATCTATTTATTTATTTGGGTTTTTTTGAGACAGGGTTTCTCTGTGGCTTTAGAGGCTGTCCTAGAACTAGCTCTTGTAGACCAGGCTGGTCTTGAACAGAGATCCACCTGCCTCTGCCTCCTGAGTGCTGGGATTAAAGGCATGTACCACCACTGCCTGGCTTTTTTGTTTTGCTTTGTTTAGGTTTTGGAGACAATTCTGGAACTCTCTTTGAAGACTACTAGGCTGGCCTTGAACTCACAGAGATCCACCTGCCTCTGCCTCCCGAGTGCTGGGATTAAGGGCATGCACCACCACTGCCCGGCTAGGATCTTTGTTTATTAAGGAGATTAGCACATTGTGACTAGATAATTTACTTCACCACTCCCTTTTGACTTTGTTCTTTGTTGTTGTTGTTGCTTGTTTTTGTTTTTCGGTTTTTTTTTTTTTTTTTTTTTTTTGGTTTTTCGAGACAGGGTTTCTCTGTGGCTTTGGAGGCTGTCCTGGAACTCGCTCTGTAGACCAGGCTGGCCTCGAACTCACAGAGATCCGCCTGCCTCTGCCTCCCGAGTGCTGGGATTAAAGGCGTGCGCCACCAACGCCCGGCTGTTTTTCGGTTTTTTTGTTTGTTTGTTTTTTTGTTTTTCGAGACAGGGTTTCTCTGTATTGTTTTGGAGGCTGTCCTAGAACTCTCTCTGTAAACCAGGCTGGCCTCAAACTCACAGAGATCCACCTGCCTCTGCCTCCCGAGTACTGGGATTGGATTAAAAGTGTTGCTTGCTTTTTGAGACAGGGTTTCTCTGTGTAGTTTTGGAGCCTGTCCTGGCACTCACTCTGTAAACCAGGCTCTACTCAAACTCACAGAGATCCATCTGCCTACTTCTGCCTCCCGAGTGCTGGGATTAAAGGCATGCGCCACCACTGCCTGGCTATGGTAGCTTTTTAATATATATTGAAACCTTTTATTTAAACTGATCAAATCTATATTTACATACAGATTATTGTGTGGCTTCCAGATTTTGTGTCATAATTACAGAGGCTTCCTCACTTAAACAGTTTTAAAGTTCTGGAATTGGGATGTGGTACAGAGACAGCATGATGCTTGCCTGGCACGCACAAGACCCTGAGTTCAACCCACAGCACTACAAACTAACCAAATGGACTTTTTATGGTTTTAGCTTTTCCATTAAAAGCTCAAGCTTTTGGATGCTTTCAAATGGCAAGAAATCATTGTTTGTGATCTCATTTTAAAAACCATTTCAGAGTCCTTGAAGAGTGAGTTCAGACTATAACAATACTGTCTAGGGTAAAGACAGAGATAACTCCACACTTTACAAAGCATGGTAATCACAGTGGTGTCAGCAGCCATCACCCCAGGCAGGAACTTGGGAACAGATTTGGTATGAGGCTTCCAGTAATGTCATGCGTGTTGTGCCCAAATTGCAAAGATCCCCAGAGACCACCAGGGAGACAGACCCATTGAACTGTAAAAGCAACGTTTTATTGTTTATCCAGCCATGACAGGGACCCCATCTGGCTAGCTGATGCAGGGGCCTCCAGAAGGAGTGAAGCTCGCTGTCTACTTCTGGGTTTTAAAGACAAGAATTACAGGATTACATCAGTAGGTACACATTGGTTTCTGATTGGTTGACATTTGGGAACAATTAGAAGCATTTCTCAAAGTCATATTTTGGCATGAAATACCTGTGTACCAATTATTTTCATTGGTCAGTGCTGAGGGAACATTCTGTGGTTTCTATGGCTTTGTCTCGTTACTTACAGGTGGCCTGTTGTACACAGATACCAAAGTTTTCAGAACTATATCCAGGAGACTACAGGAAGTTTTTGATTTCCCCTGGAGTTTCTTTTGTGGCCAAACAGTTCCCAGGAACCAAGTATCTAGGAGGCTGGGGGCAGGGCTGGAGTTTCTTTGTGTTCAGTTTTGGCCTTAGGCTCTAGGAGGCCAGAGAATCTGGAATTTCCTTGTGTCAGAGGGCTACGTGTCTTCTCTGTAGCCTGCCATGGCTGCTAAAGCAGGGGCTGAGTGAGGGTCTGGTCCCTTCAATGCACATGGGACTTCATTGGAGACATTGAAATGTGAGGAATGCTTGAGACAGTTGGAGATAACTGTGAAAAGCTTTGGGTTGGGCGGAAGATAACAGGTATCGAGCATTACCTGAAAGCTTGTACCTTTCCGGGGCCAGGTTCTGGCATGGTGCCAGGGAGGAGGCTATCACAAGAAAGCTGCTTTCAGGTTTTGAAATAAGAACAAAAGATGTTTTGCCTGGGCCTGGAGATTTTGCTAAGTGGTTAAGGGCATGTGTTGTTCTTGCAGAGGACCTGGGTTCAGTTTCCATCACCCACATGGCAGCTCATAACCTTCTGTAACTCCAGCTCCAAGGGGTCTAACACCCTCTTTGGACCTCTGTGGACACATGCAACCAAAACAGCAGCACCCATAAAATTAATTAATAAATGATAGATAGATAGATAGATAGATAGATAGATAGATAGATAATGAAAGACATTCTTCCTCATGAGAACCAATGCTTCCTGTGAGCACCCAGGGATTCTGCAGAGGATGCAGAGTTAGAATCAAGACTTCCAACCAGGTGGTAGTGGTGGTGGCAGTGCATGCCTTTAATCCCAGCCAAGAGAGAAACCCTATCTCCAAAAACAACAACAATAACAAAAAGAATCAGGACTTCCAATGTCTTCTCACTCAAGAGTCTTAGATCTGCCTTGAAGTCATGGACCAGTGTCTTTGTTTTCATCTAGTGTAACAGACTACTACAACCTGGGTAATTTATACTGAACAGAAATGCCTTTGGCTCACATTCTGGAAGTTAGAAAGTCCAAGACCGTGGTACAGGTCTGTGGTGGGGACCTTAACTCTATATCTACATTAAAAAGCAGAATGGCAAGAGAAGGCAATAAAAAAGAGCAAGTGGGATCCAACTTACATCTGTTGGTGTGTGTGTGGGGTATACATGTGTGTGCATGTGTATACACATGCGGGTATGCTCACCTGTGCATGCGCATGAAGTGAGAGTGGTTAACTTCAAGTGTCTCCATCTTACTGAACCAAGAGCCTGCTGTTTAGCAAGAGAGCTTGGATTCCTGGGGAATCACATGTCTCCACCATCTCCATCCCACCCCTTTGCCCAGTCCTGGAGTTACAGGCATGTACCTGCCACCATGCTTGGCTTTTGCCTGGGTGTGGGGGGATTTGAACTCAAGTCCTCATGCTTGACAACAAGCACTTCACCCACTGAGTCACACCCATCTCCCAAGTTGCACTCACAACACTGGAGAAAACTAACCCACTCTCCTGGCGGTCACTTCAGTTTGCTCACAAGAGGACCACTCACCTTTTATTGGATCTCCTCATACTGGTGCATCAGAAATCACATTTCCAATGCCACCGTGTATGGGGGACTCTTTCAAGTCGTAGCACCAGGAAGCATACTACATCTCTTCTCCTTCGATTAAGTTAGAATAGCAGTGGCTTTGGTTCATTGAGTAGTCACTGTGGCAGGCATCATGTTAACTACATCCTGTGAGATCACTAGAGTCACTAGCCACACAACTAGTCTCTCATTGCCACTGGCAAGCTAGGGTTTAAGGAGCTCAAAGAATTCTCTAGGGCCTAGTGAGTGAGACACAGACCCAGAGGTTTCTCTTCTCACCCTAAACCAGTATGCTATCATTCATTGTGGGGGAAGCATCACCATTGTGTTCCTGATCACCCCAGGCCATACCCCACAGGCTGGGCTCCACCCTAAAGAGTCAGTCACAGTTGTAATGTGTTCTGCGATGTTTAGGAAAATAGACATGATGAGAAACAACAGCTCTAGACCTAGCCACCCCTTTATCCAACAACCTCTAGTCCCTTTCTGTGTTGTTGGTTATAGATATAAAGGTTTCTATGGGAGAAGGTCAGTGCGGCCTTGTAAATCCTAGTGTCAGATGCATGATTTACAGACTTCCCAGGCAGCTATCCCCCTATAAGGCTGTCTCAGAAGCAGTCTGAAAGGTCGGAAGAGTGCCGAGCATGAGCGTGTGTGTCCTTCCACTGAGCCACCCCCAGCCCCTGATGAGGTCCCGTGGTACAGAGCCAGGCAGTAGGATGTCTGCCATGCTGTGGGCACTCTGAAAACTCAGCGTCAGGCTTGGAAGTCACCCAGGGAGGACAACTCAGGTTCAAACAGCTTTGCAAATCAAAGTGCCAAAGCTCAGAGGCCTGCCAGGACTTGTTTTAAGGCAAGAGATGTGGGAATAAAAAAAAAGTAAGGGATTTCAAGTTTCTGAGGAATAGGAGATTTCAAAGAATATTTTTTTCTAAGATCTGGGGACATATATTAGACAAACGTTCCACCACTAAGCCATAACCCAAGACTTTCAAAGGGCGTTTATCTTTTTAATGAATACTTCAGGGCTGGGGAGATGGCTCACCGGTCAAGAGCACTGTTGCTCTTCTAGGACCCTGGTTTGAGTCCCACACCCACTAGGCAGTTTACAACTATCTGTAACTCCAGTTCCAGGGTATCTGACACCCTCTTATGTGGTGCACAGACATGCATACAGGCAAAACACCCATACAAGAAGCACGTTGGAATGTTATCCAGCCTTTAAAATGAATGAAGTTCTGGGGCTGGGGTTAAATCCATGGGGTAAAGCTGTCTGGCATGTACAGAAAGGCCCTAGGTTTAATTCTCAGCACAGTGGTGAAGAGAGAAAGGAAGTAGACACATAGGATTGCATCTTGTATGATTTAACTTACATAAAATATCCCAAGTAGGGCTGGAGAGATAGTCAGAGGTTAAGAGCACTGACTGCTCTTCCAGAGGTCCTGAGTTCAATTCTCAGCAACCACATGGTAGCTCACAACCATCTACGATTCAATCTGGTGCCCTCTTCTGGCATGTAGGCAGAACACTGTATATGTAATAAATAAATAAATCTTAAAAAAAAATTCCCGCCGGGCATTGGTGGCACATGCCTTTAATCCCAGCACTAGGGAGGCAGAGACAGGCAGATATCTGTGAGTTCGAGACCAGCCTGGTCTACAAGAGCTAGTTCAAGGACAGCCCCCAAAAAAGCCACAGAGAAACCCTGTCTCTAGGAAAAAAAATTCCTGGAAAAGGCAGAATCAAGGTGGTAGTTTCCCAGGACAGACACAGGGAAATTGATAGTAATGACAAACTGGTACAGATGCAGGATTTAGGGGAAACAATGGAAAGGTTATTTACACTAAAGGTTATTACAATGGTGGCACAACTCTAGTCACACTAAAAACTTATATCTCAGTAAAGCAGTTTGCAAAATGGAAATAGGAATTTGGGGATGAAGTTCAGGGACTTCCACAGGACCTGTGAGGTCCTGTATTCCTGGTACAACACTGCCAGAGAAATCATATAAACAGCAGGTTTCTCTTCAGGCAGGTCTCTTGAGTCAAGCCTGACCACATATGTTCTTTTGTTCTTAGCAGACACTCTTGTTATTTTAACCCGCAGGCCTTTCTCAGACCTGCAGTCTCACTAACCCTTGAGAGAAGAGCCAGGCCTGCTGGCTAGCTGGTGATCCTAGGGGAGGGGCGCTCAACTGAGAAAAGTCTGCCCAGAAGAGCGAAGAAGGTTGAAGTCCCTGATGGATCATGTGGGCCTCCTCTCCTCGTCCTGCCTGGTGTTTCCTTGTAGGGCCCTCGGCTCCTCTGCCTTGTTAGTGGGTGTTCCCCGGCAGAGCTCCACCCAGATCAAACACGCAGCAGCAAAGCAAGGCAAGTAGACTTTTGGCAAGAAGCCTTCCCTGCCTCCCCTTCTTAGACAGCTCCATGTTTGGCTCAGTCTCCTTGGACTTATTCTGTGTGAAATGACACTCGGCGGGAACTTGGGGCTGTTCTGGGGCCTTGCTGATGGCCACAGCTGCCCCTTTGTAAGGCTGCTTCTAGCCTTTGCCAGTCCAGCTGATTTTTCTTGGCTAGATATCATTCTCATACAGTATAATGCACAGATCCAACTACGACTGAAGTGATTCTGTGACATACTTGGCCTTCCTAAAACATACAAGCATGTCTATCACCCCAGAGAGTGTCACTCAATGTTCTGGCAGCCATTGTCTGATTTTCATTGTGGCACACATCTATTTTTGGTTCCGGAGATCGGGCATGTGCTTCTGAGCTGCACTCCCCACCCACGATTCCCCCACCCCCGCCTTTTTAAAAATTTAAGTTAGAAACAAGATTGTTTCACATGTCAATCCCAGCTTCCCACCCCACCCCACCCCCCACGCCCATCCTCCCCAGTGAGCTACACGTCTAGCCTCTTTATGACTTTGTGTCAGTCCTCCAATGTCACATGACTGGAATCTAGCTTTGTTTGTTTGTTTTTTTGAAGACAAAAACATTTGCCATTCTTGGCTGGCCTGAAACTTGCTACGTAAACCAGGGTGGCCTCCAACTCAGATTCACCTGCCCCTCCCTCCAGAGTGTTAGGATTAAAGGTGTGAGTCTGACCTATCAGAAAGTCCACCAGCTTTGGCTCAGAGTCTGCCTTCATTTACCACCTAGCAGCCTCTCCGCTGCCTTTCCATGGCCAGCCGCAGGACTTGGGAGCAGGCTACAGAGGTGCTGGGTGGTGGTGGTTTGCAGGAAGAGTCTAGGCTTGGAGCTCCCCAGAGGAATCATGGGACCTGCGGCTCCTACAGGGTAACTAATGGGAAACATCCAAAGCTAGGGGAGCCTGGGAGAAAACCAAAGCAGCAGTTCAGGGTGGCACCCAAGAAAGACCCCAGCATAGATAGAGCAATGTGTCAGCAGCTTCTCCTGGGGGACAAGGTGAACCCCCAAACTGTCTGTGGCTGACAGCTAACTGAAGATCAGCAAGCAGAACACCTGCGACCTAAGAAGATTTCCACCTCTCAGATGTACCTACCCAAGGCTCATGTGTGCTGACATCTGACATGCAGCAGCAGCACTCTGAGCATGCTCTTATGAGCTGGCCTCGACCACACAGCATTACGCATCTGTACTAGTGGGAATGGCTGCGGATGTCTGGTGGCTGTGCTATTACATCATAGTTTATGTACCCATCCAAGTATTCATAGACATTTACATGCTGTTATCTGTGTTTTTGCACATGACTTCAGATGGATATAAGCATTTTTATTGGGTGTTTTCTTTGGAGGAGAATTGCAAGATCAGAAAGAAAGGATAATTTTGCTTTTGTGTACACCACCAACTTCTCAAGTGCTTATATGTAAAGAGTTTTATTGATGTAGAAACTGAAGAGTCTAGGATGCACCCTCAGTCGGTGGTCTATATTGGAGTCATGTACATTCCCGTGATGCTGGAGTGTGCAACCCAAGGAAGGGATCATTTCACACAAGTTCTGGTATTATCAGAAGACTTTTTTCTTTTTCAAGACAGGGTCTTTCTGTGGCTATGGAGGCTGTCCTGGAACTAGCTCTTGTAGACCAGGCTGGTCTCAAACTCCAGAGATCTGCCTGCCTCTACCTCCAGAGTGCTGGGATTAAAGGCATGTGCCACCGCTGATCAGAGGAAAACTTAAAGATGCTTCTCCACTTGCTCTTATCTGGCTGAAAAAAAAATGCCTGATTCTGGTGTGAGGTCAGGCTGTGGTACTCACTGGTGATTCCCGTTACTCAGGAGTTGGAAGTAGGAAGACCATGAGCTCAAGGCCAGCCTAGAGAACATAACAGCATCCTGTCTCAAGCCAAAGGCAATTGCCTAACCTACACAGGGCACTGGGTCCACTCATGCCGTAGAGGAAACAAGTCATTGGTGCTAAGGAAATGCAACTGCTCATTATCAGTTCCCACCAGCCCTCCTGAATGCGGGCTATGATGGTAATGGACAGATTACTTTTCAGAGACTTGAACCCACTTGTATGGTAATTTATTCTGGATAAAATATTCCATATTCTGATGCTCATCCCTAAATGGGATGTCTAAATCACATTCCTCCCTACAAGGCTTAGGAGTCATCATGGAAGAGTGAGTCGGTGGGTGACTGTAAGGAAACAAGTCATTGGTGCTAAGGAAATGCAACCACTCCTTATCAGTTCCCACCAGCCCTCCTGAATGGACACAGCAGGAAAGTTGCCACACAAACTCACAGCAGTTGTGACAGCATACAAAAGCTCTGCAACAGACCAAGTCCCAGCATGGAGAGGGAAGGTGGGCATGGAGTCCCAACCCTAGCCGAGGAGTTATTGGCAATTGGTAGCTTCTGAGAACAGCAGTTTTCTGTAAGGTTGGAGTAGTTTGGTGATACTATAGTGGAAGACCAAGAGCATATATAGGCAGTACAATTGGATTTAATGGATTTTTTTAAAAGACACAAAGTTCCATAGGTAGGGAGAGGTGGTAGATCTGGGAAGAATTTGAAAAGGCAACAGAATATGAACAGAATGCATTGTGTGGAAACTTCAAAGAACAAAAACATTGCAAATAAAGAGCTCAGACTTGGAGGGAAGCTGGTTAAAACTCAGGAAGTGGGCAGCCTTCTAGCACTCAGGTCAGTATCTGTGAGGAAGGCCAGAGTGATCTATATAGTAAGACTCTTTCTCACAAACAAACAACAACAAACAAACAAACTCAGGAAGTAAACAACTCAGTAGCTTCAGGAAGTCCTTGAAACTGACCAGATTCATTGGGCTTCTTCCCTACGTTTACATAAGCCATAAGGACTGCTGAGAGATATTCCCAAACAGTCCAAACTGCCTGGGAGAAACAGACCAGTCAAGCCACCTGGAAGAGTCTCGGACCAATTGAGAGTCCGGAAGAGACACTCTCCAATCTGTTGGGCTGCCCGCAGGTTGTAAAGTGTGCTCCAGGTTTCCAGCTGTCATGGGTTATCACTCATGCTGGAGGTGTTACCAGCAGGGTAATGGTGCAGGATTTCCAGTTCCAGATCATCTTGGGCTATATAGTGAGCCTGGGATAAAAGGTGAGACTGTTTCTCAAAAGAAAACAACAACAACAAAAGTCAAGCACCCATCAGACAGGCTCAAGTGAAGAGTCAAAAAGGGTGGTGTTGTGTGACACTAATCTAAGGAGTCATGAACAAAAGTCACTCACACAAACAGGGAAATGCCCTCCCCACCCCTGCTTTGTTTATAGACTAATCTGATGGTATCCTTCTCTCACTTGAGGTTCCTTCTTCCCAGATGACTAGGTTTTGCCAAGTTAACAAAAACTAACTAGAACGTTGAGGGAGGGCTTCCATGTCACTAGATCACTCCAGCTGGTGGTAGCGTGGCGGTGTGTGTGTGTGTGTGTGTGTCTCCATTTGCACAGGTTCAGCCTAAGTAATCCATTTGCCATTTACCTCCATTTCTTGAAAAGTCTGGTCTGTGGTTTTAACACTTAATTGACCAGCATACAGAAGCCAGCAGTATTGCCTGGAACCCAGGGAGCTCCAGGCTTCCACACCTCTGAGTTAACTGTAGATCGTTAGGGCGATAGGGTCCCTATCCCCTGATAAGGTAAGTGGCTGAACCTGTCCCAGACATTAGGCATCATCTGTCACACCAGAAAACCTGTCTTTGAACAACTATTTGGTTTTGAAAAGGGTCTGCCTGTGAGGCTGGCCTCAGTGGTTTTGTCTTTTGAAGCTTGCAATCTGTTCCCTAGGACTGTGCAAGGGTGTTGTGGGGGCACACACACTGTTATGGCTTCTGAACTGCAAAGTCACCCTCAAAGAGATAGCATTAGGCGGAGTCCCCGGCCTCCAGTCTACCAGGAGTCCCACAGGCCCTGTCATCAGTGGCTGAAATTTGATCTTGCTGGGTTCACAAGCACAAGGACAAAGTGCTGGAGTAAACGCCAGAGCAGACAAGAGTAAGGGGAGGTGTTCCAGTGTGTCGTCTCCTGAGAAGTCTGTAATGATGAGGTTGAGGTAAATTAACTCTGGAACCATCAAACCAGAAAAACAGCTACACCTGGATTTTTGGTTTTGCCTTTTCCAGAGCTCTAGATGGAATCCACTGTGCAAGCCACACAATTACTGAGCTACATCTCCAACCCTACATCTGGACTTTTTTGTTTTTAATAGAATAAAGAGTTTATTGGAGCCTTCCTTACAGCTTCAGAGTGTTAGAGTCCATGGCAGAAAGCTTGGCATCAGACAGGCAAGCATGGTTCTAGAGCAGTAGCCGAGGGCTCTCACATCTTATCTGCAGGTTGGAGGCAGAGGGAGAGAGAGGCAGGGTATGCTTTTGAAACCTTAAAGTCCACCCCAAGGGACACACACCTTCTGGACTGTTATGGTAGTCGCTGTGGCAACCTTTACTTCCACAATCAGGAACTTTTGCACCCCCATCCGCCCACCTAAAGGAGCAAATGAAGGCCTCATTATGTGAGGGGAGCTTCTCCAGAACAAAAGAAAGCTAGAGTTTACAGGAGGCAACCCTGAGTGCTGAGGACCAGTGGGTCTTATCTGCCTACTGGGAAATAGTGCTGGAGGGGTTGTGGCTCTGTCAGAGAAACTGAGCTTCTCCAGCCACAGAGTTTTCCTGCTTCCTGCTTCAGGTCAAAGGGCACTGTGTCTACTAGTGCGTGATTTAGGGAGTCATTCGGAGTGATAAGGAAATTATATATATATATTATATATATTTATATGCATACATGTATATGCATATAAATATATGTGATACATATTTATGTATATGTGTATCAGTATTTTGACAGCTTGATCTATCACTGCAGCCTAGACTAGCAATTTGTATTTTGAGGTTTCCCATGCAATTTGTTTCCCAGAGCTGAAGTGAAGTGTCATGGGGAGTTCTGAATTTGCAGTTTTTGTATATACAGCCTTTTATTTTCTTAGGTGTATTTTCAGAACCATCTGTCAGTTCATCGACAGGGCCCAGTAGGTGTTGGCGGCTGCCTGTCAAGCATGTGCTCCTGACATTTCACAGGACCCTACTGCACTTTAGCATCCCAGGCAGTCCTAAAGGGGGCATCTGGTGATTCTGTCCAGAGCCAGAGACTGCAGCCCCAGAAATGGCTCTAGGAAGTCCCTGGATAGCAAGGGTTCGCGCTCTGGTGTGGCAGGAGCAGTCACTAGTTCTGGTTCTGCTTTTGTCCCATAAAGGGAATAGATCTCGGGTATGGTGAGGCTGTAGGCCGGTCTCTCCAGCTTCAGACACACCAATAAAAGGGATAAATCACTTCCCGGTGTTCGCGCGTCTACAATGTCTGGCCGGCTAAAACGTTCTCCTAATCCGTGGTCTTTCCTCCTCGCGGCCCCGCCTCCAGCTCAGGCCCTGCCCCTTGGCGCGGCCCTGCCCTCTCTAAATGCGCAAGCGCAGTCCGTTTCAGCCAGCCTCCGCCGCAGTCCTTGGCGCCAGAGTCGCCGCAGCATCCTAGGCAGTAGACTCTTCTCAGCTCGCTCCAGGTCCATCCCTCGTCCTCTGCCTCTTCTGGCGCCATGGCGAAGCCGTTGACGGATAGCGAGAGGCAGAAGCAGATCAGTGTGCGTGGCATCGCGGGGCTGGGCGACGTGGCCGAGGTGCGGAAGAGCTTCAACAGGCACCTGCACTTCACGCTGGTCAAGGACCGCAATGTGGCCACTCCCCGCGACTACTACTTTGCCCTGGCACACACGGTGCGCGACCACCTAGTGGGCCGCTGGATCCGCACGCAGCAGCACTACTACGAGCGGGACCCCAAGGTGAGCAGCCCGCCATTCCGGGAGGGAGACCCGGCCCTGGGCAGGGCGGGCCCCGCCCCCCAGTGTCTCCCGTGGGCCCCAGTCACTGTTGCACCTCGGTCACCAGTGATCGGTGAAGTGACAGTAGAGCTTTGCATCCTCTTGAGAAGGATGCGTGCATACCCTGCGCTTGCGAGTTTCGTTCTGATTGAGAGCCATCCCCTGGCTCTCCTGCCCCCAGCCTTTAGTCCCTAAGTATGGCTTTGAGTGGCTCTGGTCTAACACTGCAGCCAGTCCCCTGGGGTGTGTCGTCCGTAATCTGGCTGCGCAGAGCCAGGCCACTCATTTAGCGGAGTCGCAGGTCCTCAAGAAGTGCCTTAGGGGTCTGCTGTTCCAGCAGCTGCCAGGCCCCAAGTCCAGCCGGATTTTCCGGCTGGTTTCCAGCTGTGAGCTTCCTCTACCCCCACCCCCTTTGTTTTTCTGCAGCCCCAAGTGAAGAACAGGGGACTGGAGCCAGGCCCGGTAGTTTTATGAGCTGGAAAGGGGTGAGATCAGTCTTCTTCTGCAGGGAATTGTGCCGCCTCCCTCCCCCGCCACACACGCTCCGATGAGAAGAAAATAATTTGTAATGCCTGCCTAATACAGGAGAGACCCAAACTTGTTTGGAGATTGCTTTAGAGATACTTTCTCTATTTTGTTTGTTTGTTTTTGATCTTTTGAGACAGGGTCTCTCTGTGACTTTGGAGGCTGTTCTGGAACTAGCTCTTGTAGACCAGGCTGGTCTCGAACTCACAAAAACCCGCCTGTCTCTGCCTCCCTAGTGCTGGGACTAAAGGCATGCGCCATCTCCGCCCGGCTACTTTCTCTACTCTACAAACGTTCGTTCTCAGTAGGAAAGCAAAGTAATTGAGAAAGTCTCTGACAGTTCCTCCCTCAACCCTCTCCCCAGCTGTTCAGCCTTATGTGGTCTGTAGCTGTTTGCAATTGCACTGGCCTCAAACTCACTGAGATCCACTGTCTCTCTTTGAGTTCTGGTATTAAAGGCACAGCCAGCCCCACCAAGTCCGACAGTCTTCATTATTCTTTGCCATTTGCACTTCCAGGTATTTTCTGCTCCTAAATATACAGGTATGTATATTTGTGTGTTGCTCAATTTTGTGACTTTTGTTTCATCTCAAACCATTTATGGCTTAACTCATAAACAGGGTTCCGTGTCAGCCAGGCGTTGGTGGCGCACACCTTTAATCCCAGCACTCAGTAGGCAGAGGCAGGCGAATCTCTGTGAGTTCGAGGCCAAGCCTGGTCTACAGAGTGAGTTCCAGGGCAGCCTCCAACAATACAGAGAAACCCTGTCACGGAAAAAAACAAAAACAGGGTTCCGTGTCAATAACACATACTGGTACTTTTCAACTTATGGTTGTATCATAGTTTTGCACAGCCTAATTTTCCTTCTTTCCTTCCTTCCTTCCTTCCTTCCCTCCCTCCCTCCCTCCTTCCCTTCTTTCCTTCCTTCCTTTTTTCCCACTTGATATGGAGAATTCTGCCTACCCGGTACTAAGACTGAGTGAAAACTAGCAAGGAAAAGACGCTTACTGACCTGGGGCCAGTTAATAATGATTTTACTGCCATAGAAACCTGGGCACCCAGCAACCTTACTGACGGAACTTTAGAGTAATCTTTTATAGGGTATTAAAGTAATTTGATAATTGCTAACAGTAAAAATTAATTGCTTTCCAAACTCATTCTGAGGCCTTTCCCCTTCCTAAAATAAGGATGGTAAGGACAGGCTGTTAGACTATTGGTTGGGCCCCTTCATATTTAGTATGCAAGACAGCTTCTAAAGAAGTGGCCCCAAATGGCTAAAACAGGTTATTACAACAAGGGCTTGGGATAACTGCCAGGGAAAGCGGCCAGGAGCAGTGGCTCCCCCAGAATGCCTTGTTAGTAGAAGAGCTGTGTTGCTCAGAGTCTCTGCTGTCGTCCAAGCAATAGATGACAAGGGATACAGCTTTGCCTGAATGTTCAAGGTCGTTTCCCAGGACGTAGAGGACTTTCTAGGGCTCTGGTTATGATGAATCCCAAGGATGAAGGAAATGTCTCTCCGTGCAGCCTTCTGCCCAGCAGGTTCCCTGGTCCTCAGGTGTGATGAGTTGTTTGCTGCCCTCACTGCAGATTGAAACCTTTCTCCTACACTCCACTTAACATACACATCCCCACGTATTAATTAATTTAGTGGGGACGGGTATGTTTTGGTGGTTTACACTGCTAATCTCATCATACAGCATGCTGTGGCAGGGTTCTCATGGTTGAGACCCTGTCTCAAAACCCAAAAAATAAGCAACCTGCCCAGTTTGTGAATGGAGGCTGTTGTTTGTATAGGAAAGCTATATAGAGTTGGAAAGTTGAGGGCTGGTGAGATGGTGGTTAAGGCACTTGCCAGGCAAGCCTGAAATGTATCCCTAGAAGCCCTGGGGAAGGGTAGAACAAGACCTGCCTGCCAGCTGTGCTCTGACCTGTGGAGTTGTCCTGTGGCCTATGTGTGCCTATGCTTACACTTATTATACAAGCATAAGTAAATTAAAGTGGAAAGTGGATCCAGGTATGGTGGTATGTTCCTGTAGACTCAGCTACTCTAGAGTTTGTGGTAGCCTGGGCAACCTTGTACAAGAAACAGAAGAGGTGTAGCACAGTGGTAGAATCCAGATTTGAGTGGGTTTTTTTTTGTTTGTTTGTTTTGTTGTTTTTGTTTTTTCGAGGCAGGGTTTCTCTGTGGCTCTGGAGGCTATCCTGGAACTAGCTCTTGTAGACCAGGCTGGTCTCTAACTCAGAGATTCACCTGCCTCTGCCTCCCGAGTGTGTTGGGATTAAAGGTGTGTGCCACCACTGCCCAGCAAGATTTCAGTGTTTGATGCCCTGATTTTCAATACTTGTCTGGGTAACAGATGATGACAATCAATCAGCCTGTCACCTCTCTGCACAGTGATTTTATTGCAGTAGCAGTCCAAGTGAGGGGTGGGAGTGGACTGCCAATAAAACACCTCAGAGCCGTCCCAGGCTCTGGCAATGCCTGAGGGGTGTGAACCTACATGTCTCAGACTGTGGAGCACCGTGACATATTTGATAAAGCGGTGCTTTACCAAAATTTTTAAATATTGAGCTGGGCGTTTGTGGTGCATGCCTTTAATCCCAGCACACTCGAGGCAGAAGCAGGTGAATCTCTGTACATCAGTGTTGAGTCTGGTGCCCATGGAGGCCAGAAGAGGGTGATGGATCTCTTGGGACCTGAGTTACAGACAGTTGTGACCTGCCGTGTAGGTACTTGGGATCAAGCCCAGGACCTCTGGAAGAGCAGCCAGTGCTCTTAACCACTGAGCCATCTCTCCAGCCCTAGCTTCGTGGTTATTAGAAACAGTAATTACAGATATAGCATGGATTCTCTTAATTTCTGACAAAGTCTAGAAGTCCATCCTGAAGTAACTCATTGGAGACCACTCAATTTAGGGACCAGAAGACCTCTGTATCAAAGTAGGGCCGGACTTGATCCTAACCCCTTTTACACTTTTTGTTTTACTCAAACCTAGGGCCTGAAGCATTCTGGGTAGACACTTATCACTGAGACACTTTCAGTCCCAAACTCCTTTCCATACTGACTTTTTCCATTTTTTCACTTTGTCTGTAGTGTGCTACTGTCTGTTTGGATTGACACCCCTAATGGCCTTGAGTACCACCACACACCAGTTAGCTGCCATAGTTTTCTTTTTTTTTTTTTTAAGCCTTTCTTGCCTCATAGTTTTTTTGTTTTGTTTTTGTTGTTTTTGTTTTTCATCTTTAAAATGAGAGTTGATCCAGGAAATCCATTTTTGAGGCTTTTGTCATCCTGAGAGGTTAAGGTTTTGTTTTGCTTGTAAACTGTTTCTATATCTTGTTGATATTCCCAAGCCAGAAGAGTTCAAGGCTATCTTTGGTTACATAGCAAATTTGAGATCAGCATGAATCATGCAAGAGACCCTGTCTCAAAAACCAAAGTCTTACTGGGTTTGCTGGCACATGCCTTTGAGGCATAGGCAAGATGGTTTCTGGGTTCAAGGGTTGTCTGCATAGTGAGTTCTAGGCTATCCTGGGCTGCACGGTGAAACCCTGTCTAGAAGAAGAAGGAGAAAAACAAAAACCTATCCTGAGGATGGTTAAGCAAGGTGTAACATAAAAGGCTCAAATTAGGGCTGGAGAGATGGCTCAGACAGAGGTTAAGAGCACTGGTTGCTCTTCCTGGGGCCCTGAGTTCAATTCCCAGCAACCACATGATGACTCACAACCATCTATAATGAGATCTGGTGCCCTCTTCTGGCCTGTAAGGATACATGCAGACAACACTACATAATAAATAAATCTAAAAAAAAAAAAGACTTAAATTAGTATATGTGGTCTCAGTGAAGGTGTGGTAAAACATCATGGTGTAGCTAAACCCACTGAGTCTGAATTGTGGTGAGTCATAAGCCAAAATAAGCATAGCCAAGACATGGTAGAAAAAGACTTATGATCTGCAGCAAGCAAGGAGAGTATGGAGCTTTTTCCAAAGCATGCCCTCCCAGAGCAGGGTGGACATTGGGTTGTTATTAAGGAGGCCTGTAGTTATTAAGGAAGCCTATAGTTATATTGGAGCTGGCTTACTCCTGAGCATGCTCAGTTAGTAGTGGACTCCTGAGTATACTCATTTCAAGGTCACGGAGCACACATTTGAAATGTTGAAGTGTGAGACCCATCTCCAAAACAAAAAAAAAAAAAAAAAGGAAAGAAAAAAGAAAAGAAAGATTAAAGTGATGGTCTGTCTGGAGTGCCTCTGGGCGTTTGCAGCTGGTATTATGAAACTTCTGTTGAAAATCAAGGAAAAGGTACCTTGAATGTACATTGGTTGGTGAGTCTGCTCCTAAAGGTGCCTACCTCACTTTGTGGCTAGCAAGAGCAGAGGGTGGCTTAGATTTGGGTATGAAGTCAGGAACTAAATTCAGGACCTCAGCTCTGGGGCTATGGCTTGGTCCCATAAGCATGAGGCCTGATGGTAGCAGTAGGTTGAGGAAAAGCAGTTTTTCCGAGGAGATAATCACAATGAATTTGCTGTCTGGCCAGCTTCTAAGGAGGTAATCCAGCAGCCAGGCCCCTCTGTGAGCTGCACATCTGGGGCTTTGGTAGAATTCATCAGCCCTGGGAGCAAATGCAGAATCCTCTGGACATTACTAGTTGCCTGATGTGTTCCCGCTTGTGTGTGTGAAGGTGACCTTTCCCTCCAGCAGGCTTCCCCAACAGCAGATAACGAAGGTCTTTGGCCTGAAACTGATGGTAGGCAGCTGTTCAGTGTTGACCAGATGAAGACTCCTGTCAGGGAGCATGCACCTTTGGCCTCTGTGCTTACAGGCTGTGGTGGCTAATTTTATGTGTAAGCTTGGCTGGGACACAGTGTCCAGGTAGACAACATTATCCTGATTTATAGGAGGGTGATTTGGGGGATGAGGTTAACATTTAAATCAGTGGATTTGTTTTTGTTTGCATTTTATTTATTTTGAGAGAGTCTCCCTGTGAAGTCCAGTTGCCTTTGATATTCCTACCCACAGTCTCCTGGCTGGGATTATACCATTCTGTACATACCACTCTGCTTAGTTTTAATTTAGCTAAAATTCTAACTGCTACTGGTTTTGTCAATGTTCTGTTGCTGTGAAGAGACACTGGCCACAGCAGCTCTTATAAAAGGAAGTATTGAATTGGGGCTTGCCTACAGTTCAGAGGTTTAGTCCGCTGTCATCGTGACGGGAAGCACAGCAGCGTGCAGGCAGACAGGGAGAAGGAGCTTGAAAGTTCTACACCTGGATCTACAGGCAGCTGGAGCCTGGCTTGACCCTCAGAGCCCACCCCCAGTGATATACTTCCTCTGACAAGGCCACACCTCCTAAAAGTGCCACGCCCTGGTGACCAAGCATTTAAATATATGAATCTGTGGGAACCGATCCTATTCAGACCACCACAGACATTGTTCAGGTAAATCTGAATCCTTGGCTGCTACAGAAAAGAATTTCAGAATGAGGTAAAGCCAGGAAGTTTATTAAAATTAAAAAGAGGGGGGAAGGATGTGTTTCGGTTGTTGGAATGCTTGCCTGATGTGCACAAAGACCTGGACTTGATCCAGGCACCACATAAATAGGGTGTGGTGGCGTACACCTGTGATCCCAGCAGTCTAGTGGAGGCAGGAAAATCAGATTCAGGGTCATCCTCGTCTACCCAGCAAGGTCAAAGCCAGGCTGAGCCTGCACTCCAACCCTTAACCACCTGTGTGACGCCTCTGGCAGCCAGTCTCCATTCTTTTTAATTATTTTCTTTTTGTTTTGTTTTTGATTTTTCTAGACAGAGTTTCTCTGTATTGCTTTGAAGGCTGGTCTGAAACTAGCTCTGGAGACCAGGGTGGCCTCGAACTCACAACCGAGTGCTGGGATTAAAGGCAAGCACCACCAGTTTCCAGTCTTGTGGATTACTCGAGGTTACCTCGTGAGCACGAAGAGATGAGACTGGGTTACAAAGGACACTCCTTGCCATTTGTTTTGCTTTGCTTTCTGTTATTGTTTGAGACAAGGGGTCACTGTGTAACTCCAGGCTGACTTCCACTTTCAAATCTCTGCCTCTCTGCTGGGATTATAGGTCTGTGTCACCATGTCCCCAGCAATGTTCATTTTGTATTTATTACTCTTTTTTCTTTAAGTGGAGCAAGAATTAAGCTTTTATTGTTTCTGACAGGCTTCATACTTGTCAGACAGAATCACCATTACTTAAAAGCTCATCTAGTAAAGTTTTAGGTGGCTGGTAATTTCATCGATTAGTTCTACTGGTCCTGGCCCAATTCCCAGGACAGTTTGAGAGCCTGGTTCAATCTGAGTACGTCCAGCATCTTGAATTAAACTTACAGTCAGTCCCAATGTTTTCGCATGGGTCACTAATTCAATGAGGGTGTCTTCATCTGGGGCTGTGACCACCACTTTGGGCTGGCCACAGTAAGCACTTGAGGGATTCTCCTTTGAATCTGCTTGCAGGCAGAAACAGCAGCATGGGAACACTGGGCAGCGACCTTCCCTTTTCCCCATCTTTAGGTCAATTCGAACCCCAAGAATCATTTTGTACTCCTCACTCTCCCCCAGGATGGTTGCTTCGGTCCCCGTCTCTGGGTCTTTACTTGTCTCACTTGTTGAGTTCTGGGGGAGCATCCCAAGGTGGCCCTGGAGGCCCCCAGCCCAGGCACATGCCACAAGCAACTCAACAATCAAGCTGAGTGTACCAAGATGAGCCAAACACTCCATAACCAAGAACTTGGAGAGCACCAGAAGCCCTTGAGGCTCACAACTCGTGGTTCTCCACTCCTGAACAAGGTGATTTTAGTACTCTTTTTTTGTTTTTGTTTTTGTTTTTCGAGACAGGGTTTCTCTATGGCTTTGGAGGCTATCCTGGAACTAGCTCTTGTAGACCAGGCTGGTCTCGAACTCACACCAACGCCGGGCCAATTTATTGCTTTTAACACTTAGGAAAATGATAGAAACAAAACAAGGATTTAGGCACTCTGGCCACAAAGACCAAACATATATGCCTTAAAGTTTTCTTCAAGGGTCTGAAAGCCTAATAGAAGGAATTCTGCTACCCAGTTGCTTATGGGCTGGCTTTGCAGTTCTGCAGCCAGGTGTGCCCTGCAGAGTCCTGCAGAGTTTGATCTTGCACTGCATAGTCAATCTGCAGAGCCTCCTATCCATTGTGTACTGGTTGTTGGTTTTGTTTCTGTGGAGATTTCCTACCATGAAGGGCCTGTACATGGCTGTAAGGGCCATTGTATCTTTATGAAATATTGTAACTGACTTCACCCCTGTACCTCAAGTATTTAAAAATTTTTTTTTATTAAAAAATGGGGGTGGGGCTGGGCGTTGGTGGTGCACGCCTTTAATCCCAGCACTCAGGAGGCAGAGGCAGGTGGATCTCTGTGATTTGGAGGCCAGCCTGGTCTACAGAGTGAGTTCCAGGGCAGCCTCCAAAACAATACAAAGAAACCCTGTCTTGAAAAACCAAAAAAAAAAAAAACCCACAAAAAACAAACAAAAAAACAAAACAAAACAAGCAAACATTCTACCCTTGAGCAATACCCCTACCCTTTATATGACTTTCACAACTTTATTTTACATGATCATAGGATGCTGAGTATGTGGTGCACATCTTTAGTCCCAGCACTTGGGAAGCAGAGGCAAGCAGCCTGGTTTACATAGTGAGAGCTTGTCTCAAAACAAAATAAAATTTGCATGACTCATACACAGAATTCCCCAAAAGTTGAGCAGTCTAACATAATTGGCAGGTCTTTCTGTCTGTAAGCTCAGGGTTTTCCTCTGGATTATTTGAAAGTTAGTTGCAGCCTTGGCACCCCTTTACCATTAGTAACCTCTGTGTGTCCTTTGGAGACTTTGGGTCCTCACAGAGCCACTATATTATATTATATTATATTATGTATATTATACTGCTTCAGCTCCTGACATTCTTACTGGTGAGGTGGCCCCCTCTGCTTGCTCAGCTCCACAGCTGTCTCTTTGTAAAATAATGCAGTAAGATGTAATTGTCCCCTATCACACTCAGGAGACTAAGGCAGAAGAATTACTGAGAGTTCGAGGCTAGCCTGGGCTATAGAGTGAGACTGCGGCTCAAAAACAACAAATGGCCTAAGCAGGTGCCCAGTGATAGTGTTTGCCTTGGATTCAATCCCCAACCCCTGGACCAAACACACACACACACACACACACACACACACACTAATGCAATGCGACAGTTATGAGAAATAAAAATAAGAAAGTAGAAGCTTGTAAACCAGATTGTATCTATTTTTCCCTCTCATTAAAAAGAGCAAGGCTGTTAAGTCGATGTGATGACTCTACCTAACCCAAGTACTTAGGAGTCTGAACTAGGAAGATCACTTGCATCTAGGAGTTAAAGGCCAACCTAGACTGCATAGCAGAACTTATATCAAAAAAAAAAAAAAACAAGCTGAGTATGGTGGCACATAGCTGTAATAATATCAGCACTCAGGAGGCTGAGACACGAGGATTGCCTTAAAATCAAGTCCAGCCTGAGCTACATAGCAAGACCCTTGTCTTAATGTCTAAAAACAAAACAAAACAAACAAGCAAAAACCAAATAACCCCTGACATATTATAAGACATTATACTACTTTTCTTGTCACTGGGACAAAATTCTTGATGGAAAGAGCTTAGGAAGTAATTTCTATTCGTGGTTCCACAGTGGGGAGGTATACAGTACAAGCTTGCAGCATGACTTATTGTATCTTGGTGGATCAGAGAGAGGCCAAATGGGCCACTTCTTCTAGCCAAGCCCAAGTCCAAAAGTTTGCACCTCCCCATGGCAGCGTGCCTAGCTGGGGGGGGGGCATGACTTCAAACACTTAAGAGCTTGTAGGAGACAGTGCGCACTGAGAGCATAGCAGTCACGAACCAAGTAACCAGCTCAACATAGGAGTGGCTCTTCCTCTGCCTGCAGAATAGTTTCCTAGGATATAGTAAAGGGAAGCTCTGCGGGCCCAGAAACTTAGAAAGGCATTTAGACATAGGAATTTAGTGCATTCTGTCTACAGCAGGATTTTGCTCAGGAAGTGTGCTATATCATTTTAGCTATAGCTCAGTAGTTTTTCTCAGCTTTTGAATGCAGTTTAAATTGAGGATGTGGGTAGGTCTGTAAAAAATGACTGCTGGGCTGGAGAGATGACTCAGCAGTTAGAAGCCCTTGACTGCTCTTCCAGAGGGCCCCCATGATGGCTCCCAGCCATCCATAACTCCTGTCTCAAGGGATCCAAATACCCTCTTCTAGGCAGGAATGTACAGACATACATACAGATAAAACACTCATATGCAAGAATAACATTTAAAAATAAAGCAGGCTAACAATTACAAGACAAAGTCATTGCTGTCTGTTTTCAGTATGAGCTATGCTTAGAGCTAGCCTTGCAGATAAGCAGGAGGTGCTAGGACCCTCCTCTCCTAGCCAGGGCCTGGTTCCTGTCAGTCTCAGAGCTGGAAAGCTGCCAGTGGCCTGCTTTATGACTGAGCCCAGAATTAGATAAGGTCTGGAGTTTCAGAGTTGGGGCAGGCAGGCCATATACCCTGTGGCAAATGCCATACTTGGTGTGTAAGGCTGATCTAGGAGTGATGCTCCCACACACCCACACACACCCACACACACACACCCACACACACACACACACACGAACGAGATTCCACAGTGTGGATACTAGGCTGTGGTGAGAAGACAGAGCAGGTCTCGTCTGGCAGGTGGGAGGACCCTGCCCTGGGCAAAGACTCAGCCCCCCAGCATCCCTCTGTGTCTAAAGGGGTAAGGAACCTTCCCAGGACCTGGCTTGTTGGTATATTGTGCTCACTGGTCTGTAGTCATGTGGGACAGACAGGGGTAGCCTGTTGAGAGGTGCTCTTAGTCACTGGTGAATGCACAGAAACAAATAGACAAGGGGAATGTTGTCTCATGATCCTGAGAACAGGACT
Source organism: Mesocricetus auratus (assembly GCF_017639785.1). NCBI lineage: Eukaryota > Metazoa > Chordata > Mammalia > Rodentia > Cricetidae > Mesocricetus > Mesocricetus auratus. The sequence goes on from NW_024429189.1 coordinate 116,112,748, forward strand.
ATAGACCTCAGACAGCTGCCTCCTGCAGCCTTGGTTATCCTGATGAAAGCAGTTGCCCATATCTTTGTTTTGTGCCCAGACATTTCTGCAAACGGAGTTTTTTTTTGTTTTTGTTTTTTGTTTTTGTTTTTTTTTGGTTTTTTGAGACAGGGTTTCTGTCCTGGAACTCACTCTGTAGACCAAGTTGGCCTTGAGCTCACAGAAATCCTCCTGCCTCTGTCTCCCCCAGTGCTGGGATTAAAGGCATGCGCCACCAACGCCCAGCAGCCTTGGTTTTGTAACGGGCATCTGGCTAGGTGTGATGGTAACAGCACATGTCTGTAATTTCAGCACTCAGGTGAGGCAGGAGAATCTCAAGTTCAAAAGGCCAGCCAGAGATACCCAGCTAGGTCCTGTCTCAAAACCCAAAGAGAAAACAATGCAAAAAAAAAGCAGCTCTATGAAGGCTGTTGGTATTAAACTCCACTTCTGTAAGCCTTCTAAGATGCCTTTGGAAGGTCACTGTGTTGTGTGATATTTGTGTTTGAATTTCTGCGTCTCTGGCTGGAGAGTTTCTTAGTGCTTTTCCGTGATTCAAGTAGAGTAGGTTTTGCATGTGATAACTAACCCTAACTTTAAAAGGGGAATGTGGCTCACTGGCAGAGTACTTGCATATCATGAGCAAAGCACCAGAAATTCCATCCTTACACTACAAAAACCACCTCCAGACAAAGGCCTCCACTAAACAAAGGCCTCCGCTAGGCCACTCATTGTCATATGGACAGACCCCAGAGGAATGTCAACAGCCCATGGTGCCAGGGCTTGAGGATCCTGCTGTTTTCCAGCTGGGCTAGGCAAGGGATTCTCACCCATATCCCTGAGCAGGGAAGCCCACCTTTGCCCTGGAGGGGGTAGGTAGGACTGAGTGCTTAGAGGCTGGAGCTTGGACAGGTGTCCTCGCAGCTGCTCTCCACAGCTGCCCCTTGCTAACAGCTGCAATACTCCTTTAAAGCATGGTGTAATACAACATGGTGTGCTGTTTGAGCCCCAGCCTGGCTCCATAGAAACCCCAGGGTGGCTTTGCTATGTTCAGAGGGTGAGCACCTTGTATCCAGCTGGCGAAGGCAGGCCAGCCTGAGTTGGGCCTCCATTTGGACCATCAAGTCTGTCCATTTTCTTGGCTGGCTCCTCCAGCAAGCTTCTTTCAGTTGGAGTTTTCACTCAACCATCCTAAGGAAACGGGAAAACCAAATCAACACTGATCAGGAAATTTTTTTCCCTTTTTCTGAGAGAGGGCTTCCCTGTGTAACAGCTCTGGCTGTCCTGAAACTTGATTTGTAGACCAGGCTGACCTCTAACTCACAGAGATCAGCCTGCCTCTGCCTCCTGAGTGCTGGGACTACAGGCCTGCGCCACCACTGCCCTGCAAGAACTTTTTAAAAGAGGTTGCAGAAACCCTAAACAGCAAGCATCTCTCAACCATAAGGCCAAGGCTCCCATTACTTGGCCAGCGCTTCTGGCTGTCCCTGGCCAGTGACTTCTCTGCTTATGTGGAGTGATGATCAACTTGGAGGGAAAATGAAATCAGAAGTTTCAAGTGTAGGTCCAACATGTGTTAGGTGTCTCAGTGAAGTCTTTGGAGATGAACAGTTATGTTTTCTTTCGAAGTGCTAGGCGAAGGTACAAATTTTGGGCAGAAAGGGCAAACTATAACACCTTTAAAAATAGAGATTTGGAAAAAAAATAGAGATTTGGGGGGCTGGAGAGATGGCTCACCAGTTAAAGAGCACTGACTGCTCTTCCAGAGTACCCAGGTTCAAATCCCTGCACCCGCATGGCACCTGGCAACTGTCTGTAACTCCCAAGATCTGATACCCTCACATTGTCATATATGCAGGCAAAACACCAATACACATAAAATAATAATAATAAATTTAAAAATGCATAGATTTGGGGCTGAGCATGGTGGTGCACATCTTTTATTCCAGCTCTTGGGAGGCAGGGGTAGGAGCATCTCTGTGAGTTCAAGGCTGACTTGCTCTAAAGAGAGATTTCCATAACAGTCAGGGCTACACAGTGAGACCCATGTCTGTCTCCTTCCCTCTCTTCTTAAGATTTTGTGCTGGGGAGATGGCTCAATGGCTGAAAATGCTTACTGTGCAAGTATGATGGCCTGAGTTCAGATCCTGGAATTGCTGTAAAGTCTGAATGTGCTAGCGCACATCTGTAATCTTAGTACTTCTCTAGTGAGATGGGAGGCGGAGACAGGAGAATCACCTGGAAGCTCGTGGCTAAGCTTGACTGAAACCTGTAACACAGCAGCAGAAACAATGCAACTTGTCTCCACAAGGTGGGAGGTCAGAGCTGATTCTGAAAAGATGTCATTTGACCTCCACATACACATCTTGGAACACACATGCCCACACTTGAACACATACCATACATATATATACCACACACGTCGTTTTTTTTTGTTTTTTTTTTGTTTTTTTAGGAAAGGCAAAATAGAACTTTCAAAAAGGATAATCCTCCAACTGGTTAGCTTTTTATAATTCTCCTCTTAGGAAGAATTCAGCAGTAGCTAAGTGGGGATACACAGGCCTATATATAAAGTACACCCCATTGTATGCTTTACCTGTGCTTTCAACGTCTGTACCTGTAGTCAGCTGCAATCTAAAGATGCTAAGTGGAGAATTCGAGATGTGAACCCCATAAGGTTTTTCTTCTTGCTGTTAATGTCTTATATTCACATAATGTGTTTTGATCAAATCAATTGGCCCTCCCCTCCCTCCTCCCCACCCCCCCACTACCTTTCCCTCCCAACTCCATGTCCCCTTTTTTAATGTCTTTTTAAAAAAATTTTTAAAAACACACCGAGTCTACTTAGTGCAATCTGTATTACATAGGCGTCAGACCACCTACTAGAACATGGGTAGCCTTTCAGAGGCCACATCTCTGAGAAAAGCATTCTCCTACCCTGATAGCTGATAGCTTCTTAATTAGGAATGGAACTTCACATGAGTCCTCCTCCATGTTTATGCTAGGTTTTCGGCTGGCTTGATCTTTTGCTTTCGGAAACAGCTGCTGTGAGTTTATATGTGCAGTAACCTTATCATGTCCAGCAAATACTGTTTCACTGCAGACCTCTGGCACTTGGCCCTTCTGCTCCCTGTTCTATGACAATTCCTAAGCCTTGAGGGGAGCCGATGTGGCATAGATTGTCCTAATGAGAGCTGAGCACCCCTTACTCCTTTATTTTCTACAAATGGATCTGTTATGGATCTCTATACTAATTACCATATGCTGTAAAAAGCAGCTTCTCTGGTGACAAGGAGAGCTGCATTAACCTATGGGTGTAAAGATAAGAACTTAGGGAGCAGTTTATTGCTATGTCCATTTGGCAGAATAATAGGATTAGGTTTTCCCCTCAGGGCCTAGCCGTTCATGAGCTTTTGGCCCTGTTAACAGTAGCAGGCATGAATTCTGCCTTGTGGAGCAGGCATTAAACACAAGCAGAAAGTAGTTGATTACTTCTATAACATTCATGGCATATCTCGATAGGTCAGTAATTGTAGCTCTTGGTTCATGGTTGGATGAGATTGTTGAATGTTTTTCTCCCCTAGTAGCTTAAATAGAACCATCCAGCAAGTACCGTGAAAGCTAACCAGTAGGCATGAAGCTTCCAGGTTGCTACTAGCTTATTTCTCCATGTCCTATAACACAAGTATGAGGTGTCTTCAGCACTAGGTATTTATTCATAGGTTCTGAGGGTAACAAAGAGCAGTGGCCTGTAATGTTTAGGAGGTAGGTCTGTGAGACCCCTCTCACTAACAACTCAAAAAGAGGACACCCATTCCCAGTACTGACAACACCATAAGCTTTGATTTGCATGGTATTGAGAGCCTGAGTTATGAGTTATTCCTTTGTCCAGTATATTCTGCTTGTCCATTAGTCACTTAGTGGTGCTTGTAGTTGTCATGTGAACTATTGCAGTGTTGTATTCAAATAACTTATTTTATTGGCTGGCCCCAAAGCATATGGCTATGCTGGCAATTTTCATGTCAACTTGAAGCTGTAAAGAGCTTCCTTTATAGCCTGGTCTACAGAGCAAGTGCCAAGACAGGCTCCAAAGCTACACAGAGAAACCCAGTCTCAAAAAACAAAAACAGCAAGAAAAGAGCTTCCTTTACACAAACAAGTGAAAGTTCTTGGCCCAAGGAAAGAAAAGAATATGCTGGTGTTGATAATATCTGTGGCAAAGTAAGATATTTTTTGAGAGGGGTGCCACAATCACATACTTTCCTTAGTGTATTCTTTATTATCAACATTATATTTCCTTTTCATTATTGCTATTAATTTATAAATTAAGCTCATGTACATACATATATAAACAAGAAAACATGATGCATATTGGTTGAAAGTCTCCTATCACAAATGCATAGAACCAAAAGTGTTTTTAGATTTTGGAGTTTGGAGTATTTTCATAGACCTGACCAATTCTAGCATGTCTCATCCAAAAAAATGTCAGATGAGAGTGCTCAACTGTGTGGAGTTTACTTTAGACATGATGAGGCTTGGGGATACTGCCCCTAGTGAAAAGAATTTCTCAGGCAACTGAGATCCAGCTGGACTCTGTATGTTTCCATATTTGTTAGTAAACCTTGCCCAGACAGGACTTGCAGCTTCCTTTGCACTATGGAAACGCTATAAAATAGTAAGTTGGCTCAAGTGTAGTACAAATAAAGCATAAAGTGATTAAAAAGCAAGAAGCAATGGACTGTGAACCAGTAGTAACAGCAGGTGCAATTACAGCTGTCCAAGGACTTGCTAGTTACTCTACAATGTGTTTCTGTCACTTAAAGGATAGTGGAATTTGCATAGAAAGTCAACATTAATTCACATAATTAAAACATAGGGGTGTGGCAGAGACAAAACTCTGACTTTGTGATTTTAGTATATTCTTTCAAAGGTTGACTTTAGTGTTCTGGAATTGTCTTCTACCAATTATTTTCCTGTCTCATTTTTCAGTGTTACTCAGCCACATTTTTGTTTCTGGCTTTGCTCTTCCTTAAATTCCATGGCAACTCACCTTTGAGGGGTGAGTTTTTGACCATGCCATGTTTCAGTACATTGATACATCTAAGTCCCACAAGTTTCTTGTTCTACTTGTTTCCCTCACACACACCTCTTTTTTGACGCCCTGTAGCCTAGGTTGGCCTTGAACTTGTGATCCTTCTGTCTTTTCCCTGATTCTGGAATGACAGGAGTGTACCTCCACTCCTCCTCCATTTCTGTTCAGGAAACGGCAGGTCTCCTATGAATGTCAACAAAACATGGCAAATCAAGTTGCAGTAAGACTGAACACTTCCCCTTGTATTAAGGTTGGGCAAGGTGACCCAGTATGAAGAATAAGGTTCCAAAAGTCAGTAAAAGAGTCAGAGACAGACCCTGCTCTCACTGTTAGGAGGCTTACAAGAGGACCAAGCTACACAACTGTAACATACATATATATATATGCATAGTGCCTAGGTCTGTCCTATGTAGGCTTTCTGGGTGTCTTTAGTCTCTGTGAGTCCCTATGAGCCAGGATAGTTGATTCTGTGAGTTTTCTTGTGGTGTCCCTGACCCCTCTGGCTCCTACAATCCTTTCTCCTCTTCTTCAGGATTCCCTGAATAGCCACCTAATGCTTGGCTGTGGATCACTAAATCAGTTTCCATCAGTTTCTGGATGAAGCCTCTCTGATGACAATTGACCTAGGCAACAGTCTATGTGTACAACAGAATGATGTTAGGCATCATAACACTGACATTTTCCCCCTTCCAGGCATGTTTGGTTCTATCCTAGGTCTCTGGGCCATGCAGCCTGTGGGTCCTGGTGTTCCAGGCAGTGTCAAGGGTGGGTTTACTCTCCTGGAACCGGTCTCTGTAGACCAGGCTGGCCTCGAACTCACAGAGATCCACCTGCCTCTGCCTCCTGAGTGCTGGGATTAAAGACAAGTGCTACCACACTGGTACACTGCATCTGTTTTCCTATAGCCAGTGAGTTTTAAGGGATATGTGAGCAGGGACATTTTTATCCTACCATCCACTCATTGGAAGGTTTTTGTTTTGTTAAGTGTGAGGTCTTATCCTGTTGCCTCAGCTGTTGTGAAATCTATGACAAGATAACTCAGTGGATAAAGGCACGTATTACCAAACCTGATGCCCTGAGTTCAAGCCCTAGAACCTACATAATGGAAGGGGAAGTTTGATTGATTAAAGCTGTCATCTGACCTCCATATGTGTGCCATAGCATGTGCATGCATATGATAAATAAATGTAAAAATATTGTTAAATTTATTTTAACTTTGATTTTTTAACACTATCTCATCTTCTTTTGCTAAGAGCTATATTGAAATAAAATTCATAGTTATATAGTTTATCATTTTAAGTATGCAAATTGGGCTGGGGAGAGAGAATCTGCCTAGCACATAGGAAGCCTTGGGTTTGATCTGCAAAAGTGGGAGAAGGTAGGAGGGGGGGGCTGGGGAGGGGGAGGGTGGGGGAGGAATATTCACAGGCTGTGCGTTCGACACCAGAGTAAAGACACTGTATTCATCACAGCATGCATCACACTGATAGACACACCTGTGCCTTCTGGTTGTCACCCACCGAACACTGTCCTCATAGTCATTGACATCTGTCAGTCTGCATATTCTGCCCTTCCCAGTCTCCTCAGTCTCCTCAGTATTGAGCCCAGTGCCTTATGTATCAGGACAAGTGCTCTATCCCGGAGCTATACCCTGAGATTTTTTTTTATTTGATGTGTATATGAATGTAGTATGTAAGTATATTTTGTATGTGTCTACTGCTTGCAGGGGCCGGCACCAGATTCCTTGCACTGCAGTTACAGCTGGATATGAGCCATAGTGTGGTTACTAGCAATTGAACCTAAGTCCTCTAGAAAAGTAGCAAGTACTCTCAACTGCCAAGCCATCTCTCCAGTTCCTACTCCCAGCTTTTTAACTTTTTATTATTTATTTATTTGCTTGTTTTTTGGTTTTTTTGTTTTTTTGCGGGGTGGGGGGGCGAGGTTTGAGATGGAGTTTCTTTGTGTAGCTCTGGCTGTCCTGAAATTTGCTCTGTAGACCAGGCTGGCCTTGACCTCAGAGATCTGCCTGCCTCTGCCTCCCAAGTGTTGGGATTAAAGGCATGTGCCACCTTAACTTTTGGTTTGGAGACAGGGACTCACTGATTTACCCACATAGGCTTTGGAAGTGTGACCATCCTTCTCCTGCCTCAGCCTCCCTAGTGTTTGGGTAACAGGCATCCACCGTCAGGCCCGGTCAGATCCATCTTTTGATAGCACAAGCTAAAGTGAGAAGTGGTGACAGATGGTCACTGCTTTAATACCCTGTGCACAAGGCAGAAGGAAGTGCCTGTGTGGCAACTTTCAGAGGGACAGCAAGTGATTTGTTAGAGAACTCTGCGGGGAAGTCAGTTTTAAAGGGGCTCCTTAGACAGCATAGTGTGACCTGTGGTAAAGTTGTCTTGGCCCACAGACTCAGCAACTGTGGGGGGTCCTCCGCAGTGCTGCGTGGGCTTGAGGGAGAGGCTAGGGTGTAGCAGAAGACTGCCCTATAACATGACAGTCAGTGCCAGTCTTTGTGAGGAGTTGGTGCTTTGTGGCTAAGTATGCCAGGAAGATGGAAGCGTCATATTCCCTTTGGGGACTCTCCTCAGGTAGATAAGGGAACTTGGCTAAGAGCCATCCCTGCATGATTCTGAAATGGTTTCCAAGATGTCTCTGCATGTCAGTACCTGTTGGTGGGGCATTGATTTCTGAGTCTTGACAGAAGCTCCTAGAACCTGTCCAGTCTGGTAACACTGTGTGTGGCCACAGTCCAAGTTAAAATACCTCACTAAGTCCTGCACAAACCTCACACTCCACACCCCACACCAAGCAAACCAACCGCACAGCCGGTGAAAACCAGACTTTGCCTTGAGGGAACATTTTGAGGAGGTTGCCAGCATCCTCCTCCCTGGTTACTGTGCACTTCCTGTGGGCTCTGGAAGCTGCCCTTTTGAACATGGGATCTCACCAGCTCACCCAGGGTGACTTCACACTTCTGGGCTTAAGTCATCCCTCTGCCTTAGTCTCTCAAGTAGCTGGAGCAGCAGAACACACACGATGGACAGCATATTTTAATAATTGGAAACATTTCCTCCTCTATTGGCTGTTTTATCCTATGTTAGAGAGGCAAAAACGGACTGTCTTAGGGCACACAGCTGGGAAGAGGCTAGTCTAGCTCACTGTGGGATCTGCCAGTCACGGAAGCCTGTTCCCAAGTTCTAGGACAGCCTGATCCCCTATCATAGGAAATCAGTTCTATGCACTAAAGACTCAGGCGGGTAGGGTTAGCCTGCAAGTAAGGGATCGTCATTGGGTTCCCGTGAAAGTCCTGCCTAGGTGATTCGTGACTCCCTCTCTCCCTGCTGTGCGGACAGACTGGGAAACCTAAGTTTTTCTTTCCTTTACTTCTTCAGCGAATTTATTACCTTTCCCTGGAATTCTACATGGGCCGCACGCTGCAGAACACCATGGTGAACCTGGGCCTTCAGACTGCATGTGATGAAGCCACCTATCAGGTATGTTTAATCTGTCCCCTGCAGAGTGATCACTGATGTTAGGACTCGTGTCCTCTGGGAATGCACGCCTGAGCCCTGGTGCGCACTACCCCACCAGAAAGGACTGTCCTGGCGGGCAGCATGCTTCCTCCTCAGGGGAGAATGTAAGACTGTAAGGGAAGATAATAAATGGAATTATTACTGGGCGGTGGTGGCGCACGCCTTTAATCCCAGCACTCGGGAGGCAGAGGCAGGCGGATCTCTGTGAGTTCGAGGCCGGGCTGGACCGATAGCCTCCAAAACAATACAGAGAACACCCTCCTGAACTCAGTGTACTATATAGGTGTGGAAGTGCCCTCCTCTCATTGGAAGAAGCCAACCCTTCCTACAGGCTCCTCTTTGCACCATTCTCTTTGGGATAATTCCTGCACGGGTCATTTGTAGCCTCAGCAGAACTCCCCAGCCTGTCTTTTCCGTCTCCTCTCTTCCCTGGAACACTGGACTCTGCAGTCTATTTCCTGCTGGCATGGGTATAAGAAGGTTTCCCCTGCTGGCATGGGTACATAGGGAGGTTTTTCCCTGCTGGCATGGGTGTAGGGAAGTTTCCCCCTGCTGGCATGGGTATAGGGAGGTTTCCCCTGTTGGCATGGGTATAGGGAGGTTCTCCCTGCTGGCATGGGTATACAAAAGTTTTTGGAGAGGGGTCCTCCCACCTACACTGCAGCATCCCACCTGCTTTGTTTAGAGCATAGGTAGGGGAAGTTTGGGGGACCTGATAGGTGTAAGCCTTGCTGGAGACCCATGTCTCTCCTTCTCTAAATATATTGCTATGGCAAAATACATGAGAGAAATCAATTAAAGAAAAAAAAGTTCATTTTAGCTGCCCGTTTCACTGGGCCTGAGACAGGCAGCATATCTTGGTGTCTAGAGCATGTGGCAGAGGAGACTCCTCTCCTAGGATTCAGGAGTCAAAGGTGGGGGTTGGGGGCAGGCACACTCCTCTAGGGTACCTTCTCCGAGGTGACCCAGTTCTTTTAACTAGACCTCCCCTGATAGTCTTTACTCAGCTATGACTTCAGTTGCTCAACCCATCCATGAGGTCACAGCTTTCATGATCCAGTCCCCTCTCAAGGTATGACATGCCAAATGTTCAGGGAACAGCTTACTCTTACAACCAGAGCTTCAAAAGACGCAGCTTTTTTCCAAGTGAACATATCAACAGTGCACTGGAAGTCATTTGTACTATAGAAAAGATTCTTACCAGCTTTAACTCAGGGCTTCAATGTGATCTCTAGAAGATGGGGACCCTCATCTACCCCATGATGCTGATCATATAAATTGCCTTATAATTTCTTTTTTTAGTTCTTAATTTTTAATTTTTTATGTGTGTGCACCATGTGCATGCATTGCCCATTGAGGCCAGAAGAGGGCATCAGATCCCCTGGAACTAGAGTTACAGACAGAGTGAGCCACTCACTATGTGGCTGCTGGAAATTGAACCTGTTTCCTTTGGAAGAGCCACCAATTGCTGACCTATCTCTCCAGCCCCAGGTTGCCTTAGAACTTCTAAAACAGAATGTTTGAAATTGGTACAGTGCCTAAATTTCCCTTCATTTGTATGTATCTCTTTTTTGTTTGTTTCTTTGTTTTGTGATTTACTTGGTGGAAATGGACTTGTCTTGCAGAGTTTCTGTCATCTTCCTGACTGTGTCTCCCATCTTGGGTTTAACCTGCCTGTGTTAACAACATAAGGATGTCTGCTCACACTGTCTCAACATCCTACAATAGTAGGTTCTGGCCAAGTAGTTAGACAAGAACTGGAAATAAAAGGCATCTAGAGGGCCGGGCGTTGGTGGCGAACGCCTTTAATCCCAGCACTCGGGAGGCAGAGGCAGGCAAATCTCTGTGAGTTTGAGACCAGCCTGGACTACCAGGCGAGTTCCAGGACAGCCTCCAAAGCCACAGAGAAACCCTGTCTCGAAAAACCAAAAAAAAAAAAAAAAAAAAAAAGGCATCTAGATTAGAAGGAGGTAAAACCATCTACTTACAAATGACAGGAACTGGAAAATCATAAGAAATTCATAAAGACATTGAGGGCTACACAGAGAAATTCTATCTCAAAAAACAACAAAAGAAATCCATAACGAAATACTAGAACTGGCAAAATAGTGCCACCAGTTTTCAGGATACAGGATCCATAGCAGAAACCATCTATATCTAAAGTTTGCAGATTAAGATCCAAATTGAAACAAAGATGGCGGTTCTGCTTATAGTAGCATAAGGAAGAATAACATAGGTGAACATGTAGCACATGCAGCAAGGAATACCACTCCCCATGCAGCATTTATACTCTGAGAGCAAGTTGAAAGAAATTAAGGAAGGCTTAAATGGAAGAGACATTTCCTACTAACGTCTTGGCAGACTTAGTATTGTTAGGATGCAAAGTGTAGATTCAGTTCAGTCCTCTTCAGATTCCGGGTTTCTCCAGAGTCTGACGAAGCGATCCTCCTGTTGGGTGGATCCCTGTGGAGTTGCAAGCAGTCGAAAACAGTCTCTAAAGGGAACCACTTGGGAGACCCACACTTCCCAATTTCAAAACTTACTATAGAACTGTAGTAACCAGGTCTGGGTCCTGCTGGCAGGAGGTCACATGTATCAGCCACCAACTAGAACCGAGAGTCCAGAAATAAGCCTGAATGTTGAGGGTAGATCTCTCTTTTTCAATTTAAAATAATTGTTGGAAAAATTCATATGGCATAAAGTTAGCCATTTTTAGTGTGCAGTTGGGTGGCGTTCAGGACATTGACAGTGTTCTGCAGCCGTCACTACTGCCCATCTGCAGAACCAGTTTTCCTAGACTGAAGCTACACCTTACCCCCCGCAGCCCCTGGAAGCCACCATTGCTCTTCACGTTTCTGTGTGTTTGGCTGTCCTGGGTATTTCAAGTATAACTAGAGTGTGCTTAGCCTGGAAGGTTCTCCTGTGTTTCAGGGTTGGTCCTTCACTGCTTTTCTTCTTCTTTTTTTTTCAAAACAGGGTTTCTCTGTGGCTTTGGAGGCTGTCCTGGAACTCGCTCTTGTAGACCAGGCTGGCCTCGAACTCACAGAGATCCACCTGCCTCTGCCTCCCGAGTACTGGGATTAAAGGCGTGCGCCACCACTGCCCGACACTTTTTTTTTTTTTAAGTAACAATTTTACACTCATTTTCATGTGTTTAATATTCTGTAGGGACACATTCCTCACAGTGCTAGCACAGAGTAAACTTGGCTCACTTGCAAAAGCAAAGACATTAGGTTATAAGAAAAATAAGTAATAGATACAGAAGTCCTTGGTGCAGCACCTGAATCGGGGAGGCCGGAGAGACCGAGGTGCTGGCCACTCCTGTTGCCATCTTAGGGCCTGGCTCTCCGCAGGTCCTGCATCTCCCTTCACTGTTGTTTAAGGTGCCATCATATGAGTACACTCTATCATGTTTGTGTCATGTTTCATCCATCCATCTGTCTGTGAACATGGCTGCTCCTACCTTCTGCCATCACAAATAATGGCACCGTGAACATGAGTGACTCATAGCTTTGTAAGACCCTGCAGTTGATATCTTAGTCTACAACTAGAAGTGCAGCCATAGGGCATCCAGCTCTCTTTCCTTTGTGGCGCTGGGACTTGAACGTGGATTCCCGTGTGTGCCGGGCAAGTACTGTACCACCAAGTGACATTTTCCACCTCCTGGTGGCTCTGATCTGCCTTTCCTAGATGGTCAGTGGTGGTGAGCATATTGTGCTTATTGGGAAATCTCTTTGGAGCCAAGTCAATTGAGTATAAATGCCCACTTTTGAGTCAGATTGCTTGTTTCTTGGTACTCAGATTTTAGATTTCTCTGTTTATTCTGGATACTCATCTCTTCATCAGATATGTGGTTTGTAAATATTTTCTCCCATTCCTTAAATTGTCTTTTCATTCTGTTGGTAACATCCTTTGATTCACAAAGTGTAAATGTTTTTTGTTTTGTTTTGGTTTTTTGAGCCAGGGTTTCTCTGTTTAACACTCCTGGTTTTCCTGGAACTCATTTTGTAGACCAGGTTGGCCTCAAACTCAAAGAGATCCGCCTGCCTCTGCCTCCCAAATGCTGGGATTAAAGGTGTTTGCCACCACCACCAGGTTAAGTGTAAAAGTTTTATACATTATTGTTTGTTTTTCTTATTGCCTATGCTTTTGGTGTCACATATAAAACATTTTGTTTACAGGAAAGGTTTGGGAGTTGGAGAGATGATGGCTCAGCCATTAAGAGTGCTTGCTGCTCATGCAGAGGCCCTAAGTCCTGTTCTTAGCGTATGAGATGGCTCACAACCGCCTGCATCTCCAACTCCAGGGGATCAGACACTCTCTTGTAGCCTCTGTGAGAGCCTGCACACACACAGCATACACATGCACACACAAATAAGTCTTAAAAGGGGGGAAGAATTTGCGTGCATGCACCCATAATTCCAGCAATCAGGAGGCTCAAGCAGGAGAACTGCAAGTTTGAGGCTAGCCTGGGCTGCATAGGAAGATCTTGTTTCAAACAACAACAATAATAACATAATGCCAAAATAATTCCATGGAGAAAGAATAGTATTTTAAATAAGTGATGCTGGACACTTGGATAACACAGCAGATGAGGAAAATCAGACCCTTCCCACACACTAAGTAGACAGATTAATCAAAATGGATCACAGACTTAGCTGTAAGGATTAAAACTGTCGAACTTCCAGGGGAATATATAGAGATGAATCTTCATGACCTTGTATGTCACAGTAATTTTTTTTGACATCATAAAGCATAATTAACAAAAGAATAAAAGTAGGTACATTGGACTTCATCAAAACCACAGTTAAGCAGTTTGTCAAATCTACTCACTAAGTTGTTGGTTTGTAGCCTGTCAACAAGGATTTGTAGCTATTAAGCTCTTCTTTTTTCTTTTCTCTTTAAGGATCTTACAGTGTATGTAGGTAGCCCAGGCTGGCCTTGGATTGGGAATCCTCCTGCTTTAGCCTCCAAAGTGCTGAAGTTACAGATAGGGTCTGCACACCCCACTAGATGTATCTAATTTTGAATAGTCATTGTTAGTAGGTTTTGAAATAACCTGGAAACTTTCACTTCTGTGCGTTAGTTAGTATTAAGTTTTACCATTGAATTTTCAGTCTGAAAGAAATCTGACTCAAGATTTAAATACTTTCAACTGTTGGCAGGCAGTAGTAAACAATACTGAAATGACACCTTTGTGTTTAATTACAGTTGGGGTTGGACTTGGAAGAGCTGGAGGAAATAGAGGAAGATGCTGGCCTTGGGAATGGTGGCCTGGGGCGGCTGGCAGGTAATCTGCTCTTATATCTCTCTAACCTGTTGACTTGGTGGAGGCTCACAGGGTGAGATCAACATCCCGTGTACTCCTGATGTTCATCCATCACCGTAAACTGGTGCCCCTCAGAGGCATGAGCAAATGTGCTTGGGTCAAAATCTTTGCCATCATTAGGCAAAAGGGAAAATGTACATTCTCTTCCAGCCAGGACACTGTAATTATCATGAAGCTCATGTTTGCCAGCATTGGGTCAATGGTGCAAAGAAAGTTCCAGAGCGCCCCTCCCCCACCACTTTCCAGGCCTGAAGAGTCACAGGGTATGAGCAATACTCCAGCATAGTGAGCTGATGGCCTCTGTTAGAATAGGGCCAAGCTTTGGGCCAGGCTGCCTTCTCTGGCTGCGTTTGAGAAAACCCACAAGTGTTGTTTTCTTTGAGTAATTTACAGACTTTGGGGGGCAGAAAACAAGCTAGGTAATGAACATAGAAGCTGAAAAAACAGTCTGGCTTTGTGGTGGGATACGGGAGGGAGGGTGTGTATCCAGGCCCAGCCTTTTTGGAAATTGTCACTTTATAAACTGAGATATGCTCTAAAATGTACCTGGGTGAATGACTTGCCCTGCCCACCCCACCCCCCACACGTCACAGCCTCCTCTCAGAGGCTTCGGGTCAGGCCAGACATGGTGCTGTGCTGGCTTTGAAAGTGAGCCCACTCTTCAAGTGTTGCAGCTACTCTTTGCCCAACCCTCAGGACACGTGGCCATCACTATCTTGCTCTGTTGATGCAGAGCCTGTGTCCCGATGGAAGCCCCCTTGTTCTTTACAAGCTTTGCTGCAGCCTGGGGAGCCCACCCCTGAGCTCAGAGGGCCCCCCTCTGCCTTGACACCCATTGCATGTTCTTTAATGCCAGACACCTTTCCTTGTTCCCTGCCCTGCATGGCCTGGGCCTGGATGCCTCCTCCTCCCTGTCCAGTCTCTTCTTTGACCTGGTGTGAATCCACGATGGCTTGATTGATCTGTTTCTTTCCCAGAAGTTCAGGCCTTCCTCGTCGCTCTTGCTTGCGGGTGTCTGCGTTTGGTGAATTAGGCATGTGTTTTGTCTGCTAGTGTTCCTTGTGGCACCCTTCCATTTTCTCTTCTCTTTCCTTAGCCCCTTCCTTCTCTCTCACTCTTTTCTTTGTAAAGCTAGGGATGCCTTACATATAAGCAATGTACTACTGAGATCCACCTCAGCCCTCCCTTTTAAAGCCAGAAGGTGGAAAAGGTCTCACTAGGTAACCCTGACTGGCCTGGAGCTCACCGTGTGGACCAGCCTGGCCTGGAATTCACTGAGATCCACCTTTCTCTGTCCTCTGGATGCTGGGATTAAAGGCACTCACCACCTCACTTGCCTAAGTCAAAAATATAACACAGCTTCTTTCTGCATTTTTATTCAAAATACTGTTGCTCAGGAAGTTTTTAAAAATTGATTTTTTGAAAAATTAACCTATGTGTATGAGTTGTTCTACCTGTATTGCATGGATGTGTGTGTGTGGCATGCATGTCTGGTACCTGCAGAGGTCAGAAGAGGGAGGGCATCAGATCCCCTGGAACTGGAATTAAGGACAGTTGTAAACCACCATGTGGGTGATGGACCGTGAACCTGGATTCTCTGTAAGAACAGCCAGTGCTCTCTTCTGCTAACCCATCCCTCCAGCCACATAGGAGGTTTGGATTGGAACAAAACAAGTGCTCCATTTAGTGACATGCTGCTGCAGGTCACATTGGGACCCTAGAGGCACTGTGGAACTTGGGTGTTTAGTATTCTGGGCCATGGCTGTACATCAGTGGTCCTGTTTCTAGATAATCAGATGTGCCCCTGCCATCAGAGCTGTGGATTTACAGTGTACAGAAGACAAGCCACGCAGCAGGCTTGCAGTGAGGGGACTTAACCATGACCTCTGGGATTCCTCACTTTTGTTCCCTGTTCTTGGGTGAGGGGGACTCATGTCACCTTTTGTGAAAACTGAGGTTGCTATCGTTATCACTGGCTCCTTGACAACTCCCTGGCTGAATCCCAGTGGAACCTTGGTGTCCAGCACTCTTGAGTTCTGGTTATGAGCTGTGATTTTTGGTTGGATTTTTCAGCCTGCTTCCTTGATTCGATGGCCACCCTGGGTCTAGCTGCATATGGCTACGGAATCCGCTATGAATTTGGAATTTTCAACCAGAAGATTGTCAATGGCTGGCAGGTGGGTGAGCTTAGGTGTTTCCATTGTTTTCCAGTCCTCGTTCATATACGAAGTGTGTGCTCCACACTCCGTGGAGAGAGCTAGCCAGTTCTTAGCATAGCACAGCAGGAAGCAGTCGGCTCTGGCTAGGCTGATCCTGTGGGAGTCCTTGGCAAACAGCTTCTTTATGGTGACAGGGAAGTCATGTGGGAGGACACGCTGGTTCATTTGAGCCTCAGAAGATCCCAGACAGGTACACCAACAGTGGTGGCCAGGACACCATGAGCTGTGTGCTGGTATCCTGAGATGCTTGTATTTGCGGGGAGGGTGTTCCTGTTGGGGTTCATCCACTGAGACAATCTGATAGCTAGAGAAACAAAGTAATTCCAACCATCCAAGAGGCCAGAGGCAGAGAGATTGCCATAGGTTTCAGTCGAGTCTGGTTCACTTTTTGAGTTCTATGCTGGCTAGGTCTACACAGCAAGACCCTGTCTCAAAACAATAGACTTGACTAGACTAGGATGATAGTGATTTTTATAGCTTTGGTTCCCACCACCTGCTTTCCAACAAGTGACAGGCAAGGCTGTGGCCTGTGGAGCTCTCTGGTGGAAGGACGGAGGAGCCTGCTGCTAGTGAGTCAGTGAGGAGGGTGGGCCTGTCGCTGCCCGCGTTTGGCATTATCTCCTCCATATTGAGCACTTCTTTCTGCTGCTCTTCCAGGTTGAAGAAGCTGATGATTGGCTGCGCTACGGGAACCCTTGGGAGAAAGCGCGGCCTGAGTACATGCTGCCTGTGCACTTCTACGGGAGAGTGGAACACACCCCTGACGGTGTCCTGTGGCTGGACACACAGGTATGAAGGCCCACCCCACTGACATACTGGTGTTGAGCAAGAGGGCTGCTCTGAGTGAGGGTTTTTGTTATCATCTCGACTTCATTTTGGGAGTCAGGGGACATACTGCTTCCTTGGAGGACTTAAGGAAGGGATTATTCTCTCACACACACGAATATTTGCACTTTGGTGGGTGTTCCTTGCTGTAGGCTATGATGCACCTCACACAGCAGTCTGACTGTTTGGCCAGTGCTGTGTGTTGGGGTTGATGCCAGCAGCCAGAGTTTTCTTACACTACTTGATGACGCAGTACTGGAGCTTAGTGATAGAGCTCAGAATCATGTCCTGATGGGGAGAAAGGCATTGGCTCCGGGAGGATGAGAACAGTCACAGAGCACTGACTACTGCTGTCCGTGGTACCACTTACGACCCATAGCTGTTAGGTGGTGTCTGAGCTAGCCAAGCTCCCGGTGGGTATGCTAGGCCTTGGCCAGTGTCTCTCTCTCTCTCCCTGCTGGCCCCAGTGTGGTGCTGCTCTGGGAAGATGTGGTGAAAAAGAGCAAGTCAAGTCTAGGGTGGGGGCGCACACCTTGGTCTCTGGAGAAGGGGAGAGCATCCTTAGAGGGGAGTGCAGGGAACAAGGTAAGAATAGAGAGCCTCCGTTATCTGTGATGTAGACGGATGGGCAGACATGGAACCCTGGCGGCTGGGGAATCCTTTGATATTCTAAAACAGACCTCGAGCAATCTAGAGTCAGAACGGTTTACTGTACAGAGCCGTACAGGGTCACAAACAGAGAAGTGAACCTGTGTTCTAAATGTGTGTTTGTGATGATCGCTCAGTGTGCATGATGAGAGCCTTAGCTCTGAAGACTGTGACTGTGGTGCCTGGAACCTGTCCTCTGTGAGATGAGCATTTGTAGGACAAGAGAGAGGCTTGGCAGCACATAGGGAGAGATAATTGATACCTGCGTTACTCCTGGTGACTCGGACACACTGTCCTTTCCGGTTGTCGGCTAACTGACTTTGCAAAGCTGCTTGGCTGGCTTGGCACGGAGGGAGCATGGCAGAGTGGTTGCGTTTCTGTCTGGGCTGTTTTAGGTACATAGAGGGTACATACAGTTAAGGCACCCAATACCAAGGAGCATTGCCAAAGATGTCTGAAACTGGGAGCAGGTGTCAGTAGGAGTTAGCCAGGGCCTGGACTTGCCAAAGCAGAGTGGGGGAGGGGTGGGGTGCTTGTGCTGTGGCACCTTGAGAGACCAGCCTGGGAAGACTGTTCAGTGGCTGCCTGTACCAAACTAGACGAAGCTGGGACAGGTGGTTGGAAAGATGTCAGAGTGTGGCTGCCATCCCTTGCTGAGAGTGCAGGGGGGACTGGGAAGTGTTCTGACAGGGGGGTGTGTTCTGCAGAAGGGGAAGGTAGGAGCCTGGGAGCAGATGGGTCAGGGACTGTGGGGAGCTAGAGCTGTCCTGCCAGGGCGTGGTGACTGGGCAGGAGGGGTCTTTGCTGACTCAGCCCTAAGTGTGTTTTCTTGTGGTCAGGTGGTACTCGCCATGCCCTATGACACCCCAGTGCCTGGATATAAGAACAACACCGTCAACACCATGAGGCTCTGGTCTGCCAAGGCACCTAATGACTTCAAACTGAAGGATTGTAAGTTCCCACTGTGGCTCCTGTGCTCTTATCCAAACTCGAGGCCCTCACCACTCCCATCCCTGTTTTTATACTCTCTGCTGGGGTGGGGCATCTTGTGAATTGTGACCCTTACAGACCCCCTGCAAACAAGAGGTAGGGTGGACAGAATGCCAGGCTTAGGCAGCCAGAGTCATGGTCATTCATGCCACATGTCCCCAAGAAAAGAGCTGGGGCGTGGTGGTGTGCAGCAGGAATGAGCGCTGTGAGAGCGGGCTGCTCCGCGGTGTAGAGAGGAGGGTGGCAGTGGCCGCGGGCATCCCGGCTCCTCCAGGAAGCTGCTGAGCCATGGTAGCAGCCTCACTGCACGAGACCCATGGGCCTGCACAGAGGCTGCGCTGACTGGGCTCTGTCTTTCCTTAGTCAACGTTGGGGACTACATCGAAGCTGTCCTGGACAGGAACTTGGCTGAGAACATCTCCAGGGTCCTGTATCCGAATGACAACGTAAGTGGCTAATGTGACTCTCTCTACAGTGTGGACTTGTAAGCTGGAGACCTATGTGTACATGGGGTGGTAGCAGCCATCTTGCAGCAATGCCAGGACACGTTTGGAAGAGTGTTACTACATGTCTGTCACATGCTAGCCTGTGGTCACAGCTGGATTCTCTGTTCCCACTGGCTGTCGTGTCCGGTGACTTGAGGAGCCCTGGAGGGGACATAGTTCAGGGGTAGACCCTGTGTTTAGCATGTCCAAAGCCTCGGGCTTAGTCCCCAACACCAAAAATAAATCAGTGGAATTTGCTTATCTTGATTAGTTGTGCACTCTTTAAAGTGGATTATTTCTTTTCTCAAAGTAATCTGTGCACATCAGTGCAGGAGGCTGAAACCAAATGCTTCTGTCCCTGGTGACTGGGCACATTCCAGAACTTCAGGTGTGGGTGTCTCCTGATGTCTGTCTTGAGAACTGGTTCTGAGTAGCTGTGGCACTCCTCATAGCTGGGCTTGTCACTCTCTTTGATAGACCGGACTCCTTGTAATTAGGTGACCTTGTGCTGAAGGTGTATATGCAGACCTTGATGTTGGGCAGGCTGCTTTTGACCTGTCACCTTGAGCAGGGCACCTGACCTGGCCCTTGGAGGGATAAGTGTGGGAGACGGGCCGAGCAAGTGCAGGGCTCTCCAGCGCATCAGTCTTGGAGCTACTGGGGTGGTGGAGTTAGTTAGTTACTGGGGTGGTGGAGTTAGTTACTGGGGTGGTGGAGTTAGCTCCTGGGTTGGTGTTGGCTGCCACAACAGTACTGTTTTGCAGTTCTTCGAAGGGAAGGAGCTTCGGCTGAAACAGGAGTACTTTGTGGTGGCTGCCACCCTTCAGGACATCATTCGAAGGTTCAAGTCCTCCAGGTTCGGCTGCCGGGATCCAGTAAGAACCTGTTTCGAGACGTTCCCAGACAAGGTCTGTAAAAGGAGTGAGTTCATTGTCATAGGGATGGGACATCCTTCGGCTTCTGAGGTTTCTTCCTTGTGTTTGGGTGGGGCAGGAGGAAGATGGTATTGTGTCCTGAGTCTCAGGGTCTCTTCCAAAATCAGTGCAGCCCTGGTGTGTTGGAAGTGGAGGCCGGGAGGTCACTGTGAAAGGCTCCTGATGCATGTAACAGGCTCACGGAAGTAATCCTAAACAAAGCTGTCCCGTCTGAGATGAGAGGAAAGTAGCCTGTGATGGCACCCATCCTGAAGTCCCTTCTGCACCTGTGGGACACATCTGCCCACAGGTTGCAGCTACGTGACTGCAGGTCACAAGTACCTGCAGAGCCAGCAGCACCCTCCTGGTGCCTCTAAGCCCTAGGGCTCCTCTAGACTACATTCCTAGAATGGTTCCTTCACACCCTGGTTCACGACTTCGGGGGCCAGGGGTGAGACAGCTTAACAGCTTCCCTTCCTGACTCTAGGTAGCCATTCAGCTGAACGACACCCACCCGGCACTCTCCATCCCCGAGCTCATGCGGATCCTGGTGGATGTGGAGAAGGTAGACTGGGATAAGGTGAGTGTGACAAGGGAAAGACTGTGTCCTCCTTTGACCAGGGTGGGTGACAGCATCCTTGGGAGACCTCACGCTGTGCCACACGTGGTGATTATGGGCTGAGCTAGTCCCAGAAGTAGGGCCTTTTTCCAAGCCTCAGGTCTGGGAATTCACCTTTGAGAGTGCCAAGGCCCTGGAAACAGTGTCTGGTCCCAGGAAATGGATGCTCTGTGGGATAGAGGCATGGTGGACAGGGGTAACAGGACAGAAGAGACAAGGGTAAATACTCTGGGCATCTTGTACATGTTCTTTTCCCTTGAAGTTTGGCTGAGCATGGTGGTGCACGCCTTAATCCCAGCACTTGGGAGACAGAGGCAGATGGCTCTCTATGAATTTGAGACCAGTCTGGTCTACAGAGTGAGTTCCAGGCCAGCCTGGGTTACATAGTGATATTCTGTTTCAAAACAACAACAACGAAACAACCTAGAAGCGTTACACCTTCAGAAATATATTAGTTGGCTATGGTGGTGCAAACCTGTAATTGAGCACTCAGGAGATTGAAGCAGGAAGTTAGTAAGTTCAAACCCAGCCTGGGCTACATACTGAAGAAAGGAAGTTGGAAGGTCTAGTGTTCATATTTGAAGACCGTCTGGAGGCTCCGTTTCCCTTGGTCCTCTTCTTCTTTGGTACCGCAGCATCTTCTTGGTTGAACCTTAACTAGATCACCAGAAAGCCAGAAGGCAGCTTGTTCCTTTTCAGAAACCAGAGCCTCTCTGGCCTGATGGTGTCCACTCCCCCTTGAAGCTATACCCTGGGGTGGCAGGCCACATGGTAACCAGTGTCCTCTGCACTGTGGATGTCAGACATTTTAAGGGAAACTAGCAGAAAACTGCCCATTGTCTGATAGTTCACCAACAGCAGAGGGATTACAAAGGAGAAATTAAAAGGTAATTGTCAGTGGAGTAGGGCCAGGGAGCAGGGTCTGTCGTGTGTGTTTACATGTGTGGGGTGTGAGAGTTAGGCGATCACACCAGTGTGGTGACTAGGCTGGGGAGCAGAGAGCAGGGATGGGATGAGGGCCTTCCCTCGTGCCTGCAGTGCGTCCCTGTGACATCTGCTCTTCTTGATGTGTAGGCCTGGGAGATCACCAAGAAGACCTGTGCATACACCAACCACACGGTGCTGCCGGAGGCCTTGGAGCGCTGGCCAGTGTCCATGTTTGAGAAGCTGCTGCCACGGCACCTGGACATCATCTACGCCATCAACCAGAGGCACTTGGATGTGAGCCTGGGTGGGGGGTAGGGATTGGACTACACACAATAGCTCCACCACACTGGCAGAGGACGTATTTTACTGTGAGGGCTGAGGACTGTCACCTGGCAGAGTTCCTCGTTGACCCCTGCTTTGTACATGAGAAGCGAATGCAGACAGATCTTTCTTAAAAGACCCATTCTGAGCAGGCTGTGAATCTGAGTGTCTTTCCTGGGCTGCACTGGAGGTGTCCTGACAGCTCCAGGCAATCAGAAACAGAACCTGTGTTCTGTATTACCCACAGAGAGGATGGTGGTGTGTGAGCAGGGAAATCTCTGGTTTGGGGTAATTGCCATGCCTTTGCATGTGTGTAATACTGGGGATGAATCCGGGTCCTTGAGTTTGCTGTGTAATCATTCTGTCACCGAGCCATACCCCAAGCTTTTTGTGACTTCTTCAACCTTTTGGGGAAAGAACAGCTGTCCCCCTAATGTAAGTATGGCTTAATGCTGCTCAGGCCAGCAGGGGCCATGGTCTAACTCTCCTCATAAACTGGATGGCACTCTCCTACCCCACTGGTGGCCCAACCTCCTCAGAATAGCTCTATTGGTCCCAGGGCCCCCACGAGCACATCTGAGCTAGCTTGGGGGAGGACACTGGGATAAGTGACTAGTTTCAGGGACACTGGTGTTCAGGGCTGGACATTGTAGCCACATGATTGGCAACAGCGGACCTACCTATAGGCATGATGGCTGTTCTGTGCTGTGGATGTTCAGACTGTCTCTGTGCTCTTGTCTCCAGCACGTGGCTGCCCTGTTTCCTGGGGATGTGGACCGCTTGAGGAGGATGTCAGTGATTGAGGAAGGGGACTGCAAGAGAATCAACATGGCACACCTGTGCGTCATTGGGTCCCATGCGGTGAATGGCGTGGCAAGGATTCACTCCGAGATTGTGAAGCAGTCTGTGTGAGTGAGGGACTCTTCACCAAGCCCAGGGGGTTCCCTCTTAGATCTCCAGCCCAACTTGGATTTGTCTGCTACACATACCGTGACCAAGGTGTGGCACATAGCCCCCATGCCACTAAGTCACTTTTGGACATGGTGAAGGTGCCAGAGCCCCACCACATCACACGCCTCTATGTTCACAGGTGACTTGGGTGACATTGGCGAGACTTCTTTCTTTACTGTCAGTAGTCGCTCCTCTTGTTCTCCTGCCTACTTACAGTGTCTAGTTACGGTGCATCTGCTGCTGGTTGGGTAATGTGGATGCCCCATGTGGGGCTGAGTGTCCGGGACCGGCAGATGCGGTGACGAGTGTGACAACTGAGGAATTTCTTCCTCCCATTCTTTCACCAGAGTGCTGCATGCCTACCACAAGCACCAGTGGGGCAGCGCCATGGGTGCAGGGTCCTTAGCCACATCACCCCTGTGGAAGCCCTCCTGTGTCCGGGGCTTGGCCAGGCACTTTGTGTCCCTCCCCACACCCGGCTTGTGAGTTGGGTGTCTTTTCAGCGAGCACCAGAGTGTGAGCTCTCTTGCCTGCTCAGTCTCCACGCTCATGACCTTGACTGTTCCTTCTAGATCTGCCTGGAGACAGCCAAGTCCTAACGACACGTAGGACACGATGGTCACACAAGCCACAGCCACACGTGGCAGTCATGTGTGGTTTCTGTGCTACTGTCCTGCTCAGTGGTGGCACACCCTTGTCATGCTTCAGAAGTCAGCAGCTGAGCTCTGGGACCCCCCAGGGGTGCCTGTAGTAAAGGCCTCACCGTTTTGGTCTAACCTGGTTTAAAACAGCCTTTGTGACAAGTCCCTGTTTTGTTTGTAGTTTCAAGGACTTTTATGAGTTAGAGCCAGAGAAGTTCCAGAATAAGACCAATGGGATCACGCCCAGACGGTGGCTGCTGCTGTGCAACCCAGGGCTGGCGGACGTCATTGTGGAGGTGAGTCCCTGGCCTTGCTCTGTGTCCTGTGAGATACCAGGCCGGAGTCTGGAAAGGAGCAGTGGGAAAATTTAGAAGCTTAGGCTGTCCCCTTCCTGCCCCCAGGAGGCTCACCAAGCTTTTCTCAGAGTGGCTGTTGAATTAGTAGGATTATTTCTTTCATGTCCAGCAGTGGCCCTGGTACATGAGCAATGGAGACTTCTTGGTGCACTGTAACTGCCCAGTTCTGGCTATGTGCCAGCTTGAAAGGTAGCCTAGGTTTCAGGAAGGCCTAGGGTGTAGCTGAGTGGCAGACACCAGCCTGAGAGGACTAGGAGAAGCTGCTCCCCAAGCATCTTTTTTTTTTTTTTCTTTTTTGGTTTTTTGAGACAGGGTTTCTCTGTATTGTTTTGGAGGCTGTCCTGGAACTTGCTCTGTAGACCAGAGTGGCTTTAAACCCACAGAGATCCACCTGCCTCTGCCTCCTGAGTGCTGGGATTAAAGGTGTGCACCACCAACGCCCGGCTCCCCAAGCATCTTATGTCCCTAATCACTGGCTGCCATGTGTCAGACCCTGTACTGCAGCCAGGTCTTCAGAGTAGGCTTCAGGCCTCGCTTGAAGGGCCACAGTGCCTTGAGGCTAGGAAAGACAGTCCACCTGGAACCTTGTGGGCTGGGGGCAGGGAGCAGCTTCTCTGGGGAGATCTGGTACAGTACTCATGCCCCCAAGGGGTCAGGAAGCCAGCACAGTATCCATACATCACCAGGCCTCTTGTGGGGACTGGTAGGGGGTGGGGGTGGGGCTTATGGGAGGCAGACAGAGGAAGAACCTTAATGCGATGCGTTGGAAATGATGGTTGCTGTGGTAATGAGAAGGCAGGTTGGGAGAAAGAATTGTGCTGCTAGTCCAAGGTGTCACCTGTGGTAGGGTGTCTCAAGCAGGAAATACTGGAGCGTGGGGACTGACGAGGCTTGTGAGTTTGTTGTGTCCTAGTGGCCACACGACTGTGGGCTTGAGGGAGGGTGGCATTAGGGCCCAGCATTGCAGGCAGATCCCAGGGAAAGAAGGGTGAAGGGTGACAGATGGAGGGACAAGCTCCATGATGGCTCAGGCGTGGTGACCGGAACTCGTGTGTCCTCCTAATCCAGAGAATCGGGGAAGGTTTCCTGACTGATCTGAGCCAACTGAAGAAGCTGCTGTCACTGGTTGACGATGAGGCCTTCATCAGAGACATCGCCAAGATCAAGCAGGTAGGCTTCCTTGGCCTGCAGTCTGCCTCGCTCGCTCGCTCGCTCACTCGAGCTTAGTACCTGGGACTTGGGTAGACACCCAGGAGCTGGGGTCAGGACTTACCTCAGCTCTCCAGATAAGGACCAAGTGGGTAAACACAGCCTTGCCACATGAGCCTTCACCTCAGTCTGCTCTTCCGTCCACAACACGTGGAAGAGCCTCCGAGGGCCCCCACAGGGGCATTCCGTTTGCATCTGGTTGAGCTCAGGTTGTGGCCTCTACTAGACCCTGCCCAGGTCACAGGCACCTCCAGTTCCTCAGAACCCAAGAATGCCCCCCTGTGGTGTCATCTGGCAGGGATGCTGGCCCAGCATTTGGGGCAGCAGAAAGTTGTGTGTGTCTTGAGTCTCCACGGTGGTGTGGAGTTTGCAAGGCCCTCTCTCCCGTCACGTCTCACCCACTGTGCCTGACTCCCGACTCCTGCTTGCTTTTGTGCCTGCAGGACACACTTGTGGTTCCCTCTCTTGTCGCTTGGTCCTAGCTTTTCATTTATTTGTGAGGCCAGAACATCATCTCAGTTGTCATCCATATTTCCCTCCTCCCCACTCTCCCCTAATGACAACTCCGTCCCCAGCTCTGGTCTCTAAGCCCCCAGTGTTGTCCATGCTGGTTTCTGGAGAGATGAGAGTCTTCTTGGGTCAGGTATAAGTGCGAGTGCCAGTGGGCCTGGGGGAGCTCGTAGGCAGTTCCGGTATTTGTACAGCCACCATCTTCCGTTTCTCAGGAAAACAAGCTGAAGTTCTCTGCCCTGCTAGAGAAGGACTACAAGGTGAAGATCAACCCTGCTTCCATGTTTGATGTTCATGTGAAGAGGATCCATGAGTACAAGCGACAGCTGCTCAACTGCCTGCACATCATCACCCTGTACAACCGTGAGTTCCAGGTCCCCGTGTGTGTGTGTGTGTGTGTGTGTGCGCGTGCGTGCCTGCACATCATCACCCTGTACAACCGTGAGTTCCAGGTCCCCGTGTGTGTGTGTGTGTGTGTGTGTGTGTGTGTGTGTGTGTGTGTGTGCGTGCCTGCACATCATCACCCTGTACAACCGTGAGTTCCAGGACCCTGTGTGTGTGTGAGTGTGTGTGTGTGTGTGAGTGTGAGAGAGAGAGAGAGAGAGAGAGAGAGAGAGAGAGAGAGAGAGAGAGAGAGAGAGAGAGAGAGAGAGAGAGAGAGAGAGAGAGAGATAAGCTCCTTTTGCTCAGTGTTGGAACCTGACTGGATCATGAGGTCCATGGTTCATTTGTTTATTTGTTTGTTTTCTTTTTTATGGGGTGGAGAACAGTGTGTTGAACTTAAGAGCAGTGGGGCTTTGTAGAGTTCCCAGGCAAGGTCTTGTGCTCATTTTAGTTTTTGTTTTAAGCTTATTATTTCGATAATAAATTTTGTCTTGTTTGGAAAGACTACTTATTAGAGCCGCCATGTGGGTGCTGAGAACCAGACCCAGGTCCTCTGTAAGAGCAGCCGGTGCTCTGAGCCATCTCTCCAGCCCTGCTGTCTGGTTTTCTTGGTCATGTAAATGGGTGATTCTCTGTTGTGTCTTGGTGCTTGAGTCTGCAGCCCACTTCTTCCTGAAGCTCGGGATGAGCTGGATGCCCAGGAGAATGTTGGAGCAGGCTCCTCTGCCAGGGAGGTTTTCCGGCTTTCCTCCCAGGTCTGAGCCATGTTTCCATAGCACATGGCCTTATGGGTAGTCCAGTTGAGGTCTGGCTTACCCTGAGGCAGGGCCTGTAAGATTCCTGAGACCCTGGTGTCCTCCACCCTGTTGTCCTTGATAGGAGTTACTAAGTAATCTGAAGTTTGTCCACTTCAGTAGTTTTGGTGAAGATGTCATTTGTGGGGATTTTTGTTTTTTATTTTTTTAACTAAGAGGAAGGGTCTTGCTATGTGGTTGTCCAGGCTAGTCCTGAACTCCTGGGGTTAAAAAAAAAATCCTTTCTCAGCCTTTCAAATGTCTGGCCGATAGGTGTGGCCACCCTGCCCAGCCTCCTTTTTACTGTTCCCTTTCTTCATGTTATTCTGCCTGATTTTCAGAAGTGGGAAATTTATAAATAAAACAGCTGTGTTTCCACAGAACCAAAGGGAACCCCACTCCTTAGCTTTGGCTACTGAATGGCTGTTGGGAGACCTTTGTTGTAGACACTGTCACCCCTGACTGAAATGTATAGATGGATGGATTTGAACTGGCCACTGTGGCTCAGTCCACTGACCAGACCTCTGCAGGACAGTGTCAGGTGTGAGTCTCTCAGCCGTGAAGTAAACTCGGTGACAAAATACTCAAGAGACCAGCTTCTAAGGAGGAAAGACTGTTCCAGCTCATGGTTGGACTCATGGTTTCAGGCCATGGTCACTTAGTGGTGGCACAGTATCTCAAAGTGGGACAAAGAGGCCTGTTCATCTCATGGCAGCCAGGAAACAGGGGAAGGCCTTTCTCAATGTCCCCTTTAAGGCACACCTCTTGTGATCTAACTCCCTTCCACGAGGCTCTCCAGTCTCCATCACTTCCTCAGGACAGTGCACGCTGGTGACTAGGTCTTTGGCACAGGCTTTGGGGGGGGGGCATTTCCAAATGATAACATACACATGCCACACACAGGCAGCAGGGAGACTTTCAAGGGCTGATGATACCAGACCACAGTCCTGAGATCCCCTCCTTTCTCGGTATCATCAAAATGACGTGTCTAAAATGTGTCTTAAGGACTGGCAAGAAGGCCCAGCAAGGAAAAACATTTCTGCAGAAGCCTGAAAAGCTGATTCTATCCCTAACTGTAGAAAAAGACCAACCTCCAATTGTGGCTGGCGGCATATGCACACCCACGCTCACACACATCATGCACATAGTAGTAATTGCAAAATAGCAACCAAAAAAAAAAGGAAATGTTTTAAGGACACAGTGCATATCTCATACAGGCCTTTGACTCCTCGTGACCACCGGCAAACAGCTCCTGGGTTGACATTTTTTTTGGAGCCATATGGGTGGCTTTCCTCAAGCTTGGGATACTGCATTAATTGTCATCAGTGGTCCTGGATAGCCTTCTCCAACATCCTGGCGTGCAAGTGTAAAGCCTGGGGAGGCCTTGTTCCTCTGAGTGACAGGTTCCTGGAAGTATTATAGTGTATGTCCTAGGTGAAAACAAACAGTTTGATGAATGTGCCCTTCAATAGGACCCTGGAGAGCTGGTCAGGGACCATCTGGTAAAGTTGCCTCTTCTGTTTGCCCTCCAGGAATAAAGAAGGATCCAGCCAAGGCCTTTGTTCCCAGGACTGTTATGATCGGGGGCAAGGTGAGGTAACCTCCTCCTCATTCCTCGTGTTGATGTGGAAACATGCTTTCCTGACCTGTCACTGGGCCAGCCTGCCTACTCAAAAGGAAGGTGTCACTACACACGTCAGTAGCACCTAGCTGCTGGGACAAGGAGCCTTTCACACAGTTAACAGAACATGAGGGAAGAAGTGGGTTCAAGCCTGCTGGCCTCTCTCGTAGGAGTTAGGGGATCCCCAGACCCAAGGTCCGGATCCCAGGGGCTTTATGGAGCACACCCCCACTCCCCTTCTGAACCCCGCCACATCCCTTCTCTGCCTCCAGGATTTCACAGTGCAATGGTTGTTGTGACTGCTTCACCTGCCACACATACACTGTGACATATTCCAGGGGTAGCAGACATGCTTGCCACTTCCTCGTACTCAGCTGGTAGCCGGGTCTTGTCAGAGGATATGAGCTGTTGGGGTACAGTTTCTTTTTGAGAGACTGCCCTGGGACGGCCTCCCATGGCCATCCACACACGGCATTCCTGCTGTTCCTGGCATTCCATGGCTGGATTGAGGCAGACACAGGTGCTGCCCTTGGCCACAAGGCCATTCTCTCCTCTGACGTTAGGGCGTGCAGGGTCAGGCTCGCCTCGTTTGGCCTCTGCTCACACCTAGCACCTGGTATTTTGAAACAAATTTGGATGGTGTATTAGTTTGTTAGTATTTTAGTATGCACAGTCCAAAGCACTATGGATTTGTAGGAAAGTTTTAAAGTATTAAAATGAGTAAACTTAAACCTAAAGAAAAGTAGGAGGGGTGCAGAGCATCCTGCCCCACCACTGCAGAGGGGAGTCCAGATAACATACTTTATACTGTACTTTCCATCTGCACATGAGATGCTCCCTAAAACCACAAGATGTTTTAGATTCTCAGCATCACACTGGATGGGGATTCTTCCATGCCAGTAAATACAGACCCACTCTGGCACCACTATCCACTTTGTCTTACTGAAGTTTAATTATTTTCTCTTTTGAGTTGGGGGTTCTCTTTAAGCTGCCTAAACTTAAATCATCTTCCTCAGCTCTGGAGCGGCTGGGACTACAAGCAAACATCACCATGCCTAGCTAAAGTGATGTTTACCCTTTCTCTGCAGTGCTAGGCATGGGACCTAGGACTTGCCACATGTAGGACAAGCATTCTACTACCACTGGGGCCTATTTTTAGCTGAGTCAAGACTTCAAGTAAAATCCCAGGATTGAGATTGGTCCCTTAATTTTTCTTAAATCTGTGAGTTTTCCTTCTGTGGGTTTTTCTCTGTTTGTTTGTTTGTTTGAGACAGTCTCTCTGTGTAGCTCTAGCTGTCCTGGAACTCACTCGGTAGATCAGGCTGGCCTTGAGCTCATGGACATCTACCCACCTCTGCCTCCTGAGTTCTGGGATTAAAGGTGTGCACCACCACCATCACCCAGCTTCCTTCTGTGTTTTTAAATTTTAATTTAAAGTATTTTTGTTATAGAAGTTGGATTTTTCTCCTGAAGTTAGCCTTTTCTGATTATATCCCTCCGGTACACTCTAGTATATTCCTTTGTTTTCTGTAAATGTATAGTTCTAGAAGTCTTTGTTTCTTTTAACTTGTCGTTTCTTTTTGTTTTGCTTTGTTTTTTTCAAGACAGGGACCCACTATGTAGTCCTAGCTATCCTGGAACTATATAGAACAGGCAGGCCTTGAACTCCCAGAGACCCACCTGCCCCTGCCTCCTGGGATTAAAGGTGTGCACCACTCTGCCTGACTACATCTTGTAGTTTCTAAAACACTAACTAGAGTCAGGAAATCAAATTCAAGGCTGGCAAATCCACAAGTGGGGTGACATGTGGAGTGAGCAGAAACCAAGACACTTGGACAAAGCCACTGCAGGTGTGACCTCCATGGTCTGCAGTATACTGGTCAGCTCAGCACGGGTCTCCATGGCTCGCAGGTCCCTGTCTTACATACCCAGGTGTCAGTCCTTCTTGGAACCTGAGCCCAGTGTTTATGCTGAAATCCCCCTAATTGCTCTTTCCCCTTTCCAGGCAGCTCCAGGTTACCACATGGCTAAGATGATCATCAAGCTGGTCACATCCATTGGAGATGTTGTCAATCATGATCCAGTTGTGGGCGACAGGCTCAAAGTGATCTTCCTGGAGAACTACCGGGTGTCCTTAGCTGAAAAAGGTAGCCCTGAACTCCTTGACTGGCTTCTGCTTGTAGCTGAGTGTGGATTTGACTGTGCTGACCAGGACTGTTCTCCACTTAAGTCAGCTTCTGGTGTGGACACAGAAGTCCTGCCAGAGGAACACTGTGTGTCATGAGTGTCTGGGGACCTTTGCTCGTCATAGGTTCATACTGTTCATTCTTGCCATCTGGACCTCTTCCGCCTGTCTGGATCTCAGTGTCCCTCTTCCTCCTCCTCCTCCTCCTCTCCCCCCAGCTTTGCCTACTGCTTTTGGGTCTCTCTTGGCAGTAGAATATGACTGCCCTTACCTCCCAGAACCTTCTATCTCCTCTCCTCCTTCCCCTGCTTACCTCTGCCAGCTCCTGCCACCTTCCGTCTTTTTCCCTGATTCTTGAACCCTGTCCTCACCCTGTCTCCCCCCACTCACCTTCTCCCTGCCTCTCCCTGCGAGGCACCCTGCTCATTTGTCATGCACCAGCATTGCTGTCATTCTTTTCTGATGGCACCTCATAGCTTGTTTGGAGAGTTTGGTCTGGGGCTGTTACTGGGAACCTCTCCTGAGACATGAGGATGCTCATTGACCTAGGTAGGTCTTTCTTGGTAGGAAACATGTTTTTCAATCCAATGGATGGTAAGGAGCCCGAGCTTGGGCTTCACATTCCCTTTCTGCCACTGAGGTCAGATGCCCGCATGTCCTCTGCTTTCCAGACGGTAGCTGCCTGATGTGCTTGCTTCCCTGTGAGCTCAGACTACTCCATGGTCTGGTCCTTGGTCCAACTGTTGCTGCCATGCTCGAGTTGTTCCCACCTCCATAGGGTACACTTGATGCTTGAAGTCCTTTAGTGAGTACCAGGAACCGGGCTTCACCCAGGTGTTGGCTAGGAAGCCTGGTGGGACTTGGCACCAAATCATCTTGTGTCCTTTCTGCTGCCTGGAACTCTTTTCACCTTTATTTTTGAGATCATCTGGCTTTGGCTCATCTGTAGAATTGGCCACAGGGCTTCAGGCAAGGTCTGCCCTCACTTTTTCTCTGACTCCTTGGGCTTGCTAAGCAACGTGCAGCTTTCGTCAGCTGGACTGTGGGCCTGGGGGCTGTAGATGCCTGACCCTGGGCTTTTCCTGAATGGAGTGACAGTGACTGCCATCAGGCAGTGTTGGCAGCTCTGGCCTTAGCTGTAGATGCTGAGATGAGGTGTCCAGCTAGGTTAGGACCTGGGACAGTGACCCAGCCCCAAGGATATCACTCTGAGCCTGCTGCCTTCTAAGTGCAAGGAGCCTGAGTGCGGAGGAGGGTGTGGTATTTGGTTGCCTGTATGGGCCCCTGTACACATGAATTAACTCCCACACCATGAACCTCAAGCTTGGACCCAGCCTTCCCCGCCATCTGGTTCTGCAGGATCTAGACCCTACTCGGGCTAAGCAGGAGTGTGTTCTAATTGAATAAGATACCAGTGTCAAGAGGAAGAAGTATCTGCAATGTCAGTAAACCAGGACCCAATCCTCCAGGTGGGCTTGATTGGTTGGCATGGTTCCCAAAAAAATCCCAAACCTGGCTGTCGAGATGGCTCAGCAGTTGAGAGCATTGCCTGTTCTTCCAAAGGATCCAAGTCTGGTTCCTAGCACCCACATGGTGGCTCACAGCCATCTGTAACTCTACTTCAGGGGACCCAAAACCCTCTTCAGGCTTCTGCGAGCACCAGGCATGCATGGAACATATAAATATGCATAGGAAAAGCACATACACAATTTTTAAAAGGTAAAAGTAAAGAAAATTCCAGAACAAAAACCCCATGCCACTGTGGGGATTCTCCTCGAGGGTGTCCATCTTAGACCCTCTGTCTTAGCTAACCTGGTTCAGAGGAGGAGCCTGGAAAATTCAGGTAGCTGCTTTGGGGTCAGTCTCCTTGTTTGGCGGTGAGCTCAGTGGCTTCAGGACTAGGATTCCTATCCTAGGATCACACTCCATGGAGAGAAGCTGGGCCCGGGCTGAGCTGCCATCCTGTCTGTATCTGTCCCTTCCTCCCTGCAGTGATTCCAGCTGCTGACCTGTCACAGCAGATCTCCACGGCGGGCACGGAAGCCTCAGGCACTGGCAACATGAAGTTTATGCTCAATGGCGCTCTTACCATCGGTACCATGGACGGCGCCAATGTGGAGATGGCTGAGGAGGCCGGGGAGGAGAACCTCTTCATCTTTGGTATGCGGGTGGAGGACGTTGAGGCGCTGGACAAGAAAGGGTATGTGTACCTTCCCTTGCTGTTGGGGTGTGTGGCGGCTTTGGGTGGAGGCTGTGAAAGCTGGCTGTAGGAAGCTGAAGCAGGACATGGGTCAGGGACCGAGTGCTCATTGAGTCCATTCATCAGCACAAAACATGAGATCCCAAGGAGGCTTCTGGGGTAGGAATCTGGCTGCCTCTTGACAAGCAGCAGCTGAAGCCCTAGCTACAGGTCTCCTACTAGAGGGACAGACCACTCAGGGAAGGACAGGACACAGTCCCCAGACTCCCGTTTTGAAACGGAATGCAGGAAATCTCAGCAGTACAGAGCTTCTGTCTCCCACTCTTCCAGCTTTCCACTGTTTACTTACTGAGGGTGGTGCAGCCTCTCAGTGACAGTGTCATTAGTGTCCGTGTTCCATTGCCATCTCCTGCCCTCGGTGGCTGTGGTCATCATCTGAAAACAGCTGCTTTCCCTGACTTTGACATTGATGAGGAATCCTGACCTCTGAATTGAAAAGGCAGTGTAGTCTAATTGTTTTTCAAAGCTCCTGGGGAGTCATTGAGATCAGTCTGTCCTTGTCATCCCAAGCGCTCATGTGTTTGTATAGGGTGTTTTGGTCTCTCTCAGGCTTCTTGGTGAGTCACAGCTAGCTTTATGTCATTTTATCTGGCTTTATTCCTTCATTCTACAGTCCTGCCAGTGACCCTGTTAGGCATCATGTATCTTAAAGTGTCCTTTAGTTTTTTCAGAGTCCTGGCCAGGAGTTTTTGGAGGGGTAAGCTTATGGTGGGTTCTGTATTCTCTGGCAAAATGATAAAGGGAGGCTTGTGTGTAATAGTAGTAAAGGAAGCAGGGATTGATTTTTGTCTAACCAGCTGCCTCTCAAGGGAACCACATGTAGTCAGTAGCTGATGCCCTCAACAACAAGGGAGGGTTGCCATGGGGCTGAGGCTGTGGCAAGCATAAGCTCGTCCCACCACCTGTCTTTGAGGCTGCTTGCCTGGGGTGCCGGTTGCTAAGTGAGCTTGTCTCCCCTAGGTACAATGCCAGAGAATTTTATGAGCGCCTGCCTGAGCTGAGACAGGCTGTGGATCAGATCAGCAGCGGCTTCTTTTCTCCCAAAGATCCAGACTGCTTCAAGGATGTGGTCAACATGCTGATGTACCATGACAGGTAGGACACAAATCCTATTGCTTTGGCTTTCCAAGTTGGCCACCCACTCCCCACCAGTGAGACAGTTGGATTCACCTGGTGGGCTAAAAACTTCATGTTATGAGGAGTGTAAGACCTGCCTGAATTTTTATGATCTCCCATCTCCACCTCAGACCAGACCTTACCCAAACCAGTTGCAGCCAAAACCAGGGCCACCGTCTACAGTGGCCTCTAGTGGTGCCTCAGGGACCCTGGGTCATGGGTGGCAACCAGCAGCACCACCCTGTCTGGAAGGGAGCTATATCCCTGGGATGTTGCAGAGTGTGCTCAACAGTGCAGGCAGGACAGCCTAGAGCTTGCAGAGTGGTGGCAGGGAGGGTATGGATCATGGCAAATATTAGTCTACAATTAAAATGGAATTAACTTGCTGCATCGCAAATTTCTAATGTATTTAGTATTTTGTTGATATCATATCAACCTGGCATGGTTACAACCAACCTAGTTACAATGCAAGTCTGCAAAGACATCGGTGCTTGAGGGCAGTGCTTACCCTACTGGTAAAAGTTGAACCCAGTATTAACTTCTCCACTTTCAGTTGCCTCTGGTTAGCTTGTCTTTGTTCTTTGAAGACTTTGTTCTTTGAAGGCATTGGCTTCAGTGAGACACTCAGCATAAAGTGGGGCCCTCTTGGGGCCCATGATGGAGGAGGGACTTTTTGAATAGTGAAGCATGCTGCTAATTTGATAGTAAAAATAAAAGCACCATGGGCTTGCTGCACGGGGTCTGCAGTTGCCTCTGGGCATGTGCATTTCTGACAGCTGTTTTGGAAATGACAACTAACTTCCTTAAAAGAAATGTAGGGTTGAAACCAGACTTTCAAAAAAGCACCCCCAGCACATGAGGATTCCCAGAGAAGCGTGTGGCCCTGTGGACCTGGTGCATCCTGGCACCCACAAGCAGGATAGTCTCTACCTAGGGTCCTCCAACAGAGCTGGGAGGATATGAAAGGCATGGCCTGGGCCATTCCTGATCTGGCTGGGGGACTGTCCTATGAGAAATACCACAGGATGTTCCAGGCAGGACTTCTCACCCACTGCACCTGCTGCCCTGACCCAGCTTCCCGTAATTTTGCTTCAGGTTTAAGGTGTTTGCAGACTATGAAGCCTACATACAGTGCCAGGCCCAGGTGGACCATCTATACAGGGTAAGGTTTGTGGACCATCGGGATGAGTAGGATGTGGCTGTATGAATCTTTGTGACCCTATTGGGTTAGACCACTTCTCAACCAGACCAGAGGGGTGGGGTGGTTTGTTATCTGTATATCCAGCCTGCCTCAAGTTCAGCTGTCCCATCATTTGGTGTCATGGGAGAAAAACCTCTCCCGATAGCCGAGACTAGAATGAGGAGCCTAAAAACCATATGGGGGGGGGGCTGGCCCACAGGAGTCAAGCCCCTTCTAGAAGGCCCCGTCCATTGAAGTCTGGAGGCTGTCGTCTGGGGAGTTTTGAAGTTCAGAGGAAGTTGTAATGGGGCTGAAGTGTTAGAAGAGAGTGCCCATTTTAGGACATTTGGTCTGCCTGTGGCAGTCGCTTACTTGGCTGTGCTCCTTGCTTAATGTGGGCCATACCTAGGAGCCTTTTGAGGACAGACAGACCCTGTCTTAAGCTCCTGGTACCTTACGTTTAATAGCACTCTTCTGGCCAGTGAGGACCCCTTTTCTCTGAGCACATGGTTGCAGTCTCTTCTACTACCAGACCGTCCCAAGGCTCAGCGCTCATCTGTTAACAGTCCTCATGTTCTAGAAGCTTGGGCTTTCTTAGGATCCCTTTGCTCTACCAAAGGTTAATCATCTCCTCTTCCTCTGACAGAATTCCGAGGAGTGGACCAAGAAGGTGATCAAGAATATTGCCTGCTCTGGCAAGTTCTCCAGTGACCGCACTATCACCGAGTATGCACGAGAGATCTGGGGCGTAGAGCCCTCCGACCTGCAGATCCCACCTCCCAACCTCCCCAAGGACTAATTTCCCCACCACACATGAGACCAGTGGCTTGTTTGGCTGACTCTGCCTGCGCCAGCCCTCAGGCACTGCAAGCGGCTGCTGGTCCCTGCACTATGTTTCCAGGCAGGACCATGGGAATGGTTTTGAAGATCTGGATAAAGGAGTGTGTGGCATCCTCCTGGTTTCTTGCAAAAGGACTCTTGCAGAGTTCACAGCACAGATGGGCAGAGATGGTCCCCCACAGAGGATGAGCAGGGAGTGGAGCTGAACCCCTGAAGCCCTGCAGATAGCTGAGTGAGCTTAAGGCTTTATAGTTTTGAACCTTTAGATTTGGAGTGTGAGTAGGGATCTGTGATGAAGCCTGTATTTCTGTGTTTTACTAGAACCTGGGTCACTAGCTGTAGGGTAGGGCCAAGCCCAGTATGTGGCCTTCTTGGTCCTGCTGGGTAGAATCATTTCTTCAGGTTTCATGCTCACAGCTTTCTGTCCTCTGCCCTTGGCTGTATTGGTTGTTGACTCGTATAGGTCATGCCTCTGTAGCCATCTGTGGAACCATGTGGATGTCATGTAGAACCCAGGACTTCAGGAGAAGAGCACTGAAGAGGGACCTTTACCCCATATCTGAGGCCTTGGTTAAGGACTGGCAATTTTAGAGTTGGGTTGGTGTTCTGCTTTTTCAACAGGAAATAATACCTTCATGAGGAACTGAAACTAGCTAAAGCCTTTCTTTTTAGCAAGTAAACATTGTACTAGCTCAGTCTGGTGTCAAGAGTTGGCTACTTTAGGGATATTTTGACTGAAGAGTCAGCGTCTTATCCTGCAGTGGGGTCCCCTAACACTTCTATGTCCTGAGGTGCATTTCCTTCCTGTTGTCAAGACAAGGCACCATTCTGCCTCCATTTCCACCAGCCAGTCTGGAAAAAGCAGCCCAGTTTCCACTCTGCTGCAGCAGCCTAGTGAGGAAGAGAGGTGGACCACCCCTACCCCCTTACTCCAGGAGCCCGTGCTCCTCCCTGAGGGCAGAACCTGCATTAAGTGCTGCCCAAAAGAGAGTGGGTTGTCAGAGAAACTACGTGGGACTCTCCCTCCAGAGGCTTCTGTCCCCTTGCATTGCTGTAACTGGCTGGGGGTGGGTAGGGGGCCCCGTCACTTCCCTCACATCAGCAGTGTTTGCTGGGAAGTGTCTGCTTTCAATACTCAAGTCACCGGAGCCACTGTGGTAGCTTGTGGGGTGAGAGGTTCTAAGGGCTGGTCATCTGCTGCCCTGTGTAGCGGCCTTATGCATGAGGTCCCTGAAGCCATGATACATGATCACCACTCTACGACTTTCTGTTACCTCCTTGTGTGAGAAACGGATTAAACGTCTATGCCCATGGTTGGTCAATGTGGTATCTGTGTTTCTATCACAACAGTGTCAGGTAACTCCCATGGGAAACTGGAGGATGTAAGCCCGGGGCAGGTACCACATAGAACAGGCTATAGTTGTCCCTTGGTGATGAGGCCCAGGCTGCTGGCACAGACGACTTATATAAGGAAGCCAAGGGTTCCTTGATGGCCTAGCCCTGTTGTCAGTGAACTGTAGATGGGTAACACAAGACCAGTACACCCAGTTATAGGCCAAGAGAAGGAAGCTTGGTGTTCTTGTCACAGGCTGGCTTTAGTAAGGCTAAATCCCTGGTCCTAGAGTCATGTAGGGAAGGTTTGTTTCCCCTGTCTTGAGAATCACTTAGGGCTTTGGAATGGTGAGACTAAAATTCCAGCCATGAGTCCTCCAGCTAAGCCCACACCTGTAAATGCTGGGCCTCCGTCCTTGGAAAACAGACAGGCAGATGGTCAAGATCTCCCAGCACTGGTACCTTGAGATGTTAAGTTCTATAGTTTAAGGACCTGGGGAAGTCCACCATCACGAAGGGCTTGGGTCCTCCATGGACTTGCACCAGAGATCTTTTGTCCAGAGGATGCACTCAACTGCATGTTCAGGACCACAGCCCCTGTGGCTGCTCCTCATGCCAGTTTCTGCTAAGCTTTGTGCTCTGACACTTCTCAGCCTTGGTAGGTCTCTA
Organism: Mesocricetus auratus; assembly: GCF_017639785.1. NCBI lineage: Eukaryota > Metazoa > Chordata > Mammalia > Rodentia > Cricetidae > Mesocricetus > Mesocricetus auratus. Next base: position 116,150,719 of record NW_024429189.1, read on the forward strand.
GGTCTGTAGCTTCAGGTCAGACTGTTTTCACAAAACAGACTTAGATTAAGACAACCCGGTGAAATGTGTCCAATACATTTCTAAGTCCTGGTTGTGCCACTCATATCCTGTGTGTTGGCGGTGGCGATGCTCATACAGTGTGGTGGTGCAGTCTGTTTGGGCCTGCCGTTATAGGAAGAGGCTATCTAGCAGATATGGAAAAGGTGCTTCCCATCAGAGTAGACCTCAGTGCCTGGGCATTGGGAGCAGCCCTTGTACTTCCTGTGGGGATCGTGCCTGGTGCAGTAGAGGAGGCAACAATGACTCCTGCTTTGTAGAGAAAACAACAAAAAGACCACCACCAAGATTTTATTCTTAAATAAATGCTCAGTCTACAGCCAGGTTAGATGGCAGACAGGTGGGCAGAATGGAAGGAGGTGCAGATCCAGGTGCCCCTTACTGTGGGTGAGCAGATGCCATGAGAGACAGGGTCAGCTGAGGAAGGCAAGCAGGTACACAAGCTGAAGGGGACAAACCGTACCATTCTGTGTACGCCAAGGAGGGCAGAAAGAACCATTTCCCCATATTTTAAGTGGTGGTGCCAGAAAACCTGGACTGGTCCTGTGCTCCTGGGCCCCTCCCAGGTTCCCTACGCCCAGCACAAGGCATATGGGATCCACTTGCTGTCAGTAAACATTCTCAAAAAGAACTCAGGTAGGGCGGCCACCAGAGGCTCAGGAGCCGCCTGCCTGCCACTTTTCCTCACAGATCCACATCTGCGGAGCCTCTGCCCACTGTGTCTGAGTCCTCTTTCTAGGTACGCACTGGGCTCCTGAGCACCACAGGTGGTGGCACCCTGGGCTACTGGGTGCCAGACTGCTGGCCAAGGGAGAAGGGAAGGAAGGTAGGTCTTCATGCGCCTTCACGGGCCAGTTTCAGTGCTGGCGCTCCAGTTCCGACTTCCCTAGGAATTCCCTAGACCAAAAAAGGACAAGTGCATGAACCAAACTGCTTGGCGCTAAGATCCCACTCCCCACAATGGAGGCAGCAAAGAGCCTGGGGCAACAGGCTGCCTGACAAGAGGAGGCCTCGGTGAGGCAGATGGGGCACTGCAGCTCAGCCCCGAGGTCAAATGCCAGTGCGAGAAGTAAAGACAAAGTTAGGCTTTGGGGCTCCATATTCATTTGGAATTTTCTGCCACATTCCCTTTTATAATGAGGGGAAAAGATGTCAGTCTCAAACCCAACTTATTCAGCTCCCTGTCCCAAAAGACTATAATGTAACTTTGCCTTGGGAGCTCTCAAAGGAGCCAGGGAATGGACTACAGTTTTATACAGGATATTGTTCCTTAGGAGACAATTTATGGAACCAGTTTTAGTCACAGGTTGGTGTGTACTCTTCCTGTGTGTACAGGGAGGGGTCAGACTTGTGATCAGGGCTGCTCTGAGTGGTGATGGGTGGCACATGGGTCACAAGGAGCTAGGTGACAATATGGGCAAATCTGCACAGAAGCATGGAGGGTAGGCATGCATGGAAGTCCTTTCAAACTCTTGCTCCTTGTTACCCCACACTCACACTTGGGCTCTGGACCCAGGCCAGATGGGGGCCTTGGCTTTCTGGGCTGCAGCCTCCATTCTGTCCAGGAGTATGATTAGTATGCAGTAGCCAGAAACATGGTCTCCCTTTAGAAAGCTATGTCTGAGTACTCCTGTACATATGAAGTCTTCTGTGTACCAGGAATGCTGCATGTGCACACTGAAAGGTTTCAGGATGTCCACACACTCCGATATAGACACAGCAGTCTGTGAGTAAGGATGGTGCATGTGTATACTGTCCTAGGTACTCCCCCAAACATGTTCATGTGGGTTTGTACAATGTGTACAGGGAGACCATATGTCCGTCTAATCAAACTTATCCAGAAGGAAGGGAAATGAACTTTGTAACTCCTTTGTGGTGTTAGTGGAAGGCTCCTGAATCACTGTGATCCTGTGGCACGCCACTGAGCCCCTCAAATGGCTTCAGTGATTGCCACTTGCTGCAGTTAGTTGAGAGACATCACTATCCAGGAGAGGCTCATGGATTAGGAGAGAATGTCTCACCTCAGTATCCGTGGAAGCTCAGGGCTCTTGTAGATGTACTTATGCCTGTAACCAAGGTCTGAGTGAAAGGGGACAAACTGAACTTTGAAGTCTCGGAAGCTTCGAGATGGTGCAGCAATGTTGTATAGCTGGTGAGAGGGAGAGATGAATCAGCCCAGAGCCCAGTGGAGACCTCTCTTTGCAACAAAGACTGGATGCTTCCTCTAGAGAACAGCACAAGTGCCCATGGACACTTTCTGTTATTACAGCTTTCAACAGCCAAGGTCCAAGAAGCCAGAGTCTGGGCTAACAGGGGTCAAACACTCGGAGCGGCTACTCAAGCCCACCATTTAAGACCCTTTTTTGCCCTTGTATCTCCAGGGTGCTCTTCCTCTGAGAAACAACTAAGAGGGGCAGCTCCAGTGGCAGAGACAATGTAATCCCACCTCAGCTCCGTGACCACGGGCACTGCTAGGCAGTTCACACTTTCTGGAATGGCTTCATGGTCTGTACTTTATGAAGTCTGCTCAGCGTGAGTCCTCGGCCAAGTCTGCCGATGAGGCGCGGCATGCACTCCTCTGGGCTCACCCACATGCTGTTCTTTGCCCCACTTTTATTCCCCTCCACAAATCTAATACAGCTTCCTAGCAGCAAAACCAAAGCAGATTTTAGCAGAAACAAGTGCAAAGTCCCTGCAGTTTATCCCCAAAGGCAAGATGTCTGGATGTCTTCCCATCAGTTTTGCCAGCAGGACTGGATGTTGTCTCCTCAGCCCTCCCTTGTCAGCCTGAGTTCTAATGCTTGTTTGTCATAGTTTCTGGTGGAGAGAGCAGCAGTCTGGTGTTGACTCTGACAGCAGACCTCTTAGGCTGTCAAGCACCTAGAGAAGACGCAGACTAGTGTGACCTGAACCCACTGCCACCCTACCTTGCATGCCAACTTGATCCAGACTCAGGACCAATGGCACCTACTGCACCGGGGCAGAGCCACACAGCACCTACCTTCCTGCCGAGATGAAAGGGCACAACTGGATCATCCTCAGCGTGCAAGATGAGCAGAGGACAGGAGATGTGCTTCACACTGTAGGGGAAAGGGGCTGGGTGGAGACCAAAGAGGGGTTACCTGTACCCCTCGCCCTGGGCAGGGGCCTGGCTTTATGGTGTGTTCAGCCTTGGCTGGGTTTCTTTTCACTACACAGCTAATAAATAACTTCTCAGGGTTTTATTTTCTTGTTTTTTAAAATCAGTATGTATTCTAGAGGTCATTTCACTCCCCAACATCTGATCCCTGTGTATTTTATGAAAACTGAAAACCATTATATTTGCCAGTAGATATATAAAAAGTTAAAAAGACAATCTTTATAAGTGGGAGTATTTAAGTTTACTAAGAAGCTTATTGTGCCGGGAGGTGATGGCACATGCCGTTAACCCCAACACTTGGGAGGCAGATGCAGGTGATCTCTGTGAGTTCGAAGCCAGCCTCATCAGCCTGGTCTACAGAGAAGGTTCTAGGATAGGCTCCAAAGCAACAGAGAAACTCTGTCTCAAACAAACAAACAAACAAAACAAAACAAAAAAAACAAACAAGCAGCAGCAGCTTACTGCAAGTGCATGTTACTATGAATCTATTGGTTAAAAGAATCAGTATTCTATTGAATCTTTGGTGTAACTGACATTTAAGTCACTCTAACTTTGATCCTAAATGGTAAATGAGACAATAGGTCTAACAGAGCCAGAGTTCTTCCACAAACCTTAGTAGAAAGACAACTGACAAGACTGAACAGGACCACTGAGGTAGCCATTGAGCTGTTTTGATCTTGACCCCCAGCACAGCTCTGCCATCCTAGCACATGGGGCAGGACCTAGCCTTGAGACAGCCTGCAACCAGCACACACGACTCAGTGGTGAAACATTTCTTGTATATACACCCACACACATATGCACGTGTAGGTAAAGACCAGAGGACAATCTTGGACATCATCCTCAGGTGCCCGTCCCCCGTTTGTTTTGAAACAGGATCTCTCACTGACCTAGAATTCAGCAAGCAGGGTCATTTCACTCCCCAACATCTGATCCCTGTGTATTTTATGAAAACTGAAAACTATTATATTTGCCAGTAGATGTATTAAAAGTAGACTGGATGGCCATTGAGCTTCAGGTCCTAGCACTGGGATTACAAGCATGTATCATCTTGTCTGGCTTTTTAAACATACGTTCTGGAGCTTAAACTCAGGTTTTCACACTTGCAAAGCAAGCACTCACTGACTAAGCTGTCTTCTAGCCGATGGTGGAACATCCGATGAGCGGTTCCTTCAGCCTGAGCTCCTGGAGGAAGTGGCAAGAGGCTGATGTGCAGGTTAGGGGTTCTACTGGAGCATGGTCCTGCAGCTACTCACACGCCACCTCGCTTTGTGGGAGAGTTGGAGCCAAAGGCAGCATCCCAGGTCTACCACTCACTTCTGTTTTTAAAGAGGTTTGCTTTATACTGATAACTTCCCTTTAAGATCTACAATGGCAATACTTAAGCAAGGGGTTTTGTTTGTAATAATTGAAATTTTAATCTGGTACATTTTTACTTTTAGAACAAAAATACATACTTGAAGGAAAACTACTTTATGTTTAAACATCTATTTCAATGTGTTCACTGTCGAATTTAAAAAGTGTTTTAATGTCTATTCAGGTTTCAAGGCTGAAAAAAGAATTATATGGGCAAAAATGTGCTATTAATCTTTTAGAAGTCTTTATTTCTGTGCCATTGAGAAAACTGTATCATTACCTATCTACTTGTTCAGTGGGTAAAAGCACTCACTGTGCAAGCCTGATAAACTAATTTGATTTCTGGAGTGTGTTAAAAAAGATGAATGTGATGGCAGGCATCCAAAATCCTAGCACCCCGTATTAAGTAAGAAAGGAGACAGAGGCAGGAGAATGGCCCAGAACCTTGTGGGTCAACTAACCTAGAGTATGCAGTGTGGCAGAAACAGCAAGAGAACCTGCCTAACAAGGTGGAAGGAGAAATTTGACACCTGAAACTCTGACTCCATAAGCATACTGTGACCTGCTTATGCCCCTGCCTGCCCTTTAAATGTTTTTCTCATTTCTAATACAAAGCTCTGCTTGACTTTCCCTTATGAAAGACACTTTCTTAGAGACCAACCATAAGTCTTCTGAATCCCACTGTCAGGCTAACAGGATTGCAGTGAGTCTTGGGGGGATTCCCGGTGTCTTTCTCCTCGCTTTACCACAATACTCACTTTTCGTCATTTGCAAACTTAATTCCACTGCTTGTAATGGGATCCAGGAAGAACCAGTCAAAGCCAGGGAAGTATCGATATATCTGAACACAAGACAAGATGGAGAGCATTTTCAGAAGGATTAAGACAGCTGTGCGGAGGGCAAAGGCCAAGAGTTCTGATAGTTTAGGTTCCGGGAGTTAGGGAAATGTGTAGTTTCCATCCATTCCCAGCTTTGTCTTGGCTTTGTAGATGGAGACAGAAGACTCATTTGCCAGCCCCAATGATCAGATGGGGTTTCCACACCTCAGGTACAACTAGAATCCTGCTCAGAAACCAGACTCCCCACAGACAAAAGACCAATACCCACCCAAGGGAATAGGGATCAAAGGCTAGCTTCCTCGCAAAAAAAAAAAAAAAAAAAAAAAAAAAGCAGTACCAATGATATGAGAAAATAAAGGGTTGTTCTGGCCCACAGGTGGTAGCATGAGATCACGTCAAGAGACTCTAGAACACACACTGGTTAGGAGCTGAAGTGGGAAGGTGGGAGGGCAGGCCAGAAAAAGGATGGACTCCAACTGCTGAGGGAAAGGTGGGGATGACCCTGGAGTCCCTAGCAAGGATTACATGGACTTCATTTGGAGACATTGCTGTGTGCCTATGTCCAATCACCCTCTAGTACTCAAAGTATAGGCTCCACTCTGAGGAGGGAGACGTCTGCAGCCTCCCACAGCACCAAGTGGACAGTGATGCTATGAGATCGGGGTGCAGTGAAGCCATGTGGTACTGAGTACACAATGAGGCCACAGGGCCAAGGCTCCTGTAGTACCCGTGTCCCTGGCTGAAAGCCATCCCCCCTTCTCTGGAAGCTCTATGAGCAGATCAGTGCCTAGAACTGGGAGTCCTTTAGTAACATCAAACTAAACAATTTTCATTATCTACTTGCTCTTACTTTCATAGCAATTATGTTAATAATGAAAATAAGTTTTGCTAAAATCATATACTTGCCACTGAAAATGGATGACTCTTTGCTTCTTCACGGATATTTGTGAATGGAGACTCCAATATAAGGGCATCCGGTGGCGTCTCTAGATAAGCAAACACAGATTGCTGATAGTGGGTAAGAAGAGCTGGTGGGGCTGGATGGCTGGGGAGCTTAGACAGGACAGGGAGCTAGGTCCCCACTTCTGCAGGCCTCCCACCACCATGAGGCCCAGCCCCCCAGGCACCCTGATGACTTTTGAGGATCCTGTTGGGAGAGCAGGTTGGGTAAACTCTGAGCACATCAGGGCCGCACCCTGGATGGTCAGCTCGTGCCATCACTGTGGTGCTCGCCAGTTAGAACTTGCTTGGCAAGAACGTGTAACAGAGGCTGGACCACTAACACGTACAACAAGATGCCCAGCCACAGTGCCTGGCTCTCTCACCTCGCTCGCAGAGGCGCCGTACCAGATTTGTTGCCACTCTGGGAAGAAAAAAATAGAGTTCAGCTGAATTATGATGGAAACTCTTTTAGATGAGACTGACCCTGGAAAGTCCCAGAGAACCTGACCTGAAGCTAACTTGGGGCAACACCTGCTGCCATCTCCACTGCCTGTATTGGTTCTAAACCACTCCTGAACTGAGGAGTAGTTCTATATTGGTTCTAAACCACTCCTGAACTGAGGAGTAGTTCTATATTGGTTCTAAAACACTCCTGAACCGAGGAGTAGTTCCAGAAATCCAATTTCTCCTTAGTCCCTCATGGTACTTCACTCCCTTACCCCCTACCACAGGGCCAGGAACCAAGATTGAAAGAATGGATGATGCTATAGTCTCAGAGGCCTTGGGCTACTTCAGGGGTCACACATTAGGCCTGCCTTCACGAAGTCTTCCTCCTGCCTGAGAGCTCTTACCCAGTGCCCAGTGAATGGCCCCAAATATACACAGGGTTGTCACCACTTCTTGCTTTGATCCAGTCAAAAACATGGAGTGCATCATACGTCATGCCTCGCTCCGATGGTGTTCCCACTGAGTCACCCCAACCTGAGGAAGAATGTCAAAGGCAGCGTGTGAAACTGAAGCAGCCTCAACAGAAGCTGCCCTACAACCATCTGCAGTCCACATTTGTGCGCCCTCCTCTGCCGCTCCAGATCTGATGGCAGGGCCTGGAAGGGAACCTCTCCTACTTCTCATGGCTGACAAACCAGAGGTTCTTGTCATTCTACATGCACATCAGATTGGTAACTAACAGAACAGAGTCAGCAAAACACACACCAGAACTTCAATTGCATGTCTTGCTAGTGCCTGCCCACAGGTGTAAACAGCCAGCCTACTTCCTCCTCTGCTCTGTTGACAGGCCAGCCCTGACGCTCATGAGGGTCAGGCCAGAGGGAACGCTGATAAGACAGCCCAGTCTGCTCAGGGCCCACAGAAGGACTAGGTCAGAGAGGAGGAAGTCACGAAGCTGCAGAGGTTAAGAGATTCTTCTCACAGTTTCCAGCAAAGATCAAGTACAATTGCCTTTTCAGTGGCTCAGCACCGAGTCATCATCACATGACCTGAATACACACAAGGCTCAGAAACTCAATTCTGCTGTGTGAGCAAACCCCATAATTATAATGTCAGCCTCCCAACCCCAGGAAAAAAGAACTGAGGAGGGACATGGGTAAATGCTTAGGATATCGTGTGGGAGACATGAAGAGAGACAGAGTAACACAATAGGAGCAGAGTCAGAGAGGGAATTGGGTGGTCCCATACCACATAGGCAGGCAGAGACTCAGCCTGGAAAGACAAGATGCAGGGATGTCTTCTTGACAGACTATAGGAAGAGAACACAGGAAGGAGACATTCTTTTCACTACCCTAGGATCTCAGCACACAAGAGGAAGAATGTTTCTAAAAAACCTTTGCAGCATGGAGAAGGAAGAAGGCAGGAAAAGGAGCAGGACTTCCTAGCTCTTCACTTAATTTTTTTTGAGCCCATAACATTCATCCTTTTGTTTGCTTGTTTTGCTTTGCCTTGCTTTGAGACAAGGTTTCTCTGTGTAGCCCTGGCTGTCCTGGAATTCCTTCTGTAGACCAGCTGGCCTCAAACTCAGAGATCTGCCGAGTTCTGGGATTAAAGGTGTATGCCACCACTGCCTGGCTCAGAACATTCATCTTGATGGAACTTTCTTTATTGAAAGACATCACTGTAGTCAGCAGGACAGTTACTCCTGGAGAAGCCCACATATGAATCACAGACTTGTAAGCACATGACCTTCAGGCCAGGGAGTTAAACTGTACAAAGAATGAAGGCCACTCAGTAATGGGCCAACCTTGAGATGGGGTGATACTGGATCATCTGGGTAAAGCCCAAGTATTCATAAACATTTTGATAACAGAAAGAGACCAAATGTGAGGGCCCAAACATCCATGAGTCACAGGGTGTAGAGGCCTCTGCAGCTAGGAAAGGTGAGTGTGGGGCCTCTCTAGAAGTCACTGAAGAACAAAGCTCATAGACACTTTAATTGTATCTCAGGAGCTAAAGTTTTTAGAATTCTGATCTCCAAAACTACAAGATAATAAATTTGCTTTGTTTTAAGATATTCTGTTTGTGATAATTTTTTACTTCAACAAAAGAAAACTAATATAAACCCTACTTGCAGGTGGCAGTGGTTTCTATCCCTTCCCAATCAATCCCTGAGCCTGAGGACATCTGAATAACTGCTCTCCTCCAGAAGAATCAAACAAGCTAGTTAAGCAGCCTTTTCCCTTTGAGATCTCCAACAGTTGCTTGCTGTTAAAGAAGTATTTCTGCTGTTCATTAATCAGAATGCTCATAGCACACATCAAAATGGATTCTCAGTCTGCCCAGTAGCAACCCTGACTAAATACAAAAAGAAAGAAGCAAGGCAGAAGAATCTCTGTGTTCTCAATGAACCTTTTTCCAATTGTCATCATTTCACCAAGACTAACTCTGCTACTAAACCAGTGTCTAATACCCAGCTGCAGGGAAAATCTGAGTCCAATGAGGAGAAAAGGCAGTACTTTCTGCACTTAAATGTTATATCAGGGCACTGACAGTAAAGTCGGCACCAGAAGCTACAGCAGGATGCCTACTACCCACCCTTCCTCCCACTGACAGCACAGCCCTTCAGGCCCAGCACTGCACAAACAAGTGCCGTGCCTGGGTTCCAAGCTCTCACTCAAATCTGCCCATCATGTACAATCAGAAGCAAGGGCATGCCTGGATACACTCTTTTGTTTGTTTGGTTTTTTGAGGGATACATTGAAAAAGAACCTCACCTCTGTAATCGAAGGTGACCACATGGTAACCAAGGGAACTCAGCACCTGTGAAATGAAAAACATGCATCATTGGCTGTAAGGCTTGCTTCCTGCTAAACCCATCCAGAGTTCTGTCCTGAATCTTGCATGCAGTGGGAACTTAACAGACTATTGGCAGGTAGCTCTCGTTCGGACCTGCTACTGTAGAATGTTCTCACTTCCTCTGGCTGAGCAACATGGGAAGGGTGCCTTTGCTGCTGCTGCCTAGATGGCCAAGTGGCCAGCTCCTATAGTTCCCAGGATGATGCTTCACAACACTGGGCAGCAGACAGCTCTCAGGTACCATGAGCAGGCCTGAGGCCTGAGGCAGCCAGCATGTTGGTGGACCTCAGAAACTTCATTTGAGGACCCTTACTGCGGCCTACTATTTCTCTGATTTTAGTGAATTTCTCTATTCACTTACTAGCTGTCTTGTCCATTCTCACTAAGATCATTACTCATGTACTCATGCGCGGTGCCCAATACACTGGCTAGGGTATGCCTAGACAAGTGAAAGAGACTTCCACATCACCACTGTCGTCTACAGTCACTTAGCATGCCACCTTCAGGAAGACATGGTGCTTTCCTGGGTAGCCTGGTGAATCCTCCCCTCCTAGCCTGCACTCAAAGCTTTGTGGGTCTAGACAAGGAAACATCAAGGGAACTGCTAACTTCTCAGCTTACCTTTCCTGTCTTGATACAATTTTCTCAAGGGTATGAAAACTTCCCACTACCCAGAGCAAAATAGGCCCACATATATATGTGTATTTTCTTTTCTGCCCTATTAGATACAGACAACTCTTTAAGCTGAGGAGGGTAGGCATGGGAGGCCAAGCATGCTGTACCACTGCTCCAAGACCCAAAATCAAAAACAAAACCATAGGGCTGGCAAGATAGCTCAACAGGTAAAGAAAGACACTTGCTACAAAGCCTGGTAATGTGAGTTTGATACCCAGAACTCACACAGTGCAAGGAAAGGATCAACTTTCACAAGCTATCCTCTGACTTCCTCTATTTGCACTGTACACACACACACACACCACCACCACCACCACCATCAACAACAACAAAATAAACCTACAAAAATGAAAGGGATTCCAAGTCATGCCCAAGGCATGAACATTCACTTGCAAGAGCTTCTATCAAGCCTGTATGGCTCAAATTCCATCAGTCTTTATACTCCCTACACCCCGAGGGTGATCCTGCAATAAGGATAGCTCCCGCGGCATTTCTGTATTTGAGGAACACATTATTAAAAACAATGGCAAATGCCTTTCATCTCATTAGCAAATACATGTATGCACCGTTTCTGGAGCCCACCCCAGAAGCAGTACAATATAAGACCCATGGGCATCACCTTTAACATGTCCATGAATGATGACTTTTCAGAGTGGCTAGTTCAAGTGACCCCTTCTATTCCAGCATCCTGTAGCTAACAATCCATCAGCACTCACCTTGTACAGCTCCACACGGTGGTCGCCTCCTCTGCAGCATGAAAGGGAAGGAAATAGGAAGTGGTATTAGTGCCCATGCTCAAGATGATCCTCAGGAATCTGGGACTCCAGAGTTGGAGAGATGGCTCAGTAGTTGAGAATGCTTACCACTCTTGCAGAAGACCTGGGCTGTTTCCAATACCCATATTAGGCAACTTACAGTTATTTGTAACTACAGTTCTATGGGATCTAATGCCCTCTACCATCTGCCATCTGTGGGCATGTGCACGCACATAGTGCACATAAACTCATGCAGACATGCATACATATATATTTTTAAAATCTTCAATCTGGGATCCCAAACCCCATTTCAAAGAAGGTAGACACATGACTTTGGATTCCCCTAAATGGTATCAATCTTCTCTCCAGCATCTTAGGCATATTTCTTAATTATCATGTGTACTTTTCATTTTTCAGTAGGAATGAACACTTACTGCCCAGATTAAAAAAAATTAAAACTGGAAAATAAAATTAAAAAAAAATACAACAGATCCCCACCATGCCTGCCTGCATCACTCAGCTCTCCCCAGCTTCCTAGGGCCAGGCCAAGACTACCTATGTGTATGGAAGCTGTGTCCCAAGGAACTTGTCCAAGTACCTTCCTAGTTCAACCCTCACTTCCTATCTAGACCCTCGGTCATGGGAGCTCCTTTCCGCCTACTGCCTCACTGCTACACTGATATCTCTTCACATGCATGTGCCATACACGTGTGTGAAATGTACCTAGACCTAGGTAAGTGAGCCCCGGACCCAGCTACTGGACCTTCATCAGGAGCCCCTTGGCTCTCATCATAGTGAATGAGAATGGCTAACTCCCCAGCAGACTAGTGTCTTAGCAAGCATTTCTTATTCCCTTCTTCATCCTTCAAACCTATTTTCCTTCTTTCATAATGAGTACTGAGGCAATTTCAGGTATATGGTGAGTGGGAATGCCATTGCAGGGACACATGAATGAGTTAGAGGCAAGAAACCCAATACATTGCAGCACCAAAAAAAAAGTGTTCAAGACCAGAAGGAAATCCTGCCAGATGTTTTTAGTTGTCTTTGGAAGATAGCTTTCCTAAAATCCACAAGCTCCCTCCATTACCTGAAAAAAGAAAGTGGGCTCAGAAAGCCACGCCTTTGAGAGACTTCAAGGCTATAGAGAATGACGGAACCCTGCTTGGGGAGGGAGGGATAGCTAGAGAGGAATCTCGGTGAGCCACAGCCTTTGAGAAATGGGGGTGTAAACAGGACTAGACAGAATGCAGGCACTATAGGCAGTCTCTGGGAGTGGGAAGGCACAGTAAATCATTGAATGTCACCATATTCCTTTCAGACATAACTACAGAAAAGCTTTGTCCTTTTTATTCAACACGTGATTACCAGAAATATGTGTCACAGCCAACTATAATTTTTTCATTTAGGGAAAGATAGTACAAAAGCTGTTTATAGCTTGGTCTTTGAGAAGCAAAAGAGAAACCTATTGCAGCTTGTCCCCAACAAGCTCTGTAAACTGTGCAGAGCATGTGTGACTCAGTGGCTAGACATTCCGCTCTTGGCACAGAGGCCAGCCTCTTTCTACAATGCCCTCTGCATGGCTTCACAGCAGATATCTACCCAGGACTACCTTTGCCTTCAGAAAGATCCATACATTGTTCTTCTTGCTGTTTCTACCTATAAAAGTTTACCCCACAGCTACCCTCACACTACCCTGCTGGTGAAGGGTTGCCTCCCTTCTGAATCCTCCAGGCTCTCTCACAGGCAACCCAAAGAAGCATAGAAAAAGGAACCGCAGAAGTTTCAAACAATGCTTTCCTTAGAAAAATGCATCTCCCCGCCTCCCCTGTCCCTTCTGAACAACATGCTATGGTGTAAAAAGAGCATGAACTCTTTAGGTGGGAGAACAAATCCAGATTAAACTAGTCTGAATTAAACCCACTCATGAGAAGCATCTGGGATAAAACAGAAAGGCCCAAATGGACAAAGTGTGTACTTTTTCAACAGTCCCATTAGGACACACTGGTATTGCTTGTGTCAAGGATGCCAGCAGACAGCTCCCCCACACAGGCAGTCCAGGACACTTCATGCATGCTCAGCCTTCACCTTCCCCTATGGCCACTTTTCAATACTCTCTATTATCTCTATTTTAGAAGTGAGGGTAGAGGGGCTGGAGAGATGGCTCAGGGGTTAAGAACACTGCCTGTTCTTCCAGAGGTCCTGAGTTCAATTCCCAGCAACCACATGATGGCTCACAACCATCTGTTATGAGATCTGGTGCCCTCTTCTGGCCTGTTGGATACATGCAGACAGAATGCTGTATACGTAATAAATAAAATCCTTAAAAAAAAAAGATTTATAAAAAAAAAAAAGTGAGGGTAGAGGAGAAGAGGAGCCTCAGGTCTGGGAGCAGCATCAGAGGAGGCCCAATCTACCAGCCCAGGAGCAGCAGAGGGAGGCCCAAGCCACCACCCAGGAGCAGTGAGTGACCACCCAGAGAGACTACAGCAGCAGCTTCCAGTAGTAGCTTCCATGAGCTATCTCAAGAAAAGAGCACCCAAAGGAAAGCCACACCTGAAGCTCCTCTCTTTCCACTTGTGTCTGCCTGTCTCCTTGGGCATGGCCACAGTTACAAGTTCACTGACAAGATGCCTACAGAACAATACTCAACTTTACATGGAAAAACAAAAAACCCAGGATAGCCAAAAATAACCCTATACAGTTAAGGATCATCTAGGGGCATCACCATCCCTGACTTCAAGCTCTATTATAGAGTTATAGTAACGAAAACAGTTTGGTATGGCATAAATACAGACAGGTAGGCCAATGGAACCGAATAGAAGATCCTGATATCAACCCACTCACCTATGAACACCAATTTTTGACAAAGAAACTAAAAATATAAAATGGAAAAAAGAAAGTATAGTCAACAGATGGTGCTGGTGCAACTGGATGTCGACATGTAGAAGAATGCAAATAGATCCATTATCTATTGCCATGCACAAAACTCAAGTCTAAATGGATCAAAGACCTCAATATAAATCCATCCACATTGAACCTGAAGAGAAAGTGGGAAATACCCTTTAATGCATAGGCACAGGAGACCACTTCCTAAATAAAATATCCATAACACAGACACTGAGAGCAACAATTAATAAATGGGACCTACTCAAACTAAGAAGTTTCTATAAGGCAAAGGGCACGGTCAACAAGACAAAATGACTGCCTACAGAACGGAAAAAGATATTCATCAACCCCACATCTCAAAAATATACAAAGAAATCAAGAAACTAGACATCAAACTACCAAATAATCCAATTACAAAATGGGGTACAGATCTTAACAGAATCCTCAACAAAATCTCAAATGGCAGAAAAACAGTTAAGGAAATGTTCAGCATCCTTAGTCATCAGGGAAATGCAAATCAAAGCAACTCCATCTTACACTGATCAGAATGGCTAAAATCAAAAACACTGATGACAGCTTTCACTGGAGAAGATGTGGAATAAGGGGAACGCTTCTCCACTGCTGGTGGGAGTGCAAACTTGTACAGCTGCTGCGGAAATCAATATGGTGATTTCTCAGAAAATTAGGAATCAACTTACCCTGCAATACCACTTTCGGGCATACACACAAAGGAGGCACACTCATACCACAAGGACACTTGCTCAACTATGTTCATAACTACATTATTCATAATAATAGCCAGAACTTAGAAACAACCTAGATGTCCCTCAACAGAAGAATGGATAAAGAAAATGTGGTATATTCATACAATGAAGTACTACTTAGCAGTAAGAAACAGTGACTTCCTGAAATTTGCAGGCAAATGGATAGAACTAAAAAAAAAAAAAATCCTGAGTGAGGTAACTCAGACCCAGAAAGACAAATATAGTATGTATTCACTCATAAGTGGATACCAGACATAAAACAAAAGATACACAGCCTGTACAATACATAACCCCAGAAAAGCTAGAACCCTCTTCCAGAAACAGAGGGAAGCAGACACAGAAATTCACAACTAACCATTGGGCCAAGTTCCTAGAGTACAATCAAAATGAGGAAGGAACAATAAACTGAACAAGAGTCAAGACCATGATGGGGTAACTCACAGAATCAGCTGACCCTAGCTAGTGAGAGATTCCTGACTCAGGTCTGACAACTCAGGAACCTGCATAAGACTGAACTGCATTCCCTGAATACAGGTGACAATGATGTGGCTGGGGCAGTATATGAGGCAGTGGGTCTAAGATCTAACTCTAATGCACAAACTGACTTTATGGAGCCCATTCTATACGGAGAGATACCTTGCCCAGCCTAGGCATGGGGTTGAGGGGCAGGGAAGCTTGGTCCTGCCTCAACGAGATAATGAGACAGACTTAGTAGACTTCCTAGGGAAGGCCTTAACCTCTCGAGGAACAGATGGGAGGCAGATTGGGGAGAGGTGGGAGGAGAGGAGGGAGGGGGAACTGGGATTGGAATGTAAAAAATAAAAATTTTAGAAAAAGAAATGCGTCTGCCTTTCCTATGGCTGCCCTAGTCTACACCCTGGGGCTATCTTACTGGTAAGATGGACTTGCCTGCCACTCTTCAGACTAGGGTGACAAACACAAAGGTGAAAGGGAGTCATCATTTTCCTCAAGGTGTACTGAAGCCACCAACAAGTATCATCATCAACCCTTGACTGACTACCACTTCCTTAAAGAGAAGCCCTGCTTTGTAAACTAAATACTAGCAGACACAGTGACCTTTGAGTCAAAGCAGGAAGAAGGACACCCCAAGGCTGAAGGAGCTCAGTCTCTCTGTCAGAGACACATCCCCCCCCCACACACCTGATTAAAATTCAACTTCCAAAGATGCTTGCTACTCAGCACTATCTTCTAAATTCTCCCAGCCACAAAAGAACTCTACCTTTTCTTTGTTCTGAGACGCTCTTCTTGCATGAGGTAGATCAGTAAACCTGATTATGTAGACCACAGGCCCACTTTAGATAGTCAAAGCTAACACATTTCCAGCCTAGGAAGGAGCCAGGTGCTGCTGTACAGAGGTCACACCACTTGTCTGAGTTTACCTGGTGCCTGCATTCCCATGAAGATATAGAATGATGGGGTGGTTAGAAGCCAGAGCATCCTCATACCACATCTGGTCCTTCCCTTGGGCATTTTTCCACCAGATGGAGGGGATGGTGTGCCTGCAGACAGAAGTAGAGGGGGAAACAACGTCACATGCCTTCTACACAGACAGCAGCATCTATATGAAAGTCTGTGGAGACAGAAAGTAGCAGAGCTCCTATCTACACACAAGTGGACAAATAGGTGGGTGGCATATTATCTCATACCTCAAACAAGAACTAGAACTGTAAGTTGCCAGCCTTAGACAGAGCAAAAGGGCCTCTCATTGATCCAACAGTTTGTTCTGGTAGCTTTTACCCAGATGTTAGAGAAATCCACTCTGCATTAACAGGAACTCCCTAGATAGAACCTTCTGCATTCTAGGGCCACAAATACATGGACAAATTTACCATCAGCCAGGCTAACCCAGGCTCTTGGATACTGCTATTCTGTTTGGCCAAACTTTCCTTCAGAGATCTACAAAGGCCAAAAAACGAATACTGTTAATCACTGGGGAGGGTCTAAATTGATGTCTACTTTTCCTCTAAAAATCTTAGCCAAATTCATTCTAGATGCCAATGACATAAATCTTTTAAAAATCAAGTAGTCAAGTTTGTTTTCTCCCACCTTTTCCTCTCTCACTTTTTTCAAAACAGTGTTTCTCTGTGTAGGCCCTGGCTGTCCTTAAACTCAGAGATCACCCTTTCTCTGTCTCCTAAATGCTGGGATTAAAGGTGTGTTCCAACCACTGCCTGGCTATTTTCTCATTGTAATACATCTTTCTTATCCATTCATGAGGATAATGTTTCTGGGTTTCTAGCCACTATAATTATCACTATAATTATCCCATACAATCATAACCTATAGTACCAGATACCTGAGAGGCTGTGGCAGGAAGATTGCTGTATTCTCGGAGTCTAGGTAATATATAGTATTTTTTTTTTCGAGACAGGGTTTCTCTGTGGCTTTGGAGGCTGTCCTGGAACTCACTCTGTAGACCAGGCTGGCCTCGAACTCACAGAGATCCGCCTGCCTCTGCCTCCCGAGTGCTGGGATTAAAGGTGTGCGCCACCAACACCCGGCTGGTAATATATAGTATTAATGGTAACCCATTTTAAATGTTTGCAGCTGATAGTCTCCTAGCAGCCAGACTATCCCATTGGGAACTCTTGGCAGAGGCCCAGTGTGTACCTCCAACTGTTGGTAGAGGGCAGCTGCCACTGAGCTGAGTGTTCAGAATGGTCCTTGGGTTGCACTCAGGCCTTTGCACAAGCTGGTAGAGAATCTGAAGAGATGTAGTGAGGCAGTTGAGAGGATAGCCTGTTGCTTCCTAAGGTCCAAGATCACAGAATGGCCTAGATGGACAGGCGAGGGCAGCAGCTGCTGTCGACTGCCTTGAGAAGTGAATGGCCATCACCCTAACTCTTGTGGGAACTTAAGAATGTACACAGGTTCTGTTGATGCTTTCTGCCTGAGTACCACCATGGCATGCCTCCTGCATAAGACAGAGCCTTACTCCTACTTATGGGCCAATTATCCCCCCTACAATACAGCTCTGGACAAAGCAGGTCAGATTCTTGACAGTTCCAAAAGCACACATGGGTCAACTACTGCTCAATTAAATCAATCAAGAAAATGACAAAACTACTCCCACTGTCCTCTGCTGAGAACAAGAGCGTCCCTTCTTGCTCTCTCTTCTTTACCACAGAATGTCAATCGAAGCATTTAAGGTCCCCTCATCCACACTGGCAGTCTACTCACCAGTTTCATTTACAAGCATCTCACATACACGGTGGGTTTCTAAGCCTGCAGAAAGAGACTTAGTGGCAACTGCAAAAATAGACCCGCTAAGATAAAGGGGTAGTTATTCAGAGCTGCTTCTGAGAAAAAAAAAAAGAAACCCTGATGCAGTTCTGGTCAATTTTGACCCAGTTGTTTAGGAATCATCACTTATACAGAGAAGTCACAGGGCTTATGCCCAGTGTAAAAAAGTAAACATCCCTCTCACAGGCTCCTAGGAAGTACTACAGGCAGTAGTCATTCACTTCTCTGAAAGGTACATTTGAATCTGTATTTCTGATTGTGTGCTTACATTCCTTTTGTCTCTAGACTGTTTGGTTTAAAAAAAATACTTGGAAATAAGACTCTAAAAACAATTTGGTTACAAAGCCTTTGCTGTTTCAAAGACCTCAAGAGAGAGTTTGGTGCCATCTCATTCTGCACAACTGAGATCAAATTTAGCTGAGCTCTTCCCTTGGCCTTGAGAATGGGTAAAGATAAAAACAAGCAACAGTACCCCAGAGCCCAGTGTCAAGGACACTGCCTGAGCTAAGCAGGGCCCTTGTAGCCTCCTGAGGAGGCCAAAGAAGCTAGTGCCTCTACCCTGCAGCCTCAGCTGCAGACACTCACCAGACTCCAATAGTCACATCATCCTCTGGCTGGAGGTAGTAATTGCAGGTATGATTCAAACCTTGATCCTGTGGTTTTTTCAAGTCAATGAAATAAGGAACCCTCACTGTAGGGGACAAAGAGATGAAGTCTGGGTTAATGGGAGAGGGTGGACACACACAAACACTTCTCACCTGTGAATTCACATGCACTTGAGCACACAACACACACCCCACGACAACACACACACACACACACACACACACACACACACTGACAAGTACACATCCCATCCCCACAGCATAGGAGAAACTCTCAAAAGGCACTAAGTGCTTTTCTATCAGAATTTTGCCACATGAGAGGCACACTCAGGCAAGCGGTAAAGCTAAGAAGAAATGAAATACAACCTGAAAGCACTGTAGTAAGGACACAGCCTAAGTGGAGCCTGGGATGGTTGCCCAAGGGGAAGACAGAAGGGAAGGGATGGCTTTAACGGGATGGACTGGTAAAGATAGTTTGAGACACAGAGGGGAGAAGATCCTGCAGAAGAGCTCAGCTGAGCCACAGCTGAAGGCTAGGGGCAGGGTGACTGGCAGACACTGGAAAGGGATACTGGATAAGATGACGGGTACAAGAGGGAAAGAAGACACAGAGGTTCTCAAGTTTCCGGTACACCACTTAACCCAGAAAAGACATCAAAATGGATGAAGCCAGAACCTCATCCACAATGAACTCTAGTCTTAACAGTTAGTGGTCATCTGCCAGTAGGGTCATAACTGGATAAACTGGTATGTCAAATTATGAGAGATTATGGAAACATCCGCTATGGGAAACATGCAGGACAGGGCAGATAAGAGGGACACTGTCCCACTGTCACTGCAAATACAAGCAAAGGACATCAACAACTGCAACCACACCATGTGTGGTTGAGAAGTAGAACAGAGAAAGACACATGCCAAATGTGAGTGCGCAGAGAGACTTAATTTCTCCCTTATACGTCACTGTGTTTTAGTGCAATGGCAAACTTCTGAAGAAAATTTAATGAAAGTATGAAAAACTTAAGTGAATAAACCAGAAAGCATAAGACCCAAGGTGTAATTTACCCTCACCATGGGGAGAGTGACAAAAGAACAGGAAGGTCCTGACTTCTGGGTGTTAACAATCTCTAGAAGGAATCCATTCACAGACTTGAGGAAGGGGTGAAGAAGGAGGCTTCAAGACTAACTTCACACACCATATATAGCAGGTCTAACTCACTTCCTTAAATGCCAGTGGGCCTCAACGAACACTTGCTGAATAAATCAACCATCTGATTCATGAAGACACAGGGATGCACATATGCTCCTTCTCCAGAAAGTGATGAATAAAACACTGTTGGCCAATAGGGAAGAGAGATAGGCAGGACTAGGAGACAAGGAGAATTCTGGAAAATGTACTAAAGAGAAGTCACCATGTGATCCAGGCAGGAAGTAACATAGCAGGCAGTAACAGTATATAAGCAAGAACAAACAGGAAATCACTCTCTCTTCTCTCTCTTCTCTGTGGAGACGATGAGTAGATATGATATAGACCCCAAGGGAGTAAGAGACCCAGACCTTTTCTCCAGTAAGAGAAGGTCATGAGGAAATATATAGATTAGTAGTTATGGGTTAAGAATAAGAAGCCCGAGTTGCCAGCCAACAGCTTATAAGTAATATAGTGTCTACATGTTTCTTTGGGGCAGAGAAGGGAGGCAAACCCTACCTAGCCAGGCCAGAAAACAATGGGGCATGAATTCCCACTTGAAACTTGGACAAATGCTGAGAAGGGCAGTGGACCTAGCCAGGCCAAGAAAACCTCACGTTACAGCTGTTCACATCACCACCTTCCTAATCCACATTTCCCTGAAGAAGGGACTGAAGTTTTAAATCTCCTCTTAAGTTTGTTACATGTTGGATAATGTTCTCCCCCAAACTCCTAGAATCCAAGACTGTCATGACCTAATTTAGACACCAGGTCTTTCCAGAGTAACCTCTAACTCATCATGGCTAGCACACTTCTGAAAAGTGAGATCATGTGAAAATTGTTGAGTAAAGGGTTGAGGTTTCTACAGGCCAAGACATATCAAAGACTGCAGGCCACTGCCAGCTGATGAAACAGGCAGGAGGAGGTGGAGTGCTTGCCCACTATACACAAGGCCCTGGAGGAAAGGGAGAAAAGGGAGAAAGGATGGACTGTATCCAGGTGCCCCAGAGGGTGCCAACACTTTCTGAGAGACGGCATTTTTATTTTAAGCCACCAAGTCTGAAGATCTGTCAGGAAAATGGCCAGTCATACTAAAATATTCAGATTTTATTATGACAATAGTGTTACTGGAGACTTGGGAGTCGTCTGGCATGGAAGCAATAGAAACGAAACCAAGCAAAAGATGCATGCAAAGCTTTAGTGGGGCTCCAGCTTACAAGTAGAAAGGAGCCAGCACTGCTGCTCCCTGGACAGAGGGAGAAGCAGGCCTCTACTGGCTGGCCTGAAGGTGGAGCAGAGGCTGTACTGTGTACTAAGCTGCTGGAAGATCTTCGGGGGCAGAAGAGCAGCTCCACGGAGGATCAGCTGGTCTGCATGAGGCCTGAATAGAACCTGACTTGAGGCGATGGCAGCACGGGAAGGAAGGCAGAAATGCCAGGTCTTTTTGTACTGTTGCAGCCATGCATCAGAGAGCTAAGTGTTTATTTACGTTTTCTATTATAACAGTGGGACCCGTGAAGGCTCTGACTAGAAAGTCTACTTCCTGTGCTGTGCGAGCCAATCCCATGCTCCCCTCTGTGACCTTCCCACACACTGGAATTTGAAAGCTGCAGCCTCATTTGCAGGCAGGTGAAGTTAAAATAGGATAAAAAGTGGAAAAAAAAATTAGCTAGGTGGTGGTATCGCACACCTTTAATCCCAGAACTCTGGAGGCAGAAGCAGTTGGATCTCTGAATTCAAACTACAAAGTGAGTTCCAGGACAGCCAGAGTAAACCCTGTCTTGAGAAACGGGTGTGGGGGGAGGGAGGGACTAGAGAAGGAAGAAAAGCTTCTCACTCACTGGCACCCAGTTTGCCATTGTTGCTGACTGGGTGGGGGGTGGATTGTCAAAACTTCAATATAACCAACGAAGCCAAAACTGCCCACCGAGATAGATGTCTTAAAAACAGCAAGTGAACTGTGCTTATGTAGAACATGAATATCTGTAACTCTATCAGCACCCCTAAATCTAAATACTGTGCATCATAATGCCACTTTATAATTTTAGTCACAAAAGTAAATTCTTTGAGAATAAGTAAACAACTTCATATATTTTTACTTAATTTTAAAAGTTCACTTAGGCTTTTGTTTTTGCATTTGAGCTTTACTTAGTCTTTAAACCTTGCTTTAAGTTACATCCTTTAAGGAATGGAACCTAGAAAGCGACAGGGTTATACATAGCTATTGTAAAGACACTTAAGCATGCCTCTTTTTAAAAATTATTATTACTGTATGTGTATGCTTATGTGTGTGAATGCAGGCATCCATACATGTCCCATGGAATGAATGTGGAGGTCAGGACAACTTTTGGGAGTCAGTTCTCTCGTTGACTCTTACCTGCTGAGCCACCTGACTGACCTTAGCATGACTCTCTTGAGAAGCCTAGACACATGTCTTGGGATTATGTATTATCCTTTTTCCTACATGATTGTGGTTTGAATGAGAAATGTCCACTGTTAAAGGCGAGGATGTAATTATATCACTAGACCCAAGATAAATGATAAATGGGTGTTTACTGGGGACAATTACACAGAAAACTACAAAGAACCACCGGAGAGTTTCCCTGCTCTTTCTACTGGATCCAATGACCCAACAGAACAAGCACACAAAGGAAAGCCATGCCACAAGCTCCTCTCCTTCCACTTTCATATGCCTGAAGCCACACCCAAGGGGTGTGGCCTCCACTTCAGGTCCACAGACCAGATGCCTACACACTGTAGGTTCAGCTATTTGAAGACTTGATCCCCAGTTGACTGTGCTATAGGGGTTGGCTGGATGGGAGGGTGGGGCAGCCTTGCTGGAGGAATTAGATCACTAGGGGGTGGGCTTTGAGAGTTCGTAGCCTTAGAAGCCTTCCAGTTCTCTGTTTTGTGCTTACAGTTGGAGATGTGCTCTCTCAGCTTCCTGCTCCTGTCACCATGTGTGCTGCTTACTGCTATGAATCCTCATTTTGATGGACTCTTACCCCTCTGGAACCATAAGCCAAAATGAACTCTTCCACAAGTTGCTTTTGGCCAGTGTTTTATCATAGCAACAGAAAGGTAACTAATACAGTGATTTTGTCTAAACACTTAGAATAAGTTTACACGCCACTGTTGACAAAACTATAAAGATTCAGATCAGGTGCCCACTGGTGACCTGAGACTCACATGTCAGTCCTGCCTCTGAAGGTGGAACCACAGCCACCCTCCCAGGGGGAGAAAGGCTTGGAATACTTGGTTTCCCTGGTTCAGCCTCCTAATATACTCAGTACTGTGTACAGAAAGAAAAGGAGGCCAATATGGAAACATGAACCTCCCTGGGATTCTGGAGGAATTCCTGATCAAGGGGTTTTATGAGAATTAACAGCTAATCTAGAAAGTTTCCAAGCCAGGACATTAAGGACCTGGGAAGCTTTGTTTAGTACAAACGGAGCATCCCAGGAAGCTGACCTGACAGCTCATGTTTATTCCAGACTTAGCAGTGGAAAGGGAAACATGGGGAATACCCTGCAGTCAGAAGATGCTGTCCTTCATGTCCTTGCCTATGTAGACATTGACATAGAGCCTGATCAGTCACCAGGATCACACTGCCCCAGAGAACTGTAATTACAGGAACCACCTGGTCAGTATGGGTCCAAAAGATCAGAAATGCCAGAAAGCAGGAAATGGGGATAAGGAGTGCATTAGGTGGAGGTAGCTTGAGTGCAGTCATGGGATCACATAGGCCAGATGTGTAGTTCACTCTTTCTGCCCAATACTGACCCTCTCTCCTACCAAGTGGTTACTATAGCTCTCTTAGCCATCAACCCTTGATGAGCCCCATGATCGTGGGATGCTGTCTGGAGCCTACCCTGCTGAGGCACTGATTCATGCAATAACTAAAGCAGGAGTGGAGTACATGGCTCAAGGTTATCACAAAAGAAACAGGCCCCTTACACAGCATTCATTACTTCATGCTCCATAGACATGGTCCTGTTCTCATCACCATCTCATAGGTTCCTCTCAAACAGGGCTTGGCTATAAAGGTCAGGCACCCTACCTCTGCAGATCTCTGGCCTCTTCAGATTTTCATCAACCCCCTTTTTCAGCCATGCCACCATATCAGCAATCTCAAAACCAAGGGGCATGACTTGGAAAAGATCCTTCACATACAGGCACTCAGTAAAGAGTGAGTGAATAAATATGCAAATGACTAGAAAGCAACTTGATTTCTCATATGTTTTAAAAGACTCACCTGGAAAAGTATCTGAAAGGATAAAAACCTGGAGTTACTAAACTGAGATGGGCATTTGTGACTGCCTGGGGAATTTTGCTATCGGGCTCCATCTCATTCCATCTTTGTAAGTAACAGAATAGCCTTGTACCAGGTGTAGTGCCAACAAAGGAAGGACCTGACAGGTTATCTTAGGTTTTATCAATTCCAATTACTTTATAAGATCAACCAGAGACATCAATGGGAGCTAACGAGATAAGAAAGAAAGTTATATGAGTTTAACAGGGACTGCTCAGGGGAAGAATGAAGGAGGTTAGTGTTTAACAAAGCTAACCCATTTCCCAAGAAAGTTTGAGCTCCCTTTCATCTGCCTCCAAAGCAAGACTTTCCCCTTTCTGGGAGACAGGTTCCTAAGCTTTGAGAAAGGATAGCAGAGTGACAGCTGGGAGCATACTCTAGCCTCTCAGACCTTAGAAGCCAGACATCACCCAAATATCCCTGGGATGGAATCAGACTTGAGAACATCAGGACCCAAGAAGCATGCTCATATGAACAGGGACTTACAAAAAGACTATCAGGCAATAAACTATGGTATTAACAAAGTTTCTCAAAGTGATTTTCACTCTGTTACTTACTCTATTCAGGGTTTTTCAGCTAGCTTTTTGCATCTAAAGGAGAATACTGCCTTAAATCAGAGGTGCTATGCTTCTTCTAAAGCTTATTTATCTGATTGTAAATTTAAGATAAATTTGCTGTAAACTCATGACTATATTAATCATGTCCTGAGCCCTAAAAATTGTCAGGATGGACAGCCACAAGTCCTGACTCCCATCTGGAAGAGACAAGAACTTCCACATACACAGACCTTCCCAGCCTGAGGTAAAATCGAACCCCAAAGCCTCTACTGCTTCCAGTTCAAAAGGGAGACAGGCACAAATAGTTAAAGCTGGCCACACTATAACTAGAAAACCAGCAAGCCGACATTTTGCCCCTTCCTCCCAGGAGAGCAGGCCTCACAGTGCTGCTGTGAGAAAGACTGTGGTGATAGCCAACCACTGACTGCCCTAAAATGATACCCATCAGTGCCAAGCTCTTGAGTAACTTAAAAAAATATTATTTATTCTCTGTAGTGGGTGGTACACGTGTGTTCTAGGGCACAGGAATGAAGGTCAGAGGGCAATGCTATAGAGTTGGTTCTCTCCTTCCACCTTTACATGGGCTCCAGGCTGTCATATAGCAAAGCTTTACCTGTTGAACCTTTCTCTAGTCCTTGAGTAACTCAAAAATTCTTTTATAAATTTTGTTGAAGTGTGTGTGTGTGTGTGTGTGTGTGTGTGTGTGTGTGTGTGTGTGTGTGCACGCGCGCTTGCTCAAGCAAAGGCTGGAGGTTAATGTCAGGATATCTTTCTTAATCACTTTTCTACTTTTTTTGAGAGGGAGTCTCACTATCTAGTTGTCCTGGAACTCATTATGTAAACCAAATTAGCTTTGCAATTACAGAGATCCATCTGGCTCTGCTTTCCATATTCTGGGGTAAAAGGCATGTACCACCATGCCCAGCCTCTACATTAGTTTCTGAAACAGAATTTCTCACTAACCTGGAGCTCACCCATTTCAGGTAGGCTGTTAGTCAGTGAGTCCCAGGATCATCAGCCAGTTTCCACCACCCAGCACCAGGGTTACAGGCTTGTGCTACCACACACTCAGTTTTTTACGTGGGTGCTGTGGATCCAAACTCAGATCCTTATTCTCGAGCACCAAGCACTTTTGAGCCACCTCCCCAGCCCAAAACAAACAAACAGCAACCCAGAGACAGATTTTTATATTATTATTCCTTCAGTGACACTGCCCAGGGAAGGACTCACTGGTACAGGCATATGAGGCCCTGGGTTTAAGTTCCACTACTCCAAATCAGCACAATCCCAACCCAAACCTGACCCAGGCCCTCTGCCCCCAAGCAGTAGGCAGTGGAAAGAAAATGTTAGAGGGCATCAACTGGGGGTCAGCCATTTCACAACCTCCTCTCTGTGACACACACTAGACTAGAAGAGAACCCAAAGTTCTGTGCCTGTGACACAGCTACTATCTCTTCAGAAAACCAGCAGTGCAAAACCATGGGCCGTGTCTAAAGCAGCCTGCAGAATCTAGTGGGGAAAAATCCAATCCAGATCTTTGCTGGCACCTGACTGTGTGCCAAATAGCAAATAACACAGAAACCTAGGCGACATGGACATGGGTCAGCTCCAAGTTACACCAATACCTCTACAGCTCCCGTGCCTTTGTGTCTGAAACCCCAGCATCTTTTCTGTACCTTCTTTAAAGGACACTAACTCAGAAAAACAACACTGCCTTGCTTTTTTTTTAATTATTTTGTTTCTTCTTAAGTTTATTCCTTACAAGTTACCAAACTTAGAGATCATAAACTCCTGGAAGTACCTTCCACTTGAAAAACTAAAGTATCTCTTAATACACAACACACATATTTATTTCTCTTACCAAGTTTAAAGAACAGAAATTCCTTCTTAGTATTCTTACAATTTTTTGTCATTAAGTCTATTACCAAAATTTGTAAAAACCAGACCCTATAGAGTCTAGAATTGTTACTGCTGGGGGGTTTGAAACCTGAGACATGCTTCCCACCTGCCCCGCATCCTTGGCTCTACCATGTTCTGGGCTACAATCTCATGTGAACTGGACCCTCAAAGTCCCTCTGTCTGTCCAAAGCTTGCCGGCTGTCTCAGTATCAAGCCAGTTTCTGAGTCTAAAGCTCCCATACACACATGGGCCAGGCTCACTCTGCAAGCCAACCTTGTCACAGATCTGGTGAGGAGGCCACCTCCTCCCATCCCAACACTGACCATAGTCATTTGCATGGCCAGCGGTAATGCCTCCACCTTCTTTTGCCTCATCTTGGGTATAAAATGATATCTCTGAAAAGACTGTTTCTAGCAAACACACCTAGGACCCTTTGCACCCTATCTTATATAGCACAATACTTTCTCACTTTTTCCTCCCTCTTATACCCCAAACAGCTTTGGACTATCAATGTTTTCTAAACAGCACAAAATTCCACAAAAATCAAAATGTGCCAGTTTTTTTTTTCTTTTATGGAAAACAAAACAAGGTTGTTTTTTTAAAGGACCAATAAAAATAACAATTAAGAAAAACATAAGGCTTCATTATTGTTATTATTTTTAAAGACACTGTTTTTCTGTTGTTGTTGTTTGGTTTTAGGGTTTTTTGTTTGGTTTGGTTTGGTTTTTCCAGATAGGGTTTCTCTGTGTAACAGTCCTGGCTGTCCTGGAACTTGACTATACAAGTGACAACATGTCTCTAACATGACAGCTTCAGACAAATGTTCATGCTGTCAACATTTTTATCTATTTTATTTTATTTTATTTTATTTGGTTTTTTGAGACAGGGTTTCTCTGTGGCTTTGGAGGCTGTCCTGGAACTCACTTGGTAGTCCAGGCTGGTCTCGAACTCACAGAGATCTGCCTGCCTCTGCCTCCCGAGTGCTGAGATTAAAGGTGTGCGCCACCAACGCCCGGCCATTTTTATCTATTTTAGCTAAAGAGAGATAATCACCTCCAGCGCAATAGTCACCTAGATACCCAAATGCAGCACTGGATGGTAATGCCATCGTCGCCATGTCCTTCAATTAACAAAAGGTACAGGGAACTTTCCAGGTCACAGGCCCTACTATTCCTGAATCTGGGTGGTGGCTCTACTTCCCTACACACTATACACTTAAAACACATACATTTTACTACATGTAAGTTCAATCTCAATTAAAATAAAAAGACACCTTTTAAAGTGAGCAACCATTGTGAAAATATATTAAATAAAATTAAAGAAAAAGAAATACAAAGGACTTACCGAAATTCAAGAAAATCAGTTTGGCCTGTATCCCAGGACACAGTTTGACAAGAAATGGAATGGCAATGTAGAACCCCAGAGCACAGAGAATTATCTTCCTCAGTCGGAACCACAGGCTCTTTCGTCTAGGAGACAGAAGCAATATGAGTCAAAAGGCAGTATGTACAATTCTGCCAGCTTATTAATAGCACCTTCAATCTCTAAACAAGTGCCACAGGCATCTTTCCATATAGGGGACACCGCATCGATAAAAGTGGTCTCCCATCTGCTTTTGCTAATTAACTGAGATAGTCTTTTGAGTTTTCAACTGTACTAGACAGAACATTTTATTTTTATTTCTTAAAAGCCAAGACACAGTCCTGTTTGTCTGTTATCTTGGCCCCTAGGCAAGAATCCAGCAGAGACAACAGGCCCTCAAAAGCACCCCACCTGATATCAGACCCCCGCTTCCACCTCATCCCGGCAGAGTGGCTGGCTTCTCTGGGCCTTGAAGCCTCACTGCTGCTAAGCTGCTTTGATACAGCTCAGGGCTGAGTTACTCATTAGCTGCTCGTGGGAAGCCGGAAGTACCTACACCCAGGACATCAGCAGAACCTGCCCAACCAGGTCCTGGAGACTGCAGAGGCTGAAAATGAGACCAACCCGTGAACTTATCCCATGGAATCCCTTTCAGGCAGGGTCAGTACCTCAGCTCTCAAGACTTCTGATTCCTGAGTCATACCATGAGTCTTCCCAATTCCCTTAAAAAGTTGTCTCTAAACTTTTCATCAAAAAAAAAAAAAAAACCAAGGACCCTATGACACTTTTATTTGTATTTATTGCTGTCAGCCAAGGAGTTAAAACTGAGGGATTAAAACAAGGACTGTCATAGAGGACTTGACTAGCTCATACAAGGCCCTGAGTTCCAGCACCACTCACACCATAAAGAGGAATGCTCTGAGTTCAAGGAGAGTCTATGCCACACGGTGAGACTTTACTCCCCCACCACATCTTTTTTTGTTTTGTTTTGTTTTGTTTTTTCTTGGTAAGTTCCTTTAACGTTATAAAGGATAGATCATCAGATAAATTGTTTCAAAGCATAAAGTAAAAAACATAAAGTACACAGAGCATGCATGAAGCCCTGGGTCTAAGCCCAATATCAAAAGGAAAATGTGTTTTAAAATAAAGATGATGGCTGGGCGCTGGTGGTGCATGCCTTTAATCCCAGCACTCAGGAGGCAGAGGCAAGTGGATCTCTGTGAGTTCGAGGTCAGTCTGGTCTACAGAGTGAGTTCCAGGACAGTCAAGCCTACACAGAGAAACCCTGTCCTGAAAAACCAAATAAATAAATAATTTTTAAAAAGATGATAACGAGCTATTGGCTTCATTGTGTGGAGGAAGCATCACTCTAAAATACCACATGAGAATAAATAACTTCTAGATGGCTGCATGCAACAGTGGTTTTTGCCACATATATTTAGTCTGAGGATACCAACAGGTTTGTCTGTCCATTTACCCACTGGTGGGCACTCATATAGTTTCAGCTTGGGGACACTGTGGATGAAGCTACATGAACAGTTGATGAGTCTTTGTGTGGGTACGCTCTCTCTCTCCTCAGGGGTAAGATCCCACTGAAGACCTACCTACCTCCCAGCAGAACAAAAGACAAGTGAGAGATTATGAGAGGAACACAGAGTGAAGACTATTTCCATTGCTCCAAAATTCCCTCATACCTCTCAACCAGTCTCCCTCTGACCTAAGCTCCCAGCACCACTACTCTGCTTTTCTGTCCTACAGTTTTGCCTTTTCTAGACTTTCAGATAAACAGTCGTAGTGTATCTTGTGGCCCTCTTACTAACTTGGCACAGTGCTTTGAGGTTCATCTCTGCTGTTACATGTGTTGGCAGTCCAATGACTGTTTTAAAATATAACAAAGATGTCTGTTCCACTATGTTCATAGCAGCTTTATTTGTAATAGCCAGAACTTGGAAGCAACCTAGATGTCCCTCACCCGAAGAATGGATAGAGAAAATGTGGTACATCTACACAATGGAGTACTATTCAGCAGAAAAAAATAATGGAATCATGAGATTCGCAGGCAAATGGATGACACTAGAAGAAACCATCCTGAGTGAGGTAACCCAGTCACAAAAAGAGAAACATGGCATGTACTCTCTCATATATGGATTTTAGACATAGATCTGGGGAGTGCCAGCCTACAATCCTATTGCCAGAGAGTCTGGGAAACAGAAACTTCATTTACTGGCTGGTTAAGTACTGAGCTGAACTCAAGAAAGCCAGTATCAGAGAGGGAGGACTGATGATCAAAGGGATTAAGACTGGGCTGGTTGAACCCCCAGAAACAGCTGACCAGACAAAGGTTAACTCTTGAATCCCAGGCATCAGCCTGGGAATCCAGCATGGGACTGATCAAGACCCCCTGAATCTGGGTGTCAGTGAGGAGGCCTAGGTAATCTATTGAGCCTTGGACAGCAGATCAGTACCCATCCCAAGTATACACACGGACTTTGGACTCCCATTGAACAATGTGAGGTGCACTCTCACCCTGAACTCTTGGGGAAGGGTCTAGGCCCTGCCCTATATGAAATGACAGACTATGGACACCCCCATGGAGGGCCTCACCCTCCCTGGGGGAATGAGGGGATAACGGGGGGGGATGGGGGGGAGGGCACGGGAGGAGGGGAGGGAAAGGGAGAGGGACCTCGTACTGACTTGTGAAGCAACCTTGTTTCTTATCTAAATTTAAAAAGGAAAATAAAAAAAATATTAATAAAAAAAAAGAAAGAAAGAAAGAAAGGAAGGAAGGAAGGAAGGAAGGAAGGAAGGAAGGAAGGAAGAAAGAAAGAAAGAAAGAAAGAAAGAAAGAAAGAAAGAAAGAAGAAAGGAAGGAAGGAAGGAATTAAAGCAAGGAAGGAATGAAAGGAAGGAATGAAAGGAAGGAAGAATTTTGCATCTATGTTCATAAGGGATATTGCTCTATAATTTTTTGGTTGGAACTTTGTATAATAGTGTAATAGGGTAATAGTGGACTCATAAAAAGAATTGGGAAATGTTTCTTTAGTTCCTATTTTGTGAATAATCTGAATAATGTGAGGACTGATGTTAGATCTTCTTTGAAGGTCTGGTAGATTTCCACTCTGAATACATCTGTCCCTGGGTGATTTTTGCTGTTGTTGTTGAAGATTGGGTAGACTTTTAATTACTGCTTCTATTTCATTCAAATTTATGAGTCTGTTTAAATTGTTTATTTGATCTTGACTTAACTTTGGTAGCTCATAAATATCAGTAAATTCATCCTTTTGTTTTGGTTTTCAAGTTCTTTTGGTTCTCTAGATTTCATAAGTACCTATTTTAATATTCCTATTTTCACCTCTGTTTTTGTTCATTTGGATAGTCTTTTTCTTTTTGTTAATTTGGCTAAGTGTTCATCTTACATATTTTTCTTAAATAGTCAACTCTTCATTGATTTTTTTCTTACTTTTGTTTGTTTGTTTGCATTTCATTGATTTCATTCCTGAGTTTATTATTTCTTGCCATTTACTCTCTTTGGATACCAGTTTTTTCTTTTTGTTCTAGAACATTTAGGTGTGCCACTAAGTTGCTAATGTGAGAGCTATCCGATTTTTTATGTAGACACTTATTGATGTGAAATTGCCTTGTAGAACTGTGTTCATATGTCCCATAAGTTGGATGTATTGTGTTTTCATTTTCACTCAATTCTAAAAAGTTTTCATTTCATGTTATGGAAAAAAAAATAAAAAAATAAAAAAACCATAAAAAAAAAAATCTCTTAGGAGTTATTTAGAAATAGCCCAGAAATAAGTAATTGGCTCCAGCACAGCTTAGACCAACATACTGAGTGAAAAATGCTGAATGAGTACCAACTGACAGAGAATTCCCCAGGTGCACTGCAGGCTCATGTGTCCCCAAGATCCTGCAGAGGACCAGTGAGATCACTGATTTTCATAACACTGACCTGAAATTTGCCCCTTTCTTTCCCATCTAAGAAAGTATAATGGAAGTTTCTAGCTGCTGCACCTCATATGGTATTGGAAACTTTGAAAGCAGCAGATAGGAGGAGCCACCTGGCTTCTGAGCAGTCTGGCTTTGAGAGAAAGCATGGGGCCAGTGCCATGGTTTAGTGGGTAAAGGTGGTTGCTGTCATGCCTGAAGACCAGAATTTGATCCCCTGGGCCATGTAGAAGGACAGAAAAAACAAACTCCTTCAAGTTGCCACCAATGCCGAGTCTGAGTTCATGACTATTAATGTATAAATTGATGTACTTTTGACCAGGCAGTGGTGGCACACACCTTTAATCTGAGCACTCAGGAGGCAGAGACAGGAGGATCTCTGTGAGTTCAAGGTCAGACTGGTCTATGGAATGAGTTCCAGGACAACCAAGGCTACACAGAGAAACCCTGTGTGCGTGGGGGCTGAGGGAGGGGAGTAGTTTCTTCAACATCCTGGTTTCGAGGATTATAGCCATAAGTCATAACACCCAGAAATTCCTTTAGCTGTACTTTTCATCACTGCCAGTACTGATGTTTACAATTAGTCCCCAAAGTGAGCAGCCTGTCCTTGATGGCTGGTTGAAATGAAGACTGCCCTCAGGGCTTGGGACAGCATTAAAGGAGCACATCTCTTCCTTCAAGACCCTAGATGGGACCTGGAATCCTCTTAGAGGCTCATGTTTCTCCAAACTTCATACACTCAAGTCCATGGTCATGTTTTTTTAAAATAATTTTTATTTTATGTGCATCATTGTTCTGCCTGCATGTATGCCTGTATGAGGGTATCGGGTCTCCTGGAACTGGAACTACAGGCAGCTGTGAGCTGCCAAGTGGGTGCTGGGAATTGAACCCGGATCCTATGGAAGAGCAGCCAGTGCTCTTAACCACTGAGCTATCTCTCCAGCTCCCATGGTCATGTTTTTCCCCATAAACTATAATATCATTCAATGTGTTTTCATTAAAAGTTACTTAGTACACAGACAAGATTCAACATGCAGCTGCAATAAAACACCTAGAGAAAAAGGAATACAGGAGAAGGCACTCCCCCTTGACATAGGGGATGTTCATATCCACCTTACACCAGTAATACAAACAAAGCAGAACTTCAGAGTAAAACACCAGTTACGGGAGGATATTCATTGCCATTATCATAACACTATCAAGCACATGTATGTAAAAACAGCTAAGCAAGGGGAAACACAAATTATAACCCTTGAGACTAAAAGAATAAAAGTGGTCAGTAGTTCCTAAACAAAATATTCAAGCTATACATGTAGCTCAATAGTAAAATATTTGCTTACCATGTGTGGGGCTCTAAGTTGAATCCCAAAATAAATCAACTGAAAAAAACATTAAAAAATTTAAAAGTCAACAAGAAAGTAATTTGTTGCTCAATAAATTCCAACAGCTTCCTCACATATCAAGATTTACAAATTAAAATATATGCTGGAGGCTAGGGATATAACTTAAAATAGGTAGAGACTTGCCTAGCATGTGCAAGACTCAGGGCCCAATCCCCAACACTGCAAAATAACAATAATAACAACAACAAAAGAATCAAATCATAACGAAGAAATTATTCAAGAATTATCTTAACAAGAAATGAAGAAAACTGGGCTTATATACAGCTTATGTAGAGCTGTGATCTCAGCTACTTGGGAGTTTGTGGTAAGAGAATCCCAAGTTCAGTGCCTGCTTAAGCTACAGAATAAATCTGAGGCCACCCTGAACAACTCAGTGAAATACTGTCTCAGAAAGAAAAGACTGCATATTTCAAGTTGCCTTTTCTCTTTTTTGATATGATGATAAATGAATTATTTATCTTCATTTGGGGGTTGTTCATTACTTTAATACTATAGCATTAAATTTTGGTAAACTACTCCTATCCAGCGTTATTGCTGATCTTGTTTATTAATTCTGGTAGTTTTGTTTTGTGGTGAGTGTTGGAGGGTTTGTCTGTTGTAAATTCACGACTTGGGCTACAAAATGTGTTCTAGGACAGCCTGGGTTACAGAATGAGACCCCATCCCAAAATACATATTTATGACATGATGGTACACACCCCAACACTTGAGAGGCAGAGGCAGGTGGATCTTTGAGTTAGAGGCCAGCCTGTTCCATGACAGCCAGGACTCTACAAGGAAACCTTGTCTTGAAAAAAATTAAATAAAATATAAAAATAAAAGCCAAAGGATTGTGTCATCTGAAAACAGAGTTAAGTTTTCCTTCTCCCTTTCTAACTTGGATATTATTTATTTCTGCCTTAACTACCTTTACTAGAGCCTTAGTTCAGTGTTGACTAGGAGTGGAGATACTAGACATTCTTGATTCTGACTTTAGGAGAAAAATGTTTAGTATTTTACTATTTGAGTCTGAAATCAGATATGGGTTTCATTTGTTTTATATTACACACGCGCGCGTGCGCGCGCGCACGCGTGTGTGTGTGTGTGTGTGTGTGTGTGTGTGTGTGTGTAGGTGCATATGGAGGCCAGAGGAAAACTACTTTCAGTCATGTTCCTCAGGTGCCATCTATCTTTTTTTTTTTTTTTTTTTTTTGAGACAGTCTCTCACTCACCTGGAGTTTGGCAAGCACGTGGGGGCTGGTTGGCCAGCAAGCCCTAGAGATCCTCCTGTCTCTACCTCCCTAGTGCTGAGATTACAGGCTCACACTATCATGCCTGCTATTTTTGAAAGATTTGTTTACTGTCTCATTTATGTGTGTATGAGTTTGTATATATCACTTGCATGATGGTGCCATGAAGGCCAACCGAGAGCGTAGAATCCCCCGGAGCTGGAGTTACAAGCAGTTGTGAGTTGCCTAGGACCTGAACCCAGGTCCTCTCGAAGAGCACTGAGACGTCACTCCAGCCCCATGCTTGCTATTTTTCATATGGGTTCTGAGCAATAAGCTCAGGTCTCACACTTGCAAAGCACACACTTTATTGACTGAGCTATCTTGCCAGCCCCATATGAGTTTTTAAAGGATAACTGTTTTGAGTTGGTTTGAGTATTTTTATCACGAGGAATGTTGGAATTTTTCAAATGCTTTTTCTGTATCTCAATATTGAGATGACTATGAGTCTGCCTTTTATTCTATTAATATGGTATATTCCATTAGTTAATTCTTAGATGTCAAATTCACTTAGCTTCAGGATAAAATCTCACTTGTTTATGATGCATAGGTACTTTACATGCTGCTGGATTTGGATTGCTATCATCTTGTTAAGGATTCTATACTTGCAATCATGAAAGACATTACCTGTGAAATTCTGTCCAGTATCATCATCAGGATAAAACTTATAAAAGTCTTATAGGTGGAACATGTCCCCTCCAGGTATACTTCATGTAAGAGTTTGTGATAACAAGTTTGTGATAACAAGTTGTTCATTTGTCTCCAGAGGTTTGGTAACACTTTCCAGTAAGTAAGGCTACCTGATCCTTCCCCCTTCTTTGTAAATTTTAAATTATTAATCCATCTCTTTGCTGGTCACAGGTCTGCTTAGTGTGTCTCTCGACAGTCAATGTCAGAACCTGTATTTTTCTTCAGACAAGGTTTCTCTATGTAATAGCCCTAGCTGTCCTGTTATTCATGTTGTAAACCAGGTTGGCGTGCTACCACACCTGGCTCATGAAATTATTAATGCTCTTTATTATAAGAAATGTCATTAGACTATATAAAATGCTGGTTGCTATCACAGGCAATGAGAAAGTATCAAAAACCCTCATCAATGGAAACCCAGTTATTTCAATGAGATGACACAGAGCTTCCTAAACGACTACAATCAGCTTATCTTGTTCATTTGAGCTTTGTCCTCAGGTCATAAAGCCACTTTGAAATAGCTTCACAAAGAAGAGGTAGAAGGTGCTCTAGGTCTCAGAGAACAAACTCGCCCTCTGACCTGTCACCCCCTTTCACCTGTTTCTTTTTCATCACA
Organism: Mesocricetus auratus; assembly: GCF_017639785.1. Taxonomy (NCBI): domain Eukaryota; kingdom Metazoa; phylum Chordata; class Mammalia; order Rodentia; family Cricetidae; genus Mesocricetus; species Mesocricetus auratus. Next base: position 116,186,549 of record NW_024429189.1, read on the forward strand.
AGGCAGGCCACAGTCATCACAACTTTCTCAAGGCAGATCATGTAAACTATTGTCTCCCCTGACCTTTCGTACAACTCTTATTTCAGATGGGGTCCTGCTGAATCAAGAGGCCAAGAAGCTGACAGACAGGCCTTCTGGGGTTCTCCTTTCTGTCCAATCCTGTTTCTATGTGGTTGTCCATGCTTCAATCATGCCTATAGGAAGAAGAAAACAGGAACCCACTGGAAAGCTGGACAGCTGATCACATGGACTTGTGGGAAGGTGAACAAGAATGTTCCCTCTGCATGGGGAAGTCAAACTCCATGAAGATGAAAGCTCCTGTACTCAGCCCTTCTGGCCTTGTCCCATGTATTTCTTCACTTTGCTCATTATTTATACCTTTTAACATATAATCTGTCATAGGGCTGGGGTTCAGCACAGTAGTGGAGTATGATCCAGAGTTCCAACCCCAGAGACACGCATGTGCATGCACCTGCGCACACACCTGCACACACACACACCTTTAGAAATAAAGTGGTAAGAGCTGAGGGTGTCATTTTTTCACTCTGGCAAACAGACATTAATTTTCATGTCTTTTTAAGGCTAACTCCCAAAGTATGAACAGGTACATGGAAGTGAGAATATAGACTAACCAAGTCTCTACGCAAAACAGGAAACTTAACTATTCAGTCATTTCCCAACATAACCCTCCCTAAATGTGTTTCAAAGTCATTGCAGTTTCTTATCCCAGGCAGAGGGCACAGGACCCCAGAGGAGAAAATACAGCTGGATCAGACCTTGTCCTACTGTTTTCTATATGCTGTATTGCTGAATCCAACTGGGAACAGAGCTGGCAAGGTCAATTTCTATCCCTGGTAATCAGTCCAGAGCACAGAGAATTAACTGTGCTCTTATCAAAGCTGAGAAACAAGAGATGAGTGATTCACATCTTTGACCTGGAGAACACAGCCTACCTGGGCCATGAACTCTTTGTCCTTCTACCTGACTTTGCAGAGCTAATTCAACGTCATATACAGTTGGCTCTCAATCAACACACCATCTAAGAGAGCCTGCCTGCAATCACTAATGCCTCCCCACCTGTAGTTTAGAGTCACACCGTGGTCTTGCCCAGTGTTTGGAACAGTAATGGTACTGAAGATGAAATCTGAGAGTGACAGGAATTTCAAGGCAAATGAAACTATCCTATAATAGCCAAACAATCTCATGAATTCTTAAAGACTGGGAAGTCCTAAACAATATCTAAATCATATTCACATATAATTACTTCCCTCCATAGCCGAAAGAAACAACTTTGGGGGAGAGAGGTACCTGCAGAAGCAGGAGACTGGCAAGAGGGCCTAAGAGAGTCTGTAGAGAGGTCTCCAGGCAGACTCAACTATGGAGTCAGAATATGTGTTTTTCCTGTGTATTTCAGTTCATAAACACCTAGATTTTCATCATTAACCCCAAGGCCTTAAATTTTCTGGCCTAAAATGTTCTACAGAAGCCACATATCAGACAAAAATACTAGAACTGAACACAGTCCACCTTTCCTGGTGTCCAAGACAAAGGCATTGTATCAGAGCATTACACAGACACACACAAGACCCCTAATGAACAGGGGAACATAGTGACAGTAACAGAAATCTGTAAAGCCAAACAGTAGCACACCCAAATCTTGATTGTTGTAACTGTGAGGGAAATAGTAAGTGATAAACATTATTGTAGGGGGAATAAAAAGTTCAGTTGTCTGTCCTCCTGTGCCTCTTTGGTACATACTATTCTCTTAGAATAACCATGTTTGGCCTTCCCTACACAGTTGAAAATTAGAAAGTTGCTGTTATCTGCATCCTTTTATTTTGCCTCATCCTGCCGTGTGTGTGTGTGTGTGTGTGTGTGTGTGTGTGTGTGTGTGTGTGTGTGTGTGTGCGCGCGCGCATTCTCATTCTCACTCTGTAGCCCAAGGGCCTCAAATTTGCAGTGCTCTTCTGCCTCCACTTTCTGAGTACTAGGATTAGAGGCATTAACTACAACACTGGTTTCTTTTGTGCCTTTTAAAAAGATACTGGAATATCTCAAACTTAACTAAACTGCTCTCAACAATGAAGACAGCATCTCTGTTCTAGAGGTTTATAACTAGAACAAAAGACAAGTAAAGTAATCGTAAGCCCCATTCCTGAAAAAGCTCCATTCTCAGATCAAAGTTGGCACAGCTTCTGCTAAGCCTGCTGAAGTCCTGGCACTCCATGAACTTGTTGGTTCTGTGAGGTACATATCCCTCTCCATCCCAATAACCTGCAGCCTCCCTGGATCTTTGCTCCTGTACCTGAGGCTTCAGACCCACTTCCCACGGTACCCTCAAATGCCCTGTAGGTGGTCATAAGCATCAGTGCTTTCAAGTCATCCATCATTCCACCTACAGAGCTCACTCTCTGATCAACTTCTAGAGGACAGCACCCAACTTTTCCAGACCTCTCTTTCCTGGGTACATGACCTCAGTCACTGTAACCTCCCTGCTCAGACCAGTCAGTGATTCCCTGCTGTTGCCAGTCAGAGGGAACAGAAGGAGCTGGAGTGTGGCTCAGTGACAGTTCACTAACCTAGCATGTGTGAGGCCCTGGGTTCCACCAGCATCACAGGAGGTGGGGCAGAAAGTACCAAGACATTTTAGAAACAGATCTCTGTCCTCAACAAATAGACTCATACAGAAAACAAGGATGAGGTTGAGCTCATCATGGTCAGTGAGAAACACTGTCCCCACTTCTCCCTTTCTCTGGAAACACTGTCACTGTGTATGTGCCCTTGTGATCTTCTGCTTCACCTTACAAATGAAGGGATTACAGCAGTGTTCCACTACTCCTGTTTTCTGGTTTTGTTTTGTTTTGAAAACCATTTCCTGCTGGGGTAAAACATCCCCTTTCAGAAAATTTCAAAGAGACATATAAGGGAAAAGCATATGTAAATACACAAATATGCTATCAAATTTTGTTTAAGCTTCAGGGTGCTGAGCTTTCACCACTTTGAGCTGTGACAAGAAAACAATACGGGGTCTGTTTTTTTCCTGGGAAAACAAAAGCCGGTCCAGCCACCATGGGAACTGAGTGGCCAGCTATAGGGTCATCTGTATGATGAAACCTTCAGTGAGTATACCCAGGGTCAGGCCTCCTGGTAACTCCTATTGATCGCTGCTCTTGCACCAGAGGCTTCAAATTCCACTCCCTTAGGGTCCTCAAATTCCCTTTAAGTGGCCACATATCAATAAGTACCAGTGCTTTCAAATCATCCATCAACCAAACCAGGGAGTAGTCACTCTGATCAGCTTCTGGAGGATAGCACATGACATTCCCAGACCCTCTTTCTTAGTTGCATTATCTCAGTCACTGCAACCCCACTGGCTCTGCCTGTCAGTCACCTGCCCTCCAAGCGACTGCAATGCAAGAGACCAAGACCACTAATGTGCTCCCCGAAGGAGGCAGCGGTGAAAGGTTTCAGAGCCTAGCCAGAGGCTAGAGAGAGGCAGATACAATCTGACAAGGCCCCTTTGGACAAACCCATCATGCTGAACTTACATTTCCTGCTCTGGTACTGTCTATAACTACTGCTCTAGTAGCTTGAGACTGCCTAGATCACCCCAAACCAGTGGGAAGGGAGGTTACCTCTCCAGGCAAGTGGTAGGCAGCAGCAACTTCATTCTAAGGATACCTGCACCTGCCTATCCACCAAGAATTCTGCTGCAGGGTTTTCTAAGACTCCCCCAGGGCATGCCCAGAGCCAAGTGGTTTTGGGTAAATTCAAGGCTGCTCCTGATATACCTAGTGGTCTATGCACCAGTGGGTCTTCTGAAAAATTGCCAGGCAATGGCTAGCGCTGTTCTCTTCTTGAATTCATGGGAGGATGGCATACTGTACTCCTCCACTTTTAAGTAAGGGATGGACAACTGAGGCTTAGACTAAGGGAACATGAGCAGAAGGGTCTGTCCTGAGAAATAAAGAGTGTGTAGAGCTGTGGTGGGCAATGGCCTAGACCCTGAGTTACTACAACAAAAATAGCTGGCACAGCAGGAGTAAGCAACATGCTTCGGTGGACTTGGCTCTTCAGCACTTTTTGCGTTTACTTACCTATCTTCTCCTTAGGTCTCCATCTGGAGGCTTAGTGGCTGCTCAAAACCAACATTCTTGCTTTTTTTCCTCCTTCCCAACACCTGTTCTGCTCCATGTTTTCCATCTTGCCAACACCACTTGCCTAAGTGCCTGACAGCATTTTGGTATCTGCCTCCTTGCTCTTCTTCATTTGCAATCCAAACCAAGTCTTTTGGCACCTGCTTCAAACCTTTACCTTTAGTCATCTCAATTACTACCTCTCAATTCAGACTAGCAACATTTCTTGCCTAGACTAGCCATCTCTGGCACATCACACAAAATTAATCAACCAATTACATTGCTAGGGACAGAATCAAAGACCTCACACACTAGGCAATTATTTTACCATGAACTACACACTTTTTCTCCTTTTCATTTTGCTATGTTACCCCAGGCTAGCCTTGAATGTGAGATCTCCCTAGTTCCACCTCCAAAGTGCTAGGATTATAGGCTTGTGCTATTGCTATTCTGCTAGCAGCAATTGTCAATTTGATAGAATGTAGAATCATGCCTCTGGTACGCCTGTGAGAGATTACCTTGATTGAGGTGGGAAGACCAACTGTGCTGGTTAGTTTTTATCACAAACTAGAGTCATTTGGGAAGAAAAATCCTTAACTGAGACGATGTCTCTATCAAATTGCCTGTAGGTAAGTCTGTGGGGCATTCTCTTGATTAATGATTGATGTGAGAAGGCCCAGTCCAGTGTGGATGGTACCACTCCTGAGCAGGTGGTCCTGGGTTGTAAAAGAAAGCAAGTAAGGCGTGCTGGGTGGTGGTGGCACATGCCTTTAATCCCAGCACTCGGGAGGCAGAGGTAGGCGGATCTCTGTGAGTTCGAGACCAAGCCTGGTCTACCTATCGAGTTCCAGGACAGGCTCCAAAACAATACAGAGAAATCCTGTCTCGAAAAAAAACCAAAAAACAAAAAAAACTAGATAGATAGATAGACAGACAGACAGACAGACAGACAGATAGACAGATAGCTAGATGGAAGTAAAGCAAGTCTTAAGAAGCAAGCCAGTAAGCAGCATTCTTCCATGGTCTCTGCTTCAGTTCCAGCCTCCAGGATCCTTCTCTGACTTCCCTCAATGATGAACTATAATGGGAAAAATGCTAGGATATTTTGTTTGTGCGTTAATGAGCAAAGTTTGCCTGGAGATCAGAGGGAAGAGCTAGCCAATAGTTAACCACAGAGGTCTGGAAGTCTGGACAGACAAGAGACAGGAAGTGATAAGGCAGGGAGGAGACAGGATCTCAAACCTTGTTGGTCAGAGGATTCTGAGAGGTAAGAAGTGACTGTGGCTGCTCCTTTGCTTCTCTGATCTTTCAGCATTTACCTAAACATCTGACTCCGGGTTTTACTGATAAGGCCAATTAGGCTAGCACTTCAGGGAAATGTAAGCCCCAAACTTTCCTTTGCAAATTGCTTTAGCTCATGGTGTTTGAGTTAGCACAGCAATGGGCACCGCAATGGAGAACAAACTAGCACACTAGCCCACTGTAGATGGCATCATTCCCTAAATAAGAACCCGGGTAGTATAAATGAAGAAAGGAACCCGAGCAGCCGCATGCATTCTTTACTCTCTGCTTCCTCTTGACTGTGGATGCAATGTGACCAGCTGCTTCAAGTGTCTGCTGCCTTCACTTCCCCAACATGATGGGGTATACTCTTGAACTGTGAGTCAGAATAAACCCTTTGTCACCTAAGCTGCTGTTGTTGGAGTATTTTATTACAACAGGAAAAGTAACTAATTACCATGCTTGGCAATCACTTTTTCTTATTCACTGTATTAGTAACTTTTTAAAAAAGCATATGGCTCATTACATACATGCTTATTAAATTATATAAAAGTATGACTTGTCTGCATGCTTATTCAGGTTAATTTCTAAATATGAATGTAATCAAAAGGCCTTACAGTTCCTTCCCAGGCCACAGTGATTGTGTGTCTGATGATCCACTTTGGAGACCAACGCTCTGGTTTCCTGGAATAACCTGTAAGCCTCTGTCTCACACCTGATTTGCTCCAGTGACATTCTGTACTATACAGCCAGAGAAACCTTTTTAATAAGCAATCTGGTCATGTTGGTGCCCTACTGAGCATCTCAGGAGATCCCTGCTATGCTCCCACCTCAGCACTCACTCATGGGTCTCAACCCTCTAGATCTTTCAGTTGTCACACACACAGTGTGTCTTCCCACCTGACATCTCCAGCCCGGTCCTCAGCCAGGTCTGTCTCACTTCTTCAGTCTTCCTGTGACTCCTGTCTAACCTGAACTTTCTTTCCCTTCCACAGTCTGTAATGGAACAGTTAAATATATAATTTCTATGTCTTTTCCATGATATATGTTATAGTTGACACGGTCACCAGTACCTAGCACATGGGTGCTCATGAAATATTGGTTACAAAGTTAAGAAATTAACAAAGGCAGAAGTCTACAGCTTCTATCAAGAATCTTCTGATTAGATTTTTTAAAAAATGAGTTCAGCAGGACAATATTATTTTTGGGTAGTGCTGAGCATCAAAGCCAGGACCTAGAGTTTGGTAGGCCATTGAGCTATATATACCTCCATCCCTGAAGTTTTTTTTGTTTTTGTTTGTTTGTTTTTCAAAACAGTGTTTCTCTTTGTAACTGTAACTTATTATGTAAATCAGTCTGGCCTCAAGCTCACAGAGATCCACTTGCCTCTGCCTCCTGAGTGCTGGGATTAAAAGAACATGCCACCATCTCACCACCGCCCAGCTAGAAATCAAGTTCTTATAACAACTTCCACTAACAAAATATTTTCAAGAAAATAATCTATAAATTTTGCAAAATTCAAGTTAAATAAATATTATGCAGTATATGTATCAAAGGAAAGTATCACATAACATTTCATTTTCATCCATAAACAGTCATTTAATCTTAATAATAGCTGAAGAAGGTGAGAGGAGAATGGTCCATTTGAACATTCCGGGGGAAAAGAGGAAAAGCGTTATAACCTTGTCACAGGTCACCTTAGCAACAGTGTCAAAATTGTAAATATTCATGGTCTGACTCACCACATCTCAAATTACCCCAAGTAACAAGGCATTTTTTGAAAAAGGAACAGATTGAACACTAGGAAACTGCTAATAATAGCAAGAAGCACTGAGAAAAGCCAGATCTGTAGGAAGCCGATTAAATAAATGATGAACTCATATATTATGAAGATGCTGGGTATATATCATACTGGTCTTGACTGAGAAAAGCAATAATTATTCTTTTAAAACTCCCCTGATGTCATGATGGGTAGCCACAGATTCCTCTTCCCCTTCAATGGTCATTCCATCCGTGTGGGCAACATTGGTGTTTGTGAAGGCATGCTAACATTCCTGTGTCATCTCCAGTCTGTATTTAATTCCTTTCTTTTGCATCTGTATAAAAAATCTGGACTAGGACCTGCAATTCCTTCTTGTGTGTCAAAACATGGTAAAGGGCAAGACAGGGCCACACAGGAGAAAATCCTACAAAGAGCAAGCATTATCAGGAGTAGGCAAGGGTCCTGTGCAAAGCACACATTGTGGTGCTGTGGAATATTAACTACGTAAAGATGTGTTACATTTGTTTATGTTGCAGAATATTACTTTAACTATGTAAAGATATGTTGCATTTGTTTAACTATATAAAGAGGTGTCCCATTTGTTTCACCTTGCCTGCCTAAGGTACTTCATTGGTCTGAACAGCCAATAGCTAGGCAGTAGAGGGAGAGTCAAGGCTGGTGGGAAGGGAAAATAAGTAGGAGGAGGAATGTAGACTTGAAAAGGGAGGACAAGAGAGAAAGGGAGACTCCTGGGCCAGCCAGCCACCAGTCAGCCAGCCATGAAGGAAGGACGGAAGTAGGACATACAGAATTAAAGAAAGGTAAAAAACCCTGAGGCAAAACACAGATCAAGAGAAACCGGCTAAAATAAGTTATAAGAGCTAGTGGGACAAGCGTAAGATAAAGCTGTGCATTCATAACTGATAATAAGTCTCTGTGTCATGATTTAGGGGCCGGCGGTTTGAGAAAATCTGCTATATTTGATGCCCAATGTAGGGCTCAAACCCAGGACATTAAAAGTCTCATGCTCTACAGACTGAGCTAGCTGAGCTGCTGGTTAGCAGTTTAAAGCACAGCCACTGTGACAAAAATAAAACAACAGGGTGGCATTCAGGCACATGTGGTTCCCTTGTCCATATCACATCACTCCTACTACTTTGTATCTTTTAGTCAGACAGTATTATGGCAACTCTGTACAAAGGGAGGCCCCCAGGTCAAACAAGGAAGGCACTTGCTATACAAATGTTAAAAACAATGTCATCTCTATGTGAGCATCTGGACCCAAATCTAGTATACAGCAGTTAAGCTACAACTCATAAAATAATGTGCAGAACTGGGTACAGTAATACACCTATAATCTCAGCACTGGGGAAACTGAGGCAGGAAGATCTTGAATTCAAGGCCACTCTGGGCTACATTGTAAGACCCTTTGCAAAAACAAGCAAAACCAAAATCTTAGATAGAAATGAAAATTGTACATGTGTACACAGATTAAAGAATGTAAATGCAACCAGAAGGGTGGCGTTGCCAGGGACAAGTGATCTTGTAGCTGTTTGTTATCTAATTTATGCCTTCCTATATTATCTGAAAATGCATTTTTACAATGAACAGTCATAACCAACCCTGAATTCTATATGCTATTTTCTTCAGATTAATTTTATACAAGTAATTTTTGATGCAAAAATAAATTCTTGATATACTGCTAAGTGAAAAATACTGTAGGATGGCACATTCAAAAGGCTATCCCCTGGGGCTGGAGGTAAAATGCTTGCTGTCCAGGAACAGGACCTGAGTTTGATCCTCAGAACCTACATTAAAAAAGTAGGGTACAGGACTGGAGAGATGGCTCAGAGGTTAAGAGCACTGACTGCTCTTCCAGAGGTCCTGAGTTCAATTCCCAGCAACCACATGGTGGCTCACAACCATCTGTAATGAGATCTGGTGCCCTCTTCTGATGTGTACATGGAGGCAGGGTGTTGTATTAGCGATAGATAGATAGATAGATAGATAGATAGATAGATAGATAGATAGAGTAGGGTACAGTGCCATGCACTTATATTTTAGTGCTTGTGAGTTAAAGACTTGCAAATCCCTGGGGTTGATGGCCAGGCTAGTTTAATGGGAGTGCTTCAGGCCAACAAAAAGCCCTATTTCCTGAAGAAACAACACTCAAGATTCACACACACACACACACACACACACACACACACAAACACGCATGAGCATGCACAAACACACATTAAATAAATGTAAATTTAAAAATCACTGTGCACATAAAACTTACATACAAGTTGTAAAGATGATAGGTTTAACTGTTCCTTCCACCGAAATAATTTTTTTAAAGATATAAAACCATAAGTATCAGGGTGAAGAGATGGACCAGTAGTTAAGAGCACTAGCTGCTCTTCCAGATGTCCTGAGTTCAATTCCCAGCAACCACATGATGGCTCACAACCATTTGTAATGAGATCTGGTGCCCTCTTCTGGTCTGCAGGGATGCATGCAGGCAGAACACTGTATACATAATAATTGAGTAAATCTTTCAAACAAACAAAACAGTCAGGTGGTGGTGGCACGCATCTTTAATACCAACACTTGGGAAGCAGAGGTAAGTGGATCGCAGTGAGAGGCAAGCCTGGTCTACAAAATGAATTCCAGGACAGACAGGACTGTTACACAGAAAAAAACCTGTCTCAAAAAACAATACCCCCAAACAAACAACAAAAACCTCATTAACATCAACAAAGAGAAGAGAGGCGTCAATAACATTTGGAAGCTGGAGAATAGAAAAAGAACTGTAGGGAACTAAGCCAACACACCTAAGAGAGGCCTGAATCAGCATGTCAGCAAAAGAGGCACAGAAGCTGGTAGCATCAGGTTAGAAGTTGATCAAATTGGGACAGGAATCAGGACAATTTCACACCAACAGCCAGACTGACCAACCCTGACTCCTATTTCATAGAACAAAGTGGAGCTACTGTTCTGACCTACCAGAACACTGAGTTTATTTATTCAAGAGGATAAAAGAAAAGGTTTGACTCATAGAGCTCTAGTTATACTAAAAAGAGCAAGTATAGGAAAGCTAAGAAAAAGTGTTGGGAATCCTACAATTGTTCCTCCACTGTCAGAGAGCTGAAGCTGATGAGCTAAGCAATAAAAGTTACAAACAGGTTCTGATAACCTTCTGAAAGTCCAGGCCTTGATCCACACTGGCTTATCATGTGACATTTCAAATCCCTGCTTTCCATGGCCATTGTACTCATGAACTCGCTGCAGCTATACTTATCTACACACAAGCCAACAAGTTCAGTTAGCAATCCAGCATACAGCACTAACTAGACTCAGTAGGTTACAAGGGGTGGGGGGACACATGACAACAGGAGGGGAATATGAGGGGCAAGAGGTCATTGGGGGGTAGATATGAAGATACACTATGAAATAGCTGGGTGGTAGTGGTGCATACCTTTAATTCTAGCTCTTGGAAGGCAGAGGCAGGAGGATTTCTAAGACCAGCCTGATCTAAAGAGCAAGTTTTAGGACAGCCATAGCTAGACAGAGAAACGCTGTCTCAAAAAAACAAAACAACACAACACAAAAACGGGTTGGGGAGGGGAGTATGAAAATGAAGTCGGGCATTGGTGGCACACAAATAAAATTACATATTATGCCAGGCAGTGGTGGTACATGCCTCTAATCCCAGCACTTGGGAGGCAGAGATAGGCAGATCTCTATGAATTTGACACTAGTCTATAGAGGGAGTTGCAGGACACCCAGGGCTACAAAGAGAAATTCTTTCTTGAAAATAGCCCAAAATAAATAAAAGTAAATGTTATATAAAAATATATTACTTTACATACATATTATTAAAGTTTAATAATTTCTTGGTTAAAATATCAATTAATGTCTATGGGGGATGGGGTTCTATACAGAGTTTCTCTGTCTAGACACGGTTTCTCTGCCCTGGTTGTCCTGGAACTAGCTCAGTAGATGAGGCTTGCCTTGAACTCACAGAGATCAACCTGTCTCTACCTTCCAAGTGCTGGGATTAAAGGTGTGCACCAACACTGTCCAATGGTAATATTTATTCTTGATATTGATATTATATGTTTCTGTATTAATACTGTGAAATACAGCTTATACTGTGTAGGGAGAGATCTTAGATACCTGTGCCACTGACCATGCATGCTTTGGGTGTGGTTACAGGTGCATGGGAAATAAAGGGCGGTGCAGGGGAGACACTCGCTCTCTTCTCAGGGTTCCAGTCAGGTCTCCGATGATACTGAGACCAACCTGGGTTGCCGGTTTCTTTGTAAGTGCCTTCCCACAATAAATAGTCACCTTTATCTTTACTCAGTGTGTGATTTATATTTCTCTAGATCTGGTGTTAGGAGCTGGTATCGGAACCAGCTCCAGAAGCCAATGTCTTGGCACTGCCCAGAAGGGGCTGCTCCTTCTCGGCCTGAACACCGCTAGCAGCACTGGCTCCGAACACACTTGGGCTCCCCTATCACTGAGCCACATTCTGATTCAACCCACCACCAGAGTCTTCCACAGGCGTGATGGATCACACCTTTAATCCCAGTCACTGTGGAGGACAATCTCTCCCAGGACAATTAGAAGATCCACTGCTTATTGTAAAGAATAATACATCTCTAGGTGATAGATTAGCTACTGAGGATGAATCAAACATAACTAGAGGAAACAAAAAACGTATATTTTGGCAAACTTCTGCACAAGATCACAGACCCAAATTAGCAGTTAGGGTAAATAAGACGATTATTGGCCTTTTAGACACTACAAATGATATCAACATCATAACTCAGAATTCTTGGCCTTTAAGATGGCCTTTACAAGAGGTAAACATTCAGTTCTTAGGGATTGGAACCCTATCTCAAGTAAAACAAAGAACGAGATGGATTGACTGTATAGGGCCAGAAGGACAAAGAGAACGACTGAGGCCCTATCTCACAGACATCACTATAAACGTCTATTACAGCAATGGAATACTCAGATTAACATTCATTCCTCCTGTACCACATATGAATCAGAAAACAAGGTCTTAATGGTAGAAAAAAAATATCGTAAGGCACTACAGAAAACAGGTGCCAACCATACAGGCTGTACAGAAACATAATACGAGTGCCAAACCTACAGAGGAACCAAAAGCCCTACCCTTAAAATGGCTAACAGATGAACCTGTCTAGGTCGGGCAATGTCTTATGATCTCTGAGAAGCTAGAGGCTTTAGAAAAGCTGGTTCAGGAACAGCTAAATGCTGGGCATATCAAAGAATCTACCAGTCTGTGGAATTCCCTTATGTTTGTTATCAACAAGAAATCTAGTAAATGGAGAATGCTTACTGATCAGAAAGTCATCAATAAAGTAATTCAACCTATGGGCTCTCTCCAGTCTGGGATGTTATTGCCTTTTCTGATACCCAATGGATGGCGTATTATAGTCACTGATCTAAAAGATTGCTTCTTCACTATTCCTTTACAAGAAAAAGATAGGGAAAAATTTGCCTTCACAATACCTACCTATAACAATTCTCAACCAGTTAGGAGATTTTAATGGAAGGTTTTCCCACAGGGAATGTTAAATAGTCCTACTCTGTGCCAGTATTTTGTTCAAAAACCTTTGGAAAAAATTCACAAACAATTTCCACAATCCATAATTTGTCATTATATGGATGATATACTGTTGGCTGATTCAAAGTAAGGAATGTTGGAAAAGACGTTTGAGGCAGTAAAGGAAATTTTACCTCACTGGGGATTACAGATTGCCCCTGAAAAACATACAAAGAGGAGATTCTATTAATTATTTAGGTTACAAAATAGATCTACAAAAAAATTATACCACAAAAAGTACAGATCAGGAGAGATCATTACCAGAATCTTAATGATCTTCAAAAACTACTAGGAGAGATTTCTCAACTACAGACAATTATTGGAGTTGAAGGGCATGATTTAAAACACCTAAAAATGCCCTAAAAGGAGACAAAGACTTAAATAGTCCACGAATATTATCAGCTGAGGTTGAAAAAGAATTAAAATGGATGGAAAAGAGAATACTAGAAACACATGTGAACCGCGAGGATTCAAAACTAGACTGTATTCTGGCTATTTTACCATCTAGAGAATACCCCTCAAGAATGTTGATGCAGAGGGAAGATAATCATATTAGAATAGATATTTCTGCCACATAAACAGAAAGAAAAAACTAAAGACATATATAGAAAAGATCTCTGATTTGATTTTAAAAGGTAAATTAGGGCTTCATTAACTAACTGGAAGGGACCCAACAGAAATTATAGTACCTTTAACTAATGAAGAAATTTCTTCCTTATGGAAGGATAATGAATATTGGCAAAGGGCCTGCAGTAACTTTTGGGGAACAATTAGTAACAACTGTCCCCAAACAGAGAGAATCAAATTCATAAAGAAAACAATTTGGATGCATCCACATATTGTAATAAAAATGCCAATCTCTGGAGTCCCTACATTCTACACTGATGCAAACAAGTCAGGAAAAGCAAGTTATAAATCAGGAAATATAAGTAGTTCAAAGCCCTTACAACTCTGTACAAAAGGCAGAGTTGTACATCATTCTCATGGTACTTACGGATTGTACAGAGCCTCTCAATGTAGTTACTGAATCTCAATATGCAGAGAGCATCATCTTACACATTGAGACCACTGAATTTATTCCTCATGATGTGGAATTAACCTCATTGCTTATCCAATTACAGGAAATCATCAGAAATAGAACTCATCCTGTATATATTACACACATCAGATACCATACGGGTCTGCCAGGTCCTCTAGCACAAAGTAATGATGAGACTGATCGTTTATTAATAGGAAGTGTGCTAGAAGCTTCAAATTTTCATTAAAAAAATGCCATGTTAACAGCAAGAGCTTAAAAAGGATTTTTCTACCACTTGGCAACAAGCCAAGGAAATAATAAGAAACTGCCCCACCTGTTCATTATATAACCAAACTCCATTACCAGCAGGCAGTAATCCCAAAGGTAATCACAGAAATGAAATTTGACAAATGGATGTGTTTCACTTTCCAGAATTTTAAAGTTTAAAATATGTACACCACACCATAGATACATTTTGGGGGTTTCAATGGGCCACTGCTCTTAACTCTAAAAAGCTGATTTTATTATCACACACCTTTTAGAGGTGATGGCCGTTATGGTTGTACCTGCACAAATAAAAACTGACAATACTGTAGCATATGTCTCCAGCAAATTAGAACAGTTTTTCTAATATTATAATATAAAGTACATAACTGGTATACCATACAATCCCACAGGACAAGCAGTGGTTCAGAGATCTAACCACTTTAAAAGAACTGCTTCATAAACAGCCAGGGGGAACAAAGACCCCCAAACACAGATTACATAATGCTCTAGTAACATTAAATTTTCTTCATGCTAATGAGAAAGGGCAAACAGCTACAGAAAGACACTGGACTACAGAACTTCTAAACTAAATCAGCTGGTGTATTTGGGATGTAATGACCTCAGTGTGGAAACCAGAATATATGTTACATTGGGGAAGGGGTTTTGCCGTTAGAGTCCATCAAAATTGATCAAGATTCGATCCAAACAGGAGAAACATTGGGATGAGGAAAGATGACAGACCATCCACAAAGTCACATTCCACGAGGTGTATAGAAACCTCACAAAGGAAAGAGAAGTGTTTCGTTCTTGTCTCAACAGGAAAACCCATCTCCAAAAGGCAAGACACTGAACATATAGACACCTAAAGAGAGGATGGCTAGCCAAAAGAACCATCAAACAAAGAAAATCTGATGCTTAACATCAATGTCTAATTCTCTGAACTTATATTCTTATAAAATCTACTTCTCTTTACTTTCTAATACTCTTTTGGTCCCAATTCACTTAAGCCAATGCTGGCTTTGGAGTTGGAAATGACTCTCCTCCTCTAAATCCAAGCATGTTGTTTCAGAGTTTCTGTATTATATCAAGAAGCCAATTGATGTAAGAGAGACGAAAAGAAATCTAGGGACTGTCATTTGTCTATTCTCGGGTTCTTTCTCTGAAAGTCTAATTTCCCTCATATTTACTATCTTTCTTATTGTTGCCTTTCCTGGCATGCATACATATAAAAATTGAAATTTCCTTGTTGACATTAACCTTTAAGCTTTCCACAATTTAGTTTTGTTTCAAGACTAAATCTTTTCCTTAGACTAAAAGGGGAATTGCAGGGAAAAATATCTTAGATACCTGTGCCGCTGACCACGCCTGCTTTGGGCATGGCTACAGGTGCATTCGGACGTGGGAAATAAAGGGTGGTGCAGGGGAGATGCACACTCTCTTTTCAGGGTTCCGGTCAGGTCTTGGAATACACTGAGACCAACCTGGGTTGCTGGTCTCTCTTGTAAGTGCTGGTCTCTCTTGTAGTAAGTGCCTTCCCACAATAAATAGTCACCTTTATCCTCACTCAGTGTGCAATTTATATTTCTCTAGAATACTGTTACTCTTTCTAGGTGTCAGTTATTGGTATATAAGAAATCTCTCAGTTGGCATATTTTTCACTTAATAATCTCAGCACTGTGTAAGTGAAGATCTGGCTAAAGGTGTGTATACATGTGCATGGGTCTGCCTATGAAAATCAGAGAACAATCTCACATGTTGTTTTTCAGATGCTACTCACTGATTTGGATTGTTTGTTTTGGGACAGGGCCTCTCACTGGTCCCACTGGTTTGACACTCTGAGTAGGCTATGCTGGCTGACCTGAGCTGCCTGTCATCTGCCCAGTGCTAGAATTAAGAGTTGTATCCTCACACCCAGCTCTGTTTATGTGGGTTCTCGTGTTTGCAAGACAAGCACTTTACTGACCTATCTATGCTTCCAGTTCTTATATGCCTCCTTCCATAGCAACCACAACATTTAGAATACTATTTTATACTAAAGTGAGAAGAAATGTAAAGTCCTGTTCCTTTACTTGAATTTTCATTCTCTTAACAAATACTTTTCAAGTATCCAAGAGGCATGAGGTGGTGAATACCATGGCTGACATTCCACTTTTTATTACAATTCTGGCTGGTGAAATAGATGTCTTTGATCAAAAATTTAACTTTGAATGCTGTAGATGTAGTGCTCATCAATAAAACATTAGCTACAAAAAGCAGCTTCTGAATCCAATTGTCTGCAGTTTTCTGCAGTTTCACCCACCTGAGACTCCCTAGGCCTTGGAATTTCTTCTGCTAAGAATGGAGCAGAAAAAGTTCCCTTCCCTGGGGGCTGGAGAGATGGCTCAGTGGTGAAGAACACTCACTGCTCTTCCGGCACTCAGCAGTTCAGGTATCTGATGCCCTCATACATACAGACAGACATGCAGGCAAAACACCAATGTATATGAAATAAAAATATTTTAAAATGTACATGGAAGGTGGGATAGCCAGGATGAATTGCATATTCTGCCTCCCTCCCATCAGGGCCAGCCTAAGATCACTGAAACAGCTCTTGAAATCATGGCACTTTTATTTTTATTTAAATAAAACAGCTGTGTGTGGTGGCTCATGTCTGTAATCCCAGAATTTGAGAGGCTGGAGTAGGGGGACTCCCAGAAGGTCAAGGTCAGCCTAAACTACCGAGAGTTCCAAGCCATCTGAGGATATTGAGTAGACCTTGCCTCACAAACAAACAAAAAAAATAGATAACAAAAATTTACAAGGTATAGACTGGGAATTTGTTCTCACATGACAGATAGTATTTTGTGACATTTTTTGTTACCAAAACACAGGTACTAAGTAAAGATGACATGTGAAAATGCAAATTAAATAACTAATTTCCATTTTTACTGTGTTATTTTTGTAGTTGCTTAAGTTAGAGTTTTGCTGTGGAGCCTTCCCTAACTGACCTAGAATGTCCCAGGACTAGAATTGTAGAGACAGGAGGATCCCTAGAGGTCATTGTTTGGTCAGCCTACCACAATCCATGAGTTCCATATTCCCTAAGACTGCCTCAAGAAAATAGGGGGGCAGGGACAGCAAGATGGCTCAGTGGGTAAGAAGCTTGTGCCAGCCTGAGTACCTAAATCCAATCCCCAGAAAACACATGGTGGAAGGAAGAACTGACTCTCACTGGTTGTCCTCTGATTTCTGCAGGCATGCCATAACACAGGCCTCCAATCGCCACAAAAGATGCCTGATATTGGCCTGTGGCCTCCACATGTAAGTACATAATGTGCATGTGTACCTACATGCACACACTCACATAAAAATTCAAGAGCATCCTTGGCTACAGAGCGGTTTCAAGATCAGATAGATACATGAGACCCAACCATGAAACAAACGTTAATAAAAAGCCCCATGAAACAGCTATCCCAGCATGACAGAAGGCTCTCTGTACCAGTGCAGTTTTTTATACAAGAATCTTCCAGGGAAATTAGCATATAAATGCAGAAAAAAATGAAATGAAAAATAAAAATCACTTCCCATCACTTGATGCTAAACAAGCTAATACTAACACCCTGGTATAGCAGTATTGTGCATTTTAACTCAATGCCCTATTACTTTATATAAAGTTAGGCTCTACAGCAGAAATGGATAGCAGGCCATACCAAACTAGCACTCTCCCCCTAGTGTACAGTTGCAGATAGGTACAGGTTGCCTGCTGGAGAATTCTGGAATCTGGAAGCATATGGGACCATGTGAATGGTTCTTACCAGTGTCACCCAAAGCAACATGCAGCTGATTTTTTTTTAAATTGACCCAGCATAACAGCTAGTGTTTCCTAATTCATACAAAATTATACTCTAGCCATGCTTGTAACTCCTGCACTAAGGAGGTGGCAGCAGGAGTGTCAAAAGTCCTAAGTCACTCTGGGTACTACACAGCAAGAGTTTGTCTCAATGTTTCCTCTGCCCAGAACATACACACACACCTCCCCCCCCATTTCCTCTATATATTTGTATACATATATATTTGTATAAACCACTGACAAATTTCAAGTTTTTAAAGGTTGTATGTTTACATAGCCTAAAAAAAAAACCATCATAGCAAATCTCACTGCTAACCTGTCACCCCTGGACCCAGAAGTAACCACTTTTACTAAGTACTGATTCCACATATAAATTCATATGCGCTAAACCTTCCCTTTTAAACATAAAAGATGCATGCTACACAGTATCAATGTTTTCTTCCTTGATTCTTTTATCCTACAAGATATCCAGAAATTTTTCTATATCAATTCATAGCTTTCTTGCTTCTTACACCTCAATTAACCAACAGGACAAACACTGAAAAACCATTTTACTCTAGGCAATCAGGCTATTTCTAGCAAATTACACAAGGAATCATTGCATACATATAAGGTTTTGTACATGCAGGTGTAGGCAGGACCAGGATGGCACTAGATGGAAACACCTGCATCTGTAATTACGAATCTATTTCCCTCCCAAATCTTGCTTCCCTCAATGTAAACAGAGTTAGAATTAATATAAGCCTCTGTGTGCTTATTTGGGTCTAAACAACTGTGGGACCAGATGGGACAGAAACTCCATCTACACCTCAAAAACAAAATAACAAAGCAACTGCCAATCTGATGGGTGGAAATGGCCATCTTGGTGTATTTTCAGCTTCTCTAAGAATCAAAAGTAGGGCTAGGAGTGTAGCTAAATGGTAGAGCAATTGCCTGTCCATGTATGAGGTAGGGGAAGCATGTAGTGAAGAGAAGAAACAATACGTATTTGAGTGTCCTTTCATATGCTGAAGTGTTTTGTTTTGCTTTTTGTTTTTGTTTTTCAAGACAGGGTTTCTCTGTATTGCTTTGGAGGTTGTCCTGAAACACACAGAGATCCGCCTGCCTTTGCCTCCTGAGTGCTGAGATTAAAGGTGTTCATCACCAACACCTGGCTTGTTTTGCTTTTTAGTTAGGTTTTTGCACAATATCCATGGCAATTTGATCTTCTTTCTTCTCAGTTACTAGAAACTTTAAAAATGTTTAAGACTTGTTCATTTTACATTATGAGTGTTTTGCCTGTGTGTACAATATGTATGCCTCATGTCCTTGTAGGATCAGAGCCACTGGAACTGCTCTTAATTGCTAAGACATCTCCCCATCCCAATTCCTAGAAGCTCTTCTTTTTAGAGCAGCTAGCTCCTTGTAACTATTTCTTTTATGATTCCATACATTATAAAAGTGTTCTTATGTTTAAAGTAAAATTTAAGTGGAACATGGTGACCCATGCTTATACTCCCAGCACTTGAGAGGCTGAAGCATAGCAAAGACAAAAGCTTGTGTTCAAAACAAAAACAAAAAAAGGAAAGGGAAAAAAGACGTAAACATGAGAGTTTTGAATAGACTGGTTTTAGAATCAAGACTCTTAGTGTAGCCACAAAACAGAAATGTAATGTGCATTCTCCCCACCAGCCTTGTCCCAGAGTTTCGTCAGTCCCAAATGAACACACAGGATGCTATATTGAATTATGAAGCTGTTGGTCATTTGCTATGGCTTCTTAATGGCTAGCTGTGACTTAATTATTAACCCATAATTACTAATATCTTACCTAGAATGCAGCCTCATGCGTCCTCTCTTCCCAGGATCACATGGCGACTCTCTACTCTTGACTACATTTTCCAGAATCCTCCTTGACTCCTAGTCCCACCAATCTTGCTTCCCTATCGGCCAACAGTGCCTTATTTATCAACCAATAAGACAACATATACACAGAAGGACTTCCCCCATCACAGGAACATCTAACTTGAGTTCCTTTGCCTTTGTACCTCTCATCATGGAGGTGATTTGGGCTCTAATTTATAGTTAGGAGAACTTTCTCCCAAAGAATACGAATATATTATATGCCACTCCAGAAACTACCTTAGTCTCAGAATCAGCTTGGAGAGGACCCACCAAAAAAAAAATCAGTGTTCTCATTTGGAATATAGTAATTAGTGTCTATAGCATAACATCATAATGAAGACCATTATGTTGTTTAATTAACATATATTAATAACATTTTCATAATAAAGGCCTCCTCCAACATCAAGACTATAAAATAATTTGATTCATATTTTCTTCTAGTACTTTTTGGCTTCACTTAACTCTAATCCATTTTCTCACTTAAAAAAAATTCAGGGTCCTACTATGTAGCCCTGGCTGTCCTGGAAATCTCAACACAGATCAGGCTGACCTTTTTTGTTTGTTTGTTTGTTTGTTTTTTTGAGACGGGGTTTTTCCTGTGGCTTTGGAACCTGTCCTGGAAATCACACTGTAGACCAGGCTGGTCTCAAACTCACAGAAATCTGTCTGCCTCTGCCTCCCAAGTGTTGGGGAATATTATTTTAAGGTGTGTGACTTTTGTTTATGCTGCATTTGTTTAACTCTGTGAAGCTACGTTACTGGGCCTGCCTAAAACACCTGGTGGTCCTAATAGTGAAGCAATAGCAAGAATAGGCGGGACTGGCAGGCAGAGAGAACAAATAGGAGAAATGAGGACCAGGAAAAGCGAGAGAAGGATGTCAGAGGCCAGCCATCCACAGAGTAAAAAGGAAAGTAAGATATACAAAAGTAAAAAAGATAAACGCCCAGAGCAAAAAGACGGGTTAACTTAAGATTTTTAAAAAGCTGGCTAAAAGTAAGGCAAACTAAAGTTGGGCATTTATAACTAAAAACAAGTCTCCATGTGTGATTTATTTGGGTGCTAGGTAGTGGGCCCCCTCAAAAAGACCAAAGAGTAAAAAAAAATTTTAAATAAATAAAATGGCACCAATTTGTCTTTTGTTTTGTTTTTTGCTGCTGTTGTTGTTGCCTTTTACGCTACAGCTATCTTATTTAGCAACTTATCACTCCTACCATTTGAACAGTGGCTAGGCTGCAAGAGTCCAAGCCTGAGGGAAATCTGCTCCATCAGGCACTGACTCTTTTAAAGTTACTAAGAAAACCTAAGTCTTGATTTTGCTAAAGAAGTCAAAATTCAAAGGTTGAGGTAGAACCCTGTTTTCAAGAGAGGTTAAACAGCAAGCAGCTCACCTCTTTGCTTCTCCCAAGAAGTCCTTATGCTGTTTCTCACCCCTCCTTGTAAGCCCTCCTCCCCCTGGCTCCTCCCTACAACTTCCTGTCAGCTAGTAGCTAACCCAGTCTCCTGACCGCAGGTGAAGTTTATTTAATCAAACACATCTTTGCATCATTAAACAAATGTTCAGACTATAAACAAAAGTAACACACCTTAAAAGAATATTCTGCAACACCCAAGTGCTGGGATTAAAGGTGTGTGCCACCACCGCGGGGCACCCCTTAATTTTTGTAGAATTGGTAATAACATCTCCCCTTTAACATCTGATTTTAGTAATTTGAATCTTCTTCCTCTCAGTTTATCTCACTGAAAGTTTGTTCATTTTATTGACCTCAAAGAACTAATTTTTGGAATGAAAAGATGGCTCAGCAGGTAAGAGCACACTGGCTGCTCTTCCACAGGTCCTGAGTTCAATTTCCAGGAACCCCATGGTGCTCACAACCATCAATAATGGGATCCAAAGCCCTCTTCTATCTGATGCCCTCTTATGTCATGCAGGAATAAATGCAAACAGAGCACTCATAAATATACATACACATAAATAAGTCTTAGCTGGGTGTTGGTGGCATACACCTTTAATCCCAGCACTCTGGAGGCAGAGGCAGGTGGATCTCTTTGAGTTCGAGGCCAGCCTGGTCTAGAGAGTGAGTTCCAGGACAACCTCCAAAGCAATACAGAGAAATCCTATCTCGAAAAGCCAAAAAAAAAAGTTATAAAAAAGAATTTTTTACTTTCACTGATTCTCTTTTTTTAATTTTATTTCTTTCCGGATTTATTTTCTTCTGTTAAATTTGAGTTTAATTTGCTATTTTTCTAAGTCCTTACATTGTAAAGTTAGATTGCTAACTTGTATGTATACATGTGTGTGCACACATCTGGAGGCCAGAGATCAGATACCTTTTCTCAATCTCTTTCCACCTTACTTTTTTCTAGATAAGGTTTCTCACAGAACCTGTACCTCACTGACTTGGATGGCCATCAAGACCTAGGGGTCCTCCTGCCTTTCTCTTCCTTGTACTGTAATTACAGATATTCCTTTGCCTGGCTTTTTAAAAATGTGGGCTCTGGGGACTGAACTCGGGTTGCTGGGCTTGGCATTGAGTCCTTTACCCACTAAACCATCTTGGCAGTTCCAATCTTTCTTTTTCTCATTTCCTTTCCAGATAGCAGAAATGTAGTTCCAAGCAATTTAGACTCGAAGCCAGGATTTGAGACCCCCACCACCCCTCAAGATTAGTACTAGGGGGCTGGTTCCTCTCTCTTTAGCACCTGAAGCTTTGTTTGCTGCCCAGGTTGGCACTTATCTAAGGAAGACCTATCTGCTGGACAAAGCCTGCTGTGCAGCCCACATCTTACATCAGGTAGCAAGTTGATAGTTGAGGCTCCAAAACTGGGCATGGTGATGCACACCTTTAATCCCAGCACTTGGGAGGCATTCTTCCCTTTGTTTTTGGAAGAAGCCTCAGTTACTGGCAAAATGGTAACCTTGGCCTCACCCAAAAGGGACCATTGTAATAAGAGTACCATTTTATTTTCTTGCCTAAGGTTCTGTTCTTGTTGGCCAGAATGGGAACATGCAGATCCTAAAGTTATGGGATATGATTTGCTACTCTCATCTTATCCCCCCTTTTTGGGGGGGGGGTTCAAGACAGGGTTTCTCTTTGGTTTTGGAGGCTGTCCTGGAACTAGCTCTTGTAGATCAGACTGGTCTCGAACTCAGAGATCCGCCTGCCTCTGCCTTCCGAGTGCTGGGATTAAAGGTGTGTGCCACCACCGCCGGGCTCCCTTTTTTCTATAGACCCCATTGCCTTCCCATATGCCCTGGGCTAAAAGAAGAAACAATTATTTTTATTTCTTAATAGGGCATAGCAAATACGAAAACACTCTGTTCTGATATATAAAACTGACCCAACTGGAAGCTCAGAAAATAGTAACAGCTATTAGGGTCACATGTTTGAATGCGTCTCCTCTAAAGTTCAGGTGCTGCCTATGTGAAAAGATGGCCTTTGTGAGATTATACCATGAGGGCTCCTCCTCCACAAACCCATTTAAGGCACTTACACAGGAGGCTTCAGACGCTTCACCAGCTTGCCTTTCTGCTTTTACCATTTGAGCATATAGCATCAAGGTGTGTAAAATCTTAAACGTGGACAACTGCCTATACCAGACCTGCTAGAACTTTTGTTTTGGACTTTCAAGCCTCTAGAACCATGAAAAAATAAACTTCTCCTGTGAAAAATAAACTTCTGTTCTTTACAAATTACCCAGTTTATGGCATTTTATTACAGTAACAGAAAACAGACTACAGTATCTGCAAAAGAAAGAAATGCAATAAACTCTCTGTATGTGGAGGTTTCTGATTCTAAATAATCACATGACTTTAATCCCAGTACTAAGGGGGTAGGGGATGGGGCCAGAGGCAGGCAGACCTTGTGATTCTGAGGCCAGCCTAATCTACAGAGTGAGTTCTTGGGCAGAGAAACCCTGTCTCAAAAAACAACAACAAAAATTTAAGCCCAATAATCACTTAAACTGAGGAGTTCAAGGTCAGTCTAGGCATCACAATAAGAACCCTTCTCAAAAAAGGGAGTTGGAGAGATAACTCACTAAAGTGATTGCTTTTCACAAGGACATAGATTCAATCCCTAAAACCCATATTTTAAAAAAAAATCAGGTTTCATGGTACAAGTTTTTAATCCTAGCACTGTGAAGATGAAAATGTGGTAGACCCTGGAGCTTGCCAGGCAGCCAGCTTAGTTTAGTTTACATGGCAAGCTCAAACCAGTGATAGACCGTGCCTCAAAAAATCAAAGAGGACAGTACCTGAGGAATGACACTAGGAGTTGACCTCTGCTCTCCACATGAACATGCATGCACATACACACACAAACCAAAAGAAAAAAAACCAAACAAACAGAGCTATGTATCTGTTACCAAGCAGAGTAAAAAATTACCTGATCTTCAATACTATTTGTATAGCACTCATACAAAATGTGTGGTAGAAAATTCTGAAACCTGTGGTTAATGCAAAAATACAAGGACATGATCTAAGTTAGCAATGTTTAACAGTATTGACAAGCATCATAAAATCTAGGTAAAGCTAGACCTGATGGTACAGGATAGAATTCAACTACCTGAGAAGCTTGGGAAGGAGGTTTGCAAGTTCTAGTGAATTCAAGGCAAAGTAATGAATGCCACCAAGTATCAAAAGGAAAAGAAAGTAAGGACTCAGGCTGTAGCTTAACAGTAGAGCTCTACTATAGTATTATACCCCAATGTTGTAGGGCTAACACTAGGCAAAAATAGGTGTTTCCTGTGAACTTCTTTTACATTTCAGAAGTAGTAGATGGGGTAAACAGATGGTGGAAAACCATAGAACTTTATTCTTACATACTAATATGATCATGTTGAAATCTTAGTACAGCCAGGAAGGGAGGAAGCATAGATCATGCTCCCATTGTAGAGAAATGGAAAATGAACTCAGTGCTATCAAATGCCATGCCTAGGTCTGGCCTCTGCGTGGCAATGAGCCTCAAGTTCAGCCCACTCTTTCCATTCCACTGAATCCTCATTTGGAATGAAAAAGCATAGCCAGAAATACACAAAAACATACAAAGGAAACTTGACCTTGCCTTCTCCATGGTGTTTCAGATTACCTGACAAGGCTCACAATACCAAAGGCAGTAGGAGTAAAACTCAGAATTCCACCACAGACTAGACCAAAGTCAGATATTTTCCTTCCAAACTCTAATGCGAAAGTACTGTAATGTGTATTTAGTTTTAAAAACAGCTTTATTGAGACATAATTGACACACACAGTGTGTAAAGGTATATAACCTACTAAGTTGAACTTAAATTATTGGGAAACCAACAAGCCTGTCTGTCATCCTGTTTCCAGTCCCTCTCAAGCCTCCCTCTCAATCCCTCCAGTTGGCTCCAACTTCAGGTGTCTATGGATCTACTTTCTGTCACTAGAGAAAAACGTGGATTTTTTTTCTTCATGCATTATATTTGGGGAATCATGTTCTTCACTCAACGTTGCCCCTGCCTGTGGCTGTTTTACTCTTTTGGCTTTTGAGGGGGGTCACCACCAGCTCCCAAATAAATCACACAGAGAGGCTATTCTTAGTTAGGGATGCCCGGCCTCAGCTAGGCTTATTTCTTGCAAGCTTTTCTCAACTTAAATTATCCCCAACTACCTTTTACTTACAGGCTTTTTCCATGGCTGGCTGGAAGGCTGGCCCCTGACAACTTCCTCTTTTTCCTCGTTTCTCCTTCTATTTATCCTCTCTGCCTGCCAGCCCCACATATCCTTGTCCCTGCCTCACTATTGGCCGTTCAGCTCTTTATTAGGACCATCAGGTATTTTAGACAGGCACAGTAATACAACTTCAAAGAGTGAAACAAATGCAGCATAAATGAAAGTCACACATCTTTACATCGTTAAACAAATATTACAGAGCATAAACAAATGTAACACACCTTAAGATAAAACACCTGTTAATATTCATTTCTCTCTTTTAAGCCCTTAATTTTATTAGAGCAGTTTTGGGTTGACAACAAAATGGAGCAGAAACAACAGAAATTTTCCATATACTCCTCTCTATATACATACCTACACCCCTCTCCCACCAGCATCCCCTGCAGAGGAGAGCATTTGTCAGCTGAAGAACCTGAATCAACACATTGGTACCCAGAGTTCATAGTTTACATGAGGATCCATACTTGCTGTTGTACATTGAGCATTTTTATGAAACACATTCAGATTGGCAGAATAACAGTTTTTGATGAGTTAGCTTGTTTGTTTTTGTTTTACTCTGATGCACCACTGTGTGAATACACCAAGATCCACACTCTGAACTGGGACAATAGAAAAGATATCGTGAAGACCCCAATCTATCAAAAGCTCCAGGGCATAAAAATATAAATTAATGTTGAAGAAAAATGGAAGAGAATGCCTAAGAAGACAGAGCACCCAGGACACCTTATCGAAGCAGGGTCCCTTAAAAGAATGTTTTCCTGGAGCTAGAGGGGTGGCTCAGCAGTTAAGAAGAGCCAGGTTCAATTCCCAGCACTCACATGGCAGCTCACAACTGTCTTTAACTCTAGGTCCAGGGGAGCCGACATTCTCACACAGACATACTCAAAGACAAAACACCAATGAACATGAAACCAAAAAGAAAAATGTTTTCCCAAGTTCATCTGCAAATACACAGAGGCTGATACAACTATGGTTCAAAGTGGCCAGGCTACATTTCAAGACAGAAACACAACTTGGAGTCATCCTGCAGGCATGAAAAATACAAGTGTTGTAGGATAATGAGGTTTGCATCAAGGTTCAGGAAAGTCACTTGGTCAGGCAATGTATGGCATTGAATGGAACCCCTGAGTGGGCCATTTATAAAGCTATGAATATGAAGCCCAAGCTACAATAGATACAGACTCCAAGGTGTTGCAGATGCTAGGAATGAGGGTTATCACCAGGGAAAGCTATTCATACCAAGTAGAGTCAGCTCATGACAAATGTCATAAATGTCACAGGTAATAGAGCTGGAGGGTCATGGCTACCCAATGTCTAGTCATTGGAGACTAGACAATGGTACCATGAGCCCTAAATGCTGAACCTGAACTACAAAAATTTGTTTTCCCTGCTGGGTTTTGGTCTTAGACTGTCTGATATCTCTTTGCTATGTCCCCTCTCTTTTAGAATGGGAATGGTTTCTCTGTGCTACTATATATTGGAAGTATGTAACATTAAAAAGAAAATCTTACAGTGGCTCAAGTTAAGAGAATGCTTTGAGTCAAAGCAGGAGACTTTGAACTTAACCTTCTGAATAATGTTAGGAGGTACTCTGGAAATCAGATAAATTATGAGATACACAGGAGTGGGTTTTGGGGGGGTGAACGGGAATGTGAAGGGAGGAGATACAGTATTGCAGACTAACAGAATGTGTTTGAAAACTGACAAGGAGTGGGCTTGTGATGACTAACACAATGTCAAATTTAGGACCCCCAAAGAGATTGAAACAACTACGCTGGAGGATCTGTGAGAATGTTTCAGAGAAGATTAACCGAGGAAGAAAGACCTAACCTGAATACGGAACCATCCCACGGGCTAGGATGGAGTAAGAGTGGAAAAAGAAAGTGAGCTGCATTCATCTCTCCCCAGTTTCTATTCAGCTCCATGTAAACCAGCTGCTACATGAGCTGTGAGCAGCTCTGGCAGCCATGCTTTCCCTGTCATAGTAGATCATACTCTCTGAAAACTGTGAGCCAAAACAAACCCCCCTTCCCTAAGGTGTTCTGTCTGATGCTCTGTTTCAGCACTAAAACAGTAACTACTACAATTCTGTTACTGTAATCAGCAAAAGAGCCGAAATGTTTCCTTTTGATTTTATTACAACATATTTTCTTAGAAAGAACAAAAGAATAAACCCATTAATATGATTAATTTCCCAACACTAGTAGCTGAATTAAATAGTTCTTATCTTTCAAGTAGATTTTTTTTGAGACAGGGTTTTGCTGCAGAATATTCATTTATACTGTGAAGATGTGTTGCTGTGATTGGTGTAATAAAGAGTTGAATGGCCAATAGCTGGGCAAGAAGAGATTAGGCAGGAGCCGGGCGTTGGTGATGCATGCCTTTAATCCCAGCACTCGGGAGGCAGAGGCAGGCGGATCTCTGTGAGTTTGAGGTCAGCCTGCTCTACAAGAGCTAGTGCCAGGACAGCCTCTAAAACAATACAGAGAAACCCTGTCTCGAAAAACCAAAAAAAAAAAAAAAAAAAAAAAAAAAAAGAGAGAGAGAGAGAGAGAGAGATTAGGGAGGACTTCTGGGAAGAGAGAGAACTCAAGAAGAAGAAGAAGGGGGAGTCGCCAGCTGGACTCAGAGAAAGCAGAGCATGTAATAGGAAAGGTAATAGCCACAAGCCACATACATGGCAGTGTGTAGATTTAAAAGATGAGTTAATTTAAGTTATAAGAGCTAGTGGGAAAAGCCTAAGCTAAGGCCAAGCTTTCATAATTAATAAGTCTACATACTGTTATTTGAGAGTTGGTGCTTCAGAAAGACTCATTACAGGGTTTCTCTGTGTAACAGCTCTGGCTGTCCTGGAACACATTTTGTAGACCAGGCTGGCCTCAAACTCACAGAGATCTGCCTGCCTCTGTGTCTGCGTGCACCACTGCATCCAGGTAGGTGGAAATCTTAACAACCTTCAAAATCTTATTCCAACACAGTTGGTACAAGGTGCAATCACACTACACCTCTGAAAACTTCAAGGCCTTAATGAAATGCGCAACAACAACCTCTAATGTCTCTTTTGTTTTCAAAGAAGAAAACAAAAATCATGAGGATTTTGTTGGCAGAGTTGAACAGTTACGTATCCTACTGTGGGGTCTGCTTTGTGTTTGTGGTGGGAAGACAATGTAGGGTTCTGGCAGTAACAAAAATAAAGATTATCAGAGGTGGGGCTCATTTTAAGGCTTCACACATGGCCATGATTTCTATCTTATTCTTGGTTTTTTTGTATTTGTTTTTGCACAGCACTTCATCGCACTGTTGAAACTTTACTTGGTATTTATATCTGCCTTTTGGCTGTGCTTCTTCACAAGTCTGTAAGCTCCATACAGACTAAGGCTTACCCACTCTCATGCCATGTTTTAGTTCTATTAACTAGCCTTCAAGGAAGGCTAAGTGAAAGCTACTTGCTAAATGAGTGAAAGAAGATACAAATCCCATTTTCAATATGCACCACACAGTTAAAACTCTGGAGGAGAATTTCACTTCCCTGTTATCTTTCTGTACTTTGATTCTCACTATAGGATTATAGGGTCTTTACTACTTTGGAATCAGATACAAAGTAAGGAGCTGAATGAGACAGTGATGGCCCCTGAGCAGCCTCTCACCAAAGCTATGTCATCTCCTGGGTGACTTCACACCTAGAAATCCTTCCCTGGGCCCTACAAAATCTTTCCATTTTTCCCTTGAGACCTTGGGGAGACACTGGCAGGCTTCCACATACCTTACACTGGTTCAAGAGGCTCTTCTGGAATCTTAAGCTAGATATTAAGTGTTCTACAATGGTGATCTTTGTTATTTCTCATTTTTAAGGCATCATACATAGCCATGTTTGAAGGGTCCTGATATAACATGCTTTATCGGAATGCCGTGTGTCCCTAACTGTGAGACTTTCTGTTTTATTTCTAGACTGTGTAGCTGTGAGTGATGTTCTTTGCATTACATCATTTGAATGAAGGAAGAGGCCAAAAAATGGATGCTTTTAACATAAAAATATTGGAATAAATGGGTCTTTAAGAAAGAATGAAATGCCAGCAGTGGTGGCACACGCCTTCAATCCCATCACTCAGAAGGCAGAGACAGGCAGATCTCTGAATTTGAGGCCAGCCTGGTCTACAGTGCATACCTGTAGTCCCAGCACTTGAGAGGAAAAGTCAGGAAGATCAGGAATTTAAAGCCACCCTTGGCTACAAAAGATCAAATGTCAAAAAAGAAAAAAGGAAGGACATCAGAAAATCAAGCATAGTGATGAGACAATGCCTGTTGTAATCACAGTACTCAGGAGGTTAAGGCAGAAGAAAGATGTCTTAGGGTTTTCTATTGCTGTGAAGAGACACCAACCATGACCATGGCAACTCTTTGAGACAGGGTTTCTCTATATTGTTTTGAAGGCTGTCCTGGAACTCACTCTGTAGACCAGGCTGGCCTTGAACTCACAGAGATCCACCTGCCTTTGCCTCCCGAGTGCTGGGATTAAAGGCGTGTGCCACCAATGCCGGGCTGACCACGGCAACTCTTATAAAGGAAAACATTTAATTGTGGTGGCTTGCTTACAGTCCAGAGGTTTAATCCATTATTGTCATGGTGGGAAGCAAGGCAGAATGAGGGCAGACACGTTGCTCAATAAGGACCTGAGAATTCTTACATCTTGACTCACAGGAAACAGGAAGTAGTCTAAGACACTGGTGTGATTTGAACATATATGAGAACTCAAAAGTGACACATTTCCTCCAACAAAACCATACATACTCCAACAAAGTCACACCTCCTAATAGTGCCACTCCCTTTGGGGGGGCTATTTTTTTTTCAAACCATCACAGAAGGCAAGTTTAAGGTAAGCTTGGGCTATATAACAAGATCTGAAAGAAAAACATGAGTGAGAGCAGACAGTCTCTAGACACTCTTGTGTTCTCTCTAAGCCATAGCACTGATCAAAATATTGCATGTAAGAGCTGATGGCTGCCATCCATAAAGCTGAAAAACAAGATTCCTTAGGGGAAGGTATCCTCTCCTTGCATCACCAGTTGCTTTCACAGTACCTGGAAAAGCATAGTAACCGAGGAATACAATAACGCATAGGTACCTGACATTAATGTTACTTTCAGGCAAAGCTACGAGGATATTTCAGGATTGAGAATGGCACAGCTCAAAGACAAAAGAACATAACGTGTCTGCTACACATGCTATTAAAAACAATGGAAAATCAACATCTTAATCTTTTCTAACGTCCTCTCTAGTGAGGACCCTACATTTTTACCTTTCCATTATATGAGTAGTCACTCAATATATTCAGTCCTTTATGGAACTTGCATTAGTCTGAAAACAGCTGAAGACAATTTAACTTTTTTTTCTTCACTTTAAAGTGCAAGACCACTTCTTCCCAGTTTCAAGAACCAATACAAGATCAAAGCACACCTTTAATCCCAGTACTTGGGAGGCAAAGGCAGGAGGATTTCTGCATTCCAGGATAGTCTGGTCTACATAAAGCAAATTCCAGGAAAGCCAGAGCTACACAGAGAAACCCCGTCTCAAAACAAAATGAAACCGCCGGGCGTTGGTGGCCCATGCCTTTAATCCCAGCACTGGGGAGGCAGAGGCAGGTGGATCTCTGTGAGTTCAAGGCCAGCCTGGTCTACAGAGCTAGTTCCAGGACAGCCTCTAAAACAATACAGAGAAACCCTATCTCGAAAAACCAAAACACAAAACAAAACAAAACAAAAAAAAAGATCAAAACACTCCTCGCTCTGCTTCTATCCCTTCACTGGCAGTCCTTCTCTATCTCCATCTCTTTCTTTTTACAGCACTGAGGATCAAACCCAGGGCCTTGAGCATGCTAAGTGCTCTCTACCACTCAGGCCATACCCCCAGGCCCTCTCCTTCATCTTGACAAACGGATGGAACAAGTGGCTTAAAGATCAAGGGAGTAGTTTTGTAATAAAGGTGAACAGACTTGACATGTGACTTCTTGCTTGAAGCTACTCTACTTCCTGAGTTCTCTCTCTCTCTCCATATGATGCATATAACAACCTGGATGTGATCCTCATGGTGTCTGGAACCCCAGGACTGAATGGGGCAAACAAAGGAGAATTACTAGGGCTTGCTGGTTGCCAGATGAAAAACGAAGGCTTTAGGTTGGGGAGAGACTGTCTCGAAGGACTAAGGTGGAGAATGACAGGAGGGCACTCACAGGTAAATGTGGAGGAAGGGTTAGAACATGGTAATAGGTTAAGGCTGGAATAATTTGAAGAAAGGTGGAAAAAGTCCTATATTTTCATGAGCAAAGCATTAGGGATAATTCTGGTAAGGGCTCAGAAAAGAGTTTCAACAGAAAGATCCACAGCTAAGCACTGGACCAAGATCCCAGAGTCCAGAAAAAGAGAGGAGGGAGGGATTATATGAGCAAAGGGGTCAAGATCATGATAAGGAAACCCACAGAGACAGCTGACCTGAGCCAGTGGGACCTCACTGACTGGACTGCTAGCTGGACTGCATAGGACTGAACTAGGCCCCCTGAATGTGGGTGACAGTTCTGTGGCTTAGGCAGTCTGTGGGGCCACTGGCAGTGGGACCAGGGAGTACATGAAGTGACTTTTTGAGTCCATCCCCTATGGAGAGATACCTTGCTCAGCCTTGATTTGGCGGAGGGGGAGACTTGGTCCTGCCTCAACTTGATATGCCAGACTTTAACTCCCCATGGGAGAACTTATCCTTACTGAGGAGTGGCTCGGGGAGTTGGGTGGGGGGGGGGGGAGGAGTAGGAAGAGGGTAGGGAGAGGGAACTGTGGTTGGTATGTAAAATAAATACTTTTTGGGGGCGGGGTTTCAAGGCAGGGTTTCTTTGTGGCTTTGGAGGCTGTCCTGGAATAGCTCTTGTAGACCAGGCTGGTCTCAAACTCACAAAGATCTACCTGCTTCTGCCTCTTGAGTGCTGGGATTAAAGGTGTGTGCCACCACTGCCCGGCAATAAATGAATAAATAAATAAATAAATAAATAAATAAATAAATAAATAAATAAGAAAGACAAAAAAGAGCTTCAGGGGCCAGGTGATGGTGGCACACACCTTTAATCCCAGCACTCGGGAGGAAGAGGCAGGCGGACTTCTGTGAGTTTGAGGCCAGCCTGGTCTACTGAGCGAGTTCCAGGACAGGCTCCAAAACAATACAGGGAAACCCTGTCTGGGGGGGCACGGGGAGAACTTCAGGGAAGTCAAGAATTCATCATTTTTGTTTAAGTGTTTGCCAGGTCTCATACACTATTCAGTTAGTTTCCTTTCTGCTAATGTGATTAAACACTCTAGCTAAAAGCAATTTAGAGGAAGACAGAGTTTATTTCAACTTCTAAGTTACAGTCCATCACTAAGAGAAGTCAAGGCAGGAACAAGCAAGAACTTGAATAAGAAACCATGGAGAGCTTGCTGGCTCATTTGTAGCTTCATGTTTAGCTACCTTTCTGATATAGCATAAGACCAGCTGTCCAGGGGATGGTGCCACCCATAGCAGACTGGGCCCTCATACATCAAATATCAATCAAGATATTCCCCACAGATATGCCAACAGGCCAATCTGACCTAGGCAATCCCTTATTTAAGACTTCCTTCTCCCCCGGCGGTGGCGGTGGTGCATGCCTTTAATCCCAGCACTCGGGAGGCAGAGGCAGGCGGATCTCTGTGAGTTCGAGGCCAGCCTGGTCTACAGAGTGAGTTCCAGGACAGTCTCCAAAACAATACAGAGAAACTCTGTCTCGAAAAAAAAAATTAATCCCAGCACTCGGGTAGATCTCTGAGTTCGAGACCAGCCTGGTCTACAAGAGCTAGTTCCAGGACAGCCTCCAGAGTCTCGAAAAACAAAACCAAAAACAAAAAAGGAAAAAGAAAAGACTTCCTACTCAGGATGACTCTAGGTTTAACAATCTCAAGTCAACAGTTAAAGCTAGCCAGGGCAGACAGAAATGAAGAACTATATTGGAAATCAGAGTAAAGGCCATCCTTGTGAGGTCTCAGGCACAAATGAGGAACTATATAGGAAATCAGAGCAAAGATCACTTTGTTTATGGAGTTCTAAAGACTAGCTTAACTTTGCCCATGCTCTGGAGCATTCTGAGAGCTGTAGGGTGTGTATACCCTGACTTTAAGTAGGCTGTCAATAGTCAAGGAGGCTAGATAGAGATATCATGAGATAGAGCCACTAGTCTAGGGCAAATGCTCAGCAAAGCTATAAGGGAGGGACCACCAGAAAGATCCCTGAACTGTAGAGCGACCAGAGAGACTCCACTGTGGAAGAACTGAGGTAAAAGACGTCAACTTATGACTGCTGGTAAAAGCCCAACAAAGCTACAGAAGCAGGAGTGCTGCAGATGGTAAAGGCTCAAGCACCCAAGAGCACATCGTTGCTATCCGACAGTGCTCAAGGTGTGGGATATAGTAACAAAGAACACCATTCTTTCTTTTTTTTTTTTTGGTTTTTTTTTTTTTTTTTTTTCGAGACAGGGTTTCTCTGTGGCTTTGGAGGCTGTCCTGGAACTCGCTTGGTAGTCCAGGCTGGTCTCGAACTCACAGAGATCCGCCTGCCTCTGCCTCCCGAGTGCTGGGATTAAAGGCATGCGCCACCAACACCCGGCAAAGAACACCATTCTTTAGCTTTTAGACCAATATTACTTTCTCTGATGGGCTTTAGACTTACTAAGGACCAGCTACTTCTTTCTTCTTGCCTACCTCTCCCTTTTGGAATGCCTGTCCCACCACTATATTTTGGAAGTAAGGCTCACAGCAGGAGGAAACAGGTCTCAGGATGAAACCTTGGAATGTCACCCATATCTGATTTAGACGAGACTGAACTTGGAGCATTTGAGTAGATGCTGTACTGCGATTTCTTTCAGATCTGTGAGACTTTTAATAATGAAATCCTATGGTTTGAGCTCCTCCAAAATATACAATGACCATTCCTTCTTTCCTTAGCATCCCCAGAAGTTAGGATGACAGGCATGCATTACCATACCCCAAACATGTTGAAATTTAATTACCAACAGAGCTATATTGAGAGGATGGAATGTTTGAGGTAGTAAGACTGGATTAAGGCTGTTACAACCAGGAGTAGGTTAGAAATCATCAAGAGTAGCTTTGTTAGAAGCGCAAGTCTTTTCTCTTGAGTGTTCAAGCATTCTGTCCTTGTTCCATTTTCTCTAAAATGCTTTCTCCATGTGATACCTTCTGCTATATAAACTGTAGCCCCAAGGCCCCCCTCAAATGCAGCCCTTTGATCCTGGACTTTCCACACTCAAAAATCGTAAATTAAAAATCTCAAGTCTGTGATAGTTATAGCAGTAAACCAACTAACAGAGTTCCCTTCTCAGCAATGTAGTTCTTATTCTTCCAGTTACTCAGAAAAGATTTTTTTACACTCTTCCATTCAAGCAATCAGTAAGTTCTGAGAATGGTATGGTTAGAATTCCACATCTTCCCCCATCTCCAAGGCTACTTCCCAGCCCAAGCCCCACAATGTCTTTCTTACACTGATGACAACACCCCTAATCTCATCATCTCCAGGTTGTTCTCATCACAGGCACGATATTTATCTATCTATTATCTATCTCCATATGTATTATGTAATACATATGGAGGGAGGGAGGGAAGGAGGGAGGCAGGGAGAGAGAGAGAGAGAGAGAGAGAGAGAGAGAGAGAGAGAGAGAGAGAGAGAGAGAGAGAGATACACAGCTTATGCTATTCTGCTTCAAAGCAGCCAGAAGCTTTCATTCAAGTGTCCCATTGTCAGAAAGGCTTCTTTCTCATTTAGACCACTACCACTACCACAGTAGCTTGTCCACAGCTGGCCTCTTACTGGCTCTGCAACTCTTAGTATCCAGAACACCTAACATAGTTCTCTTCTTTTGTCTTCTGTCTCTTCCATAGCAAAGTAAAGCCCATGATCACTGCTGAAGCCTTGCAAGTGTTATCATATCTAAGATATTCAAACCGTTAAAAGAATAGCTCAGGGCTGGCAGGATGGCTCATTGGGTAAGGGCACTTGCTGCCAAACTTTACAACCTGAATTCAATCCCCGGGACCCACACGGTACAAGGAGAGAACTGACTCCCACAAATTGCCCTCTAGCCTTCACACATATGTCATGAAGCATACACATGCCGACACACACAAGGTGGGGGTTAGTAAAAACAGCTTACAAAAGTGTTAGATGACTCATCAGTATAGTTAGGACAGATATAGGCTGACCAGATGGCTCAATGGGTAAAAATGCTTGCAGCAAAAGCTTGAGGATCTGAGTTTGCTCTGGGACCTACAGGGAGAAAGAAAAGAACTGATTCCTATATGCCAAGTTTTTTTCTTTTAAGCCACTAACCAGTTCCCAAGTCATGACTTCTTATTAGTTTTGGGTGCTCAGCCTTAGCTTAGCTCTTTTTAGCTAGTTCTTTTAACTTAAATTATCTGTTTCTCTTTATCTGCCTTTTGCCTCAGTGCTGACTGTTCTTTCCTTCTGTATATCTTGCTTCCACTGCTTCTCTGAGTCTGTAGGTTGGCAGCAGCTGCCTGGCTTCTGGCCCCAGGCGTATCCCTCATTCTCTCCTCCTAGCTCTTAGCTGCTCAGCTCTTTATTAAACCAATCAGATGCCTTAGGCAGGCAAGGTGAAACAAATACAACTCATCTTTACATAATTAAACACACATCCTTACATTGTTAAACAAATGCAGCATAAACAAAAGTAACACACTTTTATACAGTTAAAGTAATACTGTGCAGCATAAACAAATGTAACACATTTTTATCTAGGTAAAACAATATTCCACAACATTTTCCTGCAATTTATTCTGACCTCTATTAGTATTTGAGTGTGCCTCCCAAAAAAAAAACCCACAAATAATTATATATGTAATAAAAAGATACATTTACCAACTAGGATATATTAAATGCGCAACTATGAAGTGCAAGATTATAATCTGAGGCAGGAATGGGAAGGTGGAATAAATTGACACAATCTTAGCTTATACCATTAATAATAACAATGGGATAGTTGCACCAGAAGATGCTACTGATGCTCACCAGGTGCCAGGAATCTTCCACACACCTGGGCCTTGCTACAATCCAGCTGAGAGACCTATCCCTCCCCCACCTACCTCTGCCTCCTGAGTGCTGGAATTAAAGCCATGTGCCAACAAAGCCCTGCTCTGGAGACATTCTTATCCTCACATTACAGATGAAAAAATAACAGACTCAGAAAGTTAAGTAGTTTCTGCCAAGCCAAAATTCTGAAAAGACTCACTTGAGACTCAGGTAACTATGCAGCATCCTATAAAATATGGAACTTAGCATAGGGGAGACTAAACCCAAATGACAGGTCCTCTAGATAATGGATATTTTTGTCCCAACAGCTTGGCTATCAATTTCCCATGCCGGCTAGTCCCTCTGTCCTGAAATTCCACATGCCCATCACAGCATAGGGTAGGGCAAGTGACTTGCTGTGCTGACAGAGCCACTCACAAAGCATAAATCCACTGAAATGTAAGTCTTGTGGTACCAACTATAGACAAAGAGCACAAGTGTCATTAAACAGTCTTCCTGCATACTTTATTTGAAATGCAAGTGTTCTCTTGGGAGGAGCAGCAGGAATCTGAAACAGGATTCCACCTTTATTAGCGCAGACCTGATAAAGTGATTATCTTCCATTACTTTTTAAGTATTAAAAGTGTTTGTGTCTGTGTGCACACCCGAATGTATTGGGGCATGTTTGCCAAGGCACACATGTAAAAGGCTGAGGACAGCTTTGTAGAATTCTCTCCTACCTACACATGTGCTTCAGGGATCAAACGCAAGTCACCAGACTTGTGCAACAAGCACCTTACCCACTGACCAATGCTATCCTCACCCAGTCACTTTTAAACTTTAAGAAATTCCATGATTCTTTCTAAGGTGGCCTCCATGAGCATGTCAAGAGTTTTCAGTCTGCCCAAAAACATCTCCCACAACACAGACCTTGCTAAGGCTGGGCAGTGGTGGCACACACCTTTAATCCCAGCACTCGGGAGGCAGAGGCAGGTGAATCTCTGAATTCGAGGCCAGCCTGGTCTACAGAGTGAGTTCCAGGACAGCCTCCAAAACAATATAGAGAAACTCTGTCTCAAAAAACCAAAAAAAAAAAAAAAAAAACCGGGTGTTGGTGGCGCACGCCTTTAATCCCAGCACTCGGGAGGCAGAGGCAGGCGGATCTCTGTAAGTTCGAGACCAGCCTGGACTACCAAGGGGAGTTCCAGGTACAGCCTCCAAAGCCACAGAGAAACCCTGTCTCGAAAAAACAAAACAAAACAAAACAAAAAAAACATGCTAAGATAAAGGAACCTATTTTCAACAACAACAAAACCAAATAATTAGGATAAAAATGTATAGGAGAGGTCATGAAGATGACTCATCCAGTAAAGGCACTTGCCATTGGACCCTAGATTTCACATAAAGATAGGAGAAAACAAATACCATGAAATTTTCTTCTAATCTTTACATGGAACATGTACTTACACACACACAGCACACACACAAAATAATAAATATATAAAAAGAACATATAGAAATTTTTCTAAGGGAAATACATAGGTAGGGAGCAAAGACAAAAACAGAATTTTAAGATAAAACAATCAGTAAGACATTTCTGAAAATTTAAGAAATTTGAGTGCAGACTGGATATTATACATAGTTGATTTATGATACTACCACTACTACATTGTTTCAAATAAATTTTTTGTTCAAGTTATCCTAAAGTACTTAAAAATAAAATTTGCAAGCTGGGTGGTGATGGCTCATGCCAGCACCAGGAGGCAGAGGCAGGCAGATCTCTGAGTTTGAGGCCAGCCTGGTCTACAGAGCAAGTTTCAGGATGGTCAGGGATACACAGAAAAACCAACCAATCAATTAATCAATCAAAATTTGCTTTAAAATAGTGTAGCCCCACCCTGAAAAAAATGCGGAGAAGAGGGATGGCTCAATACTACTAAACAGAGAAGGCTTGAAAGTGTGTGGTAGACACATAGTGAACCATTATGTTTACTTCACTTTCATGTATCTGAAAGTATCCAAGGAACTCAGCCAAAAGAAACAGGCAAGGTCAGTCTCAGGGGCAGGCAACTTACAGTGATGGAGGTCATAATCAGTACTAATTCTTCAGTGAATACTTTGGTTTTACCTGTCAATTATAAACACACCCTTTGGCCCAGAAATTCCACTTCTAGGAATTTGTTCCATAGATACTCATATATTCAATGAGAATTTTTTTTTTTTTGCCACCTACCATTTGGCAGGCACTGGAATACAGAGGTGGAGAAAGCAACCTGCTCTTATTGCATTTCCATTCTTGTTGGGGAGGAGACAGGTAAGGCAATTCAACAAGTATGCATGCAATTATAACAATTACAATGTCAGGTAAGTGATAAGGTAAACAGGGCAGGGCAGGGCGGGGCTGAGTGAAGCACCAGAATGTCTTGGAAAGGCAACCAGAAAGAGGGCTGTGGAGTAATACTCCAACCTGGCCTTCCTTTGGTATGCTTTTTTTTCCCCTAAAGCCTCTGTTCATTCAGAGGATGTGGGCACCATTTAAATGCTTCTCTTTGTCCCACAATATAAATCAGGTCCTTTTAATACAAGGAAGGTGTCAGGGCAGTATTTCCACCCCACCTCCTAAACATTACTGTGCATAGCAATTTCATTTTTTTCAAAGAAAGAACTTCTAAGTTATCTAAGTTGTATGCAAAGCATGTAAATAAATATGTTCTTGAACTATCAAGGGTTTTTAATGCAGGCAACTTTCTTAAGAGAAAGTAAAGAGCATATCAGTTTTACAAAAGATTAATCATCTGCTAGTTAATTTTTAATTACATGTAATATATTTATTTTGTATGCATGTATATAAGGTGGACTGCATGGAGGTCAAAGGCCAACTTTCGGGATACAGTTCTCCAAGGATGGATCTCAGTTCATTAGGGCTGAGGGCAGGAGCCTTCACCAGGTAGGCAACCTCACCCACCCCTTGCTAGTTCATTTTATCCACATACAAAACAAAACCGGCCAGTTCTGGCCCTTCTGCAAGATTGAGAATCACTGACTTAAGAGATTTCTATAGTTTGAGTTCATGACCTTTTACCACAGCTTCAAGCTCTGATTTTCTTCCTATTTAAGTAAATGTTTTACATATGCATAAGGAATGCTCAATTGTTGTAAAAAGAAATCACTGCTACAATTCCTGTCTTGGGAATATTACAAACCAACATCTCTGATCATGAACTTCCAATACTTCAAAACTGCCAAAAAGGTAATAATATACAAATTGGCAAATTGTCATATTAAGAAACCATCAAATAAGGGAAAGAAAACCTATTCCTATGAAATATGCTATTTCAATTTTGCAATCGGCTTTACATAACTGTACACTTCTCCATCACAAAGGGCAGATGCAACACTAACTAATCAGCCAACCTCAGCAGACTTCAGGACCTTACAAAGTGATTTTCAGTGACCAAATTTCAAGTACCTGGAGCCAGCTGCACAGCCAACCACCGGTTCCCCCCAACAGCTGAGGATGGATGCATCCATTCTTTCCCCTAGACACTACAAACGGTTTAACCCTCGAAAGAGGGTCGGCGAACGCTGCTCTGAAATAGTTACCTAGGATGAACTACCGAAAAGAAGGACCAAGCACCCAAAATTTTTCCAGACAGAGGAGAGCTGCTACTGAGCTCCGTTTGAGGTCAAGGCAAAGCAGGTGAAGTGGCTAACAGCACTTGCAGGGTCTGCAGTCCACGCTGCGTGGCCCTCTTCTTACACACGGGAGACTCTTCCAGGGCCAGTCAGGATTACTGGACCCCTGACTACTACTGGCCCGGTCGCTAAGTATCCCTGCGGGCTAACCTGATAAGGGTCTACATGCCAGAGTGTTGGGTGGGTTAGTGAGAAACCCCTAGGGTAGGGGTGGACGCCAGGCAAGCGAGGGTGGAAGGAGCGCTCCAGAGGCAAGCGCCTGGAGGACAGAATGGGGTTGGACGGTCCCTGCGGGCCAGACGAGGGGAGGCAGCCTGAAGAAGGGTCGAAGAGGACGCCGGGAGGATGGGACGCTGTGATGCTCCCACAGCAGATCACTGAAGGTGGGGGGACTGGGGATACCTGCCCGCCAGGTGAGGGACCCAGGAGTAGCCGCGCCGCGTCTCACCTGCCCAGCGCCCGCTTCATGCCCGCGTCCGCTCCGCTGCGCGGCTCTGCCGGCCCCTTGCCCGCCAGACGCAGGTTCTGCTTCAAGCGGCAGTCGGCGTCCAGCGCCGCGGCGGCCGAGCCGGAGGAGGACGAGCCTGAGGCGGCGCAGCTCTCATGCTCCAAGGTGACGGGCTCGGTCCGCTTCCTCATCCCGCGGCCCTGTCGGCCCGCAGTCCTCGGCGCCCTGGCTTCGGCCGCCCGCCCTCCCGCCTGCACAGCCCTGGCCGCAGTAGCCGCCGCTCACAGCCGTCTGCGCCGGGAGCCGGGAGCCCACTGCCGGTCACATCCCAGCCCCAGGCCGCGGCGTCCACTATGGACCAGCGCCGGAGGCCGGCCGGCCACCGCGGCCAATCAGCGCAAGACCCCAGACAGCTCCGCCCCCCCAAGTCACGCCCCTATCACCTCCTCTCCGAGTCCGCGGGCAGCACGCCCAGCATCCCCAGCGCCAACAACAGCCATCTTGGAGAAGGGCAGAAGAAGCTCAAGCTGCAGATCATTGTTATGGCAGGGCTGATCTGAAGTGTCTCACCGCATTTACGTTGTGGATTAGGATCAATTTGGGTTCTCAGGCTGAGTTGCTCAGGTGTCATCTGCAGACCAACTCAGGCATGCCCCGTCTCAGTGGTCCAATGGTGAGGACGCAGGGAGTGCGACAGCCAGAAGAGGGTCCTTAAAGCGCTAGCTTCACTTGCAGGGCCAAATAGGCGCCTTCCAGTCTCTCTGGAGCCTTTGGCTCCCCTAGTACGCGAAAACCCCCAGATACTCTAAAGGTTTATTATAATCAACAAAAAGCTTTAACTTAAAAGAGAAGGGAAAAAAGCATGCTCTCCTGTAGCTATTGTATCATTTAAAGCAAGTTTATATTCACTTTTCGTTCTTTGGCTGAATGTAAGAAAATGAACTGCCTATGAACTGCTTTGAAATCTTATTAAAAATTGCAACTTCACAAAAATGATTAGAAATGGTGGAGGCCAGGAAGTCCGTTTCAAAGATGGATTTGTACTAGTAACACCCAAAATGAATAATTCAATCCACCCGGGGAAAAAAACGGAAAGGGCATTTTCATGAATGTAGCTTTTTATAGTTTTTGCTTTGTTTGGTATGGTGGCATTAATTTCACGAATACCTATAACTGAGAGATACATAGTTGCCTTCTTATTTCAAAGTTACTTTTGTAATTTCAACATGTGTGTCAATCAATTTGAAAACTATTGGCAACTGATAAAAATTGAATAGGAATTTAGAAATGTAAGGGGTTATGTTGTTGGCTTTGTAATGATATTTTGAAGTTGTCCAAGAATTTCTTTGACTTTTTGCTATACCACAACCTATGTTCATACTGTGTGCATATCTATAGTCTTTTTTTTTTAGTTTAAATTTAGATTAGAAACAAGGTTGCTTCACAAGTCAGTTCCAGGTCCCTCTCCCTTTCCCTCCCCTCTATAGTCTTTAAAACATCAAAAACAGTACTATAGATTTGAAGATCCAAAAAGCAGATAAAATGCTTAAAAATAGTTTTTACCTGTCAGTCTTAAAATCTTTATAGAAAAACAAAAAGAGCAGATAGTAGGACATGCCTGAAGTTATTACAAAGTCTGATATCAGGGGGTTGCAGGTTGCAGGCCAACCAGGCAATTTAGAGGACCCAGCTTCAACATGACAGAGATAAAGACAGCTGCATATAGTTCAGTGGTAGCACTACCCTAGTGTGCCTGAGGATCAGGAGTCCACAGAGAGGAAAAAAAGAACTGGAGGAAGGACACGGAAAGAGGGGGTGAGGAGTGGCTAGACTTTGTCCTTATGATCCTGGTCCTTATGATCTGGTCTCCTAGTGTTGAAACACACTACCACACTGGGTAAGCCCACACTGTATCTCTGAGTCATACCCTTCCTGGAACTAAGGCTCTTTATGCAAAGGTCTACTCCTTGCTGACTTCTAATAAGCATCCAGCTCTCCTTCCTTCCTGAGGAATGGGAACGCCATCCTTGCTCTTCTTGGAGTCAAGACTCTGGGCTCATCCTTGATTTTCCCTTATTTACATCACACCACACACCAGTCATCAAGTTTTCTGTTAGTCCTCTATTCAAAATCCAGTATCTAACCCCTCTTCTCTACCAGTCCCCTCCCTGGACCAAGCAGGAAATAATATACAAAAGGCTCTACAGTAGAGGTCTACTGCTCTTTTTGTTTTTCTATAAAGATCTTAAGACTGACAGGTAATATACAAATGGCTCTGCAGTAGATGTCTACTGCTTTTTGTTTTTCCATAAAGATTTTAAGACTGACAGGTAATACATAAACGGCTCTGCAGTAGCCTGCCTGATAGAGTTCCAGCACCACTCTCAGGGACTGACCTCTCCCAGGATCACTGCCTCCCTGCTGGTCCTTCACTATGCCACTTAGTCCCTCCCCAAGACCTTGGTATTTTGATTCTTACTACCCCAAATCTCTATCTCCCTAAAGCCCACATCTACAAAGTTACTCCCCTGCCCTCTGAGAACTGTGTTTGCTGAAAACTAACACACAATCCTCAGACTCTCTCGTCTTTGCTGTATTCACCTCCTTGACTTATTCGTTAGTGCTTAGCACCAAAACACCTGACATTGATATATCTTTATCTGTATTGATGTTTTCCACACTGCAAGATAGACTCCAAGAAGGGACCTTGTTTACTGCATTATCTTCAGTATCTGGACCAATGCTAGGCTCATACTACATACTTCATAAATATTTGCTGAAGGGAAGATTGAATCATCAAGACTGCTCACAGATATACCACTGTTCCCATTTTAAAAGAAATCTAAAGGTCAATAAAGGACTTGCCTCCTGGCT
Source organism: Mesocricetus auratus (assembly GCF_017639785.1). NCBI lineage: Eukaryota > Metazoa > Chordata > Mammalia > Rodentia > Cricetidae > Mesocricetus > Mesocricetus auratus. The sequence goes on from NW_024429189.1 coordinate 116,230,152, forward strand.
GAAAGGGAAGAGATGCATGGCTGAGAAGGGTTGTAACTACTAGCCTGTGCCTCACAATCCTACAGCAGTATAACTAGGTGTTTAATAAACATTAACCTAAGTATCCCTAATAGAGAAAGAAGGACATTCCTGTTTACTCAGCTACCTAGCTACCTACCTACCTACATTGTTTTCTGATGCAGGATCTCACATTCAAGCCCAGGTTGGCCTGGAAATCTCTGGAATGCTCTTATTTCAGCATCTGTAATGGTAGTGTTACAGGCATAAGCCAAAGCACCTGAATGAGTAGTTGCTTTTTAAAGTGGGGTATTCTCATACCCATTTTGCAGATAATGAATGTCCTTGTTAAATCTGGAGCTGTAGCCTCATGCACCAGACCACACTCCCAGCCATCTCCCTCCCTCCAGGATCAGCTATAGGAATATGACAGGCCCATGCTGTGACTTTGAAGTCACAAAAGGCAGAATCTTGTCTCCTTCCCCAGCAGCTGACCTAGAAACAGAGACAAACTAACTTCAAGTACCCAGCATGTATTATGGGCTGCTGTTCATGCCTACAGCCTTCTGGCGTTGGACCACATCCCTCTGAAAGTTTTTAGAGAGGACCACTATTTAGTTTGGTGGAAGTTTCTGTCTTCAGAGCCCTGCTGCACTTGCATGTGGCATTAAGGACAGTGTGCCTCAGTGCTCCTCTCTGGACTGCCTCTCTCAACACTGCCCAGTTAGCCAAGCAATCTTCTTATCCACTTTTGCAAAAGAACAAAAGGGAAACCCACTATTGTTTTTTGGAAATGAATGCTGCTTTTCCAAAAATAGCTAAATAGTGAGGCAAGATGGCACACACCTTCAATTCTGGCACCGAGGAGACAGAGGCAGGTGGATATCTGTGAGTTTGAGGTAGGCCTGGTCTACATAGGGAGACCCTGTCTCAAAATAAAAGACACTAACTAAAGCAAGTAGTTCTTATCTTGGATTATGTAAGGTTAGGAAATTTCCCATAATCATGTAGTCGAATGTGCCATAGTTTTTGACAATTTGACACAAACCTAATCATATCTGGGAAGAGGGAATCTTGAGGAATTGCCTCCATCAGGTTGGCCAATCTATGGGGCATTTTCTTATTTACTGACTTGGGATGGCCAAGACCCTTAAGGGGCGTGCCACCTGAGGCTGTTGGTCCTGGGTAAAGCAAAGTGAGAGTTCATTATGAGAAGCCAATGAGCAGCCTTCTTTCAAGGACTCTGCTTGAGTTCCTACCCTGAATTCCCTTCCTGGTGGATTACAACTGTATACCAAAAGTAACCCTTTCCTTCCCCATGGTGTTTTACCACAAAAAGCAGCAAATCAAGACTACACACACACACACTTTTTCTTTTTCTTAAAAAAAAAAATGGGCTCTTGCGGGGCAGTGGTGCACACACCTTTAATTGCCTTTAATTCCAGCACTTTCGGAGGCAGAGACAGGTGAATTTTTGTGTGTTCAAGGCCAGCCTGGGCTACAGAGCAAGTTCTAGGACAGCCAGGACTGTTATACAGAGAAACCCTGTCTTGGAAAAGCAAGCAAACAAAACTTTAAAAAAAGATGGGCTCCTTAGAATTCCTGGGCTGAAGTAATTTGCCTTCCTCAGTCACAGAAATGCTGGGACCGTAGGCATCCGACCACAGTATTACGTCCAACTTTGAATTACTGTTATTTTTGACATTTTCTAGTTTGAAAATATTTTAAAAATTACTTTAAAATCAAAGAGTATCAGAGATGAAAGTGCAAAGCATAGAAAACAGGTTTTAATTATTTTATGAACTGTATGACCTTCATTAAATTAACTGTTCTGGTTTCCCTATCAGTTCTGCTTCCTAAGAACCCTTTAGGGAGAACTGTGAGAATTAACTGAAATATACATCGTAGTCCCTACCATACAGAATGTACCCAATAAAAGATGGTTTCTCTTTAATGTCAACCGGCACTGCAAAACTAAAACAAAACGTGTTATAACCCGTTTCTCGACTTTTCCTCTTAACCTAAAGGTGCTCGTTGGAATCTAAAAGTTAAAAATTCAAATGGAAAAAATAAAAAAAGGGAAGAATGTGCATTTTACTGCACAATCGAAAAGAGCAATTTGGATCAGCTTAGGGTCTCAGACACCCCCAGCTTCACCAGGGAAGAAATCACCTTAATACCTATTTCCCTGCCTCTCAGGACGGCTGCTCAATGAGGTCAAATGTCCCTTCTCGGCCGCCTTAGAACCTCACTCCCCTACCCGACAGTGCATTTCTATTGGTTGACTCTGTTTGGCGCCAAAGCGAGGAGGAGAGGCTGATCGCTGTGGGGCTCTGAACAATAGAAGTGCCGCGGGCGAGAGCGAAGCGGCCGTTTTGTCGTGACTTGGCAGTTGACGGGACCGCGGGACTCGGGAGCGTCCGTCATGTTCTGCGAGAAAGCAATGGAGCTTGTCCGCGAGTTACGCCGCGCGCCGGAAGGGCAGCTGCCGGCCTTCAACGTGAGGAGAGGCGACGGGCGGGCGGGGGAGAGAACGGGGCGTGTCGGGGGCGTGTCGGGGAGAGAACAGGGCGTGTCGGGGGCGGGGCGGGGAGAGAACGGGGCGTGTCGGGCCGGGGCGTTTGGCTTGGGGGCGGGGCCTGTGTGGACCTATCCTGGGCTAGTCAGCTGTGGCTTGTTGAAGTCTTCTCTCCCTTCAGTTGCTGGGTTCTTTTTACTGCCTTGCTAGGTTACGTCATCGGAAACGAAAAATTTGAAACTGGGCCTAAAGAATTGTAGGGAAAAAAAAAACACTCATATTTATGTTATCTATTGATTTGGTGAATTTCCTCATTTTTGTTTCTTGATTTTGTTTTTTGAGACAATGCTCATGTTGTCCAGGCTGGCCCGGAACTCTATTAAAAAGAATTTTGTGTCTGTATGGCAGGTGCTCCGTGAAAACCAGAAGAGGGTTTGGGATCTTCTGGAACTGGGCCTGTAGGCGTTTGTGAGCTGCAGGATGTTGGTGCTTGGAACTCAGGTCCTACTCAAGAGCAGCAAGTGCTTTTAGCCGCTGAGTCATCTCTCCAGGTCCACATATGTCTTTCTAGCTAGCCTCTTTTTAAAAAATTAACTTTATTTTATGTGCATTGGTGTGAAGGTGTCAGATGCACTGGAACTGGAGTTACAGACAGTTGTGAGTTGCCACGTGAGTGTTGGGAACCGAACCCAGGTCCTGTGAAAGAGCAGCTAGTGCTCTTAACCACCGAGCCATGTCTGCAACCCATGAACCAATAGCACTCTGATGTAGTTCTGGCCTCACTGTGAAGCTAGGTCCCACCCTCAGCTTTTGGAAACCACTGATTTTCTTCCTTGCTTGTAGATTATTGACTTTTCTTTCATGTATCTGGGTCTGCTAAGAGCTTACACTTGATAAAGGGCCTGATGCCTTGGTAAGGGCCATATGGAATCATGGAGTATGCACTAAAGCTTTGTATCTGTATCTGGCCTCTCTGGCCCTTTTTTTTTTTTTTTTTTTTTTTTTTTTGATATTTGAGACAGAGTTTCTTTGCATAACAGCTCTGGCTGTCCTGGAACTCACTCTGTAGACCAGGTTGGAATTGAAGAGACTATTCTTACTGTGGTGTATGTTTTCAGTAGTTCAGAAGGGTTTTTTTGTTTGTTTTGGTTTTTTTGAGACATGGTTTCTCTGTGTGTACAGTGCTTTTTTATTTTAAAGACTTAATTACTGTTTTTTTGAGACAGGCTGTCATGAAACTTGCTCTGTAGAATAGAGCTGATCTAGAGATGGAGATCCATTTGCCTCTGCCTCCTAAGTGCTGGGACTAAAGGTGTGAGTCACCAATGCTTGGCCTCGTTTTGTTTGGTTTGGTTTTTTGAGACAGGGGTTCTTTGTATTGCTTTGGAGGTTGCCCTGGACTAGCTCTGTAGACCAGGTTCGCCTTGAACTCACAGAGATCCACCTACCCCTGCCTCCCGAGTGCTGGGATTAAAGACGAGCGCCACCAACGCCTGGCTCGTTTGTTTTTTTAAGACAGGGTTTCACTGTGTAGTGCAGGCTGGCCGAAACTTGACGTACTTCTTCAGTTATTGAGACTGATTTAGGCATGTGGCGGCTATGCCTGGCTAAAGTGCTTATGAATTTGCCTTCCAAGGTATTCCAGATAAGTAGACTCAAACTACAGTTCTTTTGTGTCTGCTGTCTCTGGTTTAACATGGGATTGTCAGGACCATGTTGTAGCACATATCAATACTCATTCCTTCTTATTGCTCAGTGATACTCTACTGGATCATACACACATTTGGTTCATATCTCAATCTGTTATTGGTTCTTTGGATTATATTTGCTTTTTGAGTATTTTGAATAATGCTTACAAGAATATTTGCATAAAGCCCAGTGTGTGGCTATAATTATAGGACATGGGATGCTGAGGCAGAAGGTTTAATGTGAGGTTAGCCTGAGTAACATAGTACTAGCAAGACCCCGTCTCAAGAGAACCAATTATGAAAGCCTAAAAATAAAAATAAATCAAACACAACAAAATTGTTAAGTTTTTGTGTATGGGCTGGAGATTTAACTTAATAGTAGAAAGAAAAAAATGAATGAGTGAAAGGAAGAAAATAAGAAAGCAAAAAAAAAAAGAAAACATATGTCTAGGAATGAGATTGAGTATAAAACTAGGAGTGGAATTGCTGGGTCATATATAGGTGGTATGCAAGCTAGGGAAGTGCTCTACCAATAAGTTTCATCTGCAGTCCTTTATTGTTTAAGATAGGGCATCTCTGTAATGTATGAAGACCTTGAAGTCATGATCCTTCTGCTTGGCATCCTGGGTTCAGGAGCTATGTCCATTCTTGTTAAGTGTGGAACTGATTTCTACACGCTATTCCATTTTATGTTCCTTACCAATATCTGTAGTCATGGAAATATTGTGAAGCCTACTTTTTTTGTTAAGGTATATAAATGAAAGATAAATATAGTACAGGTTGAAATTAATCAGGGAAATCAATTAATGTATTTACATTTCAGGAGGATGGACTCAGACAAGTTCTGGAGGAGATGAAAGCTTTGTATGAACAAAACCAGTCTGATGTGTAAGTTGTGATAATTTTGATGTTTTAAAAATAAGAAATGAGATGTTAAAATCAGAACCTTTTATCTCTTTGGGGGGGGATGCAATTTTTTTTTTAATTTTCTGAACCTGATCTGGTTGTACAAGTGAGCACAGGACTTGAACTTAAAGGGGTTTCTGCTGCTTTGTGGTTGGGCATAGCTTCACATATGCTAGATGCTTAACATGTCTTCATGATGTATTATGATGTATGACTTCTAAGGTGGAAGAATTAAGGTAGACTTAACAAGATGAGACAGGAGCAGATCCATTGAATGCCAGAACTATGTACAATGACTCTATATGGTCAAGGGAGTAGCTTAGTGCTAGGGCTCTTGTCTAGCAAGTGTGGGGTCCTAGGTTTTATCTCTAGCACCACAAAAACGAAACATCCTAGATATTCAGTGATAAATACAGGATCTCACTGTTATAGAGACTAGGATGGCCTTGAACTCAAGAGATTTTTCTGACTCTGCCTCCTAAGTGCTCTGATCAAAGGGGTGCACCACGGTACCCAGTTGTGGTTTTATATCATCTAAAATATTAATGAGGTAGCTACTCTGCTTAGGTAGACTGCTACTAACTTTAAGTGGACAAAACCAGCATGTAAGTCAGTCATTCTGACTTTGGAATTTTAACCTACACTGGAATATATATGTTTCTTGCTTCTTATATGTCATTCTTCTTACCAGGAATGAAGCAAAATCAGCTGGACGAGGTGATTTGATCCCAACTATCAAATTTCGGCATTGTTCTTTGCTAAGAAATCGACGCTGCACTGTAGCATACTTGTAAGTGTCTTGGGCTTTGCTTGGAATATCAGGGAACCTAGGAGGGTTTTTGATGTAGTTTGGTTTCTCAGTGGGTAGCAAGAAAAAAGAAAATCTTATTGTTCCTTTTTATATTTTTTGTTTTGTTTTGTTTTTTGAGGCAGGGTCTTACCCATGTAGACAGGCTGACTTTGAACAGAGATCTTTATGCTTTTCCTCCTGAATGTTAGGATTAATGCCATGTGCAATCACACTTGGCTTCCCTTTTCTTTCTTTCTTTTTTCCAGACAGCGTTTCCCTGTGTAGCTCTGACTGTACTGGAACTGGCTCTGTAGACCAGGCTGACCTTAAACTTACAGAAATCCACTGAAGTGCTGGGTTAAATTAAAGGTTTGTTCCACCACTGCCCAGCTCTGGCTTCCTTTAAAGAAAAAAATTTTTTTTTCAATTATGAAACAATAGTGAATTCAGGAAAAGAATGATATAACTTGCCCTGTGGAACTTAGCCACATACTTCATTATGTTTTGTTTTTATGCTGTACTAGTTTGAATTATCATGGCAGCTCACCACTGAATTTTTTTTTTAATCAATAATGATTTTTTTTTATTCTTTTTTTTTAAATTTAGATAAGAAACAAGGTTGCTTCACAAGTCAGTTCCAGGTCCCTCTCCTTTTCCCTCCCCTCCTCCCGTGCCCTCCCCCCATCCCCCTGAATTCTTTTTCTTTTATATCTGCATATATGTCTACAGGCCAGAAGAGGGGGAGGGTGCCAGATCTCACTTTAGATGGCTGTGAGCCACCTTGTGGTTGCTGGGAATTTAACTCGGGACCTTTGGAAGAGCAACCAGTGCTGTTAACTGCTGATCCATCTCTCTAGCCTCTCACAACTGAATTATTAATACTTTTCTTCTCTAAGCAGCAAGGATCTCTTGGCTTTTGTAGCCACTGCATATTGTCACAATTGGAGAGTTTAACAATGCCTAGTGGCATCTGTCAGGTTGAAACAGGACATCATTATGTAGTCCTGGCTGGCCTTGAATTTACAGAGATCCAAATGCCTCTGCCTCCAAAGTTCTGGGATTAAAGGTATTTGCCACCACACCAACTATCTAAACAGTTCTTATGCACATTTTTCCCCATTGTCCCAAGAATGTTTTCTTGTTGGCATTTTTCTATCAGAGGCCAAACAAAGTCCACATGTTCCATTTAGGTTTTTGTGAGTCTTGAGTTTTCTCACTGGAATGACTTTTGACTCCTTTTATTCTTTTTTTTTTTTTTTGGTTTTTCGAGACAGGGTTTCTCTGTGGCTTTGGAGGCTGTCCTGGAACTCGCTTGGTAGTCCAGGCTGGTCTCAAACTCACAGAGATCCACCTGCCTCTGGCTCCCGAGTGCTGGGGACTCCTTTTATTCTTATACCATCTAATCCCTTGATGTCCTAGGTATGACCGGTTGCTTCGGATTAGAGCACTCAGGTGGGAATATGGCAGTGTCTTGCCAAATACTTTGAGATTCCACATGTCTGCTGAAGAAGTAAGTTAGCACTATTCAAATGTATAGAAATGCTATGTTCTCTAATAGTAATCTGTATTTATCTTTTTGTTTTTAGTATTCAGCAATTTCTCACTTAAAGTAATTTCTTATATACTGTGATAGGAAGTATGTGGTGGAGAGTAATTCTAAGTACCTTGTGGAAAACTAAGTACTTAACAAAATAGAGTTCCAGTAGTTCTTTGTTTTTATTTTTTGAGACAGAGTTTCTCTGTATAATGGCCCTGACTGTCCTGGAATTCACTTTGTAGACCAGGCTGACCTCAAACTCAGAGATCTGCCTGCCTTTGCCTCCTGAGTGCTGGGATTAAAGGTGTGCACCACAACCACCCAGCCCAATATGCTATTTATTACTGACCCATCTTTGGGATTAAAAACTGGTATTATTACTTGGGTGTTTTCTATATAATATGTGCATATATGTACATTCTAATCAAAATTACAAATTCATGTAATATTTCTTCTGCTGCTCCATGAGTTTCAGTTTCTTTGCTGACATTTTCTTCTAGATTGCAGACTTTTTTTTTTTCTCGAGATGGGGTTTCTTTGTGTAGCCCTGACCCTGGCTGTCTTGGAGCTTGCTTTATAGACCAGGCTGGCCTAGAACTCACAGAGGCTTACCTCTGCCTCCCAAGTACTGGGATTAAAGGTGTGAGCCACTACCACCCAGCAGGTTGCTAATTTATTGTTTCCAATTCATCCATTTTACTACCTTACCCTCTGTATTGCTGACTTAATTAAACCATTTGTTTTTATTGTCTTAGAAAACATTGATCAGTTTTTACTAGTAAACTTTTGAAATCATCATCTAGTATTATAGCTATTTTACTGTCACTGAGTTTGGTAGTGAATTATATACAGCCTTCTAGAAGAGCCAATTTGCTATACTTTCTCATGTTTTGGGGGTCTCTGTCTTGTGATGTGTATATCTGCTCGTCAGGATCTCTCTCCCTGTTTTATTTGGGGATCTTCTTGAAGGTTTAATCTCTAGTACCCTCCATAGAGAGAAAGCAAATTTCTGTAATAGCAACAAACCAAGAAGCAATGCAAGATATAGACATACACTTAAAATCAAGTACAGTCCACTACTGGATCATTAGTGACCACAAAAGTGAAACTGGTAAAGGTACTGTAGAAGGTGGGACAAAGTTCATTTTTAGAGTGGGTGTGGGAATAGTAAATGAAGAGATAAAAGAAGGAGGCAGGGGAAGGGGGGAAATAGAGAAGCAAAATCAAATACAATAAGGGGGAAAGAAGCTAAGTGAGAAAAATGTTAATCAGGGAAAAGAACGAGAAATTAGAAAATCATAAAAAAGTTCAAAAACAAATTAGACAAGTGTAAGGAAAATAAAAAAATATATATAATGAGTTCATGCACAGTGGGCAGGGTCAGCAGAACTGTAGACCCCTTTCTTCCCTATGGTTTTTATATGCTGTTGCTCAGACCATACTGGCTGGGTGTTTGATATTTTCCAGAGCTATCTTCACTTCGGTAGTTGTGATAGCTTTGTCAATTTGATACAACCTAAAATTCCTAGGAAGAGATCATTGGGCCAGTGGGAATGTTGTGGGGAATTTTCATAATTAAGTTAATTAATCTGGGAAGATCCAACCCTAGGATGTATTATTTTGAAATGGTAGTACATAGTTTGTACAAATTTTCTCAAACCTTTGTCAAATGACTGTTTTTATGTTCACAGATGGAGTGGTTCAACCATTATAAAAAATCTCTTGCTACTTACATGAGGTCACTGGGAGGTGATGAAGGCTTGGACATCACGCAGGATATGAAACCTCCCAAAAGCCTTTATATTGAAGTATGTACTTACTTTAATGCACACATTATGCTACCCTTTATCAAAGATGAGGGTTTGCTAACTTCTCTTAAAAAGAAAGAAGAAAAAAAACTTAAAAGAGTGAGAGAAAGTTTCAACTGTCTTTAGGATGGACACCTAAAATTTCATCAGTATACCCATTTAAGTTTTGTTTTTGGTACTATAAATAGAGAGCCAAAAGGAAAGAAAAAGTTTTTAAAGAGGGAGAGAAACCTATAGATTGAAAGGTAAGACATAAAACACAATGTATAGTTTTGTTAGATTCTAGTTTCAACTTGAAAACTTAGAAAAATATCCTTGAGGGGCTGGAGAGATGACTCAATGATAAAGAGCACTGGCTGCTCTTCCAGAGGATTCGGGTTCAATTCCAGCACCTACATGGCAGCCCACAACCATCTGTAACTCCAGGCCTATGTGGCCCAATGCCTTCTGCCTCACTTGGACACTTTCCTTGCGGTATACAGACATACATGCAGGTAGAATACCCATATACATGAAATAAAATGGGGAAAATTAAAATATGTATGAGACAAGTGGTAACTTTTGGATATTAAATGAGCAATGACATGAGATAGTATTCTGGTGTGTGTGTGTGTTGTGTGTTGTTTTTTGTTTTTTTTTTTTTGGGGGGGGTCTCCTGCAGCTCAGGTTTGCCAGGGACATGCCATGCAGTCAATGGTAACCCTTACTTAGCTCATAATCCTCTTGTTTCCACCTCCTAACAGCTGGGATTGCAGGCATGAGCCACCATGTTTGACTTTATTTTTTTGTTCGTTGTTTTAACAATATTAGTGTGTAGAGGTAGGTAATTTAAGCCAGGTGTGGTAGTTTGTATCTATAGTCCTAGTAGTTGAGAGGCTGAGGCAGAATGGTCTAGAGTTTAGAACCAGCCTGGGTTACAGGACACCGTCTCAAGATGGGGAAAAGGTAATCCTGAATTGATTGAGGTGAACACACCTGGCCACAACTTCTTCCCCAACACTAGTCTTTCCAAAGAAGATTTTCTTCTTAACAGTATTTCTCACACTAGGTTAAAGTGCTCTGAGAGTCATTGTCAATTTTCAGATTAAATCTAGGGATGGTACAAATATCTGGTACTTGCTGCTGGGGTTGGCTTACTGGAAGTCAGTGGCAGTGCAGTATGAGTCTAACCCTCAGGAGAGTGACTTCTTCCCCAGTTCTCATGAGGTGGAAATGCCTCCCTGTTTTCCTGGATAGCCTTAGTGTTGTCTCTTCAATTTTTTTTTTTAAACGTAATGTGTATTTGAGTGCAGTTGTGTGTCCTTTGGCATATATAAGAACAATTCTGGGGAGTTGGTTCTTTCCTTATTCTGTGAGATCAGGGGTCACCAGGCTTACAAAGCAAGTCCTGTGACCCTCTGAGCCATCTAACAGCTCAATTAGTTCTTTGCTGGAGTTAATGTCAAAGACTGCCTCATTTCTCTATCCTCCAACCAAGACCTCTCAGTTTTGATGACCTAGGTGCCTAAAGAATAAGGTTAAGATGAACAGACTGAGATGACTAAGAATTTGTTACAAATTAAAAGATACTTCAGCACAACTTCATTTTTGCTTCTACTTGTGGCAACAAATGAAAGCTGTACTTTCTTTCATTTCTGATTCTAAAAATTCTCTGGAGCCAGGTGTTGGTGGCACATGCCTTTAATCCCAGCACTAGGGAGGCAGAGGCAGGTGGATCTCTGTGAATTCGAGACCAGCCTGATCTACAAGAGCTAGTTCCAGGACAACAGCCTCCAAAACCACAGAGAAACCTGTCTCGAAAAACCAAAAAAAAAAAAAAAAAAAAAAAAAAGAAATTCCCTGCAATAAGTCTGCATATTGAAGAAAGTTGAGAGAATCTCTTCCAAAAGTACAAAAATAGACTTGTATCCTAATCTCTCACTAATACTACAAAAATGAGGCTGGAGTGGATATAGATATTACATAAATATTCGTGCAACACCTGTTTTCTTTTTTATTACTTACTACCTATAATAGCATAAACAAGGTGTGCTGGGGCATACCTATATTCTCATCTAATCATGAGGCTGACTCAGTAGGATCACTTGAGCCTAAGGGTTAGAGACTCAACTAGACAACACAGCTAAAGACCCTGTCTCAAAGAAAAAACAAAGTCTCAATTTGTTCTTTCAGGTACGGTGTTTAAAAGACTACGGAGAATTTGAAGTTGATGATGGCACTTCAGTTCTGCTTAAAAAAAATAGTCAGGTATTTTATGTTGTCATATACTTTAAACCTTGTTAAGAATGTGTGTGAGGTAATGCTGGATTCAGTAGCAAAATGGGTATCTCTTTGTGATGTTCTCTATCTCAGACCTTTCTGGACTTTTTCTAAATAATGAGACTTGAAGCAGACATTTCATATGGCAAGAAAAAGTTAATTTATTTACTAGGTTGCTGCTTATACTCAATACTAAATATTTTCCTGAATAATTATTATAATGGGCCTTGTTCTGAGTAGTTGACAGATTATTTGGGGACTACTAAAGTGTTGATTTTAAGGTTGGTAATCCCATCTGCTCAAGAGGTAATCCCACCTAAGCGGGAGGGTCCAAAGTTGAAGACCAGCCACTTAGAGTCATGCTTATCTTTTCTTTTTTAATATTTTATTTATTTATTGTGTATACAGCTTTCTGCCTGCAGGCCAGCAGAGGGTACCAGATCTCATTCAAGGTGGTTGTGAGCCACCATGTGGTTGCTGGGAATTGAACTCAGGACCTCTGGAAGAACAATCAATCCGTGCTCTTAACGGCTGAGCCATCTCTCCAGCCCAGTCGTGCTTATCTTTAATCCCAGTACTTTCAGAGGCAGAGGCAGGCAGATCTCTGTGAGTTCCAGACCAGGTTGGTCTACAAAACAGGTTCAAAACCAACCTGGGCTACAAAGGAAATTCTAAGCCATATCTAGCAATTTAGTGAAATATTGTCTCAAAATGAAAAATAAAAAGAAGATTGGAGTTGTGCCTCAATGGTGGCACTTGTCCAGCGTGCATGAAGCTATAGGTTCATATCTATAGTACTACAATAAAAAGCAAAAGAATGTTGGATTGACCTTGTCCCTGAATTTATGAAAATTCTTGTGTTCTTTTTTTGTTTGTTTTCAAGTCAGGGTCTCTCTCTGTAGCTCTAGCTGGCCTGGAACTCAGTCTGTAGACCTTGCTGGCCTCGAATAGAGATCTACCCCTCTCTGCCTCCCAAGTGCTGAGATTAAAGGCGTGCACCACCACTGCCCAAGAACTTTCAAGTACTTAATATGTAAGCAGAACAACTAAACAGGATAAAATTGTCATTGTAAAGAGCTGTAACTTCATTTTAACTCAGTTCATTTTTATCCTCTCCCCATTTTCTGAAATCACAGTAATGGAGGGGAAGGGCTTTATAAGGGCCACTCTTTCCTCTTTGTCTGCCCTGCCATGTGGGTGTTGACCAGTTAAGGTCTTGTTCCTAAATCTTGATGTGGACTGTTTACATCCTGGAACACAGTGCTTCTGGCCATCAGGTGCTCTGGCCTGAGAGGGTAACTGATCTGTTTTATTAGCACGCAGCTGTCATTTCTCAACACTAGGTTTTTAGAGCCGATTTCAAAGATACCCTAAAATCTTTGTTAAACCAACTGTTCTCTCCTATGTGTCTCCTTAAACATACTATGTCAAAACAAGACAACTAGGGTGCTTTAAAAAAAAAATTCTGTGTTTACCATGGGAACCTGCAGTTGCCAAGAGCAAAGCTGTCCTCAGCAAGATGAGAGGAAGTGCTTTCGATTTGTTGAGGTTTTCTTGAGCTCTGGGTACCAAGGCAGTGAGGACTGAGCCTGTTCATCTGCTCCTGTGTGGACATGTGAACAGCCTTAACAACTTGCGTTATCTGTATTTGAAACCTATTTTCTACTGTGTAATGTTAAGGAACTTGTTATAATTTTGGGCGAGGGGGACCTTGGCAAATTCCATGGCGGGCTAGGGACAAACATGCCAGGCAGACAGCTTAAGTGAGAAGTTTAATTAGAAAGGGAAGGGAGGGGAGAGGGAAAGAAGAGAAATAGGGGGACACACACACAGAGAGAAGAGAGGTAGGGAGGGAAAGACAGGAAATTCCTGTCTGCCCCTTTAGAGGAACATTGGGAGAGAGAGTGGAAGTGGGTGGATTTTTTCTTTTAAAGGGTCCTTTGCACCTGCATGCAGACTATGTAGTGATGAACCCTGGGCTGAGCAGAGTACTGCCTGAGTGCATTCTGCCAGGTGACAGGGGGCAGCCAGCATGATGGCACAGTAAGTAGAAGTGCTAGAACACAGGCCCAGTGACCTGTGTTCAGTCCCTGGATTCCATAACACGGCAGGAGAGAACCAATTCTTGAGAGTTGTTTTCTGACCTTCACATGCATGTGTGGCCTATGCGTGCCTGTGTTTGCACATGCATATGTACTCACACACATGCATGCATACTAAGTTAGTTAATATCTGGCCACACCTAAGACTGATCATCCACAGAGTTATGACACTAATGGGGAAATTCGTAACATGTTTTTTGTTGTTTGTTTTTTCTTTGAGACAGGTGTCTCTGTAGCTTTGGAGCCTATCCTGGAACTGGCTCTGTAGACCAGACTGTCCTCAGACTCACAGAGATCCACCTGCCTCTGCCTCCCGAGTGCTCACCACCACCACCACCACCCGGCTTAACATGTATTCTTTAATATTTATAAATATGGTGTTAAAGCAACTGTCAAATGTGTCACTCGGTGTGTGTGCATTTATCACTTAACAATTTTTAAAAACTTGGTGAATAAGGAGCTGGAAAGATGACTTGATGCTTTTGTGGGAGGACCCTAGTCCAAGGTGATCTAGTGCCCTCTTCTGGCCTCCATGCGCAACAGCATACATGTGGTACATATAGATATCTCGACAAAACACTCATACATAGAATAAAAATGAATAAATCTTAAGAATTATTTAGTGACTTTTATAAAAATAAGAACTTAAAAAGTAGGATTCATCTACTAGTATTATCACTTTTACTTGGCTATAATAATAAGTTAGTTAAGTTTAGCTTTTGTCTACTTAGCTGTAGAAGTTGATAAGGTATAAAATAACTGTTGCTTTTTACTGATACAAAATGTAATTAAATTTTTTCCTAATCATTTCTCTCATTCTTTCCCTTCTGCTTCCTTTTGCTTGCAGCACTTTTTGCCTCGGTGGAAGTGTGAGCAGTTAATCAGACAAGGGGTCCTAGAGCATGTGCTGTCCTGACTGCGTCCCGTGATGACAACCGCAGGGCTCTGCAAGCTCTGCCAGGGGTGAAGCTGAGTCTAACTCATGTAAACTTCCTCACTGGATCTCCCCTCCTTCTTTGATTTAAATTTACAGACATGCTCGAAGATAACCAAGAAGGGTGCTTGGGGTGTAGCTCAGTGGTACAGCACTTTCTTAGCATTTGAGAAACCCTGAGTTTCATCCCTAGCACCTCCAAAGACAAGACAACAAAAATCAAAGAACAGACTAGACCAGGAGCACTTGGGGAGGAGTATACTCTGCCAACTGTTAAGCCTTTGTTACAAACTATATCTCTAGTCATTCCATTCCCACAGTAAATGCTGTACTTTTATAAACAAAAATAGTCTTCAGTTTGAATCTGTTTTCATGATACACTTTTTCAAAAGTAGCAAATATTTATCTAGTAGAAGATGTAAACATCCAGGGTAGGAGAAAAAGTCTGTACTTTCCTTAGCAGTAGAATAATCTCCCAGGAAAGCTATTTTGGTCCAGTGAAGCTTTCAGTAAGCCAAAGGTGAGGCTGAGCCTTCTTCAGAAGCTGTGGAAGGCTGGGGGCAGGATGGTCTTCCTTGCACTTGTGAAGGAAGACAAGGGCCCAGAGGAGATCTTGGCACTGTTGATGCTCTGCCTCAGCCTCCAAGTGCTAGGAGCACAGTATTGAGCTGCCACGCCCAGCTTCAGCTGTCATTCTGGTTTTGGATTCTTTTTGTTGTTGTTCTATTTAGCTCTGGCTGTCCTGGAACTCACTATGTAGACCAGGCTGGCCATGAACTCACAGAGATCCGCCTGCCTCTGCCTCCTGAGTTCTGGGATTAAACTGTGCACCACCAACGCCCAGCTTCACCACCCTGCTTTAAATAACATTTTTATTAATTGAGAATTTCATACAATGTGTTTTAATTCTATTCACCTCCCAAATAATTTTCTTTATAGAAATGTGCCGTTTTATTACAAAGAGTCTCACAAAATGAAAATATCTCAAAAAGGAAGGTAGGTTAACACCTCCACCTGCACAGTTGGGGCAAGATAGGGCAATAGGAATTTTCTGCTTGTCAGAGTCCAGTGGGAGGCCTGAAAATAAGGGTTTCCAGAAGACCCTGTCACCCCTTCTAGAAAGCTTAATAAGAACATTTTAACAGAACTCCTAAAGCAGGCACTTGGTAGTTCCGAATTTTATCTTCTGATTGTTTTCCTTACACTCAGACCCTACATGGTTCAGAACTAAGACCCAAGCAGGATGGACAAGGTGGCTTTGGGAAGATTTCTTCCAGCACCACTGCCCTGGGTTCTGGTCCCTGGGTCCTATCTAGTCCCTGGAGACATTATATTTAATATATCTTATGTAAGTACAGAGGAATAGAATATATGAAATCTGAGAGATTGGGGAGAGGTCAGAGTTGCAGATCTTACTCAGGCTAACTTGACCTCTTCTTTGACCCCCTTGGCTTCTGGCTTCTCTTCCTTGGTCTTCTCTTCTTCTGTGACTTCTTTTTCTCTTCTGGATCTTGAATTAGAGGAGTTCTTGAGACTACCTCCTCCCTCCTCATCTGAATTGGAGAATTCTTCCTCGTTTGTCAGAGGAGCAGATGCAGATGGGTTTATCAAGGTCTTCATCCTCATCACCTCTCTGGGATGGCATCCTCCGTATTGCCTGCATTTGGACACCAGGTGCATTGTGCAGCATTCTCAAGTTCTCCAAGAGCCACTGCTTGATTTTCTCCAGATACTCGTTTAGTGTTGGTCAAATTGGAAGGACTGATGTGAAGCTTCAAGTCCAGGGCCACAGCTGTTTTATAAGTTCAGCACCGAGCAACATTATGGATGGATCCACCTCCTCTCAGCATTAGCATAGGCAAGTTGAAACTGTTGACAAACTCTGCACACTTGGCATGCCCTTTGATGGTCAGATTGAAGTAACCTAGCTGATCTCCAGATAGGGGATCTGAACCACACTGTAAGAGCACTGCACTAGGCTAGAACATCTCCATTACTTTGGACATGACTAGCTTGAAAAATGGCTTCACAGGACTCATTATCTGTCCCATCTCAGAGAGAGCAGTTAGTAGCATAGTACTTGCCTTTGCCTGCCCCAATAATCCCATAGGTCCCAATTCCAGGGAAGTACTCTCCGTATTTATGAAAGGACACAATCATGTCTCAGTCTATGGTCTAGAAGGCATCTTCCACACCATCGACATAGTGAGTGTCAATGTCAACATACAACACCCTCTGGTGATAATTTAGCAGTTCCAGGATGGCCAAGAACATACCATTGACATAAAAGAAACCAGATGCTCCAGACTTCTTTGCATGACACAGACCCTAAGCCAAGTTCACAGCGATGTCCATCTGCTGCTTATTAAGTTTCACAGCTCTTGCCACAGAGCCACTAGTAGACAGCTGACAAAACTCAAACAAGCCATCAAATACTAGACAGTCCTCACCAATGCTGAATCTCTGTATCTGCTTGCTGTATGCAGACATGTTATCTGGGCAAATGGAATACAGAAATTTAATGTAGTCATCACTGTGGTATTTGGTCATCTCAGCATTGGCTTTGTGAGGACAACAGATTTCCATTTTTCAGTAGAGACCATAGTGGAGCAGCAAATGTGAATCGTGGATTTGGTGAGGCTTCATCAGGTGGCCTTGTCCATAACAGTATTTTCCAACATCATCTCAACTTCCCTGGGCCTGATGAGCCACTCCAGTTCTTGGATCCTATGTACTGAGGCCTCTTTGTGTTCTCCAACACTGAACATCCTCTTATATAACGGAGCACATTGTAGTAATAACAGTTTACTCTTGGTGCCCTGAGTCCACAACATCTTGCACACTGCCCAGCCCTCCCGTCAGTCTCCTACCAAATAATTTTTGATTAGCATGTACAGTATTAGATATGATGGTAGAATGAATTTGATACTTCATTCTTTGTAATTTTTGAAACTTGTAGTAAAGCTCCAAACAAGGTCTATCATGGTAATCATTACAGGTTTATTTACTACTGCTAAATTTGGGAGTGGAGTCATTTTCTAAAACGTCAATTAGCTGATCATGTTTTCAGGTCCTTAACCAATATACTTTGTGTGAGTACATGTGGTTGCTAATGCACATGTATGGAGAGGCCAGATATTTTCCTCAATTGCTCTTCACCTTTTTTTGCCATTTTTTTAGACAGGGTTTCTCTGTGTAGCCTTGGTTATCCTAGAACTCTCTCTGTAGACCAAGCTGGCCTCAGGCTGAACAATTCACCTGCCTCCTGGGTGCTGGGAACAAAGGTTGTGTGCCACCACTGAGCCAGAGTCACTGAACCTAGAGCTTACTGATTGAGCTAGACTGGCTAGTGGACTCTAGGGAACACATCTCTGTCTCCAGTCCTCCTGTGATGGGATTACAGGTCCACACTGCCAGCTTTGTACAGGGTTCTGGAGATCTGAGCTCAGGTCTTCAGACTTGTGCAGCAGGACCTTTACCAACTGACCCATGTCTCCTGCCCTCTCACCTTATACTTCAGTTCCAGGCAGAAGCCCAAAGTAAAGAAGTACATCCAGTAGCCCGACACTCTAGACCAGGCTGGCTTCGAACTCACAGAGATCCACCTGCCTCTGCCTCCCAAGCGTTGGGATTAAAGGTGTGCTCACTAAGTTTTGGCAATGCCTATACTGGTATAACACAAAGTATATTGAGACTTAGTATTTTACTGGTTAGTAATACTAGACTCTACATTTTAAGTGTATTCCCTCTGGGGTAAAGAGCTGACCAGTGTAGAGAATCCTTGTTTTTTCATTTTTTTCAAGACAGGGCATTACTATTGTAGCTCTGGCTATCCTGGAACTCACTATGTAGATCAGGCTGGCCTCAAACTCATAGAGATTCGCCTGCTCTCCTTCCTGAGTAATGGGATTAAAGCAGTAGTTGTCAAGCTTCCAATGCTGTGACCCTTTAATACAGTTCCTCATGTTGTGGTGTCCCCCAACCATAGAATTATCTCATAGCTACTTCATAACTAATTTTGCTGTTATGAATAATATAAATATCTAATATGTAGGCTCTCTGATATATGATACCTAAAGGGGTTGCAACCCACAAGTTGAGAACCACTGGATTAAAGGCATCACCACTATACCTACCAATCCCTGTTTATATTTTTATTGAAGAGTCCAAACTCTGTCCTCATGCTTGCTCATCAATCACTTTGTCTGCTGGACCTTCTTCCTAGCCCCATAGTGACTCTTTTTTTTAGACAGGATTTCTCTGTGTAGCTTTGGAGCCTGTCCTGGCATTCATTCTGTAGACCAGGCTGGCCTTGAACTCACATAAATCCTCCTGTCTGCCTGCTAAGTGCTGGGATTAAAGGCATGTGCCACCACTGTCCAGCAAGTGATTCTTATAAAACTATTATTGGTGAAATAATTTAAGACTTAAAAAACTTAAATTCATTTTATTTTATTTTTTAAAATCAATTTTAATAGAAAAGAAGTTATTGAAAATACAGTAACTTTTCATTTCACAGTAGAATACTCTGGTAAACCAAATGGTCATAATTTAGGTATATCTGTTATAAAACTATACCTTTAAAAATATGTACAATTTCCAGTGTGACAAGAGTTTTGTAATGAGATTGCACTTGCAACAATGAGTGTGGCTATCCCTGAGCCCACCACCTCAGATACCCCCTCCCTCCCCCCTCCCGGAGCAGATGACTGCTGGGGGATGCCCTCTTCTGGGGGTGTACTGCCCACATGGAGAGCTCTGATGTCAGAGCTCACCTAGAACCTGATTCTGCATTTCAGTCTGCCAGCCCAAAGCACAACTCTAGAATACCAGCCACTTTCTCTCCATTGCTCTTTGCAGAGAGCCTGAGTCTTTCAATAGTATCAAACTTGGAGACTTAACCCAAGGTGTTACCCGAGACCCACTTCCCCAACACCTGGCACACAGTAGACCGACATTCATCAAATACTTTTAGGGTGAACAGGAACCAGTCCTTACGTGTCTAGGGAGTGTGGCTAATGAGCCATAGAAAATTATGGCATCAGAGTAGCAGTATCTGAAAAGACATTACTTCACATGAACTCTAGGAAACAGCAACTTCTACACAGAGAGTGATGCTGGTGCCATCTTACTGATCAGTTTGTTGAGAGCTCGAACTTTTTCTTCCAAGACACAGTTTTTCCTCTCAGTACCTCGTTGCTTCTCTTCTGTGAGCTGAACAGCTTTCATGAGGTGGGCATTTTCCACATACAGTTCCTTGAGCAGCAAATCAGATCTGGTGTTCTTCTCCAACTAGACAGGGAAGAGAGCCACACTTTCCTGTGAACTGCTGCAGGCTGCTGGGACAGCCTGCCCCTCATCCTCTGCTCCAGCCCTATCCTTGTTCTTGAGTTCTGACACACATACTGGATACAATGACAATTTCTGTTCCCTGATATAAGGGAGGAAAGTGAGAATGTGTAGAACTATGTGGAGAAAACTTAAGACAATTTTATGACAATCTTTGCCAGGAAATGAAAAACCTTGCTACTCAATGCAATGTCTATATGCTCTGCCTTGATGATGCCACACAGGACACACTGGGTCACTACAGCTGCTCTTGTAGCCAGGTGTGTGAGCCAGTTACTATGTATAGGGAGGCTAGATAGATTCCAGTGATGGAAACACAGTTCCAGGCAGTGGTCCTTGCTGTATTCTTGTTCAAGACACATAGATCAGGGCACTGGGCTCCATGAGGCCACAGAATACATGGACATAAGCACTATGGCAACACGAATGCTGTGGCAGAGCACATGAATAATGGAGGCAGATAGAAACTAACATGCAGAGGAACCAGAGCAGTGTGTGCCATTGTGATGAACAGGGTAGGGCGTCTCCAAGGACAGGTAGAAAAAAGCCAAAAAGCTAGTCAAGGCTGGGCATGAACGCTGCAAGCGGAGGAAAGCATGCATACAAAGGCCCTGTAGCTGGCAGGTGCTTGGGGACAGGTATGGGTGGATAGACTTGGAGTAGAAGTGAGAACGGACTGGGCCTGCCCTCGCTTACTCTTGAGTGAGTGGCAGCTTTCGGGCTGTGCCTAGCTTTGGGTGGCTCCATGTTATAAAGCAACAGCCTTGACTGGAATTGTTGTGTTTGGAATATAAGTGGCCAAAAAGGATGGCTATGTCCTGTATACTCATGTAAAGAAGTTATCGGTGTCACCTATTTATATATCCCAAATCACGTCAGAAACACCAGGCACATGAGCTCATCAGCCACACCATCAGTAACCCCTTGCCTGACACTAAAGGGAGGGGACTCGCATGTGGCAGGCACACTTCTAGTCATGAGGCCCCTCACAAGCCTCATTCAGGGAAACCGCCACAGTGATGGACTTCTGCCTCATTCTTGGGCTCCAGTTGGAGTATAATTTTTTCTACATGTGACAGTTAGCTACTCCTAGCTGACTCTTGGCTTCTACCCGGACCTGAATCTAGCGGCACATGACACACATGCAGTGTCCAGCTCTGTGCCTGGACTCCTTGTCTGCCTCCCTGTCCCCACTCTTCCATACACCTTGTATCAGCTCCATCTCCAACGTCAGGACACCCCCTGAATGCTGCACACTTTGACCTGTTCTTTCATCCAGTGGCCTACATGTTTGTAGATTGCTGTGTGAAATGCAGTGTGTGGTGTAACAGTCAATATTAGTTAAGACTGAAATAAAAGAGCCTATGATTACCATGGGCAATCACCACGAGAAGCCAGGAGTACTTGTCAAACTGTAACCAAGGACATGGACATGGCAGCTTGTGAATTTATGACTAGCCTAATCAGTTCTGACACTGTAGAAAGACAAATGTGCCTGTGTGCTTCTGACACGTGACATCCATGACAAAGAGGCAGAGGGCCTTAGCACCGTGTAACGGAGAGCAAGGCAGGGAAGAGGATTCCTGACAGTGGCAGCCACAGTTTCGGCATGATGTGCAAATACAGTATGGCATGTATTGAGAAGTCCATCCGCCTGGATTAATAATTACTAAAGAAAAATTATGCACTTGAACCCTTTCCTGGATCTCCAGGTTCTGGGCTGGAGTCACTCCAGCCTTCCTGGGCCATGGGGAGGAGAGTCCGTGGAGGAAGGGCAAGAGGCTATACTCACCTGTTCTCGAAGCTCCTCCACCTTCTCCTGAAGCAGCCACTCCACACTGCGTAACCGAGCCTCCGCATCCTCCACCTGGTCCTCCTTGGCCTTCAGTTGCTGCTTATATTCTTCCTGCACAGAAGTTTGTACTCATAAACAGTGCTCCTGAGGGTTTTTTTTTTAGATTTATTTATTATATATACAGTGTTCTGCTTACATGTATGCCTACAGGCCAGAAGAGGGCACCAGATTTCATTACAAATGGTTGTGAGCTACTATGTGGTTGCTGGGGATTAAATTCAGGCCCACTAGAAGAACAGCCAGTGCTCTCAACTTCTGAACCATTTCTCCAGCCCCTTGGGTGGTTTAAGTGAAAAATGACTAAATGCACAAAGCTGAGCATGGTATTAGATGATCGGCTACCTGTGAAGATTCAGCAATGTTTCCACAGGCTATAGTAACCAGCTCTTTCTCTAGTTGAGGGAGACACGGTAGATACTCTTAATCATAAATGACCAGTACCAAATGAGCTTCCATCATGGTGTCACTCTCCGCCAACGATGACTGACTGCGATGGTGTGACCTGGAGACAGACTGGAGTTTGGGAGGACCTGTGGACCCTGGCTGGAGGGACCCATGAGGTTGGTTGGCTTCCTAGTCTTCAACTATGACCCTGATCTACACCTCAGCATCTATTAGACGTCCCTGGATGTTCAGCTTCCTTGTCCTGGGTGCCCTTTCCCAAGCAGCTAGCCTGAAGTGCGCATGCCCACTCACCTGCTGTGCATTTAGTCGTCTCCCAGCCTCCTCCTCAAGGCTGAGCAGGTGCTGTAGCTCAGCTACATGAGCTCCAGGAACCAAGTGACCCATCTGCTCCTGCAGGCACTGGACAATCTGATCATGCTGGGACTGTGCAGCCTCCAGCGTCAGCTGGACACTGTGCAGCTATAAGGAAAGTTTTGGCAAGACTGATAAGTGCAAAGTCATTACCAGACAAGTGAAAAATGTTAGTGTTATAGTCTCTTTAAGGTCACCCCAGAGAGGACAGAAGGGCCCACTCCCTGTGCTGTGGGACCTGCCTGTGTGTGTACAGCAGTCCTTAGGGACTCAGAACCAAGTTCCTGCTAGACACGGTGTCTCCATGCAATGTGGTAGGGAAAGACTGTGTCCGGAACCCTCAATAACAGCTCTGGTCCTTGATGCAGGATCAGGTTCTGTTCCATTCACTGTCCACCACAGCCTACTTCATGTGACCAGAGTAAGGTATAAACCATGTGAGCATGGCCTGGTTTCCTTACACCGGGGAGGGAATTCATGGTTCTTAGACTTAGCTATGGCTCAGGTCCTAGAGTGTGATTAATACGCAAGGCATTGAGGACTTTGGGGACAGGAATGGAATGGACTGCAGCATAAGGTCCTAAATCCAGGGGACCAGAGCCACAGAGCTCACCATGGCTATGAGCAGCCTCTGCTAGTAAACTATGCATAACTTAGCCAACTCCTTCAATCAAACAAAGGTAAACACAAGTTCAATGTGTTTGATGCTGGATGCTTTATCTAAAACACAGAACATCCTTGACCGCTCAGAAGAACTGGCTGCCATAGTCTGTTTACCTCCAAGACCCCAGGGACAGAAGAGAGAAGCCTAGGTTCATCAAAGATCCTGTTTGAGGTAAAGCCGATCTCTCCACGTTACCACGGAATGGGGATGCCTCTGACCCTGATGAGTTCCTGGTCAGCTGTAGAGCATCTGGCTGGCCCAGTAATGTCTTTGGGCTAGATGAGTCATGGCAACGGCTATCCTAATATTGATACTTCTCATAGCCTAGGACTAGACCAAGTGCTTCCAGCCACCTCATCTACCCACCTGGCTTTGACTTTCTTTGAGGTTTTCTGTCAGCTCTGCCTGTGACAGTCGTAAGCCCTGGCATTCCTCATTTACACGTTCAAGTTCAATTTCAAGATTTTGGATTTGGACACCCTGTTTATAAAAAACAAAACCATTTTCATAATTACAAGCAGAGCATGAAACAGACATAGAAATCAGAAAGTTCCAGACAAGAAAAAAAAAAAAACAAGAATTTTCATCTCCCATGACCCTGAGAGCCTGAGGTCCACACCTAATTTCTTTACACTCTTCTATCCAAGGGCACATCTACTGTGAGCTTGTATCAGAAAGCACATAGTGTCCTGCAATGCTGTCCTCCTTATGGAACCTGGATCACTTCCAAACCCTGCTATTTGAGAACTTGGCATTTAATGGCTGTGCCATCATTTACTCATTCACCTGCTGATGTTCTAATTGATACTGGGCCTGTTTTTCTATTATAAATAGGACATCAATAAAAACACTTCCAGCTAAATCCATAATGCTTTTAGGTACAATCTTCACAAGCAAAAGTCTATCGCCAACATACAAGGGCACTCTCAGGCTCTTGCTATTTATCTTACTAGGAAAGTTGTCTCCTGTCACCTGCAGTAACAGTCAGTTCCCGTTTCTGCATCCTGGTGATTTTACCAAAGCTGCTCAGCCTGACCCATTTCTCCAGGCCTTACCCTTTACTTCACTTTTGGGGGCAACCACCCACCTCCTTGACCTCCACCACCCAGTAGACCATCCTTCCAACCACTCCCTAGGTACAGCTGGCCCCTGACCTGCTGCTCCTCCCGGCACCCTGCCTCCTCCAGCTTCTGCATTAACAGTTGGATGGCAACACGATTTTCCTCCTTCTGAGTGTGGAGGGCAGAAGTGTCCCCTTCCAGCTGAAGGATCCTGCAATTGAGCTGTGACAATTCATCCTTGTACTTCTGAGCCTACAGAAAAAAGAGTTAAAAACATATTTTTTTAAAATATACTTTTAAACAGCGGTTCAATTCAGATCATTCCAGAGTTTCCTAACCAGGGGTGACTTTTCTCCCTGTGGGTATCTTGGCAACTCCTGGAGACACTTTGAAGCTGGGCAAATGGGCAGAGGCTGTACTTGTTCCCAGAAGGCGGGGGATGATCTAGCCTCAGTGGCCAGCAGAGCTGAGAACTAGAAACCCCACTCTATTCTGTAAGACAAGAGACAACCTAGGCCGCCAGAGGCCGTTATGTACTACAGCCACCATCCTTCTGATGCCTTCTAGTCCTTGTCATTCTCTAGTCTGCAAGCCAAACAGGTAACAAAGGACCAAACAGCACAGTGCCCTCAGGAAGCAGCCAACAGATACAGACTAGGGACAGCCTGTGAAATAACAGTCTCTTCCAAAAGTCAATGTCAAGGGGAAAGACAGGTATTCTGGGTCCACAGAGCTAATGTGTCACTCGGAAGACCACACTTCCATATCTGTCCCCAGTCAAGGGGGTCCTTGACTGCCATGTGACTGGACATGTGCAGAGTGAGAGAGCCACCCTGTGCTTCCATGAGTATCTAGCTGACCCTCTTTGATACTGACCTTGGGTATCTCTGCCTAGAACACTCCCCAGAACCTGGCCCCACAGAGAAGCACCACGCCCACAGACATGCACATTAGGAACGTTGGCTATTGGTCACTTCAGCTCTCCAGTCTTCTCACTACATTTCTCATGGTACTGATCAAAGCACATCACCAGAGATGTGCCAGGCTTGTTCTCTAACCCCTTCACTCTGCAAACAAGACGGCGTGGATGGCTTATTTTAAAAAAGGTTTGAAAGTTAACTGCAGTATGTCAGCTGCTTACTGTGTAATTTTTGCATCACTGAAGCAATGTGAGTATGGCCTGACCTAGTACAGTTATGTCTCTTCAGCATTACGACAACATTGTGTACAGTAAAAGATGCACTTGTTGAGGAGACACCTGCTGACGTATTTAAGAGAAGAATATCATGATACGACTCAGAAGAACACACACGAAACACAGATACAACAATAATGAGAAACTGGCTGCACAGAGAATCTCCCAAACTCCCCAGGGAATGGTGATGTGTGACAAAAGACAACCTCAAGAGCCACACTTGGCATAGTTCCATGTTGGGGAATATTATTTTCAGGTGTGTTTATGCTGCATTTGTTTAACTCTGTGGAACTGTGATTCTTTGCCCGTCTAAAACACCTGATGGTCCTCATAAAGATCTGGCAGACAGAGAGGATAAACAGAAGGAGAACTGAGGAAAACGAGGAGCAACAAGAGCAAGAGAAGGAGGAGGGCGTCGGGCCAGCCACCCACGGAGTAAAAGTAAGATTTACAGACGTATGAGAACAGAAAAAGCTAAAAAAGTGGATGGGGTAATACTAAGTTAAGGAAAGTTGTCAAGAAACAAGCCAGGCTAAGACTGGGCATTCATAAGTAATAATAAGCTTCTCTGTGTGACTTATTTGGGAGCTGGGTGGTGGGCACCCCAAAAAAGAGTCACTTTGAAATGAGCTTTCTGGAAGGGGGGAGGGAAGACTGAGGCTGCCAGGTGGGAAAGTTGGCAAGGCAACTAAATGGTAACAAGGATTCCCTAATAGAAACACCAATCACATGTCTGCAAAGGACACAGGAGTCTACCCGGCTGATACAATTATGTAGGATCCAATGCATAAGCAATGAGGACAGGTATGAAAACTGGGGATCTAAATATGCTCTAGGAGTCTGTCAATATTGTACCTTGGCTGTGACATTGTTAAGGGCTGAGGTATGTCCTCCCCAAAATACAAATCTTGAACTCCCAGCCATAGTACCCTGAGCGTTGACTATACTTAGAGAGAAGCGCTTTAGTTTTTTTTTTTTTTAATTTTTACAATGGGGCCCTGCTGGGAGATGGGGGGAGCCCTGGCAGGGGAGACACAGTTGCCCCAGGTGTTGGAGGGGGCAGTAGTGCCTTGTCTAGCCCACGCCCACGCCATTGAGGGAAGCACTTTAAAGATAACTGAGTTGATACCGGAGTCCTTGGGAGAACACAAATACTCATGGAGATACTACCATGTGGAGACTGAAGGAGGCTGGATTGCACACATGACTGCTAACAGCTAGGATAGCTGCCAACCTACGGAGGGGCCTTTGGGGCCTCACCAGAGACCTTATAAGGAGGGGCCTTTGGGTCCTCACCAGAGACCTTATAAGGAGAGCTGGGTCGGCTGTAACTAGATCTTATTGGGAAAAAAAATTCTCTATCCCCTTTCATTAGAGAGAAATTACTTGGAGACGCCAAGACAGGGAGTCAGTACCACTCATGCCAGTCAGTACCCAACCTGTGTGCCGAGCTCTTCCAGGTCAAAGCGGGCCTGTTCCTTGTCCTTCTTTAAAACCTCGATTTCCTGCCTGTTGAAGAAGCAGATTAGGAACATCACTTCATAGCCTGCCTGGGCTCAGCCTGTGCCCAGCTCTGACTCACTGACTTGAAGACGCCGGCAGTAAAGGCTGGAGAAAAGCGCAGTGGGACCATCGCCAGGCTGTGCTAGGCTCTGCTCCACTCCAGACACTGGCAGCCCCACCTCAGGTGCCATGTGGAACATTTCTGCAGGGCTGACACCTGCCATGGCCTGCGCTGTGGTGGGGCAGCTGAGCACACACTAGACCTCTGTGTAGCTCCAAGGACACAGGAATGTAGGGGCTGCTGGAGCCCCCAAACCTGCTATCTGCTCATAGTCCCCCCACTGTCCTGCCCCTCCTAAGCTCACTCCAGGGTACCATCAGGTTGCAGTACACAGGTCTAGGGAACCCTGAGACCCACCTTACCTCTGTGTTTCATTTCTCCTCTCTGAAGTTTCTAGTTCCAGTTGAATCCTCCCCAGGTCACTTTTCAACACAAAGTTTTCTTCAGAAAGCCTCTGAAACTCAGCCCTGTGGTCAAAGTTGAAGAAGCCAGTTAAGGCCTGGAAGGGGAAAGCACGACACAGCCTCCCAGGCAGCTCCTAGCAGGCAATGCTGAAAACTGTGCAGGCTGCATCTCCTCTCTGGAGGAGACAAGCACAAAGGAGAAGCAAGCTCTGGTGTGTGCTCCCCAAAGGCCAGGCCCCTTGAACCACACCCACAACTCCTACATGCTCTTGGCACCTGGACTCTGCCTGTGAAGAGCCAAGTCACACAGAGTGTATGCCATCTTCACAGAGGCCATACTCCAAGGGTCCCAAACCAAACCAAAAAACTGGAGGCTGAACGGAAGAGGTGAGTAAGCCGCATGCCTCACAAAGCTGGGCTGGCCCAGAATACTGTATCTGTCAGCATCACAGCCAGTAGGGCAGAAAAGTTAGACTGTGGGTACCCTCACAGCTGGGGCATAGAAGGAAGCTCAGGCCGTCTCAGATGAGCGGTGTCCCACTTCTCTGCAAAGGCAATACAGAAAAACACCCTCTATTGAGGCTCTCAAGATTCCTTTAATCTCAGTCGGGCAGTGGTGGCACATGCCTTTAATCCCACCACTCAGGAGGCAGAGGCAGGCGGATCTCTGTGAGTTCGAAACCAACCTGGTCTACAAGAGCTAGTTCCAGGGCAACCTCCAAAGCCACAGAGAAACCCTGTCTGGAAAAACAAAAACAAACAAAAAGATTCCAGTAAATATGAACACACAGAGACTCATGGACATGTGAAAAGCCACCAGTAATAACAGAAACAACCAACTGACCCATAATCAGATCCCCCAGGAACTTCAGACACTAGAATTATCTGAAGTCAGGGTGCTGAGGACAATACTCTACACTACAGACACATGCTTAGGAAGCAAAGGTGTGGACAAACACCTAGAGACATCTGCAGAAGTGAAGAGCCTTTGGGAACACGTGGGTAGGCCTATCTATCTATCTATCTATCTATCTATCTATCTATCTATCTATCTATCTACCTACCTACCTACCTACCTACCTACCTACCTACCTACCTACCTATCTTGGAACTCACTCTGTAGACCATGCTGCCTGCCTCTGCCTCCCAAGTGCTGGGATTAAAGGTGTGAAAGTTACCATTGCCCAACTTTAATTTTATTATGAAAATCCTTTTGACTATCTAGGCTGGCACCCTTCTCCCTCTCCTTCTTCTCCCCCAAATCTTTCTCTTCCAATAATTCTGCATAGGAGAATGTCAGTTAATAAAAATGACAAATGGCTCAGTGGCCTCCTCTGAGCCTACAGGCTGTCTCTATAGGCAGGAGTAGTGTGCTGAGCCGAGGGCTGAAGGAAAGCATATATGGGCCGCCCTCCCCTCACGTCCTGCTCCCCGGCCATGAATTCACAGGGCCTGGGCTCTAGTAGCTCTAGTAGCACAAAGCGAGCTTCCGGGGTGGAGCAGGTTGGCCCTGAAGCTGAACCCAGGTTCCTTTCCCTTTGGTGTTCTCCTTTTTCTGACCACTCTCCTCCACTCAGCAAGCTCTCTCAGCTCTTACAGGGCAACCAACATGCTCAAAGTGCACATTAATGCTCTCGACAAGGCTCTCGCCCTTGACTTGTGTGTTTATAGCAGTGCCAGCAGCATGCTGGGTAACCTCGCAGACCCTTCCTGCCCAGCCATGCTAACATTTATGGGCTATTCCTTTTTGAACAGCTATAGTATTGTTCTTCTCATAGACTCTTATATATGTGGTCAAAGGAACAACTGCATGTCTTCTAAAGGCCTAGAGAGCACATACTGGTGCCTTTCCTCTTCCCACTGGGTTTTTATTTTGGTGAGTTCTTGGAAGATGGCGTTTCCTGTTGAAAGGGAGCCATGTCTGCTTTCTTACGCTGTTTCTATAGTGACATGTGCATGTCTGCAAGTCTACTTTATTTATTTTGTGCTGCATACAGAACACAGGACCTCACACATGCTAAGTGCACGCTCTGTGCCATACCTAAACCTCACGTTCTTCCCCAGAATGGAAGCAACTGCACACTATTCCCCAATGAGCAGGAGTTCACCTTTTAGTGGAAATGCTCATATCATCCATATGTGACCACACACAATCCTGTGACACACTGTACACCTACTGTGTCACCAGCCAGGGCTTCCTGTAGTGACCTGTAGTCTGTCTCTACAGGAGCAGATACCTCCTCAGTGTGCTGAATGAGGGCTATTGGGAGTAAAGAAAAGCATATATGGTCCACCATCATGTGCCTGCAAATTTCTCCACCATCAGAGAAGGAGCCAGAAAGCTCTGGTAGCCATGACCTATAGCTTAGGCAAGCCTTCCCAGGATCCTGGCATCTGTGACAGAATTGGTACTCACTCACAACTCATCTTCTGATCATGTGGCCAACAGACCCAAACCATAGCCTCCTTCCCACAGAGGGTATTCCAATGGGATCGGCTACAGCACTATTTCCAGCTCTATAACCACGAGTCCCCTGAACCCCTGACAGTGCTCAGGCCAGCCCAAGCACTGCAGCCCAGGGGTCCACTCCACAGAAGGCCTCACTGGCTGCTGCCCACGAACCAGTATAACAACCGGTTGATTCACTTTCATCGCAGGGCCTGGCACCAAAGCACGCTGCAATCCCACACCTCTGCTTCTCTTAAACTCAGAGGGAAGCAGGTTCACAGATGACCCACAAGTTATATGAAGTCTCCAAAACATAGTCCTCATGAGGTGAGAGGTGGGGACGCCAGAGCCAGCTGAGCTGTCTCAGAAAGGCCTACCCTTCCTCTCTTGGCCCACTTGCGGGCACCCAGGGATCAGGGAAGCTAGGAGTGGGCTTGGGATTTCTGCACAATAGGAACCACACAGCCATATTGCCAGTCAAGAGCTACAAATTAGGGGAACTGTACAGTGGTCACGAGGGACAAGTCTGAGGGGCTCATGTGCATTTAAAGACTCAGAGTGACAAACCTGCAATTCTCTCTGGCATCCGCTTCTCTTTCAAGAGCACGGACAACGTCTTCCAGCTGCAGAAGTTTGGTCTTCACATCGTCCATCTCACTCTCTGACATCACTGATGGCACTTTGGCCTCTGTCTCCCCCCGAGTGGCAAGGTGCTTGAACTTGACCTCTTGTGGATCTGGGAGCTCAGAGCAGGGCAGTGAGGGCCTCATCCTGGAAGCTTCTTCCCTGAACTGGAGCCAAGTCTCTTGGACGCCCTCAGCATCTCTATTCGGCCTCTCTGAAGCCTGTTCCTGAACCCCAACAGGAGCTGGCTTCCTGTCCAAAGCAGTTGGGCCCAACCATGGTTCCATCATCTGGGGCTGAGTGGGTAAGGGCAGCTTCTGCTCATGGCCTATTAAGGCCCTGGCAGGAAGCTCTGACTCCTTTGGGATAGGTCCCTCCTCAGCACTGAGTGGACCTTGATGGTTGTCTCTGACACCCAGGCTCTCCAAGGACCTTGTGGGCACTAGGGTAGGGGTTGGGCTTGGCATGGCAACTATACTACAAGGCTGGCCAGGAAGATTACTCCCCTTAGCTCTCCGCTGGTCAGGACATTCTTCTGCTGGTGCCCCAGTCCTTCCATCAGGGCTGACAGCTTGCTGGGGTGGTGGCTGCTGCCGGCTGTCTGGACCCCTGGGCGTGGAGCTGGGTGTCCTCTCCTGCTGGTCACTCACCACAGAGGTTCCATTCTTCAGGAGAGCACGTAGTGCATCTGCCTCCTGGACAAGTCCCTCAACCTGCTCCCTGTAGGCTTGTTCCAGCTTCTCCTTCTCCAGGGTGAACGACCTGCAGATCCGCGCCTGCTCCTCACTCATCACAGCCTGCAGCTTCAGGTGCTGCCTCCGACAGTGTTCCAGGACCTCCTGTTCCCTCTCCTCCCTCCACCCCTTCTCCAGGTCAAGCTGAGCAGCCAGGTCCTTCACTCGCTGCAGGTGTGTCTGCAGCAGCTGGTCCTTCTCGCACTGATGCTGCAGGGACAGACTCTCGCAGCAAGCAGCGTGCTGGGCTTCCAGCCATGACAACTTCCGGTTCAGCTCTTCTTCTGCCTCTCTCCTGCAGAAACATAGTCATACACTGTGGGTTCTGCCCGCTGAATCCCAGGCCCTTCCACTTATGGGAGAAAAAGCCACTTGAACTCCCGCTCTAAGTGCCTAACGCCTCCTTCCTTTCTGTAACCTATTTGGTGTCAGGATGCCCTGTTCCTTCCCTGGAGTCCCTTGTGGAGTTCACAGGAAGCAGCACAGAATCATTCACCATGTCTAACAGCTTGAAGATAATAAGGGGTTAGTTACTATCCAGTAGAACTAAAATTCCTGTCCTTGGCCACACTGCAAATGCTTAGTCAAGTGTGGCTGGAAGCCTTGCACCGAGGGCTGCTGGGCAGCGCTGGTCTCACTGAGGGCTGCTGGGCAGCAGTGGTCCCAGGTGTTAGTGAGACAGGTAAAATTGACCCATACTCGAAAACCCTATAAGCAGTTTGGCCTGGTGTCTCATGAGCCTGGAGACAGTGGAGAGAATGTGGGAGTGAGGTAAGGGCTCGATAGAAATACCTGGCGTGGTGAGGCATGCTGTGTACTCTGGCCTGGCCCATCCTGGAAGCTGCAAGAATGAGGGTTCCCATGCCCTAGTCATCAGGCCCCAAAGGAGCTTTGTTCCAGTCCCTTAACACAATCCTCACGTTGAAGAGGAGACAGCTTAAGGTTTGGGGAGAGCATGTGACTTGAAGATGGCTGCTTCTGTCCTTCAAGACTGCAACAGTCAGTTCCCTCAGATCTCCAGTGGCCCGAGTGTCTCTACTGCTGTCACCCCCAAGGGAGCGAGAGGGGACTCTGATTCTCTCCCCTTCACATCCTATGTTTTCTGGCTACTCTCAATCCCCTCCCACAAGGAGAGAGCCCACTTCAATAGGAACTGACACCATGACAGGAATACATCCCTTTATTGTCAACATATGGACCCAACTAGCCTCAAGATAACACCAACTGACTGGGTGTTGGTGGCACACACCTTTAATCCCAGCACTCGGGAGGCAGACGCAGGCAGATCTCTGTGAGTTTGAGACCAGCCTGGTCTACAAGAGCAAGTTCCAGGACAGCCTCCAAAGCCACAGAGAAATCCTGTCTCGAAAAAAAACCAAAAACCAAAAAACAAAACAAAACAAAACAAAAAGATAACACCAACTGAACCATCTGCTCAGTCTAGTCAGTGGGAGGCTCCCAACATGAGTGGCCAGGCCAGGAAATAGGAAGGGCCATTTTTTTTGTGGGGGTGACAATCTCCACTGGTTATGTGTCCCTAGAAACTAAGTACTGACTCTACCAAGTTGGCCTCAGGGAATAGAGGGCAGGTGACATTTCTCAAGTAATAGACACAATGAAATGTACCACATCCAGGTTTTCCAGGTGACCCTTTCCTTCCTTAGTACAAATATTTTAGCTTTCCAAGACTTTTCTCACTAAACCAAATTAACTGTCTATTTAGAGGGGCTTCTGGATTTTTCTTCCTCTACTGTTGTGATGGCTAATATTGGGTGGTCAATTTTGCTACAATGGAATCAACTAAAACCCATGCAACTGGATACATGTGTTACAGATTTTCTTGATTGGATGATTTCAGGAGAGAAGGCCCACCCTAAATCTAGGCCACACCTCCTGGTGGCAGCCCACATAAAAGGGCATGGGAAGCTTTTGCTTTTTGCCTGCTTGCCCTTACTCTCATTGGCAAAGTCATCTGCCCTGTTGCTGAGACGTTCCTTCACTGGTATTAGACCCTGCTTCTTCAGGATTCTATTGCAGACCAGTTGAGGCATTCAGCCTCACGGACCGAACCACCGGAATGTTGGCCTTTCTGTTGAGAGAAAGCCATTGCTGGACTAGCAAGACCACAGCCTGAAAACCACTCTGATAAATCCACAGAAAACCCTAATACACCTACTCTCTGGTGTCCTCAATATTTAGTGATGGGGGATAATACATCATCTTGCTACCAGGCCTGCAAGGAAAAAAAACAGAGTCCAAACACCACACAGCAAATTGCTCCATGATTCAAGGTGGATTGAAAGTGAAGACCTCATATAGAAATTCTCTGGGCCCTTGTCAGAAGGAAACGTGCCTGTAACCAGGGACCGGATCCTGACCAGTTCACATAAGCTATGGTCAAGTTTTGGTTCCTTGTGAGCAGCCCTGAACAAAAGCCCATCCCAAACCTTATCTGCTGCAGCTGGTCCTGGTGTCGCAGGTCCATCTCCACTTCTAGCCGCTGGGCCAGGGTGCACAGCGCCTGTGCACAGCAGTGGGCCAGCCCGGCTGCTGCAGGCTCTGGGCTTCGTGCTGCGTCCTGCAGCTGCTCCTTCAGGCCCAGGATGACCTCCTGTGACTTGGCATACAGGGCCTCTAGATCTGCCTTCTGGCCCTCCAGCATGCTGACCTCAAGCTGGAATGCCTGCTCCATCTCCTTTTTATCTTTCTCAAAGTTTCTCTTCATGACCTCAATTTCCTTTTCATAGTAATTTACCTAAAGAAAGATGAGCAGTGCTAATTAGAAAGTCCTAGCAACAGCTTGACAAGCAGAAGACACACGAGCAGGAGGGTATCAGGCAGGATGCTGAGAAGAGCTGATGGCCCAGACAGTGATATCAACAAAGTGTGCAGTGTGCCTATACACCCTTTCACAGTAACCCTGAGGTAGGTTCAGTGGGTGAGCTCAGGAGGCCTGGGACCAAGACTTGCCAAGCACCCGGCAAACACCATGGGTCTAGAGGGTGTGATAGCAAAGGAGTCTTCACAAGACCAGGGGGCAGCACTCCACAGCCTGGAAGGCCCGGGGAGGGAATAACCCAGATACACAGGCAAGGCTATGTGAGAGGCGCTCCCAGCATATCTGCCAGGGAACGCAAGGATCCAATGGGGACAGAGTGGACGGCAGTGCTAAGCAGTCTGATGCACTGGACATGCGACTTTGCAGCCTGAGGTCCCAAATCCCCTGACCTTCGATTCCAGCTGCATCCTGAGTTCTTGGTAATGTTCCTTCATCTGCTCCACCATGATCTCTGTCTCCAAACTCACTGAAGTACAGTCACCCACGAACAGATTGCCTGTAAAGAGGAGACACTCTGACATTATGACAAGGATGCCTCCAGTGGCTTCTTGACATTTTCATCTGACTTTCCATGTGTAACATGTGAGTGCAGGCCTGGCAAGACAGTCTTTGTCCTCCACCTGCACTGCATAAAGAACGTGGGACCAGTAGTAAAGGCCACCCTGCCCTCTAGGTGCACCACGGTTGAGGACTCCGGGGACGGAAGGAAAGGTCACACTGCTTTGCAAATTGACACAACAAAGAACTCAGGGGTTCTAGTCTTTTAAAAAAAAGGATTTATCTATATTTTATGAGTATGTGTGTTTTGCATACATGTGTGTGCAGTGCCCACGGAGGCCAGAGATCAATGTCAGGGGCTCTGAATCATGACTTACTGATGGTTACCATGTGGTTGCTAGGAACTGAACCTAGGTGCTCTGTAAGGGCAATAAGTGCTCTTAACCTCCAAACAATCTCACCACAATGTTCAAGTCTCCATCGTACCACTGGTTACTGAGAGAGAACTCCCATTAAATTCACCAGGACCTTTAACTCTGAAAGATCCTTGTCAGATGGTGGAGTCACTGCATTTAAAATCTGGCTCCCAATGATGCCAGGAGCACAGGGGAAGTGAGAAGACAAGGCAGAATGGTGACAGCTTCACAACCTCCCTACTGTGGAGATCTTCATGCCCACATCTCCACACTCTTGAACATATTCAGTCTCTGTCTTGTGAGTTCTTGGAGATTCTGTGTGACGTGCTTTTACATCATACACTGACATGTTCAGCACTGGAAATCCTGGTGTGTGAAGGCTCTGGTGGGTGCAGAGGGAAGTGTGAATAGCTCCACAGTGGTCTATCCCCACACTCCTGACCACAACCACATGCTCTGTGCAACTCAGGTTCCTGAGGCACCAGAGGAGCAATCAGCATGTTTTACTGTCTGGCTAGGCTGGGCTCCTAGCTGAACAGCGCAGGTGACCACATCCCATACCCTTTTCCTCTATCCTAGCCCCCATAGGGCTGTGCCAAGGCCACTCTCTACTTCTTACGGAGACTCCCCAGGGATTCTGGCAGCCATTCATGCCCCACACAGGTAATGTCTCTAAGAGGAACTTTGACTGGTAGTAAAGGCCACCGGTATATCTCTTTGGGGTATATTATTTTGTCTGCTTTCCAACATAAATAGTTATAGGGCACATGGAGACTCGTGAGCTCTCAAGATTGAAGAACGATGCTAAGGGGTGTGGATTTCCACAATGGAACTGGGTAGGGGCAGTCAGGGTGGTTGGACCCATGGGCAGCACAGAGATAGGGGCCATGAGTGTCCCATGATGCTGCTGAGGGAAGCAGAGCTGGAGTGATTGCATTGGTGACAGCCAGCCTGGAACAACCAGTGGGTAGCCAAAGTACACACTGTCTTCCACAAGAACTGTGACACCTTCACAACACCCGACCCCCCACCCAGTCTCTAGAAAAGACCAAGAACACTTTAATATGGGCCTGTGTTTTGACCCCACTGCCTAAGAGCAGGAGATGCTGAACCAGCTGCCAGGACTCCCTCAGTTGGGAATATCCCACTATTAGTCATCTTGCTATATGGCCTTCCACACCAATGACCTTCCAAATGTAGTACTGCCACTAAGTTGCCCGTGATCTCATAGGATCCCTCATGGAAACAGGACCCTAGTGCAAATCTGTATCCTCCAGGATCAGGTAATCATAACTTTTGTGATTTCTAAAACATAAAATCTTCCATCCCTCATCTCTGACCTCTGGAGTGCCAAATTAAAGTGCAGCCTTGTGGTCGTGTCCAGGAGCTCCGCTCTCAACTTACCCTCAGGACTGAGCTCCTACCTGTTGGGCCACGTCTAGGAAGTCGCCTTCTATGGGTGCCTGGGGTCCTCGAGGGGCTCTGTCGACTCCTGGGAAGCCGCATCCGCAGGCCTTCTAGCTCTGTTTGTAATTCATCATTGCGGTCCTGTAGGTCCTGTGTAGGCAGAGCCAGATACGTCCTCCAGCTACTGCAGCCACTCAGACTTGGGAGGCCAAACCCAAGGCCAGCCCCATCCGCAGCGAGCGTACACAACAGGTTAGACATATAGGCAGGGGCAGATTCTGGACTTCCCGCACGTAACACCAAACCTAGCAGAACTGCAGAAACCATTTCTTTTGACTTTCTTGTTTGCTTTTTTTTTTGTGTGTGTGGTTTTTCGAGACAGGATTTTTCTGTGTAACAGGCCTAGCTGTCCAGGAACTAGCTCTGTAAACTAGGCTGGTCTCAAACTCAGAGATCCACTTGCCTCTATCTCCCAAGTGCTGGGATTAAAGGCATGCACCACCAATGCCAGATGATTTTTTAATGCTTGCATCACTGGATACATAAAAGGGATTCAAGGGGGGGGGAAGAGTAGAGGCTGTGAAGAAAACAGGAAAGGTCTCAATGGGTACTACCCACCACCAAGTGGTGGCATGGCAAATGCAGGGGATCAACATCTTGGAACAGGTTGGGGCTGTGTGCTTGCTGAGGTGGAATTGGCATGAGGTTCTGTAGCTATAGCTGTTAGGCCATTTGTTTAGATTAAATGCTATAGAGCAGTGATGCACTTAGCAGAGAGAGAGAATAGTATCTGAGAAGCCGAAGCCTGGTGGGTAGAGGCTGCTGGACCACAGGAAACTGAACTGGGAGAGACACCCTTTGGTGAGGATGAGGAGTCTGCCTTTGTGACAAGCACCACCTTGCTGGCACTTTAATGACATATGTCTGGGTGAGCAGGCTCAGACACTTGCTTGTTAAAAGGGAGGAAAAGAAGCTTTTAGCACACTTCCCTGGGAGGTTTTGGGTCCTGCAGAATCTTGGGAAGTATGACAACAATCAGTCCTGACTGTAGGCTCCTATCTCCAGTTCTGGGATTGCTCCAACCAGAGGGCCCTAAAAGCAAGGCCACACATTTTCCCAGGACATGCATTTACTCAACTTGTAGGATACTCCGACTAGAGGAAGCTCAAGATACATCACAGGAAGAGGAACCAAGAACACACTCAAAACAGTAGCAGTTCCATTTCTGAGTTTGTTTTCTGTCTATTTACACCTTCTGCAATGTGGGAATCAATTTTCATATAATGTAAAACTATTTTGTAACTCTCTGTGTCATAACAATGCCTATAATGGTATTCCCAGAAATAGCTACAGATTTTCAGTATGAACAGACTCAGAGCAAAGCCTTACTGTCAATGGAGCTGTAAAGAATCAGATGCAACTAAAACCAGCTGTCTGATTCAGTCACATCCTTCAGTAATGTCTTCATAAATTATCATTTGTCACATTTTTATTATTGTAGTATACACATGAGAAAGATAAATGACTGAATAAGCTCTCCTGACCTCCTTAGCTTTCCCATGTCTGTCAGTAGTGTTTATTATTGAGTGGGTTTGTTTTATTTTGGCTTTGGAGACCAGACCCAGAACTTATGCATGCTATGCATGGGGGTCCTCTAATGAATGACAACCTCATGTAGTTTTAAGTGCCCATTACCTGAGCACCCACACTACTTATCCTTGGTCACTTGCCAATGTTGCCTATGAAGGGTTTGTCTATGAAGGTGATTTCCAAGACTATGCAAAATTCTATTAAATTAAGTCATGACATGCTTCTCATTTCCTGATACTGAACCAGCAGCTACTGTTTTACTCTCCCTGATGCTTATGATATAAAGGAACAAACAGACCTGTG
The DNA here is from genome assembly GCF_017639785.1 of Mesocricetus auratus. Lineage (NCBI taxonomy): Eukaryota > Metazoa > Chordata > Mammalia > Rodentia > Cricetidae > Mesocricetus > Mesocricetus auratus. Next base: position 116,268,399 of record NW_024429189.1, read on the forward strand.
GGCTCTTATGATCTTGTTGTTTATTTCTGAGACAGGTCTTGCAACATTGCCCAGGCTACCCCATATTTGTTTTTGTTGTGGGTTTTTTTGGGGGGGCTGGGTGGGAAGGTGATTGTTTTTTTTTAGACAAGGTCTCAGGTAGCCCAAGTGCACTTCTAACTGGCTATGTAGTCAAAGATGAATGACCCTGAACTCCTACTATGCCTGCCTCTACTTCCCAAGCACTGGGATTATAAGCATGTGTTTGGCTTAAGACTGACCTTTAGCTCCTGGGTGCAAGCAATCCTCCTGCATCAGCTGAGACAGTAAACTACTGTACATTTAGCTTCAAGGGCAGGAGTTTTTTTAAATAATTGTTGTAATTTAATTTTTTATCTTTATTTTAGGTGCCATGGTGCTTTGCCATGGGTGTCAGGTCCCCTGGAACTGGAATTATAGACAGTTGCGAACTGCCATTTGGGTGCTGGGAATTGAACCTCAGTCCTCTGGAAGAGGAGTAAGTGCTCTTAACTTCTGAGCTATCTTTCCAGTCCCAAGGGCTGGAGTTTTTAACCACACACATGCCTTTCTTTGTAAATAATGTTTCTAGTTAAGTTTTACATAAGTTAACTTTTGGTAAATTAAGCCTAAACAAAAGCTGACTAATAAGGATTTGTGATAGATCACTTTATAAATCAAAGATCTTTTCCGTATCATTAGTAATGGACCGTGCCAACTCTGATTTTCCTCTCTGTTCTTCTTACACTGAATTTTAAATAAGATTCATCGTGGGAGTACAGTCAGGGACACCTTCGCTCCTGGGATTTGACTAGTCACTGTGATACCTGCTGCACAACTAAGCAACACCATGCATGGCTGAGCGCAGCCTGAATAAAAAGTTCTTGCTGGAAAAGATGCTCCTGCAGTCACTTGTGGGCCACCCTGCACATATAGACCAAGGAGGGGAGAGAAATGAGGCCTCACATGGCCTCTGGGGTCAGAGCCAGGGAGCTCTGAGAACCCACAGTGGGGCCCTGTGTAGCTGGTCCTCCCTCCCTGTCACTGCTGCAGGACAGGCTGTAGGAGCAGGACTTGGGGATGCTCAAGATGGCCAAGCAGACTGGGACAGGCACGCACCCTGCACTTGAGCTCATATTCTTTCAGCATGGCTGTGAACTTCTCTTCTTGGGCCAGGAGCTCCATGTTCTGAGGTTCCAGCTGAAAGTGAGAAATATGTAAACATCAGCGAATCAGGGTTTGGAGCGCACTGCTCTGAAAACCCAGAATAGCAAAAAGGTTCACCTTGTCCTTCAGCACAAACTGGAGGTCACTCTGCAGGCGCAGGACCAGCTTCTCTGAATCTGAAAGTTTTTCCACAACTTCTATGATCTCCTTCTGTAATCGGCTGTTTTCCTAGGAGATAGGCGTACATACATACAGGGTTCAGGGCACAGAGAAAGACGATGACAAGTGCCCATCTTCATATGCTGGAGGCTTGTTCCCAGCAGCATTTCTCAGAAAGAGCCCGGAGAAAGGCAGGGCATGTGGGTGCCTGCTGCCTCTGCACCAAGTAGGCAGCGTGTGCTGGTGGAAGCCACAACTTCCTACGACACATCCAACAACTCTAAGCTGATTGCTTTCCTTCTGCCATCTTTTTTTCTTACCTCCACTCTCATGTTCAGAAAGTTAAAGACTGACGCAAGAATGGCCTGGTAATGCACCATTTTTAGTTGTTTTTAAAATGATGGTTTTGAAGTTGTGTCTATATGGCTCAGAGGTCTAGCACATCTGGAGTGCTTGTCTGTAGACAAGGGCTGTGCTGAGAAGGGTCAAGACAGTGCCATCACACTAGGGTGATGTCAGTTACGTCCAGATACTCCTACTACAATGTGCAGGGACTGCAGGAAGCAGGGTGGGAGGGAAAGAGATCACAGAGATCCTTGGGCATTAGGAAAGGAGAAGCAGCTGGGATGAGAGCAACAAGAAGGCTCACAGTGAGTGCTTCTGGGAGCCAAAGGCAGGGTAGGTGCAAGGCACAGTCACCAAAACCCTAAAAGCTATGTCTGGTCCAGACTCTGAGCTCAGGCCACGGCAGGAAATGTCTAGAATATTCCTAGACCCCAGGGATGTAGCCATGCTGGCTATGGTAACTGACTCACTCTGATTTTGAGTTTGTATGACACAGAACAGAGGGGGATGGAACAAAGCCAAGACCTCTTACTTTGGGTGAGAGCATGACATCACCCTGTTCTGCTGTGGTGATTTGAATGGCTATAGCCCCCATAGACTCATGTGTGTAAATGTGTAGCCCATAGGGAGTAGCACTATTAGGAGGTATGGCCTTGTTGGAGGAAGTGTGTCACTGTGAAGATGAGCTCATATATGCTCAAGCCACACCCAGTGAGACAGTTCACTTCCTGTTGCCTGCAGATCAATATGTAGAACTCTCAGTTCCTTCTCCAGCACCATGTCTGTTTGCATGCTGCCGTGTTTCCCACCATGATGACAATGGATTAAACCTCTGAACTGTTTTCTTTTGTAAGGGTTCCCATGGTCATGGTGTCTCTCCACAGCAATAAAAACCCTAAGAAAGACAGAAGTTGGTACCAAGGACTGGGGTATTGTGATAGGACTAATCATACATTTGTTGGAGGAATCTGGACTTTGGGACTTGGGTCAGGAAAGCAATAAAATGTTTTAAGAGTTGCTTAATGGGTCATACTAGTAGGAGCATGTAGGACAGTGATGCTGAAGTTTATTTGAATTATGGGGGCCTGAGGGGAGAGGAATTTTAGTTTGTGGCCTAGAGATTGTTCTTGTGATATTTTGGTGAGCAAAGTGGCTGCCTTTGCCCTCATCTGAAAAGTCTGCCAGAGGCTAAAGTGTTGACAAAGGAAATCTTAAAAAAAGCCTAGTATAGACTGTTGTGGGGTTATTACTGGACACTCTTATACAGATTTATAATGAAAAGCAGCAAGGTGAAAAAGTAAAAATACAAAGTGTACAATTTGAGGAGAAAAGGAACACCAGAAAGTGGAATGGAACTAAGTCCTGTGTTCGAGGAGATAAACACATAAGAAATGGGATAAGTGGTGACCTCTTTATAAAGTGGCAAGATACCATCCAGCTAAGTTTCTACTTGTGAAAAGGAACTAAAGAAAAGCTTAGAGCTGGGTTTGGTGGTGCACACCTTTAATCCCAGCACTCTGAAGGCATGGGCTAGCAGATCTTTGAGTTTGAGGCCAGCCTGGTCTATAGAGCAAGTTCCAGAAGAGACAAGCTTAGGCAATGAAGGAAGCCATCAAAAACAAAAGCTGATAGATGTACTTGAACAAAGAGGTCATGTTCCAGCCCCAGCAAGCAACAGAACTAGGTAGCTTCAACATGTGGTTCTGGCTTTAGAGTCAAGGATAGAAGAAAGGGGCTATGGATTTATCCTCCATGACAATGGAAAGCTGCTGAGGCCAGGTGTGTGTCAGGGACATCCCTGAAAGGAGGCCTAGGGAGGCCATTGTGTCAAGCTGTGAAGTTGAAGCTTGTATTGCCTTGGAGATCCCAAGATGTTGCAGATGCCAGAGCTGTGAGACACCTGCCATGGAAAGCTGCTAACAGACAATGGAACCAGCCCAAGAGAAACAAGTTATGTACCAGTCAACAAAGATGAAAGGAGTTGGAGATCTGAAGAATACTTTGATATTAGACATGGAGATGCAGAGTTTGGGATTTTCCCAGGTGGTATTTGGTCTTGTTTTGGTCTAGTATATCCTCCCTTTCTTCCATTTTGGAATGATAAGGTAGATCCTGTGCCATTATATGTTGGAAGTATATGATCTGTTTTTGTATTTTGATTCTATGGGGTATTATAGTTTAGGGATTTGCATGAATCTCAGAAGAGATTTTGAACATTGTTGAGACTGTGATAGACTATGGGAACCTTAGAAGTTGGACTAAATGCATTTTGCATTGTTAAAGCTACACGCCTATGAAGATGGGAGTGGAATGTGATGGTTTGAATGGATATGGCCCCTATAGACTCATTTATGTGAATTCATGGCCCACAGAGAGTAGCACTACTCGGGGATGTGACCTTGTTAGAGTAGGTATGGCCTTGTGGGAGGAAGTGTGTCACTGTAGAGACAGGCTTTGAGGTGTCATATAAGCCAAGTCATGCCCAGTGAGACAGTTCACTTCCTGTTGCCTGCAGTTCAAGATGTGGAACTCTCAGCTCCTTCCCTAGCATCATGTCTGCCTACATGCTGCCATGCTTCCCATTATGACAATAATTGACTAAACCTCTGAACTTAAGCTAGCTCCCATTAAATGTTTTGTAAGAGTTGCCGTGGCCATAGTGTCTCTTCACAGCAATAGAAACCCTAAGTAAAATATCTGCCGACATGTGCCTTCAGTTTACAACAGGGATGCATCCCACCTACCTTCAGGGCCAAGGTCAGCTTCTCTCGGAGACTGGTCTCCTCAGCCTGGAGGCGGCCCACGTCCTGCTCCAGCACAGCTCTCTGCCTGCGGGCTTGCTCCCAGAATAGCTCCCGTTCCATCTCTACCTCTGACCGCAGGAGGCTCAGCCTTCCCTTGTACTCGTGCTCTAGGTGCCTACAACATAGCACAAAATACACAGTCCCACATGGAAGTGTCACTTTGCCTCTCTGGACACCTGTCCCCCTTTGCTGGACATTGTCAACCTGCTCAGCAGATGAACTGTGTATGCTGGCGATACACACATTGATGGGTATCTTTCCCTCATAGGCTGGAGGAGGTGACACCCAGACAAGGGAGTTGGGGTGGTATTGGACACATGGTAAATACTCAAAGCTGGGGTAAGCAAGTAGGCAGAGATCTCTGGGCAGATGCCCTGAATGTCCTCAGCCTCTCTGCCCCCAACACCCACACTGTGCCACACCACACCCAGAAGCCCTGGCCCACAGCAGCCCTGTGACAGGCCTTTGATGCCAGATGCACATCAAAGCCAGCCTCCTTCTCTAGGAACCAGGCTGCACAAAGCCTGTAGACAGTGACTTCCCAGGGGTCAGAGGAATGGGTACAGGCACTTCTCCCTCAGACTCTGCTCTCATCTTCTGCAAGTGCTGCCAACAGTGGGGAAAGTCGGGGCAAGCTTAGTCTTTCCACTCTAGCGCAGCCTCATGGAGTTTCAAGTCTAAACTTCAGGTGAGCAAGGCTCACACACAGGGGGAGGGAGGGGAGAGAGAGAGAGAGAGAGAGAGAGAGAGAGAGAGAGAGAGAGAGAGAGAGAAGGAGGGAGGGAGGGAGGGAGGGACAGAGACAGAGACAGGCAGACAGACAGACAGACAGACAGACAGAGAGACAGAGACACATACACATGCTGACCAGGTAGATCAGTTCTATATCTCAAACTAGGATCCAAAATAAGTTTGCTTTCAAAATCAACTTGGAACATCATGTTTAAGGAGGGTGGTCCTTGAGGGTAGGACTGTACCCCATATCCCTAGCATGAAGAGATCTGGAGAGGAAGCATTAATGTCTCAGTATCACACATGGAGCAGCTAGGAGCAAGCCCTGCCACGCACTCTGAACCCAACACTTGGGAGTAAAGTAAAAGTGTCATGGTTGTGTCAACCCTTTGGGCACATAAAGGGGAAAAATGACATTCAACTGACTGCACTACTTGTCTGTCTTAGTCATCTGCCATTTTTTTCTAAGTAAACGCTCTAACTTTGGACTATACCCAAAGCCTTTTTACTCTCTAACAACAGCTTCACTCTGAAAACAGACTTCATGAGCAGTTCTGAGAAGACAAGGAAATAAGAAGAGGTTCTTAGAGTAGCAAATATCAACACTTTGAAGATGATTTAGCCTGGGCCAGAGCACCATGGAAGAATTCAGAGGCTGAGAAGCCAACAGTCACCAACTACTCACAACAGCAGAAACACAACACATTCTTTCTATTGGAAACACCCTTCTGTGATAACCCAACGTGACCTGTGCCAAGGGAAGAGGTGACTGGGCATGTGCCCTGACTTCACCGCTTAGTGGGTCTCCTGTAATTGGTTTCAGTCTTATACACATGCTCCTATGATAAGGCAACAGCTCAGGCTTGACTGGAAACACTTAAAAGTAGACACCTCACTTCTAGCTTCTTTGAGAATTACCACCATCCTATCAAGACATCGGTGGTGGAAGTGAGCATGAAGCCATACTCACTGACACACTCATACCCAAGTCTCTTCTCAGATCTACACATAGCCAACAGTCTCACACACCTGTTTATCCACACTCATACAACTCTCCACAGACCTGGATTCACACACTCATTCTTACACACAGCTGCAATCAAGGCTCACATCCTCATCTCTATAATGTCAACTTGAACAAAGCCTTCCCTCAGACCTCAGAGAAGAAGGGCACATGCATAGACACAAGCCCTGTCATACCAGAGCTGGCCAGTGTGGGGCAGCACTGGTTACAGGAAGGGGGCAGAGCTCCCTTCCATAGAGCAGTTCTATAGGAACTCAAGTGCACAAGTCATGGAGAAAGGGGAGATAGTGAGTCTTCACAGTGAATCAAAGGTCACAGCTGACTCAGAGAGGTGTGGTGATATCTTCCTTGTACAAATAAAGCCTGGCCGGGCGGTGGTGGCGCATGCCTTTAATCCCAGCACTCGGGAGGCAGAGGCAGGTGGATCTCTGTGAGTTCGAGGCCAGGCTGGACCGACCGCCTCCAAAACAATACAGAGAAACCCTGTCTCGTAAAAACCAAAAAAAAAACAAAAACAAAAAAACAAAAAAACCAAAACCAAAAAAATAAATAAAGCCTGTCTGAAGGTCAGAGAATAAAGCTTGCCACCAGCTAACCATAGAGGTCTGGAGGTCTGTACAGACAGACAGGAAGTGAGGTAGGTAGGCCGAAACAGGATATAAGCAGGGAGAAACAGGAACTCACCCTTTTGTCTGCTGAGATGCTAAGGAGATAAGGTGTGGCAGTGGCTTGCTCCTTCTCTCTGATCTCTCAGCATTTTCCTCTATATCTGACTCTGGGTTTTCATTACTTACACCAATTTAAAACTCCATGAGATCTCCAGATCTCTATGGTTAGCTAGTGGCAAGCTCCATTCTCTGAACTTCGGACAGACTTTACTTGTTTTAAAGATTTATTTATTTATTATTAATACAACATCCTGCCTCCATGTATGCCTGCATGCCAGAAGAGGTCACCAAATCTCATTACAGATGGTTGTGAGCCACCATGTGGTTACTGGGAATTGAACTCAGGTCCTCTGGAAGAGCAGTCAGTGCTCTAAACCTCTGAGCCATCTCTCCAGCCCCCAGACTTTACTTGTATATGCAAGATATCACCACAGAGAGGCCTAAGAATCCACCCTGCCTGAAAAAGTGTGCAGGCTCCACTTCGACTGGTGCTTCTCAGAAGAAACAGACTATCTTTGAAATACTGCAGGACTGGCCAGGCACATTGGCCCAGGATAATATTTATAACCATAGCTACTCAGGAGACCAAGATAGGAAGATTCCAAGTGGGAGTTCGGCTGGGAAGTTTAGTAAGACTGTCTTAAAATGAAGTAAGAAGGGCTGGGAAGCTGAGTGGTGGTGCATGCCTTTAATCCCAGCACTCGGGAGGCAGAGGTAGGTGGATCTCTGTGAGTTTGAGGCCAGCCTTGTCTACAAAACTAGTTCCAGGACAGGCTTCTAAGCTACACAGAGAACCCTGTCTTGAAAAATTAAACAAAAGGAAAGAAAGGGAGGAAGGAAGGAAGGAAGGAAGGAAGGAAGGAAGGAAGGAAGGAAGGAAGGAAGACAGAAGAAGAAAGGGCTGGGATGTATCTCTGTATTACAGCACTGGCTTAGTATGCATGAGACCACGGTGTAAGACCTGGCAGAGAAGACTTGAGTTTCCACTGCATACACCCATGAGTAATTGTGGGCAAGTCATGAGCTTGCCTGACTCTCCATTTCTCTGCCTAAAATGGGATTAAGATGGGTGTTGGGGGTTAGGTGAGGCAGCATTGACACAGACAGGACCATAACAGCCTGAGAGTCCATCATCTCCTTCCTTAACCTCTGATTTTGGGTTGCTCTGCAAAAGTGCCAGGATACCTCTAGTGAAGGAAGTAATGGGCTTTTTGTTTAAACCCAGCATTAGCAGAATACAATCAAACTGATAGAAGGAAGGGACTTGCAGCTGAGGTCTAGTAGCATGGGGATCACCCTGCAGAGCCTATGGTACACCCAACACCAGCTGCCCTCAGCTACACAAGGTGCTGTCTAGGCCGCTGTGGTTCCAATCTGACCATATGCTGTTCATCCCTTGTCTCTAGGTCCATGATGATCTAATAGATCCCTGGCCAGATGGACTCAGACACTAAAGCTGCAAACAAGGCAAGTAAAGGAGGATGAAAATCCTGGTAAAATCCCCTGAACTCCCATCAAGCCTTTGTGGGAGGCTTCTTCAAGATCTTGAGTAACACTCGGGAGATATGTGACTCCAAGGTGTCACGCTGTGAAGAAGCAAGGTCTTCAAATGCCATAGGACACATGACAGGATACACAGACTCCTCAGCAGGACACATGACAGGATACACAGACTCCTCAGCAGGACACAAGACAGGATACACAGAGTCCTCAGCAGGTGGACACCCATTCCATCCCTCAGGCAGTGCAGACCACACTGAGACAAGTGGTATACTCAATGCTATGCACAAAGATGCTGGCCCACAGCGGAGGAGTTGAATGAAGGATTTAGGCACAGCAGGATTGGAACTCTAGCCTGGGGCAGGCCTTTCTCAGCCAGGTGCCCAACCCAAGATGGAGAAAAGGAAAACAACCCGCAGTGCTCTCTGGCCCAAATCATAACACAGAGCTGGGTGATTTAAAGCATCAGGCAGATGACCATGTAGCTGAGGCAGGCCAGGACCTAAGGAGCTAGAGATGCTCCTTCCATTCTGTAGCCCTAGTAATCTTCACGCCAGGCGTTTCCTCCAATGTCTGGTTAATAAACCCAAGAGGTAACTTTGTGTTTTTGATTTTGGCCCACCAGCCACCTTCTCTCACTGACCCCTACGGATCAATCCAGGTGCTGTTTCCTCCAAATCTCACCATCTTGAAATACAGGCAACTCGAGTTAAGACAGAGCCTGATAAATCCATGGACAGAGCTAGGGTTTTCCTCATGGTCACATGCACACAGGAGACACCAGGGTCACTGTACCCACATCACATAAAGTAGGACACTGCTTGTCAGATGCAACCCTTGCTTTAAAAAAAAAAGGTGGTTTCAAAAGTTGTCCCAATTTCCACTGGTTCCAGCAAAGCGGCAAGATCACGGGAGCAGGCAGCATCCCTGGCCCGACTAGGGTGGTCACTGCTGTGGCAGACTGGGAACTATAGCTGTGAGCCCAGGACCTACTTGATTTTCTTTTCCGTGAGCTGTTCCAGGGCAGAGTGGCAGTCATCCATCTCTCTCACAAAGTCCAGGTTCCTCTTCTCAGCTTTCTCCAGGTCCTGCCTCGCCTTGTCCCGTTCATGCATCAGCTGCTCCACTTGTCCTCTGCCATGGGAAGGACAGACGGGACACTGCTGTCAGCCTGACAGACTTACCTGGGCCTCACAGCCTGGTGTGACCTCCCTGCCCTACAACCACCTTCTGGGGCACTCTGCAATTGTTGGGGCCATTTTGCCAGCGTATGTGTTAAGAAAGGCCAAATAAACTTCCTCAATAGTAAGCTAAACCACATTCCAGCCATTAGGAAGTTAAGCATGGACTTCCTTTTCCTGGTGCTAGCTGTAGCCAGGGATCCCTTGGCTGTTCTCAGAAGCAGGTCCCTCTCAAACCACAGGTGTTCTGCCTCCACAACAGTGAGCCCCAGAATCAGGATGACAGTCAAGATCAAATCTTTAAACACCCTGAAAGTGGCTGAATGAGGTCCTGGACATATGGATTTCTAACCATAGCCTGTGCTTGAGGACACATAATACAAGCAGTAGCAGCAGTGACTAGCTGTGGGTCCTCAGGCCTCCTCTGCTCTGTGCATGTGAGCTCTGGTTGCAAAGGTAGGAGAGCAGGGAAGAGGCAGCCTGGGAGTCACCAGGGGAAACTCAGATGAGGCAGGGGAGGTACGACCTGAAGTTCCCAGGATGTGGACCAGACCAGCGGGACCCTATCCCCATTCCCTCGTGGGCTCTTACTGGTGGTAGTTCAGTTCCTGGCGGTAGCAGGCCAGGGCTGCCTGCTGGATGACACCATCAACTGTTAGGAGTTCATTGTCGAGGGCCCAGGTCAGCTCCAAGAGGTTCACCTTCTCATCCACACTGAAGTCCAGGCTCTAGAATCAGCAAGCCCCATGGGACAAAGGGGAGTGAGGGACTTCTCCAAAAGTACTCTCTTGCTCTGTGGCAGCTCAGGGGCCCTTACCTACAGTGGTGACTATAGCCAGCACCCACCCCTGTACTGTCTACAAGTATCTCTGGTTCTTGGGGTGCTCCTTCTCAATCCCAGTAGTTCAGCTGGGCTCTCAACAGTGGGCTTCCCCATCATGCTGTGGTTCCTAAGACACCTTCTCATTGCTGGGTACAGCACAAGATGGACAGAATTCTTCTACCTAAACAATGTATACAAGATGCAGTAAGGAGCACCTCATCTCAGCACATCACATGAACTGAAAGGAGAACTGAGGAACGGGGTCCATTCCCCTCTGAGACCAAGAGTTTTACATACTTTTGTAAGCCTGTGGATGCCCCATGTGGGAACCTGAGTTTGAATACCTAGAACACAGGTAAAGCTTGGTGCCATAGCGCCCATCTGTAATGTCAGCACTCTCACGGTAAGATGAAAGACAGGCAGGAGGATCCTTGGAACCTCACAAGTCAGTTAGCCTGGCATATGCACTGATAGACAACAGAGCTGGTCTCAAACAAAACAGAAGGCAAGGACTACACCTGAGGTTGTCCTCTGACCTCCACACATGTCCACACACACATGCACGTAAAAAAAAAAAACAAAAACAAAAAAAAAGAATAAAGCTGGCTCATGCTTCCATTCCTAGAACTCAGAGCAGAAACTTTTTCAAAAGGTAAAATATACAGGCAGGAATCAACTACACAGAGCAACATGACCATAAGCACAGTGAAGCTGATACCTTATATATGCTGAGGAAAAACCTACCTGTCCAATAGCAATAGCAACAGCAAGGAAGGGCTGCATAGTTTAGTGGTACACTATGATACCAATGCCGAAAAAATAAACTAGAATATATAAACACACTCACTTTACTGTGCTGGGAAAAGTCCACAATAGGCTCACGGCACACAGGTTCATGTGCACATACATTCAAAAGGAAAAACCCACAATAGGCTCACGGCACACAGGTTCATGTGCGCATGCATTCAAAAGGAAAAACCCCACAACAGGCTCATGGCACACAGGTTCATGTGCGCAAACATTCAAAAGGAAGCCAGTTGAGTTCTTCCTCAGATGCCATCCATCTAGATTTTTCTTCCTTCCTTCCTTCCTTCCTTCCTTCCTTCCTTCCTTCCTTCCTTCCTTCCTTCCCTCCCTCCCTCCCTCCCTCCCTCCCTCCTTCCTTCCTTCCTTCTTTCTTTCTTTCGCTTTTGTTACTTTGAAACAGGGTGTTTTCTGCCAAAGTAGGTTAAGCTGGAAGGCACTGAGCCAAAACCCAGTCTTGTCTCTGCCTTATCAGGGCTGGGATCGCAAACACTCAGCCTTTCATGCATTTGTAGCAAGTAATTTGCCAACTGAGTCATTTCCCCAGGCCAAGCTGTGACTAAAAATTACTATATTAGAATTTTAATTATGTGTATGTATGTGTGTCTGTGTGTGTACACCTGAGTGGGGTGCCAGTGGAGACCAGAGACATGAGATCCCGTAGAGTTGCAATTACAGGCACTTGACATGGGTGCTGGGGACTGAATTTGGGTCCTCTGCAAGAGCAATAGGCACTTTTAATCACTGAGCTATCATCTTAATCCAAATTGTGATTTGTTTTCAAACAATGGAAAGGAAAATTTGGAAAGGAAGCTAAATCTAGTCTGTAATACTTCACCCCTGCCCCTGCCAACCTCATCGAGCCTGACTCAACTGCCCCGGGGCAGAACTCTATATAAACAACAAATGTGACTCAATCAAACCTATAGAGCAAGATTGAGCCCATCTGTGTGAAGCCCACCACCTCTGCTCAGTGAGGCACTCTGGTTCACTGTGGCCTCATCAAGGCTGACTGACAGTGTTAACTAAAGGTCCTCTTAGCACAATGAAGCTGCATGACTTCCTTCTTTTTTTCCTTGGTTTTTCGAAATAAGGTTTCTCTGTGTAGCTCTGGAGCCTGTCCTGGAACTAGCTCTTGTAGACCAGGCTGGCCTGGAACTCACAGAGATCCTCCTGCCTCTATCTCCCGAGAGCTGGGATTAAAGGCGTGCGCCACCACTGCCTGGCGTGACTTCCTTCTTCTGGGTGACAATCGGGGCTGTTGTGTATGACACTGGAACTTATCTTGGAATGCACAGTTCCAGACTGTTTTCTCCATAAAGTTCCCAAATTAAAATTTCCTACATTTTAATTGCAAAACTTGATGGAAAAACGTTCCTTTTGGGGTTCCCCTGCACGGGGTGGGGGCTCATCAGCACACAGCACATGCTCTGCTGCATTTACCCTCAGTGGACACATGGCCTCTCATGTCCCCTGCTCAGCCCCACAGTGTCTCAGGCCCCACCCAACAGGGCAGCCACAAAGCAGTGAGTTCCAAACCTGCAAGATCTCCCTGCCGTTCTGAATCCCCTCCTGGGCCCATGTGGAGATGACTTGCTCTGGGAAGGCAAAACCACTGCCATCATCGACACTGGAGAACAGGCGCAGGCCTGAGCACACGGACACGAGGGACGAGGTCGTGGTTGTGTGGCAGCCGTTCTCCTCCTGCACATCAGGAAGGAAGATGCCCTGAGCATTCAGGTGTCTTGAGGCTGTAGTATCTACCTTCTAACACACGTCTCACCTTGTAAGCCTGTGTTTGGTATTTTGCCTTCTCATCCAGGCTTAAAACAAGAGAACACATACCTGCGATGATCCAAGCCCCCTTCCCTCAGGAAGAAGCATGACACAGTCCAGAATTTACCTGGGATCCCATTGGTTCTGCAGGGGACAGAAGTGAGACTGCACCCAGTCTTGCAAGGATCCCTGGACACTTGCTCTTATGGATCATGGCCCTCACACCTGTTAGGCCTGAGTCAGCTCTGGCCAACACATCATCATGTAAAGAAGACCCACAAAGGGATCTGGCCATTTCGCCCTATGTTAAGAAAGTGCATGTACTAGGAAAAGCCAGGCTGAGAAAGGAAATGACAGACAGGCTCAAGAACAAAGGGCAGGATAGCCCAAGCAGAACCCCACATTTCCCAGAACTCTGAGCGCCACAGCCCAGTGCTAAACAGTACTAGGGAGGTTTATGGGACAGTAAGGAAATCTCCCAGAGGGAAAACTGCCTGTGAGGCTTCTCTACTACCTGAACACAAGAGCGAGAATGATTTCCCACCCTCTCCTGTCCCACCTGGGGTCTTCCCTACAAGTCTCAGCTGTAAGGAACCTTGGGACTGAGGTAGGCAGTGCTTCCTTTATACAAGAGCTGGAACCCCAGGCCCTCACTGCACCCAGAACCACACCCTGTATCGGCATGATATAGATGGGCTGCTGTGTACTCTCCAAGCCGCCTCTCCAGTTCCTAGGTCTCCTTTCTCTTTATACATTCCTGTGCAGAAATACTTTCTCCAACACTTGCCAGTCTGTCCTCACCCCATCTTGGTTTGTCCTTTTCTTGAACTTAATTTGACAACACCCCGCCGCCACCAGACCAGCCTGAAAAAGCTTCATCCGTGTGCAGCTCCAGGAAAGGCTTGCTGGTGGTTCTCTTGCCGCCTGCAGCTCCAGTCCCCCATTTGTCCATATGCCTGCTTTTCAACTGGCCCTACCTCTACAGCATGCACAGGGAGAGAGTTTTTCCTGGGCTGTGGGGCTGTCTTACAATCCTGCACGGCAGACATCTTGCCCTTTTACAGAGGGAGAGAACATCTCTACCACATCTAGTGATGGCCACCTGTGCATAAGCCTCACTACCCAAATGCACCAAGGAACTGCTGGTCCCTCCTCCGGCTCTAGCAGAAGGGCAGGACTGACACTAATCTCTCTGGAGCTTGTCTTCCTGGGGCTGGCACAGCCACATAAAGCTAGCAGAGCCCACACAGGACATGGCAGTTTCAACTTAGCATTCATGCAGGTCACTTACTGAAGTCCTTGGAGTCCTGAATGCTGCCTAAAGTAGAAGGCAGGCATTCTAAAATAAGAGACATCAGAAGGGCAAGAATTCGGTATACTACAGACTAGAGTCAGAATCTGTCCTCTTTCCATCTTGGCAGCACATGCCATAATATGCTAGAACACAGTGTGCATGCACTTATGGACTATGTACAATGGCTCATATTATTGTTATTAATGGCTCATGTTAATGTGTATACATATTTGTATATATATTATGAGTAGGCATAATGTGCGTCACATATGTAAACACACAGTGGGTTTATGCATCCAGTAGATAGATATCTACTGTGATTGTGGATGTGTCTATAACAGGTACAAATCTATATTTGACAAGCACTTACAGAAGATCTGTAGGTGCACATAAACAGTGAATGAGCAACTGTTTACAGAGTGTGTGTATGTACAGAGCCTGCTTATAATAGGGATGTATATAGTAAGGTGTGTTTGTACACACTGTAAGAACAGTGGATGTGCACATGTCTACATTGGATGCACATACAGAACCTGAGCATGCATCTACAATGGGTATGCATATATAGAACCTGTGCATGTCTTAAGCAGATGTGTACATACAGAAGATGTGGAGTTAATGGTAGATACATACATATACTGAATGTACACAAGTTATTAGCAGGTGGTGCAGCCAGACAGTGGTGGTGCACGCCTTTAATCCCAGCACTCAGGAGGCAGAGGCAGGCGGATCTCTGTGAATTCGATGCCAGCCTGGTCTACAGCACTAGTTCCAGGGCAGTCAGAGCTGTTACACAGAGAAACCCTGTCTCAAAAAACAAACAAAAAGTAGGTGGTGCAGAGACAGACTGACTGATCACTCATCTACAGTTGAGTATGTATGAATCATAGATGTACATTTGTCTAAGAGCAGGTTCACACATACAGTGGATGTGTTGGTATGGTGGACTGAGTGTCTCTATACCAGGTGAGACATGTACAAAGCCTAAATACAACTCCATACAGTAGATGAGCAGGTACAGTGGACGCACAGTTCTATAGCACATTCACACATAGAGTGGGCTCACATGTGTCTGCAGGAAGCTCAGATGTATAGATGTGTGCACACACACAGAAAATGTGTGTACAAGTTGTTATAGGTGTACAGTGAACATACGTGTGTACGGCTGGTGAGCATTTACAGAGTGAACACACAGCAGATACACACATTAAACAGAGGTGCCAGTCTACAGCAGGAATGCATGCATGGCGGATGTGCGTGTTCTCAGTGAACTGTGCATGTCCAGATGATGTGTGCATAGTGAGCACAGTACAGTGTGTATGGGCTGTATGGACGCATGCAGCTGTATGCCTGTGTTGTATTCTGGTAAGCAGGGAGTTTGTGAGCAGAGGAAACAAGGTGGGGGCTGGTTCAATACCCATACTGCCAGGAGCACGGGAGAAGTTCACCGCGTGCTGGAAAGGAAAGGAAGGAAGGTGTACAGAGAGGAGCTGCAACTTCTAGCACATTCTAGACCATGACCTCTGTCATCAGTAAGGCTGCCAGGTGAAGAAGCAACTTCTGGGAAGCACATGGGACCTGCAGTACTCCTTATATGCTAGCCTAGGGTGTATAGGTAGTTGCTGGGCCTTCTAGAAGATGGTTCAGACTCTGAGAGTTCATTTGATAACAGTTGCTAGTGGTATCAAAGCACAGGAAACATACGGCCTCACTCAGAGGGGGTGTCCAGCTGAACCAACACTGAGGAAGACTGGGGGGGGGAGTTCATCTTCGGGCTTCAGACTTGATTTGTCTGTGTTCATGTGTGTTACTAACATGGTGTAGAGATGACACATGGTGGGCAAGAACTCCACCACTGATCAGTATTTCCACCTTGAAGGGCTGACACCATCTCGCAGTGCTCGCTCTGAGTTTGCTGATTGCCAGTGGCTTTAGTTAAAAACTTAGATTCTCAAATGCGCCTGCCCACACCAGTGCTGTCCTCCAGAGCTAGTCTATACTATGTCTTGGTGCTAATGAAACAAGTGCTGGACCAGCAGTCTCTGAGTGAAGTGAAGTGGCTTATACAAAATAAAATTCAGGACTTCAGGTCAGAAAACACCCAGTCCATGTGGGGAGGGAATCCCAGACAAGCTACACTACTCTACAATTCACCCTTAGTGTGTAACAGGACAGGGACAGTTGTCTCACTGAAACACATCTCTCAACCGCATACCTGAGGGGACTTGCTGAGAACTGCCATGTTCTCCACACTGCATTATTCCCTGGAAACTCCTGACGTAGGTGTTTAGAGTCAGAGAAAGTAAGTAACGTACCATCAGGAATTCCCACCACCAGATGAGTGTAAGGTCCACAGAGTGTTGTACACGCACAGGTGTGTTAGCACGTCTATCTGGCTGCTGGGCTGAGTGCCGTGACACTGGCCGAACATCAGCCGGCACCCTCATCGGTCAAGAAGCAAAACCAAGTACTGCTGGTGTTAGACATGTAATTCTCCCATTTTACCTGATAATGAGACCAAGGCCGGTTTGGTTTGACGAGACTGGAAGATTCTGGAAGCGAAGGAAGCTCATGACCAAACAGACCAAGCTGAAACTCTTCAAGACTCACTCTGCCATCGCCATCTTGATCCAGTTTGCTGAACAGTTCTTCAAGTTCCTAGACAAAAGCCACCACCCTTCAGGCCTGGAGAGTCACCTTGCTCTGTCCCTCTAGCTGCCAACAAGGGCCCTTGGCTTATCCAAAAATTAAACTGTCAGCTGGTTTGAATCCTACATGGCTTTGACGGGTACGGGTGGGCAGCATCTGAACATCCTAACTATAGATAACTTGTGTCCACTGGGGATAGGAACTTTCTGGAAACCCAGCCTCAGCCTTACAGTTCATGTTCCATCAGGGATACAGGGCAGGAACAATAACAGGAAGGACCTATGCTATCATCACAGCCAACTTCCTGTCCAAGGCTTCCCAGAGAATGACACACACCTGGGGTGTGGCCAGGCTCAAAGGTGCTGCATTGGGCTGGGCAGAAGGAGGGCTCAGAGTCAAGGTTTTAGAAGCAGCTGAGACCCTTGAGGAGAGCCATAAATTTGTGAGGATGGACTGTGTGCATGAAGATGGACTCTCCAAGTTCTCTCAAAGCTTTGGCCAACAGCCCTGGGAGCCATCAAAAGATCTGAGACTACAAAGTGCAGAAGAAAACAGCTGTATGAAGGTGAACTGGTTTGCCAGACTCAGCACTAAATGTGACCACTACAAATACCAAGTCACCTGTTTCTCAAGCCCATGGAGCCCGATGCTTCGGCAGACCACAGCCAGTTCCTGCTCATTCAGGTGACCACTGCTGCCAACCCCCAGCTCATGCCAGATGCTCTGGACCTGGTTCTCAGGAGTGTTGAAGGAGGGGCTACAGGATTTCCTAGGTGTCCCAAAGACATCACAACCCCAGGACCGAAGCTGGCCTGAAGCAAGGGAAGGTCACAGTTAAACACTAATACACCCATAATAAAGAAACCAAATGGAATACTTAGCCTTACTGGCATTAGTTACTTTCATAACTCAACAACTAACATTAAACTACTGTCTTCCAAAAAGAGCCAGGCCGAGTACTCCCAAATGACACCATGGGCTGGGTAGTGGAAAGCAGGCCAAAGGGATTGTGGCCAGTGCAGCCTGACCCAAGACATAGATCACAGGGCACTCTGCCCAAGCTGGGGAACTTGCTGTGTGCAGGTTAATGAGGCCTAGACTCTGTCCATGGCCCATGGGTAGTCAGAGCTAGAAGTTTTGTGTATTCACAGGTGGTCTAGTGTCTTTTCCTACAGGATAGACCAGCTCCACACATGCATCCACTAGGCACCTCCCAGTTCCTTACAGGTGGCTTGGGGTTGGGCACTCTGCAGCAAGAAGAGTAGTCAATCTCTTCAAATGGCTTCAGACCCCTCCTCCCTGGTCACTGCAGCCTAACATACAAGTTCCTTTCAACATTGCCCTGCAACAGCTTCCTGCTGCCCTGGGGTCTCACGGGTCTGGCTTTAAAGGGCCTCACGGTGTGCTCCCCACTTGCTTACTGAGGCAGGTGCCGTGTTCACGTTCTCACTCCTCCCCGCTTCTGAAATGACTGCCCCCATCTTTTTGGCTTTCCCCATGAGTCAGTTTAAAATCCTGACTCCAAATTCTGACTCTTCTTCCATCAGTACCCAGGGGTCTGAAGCCTGGAGACAGCTTTCACCAACAGAACACAGAAGAAGTCATGCCGTATGATTGTAGGCTAGGCTCCTGTAACACAAAGGATGGAGGACCAGCTGGCCAGACCTTGTGTGGGGAGACATGAGCCATGATGCTATGAGGAAGCCCAGCCATGCCTAGGACCTTCAAAAAGGCAGTCCACATGTGAGCCTCAGCCCTGAGGTGTGAGCCAGCTCACA
This sequence comes from Mesocricetus auratus, assembly GCF_017639785.1. NCBI lineage: Eukaryota > Metazoa > Chordata > Mammalia > Rodentia > Cricetidae > Mesocricetus > Mesocricetus auratus. The sequence continues at coordinate 116,287,100 of NW_024429189.1, forward strand.
TCGGCTCACGATTCAGGATTGGCCTTCCTGCGTCTCGGCAGAGGCCCCGGATGCCACAATACGGAGCCATGCTAGCCACCTTCTTCAGCTCTTCATGAGTACGCCATGAGAAGCTCTGCAGCAGTGGCATGAAGCTTTTGGCTGCCCTGGCCATTGAGGCCTGGTGTGATCTTCACTCCTATTCCTAAGCTCACCAGAAACCTCTGCAGGCACCTTGGTTGCACAAAGCGAGAGGTGCTCAGACTGCTTTCAGCCTGGTGAAAGGCTCAGAAAAGCCTAGGCAGGTCCTTGGCCAGCTCCTCAGGGCTTGCACAGTGGCCAGGAACAGATGTCACCCTCATGCTGGCAAGCTCCTTTTATCACTTCTGTGGCATCACTGATGTTGACAATTACACATTGTCTTTTTTTTTTTTTTTACGAGACAGGGTTTCTCTGTATTGTTTCGGAGGCTATCGGTCCAGCCTGGCCTCGAACACACAAAGATCCGCCTGCCTCTGCCTCCCGAGTGCTGGGATTAAAGGTGTGCGCCACCACCGCCCGGCTTATACATTGTCTTTTAATGATTTATTTCAAATGCGTTGCTGTTTTACCTGCATGTATGTCTGTATGAGGGAGTTACAGACAGTTGGGAGCTGCCATGTGGGTGCTGGGACTTTAACCTGGGTTTTCTGTAAGAGCAGCCAGTGCTCTTAACTGCTGAGCCATCTCTCCAGAGCCCTACATTTTTTTTTCTTGCTTTGGAATTGTTTGCCATTGGCCTTGATCTCATCTCCCCAGTTAAATTCCAGGATTCAACTTTTCTTTCTGTGTGGGTGTGTGCACATACACTCATACACACATGTTCATGTGTACCTGTCAGTGTACATGTGTTTGCTGGTACACATACATGTGTGGAGATGTCAAGTGTGTTAGTTACTTACCACATTATTCTCCAGGACAGTCTCTCAATGAGCCTGGAGCATACTGACTGGGTAAGACTAGGTAGTCAGCAAGCTCTAGGGAACCCACTCTTTCTGCCTCACCCATGCTAGAATTACAGAGGTGCTCTGACAAAATGCACTTTTTATGTTAGTGCTGAGAATCTGAATTCAGGTCCTCTGGCTATAAGCTAGGCACTCTACTCACTGAGCCAACCCCAACATGTAAGCATTATTTCTTTACCTCTCATCACAGAAGCAGCATAGGCAAATACGAGTTTGAAAGAGTCACTTCCCTACAAAGTCTCTGTACTCTCTCTTAGGACACTACTACTACTATGAAAAACTTCTTGTGAATTTCTACAGCCCCAGGGACATGTAATACAACTGCCATCCCACATCCGGCTCATGCCTATGCACCCAGTGGCTGTTTGGAGCTCAGTATCACACACAGACCAAGCAGTTCTGATGGCCAAGAGCCCCTGGACCAGCCACACTCTCCTGATGCTGATGCACTGATTTGCTCCAGTTGTGGGAATCTGGTTGCTGTTTGAGGGCCTTCAGGAGCAGAACCACACGCTACTCTCTGCTGGGGGATAACTCAAACACAGGTAGGCTTGAGGCTACCCCTTCACAGCTTGAGAGAATGCACACAAGTAAGTCAAAGCCCTTCAGTCCAAGACTCCTGGGCAATACCCGAAACCTGGGCAGTGCCATGAATCAGAGCAGCAGAACCCTGCAACCTCAGCCAGACGCCTCTATCTCAGGAACTGGTCTTGGAGAAAACCGAAGATCAAGTGACTGTCTCATGCCTGTGACACCAACATTCTAACCACTTCTGTAGAAGGAACCTATGAGGATCACACACACAAAACATGTAGTTCCCAAGACACTGCCCTGCCCAGCAACGGCTCTCAGAGCTCTAATCAGATACAGTATGAACTAGGAAGCCATAGGTTACCTTGTGCTTCAAATAATTCGTTCTGAGGTTCTTTAGCACTCTCAGCATCTTCATCTGACTTGAGGCTCTGAAAAAAAGCAAAGAAAAGGATGTGAGTGTCCCGATGGGTGACACAGTGGATTAAAGCATCAGGAATAAGCACAAAGGATGTCGGGGTGGGAGGGGTCACTGAAGATACACTCTGGGCTGTCACCCTCAGACTGAAGTTCAATAGGTTATGGACCCACCAATCAGAGCTTTGTATGTTACGAAGACTAATGCCCTTTCCAGAGCAAAGGGTTCAGACGTGAGTTTGAGCACTGCTTTGTTTTGCATACTTGGGCTCCTTAGCAGGTCACACAGAAAACACAGAAAGCTCCTGTATCCCACAGCAGAATGAGGCCAGCTTTACTCACCAGCATTCGACAGGAATTGTCTACTTATGGGACACCCACAACAAATATTGTGGTATTGTGGCCCTGTGCACAATCCTTTACCATCCCTATTAGTTCAGCAAACAGAGGGGCTAGCCCCTGGTCCCTTTAGGGGCTCTGGGGACAATACAGCCCATAGTAAGCCCTGACACCTTGGCCTGGAAGATAGGGCCATCAAGGAATGTGTGATGTAAGTGAAAGTCTCACCACCCCAGAAGACCAGAGCTAAAGTCAGTTTCTGAGCAGTGCCATGTGACTTGCTGATTCCCAAATGAACACCTGGGGGACCAAGACTCTGTCCCTTTAAAGCTGCCCTAACTCTCAGAGGACAGAACCCAAGTTGGCAATAAATACTCAGCTCCATTTTTCTAAGGCTTTTAACTTAGCTGACAACATGGTGTTCTCCGAGTTTGCACCGTGAGTCAAAGATGAAGTAATCACAATGAGTCAAAGATGAAGTAATCACAATGAAGGTGGAGAGTCACAAGCTCAGAAGTGCGTTCCCTCAACCCATCAGGCCTGGCAGAGGTGCCCTTCTCCACTGAGTCACCTCACCTGTCCAGTGAACACATTTCTTTACATGAAGCAGGCAAGGCTCCATTGCCAGCAGCAAAAGGCTCGGAGGCAGGGAAAGGGTCAGCTCCCACACTCCAGGAGGTACCATGCAGGACCACAGGTGTGTCAATCTTGGTATATCCTGAGGCAGACAGTACGGTGGACTCCATACTCCCACATCCCTGCCCTGGAGACTCACCAAAGACTTCTTTTTCCATTCCTTGGCATGGAATGCTCCTCTGTTGTGAAGCCCTAACTTGAACTTTCCACAGTGAAAGAAAGGTGTAGCTGGTAAGCCATGAAAGAGGAGTAAAGGTCACCACAAAGTCCCCATTTCTCCACATCGGATGAAAAGTGGCCTGGGACCAGGACTGTCCCAAACAGAGAAGAGGGTTTCAAGTGAATCATAGCTGTCATGAGCACCCAGGCTCCTGACAACTCAAGGCCCAGGAACTTGGTCCCCTGCCTACATCCTCCAGGACCATGTGTATGGACAGTGACAAATTGACAATTACTTCTGTATGTTGGGCAGTCTGGGTGGGAAGGGTTGGCTGACTTACCTCCACGCTTTCCAGAGACGCAGAACGCCTAAGTGGTGGCTTCATGCTACCCTTGGCCTGCTGTTCTGATCCATATTTGACTGCAGTAGCAGAGTCACAAAGCTCAGGTCGGCTCCGGCGGCCATACCACTTAGAGCCACTCACGTACTTTGGAGGGACAGCACAGGAAGTAGCTGGGAAGATGAAAGGAGATGGGGAGAGCGGATGGCTATGAAGCAGGTTGGTGGGCCCTGCATGCCAATAAGGCCCTTTCTTAGAAGCAGCAGGTTAGAGCCCCAGTATGGCTCAGACACACTGTTGACCACGTTAGCCTGGAGGACACAGAACACTGATCAGTTAACAGTGGATGTTGTATTACTTACTTGAAGCAAAACAGGGAAAGCTGGGTTGGGTAAGAAGGAGTCCTACTAAACACCAGGTGCTCTTTATCTTTTCTCAAGCATATTTTGGAGAAATACCAACATTCCAAGAACATGTGGTTAGAGAACTGAGGACTATTTCCCAGAACGCCTTCCTTAGTGTACTAGACTCGGGGTCACAGTCTGTGCCTCAACAAGCCAGGCTCAGTCACTATCACAATGAGTCGATTAGAAGAGCCAAATTAACAGTAAAAAGCAGATGTGCTCAATGCAGCCACATCAAGGAAGAAGAATAAAGAGATCCAGTGATCCCCATGAGTCTATCTTTAGGGTCTTGCCTTGCGGTTAAGTTTTATTTGGCACTCCCAATCAATGTATGGTCCTACCTATTGGTGACTTATTACCGTCTTGACTCCAGTCTCTCCTGCACGGTGGTCTGAAAACCTGCCAGCACTGTGTGAAATCCTTCTGCTTTCCTAAAGACAAGACACCCCCCCCCACACACACACACCTCTAGCTCATACAAGGATTCAGCGATTTCCTTCTCTCAGGGTGAGATTTCTGGGGGAAATCCCAATTCTCTCAGTGCCTTGCTCCAATGGTCCAGAGAGTTAGAGTGAGGGACACATGTGTCTCTTTAGAAAATCCTCACTCTTGCTAGGTTGCTGATTACTTTAGGATCCCATGCTCTTGGGGCTAGAGGTGCTCCATTGGCAGGCATGGGAGACAGACAAAGACCAACTGCCATCCTGTGTAGCCTGAAGGTCTGGGGCAGAAGTAGCATGGATTGTAGTCTCCAGACGGAAGGGAATACTCTAAACCTTACACTTCCTGTGGCTCCTTCTTTCTTCATCCACTCTGCACATCTACACAATCCTAACTGAGCACATGTGGGGAGGAGAGCACAGGGAGGGCAACCAGAGAAGCAGTCATGTTGGGATGCGGATTCAGGAGAGGAATTCAGGATCGGGATTCTGAGGGAGGGAAGCTAAGGAGACCCAGACGAGCCCTCTGAGGCCAGGCCTGAGGAGCCCTTCAGAGCACATGCTACTTAGGTTTACCAAACAGAAGGGCAGCTTCTGAAGGCCAAGAACCCCCTAGATGCTTTCCTCTGTGCTGAAGGTCACTACCTGTTCACCCCTGGACCATCTGAGGAGAAATCTGGGTGACCTGAAGACACACAAGAATTGGGGATGAGGAACAAGGTTCGGTGAGGTCAATGCTGAGTTTCAATCTGGATATGCTGACTGTGAAGTGACAGTGTAGCATTCAAGGTCTGAAAACACCCAGGGTTGTTTTTTCAGGGACACTTTAACAGTCATCATGAGTATCACTGATAACTACTCTAATGCAGCAGGCATTGGCAGGCAAGTCATGGGGCATGTTGAGAAGAAGGAAAAGCACCCATTCCACAGAGAGAAATCAAGAGGCCACATGAGAAAATGACCTGAGGCCAGAGTCAAGTCCCCATAGGCAGAGAGAATAAAAGGGGAGGTAGGCACATCACTCACTTCTTTGAGGGCTGTGGATACGCTTTCCAGAGACAATGCATGCCATGGTCTGTCTCTGATCCTGTAGTCTAAACTCTCCTCAGAGGCCCTGCTCTGCTTTTGTCTGCCTGTCAGTGGTATCAATAACTCTTTTAATGAATTTCATAATCAACAATCTGTCTCAAAGTCTTTAAACCCCAACCCAATACCTTTTAGTCATGTAAACAGAAGAACAAAGACAGTATAGTTTAGTTGGAAGCCAGGAAAATACCAGCCAAGGTCAGAGAGCAGCAACACTTGCAAGGTCAATAGTTACAGTTTCAGGCAAAGCCAGCAGCCAGCAGAAGCCAAGGTTAGCAGGGGACAGAGCAATCAGATGGACAGCATGTGACCACCCTCCTAACCAGGAGAGCAATGCATGGCCATCTCCCGATGGGACAAGTTGAAAGCATTAAACATCTCAACTGAAATGACCTCAGTCTGTCCAGTTTCTGCTGTAAATCCTATTAAAAGCTCCTACAATATGTCTCCACAGTGTTCCCTTCCCTCGGAGTTTCTCTTGCTTTTCCTTATTAAATCTGTTTGCTTGGCTCTTAAGAAGCCCATCATTGATGGGCTTCTAACTATAGGCAAGGTGTGGCTGGGCACGACTCTCCCTTCTAGTCTTTTGGGGAAGCACCTTCTTGTAGGGCTAGAAGATGAAACCCCTGTTGTAGGAGTGGAAAGCATACGACACCTGGGTACCATAAAAAGATGCCCACTTTCATCCTCCCCACCAGGAGGCCTGCCACAGAGGAGACCTTGGCCACCAGGCCATGGCTACAGTTCCATCCTGGAGTTCGTTGGGCACATCTGAAAATGGTGCAACTTGTCCATGCTTCTCTTCCTTGTGGGCTTCCTCATGTCCAATGGCCCCGTTCACATCTCTGTTGTCCACACAGACCTCATAGTGCTGTTACTCTACATCTCCATCCACCGACAGATGTAGTTCCCTTACAATGGTCAACAATGGAGAAAAACACATGCTCTTCTGGCAACAATCCTAAGGACCTCACCAGGGCAGTCCAAGGAGGAACCACCCTCCACCGTGTACCCACAGGGCTGCCTCTTCAGCACAGAAGCAACAATGGCAGAATAATGACAATGACTGGGCAGTGTCCAATCCCTATAGCACCACAGGTGCCCTCCCATGGGGTGGGAGCACAATAAGTCACCTGGACCCAGCATTTTCCACCAGCCCATTGTAACATCAGCTTGACGTGCATTGCATAACATCCTGCAGAAGCCCCACTGTCTGGCTAGAACCCTGGATACCTACGTGCCATTATTAAATGTACAGAGTATTGAGAAAGTACAACAGGGTTGGAGAGTCAGGTGCATTTAGTTACATGTCCACCAATGGCCTTTAACAACAGGAGGGGGAACAGGAATGCAGGGCTGCTCTTCCCAATCCAGGCATTTGGCCACATAAACATAGTCTAATGGCAAGATGGGAGGGCACTAGGAGAGAAACTCGAAATCATGATGAAGACGATGCAGTGCAACCAAAAAGGCAAGCAGCACAGTCAGACGGCTGAGGGGCAGGCAGGGGTGAGTGAACCACAGGAGACAGGGACCGGACAAGTCAGAGAACTATGAAAAGACTAAGCCAGATCAGCCCTGGAGTTGACCAGCTCTGTGGCCAGAGGCCCACAGCACAAGGTCAGTTCTGGTAGCAGGAGATGTTTCCAGACTGTTCCAGACTTCCTCCAAATTGAAACACTCCCTCCTCCACTCACAAGACTGGCAAAGCTACCGGAGCTTACGGGGCTGAGGAAGCTCAGGAAGACACAAGGGTCACAAGACTGAGAGACCAAGCTTAAAAACGTAAAGATCAGCACTGAGCAGCAGCTGGCGGAAGAGGCTGACGGGGGCTGGGGGAGTCACCGTGCTCCTCTAAGAAAGCCCACTAATCCCACGGTTCCCCACTGAGGCACGGGTAAAGTCTTTTCTTTGGCCTGCTGTTAGTGTTCTATCTAGAGTGAACAGACTTTTGTTCACACGTCTTCCGTAGAGGGCACACAACACAGACGGGCCAAGCTTGGTCTCCACTCAATGGCATAAGAGGCAGTGTTTCAGGGAAGGCCTGGGGCTCCTTAGTTGAGAAAAGCTTCTCAAATTCTATCAAAAGAAAAGAAAAAGAATTGGCACTGGAGAGGAAGAAATACAGTTGCTAAAGGGACTCACTTCTTTGGGAAAATAGAACATGTTCCAGAGAGTTTCAAGCTTTGAAATGTCACATGGCAGGAAGTAGGATCTTTTATCTCTGGTACAACAGAGGGACTGGGTCTCACTTTTCCAAAGGCATTTTGATATCCAATTACCATCTTGTGTCAGGAAAGACAATGCGCCCTCTTCACATGTTTGGAGAGGAAGGCAGGAGACAAGCACCTGTGCATGCGGTGTGCGGCTGACACAGACCCCAGTGCTCTGTCCTGTGTCCAGGGCCTCTGCAATCAGAGAGGTGGCAAAAGGGCTGACGATGTCATCCAAAGCAAGCGCACTGTCCTGACACTGTGGACAGCAGGGACTCAAATCCAAGCCACCAAGTACTAACTACGGGTCAGGGATAAATGTTTCTCAGCTCAGCTGTGGGTGTGGCAGGACCACTGGGTTTCCAGGAGGGCCAAAATCTACATAAAATACACGAGAAGCTCCAGGCCTAGCATCCAGAAGACAACCGGTGTGCGTGCGTGCCAGTCCCTGTGGCTCTCACTGTCCCTCATCTCCCTGCCTCTGCTCCAGACTAGGATGCTTCACCCTGCTGTACGGTCACACAACATGCCACGGGGTAGTTGATTCCAGTGAGCCCACCTCACACAGTCCTCATGTCCCTAAACAGACCTGCCTCCAGCTCCGTCCCATCAGGCCCATTGTCTTGTACTTCAGGACCAAGTCCTTGGGCCTGGTGGCTTCCTGCCATGATACAGACGTACTGTGTTCCTGCCCCACAAGCATTTCCACAATGGGATTCCTGTTAGTCCTGTTAGCACACCGTAACAGCACTGGCCATGACGGCAGATGCTACTGTCCAGGACGGTAGGCCAGTCTACTTGCTTGGTACCCCAGAGCCCTGGGGCTCTACCTCTCCCTGCTCCACACCCCTCAGCTCACTTGGCAGCCCATGTAATGCGGGTTACACTCTCATGACATTCACAGAAGAGGAAACTCCAGGTATTTTGCTCAAGTCCACATGGTTTGATGGTAACAGAAAGAGAGGTTAGAATTTGGAGCAGTTAAGCTACACTCTTAAAAAAACATAGAGAAACATAGGAAAGAAACTCAAGTCCTTAGAGGAAATCCTCTTACCTGACTCTGAGGAACTACCTTCTTCATCAGAGGGTCCTACACCAGAGCCAGAGGACAGCACAGCCACAAACCCATCCTTAAATTCTTCAAAGTTGACCTGCAGGAATTCGAGTAAGGAGAAAACCCTGTTACTTTCCACAGATTCACATTTAATTTGGTGGACAAAACAAACAAACAAAAAACAAACAGCCCTGAGTCTTTTTTCTCAAACAATGTCTGATCACTCACTGCCTTTTGGAGTGAGAACATTCATTTCACTTTTCCAAATATGTACTTAAGATGATTTTCACTAGAAGAACCTAATGTGGAAGGTAATGGTGAACCACCATCCCATCATCAAACAAACCAATTTATAAAACCAAACCAAATGGCATCATTAGAGAACAGTGCTGGGTACGGTGGATCACCTACACGTGGTGGGCGTGACTGCTTATACTCTCTCAAGTTCTTTCTACAATCCCCAGAACAACCTTGGCTCATTGTTGGTGGCTTTCCTTTCCCAACTGTCTTTCTTTGGGTGCCGAGTACCAGTATCAGTAGCACAGCTCCGCACTCTGCCCCGGGAAGAGCCCACACTCACCCTGGCCAATCGGTCATTTCCAAGAAGAATCTGAAGAAGCGCTGGCAACTGCTCTTCCAGGCCAAGCTTAGTGCAGAGCTGGGTCAGCTCTTCCTGATCCAGGAACCCGGTCCCTGTGGTGTCACAGCTGCTGTAGACGTCCCTGAGCTGTGAGACATAGTGGTTCTCTTCTTCGCTGTCCATCCCATAGCAGGCTGGTCACGGAGGAGAAAAGGACATTGTCAGGACAGGTTTCTTGGTCCCACTCCTCTCACGCCGACACGATGAACAAAAGCAGGTCCCAGAGCTATTGGTTCACAGAGGTGTCAGGAGCCCTTCCCGGTCAAGTGCAGCTGGAGGATCAGCTTCTCTCTGCAGGAGAGGCCAGTGTCTAGACAGGGGCCAAGCCTTGTCAGTCAGCAGTTACAAGAAAAGGCATTTTGTTCTTGTGTAAAAAAGAAAAAAGCTACAGAATAACTAGAAAACAGATAAGACCTGGTACTAAGGCACACAGCTATAGACCCAGTTACACTTGTGAAGCAGAGGTCAGCCTGGGTAACATAACAATATCTGTCTTCAAAGAAGGAATGAGGAGGGGAGGGAGGAGTGAAGGAGGAGGAGGGAGGGAGGAGGGGAGGAGGAGGAGTGAAGGAGGAGAAGGAGTGAAGGAGGAGTGAAGGAGGGAGGAGTGAAGGAGGGAGGAGTGAAGGAGGGAGGAGGGGAGGAGGGAGGAGTGAAGGAGGAGGGAGGAGTGAAGGAGGAGGAGGAGTGAAGGAGGGAGGAGTGAAGGAGGGAGGAGGGAGGAGTGAAGGAGGAGGAGGAGTGAAGGAGGAGTGAAGGAGGGAGGAGTGAAGGAGGGAGGAGGGGAGAAGGGAGGAGTGAAGGAGGAGGGAGGAGTGAAGGAGGAGGAGGAGTGAAGGAGGAGGAGGAGTGAAGGAGGAGGGAGGAGTGAAGGAGGAGTGAAGGAGGGAGGAGTGAAGGAGGGAGGAGGAGTGAAGGAGTCGGGGGCGGTGGAAAGGAGAAGAAAACACAAAAAGAGCTCAAATCATTCAGGATTCCAATACCTAAAAACCTTGTTAGGGCCAGGTGGTGGTGGCGCACGCCTTTAATCCCAGCACTCGGGAGGCAGAGGCAGGAGGATCTCTGTGAGTTCGAGGCCAGCCTGGTCTACAGAGCGAGTTCCAGGGCAGGCTCCAAAGAGAAACCCTGACTTGGAAAAAAAAAAGTACTATTATGGAGAACAAAGACCATTTTTCAGTACACACAAGGTCTTTCCTTTATACATGAAATACCCACTTAAAAACTAAATCAGTAAATTCTACACTAAATTTCACTAAATAAAAGGGCATATAAAAAGAGATACTCCAATAAAAAGATGCAGTAGTCCTAGATACTGGGAGGCTGAGGCAGGAGGACTAAAACTTTACAGACAGCTCTTTCTTGTGGTTGGCTGTGTCAAGATGAAGCTGAGTATACCCTTCCCAGCCCCAGGCTGTCAGAGACATCGGAGAGACGATGAACTTGAACCTCTACTTCCTACACGTGTACAGCCGCAGAGGCAGCTGCTGATGCTCTGGGTGAAGATGGTGGATGGTGGTAATGAAAATCAGTGTGGTTGTTATGGAAACCACCCCAGAAAGATGCCTTACTAAGAAGCTAAAAGTAGAGTTATCCTATAGCCAGCAATGCCTTTTCTGGGTATATAGACCAAAGAACGGTAAGCAGGGTCTTAACAAGATATCTGGACTTCTACATTCATCACAGTATTAACCACAAAATGGCCAAGAGGAGAGGCAAACCAAGTGTCCATCAATGACAAAGATGATAAAGAAAACATAGGGCAGCCATGTGTCTTGGTTAGGGTTCCTATTGCTGTGATAAACACCATGACCAAAAGGAACTTGGGGAGGAAAGGGTTTATTTGGCTTACACTTCCACATCATAGTCCATTATTAAAAGGAGTCAGGGCAGGAAGTCAAGGCAGAAATAAGGAGGCAGGAACTGAAGCAGGAGCCATCCAGGAGGGCTGCTTAACAGCTTGCTCAGGTTGGTTGGTTGGTTGGTTGGTTGGTTAGTTAGTTAGTTGGTTGGTTCCTTCCTTTCTTCCTTCCCTCCTTCCTTCTTCCCTCCCTCCTTCCTTCTTTCCTTCCAAGATTTATTTATGTATACATTGTTCTGCCTGCATGTACTCCTACATGCCAGAAGAGGTCACCAGATCTCATTACAGATGGTTGCTGGGAAATGAACTCAGGACCTCTGGAAGAGCTCTTAACCTCTGAATCATCTCTCCAGGCCCTCAGCTTACTTTCTTATACTATCCAGGGGTGTCACTGCCCTCAGCGGGCTGGGCCTTCCCACAACAATCATTAACCAAGAAAATGCAAGGACAATCTGGTGGAGGCATTTTCTCAATTGAGGTTCTCTTCCCAGAAAATTCTAGTTTGTGTCAAGTTCACAAAAACCAACATGATACTATGTAATTAAAATATTGACATCCTCCATACCCTTTGGAGACAGGGTCTCACTATATAGTTTTAGCTGGCCTGGAACGCTCTACATAGACCATTCTGACCCTGAACTCACATAGATCCGCCTGCCTCTGCCTCCCGAGTGCTGGGAATAAAGGCGTGTGCCACCCACCACCTGTTGGTCAAGTATTTTAACAGTAACAGAAACCAAAACTAGGACACAACTGGGCACTTCAGAATGCTCTATCATCTTCATGCCCAGAGTGACATCCCACAGCCTTCCATCCAGCAAGGCCCAATGTGTCACCTGTGCCTATATTTTTGCCTGCCCCCGTCTGTGTCAATTTCACCCTCACCCCCTCTCTCTTCTTCCTCCTCCCTATCCTTCCCAAACACCTCCGCCCCAAGTGGCAATGTCTGCAGACAGTAGCTGCCTTACTGACTCAAGTTACATTGACAAGAGGCACTGGTTCCTAGTGTGGACCAAGTGTGGTCTCACTGGGCCAAGTTCTGCAACAGCAACTGAGAGGTTAATGCATGTTGCCATCCAGAATGGGATCAAAGTACACTGATGGGCAGATGTGCATCAGGCTAGAGCTCCTAGGTGGGATGGAGCCTGTGGCTGCTGAGCTCGGGGACCAGCTGGGTGCCTCGGTCAGTTTCCTCCCTACTAACGACTAGTGTGGTGCTTCCCTGGACCCCATTTGCTCTTTACTTGACATCACAAAAGGCATGGGGCAGCTCTGCCTCTTCTCAAGGACAATAAAAGATGCAACAAGTTTACAGAAAGGAAGCTGAGACAAAATTATCCTTCGTGGGCAAGTTTCTAGGGCAGTTACAGATAACAACTTGGCCCCAAGTGGAAAAGCAAGATTTCGGGACCAAGGAAGAACTTCTTTAGAACTGGCCAAAAAGGATAGCGTTACAGGGTCATGAGTGAAAATGCCCTCAGTCCCCTCAGTTCCTACAACACCAGGAGAGCTATAATGCCAAGAGCAGAGTGATGGGGTCTTAAAGTCAGAAAGAGCCATTGAGTTCAAGGAACAAAGGGAGGCTTCTCGCTCTTACAGGTTTTAGGGTGGGAGGTAAATTCCATAGCATGTGACCCAGCCTACTGCTAGAAATGAGGAAGGCACTGATGAACGGACAGCCTTGACAGAAGGACATCCTGGGTCTGAGCAGTAGTGAGGAGGTGAGGCCTTGACTGTGGCTTCAAGAAGGAGATGACTCAACTGGGAGTTGCAAAGTCACAGCACTGTGTGTCTTATCAACTCCTTAGAGAATGAGACTGCAGGGGTCTGGGAGTGGGGAGCTTGATTCTGTCAAGCGGATACTACTACAAGGTCTGTAACCCAACACTCGTGAAAATATTATGTGGCATATTCTTTTATTTTATTCCCAACAAATTGCACCCAAACTGCTTCCCATTACTCTTGGTTGCCAGCTTTCCATGGGTGATTAATCTTTTGACATCTAGACTGTTTCCTAAGGAAGCTGTGGGACCAATTAAAAAACCCAGGGCCAGACCTGCAGCAAACAGTTTGTTGTCAAAAGTCTCTTCCATTTCTTCTTCCTCCAAATGAACTATTTGATTCTCCTCAGGATTTCAAAAATGCATGAGATATTTGCACATCAAACAACCCGAAAGCCTGGCCTTTAGCAGCTTAATGCAAAATGGGGTAATAATCCACTCAGTTGTTTGTGGTATGTTTTTCTAATGGAAAGGAGGATTCTCAAAAGTCTGATGCTGTCAAGCTTTATTTGAAACTCAACTGTAAACACTGCTGCCAGGCGAAGCCAAAGTCTGTTCACACAGGACTAAAACCTTCCAAAAACACGGAATCTGACTCAGCCAGTCACCCTTGGTCACTCCACAGGACAGGGAAGCCCTCTGGAGGCAGAGGCAGTCAATGCTGGTTTACAATCCATCGGTGCAGTACCAAGGGAATCCCTGCCCTCAAGACCCCACTGAGGAGGAGTGGAGAAGCCATAAGAGTGTAGCTCCTCTGTGGGACTTGGGGACCCCTGTTATAGGAAACATGTTCCAACCAATGGCCTCCATAATTCTGCTGACTATGCAACACATAAGACCAAAGGTAGCCATTCCAGATGGGGTCCTGGTTTGCCAGGAGCCAAAAGCCAAGATCCAGCTGGGCATCATGCACCACGTTCGGTGCTCTTGCCTTTAGTAACCAGCTTTCACCCTCAGCACCGCCATGCCATCAGAACCAGCTTCTACACTCTTGCTTTGCCTTGCGAATGTGTCACTAATTGAGTCATCACTCCAGAATCCGTAGTCCTTTTTGATCCGACTGTTTCCTTCATCATAAGTTTTAAGTTCTTTGTATATTCTAAATATTAAACTTCTATCAGCTGGCAATGATCCTCTCCCATTCTGCAGCCATCTCTTCAGCTAACTTTTATTTGCTGCACAGAAACTTTTTATTTTATGACAGTGCATGTGTCAATGGGTCACTAAATCTCCTGAGCAAATGGAATCCAAGTCACAAAATTCTTACCTGTGTCTACCTTCATGGGTTTTCTGTACTTTTCTAATAGCAATTTCAGAATATCAGGTCTTACACTAAGGTCTTTGGTCCCTTTGCAGTTCATTTTTATGAAGGCAGAGAGATAAAGATCTGGTTTCACTCTTCTACATTAGATACCCAAATTTCCTAGTACAATTTGTGGTCCACAGAGCAAGATGCAGGCCAGACCAGGCTATGTAATGAGATTATGCCTGTAAACAAATGCATGAATAAATTCAAAATGTAAGAGATGGACACTTAGAATTAACTTTAAATTTGCTCGTTCTCTTCCCAAACATCTATTAACTACTTAATCAACAGCAAAGAATCATGAAGATGCTGAGACTGGAGACTGGTCAGTTTCTTGGTTCCCAAAATGTACAGAGTGGGTAGATATGAGCTCTGTTTAAGTAGTAATGAGTACTTTGTACAGCATTTGTCTGCTAAATACCTGGGGGAAATGTGAGAAAGTCTACACCCAGCAATAGCTATCACCTTTCACATTAGAAAACTTAAGAATGTCAATTAATTGATACTGTTTGATCTTTCTGTACTTGGTAGAATTTTGGTCCATCCTGATCACAGATTTAGGTAAAGGCTGAGAAGACTACAAGACAGAAATTGGCATTCTATCCCCAATTGCAAAAATGTAGAGCGTGTGGGGTTGGAAATAAGGCTCACTGCTTAAGAGCACTTACTGCTCTTATGGAGAATGGACAGTCATTTTCTGGTACCCACACAGGATGGCTCAAAACCTCCAAATTGTTAGCTCCAAGGGATCTACCATATGTAGCCTACATAGGTACCATCACTTACATTTACTTACCCACTAAGACAGAGACAAGAAGACATAACTAAAAACAAATTCAAAGGTTTTAAAATATATATTTTGGGAATAGAATAATATTCAGCTATTTTTAAAAGATGTTAATGCTTCAATAAAGTCATCAATGCAACTAGAGCATTATTTTTGTATTTACAGCAAATAACACTGTTATGGATGTATGCTTTTACATAAGATTTTATATGTTTTTTTAATTGTCTTCTGCTATTATGTTAAAGACATTGCTACCTAGGGACCCTTTAAACAGATACTTCAGGTATCTATATTAAAGTCTTTACAAGGCAGTTCTATAAGCACAATTTTTAAAGTGTTTTTCAGTAGTTGTAATGGCCTGTATATCAGTGGCTTTCAGAAGTATGTGTCTACACATTATACATTAAACCAAAGTTTATACACTTAAAGGAGTATGTTTTGCATGTAGTAATATGCAAAGTGATCCATAAATGCAGTTTGTGGTGCATTCTGATTTAAAACCTGCTCTTTGCACGCACACACACACACACACACACACACACACACACTTACACTTCTTTGAGGTAGGGTCTTCTTGGTATCCCTGGCTAGGCTGTCCCTGACTCACATAGATCAACCTGCTTCTGCCTCCCTGGTGCTGGGGTTAAGGTGCATGCCCACATGCACTGATTGATTGTGCTTTTAAAATCCCCAATCTTTAACCTATTTGCCTCAGTTGAATCAGCGTTTAGTGATTATAAATAAGATACACTTCCACACCATCTCTTTGCAAGGACTGCTGTTCTTCTCTACAATTGTGAGGGGCCTTAATGTTTCCACTCATCATTGCTGTGGTCATATTGTCCTAATGATCCTGGATTTTACTTCAGTGACAGAAGTTGACTAGATACCTGGCGGACTTTGGTGTACCTCTTCTGTGGAATGTTGCTGCCTGTGGCTGGCTGGCTCTTTTACACATGTATGCTGTGCCTTCGAGGATTCAACGCTTAGAAAAAAACTTCGCCACAGGCATTCTTATTATTATTAATGACACTACCACTTCAGGTTTTATGCTTGTATAATCCTGTTTTATGACTATTCTCTTTAGCAAAAAAATAATTAAATAGGCTTTCACACTTGACACCCTAAATGATGCCTGCTCATAATTGACAAATCTGTAAACAAGTACTTAATTTTCAAATTGTTGTGACAATTATTGTTTTTTAAATTTATTTCTTATTTTATATACATTAGTGTTTTGCCTGCAAATATGTATGTGGGAATCAGATCCTCTGGAACAGGAGTTACAGATAGTACTGAGCTGTCATGTGGGTACTGGGGATTGAACCTGGGTCCTCTGGAAGAGCAGCCAGTGCTCTTAACTGCTGAGCCATCTCTCCAGCTCCCAGTAATTGGTTTTTATAAAGTTTTGTAAATACTGTCTGTTGACATTCTGCAGAGTAGTTCTTCTTAGTAGTTCCTTGTTATGTTTGCATTCTGCAGAAGCACAAAGATACCCAAACAAGGATTTTGGAGATGCGAGGACTTCCCATAGAGGACAAACAAAAATGGGATCCAGGTTCGCTTGACCCAAGAGACACTCTATACATCTGAGCTTTGCCACAGGCATCACCGGCTTGCTCAGTAGAAGCCTGGCTCCTAGAGGATCCCCCAGCAATGGCTGCTGACACTTGCCTCCTTCCCCTTGGCTATTCTGTGCTAAGAAGAAAGCTTCTGATTCTTTTATTTGCAGACAAGGGCTCTCAGAAACTCACGACCTATGTGCACACTGCACAATGACTAAGCAGACACATCCTCAATGCCAGGAGTGACAGGCACTCCAAGGCAACTTGGTTTGTGTCATCCTTTCCAAACGACCTCACTAGATCCCGAGTACACCAACATGTTTTGAAAACTGTTTCCACATGTGCACAACCAGATTTGGGTTAGTTTCAGAACTTATGATATTTACCAGGTTCCATCTAAGCTTGCTACACACCCATCTGTTGGCAAGCATGCCTCTAGAAAGGGAGGCCATTACAGTCAAAGAAACTACAACAAGCAGTTCAGAAATGAGCACAATGCTGACAGTGAAGGAACATTCAGTATCTACTGAAGGGAAGGGCCTTTCTCCACTCCTAACATGTGGAAAGGAAAACACAGAAAGTTATTTCCTGTAAATCTTTTCTCCTTTCCTCCCTTCTTCCCACTCAAGTCAAAAATCTACTGAAGGAACAGTAATACATAATCCTCTGGTATGTCAGTCCATCAAAGCTTCATCCTGATTCAAAAGCACAGGTGTGCTCCAGAGCCCGGGTTCCAGTCCTGCTGGCCCTGGGAAGTGACACAGCCTCCTAGGCTCTTCTATTAGAGAACCAGGGGATCATGAGGAGAAGATGTTTGGCAGAGGCCTTCTAATTCTGATTGGTAAATAGCCAAATCTAGAAATACCCCCTTTGGGAGAATGAAACTTTGAAGATTCACCCTCCAAGATGTGTCCAGGGAGAGAAATATGGACAATAAATAACAAGCAGAAAAAGATACAAAATGAATTCCTACTAGCAGTTATTTATTGTTACAGCTTTGTTTATTTGCTTGGTTTAGGGTTTGTTTGCCATTTTTGAGACAAGGCCTTATACTTTGTGGCCCCAGATGGCCTTGAACTTGCAATGATCCTACTATGTAATGTGCATTCTTCCTGCCAGCCTGGTCCCAGAGCCGTGTCAGTCCCAAATGAACACACAGGACACTATATTAATTATGAAGCTGTTGACCGTTTGCTATGGTTTCTTATTGGCTAGCTCTGACTTAATTATTAACCCATAACTGCTAATCTTGAGTATTTCCACATGGTTTTCTCTTACCAGAAAAGGGTACGGACCTCTCACTCCTCTGGCGTCCTACATGGTGACTGACTGTGCCTCTGTTTCCCAGAATCCTCCACCTCTCCTAGTCCCACCTATCTTGCTTCCCTATTGGCCAACAGTGCTTTATTCATCAACCAATAAGACAAACATATATACAGAAGGACATCCCCCATCACTACTGAGTGTTGGAATTATAACAGGTGTTTACACAGTACAAAAGGGTCATTTGTGCAGCTGTGAGGGCAACTGGGATAGAGCTCTGCTCATCTGTGAAGATTACCAGCTCCTGTTGTGTGATGAGCACAGATGAGCAGAGTCTGGCTAGAGTCAATAAATGACACTCAGGAGAGCCAGCCCTGCCTGCACCAGCAAGGTCCCCCCTGAGTGTCTCGGTAATCCTCCCACCAGCTCAACCTCTCTTCAGCAGACTTCCATTCCAAGCCTCACTATACTGAAAGCCTACATTTATGTGGGAAGTGGCTTCAAAATGCTACTGGAAGAGACATATGTAATCTAAAGCGAGGGCTGGAGAAGTGGAATTTTAAGCAGAGCCATGCACTGGCCAACAGTGGTCTCTGCCAGGACTGGGGACACTCAGGAGCAGCCACTGGTGCTCCCTGTGCTTTGGTATCTATAACCAATGGCTTGTGGGTGACATATAGAAAGACATTTTCTGATCTTCTTCACTATTAAAGACAATTGTAAAGCAAAAACATAGGGCTTGTGGATATGGCTCAGTGTCTAGAGTGTTTCTTGGAATGTATAAGGGCCTTGGGTTCAAGCCCCAGAAGCCCATAAACTGGGTGTGATAGTGGTGGCACATGCCTGTAATCCCAGTACTCACTACATGGTGACATAAGACTGAAGTTCAAGGTTATTCTTGGCTATACATCAAGTTTGAGGCCAACTTAGGCTACACGAGACCCTATCTCAAAAAAGAAAAGGAAATAAAAAGAAAAGAAAGATGAAGTAAAGAAATAATAACTGTAGTCATGTCCCATAGTAAAACAAAGTTTCTTCCAAAGTCCTGAGGAGATAGGAGTTAGCCTAAAATAAACAGGCTAGGTCAGAACTAGCATATGCCTTAACTAGAGTCTGTCAACTCATTCTTTGAAGGCAAATACAGGCAAGTATCACCCAGGAACCAGGGTGGGGAACATGGCCTGTCATAGGTTTTCCCCACTAGGATGTAGTGAGGAGGGTGAGCCTCCCAGGACACACATGGGACAGGATGTGGCTCTGGCCTCATCCATGATGCTTCTGGGTGGGGCACATTCTGCCCTGAGACAGAAAGGTCAGAGCAGAAAGACTGAGGGAGACACACCTTTGTGTGGGAGGGTCAAACGCCAATTCCCAGAAAGATGCAAAGAATTGACAAGTAACACTGCCCAGAGCAGCTAAGGCAGACAGCAAGTGCTTTAGAAAAAGGGGTGTGAACTTTTCAGGCACAGCTGGGGAGGGAGGGGCACATGGCAGAAGTAGCAGAAGTCCAGCATTAGAGGGGCATGTTAACTCAAGGAATGTTTATAAAACATACACACTCATAACTACCATCCAGAGTAAGATAAGACACGCGGACAGAACAGCCAAGAGACCCCTCTGTGCCGTCCTCTTCAAGAGCAACCGTTACTACTCCATGATGTGGTGTTTGAGGTGTACTTTCAAGACTGTAAAATTTCTTTCAAATGTCTTAAAACATCTTTTCTGAGCCCAAATATTCATAGGCGTTCCCCTGGAAAGTGACATTTCTCCTAGAAATCACAGAGCGTGGTGTAGTGAAGCACCTTATGTTTGACCTTTTTTTCTTTCCTTAACTGGAATTCAAAGGTTAATCATCCACACATGACAGTACATCCCATAATCATAGCTACCTGGAAGGCAGATGTGGGAGAACCACTTATATCCAGAAGTTCAAGACCAGCCTTGGCAAAATACTAAGACCCACAGCTTTGAAAGGAAACTTTACTCAGACACTTCAGTTTCATATAATACACACACACACACACACACACACACACACACACACACACGATTTCTTAAATGAATGAAGATACATGTCAAAGTTTATATTTGAACTATATCACAACTCTCGTAAAGTATAAATTGTGCCTGACCAAAACAAAAATCCCAACATTCTATAAAGTTTTATGAAACATGAGACAGAACGTTGCATTTAAATGTCTTGATAATTTAGAACTCCATTGTCATGAGACACAATTGCTCCTGGCAGCAACAAGCTATTCCTGAAAGTGTGATGGGCACCAGAGACACTGCATTTGGGGTTTGTTTTCTTCCTGGCAAACCTGGCCATAGGGTGAAGAACTGCCCTTGTCTCGACCGCTGACAATGGGCACACTCTCCTAACTGGACAAGCAGGATATAAGCAAAAGAGACTGGTGAACTTTGCCAAGGCAGGGCAGGCCAGTCTTTCTAATTTTCCTGCTTCTGATAATGTTTGTCAGAGTTGGTTGTCCTGACGGTACTGTGAGACCTTGAGCAACTGTCCAGGCAGCCAGCTGCCTCTGTCATTTCTTACACATTTGGGAAGTTCCCGCTTACTCAGGGAATATTATTTTCCTTCTCAGGTATTTGATGGGGTTAAAGACTAGATAGTCTCCACTACTGTTCTCTCATATCTTAGCTAAGACATTTTAGGTACAAGACTTAGACTCCTCGGGATAGGACAACTGTTGGAATAATCTCTTTTATTTGCCAATTACCAATAGCCTGGACATTTAGTGTGTGTTTCTTGCTTACTGACGTTCTTATTGGTTGTAATTCTAATTTTGTGTATGTTTTTACCTTTTCTTTCTCCTGGACAATACTTAATATTTGTTGTTATTGTACATAGTTTTGTATTAGGTTTAGAACCTCTTGTTTAGACAAAAAGGAGAATTGCTCTGGGAACTCATTCAGTCAATAGTCTTTGAGGTACATACCCCTTTGGGGTGGAGTCTCAGGTACTATGGATGGACTGGAAGTAAGTGCTGGCCCTCTCTTGGGTAGTGGTCCAAGGGCTGAGAGCAGCATCCTGTGCCTCCAAGGACAGAAGACTGCGGTGGCCTTTTACCTTCATTGTGTAAGTGTTCCCCAAATAAATATTTGATATTCTTTTATCTGGGCATTTGGGAACTCCTTCGCTTCACTGACAGAAACACACACAAAAAATGAATACATTTTAAAAACATAGGTGTCTGTAATCTAATCAAAATGGCCCTTTCACAAGACTGGTGTAATCTAATCAAAATGGCCCTTTCACAAATGAAGACTGGTGTCAGGCACGGTTTACTCTACAGCCATATGGGAGCGATCATGACTTAAGAATACAGATTTGGGTCTCCCCAAGTGCCATGCTCTGATGAATTTTTATAGTAAGAGGACAGGGAAGACAATAAATCAAGACACTTCTTAAATATATCAGTGGGCACATCAGGTAGGCAGGTCATAGCAAGATGGACAGAACTTCACAATGGGTCTTAGATCCTGACAACACTCTTAGCCCTCTCACTGATGAAGGAGTAGAGTGTGGTTAAGCTAATACATTCCAGAACGTTTTTATCTGTTAGTCACAAGATGTTAAGCCTGAGAGAGGGAGGCAAGGAATAGCTACTTCGTGGTTTCAAGACAGCCTGAGATAAATTATACTTAGGTTTGGGCTTGCAACACTGCAGCCTTTCGGCATCACTAGCATTCTAATCAATCAGCCTCTGCAGACACAGCTCCTCTCCAGGAATTCTGATTCACAGTTCCCCATCGGCCAACCATCAGATTTTGTACAGGCTGGGCATATATATATTTACTATATATAATGTACCACATAGCTCATTTCCAGGATGTGATAGAGATGAGGATGAACAGAGACCAAAACAGCAGTCTTTAGGGAGTGGAGTAGCTGGTAAAGAAACTCCTGGACCACATCAAGAGTATCAGCAAAACAGCAGTCTTTAGGGAGTGGAGTAGCTGGTAAAGAAACTCCTGGACCACATCAAGAGTATCAGCCATCATTATATTCACACTGGACAAAACACAAAAGGCAAAATACAAAGATGAAAGCACCCAAAGGTAAGCAAAAAGCAGGAGAATTCTGGAAGTGAGGTACAATCACAGGGGCACTGAAGGGGTCGCCATGATGCTCCCCGCATTCACACAGCAGCTGGAACACTGATGGGAAAACCAATCTTGAGTGTGTGACACCTGCAACCCCTGCACTTGGGAGTTGGAGTGAAGGAAAGAAAAATCCGGTTTCAAAAATGGGGAGAAGAGCAGGGGACATGGCTAAGTAGTTAAGAGCACTGGCTGCTCTTATAGAGGACCTGGGTTCAGCTTTCAGCAATCAGATGGCAGATCACAACCATCTGTAGCCAGTTCCAAGGATCCAATGCCCTCTTCTGGCCTCTGTGAGCACCAGGTATACAAAGGTTTGCAGCTTGCCGCCTGAGTTTCTGGCCCTCTCCTCATCTCGCAGGCAGAGATCCACAGTTCTTCCTTTCATGTGGACAACAACAGTAACACTAATAACGCTCATCTCGGCTATCAGCAGGGCCCAAGCCAGACTCCGGAAGCTGTGACTGTCCACACCTCGTCTAGAAGGCAGATGTGGCTGACTGTTGAGGGCTAGGGCACAGTGCAGGGTATGTCTCCAGCTTTGTGCTTCCTAGAGATCTTTAGAAACATGATGAGGAGCAGCTCTAAGTGGGTAGACAGAGGCACTGAGCATCCTGGTACACAGTTTTGAGAGCCGCAACACCAAGCAGCACAACGGTGAGACAGCTGTGACCCCATTTCATACTCAAACAGAAGGCCTCTGGTCACTATGCTCTTCCCCACATCAAGCACCAGGGGCAAGTCACAGGCTCACACTTTCCGCTTTGCTCCACAAGGTCGTTTTGCTTCCAAGGCCTTGTAGTATTCTCCAGGGTTTTATGCCTTACATTATTTTCAGTTTCCAGCAATGAGCTGGAAGCAGTGTCTGTCTCAAGAGAGCTCAACAAGCTTGTGCTATGCAGATGACTATCTGTGATGATCTGCACTGCACCACAGGGATAGTCAAACCCAGAGTGCTTCTTTCACATGAGTGAAACCAAGTCTACAGGGCTCCCCAGCCTGATGACCAGGGCCACAGAGCACTTACCAACTGTCTGACAGGGAAATGCTCTGCTGGGCAGGAGCATAAAAGATCAGCAGCACACTGTAACTTGCTGGGCTAAGTTACCAGGGAAGAGGTACAGCACTGCGTGCACGTGAGCCACAGACAGCCATGTTCTAGATAGTCTGCTTGCCCCTGCAATCTCGGCTACCTGGTGAGCCAATGCCAGGGAAATCACTGGAACCCAGGAGTTTGAACCCAGTCTGAGCAAAACAGCCAGATCACATCTCAAGCTTTAAAAAGGGTCAGGAGAAGCAAGGTATAAAGCATTCACTCACTGATAGGCATTTACTGAGCACCCACTGTATACCTCATGGCATCCTAAATCCTTAAATACTATAGCTAACATAGCATGCAGGTCAGTATATTTGCATATACAGGCAGGCAAAATACCCATATACACAAAATTGAATAAATATTTAAAAATAGGGGTGATGAAGGGAGGGAGGAGATGAATTAAACAGTTTTAGTAACTGAAAAGTCCAAAGTCTGGGACTTTGGTCATTTGGGTATGCTTGAATGTGCCCCTCGGCAGGCCACATGCTGGAAGTTTTGTATGAAGTAGGGCGGTGTCAGGAGGCAGGGCCTATCGCAAGGACATCAGTTCACAGGGATATGCCCTCAAAAAGACATTAATGAAGTTCTAATGAGAACCCAGCAGGACCTGAAAGAGAAAACTTTTATGAGAGTAAGCCTGGTTGGTCCCTTTAAATCTCTCTGGCTCTCTGTCTTAACATGTGATCTCTTCCACACTGGCTCCTGCTATGGTGATGTCACCTCCATATGCCCTCACTAGAGCTTTAGGTGATAAAGTCACGCTATTTTAGATTTGTAGCCTCCAGCACTATGAGCTAGACAAACTTCTACTCTTTAGAAAAACATTCAGCCTCAAACATTCTCTCACAATTACCCAAAACAGGCTAACAGCTAAATAGAGCAAGTGAAAATGAGAGAAGAAAACCAAAATGTTGAGATCCACAAAGAGAAAGACTCGCATCCTATGGATAAATTTTGCCGAAATCTCTAGATGACCCGAAACCTTGCATGTGTGGAAGCAGCTCCCTACACCCGGCAAAGAGTAAAAACTGAAACGAGTTGTGAGCGGCTGCACAGCCAGCTGTTCACAAGCTGAGGCCACCTTCCCAATGAAGGAAAAAACCAGTGTTCTTCAAGAAATCTGAAAAGAACCCACATCTGTGCTGTTCATTTCACAAACCAAAAATTCAAAATCTGTCACAGAAGTGCAAAGTCAAAACAAAACCACTCTCAAGAAAAACACATGCAGAGAACCACCCAGAAGCTCCAGAGGTTGGACCAAGGGGCTTTCAGCTCCTGTCTGCCACTGTGGCCACTCAGGGGTGTGGAGGAAAAGGTTCTGCATGTGAGCATGCACACCAGGAATCGTGGCAGAGAAACAGCTATGTTAAAAGGACCAGATGGAAGTTCCAAACTGGATGACAAGTGTCTGAAACTAAAACCTCATACGATGGCTCAGCAGCAGCACGAAGATGACAGAGAGAAGACACAGGGAATTTTACAAGGTGAGAAGCACCCAATCTTCAGGGCAGAGAGAGTGATCTAAGGTGTATGCACACACACACACACACACACACACACACACACACACACACACACACGTATACACACACATATATGTACTTAACAATAATTAAAAGGGAGCAAAGGGGAGGTGATTGTGAGGGTTTTGAGGGAGCAAAGGGAGGGAGAAGTGATCTAATTATAATCTTTACAAAATTATTAAAACAAAACAAAACAGCCCTAGGGTTGGAGAGATGGTTCAGCAGTTAGGAGCACTGGCTGCCCTTCCAGAGGACTCAGGTTCAATTCCCGGCTCCCACATGGCAGCTCACAACTGTAACTCCAGTGCTGGGGATATGGTGCCCTCTTCTGGCTTCCACGGGCACTGCATGCATTTAGTTCACAGCACATTCAGGCAAAACACCCACACACATTAAAAAAAAATTAATCTAAAAAAAGAAAAAGGAAAGACTAAGGAGTTAATTTCAAAAGCCCAAAACACCAGATGAGAATGTAATAGAGCCTTTTCCCTAAATGACCATTCTGAGTAGTTTGTTTCATTTTGTTTTAGTCAAGTGACCTTAAAGGTTGAGGGAGAAAAATAAACTGGGGCTTGGGAGATTTTCTGAACACTTGCCTCTGAGCGTGCAGGTCCTGGAACTTCCCCTCAGGACATGGCTGAAACTTGGTGGAACATTTGCTAAATAACCTTTGATAAACAAAACTAACATTTCTTAAGCATTGATGTATTAAGTCTTATGAGGGAGGTTCCATGACTGTTCCCAACTGACAGGTAAAGAAACCGAGATATAGACATGCAATTTGTCCAAGGCTGTTGCAGAACAAACCCTCAGTTGACTTAAAGGCTGTTAGCAGGCTGGGGAGATGCTTCAGTGGGTAAGAGCCTTAGTTCTGCAAACACAGGGACCTGAATTCAGGTGCCCAGCACCCACACAAAAGCTAGGTAAGGCCCGAAATCACAGACGGGGTTCTGGGGTTCACTGCCAGCCAGTCTAGCTAGGAATAAACCAATAAACCACCAGTGAGCTCCAGATTCCACGAGAAACCCCGTTCCCAGGGGATAAAATGACAGATAGAGCCAGACACCAACGTCCTCCTCTGGCCTCTGCACTGACACACGCACATGAACCACTGACCCCCCCCACACACACACAGAGCTTTCCCACTGGCTTTGCTGTAGATGATGCCTCTGACTGTACAATGAAAAGTTGCATTTTACTATCTTGTTGAAGAAGTCCCCTGTCCTCCACAGGAAGCTGCTTGTCTTTATCTCCCCTGTCCTTCAGGGAGAAGTAGCCTTCAGTTATCTTATCCTGATGGAGAAAATGGTGCCTTTTGTAACTTCATTGGAACCAACCCAGAGAAAAGGAGACAAAAAATGTGAGTTCTAGAACTTTTAATCAGAAACTTTTCTTTAGGTTCACAGAGCCCAGAATCCCTGTGACTTAGAGCAGCCTTGCATGGTGTCAGAAAAGCAGGCCTCCCTAAGTCTCTAAGCACCCTGTGCCAGCCTACATTCCTAGCTCCCTCTGTAGGCCTCGCACCCAGAACATCCCAGAAAGGTGGCCTTTGTTGGCCACAGGCTCCATGATAGCGGTCCTAGCTGGGGTTGCTATTGCTGTGATGAAATCACGGCCAAAAGCAAGTTGGGGAGGGAAGCATTTATTTGGCTTACACTTCCACACTGAAGGAAGTCGGGGCAGAATCTCAAATAGGGAAGCAACCTGGAGCCAGGAGCTGATGCACAAGCCGTGGAAGGGTGCTGCTTATGGCTTGTTCAGCTGCTTTCTTATAGAACCCAGGACCACCAGCTCAGGAATGGCACCATTCATAATGGGCTGGGCCCTCCCCCATCAATCACTAATTAAGAAAATGGCGTATAGTCAGATCTTTTAGAGGCATTTTCAGATAACTCTAGCTTATGTTAAGTTGACATAAAACTAGACAGCATACTAACTTTCCAAATAAATCTTTTTCCTTCACCAAACAACTGGCCCCTCCAATGATTGAAATTTTCCAGTGGCAACAATACAGGTCTTGGCTACGAGGTCATAGAGCTAATTAAATGAATACTAACTCCAGTTACAAAACCAATGTTTTAAAAATATAGTTCCTCATTCCTACCAACAGTACACAAACACACCAATACTTTTTAGTACCTAAAGAAACGTTTCAGGGCTGGAGAGATGGCTTAGTGGTTAAGAGCACTAGGCACTCTTCCAGAGGACCCAGAGTCTATTCCCAGCATCCATATGGTGACTTACAACCATCTGTAACTCAAGTTCCAGAGGATTCAGTGCCATTGTTTGGTCTCCACAGCACCAAGCCCAAGCCTGGTGCACAGGCATGCATGCAGGCAAAACACTCATGCACATGAAATAAAGCATTGCAAATCAAAAATGTTTCTACAAAGCACAGGAATTTCATATCCAAAATATATTGGAACACTATCTTTTTCATTTCCCTACCAAACAGAAAGTCTTAATATCATGCAAGACTCTGTATGAGTATTAACTATAGGGAAAGAACATTAAAGTCAACAGTCCCCCAAATTAAGAAGGAAAAGTTTCAACAAAGCACTTCACACCCTAACCCCAGTAAGATACTTTCTCTTCACCAGAACCTGGGTGTAATTTTTTCATGTTAGCTATAAAGGAAATAAGAGAATAAAACAGTATAGCCTATAAAATCTAATCAGAAAACCCCAAAATGTTCACATACATATGCTCGTCTCATAATTACTCTCTTTCCTATCTGGAATTCCAATCATTCAATGCAGAGCTTGAGGCACAATACACACTGTTGACTGTTTGGTTTGGTTTAATCTCTGCACATAAACAGTCCAGAGAATCTGGAGAGAATCACTATTTTGGATTTCTACTTCTAAAGAATGGGCCTGCTGTGAAAGTCAACACCAATAACTGAAGACTCCAAAGGGATTCAGCATTGTCCCAAACTAGTCATCCTAAATGCAGGTAAGTCACCGTTCAAGAAACCAGGCAATGAGGAGACCACTAGATTTCTCTACTGTAGCTATTTAAAAGACATGCCAAACAAAATAACCTAACAAGTTATAATCTTGGGCTGATGCAAAGTTTCCCCTTAGTCAAGCAGGAATCCAGAACCACTAAAAATTAGACTAGGGCTGGAAACATTTCAGTGCTACACAGAAAGCCTCAATTCTAAAGAGACTACATAAGTTTGTAGCACTACAGTGACAGGAGGCCCAGGAGGAGACAGCAGAGCTCCTGAGGGACACTGTGAATACTGCACAAAGTGCCTGTTCCTTGAGGCCAAGAGTAAATCACCCAGTGAAAATAAATTTGCCCAGTGAAAAAAATTCACCCAGTGAAAAGAAATTCACCCAGTGAAAAAAATTCACTTGTAACCAATACAGAAAAGGAACTTGAAGGGAATGCTGAGGGCCAGGAAGCAGACCAGCTCTGGCTCATACCTGGTCCAGAGAGCAGCTCACACAGCTACTGGCCTAATGTGCATTGTCATTCTATGACTCTTTTTAAAAGCACTCCTGTGAGTCCTAGAAGTTCGGAGCTTTAGAACATCTTAGCCTATCTCATCTATTATCTTGGAAAGTATCTTCTCTTGACAAATAGGACAGGTGAGGCACAGGCAGGTGGATTCTAGCTTTGCCAAGAAATGAGCTGAACCAACCCGGCACAGGAGGCTGAGGTAGAAGATCTAAGAAAAACTACATATTCAACATGGATCCCAGTGGTGCCACAGCGGGTTTAGTTTGTATACCTACATTGTGATGTTTGCACAATTATGAAGTCACATGCTAAAGCATTTCTTTGAACACGATACCATCCTTCATCAAATCTATACAGGGGCATGTCTGGTTGAAGACCGCATACCTCTCCCACAAGCACTTGAAGGGCAGTCTCCTCTCTCTGGGCCTGTGCCCTTGAAGTTTCTGAAGTCAGCTTTGACTGAAAACCAGCTTCCTGCTCTCCGTGGCAGTCAACAAAGGAAGATGGGACTAGAGTGTGAAGGTGAAGACAGAAACCCAGTGTGCCGTGTCTGTGTGTGTACAAAGTGAAGGTGAAGGCAGAAACCCAGTCTGACGTGTCTGTGTGTGTACAAAGTGAAGGCTGGAAACAGTCAAAGCAGGAGACCAGACTGGGGCACAGACATTGGTATGAGACAGAAAATGTTTACATCCCATGCTCCTCAGGACTGTCATCCTCCCCTCCTCTTTAGACTGTAGGACCAGAGAAGGATACTACCCTTCACAAAAACCTAAGAGGCCATTGATTCTAAAGTAAATGACAAAGAAAAACTGTGTCAAAATCCGATGGATGCAAAGGTAACATCAATTTTAAGGTGCATCCCAATTCAGAAACGTTACCATAAAGAAGGTATGTCTTAGAATAAGGAAGTATACAGGAGCTTTTCTGAGTCATAGACTGAATCACTGTGAATAAGAGGGCAGATGTTTTTCAAAATTTTAATCATGTTTCCTTATCTTGAGGATTTTGTACATGTATACAATGAAACATGCCCAGAGCTACCTTCTACTTCTCCCTTCCAACTTCCCCAAATCCTCCCTAACTTGGTCCCTTCCCACTTCATGTCTTTTTGTTTGTTTGTTAACCTACTAAGTCCAATTATTGCCACATTCATGCACAGCTCCAGGGACATGACTGGGGCAGCAAGGGAATGAGATCAAAACAAATACACACAGACACAGACAGAAAGCCGTGATCGAGGGATCTGGGCTCTCTGCTGGAGAAACCTCAGCATCCCAGAAGTTTGGCATGTTTATTATATGGAGATGAGCAGAGAGATGGGGCTAAAGCATACAGCTGCACGGGAGCTGGAGTTATTACACACAGATAAACGAAGCAGAATTTAGGGTACACAGCTGGACCAAGGAGACAAGTTTAACTAACCTTGGTAGGAGGGGCAGTCTCTGTAGTGCAGTCTTCAGATGCAAACATGGGTGGGAGGAGAAAACTAGAGTGGGTATTTGCTACACACACAGTCAACACTCAGCACCCCAAGGAAGGCTTTGCCATCCCTCTGAGCCTGAGAGGTCTCTATGTCCTAGATATAGCCATGCCTACATCAACAACACACATAAGTTCAGGACTTCAGGCAGGGCTTTCTGTGCTCCCTATAAGCAAGCGCTGCCCACTTATGTATGTGGGTGGAGTCACCCACCGAGTCATGAGAAATCCACCAGTGGCCACACGATCAAAATAGAATAATTGCCCCTCCTCTAATAGCCATAGGCTTTCAATAAGTCCTCAGTAAGCGATAGGACCTGGTGAGCGCTCCCCATCTCTGCCAGAACCAGGGCTGGATTATCTTATGCAGCTGAGCACCTGCTGTCAAGTCCAGCAGACAGCATTTCTCAGCACTCCTCCCCATTATCCAGTTCTTACACTTTCTGCCTCCTCCTGGGAAACATGAATGCTCTGTGGGAGAGAGGGGGCGCCACAGATGTCCCATCTATGGTCAAGCACTCTCAGCACTCTGAACTGTAAGAGCCTCTGCCTTAACCCCTACTCACTGTAACAAGAAGCTTCTCTTAAAATCTTAACATGTATTTTCTGTGTGCCTGTGATCACATGTCAGTACAGGAGCACACATAGGTGCGTGTTTGCATTAGGTATGCATGTGGGGTCTCCCTTCCTTCCACGTGTCTGGTCAAGTCTCTGTTTGCACTATGCACACCACACTGTTGTCCTGTGACTCTGGAAGTCTTTCTCGTCTCTGCCTCTCTTGCCCCGAGTGCTGGGATTACAGCCTTACTCTATACCACGTCTGGCTCTTATGTGGAATTGGGAGATCTAAACCCAGGTCCTCCTGCTTGAGCATCAAGTACTTTTCCACTGAGCCGTCTCCTGACATTTCAAAATCTGCTATCAGACATTTCATCAACATCATTTCCTTTTTCATCTGCTGCTAGAGAACTGTATATTTGGGAGGTCTCAAACCACATTGCTTCCCTCATTTTCCTGTGCTCCTGTGTTGAGATTTGCTCATCTGATGGATCAGTTATCTAAGGCACAGTGCTGAAGGGTTTTCATGGCAAATGCCTTTCTCATGAAGATGTGTCTTGGAGTGTCTGGCTTGTATGCAATTTTGATTCGAGATCTGGCCAAGGAATATGATGTAGTCTCCCTGCAGTAGGTTTTAGGAGTTGTGGACAGAAGAGAAAGGAATGACTTAGGACTGATGCACATAGCAAAAGGTATGGGATGCCCACGTGTGAACATGTCAACAGGAGGATCCCTGAGGCTGGCTGCCAACCAGTCTAGCTGAACTGATGTGTTCCAGGTTCAATGAGAGGCCCTGTCTCAAAACAGTAAGGTGAAGAATGATTGAGAAAGGCACCTGACATGAACCTCCAGCCTTCATGTGCATATGCACGCACACAGACAGACAGACAGGCAGACACACACACACACACACACACACACACAATTTAGCCCCAAATTCCTAGTAACCTGGGCTCTATTTCCGAAGGATCACAATCAGGACACACACAGGGCCTGATACAGCTAAACAACTACCCCTGGAATGAGGCCTATACAAGTCAACCAAGAGCCAGGAATCCAAAGCCTATTTCTCCCATGCTTCCACAGGATCCTGCCTCCAAGCATAGGACCTACCTTATATCCAAGGGTTCTCATGTAACAGAAAACACCTGAGATACAAGGGAAAAGGATCCCCCTTTCTCTTCTGGTTTTAATTTTTATCTCTTGATGGGCGACACAAAGAATTTTAACAAAACTCAGCCACCTGCAAAGAACCGTGCTCCACTTTATCAGAAACAGCACAAACAACACTGGTGAAATAGTATGTGCCATGCCTGAAATCCACATTCCTCAGAACTTAGGTAAGCCTCCCTTTGACCCATGTTTCATCTCTACTAGCTCTCCCTTCTCTGGGCACAAGTCAGCATGATCTACCTAGAAAAGTCTTCCCTTCAAAGGCAGATTCCTGTGGAACAAGAAGGACTACACCAGCACCTCTCTCTAATATCTAAATGTAGTTGCAGAATAAGTAGCTTCAAGTCCCTCAATCACATATACAGCTGCTACTGGGGCACTTTAGTGTGTTTCCACACTTGACTCTTCAAACGTGTTTTGTCTTTCTGCTTCATCAACATTAACTGCTCTACTCTGACCATCCTGAAATTTCTTTTTGTACACACACACACACACACACACACACACACACACACACACACGTAGATGAAGTCCTGGGTGAATGTGTAGTATTGACATGTCGAAGACCCCATGACTCAGAAACATGAAAATGGCTAAGTTTTACCCAGGTGACACTCAGAGGAATAACAAAGGAATAGCAAAGCCTTTCTCTAGTCCAAGGGTTTTGGAAAGACTGGCAAAAACTAGCAACCGCAGCTTCCTCCCATTCCTCCAGGATGACTACTCCGCTACAGCGACCTCCTACTGAGACTGGATAATCCCTTCTCCTTGTTCTGATTGTAGTAGGTGCTTCCATCAGAGTGAGCACATCCTACCCGATGCCAGTTTTTCTATATGTCTATTTGTGGTTTCTTCATTCCTATCACATGCCCGTCCGGTTTCCAAGGTCAAGGCATGCAGGACTCAGCACATATACACAGGCTCTGATGGCCCTTGGGCTGTACTGACACAACACTGAGTTATATCTCCTGCTGTTGTTGACAGTTCTGATGGACCAGAGCCCACTCCTTGCTCTTCATTTCAAGATTATTTTATTATTCGTGCGTTATGTGTGCATGCGCACATGTGCAGCTGACCTGCAGAAAGTATCAGATCCCCTAGAGCTGGAGTATCAGGTGGTTGTGAATCACCTGACCTGGGTACTAGAAACTAGCTCTGGTCCTCTGCAAGAGCAGAAAGTACCCAATGAGCCATCTTTTCAATCGAACTCCTTGTTCTTTGTTTGTTTTTTTGGTTTTTTGAGACAGGGTTTCTCTGTGTAGCAGTCCTGAATGTCCTGGAACTCGATTTGTAGACCAGGCTGGCCTCAAACTCAGAGATCCATCTGCATCTGCCTCCCAAGTCCTGGGATCAGAGGCGTGCACCACCACGTGGCTAAACTCCTTATTCTTAACGAGAGTCCCAGAAGCCAACTTTCTCTTTGCAGAAGTGATGCGCCTTTACAACCTGCCCTGCATAATGCTATGCACAGAGGAACAAGTAAATGACTAAAGTAACCTCAGCCACAGCTGATGCCTTGAAGCCTCGTCACCTCCCTATTTGTTTACACTGTACTAAATTAGGTTTCCCATCACTTGCAGCTAAAGCATCTTAAACTCTTAGAGACTTTGAAACCCAGAGCTTTTGATTCCCCTAAAAGGTGGTAACCCCTTCAGTGAAACTCCAATACATCAAAACCATTGCTTATTACATGAAGTGGATCCCCAGATACGGTAACTGGGAAATTAGATGTGTGGCACATCACACAGAAAAGAAAAACAGACTTTTCTCTAATGAGATAAAACAATGCACAAAAATATTGCGCTACACACCAGCACTCCTTTCAAACTCGAGCAATCAAAATTAATGTATAGGGCAAACATGGCTTAATGCCAGGGAGACCACACCCCAACCCTTGGGAAACAAGAAGCTTCAGAGGCTCTCCATCACTTAAGTATGAGCAGGTGAGTCCATACCACAGTCAAAGGGAAGTGTGGTTCTAGATACATGTCCCACACATGAGATAAACTCCACATGCTTCATTGGCTCTTTTAAGACTTCTGTTGGTTCAAACAGACTATCAGAATGTTGTAGACTCAAGGTCACCCAGGAGGATGGTGGGGGAAGCTAAGCCAACAACTGTGGTCACCCTCCAACAGCTCCAGGTAGAGTCTGACCCAAAGTTTTGGCCTCCTGCTGTGAATAACCAAATTTCTGGCACTGAGCCTGAATTTCTAATTCATATTTGAAGCCAAGGACTTAGTTAAACCCAAACCTAGAGCCACTGCCACTCAAACACCGATGAGCAGATACTAGCAAAACACACAAAAAGAAAACTCTTCCAGGCCAGGAAACTTTGAGCTCAGGTGTGAGACCAGGACACTGCCCCAGATTTTATATCCTGCTTCTAGATCTTTCTTGAGCCAGGAAAAGGAGCGCTACCTAACAGCTGCCCACGGCATTACTCAAAGGCAGGTATCTACACTAGGAAGAAGGCACTCAGACAGGATCCTCAAGTGTTTCAAGTCTCAAATGTCCCATGTATTATCTTGAAAATTTAGAGAGAACCACCCACCAAATAACATCCAAACCAATACTTTACAGTTAGAATCCTGGTGAACATTCCTAAAGATGGAAATTTTAAGGGATTTATATCTGGCTGTCAGCAAATGACTCCAGCCTACCCATATCCTAGCACGGACATAACATCTCTTCAAATTGTAACGTAAAATGAGTTAGAATAAGCCCATTCTCTATTAGCTTGTACAGACTTTAAAAAGTTAAATCCTAGCTTTTCCTTTATAAAGTGTTCTTTTTCCAGGTCAGCAATGTTACATCTTATCTAAAATTCAAGTTTCTGGAGAAGGCTATTTTCCCATTCTGAAAAATAAAAAGCAGTATCCTCTTCCAATTTTCACTGAACCTCCATTTTGTGTTACAGAGAGATCCTACTTTTCTCCTCCATAGGAACTGGTGTTGCTAACGATGGGGACACACACTGAGAAGCAAGCCACTTAGCACTTTCATTACTGTGCTAATATCACCATGTGCACACACACTCACTTAGGTATCGGAGGCTAATCACCTGAGTAGCCTCTCAACACACTCAACAAGCTGCTTGAGGCTGCTGCTAGCACAGCAGAGCATTCTGTCTTACAGGAAGCTTTCTAAATAGTAAAACATAAGCAAGAGCTGCTTATCCGTGCTATTGCTACTGGACTGGGGATGGAGTTCAGTAGTAGAGCTTGGCATACCTGAGGCCATGGGCTCCACCCCCAGCACCCCAAAAGTAAACATTATGCTCTACACCTAACTGCATGCAATAATGCTTATAAAGCTAGCAGATCAGAACGTTGACATCAGCAATTCCTTGAAGTAGGATGTAGCAGTCATTCCAAGGATACAGGGATGGCAACCCTAAAAGGATGTTTTCGGTTCACACATGTGGTTTGTCCTCCATCAGAGCATGAGTGTCTGGCAAATGACTACAAACTAGCCTGATGTGTAGTAGTTTAAGCCGCTAACAATGATGTAAAATGAACAGAGCAGGCAAACCGGCTGCTGCCCTAACTGCCTCCACCGCCATGTTCCTTCTCATACACACCTGTTCTTGAACACAGTTCATAAACTGCCTGTATAGTGTTCTGTTGAACAGACCCATCTCCTTTCTTTCTTTTTCTTTTCTTTTTTTCTCTCTTTTTTTCTTTTGTGCTTTAAAAGTAGTGTAACTCCACCTGGCAATCTCAGTCAAAGGCTCTAAGAAGAAACACCATCTTCAGAGTTTCTCTGGGCTACCTGCATTGTGCATCAGTTGACCCGGACCTTCTCCCTGGTTCCAAAGCTTGGCTAAATCTTGTAGCAAAGACATCGCATGGCTCTTCACTTCCACCTACATACAAACAGCTACAGAGAGCGCCTGACAATGTGTGTGCGCCAGAAACCTTGAACTGGACTCCCACCGTGGGGTCTATGAACTTAAGACAACTAGACTGAACCAAAACACGGGATCACTGCCACTCTGCTGCTGATGGACCAGTCTTGGAAGGGCACAGCAAAGTAGCAGAACGGGTGCGCAGGCAGGGACGACCTTGACACAGATGCAACAGGCTTCTCCGCCCCAGAGAGGTGTCCCAGTTTTCAACAACTAAGTGCAAAGTGATAACACAAGCAGAGATCACAAGAACATCTTCACAAGGCACAAGAGAGACCCACGAGCAGTAACAACGCCAGCAGGTGCTCCCAATCAAGCACGGTCCCCGGTTTTTCCAGGGGGACCGGTGGGCGCAGACACAGGCCGGGCTCGCCTCCCGCTATGCTCCCCCTAGTCAAAGGAGGACGAAGGCGGGAAGCGCAGCGGGCTCATGCAACCCACGCTCCAAGTTCGTCAAAGTTAGGGGCGGCGGCTGCACCATACACTGAGTTCAGTACCGACCACCACTCCCGGTCCAGCCCCAGACAAGCAGGACTCCGGTGTGGCGTCCCAAGCGCGCGCCCGCATTCCAGCCATCCGCTCCGCTATGTACTGGCCTCAGCACAAGGATGCCGACCCCGGCTGCCTGGCTCGGCCCTCTTCGGCCCCGCTCGGCCCTACTCGGCATCCCTCGGCCCCGCTCGGCTCCCCACCCCTCAGCTCCTCTCCCACGCCCTACTCACCTGGGGAGTGGGAGGCTCCGCGCTCGGCTCTGAGTCCGCGTTGTGGGCGCCAGGAGCCTACTGCAAAGCGATCCGGGTAGGCTCCCCAGCCGTGCTCCTCTCGGCCGCTCTTTGTGTCTGGCGGCCCGCCTCGCTCCCCTGGGCTCCCAAAGGCCTCCGGGCGCCGCCCCCTCGCTCTCGCGGGGCCTCCCCAGGGAAGGGGAGGGGCGGTGTCGGGGGGCGGAGCCTGGAGGGGCGGGGCGAGGAAACAGGAGGAGTACTGGACCAGGGGCCTAGCTGCTCAGGAAGAAGAGGAGCCTAGGCTCTGGGAGGTAGGGTGTTATAAAAAACAAGTTACCCAAGTCTTTTCAAATGGAGAATTCACAGAGTGGAAGGCAGCCAGGGCCTGTAAAAAGCCCATACCATACCCTAACCAGCCATGCTTTGGCTGTTTCCTTTTTGATGTGTCATAACCTGTCCTAGCCAGTGATGGACATGACAGCTATGCACACACTGTGGCAGTGGTATAGCTGTGGGTCCTGATTCCCTCTAGATTGTCATATGAGGTTCCCAATTGTGCTGTGCCATAGTTGCTATTGTGAAGAATGTGTTTTATTGGAACTGGGAAGATGGTTCAGTGCATAAAGTCACTTGCCTTGCAAGTCTGATGACCTGAGTTCAATCCCAGAACCCATGTAAAGGTGTTAGGAGGTGCTGGAGAGATGACTCAGCAGTGAAGAACACTGGCTGCTCTTCCTGAGGACCCAAGTTCAATTCCCAGCACCCACATGGCAGCTCACAACCATCTGTAACTCCAGTTCCAAGAGATCCAGTGCCCTCTTCTGGGCTCATGAGTGACCAGGCATGCATGTTTCACATAGACATACGTCCAGGTAAAACACCCATACACATAAATTTAAAAAAAAAGAGGTAGTAGGAGAGAATCGACTCCACAGAGCTTTCTTCTGACCACACACACACACACACACACACACACACACACACACACACACACACACTGAGGTACATGCCCCTCTGTACATACACACATAGAAGCATAATGCACATACAAACACTCAATAATAAAGTTTTTAAAATACTTTAACAAACTATATGTTCTCTATCTCCTGACACTCTGTTTGGGTTTTTCCTGTACTGTTAGAGAATGAACTTGGTATTAGCGAGAATCACCATGTCATTTAATGAATGTTGACTTTATGCCATCCAGTTCTATTGCTTCTAGGATCTTCACTTTATCTGTGAAGTGGAGATGTGAAAAACACCCATTGCAAGGAGACGAACGAAATGATCCAGTCAAGTCAGCAACCAAAATTAGTCATCACAGCAGTGGCTCCTAGCCAGAGAGAAACAGAGAATGTTGCTTCATCTTCCCTAACTAGAGCAAATAGTTGAGATAAACTTATAAATAAAAAGAGAGTTGTTTGGGCTTTCAATTCAGAGGTTTCAGTGCATGATCATTTATCTTTGTTGCTGTGGCAAGTCACCACATCTAAGCTGGGATTCAGAGAGTGGGGGTGGGGGGCAAGTCACCACATCTAAGCTGGGATGCAAAGAGTGGGGGTGGGGGGCAAGTCACCACATCTAAGCTGGGATGCAGAGTGGGGGTGGGGAGCAAGTCACCACATCTAAGCTGGGATGCAGAGAGGGTTGTGTGGTTGTGTGGGGGGGGGTCCCTTGGGCACCTCCTCAATGACCAGAAGACTTGGTACTAGATTCCACCTCCTAAAGGGTCTATTGCTTCAACAGCATCATAGATTAGAAACTGAGTCAGTAATAGGTGGGAAACATACCGACTCCAAACTCTCGTGTGAGGGGAATAAAGCCCTCCACTTGACAATTTAAAATCTAAAGATGCCTGTGCCTGAACCTTCCCCTGGAGACGCTAAGATTTGCTCAGGAAAGAACCCGAGTCAGTCGTGCCTCTCTTATACTCTTTAGACCAATCTACACATCTCAACAGCAGCACATCCTAGGGGCTCTTTTTTTTTGCTTCTGTTTGATTTTTAAAGGTTATTTAATTAATTTAGTCATCTTGCATGGTAGGGCACATGAGCTTCATGGAGTGCACCACACATGTGTACCATGCGCTTTTACCAGCTAAACTGTCTCCCAGGGCCCAGAAGTATAGTATCTTTTAAAAAAGAATTACTTTCCATCTCTCTCTGTCTTTTTTTTTTTAACACAAATGGTAGAACACATGCCCCCAAGCCATCACTAAAGGAATAGTGTTTGGACCCTGTTCTGAGACTACCTTATTTTCCATATGAAGAAAATTTCTTTTCCAGATAGAGAGATACATTCCACTTTTGTCCAGCAAATCTTTTTGACAGGAAGATTACATTTACCTTCCCAACAAGAAAAGTTTAGCAGCCCACACTAGTACCTTTGTCCATTCTCAGCAGCTCAGCAAATGCTGAGCAACCTGGTAGTTGTCACCACCCCAGCCTGGCTGACACACATTCATTGTAAAATTATTGGTTGTCTGTGTAATGGTCACAGCTCTCCTTCCTTTTAATACTGTTGTTTTGGCAGTAATTACATAAACCCTTGAACTAATATTACTATTTTGTCTTTTTGTTTAGTTTTAATTAATTGATTTATTTACTTATTTACTTTGGTGCTGAGCATGAACATACAGACTTCAACTTGCTAAGCACGTGTTCCAACTGATCTGCATCTCCAGTCTTAACATTAATATTGTATTATCAAGATACGATAAAATCAGAAGCACTAACAGAATTTCTTTCTGGTTCTTGGACTATGTCTTCTTCTTTAATTGTTTGTATTGTGTCTTCTTGTTCCTGACTGAACCAGAAGAGGAAATGGTAGAATCACTGCAAAGTTCTCACGGTGTTCTTGAGCAATCTGCCCTTTTTACAAATCTCTTTTTTCATCACTTCATATGAGCAACGTGTGGTTTGGGTATCGGGATTGAATCCAGGGCCATGTAAATGTTAGGTATTATATGCCCTACCACTGAGCTTCACTCCCAGTCGATAATGACCTTGACTTCCCGCCTACATTTTTTCTCCTCCCTCCTCTGCCTTCTTTCTCCCTCCCTCCCTTTATCACTGAGCTACATCTGTTGGGGGAAGTCCTGTGCATTTGTCAATAAAGTACTGTTGAGCCTATAGGGAACCAAGATAGGAGGGACTAGGAGTCCAGGAGAACTCTGGGAAGGAGAAACACAGAGAGTTCGAGATGTAACGCCATGGGGTAGGATCCCGGAACTATTCTCCGGTAAGAGACATACTTAGATTAACAATTATGGGGTAATTACTTAAGTCAGAGCTAGCCAGTAAGAAACAAGCCGGTAGGATTTACTCCAGAGGCAGAGGCAGGCGGATTTCCAAAGACAAACCCTGTCTCAGAGAAAAATAAATAAAGTAATAATAGATAAATAAATAAGCCACGTAAAGATGGAAAATACACAGAGAGTCTGGATACTGTACGCTATTGTGTTTTTCAGTTTTTTCATTCCTCAGGAAGGAACAGCTACTAAAGTACACTTGATTATAAATGCTGCTAAATTAATTCAACTTATATCTTTTGAAAATGCCTTGACTTCAAAATTTAAGTATAAGGATATGTTACTTGAAAAAGGAGATTTTACTTATGTTTCCACAGAAAATTAAAAGCTGAGGATTCCTTCCAAGCTTCTGTGGTTTGACCAACCAAGACCCCCGGAAGCAGTGGACCAGGTGTTCCAACAACCGAATCAGCTAAGATAATGGAGCTTTACAGACCCTGAAAATAAGGACTTATACAGGTTTCTGAGTTTTGTCATGATCCCCATGGTATGAACAGCGCCCCCTTCCAGCACGAAGCAGTTTGGAATGAGTGATGTCCCAATTCCCATCTTGTTTATAAATCTTTGTTTTCATTTAAATGGGATTGTTTATAATTGGTTAATGATCACAACCAATCTCTTTTTAATGGTAAAAAGGGGAATTATGGTATGGGTATTGTTTTTCATTTATTGATACAAATTTAAGGTCAATTTTGTGATGTGTATATTTCTCCTCTTGATTAAGTATTGTGCTTATACTGATCTTTTAAAACATAATACATAATTAAATACAGACTATAGATAGTTACTTATAATTTATAGTTAGGTAAGTTAGGTTTTCTAGATATATAAAGATGTTTTGAGACAGATAGATAGTCTTCAAACCTTTCAAAGACCTTCAGAAAATGGCATTTAAAATGGTTTAGGGTTTTTCTTGACAATGAGAAATGTCTGCTCCTGGTAGCACCAATTACGTATGAGAGGAAGATGGGCATGGAAGAAACTCGTTATGGAGTTTGCTTTCAACATGGCAAGATTAGCCATTTGGGCAAGAAACTGCTCTTGCCTAGACTGACTGTTGCTGTATAAACTGGACATGCAGGACCCACAGAAAAATGACTACTAAACTCAGTCTTACAGGGTTCCTGCTTCATGGAGGATTCTACCAGACTTTCTGCAGGACACAGAAAAATGACTGACAGACTGCCAATGCAGATGGACAGTTTGAAATTTCCTGCTTTGCTGAGAAATCTTCTGGACACATTGTGGCCTACGGGCTGAAGATGGATGCCCCAACGTTACAGAGGAACTTCGGGTGACTGTCCAGGCAGTAAGATGTCTCTGTCAATCCTAGTGTTTATATATTATCCTTCTGTGGTCTTTGATGGAGTTGAAGACAGATAGCTATAATTATAGTTTTCCTTAGTTATGATAAGAGATAAGCTACATATAGAACTTTGGACTCACAGGAATGAGATAGATGATATTTTCTTTAAATCTTGCTAAAATATTGTAACTATGTTCTTATTTGATAACTGTTCTGTTACACACAATTTGACTGTGTTAAAGTTAAGACCTTTCTTTTTGTTTAAACAGAAAAGAGGAGATGTTGGGGGAAGTCCTGTGCATTTGTCAATAAAGTACTGTTGAGCCTATAGGGAACCAAGATAGGAGGGACTAGGAGTCCAGGAGAACTCTGGGAAGGAGAAACACAGAGAGTTCGAGATGTAACGCCATGGGGTAGGATCCCGGAACTATTCTCCGGTAAGAGACATACTTAGATTAACAATTATGGGGTAATTACTTAAGTCAGACCTAGCCAGTAAGAAACAAGCAAGGCCAACAGCTTCATAATTCATATAGCCTCCTGTGTGTTTATTTGGGACTGATACGGCTCTAGAACCAGGCTGGCGGGAAAGCGGCTCTGGAACCAGGCTGGCGGAACGGCTCCTTCTCAAGGAAAAAGCTTCTCTTAACATACATCCGCTCCCAGCCTCCTTCTTGTCCAGTATTTCTGATATCAGGTGGCTTGTACTGTGTGATTTCTTTCTCCTCCTCCTCCTCCTCCTCCTCCTCCTCCTCCTCCTCCTCCTCCTCCTCCTCCTCCTCCTCCTGCTCCTCCTCCTGCTCCTCCTCCTGCTCCTTTTGTGACACATTGTCTTTCTGTGTGGACCAGGCTAGCCTGGAACTTGACAATCCTCCTGTCTCAACCTTCCAAATATCAGGATTATAAGTACATGCCACCACACTCTCCTTCCTTCCTTCCTTCTTTCCTTCTTCCTTCCTTCCTTCCTTTTCCTTTTTGATAGTCTAGTAGCTGGAGGAAATGGCATGGATGGAGATGAAATGGAGTAACAGATCAGCTAAGATCCTGCCTTGGTCCAGTTTTTGTTAGTATAAAAATACTTTCAGTTGGGCAATTATAAAGAGCAGAGTTTAACTGAGCTCACAATTTTGAAGGCTGAGGATCTATGATTAGGTGGCCCCGACTAGGGTTGACCATGCTTTAACACATACTTGGTGTCAAACTACTCTTTTACTCTTTTTATGGTGAAAAACCTGTACAGTTAAAATTAGCCAGATGGACTCATTGTAGACTATCCCAATTTTGTTGGCAACTTCCAAAGCAGCATAATCAGAAGCTAGCAGAGCATGTTTTCTTCTCTTCATCAGGTCCTTTCAGGGTATCGACTTTGGCAGCATCAACGTCGTAGAGTTTCTTCACCGCCTGTTTGATAGGAGCTTGTTGCCTTCTCATCCACAGTTAACACAAATGTGTTGTCATCTCTCTTTTTCATGGCTCCTTGCTCAGTGGGTCTTGAGCCTCTGGAGGGGGATAGCCTTGAATCTTCTGCTGGTGGCTGTGGATGCGCTTTCAGCACTTCCTACTTGACTTTCAGTTCCTTCACTTTGGCTTCTGACTTGGGAGGGACCAAGAACTTCTTTCCTCACTTTCAGCGCCATCTTGGTAAAAAATGGTTTCTGATCTCAACCTACTCTTGCAAGAACTAACCAGGAACCCACAAGAACTGTGTCACCATCTTCAGACGCCAGTGGCCCACTGATCTAAACACCTTAGTCTAGGTCTTTCCTTTTTTAAAATTAGTTTTGTTTGGCTTTGTTTTAACATGAGTTTTGCTGTACAGCCTGGACTGGCCTGAGACTTGGAATCCTCTAGCCTCAGCTACCTAAAAGTTGGGATTTCAAGCATGGAACTCTATACATAGCCAAGCCTCTGGCCTATGAACACTCAGAACAACCAATGTCCAAACTGTGGTAGAAGGGCACTTCTGACTGGATTAACTTAGGTTTGAGAAGTGACCAGTCTCAGTTTCTCTCTACCAGAGAAGGCCAGGCCATCCCCAAGAGGACATACTCACATGTTAGAGACAACCTGCATTCAAACACTAGCAGGTTTATTGTGTCCAGTTCAGATATATTATAGTTCGTAGTATTAATATATTTTCCAAATCATAGGAGTGGGATTAAGCATCAACAGATTGGAAAATAAGATGGGGTTGTAGCTCATTTGGTAGCGTGCTTGCCTAGCATGGACAAAACTCTAGGTTTAACTCCCAACAATGCATAAGCCAGGCATGGGGGCTCATGCCTGTAATCTCAGCACTCAGGAGGTGGAGACAAGAGGATCAGAAATTCAAAGTCACCTAGGCTGAATAAAAAGTTCAAGGCCAACCTGGGATACCAGGCAGGATAGAGGAGGGAGTACAGAGAGGGGTAATTAACATTAAAGACCTTTTGAGAAAGTCATAGTGAAATTTAATACAGTAGAAGCATCCTAAAATACATACATATAAATATATAGAGAGTATAAACTGAATACCCTATAACACAGAGAATAAGCACCACAGGCTAGCAAAAAACAATAACAACAACAAAAAAACCAATGCTAAGAATCAGTTGCCTCTTTTGGAGTTGTTTGCCAGTAGAGTCCCCTCAAACATTACAGGCTGTTATCATTGCTCTTGGTAACACTCCAGAACTTCATGGTAATTAATACCTTGTTACTAAAGTCATCAAATACCT
The DNA here is from genome assembly GCF_017639785.1 of Mesocricetus auratus. Classification (NCBI taxonomy): domain Eukaryota; kingdom Metazoa; phylum Chordata; class Mammalia; order Rodentia; family Cricetidae; genus Mesocricetus; species Mesocricetus auratus. The sequence continues at coordinate 116,330,293 of NW_024429189.1, forward strand.
GAGTCATAGAACATGAAAAAAAAAAGAAACAAGCTTCATTGGCTAGTTTTCACAGTCCTATGATACTATGCATACTACTGGAGGAGAAAAGAAATTATCAATCAGTCTTCCAAGCTGTGAGTCCTGCAAATTATAGGACTGGCTTGGCAAACCATGTCCACTGGTGAAACAGATGCACAAATGTTACAGGAATTACCAACACTTTCCAGCTGGATTTAAGACCCATACTGTAGCATGAAAAAATAAAAGACCGAGTGACAGATATTGGGGTTCAAGCTTTAAGCTGAAGATCAGAAAAGCAAAGCATCTGGGTACTAACTCTCACTCTACCTTAGACTGAAATGCTTGTCTGGCTCTACTAAATCACATACTGAAGTCTCTTCTCAGCATGGCTGGAGAATCCTGAGACTTCAATGTCTTCTTATCCTCAATGTAGCTGGAGAATGAATGTCTGATACTGACTCCTGAAGACCCTGCTCCTATCTTTTATACCCCTCTAGTGCTGGGATTCAAGGCGTATGATTCCAGGTGAGGTGCTGAACTCATCTTTGCTGAACTGGATCAATCCTGTGTAGATCTGGGTGGCCTTAGACTCACAGAGATCCATCTACCTTTTAATCCAGAATTGTAGGATTAAAGGTGTATACCATCACCTCCTAGCTTCTGGCTGCTGATATTAAAGGTGTATATCACCACTGCCTGCTTTCTATAGCTTGTGGCTGACTTTGCTTTCTGAATCCTCAGGCAAGCTTTGATATAAATAATATATCAGCAAACCATACCACAAAATATTTGGCACCACTATCAGGGTTAAGAACCTGTGGCAGGACAGATCATGGGACCTAGGAGACAACCCAGTACTTTTGGGTTTTTTGAGACAGGGTTTCTTTGTGTAGTTCTGGTTGTCCTGGAACTCGGTCTGTAGACCAAGCTGGCCTCAAACTTGTAGAGATCAACCTGCCTCTGCTTCCCAAGTATTGGGTTTAAATGTGTGTGCCACCATGCCTGACAAACCCACTGCTATTAATTTGGCAAAATAAACACATTTAAGTATAAATAGAGTGTTTCTGTCCCACAGTCGCTGTTCCCAAATACCCAGCAGCCACTTTCCAAATAAGTGACTCAGAGGCTTAACATAAATTATAAATGCTCAGCCAATAGCTCAGGCTTACTACTAACTAGCTCTTTACATTTTAAATTCACCCATATTCCTTATTAATCCTCTGCCACATGGCCGTACCTTTATTAGTGTGGCATGTTCATCTCCTGCTCCCTTTGCATCTGGCTGGTGACCCTAGAGGCTTACTACTAACTAGCTCTTTACATTTTAAATTCATCCATATTTCTTATTAATCCTCTGCCACAAGGCCGTACCTTCATGAGTGTGGCATGTTCATCTCCTGCTCCCTTTGCATCTGGCTGGTGACTCCAGACTCTGCCTTTCTCCTTCCCACCATCCTTAGTTTGGTTGCCCTGCCTGTACTTCCTGCCTAACTGGCCAATCAGCATTTTACTAAACCAATTCAAGTGAAAAATCTTTACAATGTACAAGAGTATTATTCCACAGCATTTAACCAACTTGTGATTTATTTCTATACCCATAGACTAGTGCATCCCTCCACCTTATCAAAAAAGCTTCTTCTTGACAGTAGGTAGCAACAAACAGAGACCCATAACTGGTCAAAGTGCAGAGAATAAGAGGCTTTGGAGTGGCCAGTCCTCCATGGGGATCTATCATACCTGCTCCTCCCAAGGCTCAGGGATCATTGCAGAAGAGGAACAGAGAGCCAGAGGCAGTGGGTGACTACAATGAGACAGTGTTTTCTGGACACAACAGGGTAATTGCACATATGAACTCAAGCCAGACAAAATCTGAGCATGAAGAGGGGAGGTAGTCCTAATGCCCTACTCCTAGCTGAGGAGTCATTGGCAATTGATAGCAACTGGGAAAGGGAGAGTCTGTTCTCTTAAAGGGTGTGGCCCATGATAGGTTGACCATGCTTCAGGAGATGACCCCACTCTCAAGAGTATTTTGGTGGCACAGACTGGAATTGGTGGGTTTTTAAAAAAGATTTGAAATTGGATGGGCAGGGAGGTATGGGATGGATCTGGGAAGAGCTGGGGTAGAGGGGGTGACTATGATATGAGTATAGTGTATTAAATTCTCAAATAATTAATTAAATATCATTTAGAAATAGATAAAATAATCAATAAATACTGCATTATTAACACGTCATTTTGTTAGTACTTTTGCTGTTTTGTCTGCTTTGAAACAATGTCTCATTATGTAATCTACACTGGCCACAAACTCCCTTGGGTTGTTAAATCCATTGCTCCAGTGTCTCTCTCAAGCAGCAGTTGTCCTGAATCAATCACACAACTCAGTCTGCACAACTGATCCTTCTTCCCTCAAGTGACCCGCCTTGCAGATATGTGAAATCTTCTGCACACTTCCCAAGGCCAGTTAGAGATTCTGAACATAGCTGGTAGAGCCATGAGTCAAATAATGAAGATAGGTAAGGGAATATTGGACTCATAATGCCACTGATAGATTTAGCAGGAAAACTAGTCAGGAAGTAACTACATGTGACATTTTAGCTAGGAAAGTAGCCAGAAAGGTAGCCATAGCTGGCTTATAAGACCACACATGGGAGGGCGAGAGAGTTGTCTCAGTGACTAAGGATGCATACTCTTCTTTCAGAGGACCCAAATTTGGTTCCCAGCACTCATATGCAGCAGTTCACAACCACCTGTAATTCCAGCTCTAAGGAACCTGATACCTGTTCTTCCTCAAAACTGGCTGAACTTCTTTCTCCAGGGCCTTTAATGAATCTGCATTTAAGACAGTAGAAGCCAACTACACGAATCTTCATCCTGCCTCCTCAAGGACATCCTAGCCCCGTGGGTCTCCTTCTTCAGGAAAATCTTGCACTGATGGTTCAGGAGCATTCTTCATGCTAATGCCCCAGGCTTCCCTTCTATTGACTTGAGTCTGTCCAAGGTTATATTCAGATCTGCCCACACCAAAAATTATCACATTCATTCGTTTGCATGTGTAGCGATCAGAGGAACATCTAGGGGAATGTCAGTTCTTCCCTTCCACTGTGTGGGTCCCAAGGGTTGAACTCAGGACTTCAGACTTGGTTGACAAGGACCTTCACCAGATAAGCCATCTCAGTAGCTCTAGCTCTGTCCATTTCTGAAAAGACACCCTGACCACCCACAGCATCCTGTCCATCGAGTAAGCTACCCTACTTTGCTTTGTCTTGTAATGATACTGCTAAAGCCCCACGGTTAGGCTTCACTTTCCCAACTAAATTGAAAGTCTCCACCATGAGGAATAATGGTCCATGTGCCACATCTCCCACAGCACCGGGCAGGAAGCCTGATAAAGTCAGGTTCCATGTTTTATTTAACTCTGCGATAGATTGTATGTGCTCTGGCAATGATTTCAATGAGTATGACTTGGAAAAATGGTTCCTATGAAACAGACATTCTTTTTCTCATGACATTCCCATCACCATGTGATATATGAAGTCAAGACATGGCAGAAACTGTGATGGCACATTATGATCTAACAAATAAAGCTTGCCTAAAGATCAGAGTGCAAACCTAGTCATATTAGTTACCCATAGAGGTCAGGCTGTGGTGGCACACACCTTTAATTCAGGACTCAGGAGACAAGCAGATGGATCTCTGTGAGTTCAAGACCACCCTGAGCTACACGAAATTAATCAAGCCTAAAAGAGAAACAGAGCTCACACAAAGGTGACTCCAGTACTTGGGATCCTACACTTTTAATCCCAGCACTAGAGAGGAATATAAGGCAGAGGAGACAGGAGCTGATGGCAGTCTGAGGAGCAGTGTAGTCAGAAGCAGTCTGAGGTCTTAGGAGCAGTTCAGTCAGAGATGCAATCTGAGGACAGGATCACCCTTTGGTCTGAACATTGGTAGAGGTGAGAATTCTCTAGTGGCTGGCTGCTTTGCTTCTCTGACCTTTAGCTTTAACCCCAATATCTGTCTCTGGGGTTTTATTATTAAGACCAACTAGGATTTGTGCTATAAGCAACCCTCAGAGAGTTGTGCTTTGACAAACAGCCACAGATAGCATATTTTTGTTTTTGATTTTTACAGTGTTGTTAGTTCACATTAATTTTCCATAGTTAAATAAGAATAATCAGAACTGTATTCTTTAAAATATAGAACTTTATTATTTTAAAGAAAGATTGGTCAGGTGTGGTAGCACACACTTTCAACTTCAGCACTCAGGAGGCAGAGGCAAGTGGATCTCTGTGAGTGCAACGCTGGGCTGATCTACATAGCAAGATCCATGACAGTCAGGGCTGCTTAATAGACCTGGAATATTCCTCAGTTTGAGTTTGTCTGGTGTTATCTGATGCTTAGACTAGTATTATGTACTTTGAGGAAGAACACAGAAAAATGTGCCTTTGTCATCATATCATATTAGGTAGTACCCAAAATCCACAGGATTTTTTGGAGACAACCTTTTGCTCTGTTGCCTACACTGGTCTTAAACATGTAAGTTTGAACAGGACTGCTGGTGTAAATGTTGCATCTAGCTACATGATGTTGTTCATGTTAATCTTGACTGCTTAGCTCTCTTGGTGAAAGTGTTGACTGCCAGGTTTCGCCTCCTCTATAGAGTCTAAAGTTCCCTTTCCATATTCTACTCTTTGCTAGCAAGTTACAAATAGAGCCCACACTCTAGGAGAGGATTAAATTCCATCTCCTGGAGGGGGAATTATTTACATATATTATTTAGTATTCTTTATAAGGAAGACCTATCTCCTATTCCCTATTCACTTATTTTTTAATCATTTCTTTATGTCAGCCTGGACACCTATATACTTATTTTATATTCTTGCTTAGAATCAACGACTGTTATTTGATAGCTCAACTTGTTCCAGCTTTGGACTCTAGGGACTCATTCAAAATGCTCCCTTGGCATTCCCTCATTTTTTCACTTTAGGAGGACATTTCCTCAATTTTTGGCACTGTACAATGTTTTAGGCTTCTCACATTTTCCTTGCATCAGGCCATGTCTTTAAAAAGCCTTGATTTCTTTCACTGAAGAATCAGGTTTAGAAACAAAGATCTGAGTGAGTGTGTTTATTGAGATTGCTATCATCTCCCTACTAACCTAGCTACACACTAACTACATACGCTATATGTTAAATGAACACGTTCATACCGAAGCCTCCAATTTAAATATGATTCTATGAGTAATTCCTTGCTAAATTATATGAATGTATAAATTAATGGCTCTTATTGTATTTTTACATGCATATCATTTTACCACTCATATTCAATCTCTCATTATTCTAACATATCTCTTCCTTCTTTCCTACTGCCCATCTTTCCTGCAAATAATCCACCTTCCTTTGCATCATATATAAACATATTTAAATGCAGATTCTAAATGAGAATAAACATATGGTATTTGTTTCCCCCATTATCCTTCTTAACCACTAAGCTATCGCTCTCACTCATCCTTTCTTTTGCTCTCCCATTCCTTCAGGTTCCATTCTCTCCCGCACCACTGCAACCCTTCTATTTCCAACTGGCAAACTAAGCAATAGCAGAAAGACTACCTTAATAGCCCGCTGGTGACTTATAACTCCATCCCTTTTCAGCATTTAGGCTGGTTCCATCTTTGACTATCAGGAAAAAAATGGAAATCAACATGGATGCACAATTTTCTGGTTTTTGCTAACTTTGATTCCTTTGGGTATATATTCAGGAATGGTATAGCTGGACCATACAATGTAGACCAGGTTGGCCTCAAACTCACAGAAATACTCATGCCTCTGCCTCCCAAGGGCTGGGATTACAGATGTGCACCAACACATCCAGATTTGTTTTTAGATTTTTCCAATATATTTTTATTTAAATTAGAAAAAGCTTGCTTCACATGTCAATCCCAGCTTCCTCTCCCACCCCTCCTCCTTTGCCCCTCCACCAGGCCCCCTGCCCTCCACCCAATCCCCACACCATTCCCCAGAGAGGGTGAGGCCCTCCATGGGGGATCTCCAGAGTCTGTCATTTCATCCAGGGCAGGACCAAGGCCCTCCCCCATGTGTCCAGGCTGAGAGAGCATCCCTCAATGTGGAATGGGCTCCCAAAGTTCATTCGTACGCCATAGTAAACACTGATCTACTACCCAAGGCCCCAGAGATTGCCGAGGCCTCCTCACAGACACTACATTCAGGGGGTCTGGATCAGTCCCCTACTGCCCTTTTAGCCATCAGTCTGGGGTCCAAGAGCTCCCCCTTGACCTGTCAGTTTTCTTTGTGTGTTTCACCAGCACGGTCTTGACCCCTTTGCTCACCAGTCCTCCCTCTCTGTCACTGGGTTCCAGGAGTTCAGTTCAGTGTTTAGCTGTAGGTATCTGCCTCTGCTTTGATCAGTCACTGGATGAAGGTTCTAGGATGGCATATAAGGTAGTCCTAAATCTCATCACTATGGAGGGGCTATTAAGGTAGTCTCTCTGCTATTGCTTAGTTTGTCAGTTGGTGTTACCCTTGCAGATCTCTGGAAATCTCACTAGTGTCAGCTCTCTCCTCAAATCTATAACGACTCCCTCTGTTATGGTATCTCTCATCCTGCTCTCCTTTATTCTTACCCCGACTCAACCTTCCTGTTCCCCGATGTCTTCCTCTCCCCTCCTCTTCTCCCTGTCTCTTTTCCCCAGTTCTCTCTCTCCTCCCCTTATGTTCCCAATCTGCTCAGGAGATCTTGCCTCATTCCACTACTCTGGGGTATCATGCATCTCTCTCTTAGGAACCTCCCTCTTTCCCAGACTCACTGGCAATGGGATTGTAGGCTGACACTCCCCCTGATTCATGTCTAAAATCCATATATGAGTGAGTACATACCATGTTTGTCTTTTTGTGACTGGGTTACCGCACTCAGGATGGTTTCTTCTAGTGCCATCCATTTGCCCGTGAATTTCAAGATTCCATTTTTTTTTCCAGTTGAGTAGTACTCCATTATGTGAGTGTACCACATTTTCTCTACCCACTTTTCAGTTGTGGGGCATCTAGGTTGCTTTCAGGTTCTAGCTATTACAAATAATGCTGCTATGAACATAGTGGAACAGACATCCTTGTTGTATGAATGTGCATCTTTTGGGTATATGCTTAAGAGTAGAATTGCTGGGTCTTGTAGTACACTGATTCCCATTTTCCTGAGGAATCTCCATACTGATTTCCAAAGTGGCTGTACAAGTTTGTACTCCCACCAGCACTGGATGAGTGTTCCCCTTTCTCCACACCCTCTTCAGCATAAGCTGTCATTTGGTGTTTTTGTTGTTGTTGTTGTTTTTGTTTTTCAAGACAGGGTTTCTCTGTATTGTTTTGGAGGCTGTCCTGGAACTCGCTCTGTAGACCAGGCTGGCGTCGAACTCACAGAGATCCACCTGCCTCTGCTTCCCGAGTGCTGGGATTAAAGGCGTGTGCCACCAACACCCCGCCGGCTGTTTTTGATTTTAGCCATTCTGACAGGAGTAAAATGTTATCTCAGAGTTGTTTTGATTTGCATTTCCCTGATGGCTAAGAATGTTGAGCACTTTCTTAAGTGTTTCTCAGGCATTTCAGACTCCTCTATTGAGAATTTAGTTTTGTTCCCCACTTTTTAATTGAATCCTTTTGGTGTTTTGGAGACTTGCTTCTTAAGTTCTTGTAAATTTTGGAGACCAGCCCTCTGTCAGAGGAAGGGTTAGTTAGCCCCATTCTGTGGGCTGCCTTTTTGTCTCATTGACTGTATCCTTTGTCTCACAGAAGCTTTCAGTTTCAGGAGGTCCCATTTATTAATTGTTGATCTCAGTGTCTGTGCTACTGGTCTCATGTTCAGGAAGCAGTCTCCTGTACCAATTCTTTCAAGGGTACCTCCCACTTTTTCTTCTAAGAGGTTCAGTGTGGTGGGATATATGTTGAAGTCTTTGATACATTCAGATTTAAGTTTTGTGCATGGATCTATCTGCAGTCTTCTACATGCCAATATCCAGTTATGCCAGCACCATTTGTTGAAGATGCTATCTTTTTTCCATTGTATAATTTTAGTTTCTTTGTCAAAAATCAGGTGTTCGTAGGTGTGTGGGTTAATATCAGGGTGTTCAGTTTGATTCCATATTTCTACCTGTCTATTTTTGTGCCAATACCAAGCTGTTTTCAGGACTATAACTCTATAATAGAGCTTGAAGTCAGGATGGTAATGCCTCCAGATGTTGCTTTGTTGAGCAGGGTTATCTTGGCTATCCTGGGTCTTTTGTTTTTCCATATAAAGTTGAGAATTGTTCTTCCAAGGTCTGTGAAGGATTGTGCTGGGATTTTGATGGGGATTGCATTGAGTCTGTAGATTGATTTTGGCAGGATTGCCATTTTTACTACATTGATCCTATCTATTCAAGAGCATGGGAGATCTTTCCATTTTCTGGTCTCTTCTTTAATTTCTTTCTTTAAAGACTCAAATTTCTTGCTATACAGGTCTTTCACTTGTTTGGTTAGCATTATCTCAAGGAATTTTATGCTGTTTGTGGCAACTGTGAAGGGTGATGTTTCTCTGATTTCTTTCTCAGCCATTTTATCGTCTGTATATAGTAGGGTTACTGATTATCTTGAGTTGAACTTGTCTCCTGCCACTTTGCTGAAGATGTTAATCAGCTGTTAGAGTTCCATCGTAGCCAGTCATAGGTGGCACACTCCTTTAATCCCAGCACTCGGGAAGCAGAGGTAGGAGGATCTCTGTGAGTTCGAGGCCAGCCTGATTTACAAGAGCTAGGTCCAGGACATCCTCCAAAGCCACAGAGAAACCCTGTCTTGAAAAACCAAAAAAAAAAAAAAAAGTTCCCTGGTAGAGTTTTTTGGGTCACTTATGTAAACTATCATATCATCTGCAAATAGTGAAAGTTTGACCTCTTCCTTTCCAAGTTGTATCCCCCTGATCTCCTTTTGTTGTCTTATTGCTCTAGCTAGAACTTTGAGTACAATATTGAAGAGGTATAGGGAGAGGTGGTAGCCTTGTCTCATTCCTGATTTTAGAGGAATTGCCTTGAGTTTCTCTCCATTCAGTTTGATGTTGGCTGTTGGTTTGCTGTATATAGCTTCTATTATGTTTAGGTATGTTCCTGTTATCCTGGATCTCTCCAAGACCTTTATCATGAATGGATGTTGGATTTTGTCAAAGACTTTTTCAGCATCTAGTGAGATGATCATGTGAGTTTAGTTTCTTAACTTGTTTATATGGTGGATTACATTGATGGATTTTCATATGTTGAACCATCCCTGCATCCCTGGGATGAAACCTACTTGATCATGTTGGATGATCTTTCTGATGTGTTCTTGGATCAATTTGCTAGTATTTTATTGAGTATTTTTGCATCAGTATTCATGAGGGATATTGGTCTGAAGTTCTCTTTCTTAGTTGTGTCTTTGTGTGGCTTTGGTATCAATGTTATTGAAGCCTTGTAAAAAGAGTTTGGCAAAGATCCTTCTGCTTCTATTGCATGGAATACTTTTAGGAGAATTGGTATAAGTGGCTCTTTGAATTCCTGGTAAAATTCTGCACTGAGGCCATCTGGCCCTGGGCTTTTTTGGTTGGGAGACTTTTGATGACTGCTTATACTTCCTTAGGTGTAATAGGCCTATTTAAATAGCTTATTTGTTCCTGATTTAATTTTGGTAGTGATATCCATCCAGATAATTGTCCATTTTCTTTATATTTTCAAATTTTGTCGAGTATAGTTTTTCAAAATATGACCTGATGATTCTCTGGATTTCCTCACTGTCCGTTGTTATTTCTCCCTTTTCATTGCTGATTTTGTTAATTTGCATGTTCACACTGCCATTTGGTAAGTTTGGATAAAGGTTTGCCTATCTTGTTGATTTTCTCAAAGAACCAAGTCTTCGTTACATTGATTCTTTGTATTGTTTTCCTAGTTTCCACTTTATTGATTTCAGCCCTCAATTTAATTATTTCCTGGCATCTACTCCTCTGGGGTGAGTTTGCTTCCTTTTGTTCTAGAGCTTTCAGTTGTGCTGTTAATTCTCTAGTGTGAGTATTCTCCAGTTTCTTCATGTGGACACTTAGTGCTATGAGATTTTCCTCTTAACAATGGTTCAAAAGTGTCCCATAAGTTTGGGTAAGTTGTGTCTTCATTCTTACTGAATTCTAGGAAGACTCTGATTTCTTTTTTTTATTTCTTCTTTGACCCAGGAATGGTGCAATTTCCATGAGTTTGTCTGGTTTCTGCAATTTGTGTTGTTGTTGAATTCTAACTTTAAAGCATGGTGGTCTGATAAGATACATAGAGTTATTCCTATTTTTTTTTGTACCTGTTGAGGTTTGCTATGTTGTCAAGTATGTGGTCAATTTTTGAGAAGGTTCTGTGTGGCACTGAGAAGAAGGTATATTCTTTTGTGTTTGGATGGAATGTTCTATAGATGACTGTTAAACCCAATAGGATCATAACTTCTATTAGTTCCTTTGTTTCCTTGTTAAGTTTCTGTCTGGTAGTCCTGTCTAGTGCTGAGAGTGGGGTGTTGAAGTCTCCCACTATAAGTAAGTGTGTGAAGTTTTATATGTGATTTTAGTTTTAGTAATGTTTCTTTTATGAACGTGGATGCCTTTGTATTTGGGGCATAGATCTTCATAACTGAGACTTCATCTTGGTGGATTTCTCCTGTGATGAGTGTGAAGTGACCTCCTTCATTTCTTTTGATTGATTTTAGTTTAAAGTCTAATTTGTTAGATATTAAGATTGCTACCCCACCTTGTTTCTTGAGTCCATTTGATTGGAAAAATCTTTTCCCAACCTTTAACTCTGAAGTAACGTCTGTCTGTGGAGCTGGCTAACCAGTGATCATCTGTCTCTGCCCCAAGGCTGGGGTTACAGGGCTTGATGAAAATTCTTCCCCTGGTGAGACAGAAACAGTTTCTACATCCTCCTCCTAAGGTCCCAAAATCAAGCCAGGGCACTATTCTACCTAAGTTGAACTTTGAACTTTCAAAGCATAAAACTTTCAAAGCATAGAAGGGGGTAATTAGGAGGAGTCTGGGTGAACCCAAAGCAGCCACACTTAGACAGTCTTCATCCAGCATGGATGATGGCTTCCCTACAGTCACATGAACTGGTTCTCATTTTAGTTAACCTTGTCAGGTCTATATACCCTAGCATCTCCCAAGAGGCTAAGGTCAATTGCAATGAGGGCAGAATGACATACATATGTCTGGGAGAAGTAACTAGAATCTTGGGTGGAGGTTCAGTGACTCTCTCTACCCCCTATGAGGTAATGCCAACAGCCTGATCATGATGGACTCTTGCAAGCATACAAGGCTAATCTAATGAAGATGGGAGTTGCTTTGCTTTAGGAACCACAATCTACAACAAAAACATGCAAATATGTCCAACTTTTATGTAGGTGCTGGGGACTGGAACTCTGATCCTCATTTTTGCACAGCAAGCACTTACCCACTAAATCATCTCTCTAGCTAATCCTACAATTCTTGCCATGTTTGAGATTAAGGAGTCTTTTTAAGAAGTCCCTGCCCATGTCTTCATCTTGAAGTGATTTCCTATGTCTTCCTTTAGCAGTTTTGACATTTCAAGTCTTAAAGGTCTTTGATGCATTTTAAACAGGTTTTGTTTATGGTTGAGTTACAGATCTAGTTGTATTCCTTGTGGCCCTCCAGGTTTCTCAGCACCATTTGCTGAAGAGACTATTCTCTCTCCAAAACAGGCTTTGGCACATTTGTCAAAAAACAGGTGGCTGTGGCTGTGTGGATTTATCTCTACGTCCTATATTGTTCTATTATTCTGTGTATCTGTTTTGTGCCACTACCATGAAGTTTCTGTTAATCTGACTCTAGTATAATCTGAAATCAGGTATTGTGACAGCTTTGACATTTGTGCTTACTATCGATTTAGCTATTTGGGGTCTTCTTCACTTCTATGTGATTTAGAGGGTTGTTTTTTCCTAATTCTGTGAAAAATGTCATTGGACTTTTGGTAAGGATTGAAGTGAATCTGAAGATCATTTAGTATTGTAGCCATTTCAGTGTTTATTTTGCTGATCCATGGGCACAGGGGTCTTCTCACTCTCTAGCAGGCATGTTCAACCTTTTGACATTGCAACAAGACATTGTCATCTATGAAGTTCATGCGCAAGACCCTAACAATGAACTAAGAAATCATCTCAAAATCTCTCTCTCCCTCTCAAGTAAATTTACAAACTTGTGTTGGGCCATACTCATAATTACGCTAACACATAGCAAATGCCTTTAACTTCTGAGCCACCTCTCTAGCCCCTCAAAGGACTTTTCTACATCAAGTAGATAATTACACTTTTTGTCCTTTTATAGTATATGCTGAATTACACACACTTACTAATGTTATGTTGAGCCACCTTGCTCTCTGAAATGAAGCCAAGTTGGTTACAATGTAAGATCTACATTCATCATGGAAATTAGTCTCTAGGGGTTTTTGTTTGTTTGTTTGTTTTTCCTGCTATGTTCTTCTGTGGTGGTCAGTGAGTTGGCATTTGAGTCTGTCTGTAATTCTGTTCATGTTTGGTTTGTTTTTTCTCTTAATAGCAGTTTGTGTCTCCTACCTGAATGGTACTGTGGATTGAGCCTTTTATAAACTGCTGGAGCTGGATAATGGTGGCACACACCTGTAACCTCAGCACTCAGAAGGCAGAGGTAGGTGAATCTCTGCGAGTTGGAGGCCAGCCTGATCTACAGCGTGAGTTCCAGGACAGCCAGGACTACAGAGAAACCCTGTCTCAGGAAGAAAAAAAAAAAAAAAAAAAAAGAATAAGCTTCTTGAGTTGGAGAGATGGCTCAGCTGTTAAGAGCACTGGCTGCTCCTCCAAAGGACCTGAGTTTGATTCCCAGCACACACAAGTGGTTGACAACTGTTAACTCCACTTCCAGAGGATCTGATGTTCTTTTCTGGCTTCTGCTGGGATAGGGTATGCACATGGTGCACAGACATACATGCAGGCAAAACATCCATACACATAAAATAAAAATAAAAAGTAACTCACAACAAAAAAAGGCTTCCCTATGAAGAACCACAGATAAAACTGGAGATATCAACAGATGCCCAAGTCACAAAACAGAAATAAGCTGGTGTTGGTGGTGCACGCCTTCAATCCTAGCACTCGGGAGGCAGAGGCAGGCGGATCTCTGTGAGTTCGAGGCCAGCTTGGTCTACAGAGCTAGTTCCAGGACAGCCTCCAAAACAATACAGAGAAACCCTCTCTCAAAAAACAAAACAAAAACAACAACAACAACAACAAAAAACAAAACAGAAATAAAAGAAACAAGTCAAAGCAGGCAAAAGTAGAATGTGCTGTAAAAGTAAATATTGCTTAAGACAAAGGTTGCAGTTGTAAGTGAATGAAACAAAGGGGGCCGGGGAATGGAGTAAAAAAGGGGACATGAAAGTTAAATAAAGTATGGTGACATCTTTCTTGCACAAACAAAGCCTGTATTTGTTATAAACTTTTTAAAAATTGTAGACAAAAATAGGGATATGTGGCAACATCTTGCTTGTACAAATAAAGCCTGTCTGAGGGGTCAGAGAATGGCACTTGCCACTAGCTAACCATAGAAGTCAGGAGGTCTGTACAGATAGACAGGAAGTGATGTAGCTGAGCAGAAACAGGATATAAGTAGGGAGAAACAGGAACTCATTCTCAGCTGAGACGCTTAGGTGGTAAGGTGTGCTGTGGCTTGCTCCTTCTCTCTGATCTTTCAGACAGGCTTTATTTGTGCAAGAAAGATATCACCACAGGAAAGTAAAAAAATGGGGAGCAGAGAGCAATGTTCTAAAGAGGGATGGAAAAGAGCAAGAGATTTTTAAAACTCTGACTGTCCACTAACAAGGAAGTGCATAGATAATGTAGATAAATATAAATGGTCAAGAGGTGTCCAGGTGTGGTAATGCACACCTTTGATCCCAGCACTCAGGAGGCAGACAGGTGGATCCTTGAGTTCCAGGACAGCCAGGGCTAAAAAGAGAATTCCTGTCTTATAAAAATTTGCCTTCTCTTTCTTCTTTTCTTCCTCCCCTTTTTCTTTTTTCACTCAGTTGCCCAGGTTGGCTAGGAACTCATTATGTATCCCAGGTTTTTCTCAAACTTTAGTGATCCTCCTGCCTCAGGTTCCTAAGAGCTTGATAAAAGTCTTTAAAAAAATAAAAGTTGCCAGGCATGGTGGCACATTATAATCCTAGCAATCAGGAGGCAGAGGAAGGCAAATTTCTGTGGGTGTCACAACAGCAAAAGCTACACAGTGAGATCGTCTCAAAAAATAAATAATTACCAAAATAAAGAAAAAAGTGGGGCCTTAGACACAAAAAGATGACGTGTTGGAGAAATTTCCCTCTTGCTCTTCTAAATTTGGGGGTCTCTTAGGTAAGAGGGACAGTGGGGAGGGAATCTATCAGATGGTGACTTAAGTTGTCATCCCTTTAGGAGAGTCCCTTCTCTGTATCAGGAGCCTCTACTGGCCACTTAACTTTGCTGCACATGGACCAGACAGGTTCTCCCAGTCTCCGTTGACTCAATTTATGTACCCTAGGGTGGCTAATATTATAGCCAGAGGGTGTCTCCCAAGAGCACTGGGAATGGGGATGCAAATACAGCATTGAAATCCATACAGAAGTACCCGTTTTTGTGCCCATTCTGCATTAAACATCCTCCTGGGGCATGAGTTGCAGAAGTACATGCATGTGCGTCTAACCAACTCCCACTGCACACACAAACCCTCCCATGAATACATAAAACTGCCACACAATTTCACTGAAGACCCCCTTAGCAATGACACTAGAACTGCTCCTCACATGGGGATATTGGTTAAGTGACCAGCACTTAACCCAAGCAAAATGTCTAGTCCTCTCCACTGTGTGCCTGAAAAAAAAGTAGTTTTTACTCTTTAGAAATAAAAACCATAGAAGCCACAAGCTCACTCCAAAAGTATGAAAATGGAGCACCATGGGTTGATTTTTAATAGTCTTTTTCCAAATTATAACAATCTGTCATGTTCACACCACAGAAACTTCAGCCCTCTAAAATCATGCAGAAAAACTAGATAATAGATAAGTACACAAAGTAGGCAAAATATTTTAACAAAAAATTGTCTAAAATATGCAAAATTTCACTATGAAATGTTTCAACTTGTATGATTTAGTACTTAAACCAACCTGATTTAGTTGCTTCCAATCTCTATTTTAGAATATCTTTTTTAAAAAATATATCTATTTCTATGCTTTAAACCAGTACCTGCATACCCACATGTAAGCTATTCTGCCTTTCAAGTTTTCTGGACTACACATTTAAAACCTGGATTTCAGATATGCAATAAGCCTATGGTTATCAACAGCAGCAGAGTTGGTAGGATCTTCACAGCATGACAGTGAATCCTCACTTACATTCTTAGAACTGAACCAAATACACAGAATGCCTTGGCGTGCGTTAGTTCTAACCCTGTAACCTGGCTCTGCACTTGGTTGCTGTGTTCTTCTGTGTGTTACACAGATATGCTGACTTTGCAATCTATGCTTTGTAAGAGAGCAGGTAATTCCAGAACTGAAGAAACCATATAGTGAGGCATGGGGGATGGTGTCAGCGGCACCTTCCCACTCTTGTTTATCCAGACTGTGGCTTTCAGTCCTGCATTGAGGCCTCCTTGTATATCAGTTTCTAGTGTGTCACCGACCATCACGCAGTCCCCTGGCTGCACTCCAAGGAGATCACAGCAGTGATAAAATATGGAAGGTGCTGGTTTCTCCTCTTTCTGTTCTCCTCCTACAACAATAGCGTCAAAGTAAGACTGGCAGGCACAAGCCTCTATTTTCTCCCTCTGTGTCTGCCTGTCACCATTTGTTAACAAGAGTAGGCGGACCTCTTTGCGAAGTTCAGTGAGCATGGCTTTGACATCTTCTGCTAGGGTCATATGCTGTAAACGTGTAGATTTCCACAGGAAATAACATTCTTCTGCCAATTTCCTATTGTCTGCACCACCTCTGGTTTCCTGGATTGCTTCTTCCCAGTGTGAAGTCCTCACATCTGTAATGCATGTACTGTAAGGATGAAAGCATTCCTTGCTGAGTTTTACTTGAACTTTATCACAGATGACTTCTGCTTCTTCTTTGTAGTGGTATTTTGATTGTAAGAGCTTTATTACCTAGACAAGGAAAATAACTTGGTCAGCATACCTGTCTTCCACAGTCATGTCTTGAGAAGCAAAGACTTCTTCCCATTTCCACACCATCTCTAGAGGGAACTGGTCTTAGTTTTAGAGATGCCAAATTAAGGACTCTCCACCCCCAGAGACAATCAATCATACACATATCATATGTCTGCCCCCTACAACCCCCGCTGGGTCTGTCTCTGTCTCAAATTACCATGTTTAAAAACCAGCATCTATTTTATGATTCTTCACATAAAGCCAAAAACAAGCTTTCATCGGTTTGGTAGCCTACCATGTTTCATACTGGTCATGAAGACACAAAAAATAAGAATTTTGCTTAAATCTAGTGACACATTTTAATAATTTCTGAAAAGCACTGCTATAACATACACACACACACAGTACTGGTGACAGAATCAAGGGCCTTGTCTACATTAGGTACACTACCACCAAGCTACACTCCCAGCCCTACTAAACCACAGTTACCCATTTGGTCTATTTTAACATTTACTAGGCACTGAAATGTGGCTAGTTTTATGGTTACACTAGTATAGACCTTATTAACATTTGCTATAACTCTACAATTCCCCTTTCAAGACAAGGCATAGGAAGTTCAGAACTGTTAAAAATTTCCCCGAGTTGGGATTTGAATTCATACTTGCCTGCTTCTGCAGCAGACATGCTGGCCTGATAGCATGCACTGATCCCTGGAGACAGGGTCCCTTGTCCATGGGGCATCACCATAGGAAAAGGAAGCAGACCCATAGTCATTACTGACTGATTCTGGGTTGAGTGCCACTGACAGTTAAATGGGCAAGAACTACAGAAATAAAACTGAATTCATTCCTTTTTGTTTTTTGAGACAGGGTTTCTTTGTGTAGCCCTGGCTGTCCTGCAACTAGCTCTGTAGACCAGGCTGGCCTCAAACTCACAGAGATCCACCTGCCTCTGCCTCTCAAGTGCTAGGATTAAAGGTGTGTGCCATTCTTTTTTTTTCTCTTTCTTCTCACATCAATAATTAAGAGCATTCTTAACAACAATAGTTGAATAAGGCTTGGCAGAAGTCATACTCAAAGCAAGAGTTGATAAGCATGGTCAAGGGAGGTTTAATTCATGCCACACAGAAGCAAAAAAGGGCATGGAATTCTGACCCCAAAGGGACGAGCCAAGTTGAACCAAAATGGAAGGCATAAGGAGACAAGGATATGCTGGAGGGTCCTTGAATAGATGCTGCCCAAATCCCTTCCGCAACCACTTTTCCCACAGATGCCAAGTTTCAAGTTTGTGACTTCTCTGCTTGCAGGCTTATCCACAGATACATCCAACATGCAGACTGGGGCTGTGGTGTTGCCCTAGGAGCAGCATTCAACCAATCAGAGGCAGAAACTGTGGATAAACATCACACCTTCGATGCTTTCTTGTGACAACTAAAGTATGTTCTACACTGTCATCCCAGACTGGTGTCTCATACCAGTAGTCACCTGATCATTGATATACTTCGTAATAGCATTCTACTCTTACCTTCCACACCCTTCCAATGAACTACCTATACGGAAGGACGTACTTCTAAAGTCAGCCGAACCAAGGCAAATATTGATCTTCAGAAATGAATGTAAGACATTGTGCTATGATGGTTGTGGGTGCTGCTCATGGGTATAAATGGGCCTTGCAGGCATAAGGCCCTTTCCTGCACCACCATCAGAAATCGTTTCTATTAAAGCAAAGCAGTCCAGTAAGTAAAAATGATACAAGGAACAAGTGGCATACTGCTCACTCCAAAACTCTGTACACTGAAAAGGAGCAAGGTATTAATAAAACAGTTTCTCTTCTTAGGAATGTAAGAATTCCCTCTAATAGAGGAAAAAGAAGTACTTCAGGCTATTTGTGTAAACCAGCTATCTCACTCTGTAGCCCAGGCTGGTCTTGAACTTAGAGTGATCCTCCTGCCCCAGTTTCCAAGAAGAAAAGTCTCATTGATCAAGAAAAATACATCAGTCCTAACCATTTAAGGCAAAAGCAAAACACAGAAAATTAGCCTTTTCAACTCCATGGTTGTGCCACCACCTTAAAAAAACAGAATATGGACTGTTAATTCTTCAGCTACATTCCAAGAGCACTCCTAAGTTTCACTGCAACATGGTAAAGTGAAACAGGATTGGTTGACAGAGAATAGAAAGTAACCACGAGCTGGGGTGGGGGGTGACTAAGCATTCAAATATGGGAACTGTTTTTTTCTGTCATAATCTTGGGCTGGGGGATAACTCAGTGGGTAAAACACCTTCTAAGTGCAAAGAGCTGAGTCTCACTAGCTAGCCAGTCTAATCGAACTGGTGAGCTTCAGTTCAAGAGAACCTGTCGCTAAGGAGGCAGATGGTGTTCTTAAGTATGACACATGAGGGGATTTCTTCCAGCCCCCACATATGAACACACATGTGCATGCACACTCATGAACATACACCCATGCACATAAAAATATTAACATCTTCAAACAGAAATACCACTTAAGTTGAATCAGCACACCATTACAAACTCTCCTAGCCCCTCACTGAAAATGAGTTTGGGCTCAATTGGAAATAGAGGACAAAGCCCTCTATTTTGAAGTTGTAAGGACATTTTGTACTTGGGATAAGACAGCTCGGAAAGAACTAAGGTAACGAATGCACCAGGTAACTGCAGACATGAAAACAGGGTCCTGTAACAGTGAGAGAGCAAGCATCAGTCTAGATTAAAACATTCAAACTCTAACACTCTGAACATCCATGAAAAGATCTTTTCTACTTTCCACTCCCTGGACCTAGGAACCAAAGTCACTGTCAGAAGAAAGAGGTAAGCAAACTGTGATTTTACAAAACTCTTTGAGAGTTAGCTTGAGAACTATATAATAACACTTTAAGAAAGTATTTTCTGAATGCCTGTTATTTGGATGTGAAGGAGCTAAATTAAAACATCACACACACACACACACACACACACACACACACACACACACAGACCTGCTAAACAGCCCAGAAATTTAAAATAACCTTTGTTATTATTTTTTAAGATTTATTTTTTAAGTCTGTCACATGTGTGGGGCTGCCCATGGAGGCCAGAAAGCATCAGATCCCCAAAGCTGGAGTTACAGCTGGTTGTGAGCCATCCAACATGGGTGCTGGGATGGGAACTTCAGTCCCCTGGAGGAGCAGCCAGTGTTAACCCTTAAGCCATCTCTCCAGCCCATCCACCTGGTTCTTGGTTTTCTTTTTCCATTTTTTTTTTAACATTTTAGAGACAGGCTCTTATGTAATCCAGGCTGATCTCAAACTCTCTTTGTATCAGAGGGATGACCTTGAATTTCTGATTCTTCTACCTCTATTTCATGAATATTGGGATTACAGGCATGTACCACCATGCCTCGTTTTTTTTATAATAATTTTTTTATTAACTCTTTACACATATTACTCTCAGTTCCTTCTCCCTCTCCTCCTCTCCTGGCCCCCCCATTCCTCCCAACCCCCAACCCCATTCCATCTCCCCTCCGCTCCCCAGGGAGGATAAGGCCTTCCATGAGGGATTTTCAGAGTCTGTCAAATAATCCCAGGCAGGGCCTAGGTCCCACCCCATGTGTCCAGGCTGAGAGAGCATCCCTCCATGTTGGACTGCAGTACTGGACTCCTTTAATTGGCAATGCCGTACAGGTCTTCTGTGAAGGATTTCACCATTCAAGCTCTGTTTCTATAGTACTGGCATTGCATAATTTCCAAAAGTGCTGTTTTTCTCATCTTTGTTGATATTTACTTCTTTTACCATGCCTCGTTTTGCTTGCTTTTTGAGACAGGGTTTCTCTGTGTAGCTTTGGAGCCTGTCCTGGCACTCGCTCTATAGATCAGGCTGGCCTTGAACTCACATAGATCCACCTGCCTCTGCCTCCCAAGTGCTGAGATTAAAGGTATGCAGCAGCAGCAGCAGCAGCACCACCACCACCAGGCTCATGCCTAATTTTATATGATTCTAGGAACTGAGACCAGCGATTTGTGAAAATTAGGCAAGCACTCTACCAAATGAACTACATCCTCAGCCCAGATGGCCCTTTTTATGTCTGAGTCAAACATCATCTACTAAGACCAAATATGATTTTCTAACATACTTATGAATGCATTTATCATGTTCACAGCTATTTCTATCAGACCTTTAATTTACAAATGATTTTTTGATCTGTCCAATAAAAAACCATACATGTAGGTTTCCTCTTGACTATGAAAGCATGCTGTAGAGGTTTGATCAAGAATGGCCTGGATAGGCTCATGTATTTGAAAGTTAGATTCCTAGTTGATGGACCATTTAGGAAGGATTAGGAGGTGTGGCCTTGCTGGAGGAGATGTATCATTGGGTTGGGCTTTTGAGTGTTCAAAAGCCAGGACAAGTCTTGCTCTCTGCCTCCAACATGCAGGTCAGATATGAGCTCTTAGCTACTGCTCCAGGGCCATACCCGCCTACCACCACGATGATCAGCTAGACTAACCTAAAACAGTAGGTAAGCCCCGACTTTAAGCTGCTTTGGCCATGGTTTTGTCACAGCAATAGAACAGTAACTAAGACATATGCCTAGAGATTGCAAATGATTCTTTTAAAAGTACAGTTGAAATACTCCTTCCCAAGGCAAAAGTCAGATGTTTTCTTAGCCCCTCATAAGTCATTCAGAATGGCTTATGACAGCTAGCATGTTACTTTGGAATAGGCAGAAATTTATAAGGAATGCTGCATCCTTATAAGATAGCCTTCACAATATTTAATTTTGCTAATTTCATAGGCCATTTATAAATAAAGGAGGTGGTAAAAGAACCAAAACTGGAGATCTGAATTCTTGTCCACCACCCAGTATTCACTCAGCATTTACTACATATCAAACACAAATAATTAAGACAGCGTATTTCCTTTGAGGAAACTCAGGATCCAGCCATAAGCATGAGTTGCAAAAATTAATGATAACATCCTGACAGGTGCCATAAGAGGAAAATACGGCATCAACACCATGGAGTAATACGGTGGGCTGGTGGTGTTGCTCTGAGGTAGGAGTCTCACTATGTTGCCTAGACTGATCTCAAATTCTGGAGCTCAAGTGATGTTCTTGCCTTGGTCTCCCAAGTAAATTTTTGTTTAAAAAAAAAACAAAAACAAAACAAAACAACAACAACAACAAAAAACCAAAGCTCAACATGGCAGAAATGTGGAGGATGAATTGGATGTGGTCAGCCTGGAGACAAGATCACAGCAAAAATCTACATAGGTTGGGCCTTTCTGTAATTAATGCAAGAGTAAGTGTCCTCAGAGACAAGAGTGGATGAGGACATCGTTCGCTGAGTGAGCACTGGGTGCTACATTCTTCCCATGTATTTTATTAAAACTATCCGACTGTGTTTCTCAGGTTAACACTCAAATTTGACAAGGATCTGAGGCTAAGCCTGGGCAGGGGACCTGCTGAGACACTTGGTACTGGAAGAACTGTGGTTGAAACTAAATGTGAGGTTTTAGAAGCTTATAACAAGAAACAGCCTAAAACAAAAACTTAATTTCAAAGCAGTGGGCTTGGCTAGTAAGAATACGGGGTAAGTATGCACTATCTGCTGGTAGAGATAATGGCAAGGGTGTCAAACAAAATGTAAGAGGCACTGGACTGTTTCCAAGTGTGAGCAGAAGTAGCTCAGTGAAAAACTTGTTTAGGAGGACAAACCAATTGTATTCTAGTGGTGGAAACAGAAGCTACCTGCCAATGGATTTGGAAATACATAGATGGAGATGATACATAAATGGGTGTAGAGTTTCCTAAAAACATAGCTGTGAAGAAAAGCACAGTCTAAGAGAGGTGTGTTAAAAACAATTATAAGATAGACACGAATTACATGTGTGAAATGCGGCAAGAAACGGGAAAGGTTTAAGACCCGGATAAACAAAAACTACCTGAAGAAGCATAGGATCTTTAGTATTGAAAGGGCTGGCTTTTGTAAGTGTTTTTCCACATCGGATACTCCTTCGGTTCTCCTTGAAACTGACGGCAGAGGGAGGAAAATAAGGGTGGGTTATGGACTGGAGAAAATGAGGAAGATGTCCGACAGCATTTGCAGCTACAGGAAGGAGGATGCGGATCAGCAATGCGTCACTAAAAGAATGCCCACTGAGCATTTTATGTCCCGAGGGTCTCAACACCAGAAAGCCCGGAAGGACAGAGAGGCCTGCAGGGAAAAAATACTCTGATGTAGGTTAAGTCCAGGCCCGCCTCTCAGAGTTATGTAACTTCCTGGGCCAAAACCTTGTCTGAGCCTCTTTCCCCAAACCCACCGCAGCCCATCCCGCGCGGTCACGTCCCGCGCCGTCCGAGCACGGGTGACCGCAGGTGGCGACGACTCTGCAGTCGTGGCAGTTCAGAGTCCAGCGCCCGGCCCCGCGCGCGGGAAGGCAGCTCCATGGGCACGCGGCGGGGGACCGCGGAGTGCTGGCCCGGCAGGGGAGGGCGACGGCGCGGGGACGTTACCTCCAACATGCCTCTCCGGCTCGCCCCGGCCGTATCGATGAGTGTGTTGTCCAGGTCAAAGAAGACCGCGCGCACCCGACTCAGCCCCATAGCCTCGGCCGCTCAAGCCGCCCGCGAGCTGCCTCCGCCGCACCGCACATGCGCGACGACGGCCAGGAGAAGTTGGGCGGAGTCGTGGGGTCACCTGACTCTCCTGAAGTACCGGGGACTCTGTGGAACTACCGCGAGATGGCCTCGATACCTGAGCATGTGAGCGAGACTCGGGCAACATAAATTTTGCAGAAGGTGCGCGTGCGCGATATAGGCACGAATGTGTTATGGCTTCCTGATGTGTGGGTGGATAGTTAAGAACCGTGTCTTGGTGGGTTTGCTTTTCTTCCCTTTCTCTGTGGTGCGGGATAAGAGGGACGTCTGAATCGCACTGGAGGAACTCTCCAGGCACTTTGCTGCCCTGCCTTGGTTGCTGGACAGTCAGCATCACGAGCTGGAGCATCAAGGGCCACGAGGGTGTGCTAGGTACCCTGCAGTCTGTGCTACACTTTCCAACCTCGGAACCCAGCTGCCTGGTGTCCTCGGCGCTTCACTTCTTGTCTTGTTGCAGCTGTAACCAGAACATTTAAAGAGGCAAGGGAGGCTCTACAGTGTCAACCCCATTTTAAACCTTCTTTTTGTATGTGTATTTGCGTTTGTGTGCACATGAGTGCAAGTGCTTTCAGAAGACTGAAGAGTGAGCTGCTCACTGCGGGTGCTGGGAACTGAACATGAGGCCTCTGCAAGAGTAGTGTGAGTTCTTAACCACTGAACCATTTCTCCAGCTCATTTCTCCTCATCTTTATTCATTTCCCTGAAACCTTGCAACCCGGTCTCCTGTGCCTATTAATCACATGGTTTTCTGGCTATAAGAAGTGGGCAAGGACACTAGACAGTCCATTAAGCCTCTCTTGCCCAGAATCTGGACAAGAACAAGGTTTGCCTTGTGTTAGCTGAAATTAACCTCTAATCCTTTGTGATTAATGAAATTTGGGCCACCATCAGTAACCAGAAATTGTTTATTGGGTCCATCAATGCTACAGATTTGATCTTGTTGAGTTTGCAAACTAGGAGAGGTTCTTACATTGTAAGTTGTTCTAAGAATCCAAGAAATATTTCATGATGTGAAAATTGATGAAATGCAAATTTAATTGTCCATAATTTAGTGTATTGAATGAACTTTATTTTCTTTTGTCTTTTGAGACAGTGTCTTCTTGTGCAACTGGCTGGCCTGAAGCTAGTGTAGACCAAGCTGACCTCAAATTTACAGTGCTTTTGTCCACCAAGTGCTAGTTCTAAAGGCATACACCACCATCTGACTTGAATTAACTTTGACTAAGATCTATGTCTGTAATGGAACGATACTGTCTCAAAGTGGCTTCTGTTCATAGTGAACCATACTCTACCTAAGTAATACATACAAAACAATGTAACAAAACAGCTGAGCCTCCAGCCACTCAGACCAAAACAGCCAAAACATGACTGTATAAGGTTAATACTGACTTCAGTCAATCAGATTGTTCCTGTATACCATTGTCTTTTCATCGGCTATATATTTAACTTTGAGCTGTATTGTGTAAATAAGAAACTCACTGAACCAACTTTCATCAGAAGTTTTTTTGCCTGGCCATAGAACCTTCTTTGTTGAAATAAATTTAACTCATACTTGTTTGTTTCTGTGTGGTATATTTCTGCTTTTGCCTTACAATGACAGAGTTGAATAGCATGACTGAGGTCTAAAATAATTAGCTCTGTACAGAGAAAAAAATGCTCCCATAACCTGAGGTACACAGACAGTCACAAATGGATTTCTGATGCTCAGTAGGAAAAGATGAATGGCAGACTACCAAAAGTATGCCTCCTCTAGCAGACTGCATTCCATGGATACGGAGGCAGCAAATCCCATGTTCCATGGATACGGAGGCAGCAAATCCCAGGTGTTCCCTTAGGCTAGCAGTCAGCCTAAATTATGAATGCATTATCTGGAAGTATTTTTTGTAGTTGTATCAAATGTCATAATAAATGTAAGCAAAGCTGCTAGTGGTCACATGAATCTTACAGAGCTGGAGCAGGTCTTCTGATGTGCATATAGCGTGTTGCTAATTCAGCGACAAATCTACACTTGTACAAGGCATAGCAGCCTATATAACCAATCCTAACAGACAGGTTTGTTTCCCGTTATGATACCATGAATTGATTGGTGCCTTAGGGTTTCTGTTGCTGTGAAAAAGGCACCATGACCACAGCAACTCTTATAAAGAAAGACATTTAATTGGGTGGCTTACAATTCAGATATTTAGTCCATTATTATCATGGTGGGACATGGTGGTATGCAGGTAGACATGGTCCTGAAGAAGGAGCTGAGAATTCTACATATTTGATCCACAGGCAACAGGAAGTGAAGTGAGACACTGGGTGTGGCTTGAGGATATATGAGACCTCAAAGCCTACTCCCACAGTGATATACTTCCTCTAACAAGGCCGTACCTACTCCAACAAGCCACACCTCCTAGTAGTGTCTCCCAATGAGCTTATGGGGACCAATTACATTCAAACGGTTACAGTTGATATTCAAAAATGGCTCTTCACAGCCTGGTTCCTTCTAAATTTACATGTCTGGAAGCCTCAAGATGTTAATACTTGTGAACACACCTTTAATCCCAGCACTCGGGAGGCAGAGGCAGGTGGATCTCTGTGAGTTGGAGGCCATCCTGGTCTACAGAGCAAGTTCCAGGACAGCCTCCAAAACAATACAGAGAAACTCTGTCTCAAAAAAACAACAAGAAAAAATGTGTGTGTGTGTGTGTGTGTGTGTGTGTGTGTATGTGTGTGTGTGTGTGTGTGTACTAGTAAGTTTTACTATGGAAATTCAACAGTGAGATGCAAGATGATAAAAATATTATGAACATCAGCTAATGAATATTTGAAAAGTGCTAGTTAGTTTATTTATCATAGTCAACCCCAATAGAAAAATTGCTCAGATGAGACTGGCTTATAGCTATGACTGTAAGAGAGATTGTCTTGATTTATGATTAATTTGGGAGGGCCTAGCCCCCCTGTGGACCTAGCCCATTCTTAAGCAGGTAGGTCAGAGCTATAAAAGAAAGCTAACATGGTCCAGAGAGTAAAACAACAATCTACATGCCTACATGGTATTTGTTTCTAGTTTTTGCTTAAGTTCCTGCTCCGGCTTCCCTTAGTTATGGATTGTGACCGAAAAACATTACCCAAATAAACCTTTTCCTTCCCAAGCTGCTTTAAACAAAATATTTTATCACAGAACTGGAGGCAAGCTAGAACAAAGGTCAATCCCATTAATACTTAAGAAATGTAAATCTAAGTTATAAATAAAGATAACATATTTAGCCATGGTGGTGGTCTACATCTTTAGTCCCAGCACACTGCCAGCAGATGGACGCAAATCTCTCTGAGTTCAAAATCAGCCTGGTTTACATAGTGAGCTCCAGGCCAGCTAAGCCTACTTAGTGAAACCCTGTTTCAAATATATATATTGCATATTTATGTAATAAAAGTTAAATATTTGGTGGCTGGATAAATGGCTCAGTGGTTAAGAGCACTGGCTGTTCTTCCAGAGACCTGAATTTGATTCCAAGCACCCACATGATGGCTCACAATTGACTGTAACTCCAGTTCTAGGGACAGCTGACACCCTCTCTTGCCTCCACAGGTACCAGGCACACAAGTGATATATAAATATACATGCAAGGCCAAACACCTGTATACATCAAATACAATAAATTTAAAAAAACAAAGCATCTGAGTATTTGGAAACAGAAAACTAGAAGCCAAGAACACATTTCTTCTTTTTAAAAATATTTTATTTATTATGTATACAGTGTTCTACCTGCATGTATGCCTGCAGGCCAGAAGAGAACACTAGATCTCCTTATAGATGGTTGTGAGCCACCATGTGGTTGCTGGGAATTGAACTCATGACCTCTGGAAGAACAGTCAGTGCTCTTAACCTCTGAGCCATCTCTCCAACCCCAAGAAACATTTTTTAAAGTTAAATATTTAACAGCCAAACCTGGCAACCACACAGGGAAATGGGCATTTATATACTAGTTGAGGAATTGAAAATTGGTGCAAACACCTTTGAGAGTAATTTTGCAATGTCTGCCACTGGCCTTAGGAATTTACCCCTGGACATATTTTCAAAACGTTCTCTTCTTACAGATACTAGATTGTTTCTGGTAGCATTGTAAACAAACAAAAAAAAAAAGATGGGTCTAACTCTTAACTGCTGTCAGTTTGTGCCTCAGATCCCTGTAGGAAGCTTAGCCCCAAGTGAGATAGCGAAGTGACAGAACTAGAGTGGACAGGGACCTGCGGGAAGGTAATTGGGTCACTGGGCTCCACCCTCTTGATGGAATAATGTTGCCTTGGGGGACAGGCAAGCCCCACAGAACTGAGTTCTTAGGCATACAAATTTCCACTCAGAGTGAGAAATATGAACTTTTAAGGAAATAAGATCTGGGCGTGGTGGCATCTGCCTGCAATCCCAGCACTCAGAGGCTGAGACAGGATTTCCGATTTGATGACATCCCCAGCTATACAGCATAGCCTGTTTCAAAACGATGAGATAGTTATGTTTAATTTGATTAAACATTATACAGTGTAGACACTTGTCATGTTTAAGGTGTCCTTTGGGTTAGAAGTGATCAAAGTTTCCTAGTGATACATTATAATGGATTTACCTTAGTTATGGTTTCTATTACTTTTATGAAACACCATTACTTAAAAAAAATTGGGAGGAAAAGGCTTTTTTGACTTATAATTCTACCTTGTAGCCCATCATTGGAGGAATTCAGGAGAACTCAGAGCAGGAACCTGAAGGCAGGAGCTGATGCAGAGGCCGTAGAAGCGTGCTGCTTACTGACTTGCTCTATATGGCTTGCTCAGCCTTCTTATAGAACCCAGGACTACCAGTCCAGGGGTGGCCCTACCCACAATGGGCTGGGTCCTTCCATATAAGTCTCTGATTAAGAAAATGCCCTGCAGGCTTGTCTACATCCTGGTCTTATGGAGGCAATTTCTCAGTTGAGGCTTCTGTGGTGGTTTGATAGAAAATGACCCCCAAAGGGAGTGGCGCTATTAGGAGGTCTGGTCTTGTTGGAGCAGGTATGGTCTTACTGGAGAAAGTGTGTCACTGAGGGGGTGGGCTTTGAGGTTTCTTTTCCTCAAGCTTTCCTACATGTGATTGTCTGCCAACATCCTGGTGTCTGTAGGATGTAGGACACTCGGCTATTTCTCCAGCACCATGCCTGTCTATGTACCACAATGCTCCCTGCCATGATGGACTGAACCTCTTAACTGTAAGTGAGCCCCCTCAATTAAATGTTTTCTTTATAAGAGTTGCCATGGTCATGTATGTCTTCACAGCAATAGTAAATCCTAACTAAGACAGCTTCCTCCTTTCAGATGACTCTAGTCTGTGTCAATTTGACATAAACTAGACAGCACACTCTTTTAGACTTCTTTATTTTGCTCAAAAACTTTAAGTTGTTGGCAAATATAATTGTATGTATTGTGCAAAGCAGTGTTTTGAAATTTGTAAACAGGGGAATGGCTAAATTAAGTTAATATATATTGTCTTTGTCATTAGTCATGGGCTGTGCTATACAACAGATGCCCTGAACCGTTCCTCTAAAATTCTATATTCTCTGACCAACATTCCTTCAACATACCTTCCCTCACCCATCTCCCAGTTTGAAAGAAAATGGCCCCCAAAAGGAGTGGTTTCCCTGGACCAGTTTCTCTCCCACTCGAGGGTCCCCAAAGCTGCTTATGAAATAATCACTCAGAGACTAATATTAAATATAATTGTTTGGCCAATGGCTCAGGCTTATTACTGGCTACCTCTCATTTATAAACCCATTTTTAATGATCCTACTAACTGGTGAAGTGCTTCTATGTCCCACCCCTATGGAGGCCCTATATGTACTAACTCCCTGAATTCCTGCTCCAGCATCTCAGTAGTACACATGATTCACCAGACAACTTTCCCAAGGTGATTCCCATTGATATAAGGTCAGTTGAGCCATTAGGGACTTTGTGCTGGATAGTTTTATATCAACTTGACACAAATTAAAGTTACCCTAAAGGAGGGAATCTCAGTTAATAAAATGCCTAAATACCCATTCACACCACAAGGACATTTGCTCAACTATGTTCATAGCAGTATTACTTGTAATAGTCAGATCTTGGAAACAGCATGGATGACCCTCAGTTGAAGAATGGATAAAGAAAATGTGGTATATTTACACAATGGAGTACTACTCAGTGGTAAGAAACAATGGTATACTAAAATTCAAAGGCAAATGGGCAGAACTAGATAAAACCATCCTAAGCAAGGTAACCTAAAACCAGAAAGACAAATATAGTGTGTAATCATAAGATACCAAAAATAAAGCAAAATATACTCAGCCTACAATCCATAACCCCAGAGAAGTTTGAACCCTTTTCCAGAAACAGATGGAAGCAGATGCAGAAAGCCACAACTAACCAATGGGTCAAGCTCCTGGAGTACAATCAAAGTGAGGGAGGAGCAAAAATATAAACAGAGGGGTCAAGGCCATGATGGGGAAACCCACAGAATCAGCTGATGAGAACTAGTGAGAGATCACTGACTCAGGTCTGACAAACTGGGAATTTGCATATGATCAAACTAGACTCCTTTAATGTAGGTGACAATGGTGTGACTGGGACAATATATGAGGCCACTGGCAGTGGGTCCAAGACCTAACACTATTGCACAAACTGACTTAGTGGAGCCCATTCTATATGGAGAGATACCTTGCCCAGCCTAGAAACAGGGTTGTGGGAGTGGAGAGGTCCCCTGGTCCTGCCTCAATGAGACGATGGGACAGACTTAGTAGACTTCCTATGCGAGGCCTTACCCTCTCCGTGGAGCAGATAGGAGGAGGGAGGAGTGGAGGGAGTAAGAGGAAAAGAGGGAGGGGGAACTGGGATTGGAATGTAAAAAATAAATTAATAAAAAAAGGAAATGCCTAAATAAGATGGGTCTATAGGAAAGTCAGCTGAGCAAGCCATGGGGAGCAAGCCAGTAAGCAGTACTACTCCGTGGCCTCTGCATTAGCTCCTTACTCCAGATTCCTGTCCTCCTTGAGTTCTTGTCCTGACTTCTTTGACAATGAACTGTGGTGCAGAAGCATAAGCTGAATGACCCCTTTCCTCCCCGAGTTGCTTTGGTCATGGTGTTTTTTCACAGCAATAGTATCCCTAAGACAGGCCTGCAAATACGAGCACTGCAAGCCTCATTTGCTGCCTGCACCCCACCCCATGCAGGAGAGGAAATGGAGGAACGTAGAGGTTGGAATCCCACCAGAGGCCATCGCATTGGCCCTTCCAATGAGTGAAGAGTAGCACTAGGAGGACCCAGGTTTGTTTCCCTGGATGCAAGGACCTGGACCTCAGGGCTCTTCACCAGTGTGTGTCTCTATGCCCAAGGCACATACAGAGACAGTCCCAGCAGGTATGGACATGGAGTGCATATCCTGGAATATTGGGGCCTGAGAACAGGCCAGAATGTGTTTGTGTGAGTGCAGGAGAATGTGGGACCCAGGGTGAAAGGGTCACCTTGTTCATGAGGACCAGCTAGTTCTGAGAATAGGCCCTGTTTTGCTATGGCACTCGGGCTACCTGACCAGGCAGTCCCCTCTGCCCTTGAGCCTCTGACTCCTGTCTATATTGGGCAGCTGAATTGGAGGAGAGATTCTTGTGGTCACAGGAGATGTGGGTCAGGGCATATGGGGATTTTGACATTAGGGATCACAGGATCCATTTATGACATTTTGCTAAAGATGATTTAATCCCAGGCTGTGAAGAATACTACCTGAAACCAGGAAAATGAGAGGAAATTCCAGCTGCCTTCCTCACTGGCCAGGGATTCTGATCCACTTTCCTCATCCGACACACAGGACAAAAGCCTGGATTTACCAATGGCTTTGAGAATTATGCACTTTACACAGATATCACTAACTGGCAACTGGGCTATGACTCATTGCTTTTATCATTATTGTGCTGACCTTTGATGGTTTTCCATTTTCGGAATGAAGGGGATGCTTCCTATGCTTTTACATTGGGCTGTAAATTGAAATTTGACTGTGATCTTTGCAGGAAACCTCACAGTGAGGAAATAAAATGGAAAACCTTGTTCCTTTTATGACAGAACAGAGACACCATAGCCTTGTTTCAGCAATGTACAGAAAGACAAGTCAGAGCAAGCTGGCTGGAAGAAAAGTTTCCAAAGAGCCTCATGGACTTCAAAAATTCTCCTTCAGCTCCAGAAACAAGTAAAAAGGAAACTAAGAAGAACCATTTTTAACCCAGCTGCGATTTCACAAAAGGGAAGAGATGGTAACTATGGGGATAGATGTGAGTTTGCTGAACATCTGCGTGCCAGACACAATTGCCCAATTTAGCCTTTTGGCCTCATTTCATGGATGAGAAAACCAAGGCTTGGAGAGGGGAGGCAACATTTTGAAGGCACATATCTGGAAAGAGCTGGGGCCAGGGAATTGTGGAGTGTTAATTATACAAAGTAAAATAATTCATTATGATATTTCCAGATGTGAGTGTGGACTTTGACCATAGTCATTCTCTCTATTTCTTTTTGTTTCGGTTTGCTTCTTGAGACAGATTGTTCTCTGTAGCTTTGGAACCTCTCCTGGAACTGGCTCTGTAGACCAGGCTGGCCTCAAACTCACAGAGATCCGCCTGCCTCTGTCTCCTGAGTGCTTGGATTAAAGGTGTGCACCACCACGGCTTGACTCCATTTCTTATTCCCCTTTTTACATCCTGGAAGATCCTTTTCACTTCAGAGCATCAATACAAATTTAAAAATGTATCTTTAATAAAGCAGCATTTTTTTATTTCTTTATTTTTATTTTTTGGGTTTTTTGAGACAGGATTTCTCTGTGGCTTTGGAGGCTGTCCTGGAACTAGCTCTTGTAGACCAGACTGGTCTCAAACTCACAGAGATCTACCTGCCTCTATCTCCCGAGTTCTGGGATTAAAGGCATGTGCCACCACCGCCTGGCTAGCAGTATTTTTTTTAAAGAATTGTTTTCGATATTCCATAAAATCCTTTCAGGAAAGCATTAAATATGTAAAATATTAAGAATATCTAAGCTGTTATATTTTGTATGTCTCTGAATTTGTCATTATTTCTACTACTCATAACATTTATAGGCTATTTTGTTGTTGTTGTTGTTTTTTGAGACAGGGATTCTTTGTGGCTTTGGAGGCTGTCCTGAAACTAGCTCTTGTAGACCAGGCTGGTCTCGAACTCAGAGATCCTCATGCCTCTGCCTCCCGTGTGCTGGCATTAAAGTCATGCACCACCAATGCCTGGTCGTTTATAGGCTATTTAAAAAGTGTTTTCTCTACGAGGACATTCAACCGTGAATGGAAAGAATGGCATGAAAGGACAGAGAATTGCACTACTAATAATTACTATCATAACAAATAATTAGATTTAGGGGAGACTTTCAGAACAAAAGAGAAACATAATGTTATGTGTATCCTTTGATAAAATGGAAAACAGCTGTTCTTTTTATTGACATTTCCTTAAAAATACATTTTATTGGCACTAAAATCCATTTGGTAAACATTCCATTAAATCCTCATATAAGGGAAACTCTTTTGCTTTCATTTTTTTTAAATTCATGCATGTGAACCATATTTACATAATTTCCATATTTATGTGTCTCCTTGAATTCGTGGCCTCTTTTTCTTTAATTATTATTGTTACATATTGCAGGAGTGTATCTTCTAGGAAGCTCTTGCCTGTGAACTCTACAATATGGTTGCCTAGACAAGATCTTGATGATGAGAACACCAGTCGAAGGGGGAACTCTCATAAGGTCCCTAGATGAAGAGTTAGAGGCAGTTAATGACTGCCAGGGAGGGAAAAATCTAGTGTTCTCCAGTAATGAGCACTCAGATGGATTATTTTACTCCAAGTGGTCAGCCCTAAAAACATATGCATGTGAGTAACACTAAACAGATTCAGAAGCTTGTATTTACACACACACACACACACACGGTTTTTCGAGACAGGGTTTCTCTGTATTGTTTTGGAGGCTGTCCTGGAACTTGCTCTCTAGACCAGGCTGGCTTCAAACTCACAGAGATCCACCTGCCTCTGCCTCTCGAGTGCTGGGATTAAAGGCGTGCACCACCAATGCCCGGTGGTATGTGCATAAATATTAATTAAAGAGGGAAACTCTCTTTTAAAAAATGAGTTAGCTTTCTCACGGCCTATCATACAGGTGTGAGGCATTATTCTAAGCACTGTGCATATGGTAACCTCATTGGAGGTAGGTTACATTTAGGAGTTGTAAAGAAGAACCATGCTGGATAGGTTGTCTGGGCCCATATAACTGCTTGTCTGTGCTTAGTGGACAACCCAGAATGTCACCCCAGGATTCTGGTCTCATCGATGTTGAGAGCATGCTGTGACAACAGTCTTTATCTCTAAATGTTTGTATGTCAATAATAACAGAGGATTTCAAACCAGTCTATTTATGGTGATAATTGATAACAATAATGTCTGGACCTTCCGAGACTTCCTGAGAATAAAGACTATACCTACTTTGGGAACTCCACTTAAATAAATTAGATTTTCTTCTGAAGAAAGTGTTGACTGGGCATAATTCATGTGTTCAGCTATTTATTTGTGCCCTGACACTTACTCAGTGACACTGTGAGAACTTTAGACTTCGTTTTCTGTACTAGAATGCCAACATTTCTTTTTCCTTTTCTATCACAAATAAGTGAATTCCCTCTTTAGAACCTAAACAGCTGTACAACTGACACATCTGGAATTCTGGAGAACCTTGAAATATATAGCTCTTCATGATGGGGGCATGAAATTTATTCCAAGTCACTTAAGGTTTTCAGGAAACCATCATTGCAATTCCCCTTGCTCCTCTGGGAAAACTGCGGCTTGGGGTGTGCTCGCTTGCCACCTCAGGTTGGAGTGCGCTTCTGCCTGAAGTGATTACATTGTTCTTTCCCACAATGGCATTTGGGAGAAACGGACTGTACCTGCCTTCTATGCCTGCTGCTGCCTGGGGCCCAGAGGCCTCTGGGTAAAGAAGTGGGCGGGCACTGCACCAGGCAGCAACGGTCTCTGGGTAAAGCAGTTGGCGGGCCTTACACTTGAGTGCAAAGGCCTCTGGGTGAAGCAGTTGACAAGCGTTGCTGTTGGCGCAAAAAACTCTGGATGAAGCAGTTGGTGGGCGGTGCTACCGCTGGGGCATGGAGGACTTTGGTGAAGCTCGAAGCCGAGGGCTCTGAGACGTTGTTATTTCAGGTGAAAAGGGGTTAAATACAGTAAATGAATAAGATATTTAATTATTTTCTACCTAATACAAGTATTCGCTTCAGGGGAACTTTATTTATTTATTTACTTTTGTAATGTGCACTTCCCAGATGCACTCTTTAACATATATATATATGTATGTTACATATGTACATACATATATATAATTTTAAATTTTAGATTAGAAACAAGATTGCTTCACATGTCAATTCCAGGTCCCTCTCTGTTTCCCTCCCCTCCTCCCCTGCGCTCCCACCAACCCCCCCAAATATCCCCTCATTTCCCCTGGGAGGGTGTCACCCTCCCTGGGCGTGTCCATAGTCTGTCATTTCATCCAGGACAGGGCCTAGACCCTCCCCCAACAGTTCAGGGTGAGAGGTCATCTCTCATTGTTGGATGGGAGTCCAAAGTCCATTTGTATACCCGGGATAAAAACTGATCTACTGCCCAAGGCTCAATAGATTACCTAGGCCTCCTCACTGACACCCACTTTCATGGGGTCTTGATCAGTCCCATGCTGGATTCCCAGGCATCAGCCTGGGATTCAAGAGCTAACCCTTGTCAGGTCAGCTATTTCTGAGAGTTAAACCAGCCCAGTCTTAATCCCTTTGTCATCAGTCCTCCCTCTCTGTCACTGGATTTCTTGAGTTCAGCTCAGTGCTTAGCTGTATGAGTCTGTCTTTGCTTCCATCAGCCACTGAATGAAGGTTCTGTTTCCCAGACTCTGGCCATGGAATTGTAGGCTGGCACTCCCCAGATCTAGGTCTAAAACCCATATATCAGAGAGTACATGCCATGTTTCTCTTTTTGTGACTGGGTTACCTCACTCAGGATGGCTTCTTCTAGTGCCATCCATTTGCCTGCAAATTTTAGGATTCCATTGTTTTTTTTTTTCTGCTGCTGAATAGTACTCCATTGTGTAACTGCACCGCATTTCCTCTATCCACTCGGTTGAGGGGCATCTAGGTTGCTTCCCAGTTCTGGCAAATAATGCTGCTGTGAACATAGTGGAACAGATATCCTTGTTGTATGAGTGTGCATCTTTTGGATATATGCCTAAGAGTAGAGTTGCTGGGTCTTGTGGTAGGTGTATTCCCATTTTTCTGAGGAATCTCCATACTGATTTCCAAAGTGGCTGTACAAGTTGGCACTCCCACCAACAATGGAGGAGTGTGCCCCTTTTACCACATCCTCTCCAGCATAAATTGTTGTTGGTGTTTTTGATTTTAGCCATTCTGACAGGAGTGAGATGGTATCTCAGAGTTGTTTTGATTTGCATTTCCCTGATGGCACTTTCTCAAGTGCCTCTCAGCCATTTTAGACTCCTCTACTGAAAATTCTCTATTTAGTTCTGTAGCCCACTTTTTAATGGGATCCTTTGGTGTTTTGGAGACTTGCTTCTTGAGTTCTTTGTAAATTTTGGAGATCAGCCCTCTCTGTCAGATGTGGAGTTAGTGAATATTTTTTCCCATTCTGTGGGCTGCCTTTTTGTCTTGTTGACTGTGTCCTTTGCCTTACAGAAGTTTCTCAGTTTCAGTAGGTCCCATTTATTAATTGTTGATCTCAGTGTCTGTGCTACTGGTGATATGTTCAGGAAGCTGTCTCCTGTACCAATTCGTTCCAAGAGGTTCAGTGTGGCTGGATTTATGTTGAGGTCTTTGATCCATTTGGACTTAAATTTTGTGCATGGCGATAGGCATGGATCGATCTGCATTGTTCTACATGCCAGCATCCAGTTATGCCAGCACCATTTGTTGAAGATGCTTTCTTTTTTCCATTGTATATTTTTAGCTTCTTTGTCAAACATCAGATGTTCATACATGTGTGGGTTAATATCAGGGTTTTCAATTTTATTCCATTGGTCTACCTGTCTATTTTTGTGCCAATACCAAGCTGTTTTCAGGACTATAGCTCTATAATAGAGCTTGAGGTCAGGGATGGTTGCCTTGTTGAACAGGGTTGTTTTGGCTATCCTGGGTCTTTTGTTTTTCCATACAAAATTGATTATTGTTCTTTCAAGGTCTGTGAAGAATTGTGCTGGGATTTTAATGGGGATTGCATTGAATCTGTAGATTGCTTTTGGCAGGATTGCCATTTTTACTACATTGATTCTACCTATCCAAGAGCATGGGAGATCTTTCCATTTTCTGAGGGCTTCTTTAATTTCTTTCTTTAAAAACTCAAAGTTCTTGCTATACAGGTCTTTCACTTGTTTGGTTAGCATTACCCCAAGGTATTTTATGTTGTTTGTGGCTATTGTAAAGGGTGATGTTTCTCTGATTTCTTTCTTAGCCCTTTTATCATCTGTATATGGTAGGGCTACTGATTTTCTTGAGTTGATCTTGGATCCTGCCACTTTGCTGAAGGTGTTAATCAGCTGTAAGAGTTCCCTGGTAGAGTTCTTTGGGTCATTTATGTAAACTATCATATCATCTGCAAATAGTGAAAGTTTGACCTCTTCCTTTCCAATTTATATCCCCTTGATCTCCTTTTGTTGTTGTATGGCTCTGGCTAGAACTTCAAGTACAATATTGAAAAGTTATGGAGAGAGTGGACAGCCTTGTCTTGTTCCTTATTTTAGCGGAATTGCGTTGAGTTTCTGTCCATTTAATTTGATGTTGGCTGTTGGTTTGCTGTATATAGCTTTTATTATGTTTAGGTATGTTC
Organism: Mesocricetus auratus; assembly: GCF_017639785.1. NCBI lineage: Eukaryota > Metazoa > Chordata > Mammalia > Rodentia > Cricetidae > Mesocricetus > Mesocricetus auratus. The sequence continues at coordinate 116,367,084 of NW_024429189.1, forward strand.
CTGTTATCCCAGATCTCTCCAAGACCTTTATCATGAAGGGGTGCTGGATTTTGTCAAAAGCTTTTCCAGCATCTAGTGAGATGTTCATGTGTTTTTGTTTATATGGTAGATTACATTGATGGATTTTCGTATGTTGAACCATCCCTGCATCCCTGTGATGAAACCTACTTGATCGTGGTGGATTATTTTTTTTGATGTGTCCTTGGATTGGATTTGCCAGTATTTTATTGAGTATTTTTGCATCAATGTTCATGAGGGATATTGGTCTGAAGTTCTCTTTCTTAGTTGTGTCTTTGTGTGGCTTGGGGATCAAGGTTATTGAAGCCTCATAGAAAGAGTTTGGCAAAGACCCTTCTGCTTCTATTGTGTGGAATACTTTGAGAAGAATTGGTATAAGCTGTTCTTGAATTTCTGGTAGAATTCTGCACTGAGGCCATCTGGACCTGGGCTTTTTTTGATTGGGAGACTTTTGATGACTGCTTCTAGTTCCATAGGGGTTATAGGTCTATTTAAGTTGCTTATCTGTTCTTGATTTAATTTTGGCAAGTGATAGCTATCCAGGAAGTCATCCATTTCCTTTAAATTTTCGAATTCTGTGGAGTACAGGTTTTCAAAGTATGACCTGATGATTCTCTGAATTTCCTCAGAGTCCATTGTTATGTCCCCCATTTTATTTCTGATTTTGTTAATTTGCATGTTCACACTCTGCTGTTTGGTAAGTTAGGACAAAGGTTTGTCTATCTTGTTGATTTTCTCAAAGAACCAACTCTTCGTTGCATTGATTCTTTGTATTGTTTTCCTAGTTTCTACTTTATTGATTTCAGCCCTCAATTTGATTATTTCCTGGCATCTACTCCTCCTGGGGGAGTCTGCTTCTTTGTGTTCTAGAGCTTTCAGCTGTGCTGTTAATTCTCTAGTATAACTATTCTCCAGTTTCTTCATGTGGGCACTTAGTGCTATGAACTTCCCCCGGAACACTGCTTTCAAAGTGCCCCATAGGTTTGTGTATGCTGTGTCTTCGTTCTCATTGAATTCTAGGAAGTCTTTAATTTCTTTTTTATTTCTTCTTTGACCCAGGAATGGTGCAGTTGTGCATTATTCAATTTCCATGAGTTTGTAGGTTTTCTGCAATTTGTGTTGTTGTTGAATTCTAATTTTAACGCATGGTGGTCTGATAAGATTCATGGAGTTATTCCAATTGTTTTGTAGCTGCTGAGGTTTGATATGTTGCCAAATATGTGGTCAATTTTTGAGAAGGTTCCATGTGGTGGTGAGAAGAAGTTATATTCTTTTTTATGTGGATGAAATGTTCTATAGATGTCTGTTAATCCCAGTTGGGTCATTACTTCTATTAGACCCTTTGCTTCTTTGTTGAGTTTCTGTCTGGTATTCCTGTCTAGTGGTGAGAGTGGGTTGTTGAAATCTCCCACTATAAGTGTGTGGGGCTTTATATGTGATTTAAGTTTTAGTAATGTTTCTTTTACGTGGATGCCTTTGTATTTGGGACATAGATGCTCAGAATAGAAACTTCATCTTGGTGGATTTCACCTGTGATGAGTATGTAATGACCTCCTTCATCTCTTTTGATTGATTTTATTTTAAAGTCTAATTTGTTAGATATTAGGATTGCTACCCCTGCTTGTTTCTTGGGTCCATTTGATTGGAAAATCTTTTCCCAACCTTTAACTCTCAGGTAATATCTGTCTTTGAGGGTGAGGTGTGTTTCTTGTATGCAACAGAAGGATGGGTTCTGTCTTTGAATCCATTCTGTTAGCCTGTGTCTTTTTATGGGTGAGTTAAGGCCATTAATATTGAGGGATATTAATGACCATTGATTGCTCATTCTTCTTTGATTTGAAATGGTTGTTGCTGGTGGAATTATGTGTGGAATTCCACCCCTTTGTTCTTTTGGCTGTTGGTAAAGTGGGATTATCTACTCTTTTTTTTCTGTTTTTGTTTTTCTTTCCCTCAGAGCAGAGGATCGAACCCAGGGCCTTGCACTTGCTAGGCAAGCGCTGTATCACTGAGCTAAATCCCCAACCTAAGTGAGATTATCTAATGCCTATGTTTTTTGGTTGTAGTTAACTTCCTTGGGTTGGAGTTTTCCTTCCAGAACTTTCTGTAGGGTTGGGTTAGGGGATACGTATTGCTTGACTCTAGTTTTGTCATGGAATATCTTGTTTTCTCCATCTATAGTGATTGAGAGTGTTGCTGAGTATAATTGTCTGGGCTGGCATCCATGGTCTCTTAGTGTTGGTTGAATATCTATCCAGGACCTCCTGGCTTTCATAGTTTCTATGGAGAAGTCAGGTGTAATCCTGATAGGTTTGCCTTTATATGTTACTTGGCCTTTTTCCTTAGCTGCTCTTAATATTCTTTCTTTATTCTGTATATTTGGGGTCTTGATCATTATGTGGCAAGGGGACTTTTTTTTGTGATCCACTCTATTTGGTGTTCTGTAAGCTTCTTGCACCTTCATTGGCATGTCTTTCTTTAGGTTGGGAAAGTTTTCTTCTATGATTTTGTTGAATATGTTTTCTGCCCCTTTGAGGTGGTTTTCTTCACCTTCTATACCTGTTATTCTTAGGTTTGGTCTTTTCATGGTGTCCCATATTTCCTGGATGTTTTGTGTTAAGGATTTGTTGGACTTAATATTTTCTTTGGTTGATGAATCCATTTCTCCTAGTGTATCTTCGACACCTGAGATTCTCTCTTCCATCTCTTGTATTCTGTTGGTAATGCTTGTATCAGTAGTACCTGACCATTTGCCCAGCTTTTCTATTTCCAGCCTTTCTTCATATTGTGTGTTTTTTTTAATTGTCTCTATTGCAGTTTTCAACCCTTGCACTGTTTGAATTGTTTCTTGCAATTTTCGGTTTATCTTTTCATCCATTTGTTGCATTTTATGAATTTTTTGGTTTGCTTTTTCTTCCATTTCTTGCATTTTTTGGTTTGCTTTTTCTTCCATTTCTTGCATTTTTTGGTTTGCTTTTTTTCCAGTTCTTGTATTTTTCATTTGTTTTTTTTCTTCCATTTCTTGCATTTTTGGTTTGTTTTTTCTTCCATTTCTTGCACTTTTTGGTTTGTTTTTTTCATCCATTTCTTTGAGGGATTTTCCTATATCCTCTTTTAGGGCCTCTATCATTTTCATGGAGTTGTTTTTAAGGTCATTCTCTTCTGCTTCGTTTGCATTAGAATGTTGGAGTCTTGCTGGTGTGGAGTCTCTAGAATCTGGCAGTATCATATTTGTTTTTCTGTTGCTGGGTGTGTTTTTGTATTGTCTCTTTCCCATCTCTTCTTCTAGTGGGTGCAAAAAGAGCCCCTTAGTGGTCTGGTGGTTAGGGGACCAGAGTTCCTTTTTGGTGGGTGCTAGCAAGTCCAATACTCTGGTAGTTCTTCTATTCCTTGTCCTAGTTTTGGTCCTGTGGGGGAGAAGAAGACCAGGAATCTGGGGTGCTTAGCCTCCCACCTGGTCCCCTGGTCCCTTTGGTGGAAGAGAAGACTTGGGATCTGGGCTGCTCCTGGCGGGATGGGAAGCTCTGTGGTAGTTCCCAGGCAAACCCCAGGCACTGGAATGCAGGCCCGGATGCAGGGCCTGTTTTACCTGGTCCTGCCAGACCAGCTGGCCCCCTGATTACCTTGGTGAAAGAGAAGACCTGGGATCTGGGGTGCTTGGCTCCTGCTGGGATGGGAAGCTCTGTGGCCATCCCAGTTACTGGAAGGCACGCTGGGATGCGGGGGCCTTGTTTACCTCCACTCTTTAGTTTCTTAAACTAATTGTAGTTTATATACAGTGTAGTTCAGTCTCCTTTACTTACTTGATTACTACTCCTTTACTAACAGCTTTGCCTGCCTGCTATATTTTTGTACCTATCTGAAGCCAGTTACCTCATGTTTTTTAAAGATCTCTGTATTACTGAAGGACATCCCAGCAATTGAATCTTGTTTTCCCAGGAGTCATTTCCATGACAGAAGTATGATGGAGCACAGGGAGGAAGAGACAGGGTGAGATTCCTAGGACTGCTGTAACAAACTTGGTGTTGTCTCACAGACTGGTGTTTAAGATTCTAAAATCAAGGTCTTCTCAGAGTGGGTACTCTGCAATGTCTTAGAGAGTGTGTACCTTCCTCTTAGCTTCAGATGTTGCTAGGCAATCCCAGGTGTTCCTTGGTTGGTAGACTCATGCTACACCTTCTGCCTGTCTTTCCATAAAACTCTGTTTTTCACTTTGTATATGAAAGTCACTGGATTAGAGCCCACATGGACTCAACATAATTGCATCTGCAAAGATCCATATTAGGGTTTGAATCTTTGAAATGTCCCCCATGAACTCATGTTTTGAATTCTTGCTTGATCTCTCCAGCCTTGCTATTTTGAGAGATTCTGGAAACTTCCAGATAAGGGAGGGTGGCTCTTATTGGTTATGACCTATGAAAACATCTTATAGACTGCCTCTGCCTCTTAAACCACTGCAAGAGTGTGAACCCCTGTTGTCTACTACACTCAACTGCCACCATGGCCTTGTGCTCAAGTTCATGTAGCCAAATAAGTGTGAACAATGATATAGGAAGTCAAAATAGTTAAGTCATCACTTTTTGTTACTTTTATCAGGAATTCATCCCAACTGCAAAATAACTAATACAACCCTAATTCTAAACAAGGTTGCATTAGGGCTTAACACATATTTTTAGAAGTGTGCAATTCAACTCACAAAAAATCATATAGCTCTTGTAGCTTTTCTTATAAAAATACTTTGGATCTATGTAAGTTGATAAAATGCTCTTGGTTTCCAGAATGAAGTCCTGAGTCTGATCCCCAACATCTATGAAAAAGACTGGGTGTGGCAGTTTGTGCTGGTTATCCTGGTCCAGGGGAGAGGGGTCCGTCTGGCTAGCCAGTCTAGCTGAGTTAGTGATCTCCAGGTGCCAGTGAGAGAGACTGCCACAGAAGTCAAGGTGGGCAATAACAAGGTGAGTGGCTCCTGGAAAACAACACCCGAGACTGACCTTTGGTCTTTGCCAGCGCACAAGCCTGCAAACTTCCTGCTTCCCAGTAATTTCCTTTATTCTCAGTTCACATCTGACTTTAAATTCCATCATGTATTTACTTTCTTTTTTTACTTAAGTAAATGTATTTTGCATCCTGGAACAGTTTCTCCTCCCTCCTCTCCTCCAAGCTTCTCCCCCACCTCTGTTCCCAACCCCCAATTCACTCCTCATTGGTTTTTGTTTAGGAAAGGGCAGGTCTCCCATGAGTATCAACAAAACATGGCATATCAAGTTGCAATAAGACTAAGCACCTCTCTATGTATTAGGGCTGGGCAGGGCCAACCCAGAATGAATAAGTCCCCAAAGCCAGTAAAAGAATCGGAGACAGCCCCTGATCCCACTGTTAATAGACCCCCAAGAGGACCAACTTGCACAACTGTAGCATATATGCAGGGTGCCTAGGTCAGGCCAATGCCAGCTCCCTGGTTGTAGGTTCAGCCAGTGAGCCCCTGTGACCCCAGGTTAGTTGATTCTGTGAATTGTCTTGTGGTGTCCTTTTCCCCTCTGGCTCCTACAATCCTTTCTCTTCTTCCACAGGATTCCCTGACCTCCACCTAATGGGTGGGTCACTGCATCTGTTTCCATCAGTTTCTGAATGAAGCCTCTCTCATGACAATTGACCTAGGCACTAATCTATGTGTATAGAAGAATAACGTTAGGCATCATAACACTTTTTTTTCTCCCCAGTTGTGTTTGGTTAGGTCTCTGTACCATCCAGCCCGTGGGTCCTGGTGCTCCAGGCAGTGTCAAAGGTGGGCTTGCTCTCCTGGCATGGGTTTTAGACTAGACCAGTAATTGATTGGCCAGTCCCTCAATCTCTAGGCTGCCATTACCCAAGCACATCCCACAGGCAGGACAGATGGTAGGTCAAAGGTTATGTGGCTGGGTTGGTTTCTCACTCCTTTCACTTGACGTCTCTCATCACTGGAGATGGCCAGTTCAGGCTACCTAGTCACTATTGCTAAGAGTCTTATCTGGGGCTATCCTTGTTTATTCCTGGGAGAGTCCCTTGCACCAGGTTTTGAGCTGACTGGGAAGCACCCCCCCCTTTTCAGTAATCTCTCCCTCCATCCCCTGCTCCAACCTGATATATATATATGCATATATATATACTTTTTAAAATGATTTTTTGTGTGGGTATTTACATATGTGCACCACAGTGTGCTTAGTGCCTACAGAGGTCAGATCCCCTGGAACTGGAGTCACAGATGATTGTGAATCACTGTGTGGGTGCTGAGAACTGAACTCTACTCCTCTGCAAGAGCAGCAAGTGCTCCTTACTGCTGCTGAGCCATTTCTATAGACCCTATTACTGTTTTTAATTGAGTGTAATTAATGCTGTCCACATATGCATGAGTGTGGGTTCATCCCCTGTAGCATGGTCAACCTACAATTGGCCACACTCCTAAAGAAAACTGACTCCTTGTCTCCTAGAAGATATCAACTGTAAATTGTTCCTCAGGGTAGAGGTTCATGTGCCCCATCTGTGCCTGTGTGTGAGTGTATGTGTATGTATTCAAATGAGCTTCCTAAAGAGACATAAGCTAGAGGCTAATATAGCCTTGGGCACCTTAAACAGTAATTTCACCACTGAAGAAAATGTATTTCCTTCTCTTAGAACCTCTAACTACTTATAAATCCTCAGGGCCTATTGTGGCCCCCTGAGCCTTTCCATTTAGCAACTATTAATTGCCTATGAATCTTCAGGAAGAGGTAGGGAATAGTCTCTCCACGATAGGATGTTGGTGTGCTCAACCATGTGCATGCCATAGCAGTTGCTGTGAGTTCAGTGGTGCCACAACCACGTATGCCTGGAAGACAGTTTTGCACAACACTCAACTCAGTCCCCTGGTCAATTTCTTAAAAACGTCTTCAGCTATCACCAGTAATGTTTTCCTTCATGTTGAAATTCCTCCAGAGTTAGTCTTGTGATTCACCATCTTCATAGCAATAATTCATCCATAACTTTAATCTGAAATCTTTTCCATTATGTCCCCTTTCACATATACAAAATTTGTGTATATCCTATAGTAAATATATCAACATTTGAAAACTGAACAATTGGGTAAAAAAATAAGATTTGTAGGTGTGTTAAAATTCCAGCTTTAACCTTAGCCCTTACTAGTTGACTGCCTGACTTCTGTAGATGTGATTTAATCACACATAAAATGGAAATATATAAAAGGGAATAATTAGATGAAAATAGATGGATCTTTCATTATTCTGGTTATCATTCTTAGATCTAAGTAACTTGGTATAGTTTACATTGTTTTAAATAAATGCAAATCAAAATAATCAAAAGCATAATCATAGTCTCAAGAAGTCACTTGATATACTCTGAGAAAATTGCTGAGCTATCAAAACAATACAAAGATACAGTACGTAAATTTAATCAGAATAGCATTTTTGTTGACTAATTAAATGGTATAGGGCTTTCTTTTGAACCTTTCATGTTTTATTTACAAGGAGGGATTAAACTTTTCATCTATAATTTGGAAGCAAAGTTCATGACAAGATGATAAAACATGTATCACTCACTAGCAATCACTTTAGGAGAAGCTTGGAGCAATTGTCCTACTATCTGGATCCACCGGAGAACTCACTGAGTGATGTGCTTTACCGTGATCTCTAGGGAGACAAAGGATGAAAACAACAGAAGTGAAATAACTGGAAGATGACAAGCTCCTGAAGATGGTGAGACACCAGATGGGTCCCATGCTGCAGGAGTTCCCCTAATGGTACCAGATCTGGTAATTCTGTAGCAGCTACACAGGATTCAGTACACAGTTACATCTGGATAAGATGTATTACAAAGCCCTGGAGGGTGGGTACATCTGAGGGAAGGAGAGTCAAGCCTACCAGGTCTCCTCCAGAGTCACACAGAATATGTCTAATTTCTCTGACAGTGAGTTGTGACAACATATGGCGATAGTTGAACCTGTGAAGAACATTAGAAAGAAATGCAGTGCTCTGAGTTTATTGGAAATCTGCCACATAGTTGTCCTGTTCATAGTAGGCACCAATAATCCAGACTCACACAGAAGCAGGTACTCAATGTAAGCCACATTGATTGTGCACACAGCTTAAGGTGTGAATCACTCTTATGAGTTAAGTGCTTTGAGCATTCGTGGACAAAACGGGTAGTCCTGAGTATCCCTTCATTGCTAGGAAATGGGTGAAGATCACTGTCTTTGGCATCTTCTGATAAATGATCAACAAGAGATGGAAGCTTGTTTATGGTGCTGGCAAAATAAATCTGAATGCTAACAAGTCATGGCAGACTGATTTAAGTTTATATTTTGTTAAATACAATTTCAAACTATGAATTCATTTCATTTGCTTTGCTCTCTTTTATAGGTTTCTATGGTGGAAGAAAGTATGGATTTAGCAGTAAAAATTGAGACAAATCATGAAGCTTTGCTTTTTCATCTGTAAGTATTTTAAGTCTAATGCAGAAGACATGGAAGTGAAAATATGCATGATTTCCTTTTTGAGCTGTGTATATAGTCAGAATGGATTTCTAACCATGGAAATGATTTCCTTAGGAATCTAACCAGCTCATTTGTCTGTCCTCTACCAATGCTTATCTCAGCGTTGAATCAAGGCATGTCTGTATCAGAGTGTATGTGTGTACAGTAGAAAAACATTTTACATGGATGTAAAAAGCTACAGTAAGAACTGTAAAAGGTGTCTATATAATATTGTCTCTATAGAAAAATTCAAATGTGAAGAGCAGAAAATAAAAGGCTTGCACCTCCCTACTTACCAGGGTAATTAACTCACATTGTAGTAGAGGTTAAATCCATTGTAACAAGACCAAAACAAGTGTTTCTCCATTATAATCTGTAAGCTCAGAATTACAGGGTAAAGATCATATCAGGTTTAAAAAAATACATAATCTACACAGAATACCCTAAGACAAGGGAATCCAGTTATCAGCTGTTGAAGGCTTCCATGCTGTTTACAGAAAAAAATGAGTTGACATAACTATAAATAAAATATATTTAGTTTATACAGTAAAAAATCACACATTATAAAGTGAGCAAACAGTCACATTGAAAAACAGATTCGTTAAAATGATTACATCTTACACAACACACACAGTATTTTGCATGTAAAATTATGTGGTTTCAGCAAGGAAAAAAATGTGTTTTTCATTTGTATAGCAGATCTTCTAAGCTGAAGTATCCGGTGTCCAAGTTTCCAGGCAACATAATTAATGTCTTTTCAAAGTACACAAAATTATTAGTGTCCTCATCACAGTCTGAAGGGCATTTTGTTTTATTTTTGCCTCAGAAATAAATTTTTAAGGTTTTATTTTTAATTATGCATTTACTTGTGGGTATGTGCAGTTGCCCAAGAAGGCCAGGAGAGGGCAGGGATTCCCTGGAGGTGGAGTTACAGGCACTTGTAAGCCTCAAACTCGGGTCCTTTGAAAGAGCAGCAAGTGTTCTACTGTTGAGCTGTCTCTTCAGCCCCTGGTGGCACATTTGAAATGGGTGAAAAGTCATGGTACAGTGAAACATTAAACAACTTAGTGGTACATTTTTATTATGAAAATGATCCTTGGTAGTTTATGGGGGAGCCTGCTGTAAGGTGTCTGGTAAAGAAGACCTTGCATCATGACACATGCAATCAGGGGCCCCACAGTGTTTGCTCACCAGAGGAACCCTGAAATGGGAAATTTTTTAGTCATTTACAAGTATTCAAACCTATCCCCTTTTTCCAGTCAGTTTTGTGTTTCACTGTGTGTCACCTTAGGTCCGGACAGTGTCCTTGTGCAGTGGGCACCGTGCTCCTTTGTAGCGGCTGCTTGTCTTTAGCTCTATGGTGGGTGCAGGGGGAGGGTGGGGGTAGGGGGAGGGTGGGGTGGGAGAGGGTGGGGGCAGGGGGAGGGTGGGGGCAGGGGGAGAGTGGGTGCAGGGGGAGGGTGGGGTGGGGGAGGGTGGGGGCAGGGGGAGAGTGGGTGCAGGGGGAGAGTGGGGGCAGGGGGAGGGTGGGGGCAGGGGGAGAGTGGGTGCAGGGGGAGGGTGGGGTGGGGGAGGGTGGGGGCAGGGGGAGAGTGGGTGCAGGGGGAGAGTGGGTGCAGGGGGAGGGTGGGGGCAGTGGGAGGGTGGGGGCAGGGGGAGGGCGGATGCAGAGCTTTTGTCCTCCAGGGCTGCAGCATCTCCACCTCCCCCAAGCCTTGCACTTCTTGCCATTGTAGAATTTCCTGAGGTTTTCCCTCTGGGTCAGTGTGGTATTTGAATGTACCTGGCCCCATAAGCTCATACAAAGTGGTACTGTTGGGAGGTGTGACTTTGTAGGGATAGGTATGGCCTTGTTGGAGGAAGTGTGTCACTGTGGGGGTGGGCTTTGAGATCTCATATATGCTCAAGCCATCCCCGGTCTACTCAGTCCGCTTCTTGTTGCCTTCTGATCAGGATGCAGCCAGCACCATATTTGCCATGGTCCTGGCCATGACGATAATGGGCTGAACCTCTGAAATGTAAGCTGCCACCTCAATAAATGTTTTCCTAACAAGAGTTGCCATGATCATGGTGTCTCTTCACAACAATAGAAACTAACTAAGACAGTTGGGTTAACATGGGAAATAGAATTGCTGACATCTTGGATCTTGGGGAGATTGGCAGGGACCTTTGTCACATTTTCTTTATTTAAATTAGAAAGAAGCTTGCTTCACATGTCAATCCCAGTTGTCTCTCCCCCCCCGCTCCTCCCCACCACCCACCAGGCCCCCAACACCTGACCCAATCCCCACTCCACTCCGCAGGGAGGGTGAGGCCCTCCATGGGGGATCTCCAAAGTCTGTCATATTCAGGGCAGGGCCTAGGCCCTCCCCCATGTGTTCAGGCTGAGAGAACATCCTTCCATGTGGAATGGGCTCCAAAAGTCCATTTGTATGCCAAGGATAAACACTGATCTACTACCCAAGGCCCCATAGATTGCCAAGGCCTCCTCAGTGACACCCAAATTTAGGGGGTCTGGATAAGTCCTATGCTGGCCTCTCAGTCATCAGTCTGGGGTTCATGAGCTCCCCCTTGTCCAGGTCAGCTCTTTCTTGACCCCTTTGCTCATCACTCCTCCCTCTCTGCAACTGGGTTCCAGGAGTTCAGTTCAGTGTTTAGCTGTGGGTGTCTGCCTCTGCTTCCATCAGTCACTGGATGAAGGCTCTAGGATGGCATATAAGGTAATCATCAACCTCATTGTTGGGGAGGGGCATTTAAGGCAGCCTCTCCCCTATTGCTTAGATTGCTAGCTGGTGTCATCCTTGTAGACCTCTGGAAATCTCTCTAGTGGCAGATCTCTCCTCAAACCCACAATGACTCTGTCTATTATGGTATCTCTCACCCTGCTCTCCTCTATTCTTCCCCTGACTCAACCTTCCTGCTCCCACATGTCCTCTTCCCCCCCTTTCCCTCTCTCTTTCTCCCTGCTCCCTCTCCCCTCCCCCATGCTCCCAATCCCATTCTCCTTCTCTGGGTTACCATGCATATCTTTCTTAGGGTCCTCACTGTTTCCCAGACTCTCTCCAAATGGAATTGTAGGCTGGCAATCCCCTGCTCCATGACAAAAATCCATATATGAGTAATACCATGTTTGTCTTTTGTGACTGGGCTACCTCACTCAGGATGGTTTCTTCTAGTGTCATCCATTTGCCTGCAAATTTCAAGATTCCATTGTTTTTTTCTGCTGAGTAGTACTCCATTGTGTAAATGTACCACATTTTCTCTATTCACTCTTCAGTTGAGGGGCATCTAGGTTGCTTCCAGGTTCTGGCTATTACAAATAATGCTGCTATGAACACAATGGAACTGATGTCCTTGCTGTATGAATGCATACCTTTTGGGTATATGCTTAAGAGTGGAATTGCTGGATCCACTCTTAATGGTAGACTGATACCCATTTTCCAGAGGAATCTTCATACTGATTTCCAAAGTGACTGTACAAGTTGGCACTCCCACCAGCAGTGGAGGAGTGTCCCCCTTTCTCGACATCCTCTCCAGCATAAACTGTCAGTATTTTTCATTTTACTCATTCTAACAGGAGTAAGATGGTATCTCAGAGTTGTTTTGATTTGCATTTCCCTGATGACTAAGGATGTTGAGCACTTTTTAAATTGTCTATCAGCCATTTCAGACTCTTCTATTGAGAATTCTCTATTTAGTTCTGTACCCCACTTTTTGATTGGATCCTTTGGTGTTTTGGAGACTTGCTTCTTGAGTTCTTTGTAAATTTTGGAGGCCAGCCCTCTGTCAGATGTGGGGTAAGTAAATATCTTTTCTCATTCTGTGGGCTGCCTTTTTGTCTTGCTGACTGTGTCCTTTGCCTAACAGAAGCTTCTCAGTTTCAGGAGGTCCCATTTATTAATTGTTGATCTCAGTGTCTGTGCTACTGATATTATGTTCAGGAAGCAGTCTCCTGTAGCAATTTGTTCAAGGGTACCTTCCGCTTTCTTCTCAAAGAGGGTCAGTGTGACTGGATTGATGGTCTTTGATCCACTTGAACTTAAGTTTTGTGCATGGTGATAGACATGGATCTATCTGCAGTCTTCTACAAGCAGCATCTAGTTATGCCAGCACCATTTGATGAAGATGCTTTCTTTTTTTCCATTGTATAATTTTAGTTTCTTTGTCAAAATTAAGTTTTTGTAGGTGTTTGGGTTAATATCAGGGTTTCCAATTCCATTCCATTGTTCTGTCTATTTTTGTACCAATACCAAGCTGTATCCTGCCACATTGCTGAAGGTCAGCTGTAGGAATTCCCGTGTAGAATTTTTTGGGTCACTTATGTAAACTACCATATCATCTACAAATAGTGAAAGTTTGACCTCTCCATTTCCAATTTGTATTCCCTTGATCTTCTTTTGTTGTCTTATTGCTCTAGCTAGAACTTCAAGTACAATATTGAAGAGATATGGAGAGTGGACACAGCCTTGTCTTGTTCCTGATTTTAGAGGAATTGCCTTGAGTTTCTCTCCATTTAGTTTGATGTTGGCTGTTGGTTTACTGTATATAGCTTTTGTTATGTTCAGGTATGTTCCTGTTATCCCTGATTTCTCAGGACCTTTCTCATAAAAGGGTGTTGGATTTTGTCAAAAGCTTTTTCAGCATCTAATGAGATGATCATGTGTTTTTTCTTTTGCAGTTTGTTTATATGGTGGATTACACTGAAGGATTTTCATATGTTGAACCTTCCCTGCATCCCTAGGATGAAGCATACTTGATCATGTTGGATGATTTTTTTTATGTGTTCTTGGATTGGATTTGCCAGTATTTTATTGAGTATTTTTGCATCAATGTGCATGAGTGATATTGATCTGCAGTTGTCTTTCTTAGTTGTGTCTTTGTGTGCCTTGGGTACCAAAGTAATTGTAGCCTCATGAAAAGAGTTTGACAATGAACATTCTGCTTCTATTGTGTGGAACACTTTGAGGACTATTGGTATTAGCTATTATTTGAATGTCTGGTAGAATTCTGCACTGAAACCATCTGGCCCTGGGCTTTTTTTTTGGTTGGGAGATTTTTTTATGACTATTTCTATTTCATTAGGGGTTATGTGTCTGTTTAAATTACTTATCTGTTCTTGATTTAATTTTGGTAAGTGATATCTATCCAGAAAATTGTCCATTTCCTTTAAAATTTCGAATTTTGTGGAGTACAGGTTTTCAAAGTATGGCCTGAAGATTCTCTGGATTTCCTCAGTGTCCATTGTTATGTCCCCCTTTTCATTCCTGATTTTGTTCATTGTCATGTTCTCGCTATGCCTTTTGGTTAGTTGTGATAAAGGTTTGTCTGTCTTGTTGATTTTCTCAAAGAATCAACTCTTTGTTACATTGATTCTTTGCATCATTTTCTTTGTTTTGAATTCATTAATTTCAGCCCTCAGTTTGATTATTTCCTGGTCGTGATTACTCCTCCCAGGTGAGTTTGCTTCTTTGTTCTAAAGCTTTCAGGTGGTCTGTTAATTCTCTATTGTGACTATTCTCCGGTTTCTTCATGTGGGCAATTAGTGATATGAACTTTTCCTCTTAGTACTGCTTTCAAAGTGTCCTATAAGTTTGAGTATGTTGTGCCTTCATTTTCATTAAATTCTAGGAAGTCTTTAATTTCTTTCTTATTTCTTCCTTGACCCAGGAATGGTGCAAATGTGCGTTGTTCAGTTTCCATGAGTTTGTCTGGTTTCTGCAATTTGTGTTGTTGTTGAATTCTAGCTTTAGACCATGGTAATCTGATAGAATACAGGGGTTTATTCCAATTTTTTTCAATCTGTTGAGGTTTGCTATGTTGCCTAATATGTGGTCGACTTTAGAGAAGGTTCCATGAGATGCTGAGAAGAAGATATAATCTTTTGTGTTTGGGTGGAATGTTCTATAGATGTCTGTTAATCCCAATTGGGTCATAACTTCTGTTAGTTCCTTTGTTTCTTTGTTAAGTTCCTGTTTGGTGGTCCTGTCTAGTGGTGACAGTGGGGTGTTGAAGTTTCCCAATATAAGTGTGTGAGGTCTCATGTGTGCTTTAAGTTTTAGTAATGTTTCTTTTACAAACATGGATGCCTTTGTATTTGGGACATAGGTGTTCAGAATTGAGACTTCATCCTGATGGATTTTTCCTGTGATGAATATGGTATGACCTTCTTCATCTCTTTTGATTGATTTTAGTTTGAAATCTAATTTGTTAGATACTAGGATAGCTATATCAGCTTGTTTCTTGGGTTCATTTGATTGAAAAATCTTTTCCCAACCCTTTACTCTGAGTCTGTCTTTGAAGTTGAGGTATGTTTCTTGTATGCAGCAGAAGGATGGATTCTGTCTTCTAATAATTCTGTTAGCCTGTGTCTCTTTAAAAGCAAATTAAGACCATTAATATTGAGAGAAATTAAGGACCATTGATTGTTAATTCTTGTTTGTTTTTTATTTGTTGGTGGTGTCGGTATTGTTTTTGGATTTATTCCGCTTTTTCTTTTGACTTCTGATAAAGTGGTATTATCTATTGCCTATGTTTTTGTGAGTGTAGTTAACTTTCTTAGGTTGGAGTTTTCCTTCTAGTACTTTCTGTAGGGCGGAGTTAGTGGATATGTATTGTTTAAATCTGGTTTTGTCGTGGAATATCTTGTTTTCCCTATCTATAGTGATTGAAAGCTTTGCTGGTATAGTAGTCTGGGCTGGCATCCGTGGTCTCTTAATGTTTGTAGAATATCTATCTAGGACCTTCTGGATTTCAGAGTTTCCATGGAGAAGTCGGGTGTGATTCTGATAGATTTCCCTTTATATATTACTTGGCCTTTTCATTTGCTGCTCTTAATATTCTTTCTTTATTCTGTATGTTTTGTGTTTTAATTATTGTGTGTCGAGGAGACTTTTTGTGGTTCACTCTCTTTGGTGTTCTGTAGGCTTCTTTTACTTTCATTGGCATGTCTTTGTTTATGTTGGGAAATTTTTCTTCTATGATTTTCTTGGATATGTTTTCTGCCCCTTTGAGGTGAGTTTCTTCACCTTCTTCTATACCTTTTATTCTTAGGTTTTAAATTTTCATGGTGTCCCATATTTCCTGCATGTTTTGTGTTAGGGATTTGTTGGACTTAAGATTTTCTTTTGTTAATGAATCTATTTCTCCTAGTGTTATCTTCAATGCTTGAGATTCTCTCTTCCATATATTCTGTTGGTTATGCTTGTATCTGTAGTTCCTGATTGTTTATCCACCTTTTCTTATTCCAGAATTCCTTCAAACTATGTTGTTTTAATTGTCTCTATTTTATCTTTCAACCCTTGCACTATTTGAATTGTTTCTTGCAATTTTTGATTTGTCTTTTCTTTCATTTCTTTAAAGGATTTTCTCATTTCTTCTCTTAGAGTCTCTATCCTAATTAAGTTGTTTTTAAGGTCATTCTCTTCTGCTTCATCTGTGTTGGGATGTTAAGGACTTGCTGGTGTAGAGGACCTAGACTCTGGTGGCATCATATTGGTTTTTTGGTTGTTGAATGTGTTCTTATATTGTCCTCTTCCCATCCCTTCTTCCAGTGGGTACAGGTGGGTATGGGTCCAAGGTTCTCTTCTATACTCCGAACGATGATGGCAAGCTCTTCAAGGGTTTGGATGAGGTGCTGAGGAAGTGCAGGATGCAAATGCAGCAATCTAGTTCAGAAGTTCAAACTGAAGAAATGGGAAAGTAGCTGTACCAATCAGTGATTTTGGTATAAAAACACAACCGAGGTATCAGTGTTCACTGGAGTAAACTTCTTGTCATTGAGAGATCCACTACTTTAGAACAGACAAGAAAGAGGCTGGGCAATTGTTTGGTTTTCATGTACCAGCTGTATTATTTGTGAATTAATTTAAAAGAGATGTGATGCCCATGTATGAACACACCAACAGTTGAGGGTACAATGCCACCAATTTAGTCATGACATTTCGCTAATAACTGTAGGTTTGAGATCAGCTGTAGGGAGGCCTTTATCACTTGCAGCCCTGGGAGCAGCAGGTACCTGAAGCACCTGCCCATAGAGCACATAGTGGCAAAAGTCCACACTCAGCAAAGAAAGAGGCAGTAGTGAGAACCATAGTGTCCCTTCTGTGGTCCTGGGTCAGAGTGTTTGTGGTGCCTGTGCCACAAGCAAGTCTAATGTATTAGGCAAAGCCTAGAGATTTAAATGAAAGACAAGATGTCTGGCCGTTTGTGCTAAGAGATTGTGTTTGTGTTTATTGCAAGGAGGGAGTGGTCTGATATATAGACTTACAGCACAATGGAGAAACCCCTGGTGTAAGAGTTCATGTTTTCATAATTAGAGGTTGATGCCAGTGGAGCAAGGCCTGGGCTGTAAGACAGGACTAGAAAACAGGATGCACCTGTGGTTATTGGCTGATAAGCAACTTACAGAGACCCCATGGGGACTGGGGCCCAACAAGTGTTGACAGTGGTATACCCCAAAATGGCATAGGGGAAGACTGTTAGTGGGGACTATGGTTGCCTATTTTCAAGCCTAACATTGACACCAAACCCATTGGATAGCCACACATCCATGCTAACAGGGAACCATGTGCTCATCTCTGAAATAGGTCCCAGGTTGCTTCTCTAATGGCTATTTCTGCACCCCTTTGTTTTCCAGAACTGAAGCATCATCTGCTACAGTCCTCATAGCTCTGCTCCTTAGCTCTGTGGTACTGCGGATGGTTGCTGTCTCTGCTGTCTATGTCTACAGGAAGCTGAAGATCTGACTGTAGGTTTGAGGGAGGGTAGTCCAAGGACTGTCATAGAAGGGGCAAGGCCCGGGTCAGGTAATGTAACACAGCATCAGGTTTAAGGAGTCTGGAAGAGGTAATTACACACTGCTCTGTATATTCAGGAAACTCATGAAACCCTGGGCGGTTCCCAGCCCCCAGGAGGTGTGTGTGATATGCAGAAGGGGATATGTCAAGGGTTTGTTAACAGTATTCACAGTGTCTTTGATGATCTGAAGGAAGTGTGGACCAAGGGGTAATGGAAGGTGCTGACTTTCATGGTCTCCTTGGAGACCATGTCTAGATTAATAGATGGCTAGGGGTCTGTGGGCCAAGGGGAATCTACATTTTTAGGAATTATAGATGATCTGCTCTTAGGGATGTTTCTATTGCTTGTGGCCAAGAAATAACAAAGAAAAATGGTCGTGACTTGGGAAAGACGCTGAAGTGACAATTCTGTGGCATGGGGTTCTCATCCACGGATGACATGCATACCAGGAGGAGAGGAGTACTAGGGATGTCATAGAAATTGAAGGATACTCCAAAATGATAAGAAAATTATTAAATGGGACATATTTTTTCATTTCTCTCTCCTTCTTCTGTCACATTGGACTTTTAATTTGTGCTACCTCCTAATGCCTTCCCTCCCAGGACAGCAGCTAGCCCATAATATCTGGATGTTTCTCTGCATAGGCCTTGATTCCCCGGAGCTGGATTTGGATCCATATTACTGAACAGGTGCCTGTGAATGGGCTCTGGGCCCCAGCTCTGGACCCTCCCCAGAATGTGAGGAATAAACCTAATCTGAGCACATCTGGGTGTCTCTCTACCCTCATCATGGGGTTGGCTGTCACTACATCTACTATTCCATGCTCTCCATAGCTACATTATTTTCTGAATTTCTGTCTAATCAAACTCTCAAACCATATTGATGTTCTCAAATAAACCCCAGCCTAACTTAGGAATACAAGTTATGTTCTTTCCTCTTTATATAAGTCTGTCTAGTCCCAGGCCCACTTCACAAAAGACTGCCCTACCCTCTCTGCGATGTCAGCTCTTCTGTCACCTACATTCTTCTCATCCCTATTGCCCATGGTGCCAGTGCTGGGACAGTTCAGAGATGCCAAATCAGTCTTGCTTCCTTTCTTTTCTTCCCCATTATAATCAAGACTGAAAGTACTTATTTCCACTGATGAAACGGTAACTCTTCCAAACCTGAGTCTAAAATGAGGAAAAAAATGATTTGTAATACTTGTGTTATTCTCATATAGATTCTCTCACTATGGTTAATTTGGGGTTACTAACAGTTTAAACACAAGATTTCTCCGTCTAGTTCACTCCCAACACAACACTGTGTTGTGCCCACTGTCTGTCTCCCTTGGCTCAGCCATATCACACCCCATCATACCCCCTGGACCATTGTATAGTCTCTTACCGACTCCAGTTTCAGGGTTTCCCTAGATAAGGACAGTCCTTGCTCTGTATAGAAGAGCAGGGTTGTTAGAAACTGAAGCTGGTGGAATCCACCTGTGGATTCCTTTGAGGGAAATGTGATTTGTGAGGTGGTTTTTAAAAAAATATTTGTGTGGGTGTGTGTGTGGGGGGGTGTTTATATATGTGAGCTTAGGCATGTGTTGTTCATATACCATGGTGCATGTATGCAGGATAACTTTGGGTGTTGGTACTCTCCTTGTACCTTGCTCAAGACAGGGTTTTCTGTTTCAGACTACATATAGTAGGCTAGCTAGCCTGCTCTCTTCCAGGGATTCTCCGGTTCCTACCTCCAGTTTTGCTGGAGGAACACTCTCATGACCTGTTTATGAGAGGTGCTCACACTTATCCATGTCATTTCAGCCCCTTTTGTGAACCTTATGAGGTTTTACAAACATTAAAAACTGTCAAGGCTGGGGACATGGCTCAGCAATTAAAAATGTATACTGTTCTCAAAAAGGACCTGAGTTCAGTTCACAGCACCCACTTCCAGATGGCTTACCATCTGTAACTCCAACTCCAGGGATCCACTCCCTCTACTGGACTCCCTGTGTGTGTGTGTGTGTGCGCACGCGCGTGCGCGCACGCACACACACACACACACACACTATAGACATAATTAAAATTGTTTAAATAAAAAGCAATCATAAAAACCTCCATATTGTCAGTAATTAATGTATAAGTAAAGAATAATACAAAAATTATACTTAGTACACTGCAATTTGAAATCTTAGACATTGTGGGTTTTGTCTTTTGTTTTTGAGAAAAATGTGAAGAATATTTTGAACAGTGATTGACTTCTTATACAATTTCTCTGTAAGGCAGGCATCTTTTCTATCTTGTTAATCATCATCCTCTGTGTGTTTTGGATCAGCAGTCAGCACTTAATCCTTTGTACTTTTGGTGCTGGGAGATGTCTCCATAGTTTTTTTACTGTGAAGTTTTAGACGGTGTCATCTTTCTTCTTTTGCTACTGCCACATTCTTTATGAAATTCTCTGGCTGCCCAAGTAGAGTCTCTCAAACACTGTCAGTGCCAGCATGCCACAGGAACCTGCTTATCCTTCTCTAACTCCATTCTGGTTGAGATTGCATCTTAACCCAGCAGTAGCTCTTTATGGTTCTTCTCTGAACTTTTATCTTTTTTTTGCTTATTCCACTTTACAAATTGTTTACTTCTGTAAATAATGTGAGGACTCATTACTGAGTGACAAGGGAGCAATACAATCATCAACTTCCTGGGTATGCAAATATTGAGAAAGATGCCCACTGGGAACAGCCTATTACCAGCAGCACTAAAGGAAATGATATGATTGCCACTAATAGTAATAACATTCTAAATTGGTGTGTTGATCTGTGAAGTAAAGGGCCAGCACTCAAGTTTGCACATTGTGCAATTCCTTAAGCTATATTTGTTAGATATCTGTCAGAGAAGACCACTCAGGCATGGTTCAAGCCAAAAGGAATTCTTTGTTTGCCTGCTGTCGATAACACTGGGTGTTTGGGATCTGAGTGCAGCCATAAGCTTTTTTCAGGCTGAACTTTCAAGCCCCAAAACACATCCTGAATGACACACCACAATTAGCAAGAAACTTTAGCTAGAAGCCAAATCTAGAAGCCAAAAAGTAAGATTAGTACATTTAGGGACTTCCCCAAAACTATGAACCTTGATAGATTAGGTCTTTGTTCGCTTTTTGGCAGATGTTGCTGCCTACATGCTGGGTTCCAAGGCCTGAATGGTACTTCCATCATGGCATCAGTTGTTCTTAATGTCCGAGGAACTACTAAGGTCTGGAAGTCTACAACACTACATCTACTATGTGAAGGGAAAATTGAGCCTTGTGTTGGTAGATCAATGTTACTCAAACTCTGGCAACTAAAATTCATGAATTTCCACACCAAAGACCCTTTGTCTTCCTTAAACACAGTGCCAATTCAAAAAGGAAAAGGGCTGTGTGTAGCCTCAGTTTTCAGAATAGGGACTTTCATAAAATACACGTGAAACAGTTTTTTTTTTCTGAGACAGAATTTCTCTGTGTAACAGCTCTAGCTGTCCTGGAGCTAGCTTTGTAGACCAGGCTGACCTCAAACTCACAAAGATTCACCTGCCTCTGCTTCCTGAGTGCTGAGATTAAAGGTGTGAGCCACCACCACCCAGTCATGAAACAATTTTTAAATAATGGATATGTCATTGATATCAGTTTTTCTTAAATGTAATACTTCAGTTCAGAACTTTCCTTCACTTTGCCATTATTCTCCAGATCTTTCTTTTAAAGTTATTTTACTGTCTTTGAATTTAAAAAAAACATAAAAATTCTTCATTCATCTTTTGATCCCTGGCAAAAGTACAGAATGGGTAGCGGTGGAAGACAGGAATACTGGACTTTGCTTCTTAACACCTAATGACCTTAGAAACAATCTGTGTGCCTCAGTTACCTCCTGGGAAGTTGTGGTGAGGCATTGGGAGCTTCCATGATATATATCTTCCACAATAATATAGCCCAACAATGACAGTCTACCAACAGAAGTTCTAAGAATCCAGTAGTTGTTCAGTCCATGAGGCTGGGTCTTCAGTGTACATCAGAATCCCAAAGAAGTAGGCTCTAATGCCAGTGAAGAAATGGACTTGCCAATTAGAGTGAGAGCAAGCAGGCAAAGAGCAAGAGCCTCCTTCTTCCATGTTTTTATATAGGCTGCCAGAGGTGTGACACCTAAAAATATCTGGATTTAAAGGTGCATCCTTTCATCTCAGGAAGTCTTATTAAAAATGCATCTTCTGACTTTAAATGATTTAATTAAGAAAAATCGCTTACAAGTATATCCAGCCACTTGGGTTTTAGTTAATTCCAGATACAGTCAAGTTGACAATCAAGAATAGCCATCACAGATAGCGAGACAAAATTCTGATGAATCTTTGCCAGTGAGAGAGGTATCGTTCCTCTCATTGGGAGACTGTTCTTTCCCACAGTGGTAGAAGTATCCTCCCTTAGTGGTGATGCATTTTGCCTAGCACTGTCAGAGGGGATCTCCCGTCCATCCTAGGAAAGCTTTCATGGCTTCTCTAAGGTAGTCCCAAGCAAGGTAGTGCTGACTGTGCCCAAGAAGCACCTTTGTCATCCTTCTTTGCTTCTAGGTGTATAGCAGAAGTCTAAGCAGGTCATTGAATATAAGATATGATGCCAAGTAAACAATCTGATCAGTGTACTTCACACCAAAATTTTAATTGAAATTTCTAATTGATAGAGAAAAACTCTGGAGAACCTGTGTGGGTAGGGATAATGGTGATGATGGCAGAAGGAACATAGATCACATTGATATGCTGGCATGTGCTCACTAGAGAGAGACCTGGTATTTAATAAGAAAATGCTCTAATAATTTGTTAACTTGACACATACAATGTCACTCCCTTCTGTCTCATATCCTCATGTCACAGAGGAAGAGAGTACTGTGTCTTGTCCACAAGTAGTTCTGTGTGACAAAACAGTCAGGCACCACCAAAAAGTAGTCAGTTGTAGATTTACAGCCAATTTGTGGAATTCTCTTTTTCTAAAACATCTCCTTTTTGGGACACCTCCTTCCTGGGATATTCTCCTCTCACAGTAGACAACCTGGTTTGCAACTGGCTTGCAAGGAAAAATGAACAAATTCACGAGCTCTGGAGGGTCAGAGACTCTGACACATGAACATAATGTAGATTACAAGGAAATTTTTAGCAGGATATTTTTTATTCTTCAAGATTTCATACATGTATGCCATGCATCTTCCTATGCACCTCAACTACCTTCTCTTACTTCCCTGCACTCCAAACACACCCCTTCCCCCCTTCCACGTCCTCTCTTTTTTTTTTTTTTTTTTTTTTTTTTTTGCTTAACAAGCCACATAGTCTGATTAGTGCTGCCTATTGGTATGCTGACAGATCTTATTGACTTGGCTTGTGCAAATGAGTTCACCAGTAGAATGGTAGAGCGCCCAAACTTTCTTCCCTTCTTCTACGATGTTCCCCGAGTCTTGCAGGTGGGGGAGGGGGGAGGGGTTGATATAAATTGCTCCTTTAGGGCTGAATACTCAATAGACACTTTTTCTCAGCATTTTGACCAGTTATGAGTTTCTGTACTAACTGCTGACCACTGCAGGGGAGCCCCTCTGGCTGAGGGAGGGCAGCACTAATTTTGACAATGTATTGTTTAATAAAACAACAGCTGTGGGTACAGCCATTATCATATACTCACAAACCATGAACTTTTGACTAAGTTATAGCATCCAGCCTGAATTTCCTCCTGTGGAGCAGACCTCAAATCCAATCTAAATTATTGTAACCTGTAAATGCTTGTGCCACCATTGAACCGGTGGGCCCACCTTGCCTGGCAGATGGGTATTGTAGCTATGCATGGCTGGCTGTGTGGATGCCATTGATTTTTTTTTTTCTTCCCTTGGTGACCTGCATTGCCTCTTCTGGCACCATGAAGACTGGACCGCCATGAGGAAGTTTTTAAGTCAGTTTCATCTTGATTTCTATATACATGATAAGAAAATTTGAGGAAGCGACCTCTCTGAATGGCAAATGATATAAAATTACTTGTGTCCCCTATAAATGGTCTCCAAAAAGGTGGCCTCAGTAGAGAGAAGAGGAATGTAATAATTGAGTGTACAGAATGATTTGACTCATGGTTACTAATCAACTTTCTATTCTTGCCATCCACCCAGTCATTACATAGATGAGTTATGAGCATAGTGGCCAGGTGGCAGGGAGAGAGATGATGCTGGGCTCTGCAACAAGGTTTTGCACTCTCCAAGGGTTTGGGGGGCTTCTGGTTACGGTTTGTAGAACGCCATCTTCTGAGCATTGCTGCCACTACTATCATAGAGTACTAATGACTCTAATGACTGCAAGAGATCTTCACTACCAGGCTTGTGGACTCTATCGTTCCCTAATAGAGGGGTTGGTGAGGGTCAAAGGACCCTCACTTGAGATTCCAGCTACACCATCTCATACCTCTAAGACACTGTATTTAATGCTTCCTTAATTGCCAGTGTTGTTTAGTATTGCTATGTTGTTTTGTTTTGTGACAGGGTCTTATTCTGTTGCCCAGATTAGCTCGAACTCCTGGACAACAGAGATCCCTCTGCCACAGCCCCCTGACTAGCTGGGCTATAGGCCACACTACTGTACTTCCCATCTTTTTGCTCAAGGTGCCTGAGACTTCAGACAGCTTCCTGTTAAGGTCATTAGGATTGGGTTTTGCACTTTTATTTTGCTTTTCTGCAAAGAGCACAGCTGACAGAAGTTTTATATGGGTCAGCACTAGGAATATGAGTTGTCATGCCTTGGGAATTTGTTGCTTTGGGGATCTTCACCCAAGTTGTGGCACTGATCTCTTGCCTAGTAGCTTACCTATCAAAAACAATAGACATAGGATCTCACAAATGACTCTCTATGTCTCCGAGTCTCCTTGATCACAGCTTCTTTCATAGTCTAGGGAGTCTCCAAAGGAGTAGGAGCTCAAAGAATTTCTGTCCTCACACCCCACTGGGTGTTAGATCCGTTAAAGCCCAAGGCTTTCCCCATGGGTTTTTGGTACTCACATTCACAAACACCAGACCTGACTTTTAGAATTCATAGAATTCAATCCTGAATCCTGCTAGATCACTACCAGACTCAAGCTATGCCCCATCACCCCAATACTGCTCCCTGGAACTCTTATTTGGAACCTATAGAAGCCATGCCAGAACTTACAGGACACTCCTGTCTCTGGTCCTGAGGCCCTGTGCTTCACCTATGGCCAAGACCATAACCTAGACTACACTTGGATATCTTGAGTCTTACTGGAGTTGGATGCCCTGTAACACTCCCTCTCCCTAGCTAACCAGACCCACAGAGACACAAAGTGACCTTATCATTCTCCCCTTTGTGCTTCAGCCACTGGCCAATAGGACACTTTGTGTCCACACACTACTTAGTCTCTACCTCCATGTGATTCATGCCCATGCTGCCACTTGGAAAGAGATTACCAAATACACCATTAAGAACCTAATACATGGCTCTTCTGGAAGCTGTCAGACTCCCAGAGTAAGTGGTGATCATTGTTTGGCCAGGCTCCCCCCACTAAGCTGACTAGACACCAGCCAAGGCAGCAACTGTGCTGCCACCTCAGCTTTCATCACTAACCTTCCTGTGCCTTATCAGCACAATATCCACGATGAGACTGGCATCAGTAGCTAGAAGTTTTACTCATCTCCCTCCCTCCCCTGAGCATGATAAAAGGTGACACGTTGTCAGTTCTTATCGCCCTGTCTTCCCTTTGGGAGATTCTACCCAACCTCCACAGGAGATACCCCAACTCTGTGCACACACACAGTGCCCAAAGCAGCCCTATCATTGAGGGAAATGTATTGCAAAAGCTATAGAAGCAGCAGCCAAGAGTATGCGGTATATGCTCTGCTCTCATTCCTGTCATTCTGCTAACTCATGGTGTGACCCCGTGTGGAGCCTGACTGGCTCAAGGGCTGCAATCTATTTTACCTTTCTCAGCCAGCCTTACAGGTCAAGTGCTTACACATGATTACTCTAACTGGTGAATGATTTGTAATTTGATTTCTTGATATCCTCCTTCTAATATGTCTTAACATACTCATTCCTTATATTGTCTGTGTACTGATTGCTAGCCAGTGTGATAAAATGACACAGTACCTCCACAAGACTTGCCCCTTCTATTAGGACAGCAGCTATATGTGTCTTTCTTGCAACTGGGACCCTTAAATGCACCAAAGGTTTTCTAAACTGAAAGACTAAGCAAAGCATTCTGTCATGGATCTCATGAGGCTACAAGTGTTTGTTTTTTTTTTCAATATAGACCACAGGAATGGCTAACACAAGTAACAAAGTACAGAAGGTATGTCACAACTACTTGTCAATGGTTACCAATTACTCCTTGGCCTCAAAAAAAAACAGAAACTTGCAGCAACTACAAATAAAGCCTTCAATGGCATATCAACCATTCTTCCAATCATTCCTATAATTCTTTGTCTTGTTAGTTTCAATTTCCTTTTCTCACATATACACAAGTATGAATGATCTCCCATTCCTAAGCTTTTCAGTCAGATATGCCTTTATGCCAAGGAAAATTTCTTCAATGATATATATTTACTCAGGCCATGAAACCATTGTTTCTCAGTACCAGGGATGAGCTCCACCCAGCCAGGCTGTGGGTAGTGGGCATGTGGAATTACTCCTTCCTGTTTTGTTATCAGGAAGAAGGAACTCATTTCAGAGTTATTATTCCCATAGATTTTCAAAGCACCCTGAGCAGTTTTCCTGGATTCCCATGAGGAAGGTTCAAGAAGGGAGATGGGTGTCTGGTGAGGGGGTGGGTAGTACCAGGACTTCTCAGATGGATGTCCCCCATATTCCATTTACCTACCTTCCATTCTGAAATAAAAACCCCTCCTTCACTTCCAAATTCTGCCTTCGGTCTCAAGACCCCAAGGAAGTCACAGAGTCTTGGGAAGGAAGGTCCTGGAATGCCTGTCTATCAGATTAGGTTGCTAACTTCTGAACTGATGTAGAGACTGGAATCTGGAACCTGGCTGAGGCCTACCATGCAGATAATGACTGCCTCAAAGGGTTCTGTCCATCACCAGACCTGCTGTCCAGGCAGCTCTTTGGATAGCTTCCTCACACAGTAGCTCAGAAGTTAGGCAAGTTCTGTGGATCCAGAGACCAACCCATGGTCAGAGTCTCTGATCACACACATTGCCCGATTCCCTCTATGTGCTGGGAGGCCGGGCCAATAGCACCTCTCTGAAGAATCCAGATTCCTAAGAAAATTATAGCTCAGTACTAGCTTGACTTCTACTCTCCCAGATCGCCTTCATAGCAACTCAACTCATGGTATCAGATATCCATTTTCAAGATGTACCAGTTCCTACCATGAGTCTGATGACACCAGGAGGCAACCAGACTCAACCACCCAAAGCAGGACTTTTCTATGTTATTCTGTGAAATAGTAAAAAAAAAAATAACCCACCAAGAAACAGAGAAGCTGATCACTTCCTAGGCAATGAAGCTTTCCAGGTGCTAGGATCTAGGTGGACTGATGTCAAGTGGCACACACATATTTCATTTTATCCATACCACAGTGGAATTGTCTTTTGAATGAACCTGTCCTTAGTGCTGTGGGGCTTCCTCAAAGTTAACTGAAGCATAATGTGGATTCTAATATCCTTGCTACTTAAGGTTGCCAGTATGTGACCTTACTGCTGCATGAACACACTAGAAGTTTCTTTCCCTCTACAATGTGTTTAGCAGGAGAGTTAAATGGCTGTATTTTAAATCTGGCAGGTGACCTTGGGTAGCCTGGAGAAGTGAAGAGTTGGGCAAAATTGGGTCAAAGAATTCCCTCAGAGCCTTGGTAAGTCAGCCTGACCACTTAGGTCAGTGTTGCTCTGACCTGGTCACTGGAACAGGTACCTTACCTGTTATCTATAGTGGTTTCTGACTCATTTCACCTTTTACAATTTGTGGCTTTCAGACACATTCAGGGTCCCTAGTGGCTTGTTGTCATGCCTGAGGACATGATTCTGGGCTTGACATGTAACCATGGAGGGTCTGCTCTGTCTTATAGGCATCATCCAGGGCCAGCTATCTTGGCTTTCTGATGTATCATTCCAACATTGTTATTTAAGAAGTTTGAAGGACACAGCAGTCTCTCGCCAGTCTAGAGGTGGAAAAAGGAGGCAGTATCTCTATAGACAGCCTCTCTGTGCCTTCCCTGAGTGGGAACCAAAGCCCAGACAGGATGGCCAAGGCTCAGGCAGCAGCGCCACTCATCAGGACCCCAGGGAAACTGCTCGTGCCTGGGATAATCGGTTGGCCCTCCGCATCATTGGCATTGACTCTGCTAATTCCTTACCAGAAGTTTGGCACTTGAAGAATCTCCTGACCTTAAGAGAGCTATCTGACTCAAGACTGTACACTTGCTTGAGTTTTTAACTATTTGTTCATGGCAGAATATCTCTATAGGCCCCTCACAGCCTCAGAGTTCTGTAACCCGTTTCCTTCAGGTTCCTGTTCTCAGAATATCCTCTTTGCTCTCCTGGAACTCATTGGCCATGAATGGGGGGGTGTGCAGTATCTGAGAGGGTATGTTTAGTGAGGTATTGATGATTATTAGATAAGCATCTGCCAGTAAGGCAAGGAAATAGGAAAAGGCAGAGAAAACAATATAAGCAAAGGTGTGGTGTGAAGGTGTCAGGGTGTTCCTTGTTAGAGTACCAGGGATGCTCTGTATGTCTGGACCTGGCATTGGAGCCATTAGACCCTCGCATGTTGCCCTGAATCTGTGGGTCAGTGGTTAAGCTGGCAGGCTCACTCCAAGGTGGAACAAATGATTGTTTTGGAGAAGACCGTTCTGCAGTTCCCTTCAGACCTAGTAGCTGTTTGCATCATATCCACCCCCTGTAAGCAGAACGGCCAGTGTCACAAAGGAACCTCCAGCAATGAGTGCTGGACCCCATGCAAACACTGGGTGTGGAAGATCAGGATCAGTGCCTGTGTACCTTTGTTGATAGCCTTCCTTGTGCTCATACTGGCTGTGTGGGAAAACTCAGGCCCCCAGGTTGCCAGGACCCTAGGAACAGCAATTCTGGTGCAGACCTGGGAATTACCATCTTAAAAGCTTCTGAGCACCAGGTAATACTTTGTTTACTGCTTGCTTCACTGTCCTATGCCTCTGGCAGATGTGTCTTCTACCTTCTCTTCATCGTGGCTCTCTCATTGTCCAGAGACTCTTCATTTCTTGGAGATGGCATTTCTGCTTCTATGTCCTCCTGTCTGAGTACCCTAATGTTAGCAAGTATAGGATGTATCTTTGCCAGGAGTGCCTGCAACTCTGGGTGTCATTTATTAGGCTTCATGTTGTCACTAACCATAAATGAATGTATCTTGCTCCTTTCTTCCCATCATCAGCTTCTGAAGTCTTTGAATGAAGTTTCTAGACTGTAGCTTGAGGGCCTCACTGGTTCTTGAGCAGTGGTTTCTGTGTGATACTTAGGCATGGATTTTACTCTTCCCTTGCTGGGTGATACCTGAGCCACCTTCTCTAGTTTCAACGTTATCCATTTTTGCATACTCATCCATAAGGCTGTCTGGCTGGATGGCCTCTCTATCCTGGGACCCTCCTGTTTCCAGTTGGAAGGAAATTCCCCTTACTCAGTTCTTCACTGACCTCTTTCCACCTTTCCTTATAAAAAAAAGTTTAAGCTTTTTCAGAGAAGTTGGATGAGCTGGTCAGTGATGTCCATATACTTGTGTGTACACCTGGAGTTAACTTCTTCATTTGTTTAGTTATATTTACATCCCTGAATCTTTTATCTTATTTGCCTTGTCTCAAAATAAGCTCATTCAGGTGGTACTAAATCTCCAACACCCACCTTCCCTGATGACTCCTTAGCTTCTGTTCAAACTCCTGCAGATACTGGGAAATCATAACATGTCCCACTCCCAATTGCATCTACTGTTCCTGGTTCCCATGTGTGCCAGGGATTCAGCAAAGGGTTTATTTCTTGAAGCTTTGACTTCAGGAAGTTGTGTGAGAGCCAGTGTTTTTAATGCAACAGTTCCTTCCAGAAGTCTCCTTGCCTCCTAAAGGGAGCCTCATCTTCAGGGCTCTGAACCCAGGGTTTATATCTCCAGTAGATGCCTTTCAGTGATTAGAGACACTGCTGCTAACTGTTCATCTCCACAGAGGTGCACTATGAAAACTGCTGAAATAGGTGGACAGTTTTTGGGGGTTACAATTGTCCCTCAGTTGACTGGATAACTTAAAGTGGTAGCCAGAATCCTGGGTGTCCTTTAGGATTAGCCCTGACATACTCTGCTGGTATGAGGATCTACAGTTTTCTAAGCACCAGGTAGACAGCTACAGGCCAGGTGTCTCTCAGGGCAAATTGCTCATGCCCTCTGTTTCCCTCAGATACTGAAGGCTCCCCAGACATTGACTCAGGTCTTACAGCAGCATCTCTGGCTTTTTTCTCTGCCTGTGAGCCAGAGTCTCCACTGACTGTCAGGGGATTGGTTTCCTGGTCAGGTTTCTACAGACAGGCGTCACTACTAGGATGTGTACATTTGCGGTTAATTAATCCCACAGATGCAAGGAGAAAGACCACCCACTATAAATTATAGCCAAATCAAAGCAAGCTTTATTTGATACATGCCTGAGGCAGGCTGACAGCTCAGGTTCTGCCTAAGATGGGGTTCAAGAAAACAGTCCAGGGCCAGTTTCCCATATTTTTACATGGTAAAATCATAGGGTGGGGGGGCTTTTGCAAGCAAGCATGGTTACAGAAGTGACACCAGCCACTTAAGGAAATTTTACTGGAACATCTTTTATAGAACATTCTGTGGTCATGGTGTGGGGCACAGTCTAATTCTGAGAACCAGAAACTTAAGTTTTACAGAAAACTGAAACTTAGCTGAACTAGGGTATCAAAATGACTCTTCCTAATACCCCCACCCTGGTTTGTTTGTTTGAGGTATGTTTGTATGTGCGTGCGCGTGCGTGCGTGCGTGCATGCGTGTGTGTGTGTGTGTGTGTGTGTGTGTGTGTGTGTGTGTGTGTTTTGAGACAGGGTTTCACTGTGTAGTCCTGGCTGTCCTGGAACTCACTCTGTAGATAAGGCTGGCCTTGAACTCATAGAAATCCACCTGCCTCTACCTCCTGAGTGCTTGGATTAAAGGCATGTGCCATCACTGCCCAGCGTTCTTCCCTTTTCTTATGTGTCCCTTTCAAATCCTTGATAGGGAACTTCCATTTCTAGTTGTTGTAAGTGCTGATAATGCAGACAGAGGGCGAATATTTCAGCATTTTCTATCTGGTAGAGAACAAATCTTGAGATACTGAAAGATGCAGGGACCAATTGTGAAGAACTTCATCAGAAGGGTCAGGGGACCTGCTGTGGCTGAAACAAGCATTAGCTAGAGGAACCAGTTGAATAGTGATTGATACCAATTGTTTCACTCCTGTTGGTCTAAGTATTTAGATTTTAATATTACTTCTTACTATGGCCAGGGTATCCCTGATTATTCCTGACTGGTTGGCATAAAAACAATTGGTTTTTCCTAAGGCTACAAATAGTCCTCCCTGTTTCATAAAAAGCAAGTTGAGACTTCTCCAATTCTGTAAGACTACTTCTACCAAGGAGTCCTCTTGGTTTTCTAACCTGGATATGGAGGCTTCTAAGAACCCTAAATCTTGTTTAGCTTGAGCATTCAAGGTTCTGAACCCATGATCTTATAGTACCAGTGCTGACCTTCCTAGTGCAGCAGACCCTGCAATCCCTGAACTCACTAAGAGAGGAATTAGTGTGGGGAATGCCCATTTTAATTAAGCCCATTTTAATTAAGAGTGATCTGGTGTGTCACGGCTAGGTATAGGAGGCCTGTGACCCCACTGTAGGTATAAACTTGGGGGAGGATGTAAGTAAGGACATAAAAGAGAGGATGTGTCCTATGGACAGTGTGGGAGACCAATAGGCTTTCGATACAAGTCCACCAGGTGTCAGAAGGGGCAGGAAGGAACAGCTGTTGACTGTCGGTACCTGTGGTAATCAGGTGCTGGATAATAGTTGCACATTTATCCAAATAGGGAGAAACCAAATAACATGATACCTTTGGCGTGACATATAGTCCTGTCCTTGTATGTCACCTAAGGTTAGTTTCGGATGGAACCAGGAGCAGGCATCAGTATTGGCTTGTGGCAGTTCTACAAGCGACAGGTTGCAGGCCATTCCTACGTAATGAGGGAGTTTGGGGTCAAGGCAAAGCCAATAGTCCTGTGTCAGGTTACGTGCAGAGTGGTTGAGGACAGAAAAGGTTGCCGTTAGCATAGTCGGGAGAGGGACTTCTGATGGCGAGGTGGGTGGATGTTCCTAGGTCCTAACTGCTTCCTCAGAGAAGGGCACCAGTGAGAAGGCATGGTGTCAACAGCACAGACGCGGAGAGGCAGGTGAAAGGCAAACAGCAGCCTCATTTATTCAGCCTTGAGGAGAACCTTAAATACCCTCCTCCCAGCACCCAGGCTGCTTTCTGATCCATTGACATTGTGTGGTCACCCCTCATTGGCTAGGCATGATCAGGACCTCTGACAGCGCTAGAGCTGTTGCTAGACCCTCAGGCAGATTCCAGGTTGACTTGTCTCTTGGCCTTGTAGGCCTTATCTTCCTATATATCCACCCCCCCCCCTTTTTGGTGTTTATCACGTGGGCACTCAGTGGGAGCCAGAGATTTTTGCTCAGACCTCATTGACCCCACCTCAGGAGGGTTCAGCAACTGGACTGTGCCTGTCTTAGGTTTGCCTGCGGAACAAGCTCATACCTGTCATTGACTACCCACTCTCTCCAAAGAACATTCATTCCTGGAGAGCTGGGGGGGGGGGGCGACACACACACTAGATGGTAGCCTTTTGAATCTCAGGTAACCAGACAAACCTTTTCAGAAAATGAAGCATCAAAGGCCATTACCTCTGCCCTTGTCTGACTTAGTTCAACTATGGGGGTAGGAATCCAGGGCTGGTCTCAGGCTGACCAGAAAGGCTTCCACCGGCCTTTGAGGCTGGGGGAGACAGAGTGTGCTGGGAGTCATACCAAAGTGTGAGGAAATTTCTGCCTTCAGGAGCAAGTGAACATCACATTCATCCCCTCCAAGTCTGATTTCTTTACAGCATCTGACAAGGAGTCAGACAGTTCAAGCCCTGCGAGACCTGCTGAGGAGTGTGTGGCCACAGTTAACACCTCATGTGCTGCTTCCTGTCAGCTCCACTCCCTCCTCGGGATGCTATACCTCTGCCGTGGTACCCTTGGAGTCAAGTGCCTCAATGTCCATTTTGTAGAGGGAGGCAGCAGGCGAGCCTTGTTCTACCTCCTGGGGGAGGTGGTCAGCCCTATGTGGAGGCACTGGGTGAACCAAAACAGAAAAAAAAATGTTCTTTCTAATTGGATGGGCAGACAAAGATGACGGACAACACAAAAGAAGCAAAGAAAGGGAGGGTTCCAACTGTAAGCAAGTGTGAGTCCCAGGTTTCGACCCCAAAAGTAACTGAGTGGGTTGCAGCTCTGGGGCTGCAAAGGTGTCCTGACTTATCAGGAAGCCAGGCTACCTAGAACCATAACAGGACAACTCAACCCTGGAGAGAAAGGTGTCCTGATTTGTCAGGAAGCCAGGCTTCCTGAAGTTGGCATGCAGTCAGGGATGGTCTCCCCACAGGATATAGTAATCCTGATCCTCTCCTAGAGAGAGCTGTTACAGCTGAGCTCTGCTCTATTCCCCTAAGTGAACATCTTAGCAGAGCTAAGCACTTCTTCCTTCCTTCTTCAGCTCAGTCTGCTGAAGGAGAAGCCCCTGCAGAAATACAGCATTCTCCTCTGGCTTTGGCGAACAGTTGCTGCAGTAGTGCTCGGTCCCCTAAGGGAATGTCCCAGCAAGTTTCTTCTGGTCGGATGTTCTGCTTAGCCTTGCTCAGCCCCCCTAAGGGAATGACTCAGCAAGTTCTTTTATTCTTCGAGGGCGATGAAGGTCTTTACCTAAGGCTTTTCTGATGAAGATCTTCACTTTGAACTCTCCTGAGAAAGAAGTTTATTTAGGAAGGAGGAGTCCAGGAGAGTGACTGCCTCTGCCAGGGTGGGAAAGGACAGACAGCACCTGCTTATACAGGGCTTCTTAGGGGTGGACTTTTCCCAGGGAGAGGCTTTTCTGCTCGGGGATTGGTTAGTTTTCCTGCTCAGGGATTGGTTAGTTTAGTGGGTCAGGGGCAGAGAGAGCTCTGTTTCAGGGCCAAACTGTTTCTTTCACTGATCCTTCTTAGCCTTTTGGCTCTAAATTTAGGGCCAGGGCATATTTCTTTTCCTGGCTCTGATTCTTGGGACAAAGTGTGTTTCTTTGGCACTGGTTTCAAAGGCAGGATGTTTTTCTTTGGTTCTGGGTTTGGGGATAAAGTGTTTGTTTCACCGGCTCGGGTTTCAGATCCTGGGTGTGTTTCTTTCACTAACTCTGGGTTCAGAGTCAGGGTGCTCTGGGATTGCTTGGTTTCCTGTTTCAGTTGGTCAGGGGCAGAGTTACCTTTAGTATCAGGGCCAGAGTGGGGGTTTTTTGTTGACTCTTTTACCCTACACCAATGCTTACCCATTGAAGGGACTGAAGACACACAACATTGAGGGGTCTTGTCACTGAAACACACCGTCTTGGGGGTGCTGTCCAGCTCAGTGAATGAGAGGAGGTAGATGACTAGAACCTGTACGGGTGACAGATGTTGCTGGGTACTAATGGTTCTCTCTGGGGAGGGGATGAGAAGGCATGGTGTCAACAGCACAGACACCAAGAGTCAGATAAAAGGCAAAGAGCAGACTCATTTATTCAGTCATGGGGAGATCTTAAATACCCTCCTCCCAGCACTCAGGCTGCGTTCTGAGTCATTGACATTGTGAGGTTGCCCCTCATTGGCTAGGCATGATCCGGACCCCCACAGCGCCTGTTGCTAGGCCCTCAAGCAAACTCCAGGTTAGCTCATCTCTCAGCCTTGTAACCCTGATGTTCCTACAGGTAGAGGTGGCTTAGCAGAGGTTAGAAAAGGTGAGACAGTTAGTTAGTGGACTCTTGGGGTGTGGGTGTACTGGGGAACTTGCGGCATCAGGGGGAGGTCTCTATTGGAGCCTATGGGTTTAGGTTCTTCTTGTTTTACCCTATGTCTTTGAATTGTGATTGAGGAACCAGAGTCTGGCCCAACTGCATATAGTCTAATTGCCAAAGTCCTTCTGGCATCCCAGGGTGATTTGCCAGAATAGTCATAGATGGCCTAGAGTTTAGGTTGGAAATTTAAAAAGTTACAGGACTCTAGTTGACAGGGTTGGTTTACAGGGGTTGGATGAGATGGTAAGAAAACCTTTGTTGGACTTTTCCCAAGGGGCAGTAGTTACACCGTTCCAAGAGGCACAATGATATGAATTAGTACCTTGGCAAGATTTGCCTCCTTACATAGATCAGGATGTCTTGTAGGTTTTTTTCCAGTCTTAAGTGTCCACACTCCATCCTATATTGGAGGGGAAAGAACTTACAGTAATCTGCTTTCAAGTTAGGTCAATTAGAAGTTGCAACAATGTCCAATATCTGACCTGTATCAGAGACCCAAAGTTCTCATTTCCAGGTGGGTAGTTTATGTGGGTTAGAATAGCTAAAATTTAAGAGCATGAATATAATCCAGTGTGTTAATATCATGACTTTCTTAATATAAGATGGGAACAAGAGCAGGTTAGCAACAAAATATTAAACCCTGGAAATTTTCATCTTGAGGGGACTTTGTTCAGTCACTTTCCACTCTGGTGGCTTGTTTCTCTTTCTGTAGGATCCTTGGGTACTTTCTTGAGATGAGAGTGATGAGTGCAGACATGAATACCAGCAACCTTAATAGCAGTGAGCATCCTTCCTGGGCTTGAGGCGGTCAGTTTTGAAGTAATGTATCAGTACAGTGTCACCAGGTTGAAACAAGTGGTCAGGTGTGCCATGCCTTATTGATTGAGAAGTCTGGATCTGAGAAAAGATCTTATCCAGAATTAATTGTAATCCCTCCAGGGATTCAGAGATTGGGGAATCTTAGCAGCTCTTGATGTGCCCAGGGGATCTTGCTTGGGAGGTGGATGTCCATAGATTATTTCATATGGGGTGAATTTTTTCCAGTAGGGGGTACTATGGTCCCTTAGGAGTGCAAAAGGCAGGAGATCAACCCATTTGCCACCAGTCTCAAGAGTATATTTAGTTAAAACCTTAAAGTCCTGTTTATCCTTTTTGTCTTTCCTGAGCTCTAAGGGTGATGCATACAATGTAGTTTCCAATTTATATTGAGAGCCTTTGAAATTAACTAAGAGAGCTTGACCACAAAGACTAGGCCCATTGTTGGACTCCAGGGTTAAAGGAAGGCCAAATTTTGGGATAATGTCTATTATTAATTTCTTTGCTACTATCTGGGTCATTTCCATTTGGGTTGGAAAGATTTCTAGCCAGATTAAGACAGTGTTGACAAAGACAAGCAAATATTTATATCCATATGGTCCTTGTTTGACTTCAGTAAAGTCCAATTCCCAGAATTCACCAATACCATACTTTGACTCTGGTGTCCTCAGGGGAGTAAGTCCTTTCTGGCATTTACCTGAGTGTAGGTCAATAGCAACCTGAAATGTCTTGATGTATCTCCCAATGTACTGGCAACCAAACATGATGGGAGATGATTTCTGAGATTTTTTTTTTGGTATGGGGGAGGAGGATGACAAATGCATTGACTTGTGGAGAGCAATCAGCCAATTTATTACAATAGCCTAGGATTGCAGATTTTTTCCACCTGGTAGGATCCACCATCCATGGCAACATTGATGGGCCACCATACTGGAGTTTAATTCTAGCTCTTCTGAAGAGTATGTGGAGGTATAGTCATGGAAGTGGAGTGGGGGTTCAGGGACAGCTGATATCTCCAAGATGGTTTGGGGGTAAGGGTCCCCAAGAGCTGCCTCTCTGGCTGCCTGATCTATAAAATTGTTCCCCTGGGTCTGGAGGCTATTGTCCTTCTGATGTCCCAGCCAGTGTATAATAACCAGTTCGGATGGCAACAAAATGACCTCCAACAGTTATATGATTTCCTGTTTGTTTTTAACAGTTTTTCCTTCTGAGTTTAGTAGCTCTTTTTGTTTATTTGTTCATGAACATAATTTGTGTAAAAAACATACTGACTATCTGTGTACATATTTACTTTCTTTGCCTTGGCCCATTTCAGTGCTTGAGTTAGGGCTATTACTTCTGCTTTTTGGGACGATGCGTCTCTGGGTAAGGATTGTGTCCAAATTATTTCCTTCTGACTTGTAACTATTACCAGCCCTGTGTACCTTATTCCTTCACAGATGAAGCTGCTATCATCAATGTAGAGGTTAGTGTCTCTGACTGAGAGGGGAGTGTCCATCAGGTCTGGTCAGGTCTCTTGGATGACATTCATCATCTCCAGGCATCTCCAATTATGGGTGGGTCCTCAAGAGCAGGGTGGTGGGATTGATGGCCATGGATTTGTCAAAGTCAATGGAGAAGGGCCTAGTATTGGATTAGGTGGGCATTAGATATCCAACAGTTTGTGGCATCTCTTAATAGGGACTCTATATAGTACAGCATGTAGGGCCATTGTGGTTAGAGTCTGTTCCAGGGTAAGTTTGTCTACCTCTTTTACAAATGGCCATTCTGAGGCCACAGAATCCAGTCTTTTTATATAGGCTCCTGGCATTTATCAGGGACCCAGAGTTTGGGTAAGGACACCCTTAACAATGCCCTTTCTTCCATGGATATAAAGATAGAAGAGTTTGATGATGTCAGAAAGGTTAAGGTGGGGGTTCTTTCAAGTTCTTAAAACACCTGCTTATATTCCTCAGTCCATTTCAAGTGAGTTTTACCCCTAGCATACCTGAGCACAAAATCTTGGTGATTTCAGCAATCCTGGGCATCTGGAAGTGGCCCTATCTGACAGGTCCCAGGAATTCCTTTCTTAGTGGTTGGGATTGAGATTTTCATTATGGCTTCTGGGCATTTTTTCCTAAATGGGATGATGTAGCCCCTCAGTATTAAAGGCAAGATGCTAGGCTAATTAGAATCACCTGTTAGGACAAGGCAGAGTTGAACAATTTTGAAATTTTCAACTTCTTACCTGACCCGCACCAATTTCACCAATGGATGAAGAACAACCCATGTTTCTTCCTTGCAAAGGATGTGTTCTAAGACTGTTTTCACAATAAGCAGTCTGGAAAAGTGGGATTGGGCTACAGAGTTGGTAATTGTGATGTTACTGGGTCATGCCCAGCCTTCATATTGATACCTTGATGTGTCAGCAAAAATTTGTAAGTGAAGCTGTCTCTCATCAGGTTAAAAATAATCCTCCTGAAGCCCAAGTCTGCTAACCCTGTAGATACTGAATTAGTCCTTGCTCTCTATGGATCATGATCTAACACCACACTTTCTCTAGGCAGCTTTCCCAACTACTAGTTTTGGGAGAAAACAAGTTACAAAATGACAAAAAGGGTCCCACACTCTGGCGGCCATTGGTATTTATACTGAGGGTTGACAGGCATGATGAGTTTGTCTGCCCGAGCCTATCTCGGAATAAACTCAATCAAATTGTTGCTGACACTGTTGCTCAGAAACCAGCAATCAATGCGGTTTCTCTGAAGGTACCCATATGCTGGGCATTCATAAAGGCCTCAGCACTTTCATCATAAGCATGATGAACACAGAGGGTTAGTAGACAACTGTCCAGGGTGTCTCCAAGTTCAACTCCTGCTTCAATTACACATATAATTTGGGCCCATAGCCCAAATGAGTGTGGAACATAAAATGTATATACCTTTTGACTTCAAACAAATGGTTAAACAGGTTGTGAACCTAAGTTGAGTATGCCGTGCAAATTGAAACCCTCATTATTTGTTTGCTTTGCCCCCGACTTATCTGGTGACAGCTTGGACATCATCACAGATGTGGGTCAAAACCCAGGGCAGGGATAAGTCCCCTTTTGATGTTGATGTTGTGTAAGGACTTTTGAAAGAGACTATTACATTTAATGTCCTTTCTCTATGCATGTTTTTTACCAAAGCTCTTTTCCTTCTTTTAGTTATAACCCAAATAGGTTGACTTGGAGTAAACAAAGATGAGCTTTCTTTATGGACACTCTGTAATTGAGCCAGAGTGTCTAAGAGACTGCAAGTAGCTCTTAAATAGTACTCCTTGTTCTTGACTGCTAGCAGTAAATCATCCACATATTGAAATAGGGTGACTTCTGGATACTTACTGTGAAGATGGTTCACATGCTAGTTGAAATCTTCATCAAAGATGGTAGGGAAATTCTTCACCCACTGAGATAATTGGATCCAGGTTAGTTGCCTTGGTATCTCCAGTTGAGGATCAACACATTCAAATGCAAAGATGGGCTGGCTTAATTTTGATAAAGGGGTGGGAAAAAACATGTCCCTAAAGTCCAGTACTACGTAAACGTTATGTCCTGGTGACAACAGGCTGAGTATGACATAGGAATTTGGGGAAATTGGGTGAATGGTTCCTACCTGTTTATTCACTTCCCTTAAAGCTTGTACCAGGCTATGATCTTGAGTCCCAGTTTTCTGAACTGGTAATAAAGGAATATTCCAGGCAGAGTGGCATATATTTCTTTCCACAGAGGTTGTTTGACACATGAGAGGAGGTGGGGCTAGGGCTCCCTAGAGCATCAGGAGACCAAGTCCACTTAACTCAGATCCCACTGTGTCCTCGAAGGAAGATGTGATGACTGTTCTAAGTTGTTGACTTGACATGTCTGTAATTAACTAAAAACTCAAGTCAGTGGGTACATTTGTGAGGGATTTTTAGTTAATTGGATCATTTGAGGTAGGAAGACCCACCTTAAATTCCTATCACTTCAAGTGGAAGACCCATTATAAAACTGGATCATTTGAGGTCAGAAGGCCCATCCTATAGTTGGATCATACCTTCTAGTGACAACCTGTATAAAGGAAAAGGAAGAAAATTGTTTGTGCTCCATGTCCGCTTGCCCTCACTCATTTCACTGATATTAAAAAAACCTACTTCTTTGGGATTTTGGTGTATACTGAAGAACAGCTGAGACATCCCGCCTCATGGAGTGAACAACTACTTGAATTCTTGGACAGCCATTGTTGGACCAGTTGAACTACAGTCTGTAAGGCACTCTGATAGATTATAGATTATATTTTATGTATTATATATAATATATATATATATATTCATTCTACCAGTTCTGTTCCTCTAAAGAACCTTGGCTACATCAACAGGATTTACATGACTACCCAGGCCTCCTCTTCTAGAGGGAGACCTGCAAACTAGGTGAAAGCAAGACTATACTTTAGGGACAGTGCTTTGGGACAGAAGTCTAGACCCTGGTGAGAATCTTCAAAACATCAACACTGAAGCATTTGAAGACACTGAGTTTGGGAAAGCAACAGAGGAGTGCCAGCCACAGAAATGCTTTCATCAAATGGAAGCCTACCCAAGCAGGATTTGAATCTTTAGAATCCCCATCTACAGCATCCATAAATGGAGGGGAAGTACCCTTGTAAGCTCAGCAGAGGTAGAAAGGAGGCTGGGGCAGAAAGAGCACTCATTCTAAGCCAGTCTGGGCCACACTACAAGAACCAGGGTTAGGAAACCCAAGGGAGGGTTCTGCCATTTGTCACAAAATGGGTGAACCTGGAACACATTTTGCTAAGGAAAATAGACACATAAGAAAATATTGCAAACCTGCTTAATATTAGACATGTTTGTAAAAATTAACACAGAATGAGGAGATGTAGATAAGCTGGTAAGAGAAAGAAATCTGAGATCAAATATTCATAATGATGACTAGGGAATTATAGTGAGTTACCAATGCTTTTGTTCACTAGGCAAATGGTACGTTGATGGGCATAGTCCAGCATTTTACCATGTATTTTACCACACATATCAGCACATCATACTGTGAGTGTGTGGTTAAATATATACAAGAAAATTAAAGAAGAAAATAATTTTTTGTGTTGCAGAGGCATGTACATCTTGGAATGTTTTCCTCAGGCTCCTATACATAATTCCATGATGGTAACAGTTCTTCAGACACTGTTGCTGTATATAAATGTCCAGTGCAGGGAGATGGGGGTTCTCAGGATAGATGGTCATTTTTCTTTCATCTCCCTCCCTTATTTCTCCCTAGTTCTGGTCCTCTTTCCCCTTAGGCAAATGACACTTCACTGCTTGTGGGAATCTGAAAAAGGAGATTTGCACAAACAAATTGAATATGCTCAATTATCTATCACTTTGTAATCAGTAACTACAAGCTCCATGGCCTGAGCCAGCCTGCATCATCTGTAGCCTCTTTGGTCCATGATGGGCTAGTCTGACCGGGAAGGATAATTCACGCAGGAGATCATCTCCCTTTGCCCAGAAACATGAAGAATGGACAGTGGAGCAACCAGGTGGACATGTCTCAGCACCAGTGTATTACATTCTCTGTTCTGGGGCTCACAGGGGTTTCTGATTCCCAGATGTCCAAGGACATCCTTTTGGCTCATCCTCTACTCTCAGTAGTACGCATTTGAAGTCCAGCACTGAACCAAATAATTTTGTGAATGGATTCACTGTGGACTAGCATATGGTAATTTGTCATGCTAGAGAGGATCTTCTTGACTTGGTTGCCGACACACAGCTGCCTGGGCGTAGGCTGGGCTCTGCTGTGGTTGTCATGTCCATACCAGATGTCAGCCTCCAGGGAGCCCAGCTGCTCCATCAACACTTAAAAGCAGAGAGACATGGGAAAGGCACTTGGGGTGACATTAAAATACATGGAACTTCTCTTTGACTGTGCTGGCCCTGTAGTAAGATGGTTTCCTAGGTTGACTCTTCCTGAGTGACCTTTTCTTTTCTTTCACCAGCCCTTCTCTACCGTTCTTGCTTAGCCTCCAGGCACTATTTTCTGTTGTCTAGTCTAGTTCACTACTCAGAAGGGAGATGCTGTGGAAATTGCCTTCTTAGGTGATAGACATGTTAAGCCAACTGTAATTTGAAAAGAACATTAAAAGTATCCAGAGAAAAATACAAACATACACGTGACCACTCTACCTATTTGTTTCCGCTACTGCCTCCACTGTTTTTCTGATTCACTGACAGATGTCTGCTATTGGGCAACACTGCTTCTTTGGGACCAGAAGGTAGTGAAATAGTCTGTGCAATTAATTTGTGATTTGATTCTTTAGGCATTTTTGCTTTTTTAGACAGGCTGTGCCACACCTTGGGGCTGGCCATTGAGTTGTTCCTGAGGTGATGTCTGCTGGGGGTTGTGAGATGGACTGCTGTCTGTGTCTTTGTGTGCTCATGCTCTCACATTGGACTTCCTTTCCTGAGAATGGAGATGTTCTATCCTAAGAATATGTGCTACTCTTTGGGTTGTAAGCACCAGATCTGGTCACGTTCTGGGATGGCTTGATGAAGGAGGTTTCTGATAATGACCTCTCTGAAAGGTCCATAATGCATCCTTAGGCACAATGGTGCTGCCCATGTCCCTGCACCTGCTGCTCATGCAGTGAGATCTCCTGACTACACTATGGTATTTTTTGTTAGAGTATAATGCAGGCTAGCTCCTCTCTGATGGCATAGGATTGCAGATATGCTGTGCATTGTTTCACCCTTCTTGCCATGATAGGTGAGATTGGGATGGACAGGAAAACCAGGTCTCCTCAGGCTGAGAAGGAAGGCAGAAGGATGTGCAGAGGTGATGGAGCTACGCTGCTTCCAAGTCTGAACTCGTCATTTTGTCCTCTCTAGGGTGACCATTGCTGAACAGTTAAATACTATCTCCTCCTGTTTTTCTGAAGTCTCGTGTTTCTTGAAGACTGCACCACAAAACTATTTGTAAATTTGTAGGGTTCTAGTTGGTTGGGAATGTGTTTACTGAATAACCTAGGGAAGGCTGATGACCATGTTTTACACACAGGTGTCTTATTATGTGGCCTATCCGGACCACGGTCCAGGGTCAATGGCTAGCCACTAGCTGATCATGTTATTAAGTTCTAGAGAAAGTTGAGAAGGAATAATACAATTTTTGATAATATTTGCTACTTACATATGCATTTTCCTTTTTTGAAAAGGTGATAAAGCATAGCAACTATAAAATACAGCAGTGCTACCAGGCCCCAGATGTCCACAGCAAGCCCATCATACACCCTGCCTAAAGAGCTCAAGTGTACAACATGCAGTTGTACCACAGAAAGCCTTCGACTTCTTCCTAGTGGTCAGTTTGCTGCCCAGACCAAAAAATCGCTTATTTTATGTCTCCTTTTGCATCTACTAAGATACTTTCTGGTTTGAGGTATCTATATGTATTTTTTCCCATGGCAGTAGTGGAGGACCCACACTACCTTCTTGAATAGTTTATGAGTCTATAGACTTCGTCCTTCTGCATATATACAAACTATGTGATATGGTTCATTCGCTGTGGCACTCTGCACTGATGCCATGACTCTTAGTAATGCAGCTCACCTACCGTGGCATGTTTCATAATGATATAGGTGTTGTGTGTGGTTGGTGGTGTGGTAGAGTATGATGACATTTGGATGATCCAAAGATTTCATTATCTCAACTTCAGATATGGTAGGGCATATTTTCTTCTTTCCCATTTCAGGGTTTCTACTGCTGTCAACTTTTGTTGATCTGTGCAGATCTTGTCTGTTGAACCTGTGGTCTGAGGACCTGAAAGAATGTGGCTGACTATAGTCTGATGCTGTAAACAATCTTACTTCAGTTTCAGTATACAAGAATGTAACAAAGAAAACAATGATCTAATGAAGGTTGTTTGAACTCAGAAAAACATGTAAATCGATGCCAGTAAGCACATCCCAGATCTTTCTCAGGGCAGATCAGTTTAAACACAATTGCCTGGCATGTACTGTAAATGATAACTAGGAAATCATGAAAGGAAGGCAGAGGCCGTGTCCAGATTCAGAGTATCCCGAACACTCAGCATGTCTGTTTACCAGATTGGGTTCTATAGCTATGTTTTTACATCAAATGAGAATAAACATGTCTTGTAAATTGGATGTAAATGCTTAATACAGGAGGCACAAAATCGCATCCAAGAACAATCCAGGGAAGGAAATGTACCTGAGGTAAAAGGCCCTCTGCCTTTTTCCTGGAGCCTTTCTAACAGTACTTAAAGGCATTGTTTGCCATGGGTCATTCCTTTGACCATGTTCCAACACAATGCCACCTATGTCTCTGTGAGGAGGGACCAGGTCAGTCTCACCCCTTCAAAAGCACCTTGACCAAAAGTGTCATGATGACAGTGATAATGCTTTTAAGGATGTGCTCATTTGAGCAGCTGACTTTGAGGTCCTCCTCCATTAAAACCCCTCCCCTTGGTAGAAATATTCGGTAGCAGCACCAACTAAAGAAGGCAGATAAAGAATATTAAACTCAGATCTAGGAGAGTTTATATCTATAAAGT
Organism: Mesocricetus auratus; assembly: GCF_017639785.1. Lineage (NCBI taxonomy): Eukaryota > Metazoa > Chordata > Mammalia > Rodentia > Cricetidae > Mesocricetus > Mesocricetus auratus. The sequence continues at coordinate 116,410,900 of NW_024429189.1, forward strand.
CTTACAGTAAAAAACATCGTAGATGTCTCAAATAACACAATGATGTATTTTATTTGATGGTCATATAAAAACAAGGACAAATCAAACCCACAGACAGTAGATAGAAGTAATAAGGATCAGAACTGAAAAGTAATGAAATGACATTCACAAGAACATAATGATCAGTGGAACAAGGAGTTTGTTAATAAAATGATAAGTAATACTGACACACTTGTAGCAAAAATAATTTTTAAAAAACAAGAGAAAACATTACTTAAGTTTAATAGACTTGAACACAGAAGAAGGTGATAGATAGGTGTCAGTAAAGTCTAGAGATCACTGAGGAATATTGGAAATTTATACTCCACTGTCTGGAAGTTTTTAGAGATGGATAACTTTGTAGACATATATGTCATTCCACAATTAAACCTAAAGATATGGAATACATAAACATATAAGTGACAGCAAACAAGATTGAAATAATAAAAAACAAAAATCTCACAAAAAAATAAAGCGAAAGCTCAGACAGAACCAGTGATGGGCTTCAGCAGTGCTTGGAATAGTTCACATTAGTGGATCTCAGACTCTCCATAGTATAGAAAAGGCAGGGACTTACAGACTCAACATGTGAGACCAGGATTGCCCTGATAGTAAAACTGAATAAAGACACAATAATGATCAAAAATAAGATTGCATGCTTGATGAACATATGGGAGAAAATCCTTAAGAGTACTTAGTATTGGCCTGGGGAGATGACTCAGTCAATGAGGTGCCTACTAAGCAAGCATAGAGACCTGAGCTTAAATCCCCAGTATTCTGGTTAAAAAGCCAGGTGTATTTGCTTATGTTTGTAAGACTAGTATCTGGGGGCAAAATTGTTGTCTCCTGTTATCACCCATGTTCCAAGTAATGTCAATAACCTCATTGATTCACCATTTTGGCAGAATCATTAGTTTGATCTGTTGTCAGTACCCTGTATGTGATGGGTAGACATTTCATCATACCTTACCAGGCTTCCCAGGAAAAGTCATGCAACACGCTTGGCACCCAAGCAGGAATATAACAGAGTATAGATGAAATTGAGAAGTTACTTACTGGTCCTGGTTAGTAAGGCATGAAGCTAAGGCTGAAAAGTCTGAGGATGGAGCACCCTCAGAAGGAACTGTGGTGTGACTTCCCTTCTCCATGTAGTATGTGATAGTGCCTCTCTGTCAGCAGTTGCGTGAGCCTTGTGGTGGGTGGTGAGACATGTGACTGAGAGTCTCCTGAAGAGTGAATGTCCCTAAGGGGAGTCCAAGTATGGAAGTCTGCTGTGTGGTGTGGAGTGCATGCCTGCCTGATGAGTAGAGTACACTGTGTGAGTTCAGAGATGTCCTGAGAGCAACGGAAGGTTCAGAGCAATGTAGTTCCTGAAAGTACCACACACTGAACAAAACTATTGGCAATCTGGGACTTGTGATTTGGTTGAGTGGGCAAAAGTGTTTATAATGAAACCTGGCAATCTTTAGTTCAATCCCCAAAATCCACATAAAGGTGGAAGGAGAGAACCAACTCCATAAAATTGTCCTCTGATTTTACATGCACAACATGGCGTGTGCACACCTCACATACCCATCACACACACTGATGACCTTAAGTCCAACCTGGGAATGTTTTACAGGTTTAAAACAGCACCTAAAAAGCTGTAAATGTGCCTAAAGAAACAGCAAAAAGAGCTCAGTGCACATAAAATGTACAACTATAAAATTCTTGGGAACATTGTGCTCCGTCGGTACACACATTACCTGACAGTTATTGGAAATATTGTATGCAAGCCTGTGCCTGTAAATTTAAGAGAACTGAGGGATTTTCACATGCTACTTTACCCAAGTTGCCCATCCTCTGAATAATTTGATAAATAGGATGCTATGTAGTATTGTTTTTTACTAAATCTCAAGCATTCACTTTTACCAATAAAAAGACCTGGGAGTCAGATGCTGGGGTGAAAACCTGCTAGCTCAGAGAGGCAGAACAAGCATGGGGCTGACCTTCCTCTGCTGCCATAATCCCAGATAAAAGACTTTTCTCATTTACCATCTCAAACAAAAATCCTCAAACTCAATGTCCCTCCTTTCTACTTCCTGTGAGTTTCTCTATCCATCCACCTGACTCCCTCTTACTGTCTATGGTTTTTTCCCTGTCAGTTGGTTTCTTGTTTTTCCTCTTGACCTATAATTGACCTTATTCAATCCTGTTTACAGTATGGAGAAAGCTCCTGGATTAAAGGTGTGTGCTAGGGTTGAGCCACACCACAACAAGAAACAGTTTTTTTTTCAGTAAATAATGCAATCTTGGGGTTCACAGTGTGATCAAATATACTAAAACAATGTGGGATTGGGATAAAGAGACTCAAAAGGCTTTTGTACTGGCTAAGATCTCCGTAACATAGGTTAACCAACTGTTTGATCTATTGTCACAGTATCTCTTCCTGTTAGAAGGCACTAGAACTTTTGGGGGCTATGGAAAAAATAAGTTGAGCAAAGGATTCCAATAGGGTTTTGTCCTCAGACATGGGAAGGGACAGAAACTCAGTTTAGTGTTAGATGGCCATTGCTAGCAGCATATAAGATATTACAACAGATGGAATCCATCAATGACTCCATCTCAGCAACCATAAAGACAAGTTTATCCAATTAAGAATTGTAGTGAAGGAGGATAGAGAAGTAGCTCAGCGGTTTAAGAGCACTGGGTCCTCTTCCAGAGGTCCCAAGTTCAATTCCCAGAAACCACACGGTGGCTCACAACCACGTGTAACCTGATTCCCTCTTCTGGTGTGCACAAAGATAGGTCACTCATGTACGTAAAATAATTATTTTTAAACAATAATTGTAGTGAAGGCCTTTTGGCAAAGCCTCTTTCCATGATGGCACAGAATCAAACCCTACAATGGTAATCTGCATGTTTACAATAATGTGGTATGGTTTCTGGAAGCCCTGTTACCCTGTAGGCTGCCCTAGCATCAGCATCCATTCTAGTTTCTAAGCCACCTCCAAATAACTGAACCAACAGCTATGGCAGATAATGCACTAGAAGGGGCATCACCCATACCTGTGAATACCTGGTACATGTATGATATGAGTGGAAGCATCAATAGGAACATACAAATGAACATAAGCATCATGTGGCTGTACAAAGAAGGAAAATGTAGCCAGTGGTGGCACATGCCTTTAATCCCAGCACTCGGGAGGCAGAGGCAGGCAGATCTCTGTGAGTTCGAGACCAGCCTGGTCTACAGAGCGGGTTCCAGGATAGGCTCCAAAACAACACAGAGAAACCCTGTCTTGGAAAAACCAAAACAAAAACAAAAAAAACCCAGTATGTTTAGTAGTAACTCATGAGACATGACCTCTGTCAATCTGTTCTGACAGTTGAGCTGTATTTGGAGGCCTCAATTTACGGGTGGTCCAACAGGAAAATGAAAACTGGCAAATACTGGCTCAGTTACAATGAGAACAACAGATGTGACAAGAAACATATAATAGAGTTCAAGAGGAATCAGAACGTCTGGTAGTTTTCTATGGATCAGCTTCACAGCCTACTGAGACCTGAAAATCAGGAATCAGATGTGCTTACCAAAATACAGGCCACTTGCTCTCAGGTGCCACTAAAGGCTGCTCATTGGGTTTGTGTAAAGTCTGATCAAAAGGGGAACCAACATGGAATCAAAAAACAGCTAAAGCTATTGGCATTTCTATAAAGTATCATAATAATACTGTGCACTATTCAGTCATATGAAGCCTCTTCCCAGTTGTGGGCTCAGCACATGTATGTTATGATGAGGTACACGCATATGTAAGTTTGCTCAGTAAGTAAGTGGTAAATAGCCCATATATGGCCTGTGCTTGTCAGTGAGGGATGCAAATATACCCTCACCTGTATGGATACCACCACAGGTTTATTTCACACATATTTATACAAGCAAACAACAGGTGAAGCCACATCACTGTCTCACCCAACTCAGGGTTAGGCATGCATATCCACAGAGAAATGATGGTGACAGAGATAGTCATTTCTTAAAAACTGATGTATGGAAATGGGATGAAGAATGATACCCCCACCAACTTTATGATACTTCTAGGGCTGGGATAACTGAAGGAAAGAATGGGTTAGTAAAACAGCAGCTAAATGGTTTAAGTACAAGAGGTATATTTCATAGGTCAAAAATGGCACTTGAAGTGCTAGGGATAGGCTACCTCATTATGAGTTGTTGACCAGGGAGGTTCCTGTGGCACACATATTATAAAGGATTCTGGGACTGTTATTGGTTATATGACAGAACTAGTTGATAAGGCCCTGTTCTTGATATACTTTGGTTGCAAGTCATGGAGAAACAAGGCTGAGACTGACCTGGAAGTTCCCTCCATTTGGGCTGGCCTTCATAGTGTTGAAAGGTGCTTTGGGGAGAAGTGTCACCCAACCTTTCATTTATGGACCCTGTATGCTATAATATCAGTATCTGCCTACTGGCACAATATTGGCATGACTATTGTGGATACAACCACAGCTTTCTGATTAGATTTAAGACTTGCTCAACCAGAAGGAATTCATGTCTGGTACTGTAAGCCAGAACAGAAACCTGTGACTGGAAAGTTAAAACCTCAGTAGGGAAGCTACTGTTATTGTTTTGTTAAGTGGATGTGATAAGTCTGACAGAATGTCTTCTAAGCACTTGTACTTCCTTACACCCATAGATCACTGTTGCTGTCAGCTGCAATTGATCACAGAAGGAAACTTCCTTTTTTGGAAATGATGGTATGCAACAGACATTCATAACTACTAATGAAGATGCTGTGAATTTTGTGGCATAATGACCGAATACTAAATCAGAGGCACACATCACCCTCTTCAAGGCTCAGGGAATATTGCGGAAGAGGGGACGGGAAGACTGTAAGAGCCAGAGGAATGGGTAAAATATTGTATACCAATTGTTTGATTTTTGTTTTTCCCAGAATTTAAATGTTCCCTCTAGGAGGGAGGTGGGAGGCTCACTAAACTCAAGAAATAAACAACTCACAAATCTGAGGAAGTTTCTGAGTCCAAAAAAGATTCACAAGACCCTTCCCCAGGGTTATGGATATAAGAAACAATTGCTGGGTAGAGATTCTCCTACATGTGGAGCTGTTTGCAAGCCCTGTAGAGAGCTTCAGATTTGTGGCTCTTGTGAATTATCACCTATAAAGCATGGACATTTCAGTGTTGTAGATGCTTATGAGTCACTCATGCTCTTGCAAGTAGCCCCATTTTCTTGTAAATAAATCTAATAAACACACTGGTTTATCATAATGGACCTCGGTAGTCTTGTTACTTTGGTCTATCACTAGTTCCCTATCTGAGGTGGGTAGACATTTGCTGTGTTTCCCCAGGAAAAAATTGCATAACACCACTTATGCCCCCATTGAGCTTGTTTGTGTATCTGGGCCACACCACCGGAGGATTCCACAATTTCTAAAAAGAGCAACTTCTGTCAGGAACCTAATAGTCAAACACATGAGCTTGTCCTTGATATCTTGATATTTCATATCCAACCCATAACAAGGACCTTCTCCTTCACGTAAGATAATAATGAGGATAATGATTATACTTCATTTGTTATGTATACTAGTTAGGTAGTGAACATATATGATACTGCAATGGACTTTTCAAACTGTCCTTAATATTCTCTAGTAACTTTTTGGCTTTTACAATTATCATACCACTAAGCTACACAGTTACCTTTTCTAAACTTTGATAGGAAAGAAAAAGGATGGTAGCAGTGTTTTATTAGCACTAATGGGACTGAGACAAAGAGAACTCCACCATAGATTCCCAAAGACCCTCTGTAACCTTTTAACTTCATTTATTTAATTTATGTATGTGTGTGTGTCTATGTATGAGAATGTGCAAATGTATGCCCATGGGTGCCCATGAAGGACAGACAAAAGTCTTGACTCCCTTGGAGCTAGAAGTACAGGCCATTGGGACCACTAAACGTAGGTCCTCAAAAGACTAGACAAGTGCTCTTAACTGCTGAGCCACCTCTCTAGCTTTCCCCATTATCTTTCTCACCAGAACTCCAGGGTCCCAGTGGGTTGACCTATTTGAAATGATGAAGAAAGTACTGTGAGTCCAGAATCCCACAGAGAGTGAAAGTATCCTTCCCATGGATGTGGGTGATAGATAGGATCATGTTTTAGTTATGCCTTTTATTCCTACAATAAAACACTATGACCAAAAAGCAAGTGACGTAGGAAAGGATTTGTTTGGCTCACACTTCTATATCACTATCACTGTTCAGGGAAGAAACTCAAACAGGCCAAGAATCTTGAGCCAAGCGCTGATGAAGAGGCCATGGAGGGAGGCTGTTTACTGGCTTTTTTTCCATGACTTGCTCAGCCTGCTTTCTTATAAAACCTAGAACCACCAGCCCAGAGATAGCACCACCAACAACGGTCTGTGATCCTCCCTAAATCACTAATTTAGAAAATGCCTTGAGATTTTTGTGTTGGTCTATTTATCACTCCAAAGTAATTGATTTCTGACACATGGTCTGACTATGTATCTTTGTTTTACAACTCAAGACCATCTACCTAGGGGAGATACTGCCCAGAAAGGTCGGTCCTTCCCATAACATTAATCTAAACTATGCCCCACAGATGTACACATAGGCCAATCTGAGAGATGCAACTCTTTATGTTCCCTCTATATTACTAGGAAAGAGAGATTTGGGAGGAGGAGACTAAAGAGGTAGGGGGGAAGCTGGCAGAAATCATTAGAAATGCAGAAGGATAAGAATGTAGGAATAACAGGTGTGTAGTAAAATGAAGACAAAAAAAGAAGAAAAAACATGGAGAAATTAGAAACAAGATAGGATTACTAGAGTGGAAACAGAACAATAAAGAGCACATGAATAGAAAGAATGTGGTGTGAAGAGATTATTTGTCTATAGCCCTCAGATGTAGACATTACGCTTATTGTGGCATCTCTTTTTGAACCCTGAATGAAGACTTTTGAGGCAAGGACCTTGAAGGCTTTTGATAGTCTGGGACCTTGTGAGTATTTCCACACCCAATTATAAGGATATTTTTGATGACACTGAGATAAGACTGCACAGAAAATTGGAGGTATTTCCAAATGAATCAAAACTTAATACTCTAACAATGTGTCTATCCTACATTCACATGTCTGTTGAAGAATGTAATTAAGCCTTATAAGTCAGGAGATACAAAGCCACCACAGTACTCAGGATTCTGGACAGGAGTATCAGGAGTTGTTGGTCAACCTAGGCTACACAGCAAGAACCTGTCTCAGAAAAATAAAGGGGAGAGGGATACTATGACTTATGGTCAACTTGAAGGACATTATGCTAAGAAAAATAACCCTTAAAGGAGAGAAATACTGCATATGTGGAGCCTAAAACAAAAAAAAACCTCCATTAGTGATAATAACAGGATGGAGAGATGTTTCTAGGATGTAGACTAGGCAGTAAGTAGGAGGAAGAGAGCAGAGATCTAACGCACAGGATGAAGATCAAAGTGCACCATGGAGAATTAGTGCTGCTCTCACCACAGGGAGAAATGGAACATTCAGAAGAAAGACATGCTAACTAATTCCAGCATCAGGATATTTATATAGATATAAATCAGGACACCACAGCACATGGTTCAAATATACAAGGTAGTTTATTGTAATAATAAGAAAATAGTCTTTGCATTCAGATTTATTTGTGCCAAATATATTTTCCCAGGTCCCTATGTCATTCTTGGTAACACTTCTGCAGCAATCTATGCCCAGCTCTCTAGAGCACATCCTTGGTGACTGTTCTTCACCTGAATGCACAATACATAAAACCAGCAGTCACTCAGCTTTCAATATCTAGGACCTTTTCTTAGGGGCTGCCTTCATGGTTCAGTTCTCTAGGTATTGGTTGATAAGACTCTCTAAAAGGGGAACCAGTACACAAAGCCCCCAAAGTGACTGTCAGTGTTCTGTATGTCTGTCCCTTACAGCTGGAAATCTTTCTGATGGGGAAGTGATGTCTCTGCCTAGGTGATAAATGGAACAGTAACAACAGCTGACTCCACACAGTAGATGGAGGAGACTTGAGCAGCATCTCACCCTCACATAGGTCCTGCCTGGACAGAGAGGCCTCCCTCAGTGAGGAAAGCCTTCTCAGACACTGTTCCCCCACAACAAAGGGTTAGTAAAAGGCTTGAGTGCTACCTGGATCAGCAGACATTTTCTCTTCTTCCTCTAAGTCCATCTGTTTGTAAGTCTCTGGCTCTGGTCCAACTTCTCTGTCAATCAAAAGGAGCCTCTTCAATCTAGGAAACATGAAAACAAGGCATTCTGGTAAAATTATTAAGTGTTCAGTTGTCCATTACCCTGAAACCAATCATGCCTTCCCCAAAGCCTGAGCAAGGGAGCATCACCTTTGTGTCCCTCTCTGTTCAGTGTGTTAGGTCTTGAGTGGCATCTCCTGCCCTAAGCACCACACAGGTAAAGCTGGACTCAGGCTTTGTCCCTTGATGAGTGCAGTCCCAGGAGTCTCTTTAGTAGCCCCAGCATAGGGTCATCCAGGGTCATCCAGCAAAGGCACCAGTCTTTCCTAGACTGCTGCCTGGAGACACAAAGCTTCAGCAACAGCAATGTCCCTACAGGGTGTGAGAAAGAAAACAGCTTTCCTCTTTGCATGAGACACTACTGAAAATAGTCTCTTGGTGGTGTTCTGGAGAGTAGTCTGAGGAGGGGTATGAATCTGAACCCTTAAATCTCTTCAAATATCTCCGAGCTTTCTTAGGAGGTGGGAATGTGGCAGGAGACCATGAATCATCCAAAGGAACACCCTCACTGCCAGACCAGGGGTATCCATTGTCTTTCCATCAACAGGTTCTTATCCATGATCATGCTTGGGACCAGCTCCATCTCTGAATTCAACTGTCAAACACGCCAGACTTCACCTTCCTTCCACCCAAAGCACAGCTGGAGGGCCTCAGCTTGCACATGATCAGATGCCCTGGGGCAAAGTGCACACCATGGCTTGTGCTGGCTTCACATGAGTCCTGTGAAGCAGTAGAGCAGGGTGGTAAGTTTTTGGGGTGGGGGTGGAGACGGGAACAAGCTGAGTTAGAGGAATTTTGAGGCATTTCCAGGAGGGGAAATGACAAAGTATGAAATTACCTTGTCTGGAATGGGAGTCCTCTCCAGTGCAAACAAACTTCACTAGTGTCAATCATGCACAAGGTACATTGGGAGAAGTGTGGGGTGGTGTGTGTGTGTGTGTGTGTGTGTGTGTGTGTGTGTGTGTGTGTGTCTGTCTGTCTGTCTGTTCAGATACACAGTACAGAAGAATGTATCCATATATGACTCAGGTTGCAAAGCGACATGCATCAATAATAGTGCTAGGGTGAGTTGTGAAGGTGCCTGGATCTTGGTGGGGGTAGAAAGCAAGCTATCTAGTAAGCCAGGATGGTGCTGAAATCCACACCATAACCAATAGACTCACCTGTTTCCATACACGCTACCTTCCCAAATGATCACAAGATGGACACTCCCTGCAATCTCATTCCTCTGTTTCTGGCTCCCGCCTGGTCAGCAATACTCATCTTGAACCCATTCATACTGGTCAGGCTCTCTGGGGTCCTCCTCTGCTCCTAGTGCTGCTGTCTCTTCCAATGGCTCACAGGCATACCTGGAGACAGGTAACTGGGCTGGCGATCTCACTGTGCATGGAAGACCCCCCCTGAGACCTGTTTTCCTAATCGTCACCAGCACTCTGTGGATCCCTGTTTACAGCATTTTTGAGTCCCACAGAGTGCTTCAGTTTGCTAGCACAACTGTAGCACCACCTACCTAGAGGGGAGAGTGAGACGGATCATGAGCTCAGACCTGCCTCCCAGAAGCCTTTCTCGGTCCTCAAGCTGAAGAGCAGAAAAGCAAAGCAGCCAAGCCACCAGAGAACTCTTAACTTCTACCAAGACTGCAGAGATCCTGATCTCACAGTGGCTGGAGACTAATTACCCTGAGACTGACTACTGAATGCCCTGCTCCTATCTTATATACCTCTCTAGTGCTGGGATTAAAGGCATGAGCTCTATTGTTTCTTTGGAATGATTTACTCTCATGTAGCCCTGGATGGCCTTGAACTCACAGAGATCCATCTGCCTCTGTCTCCTGAGTCCTGGAATTAAAGGTGTGTATCACCACTGCCCAGTTTCTATGGCTCTGGCTAGCTTTGCTTTTCTGATCCCCAAGCAAGCTTTGTTAAATCATAAACAATGTCACCACAGTCCCAGGTGATCTGAAAAGGGGGTAACATGTCCCCTCCTCCCCAGTCTTCATGTGCAGACACAGGAATGCTTTGCCCCTAGTTTCAGCCTGTGATAAGGACACAGCTTCCCGATGACACACAGCCATCTCAACTTCCTACCTGGCTCTCTCCTGCACCCCCCTGCATCCTCAGCACACTGCTCCCCACTCTCTGGTGTCAGCCTCCAGGGAACACAGTGCCTCCAACAGCACTTGAAATAGACACAAGAAAGGGGCCTCTTAGTAGAAATACACAGGACTTCTGCTTGTCTGTTCTGGCCCTGTGCTGGAATGGGCCCTCAATCTGATTCCTCCTGAGTGCCTGCCCCATTGCTCTCTTCACCAACCCTCCTCCCACATGCTTGCCCAGCCTCAAGCTACTGTCCTCTGCTGTCTGTCTACATGTAGGTCAAGTTTCTTAGGAAGGATACCCTGGTGTGATAATATATTATCACTAACCCTTAAAAATGGGTATGTTTATAATCTGTTTATTTAGAAGCATATCATTTAGTCCAGGAAATGGCTTAGTGAGTAAAGGCACTTGACTCCAAGCCTGGGGACCTTAATCCATTTCCAAGGACCCACATGGTATAAAGACAGAATTGACTCCTGCAAGTTAATTCCCACACACATATAGTAAATAAATATTTTTCTTTAAAGAAAAGGACATTGTTTTAAAAAAGACCTAGATATAGAAATGCCTTGTAGCCTCTCCACCTACCTGTTACCAAGGCTGCCTCCATGGCCCTTTTAGCTCACAGCCAGGATTTTATTGTTGGCTAGGCGCTCCCTATTTTCGGTTGACAGGCAGCAACATAAACTTCGCAGGCTTTTTATACTCCTGTTCTGTAGGCTCTTCCAAACTCGCTTTTTAAAGGGGGCTCTAGGTGCAATCTTGCACTGGCCACTGAGGTGTCCCTGGGGTGTTTCTGGGGAGGATGGACTGAGGTCTTTTTCTTGTACAGAGGGACCATAATCCTGGGCTTCCTTGCTGGGAACTGGAGCTAAACCATCCTGTGAGGTCATGTTGTTCTTTGAACCAGCTGTAGTCACATTGTGGGACCGTCCCCTGAGGGCCTCCTGAGGTGGGCTTTGTGGGAGAGATGAGCTGATATTTTCACTTGGTATGTTGGTGCCCTTACACTGGGCTTCCGCCACAGAGGCGTGATGAGATAAAATATCCAGCGAGGACGCCTTGTACTTTGGATTGTTAGAGCCAGCTTTGGATAAGTCCAGGGATGAATAAGATTCCAGTGGCATATACTCTGAAGGCAATATTTCATCTGAGGTGTAATTGCTCTCTGTGTCCCCCCATGTGCTGCTCATGAAGTGAGCCTCCTGGAGCTGCTGGGGACAGATTATGTGAACAGGGCCTGTCTTCTTGTTCGGGTAGTTCACGGTGGTAGGCATGCTGTATCTCATTCCACACTTGTCATCATTCTCAGGGCTCTCAGGTAGAGTGGGCAAAATGAAGGTAGGAAGGGTAGGGACACTAGATCCCCTCTTTATAGTAGTAACTTTTGGCATTGTGGGAGGCCCTGTAGAGTTCAGGGTTCGACCTGACTGCCTGGGCTTCAGTTTTTTTATAAAGTTGTCCCCCCAGGGTGACTGTCCTCTCAGAATCAAATAGGTAGCCATCACCTGATCAAACTTTTTCTCCCGTAAAGCTTCCTTTACCTCTCGTTGCTTGTATCCCATCACACCCATGATGACCATCACCGTGGGGTCTGGGTGGCTGTTGGCCTTCTCTCTAAAGGAACGGAGAGAACCTTCATTGCCATGCTTCAGCCATTGAAAGCTCAAAATGTCACCTATTCTTGGTCTTTGTCCAGGGTTTATAGTCAACAATTTAGCAATCATGTCCCAAAGCTCTGGAGACAGACTGAATTTAACCGAGTACTTTCCTGCCAAGATCTTCTGCTTTAGTCCTTCATAGCTATGTCCCTGGAAAGGGAGGCACCCTGTCGACATGAAGTAAAGTACAACTCCCAAGCTCCAGATGTCAATTGCAAGGCCATCGTAGCCTTTACCTTCAAAGAGTTCCGGGGCACAATAAGGAAGGGTCCCGCAGAAAGCTGCTAGCTTCTGTCCCATAATAAGCTTGGCACCCAGCCCGAAGTCACTAAGCTTTATATTTCCTTTGTCATCTACTAAAATATTTTCAGGCTTCAGATCCCTGTGGGCAATCCCTTTCCTGTGACAATACTGGATGGCACATACCATCTGTTTAAACAGCCTACGGGACTCCTCCTCCGGTAGACAGCCAAACTCCATAATCCTACCCATTAGCTCTCCCCCTGTGGCATGTTCCATGACCATGTAAGTATTATTCGTTGTGTCGATTATATGCAGAAGTTTAATAATATTAGGGTGATCTAGAGCTTTCATTATTTCAATTTCTGATTTGATGAAGGTGTTCTTTTTGCCTTTTGGAAGAATTTTTACTGCTACTCTTGTCTGCGTGAGTAGATGGCTAGCCAATTTTACTTCCCCAAATCCTCCTTGGCCAAGAGTTGTTAGGATTTTATAATGTTCTGTTAGCGCCTCTTCATCAAAGGGTTTGGACTTTTTGTCTTGAGCTTCTTCCCACCTCTTCATCTTTGTTGATAAAAATACTTAGTATAAACACCAACTAGTGATACAAGATAAAAATTAATTAAAAGCAGGTCTAGGCAAAACATTTGTAGCTATAAATTCCTGCAGATAAAAAACCCCAAAACATAGATGTCCTAAATAACCGAATGGTGCATGTCAAGGTCATAGAAAAATAAGAACAAGCCAAACCCAAAAGAAACGGAAGATTCAAGTTCAGAGCAGAAATTGATGAAATGAAAACAAAAACAATACAAAGACCAATGTAACAAAGACTTTATTATTTTAAGGATAAATATAATACATGAAATCTTAGCCAGAATACTATTAGAAAAATTTAAGACACAAGTTAATAATATTAGGAACAAAATAAGGTAGTATCAGGAATACAACTGAAATCCAGACATCCAGACAATCACTAGGGAATGTTTTTAAAGTGTTCCAGTGAGTTAGGAAAATCTAGAATAGATAAACTTCTAGATACACACTAGCTACCAAAACTCAGAAGCAGTGGGTGACAACACAAACTGTTTTCTGGACAAAGCAGGGCAGTTGCCTGTCTGCACCCACAGCATTATGACCTGCTTAAGTTCACTCCAGACAAAAATCTCAGTGTGAAGAGGGGATGCAGAACAAGAAGTCAAACTCTTGGTGAGCTATTGACACTTGATAGTTTCCAGAAGAAAGAACACGTTTTAAGGGTGTGACTGCTAGTAAGCTGGACAGACCACTCTCCAGTGGAAGGGCATATATCCAAGAGCATAAGGACAAAAGAAACTGTACTCGATGGCCAAAACAAAAAGACACATATATGGGTGGTAGGAAAGGGAGTATGGAGGATCTGGGAGGGGTTGGTGTAAGGAATAAATATGACAGAAATATGTTATATGAAATTCTCAAAGAACTAATTTAAAACAGAAAAAAGGCAACAAAATTGAAATAGTAATTTAAAATGGACCAGACAAATTCATTGGTGATTTCTATCAGATCTTTAAAGAAGAACTGATACCAATGCTTCTTAGACCATTCCATGAAATAAAATGGGGGAGGATGCTTTTGCACTCATCCTATGAACCTAAAATACTCAAGTACCATAATCTGGGGGCTACAGTAACTAGAGAAAGGCATAATCAACATCCTTGGTGAACACAGGCGCAACAATCCTTAGTAAGAGTACTTAATACTTCACACAAAATTCAACAGCACTAAGAGGAAACATACTTCGTGGTCAAGATGTGTTTATCTAGTCATGCAAGGGCTTTAAGCCACCTATGCTAACTGATTAGCAATGTTGTACAGAAACAGCAGGGACAGAATCACAGCCTCGACTGGAAAGAGTGAAATTGACATTTTTCAGGGAGAAAAAAAATGCATGGAACTGGAAATCATGGTGTTGTATATAACAAGCCAGTCCCACAAAAACATTTGCTATCAAATCCTGAATCACAGGTAAGGAGGGAACCTGATAGTAAAATGGAAAGATTAGACATGTGAAGAAGAAAGAGGAGGGGAGGAAGTGTATTAGAGTAAGTGAATATTAGCAAAGTATATTATGTACATATACAAAAATGTCAGTGAATTTTTTATTTTATTCTTAATATTTATTAACAAACTTTTAAAAGTAAAAAAAGATAAAGAAAATTTGTTAAACCAGAAAAATGGAGGATGATTAACAAGAAATTTTAAAATATGTAAAAATTAAAATCTAAAACCAGAAACATAAATTACAAAAAAAAATAAAATGAAAAACTAAAACCCATACTCCCAAAACACAACCAGCAAAGTGAAAGACTTACTCTGTCAAGTACAACAGGTTGCCATCATCCAAGTCCAAAACTTCACCTGCATCCCGAGTCCAAAACTTCATCAATATCCAGGTCCAAAATTTTCCCCAACATCCAAGTCCCACAGATCACCACCAAACAGCTCTCTGTGCTAGAAGGACGAAACCTAGCCCCAGGCAGTGCGTTATATGCACAGGTGTCAGTCATTCCTCACAGTGGCACCTTGTGAGGTCAGAGCAAGACATGGACCAATGAGGGATGGGCAACTCCTGTCCAAAAGGACTGTATTAGCTACTCTGCAGTCATTGCTACCAAGTGCCCAACAGGAAGCAACATCAGAAAGGGTTCATTTTGGCTCACACGTTGAGGGAACAGGGAAAGCATGGTAACAGAAGTGGTTGGTGTTAGTTAGCATGTGGCTGCTTACACTGCACTGGTAGCCACTCTAACTCTAACTCAGGCCAACAAACTACTTCCTGGAACCAGGCCCACCTCCTAAAGGTAGACACCGACTTCCCAAGATAGTATCACCTGCTGGAAACCACAAGTTCAAACACAAGTCTACAGGGGACAAGTCACATTCAAACCATAGCAAGGACCTGCTCCACTTTAATAGTAATAACAGAAATGGCAACAATGATAATATAGGCCCCAAAGCTCTATGCTTTACTGGGTATAAACTCTGATATCTACCAGTAAGAAAATGAACCCAGAGGATGTTCCAATGACCTTTGCAAGTGGGAAGAAAAATGTTGTGGTAACATTTGACTGTTACAGAGCTCAACATACCTACATTCAGAGTATTCATTCCTCTCTTTAAAGTTGGATTGGTGTAGAAAGTACAGTAGCCCTTTACTTGTGCTATGATAACATGTTCTGTTTCCCAAGACATGTCAGGACAAGTTACTAAAGTCTGTGGGACTGAGAGGAAGAGTTTGATCACAGCTTCCCTCAAGAGACTCTCAGATTTCTCATCTGAAACCTAGAATCCTAGAAGACATCTTCAAGGTGGTCAAGAAAGAAAATCAGCCTAGAACCCTACGGGCAACAAAAACATTCCTCCCATAGGTGTGGGAGAAGGCGAACCCTCATGTCACAGTCTCACTCTGTTCTGCAACAAACTGCCTTAGACCAGGGTGTATAAACAACAGAAATGGATTTCTTGTGCCTCTGGAAGTTGGTAAGGTAAGAATCGGATATTTGGGGGTGCATGAAGTGTATTTCGGGATGTATGAGGGCTGCTTTCTTGTTCTAACATGGCAGTTCTCACATGGTCCTGGAAAGAACTAAACTCTTTCAGGCCTTTTTGTTTGTTTGTTTTGTTTTTCTTTCTTTTTTTTGAGACAGGGTTTCTCTGTGTAGCCCTGGCTATCCTGGAACTCACTTTGTAGACTAGACTGAACTGGAATTCACAGAGATCCGCCTGCCTCTGCCTCCCAAGTGCTGGGATTAAAGGTATGAGCCACCACCACCTGTCCTCCACTGAAGATGGCAATAACACTATCTGAAAAAGAGGTCTACTATTTTATTCAATATACTTACAAGATGAACAAGGATAGAAGCTCTGGGAATGTGGCTGGCTTCCAAGAGAGAAAGGTTTTCCTTTTACTTCCCTTAAATATCTCACCTGTCCACGCCCAAAAGGGCGTGGACAGTATTGTGGGCTCACCCTACAATCCACACATTCTGTCATGGTAATGAACCTCCTGGGTTGGTATCTCCAAAGTCCCCAACAAGGGCGTGGACAGTATTGTGGGCTCACCCTACAATCCACACATTCTGTCATGGTAATGAACCTCCTGGGTTGGTATCTCCAAAGTCCCCAACTCTCAATATTATCATTGCTTCAGTACTGAAGGTTCAATATGGATTTGGAGGGATACATGTTTCAACACCACAAACTAAGGCTGGTTACCAGTAGATGTGATCTGCCTGAGGAGGAGTTATTACAGTTCTGCTAACAGACATCAGGCAGGATCTCAAAGACAAGGTAGAAAATCCTTATATAAGATCTGAGGACATGCCAGCTATTAAGTTGTCATGTTGAGACAAAGGAACCCAAGGATCAGAGTAAACTATTTGCCTGACCAGATTGAGATGTAAGTTTGAATGAATAATAGGCACTTTAGGCAGACACATAGTAGGTGAATTCTGAGAGAGAGTACCTTGCATGACAGTGAATGGGGTCTATTTTTTTTGGTATTTACGAGACAGGGTTTCTCTGTATTGTTTGGAGGCTGTTGGTCCAGCCTGGCCTCGAACTCACAGAGATCTGCCTGCCTCTGCCTCCTGAGTGCTGGGATTAAGCTATTAAGAGATAGTATCTGAGCCGGGCCGTGGTGGCACACGCCTTTAATCCCAGCACTCGGGAGGCAGAGGCAGGCAGATCTCTGTGAGTTCGAGGCCAGCCTAGTCTACAGAGCTAGTTCCAGGATAGGCTCCAAAACAATACAGAGAAACCCTGTCTCGAAACCTCCCCCAAAATAGAGAGAGAGAGTATCTGGCCTTGTCCTTTGGGCTATTTGTGTGACCTCTTATTTGAATAGTTAAGAGGACAGATCTTATGTTTTATAACAACATGGGCTTCTTTTTCTGAATCTGACAATTTGGGGTAAGGCACCAGGGGCTTTCCAGTAAGGTCCTAATTGCTTGTATAAGACATCACAAACACTGTGTCAGGCTTCAGGCAGGGAGGAGCTGAACACTAAGAATGGGAGATTTTGCCTTTTAATTTTGGCTCTTTTATTGGAGTTTTCTCTCTGCAAAAGAGTACAACTATTTTCTTCTATACAATCTAAGCTAATAAAGTATTAGAACTTGGAAGTCATTGCCACTGGAAACAGAATGGGCACACATGTGATAGTGACATCAGCAACTGAGGGATGTGTGTCTGGAGCAAGGATTACAGTCTCCTTGAAGCCATACTGCTATAGGGTTGCATGAATGCCATTACTTTTGAACATTTAATAAAAGCCCACTCAAACCACAAAAATCCAGCCATACATCACAGGTCAAAAAAACTGTGTGAATAGCTTCCAAGAGGTCAAATTGACATTCTCTATAATAAAAGCTTCGAAACGTCACCACACTTAGAAACAATTCTAGAAACAAAACAATAATACATTTAAAGGGAGAAGCAAATCACTCTCCAGCAATTTCTGGGTATCAGGGAGACTGCGTGCAAGTGACCTCAGTCCCCAGGTACAGAGCATGCCTCCCTGAAGGCATCCTTGAGATACTTTGGTTCTTGAATGTCCCCCAAAAGCACTACTGGAAGGTGATTGGCACTTAATGAGATGGGTCTCTAGAGAGGAAGTTAGTCACATTAGTCACTTTTTTCTGTAACAAAATGCCTGGCAAAGGCAATTTCAGGGAGGAAGGCTATATTTGGCTCACAGTTCAAGATAAAAAGTCTTCCACGAGAGCCAGGTCGACTCATCCCTGGAGGACCAAGCAGCCAGGAGACTGCTGAGAGAGCCAGTCTACTCTAGCCCACCACTCAGGGCAGAGGGCAGAGAGGACAGAGGTGAGCTCTGGGCTCCCATCTTGGTCCTGACTTCCTTCTGCTCACCCTTTCTGGGATCTCCAGGCCTGGGGACTGCAGCCAGGTCGACTTGCCCTGGGATGACCAAGCAGCCAGGAGACTGTCTACAACTTCATGAAAATGATAGAGGCCCTCAAAGAGGATATGAGAAAACTCTTAAAGAGGTGGAAGAAAAACAATCCAAAAAATGCAAGAAATGGAAGAAAAGACAAAGCAAAAATTGCAAGAAAAAAATTCAAACAGTGCAAGGGTTGAAAGCTGAAATAGAGACAGTCTGAAAAACACAGTCTGGTCTTTTACTCTCATCTTACTCTTCATATCATCTTTTCTCTTTCTCTCATGTCTCTCTGTCTCTCTCTCTCTCACCTTATCTCTCTCTCTCTCAGCTCTACATGGGTTGGTTAACTCTCACCCCCCTTTCCCTCCCTGTCTACCAATAAAACTCCATGTCAGATCTTTGAAAAAAAGCACAGTCTGAAGGAATACTAGAAATAGAAAAGCTGGGCAAATGGCCAGGTACTACAGATGTAAGCATAACCAACAGAATACAAGAGAATCTCAGGAGTTGAAGATCACTAGAAGAAATAGATTCATTGACCAAAGAAAGCCTTAAGTCCAACAAATCCCTAACACAAAATATTCAGGAAATGTGGGACACTGTGTAAAGACCAAACCTAAGAATAATATATATAGAAAAAGGTGAAGAAAACCACCTCAAAGGGGCAGAAAATATATTCAACAAAATCATAGAAGAAAACTTTCCCAACCTAAAGAAAGAAATGCCAATGAAGGTACAAGAAGTTTACAGAACACCAAATATAGTGGCCCACAAAAGTCTCCTCACAACATAATAGTAAAGACCCCAAACATATAGAATGAAGAAAGAATATTAAGAGCAGCTAAAGAAAAAGGTCAAGTAACATATAAAAGCAAATCTATCAGAATTACACCTGACTTCTCCATAGAAACTCTGAAAGCCAGAAGGTCCTGGATAGATATACTACCAACACTAAGAGACCATGGATGCCAGCCCAGACTGCTATACCCAGAAAAGATTTCAATCACTATAGATTGGGAAAACAAGATTTTCCATGACAAAACCAAATTTAAACAATACATATCCACTAACCCAGCCCTACAGAAAGTACTGGAAGAAAAACTTCAACCCAAGATAATCCCACTTTACCAATAGGCAAAAGAAAAGAAGGGTGGAAATCCACATACAATTCCACCAACAGTAACCATTCCAAAAAAAAATAAGAATGAGCAATCAATGGTCATTAATATCCCTCAACATTGACGGACTTAACTTGCCCATAAATCCCACAGGCTAACAGAATGGATTCGAAGACAGAATCTATCCTTCTGCTGCATACAAGAAACATACCTCAGCTTCAAAGACAGACATTACCTCAGAGTTAAGGGTTGGGAAAAGATTTTCCAATCAAATGGACCCAAGAAACAAAAGGGTGTAGCAATCCTAATATCTAACAAATTAGACTTTAAACTGAAATCAATCAAAAGAGATGAAGGAGTTTATTTCATACTCATCACAAGAGAAACCCACCAAGATGAAGTCTCAATTCTGAACATCTATGCCCCAAATACAAAGGCATCCACATTTGTAAAAGAAACATTACTAAAATTCAAACCACACATAAAACCTCACACACTTATAGTGGGCGACTCCAACACTCCACTCTCACCACTAGACAGGACTACCAGACAGAAACTCAAAGAAACAAAGGAACTAATAGAAGCTATGAGCCAGTTTACAGGCTTCTAAAAACATTCAATCCAAATACAAAAGAATATATCTTCTTCTCAGCGCCACATGGAACGTTCTCTAAAATCGACAACATACTTGGCAACACAGTAAACATCAACAGGTACAAAAAAAATGAAAAAATTCCATGTATCTTATCAGATACCATGCTTTAAAGTTAGAATTCAACAATAACACAAATTGCAGAAACCAGACAAACTCATGGAAATTGAATAATGCACAATTGCACCATTCCTGGGTCAAAGAAAAAATAAACAAATTAAAGACTTCCTAGAATTCAATGACATTAAAGACACAACATACCCAAACTTATGGGACACATTGAAAGCAGTGCTAAGAGGAAAGTTCAGAGCACTAAGTGCCCACATGAAGAAACTGGAGAATAGTCTCACTAGAGAATTAACAGCACAACTGAAGGCTCTAGAGCAAAAAGAAGCAAACTCACCCCAGAGGAGAAGACAGAAGGAAATAATCAAATTGAGGGCTTAAATCAACAAAGTAGAAACTAGGAAAACAATACAAAGAATCAATGGAACGAAGAGTTGGTTCTTTGAGAAAATCAACAAGATAGACAAAGCTTTATCCAAACTTACTAAATGGCAGAATGTGAACATGAAAATTGACAAAATCAGAAATGAAAAGGGGGACATAAAGTACGGTCATACTTTGAAAACCTGTACTCCACAAAATTCGAAAATTTAAAGGAAATGGACAATTTTCTGGATAAATATAACTTGCCAAAATTAAACCAAGAACAAATAAGCAATTTAAATAGACCTATAACACCTAAGGAAATAGAAGTAGTCATCAAAAGTCTCCCAAGCAAAAAAGCCCAGGGCCAGATGGCCTCAGTGCAGAATTTTACCAGAAACTCAAAGAACAGTTTATACCAATTCTCCTCAAAATATTCCATGCAATAGAAGCAGAAGGGTCTTTGCCAAACTCTTTTTACGAGGCTTCAATAACCTTGATACCCAAGCCACACAAAGGCACAACTAAGAAAGAGAACTTCAGATCAATATCCCTCGTGAGCACTGATACAAAAATTACTCAATAAAATACTGGCAAATCGAATCCAAGAACACGTCAGGAAACTCATTCACCATGAGCAAGTAAGTCTCATTCCAGGGATACAGGGATAGTTCAACATATGAAAATCCATCAATGTAAGCCACCATATAAATAAGATGAGAAACAAAAATCACATGATCATCTCACTAGATGCTGAAAAAGCCTTTGACAAAATCCAACACCCATTCATGATAAAGGTCTTGGAAAGATCTTGGATAACAGGAACATACCTAAACATAATAAAAGCTATATACAGCAAACCAAAAACCAACATCAAACTAAATGGAGAGAAACTCAATGCAACTCCTCTAAAATCAGGAACAAAAAAGGCTATTTCCTCTCTCCATACCTCTTCAATACTGTACTTGAATTTCTAGTTACAGCAATAAGACAACAAAAGGAGATCAAGGGGATACAAATTGGAAAGGAAGAGGTCAAACTCACTATTTGCAGATGATATGATAGTTTTCATAAGTGATCCAAAAACTCTACCAGGGAACTCCTACAGCTGATAAATACCTTCAGCAAAGTGGCAGGATCCAAGATCAACTCAAGAAAATCAGTAGCCCTACTATATACAAATGATAAAAGGGCTGAGAAAGAAATCATAAAAACATCAATCACCCTTTACAATTCCCACAAACAACATAAAATACTTTGGGGTAACAGTAGCCAAACAAGTGAAAGACCTGTAGCTCAAGAACTTTGAATCTTTAAAGAAAGAAATTAAAGAAGACTCCAGAAAATGGAAAGATCTCCCTTGCTCTTGGATATGTTGGATCAACGTACTAAAAAATGGCAATCTTGCCAAAAGCAAGATTCAATTCAGTCCCCAACAAAATCCCAGCACAATTCTTCACAAACCTTGAAAGAACAATTCTTAACTTTATATGGAAAAACAAAAGACCCAGATAGCCAAAACAATCCTGTTCAACAAAGCAAAGTCTGGAGGCATTACCATCCCTGACTTCAATCTCTATTATAGAACTATAGTCCTGAAAACAGTTTGGTATTGGCACAAAAATAGACAGGTAGACCAATAGAATAGAATTGAACACCCAGATATTAACCCACACACCTCCAAACACTGGATTTTTTTGACCAGGAAGCTAAAATTATACAATGGAAAAAAGAAAGCATCTTCAACAAATGGTGCTGGCATAACTGGATGCTACATGTAGAAGAATGCAGATAGACCCATGTCTATTGTCATGCACAAAACTTAAGTTTAAATGGATCAAAGACTTCAACATCAATCCAGTCACATTGAACCTCTTAGAAGAGAAAGTGGGAGGCACCCTTGAATAAATTGGTACAGGAGACTGCTTCCTGAACATAATACCAGTAGCACAGACACTGAGATCGGCAATTAATAAATAGGACTTCCTAAAACTGAGAAACTTCTGTAAGGCAAAGGATACAATCAACAAGACAAGCCAGTAGCCAACAGAATGGGAAAAGATCTTCACTAACACCACATCTGACAGAGGGCTGATTTCCAAAATTTACAAAGAACTCAAGAAGCAAGTCTCCAAAACACCAAAGGATCCAATTAAAAAGTGGGGTACAGAACTAAGTAGAGAATTCTCAGTAGAGGAGTCTGAAATGGCTGATAGACAATTAAGAAAGTGCTCAACATCCTTAGCCATGAGGGAAATGAAAATAAAAACAACTCTGAGATACCATCTCACTCCTTTCAGAATGGCTAAAATCAAAAACACCAATGACAGTTTATGCTAGAGAGAATGTGGTGAAAGGGGAACACTCCTCCATTGCTGGTGGGAGTGCCAACTCGTACAGCCACTTTAGAAATCAGTATGGAGATTCCTCAGGAAAATGGGCATCAGTCTACCACAAGATCCAGCAATTCCATTCCTAGGCATATACCCAAAAGATGCCCATTCATACAACAAGGATGTCTGTTCCACAATGTTCATAGCAACATTATTTGTAATAGCCAGAACCTGGAAGCAACCTAGATGCCCCTCATCTGAAGAGTGGATAGAGAAAATGTGGTACATTTACACAATGGAGTACTACTCAGGGGAAAGAAAAATCAATGGAATCTTGGAATTTGCAGGCAAATGGACAGCACTAGAAGAAACCATCCTGAGTGAGGTAACCCAGTCACAAAAAGACAAACATGGGCTGAATGTTGGTGGTGCATTCCTTTAATCCTAGCACTTGGGAGGCAGAGGCAGGTGGATTTCTTTGAGTTTGAGGTACCCTGGTCTCCAGAGCAAGTTCCAGGACAGTCTCCAAACCCTGCCTCGAAAAACAAAACAAAACAAAAAAAGACAAACATGGTATGTGCTCACTCATATATGGATTCTAGACATGGATCAGGGGAGTGCCAGCCTACAATATCACTGCCAGAGAGTCTGGGAAATAGGAAGGACCTTAGAGAGATATGCATGGTACCCCAGAGAAGGAGAAATGATCCAAGATATCCTGAGCAGATTGGGAGCATGAGGGGAGATGAGAGGGAGAAGAGGGGAGGGAAGGACAGGAGAAGAGGACATGGGAGCAGGAAAGTTGAGTCGGGGGAAGAATAGAAGAGAGTAGCATAAGAGATACCATAATAGATGGAGTCATTATAGGTTTGAGGAGAGATCTGGCACTAGTGAGAGTTCCAGAGATCTACAAGGATGACACCAACTGGTAAACTAAGTAATAGTGGAGAGACTGCCTTAAATGCTCCTCCCTGATAATGAGTTTGATAACTACCTTATATGCCATCCTAGAACCTTCATCCAGTGACTGATGGAAGCAGAGGCAGATACCCACAGCTAAACATTGAACTGAACCCTGGAACCCAGTGAGAGAGGGAGGAGCAATGAGCAAATGGGTCAAGACTGGGATGGTGACACCCACAGAAACAGCTGACCTGAACAAGGGGGAGCTCTTGAACCCCAGACTGATGGCTGAGAGGCCAGCATGGGACTGATGCAGACCCCCTGAATGTGGGTGTCAGTGAGGAGGCCTAGGCAATCTATGGGCCTTGGATAGTAGATCAGTATTTATCCCTGGCATACAAATGGACTTTGGGTGCCCATCTCACAATGAGGGATGCTGTCTCAGCCTGGACTCTTGGGGGAGGACCTAGACCCTGCCCTGAACGAAATGACAGACTCTGGAGATCCCCCATGGAGGACCTCACCCTCCCTGCGGAATGGAGTGGGAATTGGGTGCGGGGCTGGAGGGGTTACAGGAGTGGGGGAGGAGAGGAGGGAGAGGTAGCTGGGATTGACATGTGAAGCAAGCTTGTTTCTAATTTTAATAAAAAAATTTTTTTAAGTCTTCCACAACAGGGGAGTCATGGCTGATAGAGAACCTGGTGTGTGGTGAAACTCCTTACATGGGAGTGGCCTAGGAAGCAGAGAGCCCTTCCTGGGCTTAGGTACTGGGAATCTACCTCCAGTGACCACTTCCTTCAGCAAAGCTCCCAGCTCTTGTATGCCCCACAACCTCTCCAAACAGTGCCACCAGCTGGAGATCAAGTGTTCAAACACAGACTGGGGGTGATGCCTTGCCTTCAAGCCTGGTGGTCACTGGGAGTGTACCCTTGAACAAGATATTGGGACGTCATCTCTCCCTGCCTATCTTTCTGCTGCGGAAGACCTTGTCTCCTAACTGTGGGTCAGATGAGCAGCTGCAGTTACTACCCTCTCTGCTCCTACCAGCCAGCACGGTTTCTGCCTCCTCCTTTACACAAAGATAGCACGGGATATTTTAAAAAGTGGAAAGTCCATGCCTCTGGCAGCTGGATCTAGAGGCAGCAGCATTTAGTGACACAGAGACATTGTGTGACTGCCTCTCGTGTCCTTGTGGCTCTCTTTGCTTCCCACCTTTTACCGGGCAGCTAACCAAATCCAGTCTTTCCCCAACTGTCCCACGTTCCCGACACAGAAGGGGCCAGCTGGCCCTGCTCAGAAGTGATCCTCTCCCACAGGGACATGGTCACAGATGTCTAAGCCCTGTGCACTCACCTGTGGTGTGTTGAGGGTAGCAGTCAAGATGTGCGTGTGCCGTGGAAAGCCCTCAGAAGGAGGACACTCTAGACAGAACCAGCAGTTACCTACGTGTTTGCAGTAAAGAAAGGAATCTATGTCTCTGGCAATGAAATCTTATTTAGCAAAGAGCCACATGCATCATGGTACCGAGCAAGTGTTCTCTGATCATTTGACAAATGGCTCAATTTGTGCTTTGGTAAGGTTTTAAAAAGTGCTGTTCACAAGAAGGGTCCCATAGTTTAGTATACTTGGGGAATGCCCTCCAAAACTCAGAGATATTCTGAAATTAAGGGTCCTGAGAACTCCAGCTTCAAAAGACCCTCCTTCAACATGGTTTAAGCCCAAACCATGTGACCAAGAGCCCCTCCCCCCCCAGCAATCAGAGTCCAGAAGCTTCCAGAGTTTGAATCCTGTGCAGCTACAGATTCCCAGCAGAGAGCTGTGAGGGCTCCTGTGGCATGCTCTCTGCCAGGAATCTGTGGCAGACTCAGAGTTCAGGCTTTTGTTGGGGACTAGTTCCATGGACACCTCTGCCTGGCACATGCCAAGTTCCAGACTCCAGAATAAAAGACATACAGAGCAGACATCCCTGCTGACACAGTGTATACCCAAGCAGGCTCTCGTTAGGGCTAGCGGAGGTGGGGGCAGGGGTGCAGGGGCTGAGAAATTGTCACCTCCATCAGTCAGCCGAGGCTGGCCCCTCCCCAACTCCCACCCAGTGACTTTTGTAAACAGCAACCTTAGTTAAGCCAGCTCTGTGATGCCTTTCTAACCCATAGCTCACAAGATGACACACACAGAGGGTTCCTCACAGCCAACACAGGGGCAAAATGACAAGGTGTGGAGTGGCTGGGTTCCAGCCTGCCTGGTCTCTTCTCTCTCTCTTTTCCAGCTGGGTGATCCTGCTGACCTATTGCACCAGTGCAGACAACCTAGGTCCAGTTCTCTCTGCCTGCCTTCCACACATGAAGGCTGGGGCCAGAGTGACACTGCCAGTGTTCCCTGGTGCTAAATTCTAAGGTCACTCAGTGGTTTTTAGATTTAGCACATCTTCTCACACCCACATCAAAATGCAAAGCGGAAGCCACATCATCCTCTCATCTTAGTACATTCCATCCATCTGCTCCACCAAGAAGGCCTGGGTGCTGCTGTCTCTCTGCTCACAGCTCCCCTACCCCCAATGACACCTTGGTGGGCTAGCTGTCCTGACTATGAGGACCTCCAAGCTGTTAGCTGTCTCCATCTCCCTCAAGGTTATCCACTAACATACCCGCCCCAGTATCCCTGAGTAGCGTCCTGGACTGCATCAAGGGAAGGTCCCAAAGCAGAGCACAACTGTGTATCCAAATTCAGGGTTTTTTCCCCTCTTTTTATTTCACGCAATTAAGAAAATGTTCAGAAGTGACAAACTGAGCTAGGTCCTCTGTATATATGTATGGTTGTGTGGCTCGATTTTCTCATGGAACTCCTAACAATGGGAGTTGGGGTATGTCTCTGACTCTTTTACCTATGCTTGGGACCCTTTTCCTCCCACTTGGCTGCCATGTCCAACCATGATACAAATGTTTGTGCCTAGTCTTACTGTCTCTTGTTAAGCCATATACGGTGGATATTCCTGGGAGGCCTGTTCTTTTTTCCTTTTAAGGGAAACAGAGGAGGGGTTGATCTGGGGGAGAGAAGAGGTGGGGAGGGACTGGGAAGAGTGGAGGAAAGGAAAACTGCTAGGTATATAATGCATGTAAGAAGAATAAAAGTAATAAATAGATAAGTAAATAAATAAAACATGCATGTGCATGTGGAAAGGAAAGGAAGGAAGGAAGGAAGGAAGGAAGGAAGGAAGGAAGGAAGGAAATGAAAGTGTCCAGAGACTTCAACATCAGACCCAGATCTAGTGTTTCCACTCTAACTTCTGGACGTTTTCCCCTGCTTAGTTCCTGGGGAGTGGTGCCAGCAAAGGCCTGAGCTCCTGCTATTTGGCCCCAGCTCGTGTTCAGAGTTGGATTTCTTGCCCATTTGGGCTTATAGACCTTTGCCTCAGGTCAGGGGGAAGTGCTGAGTGTCTGCAATACTGCTGAGCTAAGCTGTAAAGAGTCCCATACAGAGCCCAGCATTGAGCAACACTCTCTGTGGCTAAAGTTCAGCTTCTACCAGAGCTCACCACAGGAATGAGCTCATCCTTAGGAAGTGGCTGGTGGCCCAATCATTGCAAAGGTACAACAGAGTCAGCATGACAGATACAGCAGCTGCCTCCTGCAAAGAGCTATCCTACCAGCCCTGATCACGGCATCCTACAACCAGAACTATAGCCTATGTTGCCCTTTAAATTCAAACCAGGGTGGGCTCCTCTCATGACTTTAGGACATTCAAAACCTGAAGCTGACAACACTCCACAGGACAGCTTTGAGGAAACAAAGGCTGGTTGACATTAGAGTCAGTTGGTGTGAATTCACTTTTTCCTAGCAGAGCAAAAAAAAAAAATATGCCTCAGCTCCCCTTGGAGATCATTCAAGATACAGAGATAGGTACAGGAATTAAAAGGCTGGCTGGCCACTAGCTGATCCCAAGAAGGCCTCTTTCTGTCACTCTTCAGCGGTTGTCCCACAGTGTTAGGGACCCTTAGTGCTATCAGAACTGGAAGTGCCTGCTCCTAAGAGAAGGTCTTTAAGTGGGATAAGTTAGCTCATTTCCCCACAGAAGTGGGGCCTTCTCAGTGGGCTAATCTGTGTCGTCCTTGTTTGTACTTGTTCCGTGCGCAGGTGGTACAGGCGTTGCTGTGGAAAGTTAGCAGAAGGAACAGTTCGGTTTTGAATGTATAGCAACTATCAAATATGATCAGTCACCCTGACTCACTGCTTTCCACAGCAGGGCAGATTGTTCCTCTCCAGCTCCACTGTTAGAATGAGATACTCACCTGCCCCCATCTTTGGTGCCCCCTTTTATAACAGTGGAAGTCATTGAGCTTTTGCCCAGAGGGATTGAACAACTAGAGACTCCCAAGCCTTCTTTGCATGTGCCTGTGGGCGTGGGACTTAGTCTCTGTCAGTGCGATTCTGGGTTCCTGGCACTGAGAAGGAGATGGTATGTATGCCATTGTGCTTCCTGCCACCACTACACATGCAGTCTATGGCCAAGAGCCAGTTTTGCTGCTCCTGTGAGGGCAGTGCCAAGGTTTGTGCCCTGAATGTTTTTCATTCACTTGTATGGATTCTCCACCATAAGTGCATGTACCCAGGAGGTCATGTTTATTCCCATGACCCTCCTCTCTTTGGTGGTAGGGACACTCTGCTGGTTTTCTCTGGCTAGTTTTTTTCTATCAGTTTCCTCCCCAGTATGCCTCTCACTGGTTGGAGAAATATAGCAATAGGGCAGTCAGGTGACACTCTTATTGGAACTTTGGCCCTGATGGGCTCTGTTCCAGGGTGGACCAGGGGAGAGCTGGGTGAGTTCCCAGACGGTGAGTGTGTTCCCAAGTGTGTCCCTTGCAGTGAAACCTATGGGTCCTTGAGAATAACCCTGCCAGGAGCTGGGCCTACATCCAAGGCTCTGTTTCCTAACTGAGCTCCTAGCACAGGGGCTGGCAGGAGGAAAAGACCATGACAGTCACTGTTCACAGATGCGGGATAAATCTCTCTTAAAATCCAGCAATTCACAGAAGAGGAGGCCCTGACCACTCCGTCAGAGAGGAGAGCTGACTCCAGTTCCAGCAAAAGTCAAGTAGGGTCTACTGCTCTCTATGGTGGAGTCTCAGCTGAGGACAGACAAAGGCTGCCGCTTCGTTCCCAGAGCCTAGAGCACCACAACCCATCAGTCTCTCGCACACTCTCGCCCAGATCCTTTAGCTTTTGCTTGTTCCTTTTATTCCAGGGTAAGTGCAGACTTTTTCAAAGCTGGATCTGCACGGCGTCTGACTGCTTCCCTCCTCCCACTGAGCTCAAGCTGGTCACTGATGTCTCTGGATAGCACGTCTAGAGCCCTCAAAGCTTCCAGATTGAGGGTGTGGGTGACGGATCAGCCATGATGCTGGAAGAAAGAAGGTCAGGGAGGTGACCTTGAAGTGGGAGGTGTGGGCTCAGGTTTGAGAACCGGGTGAAAGCCATCGAGTTTGTTGAAATGCATTCCAAAATGTGGCTCCAGGGCCATTCGATGGTCCTCGCCACCTATAGATTGTTCACTTATAGATTCTCACCTATAGATTGTTCACTTATAGATTCTCACCTATAGATTGTTCGCTTATAGATTCTCACCTATAGATTGTTCACTTATAGATTCTCACCTATAGATTGTTCGCTTATAGATTCTCACCTATATTGTTCACTTATAGATTCTCACCTATAGATTGTGCGCTTATAGATTCTCACCTATATTGTTCACTTATAGATTCTCACCTATAGATTGTTCGCTTATAGATTCTCACCTGTTAAGAGAAGCTTTTTCTTTTGCTAGCCGCTTTGGTTTATCCCCCGCCAGTCACCTGGGCTCTGCCGCGCCAGCCTGGTTCTAGATCCGCATGAGTCCCAAATAAACACACAGGAGGCTATATTAATTATGAAGCTGTTGGCCTTGTTTGTCTCTTACTGGCTAGCTCTGCCTTAAGTAATTATCCCATAATTGTTAATCTAAGTATGTTTCTTACCAGAGAATAGTTCCCGGTGTCTTACCCCCATGGCGTCACATGTTGACTCTCCTGTGTTTCTCCTACCCAGAATCCTCCTGGATTCCTAGTCCCTCCTATCTAGGTTTTCTATTGGCCAGACAGTACTTTATTGACAAATGCACAGGCAAATAACAGGACTTCCCCAACATCTCCTCTTTTCTGTTTAAACAAAAGAAAGGTCTTAATTTTAACATAGTCAAATTGTATATGACAGAACAGTTATCAAGTAAGAACATAGTTACAATATTTTAGCAAGATTTAAAGAAAATATCATCCATCCCATCCTTGTGAGTCCAAAGTCCTATATGTAGCTTATCTTTTATCATAACTAAGGAAAACTATAATTATAACTATCTGTCTTCAACTCCATCAAAGACCACAGAAGGATAATATATAAACACTAGGATTGACAGAGACATCTTACTGCCTGGACAGTCACCCGAAGTTCCTCTGTAACGTTGGGGCATCCATCTTCAGCCCATAGGCCACAATGTGTCTGGAACACTTCTCAGCAAAGCAGGAAATTTCAAACTGTCCATCTGCGTTGGCAGTCTGTCAGTCATTTTTCTTTGTCCTGCAGAAAGTCTCGTAGACTCTTCATCAAGCAGGAACCCTGTAAGACTGAGTTCAGTAGTCACTTTCCTGTGGGTCCTGCATGTCCAGATGATACAACAACAGTCAAACAATCTAGGCAAGAGCAGTTTCTTGCCCAAATGGCTAATCTTGCCATGTTGAAAGCAAACTTTATAATGAGTTTCTTCGATGCCCATCTTCCTCTCAGACGTAATTGGTGCTGCCAGGAGCAGACATTTCTCATTGTCAAGACAAACCCTAAACCATTTTAAATGCCATGTTCTGAAGGTCTTTGAGAGGTTTGAAGACTGTCCATCTCAAATATATTTCTGTATATCTAGAAACCTAACTTATGTAACTATAAATTCTGACTATTATAAGTAACTATCTATTGTCTGTATTTAATTATGCATTACATTTTAAAAGAACAGTATAAGTACAATACTTAGTCAAGAGGAGAAATATACTTATCACAAAATTGACCTTGAATTTGTGTCAATAAATGAAAAACAATACCCATACCATAATTCCCTTTTTTACCATTAAAAAATATTGGCTGTGATCATTAGCCAATTATAAACAATCCCATTTAAATGAAAACAAAGATTTATAAACAAGATGGGAATTGGGACGTCGCTCATTCCAAACTGCTTCCTGCTGGAAGGGGGCGCTGTTCACACCATGGGGATCATGACAAAACTCAGAAACCTGTATAAGTCCGTATTTTCGGGGTCTGTAAGGCTGCATCATCTTCGCTGTTTCGATTGTTGGAACACCTGGTCCACTGCTTCCGGGGGTCTTGGTTCGTGAAACCACAGAAGCCTGGAAGGAATCTTCAGCTTTTCATTTTCTGTAGAAACATAAATAAAAACTTTTCCAAGTAACATATCCTTACACTTAAATTTTGAAGTCAAGGCATTTTTAAAAGATAGAAGTTGGATTAATTCAGCAGCATTTATAATAAAGTGTACTTTAGCAGCAGTTCCTTCCTGAGCAAGCAAAAAACTGAAAAACACAATAGCGTACAGTATCCAGACTCTCTGTGTATTTTCCATCTTTACGTGGCTTATTTATTTATCTATTATTACTTTATTTCTTTCACTTTTATTTATTTTTCTCTGAGACAGGGTTTCTCTTTGGAAACCTGCCTGCCTCTGCCTCTGAAGCAATCCTACCGGCGTGTGCCACCACAACGCCGGCTTTTGTATTTATTTACCACTTTGTCGTTTCAGTTTCTCTCTCAATCTCACATATATTTTTAAACACACTGTAAACCTTTAGAAGTTTTTCTTTATCCAAGTCTGACTTTACTGTAAATCTTTATGTTTTTCTGGCCACGTGTCTTATCTGTAAAACCGCGGCTGTTTTAAACTGCCGTTTCAAGATGGCAGGCGTAAGCGTGACTCCAGCTTACCGCCTCAGTCCATGCTGACATCCAGCAAAGGCTGCCACTTCCAGCTGTACGTACACCCCTTTCAATCGGTAGCAGAGTCTCTTAAAACAACCTTGCTGTTTTTTTTTCTTTTTATGCTGAATCAGGAAGACTCCGGTAAACGAGCCACGTGAATCTCAGCTTGTCGATAGCAAAACAGAGCACACCTGAGAAAAATGCTGCTACCAAAATTCTGTGCTTCTTCTGTTTCTAAAATTCCTTTAAACCTTTTGTTGTTTTGCGTGGAAATTCAATCCCACTCCTGACACCATTCTGTTAAGAGAAGCTTTTTCTTTTGCTAGCCGCTTTGGTTTATCCCCCGCCAGTCACCTGGGCTCTGCCGCGCCAGCCTGGTTCTAGATCCGCATGAGTCCCAAATAAACACACAGGAGGCTATATTAATTATGAAGCTGTTGGCCTTGTTTGTCTCTTACTGGCTAGCTCTGCCTTAAGTAATTATCCCATAATTGTTAATCTAAGTATGTTTCTTACCAGAGAATAGTTCCCGGTGTCTTACCCCCATGGCGTCACATGTTGACTCTCCTGTGTTTCTCCTACCCAGAATCCTCCTGGATTCCTAGTCCCTCCTATCTAGGTTTTCTATTGGCCAGACAGTACTTTATTGACAAATGCACAGGCAAATAACAGGACTTCCCCAACACTCACCTATAGATTGTTCGCTTATAGATTCCTAGGCCTCCTACAGCCCCAAAATGACATTGCTTGCCAGTGTCAAGTGCGAACTCTCTTTTCACCTGTTCTCTGTGGCTATGCCAGGCACAGGGAGACACTGTAACAAGAAGCTGGGGTGTGTGTTGCTAGCCACAGTATCTCAGAATGGACATATTCTACTGCGGGAAGAACCTCATAACAGGCTATGCATAGCACTTCAGGATCAGGGTACCCCACAGGGTTAGATAGCTGTACCCTGGTGACCATTTACCTCTCGATAAAGCATCTCAGGGTGGGCATACCCCACTGAATACAACACCCTGGAATAGACCCCAAAACTGTGAAAATAAAGCCTACCTCCCTTACAATGTTTCTCTCAGACATTTATCACAACTGATAGTATGACTCTCCTCCTTCCCCCATTTTTTCCTCTGCCTGTCTCCCCTCCCACCCATAGTTGGTGTAGAGCTCTTTGCCATTTAGGAAGCCACATCCTGCTGGTGGCTTCCACTTCCTGACAGGATTACATGAAATGACACGGAGGCTGTGGCATTACAGAGAGGGACACACACACACACACACACACACACACACACACAGAATATGTTGTGGCTCCAGAGGCTGCCCATTCTTCTATCTGTAACAAGCAACCTGACACTATTTCAGTAGAAACATCTGCAGTCACCTGTCCTCAGAAGGGACACATGCAGACTCTTGTTAACAAACCCTGCAGTCTCTCTGTGACCCTTGAGCCTCCCACCAGCAGAATTAGACCAATGAAATATGGACAGTGTGTGTCTTGACAAGAAGCAGAATATGCACTGTGTGAAACTCAGGCAGGATGTGCTGTGTGAAACCCGGGAAGGCTGTGCTGGGTGAAGTCGGGGCAGGCTGTGCTGGGTGAGGAGGGACTGGCCTGAAGCTGTGGATGATGATGATTGGTGATGGTGTGCGTGTCTTAGCCTGGAAGCCATGGAAGGTGTGTGTGTGTGTGTGTGTTTGTGTGTGTGTGTGAGTGTGTGTGTGTCTGTGTGTGTGTGTATGTGTGTGTGTGTGTGTGTGTGTGTAGGTATTGGGCAGAGAGTCAGATCTGATTTGAAACCAGAACCTGATCACAGGTGAAGCTGTGAGATGACAGAGCAAGAATATAGGGTTGGTCCAGTCTTTCTCCAAAGTCAGGAATTTTTTTTTGCTAGGATTGAACCTACAGCATCACACATGACAGGCAAGTTCTGTGTCACTGCTACATCCTCGACCTTCTAACAGAGGTTTAGTTATGCTGCCTAGACTGACCTTGAACATGCTCTGCAGCCCCACCCTCCTGGCTCAGCCTCCTGAGCAGCTGGGATACCAGACCTAGGCTTCCAGACCTCTCCAGAGTTCTGCTTTCCCTTGGACATGGTCCTACTGAGTCTCTGGTTTGTCTTTACCAGTAAAGTGAGAGGAATAGTCTCTTCCTAGCAGAGATTATCTTATTAAGGTGAAACAGTTAGCAATGTGGATGTAGTACCTTCAGCAGGCTGAGAGAGCCATAAGAACCTGCTTTTCCTATTGTCTTGATGGCTGGGCAGAAAGGCTGAGACTCAGAGTCAAGAGCTGATGGGGGTCCCCATCCTCCCTTCTCATCTGACATAGCAGGCTCCTCCCCCCTCGTGACTGGAAACTCAACTTCCTGCTTCTCTGGCTCAGCCTGGTCATTCATTGTCATCCAGTGGAGGGCACCTGCTTTCTTCCTGTAATGTGTCCAGTTCTGAACCACCTCTGTGGACCACTTCAGCTGATTACAAAGGATGGTGTCCCCAGCAGCTCAGTGGTGTCAGGATGAGCAGCCATGCCCCGAGGCTGGTTCCGGAGCTGGAGACATCCTTGGCAGAGCTTTCTTTCTGCTTTTCATTCTCTGTGGAACAAAAAGGCTAACCGTGATCCTAAGACAGACCCTATTCTATGAGATCCTCATTGTCTGATCGGTGTGTCATTTCACTCACTCATTCATTCACTCACTCCCTATTCATTCATTCATTCATTCATTCATTCATGAGCTTTCATGCACAGTGATCCTCTGAGTCAGGTATAGGAAGACAAGAAAGACAAAACATGCTGTCAGCTTATATGAGTTAGTAAATTAGTAAGTTCGGAGCTGAAGGAATCTTTGGTCAACACCTAAGTAGAGTCTAGGATGGTATCAGTTTAACTTTGAAAATGAGGGATTCATATACTTTGTATTCAGGCATCTGTACTGGCCTGTCCTTGGGGTTCTGACAGGATACGCCCTCAGCTGCAGTCACTAAGAATTCCATCTATGCACATTCACTATGTTCCCTTTTTAAAGGGCCCTGCCCACCTCCCATCCTCCTTTCTCTCTCTGCTCTCCCCTGCTGCTTCTGTCTCTGGAGGCTGGTCTCCCTGCTCCCCTTTCTATGATCCCTTTCCCTAAGGAAAAAAAAAAAACCCCTCCGGTTGAACTCTGCTTCATGACATCTTTCTCTAGCACACTGCTTTTCTTAAATTACAACACTGGTTTCTTGCCTGGGAAAGGCTCTCCTGGTGTCTCCTCCTGCCCGCAGACAGTTTGAGGCACTCCAGGACCCTGGAACCCGTTCACATATAACAACCTCACTTCTCCAGATCGCTGGATCCTTCCATCCAAAATCATCAGATTGGTGAGTCACTCCACCTTCCCCTCCTCAGGCTATTCCCAATAGTGAGGACGCCTAGTCTCTCAAGTGTGGTTTCTCGACTTTCGGCCTACTTAAGTCCTGGTATCAGGCAACCATGGCTCCTGACCTGTGGCCCCCACCCTTTGAGTGACGACCCACTGGGTGGCCTGTGCCAGTCTTGGACCATCTGGTCCTTCAGCCCCACCCCTTGACCAAATCACCAAGGTGGCTTGTGCCTTTCTCACTTGATCTCGGTTTGATAAAAGCCATTGGATCTTGTACTATCTCACTAGCAAAACTCAGCTTCTCAGCACTTTGTAATCACTTCATGCTGGGACCCTACCGACCTGCTTCACCCTCAACAAATCTGCTTTTTCATTCACTGATGGCTTTGCCTTCCATTCAGTACCAACAACTGGGTCTCTGGTGGGGCTATCCACTTCTGACCACTCCCCTGGACGTGAGGCTTCCTTTCTCAAGCACAGTCCTTTCTTCACCTTTTGGCTTTTCTCAAAGTCCTGGGACCAGGCGACTGTGTCTCTCTCAGGCTCAGAGCCCTTGGCCCCCACCCTTTGAGTGACAACCCACTGGGTGACCCGTGCCCATCTTGAAATCGGCCCTCTCTAAATTCCTGAGACACTAGGAATTGCAGACCCTTGGGTCTTACTTCTCTGCCTCAGGGGAGCTATGTCATCGTCTATACCTCCTTGCTCCCGTTGGAATGGTTTTTGGAGACCCACTGACCATTCCTAACCAGTGATTGTTGCAGGACCACCAGCTGTTGGCCATAGAGCTGGAGGCACAAGGCTACCAAACATGTCCAGGGGATGCTGCAGTGATGGGAAAGGACCAGGGCTTTAAGCCCTGGGGAGTTGATTTGGATCCACCAAGAATGGCAATTGCCAGGTCCAGGAGGCACCTTGACTGTTTCAGAGCCTGGACAGTGAAGCGAAACACCCAGCTACTCCAGGATGTGGTCAGCACCCCAGCTTTCCCAGGTCCCCAAAGATGACCGGCGCTCCACAGGTCAGCAGGAAGTAGTCTTGAGAACACAGCATCCTCTCCCCATCTCATCTGCTACCCTTTCTCTCTCTCTTTTTTTTTGTTTTGTTTTGCCTTTTTTTCATTTGATTTTTTTATTTAAATTAGAAACAATCTTATTTTACATATCAATCCCAGTTCCCTCTCCCTCCCATTCTCACATGCCTGCCCCCAACACCTACCCCCCACCCCCCATGGGAGATCATCAAAGTCTGTCACATCATTTGGGGTGGGGCCTAGGCCCTCCCCCTGTGTGTAGGCTGACAGAATATCCTTCTATAGAGTAATGGGCTCCCAAAGTCCATTACTAGGAATAAATACTGGTTCCACTGCAAGAGGCCCCATAGACTGCCCAGGCCTCCTTACTGTCACCCAAGTTCAGGAGGCTTGGTTCGGTCCTATACTAGTTTCCCAGCTGTCTGGCTGGGGTACATGAGTTCCCACTTGCTCAGGTCAACTCTTTCTATGAGTTTCCCCAGCATGGTCTTGACCCCTTTGCTCATCACTCCTCCATCTCTACAACTGGATTCCAGAAGTTCAGCTCAGTGCTTAGCTGTGAATCTCTGCTTCTGCTTCCATCAGCTACTGGATGAAGGCTCTAGGATGGCATTTAAGGTAGTCATCAATCTCATTATAGGGGAAGAGCATTAAGGTAGCCTGTGCACTATGTCTTAGTTTCTTAGTTGGGGTCATTCTTGTGGTTTTCTGGACACTTCCCTAGTACCAGATTTCTCTTTAAACCTGTAATGGCTCCCTCTGTTAAGGTATCTCTTTTCTTGTTCTCCTCTGTTCATCCTGGATTCAATCTTCCTGATCTCTCATGGTCTCCTCTCCCCTCCTCTTTCTCCTATCCCCCCCATGCTTCCAGTTTGTTTAGGAGTTCTTGTCACTTTCCCTTTCTGGGGTGGGGGAGACTATGTATGACTCTCTTAGTGTCCTCCTTGTTTTTTATCTTCTCTGGAGGTGTGGATTGTAGACTGGTAATCCTTTGTTCTGTATCCAATATCCATAAATGAGTGAGTACATAACCATGTTTGTCTTTCTGTGACAGGCTTACCTCACGCAGGATGATTTCTTCTAGTTCCATCCATTTGCTTGCGAATTTCAAGATTTCATTTTTTTTCCACTGAGTAGTACTCCATTCTGTAAATGTGCCACATTTTCTTTATCCATTCTTTGGTTGAGGGGCATCTAGGTTGTTTCCAGGTTTTGGCTGTTACAAATAATGCTGCTATGAACATAGTTGAATACATATCCTTGTTGTATGAATGTGCATCCTTTGGATAAATACATAAGAGTGGAATTGCTGGATCTTGAGGTAGACTGATTCCCATTTTCCTGAGGAATCTCAATACTGATTTCCAAAGTGGCTGTACAAGTTTGCACTGCCACCAGCAATGGAGGAGTGTTCCCCTTTCTCCACATCCTCTCCAGCATAAACTGTCATTGGTGCTTTTGGTTTTAGTCATTCTAACAGGTGTGAGATGGTTTTAATTTGCATTTCCCTCATGGCTAAGGATGTTGAGAAATTTCTTAAGTGTCTTTCAGTCATTTTAGATTCCTCTATTGAGAATCTCTATTTAATTCTGTGCCCACTTTTTAATTGGATTATTTGGTATTTTGGTGTCTAGCTTCTTGAGTTCTTTATATATTTTGGAAATCAACCCTCTGTCAGATGTGGAGTTGGTGAAGATATTTTCCCATTCTGTGGGCTGCTGTTTTGTCTTGTTGACTGTGTCCTTTGCCTTACAGAAGCTTCTCAGTTTCAGGAAGACCCATTTATTAATTGTCGATCTCAGTGTCTGTTCTAATGGTGTTATGTTCAGGAAGTGGTCTCCTGTACCAATTCGTTCAAGGGTACCTAGCAGTTTCTCTTCTAGGAGGTTTTAGTGTGGCTGGATTTATGTTGAGGTTTTTGGTCCATTTGGATTTAAGTTTTGTGCATGGCGATAGACATGGATCTATCTGCAGTCTTCTACATGTTAGCATCCAGTTATGCCAGCACCATTTATTGAAGATGCTTTTTTCTATTGTATAATTTTAGCTTCTTTGTCAAAAATAAGGTGTTTGTAGGTGTATGGATTAATATCAGGGCTTTCAACTCCATTTCACAGGTTTACCTGTCTGTTTTTTGTGCCAATATCAAGCTGTTTTCATTAGTATACTTCTATGGTAGATCGTGAAGTCCGGAATGGTGATGGCTCCAGAAGTTCCTTTATTGCACAGGGTTGTTTTGGCTATCCTGGGTTTTTGTTTTTCCATATAAAGTTGAGTATTGTTCTTTCAAGGTCTGTGAAGAATTGTGCTGGGATTTTGATGGGGATTGCACTGAATCTGTAGATTGCTTCTGGTAAGATTGTCATTTTTACTATGTTGATCTTACCTATCCAGGAGCATTGGAGATCTTTCCATTTTCTGGTATCTTTAATTTCTTTCTTTAAAAACTCAAGGTTTTTGTCATACAGGTAACTTGGTTAGTGTTACCCCCAAGACATTTTATGCTGATTGTGGCTATTGTAAAGGGTGATATTTCTCTGATGTCTTTCTCAGTGTATTTATCATCTATATATAGTAGGGCTACTGATTTTTTTGAGTTAATCTTGTTTCCTGTCACTTTGCTGAAGGTGCTTATCAGCTGTAGGAGTTCCCTGGTTGAATTTTTCAGGTCACTTATGTAAACCATCATATCTGCAAAGAGTGAAAGTTTGACTGCCTTTCCAATTTGTATCCTCTAGCTAGAACGTCAAGTATAATGTTGAAGAGCTATGGAGAGTGGACAACCCTGTCTTGTTCCTGATTTTAGAGGAATCCCCTTGAGTTTCTCTCCATTTAGTTTTATGTTGGCTGTTTGACTTGTTGTATACTGCCTTTATCATGTTTAGGTACGTTCCTGTTATCCCTGATCTCTCCAAGACCTTTAACATGAAGGGGTGTTGGATTTTGTCTAAGGCTTTTTCATCATCTAATGAGAAGACATGTGATTTTTCTTTTTCAGTTTGTTTATATGGTGGATTACGTTGATAGATTTTCATATGTTAAGCCATCCTTGCATCTTTGGGATAAAGCCTACTTGATGGTGGTGAATGATTTTTCTGATTTGCCAATATTTTATTGAGTGTTTTTGCATCAATATTCATGAGGGATATTGGTCTGAAGTTCTCTTTCTTACTTGTGTCTTTGTGTGGTTCGGGTACAGGGTTTTGCAATGACCTTTCTGCTTCTATTGTGTGGAACAATTTGAGTAGTGTTGGTATTAGCTCTTCTTTGAATTTCTGGTAGAATTCTTCACTGAAACCATCTGGCCCTGGGCTCTTTTTGATTGCAAAACTTTTGATGACTGCTTCTATTTCATTAGGGGTTATAGGTCTATTTAAATTGCTCATCTTTTCTTGATTTAATTTTGGTAGGTGATATCTATCCAGAAAATTTCCATTTCCCATAAGCTTTCCAATTTTGTTGTGTATGACCTGATGATTCTCTGGATTTCCTCAGTGTCCATTGTTATGTTCTCCTTTTCATTTCTGATTTTGTAAATTTGCATGCTCTCTCTGCCTTTTGGTTAGTTTGGGTAAGGGTTTATCTAGCTTGTTAATTTTCTCAAAGAACCAACTCTTTGTTACATTGATTCTTTGTATCAATTTCTTTGTTTCAAATTTATTCATTTCAGCCCTCAATTTGATTATTTCCTGGCATCCTCTTCTCCTGGGTGAGTTTGCTTCTTTTTTTTCTAGAGCTTTCAGGGGTGCTGTTAATTTTCTAGTGTGACTATTCTTCATGTGGGCACTTGGTGATATGAACTTTCCTCTTAGCACTGCTTTCAAAGTGCCCCATTAGTTTGGGTATGTAGTGTCTTCATTTTCATTGGATCCTAGGAAGTCTTTAGTTTCTTTCTTTATTTCTTCCTTGACCTGGGAGTGATGTAATTGAGCATTGCTCAATTTCCATAAGTTTGTAGGCTTTCTGCACTTTGCGTTGTTGTTGAATTCTAACTTTAAATCATGATGATCTGATAAGATACAGGGGATTATTCCAATTTTTTTTTGTAACTGTTGAGGTTTGCCTAGTATATG
This sequence comes from Mesocricetus auratus, assembly GCF_017639785.1. Taxonomy (NCBI): domain Eukaryota; kingdom Metazoa; phylum Chordata; class Mammalia; order Rodentia; family Cricetidae; genus Mesocricetus; species Mesocricetus auratus. The sequence goes on from NW_024429189.1 coordinate 116,451,091, forward strand.
GGTGATTTTAGAGAAGGTTCCATGTGATGCTGAGAAGAAGGTATATTCTTTTTTGTTTGGATGTTTGTTCTATAGATGTCTGTTAAATCCAAATGGGCCATAACTTGTTAGTTCCTTTGTTAAGTTTCTGTCTGGTAGTCTTGACCAGTGGTGACAGTGGGGTGTTGAAATCTCCCACTATAAATGTGGGGTTTTATGTGTGATTTGAGATTCAGTAATATTTCTTTTATGAATGTGGGTGCCTTGGTATTTGGGATATAGATGTTCAGAATTGAGACTTCATCTTGATGGATTTTTCCTGTGACGTATATGAAGTGACCTTCTTTATCTCTTTTGATTGATTTTAGTTTGAAGTCTAATTTGTTAGATACTAGAATAGCTACACCAGCTTGTTTCTTAGGTCCATTTGATTGGAAAATCTTTTTCTAACCCTTTATTCTGAAGTAACGTCTGTCTTTGAAGTTGAGGTGTGTTTCTTGTATGCAACCAAAGGATGGGTTCTGTCTTCATATCCATTCTGTTAGCCTGTGTCTTTTTATAGGTGAGTTAAGACCAGTGATATTGAGGGATATTAATAACCATTGATGTTGATTCTTTTCTTTCTTTCTTTTTTTTTTTTTTTTGGTTTTTTTACGAGACAGAGTTTCTCTATATTGTTCTGGAGGCTGTCGGTCCAGCCCAGCCTTGAACTCACAGAGATCCGCCTGCCTCTGCCTCCTGAGTGCTGGGATTAAAGGTGTGTGCCACCACCACCTGGCGATGTTGATTCTTGTTTGTTTTTAATTTGTTTTTGGTGGTGGTATTATGTGTGGATTTCCCTCTTTTTGTTTGTTGGTTTTTGGTTTTTTTTTTTTTTGGCTTTTGGTTGCCTATGTTTTTGTGGGTGTAGTTAACTTGCTTGAGTTGGAGTTTTCCTTCCAGAACTTTCTATAGGACTGGATATGTGGATATGTATTGTTTAAATCTGGCTTTGTCATGGAATATCTTGTTTTCTCCATCTACAGCAATTGAGAGCTTTGCTGGATATAGTAGTCTGGGCTGTCATCCATGGTCTCTTGGTGTTTGTAGAATATCTCTGTGTAGCCAGGCGTTGGTGGCGCACACCTTTAATCCCAGCACAGAGGCAGGTGGATCTCTGTAAGTTCGAGACCAGCCTGGACTACCAAGCGAGTTCCAGGACAGCCTCCAAAGCCACAGAGAAACCCTGTCTCGTAAAACCAAAAAAAAAAAAAAAAAAAAAAAAAAAAGAATATCTCTGTGTAGCCCTGGCTGTCCTAGAACTCACTCTGTAGACCAGGCTGACCTTGAACTCAGATCTGCTGCCTCTGCCTCCCCAGTACTGGGATTAGAGGTGTGCACCCCCACCCTCAGCTCAACTTGTCTCCGCTCTTGTTTGCTGGGGCAGCACTGTTGTAGAGAGCCCTGAGCTTGTTGTATAGGGACGCATGTCCACCTTACCTCTGCTCTGAGCCTCCTTTTCCAGGTCCAGCCTGCCACTGAAGATACAACGGTGACTGTGGAAAGTGTCAGGTTGGTGATGAGTGGGTTATAAGTGAGTTTACACTACCCAAATGAAAAAAAAGCAGCAGAAGAAGAATGTATTAAATACATCTTGGTAAGGCCACAGCAGGTGAGCATACAGAGAAAGAACAGCACAGTGAGGCTGAGAGGGGCTGGAAGTCTTATAGAAGATGAGGGGTGGCTTAGTTTTATCCTGTGGGCCATTTGTTTGGGGGTCTGTACCTGAGGGGCTGGGAGAGTTTGTATTAACTAGTTAAACAGTACATTTTACAGCACTAGTTGCTTCCTGAAGTTGGACATCTCAAGTAAGATGCCATGGGTCATTGGAAGCTAGCTTTAAACGTTTGTATAAGACATAACATGTCACTGGGTCAGGAACCAAGGGTCTAACTGTTAAAGTATTGGGATTTTTACTTTCTATTGACTGCCTTTTTTGTGTCTGTATATTAGAGTGCTGAGGAAGCATCTCTCACTGTGTCTGTACACATACACACACGCACACACACACACACACACACACACACGCACGCACACACACACACACATAATCTGCCCTGCCAGAGAGCACTGCCTCAAGGCGTGCAGAATTGCATCCTGGGAAGATTTGATGTTAGCTCTTGAGTTGCTGGGGCTGTGCTTACATGGGAGACAGTGCCCAGGAATCTGGCCAGGGTCTCTGAAATGCTCATTCCCTCACATGCACTTCAGTCTCAAAACAGCAGAGAGAGGCACCAAGCCAGAGCTAAGTTTTATTTTGATGTATAAATAGTTTCAATCAAGCAGAAACTGGGGCTTGGAGGCAGGCGATTGCCACACCTTTAAGTTGTCTCTGGTGGCACACGGCTTTCAATACCTGCTGCCTGAGAAGCTGATAGAGAAGGATGGAATGTCCAAGGCTTGCCTAGTATTGTGTGAGTTCAAGGCTAGTTTGGGTGTTGAGTGACTCTTCCTGGGGAACCATTAGCAACAACAACAGCCTATTCACCCCAACTGTTTACTGCTCTAGCGTTGGTGGGACCTGGGGGAATGGTGCTGGTAAGTAAAGAGAACTAATGTCTTGTGCAATAGCCAACTTTACTCAGCACATCGGACAGTTTGTGCTTTGAGGGTTGAGAGGAATAACTTGAGAAAAGTGTGCAGTCACAAGGCCAAGCCGCATGTGCAAGAAGCACATTTGCACAGAGGTGCACAAGCCAGCGACAGCCAGCTGCAGGGGATGAGCTAAAGTGAGTGCCCTCCTGTCAGCTATACCTAGGAGGAGCACGAAAACACATGCCAACGACAAAGCTTGGAAGACACTGAGGTCACGAGAATCTTGTTTGCTTTCTTGGAGTTTCCTCACAAACACTCAAAATTGTCACATGGCTCCAACCACTGATCAAAGAAACATCGCCACCCAAGGGTAGTGGCACACCAGCCTAGGCACACGCTTCATGTGTATACAGTGACAACATTTTTAAAATTGAAAAGCATAGCTCTTGCTCCAAATGGTATAGGAGATAATATATTCTGAGCGAAATATGAACAACCATGTGCTAGGAACAAGAATTCAGATTGCCCAAGATGACACCTTCCACTATGGAAGAGGACTATGTGTACTTCTGTGGTCATGGGACAGAAGAAAGTCATAAACAAATGAATTTACGAAATGTGTTAGGGGGACACCCAGAGAAGTGGGTTGCAGGAAAGTATCTACCTATAGAGTTCAGAAACTATCCTTTTTTGGGGGGGTTCAAGACAGGGTTTCTCTGTGGCTTTGGAGGCTGTCCTGGAACTAGCTCTTGTAGACCAGGCTGGTCTCGAACTCACAGAGATCCACCTGCCTCTGCCTCCCAAGTGCTGGGATTAAAGGTGTGCACCACCACTGCCTGGGGAATGTTATTCTTTAAGCCTTTAAGTTTGTGGAAGCTAGTGGTCTGCTGAGTTAATACATTCCACGATTTTGACATCTTATTAGTCACAATGAGTTGAGAGTTAGCTTCCCTTAGGCAGTAAGGTCAGAGATTGTAATGGGTCCAGAGCTAGTAAAACACAATCATTTCTCCAGTTGAGCTGAAGGAACACATATAAACCTGTTATCTTGCATCAGCTCACCCTATGAGGCATCCAAAACTGACCAATACCAATAAAGATGACCTCAGTCTCCATCCATTTCCCACCATTAGACTCATACTAGATCACCGGGCAGGTAGCCCATCAGTTTCTTCCCTTGAGACCCCACCTCCTCTTGGGAGTTCTTTCTCCTAGTTATCTAGTTTCCTTATTCATCTTGAGTGTGAGACAATGAATTGGAAAGCCACTGGAATGGGGTGGCTTCATGACCATTGCTCATCAAGCACCTTACCTCCCTGAGTCTATATCACCAAGAGCCAAGAAAGACTCTATGGCTCTCAGAAAAACAAAACAAAACAACAAACACATCAACAAGGATCTTAGGTCATATACAGAAGTAGGTGGCTATTAAAGAAATTAGAGGTGTCCCAAGATCATTTGGCTGTTGATCTGTAACCTTCCAACTCTATCATCAGTATGTAGACACTTCAACACAGTTGTGGCTTTCTCAGGAAACCACAGGTAGGAAACTACAGTTTCTACCGAAGTGAAAGCACCAGGCAACAGCAAAGGGAGTGACTAAGGAAGGGTGGATGGGACGGGGTGGGGTAAGCCTGGAGTGATGCTGGAGAGGGAAGGAATGTGGGATGAAGTGGACTGAGTGGCCGGAGTGTGTTAGTGTCAGGGGTAACGCACACATCCCGATTTCCAAGAAAAATAACTACAATGTTATTGTTAATTGGAAATTGGACTTTGTTTAGTTAACAACTTGAGTAAGGGGATTTGGAAGCCAGTCATGGTTTTAATTCTAGAATTCAGGACATGAGATCAGAGACTAGGTGTGGTGGTGTACACCTTTCATTTCATTATCTATTTATCTGTTTGTTTGTTTGTTTTGGGCCTGAGATAGGATTCCCCTTCGTAACTAGGATTAAATGATTGTGCCACCACTACCTAGCTTGGTATACACCTTTAATCCTATCACTTAGGAGGTAGAGGCAGGTGGTTCAAGGCCAGCCTGGTCTACATAGTAAATTCTAGGGGACAGCCAGCCAGGACTACAAAGAGAGACCCTGTCTCAAAAAACAAACAAAAAAAGTAGGGTCAGGAGGATGGTGGATTCAAGGCCAGACTGCTCTACATAGCAAGAAAGTCCCTGTCTCAAAAGGAAGCAGAATTTGAGCTGAGGAGTTCCTCAAGCCCCCTTAGCAAGTAAAACCTGAAAATGAACAAGAGTTAACAAAGTAAAGAGGAAAGGAAAAAAATCCTAGGCAGGGTAGAGCATAGAAATTAAGGGCCTAAAAGACAGAATTATATCCAAGACAATAGCCCTACAGGATTGACCTGGAGGGATGTAAGGAAACACCAATTCATAGCTAGTACATTTCAGAGCCTAAGAGCCTAAGAGACCTGAAGCAGAGGAAGCTATAGAAACAAGCTAGAAGGATTGGCTTATTTCATACACAAATGGCAAACCATGCGTCTTCTACTAAGGTAATATAGGAAACCATGGAGAGGTTGTGAGCATTGTACTGTTAGGTTCAAAGAACAAAAGCTACAAGTAGACAAAATACTTTGTTTTGCTCTGTTATATCCACAGCCCTTGGAAGAACATCAAGTCATAGAAAGCTCTCAGAGAATGCTTCAAGAAGGAAATGAATGAAAAAGTAAATAAATAATCGAAATAAAGGAACGCGACCATGAGTAACTGCGGGATCTGACTTCTTCAAGAGTCCTACATCCCTGTGGCCTGTGGGAAAACCAGCCCCCACTACTCACATCCTACTTTCGCCACTAGGGTGCGATTCGCATAGCAGCCATCAGAGGGCGCGAAGCAGCTGGGTTTCCCGCACGGAGGGTTTTGTGTGAGGCACCGCGAGGGGCGGAGCCTAGGGACAGGCGTCCTGGGGCCGGGCCGGGTAGAACGGAGGGCGGAACGCAGCCGTGAGGTTGGGGCTGTTGCAGTGTCGGCCGGAGCGGTTTGGGAAGTGCACGGGGCGAAGATGGCGGAGGAGCGGCAGGACTCGCTGAGAGAGTTCGTGGCGGTGACGGGCGCTGAGGAGGACCGGGCCCGTTTCTTCCTGGAGTCAGCCGGCTGGGACCTGCAGGTAGCTCCGCGAGGCGGGCCGCAACGGGCGGGCTGGGGAATGCGGAGCCGAAGCCCGCGCTCTGATTCCTACGCGCCCGAAGCGCACAGTCATCCCTGCGGGGCAGGGCCCTAGTCCAGGCCTCACGGTCTCTAGGCTCGCTTGCCACGCGTCGCCGGCTCGGCTTAGGAGTTGGGGGGCGCGGGCGGGCTCCGGCCTGCTCTGCAGGGCCTCAGTTTTCCTGCGGACTCGCAGCGTCGGCGAGACTTTGGGCGCTGCCGCAGTCCGCGTGGAGGAGTCGCCTGGGGGCGTGGCTGCCGCGGGGAGTGCCTGCGGGTGGCCGGATGGATTCTAGAGACTGGCTTCCTGATGTAGCCCCACCTAGGACGCGGTGGTCGTCCAGTTCCCGCGTCCTCAGCGGTGTGGTGCTGGAGGGAGGAACCCTGCACGGGTGTCGGCCCACGCCCCCTCCCCCCCCGGCCTAATTGCTGGGAGAAACTACCTGTGGGATTGTGGCACAAGGTTGGGGCCTCTTCACTTCTCCTAGTTAACTTAGCTGTAGAATGGGGATCTCTTGGGATTTACATCTTGTTCACTGACATGATCACTAAGTACTTGATTAATTTAGAAGACAAGATAAGCTTCACCAGGCGGGGAATGTTGTGCACTTCTGATCACCTAGAGCAATGCCCATCTCTTAGTGCTTAGAAACACCCAGTGTTTTGTGTTAGAGAGAACTGATTGCATAAATGTCCTTGGCCAGCCTACATCTTAGGTAGATGATGATGACTAATATTTCTTGAATACCTTCTACAAGCCAGACACTGTTCAGCATTACAAAATGTCTCATTTACATGTCTCACATTTTGCAGCTGAGACTTTGGAGGATAAGTAACTTGTTGAAGACCTCACTAACTACTAATTAAACAGGTAAAGACTAACCCTATTTTACCGATGAGGAATTGGACCCTCAAAGGGACAAGGAATGTGTTCACTGTGTAACTTCAGCATTTAAATTGCTTCCCCAACATTAGAGATAAAGCTCTTTGGTGGTATGGTCAAACAGTCCTTCAGAGGCATAAGATCTCTGAGCTCGTGGCCAGCCTGGTCTATGGAGTGAGTCAGAATAGCCAGAATTAAATAGAAAGTCCCCGTTTAGGGAAAAAAAAAAAAAAAAAAGATCACACACTTGTACAAGCACTGTGAAACCTCTGTGCTGAACAGAAACAAAATGGAAACGCTTCTGTCCCACCAGATCCTCTGAACTGAGGCTCTCACTGTGGGGTAACTTGGCTACCAGTGCCAGGGTTTGAATGCAGGTTCCATAAATGTCAGTTCAGTTCAAGTCCTAAGATAGCATACTGCTTCCCAGCAGGCTGGTTACATTCCACGAAGATACCTTCAGGCTGTCCCGTGACAGCTCATTTCCTCCTATGTGGGCTGTATCTGCCTCCTTCACCTGTATGGAACCTCATTGTTCTGTCTTGTCTCTTTGTGTAGAGAAGATGTGATAAATAAATGCCTGCTCATTGAGTTGATGACAGTCACAAGTGACCAAAGGACTCATGTGTAAAGGACTTCTGTATGTATAAAGCTAAGGTGACAGTGTGTTAATCCTAATGGTTATCTCATTTAGTATTATTGGATTGGTAGGTTGGTAACCCCATTTCACAAAATAGGAAATTGGACTTCACAAAGAAATATAGCATATAGTCCTATACTTTATCATTTCTGTTATAAAAACATAAGAGAGCCTGAACATATTACCTGGGGTTGAACTTGACCCCATTTCTTACCTCCAGAAATTGTTTTCATTTCTCAGTTCTTCTGTACCGGCTATAAAATGAGATAATAATAGTACTAATTATGGAGTTCTAAGTGGATTAAATATATTAACACATGTGTAGTATACAGACAGCCTGACACACAAATACATACTCAATAAATAGGTGGTGATCTTCCTTCATTTTCCATGCTAATCTTATTTGTTGTATTTGTTCCCCCTTGGTGGGTGTTTTTGTTTGTTTTTTTATTTAGGCATTGTAGATTGTCTCTTTCCTTCCCATCTAATTTTCTTTGATTCCAGGTATAGAACATCTTTTTTTTTCTTTTCTTTTCTTTTTTTTTTTTTTTGAAGCGTAAACTATTTCTTGTTTTTGTTCCATTGAAGATATGTGTTGGGTGAAAGACTGGAGGGTCCCAAGGTACTCTCTCTGTTTCAGATTGCACTAGCAAGCTTTTATGAGGATGGAGGGGATGAAGATATTGTGACCATTTCACAGGCAACCCCAAGTTCAGTGTCTAGAGGCACAGCACCCAGGTAAGGACCAACTTCAGTTGCTACATGAATATTTCCAGAAAAGGGACTTTGTGGCTTTACAGAGGGTTCAGACATAGGTGTGTGAAGGGGTTTGAGGATCTACTTAAGAGAACATAGAGGTTCAAGGGTGTACTTGATATTTTTGTTTGTAATGTATGTGGGTGTTCTGCCTGTGTGTAGGGGTATGCACTGTGGAGGCCAGAAGAGTTCCCTGAAACTGGAGTTAATGGATGGTTGTGGGATACCATGTGGGTGCTGGAGCTTGAACTGGGTTCGTCTGGGAGACATTTGGTGCTCCTGACCACCATGCCTTCTCTCTGGCTCCCACTTCAGGTCTTTAAGGACTTTGTGTTTATGGCTGTCGCTGGAAGTTTTCATTCCTTTGTGGGTGCTTCAATATTGATGAAGTTAGATGACTTTAGGAATGCCCAACACCCTAAAGATGATTGTGGGGGGGAAAAAACCTATGTGATCCACCTTTCTTGAAATTGCCAAGGGAGAGTAAACTTAACACCCTTTCCTAGACCTTTGGCTCTGGTGGCCAATCACAGTTGTGATGTACACAGGAGGAAAATGTTGGTCTTCTCGGAGGCAGTCAGGGATTCTTTCCACACATGAACTCCCAGAACTCATGTGCTTTTAGTCTAATTGCACTTACTCTATAATGTATGTTTTAGCCAGGAAATTTTGCTGGGTTCGAATTAACTCCAGAATGCAGAAAGAATGTCTCTGCCATGAAGTGATGAATTCTTTCTTGGAGGGCCTTTGAACTTTGAAGTACATTTCTTCCCTTTGAGAAACACTAACACCAAATCTCATTGATCCTTCACAGCTTTCCCTGCCTTTGGTTTCTACAGAAGAGAGGTCATAGGAAAGTAATTTTTTTTTTTTTTTTACTTATTTGTAGATGCTAGGCTATGAGGTGCTGATAAAATACTGTAACGTTATTGCGCGGGGTGCGTTGTATGGGTATGGGCTGATTTCTTGGGATCCAACTCTTTGATCCAGCCTCACTGTTGGGTTATTGGTGTGCTAGAAGTACATTGGAGAAGTAGCCTCTAATGCCAATCATTTATTTGCTCTCTCCTCGCATTTCCTGCAGTCCAAAAGTCTTAGCACAGCAACGGTTTGTTAGAGGAGGGCCAAGGAGGCTGACTGCCAGGTTCAGACCCAACAGGATATTTATCTCAGCCCCTCAGTTTTCATTACTGTCAAATGGAAATGCTGATGGTGTCTGCCGCTTGGCACAGTCAGAGTCAGTGAAAAGCGTAGGGAACTTTGGTGGATTCCATGGCAGACAAGCGTGATCAAGGCAGGGGACAAACATGCCAGCAGAGCTTAGTGTGAAGTTTTATTAAAGGGGGAGAAGAGGTAAAAAGACAGAAAGAGAAGTGGGAGAGAGAGGAGAGAGAGCACGAAAGTGGGCGGGGTCTGTCTAGGAAAGATAAAAGAGGTAAAGAGACAGAGGACAGAAGAGAAGAGGAAGCAGCAGGAAAGAGAGAGCGCATAAATGGGCAGAGGTCTTTCTTTTAAAGGGTCCTCTGCACTTGAGTACTGCCTGAGTGCATTCTGCTAGGTAACAGGGAATGCCAGCATAATGCCTACATCCTTATACTACTTACATAGCAAACCAGGCATGGTGGCACACACCTTTAATTCTAGCATTTGGGGAGCAGATCTCTGAGTTCAAGGCCAGCCTGGTCTGCATAGTGAGTTCCAAGACAGCCACAACTATGCAAAGAGACCTTGACTCAAAAAAAAAAATCCAAAAAGCCAGACATTGTAGCATACTCCTTTAATCCTAGCACTCAAGACAAAAACAGATGAATCTCTAAAACCCTATGTCAAAAAGCCAAAAACAACAACAGAAAAAAAAAACAAACCCAACAACTTTATGTAGCATTCAGAGCATGATATGTTACCTGCTATCACTGACACTGTACCCTGCCTCACTCCACAATAGACAGACACATGCATGTGGAAAAGTTTGTGTGTGTGTGCATGTGAGCGCTTTAAAAGTAAAACAACCTGCTGAGCATTGGTGGTGTACACCTTTACTCCTAGCACTTGGGAGGCAGAGGCAAGTGGATCTCTGTGAGTTCAAGGACAGCCTGGTCTGCAGAGCGAGTTCCAGGACAGCCTCCAAAACAATACAGAGAAACCGTCTCAAAAAAAAAAAAAAAGCATTAAGCCTGAAAAGAGTATCAAGCTTGGCACACATTAAGGCCTATTGACCTTACCTTACTGTTTTGTTAAGCCCTAAACTTGTTAGTGGGCTTCAATGAAGCAAAGAAATGGAAGGAAAGGGGGCATGGTTTAAGTCATTGTCTTTGCTTAGGAGGAAAATGCTGATGGAATTTTCTCAGGAGAAGCTAAACTGTACTAGCACCCCAAAGGAATCTGATGTGGGTGGGGTGGGGAAGCTGCTTTCCAACCTTTGACCTAGCCGTTACAGGATACCTATCCTTCTGCTGGCTGATCCCTGTTCACCTGCAGTCTACCTTTCATGTTGTATCGGATGCCAAGCAAGAACACTCAGTAACTATGCTCCTCCGTTGACTCTAGAATGGGCACTTAGTGTGGAACCCCTAAGCCTCTAGGAGGAGTCTGTAAAAAGGGCAGAAGAATGCCTTTAGATTGAAGTTACTGTAGATGTAGGTTTAACTATACTTTGGGAGGTATCTTCTGGCAAGAAAGTCTATTAGGTTCAAGGCAGAAGGTGTTTTGCATGACTGTTACTATGGGAGGAAGTCTAAGCTCACTATAAAACATTGTCATTACTGAGCACTTAATGCCAGCCCAAGTTGAGCCTTTATGTATGGTTTTTAGTTGTCAACCACATTGAGGTGAGACTGGACTGTCCCCTTGTATAGATGAGGACACACAGGAGCTGGGCTTCTTCCCCAGGTCACACAAGCCAGTTCAAGTGGAGGTGAAAGGTCAGAGCTGTTCTTTCCTGAATCTCAGCTCTCAGCCACAGCATGCTACTTCTCATGGATACCCTCCAGAAGCCCTCCATAGTTTTCCCTAATTCTGCCTTCCTCATCCTAAGCCCTTTTCCTGTCTTAGATCCTTTGTTCCAAACAAGCATTGTTCTTTGATGACCCATCCCTGTCATAGCATGGTTCTGTCTGTCGGTGTCTCTTCTCTAAGTAAGCATGCTGGCTCTCTTGCTCTCTGCCTGTCAATCTCAGTGCACCCTGTTTGTTCCTCTGCTGAGCAGCACCCCACAACCCCGTTCTCTAGAACTCTGATTCTGTTCACTCTAGCCATATCCATGCACGGATGAGTAACATCTGTTCATGTTGCCTTGAGCCCTTGTTCTGACAATTTAACTAAAATTTTTCATTTGAAAATTGAATTTGTGAAAATTCCATCTGAAGTTGTTTTAATAAAATTAGAAGTAGGAAAGTGAGTGTTTCACTCACCCTCTGTCTAGTGGTGCCAGATAACCTCACCTGTGTTCTTGTCCACAATTCTCATCAAGATGTAGTCTCGGAAAAGCTGAGTCACAGCTGCTGCCCTGGTGTACAAGGCCCTTGTCTATCTAAATCCAAAGCTGCCGCATGCTGCCTTCCTGCTCGGCACTTCCCACTCCTGCACCGAATCTCACAAAATGCAACAGTGTATTTCCTTCTCTCTTTAATCTAACCTGCTCTGTACTTATTAAAGTTTCAGGACCTGCATTATCCCTTCCCTATGACTACATTGTTCAGTAGGCTACCACTAGCCTCTTGTAGCTATTTAATTAACGTTAAGAAGAGCAAATACGGGAGGCAGAGGCAGGCGGATCTCTGTGAGTTCGAGGCCGGGCTGGACCGATAGCCTCCAAAACAATACAGAGAAACCCTGTCTTGTAAAAACCAAAAATAAAAAAAAAAGAGCAAATAAATGTTCAGTTATTTATTTGTACTTGCTGCATTTTATTTTTCCAGACAGTGTCTTCCCTTGTAGTCCAGACTGGTTACATGTAAAGTATTTTGCTGTCCTCCTACCTCAGCCTCCTGAGTACCGAGATTATGTGTGTACCACCATGCTTGCGCCTAACCACACTTTAGATGCTGAGTGGTCAAAACAATGTCCTGTCTTCCTGGTTGGACATGTAGATAGAACATTACCATAGTCACAGGAAGGAATTACCACAGAACCAAGGTAACCAGCTTTAAAGCAGAGAGTGTACTAAGGGACTTGGACTTTTGTGCTACTTCAGGGTACCAGGGACCCTGGGAGGTAGTTTAATGCCTCCAAATGAAGACCATTGAATAGATTCTGATGTTGATAATGTCCCCAGCACATTTGTCCGTAAGGTGATTCTCTAAAGCATTACCCCAGAGCAGTTGTTCTCAAACTTGAGACCTCTTCCCATCCTCAGCAGGGACTGTGCAGGGCAACACTTGCAGAGTTCTGAGTCCCTAGATTTAAGATGGGGTTGAGGATTCACAGATTCACTTCGGGAGTTCTTGGCACTTCTGACCTAAGTACTGCACTTGAGAATTGCTTCAGAAAAGTGGTCCCTAAGTGCACCATAGCATGCAGAGACCTCTGCATGAACCAGCACCCCAGCAGTACCCAGAAAGTCTAAGAGGTTAGTGCTGAGATTATGTCCATTTATATATGAGAAAGTGAAGGCTTAGAGAATTTAAATATTATGTCCAAAATCCCAAACTAGGGGCCAGAATTAGGATGGGAACCATCTGTACCAACACCAAAATATGTCAGATGCTACTAGATTTGGATATAGAGGTTTAGGAAAAAGGGAAAATCAATATGGAGAGTATGTTGTTTGCTTGGGCAAGTTTGTACATGTATATGAATGCGTTTAACAACAAAGCAGTAGCAATTTTTTCCAGTGGATTCTCAATCCCAGCATATCATTCATTCAAAGAGACTTGGGCAAATGAGGATTAAGTTGCCTCTCCAGATAGTAGTGTTGTTGTCATCACTACGATCCTTTGTACTGTCATACATGTGTCATATGCCTCTCAAAAAGTCCATGGGACTTTTGCATCACTGTTGTGCAGCATTACTCTCAGCTAACTCAAGCAGGAACTGTGTTTGCATGGGTTTTGTCTTCTCAGTTCTAACTGATGAAACCTCAGAGTTTCTCCTGTCTCTGATTGTTTCCTTGAAACAAATCTTTAAGACATAACTGTAACTTCCTTCCTAGTAAACAGCTGTTTCTCTCTAGTCTGAACTGCCCCCCTTTCCATTCTACATTCTAGGAAAGCTCCTTTTCCCAAGGAATAATGGCATTTATTTTTCATCGTTATAAGTGAAATGCATGTCTCATGGTCCTTAAACCTCTGTTCACTGAGGATAGGTCCAAACAAGGAAGAAATTGGCAATTGAAAACAATGTTAGCAGAGCTAACCCCTCAAACCTCCTCTCTACATCCGTCGGGACTACAACCCCCAAATATTAATAATAATGCTGTTCTTGCCCGGTGAGGTGCCTCATCCCTGTAATTGGAGCACCTGAGAGACTGAGGATCTAAACAACAGAACCTTTTTACTTATCCTGACAGATGCAGGCAGAGAGCCTCTCTTCACCAGTGCTGCCTGCCACCCACACTGCATTCTCCACGACTCCTTGACCTTTCTCTAGTATGTTACTCTCTTCTGTGTTTCCATTTGTGCTTCCATAATGCTGTTGGAGTTTCCCTTTCCCACTGTCTCCTCCATTCTTTTCCCACTCAGCTACCTATTCTCCAGTTCCTTGGTATGGTCCAAATGTGTCTTTTTTTCTAGGTAGCCTTTCTTGCTGTTCTGTCTCCCCCACACTGGACAAGAGGCTTTGTGTTCATAAGGCCATGTGTACTGTCAAAATCACTGTTGTGCAGCATTACAGTGGATAGTTGCGTGACTTATCTGTGCCACCAGCCTGTAAGAGTTATGTCTAGTTACCTTTATAAATCCAGCATTTAGTTGGTGCCTGTCATGTTAAAAGGCATGTGTTGGTGACGCACGCCTTTAATCTGAGCGCTCTGGAGGTAATGGGATCTCTGTGAGTTTGAGACCAGTCTGGTCTACAAGAGCTAGTTCCAGGACAGCCTCCAAAGCCACAGAGAAACCCTGTCTTGAACCCCCCCCCAAAAAAAACCTATTCAATAGTAAGATTAAATTTTTTCCATTTTTATGTGTATGAGTGTATTGCCTATGTGTACCATGTACTCATGCCTGCAGACGTCAGAAGAGGGTGTTGGATTCCCTAGAACTAGAGTTACAGATGGTAATTGTGAGCCACCATTTGTGTGCTGGGAATTGAACCTGGGTCCTCTGCAAGAGCATCAAGTGTTCTTAACAACTGAGCCATCTCTCCAGCCCTAAATAGCAGGTTTTTCGAATAATAGTAAATACCTCATTTACCTCACAGTAGTACTTACTAAGTTATTCTCAGTCCTATATGCCCTTAATAGATAAATGCCACATCCTTTGTTTTCCAGACTTAGGTCGCTCTTTTATGTTGTCTTCGCACCACATCTGACCCAACTCCTCAACTGCCCACAGGTGTTGCCTTGCTTCAACTGTTCCTGAAATAACTTGGCTCCTTTCTGTCTCCAGTGATAATAGGGTGACGTCTTTCAGAGACCTTATTCATGACCAAGATGAGGAGGAGGAAGAAGAGGAGGGACAGAGGTAAGGCTTTGAAAGGGAACACAGTTTATAGGAAGTATACAGTAGTACTTAAATCACCTGGAATAAGGTGTGGGACATACGTTCACTATTGCCAGCTGTCACTGCTGTGTGTAGGGGGTATGATATCCTAAGAACAGTCTGTTCCGTATAGTTTAAAAATAATCTCTATCTCATTGCTGTGTGTGTGCGGCGCCCCCCGTCATGTTCTGGTCTTTGTTTTATTTTTTCTAATTGTTAAAATAAGGTATTTGTCAAAAAATATTATGGGAAGGGAAACAAAACCTCTAAGGATGGAAAAGTTACCCATAATATCACAGTGTAGAAATAGTCAAGTATCTACTTGTAATATATTTCTACCATATAAACGTGTTTTCTCCCAACACAATCATTGTTTTCACTTTAAGAATGTTGTAATAGAATTATTGTTTCATTATGAAAATGGTGAGACTAATGGAGAGTATAGCATGCATTCTTTGCTAATTGCCATCAATATTTTGGTATGTTCCCATGCAGTCCTTGTTCTGAGTATAAATAACTATTGTGTTTTACATTTTACATAGACACTTCCCTGCTGACACTGAAATTCCAGTGTTTTCTGTAACTTTGCTACCTATGTATTGAGTGGGTATAGTGTGTCTGTACTACTGTAAATGTCAATGCTGTGAGCATGTTTGTATATTTATCTTTGTCCACTTCTGAATTATTATCTTATAGTTATTCGTCTAACAGAAATACCAGGTGAAGAGCATAAGTACTTTTAAGGCTGTTGGTCACAGGCCCCCAGTTCTTAAGCTAAGACTTAAAGATCCCTTAACTAAGACCTTTCAGTTCAGGCAGAACTATATTTACCTAGATTGAACAAGAATAAACTGGTAGTTGGGTGTTGGTGGCGTACATCTTTAATCCCAGCACTTGGGAGGCAGAGGCAGGCAGGACCAGCCTGGTGTACCAAGTGAGTTCCAGGACAGGCTCCAAAACTAATACAGAGAAACCCTGTCTCGAAAAACCAAAAAAAAATTTAAATAAATAAAAAAATAAACTGGCAGCTCTAGCCTCATTTTTCGGGTGTTTATTCTCCATGGGTCTGCTTTGGTCTAGCAAGCATTCCTCAGGGAGTTGAAGATGTAATGACCTCACAGTGGAGGTCTGAGAAGTCACGTGTTCTGTTCATCCATGAGGTGCTTCACACTATGTCAGGACTTTGCTTTTAAATATACTGGAGACTCCGGGATGTTGTTAATTTCAAGATTTTATATCCTTCAAGTAGAAGGCACTATCACCTGCCTGACGGCCTACCTCCCAAATACCACCTCCACCTTTTCCAGCCTGGTCACATCTGCCACTTTGACCTTCCATTAATTCTTATCCCTATAGCTTTTCTGTCTCCTAGACATTTCAGACATGAAACATTCCCTGCCAGAGCCCAAGCTTTGTCTCCCATTCTAGAATAATTGTGAAGAATTAGAAGCCCAAGATTGATTTTTGCAAATTCCTACTGGCCCCTTTTAGAGATATATTGCTAAATTAGTTTAAGAATTGATGAGGACAGGTGGTGGTGGCGGCGCACGCCTTTAATCCCAGCACTTAGGAGGAGAGGCAGGCGGATGTCTGTGAGTTTCAGGACAGCCAGGACTACACACAGAAACCCTGTCTCAACCCTATGCCCACCCCAAAAAAGGTGAAGGAGCAGCTACATGACAACTCGTTCTTAGATCCAGATTAGTGAAAAAGTACTAACTCATCTCAGGCTGGTCTTGGGCCTCAAGAACACCTAGTGTCAGTATCTTGGAGCTTATTTTTGAGATTGGAGCTTCCCTGGCTTCTAGTATGTCTCCTGGGGTTCCCGTGTCATAACTTGGGCAGATGAAGCAAGTCTTGGGGAGTTGTTGGTGTGGTGTCAGTCTGCCTCACGTGTGCATTGCTCTGCTTGTTCTTTTGCATACATCTGCTGATTTGAACCTCGCGTCCTTGACTTAAGGAGCAGGTAGGTAGGGCATGTGATCCTTCTCGCCTTCTCTCATTTCAAAGCAAGAAAAGTGCAAGCAGTTTACTGGCTTATGACTTAGGTCACCCAGTTGTCAAACCAGGACTGGATCCTGGCTGCTTGAAGTAATTGCACCACTATCATTAATCCAGAGCTTTTAGAGTTAGCTGCTTCTGGCTTGGACCTCACCTGCTGCCTCCAGGAAGTGGTCTGCAGATGGATGATCCCTGCTGAAACTCCTGCACTGATGTGTTGTTGTGCATGCCTGGAATGTTCTTCCTCCCATCCTTCACATGATAATGTCATCCTTAAAAGGACCCAGGAAATCCCCAGACAGCCTTGGCTGTCATCCCCATCCCCCACCCCTACATTGTGCCAGAGACCCTTACTGACTTCATGCTGCTCCCATTGTGTCATACCTGCCTGCATCTTTACATGTGTTCCTTAAAGACAAGAGGCATTTTACCCTTTGTTCAGTGTGCCCAGAACCTGTTACATCTGTTCATTTTCTGGTGTTTGTTATTTTCTACACAGGTTTTATGCCGGGGGCTCAGAGAGAAGTGGACAGCAGATTGTTGGCCCTCCCCGGAAGAAAAGTCCCAATGAGCTGGTGGATGATCTGTTCAAGGGTGCCAAAGAGCATGGGGCTGTAGCTGTGGAGCGAGTGACCAAGAGCCCTGGAGAGACCAGTAAACCGAGAGTGAGCATAAGGGTGGTTGTGCCCGAAGGAATTGAGTTCCACGGTGGCAAATGATGCCTGCTTTCCTCCTGCCGTGACTTTCTTTGTTTTTCCCTCTTAGCTACTTGTTTTCCTATGTAAAAGACTAGTGTGGCCTGTGTTGTGGATCAGATCTTAGAAACACACCTATCCAATTTGACCAACCTAGTGTTTTCCTTTATTTCACTGTAATTAAATTTACCACCAGTTTTTATGTAAAAATTTCTGTGCTTGGGAAAATCAAAAGGTCATTGCTGTTATGCTGTACTCAAACTGCTGCGTAGCCCTTATTTCTGAGAGGTTAGTGGTAGCTATTCCTTTGCCTGGGTATTCCAGCTGTCACCTCTTATCCTGTCCTGTGACCAGTGAGTTTGATATCCGGTAGTTCTTAAGCTTGATCAGAATCTTGCCTTTCTGCCTCATCCCAGTGAGTCTTTGTACCTGAGTAACTTCACCACCAAGTGTTTATGAACTTGTCCTTTGTAGCCATTTGCAGGAGGGGGCTACCGCCTTGGAGCAGCACCAGAGGAAGAGTCTGCCTACGTGGCAGGAGAAAGGAGGCGGCATTCGGGCCAAGATGTAAGTGTCTGCCTTCCTTGGGGAAACTTGTGGACTGTTGATTGTGCCCATTTTCAGAAGGGTTGATCACATGTATGAACGGGCAGTCTCTGAAAGAGGAGCCCACAGAAACAGTGTCCTTGCTATGCTCTGGATGGGGCTTACCATAAAAATGAAACAATTTCACTTGGTAGGCAGAGGGCCAGGGCAAAGGGTAGGGAAGAAGATGGGCATGGGAAGGTCTTTGGATCTCAGACAAAGGGGCAGTGTGTGTGGGTTCCTCTGGTAATTTGGGCATAGCTTGAAGAGAATGCCAAAGAAGGCCTGAAATATGGAAGGGCTTTGTTTTGTTTCATTTGTTTGAGTGGTTTTTTCCATGTACATTCACACACATACATGTAATAATATTATATAATTTTGAGTCCTTTTTAAATTTTTTTAACATGCAATTTGGTGTAGCTTTGTGTCCATTCATTTCTATTAACTTAAAATTATTTAAGTTTTATTCCAAAATATAGTCAAGCAAGAAGAGAGTAAAACTTTATTTGTAGCATGGACACCGGTACATTGGTTGTTAGCCTTCCAGACCCTTTTCTGTAAGTGCAATGGGGAGTTGTTGACAAATTGTAGACTTCTTTTATTCTTGAGGGTTTTTGTTTGTTTGTTTTTGTCTTTCAAGACAGCATTTCTCTGTGTAGCTCTGGAGACTGTCCTGGAACTTGCTCTGTAGTCCAGGCTGGTCTCGAACTCACAGAGATCCGCCTGCCTCTGCCTCCCGAGTGCTGGGATTAAAGGCGTGCGCCACCAACGCCCATGGACATTTATTTTTATTTTTAATTGTGTGGAGGGGGTAGGTGATATGTATGTGGTACAGAGGCCAGAAGAGGGTGTTTGATCTTCAGAAGCTGGAGTTAGAAGCAGTTGTGAGCCGCTTGACATGGGACTGGGAACTTAACTTGGATCCTTTGCAAGAGCACTGCATGTTCTTGACTATTGGGTCATCTCTCCAAACCTAGGTATCATTTTTAATAACTGTAGAATAGGTCGAGAGTAGACTTGATACTGGAGTTGAGTGTCGCACAAAGCTATACATGAAGCACGTTGGCAGTTAGGGAGCCTGGGTGTGATTAAGTTAGTCTACTGCATGGTCACCTTGGGAGTGAAGTCTCCTTAAAACAGTACCCATTTCTCCTAACCTGTGTCATAACACGTTCCTAGTTTAGGTTGGTGCTTATATACTTGATTGTTGATATTCTTTGCTGTTTTTATAGTAACATGTTGAAATAGTGAAAACCCGCTCATTTGCAGGTTCCTGCCATTGTAACTAACTGCTTTCCTCCTGTTGTCACAGGTTCATGTAGTGCTAAAGCTCTGGAAAACTGGATTCAGCCTTGACAATGGTGAACTCAGAAGCTATCAAGACCCATCTAATGCCCAGTTTCTGGAGTCTATCCGTAGAGGGTAAGAAAAGCCCATGCTAGTCTCCTTTTAGTGAATGAGACATCAGGTGGGAGAGGAAGAAGCAGCACTTACTGAAAAGTAATAGTATTGAAGGGGACATAAAGATTCATGGGTCACTCCAGAATACTTGGTCCCCCACCACCACCACCACATTTGCCCTCAGGTAGAGCTAAGTAGGCCGTGCTGTGACTGAGCAGGTGGGCAAGATAGAGGCAGGCAGGTAGCCACTTCCATAGCCAGATCTTGGTGACTTTACCATGACCAGTCTCCCTCTCCTCAGACCTTTAGGTATGAGATGCTATCAAGGTGGGGCCCCCTCATCTTCCCAGTTCCTCTCCTCATGAAAGCCCTGAGGGATGTAGAAGGGAGACAGGGAGAAATGTTGAGACAAAGGAGGGAGAAGGGCTTGAGAAAGCAAAGGGACTGATAGTCTTCAGCCAGATTCACCTGCTTAGAGATTGTGTGGTCCTCAGTGGGCTGGTCCCTCCCACATCACTTGTCATTGAAGACAATCTCTCAGACATGGCCATAGGCCAGTCTGGGCAAAGAAGTTCTTCAGTTGATGTTCACTCTTCCCAGATGACTATAGGTGGTATCCAGTTGACAATAAAAACATAACTAGGAAACCCCCATTGCTTGTGTGTCTGTTATGCTCACAATGAACCCCTACATTGCCTTTTCACCTCAGGGAGGTACCTGCAGAGCTTCGGAGGTTAGCTCACGGTGGGCAGGTGAACTTGGATATGGAGGACCATCGGGACGAGGATTTCGTGAAACCCAAGGGAAGTTTCAAAGCATTCACTGGCGAGGGCCAGAAACTGGGCAGGTGAGAAGCAGTGTCTCAGTCCTACCAGCCAATCCTGTGGCTCACCATGAAGAGCTCCTTGTTGCTTACAGAAACAGGGCCGTAGGCCAGTCTGAACAAAGAAAGCAGTGTGTTTCAGGGAAGGAAGAGAAAGGCGAGGATAGGTTGTAGAGTCTACAGGCCTGAGTTAAGTCTCTGTTCTTTTTCACTTTATAGTTGTGTGGCCTTAGGTTGCATAGCCTCTACTTCCTCAGCTATAAATTAGGTTTGATAAGAGTCCTTACTCCATAGGATTATTGTTGGGAGGAATAAAAGAGTTGATATATTTAGAACTGCCTAGAGTGAGCAGTATATGTACCATAACTGCTGCTTCGACTAAGAATCGGGAGTGTTGGGGAAGCTGGGATCTCCTGGATGCTAAGCCTAGAATAAACATGCTGGGGTTAAGGAGCTTCTAACTTCCTTATCCAACACAGCCTCCCAGCAGTATTGCTCAGGATGCACAGGAGCACTTGGACATTATTGCTCTTGGGTGGGAAGGCTGTCCCTCCATCCTGGCAGCCCAGCAAGTCTCAGGACTACTGCTTTTTGCACTGCCTAACACAAATATCCAGAAATGTCCAATTGCTATCTGAAAAGTATGCCATTCTACTCTTACACACACTCACAGATGCTCCTTAGTTCACTGGAGATACGCCCTCAGAAAGGATTCTGAGACCCTTTCCACTTCCTGTCTTACTTCCTGACCATGAGGTGTAAGCAGTTTGCTCTGCCGTCTAGGCTTTGCTCTTGCCATTTGGCATTCCTCCCTTTGGAAATAGAACCTCAAAAATTGAGCCAAATATTCTTCATAAGTTCATTACCTGAAGTATTTACTTACAGTGATGAGAGACTGACTAGTTCATATGTTCTTTTATCCACTACTTTTTCTTCTCTCCCCTATTCTCCCCTGACCTTCCTTGGTACTCTTCCCACTCACTCACCCATAACCACCTTTCATTTTCATGTTATCTGTGTCCTGTTTTGAAAGCTGGGCATAGTAGTACAAGCTTGTAATCAGTCACTACTATGGAGGCTGGTGGCAGGAAGAAACTTGATTTGTTCAAGGCCACATAGCTAGTGGGTAAATTTGGACCTGATCCATCTCATTTTTAAGATATGAGTACTATCCCAGCACTTGGGAGCCAGAGGCAGGTGGATCTCTATGAGTTTGAGGCCAGCCTGGTCTACCAAGCGAGTTCCAGGACAGCCTCCAAGACAATACAGAGAAACCCTGTCTCGAAAAAGCAAAAAAAAAAAAAAAAAAAAAAAAAAAAAAGATATGAGTACTAATGTTCTGTCCATATATAGTCAGCCTGTACAGTTCCTGGTCTGTAACTGACATTAGGAGTACTTTTCCCTCCACGACCATAGTTGGCACATATGAAATGCACTGTGAGTGGGTTCATACTCAAGGGTGTCTGCCTGAAGAACATAGACTGTACAAACTTGGACTGTGTCCTCTAAGCACAACTTCACTGAGACGGAGGCACACTGATCTATGACTTCATTAGCCTCACAGCAGTCTCATCTCTGCTACCACAGGTTGTCCTCTTTCTAGCCTTTGTCAGATGGGACACCCAGGTTGAGCACTTGACCTGAGTAGTTGTTGCTTGGGGTCTGGGGTCAATATAGTAAGTAGGTCCATGGTGGCAGGATTCTACCTTTCTTAGTCACTGACAACAGCATCAAGAGCAGCTTTGGGCACATAACAGTTACTCATTGAGAACCCAGAGGTTTCTGCCTGTGAAGGCCTTATTTCTACACTACCCTGATGTGCTCCATTCCCTTCAGCACGGCCCCCCAGGTTTTGAACACCAGCTCTCCAGCCCAGCAAGCAGAAAATGAAGCCAAAGCCAGCTCATCCATCTTAATCAACGAGGCAGAACCTACCACGAACATCCAAATCCGGCTTGCAGATGGTGGGAGGCTGGTGCAGAAATTCAACCACAGCCACAGGTACTTACATTGTCTGGACTACCTTTTGCCAGCATGTCCAGCATAAACCTGTGGAAAGCAGGCAGTGGGGTCTGTCTGTTCATACCTCATCTATAAGTCTCATTCCTCATTAGGGTTAAGCCTCCAGGCTCTTTATTCAAAGGAAGTCCCTCTGTGGGAAACTGAGGTACCATGGAATGAAGAGACTAGCAGGAGAGATGCCAGGGAGCTGTTAACAGTGAAGATAGTTGGCAGCTTCTCTCTCTAAAACAGGATATCAAAGTTTCATCCATGGTGTGTCAGCTAAGCCAGGTGTGGGCCAGTGAGTATTCTGGTAATCCTTAAGTGCTGACCAGATGTGCCTATGGGATAAAGGTGTAAAGCAAGCCCAAAGATCTTCCTGGATTCTTCCAAGATGTCCCTAATGTTGGTGCTTCCCTCTGAGAGAGTTATGATCCATCTCACCAGCCAGTTACTAATATAGTTTTACCTCACTGGTTAGCCCCTGCCTGGTGACAGCCAGTGTTGAATGTGGATGAGGGGTGTAGGCTGCATCTTGAATGATGCACTCTCATGGGTCACCACTATATAGTGGCAGAAAGCTTCTGTTAATGGCCTCTAAGGGAAAATGCTGTTTCCATTGACTCCATCCTTGTGACTCTCAGATGCAGGACAGTGCCTGGGAAAGGGGGTCCTAGGACTAAGGAGTTCCTGACATACAGTTGAGAAGTGCCTCCTGTGACGTCTGCTGGGATTCACAGTCTATGGGCATAGGCAGTAGTCAGATGGTCCCAGAAGTGTGTGTTTACAGCCATGCTATGGCTTGCCTTGCAAAGAGTCCTGAAGTGGAATAGGATAGTGAAAGGCAGAATGTAGAAGGAAGGACGAAGAGAAATCAGGACAAGGGAGGAGAGCAGAACAGGGCAGGCCTTAGGATTTCAGGAAGAAAGGGCTTTCGGCAGAAAGGGGAAGGGATGAGCTGATGTGCTTCCAGTGACAGCTCTGTCTGCTCTGTAGAGAAGGGAAGCAGGCATAGTGAGAAGGCCTCCATGTGTTCCTCTTCCCACGGCCACGGTTAGGGGCAGCAGCCGAGAACCCTGCTCATTACCTCCCATTTACCCTATTCCTCCAGGATCAGCGATATCCGGCTCTTCATTGTGGATGCCCGACCAGCCATGGCTGCCACCAGCTTTGTCCTTATGACTACCTTCCCTAACAAAGAGCTGGCTGACGAGAACCAGACCCTGAAGGAAGCCAACCTTCTGAATGCTGTCATCGTGCAGCGGTTAACATAACTACTCAGCTGCTGCCTCACGTCCCTGTGTGTCTCCCGTGACTGCAGCCATGCCCATGGGGATCACCCTCCTGCTCCCTGTACAATCCAGCCCTTCCAGTGCCGCGTCTCATTCGTAGCTCTGGGTTCTTAGACTTCAGTTGGACATTTGTTTTCTCTTTAGTTGTATTTCCTGGGTTTTTGTGGTGATCAATGGACTTTAAAGAAAAAAATAAAACAACCAAAAAAGTTGAAGGAATACCACCAGTTGTCCTGTTGTGCAGAGACTCTCCCGCTGGAGCTGTATTTGATGGTTGGAAACTCTTATCTTGGGGACTTGGTATTTATCCTCTGCATAGTCTCTAAAGCACACATGCTCATCTGGTGTGTCCCTCCTGCCACAGATGGTTGTATAGAGGATTCCCTCTTTATAGAGAAGGAAGGAGGGGATAATGCAAGAAGAGACTGCAGCCGCTTCCTTCCATAAAAACATCTCCTTGCCCCAGTGGAACTAGGTAGGAGTCGGCTCTGGGGCCAGGGCTGAATGCACTCAGCTCCCTCATCAGCCACACTAGTCCTTGGTGAGGCCTGCTTGCTATCATTGCCTTATTTACAGCAGTCTTGTGTGGTCCATTTTGTTCCATTGGGGTATGGCAATGCCAGCCTAAGTGAGTTTAGTTAGGGTGTCTTTGTCTAAGAGGAAAACAAAATCAAAGTGTCACTAATGTTAATGGCAGATCCAGGTATGGGGATATGTGCCTTTACCTGTGGTGGTAATTGCAAGAGTCTTAGGAGCAGCAACTTTTCTTTGGGCATATATAATTGATGTCAGCATGTGGCTTTGGATCACACATTTTGTTTCACACTTGTTCCCTGCCCTGCTCACCTCTGACTTGGAACAGCTTGAGCCATATCCCAGCCCAGCAAAGACCTCCATCCTTGAAGGTGTAAGGAGGAGAGTAGGGACCTTGAATAGAACTCGTCTGCCTCCCTGACTGTACTGTACTGTGACCTACCCTGCCCTGAGCCAGGAGCCAACTTTGACACTGGGAGCTACTAAGAAACATCCTGAATCAGGGCCTTGGCAAACAATGCCCTGCTGTGGCTACAGCATATCCCATGGTATGGTCTCCAGTATGTGAAGGTAATCCAAAACAAAAGTCTAGAAAATAAAATTGGCCATTAAAAGCTAGAACAAGGACAATGGAATTTGTCCTTTTTATTGACTTGCTTAGAAGGAAGTTAGCAGCACCTCTATCCAGTGCTTCACAGGGCACAGGCTGTACTTGGCAAATGGTGGCATGCCATAGACAAGGTTCCAAAGACAATGCTGTAATGGCCAGGCCTCCCTGCATAATTCAGGTCCCTTTCCACACTTGGTTGCATCCGGCATCCTCGCTCGAGTGGTTTGCATGGGTTCTCAGTTCCCCCTGCCTGTGAAGTGAGTATGGGTGGCAGCTGCTTAAACTTGCCCCAGCCCTGTGCCTGGCCCAAGACCAGAGGAATTGCATACAATGGGCTCCATGCCCAGGAAGCTGTTTCCAGCTTCAGGCTTCTGTTTTGGAGGCTCAGATGGAAACATCTGTCCACCCAGATGGGCTTTTATAGGCTACTCCAGCCACTAATCCTGGGCTGTTGAACTCAGTGCAGTTGTTCTCAACTGAAGCATTTTGGATCATCCCCAGCATGGGAAGTAGGAGAATCACTTGAAATTAAATGGCCCAACAATGTCTGCACATGTCTTGGCCTATTGGAAGGATAATTCGTTCACCAGAGTATAGGTAAGTTAATTATGATACCTGTTTTTGTTGTTTTATTGAGATAGGATCTCAATGTTACTTCTGGCTGGTCTAGAAGTTACTGTACAAACTAGGCTACCCTTGAACTTAGAGAGTTTTGCCTAGGGATAACAGGTATGTGCCTCCATGCCTGGCTCCATGGTGCCTTTCCTAACAGGTGCTGTTCAAGCTTGACCACCAGAACATGTTGTTTGGTCTTATTGATGACACCAAACAACTGACAGGTGGGGTTGTATGCATCTGGTTGCTTCCTTAGATGATTGTGAAAGGAAGGAGGCATGTGGGCAGGGACTGGGCACATTCTTGGCTTTAGATAATACCTCCACAGTTACTTGCAGAGCATCATTAGCTATCCTGCCACCGACCCGAAAGAGATGCCCTTCCCCTGCCAGACCCTTCAGTGACTTGGAATTCATGAGAAGCAGCTGGTGCAGACATACAGGCTCCCTGTTGCCCTCTCTGTCCTGACCACCAGATTCAAGACAGCTGCTGTCTTGAGATCCCTTCTTAGGCCCAAATAAAATGCCTTCCTTCTTGCGAATGGGTGTAGCTCTGTCCTAGGGTCTCACGCTGGCCTCCCATCTCTGTCCAGACCACACTCCTCAGGTCAAGCCTCAGAAGCAGGGTAGAAAGCAAATGGCTAAAGCATCTACCCTGCTCCTGTATATAATCAGTCTCCGCAGCTTTAGCCTCCATGCCACATATCCCTCCCCCTTTCGCTCCCTGACCAGCCTCCACCATCCCTCACATGCAGGCTGCAGTAATCCTGTGCCTCCCCTGACTGCCCTTGACCAGCAGTTCTGTCACACCCAGCAGAGAGCTTCTTTGACCACGTTAACTGTGTGTTGCAGCCTCCCTCTAATGCCCTCAGGTGCTTTTGTCTGTGTGGAAGCTAAGGGACTTTGCAAGATCGGCCCCTGCCCACCACCCTGTCATCCTTTGCCTTGGTTTTTGCTTCCTGCCTGGTACAGCATATTTTCTCATTTGTGTGTTGTTTACTTTGGCCCTCACTAGATTCTAACCTCTACCAGGGCAGGGTGTTCTGTGTTCTTCACCCACACCTTGACTGCTCTAGTAGGGCAGGTGAAATTGAAATGGAGTTGAGATTGTCATCTGAAGGATGCAAGTGTCCTAATGGCTACTTGGTAACTGCAATTCCTTCCCTTGCCCCAATCTCCCCAGTAGGCTCTCAGCCAGAAATGTAGCCTTTTGCAGGACATTGATCACTTTAATGTCTTCCTGTGCAGATGGTAAAAAATGCAGACTAAAACCAGATGTGCTTAGGAGGTGGGGCATGCTGTGAAGAGAACGCTCCTGCACCTGGCCTGCCAGGCACTACCTACCGAGAACCTGGGGTTGATGCCAAAATTAGGACTTTAGCTACCACCAATAATGCCAACTGCTGCCATTATTTGAGCACTAACTTTGTACTTTACCTCATTTAGTTTGTCAACACTCAGGGGTACCAGCCATGGTGACCCTTTTATGGAAGATGACACCAATGGAAAAAAATGGGCAGAATTACATTTTAATCACTCACTGCTACACTGCAAAGCCATGCCCTTGACCTCAAGATCCAAGGACAGAGGTGGTAGGGGTGACAAGGGTGTGTAGGCAGTGGAGGAGTCAGCCCAAGAGAGCACGTGAGTTGGGATTGGTTCTTTGAAAGAGCCAAACCACCAGGCATGGTGGTACTTCCCTTTAATCCCGAAACTCTGAGGCAGAGACAGGCGGATCTCTTCTAAGTTTGAGGCCAGTCTGGTCTACATAGTGAGTTCCAGGACAGCAAAGGCTATGAAAAGAGACCCTGTCTTAAAAAACAACAACAGCAAAAAGTAGGAGGGGGACCAACGACGGAAAGGGACTACCTCTTTCCTCGAGAGCCAGATCTAGTGGGCAGGAAATGTGGACAGGCAGATCTGGCCTTGAGCTTAGGTTCCACCTTCTGCTAAGGATGACCTTAAAGCAGTCACCTAAGCTTCTCTGGGTCTTCGGTTCTCATCCATTAGAGAAACAGTAACCCCCTCATCCCACACTGTGGGGACCAAATATACCTGTGAAGTGTTTGCCTCTAGGAAATGCTTCCTATTAAGTACAGCTGCCGTGTATTATGTCCTTACTAGAGTGAGGCCCCTTGAACACTTGGACAGGCATGATCTCTTTAATTCAGTATTTAGGAGGCAAGTGCTTTGATTACATTTACTCAGGGGGAACAGAGCCTTGAATACCAAGGATCTGCTGGGTAGATGAACTGAGTCAGAGAGGGGAAAGCTTTTCAAGGACACATCTGTAGTAACAGCTAAGACTTGAACCAAGAATTATACACATTCATTCTTGTGCCCTCTCTGCCCTGAGCAAACCTTCATGCCTCAAGGAAAGTTCCAGCTGAGCAGACTACAGTGGGTGCTTAGTGTGATGTCCCCTGTGATAGTAAACTATGATGAAACTTCCTGAGACATTAGGTGCTCCAGCCTCCCTACAGTCACGGGCAAGATGCTGTCTACACACAGGGCTTGCAGAGATCAAGAGTCATGTGATTTTCCCATCCCACAGCATGACCACAAAAGATTAAGTTGTTGAATTTTCTTTAAACAAAGTTGCTGAAAGGCATTAAGTTTCCAAAGGAAGGGGAACAAACTTTCTTCCCCTCTGCCAAGAAGTAAGATCTCTTAAGAGACAGCTGGAGAACTTGGAGGTGATATCAGTACTAGGCCTCTGCCTCACACAGAGCTAGTGAGAGTGAGGCTGCAGGGAGAACTGGGTGCCTAGAAAGGTCTGGACCCCAGGTGTCTAGGGAGCCTCTCTGGGCCCCAGGGAACTACTCTGTAGGGACTGAGAGGCCTCTGCGGAAGACTGGCCTTGGATTGAGGAATGAGGGAGAAGCAGTCAGCCAGCCAGGGATTTATTTGGCCTTCTCCAAGGGCTACAGGCATGTGTTCCCAGCACTGTACCAGGACCCAAAGAGCCATGTGTCTCTGGAGAGGGCTTCAGAGCACCTGGCCTACTGGGAGCCAGTAGGCTCTTCCTGCCTCTCGCCTCTCCTGTGACCAGGGCCCTGACAGAGCGAACCTGTGCCTCTAAATGAAGTATGCTCTTGACTATGATCTAGAATATTGGATTTTTTCTCTTTTCATTGATGGATGTGTGCATCCTTTTTTAAAGATGTTATTTTATTTACTGTCTATAGGTGCTTTGTCTGTGTATATGTCTGTGTGCCATGTGTGTACAGTGCCTATAGAGGCCAGGAAAGGGTATTGAATCCTCTGGAAATGGAGTTACAGACAGTTGTGAGTCACCATGTGGCTGCTGGGAAATGAAGAGTGTAACTGAACCATCTCTCTAGACCTTGTTCTTTGTTGTTTTGTTGGTTGGTTGTTTTGGTTTTTTAGGACAGGATTTCTTTGTGTAGCCCTGGCTGTCCTAGAACTCTTTGGACCAGGTTGGCCTTTAACTCAGAGATCCATCTGCCTCTGCCTCCAGAATGATGGGGTTGAAGGCATGTGCCACCAGCACCCTGCTGTTTTTTAAAAAATCAGGTAACATATTCATAAAGTTTAAATACATATATATTTGATCTCCTATTTGAGATACTCTTTCCCTATTTGCCACAAGACTTAGTTATCCTTCCAGACTTCTAAATACAAACCAATACCCACTGTCCACCCTAAGATACAACTTTTTTTTCCAAGACAAGGTTTCTCTGTGGCTTTGGAGGCTATCCTGGAACTAGTTCTTGTAGACCAGGCTGGTCTCGAATTCACAGAGATCCGCCTGCCTCTGCCTCCCGAGTGCTGGGATTAAAGGCATGAGCCACCAAAGCCCAGCAAAACCTTGTACATCTTAACAAACCTATGAAATTAGAATGCATTATGCAATCAGGAAATCATGGTGGGTGTCACCAAAAGCCTTACCCTACTTATTCCACCCATATTTTTCATTTTTGTCTGTTCCCAGAATTGATAGACAAATTCATGCCGGAAGAAGTAAGCTCTCAAGTATAAAATTCTAATTTTTGTGCCGGTTAGTGAACAGTCTGTCTTTTGTAGTAGTTGATGATGTCTTTGTCATCCCTGGAGTGGTAGGGTCAGTGAATCTGCAGCAGTTGTAGTTTACAAATGACAGTCTGCCACCCATTTGCATCTTTTTTCATTGAACATTAGATTTAGGAGGTCATTCCTTGTTGGTGTCCCTGTTGTTTTGTTATTGCAAACAGTGTTGCAGTTGGGCAGCAAAAGGAGATAAGGCCAGAGGCAGTGGGTGGAGGATGTTTGGCACAGTTGTACCAGCAGGGTGTGCTGTGGCGCAGAGCAGTTCAGTAAATGAAAGTGCACTCCTCCGGTCGTTTTGCTTGTGCAGATAAATATAACAAATAAACCATTTGTTGTGCTCTTCCTGCATTTTGTGATAAGCTCATTCCTCCCCTACATGATCTCATTCTGTCTTCAGACCAGTCCTGTGACACAGAACTATTTTTTTTTAGACTCCAACTAAATATTTCTGGAAAAAATAGAGATAAATGATGTAAGGCTGTTTCAACCTCACAATACAGTAACCAACTCCAAACATCCAGAGGGATGCTACATACAGGAAAATGAGACTTGTCTGGTATCTCTCTAAAGGCTGTGCAATTGTAGCACCACGTGTATCTCTTATTTGAGAAGTTCCTTTCCGCCATGTAATGGGGAACAGTTCACTGTTACCCCCTTCAGAAAGGATGATATAATATATAACAACACTCGCCATAGTGTCTTATGAGTTACATTTATGGCAAACTGTCTGTTGCTGGAATTGGATGTACGCAGACTATTGGGGAAAACAGCTGAAATTAATATGCTGATTCACTGCGGAAATGGTCTATTTGTTCCTAAACTGTCCTGGATTCTATGCTGGTGAATCTCAGGAAGTGGGGAGAAAAAAGAATATATTTCCCCAATAGGGTGAGTCACAACCCCAGCAATTAGGGCTGGCTCCAAGACAATCCTTAAGACACAAATGTTGCATTTCTACGTTCTGTGATTGACAGAAGTGATGCAGACCAGTGGTAAGCACTGATGGTCATGTTGTTCCCAGGGAATCTCTGGCAGATTCTTTTTTCTATTGAACAAATCCTCCCCAACTACAGAATTTGTAGCATGTGGTACCCTTTTTTCAAAAAGACCTCTTAGATTATCCATATCATTATGGACCAACTACGAAGTCAGCCATATACTGACAGCAATTCCTCACTGATTAAACTAGTCTCCAGGTAGGAAGCTTCCTTTGGGAGTCTCATATCTTCCTCCCAGGAGCTAGGTTTACAGCCAGGCTGCAATGCCCACAAGCATACACATGGGTGCTGAAGATCCAAACTGCAGCCCTCAAGTCTGGGTAGCTGTCTGTCCTAACCTATAAAGTACCCCGTAGAAGAGTGCAACTCTTCACTTTTTTTTTTTTTTTTTTTTTTTTTGGTTTTGGTTTTTCGAGACATGGTTTCTCTATATTGCTTTGGAGGCTGTCCTGGAGCTCACTCTGTAGACCAGGCTGGCCTCAAACTCACAGAGATCCACCTGCCTCTGACTCCCGAGTGCTGGGATTAAAGGCGTGCGCCACCAATGCCAGGCAACTTTTCACTTTTAGAATTGTATTACTTTTTAAATTTGTGTGTGTGTGCATACATGTGTACATGCCATGACATGAATGTGGAGGTCAAAGGACAATCTGTGTGAATCTGTTTTCTTTCACCCTGTGGTTTCAGGCTTGGTAGCAGACATCTTTACCCACTGAGGCATCTCACTGACCCACTTTTTAGACTTCTAAAACATTTATCTTTAAAGAGACTCATGATCAACCATCATGTAATTTTAAGTACTCAACTGCTACAAATTTACATTAAATAGATTTTTGCCATCATAGCATGTATAAAATATAATCTGTAAAATTCCTAAGAAATTGAAAGCCCCTGTGCTCTGCTCTGAGATAGCTCTTAAGCTATGGAAAGGATGGGGTGGGGGAGGTGTCCATAATCTCAGAGTTGCCCCTTAGCAGCAAGACTCTAGACAAGTCACACAACCCTTTGTTCTTCCTTCTCATCTACAAAGTGGATACATCAATCAACCAACATCACAGGTTAACAGTGGGGACAAAAGTGAGGTATTATATGCACAGCCATGTGGCCCAAAACTATATTATACTGAGAGAATACACAAAAATTTATGAACTTGGGTTTGGAGGTGAAAAATAGGCTGGCTGTTACACCAAAGGCATAAGCAACCGAAGAAATATGCAAATCAAACTAAATAAAAAAATTTAAACATTTATGTGAAGGGCATTGTTAAGAAAATTGAAGGCTAGAGAGATGGCTCAGTGGTTAATACTCACTGCTCTTCCAGAGTACCTGGGTTCAATTCCCAGCCCCCACATGGCAGGTCACAACTGTAGCTCTAGCCCCAGCAAGTCTGATACCCTTTTTTGGTCTCCACAGACCCTGGGTATACACATGGTGCACAGACATACATGCAGGCAAATCAGCCATACACATAATAAAAAGTATTTAAAGCTTAAAAAAATCAAAGTTCCAGAGTGGGAGAAAACATTTGCAAATCAAGTCCAACATATGGGCACAGTAGCCAAAAATGTTTTAAAAACTCTTACAACTCAACAAAAATAACTCTCAAATAGGCAAAAGAATTAATAATAGTCTTTACTAAATTCTCCAAAACAGAAGGAAAATGAACGATTCCTAGCACTTTCTGTGAGACTCATATGACGATACCAGAAAGAGATCAATATCCCTAGTAAACACGGACTCCAAAAATCCTCCACAAAATATCTGAAAACTAAGTCCAACAGTGGATTGGTAACATGACCAAGTGAGATTTCTTACAGAAAGGGTGGTTGAATACAAGAAAATTCATCAGTGTAACATTCCCAATGTTAGTATTACCTAGGGGGAAATGGTATGGTCATCTGAAAAGATAAAAAGCATACAATAAAATCTAGTACCTTTGCATGATTAAAACATCCACAACTCGCCGGGCGGTGGTGGCACACGCCTTTAATCCCAGCACTCAGGAGGCAGAGGCAGGCGGATCGCTGTGAGTTCGAGGCTGGGCTGGACCAACAGCCTTGAAAACAATACAGAGAAATCCTGTCTTGTAAAAACCAAAAAAAAAAAAAAATCCACAACTTAGGAATGGGAAGAGTTTTTAAATTTTTATTTTTATACTTTCTGGATGGGTCAACCTTAGGTCTTCAGGCTTCGGTGAAGCTTGACTGATTATCCTCAGCCCCCTTTCATATGATTTTGAAGCTATTCTCTAACTCCAAGTAAACACAAAACCATTTTGCTACGTTAATGAGACTGATAAAAAGGTCATACACATAGTCTACAGTTTTATCAATATAAAATAACCAGAATAGGCAAATCCACAGAAACAGGAGATCAATGATGTTGCCAGGGTCTGGGTGGACAAGGAAGGAAGGAATAGGAAGTAGTTCCTAAAGGCTGCTGGGGATACAGCCCTGTAAATATATATATGCTAAATGCTGTTCTAAAAGGTCTCATTTTATGCCGTGTGACATAAAATGGGACACATTTTGTCATACATTCAACGTTCACATGTTACATGGGAGGCAAGATGAACAGTTAAAGGTCAGCCTGGGCTATATAGCAACAGTCTGGCTCAAAGCTGGGGGGGGGGGAGAGGAATTCCCCTTTCAGCTCCTGAGGCAGAACTTGGCTTCCTTGACATTTCTGCGTAGGTTCCCACAACTAAAGGACACAAAGGTGTGAGGGATCTCACCTGTGTTGTAGCACTTTGTATCCCAGGGAGGAGAGGTTTGCTGCATTTTGTTGTGGCTAAACATGTCAGAAGGACAGAAAAGGAAGTAATGACGCCCCTTTCAATCTAATCTTGTCCTCAGTTCAGCCATTTAAATATCCACCCAGTGACCCATCTGGCTTTTACAGCTGCCTTCAGTGGAAGACTGCTCCATCTTGCCCCTGACTGGACCTGTGTCACTTACCTTAACTTCCTGATTACAAAGGACACTGAGCATCTTTGCAAACAATTGGAAGCCATTGTGGGGTTTTCCTGTGACCCATCATTCCTCGTCCTTTTTTACTTTCTATGATAAAGAGCATTTAATAACCAAAGAGATGTATGTTGAAATATGAAGATATGAGTCACAGATGTTTTTCTAATTCTTTTCCATTGTCTTATGACTTGCTTCTACTTTTTTTTCTTTTTCATCATTTCAGAAGTTTATTTTTGTGACTGGATGAACTAATACGGCTTGCAGGAATAAAGAGACAAGATTACTTTGAATGGCAGGAGTCATTGGCGCCAGCTTTAGATTTTATCTCCAGACTTGGAAAGACTTCCCAGCCCTCAAGGTACATGGACACCATAGGTCAAAGCCAAGCAAGAACTGCTTGTAGCTCCTGGAGACCTACACATTCAGTGCAAAGGTCATGGCACTTCAGGGCCTCCTCCTCTGTGATTCTTGATACAGCCTCTTGGCCTCTCTTCTGCCACACTCTAACTCTGCTTACCTTTCTCCATGGCGGAGAGCTCACTACCTATCATTCTGTCACTATAGGTCTGTCCATCAGAAAGTCTTTTCTGAGTCCTAAATTGACGTCTCCCCTCACCCCTCTGGGAATGTTTGCAGTGGTCTCCTGGAGGCACTTCAGCTGTAGGGTCTTTAAGGGATCAAGGTATAGTTGATCAAGTCTGTGGAGAGTAGGCTCCCTTAGCTGGGCTTAGGGTTAGGTGACTTTCCATCCCAGGGTATACAGTGTCCAATGGACAGGCCAAAGTCGCCTCTGTTTTGTCACTCAGGCAAACCTATCCTCCCTGGGATGGATGCAAAGTACTACAACATAGGTGAGTGTCCGTCCGTGTCCCCCCCCTCCCCCTTAGTGCTTGTTGGTTGTTGGAACCTGGGTGAGCCACCTCTTGGAGCCTTGTTTGCAAAATGTATTAACTCATTTACCAAATATGTGGGAACTCCTGCAGACATTGGGCTTGTAAGAATAGCCATGCCGTGGTCTTTTGGTTTAACAGCGGACTGAGGAGTGTAGCTCAGTATAGAGTGCTTGCCTTGTAGTGAGGTGCTAGGTTAAACCCCTGCCAGTGCAAAACAAACTGAGAAGAAGCCGATTTAGCTTCCCTGGGGAGAACATACTAATTGGACAGAGGCGGCAACAGGGAAACCATCTATGCCAGCCCAGTATCCACTGAGGCAACAGCCCCGAAAGCCCTTCTAGGAGGAAGAGAGTTGGTTAGTCCTACACACAGATGTATACAGACAGAGATGTACACAGATTTGCACACACAGAGACTTGATCACAGACAGACGAGCACACAGATATGTCCACAGACAGAAACACATACGGGCATTCTGTGCTGACTTTCTAATGGGCCTCTTCCAGTCTGTCACAGAGCTGGGCTGTGGGTCAGGTTCTGAAATTCTTCTCTTTCTCTCTCATTGTGATGGTAACTCCAGGTTTTCTAATAAAGCAAACACTACATTTCAGCTTCCCTTGCAGCTAGAAATAGCCATGTGAGCCGGGCATTGGTGGCACATGTCTTAATCCCAGCACTCTGTGAGTCTGAGATCAGCATTGTCTATCGAGTACCAGGATAGCCAGGGCTACACAAAGAAACCCTGTCTCAAAAAACAAAAATAAGAAATAGACATGTGACAAAGTTCTAGCCAGTAGACTATATAAACTTAAGGATACCCTGTTTTTCTTTTCTAACTGGACTTCACGTATACCACATAGTGGAGCTCCATGTACACCACAAAGAGCCTCACCTGGAGACAGGGTGTTCTGACCACAACTTTTTCAAGCAGAGCAGCCAGAACAAATGAGACTCATACTAGAGAAGGCATTTAAGCTACTAAGAGAGCCACTCTGGGTCTACATCCTCACTAATTTCAGCTTTTAGCTCATGGAGGCATTACTATGGAGTGACACTCCTGGTGAAAAGCATCACAGTACTGGGCCCTCATTCTCCAGGGAGCACTTTGAGCTTCTCCAGTAGGAGACCAGTAAAGAGTTGTAGGAAGAAAGGCCAGGGGCAGTCCAGGGCACTCTGATGGACAGATGTTCAACCTTCCATGTGGTCACAAGAGCCCAGCACAGTGCTGACTCATAGTAGGTGCTGAATGATTATCACAACTAAAAACCATTAGCCATTCATTTATTTGTGGAAATGAATGAATGCATGAATAGCCAGTAGCTTGCAATAGCCATGTCAGCTGCCATCCGTGGGTACAGGCTATCTGCTGGGCTCTGATTTGATGTCAGCTTGATAATGTCTCTCAGAGTGAATCCTACCTTACAGAAGAAGCAGGTCACACCCACGTCCAAACAGCCAGATTGTGGCAGAGATGGAATTTGTACCTAAAGGATTCTGAGGCCTTTTGCACAATCATGCTAGCCCACCCCTTCCCTGCTGACAGCCAGCCCTTTCCTAAGAAGCACTTACAGGGTAGTAGTTAACACAGACTAGAGCTGACCAGCCTGAATCCTAGCCTCAGTTGTTTGCAGATTCTTAGTTGACCGTGTCTGTTTCCCAGATTCAAAACAGAAAGGGGGTCAGGTAGCAGCATCTAACATTCCAGACTCTATGAAGCCCTGAGGAGTTATTTTAAGTGCTGAACACAGCACCTGGCCCCCAGCTGTGGCTCAGAGGCAACAATCTAGGCCATAAGTCAGGAACACCTGGGAACAGAGCCCGGAGGAGGAGCCAACACCACAGGGCAGAAATAAGAGCTGGAGGCCAGTCCTGGAGGAACTAGGGCAGGGATAGGGGAGCAATGGCCACCAACCAGGTCAGGCACAAGGGCTTCAGCTCCTCCAATTCCTCCCATGAACCCTGTCAGGATCAGAATCCTCCAGGCCCAGTTCTCTTCTCGCTGGTCTCTGGTCTCCTGGACTGGTTAGGCCCAGTGAGTTGCCTCCTAGAGTAACCTCACCACTACCCTCACCAAGCCTCATCCTTCCACCCAATGTGTCACTGTTGGTTGGCAGCCAGACACTGCTCTGGTACCATACTGCACCCAAGATCCAGGAGGTGTGCAGCTCAAGGATGAGCATAGCCGAGGTGTGTGGGTGAATGAATGATGACACCCACAAGTGTTCAGCTAGGCAGGCATGTTGGTGAATCGGTGAACTAGGTCTTACGTGGGAAAAAGAGAAGTTGGAGCATCCTTCCATGGGTGGTGGTGTCCAGCCAGGAAGGCTGGCTGATGTGTGCAGCAGTGTTCCCAGCCTCATGGCTTCCGTCAGGGTAACATTTGGAGAGGAGGCTATATGGTCTAAGGACCCAGGGAACCTGAAGTCAACTGCTCGCAAAGCTTTGGACTGACCCCAAATTGTGGGATTCAGTGTTTGCACACAACTCCACTGCTTGAACCTTCAGCTAGGCAAGCTCCCATGTGGTTAGGGGACTTGGAGCACCCAGGAATGTCCTTTAGGCTGCCAGGAATGCAGTTCCTGGGACAGATACAGGGAGGCTCAGGCTGGGGCTGGCAAGGTTAAGCATTGCTGATGGAGTCTCTATGGTTTGTGGATTCTTGCCCTCCCCGAGTGCTTGGCATGGCCACACTACACAGTTGGGAATGAGTGAGCTACAGGAGGGGTGGCCAGGATGCAAAGCTGGGTCAATAGGTTCCAAATGAGGCCTCTATTGACCTCTGGCCCCCCTTCCTGGCTGCACGTACTCCCCATAGGCACCTGCCTGTAACACAGAGCAGGTTCAAAAGTTCTGTGGACAGGTTTGAATTCTAACTCTAACACTGATATACTGAGTGACCCTGGGTAGTGATCTTCCCTCTCTGAACCTCAGCTTCGTCATCTGCCAAACAGGCTTGGTGCTGTGTGGCTTTTCCTGGGGAGATATGAACAAATGTCTAGTAATCCAGATAAGGAACTGATAACACACCAAGTCCAGCATAGTGAACTAATGAGCTTATTGGGGTTACAGGGCCTGGGGGATTTAAAAGTTGCTGCATCGCCGAATAACCTACCCAGTGTACTTTTCTCCACCATCCGCCTGGGCCCTGCCACAGTCGCAGTCCCCAAATAACACACAGGCACTATATTAATTATGAAGCTGTTGGCTGTTTGCTTGTCTTTTACTGGCTAGCTCTGACTTAAGTATTTAACTCATAATTGCTAATCTAAGTATTTCTCTTACCGGAGAAAAGGGTCTGGACTTCTTATTCCTATGGTGGCTATATCATGACTGACTCTGCCCTCTATTTCCCAGAATCCTCCTTGACTCCTATTACCACCTATCTTGCTTCCCTATTAGCCAACAGTGCTTTATTCAACAACCAGTAAGAGACAGATTTACAGAATGACATCTCTCATCAACCCAGCTGGAAACTGCATCCCTGGAGCTCTTGCATGACTTACAGGAAGCTGTGCTGGTGGGAGAGTCTCCTCTCAGGTAGGGAGTTGGGCAGCCCTAGGCCTCAGTCCCTCACACCCTCAGCAGAGAACGGTCCCTCTACCTTTACTTGGGTAAAGTGGGAGTGGGGACAGGCCCTTCACCAGGCTTTAGTACTGCCTGTGCTATTCACTCTGTTCCTCTGGGAATTCCACTAAAAGTGCTCACAGAACAATTCCCACCAGCAGACAGAGCTCTGTACCTCTTAAAGGGTTACTCTTTATTCCCATTCTACAGAGTATGGAGCTGGGACTCAGAAGCAGGAAGTAAGGTCTGAGGTCTCTCTCTAAGCTGATCAGAGATAAGGAGGGGACTAGTTACTACATACAGACCCTGTAAAGGGAGGCTTTTTCCTTGAGAGAATCCTTCCCACCAGCCTGGTTCTAGAGCCGCATCAGTCCCAAATAAACACACAGGAGGCTATATTAATTATGAAGCTGTTGGCCTTGCTGGTTTCTTACTGGCTAGCTCTGACTTAAGTAATTACCCCATAATTGTTAATCTAAGTATGTCTCTTACCGGAGAAGTTTCCAGGCTTTCTACCCCATGGCGGTTACATCTCAACTCTCTGTGTGTTTCTCCTACCCAGAGTCCTCCTGGACTCCTAGTCCCACCTATCTAGATTCCTATTGGCTCAACAGTGCTTTATTGACATAAGACTTCCCCAACAAGACCCTTTATCGTAGATGACATCAGAGGAGCCTCCTGGTGCAGAGCCAGAGTGCTCCCAGGTGGTGCTCAGCGGGCTGCGTCAGTGTCGGGGCTTCTGAAAGGTAGATTCAGGAGGCAAAGCTGGAGTACTGCCCAGTAAGCTCTACATGCTGGTCCTGGACAAAGGTCAGACATAGGATCATTCATCTGGGGCAGAGGAACAGGCCTTCAGACCCCCCAGATCATTGCTCTTTTAATAATAAGAATAAAATCATGGGATGGGTGTAGTGGCATATGCCTCTAATCTCAGCACTCAGAAGACATAGGTAGGCAGACCTCTGAGTTTGAAGCCAGCCTGATCCAAATAGTGAGTTATAGTGAGATCCTTTCTCTAAAAAATAAAAGTCATCCTAAGAAAATAACTAGTACCAGGCAGTGGTGGCGCACACCTTTAATCCCAGCTCTCAGGAGGCAGAGGCAGGCGGATCTCTGTGAGTTCAAGGCCAGCCTGGTCTGCAGATGGGAATTCTAGGACAGCCAGGGATGTTAGAGAAACCCAGTCTTGAAAAACAAAACAATAACAACAAAAAACAAAACAACTGGTATTCACTGTGTATGGTGTGCTGGTGCTGCATTAAGAATTTTAATGAGCAATCCCTCACTCCTTCCCTGGGTTTGTTTCCAGACCTCCCTGCAATTGGCCTAGCCTCAAGCTCAGTTCCAAAATCAAGGCCAAAGATACAGCTGAGTCAGGATTTTTCTCCTACCCTGTATTTGCTCTAAACACTGAGAATGTGGGGCTCATTCACCCCTGGCCAAGGCTGGGGCTTACAAAGAGACCACTCCCTTTCTCTGGCTCCAGCCCTCACACCCACAATCTGCTCTTTGCCTTGGCTTAACAACAATTTTGGGACTGTTTCTCATGGTTCCTTGGGTCACTGTTACCTTCCCAAAACCCTGCCTGGCCTAGCCAAGCTGAAGGGTCCCCCTCCCTGCTGGCCTGCCTCAGCCAGTGCAGGGAGACCAGCTGCAGTAACCTCAGCCAGATGGGCAACTCTGAGAACCCTTCATGCCTCCAGAGCCTCTAGACTCACGAGGACGTTGTCACCATCCTCTGACCTGCCCTCCTCCCATCCCATGGTGGATATTCAACCCTGAGTGCTTCCTGAATACCTGTGTGTAAATTGTTCCTGATGTTGAGGACACAACAGTGCAAACCCCACACAGGACAGCTGTTCCAGAGAAGACACATGGTAACGGCTTTAAGTTATGGTGTTTTGTACTGAATGCCATGAAGAGGGTGAACAGGAAGGCATTAAGTGCTGAGCTACTTACACTTTTTCATGTAATAGTTTTTTGTTTGTTTGTCTTTTCAAGACAGGGTTTCTTTTCAAGGCCAGGCTGACCTTGAACTTACAGAGATCAGTCTGCCTCCACCCCCCAAATGTTGGGATTAGAGGTGTGTGCCACCACCACCCAGCCATACAATAGTTTTAGTGGTTTGCCAGTCTAGCCTAGCTGTCAATCCCCAAGTCCTAGTGAGAAAGTCTGTCTCAAAAAACAAGGCCTCTGGCTCTTGAGGAATCACACTCAAGGTTGACCTCTGGTTTCCATAAAGGGAGAGGGAGAGGGAGAGGGAGAGGAAGAGGAAGAGGGAGGAGAGGGAGAGGGAGAGGATTGCTCACTTCCTCTTTCACACTGAGGAAATGGTACCCAGAGCTGAAATGAGTTTCCCAGTGGCACACACACCTCAGATGCTGGCCATGGTGACTGTCCCCAGGATCTAGGCAAGCAGATCCAGGGTATAGGGCTGTCTTATGACTACAGGCTTCCTGCAGACCCTGCCATGGCCTCTCCATTCCTGCTAGACCTTTTCCCTCATCCATCTCTTTCTGAGCCAGGTCTGTGATGTTGGATAACCCATGTACAGATGTAGCAACTGGATTCCCTGGTGAGTGTGGCCTCCTGTCCAGCAAACATCTAGTTAAGCTGAGAGACAGCCAGTTCCAGGGGTGGCACCTTACCCTCATGAAAGTCAAGTCCCTTCTTGGGTGTTGGGAAGGGAAAAGACAGCAAAGCTGAGAATGGGCCTCTGGGACCTGGGCTCAATACCCGTCTCCTCTCATTTCCATGCTTTCAAGTTTACCCATTTGTATAATGGGCTCTGAGTGGAATTAAAGGAATTAACATACTCAATCCCCAGGACCCTGCCTTAACACTCAGTAACAGTTTTCTGTATCTGTGTCTCCGGTGTGCCAAAGTGAGGCAGGCCTGCTAGCTTTGGCAATTACATTCCAGCTCCAGGAAGGCCTTGAGTGCCTCACAAGAGGGGAGGGTTGGGCACGGACTATGACACATGACGACTTCAGGGAGTCAGCTCAAAGAGCCCACAGCAGCACCCCATGCCCCTGGGCCAGGGCTTCATTCTCTTATCAGATGATTTTGGGTCAGGAACCTGAGGGTATGGCCTGTCTAGCTCTTACTAGTTGGCTGGTCAGCAACATCTTGACCCCAAACATAAATGCAGGCAGATCTTCAAGTCACCAGTAAGTCACCAGTAACCAAAAGAGACTGGCCATGTGGGTACCTTCAGCTTCCCCACCAGATGGCAGGAAGTAGAAGTGGAATTTGGGAGAGGTCCCAAGAGCATTATCACAATAGTCCAACCGAAGACCCAGGACTCCAATGGTACAGGTAGAAGTGACCAGCAGGCAACCCATGTGTCTCAGCCAGATCTGAATTTGAGTCCCCCCACCCTACCCCCACCTTGATGACTGCTGTCCTTACACAAGCAGCTCTCCTCTCTGAACCTTCATGCCCTCATTTCAAATGCAAGGTAATGACTCCATCTACCTCAGAGCTTTTCTGTGAGAATTTAACCACACAGAAAGTAGCTTGTACTGGAGTGCTCCCCCAAGGGAACAGGAGGTGGGTGGGCTCTGATGCTCAGACAAAGAGCTTGCCCAAGGCAGCGGGAGGCTGAGCACAAAGAAAGGCAGTTTTAAAATGCAGTTCTCTTCTGGGCTCCTTGGGCAAATTGCTTGCTGCATGAGGGACATTTGCTTGTTTTTTGAACAATTTTTTTTAAGAAGGGGGTTCATACTATGTTGCAGAGGCTGGTCTTGAACTACTGAACTCAAGTGACTCTCTTGCCTCAACTTCCTGAGTAGCTGGGACCACAGGTACATGCCACGTGATGAACTTTAATGCATGTAAAAGATCACTCAGGCTGCAGGAAGTGTCTGGACAGGTGTCGCATTGTAAAGGACTGCCAGATTTGCCAGGATTTCCCAAGAGAAATGAGCATGTTCAAGTTTAGGGTTTTTTTTTTTTTTTGTCTGTTTTTTGTCAAGGCCACTGTGCATTTCAGCAGTCACATTGTATCTGTTTCTGTTTCACATAATGACACTGGCAGCCATGTAGAATTAGGCATTTCTTGGTTACATGAGCTCTGAATCAAATGCAGCATGGTGGTTTTGATCCTATCATTTCTTTGTCATTGGTGACCTAGAGTAATCTGATAAGGGGGTTGGTTGGCTGATCAGATATTAAACACAGGACAATTTTAATCCCTTATTACCTAATTCGAACAATGAGTTAGGCCTCTAGCAGCCTCTAAGCAACCAAGGAAGGCCTAGTCAACTTGTTCTCATTGTTGTTTTCAGGAGTACCTCCAGTTCACTGGCTTACATAC
This sequence comes from Mesocricetus auratus, assembly GCF_017639785.1. Classification (NCBI taxonomy): domain Eukaryota; kingdom Metazoa; phylum Chordata; class Mammalia; order Rodentia; family Cricetidae; genus Mesocricetus; species Mesocricetus auratus. The sequence goes on from NW_024429189.1 coordinate 116,493,072, forward strand.
ACCAGGTGAGATACGTTACAATCTCTCGTCATTGTCTTTTCAGGAAGTGCAGTCTTGTGTACTTTGGAAAGACCTTGAACTGGGAATCTTTCCAGTGTGTCAGAGTCCTCTTTTCTACCCAGGACTCTGAGAAGCATATTCTGCTTTTAGAATGCTCCTGTCTCTGGGTGACAATTACTTTGCTTGGTCCATAGGGACACTTGAGAATTTTATGTTAGCATGTAAGCAATGAGCTCCACTGTGCTGTTGCCATAAGTATCTACAGCACAACCAAGGGGATTTTAGTTAAGGCACAACTTACAAAATAAGGAAACTATTTGTAAATTAATCCTCTTCTAAGAGATTAACATTCAGAACATGTAAGGAGCTTAACCAACCCAGAAGAAAAAGCACAGAAACAAATTATACAATTTAAAATTGGCAAATTATCTGGGTAGACATTTCTCCAAAGAAGACATACAAATGGCCAACAAGTATCTGGCAGAACTGCTCAATGTCACAGTTAAGAGGGGACACACACATCATAACTACAGTGACCATCTCAGTTAAAATGAGTATCGCTCTGGTTTAGATATGAGCCCCACTAAGGCAAATGTGCTAGAAGCCTGGTGCCAGACTATAGCTTGCTGGGAGCTTGTAAGGCCCAGAGGGTGGGCCTAGAGGGGGAAAAGCCACTGGAAACCTGTCCTGGGATGGGTTTTCAGACTCTGCCCTCTTCCTTTCTTGGCTTGCTGGCCACCCTGAAGTACTCAGACCCTGTCCTCATGGACTCCCACCATCCTGTCCTGTCCTGCCACAGGCCCAAAGCAGCTTTTAAAACAATGAACCAGAATACATACCTTTTCCTTTTATGTTGATTATCTTGAGTTGCAGCAATGGAAAGTTGATTAGTACAGCTATTATTTAAAAAGATGAAAAATAACACTGTTGAAGTTGTGAGAGAGAAGAACTCTCAAGTTCTGTTGGAGGGAAGGTAAATGAATACAGCCACTGTGGAAAAGGGCGTGGAGTTCATTCAAGAAAGTCAAAACTAGAACACCCTGTGACCCAGCAATACCACCACCAGGTGTATATTCAAAGGAATCAACAAGTCAAAGAGACGTGTGCACCCCAGATATAATGTAACACTAATCTCAACAACGAAAGTATAGAGTCCATCTAAATGTCCGTTGATGAACCGACAGATGAATAGAGAAAACACGGTATGTGTGTATTTTTAAACGTATGTATATATGGGAATATTATTCATCTATAGAGAAGAATGAAACCTTGTCATCTGTGGCAGCACACCCAAGCCTGGAAGGCATTATGGTAAGCAAATTAATCCAAGCACAGAAATACAAATACCATATATTCTCTTGTCAGTCTGAGAACCAAGAACACTGATTCTGAGAAGAGGAAGCATCAGAGCTACCAGAGGAGAGGACGGATGGGGAGAGGGGAGGTGAAATGAGGGTGGGTGGTGAGCACGGGGAGCAACCAGGCAGGAGGAGCAACTTCCACTGTTCTGTGCCACAGCTCAGTAAATGCGCTTGGCAATATGCAATTAATTGTACATTTCAGAATGGCTGGTAGGAGGGATTTGGGACATTCACTACACAAATAAAAATGGAAGAAATGATAAAGTTTTGAGCAGGATATGCCAATTGCCTTGCTCTTAGCAGCATACATTGTGTCCACCCACTGAAATTTCACCCTGTATCACATTCATATGTATAATTATGATGAATGAATTAAAATTATAACTAATTTTGAGACAAGGCCTCAGGTATCCCAGGCTACCCTCAAATCTTGATATAGACAGACAAGAAAGATAAAACTTTAAAAAATCCGATTTTTCCATAGGAATAGGAGTCATCTGTGGACAGACCCATCAAAACCGAATTTAGCAGAAAGTAACATGTAAGCCAGGTAGTGATGCTTAATTTTTCAGGGAGAATCTGTGTAGGAGAAACTGCTGGCCAGCCTACCCAGGCCACAGTTGCCCTGCCTAGGTGCCCAGGCAGGCATATGAAGCAGGCGCTTCCTCCCTGAGCCAAGCCTGCTGATGAAGAGACACCTGACCAGAGACACCAATGAGGAAAGGACAATGCAGCAGAGTCAGCCACCTGAGCCAATGGGACCTTGAAAAGGGGTTTTAAAAAAAAGGCAGGCTAGCCGGGCGGTGGTGGTGCACGGATCTCTGTGAGTTGGAGGCCAGGCTGGACTGACAGCCTCCAAAACAATACAGAGAAACCCTGTCTCGTAAAACCAAAAAAAAAAAAAAAAAAAAAAAAAAAGGCTTAACTTCCTGTCTGTAGCATACTCTGCTACTCACTGAATCCCAGTGCCTGTGTCCCCTCCCCCAAGGGGTGTCCAAGCAGGATCACCAGAAACAAACCTGTACCTGTACCATTTTAGCCAGGCAGTGGTAGCACACACCTTTAATCCCAGCACTCGGGAGGCAGAGACAGGTGGATCTCTGTGAGTTCGAGGCCAGCCTCATCTACAGAGCAAGACTCAGGCCAGTCAGGGCTACATAAAGAAAACTGTCTAAGCCCCCCACCCCAAGTCCATTCAGCTGCTTGAGGTTTGAGTAAGGGATATTGGAATAACCAGATAAGGGATTTATTTTCTCACATAGGTCTGGAAGGAGACCATCCAGGTTTAGGGCAGTGGCAATAACACTAAGGAGCTAGGCCTTCTACAGTTCCTTCTAAGTCCCTGGCATGTGGTACTAGTCTTCACGGATCCATAGTGGCTGCTGCATTCCACAGGGACTATATCCTCAGTAGGAGAAAGGCAACAGGGGAAATGCTGAGCAGACTACCAAGTCCTTACCTTCCTTTCCTATTTTTTTCTTTACTTCTTCTCCTCTTCCACCATCTCCCTTGAGAAAAGGCCTCACTCTGTAGCCATATTGACCTTGAATTGAAGGCAATCTTGCTGCCTCTGATTACCAAGTGCTGAGAGCACTTGGGTGAGCCCCTGCACCTGGCTTTCTCTTTTCCCTTAAGCAGGGATATATACTTGGCTTTCTTCAGAGCCCCAGTCAGGAGACATGTGCTTTCCTCAGCTGGAGCTGTTCACATGGCAACCTCTACCAGCAAAGGAGCCCACACACAGGAGGAGGAGGAGGAGGAGGAGGAGGAGGAGGAGGAGGAGGAGGAGGAGGAGGAGGAGGAGGAGGAGTGGTGGATGGGGAGTTTGCAAGCCCAAAGTGATTGGAACAAAGTCTGGCTCTGGAGGCTGGAGAGAGGGCTCGACAGGTAAGCTTGAGCAAGGGCTGGAGAGAGGGCTTGGCAGGTAAGCCTGAGCATGGTTTCTGACTTCCAGCAGGCATACCACGTGGCTCACAACACCTGTTAACTCCAGCTCCAAGGTGTCTACTGCCTCTGTGCTCTCCTGCACACACACCCACACATACAAATACATGTACACACAACTTAAAAACTAACCTTTGAAAACAGTTTATTTCTGAAGTGCGGAAGCTTTGGAGCAGAGGGCAGTGTCTCTAAGCCCTAACTAGCAAATCAAACAGCCCTGCTCACTGCTTCAAGTTCTCTCCCACAAGGCTCTGGATGGAACGCCAACTGTGAGGTTTCATTGTAAATACTGAGTCAGAACCAAGCAGGCAACAGTAGTAGCCAACTGTCACTGTGTGATACTGCCTCTGAGTCAGGGAACAAGGCTTTAAGTTGAAGATTGTTCACAGTCTTGAAGTTCCCTACAAGTCTAGTTGAAGAGGCTCTTATATGCACCTTCTACAACAGAGGCTATTACATGACCATACAAGTCTGGTCTTATGTCCTTGCTTGGCACACCTCCCAGGTTCCCTGGCAGTTGAGTGTGGCTGACTGGCTGATATTATTCCAGGCCTGGCCAGGAAAACCTCCTAAGTTCCCTTTTCTTCTGTCCTTGAACCCAAGTCACAACAAATTGTCTGTGGCAACCACCTTCTAAAGACTATAAGCTCATAAGGATCCTGACCCCCTGAATAGTCACATAGAGTGTAGCACCCATATGCCATGAAGGGGATTGGCTCCAATGTTCTAAGACAGAGAAATAGAGCTTGTTGTGTTCAAGTATTTACATAATGGGTGTACTTATTAAGTCAGCCCACTGAACCATTATTCTGGTCATTTAGTTATATTGATGATATTCTTTCTTCCACCTCCCTGACAACTATCTAATGTGACAATCCTTATTCCCAATCCTTGGGAGGGAACAGTCCCAGAAAACAGAAGGAGCACTACCAATAAAAGTCTGAGGTTTTGGCTCCATTCTCCATTAAGCTGGAGTGAAGATGACCCTGGACCTTTGGAGAGAACCTACCCCAGACTTGGGAATTTACAAGCAGACCACCAGATGTTGACACTCAACCCAAGACCATTGGATACTAGAGACCAGGAACTCACAAGTAAGCAAATGTCTTGTCTCTATCACCTACATGGCTGGCACCAGAGTGTGAAATTCAGAGAAATCAGTCTTGGATTTACTATAAGAAGCCTCCTCCAGACATGGAGATGATCTGTGTGACCTGTGCACATATAAACTTCAAGGATCCAACCCCTCCACAGACACTGGACTCTCAAGGAGAAAACATTCCATTTTCAAGAATGCTCTCTGGGTTTATGTCTCTTCCACACACCACAGACTCTCCCGTGTTCACTAAGAAGGTGGCTAAGGGACAAATGGCTTCTGTTGGAATCATGAGGAAGCAAACTATCTCCACTGTGGTACCTTCTGAGACTGGGCTGGGGATGGAGTTGTTAGTAGATTGTTTGCCTAGTATGCATGAGGCTTTGTATTGGATCACCAGCACCATATAAAACCAGACATGTCTGTAATTCCAGCATTTGGGAGATGAAGGCAGGAGGATTATAATTCCAAGGTCATTCTTGCTATACAGTGGACAGTCTGGACTACAAGATTCCCCACCAAAGAACAAGACAAGAATAACAGGCCCCTCTGGAATTGGTTCCTTTCACAATAAATTTGGAACCTGGACTTTTAATTAGGGATTTGCATTTGCAAAACATCTAAAACCACAAACACTGCATTTATCTTTATTTTGGGGGGTCACACATTTAACCAAGCACTCTACCATTCAGATTCTTCCCCAGCCTCACTATTTCTTGCTGTCGACTCAGCTGCCCCTCTTCTTGCTGGAACTTGAAGACCTCCCTGACCTTGAGGGCAGCTGAGTTTCTCATCTCGTTTCTTGGTCACAGTGCTTTGTGATTCCTTAGAGCCATGAGTCCCTGTTTATGGCCACAATGATTTCCACTCTAACTTCTGAGTTCATGGGTAGTAAGGCTTGTTCTTCATCCCTAAAAATTTAGAGTTACACAGAACCAAAATTTTCTGATATTTGAAGAGCCAAGGGGAGCAATAGAATAGAACAGTTCCTGATAGCCTGGCCCAGGAAATTTCAGCATGTATGAATTCCATAGCTGTGGATGCAGCATGCTAGAATCAAGAGCATGAGGGAGTGTGATGGTTGGTTTTGTTCGTTTGTTTCATTTGTTTGGTTTTTTGAGCCAGGGTTTCTCTGTGTAGCCCTGGCTATTCTGGATCTCCCTATATAGACCAGGCTGCCCTGGAACTTACTCTGTAGACCAGGCTGGCCTCAATCTCACAGAGATCTGCCTGCCTCTGCCTCCCGAGTGTTGAGATTAAAGGCCCGGAATGATGGTTAGTTTTTGTCAATTCAACACAGCTAGTTACTTGGTAAGAAGGAAGAAATTACCATTGGGAAAATGCTTCCACCAGATTGGCCTGTAGGAAATTAACGATTGATGTGGGAGAGTATATAGGTAGTGTTATTCCCAGGAAGGTGGTATTGGGTTGTATAAGAAGGCAAGGCTGAGCAAGCCATGGGGAGAAAGCCCATAAGCTGTGTTCCTCCATGGCTTCTGCTTCCAGGTTTTGCCTTGAGTCCTTGCTCTGACTTTTCCTTCATCATGGACTGTAAGATCAAATGAGCTCTTTTCTCCCCAAGTTGCTTTTGGTCCTGGTGTTTCTCACAGCATTGAAAGCAAAATAAGAAAGGTAGTGAAGTCTTTTCTCTTTTTTCCAAATGGAGCTAGATGACATAGGGTTTAGTAAGACCTGAGTTCTGCCTGGTGACAACAGCAAAGGGGAAACATGGTAGACATTTTTAGAGGTTATCTGAGAATGGCGGTTATAGAACCCTGATGCCTTCATTTAGGAGCTGAAAGTGGGAATTACATTTCCTGTGGACTCAAAGAACTTACTAGCATGGGTCTTTTTCAATTAGGTTCTTCATTTCAATCTTAGGAGTCATTGCAGGAGTCAGCTATTCCATTATGTGAGTGGGTTTTCCAAATGTGGTTTCCAGGACAACAAGATTGCCATGGTTTGAAGAATTTGCGTATGAAATGTTCCCTACATGTTCATATTTTAGATGCTATTTCCCAGCTGGTGATAATACTGTGGGACGCTATGGAGTCTTTAGGTTCCATAGCTTATAGAAGGCCACCAGAGTGGGCCTTTAACGACTGCATCCAGCCCCTGGTTCCTGCTTGGCTCCCTGCTTCCTGGTCTATTGTTATGTGAACAGTCTCTGCTACATGCTCTTTCTCTGCCATGGTGACTGAAATCTTCTTCTGCAACAAGCCTAAATAAATCTTTTCCTTCCTTTGTGACTACAATATTTACAGAGACAAAAGCAACTAACATGAGTATTGCTTTGGAATTTTTTAGAAATACAGATTCTCTAACTACATTCCTCAGGGTTGTTTTCATTATTGGCGGCACCCATAAAAACAACAGTTAAAAATCCCTTAACTCTAAGCTATGGACTAAATTGCATCTTTCAAATGTGATGGTATGTGAAGATGGGGCCTTTGGGAAGCAACTAAGAATTAAATGAAACAGATCCTTCTGATGAGATTAGTCCTCTTACAAGATGCTAGAGAGTTCTCTCTCCCCTTCCCAATCCAATGTGAGGAAACATCAAGAAGGTGACCAGCAGGTTATAACCCAGGGAAGGAGCCCTCACCAGAACCCAGCTAAACAAGCATTCTGATCCTAGATTTTCAGTCTTTAGAAATGTGATAGAAATCAATTTCTGTTATTAATTCCATCCAGTTTGGGAGATTGTGGCTCAGTGAAAACAAACCCTTTGTTCAGCGCCCAGCAGTACACAGGGATAACAAAGCCTCTCCGTTTCTGGTATTCGGTTACTGCAACCCAACTGCCTAAAGCATCCTTGCTGCATCATAGTGGCCTACTGTATGTTTGTGTCCCCTCCCCCAACTGACTGGAGCTGGGTCCTTTGGAGGATCATTAGGTGGTGAGGGCAGACCTGGTGTGGATAGGGTTAGAAGCCAGGGAGAGGCCACTCTCCACTTCCACGAGGACCCACTAACCAAGTGCTGAGCCAGAAAGGCTCTCACTACACACAGAATCTTAGTTTAGACTTCCCTGGCTCTATAACCATGGGAAAAGACTACTTGCTATTTGTGTGTGTGTGTGTGTGTGTGTGTGTGTGTGTGTTGGGGGGCAGGTGTCCCATGGTGTGTGTGCACCTTTCTCTAGCCAGGTTGTCAGACTCACACAGTAAGTGCTCTTGACCTGCTGCGCCATCTCACACGGCTTTTTAGATTTTTGTTGTTGTTTGTGTGAGTGTATGCCATGTATGTTCCAGTGTCCTTGGAGGACAGAAGAGGACGTTGGATCCCCTAGAGCTGTAGTGACAGGTGGCTGTGAGCTAACCAATGTGTGTACTTGTGGAGATATATTATTTATGATTTAATAAAGCTTGCCTGAGGGTTCAGGATGCAAAGCCAGTCACAGACTATAGAGGTCAGGCAGTGGCAATACACACCTTTAATCCCAGGACTGGGGAGACAGACGCAGGCAAATCTCTGTTTATTCAAGGCCACACTGAGCTACACAAAATTGACCCAGTCCTAAAGAGAAACAGCTCACACAAAGGTGATCTCAGCACTTTCCATTACATGCCTTTAATCCCAGCCCTAGGGAGGTGGAGACAGGCGTGATACGGTGGAGAAAGGTCTATAAGGTGGGAAGAGACAGGAAGTCCGAGCATTTTGCCTCTGAGGATTCATGGAGACAGAATCAGCTATTTTGGTCTGAGGTAAGAGCTAGTGGCTGGCTGCTTTTCTTCTCTGATCTTCAGCTTGAAGGCTGAACCCCAATATCCGACTCTGGGTCTTTTATTAATCGTGTTACATGTGTTAATTCTAAACTGCTTAACCCTCTCTCTAGTCACTTACCTCCCCCTGGATAAGTGTTTTAAAATACTCAGTTTACAGCGGACTGAACAGGCTAAAACATGTGTCCACATATCCTCACATCAATCGGTTTCCAGGGACTCTATGGATCCAGATGGCCAGATGAGTCATATTCCCTTTCTGGAGCTAAGTGATATTAGCTTCATTTGTAAATTACGAACTGAAAAATATAGGAATTCTTCCTAAATATGGAATTCAACATGCAGTGTTAAGAAAAGACATCCAAAAAAAGAAAAAAGAAAAAAAGAAAGACATCCACCCTAAATGTCCACCATAAAAGTGTACCTGATTTTGAGTTGTCCCATTTTTCTGAATCTTTTGCTGTGTGCCATACCAACTGTTCTCAGTCATGCCACGGCATGGTAGAGCCTCCCCTCCATCCTGCTTCCACAAAATGAACTTTCAGGGTGGATCTCCAGCACTCACAAGAATAGCAAGCCAATTCTTTCTCCCATCCCCAGAGGTTCTTTTCGGTTTTTCCAGACAGGGTTTCTCTGTGTAACAGCTCTAGCTGTCCTGGAACTAGCTCTGTAGGTCAGACTGGCCTGGAACTCCTTAAGATCCACCAGTCTGTGTCTCCCAAGTGCTAGGATTGAAGGCATGCACCACCACTGCCCAGCTTTAATTTTTTTTAACCTTTATTTTTATTTTATGTGAATTGCTTACATGTGTGTCTGTACTAGGAGTGTAGAATTCCCTGTAACTGGAGTTACAGAGTTATGAGCTGCCATGTGGGTTCTGGGAATGGAACTCAGCTCCTCCGGAAGAGCAACCAGTGCTTTTAACCCCTGAGCCATTTCTCTAACTCCCTAAGGTTTTAATTCTTGAAAGTAGTGGATGATGTATTCACGGAGGCATTCAAACAAAATCCACAGAGCCTCATTGGAAGCTCGTGTGAGGAGGGATTCAAGCATATATGTATATAATATGTATCTCTACATATAAACGTGAGAATTTTGTTGTTTTGTTTTTCGATATAGTGTTTCACTGTGTAGCCCTGACTAGTCTGGCACTCACAATGTAGACCAGGCTGGCCTCGAACTCGGAGATCCGTTTGCCCGGCTAAATCTCCGTAAGTATGTGTGCATATATATTCGAACAAAAGGGGGGGGGGGGGTTTCAAGCAGGACAGTGTTAACACTGACTTTTCCAAAGAGGAGCTCGGAACCTAGGGTCACTTGCAAACGTAAACTTGGTTCCACATACACAGAGCTTACTCACAGCTACCGTCTTTACAGGACAATTAATTGTGCAGAAGTGTGACGCATCTCTAAGGACTGGTAGACTCCGTTATTACTGCGATTCTCAGAGGGAGAAAACGCAGAGGATAACCGGGAGCGGCCTGCAGACGAGCCTTCCGTCGCAGCTGCATCCGGGGGGGGGGGGGGGGGTCTGTGGCCTGCGGACTTCCGGTCCCTCCGCCCAGCGGCCGGGGCTTCCGAGAGAGCGCCTCGCGCAAGCAGGGCGGGGCGTGCCGTACCCTGCCGTGCGCGTGCGCAGGCGACACGCCGAGGGACGAAGCCGAGCCGCTGAACCGCCGCCAGGTCCGCTCCGGCTCCACGCCGCCCGTCGCGCCGCCGCCCGCGTCCTCCTCCTCCTCCTCCTCCGCCAACGCCGCCGCTGCCATGGGAGTGCAGGTGGAGACCATCTCTCCTGGAGACGGTGAGTAGACGCCCGCCGCCCGCTCCCCTGCCGCCACTCGCAGTCGCTCACCTGCCGTCTGTCTCTCCTCAGGACGCACCTTCCCGAAGCGCGGCCAGACCTGCGTGGTGCACTACACGGGTGAGTCTGGCGGGCCGGGTGGGGCCGGGAGCGCGGGGGAGGGGGTGTGTGTGTGCGAGAGCGGTGGCTGGAGGTCGGGGTGTGGCGGCCGCGTGGCCGGCGACCGAGGCCTGGGCGGTGGCCGGGCCCCGAGGGACAGGCCGGGCCCGTCGGGCCGAGCAGGGCTTCGGGCAGGCGTAGTCTGGTACGCCCTGAGCGGTGCGCGGCCCCCAGATGCTGGGCGAGCTCATCTCCCGGCGGAGGTCAAGCGTTGCTGATCAGGGACCCTTGAAGAAGATTTGAACCGTTTCCGAGCCCTGATGGATACCTTCTCCGTTCTTTGGGGTTCTCCCTTCAGTAGCTAAGAAGGGGAGGTATTTCCTAGTCTGCTCAGCTACTCTTTCCCGGAAGAACCCTTGAATTCACCTTTCTGGGGCTGGTGGAAAGCGACCCACTTGCTAAGTCATTATTGTGGCTTCACGTGCCCTTTAGGAAATAAGATAATGCAGAATCTCTTTCTCTTTGACCTACTTGCAAATCTCAGACTGGATAGCAGTGATTATCAGACCAGAGGATGCACCTTGTCATTCCCAGTCTCCCCTTTCTAGAAGTAGAGACTTTGCTCATCCCCAATTTAAAGATAAAGGCAACTGGGGGGGGGGGTCGTGAGTGTAGTACACAGTAAAAAAATCAAAGGAAATGTTAAAGACGCGCACACTCGGCCAGAATTCAAGCATCAAGACCATTAGGATTGCTGGCCCTGGGACCATCTTTTACTCCATGCCCTTACAAGGTCCTTCTGGGTTGGGGAGGGGGAGGGTAGCTGCCTGTGACTTCATAGCTAGGCTGAGTGGCGTAGCCACAGCTGATATGAATCGGCTTCCCTCCCCCTCCTTCCCTTTCCCACCCTTTCCTTTGTCCCCCTCCCCATCCTTCCTCTGTTTCTTCTGCTTCTCCCTCCTCCCCTCCACTGTCACCACCCCCACCTTTTTTTCTGGGTGATCTGGCCAAGCTGTTCCTGCTCAAGTTGCCTTCTCTCCCCGATCAGGAGAGGATCCCTCTCCCGAGGGAAATGACTTACTGGGAAGGGGAGAAAGGCAACTCACCCTCCTCTCCGTGCCCCCTTATTTCTGTGACTTCTTGAGTACGGAAGTGGACAGGAGCCGGAACCTTTGAAAAGCTGCCAATGGAAGGAATATTGAAATCCATCTTTGGAGAGAACAGACTCTTGCCATGAACCAAACTGCAGGGTGGGTTGGACATTAAAGTCGCTCTTGTGATGGGAACATAGCCAGCACCTTAGTCTGGGATGGTTAAAAGAATATCGTTGCTTTTTTAAAATGTGTTTAAGGCCATGGTTCTCCACCTTCCTAATGCTGTGATCCTTTAATACAGTCCTCATGTAGTGGTGACCCCCAAAAATAGAATTATTTTCATTTCTACTTCATAACTATTATAAATTGTGATCTAAATATCTGTTTTCCAATGGTCTTAGGCAAACCCTGTGAAGGATCGTTCAGCTCCCAAAGGGGTCATGACCCATCGGTTGAAAACCACTGGTTTAAGGGGTTGGGGATGTGGGTGAGTGGGCAGTTTGCTGAATTCCCACGGTCTTCTTTACCTTGGTTTGAAGCAGCCACAATATAGTACCTGGCTACATCTGTCTGTGTCCAAAACTGCCCCTCATCCTTGCCTAGCTTATGTTTACTGCTGCTGAAAACCAGGTACCAGTGTGTAGGTAGAAACGATTTGCTGTGCCTCTTGGTGAACTGTCTGCATAGAGTTTCTAGAGCCTCTCCCTGAAAGAACAGATGGCTGTGGGACCCAGAACAGCATCAGGGCTCCTAATGCTTCTTCAAGTCTGTTCTCCATGCGGGTGGCACCCACCCACATGTTCCCAGAACAACAGCAGGACCCTGGCACGAATTAGAACAAAAGCTTTCTTTTTTATTTCATTTTGATAAGCTCCACAAAGACGCCTTAGTGAGAAGCCAGCTGTGCCTCACGCTCACAGAATAGGCTGTTCTCCTGAGGGAGGGTGGCTTTGTTCCCGAGAGTCTTTGCCACTAGCCTCCCAGGAAGAACCTGTTTGAGACCTGTGGGGGCGTGAGAGAAGGGGGTTGGTGTGCTGTGAGATCACATCCGTAGCATTAAGTCTTTTAAGTCACTGGGAATAGAATCTGACTTAAGAAACTGTGATCAGAAGAGGAAGATTGGAGGAAGAGGATCTTCAAAGACAGGAAGCCCATGGAGTCCCAAGAAGGGAGGAGAAAACCCGTTTCTCATCTCTGGTTTTCCCTTGCTGCCAGTGGTGGAAGTCTCCATGCTTTGCTCAGTTTTTCTGTTTCTTTCTGAATGTCTGGCTCAGCTTGTTTGACTGAGTGACCGAGAGGAAGTGTGAGTGACTGAGGCTTGAGTTGGGTGAATCCTGTTGATCATGTGTGTTTTAGCCAGGTGTCCATTTCTGCTGATTTAGAATGGGTTCAAAGAAACAGCTAAGGAGGTAAGGTGACAAGACTCCCTCCACCCCCAGTTCTGGATGCCAGGAATGAACCCCAGGACCTTACAGATAGCCAGACATTTCAACTACTGAGCTGCATCCCCAGCCTCAACCTCAGGGATGTTTTAAATGCCAGTGAGGACTGACTTAGTGCCATGTTAAGGCTTCCTCTGGTGCTTTCTGTGACCTCTGCCACAGTGCGTTATGAGTGTGGCCTTGAAGGCCTCTGTGGTGCCACTGGGGATGTTGAGTGAATGCTCTAAGGTGACAAGCCTTGACCAAAACAGGAGGTGGGGCAGTAAGCTTACACGATTAAGTCCTTGAAGGCCAAGTGGATTTCCACAGCTCCTCCCTCGGTCCCTCCATGGGCTGCTTCATGGTCACTGTGAAGCTTATCTTAGTGCATATCCCCTTTCACTCAGCCACAGCAGGCCACGTGCTTGCCATTGTGAATCAGTCTCAAGTGGATTGAAGGAATTCTTTTTTTATCTCCTAAAATGTAGCTAGCTATCTTGTCCTTGGGATGAGGCTTAAGTCATCCGTAGCCTCCTGGTGTCGCTGAAGACAGTAGTCCCTTGGTATCAGCTCAGGTCTGCCTGGGTCTGTCAGAGCTCCCAGGGCGGGTCTGGTCCATTACCTTTAACTTTTCTTTAGCCTTCATCATTGCTTATTTTATTCACTCTTCTACCAACTGTTGTAGTTGGTGACCTGATGTCCAGAGAGGGAAGCTCATATTTAAGACTTCCCTCAGGTGATATTCTTCTAGTATGTATTATTTGTCACACAACAGACAGTCTGGAGCTGTTTGGATAGAGTCCCCCCTTCTGCAGCAACAAACCAGGCATGAGATGTGACTAGTGAAAGACCTGATCTAGTGGGGTTTAGCTCAAGGGGGGTCCAGTATGACTGACATGTCAGGTAGTGAGAGATACAATGGAGACTAAACCTGAGAAGGAGATACAATGGAGACTAAACCTGAGAAGGATGGAGAAGAGACTCTGCTTTTAATTGAGGGAGTTGGAAAAGTCCTGATGAGTGACCTCCTGCCCCCCAGCATCACTCACAGCGAATTTGGTAGTGGGCTCTGTGGCCATCTGGAGGAAGAGTTTTGTGCACGGCCCAGAGATTGGAGTGGTAGACAGTGGAGATAAGACACCTGGTGTATTGCCGTAAGAACACTCTTCCCTAGGTCTGGTGAACATGTCTTGAGCTGACATGGATTTAAGCTTCTCCCTCTGGAGGATGTACAGTACCCTGGTTGTATCTCAAGTGTGAGAGTATTCTAGCTCAGTCCATGGACAAAGTAATGCTATCAGGCATGCTCCTCAAAGAATGAAGGGCCTTGGCTAGGTTTATGTTCATCTCTGCAGTCAGTGGGCTCTGGGAACTTAATTAAATTGTCCTTTTGGCTTCTGTGTGCTGTCTGTAAAACCAGAGTAATAGCAGCTTGTGAACCACGGCATGTGTCAGCCATGGCCTTGTTCATACTGTACTTAGATTTTTTATGTACAGTGGAGCTCCAGACAGTGGAGCTTTTGTCCTTTGTGGTGAGAGCAAGGTTAAGCTGTGGTCTTGGCCCCAAAACTCCTTGGAGTGGTCAGACTTACACACTTAAGATGGAAACAGAAGCCAGGCATGGTGGTGCACGCCTTTAATTCCAGTGCTCAGGAGGCAGAGCAGGTGGATCATTGTGAGTTTGAGGCCATCCTGGTCTACCTAGCAAGTTCCAGGCTGACCAAGACTACATGGTGAAACCCTACCTCAAACACTTCAAAAAAGTTTGAAGTGGTTGGCTATAGCCAGGATGATCTCCTGTTTCACAAGTGGAGAAAGATGGAGTGGCATGGATGCCCGTCTACAGCCACATCTCCAGGGTGTGTGCACGAGAAAGCTGTTTGCTGGCAGTAATTGTGGCCATTCAATGTGAGCAGTGCAGCTGACCAGTGCTATCTTAGCTGTGTGGACAGGTTAGGGTTTACTTCTATCGTAGATTTCCTTAGCTTGGTAAGGTGTTGGCACTGTGAAACTGGACCCTACCGTAGAAAGGTTGCTTTCCTCTAGCATTGTGAGTCTCCAAGTCATTTAGGAAGTACTGTTGTCTTCCTTCCTTAAAGCATGCTTCTCCTGTGTGGGTGCCACTATTCATGGAGAGCCTTTCAAAGAAGGAAACTTGAAAACAGCCATTCTGTGTCCCTGAGTGCTGCTGCCTGCGTGGCATGGGGTTGCCTTTTTGTTACATGCGCTGTTAATATCCACTCTGAACACATCCATAGTTCTATAACCAGTGGTTAGCTAGGTCATCTTTTTTTGTTTTGTTTTTTTCCAAGATGGGGTTTCAGTATGTAGCTCTGGTTATCCTGGAACTCACTATGTAGATCAGGTTGACCTTCAGCTCACAGAGATCTGCCTCCCAGGTGTGGGATTAAAGGCATACGCCACTCTTCCCAGTTTAGCTTGAAATGTCCTGATATCTTACCTCTGAAGACAGGAGTCACTGCTAAGAACGAGGGTATCCTCCTTAGTTCCTTCTTGTGACATCCAATACAATGTAAAGTGATCTGATGATATCTCAGACCAAACTCAGTGAAATGACCCCAGTGTTCTGGTTCTTAGTTTCACTCCCTGCATTGGAATGGTCTGTGTGCCTTGGAATTTGCACTTTCTGTCCCAAGAGCTCTGACTATTCAGGCAGGCCTATGTGTTTTCATGAACTCAGAGTTTCTCCCTCGAGGGGAGGTCTCTGCCCTTCTGCTTGAGTGCTACCACATTTGTCTCCACTCCTACATTCCTATTACTGTGTGTGGTAGGTGTTTGTTTCCTTTAGGCTAGAAAGAGAAAGTACTTACACCACTGCCATAACTCAGCCTTCCCTCTGTTATCCAATGATGCTGTCTTAAGGTAGGAGAGCACCTTGGGCAAGTGACCATGCATTGAGATCCCTGTAGAACAGCTGGCACCTCTAAGCCAGAACTGCCTGGAAGAAGTGGTACCTTGTGTCTTAGGTGTCCTTGCCTCAGGTAGGCAAGAGGAAAGAATTATCCAAGCATGTATGTGCCTAAAGGAAGAAGGTGTCTTTGATTTCTCTATATGCACTGATACTGGGTATCAAGAATTCAAGAACGAAGGAAAACAATTTCTACCCTTGTAGATCTTTAGCTATAGTAGAAAGGGTATAATATTTAAATGTCGAAGATTTCAGTGAGAAAGTGACTTTAGAATAGATCATTGGAGGATTTAGGGGATTAATCTACAGGGCTGTTTGAGTAAGAATTCAGGCAGGGTAACAGCAAATGCAAAGGAGTAAGGAGTAGGAGTGTACTTGATGCGAATGCAGTCCATAAGGAAGTGGGGCTCTAGAAGCAGAGATGTACGAGGGAGCTAAACTAGCAAGATTAGAGAGATGACAGCTCTTGTGAGCCACTTTAAGGATTTTAGATGCTTAAAGAGATGGAGAGCCATGGGAGGGCTTTAAAAAGCAAGGGAAAAAATAAGGTCTGTTTGTGGCCTGTTGGCTCTCTTGTCTGGTTTATGCTGAAGGGAGAGCAAAAGCAGAGCAGGGAAGCCAGGGAAAGGGTATGAACCAGTCTGGAGAAGTACACCCTAGAGCAATTCGTATTCTCTCCAGTGAGCCACTGTGATTAACATGGGAACTGAATGATGTGCCCACAAGGAAAGTTTACTCTACCTGTGTTCTTTTTTTTTTTTTTTTTTTTTTTTTTTTTTTTTGGTTTTTCGAGATAGGGTTTCTCTGTGGCTTTGGAGGCTGTCCTGGAACTCGCTTGGTAGTCCAGGCTGGTCTCGAACTCACAGAGATCCGCCTGCCTCTGCCTCCCGAGTGCTGGGATTAAAGGCGTGCACCACCAACGCCTGGCTCTACCTGTGTTCTTGATATTGTATTCTCCCATTGTGGATCCTGACTTTGAAAACTTTGGGTCATAGAATCTAAATGGATTTGGCCAAAGGTAAAAAGTGTTTCCTCACAGTTGGGCATGTGCTTCCTTGCACTTACTGGACTAGGCAAGTGAATAGACCTCTGGCCATACCATTTATCTAGGGTAAGAAGCAGCCCAGTGCATGAATGTTACATTGGGAAACAGTCACGGGGCCTAGAAGTGAACTAAAACAGGTCAGACACTTTCTGAAGAGTTGTTGCTTTTGCTTTGAGTATCGTAGTTTTCCAAACACCAATTTTTGTCTTTGTTTTCTTGTAACAAAAATAAGGTCTGTTGTGAGAAGTCTAAATGCTAAGAAGCCTTTCCATTCCCTCACTAGTGTGTCGGCATTCTTTCTGTCTTTCCTGACTGACTCGTTACAAGCACTCAGCAAGACTGATCTGTGTGCTGTTCAATTACATCATCAGTATAACCACCACGGCTGCCTTTGGAAACATACAGCTGACTGCTCCTGTCCTCTTTGGTGAACTTAAAACTCACAGGAATGTTGTCTTTCTAACATAGAAGTTATGCAGAAGGGGGTTTGGGAAGTTTCTGTGTCTAATGAAGAGGGAAGGGAAACAACCTGTAGTGTTCCCATCTGGGAAAGTCCTGAGTGGTTTCAGTTGCAAGTCTGCAGACTGACTTGCCTTTGGATGACTCCCCCTTCCATTCAACAGCTGTGCTGGTTGTACTTAGGAAACTCATCTCTATTTTGGGCCTAGCAAGCCCTTCTCCTCCAGTTGGCAAATGACAGGAACTTTGTTTTGGTTTGAAGGTTTGGGGATGTTTGGGTTACTTGATGGTTTTATTTTATTTATTTTATTTTATAACTTCCCTTATTGTGGTCAGTGTAAAATGCTACCTGTGAAAACCTCCTGCAAAGATTATTGAGTGCAGTGAATGAGCTTTCGTTACACATACTGAAGCTTGAGTCTCTTCAGTCTTCTGTCATGTTCCCCACACAGTAGAGGACATGTTGGGACTCTGCCTCCCACAAAACAAAGTGAGCCAGAAGTAATCTGAAACAATCAATGGGCCTGCCACATGGCTTTGAGTCTTGATCTTGGGTCTTCACTGTTGGCCTGAGCTAAAGCACTGGGAGCATAGCCGAGGGGCACAGCCTAGGATCACATCCTAGGGCACTCTGGTACTCTCCTTGGCAGGTGCTGCCCATGTCTTTTCCCTTTGCCAATTACTTGTGAATAAAAGCACACTTCAGAACTGGGTGTGACTGAAGGAGTGCTTGCCTAGCATGCTATATGGAGATATATTTGATTCTTCCTCCAAACTCCTCTTTATTTTATTCCCAATACCCTTCTCTACAAGGATTTGAGTCTGATTCCTCCCAGTGAATAGCTGCATGGGATAGAAGTGGCGTGGGCTGTGTGCAGTGGGAGCCTTTATTCCTCTCTTGGTCTCCTGCTTTACATTGAACACCCCCAATTCTTCCCATTTTTCTCACTGATTAGAAAATAAAACCCTTTCTAGGAGCATGCCTCAGTTGCTACTGCCATATAGGGAAGAAGGGCTAAATATGGAAGGCCCCTGCTTGCCCTGTCCTGCTGGTTCAGGCAAGTAGAGCCCTGAGCCACATGCCAGAACATATAGCAGAGTCCAGCTATATGTTAGCCCTGAGTGCCGTGATTTCAGACTGGAAAGGAGAATCTGCAGCTCTTTGGACCACTTCTCAGTCATGAGGTGGAGTTGTGTTTAGTCAGAAATGGAAATGGTCAGTGCTGCCAGCAGGTGTAAATGTGGCCTTGAGAGTAGAAAGCTTGCTGTGTGTGAAGTGTAGCTTCGGTTGCCCTGCTGAGTCTGCTTTTCCTCTAGGGAGTTCTGATGGCAACCTGACAGATTTCACTGCTCAGGAGCTCCTGGCTCCAGCGCATGGGGCTCCAGAGTTTCAGGGGTAGAACACTGCTGAGACTCGACCTGCTCCTTTCTCTTTGCCCTGCTTCCATTCCCTGTGTGGAACAGGAGCTGAGCATATGCAGGGGGTTAGTAAGCGCCACTACCTTCTGTCTTTGCAGGCAGGGTCTCACTTTGTTGATCTCAGAATGGTCTCCCCCAGCCTTTAATATAGACATGCATCTCCATGATCAGCAACCTACTTTCCCTTTTAACATTTTGTTAAGCGCAGTTGTCATACAATAAGTGTCACATGTTTAAAGAGTTCAGTTTTAGCTGGATGTAATGGCTCATACTTAAAATTTTAGCATCCTGGAGTCAGAGGCAGGAAGATTATGAGTTAGTGCCAGCCTGTGCTATATAGTGAGATGCTGTCCTAAAGACCACAACCGTGTGCAATTTAAGACCTGCTCAGTTCCATGTGAAGTTCCCATCTGTTTCCTTCCATAGCAGCTAATATGCTTTCTGTCACAGAACTTGGTTTGCAGTTTTCTTTTGAGCCAGGGTCTCTAGTCTCTGTGTAGATCAGGCATGCCTCTGTCCAGGAACTCACAGAGATCCTCCTGTTTCTGCCATCCTGGAGTGCTGGCATAAAAGTTGTATACCACCACACCTGGCTGGTTTGTGGTTTAAAAATTGCTTACAAATGGAACAATGTAGTATAGTATTTAGTCTTCTGCTGGTTTCTTTTAGTTGGTATATGTATTTCAAGATTCTTCTGTCTTCTATTATGGATAATTTGTTCTTTTTGCTGCTGAGATTTTTCTGCATATGGGTTATGTATCCATTCACCATTTGGTAGGTGCTTGGGTTGATTCTTGGGATTTGACTGTTAAAAATTGCTCTGAACATTTGTGTATGAGTCTTTGTATGTATACTGTCACTTTTCTGTGATAATACTGAGATACAGAATGTCTGGGCCATATGGGACATGAATGTTCACACTCAGGTCCTTCCAAAATAGTTTACTCTGTTTTACATCCCACCAACAGTGCAGTGTCCTCCTTGTACTTGATGTGTTCAGTCTTTCAGTTAGTCACTCTAATCAGTAATATCCCTCCTGATGGTTTTGATGGCATCATGTAATGACTAAGAATACTGAACATCTTTTCATGTGCTCACTTGCCATCTGTATACATCTGTTTTAGTGAAGTATAGATAGGTTCAAAGCTTGCTTGTTTTCTTACTCAGTTTTGATAATTGTTGTATGGCTCAAATTGACCCTTGAACTTGGCAGTCTTCCATCCTCATTTTTACCTTGGTAGTTCTTTTTTTTTTTTTTTAGTAACTAATTTCTTTATCGATTCTTTGGTAATTTCACATCATGCATCCAAATTTCATTCATTTCTCAGTCCCCACATATCCGCCCTTCACCTGTTCAGTGACACCCCCTCCAAAGGTTAATAAAAAAAGTTAAAGTCAAAAGAAACAAAAAACTTCTTGCCCTACCATCTTTCCTACCTTCATTCATTCTGGTGGCATTGGGAGCTGCAGTTCATTACACAGTATACCATTTAGTCCCATCAGCTTTATTTGCAAGTGTTCATTGGTCTAGTTCAAGGCCTCTGGTTCTGATACACCTACCATCATCACTGAACCCTTGCTGAAACTCCTCTAGGATATCAATGAATAATGGAGATCCTGTGGGTATTGTTCCACAGGGCTAGTCCCTTTATGTGCTGCAGCAGGTCATAGATGAGATAGATTTTAAGGTAGGCCAAGGCCCTGGGTGGTAGCTGAACTAGTTAATCTGGGCCATTTGGGCTGCCCCCCTTAGACAAGGGGCATAGTCAGCCCTCCTTTGTCCATGTCATCAAGGGCAGTTCTCCCAAGTGTGGGAGGCCAGCTTTCTTGTTGTGGTATCCCATGAAGAGCTTGGCCAGCAAAAGACCTTAGATTTCATCATGCATGATTCCTGTGCCCCACTGTGATAACACAAGCCACAGATGTCAACATAGACTCCAGCTGCAGCAGGACCATGGGCTCACACATGGCCCTTGGCAGCAGATTGAGCCCGGATGTCTCCATGGTCCCTTTATGCAGCTCAGGTCACCCAGATCGGTATGGCCTGGGCAGTGGCATGGCTCTTGGATACCGACATGGCCCTCAGCAGCAGCCAGACCTGGATGTCACTGTTGCCCCAGGTGGCAGGCCACTCAGATCAGCATGACCCCAGCAGCAGTGTGGCACTTGGACATTACAAGTTGACCCCAGGTAATAGCCCAGACCTCGGGCATCTTTGTGGCCTTCAATGGTAACAGGAGCCATATCTGGTAGTTCTTTATATACTCTGGGTGTATAGAATCTTCTTCCTGGTTGGTTTGCCTTTTCTAAAAAGTTTGTTGAGACAGAGTTTCTCTGCATATACTTGGATGTCCTAGAACTCACTCTGTAGACCTGACTGGCCTTCAACTAAGATTTTCCTGTCTCTGCCTCCTGAGTGCTAGAATTAAGGAGTGTCACCATTGCCTAGCTAAAATAATTTTGAATGAATTTCTTTTTTTTTTAAAGATTTATTTATTTATAATTCATACACTGTTCTGCTTGGATGCCAGAAGAGGACACCAGATCTCATTACAGATGGTTGTGAGCCACCATGTGGTTGCTGGGAATTGAACTCCGGTCCTCTGGAAGAGCAGATAGTGTTCTTAACCTCTGAGCCACCTCTCCAGCCCTTGAATGAATTTCAATGTTAGTTTTTTTTTCTTTTCTGTGGCTTGTGCTTTTTGATACCATACCTAAGAAATCTTTGCCTACTCTCTTATTGTAAGGACTTCTTTGTCCCCATGTATTCTTCTAAAGAATTTTGTAGGCTTAGCATTACATTTAGGCCCATGATCTATTTTGAAGTAACACTTGAGGGCTGGAGAGACAGTTCAGGACTTAAAGAGGACCTCACTTTAGATCCCCATATAAATCTGGGCACAACAGCATGTAACCCTAATGCTCCAGCAGTTAGGTGGAAGGTCAAGGCCAGCTATCCTGGAGTATGAAACAGTTACAAGAGACTGTCTCAAACAAGGTATAGATGGTGAGGACTAACATTTAAGGTTATCTATCCTTTGACCTCCTTTTGTGTACTATGACACATGTGTTTGCACTCACATGAACTCACACAAGATGAAGTAACAGTTGGTACAGTGTGGATATGAACCCCAGTTTTCTAACTTATGTGTGTAGAGCAGGGTGTGGCTATGTGGTGGTCTGTTCTGTTGACTCACCGCCTTGAGGGCCATCCCTGTTCCCCCCTCAGGAAATTCCCAAGGATGTGAGCTGGAGCCACTGGAGGCTGGCCTTGGTTATCTCCCAACTTTCAGAGATTACTGTGTGCCTAATGTCTAAAATCTGTTGTTTCATTGAGGTTGTTTCTTAGGTATTGGGGGGGGGGCTAGTCTGTTGAATGGCTGTTCAGAGATAATATTGTCCCTTTTCCTTCATCTTGGCAGAAAGTAGACATCTTTGCTATTTTCCATCTGCTTTTCTTGTGTTCTGCTATCAAAGCTGAGCAGCATAATTCTCAGAAAGCTGCATGCACACTCATGCCTGCCTTTCAACATTTCCACTTTCCTCTTATTCTCTTCCTTATAGAACCTCCTGACCCATTTGGGTTTGGACCCATTGATATACCCACTTAATTCCCCTTACCTCTAGGGACATTTGCTTGGCCTTTAGAATTCAATTATTGGGCTGGAGAGATGGTTCAGTGGTTAAGAGCACTGGCAGCTTTTCCATAAGTTATGAGTTCAATTCCCAGCAACCATATAGCAGGCAGCTCACAACAACCATCTGTAATGGAATCTGATGCCCTCTTCTTGGTGTACATACATACATACATGTAATCAGAACACCCTTATACATAAAATACATCTTTAAAAAAAATTCAGCTATGGGGGAAAAATCCTCCAACTCCAAAGAATACCTCCTACCCACACTTCTTGTGAAGATAAAATAGATAAGTTTTGACAGGAAATGACTATGGTCTGAAGCTCTGGCGCAAGACTTCATGTCCCCTTTCCTTAGACAACAGCTTATGTGAAATAACATAAGAGAATAAGTCATTGATCCTGTTTCCTGAGCCCCTCTGTGTCCCACAGAAATTTAAGATAAGGGAGTTAAATATCCCTCACTGAAGATAGCTGACTGCTTCAGGAGCAAATAGAAGCTGTGTCCCTCTGAGCTTTCTGTCTGCTACTAGTCAGTTGAGGCAACTCAGGCAAAGCAGTACTGGGGTCTTTTGAAAAATGACAAGTAGTTAAGCATAAGTTACAAGTGTGCTTGTTTGTGCACACACATGCTGTGTATGTGTAGGTGTGTGCACTGGGCCCCAACAAAGATGCTGGTCCTGTTATCACAGGTCAGGGAAGTGTTTTCAGTCTTCTGTCATTCCATTTGTTCACTCTTCATGGTAGCACTACATTGGAGTGTACTGAGTTAATCAAATGAATCTTTGATTAACTCATACAGGTTATACTCAGCTATAAGTATGTCCCGTTTGTAATTGGCTCATATAGACATAGCCTTTCCCATTAGGAGTGTCTCCTATCAGGTGGTACATTTTTAAAAAGTAATGAACCTGAGAATAGGGAGATTGCTTAGTTGGTAAAGCACTTGGTTAGCAAGCATGAGAACCTAAGTTTGGATCCCATCTAAAAAATTGCTATGACATATGCCTGCAATTCCACCAATGGCCAGATGAAAAGATGGAGGCAAGCAGGTCCTACTTTACTTGGTAAAGTTCCAGTGAGACTAAAACAAAAAGAATATGTCTGAGGAATGCTTTGTGCATTAAAAAAGAGCATTTTTGCCGGGCGTTGGTCTTTAATCCCAGCACTTGGGAGGCAGAGGCAGGCGGATCTCTGTGAGTTCGAGACCAGCCTGGACTACCAAGCGAGTTCCAGGACAGCCTCCAAAGCCACAGAGAAACCCTGTCTCGAAAAACAAACAAACAAAAAAAAAAAACAAAAAACAAAAAAAAAACAAACAAAAAGAGCAATTTTCCCCCTACAGTGGTGAACCTATCCCATAATCATATAAGATCCACAGTATAAGGATTGCTTCAGTGAATTTGGAAGGATTAGACAAGTATACAATGACATGTCTACCACTATAGGACCAGAAAGATTTTTTTATTATTTTTATACTAGAAGTCCTCTGTGCTATAGTTATCATCCTTCAGTTCTTGGCAGTTGCTGTTTCTGTTGTTGTTGTTAATTGTTTGTTTTACTGTATCTGTAATTACACCTTCGGCAGATTTAATCACCCTATAGCAAAATTCTTGAGCGGTAGTTTGGGACTAGATCAGAGTATTGGTGACTGTCTTGTGTCTTGTGTTTCTGACCTTCTTGAGGTCACAAGGTAGCTGCAGTAAGTAGCTCATCATCACGTCCTTGCACAGTAGTTGTTAAGGGCTGAGTTGGTTGTCTTCCTCAGTTCAGTTGTTCTTTACCTTATTTTTTGAGACAGGGTCTCTCATTGAACCTGGAGCTGATTGACTACACTGGCTGGCCAGGAAGCCCTAGGAATCTTGTTTTTACTCCTCAGGCTGGGATCACCCACGTGTGCTACCCTGCCCAGTCCTTTTTAAAACAACAACAACAAAAACAACTGAGGTTCTGGGGGGATTGAACTTTGTGTAACTGAGCTATCTCCAACCCAGGAGCTTTTCTCTTAGGTCTTTTTTCTTTTCTAATGTGGAACTTTTCTAGAAAACTCCAATAGACAAAGGGAAATAGTACATATGTCTAGGCCTGTGTGTCTGCTCTATACCATTTATAACGGGCATAGAGAAGGGTCTAGAATGGGTTCAGTCTGTCTTTGGGGCTGGACTGTAGCCACTCCTAGAAATTGATGCTGTAACGGGAGTGGAAGTGGGGCTCTGGACTATTTCATAGCCTTGATTCAGGTAGCCCTCTGGTCATGTTTTTCTCAGAATATTTTATTTACTTATTTATTTGTTTTGTTTGCTTGCTTGTTTTTGAGGCAGAATCTCTCTGTAGTCTTGGCTGTCCTGGAACTTGCTCTGTAGACCAGACCAGCCTTGAACTCCGAGATCTGCCTGCCTTTGCTTAAATTCTGGGATTAAAGGCGTGTGCCACCATACCCAGCTCAGGGTTTAAAAATAATAAATTATGTTATGTGTATGGGTGTTTGCCTGAATATATGTCTATGTACCATGTGTATACCTGGTGTTCATGGAGACCAGAAAGACTTCAGATCCCTGGAAGTAGAGTCACAAACTGTTGTAAGCCACTATGTGCTGTGAACAGAACCCAGGTTCTTTGGAAGAACAGCCAGTGCTCTTAACTATTGAACCATGTCTCCAGCTCCCTTTTTCTGTTTTTTTTTTTTTTTTTTTCCCCCCCCAGTAGGTTCTCAAAGACAGTTAAGGCCAGGGACTACTCTTTTTGTCTTGGGCCCTAATTCAAGGCCTGCTCAGAGGAGCCCAGACCAGGAAGAGGCTATTTCTGGTTATCAGTTACCTTTCATGATTCACAGTTCTTGCTGGGCTAAATAAAACTTTTCACTAGATACAGGTCCCCCTGTTCATTGGCTCTGACCTTGGGTAAGCTACAGAGTCTTGGAGATGGTTTCTTTATTTCTGTTAAAGCAGTCTCAAGCAGAATGGAAAAGTTTGTCTGTAGAAAGGATTCTGAGAATGTTGGCATTTTTCTTTCCCTAACTTCAGGCTCAGTTGGGTGGTCCTGTGACTGAAGTTGAGCTAGCAATGGGCATGTGTGTAGTAGGCATTGTGACCTAGAGACTGATCTCATTACCAATGACTGTTCGTGTCTGTTGCTTGTCAGTTCTTCTTCCAGGTGGCGATTGTATTCTGGTGAAAAGAGCAAGCTGAACGTAGTCTTAAGGTTCCACCTCTTTATAGACATGGAAAAAGGATAGGTTCTGTTTTCCTTGTGTCCTTCAACCAGTCTTCAGGCAGTGTGAGGCCCATTCTGCCCAGGACATCCGTCTTGACTCCTGCTAGGGACAGCAGCCTCCACCCTGTTTCCTATTTGGTTAAAGTCTAGAAGTCTGGCGACTGCGATAACACTCTCAGTTCACCCCTTGTTTCCTCAGTCTACCCACCAGGGTTGACATTGTTTTTCACGTTGGGATTTTTATCAGGGCTTCTACCCTGATAAACACATACACAGGCATAGGAGAATTCTTTTCTATTGCATTGCATAGCAGTTCTGGACCCACTACTAGCTCCCTCCAGCCTGGGGTGGCGTTGTGAGAGCTTTCGGGAGCTCAGGGTCAGCTATCCCAGCTGGCTGATACTGGCTTCCGGAGAAACGCATGCAGGGATGTTTTTGAAAAGGGAGCTGCAGATGTCTGCCATAGATGTCTACTCCTCTTTTCTCACGGTGCTCACTCTGCAATCTCTGTTGCTGGGATTCCCCTTTCATTGTGGTTTGTCTGATTCTTGGGAAAGCAGTCTAGTAAATGGAACATGATGTGAGGGGTTTTGTCTAGTTTTGCTACTTGAGCAAATTACTTCACTTCTTGCCAGAGGTTCATCTGTGAAATGGGATGTGCTGTGAAGACTTAAGCTTCAGCAGTGGGATAAATGCTAGCAAGTTTGGTTCCTCTAATTATTCAGTTTTTTTGCTACTTTTCTCAGGAAGACTGGCAACTCAGTAGCTAGCCTGTGCTCAGGTTCCTGTTTTGTTTTGTCGTTGTTCACTTGTTTTTAATAAAACAACATCAGAGTGCTGGGGAAAGCCTTTCTCTTTCCCCATGATGCTGAGCGGATTTTCCTCTCTAGATGAATACTTACTCATCTGCTATGTAGAGCAGCAATGTATATAGTCTTAGCCAGCCATGAGAACAGGGCTGGGAGAACATGCTGTGTACTTGTTACATGTGTACTGTGGCAAAATTGGAGACTACTGCCTCTTGCACTGGAGGCCCTTACAGAGCAAAGGAAACCACATTTCATTGAGAAAGCCCATGGTGCTGGGAACGCCATGGCAGTTTATGCTCTAATTCCAGAGTAAGGTAGTAGCTCAGAGGTAACAGACTGTGTGGCGTCAGGCCAACTGCATAGCTGCCCAGTGAGGCCACAGGAAATCCTCGAGAGATAACACAGTTCTCTAGGCTAGAACCTGACTCCCGGCATACTGGCTCTGCTGTGGGGATGGGACCTGTGCTGCTTTCTGACCCGTTTTCTGCCATTCTCTTGGTCACTCATGTTCAAACTGCCCTTTTTTACAGGAATGCTTGAAGATGGAAAGAAATTTGATTCTTCTCGGGACAGAAACAAGCCTTTTAAGTTTATGCTAGGCAAGCAGGAGGTGATCCGAGGCTGGGAAGAAGGGGTAGCCCAGGTATGTTCTCCTTTGCCTTGTGTCCTACCATCTGCCTAACACCCCCAAAATAACTGTAAGGATTCTTCCTTTATTTCCTTCCAAAGGTTTATTACTTTTACCTGCATGAGGAGTGTTTACCTACATATATGCATACACATTGCATCTGTGTCTCATACTCTCAGTTGTCAGAAGAGGACATTGGATTGCCTGGAACTAGAATTAGAGATGGTTGTGAGCTGCCATATGGTTGTTGGGAGCTGAACTCAGGTCCTCTTCAAGAGCAGCCAGTGCTCTTAATGCTGAGCCATCTCTCCAGTCCCGTGGGGTTTCTTGCATAGTTTAGCACACTTTCCTTGCCTTTACCTGCACAAAATTGCCTGGAGTTTACTTTCTTCTTTCATTAACTTTGACCATACCTGAACATGGCAGGACCCATACAGCTGAATGCTCTCAAGGGGGCATGGGTGCTATAATTCAGTTGACCAGAACTCTAATGAAGGCCATTTGAGTCTTTCCCAGTATTTTGATAAACAATACTGCATACCTTTCTGTCTTGCAGTCTTTATTTTACACGTGTGTACAAGGATTACCGAAGGGCAAGTTCTAGAAAGTAGGCGTAGGGTTATACACTGAAGTGTTGCCAGGTAGTAAATGTACCATCAATTTTTAGGTCATTTATGGATGACAGAAAAGGGGTGGAGGGAGAAAAAGACAGAGGGAGATACTCATCAATTTCTTAATGATGATTTGACTCCATGTTTCCAGGTACAGGGTCCTGCTACAGGTGCATATTTGGAAGATTCCCTTTTCATTTAATGATGTTTTGACTAGGTTTCCATGTTGTATCTTAAAACTCCACTGGGATCTTTCTGATGGCTACTCTGTGGTGTGGGCATGTGTATGAAGTCATCCCTTGTCATGGGCATGCAAAGGTTGTTAGCAGAATATCCTGGAGAGTAGAATTGTTGAATCAGTGGGGGTAATTGTTTTGAATTTTATTACATAAAGCCATGGGTTTGAGCCAATGTGGTAGTTCATACTTCTAACCCAGAACTTTGGAGGTTGAAGTAGGAGGATTGCCCATGAATTGAAGCCTGCTGTGTCTGCATAGTAAATTACAGATTAGCCAGGACCACACAGCTATCCTGCTAAAGATCTCTTCTGTTAATTAGTGTAAATGTATAAATATTTTTACAAATGATTGTATATGTTTTCTTCCCCAGAAAAATCAAGTGTCTCTTTTTTTTTTTTTAAGTGTCTCACTATAAGATTGTAAGTATAAGCCAGGTGGGGTGGCACATGCTTGTGTTCCTGGCACTGAGGAGGCAGAGGCAGGAGGATCTCTGAGTTTGAGGTCAGCCTGGTCTACAAAGCAAGTTCCACGACAGTCAGAGCTGTTATACAGAGAAACCCTGTCTGGAACCCCCCCCCACCCTCCCACACACCCTGCTTTAAAAAAAAAAAAAAGATTGTTAAATGTAATAGTGAACACTTGTAACCCTACTTGACTTGAGGCAAAAGTATTATTGTGAGTTTGAGGCCAGGTTACACTAGGTTACAGAGTGAGATCTTATGCCCTCCATTTCCCAAAAATGTAGTACAGAATGGTCCTCAGCTTCTGTAAGTTTTTTTTTAAATCAAAGTATAGTCAGTCCTCTGTGTACAGAGTTGCCACATCCATGGATTACACTAACCATAAATGAAAAGGCTGCATCTGTATAAATACATGCTGCCTTTCCCCCTTTCTTACTTGTCCAAATAATACAGTATGAGAACTGTTTGTATGATATCAGTATGTCTTGAGAAGTCAAGAGGGGTTTTTAATTGCCATTGGGCCCCATCTAGTGTTAACTGCCAGCCTCCCAAGTTTTTCACAGTATGGGTGCTGCCTGCTGAATGGGCAGCTGTAGTCACTGCAGTGTCTAGATCAACACTCTCCTGGCCAGGAACAACGGGAACCAGCTTGCCTTATGCAGGGATTGGGAGTTTGTCCAGCTGAGTTTAATCCTTGTAATTTTTTTTCCACAGATGAGTGTGGGTCAGAGAGCCAAACTGACAATCTCCCCAGATTATGCCTATGGAGCCACTGGGCACCCAGGCATCATCCCACCACATGCCACTCTGGTTTTTGATGTGGAGCTTCTAAAACTGGAATGACAGAAGTGGCCTCCTCCCTTAGCTCCTTGCACATGGGTAAGATTACTTAATGCTGAAGGACTCTTAACTGCTTTTGTTCCTCTGTTAGACCTATGTTTGGTAGAGGTGAGGACAGAAAATACTACAGAGCCAGCCTTCCTCCTCTCTGTCACTGTAAAAATTGGCCAGTCTAAGCAGGATGGCATGTGTTTCTCAGGAGCTTGTGGGGATGGCAGCTGTTTATATGTAGCTTATTAAATTGAGGTCTTTGGAACCACAGGCCAAGTTCCTAGTGCTAGCATTTAGACTCTTTCTGGCTTTTGTTCTGCCCTATGCTTCTAGAAGCTAGTAAGAAAAGCACTTTTACAGGAACAGCATGTTCGCTTGAACAGCCTCAAGGAAGACGAGATCCTAAAGGAGAGGCCTTCGGATCTTGAGTTATCCTTCCTAGTGAAGGACACAGGGCCTGATCACGTCCATGTGATGGCAAAGCAGATCTGAAGCTTGTTTCTTTCGTTCTTAGAACATTAAACTCAGCATCCTAGGGCTATGGCATTTTTCTTATCACTATTAGACTCTCTTCACACATGAATGTCACCCTTCCAACTGGCCCAGACTTTGCTATATGTTCTACCCTTGGAATCCAGAGGCCACAGCCAGGGGCTGAGTGAGTGAGGATGGTTTTGGAAACTTGAAACTGAGTTGGATCATGGTGATCATTGTGTTGTCAACAGCATTGGGAATGGGAGGGGCAGCCTCTTTCTGTTCTTAGCAAGCTAAACTTTAATGTTATATTAACAAGAGAAAAGCCGGGGCTAGAGAGATGGCTCAGAGGTTAAGAGCACTGGCTGGTCTTCCAGAGGTCCTGAGTTCAATTCCCAGCAACCACATGGTGGCTCACAACCATCTGCAATTCAATCTGGTGCCCTCTTCTGGCATGTAGACAGAACACTGTATATGTAATAAATACATAAATCTTAAAAAAAAAATAAAAGAGAACAATTAAAAAAAAAACAAGAGAAAAGCCACGTGAACCACTTGTGGCAAGGTGAGCACAAGAAGGTTACTTGCAGGGAAACTAAGTCAGCTTTCTCCAGCTGTAAGAAGTGACCTGGTTCCAAAAGACCCGTCAGGTGCTCAGAATGGGACTTGGCATGATAGATAATATTGTAGCTGTTCACACAGAGAACAATGAGTTAGTGGAACTCACAGATTTTCTGTCCCCAACAGATCTGCCATGGAGGGATCTGGGACCTCCAGACGGGTGCACATGAATCCATGTGGAGCTTTTCCTGATGTCCCACCACTCTTTGTATAGACACCTACCCGACTGAATGTGTTCTGTCACTCAGCTTTGCTTCGGACACCTCCATGTCCTCATCCCCTTCTGTATGTGTGTTGACCTAAACTATGCCATAAACCTCAAGTTATTTTGTTTTGGGGTGAAGATTCAGTTTCAGTCTTTCAGGTCTAGGTTTCCAATGAAGTATATTGTCAAGTATTAACAGCACAAGCCATGGGTTAACTTTAGAATAGGAATTGGTGTTGGGGGTGGGATTTGCAAGAATTTTTATTTTATTTTAATTTTTTGGATGAAAAAATTATCTATTATATAGTAAGACATTCTTGCTGCTGTGCTGCAAAGCCATAGCAGATTGGAGATGCTGTTGAGGGCTGGATTTTTCCAGTGAGGGAGGTCCTGTTAAATTAAAAGCCCTACCCAAACTGACGTCGGAAGGAAGGAGCAAGCCTTTGCTTCTGACAGTCCTCCCACCTTCTGAAACCGTCTGCCTCTTAAAGGAGGTCCCTTTACTGCTGTGTTGGACACTACAGAACCTGTCCCTGGTCAGCAGGGACCTCTGAAGCCTTCTTTGTGACCTGGCTTAATTTGTTTTTCATCCTATGGTTTTTCTAATGAATTTTCAGAACTTTTGTAATCTTGTAACTATCCAAGCTCCACTTCCTAAATTTTAAGAACTTTAATGGAAAGTTTAAATTGAAGGTGCTGTTTGTAGACTCACCACCCAATGGACGCCCAGCCATCACTACAAATCCTTGAGTGTTCTCTAAGAAAATGATGCTGGTCATCACAGCTTCAGCATCTCCTGGGTTTTGATGCTTGGCTCTCTCTGCTAATCTCAGCTTCCTGGCTTTTTTCCTCCTCCTTCTCACCCTCTGCTGTCCTGTGTAGTGATTTGGTGAGAGAAAGTATGCTTTTGTCCCCTGCCCTCTGCACCACATATGCGTTTCAAGTTTTATTATTGCAATAAAAGTGCTTTATGCTGGCTTTTCTCAGCTCTGTGTCGTGGTGGTTGCTTGCACATGTCTCATATACTTTAGCACAGAGATTGGTAGGTATGTAGGGTCCTCGGTTATATCTTGACAGCACAGCAGTGAACCCCGTTAGCCATGTTAGGGGGTGGGGGCTTAACTCAGAGGAACTGCCTGGGTGGGGCCAAGCTAGGGCAGTCATAGGTCCCACTCTCCCTTAACTGTTCTGGAGTCACAGAGGAGTGGAGAATCTAACCTGTTTTTGACAGGGAGTCCAGCTGGAGAAGTTCTTTAAGCAAATGTGTGAGATTTGGAGATTATGGAGAGGATGTATAGAAAGACTGCCTTGTTATTTTCCTGTCCCATCTTTCCCTTCCCTATCCTGTAGGTGCCAGTATTTTTCTTACTGAGAGTTAACACTGATCACCACAATGCCCCATAATACCTTGACAAACACCTTTTAAATTGCTCTGGAGCTGAGTGTGGTGACACACGCCTTTAATCCCAGTACAGAGGCAGGTGGATCTCTCTGAGTTTGGGCCAACGTGGTCTACATTTTGAGACCCTGTTTCTTAAAAAGTTGTTTTGCTTAGTCATTTTAAATACAGAGGTTGTTAAGCACTGGAATTAATGGTTGGTCTTTACTTTTTAACATTGACATGGAGGTCAAAGAACAGCTTACAACAGCCAGTTTTCCTACTATGTGGGTCCTGGGGTACAGCACCTTCACCCACAGCTATCTTGCTAGCTGAATAATGGTTTTTTTTGTTGTTGTTGTTGTTGTTTTGTTTTTGTTTTTTTCGAGGCAGGGTTTCTTTGTGGCTTTGGAGGCTGTCCTAGAACTAGTTCCTGTAGACCAGGCTGGTCTCGAACCCACAGAGATCCGACTGCGTCTGCCTCCCGAGTGCTGGGATTAAAGGCGTGCGCCACCACCACCCGGCCCTGAATAATGGTTTTTAAAAATATTTTCAGTTATTTTAGTTTAGATTTCTGGAGTAATAGCCTAGAATTGCATTTTAATTTTCCTCAAAGTTATTAGATTTGTCAAAATGATAGTTTTGGTGACTACCTGTTTAAAAATGGTTGATGCTTGATACATATCTTTTCTGTCACATTTCACTTCAGTGCCATTAATACATATAAGGGGGCAGTATTTGCTTACATTTGTGTGCCCCATCAAGATCACTGTCATCCCAGAAAAGTGTCATGCTGTTTCCCACTCAGATCCTACCATACCCCCCAGAGACTTTTTTAAATGTATGTTTGTGTGAGTTTGTGCAACCTGTGTGCAGGTGTTCTGGATGCCAGAAGAGGATCTTCGATCCAATAGAGCTATAGTTACAGGAGGTTAAAAGCACTGGCTGCTCTTTCAGAGGACTCCAGGTTGATCCCCAGTTCCAGCCGTTCCAGTGCCCTCATCTGGCTTCCTGAGAACTAGGCACCAAGTGGTAAAAAGACATATGTGCAGACAAAACACCTGTAAAGTTTTTTTTACAATGCACTAAAAGTGCCAAAGGTAGCATTCCTATCTTCTGCCCAGAGTGTGTGATGAGATCCCCCAAGTTGCTTTGATTCCAGATGTGCGTGTCCCAGGCAGCTGGGCTTTGCACTCATTGGAGGCTGGGTTTGCCACGACTGTGAGCTACATGACACACAGACAAACCACTCTTCTCTCTTGGACAGGTAGAAGAGCATGCTGATGATGTATGTGTGGAAGATACAGGGTCAGATACTGGTGGGCACTCCTATTTTAACATTAAATTTATTATGTATACAGTGCTCTGCCTGCGTGTGTATGCCTGCAGGCCAGAAGAGGGCACCAGATCTCATTACAGATAGTTGTAAACCATCATGTGGTTGCTGGGAATGAACTCAGGACTTGTAGAAGAGCAGCCAGTTTTTCAACTACTGAGCCATCTCTCCAGCCCCTGCTGTAGGCTCTGAACATCCAGTGAAGGGAACCAGCAGGTGAGTAAATGGTGGCAAGCACCCTGAAAGCAGCAAGGAGCAGGGAGTGGCCAATGGACGGAAGTGAGACCAGCGGGGGCTAGCAGGGAGTATATCAGACAGTGTTATGTCACAGGTCAGTGAACTCCGAAGTGTCATATGGGTTTCAGTATATGCCCAACTCCACTGTACATATTTTAGACTTTTTTAAAAAGTGAGTTATAATAGAATTTTCAAAACTTAGCCAAAATCTTGTATCCTAAACATTACATTTTCTAAAGGAAAAGGAAATCTACTTCAGATTAGTTTTAATTTGCTGCAAGATTTCCACAGCATACTACTCTGGTAATGTCCCAGCCATCTGTGGCCTACTTCTCAGTAAACATGCTCAGGCTTTTGGGCCTTGTGGCCTCAAGTTACCAAAACAAGGAGCTTCAAATGCTGTCAGCTCCAGAGCATACAGTGGGACTTTGGTGCTCTCTGTCAAGGCAAACCATATGGCCCTCCCAGGTTGGAAGGGATGAAGGAATAGAGCTTCACTCACTGGAAGGAGTATCAGTCAGTCTCTGCAGAATACCGTGCAAGTATGTATGCCCATTGGAACTGTTAGCACAATGCCACAGTGTCCAAGTAGTCTACTGTTATTCTAGGTTGATGATTGTTTGCCCAGAGATTGGAGGTGTATATCTCCCAGGATTGCTGAGGAGACTGTTGTCATGGTTGCCACCCCATTTTGTGTGGCCTTTTTAATTCTCTGTATCTTGCTGGACCAGCTATGTTAACAGGTAAATCTCATATATCATATAGCCTTGCCATGGGTATTTTGGTTTGTTTTTGTTATTGCCCTGGTCTCTGTGATCGATCCCCAGAATTTATATAAAAAGCCAGGCATTGTTGCTAGGGAGGCAGAGACAGGCCAGTTATTCCTGGGGCTCCCTGAGGAACTAGCTTAGCTTACTTGGCAAAGTCCAGGCCTATGAGAGGACACCCCATCCTCACTCTCCCCCCCACTCCCCGTGTCAAGGGGCTCAGGGAACCAAGGTGGATAGCAAGGAGGAAAAACAACAAGCAAGTCTGACCTTGTATATACATGTATACATGTGTACCCACTCAAATGCACACTCATAAACTAGAATAACAGGCAGGGAATTCCAGCCCAACTCATGAGCTAGAAATAGTTACAGTACTAATTTACAACTGGGCCTCTTTGTAGACAATTTAGCAAATGTTTTGAGCTACCATTATATTTCCTTTAAGATAAGACCTGGATTTATGTCAGATATAAACTAGACTCTGGTATAATGACCTTCAAGAATGAGAATATCCCCTCAATTGGAGAATGTTACCTCTTTGGGGTATCCAACAAATTGGAGTACAAAAGCCTTTATTGGCATTACCAACTATTGGACAGACAGCCTGGTGCTCAAAGGCAGATTCTTTAACCATAGAGTTTAATGGGGAACCAGAACTCCTTAAAGCCCAAGAACTCTTCTCTATCAAGCAGGGCCCCAGACAGGATTTCTCTGTACCCCTGGCTGTCTTGAAACTTGCTCCGTAGACTAGACTGATCTTGAACTCAAAGATCTGCCTGCCTCTGTCTTCTGAATGCTAAGATTAAAGGGTGTGGCATGCCCTGCAGAATTTTTTCAAATGGTGCTGAAGTAGAGTGTTTTCAGCATCTCACCTAAAATAGTGAGCTTTGTTGGAATGTCAGCATTAGGATGGACAGATCTGAACTGAGAGGACTAGAATAAACCTTGGGCCTACATGATATGCATGAGTTATATAAAATCAATCTGAACTGCCTTACAGGACTGGAAGCACCCCTGTGTTTTCTCCAGAATAGGATTGTCACACAGCAATGGTGACACTTGATTGTTTGTTCTTGAGGGACTAATAGACAGTGAAGCCCAGGAGTCAAAGTTGTAACTGTTGACCCAGGGCCTAATGAAATCCTGTCTTTTCTAGAGTGCCTCTGGGAAACTGCTAAGTATTCTGAGTCTCTCCTGGATGAATCATCTCCAGGACAGACTCCATACTTGTTTTATTCCTGAGATCAGAAGAAAAGTATAAAAATTAATCATTAGTGCCCAGGACCATCTGCTATATTCAAATTACGCTTTCTGCAACCAGAATCCAGAGGGGGAAGTGTGAGCACCAAGAGCTCAGAGCTGGGGAGAGGGAATAAGGGTGTGGCAGCTCACACTCAAGATCTGCCAGCTCCTTTACTTGGGAATGTAAACTGACAAATGCTATGTAAGATCTGTTACCAGAAGAAAAACTACCCAAGTAGACCTCTTGCCTTCAGTATGACAAGACAGGACACTGGGGGGCCTCTGGCATGACCCATCTCCATCAGTTTTACAGATCCTTGGGTA
Organism: Mesocricetus auratus; assembly: GCF_017639785.1. Lineage (NCBI taxonomy): Eukaryota > Metazoa > Chordata > Mammalia > Rodentia > Cricetidae > Mesocricetus > Mesocricetus auratus. The sequence goes on from NW_024429189.1 coordinate 116,528,481, forward strand.
AATATTGCAGTTCCCGTAGGACCAATAATTTTCTTGTTAGTGGGGCTTTCTACTACTTTGGCTCCCAACTCTTGGACTTCAGTGGCCAAATGATTCCCTCTACCTTAATGCTGTCTGGAATATTGTATTCCTTCCCCACACTTCTGGTAATGCCTGAGTGTCTTTCTCCTTAATTGAACAGAGACCTCATGACAAAAAATGGATGCCCCAGATATCTTCAGTTCCCTATAGAATTCCACAACAACAGCTCTCACTGTCTCTCCTACAGGGACAATGACTCCATCCTTACAGGCCTTCCCACTAGCCCTGTATGGGTTACTGATACATCAGATAGGACAGAACCTAGGTATAACCAGGGTAAAGGATTCTTAATGCTTCTCTTGACCAGGGGCATCGAGTGAAAAGAAAATTAAACTAAGAATAAAAGTGAAATGAAAGCACAATTTACCAGGTCCTTTGGAATATAGCTACACTGTGGCAGATCCAAGAGGATCACTCATAGTTATGAGCTTGCATTAAAGACCAGAGAAGTCAAATGAATAGCCTAACAATGTGCTTCAAGGTCCTAGAGAGCTAAGAATAATCCAAACCCCAAACGTCAAAATAGCAAGAAATAATAACATACAGAAATTAATGAAATGGAGACTAAAAGAATACACAGAATCAACTGAGTTGGTTCTTTGAAAGAAAAAGAAACAAAACATTAACAAATACCCAGCTAAACTAGCCAGGAATGTTAAAAGGGGTTTTTCATGGAGAGACATGACACAGGTAAGTGACTCAGACCCACAAAAGAGCTACTGGCAGGCAATGCAGTAAGGGTCCATAAAGTACTTTAGCATACCTGATCCTATAAGTAACTTTCAAAGTAGTAATAGTGACCTCAGGAGCTTATGAAGACGGGAGGGAGGGTTTGAGCAGGTGAAAAGTACTTGTACTCCAGGGAAGTGACCACTGTTCAGTTTTTTTTTTTTTTTTTTTGTTTTTTGTTTTTTGTTTTACGAGACAGGGTTTCTCTGTATTGTTTTGGAGGCTGTTGGTCCAGCCCGGCCTCGAACTCACAGAGATCCGCCTGCCTCTGCCTCCCGAGTACTGGGATTAAAGGCGTGCACCACCACCGCCCGGCGACCACTGTTCAGTTTTAATGATACCATATTTTAAACACTTCCTATAATAAATACTGTATTCTGTAAGAAATCTAGTATGTCAAACTTCCAATCTACACTCGGCCCTTTAGCATCGACTCAGCCTTGGACACTGTTTCAGATTGGTGACGGTTTGGAACAGCTCATTCCACTTGGCACGGTTCCCAGTCCTCTGCTTTCCACACCTCTGCATTAAACAACTGGAAAGCCTGGTGTGTAGGAACACATTGTGATTAGAGACCTAATCCTTATGTTACAGTACTGTGTTGGTGGAGAATGGGACGAAAGCTCAGTTGGTCAGGTGCTTCCTGTGCAAGTGTAAGGAACCTGTGTTTGATCTCCAGAACCCACACAAAAAAGCTGGGCATGGTAGCCTGCATATGTGCCTCCAGTGAGGGGAAACAGACAAGCAGATCTCTGGGCTCACGGCAAGCCAGTCTAGCCTACTCGACTAGCTCCAGACCCTGTATCAAAAAACAAGGTAGATAATAACATCCAAAGTTGATCAATCTCTGGATTATCCATGCATACTCCTACATGTGGACACACACACCACAAATAATACTGTTTGCTTGTTTGGTTATTGTAGATGGTACAGTGTGAAATCCAGTACAAGAAAAAATTCAGTCTGTATTTACTGTGTGTGTAGTGAAGAGGATGAGGCTACTAGAGAGGTAGACTGCATGCCAAGTCCCACTCAGCCCTCCACATGCTGCCCTCCTCTGAAACTTAATTATCATCACCAGAAGGTAGATGGCAGCCTTTTTTTTTTTTTTAACAATGGAGAGCCATCACTCAACAAAGGGGGAGAATGAGCTAAAGCTTGTAAGGCTGGGAATGGGAGAAATTTTGGATCTGGCTCCAGAATCAGCATCAGAAACACCAGGCAAGTGCCAAGACTTGCCATGAGACACACACAGACCACGTGGCTGGGAAGGGCTTCTTGGATTCAACAGGCCAGGTTAGGGTGAGTGTATATGAGGAAGAACACCAAACATGGGGGCCGGGCCTGAAGACATAGCTCTGCAGTTAAGAGCACCTACTGCTCTTCCAGAGGACCTGGCTTTGGTTCCTAGCACCCACACAGTGGCTTGCAATCCAGGGCAACTCCAGTTCCAGATGCTGAAGCTGGACAGCCTCCATGGACGCAGGCACATAAATGTAGACGAAACACCCATACACACTTTAAAAAATACAGTAGTCATTTTAAAACTGTTAAAGTATAAGAGCCACATGAGGAGGGGGTTGCCTTTCTATCCCTGTCCCTAATGGTAATGTGCTTGGACAATCTTCCCTCTCTGGGCTTTGTGATTCCTCTGGACTTTTTAACTTCAGAAAGAAGTTACATTGAAGTTGCTATTAGAAAGCAGTGATGTCACCTGCCTAACGTCACATCTCTGTCCTGATGGACTCAGGACAAGGTCATGACTAGTTCTTACACTGCTTCCCAACCCTACTGTCTTAAAATTTCTGGAATGAGGATGCATCAGATGACTGATAGCCCAGGAACATGCCAGCCAGCCAGCATGTTGTACTGGATTGCACATTGTGTCAGTCCCAAGTAACCAAATAAGCACAGTATTATTTGTGGTGTGTGTGTGCAATCACTGTCCGCTCTCCGATTGGGGGCCAGTTAGGAAAACAGTATTTCACCAGACTGAATCCCCTCATAACTTCATTATCTGAAATGTCACATGGAGATAGAGCTTACTAAGTGTACAGAAGACTGATTCCCACAGCCAGGCAACATCCTTAGAAGTACAGACTGCTAGACTCCGCTTTCAGGGGTCATTTCTATAGTTTGTGATGAATGTGAAGAACTTTGGTTACCTCACTAAAGGGACAAAAGAAGTGCAATTTTATAAGCAAAAGTTACCAATCTTTTAAAAGGGTATGTCAGATTTGTTTTAAAACACTACTATTAATCAGATTTGATATTTTTATTTAAAATTCAACTTGATATCATTGAGTCTAGGAGAGCCAACAAAACAGTGTTGTGGATGCAGCCCAGAGCTCTGTGATTCTGTAGATACCTGAGTGGCCCTGCACTAAAGCACCCCACCCAGTCCTGCCTCTCAGCTCTCAGTGGAGGCCAGCATCTATAGCCTCTGCTCCTCTCCAGTTGGAAGCTTTTAGACTTCTCTGGTGCTCGCTTCGGCAGCACATATACTAAAATTAGACTTCTCTGTAGTTGGGCAGTCCCAGACCTGCCTGGCACTCCAGCTTTGGGAGTGAAATGTAGGGTCTGTGCCTCAACCTGGTCCCTCCTGGAATCAGGCAGAAGAAAACTGGGACAGCTATCATAGAGGGAAATGGGAGCTGGTCTCTCTCCTCTCTCCCTTTCTCTCTCCTCTTGTAAAAAAAACCATTAAGACCATAGGCTCTGGAACCAGACTTCCTTGATTCTAATCTGACTATCATTTTTTACCTTGGGCATAAACGCTAAACTATTTCTCAATTTCTTCATTTGTAAAATTTGGCTAACACTAGGGGTAAGGTGAGGATCCTGAGATAATCCCTCAGATTCAGGGACTTGGGTCCTAGTGTAGAGTTAAGTGCTCAAAAATGGTTCATTTGGGCAGTGGTGGCACATTCCTTTAATCCCAGTACTCTGGAGACAGAGGCAGGCAGATCTCTGAGTTCAAGACCAGCCTGGTCTACAAGAAGTAATTCCGGGAAAGCCTCCAAAGCCATAGAGAAACTCTGTCTCAAACTGCCCCCTCTCCCCCAAAAAAAGATTTGGGGTGAAGAGATGGCTCAAGTTAAGAGCACTGACTGCTCTTCCAGGGGTCCTGAGTTCAATTCCCAGCAACTACATGGTGGCTCACAACCATCTGTAATGAGATCTGGTGCAATCTTCTGGCCTGCAAGGATACATACAGACAGAACACAGTATACATAATAAGTAAATAAATCTTTTTGTAAAAAAAAAATGGTTCATTTTACTGTTATTGAACAGGGACCTTGTTTCTGTGGTGCTGCTGGTCTGTACAGCCCCACCCAAGCTCAGGAACCCTGGTCCTGCTTCTGAAGGGACCCATTCCTCCAATCTTCAGCTTGGCCTATGCAGGCCCCAAGTAGGAACTCTGAGTCCCTGCCACCTCAAGCAGCCACCTCAGGATTGTGAGTGCTGAGACCACTCTACCCACTGATGTCATTGCTGGAAACAGGAATCAAAGGAACAAACCTGACAGGCCAGGGCTTGAATGAGATGGGAGAAAGCTCCACCGCCTGTTAGAGCACACCTGACTGCTCTCTCAGAAGAGGAACTGGGCCAGTATATTATCCCTGGTGTCCTCCCCTGTAGAAATATGTGTGTCCAAGGCTCCAAGAGCATGAGTTTCATTCACAGTGACTCCACCTCCATGCTTAATCACTATAAAAGCTTCATACATCACTGGAGATTTCAGCACATGGATTCTGAGGGGACAGCGCAGACCATAGGCAGAATGAAAGGCAGGGCCGCCTGCCCTTCACAATGCCAGGTTCTGAAGTAGTGCATTTCCTTTGGCTCCCTCACTCTTTGGGGAGGGGATAGCAGGCGTATGAGGACACCCATGAACACCTGCTCTCCCTCCTCACCTGACAACTGAACATGTCTAATACCAACTTCCATGTATTGCCTGCATTCTGAGTTCCAGAATGGTGGGAGAGCATTTCTGAAACCCTTTTATATTGGGTCACCTTGGGTAGAAAGTGGCAATTAGAGCATTTGCTTCCCAAATGGAGACCTCTTTCCCAAAGCCCAGCTGCTGACAGCACCACCTTGGACTCTGTCAGGAGACATGGAGACCTGCCCTTGGCACACATGTGCATGTGTGAGAAACAAGCTTTGTGTTTATTAGTTCAACATGGCCTTGCCTACCCTGGCTAGAACAAACTGCCAAACAGCAGATAGACAGACAGACCCTGGCTAGAACAAACTGACAGACAGACAGACAGACAGACCCTGGCTAGAACAAACTGCCAAACAGCGGATGGATGGATAGATAGATAGATAGATAGATAGATAGATAGATAGGGAAGGAAGGGAGGGAAGAATGGAAGGAAAGAAAGAAAGAAAGGAAGAAAGAAAGAAAGGAAAGATGGTGTTAAGAAAGGACAAGAAGACATTTTGTTGTCTTTGGAGACCAGAGATCAAATGCTCACATGGTCATCTGTGGTGTCTGGAACCTATCAGGGAGTCAGGTGGCACTGTGTAGAACCTTTGTGGGACCTTAGTACACCCAAATTGTTCCTTGAACAAATGTGGAAACAGGCTCAGACCAAGGACTTGATAGCGTGCTTTGGCAGAGGACTCCGCATCAAGAGCTCTCTCTAATGAGGTCAGAAATCCGTCAGTCATGATCTCCATTTGACAGATAGGAAGATGGAGGCCTGCAGAAGGGACAAAACATTAGAAGTAGTCCCCACTCACGACTCTTTCATGCTCTTTCTTGTAGGCACATGTTCTCAGGACAGTGTCTGGGAAGGACAGACACGCACAGTGCCAGGCAGGATCAGTCAGCTCAGGCCCTGTGCACATCTGGGCAAAAAATGGCTGAGGCTGTTCAATGCCCATGCCCATGCCCATGCCTTCTCCCTTTGCATCTCTTGAGAGCTGGGATTAAAGTTAAGCACTACTGTGTCTGGCCTGCCTTTTTTTTAAAACTAAGGGAGCCCCAATGTTATCTGGCAGCTAAAAGATGCCATTTCTAAGCCTCCCACACATGTGGCCATGAAGATGTAGCTGCTTAGGACTAGCAGAGTACTCTAGGTAAAAGGCTGTAGCTCCTGGGACTAGAAGCCAGGCAGCTGCCTTCTGCTGTAGCCAAGTTTGGCCATGTAGCCCCAAGCAAGGTGCTGCTGTCAGCCTGGAGACTGTTGTGAAGAACACCGGAGACCAGCTTATGAAAATCCAGTAGAACTCTCAGTTTATAGGGATGCCATGAGGGCACCTGGCCTCCCATTACGTCCCAGGGGGCAGGTGCAGTTGTGGCACACTAGCCTGGATTACAAGGCACCTTCCCGATTCCTGGGCTGGGTCAGAGGGCACAGCTTCACCTTCCCTGTTGAGCAGCTTCTCCCTTCTTGCAGTAGAGAATGCCCTTGATGTTTTTATGTCTGAGGGTTTTTTTTTTCATTTTATGGTAAAATTTAGTATAAAGAAAAGCACTAAATCTCTAGGTACAGTAACTGGCCACTGTTAAACAGCAGACAACATGCAAGAAAGGTCAGACTTCATAAACCCCTATCTTCCTTCTGTAAATCAGAAAGGTTCCTAGACAAGCTCTCTAGCCCTAATAGCCTTGAGAAAGAGAAGGCTTGGAGGCCACCATTAGACCATATTACCAAGTAAGTATCTCAGTCACAGATAGTGTCTCATAGCAAACTGCAAGAGGCTGGATTGGCAGATAGAGCTGTCAGTGTTGTGAAACCCTGGTCACAGTGATCACATTATCTGGAGGTTAGTCTCTTAAACACTGGATCACATACTTCACACTCACGAATGAAAAGGTCACCACGCCATGAGCCACCAGCCCCAAGTCCATATGACTAGACTAACTATTTATCCTTCCCACATCCTTTAGACTTCAGCCAAAGAACTTTTGTTTTCATTTTAAATTCCAATTTCAGCTAAAAATGTCAATCTTCAGCTGTCTGTAGATTTTCATAATATACTCCCCAACCATGTCTTATGTTTAAAAGCTTAAGATTTAAGAGGATGTTCACATAACCATTAATTTCTAAAGGGGCTCAAGTACACAAAAAGGTTTTCTGAATAAAATTGGCTCCCAGACTGCATGGTGGCACACACCTTTAATCCCAGCACTCGGAAGGTAGAGGCAGGTGGATCTCCATGAGTCATATGCTAGCCTAGTCTACATAGTGAATTCCAGGCCAGCCAGGGCTACATAGGAATACCCTGGGGGGGGGGATAAGGGAGGGAGGAAGAGAGGGAATTGCATCAATTACCAGTAGCTGCTCAGCTAGGCCTCAGGTAGGTCATTCCATTACCCACACTGGAGTTTTAACTGGTTTGAATGCATACAGGGGTCCACAGCTACAGTGAATTTGTGTGTGCAGCAGCCAAGGACAGCGTTTCACAGCACTGCTCCCTATCCTCCATGTTTGCTATTTTGCACGGGATTGCTATGTATCCCTGGCTGCCTGGCATTCATTACATAGCCCAAGATGATCTCCAACCCAAGGAAATCATTCTACTTTAGTTCTCAAATGCATGTACTACCATGATCAGCTTTAGGAATGTTTTCAGAATTCACTTCATACTACACAACTCTATAAAGTTTGTAAGTAACCTGGTAAGTAGAGAAATGGTCAACCTTATTCAAGGAAACTCCATTTTACTGTTGCTGCTTCAGAATGGTGACAATCAGTTGTCCCCAACTCCATTTTCTCCATTACCTCTTCCTCAGGTATCCCCAACATTCTTTCCTCCAACACCTCTACCTGCAGGACACATGTAGACTCGTGTGTATATAATTTGAGACAGGGTCTCTATTGTATAGTTCTGGCTGTTCTGGAACTCATTATGTAAACCAGGCTGGTCTCAAACTCAGAGATCTGCCTGCCTCTGCCTCCTGAGTGCTGGGATGAAAAGCATGTGCCACCACCACCGCCGCCCTGCGAGCACAGAGGATTCTGAACAAGCCATGGGCTAAGCACGAAGGTGCAGTTGCCGATTACTCAGGTCTGCCACAGAACTATCAAGGAGTTTCTAAATGAATTCTGCACACTTAGTGTTTTAAACCTATTAAAATTATTCACTCAAGTCCATAAAAAACAAATCCTGGTCATAACCCTGGTTCCAGTATTTATTTTGAGAACATCCTTTGTAGACCTAACATGTAGGCCTTGTTCTCAGGGAACCACAGGTTGAATTTTCAGCCTTTGGGAACATGAGCAATACAAAATGATGATTCTTAGAGTCAGAGGCAAAAGGCCATGTGGACGGGGTGTCACCATTCCTGGATGTGTTCCTTGTGTGGCACTCTGGGCTGTAGGCTCCTCTCTGTCAGGCAGTGCCTCCGGATCTGATGTTAGTACAATCCTTCCAGGCTCATCATGGGAACTGTGAAATGCACCTGCCTGGCAAGTATCCCTGATACTCACCCCACCCTGAGTAGGTAGGTGACCTGCGTCATTGCTTAGGGGATTGCCCAGCACATGACTCCTAGGTCCCTCCCTAGACAAAGTCATCCAACTATACTACCAGGAATTCCTCCTCCTCTTCTGTTTAACCAGACTTGCATATACTTATTTAATGGGATAAATACACATTTAAAATTTCAAGATTTAAAGGGCACAAAGAAGCTGGACATGGCGGCACAAACATTAAACACAGCACTTGGTAGGCAGAGGCAGCCAAGACGCTGTGTCAAAACAAACAACAACAAAGCAAAGTGACAAAGGGAAAGAAAGAAGAAAGAAAGAAAGAAACTCTGTCCTACCCCAACTCTACCTCAACACAGTCCCTTCATTCCCCTTACAGGAGACAACCAATTACATTTTTTAAGAAATGATGTTTACTGGCTGGATGGTTCAGTGGGTAATGAGAACCCCACCATCTATGTGGAAGCTATGAATGGCAGCATATGTCTGTAACTCCAGCACTAGGCATGTAGAGACAGATCTCAGGGGCTTGCTGGACAGCGAGGCTACCAAAAATGATGAGCATTAGGTTCAAAGATCTGTCTCAAAAACTAAGGCGGAAAGGAACAGAGGAAGAAGGCAGTGTCAATCTCTGGTTTCTGGTTTCTTCTTTTTTTTTTTTTCCGAGACAGGGGTTCTCTGTAGCTTTGGAGGCTGTCCTGGAACTCACTTTGTAGACCAGGCTGGTCTCGAACTCAGAGATCCGCCTGCCTCTGCCTCCCGAGTGCTGGGATTAAAGGCATGCGTCATCAACGCCCGGCTGGTTTCTGGTTTCTAATGCCACACACACACACACACACACACACACACACACACACACACACACACACACACACACACACACTCCTCCCTACCATAAAGTACAAACTGAAAAGCTCGCCAGTGCTGGAGCTATCAGGCTAGCATTTGCGTAGGAGTGTAAGACTGGATCCCTAACATCTCAGAGACGGAATGAACAAGAGAAAGGAGAAAGGGAAGAGACCTCAGTTCTCATCCGGAGCCAACTCTGCATTTGAGTATGTCTTCCTCAGCTGCCTGCAGGAAAACAAGCTTTTGTGACAAAAAACCAGAGGGTGGGACCTTTATGGTGATTTCTCACAATCTCACTAGTGTGGTTATATCTCCTCTTACATGATTTAATAATTTTGTCATCTTCCATAGATTGGTGAATCGTTTAAAAAATGTCAAGCATCTGGGATTTCCTGATTGGTTTTACTAAAAGAAACACACAGTGGTGGACCCAGAGACTTCAATGTAATACATTTCTAAGAAATATACTAGGTTACAAAATATGGCCACTTAAAAAAACCCAGGGAGGGAGGGTGAGAGGGAGGGAAGGAGGGAGGAAGGGAGGGAGGGAGGAAGGAAGGAAGGGAGGGAGGGAGAGAGGGAGGGAGGCCTTGCATCAATTAACAGATACCATGTATCTGCCTGCTCTCCAGCCAACTGACTTTCCCCACCAGCCGAGTGAGGCCTCTGCAGCCAGTACTGACTTCCTCATAGGGCCAGTTAACCCTAGTTTGTACTCATTTCCACAACACTTGCTCATATCAGCCATGTGTCCTTAACCCCGCCTCTGAATCTAGACTAAGGCAAAGGCCTCATGTGGGCCTGGTGACGGCTCTGTTTACCTAGCCACACAGCCTAACCTGGGCCTATCCCAGTCCATGTGAGTCAGCTGAGCAAGGGGCAGGCACCACCCTTCCTGGAACAGGAATCCAGCTGGGACACGGGCCACCAGCACATCCCAGGAGACTCTACAGTGACTGGAGCCGGATTCAGAGCATCTGGCCAGCAGGTAAGAACAGACTGGATTGGCTGGGACAGGAACTAAACAAGACCTGCTCACAATCATTTCCTTCCCTCCCTTGTCCCGTCTTCTAGTCTTTTTAAAAACTTGCTTTACTCTTGGAATGAAATGGGGACAAAGCTTTCCTTTTCTGACCGCAGGCCCAGGCAGCGTTTGAAGGATGAATGATTTTCTGCACTGGTCTATGCTACCCTTTCCTCGTATCTATCCCAAAGCCATCAGGCAGGAGGCCCCAAAGGCTGTGACTCTGATACTCAGACTTCCCTAGTGGCTCTCTCTCATTCAAGAAAGGCCCAAATTCTAACCCTAACCCTAACCCTAACCCTAACCCTAACCCTAACCCTAACCCTAACCCCTAACCCTAACCCTAACCCTAACCCTAACCCTAACCCTGTCTGGTACTCCGTTGCATTGCTGGACTCTGAATGCAGGCGCCTGAAAGAAATTCGACGTTGGGTACATTCTAGCAGCACACTCTCTGCAATTCAGCGGCAATAGGACGCCACGGCCCCTCCGCAACCGCGGAGCATCCTGGGAGCCCACAGCAAGCAGGCTGTGGCGCGCATGCGCTGTAGGCACCGCACGCTGGCGAGCGGGACTTTGCAGGAGTTGCTAACTACAGGGGAGACGCAGCTTCCGACTGCGCTCTGAGCCTCGGGATAGCGGGGTGTAGACGGCTGGGGGCGGGGGCGGGGTGGAAGCAGGGGCCGGTCATGGAACCGTGTGAAGTAGGGGCGTGTAGAAGATGGTCCCTGGACAATTGGGACTATCCGGGGAATTCAGTGCGTCAAGTGTGCAGTCTGTGCCTACTTGCTCCCGTTTCTAAAGAGAAGGGACGGGTTACAGGGTTCGTCTGGAGTTACTGCCCAGGCAAGGACGTCTTGTAGTGAGGGGAAGAACAGCAGCCTGCTGTAAGGGCAGTGGTGAAAGGGTTTCGGTCAGGGGGCAGTTTCCAGGAAGTGGGCCTCTGGGACTGTTTCCTCTCAGAGGACAGCTGCAAAAAGCATCTGTTCTATTGCTGTACTGTTACAAAAAGGAAGACAGGGTGGTCTCTCAGGTTCATATCTGCGCAGTGCATATTCTGGGACAGCATAATTTGGTATATGGTAACAGCTGCGCGTTATTTCAAGGATAAAAGCCACCTGGAGGGTGCACTGCAGGGCAGGTCCCAGGCAAAGAGGTCTCATCCCTTAGCTGACCTAAAAGGTTAGCATCATACTTGCCCCTCCTCTTAGGAATTCTTGCCTTGGGATAGTAATTTTTGCCCCGAAGACTAGCCTAGGACCAAGAACTGTAGCCATCTTCTCCAGCAGCCAGGCAGGCAACAAAAATCAGCAAAGGGCTGGTTGGGTCCTTGAGCCGCAGGGGCGTAGCTACAGCCCATCTACAAAGGAGTCCTGGCTTCCTTCCTTCCTTCCTTCCTTCCTTCCTTCCTTCCTTCCTTCCTTCCTTCCTTCCTTCCTTCCTTCCTTCCTTCCTTCCTTCCTTCCTTCCTTCCTGTCTTTCTCTCCAGGATCAGTCAGAATCTGTTAAGGGTAGCATCTGCAATTCTGTATTTAAGCAACAAATTGTTAAGTATTCTGCAAGGTCAAATAAAATTTCTTTACATTTGGCCCTTGGGCCACCAGTTCCATTTCAGGGAAGGTTCAGGGAGCCTTTGTGGACCATTTTAGGAAATACAGGCTAGGTTTCAGGGGAGCTACTAGTGTGTGTGTGTGTGTGTGTGTGTGTGTGTGTGTGTGTATGTATGTGTGTGTGCACGTGCTGAATTTTTTTCATGTCAACTTGACACAAGCTAGGGTCATCTCAGAGGAGGGAGAAAATGCCTCCACAAGATCCAGCTGTAGGTCAGGCAGTGGTGGCACACACCTTTATTCCAGCACTCCAGAGGCAGAGGCAGGAGGATCTCTGTGAGTTCGAGTCTACAGAGTAAGTTCCAGGACAGGCTCCAAAGCTACAGAGAAACCCTGTCTCAAAAAAATCAAAAAGATCTGGCTGTAGGCAAGCCTGTAGAACATTTTTAACTTAGTGGTTGGTTTAGGAGGGCCCAGCCTATTGTGTGTGGGACCAGTCCTGGCCTGGTGGTCCTGGGTGTTATAAGAATGCAGCCTGTGTAAGCCATGAGGAGCAAGCTAGAAAGTAGCATTCCTATGTGGGCCTGCATCACGCAGCTCCTGCCTCAGGTTTCTGTTCTGTTTGAGTTCCTGCCTTGGCCCTCTCAATGGACTGTGACTTAGAATATGTAAGTGAGAGAAACCCTCTCCTCCCCAAGTTGCTTTTGGTCATGGTGTTTCATGACAGCAATAATAAACCTGAGGCAGAGATTGGTACCTGGGTTGTGGGATGTTGCTGTGATCGACCTTACCATGTTGTTTTGGGGAAGATTGTGGAAGGACTTTGGAACTTGGACTGGAAAAGCCATTGAGAGTTCAAAGCTCAGTGAGCCATTGTGAGAACTCGGGGAGTCTGAGGATGATGGAGGTCTGTCTTGCGAAGTTTCAGAGAGAAGCAAAGGCCCTATTGGAGCCATTTGATATTTAATTAAGAATCAGTGGTTCTGGTCAGCTGGGGCTGAAGACTCTGCTGTGATTAATAAGAGACCAGTGCTGATGAAAGCAGAGGCAGATACCCACAGACAAACACTGAACCGAACTCCTGGAATCCGGTGTCAGAAAGAGAGAACTGATGGGCAAAGGAGTTAAGACTGGGCTGGTTTAACCCACAGAAACACTTTACCTGAACAAGGGGGAGCTCTTGGACCCCAGATTGATGGCTGTGTGGTAAGCATGGGACTGACCCAGACCCACTGAATGTGGGTGTCAGTGAGGAGGCCTAGGTAATCTATGGGGCCTTGGGTAGTATTTATCCCTGGTGTACAAATAGACTCTGAGTGCCCATGCCACAATACGGGAAGCTTTCTCAGCCAGGACTATTGGGAGAGGGCCTAGGCCCTGCCCTGGATGAAATGACAGTTACTGGAGATCTACCATGGAGGGCCTCACCCTCCCTGGGGATCAGATTGGAGATTGGGTGGGGGACTGGGGGACCTGATGGGGAGGGCGAGGGAGGTTGGGAGGGAGAGGAAGCTGGGATTGACATGTGAAACAAGATTGTTTCCAACCTAAATAAAAAAAAAGAAAGAAAAAAAAAAGAGACCAGTGCCACTGATGTAAACTATAACTTTACTGGCACATTAGATGCTGACAGAAGGGGCTGAGAAATTAATGGTGATTAAAAGAGACCAGCATCAGTCAGGTGAATTCTGGGAAGTGTTTCCTGAGAGTCAGCATACAGAAGCTGGGTTCGAGGCTCAGTCAACATTATACCAGTGCTGGAAGCTGGACTTGGTAGTACCGCCCAGGTGGTACTGGTATTTAAGGTATGAAGGGGTTGTGGAGAGCAGCTGAGAACAGTACTTCTCCAAGGCCTCAGCATCACCCCCACTCCTCCAAGAGGCAGGGGGCTTTAAGTCATGCCACAATACCCTGGCTTCATGCTTTAAAGGCCTGGTGGCTACTGTCTGGGGAGCAGAGAAAGAGGCCTGTCTAGGGGATGCTGTGGTACTAATGCAGGACCAAACGGAGACAGAGGTCTGTGTGGCAGGGTGTGGGTGAGAAGGACTTGCTAATCCCTGGAAGCATGGTAGGGATGGTAGAGAAGGAGGAATGGGCTGGGGCAGCAAGTACAGAAGGAGAAGTGAGTCATGAGGATGCCCTCAGTGCCCCGTGGTCATGCAGGGTCATGGGGCTGGTTTTCACACATCATGCACAGCCTAATCTGTTCCCTATGCCACCCTCTGGCATTCCTGTTATATGAGGGCAAGAAGGACATACCATGACCATTAATAGTGGCAGCGAGCTGGGAAGGTGCAGGAGAACTGAAGAGTTCCGGGTAGGTGTACAGCTCAGAGCTTGTCCTGGTGACAGGGCCATTGTGACAGGGCTGTGACCTCTACCCTAGGAGGCAGGTCCAGCAAGGGGAGGCGACAGGGAGGCATCCAGCTCGAGTGGCGTGCCTAGTATAGGGCAGGAAGTATGACAGAGTCAGGGGTTACTGTGCAAAGGGAAGAACCCAAAAGTGCAAACTCCCCCTGGACAGTTCACCTAGGGAGGGATGGTCTTTTTAAGAGGCTGATAGTCTGAGCTGCTTTGAACACCTCACTTAGAGGAGCTGCAGATTCTCAGGCAGGATGATGGCGTGTGGGTGCGTGCAGTGCCTCTGAGCCTCCGGTCCCTCCTCCTGTGGAGTAGGGTTATACTGAGTGCCCCAGCTTGCTCAGCTCATCCCTCACGGAGTCACGAAGGATCTAGCTTGTTTTTAATGTTACAGGAGCCCACACTTGAGAGGCTTTGAACCTTTAGAGATTTTGGATTTTTAGGAGACCTTGGATTTTTAAAGAGACTGAACTTTTTAAAGTGTTTGGATCTGGGGTCGGGCAGCAGTGGCACATGCCTTTAATGCCACCACTTGGGAGGCAGAAGCAGGAAGTTCTCTGTGAGTTTGAGCCAGTCTGGTCTACACAGCAAGTTCTGAGACAGGCTCCAAAGCTACATTGAGAAACCCTGTCTCCAAAAACCAAAAAGAAGTGTTTGGATTGTAAAGACTGATCGTAACATCAGTGTTAACATGAGATCTTGAGGACAACAAGAAAGGAGTTGGGGCTGTCATGGTATGAACACTGGGGTCAGGCTCACTCACCTGAAAGTAGGGGTGCAGAAGCCATCAGGGTCAACAGAGTGGGCATCCTGGGCCTGAGAAAGAACATGGAGTGTTGCTTAGCAAGTGGTGTATTTGGGTGTCAAGCTGTCAAGAGGCCAATTGTACTGGCTAGTTTTTATGTCAGCTTGACACAAGCTACAGTCAGAGGAAGGAACCTCAACTGAAAAAATACCTCCACAAGATCCAGTCATGGGTAGGCCTGTAGGGCATATTCTTAATTGATGTGGGTTTTGCCAACCCTGGGGTGGTGGTTCTGGGTTCTACAAGAAAGCAGGCAGAGCAAGCCAGAAAGCAACACCTCTCTGTGGCTTTGCATCAGCTCCTGCCTCCAGGTTCCTGCCCTGCTTGAGTTCCCTTTGGTGATAAGCAGTTATATACAGAAGTGCATATGAAGTGCACTCTGTCACCCCAGATTGCTTTGGTTATGTTGCTGTGTCCCAGCAATAGCAACCCTACTTAAGACAGATGGTGGACTGGAACTGAAACACTCAGGATGGAAGGAAAGGGCTGGGAGGGGGGTTCTAGAGTCTCCTGCCTTTCTGCTTAAATGCTAAGTCCCAACCTTCCTGTGGTTGTGAGTGATGCTGTCCCAGCTCCCAGCCGCACCTGGTACACAACAGCTGCTGCATGTGCACCTGCTGAATTGGATGAGGAACCCTTACTATTTCATCTGACCTTTGTCACATGGCCCTTGACCCTGTCTTTTCTTCTGGGTGGTCCACTAGGCTTGTTTTCTAAGGTCCAGGGTCAGTCAGATGTGGAAATTTGTGGGTGGGGATTATGAGTGGTGTAAGTCCTGGCTCCTCCTCTCTAAAGTGGGATAGTAACTCCTAGTGATGGTCTTATACTGTGGGGCACAGGTGACAGGAGGCAGCTGTCCTGCCCTTTTTTCAGAAGGATGGGAGCTGCATCTTCATCCTTCTTCATCCTCTCTGCTCTGCAGGGTGCTCAGAGGAGCAGTTATGTCTGTCCTGTACCCATCTCTGGAGGACCTGAAGGTGGGCCAAGTCATCCAGGTAAGGAACCGGGTCCATTTGCCTAGAGTACCTTATGGTGGCCTTGGGAATTGACCCTAGTAACCAAGGCTTGTCTTGGGGGATGCTGGGTACTGGGAGCCCTTGGGAATTTCTTGGAAGCCCTAGGGCCCAGTGCAGGGGCTGATGCAGTGGCTCTCAACCTGTGGGTTGAATGAACCTTTCACAGTGTCATCTAAGACCATTGGAAAATACAGATATTTATATTACAATTCATACCGTAGTAAAATTATAGTTATGAAGTAGCAATGAAAATAATTTTATGGCTAGAATCATAACATAAAGAACTGTATTAATGGGTCTCAGCATTAGGAAGGTTGAGACCCATTGGGATGATTGGTAAAGGGAGAATCCGGGAGTCAAGGCCCATGGAGAAGTGAGAAAACAAACTAGCTACAGTCGTGTGGGCTTTGGAACTTCCCCATCCTCTGAAGGAACACCCCAGGTGCCAGCCAGTTTCCCCAGGAAACCAGGGTATGGGCTCAGCGTGCTCAGCCCCAAACAGCATCTCCCATCTCTACCCCCTCCCCTCTGTGTTCCCAGAAGCCTTTGGGAATTTCGGCCTTTCTCCCTGAGAACTTGGCTGGGAGTTAGGCTTTCATGCTTTGGCTGCCATGAGCAGAAAATAGTTGGTCACAGGCCCCAGAGAATTTTCCTCCGGAAAGATGCATGTCCAAAGAGGCCATGTTAAAAAAATTACTTATTTTTATACTTTTATTTGTATTTTCCCTGCATGGATGTGTATGTACCATGTGTATGCCCAGTGCCCACAGAGGCCTGAAGAGGGTATCAGATCCTCTACAACTGAAGTTACAGATAGTTGTGACTTGTGATGTGGGTGCTGGGAACTGAGGTCCTCCTCAGGAGCGATGGGTGCCCTTGACTCCTGAGCCCCATCTCTCTAGCCCTAAGACGCCACATTTTAAAAGTATAGCATTTTGATTTTTAATTGATACTTTGTGCATATACATAGCTGTGGGGTACGTGTGACATTTCAATCTGTGTACACACTGTACTGGTCAGATTGGGCAGGGGTGACTGACACACCCATCACTCAGACTTACGTCAGTTATTTGGGCTTGGAATACTCAAAACTCCTCTCAGCTAGCTATTTGAAATACTAGTCCTTGCTTGATGTGCTCACGGTTGTCCACTGTACGATAGAACATCACCCATTTAGCTTTGCTGTGCGTGAGCACATGCAGTATTTGACTTTCTGTACCTGGCAGATACACATGCATATGTAGAGGGCTAATTTATATATGGTCTGGGGCATTGAGGGTTCCAGGGCACCATGCCACCACAACTCTGCAATCCTACTCAATACTCAGAGTCCCTGCCTCAGGGAGTCCTGGGTGTCAAGAGTTCCAGCTACAGCTGAGCAACACTCCATGTTCTTTTCAGGCCCAAACCAGAGCCTCACCCAGGTTGTCTACTCCATCGGCCCCAATGGCTTCTGCACCCCCACTTTCAGGTGAGTGAGTCTGACCCCAGTGTCATGAAAGTTCCAACTCCATTACACCCCAAAGCACTGCTGTGTAACGTGCATTCTTCCCGCTGGCCACCTGGGTCCCATCGCCGCTTTAGCCCCCAAATAACACCACAAGACACTGTATTAACTATAATGCTGGTGCCACCATAGGCAGACCAGACTTTGAGGCAGCCCTTACAGAAGCCCATAGCAATCTTGGGTCAGTCCTATGAGACAGGCTTAAACTTGGTTCCATGGTTCCCCTTTCAGTGCTCTGCTGTTTCCCGAGTTGCCCTCCATCATGGCCTGTGGTCCCTGGTAGTCCTGCACCTGCTCTGGTTTGGCGTCATCTGTCCCACCGGTGCCAAATCAGCTGATCTGAGTACCTCAGTGGTACAGGAAAGGTCTCATTGTCTGAGACTGCTCCAGACAAAGGTGCTTCAAGCCTTTGGCAGAATTGGTTCACGCCACTGGCAAGCATTCCCGGGACACACAACGTGATCAGGAGATCAGAGTGCTATTGAAGTTTCCCAGCTTCACTGAAGATGAGTGGCCTTGGGCCAGGCAAGGTGGTTCCACACAAGCCCCAGAGTGATATCCTCTCTTCTTTACCATCAGAGTTGTATCCAAACTTGGCAGAATTGGAGAGTTACATGGGGCTGTCCCTCTCTAGCCAAGAAGTCCAGAAGAGCCTGCCTCAGATTCCAGATGGTGACAATGTAGGTGTTTTTTTCCTGCCTCAGGTGGCCACTAAACATCCTACCTCTTAGGGTCTTGTCATTTAAAAGTGTGTGTGTGTGTGTGTGTGTGTGTGTGTGTGTGCATGCTCGCTCCTGTGTGCATGTGTGTCAACCCAGCCATTCTTATAGCAATTGGGACCCAGATGCACTCACCCTAAATTATGATGGGTGCTTTTTTTGGCAGGGGGGCAGGATGTCTCACTGTGTAGCCTTGGCTGGCCTGGAACTGGTTATGTAGATCAGGTGGCTTCAAACTCATAGAGATACCTGTCTCTGCCTTCTAAGTACTGGAATTAAAGATATGCACCACCACTCCTGGATCTTTTGTTTGTTTAGTTTAGTTCATTTTGTTTTTGAGACAGGGTTTCTCTGTGTAGTCCTGGCTGTCCTTGAACTGGTTGTGTAGACCATATTGCCTCTGTTTCCCGAGTACTGTGATTAAAGGCATGTGCCCACCGCCTGGTTTCCTGGATGTTTTTGAAAAAAATTTGTTTAGTCTATTTTTATGTTTATTATTGTTTTGCTTGTGTGTATGTGTACTGCATGTGTGGTTGATACCCGAGGAAGCCAGAAGAGGTCGTCAGAGTCATAGGACTGGAGTTATAGAAGGTTGTGAGTCACCATGTGGGTGCTGGGAATCAAACCCGAGTCCTCTGCAAGAGCAGGAAGTGATCTTAACTGCTGAGACATCTCTCCAGCTCCTTATTCAACATTTTTATTATTGTAGTTACTTCCAATGTTTTCAACTTTCTTGTTTTTAAATAGTAGGTTAATTTGCTAAATAATTTGTTAAAATAAGAAGTTCTTTTCACCAAGTGTTTCTTTCATGACCACAGTACAGTAGCAAGACCAATAATTTACACTAGTAAAATATGTGTCTATAGCTGCCTCCTCAGGAAGTTCTCCTATCCCTTTGTGGCCACACCACCTAATCCTTCCATAATCCCTGGCAACTTTCTCTTCTTCCATCCCTTACTCTTCCCCTGCCTTTCTTTTTATTTCTTAGCAGTACTGGGGACCCCATGGATGTTAGGGTGTTCTACCATGGTGCCACACTCCCAGCCTTATCTTCTGTCTGTATAATTTTATCACTTCAGAATGTAATATAACCGGAAACCAGAAACTATGAGTCTTTTGGGATGTTGTATGTATGTGTTAGTTGTGTGTCTGTGGTGTGTATGTGTGTCTTGCTCTATCTCTTTCCACCTTTATTTTTTGAGACAGTGCTTTTCACTGAAACTGAAGCTCATTGATTCAGCCAGGCTGGGTAATGAATGGCAGGGATCCTCCTGTCTCTGTTGCCCCAGATCCCCAGCACTGGGGCGACAGATACAGAGTCACATACCCAGCTTTTTATGTGGGGTCTGAGAGTCTGAATTCAGGTTCTTATGCATGCATAGCTGCTACTTCTTACCTGCCAAGGGCAATTTTACAGTTTCTTACTATTACATACAGGGTTTCTGTGTAAAGACTTTTATGTGGATACAAGTTTCCTTTTTGGCTCAATGGGCTTGAATTTGCAATTGCTACACAGTATGATAAATCTACATTCATAGGCAGCTGCCAGGCTATTTTCTTTAGGGGCTGTGCATTCTCCTCTCCTGCCAGTGGTGCCAAATGCCTAGTGTCTTCACATCCTCACCAGCACTTGGTGTCACTATGAGAAGTCTTCACCTGCATTTCCCCGATGGCTAGTGATTATTATGCCCCCACCACCTGAGATAAGGTCTGGCCCAGTCTGTCCTCAAACTCAATATGTAGCTGAAGGTGATCTTGGACTTCTGACCCCCCTGCTTCCCTGTCTCAAGTGCTGGAGTTACAGATGTGCACGACTGCACCTGGTTTGTTTAGGGCTAGGGAATCACACCCAGGACCTTAGCATGCTAGGCAAGCACTTGCCTGACTGAGCCTAATCACTGTCCATTTCGTGCATATTAATTGGACTCTAAAAGGTTGAGTTTAGGGACTACACTTTATAATCTGAGGTCTGCATCAGATATGTGGGTTGTAAAAACCATCTCCCACTCTTAAGCTTAGCTCTATCTCCATGACAGTCTCTAGCAAAGAAAAAGCTTTTAATTTTGATGAGGTCAAATATATTTTTTCATACTTTTTCCTTTCATTTCTTGGACTTCCTGTCTAAAGAATTTTCCCCCAAGCCCTGGGTTCTAAAGATTTTCTCTTTTACATTCTTCTGAAATTACTACGGCTTTGGCGTACATTTAACTTTATTATCAAATTTGAGTAGATTTTTGGAAAAGGTGTAAAGTTTATGTCATGGCTCCTATTATTGCCCCGGCCATTCATTGCCACAATGGATCTTTTTGAGATAACCCCATCCCCCAACTGATCTTGACCTCTGCCATGGTAAGAATCTCTCTGGATTCCCTAGTTGACTGTTGACTTAGGTGTCCAGTACCTGCTGCTTTGGGTACTATGGCAAGAGAAGTCTCGGTGTGTTTGTGCAGTTCCTCACATTTTGTTCTTTTTGTCTGAATCAGTTTCATTATTCACATTCCATTGTCTGTTAAAAGAAGCTTTCTTTTTTTCTTTTCCTTTCTTTCTTTCTTTCTTTCTTTCTTTCTTTCTTTCTTTCTTTCTTTCTTTCTTTCTTTCTTTCTTTCTTTCTTTTTTGGTTTTTACTAGACAGGGTTTCTCTGTATTGTTTTGGAGGCTATCGGTCCAGCCCGGCCTCGAACTCACAGAGATCCGCCTGCCTCTGCCTCCCAAGTGCTGGGATTAAAGGCGTGTGCCACCACCGCCCGGCCTCCATTGTCTTTCTACCTAAAACTAGATTACGTTACCTGCATCTCCAAAAGAGCTCACAGAACTTTGATAGAAATGTGCTGGTCTGTACGTCGGTCTGAGGATTCGACAGCTTTGCTAGTTCTTTCAGTGTGTGCATACAGGAAACCTGTTTGGTTAGGTCTTTGTCAATGTTTATCAGGATTTTTGTCACCTTTGGCATACAATGTCCATGCATCTTGTTAGATCCATACATATTTAGAGTGTAGATAACAGTTGAGTCTCGCTCTGTTGTTTGGACTGACTTCCAGCTTCTGGGTTCAAGTGGTCCTCTTGTCTCAGCCTCCTTGGTAGCTAAGACTACAGATGTATGCCACCATGCTCAACACGGTTGATTTCTATATGCTGATATTGAATTCTGGGACTTTGAATGTTTGTATTTATTTACTTACATTTTTTGGTTGTGAACCTAGCCTTTAACAGCTGAGCCATCTCTCCAGCCCGTATTTATTTACTTGTAACTAGGAATTTGTTTTTAGATTTCTGTGGATATTCTAGTAGACCATTTATCAACAAGGCTAACTATATCTCCTTTCTCTCCTCGGTGCCTTTCCCATTTTCTTGCCTCACTGTCCTGTGTCTAAGACATCTTTCTCTTTTCTGTCTCCTAGGAGGAACCATTTGTTAATTTTTATTCTTGGTTCAGGACAAAGTCAAACCTAGCTTTTCATTTTCCATGGCTCATTATTTGATGTGAAAATGTCTTTGTTGTTTTAGGTGGATGGATCTTTTCTTGATTTCCATTTCCGTTGGAAAATAAAGGGACCCCTTCCTGATCCCAGTTTCCTTTCCTCTCTTGTTAGGGATGTGGGTTTTGATGCCCTCTAGTGGCATCATCAAGCTCCATTCCCTCTCAGCCTCTACAAAGTGTGTGGTGACCTCAGGGACTATTCCATCCTCTTACTTACCCCCCTAGAACCCAGATGCCCTTGAAGCATGGGCCCCAGGTGCCTGGCTGACCTTTCACAACTGTGTTCGCAGATGGTGGTCATTAGCCCTGGTCCTGGCCAGGTGGTAGCACCAGTCTCTGGGAACAACCTGGGTGTGTTACGTGCAGAGATCAAGCCTGGGGTGCGTGAGATCCACCTGTGCAAGGACGAGCGTGGCAAGACGGGACTGCGCCTGCAGGCTGTTGACAAGGTAAGGAAGATCTGTGGAGGGGCCCTTGGAGGACAGTTTGCCCCTCTGATGCTAAGTAGCACTTGTCACAGTCCCAGGGATACAAACTCCCCTTTGGGACAGTTTCCTGACAGTCTGAGATGGTGTAGTGTATAGGGGCCTCCCCTCCCAGGTCTCAGAGAGCCTCTGTCCACAGTAAGGAAGGTTCCATGCAGGCACCTTAATACTGAGGCCTCAAGGTATGCCTGGTTGCAGCAGGGATTCTCATTTAGTCCCATGCAAGGCTCCTTTTACTCAGAGCCCCGTTTCCAGTACCCCAACTCCCATGGACCTAGCTTCATGGTGACTGTAGAGAAAGTCAGCCTGATGCCTTTGGGAAGGATGGTACAGGATAACTGATTGTGATGCTGAAATCCTGACTCTGCATACTCTGGGTGGTCTGGCGTGTTTCCTCCTCCAGGAAAACAGCCGTGACCTGAGTATCCCCCTGAAGATCTTAGATCCCACCACACTGTAAGCTCACAGAACGAGGGGAAAAGGACATCTCAGAGGAGGGGCCTAGGCTCAGGCAGCCAGGGGTGCTGACTCTAGAGTCTTGCTTCCCAGGGGCTCTTTGTGCAGCTGGTCCAGGCCAACACGCCTGCATCCCTCGTGGGGTTGCGCTTTGGGGACCAGATCCTGCAGATTGATGGGTGTGACTGTGCTGGGTGGAGCACATTCAAAGCTCACAAAGCTTTGAAGAAGGCATCAGCAGAGAAGATCACCATGATTGTTCGTGACAGGTCAGTAGCCGTGTCCCAGCATCCTCCCTGCCTGGCCCCAGCCACACCCGCAAGTCCAGCTTACTGTCACTTTCTACCAGGCCATTCCAGCGGACTGTCACTATGCACAAGGACAGCTCAGGCCAAGTTGGCTTTTTCATTAAGAAGGGGAAGATTGTGTCTGTGGTAAAGGGAAGCTCTGCAGCCCGTAACGGACTTCTCACCAACCATTACGTGTGTGAGGTGAACGGACAGAACGTCATTGGGCTAAAGGTAGGCAGGAAATGGTGGGGGTGGGGCAGCTCCTGTCTGCGTAGGCTGTAGAACCTGCCAGAGCCATAACATCTCCATCCTAAGGTAGATGGGGCTTCAGTATGACTGTGTGGAGCGCTGAGCAGTGCCAATCGCAATGAGTAGGTGCCCAGTAAGAGTTCGCTCCAGTTACTAACACGCAGGATGTGCCAGCAGGTATCATGTGCAAGGACACCGGCTCCCAGGCTACTGATGGCCACAAGGACACCACCTGCTCTGGGTGGCATTTCTCTTTGGATAGCTGATCACATTCAGTAATGGGGTTTCCTTTAGAAAACTATGACGTGGACATCCATTTCTGGCCGTGGCTTATTTAGGGAGGGCAGGCGAATTCTATCTTTACAATGCGAGAAGGTACACACGGATTTAGGCCTGTGCTGTGGATGTGGGAAGAGAGGTGTGTCCTGGGAATGGATGGCAATGAGCTGTGGTTTGAATAAGTGAGAGCATCCCAGTCCTGACTCATGCCACTACAGTGGGGGAGCCTCTCCACCAGATGGTGCTCACGGGGCAGGTGGTGGCATCTCCACGATGAGCACAAGCCACTCCAGTCTCCTGTCCACTTCCTGCCCCAGGCGGCCTCCCTTCACCTTCCTCGGAGACTTGTTCTGATGGCTGTACTACTGTGGCCAGGGAGCTCTATGTCTGAGATCCCTCCTGGCGAATCGGTTCCCATTACTCTGTGATCAAGCGTACCAGGCAAAAGGCCACCACCGTCAATAATGCCGCTCCTGAGCAGCTAGGGGTTGCTTCTTTGAAAAGATAACAGTCCATTTGTAATTCTGAGTGTAGCCATGCTTGGATGTGGGTCACGTATCTACACAGATGGTCCAAGGTTACCCTGCCTAGCCATGGTACCATGAGACCCTCAGATACTAGGGCTGTGCTCTTGAGCAGTGGCTGGTAGTTATGCTTTTTAAGGTCAGTTATCTATCAGAGTTTGTGGCCATCACTAGCACTAGTCCTATGGGGCATTTCTTCTATTTATTCTGGAACAACTAAGAAAGCACAGAACCAGATTTTGTATGTATGCGAAATGATGGTCACCAGGACCTGAGCAGGGACCAGAGGCTCATTACCACAACTGTAGTCGATCAACTGGTGGACAGACACTGTTTCCATGGAGACTGTCTGTTGTCCTCTTCATGATCTTACTAGCCAGCGAGGCGTGGGAGAGGATCCATGTGGCTGTCTCAGGCTGGTGAGCCACCAGGAGCCTGAGGACACAGGCGGACCCAGTGTCTCCCACAGGAGCTCACGTAGCACGGGCCAGCGGAGTTGACCGAGGCTGGAGAATCACATTTGTGGGGCAGTGCTGTAAGGCCCACATGGCTGGCCTTCTAGAGTGGGAGGCAGTGCCATGCTCCTGTGACCCTGCCAGTTCTCAAATGAGAGGAACAATACTCCATCTGAGATGTCCAGGGGCCCAGGCAGCCAGCTACCCAGGTGTGAGGGGTAGGTGGCGTCCTCTCAGCCATGCCGAGCTACCAGTCAGGGCAGTGCTACTCCCATTCTTCCAAATGACCAACCACTTTCCCCCTCTTCAGGACAAAAAGATTACAGAGATCCTGACCACAGCTGGAAACATCATCACACTGACCCTCATCCCCACTGTGATCTATGAGCATATGATCAAAAAGTAAGGCTATTACCCCGACCTGGGCACTCTACTTCCTATCCACTCCACTCCTATGCCCTGGCAGCCTCGGTGCTGACCCAGGGCACAGGTCTGCTCTGCTCTGTCTTTGGCTCTCCTTCAGTTCATGGTGGCTTCTCATGACTTGAAACCCTCAGAAGTGGGGTGCACAGGTTGGGATGGGGATGAAGGAAGTTTCAGCCGCTGTCGTTGTTGCCCTGTCTAGGTTGTCCCCATTGCTGCTCCACCACACCATGGACCACTCCATTCCAGACATCTGAAGTCACAGGGCAGCCCAGGCCTCCTGCCATCCTGCAGCGAACACAGCAATACTCCGATGACAGGCTGCAGCTGGCTTGCTGCTTGGGCCTGGGTATTGCAGGGGTGTGTCCCAGGTGGATGCATCTTGAATGAGTCTGTCATGTCTATTTTAAGGCTTTCTTGGGTCCTGACCCCTAGCTATTTATACTGAGGTACGGGTGGGACTCAGGCACGTGGTGCTCTGCACCCTAGATGCTGGGCACTTAGGCAGAATAGCAGAACATCACCAAGTGCAGCTGGGTCCCTTTGTAGACTTTTGCCTCCTGACTTGACAGAGGAATTCCTGTGTGTTCTTTGCTTTCATTGATCTTTGTCATGGATTGTGCATCGATTACT
Source organism: Mesocricetus auratus (assembly GCF_017639785.1). Taxonomy (NCBI): domain Eukaryota; kingdom Metazoa; phylum Chordata; class Mammalia; order Rodentia; family Cricetidae; genus Mesocricetus; species Mesocricetus auratus. The sequence continues at coordinate 116,553,842 of NW_024429189.1, forward strand.
TGTGTAACCTTTTACTGTCTTTTGAATAAAGAGTGGATTTTAAACACAGCCCCTTCCATGAAAGTTCCTAGAAATTCCAGGATCCTGGGTCCTGTGACATGCCAGGCATGCTTTTGCTTTTGGACAGTGATCAGGCCAAGGCCTTATCTGTGTGCCTCTCTGAGAGCAGCAATCTGTTTGTGTTCTGGGATGCTTGCCAGACTGTCATAGGGATGTTGGCATTGAGGATCGTGTGACAGGGATAGTTGAGGATACCTTCTACTGGCTTGGGGACCCCTGCCTGAGTGATTATGGATGCTTTTGTAGCTACAGAATGGGCCAAAGAAGCCATTTCAGGACTACTGGGAAGAACTGGAATATTCTCCCAGTGCTGGGCAGGATGTGATCTGGGATCAGAATGGGAATTCTAGATCCTGTACCTGATCCCAGATGGGCAGAGAGGCCCCACCCTACACAGCAGGGCCTGGTGGGGCTGAGCCAGCTAATAGCTGGTTCCATCTGTGTTGGGTGCCGTGGAGAATTTCTCAGCCACCCCAACACGCTTAGAGAAATGACACGGTACAAAGACGCCAGGCTGAGGGGCTGTGTGTGTGTTCATGCTTTAATTCAGGGCTGTCTGCTACAGGCACAACTCTGTCTGAACAAAAAGAGAAAGGAGAGTCGAAACCCCTCCCCACGGCCCTCCCTCCTGTGTCCCCTGAAGTTTCTGTTAAGGGAACAGCCTAATGTGAGAGTACATGATGGCCTGTTTGTGTTGTCATCTAGTTTGGAGGGGGCTGTGAGTTCCCTGGGTGGAGGCCCCTCAATAAACAGCCTTTGGCCCTAGAGTCTGGGATCTGCTGTCTGATGCCTGTGAAGATGGAAAGGGGTCTCAGTGAAAAGCTATGTATACTACCTGCGTGAGACATTGGTCATGAACTCTGCTCAAGGCTGCCTCTGTTCAGAAGACCTCCCTGAGCCCTGACAGAGGGCTTCAGAACTAAGGAGCCACTACTTCAAGCCACTGTGCTCCCAGGGCTCAGTAGCTATAGAAGGTAGTTCCTGGGGGACACTTCCTCAAGACCTTGTCAGCTCTGACTGGAGGCAGGGGAAAGGGGCATCCTAAACATGTCTGCTCCAGGAGCCAAGGGCAAGAGGGCAAATCACACAGCCTATGGGGGGTGGTCAACTGGAAGGAAAGGGGGGAGCTTTGGGAATGAGCATCGAAGGGGGAGCCTAGCCCAGTCCCACCTTGCTCTCAATCCCCTTTTCCAGATACGGAACCAGCAGGCTGCTGAAGTGTCTACTTCCAAGCCCATTTCCTGGGGTTGCACAGGCATTGCAATCCCCTTGTACAGATATGGGACTCTGGGCTCATTTACACTCAGGAGCAGGGCCTGTACCCCAGCCTGCAGGGATCCAGGGTCATCCCACTGGCAAGGAGCCAGAGCCCTTCTGATAAGCAGAACTCACAAAAGAGGACCCCTGCTGTAGGCCAGGAGGGGCTAGGGCCAGAGCAGGAGCAGGTGATGGTCAGTTTCACTTACTGTCTATACAGACCTGGACGCTTCACAATGGCTTCTCCAGCAGCAGAAACAGAGTAGACCCAAGTCCACCAAAACACGAGACACGACAAGGAGGCCCAGACAGCAAGACATGGAACAGAGGGGCTGCGAAGTTGGACTAAATGCCAGTGGTGAAAAATATATGGATTTTTATGTTGTCAAATATAGTTCATACATTTATTTTCTCAGCAGAGCTTCGACTGTTGCTAAGGAGACACGTGGAGCTCCATGAGTGCATGGCACAGGAGGCTCGGTCCGTGGCCAGTCCTGGCTTGGCTTTGGATCAGTTCTATTCCCCTGTCTCCATGGCACCACCCCAGTGTCCTATGGGGCAGCCCCAGCGAGGCCTCAGGCATTTGGGTTTGGTTCAGCTGGGGTAGGGGTGCTCCACCAAGGATGGCTGGTCTGAGGCCCCAGCCAAGGTGGGGGAGTTTTGGAGGCACAAAGCGCGTGGCAGAGGGCTCTTGCCCTGATGGCTAGGCTGGCTGCCCACTCGCAGTGCATGCAGGTGCCCTTGGGGAGGGCACAGAGTGGAGGGGCAGAACTCATGAGTCAAGTAGTGGTCACTGGGGCAACAGTGAGGGCAAGCAACCTCAACAGAGAACCAGAGAGGCTCCTACGTCAGAGAGTGAGATGCAGGCTTCTACCAACTCCCCGGTGTGGGCCAGTCAGGTAGGGATGGCCTCTCTGGGAAGAAAAGGGAAGTGAGGATCAGGGCATCTTCCCAGGCTGACTGGGCCTGGACTAGGAGCAGCCCAGGCAGGCTCCCACTGCCTGGCCATGCCCCTGCTAAGGAAGCACACCCAGGGGACCCTGCTTTGGCATGGATAGGCAGATGCTGTGGCTTCAGGACACCATCTGAAGATCCCTCCAGATGGCCACCTTCCTCTGGAGACGACTGGGTCAGAGATTCAGAAGTCCTCATCCCAGAAAGTAAGCAGCCTGGGGGTTCTAGGAAGGGATCCTAAGGGAACTGAGTGCAAACATAGGGTCTGAGGTCAAAGGGGCCTGGGGCAAGTGGCCCTGACTTTCCCAACTTGCTGAGGCACCTCTAGGCTACAGATGAGATGAACTCATCTCAGAAGGTGAAGGGCCCCTGGGGCTGCTGGCCTTGCCTTCTCTGTGCTAGCGGATTCACCCAATGGCAGCTGGGGCTCAGGTAAGGGCTCCCTCCCAGTCTCATGGTTAGTGTGTCAGGAGTAGTGAGGGGCATTGGACAACTTGTGAAGATCAACACACCAAGAAGCCAAGAGGAAAACAGACTGTGGGGGCGGCCCGGAGGACAGACAGACAGACACAGAACCTGCCCTGCTCTCCACCCTTCCTGTCTGAACCAGTCACTACAGCTGGATCACACTTCTGCATCCCAGGGCAAGGGAGGAGGAGAGGCTGGGGTGTCAGTAGGACCTGGGCAGCGAGACCCTGCTTGGAGTGGTTCTCTGCGTTTTGGGTCCTGGCTGCCTCCATCTGAGGAGGTAATACTGGTCCAGGAGCCTAGGAGACGGCAAGGGTTGCCCGGGAGAGAAGACGTGGAGTGTGCTGGAAGGGTGGTGCAGGGGAGAGGAAGATCCCCAGGTCAGCACAGCCAGAGACTTTCTGAGCGGGGCCTGCCTTGTCTGAAGTCTAGGTGGACAGAGGGCCAGAGGGGAACTCTTAGCAGTTTCTCCCTCTTACCTGGCCACCCTTCCTTTTTCTCTCGAAGCTTTGGGATGCCTTTCTGAATCCCTGATACTATTAACATCTGGGGTGGGGGTGCTATTCCAGACCTGAAAGCAAATAAGAGGATGACCATGGGGATCTGACAGGGGCAGCAAATGGCATCCTGACATCAGTGGTCAGGCTGCCAGAAGTGGAGGCTGGCAGCCTCCTCAGAGCTGGGAGCCCCCTGCTGAGCTGGAGCTTGGCTGGCTCAGTGAGCGGCAGCTGATCCTGCGGATGGAGTGCAAGGCCACTGTGCAGCAGCCCCGCAGCAAGGAGCTGATGTTGTAAATGGGCTGGCCCTGGCGCCGTTGGGAGCGGCAGAGCCAGGCCACTGTTGGCACAGCTGGCACTACCACAGCCAGCAGATCCACGATGTAGTGGCGGCTCCAGTAACTCTTGGGTTCCTTTTCGGTGGTAGCCGCCTCCTCCTCCTCTTCCACAGGACACACCACACTCACTGGCAGTCCCGGGTTGGAGTTGGCCGCAGGCCGATTTGTAGCTGGCCCACAGGTGATGGGCTCTGGGGCCTCAGGCTCGTCACCTACTGTCACCACCACTGCCGAGTTGGGGTCTCTGGGCCCTGAGGGGTGGGGATCCGGCTCTGAGCGCATGTCCTTGGGGACTGTGCCACACACCTGAGCCTGGCCTACTTTCTCCAGGATGGTGTCCAGGTCAGGCTGGTACTGCACGAAGTCCGTCTGGATGGCTCGCTCCTGCAGGCAGCTGGCTTGCACACCAGCCTCCATGCCACACAGCAGCTTCTCATAGGTGTTGCTGGCAGGGAATCGGGGGCCCAGGTTGAAGGAGCTGTGCAACGAGGCTTCCTCAAAGCCACAGTCCACTCCTGATGACAGTAGGCTACTGGCCTCCAGGGCGTCCGTCTGGCTCCGTGTGTCGTCAGCAGCCACAAACCCACTGTCTGCTCCATCCTCAGCAGAGGTGCTGGAGGGGTCCCCTGCTTGGCGGTCACCACAGACAGCCGGGTCACTCAGCTTGGTGTAGGTGGAGCTGCGGGTGAGAGAGCGAGCAGGGGACCCGCCAGCCGACTCCCCGGCTCCTTCCTCCTTGGCTATTCCGTTCTGGGCCACCTCCATGCTGTGCAGCAGTGTCTCTAGCTTCTTGTTCTGGATATTGATGTCCACGAAGTACTTCTGCAGCCCCTTGTCCTTGTCAATGAGGTTGTTCTTGACAGTGTCGATGACCTGCTTGAGCTGCCTGATCTCCTTGCGGGCCTCTTTCAGAGCCAGCTGGGCTTCCACACGGTGGCACTCCTCCTCGATCCAGTCCTCCTGCATGCGGGACAGCTGTGTCTTCAGGTCATCAATCTCCGTGTCCCTGCGAGGAAAGGAAACACACTTGCTCTGTAGCCTGTCCTCCTGACCTGCCATTGCTGCTGTGGAGAGCAGGGGGCTGTCCCCAAACAGATGGTCCCAAAGCGGGGTGGCTCAAAGCTAGAGACAGAGGTAGGATTTAAAGCCTCTTCTTCCTTTCATCCAGGAAGGGTGGGTGGAGCCAGGGGCCAAGGCTCCCTTGAGATGGAAAAGAAATGGCAGTAGGAGCCACACCCCCATCTCACCGCTAAGCCACACCCTTCACGTCATCACCTCCAGAAGTGACTACACAGATCCTTAATTAATGAGCCCACTGCTATAAAATAAAACTCGCCGGGTGGTGGTGGCGCACAGCTTTAACCCCAGCACTCGGGAGGCAGAGGCAGGCGGATCTCAGTGAGTTCAAGACCAGCCTGGTCTACAAAGAGCTAGTTCCAGGACAGCCTCCGAAGCCACAGAGAAGCCCTGTCTCAAAAAACAAAAACAAAAACAAAAATGTAATAAACCCAATGCAAAGCAGCAAACGTGAGAGAAGGATGTGGTTTCCTACTGAAGCAGCTTGTGTTTTAAGTGGAGAGACATTTGTCCCCAGACCCCCAGGGACAGGATGGTGACATGAGAGAAACGACAGCCTTTGGTGTTGGTGGGGGAGCTGATGATTTTACAGCGTTCCTCTTGCAGAAAGTCCAGAAGGGAAATGAGCTGGAGGGTGAGGAGGACTGGGGTGGCTCCCTTGTACCAAGCAGGGGGCGTCTTCGTATTTACTGTCGAGAGGAGAGGCCAAGGAGGTGGATGAGAACCGCAGCTGCCAAGGGAAGGGCTGTGCCAGCAAGTGGGACAGCAGCAAGACTTCCGCCCGCAGGTGCGATGGCCTTTCAAGTCCCTGGTTACAGATGGACCTGGGTGCTGAAGAGGGAGGTGGTCAGTGAACCATGCCACGCGACTAAAGGGGAATCAGGTGAGACCCAGGGGACACTGACCGCAAGCAGTGGGAAAAGAGGACATCAGGGAGGCTTAGCATCCTGTCCAGGCATTCTCAGCGATGAGATGCGCATACAACACCTCAGCTAGAAGCCTGCCTTATGGGGATAAACTAAATGGCACGGCTGTCACTAGGGGGTTTATGAACCTAGCAGAGTGACTCTACCTTACATATAAGGAACTACAGATTTTCCAAAGTTAGCGTGGAAATTCCACCCGGAATAGGCTCCAGAGGCCAAGCAATATCCTCCAGGAGGGTCTGACCACCCAACACGGTATGATTCAGGACTGGAGCTACCTGAGTGGCAGGGGTCCTTGGTCTCTTGCCCTTCCCTCAGGGTGGGGCATCCCCACTTCCCACTGGCCCTGCCCTGGGAGGTGAGTCTGCTAGAAGGAGCTGGGCATGCTCAGCTTAGTGGGCCCGTTGTAGCCCCCTGGGCCTCGGGGACAATGGCGTCCCAGTCCTGAGCTGGCCTGGAGCCATAGGAATAGCATTTGAACTGCATCTTAAAGGAAGGGTCCGGCAAGGGTGCGAGACGGAAGAAAAGCACTTTGAAGTGTGGGGACACGTGCCCACGAGCACAGAGGAGGTTGTTGAAGCACATGCTGGCTGAGGTTAGAAGGCAGGCTAGCACAGGACCTGTGGATAGTAGATAATACCCAGAGGGCGTGAGGAGAAAGGCACTATGCCAAGGACAGGCCTGTTGTGGGACCTTTTGAGGGTAACCGACAGAGTAGTTAGGGACAAGAGGACATTTTTGCAAACACAGGAAGATGGCCTACATGCCACTGCTGGCTGGCCCAGAGAAGAAGCCGGGGATGGGCTGCTGGCTCCTCATGGACACCAGTGCCAGAGAACAATCAGACCCTGAGCATCCCTGGGAAGAGGGCAGGAACCCAAAAAGGAAACCTTAGTTCAAGGATAGTTGAGCCCACTGACCCCCTTGACCTCTGAAACCACAACAAACCCAGGCAGGACTGGTAGAGGCTGGTCACGCATGCTGTACTGTTACATATCCAGAGATCAATAAAGACAGGAAGACCAATGGGTGTCAGGATGATTGGAGAGTACGGGGAGTGACTGCTAATGGGAACAGGATAGTAAAAAGAGGTATCAGAGCACGGAAACTGTAAGAATGACCAACCAATGACTGGCCCAGCTTGAGACCCATACCATGAGAGGGAGCTCACCCCTGAGGGCCAGGACCCAGAGGCAGAATACCCCAGAGCTTAGGATAGAACCAAACACATCTGGTTAAAAAATAGTATATGAAATGATTACTAATGATATTCTGCCACACTCATAGATTGGTGCCTAGCCCAATTGCCACAGAGAAGCTTCACCCAGCAACTGATGGAAACAGATGCAGAGACCCACAGCTAAATATTAGGCAGGGCTTGGAGAATCCTGAGAAGAGGGGGAAGGATTGTAGAAGCCTGTGGGGTCAAGGGCACCACAAGAAAACCCGCAGAACCTACTAACCTGGGATCATAGAGGCTCACAGAGATGGAATCACCAACCTGGGAGCCTGCATGGGACTGGCCTTGGACCACTGCACATGTTACAGCTGTAAAACTTGGTCTTCTTGTGGGGCCCCTCACAGCGGGAGCAGGGGCTGACTCTGACCCTGTGCCTGCTTTTGGGACCCATTCCTCCTACTGGACTGCCTCACCCAGCCCTAATAGAAGCAAAGATCTTAGTCTCACTATAACTTGATATACCATGCATGGTATATCCACGGGAGGCCTGTCTTTTTCTGAAGAGAAATGAGGAGTTGGAGTGGATTGGCAGAGGGAAGGGGGGAAGTCGGGGAGGGACTGGGAGCAGGGAGGGGAAACTGTGGTTGTGATGTAAAAACAAACAAATAAGAGGTATCATATTGCGGTAATTGTGACAACTCTGTGACACACTACACGCCACCTAGTGATTACTTTAGGATAGGTCAACTCCACACACCATCCAGTGGCTGCTTTAGATGATAGGCCAGTTCTATACAACATCCAGTGGTTACCTTAGGTGATAGGCCAGTTCTGCACACCATCCAGTGGTTACTTAGCTAGGTCAGCTCTGCACACCATCCAGTGGTTGCTCTAGATAAGCTAATTCGGTGGCATGTAGAATACCTTTGGGTGGGTATAAAAGCTGCTGTAGACTCAGCCTGGACTCTTAGGGGAGTGCCTTGACCCTACCAAGAGTAAAATGACAGACTCTAGATATCCCCTATGTGGAAGGATTTGGCAATAGGGTGGGAGGGAGGGGGGGAAGGGGAGTGCGGGAAGAGGGGAGGGAGAGGGAACTGGGATTGACATGTAAAACAAGCTATTTAAAATTAAAATAAAAAATGAAGGAAAAAAAAAGCTGCTGTAGAAGCAAAGAAAAGGCACAGTAGGGATGCCTGCCCTGAGCTCTAGTGTCCCACACAGCTTGGTCCAGCTCGGAACAGACACGGTTCAGAGGAGGCTGGCCAAGGTGATCAGAGGTGGGCAAGCCCACCTTAACACTGTTGGTTGTGACAGGGCCTCATTATACATTCCAGGCTGTCCTCAAACTTACAATCCTTCCCCAGTCTTATGCTGGGGTGACACACATGTGCTCTAGTGTCAAGTGTGACCTTTAAAGATGAAACCTCCAGGAGGGCCAGCACAAGTGTCCACAAGGACTTGGGAGTGAGCATAGCTGGACACAGCTCCTGGGAGACCCCCAGGCTGAGCAGGGCCTCAGCCACATATCTCGTGACATTGTATCATCTACAGGAAGGAAGCAGACGTCTGGGCCTGGTCTGATGTGCTGAGACCCCTGTGTCTCATTGTGTAGAGGCAGAGAGCGTTAAGGGTCTGTTTCTTACTCTCCCCCACAGGGATAAGGAAGCCAGAGGGAAGACAGGATTCAGGAGAGAAGCCGCCATCACAGGAGGTGCGGGGCTGTGGTCAGGAGAGAACTGCAGCAGGAAAGTGACTGACAGTTCTTAGAGGGTCCCTTTCCCACTGGCCCTAAGCACCTGCCTAACGTGGTCAAGGGGCCGGGACTGGAGCCTCTATAGATGGGCCCACGTGAGGCTTTGCTGAGAGGAGAGTTGGTAGATGGCAACAAGGCCCATTCCTCCTTCCTCACAGGGTACCTGGGACCCTGGCTCTGCTCAGAGTGGAGCTGGCTGGTACTCCCCGGGGTCCCCTTGGCTGCCACTTACCGGTCCTGGAGCCGGTCCTGTGTGTCCTTGAGCAGGGCCTTCAGGTGCCGGATGCAAACCTCCTTCTGCTGTAGTGGAGTCAGGTACTGCTCTGGGGTGGGGGGCTTGATGCCATGGTTGTCGCTGCATAATGTGTACTTCATGGAGCGCCTGCAAGGGTATGTCCATCAGAGGCGGGCATGAAGAGGGCAGGGCGAGTACCGGGCTGGGCCAGGGAGCACCTAGCGATCTTCAAGCTCAGCCTGTGCCACCAGCCCCCCTGGGGGCTCTGGGCATGGCGCAAAGACAGCTAGCCTTCTGTGAGGTAAGTTTTGATGAAGCTCTTCCGAGGGAAGAGTTGCATAGGGGCTGGAGACACCTCTGCTTAGGGAAGAGGGCATCTCTCACGAGGCTCGTGCGTGCTCAGTGTCTTACACACCCTGTGTGGACCCTCACAGCAGCAGTGGGTGAAGGAACGTCTTTGTCCTGCAGACGCACACTCACTTCAGAGAGGGCGGCTAACCAGCCTCCATGTGTGCTTCCTGAGCCCGGGCTGCCTGTCTTCAACAGAGAATGTGAGACAGGGGAGCAAGGGCAGGTCCCAAGTGGGCCTGGAGGGTAAGGACTCCCCTGCAGAGGAGGTGACATCTTCCTGGGAGGGAGACACTCTCCTCGCTGCAGCTGAAAGCCTGTCTAGCCTAGGGACAGGAATGAGGACGCAGGTGGGAGGTCGTGGCTGTCTCTGCAGCACATGCCCTGACACACTCTCTTCACCCACCTTCAGCAACATACAGTTTTCCATTACATGTACACACCGAGAGGCCTGGCCACCCCTTCCTCTCAGCAAAGTCATGGTGTCTCGAGTCACGTCACCACTGTACATACACCATTTTCATGCTGCCTTCATAGGTAACTGCCTGGTCCAGGAAATCAGCCATGTGTATGCACCTGCACTCTGGGACATGTGTGAACACACATGTGGACACTTGTTAGGTGTGTCAGTTAGCATGGCCCTGAGTAGCAGCTGGCTGGATGCCTTCTACAACTGATACAGTGTGTTATCCACTGGAGAGGATCCTCTACCCAGAGGGCCATGGGTGCTGGGGCCGAGTGCTGGCCAAGGCTTTCCTAGGAAGGAGAACTCCCTGATTCCACAACAGACTATGGTTCAGATGGTTCCACCCACAGCTTCCTGACTGCAGGATCTGTTCTTAAGAACCTTGCTTGGATCTTGGTTTCAGACCCAGGGAGTGTTCCCACACAATGGAGACTGGGGCCTACACATCCCAGAGCTGGAAAAGACAGGTCCCGTGGAAGCCCATTGTGGAAGTAGCCAGGTTGAAGGCAGATTTAGTTTCATGGAAGCTGTGTAATGTTTCCTGTAAAGTGTTAGAGACAAGGTGGCAACAGGAGGGAGCCGGATCACACAGCTTCTCCTCCACCTTGCAAGGGCAAGCGGTGGCATGGCTGGGTGCCTGGGCTTCCACACCCTGCTCTAAGATCTCCCCAGAAGAGAAGGAGCCACACAGCATCCTCCATTCAGACCTGTATCCGCCCTGCCCTGCAAGGGATTTGGCAGGAGGACATACCCCTGTGACAAGTGAAGAGCTTTCAGCCCGGCATGAGGCAAGGGGTGGAAAAGCCAGTGTTAAACTTGTAAGAATGAGGGTTAGAGGAAATGCATGTTCTCATCTGCGTCATGGACATTTTTCCAAGATGACATTTACTACACGTTTATAGTCACTAGTAGCACTCTCCCCCAGTGTGTGTGTGATGTATTTAAAACGAGAAACGTGATACATATGTTAGCAGAGACAGCCTGGATGCAGTGAGGTCCTTAGGTAGTATTGTCCTGCCCTCCTCCAGGGGTGGCAGGTCTCCTTTTGGGCAATAGGACTTCTCCACAGGTGTTCAATTTGTAGTTTGGGACTGCCCCAGGGGCTTCGGATGGAAGATGTGTTATAAAACTGTTACTAATAGCAAAGTCTGAATGCTTCCAATTCTGTTCCTTTCAAGATATAAATTGGTTAGAAGTCAGACCTGGGCACAGGTCCTGCATATGACTGTTACCAACCATCCACACCTTGGTGGAAAAACCTGAGACCTGTGCCTTTAATAGCTTTGGACATCGCTGAATAACAGAAGATATCTCTGCTGAGAGGAGCAAGACATGGCTTGCAGGGAGGAGCTCCACTGTGCCCTCAAGTCTTACTGTGGCCCAGGACATACAGACAGTGCACTGTGACCCAGGACATGCAGGCAGTGCACTGTGGCCCAGGACATACAGACAGTGCACTGTGACCCAGGACATGCAGGCAGTGCACTGTGGCCCAGGACATACAGACAGTGCACTGTGGCCCAGGACATGCAGGCAGTGCACTGTGGCCCAGGACATACAGACAGTGTGCAGAGCCATTCACTGACATCTCTGGGTTATTATTTCTATTTTATGGAAAAGAAAAAGTTGAGCCTCAGAGACAGGAAGCCTGCAGCTGCCCTCAACCCTCCAGTGCCCACTTGTATCCCAGCACCCAGGAAACAGGGCTCCACATCAGCATCCTGATTCTGAGATCCTGGTCTTCAAGGATCCGTGGCACTCACTTCTTTACCTGCTGTCAGTGAGACCCTGTATTTCATGTCTCTACCTACTGTCCCTAGACCATAACTTAGCGCATGCCGCTCCTGTAGAGCATCACCACCCCGTGACTCGAAGTGCCTGAGACAAATGCCCCATGCCCATCCTGCTTTTTCCTCCTTGTTTGCGGTGGCACCATTGGGAGGAAAACACTAATCCTCTGGGAATTAACGGGATAGGATGCTAGTAAGCCATGTGACCCAGTCCTACCAGTGAAGTCTAGGCAGAATTTCACAGGGAAAGTGTCCCTTCTCAGAGCAACCAACACAAGAAGGGGGGGGGATCTTCTTCCTTGCTGACTGGATGCTGATAGCGCAGGAGCCATCTTGGGATAATTAGGATGGTGATCACGGATAGGTAAGACCTGTGATGTTGCAGGTGGTGCCTGTCTCTGGCCCTGGCATCACATGTGCTCATGTACATCTTACAGACAGGAACCAAAGCTTGGAGAGAGACATGACCTGTTCTAGGTCACAGTCTGGAAGAATACTGGAGTTGGGGTGGGCACAACATGGTGCTGTCCCCCATCTCCTGGGCACCGGGTTCCCAGGCAGCCAGGCCTGGCTGGAAGGAGGAGCGGGTTACCTCGGTGTGGGGCTGCTGTCACTGCCCTTGCAGGAGCCAGAGTTGCTGCTGCTGCTGAGGGAAGAGGCACCGTAGGCGTCCCGCACACTCACAGGTGGAGAAGTGCGCCTGGAGGCGGGGAGAAGAGGCAGCTGCTCATTCTGGCTGGCGGGCAGCTGTGGGCACTGGGCGAACACAGCCAGGCCGCTACGGCCTAAGGTGCCCCCACTTCGGGTTCATCACGGGAAGAAAGGCAATGGGGAGGGACACACACACAGACAAGGGCGACAGAACAGACAGTGGACATCAAGATAGAAAACCGGAAGGTGGCTGACCCTCCTAGCTCCCCAGGGTCAAGAACAGAGGCTAGACAGGGCTGTGGACAAATGGTGGGCCCCAGGGTCTCTCACAGCCCAGGAAGGATACCCATGCATGGACTGAAACAGAGGGGAGTAGAATGGGGCAGACAGGAGGTGACTGGAGGAGGGACCCTCAGGGTGACAGTCAAAGGAGAGCGGCGCAGGGACAGTGATGGCGGAGCTGGTGCTGATGGGAACCTTCAGATAACTGTTGTATCCACCATGTCATTTAGGTCCTTAAATAGTTCCTGGAGGTGGCATGGATCAGCCAGCCTATTTTAAGGATGGGGAAACCGAGGGCGCAATTTGCTTAAAGGCACACTGCAAGCCCTCCTGCCTCGGAAGCTCAGACTCTAGCCAAGGGAGACTCACCTGCGAGATCCAGCAGAGGCCCGTCTACTTCCCGGCAGGGACATGGCCATGAGGCTGCGGGTCCTGGTTAGCGGTGGGATGGGCGGCGTTCCCGGGGCTGAGGAGAGAGGGCGGGTTGTGGGGGGCGTAGGGAGGGCAGGGCCGGGCCATGTCATCCTCTCACTGGGGCCACTGCCTGGCATGGCTTCTCTTCTTGCCCTTCGGCCCACAACCCAGAATCAAGCGAGAACGTGTAGGCTAGGCTGCAGGCGGCTGCCTCTGCCAGTGAATTCAGTGGGCTTGGCACAGACTGCCACCCTGGTTTAAAGTCTCAGTTAGCTCTCAGAGCCTCAGGGGTGGCTAGGAGTCATCAATCCAACCCCAGATCTTCCAGGTCAGTGATGGTGCCCAGAAGGGTGAAGACCCCACCACAGTCACGGGGACAGCAGGACAAGGGCCTCCTGTCCACCAGAGTAGCAAAGCCTGCTTCCCCCCAGGTCCCTGCGCCTCAGACCCTGCCTCCCACATCCAGTCCTCCCTCCGTGGCAGGGGCTGCAGGTCAGAGGACCCCTGGTGCAGGAGTAGGAGCCCCAGATTAGGCCGGGCTGGTCTCGCTGACCATCGCCTTCCCAGTTGGCACGTGGTTCGGGGCTTCCTGGCTACAAAGGAGACAAGACAGACGGACATACCAGCACACGTGTAGAAAGATAAATGGATACAGACAAAATAGGTCATTCTGAGATGTGTCACACACGTCCATGTACATGCTCAGGCGCCTGCCCACAAGGCAGGACAAGCAGCCAGGTCCTCTGACTCCCATGCTGCGTGCACACAGGCTAGCCTCTGCCATACAAACATGCATGCTCATTTTAGTGCGTCACAGGAAACTGAGCACAGGCTTGATGCACCCGAGGCCAAGGTCAAGAGAGCAGAAGCCCTCCCTAGTTGCTGAGTGTTCCACGGTGGGTTCTCTAGCAAGCAGCATTCACATGTCCAGGAGACTTGAGAAGAGGATGGGTGGACTCAGCCCCACTGACTCCTGTGCTGCGTCCTTAGGGTGTTCCCTTGAGTAGGGATTTCAGTGTCAGGGACAGCTCTGCAGGGATGTCTCCAGGAATGTGGAGGAGGGAGAGGCCCCATGCGGAGGGTGTAGCTGTCTGGGATCAGGGCTACACTAGATAGACATCCGCCCAGAGCTCCCTTGGGTCAAGGGAGAGAAACCTAGGCTCCCTACAGCCAGTTTTGAGCCAGCCCAGAGGTTGTAGTCATGGACTCCACATTCAGAGAAGGAACTGTAGACAATAGCCTGGGAAAGCTTAGCTGAGAATGCCATGCCCTGGACTTCTGCCCATGCTGGGGAAGAAGCAGCCACCAAGCCAAGCCCCACTGCATACCAGCCCGTGCTACACGTGTACGTACATTACGCCATTGACTTCTCCCAAAAACCCTATGAGGAAGTGCTGAGATTAGTGCCCTCTTACAAATAAGGAATCAGGGCCACCATGCGCAAAAGGGCTTGCCCAAGTTACAGCCTAGTTGTGTGGCAGGACCAGCATTTGAACCAGACTGGCATCATCAGATACTGAGATCTCAACCCCCAGAATTCCTGACCCAAGGACTACCTCCTTCCCACGTCAGGGTCCCCAGGAGCTTGCTTCTCCTGCACAGTAGTGGGGCCATCTCCTGAGTGGACAAAGGCACTACTCAGATGACCAGTTTCCTGGCTGTGATACAGAACACAGCCTGTTCCCCTAGAGGGCCTGGACACAGCCAGCATTGTCTGCCCAGAGGTGTCAGATGTAGGAGCCGCTGACACCATGCCCGTCACCTGAGCTGCCCACCTAGCTTGGCACCACTTCCCATCCACCAGTCTCAGTCACCCAAGCAGAGCCTCTGGAAACTTCAGGGCCAGAGTCACGGTGGGGGCCATGGGCAAGTACAGGGTGGGGCGTCTGTGGAGAGCATCCCTGTCCAGAGAGGTACTCAGGGGTCCCTGCCTGTCGGGCACAGGAGGACCTTGTGGGCAGCTAGGGTAGAGTAGGTAGGGGGTGGTAGCTTTGCTCATGCATGGACAAAGCTTCGAGGACTACCCCCCACAGAGTGAATCCCTCTGAGGACAGCTGGCCTGCTAGCAGCGTTCTTTCATCTGGGCCCTTGCTAGTCCACGTCGCCCTGGCTGCACTGGTCATGTTCTCATCACTGCCTGCCTCCTGGCTCTAGGCGGGCTGCAGGGAGGAGGCAGCACATTCAGAAGGCCTCACCTCCCAGAAGGCTTACGCCCCAGCCGGTTTGGGTGAGTGTGGCTGAATTGCTGGTGGATTAGGTGGAGCTCAAGGCCTAGGTCTAGGGAGGCAGGTGAGAAAGGCTAGACTGGAAGGCATGCGGCCCCGGTACAATGCAAGCTTTGTCCCAGCTGTCTGCTACTACCTTGCTTGGCAACCCCCTTCTCCCCCCTCTTGCGTTCTCTTTTCCTTCCTCCCTGGCTGCGGGTGGGAATGGGGTGGCATTTGTACCCGGAGGCAGCTGACAGTCTCCTGGGAGACCAGGACCAGCCGTTAGGGCAAAGTGGAAGTGGCATTTCCCCTGCTGGGATGGGACCTCATAGGCAGGGGACCTCTTGGGAAGGCAGAAGCCATCCAGACCCACAGGGCACCCCCCTCAGGATCCTGCTCAGAGTGTGTGTCCTATGTCTGCTTGGCTCCTCCCTCTCACCAAACCCCTAGAGAGGAGGCTTGTTGCCACGGTATTTATCGCCATGCCGCCTGTTCAGCCCGGAGTCCCACAGGCCTGTCCCTGGGCAGCCAGAGGCGGCCACTTGGAATGGAAGATGAAAGGAAACTCTAAGCCGTGGAAGCAAGGCCAACAATCTCTCATCCCTTCAACCCCAGGAAAGCCGCCCTCTCACACCAGTGTCCCTCTTTCCCCACTGCGCACTCTCCATAGCAACCGCACAAACATCCACCTCTTTGATTGGTCGTCTCCACCCCCAGTGCTGCCCAAGGCCCTAAAATGGGTAAGAAGAACCGTAAGGATGCAGAAATAGGGTCACACAGATCTGGGATTGAATTCTGGTTCTTGTACTCTGACTGCATGCCTCAGCAAGTCTGGCTACAGCTGGGCTTCAGCCTTGCATCTGCCGTGAGCTGCAGCTCCTTCTGGGCACTGCGAAGGTAGCATGCAGCAGTGCATGCGTATGGCATGGATGGGTGCTCCGCACATAAGAGACACCAAACAGGAGCAGACAGTGCTCTGGAAGTAGACACTTGAAGTGTGATGTGACCTTCAGAAAAGAAACACATCCAAGACATTTTGGGGGCTCCAGGAAGGTCAAGAAAAGCCTCTTCCAACCAGAAACTCGTGATGGCTCTGGAAGGATGAGTGGGAGTCCACCAGTGGGAAGGCAGGGGCAGCATGGGCAAAGGCAGTAAATAACTCAATGACATAGTTGCTCGGAAGCTGGGGTGCCTGGTGAGGAACAGTGGGAGCGGGCTACACACAGCCTGGTTAGCCAGGGTCTTGTCCAGTGGGCCACAGGGAGGCATGCGATTGTCCCACAAAGGAGAGGGGCACATCAGATGTGCTTACGAGAAAGCCCTGGGTGGGGAGCCCTTGTAGAGTGTGTTGGGAAAGGATAGGACCAGAGGAAAGAAGACCAGGTTGGAAGGCAGGGGTCTCAGCAGCATCCGGAAAAACAGAGAAAGGACCTGGACCCTGTTTGAGATCCATCCAAAGCTCATGGTGATGTGAAAATAAAGGGAAAACATTTAATTCTGGTGATCAAGTCCTTTCCACTTACAATAGTCTCCTCCTCCTCTTTTTCTTCTCCCTCCCCCTCTGCACACGGTGTGCACAAGTGTGTGTATGTGTGCACATGCACATGTGTGTATGCATGCAACAATAGCTCTGTTTGCCAAAGCACCACTGTATCTCTGCTTGAGCTCTCTGCTGGCCTATAGCATCCTTCCCCAGAACTGGATGCTCTGCAGCCTTCCTACAGGGACCAGCCCTCAGCCCTTCTTAACTCCTTAGCTGAAGCTCCCTGGTGTATTTCATAGGAACAAATACAATCAACATATAATATATTGGTTTAAAATCTGTGTTAGATCATGGAGCTAGACTAGATGGTCTCTGAGGAACTCTGAGTTCCATATTCTGATTCTGGGGATGTTTATGAAACAAGGGATTTGCAACTGATGATTTCTTCTTCACTGACTAGACTCCTGGGTGGCAGTTTCCCCAGCTTTAAGATTAGAAAGTGCATCTCTTGGGAGATACTGGTATCTTACTCACTAGGGGAGCAGCCAGGTGCTCAGGTCAATGTCCCAGAATATACCTTTGAAGGTGTTTTTTTCAAGGCATTAGACATCAACAAAAGAAAAAAGCAAGCCTGAAATCCCAGAGAACAGAACAGGCCGAGCTGGTGACTCAGCCCCCAACAGCTGTGCAAAGCAGAGCATGGCAACCAGAGTCGGGAGGAATCCCATCTCTGCCAAGGCAGCAGCAGAACCTGGAACATTCTTCCTAGGCAAACACAGCAACTTGTGCTCCTTGAATACTAATGCAGAGATGGGAATGGAAACAGCCTGGACATCTGCCAGCAGCCACCCTTAGAACACCAGCGCAACTCCACCAGGGTGATGGGCAAAACTCTGCATGCTTCAGGACGGCCTCATCCTCCCCCATCAGCACCAAGTCCAGCCATTCTGCACTTGGAAAGGGGAGACACTTCTCCAGCTCATTTCCTGTCTCTGGCACAAGCCACCCCCTGGACTGAAACCACTCAACGGAGCCATTGAATTCTACTTTCTCACTGTGGCAAGCCCAGTATAGTGGCTGGGCTGTTCTACAACTTGGCCGAATGCTGCAGGGGTTCCCAAGGCAACCAGGAAAGGCCTCCAGTGACAAGTCTCAGACGCCTCAGCACGGGTCCCAAGCCCTGATCTACACACCACCTAAGGGAACTTATCTCTGGACTGCTGAACACAGCGCACCCAGGCTTCCTTTTCCATTTCAGCCAGTGGGGTCCTCGTGTCTGTTCTACCTGTGGAAGGTGGGCTGACCAACCCTGACTGAGAGCACTGGGGAGGAGGAAAGTAGCCCATCCCACAGGCTGGCCCCAGGGCAGAGTAAAAGGGAACAGAATCTGCATGTAGAGGTACCCCTCATTCTGCCTGTCCGTTTGTCTTTCCCTCTCTTCCCCTCTCCGGCAGAGTGAGGTGAACAGACATTTCACAGTCTCCCTCACCCAGCAGGCTAACACTGCTTAAGTGGCACAAGATGGATCCCATGCCCACCTTTCATTGTGCTGAGAAGTTTTGTCACAGGGACAGAAACTGACCAACTAGAAAGTCTGAAGATTGTGCATGTGCGCGTGTGTGCACGCGCTTGCACACGTGCATGCGTGTGTACATGAAGGCCAAAGTTGGTTATCTTCTTCAATGATTCAACGTTACCTTTTGAGACAGGATTTCCCACCAAACCTGGAGCTCTCAGTTCATTTAGACTGACTAACCAGCAAACCCCCAAGTTCATCTAGACTGAATCTCCAGTTCATCTAGCCTGACTGGCCAGCAGACCCCAAACATCTTCCATTTCAGTCTCCCAGGGGCTGGGATTACAGGTGTACACCATGCTCTCCTGGGGATTCAAACTCAGGTTCTCTGTCTGCATGGCAAGTACTTTACTGACAGCCATTTCCCCAGGAAGACCATTGTGGTTTGGCTGTTGTTTGTTTTAGAACTCTTTAGTTTTTTAATTAAAAGAAATTTACTCTTATTATGAATATGAGTTTTTACATGTATATATGTGCATCATATGTGTGCCTGGTGCCCATGGATGGCAGAAGAGAGCATTGGATCCCCTAGAATGTAGTTACAAATGGTTGTGAACCACATGTGGGCACTGGGAACCAAACCCAAAGCAAGAAGGATTTGGGGACTGAGGATGTAACTTGGTAGCAGAGGGCTTTCAGAGTATGTGAGGGGCCGTGGGTTAACCCCCAAGCACTGCCCAACTGCCCCCAAACAAGAGGGGCGACTACAGGTTAGAAATTTGTAATATAACTTCATCTCCACTAGGATGACTATCAGAAGACGGGGCACAAGTGTTGTGAGCGTGGAGAAACCCCCACGCAGAGCTGGTGTGGCTGTGCAACGGTGACCCTGCTATGGAAAACAGTTTGGAAGTCCTCCACAGAGCTCAACAGGATTGCCTTCGAGCATGCAATTCCACTACGAGATAGATTTCCCAAGGAATGAAACAGGCATCGAAACACTGTGCGCAGGGTGGATGCAAACACTATTCCAACAGCCAAGGGTGGGGAGATCTACTGCTTGTCAGTAGCTGCAGTGAGTGCTGCACAGGACATCCACGCACCAGGACTTCAGCCGCAGAAGAGATGAGGTAGTAACACAACATGGATGAGCCCCTAAGACACCGAGTTAAGAGAAAGCAGTCAAATGTAAACACCAAGTACTGAATGACTCTGTTTACACAAAATACCTCCATGGGTGAATCCATAGAGACAGAAGCCACTTAGTGGTTGTCAAGAGGAGGGGAAAATAAACAGAGAAACAGCTGCCCACAGGAATGGGGCTTCTTAAGGGGGATGCTGCAGATACTTGGGGATTAGATAATGGGGTGGGTTACACAATTTTGTGCGTGTACTACAAATCTGGGGATGGTACATTTTCAAAGGGTGATTTTTATGGTTTGTGAACTGCATTTTAATAATAAAAACCAGTCAAAACAGATCCACATAATCTCCATTTTTAACGAATAGTTGCTAAAGGATAGGCATGGTCAGAAGGGAGGGAATGGTCTGGAATGCTCATCATGGGCATCAGGGCAAGAAAGAAAGTCAGTTCTCTGCCCTCCCGAGACCAGAGAGAAGCATGGCGCCTAGACTGCTTCTGAGGAATTCTTCCTGCACCTTCTCCCTAGCCTGAGTAGGACTGTTGCCATTCGTGTAAACAAAGCAGAAGCCCTATCCGGAGACGGCTGCTCTTGCCTCTCCTAACAGTACCTTCTATCTACAGCCTAGGCACCACACAAGCAGTACTCCTCAGAGTGGCGATCTGGGGCCTCTCTTCTCTCAAGTCCAGCTTCTTCAAGCACTTGGGGTAACTTCTTGTCCACGTCAGTCTCTTTGGAACCCAACCAAGATAACAAAGGGAGAGAGGTAATTCTTGGGAAATTGGAATGCTTCATCCCATTACCTCTCAAAGGGATCTACCCTTCTTTATGGATAATCTGTACACCTCTCAGAGCCTGAGAAGCCATGAGCTGATGCTGAAGTTACAAGCACCCTCTCCCAAGGACATCTACCAGGGCAACGTCTGGCAGGCCTCCTACACCGGAGGTAGCAGTAGGAGAACCCTGGGTCCACTCCTTCTAATGCCAGTCGCTCCGGGATAGACACTCTGCAGATAACAGGGAGAAGTATGGGAACAGAGAGGTCATGGTGACAACTTCAGCTTGGTAGCTATCTTGGTAAATGATTCCCAGCAGATGGAGGCCCCCAGCAGCCCTGGCCACAGCATATGCTTTCCCTGGGCTTCCTCACTGATAGAGCTGTCAATCTCTGCAGCTCCGCCTCTGCCCCTCCTCCTCTCAAGCAGCACAGGAAGATGTTGATGGTGGGCCTCCATCTCCATGGTTTCTCTCTGCTCTTTGGGCCTTGGCTCTTAGGATCCTGAGTTCTCACCAATACTTAATGCCAGAATCTATCCCAAGTACCAACAGAGGCTAATGTGGTCTCAGAAACCTAGGATGGGAAATACCTCAGAGAATTTGTCACCATTTTATCCATTCAGAAATTAAAATCCAGCAAGGGCAGGTAATTTGTTTGCAGTTGCCCAGCAAGTGGGAGACAGAGTCTGGGCTGGCAGCTGGATTCTGGTGAAAGGCCTTCTGTCCATCTCCTTACCCATTCTCATTTAAAAGCAAACCTGAGTTCAATAAGAACAAAGGAGAGATTTTTCTAAAGGAAGAAACCTTTGGAAGAAAGCTGAGGGGTAAGACAAGTGCTCTTCTAACTTTAAGGCAGACCACACATGATTAGAAGGTGAAATTGAGCCTCATGAAAGAAGAGGCCACTACACAGGAGCACGGGGAAAGAGTGGTTTAATCTCAAGCTTCCTGCCCACTGATTTAAACAGAGAACTTGTGACCAGTCTTATGTATGGTAGTGAGGAACATGGAACAGGTTAATGCTTTGGGAAAAACAAAGACATTCCTTAAGCAAGTGTTAAAGGAAGAATTTCTGCATAGGATTTGCTTGGGAGTTTATAGGGAGAGAAAAGAACTCACCCAAGCTAACCTTCAAATGCTGTGTTTTGTTCATGGGGCCTGTGTAACAGGGACCAAAGGGATGTGAAGATGTCAGCAGGTCTGCCTGGGATCACAGCCCCTTCCCACAGAGACAGCCCTCCACCAATCAGTGATTAGAGAGCCACTGCCACCTGGGGAGGCCAAACCAGGACTGTCACATTCCAATGACCAATCTCCCTAACTCCACCAGCATTTCATGACACTCGAGTTCAGTGATTCTCAACCTTCCTAATGCTGTGACCCTTTAATACAGTTCCTCATGTTGTGATGACCCCCTACCGTAAAATTATTTTCATTGCTAACTGTAATTTTGCTACTGCGAATCATAATGCACATATCTGATATGCAAGCTATTTGATGTACAACCTCTGTGAAAGGTTCCTTCAACTTCCAAAGGCTGAGAACCACTGCTCTAGTCCAATGGTCATCTTTTCTCGGCAGGAAACCAAGGACTTGTGAAACCCACAGTGCGAGCAATAGTATCAGAAGACGTGACCCAGCTTATCTTGATCCCATGAGCACTCATGGTATGCGGCTTCTGCTGGGAGCCAAGCCGTATCTGTGTCCCTGAGGCCTGCGGGCTGAGCAGAGATGTGGCACGGCTCACCCAAGTATGCCCAGTATTGTCCACGAGCCATGAGGCATGCCCGTCACTGCAGCATCCTCCTCTCTCCTCTGCAGCTGCCAGCTGCCCTGCCTGATTTACAGCTGGCCCCTGTGCAGCTTATTGCTGGTAGCATTTCCCACATCATGCTGAACCCTTTCACCTTCAGGAAGCTCCCTGGCTTTCAGCAAGGCCCAGCATCACTCATGCTTGCTGGACGAGGGCCAGGGACCAACAAACCCGTCTCCAGAGAAGCTGTCTGGCCTCTTGGTTTTGTCAAACATTTGTAACACTTTAAGTCAGGGAATCTGCAAATACCCAGTCCCTACTTGAAAGTCTCTTGTCTCAGAAGTTTATTCATGGAGAAACCAACTAACTTAACAGAAACAGCATGGTTCTGGGATCAACTGCACCCGGGTTTGGGCTCCTAATGCCACTGCATATGTCTAAGTCTCAGGTACCTTTTCTTTAAATGGGGCTGATTACAACTGGACATGGAATAGCCATCACCAACGACATCAGCAAAAATGCCTGTTTCATGCTGGTAGAGCCCTGACACAGAGGACGCTCTCTAGAAACAATAGACTCGTTTACCTGAGTCTATTCCTTTATACTTATTTCAGATTTATTATTATTATTGTTATTATTTAGTGTACGTGGGTACATGCACACACATAGAAGACAACTTTCAGAAGTGGGTTCTCTCTTTCTACCCTGGGATCCATAGACAGAACTCAGGTTGTCAGGCTTATGAAACAAGGGTTTTTACCTGTTGAGCCATCTCACTGGCACTATTTGACTATGTGAGTGTGTGCGTGCCTGTGTGTGTGTGTGTGTGTGTATGCGTGCGCGCGCGTGCGCGTGTGCGAGCGCTCACACACACTCTGAGTGTAGGTACGTGTATACCTGTGTGTACACAGAGGCCAGAGGTTGGTATCACGTGCCTTCTATCACTCTCCAGCTTACTCTTTGAGACAGGGTCTCTCACTAAAATGTGGAGCTCACCAATTATTTGTCACTCAGCTTTAGTGACACCTACCTCTGTTCCCCAGTGTTGGGGTTACAAAAGTGTATCACTGTGGCTGGATTTTGTCCTGGGTGCTGGCATCTAAACTCGGGCCCTCATGCTTTACTGACCATGCCATCTCCCCAGTCACTTTCTTCTTTTATTTTTTCATTATTTTTTATTACATTTTTTTTTAGAAAAGAGCTTGCTTCACAAGTCAATCCCAGCTCCCTCTCCCTCCCCTCCTCCCACACCCCCACCTTCCCCCCCCAGCCTCCCACCGTATTCCTACTTCCTTCTGGAGATAGGGGATCTCCAGAGTCTGTCATTTCACTCAGGGCAGGGTCTAGGCACTCCCCCAAGAGTTCAGGCTGAGAGAGCATCCCTCTTTGTGTTATGGACACATGAAGTCCATTTGTATGCCAGGGATAAACACTGATCTACTGCCCAGGGCCCTATAGGTTGCCCAGGCCTCCTCACTGACTCTCACACTCAGGGGGTCTGGATCAGTCCCATGCTGGCCTCCCAGCTGTCCGTCTGGGGTCCAGGAGCTCTCCCCCTTGTTCAGGTCAGCTGTCTCTGCTGGTTTCGCCAGCCCATTCTTTGCCCATTTGCTCATCACTCCTCTCTCTCTGTCACTGGGTTCTAGGGGTTCAGTTCAGTGCTTAGCTGTGGGTGTTTGCCTCTGCTTCCATCAGTCACCAGATGAAGGTTCGAGGATGGCATATAAGGTAGTTGTCAAGTTCATTATCAGGGATGGGCATTTAAGGTAGTCTCTCCAATATTGCTTAGCTTGACAGTTGCAGCCACTCTCTTATTAAAAACACCTTTCTTGTTTTATACATATGGGTGTTCACAGCTGTGTACCATGTGCATGCAGTGCCCCTGTAGGCCAGAAGAGGGCACTGAATCCCCTAGGAGTTACAGATACTTGTAAGCTTCCATGTGGGTGCTGGGAACCAAACCTAGGTCCTCTGGAAAAGCAGCTGGTACTCTTAACTGCTGAGCCAACTCTTCAGCCCCACATCAATGTAACTCATATAGTTTATCTTTATCCCAGTCCTAATTCTTTCTGTGTGTGGATATGTGTATGTATGATGTACATATATATCATGTGAGTTTGTACACGTTTGTACACATGTATGTGTAGAGACAAACGTTTCTTCCTCAATCATCCTCTACCTTATTTTTCTGACACAGGATCTTTCACTGATCTGAGAACACACAATTAGGCTATACTGGCTGGCCAGTGAGCTCCAGGGACACACCTGCCTTTCTCCCTAGCACTGGGATTGCAGATACATGCCACTGCACGTGGCTATTCCATTGGTGCTGGGGGGGGGTGTCACATGCTTAACATTGCATAACACTTATTTTACTGACTGAGCTATTTCCCCAGCCCTCTTAATTCAAAATCTCAATGTGCAATGTTAGAACAATTTGTACTTCAGAGGTTCCTGAAGTATAATGTGTGTGTGCATGCGTGCATGTGTATGTGTGTACATGCATGTGTGTGGTATACATGCATGTGTACATATGACAACTAGAGGTCAACCTGGGGTGTCATTCCTCAGGAACCATCTGTCTTGTTTATTGAGACAGACAGGGACTTTCTCACTGGGACTCAGAGCTCACAGGGTAGTCAGCCAATGACCTGTTTTCAACTCTCCAGAACTGGGATTATAAGTGTGTGTCACCATGTTCAGTTTTTCACAAAGGGTTCAAACTCATGCTCGCACAGCAAGCACTTTAATGGCTGAGCCATTCCCCAGTCCAGCTCCCTCCAAACATTTATTTCTTTTCACTTTGGTTTGGGGGGGGGAGGAGGCAAAAGAGAAAAAAAGCCAGTAACTGTCTAGCAAACAATGATACTCCAGGACACCTCCACTTGGGTGTAAGATAACACTCCAAGATTAACATTCCTGAAAGCATCCCTCCGGACAATGCCTCCCGTCTTGGGACCGAAGCCGAGCCCTTACTTTGGTTATCTAAAGTCCTTTACGCCTTTTCTTCCCACCATCTCCCGTCTTGGGACAGAAGCCCTTACTTTGGTTATCTAAAGTCCTTCACACCCTTTCTTTCCACCATCTCCCGTCTTGGGACAGAAGCCCTTACTTTGGTTATCTAAAGTCCTTCACACCCTTTCTTTCCACCATCTCCCGTCTTGGGACAGAAGCCCTTACTTTGGTTATCTAAAGTCCTTTGCACCTCTTCTCCCCACCATCTCCCGTCTTTGGCCCTTGCTACTGCCTCTCTCGTTCACTGCACCGTCTCACACGTTCCCACCTTTGCACGTGCCCGCTCTGCTGCCTGGAACGCTCCTCTCCCACCTTGTTCCTCTCTTTCCTCTCAGGTCTTTGTTCCAAGGACATCTTTTCAGTGCACGTCCTTTAATACGACACAGGCTCCCATCCGCCAGCATTCCTCTCTTTCCTCTCACACGAGTCTGTATCATCCTTAGCAGCCACTAATGTATTTATCCACTTATTTGCCTATTATCTTTGTAAGTACCAGGAGGGTAAAGATACACGCCCACTTTGTTCTTGACTGTGTTCCCAGTCCTTAGACTAGTACCTACTATCTGCCCAGTTGTACCTACTATCTGCCCAGTCCCCGATGCAGACTTGCCGGATGGTATGTCAGTCTGCACTTCCTGGGGTGACGTGAGCTTAGCAATGGAGGCGGCTGGGGTGCTTCTCTCACACGCTCACAGTCCCTTCCGCTGACAGTGTATTGTGCAGAGGGTCATCTTTCCTTCAAGGCTCCTTGGTAGAGACCTGAGCACAAAGCCAGTAGCTGGGTCTTGGGGGCAAGGATGAAGGCGGCATTTCTAAAAGCATGCTTACTCATAAGGAGCTGGTGCTCCACCACCACTGTCTCCATCCACCTCCACTCCCCGCAGCAGAGGGATTGTCTGGGTCTCAGAACTCGTTCTGGACGCCCCTCCACATGACTTCGCTGCTCCTGTGAAATCCAACTAGTCTACCAGCAATCCCAAAGCCTGACAGCAGCCCTCAGACAAAGAGCAACACCTAATGATTACGCCTGATCCTCATAATCCACGGATTTTATATTTGCAAAGTCACCCACTTGCTGATATTTGTAGTCTGAAAATTAATACTCTCAGTGCCTCCCCAGTCATTCACAGACAGGCATAGGTGACAGAAAGTTTGAGTTACTTGACATCTATGTTCTCAGTGGACCACAAGGCATCTTCTTAATGTTTTCTAAAAATGATTCATCTTTTGTCTGCATATATGTCTGCTCACCATGCACATGGAGGCCACAAGAGGGCATCTAGACCCTGGAACTGGAGTTACAGATGGTTGTGAGCCACCATGTGGGTGCTAGGAATTGAACCTGGTCATCTGGAAGAGCAGCCAGTGCTCTTAATTACTGGAGCTGTCTCTCCACACCAACAAGGTAGCTTCTTGGTTGACTTCTACTGTAAGCACAAGACCTAGTCAAGATCTATACTTAGCCAGATTTTCAACATTTTTGCTCGTGATTTCATGGTTAAAATGACTTCCCGCAGCCTTGTGTTAAAAAACTAGGTGGTGTTTCTCTGCATGGGAAGGATCTTTCACAGAGAAAGACACTGGTCAGAAACACTTCACTGAGGCATGAGCCATACTGTTGGCTGTATGTCTGCGGACATGAATCAACATGTATTAAATAAGACATACTTAAGCAGAAACACTCATGAGCTAAGGTTATGTGTGGGTGAAAATGTGACAGAGGCCTGCAGAAACCTAACCCTGTGATCCCCTAGACAGATGACAGTCAGTTTATTAAACACAGCTATTTTTCACAGATATGCATATGATGGATTTAGTTGAAGCTCACGTGTTCCAGGCTTCATATAAAATGATGCCATTAGCACTGGCACTGGGGGTCTTTTGCAGTGCCAGAGGTCAGGTGATGATAAGTCAAGACTCCATGAGATTCGATCTCAGCCCAAGGTAGCTGCGGGCCCTCAGGCCAGTCCCTCTCAGGACCGGTTTCCTTAAATGTACCAAGGTGAACCACTGTCATGCCAATGATGGACAGTGCCAATCACAGATGGTCACATGAAGCATGTCACAACTGGGGTGGGACTTCCAGCAGGTGGCAAGATAGCCTTTGAAGACTAAGTATTTGGCCTGAGCAAGCACGAAGGCCAAACAGAACCAAACCTTCTATCTCTCCTCCTAGGCTCTGCCATGCACTGGCTCTGGCAGTGACTGTCCATGAAAAGTCGATAGCTTGAGGGTCAGAGTCAGGTGTTCAGATGTCGGCACCCACAGAGAACCCAAACCTATACTGTAAGCAGTGTCACACTACAGGCCACCCCCTTTTGCCTTGTGTCTGTACACAGTGACCATTGATAAATTAAGAGATTTCCTAATTATGTGAAAACCCATTATTTCTGTCTTATTTTGAATAAATCAAAGACCCTACAGCTCTGTATGAATGTTTCAGAAAAGCAATGGAAGTAGAAGCTGTGAAGCTGACAAGAGCTCTCCTGATTGGTCTGGTTGCTTTGTTAGCTGTCTGACAGAGTAGGACTTTCTGCTCTCTTCTAGAGATAGTCTATAGACAAAGGATCTGAGCCTGGGGTGCAGGAAGGCACTTGTCCAAGACCCCAAAGCCATCAGTGGTAAAGCTAGGATTTGGAGCTGATGCTTGTGGTTTAAAAGCCGGGTGCTGTGATGTACAGTGAGCTAGGCTGGCCCTGCAGTGTTCTCTCACCTGCCAGAAGCTGGTGAAAATGCTGGACTGGGCTGGAAGGGCCAGGCCACTAGGGCTGCGGAGGAAACAGAATGCAGTCTGGCTGCTCCAGGCAAAAGCAGCTGGTGCACACCATCCCCACTCAGTAAAGCTACTGGTCCTTCACTGGTTTTTTTTTGACATTGGACTCTAGCATATCCCTCTCACCTGCTTTTCCTAAGAGTTATCACAGGGACTCTGGTATAGCAGGAAGACGATGTGAACTGTCCTAGGTTAGCACGGAGCTAGGAACCTAACTCTCAGCTGAGGACTGGACGTGAACCTCAGCTGCCCCTCCTCTCAGCTGCCCCTCCCGGACAAGTGAGGGTCAGCTACAAAGACCTGTTTATAGTGATGCCTGAAAGAAGTCACAGTTCCTTACAAACCAAGACACTGGGAAACACACACCAGGAATGTCCCACGCTGCAGCTTCACTTGGACTAGGTCAACTTTTGTCTTTTGGGGGCTGGGTGTTGTGTAACCCAGACCAGCCTCAAACTCAATTAAAACTGAGGCAAACATTGGACTTTTGATCCTCCTGCCTCTACCTCCCAAGTGCTGGGATCACAGGCGTGAGTTACCATGACTAGATCTCTTTTAAGCTAAATATAGTAGTGTAAACCTTTAAAAGAATCCTCCTACCCAGCCACCTCCTACCTCACCCCCTACTAAGCACAATACTTTTTCCTTTTATTTTCTAGACAGGGTTTCTCTGTGTAGTCCTGGCTGTCCCAGAACTCACTATGTAGACCAGTCTAGGCTGGCCTCAAACTCATCAGAGATCCTCCTGCCTCTGCCTCCTGAGTGCTGGGATTAAAGGTGTGTGCCCCCATCATCTAGCTAGTATGGAGTATTTTTGTAAGAAGAGTGTAGTTACTGTTTCTGCATGGTTCTAACCATAGTATATATATACAATTTTCATCTTTTAAAAATTTAACATGCTTTAAGAATTGTCCATATGGCGAAGTCTTTATAAAAGGTGTTTTGTGGGGGCTGGGAAATGACTCAGTGGGTAGAGTACTTGTGCAAGTGTACAGAGCTGTTGGGATCTCCAGAACCCATGCAAATGTGCATCTGCAGTCCCAGTGCTTAGTGAGAAGGGAGTGGAGGCGGGAGGATCCCTGGAAGCTTGAGGGCAAACAGCCTGGCAAATGCAGCTGCAGCAAGAGTGAGGACTGCCGTCCAAGGCTGAAGGCTGTCCTCTGCCCTCCACACAAGTGCTGGGGCACGGCTGTGCCTATGCTCGCACACATGAACATGCGCCACATGCCCACATTTACAAAGACACATGCACACTCACATGCATACATGCACAGTGTTTTATGGCCTGCATAATCTTCTATCACTGGTCCACAGTGGCTAACTTCCCTTTCTGCTCAACACTAGTACACGTTCTCATTATCAAAACCAGTGCAATAATTGCTATCTTTGTCCATAGCTATTGTGCTATATTTAGTGTTATTTCCTCAGGGTGGATCCCTGGGTGGATTCCAGGATCAACAAATCTGAACATTCCACCAAACTGCTTTCTTGAAGGATAGGTCGCCAGCTGACTCCTCCCACCCATAACATCTGCACAATGGTTAGAATTTCCATCTGGCAAAGCCACTGGACCTGACCAAAGTCTCACAGGACAAATTCAAGCTCAGACACAAGAGTCATTTGATACAAGTTTGCTTTCTATTTTCCCTTGTAGCCAGTGTGGCAAGGGGGGGATATTATGGCCAAGCTCAAAATTGACCTAGTCCCCAAACTGAAAGGGAACCTGCCACCATGGTCTACCCACCTCCAATCACAGCACCTCCCAGTGTCTCACGACACTTACCAAGCATGTGTGTCTGATGTGTCTCGGCCTCCTCTACCAATAGTACAAAGTATCAAGGCACAGGTTGGGAAGGGGCTTGGCACATGAGCCAGTGTTTCTGCAGGTGTCAGAAGGGAGCCCTTGAGCAAGGTTCTGAAGAGTGCATAGAAGCTGAGTGTGGAGGGACTCTGCAAGTTTAAGTGTGTGCGTGCGTGCGTGTGTGTGTGTGTGTGTGTGTGTGTGTGTGTGTGTGTGTAGAGGTTAATGTTTCAGAAAGCTGCGGTGGCTGTGAGGCCTCCCACAGTAAGAACAGAGGGGCCACGGAGATCAAAGCTGGGCCAGAAGGTGTGTGGGTGTGAGCGAGTGCTGGTAGGTTTAAAGTCAAGTCAGGGTTAATGCTGAAGTCAGGGTTAAGTCATAACCGATGGCCTTGAGCCAGAGATGAGGAGGAGAGGCTCCAGTGGAGCAGGTAAGAGATGGTGAGACATTTAAAGGGGCCGTGGAAGCTAAAACAAGATGAGAGAGGAGAGGCCAGGGCAGACATGACTTCAAGAGGAATTTAGGAGGTCAATTCTTCAGGGCCCGGAAGAGATGGCTTATAAAGGACAGAGAGAAGAGAGGGCCTGTGACGATGCCAGGCCTCCAATGGACACTAGTCATGGCCTCCCGGTGTTCCGACCTCCTTCTCCCTTGTTAGCAGAATCCAAATGTTGTTCAAGGATGGCAATGTCCCCGGCTCAAAACATCGACACTAACATCCCCAACCCTGAATGCATGTCACAGTGGAAGCTCCCATCTGTGAACCATGGGCAGCAACTTTTCGAGCCTGAGAGCCTGGCCAGCTGTTCATCTGCAAAGGGCGAGCAAGAAGGGGCATGCCTTCAAAGGCAGGGAGTCTCCCAATAGGGCTGGCTGCAGAATCAAGATTTAGCAGACATCTGCTGGAAGGGGCTAAGTAGTCTACAGATGGCCTGGGCATCCTGAGATTCCCCAAAGAGTTACTCTGGGGACCAGGAAGGGGGTCTGTTCTTCTGGGGTTATAGTCTGGGCACCTACCACTGCCCGTGGCACACATCTCTTGATCTCTTGATGCATTCGTATCTCCATCTATAAAGTGAAGGTTCTTCTTGCCTCTCAGACCTGTTGTGACATCACGGCCTCACCTCTGTGCCTGCTTCCCAATCACCTTGACTGAGTTCACGTGGAGTCACAGCTTTGCCTCTATACATACACACTGAGTGCAGCCCAGCCTCCTCCATACACACACACTGAGTGCAGCCCAGCCTCCTCCATACATACACACTGAGTGCAGCCCAGCCTCCTCCATACACACACACTGAGTGCAGCCCAGCCTCCTCCATACATACACACTGAGTGCAGCCAGCCATCCTGACCTCCATACACACTGAGTGCAGCCCAGCCTCCTCCATACACACACACTGAGTGCAGCCCAGCCTCCTCCATACACACACACTGAGTGCAGCCCAGCCTCTTCCATACACACACACTGAGTGCAGCCCAGCCTCCTCCATACACACACACTGAGTGCAGCCCAGCCTCCTCCATACATACACACTGAGTGCAGCCAGCCATCCTGACCTCCATACACACTGAGTGCAGCCCAGCCTCCTCCATACACACACACTGAGTGCAGCCCAGCCTCCTCCATACACACACACTGAGTGCAGCCCAGCCTCCTCCATACATACACACTGAGTGCAGCCCAGCCATCCCCCACCTCCATACATATACACTGAGTATGAAACTCTCATTGGCCCTGGAGGGTAAGTCACAGACTAAAACAATATTTGAAAAATGTAAGTATTTGACAAAGAAATTAGTAACTGTAAGAACTCAGTTGTTAACTCCTTTTATAGGCAAAATATCTGAATAGACACCTCTCCAAAAATGATACCCAGGCTGTAAACAAGCACAGGGAATGTTCCCGCCATTGGTCATTAGGAAAAGCAAATGAAGGTCACGAGAGGCATCCTCACACATCATCTAGAACAGTTAAACCCCAAGTGTATGAGAAGACATGGAGGATCCAGAAGTCTTGTGAACTGATATGGGATTGTGAACTGGAAACTTATCAAATGATATGCCCATTTTAGTTATAAACATTAACTAAGATAACAATGTGTGCTCATCAAAAGATCTGTGTAAAATGTTCATAACAACCTAGTTTATAGCAGAAAAAGAAAAGAAAAAACACATGGATAAACAAATCATGGTTGATCTTTTTCTCATACAATGGACTACTACCCAGCAATTAAAAGGAGCCAACTATTTCTTTCTTTTTAGGTATGTGTCCATCCATGCATGCGTGTACACGTGTGTTTATGGATGTACTCACCTGTGGGTGTACAAGTAGACATCAAAAGCCAATGCCAGACGTCTTCCTCCATCCCTTGTCTACCTTACTTTTTGACACAGATCTCTAGTTGAACCTGGAGCTGGCTATGTTGGCAAGGCTTGCTGGCCAGTGAGTCCCCAGACCCCACCTCTCCCTGCTTGCCAGTCCTGGAGCTACAGATGTGCACACCTCCACTTGGCTTTTACATGGGTTCTAGGGAGCTCACCTCAGGTTCTCATGATCTCTCAGTAGGCACTTGGCCCACTGGTCCATCACCCCAAGGCCCCAAAGGTATCACATATACAACATGACTCAAAATAATTATTTTGAATGAACAAATCCGGGCCCCCCAGAATGTACACGGCAGGATTACATTCACAGGAACTTCTGAAAACACCAGTGATGGGAAGCAGGAAGGCTGCTGCACAGGCTTGAAGGGACGAGTCTAGAGAACAACACATTACAAGAGGCAAGAGGAAACTTCTGGGGATGAGACAGGTGATCACTGTCTTAATCACGAGTGTGGTTTGCCAAAATGACCTAACTGTGTACTTTAAATACATGCTGCTCACTATTTACAGACTGTATTTCACTCAAGCTAGGAGGTGGCAAGGGTAGGAGAAATTGGAGGAGGAGGAATAGTGGCGGGCAGGAGGAGACTTAGGAACACACACAACACACACATGCCACATATGCACTCACTGAGGATGAAGCTGCCTCTGGGGTGGCCTCAAAACCATTTCATCTGACAGAGATGCCAAGGCTGCGTGTCATTCCCTCAGCATTTCCTTAGAGTACTTCCCGTGTGCCGCACTCATGCCAGGCACAGCATTTCCTGCGGATACTCTTGCCCCCGGGGATCCATCCACACAGCCATGGTGCATCTTCCCCAAATCTAACGGAAACAGACACATGCTCCAACCACTCCATCTGGATTCCATTCCTAGGCTCCATCGAAGCTCTTCTTGGATGGTATTTTATAACCTTGCTAAGTCTTGGAAGAAAACCTTCAATTACCTCATGTCTGTAGCAGAATTCTGTCTTTTATGATTGCTAAACAGACATTCAAGCTGAACCCCGAGTGACTTCTAATAATCGGCTAATGGGAATCAAGTCTTCACAGAATCGCAGAAGTTCATGCAGAAAAGGACCCAAAGCCCATCGTCCAGATTGTCTCTGAATGATGGCTTCTCTGAGTGGCCTTTATGCTAAATGACCACTTGGTTCTGCTGGCACCCAGCCTGTTTAAACCCCTGAGGTGAGGAGCAAGCTCACTACCAAATGAAGAGACATGAGAAGCAAGAGTTACAAACTTTTTACTGGAATTTATTAGGCATCTACTATGGACTGAACTCTGTAGTAGCACAAATGGAGATCCCAATCTAGTTTAATTTCACTCCAATTTTGCTCCTCTGAGACTAAATTTAATTACATTGACCAGTTAACAAGGAGGTAACAAGACCAGACAAATTAAGTGGCTTGTTTTCAGTAGAGGCTTAAAGGGTTGACTAGGAGACTATTGGTGCTTTCCATGCCCATGGCTCAGAGAGTAGGGCAAAAGGCCCAACACAGCCTCAACCTGAGCCCTCCTCTCAATGCGATGGCTGATCTTTGGAACCCTTATAATACCACCTCCTCTCATTCCTAAGCCACCCAGAAGCCAATATGCCCTCAACCTTGGAGCTCCCCAAAGAGCACCTTTTACTTGGAGGTAGCAAGGGGTCATCCCACCTCTAACCACACAGAACCTAACATGATGGAGAAGGGCATGGGTTCTAGGGAGCTGTGGGGTTTGGAGGAGGATTCCTAAAAGACAGCATTTGAACTGGGCCTTGAATGCATCAGTAGCAGGAGTAAAGTTACATAAAGAGAAACCAGGTAGGAAAAATAATAGAGGTGGGGAGGAGTACAGAGAGGAGACTGCCTATCAAGTCCAGGGTCACTTAGAGGCTTTTCTGGGGTCACACGCTATCAGGAGTCCTTCCTTAGCTCTTAGCTTGCCCTGGCCATGCCCATACTTTGAAGAGCTGGGGTGAGAGCTGAGGAGTAGGAATGGATGTGCATGGGTCTCCCCTGAGAACAGAACGAATAGGAGAACAAGCAAAAGGAAAATGGGGGTGAGAACAGCTGTTTGGAGAGGCAGCCTCCATATGGCATTGTAGGATCCTGGACCAGTTGCTTAAATTTCTGTAACTCAGCATCCCTATGGAGAAAAATGCTGTCCCTGGTGGGCTCTCAGGAGGGGGCTGTAAGGTCCCACATACCTGGGCCTGCGTGGGTAGTAGCGTTCCTTGTCACTTGGGGGCTTTGATAAGAGTAGAGGGGCTAAGGCCCCGGTGAGGAAGATGATGGGAGGCAGCTCTGGGGGGCTACCTGCTGCACCCTGGGCCTTTTTCACATAGGGCATCAAGATAGCACCCCATCTGTCCTCTGGAAGGAACAAATGGTCCTTCTCTGATAGATGAGAATGTGGCCAAGGGTGGGTTCACACGATGTATCTGAAGTCCCAGGCTAACAAATAGCAGATCTGGAAGTGAGCCACACCTGACTCTGAAGCCAGTGCTCACCCTGAACAGTGAGAAGCTCCAGAGCCAGGATCACTTTAGAGGACAGACCCAAGGCCCTTCCCCACAGGCTCAGGACCCCAAAAGTGAGGGAGGTGGCCTCTGTCACACGCCTGTGTCACTGCAGAGGTGATGTTCAGCAGGCCTCTCTCACACTTAGCTCAGTGTCTAAAATCTGTCACTTCCGAAAGGGAAGGCAGTGTGTGTGTGTGTGTGTGTGTGAGAGAGAGAGAGACAGAGACAGAGACAGAGACAGAGACACACCAAACTGGTTTCCCCGTGAAGCTTTGGGGCAGACCTAGGATTTCCAGCGCTTCCATTGTCAGAGGGAACAGAGATGTGCCCTTTGCCCTTTGCACCAAGTTGGGGATCATTTGCTTTACAGTCCTTCTTTCCTACAGCCCTGACTCTGCCAGAATTTTGTGTCCTCTCCCTCCAGGAAGCCTTTCTTGAAACCAGCTTATGGCTGTCCTTTGGAAATGTGGGTGGTGCTTACTGCTTGTACCACTGTGTCCTGTCCTGGAATTCCAGACCCTCTGCACTGCAGGACAAGTCACACGCAGCTGCCACTCATTGCCATGCCATGTCTGGTGCTCCTTAGGACATCCTGGCCTATGAGAGGAAGCCCGGTGCCAGAAGCTAGCTATGAAGACAGTTTTGTCTTTTCAGTAGATTTCTTTTTAGTAATGCAGAGCTGTATGCAGATGCTCACAGAGGTCAGAGGAGTTGGACCCCGGAGACAGTTACAGGCAGT
Source organism: Mesocricetus auratus (assembly GCF_017639785.1). Lineage (NCBI taxonomy): Eukaryota > Metazoa > Chordata > Mammalia > Rodentia > Cricetidae > Mesocricetus > Mesocricetus auratus. Next base: position 116,588,643 of record NW_024429189.1, read on the forward strand.
TGTGAGCCTCCAGATGTGGGTGCTAGGAACCGAACTTGAGTCCTCTCAAAGAGCAGCACCTGCTCCTAATCGCACAGTCTTCTCCCCAGTCCCAAATGTGCCATTATTGGGGGATGGCTATTGCTAGATGGTTATGTCTGAGAACCTGCCCTGGTCTGTGCTATAATTTGCTTTCCTTGATGGTACTCAGCAAGTGCTGGGGCTAGGGCTTGCCTTCAGTGGTGTGTAGGCTGCCTCCTATGCCTGGGCTTTGAATACTGCAGAGGATCCCCCTTTGCCCCTGCAGAGTGCTATTCTGTCTCTACAGTGTAGGAAGGCAGGAGGTCTGAGCTCTGACCCTGTCACTATGGGTAAAAATCCTGGGTCAGCTCTTCTCTCTAGGACTCCCAGTTCTGTAAACCACGGCAACGTGCTTATCCATCAAGTAGTAGCCTTAGTCCCTGGGTTATCAAAAGCCGTTATTCAGAGGCAGTTTAGCAGGAGAACACAGCCTCCATGCTGAAACTGTGTGGGTTCTGTTATATGGCAGGCACGTAACCTTGAGCAATTGCTTCCCCCCTCAGAGTCCTGGTGCTTTCCTCTATAAAGTGTGGATTCCAACCTACAACAAGGGGCTCAGTTGGTGTTTTGGGGGGAAGGGAGAGGTGGGCACTGAAAATTGGGTCCAGATTCAGTGCTCCTGAGTCCTTGGGCAGCTTGGCTGCTTCACTTTCTTCCTGCCAGTCTGTATTTTGCCTGTATTCTGGGCCTGCCTAATCTCCCGACGGTGACATGGCTACTTCGCTGAGTGTCAGACATGGTACTGAGTGTCAGGCAGATTCCATGTCCTGTACAAGCTTGCATTCTGGTGGCCGCTACCTATGTTCAAAAGGCAGAGGCCAGTGATGGCCGTTAGTATTTCTGTATAGCAGGCTCTGTATATCATCCATCCAAACATCTTCAGCCAGGCTAGAAAGTTCCCCGAAGGCAGGCAGCACACTTAGACCTGAGACAGACACTCTGTACAATGGATGTAAATGAATAGATGTATCTTTGCCTCCCCTGACATGTACAGAATGGAGTCTTATCACATTAGGTTACTTGATGAATATTTGATTAACTAGGGCCACAAGAATGCAAACTGCTATCAGTGGCTTTGTCTGAACTTGGAAGGCCCCGAATCCGTGCTTGTGGGGTTCTTCCTGCTAATTATAAGTTCCTCAGAGGCCCTTCTTTTAGAACACTCTAGGCTTCTTCTGTGACCAGCGCTCACTTTCCCCGTGTGGCCCTGTGACAGAGCAGCACACAGACTGTCCACCTGCTGGTGAGGTCACATTCCACTAAGCAGAGGACAGCAGACCTCAACTTCCAAAGACAGAAACTGCTCCACCAGGGGCCTTTCCTCATATTTCAAAGTTGAAAGGACCCTGAAGTTGGCACAAGACACCCCCAAGACTAAGTTCTCAGCACAAAGGAGATTTATTTGCCCCAGAAGGACAGAGGACAGGGAATAAGAGACAAAGACAGGAGACAGGGGATGAAGGAGAAGGAGATGGGAGCCAGGGAAGGGGGAATATTTTTCCTAGAGGGACAAAGGACTGCCTCTGGATAGAGAGGAGACAGAAGTGGCCTATAGGCAAATGATGGCTTATAAAGGGAAAAAGAGGAACCCTGTGTTAGGATGAGTTGGTTTGTTTTGATTGGGCATGCTAAGTAAGGCAGCCAAAAGGGGGCTTTTGATTGCTGGACTTCAATACTTTGATAGCTAGACCTTGGTAGTCAGTCTCAGGAAGAGGAAGTGGCCAAACAAGGGAATGGACCTTGGAGATTAGTTTTAGGAATTAATCTAATGGCTTTTAGCAAGGCAAGGGAAATGAGGTGGGGGGAGGGCAAGGCCTGGCAGGGCCATGTTTGTCATGCTCGGTCCCACTAGAGCCCCTTTAAAGGCGGCTGTATCAGCCTTCACAGGCCACTCAATAAGACCCCCTACTAAGGCTGCCAACCAAACTTTTGGAGCCTCCATGGTAGGAAGCCTGGCCAGTTTCAAGCGGGTACAGAGATGCCACAGGCCTCAGTCCCCAGACAGTCCTGGCTGCGCTTCTGAGAGTGAAGGGTACAACTAGCAACTAGGGCTTTGGAGATCGGGGTGGGGATAGAACTAATAAGTGCAGGCTGCCAAAGCCAGGCAAACTCCCAGCCTTGCAGAATGGGCCTGCCCTGGCCTGTGTCTGCCAGACCATTTCATTCTCTGTAGGCCAGCCAGCAACTGCTGAGAGGGCTGTGTGCCTCACACCGAAAACCTGCATCGGACGGAGGTCACCAACGACCTGACACACACATAGTTCAATATGTGCACTGGAAATATCGTGTCTCGGGTCCCGTCTTTAAAGCTGAGCATCATATCATCACGACAGTTATCCAGGCTCACACACCAGCAGATCTGAGAAGACTGGGCTGGCACACTTGCAGCCCAGAGTGGCAGGGCAGAGAGCGACTGCCTCCTTCCACAGAGCACTTGGAGCTGCCGACAGCCCAGTCGGCCTGCTTTGCCTTCACAGAGAACTGCAACTGAGGCACCTTGCTTTCGGCTTCTTTTTTGGTGAACAAACCAAATGATCTCAGCAAACAGAGAACGTTATCCCCATTTCACAGGACAAGGAAACAGACTTTGGAGGGGTGAAGATTAAAATTCAAGCAGCCTGACTCCAGCCAACAACACAAGGATACTTGACTGGGGTAAACTAACCCAAAAGTGGGCAGTGAGTTAGGGCTTTTAAATATATTCTTATGGCGGCTTGAGAGATGGCTCAGTGGTTAAGAGCACTGGTTGCTTTCAAAGGATCCATGTTTGATTACCTAAACCCACATGGTGGCTCACAACCAGCTGTAACTCCAGTTTCAGGGGATCTAATGCTCTTCTTGCTTCTATGGACACCAGGTGTGCACATGGTACACACAGGTTAAAACATCCATACAAAAATAAGATAATTATAAAATGTATCATCATCATCATCATCTGTGGTGCTGAGGAAGGACTCCAGGGATTTGTGCATGGCAGGCAAGAGCTCTATCTCTGAGCTATGCCCCCAGTCTACAGTGAGTGTTTGTTTTAGAAGGCAAATGTACTCTGTTTGTGCAGTACCTTTCTGCGATTGGAGCCTGCAGGTGTTCAGGGGCTCTTCTCTTACGATATCGTAGCAAACAGAACTCTGAGATTCCCTTCAGTGTCCTTAGTTGGCAAAATAAAAAGCTGGCCAAGCTGTACCAGACTCCCAAAGGTGCAGACCTCTGTGAACTCAAGTCCTTGCTACACAGCCAGCCTGTCCCCACATGACAGCAGGCTCCTGTCCCCTCCTCCTGATCCAAACCGAACACACAGGGACCCATCTATCCAGATCTGTAGCATTCTATCTTTCAAGAGGTGGCTTTCAATGGAGCCATTCCCAAACAACATCCCTCCAGCAAAGTCACAGAGTGCTTGTTCCTGCCTCTTGTTACATTTTCTGAATCTTCAAGTTACAGACACCCGCTTCCTACCCACCCCCCAAGTGGACACAGGAGAAAACATCTGCGAAGTCCTTAGCCCATCAGAGCTTGAAGGACCCTCATCCATTGCCACCTCTTACTCTGAAGGTGCAAAGAGGACAGCAGGGGGCAGGGACAGCCTCAGCCCTCTCATGCTGGCTCTTTCCACTGCCTCCCAGACACTCCTTTAGGGTTGGCTCAGCGCCTCAGTTCAGAGGACAGTGCTGGGCATGTGACAAACACTTCATAAATATCCATCCATTAAAAGATGTAGAGCAGCCTGGAACACAGACTTCCCTCCGCTAGGGCGATTGGCTCAGTGTTCCCAGCACTGAGCACCAGCTGCCCACCCCTAGGGCCTGAGTGGCCTAGACCCAGAAAGAGCCCAGATGACTCCGAAATGCAGTTCCTATTGGACGGTTCTGGCCCCTCCCTTTTGAGAAACCTTTAGCAATGACTCCACTTCTCAGGGTGATTGGTTGTTCTTCATGGATTAGAGGCTGAGGACAAGCTTCTGAAACTTCCGGGTTGTCAGGGGTACCCGACAGACTTTGTAACAACACAGAGAAGTCACATTTCTGCAGAGCATGGCGGCACACACCCATAATCGCAGTACTTGGGAGGCAAAGGATCACGAATTCAAGGTCAGCTTGAGACCCCGTCTCAAAAAAACAAAAAACAAGCTTAGCAGATCTTGCGTCTAGAAGCCTCTAAGGACAGTAAAGTGTCTGATTCACCTGAGACAACCTGTATAATTCAACTGAAACAGTATCACAGAGTGATCGTAGGTGGTCCCTCAGACTCTGTTGCTACCTTCTAAGCTGCTGGGTGAAGAACTCACAGGCCTTAACACTGGAGCTCGGAAGAGACTTATCATTATTCCCAAATTCAGCACAGGACAAAAAGATGCCAATGGCATCAGCTCTCTGGGTCTTCTTGACTCACTGGGCAGGAAGCACCACCTCCCACTCTTTCTCTACCCCCACCCCCGATTATAACGTGTGTCGGTGTGCCTCCTAGACAGCTTCTCATATCTGCACACTGGGCTTCCTGAAACTCATGATTGGCTCCTGCTTGTTCCCATACCCATGCAGTTGGCCCAGAGCCTAGCTAACGAATGATAACAAACACTAAGCCCTGTTCAAAAGGCCCGGGAACCCCTCCACCCTGTGCTGGAATAGGGTCATGTTTAGAATTTTAGAGCCAGCCAGTGCATTCAGTCTGTTTGAGCAGTAGGGACGCTGACTCTCAGAGGGAGACTGGCATACCCAAGGTGACCCAGTCTAAGGCAGGGCTCAGATAAACCACTCCTTGACGTCCCCCTCCCCAAGCCAATTCCCAGCTCCATATTCTCCAGGGTCTGTAGTATGTCAGTTGTCCAGCTCTGGGCAACACCCTCAGCCTGTCTGCTGGGCAAAATGATGGATGTAGTCTGCATATTAGGATGGTCTGAGGAGTAAATCATTGAAGCCATGTTAAACTAGCACATAGGGAGCACTCTAAAAGCACATTTGTCATGACTGTCTTTCAGACCTAGGCATTCTCCTTGAGAAGGGGGAACCCTCCATCCATCAGCTAAGCAGAGCTCATGGCAAGAGCTCTGCAGCCCTGACTCATACTCTTCAGTTCAGCCCAGCATGTCCTCTGCAGCAGTCATTCGGGGAGATGCCTGATCGGCCCTCATCCTTCCCAGCTTTCCTGGCTCTAACTCTGCGCGTGCGCGAGCACACACACACACACACACACACACACACACACGTGTGCGCACACGAGCCACACACATGCAAGGTACCGGATATATGAAAGGGTGGTGCTTCTGAGCCAGATAGATCACCTCTTTCCCCTGGGAATCCCTGCTCTCCTTAAGCCCCAGCCTCCTCCCTTCCTAATAGGTACAATTGTTATAATGATCACCTACAGTGCTCTGGCATTCCATATATGGCATTAGAAATAATAAATAACCATCCATATTTTTATTTTTTAAAGTCTTCTTAACAAAATTTCAGAGCCAGGCAGAGCTCCAGGGACCATCTAGTCCAGTCTCCCCAGTATACAGATGGAGATGAGGACACACTAAAGAACTACGCCAAGGTCACACACAGAGGTGGCACTGAGGCGGCAGTTGAATGGTGTCTGGAACCTGGGTCTTCTGGCCTTCTACTGCTTTCTTTCTTAGCTTGATCAGTTCTTCTGTGCAGCCCTCTCCCCCTCACCCAGCAATGGCTGGAATCACTCTCCTCAATCCCCTTCAGAGCCGTGTCTCACTACCCAGGGCCATCCGGACCTGACTGTCAACCTTGAGTTCCCAGGCACATCTGGCCCCTTTGTCCCTAACGAGGAGCCTAGAAGTGCTGTTAGCCACAGACGATGACAAAAATGAATATTGGTAATCTCAATATAATGGCAACCAACATCTGTGCAGTGCCCGAGCCTTGCAAGCCAACTCACCACAGTTCTTTCCCATTACAGCTGGTTTGGAAGTATCACCCTCTCAGATGTATTTAGCTCAACACATATTAAGCACCTACTTTATGCCTTGTCACGGGTCAGAGGCTGAAGACAGAGAAGCAAGGCCTGGGCCTCTGACAGGAGGAGCTCATGGTCCAGCAGGGATTTAGGTGGGTGGGCGGTGCATCACACTTTCTTTTGACCTAACTGGTGCTGCAGCAAAAGCTCCGCCCCACCCTGTTGGGAACATCCTTTATGCTGCTGCCAAAAGGCAAAAGGCATCTGGAATAAACCAGAACTAGACACGATGGATGGTAGGCTGAAAATGACAGCAAGGAGGAACTAGAGGCTGGGAAGTGTGGGCACCCAGAACTTGGTCCTTGCTTCAGTGCCGTTGGAGATTCCAGGAAAGGCAAGGGTTGATGTGAGATCTGCAAGCCTGGCTCCTGTTCCCGGCCAGCACTCAACACTCAGGTGCTTCTGTTCTCTGAGTGATGCCACCCCTGGATGCCAGGTCTTCCAAGCCCGTGACTGGGTAATACGTGCCTGCAGGCAACCAACCATCATTTGCTAGAACCAGTGCAGCTTTTGGGTTGGAAATGTTTGCATCTCCTGGTTGCGGCCCATTAACACCCCCTGCCACCCCCACAGAGACTCCTTCTACAGGGTGTGGAAGAGTCTGGTAGGGCAGAGGAGAACTCCTTGTTCTCCTAATTGATCTCCAAATTCTCAACACTTGAGGACCTACTGTGTCAGTCAAGCTGGCACTGCCTCAAGAGTTCCCATGTGACTCTCAGGACAACCTTCAGAAGCAGGTACCCTTCTCCCCAGGTTTACAAACGAGGAAATAAAGGCTCAGGGAAGGTAAGTCACTTGTCAGTGCAGGGATGTCACCATAGAATCCACTGATGCCTCCATACTGTAAGGCCCACAAGGTCAACATTTCACTTGAGAAGTCCAGAGTTAAAGTGATTAACCAAGGGACCCCAACTATTTCAAGGTCTAAACTTAAATTGTTTTAATAGATGAGACTACAGAGTTAGCGAAGCCAAGCTCAAGTGGTATACTGAAATTGTACAGACCATCCAGCTGAACTCCCACACTGAACAAACAAGCAGACAGACACCCGCACCCCAAAAATAGTAAGATGGCTACTTGGGGCCAACCAGCAAGTTAAGGCCCAGAACCTCAGTCTCTGGCATTTGCTTAGACCCTTCGACTTGCAGAGGCCAGCATTTCCTGGGAAACTCCTGCAGCTCAGCCAGGCCTACACCCCAGATGGGCAAGGAAACCGGCAGTATGTGGCCAGCCTTCCCACCCCTGCAGAGCTGATGCCCGGGGACTGGAGGACTTTTCAGGCTGGCAGGTGTCGCAAGCCCTCTGGCTCCCCGCTAGGGAGTGGAAAGAGAAAACAGCATATACCGCGGAAGCTCCAGGGAGACTGAGGCAAATGATCCCACTCTAGGGATCATGGGAAATTCTGCCAGATCTACTGCAGAGCTCTGATGTTTCTCAGCGGGCAAGATAGGAAGGAAGCAGTCATAGACACTTGACCTTGGGGTGGGTGTGCGGTTCCAAAGAGAAGCTCACATGTTTGCGGAATGCCAGAAGAGGAAAACAAATAGGAAGGCGAAGTGTTAGTTCCCCAAAACCCACCTACTAGATGTCAAGGAAGACCTTGGGCGTCTTCCCTACGGAAACCAGCATCCCCTAATTAGTAAATTTCACGCAAGCAAACGAGAGGAGTGCTTAGGAGGATGCAGGAGGATGGAGGGAGGGTAGGAATGAGTCACGATTAATCCCCTCCTCTGCTGGTGCCCCTACAGGATTGCGCCGCAGCAAGTGGTCTCAAGCCGCCCCTGGTGGCCACGGAGCCGCGCAGGCCCCCTCCCGTTCCACCGCGGCCTCCTCACCTGGGTCCACTCGCCCTCCGCAGTCCCGCCGCCGGCTCTCACGACTCCCGCGCGGCTTGGCGTAGCGCCTCTGCAGTCGCTGCAGCAGCTGCCTGGCGGTGATCAGCAACCTGCGGCGGTGGGGAAGAGAGAGACAGGGGCGGGTGAGCGCGGGTGGCCGCAGCCCGCAAGCTCCGAGGACTCGCTGCCCGCCACGGGCTAGGGCAGCTCCTGTGCTTGGCCGGCGCCCCGCACCCCCGCACTTGCACTCCTGGGTGCGGCGGGCGCGGCTGGGCGATGGGCCCGGAGGTCCCCGGGGTCCTTGTCATCACCTGCGAAGGCTTCCATGGTTTAGGCTGCCCCAGAAGGGCAGACGGGTTGCTCCCCGGAGCCCCAGCTGGAGGTGGCTAGCCGGGTGCTTGCTGGGGCTGGGGCTGCCGGGAGGGAGAAGTGGAGGGCGGGGAGGAGAGGTGGATGGGGGGGGGGGGGATGAGCCAGTAGGCAGCTCGCCTGCAGCTGCGTAAGCCGCTCGTCTTTACTTTCCTTCTTAAAGAGATAGTTGGTCTCGCCCCGAGAGCCCTGCAGCCAGGACAACCGCAGGGCGGCAGAGGGTCCTTTATTACCCACAACAAGCTGTTGCACAGAGCTGGAGGATAGGGAAGGGGTACAAAGGGCTTGCCATGTGACCCTAGGAAGGTCCCTCACTTTCTGGGCCTCAGTGTCCTCACACCAGTCTCACTCTTTGACACACAGACATCTCACATGAGGTAGTATTACCTGGACACATTTCAGAACATTTTGGACTCCCCCTAAATCAACTTGTGAATGCCAGAGTTATTTAACGGAACAGCGCTTGGCTTTCTAAATAAATGATAATAGGAATCTTAAGTACCCGAGGGCACTTAAGAAACGATATTATTTGCAGCATTAAAATAGTAAGCTGGAAAGATGGGAAATATAAGGGATAGAAGCTAAGTGATCAAAACCCAAGATCCTTGTTGTTCTGCCTGGCATCACAGGGGCCCAGGGGCCCATAGAGTCGGGAAACTGCATTTTGACGGTCCATTTCCAGCCCGGCCATATCTGACTGTGTTAACTTGCTGGCCTGGCTTCATGCCTGCTCCACTGGGTGAATGGGGAGGGTTCTTTCTTCTTGAACCGAACCCATGCCTTTGCTCACAGACTGCTGGAATTTTCTCTACCATCTTGCCACACGCCCTTACTCTACCAACTCTCTGGTGTCTTCTCAAGTGATGCCCATCACTCATTTCGCTCTCAGCTGATTGTTCCTTGCTGGGCCTCCACACCCAGGCCTTTGTTTGCTGTTTCGTGGGTTCGGAACACCGGGACTCCCAGTTTGCTCCTTGGCTTCTCCAAGTCTCTACTCGGACAGCACTGCTTCAGGGAGGACCTCTGGCAACTTGCCTGGATTTAGATCACCTAAGGAACGTGTTTGACTATGATTGTGAGGGTGTTTCCAGACGGAATTAGCTAAGGATGGCCCACTTCGGATGTGGGCTAGGGTCCCAGCTGAATAAAAAGGGAAAAGAGAAAAAGCACTTTCAGTAGGAGAGTTCATCTTTTTGCTTCCTGACTGGAGACATCCATTTTCTGCCATGTTGTCTCTTTCACGATGGACTATATGTCCCTCAAACCACTGCCAAAATAAATTCTTCCTTCCTTAAGCTGTCTTCGGTCAGATAGTTGGTCACAGTACTGAGAAAAGTAATATACCTTCCTGGATCAACCTATAAAACACAGACTTCCTCTTCCCTCGTTCACTTTTTCTTACCGTGTACACACTGGCGCATGTGTGTGCATGGCTCTCTGTGTGTGTGTGTGTGTGTGTGTGTGTGTGTGTGTGCGTGTGTGTGTGTGTGTAGATCAGAGGTCTTTTTTTCTTTTTGAACCACTCTCCACCTTTGTGGAGATGGTCACTCAGCAGGCCTGCCTGGAGCTCACTGACTCAGTTAGACTAGTTCTGTCCTGTCTGCTTCTTGCATGGGTGCTCAGGTCCTCATATTTGCTGGCAAGCACTTCAGTGGCTGAGCCATCTCCCCAGAACCTCCCTCCATGCACGTGTGTTCTTTTAGCTGTATTTAGTTATCTGTAACAGAAAAAGACAGTCTGTTTACTACTTGTTTAGATTACTGCCTCCATTAGAACGTACACATAATGAGGTAAAGAACTTTTTCCTCTTGCTATATCCCTAGTGCCTAGAACAGAATCTGACACATGGCAGGTGGTCAATAAATACTGGTTGAGACTGAGAGCAAAGCCGAACTTGGTGCCTTCTACTCTCTACCTAAGCTGAGTTTTCCAACCGAATTTGCAAAGCAACTTCACTGATTTACATTAAATACTGCAGTACTGGACTGTTGTTCCAAAAGTAGCTTTGTGAATAGACGTAATGTTGATAAAGAAATCATTATTTTAGTTTTCCTATTCCTTATGAAGTCAAATCTTTCCCTATAGTTCATATTTATAGTAAATCTTTTATCTTTTCCTTTTCTTTCTTTCTTTTTAGAAATAAATGCCTATTTGGGAGTATTGTTATGCTGAATTTTCCTGTCTACTTACCATCATTATATATTCGTTTTGGAAATTCACAAAAGAATGGTTGTAGCAAGAATAATACATTGCAGTTGAAAAGGTCATGGGAAATGTCTAAAAAGAAAATCTAGTGCTACTCTCTAGAACTAACTGATGACGTTTCATCTATCTTAATGACTATCTAAATTAAACAAGTGGCTTTTTCATACTTAAAGTAAAACAAAAGAACACCATGTAATCATTGCATGTTTATGGGGGGAAAAATTCTGAGATTGTCATCTATCCCCATAGTTTCTTTCCTGTTGTTCTCCCCCCCTACCTTGGTACTTAGAAGACTACATTTCCCAGAAGTCTTCACTAGCAATGTCCCCAAAGCAAAAGAGCTCTTCCGCCCACCCTACTCTCATCTGGAATGGTGTCAGCCAGTAAAGAATTCTCCTGAGCCTCAGAAAGCAGGTAATTGAGAAGAGAATCTGTGTTTAGTTATAATGTAAATTGCAACAAATGAGGATTATAAACATAAAATGAGATAAAATTATTCCAAAGAAATCAGTAATTTTGTTTTGTACTAATTAGGAAATATTTAAATTTCTTTTCAGTTTCAAAAGCAACTTTCATTCCAGTTCTGGGTAAGCACCCTGCTCTCTGAATGCAGCAATAAAATCGGAACAAAATACATACACATGGAAGCTATGTGAGGTTGCTTAAGGGAAGCCACCAGCAGGGCTAACTGAAGAAGGCCAGCGGGGTGGTAGCATGGCAGGGATTTAGCATTTTTGTTTCCTTGGATATCTTCCACCCTGGTCTCAAGACAACAAACCCTATAGCTGGGGACCAGCAGTAGCCCCTCTGCTGTGCCTTGAGATTCCGGAAATGAGTCGTCTGATGCACAGGATGAGTGGGAGAAGTGACTTCTCTTTTCAGATCTTTCTCCATTTTCTCATAACTCAGTTCTTAGACAAACCTGCCATGGCCTTTGTAACAGCAGGAATCTACAGGTGGCTAAACCTCAAGGAAAGAGAATTTACTCCAACAGAGTGGGCGTGGCCCTGCAGGAGGTGAGCACTTTCGGGCTTTTGTCTCTTAGCAGTCTTACCCTTAGCTCTGGATGCAGGTGCATATGCGGGAAGCTGACAGCCGGCTTGAAAGAATAGTCAACCAGACTGTAATACCTAGCAAACCTACCTTTTAAGAATGAAAGTAAAACAAGGACATTCTGAGAGACAGGAAAGTTAAAAGCACCACTGGTGGCCTTGCTGTTAAGAACTGGCTGCTCTTCCAGAGGACCTGGATTTAATTTCCAGCAACCATATGGTGGCTCAGGACTGTAACTGCAGTTCCAGGGGATCGGACACCCTCCCCTCACACAGATGTACATGCAGGAGAAACACCAATACACATAAGATTAAATTAAGTAAATAAAAAAATAGCAAGAAAAAAAAAAAGAACTGAAGACAGTTCTTTAGACAAAAGGTACAGGAGGAAACGCATTATGAAGCAAGGGCAACGGGAATGTTAGCTTTCCAAGCAAATCTAGTAGACCACTGTAGTAGGTTTTGTTTGTTTTGTTTTTCGAGACAGGGTTTCTCTGTGTAGTTTTGGAGCCTATCCTGGCATTCACTCTGTAGACCAGGCTGGTCTCAAACTCACAGAGACTCGCCTGCCTCTGCCTCCCAAATGCTGGGATTAAAGGTGTGAGCCACCGACGCTCAGCCTAGTTTTTTTTTTTTTAAATAAACTCTTTGCTCTTTAGGGGCCCATCATCCAGTTCCCAAATAAATACACAGATATTTATTCTTACTTATGAATTCCTAGCCTTGGCTTGGCTTATTTTTTTTGGCAGCTTTTCTTAAATTATCCCATTGCCTATTGCCTTTGGGCTTTTACCATTCTCTACTCTCACTCTTCTTACTCAATGGCTAGCTGTGTGGCCAGGTGGTTGGCCCCTCTCTTCCTGTTCTTTCTCCTCCCTTTTCTCTCTTATTTATTCTCTCTTCTGCCTATCTGTTGGCCGTTAAGATCTTTATTAGGCCAATCAAGTATTGTTTTTTTTAATGGAGTGAACGAGTCTTTTATTAAAGGCACAGTTACTGGGAGGAGGCCATGATGCTGGACACACTGTCAAAGTTGATCTTCTCCACGATGTTCTTGGGCTTTATGCTCTCTTCCTGGCTGCAGATGAAGACCTGCCCTGAGCTCTCAGCGCTCCAGCCATACTTGCTCATCCACACCTTGAGCTGGTTGTCAGTCAGATCGCCAAGCATCTCAGCAAGCAGCCAGCAGTCAATGCGCTGGTATGTGATGCCCACCACATGGCAGATAAATTTTTGGACAGAGTCTTCAAAGACAGTTATACCTTCCAGGAGACCCATGTTTTCATCCAGGGCTTGCCAGAAGGCTTGAAAGAGGCAGGTCTCCAGCAGGTCCCCGAGGTACAAGATCTGTCTGATGGGCCGCTCTTCTTGATGTGCCTGGTCGATCATACATTTGCACAGAGTGAAGTCAGTGTGGGGCAGGTTGGGGAGGGCTTTCAGCAGAATCTGGGCAGTAACTGTGTTTTAGATAGGTAAAGTAACACGGCTTTGTAGAGTTAAACAAATGCAACATAAAAGAATGTAACACATCTTTGCATCATTAAACAAATACTCTACAGCACAAAAGAATGTAACCATCTTAAACTAATATTCTGTCACGTCTGCTGCGTGGCCTGTGTCCGAGAAAGTGCGGAGGGTGTCGGGGATTGACAACACAGAGACTCGTTCAACGATATAAAGAGAACTTTAAACAGGCTCCAAAAAGGTTCAAGAAAACCTCCTAAGAAAAGCTCCCACCAGAGAAGCTTCTGCTCTCTCCTCTCCCCTGGCTGGTTCTGCTCTGACACCAGAGGTGGATGTGTGTGGGTTTTTGAAGGTGCGGTTAGTCTCTGGACAAGGTCGAGGTCAGGGCGGTTTCCGTGGGAAGGCCTTTCCCAGGAACTTATTGCATCATTTTTAGTAAACATGTTTTTACTAAACATTGTCTTACAGCTGCCTACTCCCAGGCAGAAGGGGAAGTGGCCAGGAACCTATTGTATCATTTTTAGTAAACATGTTTTTACTAAACATTGTCTTACAGCTGCCTACTCCCAGGCAGAAGGGGAAGTGGGTCTCTGCTCAAGGTCTGGTGTTCCCACAATTCACCCCTTTTTATTTTCAAATGAGGCACTCCTGGCTTAGGTCAAGTAGGGTCACCCTCCCTTTCCCGTCTTTGGGGGACCTTGAACCCCTGTTTTAGGTGGGAGGGGTCTTCCCCACAGGTTGCCCGTCATCGGAGATACCCCAACCTTAAATCATCTGTAACCAACCTTCATGGCTATCGGGATTGCCATGGGCTAAGCTAAGAATACTTGGTTACGGATTTCTTGCCTCTGGAACAAGGCACGTTTGAGCTTGGCATAAAGCCAGAATGCCTACTGCCACTGCCACCATTTCCAGGACCCCCATTGACATAGCGCCTCTCCATCACCATACCCATCACCAGATCTGGGCCATAACATTCTACCAGCCTTCATCTGTTACAAGGGTAACATGCACGTGATTTACATTCTGTTACAATTTGATAAAGTTTACAATCGTTTCAAGATCTGCTCAGGAAAGCATTTAGAAAGTGCACTTGCACAGATACATTGGGCACAATCATTGATGTTACACATGTAGCATTATGAAAAAATATGAACAATAGTTGTCGCATTAGGACAAGTTGTATTTCTCCAAAAAAATACACTGGCCTAGTCGTGATTCTAGAAACAGGAACCATCAAGTCTGATATTTCAAGTGACCATGTCCTGTTCAAATACTGAAAAGAGGCTTTTGCCACTCATCATAGTCCATACCAATGTCCAAATGCTTTAAATGGGTCCTTTTTTCTCTGTTGGCTTCATGATGAAAACTCATGGGTCCGGAAGGTTGATGCAGCAGGTCTGTTGAGAAACTGGAAATCTCGAACCGACTGTTTTCTTTCTTTCTTGGGCTCTAGATTCGATGACATCAAGAATCAGGAACACTGATTTAGGAGATCTCACTCAAACTGGCTTAGGTAGGCTCCCATGGTCTCAGGTCCAGTTTTTCTCTGCTCCATGCATCTCACTAAATGTTCTGACAGTTGCCGAAGCTTTATTCTTTTCCTGCAAGAAAACACAAACATGCCCTCGACCCCAAATTAGGGTCTTCTCCACTGTCTAGTGTATGGATGTCTCCATTTGACCTGAGCAATGGTTGCTCAAGTTCCATCATGCCAGAATCTGTCTGAAGCTCACTGGCATTCACATTATAAAATTTTTAAATGAGGAGTGTATTATTTGATGAGTCATGTGGGGACTGGGGGCATTATTCCCCCTTTTTATTTTCTAAAAAAATTTTCTTTTTGAACTGTTGAAGCTGGACCATAACAGTAGAAGGATTTGTCTACCCTCCTTGGTTAACTATCTAGGTAAATTGGGCTTACTAAATAACTTTTGAAAATTATTTGAAGTCTGTGAGCAGTCTTTCCCAATCTAACCTGTAGAACTCTCACTAGCTGACAAGGCCTCATTTGTATCTTAAATTTTTTTGTTAAAACATTAATAGACTGGCTGGATGTTTCTTTTGGCTATATTTAACGTAATCTAGGTAGCTTTTTAACTATTTTTGAAGGGATTTAAGTATCCTTTTAATCATATAAGCAGTTCACACTCACACATTCGCAATCACATTTTATACATACCGGTGTGGCCACACCATACATTTAGAACATACATGCATCTTTTAGTCATCCTTTTTCCCTAGGTCATGATTAGTCTGTTGCAATGAAGCTTCCTTACTTGAAATCTATGTAAAAGAACAACTCCAGCCAATCCTTGAACTAAGAGGTTAAAAAGTCCTGTATGTTTTTTATCATTTCTCCATTTGAGCTACAGTCATGGGGTACAGCCGTACCTACTCCTTGTAACTCTGTAGATGCAAGGTGGAGAGGCCAGGCTTTTGGCCAAAAGTTTTTTAGAGATGACTCACAAAATAGAACTTAAATATAAACAAAATTTTCCATTCCATATACCTTTGTCTTTTTTTTTCTTTTACTTAATACCAGTACCTCCTTTATTAACCATTACCAATTTTTAATTTACTCACTTTTAATCCATCCTCCAACTGAGGGTGATCTCTCAGGTTCCCCTTTCTTTCCTGACCTTGGTGTCAGGTGAAGGCCTGGAGATTTAATCCAATCCACCCTCTAACTTAGGGTGATCTCTCAGGTTCCCCTTTCTTTCCTGACCTTGGTGTCAGGCGAAGGCCTGGAGATTTAATCCGGTACCCCTAGCTTGGTACCCCTTTTTAACACATCCGCATAGCCTTACTGGCCAGCCTTTTAGATCTCTCAGGTTTCCTCAAAAATGACCAAAACCCTTCCTATCCCCTGGGGCCCTGGTCTCCAAAGGGAGGGATGCCACAGGGCAAACCTCTCCCTGTTCTAGTTTACCTAGTTCCCTCCCCGGGCTCCAGCCCCTCCCTTGCATCATCTGGGGGCCCCTGCTTTTGGACTTGGGTGTCTGAGTGGTGAGGACCACTCCCATTTCTTGCATGAGGTCCCGTCCCCAGAGGTTAACAGGGAGGCCAGATAAAACATATGGCTGGAAAAGCCCTGTGTGGCCTTCAGAGTCTTGCCACTTTAAGATTCTGAGGCTTTTTTGGGGCACAGCCTGTCCTATTCCCTGGAGGGTCACTGTCCCTTCCTCTTTCGGCCAGGCGGGGGGCCAGAATTTATCTGAGAGGACAGAGAAATCTGCCCCAGAATCTAAGACGCCCCTAAAGGACTTTCCTTCTATCTTTAATGTAAGCTGGGGGTGGTTCTCCATAGTGGCTACCCAAAATGCTGCCGGGCCGGTACTTCCAAAACCTTGGTTGCCCCTTTTCTCTTTAATTTTTCTGGCCTCACAAGGAGCTGTAGGGAGAAGGAGTATCTGAGCAATCCGTTCTCCTGCAGGGATGGCAACAACCCCACTGCCCACTGATGTCATTATTTTAATCTCCCCCTCACTATCCTGGTCTATAACACCGGGGTGTACCTGGATGCCTCGAAGAATAGTACTGGACCGTCCCAAGAGTATTCCGACCATGCCTGGGGGCAATGGCCCATGCACCCCAGTAGGGAGGGCCTGGATCCCCATTTCCGGTGTTAGGATTGCCCGGGCAGAGGGAGCGAGGTCCAATCCTGCACTCCCCGAGGTGGCTCTAAGGAGGTCTGAGATATGAAGGGGTTGCTCTGGGGGAGAAAATGAGTCCTGCCACTGCCCAGAGCAGGGGTCATTGCCCCGTACACATTGGTTTTGGGGCCCTGGGGCGGGGCCCTCCTCCCGTTTCCCTGATTATTATTAACAGAAAGGAAATTTCCCTCCCTGTCAGTTTTAGAGTAGCAGTTATTGGCCCAATGATATCCCCTTCGACAACAGGGGCATAAACCAGGTCTCTTGAGACCCGTAGTACTATTTTGAGGGCACTCTCTACGGAAGTGTCCCTCCCTACCGCAGCTAAAACATGTTTTTCTCCTTCCCAGAGTAGGTCTTTCTTTCCCCACTTGGGGCCGAATAGCAGCAGCTAACACTTGGCCCTGGATGAAGTTCCCATCAATGTCCCTACAGATCCGGATATAGTCATTTAGACTTTTATTGCGATAGGGGCGAAGGGCTTCCTTACAATATTTATTTGCATTTTCAAATGCCATCTGCTTTATGACTGGCATCGCAGGCCCAATGCCCCCAAATATTCTTTCTGCTACCTGACTGAGACGGTCTACGAAGTCTTGAAAAGGTTTAGAAGGTCCTTGAAGGATTTTGGACAGATGATCCCCTCCTTCCTTGGAAGGCAATGCTTTCCAAGCCCCTTGGGCTGCTGCTGTCACTTGGGCATAGACTGCGATGTCATATTGCATTTGTTGCTGAATGGTGGCGTATTGACCACTCCCGGTAAGCATCTCCACATTTCTCTGGGGCTGTCCGGCCTGTGCATTTCTTTGGGCTGTCTGGCTGTATCTTTCCTGAAACTCACCTCTCCAAATCAAATAATCTCCCCCCGACAGAGCTGCTCTGCAAAGCTGCTGCCAATCGCCAGGTGTCAAATTAAGAGATGCAAAAGATTCCATTAAGGAAAGTGTAAAGGGAGCCTGTGCTCCATAATTTAAAGTTGCCTCTTTAAGTTGTTTTATATCCTTAAAATTTAAAGGGTTATGATGCCGAATGACCTGTCCAGAATTGTTTGGATCTGGAACTTCCATTACTGGGGCCACCACCGGGCAGCATTGGACCCCTCCTCTGGGTCTTCCCTCCAGGTCTGAGAAGGACTGGGTTATCTCATAGGAGGAGTCCCTTTTTTCAGAGTATGGGGAAGGGTTTCTCTCCCTGTCCTGTCTTTCCTTAATTAGAATCTTTTTTAGTTCTTTTTTAAGGGCTGCGATCTCAGCAAGTAACCATTTCTTTTCAGACTGTGACGAGTCTGAGTCTGAGCTACTTCCATTTTCTAGGTCTGATAGAGAAGGATATAACCGATTCTGACCGGAGTCCTTCTCTTTGGGTCGCGCCCGGAGATGTCTACCCGTTTTTTTGTTGTTACTAAGAGACTCCTCCTCATCCTCACTAACAATGGAGCCTCTAGTTTTAGTCACGGTCTCTTCATCATCACTCTTTGCCCCTTAACTCAAGGAGGCTTGAGTCTCAGTCTCTTGTAACTCTAAAAAAGCCTCTTTTGTGTCCTGAACTACCTGGCGGTGACGAACCTTATCTGTCAAAAGTGCTCCCCTCACTAATCTCCATAAGGAGAATGTCGTAGGGGGCAAGGACTCAGATCCCTCTTTTCGTAAAAGTCTATGAAGATCACGGCGAACCTCCTCCCAATCTGGAATATTTAAGCTTCCCCAGTAATGAACCATGGACTGGCTCTGTTCGATCGATTTTAGAAAGCCTTCTAGGGTTTTAGACTTGACTGCAGTCCCATGTTCTTTAAGTAACTTTTTTAGTTGATACTGTAATGATTCTAGCTTCCCGGAACTATTCCCCATAGTTTCTTAACCCCGTCCACTTACCTCGCTTTCACGATCTCAGTGGGACCTCCAATTGTCACGTCTGCTGCGTGGCCTGTGTCCGAGAAAGTGCGGAGGGTGTCGGGGATTGACAACACAGAGACTCGTTCAACGATATAAAGAGAACTTTAAACAGGCTCCAAAAAGGTTCAAGAAAACCTCCTAAGAAAAGCTCCCACCAGAGAAGCTTCTGCTCTCTCCTCTCCCCTGGCTGGTTCTGCTCTGACACCAGAGGTGGATGTGTGTGGGTTTTTGAAGGTGCGGTTAGTCTCTGGACAAGGTCGAGGTCAGGGCAGTTTCCGTGGGAAGGCCTTTCCCAGGAACTTATTGTATCATTTTTAGTAAACATGTTTTTACTAAACATTGTCTTACAGCTGCCTACTCCCAGGCAAAAGGGGAAGTGGGTCTCTGCTCAAGGTCTGGTGTTCCCACATATTCCACCACAGACCACCCTTTCTCTTCTCAATCTTTACAATGCTGTGTCATTTGTGAAGGCTGACAGCAACATTATGTCTGCCTGATGAGATTTTTGTTACCATGCATTACTGCAATCTAATACAGCTCCATCCATGTTTGCTACACTTCCAAGGAGGAGGAAACACTTCCCCTTGTCATGGGTTATATGTGGTGAATCAAAAGGCAAACAGAATTTTTAGAAGTTTACAAGATTTATTTTAATCCAAATCCTTGAAACTTGCTTTAGTCAGGATGGAAGAATCTTGGAGTGCCTAGAACTCCTGCATCCAAAGACCCCAGGGCCACAAGAACTGGAACTAGAGACACATTTTGAGATGGACCCTGGCCCTGACGTGGAAACTTGCAAGTCCCTGGCTGCCAGATTGGATCTGAAGGAGGAGGGAGTTGAGACTTGTTTCATCCAGCACAGATGTGGAGCAGGAGGGACCATGGGCAGCCCAAGCAACCTCATATTCTGTCAATGCCGTGGCACCTGCTGCTGCCATTCTGAACGCTCTCGGGTCAGGCTCCCTTCCACCAACCACAAGAAGTCCTTGCTAAGAGATTTATAGCCTGAGGTGAGCAGGACAGCCCGGGCCATCTTCAGAGCCCTTGGCCTCCTAGGACTACCAAGCTCCCCACAATGTTGGAAGCATTCCAGAGACTTTGAGTCTCTGTTTCAACATCTCTGTACCAAGATGCATATGACCTGGCAGACAATGAACCAAGCCCCAAGGATTTTTACTCTAATGAGAGCGCATCTAATATGCCCCTTAGGGCAGTGGTTCTCAATCCCTGGGTTGTGACCTTGTCACAGGGGTCACATATAAGATGTCCTGCATATCAGATTTTTACAGTTTGTAACAGTAGCAAAATTACAGTTATGAAGTAATAATGAAGGAATTTTATGGCTGGGGGTAACCACAACATGAGGAACTGTGTTAAAGGGTCGAAGCATTAGAAACGTTGAGAACCACTGCCTTCAGGCCTCATCTAAAGGGCCCAGGCTTAGTGATTTCTGCCTCTGTCTGCACTGACACCCCAAATCAGATGAAGGCAGGTGGTTGCAAGTTTTATTTTTGTCTTTTTTCTAGAAGGTCAGTGTAGCCCAGGATAGCCATCAACTTAAAATATAGTACATTATGACCTTGAACTCTTCAATTTTTTTTTGAGGCAGGGTTCCACTGTATGGGTGATAGGCCTGGAACTTGCTCTGCCTGCTTCTGCCTCTTGGGTGCTGGAATTAAAGATATGAACTACTACCACACTTTGACCTTTTTAATTTATTAAAAACAGAATCTACATTTTAAAAAAGTGTTTGGCCTACATTAATATCTATGAACCACTTTCATGTTTGGTGCCCATGGAAACCAGAAGAGGGTGTCAGATCCCCAAAACTGGATTTGCAGGTGGTTGTGAGTCACCAAGTGGGTGCTAGGGATTGAACCTTGGTCCTCTGGAGGAGCAGCCAGTGCTCTTAACTTCTGAGCCATCTTTCCAACCATCCTCTCCTCTTCCCCATCCCCTTTCTGAGATAAGCTCTTTCTATATAGCCCTGGCTGTCCTGGAATTTTTTATGTAGATCAGTTTGGCCTCAAACTCAGAGATCTGCCTGTCTTTGCCTCCTGAATGCTGGGATTAAAGGTGTGTGCCACCACACCTGGAGATCATTAAACCCTCTTTAATTTTTTTTCTGGTACAAAGTTTCACTCTGTAGGCCAGGCTGGCCTGAAACTATGAATCTCTCTGGTGCTGAGATCAACTGGCCTTTGCCTCTGGGGAGCATGACATTTCTTAAGCATTCATTTTGTGTCTATAGCTTTTTGTTTTTGTTTTTGTTTTTGTTTTTGAGGCTGAGTTTCATGGCCCCAAATCCCTGGGGGGGATTTTTGTCCATTTTTCCTGCTTATTAGGATTTTTCTAATTGATTTTTTAGAACTTGGAATTGCACATTGGCAATAAAGTGAAGTCATTGGTAGAAACTAAAACAGAAAAAAATTATGAAGATAACTAAATGACCATTCAGATTGCTGAACATCAAGAAATGTGGTGCATTTACACAATGGACTATTACTCAGATGTTAAAAAATGACATAAAATTTGCAGGCAAGGACTATGGGCAAGTATGGATGGGAACAAGAAGAATCAGGTCAGGGAGAAGGGGTAAAGGGAAAGAATGTTGGGAGAGACAAGTGGAATTAGAGGGCATCTGGGGGGAGATTTGGAAACCTAGTGCAGTGGAAATTCCCTAAAATCTACAAGGGTGACCTTAGTAGGGGACACCTCATTTTGTAATGGGGGACAAGGAGTCTGAACCAGCTATATTCTGTAACCAGGCAAGGCGTCCAGTGGTGGGACTGGGAAAACAACCCAGCTACAAAACTTTGAACCTATAATCTGTCCTGACTGCAAGATCTGCCTGGGCAATGGTGGCACAGAATTTGTGGGAGTGATCAACCAATGACTGGTCCAATTTGAGTCCCATGCCACCAGAGGGAGCCCAAGCCCTACATTGCCTAGATGGCCAGGAACTGAACGCTGAATGGTGTGGGGACCTAGGTCAGAACCAGATACAAAGGGCAAATAAATAAATAAATATATTAAATGATTCCTATGATTCCTAATAATGTTCCGCTATACTCATTGATCAATGCCTAACCCAGTCATCATTACAGGGGCTTCCTGCCAGTAGCCAATGGGAACAGATGCATAGAATCACAGCCAAATATTAGGTGGAGAGAAAGAGTTCAGGTTGAATCCCTCCCATTCAACCCCATGGAAGAACCCCATGGAAGAAGAAGAGGAATTGTGGGAGCCAGGGAGGTCGAGGATACCAAGAGAGCATAGCCTACAGAATCAATTAAGCAGGGTTTATGGGAGCTCACAGAGATTGAAGTGGCAATCTCAGAGCCTGCATGCATCTGTGCTAGGTTCTCTGCATATATGTTATGGTTGGTGGATTGGTGTTTTTGTGTGATCCCTGAGAGTGGCAGTGGTGGTGTCTCTGATTCTTTGCCTGCTCTTGGGACCCCTTTTCTCCTACTCTCCTACTGGGTTGGCTTGCTCAGCCTTGATGTGAGGGGCTTATGCCTGGCATTATTGTACCTTGTTGTGCCATGCATCTTTATGTCCCTGAGAGGCAGGCTCTTTTCTGAGGGAACACAGATGGGGGGAAATGGATCTTTGTGGAGAGGAGAGTTGGGGTAAGTGAGAGAAGTGGAGGCA
Source organism: Mesocricetus auratus (assembly GCF_017639785.1). Lineage (NCBI taxonomy): Eukaryota > Metazoa > Chordata > Mammalia > Rodentia > Cricetidae > Mesocricetus > Mesocricetus auratus. The sequence goes on from NW_024429189.1 coordinate 116,610,803, forward strand.
GGGCAAACTACTGCAGGGATGTACTATATGAGAGAATTAAAAAAAAAAACAGATGTTCCCCATGAAAATGCCTTAAATAACTGCTTTTGAAAAATATAAAATTAGCTAAATTATTATTAAGGTGCCAACATCAGCAATTCAATCAGTGTCTCAGGGTTTCCATTGCTGTGAAGAGACACCATGACCATAGCAACTCTTATAAAGGAAACATTTAATTGGGGTGGCTTGCTTACAGTTTCAGAGCTTCAGTCCATTATCATCATGGAGAGCATAGCAGCATGCAGGCAGCCATGGTTCTGGCTACATCTTGATCAGAAGGCAACAGGAAATAGACTGTAACACTGGGCAATATATTAATCATAGGAAACCTCAAAGCATGCCCACACAGTGACACACTTCCTCCAACAAGGCCATACCGACTCCAACAAAGCCACACACCTCTTAACAGTGCCACTCCCTATGAGTTTATGGGATTATGAGGGCTATTACATTCTAACTACCACAATCAGTGTCGCTTGAACCTTCCAGGTACATCCAGGTGCTGACTATGAATGTGACCCAACACAAAATGGTGTACTTAAATTATTATAAGATTTTGGGGGCAGTTTTTTTTCCAAACTGAGTATGAAACTCTCATAGGCCTTTGAAGATAGGCCATGTACTGTAATAAAATATTCACAAGATATAAGTATCTGATGAAGAATGTGAATCCAAAATGGGTAACAAACTGGAGCAACAAAGTAAGGTCAGCAGTGCTTTTTTTTATGGGAAAAACATCTGAGCAGAAACCTCACCAAAAAAAGATACAGGGCTGCAAAAAGGCCCAGAGAATGATCTGCCATTGGGAAAGGCAAATGAAGGCCACAGAGAGATTGGACAGCTCAGGCTAAAGGTATTCATTGCAGGAAACAGTATCTATCAAAAGAATTATATAGCAATGTTATTTGTGGAAACAAACAAACAAAAGCTAGAAAACAACTACAAAAACAACGATCCCCTGCATCCACTTGGCTACTCACAATTGACTGTAATTATCACACTCTCTTCTGGCCTTTTCTGGCACCAGGAATGCATGTGGTACCCAGACTAATGCAAGTAAAAAATACCCATATGTGTTTTTAAAAAAAGGAAGAAAAGCAGGAAAAAGAGCTAGGTGTGTGGTGCATGCTTTTAATTACAGAATTCTAGGGGCAGAGGTAATCGGATCTCTGTGAGTTGGAGGCCAGCCTGGTCTACATAGCATGTTCCAGGATAGCCAGGGCTACAAAGAGAGACCCTATCTCAAAAAAACAAAATCAATAAAACAAAAATGTCTATGAGGAGATGAAATGATAGACAAATCATGTATATATAGTAGAATACAAACCGATAGAAAAGAATGACACACCGCTTTCCCGTGTGCACACACAACATGTGCTTGTGAGCTCACACATGTGTGCATGTGTGGAGGCCAGAAGTCAAAACTGGGTGCCTTTCTCTGTCACTCTCTACCTACTTTTTGAGATGGGGTCTCTCGCTGAATCTGAAGGTCATCAACTCAGCTATGCTGCCTGGTCAATAAGCTCCAGAGATCTACCTAGCTCTATGTCCCCAGGACTGGTATTAGAAGTATAGTATGTGCATGACTTTTATTTGGGTGTTGAGGTTCTTAATCCAGGTCCTCGTGTTTTCATGGCAAGCACGCTATTGACTGAACTATCTTTTGCAGCCCCAATTTATACTCATTGTTGCTCTGGATAATTTGGATTTTTTCCCCCTGATGTAATATTGCTATTATTTGAAGTAAATTTTAAATGCTCCTCTTACAGCAACTAAAGCAATCCCACCCAAGACTGTCCTTTGTAAATTAGAGTCAACACTGCTGAACAGGGCTTACCAACCAACCGTTGTCACAAGAGTAGGAAAGACAAAGGCTCTACATAAAACTCTGGTTGCAGGATGTTATCTGCTGAAGGATTAGTTTCCACTGAGTCCAAGGAACAGGATTCCAATTGATGAAAATACACTGTTCAAAATTTGTAGTCTATGCATTTGTGCCATAATCTAAGCATGTAGGCTTCCCAGAAAATCATCTTATCTAATAGCAGCATGACAGGAATAGTAGGAAGTTCTATGAGAAGGAGTAAGAGAGAAACAGGAGACAGAGAATAAGTAGAAGACGATAAAGAACAAAGGACAACACAGATATATGAAGATGCCATAACAAATTACTTTGTATATTCACATTAAAAAATAGAAAAGGACAACATGAACAACAACTAGGTCCAACAGGCATGATTAACATTCACCTAACAAGAGTACATCCTTTTAGAATGTCCCTGGACCACTCACCAAGACATATCCTATATGTCAATCAAATCTTAACAAAGTTAAAAAACCAAAGTCATCTAAAGTATATTCTCTGAACAGAAGGAAATAAGATTGGAAATTTATTGATGAAAATCACCCTTGGAAAGAAAACAACATAGTTAAAGAGTAAGAACTGAGGGAAACTGGAGAACATTTTTATCTGAATACACCAGAAATATATAATGTCAATATGTATAACAGAGCTAAGCAGTGATTGGAGGAAAGTATACAAGTGTGTGTGTGTGTGTGTGTATCAGAATAGAAGGGCAGTCACAAATCAATTTTATGCCTTTATAAAACCAGAAAGAGAAAAATAAGCCCAAAGCAAACAAAAAAATTAGGATCAGAAATTAGTGAAATAGAAAATAGAAAAAAGTATTAATTAAACCAAAAAAAGTTTGAAAACAGCCAATCAAATTTTAGTGGGGGTGGGCTAAGGGAGGCTTTCAAGGGACTCGGTTGGTAAAATGCTTGCCACATGAGTCTTGGTCAAAGGAAGACATATAGCAGCACAGCCTGTTTCCTAAGATTCATCAATGATCATCACTGTATCTCAACAACTCCATTTCTTGCAATTCACTTGTTTAAAACCCAGACAGATCAAAAATGGTGATTGAGTCATAAGACAAAGGGCCCCGTGTGTTCACCACTTTGCTAGCTTTCTTTTGGATGTGGAGAAGATGCAGGAAGAATGGAAGTGATGATGGAGAAACTGAGAGAGAAGAATGCACAGCTGAAACACAATGATGTTTTGGCTTGGCATCATCCACAGCCTGGGAAGGGGCTTACCTACAAGTATCTGAACTTACATAAGCAAGGTTCCTTAAAAATATTTTTCCAGTTACCATAAAATCCCTGAGCAATATCACTGAGCAGAACTCCCCTAAACCCATCTGCTGAACAGAGTCTTATTTCTTCTGCTTCTACTTTCCAGCTTTGACAAGAAAGCCCCACCTCCCCAAAGCTATCTGCACACTAAAGATTTCTGGATCACCTCTAAAAATCAATCAGCTTTATCATTCAGGAGACTGTTGTCATTTAATGTTACAGCTGACTGTAATTTGTTAAATTATACACAAATTTAATACATTATGAATTAAATGAACCCCATGACTGTGTAAAAGCAATTGTGTTTTAATTATGAACTCAAAAAACCTGATCAGTAAATATGAATTAGAAAAATTAAGGTTCTAAATACAATGCTAGAGAATTTCACAAAGGGAAAGTCAATGAAAATTCTTTTCTACATACACTATGGTTAACGAACTAGTAAATCTTAATCAGAATAAGACAAAAACAGTAAAACCATACTTTCCTCCTAATAAATTACATATCTTCTACAGGAACAGCTATCATGCATGAAGAAACAAAAGTATGATCACTCTACTGCAACCTGGGAGCTTTAGACAATCTCATCGTAGAATGGTCTAGTCATCTTCCTCTCCATCATCTTCAGCATCTAGTTGCTTTTTCTCTCCCTGAAGACCATCTTCCTCTTTATCCTTCCCCCCCTTCATCAACACAACCATCATCATCCTGGATTTCTTCTTTTATGAAGTGTGAGACCTACTTCTTCTCCCTCTCCCACTTCTGAACCTCTCTCATTTTCCTCTTCCTCCTCTTCATAAACTTCATCTTCTTCTTCACCCTCCTTCAAGTCTGGTACCTCATTATCCTCCTGCTCAAAATACCCAAGTATGTGATTTGCTGCAGCAATGAAAAATTCTTTCTTTGTAACCCTCCAGGTTTGTGACCTTGCAGTTAAACAAGGCAAGACCTCAGTTCTTTTAAGATTTTGCAAAGTTTGTACTGTACTGAGATCCTTGATTTTGTTTCCACTCAGATTGAGGCACATAAGATTTAGACATTTCTCTGCCAAAACTTCTACGTGGAAATTACATTGCTACTACGTTCCAACTTTCCAAATTTATTTAAGCTGGGCAGCCAAGCCAATGAAATTAATTCCACATTAACTAAACTCAAAAATTCAAGTTCTTTTAAAAGTGTCATTCAGACCATCAGTTTTCTCATTCACATACAAGAAATTATCAAGGACTGTCACCTCCTCCAGGGCTCCTTTCTTCAACTCCATGTCCTCATTCTAGATTTCAGCTACTATGGTCCTCCTTCCCCATCTCCTGCCCTTCCCACTACCTCCAGCCCTAAAGAAATGTGTAAAGATTTAGAAATGAATGAAAAGTACAAATATCCACTGATACTCAAGGCATGGGAGAGAAAGAAAAGGGCAGAGTCCAGTGAGTTAAGATTCTACCCTCATCTCCTTGTCCACATACCCGGAAGCACACACTTACACACTTACACTTACACACACACACACATGCATGCACAATTGCTTCCCTTTCAATAGATGCTTAGAGATTGATAGTTTTTAAAATTAATTTTATGTGTACAAGTATTATGTGTACAAGTATTTGCCTGTGCAATATACTAGGCTAGAAGAGGGTGTATATAGGCTAGAAGAGTGTGTAGGATCCCTTGGAAAAGTGCAGTTGGAGATAGTTCTGAGCCTCCATGTGGGTTTTGGGAAGTGAACTTGGATCCTCTGTTAGTTCAGCCAGTGCTCTTAATCCCTGAGTAATCTCTCCAGCCCCAGATGGATGGGTTTTGATGCTCAATGACACAGAGGGATTAAAAAGTGTTTTCATCCTCATAAAATTATAGTGGGAGACTTCAACACCTCACTGTCACCACTAGAGAGGACTACAAGACAGAAACTTAACAAAGAAACAAAGGAACTAATAAAAGTTATGACCCAATTGGGTTTGACAGACATCTATAGAACATTCCATCCAAACACAAAAGAATATACCTTCTTCTCAGCGCCACATGGAACCTTCTCAAAAATTGACCACATCTTGGCAACATAGCAAACCTCAATAGGTACAAAAAATTGGGATAACTCTATTTATCTTATCAGATCATCATGCTTTAAAGTTAGAGTTCAGCAACAACACAAACTGCAGGAACCCGGCAAACTCATAGAAACTGAATAATGTGCTATTGCACCACTCCTAGGTCAAAGAAGAAATAAAAAAAGAAACTAAAAACTTCTTAGAATTCAACGAGAATGAAGACACAACATCCAAACTTATGGGACACTTTGAAAGCAGTGCTAAGAGGAAAGCTCATAGCACTAGGTGCCCACATGAAGAAACTGGAGAATAGTTACACTAGAGAATTAACAGTACAGCTGAAAGCTCTAAAACACAAAGAAGAAAACTCACCCAGGAGGAGTAGACGTCAGGAAATAATCAAATTGAGGGCTGAAATCAATAAAGCAGAAACTAGGAAAACAATACAAAGAATCAATGTAACAAACAGTTGGTTGTTTGAAAAAATCAACAAGTTAGACAAACCTTTCTTCAAACTCACCAAACAGCAGAATGTGAACATGCAAATTAACAAAATCAGAAATGAAAAGGGGGACAGAAAAACGGACACTGAGGAAATCCAGAGGTCATACTTTGAAAACCTGTACTCCACAAAATTCGAAAATTTAAAGGAAATGGAAGAGTTCCTGGATAGATATCACCGGCCAAAATTAAATCAAGAACAGATAAGCAATTTAAATAGACCTATAACACCTAAGGAAATAGAAGTAGTCATCAAAAGTCTCCCAACCAAAAAAAGACCAGGGTCAGGTGGCTTCAGTGCAGAATTTTACCAGAAATTCAAACAACAGCTTATACCAATTCTCCTCAAAGTATTCCATGCAATAGAAGCAGAAGGGTCTTTGCCAAACTCTTTTTACGAAGCTACAATAACCTTGATCCCCAAGCCACACACAGACACAACTAAGAAAGAGAACTTCAGACCAATTTTCCTCATGAACATTGATGTAAAAATACTCAATATAAATACTGGCAAATCGGATCCAAGAACACATCAGAAAACTCATCCATCATGATCAAGTGTGCTTCATTCCAGGGATGTAGAGATGGTTCAACATACGAAAATCTATCAATGTAATCCACCATATAAACAAGCTGAGAAATAAAAATCACATGATCATCTCACTAGATGCTGAAAAAGCCTTTGACAAAATCCAACATCCCTTCATGGTAAAGGTCTTGGAGAGATCTGGAATAACAGGAACATACCTAAACATAATAAAAGGTATATATAGCAAACCAACAGCCAACATCAAAATAAATGGACAGAAACTCAAGGCGATTCCGCTAAAATCAGGAACAAGACAAGGTTATCCCCTCTCCCCATACCTCTTCAATATTGTACTTGAAGTTCTAGCTAGAGCAATAAGACAACAAAAGGAGATCAAGGTTATACAACTTGGAAAGGAAGAGGTAAAACTTTTACTATTTGCAGATGATATGATAGTTTACATAAGTGACCTAAAGAACTCTACCAGGGAACTCTTACAGCTGATTAACACCTTCAGCAAAGTGGCAGGCTACAAGATCAACTCAAGAAAATAAGTAGCCTTACCATATACAGATGATAAAAGGCTGAGAAAGAAATCAGAGAAACATCACCCTTTACAATAGCCACAAACAACATAAAATACCTTGGGGTAACGCTAGCCAAACAAGTGAACGACCTGTATTGCAAGAACTTTGAATTTTTAAAGAAAGAAATTAAAGAAGACACCAGAAAATGGAAAGATCTCCCATGCTCTTGGATAGGTAGGATCAATGTAGTAAAAATGACAATCCTGCCAAAGCAATCTATAGACTCAATGCAATCCCCAACAAAATTCCAGCACAATTCTTCACAGACCTTGAAAGAACAATTCTCAACTTTATATGGCAAAACAAGAGACCCAGGATAGCCAAGACAACCTTACTCAACAAAGCAACATCTGGAGGCATCACCATCCCTGACTTCAAGCTCTATTATAGAGCTGTCGTCCTGAAAACAGCTTGAAATTGGCACAAAAATAGACAGGTAGACCAATGGAATCTAATTGAACACTCTGAGATTAATCCACAAACCTACAAACAGCTGATTTTCGACAAAGAAGCTAAAATTATACAATGGAAAAAAGATAGCATCTTCAACAAATGGTGCTGGCATAACTGGATATTGGAATGCAGAAGACTGAAGGTAGGTCCATGTCTATTGCCATGCACAAAATTTAAGTCCAAATGGATCGAAGACCTCAACATAAATCCAGCCACACTGAACCTGTTAGAAGAGAAAGTGGGAGGTACCCTTGAATGAATTGGTACAGGAGACTGCTTCCTGAACATAACACCAGTAGCACAAACACTGAGATCAACAATTAATAAATGGGACCTTCTGAAACTGAGTAGCTTCTGTAAGGCAAAGGACACAGTCAGGAAGACAAAAAGGCAACCCACAGATTAGGAAAAGATATTCACCAACTCCACATCTGACAGAGGGCTGATCTCCAAAATTTACAAAGAACTCAAGAAGCTATTCTCCAAAACACCAAAGGACCCAATTAAAAAGTGGGTGACTGAATTAAATAGAGAATTCTCAATAGAGGAGTCTAAAAGGGCTGAGAGACACTCGAGAAAGTGCTCAACATCCTTAGCCATTAGGGAAATGCAAATCAAAATAACTCTGAGATATCATCTTACTCCTGTCAGAATGTCTAAAATCAAAAACACTAATGACAGCTTATGCTGGAGAGGATGTAGAGAAAGGGGAAGACTTGTCTATTGCTGGTGGGAGTGCAAACTTGTACAGCCACTTTGGAAATCAGTATGGAGATTCCTCAGGAAAATGGGAATCAGTCTACCACAAGATCCAGCAATTCCACTCTTAGGCATATACCCAAAAGATGCCCACTCATATAACAAGGATGTCTGTTCCACTATGTTCATAGCAGCATTATTTGTAATAGCCACAACCTGGAAGCAACCTAGATGACCCACAATTGAAGAGTGGATAGAGAAAATGTGGTACATTTACACAATGGAGTACTACTCAGTGGAAAAAAACAATGAAATCTTGAAATCTGCAGGCAAATGGATGGCACCAGAAGAAACCATCCTGAGTGAGGTAACCCAGTCACAAAAAGACAAACATGGTATGTACTCACTCATATATGGATTTTAGACATGGATCAGGGAGTGTCAGCCTATAATTCTAGGGCTAGTGAGTTTGGGAAACAGGGAGATTCACAAGAGAGATGCATTATACCTCAGAGAAGCAGAAAGAGGCAAGATCTCCTAAGCAGATTGGGAACATGGAGGGAGAGAAGAGGGAACTAGGAAAAAGAGATGGGGGTAAGAGGAGGGTAGAAGAAGACACGGGAGAGCAGGAAGGTTGAGCCGGGGTAAGAATAAGGAGACCAGGATGAGAGGTACTATAATAGTTGGAGTCATTATAGCTTTGAGGAGAGAGCTGACACCAGCGAGTTTTCCAGAGATTTACAAGGATAACACCAACTGGAAAACTAAGTAATAGCGGAGAGACTACATTAATAGCCCCTACCTAATGATAAGGTTGATGACTTCCTTATATGACATCCTAGAACCTTCATCTAGTGACTGATGGAAGCAGAGAAAGATACTCACAGATAAACTCTGAACTGACCCGCAGGAATCCAGTGACAGAGACGGAGGAGTGATGAGCAAAGGGGTCAAGACTGTGCTGGTGAAACCCACAAAGACAGCTGACTGGACAAGGAGGAGCTCTTGAACCCCAGACTGATGCCTAAGAGGCCAACAGGGGACTGATCCAAACTCCATGAATGTAATGCCAGTGAGGAGGCCTCAGAAATCTCTGGGGCCTTGGGTAGTAGATTAGTGTTTACCATGGCATACAAATGAACTTTGGGAGCCCATTCCACATGGAAGGATGCTCTCTCAGCCTGGACACATGGGGAAGGGCCTAGGTCCTGCCCTGGATGAAATGACAAGACTCTGGAGATCCCAAGGAGGGCCTCACCCTCAATGGGGAAAGATGTGGAGATTGGGCTGGGGGTGGGGGGGGATGGGGATGGGCCTGGGAGGGAGAAGGGGGAGGAGCTGGGATTGACATTTGAAGCATGCATGTTTCTAATTTAAATAAAAAGTGTTTTCATTTGTGCGCACATTTGCTCAATTGATGTTTCTCATTACTATATAGCTTTTGACTTAGTATACTTATAAGTACAACTGTATATTTACAATTTCATCTTAGAAACTAGACTAAACTCTAGTATATAAAAGAAATTTTGGTTTTTAAAAAAGGAACATAGATATAAAAATACTCAACAAAAATATTATCAAACCTACAAGTGTGGTGGCACATATCTTTACACAGAAATTAGGAAGTAAAGGCAGGAGATCTCTGTGAGTTCAAGGCCAGCCTAATTTGCAACAGAGCTCTAGGCCATCCATAGCTACACAGTGAGACCCTGTCTCCCAAAACAAACAAACAAAAATGAATTGAAGTTCTCATATTTTATTAGTATAAATGCAAAATGGTACAACTTCTGGAAAATAACTTGTTATAAATTTAAATACACATTTACATATGGTTTGAAATGCTACTCTTAGAGAAATAAACACTTTTTATCTGTATAAAACTATATATGCTTTTAGCTCTATAATCATCACAATTGGAAATAGCAATCTTCTAATGGGTAAAAGTATAAATGAGCTAATACATCTAGGCAGCAGACTACTCAGCCTTTAAAAGGAACAAAATACAGACACATGAAAGAACTTGGATGCATATCAAGAGTACTTCACTGAGTGAAAGAAATCACTCTCAGAAGGGTACACGCTCTATAATTCCACTTATATAACAGCTCCAAAGAGACAAAAGTGTAGTTTTGGAGAATAGTGGCCAGCCATTAGAATATGTGACTACCACAAGAAAATAACCTGAAAGGACTTTTTAGATTATCTATGTCTAGATTGTGATGATGGAGATATATCACACACACACACACACTCACACACACACACACACTCACACACACTCACACACTCACACACACACACTCACACACACACATATAAATTATAAGCCTAGACACATTAATTTAGAAATAAAAATACTTATGACAACTATGTTATTTGCATCTTAGTTAAATGTATTCAAAGAATCTCTTTAGAATAGAACTGTTTACACCGTAACTACAGTACCATTATTTACAGTGCCATGGGCCACATTTTACAGTGTACTTTGCAGTTCATAGACCTTATGAAAAAATTTTGTTCAAATATCAACTAAGAAAAAAATGATTTTACTGTCAAAAATGCTCAGTACACAGAAAGTAAAATAACATGTTTCAGTGATCTTTACTAAGGCTGAACGTGCAGATGAAACATTAACAAGTATCTGTCAGTTTTTTGCTTTGTTTTGTTTTTTAACATAAGAAGATTTGGTTTTGCAAAGACATTAATAGTGACAATAAAGTTATTAAATATTAAATATAAAAGTTAAATGACCCAGAACCAGACTAAAAGTAACTCAGGTAATTTAAAACAAGTTCTGTAAATCTTTAAGGTATTAGATTAAAACCCAGGGAATTAGGTACTATCGATGATGATACAAAGTAGATTAAATAAACTAATGTCTACAAGTAAGAAAATATCAACTATTCATTAACCCCACAAACTTTAATAATCCAATGTAAAACAGTCTTTTTAAAAAACCCTTGAATGTTTCCTGGAGCTACACTGCATTTTATAATGTATCCTAAACACAATCTAAATGCAACACTCAGATCAGGGCAATGATAAATGCCATACATTCAAATCAGTTAAGTTAAAAAAATGACTTAACTGTCCCCACATAGGTTTCCAACTCTGGCTGTGATTGTTCTGCCCTCTGGAGAGAAAATGGGCCAGACCACCTGCTGCTTCCAGATAGCTTCTGCAGCAAACTGAACAGTCTATACAGAAGTGCCAGTGATGGCATAAACCTGCATGCTCTGGATTTCTTTCACAACTTATGGAACATTGGTCCCACTGTGGCTATAATATCTGCATAGGGAACACTCTGGCTCAGCTCAATAGCTTGATGTTTTTTCAGGATAAGAAAGGTATAAAATTTGGCAGCTGCCTGTTTTCGGCCACTATTTCTGCATAGTTTGATCAGACTAAAGGATTGCATTCCCATCTTGTTGTATTCCTGGGAAAATAATTAGAAAAGAGAAAAGAAAAGGGAAAATTATTAGAAGTAGAACAGTCTGTGGATGCATGATGAACAACAGTTTTTGCAGTTTTTGATGTTACTATGATATCTTGAAAAAGAGAATGACTCCAATAAGCATGTAAAAGCATAGATCACTGAGACCAAACCTGTTTTACTGAGAAAATGCACACAAACTACTAAGTTTTATACAAATGTACATGTTATATAAATGTTAGTTTTTAAAAACTGACATTAACGTAAGTTTCTTATGGAAAGTGCAATTAGTTTTATCTTACAAATAGGAAGCCCCACAGGACTTTGTAAGGTATCACATATATTGAATCATCAGTCATTGCCTGTCTTTGCCTTAAAGGCATTAGAGATGCCTGTGAAATAACCTTTGTGGTAAATATGGAAGTGCATTTGCAGGTTTCAGTGACAGGGGAACTTAGCTATGTAAGCATCTCCTGGTTGTAGTCATCACATGGTGCCTGCGTACCTACTAGAAATAAGTGAGATACAATATAGTATTCAATTGTGGAGGAAGGTAGCACCTTTACTAAAGACTTGTATTTGGAATCAGATTCTTACAAAAGTATAGTTTTTATTTAGTCAGAAATACTAGACCAAATGCTTGCCAGTATCTTATGTCCATCATACTTCTGGGATGATTGTAGAGCACTTTTAGTAATGCCGACACAGTTTTTGACAGTCTAAAATATTTGATTACTAGGCAAAATATTTCATTGTGCAGCAAGCAACAAGAAGGAAGTCTAATTAATAAAATATTTTATGTGTTTGGGTGTTTTGCCTGCATGTATGTTGCATACTGTGTGTGCCTGGTGACTGTGGAGGCCAGAAGAGGGTGTCAGATCTCCTGGAACTGGAGTTACAGATAGTTGTAAGCCACCATGTGGATACTGGGAATCAAACCTGGGTCCTCTGCAAGAGCAAGCGGTCTTAGCCACTGAGCTATCTCTCCAGCACCTGGAAGTTTAAAATTTTAAAACTCCTAGAATATGAAGATGGTGATTAAAACTATACAATACAAAGGAATACAATGAACTTGATAAAACAAACAAACAAACCACTGAGTGCCTCATCATGAAATTTCAGAGCATTGGGGACAAAGAAAAGATCTAAAAGCTTTCACACAGAAAATAAAGATCACCACAGAAGATCATAAAACAAGACAGTGTATGGCTTCAATAACAACACAGAATCCTAGATATGTTACAAAATTTTATCAGATAAAGTATTTCCAAGTTGTATAAAGACAACCAATCAAACTCAAGTTAAAAATAAACAGATCTTCAGGCTTTGTTTGAAAAGTGGTATCACCTACACACCATTTATTTTGAGAAGTTATGAGATAGTACTAATAAAAAAGATTTAAGGTAAAAGAACAAAGCACAAACAGAGAAACTAAGAGGAGATAAGGAATTTTCCATGTTTGTGATAAAGGAATGTCTCAAGACAAAAGTTGTGAAGACATAAGAGTAACTTTATGGGTTAGACCAAGAATATAATGAGATACAAATGGACAAGTTATCTCTGAGGAGAAAGTAGGGAACTAATAGGTCAATGGCACATAATAAGAGGTTTTATTAAATTGTCAAAGATTTGAAAAAATAATTATGGATAATTACATAGACATTAAGGAATAATAAAGGGCTAGAGAGATAACCCAGTGGTGAAGAGCACTGGTTATTCTTGCTGAGGACCAGGATCACTCTCAGAACCCACATGAAGAGTCACGATCATCTTTAACTCCAATTTCAGGTAATCCAACACCCTCTTCTGGTCTTTGCAAGCACTGCATGCACAGGCTGAACATGCATACATGCAGGTAAAGCAACCTTTTTTAAAAAGAGGTAATAAACCAAATAATACAACCATAAGATTTACATGAAAATAACTGTAATCACACTATGATGCCTCAGTGAAAACTGATTATTTATATAACCTTTGAAACAGAGACTGACAGTTACCCTTTAGTAACCTCTTCTATGTTTAACCCTAGGCATATCATTCAAAACCATTTCACTCCAGTAGACTTTGGTTGTTATCAACAAAAACATAAAATATTTTGTTTTCATAAATATAGATGTCCAAATCAATATGTTATTTACTTTTTAGAATAAACATCTAGAGCCATGGAAATAGTTCAATGGATAAAGTGCTTGCTCTGCAATTATGAGGACTGGAGTTCATATCTACTCAGAGACAAGGATTCTCAATAGTAGACTGGCTAGAATCAGTAAACTCTGGGGTCAGTGGGAGGCCTTGTCTCAGGAAATAAGGAGGAGAGTGACTGAGGAAGCCATTTGATATTTATTTCTGGCCTACAATATATAAGTACCTGCACATACATGTATCACCTACTAGAACATGCATATACATGTATATACATGCTACATATGCATATACACACAAAAATAAATAAAATGAAAATACCATCTTACCCGTAATTCATTTAATGTCTGAAATAATCTTTGATTCCATTTCTCTGCCTCAGTATTTTGTTGGCTGCCTGATGACTCCTGGTTGAATAAATATTCGTCTAAGCACATTTTATTGATTTTTTTTTTACTATTCACCAAGCACTGCATTAGCTACTACAGAAACACAACTGTAACACAGTCCTGCTCTAAAAATGTCTAGTTTGATGAAGAGGAGAATGACACAAACAGTTTCAGTTTCCTCAAAATTAAAACATTTATCCTACAGGAAAGCTAAGTAACTGGCACACATACTCCTATAAGCAACCCCAATAAAACTTGTTGGTTCACCAAGCTGGACTTTGGCAGTATCTGTACTTTGATCTATTGTGGGTTCCCTGTCTGGGGTGAGTAGACATGTGTATTGTGTATCCCCAGCAAAAGTTTTGTCACACAACAAAAACCTGTGTAGAGTTGTACCCCGCCTCAGAGAATGTCTTCTGATAAAGAAATCCAAAGCAGGAGACTGTGTAGCTTTTACTGGTGATGTAGCTCAGAGCTATGCCCTTAAGTACTTTGAAAAGTAAAATTCACAAAGTCAGTCTCTTTTGGCCAATCTGAATTCCAGTGACAGGGTAAAGGGCAAAACTATAGAAAATCTGTCATTGCAAGGCCTGTAGATGAATTTAGCTGATGAAATAAAACACCTTTAAAAATGTTTTAAGAGATATTTCAGGCCGGGCGGTGGTGGCGCACGCCTTTAATCCCAGCACTCGGGAGGCAGAGGCAGGCGGATCTCTGTGAGTTCGAGGCCAGGCTGGACCGACAGCCTCCAAAACAATACAGAGAAACCCTGTCTCATCAAAACCAAAAAAAAAAAAAAAAAAAAAAAAAAGAGGTATTTCAGAGTTTGAGGTACTTTATCTACATAAGGCTAATTCACTGCCTGTCAGGTCATCTGATTGGTTTACTCTATTTTGTCTTTTAAACTGAATCACTTCCAGAGACAGCTTGGTATTTAGTCTAATCTCTTACAAACTGACATTGTATGAGCTGAGAATGGGGTCTTGGTTCATGAAAGAGTTTGATCTGGCTGATCAAAACAACAGTAATGATAACATCAAGGAAAACAGAACAGGCTACAAAGGGCTGTGGGTGAAAAGTGACAGTTGTAACTTACTTTATCAGTTTTCCTAGACTTTGCTCTGACAAAGCAAAGAAACAATTAAGAGGCTATAAGAAGGCACAGTAGTTAAAAGTGCTTACTGCCCCTGAAGAGGACCTGGGTTAGGTTCCCAGAATCACATCATATTTATAACCTCAGTTCCTAGGGATCAAATGGCCTCTTCAGTCACCTGTATGCACATAAATTCATGTAGGTATACACATATGCACATAAATAAAAATAAATCTAAAAATTAAACACCAGGACTTAATAGGTGGTTTGATAGATTTACTAAACATCTTTTGATAAAATTTCTTTAAATTAAATGACCTCAGTACTCTGGGATAAGGTTCAAAGTAACTCGGGTTGGAAAAATGACACTGGCCACTCTTCCAGAAAACTTGGGTTTGATTCCCAGCACCTGCATGGTGGCTTACAACCACCTGCTACTGCAGTTCCAGGGGACCAAACACTCTCTTTTGGCTTCCTAGGGACCAGGAACATATATGGTGTACTTTCATACAGCTAAAACACTCATACATATAAAAAATTTTAAGTCTTAAATGATTTATTTTTATGTGTATGCATGCAGGTGTGTATCTTTAAAAAAGTAAGCCAAGCAGTGAAGGCACACACCTTTAATCCCACTACTCGGGAGGAAGACCTCTGAGTTCAAGGCCAGCCTGGTCTACAAAGTGAGTTCCAGGACAGACACAGGGAGTCAGTGAGTCAAATCTCTGGATATGCTATCAAAACATTAAAGCAGACCACTGTCTGATTTTAAGCATGTTCATTTTCTGATTTTAAAACTTTCATAGAGATACAGGTTTTGTGCCAAAGAGGTTCTCACCCTACTTAAAAAAAAACTTCAAAGGCCCTAGGTTATATTCTAATATAGTATAATTTCCAAAGAAAAGAATGATTGAAAACAGTGATTCTCAACATTTTAAAACATGACCCTACCTTTGATAAGCACCAAGCCCAGCTAAACATATTTCTTGAGATCATAAATTTAAATAATAAACTTATAAACATGGAAATTTTGCAAACCAAATTTTAAGAAAATGAGACATTAACAGTTGATAAGACAACTTTAAGAATATTCCTTTCTTCATACTTCCATGTCCTTTTAAAAATATTCTGAGTTCAATTAAGGCTTCCTAGAGTTGGTGGAGGATATGCTAGAATAATGGAGAGTACATGATTACCATATATACTTTGTTTATGTATGAAATGGCCAAAAGTTATGTTAAATATAAAAATAATTAACTAAATGTAGAACAACTCACCCAAAGACTACAAATATATTTACCAATTCAACTGCACAATTTTCTTGGGCCAAAGAGGCATTCATTGAAGATAATCCCTCAGCAGCTGGAGAAATCCTTTCAAAAATATCCTGCTAAAGATAATTCAGAAATTACAGGTAATCCTGCTAGTGGTTATAATATGAACAGCTCAATTTTATTAAATTATTTATTAACATACATGATAACTTTTCAAACTAATTAAAAATATTGTCTTACTTATGGTTTCTATTGCTGTAAAGAAACACTATGACTACAGCAACCCCTATAAAGGAAAACATTTAATTGGGGCTGGGTTACAGTTTATATTCTAGTCCATTATCGTCGTGGCAGGAAGCATAGAGGCACACAGGCAGACATGGTGCTGGAGAAGGAGTTTAAAGTTGTACAACTTGATGTGCAGGCAACAGGAAGAGAGTGTGACACACTTCCTCCAACAAGGTCTCCTAATAGTGCCACTGCCTATGGACCTATGGGGACCATTTTTATTCAAACCACAACATTCCACTCCCCGGCCCTCATAGGCTTGTAGCCATATAATAATGCAAAATTCATTTAGTCCAATTCCAAAAGTCCCTATAGTGCATTACAGTTTCAAACTTGTTTAAAAGACTAAAGTTCAAAGTCTCTTCTAAGACTCATATAATTTCTTAATAGTAATTCCCTATAAAATCAAAATGAAAAAGCAGATCACATACTTCCAACATGTAATGACACAGGATATACCTTACAGTTCCAAAAAGGAGCATAGCCAGGAAAAGACTGGATCAAAACAAGACCAAAAACTAGCTTAGCAAACTCCAAACTCTGCATCCCCATGCCTGATGTCAAAATGCTCTTCAGATCTCCAACTCTTTAAGCTTTGTTGATCAACACATACTTCTTCCTCTTGGGTTGGTTCTACACCCTGTTTTAGCAGCTATTCGTGGCCGGTATCCCACAGCTCTGCCATCTCCAACACTTTGGGGGCTCCAAGGTAATCCAGGCTTCACCTTCACAGCTTCACACAATGGCCTCTCTAGGCCTCCATGCAGGGACATTTCTGACATATGCCTGGCCTCAGTAGCTTAGTCACGGAGGGAGATTCCATAACCCCTTTCCTGTATCTTTGACTCTAAAGTCAGAACCATAGTCAAAGCTGCCAAGTTCTGCTGCTTGCTGGGGTTGGAACATGGACTACTCATTCAATCATATCTTCACCAGCTTTCTGTTTTCGATGGTTTTCTTCAAGCCTAAGTAAGCTTGGATATTCTGAGATTTTCTCTGTAGACCAGGCTGGCCTCAAACTCAGAGAGCTGCTTGCCTCTGCTCCTGGAGCATTGGGATTAAAGTTATGCACCACCATGCCTGGCCATAAGTCTTTCTTTAATTCCTTTTCACAAATTGGAAGCTTAGTTGGGTGGGGTCTTACTCTGAGGTCACCAGTATGTTTATTACACTTAGCATCATGCTTTTCTTTCTATTTACACTTCCTGGTGCTCCTTTCCCCTCAAATAGCACATTTTGTATTATTTTCTTGATCAGCTTTCTACTTTTCATTATAAATATGCATAAGAGTGAGCACAGAGTCCAATAGGATGTTTTGAGATTTCCTCTGCCAATGCAATTAATCCAAAAACTCTTCAATTTAGACCCAGGCAGATGTTTTTGGACAAGGGCAGAAAGCAGGCACATTCTTTACCAAAATATCACATACTAAAATTCTTCTCTTCTGAAACTTCTTGAACTAGGCCTTCAAGTTAAAATCACCCTCAGCACCACTCTCTTCAATTCTCTTACTAGGATGGTCCATTGAGCCCCACTTAAAGAGCTCAACTGCTTTTCTAATCTGAAGTCCCCAAATTCACATTCCTCCTAACAAAATCATGGTCAGGCCTATTACAGTAAAACCCCACTCTGGTTTAGCTAGGGTTTCTATTGCTTTAAAGAGGCACCATGACAATAACAACTCTTAAAAAGGAAAATATTGAATTGGGGCTGTCTTACAGTTTAGAGATTTAGTCTATTATCATCATGGCAGCATGCAGGCAGACATAGTGCTGGAGAAGGAGCTGAAAGTTCTACATCTTGATCCACAAGTAGCAGGAAGACAGTGTGACACACTTCCTTCAACAAGGCCACATCTAGTAGTGCTACTCTCTATGGACCCATGGGGACCATTTTTATTCACACCTCCATAAATGAAGGACCCTGCATACTACGTCTCCCTTTCTCCTCTCCACGCACGCCCCATGTTGGAGCCTCTATTGCTGCACTGCTGAGACTGCTTTCCTTTGAAGTGTCTTGTTGAGTAGTTACTCAGGCCAGCACCAGGCTTCTGAGACAGGAAAGAACCCTGCATGGCAAGCAGAGGGGTGAGAGTGAGGGCAGGAGCATGCATATCCCTACCCAGGACTGTGACAGGACTCTACTGGAGTGGTCACTGAAACAACTGAAAAAATGATCTGTGCCATCCAGAAAAGGAGCAAAACCAAAGGAAGAGGAAAAAAGAGAGAAGGCCAGAATTTTTCTACTCTCCACCACCTCCTCCTCTTTTCACTTCTATAAGGCATTGGTCCCTTTCCTTCTTAACCTATCACTAAGCTCTGTTCCCCAGCTGCCATCTCTGATTTTGAGTAAGTCAGGAGAATTTTTCTACTATACTTTCCTCATTGTCTTCACTTCAGCTTTAAATATTTTAGTGACTAAAAGGCACTGTTCTTTATTCTTTAGCATTTATATTTGTCTTTTTCCAATATCTATGAATATCCTATATTTTTTTCAATTTTTTTTATTTTAAATAGCTTGTTTTACATGTCAATCCCAGTTCCCTCTCCCTCCCCTCCTCCCGCACTCCCCTTTCCCCCCACCCTCCCACCCTATTGCCAAATCCTTCCACATAGGGGATATCAGAGTCTGTCATTTTACATATTTTAAGTAATGTTAAATGTATAATTACTATATACAAACATGCTGTTTTTTGAGATTTTAAAATGATTGATCAGAATCAACATTTTTCTGTCTCTTTAAACTCATTGTGTATAACCTCATACTTTGCTATATTTCCTATTTCTTCACCATTTTAGAAATAAAGTAAGAACAGAAGTGAAGATTAGAGCATATAATAGTAAAGGGGTTAAGGGTCAAAAGAAATGGTACAACACAAGGAAAAAACTCTATTTTTTGCAAGTAAGTAGTTGATAACTGCACTGATAGTTTCCTTCCCCAAATCATAAATTAAACAAGTTTTCCTAATAAGAATTTCAGTAGCTGCATTCTAAGAAATGTTCAACCCTCCAAAAGGCAGACAGCATGGTAAATCACCATATAAGTATGCAGTATATTATCAACGATTTAGTAAAACATGAAACAGTCTTTCCTCCCAGGGCATCCAGTTTCAATGTGGTTAACTGAATTCCCTGAGTGGTTATCCAAATAAAATGATGTGGCTTCTACTTCCCAAGTTTCCCCCTTCCCTACTTTGTGGAGAGTCTTTATCACTGTGCCTCCTGTGTGTGTGTTCCCTTATCCCTAATAAAAGCTTTCACCAGAAAAAATTACAATGATAAAGGAATATACCTGAACAGCACTGGTTTATTTTTATTTTATCAATAAGACCCTAATATTTAAATGACAAATGAGAAAGAATTTTATTTTTTCAAAACAGGGTTTCTCTGTGTAGCCCTGGCTGTCCTGGAACTCTGTAGACCAGGCTAGCCTCAAACTTAGACATCCATCTACCTCTGCCTCATGAGTGCTGGGATTAAAGGTGTGCACCTCCATGCCCAGCAAAGAAAATATTTTAAATTTAAAACTATCTTATAAAATTGTATAAAATATTTTTCTATGTTTTCAAATAGTTAAGCTTTTCAAATAAAAACTGTTCTCAAAGAAAAATTTTTGTTTTCCTCTTCCTTCAGAGTGACAAAAATTAGTTTGTTTTGATCATAGACTTTTAGTCTTTCAAATTAAAGGCAAAGACAGTTGGGAAGTTTAAAATATTATTCTTATGAAAAAGATGGGTAAATCTATGATGAGAGACAATATACAAACATCTGGTTAGAGTTCTAAGAGACCTCATAATTCATTCAATGTAGGGCCTAGTAAGGCTCTCAATATACAACCAGATCCAAGCACAAACACTCATTTACTATGTTATATAAAATGTTATTTCATCATGAAACTATCTCGTGATTCACACCCTAAACTTTAGAGGAATATTGTCTTGCAGATTAAAATTATGTTTTATCTTATAGTAGTGACACTTAGAGAAATTGTTGAACAACGTGAGATGAAATATGAACCATATTTGAAAGAATATGTATCAGACTTTCAATATTACTTCATTAGAGTTGCATAAAAGTATTTCAATGATTATCTCTGGTTAACTTACCTCAGAGATAATATTCATATTGATTTCCTCCTGAAAGCTACCCGTAGATTCATCAACCACATCATTCCAAGCTTGGGGTTGATCTAACTCTCTGTAGGAATTTGGCTCTTCTATCACTGAGGGCTCTTAATTATCAAGGAAGTAAAGAAAACATTACCAAAGTGCATTTCAAACTTGAATTGGCATATGGCTGTTTGAAAGAAAACTGACCAGTAACTTGGAATTGGAGAATTTACGTAAGGAGTACACAACCTTCTCACACTTGCCCATATCTCGCATAACTTGTATTGTCCCTTTCCCCTCCTCTGCTTCTTTATCATTTCCACTCTCCATCATCTTCAGTCATTCGTCCTCACTCACTTTCACATTCACCCACAGGGCAAAGTTCACCATGGTGTATATTATTCTGTAAATTTTAATGACTTCGGAAATGATCACTGGGAAAAGGAAGCTTTTTCATCACATAAACTGGTTTCATTTCTTTAATTACAATAATGAGTGATTATGAACATTTTGTGAACTTTATTCTAGGCAGGCAATGATATTTGTCTCAGGATAGTTGTAATATTTAAGGACTGTTCTTATCACTAAGTTTCTTAAAATGAAACATTTTTCTGCTAGACACAAAGACTTTCTTTTATAAGAGTTGATGAATACTGCCTTCAGGGTAGAGGACGTTAGAGAGAGAAAAATGGTTAACACAGTATATATATATATATATATATATATATTTCATCTTTCGTATGTATGTAGAGAAGATACTGGTGATTAAACCTAGGGCCTTACACATTCTAGGAAAGTACTCTACCACTGACCTACACCACCAGCTCCTTTCAGTGTGCTTTGTGACAGGGTCTCACTAAATTGGCTCTGAACTTGCTCTGTGATCCTTTAATTTGCCTGAGTAGGTGGGATTACAGGCCTGTGATACCAGAACTGGCCTATATTTTTATCTTTTCAATGAAGTCTTGGAACAGAAATTAATGAGAAAAGCAAAAAATGCTAAGACAATATTTTAAGTTTAAAATACTCGCCTACAGAGAGCGATTATATTTAAAAATGTAGATTTGAGTCTAGTTTTCATTCTGAGACTTAAAGTTCAGTTTTTGTTTACACAACATTCCCTTCAACATTAACAGAATTAAGAAATTTTACCTAGAATGTTTTTGGTTCCCACTTCTTTCCTTACTGACTCCTTCTGTATCAATTTTGCAAGTTTAAAATCAGAAGACAGGAAGCATTTTGCAAACAACTGTAAAAACAGATTGATATTCTTGATTTTATATTAGTAAAACAATTGAATAAAGCACATATACTAAAAAGTAAAAATCATTTATACACAAGGTTTCAAGCTGAGAATAGTGGTGCTCGCCTTAAAAGCAGAGGCAGGTGTATCTCTGTAAATTCAAGGTCAGTCTGACCCATGTTGTGAGTAAGAGATAAATAGTGAGAGCCTGTCTTGGGGGAAAAAGCCATTATTATTAAACAAAACAAGTTTTAAAATAATGGTTTCTTTTTCCTACATATCCAATTATGATGTAAATATGAACATATTTATTTAGAAACAAACATCATATTCATGTAAAAAGGAAGAAAACAGTTACCTTTTTCAGTTCCTCATGAATCAGATCCTGGGTAGCAGTTGACAGAAGTGTATCCACTCCTCCTCTCTTCTTCCACATCATCAATCTTTGTGTAGGGGGTGCAAGGTCCAGAACCATTAAAGTGTCCACAAAGGAAGTAAGCTGCTTATGCATAGACTTGCTACTTATCTCCTTGACTGGATCTATGAGCAACCTCCTTTTTTTGCTTTTCTTTCTCTCAGCAATGTCTAAAGAGAACCAAACATATATGGACTTGGAAAGTTTTATAAAATGATATTCTAGGCTACTACATATCTAAAGGATAGCGTATTACAAATAACCTGCAGAGTTGCACTGGGAAGGAAATCCTTCTGTTCTCTGAAAATAAGCTTTTCAAGATTTTTACAAAGTTAAGAGTATCTGAGCAGCCAAAAGCTGATACGCTTTTCAAGGTGTTGCTTGAAGATGCTTAGGAGGGACTCTGTTCACTTGTTAAGTGGGCAACTAAAGAAACATGACAAAGAGTAGTTGGGCAGTTAAAGAGTCTGGAGTTTTTCTTTTCTTTTTTAAAATGTGTAACAGGATAATGTTTCAAAACATTAATGTGTATCTCTCCAGTGTACTTCACCCTCTCCCATTGAAATTCATATATGAATTCAAAGTAGGTAGCTAATTCCAAACCATGCAGAAGGCAGAAGTCAAGTTTTTCTTTAATGAAGCTGAAAATGTTTTGAATTGAACTCAGTTTTTAAATATCCAGTTTCCCAAACTGGACATATGATTTGAACAGGACTAGATGTGATGAAAATTATCTCTGATTTCTTTCATACCCTTCTATTTAATGCCCAATACTATTACCATACTGGCAGCTTTCTATAACATTCTATGGATTGTTTGCATTACTCAAAGCAATTAAGATAGCAGTGTTCCAAAGATAAAAATTAAAACATGAAACTTCACTGGGCAGTGGTGGTGTACACCTTTAATCCCAACACTTGGGAGGCAGAGACAGTCCAATCTCTGTGAGTTCAAGCCTGGTCTACAGACCGAGTTGCAGAGAAACCCAGTCTCGAAAACCAAAACAAAAAACCAAAACAACAACTAAAAAAACCACCACCAACAACCAAAACAACAAAAAAACTGCCAAAACAAAAAACTCCAAAACCCCAAACAAACAAAACAAACCCATTAAACCTCTTACCTAAACCATCAATTGGATCAAGAGTAAATGCTTCTTCTTCATTTGATAATAATGGTGTTTCATCTATTTTTTCATCTTCAGGTAGGTATCGGTCATCTGAATTACCTGGTTCTACTAATAAAAGCAAAAACAAACATATGATTATGCTACACATTAGAATAAAATATGAGAAATAAAGTAAAAACAATTAATTACTGCTAGCTGGGATGATACATAAAGTCTAAGAATCATGAATTTTAACAGGCAAAGAAATTCAGTAATAAATGGTGGGGGACCTACAACATTTGAGTGAGGCAAGGAGCATCACCCTCATTTGCATATGAGACATCTCAGGGTAGGCTACAGTCACACATAAGTGAAAACAAAAGAAAAAAATGACCGACATAAATGACATCTCAAGTATCTATGCTCTGTTGAATCATCAAGTAACTCATAAAGAACCATGGCTAAGTTTTGATTGCTCAATACTTTTTATAGTTTTAATTTTGATTATTGTACCAGAAAGCAAATGTAACGTCAAACATTGTGAAAAACAAAAATGAGGTTAATTATACTTTTAATATTTAGAGAAAAGAATCTATCTTAAAGTCACCAACTCATCTGAGGTACTTTGGTAAGTATAGAAAAGTATGCTCACTTGAAAATTTGCAATTTCTCTCAACTGTATACCAATGGTTAAGCCATGCAATGTAGTAATTTTTCTTCTCATATAACATATATTACTTTTTTCTGTTGTTTTTTCAAGACAGGGTTTCTCTGTATTGTTTTGGAGCCTGTCCTGGAACTCACTCAGTAGACCAGGCTTGGTCTTGAACTCACAGAGATCCCCTGCCTCTGCCTCCCGAATGCTGGGATTAAAGGCATGCGCCACCACCGCCCGGCCAACATATATTACTTTTATAATTTGAAAACATACTGATGGAGAATAAATATGATCTACTAAAGCCAATCCTGGTTAACTACTTTTTCAGAATCTAACTTCCTGTTCTGTATTGTCTAGTGTTAGGTCAAGAGAATCTGAAGGACAATGTTCCTCATTACAGTACTGCTGAAACTTAGACATTTCAAACATCAGAAAACTATACATTTTCTATGCAAAGACTTCAACATACCCATTATACTACTGGGAAGCTCAGGAGGCAGAGAAGTTTCTTTGTTCGAATATATGTCTTCTAAAAGGGTAGTCTCATCTTGCAATATATTGTCTTTGAAAACATAAATAAATACTTTTTATTCACTAAACATTTACTGGCGTTAGTTTACACAAGACATTGTACTTATAAAATTATTTGTTTTTACTCCATATTGGTCACATAACTCAATTAGGAGGGGTTGGGGTGTTGTGAAAATTTTGGCAACAAGGACATCCAACTAAAAATAAAGATTATTTCTGGCAGTGCCTACCCATGGTTCACTTCGCCACTTCATTGCAGCCTTGGTTCTGAAGACACAAAGTGCACTGTGTCTGCTATCACATGCCATACAATGCCAAACACTGCCTGAAATACCTTGGCACAGATTAAAGATTACTGTATGTTATGAATTGTATTGTTTTTACTACATGTGCAATATTTTCTGTTCCAACAGAAATATGACTTCATTGTAGTAAAAAAGACATTTAGTATTTTCCTACCACTATTCCTCACAAATTAGTACATCTTTAGATTATAACTAAACATAATTTTATTGATGAGGGATGTCCTTCTGTATGCTGTGAGTATATGTTTCTCTTATTGGTTAATGAATAAACCACTGGACAGGCAGGAAATATAGGTGGGGCTACCAAACTAAGAGAATGCTGGGAGATCAGAGAGAAGGAGCAAACCGCCTCCACACCTTACCTCCTTAGTGTTTCAGCATACCAGAGAGTAAGTTCTTGTTTCTCCCTGCTTCTATCCTGTTTCTGCACAGCTACTTCACTTTCTGTCTGTCTGTACAGACTTCTAGACCTCTATGGTTAGCTAGTGGCAAGCTCCATTCTCTGACCTTCAGACAGGCTTTATTTGTACAAGCAAGATATCACCACATTTTATCATCTTGTACGACTATTTATTCAAATTAGTGTTCTCAGCATTACAAATTTTAAAATAGAAATATTTGTCAACTCTGAAAAACGCTGAAAATGCTCTATATCTTGGAGTTTCAAAACTTTAACAGTTTTTTAATATAAAAGTAAGTAAGCATATTATCTCAATTTCATGAATATTTATTTTAATAAGTGGAAAAATCATATAGTATACCAATTATTTTAGAATAAATTTATTTATCATCAGTAAAACACTTGGTTTGAATACACATTTTAGTTTTTTAATTTTTAATATGTAAAATGGGTGTTTGCTTGCATGCATATCTGTGTGCCACAAATGTACAGTGCCCATGGAAGACAGAAGAGGGCCTTGGATTCCCTGGGTCTGGAGTTACAGATGGTTGTGAGCCTTAATGTGGGTGCTAGAAACCAAATCCAGGTCCTCTGGAAGAATATTCAGTGCTCTCAACTGCTGAGCCATCTCTCCAAACATATATTTTATATGCCAGGATCACATAAGAATTTCTTGGGCAAAAGGGGGTTATGGATGGAAAAAGTTTAAGAAGCCCTGGTTTATACAAAGGATAACCACACTTCTTTATTTCCTTTCTCTTCTCTTCCTACTCCCCTTTCTCTTTTGAAATAGGGTTTCACTGTGTAGTGAACTGACCTAGAACTCCTTATATAGTCTAGGCTGGTCTTAAACTCATGATTCTTCTGCCTCAGCTTCACAAATGCTAAGATTTAGGTCTGACTTACCATGCCTGGCTGTTAACTAGACTTTTAATGCAAACTGAAAAAAATCTGTAAATGCATTTCATATAACTAATAATCTTTAAAGTACATACTTTTGTTTCCCCAATGTCTCTTCAAAATGTGTATTAGTATACAATGTATACAGGAGTGCTATGACTGGGCAGAGAAAGGAATATAAGGCGGGAGGAGACAGGAATGTATTGTAGTCTCAGTGAGTCTGAGCAGCAGTGCAGTCAGGAGCAATCTGGGGTCCAGTGGATTGCCCCTTTATTCTGAGCATCGGTCGAGGTGAGAACTCCCTAGTGGCTTGTTGGGGAAGTCCTGTTATTTGTCAATAAAGTACTGTTGAGCCTATAGGAATCTAGATAGGTGGGGCTAGGAGTCCAGGAGGATTCTGGGAAGGAGAAACACAAGAGAGTCAACATGTAACGCCATGGGGGTAGGAAGCCTGGAACTATTCTCTGGTAAGAAACATACTTAGATTAACAATTATGGGGTAATTACTTAAGTCAGAGCTAGATAGTAAGAAACAAGCAAGGCCAACAGCTTCATAATTAATATAGCCTCCTGTGTGTTTATTTGGGACTGATGTGGATCTGGAACCAGGCGGGTGGGAAGGCTTCTCTCAAAGAAAAAGCTTCTTTTAACAGTGGCTGACCACTTTGATTCTCTGATCTTTAGCATTAACCCCAGTATCTGTCTCTGGGTTTTTATTATTTGTGCTACATTTGACCTACAAGCAAAGACATATATATATATATATATATATATATCTTAAAATTCAATTTGATGTAACAAAACAGACACAGTACAGTGATTGGATTAAAATGAATATTTGATATTTTAAGACCAGAAAACATACCAATCATTTCTCCTGCAGCTCCTTCATCTCCAAATCCATCTCCATTGTCAAAGAACAAAGATTTTTCTTCCATGAGGCTTCCAGAACTATGTTCAACTACAAGACCACTGGAGTTCATTAATATGTTGTCATCAAAGAAGCTATGCCTTCTGAGAAGTTCAGGTTCATCCCCTATATAAATATGTATCATTAGTGCCAAGCTAATCATATAAACATATACTTTTAGAGTTAAAATAAACTGAATTATTATCTAGTATACTTCATCCCCATTCTATGAGGAAAATAAAAGCTTTAAAATTATTGAATTATCCAAATTGAAGACACTCAGTTAACAACATAGACTAGATTTCAAGTTTAATACTCTCAAAATACAACAGGAAAAAATGCCAGAGCATTCAATTGAGTTTGCAGTTATAGTTTAGTCATGTCCTAGAAAGTCAGAATGCTGTGGGAGTAGACTGATACCCTATACATTTATATAGGTCATATTCTGTTTGACCAAATATTATTTTGTATCATTTTATATATACAATTGCTTGAACAGTTTATGCTTAAGAAGAATTTGGAAAATCTACCTAGGGTTACATAAAAAACCCTGTTTCTGAAACAACAAAAAGGTCTGGTGGTGGTAGCGCACATCTTTAAACCCAGCACTCAGGAGGCAAAGGCAAGTAAATCTCTTGGAGTTTGAGACCAGCCTTGTCTACAGAGCAAGTTCCAGAACAGCCAGAACTACATAGAACTCTCCCCACCAATGTATGTTAAAATAATCACCTTGCCAGGAGGTGGTGGCGCACGCCTTTAATCCCAGCATTCGGGAGGCAGAGGCAGGTGGATCTCTGTGAGTTCGAGACCAAGCCTGGTCTACCGAGTGAGTTCCAGGACAGCCTCCAAAACAATACAGAGAAACCCTGTCTCGAAAAAACAAAAAAAATCACCTTATGATTATTTTATAATAATATAATTATAATAATTAGAAAATAATCTTATAATAGTGATTTAGTAAATATTTATAGAATATCCTAGGAGTTGGAAATAGAACACTAAAAAGAGCATGGCCAGTCAGCTATCATTAACTGAGCACTTAGTTAATTGTATTATGTAATAGAAAGCATAATTATCATTGTTCAAATAAGAAAACTTATCACTGAAAGGTTTGAAGCCAGATCTATTTGTCATTAGGTATACTGATAGCTACAGAGGATCCAACGTCAGTTCTGCATTTTCTTACCAACCTTCAGATTTTAAAGTCATTATGTCCAGGATTCTAAACCCTGGCAATCAGAGGTTGGTCTTCTCTCTCAATCACCCACATTATTATACAGTAAAGAAAATCATGAAGTAACACCTATATTGTACATTCATCTCTAGATCTATGTAACATGAATAAAAAACCTAGTGACAGATATTGGGGTTCAAGCTAAAAAAAGCAGAGCAGCCAAGCAACCAGAGAGCTCTTACCTCTACCAAGGCTGAGGGATCCTATCCTTATCATGGCTGGAGACTAATTGCCCGATTACTGAATACGGAATGTCATGCTCTTATCTTATATATCTCTCTAGTACTGGGATTAAAGGCATGGGCTCTGTTACTCTTTTAGATGGATTCACTCTCATGTAGTCCTGGTGGCCTTGAACTCATAGAGATCCATCTGCCTCTGTCTCCTGAGTTCTGGGATTAAAGATGTGTGTTACCATTGCTGAGCTTCTATGGCTGTGGCTGCTTTGCATTCTGATCTTCAGTGGCTTTATTAGATCATAAACAATATATCACCACAGACCTATATCACAATGAATTAAAAATTTGCTAAATAGGTTTAGCAATTTTTTTGAGAAAGAACTAAGAACCTGTTTATATTACCTAGGGACAGCTTTTTCCAAAAAGGAAAGTCAGCCTCGCTTAATCAGAGAAACACTCAGAAACAGACACTAAATTCTGAGTGTTGGACATTTCAAAAGTCTGAGAATAAAATGATTATTCCTTAAAATTCCAGCACTCAGAAAGCTGTAGCAAGCCAATCTGAGTTCCATTTAAGACTGGGTTAAGTAGTGAGACTGTTATTTGTCTGTCTGCCTACCTACCTATCTAACCTGACTTTACGGAGAATAAATAACACAGCCTTCAATTTATACTGTAATCAAGAATAGGATAGATTAATATAAAATATTTCTTAAGGTTTGAGAGGGAAAATCAATTATTGGTGTAGAGAACAATAGGCAAGAATAAAGAAAATAACCTGTGATGTTTTTAGCAGGATTTCAGCTTTATAGACAGAGCTATGAGGTTAGGTCATCTGCTGAGTATATACACAGCAAATTGATAAAAAAAGTCTAGATTCAAACCTAGGACTGCACACTGATATATTTCTCCACTTTTCTGAATTATGTAGGATATATAATTGTGAACAACTAAGTTGAATTGATTAGATGGTAAGACATATGCTTTGGTAGAGACAAATGCCTATATTGAGCTGATAAACTGATAAAGAATGATGAATTGGAAGAGGGCACTGAGGAGAGGAATATCAGTCACAGGAACCCAAGTTGCTTAGGTAGAAGAATGATAAGTGGACAAAAAAATACTTAAAGACAATTACTCTTGCAGAAATGTGTAAAATATGGGAAGAAAATGGAGGAAGATTTTTCAGGTAGGTAGTATAATACTGTAGCTAAGAAAGCAAGAAGAAGATATGGGAGACAGTTCAGATGTTTTAAAAAAATCAATCAATAGCTGGGCATGGTGTTGCATGTATTTAAGCCCAGCAAGGGAGGCAGAGGCAGGCAGATCTCTATGAGTTTGAGGCCAGCCTGTTCTATAAAGCAAATTCTAGGATAGACAGGGCTACACAGAGAAACACTGTCTTGAAAAAACAAAAAACAATAACCCAGCACCCCCAAACTCCAGACCAAAAAACCCCAAAATACATGTCTTTTCTAAATTTATTTTAACATTTAAAAATTACTGCATGTTTCATAATCAAGCTGTACATTGTTTACTGTGGTAGCATTTCTTCCTCCTCACTCTCATGGTGACTTAAATCTGTTATTTTATAATTGATACTCATCATATACTGGACAAAATATATTTAAAAGAATTTTATACAGCATACACATAAAATCATATATATGTATATATGTATATTATATATATATGTAACTGTTAATCTGGATATCTCTCATTTGAGGGCAGAAACTACTTTTAATTTTTGTGGGCGGAGGAAATAAGGGAGACAGGATCTTACTATAAGGCTCTAGCTGGGATTATAGGCATGTGCTACCACATTACCCCAGAACTTACATTTTAGTGCTGTCCTTGTCTATGAGTGCACCTAACATATAATAGAAATTCAAAAAATGGTTGTATAATGATAAAGAAATATGCTCTAATAAAGGGTATTAGTATATAGATCAGAAAAAAGAGAAGAATTTTGGAGGCTATATTTATACACGAAAACATCCATTCTATAGATCTTGCTATTGCCACTGTTTTCACACAAAATGCAAATATAACTGATGATGTCTTATAATTTTAGTTTCTCAAAAATACTCACCAAAGCTCTCAGCTTGTAAAAGTAGATCATTGCTATATTCTTCTCTAAGTGTGATTTCCTCTGGTCTGCTTTGGTTCTGAGCAAGGGTCTCTGAAACATCAATCTCACTATAGAGAAATATATTTAGGAAATGTGTGAGTAGAACACTGTAGTTTTACAAATTACTGGGAAAGACTTAAAATGAGCATATAATAAAATATTTTTTACTTTATAAATAGTATTTTTGTACATGTTAACTTTTAGACACATGTATATACAAATAATTTTCGGGTTATTAAATCCAGTAGTGATTCTTAGTTGCTACCTTACTTGTGATTTGAATAGTTGTCTACTCTTGCTATGGCTTGAATGTTTGTGCTCCCTTCTAGTCCAAATACTGAAATATACTTCCCAGTGTGATACTATTAGGAGCTGAGACCTTTAGGAGGAAACCAGGTCATGGGGGTTTTGTTTTCATAAACAGAGATTGTGTGGCCCCACACTACCAGTTTGATCCTTATATCATGTGAGGATGTAGTAAATGAATTTATGGCATCTTGACTTTGATCTTCCATTGTTAATGCTATGACAAGAACTGGGTAATTTATAAACAGAAATTTGTTATACACCTTTCTTGAGTTTTGGAAGGCTAAGACCAAGGCACCATGGTTTTAGTTTCTAGTATGTGCTATTCTCCTTAGAAAACACATTTGTGCTGTATCCTCAGATACTGAAAGTTCAAGAAAACTTGCTTAGGCTCTTTTTATAACGCCACTGACCTTAAGAAGGGCCCTCTGTTTTCAAAACCTCCTCACATTCAAAGGCTTCCATTATTTATACCATCACCATGGGAATTAAGTTTCTACATGTGAACTTAGAGAAATATACACATGAATTCAAACCCAGATATATCTTGTCCAAAATCTAATTTACTTCCTTTTTTCTCTTTCTTCAACCTATCGTCCTTTAGCTATCCTGGTTTCAGTAAGTTGTAGCTCAGTTTTATGCCTTGTGGTAGTTTGAATAAAAATGACCCCTATAGGCCCATAGGGAGTGACACTATTGGAGTAGGCCTTGTTGGACAAAGTATGTCACTGGGGATGCAGTTTGATGTCTCAGATGTTCAAGCCATGCCACCATACTTCCTGCCATGGCCATAATGGACTAAGCCTCTGAAACTGTAAGCCAGCCCCAATTAAATGCTTTCCTTTATAAGAGCTGCTGTGGTCATGGCGGATCTTCACAGCAATAGCTATCCTAAGATATGCCCCAAATCAAGTAGTCATTCTGTACTTCTTTAGGGACATATCCAATTCGGCAACATACCATGTTTACTCTGCCTTTCATAGAATTGATTTGACTGCTACCATCTTAATAAAGTTTGAAAACTGATTACATACTGCTTCATACAGACTTACTACAATAATCTCTCAGGTTTTCTTTTTCCTTTCTTTCCCCAGTATAGCGAAGTAGCCAGAGGGAGCATGCTGAGACCAAGTGAGATCTGGTCACTCCCCTATTCTCTATTCAAAACTCTTCTTTGCTTCCTCTTTCAGCAAAATTAAAGCTCTATTGTAGCCTACAAATCCTGTCTCCTCATCTTCTGCTCCTTTTCTGATCTCACGTCTTTATTACACAGCCCTTCTTTCATTCCACTTCATTTCACTTGGTTTCTTGATGTTCCTGATGTCCAATGTACTCTGTCTTATATCCTTTCTACTTGGTTCCTATATTTCACCTGCCTTATTAAGCCATTCCCTCAGAGAATTTTTAATTAACTGGGCATTTCCATTGGAACATTCTTCAATGTTACTGTCGGTTTGTTCCCTTAGCTCCTTCAGGCTTGTGTTCTTACTTGATCAGAAAATTCTTTCCTGACAATCCTATTGTTTGTTTTAATGTTTATCTTCATATTGCATATTTATTTATTATCAATCTATAACAACTAAAAAGATCCAGTAGGCTA
Source organism: Mesocricetus auratus (assembly GCF_017639785.1). Classification (NCBI taxonomy): domain Eukaryota; kingdom Metazoa; phylum Chordata; class Mammalia; order Rodentia; family Cricetidae; genus Mesocricetus; species Mesocricetus auratus. The sequence goes on from NW_024429189.1 coordinate 116,643,441, forward strand.
GGAACTGTTTTATTCATTGCTATCTCTGCAATGCCTAGTACTGTACTAGGCATAGGAAAGGCAATTTGTAAACAAATATTTACTATCTGAATATACTGTCAATACTAACATTCAGTAAATATGAGACATTTTTGTTTTTGTACTTTTGAATTTCACACTATAATTTAAGCCTTTGTCAACTGTACTTGTTCAGTAGTTATCTAAGTAAGTTGCCATCATTAAATCTGAATGTGGAAACAGGAAAGTAAAATAATTTACTTCATATTATAGATGTCAAAGTCATGAAATTCTTCCGGTAATGTGATAGTATTGTAAGCCGCTTCAAAATTCTCTTTTGGGAGGTCAACCAGTCCTTAAAATAATGAAAAAGAAACACAATAAGCAGTGAACGTTTATGAAACATTAAACTTCCAATTAGATCTTTATCATCTCTCATGGGCTTCTCTATATCCACTCCTGCCCCTCAGCAGTCTATTTTTTTATGAAGTAGACAGAGTAACAGTTTCCAAAAGTAAACAGATCAGATATTTCTCATGCTTAAAGACCTAAGCATGAATAAAGCAACTTCCTCACAATAAATTCAAATTTCTGACTGGAGATTCTATATCCCTGCACTCTTATCATACATCATCCAAGGACATTATACTCCACAGGCATACTAGACTTTTTTCACTGAAAACGACAAGCATTTTTCAACTCAAGACATTGTATTTACAGTTTCATTTGTCTATGTTGCCATTCTTTTGGTCACTACTTAGGTACTAAGTATGTCTCATTTTTCATTTGTGAATTTAATTTCTATCCCCTTACATTTTCCCCCTAACTAACCTATAAAATGAACTCCTCTGCTATGTTCTGTTATAGATCTTGGTTTAGTTTCCTTTATAACATAACCACTAACAGGTGCAGTGGCACATGCCTTTAATCCCAGCATGACCACAATCTGCCATTATTTTTTAAATAAATTTTTATTTAAATTAAAAACAACCTTATTTTACATACCAACTGGTTCCCTGTCCCTCCTGTCCTCCTCTATCCCCCCTATCAACCTCTATCCCACCCCCATCCACTCCCCAGGGAGGGTGAGCCCTCCCATGAGGGATCATCAAAGCCTGACACATCATTTGGGGCAGGACCTAGGCCTTCCCCCGTGTATCTAGACTGAGAGAGTATTCCTCCAAAGGGAATGGGCTCCCAAAGCCCACTCATGCACTAGGGATAAATACTGTTCCACTGCCAGAGGCCCCCTAGACTGCCCAGGCCTCCTGCCTGATGCCCACATTCAGGGGCCTGGTTCAGTCCTATGCTGTTTCCCCAGCTGTCAGACTGAAGTCTATGAAATTCACTTGCTCAGGTCAGCTGTTTCTGTGGTTTTCCCCAGAATGGTCTTGACCCCTTTGCTCATCACTCCTCCCTCTCTACAACTGGATTCCAGGAGTTCAGTTCAGTGCTTGGCTGTGGGTCTCTGCTTCTGCTCCCATCAGCTACTGGGTGAAAGCTCTATGATGGCATTTAAGGTCGTCATCAATCTCATTATAGGGGAACGACATTTAAGGTAACCTCTCCTCTACTGCTTATATTCTTAGTTGGTGTCATCCTTGTGGATTCTTGAACATTTCCCTAGTGCCAGATTTCTCTTTAAACCTACAATGGCTCCCTCTATTAAAGTATCTCTTTTATTGCACTCCTTCTCTATTCTTCCCCCAACTCAATCTTCTGTCATTATTATACTAATTTTTAAAAACATTTTCATTATTTGAGTTCCTCATCAGACTGAAAAGGAACTATTTATCTTGCTTGTCCTTGTATTCTAAAACCTAACAGCATGTTGATCACAAAGCATGAATCAATAAATATTTGTGGGGATCACCAATAATAAATGAGTAAGTAAAACATATGCATATAAATCTAATGAAAGGCTCTAAAACTATTTTAAATGAGAAAGATAAAAAAGAGCTATCAGTCAGAATCCACAAATGTTGATGGAGGAATGGTATATGAAAGGCATTAACACGGGCACTGTAAGAGATTAGGAAAATGTATATGATAAATATGGTTCCTTTTGGGGAGTTTTGAACACTAGTGATGGAGGAAAAACCTTTATTTAAACAAGTATGACAAAGGTAGAAGATGATGCATATATTAAAAGACATGCTGAAATTAAAAAACTTAGGCATTATATTTATGACACATAAACATATAGCTCTGAGCTGGGCGTTGGTGGCACACGCCTTTAATCCCAGCACTTGGGAGGCAGAGGCAGGCGGAGCTCTGTGAGTTCAAGGCCAGCCTGGTCTATAGATCGAGTTCCAGGACAGCCTCCAAAACAATACAGAGAAACCCTGTCTCGAAAAAACAAACAACAAAACAACAACAACAACAACAACAACAAAACCATATAGCACTGAATTCTAGGAATTTTGAAATACCTCATAATTACCATGTAATTTAAGAGTTTCAAGAATTCTAAAAATTACAATTATCAATATTTAGATTTTGACAATTTCTGATTTTACTCTCATAAAGTAAAAAACAGATATGGTATACTAAATGAAAGTTTATCAGTTTCTTATACAAAACATAGCAAGTTTTGGAAAATATAACTATTTCCTATAAACACAGGAAAATAACAAGGGAAAGAATATAATTATTTTTATGGAAACTTAAGATTCAGTCAAAATGAAGTTTAAATTCATTATATACAGTATGCCCTACTTAAAAGAGACCACCCAACACAAAAAATGCCAAAAGGAATCAACAGCGACACAAATATTAACATTGTATGTATACCTGGGCGAAATGTTATCTTCATCTTGAGAAATGCTTCACTGCAATCGGCCAAAAGATATTTTGCCTTCCTATTATAGATTCGAACAACTCCCAAAAGAAGGTGTCCTGAAGTTCGGAGTGCAATTTTCACCTTTGAATAATTTTTTAAACATTAGAATAATAAATATTACATTTGTAAATCCTGTTCTTTGAAAATTATGGAAACTATATTTCTCTTTGAAAAGCAAATACTATATTCTTAATTCTAATTCTTAACCACTTTTTACCTCACCATATAAAATGATTGACTTTTATTTTTGCTTATTCAGCAAAGCCATGCTTCACTTAAATGATGTATTAGAGTGCCTTTGTACAGACAATCATTTGGGGGAGAAATAAAAGAGATCATTTGAGAAGCAAAGCTGTCTTGGAAAAGTATTTTACAGCAGCCATGGCTAATACAAATTATCTCAGTTACATACCTTAGGTGAAAGAATTTTCTGAATGGTTATCTCTATATTGCATTCAAACACATGGGCCTTTGTGAGCTTCTTCTCCCAGTGAGCTGCAAGCCATATTTTGGCCAGTGGCCCTCGTTTACTCATAAGCACATGAGTGTAGAACATGTTGGCTGTATTCCTTAATTATATTCAAGGAACTAGAGAGAACACAAAACAAATGTCTTAAATTTGACAAGAAAACTTTTTTGGTATTCTTTTACTGTGAGCAAAAAACTTGTCATTATTATTCTACAAAATAATTATTATTCTAGCCGGGCGGTGGTGGTGCACACCTTTAATCCCAGCACTTGGGAGGCAGAGGCAGGCGGATCTCTGTGAGTTCGAGGTCGGGCTGGACCGATAGCCTCCGAAACAATACAAAGAAACCCTGTCTCGAAAAACCAAAAAAAAATTATTATTCTAAAAATTTAATTATTCTATAAAATAATATTCAAATTACTTTTCTCATTAAAAAAAGAGAATCTTAGCTGGGCATTGGTGGTTCATACCTTTAAGTCCAGCACTCAGGAGACGGAGGCAGGGGGATCATTGTGAGTTTGAGGCCAGCTTGGTCTACAAAGCTAGTTATAGGAGAGTCAAGACTACAGAGAGAAACCCTGTCTCAAAAAACAAAAAGAGAGAATCTCATTTAAAATATTATTAAACAATACTAAAGCTCTGTCTAGAAACTTGTGAACCAAACCCAGTTTAAATGTATTCTAATCAATGATCTCAAATTTTCTTTTATTCTACACAGAATATAATTTCTCTTCTTAGAAATGTAACAAAATAGGTACATGAAGGTTTCTGTGGGGAGGAGGAGAAACAGAAAAGACACAATAGAAAGAAGTAGAAAAAGACTATGAATCAAGTCATTTGATTTCTAACAGTTAGGAATTTGATACTGGATCATTAATTTATATCCAGGTGTGTAACCTCATTTTTCTCTTTAGGATGTTAAATATTACTATTATATTATTATTATCATCATCATCATCATCATCATCATCATTATCATCATCATCATTATTCGAAATAGGGCCTTGCTTATAGACAAAGGTGGTTTGGACTTCCTGAACGTCCTGCTGCTTCTTACAAGTGCTAGGAGTACACATATGTACCCCATGCCTGGCTTTAAATGTATTATTGTTGAAGTTAAAACAACAGAATTCCAAAGGACTATAAACTGAAAAAAGAAAAGAAACTACACAAAACAAATCAGAAGTCAGACAAGAAATCACCACTGAATTTTAATATTTTGGAGTAAGGCTAATACAATTTTTGCTTAACCAAAAAACGGGAAAATAAATGGATATTGTACAACCTGCGCTACTGATGACACCATAAAGTAAAAAAATGAGGAGAGACATCATATCACTTTGACTTTTGGAGTACAAATTATTACTTTCATGCATCATCTGAAACGCCTTCATAGAAGCTTTTTTCCTTTCCAAAGTTTTGGTAAATGAGAACACTGAGCCAAAATAAGACAAACATAAAGTCACCACAGAATTAAAAACTTGGGTCAACTTTGACCAATGCCCATTTCCACTGCAAGAACCAAACTAAAGGTTAGACTATGTACCAAACCACAGTCCCTTGGGAGACACTTCGATATGGTTATGGCTTGTGCCCTGCAATGGCTCTATTTCCTTTTAGTATCTTGGAATTAATTCCAAACCTAAGTTAAAAAACAAAAATGCTTCCATTGTTTATACAGAGAGTTCCAGGACAGAAGGACTACCCAGAGAAACCCTGTCTCAACATCACCCCCCCCATATATAGTAAAAATAAAAAGCCCTCAAGTGTGAGACGGTCAAAGTATTTTTCAGTAATAGATTAAAATAATAAATAAGAAAAAAGCCAAATGCTGGGATTTCACACTCTGGAGACCCTGCTTTACTGAGCATGTACAGGCACCTCACCCTGCTGGCGCTTGCTCCTCCTCCCCACACCTCTAACCCCCCTTAGGTTTTTATTTGTTTGTTTTTTGGATGGGGCGGATTCCTGGAAACCCATCCAGGGAAGGGAAGGCCAGGAGGTGTGGCGTGGGCAGGTGTCTAAGGGCCTTGCAAGCAAAGCCGGTGGGTAAGGCCTAAAGTGAGGGCAGGACCTGAGGTGAGGAGGACAAGGACTGAGGGAGGAGCACGGTGAGGCCTGAGGAGAGAGCCTGAGGTCCCGGGGAGAGGAGGGCAGGGAGGAGGCGGCGGTCAGGGATGGAGGGGCAGCCCGGGGTGTTGGGGACGCTGGGAGGTCCCGGCTGTCACAAGCGCAGCGCCCCCACAGACGTCTTGCTGCGGGAAGCCCAGGCCAGAGCTCCTGTCGCGCGCGAACGGGCAAGGTCGCCCCCTCAGGCGGGCCTCCGGGCTTGGCGCCTGGAGCGGATAGAATGCTGAGACTCCAGAATCACCCGGCCCGCCTGCCGCCCCCAGGCTGCTGGCCCGGCCGGCCCCGCCCTACTTTGTGTGGACTCTGAGCCGCGAAGCCCCGCGAGGATCCCAGACGCCGGTCAGCGGGCGCTGTCCCGCCGGGCGAAGGCACCAAGTGGACACCAGCACGTGAGGGGGCGGGGGCGTGAAGGGCGGGGCGGGGCTGAGGCGTGTGCTGTGCTGAGGAGAGGGGGGCGGGGCAGGTGTGGGAGCGGGACAAGCGAGGAGAGAGGTGTGGATGGATGGGCGTGGCCTAAAGCGATGTAGGATGAAGGCTGGGGGAGACCAAGGGGGCGGGGCTGAGTGAGGCCTGTGGGGACCAGAGGTGGGCGGGGTTGGTTGGAGGGCGGGGCATCGGGGATTTGGTGCAGAGGGGGCGGGGCGTGAGGTGATGGAGGATGGTGTTTGAGAAGTTGAGACTGCAGAAGCAGGACAAGAAATGCTGAGGAGAATATTTTCTGGCTGTTGGAAACCTGATGCTTTTAGACCCAAATGGAAAATTTCTGAAATTGCTGGATTATCTATTTTTAAACAAGCAGTTGACTTAAAACTTTCTGTGGCAACTTCTGGTTTTCTGACAGTTCCCAGTGAGAGAAATTACTGGGTCACTGGGACTGTCTCTGTGAAGGTTTGCTTGAGATGAAAAAGGGTATTGCAGCTTCAGCAGTGTTGAACTGTGTGTTTAAAATGTGAATTACTGTTCTTGTATACTGTAATTGATTACACGGGCTGGGGGACAGGTTGTGTTGGTGCTCTCAGTTGAGTCTTGAAAAGTAAATATTAACGCTACAGAAATGCATGAGTTTCGATATATTTTTTTGTCTTTGTTTGCATTGTATAACTTTAACGAGTGAGTTTAAAATTATTTAATTTCCAACCAGGCGTTGGTGGCGCACGCCTTTAATCCCAGCACTCGGGAGGCAGAGGCAGGCAGATCTCTGTGAGTTCGAGGCCAGCCTGGTCTACAGAGTGAGTTCCAGGACAGTCTCCAAAGCCACAGAGAAGCCTTGTCTCGAAAAAAAAAAAACCCAAAACCAAAATTATTTAATTTCCTTAGTAAAATAGCACCATTTGGGAAAACTTGTTTTACGAAGAGCATAAATGTACTGTTTTTGTAGGGAAAAGAGGCCAGTCAAAGAAACACACCCTGAGCAGAGCAAAAGAAACACACTTTGGCCCTGCAACCAGAACTAACGGAATGTACCCTGACCCTGAAACCAGTGCCAAAAGAACACACTTTGTCCCTGGAATCACAGTCAGTGAAAGAAATGCATCTTGGCCCTAAAATTGGAGCCAAAAGGCTAAAAAGGACCAGAGAAAGAAACACTTTGGCTCTGAACCAGAGCCAAATCCCACCCTAATCCTATGCAGAAAACTAACCAATCCCTGAGCAGAGCTCTAGCCAATCTGAGCTCAGCAGTAAAATCTGACCAATCCCCACCCTGGAAGCCCTATATAAACCCTGTGTCTGTTCCTGCTACCAGGCGGTCCTCTGCCACTCTCCTGGATTCTTCCCTTCCAATAAACCCCTTCAATGAGCTTTGGGTGAAGATCTTTTGTGGTGGCGATGGAGCAGGGGCAGAGCAGAGCAGAGCAGAGCAGATCAAGCAGGGCTGTAACACTTGCCCAGAAAACCTTCCCTTGGCAGAGCAGAGTCGGCTCCCTGCTCTGATCCATGCTCTCCAGGAGCAGAGCTGAACTGCAGCAACTTCGCCTGAGAAACCTCCTGCAGAGCAAAACTGCTACACTGGGCAAACATGCCCAGCTGGAAGACCCTGTCCTGCTGGAGCAGAGCTGAAACACTGGGGAAGCCTTTCCCTGAGGCTGGGCTGTAATCAGCTAAGTTTACTGCAACCTGTGGTGGTCCTTGGCTCCCGAGCTCCAGGATACCTTTCCAACTGAGCTGTGTAACACTCAGTATTCTGTGACTCCCGAGTGCCAGAATACCTGACCCACTCCTGTTCCATCCCGATCCACCCGAAATGCCTATATTTGGTGCCGAAATCCGACTGAAATGCCAACAGTATAGACAGAAGTTTCTGTCCCACCTGGTCCTATAGCCATTTAATCCCACATAAACACACAGAGGCTTCTATTAATTATAAATTAATTAATAAATTGAATTATAAATTAATTAATAAATTGTTTGGCCAATGGCTCAGACTTCTCACTGGATAGCTCTCTCTTAATTATTAGCTCATTTCTATTAATCTATATATTTTCACATGGTCATGATTTACCGGTGATGCCTGAGCCACTTTCTTCCTCAGCAGCAGTGGAGTCTCTCTCATGACTCATTCTCTGCATTTCTCTTCCCAGCATTCTCCTAGTCTGGTAGCCCTGCCTCTTCTTCCTGTCTGGCTACATCCTGCCTGCCCATTGGCTGGAACAGCTTTATTCAACAACCAATAAGAGAAACATATTCATAGCATATAGAAGGACATCCCCCATCAGAGGAAGAGGAAGCTGATATACCTGTACCTTATCCATTGTCCTGTCCATGTATTAGAAGTTGAAATGACCAATCAGACTTCTCTATAGATTACGACTTTAAGAAGTAATAGGATGGTCAGGGCTATGTATGGGTCATTGGGAAAGTGCTTGTTGTGTAAACATGAGGACCTGAATTCATATCCCCCCAAAAAGCCAGGGGCACTGGTGGGTGTCTGTGTCCCAGTCTTGGCAGAACAGACATATAGATCTCTAGATCTTGCTGGCCAGCTAGTCTAGCCAAGTCAATGAGCTTCAGGTTTGGTGAGAGACCATGTCTCAGAAAACAATAAGGTTGTCAGAGGAAGACTGGGATGTCAACTTCTGCACACATGCACACACAGCTGCTTATCTGTGAACATATACACCGTGTGCACGTGTACAGCAGTGTAGTTGGTTGATTTTTTTATCCTTTACTCTTTCCCAAACACACACACACACACACACACACACAGACTTATTACTACTTATGAATGCCTGGCCTTAGCTTGGCTCGTTTCTATTATGCCCTAAATCTGGAGCCAGAATCACCACCATGAGACTGACTGCAATACAAAAAAAGTCTTTATTTGTGAGTTAACTCGGGTCCCTCCATCTGTCTAAAGTGGTGGCAGCAGCTACAACAGCAGCAGCAACAGGAGCAGAGCAGGAGAGACCCAGAGCAGCAGGGAAGGGGATTTATACAGTAGCCAGGCAGGAGGGAGGGGCTTGGGGAAACTCCAATCCAGCCTAGCTACAGGCTTGTAATTGGCTCACACCCTCCAAAACTGCATAGTTACAGCCTTGGGATTGGCTCAAGGCTGGACTGGGCTGTTTGGCTGCCCTGGGTCTAGGAGGAATTGTAAGCTTCTGGATGTTGACTGGCTGCCCCTATGAAGTGACAGGAATTTCCAGTCTAGGGGAGTCACCAGCCTGAGGAGATTCCAAACCAGGGGTGTTAAGAGAAGCTTTTTCTTTGAGAGTAGCCTTCCCGCCAGCCTGGTTCTAGAGCCCCATCATGCCTAAATAAACACACAGGAGGCTATATTAATTATGAAGCTGTTGGCCTTGCTTGTCTCTTACTGGCTAGCTCTGCTTTAAGTAATTACCCCATAATTGTTAATCTAAGTATGTCTCTTACCGGATAATAGTTCCGGGCTCCTACCTCATGGTGTTACATGTTGACTCTCTTGTGTTTCTCCTTCCCAGAATCCTCCTGGACTCCTAGTCCCACCCATCTAGATTCCTATTGGCTCAACAGTACTTTATTGACAAATGTACAGGACTTCCCCCATCACAGGGGGAATTCCAAGCCTGCTGGTCTGGGATTGGTCAATTTTTCTAGCTCAGGGATTGGCTAGTTTTGAGTCAGAGGCTGTAATGGCTCCAATTTCAGGGCCAAACTGTGTTTCTTTCTATGGTTATTTTTTGCTTTTTTGCTCCAATTTTAGGACCTGGGTGAATTTCTTTTACATGTCCAGAATCTAGGGTCCAAATGTGTTCTTCTGGTGCTAGTTTCAGAGTTAAGGTGTTTTTTCCTGGCTCTAGGCCTAGGGATAAAATGTCTCTTTTGCTGGCTTGGGTCCTGAATCCAGGATGGGTTTCTTTTACTAGGTTGGGGCTTGGGGCTGAACTGTTCAGGGTTTGTGTAGGGACTGCAGACCAGGGATTTTCTGGGGCCTGGGTCTCTCAGTTTCTAGTCAGTTTTTCTTAAATAATCATGTTCATCTTTTGTCTCTGGGCTTTTATCTTTCTCTATTCTATATACCTTTCTTTACTTTTTACTCTGTGGCTGGGTGGCTGGCCTCTGATGTCCTCCTCTTGTAGGGAAAGGGACCAGTCAAAGAAACACACCCCGAGCAGAGCCAAAGAAGCACACGTTGGCCCTGCAACCAGAACTAAAGAAATGTACCCTGACCCTGAAACCAGTGCCAAAAGAACACACTCTGTCCCTGGAATCACAGTCAGTGAAAGAAATGCACCCTGACCCTAAAATTGGAGCCAAAAGGCTAAAAAGGACCAGAGAAAGAAACACACTTTGGCTCTGAACCAGAGCCAAATCCCACCCTAATCCTGTGCAGAAAACTAACCAATCCCTGAGCAGAGCTGTAGTCAATCTGAGCTCAGCAGTAAAATCTGACTAATCCCCACCCTGGAAGCCCTATATAAACCCTGTGTCTGTTCAGCTTGTGACTGTTCATGCTACCCTGCTGTCCTCTGCCACTCTGGCAAGGGCAGCCACTCTCCTGGATTCTTCCCTCCCAACAAACCCCTTCAATGAGCTTTGGGTGAAGATCTTCTTTTGCGGAGGCGACGGAGCAGAGACGACCCTGGGTAGAGCAGAGCAGAGCAGATTGAGCAGGGCTGTAACACTTGCCCAGAAACCTTCCCTTGGCAGAGTGGAGTTGTTACACTCAGCTCCCTGCGCTCAGCTCTCTGCTCTCCGGGAGCAGAGCTGAACTGCAACAACTTTGCCCAAGAAACCTCCTGCCCAGTAAAACTGCTACACTGGGCGAACATGACCAGCTGGAAGACCCTGTCCTGCTGGAGCAGAGCTGATACCCTGGGGAAGCCTTTCCCTGCGGCTGGGCTGTAAGCAGCTAAGCTTACTGCAACCTGTGGTGGTCCTTGGCTCCCGAGCTCCAGGATAGCTTTCCACCTGAGCTGTGTAACACTCAGTATTCTGTGACTCCTGAGTGCCAGAATACCTGACCCACTCCTGTTCCATCCCAATCCACCTGAAATGCTTACGCCTCTCCTTTTCTTTCTCCTCCTTCTTCCCAAATTTCTCCTATTTAGTCTTTCTGCCTGTCAGCCTCGTCCATCCTTTCTTCTGCCTAGCTATTGGCTGTTCAACTCCTTATTAGATCAACTAGGTGTTTTAGACCGACAAAGTAACACAGCCTCACAGAATTAAACAAATGCAACATAAAAGGATGCAACATATCTTTGCATCATTAAACAAGTATTCCACAGCATTAGCAAATGTAACACATCTTCAACTAATACTCCTCAACACAGCAGGGCAGTGGAATTCATTTACAGTGTAACTAGAAATGAGAAAATGAAGAAAAACTAGAATGAATATCCCAGTTATGAACTAAGAGAATGCAGCCCTATGTTGTGAGGAAACCCAGGCCATGTAAGGGTCATGTGTGGGTGTGCAGTCTGACAGCCTCGGATAAGGCCCCCAGACAGCAGTCACCTGCTAAACCTGCAAATGAATCTGCCTTTGAGATGTGTGGAGCCAAAGGCCTATCTGACTGCAACCGTATGAGAAACTCTAAGGGAGATCCACTTGGGCAGAGCTCAGGCAATTCCCAGATCCAGTCAATAGTGGCTGTGCATAATACGACTGTTGTCATTTGCCTGTTGGGGCAGTTTATACACACTGATACATGCTTGGTCATGTGCCATGTATGAATGACTCAAACCAGAGCCCAATCTGATTGTTTATCATCAGTCTAGTGTGAGCCCTGCCCTGCTGCCTCAAGCCACTCTGTGTTTCATGTATTGAACCAATGTCCTTCCTGCACCTGAGTAGTTTGCATCTGATCTCATTGATACATCTGTTTGCCAGCTCTGTTCTCTCCGCTCCTCAGTGGACAAAGGCCCTGGCTTTTCCTTTGTGCTCCCCCTGGTGCTCACTGCCTGCCCTGGATGGATTCAATTCCCAGCCTTCTGCAACTGTGCACAGGATGTTGTTCCCAGCACTTAGGCTCCGCCTCAGGTTGTTCTGACCTAGCATCAGAACTGAAACCCGTTCTAGGCAGAGAATCCTGGAGCAGGGAAAATATCCCACAGAGGAGCAGCTTCAGGGCTCTGGGTCTACTTCTGAGATTGATGTGGAAGTGGAGGTTGGCAGGGTGTTTGGTCTGTGAGCCAACTGTGGGAAGCTGGGAAGCTAGAACAGGCAGAGGGTAGCAGTGGTGTCATTAGACATGGAAGACCACTGTCCTTTCTCCTTTGCTGGCCAGGTAGCTATGTCTTTTGATGGTGACTGTTAACAAGCTTGTCCATGTTATCACAGTTTCACAAGTTAGCATGCATTCCCACAGCAAGAAGAACAAGTTGCCAATCATTAGTCTTTCCAGGGTAGAGTGTTATATGAAATGCTGTATGTGAATGGCTCCACTTCATATGAGAAGTACTATTAGTATCACCTTGTCCTACATGGGGCACAAAGTGAACGGGCTTCAAAGAGCCTGGGGCAACTCATGTGAGGGCAAAGTGTAAAACATGAGGGGACCGAAGGGATGGCCTGAGACCTTGAGATCTAATCCCAAGCATCAGTGTAAAAACCAGGAGGGGCTGGAGAGATGTCTCAGTGGTTAAGAGAGTTTGTTTGCTATTCCAGAAGACCCAGAACTTGGTTCCCAGCCCTCAGGTCAAGCGCCTAACAACTGCCTGTCACTCCAGCTTTAGGGGACTGCTCTTTAACACTTTCCTCCAGGATTAAAACTTTCCATCCTGCAGGAAGCTCCTTAAACAGGAAGGTAAACAACTCAAAATAACTCCAGGAAGTTCCTGAAACTGACCAGATTCCCTAGTTTCCTTTTTGTAAGAGTGACGACTAAAAGCTAAGAATGACCCTGAGACAGAAGGAAGCTGAGCTGCCAAGAGGAGTCTGAGACCAGACCAGCTGCCTGGAAAAGCAGAAACCAGCTGAGCTGCCTGGAAGCGGTTTAAGACAATGGCACCTGGGAAAGGCGTGCTCCAGTCTGCTGAGCTGCCTGCTGAAGGGACCTCTGCCTTATATCACCCCATCATCCTATGTTGGCTCATGCTGGCTTCCATCAGACCCTCAGGAAGTACAGCCAGTCTGGTGGCCAATAAAAATTCTACCTGGCCAGAAGCAGGAACTGTTCTTGCTATCTTCAGTCAAATAGACCTGTGACACTGCAAACAGATGCCTAACACTGCAACCACAGCTGCTGCCCAGATTGTCATGAGCCAATTACAAAATGAATCCTGTACCAGTAAGTGTCTATTCCCACTCATGTCAAGGTACACTAACCACATCTGGAATTCACCTAAGTGAGCTTAAAAGGGACTGTCTTACCTTCTCCCAGGGTTGACGCCATTTTGGGTGGACTCCAGCACACTGACTTTTCTGTCTCGAGAATAAAGCTGCTTTCTGCAATTTCATATCGGTTGTCTTCTGGTCATTTGGAGCCATCTAAGGACTCTTTACCTGCAGGCTGTGCAGTAAGCTCCAGGTTCCCAGCTTTGTGAGCTGCCACCCACGCCGCCATGGGTTTGGTGATACAGCTGTCTTTGAGTCATTTCTGTTCCTGTAAGTAACCCCTCGCCCATGTTCCTGTAAGAAACTCCAATAAAAGTCGTTTGTTCACCAAATTGAACTTCGGTGGTATCACTTTGGTCTGTCATGAGTTCCCTATCTGAGGTGAGTGGACAATTGTGTTGTATCTCCCCCAAAGAAGTTCTGTCATACAACAGGGATCTGACTCCTGAATACCCCCACACCCCTTTGGATGACAAAAACACAGGAATACACAGATTTTTTTTAAAAGCCAGACAAGGTGATATGCACCTGTAATCCCAACGAAGGGAGCAGAGACAGGAGGATTTCTGGAGCATACCGGCCAGTTAGTCTAGTTGATTGGAAAGCTCCAAACTCAGCGAAGAGACATTGTCTCAAAGAGTAAGGTGGAAGTTATTGAGGCGATACCCAACACTGACCTTGGCCTCCACCCTGATGTGCACACCTGTGCATGGACATCTACACATATTAACATACATGCACACAAATACATAAGAAAATGTAGGGTTGAAATTAAATTTAAAAATCAGATTAACAACTATCTCTGTAATCAGGAACAAGCATGTGAAAATCCTTTTTTTTTCTTTTGTGATGTTAAGCATCAAATCCAATCTCACACAAGATAGACATGTACTAAACCCCTGAGCTACATTTCCATCCCAACTGCTCTCAACTCTTACTATGTAGCTCCGGGCTGGCCTACAACTCATACAATCCTCCTGCCTCAGTCTCCACAAGTACTGGGATTATAGCCACCACTGGCTATACTGGCAAAATTTCCAATTGATCATATTGAGTTCGAGCCAGATTCAGAGCACCAAGTGTCACACTTGCTTTCAGGGTAAATCTATAGACTCCCACCTCGGGCTAAGATATATGTATATATATATTATACATATTATATGTGTGTATGTAATATATGTATGTGAATGTATATTAAATTATAGTATTGTATTAGTTATCTGAAAATTTCATACACTTTTATCAATATATTTTGATCCTTTTCACCCTTACTTCTTCATGTAACTCTTCCAAGACCCACCCCAGCCCCTTTCCAACTTCATGTCTTTTATTTTTATCTTATTACCCAGAGTCCAATTTGTACTGCCTATACACTCATGGGTATGGGTCCATCCTCTGGCACTGGATTGACAATGCACTTAAAGAACTGATTTCTCTCCCCAGCAGCCATCAACTTTCACTCAGTTAGGGGTGGAGCCTTGTGAGCACCTTCCCTACACCTTCTTATAAACAAGAGCACCTCTCTGACATATGCATCCTAGAGATCCTTGTGCAATGGGAGATATTAGAATAGTTAGAACTGCATTGGCAAGAATGGCAAAAAGTGGTGTCAGTGGGATAGATAGGAAACAAGCCACACCTTCTCTTTCTTCCTTTTTTTTAAACACACAGAATTTAATAAAAAGAATTATTAACTAAGTATACAGTTAACTGAGCAGATGAGAAGTTATAAAAAAATCCAAACTAGCAATTACAGGAAGAATTTACCATCCCCAGTGCTGGGGGAACAAGGAAGCTGAAGAATTAAAATTTAAACCACACAGACAGGAGCCCTGTAGCCCTGGCCTACAGGCATCTAAGAAGGGACTCTGGGTGTAGAGAGTGCCTCTAGGCTGGGCCTTGGACCTGTACAGAGCTTGTACCACCTGCTCTGAAGTTAAGATCACTGCTGGGTGACACCAAGAGTTGCAGGAAGCCTACAAGACACTGCAGGGGACAAAGGAGTCAGTCCCTCCTTTCATCTCTTGCCCTGGGGTCTAACCCTACACTGCTTATTGGCAAGGATCAACCAAGCCTAAGAGAAGCCAAACTGCACCCTTGAAGTATGGTTGGCAGGATCCAGGTAGTAATCCCAGAAAAGGATTGTGGTTGGCTTTGTTGAATCACAAACCTATGAATTGAGCTAACCATGGATCATGATGTTAGAGTCAACATGAATTACCCAGTTGTCTAGGTCTCGTGGCCTGTGGTGGCATCAGGGCCTGTTGCTATCAGATAAAGGAGGCTGGGAAGGTCTGCTGGGAACACAGAAAATAGCCAGGAAGTCACTACAGGTATTCTGATTTTTTTTAGCCAAGGCAACAGTAGGCAGCCATCTTTGCACATCATAATCTTTAACAATTACCCTATGAAAAATTTCTAAAAATAGAATTATCATCCATGGTGATAACTTGCTGGAAATTATGTAACAGGGTTGTACTTTTGAAGCATGTATGCATCCAGTAATGTATCACACACACACACACACACACACACACACACACACAGGTAAGTGGTAAAGACAGGAAGTAACAGATCCAAGGACACACAGAAGACACAAAATTTATACTCGTGGTGGGAGGGTTTTGATGAGAATCCTCTTTGGCCGGTTAAGGAAGGGAGCTCCGCCTGCTGTCTTCCCCTTGGAGCAGCTGGGCCAATTCCCTCAACACAGGCTGGCAGCCCCTGCCCTCTGAACCCAGTCTAGCTCGGAAAGGCGATGTGCTTCTGCTGGGCCTTTTATCCTCCCAGTGGGTGCTTTCGGCCCGAAGCTCCTCCAGGAGGCTCTGCAGGTGCCTCAGTGAGAGCAGCAGCTGCTGGTCTTGGATCTGCATCTCAGCCTGGGAGAGACGAGGCATTGATGGGAGTGAGACAGGCACAGTCTGTGTTCATTTAACCCGTTCCCATTACTGTCTCAGTGGAGTCAAGCCCCTACATCCTCACACAAGCCACAGATACCATATTCCCCTGAAGCCTCAGTTTGAATCTAGGAAGTGAGAGCAAATTACTCGCCTTTCCAAGGCTCTAATGAGGACAGGATGAATTGGAAGACATGCTCTGAAGTGTGACACAGATACCACGACTGTATCTTTTAATCTTCATGGTAACAAACTATCCATGTTCTCTAGAGGAACACTAATAATAATAATAGTAATTATATAGGATTCATTAGAATGGTTTACAGGTTGTGGTCCAACTAGCCCAACAGTCTCTATCTACCAACAGAAGGTCCAAGAATCCAGAAGTTGTTCAGTTCATAAGGCTGGATGTCTCAGTTGGTCTTCAGTATATGCCGGAATCCTGAAGAAGTAGGCTCTAATGCCAGTGAAGGAATGAATTTCGCAGTGATAGTGAGAGCAAGCTTCTTTCTTCAACGTCCATTATGCAAGCTGCCAGAGGTGTGGCCCAGATTAAAGGTAGGTCTTCCCACCTCAAAAATCTGAATTAAAAGGGGTCTTCCCACTTTAAATGATTTAGTTAAGAACAAAGTCCTCACAAGTATACCCATCCATTTGGGTTTTAGTTAGTTTCAGATGTATTGACAACCAAGAACAGCATCACAATTACTAACATGCTAGTGAAGCCAGCCCCGCAGCTAGAGTATTTAGAAGTGCAAGGCTTGGGGACACCTAAGTTCCCAAAACCTTCTCAGGGGATCAGCAATATCAAAACAAATTGCTGTACAATAAGATACAATTTCCCCTTTTGCTTTTATTGTCGTATTAGCACACAGTGGGGTTTTCCGGAAGCCAATGACATGAAATACTTCATTGGATACAGAAACAGAGGAAGTCAGTGTCATCCACCTCCAAACCTCTCATTTTCTTCCAGAAAACTTTTCCTACACATTTTCACCCTATTTTAGAATGTTAAATTTTACTTTGTGCTGAAATAACTTTTTCAACATACATTGAAAAGTCACAAAAGGGCAGGTTCCCTCGATGTTCAAGGAGGACGGCTCGAGGATCCATTCCTGTGGGTACCAAGATCTAAGGGCATCCAAGCACCTTACAGAAAATAGCACCATGTTTGAGCATGCCCTGTGTGAGCCTCCTGTGTGCTTTAGGTCATTGCTAGACGACCTGTGTCTTAGTTTCTATTGCTTTAATAAAGACAATGCTTTTCACAGCCATAGCTCCAGCTGCAGGGATGTGGTGCCCTCTTCTGGCCTCCATAAGCACCTGCACTCATCAGCACAAACCTCCACATGCAGATACACATAATTAAAAATAAATCTTTAGTGTGTAGGGGGCAACTGTAGGGCTAGTAAGATGGCATTACAGGTAAAGGCACTTGGTGCCAAGCTTGATGTGGTGGCTTGAATGTCCTACTTGCTTCCAAGTTTGGGTAGGTTTAGGACGTGTGGCCTTGTTGAATGAAGTATGCCAATAGGGGCTGAGATTTGAGGCTTTGAAAACCACAAGCCATTCCCAATTAATTCTCTGTTCTCTGTTTGTAGCAGTCCAGGAAGTGAGCCCTCAGCCCCTTGTGCCAACTATTGTGTCTACTGCTTGCTGCCATGCTTCCAAGCTATGACAGTCCCTCTGGAACTGTAAGCCAAATAAACCCTTCCTCCTGTAAGTTGTCTTGGTCATGGTGATCGTCTTTGTCAGGGTTACTGCTGTGATGAGGCACCATTACTTTAGCAACCACAAGAGGAAAAGGCTTATTTGACTTATGCTTCCACATCACAGTTCATCATCGAATGAAGTCAGGGCAGGAGCCTGGAGGCAGCGGCTGATGCTGCTTACTTGCTGGTTCCCCCTAGCTTGCTCAGCCTGCTCTCTTATATAACCCAGGACCAACAGCCCAGGGGTGGCCCCATCACAACAGACTGGGCCATCCCCCACAATTACCAATTTAAAAAATGCCACACAGGCTTGCCTGCAGCCAGATCTTATGAAGGCATTTTCTCAATTAAGCTTCCTTCTCTCAGGCGACTCTAGCTGGGTCAAGTTGACATCAAACTAGCCAGCACAATCATCCGACTTCTTGTCAATGTGACACACAAATACTTCACCGTTGAGCCACAATCTTTCCTTTCTTGTTCACCGCCGAGATCACACATTAATATCGACATTACAATATAAAGCATTTTACGAACTTAAAAAGTCCCACAGTCTTCAAAAATTCACACTTAAAAATTCAGCCTCTTTTAAAATCCTAAGTCTCTTTTAAAACCAAAATCTTTTCTAAAAGTTTGAAGTCTCTCAACTGTGGGTTCCCATAAAGTCAAAAGTAAGTTTAAACACTTTCTTATTTCAAGAGGGAAGAACCAGGGCACAGTCACAATCAGAACAAAACCAAGCTCTTAACACGGTAAATAACTCAAGGTCCAATACCTGGGGTTCACTCAGATCTTCCGAGCTCCTCCAAGGGCCTCTTCTCTAGCCCCACCTCTGCAACACATATGGTTTGTCTTCCAGGCTCCATCTGGCTCCAGTCCATTGCTCCTGCTGTTCTTGGTGATTGTCTCAAGGTACTGGTACCTCCAAAATGCTGGGGTCTCTGCTGCAACTGGGCGCTTTCACCAATACCTTTCCTGGGCTCTCTTCATGGTACCAGATCTCAGCTTCTCAGCATGACCCTTTTAATGCTGGGCTTTCAACTGCTACTGAGGCACTACCTTCACCCATGACATTCCTGGCCTCTCACAATACAAAGTCTCAGCTGTTCTCCATGACTGCTTCATAGCTTCAAAACCAGTACCACCTGGGTGGCTTTTACACTACCAAGTTCAGCTGCCAGGTGGAGGTACAATCCTGGGTGCTTCTGGAACACAGCTTCTGCATGTTGTCTCTGAGGAAACACTTCCTAGGAGATTTCACCTCAGTGATGCTGGGCTCTTAATCATCACTAACGGTTCAGCTCCAGCTAACCAGCATCAGATGTTCCAGAAAAGCCAAGGCTTTACTTCAGTGGTTCTGGTTGCTAACCAATCACTCTTTACCCCAGCTGACCAGAACCACAGATTCTCAACTCAAAATAACAAATGGTCCTGATAGAGTCTTTAAGGAACTTTCTGGAACTTCACAAGACCAGCCTCCGTTGTCTGCATTGCTCTCAACCTTCTTATTTTCTTCCAAGATCCCACAGAAAAGCTCACCAAGCTTCGAACACGTAATTGTTTTTCTAGCCCAAAGCTCCAAAGTCCTATAATCCTCCCCAAAGCAACATGGTCAGGTGTGTCACAGCAATACCCCATGATCTGGTATCAATTTCTGTCTTTGTTAGGGTGACCATTGCTGTGATGAAACACCATGACTAAAGTAACTTGAGGAGGAACGGGTTTATTTGTCTTATTACTTCCCTTCACTGTTCATCTAGGGAAGTCAGGACAGGAACTCAAGTAGGGCAGGAACCTGGAGGCAGGAGCTGATGCAGAGGCTGTGGAGGGGTGCTACTTACTGGCATGCTCATCATAACTTTTCAGCCTGCTTTCTTATTTATAGAACCCAGGACCAGCAGACCAGAGGTGGCATCACCCACAATGGGCGGGCCCTCCCTCATCAATCACTCATCAAGAAGATGATCTACAGCTGAATCTCATGGAGGCGGTTTCTCAAATGAGGTTCCTTCCTTTCAGAAGACTCTAGTTTGTGTCAAGTGGACATAAAACTAGCCAGTGCAAAATGTAATTTAAAACTTTTTTTAAACAAAAAGCAGAGTCAACTATAGTTAAAATTCTGCCCTACCCCAGCCCAGCTATCACACAACACATCTCAACTTTTCTATAGAGGAGGTCACTGTGTGTGGCTCTGGCCACCAGGAGGACACAGGTTCCAGATGCAGATGTCCAAGAGCTGAGGTCGTAACATCCAAACCCTAGAATGGATCTCTAGCACCACTAAGGAGTAGGGTGAGAGGTTTTCAAACCTTATCTCTCTTTACAAGGGATAATTATTAAAATTATTTTCCCACTGGGTGGTAGAGTTGCATGCCTTTAATCCCAGCATTTGGGAGGCAGAGGCAGGCAGATCTCTATGAGTTTGAGGCCAGCCTGGTCTACAAAGAGAGTTCCAGGACAGCCTCCAAAGCTACACAGAGAAACTCTGTCTCAAAAAATATTTTTCCACTCAAATAGGGTTTAAGAGGGCTGGGGTGTGTTGCTAAATGGCAGAATATTTCATGTACAAGGCCTTAGGGTTCAGGTTTAGCACTGCAGAAAGAAAAGTGATTTTTGTTTTGTGTGTCAAGTCTGTGTGCTGGGAGGGCCAGTTGTGCAACTGGGGTGCCTGTGGCTTTTAAGTCACAGCTGCTGCTGACCCCAACCCCATGAGAAACCCTGTCAGGGTTGCCTCCCAGCTGGCCTGTTGCCTAGCGACCCACAAAGGTCTACTGGGATGGTCTTATCTGTCCCTGTCTCCTCTGGTGGCTCTTGGACAGTCTCCTTCTCTTTCTTGGCTGCTGCACACACATATTCTGGGACACCTCTTTATCTTGGAACGTGGAGAAAACACCGCAGTGAAAGGCATAGTGCCTGGCTTCCCAGGTAGCATGGCAAGTACACTCAGGAGAATTAGTGACCCATGGGTAAGTCTTTACCAACTGGAAACAGGAGACAAGAGCAAGCTGCATAAGTAAATGTTTCCCTGCCTGCTCTAAGGCACAGTTCCTCTTTCAACACTAGAGCAGAAGTCCCACAGGCCGCTGGTTCTTGTTGGCACCTTCTGAAGTAGGAACTAGTGTCAGTACTCATGGTCTGGTCCAGCCCAACACCATTTTCCTCTCTACTGGGTGTCCTCCATCTCAACTCCCTGTGTTTGCACCTCCACATATACCCTTAGTCTCAGTTCTTGTTGGTGCCTCTGCTTTCACAGTTAATGTGCTGGGTGTCCTCTGTGTCCCCCGGGTTTCACCTAGGCACCAAACACTAATAAGATAAATGACAGACAGCTCTCACTGAAGCCTTCCTACAACCCCCATCATGTTGGCATTATTTTTACCTTCATCTTGTGATTAAAGAAACTGAGGCTCAGAGAGGTAAAGACACTAACTAGAGGTCCCACAGCAACAGAGCATCATGCTAAAACCAGTCTGGCCAGCACCCAGTGTCTGCTATGTAGGCCATGACCCACTTTTTCAATACCTAGGAACTCCATTGTATTCTGTGTGGCTGCCCCAGGGAGGGGTACCTGCAGTGCTCACACTTCAGCTTGAAGTCCCTGTCACATCCAGTGAGGTCCTGGGAAGTGTCTGTGTGTGTGTGTGTGTGTGTGTGTGTGTGTGTGAGAGAGAGAGAGAGAGAGAGAGAGAGAGAGAGAGAGAGAGAGAGAGAGAGAGAGAGAGAGATCAGAAGCCTCGGAAAATATAGGGAGAGATGACAAGGCAAAGGAAAAGACTCACCAGCTCCTTCCTCAGCCATTCCAGGGTCTCCCCGAGAGTCATTGTGGGTGCTTCTGGTTTTTCCATTTCAGCGTCCTTGATAGAGTGCTGGGCAATGACTCGGTTACAAGCCTGAGGGAGCTTTGACTTAAATAGTCACCAGCTTCCTTCAGGCTGTCAGCTAAGTCACCAAGGGTGGAGTTAATGAGAGAAGGACGTGGTTCACGTTGGAAAATGTAGTTTGGGATTTTTTTTAAAGCTTCAGTGTTTTGAACAAAATGAAGAAGAAGGGAAGAAAGCAGGGGTATGGATATCTTCATGCCTGATGGTTCCAGGACCTCAGAGAATCTGATGCCAATAGGGATACCAGGACTGTGAGACTAGGTGAGGCCAGTGACGTCAATAGGCACAACGAGGGAGGTCATTAGGGTTTCTCTATGCTTTCTGTGTAGAGTTGGCAGTTCACACATCCCCTCTGGGTTTGATACCCCTTCTGTGGTCCCACCCCTCCCTCCCTCATCCATGGAGTCCTGATGAAGGATGCGGACTTCCCATGCCCCTTAACTCCTGGGATGCTCATGTACCCAGTTCTCCACCAGGGAATCAAAGCAGAAATGTTCTCTTACACATAGGGAGACCTTCACTCTCCTAAAAACCAGGAACTGTCACTGTTGCTTCCTCTTTACTTTTGCTGTCTGCCCCTCCCATCTGCCTGGAATGTGGATGTGATGCCTGGAGCTACGGTTGCCGTCTATCAAACATAAGATGACAGCCAATGAGAGGAAAGGTTGAAGATCATGCTTTCACCAAGCCAGAAACACCATCTGCGTGTCAGCAAGACTGTAGATGCCTTTTGGACTGGACTCTGCTTCTTGCAATCAAATCCAGTCCTGCCCGATTCTCCATTTAGTCCTCACAGTTCACTGTGAAAGGGTCATTCCTTCATCATTCCTTCCAATAAACACTTATCGATTGTCTACTGTGTTCCAATTCTGCCCCAGGCACCAGGCAGAAGCCCCAAATCAGAGACAGAACAGCCTTGTTTTGCTGGTTGATATTCTACCAAATGGAAACAAACAAGACCCAAACTCATGTTACCATGGGAATAGACAGGATGTATTCTCATGTAGGGCTTTTAAAAATGCACTCTTTCCACATGAATTTGAAAGTCCAATTCAAGAGCTACCATAGTCATACTAGATATAGAACCTAGATACAGATCAGAGTGGACCAGCTAAATGAGCCCATTAATGTATGCCGACAGCTCAGGCCATTACAGCATACCCATGGATACATACTTCCCTAGATCCACCCAAGACCCACAATGACAAAACATATAAGGAAACTGCCCAGAGCAAGTAACAGTGAGCAGACGCCAACCACCATGGAATCAAACCTTTCTTTCTCCAAGAGCTCCAGGAGAAAAGTACTATGAAGCCTGACTTGGAGCTGCACGTCTTCAGTCCCAGCACTCAGGAGGCAGAGGTAGGTGGACCTCTGTCAGTTCTAGGCCAGCTTAGTCTACATAGCAAGACCTTATATAAAGCAAAAGTATTAGGAAAATAATTATAGACATAAAAGAAAATTGAAAACAAAAATGACACCATATTAACAAAGAGGATCTGAAATAGAACCTGATAATCTATGCAAGTAAAAAATTCAAGTAAATATTTATAAATCAAGGAGGAGGGTCTTATTTTAGCCAAGGACATGGGGGAAGCTAGACTCTGCAGAGGAGAGTGTTGCTAGGAATTCTGCCAAGCAGTGGGCACTTGGTGGATGGCACATGAAGCATGGTTTTGATGTCCAGAGAGAACTGAGGGGGTTCCACTGGCATGGAGGTGGACCTGAGTTCTTTCTAAGTGTGAGGCCTCCAAGGCAGGCAAAAGGACCTTTTGTTGGATGGAGCCTGGGTTCTGCCTCCAGCTGTGTAGAGGGAAGTTCCCAAAGTGAGTTGTTAGGAGTGCCACGTTTCTTTCACTCCAGGGTTTACAACCCAAGATGGATTCCAATGGCAACACACAGACAAATCTGCTGTACAAATTCTATCCTGGTACAGCTTTAGAGCCAAAGTGTTCTGAGAAATAGCTGCTGACCACATCCACCCAGCTTTTAAGCATGCGACCAGAAATAATCCTTTCCAGGCTTTGTGTCACACGGCCCTGAGATAATGGGACAACTGTCTGGAGCAGAGATGGGTGTTTCAGTCCTCAATTGCCACCTGCAGACTGGACGGGAAGGGGGTCCTTGGCTCATGGTGGCTAATGTTAAGGAGCTGTTTGGGGTGGTGACCAAATGAGCCAAGCAGATCAAGCAGATCTGATCACGTTTTGAATTTGCCACAGAGGTTGCACTGTCACAAGAGCACTGGGTGACAGACATCTCTGAAATGCCTTACTTTCTTTCAAGTAACAGTCACACTAGTAAGTTTTTTGTTGCTATAGCAATGCCTGACATAATGAGCTTAAACTGATTTATTTTGACTCAGTTATGAAAGTTTGGGTTTGTGGTCAGTTGGCCCTGCCACCTGGAGCTGTGGTGAGGCAGCAGACCACAGCACCATACATGGGGGGAAACAAGCTGTTCATGTTATGACAGCCATGTAGGGGAAGAAGGCATGGCAAAGAACACCAGGGGCCTGTTAGTCTCTTCATATGACCGAAACTTTCCACTAGGCCTAACATGTCCAAGGTTCCCCTACCTTCCTAAGGTACCTCAGCTGGAGAGGACATTTACCCACATCATAGCAACCATCTATTTTCACAGAGAAGTTAGCAGGTTAGTGGGATGGTGAGCTGTTGCCAGCCACACACTTTAAGGTCTGGGGCTGCTCCACAGGTCTCCTGCCAGCCTCCGGGATTTCTAGGCATGATCTCTAGGCAGTACAAAAGGTAAAATTTTTTTAAAAATGTGTGGGGATTCAGCTCAGTGGGTAGTAGAATGCTTGCGCAGCAGGCACAAAGCCCTGGATTTATTTGATCCCTAAGTTCCACAAATAACCATACACAATAGCACACATCTGTAAACCCAGTAGTTGGAAGGAAGAGGTAGGATGATCAGAAGCTCAAGGTCATTATTTGATACATAGGGAAT
Organism: Mesocricetus auratus; assembly: GCF_017639785.1. Lineage (NCBI taxonomy): Eukaryota > Metazoa > Chordata > Mammalia > Rodentia > Cricetidae > Mesocricetus > Mesocricetus auratus. The sequence goes on from NW_024429189.1 coordinate 116,668,091, forward strand.
CTGAGGTCAGTTTAGGCTATTTAAGACCCTGTCTCAGTAAACAAACAAAAGATGAAATAGTTACAAGTAGCCGCTTTAAAGCCTAAGCTCAGAGTTGGCACATTGCCACTCTGCCCACACCTTTGGGTAAGGTGAGCTACACAGCCAAGTCCAAGCTGAGAGTAAAGACATACACCCGTCTACAAAGAGATCTTGGCAAAACACTGTGCTATAGAGTGGAAAAGGATAGGACTACTGGCTTGGAAGGGCCCTGAAGGAGATGACAGAAAGAAACCATGAGGTAGGAGGAGCTGGAGACAGGGAATGCAGGGATGTGGGGGTGGTGGGAGACACAGGAGGTGACCTCAGAATGAGATGACAGCCATTTATTGATGTTCTGCTCTGGGCTCTTGACAAACATAGACAGCAGACCCCAAACTGTGGGCCAAGGCACCCCTAAGTACTGCAGAGATCTCAGAGATAGAGCAGAACTATTCAAAGCTTGGGGGAGATGCAATGTCATCTGTAAGATGCTGTGCAGATGACCATTATTAATGCACTTGGACACAACTGTGTAATAAATTGGTGCTGGGAATTTCTTTGGGTCTGGTTCAGTGAAAAAGTCCTTATTGTTATGCTAAGCCTGTGGAAAACTGAGAAAGCATAAGAACCTCTGCCTGCTCAGGCGGTGGTGGCGAACGCCTTTAATCCCAGTGCTCAGGAGGCCGAGGCAGGCAGATCCCTGTGAGTTTGAGGCCAGCCTGGTCTACAAAGCTGCACAGAGAAACCCTTTCTTGAAAAAAAGAAACAAAACAAACAAAGAACCTCTGCCTGTATGCTAGGTATCACTATTATTTGTATTTTACAAGTTTATTATTTTATTTCATGTGTATAGGATGTTTTGAATGTCTGTGTACCACATGCAAGAAATACCCATGGGGGCCATAAGAGGGCTTGAGAGACTTTGGAAACAGAGTTATAGATGGCTATGAGGTACTGTGTAGGTGCTGGGAACTGAACTCACTGTCCTCTGGAAGAGCAGCCAGTGCTTTCAACCACTGAGCCCTCTCTCCTGTTCCCACTATTTGCATTTTATATACTAATTATATTAGTATATGCTGTATATTATATGCATACATAATAGATGATATATTAATATTTTGCAATATATTAGAGATTTATCAGTCATTAACCACTTTCTACACAGGAAATTGAGGCTCAGAGAGGCACAATTTTCCAAGAATCACTCCAGCAGGTGGTGATACTGGAATTAGAATTTTCCTGACTAGTGCATGGTGGGTTTTGGTCTATTTGAAGTTGTGGAGGACCAAGAGAAGCTCGAGCCAACCCAGTGTGCTCTGCCCTGCATGGCAGCATAGAAAACTAGTGTGCTTGGCAGTGAGAGCCTGGCGCCCTGCAATCGGCCTCCAAAGCAGATGTCTAATCATCTCACAAAGTCATTTCTTGTGGTTAACTTGTTTTGGTATGATTTCATTTATCCTTAATCCCGCTAAGGATTCCTGGCCATGGGCACATTTTACTTCATAAGCTCTGAAAGGCTTGGCATAAAGACTTGTGGAGACATGGAGCAAGGATGCCTGGACTGGCAAAGAACTTAAGTTCAGAAAGAGGTGAACATTATAACCATAAAATTATAGCCATAAAGCCAGAATGGTTGTCTGTTCATCATCTCTGACATCGGGGTGGCTTCCATGGGCCAGACCCCACAATGCATCCTGGAGATCGAGTTCTGAGTAAGCAAGAGTTCACACCTCACCTCATAGGACCCATGATGCATCTGCTAAGAGGGTCTATTAACTATCAATGACTCAAAAGTCCCACTTCAGTTCAGAACACTGACCTAACCTAAAGAAAGCCCAGAGTGCCAACTCTACCACTCCGAAAACTGGGTGTGGTGGTGTAGGCCTGTAATTCCAGCACTTGAAAGGTAGAGGCAGGGGGATCAGAAGTTCAAAATTTAAAATAAGAAGCAGGGTTGGCAAGGAGCTCAGATGGCAGAGTGCTTGCCTAGCATGCATGGGAGCCCTGCTTTGGGTCTCTAGGATCGCATGGATTGATTATGGTGGTACTAACCTGTACTGGAGAGGTAGAGGTAAGAGGATCTGAAAAATCAATGTCATCCTCTGCTGCGTAGTAAGTCAAGGTAAGCCTGGATACAAAAAACAAAACCCTCACTTTATAATACCAACCTAGTATTTGTATGCACACATCCGTGTTTGAGCATAAAATGAATGTATGAGTTTTCAAATGGAAAAACTTTGGCTCATATGGAGTGCTGACTGCCCAGGTAAATAAAGCACCATGACAAAAATGGTTGGCGGTGCTCAACAGGAGGGAATTCATACCTGGTACTATAAACAGACAAAACCCACGACTGGAGAGGGCATAGGACTCTGAGGGTGGGAACTACTGTTGCTATTTTGCTAAATGTCTAATATTTGTGTTTACATATACAAATCGGTGCTGCTCCCTGCCTTGGTCAAAGAAGAGGCATTCCTATTCGAACTGCTGAGAACAAGCAACTGTGGGTGCTCAGCCATAGATGGGACATCTGTATTGACCATCTACCCGAGGCTGGGGGGACAAAACTAAAGAGGTGGTGTAAAGAATGGACGAGCTGGAGGATGGGGAGAGCTGTGCATGCTGTCCTCCGTGTATATCATGGATGTTGCACACATGAACTCAGCAGCTCTGGTTACCTACGCAAGACCCACACAGAATCAAGTCAGCTAAAGATCCCAGCATGTATGTGGGAGGGGATATTGAAGTCCTACCCTTAGCTGAGGAGCTTTTGGCAGTTGATGGCCTGGCAAGGGGTGGGGGTAGGGGGAATGATCACTTTTTTTGATGAGGTGACCACTGATAGGTTTTCCATGACCTGGTGAGCAAGCAATAACCAGCATGGTCTTGGTTGGCTCCAGCAGGCCAGCAGCCTGATTGATCTAAATCCAAGGCTCCAAGTCTGGTTAATTTGATGTCTTGGGCAATGCTGGCCTATGGATGAGAGATGACAAGGTCTTTAGCTTTGAGGAACTGCTGGATAGAAGCACTTGCTCTCACGGAGGCCTGAGACATGGGTCTTAGTTTCTCCTGGGACCTCTGATTCCTATCCTCCAACCCCTATGCCACATCCCGTGACTGTGACATTGGGGTTTGCTCCATCACAGCATTAGTGCCCCAGGAAAAGCAGGAACCAGGCTGGTATTGGAATGGGAATAAAGTAGGTGATCAAATCCGGTCACTAACACCCGGCTAGATTCTGAGGTGAACCAAGTAGGGTTGGGATAGCATGCAGGTCACCCTGTCAGTCAACCTTGGGCTCCGAATCAGCCTGAAAGTCTGATGTCCTTTAGTCTGACTGGACTTTTACCACTTCAGCATGGTCATAGGAGTTTCCTTTCTCTTCAGCATACGGCATACTCAAACATAAGAGTGGGACAGCATTAACAACTTCTTTAGAGTTTTCTGAATGCTTTGAAAATTAGCAAGGAGTTTGGTGTTGTAGTTAGAGCTAAGAGCAAAGGTCTGTGTTTTATTTGGAGGCAGGAGACTCTTGATTTTATTTTTGAGGTATTTTTATATTTCTGGCTATATTTTAGCTTTGGCCTTGAAAAACAAACAAACAACAAAAACCCTGGGTCTTACTGGGTAGCCCAGTCTGACTGCAAACCCACAGCAGCTCTCTGCCTCCCAAGCACTGGGATGACTGGCCTTTGCTATTAGTTCAGCTTTGAAGTCTGGTTTTGAGGCCAGCATTGAGACCTTGGACACGTTTATTAACCATTGTGTGCTTCTACTTCCTTGAAATGGGCTTCATAATGTCATAACAGCATCTATGTGACAAGGTGGTCCCAGGGACAAAGAGAGTTGATTGTCCCATTCATCAGACAAAATGAGTCTCGATGTGGTGCAGCCACCTTGCCTCATCTATGTGTCACGGGTACACGTGTGTGTGTGTACTTGCACATTTGTGTGTAATCCTTTGTGCCACAGCACTTTCGAGGAAGTCAGAAGACAGCGTTGGGTGTTGGTTCTCACCTTCTACCTTTTCATTGTAAACCATTGTGCAGGCCAGGCTGGCTGGTCAGAGGAGGTTATCCTCTGCGTCCTATCTAATCACATCAAGAGCCCTTGGGGTCCAGTCCCGGGACCCTTTCCAGGGTTCAGATTGGATGCCACAGTAAGCAAAGGGACTTTTTTCCTTAGGGCATCTAAGGGGGGAAGAACAAACTCTTTCCCTCTGTGTATTTCTAAATCAGTCTCTTTATTGTTCTGTTTCTATTCTAATTCTCCTGTCCTTCTTCTAATTCCTTACAGCTCCTTCTTTCCTTCTAGCCTCCAAACTTCATTCCTCTCCAGGAGGCTTGGAGTGATAATAAAAAATTTCAAGAGTTACCTCCCATTGGTCAAAAGCACATTCCCAGGGTAAGTGAATAAGGAGCCGAGACCTTTACCATGGCAGCACAGGTTTTCAAGGTTTCAGGAGTAAGACTGTGACCAGAGTGGGTGGGAACAAGGTGCCCAGTGACTAACTTTGAGACATAGGTTTATTGCTAGCAGACTTGGCAAGTGAAGAATTGGCATGCTTTTCTTAGGGTGCTTTGTGTAGCAACCTGGTTAGACATCTTTGGTTCTGGTATTGTGTATATCTGTAAAGTTTTAAACTTATGATCTATTTACAAAAAACCTTTAGTCTTGTTCAAACTTGTTCTGAGGTAAAAATGAGCTAATTGTGTGCAGTTAGTCTGAGAAAAATGAACAAATCAGGCTTTAAAATGTCTACAGTCCTTGTGAGGCAAATAATAAAACATGTTCCAGATGATCTCTCAGCCTGGACTCTTAAGAAAGGGCCTGGACCCTGCCCTGAGTGAAATGACAGACTCTATATCCCCTATGTGGAAGGAAGTGGGGATAGGGTGGGAAGATGGGTGGGATGGTGGGGAAGGAACTGGGATTGACATGTGAAGCATGCTATTTAAAATTAAAGTAATAAAAATGAAAGCAAAACACGTCCCAGTATTTTTCTGTATATCGAAATTATACAGTTAAATGAAAAGTAATCTTCCTGATCATCCACAGATACATGTGCCCATAACTGAGATGTAATCATGAGATTACCTATACACATCACATGAGATTGCACACTAAAATGCAGGTATTGGGGAGACTCCAAGTACTGCTTTAGCAAAGGTGAGCAGCAGTTTCCAGAGCTGATGGTCCTGCAGGCCTTGCCTGGACAGGGTTAACCTCCATCAGAGGTTGACATCTGAATTACCGATTGCCATATGCTGTATATTTCCTCACATTTTCACGGCAGGTGTTTTACTCCTGGGCCATCTCCCAGCCCGCCTCTGAGCCTTTTAGCCATGCTTCTTCTTTCAGGGATTTTTTTTCTTGCTCTGTCCACCCTGGCTCACTGGGTGATCACTGTTTATATCACCCACTGGACTCCACACCCAGATTTGGTTTCTCACCTGGAACATTTGGGTGTTGGGTGGGATCTGCATTTCTCAAACTTTGGTCCTTCCTATGCCTCTGTCTCAACTTTCCACCCATTTTTAGTTTGACTTACTTACATTGTCTTGAAATTGACTCTATTAGAAAACAACAGTTCTTCTGAGTGACAGAAAACTTTCAAGCAATAGTAAGAGTCCTTTTGCTTATACCTAGAAAAGGCAATTGTTTCCTTCTGGTCATCTGGGATCAAGGTACCTTTAATTTTGTTGTCCTACTAAATTTCTCAAGATGGCAGCTTAATTAAATGTTGTGGGATGTTTGTATACTGTGTGAAAATATATTGCTGTGATTGGTTTAATAAGGAGCTGAACAGACAATATCTCAGCAGAAGGTATAGACGGGACTTCTGGGCAGAGAAAAAGGAAGTAGGAGATGGATCTAGGTGTGAGTCAGATTCAGGATTTCAATGGGCAGCTGCTTTGAGTTCTGAAAAGGCTGATTCTGTAACTACACATTTATTAGAAGCCATGGCCATCATGAGAATACCAGTACAAATTAAGACACACAACCTTATGTCCATCTTACGTCCAGAATATTTCTCTAGTAAAATGAAACAGCTTTTTGTGTATTACAACATAAAGCATATTACAAGTATATCATACAATCCTACAGGACATGCAGTTATAGAAAGATCTGATAGCACCTTAAAAGATACGCTTAATGAAAAGAAAGAGGTAATAAAGATCCCAGAGATAGATTGTACAATGCTTTATTAACTTTATTTTTTTGTTTTTTTCATTATTTTATTACATTTTTTTGGAAAAAAGCTTGCTTCACATGTCAATCCCAGCTCCTTCTCCCTCCCCTCCTCCTGCACCCCCTGACCACCTTCCCAGCCTTCCACTCTATCCCTACTTCCTTCTACATAGGGGATATCCAGAGTCTGTCATTTTGTTCAGGGCAGGGTCCAGGCCCTCCCCCAAGAGTCCAGGCTGAGAGAGCATCCCTCTTTGTGGTATGGACACAAAAAGCCCATTTGTATGCTAGGGGTAAATACCAATCTACTGCCCAGGGCTCCATAGGATGTCCAGGCTTCTTCACTGACTCCCACATTCAGGGGGCCTGGATCAGTCCCATGCTGGCCTCCCAGCTGTTGGTCTGGGGTCCAAGAGCTCCCCCTTGTTCAGTCAGCTGTTTCTGTGGGTTTCCAAGCCCATTATTTATCCCGTTGCTCATCACTCCTCTCTCTCTGTCACTGAGTTCCAGGGGTTCAGTCCAGTGTTTAGCTGTGGGTGTTTGCCTCTGCTTCCATCAGTCACTAGATGGAGGTTCTAGGATGGCATATAAGGTAGTCGTCAAACTCATTATCAGGGATGGGCATTTAAAGTAGTCTCTTCACTATGCTTAGCCTGTTGGTGTCATCCTTGTAGATCGCTAGAGATCTCACTGGTGTCAGATCGCTCTCCAAACCTATGACTCCCTCTATTATGGTATCTCTCATCCTGTTCTCCTCTATTCTTCCCCCAACTTAACCTTCTTGCTCCTCTGTGACCTCCTTTCTCCTCCTCTTCAACCCCTCTCTTTTTCCCAGTTCCCACTTCCCTCTCCCTCAGCTCCCAATCTACTCAGGAGATCCTGCCTCATTCCTCTTCTCTGGAGTACCATGCACATCAATCTTAGGTTCTTTCCTGTTAACCAGACTCTCTGTCAGTGGGTTATAGGTTGGCACTCCCCTGATCCATGTCTAAAATCCATGTTTGTCTTTTTGTGACTGGGTTACCTCACTTATGACGGTTTCTTCTAGTGCTATCCATTTGCCTGCAAACTTCAAGATTCCATGTTTTTTTTCTACTGAGTAGTACTCCATTGTGTAAGTGTACCTCATTTTCTCTATCCACTTTTCAGTTGAGTGGAAGCATCTAGGTTGCTTCCAGGTTCTGGCTATTACGAATAATACTGCTATGAACATAGTGGAACAGACGTCCTTGTTGTATGAATTTGCATCTTTTGGATATATGCCTAAGAGTGGAATTGCTGGGTCTTGTGGTAGACTGATTCCCATTTTCCCCAGGAATCTCCATACTGATTTCCAAAGCGGGTGTGTGAGTTGGCACTCCCACCAGCAGTGGAGGAGTGTCCCCCTTTCACCACATCCTCTCCAGCATAAATTGTCATTGGTGTTTTTGATTTAGCCATTCTGACAGGAGTGAGATGGTATCAAAGAGTTGTTTTGATTTGCATTTCCCTGATGGCTAGGGATATTGAGCACTTCCTTAAGTGTCTCTCAATCATTTTAGACTCCTTTGTTGAGAATTCTCTATTTCGTTCTGTACCCCACTTTTTAATTGGATCTTTTGGTGTTTTAGAGACTTGCTTCTTGAGTTCTTTGTAAATTTTGGAAATCAGCCCTCTGTCAGACGTGGGGTTAGTGAATATCTTTTCCCATTCTGTGGGCTGCCTTTTTGTCTTGTTGACTGTGTCCTTTGCCTTACAGAAGCTTCTTGTTAATTGTCGATCTCAGTGTCTGTGCTAATGGTGTTATGTTCAAGAAGCGGTCTCATGTACCAATTTGTTCAAGAGTACCTCCCACTTTCTCTTCTAAGAGGTTCAGTGTGGCTGGATTTATGTTGAGGTCTTTGATCCATTTGGACTTAGGTTTTGTGCATAGTGATAGACATGGATCTGTCTACATTCTTCTGCATGCCAATATCCAGTTATGCCAGCACCATTTGTTGAAGATGCTTTCTTTTTTTCTATTGTATAATTTTAGCTTCTTTGTCAAAAACCAAGTGTTCATAGGTGTGTGGGTTAAAATCAGGGTTTTCAATTAGATTCCATTGGTCTACCTGTCTATTTTTGTGCCAATACTAAGCTTTTTTCAGGTCTATAGCTTGATAATAGAGCTTGAAGTCAGGGATGGTGATGCATCCGGAAGTTCCTTTATTGTACAGGGTTGTTTTGGCTATCCTGGGTTTTTTTCCATATAAAGTTAATTATTGTTCTTTCAAGGTCTGTGAAGAATTGTGCTGGTATTTTGATGGGGATCGCATTGAATCTGTAGATTGCTTTTGGCAAGATTGCCATTTTTACTATGTTGATCCTGCCAATCCAAGAGCATGGGAGATCTTTCCATTTTCTGGTATTTTCTTTAATTTCTTCTTTAGAGACTCAAAGTTCTTGCTATACAGGTCTTTCACATGTTTGGTTAGCATTATCCCCAGATATTTAATACTGTTTGTGGCTATTGTAAAGGGTGATGTTTCTCTGATTTCTTTCTCAGCCCATTTACTGTCTGTATATAATAGGGCTACTAATTTTTTGAGTTAACCTTGTATCCTGCCACTTTGCTGAAGGTGTTTGCCAGCTGTAGGAGTTCCCTTGCAGAGTTTTTCCAGGTTTTATGTAAACTATCATATCATCTGCAAATAGTGAAAGTTTGACTTCTTCCTTTCCAGTTTGTATCCCCTTGATCTCCTTTGTTGTCACACTGTTCTAATTAGAACTTCAAGTACAATATTGAAGAGATATGGAGAGAGTGGACAGCCTTGTCTTGTTTCTGGTTTTATGGGAATTGCATTGAATTTCCCTCCATTTAGTTTGATGTTAGTTGTTGGTTTACTGTATATTGCTTTTATTATGTTCAGGTATGTTCCTGTTATCCCGGATCTCTCTGGGACCTTTATCATGAAGGGGTGTTGGATTTTGTCAAAGGCTTTTTCAGCATCTAGTGAGATGATCATGTGATTTTTGTTTCTCAGCTTGTTTATATGGTGGATTACATTGATAGATTTTTGTATGTTGAACCATCCCTGTGTCCCTGGGATGAAGCCTACTTGATCATGGTGGATGATTTTTCTGATGTGTTCTTGGATTCGATTTGCTAGTATTTTATTGAGTATTTTTACATCAATGTTCATGAGGGAAATTGGTTTGTAGTTCTCTTTCTTAATTGTGTCTTTGTGTGAGTTGAGTACCAAGGTAATTGCAGCCTCGTAAAAAGAGTTTGGCCATGAACTTCCTGCTTCTATTGTGTGGAACAGTTTGAGGAGTATTGGAATTAGCTCTTCTTTGAATTGGTGGTAGAATTCTGCACTGAAGCCATCTGGGCCTGGGCCATTTTTGGTTGGGAGACTTTTGATGACTGCTTCTATTTCGTTAGGGATAATAGGTCTGTTTAGATTGCTTATCTGTTTTTGATTTAATTTTGGCAAGTGATACCTATCCAGAAAATTGTCCATTTCCTTTAAATTTTCGAATTTTGTGGAATACAGGCTTTCAAAGTATGCCCTGGCAATTCTCTGGATTTCCTCAGTGTCTGTTGTTATGTCCCCCTTTTCATTTCTGATTTTGTTAATTAGCATGCGCTCTCTCTGCCTTTTGGTTAGTTTGGATAAAGGTTTGTCTATCTTGTTGATTTTCTCAAAGAACCAACTCTTTGTTTCATTGATTCTTTGTATTGTTTTCTTTGTTTCTACTTTATTGATTTCAGCCCTCAATTTGATTATTTCCTGGCGTGTACTCCTCCTGGGTGAGTTTGCTTCTTTGCGTTTTAGAACGTTCAGCTGTGCTGTTAATTCTCTAGTGTAACTATTCTCCAGATTCTTCATGTGGGCACTTAGTGCTATGAACTTTCCTCTCAGCACTGCTTTCAAAGTGTCCCATAAGTTTGGGTATGTCATGTCTTCATTCTCATTGAATTCCAGGAAGTCTTTAATATCCTTTTTTATTTCTTCCTTGACCCAGGGATGGTGCAATTGTGCATTTTTCAATTTCCATGAGTTTGTAGGGTTTCTGTGTTTTGTGTTGTTGTTGAATTCTAATTTTAACACATGGTGGTCTGATAAGATACAGGGAGTTATTCCATTTTTTTTGTATTTGTGGAGGTTTGCTATGTTTCTGATTATGTGGTCCATTTTAGAGAAGGTTCCATGTGGCACTGAGAAGAAGGTATATTCCTTTGTGTTTGGATGGAATGTTCTATAGATGTCTATTAAGCCCAATTGGGTCATAACTTCTGTTAGTTCTTTTGTTTCTTTGTTAAGTTTCTGTCTGGAGGTCCTGTCTAGTGATGAGAGCAGAGTGTTGAAGTCTACTACTACTAGTGTGTGAGATTTTATGTGCGATTTGAGCTTTAGTAATGTTTCTTTCATGAATGTGGGTACCTTTGTATTTGGGGCATAGATGTTCAGAATTGAGACTTCATCTTGATGGACTTTTCCTGTGATGAATATGAAATGTCCTTCTTCATCTCTTTCAATTGTTTTTAATTTGAGTCTAATTTGTTAGATACTAGGATTGCTACACCAGCTTGTTTCTTGGGTTCGTTTGATTGGAAAATCTTTTCCCAGCCCTTTACTCTGAGGTAAAGTCTGTCTTTGACATTGACATGTGTTTCTTGTATGTAGCAGAAGGATGAGTTCTCTCTTTGAAACCATTCTGTTAGTCAATGTCTTTTTATAGGCAAGTTGAGACCATTGGCATTGAGGGACATTAATGACCATTGATTGTTGATTCTTGTTTGTTTTGGATTTATTGGTAGTAGGGCTATTGTGTGTATTGTGTGTAGGTTTCCCTCCTTTTTTCTTTTGGTGTTTGGTAGAGTGGGATTATCTATTGCCTGTGTCTTTGTGATTGTAGTTATCTTCGTTGGTTTGAAGTTTTCCTTCCAGTACTTTCTGTAGGGTTGGATTCATGGATATGTATTGTTTAAATCTGGTTTTGTCATGGAATATTTTGTTTTCTCCATCTATGGTAATTGAAAGCTGTGCTGAGTACAGTAGTCTGGGCTGGCATCCTTTTCCCTTAGTGTTTGTAGGACATCTGTCCAAGATCTTCTGGCTTTCATAGTTTCCATTGGGAAGTCGGGTGTAATGCCTTTACATGTTACCTGGGCTTTTTCTTTAACTGCTTTTAATATTTTCTCTTTATTCTGCAGGTTTGATGTTTTGATTACTATGTGGTGAGGGGACTTCTTTTTCTGGTCTAGCCTATTTGATGTTCTGTAAGATTCTTGTATTTTTATAGGCATATCCTTCTTTAGGTTAGGGAAGTTTTCTTCTATGATTTTGTTGGATATGTTTTCTGTACCTTTGAGCTGTATTTCTTTACCTTCTTCTATACCCATTATTCTCAGGTTTGGCTTTTTCGTGGCGTCCCATATTTCCTGAATATTTTGTGTTAGGGATTTGTTGGACTTGAGGTTTTCTTTGATCGATGACTGTATATCCTCTAATGAGTCTTCAACACCTGAGATTCTCTTTTCCATCTCTTTTATTCTATTGGTTATACTTACATCTGTAGTTCCTCATCGTTTACCCAGATTTTCTATTTCCAGCATCCTCTCATTCTGTGTTTTCCTTATTGTTTCTATTTCAAATTTCAAGCCTTCAACTGTTTGAGTTGTTTCCTTCATTTGTTTGGTTGTTTTTTCTTGGCTCTCTTTAGATTCTTTAAGAGATTTGTTTATTTCTTGAGTTTTTTTGGTTCATCTTTTCCTCCATTTCATGTATTTTTTGTTTGCTTTTTCTTCTATTTCTTTAAGGGATTTTCTCATTTCCTCTTTGAGGGTCTCTATCATCTTCATAAAATATTTTTTAAGGTCTGTCTCTTCTGCTTCATCTATGTTGTGCTTTTCAGGTCTTGCTGGCATGGGGTCTCTAGATTCTGGTGGATTCATATTAGTCTTTCTATTGCTGAGTGTTTTCTTATACTGTCATCCTTCCCATCCTTCTTCCAGTGGATGTAGGTGGGGTCTCTCTGTCTCCACTGGTCTCCCTGAAGCCAGGCACATGGGTATGGGGAGGATGGGGTCTTGCAGGACTCACTTCCTTCCTCTCTGAAGCCAGGCGCTTGGGTGTGGGAAGGGCTGAGGGTGGAGTCTGAAAGGACTCACTTCTTTCCTGAAGCTGAGCCCACAAGTGTGGGGAGAGCCGGGGGTGGAGTCTGGGAGGACTCATGTCTGTCCTGTGTGGGCGGATCCTCTCGATGCCAGGAGTGCCCAGGGAAGATTGAGGGAACATGTGATGGGCGGGAAAGGGATCCCCAGGAGCACCCAAGCTCACCTGAAGCTGGGAGCACAGGTGTGGGCTAACTTTAAATTTTAAATGCTATTGAGAAAGGAATGACAGCTGAGGAGAGACACTGGATAGTATAAAAACTGCTGAATTAAATCAGTCTGTATACTTTAAAGATGTGTTGATGACAGAATGGAAACCAGAATATGTGTTATGTTGGGGAATAGGTTTTGCTTTTGTTTCCATAGAAGAAGAAAAGCTAAGGATACTATCAAAATTGATAGATTAGATTCAAACAGGAGAGACCTCTTGATTAGAAGAGGTGATAATTCATCAAACAGGGTGGCCATTCAAACTAACTAACTCTTAAGACTGACAAATGCCTTCCATTTGATTAGAAATAACCTGTCAAAAAAGGCAACTCCCCAACGTTAGGGTTGGGACAGGGTTTTGTTTTTGTCTTTCTAGGAGAATATAGGCGTCCAATTAAGGAGTCTAAAGACCATCAGACAAATGAGATATCTGAAGAAAAAAACCAAATAATCCAGAAAAAATGTCTCAAGAAAATGAATAATTTGGCTTAGTGATATAATACATTTCCAACAAGATAAAATTTCATAAATCTTCCCAAATGTTTGGGAAGACATATAAGGCAAATAGTCTTTTCGTAGTCCCAGTTCAATCAAAAATTAAAGCTAGTTTTGGAGTTACATTGTGACTCTCTCCTTCTCTAAACTCAAGCATGCTTGCTAAAGGAAAATCCAAAAATCTTTGTCTCATGTCAGAAAAGCCACCTAGTGTGTGACAGAAGAAAATCCAAAATTAAAAGGACTATTCTATTGCCACTAATCTCATACTCTTTTGGTTTTATTTTGACTCTTTAAAACTTTTTAAGATATACATATATCTTAAATATATTTTTAAACTTTCTGTTGTGATATTAGTGGTCATACAGAGTATTAACTAATCCTAAAAAAGGCTTCACCTAATTTCCTGTAAATAATTTCAGGCTTGAGTCTAAATTAGGTAACTAGGAATTAAGTTTTTGTGCTCTGGATATACTTAATAAATTGTGGTTCTTTAAGCTCTCCATGATCTGATGCATTTGACATTTAAAATGATTAAGTTTTCTGCAGTGAACTGTGACCATTCATAACAGCAACCTTTGAAGTCTCCAAAAGGATGATGGGGCCCCACAAAAATGATTCTACCTGGATTGTGGTAATGCCACTAAGTCAACAAACACCACCCCAAGATCAGACAGTGAAGTCTGACTGTTCAAGCAAGCTCCCAGATCTCTGTAACACCTGGCTGACACCATGCAGAAGACAATGGAGCTGTGCCATGCCACAAAACCACGAGCTAGCGAATTTTGAGGTAGTTTTTAATGCAGTAGGAGCAAACCAACCACCTATGTATTCCCATATATCGCATTTCCACTACTCTTCAAAGTTCTGGACCTCCAAGTGGTGCTCTAATGTTCTCCAGAAGATCCTCATTCTATTTTGCCAGTCACATCACACATAACCATAGCTAATTTATTGAGAATGCGCCGAATGTAAACATGTCCACAAAGACCGTCCATGTGACCTGTCTTCTTGATCTTGTCACTTTTATGTGGAAGTAGTGGAAGTTTCTCACAATGTAAACCTGACCACATCTTTCCCAGGTTCACCCCCCTACTGTAATGGCCATGAGGGGCACTGTGAAATTCAACAGATACCCAGACTCTACAGATGTCACTAGGCCACACTTGACATCAGCCTGCCTAGGAGGATATTGAACAGGGCCCCCTGTGCCTTCTTGTGAGTGGAAATCCTTGCTATGTCTGGCAGATCAACACTTCTTAGGTGCAATATGGAATTCCCAAAGGTGGGTGCAAGCCCATTCTTGGCTTAAAGGCTTCATGTCCCTTAAGGCCAGTCTCAGGTATGTAACTCCCCATCTTCAGGAAGTCCAAAGTATAATTTCCAAGTAGGTAGTTATAGTGTTTACCAGCTGTTAAAACTGATACTTAATTAACTAACTCACTTTTTAGAAGAGGCTTTTCTATCCTGCTGCTGAAGGCCCCCAAGTGCTGGGATTATAGTTGTGTGATACCATGCCTAGTAACAACTTTTATATTCTGCCATGTGGTATTACTTCTCTTTCATCTTGAACCTCCTATTTCATCTCCATGTCTGGCTGATGACTCCTCTGACTCCGCCCTTCTTCCCATGTCCTTAGTCTGGTTCTCCCACCTAATCTAAACCTGTCCAGCTATTGGCCAGTCAACATCTTTATTAAGTCAATCACAGTGACATATATTCACACAGTGTAAAGGAATATTCCACAAGTATGGACCTGGATCATCTGGTAAGTGCGCTGGGTTTTTCGGGTACTTAGTTAACCCCCATCTCAATACACACTCTTGGAAAGGCTATTACCAGGTGCAGCCAACACCTCAGGATGGGTGTTATGTTCCATGCTTTGAGGACCATGGGAGCACAGCTGAAGTACAGGGTGGTGGTTTATATTTTCATTAATTCATCCAGCTATTTATATCAGAATGGAGTTAGGAATATTTATGCCATGCTTTCAGTTACAACCAAATATTACTATATTATTTTGTTACTTAATTGTAATTGTTTTCCCTCCAGCATTGGCTGGGAACATTTTAAGTTGACCTGTGTCTTTTGGTATGATCACATCAGTGTGTGTGTGTAAGTGTGTGTGTGTGTGTGTATGTGTGAGATGTAGTTTTTTCTTTTCTTTTTGTGGGGGTATTAAGACAGTGTAACCTGGCAGTCTTAGAACTTGCTCTGTAGATGAGGCTGACCTCAAACCTAGAGATCCACCTACCTGTCCCCTGCCCACCCTGAATATTGGGATTAAAGGCATGTACCACCACATCTGGCCAGTATTCAGTATTTATTTCTTTTTAATTAAACATTTTAAATGATTTATTTATCTTCCTTTATGTGTGTGGGTGTTTTACCTGCATGTTTATCCATGTGTCATGTGACTATGGAAGCCAGAAGAGGGTACTGGATCCTGGGGAACTGAAGTGGCAGTCTATTGGCTATCATGTGGGTACTGGGAATGAAAACTGGGTCCTCTGGAAGAGTAACCAGTGCTCTTAACTGCTGAGACAGTATTTCTTTTTCTGATTCATCTTGTGTATTTTCTGCCTCATTGCCCCAAGGAGCCCTGGTTTCTTTTATTGAAGAATGGTATTAGAAACCAGGATCTCAGGCTCAGCTAGTAAAGGTGCTTGCCGCCAAACACGATAACATGAACTTGATTCCAGGAATTCACATGGTGGAAGAAGAGAACTGACTCCTGTAGCTACACACACACACACACACACACACACACACACACACACACACACACACACGAGGAGCCAAAATCTCTGCACTGGTGTGCTCTTTGCTGTGTAGTACCATGACCTCTAACAAAGAATTACACATGTGTGAATCTATGCATATGTGTATTTCTGTAAATACTTTTAAACAGATCTCACCTTTTTATTTGTAAAAACAGTATTGGGCAGTGACCACTTGCAAACAGTGTGTAGATATGTCATGTCAGCCCATCTGTCTTCACATTAGCAGATAGAAGCCTTTTCTAGAGGCCTTCAAACCTTTTAGAGACTAAACTGGAGCTGAAGCCTGAGTCTGAGCTGGAGCTGCAGCCTCGGCTATGGGTTGGCATAGCCTGTAGTCCTTGGCCATGTAGCTAGGAATCTGCTTCCTAAGCTTAGAGTGAGTGATGGAAACAAGGCAGCTGAGTTTGGAGTTGGGGCTTTGGCATCTTGGACTTAACTGCCTTAGGCTTCATAAGATGGTATCTGCATGTGAACTCATTGCCTTCACATTGTTTACCTGCATCTTCTCCAGGCCTTTCTTGTGCTTCTTGGCAAAGCACATGTTATTCTGGAACTTAGGGTTGACCCCCTTAAGAGATTTGTATCTTTGTGACAGGGGTTTCTGTGTCATTTTCAGAATTGGTTATATGTGATGTGGTTCTTGGATTTGGCCATGTCTGCATGGTAACTCACGGCTCCAGAAGTGCCTAGGACCACTCTGTAAATATCTGTATATGTAATCACTCACATATATATTAAGCTGAACATGAGTTCATATTGACATCTCCAATTCTCATCCATTCTAGCTTCCTTCCCAGAAGTCATATTTATCTAAACACTGTTGCTCAGTAATTTCTCTGCTTCCAAAAACAAAAACAACAACAACAAAACAAAACCGAAAAAAGTCTGAACTTGACAAGTAACCAAAAGTCAAGTTCATATGTAAAAGGGAAAAAGGGAGGTGGCTAACTTTCTGCCCAGTCTCTTCCATGAGGCTTCCCATGGTTCTGAGAACGAAGAACAAACTTCTTGGCCTTCAAGGATTTGCAGAGACCTGGCTCCTGTCCAGCATAGCCCTATCCCCTACCAGCTTCCTACCTGGGTCTCCTGCAGTGACCATGCCCCTCATCCCTATGCTCATAGCTCTCTCTTTCACCCATCCCAAGACATCTGCCCATGCTAGTCCTCTGCTGAGTCTCTCTACCTTGTTCTCTGTACCACCATCCCAGCTTGTATACAACCATCCCATCCCCAAGGCAGGTCCAGCACCCTGTCTGAGACACCACCGCACATCGTACTGTATGGCAGCCCTTACTTCAGCTGCAGCGTTACCTGTGGGTAACCCTTTCTCCTGGAATATCACAGGTATTTCCTGAAGATAGGGATGGGCTTTACCTAGCTGCTAGTATACAACAGGAGCTCCAAAACTACTCCTGCACGTCTCAGTTCTTTATTCAAAGAGTATTTATCAAGAACTCCCTAGGGGTTGGCTCCTTTTTAAGTCTCTGAGGATTCAGCAAGGAGAGAGGCAGACAAAGCATCTACTATACACTTTTGTTTGTTTGGTTGGTTTTTTGGAGACAGTGTTTCTCTGTGTAGCCCTGGCTGACCTGGAACTCACTCTGTAGACCAGGATGACCTCAATCTCAGAGCTCCACCTGCCACTGTCTCCTGGGTACTGGTGTGTGCCACATCTGCTCTTTATAGAGGATGGCCTGGGCAGGTGTCTCTGAGAAGGTGACATGTGAGCAAAGACTTGAGGGCAGTGAGGGAACAGAGTGACCTCTGGGGGTGTGCTGTGAGGCAGGACTGCACAGGACAGGGAGGAACTATGACCACTCTAATGGTTGGGATTTCATGACATCCCATAGGTCCTGAGTTAGTTTACTGGAGGGAAAACTTGAGCTTCGAGAGGGAATATGCACAATGTCATATTTCTGTGAGGGGTGGAGATGGGACTGCACAAGATCTGGGCAGGTTTCCCGTGGAGATCCTAATGGGCCAGACCTCTGGAAGGACAGGGAAGACAGGCCTGTTCAACTCTGCTGGCTCAGCACAGGGCCTGGCTATGTTGGCCCACAAGACTTCCAAGACAACCTTTACGCTCCAAATCCCTTTGGAGGAGGACCCACGCGCCTTTGCCAGTGAGAGAACTAAGGAGCCAGGGTAGGGCCTTCTCACCTCTATCTTCTGGATGGCCTCTGATCACACTGGTGGATTCCTGAGTCTATAGCCATGATTCCTCTGGACAAAGGTGGACACTGATGAGCTAGCCATCAAGTCTTCCCAGAAACCACAACCTTACTTTCCTTACCAGTCGTCTCAGGAAGAAGTTCCCCTTAAAACAGAAACCTGTGCACAGAGCTGCGATCCAGGTCAAGGGGGTGTCATGTTGGAGGAACTCCTCCGGGTGAGGGTCTGTGTGTGAGGAAACCAGACAGGCTGCCTACAGAAGGGGACTTGCAGGTGGCCTTGGAGGGTAACGGTGTGTGTGGCTACCCCAGGAGGATATCCATCAGAAACAGAAGTGGGCAGAGGCTTCGTTTCAGCCTTCACGTGGCGCCTGTGAGCCATCGAGTCTCACTGAGTGATGAGACTCTGGACCTGCAGACCTTGAAAGGGATCCTGGGTCCTACCTGGAGTGGAAAAGGCATCCCTGGGTGCAGCTAGGTCTCCCGAGAGGCAGGGGAGGGGTCTTCTCTCCCGCCCCTCCAACGCCCCGCCCCGCCCCTGCGCTCAGCGCCGCAGGCTCCTAGCCTCGGGTTTCCCTGGCCAGCGCGCGCGGGCGAGACAGTGGTGGCCCTAGGGACGGCGGGGGCCGGGCACCCGCAGCCGCCTCCCTCTCCCTCCCCACGCTAACTCTCCGGGCGCCCTCGCCCGCCGCGGGCGGAGCTCGATCGGCGGCGCTCCAGGATCCCCGCTCCCGCCCTTCCCTGTCCCTTCCTCCTCGGAGCCCCCCAGCGGTCGACGCGGTGCATCCCGGCCCGGCGCGAGCAGGTACGTGCGCCCGGGCAGCCGCTGCTGGCGGGCCGGGAAGGGGGCGGGAGCCGAGGAGGGCGAGGCGGTGGCCGGGCCGGGATCCGCGCACACCCTCGGCCGCCGGGAGCTCAGTGCTCCCGCGTGCGGAGACGGGGGAGGCCCGGCACGGCTCCGCACGCCAACCGCGAGCCGCCGGTGCAGGGCCCGAGGCGGGGAGTGGCGGCGAAGGACAGCTCGCCTGACCTCGCGGCCGGCCGAAGGACACGCGACCCGGGCACCCTAGCGCACACCGGCCCAGCCGAGTCCAGCCTCCCCGGGCGGCCCCGCTGCGATTGCTGACCGGCCGGGTCCGGCCTGCTCTGGCCCGTGGCATTGGCGGTCAAGGGCAGGAGCAGGGGGTGTGAACTGCGGACCGGCGGGCGCGGGGGAGGCGGGAGGCCGGGGCTCTGGGGCTTTCCGCGCGGAACTTTGGGTATAACAGCGTGGACCTGCGTATGTGCATCTGCACGCCCGAGGCTTTGTGTACTACGAGTGCGTGTGTCTATCGATTGGGTTTGCGAAGCTTCACCCCAGCCACGCAGTGTGTCGCGCTCCCGGGTGGGTGTCAGCGTGCGCCATGGGTGGGGGTGTTGGAGTCGAGCAGGTCTGGGTGGATCCGGCTTAGATCTCAGCAGTGCTAGAGGTAGTCTCTGTCTCCTTTCTCCCTGTCTCCCTCCCTCTCTCATCCCGCCCCATCTCCCCCAATTTTACCCTCTTTTGGGTACCACCAGAGTGACCCGTGGACCTGTGAGTCACAGTTGTTTCCCGGGTCTGTGGATATTGCTGTGGAAACAGTCCCAGGGGCAATGAGTGTGGAACGGGTGGGGGTGGGAGCTTGCCTTTCAGGAACTATAGGACTGCAGATACAATAGCTGGTGCGGTTTCAGGTTTGGGGGTGTGATCCGTGGACACCAACATCTGTGTGGCTCTGCTTGTGTCTGGGGAATTGATGGGCATGCCCTTGAGTAACTTGCTAAGTGTCTTATGAGAGAAACAGACATTCTAAAGCTATTGGAGAGAGGCTCTCCTTGTGTCTGCTCTTTCACCCAGGCATCCTACGACAAAAGTTTTAGGTAAAAGAGTCTTGCTCTAAGAATTTGGGAGGCCCCGATATCTTCTGGGAAATGGAGGCACTAATGTACCAGTCTAGAAAAGGGGTTATGGGCCACTCCCGAGTTCTGCAGGCTTACTGAGGACTTGATGGGTGGGGGCCACAAGGGGCACCTACTTCAGGCTCTGAGTAGCTTTTAGTGCCAAGAGCAAAAAGTCGACTATCCTATCTGGGAACTGAGGGGAGACGGGGTGGGGGTGGGGTAGATTCAGAGGGATGCTCTGCCTTCAGGATGCCCATGCTTAATGTCTCAAGTGAGGATTCAGAGAGTCAGGGAAGGAATGTGGAGTGTGTGGGTTTGCAAGTGTGTGGGGGAATAGAGATTCTTGGGGTGCCCATATTCAACTATTGGTTCCTAGTCCCCATACATACCATGGGATCTCGCCATGTTTTCTAAGATAGTGATAGAGCCGAGCTATTCCCGAGTTAGTGCTAAGGCGAGAGTCTAACAGACATTCGATGCTCAGCAAGCATGTGTCAAATGGACACGGCGGAGGAGGGGCACAGTGCTAGAAGGGAGTTGTAAGCAGGAACAGCCTTTGAACTGATATGAAAGGCTATGTGTTTGCTAAGAGAACAAGTCCACATGGGAAGGTCAGAAAGACTTCTCACATTCAACCCCTGGGAGTTTCATTCATTTATTCATCTCATTTACCATTGCTCCATTTATTTGCTCACATTTGCACAGAAACACGGGCACCCACAGAGCACTGGAGAATGACCTGAGAATACAAAGAACCAGCTTTCAGGTGTGTAAACACATCAGAGCGTGAGAGCCACTCCATGCTAGGGTCTCGGCTACCTGGGCATTTGTGTGTCAGTGCTGTATTCAGGACATCAGAGTGTGTGTGGAACATTGTGCACCTGCCGTGGAACTGAGGAGAGTTGAGACCCACGTAAGGGAAAGGGCCAACTGCCAATGCCAGCTGTATATTGTGAGGGGATGGTGGCACATGGCAGTCACATTTGCAAGAGAGGTTGGAAAGGGAACCTGCTGCATCTGTGCGGCTCTAGGGATTGGCCTGACTGGGGCAGAAAGGGAATGAGGAAAAGACAGATCCATGGACACACAGAAAAGCTGGGATCGGGTGGTCTGCTCTCCAGCGGAGAAGCCACGGCAGTCCTGGGTCAGCACGTTTATTACACACAGTTGAATCGGGAGGCAGGGTTATTGTATATGCCTAAGTGAGCAGGCAGGGATATTACAGATGAACAGGGAGGCAGGTGTAGCTAACTTGGTAGGAGCAGCCTCTGCAGGGGAAGTCATCAGGCCATGTGGGGGAGGGAAAAGTGGACATTTTCTGCACACTGTCTACATTTTCATTTGGACCTGAAGAAGGCTTTGCTGCCCCTCCGAGTCTCATGTGGGGAAGGCTTCCCCACTCCTGTGGGACCAGTCCTTGAGATGGCCATCCCTAGGTCAACAATACACTCATTGAGAACATCACTTGCTCCCTACAGGAATGCAAAGCTTAAAAGGTGAAATCATTATATATATATATAATATATATATATACACACATATATATATATGGCACGAAACTAAAGGGCCAGAACCCAATGAATAGAATTGGAAATGAAATAAGCAGAATTCCAGTGACCTCAGTCTGGCCCATGACTACAGGCTGGTGGCCTTTTGGCACAAGGGCATGTGTGCAGAGTCTGTGTGCTGTGTGTCCAGGGATTTGGTAGCATCTTCTTTGTCCCCACACCCAATCCCTGCCTGCTCACACAAAGGCATTTGACTTTGAGCTCAGTTAAGGCTTCTGCTCTTCCCCTCCTTCCTCCCTGGACCCTGTGCTCCATGGGTGTGACCTTCTGCCTTCTAAAATCCTGCTTCAACAACTTGACTGCCCACTTCCAGTCCTCCGTGAACTGACCCAGGTGATCTTTGGGATCCCCCTTCCCAACCTCTGCCTGCTAGGGAATCTCCCACTCTGTTTTTGGCAGTTTTTAGATGCCATCATCCTACCCCAAGATTCCCCAAACTTTCATCCACTAGTTCCTATACCACCTTGACTGTGTCTGCCACACCTCATCATCACCTCGTCTCACACATGCTCATACAACATTGTGGGTTAGCTGAACTGGCCACAGCCTGATGAACACTACCCTTACCACATCCAGAAGGGAGGCTTCCCATTTTACACATGAGAACACTGTTTCTGCAGAGGAGCTCCATCACAACTTAAGCACAAGCAAGGAGACTGGGATATGGACCTCATATCCACTCTGAATTCTCCCATCATGGTGACATCCCATCATCGATACTTCCTGGGTACTCTACTGTGCACGTTACACAGGGGTCACCTCAGCCTTTCCACTGTGCAGTAGGGAGTAGTATTAGTATTGTCACTGGGAAATTGTTTCAGTAGGGAAACTGAGGCCCAGACAGGATAATTGCACCAGCCACTGTGGAGTGGTGACCTAGCACAGGCCACATTGCTCTACTGTCCATAGCCTCCCACAGCTGTGCCAGGGACAAATGTGATGTTGAGCTTCAACTGATATTCTGTTTTCTCTTCTAGCTGCCAAGGGGCCAAGGGATGAGCTGGGGTCATTCTTCCCAATGGCATCTCCCCCTGGTCTGGAACTGAAGACATTGAGCAATGGTCCCCAGGTTCCAAGGAGACCAGCCCCACTGGGTCCAGTGGCGCCACCCAGGATGGGTGTGGAGAATGCCTGCTTCTTCTCCGAGGAGCATGAGACTCGTTTCCAGAACCCTGGGGATTCCAGACTGGGTAGCTCCCCCAGTCCTCCTGGAGGTGTCCCCTCACTGCCCCGGTCCCAGAGGGATGATCTTTCTCTGCATTCAGAGGAGGGGCCTGGCCTGGAACCTGTGAGCCGCCCAGTGGACTATGGCTTTGTTTCTGCTCTGGTTTTCTTGGTGAGCGGGATCCTCCTGGTGGTAACCGCATATGCCATCCCTCGAGAGGCCCGAGTCAACCCTGACACAGTGACAGCAAGGGAGATGGAGCGCCTAGAGATGTACTATGCCCGACTGGGCTCGCATCTGGACAAGTGCATCATCGCAGGCCTGGGGCTGCTCACAGTGGGTGGCATGCTCCTTTCTGTGCTGCTCATGGTCTCTCTGTGCAAGGGGGAGCTGTACCGCAGGCAGACCTTTGTCCCTGGCAGGGGATCCAGGAAGACCTATGGCTCCATCAACCTGCGCATGAGGCAGCTCGCTGGGGATGGGGGCCAGGTCCTAGTGGAGAACGAGGTTGTCCAAGCCTCAGAGACTAGCTATACCACCCAGGGCTCTTAAGTAAGAGTCCACCCTATCTTGCTGCTTTAGTTGCAGAGCTTGGAGGTACCCCCAAAGCCTGGGGCTTCAAAGTGAGATCCACAGAGGGTCCTGTGGAGGGAGTTTTGGTGCTGGGGTGGGGCAGCCTGGGGTCTAGCTTAGGCCCTACCCAGGCAAGCACTGCTGATGTGTTTTGCAGCTTGAAGTTTTTGCATAAAGTTTTGTTTGGAGGATGGCTTCTGCTGCTAAAAATACATTTTTGGAAACCACTGCTCTTAGAAGATGAGGTTGTTTGGCATTTCTCAGGGTTGGGAGTCATGTAAAAGGTTGCTTCCACTCTTCATGTCTTGGGGAATTCTGAGAGTGTTGGGTGACCGTCTAGGGTAGAGTGTGACTTCATGATGATGGGAGAAGTCGGTTCTGAGGTGAGCCCCCTGCAGCACCCTACTGACTGAACCATAACCCTGCCCTCTCCAGACCCCAGCTGCCCAGTCCCTAAAGTGAGGAGTAGGACTGGGTATCCTGCCATAGGCCACATCTGCCCTGAACAGGAAGCCAGTCTGCCTCTGGCCAACCTTCAAGGAGGGATGAGGGTGTTTGGCAGGGACTGACCATTGTCAGTGCCACCTTCTAGCCCAGCATCGGTGACTACTACTGCCAGGAGTCAGTGGTTCTCATGGCCCTGCTACAGAGCCTGGGTGAGTGGGTTTGGTTCAATCCAAAATTTGACACGGTGTGAATTGGTCTTGGAATTTGACTTCCTGTGGTGGCTAATTATCTGCAGTGGCATATTTACAAAGCACAGTTTTCCCCGGGTACCTATGTGTGAGGACTTGGTTGTATTTCTGTGGGCATGTTGGGGGCTTATCACCTCCCCCCTCATCCTGGTAGCAGAAAACAATTTTCTTTGATGCTGAGTTTGTAATGTCTGCCTTTCCTTCTCAGTGAAGTTCAGCTGCCAATGTTCTGGGCAGAAATAAGTTACACTTAAGTGGCCCGGTTACTCCAGCCACGTAGATTGCTGCCTGCATTCTTCAGTGAAATATCCAGGCCCCCTCCAAACTCTATTTAAACTTATGACAATGGAAATAGGCATGGGGAGGGGGGAGAGATGTTAGTGGCAGGCATTTGGGGAGCACTGTCCAGTCCGAAAGGCCCCAGAGGACTTCCGGAGCAAATACTCCGGAGCAAATACTGTGTAGGCTGTGGGAAGACTCTAAAGGATCATTTCCATGAGCCCTCGCTCCAGGCAGGCTCCTTATCCTCCATCTTGGCTGCCTTTATTCGCTGGAATCCTGGCTCTTGGTGGAGTCAGGAGATGGGGTGGCACAGGCTGGGGAGGCCGTGACTGTGCGGAACATGAACCTTTAGCCCAGGCAGCTTGAACATCTGGGCAGTGTAATATCACAGCTTCTGAAACTGATCAAATGTCTGCTCACGCTGGCAGTTTTTGCCTGGAGCAGAGGGCTGGGGGAGGGCTAAGGGGTACAAAATTGTTCAGCTTAGTTTTGGAGGTTCTGCTGTGGTACGGAGAGGGTTTGGCTTAAAAAGAACAAAAACTCAAGAGAGCAAAAGGTCCCAAGATCAGGATATATAAAAATAATCAGTTTTTTCCTGCTGGAGCAGGAAAATACTAGACAAAGTGGCAGGAACTATGCTAGGTGAATTACAGCGAAATGGGGCATTGCCAGTGATGAGCCCCAACTTCCCAAATTCATGATGATGATAACAAATGTATCAATTTATGAAATATGGATTCCTATAGCAGTACAGGGGGTCATGTTAGGCTACAGTACCTACTGAGAGTACATACCTAGAACTGTCCATTCAGATCAGCTTAAACACACTAAAATGTACTTAAGGGCTAAATCTGCTAGAAAATAAAGGAATGGCATTTTTTTCCAAGCCAGGGGAACCTGCTTTGCATTCCAATGGGGAAACTCCTTTAGAAACCACATGTGAATGGATCAAGGCAGTCATTACCTTGTCAGTGAATTAAGAAGATTTGAGAGATGCCAAAAGCATTTCCCCAAGATGCAGCTGAGATCTCCCAGCAGGTGGACCGAGGTTTAGGAAGGAATCAGGGGAGAATGAGGAGTGCTGAGAACTTCCTGTGGGTTTCTTTGGGATTAGATGTAGAGTTTTCCCTGTTGTTGCTGGAACATGCCCATCTCACTTCTAAGAACTGCCTCTGCCATCCCACAGACCACTAGGCCACCAAATCGTGCTTCCCTCATTGTATCTGAACAGTGATTTCAGAACTGGTAAGATCTGGGTCTGAATGAGTTCTATCACTTACTGGCTGTGTGACCTTGGGCAAGTTACTCCACTTCTCTGTTTAAGTGGACTAACTGGATCATGTTGCATTCCTCGGGTGAGAAATATGGTTGGCATACATAGTAGGTGTTCATGTTTGAATGAAAGGATGAAGCAAAATTTTCTATTTCTGTCAGGGCAAGTGGTGCCCTGTGCAAAGTTCTGGCGCCCTACAGTCCCTGCCTAGCTCCCCAGAGCTCTTGCTAGAGTACTGTTTTGGGGTCAGAATTAGGGACACAGAAGATCCCATGACTAGAAGTGGGGATGTGGCTTGTCAGTGGGCTCTGCAGCTGGAACACCCCTTTAGCTTTGTTTCAGGAGTTTCCCTGATGGAGAAAGGTTCTTATTCCAGCCCTGGCAATACATAACCGAGTGCTAACTGGGCCCAGGAGACACCTGCTGGGGAGAGGAATCTGTGACCCAACTCCTCTGGCTCATCTGAGGCCCAGGGGTTTCTAGGCCCAGGTGTTTAGGCCCATGCCTGTCATCACCTCCACTTCCTCGAAGCCAACAGGGGCTGCTGGGTGATCCCACCATTATTGCTATTTTTCTTGGAAATAGCACCACCTTCCTAGGGATTCTCTTTCAAATGTCCTTCCTACACACACAGTTCTGTGTGCGAGCACACACACACACACACACACACACACACACACACACACACACACACACAGTATCCTCTATCTACATCTCTGCAGCTTTCCATTCGACCTTGCTCAGGAGCCAAGGACTCAGCCTCTGGCTGCAGAGTGCTAACCCAGGGCATCCTCTGGAAGCTGACGATGGTTTCTTCCTCTGTCTGCCACAGATCCTGTGGTTTTAAGCTTTCCATCCTCCCAGCAACAGCCCAGTGTCCTCTCTATAGTTCCCCTCCTGTTTCCTTTCTAGAGAAGGAGGAGAGTTCTGGGGGATTCCAGAACCCTGGCACTTTGGGAGTGGACTGAGCTGGGAACTGGGAGAGCCAGGTCATTGTGGGTAACAGCAAGCAGAGGGCAGGACAAGAAGGTGGGGGCTTCAGTAAGACAGAGGTGAGGTTCTGTTGGGGGTGTCAGTGGTATGGACATCGGTGGGGAGATGTCTCCCATTCAGTTTGTTGGTTTTCTCCCTAAATTACCCAGGGTTAGATTCATCTGGGAGAGAAACTTGGCAGGGTCTTGGCTGAACTGGAGTAGCAGGGAGTGCCCATCAGTGGAGGGATGTTAACATTTACTTGCCAGGAGTTAGGTATCTTTAGAGATAGGACATAGAGGAGTTAGTTGGATTTAGTCGAGGCTCCCCAAAGCTTCCAACTTGTTAATTTGAGGTGAACCAAAGTCGTCAGGGCCAGAGCCTGGCTTTTTGTCCTGCTTTAGCTTCCTGTTCTTGAGCCCCTGCATCCTCTTACCCACATTGTTCCCCTTCCTAAGCTGGTTTGTCCTGAGCAGATGGACAGCACAGGACACCTGCATGTTGCAGAGTGACACACAGTGTTGGAGCATTGCCTGCACCCAAGTCTCAGAGGGACAAGAGGCAGAGCCCCAAAGGTCCATGGAGGCTGATTCATCAGACTGTGTAAGGAATGACTGCTCAGGTGCTTGGCAATGGCTCAGTGCCTCCTGGCCCATTTCTTCTTCCGGGAAGCAGCTGTGCTAGTCCTAATGCCTTCCCTGGAAGACCACAGTGCGGGGTTAATTTGTCTTTACAACACTTAGCACAGCGGCCTGCATTTCCTAATTGTTCAGTAAACAGCTATTCATGTTCATCCAAGGTATCGTTCCATGGTTCAACAGATAAACACAGTCCTGGCTGGGGCTGCGCCCAGGCTCTTGTGCAGGACGGTGTGACTGTGCAGTGCTGTGGGGTACAGAGTATGAGAGAGCGTGGGGGAGATATGCAGAGGAGGAGGATGTGTTTGGGTCAGGAAGGTTCTTTTGGAAAGGGGGTGCTTAAGGAGAACCTTAAACAACTAGGAAGATGTGGAGAATTGGTGCAAGGGCCCCGGGCAGAGAGACGCATGATCAGAGGCTGGGAGGTCTCAGCAGCTGGCGTGTGAGGTGTGGACAGGTGGCACCCAGGTGACTGAGGACTCCCGGTGGGGACTTGGGCTTCATCATCTGGAGAAGGGGGATGGGCAGGCCACTATAAGGAGGTTGTAAGGCAGGAGTGTGGCAATGTGGTGACAGGGCCTGTCCTCCCTATATTTGCAGGTTTGTCTGGAGACTGTCAGATGCACCGTGGGGGCAATGCTGTAGCACCCCTGACCCTCCTTTAGGACTTTTACTACAGCCGGGGGACATTTGCAGCATTTTCCTATTTGACTCCCGAGTCTCCAACGCCAGTGTGGCGGCTGCTGGTCTCCTGGGCTTAAGGAAAAGTAGCAAGTGAAAAGAGAGTCACTAATCAGTTCTGGCCCAGGGGAACAAGGGGACAGGGAAAGAAGGCAGCTGCCATGCCAACCTCTTCCTGGGAGGTGACATCTGGGTCAGTACTGACTCCAGGGCCAATGACATTCAGCAAAACCTCTTCCTTTCTGTCTTCCAGCCTCCCTCACTCCTTTGTGTAGCCTTTGCGTAGCCACAGCTTTCATTAAGGCTACTCATGAGCGATCTGTGTCACTGTGGCTACACTCTCCCAGTAGCCCCTATTCTTTCCCTCAGAGATTAAAGCAGGGGAAGCAGGAGCCCAAATGCATATGTCTGCAGAGTTTTGCAGGTAATATGAACAACAGTAGTTGGCCATGGCAGTGGTGGCAGGATTAAAGGAAGCATCTGCTCTGGCCCTGGGCAGCTGTGGCTTTGTGGTCACCAGAATCCCGAGCTTTTCAATTGCAGCTGGACAGTTGGACTTCGTGGGTGTGAGGGTGTGGCAAGGTGAGAACTGTGGCTGAGGTCAAGGGAATGTCAATGAGATGTCATCTTCTGGGGCCAGGGACGCACAGCTCCTTTCCCTGGGGCATTCATAGAGATAGGAGCCTTCAAAACTCTGGGCACTGCTGACCTGCAGGCTGGGGACTTGATGGAGCCACCCAAGCATCCTGATTCCTTTCAGCAGAGGGTTGAGTAGCTGTTATGTCTTGTTTTAGCAATGAAGAAATGAAAACCCAAGGAGTACTGACAGAGGCGTCTGTGCTGGCTTGAAGGGGTGGTGGTGTCAGGGATCAGGAAGAAGGGCAGGTCCTTGCCTCTCAGAGATGTCTGCCTACCTCCAGGAACAGGCTGTCCTGGCTTGGAGAGCAAGTCAAGCTAAACAATGTAGCTAGAGGCCTCCTCCGCACCACGGAGGCTGGGTGCTGACCAGGGTGCTGAATAGATGTGCTGCGTCCTAACAGGCTAGCAGAGGAGGAAGGGAGCTGGTGTGTTCTTGTTACTGAGGACCCTGTGACTGTTTTGATCCACACCAGAGCAGGGAAGCGTCGGATAAGAAGACGGAATTTCTGTGGTCTGTGTGGCCCTGTGGAAATCTTTCTCACGCATCTGCTGTGGACTTGCTTTTTCATTTGTTTAGTGTGGAGCAGCTTCTAGCCTACCCACCCCAGAGAACCAAGGTGAGCAGCAGCTGGGCCATATGACAAGGCCCAGAACAGAGCCCAAGCCCAGTCCTGGGGCCCAGAGGAGCCTCTTAGCTCACCCTCAGAGGGCTTACTGGGCCTGCCTCCTACAGAGTGGAGGGTGTGCCGCATGGCATCAGATGCCCCTTCTAAACTGGGTGCTGCTAGTGCAGTAGCTATTAAGTGCTCAGGGACAGGAACACCCAGCCAAACAGGTTCAGTTTCAGAGATTATGCCACCCCTGGGATTATGTAGAATTTCTCCTTTCTCACAGTGTCTCTTTTGCAGATTCTGGGGTGGGGTTTGCCTGTGGATCATGGTCATGTGGGATCTCTGTACAGTTCTACTGAAAAGAACTAAGTTTCAGAGCCAGGCTGATTTAGGTCTGCCACCCCTCAGGGGTGTGTCCAGTAACTTGACTAATGCCCCCGATCTTCCCCTTAGGCTGTAGCAAGCAGTCTGGGATAAGAAGCTGTGCACACTACTGGTACCAGATAAACACTTGTCTCCTGCACTGGTGTGGCCCGGAGTTTCTCCTTTGTGTCCGGAGCTCCACTCTCACTTGCCCATGACTTTGGTATTGATAGCAGCTGACGCCCACTGGATCCCCACTGCCTTTAGGAAGGCACATGTAGTGGAACTCTCCTGCAGTCTTGCAGGCGGGGGTAACACTTACTTCACAGATGAGGAAGACTGTATCACTAGTGTGCTGGAGTCATTTCCACACTTGGTTTTTGTCAAACTACCAGGCCCTTCTTACCCTCTGGTTTAGAAATGAGGCTGAATGATTAATGATCTGAGGATTATCTCACAAGGGCACCCATATATTTAAAGTCATTTATGAAATATGCTTGAATGAGCCATAGGGTTAAGGGAATGGAGTGGATATTAGGTCCAACCAGGAAAATGTAAACATGAATGCATTGATCGTGTATGCCACCAACTGAGACTGGCTGACTTAGTTTTGTTCCTGATATCCAGGTGAAGGTAAAGGGCTATTTGTATCCTTGAACATCAGATTCAGTGTGCACACAGAATGTGGGGGACTTGTCAAAAGGCAAGTTCACTGGGGCTGGAGAGATGGCCTAATGGTTAAGAGCGGTGGCTGTTCTTCCAGGGGACCTGGGTTCAATTCCCAGCACCTGCATGATAGCTCATAACTATTAGCAACTCCAATTCTAGGGGCTCCGATGCCCCTTTTGGGCCGTGAGGGCACCAGTCATGCACCCAGTGCACATACATACATGCAGGCACAACACCCATACATATACAAACAATTCAAACTCCAATGTATTAAGCCTGAGGTGGGTCCTGAGATTATTCATTTCTAACGCTGCTGGTGGTGATGCTGTGTAGAAAGACCCCCCCCCTTGCAGTTCTCCAAGCAGCATGATCTGTGAATTACAGCTGGACCTTGTCACTTGAGGGCCTTTCCTTAGAGCTGGGATGGGGCCCAGGATGTACTGATACATAAACAAGGATTTCAGGAGCTAGTAGGCTGTGGCAAATGTGGTACCCATCTACATCATTGCTATGGCACAACCACAGGAGGCTCAGCAGACCTGTTCCAGTACACCTTCCCAATGGAAGAGATAGGAAAGAGCATAAGGACATTTCTGGGACTTCTTGCTGCTACAGACTGAGAGGTATTACAGGTCTCACAAGCAGGTGTAATCAGCCCGTTGGGCCTTGAACTTGGAATTGAGCTGTGTGGACACAAGGTGACAGGAGTGAAAGGCATTCACTTTCTGATGCAGATCTGGGCAGCTGCTGTCTTTCAGTGCCTACTTCTCAGACCATGGTGAACTAGCCCCTACGTTAAATGAATATTTACTGCACTGGACTTCCAGACTGCCCCCTCCTATTCAGTTGTCTCTATGAACCATTACACTGTGACTTTCTCAGCCCTTGCTTTATGTAGCTCATAACCACTGACACTGTTTAGTGGTTACCCAGAGAACTTTACTGTGAGTAGGGGATAGGCCTTCCATTTCCACAAGTGCCACCTTAGTAAGGTGCTCAGACTTCCCAATTCATTTTAGGATCTGTCCAGTGACCAGGGCCTTGCTGGTCCTCACTGCCCATACCCTTACTCTCAGCCATGTCTGCCTTTTGATCTGTTCTCAGGAGCAGATAGATTCTGGATCTAGCCCGGGTGAAGTGATTGAGTGTAGCATCTCAAGGGCAAACATTGCCTAGGCCCGGAGGCTAGGATGCCTGCTGTGAGCATCTGTTACGGAGATGAACAGTGGTCAGCAAGCAAACAAGTATTACTGACATGTAAAGCTGGGAATATGCCTGGGGACTGTCACTGGTGGTGGGAACCGTTTTTACTGGAACTGCACCAAAGGGCACAAAATCAGGTGATAGGAGAATATGAAGTGATCTGTGGATTGTTTTCTTCCTGTGGAGACAGCCAGGGATCAAGGACAAAATGTCATCAGTGACAAGTCATGAGGAAGTTGGGTTCCAGAAGGAGGCTATACAGACTTGTTACCTGTTCTCCAGCTATGTGTCAACAGGTACTAACGTTAGCACAGGAATGTAGCCCCATTTAATACTTGAAACATTCCTGGGGTCAAGGTCTTAGGAGACTCATGACTTAGATTGGACGGAGGTTGGTTGAAGCTCATGACTAAGAAGATAAATGCAATGCAAAACTCACCCAGCTCTAAGAATAGAAAAGACAGCAAGCCAAGAAGAGAAGGTGGGATGTGGGCCGGTGCATCCTAGAAATAGTATGAGTGGTCTACTTAGCACCAAAAGACAATGATTTAGAAGTAGACCTTGATTCTATTTGTAAGCCACTGGATGGGCTCTGAAATTTCAAAGCCAAGTGAAAATGATGCTCTGAATCTTATTAGATGTCAAAGGTTTCAGGAATTACCCCAGAGAAAAGACCATCATGTATCACATCTAGCCCAGAACATCCCCAAAGTTAAACCTAGCTCCATGACTGGTCATAGCTACCCCATGGTAGCTATTATCAAAGCCACAAGTCCTCTTCCTCAAAAACAAGCTGCTCTGGTCTCTGCCCTGCATGGTCTTGCTCAAAAATTTCCATTAAAAAATACGAAGTACAGGACAAGAATGCAATGAAGACATGACCTGACACCACTAGTTTTGCCTCAAGCAAGTGTTTGGTGAGGATGTGGAGAAAATGGAGCACTACTGGTAGAATGAAGAGTGTGGCTGCTTTGGAAAACATTGGCAGTTCCTCAAAAAGCTAAAGCGTTATCATGGGACCCTACAAATCCATCCCAGATAAATTCAATGACTTGAAAACATCTGCCCACACAAAAAACTTGTACATGAACGTTAACAGCATTCAACATAACAAGCAAAAGGGAGAAACAATCCAAGTGTCCATCACCTGGTAAGAGTAAAAAATGATGCGGCCATACCATGATTATACAGCCACAGGATAAGGTGTTGCTGCTACAATCACACGAACAGTGGAAACAAGGTGTTGAAGACGCTGGACACAAAGGCCACATATTGAGTGGTTTTACTTAGGAGAACTGTCCAGAATAGACAAATCTGTAGACAACTGACAGGGGGCTGCCTGGGCTAGGGAAGGAGAAATGAGTGATTGCCAATGCGAATAGTTTTTGTGGGGGAGGAATTATATCTGGGGGCGGATGTACACACAGCACTGTGAATACCTACAACCCACTGAGTTGTGTATTTTAAGAGGGTGAACTCCCTGGGTATGTAAATTCTCTTAATAAAGTTGTTAATAAAAAAACAGATTGTAAGTGCTGTTTGTTTATTGTGAAGGCTCTGATTTGGGAATTCTATAGGACATAAGCCCGAAACATTCCCTCTTGCTTATGGCTAATCATAGCTGGAGGGAGAGGTGACAGAGACCCAAGCAAGCACCAACAGCTTGACCACAAGTTCCTGGTGGCCCCATTCAAGGCTACCCACATCTATGATACTGAGTTTCTCAAGAATATTATGTAAGGTGACTCACAGGAAAATAACAGTAACAACAAAAATGGCCCTTTCTACAGGACCACTGTACTTTTGTTTGCAGAAAATAGAACTAACGTACATGACTATCTTTTTTACCTTTGCTATTAAAAGGCCCAACTGGAGAATGTTTCCATTTTACCTTCCTTCAAATCAGGGCCCTGGTTATCTACTTTCTCCAACCTATCTTAAGAATTCCAGCCATCTGTTCCTTTAAATGCTTCCCTGCATAAAAAGGGATGCTTTAAATGAGCAAAGTGCCCTAAGCTCTTTCACAGGTATGATCCAATTCCAAAACTAAACCTAACTTTCCACCTGGCAGCCCTCAGGGATGCCGGTGATGCACAATGAGCGATCGCTTTGCCCCCATAGATCACAGGATGCTCTAGAGCCTCAAGATGGTGAGCACATGACCCATGTGACCCCCTTCAACAGCCAGGGAGCCTGCTCATGCTAGCTTGGCCCTGAGGCCCAGCCTCACCTGAGACTGGCCCCAGTTCTGCCATTCCTGGGCTGGGCACACAGGTCACCCTCCGAGAATGTACCCCAGAAAACTTACAGTAGCTTGTTGCTGCTTACAGGTAAAAATGGTAAGCCCTAATCTGGGGGAAGGAGACATGAAAGGAGCCACATGGCTGAATGCTAACGGTGGAATGAAGTACTTAGTGTCTTGATTTGGTGTCTCTTGCCCTGGCCTTCTATTGCGTTCTTTCCATCACTACAGCACAGGGCTGAGCACTGCCAATGCCTGTCAGCTGGGGCCTCAAGGGATCCAGAGGCTTCCAGAAACTGGGGCTTCCCCTCCCTCCTGAAGTTTAACAGCACACTTGGCTGGACCCATGTTCCTACGCTCTTGTCAGTCCCAAGAGGATAAGCAGCACAGTTATAGACATCTTTCCTTCTTTCCACTTCTCCAGTTCTTAGGACTATTCCTACTCATAGAAAGGCACATTACAAAGCCTCAATGAAGGAGCCTCTGATTTCACAGGTGGCCCCTAGGCTTTGAGAGAGAGGACTTCTTTAGGGTCACCTTGAAGAGGAAATGAGATTAGCCTACAGTTCTGTTCTGTCTATCCCTCTACTTACTGTCCACAGCAGCCCAGGGAGACAGCCACCAGGCTACACAAACAGGAGCAACTGGAAGAGGATGCCTTGGAAGGACACGGCAGTTTTTCTAGGCTTTGGTGAAATCATCCTTGTAGTTCATAGGGTACCAGTCACATTCTACACACAAAGCCTGAGTGGAGCTCATCTTAGTGATGTCAGGAGTAAGAGTAACTTATGAAAGGGGGGAGGGGTGCTTGAGAAGAATGGGCCCTTCTTTTAGTCATTTAGTCCTATGAAGGCTCAAACTCTTCAGAGTTTGTGCATTAACATAAAAAGGAAAGTGGAAGACCGGCAACATGAATTCTGTATTGACATTTGGTTCTTAATAATAACATCCAAAATGCGTTCTGTTCTTATAGCGCTGTGACCGGGACTGCAGCGGGTGGAGGGTTTATGTTGCCGGAGTCTCCCTTGGAAGTGGGGAGGAGCTGGTGATGATAGACACACACTGATTTCTCCTTGGGACCTATATGCAGCTGGGTGGAGTGCTGCGGCAGGCACCTCGGTTCTGACAAGGACTGGGGATGCAACCCCAGCGGGCCTGCAAACACATGGGCAGAATCCTCTGCCCTGAGCCCACGAGAACACGAGCACTGATGGGGCCAGTGATGGCAGCTCCGGGAGAGTGCAGGGGAGGCTGAGGTGTTACATTCTTGAGGCCTTCACAGGTACATGTCATCGTAGCCCGGTGGGGGGAGATGGTCTGGATTAGGTCTGCAATGGAAAAAGGGTCTAGTGAGTGGGAGGGGTAGGGCTGAGTGCACAGGAAACACGCCCTGTGTAGAGGAGGCCCACAGAGTGATGTGAAGTTAAGATGATTAACTCTAGGGCCCAATGGCCTGGGTCTAATCTTTCTTTGGCTCAAATACCCAGGCCTTGCCCTTCTCACCTGTAATAGGACTATGGGAACAAGTGTCTCTTCCTGAGTCCAAGTGTGTTGGCTAGTTTTATGTCAACTTCATAAAAGCTATAATCATCTGAGAGAAGGGAGCCTTGATTGAGAGAAAATGCCTCCACAAGATTGGAATGTTAGCAAGCCTGTCTAGCATTTTCTTATTAGTGACTGACAGGAGAGAGCCTAGCCCATAGTGGGTGGTACCATCCCTGGGCTGGTGGTCCTGGGTTCTATAAGGAAGTAGGCTGAGCAAGTCAGTAGGCGGCTCTCCTCCATGGCCTCTGCATCAGTTCCTACCTCCAGGTTCCTGCTCTGAGTTCCTGTCCTGACTCACTTCCTTGAACACTGATGTGGAAGTATAAGCTGAATAAACCCTTTTACATCCCCAAGTTGCTTTTGTTCATAGTGATTCATCACAGCAATGATAACTCTAAGACACTAAGGAAATGGGGTGGGGAGAGAATTCCTGGAAGGCTCCAGGGAGGCAGCAGTGGTTACTGAGCCTGGAGTCAGATACCTGGGTTGCAATGCTGAACTAAGCTAGACTGCACTGCCATCAAATCCCACCTTTCAGATTACTTGAATGAATACCTACCCAGATGGGCTGGTCCCAATGGGTCCAAAGGGGTCAAAGCGAGCTCCTGGGGGCACAGCACCAGGGGGAAGCCGGTTCGGGAGGCCCGAGGATGGGTCAATAAGTGCTCTTGGGAAGCCAGATCTCAGGGGATCCACAATCATGCCACCTCTTTGACACCTGAGACAGGAAGGAAGCTGGGTAAGCAGATGGCTACTCTAGATGGTCTAGGCAAACGCCAGATGAAGCAAGAATTGAGCAAGAACACAAAGTGAATACAAAGTGTGTACTTCTGATGCCAAAAGGGCCTGTAGCAGTACAGGGAGTTCTGCAGGATTTCCTGAGCCCACAGGATTGAGATTTCTTGCATCCAATGGGGTCAACTGGTCAAGAACTAGAGCTAGAATCGGCCAGGATCAATACAGAACTGTCAGACTCTAAATCTAAGAGTGGTAACATCATGACCACTCATGATATGGTTTTGCAATTTCATTAAGGGTCTCAGTATAGTTGCTGACAGCCTGTGGGTTGCCCACCTGACTCCTGACATTCTCTGTCCCTCACTGAGTTCCATGGACCTGACTTCATGCACTCCAGCTGGGATGAATAGGCTAATGTTCCTCACATGCTGAGGTCACTGTGTGAGCAGCTCTGCAGAGATGAGTGAGTCCTACTGTCTAAGAATGAGATGGTGAAAGTGGGGTCACTCTTCAGCAGGAGTTAACCCTCATCTGACTCAATCAGAGAACAGAGTGCATAGCCGAGGCTGCGGAATGAATTTGCTGGATGCAGAATGAGAAGCAGAGGATGCGTGGGCTTAGAGACTCCCTCTGTGGAGTGAGGTAACCACCAAATAGCCCTGAGCTGTTGCTCTGCAATCTACTGCCCACTGTGTGGTCTTCATTCTTCATAGGTAAACCTTCACGACTCTTATCCAGGGAAGAGCCGTGATCCTCCTATGCAGAAGGGAGGAGAATGGTCCCCCCAGTTCTCTCTCTGCACTGCTCTAGGTATGGCAGAGCCCAGAAAGAAGTAATGATTTCTCAGCTACTCAACAGCTACCTCCACTCCAAAGGGAAGCTGACGAAAACTCTAAAATTAGGTGAGCTGCAAGTCACTGAGCAAATTACATTGCTGCCACCTCCCCAGAAATACTCACCCAAAGGGGTCTAGGTCTTCTCCCCCGACAGCAAATGGGCTCAGGGGATCACGCCTGAAACAAACAAGGACAATTACCACAATTCCCAGAGCAGCCAAACACCTAGTCTCTCAGAGGCACAAAGCTGATGCCAGTGGGGGCATGATGAACATCAGACAAGGCAGAAACTTTCATAAGATCACAACATAAGGAATACTTCAAAGTGGTCTTTAGCAGAGATTAACACAGATCATAGGAAACAGGAAATTATGTGAAAAAGTAATGAGAGCATTCAACCTCAATGCTCTCTCGGGGTCAGGTTAGGGATTAGACAGCAGGCAGGCAGGGTTTCTCTAAAGGAGTCTGAGGGTGAGAGGGAGATAAACCGGCTCACATATGATGCTCCCCTCAAGGCTCTCTACTCTTCAAGAAGTGTTCTTCCCAAAAGGTTCTCCCTCAAAAGCTCTCTAGAAGATTTCTCCCTAAAAGCTCTCTCCTCAAACGTTCTTTCTCTAAAAGCTCTAAGATTTCTCCTTAAAGTTCTGATTTTCCTTCTGTAAGTTCTCCTAAAGATCTCTTTCAAAAGTTCTTAAAAATTCTCCTAGAGTTCTTTCTAAAGATTCTCTAAAAGTCCAAGAAGTTCTTCCTAAAAATTCCCTCAAGGTCCCTTCCAAAAAATCTCCTAAAGTCCCTTCTTCTAAAGTTCTCTCAGATCCCACAAGACTTCTAGCTTTTTATGTCCATGGCACATTAACAACTCTCTGGCAGCAGGGCCTGCGTAATTCTCAGTCAGGAAGACAGACGGGTCGTTTTTGAGAAAAGCAGGTGCCTCATGTCTTCCCTCTTGGATGTGACTTGTGGAACGTGCTGTTAACTGGTTAAAGGGGACTTCTCAGTGCTATATCAAAGGGAAAAACTAAGGCTCTGTGAGATCCAAAGGGAGCAGTTCTTACTGCTGATGCCCTGGTTGAGAATATAAAGACCCAGTATATACAGTCAAATTCATAGTAACAAATATTCTGGAGTTGGCACCTAGAATATTAATTGCTACTTCTGTAATACATGATAAAGGTTTGTAGCAAAAAAGAGCTGTATGAAAGTTAAAACTGGGTGGGTGGGAGGGCTGGAGAGATGGCTCAGTAGTTAAGAGCACTGGCTGCTTTTTCAGAGGACCCGAGTTAATTCCCAGCACTACATGATAGCTCACAACCATCTGTAACTCCAGTTTCAGTGAGCACAAGGTGTACATATGACACACAAACATGCAGCCCAAACATCCATAACACATAAAATAAGGAAAAGTTAAAACTGAGGCAGCAGAGATGGCTCAGAAGTTAGGAGAAGACCTACGTTTGGTTCCCAGCACCATCACCAAGTGCACAACCACCTGTAACTCCAGTTCCAGGGGATCTAACACCCTCTTCTGGCTCTATGGCCACCTGTATGCATGAACTACGCATAAATTTACACAGGCACATACACATAAAAATAAATTAATCTTTAAAATGTTAAAATAATGAAGGGCTGAGTCTGAGAAAGGCAAAATATTAAATAACCCCAGACACATTCTATTGTATTCATACTTTGTTAAAGTTCTAATACTTTTACATAAGATTCAGGAACTTTGATACATGAAATAATACTTCAAAACCAAAACCTGGCAGCTAAAATGTAAAAGCTTCTCAGATAGGCTGAGATGAGAGGCTGAGTGTGGTATAGCACTTCCTGACCTGCTCATCATAGCCCTTGCATACCTTTAGTCCTACTTCTACTGTGAATCTTTGCACGGAAGCATGTTGGATGGCCACTGGCCATAAACCTCTGCAATCTCTACATTTTCTCCAAAGGACCAAGTTTTTCCTTCTCTGAGAAAGCTCTGGAGTAAAAATGAGAATGAGTAAAGAGCATAAATAAAGGTTCCTAAAAACCCCCCAGCATTTCCATTTTCCTTTCTGGACCAGTCTGAGGAGGAGAAAAGAAACAGAATGAAGGAGGGAAGGGAAGCTGCAAGGCCCACCCCGGTAACTTACATACTCAAACTTTCATGGCTATCCTTGTAGGTAATCCACAGCCTTGCTACAAGGCAAACACATACATTCCAAGAACTCATTCTGCATGACTTGGGAACCCACTGAAAATATACAGCACAGAGGCCATCATGCTGTCCACTGCTCCTATGACTGACAGTCAATCCTAATATATTCTAGAGATTAAAAAAAAAGAAAACAAGAAACACTTTGTACACAGTCCTGAAATACTGGGCACAGAAATGCAAATGACGCCCCTCTAAACAGCTGAGGTGGGCTGGCAAGCTGGGGAGACCTCAGGACTGTCAGGGTTGTGTATTCTGGGCTTGGAGTAAGAGATTTTATACCAGGCTGGCAGGGACCTGTTACAAAGTCTCTGTATCCCCAAGAAGGCACAATAATGGTAACCGTACTGCAGGAGAAGAACAGACAAGCAAGGCTTCAAAGTGTGGATCAGCAGTGACCACCACTTACCAAAAACCTACTCTGTGTCAGATGTGTGCTAACTTAGTTCTTTAGTTTTTAAAAGATTCATTTTTTAAAACCTAATTTTGAATAGGTAATGCATCCCTTATTTTCAAAATTGATGAGTCAAAACATACACCTAGGTTTATCTTGGGCTAGATGTGTTGAAATTCAGATCATTTTCATTCTATTTAGGAAAGGCTCAATACATACACCAATATATTGTGTTTAACACATCCAAGAGGATCCTGTAGCTAGTATCCTAACATTTCTGCAAAAATAAATATTGACCATTAAGTAGGATCATTAAGTAGAATAAGTGAAGGCACAAAAGTTTTCATGCCTCTTCAGGTTAGGTGCCAAGCTTTGCCGAGTCTGATGGTCCAAGTTTGATCCCCTGTCCTACGTGGTAGAAGGAAAGAACTCTGCAAGCTGTCCTCGTGCACACGCACATCCCCTCCCCGAATAAATGCAATAAAAATGTAAAAGATACATTTTGTTTTCAGAGTTCTTTCAATTTCAGAACAGTAGATAAAAAGATTATTAGTGTGTAATACTTTGAAAACATCTCATATTCTTGTTGCCCACCAGACAACTGACAGCATCATGAATGCAGTTATTTTTCTTTTCGGTATGAAGGATTCCTCCAAATAGGATCTGTAGAGCTGAGTCGGTGATCATGAGTTCCTTCAGTTTTTTTTTTAAATTGTGGGAAGTTTTTCTTCCTCCTTAAATTGTGATAGTTTTGCTGGGTATGGTAGCCTGATTTGGCAGGTTTTGTTTTTCAGAGCCTAAAATGCATTATTCCAAGCCCTCCTGGCTTTTAAAGTTTCTGTTGAGAAATATGTTGTTATTCTAATAGGCTTCCCTTCCTATGTGACTCTGTTTCTCTCTTGCTACTCCCAATATACTTGGTTGTATATAGTGTTCCAACTATAACACGGCACGGGGAGGTTCTTTCCTGATCTTATGTTCTAAGTGCCTGGTATGAAAAAAAAATACATGGGTTGCTTTTTTTCCACTCTAGATCTGGGAAATTTTCTCCTATTGAAAAATGTCTTCTATTCTTTAATCAGAAATTCTTCTCCTTCTTCTACACTCATGATTCAAAGATCTGGTTTTTTTCATAGGTATCAAATGCTCTCTGTTCATGTTTTCTTATTAGTTTATTTTTGCCATTGTCTGAATGTTTTAATTCCTCTACCCCAGTGGTTCTCAATCTGTGGGTCGTGACCCCTTTGAGCAGAGTGGGGGAATGTTGAATGATTCTTCTATTGGGGTTGCCCAAGACTATTTGAAAACATATTTACATTGCAATTCACAACAGTAGCAAAATTACAGTTATGAAGTAACAAGAAAAATAATTTTATGGTTGGGGGTTGCAGCATTAGGAAGGTTGAGAACCACTGTTTTACCCTCTACTCAAACCCTGATGCTCTGTTTGTAACATGCATTCTTCCCGCCAGCTGCCTGGGTCCTGATGTCGTTTTTAGCCCCCAAATAACACACAGGACACTATATTAATTATAAAGCTGTTGGCCATTTGTTATTGTTTCTCACTGGCTAGCTCTGACTTAATTGACCCATAATTATGAATATAAATTTTTATAAGGACTTATCTTTTCAAGGATGCAGCCTCATGTGTCCTCTCCCCATGATCACATGGCAACGACTCTCCTACTACATTTCCCAGAATCCTCCTAGACTCCTAGTCCCACCTATCTTGTTTTTCTATTGGCCAACAGTGCTTTATTTACATATACACAGGACTTCCCCCATCATCTGCTCTCTCATTGATTCATTCTATCTGTAACACTTTCTACACAGCCTTTTGTTTGACTTACTGATTGACAATTATTTCTCCATACTAAAAATACTGATTTAATTTTCTGGTCTCTATAACTTCTGATATGAAATACTCATTCACATTCTTATTTTTCCACAAGCAATGTATTTTCTTTAGTTGCTTACAGATGTTTTTCTTAGTATTTAATTTTCAACAGTTTATATATCTAAGCACTGA
Organism: Mesocricetus auratus; assembly: GCF_017639785.1. Classification (NCBI taxonomy): domain Eukaryota; kingdom Metazoa; phylum Chordata; class Mammalia; order Rodentia; family Cricetidae; genus Mesocricetus; species Mesocricetus auratus. The sequence goes on from NW_024429189.1 coordinate 116,709,332, forward strand.
CTTCTTCAGGTTCACACTGTTTAGAATTTGCCAAGCTCTCTAGGTCTTCCAGCCACCATTTTATTCAGTGTACTTTCTTACTGCAGCCTTTCTTCTCTGGCAAGATTCCCACGGCCATATTATCCACAGGTTCCTAAAACTTTATTTTTAAATCTTTTCTTTGGGGCTAAAGAGATGGCTAGGTGATTAAGAGCACTTGCTGCTCTTGCAGAGGATTTGGGTTCAGTATCCAGTACCCACGTGACAGTTCACAACTGTCTACTGTCCCCATCCATACATGCAGCCAAAACACTCACCCACGTAAAATATAAAAGAAAATAATCTTTTCCTGTTGTTCAGGTGGTTACTTTCCTTTGATTATAAGTTAACAAGCTCTTTAATCAAATTGTTTCTACTAGTAATCCATCCAGTGAGGTAAACTTTGTTAGTAAACTTTGCTAAATTTTTCAGGTCTAAAATTTCCATTTGGTCCCCATTCATATCTTCCGTTTATTTGCTAAGACTTCCCATCTTCCATTCAAGATGGCTTCCCTCATGTCCCATATCATTTTTACAAGGGCTGTTTTGAAGTCTTTGCCAGATAATTCCGTATCTTGGTTGGTGCTGATATCTGTTGACTATCTTTCTGGGAGCTAAAGGTTTTTGGTTATTTTAAGTGGAGCAGCTTTGTTATAAGACTGGGGGGGGTGGATTTTGCTTGTATTTTAATGGGTAACCAATGCAGTTGGGTTAGGGCTCTAAATTCTGGCTCCAATACTGTTGCTGAGCTGGGCATGGGGTTACACTCCTATAATCCCAACAGCCAGGAAGCAGAAGCAGAAGAATCTTGAGTTCTGAGGCCAGTCTTGGTTGTAATGGGAGATACTACCTCAAAAACAAACCCAACAAACCATGTCTGTTTTGTTCCTAAGACCTCTACAATGCCACTAAGCTCTGTACTACATGTGTGGTCTCCAGCAGCTTGTCTAACTGGATGGTAGGCTCTCATGTAGTTTCGCCCTGAAATGTTGGAAATACTTTTTAAGATCAAATATCTTTGTGTAGTCTGCAAGTAAAGGCAGAAGCCCACCAACTGCTTATGGGAGCCTTTTTGAGTTTTTGTCTATGGTCTTTTTTGGCACATTCCATTTCCATGTGGGGGGATCCCCTATTTTTACCCTCTGTTAGAAACTGGGTTTTAGTTACAATGCTCTGTTACGTACTTCTCATAACTGTGCCAATGTAGCACCAAGACAAAGGGAGGAAAAACCACACTGGTTTGTCTCATAATCTTTGATGGTGGTAGCATTTTGAGACAGTCACCATGTAGCTCAGGCTGGAGCTGAATTTGGAATCCTGCCTCAGTTTCCTGAATGCTGAGATTACAGGCCACACCTGGCTCAGCCTTATACTCTAGAGACATTGAGTCTTCCCACTGGAAAGAAGGTTCTTTTTTCTCAGCTGGGGTGCAAATGGATGGAGAAAAGGCTAGAAAGAAGCACGGGGATGACCTGGAGCACTCTGTCCAGGCCAATGTCTGTTTCTCTAGACTTCTTTGATTTCAGACTGTACAACATCAGGCACACAGTGGTGAATTAATCCACTGCCCGTAAATTTGGTGGTACTTCAAATTCTGCTTTTCTCCAATCTGCTCCCCAGTCTGAGTGAACTTTCACTTTTTGCTGCCCGCCCCCTCTGCCTGCCCACTGTATGATGGAAGCATCAGGAGCACATGACTGTTCTGGTCAACAGAAAGAAGGAAGCTGCACTCAGGAGCCTCCAGTGCACTGGAGTTGGCAGGAGACTGGGTCTTTTAAGATAAAATTTAGGAAAGGCTTTGAACCTAAGTTGATGCAGACATAGCATAAGGCTCTTGGGAACCTTGAGGGAAGGAACTATATTTTTACTAAGGAAGCCAGAGACAGACTGCAGTATGTACAATTTGGGCCCCTTTCAGGACTCTACACCCATAGCTTCATTGAGCAAGTCCTTCTGTGACTGCTTTGATACACGGCCCTACTGATTTCCAAAGTGGAAGCACGTGGACCTGATACACTGCAGCTGGCTCTCGCTTCTAACCACTGGAGCACACTGTTTTCTAGATCCTGCAGAAAGGACTGAATTCCTGCTGAGACTTTGGCTTTGATCTTCTCATACCCTGAGCAGAGTCTGGCTGACTGTATCCGTATTTCTGATCTATAGAATAGTGATATAAGTGGGTATAATTTTAAACAACCTGTTATGCACCAATATAAAACTTGTCAATATGTACTGCAAATGGCTTACCTGGCATGTTTGCCTGACTGGGTTTACATGTGTCATGGGGAAAATATTTTTCCTAAGGAATTAAACAAATGAACCACAACTCAAAACCTGAGACCAATTCCAGTATTGTCAAGGATAGGGGAATGACACTGGAGGACAGAGGGAAGTTGAACCATTACAACTATTTAGGTGTATCAAAATCCTTCAAAATAGACTGAGCTTTTAAGATAGCAATTCTACTGTAATGTATAAGACTATTTAGAGGTAGACACTAAGGTACATGAAATGTCTCTCCTAAGTGTAATTAGCTAAGGTTGCTGTTTAGTTACTTCTCTAGTGCTATGATGAAACATCATAACCAAGGCAACTTATAAAAGAAAGCATTTAATTTGGCTTATGGTTTCAGAGGGTTAGAATCCATGATGGTGGAACAAAAGAACAGCTTAGAGCCCCACATCTTGATACATAACCACAATAGAAAGAGAAGGAGCATTGGGAATGGTGTGAATCTTTTGAAACCTCAAAGCCTGACCTCCTCCAAAAAGGCCACACCTCCTAATCCTTCCCAAATAGTTCCACCAGCTGGGAACCCAATTCAAACCACCAGAGTAGCTCAGAAAAGAAACAATTAAATTAGAAACAAACTTGTATCATGCTTGGATTCTATTCCCAGTCAGGTATGCTTCCAAATGTGTATCTCAGCTCTATGTGCCTTACCAGCAACTATTACCTCCCTCCCGGATTTCCTGCTTCGATGCCTGTGTCCTTTGGCATGACATGGCTACGGTCCATTTGAACTCTCAGAAGCTATGGTTACTCACAGGATTCCCACAAGCTCACCAGCATTCCTTGGAAGAGGAGATAGGAGGCTCAAGTGCAATGGTTCTCCACCTTCCTAATGCTTCGACCTTTAATACAGTTCCTCATGCTGAGACCCCACCATAAAATTATTTCATTGTTACTTCATAACTGTAATTTTGCTGTTATGAACTGTAAATATCTGCTATGCAGGATATCTGATATATGACCCCTGAGAAAGGATGGTTTGACCCCCCCCCCAAAAGAGGTTATGACACATGGGTTGAGAACTACTGCCTAGGAGGCATCATGCAAGAAGAAAGCATGAAAACAGGGTCCCTCTCTTCACTGAGGACATATAAGTCAGCAGTTACTGAGGTAGGAGACAGGCAGATGTTTTCTTCAGTGCCGTGGCTGCACACTGTTCAGGCTCCTGTAAGTAACCAAGCAGTACTTGGATGGAACTGTTTCTTTAGACTGCATCCATGTTTCACCTGGGTTCAATAGATATTTGCTTACATCTCCTCAGGAAAAGTTCATACAACACCAGTTTTAAATTTGCTCTTGTCCTTCTATATTATAATCTGTAATACTCTATATAGGAGCCAGGGTAACTCCTTCTAAAATGTGGACATTATGAGGTCCCTCCCTCCATAATTTAACCTAGTGGCTTCTCACTGCCTCTAATCTTAGCCCTAGGGCTCAATATCCAGTGATCATCTTCCATTTTTGCTTTAATATTATAAACTGTTTGGCCTATTTCTCAGGTTTATTACTAACTAGCACTTATGACTTAATTCACCCATAATTCTTATCTATGCTTAGTCACATGGCTTGATACCTTTTCTCAGTAAGGCATTCTCATCTTGTTTCCTCTGAGTCTGGTTGGCGACTCACTGCCTTTCCTCTTCCCAGAATTCACCTAGTCTGGCTGCCCTGCTTAAACTTCCTGCCTGGCTACTGGCCAATCAGCGTTTTACTAAACCACTAGGAGTGACAAATCTTTACAGTGTACAAGAGCACTATCCCACTGCATTTCCCTTTTTCTTTTCAAAACAAGAATTCTGAATATAATCTCCTTTGTTTAACTTTTTTCCTGACCATTATTCATAACAACTTGTAACCAACAGGCTAAACAAAGACAAACATACATAATCCATTTTTTGGAAATGTGGGCTTAGTTTTCCAGGCTACCTGCTGACTGGTGGCGCTGGTAATCTTATGGGGACTGGAAGAAAATCTAGTATTATGTCATCATCTCCCATCTTTGAACCCCACACCTTTGTACTGTACTGTAGCTATGTGGACTGTCTCTGTTCTTGGAACAATCCAAGCCACGATCATCACTTCTGAAACAACTGCTGATACATGTGTCAAAAAGAGGAAACAAAAAAGGGCTGAATCATGACCCAACACACATGAGCTGTGTTATTCTGTGTGACATTTTGTGCCTCACTTTTCTATACAGGAAACAACAGTGCCTACCTCCTCTCGTTTGGCAGTTAAAGGGGTTATGACTGATAGAATCTTTACATTTAATATGATAACTCAGAACACAATAAGGATACAATAAATATTAACCATGTTAGTAGCTGTCAGATTCTTACTGAAAATCCTTGGGGTGAAAGAAAATCAGTAGTTAAAGGACTCATAACCAGACTACTTTCAAAATCTTTAGATGGCGCCCATGATCTCAAGGTCAGATCCAGTTCTGAGGCACACACTCTGCTCATTGTTGTTATTCACATGTACCTCAGCTTCCTTTATGAGCTAGCACTATAGGCTTTACTCCCACCCCAGAGGATTTCATAATCCCACTGTTTCTACTGTTTCTTTGACCATAAAAACCAACCACTTCTAATAGCATTAAGTTTGCCCTGTTTTTTTTTTTAAATACACAGGTTTAATTTTATGTGTATGAATGTTTTGCTTTCGTGTGTGTGTGTGTGTGTGTGTGTGTGTGTGTGTGTGTGTGTGTATGCATGCTTAGTGCCCAGAAGAGGACATTGGATCTCCTGGAACTGAAGTTATGGATGGCTGTGAGCCATCATATGAGTGCTAGGAATTGAATTCAGGTCCTGTGCAAAAGCAACAAGTGCTCTTAACCACTGAGTCCTCTCTTCAGTTCCAAACACTTTTAAATTAAGGCTTAAGTATCGCCTTTGTGAATAAAGCCTTTCCTTCTACCCTGCTCTCCTTAGTTCTTCATTTAACACTGTTCTCTTTTTTTGCTTCAGCATACCTCTTCAGACATATTTCTGTCATTGTTTTAAAGACATACAATAAGCCTGAAAGGAGCAATCCATCCTCATCAATTGGAAGCTGCTTAAAGATTGGATCATATCTCATCAGACAGTGTCAGAGCCCTAGTACAGTGCCTGACACATGATGAGTAGAGAGTAACATAAGGATAAGAAAAAAGTAAAGGCCTTTTAGTGAATTTCAAGTTCAAACTGCAGTTTCACCATTTAACAGTTATATGACCTAGGGCAAGCCAAGAAATCTACAAGATCAAGGCTTTTCTTCCACAAAATACAGACAAGAGTATCTATTTCTGAAAGTTGCCATAAAGATTAAAAGATAGTGTTTACTAAAGCATAATACCTGTTACATAATAGAGTTCAATAGGCAGTGTTCAATATTATGTTATTATTATTATATAATACATAACCTTGTGTTATATGACCTTTTTCCTTATCTGTAAAATGACAGATTTGAGAGGCTGAACACACTGAGTGTGTTGTCTGAATCATGTAGAACAAGACAATGGCAGCTATAAGAATATTATTTAACTAAATTTGCTATCCCTGGGTTAAAAAAAAAATCAAAGGAGTTACAATACTCTGGTTTTAAAAAGCCAAAAATTAATTAATTGTGCCATTGGTGAAATAGTGGCACAAACACTGGGGGTAACCCGTTGTTTTCTGATTGCATTTAAGGCCTACTCTGCAAGATGGAACCCACGCCTGGCACTGCTCAGGTGGCCAAGAACCTGAGACTAGATAGACCATGGGTCTAGGAGAAAATCAAATCAAATGATTGTTTTGCTAAAGGAACACAATAATAAAATGACTCCTAAGAGCATTTAGCTATTCCTGTAGATTAGTGTCTTTCTCTGCCATCATCCTAGAAACCTTCTTTTGCAGTCAATGGGAGCTAACACAGAAGTACCCAACTGAACAATGTGCAGAGCAAGAGACCCTGGAACACTAAGCCCTAAATGGGGTATCTTCATCAAATAGCCCCTTCAGGGTTCAGGAGCTATTTGGAAGAGGAAGCAGAAAGATTTTAAGTCAGAGGGGATAGATGACACCAAGGAAACAATGTCTACTTGACACAATAGGTCTAATGTACATATGAACTTATGGAGACTGTGGCAACTCAGAGGACTTGCATAACCTTCAGGTTAGACAGGGTCCTCCCAGCACCACAGCAAGGAAGCAGACACAATTCCCCATCCCTTAACAAGAAGCTCTCTCCAACTGATATCCTCTTGCAAAGGAAAAGTTAGGTTTCTCCAATAGTCTTATTTACTGGGCATATTAACTTCATTCAAGGGTATCTTCTAATGTCTGTCTTTGAGTATGTCTTTTTATATTCTGTGAGATACAATGTGGGACGATCACACGTAGCAAAGCACTTCTACAAAGAATTTGTACCATTGTTTTAAGTTATAAATGGAATAGACATGTTAATGAAAACTATCTTTTTAACTTGAAAAAACAGAAAACTGTGGTTATTCAGACTTGATTACATATTTGACACTTTCTCCAAAAGAAGAGACCTGTCACTGCAGGGAAAACAATGGGCACGATATGTAACCAATTAGAAAGTGAAATTTTAAGTAAAAAAATTAGTAAATTGGAAACTTGTATTCACCTTTACATGACAAAAATCTAAGTACTTTTCTGATATTAGTAATAGCTTTTGAAAATTATTTTTGATATTTTTAAATAAAAATATGAGCTTTTAACAGATTTATGTATCTTGGAATTAGTATTTTCCAAATGTTCAAATAAATGATCTTCTAAGATAATGGATGAAAAGAGCTGTTCAAAGAGCTTGATAGATGAGCAGACTTTAATACAACAGACATATAGAAAGTCTGTGTCTTCACACCACATCTTGTAAAGAATTACTACTTGTCAATCAGTGCTTAGCATTAACAGCAAAATATAACCACAAAAAGTATTTGCAAAGGTAACTACTCTATTGTTGGAACACAGACGAAGATGGAGTCATGTGACCTCAGTTTCTTCAAAACACAGAATTGTTGTTGCAATGTGCTTTTGTATTCTTCCCAGGTGTAGTGGATAGGAGTGAGTTTACTTCAGCTCTTGTTGTTCATGTGCCTCTATGGAAAACATGTTTTGTCACATTCGTCCAGTCCTTACTCATGTGACTCTTCTTAACCCTTAGAGTATAAATTGTCTGATTCTCTGAATAAAGTTGGCTATTGCATGAGACTTAAGTCCACCCCATTTTTAGATCTCTTTCTCCCAAGTTCGTGCTAACTAAAACAGTAACACTATCAGTTTTTACTCGAAAATCTGTGTGACCCTTCAACAAAACCTGCATCACTGAACGCAGAAGCAGAGGTAAGAATCTAGCTGGAATGTAGCTCAGTGGTACAGTGCATTTTTATTAACTCGTATAGGACCTTGGGTTCCATCTCTAGCACCAGAGAAAGGAAAAGAAGGGGGGGGGGGGGGGCACCAAATACTAGGAGAGGGAAGGAGGTGAATGGAATCTAGTTATAGTCTTTTAAAATGTATTTAATTTCTTATTGTGTGTGTGTACATACAAATACAGAATTTGATAGGGAGTGTTCATGGCTACTTTCAATGAAAACCTGAAATGTCTGAAATACTCCAAGGACTCAGACAAGTCATAGAACACCAGTAAAAATAAAGTTATCAGATACTAAAAAAAAGACATACTTAACATTTTAATCAGCAGAATAGTAAGAAGATGCAGAACACAAACTGTTATAAATCACATGTAAAGACAAATGGATAAGGATCAAAAATAAATTCAGAATGACCTAAATAAGGGCTTTATACTAAAGATTTACTTTTAGTGACACTGGATAAGCATAGGAAAAATTTGCTTTCAAAACAAAGGGCACGATCTGAGGTAGACAATTTCCTATCTGCAGACAGATGGGGCCAACGTAAGTGGGTTAGATTGGTAAGACCAACAATAAAAGGCCAGGCTTAGATTAAAAAAATAATTTAAAACCCAGCATGTACAGCCTTCTTTTTATCGGTTTTTAGTAATTCAGAGTTCAGGAGAGCAAAGCCCCATCCACCTGGCATTCTCCATTGCAATGAACTGACCTCTCCAGCTATACTTTTAGCTAAATCGATCCACACAGGCCACTCCACACCCAGGAAAATAAACCCACTTGTGCGGGCAGAGTGGTGGTTCCCAGGTGTGGGGCAGATAAAATGCAGACGTGGAAGGTGAGAAGTGAAACCTGGGTCTGGGTCATTTGTGAAGGGCAGCGGCTCCTAGCTGTGTGAGGGACATCACTGCTTCAGGTCTAAGAATCACCCATTTCGAAAACTGCCCAGCACATATTCTAAAAGCTTGCATGCATACTCACTGAGACCATAGCTAGAGCACTTGGTGCAAGTGAAGACAGCATGACCCCAGCCTTACTCTGCCTCTTTATTAGTGGCTGGTGACCTTAGGCAGGCCACCTTGCTAGTCCCCTTCTATGAAATAAGTAGGCTATAGAATAAGTAGTTCCCAGACTTCTCAAGTACTCTTTGTTGTTCTCCATTCTTTCCACAGGAGCCAGTATTTCAGAAGCGTTCATCAAACTGACTTACCATTTATTAATTATAAGATTTTAACTCATTAGCTATGTCAACTAACCAAAAGTATATAACTTCTAGCCAACATAAAAAGCCAAAGGTAAGCCGGGCGTTGGTGGCGCACGCCTTTAATCCCGGCACTTGGGAGGCAGAGGCAGGCGGATCTCTGTGAGTTCGAGGCCAGCCTGGTCTACAGAGCGAGTTCCAGGACAGCCTCCAAAACAATACAGAGAAACCCTGTCTCGAAACCCCCAACCCCCCCCAAAAAAAAAGCCAAAGGTAGTTGACATTGAGTGCTTATTATATGCCATAGTGAATGCTTCCCCATTACCATGCCAAGCCAGCCTTAACTATACTGTGGGCTCCAGACTAGTACATGTGGTCTCAGATAGACTATAGTCCCCTGGCCTTTGTCCCCTAAATCAGAGTAGAAGTCTCTAGGACTATTGCTGCTAAACATATCTGCAAAGATCTTGGACTTGATTCATTCATATAGCAGCTATTTTGGCCATCTTGTGAAGCTGTCAGTGGTGAAATGGAGAAGACACTGGGGCTGCCTGTCCTCCAGGATGGCACTTCTGCTCCTATGAATTCTCCCAAGTCCCACTCACAGTCCCACACAGAGAGTAAATGTGATTCACCTGGGCAGCAGCCCCTTGCAGATGGAGGGGCTGTGTGGTCTCTAGAAATTAGGCAGGCAGCTTAGGATGCTGTATAGTCAGAGAAACTAGCAGCAGCAACAGCAGCAAACACACCGATCTGGTCATGTTTCTATTTTCTACCTCCACACACCAAGACTTTCAACAACCCCAGGGAGGGGTCAAGCAGCAGGATGGGATGGGCGGTGAGATCCTACCATAGACTCACATGGCTATCCACCAGGGGCTCCACCGGTACTCACCAAGGAGGCTGCCGGCTATGGTGAGGATGGTGTGAGGGAATCCGGAGTGGGTCCACCTCTCTGGCAGTGGCAGGTGGGAACTCCCGATGGGGACTGTTTACTCGAGCCTTCTCCCACTGCTCATGGATAGGTGTGATAATTCCAGATCTGATCAGAGACCGAAGCTCCTCACTGTTCTTGTAGGTCCTGCAGGAGGGAGTTGAGTAGTCAGCTTCCTGCAGTTGGCTGGGAATCTGGTGTACAGTACTCTGCTGGCGGGGGCGGCGACCCTGAGACCTTTTGGCCTTGCGTTTGGCCTGTTTGCTATGGTGGGAACCGGCCGTCCGGCGGACCTGGGTGAGGGGGGCAACAGCCTGGCGCTGTCTCCGAGATTTGGGCCTAAGTTTCTTAGGCATCTGAGTTGCCCCTCCTCATTTACCACCCCATTAGAAAGAAGTGAGGGTAGGGGCACAGGGTCTGAACTGGCTGCCCCTTATCCCCATGCCACCCCTCCCTCAGCTTCATTATGTGTTCATCACATGTCATGGGAAGGGTCATGGAAGGATGAACCAGGTTCCTGGTCCTAGGGGTGGAGGCAAGGTTCTGGGGCTCAGTTCAGCCAGATTCTGAAGACTAACCCTACCAGGTGTCCCTTTTTGCCTGTGAGAAATAAGCTATGGCTGAGGTGTGGTGGCCAGATGAGGCAGTGGCAAGTGGGCAGGACCCTAGGGCTCCTTAAAAACTGACATTCTAAAAATGAACCACATCCCGGTCCATAAAGCAAACTCCACACCTGAAATCCTAGAGTGTGTTCCCTGATCATATAGAACCACTTTAGAACTCAAAATAGTAGTCTCTGAATTCATGTAACTCAAGCATTTCCAGATAATGTAGGGATCAAAGAGAAAAAACTGAGCCCATACTGTAGTGGTTTAAATGATATGTCCCCACAGCCTCAGGCATTTGAGTACTTGGTCGCAGCTGGTGGCACTGCTTGGGTAGGTTTAGCAGGAAGTGTGTCATGTGGGTGGGTTTCAAACCCATGCATCATTCTCAGTTTACTGTGATTTCTGCTTGTGGTTCAAGATGCAAGCCTTCAATATCCTGCTCCAGCCTGCTGCTTGCTGCCATGCTTCATCTCCATGATGGACACCTATCCCTCTGGAGTCATAAGCCCGAATCAACCCTTCTATAGGTTGCCTTGGTCATTGTGTTTTATCACAGCAACAGAAACACAACTAAAACATAACCCTCCTCCAGAGACATTTCCAGACACAGTACAGTAAAGTCTAGTTACAAAACTTTACCGTCACTTTCAGAAACACAGGTCAGGGAGCCAGTATTAGTCTGACATCAAAACCAGACAAAGCACAAACTAAACAATTACAGACTAGCATTTCTTTACCAACTCAAGACAAAAACTCTCAACAAATATTAACACTGACCTTAAAATATATTAAAATCATATAATATGATAAAACAGGATTTATTCTAGGTAAGCTAGGTTGGTTTAATTTCTACAAATCAATGTAGCCCACTATTCTAACAAAAAACATCAGATAATCATACTAACTAATAAAGCAAAACCATTTCACAAAACAATATGAGAAATCTACTCATGATAAAAACTGAGAACTAACAGAACTAGGAATACAGGAAAGTATCCTCAGCTTAATAAACATCTGCTATCCACACATACAATCAAGGATTGAACCAAAATCCTTTATGCCCTAACTGTGGGAATAAGGCAAGGAAGCCCTCTCTGGCAACCCTTATTTAACATAACACTGGAAGTGATGGACAGTATAATAAGGGAAAGAAAAAAATTATAAAAATTAAAAAGTGAGGAGTGAAACTATTTGTCTATGACAAATTTCCAAGGAAATTCTGCCCCAATGAAAAGAAACGCCTCAAAACTTCATTCACTATTAAGAGAAATGCAAATGAATGATCCCAGTAAACATCGCTGTACATTCAACAAGTAATATAAAATCAAATGTTAGGACAGATACACAGAAGTGGGGTCACGCATGTGACATGGTAGACAATCAAAACTAAACCAAATACGAATTTACCATTGCACGCTGGGACATTTTCCACAGAGAAACTAAAATCACAACTGCACACAAGTCTGTATTCAAATGCTACGGCATCCTTATCCATAATTGCCCCAACTGGACACAGTCTATTCATTTAACTTGTCCTTTAGCCAGTGAGCAGTTAAATCAATTGTTATTTACACAACATAAAACATACTTAGTAAACAAGAGAAACAGTTAATGTGCACTACAATTTAGATGGATCACAAGAGTATTATGTTGAGTGAAAACACCAAGCTCAATATTATATATCAATTCCATTTATATAAAATGTTTGCTGAGGCATCATGGCCTACTTAGCAAGATACACACACACACACACACACACACACACACACACACACAGTTGTTCCATGATACATTATTTAGGGATCAAACTATATAAAGCCTATAAAGAATCCTCAGATGGTTCAAGAATAAAAAAAATAACAATTTCTTATTGAGCAAAAGCAGCAAAATGTTAAAAACTACTTAATCTGGGTAATAGTTAATGAGTATTCACTGCATGTTTTTGCAAATGGTCTCTCTTCTGTAGGTTACAAATTTTAAAATTAGAAGTTTAGGATGTCAGCAGAATGAGAAACCATAAGCTGGGAGAAAATATGTGGAGAACATTTGCCAGATAAAGGATTGTCACCTAAATTATACAAATTCCTAAAACTCAGTAGGAGAATGAACAACCTAAGTCGAAACTGAACAAAGGATCTGAACAGCCTCATTAAAGAAGGACTACATGGAGAAGTAAGCCACAGAAAGACAACACACCCTATCTCCAAAGAGCGAGACATCACTATTGCACTGCCAAAGGCTGGCCAGGGTGTGGAACAGCGGAAATGCTCTTTAGTCACTGCCAGCAGTGACAAAGCAGAACAGCCACATCAGGAGACAGTTTGTATGGACTCCTTTTCAGCCATTCTGGAAGAGAAACTATGGAGACAGTAACAGCATCACCATTTCTGGGGACAGTGGAGGGTAATGAACAGGTAGAACTCAAAGGTTTGCTTACAGTGTGAAATGGTGCCATATGACACTGACACTGAGTATGCCACTGTATGTCTGCTCAGACTCACATAACGTACAACACTAAGAGTGAACCCCAACATGGAGCTGATGTCAGTGTAGGTAGAGGGCTTGTAACAGGTGTGAACAGTGGGCAGTGGAAACCAACTTTGGGCTTCAAAATATTAAAAAAAAATCTGGGAGTGGAGTGAAGACTTGATTAAGCATACTTTCTCTAAGGAACCTACTCTTTTTAGGATGTATTTGTGTGTGACTGTGTGTGTGTGAGTGTGTATGTACGGGTGCGCGTGCACGTGTATCATGGCTTACATGTAGAGATCAGAGAACAACTCTCTCTTGGACTCGGGGACAGAACTCAGGCTGTCATGCCTGTGCACAAGCACCTCTACCAGAAAGTGTCTCTGTCCATGGAGGCACCTGCTGAACACTGAGGATCTTATCCTTGACTGAAGCAGTCAGCCTAGACCCAAGTCTGTAGCCAGGGTAGCATCTGTGGACTATTGAATACATCATTTTACTTCATGAGACATTTTCTATTTGAGCCTTGTCTTCAAACAAACAATGAAAAAGAAGAGAACGGAGAACTGACTGTGCCTGGGAGGGAAGTTCTTCAGTCAACCGTACTTGGTTCTCTGGGCACTTCCCTGCCATTCCTTACTTCTTGCTACTGAGTCCCTCCTCTGCCTTTTCTCACGGGAAAGACATTCTTTAGAAGTACCTGTGGAAATCACTCAGGTCTTCTGCATCAATATAATCATCTAAGTTCAGAGTCAAGTCTGCCACCTGCTGTGTACCATGTTCCTAGAAAAGTGAAAACAGAAAATGAGAGATGGGGGCATAGTCCTCAGTTTACTGGTATACAGGGGAGGGTGGGCAAGGAACTGAGGTACCCAATGGATACATAACTATAACCTGGAGTAGCATAGCATAGAAAAGCAGCCCCAGCTAAGGGCAGGCATCCTTCTCATGAGGGGAGCAGGGCTGCAAGAGTCACAGCATGGGGCACTCCACACTGACAGTATTAATCAGTACCCAAGCCTGGAAGGGGGCAAGCAACAGTGGTTTCTAGAGGTTGGGATAAAACTAGATAAAAACTGGAAGACTAGCTTGGGACCTACTTCAATGAGCTATCTCAGTTCTTTCAATCCACTTAAATTAACCTGAATGAATTCATTGTTTGCAATTAACAACCCAGTTCTTAGATAAAGACTAAACATTCATCAATAAGGGAAAGGACAGTGGACTAATATACAGTAGTGAAAGAGAATGATGTCTATCTATCTGTGTTATGGAAAGACCTCCAAAACATATTGAGTGGAAAAAGTCAAGTACAAATAGTACAGTCAGATACTTTCATGACCCATACAGACCACCAACACAAAATTCAACAGAAAATGTCATTTGCCTCAAGACGCTCATAGTTCAGGGGCAAAATACCAGCATTAAAGCAGAGCACAAATAAGTACATAATACAAGATGTTATGTTTACCAGATGGAAAATAATCGAACTTGAGAGCTATCATTTAGACTTGTCTGGCAGGTGGGGGTGGAAAGGAGTGAACTTTTTGAGCAGATGAACACGAACACACACATACACAGCATAGAGACAGACAGAGAGGAAGCGAAAGGGAGAGAGAGGCACTGAAGGAATAAAGGGATGGTGGAGGGAATATATGCATATGATATGATGTGGGAACAGTCTCCAGAGCAAGAAACATGAAATGTAAAGGGCCCAAGACAATGGAACCTCTTCCTTAAGAAACTAAGAGAGCTGTATCTCCTGTGCTGTCACTGAGGAAGTACTGCTGTGGACAGGAGCCCTTTCTGTATAACACAGGCAATAAACACGTCTATGCACAAAGCTTTTCTACATCTGCCGAGGTTTCCCACCTCAGGAGAAAATGCCCACAGTGGAATCACTAGATAAAAACTGGGGGCATTTCTGACTCCACTGCGGAAATGAGTTTCTGGACAGTCACCTCAATCCCACACCGTTAGCAAAGCTGGGCGCAGACTCACCAGCACGTTGATGATCATGGCGCTCTCCACAGACACAGCTTTCAGAAGGAGTTTTTTGGTCCCATCCTTAGACTCATACCGGAGGACATACAGTTCTTTATTGCTGCTCCACTTAGCTGGCAGGAGTTCTGACTTCTTATCACTGGGACCTGGCTGAGAAGACACCAGAGGTGAGAAAAGAAATCCCGGCTTCAGTACACAGAACTCTAAAGGACCATATTACCCATAACCTAATCCCACCCTCACATCAGATATGTGTCCAGGGATACACAGCCAGTAAGAGGTCTGGGAGCCAGCACTCTCGCTCAGCTATCTGGTTGCCTTGATAACACAGCACAGGAGGAACCTGTCAGGGATCTACATTCTTGGGCTAGGAATATAGCAGAGTGCGAGCCTAGCATGTATGAGAACCATGTGTTAATTCCCTGAGCCGCCAAAAATTTAAATTAAAATAACTGCAGCCTTGGCTTAATAACCATCTCTCTATTATCCTGACAAGAATAAAACCAGTGTAAAATCAAAGCAGTATTTCCCACAGGTCAACCTAGGGCTCTCTGTAATAGGATCACAAAATGCCTGAATGCAATACCTTAACAGAGACCCTCCAACAACTCTAATGATCTGATTTAAAAAAAAAAGCATGAACATATACTCCAAATGTAGCACACAAACAAGATTTAAAAGTCATAAACACACACCTAGATAGTCACCACCAGCATAGGAAATTCAGTGTCATCGGCCACTAAGCATTATCACTAAAGCCTGTGTAACCCAGGAAATGTCTGTCCTCAAAAGTAACCAGTACTCCATATTTTTATTATTATTATGACTTCTCCTTTACATTGCACCACTATGTGTGCAATTACAGAAATATACTGCTTTGGGGGCTGGAGATGTAGTTCAGCCTGGCTGTTCTTTCAGAAGAACTAGTTTGACTTCCAGCACCCAAATGGAGGCTTTCAACCACCTCTAACTCCAGACCCAAGGAATCTGGCACCTTCTTCTGGCCTTAGTGGGTATCAGACATGCACAAGGTACACAGACACACATGCAGACCAAATATTCATACAAAAGGGTGTGTGTGTGTGGGGTGTTCAATTGCTTTCCACCTTATTTTCAGTCTCTCACTGAACTTGGAACTCAATGGTTCACTAAGACTGGTCAATGAGCTCTAAGGATATGCCTCTTCCTAAGCTCTGTGCCTGGCTTTTATATGGGCAAGGCAGGCACATTACTGATTGAGCCATCTTCTTGACCCAACACTTGCCCATTTTATTCAATGTTGTTTTGAGAAGGTGATCCATGTAGATGCACTCTGTAGCTGATCTACATATACAACTATACAATGTTCCACTAAATGAATACACTGAGATTTACAAATTCACTGGCTGATGGACATTAGAAGTGCTTCTAGTTCTTTTTCCATTATAAACAATGCTACTATGAACACACTGCTGTACACATCTGGTACACATGTGGTATACATACCCAGAGGATGAACTTTTACAAGATAAAAGCAAACTGTATACTAATAGCGATGGACATACTCAACTTGCAATAAGTGAGTTTCTGGTGCTACATGCAGCTTAGAGCATTGCTATTATCTACTTGTTTGTTTTTGCTAATCTGGTGGATTGCAAAAATGTATCTATGTATTCATTGTGATAGTCTCCATTCTTTCCCTGTTCTCCATTCTAAGATTTCCCTGTCTTAGTTATGACTTCTATTGCTATAATAAAGCACCATGACCAAAAGCAACTTGGGGGGTATTTTTATTTACTTTATTATTTTATTTATTTTTCTACAACACAATCTACCATAGAAGGAAGTCAGGGCAGGAACTGAAACAGAAGCTATGGAGGAACACTGCCACTGGCTTGCTTTCTTATATACCCAACAACCTAAACAGTGAGCTGGGCCCTCTCTCCTACATCAATCATTAGTTAGAAAATGGCCTGTCTACAGGATTACCTATCTTATAAAGGCATTTTCTCAATTGAGATTCCTCTTCCTGTATAACTCTACCTTGTGTTAAGTTGATAAAACAAAAACCCAAACAACTAGGTCATTCCCTTTCATACATTAATATTATGAGACTAGTTTTCGAATTACAGTAAAAAACAAACACAGTGATTTCCAGGTGGGGAGGGAAGTTCTTAAGCTGGACCCCTATAGAAACACAATGCCACTTGTGAGGCAACCCACAACTTAAAGTTTCTGTTCAGCCACAGATACTGGAGCCAAAAGGAACCATAAATGACAGTTATGAATAACCAGCACAGAAGGGGCACTTGGAAAACAAACAGTAAAAAGAGCAGCTAACAGTATAAAAGTTTCTTTTATTCAAATTTACTAGCTATCAGAGAAGCACAGCTGAAATGATGAGGTCTAGCTCACACCCATCCATCAGACTACAACTCTTGAGTTTGACTGGGCATGAGTGGACTTTCAGACACTACATGTGGGAACTAAACTTGCACAGGCCCTTTGGGAATACCATCTAGCTCAGGTTAGACTATGAGTCAAGACTCAAATGTCATCCTAGAAGAAACCTGTGCAGACACATGGGAGACCTGATAAGCAATGGGGATCTTCATCTCAGCCTGGGCTTGTGCAGTCAAAGCAGAGGTAAAATGCAAAATATGATGACAGCAGTATATAACACAGCAATTAGAAAGAACACACTAGATCTAACTATAGCATTAAAACTTTATATATGTGTGTATGCAAAAACAATGTAAGAGCCAAAGGACAAGGAAGAATTCCATGAAACATTGTCTTCTGGGCACATCATGGCAATTGCACTCATGAACTCACAGCAGATATAGTTACCTACATAAAAATAAGTCAACAAAATAAGCACTATCCCAGCAGGAAGCACTAACTGAACTCTGTGGGTTACAAGTGTGTGGGGGCTTGTGGGGACATCTGAAGTGGGGATTTACAGGGGGAGTGGGGCAATTGGAAAATAGCTTATGTTCCAATATCACTTATGAAAAAAACTTTAAAAGCACAAATTTACACTGTCAACATAGAACAGCATGACTAGAAGCTGTGTTCATGAGAACACGGTGGGAGGGAATTAGGTCCAGACATGAAGGCCTTTACCAGAGTACAAGGAAAGGCCACCCTGGTGTTTGGAATGCACTGGCAGTCAAACTTGGCCAGGTGACAAACTACAGGACTCAAGCAGAGAAATGAGAGTGGTGAGAAAACAAAAGTGAAACCAACCACGGCCAAGGCGCCTGTGCCTACACTGGGCAACTTCCTACAGTGTTGTGGATTTTAAGGGATAGCTTTGGAAGTAGGGGTGACATACCTTATCTGTATTCTGTCAAGACCTCTGGCTTTCTCTTACCTCTACCTGTACAGCGTTTGTCCCACCAGCATGCTCTCTTGGCATACAGACAACCTGCTCTGCTCCCCACCTCAACACTTTCATTCCAGAGCAAAGAGAATCGCTGGGTCATGCAAAGCTGACGCCTCACCATGGTGAGACTGGTGTTCCCCAGAAAACAGAAATGGCCCAACACATCATGTGGCTGCCCTCTGTACCTTGATATAAAATATCAAGTGTCCCAGAAGGCCATGATTGGCAAGTGACCAAAACATGTTTGTATAATTCAACTCCCTCAGTTGAAAACTCTAAGGCCTAAGAGGAGCTGACACCTATTAAAGGGCAGTGCAGGGCAGGCTGGAGATTTTCTCCAGACTGGTCCTAAGGTAAGGGTAGCTGCCATCCTAGGTAAAATCCTGAGGCTAGAAATATCCTTTAATGGCTACTGAGCTCACCCCTGGGTCAAACCAACCAATCACCACCACACACACAGACACACAGAGACACACAGAGACACACACACACACACACACACACACACACACACACACACACACACACACACGCACGCACGCACGCACGCACGCACGCTCGCGCGCGTGGGTCATTTTCCCTTTCTTCATAATCTTCAGACTCCCACAACAGAAAGCCAAATTCTGTGTCTATGGCCATCTCCAAGCCCTGTCACTTAAGTCGCCTCACACAGCTACAGAGCTCTTATGGAGAGTAGCCCTGACCTCAATGAAGAGACCAAACCAATGTCAGATTTTTGTTTAAGTCAAGGGATCTGTTGGTCTTCAAGTCAAATCTTACACACACTGCTCTACAGTGGTAGACACAAAACCAAAGAGAAAGTGGACAACATAGCTTTCTGTTTAACTGCTGAGTCAGTATTATACAGTCCAGTACATACTCTGAGTTCTTTGTTTCCCTGTTATCACCCCTGGAAGGGTGGGTGGCAGGAGGTGGCCAGAGAGACAATACAAATAGCCCCAGTGTCTGGCAAGCATTACCGGTTTGCTGGCCCTAAACTGGAAAACAAAATTCTCTACTAGATAAACAGGAAAGATGCCTCTCAAATTCTTTCGGCTTCCATTCTGAACGAGAGAACACTCACTGGCAGTGAGTGGACACGTGTAACCTGAGCCCTGAAATGACTTTAGGGGCTGCAAGAAACAGATTGAAGCACTCTAGTCTGAGACCCCCAACCCCGTGCCCTGAGGGCACGCAGGGTTCAGTACTGAGGCAGACAGGTCAGCAGGCAATACTTTCCAAAACCCCCAGCCCCCAGGCTCCTTGTCCTTCGGGAAGATGTCTGGATCCTGCATCTTCTAGTCCTGGGGAGCTACTTGAGGTTTGGGAGGGAACAAGGAGAGGAAAGAAATCAATAAAAATTTTTGTGTATTGCTTCCTTCTAATGGGGGTAAAGCGTAAACAGGGTAGAGTGGTCTGAGTTCTTAGTTTTACAGGACAGGTAGGAATGGGACACCAGCCGGGCTCTGCCTGGTTAAGTGTTCAGAATGTTCAGTGTGTCAGAGGAGGAGTCCATAAAGCTGTGTGAGGGGAGAAAACATACTAAGACTCTAACATATCTAAGAAGCTAAAGGTATGTAGGGGTTTGGGAATTGATGTAGCTAGAAATATGAGAGGAAAATTAAAACCTCTCCATAAGATCCAGGGGGTGAGGGGACCTTCTTTCCAGAACTGGTCTGGATTTTGAGTGCCAAGACAGTGACATAGAGGAAAACCCTGGAGTCCCTGACTCCCCAAGTATGTGTACATGGGATTGTGGCTGAAGATCCTCTGGTGGAGCAGACAGGAAGTGAAGGGCAGTAAAGGGACCAGGGCCACCTGCCATACAGGTAGATGCCAGGGTCATAAGGAAGGGGCAGAGAAAAGGAGAAGGCTAGGACAGAGAATCAGTGATGTATACTGGGTCCATGCTGGGCCTCTATGGGGATGTCAACAAGGCCCCATCAGTTAAGAGGCAGAATCTGGAGACAGGAGAACAGATTGGGTTCTGGTGGAGACAGCTAAGGGAAGAACACTCACAAACAAGGTCTAAGTGTGCTGCGTCTAGGAGTCTGGGCTGTGGATGACTAGAGAGTTGGTTCTGGCTGGTCCATCGTGCGGAGTGGGTCAAAGTTCACTGTCAGGCTCTGTGTGTGTGTGTGTGTGTGTGTGTGTGTGTGTGTGTGTGTGTGTGTGTGTGTGTGTGTGTGGTTCTGGCTGGTCCATCGTGCGGAGTCGGTCAAAGTTCACCGTCAGGCTGTGTGTGTGTGTGTGTGTGTGTGTTGAGTGGGGTGTGTAGCACTGAGAGTGTGTGTGTGTGTGTGTGTGTGTTGAGTGGGGTGTGTAGCACTGAGAGTGTGTGTGTGTGTGTGTTGAGTGGGGTGTGTAGCACTGAGTATCCCACGCCATGACTGTGTGTGATAGAGATGTTTTGAGAAAGTCGGGCGGATGAGGACTTTAAGGCGGATGAGGACTTTAAGGAAGGCACTAGTCTGCCTCGGTGTCAGATCCACACATGGCCTGGGCGACTGCTGGGCAGTGCTGGGACGCCTTTCGGTTCTCGGGTTTACACACACGCTGTGCCAGCTGTTGGCACCAGCTCCAGGCGCGCAAAAGTGCGGCGTCACCTCCGGCCCTGGCTTGGCAGGGTCAGCCGAGACCTCTGGGCCTCTGGTTTCGGACTCCCCTCCACCCAGGCCTGCTCCGCAGCGCAGCAGCGTACCTGGTCGCCTGTGCCCAAGCCATAGTAGCCGTTTGTCACCACTTCCCAGTGCAGGAAGCAGACGAGCGCGTCCTGTGGGCAGCTGATGGCAGGCGCGGCCGACGCGAAGAGGACCTCCAAGCCCGCCATGGACGCTCGCGGCTCCTGTGGGGAAGGAAGAAAGGGAGCTGGCAATGCAGCAAGCCGCTCCGCTCCGCCTCGGAGGAGCGGGACTGCGAAAGCGGAGACAACTGGGGTGTTCCCTCCTCTTTTGGCTCAGTCCGCACCTGCGCAGAAACGCAGAAACCTGCGCCGGAAATAGCTCCTAGCTTTGCAGGCGCTCCGGGCTGGACCAGCTGGCGCCGCGTTGGAAGGTTCCGCTAGGGAACGCGAGGGCGGCGACCCGGCTTCTCATAGCCCGCTTCTGCTTCCGCCTGCAGCACACCGACCACTGAAGTGAGGTGGTTTATCGTTGGGAAGAGGCCACCTTACTGCCAACCACAGTAGGCTTCTCATCTGCAAAGTGGAGTATACTAGGGTAGGAAGAACTTAAGCAGTCTGGTTTATATGCTTTCATAGTAATTCATAAGCATGTCTGCAGTGCTTGCCTGGCAGCATCTTATTCTACGCGCTGAACTTGAATGCATTTATTGAACTCTCCCAGATTAAATCTTAAGCGGTTGGTATTAATGACAGTACTATTCCACTTTATAGATTTGGAAACTGTCACAGTCAGCCAGTAAGTTATAGAGATGTTCCTGGGGGGCCAGCAAGTTGGCTTCTAGGATAGCATTTGTACGTATAGATTTCACACTAAATCCTGTGACAAAACCTTTACATGACCTCGCGAAAAATTCTTGGGTCTATTCCATTACTCGCCCTAACTTTGCAAGTGACAAAACAGACCAGAGAGTTGTTGGAGCCCATGAGCGAATAGCCAAATATCATTACTTGTTCTATCTACGTCAAGATTTTGACCACCTATTATGTCTCCAATTTTTTGAAGTCCAGCACTTTTTTGTAGTCAAGTAAATTCACTTTCCCCATTTTGGTTGGTACAATGACCCAAGCCATTGTCTTTTCTTTCACCTGGTGCCTGGCATCAACCTTTTCTGCAACACTGTTTCACCCTGCAACTGGAGGGATTCTGTTAAAACACAGGGAGGACCATGTTCCTTGGGTCCAAACAACCCAGAGCTCCCTCCACAAAGGTGAAGGGAAGTCGGCTCTCAGTCTGCCACAGCCCCTATGCTTTTCTAATGTCACTTCCAAGTGTTCCTTCATCTCCAGTTCTCCTTTCTGTAATAACCTTGACATCCTTCAGCTCTCGTGGCTGGTGAATAAGCCACAGTCTTACCCCGATGGAGCTGTTTAGTGGTTAAGAAAGGACAGACAAAAATTAATCCAGTGTGAAACCTGCCTTTCCTGTATAAGCCCACAGGAATCATGTGATTCAGGTGAGGGTCAGGAAGGGTTTCTTGGAGAAAGAGATGGATGACTGCACAGAACCCTAATGGAAGAATAAAGAAAAACCTTCCTGTGAAAGGGAACAGGGTGTGCAAAGGCACCTACGTATGAAACTCAGCTGTCCCTGTGTGACTGGAGAATCAACACTGTCTCTCTCATCTCTTGCTTGTCTTTAATTACCCTCTACACTGTGCTCTGGGAGTTGGCAGCATGCTGGGGGGAGGAGGGCAGGCATGCAGCCGAGAAAGCTATCAGCACCAGTAGGGAGGAGAATTTTATCACTGAAGTGTCTAAGAATTGCTGGTTCATGATGATAATAAAAGGCAGGCTGGACTTTTGGTCAGCTTCATTAATGCTTTTACGTACCCCTCCCCCCTTTTGTAATGCAACCTCTTATTTCATGAGAAGCCTGTTCTCTCACTACTAATCCTTGGTTCCACACTGTTTTGCATATCATTGATTATGGCTTGCAGCTCACATACCTCCCTTTTCTTTTATACGCCATTGGCTATCTTAGCATGACTTCTCCAAAAGCCAATGCTGAAGGTATGATAGGTGGCATGTGTCTGTAATCCCAGTGGTTGGGAGGAAGAGGCAGAGGATAAGGTGCCGCGTCCGCTGCGCAGCCTGGGTCTGAGAATGTGGGGAGAGTGTCGGGGATTGACAACACAGAGACTCGTTCAACGGTGTAAAGAAAACTTTAAGCAGGCCCCAAAAAGGCTCAAGAAAACTTCCCAAGAAAGGCCTCCCCCCAGAAAAGCTTCTGCTCTCTCCTTCCCCTGGCTGGTTCTGCTCTGACACCAGAAAACTGACTTGGGTGTGTCAGAAGAGGCACTTAGTCTTTGGAAAAGGTCAAGGTCAGGGCCAGCCCTTTTCAGGAATTATTGTCCCCAACATTGTATTGTTTTTAGTAAACATTGTCTTACAGCTGCCTACTCCCAGGCTGATGGGGAAGTGGGTCTCTGCTCAAGGTCTGGTGTCCCCACAATAAGGATCTCAAGGCAAATCTCAGATACATGGTGGATTCAAGGCCATCCTGAGCTACAAGAGATCCTGTTGGGGAAAAAAAGTTCTGAGTGGCTTATTTGGGAGCTGATTCCAGCACCTCGCAGGAGGGGTGGCCAAAGGATGTTCCTGAGCAAACCTCTGGGGGCTCACACTTGCCAGGGAACAGTGAGGGCAGAGTATGAAAGACCTCAGAGATGTTCCAACTCAAGACTGGGGAACTGGGAGTGTCTCACTCAGGTAAGAGCTATGTCTAGAATTAGGGAAAACCCTCAGGTAGATAGTTACAGAAGTCAGAGGATGCTCCCAGGTGACTGCTGAGATGATCAGGGCACGGCATCTGCTGTGGTCCTCCTATTCCCAGCTAGTGGTGACCTGTGCCTTAGAAAGTAGTTAATTTGGAAAAGGCATTAGCATATTATAAAACGGAACTTAGCTCTGTTTCCCCACCCCAGCCTACAAGGACCTGGCTGTGTTCTACTCACCCCATCCCCATCATCTTCCACCCATTGAAACAAGAGAGAAGATTCTCTGGACTAGAAGTTCTCTATGCCTCCCTGGTCCATCCAGATCTTCCTGGGGACTTACCTACATCAGCAAGGGCCCCAGTCTGCCTGTGAGACAGGGAGCAGGTGGGAGATGCCTCCCCACTGGGTAGGCCCTGTCTATCTGGGTGGAAAAGGGCTCATGCCAGATAAGGGCACAGGGTGTCAGGAAGGACTGGTTGGTGGTCAAAGCCAGCAGTTTCTGGTTGCCAAGTGATAGCAATGTGCACATTCCAAGCTCTGTGCTCCCTTGGAAACTGTTAAGAGATGTGCTACAGGGCAGGCAATGGCGGAAATAAGGAGTCCAACCACCCTCCTTCACCTTCAGCTCAGCCACTCGCCTTCTCCAGAGAGATCTATGTAATAGATGCTGTCTTTTACGTCTACCAAATGGCTCACTAGAAGCCAAGACTTCCCATCCCCCTTGTCACTGGTGGTACAACACGAAGAGCAAACAACTTTCTTTTGAACTATAATTTTAGTGTAATACTATTAGTCTTTCAAAGATTTTCTGTTCTGTGTGGCCAAACACACAGAACAGAGTTTATTTGCCATCTTAATAATTTGTAATCACACAATTTACTGACACTAAGGGTATTCAGATTTCGTAAACATTACCACCCTTAAGCCCCAGGCTTTGCATTTTGCTGTACTGAAACCCTGTGCTCATTAAACAATAATTTCCCACATCCCCTTCTTTCAGTGGGTGGTAACCACTGTTCTAATTTCTATCTCTGTGAATCTGACTCTTGCGGACAACACAGCAATGAGCATAGGCGTACACATATGACTTCAAGACTGCTTTAAATCCTGTGGAGGCTTAAACCTAGAGATGAAATTGCTGAATCATACAACATTTCTACTTTTAAATTACTTTGAGACAAGGTTTCATGTACCCCCAGACTGGCCCTAAGCTCATTATAGATGACCTTAAACTTCTGATCTTCCTGCCTTCACCTCCTGAGTGCAAGAATTCCAGGTGTGTGCCACCACACCCAGTTTATGTATGTGATGTTGCAGCTGGAGTCCAGGGCTTGCTGCATGCTAGACAAACATTCTGTTAAGTAAGCTACACCCCATGCCCTATTTTTACGTTTTTGAGGTTCCATGTACTGTTTATCCAGGGTTTATGCTACTTTTTATCCCCACATGCAGAGCATAAAGGGATAAAAAAGCCAACATTTTGAAAATATTTTATTTATTCCCCTTCCTTCCCTCCTCTCCCTCCCCCACACCCCCCCAATCAACCCCCATCCACTCCTCAGAAAGGGTAAGGCTTCCCATGGGTAGTCAACAAAGCCTGGCACATTCAGTTGAGGCAGGACCAATCCCCACCCCTACCCCCACCCCACATCAAGGCTGAGCGAGGCTTCAAAAAGCCAGGTCATGCACCAGGGATAGATTCTGATGCTACTTCCAGGAGTCCCACAAACAGACCAGGCTACAAAACTGTTGCCCACATGCAGAGGGCCTGGTTCAGTCCCATGCTGGCTCCCCAGCTGTCGGTCTAGAGTCTGTGAGCTCCTGCAAGTTCTGGTCAACTATTGCTGTGGGTTTCCCATCATGATCTTGACCCCACCCCCACTTGCTCATGTAATCCCTCCTCCCTCTCTTCAACTGGACTCAGGGAGCTCTGCCCAATGCTTAACTGTGGATCTCTGCATCTGTTTACATCAGTTACTGGATGACGGCTGTATGAAGACAATTAGGATGGTTATCAATCTAATCACAGGGGAAGGCCAGATCAGGTACCCTCTCCATTACTGCCAGGGGTCTTAGTTGGGTTCATCCTTGTGGATTCCTGGGAATTTCCCTAGCATCAGGTTTCTCCCTTGCCCTGTAATGACTCCCTCTATTGAGATATCTCTTTCCTTGCTCTCCCACTCCATCCCTCCCACAACTCGACCATCCCATTCCCTCATGTTCTTATTCCCCATTCCCTCCTCCTACCCCCAAGCCCCCAGTTTACCCAGGAGATCTCATTTATTTCCCCTTCCTGGGGCTATCTATATGTCCCTCTTAGAATCAACATTTTTGACAGGAGCCACCCTAATGGGAATGATATTTTTTGCTTAGGATGCAGTATTAGGTTTCATTATGGCATTCATTGTGGTTCTGATTTGTGTTCCCTCACATTCTGTGATGCTGAACATCCTCTGGTGGAGCTCTTATTTGGAGAAATGCCCTGGCTTGTTTTCAAATTGCTTCTTAGGGTTTTTTCATATGTTTTGATTGTTATTTCCTTATCAACTGTGTGATTTGCAAATATTGCTTCTCCTTCTATAGGTTGCTTTTTACACTGATAGTATGTTGTATTTCTCTGTGGTGTGTGTGTGTGTGTGTGTGTGTGTGTGTGTGTGTGTGTGTGTGTGTGTTGGAGGTCAGGGAGTAGCTTCTAGTGTTATTCTTTAAGAGCTGTCCACCTTGGTTTTTGTTGTTGTTGTTGTTTGTTTTTGAGACAGGGACTCTCAATGGGAGCTGGGCCTTGGGAACTCACTAGGCTGACTGGTCAGTGACTCCCAGGCATCTGCCTGTCTCTGTTATCCTCATGCTGTGATTCCAACTATACACCTCCATGCCTGATTTTTTTTATGTAGATGCTGAGGACCAACCCCAGTTCCTTAAGTTTGTGCAGCAGGCACTTTAACCCAGCTATCTCCCCAGCATCTGTTGATAGTATCTTTTTACAAACATTTTAAGTTTTCACGATGTCCATGCTTAGCAGACTGCTTCTGAAAAGAGGGGCTGCCCTATGAGCTCAGGGAGCCACAGCTAGAGGCTGCTAGCAGACTGTACTTATTGCTGCTTGGCAATGTCTTGCTTGAAGTCCCCATTCTATGGCTGCCATGAAATACATAATTCTTTTGCGTCTGTCTTCATCAGCATGTCTGAGATTTGTCCATGCTGAAGGAGGTGCTAATCTCTGTTTTTATTTCTGATTAATAACATTGTTGTATGAAAATAGCCCAATTTGTTGATTCCATTACTGATAGATATCAGGGCTGTTTCCATGGGCCAAATGGATCACACTGCTGTGAAAATTCATGTACCCGTCTGGGTGTGGATGTATGCTTCCATTAGTCTTGAGTAAATTCCTTGGAGTGAAATTTCTTGGTGTTATACTGGCCCATGTTTACCAGACAATGCCAAATGGACTTATGAAATGCCACTCCATCGCCTGACCCCCAGAACTGAATGAGAGTCCTAGTTGCTCCACATTCAGCAGGAAGGGATTTAATGTGGAATGTGCTTACAAAACAGCTGGATAGTGTAACATTGCCCGAGGAATCTCTTTCTATTCATCCCTGGTAGAGTACCAACAGCATACCAAAGGCATGATTCCACCCAAGTCCATGTTGGAGGAGTCAGTGAGTCTATTGAGGTTATATATAGGAGCAGAACCAGCTGTTTTACTGAAAAGTCCTGACATGGGTGATAACTTCCCAGAAGCTGCATAGATGAAGTCTCTCTTCAGTTAGCCTTCCACCTCCTGTATACTAGAATGCCTTCTGAGACCATGTTCAGCTGGAGTAGGACTAAGTGTGCATGGGGCGTAGGGTGTGTGAATGGAGAGTGTGTATGTGTGTGAGAGAGAAAGAGGAGGTATGTGTGGGGGAGTGCAGGAGCCTCAAGATCAATAGCCCTCTTCCAGTTCAGAATGCTAGTATGCTCTATCTTGAGACGTCAGAGGTATGGGGTATGGTCCCAGGACCACAACCCTCACTGTCACCCTCAGCAGCCCGAGCCGTTCCTCTAGAAGTGTAAGAATCTCATTATGGACCGAAACAGAAAAGAATTGCAGGACCAGACAGTTTACAAATCAGGGTTAGGATTTAATAAAGATATTCTAACATAAGCCTAAGTGTTAAGATTCTCAGAAGAAAGTAAAGCACACCCAAGAGCAAGGATGTAGGCTTCTCTAAGATGAGTTGAATCTCTCTGTCTGTCTCTGTCTCTGTCTCTCCCCAAAAGTCATAGACTGAATTCTGGTGGAGTCATTTGGGAAAGGAAACCTCAACTAAGAAAATGTTCCCACCACTTTGGCCTGTGGATGAACCTGTAGTGCATTTTCAGTTCATGACTGATGCGGGAGGGTTCAGCTCACTGTGAGCAGTGCTGCACCTCGGCTGCTGGTCCTGGGTGTTATAAGAAAGCAGGCTGAGCAAGCCACGAGGAGAAAGCCAGTAAGCAGCCCCCTCCATGGTCTCTGCATCAGTTCTTGACTCCAGGTTCCGGCCGTGGCTTCCTTTCACGATGGACTGTGATGTGGAAGTGTAATGGAAATGAAGCCTTTCCTTAACAAGATGCTTTTGGCTATGGTGTTTCATCACAGCAATAGAAATGCTAACTAAGACACTGTCTTTAAAGGGTGGTTCCCGAAGGATGCTTGACAGTATCACCCTTGGTGAGTTCCAGGATGCAGGAAGACAGGAAACCTTTATTGCAAACAAAGTTAGCAGTATGGGGAAAGGAATGAGTCCCACTCAGGGTCATATGCATTCTGGCTATAAGCCTGGCTCATTGTTACTTTAGTTTACATACGAAAGGAATATGATTTCCCTGTGGCAGCCTTATAACAAGTGTTCATTGTGCTGGAATTCTGGCTTCTCAGCTGGTGAGAGACTTTCATCAGATTCTGGCATGACAGGCTCTGGTCCCTTCCCCTGTTCCTATAGTTCCTATCTGGCTATCCTGCCTCAGTGGGAGTTGTGTGGGTAATCAGACTTCCTCCGATTTTGAGATTTGATGGCCATGCCAAGGAGGACAGAATTCCATAGTAGCATTTCACGGTCTTCCCCGCTTCCTGCTGTTCCTCCGCACTGGCCACTCCCTGGAGCTCTCCAGCCCCCTTCTTTATGTCGCTGCATCTGCAGCCTCCCATCCTGTTGTCCGTTCCACCTGCTCTATTAGTGCTAGCAGTGTGGTGGCACATCTTCAGTCCTAGCACACAGGAAGCAGGGGCGTGGCCACCACCATGACTTTGAGTCCAGTCTGGTCTACACAGTGAGACCCTGTGTGTTGAGAATGGCCACCATAGGCTCATATATTTGAATGCTTGATCCACAGTTGGTGGGATCACTTGGGAAGAATTAGGAGGCCCTGTTGGAGGAGGTGTGTCACTGGGGACAGATAGGCTTGAAAGTTTCAAAAGCCCAAGCCATTTTCAGTCTCCCTCCCTCCCTCCCTCCTCTCCCTCCCTCCCTCCCTCTCCCTCCCTCTCTCTCTCTCTCTCTCTCTCTCTCTCTCTCTCTCTCTCTCTCTCCCTCTCTCTCTCTCTCTCTCTCTGTGTGTGTGTGTGTGTGTGTGTGTGTGTGTGTGTGTGTGTGTAAGAGAGAGAGAGAGGTGTCTCCCGGCAGACTGGAAAAGTGAACAAACACTTGCTTATATAGCTGAAACCAGGAGAGTGGGGTAGCAAAGGTATTTGCACCAATCACGGCATAGTCTTTACTGCAGATGAAGGATTGTGTTTGTGCCAAACAAAGTCCTTCTGCTGGACCACCAAGGGAAGTACCCCGACCCCGAATAGAAATGGCTGCCAGGATTGCCAAGGCTTGTCGTTGGTGAGGCCTCCGGACAAGCTGAAATGTTCTGACTTTTCCAACTGCAATAGTGCTTTTGCGACAAGCAGCTGTGATTGGTGTGTAGCTTCCTCAAGGTGCATCTGGTTGCCAAGGAGGGACTGCTTGGCCTCCCTTGAAGTCTTAAGACAGCCCAGCATCAGCAAGGAGTTTAACAGTGTTCCAATCTCACTTCCTCTGCTCTGATAAAATACCCTGACAAAGAGTAATTTAGGGAAGAAAGGGTTTATTTGGCTCATATCCAGGTTATAGTTCATCATTGTGGGGAAGTCACGGTGGGATACCTAAAGCATCATGTCCACAGCTAAGAGGAGAGAGAGAATAAACATGGGGACTTTTGCTAGCTTTGTATTCAGCTAGCTTTCTCTACTCTTATATAGCCCATGGTCCCAAACCAGAGGATGGTGCTGGTGAGCATGGTCTGGGTCTTCCTATATCAATTAACAATCAAGACAAGTCCTTGTGGACACACTCACAGGATAGCTTACCTAGTTTACTCTGCATTAAAACTCTATTCCAGGTGATTTTAGAGTGTGTTGCATTGACAGTTAAAACAAAAACACAAGCAGCTATCCACTGTGGAGTCAAATTAACAGCCTCCAGTACCTTAGCTTATTTAGGAGAATATAAACAATTAAAGAATGCTGTTTTTAGGCTGAGAGGTGGTAAGAGAACAAACTGCTCTTCAGATGACCTGAGTTCGATTCCCAGGACCCACATCAGGTGGCTCACAAGCACCCGTAACTCCAGTCCCAGGGGTATCTACACTCTGGTCTTCAGCACCTACACACACATTTCCCCTCCCCATATTCATAATTAAAATAATAAAAATTCTTTTTAAAAAAGAAAGCTATTATGGCTTAGGTATAAAATTCTCCTCTCTCCCACCTCACCCCAGGCTCATCTGTTTAAATAGGCCCCCAAGGTTGTGGCGCCTTGTGGGAGAGCCTGTGGAACTTTGGGAAGGACAAGGCTTCTGGGAGGGCCATCCCAGTGCTAGCCCATTTTCTCTGTCTCCGTATCCACCATGTTGTGAGCTAGTTATGCTACGAGTTCCTGTGACCAGAGACAGAAGCCAATCTTCCCAGGAGAACAGTGGGGCAAAATAAACCCCCCTTCAAGTGGCTTCCTATTGGGTTAATATCTCACGGCAAAGAGTAGCATTAATAACTAACCCACATAAAAGACCGTCCCTCTAACAATGTTTCTCCCACCCTGCAGGAACCCATCCCTGAATTCTGAGGTCAACGCAGGAAAAAGTGAGAAAGCCATAGCCGTGTGTGTGTTATTTTTAAGGCGTCAGTTGTGGGCAGGAATGGCTAGGAATAGGAAAGAGTCTAAGCCAGGGACAGAGAAATAGTAAAAGCATGAAAAGCCCCTCTAAAAGCAGGAACTCTGGAAGGGCCATGCAGAGGTGAGGGAAGCCGCTAGAGGGCACCCGTATCTAACCAACTGCCTAGAAGGGGGCGGGGCATAAATTATTGTACTACTTTGTTCTTTCAAGGGTTTTCCACGGAGCCCTTGGTGGAAGACCCCAGAAGGTTGTGTCCACACCGCAACATTCAGCTTTGCACGACTTTGCACACAATCAAAAGAGGCAGTCCTCAGGGGCTCCGGATGTCCTGTTCCTGGAAGTACACCCTTCCCTGTATTCCATCACTGAAGGGGGACAGGAGGCTAAAGGTGATGCTTTCCTTGGTTGCTTTAGTAAGAATCAGCCATTGGTTTCTACGGCCCTGTTAAAAGACAGTTGTCAGGGGAAAGAACTAAGATCATTACTCTTAACAGAGCTATGAAAACAACCACATCGTAAGATTTTAGTTGATTTGTTAAACCGCGGGAGACCCACACAGATTTTATAACTGGTTAAAGGAATTGAATTGTAAAGACCAAGTCTGTTTTTCCACACAGGGAAATAAAAAGATTCTACCAGACAAGACAGAGTTTGCACAGCTATAGTTATCTGTAAGTGACAGGGATAGGGGGTGTGCATCGAGTGTAAGGGACAGACTTACAGGTTGGAGAGTCCAGTTTCTTATCTTGGGCTAATGCAGCTCCTCTCAGCTTGTCTGGTCTTGGTTTCCTCCTCTGTAAAATGGGGCTAACTAACTGATTTCCCTCCAGGGTTGCTGAGAAGGTGGAGTGAGCCGCTAGCTGCTTAAAACGGGTCTCATGATGTGTGAGCAAACTTTGACCTCCCTTTCAGAGCCCTTAATATTCTCACCAGGACCCTCCATGCCTGAATCGGGCTCCTTGTTTTGAATTGCCTTGTTCTATCCTCTGCAGGTCCCATGATGAGCGAGACTCTAAGTAGCAGACCAAACTCACAAAGATGGTGGTGACACTTTGAGGATGCTCTGAAAACCATCACAGATTCAGAGACCTAAAGAAGGTTATTGAATCAAGTGTTGCCCCAGGCCCAGTTTGGAACTCCAAGTGCTGCTCCAGACCAGGGTAAGCCTGGCATGTATATCCAGATTGCAGGAGGAGATAGGGGATGGGCCATGAGGTCAGAGAGTAACAACAGGGAAGCTGAATATTGTCGGGGTCTGTAGGTCAAGGGAAGGAATGGTTGATTCTGTGGAACGTCAGGTGGTCCACGCAGGCCTCATACCCTGTCAAGACCTCCTCCTCTGCCCATCTCCCCAGGAGAGCTGCACAACTCTTCTCCTGATTGCTGCTCTCTGCACTTCCTTCCCTCTGCAGGACACTGCACAGCTGCCAAGCTTTCAGACCAGAACAGCCTGGGAAGGTTCTGGCAGGTGGCATGACTGTGGTGAGTCATGGCAACTGGCAGGGATGATGCAGGGGTGGCTTCCAGCCTCTAGCACGTGAACTTCAGACCGTCCAGCATCACAATAGTTTCCACCTTGCTCACATGGCCTGGCGGACAGGGCCAGCCTGGCTGGACTCTAACAAGAGGAGAGAAAGAGACTTATCTCATCCACTGGGTCAAACCTAAGTGGGTGGTGAGGATAAGAAGGATGGGCAGGGGATAGCCTCCTCTACAGCAGTGTTCCTATGCCTTGTGGGTGACCTCTCTGTCACCTGGGTAGAGCCACCATCCCAGGGCACCCCTGTTCTAACATTGCAGCAAGGTAAGGCCTCCTGAAATCAGTTAGGGCCTTTAGCGACCCAGATCCATGCCTGCCATCCATTGACAGGACAGAAAAGGTCCCTGTCTTTATAGAGACTTAGTATGGAACAAACAACAATTCAAACTGGTTTGTTTAAAAAAAATGGATTTATTCCTTATATAACAAACTATTCCAAGGATAAAACAAAGCAGGGAAGGACGAGGGGTCAGGGATGTTTTAGCTGAGAAGGCCGTCCTGACAAAGGGTGTCTGAGTTACGGCCCAGTAATGAATGGAGCCGGGTGGTGACACAGGCAGAGGGGCTAACAGGTGCAAAGCCCTGAGGAATGCCTGACATGTGTGACCAGAGTAGAGAGGGAGGCAAGGGATGAGACCTGAAGTCAGGGGTGGCACGTCTTATATGGGTCTTATAGGGTCAAGGAAAAGAATGGAAACATCTTTTAGGAAAATCTTTTATTTCATGTCCTGAAAACCATTAGATTCCGGTAGGCTTTGCTGATGCAGGGATGGAGAAAGGCACAGGAGTGGAGGGTGTAGAGACCCCAACACCACCACTGGTGACCAGCCCGACCCTCAGCTTCAGGATGTCCAGATGAGGAACCAGAGAGAGGAACTGGGGTCTGGTTACCTAGCAAGGTTGATCAGGGACCTTGCTGTTGGAGACTGCTGTGTCACCCCTTCGAGTCACCTAAAGCCCCCAGGTGAGCAGACTGCGCTAGAGCATGTTGTTGTCTGCCACCATCCACCATCCTCTGGGTGACAGGGCTTCCCTGTGGCAGCAGTACCCAGGCTTGTCTCCAGCTAAGGATCGCAGCTTCATGGGAGAGAGTGTATGGTAGACACTACAAGCTCCCTGGAAACCCAAAATCTGAAGGAAGCATAGGAAAACCCATTTTACAGATCAGGAAACAGAGGCAGACTGACAGGAAGTGGGACACTAAGGCCCAGAGAAGACTTAACTGGACAGAAGCACAGCAGGGACTTGAATTCCTGATTCTCCAAAGCTTGTGTCCCTTGCTCAATTCTGAGGAGACAAAGATCCTGGGGGTACACACACTGTGACAAAGCTTTTCCTGGGAAGAGGAAACACACTCATCTAGACATCCAGGACAGGGAACCCACAACAGATCCAAGTACAGACACCACCAAAGTCCAACGTGGTGAGCCAACGAGTTTGATTGGTGTCACTTGCAGGAATATGGGTGAGGGGCTACTCACGGGAACAGAAATGACTCAAGGACAACTACATCCCCACCCCAGCATGGGTGACAGCTCACAAAGGTGGGGAAACCTAGAGCACACCACACAGCCTGCAGGCAGCTCTGAGCGTGGAGAGTGTCTTCCAAGGTGCCTCAGTTGGTCTAACCCTCTTCCGGGCAGCCCCACTTATTTGAGAGTCCTCTTACAGCTCATCTCCTCAGAATCTTTGCAGCTCAGCAGGTCTGACCAGCCTCTTGGAAGCTGGGATCAGCTCCCTTTGGGAGGGAAGGACCTAGTGAATCTGGTCAGTTTCAGGGAGCTTCAAGCTATTTTGTTGTTGTTGTTAAGGAGCAGGGAGCAATGGTTTTTTTCTGGGATGAGATTGTTGCACTCTGCCGGCCCCGGAACCAGGTTCTGCTTTGCATCCCAGCTCTCCCACGAGTTGGATGGGGGCTTTGGCAATGCGAATCACATCTCTGGCTCCCCCTGTCTTCATCTGCAAATGAATTTAGTGATGGGTAGACTACCGTCCCATAAGACTGTGGCAACAGCTAGGGAGACAGGCGGGCTTGGGTTTTCATGTTTCATTTTTGTGCTGAGACCTATGTATCCAGAATCGGTTGAGTGAAATGGTGATCGGAGAGCTGAGAGTCTAGGAACTGTTTACATGTCAATACCAGGAGCTAAGGGAACTGTAGACATTTGGGCTGTGAACCAAAAGATTCAGGGGCTCCTTAGCCGTTGGTGCAGGATCTGGAGTGGAGGCTGGTGTGAGGATTGGCCCTTACCCGACAGTCCTGGGAGCTGGGGGGAGGCTGTGGTGACAATGACATAAGTCAGTATGCAGAGGGTGGAAACAGGGGCAAAGACTAACCATCTCCTCCCCCAGAAAACCAACAAGAAAACTGGAAACCAAGGTCAGAACCAACTTTTTTCAGAACTTTTGTGGTTAATCCAAGGCTTGCAGCAATTGAGGGATCATTTATTCAAGAAAGAAGGTTAAGAGACTAGGGAGATGGCTCAGTTGTTTTAAAAAATGCTCATTCTGCAAGCATGAAAACCTGAGTTGGATCTCCAGCCCCCATATGAGGGTGCATACACCTCTAATCCCAGAGCCTGGAAGGCAGAGACAGGAAGATCCCTTGGCCTTTGTGGCTAGGCAGTCTATAGATAATTGGTGAGCTCCAAGTCCAGTAAGAGACCGTCTCAAAAAATAAGAGTGATGGAAAATGATACGTGATGTTGATTTCTGGCATCCACATGCATGCATGCATACATACACGCGCATGTGCGCGTGCACACACACACACACACAAAGAATGAAGGCTAAGTGTGAGTTGAAGCAGTGGCCTTTGTGGGGTTCTTGACCCATTTCCAATGTTATGGTAGCTTTGGGAGCCAACAGACCACCTCCAAGATGAAAAAGCCATCCTAAAGCTACCAGAAGGGGCAGATGGGACAAAAGTTCCTTCAAGGCCTAGGAACTGTAATTAGGCATCTTGTCTGGTCTCTGGAAGACCCCGCTTTGCAAGGCTGCTTTTATTTTACCTGACTCCCAACTTACCCAGTACAGAAGGCCTTTGTCATGTCTTTTCGTCTTTTCTCTGGGGAATATTTGCCAAGGCATTTACAAGCAATTGTGCAACTTTGGGACGACTTTGGTGGCAGATAAAATTTGGGAAGAACAATAGGCTAACCAAAAACCTTAAATTGAATAACCAGAGAAGGAGACGATTCATAGTGGCTTGGGAAAGCTCTGACCAGTTACTGAGAGTCTACAAGGCTTGCAGGGCTGTGTGGAGCCCATGCTCCTGCATAGGCTCTGAAAAGGGCCCTGCACTCCCTCTCTGAATAAGGGTTGAATGACAGCCCAGCAGGTAACCAATTGCCTGGCTGAGTTTCTAGAGCAATGCTCAGCATATGCAAAGAACCCCTCTGCACAGACAGGATGATTTACAAGTTCTGAGTATTTAAGGAAATCCCTGCCCAGTCATTGACTGACCACTAAGGTGAGTAGAAATTTTAGTACCATACACACAGAAGGATGTAGCTCTTCCACAATAGGTCCTGAGAGTCATTAAGACAAACAACACATCCAGGGGAGGGGAAAGCAGTCAACACCTAGGGTATCTACTTTATGTTACAGATTTCAACAGCAAAAAGTGATGAGCCAAACAAAGGAACAATAAACCACAAGAAACACAAAGGGGTGGGAAGAGCAATCAATAGAGAGTGCCTGTGGGGAAGCCTTGATGTTGGGCTTACCCAGACAGAGTTAAAGTACCATGCTTAAAATATAGTTAGGGAACTAAGGACATCACTTACAAAGACCAAGGGAAAGTGGAATGAGGGCTCATTAAAGAGGCAATGATAATAGAGGGTTGCAAGTTACTTTAAACAGAAGTAGGTGGAAATTTAGGAGTTGAAAAGTATAATTAAAATAAAATTCCTCTAGAAGGAGGCAACAGCAAACTGGAGTAGGCAAAAAGGAAAATTAGGGAACTTTGGCCAAATGAGATTCCATGTCTGAGCATCAGAGAGAAAACAACAATTGAAACTGAACAGAACTGCAAAGATATGCAGGACTTAATCAAGCATAACATAACCTTCCTAGTAGAGAAAGAATATTTGAAGAAAAAAATCTATGGAAAAAATAAAAACCAACAGTTGTAAATAGCACACATTCAGAGGTCCCTATCTGGACATATCACAGTCAAATTGATGAAAGTTAAAGTGGGCATACATCTTGAAAAAGAAAGATATGGTTCATCTATTATTAAGAGTCTAATAAGCTCAACAGCCAAGTTCCCTTCTGAAATTATGAAGGCTAGAAGGCAGCAGATGACATTCCCAAAGCACTGACAAAGAGTGCCAATCAGTAATCCTGTATCCAGAAACATGGCTCATCAGGTAAAAGGACTTGCCACCAAGGCTGATGACCTGAGTTCCATCTCTGGGACTCACACGAGGGAAAAAAAAGAACCAACTCTCACTATCTGTCCTCTGATCTCAACACATGTCCCATGGCGTGTACATACTGCCTCATATACATGGACACAAAATACATAAATAAAATGAAAGAAAATGTGTTTTTAGAAAATAAGAAGAAACGAAGACATTTCTATGTAAACAAAAGCCTGGAGAGAATGTGGTTGGCCCCAAAGAGCTGGAGACACCTCAGTAGTAGAACGCTTGCCCAGGGTTAGTCCATAGCCCTGATTCAATGCCAAGCACCAAATCAAACAACTAACACCTATTTCACATGTGTGGGTGCTAGTTTGTGCCTCTAGTCCCAACACTTGAGGTGCTGAGGCAGGAGGATCATAAATTCAAGGCCAGCCTGAGTTACATGGTGAGACCATGTCACAAACCAAACCGAACCAAACCAAACCAAACCAAACTAAACCAAATGGAACTGGCCTGTTGTGTGGCTCTGTGAGAGAGAACTTGTGTAGCATGTGGAAGACTACAGGATTCATTCCCCAGTGCCAAAACAAACAAGCAGACAAAAACCAAGCAAATACTCTGAAGAGAATTCTTTGATTAAATGAAAGGACACAAGACTAACTCAACTCCATATCAAAAGATAAATGTTTCACCGAAGGTACACAGTATAAATACATATAACCAAGATTATTATGTAAAGAACTGATTATAAGTCTGTGCTGGCAGCATACAATCTGTAAAGACTATTGCACATAATTGTTGTATATAATTTGTACAACAATAACAGCATAAAAGAAATAAAAGGCACCCAGATTGGAAATAAATAAAGTGTTTCTATTTGTAGATGACATCATCATGATCTTGTAGAAAATTCCAAGGATCACACACACACACACACACACACACACACACACACACACACACACACACGACACACAACACACCTCACAGGAGACACACACACGGAGAGACAGACAAAAATGGAGAGAAAGACACACACAGAGAAGAGAGGAAGAGAGAAGGGAGAAGGGAGGGGGAGAGTTTAAGAGTTTAGAGACTGGACAGTTGGCTCGGTGGTTAAAAGCACTTGTTGCTCTTGCAGAGGACTTGGGTTCAGTTCCCAGAACCCACATGGTGACTTACAATGATCTGTCATTCCATTTCTAGGGGATCTGAATCCCTCTTCTAGCTCCCACAGGCACCAGGATGTATATGGTGCACATACAGATGTAGGTAGACACTCATATATATGAAAAAAATCAATCTTTTTAAAAATTAAGTACAAGAGTTCAGCAAGGTTTAAGAAACAAGATCAATGTGAAAATCAATTATATTTTTCTGTATCAACAACGAGCAATCCAAAATGTAAAAGGAACACAATTAGAATAAAATGCTTAGGAATAAATTTAAAGAAATAAGACACATACACTGAAAAGCACAAAATATCATCTAAAGGAATTAAGATGTGAGTATATGTATTTGTATACTTGGGCTACAGATTCAATATAATTTCTGTCAAATTGAAAAAATACATATTGATAAACCAATTCTAAAATTTATATGAAAATGTAAAAGACCTAGAATGGCTAAAATAATCTTTAAAAGATAGCACTGGAAGAGTCTTAATTATTTCAAAATCTATTTATTACAAAGCTTTCAGAGGACTGCATGGTATTGGCTTAAGGATCAACATAGAGATAATTGAAATAAAGTTGAGAGTTTTCACTTTAATGAACAGTTGATTTTTGATAAAGTTATCAACATAATTCAGTGGAGAAAGAATAGTCTTTTTAATAAAGAGTGCTAGAAAAACCAGATGGAAAAACTTGAGTGTGGGTCTCTCTCCAGCTCAACATACACACACACAGACACACAGTCACACAGACACACACACACACACACACACACACACACACACACACACACAGAGGATCCAAATCTCTGATCTAAGAGTTAACACAATAAAACTCTCAGTATAATGCTGTGGAGTACAGCTCAGCACCATGTAACAGATACAATACCAAACACATGCAACCAAGAAAGAACAACTTTAAATGTATATTCAAAGGATGCAACCAGGAAAATGAACAGAGAAAATATTTTACCATTGTATTTTTGATAAAGGTGTAATTGTAGGATATATACAGGACTTTTACAACTCAACAAAAAAATTAGTAAACCAATTCAAAATGGGAACAAAATTTTCATAGATATTTTCCAAAGAAATACATAAATGTTTAATATACACTTGAAAAATGCTTAGCATCATTAATAATTAGGGAAATATTAATCAGAACCACAATCAGGTGTCACTTCATATACACTAGGATGGATATATTAAAAAGTTAGGAAATGACAAGTGTCACCAGGCAGTGGTGGCTCCACCTTCAATCACAGCACTTGGGAGGCAGAGGCAGATGGATCTCAGTGAGTTTGAGGTCAACCTAGTCTACAAAGTGAGTTCCAGGAGAGCCAGGACTGTTACACAGAGAAACCCTGTCTTGAAAAAACAACAGTAACAACAAAAAATGACAAATGTCTTCCCCACAATGACAGAATGGGCCAGAATAAATCCTTTCACCCTTAAGTTGCTTTTGTCTGGGTGTTTTTATTACAATAGGAAAAGTAATTAATACAGAAAATTGGTACTAGTGAGGCTGTTGCTATGGCAACCTTGACCATGTGGCCTTTAGATCTGGTTTGCAAGAGGAATGTAGAAGGAAAAAAACTTTAAATGCTGTAAGCAGAGTTTCCAAGGCCATTCTGGTGGGAGTTTGGGAAACTAGTGGGTCTCTCAGTTCACCAAGTTTCAGAGAGGAACTGGACTCCATCACAAACAGGGCTGGAGGCTATTCAAAGTTTATTCTGACAAAGAGCCTGGCTGCATTCAACCCATGTCTTGAGAGTTTAAGCAGGCCTGAATTAAGAAGCAACAAGATAATCTCATAGACGGAGGCAATTTCAAGATAACAGAAAGGTCAGGCTGAGAAAGTTCAGGCTGAGGCATGGCTACTATTGCTGCATTTATCCAGGCCTACAGTGAAAAAGAGCAAAAAGTAGGGCAGAAACTTATTTTAAAATTGCAATTTGACCATAAAAAGAACTCAAACAAGTTTAACTTTACAGTCAAGGCACACAATAAGAAAGAGGATATAATTGTTAGAGTGTTCTGCACTGGGACAGCAAGAAAGCAGCCCAGGGCAAGACCCTGCCCATCAAAGGCTCCAACATGTGAAAATTCAAACTAATCTGAAAGGAGGGAGCCTAAGCTCAGAATTCCCAAGGGGTCCCCTGCTCTTGGAGAGCAACTTCTTGGGAGAGTGTTTCCCTAGGGTCAGCTGCAACTGTGGTCCAAGGGTAGCCAGTTTTTTCACATGCTGACAATGGAACTTGACAGCACGGTGATGGTTTCACAGGCATGAAAGATGCAAGATTGAGAGGGTCACTGTATCTTCCTCCATAGCTTCAGAGAGTCGCTGTGTGGCTAGCCAATGTGTGCCAGGGTTGAAATCCCCAAAAGGAGGCCTTGAGAGACAATTGTATGAAAAGCTGGGAAGGTGAGGCCTTCAGTTGTAGAGGAGAGCCAGGATGTCACAGAGGCCAGAGCCCTGGGATGTTGTGGTGATACTTTGTTTATGATTTAACAAAGTTGTCTGAAGATCAGAATGCAGAGCTAGCCACACAGAGGCCAGGCAGTGAGGGCAAACACCTTTAATCCCAGCTGTAGGAAGGCAGAGACTGGAGTGATGTGGCTGGGCGGGAGGAGACAGGAGCTCAGAGGATTCAGTCTGAGGATTCCTAGAGACAGGATCACCCATTTGGTCTGGGGATTTA
The DNA here is from genome assembly GCF_017639785.1 of Mesocricetus auratus. Lineage (NCBI taxonomy): Eukaryota > Metazoa > Chordata > Mammalia > Rodentia > Cricetidae > Mesocricetus > Mesocricetus auratus. Next base: position 116,749,937 of record NW_024429189.1, read on the forward strand.
TAGAGACAGGATCGCCCCTTCGGTCTGAAGATTCAATAGAGGTAAAAGGTCTCTCTAGTGGCTGGCTGCTCTGCTTCTCTGATCTCTCAGCTTTTATCCCCTAATATCTGACCCCGGAGTTTTATTATAAAGACTAATTAGGATTGCATTACAGGATGCCCCCCTGAGGAGAGCCTCATGAAGTATTCAAAAAGCATTTGATGCAGCACAAAGGATGTTAGAAGCCACTACTGTGCCCCCAGATCTTCCTCCCAAATGCATAATAAACTATGATTAGAAGTAAGAGGACTTGAGTTCTGGGAAGATTTGACAGATCTACCAGTGAACTAAGAATCCTTGTGCAATCATGTCAAGTCCTAACGTGTGACTGTCTGGTCCCTCTCCGGCCCACTGTTTTCCCTAGCCATCTCGAGGGATGTGCTGTGGTTGTAAGGAACCTGGGTTAGTCAGTTTCTGCTACTAAAGTGAAGTGTCTAGGCTAAGGAACTTATAAGAAGGAAGGTGTACTTCTGCTCATGTTTTGGGGGATCACAGTCTAGCTTTGTGAACATTGTGGGGGCAGCAGCGCCAAAGCAAACTGCATATGCTTGGAGCCAGGAAGCAGAAGAAAGAATAAGAGAGCAGTGCACACCCCCAGTGATCTAAAGACCCCCCCCCACTAGGCCTCCCCCATTGGCAGCAGCAGTACCATTCTGGGGACCATGCCTTCAACACAGGGACTTTTAGGAGGATACGAGCCCACGGCCCATGTGGTGTGGTTTTGATGAGAAGGCCCCCAGAGGCTCACACGTTTCACTGCTTGGTCCCCAGTTGATGGAACTGTTTGGAAAGCATCAGGCGTGGCCTGATGGATGGCACAGAGCAGACTTTGAAGCTTCAACACTCTGCCACCATCCCCCGTGTACACTCTGATTCCTGTTTGTGGACTGGGATGTGAGCTCTCAGCTGTTGCTCCAGCTTTTTGCTTGTCTCTCTGCTGCTGTCCCCTGTCCTCATCCCCTCCACGCCACGACGGTGACGGACTCCTATGCCCCTGCAACTGTAATCCCCAAGCAAAAGCTTCCTTCAATAAGTTGCCTTGCATGATGTTTATCACAGTAACAGAAAAGTGACTAGTGCGGCACCATGCTGCCCTGTGGATCAGGAACCTAGGGGGACTGGGTTGCTTACCACACGTCACCTAGCAGCTTAGTAAGAATAGTGATGTGGCAAGCTAGGGCTCTTCCTGGACCTCAGTGTCACCATCTGTAAAGTGGGAACAAGACTTTCGATAGATAATCTCTAAAGTCCTCTTTCAAAGTTGCTTGAAGTTTCTGGAGTGCTAGAAAAAAGGCAGGAGGATTGGAACAGAGGAGAAGAAAAGAGAAGGAAAGGGAGAAGAAGAAAGGAGAAAGGGAGACAGGGTGTTAAAGGGGTGACTGGGATTTCAGTTCTTTCTTCTTTTTTTTTTAAAGGTCATAGTAAGGAATGATTCAAGCCAGATGTTCTGGTGAGTTGCAGTAGCCAAGGGTGGAATCCTTGTGATAACAGCACATTAGTGTGGGGCCATACATCTATCGCCAGCGCTGGACAGAGAACAGCCATTGGCGTTGGCAGGCAGAGTCCCCACATTCGATCTTGGCATTTGAAAATCCTCAGACCCCAGCTGGGCTTCAGAACCCTCCCAGGAGGGCCCTGTTCCTCAGAAGTGTCTAGCCCTGGCTCCGCTCATAGGACAGGATGAGGCAGGGCAGGAACCCCACTACTCACTTGGCTGCACATTTGAAGCAGGAAGAGCAGAGGCCCAGAAGAGCCAGGCTCAGTAGGGGCTGTGGGAGCATGGTCCAAACTGCCCACAGGGTCACAGGCCACATGGTTATTACTTTTTAATTAAAACGGCGTCTTTCCCCCCTATTACAAAAGCCATGTCTGTTTATTTTATCAAAATTAGAAAAGACAGACCAGGAAAAAGAAAAATTTAAAATAACCCATGACCCACAGAGAGCTGTTAACACCCACATACGTCTGGGAGTCATGAACTGAATGCCCATGGGGCCAAACTGTTAATGTAAATGTGAAATGGGTGTTAAACGTAATAGCAGGGGCTGGCAAAGTAGCTCGGTAAATACAGTGCTTGCATGCAAGCAAGAGAGACTGAGTTCGAGCTCTGGGACCCATGAAAACAATCTGGACATGGTGTCAACATACTTGTGATCCCAGCACTGGGGAACCAGAGGCAGGCACATCCCTGGGCTCATTGCCAGTGAGTCTAGCCCAATTCGTGGTCTCCAGGCCAGTAAGAGAGTCTGCCTCAAAAAGCAAGATAGAGGACACCAAAGAATAGAACTGAGGTTGTCCCCTTCACAGCACACACATGCACTCTTACTCACATACATACGTGCATTCACCTGAACAGGCACCCACATGTGCTTTCACACATATTAACATGCATATGTGCAGAGGGTGAATTAGCTCATGTGAAAATTATTGTAAATGAGTGAACTGTGACATTGGAACAATCATATATGCATGCTCTAACCAGGGCTGTTGACAGATTCACAGCTTCAGGCTAATGTGCTGTTATCATCATGAGTCCATTCTTGTCTACTGCAAGTTACTAGTGAAGCATATAATATAGATTATGTAGGTAGTGTAATGGCAGGCATAAGTAAAAATGTGTTTTGTTTTGTTTTGAAATAGTGTCTTACTATGCAACCCTGGCTAGCCTGGAACTTGCTATGTAGAACAGGCTGACCTTGAACTCAGAGAGATCCTCTTGCCTCTGCCTCTGCTTCCTGAGTGTTAGAATTGAAGGTTTGTGCCACTACACACGAGAAGTTAAAAAGATTTTTCTTTTAAGACAGAGTCTTACGCATATAAGCTGGCATGAATGTGCTAGAGTAAGCTGGCCCAGAACTCACAGAGATCCACCTGCCTCTGCCTCCTGAGGCTGGGATTAAAGGCATGTACTACCATACTCAGCCCCTTAAAAGTATTTTAAATACATACTTAAGTATCAGGAACTATCACTTCGAAATCCCTATTAGGTAGACTTCTAGATAATTTATAAATATACAGATGTACTTACACATATAGACAGATAAATACACACATATAAAATTCAGTAGAATTTTATGTGTACACTCAAATAATGTTCAGACAAAGGGAGGTGTTTGTGTTGAAGACTGAGAGGTTATACCCATACCCTTTCCTCCTTCTTACTCCAGTAATAACCCTTAAATAATATGGTGACACAGAAATTTGGTTTGAAATTATTTATCTATTCTAACAACTTGTAGTCTTGGGTCCTCCACGGGCCAGGATACTATTTTCAGAAAAATAAGGGGGCACTGGTCTAGGGTTACCCCCTTTCTTTCCCTAAGGTATGGCAGGTTTGGCTGGCTGCTCTCTCAATACTCATTTCCTACTGTTCTGTCCCTTCCTTTCTTGATTTTGTTTGAAGGGCTGGTGTATCTTGTCCTGAGTTGTCCTCTGAAAGCCTGCTATGCTAATCCCATTCCCTTTTCCAGTCTTGATTTCCTGGACTGACTCCCTTGCTGCTATGTCCCTGTGGATTCCTGTGAAATATAAGCAGTCTGCTGGAGACTTGGGAGTCAACTGTTGCTTTCTTGGAGCAAGGAAATGCCACAGGCACCATCTCATGCCTGTCTTCCTACCTTGGATAAGAGAACTATGTCATGAGCAGCTCCATCCCTTAGAACCTTGAGAGACTCACAAAACCTCCCAGACCTCTCCTTGGTGAACACTGGCACTCCCCTGGCCCTTGCTGCCCCCAGAATTCTTTTTATGTTTATGCCACAATTAAACTGGGTCTTTTCCTTTCTAGAAGAAATAACAAACATCCATTATCACCGTGAAGCCAAAGAAGGAGAGTGGAGACACAATGAACCTCTTCGATTGTCATTTGTCTGAGTATGCCATGAGCTAGCGAAAACTTTCAAACAGCAACTTGCCCATGGACAAACATCTGTAGGAATTTTCCATTTTCCCTCTAGCAGCAGATGAAGTAGCCAGAGAGCCCCCATCAGCGGGCTGCTAGTCATTATGAGACCGGGGTTGGGGGGATTGGTCATTCACACTATTTCCTGTTATTTCCTAAGTAGGCTGCAGGAATCATTGCTGAGGTAAAGTCTTTTCCTCATCTATAATGATTTCCTTTGGGTAAATTCCTTGAAGAGAACTTCCCAGGTAGAAGACTATGTAGATATTTACTCACCTTACCCATTGCCTCCCAGAAAGAAAATACCAAGTCACACTGTCATCTCTTTCCAGATGTTTCACACAACTTGAAGTGATGACAAGTCACCCCAGGATCCTGCCTAGACTGTGTTTTGGGCCAACATGACTGGAGTTGGTTGCCTACTGCCCTTCCCAGCAGGAGTGCTGATCCATACCTCTAGCACTCTCTTCAGATGAGCTCAGACTAGAGCCACGGCATATTTACACAAGGCCTCACCCCATCCTGAAATCCTCCATTGAGAACAGTCACTCAAAACTCTAACCACTCAGCGCAGGACAGGGGCACAAGGCCACAGCTTGTGTTAGTCCAGTTTCTACCAGAGACTGAGTAGGTTGTAAGCATTAGAGACTGAGTAGGTTGTAATCAGCTCATGGTTCCAGAGCACGGAGACCCAAAACTGAAGAGTTGTATCTGAGGAAGACCTTTTTGCTAGTGGCTCTCTTCTCAGCCCCACAAAGATTGAATTTCAACATGAGTTTTGGTGGGGATATTCAAAGCATAGCATTAGCCCATCCCCGTGGGCACATCCACTCATGATGAGCATGGGCTTTTCTAACGGCATATTTGGAGTTTGTATATGCTTTGTCTCCATGACAGGGAAGGCCTTCTACTAATTCTGGTTGTATTTATGCTTTAAATTCCAACTCAGACATCGCCACTACCAGGCAGCCTCCATGACTCTACACTGGTCAAGAGTCCGTGTACAAGACTTGCTTTGCTCTGCAGTGCCTGGCTCACACTCAGCCCCTCTACTCCATTCTCCTACAGACAGGCACGTGTGAGTGTAGAGGAAGGTGGCTTCCTCCGGACAGACATGCTGCCACCCTCGGGCTGTTGCTGTAAGATCAGTTCCTCCTTTCACACTCACCAGGAATAGTCCCTGGGGTGCAACCTTTTCTCCCTGGACCGTTCGGAGGAAGTTAGAGGAGAGGGAATTTTCAACCATTTCCACAGACCTCCTCAGCTCTCACTGTGGGTGTCAAATAATCACTTGCAGCTTGAGTCAGACCGAAAGATGCTTGCCAATCATTTTCCCAGAGGGTTTTTAAAAAATACGTGTTGGGAATTTCATACATGATTACTGCATTTACATCATCATTCCCACCTCTCTCCCCCAAATCCTCCCATGACCCCCCACTCCTTCTCAAGAAGTCTCTGACCTCTTCTATAACCAACACACACACACACACACACACACACACACACACACACACACACACACACACGCATACACCCTACACTGAGCCTATTTAGTGTTGCACTTATGTGTGTGTTTGGGCTTGTCTTGGTCCAGGAAATGCTTAAAGGGATTATTTATGGCTTACAATGTCTCCTTGTTTGGCATACATTTCCTTTCCTTCTGGCAAACCTGTGGCTTTAGGTGAAGTATTCATGTTCTTCCTTCTCTCTTTTTAAATAGATTTGTTTATTTTTTATTTTATGAGTATGGGTAAGTGCCTATATGTATGTCTATGTGCCATGTGCATGTCTGGTGCCTGAGGAAGTTGGACCCTCTAGTCCTCTGAGACTGTAGTTACACATGGTTGTGAGCTGGAATTGAACCCAGGTCCTCTAAAAGAGAAGCCAGTGCTCTTAATTAAGAACAGTTAACTCCAGTCCCCACCATCTTTTTTCCCCTCTGGAACAAGGAGCAGCCCAGGGCATAAGGCAATCAGAATTACAGACTCTGTGGACCATCATTCTCTGGGCATGGGAACTGAAAGACAGCAGGGAACCCCTAAAACTGCTGCTGAGATTGCCAGCAGATTCTCCCTGGTTACTGTGACTTTGAAATTCGGAGGCTGGAGGCACCGGGCCACTGGATAACAGGGTCCAGGCTGAGGAGCAATACCTCTCTTCCTCTTCCTTCCTGCTTCTCCCACTCTCCATTTTTCCTTCCTCCTCCTCCCATCTCCTGCCCGCTGATGAGCTGCGTATACTCTGTCCTCAGGTGGATCATGTCTCTTAACTCAGCTCTTTCCCAGGGTGTGCACTGGCCCGACAGGAGCAGAAGAACAGGACCCAAAGGGCGTGTGGAGGGGTGGAGGGACCAGGTAGTAGACAGTGCTCCCAGATCCCTCACAAGGGCATTGAGCTATCTGAGCTCATGACTTAGTTGACATCAATGGTCATTGTCACCACAGTAGGAACTGGCCATTGTTAGTTCTGCATACAATTTACAATGCTGGCATGGAAAAAGGTTTCTTTTCTATTTTCCCATCTGCTCACTACTAGGACTGTGGAAGGGCAGATGTACATGGTTCAAGGGAGAAGTAGAAAAAAAGATTTCCATTATGACCTGGGCATCATCCCTGTGTTAACTCACAGGGAGCATAAAAGCCCTCGTGGTTATCATCTGTACTCAGACATCTCTATTCTTAAGTCTTTCCCATCTCTGCTTGGAACCATTGCTCATCAATGCACATCCTCCAACAGCTTCTAATCTGGACTTCAGATCACCAAGTGTCCTTGTCCAAAGTAACTGAGGCCACTTTACAAATTCATGCACTGAGTTACTTGGGCTCTGCTGCATAACACATTAGAACACATTGAAACTGGTGAACAATCTTCATCACTATGATAAAATATCCGAGAACATCAATATGAAGGAGGAAAGCTCTGTATTGGTTCATGACTTCAAATGTTTCCTGTGGTTCTGTTGTTTTGGTACTAAGGGGGAGCGCATTACAGTGGAAGCGTGTGATGGGACAAGGCTCTGTTTCTGTCAAGAAGCAGAGAGTGAGGGGGAAGAAGGAGGAGGAGGGGGAGGAGGAGGAGGAGGAGGAGGAGGAAGAAGAAGAAGAAGAAGAAGAAGAAGAAGAAGAAGAAGAAGAAGAAGAAGAAGAAGAAGAGGAGGAGGAGGAGGAGGAGGAAGTGGAGGAGGAGGAGGAAGAGGAGGAGGAGAAGAAGAAGAAGAGGAGGAGGAGGAAGAGGAGAAGGAGGAAGAGGAGGAGGAGAAGAAGGAGGAGGAGGAGGAGGAGGAGGAGGAGAAGAAGAAGAAGAAGAAGAAGAAGAAGAAGAAGAAGAAGAAGAAGAAGAAGAAGAAGAAGAAGAAGAAAGGAGATCAGAACAAGACATTAATACTAAAGGGTCAGTATCCAGGTGACCCACCCACTCCTCTATTGCAAGATCAGCAACAGCAGCAGCTGAGAGTCTTTGGGGAGCACTTGGCATCCAACCATGATGCCTCCCTTCAGGACAATTCCCTGCTCTTCCATGGATGAATACTGTGATCTGTTCATTTAGTTCCTGGGACTTAAGTGTGTGTGTATGTCGGGGGGGGATCAAAGGTTGATGTCAGGGTTCTTCCCTGAGACTTGAGATCAGGCTGGCTTAGAACTCACGGAGATCCCTCTGCCTCTGCCTCCTGTGTGCTGGGAATAAAGACACGGCGACACCATGCCATGTCCTACATCATTTTTTGATGCAGAGTCCCTCACTGAACTTAGATTGGTTAGATTGACTGGCCAGTAGTGGACTCCAGGGATCACCAGTCTGTGAGTGCCCACTCCCCGACCACTCCTTCCCCCCCGTGCCCCTGTCTGCCCTGCTGGCACTATGGTTACAGATCTGAGAGCCACCTCTAGGTCTTTTACATGCCTGAGGGGGATCTGAGCTCAGTTCCTCAGGCTTTTGTGGCAGGCACTGTACAGACTGAGATGTTTTCAACAGTTACAGTTTGTATGTTCACTTTTTACTGTCTGCCTATTTCCCTAAGGATAAGCTTACAGCCCTGGAATCCAGCTCTGTGTCTGCACAGAGATATCAGGCTGAACAAATGAATGAACGAATGAATGATAGCTAAAAATCATGTGCTTTATAATTGGCATTGTACCTGGCACATTGATTGACTGGCTGACAGATTGACTGAGTAGATGGATGGATGGATGGATGGATGGACGGACAGACGGATGGATGGATGGTCTGGGGGACATCACTACAACCTCTGCCCCCCACTCTGCTACCAAGCCCTACCCCACAGTGACAAGTGTCCTCTCTCAGGCTCTGCTCAACTTGAAAAGCATCCATGGAAGAGGCTCTGCTTGATGCCTTGTTTTTCTCCCAGTTTTGCAAAATCTCCTGTGACTGTTTAAGGCCAGGAAGCAGAATCAAAGGATCTAGGATTCAAAGGACATTAATTACCTTTCAAAGAGTTCCCCTCGGCTTTCCCCGCCAGAGGCTGTGGGGGTTTGTGGTTCCTCACTGGGCTTTGAAACTGGGAGGGACACGCGAGGCTTGATTAAAGCACAACTGTCAGGAAGCATGGAGGGCAGCTAGGAGTGCTGGCCACCTCCATCCTGGAGTGGGGTCAGTCGCTGGCCTCCCTTACCCAAGCTGGCCACCTCCACTCTGGAGTGGGGTCAGTCACTGGCCTCCCTTACCCAAGCTGGCCACCTCCATCCTGGAGTGGGGTCAGTCGCTGGCCTCCCCTACCCAAGCTGGTCTTAATCTTCCAATAAGGGATTTGGGAAGCATCTTGTTCTCCAAGGCTCTTCTTTCAGACCAAGGACCTGGGGACTACACTTGCGGCTGTAGATGTGACTGATGTGTGATGTGCTAACAAGAGAATTCAGTTTTGCTTTTGAAAGCAGCCCACTAATTCTCCATGGTCTGTCATCTCAAGGAAAGAAAACTCATTTGAGAAAAACCTGTGAAGCAAACTTTCATTAGACGCTCTTAAGCAGGCTTTGGGACCTGTCTTCAAGTGGTGTCAGGACTTGGCACTCTTTGCGATACTAATGTGGAGGTGGATTGCCTGCAAAAGGCCTGCATTCCCCCAAACTCATTTCTCATAAGATGTCTCATAAATAGAAATCTTGTGTGTACTGGTAGGGGATTGGGTATGCCAGCCAGGAGGCCCTGTAATGTAGGGACTGAGGGATGCTGGAAGAACTGGAGGCCAGGTCCACTTTGATATGTTTAATTGGCACCTGGGTCATTTGTCCCAGGTTTGAGACCTAGCGAATGTCTCAGCAGGTAAAAGAGCTTACTGTGTGTGCCCTGTGAGCTGACTTTGATCCCTAGGACCCATGGTGGAAGGACAGAACAGGCTCCTGTGAGCTGTCTTCTTCCTACATACACAACTCCTATGTCCACACATACAAATACACACATGTATCACATACATACATGTCTTGTATATGCACATATACATATCCACACATGTATCACACATATACACATCTTGTATATCCACACATACACATATATATCACACACATAATCATTTCATATAGCCACATATACACACATTTATCACACACATACACATTTTGTGTATCCACACACACATACATACATTTATCACATACATACACATCTCATAAAACCACACATAAATATACACACATACACATCTCATACACACACACACATATATATACACACACACACATGTATCACAGATATACACATCTCATATATCCACATATACATATACACATGTGTCACACACACAGGTTGTTTCTGAGACTCTTAGATTTTTTTGTCTAGTGTGAATGAGGTTTCTTTTTCTTTCTTTTTTGTGGAGGTGAAGTTTTTCAAAACAGGGTTTCTCTGTGTGGTTCTGGCTGTCCTTGAACTCTCTCTCTGTAGACCAGGTTAGCCTCGAACTCAGAGATCTGCCTGCCTCTGCCTCTTGAGTTCTGGGATTAAAGGCATGAGCCACCACTGCCCAGTAAGTTTTCTTTTTCAAAGAATTCTTTTTCTGATTTGTCACTGATGGTGTATAGAAACATTGTTGATGTTTGACTATTGGTTATCTATCCAGTAACTGTTGAAGTCTTAAAAGTTCTAACAGCATGCCTAAGTGTTGGTTAGTATTTTTAGTAACTTTACTGGCATAAACTAGAGTCTGGGAAGAGGAAATAGCAGCAGAGGACCTATAGGCAAGTCTATGAGGCATTCCAAGAAACTTAATAACTGATATGGGGGGCCTAGCCCACTACAGGTGGTGCCATCCATAGACAAGTGGTCTCGTATAAGAAAGTAAGCCAAGCAAGTAGAGGAGGGTGAGGCAGTCAGCAGCATGCCTCCATGACCTTTACTTCAGTTCCTGCCTCCAGGTTCCTGCCCTGACTTCACTTCATGATGGAATGCACTGTAAAATGAAATAAACCCTTTCTTCCTCAAGTTGCTTTTGGTCATGCTGTTTATCACTGCAATAGAAAGCAAATCTGGACAGTCCATAACTTGAAATTGTGTAATGTGCATGCAATTATAAAGATATAGAATATTATAAATCTACATTATAAACACTTGTATATAATTGCATGTAATTTTTATTCCTTCCCATGGTACCTTTCTCTAATGTTTTCCTGTCCTTTATTTACCTTGCTACCTGGCAGTCTTGATGTGCCTTCAATACTCTACAAACTCCCTAAGTTTGCTGATTTGATTATTCTCACACAAAGGAAGACATTGAGGCTTGGAGGAAACCTGCATGTGCTACAGCTAATGAAGGCATAGTTACAAGGGCTGTTTCTGAAACAAGTGACAAGAATAAGCGTGTCTTGAAAATGGATGGCACTAGAAGAAACCATCCTGAGCAAGATAACCCAGTCACAAAAAGACAAACATGGTATGTACTCTCTCACATATGGATTTTAGACATGGATCAGGGGAGTGCCAGCCTACAATCCCACAGTCAGAGAGTCTGGGAAACAGGGAGGACCCTAAGAGAGATATGCATGGTAACCTGGAGAAGAGGAATGGGACAGGATCTCCTGAGCAGATTGGAAGCATGGGGGAGGGGAGAAGGAGCTGGGAAAAAGAGAGGGGGAGAAGAGGAGGGGAGAAGGAGGACATGGGGGAGCAGGAAGATTGAGTCAGGGGAAGAACAGAGGAGAAAAGGATGAGAGGCATCATAATAGAGGGAGTCATTATAGGTTTAAGGAGAGAGCTGACACTAGTGTGATTTCCAGAGACCTACAAGGATGACACCAACTGGCAAACTAAGCAATAATGGAGAGGCTACCTTTAAAACCCTTCCCCAATAATGTGACTGAGGACTACCTTATATGCCATCCTAGAGTCTTCATCCAGTGGCTGATGGAAGCAGAGCCAGACACCCACAGCTAAACAATGCACTGAACTCCTGGAACCCAGTTGCAGAGAGGGAGGAGTGATGAGCAAAGGGGTTAAGACCAGGCTGGTGAAACCCACATAAACAGCTGACCTGAACAAGGGAGAGCTCATGAACTCCAGACTGATGACTGAGAGGCTAGCATAGGACTTGTCCAGAACCCCTACATTTGGGTGTCAGTGAGGAGGTCTTGGCAATCTATGGGGCATACGAATGGACTTTGGAGGGATGCCGTCTCATCCTGGACACATGGGAATGGCCTAGGCCCTGCCCCGGAAGAAATGACAGACTCTGGAGATCCCCCATGGAGGGCCTCACCCTCCCTGGGGATCGAAGTGGGGACTGGGTGGGGGGTTGGGGGATTGGAGGGGACGGGAGAGGAGGGGAGGGAGAGGGAGCTGGGATTGACATGTGAAACAAGCTTGTTTCTAATTTAAATAAAAACAAATCAAAACAACAACAACCAAAAAAGTGGCCTGCAAATGCAGTCCAGGCAAAAATGAATCTGGAGCGCTTGCTTTCCTTCTGGAGAAACCTGAAGTATTATTGCTGGGACTGACCCTCAGGAAAAAGTTCTCCACATGGCAGTAGATATGGCGGCCAGGGCTTGGGAACCTCTGGTAATCCTAAGAAAGCCCAAGGTTGGCTCTCCTTCAGCACCCTTATAGTCCCAGACAATCACTCAGATTGGCGAGCTGGACCCATGCTGCCCACATAGGACCAAAGGTTAACCGATGCATTAGAATCCCTGGGAATGAGAGAGAGAAAGATGGGGTGACAGAGTGATGTTAGGCGGGTCCAATGAGGAGAAGACATACACTGTGCTATGGGGGCCCAACTGACCCTCACCAACCGGTTGTGGACTCAGGAGGCTCACCTTCTGTCTTGGTTTTGCTACTGGTACTTTGGACACTGTGACCCCTGGGACTTTTACTTGGCTCACATGGCAACTGTAAATGAGAAACCCATGGGAAGGAGGATGTGTAAAACAAAATGCTGGAAGGAGTCACTTTATCTTCACTGGCTTTAATTAGTGGAGTCACCCTCAGCTGCAGAAACTTGGATGGTCCCCTATAAGCCGACTCATCAAGTTCATGACTGTAGAGCTTGCAAGGCTCTTCACAGTTTGGCCCCAGCTGTCAATCTCAGGTCTCGCTCACTCTTCCCCACTAGGTAACTTCGTGAGTCCACCAAGCAGGAGCCCACACACTTGCTGTAATTACTGCGAAACTTGGTTTGTTCATCTCTTAAATGGAAAAAACACTCCACAGGGTCACTGTAGTCCACAAAAGATTATAATCAAACCAGGGCATGGCCTGGCCCAGCACCCACAGTCTGCCCAAGGCTGTGGCTGTTCCCCATGTGCCTTTTCTTTTACACTTCTCTGGAGATTAATGAGGAAGGTATTTGCCACTAGAGAACATCCGGGCTCTCCAGAAGCTCTTCTGTCATACAGTCCAGCTTTTAGTCTCTTTTAACACAGTCATAGACTGAGAGGCTTATAAATAAAGAATTCTTGCCATTCTGGAGGCTGAGAGCCTGAGATCAAGGTGTTGTTTTTTTTTTTAAAAGGTCTCTTTAGCATGTGGTTGATGAGGAAGACTTCAGGTCAAAACCTAACACATCAGGAGGTGTCCCTGGAGTGGGCATGAGGCCAGTTTGTGGTTAGAGGGCAGAGTGTCTATATGTAGGTAGGTCTGGGGCCTGGAATGTAGTTTCCCATGCTGGCGCTGGATATGGCCTTCTTCGAGGTCAAACTGGTTCTAATATGTCCCCACACAGAACAAAGGGCAAGGGAAGCTGTGGGGCCCATTTTGTAAGGGCATTAATCCTCTCTCCAAACCACCGAACACCACTGCATTGAGGACTAGATGCTGATCTGCAGGGGCCATGTTCAATCTATGGCACCTACAATAAGTATGGGCTTGAAATCCTTTTGGTCTAAGGATTGAAAAAAGTCTTCCTAGAGAGGAAGAGGAAGGGACATGGCTGGGGTACTGGACTGTGTGGAAGAGGATGTCGTGGTGGTAGTTGACGTGTTAGTCATCCTTTTATTCTGTGATAGAGTACACAGGGAAATCAGCTTATAGCAGGGAAGATCTGTTTCAAGTCACAGTTTCCGACTCTAGTCCTTTGGCTCCGCTGTTTCCTGGACGGGGTGAGGCACCATGGTGGGAAGCATGAACAAGAGCGAAGCTGTTCCCCCATGACTGCCAGGAAGCAGGGGAGAGCCGGAGAGGTGAGAGATACTGGGAAGGGCCTGGAAACATGTCCGCCCTCCAGAACAGGTCTCCAGTGATCTACTTTTCTCTATCTAGACCCCCCCAAACCCAGGGGTTTCAGAAATACCACAGGTTGGTAACAAAGGGCTTTTAGGGAATAGTTCAGATCCAAACCATGAGACCTGAGGGTGTTTTCTGGGGTTGTGCTGAGGCTGGGGACTGGCCTGAGTGTGTGGTCCCAGTGGATGGCTGTGTGCAGGTCACAGTCAGGTCTGGACACAGGTCCAAGGAAGCCCACTCAGGAAGGCTCCTGTGCTAGTGGCCCTACTTCCAGGTCTGTGCTCTGGGATTGTTGCTGAAGCTCTTCAGTGGTTGGGTTGGATCCCTACCCCTTGATGCCTTGCAGGCACGCTGTCGGCAATGTTCTTGCCAGTCTGGCCTGCACACCCTTCAGACCTGGCCCACCCAGCATGTGGGGTTTGCAAATTGTTGATGCCCTTCCATGCAGAGATGGCAGCTGGGTCCCTCTTCTCTTGAGCTCAGGGGGAGGGGTGGCTGCCTTGGCTAGCAGAATGCAGTGGAAGTGATCTTGTGAGACTGGAGGCCAGATGGTAGAGGGCCAGGCAGCTTCCGCTTGGTTCCCCTGCAGAGCCCACTCCCGGGACACACAGAACCCAGAGCCATGCATGACAGGCTCAGGCCACATGGGAAGCCATGTGTAGGGGCTTTAGTGGACTGTCCCAGCCGAGTCACGGCCTGAGTCATTCCAGCCCAAGCACCAGCTATGTGAGTGGAGAGGCCTCCAGATGGTTCTAGTGCCAGTACTTGAGTCTTCCCAGCTGAAGCCCCAGACACCATGGATCTGAGTCAAACCATCTCCACTCATCCTGTCCAAACTCCTGTCACAGAGACTTTGTGGGCATAACAGAACAGTTGCTTCACGTCACTACATCCAGGGTGGTTTGTTATACGGAAATGTTAGCTAGAAAACAGTGTTCCTAAAATTTTTCATTCTACTGGCAACATTTAAAATTGGTAGATTTCATAGACACATTTGGATTTCTGGTTTTCATTGAGAAATCAGAAAACCTGGACATACTGAGCCTGTATTCCTTTTTGGTGAGATCTGGTCAAAGCTACCTCTTTAAAGAGGGATACAGACCAACTGCCTGGCCCTTTCTAGCTATTAAGTCACTTGCCCAGTCCCCATAAGTATGTGGCAATGTCTAGTTTCCTCAGTGGGCACCATATTTTCAGGGCCATCTCCTCCTCTCGATGACTTTAGCATCCCCTTTGCACCCTAGTGGTATTTAAACCTCCCACACAAGGCTAAGATCACCCTTCTCTACTTAGATAATTGCTGGAGAAATAAAGAGCAGGTAGGAGCTAGAGGCAGTGATGGCTGTGCTTGGATCATGCTTGTCCTGCAAACAATTTCCTGGTGATCATCTTTCCAATTATCCTCCAAAGTTGGAGCTTCTCTGTGAAGTGAATCCGGGTGCCCAGGATCAGACTGTACATCTCAGAGCTGTTATGGTCTGACTTGAACTGTCAGGATGAGCAGTGAAGAGCCCCAAGGCCAGCAACTCCTCCATCTTTGGCATATACAGCAGAAAGAAGACCCTAAACAGCCAACATACAATAATCTAACAATTTAAGTTATCTATAGCTAACAGTTGCTAAAGTTAGTTTACTAGAAGATATGTTAATCTACCTATATCCCATATTAACCATGCCTTTCCCATCCACACTCTTAAACTTTTCTAAAAGAGATACCGAGTCTGAGCATCACTTTCCATTCCCAACCCTAACCAACTAAAACCAACCCTATGCAGTGAATACTATCCCTTAAAGCCAACAGTAGGGAAAGGGGGCGCTGTCTTCTTAGAAATACTTCCTGATGAAATGGGACCATGATAACTCTATGGGATCCTGTAGGGGAAAAAATTATAGCAACAAAAAGTCTCGAGAGGACTAGCCATAACATTTGTAGTGATATCTCACCACAGGCTAGTGTAAACACTGATTAATGTTCTGAAGAAAAAACAAGCAAGGAGCCTGGTTCTGTGAACCTGATCAAAAGCCCTCGACTGGTGAGATCACATCTCCACACAGGGAACCAGGGAACCTACTACCATTGTTGGTGTGGCCATCAGCCTTGATCAGAGACATTTCTGTTCAGTGGGCAGTAGTTAATGCAGAGACTCATAACTGGTCAAAGTGCTAATAATAAATGATTGGTGAGTGCCAAGTCCCAAATGGGACTTCTCTACCACTTCACCCAAGGCTCAGGGAATATCGAAGAAGAGAGGACAGAAAAAAAACCCACGAGATTGTGAAGATGGGGAAGAGTGAAAAGCTGTCTTCTGGACATGACATGGAAGTCACACTGATGAACTCACAGCAACAGTGATAATTAGAAAAAGATCCCGTCAAAAATCCAGCATGGAATGAAGTCCCACTACTCCCCAAGGAGTTATCAGCAGTTAAATATAGATAGAAGATACTCATCCCCACCCCACTGTAGCCAGCCCTATTTAAACTCAGTGGGTTGCAAGGCAAAGAAATGAAAATAGGAGGGATATGAGGCTAACTTGATGGGAAGACGAGGGTGTTCAGTGGAAGTTGGGGAAGAATAACAGAGTTAGGTAAGAAGGTAAAAAAAGACCAAGATACATTATGTACGTGTATGAAATCACAGAAGGAAAAAAGTTTTAAAGAGCAAGAGGCGGGGCAGGTACTGACAAAGGAGTTCCATTTTATAGGTGACACTTATACAGACACCTGCAATGTAAGGGTATGAGGCTCAGAAAGCCTCAGGGACAAAGGGTTTCGCTGGGCAAAGGTCAAAAATGCAAAGTCCCTAGGACTTTGGAGCAGGCCCAGCTTTTCTGGAGAGAAACGGGGGTGAGGACCCACATGGCTGGAGGAAGGAGAGCGGAGACTGAGGTTGAACCTCAGTTCCTTTCAGAGTCTTCTTCTCTGCCAGGTGCTATCTAATTCTGGAGGGGCTTACAAAATGCCACCCCAGGGGGAGGAAAAATAAAATGTGGTCTGTATCACCCATCTTTCCTGGCCTCTTCATCTTGGTTTTCAGCCAGGATTGCTGATCTTTGATGTACAGTGTTGCTCTTGGATTTTGTAAGTCAAAGTCATCACGCGAAGCTGAAAGCATGCGAGGCTCAGGGTGTGCTGGGCCAGAATACTGAGGCTAAGTGGAAAGGAATCTGCTGCTTGCCCGGGATGTTGGGCTGAACCAACAGGTGTCTCAGGCCCTAGTCTGAAGTCTTGTCATTTGAGTTCAGAGCTTTGAACAACCCACCAGGAATTACAACATTGGAAGAGGGCATGCTGGTAGCCTAGAAGAGATTCCAAAATCTGAAGAATGACTTCCATTGTATGTTTACAAATTCTGTTTAGAAATAAACATTTCCCTGGCACAGTGTTTTTTCCCTAATCCCACATTGGCCCCCTCTATCAAGATATCTCTTTCATTACTCTCCCCCTCCATCCCCCTTGCAACTCCACCATCCTGATCTCCCATGTTCCCATCCTCCCATCCCCTCCTCTCTACTCTCCCTGCCCCCAACTTACCCAGGACATCTAATCTACTTTCTCTTGCATCTTGCATCCCTCTTAGGGTCCTCCTTGCTAACTAGCTTCTCTGGGGCTGAGAATCATAACCTGGTTATCCTTTACCTAACATTTAATATCCACTTACGAATGAGTTCATGCTGTATTTGTCTTTCTGGGTCTAGGCTACCTCGTTCGGGATGACTTTTTCTAGTTCCATCCACTTGCCTGCAAATTTCATGATGTCATTTTTTTCTGCTGAGTAATACTCCATTGTGTAGATTTACCACATTTTCTTTATCCATTCTTTGGTTGAGAGGCATCTAGGTTGTTTACAGGTTCTGACTGTTACAAATAATGCTACTATGGACAGAGTTGACCAAGTGTCCTTATGGTACAATTGAGCATCTTTTGGGTATATGCACAAGAGTGGTATCACTGGGTCTTGAGGTAGATTTATTCCCAATTTTCTGAGAAACTGTCATATTGATTTCCAAAGTGGCTGTGCAGGTTGGCATTCCCACTAGCAGTGGAGGGGTATTCCCCTTACTCCACATCCTCTCCAACATAGGATGTCATTAGCGTTTTTTATCTTAACCATTCTGACAGATGTAAAATGGTATCTCAGAGTCGTTTTGATTTGCATTTCCCTGATAGTTAAGGATGTTGAACATTTCTTGAAGTGTATCTTGGCCATTTAAGAGTCTTCTGTTGAGAATTCTCCTTTAAATCTGTACCCCATTTTTAATGGGGTTATTTGGTATTTTAATGTCTAGTTTCTTGAGTTCTTTATGTATTTTGAGTATTTTGAATCCTTTGCCAGATGTGGGGCTAGTGAAGATCTTTTCCCATTTTGTAGGCTGCTGTTTTGTCTTATTGATGGTGTCCTTTGCCTTAGAGAAGTTTTTGAGTTTTAGAAGGTCCAGTCTACTAAATTGCTGCTTTCAGTGTCTGTGCTACTGGTGTTATATACAGGAAGCAGTAGCTGTGACAATGCATTCAAGACTACTTCCAAATTTCTCTTCTGTCAGCTTCAGTGTAACTGGACTTACGTTGCAGTCTTTGATCCACTTGGATTTGAGTTTTGTGCAGGGCAATAGATATGAATCTATTTGTATTCTTCTACATGCCGACATCCAGTTATGCTAGCACCATTTGTTGAAGATGCTTTCTTTTTTTCATTGTATATTTTGGCTTCTTTGTCAAAATCAGGTGTTCACAGGTATATGGGTCTATGTCAGGGTCTTTGATTCAATTCCATTGATCCACATGTATGTTTTTATGCCAATACCATACATGTAGCTGTAGAGTAGAGCTTGAAGTCAGAGATGGTGGTACCTTCAGAAGTTCCTTTATTGTATAGGATTATTTTAGCTATCCTGTGTTTTTTCTTTTTCCATATGAAGTTGAGTATTGTTCTTTTGAGGTCTATGAAGAATTGTGCTGGGATTTTGATGGGGATTGAATTGAATCTGTAGATTGGTAAGATTGACAATTTTACTATGTTATTCCTACCAATCCATGAGCATGCTTATCTTTTCTAATATCTTCCCCAATTTCTTTCTTCAAAGACTTAAAATTCTTGTCATATAGGTCTTTCACCTGTTTTGTTAGTGTTACCTCAAGATATTTTATATTATTTTGTGGCTATTGTAAAGTGTGTTGTTTCTCTGATTTTTTGTAGCCCATTTATCATTTGTACATAGGAGGGATACTGATTTTTTCAGTTAATCCTGTACCCTACAGCTACATTACTGAAGGTGTTTATCAGCTGTAGAAGTTCCCTTGTAGAAATTTTGAGGTCATTTATATATATATATATATATATATATATATATATATATATATATAAAATCATATCATCTGCAAATAGTAAAAGTTTGACTTATTCCTTTCCAATTTGTATCCCTTTAATCTCCTTTGTTGCTTTATTCATCTAGCTAGAACCTTGAGTACTATATTGAATAGATATAGAGAGAGTGGACAGCCTTGTCTTGTCCCTGATTTTAGTGGAATAACTTTGAGTTTCTTTCCATTTAATTTGATGTTGACTGGACTTGCTGCATATTGCCTTTATTATGTTTATGTATGTTCCTTGTATCCCTGTTCTTGTGCTAATGAAACCCCCCAAACAGGAACCCACAAGGATGACCCCAGCTAAGATTCCCAGCAATAATGGAAAAGGTACCTGAATTGGCCTTCCCCTGTAATAAGATTGGTGACTACCCTAATCATCATCATAGAGCCTTTATCCAGTACCTGATGGAAGCAGATGCAGAGAACCCATAGCCAAGCACTGGACTGAGCTCCAGGAGTCCAGTTGAAGAAAGAGTGGAGAAATTATATGAGCAAGGGGTGGGTCAAGACTGTGATGGGGAAACCCTCAGAGACAGCTGGCCTGAGCTTGTGGGAGCTCACAGACTCTGGACAGACAGCAAGGGAGCCAGCATGGGACCAACCTAGGCACTCTGCATCTGGGTGGCAGTTGTGTAGCTTGGTCTTTGTGGGGCCCTAACAGTAGGACTAGGACCTCTCCCTGATGCATGAGCTAGCTCTTTGGAACTTGCTTCCTATAGTGGGATGCCTTGTTCAGACTTGATGCAGGGGCAGGCAGGGCGAACTTAGTCCTGCCTCAACTTGATACACCATGCTTTGTTGATTCCTGTGGGAGACCTTACCCCATCTGAATGGAGACAGAGGAGGAGCTTATGGGGGAGTAGAAGGGAGGGAGTAGAGGGAATGAGAAGAAACTGTGACTGGTATGTAAAATAAATAAAAATTATTAAAAATAAAGAACATAATTTAAGATATAAGGTCTATTAATTTTATATTCCACCACTTTGCTAAAAGTATTTGTCAGCTATAGATGCTTTCTGGTGGAATCTTTAGGGATATATATATATATATATATATATATATATATATATATATATTCATATCACTTGCCTGGGCATGGTAACATACTCTTTTATTCCCAGCACTTGGGAGATAGAAATAGGTAGCTCACTATGAGTTTGAGGCCAGACCTGCTCTATATAGTGAGTTTCAGACCAACCAAGGGTACCCAGAAAGATGTTGCCAAAAAAATCACATCGTCATCAAACAATGCTACATTGACTTCTTCCTTTCTTGACTTTTTCTCCTGATCCCCTTCTTATTGCTCTAAGAGATAAGTACTATATGGAGTAGGGATGGAGAAATTGGACATCCTTGTTTTATTCCTGCCTGTCCATTGGCTGAAACAGATTTATTCATCAACCAATAAAAGAAACAAATATTCACAGCATACAGAAGGACCTCCCACATCAGATGCCCAAAGCCCCTCCCAACTCAAAGTTATATAAGCATCAAGGACAACTGAGGAGACAGAGGCCTGCCAAGCTGTCTGAAAGACATTCTGAGTTGTCGAGCTGCCTGCAAATGGAGCAGTGAGCTTCAGGCTTCAGGCTTTCATGAGCTGTCACCCATACTGGGCAGACTTTCAGTGATTTGGTTGCCTTTGAGTGGTTCCTGCTTCTGTAGATAACCTTTCACTCATATTCCTGTAAGTAAGCCCTGATAAACTCATTGGTTCTCTAAGTTGGACTTGGGTGGTGTTATTACTTTCATCTGTCATTGGCTCTTTATTTGGGGCTGAATAAACATTTGTGTCTGTCTCCCAAGGGGAAAAATGCTACATAACAATGGGAGAAAGAAATAGTACAATATTGACTGGGATCAGGCATGGACTTGCACTTGCAAACCTGTGTGTGTGTGTGTGTGTGTGTGTGTGTGTGGTGCCAGCTTTTTATGGAACTTCTAGAGATTCAAACTCAGATTCTCATTTTTTCACAGAAAGCACTCTTATCTATTGAACCAGACTCCTAGCCCATGTACAAATCATAATTATAGATAAGATTGGGAATATTCATAATATTCTGAATCTGTTGTGTATCACCAGGATAAAGCAGATGACTGGTAATTGTCTAGTCTCTGGGACACTGAAATCCAGATTTTTCAGAATGTGTCATACGCAGACATGCACATGCATATGAGAGAGAGAGAGAGAGAGAGAGAGAGAGAGAGAGAGAGAGAGAGAGGAAAGTATAGGATCTTTGTTTTTCCTGTACTGGGGATTGCCAGGGCCTTGCACATGGCAAGCAAGTGTTCTTGAAATTGAGAGTTGTGTGTTCACATCAACCCTGGCATAGAAATATCAACCATCCCAAGGGCAAGTAACAAAGCTCATTAGCATTTAGTTTGTTTTGTCGAAATACTTGCTGTCACTAGCAGGAACCCAGGTTTCTTGAAGATACAGCTTATCTTCTGTCTGAGGCAAATACAAGGACCAGAAAGACCTGGAATGTTCAGTCATACCCCATACAGCGTATTCAAAGATTGGTGAGGCAAAGGACTCTGGTGCCAACATGAAGTGACTCCCTGCTGGCCAAAGATGAATAGTTTAAATGTTAGAATAGGAATGTGATGGATTGAAATTTATAAACTATCCTTAAACCCGTGATTCAATAATAGCAAAGGAATCTGCACAATGGGGTGACATCTGGAGGATTATAGCAACAAATTGTCTTGGAATTTGGTAAATAAAGAGAAAGGATCAAACAGTAACCTTCATCCCCTGCGTGTATGAATTCTACTGGCCAGTGACTTAGTTTGCTCAAGATGCCGTAGCAAAATACCACAGATTGTATGGCTTAACAAATAGAAATATATTCCTTGAAGATGGAGGCTTCTGTCCTGCCTGTTCCCACAGCTGCTTTGTCCCAAATAAACACATAAAGACTTACATTAATTTATAAACTGTTGGCCAATGGCTAGGGCTTCTTATTGGCTAGCTCTGTCTTAATTATTAACCCATTTCTATTAATCTATGTATTGCCACAAGGCTGTGGCTTTCCCATAATCCAGCATGTTACTCCTTGGGCAGTATGGTTTCTCTTCTCCTGGCCTTCCTCTGTCTTCCTCTCCTCAGACTTCTCCTGGTCTGGTAGCCCCTCCTATGTTTCCTGCCTGGCTATTGGACAATCAGTGTTTTATCCATCAACCAATAAGAGAAACACATATAAAGAAGAACACCCCCCCATGAATTCCTTATGGTTTAGGATCCCAGAAACACAAGATCATGATGTTCAGAATTAGGTCTTTATGAAATCTCTTACTGACTTGAAGATGGCCACCTTCTCTCTGTGTTCTCATGTGCCCTCTGTGTGGATGTGGAAAGACAAATTTTCTGATGTCACCTTCATTTCATAAAGAATCCAGTGCCATTGGATTATGGCCTCATTTTACCTTAATTACCTCCCTGTTGCCCAAAACAACCACTCACAATCTGTAGAGTTAGAACTTCAACAGAGGCATAGGAAAAGGGGGGACACGATTCAGTCCATAATAGTAACAGCATTAATTACTTTCTCACAGCTGCAATAAAATGCCTGGCAAAACAGCCTATGGGAAGAATTCTTCATTTTAACTCAGGGTTTCAGAGAATTCAGTCAACCACCCTTGGTTCTGTTGCTCTAGACCCATGGTGAAGCAGCGTCAGGTGGAGGAGGAGGTCTACTTGTTGATCTGGATCCATGGTGAGACAGCATACCTGGGGGAAGGTGGTCTACCTCATGGAAGAAAGGAGTCAAGAAGGAGCAATGGGATTTCTGCAAAGGCATGTCACCAGTAACTCACTTCTTGCCTCTAGACTCCACCTCCTAAAGTTTCCACCAACTCTCCAAATGATAATGTCAGCTGGAGATCAAGTTTTTAAGACATGAGCCTTTGGGGGCATGTCATATTCAAACCATAACAGTAACCGCAGTCAAGCGGAGGAAAAGTCGCTTTACAGACTATTCCAGTAAAGAAGTGAAAAAAGATAGAACATTTTCATTTTCCAATTTCCAACGAACTCATGCATGTAAGAATTGAGTACTAGTGTGTTCTCCAAGAGAGAAGGCCAGACATGTGTTATGCCATGAAAGAACATGGTGCTCCCAGTAGCACAAACTCTGAGAGCAACGACTAATAAATGGGACCTCCTGAAACTGAGAAGCCTCTGTAAAGCAAAGAGCACAGTCAGCAAGACAAAATGGTTCCCTACAGAATGAGAAAAGATCTTCCCTAACCCCACATTTGACAGAGGGCTGATCTCTAAAATACACAAATAATTCAAGAAACTAGAAATCAAACTACCAAATGACTCAATTTAAAAATGGGGTACAAATCTGAACACAGAATTCACAACAGAACAATCTCAATGGCAGAAAGACACTTAAGGAAATGCTCAACATCCTTAGTCATCAGGGAAATGCAAATCAGAACCACTCAGAGATTCCATCTTACACCGATCAGAATGGCTAAGATCAAAAACATCAATGACAGATTATGCTGGGGAGGATGTGGAGAAAGGGAAACACACCTCCATTGCTGGTGGGAGTGCAAACTTGTACAGCCACTGTGTAAATCAGTATGGTGATTTCTCAGAAAATTAGCAATCAACCTACCTCAAGACCCTGCACAATACCACTGTTGGGTATATACCAAAGGAGGCACACTCATACCACAAGGATATTTGCTCAACCATGTTCATAGCAACATTATTTGTAATAGCCAGATCTTGGAAACAGCCTAGATGCCCCTCAATTGAAGAATGGATAAAGAAAATGTGGTATATTCACACAACGGAGTACTACTCAGTGGTAAGAAACAATGGCATCCTAAAATTTGCAGGCAAATGGACAGAACTAGAAAAAAATTCTAAGTGAGGTAACCCAAAACCAGAAAGACAAATATAGACTGAGAGAGAAAGAGGAGGGGTATAGACAGTCTTAGAAAAACAGTTTAAAAATAATAAAGTCTTTAAAGAAAAAAGTAAAATAGAAAAATAATAAGCCATGTAGAGATGGAAAATATACAGGTAGTCTGGATCCTGTATGGTGTTGTACTAACTTTAAATGTTTTGATTGCTGGTGAATGAGCAATACATGCTAAGAGACATTGGAGGCTGCTGGATGAAACCAACCTATATATTTTAAAAGTGTCTTGACTTCGAAATGGGAGTCAAAAGGTGTGTGGCTTTGGGGAAGAGGTTATGTTTTTGTTACCACAGAAAACAAAAATCTGTGGATTCATTCAGGGTTGAAGAAGATCAGGGAAGACACCCTGAAAATCCTGGTTACAGACATAAAAAATGAACCTTAAAAAAACTACAGGACAGGTAATGTATGTTTTATCTGCTCAAGCATAAAACAAAAAATCATCCTTAACTAACTTGTGAACCTCACATTCTGTACTTGTGTTAATAAAGATATATATGTTATATGTAAAAGTTTGTGTTTTCAGAACAAGAGGGTCAAATGCCAATGAAAATGGATGGCCCAGGTGATTCAGCCTCTCAAAATACCTCTGTTGTAGTCTCCTCAGAGTTCTGCATCCAAAACAGCTTCTAGGCTGCTGGCTAAGATGCTTCAGCCTCACAGAATACTCCAGCCAGAACTTGACCATTATTCTGATTTTCTCAGGGTCTCCCAAAGATGATAGTACCCACAGACAACAGGAAGCAGTCTAGAGAAGATGATACCTGCATTCCCAAGAGATGGGTTATGGATTTTTGTCATAATTTGGGGGGGTTCAAGTTGTTATTGGCCATTGTCAAGGAAAAAGCTAAACAAAGGAGTTAAATTCAAGGATCTCTTTCTGAAGGAAAAAAGGGATATGGTATAGAAATGATGAAACAAAAGAGCAGGTTATTGAATCTACTTTAATCCCCCAAACCAAGTATTATCCTCAACATATTTTACATTGGTATAGGTTTTGGTTTATTGATACAAGT
Source organism: Mesocricetus auratus (assembly GCF_017639785.1). NCBI lineage: Eukaryota > Metazoa > Chordata > Mammalia > Rodentia > Cricetidae > Mesocricetus > Mesocricetus auratus. The sequence goes on from NW_024429189.1 coordinate 116,774,872, forward strand.
TTAAAGTTTATTTTGTTATACTGTATATAGGTTTATACTCTTGTTTGGGGTATTGTGCTTATGCAACTCATTTAAAATATAACATATAATTAAGAAATACAGGTTAGTAGTCATCTATAATAAACTTTCAGTCATATTAGGTGTGTTTTCAAGGTTAAAGATATATTTAGAGAGATAGATGGTCTTCAAGAACTTCAAGGACTTACAGAATATGGCATTTAAGATGTTAGTAACCTGAGTCTTTTCATGTCAGTGAAGACACATCTGCTCCTGACAGCACCAACCTACTTCAGAGAAAATGATGAGAGTCAAAGAACCTCCATATGGAGTTTACTTTCTTTGTGGCAGAGGTTAGCTACTTGGGCAAGAAACTGCCCCTTGCCTCAACTGCTGGCAGTATGCTGTCCAACTGGATAAACAGAACACAAAAGAAAGCAACTACTGAACTTTTCCAAGACAAGGTAGGACAGCCCTTCAAAATATCCTACTTCTCAGAAATGTCTGTCAGATATGCTAGGCCTGCAGTCTGAAGGTGGATGCTCCAATGCTGCAGAGGAACTTTGTGTGACTGTCCAGGCAGTCAGATGTCCCTGTTGTTAGGTAATATTACATCCTTCTGGGGTCTTTTATGGAGTTAAAGACTACATAGTTAAACTTACAGTTTTCCTAAGTTATGAAAAAAGGAAATTATGTATAAAACTTTAGACTCACAAAGGTAAGACAGATAATGGAGTATTTTCTCTAAATTTTTCAAATACAAATGGACTGGATATTGTAACTGTAGTTCTTACTTGATAACTGTTTTTGTTGTATATAGTTTTACAATGTTAAAGTTAAAACCTTCCATTTTAATTAGACAAAAGAGGGGAAATGTAGAACAATCTTTTTGTATACTGTGAGGATTTGTTGCTCTCATTGGTTTAATAAAGAGCTAAATGGCTAATAACTAGGCAGGACGAGATTAGGCAGGACTTTTGGACAGGGAGAGCTCTTGGAGGACAAAGTCACCAGGAGACACAGGGAGAGGCAAGATGAACATGTTGTGTTAAAGAAAGGTACCGAGCCACATAGTAGAACTTAGATAAGAAATATGGGTTAAATTAAGTTGTAAGAACTAGTTAATAACAAGGATAAGCTATTGGCTGAGCATTTATAATTAATAATAAGTCTATGTGGCTATTTGAGAGCTGGTTGTTGGGGCAGAAATTCAGCCTACACATCTTAAGTAATAACCTTAGCTATAAATGGCCTAAGCTCACTAATAAAGACATGCAGACTGGTTGAATAGATTTAAAAACTAGACCCAACTATTTGTCATCTCCAAGAAACTTATAGATTGGTAGGAAACAGTCTATCAAGTGAAGAGTAGCAATAAGCTGATGTAGCTGTTTTGATATCTAATAAAAGAGCAAAGTAGCCTTCAACCAAAATTAGCCAGAAGAGATAAAGAAAGCCATTGCGTATTCATAAACAACACAGCAAGAGGATACTATAACAACTGTGTCCTAGTGGGCATTCTACTACTATTATTAAATGCATGACTGAAAGAAACTTGGATTGGGGAGGTTCATTTAGTTTACAAGTCCCAAATCTCCATTCATCACTGAGGGGACTCAGGACAGTAACTCAAGACAGGAACCTGGAGGCAGGAACTGAAGTAGAGCCCCGGTGGAACACTGTTAACTGATCCCCATGACTCACTCAGGTCCAGTGCTGGGCTGGGTGTTCTCACATTGAACATCAGTCAAGTGAAATCTTCGCAGACTTGCCTACAGGGAATGTGATGGAAGGATTTTCTCAGTTGAGTTTCCCTCTTCCTAGATGACCCTCACTTGTGTCAAGCTGAAAAAAAAAACAAAGCAAAACATTAAGAAACTTGGGATCACAAATAGTGAATCTATATGCACCAAATGCTAGACTGCCGATTTCATAAAACACTAACAGACAAATATTCCTGATTCTACAAGAGTGGATGGTTTCATTACCTCACTGACATCTTTAGTTAAGTCATCTAAACTGAAATTCCAACAAAGAAACCTCAATATTGGGCTGGAGAGATGACTCAACAGTTAAGGACATGTATTGCTCTTGAAAAGGACCTGGATTTGGTTCCCAGCACCTGTGTCAGGTAACTCACAATCACCTGTAACTCAAGATCCAGAGGGTGAAATGCTTCTGGCCTCTATGAGCAACTGCACTGAGGTGAAAATACCTCCCATGTATAGATAATTAAAAATAATAATGAATCTGAGAAAACGGAGAAGCTTCAGTGTTTAATCACATTATAGATCAGAGAGAGAGAGAGAGAGAGAGAGAGAGAGAGAGAATCATCCAACAAATACATACTACATATTCTCAGCAGCCCATGGGAACTTCTCTAAGACAGACTACTTTCTAAGTCACAAATCAAGTCTTTCAAATACAAAAGAATTAATATAATCTCTTGTATCTTATCAGAATACAGTGTAATAAAAATGAGAATACGTGGAGACCGAATCAAAAGAAAATGGAAATGCAGTTTACTCTGAGTGCTAATGTTAAAAATCCAGAAAGATCTCAAACAAATAACCCAGCGATGCACCTGCAGCTCCCAGAAAACAAGAACAACCCAAACTCAAAAGCACAAGGAATAGTGAAGATCAGAGCAGAAAGTAACAAAGTGAAGACTAAATGAACAACACATAGATTGGTCAGACAAAGAACTGATTCTTTGAAAATTTATCAATAGTGACAAACTCCTAGCTAAATTAACCAAAAGAACGAGAAAGGTCCTAATTAATAAAAAATTAGAAAGGAAAAGGGGAGGTTGTCGGAACACAGTCCAAGACTGAGTCGTGTGAGAACTCTGAGTGCTTGTAAGAAAACAAGAGTCTTGTAGCTTCATTTTCTTCTAAACACTGAATTGTTCCTGCAATGTGTTTTTGTTCTCCTCCAAGGTGCAGTGGATAGGAGTGAGTTTATATCAGCTGTTGTTCATGTGCCTCTATGGAAACACATGATTTTTTGTCGCATGTGGCTTGTTCTTGTGATTGAACACTTTACTCAGGTGACTCTTCTTAACCCTCAGAGAATAAATTGTCTGATGCTCTGAATAAAGTGGCTATTGTATGAGACTTTAATCTGTCTCATTTTTAGGCCCTGCTCTCATTTTTAGTCCTTAGTCTCATTTTTTGACTTTAGTCTGCTGTATTTTTAGGCCATCAACTAGAGTAATAAACAGGAGATTGTTAGAATCTAATATATTTGGGGTATTTTGAAACCCTATATTCCCCAAATGGAAAAGCCTGGAAGATAATAACTTCCTAAGCACATATAACCTTCAAATTTAAATAAAAAGATGGAAAAACCTAAACAGACCCATAACAATCAACAAGATTGAGGCAGTTATAAAAATATCCCCACACAGAGAAGCCCAGGAGTAGGGGGACTCACAGGTGAATTCTGTCTAACCTGCTCCATAGAATATAAAGGAAGGAACATTACCAACTCATTCTATAAAGCCAGCACTATCTTGATAACAAAAAAGATTAACAGTACCTCAATAAAAGAAAACTATAGACTAATTTCCCCGATGAGCATAGCTATAAAATTTCTCAGTAAAATTCTTACAAACAAATACTAAAAAACTCATAAAGAAGATGATACACCATTACCGAGTTGGCTTTATTACAGGAGTGTACAGTTGGTAGAACATATGCAAATCAAAGAATGTAATACAGCACATAAATAGACTTGACAGAAATCATGTGCTCATCTTAATCAATACAGAACAAAAGGCTTTGAGAAAATTTAGCATTTCTTCATGATAAAATCCCCCAAAGAAATGAGAAATAGAAGGGGCATACCTTGACAAAATAAAGGCTACAAATGGCAAACCTGTAGCCAACATTATCCTACATGGGGGAAACTGAGAGCATTTCCTCTAAGTCTGAAATGAGACAAGGGTGCTCACTTCCTTTATTCTTATTCGATACTGTGCCCAAGTCTTTGCTGGAACAATAAAACAAATCAGTAGAAGGGTTATACTTAGGAAATAAAGAAGTCAAGTTATCCCTATTTGCAGACAGTGTAATCTCTATTTAATGAACCCTACAGACTCCACCAGAACACTCAACACACTAAACAAAGGGTGCTGGGGAAACTCATTTCCACATGTGGAAGATTGAAGGATCCATGTCTGTACATAACCTAGTTCAAAATGGATCAAAGACATTAATGTAAGACTGAAACGTTGGAATGGGTAGAGGGAAATATAGGTAAAATACTTCGAGGTGTAGGCTCAAGCAAAGGCTTTCTGAAAGAGACTCCAATAGCATGGAAAATTACAGCAAGAACAGACAAATGCAATTACATGAAAATAAAATGTGTTTGCTTTACAATGGAAACTATTTGAAAAGTTAACAGACAGGCTACAAAATGGGAAAAAATCCTTGGCAGCCATACCTAAGACAGAAGCAAACATATAGACTATATAAAAAACTACAAAAATTAAATACCAAAAAGAAAAAGGAACTCTTTCAAGCAATAAATGGGTAAGTGAAGTGAACAGAAAGTTCTCAAAAGAAAGATTACAAGTAGTCAATAATTTCTTGGAAAAGTTTCCTATATCCCTAGTCATCAGGAAACTACAAACTGAAAATACATTGAGAAATCACCTCCCATCAGAATGGCTACCAGCAAGAAAAAAGGAAGCAACCACTGTCAAGGATGTGGGGAAAGAAAGATGTTTATTTTCTGTTGGCAGGATTGTAAACAGACCATCACTATGAAAATTAGTGTGGATATTCCTCAAAAATTAAAAATAGAATTAGCATAGGATATATCACCAAAAGGACTTTTATCTTACTGTAGAGATACATTCAAATTCATGCTCATTGTTGATTTCTCACAAACAGGAAACAGAACCAGCCTAGATGTCCATCAACTGACAAATGGATAAAACTAGTGGAACATATAGACAATGGAATATTATGTAGCCTTGAAGAAAACAAAATAATTACATTTTCAGGAAAATGGATGAAACAGGAAACCACCATGTTAAACAAAATGGCCAAATTTGAAAGATAAACACATGTTTTCTCTCTTATGAAGAACCTAGACTAAAAGTTATACATATATATTATGCATATGTGTGTAGATCATGAAACTAGAAAGGGTATCATGAAAGCAGAGGAAGAGAACTTAGGGGGATAGAGGGTAATGTAGTAGACAGGATAAGAAAGCAGAAGGGTGATGGAGGGAAGGAAGGGGACCAGCTGGAGGCAGGATGGGGTGGGCAGTGGGGGAGGGAAGAAAACATATGTTAACCTAAAACATTAATTTTTGAAAAGTTATATATTTTAAATTATGTGATAGTTGCAAAGGTTAAGTGTGTAACAATTTACTAATCTGTGTGATTTTTCTCTATGTCTCACTTTATATTTAGAAGAAGTTTTAAAAACTCACAAGTTAAGGGTTTCTCTTAAATGACATACAAGCAAAGATAATTGGGTGACAGCAGATTAGGAGAAGGGTTTGTAATTTTGAAACCTGACGAAGGACAAATCACTTCAAAGGAGTCCCTTAGTTAGCACTGAAGAATATTATTATGGGCTGAAGAGATGGCTCTGCAGTTGTGTGCATACTACTCTTTGAGAGGACCAGAGTATGGTTCCCAGCACCCACGTCAGATTGCTCACATCCTGCTGTAACTCCATCTCCAGATCCCTCTTCTGGCCTCTGCAGCACCTGCATTGAGCATGTGTGCTCTTCATGTGCCCCACACACAACTGGCCAGGACAAATGGTTAATGATTTGTGGAGAAAAGCAGGTAATAAGCGAGTGAGAGATGCTCTAGTTTATTAATATCTGAGTAAATAAGTCACCAGTGCGTCACTGCCTTACACCTATTGACCTGACAAACATTAGGAATCTGTCAGTGCTGATTGTTATTGGGGACACAGCAGCAAGAGTCCCTGACCCCTGCTGGAAGGACTGCAGAGAGGAGGAGCCATACTGGGAAACGGTTTGACTTGACCTAGCCTAATGAAGTGTGCATCCGCCGTGGCACAGCAACAACAGACTTTCAAACATTCCAAGGGTTGGAGAAGAATTTAGTAGATGTGTTAGAGACCTTCCCAGCATGTTGGGAAATCACAGAGAATAAGGTACCATTCTTGCTGAAAGGAAGGGCATCCACAAATACTTAGGCACCTCTCTGGGGCCCACAGCATACTCCCCATGCCATCTTGGGTGAGTTCTCTGAGCCTGCATCACTGGAACCAATCATTTCTCATTGATGGATGAAGACAATCAAATGCACTGCATTTTCATTTGTGGTGTGGTGACTGGAAGTAATCCTAGAGAGAACATAAGGAGCTCAGTGCAGTCTCAGAAGCAGATTTGGAGAGGAACAGTGCAGTCTGGAGATGCAATCTGAGGTTCAGTGGATTGTCCCTTTGGTCTGAGCATTGATAGAGGTGAGAGCTCTCTGGTGGCTTGGCCACTTTGTTTCTCTGATCTTCAACTCGAACCCTGATATCTGTCTCTGGATTTTTATTATTCGTTCTACAACAATTGGATTTCCAGGGAAAGCTTTAAGCTCCCAAGAGCTTCTAGCTGGAACTATTCAAAACTCACCAATCTAGACATGTTTCTTAGAGTCCTGGGTCTAGACCAAGCCATGAAGAGGGATCAGAGAGAAGGAAGTGAAAGGCCTCTGGGCCTGAACTCTGGGGCTACCAACCCCTGGAAGCCAGGAATGAGGGGCAGGAGTTACAAAAAGGATCAGGTCCAATGCTTATGAGCCTGCAGGTGGGATGGGTGCGAGGTGACCCCCAGATGAGGCAATAGAGAAGTCATCGGTGACCATGATGGGAGTAGCTGTGGTGGGCTGGAGGAGGAAAAGTTGGGGTTCGCTTTCTGTTTGAAGATGTGACATAGTGGTGTGCTTACTTACTGAGGGGAGTTATTCATCCGAGAAGGATAACGGTGCATGGGGACGATTGCAGGAATGAAGTTCTTGTTTAGGTGCAAGATGGCGGGGGTCCAAGGCACATGAAGAGAAGGGAGGAAGAGAGGAAGAGGAAGGAAAAGTGGTGATGGGCGTTTTTACAAGAAACCATGACAGTTAGCCTACTAGCTTTCATTCACTCATTGAAGCATGAGAGGAAATAGGCATGAAATTCCAGGAAGCTACAAATGTGGGCTGGTTTCTAAGAGAGTGGAGGTGCAGGCCGACCTTGAGAACATGACAGTGTCACAGACTGTGTGGGACTAGAAAAAAAACCACACACACAGTATGGGAAAACAATCTGAAAATTACCATTTTTTTAATGTTTGGATATGGGTTTTACTTTCATGTAAGTAGGGCTGTCAATCTGAACACAAGTATACACTATCAGGTGCTGATAAGTGCTTGGGGCTATGAATGTAGCTCAGCCAGTAGAGGGGTTGCCTACCACTCAGGAAGTTCTAGCTTTGATCCCCAAGATGTCAGGAACTTGGCACAGTGGTGTGTGTCTATAATCCCAGCCCTCAGTGGGTGGGAGCAGGAAGGCCAGAATTTCTATGACATCAGCAGCCAATAGTGAGTTTGAGGGTACACTGGGATACAGGAGAACCTGCCTCAATGTTAACAACAATAAATGCTATGATGAAAAGTAAACCAGGATGCTGATCGGGTGGCCAGAGAAGCCATGTACAAAGAAGCAAAGTTCCACGGAGACTGATTCTCCACTGAGTCAGGGGTGATGTAGAAGGGGCAGTTGGTGCACAGGCCCCACCACAGAAGCACAGCTAGTGAATTTCAAGTGCCTTATACTTGTCTTGGAATTACCCATCATGCCCCACTGGATGTTGTATCTGGAGCCTCAGCAACTCATTTGGTTCTAATTTTAATGATTTGTAGTACCTGGTGCTTTGCCGCTGGAGTTGTTAATATCCTATAAATCTGCCCCTTTAAGTGGCACCATGTGCCTAGCTTCAGCCCAGCTATAATTGCAGTTTGGCTTTTGATTAGAGGAAGCCCCCTGTGCCGCTAGCTGTGAGCTGGCAAGCGGCTAGACATCCTCCCACAAAGCAGGGTAGGCTGGGCCACTGAGGTCCTGGGGAGGTCAGAGCTCTGATGTGCAGAGGACACAGCTTCCAAGAGACTCCCTGGGGCACTGGGGTGCCAGCCCTTCTTCCAGGATGATGGCAGATCTGTGGGAAGGGAGACCGGAACTCCTCATCCCCTTTAATGCAGTAACAGAGGAAGGCTTTCTTGGCTGTCTATAAGGCAAAAGGAATTGTCATTTGAATTTTGGGTCATTCAAATAACTCACTAAACACTGACTGAACCAGTGTTTGAGCCAGGAGTTGTGCAAAAGCCCAAGTTAAAGAGCGAAAGAGCTATGATTGCTAAGTTCAGGGGACTTGGGGGCAATTCCCACCAGGGGAATTACTTTCCAAATGTTCTGTCTGTAATCATCAATCCAGGACACCCAGTCTGGACACTTGAAATCAACTTCAAACCTGAACCACTTCAAGGGCAGAAGCAAGTTCCGATGGTGAGGATGTCTCTGAGCATTGCTGGATCTTTCTCCTCCCCCGTCCCTCCCCCAGCCCCCTCTTCTTTTTCCCTCCCTCCTTCCCTTCCTTCTTCCCTCTTCTGGTTCTTTTCCTTCTTCGCTTCCTTTTTCTGGACTTTTCTCCCCCCCCCTTACCTGAATATTTTCCACTTTGTCTCATGAAGCTCCCAGTCTAGACAGGAAGGCAGATGATGGCAGAGTCTGGAGGGAACTAAAGGGCATCATGACAAAGAGTACTATGTGGCTTGGGGACATGTTTGCTAGGAGTGACATGTGATAAGTGTGCCAAGCAGAGCCTGGAGAACAAAAGCCAGGCCACTGGGACAGCTGGCATGGGAAGTAGCCAGCATTATGTGGGGAGAGGGCAAGCCAGCATGGTGGAGCACCTGAGCCAGGGAAAGCGGGAGCTAGAGATGGTTGAGAAGGGATCCCCAGCTGTGAGTCACACTGGAACCTGCAAAAAGTTTGTAGGACTTTATGCAGATGTACTGAGGTCTGTCTCTGGCTGCTGTGTGAAGGATGCCTTGGCAAAAGAGGGAGAGTTGGGGAAGGGGCAGGGCTGTGGTGTGTTTGGAAATAGTCAGATGTGAACTGAGGGATGACTCTGTCTGTAAAGGGTCACTACATAAGAATAAGGTCCAAGGGGTGTCTGTAACCCCAGCACTTAGGGGCAGGCAGATCCCTAGAGACCATTCAATGATCTCCAGGTTCAGAGGCAGATCGTCTCTCACAAACTAAAGTAGAAGGGGCTGGAGCATTGGCTGCTCTTCTAAAGGACTGAGGTTTGATTCCCAGGACTTGCACGGCAGCTCACAACCATCCATAACTCCAGTTTCAGGGAATCCACTGCCCTCTTCCGACCTCTGTGGGCACCAGGCACACATGTGGTGCACAGACACATATGTAGCCAAAACATCCATACACCCAAAATAATAATTAAAAAATAAGGTAGAGATCAATGAAAGAAGACTCCATATATCAACCTCTGGTCTCCACTTGGGTATCATGCACATGCAAACACACTTGTGTTGGCAGAAGTTTCCTGTCCCAACCACCTGCTCCCAAATAACCCACATGAAGACTTAAGATTACTTATAAATGCTTGGTCAATAGCGCAGGCTTACTATTCACTAGCTCTTACAACTTAAATTGACCCATTTCTATTATTGTCACATGGCTCATGGCTTGCTACCTCTGTGTCTCCTGGAGACTCCCCTGACTCCACTCTTCTTCCAATCATTCTCAGCTTGGCTCTCCCACCTAAATTTATCCTGTTCAGCTATTATCCAGTCAGCTTGTTTATTAAGCCAATCACAGCAACAGTGTAAAGGAATATTCCACACATTTGTACACACCTGTCTACATACTGACACACCTGCACATTCCCATATGCACAGTGTATATGCATCCATACCACACATGTACTAGCACACACTTTTGCACATACACACAGGAGCACCATGTACACCGCAGTAAAAAAAAAAAGCCAGACTCAGCCCTGCATGCATTACACTCTTGTGATTGGACAACTGGAGATACTGGATGACTAGCTGCTGTCTGGGTTGAACTTAGAGGACAAATGTGGAGAAGGAAAGTAAATGAGGACCCAGAAACATGTAAGAAGTCTCCTAACCAGTAGTTCTTGGCTGCGGCAACATGTGAGAATTACCAGGGAGGTTTTCAATTCTGTGTGCCTGGGATGCAATACAGAGCACTAAGGGTGGGCTCTGGACGATGGGACTCAAGCACCCGTATTGAGCCCAATATACAGGCGGGCTCTGAACTCTGCTCCAGGTAGGTCATCCAGATGTCTCAGGACTTGGTCCACAGATCTGCAGCATGACCAGCATCTGGAGTTTGTTAGAAATGCTACAGAACAGGTTTCACTCAAAACATACAGAATCATATGCTGTGTGGAGAAGACCCAACCAACCTGTGTGTTTCACAAGCTGGTAGCGGCTTCCCCCTTCTTTGTATCTTTGAGGACGCATGCAATGCTTGGAGCTGTGGCGGTTATCATGTAACCATGAAGCACACACTTGCAGACAAAGGCAAACTGACTGATAGACAGCAAGGTGGGATAAGATGGGAAGTCCTTGCTACTCCTTTGAGCCTGACCCAGGAAGGCCTTGCCACCCCTAGGTCAGAGGCACTGGGATCCTTGATATGGCCATGCTCATGCCAACCATATGCATCTACTTCATCCATTCCCCACATCCAGGACTTTGTCCATTTCCCATAGTCTCTCATGAGGCTCAGCAAGCCAGGACTCAGCTGATCTGGGCTAGACTCCAAGATCAATGCAGGTCTACTACGCACAGCTCTCTCCACATCTCTCTCCAAGGACCTCTAGGCTGGTGTCCTTTCCAAGAGACACAAGAGAACCCAGAGGCTGTGGTTGCATCATCTCGATGACAGAATGAAGTGGTTAAGGTATGGGTACATACTGTCAGACACAGCATGTGCCACTGTCCATAGGCATGGCAGGGTGAGGGGAGGGCATCAGTGGCCAATGGGACAGGAGCTGATCTCTCCTTCTTAGAAAGGAATTAATTGAGGCATTGGCTTACTGTTACAGAGGCTTAGTCCATTATCATTATGGAGGGAGCATGGTGACTGGAGTATGGCAACATGCAGGTAGACATGGTGCTGAAGACAGAGCTGAGAATTCTACATCTTGATTCAAAGGCAACAGGAAGTGAACCAAGACACTGGGTGTGGCTTCAGCATATATGAGACCTCAAAGCCTACTCCCACAGTGACACACTTCCTCCAACAAGGCCATACCCACTCCACCAAATCCACACCTCCTAATAGTGCCATTCCCTATGAGCTTATGGGGGTCAATTACATTCAAACTACCACATTCCACTCCCTGGTCCCCATTAGCTTGTAAAAATATCATAATGCAAAATGCATTTAGCCCAACTTCAGAGTCCTCATAGTCTATAACAACCTCAACCCCATTTAAAAGTCCAAAGCTCAAAATCTCTTCTGAGAATCATGTAATCTATAACTGTAATCCCCTTTAAAAATCAAAATACAGATCACATACTTCTAACACATAATGGCACAGGATATCCATTACCATTCCAAAATATAGGGAAGGGAGCATAGTGAGGAGTTACTGGACCAAAACAAGATGGAAAACCAGCTGGGCAAACTCTGAATCTCCATGTCTGATGTCAAAAAGGTATTCAGATCTCCAAGTCCTTTCAGCTCTATTGACTGAAACATACTTCTCTCTCTTGGGCTGATTCCATTCTCCATTAGCAGCTTTCCTCAGCAAGTATCCCACAGTTCTGGTATCTCCAACATCTCGGGGTCTCCAAAGCAATGTAGGCTTCCTTCAGCTTCACACAATGACCTCTCCAAGCCTCCATTCAGGGACACCCCAGACACATGCCTGACCTCAGTGACTTTCCTTAATCAAGGGTTAATTCCATAGCCCCTTTCTTCTATCCTTGACTCTAGAACTATGTGGTCAAAGCTGCCAAGTTCTGCTGCTTGCTGGGGAACGTGTCCATGGAACATGGGCACCTTGTTCAATTATATCGTCACCAACTTTGTTTTTAGTGGTTTCCTTCACTGCCTAAGCTTGGCTCTCCCTGAACTTGATCTGTAGGCTGACCTCAAACTCTGACAAATGCCAGCCTCTACCTTCCAAGTGCTGGGGTGCTGGTATAAAGGTGTGCACCATCACACCCTGCTTTAAGCTTTCCTTTAATTCCTTTTCACAAGTTGGAAAGCTAGCTGGGTGGGATCTTGCCCTAAGATCACCACTCCTTTATTCCATTTCTTTCTAACTTTTTCTCTTTTTTTGAGACAGGGCTTCTCTGTGTAACAGTCCTGGCTGTCCTGGAACTTGCTTTATAGACTAGGATGGCCTTGAACTCATTAAGAGGTGCCTGCCTCTGCCTCCCAAATACTGGGATTAAAAAATATGCACCACCACTGCCCATCTTATTTCATTTCTTAATCTGTTTATCTCCTTGAACAGAGAATTTAGCTCCATTTAACTTCCTGGTGTTCCTTATCTCCTCAAATTGTACATTTTACATTTTTTCTTTCTCAGTTTTCTCCTTTTCATTATAAATCTTCACTAGAGTTACCACTAATAACCACACAACAGAATCTATACTAGGTTGTTTTGAGATTTCCTAATTAATCACTCACTTCAGCCTCAGGCAGACTCTTTGGACAAGGGCAAAAAGCAGCTACAGTCTTCACCAAAATATCACAAGAATGATCTCTAGGCAACATACTAAAATTCTTCTCCTCTGAAACTTCTTGAGTCAGCCACCTCAACACACAGCTGAAATCATTCTCAACACCATTGTCTTCCGTGCTCCTACTCATATGGTTCATCATCATTCCCCCTCTTCCCTAACCCAAAGTACAAAAGTTAAAATCCTTCAAATAAAAAAATGGCCAGGCCTATCACAGCAATATCCCTTTCCCTGGTACCAACTTTAGTCTTAGGGTTTCTGTTGCTGTGAATATACACCATAACCATGGCAACTCTTATAAAGGAAAGCATTCAGTTGACATGGTGGCTTACAGTTTCAGACGTTTATTCCAGGTTTAGTCCATTATCATAATGGCAGGGAGCATGGTGGCTGGGAGTATGGCAGTGTGCAGGCAGACATGGTGCTGGAGAAGGAGCTAAGAATTATACATTTCGATCCAAAGTTCACAGGAATTAATTTTTGTTTTTGAAACAGGGTTCCTTGTATAACAATCCTGGCTGTCCTGAAACTCATACTGTAAACCAGACTGTCTTCAAATTCACAGAGATCTGGCTCCCTTTGTCTCCCGAGTGCTGGGATTAAAGGCTTGCACCACCACTGCCCAGCCCAAATTGTTTAACAGTTATAGTTCACTCGGCTTCACTGTATCATCATCCGAGATGACTGCTATTCCAACAGTTTTGAACCTTAGCCCTTCAAGTGAACCTAATGTTCATTTCAGAGAGTAGACATAAATCACAGGGCTGGATTGAAAAAGCTGTTAAAGTAAGTTCAGGGTTTCCTTTCTTTAAAAAAATATTACTGAAAGTCAATGATCAAATACATTCCCCATTTACCTACCACTTACATTGACATGCTAGACACACCTCTCATTCCATTCATGAACATAGATGCACAGCTTCCTATTGTAGTAGTACTGTTCACTGTTCCTTGGCTACTTGTGCAATGTTTGAATAAAAATTACTAGAATTTTCCTGTAAAACTTGGTCATATTCACTGATGTTGCTCTGAATGCCTTAGCCACCTCCACACTATTCAGATGCTGTCTGGGTAGGTCACTGTAACTGGACTGGTTTGACAAACCCATGCCTCCTAGCATTTGGCTACTGTAAGCACCACTGCTTGTTCCTGTTGTAGAATTCCAGAGGAGTACTACATATCTGTTCTGCACATTAGCTTTGTCTTTTAACATAGCTGCATCAGCATCTTCATTGTTTTCAAACTCAACAGCAGCTTCACCAGTCAATCTGCCATCGCGTCCAATCTCAATACGTACTATCACAGGATTGAGTGGAGAAAAACTATGAATGTCATTCTCAGCAGTTCTTCGTAAGGTGATGTGTACATAGTGTCCATTGTTGTGCTCTGGAAAGCAAAACATCCATCCCCATATCTGTGGTCAAACGTTCATGAAAAACAATAATTGAGGCCTCTTCCAAATTTATCTGAACCAAACCCATAGCTATCATTATGGCCATTATAATCAACATAACGTCTGTAACATCTGCTACAAACACCACACCTCATCTTTCGAAGTCAGCTCCTCTGCTAACCCTGCTATAACCTCTGCCACCCACAGGTCTGTCATAGGCTGCTGCATGGCCATAGGTTCTCACAGTAGACCATAGGGAGATCTACCTTCAGCTCAACCACTCTTAAATATTTTGACATACCATTATCATATTCTTTCCTTGTGTTTCATTAGAGTCTTTTCAGTGAAACATCCCTGTACTTACCTCTGGAAGTCCACCTGCATTGTTATTCCATTTGGCATAATTTCCAGCCCTGAGAAGAACTGAACAATTTCTTCCTTACTTCATCCAGAGGAGAGCCCTCTAAGCAGTGCAAAAGACCATTGGCCATGTCATGGCTACTCAGGGCTGTATGCTTCAACACCTAACCTGCTTCAGTGTTGTTTGACCTGAATACTTCAGCATTATCTATGCCCCTTGGCTTCTCTGTCTTTTTCCAAGGCTTGTTTGATTTCATAGTCTGTTTCACATTCAACAATAGCCTCAACACTTAGTCCACCTTCTCTGGTTTAGATGAATACTTTGAGCCTCATTTTCAATTTTGCAGTCAGAAAAAATAAACAACAACAACAACAACAACGAAAAACCCTGCTGGATCTTATCAACTGAGCACAGCCAGGGTCAGCCCAGGTCATCCACCAAGAATAATGTCTGCAAATTCAGATTATACACACACAAAAAACACCTGTGTGTGTTCTCCAAGGAACTGTGCATGTTTAGAGACATCCTCCATGTGTTATGGGAGTGTTGGATTGGGCAGAATGAAAGTAGCCAAGGGGTGTATGCAAGGGATGATCTATGGAGACGTATAATGGGAAAATATTATAGAATAAGACTAGCCACTCCCCTCCCCTGGCTGCCAGTGAGGAGGAACCTAAAAGAGGCTGGCACCATTTAGGAACCAAGAGAAATGGAGTATGTAGCTGGCAAGCAGGAATGAAAGGAAGTTTATTAATAGTCTACAGGAAAAGAACCAATAGACGCAATCTATATTAAAGGGAGATTTATTCCGTTGTTTTGTACAGTGTGGAGTGGGTAGTCCCACTGGAAAGGTCAGAGCCTGGCAGCTGCTCAGTCTACAAAGCTTGGCGCCTCAGCAGGTCCAATCTTGTGCTGAAGGCTTGGATGGTTCTTGGAGAGCCAGTGGTCTTCAGTACATGCTGAAAAGCAGAAGAAGCAACGTTCTTATGTCAACAAAGGATGGCAGCATCAGTGGCAGCAACAGAGTGTATGCACTCACCAGCAGGAAGTAGAGGTAGGCAGGCAAAGGCAAAAGCTCTCCATGGAACCTCTTTGTACATGGGACAGAGACAGAAGATGGTGTCCACTCAGGAAAGGGTCTTCATCCTTAGTTAATGTTTCTGAAAAACACCTTTACAGACTAACCCAGAGGCATGTCTCTTAGTTGATTCCAGACCTAGTGAAGCAGCTAACCAAGAAGAGTTGTCACAGGAAGATGAAGAACAATGGAATTTGGAAGCGTTCACAGAGGTTCTCCAGAAGGACTTAGCCCAGGACTGAGGCTAGGGAGTGTGGGAGCTGGGAATCCTGTAGTCTAAGTTGGGCCTTCAGAAAGTCACACTGCAGCTATGAACAGTTGGATCAGGAGTAGAGGGAAAGAGAGAGATTTCCTTAAAACGGCACAGAAAAATGGCACAACTGCATGTTATGAAATGAGTCTTGAATGAGAATGTTCAATTGGTGACTCAGACAGAATACCTTAACTATGTACAGTGTCCCCACATCCAAGTAATGAGTGAACCTGTAATTCCACTCGGCAATGGGCACTTAGATGATCTAAGCAGGGCACATATCACGTCTATAGAGTTCCACTGAACTCTAGGAGGTAGACACAACAACTCCCCAGCCTTAATACTCTTGGCTGGATAGCCCACCAGGATCGGCTCCATGAAGCCTTTTAAACTCCATCTTCCTCTGCCTTCCTTCCACCATTGTCTGCCAGCCACGTGGGCCTACCCTATGGTCCCTGAATGGCGTGTCCACTCTCCATTTCCCTGATTGGAAGTCAGGTACTCGGAGGTGGTTAATTACATTCCCTTCTCTGTCTGGGGAATAGACTGACATTCAGCCCAACCCCTTTCTATTTATTTTCTGTTTTCCAGTCTAATTTTGGGCATATTTTTTCTATTTAAAGTTATTTGCTGGCACTAGAATACAGTACTCTGAGAGACAAAAATACCCAAATCCTTGTTAATGAGGAACAGGGCACTCAGAACTTAGGGAGAAAGCATAGAAATCTGTCCAGCAGGAAGGGAGAGAGCTGGGATAAGGCGGGCAGGCTGAGAAGGATGCTGGAGAAGGAGAATGATCTGGCAAGAAGGTCCTGATGACCTCACCCTCTAGTCTCTCCTATTTCCCATTTGTAATATGGGGCCAGAAAGGACAGGAGCAGGAATCACAACGGGGATCTGTACCTTCAACAGACTCCCACATCCCAAACCAGAGACAGACTCCTCACACTGGCCTGGACATCTGTAATGATTTTAAAGTGCTCGAGGTGGGGCAGGTGAGCAGGCAGGATTCAGGTGACATCCTGGATTCTGAGAACAATGAAAGGTGTTCATGTCCTCATCCTTTCAAAAAGTACGGTTTGAAGCTGGGGGTGTAGCTCAGTGGTAGAGTACTTACTTACCTAGTATACACAAAGTTCACCCCAATACTTCAAACAAATGCATAAAAATGTTACCAGCTTTCTCTCTACCTGACCACTATTTTATCTTTCTTTATTGATTTTTCCTTCCTTCCTCCTCCCCCCTCATTCTTCTACTTTCTCTCTCTTTCTGTCTCTCTCTCCTGCTTTGCTCCCCAGTCTCACAAGCGCTGGGATTACAGGCGTGCACCACCACAGCCTTCCAGACCATGATCTTGATGGTGCAACTTGGGATCTGGCTTCTCAATCGTAAGCACCCTCCTTTCTCTGTTCATGCAGTTTAGCTTTCTAAAAGTAGAACATGTTTTGAAGCACAGTGTGGGCAGGTTTACTCTCTCCCAGATAAGCTTCAGTGATTCTGCTCCTAGGTCAGGGCTTCGTACATCCCAGAAACACAGCGCCACGAATTTCACCTACCATCCCATCCCCATAGACATCCATCGCCAGCGTGTTGTAAGAGTCAGGAGTTGCTTTGCCACCAGTGAGCAGTCTGTGAGCCCCTACTGTGTACTCCTCACTTCACACTGGGTTGGGGGTGTGGCTGTAGGAGAAAAATAATTCTAGCCCCTAGGTGTCACTTCTTCATGCTCGTCACTGCTTCCTTCCCCAGAAGAACCCCAGGAGATACTATGCACTCTGTTTTAATAGAGAGGAGGAAAAGGACTTCCCAGCGTTGTCATGGTGATTGAATGGCTCAGCTGTGTCTGTGCCAAGCAGCAGCCTATGGAACCACCACCACCTAGGATGGAAGCCACTCTAGCTGGAGGAGGGAGGTCCAGAGCTGTTCCTCTGAAGGCCAGCAGCCTCCTACAGAGTCCTGTGAAGGTACCTCTACAGAGCCAAAGAACAGGGGTCTGGGTTTAATTCTCCCTTCCTATCCTTACAGAACATATAACCTCCTGTGTCAACCTCCTCATCTGTAAGATGAAAATAAATGATACTTCCCTCAAATGGCCATGCAAAGGACAAAATTTCACCACTCAAAGTGCAAGACCCAGAAGAGTACCTCAATATAACCAACAGAGTTTTGGACCAAATATTAGAGGTAAATCTAAATATTAGAGGTATTTACAAATTTAAATTTATAGACGTAAATATCCCAAGGCAATACGAATAGTTTGATTGGGGCTAAATTGTTGTAGAATATTAAAGATGTATTACATTCATTTATACTGTGGAATATTTGTTTAATGATGCAAAGATGTGCTGTATTCTGTTCTGTTGATCTTTTTTAACTCTGTGAAGCTGTGTTACCTTGCCTGCCTAAAATAACTTGAATGGTCTAATAAAGAGTTGAATGTTCAATAGCTGGACAAGAGAGAGAAATAGGTGGGACTTCCAAGTAGAGAGAATAAATAGAAGTAGTGTGAAGAGAGAAGAGTGAGAAAAGGAGAAGGAGAGCAGGACACTGGGGGCCGCTATGGATATGGAGTAAGAAGTAAAGAAAGGTATCTAGGATAGAGAAAGGTAAAAATCTCAGAGGTAAAATATAGAAGAGAAATGGGATAATGTAAGTTAGGAAAGCTATCTAGAAACAAGCCATGCTAAGGCCAGGCATTCATAAGAAAGAATAAGTCTCCATGTATTTATTTGGAACTGGTTGGCAGGCCCTCAAAGAGTAAAGAGTTAAAAACAACCAACTACACTAAACTGTAGAAGATGCATTGGAATTTTCTATTAGAAACTGACTTACTCTGTCTTTCTTTTTAGCAGTTTCTGTCAGTTTGGAGGCCAAGTGGTGGTGGAACATGTCATTAATCCCAGTACTTAGGAGGCAGAGTCAGGGGATCTCTATGAGTTTGAGGCCAGCCTGGTCTATAGAGTGAGCTCCAGAACAACCAGGGCTACACAGGGAAACCCTGTCTCAAAGCCTGCCCCCAAAGTCAGTTTGGTTTGCAGTTGAGTAAAAACCAAAAAACTAGCTTTCAAGATTGAGGCTCTGGGAGACAGGGCATTTTCTTCCAGCTTGGGACTTCTTATTTGGGATCTGTTTTAGACATGACTGGTAGTGCCCTCCCTCCCCTCCTGATGCCCAACACTTGAACACTGGGGCTTGTACACTGCAAAGCTTCAAGTCTCTGATACCCACATTCAAGACCAAGTGGGCATGTGAAATAGGCAGGAATGCAGACATACGGCAGGTACTGGACTCAGGATACTTGCATTTACTTCTCTTCCTGCACTGTCCCTTTCTTGACCTTGGGGGAGAGACCACTCACCTTTAGCCCTTTCATTCCCTATGCTTAAAGTGGGTAAGAGCTACAGGGAGGGACCTGGCTCAGTGCTAGGCACATAGCAGGATTTGTTGGGTGTTAACGGCCCTTATTGTCACAGTGTTCTTGACTCCTGGTCACAATGCTGAGCTATTGGTTGCACTGTTTCTGCTTCATCACAGATGAGAAACTGAGGCTCAGAGAGGTTAGGTGACTCACTCAGAGCTGCAGAGCTGGTGTTTGAATCAGCTCCGTCTGCTCTAGGATGGGCATCCTTTAATTTTCTGAACAGCACAGGAGGAAATGGAGGCCACCCACTCAAGAGTGATAGTGCTAAGAGTGGGTCTACACTTAGTAGGGTCCTGCCCTGAGCCCCATGTCGGCTGGGACATGAGTCAACCTCCAGTCAGCCTGGCAGGACCCAGGAGACAGGGCTGTGGAGGCCCCAATACCAAAGGTTTTCAACAACTGGACTTCATTTGAGGTAGTTACTTTGGAATGGCAGGGGGGTACACAGGAGGTATGGTGTCCCCCGGGCATGTGGGAGCCGGCTGTCAGTTAATATGGAAAATGATGAAGACAGCTGAATTTTTTCATGTTATGTGTACAATAGTAATGAAGCAGGAGGAATTTGGAGGGGAGAGTTCTGTGATGCGGGGAAAGTGTTACAGATGTTAGAATCACGAAGGAAGGCAGGCTCTGGATCCTTTGGGGTTGAGGGGAGCATCTCCAGGCATCAACAGTGTAACCCTGGTAACTGGGAAACGTCTGTAGTCTGGGGCAAGTGTGCATCTGGCATGGTGGGCACAGTAGCAGGGCTTTCTTCTCTGGACTGGTTCTGCTTTCTAAGTTGAAGCAGGGCCAAGGCTGAGATGGACACTTGGAACAAAGTGAGCCTTGCTTCACAGGACAGAGTAGTTTGTTACATAGTGATTGTCTCTGATGCTGCCTAGCTATTCTAGTCGAAATATACCTTCCTGGAGGGATGCTAAGACTCAGGCAGTCAATAAACTTCCAAGTCTTAGGAAGTCAATCAATTCACAAGTCTTAGGGAGCTCCTGAAACTTGAAAAGATTCACACCAGGTCTCCCCATGGTTATGCAGGCATAATTGCTGGTGAGAAGAGTGTCTTAACAGTGAAACAGCTTGATGGAGTTCCAGAAATGTAGTTGTCATCCATCCTGGGATGAACTTTTCAGTGACAGCGACCTGTACGTCACTAAGCTTCTGTAAAGAACTCCTTCATCCTTTCTCTGTAAGTAACCCCAATAGACTCACTGATTCGCTAAGCTAGAATTGAGTGGAGTTGCTTGTTTGGTCCACTGTCAGTGCCCTATCCAAAGTGAAGAGGTACATGTCACACAATAAGCAGAAACTTAGGCTAGGCTGGCTGAGTCCCTCAGCAGATCCTGTGAAGTGAGGAAGGACCTCCTACAGCTTGCAGGACACAGGCTGGTTGGGAGAGCGGGAGAAAACCTGTATTTAATGAATACTTGCTACAGATAAGGGAGGTTGTTGATCCTAAGTGTGTGTTCCTATGGGGTGAAGGGAAAGTCACTGAAGAGCACATTCTTCCTCAGTTTCTCAGCTCACCCATCCTCCTTAGGTTTTCACTGAGGAGAAAGAACTCTGGGGCTCAGTTCCCTTCCCATGGGAATGAAGCCAGTTCTGTCCTCTGACAGCTAGGATGATCAGCTAAGGGCCCAACCCTGGTTCAGTCAACTAGGTCCTCAGATAAGCTTAAATTGTTGGGCAAGCATGGCTGTGGGTTTCTTTGGGAAGAGAAGCTAGAAGCTAGAAAGATACCCCGGAAGTGTCAGCATACATTGGCTTGTGCACTAGGTTGATGCTTTGTGGGGATTGTAGTTCTCCTTGCCATCTGCAGGCTACTCACAGGTCCAGCCTCTGATGCTGATCCGGAATGCATCCCTTCACGCCCCCCCGTTGTCCCCATCCCCATGGCACTGTGTGCTGGGTCAGCCACGCTTGCACACTATTGCATCTCTCCAGCTCACTCCCCAGCAGCCAGAGGGATCTTTTCAAAGAACGGACTGAATGGAATTGCTCCATTTCTACCCTGCCTGTGTCCCACTCCCCCTCCATTGGCCTTTCTCTAAGACTGGACTGGGGTTGCTCCTATCAAACCTTCCTACTACTTATGCCACTGCTTTTTATTGTCGTTTTGTTCTGCTTTTGTTTGTTTGTGTTTTGCCATGTTCTCATCATCCTAAAACATGCTGAGCTCAGTTCTGTCCTGACTCAGTTTGTCACTTGTCTTTCAAGCACCATGATAGGATATAAGTGACATAACACCCTGAAATGTTTATAGGCTCAAGAAGCTGTAGAGTGCATTTCTCAGCCATGTACCAGATGAGCTAGGACAATGAGTGACTCTCCTCCAGGAGGTGATGCGGGGACCCAGGCTCCATTCAGCTGTGTCTGTTCCATCCCAGGGACACATCTTTGCATTCAGTCAAGAGGAAGACAAGAGAACATGGAGGAGGTTTGCCCAGTCTGCAAATCCCAGGTCTGCTCTCATATAGATGGCAAGAACAGGTCATAGAGTCACACCTGGATGTAGAGAGGCCAGGAGCAACTATTAGTGAGGGAGAGCGCAGAGTTTAGTGAGCAGTTAACTAGGCCATGGTCATCTTCTTAGAGATACCTTTCTTAGACCATCTCTTAAAAAGAAATGTCCCTCTGTCACTACACATCTCCTGTCATTATTTAATTTTCTTCACCATCTTTCACATATACTGTCTACAAACTCTGTGACAATGGGGACTTCGGCCCCTTTATGCCATATTCCTAGTATCTAGATCAGGGTTCTGCCAATGCCAGCTGCTTACTGGATGCTTATTGAATTACTGTCATTCAGACACTAGAAGAGGAGAAAATACATTCCAGTTCATCTTATG
Source organism: Mesocricetus auratus (assembly GCF_017639785.1). NCBI lineage: Eukaryota > Metazoa > Chordata > Mammalia > Rodentia > Cricetidae > Mesocricetus > Mesocricetus auratus. Next base: position 116,797,005 of record NW_024429189.1, read on the forward strand.
AAGCTGGTATGATGCTGACCAGCAACCCAGACTCTACAACAGCCCACAGGAGGACAAGTGGCCTCATGATCAGAAAATGCTTTGGAATATGAAACCCACACATGCAGATTCCTTTCCTTTCCCATTGTTGTAGATCCCAGAACGGTAAGGCTAATGTCTGAGTCAAGAATCCTGGGGACAGGGTTGTCTCTGCCCTGGCTTCTGTGTGAACCCCTCTTTTGTCTTCTGCTGGCCTTGGTTTCCTAGCCTTCAAGATTGAGGGTGGCTCAGAATGGACCAGGCAACACTCCACATTCTCCACAGTGTGCCAAGGGTAGATGACCTCCCCAGAGCATGGCAGTCCCTTCTTTTTCCAACTGTTGACCTTTGGAGAAAGCTCCCCTCATGGTCTTCTCTCCCTCTGTGGTCTTAATAAGGCTTAATGAGGGGCCTAGCCCCTCAGTGGCCACCAGCTCATTCTTGCACTCTGGGGCAGGGTAGGGGGAATGTGGCTAATGACAGGGTCCTGGTATGGGGTGAGCTGACAACCTCGCCTGGCCTTTCTGGGCCTCTATTAACAGACCACACAGGGGAATGTCTTCCCAGGGCCCATGATTTTCAATTTTTCCACTGGAGAAGGCAGCTGGGAAGAGGTGGCAAAGAGGCCAGAGACAATCATCTGTGTTTCTCTTAGCACCATTCTACCATCTTCTAGCTAGCTACCAACTCACCCTTCTGCCTGTCCTCCCACCTGGCTGCTCACTTATCACATCCCAAACCTATCTACCTCCTAGCCACATGTCCGTCCTTCCTCCTAACCATCTACCAACTTACCATCCAGCCAGCCAGTAAAACATGTAGGAAAATATGTCAACTTTCCATCTTACATCTGTCCTGCACCTACTCATCCACCCTCCCACCTACTGACACCATCCCAGCTACTCATCCACCCTCCCAGCTACTCATCCATCCTCCCAGCTACTCATCCACCCTCCCACCTACTCATCCATCCTCCCACCTACTCATCCACCCTCCCAGCTACCCATCCACCCTCCCAGCTACTCATCCACCCTCCCAGCTACTCATCCACCCTTCCAGCTACTCATCCATACTCCCAGCTACTCATCCATCCTCCCACCTACTCATCCATCCTCCCACCTACCCAACCATCTTACTACTTCTCTATCCACTCTTCTATCTATGCACCCATCCACTATACTGTCCATAACAAGCCCAAGCTAACAAGACTAAGCAACCACGGAATAAAACTTTAAGTTAAATGAAGCAGTTTTACATTTTAAGTTGATAGCCTTTGGTATTTTGCCACAGCATTGGAAAGTTGATTAACACAGAGTTTATTGAACTCTGAACTTCGTGGAGACTACATGGTGCCTCAGTTTCTACAACTCAGCAACAGGGATCAATAATGCAAGCTTCCTGGAACTGTTGAAAAGACTAAGGTTAAGGTGCACCAAATACAGAATAGTCCCTGCTGTGGTACATAATGAAGAAAAGCTACTTATCATGGTTTCAGAATAGCCCCATGAAGCCCAGGGAGGATGGGGCATTTCCTCCTACTGTTTACTTGGAGGTCCTCTTCCCCCAGCTCCTCTGTCTCCTCAGATAGCCCCAAATGTGTTTCCTCTGAGTGTGGCTTTAATTCAAGTCACTGCCACCAAGTGTCAGGCTGTCAGAGAGGGTGTCAGGGAAGGCCCCTTGGCAATGTCATCTTTCTAATTACTCAGTGTCATGCCCCAAGTTCAAACAGATGTGGCCTGGCAGGCAGGCAGGATGGCAGAGCACTTGGAGGGTGAGCTGTGGTGTCAGGCGAGCTTGGGCTCTGTGTTTGCTTGCCTCTGTCTGCCTCTTCCTTATAGTGAGAGTGGCTTTGTATTTCTGGGGCTCATGCCTCATCTGTAATGGACATGACAAGGGCTGCCAAGCAGATGTGTCTCCATGGGAAACTTGATGGCATCCTGCCCTTGAATCCAGCCCTTCACCCAACTCCTCTGTTTGTGGAACCCCTTCCTGCTTTTGGCAAGTGTAACAAATGGGCAGCTGCTCAGGGTATCAGGCAACTTGCTTGTGGTGGCTGCTTTCTGATGCAGCCAACCTGGTTTCCTTAGAGACTCAGGACCACACCTACTCTGAAGGATGCTGAACGGAGAAATGGAGGCAAAGTCCACCCCAACAACACACTGGAGCTCCTGGAGCCCGGGCCTCTGGGGCTCCAGTAGGAGCCTTCCCATCCCATAAGTCCCCTGTATGAGGGCCAGTTCTTTCTGCAAGAAGAGTCGTCCCATACAAGGCTGATGGATGCCTGCTGTGGGACACTGCTCAGCCCTCATGAGGGTCAGAGCCTTCTTTCCCTTGGACTTGTGGGCTTTTGTGCAGCACACTGGGGCAGCTTGGTTCCCTGCATCCAGAGCTCCAGTGGGGTCCAAACTCTTACATCAGTCTTTGTTCCGATGGCAACTTTAATTAAGGGCTTTCAAGCCCCTCTGTGAAGAATTGTGCTGTCTGCTCTGGGAGAATTTAGGGACTGTCCTCAGAGATACCATTCTGTTTCCAATTATCCAAACTTTAAGCCCCAGTTCCAGCCAGATGGCGCTTGAAAAGGCAAGGGAGTGGGCATTCGGTGGGCTGGGGAAGGCTCCCAGCTCTGCTGAGGATGTGGCCCTGTGCTTGGCCTGTCACAGTCGGTCCCAGTACAGCCTGCAGGCTGCTTCCCCAGACACACACTCCAGAGCTGAAGAGGGCTGGGCTTTGGACACTGACTGTGGGTGGAAATCTCAGGCTCAGCTGAGACAGGAGGGAAGAGACCCATCCAGGAAAGGGAAAGGCAGTAATCCACCACACTTCCAGTGGCACAAAGGCTAAGCAAGTCTTGGTGATGCCAAGGGAGAAGAACTGCTGGGCAGGTGGTTGGTGCCATGCAAGGTGCAACTTAGATTTTGAGATGAGCCAAGGAAATTCTGGGTCTTGAACCCCATGATGTATATTCTCTCTCTCTCTCTCTCTCTCTCTCTCTCTCTCTCTCTCTCTCTCTCTCTCTCTCTCTCTCTCTCTCTCTCTTCCTTCCCTCCCTCCTCCTTCCCTCCCCTTCCCCCATCTCTCTTCCTTCCTCCCTTTCTATGGATCCCATGTAGTCAAGTCGATTCTTTCTCACCTGGACAGTCCCACTCTGGCCTTCCTCTGGCCTCCCTACCCACCCCCATTTGTATAAAACAATTCATTCAGTGGCTCAGCAGGTAAGAGCACTGGCTGCTCTTCCAGAGGTTCTGAGCTCAATTCCCAGCAACCACATGATGGCTCACAACCATCCATAATGATATCTGGTGCCCTCTTCTAGTGTGCAGACATACAGGTAGGCAGAACACTATATACATAATAAATAAATAAATCTTTAAAAAAAAGAAAAGCCTAATGGGGACAGGGCAATGGAGCTGGGCCCTTTCTATCCCCCACCCCACCTTGTCCGGCCCAGCCAATTTCCATTCTCAATGGACCTTGCTCTTTCAAACTGTCTTTACATCACATTTAGAATCACACCTACTCTACCCCTTCTGGAACATTCTCCTTATCCACTAAGGCTGAACTTCACGTCTCGCCTGATGGCCTGCCCCCGCTTCAAGGCACCTCTCAGAGCCACATTCTCTGCACCTTGTCATCTTTCTAGGTGACTTTAATTCCTCACTGGTCTACAGGCTCTATAAAGGCAGGAGCTGTGGCTTCGGGACTCTAAGCTAAGGTGGGCTAAATGAAGGTACTCATAGGAGGGACCCAAGTAAGAGTCTGAGATCCCATGGTTGGCTTAGGACCCCGCTATAAAGTTGCCCAGCAAGATCCTCAACACACTGAGCCTCAGTTTCCTTGTCTGTAAAATGGTGATATCCTCCTTTTGGGGTTTTATTGGGATGATGTGAAGGGATGCAGATGTATGAGACCCAGTGGCCAGTGGCCACCAGCAGAAGCCACCATGTAAATGACACTATGGAATGAGGGCAGAGTTGTAGGAGTGCTGGAGCTCCTTGGGAACTCCTCCCCTGACACCCATTCCAACTGATGGAACTATGGTTGCTGGTAGATACTGGCTGGGAATTGCTCTGGCTGTATTCAAGGGCACAGTTCCTTGCAGGAGTAGTCCATGGCAGGTGACTAGGTTATATACAGGTCTCCTCATTCTGTCACTGTTACAAAATACAGAGAGAAACAACTTAAGAGAAGGAATGCTTTGTTTTGGCCATAGTTTCCAAGGATCCAATCCATGGTCACTTGGCCCTGTTCTATGCCAGGGGTGAGGAAGAACGTCAAAGTAGAGAAGGTAGGAAGCCAGGGAGAAGAGGGAGCAGGGCAAAGGCCAGACTGTACCTCAAACACATGCTGCCAAATGTTGACCTCCTCTCTCTAGGTCCATAGCACCACCAGATGGGAACCAAACCTACGCGTGGCCCATGGATGTCATTCACACCCAAGCCATGACACAGGCTCCTGTGCTCTCACTCCCAGCATGCGGTCCTTACTCCTCACCAGAGTCATCCCAGGCTTGGCCCAGCAAGCTTCTGTAACCAGTCTTTACGTCGGATCCTTATTCCTGCAGTGAGAGAAGACAGAAGGAACAGAGAGATACTGTGGTGTTTGAAAGAAAATGTCCCCCAATGGGGGTGGCACTATTAGAGGCGTGGTTTTGTTGTAGTGAGTGTGGTCTTGTTAGAGGAAGTGTGTCACTGTCCAGGCAGGCTTTGAGGTCTCATATATGTTCAAGCCACACAAGGATCTCAGCTCACTTCCTGTTGCCTGCAAGATGTAGAACTCTCAGCTATTTCTCCAGCACCATGTCTGCCTGCATACCATGTCTCACCATGATGATAATGGACTAAACCTCTGAAACTGTAAGCCACCCAGTTAGATGTTTTCCTTTATAAGAGTTGCTGCCGGGATCATGGTGTGTCTTCACAAATAGAAACCATAGCGAAGACAGATGTGCACAGAGAAGATGGGGGAGGAGGTAGTGACATAGCAGAAGAGGAATGGTAGGCTGCCAGCTGGGGCCAGTGCTGGCCACCATGTCCTAGTTCCAGCCATTCTCTGTACCTCTCCCTGTGAACTGTCACAGTGCTGGCAATTGCTGACCTTGGTGCACTCCCTGGCCTGCTGTAGGCCTCAGTCAGTCCCTTCACCTCTGAGCCTTGGTGGTGCTGTCTATATAAAGGAACCGGGAGCTGTGAGGGCAATCTGGCTGTGACCCCTGTTACCCTGCTGGTGACCAAGGTTAACTAGGCTGATCTGGCTGCCTGGGTAGGGTTCTCTTTCTCCCTCTCAAAGCTCATTTATGAGAAAGCTGATCTCTTGGGTGTGGAGGGCAGAATGATGGCACCCAAAGACTGGAGAGAGGAGAGGAGCGAACTCAGGAACTTCAGCGCAGTGAGGGCTAAGTTACAGCTAGGCAGGAGCAAGAAGCTCTGGGACCCTGTTTCACAGGAGGATGACAGATCACTACATGCTCAAAACACCAGAAAAAAAGGTCTCTGAGGTCACTCTGATCTATATAGTGAATTCCAGGCCAGTCAGGGCTACATAGCGAGGAAACTCCATCTTGAAAAAAGGAGTGTGGAAGCAGCAGATATGTTTGAGCTGATTTGAATATGATATGCAATTTATACATATATTAAAATGTCACATACTGTCTTGTAAATACATACACTTTTATGTATCCATTTTAAATTACATTTTAAATGCTTTAAGGACAGAATGTTGGTGGAAGGGAAATGGCCAGGGAGAGGAAAGAGGTTCCAGGCGGTGGAATCAGCATGAGCAGGAGCCCTGATGTGGGAAAGAGCTTGGCACTGGGAAGAGACTACTATGACAAGAGAGATGCCAGCCAGAGGCAAGGTATGGGGGACAGATCGGGGCTCAAAGGACATGGAGGCATGGAGAAGGCTTGGCTTTTACTGGGAGTATGACAGAAAGCTGCTGGAAAACTTCCCATTGACTAATAAGACGATGCCTTAGATACCAAGAGCAGAAGGACTGGGTACTTAGCCCTTCCCCCGGATGGGTCCTTTAACCTGGCTATACGCCTTGTGATAGGGCTCATAACCTCGGAGTCTAGACCCTTCCACTCTGTTTGTTAATCCTTGGTCATTTGGATCTGGAGATGCCCCCCTCCTTTATGCCCTTCAGTCATTTAGGACCCTTGGAGAACTTCTACTTATACTCAGTGTACCCTGGACCAGGAGTCTCAGAGCAAGGTGAATGACAATGAGACACTCATTAGTGTGTCAAATTAAGTGCATCAGAAGTCCCAGTCATGGGCTGGAGAGATGGTTCAGTGGTTAAGAGTATGTACTGATCTTGCAGAGGACTGGGGTTCAATTCCCAGAACCCGTGTCAAGCAGCTCACAACCACTTGTAACTCCAGCTCCAGGAGATCCAATTCCTCTGGCTTCCTTGAGCACTGCTTGCACACACACATAAAACACATATAACACACACAGGGGAAGGGTGGAGGCATAATTGAAAATAAAAATAAATCTTTAAAAATGTCCAGTCATTAAAATAAACATTTCAATACTTAAAAATATAATCCACATTGAACCCTAAGACAAATGTGAAAGTGAGTAATGTGGATTGAATTAATTTAATTAATTGAAGTTTGGGTATTTTTTGTGAGGGAATTTTGGGCATTAATATTTTGTACCTTTCTCAGCATGATGGTGCATCACCTGCTATTTTTGGAATCTGGGAAAACCCTGGAGTGAGGAGGGCAGATGATGTCTTACCATTCATATGAGTTAGACTTCATGAACACTCTAGAATGGTCTAATAAGTAGAGTTCTAGACTCTTTTGAGAAATACCATGACTTTTCCACATGCTCTGCCTTCAGTCTGGGACTAGCGCCCTTATAGGGTTCCATCTACCATTGACTGTGGGGTTCAGGGACTAAGGCCAAACTGCAGAGGTCATGCATGGGCCCCAGGCTTAAGCCTTCCCAGGTTACAGGTCTCCGCCCAGCACCCCCAAGACAAGCCCCATGTGAGATATGTAGCTGAAGGATTGAGAACCCCATATTTAGATGCTCATCCCCAGGCATGGAGCTCCGTGAACATGAACCCCATATCAGATGCTCATCCCCAGGCATGGAGCGCTGTGAACATGAACCCCATATCAGATGCTCATCCCCAGGCATGGAGCTCCGTGAACATGAACCCCATATCAGATGCTCATCTCCAGGCGTGGAGCTCTGTGAACATGAAATCACTTCCGGGCTCTGGCCTACCCATGCCCCAGCCACCTGTCTCTCAGTTCCTGTCCCTCATCTTTCCTGTCTTAAGGTCCCAGTGAGCAAAGCAGAGTGGCTACACTGAGTCCCTGCAGGGTATGCACCCGCAGAGAAAACCCACGTCCGTGAGGAAAGCCTGCAGCGCGTGAAACAAGCTTCTTGGGCCCAATTCTAAGAACTTGTGGTCAGTGTAAACAGGACACACAGCCTGGTGGGGACAGCCTGAGAAGAGGGTGCAAGAGGAGAAGGAAAAGGCGACGGCTAATGGTGGTGGTGGACACAGTGAGCAGAGCACCTTCTCTCCCAGAGGCTGCATGCCGATCCCTGCCAGCCTGCCCTTTGTTCACTCTACTTACTCTCCCTGAAACCCGTCTCCCTTCACCTCCACAGAGCCCCGTTCCCTCGTCTGTCGTGTGGAAAGTGGGGCTTGGGACTGCTGCCTACGGCGGGAGTCCAAGAATCTAAACATCTTGAGCCTAAAGACCCTAGTTGGCAAGACGCCTGCCTAGGATGGAAGGATTGCTGCTATCAGATGAGCCAGTGGCCATGTCTATGAGAGACTGTCTTGATTAATGACTGAGGTAGGAGGGCCCAGCCCATTGTGGGTGTCACCCTCCCTAGGCAGGTGTGTCTGAGCCATATAAGAAGGCTAGTTGGGCCAGAGAGCAAGCCAAAAGAACTAGAGCGATAACAAGGCAGCAAGTAGCTCTCCTCTGTGCATCCTGCCTCCAGTTTTCTGCCTTGAATCCTTGCCTCGCATCCCTCAGTGATGGATTGTGACATGGAAGTATAAGGCAAATAAATCCTTTCCTCTCCAAGTTGCTTTTAGTCAGCGTTTTATCATAGCAACAAGGAGCAAACTAGAATACCTAGTATGCATGTGGCCCTGGGATTTATCCATAACACAACAAAAAACATCAATGGTTGCATAGCTAGTTTGAGGCCTGCTTGAGCTACATGAAATTTTGTCTCAAAAGACAATGACAAAAAAGTAAACGAAAAACACTCTTTGCCCACTGTGGGCCCTACCCCACTGGCTAGGTAATCTTGGTAGTTGTGTGCTCTTCTGGTACCTCAGTTTCCCATCCCTAGGGATTCTCGAGGAGTGTTTTGCAGGGTTAAATGAGCTGCTATTGTATACAGTGCCTGGATCTTAGTAACCACTCAATAAACACTCCACACCCACCACTAGAGTTCCTACATTCTCACTCTAAGATGGATATTTCCAAGACTCTAGAGTTGCAAGTTTCAAAGCATCTATTGTTCAAGGACTCTGTAACATTCCAACTCTGTAAGCTGCTAGTGGAGACACCATGCTCTAGGATCCTTGATCCATAACCTTGTGGATTTGCCTCACGCAAGCTAGGAGCCTGGCTGGCTAGCCTGATCCTGGCACTCTCAGCTACCAACCAAATAAACACAACAAGCTTGAGAAACATCTAGAGATAGCTTGACCTTCTGGCCAAATGTTCGTTGACCTTTCCTAACTCCTATAAGCTGTGAAGACAAAGGAAGACCATGCCTCTCAAAGCTTGGAACTCCTTTCATTAAGAACCTGCTGTGGCTCCCAACTTGTTTTTCAAAGCAGTGCTACTTCCCAGCCTGGCTTCTGAAGCACCTTTGCTCTCATCCACTTTCAAGTTGAGGGTTCATGAAATGGAGAAGGGGAGTCAGGATGACACCTTGGAGGCTGCTTCTGGGACTACTTAACTCTGTTCATTCTTCATCACACCCACACTATTTTATTAAACATATATATGTCAAGTTGTTCTGGGCTCTGAGAACACCAGAGTAAACATGGAAGACAGAATCCCTGGAATGCTGACAAAGCTCATCGAAGACCCCTCTTGTGGCCCTGTATTTGTCCTATGGCATCAGCTCATGGACTCTATCTCAGAGCTAGGGTGAGGATGGAAAGAGATGGTAATGGGGACCAACTCAGCACAGCCTTTGTGCTGCAGGTGTGCAGTGCACATCTGTGCTGTCAGGAGGATTTGTCCACTTTCCCACCCCAGTTCCCTTTAGAGCCCTCCATGTAGAGTTAGAGAGGCAGGCAGGGCTGGGGGCAGTCCTCTGTAGGGGGATAGACACACACATGCCTGCTTCCCTGAGTAGGTTGCGGGGTGTGTTGAGTGTCCTCAGACAGACTCTGAAGAGGCTGAGGCTGCATGCCCTCATCCCCAGCTCTGCCTCTGAGCTCATCTTCTTCTGGCTTGCTGCCCCACGTGACCAGAACTATTCCCTTTCCCCTTTGAGTTAGGGGAGTGGGGGGCCTCTCCATGGAAGGCAGAGCAAAATCAGCTCTAAGACACAGACTGAAACACTGGAGGCAAGTCCAAAAGGCAGTGGGGAGGTGAAGGCTAGTTCTGGGGAGGTGTCCCCAGGAAAAACATTGTCTCTCAGGAGAGCCTCTGTTCCTTGCATCTCACCCTGGCAGCTGCCTGGGGCTCCCGCCAGGGCCAGCCATGAGTCCCTGGCCTACTTGGGGGCTAGATTATTTTTTCATTAAGTTTGTAATTATTGAAAAGTGCAAGTCATTTGCAGCATACCGAGAGAAGCAGGCAGTGGAGGTTAAGGCTTTTTTCCCTGCCTGCGGCCTGCTGGGCCCCCACCCTGTTCTGGGGAAAGGGGAACATTGTTGGGGAAAATAAACACGAGGCTGTGATCCTTAGGGGACTTTATGAGCCTGACCCCACCCCGCTCCCTAGCCTGCTTATGCTCCTTGTTAATTAAAGGGGAGACTAGTTTCCAGGGCACTTTCTAGCTAGGCTAGGCAGACCATGGGGCTATGGCGGGCAGGCAGCTGGTGGCCTTGGAGGTAACAATTTTTCTTGAGACAGAATCTACTCCCCTGAAGAACACTATGTGTTCTCCCCATTCCTGTAGCCCCCTGACCTCCCAGGAGGGAGTTGTTATTGTGGACACCGAAGCGGTTCCTGGAGAGCAAGAGCCGCCATGGAAGGCATCTGCATTCACTCTGTGGGCAGCGGGGTCCCATCAGTTCCCCACGGCTCCATCCGTGTCTGTCTTACAAAACCGGGGATCCATGCAATCGCCCTTTTACATGTGCGTTTACATTGCAACTTTTTACTGTGTGCCAGGCATTGTTCCAGGCAAGAGGGTGAGGAGAAAAGCACCCTGACCCCCTGCCACTGCCCATAGGATACAGGGGTCAGCAGATGCTCCAAACAGATGTGTCAACCAGCGTGTCTGTCATTCCTTGCCAGACTGACAGACAAGCGCACAAGCACATAAGGCAGGTCATGGCTGAATAGCCACAGGAGACCAGGGGACCCTCTGAGAGAGAAGGGTCCAAGTATGTGACAGTGAGACTTCTGCCTTGGAGGAGCAGGATGAACCCCCACCCCACTTGCTTTTCTAGTCTAGGTTTCCTGGCCAAGCTCAGCGCTGCCCAGCCTGCAATGGCTTATCTGCGCCTCCTTCAGCACAGCCCGTGTTGCTTTATTAACTGTGTCCAGTGCATCTGTAAAACCAGAATGCCAAAGCCCTTTCGTGGAGACTAGGAGTGTCGAGTGACAGTCTCAGAACCCGTATTATTGGCACACTTCTACCCCTCAGAACAGTGTTTTTCCATTTAAAACACTAATGAACTGGTTTGCTGAGGCTCTGCCCAGTACCAGGGTATTTTTCCACTTGGATCTCTGGTGGAAGGGCCTGGGATGGTAGCTGACTAAAGACATTGCTGTTCTTCTTGTTAAAAATAAATAAATAACCACCCCTGGTGCATGCCTTTAATCTCAGCACTCAGGAGGCAGAGGCAGGTGATCTCTGTGAGTTCGAGGCCAATGTGGTTTACGTAGTGAGTTCCAGGCCTTCCAGGTTACACAGTGAGGCCTCCTTCAAAAAAAAAAAGTAAATAGATATAACCTCCCCCCAATAAGAACAAGCATAAATACAAACTAGGGAGCTGAGATGTTTGAAGCCCTGAACTTCAGATATGTAAAAGGGGTGGATGAGAATTACACTTAGTGGACCTGGTGCTGTCTGCTTGGGTGCTGACTGGGTGGATTTTCTGAAAGAATCAAGGCCTGGAGGCACCAAATACCAGAGGAGGCATTAGAGACGCTGGGGTGGGAGAAGGTTGAACTTGGGAACCCTGTATCCCTAATCCTGCCCAACCTACTCAGGGCCCCACTCAGAGCCCACCAGCAAGAGAATCTCACTGGAAAGGGAACCAATGAGGCTCCCAAAGGAGGCACACCAGGCACAGGGAAGAGGAGGGCCTCAGACCAAAGGGTCTTGTTCTACAATGTTAGGAATACCTCTGCCCTATCTCCTCTCCCGTGTGAAGAATACTCTGAGAACCACATCATATCTCCTGTTTCTGTGACTACAGTATGGGACAGACACAGCCTAAGAGAGGAAGGGTGGATTTTACCTCATGGTCAGGAGCTCTGCCTCCTAATGCCATGGATGTCTAAGTAACTGTGGGAATGTTTGTAAGTGGCTAGGCTGTTAGAATGTGAATAGGAAGGGAAGGAAGGGGGTAGAAAGGGAAGGGGAGGGAAGGAAAACAGGAACTGGACTTAATAGTGGTTCCAGGGTGGTAGATTGCCTCAAAACTTAGTGACACAAAACAGCCACAATGGATTGATTTGTAGTATAGTGTAGTAGTTTGAAAGAAATGGCCCCCAAAGGGAGTGGCACTATTAGGAGGTGTGGCTTTGTTGGGATGGGTGTAGCTTTGCTGGATGAAGTGTGTCACTGTGGAGGCGGCAGGCTTTGAGTTTATATGCTCAAGACACTGCCCAGTGTCTCAGACCACTTCCTGTTGCCTTCAGGAGTCAAGATATAGGACTCTCAACTATTTCTCCAGCACCAAGGCTACCTACCTGTCACCATGTTGCACCATGATGATAATGGACTAAACCTTTGAAAATGTAAGCCATCCATCCCAATTAAATGTTTTTCATTTCATGGTTTCTCTTCACAGCGATAGAAATTCTAACTAAGTCATATAGCTTAGCTTCATATGACTCTGTCTGGCCTCCCTGAAATGCCAGTTGCTCTACAGTGGTCTACTCTACTGATACCAGCAGGGGTAGCAGAGATATCTCATCACAGGTCCATTATCTTCCAGGAATCCAGCCTGGGTTCATTACCAGTTTTGGGGTGGGCACCAGGCTTCCCTAAGCTGAAGAAAGCAAAGGCCCAAAGGTAGAAGTCATTTCCCTGCTTCCTTCTGTGATGTTTGCTGTTTTCCCATTGATCAGAGTCTGCATGACAGGAGTAGAAGCCTGGGATTGAGCAGAAACCAAGAATCTCATGGCCTTTATTTTGTGACTTTTCTAGGCAACCTTAAATGTAGGAGACTGTGTTTAACGCAGTGGTAGACTCTCTGCCCAAACTCAATAGGTACTAAAGTCAGAGCTCAGTGGGGAAATAGCCTTATTAAACGATCAGACATGTTTGTCTGTGAGGAAATCACACTAGGCAGCATACCACATATCAGGATGAACAGAGACTGGGGTCAAGTGTTCAAAGAAAACAATTATTTTTAAAGGGCCATTGTAATGGAAGGGGAAAGGCCTGAGAGTTTGAGAGAATTCATTGTTACAATTGAGCTGACTGACAGCAGGAGGCAGCATCTGTCATTACAACAATGAAAACATGGAAGACAAAATTAACAAAAATCAACAGCAGGAAAACCAATTCCCATCCATCACATGAGGAAAACATGGGGGGAAGTGGCCACAGCTAAACTAAAATGCCTCTTGTTTACAGGAGGAAGCCTGCGCACAGCATCTGAAATGGGGGCATTTCCAGATGTACACTGGGGTGAGATGAGGAGCAGAAGCACCTTATGTGACTCTGTTGAGAAGTATCGGGGTAACAAAAGAACATGCTACCCCAAAGAGAGGAAGAGCAGACATTTGGATGGAGGGAACAACATGGAAACCCATGCAGCTGCTGCACCTGCTTTTCCGTAGAGGAGACCTTCTCTTTAACAAGGGCTGTGTGGAAAACTGGATTTCCCACATGTATAAGGATGAGACTGGGTCCATATATCTGTACCAAAAAATCAGTTCAAATTGCTTCAAAGTCTCAGTGTAAGTCCTGAGTTTCTGGGGCTGCCAGGAAACACTCAAGATCATGGGTCTGGTGAGGACTTTCTGAAAAGGACTCAAGGAAATAACAGCAAGAATTGATTGGAGTTTATGTGAAACTAAAAAGCTTCCACGCCCCAAAGAGAACAGCAGAGTGAAGAGACAGCCTACAGTATGGCAGAGCCCACTGTAGCTATGCATCTGATGGAGGCATTAATATCCAGAGCACATAAAAAACTCAGAAAGTTAAAACCAACAAATCAATCCATAAATGGGGAGTGGATCAAATATAAGGTTCTCAAAGGAAGAAGCACAGATAGCCAATAAATATGGAAAATGTTCAACATCCTTATTGAAGGAAATTTAAACTATGATAAGATTCCATCTCACCTCAGCCAGGTATCTATCATTAAGAAAATGAATAAAAGATAAGGAGATGTCTCTGTGGGTAAGGGTGCTTGCAGTCAAGCTTGATAATCTGAGTTCAATCCCCAGAACCCGTATGATAGAAGGAAAGAACTAACGGATCCCACTAGCTGTCCTCTGATCTCCACATGTGTGCTTCAGAATGGGCACAGACATATACATACACTCAACACACACACACACACACACATACACATACATACATATATATACATGCATACTGTCTATGAAAAATGAAAGAAACCAAATGATAACAAAATACAGTGAGGGTGTTGAGCATGGGGAACCTCCTTATTCTTTGATGGTGGGACTGTAAACTAGTACAGCCATCAATGACAATTAATATGGAGGTTCCTAAAACAAAGGTACCGCATGACCCTAGCTACACCACTCCCATGTACATACCTGAAGGAACCTAGGTACACCACAGAGGTACCTGCTGCAACCCATGTTCACTGTGGCACTTTTCACTACAGCCAGGCTAAGAACCAGCCTAGATGCCCATTGTTTGCTTCTCTGTTTTTGTGATAAACACAGTAACCAAAAGCAACTGGAGAAGCAAAGGGTAATTTGGCTTATACGGTCCAATCACAGTCCGTCATTGGTGAAAACCAAAGCAGGAACTCAAGCAGGGGCAGAGGCAGGAACCACGGAGGAAAACTGACTACTACTGTTCTCTCCGTGGTTGCTCAGTTCGCTTTCTTACACATCCCAAGACCACCTGCCCAGGGCTAACATCACCCACAGTAAGCTGGACCCGCCCACATCAACCATTAGGCAAGGAAATGCTCCATAGGCTAGCTCACAGGCCAGTTTGATGGAAGCAATTCCCCAGCAGCCTGCTTGGTTGTATGACTGTGAGTCCCTGAAATGTCTGAGATCCTACTTTCTCACCTGTAACGTGGGATAGCGGATAGTGCGTACAGACCTCACATGGCATCACATGAACATACTGCTCAGTTGGTTCTGGTCTCCCTGTCAGTGAACATGCCCCTCAGTGTATACACACACACACACACACACACACACACACACACACACACACACACACACGGATTTACAAGTAAAAACATTTCCATTTCCAAGTTTTCTTTATATACAAAATGGAATTTTAAACAAGATTAAATCAAATATACAAATCAATATTCTTATTATTTTTCCTGCAAGACTTGGCGCAGGCCTCAGGTCTGTTTCGTTATCTGTTTCATTAAACTGACAAGCCCTTTCCTGGGAGAACTGAGGTGTGGGGACAGAATGACCATGCTCTGTTCACTGTTGAAAGTGATTTGTTACGATGACAATGCTGTGGTTTTGGTCATTGCTGTCATTTCTCTTTCAGTTTTGAGTCAGTTAGCCTACATGTCTCCAAGGTGGGCTAAACAGTGTTTGACTAGACCCCTCTGGGCTGCAACAAGTACCTGGTGAAGTGGGCTTCACCCACAGAGGCTACTGTAGTTTTGTTTTTTACTCTTTGGGGGCCTGCCACCGAGCTCACAAATAAATACACAGTCTTATTCTTACTTATGACTGCCTGGCCTTAGCTTGACTTATTTCTAGACAACTTTTCTTAAATTATCCCATCTACCATTTGCCTCTATTCTGCATTCTGTTTTCCTTTCTTTCCTTCTTACCCATGACTGGTTGCACGACTGGGTGGTTGGCCCTGGCATCCTCCTGCCCTTCTTTTCCAGATCCTCCCTTCTTCTTTGTTGTTCTCTCAAGCCTAGGTTTCTTCTCCTATTTATTCTCTCTGCCTGCCAGCCCCACCCATTTCTCTCCCGCCTAGCTATTGGCTATTCAGCTCTTTATTAAACCATCAGGTGTTTTAGACAGGCAAAGTAACACAACTTTACAGAGTTAAACAAATACAACATTAAAGAATGCAACACATCTTTGCATCATTAAACAAATAATCCACAGCATAAATTAATGCAACACATCCTAAACTAATATTCCACAACAGGTTGCTATTATTGCTAACTTTTTATGTTGCCATACAGAATGTAAGTTGGCAGGATTGCTTCAGGTTTCTGAACAGTAGCTATTAAAACTAAATAGAGGGGCTGTTGAGGTGGCTATGTGGGCAAAGGCTAATGATGAAAACCTGGGTTTAATATCTGGAACCCATACAAAGGTGGGAGAAGACAACTCCACAACGTTGCCCTCTGACCTCCACATGCATTGGGGTGACATGCACACCTCCCTCTGCTCAGCACACACACAGCAACACATGCACACACACGCACGCACGCAGGCACTCACGTGCTCACGCACACACCACCTCCACCACCACTAATTAAAATAAAGTAAAATCTAAACAGCTCAGCTTGTCAAGTCCTTGCCTGGTATTCATGAAGCCCTAAGTTTGATCCATAGCACCATGTAAAACCAAGCCTGATAGCTCACTCCTGCAATCTCAGCACTCAGGAGGTGGAGGCAGGAGGATCAGAAGGTTAGTAACATAGAGAGTTCAAGGCCAGGCTGTCAAAAACAAACAACTAAACAGAAACTTGCTGTGTTTGATAGCTGGGCATTGTGTGGATGAAGTGCATAGGTTTTAAAATACACATTGCAAGGAATGTCTTACAAATCTACTTGTCACTTAGTCAAGGAATAGAACTTTCTGGACACCTTGCTTGACTCTTACATGCTTCTTTCCAGCTGTCCCCCATCTGCCCTACCTGTCATTGTAGACTGTAGACTATGGATGAAGACAATCTTTATTAGTCTTCTCACTCATCACTGTGATTCTGTGTCAGATATCCCGGGTTTCCACAGCTCTCAAAAGCCCACTGTGGCCTCCGTGAAGTACCTGGGATTTAGAAGATGGAAATGCTAATTACCCTGGTTTTGTACATCCACGCTGTGTATGTGAATTGAAATAGCACATCAAAGTTTATTATCAAGTGCAGTTATTCTTTATTGACACCATTTTTAAGTTTAAGCCAGGGGTAAGGCTAGTTACCCCTATCTGATCATTAGACCTTGGGAAAGAGAAGGTGTCTGGATAGGTGAGCAGTTATGATGGCTGCTATGGGGATAGGTGCCTATGGTAGCATGGCTGTTGCTTCAACTGACCTGAGAGATGGACTTCAGAAGCTGTAAGTGATGGTTTCAAGCAGGCCAAGATAGCCAGCCACCTCAAGCAGCTTTCACCCAGACCGAAGTCAAGGGTAGGCTAGGTTCCATCATTTTCCCTGAGGGAGACTCTTCTGAATAAGACCCAAGGAAGAGTGAGTCTAACTGCTTCCTCCCTTCCCCAGCCTGATGCACTCCTGCTGCTGTGGCGGTAGCTCTGCTCTAGCCCATCAGTCCCAGGAGGGTTCTAGGAGCCTCCCGTGAACCCTGCTCTGCAGAGTGCTAAAGATTGCTGGAGGAACAGAGGCAGTTCTTGTCTGCAGGGACCCCAGGAGCATCACTCGTTCAGCGACAGAAGAGGATCCATTCCACACAAAGTGTAGGCTGTCAGAGCATCTGGGGGACGCCTTGCCCCTGCTGTGGAAGCGACTGCAGGTAGAAGAGTAGAGAGACAATGTCAGTCATGGACAGTATCCCCTTCTGTCTTTTCACACTGCTAGAAAGATTGTGGGAATTTTATTCTTCCCTAGTGGGATTTCCCGTTCCCTTCATGGGAATGGCCTCTGTTCCTGTCCAGGGCTGCCACTGACTCCTTGTGCCCTTTGATGGGCGCACACATGACGCTGCAGCTCATGGAGAAGGAGCCAAGTTCAGAGAGGAGCTACCAGTGGCCATGGTCGCTGTCCTGCCGCGTTTCCCCAAGGCCATCTCCTTTCCCCATGCTGCCCTTCACCAGAGCAAGGATGCCCTAGAGGAGGGGATAGAGAACAAGTCTCTTGAAGCAGGGCCCCCTAATACTGTGAGGCCCCAGGAACCTCAGAAGCAAAGGGGGCAGCATTTACAGAGGCCCCAAGGACCTTTCCAGTAAAGCCTGACTGTCAGAATTAGCAATCCCTATCTATGGCCTTGAAGCTCTATTTAGATTCTTGGAGATGTAGAGACAGGCTCAGGGGTGGAAGAGAGGATGCCTGGAGTCTCCTAGGCTTCCTGGAGTGACCTGTAGCTTTGTCAGATAGCAACAACAAAATGGCAAGGAAAACCTATCAGCTTACAAAGAAAAAGGGTCGGCTCTGGCCCCCAGGAATGGACAGTCTGGTCAGTGGTGAGGTGTCCCATGACTCTGGCCTGTGTTGAGGCAGCTCATGATAGGGTAAACTTTGTGAGATAGTAGCCTCCTTAAAAATCACCTCTCAACGGTACCGCCAAACTATCACACAAGGCTTTGACACGCAACAGACAAACACTTGAAGGCATTTTCTTGCAAGCCACTTACTAATTACAAAGGGGAAAGAAGCAACTTGGCAGAGGAGAAAGGGAACATTGTCTCAGCCAGGTTTTCAAAGCTACCTCCACAGAGGGACAAAGGGACCTCACAGTCCCTAATGTGACTTGATGTCGTCTCTAAGCTTCTCCAACCCTATATGCACATCTTGAGATAACCATTCTTATGTGTGTGTGGGGGTGCAGTACATATGCACATGTGTGGGTGTGCACACCCGTGCATGCCCAGAGGACATAGGAAGACATCAGGTGTCTTCTCCCTGATTCCTCAGAAAGAGACTCTTACTGAATCTAGAGCCAGGCTGGTAGGTGGCCTGATCCTAGCATTGGGTTTACAGGGGTGCATGTAACATGTCTAGCCTTTTCTGGAGATCTGATCTCAAGTCCTGTTTGTGCAGCAGATGCTCTTACCCCCTGAGCCATCTCACCAGCCCTTAAATCTAGGGGTAATATCACACAAACCCAAATTAAAGGATACACATTCAATAAACGAAAAAACAAAGTCTCCTATATTTTCCCAAGACTGTCAGTATCGTGAAGGCCAGAGAAAGACTGTGAACTATTCTAGACAAGAAAAAAAACAAAGAAACACAACTAAAGGTGACATGTGATCCCAGATTGCATTCTGGAGCAAAATAAGTAAATAAATTCCTGTAAGGATGACTTGGAAAGTGAACAACACTGAGATGCAGGCACAGAAGAAAACACTGGGAATCCAGGTATAGGGGCATGCCTTCTGTCCCACAGGTGGAGGATGTGGTCATTGGACATATCTCCTATTGACACACCCCCTCTGCCCCATGACCCCAGCTCCCAAAATCAGTTCTACACACTCACGGAAGGCACACTGACCGCTGTTGCTTACATCTCTGTGAAGTTTAAAGGTTGATAAAAATTAGTCTAAGGTCCAGAGCACATAAGGGGGTAGAGATAACCACCCTCTAGAGGGTGACAAATGGAGTGGGGACCCGGATGTGACTGATATTTGTTTTTCTTCATCTAAGTGCTCCTTATGGGGTGTGGTCGGTCTGGAAGGCTTTTCAACTTGCTCACTCATCTGTGCATATTTTAAATACATATTATTCTTAAACCAGGTGTGTGTGTGTGTGTGTGTGTGTGTGTGTGTGTGTGTGAGTGCATGAGCACACGTGCATGTGTAAACCAGAAGTTGACTTTGGGTGTCTTCCTCTCCTGCTTCATTCAATAAGGCATAAGCATGGCACCAGCATCAACCTCCTGACAGGGAGACTCTCCCTAACTGCCCCATGTGGGAAGCCCTATCCTTGTAGGCAAGACTAGCACCAATCAGAGAAGAGTTCATTAGAAACAAGAAAGGGACCAGTGTGATGGATAAGAGTCCTGAGTGACAGAAACTTGCAGCCCAAGGAAGCAGAAGAAGATTCCGGGACCATAGGGAGGCTGTGTTTGTCCCAGATGCAGATCAGCATGTGTGGTTTTGACCCTCCTTGAACGGAAGTGCTCCTCTCTCCTCCTCCCTTGTGCTCCCAGTGGCTCTGGTGGTGACCCACCAGCCCCGTTTCCCTGCCCAGCTTTTTCTAACTCTTCCCCTAGCCATCACCTCACCAGATCCTAACTCTGGAACCTAAACCCAGGTTGCCCCACGCTTCTGGACTCCCCACCTAATTCAAAGACATATTATAGCAATGCTTGGCTCTACTGGCAGAGATGGAGCCTGCAGGGGCCGAGGGTACACTGGTTTAACCTGAATCACCACTGCTGGTGTGCTGGGGCCTTCTGAGAGGTGAACATTCATGATGGAAAGGTGAGAGCACTCATGTTCATTGTGAAAGAGAAGAGCTGAGAAAAAGTGATTTTTATAAACACCTGCTGTAGAGGCCAGGTCAACCCCAGAGGTCTTCCTTACTCACTCTCCACATTAGTTTTTGAGGCAGGATCTCTCACTGAATCTAGAACTTACAGATTTAGCTGGTCTGGCTGGCCTGCATGCCCTAGGGATCTTGTCTCTGCCTTCCCCGAGTTGGGTTTGCTGATGTATGCTACATACCAGACTTTTGGTATGGGTGCTAGGAAACCAAACTCGGGTCCTTAGACTTGCACAGCAGGCACAGTATTGACTGAATCCTCTTCCCAGTCCCACTGGTAGATTTTATATCCTTAATTGATCTTAGCACACACACACCCCAGTTCTTATCAGATAAATGCTAACTTACAGACAAGGAAATGGTTCAGAGAGGGCAAGTAGCTCACTCAAGACCACACAGCCAGCAACTCAAGCAACTGAGATTTGTTCAACTGTCTATTGCTTGTTCCACCCATTTCTTAATAAACACCCTCATTATTAAGTGATGACTCATACTGCAGCAATGGCTCCTAATTAAGTTTGGGAATCGGAAAAGCATTTGGGCAGTGCTCGGAGGAGGCCGGCGTGGCAGAATTACTTCCATACCAAACTTTCCTCCCCAGCCAGAGAGCGGCTGGCTTTCTTTTTTTGCATTCCTTGCTGTTCCCAATGAGCAGATGACCAGCTTCCGCCTTCCCCTTCCTCCCCAGGCTGCCTCAGACCCTTTGTACAATAGGATCAGAGAAACCACTAGAACTGTCAGCTGGGAAATCCATCAGTAAATCAATTCCCACTTCCCCACACCATGGCTATGGGAGCCAGTTACTGTCCCATGGTGGACATGGGGAAGCCTTAGGCAGCCCCCAAATTCAATGACAACTCCAGGGAAAGTGCTTAGCTTTGCAGCTAGAGGTTAGAGAACACATCTGTTCATAAGCTTCAGGTTAAACCATCACGCAGAGGAAGCCGTGGCTGGTTTCCCTCTTCTGCCAAGAAAAGCTGGTCTGAAGGAAGTCAGTTGGAAAACCCAGCTTCATGTTTCCTAACTGTAGTCTAGAGGCCGTACCTATTGATCATTGTGGGATGGTGGATGGGCTGGATGGCTGACATCTCCTCTCAAGCCAAATATGAGGGAATCTACAGGGCCTCTCCTCCATGGTCTACCAGCTCAGGGGTACTCTTGCAAATAAGGTTTTGAAAGACCTGGCAGGAGCCCGTGCTAGCATTCCATCACTGTAGCAATACACCTGAGTAGCTGTGGTTCATGCTTTTCTGTGTTTCTAACCCATTACCAGCTGGCCCACTTCCTTCAGGCCCCCAGAAGGGCACAAAATGGCAATGGCTGGGAGCATAAGGCAGAGAAAATTGTTTTTCTGATCTTAAGGGAGAAGAAGGAACTGGGGTCCCACAACCCAAGAAAATACCCCAAAGATTTAAGGGCCTGTCATAAGGGTTCCCTCACCCGCTGATAGAACCACTTTGAGAACCTGGTCTTTCACACAAGGGCATTCCGGGGATATTCAATATCCAAACTTGAGTGAGGATATAAGAGTAGGATGAGTTTGGCATTTGACCTCCAACAAGCTATGCAACCACCCTGAGGCTCAGCTCACCCATCTATAAATGGAGCTGATGATGGAGAATGTAGCAGGCTGAGGGGTGTGATCCTCTCCTGCCCTAAAAGACAGACAACTGCAAAGGCTGTGCACAGACTTCAGTTGCTGGCCTCCATTCTTACCCCAGGTACCACCGAAGGAGAGACTGGGAAGTGCCCATGTCAGGATGGCTGTGGTCTTTTTCCCGGTAGACAAGAACTCATTCAGGCACTGTGAAGACCCCGTGGACCAGCTCACTATGGAAGGAACAGTGTTTGCCAAGCCTGGTTTCCCGTCCATCACTTCTCTCTTCCCTCGAACTGCTCCATCCACGCCAGCCCTTCTAGTTCATTCCCACCAAAAGGCCTTTGCACAGCTGCTCTCTCTGCCTTTCTCCCAGGTTGTCATGGGGCTCTTTGCAATCAGGCACAGATGATCACATGGAGATGGTGGCTGTTTTGCCTGGAGGACCAGGTTCTACAACAGTGTCGGTAGACAGGAAGGTGGGTGATCGCAGGTGGGTGTTGGTGATGGGGTAGGGGCACTCAATTGCAGGTTAGTGGTGGGCTGACAGACTCATGAACAGAATGGGAAGCACTGGGTTTGAAGTCCCACGGCCCCTGCCTTTGTTCCATCTTCCCACTCATGCCCTTGGCTGAACTGCTTGTGTTCTCTGACTCACTATCCACACATCTGCTCAACACAAAACAAATTCTACCTCAGGGCTTCTCTGAAGCACAAGTGATAACGTGAACCTTTCCTTTGCTTGCTCATTGGGTGTTCCCTGGGCCATTAGCAGAGCTTTCCTCGTGATGGTCCCAGCATTCTGTAATTCTTATCGTTTTTGCTCCCATTAGAGCAGGTATCATGATCTAGCAACTTCTGTGGAACAACTGTAACATCAAGAAGTTGATGGGACAATGTTCTTGAATCTCCTCCAGCTTTCTTGAGATGAGGAAGCTGATGCCAAAGAGGAGACTGCAACCCAGCTGTCAACATGTCAGCATCTTGACATTGGGGACCAACAGAGGAAATCACAATTGATGATACTAGTGAGGCAGCAGTAAGACAGCTTTCCCCAGAAGTGTACTTTACAATCCTTCCCATGGTTGCTCAGCCTTCCTCTGGCTCCAGGGTGAGGTTTTGTATCTCCATCAATCTCAGAAGGGCAAAGGAACATCACAGAGAACATGCTTCAGACTCTTTGCAGTGGGAAACAGATGGCTGGAGAGACTGAGGCAGTTGGTCTGGAAGGTTCTGGGTAGGTAACATGGTAGAGGAAGGAAGCTGGCAATCCAGTGATTCATATGATAATTGGTCTGAGGGAAGCTGGAAGCCATAAGAGAAACAGACAAGTGGAGAGAAGGACCACTTTCCGCCAGGAGAGGTCTGACTAGGACACAGATGAGCCTGTATGAAGAGCAGGGTTTTAGGAATTGGGATCTGAGGCCTTGTAGCCCTGTCCCTGACATTGGTAAGTGACTTTGTTTCTCAGAACTGTGGCTTCTGTTGAGAAACACATATAATAACATATCTGTCACTTGAGGTTGTTGTGACAAGTGAACTAACTCAATTTTTCAAATGTTTAGCATGTCATGCTGAGAAGACATGTAAATGACCTCAGGAAGAGGTCTGTGTAGAGAGCCACTGAGGTCCATCACACCATGTTCCCAGCTCTCAAGACCATCCCCAGAAGAAGTGCTAACCTAGCCAGCTAGCAGAGAAACAGGCAAGGAAACCCCAAAACTGTTTGTGCCAGAAGCCAGAAGCATGTTCAAGCCCTAGGAACACTCCTGGGATGAATGTGATCTGGAGAATTTTCTGGAGATGAACTTGGCCTGAATCTGGAAGAGGAGTTGCAACTCAGACAAGCAGTAATGAAAAGAAAGCTTTCTTTCGTCCACAGAGAACAGCATGAACCAAACATGGAAGGGCAGACCCAATGCAGTGTCTTTGAATTTCTGGCAAGAAGTTTGGACATCATCCTGGTGACCAAGGATTCTCAGACTGAGTTAAAGAGACTTCATGGATGTGCTTTTGTGACAAAGACTGTGACTTCCATACAATTCTGTGGCTCGGGGATAACAAAGAGACACAGAGGCTCTGTCAACCCAAAATCAAGAAAATTACCGAAGTGGGTGACACACTCCAGCTCCAACGGGTGCCTGGATGCAACAAAGGGCATTCTCCTGAGGAAGCCCAGCCAAGGTGGGGTACTGGGATTACCCACTACCTCCCATACCTCAATGGCTGAGGGCTACTTGCAATATAATTCCTAAATCCAAAGCTAAGGCCTTGGCACACTTGCAGGAGAGTCACAAGTGTTTACAGAAGGCTGCTCTGCCATGGAAAGGTAAATATTGAGGGAAACAAGACATGGCAGTTACATTGTGTGTCACGGGAGACAGACTGGAGCCAGGGGCTGTGGAGCATCGTGGAGGAGAAGAGCCTAATCCACATACTCAGTGAGCAAGTTGACAGGTGGAAAAGGCCAAGACCCTGGGCCCAAGACACCCAGCACCTCAGTGGAGCTGTCCAGCTGAATGTATGAAATAGTGATATGGATAAGGTGGTGTCACTGTCTGAATTCTCAACTACAGCTGGACCAGTTCTCAACAAATCTATTTCTGTGGGCTTCTCATGATACCTCCCCTGGATGCCCATGACCTTTCTACAGCCCTGGATTCTAGAAATTGACTGATTTTACAAAATTCCCTTCTTTCCTAATATACCTGTCTACCAGCCCATGAATACCTAGATATCATCTCAACTTCTGCCAATCCCTGCTTCAGTAAGTGCTGGATAATGAGTGAATGAAGCCATCAACCAACTGATCGCATCAATGAATGTGGGACAAGAGACCTTGGGACCAGTGTCCATGCTACAGCTTACAAGATCAACCCTTTTTGTCCAAGCAGCCAGAACACTGCATGAACATGTGAGATATTTTGTGTATCTGTGACAAGTTAACCCTGTCTTAGAGGCCTGTTGTATCATTAACCTTGACTGTCAACTCATTGGGTTAGAATCACCATGGAAACAACCCTTGGGCAAATCTGTGAAGGACTTTCTAGGCTAAATGATGGGAGAAACCCACCCTAAATGTGAGTGCCATCATCCCACGGGCTAGGTACCCCACTGAATAAAAAGCAGGAAGCAAACTGACTGCCACAATTCACTCTCCTGACTGCCAATGAAATGTGACCAGCTGCTTCCAGCCCCAGTGGCCCTGGCTTCTCTGCCATGAAGGACTATACCCTTAAACTGTGTGCTGAAATTAAATCCTTTCTTCCCTTAAGTTGCTTTCGCCAGGCATTTTGCCACAGCAACAGGAAACGTAACTGATACACCTGTTGTGCACCAGGGGCCACACTTACTAGCAAATTAATCTTCATAGCCCAATTCCTATCTTCATTTTAGAGACGAGGAAACCGAGGCTCTAAGTGGCTCGGCAGTTTGCCTAAGGTCCCATAAGTAAGTGGCCAGCCCGTGACTTAACTCTGGCTTCTGTGGTTCATCAAACTCTCCTGTCACTCCACTGACAGTGGTCTCACATAATGGCAAAGGCAGAAGCTGTTGTTAGCATCTGCTCAGCACTCACAGACGCCTTGTTGTCCTTGGGCAGGGGCTGTTGGTGCCTCCAGACTGCAGGCACACCATAGCCCATGGGCTCACCAGCTCCTTCCAGGGTCAGAACACAAAGGATTTTCTCCTCACCTTCGTGGGCTCAGCTCCCCACGCCTCTCTCTTTCCATCCTTCACTGCTTCAGTGCAGACTGGCAGCCAAGCTCAGCCCCCACACTCCTGTCCCCCACCCACCACAGACCTACTGTCCCCTCCTGATGGAAAACTTTTCAGTCCTTCTCTTCTTTCCTCAATTACCAAGGGATCAATTTAACTGTGAACATATTTTTGAAATATTTTCACTGTTGTTTTTCCATTTTGCCCTTTGTTTGAAAGAGTGTCACAACTTCCAACAGCAGAGAAAAGAAAAAACGCTATCCCAGGCTGACCAAGGCTAGACGCAAAACCAGAAATGACATATTTAATAATCAAAACTGAAAACCACTCAGACAATAGCACTCATCATCACTCCAGGACCAAAAGACTTAGAACTTTGAGGCCCTTCTCCCTGGAGTATGCTCAGGAATTGCAAACACAGGAAATGAGACAGGGTCTTACTCCTGTGGTGGCTTATGAATCTTGCCCTGACACCTGGACCTTTTCCAAGGAATGCTCAGTTCACTGTTTCCTGGACAGTGGGGGAACATGGATGGCAGTTGAGGTGGACATCTAAGTCTGAGTTCCCCTTTGTGCTTAGACAGTGGTCAGAGTCAGGGCTCAGCATCAAGCCAAGATCCCTCTGAGTCAAGGATTAGAAGCCAGTCTACCTCAAATATCAAAGCCCAGTTGGGACTGGAATTGAGGGCTGGTACAAAACAATATTCACGGTTCTGTGTTCTATTAAAATTGAGATTTTTACCTTGGCTTCAGGCTATGATTGATAATGTGGTCAGAGTGCTTCCTTGGATGAGGTTCATTGCACCAATGTGATGGCTAATTTTGCTTGTCAACTTGATATACCTGGAAAACAGAACCTCCATTGAGGAACTGCTTCTGTCAAATTGTGTATGTGAGCACATCTGTGGAGCCACCTCTGCATGCTAATTGATGTGAGATGATCCAGCCCACTGTGGGCTGGCAGCACTATCCCTAGACAGGGAAGCCTGGGCTGTGTAAGAAACATAGTCGAAGGTGAACCCTGGGAAAAGCCAATAAGCAATGTTCCTCTGTGGCTTCTACTGCAGCTCCTGCCTTGAGTTCCTGCCTCGGCTCCTCTCGATGACTAGTTATAACCTGGGATATTCAATAAACTGTTTCCCCCTGCAAGTTGTTTTGGTCATGGTGTTTATCACAGCAACAGAAAATGCTAGAATGCTCTGTCTAGGATCAGGTTCAAGGTTCAGTGTGTGACAAGGATCAGGATGCATTCTGGATCCCCAACCTACCAAAATGGAGCCTGGCTCTAGTCGTTCTGAGAGCACGAGTCAGTTTGCCTGTCAGATGCTAGTTTGTCGAAACCCCTGTACTGAAGCCCTCCACAGTTCAGCATCAGACTGAATGAGGCAGCAGATGTCTGCAAGCTTTGCAAACTACAGACATTTGTGTGAACACCTGGAGAAACATTGGGATGTCACTCAGCTTCACCTAGTCCTCCACAGCTTCTGCTTCCTCTTCCACCTGTGAAACTAACAACAGCTGAAGTTCCACAGAGTGGCCTTGTGCTGCCCTCTACGAAGTCTGTGTATATTTAACTAATTGAATTCTCTTCTTCCACCTTGACCTGGGTCCTGGGGATCAAACTGAAGTCATCAGGCTCCCACAGCAAAGGCTTTATCCACAGAGCCAGTATTGCAATCTCATGGACTGATGCTAGCCCTGTTTCCTGTGGAGAAACCAAGGAAGGGATCAATTAAGTGACTTGTTGAAGACACACTTCAAATGGGGAAACTCCTGCTTCAGTCAGGGAGTGTGGCTCCCAAGTCCACGCTGATTGTGAGAGTTGAGGGAGGAGGTGGGAAGTGTATCATTAGCAGACCCGAGTCAGACATAAGTCAGCATGAGTCCTAGAGGTGGCTGAGGCTCCCAGCAGTCTCTTTGCCTAAGAGGCCATGCCCCAGCAGACTCCACATCTACATAGGACAGAGAGGGTTAAGAGAATCCTGGAGTGGCACTGAGGTATCTCATCAGACTCATTTGTTTATGGAAAGGAATTTCAAGCCAGCTGCTCAAAACCCATATTTTGTGGGTAGTTTTTTTTTTTCAATTTATTTCACGGTATTAAAATAATAACAAGCCAACCCATGGTGGGTGGGGTCCGGGATTCCTCGGGGGTTAGCACAGAAGGAGCAGGCTGGCTTGAAGCTGTGAGTCTGAGTACTCCATAAGGCCTGGACTACTTGCCTTCCCCTGGGAAAAGCCAGACACACAAGGAATGAAGACGGAGGTCTCAGGGTTTTGACTTAACAGGGACTGACATGAAGTCCTGAGAAGGTGGTGGTTGGTTGAATGCCTCTGCTTACAGATTTTGAGCAGGCACAGATGAGGAACACATGCAGTGAGAACATCCCCCGCGTGCACTACCTATGACATCATGAGAATGACTCTCATCCTGTCTTGGTCTAGTATTGCCTCAGCAGATCCTGACCTCGAAATTTGGGGTCAAGATGGAGCAGAGGTGTGCTGGCACACGCCTTTAAATTTCAGCACTCACTCAGGAGGCAGAGGCAGGTGGATCTCTGTGAGTTGGAGGCAAGGTTGACCTCCAGAGCAAGTTCCAGGACAGCCAGGGCTACACAGAGAAACTCTGTCTCAATCCTCCCCCCAAAAACAGTTGGGGTCAAGTTTACATGGAAACTGATCCCCCAAAACATGACACAGGACAGGCACAGGACAGGAAATAGATCTAAAACAGGAAGGAAGTTGGCCCTGGAAGTCAGCACCACCTAGCCTAGTTTGCCATTCCCAGTTGCTTGTGGCATTGGGAGAGAAGGGACAGTGGCTGGGAAATGCTTTGCACTACCCTGTCCCTTGGGGGAGGGAGCTGGGTTTGTCCATCATTGCTTATTTCTATTCTATTATTGGGTATATTAGCAAGGTTTTTCCAATTATTAATTTTTTAGCTTCATAATTTCTATTTGGTACTTTTTTTTCTTTGCCATGGTTTTCTATGCTTTTATTTGTTTCAAGAGAATTTGTAATTTCCTACAAGAACATTGTTATGATGGCTGCTTTAAATCCTCGTCAGACGATTGCAACATCTTAATTATCTTGATATTAGCATCAGTTGAGTATACTTTCTCATTATGGTTGTGGTCATTCTGATTCTCATTATGACAAATAATTCTCTGTTCTATCGTGGACATTTGGACTTTTATGTCAGGAAGCTTCAAGCCTTATTACATCTCCTCTTTTTATGTGTTCGTGTATTTGTTTACTTGCTCTTATGCTGGGAATCAAACCCAGGACCCTAGGACACACTAGGCAAGTGCCCTATCACTGAGTTACAACTTTAACCTTTATATTTCTTGATTTAACAGTCTCACTGATGAAGTGGCACACAAGGGTTCCTGTTGACCTTCAAGTGCTGTGTTACAATGACAGGGTAAAGCCAGTGTGGTGGCGCACACCTTTAATCCCAGCACTTGGGAGGCAGAGGCAGGTGGGTCTCTGTGAGTTCAAAGCCAGCCTGGTCTACATATGGAGTTCTAGGACACCATGTCAGTGTGGGGGTCAGTCCAAGTAAACACAAAGGTATTCTGTGACTGTGGGTCCAGAGGAATAGAACAGGAGGCATCCTTGATGCGAAGGACAGAGAATCAGGTTTCTGAGGGGATGATGTAGAGGAGAGTGAGTGCAGGAGTTGGGTACTATGGGGTGAAGGGCAGCTGAGTTGATAAGCCAGAGACCCTGAACCAAGCAATAGACTCCATTGAATTTTTTAACCGCTGGTATGTGAGTGTTAAAGGAGGAGGAAGTAGGACCTGCAAGATTCTTTCTTAACAGATCAAAGATAAGAGACTTACCAGTATCCTGAGGCTCTGAAGAGAGATCGGGTATTGGGCCTTAGTCGAACTTTGTAGTTGGGTGATGTTTGACTATAGAGGGGTTTTTGGTGTCCCATACCTGGGGATCTACTTGAGAGGCTGGCAAGGAAAAAGGACTATCAGAGTATGTGATTTGGAGAAGAAGAAGGAGAGGAATGACTGGTGAGCTTGGAGGAGCAAAAGAAATAGAGGCTCCCTGGGGCTACATGGTGTCCAGGACCTGAGGCTACAATGGGGAGATCCTGTTTCAAAAAGCCTAATTAACTAATCAATCAATTAAAGCTCAATGTCAAGGGAGTCATCACAGCCTGTGCAATTCCATTCTGTCTGCTTTGCTCTTCTGGGGCTTCCAAGATTAGTGTTAAGTACTGATACTTGAATCAGACCAAGAGAGAAAACAAGGGAAAGCTACAGGCCACTACTAGCCTTCATGAACATACTCACAGATGTCCTTGAAAGTATTTGGAAAGAGCTCTAAGCAAACCATGACCAAGTAGAGCTTGTTCCACTATAAGAGGTAACATGTGATATCCATAGGTGACAGAAAAGTTAAATGCTTATATCAGTATACCCAAAAAATTGACAAATTCAAAATCCATTCATAATTTTAACAACCATAAAAATAGCAACCAGAAGAATTTCAGAAGCTTGAAGAAAAACATCCACAAAAACCTGATTGGTAATGTCATGCTCACTGGTGAGAGCTGGACGCCTCCCACTCAAACTGGGAACAAGACAAGGATGTCTGTTTTCATCAGTCCCTTTCAGCACAGTACCAGAAGCTATCGCCAGTATAATAAGGCAGAAACAAGGAAATAAAAGGTACCAAGTTCAGAAAGAAAGGAAAATGGTCCCTACCTGCAGGTTAAGATGACTGTCTATGAAAATATATATAATACACATACATATATGTTAGTTCTATGAGTATATATATATATATGCAACCACAGAGCTAATAAGAAAGTTTTGCAAAGTGACAAGATAAAAGAGCAATACACAAAATTGAGTATGTTTCTAGATGTTAGTAATGAAGATGGAGACAGCGAAATTAAAAATCAAATAGCATTTAAACTTGTTAGGGGAAAAAAGAAATGAAATAGATTTGAACCTGGCAATAATGTACGTGAGTGCTATGATAAATTGATGAAACTTTGGCTTAAGAAACCGAAGGGGAGATACACACCATGTTTGTGGATGAGACAACTCAGTAGATTGAAGATATTTCTCCCAAACTGACAGGCATGTGCAATATGATTCTCACTAAGATTTTTTTATCGATATAAACAAACGTATTCTGAGATGTATATAGGAAGACAAAAGAAATATAACAGCTAAAATAATTTTGAAGAATTAAGAGAAGTGGCCCTAACTAAACTCAGGATTTACTACTGTACAGCCACAGTGATGGAGACAATGCAATACTCTGTGTGTGGGTTTGTACATGTGTGTCTGTGCTTTGCACATAGAGGCCAGAGGTCAATGTTGGGAGTCTTCTGTTTCTATCTCATGTGTTATGTGACTGTCTCTTACTGAACCTCAGGCTTACTGATTGGGCTGGATCCAGGGGGAACTGCTTGACTCTGCCTCCTCAGCATTGCAATTGGAGCCTGCTGAGTCCAGCTTTATACATGGGTGCTGGGGGATCTGAACTCAGGTCCCCATGCTTACATGGCAGGAACATTGTTGATTTAGCCATCTCCTAAGTCCCCAAAGGTAGTGTTGATGGGCAAAAAGATATACAGCCCACAGAGCAGGATAGAAAATCCTAAAATAAATCCATACAAGTATGTGCAACTAATTTGTGATAAAAGAGTTAAGGCAGTTCAATGGAAGCAGAGTACTTAATACTAGTGGAGGCAGTAATACCAGACCATATGAGAGCAACTGGATATTCCCAAGCAGAAGATGAATCTTAACCTAAACCCCACACTTTTCACAAAACAATTTCAAAACAATTCACGGACTTAAACATGGACATATCATTTTTAGGAAGTCATAGGAAAAAACCTTTGACACTTAATACTAGAAAATGTTCTTGGACTTGAAACTTGAAGTGTGATAGCAAATCTTGGTTGTCAATATTACACACTTTAGAGAAGGGAAACTCAATTGAGCAATTGCTTCTATCAGGCAGGCCTGTGAGCATGTATATAGGACATGTTCTTAACTGTTAATTGATGTGGGAGGGCCTGGTCCACTATGGACAATACCATCCTATGCTGTATATGAAAGCTAGCAGAGCCAGCCAGTCAGTGGTTTTCCGCCATGGTGTCTGTTTCGAGCACCTGCCTTGAGCTCCTGCCTGGGCTCCTCTCAGTGATTGACTGAAACCTGTAAGCTAAAATAAACCCTTTCCTCCCCAGGATGCTTTTGGTTTGTCACAGCAACAGGAAAGCAAACTAGAACACAAAGCATGATTTATAAAAAGTAAACTATGATAAAGGGGACCCCATTGAAGTTAAATATATTTGCTCTGTGAGAGAGCTTGGTAAGAAGATGAAAAGACAAATTACAGAGCAGAAGAAAACTTTTGAAAATCACAATACCAAACACGGCACTTTTTATCTAGTACATAGAAAAAACAGACAGTGACTTTATTCATAATAAGCAAAATTTGAAAATGCAAATGTCTTTAATGAAATAAACTGCTGGGTGACTACATTTGATGCCCGCCACCATGGAAGGCCACTCAGGAATAAAAAGCAGCCGACTGTGGCGCATGAGCAAAATGGGGTGACTCTCAAGGAAGTTATGCTGAGTGCAGAAAGCTGGTCTCAAACTGTACACACTTCGCAAGCCCATTACATAATATTTGTGTAACGACATAATTACAGAGATGGAGAACAGATGAGCGGTTGCTAGGGATTAGTGCTGAGGAGGGAGAGGAAGGGCAGAGCCATGAGGGTACCATGTGGGAGTCCTGTGGTGGTGGTGGCTCTGTTAGGAATCTTGACTGTGGTGATGCCAAAACCAAGCTCTGTGCAGTGAGATAACACAGCATTCTGGAAACAGTGCAGTCGCTGGCAAACCTGGGCTGCTGATCCTCTGAGCAGGAGCCATCGAGTGACTCTAGGGAGCCTGTGATCAACCTGATGGGAAGTCCAGGTGTTCTGGTTGCAGCTCTCCACCCACTCTTCCTGCCTCCTATGTGGATTCCAGCTACTGGACTAGACTACATTTCCCAGCTACCCTTGCAAGGGAAGCAGAGTTCCAGTCAACAGGACATAAATGAACAGCTCTGTCCTCTCCATAAGCCCTTGCCCTTCTCAGGAAGCTTGAAGTCACATGTCAAGAAGTCACCCTTTTCCAAGATGCATACTCCCAACATCCTAGTGCATGTCTGAAACAAAACATACTATATATATTTTTTCTATATCTCTAACCTATGATAAAGTTCAATTTATAAGTCAGGCATGGCACAAGATTAACAACACCAATTAATAAGAAGAGGAAAAAAATTAATACACTGTAATAAAAGTCAAATGAATATAATATACCCCCCTCAAGATAGCTTATTTTACATTTACCCTTTTACTTAAAGGAAGCACTTCCTGGCTTGTCTCTGGCATATGTAAATCACTGGTGTCACTACTAGGGACCATTAATAAATGACATAATGTTGACTTGAACACAAGCACTGCCTAGTAAACTAAGTGATTAACAGGAGGGTGATGTATACAGAGCAGATATACTAGGAAATGGTATCATTCAAATCCAGGACCAGATTAAACAGGAGGTGTGCATTACTCCAAACAGGCCACAATTTCACACTTAAGAATACTTGTTCCTGTAATTTTCCATTGTGTATTTGCAGACTTCTGTCAGCTGACACCACCTGAAACTGTGAGAAAGAAAGCCATGGCTGAGGAGGGGCTGCTGTGTGGAAGAGGGAGGAAGCCTGAGCCCTCCAGTCTGAGAGGATTACTTCTGTGCTGTAAGTCACTACTCTTGACTGCCCAGAAGTCCCTGAGTAATAACCTCAGATTCACGGCTCCTAAACAGACCACCAGCATCTCATAATGCCCTCCTTAATGTACTGGGGGACAGTCTGGATGGCCGGGTGAGATGACCAGAAAACCCCTAATAACACCAAACCTTCTGAGCATCTAAGGGAGGGAATTGATCCTGAGTTTGGGACTTAAATCCTCAAACTCAGATTCTGCAGGGCCCGGAGGGTTCACTGGGCTCACAAGATTAGAAAATTCTTTAGGTATTATTTGCTTTTTTGTTGCTATGATAAGACACCATGATCAAGGCAACTTATAGAAGGGTTTATTTGGACTTAGGGCCCCAGAATTTTAGGATCCATAATGGTGGCAACAGCATGGCAGACATGGTGGATGCTGCTGGAAGCTGAGAGCTGAGGGCTCATATCACGGGTTGCAGACAGGAGGCAGAGAAAGAAAGAACTGGGAATGCTGTGTGGCTTTTAAACCCCGAGGCTCACTCCCACTGACATGCTTCCTTCAACAAGGCCACACCTCCAATAAGGTCACACCTCCAACAAGGCCACACCTCCTAACCCTACCCAAACAGCACCACCATCTGGGGACCAAGTGCTCAAATATCTGAGTCTGTGGGAGAGATTTCCATTCAAGTCACCCCAAGTTCCCACAATAAACCTTGGGATTAATGAATGCTCAACCATTCATCCATCTCACTCATTCATACTTTTATTCATCTCAAAACTGTTGAGTAATCATTGCATGCACGGGGCACATGGAAAACACACAGATGGTTGCTACCCTGTGTAACTCATACGCAGGCAAGCTGCAAACCAAAGTGGGCCAGTGGTGCCTGGTACCATGGAGCGCAGAGGAGGATGAGGCAGAGTGAGTGGAGCGCAGAGGAGGATGAGGCAAAGTGAGTGGAGCGCAGAGGAGGATGAGGCAGAGTGAGTGGAGCGCAGAGGAGGATGAGGCAGAGTGAGGGTCCTGTACTCCTGCAGTGATGGGAGAGGGCTTCTGAGGAGCTGGAGACAAGTTCTGAAGGGACCTGGGGAAGAGTTTTACAGAGACACAGCAAAATCCCTGTAAAGGACATATATCAGAAGAGTGGGAACCAAGAGGCCGCATGGGTAGCTGGGGCAGAGAAAGAGGCAGAAATGTCTGTGCTTACCATCTGTTGAATCATCTATAATGGAGAATTATGAATGCCAAGAAGAGGTACTGGACTGAGAATCATGGACAGCTTCCTGGAGAGGTGTCAGACCATGACTGCATCCTGAACGAGTCGGTGGAGAAGAGGAGTGGTGGTCAGCCACCACTCCACAAAGAAGCCAGGGCAAGAAATGCTCAGGATGTAAGGGGATGCTAGATGTGGTATTACACACCTGTAATGTCAGCACTTGGGAAATGGAGGGAAGATGGTAGGGAGTTCAAGGTCATCCTCAGGTACATAGTGAGTTCCCGGCTAGCCTGGGATACATAAGGCACTGTCTCAAAAAATAAAAAAACAAAACAACAAAAAACCAGGTATAAGAAGCTTGAGAAACTTACAAAATATGGTGAGAAGTTGGTGACCTGGGATGAAAGGGAGAAGACAGAAGTCAGAGACGTGAGAATCAGAGGGCCTTGGCAGAGAACTACAGTGTTTAGGTGCGGCTAGCCAGAGGCAGGCAGGTGCAGGTGAGCTAGGGTGTAGGGTGGGGCAGCTGGCCTCGGGACCTCTTTCTGTCAAGTCACACTTGTAGCAAACAGGAAGCCTGATTGTCCTCAGGCCTCTAAGGCTCTCTCCATCACCTCTGTGATGGGACTGTGTGCTGAGAAGTGGCTGGAAGGCTATTGACTTGCTGCACAGCTTTGAGCAAATCATTTGCTCTGTCTGAGCATCCCTTCCCCTTTGGAAGGTGCAGCTAGTGAAAACAGGAAGTTGGAGATTCTGAAGCTTTTAGCTCACATAAAGTGTTTAGCAGAAGGCTAAGTTCGTGGGTCTCAGACAACTCTGTGGCAGCTCCACCTTAGTTGGACTTGGTTCGAAGGGTCACAGGAGGCAGCAGGGTGCTGTTCTGCTGGAGGAGCAATTTGCCACTTCAACAGTCGAAAACTAACCCAATTCTGGAGATATGATTGTAAAAAACACTCCAGGTCCCAGACCCCTTTCCTAAACAAATTTATGAGATGCTGGATGTTGGGTCAAAGAATAGGGACTCCCCAAGGCTGCAGCAGGAACTACTCTGGGTCCCACCCAGAAGATGTTCATACATCTAGAAAGAAAAGGGAGTGGAACAGTGTGGTTCACACTCCCAGCCCTGAGAGCCAAGAGATGGACAGGGTCAGACACCAGAAAGCCAGGTGGGCAGTGCACCAGAGAGTAGAGTGTTGGAGGCCAGGTAGTCAGGGGACAAACAATTGAAACAGAAAAACAAGCCAGGAGGGTTCTGGGGGCAGGAGGTGAGGAGACCCGAAGTGACAGAGGGAGGGTGTTGCTGGAGGGTCTGAACGGGTGGGTGTGCCGTACTGCGTGTGTGTGCGCGTGTGTGTGTGGGGGGTGTACCTGTAGTCGGCCTGTGCACGTGCGCGGGGCGTGGGGATTGAGTGGGGCAGAAAGAGACTCCTGCACCCGCACAGGCCCCCCGAAGGTTAAGCACCGCCCAGTCGCCGGCTCCTCCCCGCCCCGGCAGCGCGGCAGAGCAAACGCCCTCACTCGACCCACCGCGCCCTGGGCGCACGGCGGGTCCCCGGTGGCTGCAGCGACCAACAGCGACCAGCCACCCGCGGATGCGCAAAGCTTGCTACCAGTCGTCCCGGCACAGCGGCTGCCGGGTCGTCGGGGTGCCCGGACACCAGGAGCACCAGGCTGCCCAGATGCGGGCGCCACTCTGCCTGCTGCTGCTCGTCGCCCACGCGGTGGACATGCTCTCGCTGCACCGAAGGAAGAAGCAAGGTACAGATGTGGTTGGACTGTGGTGGGGTAGGCGCTGCATGGCAGACTCCTAGTAGCCTAGCGGGCATCTGTCTGGTGCCCGCCGCCTGGGTTACTGACTCAGGATCAGCACGGGGGACTGTCGAGCAACCTGGACCTAGGAAGCACCAAACGGAAGGAAGGGACCAGTGGTCAATCTCACTGGCCCCAGCCTCCCAGCAGTGTCCCAAGGGTAACTCCACAGACAAAAAGCCCAAGGAACCATCCTTGGAACCAAGGCACTGGGAAACAGAGCTAAGATTTAGAAGCCAACCCAAGCATCCTCACTGGGTCAGAGGGTCACATCAAGAGCAGCGGCTCCTGGGCCTACATGGGGCTCTGTCACAGCCCCTGACTCCTGCTGTTACTTCCCAGAAGTGATCTGGGTGAACCTCCCTAGTGATCTTTTTCTGGCTGACATGGAAGAAGTCTGTCCTCTCTAGGAACCTTGAGCCCCCCCCCCTTGGGACCTCCTGGAGCCACTAGAAAACCTAAACCTGAGACTCTAACTGTGCCGGGGCCCTGAAAACATTGTCTTTGGGTCCTATGCCGCAATTCCAGTACCACAGTCAGATGTCTTTGGGAGGTGAGTTTGGGACTGCCGCTTGACAGACCCTGTGCTGTCAGGGAGAGCAAGAGGACCAGCAAGCCCTATGCTTGAGTGGGGCAGGTCCTAGGGCCCTCAGTGCTTGTCTGTGAATCAACAGTCAAAGGCTGACCACAGTGCCAAGAGTCTGCCACACACTGCCTCCTCACATCCCTATGAGACCCTAATGGGGGTGACCGGCTCACTCTATAGAGAAGGAGCCTAAAGTCCATGCAGCTTGCTTTGTTGAGTGGTCCCACAGGCAGGTGGAAGCTCTGATCTGCTCTCTCGGGCAGGCCATGGCCTGGGGGTCCAACCCCTAAAGGAGTTGGACAAAGTGACAGAGAACAGAGAGGCAGGTGGACCTCTGGCCGGGTACAGGGACTTGGGGGTCCTTAAGGGTTTCCTCTGTGAGTCCAGAGCCCAGGCACCGGAGTCAGCTGTCTAGATGCACATTCCTCCTTTGAAGGCTCCAGCGGAGCGACTTTGGGGAAGGACTTCAGGTTTACCTGTGTGAGATCCTTCACATTGGTCCTCCAAGACGTTTCTCCATTCTGAAACAATTTTTAAGATACTTTCCTTTTATCAGCTTGTTTTTAAAATGGGAGTAATATACTTCAGTCTCCTTCACCAGGACCATCGCTATGACGAAGTGGTAGATAGAGGTAGAGGGTTTGCTATCTATGTCAGCACCTCATGGTCCCTGTCACCGTTAATCGTCCCAGTCTCTTGTCTGTTGCATCATTGAGTACTTACATGAGCCCAGTGAATGCAGGGAGAGGCACGTACTTTCTAGAGAGAAAATTATTTCAGAGAGGGGAATCGACTTGTCTAAGGCTGCACAGCAGATAAGCAGGCTCAGCTCTTAGGATCAGATCTTAGCAACTCAGACTAAAATGATAGGGTGCTGTTAGGTCCTGTGAGCTGTATTAGTCTTCCTTTCTCAGAACCTCCGTTTATTCCCTGGAGGTGAGTGGAGTTAGACTTCTAAGATGCATCTCACTGGTGAAAGGAAGAGGATGGGAAGGAGCATGAAAATAGTTTGTTCTTTCCCCTCAGCCCAGCTCACTAGCGCCTCCTCTGGAACTATGGAGCAGAGTGCCGCTCCTTGCATTGGTCTGGCTGGATGAAGATGCTGTTTTTAAGCCTCAGGTGTGCACACCTGCCCAGCATCTTCAGCTACGTTGTGACTGTGTTCATGTGATGCAAAGCCTTGGGCTTCAGTCCCTTTCCTGACCAATTCATGCTATGTGACCTTGGATGAGGCCCATAGCCTCAGTTTCCCCATTAGCACAGAGGTGGAGGCTTCGTGATCCTAGAATCTGTTCTACAAGGCAGTCACAGTTATCATGGCCAAGTAAGTTTGGGAAATGTAGGGTTTGGCAGAGATCTTGGCTGTGTGGTGTATCAGAGCCCGGGAGGAGGTGGTGCAGAGGGACTAGACAGCACATGAGGATCGTTTCTCAGACTTAGGTTGGAAGGGTATGCAGATGGCCCCCCAGGGTCTTATGGACTTTGACCCTTTAATCTGACTTTGGCAAGAGAATGTGTCCTTTAGATGCTTGGACATTGGCAATGCCTCACTCACTCGCTCACTCACTCATTATTCATGTAGTATTACAGAGCATCCTCCCCTCCAGGTTGTGTCAGAAGCCTTGGGGATGCTAAACTGAGACACCCAAGCCAGCAGGAGGCTCACCCTTCCCTGCTTTCCTGAGCCTCCCTCTCCACACCCTGCCCTTGACCTCAGTCTTTGGCCTAGTATCCAGCCATGGGGAAAGACCTGCTTGCCCCAGCCTTGTCTGGTCTATGCCCCCTCCCTTGGGGCTTGCTTCTCATGGACCTGGGCTTGGCTGACTCCAGCGTCATCACTGGTTTTTGATGAAACCTAATTTTTCTGTTTCTACAAAACAGAATGAAAGGAAAGGCTTGAAAGGGGTTCTTGGACCTCAAGTGTCTCTTACAAAACACTTTGATTAATTAAGTATAAATGAATTAGAACCAGATGGGGACATTTCTCTTGAAATGAACTGGTGTGCCTGGCAGTGGGGCAGTGGAGCAAAATGAGGGGACTCCACGTTGTGTTCCTGTTCACAGATCTAGAGCTTCCTGTAGGGATGAGATGAGGCTGGAGTCCAAACCCTCCATTCTCTTCTGCCCCGGGCATAAAAACTTGGGCAGGCCATACACATTCTCTGATATATGGTTCCCTCGTCTGTGAAGTGGGAGCCAGTGAACCTGCAGGAAAAATTTACCACCATCCCAGAGGGAAAATACCCGAAGGCCTCTGAGAGCAGAGGTGCCTAAGCAGAGGGTACCCCCTGAGCATTGACTTCCCCATGACCTTGTTACCCTGAGCCCATTTGATTTACCATGGTGGGTGCAAAGAATAACGTGTGCAGAGCCTGGATGGCAGCACTGGCCCTGGATGCAGATGCAGAGTGGGGGTCAACACCTGGGCAGGCAAGCGACAGATGGAAGGGATTCACCCAGGCTACCTGGGCCTCTTGCCTGTGGCCCACACAGTGGCTGGGTGCAGAACACAATGCTTTGTCTGTGAGATGGCATGTAGATGGAGCCAGGCTCAGATGGACATTGGTGTGACCCTGAAAGGGGAGCCAGTTCCCTTGGGGCAGAGCGAGGTGATGCCTCGACAGATGCTGAGGGATGGTGTGGGTGAATTCTGTCCTGAGACCTGGGTCTCTTGGTAAAACAGCGGCTAGTTCGGTCTAGAAAGCAGAGCCTGCACACAAGGCAGACAGGCGGCTGAGTTCCACACCTGGTCTGTCCCTCCTCAGCCACTTTGAAGCCAGCCTTCATAGAAAGAGAGGTGCTTGCCACTTATCCTGCCTGACCATGGGAAGCCATCCAGACACCCTCCCCATTCCCAGCCACCAGGGATGCAGAGACCACAGAGGGAGGGCTAGGCATGTACTGGGGCCCTGCATAGGGGATGAACTTCCTCTTCCGTGCCTTGTGGCATACCTTGTGGTAAGGGAGTGGATGCGGCAGCAGCCTATAGAGAACTCCCAGCAGCTGAGTTGGAGCACAGAACCATAGCTTAGGAGGCACCATAGCCTGTGCCTAGATCAAGTAAGGAACTCTGTTGGGATGGATGGCCATGTCTAGGAGGAGCCTTAGCAGATCATCAAGCAGTGGCAGCAATGTGGTGACCTGCAGGAGGATGGAGAGCCTGACCACTTTAGGGACCACATGGTAGGGAGGAGATGGGCCCTACTATGGACAGGGCCAGTGTTGGGCCATGGAGGGATCTGTGGGTGCCACATTTGCAGAGCTTCCCTTACCAGACTCCACTGGGTCCTGAGGACAGCATAGGTGGGCACTGCAAAGTCACTGATGTCATAATACCCAGCATGTCTCTAAAAGCCCATCAGGGACCATGCCATGGCAGGACCCCCAGTGTTCTTCAGCCCAGCCTTGACAGGCAGGCTGGCCATTGCTCCAGTCTTGGCTGGGGACTCCAAGAAGGGACATTGCTTAGGGCCTCCGGCTCCAAGAGGAGACATTGCTGAGCTCGAGCATCACGTGTAAGAGGTTTGCTGTCCCTTATGAAGGGAGTTGACACTGAGATCTGAAGCCCTTGGCAGGCAGCAGTCAACTATGTGAGTTGCAGTCAGAGTTTTTAATGGAATGGCATGGAACAGAACAGGACAGAAGGGAGCAGAGCAGGGCGGAAGAAAGTAGAATGGAGTTGGAGGTTGTTTCTGTAAAGAACCAGAGTAAATGTTCTAGGTTTTGTGAACCACCTGGGATCATCCCAGAGACTGTGGCGTACCATACTCTCTGCAGGAAGTGGCAGAGTGCTTAAGTGTTGAGATATGTCGTGATGCTTGCTTATGTGTAAGGCAGTGTGCATAGGTATGTGAGCATGCATGCAAGTATGTGTAATTGCACATGAAT
Organism: Mesocricetus auratus; assembly: GCF_017639785.1. Lineage (NCBI taxonomy): Eukaryota > Metazoa > Chordata > Mammalia > Rodentia > Cricetidae > Mesocricetus > Mesocricetus auratus. The sequence continues at coordinate 116,837,554 of NW_024429189.1, forward strand.
ATGTAGTATGTGTGCTCTTGTGAGTGGGTGTACAGTGTGAATATTAATATAAATTACTTTTCTTGTTTGTGTGCATGCATGTGGTGTCCATGCCCATGTTATGTGCATGTTTACATACATGCACACTCACATGTGTATGCATGAGTGTGAAGGCCTGGAGTTGATGTCAGGTCTTTTGCTCGATGGCTGTCTATTTATTGAAACAGTCTCTCACTGAACCTAGGGCTTGTGGTTCTGGCTAATCCCGCTTGCTAGCTTGCCTAGACGAGCCTCCTGCCTCAGCCTCCTGAGTGAACCATCGCACTTTCGTGGTTTCTGTAGACCTAAATCCAGGTTGCCAGACTTGGGCACAAGTGCTTTATCTATGGGGGCATCTCACCAGCGTCCGAGAGTGTGTCCTTCCCATTATCAAAACATGGATACCATTCCCCCAGCTGTGCCTGTCTGAGGCACCCAGCCCTTTCCAAGCTGGCCTAATACAGGACAGATGTAAGATGCAGGACCTTATGAAGGTAGGAGGGTCCCTATTCTCCCAAGAGGAGATCAAGACCCAGCGGGCCACATGGCTCTATCCAGGAACTGAGTAGTAAGCTTAGAAAGTCTGATTCACAGCTGCACTCCCTCCAGGGGACAACTACACACACGCCCATGAGCAGTTCTACAGGTCTTTTGCTTCTCGTTCCCTGAACCTGGTGCCATATCCTTTCCAGCACACTTGAATGTTGGTCTCTAGAAGGCTGGACTCATCTGTCTGGGCCCTGAGGGTCTTCCTGCGTTAGACACCCCAGAGCAGTGTGTGTGCCAGACTGTCATGGTCTCTTCACACTGGCCTCCAGCCCAGTCCTGTCTGGTGGATGCAGTTCCTCCCCCTGCCTCTCCCCCTGTACACAGGAAGACAACTGAATATATGTGTGTGTGTGTGTGTGTGTGTGTGTGTGTGTGTGTGTGTGTGTGTGTGACCTGGGTCTTGCTGGCTCCCAAATCCACAGGAGCAGATCCCACTTGCCGTGGAGTACTGAGTGTTGTCATTAACCAGCCTCTTTCGTGTCCAGAACTTTCCGGTTTGCAGAGAAGTCCGTGCTTACTTTCTCTCAGGGGTTCTTGAGAGGGGCTGCAGAACATCGCCAGGTGGGGAGGCACAAGAAGGGCCAGAGGAGCCCTTGAAACTGTCACTTGTAAAAACGGAGGTGTCAGAGCCTGCTCCAGAGCCTGCGAAGTCTAAGGTGGCTCCTTAGAGTCTGTCCTCTGTGTAGCTGAGAGATGCAGGCCCGCCTTGCCCGTCCCCAGGCAGCTCTGGTGTCAGAAGACACAAAGAGGCCTTCCACAGATGAAGGGAGGAGGCCCAATAACCAGGGTCAGGCACTCTCACAGGGTCCTTCAGTGACCTGGGGATGTGCGGCATCACACAGGGTCTGGAGCTAAGGCCTGTATTAAGTTGTCATGATTTCCGGGCTAGTCCTCCATCCAGAGCCATGATTGTAGATGCTGTTGGGATGGTCCAGCATGGTAACTCCTAGAGCTTGCACCCCACCCAGCTCTCTCCATGCAATCTGCTCACGTTTTGTCACCAGAATCACAAGTCCCTGGCTTTCCTTGAGGGACTGCCCAATTTTTTTGATCCACAGAAATGGCAACTTCAAATCCTTCAAACAGTGATCCTCTCCATTGCATTCTGCCTCTGAAGAAGTGGTTCCCTCTCAAGGCCTCTAAAAGACTGTTGAGTGACCTACATTGAGGGGACCACCCAGCTGCTGAGGTACCCTGACACCCAAGAGTGCTCACATCCCTTAGATTAATAAGCCTGTGAGGTGGATATTATTATTATACCTATGATATAAAGGAGAAAATATGTGACCCAGAGAGGTTAGGTAACTTGTCCAAGGCCACAAAGCTAAGGTTCAAATACTGCCTGGCCCTGGTACCTACCGAGCGTAGTGGTCTCACGCCCTCACATCCACCACTTATGGAGACTGAGTTACCCACATTCCACAGAGCAGTAAACAGAGTTAAGGCAGAAACACTAACTGAAGTATATGTAGCCGCCATTTTATATGTTGAAAGCAGCCAAATACCAGCAATTTCATGTTCCAACATAATAGCTTGACAAAGGAAGTTCTGAAAGCTAGGATTTAAATCCAGATAATCAATGGCTGAGCTCAAGTCCAATGCCAGAATACGAGGCCTCTGAGGGCCCACCCACAACATGGCTCCTGAAGTGGCTTGGTCCTACAGACCTCTGTGCTCCAAGGGCAGGGGCAGATATCAATTAGCCCAGGCAACACACAGACAGGGAGAGATAAGATGTCCCCAGGCAGGTCTCTGGGGGCCCAAGCCTTCCTTCCTAATCCAGGTCACATGCCCTGTGCCAGATCCCATGGCGCATGTCTGACCTCTGGCTGGGAAGACCTGCTCTCTTGGGTGCTGGGCCACCTGTATACCCTGGACTGATTGCTTGTAGGGCTCAGGCCCCATCCCATGGCTCATGGGGAGGCTCTGATGCCCGTTTCAGAAGGGGCTGTACCCCAGCAATGTAAGAGGGAATCAAGCCATGTCTGGGACCCCTGACCACATGTGGAGAGTTGTAGATAGAAGGTTTCTGTCCCACCAGGTCCCGTGGCTTTTGAGTCCCAAATAAACACACGGAGGCTTATATTAATTATAAACTGTTTGGCCGATGGCTCAGGCTTCATGTTGGCTAGCTCTCTCTTAATTATTAACCCACTCTATTAAACGATGTATTGCCACGAGGCTGTGGCTTACCCATAATGCTCTGGGATATTACTCCTTTAGCTGCTACCCGGCATCTCCCTGGCAACTCTCTGTGTTTCTCTTCTCAGAATTCTCCTAGTCTGTTAACCCCGCCTATACTTCCTACCTGACTACTGGTCAATAAGCATTTACTCAGCAACCAATAAGAGAACACATATTCACAGAATACAGAGGGACATCCCCCATCACGGGGTCACATCCTGTCTCCAGAGTGTCCACATTCCCTACAGCCGATGGTGGGAATAGAGGGCTTTGGTGCTGGTGAGTGGTGCAGCTGTCCAGTGAGTTCAGGTGGGAACTGGAGCCAATGGCTATGTGGGCCTGGGTGCTGCTGTTCTTGGTGCATGGTCATGCCTCCTCTGTGTCTCTGTTGGCTGGTTCACAGAGCAGCCTCAAAGTGAGGATAGCACACTCTAACACACAACAGGATGGCGAGCATCAGACCCAGGCAAGGACCTATGACAGGGCTGAGACACGTCTGGGCTCCCATCCCAGCTCTCCTACAGTCATCCTCCTGAATGTCACATCTGTCTGTCAGGACCACGGGGCCAGTGATAGCATCTGACTGTAAGGTGCCCTGAAGGTCCCTGCTGGAATACTCAAAACCACTGTCACACACAGCCCTAACACCAGCTGAAGATCTTAAGGAGATGAGGTGAGTCCAAGAGAGGTAGCTTTGAGGAGCCCATGTTCTGAGGATAAAACTGGTGCTCAGTGCTGTATGATGCGGCCCAGTGAGCCACCCTCTCTGAGCATGTGCACTCCCCTGTGTAGCGGCCTGCGAGGGTGACAGCGAGTGTGGTGATGTACACTAGCTGCAGGCTCACCACGTACTCGTGAGTGACAGACTGCTCCCAAGTGAAGCCATCGGGATCTGACACCATACCCTCCATGGACAGCCCGATGACACCCTGGGCAGTGAGCCTTTGAGACACTTAGTTCCTGAACTCCCACACAACAGCCATGGGTGTCTACAAAGCCCAGCCTTTGTTTGTGCCAACTGTATTTTCCTGTCACTATTTTCTAAATTGCTAAAAATCACTTGGAATTTAAAATTTCCTCTTAAAAGTCTGCTTCACGTATCTTTTGTGTTCTCTACGTGAGTGTTTTGCCTGCATCTGTCTGTGCCCACATGCATGCTTCATGCCTGCAGAGGCCAGAAGAGGGTGTCCATTCCCCTAGAACTGGAGTTACAGACAGCTGTGAGTGGCCTTGTAGGTGCTGGAACTCAAACCCAGGTCCTGAAAGAGCAGCCAGGGCTCTTAACCACCAAACCGTCTCTCCAGCCACCATTTTTGAATTTCAAATCTTGATCTAAGCATTAGTTTTATCTTAAATCTGTAATATTTATTCATTTAAAAGTACTATATTGAAATGTATTTGACAAGTGAATTTTTTATTTATTTATACACTTCAGGTTTTATTTTTATCTGATTATTTTAAATACCATTTTATTTTAGAATTGTTTGTTTATTTTCATTATCGTATTTTGGGGATTTTGTGTTTATATGTGTACATGTATATGCATGTTTATGGGGAGATGTGTACATACATGTGGAGGCCAGAGGCCAACCTTAGCAGCCATCTCCGTCTTTGGAGACAGAGTTTCTCACTGGAATCTGGAACTTGCTGTTTTATAGGATAGGGTGGGTAGGTCGTGAGTCCCAGGGATCCGCCTGCCTCGGCCACCACACATAGCTTTCTTATATGGGTCCCAGGGACTCGAATTGTGCCCAGGCTAAGCTGTTTCCCCAGCCCCGTTTTAGTGTTTGTTGTAATTAAAATATGTTTTAGTTTTCCAGTTTAATTTTTGTCCCTACCTTTTATTGGGCTTCCCAGTTTTTCCTGTCACTTTTGTAGGCTCTCCAGTGCCACCTGCTTACTGACCCATCTTATTTTAGCATTGAAGAGTCTCTTGGCGCTGGTCGGTTTGTCCCATCCGTTCATCAGTCCCGTGGAAAGCAGTCACCGCGTGGCATGGTGCTGCTGTGGTCAAACCCAGTCACCGCGTGCCATGGTGCTGCCATAGCCAAATCCACTAATTCTGTTTTAATTTAAAAGTATTCTTATTGATTTTAAAGTATCTTATAATCTCTTCTCGGCCTTTTGGCTAAGATCAAGTGTAAAAGTATCTTATAGGCACATTTAAAATTTTTTTTTACATTTTTTTGGAAGGGATGGAATTGTTCTATCTTAGGCCTGAGCTGGGTTTGGTCTAAGAACATTCTGGAAGGCCCTGTGGAAGCTACAGAGATGTGATCCAGGGGCCACGTCCATGGCTCTCCTTCCCTTAAGCTTTCTCCTCTGATCATCAGGGTGCTGCTGAACCTCAAGAATGCAGGTGTTCCTGTGTGAGTCCCTCCTCTGCCTCTAGAGACAGGTCGGTCACCTTGGCTTAAGTGCCTCCTCAAAGAGAAGGGGCATCCCCAGCTAGCAGCTTGCCTTTGATTTGGTGGCCCCAATGTGGAGATGTCTTCTTCTGAATCCAAAATGAAGACACACTGAGGACATTTGTTTGCAACATGGACTTTAGGTCTGGAGACTCTTGCTAGGTGATTCTCCTCACATGCAAACAGTTCCAGATCAAAGATACACAGGAGCAGGACCCAGAGGCCTCTCTCCACTTCCTGTCTTGGCTGCCATAACTCTTGCTCATTGCACACAGTGTGGGGTCTAGCCTTGGGCCCTGTGACAGTCGTTTTTTTTCAGTAGCAGATCCCAGCTTTCAGAGGACAGGGAGAGGCTGGAGCTTCCACTCCAGTCTGTGTCCCACGGCTCATTGTTGTGCATGCATGGGCAGCCCCTTGCCACCTGGAGCCTCTCTCGTCTACGCAAATACAGTATGCCTAGCCCTCACCTTGCAGGGTTGTGGCTGGGATGTCACTGCAGTGTACCATCTTTGAAACTGACTAAGGGAGCCACCTAGACAGGGCCTTGGTGTCGGTGCCAGGCTTGAGGACAAAGGGTGTGTCAAAACCGTCACCAGAGAAAAAACACAGAGCTAAGACTTGGTCCCAGCAGCACAGTGGTCAGGGAGCAGTAGCAGGCACAAAGGCATGACTCGAATCCATGATTGGAAGGAGTGGACGTGGCTTGGACATGGGTAGAGGTTTCAAGAGGGACAGCCAAGAGTGTCCTAGTTAGAGCTTCTATTGCTGCGATGAGACACCATGACCAAAAATCAAGTTGGAGAAGAAATGGTTTATTTGGCTTATATTCCCTTATCAGTTAGTTGATTATCTAAGGAAGTCAGGACAAGAACTCAAGCAGGATAGGAACCTGGAGACAGGAGCTGATGCAGAGACCATAGAGGGGTGCTGCTTACTGGTTTGCTCTCCATGGCTTTCTCAGTCTGTCTTCTTACAGAACCCAGAGCCATCAGCCCAGGGATGGCATCACCCACCATGGGCTGCGCCCTTACACATCAATCACTAAGAAATTGCCCTGTAAGTCTTTGCCTAAAGCCTCTTACTGGGAGCATTTTTTTAAATTGAGGCTCCCTCCTTTAAGATGACCGTGGCTTGTGTCAAGTTTGTATAAAACTAGTGAGTACAATGAATTTCTATGACAAGGTCCCTCTGAAACCAAGGACAGAAGGTAAAGGACCTGTAATCTGCTGGGTATGACATTACAGACACAGACATCTACCTTTTAATTCTTTTGACACACATGCAAACTTGATGGTTCCTGTTCCCTAAGTCTCCTGTTCCTCCCAGGTACCAGGCTTGCCCTGAAAGACCACCATGGCTCTGCCAAGGCTCTCAGCCTCCCTCCCTGCACCGTGTCTCCTGCCCCTTCTCCTCAGCACCTGGGGATTGCAGATCCACTTGACCATGCCTCTCCAGCGACTTCCCAGCTAGAATCTTGGGAAACTGAAATGACCCTAGCTTATAACCCTGAGGTCATATGCAAGGCCACATACAAATTAACTGTAAATAGTTCTGCTATGTAGTTTAGAGGATAACAAGAAAAAGTCCCTCAACTTGGGGATGGGGGATGAGGTACTTGGGATGGCAGACCTAATTGAGCATCCCTAGCCTGAATCCAGAAAACTTAGCACCATCCAAGCATATGACCTGGAGATCACATATAAGGCCATATACAATGTAGCTGTCTGTAAACAGTTCTGTTGTGTTGTATAGGGAATAACAAGAAAAATCCCCTGCCTATTCTGTCAACAAGGTTTTTAAAAAATATTTTTCATGCAGAACTTGGGCAAATCAACTACAGTTAGCCCACCCTAGGGGTCTGGGGTCCATCCTCAACCCCAGTCCCCACTCTTCCTCACTCGGTCACCTCCCTCTGATCTCTCCAGCCTGAGGACTTCTCCTTGCTGGTCCCTCTACCAAGAATGTGTATTCCAGAGAGGCTTTGGGATCCCACTCCCTTCAGGATGGAAACTTCTACCATTTCCATCTTGTCTAGTGGACTGTCTTGTCCACTGAGGTCTCCCTGCACCTTGAACAGTATTTGACACAAAACAATCATCCCTTGATATCCCACCATCTCAAGGCACCCAACCTGCAGGTGTTAAGTCCCTCGTGTAACACAGCGTATGAGCATGTGTGGGGTTTGAATGAGAATGGCCCCCGGGGGCTGCTCATATGTTTCGATGCTTGATCCACAGTTGGTGGAACTATTTGGGAAGGACTAGGAGCTGTGGCCTTGTTGGAGGAGGTGTGTCATGGGGGTTGGAGGTTTGGAGGCTTAGAGATTTCTGAAAGCCCACACCATTCCTGGTTAACTCTTTCTGTCTCGTGCTTGTGGATCAAGACGGAAGTCAGCTCCCCACTACTGCTCCTGTGCCATTTCTACCCACCTGCTGCCATGTTCCTTGCCATGATGGTCATGGACTTAACCATCTGGAACCATGAGCCATAAGTTTAATGGTTTTTTTGAGACAGGGTTTCTCTCTGTATAGTACCATCTGTCCTAGAACTCACCCTGTAGACCAGGGTGTCCTCAAACTCACGGAGATCTATCTGCCTTTGCCTCCTGAGTGCTGGGATTAAAAACATGGACTATTACCACCCAGCTTTGTCTTTTAATTTGCCTTGGTCATGGTGTTTTGTCATAGCAACTGAAAAGTAATTAAGATACCATATAACCTTGAGGTCAAAACAAGGTCACATACAATGTAACTGTTTGTAAATAGTTAGGTTATATTGTTCATGGGACAAGAAAAAGTCCCTGCATGCTCTGTCCTAACATTTACAATACAGAACCTGGACAAGTCAACTCCAGTAAGTTCTCTGTAGACATTGTGTGTGGCTGGCCCATTCTTCAGATGCACACACTGAGGTGGGCAGTATAGTGGGGATCTGAGCTCTGAGAGCAGATTGATTGAACCCAGGACCTTGAATTCCTACTTCTGTCTTCCACATCTTACCACTGAGCTAGCCTAAGAGCCTCAACTCCAGGACGGAGTGGTGGTTAGTTATATGTTATCAGGAGGGTCAGAGCCCCTTCTTTTGTAACCCCCAACAGGCTTCGGCGATGGTGTAGCAGAGCTGGCCTCTGAGTCAGGGGCTGTGCCCGTGTCCAGATGGGGAGAAAAGAGTAGCTGGAGAGCCAAAGAGTCAGAGGCACACATTCAGATCCTGTATTCCAAGGGTTTACTCTGTGCCTCTAAAGAGATACCACCCGTCACTGGGGACCCTTTACTTAGTAAAATGCTGTTACCTACTGTGCTGGAGACAGCAGGGCCTACCTCCTGTCATTTTCAGTTTGCCTATCTAGTAGGTCACAATTATATTGTGTGTTTCGATTTTTTTTTTCACTAGTGTATGGAGGCCCCTGATGGGTACAGGGTAACAATGGTGGAGAAGCCCATGGTGAGGAAAACAGTTCACAGTGAAGAAGCTGGAGAGAAGGATGGAGTGGCCAAGCATGTTCCCCAATAACCTGGGGCGTCTCATTATACCCTGCCCCCCAAAGGTTCACCTACCTCTCCTTAGGGGCCTGAGTCTTTTACTCATATAGACCTCTAGTACTCCTCATATGCCCCTCCCCCTTGTCACAGCCAGGACTCTTCTCTATGGGGAAATAGCTGTGTCAGATTTTGCGTAGTTCACATTTCTGTAGGATGATAAATTGACCAAATGATGACAAAATGACTGTCCTACATGTCCCACCCCATCTCTTACTATCTGCTCATCCTCAGCCGACCAAGGTAGACACAAATGTGAGATTAATTGGGGTGTGGCATTCCTGTCTCCCCAGCCTTCGGGTCCCTCTAAACCAGAAGCCCACCTGCATGTGGGGGCTGGGGACATGTTTGCTGGCCCACTCTATAGCAAGCCCGTTGAACTGTCTTTGAACCACCAGCCCACAAATGATGACCCAGAATCTAATTAATTATGAAAGCTTCTTGGCCTTAGCTTAGGCTCTTTCCCAACTAGCTCTCATAACTTAATTAACCCACATTTTTTAATCTACATTTTACCATGTGGCTCAGTTATTTTTTCTTAGTATGACACATCTGACTTACTCTGCGTCTGCTGATGAAATTAGGCCTAGACTCCTCCTCCTGGTTCCTGTCTCTTTCTGCCTGGAAGTCTGCCTATTCTCTCTTGCCTAGGTATTTACCACTTAGCTCTTTATTAAACCAGTTAGAAGGTGCCTCAGACAGAGACACATCTTTACAGGGTAAACAAATATTCCAAAACACCAGTCATTACTGGACCATTCTTCCGTGCTCTGTGAACAGACACCCACAAGCTGGAGACGTGCAAGGGAAGAGATAAAAGGTGGCAAAGAGAGCTGGTCCCCTCCAGAAACATCCAGGAGTGGGTAAACCCCAGCTCTAGACTCCTGGTTCAGGGAAGGGGGCGAGCACAGGGAGTTTGTTTTCACATGTTAAACGAGCAAGGTTATCCAGCAAACACAACAGAGCACACACACGCAGCAGGCACTATGCTGGATGTGTGAGGGCTGTTGGGGAGCAAGGCCAAGTCTGGCAGAAGCTTACATTTCTAGTCTAGTACTGTTCCATGCAACTTTCTCAAAAGCCCCTGCAGATACGGTTTGTCTCTACTTTTGTTTAATAAATCCAATAAAAGTGAGGGAGAGGTTTTGTTTGTTTTTACCCTTGTGTTCCTATAGACTAGAAAGAGCATGATGTAAGGTGGGTATTCAGGAAATACTGGATGGATGGATGGATGGATGGATGGATGGATGGATGGATGGATGGATGGTGAGATGGATGGATAAATGAATCTCAAGTCCTTAGAAGTACATTTTAGCAATGCATCCAACAGATTAAAAAGCTGAGGCCCAAAGACATTCAGGGACTTGCCCAAGACACACAGCCCTGAAAGAGAGTCCACATTCTAGAATTTGGGAGAAGGAGGGAGCCCATGGGGAGAGGTCAGATAAACATCAGACTCGAAATATACTCCCTGGAGGCAGGAGATCCAAACTGGATTCCCAATTCCACCATCCTTTGCAATCTCCAAGTCTTCATGGTACTGGCTAAGAAAACTGAGCTGTCTGGACAGGGTCCACCCTTGGATCCACCTGGGCCTGACTACTCACTGGAGCCAGGCTAGGTTCTCAGCACTGGAAGCTGCTGCTCCAAAGCTGACTTCCACTTCATGAGGGAAGAGAGGGACATTCAGGTTGAAGCTATTTTGGAGTCTGTATTTTCAGCCCATAAAATAATAGTAACCTCCACTTACTAAGACTTTCTGGGTCTACATCCCAGCTCACCATCAGAATCTGTGTAGCCCCAGGCAATTTACTCTCCTATATGTCTTAGCTTCCTCATCTATGTTAATAAAACCTTCTGAGAGTTATGTGTTCACAACTGTCTCACTGCCAGGTCCCCGCCACCCGCCAGATGTTCTGAGCATACCACACAGGCCATCACACTGGACCTTACATCTGAGTACATTGATCCCTGTTTTACAGGGAGGGAAACTGAGGCTTAGGGAGGCTCATCGGGATTAGAACCCTGCCTCTGCAGCTTGTGCTCCTGGCTATCCTCAGCAGTGCTCTCCGCTGCGCCTGCAATCAGCCCAGCTGGACTGCAGAAGCATCCAAGCCTCTGGGCTGCTCTAGAGATAGACTAAAGAAGCAGAAGGGCTAGGCATGGGGTCCTCCCCTTACCCATCATGGACTTGCGTTTCACAGCTGTGAAAGGCCAATGGAATTAAACCCCAGAGTAGGCAATTAGAGGGCTCTGGCCCCCACATTGCTGCACTCCATACACAAGTTGTTGTGCTCTGTGATAACCTAGAAAGCTCAAATAGGAACTTAGACTACCCTGTGAGGAACAAAGCCACAAACAGAGTCAGAGCTGCTGGGCCTCAAGGTCATTCAACAGGCACTCATTTAGCACCTGTTGTGTAACAGGCCCTCACTGAGAACCCGCTTGTACCAGGCATTGCTATCACTGAGGCAACCATAGATGACAGTGACATGCACAGCAGTCCCCTCCCTGCATCGTGGAAAGCTTGTCAGTGTTTGCTGAGTGACAGGTATACAGACTGTGAGTTGATCTCTAGGACAATTACAAGATAATCTCTCTCTCCCTCTCCCTCCCCCTTTCCTGCCTGTGGGGGAGTGTAAAGGTCCCTGTGTGTGTGGAGGGCATGTCAACCTCATGTCATTCCTCAAGAGTCACCCATCTTGGGTTTTTTTTTTTTTTTGAGACAGGGTCTCTCACAGAACCTGGAGCTCACCAATTAGACTTGGCTGGTTGACCGGCAAGCTCCAGGCATCCTCCTGACACCACTGAGATTACAAGCTTGCACCACGTCCCACTTTCTATCTGGGGTCTAGGGTTGACCCGGATCTCCATGCTTGTGCGGTAGGCACCTTACTGACCAAGCTGTCTCCATGATCCTCTTTGGTTTTTCGAGACAGGGTTTCTCTGTGTAGCTTTGTAGACCAGGCTGTCCTCAAACTCACAGAGATCCACCTGCCTCTGCTTCCTGAGTGCTGGGATTAAAGGTGTGCACCACCACCACCTATCCCTTGATCCATTTTTTTTTCAGTTTCTTTTTACACAGTTTTACATATTTGACACATGGGCCGGACAGGACAGGCTGGTTGATTCTCCAACAGTTTCCCCTCAGGGCAGCTCTATGATGAGTCTGCACTGGCAGCTATCATGAAGGCTGATCTGTGGGGAGATAACCTGGGAGAAAGCAGCTGGGGGTCCCCAGTTTCCTATCTCAGCGTGCTCACTCTGCAAGTCCCCAGCCTTACTGGTTCTGAAAATCACCAGGCCTCCCACCAGGGACACAAATCTAACTTCTGTTGAGTAGCTAACAGGGCAGTGTGCACCTGGTGGTCCAGGGTGGTCCTGCGGAGATGGGAGAAGAGGTTGGATTTGATACATACAGCCCGATCTGGCCTGTACCCTGCACCCCACCAGAAGGCAAGGCAGAGGCACTGTTAAGCAAAGGCCAAAAGCTTGGAACTCGGAAGGAAGATCTTGTTGAGAGGTGTGTGGCCCTCACTGTACGAAGGCCTGAAGAGGCAGGTAACAGCATGACACCAAGGTTAAGCCTGTGGATTCTGTTGGATGTGTAACATCTAGATGTCCCATCCTGATGCTGAGTAGGAACACTGGTTAGTGGCTTAGAAGCCGCTAAGCCTGCTCTCTCTGGGAGCCTCCAAGCCGGGAGCTATCTCCAGAGTCTGGATGGTGCAATCTGCCCCCCAGGCAGGAATGTGCTGGCCCTCGGAGCCAGCCTCCAGCAGTGGCAACTGCCTCCCACATGTGGCAGTCGAAGGGGCAAGCAAGCACCCAGATGTTGTTCATTTCCTCTTGGTCATCAGTGACATGCATCCGTCATTGCCAGGAAGAGATCTGAGATGTGCTGACTAGCCTTCTCTTTGCCGCTCCTCTTTTGGAGTTCTGGATCCTTCCCAAGGGCAGAGCAGGGACCTGGTCCTGCCTTGGCCCTCCCTAGATGTACTTGTCTTGGAGCAGGGACCATGATCTTTCTCTGCCTGCATACCCCCCTCCCCTTACCTTCTCACCCTGGGAGTCCTGAGAACGGCTGTATTAAATCTGTAGTCCCCCATGACAAACCATGTTCTCATGCAAGGCATGCTTCACTGGGCACACCCCAATTATGAAGAAACTCTGCCCCAAAATCGTTGGCATTGAAATAAACTGTTCTGCACTGATTGTCAGAAGAATTGCAGCTACGGATTGGTGGAGTCAGGGTAGGTGGTAAAGGTCTCAGCTACACAGCGATGTCACCAAGACCCTCTTATCCATCAACATTGCCCGGTAACTCCATGAATGTCTGAGCCGAACTCACAGGAGTCCTGCTTTACAGATGGAAGCTGGAGCACAGGAAAGTTAGAACGCTAGTTTATGGTAACACAGGTAAGAGGGGAGGGTCAGAGCCAGAATTTGATCCTGCATTGTCAGGCCTTCAGCCTGCTCTCCACTAATAGATTTTAAAGTGTGACTTCAAGACTACAAGCAAGGACCCATTGGCTACGAGGGTTCCAGGTCCTGCCAGCCCTCCCAAAATATAATGCTGATGGGAGGCCCAGCTGGGGGTTTCCATCAACCTTCAGAGCAGTCTGTGTACACCCAAAGGGGATGGATCCTGCCTGGCCCAGTGTGGTGGCCCACACCTATTGTTCCATATATGTGGAAGACTGAGGGACATTCCTCAGGAATTCAAGGCCAGCCTGAGCAGCATGGCAAAACCCCCTAGCTTAAAATCAAAACTGACAAGAGACGCTCTTCTTCCCACTGTCACTGATGGGGAAGTGGAAGAGACTGCCACCCAAGCACAGTGAGACCTGGATGGGCACAGAAGCTTGAGGGCCTGCATTTGGCACCCAAAAGCATCACTTCAAGCAACCCCAGCCACTGCCACTGTGAGAATGCAAGCCACTGACACTGGCAGACGCCCTGGGTTTTTCCAGACATCCAAATTCCAGCTTTTTATGTGGAATCTCTCGAATTTATAAATCCTAGTCATCTATCCAAATTACTCCTTTAAAAAGTGTGGCCTCCATCATGGCAGCCCTGTAAGGTAAGCATCAACACGCTATTCTGAACCTAGGAAAGCTGGGGCTTAGGGTGGTAATGGATGCTGCCCAGGTTCACACAGTGCTCCCCGTAAGCATGCAATCATTGAATCTCTAGAATCCTCCAACAACAACAACAAAAAAACCCTCAAAGGTTCAGCAACTGTGGTGGCTTGAGAACAGCCCCCAAAGGGAATAGCATTATTAGGAGTTGTGACCCTTTTGGAGGAAGTGTGTCACAGTGGAGGTAGACTTTGAGGTCTCATGTGTGTTCAAGCCACGTCCAGAAAGACAGACAACTTCCTGTTGCCCCTGAGTCAAGATATAAGAGCTCTCAGCTCCTTCTGCAACACAAGTGTCTGCCTGCACGCTGCCTTTCTCCCTGCCATGATGATAGTGGACTAAACTCCCAAGCTGTAAGAGAGTCACCTCAGTTAAATGCTTTCCTTTGTAAGAGTTGCCATGGTCATGATGTCTCTTCACAGCAATGGAAACCTTAACTAAGACAGCAGACATTTATTGAATGAGTGGCTGGATTGCTCAGCACCAGGGGGATACATTCAGAATTATCACAAGCCAGGGTCTCCTTATAAACTGTCAAGCTGAAAGTGGTCGCCATGCTCTATAGAGTGGTTTTCCAAGGCCTAACTCATTCCCTAGGTACTTGGAGAAAGGCAAGTGACACGGGTGTCATTCAGCTCTCTCCAGCTGCTGGCCCAAGGCAGAGCCATACCTGTGGAGCCGACTGGCATTTCCACTGTGGGAAGCTGGTCTCAACTGTAGGAGACGGTTCCTCAGGGGAATCTCATAGGTGCTGGTTCTGATGCTCCAAGTAAGCTCACGAGGTTGCAATTAGAGCCCAAATGTGCTCATTATAAACGTGGACCATCTGGGAAAGGGCAGGGATTCAGGCCAGGATCCACCTGACGTGGGGAAGAACCCGGGATTTCCTTGGAGTGCCGTGGAAGGCAGCTGAGTGGGTGGTGCTTTGGCCCCATGACCTGCAGGAGCATAACTGTCCACCAGGGTCTGTTTCCTATCCAGAGATCTGGGTCTTTGCCGATTGCAAGCTGACAGGGGAGCATTAACCGGAGTGGAAAAGCTCCTTTCTTCAGAGCGGTGAGGGAGCCAAGCCCCGGGAGGGCCTGGAAGGCCCTCAGAAGCTTTGCTGCCTTTTAGAGCTAGTGAGGTTCCTGGCTGCTGCTTCCCTCTCTACAATCCATTGTTTATTTTTTTTCTCCCTCTGCTTCTGTATTAGTCAGAAAGCATTTGGTTGCAAGTGACAGAAAAGCTTACCCAAAGTGGCTTGAGGAATGAGGAGAGTGTACAGGACTCTGGGGCACACCAGTTGGGATGGAGGCTCCTCTGAGACTCAGAAGTAGCTCTTGGCTGTGTGCTGTGTGTTCTTCATTCTTGAAAGGGTCTTGGTTTTGCAGCATCCACAGCTTCTCAGGTTCGGAGAACAGAAAGGAAAACATGCATGAAATAACACACACTATACCACACAAACTCACACACACCACATATCACACACACAAACAACACATGTACCACACATACACTACTACACATATCACACACACAAACAACACATGTACCACACATACACTACTCCACATATCACACACACAAATACACATATGCCACACTCTCACTACACCACATATCACACACTCACAATACTCAAACCACACCCAGAAAAGCACGTACCCCTACTGACTTAAGGAAAAAATCCTAAGACTAGTTTCTATAGGACACATGCTGTATCTGGTCCAGCAGTGACTAGAGTCAAGGGCACGTGGCAATCTGCTCAATCCATAATGGTGTCAAAGTGTAGATGGCGCCACAAAGTCAGGCTGAGGTCTAGCCTGTGCCAGACCATATGCCAGTGCCTGCCAGTGGCTGCTTAACCTGGGGGGAGACCTGTGTGCCACCCACCTGCCACTGTCTTTAGCTACAGAACACGGTCCCGACCACCATTTCTCATCCAAAGTCACTTTCCAAAGCTATGTCTAACTAGCCCAGGTGAGCCAGACCAGAGCCAGGACCAGACAGCATGTGCCTGGTGGCCAGCTCCTTTGCTCTGGGAGAGAAGACTGCAGCAAGAAAGACACCATGACGTGTCCAGTGTGTTCATTTCAGATTTGGACTAAAACTAACCACTTCCTGCACCTCACTGGGACTCTGTTACAAGTAAATTTCAGAACCAATATGTTTAGATCTTTCTGGAGAAGCACTGTCCACTTTTCATTTATAAAGTGAGCATTCAGGTTCCTACACCCATGACCTTGAGGGCACCCCATTGTTCTTTCTGATGAGTAAAGAAAGATGTGGCAAAGGCCTACAGTGAAAATTCAAAAGATGTCGCCACAACTTTGAAGCACTAGAGGGCACTCTAGCCAATTGCTGGGTCAAGGATGCATCCAGAAACTAGACTCAGCCTTTACCTTTGAAGATGGAAGGTTTGCGGTCATGAACTCCTGATCTCTCTCTCTCTCTCTCTCTCTCTCTCTCTCTCTCTCTCTCTCTCTCTCTCTCTCTCTCTCTCTCTCTCTCTCTCTCTCTCTCTCTGTCTCTCTCTCTCTCTCTCTCTCTCTCTGTCTCTCTCTCTCTCTCTCATCATGTGCCTACATTCTGACTCTCAAGGTCGGGATGGTTCCTAAAGGAGTCTTTTGCCTTCAGTGTGTTCAATCATTGTCCTCCAAAGGGTTCTGTGGCTCTAGGGGCATTCATAGGTTGGTTTTTTTTTCTCTTGAGAAAGTCCCTGCTCCTTCTAGTTTCAGAGTCACCAGTGAAACCACAAGGGCCAGGTGAGCGATCTGTGGGATCTTTTGACACTGGGGACAATTTTGCTGTGCCCTGGTCTCAGGTACATTTGTCTTCTGCTTCTACTCTATTTTTGTGGTGTCTGCTCTTATGGAAGCCAAGCCAAGTGGCTCAGTCTGTGCTTGTCACAGACAAGTCCTGCAGTGGCACTTGGGAGAACAGCAGAAGGTCTCTGCCTCCTGGTTCTGTATTGCCCTGGGCATGTCATTTTTCCTCCTGAGCCTGGGTTTCCTTGGCTGCAGAATAGCAGCACCTCCACATCAGAGCATCTTGGTCCACAGATTCAACTTGCAGGGAAAATCCTACCCTGCATTCTGACAACAGAATGCAGCTTGCAGTTTGTCCAAGTTTCCTTGGGACCACTGAGTCAGTTGGGTTGCCCTTCGTCACTGGGTGGCAGCTGGGCTCCGAAGGCTTCCCTAGTGCATCGCATGGGGAGTACCCTCATCTCCACCAATGCCATTCTGCTGGCCTTTCCAGCATCCCAAGCCTTGGTGCTTGGGCAAGGCTGTTGACCTAAACCAGATGTGTGAGCATTTCTCCTCCTCCCGTTAAAGCCCTGGGTTCATGTGGTGACTGAACCAGTGCCTTTCTCAAAATTCCTCTGCCACCAGGAGCAGCCAAGGCTCCTGGTATCAAAACTGAAACCTAACAGAGGGAAGACAGAGGAGGGAAGGGTGGTGTGGGCCCTTCCTTGGCATGGCCCATGACATGCCCACTCCCAGCTCACTGACCAGGGTTAGACACATGACTTTTAACAGTGCAAGAGGGCCTGGGCAATGTACTTTCTTAGACAAATCCTGCTAAAACTCTGGGGTCCCTTCCTGAAGGCAAGGAGAGTGAATGTGGGCGGTGACGAGCAGAGAGCCTGAGGCGGGGTCTCCCCTGCTCCCAAACTCTCCTCCAGAATCTGTTCCCTTCCCTACCTATGACCTAAATTTGAGGGCAGAGCGAGACTTAGGGAGGTGATCTGGAAGAAAGGGGGAATAAGGAATAAAGGGTATATGTTTATGGGACTAGAGAGATGGCTCCGTGATTAAGATCATTGGCTGCTCTTTTAGGGGACTCTGGTTCAATTGCCAGAACCCATGTGGCATGCTCACAACAGTCTGCTAACTCCAGTCCCAGGGAACCTGATGTCTCCTCGTCTGACTTCAGTGGGCCCAAGGCATACACGTGGTGCACAAACATACATGCAGACAAAATGCTGATACACACAAAATAACCATGTAGTCCTCCCCTTCTCCCGTACATCAGAGAAGCTAAATTTATTTTTCTTTGAATGGATTTTTGTGGTGAACTATTTCAAATCTATACTAAAAAATAAAAACTAATGTAATAAATATTCCAGTGTGTATATGCATGTTTGTGTTATAGGCACATGTGTGTGTGAACCTGTGGCAGCCAGAGGTCAACGGGATGTGTGTGTGTGTGTGTGTGTGTGTGTGTGTGCTTTGATGAGGGTCTCTTCCTGAACCCAGAGCTCTATAATTTGGCTGGACTGGCTGGCTGGCTAGCCAGCTGCAGGGAATCCACCTGCCTCTGCGTCCCTGGAATTACAGCCACGCTATACACTGACTGTGATTTGTGTGGGTGCTGGAGTCAGAACGTGGGTTCTCATGCTTTCTTGGCAGTGCTTTACTGACTGAGCCATCTTGCCACCCACCCACCCTCATCAACCATTTTGACCAAATCTTTCCATGTTCACGTTTGCACCAAATTTGATAAATATGAATGAGATCTCAAATCTTCTTTCACAACCCCTCTCCCACCCCTGCCCCAGAAGTGCCCCCATACTGAATTAAGTGTGAATACATCCTTATATGCCTATCATTCTCCAGATACCTCACGCATAGGCAATGCTACATATAAGTGTGCATGTACCCTTATATGTCTGTAGTTCTCCAGATACCTCACACATAAGCAATGCTACAAATCATGGTTCTCTGTTGAACTTGATGCAGATGGTGACTTCTACATGACTCATCACACAACTCACTCTTTCTTCTCAGCATTGGCTTTGAGCTGCATCCGCAATGAAAACCGACTCTGCCTCAGCCGTTTATCATGGCCGCGCTGTGTGTGGTGTTCGACTATGGCATATGACTACACCACCACGTATTTATCTGTTCTTCCCAGAGTGGGTTTGCTTTTGTGACTGTGTGTTATTAAGCTGGGCCACAGTAAGCCTCTCTGTCAGGGTCTCCCGGCACAGATATGCAAAAGTTTCTTAGTTTTGTGGTTTCCCAAGTGAGTCTGTGACCGGCAGTGACAGAATACCTGGTAGATTCTCAAGCCTTACCCTAGACCCCCTGTAATGATTTAGATCTGAAAATGGCTCTCCCAGCTTGGGGTTTTGAATGCTGCTCCATAGCCCTGGAAACTATTTTGAGAGACTGGAACTGTTAGGAGGTGGGGGTTGCCTGGTAGAAGTCTGTCACTAAAGGTAGCCTTTGGAAATGTTTCCCAGCCCAACCTCCTCTCTCACTCAGTGCTTCCTGACGCACTGTGACGTGAACAGTCTTGATCACATGCTCTCAGCCGTGAACTGCTTGCTCTGCTTCACCGTGACTTCTCTGCCGTCAGGGGTGGAACTGCTTTCAAACTCTGGGCTCAAATAAACCTCTCCTCATTACAGTTGTCCCTGTAGCTTTGAGGGATGGAGGAACGGCTCCCTAAACCATCCTTGGGGCCTGAGAAGCCCCCTTAATCTCAACTCTGATGAAACCAAAACCCTTGACTTCAACACGGAAAAGCATTTCAGGACAATCTAGCATGAAGTAGGGGTGGAGTTAGTTTAAAAATAGAAAAGTGCTTAGGGAAAGATATGACACACCCAAGAGCTCTGTGAGGTGGGGTGCTTCTAAAAGAAGAGTCACACTGAAGTGTCCTAGTGGTGACAGTGTAAAGGGCTTTGAGAGCTTTAGAAAATTCATATTGTGCACTCTCTCTCTCTCTCTCTCTCTCTCTCTCTCTCTCTGTCTCGTGTGTATGTGTGTGTGCACGTGCGTGCGTGCTTGTGTGTGTGTGTGTGTGTGTGTGATGCACATCCATTCAGAGGACAGAAGAAGACATCTAGTATTTTCCCCTGTTACCTTTCATTTTGTCTTTTCAAGACAGGGCCTCTCACTAAACCTGGAGCTCACCATTGGCTAGACTGGATGCCCATCAGGCCCCTGGGATCTGCCTGTCCCCACCCCTCAATGCTGCAGTTCCTTGGCTGGTCCTGACCTTTGTGTGGGTTCTGAGGATTTAAATTCAGGTCCTCTTGCTTTGATACTGTCATCAAGCACTTGCTAGTGTACCTGTCCCTTAAGTCATCTCCCTAGTCCCTGCTAAATGGGTTCATAAGGTACCTGACCCTATGTCTAGTCCCTTTTTTGAACACTGAGATTCTGGGGTGTCTTAAGTGGAATTACAGTCTGATAAAATAAAACCACAAGCCACTGGAGTTGCTCAGGGAGGTTCTAGAAAATCTCAGGTTTCCAGCTGGAAGGAGAGAAGGCCTGGAGTAGATGCCGGTGATTATATTGAGATTAATGTTCCTCGGCTGGTGAGTCTGCAGCCAGACTACAGAGCGAGGAGTTCCCTTCCCTTCTCAGGATCCCATATTTTCTCTCCCCCAACTCAACATCAACAGGGAAGTAGCCAGTCACACAGCCGTTCTAGAGGGGGAGGTCAGATGATGCCAAACTACTGTGTGTGGGAAGACTTGTCTTCAGATTTACTGGATGCTGTTGGATTTTTCTCCAGCAAAAGAAGTTTCTTTCAGGGCTGGAGAGATGACTCAGAGGTTAAGAGCACTGACTGTTCTTCCAGAGGTCCTGAGTTCAATTCCCAGCAACCACATGGTGGCTCATAACCATCTGTAATGAGATCTGGTGCCCTCTCTGGCCTGTGGGGATGCATTCAGACAGAATACTGTATACACAATAAATAAATCTTAAGAAAGAAAGAAATGTCAGAAAAAGAAATAAGTTTCCTTTCCTTCCTGTCTGCCCTTGGTGCCATCCAACTGGAGCAGGTGTTGCTGAATGAGTGAGGGAGCCCAGCTCCCTCTGGGTCTGGTGGTGTGGCTCTCTCCCGGTGGTGTGGCTCTCTCCCGATGGGGCCCTCTTGTGGCTTTACATTTATTTTTGGCTGCCAGCTGCCTGCAACTTTGGAAACCCCATGTCCTTGCTCTTCCGTCCCACTTCTGCATAGTCTTTTCCTGGGGCACCCGCACCAGGGACATTGGCCCTTTTGCCCAGTACCCAGGGTGTGTCACAGGGTACGCATCTGCTCCAGCGTGACCCTGTGAGGGCCACCCACATCAGTCAGCTCCGAGGGTATAGGCAACAGAAATTGGGCGATGAAGGGGAGGACTCTCGGATTTCTGGGAGATAGGAGAGAGTGACAGAAACCCAGCCAGTCTAAGCAGAGACTACGGATGTTCCCACATGTTCTGCACCGTGTACCAGGCGTGAGATACCTTCCAGGCTTTGCAAGGACTGCCCTCTGCTGACAGGAGGAGGGGTGGCCCCTGGTTTCCACTCTAGGGAGATCCTGGCACCTCACATACACCCTGCCTCAGCGGGGAAGATACACGCTGATGGAACAGAAGGACTGGGAACTGGAGAGCCAAGAATGTCCTCTTCTGAGACCCCGCGGGCTCAGGTCAGCCAGGGTGGGTAACCAGCTTATTCAGTGTCCCAGCTTAATGACGTGTAAAAGCAGAGCGATGCATGCTCTCTGGGCAGCTTCCACATCCTTTCTTAGTGACTGCTGCTCAAATCCCAACCCTCTCCAGTTGTCTCCACTGTTCCCTCTCTTCTGGGAACCTACCTGCCTCTGCAAGACGGAACCAGACCCCATGGCCTGGCTCCTCCATGGGTTCCCTCACTGCAAGCCCCTCATGCTTGTAACGAAATCTGATGGACTTCCTGCTGCCACTCTCTGCCCCGCTTTTCCTAGCTCCACTACTCAGAGAGGAACAAGAAAGGACGGTTGCAGGGCTGGGGCATGAAGGCTAACACCCCACCCAGTTTGGCAAAGATCTCCCTGCGAGCCTTGGCATGGAGCATCTGACTCCGCTCCAGAGTACTGCTCCCCTTCGCCCCAGCCTTACAGCCACGCTCCTCCTTCCTCCCCTTGACCACCTGAACCGAGGGGTGATGGCTTTTGTGATGGTGACAATGGGAACTGGAGTATTGCTCAGAAACTGAGAAATAAGGTGATGTCTCACCCCGTGCATGCGCGCGCACACACACACACACACACACACACACACACACAGAGTACTACTACTTAGTAAAGAGTAAATGTGCTATAATAGAGAAGTCCAGGTAACAGTATCTGAAAAAAGTAGATATTGATTTCTGTCATATCAGCAGTCTATAAACGCCTACTTCTATGTCCCATTGGCCAGATTTTGAACACATGATCACCAGCAGTCAGGTAGTTGGAGATGCCTGGAAACATAGTCTTCTATTGTATTCAGCCAATAGCCCAATGAGTCCATCTAAGTAGCTCACATGTGTGATTTGACTGTCTTTCTCGCACCGGTCTGGCTGCAGCAGGCGCTGGTCTGGGGGGAAACTGCACGGGCTGTGTCATCTGCTCGGAGGAGAACGGCTGCTCCACCTGCCAGCAGAGGCTCTTCCTGTTCATCCGCCGGGAAGGTATCCGCCAGTATGGCAAGTGTGTGCACGACTGTCCCCTCGGCTTCTTTGGAATCCGTGGCCAGGAGGCCAACAGGTGCAAGAGTACGTGTCTCCTCCCATGTTGTAGGCAAGCTACCTTGTATCCTACCCTCTCTCCCAAACTTACCCAAGCCTCCTGGCTTTAGCCTGTCCTGCAGCTCTGGGACAGGTAGTCTCCTCCCTGATTCCATCAGCTCTTAGAGGACTCCAGCAGGTCTCGGCACAAACATGGCCAGGAACCTCTGCTTCTCCCTGGGATCTGCATGGCCTCCAGCAGGTTGCTCACCTCCTCTGGGTCTAGCTCCAGTAGGAAGAGTAGTCCTGACCTTTCCTCCATTTTCGCTGTGACCTAGGACAAATCACTACTGATCTCTGAGTCCTGTGGGCAAAGGGTGGGGGAGCTTCACTCCCGGCCCAGATTAGCTATGTGTCGTCTAGCTATCGCTTCCCGTGCTCAACCTCAGCTTGGATGAGAAAAGAAGGCCTCCTCATATGCAGCCCAGCTCAACAATCTCCAAGTCTGCGCTGCTGATGAGATACTGTATCCCGACTCCAGGGACCTACACAGAGAACCCACACACACACCCAGGCAGACCCATGACTTATGGTGTCCCTGGCTCTGTTGCAGAATGTGGGGCCACATGCGAGAGCTGTTTCAGCCAGGACTTCTGTATCCGGTGCAAAAGGCGGTTTCATCTATACAAGGGGAAGTGCCTGCCCACCTGTCCTCCAGGCACCTTGACCCACCAGAGTACCCGGGAATGCCAGGGTGAGTGAGACCCTGGCCACCCCATCAGTCCCTCCCAACATCTTTCTTCTTTGGTGTGGCCTCCTGGCTATGTCTCTGAGCCTGCATTCCCATCCATGGCCAGAAAATATAGGACAGCTATCTACAAAATGCTCTGCCACTCAAGACCTTTCTGTGGCTCCTGTTAGCCTTGGGCAGAGCCCTGGGAAATCAGGCTCCCATCTGGGCCTGCCTATCATGGGTCAGCATCTTGGGGACTTCCCACCCTCCTAGACAGTCACACTAGACACCTCACTAGACACCACAGTGTCCTCCAAGAAGGTTTCCCGGACCCAAGGGTGTGGCCCATTCCTCGTCTGGACTCCTATAGCTTCTGTGCCCTCCAGAACTACACAAAACGCCCCTGCCTTCCTGGTGCAGTATCTCCCCATAGTGCATTCTGGGAGGCAGGCAGGTGTCTCTTCCGTGCAGTTACCTTCTGTACCTGCAGCTCTGGGTCTCACAGTAGGTGCTCAGTCTTAACTTGTCAGGTGGTGGCAGCATCGCTACCTGTTCCCACCCTGCTGTATACACCTGTTCCTGCTCCAGGCCTCAGCACCTACGACTGCAAGAAGGGACAGTCACTGTCCCCTGAGCTGGGTGCTGCCTCCTGCTCAGAAATGAATGGAATGACTCTAAAATCCTCTCTTCTGGGAACTATCTGTCCATTGTTTCATTGTCCCTCACAACAGCTCTGGGTGGCTTTGACCTCTACAGATGATCAAAAGCTTATGATCAGGTTAAAAGCTGGAACCCTGATCCTGAGGACCTTTAAGCAGCCAGCTACCTCTGTGTCTGTCCCCAGTTCCTGTACCTTTCTGAATCCCAGCCACTTGGCTTCTCAGATCCTGCTAGTCAGTGAGGCTTAATTAAGTTTTGTTACCTCCTCTGTGAAGCCTTCTTCTTCACTGGCAGGAGTCCATCTGGCTCCTAGCACAGCCTTCATGGAGCTCTTTGCAGGCTCCTGCAAATAGTAGTCTTTCTGTGTGTTCTCTGCTACCAGCAATAGGCCGAGTCCCTTGTAGGTAGAGATCCTCAGACCCGTGATCCTTGAATTCAAGAGGCACAGACTGCCAACTGACTCACCTGTCTGTCTCTCCCTTCGCCCATAGAGGAATGTGAGCCAAGCCCTTGGGGCAGCTGGAGCCCCTGCATACACAATGGGAAGACCTGTGGCTCAGGCTGGGGCCTCGAGACCCGGGTGCGGGAGGCTGGCCCAGCCAAGCAGGAGGAGACAGCGAGCTGCCGAGTGTTATCTGAGTCAAGGAAATGTCCTATAAAGAGGCCCTGCCCAGGAGGTGAGTACTAGAACTACAGGGCTGCACTGGAAAACAACCCATGAGTGATTTCTAGTGTCCATGGACAGAGAACCCCCCCCCAATAGATGGCATCTGCAAGGCCTCCTGAAAGACTCTGCCTGCCAGCCCTTCCTGTTAGCTAAGTATAACCCTGTGGGGTACTTGCAAGGAAGGGCCCCAGATACAGGAGGATGAGCGATTCTCAGTACCCAGAACCCGCCCCGCATGCTGTAAGGACTTTGGAACAGTCTGCTGTTTCTAGTGGAGTTCCTGGGAAAGCCTGGGAAGCGGGGGCTGCGGGTGCATGGCGGTGCCGTACCCATACTATAATACAGAGAGAAGTGATGCTAAGAAGCAGGTGCTTGACCCAGCTTACAGGGGTCAGTTGGAGACAGGTCCCAGGCATGCAGGGTTGAGTGAAACACTCTAAAACCTTAGGCACACATGTGCAGAGATCTCAGCCCTGAAGAATCAATGCTGTCAACTATGCAACAGTAGAATGGGAAGCTATGCCCATAACAACCCCCACTAAATACCACAGGAGCCCCTTCACTGGGGCAGGTAAGCCCACAGATTTCTAATAGAGCACTAAGAACCCCAGAAGACAGGGCTGTGAAAAAGCAATGTTAAGGACAAGAGCATGGTGTATTAGATTCTCTGTAGTCACTGGCTCATTTGATCTGCACAGTGACTATGAAGTTTCTGTCCCACCCAGTCCTGAAGCTGTTTAGTCCCAAATAAACACACAGAGGTTTATATTCATTATAAACTGTTTGGCCGATGGCTTGGGCTTCTTATTGGCTCTCTCTCTCTCTCTCTCTCTCTCTCTCTCTCTCTCTCTCTCTCTCTCTCTCTCTCTCTGTCTCTCTCTCTCTCTCAATTATTAACCCATTTCTATTCATCTGTTTATCTTCACGTGTCTTGGCTTACTGGTGATGCCCAGACCTCTTGCTTCCTCGGCAGCTACATGGTATCTCCTTGACTCTGCCTATTACCTTTCCCTATCCATGTTTAGATTTCCTGCCTGAATAAATCCTTCCTGTCCATTAGCCAAAACTGCTTTATTCATCAACCAATAAGAGAAGCATATATTCACAGCATACAGAAGGACATCCACCATCATCTAGGTGTGGTTATTATCCTATCTTAGAAGATGGAGGCCCACGGAGCTTGAGTCACTTGCCCCAGGGTCAGATAGTCAGGAGTAGGCAGATCTAGAGGTCTAACATTAATCAGGGAGCAAAGAAGAGTCTAAGTCATAGTCAACAGGGAAAGTCCTGGAGCCAGGACACAGGACACATAGTTGGGACATTGAAGAGGCAGAATTTGAAGCCAGGGACTCCTCACCACCAACACTACCCACACATACACAGTGGGCAGTTGGGACAGAGAGTGGGCCTAGATGAGACTAGACACCCAAAACGCAAGGAAAGCTCTTTCTCAGGTGATGATAGTTGACTGCAGACACTCTGTGGTGATTGCTGTGAATGGCATATGCATAGTGTCTGAGTTTCCAGAAGCCTGCAGGGCCTCCTCGTATATACCTCAGCCCAGGATCCTCTTCCACTCATCTTTTCTGAGCTCGCCTTCCAGAATCATCCTGTCACATCATAGCACTGACACCTCTAGGGAAAAGCCCTGCTCCTTCTGCAGTCCTGTGTGGTGAGTCTCTGGAGGTCCAGACTGTCTCTGATGCGGGAACGGGCCCCAGATGCTGACTGTGTGGGATGAGTAGGTGCAGGTGCGTGGGCGGAGGGAATATAGGTGGATGGGTGGGTGATGGCTAGGTAGGTGGCTGTGTGATGAGAAGAGGATGGGTAGGTGAGAAGTTGAGTGGGTGGGTAACTAGAGAGTTAGGTGGCTGAGTAGATGGATGGGTGGGTGGGTAGGTGCATGGGTTGGAGGACACAAGGGTGAGAGGGGTCGTGGATGGGTAAGTTAGGTAGTTCTGTGAGTGCATGAGTGAGTGGAAGGCTGCTTGTGGAAGTGGGAGGTGCATGGGTGAGTGTGGGGTGCATGGTGAGTGGGAGGTGCATGGGTGAGTGGGAGGTACATGGGTGAGTGGGGGGTGCATGGGTGAGTGGGGGGTGCATGGGTGAGTGGAGGGTGCATGGGTGAGTGGAGACTGCATGGGTGAGTGTGGGGTGCATGTGTGAATGGGGGTGTGCATAGGCAGCAGGCTGGCTGGCATAGGGGAAGGAGGAGGGAAAAATCAATCATCCCTCCCAATCCCAGCCCTCAAAGTGGACAAGAACCTCCCTCTTTTATGTCCCGAGATTCCACCCTTACCTGTGACCTGCATGGTGTCTCCAAGGATTTAGATTTGGTGGGGAGACCCAAGTAGGCAGCCTAGTCTATGGGGTGACACTGGGTCTGCCCTGCAGATGGAGATGCTGAGGCCCTTGCTCTTTGTGAGGGCAGCTAACCCTGGAAAAGCAGTTCTTTCCCTGTCTGTGAGAGCCTGAGGTCTCTCCCTGTCTGCTATGTGTCCTTGGAAAGCAGTGTCCTGAATAGTGTCATCAGTTCCCAGGACACACAGCTTCCCAGGAAACTGCCGGGAGACAAGGAGCATATGAAAATGGCTCGGGTGGGGAGACACTGTCTAAACTGGAAATTTAGGCTTGGCCTGGCTCCCAGACACCTCAGTCTTTCCCGCTGTCACCAGAGGAGTGCCCTCAGGTGGGATGAGTGCCCCAGGGAGCCTGCAGATCCTGGCAAAGGCCTGTAAGCAGTGAGGAGCACCACAGGGAAGCGCAGGCAGGGCTAATGGCACAGTGAGGAGCAAAGAGGACCCTGCAGGGGACACTCAGCTCTCCTAAAGACAGCATGCTGGGGTCTCTGCCACACCCTGTGCCATCTGGCCACTGGTCACCCAGTCAGCCCAGATGAGCTTCTCTGAAGAGATCAGAACTGGCCCCAGGAGCTCCAGGCCACTGAGCAAGTTTATCCTCTGGCCAGCCTTCAGTCACCTTGTCTGAGAAGAGAGACTAATCCATTGCTCACATTAGAAATGTGCCATATTCTTTCAGGGTTGGTGGGACACACTGCGGTCTAGCTGAGCCCTGGGTCTGGGATTTGCAGTCAGCCCACTGTACTGAGGGAGCAGCTGAGGCCAACCTCTTTCCCTTCCTGTCAAATGGGCTAGAAATGGTAGCTTTGGCTTCCATTGCGTGGATTTACTCTCCACACTGTCTGGGTCTGTCCCACCAGCACCACGCAGCAACTGAGTCTCAGGGTCTCTGGCTGTGGGGCTGCTAGTGAGGACAGCCCCTGGCTGGAAGCAGCTGGGGGATTGACAGGGATCTGTGCAGTGGAGACTGTGTCTCCAGCAGGGAGCCCTAGGAACAGTGAGGTGTGGAGAGGCACGAGGTACCCCCGTGAGGCCATCCTAAGTCCTGACAGGTGCTAATCCTCCGGTCTACACAGGCTGTTACCCAGCTCTGCCTCCACTCTACGCACCCCCTCCTCAAGTCAGAGTCCTCTCGGCCCCCAGGAATCGCCGAGGATTCTGTCCCGAATAGTTCACCTGCAGCCCCAAATTTAAAACAGAGTGACTTTGAGTCCATCACTCAGAGCCTTCTGGGAGTACTTGGGGTTCCCTCATCGCTCAGGACCTCCCTGGACCTGTGCTCTCTTACAGAGAGAAATCCCAGGCAGAAGAGCCGGAAGGATCGACGCCAGCGCAAGGACAGGAAGTTGGAGCGCAGGCCTCAGCAGCCTGGCTCACAGTGACCCCGGCTCCAGCGTCTGGCCTGTGCCCTTGGCTTGCTGCACTTCCTCTGTGGTCCCCTCCCTTCCCCCACCTGGCTTTGTCCACACCCCTCACTCTCTTTCCATCTGTCTTTCTTTCCGTCTGTCTGTCCACTGCATTTTATCCATCTCCCCTTTCTTCTCTCCCCTCACCCCTTCTTCACTTCCTTGTTTCGTCTCCAGGTACCTCGCTTTTTCATTTCCTCCTGCTTTACTTCCTGTTCTTCACTGACTGCCCCCAACCCCATACACAGATACACATAAGAGACGGAGCCTAAGTCCTCCGTGTGGCCCTCTACACCTCAAAGCAAACTTATGTTTTCCATATCTGTGACCCCACTTTTGCGAGTTACAATTTAGGGGGAATAGGGATGGTGTAACTTGGCTAGCCCTGGGAGTCCAGCATCTAACTTGGCTAGCCCTGGGAGTCCAGCATCTAACTTGGGTAGCCCTGGGAGTCCAGCATCTAGCCAGAGAGACCCTGCAACCTGAGTTGTGAGCCCTTCACTGGGTCCAGTCCCTCAAGGCCATGTCTGCAACACTCAGCTATTGACTTTGATGAATGAGGCCACCAGGGATGGGTTCCAGGACCTCGTGAGGCCCAGCCTGCACCCCTTGTCCAGGATGGTGATGTAGGAGTCACTAGGAGCCCTTTGGCTAGACAGTGGCTTCACTCACCAGCACATCCCTCTGGAAGTGCCTGCAACACATCCTCAGTGCCCCTCTGGCCTCCCTCTCATAGTGCTCATGACCTTTCCCCAGTTGATGACCCCCTAAGGCCTTTGGGGACCCATGCACAGAATCGGGTGGGACTGTTATTCCTGAGGGAATAAGTCTGACATCTCAAAGGCTAGTGAAGCTAAATGGAGCTTATAGCTGGCCCCACCCACTCTGCTCATCACCCTGCTACCTGCCTGCCCGTCATACCCATAGAGAAGCCTACAGCTAAGGAGCAATGGCCTTCGCTCGGCACACCGCATCTGTGAAGAAGCCTGAGGATGTTTGGGGAAGCAGTAGGGAAAATTGCTGGGTCAGCAGTTGGGAAAATTGCTGGGTCAGCAGTTGGGATGGCTTCCCCCTTTCCCGCCGCCTATGTGGACACCCTGAGTGTTTTCTTTCACAGGGATTCCCCCAGTCCCAGGAGGAAGGACATTGGGAGGAGCCTTGGGGTAGACCAAACTAATAGGCAGGTCCGTCCTTACCCCTGCCATTGGCCTGGGAGCTGCCATTATTGCTGGGAAGGAGCCCAAGGGTAGCTGCAGAGGGTGCAGTACAGGCAAGAGAGATGGTCCACGTGACGCAATGTCACCCCTCAGGCAGTGACCTCACACTCTCCCTACACTTGTCAGGAGAGGGTCCTCAGCACCACTCCTGTGGCTGTGTTCCTCCCTGGTGTCCCACTCGGAACAGCTAGAAACCCTGCTTGTCAGGCCAGGCTCTCTGCTTCTCTGTCCACACCCCTGAGATGCTTTCTTGCTTTGAGACCCCAGCCGTTTTTGAAAGAAAGAAACTCATGAAGGCATCTTGAGTAGTACTAGAATAGTAGTACTTCTTGAGTAGTACCAGATAGTGTTAGAATTACTGTGCCCACAAATTCACAGCAGCAGAACCTAAACTTCCTGGGGCAGCTTCCACCAGAGCTCACGGGTCATGAGGACCGACAGGACAGGCCGGGTTTCTGCTGGAGTGCTTCCCAGATCTCCTTAAGAAGGGGTCTCAGGGGCTCTGTCATTAAAATGCTTGCCTTGCCACCACAGGACCTGAGTGTGACACCCAGAACCCACAAGGAAAAAGCCAGACATAACGGCATGCCTCTGTGGTCTCACGGCACCAGGGAGGCAGAGACACGTAGATGCCTGGGGCTTGTTGGCCACTCAGCCTGCCCCAAGAAGCAAGCTCCAGGTCAGTAAGGAGTCTTGTCTCACAAAAGATAGGTAGAACCTGACGAACCACACCTGAGGTTATCCTCTGACCTCTACACACTTGTACACAGCAGGCGTGCGCGCATGCACACACACAGAGAGACACACACACAGAGAGAGAGACAGAGACAGAGAGAACACTCACCTGAGATTCAGCCAGAGGCAAAAGATGACATATCCTAGCAGACCCTCAGCCTCCTGAATCACTTATAGCCCTGGTCCCCATTTGTGCCCTATTTGACTTCTTAGAAGCCTAGAGTCACCAGAAAGAACACAGTCTGAGTCATGGTCATAACCTGGGCTACTATAAACCTGGTGTAAGCTCAGCCTGTGAGCAGTTAGCTGTGAGTCTGGGCCAAGCCATCTGCCCTTTGGGGCTTCCGTTACTCCTTTGATGAATGAAAGGCTACACTCATCCCATCACCAACATCCGGAAGGTCCAGCCACGTGCTGGGCTCTAAGAGCGTTTTTAAAGCTTCAGGGCTCCACCCCAGACCTATCCATTATGAACAAGCTGAGAAGCAAATGAGACAAGTGAACTTACTTTAGGCTGAGTTGGGAGGAAGGGCACGCTGAGTTCCAGAGTCTGGCTTGAAGGCCACAGCTCCAGCTCTGACCCCACAGCACAAAGGTCTGAGTCTGTGCATAGATAGGAGATACAGATATGTTCTGTCTGGTGTTATCAAACCCTAAGCCACTGGAGGCTCTAAATTCCATAGTTGTTGCAGGACAAGAGTGGGAGGTCTCTGATCTGCAATCATCTAACCATGTTCTTTCCCCTGTGGGGTGGGGCACCTGATAGTCTGCCCCTAACTGGTTGCTCTGGGTATTTTCGGGTTTAAATAGTTCTCCCAGAGACCCCACTATAACCTAGGGCTTCAGGCATCCTTCTTCTACTGCTATGCTTTCGTGGCCCATCTCCCACACCTTCCTGGTAAGGGAAGCAGCATGCCATCAGGAGCTCATCACCTGAATGCCTCTTGCAGGCAAAGCTGGGAAAGTTCAGAAATGCTCCATTTCTGGAGTCATGGAGAAGGCCGGTGAGGTTGTTTGGCCCCTCACTGATGTTCTAGTAACAGAGAGTGACACTTTGCCCCTCCTAACCCATTCCTGCTGGCCTGTACCAGGCCTGATTTACCAACTACCCTGTCCCCACCTCCACCAGACCGTTCACCATGGGCTGCCTGTTATTCCCACATGCAGTCACTAGAGGGTGTGACTCAGTCAGGAACTGCCAGCCTGTTTGCTGCCCATTCTGAACATGGAGGCGTGTTGCTGCCTTGGAGGACCGGGAGAGAACTGAACAGTGACTTCAGTGGAATGGTCTTCACAGCAGCACACGATGTCTAGACTCCAGACCCAGGCCCCAGGCCACTCCAAGCCCGAAAAGAAACATGACTCAGAAGACAACAGTCAACATCCAGGAGAACAGTAGTGACTGACCTCGGCAGACACCAGCCCCAGGCGACCGTGAATATCCCAGCTAGTTTAAATAAAGTTTCATTCATCCCGTGGGACCCTTCTGACTTGGAAATGTGCATTCTAACAATAAAAATTAAAGTGATGGTGGTGATGGCGTCCCGTGCTAGTTAGGGTCTGGCGTGTGGTAGCGGTACCAAGAGCCGTATCATTGTGTTTCAGGTCTTTTGATTCTTCCCTTCAGAAGAGACCATAGTAATTCACATTTTTCTGTCTCCCTCCCTCCTCCCTGAATTTTCACAACCTTTATCGCCTGCATGTACACACAACCCTGTCAGTCAGCTTACAGAAGAGAGAATCGTCCAGATCCATCAGTTCCATCCACTCAGTACAAAATGCATTACGGGTTTTCTACTGTGTAAACCCGTAATAAAGACCTGGGCCTCTTCCAGCTGTATGCTCAGTCGCCTCTGATTGTGAGAAAGGCCCTTTGCAAAGAAGACGGTCTAGGAGGAGGGTCAAAACATCCATCCACAGCCCATTGGTCAGAGCTCTCTCCAAGCCCAAGGAGCAAAAGGCATGAAGGAGGATGTGTGGAGTCACTTTATACAAAGGGCCCAAAGACCTGGCCTCATACCAACTTCCAGCCTCAGGGGCATGGACCACAGGCCCAACTGTGAGGCTGCTGTTCCTGTCCCGGGCCTCCATCACTCAGCCTACCCCACGATTCTGGCTTTCCCCACAGCCCTTCTCCTTAGGCAGAGCAGACACACACACTGGTGTGCCCTGGGAGCAGGCAGTTGGGCAGTAGCTCCTCCAGGTTGATGGTTCCAGCCCCCAGCTTGGAGTCTCGCCAGTGAGACTGCCCTCCTGTCCTGTCTGGGCTCCTGACCCTCAGAACCCATGAGCATGACGAAATGACAACTGTTTTCTGTTCCTGGAGTGGGAGAGGGCTGTCCCCAGGAACACGTGGCTGGATTGGACGGATCTTGACATCTGTCTCCTAAGACAGATGTGAGATGTGTAAGGACAAAGTCACAAATGCCACCTGCATCCCTGCCCAGCTATAGCCACAGGTGAGAACCAGCAGTCTCTGTGCCTCAGTCTTTGCATCTGTGAAAGGGGATAAGAGTAGTCTCCATGGTGTCAGTGTGAGGCTTCAGCAAGGCAGTGTGTGAAAATGGTTTAGAGACATAAGTGCCTAAGATCGTCCTGCTCATTACATACTCATTCAACAGACATGTACTAAACACACTGTTGGAGCAAGAAACTAGGCCAGCCATTTAACACCGAACACTAAATCCATCCTCCCCAGAGCTCTCTTTTGGGGGGGGGCAGTTCGAGACAGGGTTTCTCTGTGGCTTTGGAGAATGTCCTGGAACAAGCTTTTGTAGACCAGGCTGGTCTCGAACTCAGAGATCCTCCTGCCTCTGCCTCCTGAGTGCTGGAAGTAAAGATGTGCACCACCAACACCCGGCCCCAGAGCTCTCTTAAACAAGGAATCCAAGGCTTAGAAAGTAACCAATAGAGTGGGAACATGGAAACAAAAGCAGTCGTGTATCACAGCCCCGTCGCTCTGAGCAGGCAGGGCCATCCTCACGCCCAGCTCACGGGTACCTATGGGTGCAGATCCACCGTCCTTCCTGCCACTTGTTTGTTC
Organism: Mesocricetus auratus; assembly: GCF_017639785.1. Taxonomy (NCBI): domain Eukaryota; kingdom Metazoa; phylum Chordata; class Mammalia; order Rodentia; family Cricetidae; genus Mesocricetus; species Mesocricetus auratus. The sequence continues at coordinate 116,870,673 of NW_024429189.1, forward strand.
TTGAAGGACGAGGTCTGCTTCCCACAGCATAGGAGAGCAGAGCAGGTCATCCCACAGGAAACCCAAATCATGACGGCACATCTCGAAGACGCCATTTTTCAGAGAGGCAGAACGGTGACTGCACAGGTGTCTGCTCTCCTAGCCTTCCACAAAGGAGTGAGACTTGGCCCGGCTACTGTAGAAGGCAGCTGGCGGTGTCCACTAAAATGGCCATGCACATGCCTTCTGGTCCAGCCACCCATTGCCTTGGTTCCCCTTTCACTTACTCCGGCCCACGAGTGTAATGTCAAGGGTGCTGGGATCCACAGCTGCTCCCTCTAATCCCGTATGTGATCGCACACAAGAAAGCCAGAAATACCCGGAACCAGAGGAGGCTGTGTGAGACACACCCTCCGAGGACACCAAGGCACAAAGGCATCGTGGAGCGCCTTGTGATGGATGACACAGCTAAGTGATGTACTCCTAAGAGGAAAAGCCAGCCCCACCACAGAGTGCAGGGTGAGACACTCGTGAGAGAAGAGAGCCCTCCCTGTGCAGGCTGGGTGTGCACCAATGTAGTGAAAGCAGACATTAGAACCCAGTGCCCTGATGGCTCGGGGGAACTAGGCAAAGGCTGGAGCTGGAGGGAGGCAGAAAGGCTGAGTTCACGTTTGTGCTTTTTGAGGTTAAGCCATTTGTCCATAACATCAGGTCAGAAAATATCACAAAAACTGGTCTTAAGATGCCCTTAAAAGGATTCTGAAAGCAAACCTTCCCGACGGGGTTGAGAACTTAAAGAGGGACGCCCCTCTCCCACTCCAGCCCAAATGTGCAGCTTTAGATGCTTGTCAAAGACTGAGGGTCCAGCCTTGAAGGCTGCGCCACCCACTGCTTCCCAGCAAGCCTGCTCCTGTCCACGCAGGCCATGTCCACTCCTCCACCTCCGAGCAGGCTCTGGGCGTAATGCCTCTAAGACAAGGTCCAGATGCCTAGACTCAGCAGGACTGTGCCTGCACTCCCTGGGCTCCTCTGTCCTCCCTGAAGTGGAGCCACAGAGTGTGCCAGCAAGCCACAGGGCATGTCTCCAGCACCGTGTCTGGCCGTGAGCAAGTACCTCATCCTGGTGACCTTCCCAGGATAGTGGTGGAATCAACTCACCGAGGTGTGAACACCAGGCATTCAGATCTTTCGATCATCACTCCTTTTATCCTCTCACCAACCCCTGAATGAAATCGTGCATCCTCTTCCTCATAGTCTCTGCTCCTTGGAGAAGACTGACCTGGTCCACCTTTCTTTCATCCAATGGCTCCCACTTCTACCCTTGGCTTGTCCTATACCCGTCTAGGTCACCAGGGGGCAGCAGTGTCCAGAAAGCTGGGAAAGGAAACCTTAAGGCTGAATTGGGTTCAGAGAGAGGCCAGGAGAGCTCCACCAACGGTCACCCATTTCTCCACCAGCACCCCACCCCACATCATTAAAGGAGGTCAGGGCAGGAACTCAAGCCGTAACTTGGAGGCAGGAACTGAAACGGAGCCCATGAGGAACACTGTTCCCTGGCTGACTTCCTCTGGTACACCCCAGGCCCACCTGTCTAGGGATGGCAAAGCATACAGTGGCCTGGGCCTTCTTATGTCAATCGTGGATCAAAATCATGCCCCACAGACACGCCCACGGGCTAATCTGATGGTGGCAATTCCTGAATTGAGGTCCCTCTTCCAGGTGGTCTGCTTTGTGTCAAGTTGACAGAAACTGTACAGTACATTCAAACACCATGTTTATCTCGCATGTGAGGAATGTCAGTAAATACAGACTCACACCCCCATGAAGCAGGACATAAAAACAGAGGCGAAACTGTGAGAGGAAGGAAGGCAGCTATAGGGAGGAGAAGGCAATGGAATATATGTGTGTTGTGGAAGAAGGAGGCAGAGGCCAGAGAGAGGGAGAAGGAAGGAGCCGGAAATGGGGGAGGGGCCTAAGACAATGAGGGGCACTTTGAGATTGCCCACAGTGGAACCCTCTCCTTTTTTTTGTTGTGTTTTGGTGTTTTGGTTTGCTCAGTCAGGGTCTTTCTATGTAGCCTTGGCTGTCCTGGAACTCAGTCTGTAGCCCAGGCCGGCCTCAAACTCACAGAGATCTACCTGCCTCTGCCTCCTGAGTGCTGGGATTAAAGACGAGTGCTACTACACCCAACTTAAACCTCTTCCTCTGTATGCTAGCCTTCAATAGTAATAATAATAATAATAATAATCACAGCCAAGGTGAAGAAAAAACTGGAGACGGAAGGAAGCTGGGAGGGAGGGAGGGAGGGAGGGAGGGAGGGAGGGAGGGAGGGAGGGAGGAGGGAGGGGACACCTGACCACTGGCTGTCTGAACACAGCCTCTGTGCTTGGCGATCTCCTCCTCGGACAGCCCAATACAGGAGAACCATTTCACAGATGAGCAAACAGAACCCGTCTGGGCCACACAGCTCTTTGAAATCCCTGGTGTAACCATTCCTCATGGATTCTGAGCAGCACTTAGCAAGCATCTGGACACATGGTAGAAGAAAAGAATTCACTCCCACAAACTGTCCTCTGAGCTCCACATGGGTGTCATGGTGCATACACACACACACACACACACACACACACACACACACACACACACACATTTTTTAAATGTAATTTAAATTTTTCAAATGTTAAGAGAAGCTTTTTTCTTTGAGAGAAGCTTTCCCGCCCGCCTGGTTCTAGATCCGCATAAGTCCCAAATAAACACACAGGAGGCTATATTAATTATGAAGCTGTTGGCCTTGCTTGTCTCTTACTGGCTAGCTCTACTTTAAGTAATTACCCCATAATTGTTAACCTAAGTATGTGTCTTACCGGAGAATAGTTCCGGGCTCCTACCCCATGGCGGCTACATGTTGACTTTCCTGTGTTTCTCCTTCCCAGAATCCTCCTGGATTCCTAGTCCCTCCTATCTAGATTCCCTATTGGCCAGACAGTGCTTTATTCTTTATTGACAAATGCACAGGACTTCCCCAACATTCAAAAATTCTTTATTTTTAATTACAGCTATTTAATTTGCATTTCTCTGTTGACTGATTTTGAGAATCTTCTCATGCACTTACTCATTATCAACACCTATTAGCACCTGTGATGGTGAATCTTGATTGTCAATTTGACTGGCCTGGAAGATTAGTATAGCACATCTCTCCTGCCCATGTGGATATTTCCAGGAAAGATAAACCAAGGGGGAGTGCCACCCTGAGTAGGGGCAGCACCACTCCTTATGCTGGGGGCCAAATGGAACAAAAGAAGAAAGGAAAGGTCACTAGTGCAGGCTCTCTCTCTCTCTCTCTCTCTCTCTCTCTCTCCCTCTCTCTCTCCCCGTCCCTCTCTCCTCTATGTCTCTCCCTCCTCCCATCTCTCTCTCTGTCTCTCTGTCTCTCTCCCCTCCCTCTCTTCCATGCTCCTTCCATCCTAGTTACAATGATGTGACCTTCTCTGCTTCCCCACAACAACACACCACAACCATGAGCAAAGTGAATTTCCTCCTTTCAGTGGTGTCTCTTGTGGGTACCCACTGAGAAGACTACTCAGACTCAGGTTTAAACCAATAGAGTCTTTATTAGCCAACAAGTGACATACTGGGTGGTGGAGATCCCAGTGTAGCTCTGAGCCTATTCCATGCCCTGAGACTGTGGGGCAACGGAGTTGCACATGGCAGAGGATATTGTGATTACTGCATGCATTGACTCAAATTCACAGTGGGAATAAATAGTAAAAGGCAAAGGCAGAAAGACTGAAAATTTGACAGCTTTGTCAGAAAACATGGCACAAGGCTGGGCCTAAGGAAGGCATGGACTCACAAGAAATCAGCACCACTGAAGAAAGAAGTCAAGGGGGCTGGGGAGATGGCTCAGTGGTTAAGAGCGCTGTATGCTCTTCCAGAGGACCTGGGTTTAACTCCCAGCAACCACATGGTGGCTCACAGCCATCTGTAACCCCAGTTCTAGGGGATGCGGTACCCTAGCCACTAAAGCACTGGGCACACATGGCACACAAGCACACGTGCAGGAGAAAACACCCTTACACACAAAACAGGAGAATATTTTTTAAAGAGTGTGTGTGGTAGTTTGACTGTATTTGGCCCCCATATACTCAAAGGCAGTGGTGTTATTAGGAAGTGTAGCCTTGTTGGAGGAAGTGTGGTCTTGTTGGAGGAGGCTGCATGACACACGCCGTTAATCTAGACCTTGAGGCTGGAGGGCACACCTTTAATCTGGTCCACATCTTGTGGATGAAGAGTGTCACTGTGGGGGTGGCCTTTGAGGTCTCATAAACTCAGGATACTACCCAGTGAGTCAGCCAACTTCCTGTTACCAGCAAGACGTAGGACACTCTGCTATTTCTCCAGCACCATGGCCGCCTGCATGTCACCATGCTCCCTGCCATGATGAACGGGACCTCTGACCTGTAAGTGAGCCATCGCAATTCAATGTTTCCTTTACAAGAGTTGCAGCGGCCATTGTGTCTCTTCACAGCAATAAAAGACATTGTGAAGTACTAAAGTCACCTGAAGGATGTTCCCTTCCTTGAAGAGTACCTGCAGGTCACCTGCTCACACAGGGCCACCGAGGGGAGGTGTCTTTTGGAAATTGACTGTGTTCAGCTGCCAAGCACTTGGAGGCCACTACTCTGTGGTGCAAGGGGACCCCTCCCATGGGGGCAGACCTTGGTGTTGGTCAGATGATTCGCGTTTAGAAATGATCTGAAAGGCTGGAGTTACTGGGTCATGGCTTCCACCTAGATTCAAATGGAAGGCCTTGGGGGCTCAGATGCAGGGTCAGAGTCCCTACAGGCGGCCTCTGAGAGGCTGGCATACAAAAGCGTGAGGGTGAAGCCTAAGCTGTAATGGAGACCACAGTGTGTTGGAGATGCCAAGGACATGAGAGATCTGCTGAACAAAAGGCAGGAGTGAGTTCCAGCCCCAGACAGGCTGCATGGGTTGCCATGAGCAAGGCCACAAGTCAGGTCTGCCCAAGCCCTTTAGAACTCACGTCCCACCTGGGTGCATGCAGCCCCGGATGCAGGGTGCTGCAGGGCTTAGTGTTTTCCTTGCGGGGTCCACTCCTTTCTTGTTTTTCCCTAATGCCTCCCGTTTGGTATGGGAGTTCTTGTCCCATGCTTTTGTGTCTTGGCAGTATGTCACTCGTTTTCGATTTTACAGGTGTTTGCCTTTAGTCTCAGAGGACACTCTGGATTTATACTTTTGAACAATGTGACAGCTGGAAGACTTCTGGGATGGACCAAATGCTTTTCAAATTATGAGACTGAGAGGAGCCTTCAAGGGCTTGAAGCACAATGTTATGGTTTAAATAAGAGTGACGGAGGCTTGGTGCCCAACTCATGACACTGTTCAGGGAGGTTCTGGAACTGTTAGGGTATGGGACATATCTGGGAGAATTAAGGTCACTGAACCATATCCTTGAGAGTTCCTTCCCTCCTTCTTCTTCCCCTCACCTTCTATCCCTGCCCCTGCCTCGCAGACACCATGTGGTAAGGATCACTCATACACTCCTGCTGCCACGATGTTTCACAAAGACACATGGGGCTGAATAACCATGAACTGAAGCCTCTGAAACCAGGAGCCAAACAAACAAACAAACAAACAAACAAACAAAACCGCCTTCCTTAAGTTGTGCTCTCAGGGCCTTATTGCAATGATAAAGATGTCTTATGAACACAGTATCTTGGGGCTAGAGAGCTGACTCCATGTTTAAGTATACTCTCTGCTCTTGCAGAGGACCAGGTTCTACCCCAGCACCCACACAGTGGTCATTTTAGTTTCCTTCAGCCTTTGCTGGCCTCCACGGTCACTAGCCATGCACATGGTTTACCAACATACATGCAGACAATAAATAAATAAATATTAAAAAAATAAACATAGTATCTTTCAAAATGTTTTAGCCTTCTTTATTGAATTGTTTTCTTCTTACTTAGTTCTGAAAACTTTCTCTCCTTTGTTTCTCTGCATATACAAGATCACATATAGAAATAGAGATACATAAATGAACAGACAGACAGGTAATAGACACCTTGTAGATGCAAACATTTTACCAAGTGCTGGTTTTGTCTGCATCTTGTAATCTCTTGTTTATCTTTTCATTTTCTCAATAGGGTCCATGCTGTCAGAACAGAACTTTTACATGTTGTTGCTGTTGGGGTTTTGTTGTTGTTTTGGGTTGAGTGGGTTGTTTTTGTTAACACAGGTCCTTGTGTTTGCCTGGTTATCTTGTTATCTAGCCGAGGATGGTCTTGAATTCCTAATCCTCTTACTTCCACCTCCTGACTGCTGAGATGATCGGTATGTGCCACCAAGACACAATTTTACTTCTGGAAAATTATCCTCCCGGAGGCTGGGAGGTGGCTGGGCTGGTAGATGGAAGATGAAGCCTGGATCCTCGGAACTGGTGTAACGTGGACATGGTAACATGCCTGTAATCAGAACCCCTATGCCAAGATGGGGGCTACAACAGGAGGATGCCAGAAAGCTCTCAGGCCAATGAATACACAGTAGGAGGGAGAAGATGAGGATCGATGCCCAAGATTGTCCTCTGGCCTCCACACACATGCTGTGGCGTGTGTGTGCAAAAGATAGAAAAGAAAATTATCCTCCCGCCATGTTTAGTAACACATGCCTGTGACCCTAACACTCTGGAGGCTGTTTAGGAGTTTAAGGCTATTTTGGACTACCTATCAAAAAGCGGGAGGGAGGGAGGGAGGGAGGGAGGGAGGGAGGGAGGGAGGGAGGGAGGGAGGGAGGGAGGGAGGGAGGGAGGGAGGGAAGAAAGGAAGGAGAGTATTGTCTACCCTCTTACAAATGTATAAGATGATATTTATTGCAACTTTGACTCATCTGAAACCACTTGTGCCCCTCACCTACAGACTATTGGGGGACCTGCTGGTCCACCAGCACTGTGGAAAACTACAGGCACAGCACCAGTATTGGCCATCAGTCAAGAACATCCTCAGGGGAGGTACACTGCTAGATGGAATCCACTCTGGCAGCTCATGCTCATGCTGACTCTGTGATGTTTGAAACCACCCTCATCAGGCATCAGAAAGAATGCAGAAAGAATGCAGTGGGCTAGAGGGACACCTCTAAAGAGTTCTGTCAGGACAGCACAGGCTCATGTGTATGGACCAGTGTTGGTTCTCTATACATTTCATCACATGCGAATAAAACACCTGAGAAGATCATAGAGAACCGGTCACAGAATGGCCTCTGGGAGCAGGGCTGCGTCTGGAGGGCAGAGTCGGGGACATTAGCTTTTCACAGTGTCCCTTTGTAACATGGAGGGAGATTTCATGCTATGGCTGGAGAGTACACCCTTGGAAAACAAATACAAAATGGAAACAGAGGATGCTGCCTCCCCAGAGGCAGCTGCTGAGGAACCCCCGCTCCTTCTGCTTCCCAAGACACAGTCGCTCGCAGGCCACCTTGATGGAGAATGTTTTCTGTTGGGGAAACTGAGCCTCGAGGCAGGGTCACTGGGGCTGACCAAGGTGCTGTGTCAGGTATCCCTTAAGGCCAGAGGAACTGAGAGCCAGTGAGGCGCCCTCAGTTTATCCTGTCCCTGAGGAGAACCTTACAGAGTCACTTGAGGGCCAGCTCAGAGGCCAGCCCATCTGGAAGCTATCCGTGCCCTGGGCAGAGAGGACAGTGGAAGAGGGTAGTGGAGGAGGGAGGGCAGGAGGAGGGCAGGAGGACCTGGGGTGCATGCACACATCTGCTCCTCATCAAGCCCGAGCTGTGCACTGGGCCCCAGCCCTGGAAATCTTGTGTGCCAGCCACCCTCCCCATAGGGACAGAGCAGCCCCACATAAGATCCATGAAGAGAGGGCGGGGTGGGGAGCAGACAGCCTGGCTACAGCCCGTGCCTCACAGATCCCCACGTTCCCTTGCTGGTGGGATCCCATGAGCCAAGCAGGCCTCACAACAATCGTTACCTCCCTCCCTCCTGGCCTCCTTACCACAGGGCAGGTGACCACACCAGCAGCCGAATCATCCAGTGCAGATTCACGGAGTGTGCTCAGTCATCTGCATGGCACCACCGAACCAGGTTCTCCTACTATCTTACCTCTTCTGATGACCCCACCAGGGTTCAGAGACATGGAGTAACTTTCCCAGAGCCACACAGCCTGCAGATAGTAGAGGCTGGATATGAACCTGGGTGTCTGGTTCCAGAGCTCCTACATGAAAGCACTTCTTCTTCTTCATTATTTTTAATTTTTTTTCTAGACAGGGTTTCTCTGTGTAACAGCACTGGCTTTCTTAGCACTCGCTCTGTAGACCAGCCTGGCCTCTAACTCACAGAGATCCGCCTGCCTCTGCCTCCGGAGTGCTGGGATTAAAGGCATGCACCACCACTGCCCAGCAGCACTTCTTAGCCTTCCTATGTGCCCATGAACCCAGGTTCTGAGGGTACCTGTGGCACTGTCCCCTGAGATGGGGATGAAAAGTGGTGTCTACCGGTACTGGTCGCCAAGGCCACAGAGGAATTGCTATCTCCAGCAATTAGAAGTGAAGAGGAAGGTGAGAGAGGCCGGAGGTTGCCCGTGTGATGGCTCATTTTCATTGTCAGCCTCGTGTTCAGGGATTGTGTAGGAGACAGGTCTCCAAGGAGGACCGAGTAAGGCGGGAAGACAGCACCACCCCATGGCTGAACTCTCACAAAAGTGAAAAGAGGAGGATGCTTGCACACAAGCATTAGGACCTGAGTTCAGACCCCCTGAACCTATATTCAGAGAGAGAGACAGAGACAGAGAGAGAGAGAGACAGAGACAGAGACAGAGACAGAGACAGATGTTAAGAGAAGCTTTTTCTTTTGATAGGGGCCTTCCCGCCCACCTGGTTCCAGATTGGCATCAGTTCCAAATAAACACACAGGAGGCTATATGAATTATGAAGCTGTTGGCCTTGCTTGTCTCTTACTGGCTAGCTCTGCCTTAAGTAATTACCCCATAATTGTTAATCTAAGTGTGTCTCTTACCGGAGAATAGTTCCCGGCTTCCTACCCCATGGCGTCACATGTCGACTCTCCTCTGTTTCTCCTTCCCAGAATCCTCCTGGACTCCTAGTCCCTCCTATCTTGGTTCCCTATAGGCTCAACAGTACTTTATTGACAAATGCACAGGACTTCCCCCAACATCTCCTCTTTTCTGTTTAAACAAAAAGAAAGGTCTTAACTTTAACACAGTCTAATTGTGTATAACAGAACAGTTATCAAATAAGAACATAGTTACAATATTTTAGCAAGATTTAAAGAAAATATCATCCATCCCATCCTTGTGAGTCCAAAGTTCTATATGTATCTTTTATCATAACTAAGGAAAACTATAATTATAACTATCTTGTCACGCCAGCGCCACAACCAAGTCCAGGGTATCAGGAAAAGAGAGACCAGACATTTAGTTGTTTGTACTAAGAGAATGTATGTGTTGCCTTTATTGTCAGGAGAGTGTGTGTGTGTGTGTGTCTTTATTGTAAGTGTTAAGAGGTCTCTCCCTTGTAGGAGGGAGGAGCTTTTTATACAGGTTTATAGCACAGTGGAAAAAACCCCAGGTAGAAGAGATTGTTGTTTTCCTCCTGCTGGATGTTGATGTCAGAGGGTCAAGGCCAGGGCAGTAAGCCAGGACTAGAAAACAGAAAGCACTTGGACTGGAAAACAAGTTGCACTTGTAAGCTGACCAGCAACTCACAGAGACCCCATGGGGCTGGGGCCCAACATCTCCCCCCTTCTTTATATATAAATTAGCACCTATCTCAGGTGAATAGGATGTTAATGTCAATCTTAGTATATAAAAACAAACATTTATAAACAATATTTGGGAATGTGGGCGTCGTTTTTTTTAAGCTACTTTTTGCTGTTAAGGGGCGCTGAAATACCATGGGGATCAGGACAAAAAAACAAAAACAAAAAAACAAACCCAGAACCCTGTTGAAGTTTTTGTTTTTGTGGTCTGTAAGGTTGTATCATCTTAGCTGTTTTAGGTGTTGGATCACCTGGGCCACTGCTTTAGGTGGTCTTGTTTTATCAAACCATACTAGTCTGGAAGGAACCCACAGCTTTTTATGTTTTGTGGAAACAAAAGTAGAAATTTTTTTCCCAAGTAACCTGTCCTTATATTTAAATTTAGAAGTCAAAGCATTTTTAAAACATGTAAGTTGGATTAATTTAGTAGCATTAATAATCAATTGTCTTTTAGTGGTTTTTGTTTTTTTTTAGTAATTAAACAATTTAAAGACACCACAACTGTACACAGTATCCAGACTCTCTGTGTATTTTTTATTTTATATACTTTTATCTTTTTCTTTTCTTTTACTTAATACCAGTACCTCCTTTATTAACTGTTATCAATTTTAGTTTACCCACTTTTAATCCATCCTCCAACTGAGGATGATCTCTTAGGTTCCCCTTTCTTTTCTGAGTTTGGTGTCAGGCGAAGGCCTGGAGATTTAATCCAATCCACCCCCCAACTGAGGGCGATCTCTCAGGGTCCCCTTACTTTCCTGACCTTGGTGTCAGGCGAAGGCCTGGAGATTTAATCCAATCCACCCTCCAACCTAGGGTGATCTCTCAGGTTCCCCTTACTTTTTTGACCATTGTCAGGCGAAGGCCTGGAGATTTAATCCAATCCACCCTCTAATTTAGGGCAATCTCTCAGGGTCCCCTTACTTTCCTGACCTTTGGTAGGCGAAGGCCTGGAGATTTAATCCAATCCACCCTCCAACTTAGGGTGATCTCTCAGGTTCCCCTTACTTTCCTGACCTTTGGCAGGCGAAGGCCTGGAGATTTAATCCAATCCACCCTCTAATTTAGGGTGATCTCTCAGGTTCCCCTTTCTTTCCTGACCTTGGTGTCAGGCGAAGGCCTGGAGATTTAATCCAATCCACCCTCTAATTTAGGGTGATCTCTCAGGCAAAGCCTGGAGGTTTGACCATTTAATTTTACTGTTAGAAGTTGAGGTACCTGTTTAATTTTTTTTTCTTGAGTTTCTCCTCCCCTGAGTCTTTTTTCTGGCCAATCTTTCCCAGTCTTTTTAAGTCTCTCTGGATCTCGGTGGAACCTCCAATTGCCACGCCAGCGCCACAACCAAGTCCAGGGTATCAGGAAAAGAGAGACCAGACATTTAGTTGTTTGTACTAAGAGAATGTATGTGCTGCCTTTATTGCCAGGAGAGTGTGTGTGTGTGTGTCTTTATTGTAAGTGTTAAGAGGTCTCTCCCTTGTAGGAGGGAGGAGCTTTTTATACAGGTTTACAGCACAGTGGAAAAAACCCCAGGTAGAAGAGATTGTTGTTTTCCTCCTGCTGGATGTTGATGTCAGAGGGTCAAGGCCAGGGCAGTAAGCCAGGACTAGAAAACAGAAAGCACTTGGACTGGAAAACAAGTTGCACTTGTAAGCTGACCAGCAACTCACAGAGACCCCATGGGGCTGGGGCCCAACACTATCTATCTTCAACTCCATCAAAGACCACAGAAGGATAATATATAAATACTAGGATTGACAGAGGTATCTTACTGCCTGGACAGTCACCCGAAGTTCCTCTGTAACGTTGGGGCATCCATCTTCAGCCCATAGGCCACAATGTGTCTGGAACACTTCTCAGCAAAGCAGGAAATTTTAAACTGTCCATCTGCATTGGCAGTCTGTCAGTCATTTTTCTTTGTCCTGCAGAACGTCTCCTAGACTCTTCCATGAAGCAGGAACCCTGTAAGACTGAGTTCAGCAGTCACTTTCCTGTGGGTCCTGCATGTCCAGATTATACAACAACAGTCAAGCAGTACAGACAAGAGCAGTTTCTTGCCAAATGGCTAATCTTGCCATGTTGAAAGCAAACTCCATAACAAGTTTCTTCGATGCCCATTTTCCTGTCAGACGTAATTGGTGCTGCCAGGAGCAGACATTTCTCATTGTCAAGAAAAACCCTAAACTATTTTAAATGCCATTTTCTGAAGGTCTTTGAAAGGTTTGAAGACTATCTATCTGTCTCAAATATATTTCTGTATATCTAGAAAACCTAACTTACCTAACTATAAATTCTGACTATTATAAGTAACTATCTATAGTCTGTATTCAATTATGCATTACGTTTTAAAAGATCAGTATAAGACAATACTTAATCAAGAGGAGAAATATACATACCACAAAATTGACCTTGAATTTGTATCAATAAATGAAAAACAATACCCATACCATAATTCCCCTTTTTTTCCATTAACAAGAGATCGGCTGTGATCATTAGCCAATTATAAACAATCCCATTTAAATGAAAACAAAGATTTATAAACAAGATGGGAATTAGGACGTCGCTCATTCCAAACTGCTTCCTGCTGGAAGGGGGCGCTGTTTTTACCATGGGGATCATGACAAAACTCAGAAACCTGTATAAGTCCATATTTTTGGGGTCTGTAAAGCTGCATCATCTTAACTGTCTCAATTGTTGGAACACCTTGTCCACTGCTTCCGGGGGTCTTGGTTCGTCGAACCACAGAAGCCTGGAAGGAATCCTCAGCTTTTCATTTTCTGTAGAAACATAAGCAAAATCTCCTTTTCCAAGTAACATATCCTTATACTTAAATTTTGAAGTCAAGGCATTTTCAAAAGATAGAAGTTGGATTAATTCAGCAGCATTTATAATCAAGTGTACTTTAGTAGCAGTTCCTTCTTGAGAAAGCAAAAAACTGAAAAACACAATAGCGTACAGTATCCAGACTCTCTGTGTGATTTCCATCTTTACGTGGCTTATTTATTAATCTATTATTATTATTACTCAATTCCTTTCACTTTTATTTATTTTTCTCTGAGACAGGGTTTCTCTTTGGAAATCTGCCTGCCTCTGCCTCTGGAGCAATTCCTACCGGCGTGCGCCACCACAGCCGGCTTCTGTATTTATATACCACTTTGTCATTTCATTTTCTCTCTCAATCTCACGTATATTTTTAAACACACTGTAAACCTTTAGAGGTTTTTCTTCATTTAAGTCTGACTTTACTGTAAATCTTTATGTTTTTCTGGCCACGTGTCTTATCTGTAAAACCGCGGCTGTTTTAAACTGCCGTTTCAAGATGGCGGGTGTAAGCCTGACTCCAGCTTACCGCCTCAGTCCATGCTGACATCCAGCAAAAGCTGCCACTTCCAGCTGTACGTACACACCTTTCAATCATTAGCAGAGTCTCTTAAAACAACCTTGCTGGCTGATTTTTTTTTTCTTTTTATGCCCAGTCAGGAAGACTCCGGTAAGCGCGCCACGTGAATCTCGGCTTGTCGCTAGCAAAACAAAGCACACCTGAGAAAATGCTGCTACCAAATTCTGTGCTTCTCTCTATTCTTCTGTTTCTAAAATTCCTTTAAAGCTTTTTGTCATTCTGCGTGGAAATTCAATCCCACTTCTGACACCATTATGTTAAGAGAAGCTTTTTCTTTTGATAGGGTCCTTCCAGCCCGCCTGGTTCCAGATCGGCATCAGTCCCAAATAAACACACAGGAGGCTATATGAATTATGAAGCTGTTGGCCTTGCTTGTCTCTTACTGGCTAGCTCTGCCTTAAGTAATTACCCCATAATTGTTAATCTAAGTATGTCTCTTACCGGAGAATAGTTCCCGGCTTCCTACCCCATGGCGTCACATGTCGACTCTCCTCTGTTTCTCCTTCCCAGAATCCTCCTGGACTCCTAGTCCCTCCTATCTTGGTTCCCTATAGGCTCAACAGTACTTTATTGACAAATGCACAGGACTTCCCCCAACAGACAGAGACAGAGACAGAGAGACAGAGACAGACAGAGAGGGGGGAGGGAGAGAGACAGAGAGAGAGACAGACAGACAGAGAGAGACAGAGACAGAGAGAGGGGGAGGGAGAGAGACAGACAGACAGAGACAGAGACAGAGACAGAGACAGAGACAGAGACAGAGAAGGAGGGAGGAAGGAGCAGGGCAGTCTGTACCTATAATCCAGTCCAGTCAAGCTGAAGCTCCAGGATCAGTGAAAGACCCTACTTCAAAAATCAAAGTGGAGAGAGATTGAAGAAGAAACCTAACATAACCTCTGCTCTCTCTCTCTCTCTCTCTCTCTCTCTCTCTCTCTCTCTCTCTCTCTCTCTCTCTCCCTCTCTCCCATATATACATATATACACATATATATGTGTGTGTATCTCACATGCACGCACACTCATTTGTATGTACATTGGCATACACATATGTCCATGCTCACCAGCACACACGTATTCCCACACATGTACACATATATTCATACACAAAGATGAGACAAAGGAGAAAATGAATTGTACAGCAGTGATCACCTGTCTCTGCTCCTTGACTGTGGTAGCAATGTGACCTCATACTCCTGCAGCCAGAGATGTCCTGCTGTCACGGACTGTATCTTTGAACTGTGAGCCCAAATAAACTCTCCCTCCTGTAAGCTGCCTCTAGTCTTGTGTTTGGTCACAGCCCTGAGAAAAGCAACTTATAGAAGCCATATGGTAGGGAGAGGTTGGCACAGTCTAGACCTCCCAACCTACTGAGTTGAATGTGACTGACTCCTGCATTAAAGAGCATGGTGTCCACTGACCTCCTGTCTAGGATGCTCCCTTGGAGACAAAGGCTTGTGCAGACAAAGCGGCACCAGCAAGGACTTTCCCCACAGCCCTGCCAGTAACCAGACCTTAGCCACAGCTCAGCTGCCCAGCAACAGCAGCCGTGTGGCCCAACCACGCTGTGGAAAACTATGCAGTGATGAAAAATCCTGAGGCAGAGTCCCTGTGCTGACAGGCTCTGTACAGAGCCCATTGTTCCAGAGACAAAGGAAGCTGCTGGCCAGAGTGTGCAGCGTCAATGCTGGGGAACTGCCTGCGTAAGGAGCCGGGAACGAGCAGGAAGTGTGGCCAGGAGTGGATGCATGAGAAGAGTCAGCACCTTACACCCTTCCAGAGCTTCCCTCGCCAAATCAGTAGCAGTTACGTTAGATTTTTGAAGAGCTGTGTTGGGCGTGTAATGGAGCCCAGCTCCAGTTTGCTGAGGGTGTTTGGGGCCCTAGTAACCAGAAGTGCAGCTGCTGGCCAGTGTGTGCAGTGAGCATCCTGGGGAACTGGGAGATGGGAATGGGAAGAAAATGGTCCAGGCATAAGCAGATGCATGCAGAGTTTTACAGTGTGCCTGAAACCCCGGAGTGACTGACAGGTGGCAGTAGCAGGAAGAGAGGAAGCTAGGAAGGAGGGAAGGAGAGTTGGAGGCCTGGAGCCTTTCAGTGGGTGCTGCCGGGTCAGGTGGGCCAGTGCCCTTCTCCCAAGAGAGCTTTACCATCCCATTTTCCAGATGGGGAAGCTGATCCTAGAGCACTTAACTCCCTTACAGCCAGCTAGCAGCAGCAGTAGCACAAGCCACACAGGCTAGCTGCCACCACAGCCGGCACTCCCGGCCGCTGCTTAGCTCTGCCCATGAGCCGTGGCCTACTGCCCTCCACTCACAGGCCAGCAGCCTGAAGCCTGGCTCCAGGTTCACGCTTGTCCCTTCCAGTGGAGGATGAGGGCAGCCAGCAGCCGGAGGCCACTTAGCTAAGACGCATGGGAGTGATTAGGACCAAGCCCAGAGCCCAGACAGAGGCGCCTTCTGCATTTTAATTGTATTTTACTGGAGCTCGGGCCACAGAACCCACAGGCAGGTCACTGTCCAGCAGAAGAGCAAGGCCAGTCTTCAGGGACATGACGAGAAAGTGCCTCCAGGGGAGAGAAGAGAGGCAGGCCCAGGTAGAAAAGACTTAAGACAAGTAGGATGACTCCTGAAGGAGTGATCTGAACCCGTCCCCACCCTAGGTTGAGCATCCAAGTGCCATTAACCATCCTCCTGCACACTGACTACTGAGCCACCTACCCCCTTGAAGCCAAAAGGGACACAGTTCAGGGTCTACATGATTATCCTGATGACAGCCCTAGCAAAAGCCATAGACAGACAAAGAAAGGGAAGCCCCTGCAGTGACCAATCAGCTACCTCATGGTGACCTTGGGACCCAGCCATCCTCATTCCACAGATGAGACAAGGGTTAAGGACCTGCTCAGAGACAGCAGCCGAGAGCAGCTCCAGCCTAGCCCTTCCTGAACAGTGAAGAGTCAGGACGAGAGGGCACAGAGCAGCCCCAGGTCACAAGGTGAGTCAGGGCAGGACTGGTAACTTATGTACCAGGCTCTTCGGGAAGGTGAGACTGCGGTCTGGGTTCTGAGGGCCTGGGTTCAGGCCTGAGTCTCTCTCCTGGGGGGGGGGGGGCTCAAGCTCTACTTGCAGAGGGCCCAGAGACACAGTGAAAAGGAGAGAGAAGGCGGGTACCAGCCGGACACCTGGAGGGGAAGAGACGTCCCTGTCTCCTCCAGTGATTCTCCCTCCCACGCCCCCACCCTGGCTCTCAGGCGAGCTCTTCCACTACGACCACCAGAGCTGGCCTTTGTCACAGCCCAGGCCTGACAGTCACACCGCCTTCTGCCTCCTCCACCGGATCACTGTCCTTCCTTCCATCCCATGATGACAAGCTGTCCAGCGTCAGGGAGGGCCTTTGCTGAGCACCCTCTTCAGCAGTCTCCTTTGCCCAGAGCACCCTCCTCAGCAGTCTTCCTGGGGGTCCCTCTACCGTAATGTCTAAGCTGCAGGACCACATGTGGTCCCCGATGTGAGGACCCCCAGCCCCTCCTGTCTATGTCTTAGGGTCTTTATGGCATCCATCCCCACCAAATTCCTAAGGTTCATTTACTTGCCTATACGCTCTGTCCTGCCTTCCCCTGCTGGGCCATGTACCTGAGGAGGTCCAGGGTTTCCTCACATCTTCTTCCTACTGTGAGCTTGGCTGCAAAGGTACCAGGTGCTATGCCACAGATAGCCCCGACTTGGCCTGGCTTGGGGAGAGCGAGGGCAGGAAGCTCAGGGGAGGCTCCGCCCACCCAGGGCCCTGTGCTCTGTCTCTGAAACTGGCTGGCCTCAGGGCTGTCTTCCTTCAGCCTCAGCCAGGATTGGATGGCCTCAGTCTGCCAGCCCTGGCCCCTCCATGCCCTTGGATGCTGCAGTAGCTCAGCGATTATTATCCTTGTTATGGTTAGTGTCCTGTCTTGTCGCCAGACCCTCGGCCTGCTTGGGCGCCGTCTGGCAGTCGGGGGTGGGGGTAGGGGGGAGTAGCTCTAGAAATGTCTGGCCTGGGCTTCACAGAGAGGTCACCGGGGATCTTTGGGGCACCTCTTGCCTGCCTGCCCCACTGATGATGCCAGTGAGGAGGCACAGGGACGGGCTACCATTATTCTGCAGACCTTTGAGGGCTCCAGGCAGAGGGGACAGGGTGACATGTGTGCCCTGTGCCAAGCCTGCCAGTGACCAGCATGACATCCCCTGGAGAAAGAGCTGGCAGCCCAACCCCCGAGCCCCTGCCCCTCAGGCTCCCCCATCTTTCCGAGCCCCAGGCACAGGGTGTGTCTTGGTTAGGGTTTCTATTGCTGTGATAAAACAGGGTGGCCAAAAGCACTTTGGGGAGGAAAGGGTTTATTTGGCTTACACTTTCATATCACTGTCCACCACAGAAGGAAGTTAGGACAGAAACTCAAACAGGGCAGGAACCTGGAGCCAGAAGCTGACACAGAGGCCATGGAGGAGGGCTGTTTACTGACTCACTGCCCAATGGCTTGCTCAGCCTGCTTCTTTTTTTAATAGAACCCAGGACCACCAGCCCAGGGATGGTACCAGCCACGATGGGCTGGGCCCTTCCCCATCAATCACTAATTGAGAAAATGCCCTACAGGCTTGCCTACAGTTCAATCTTGGGGCTCCCTTCAGTTGGGGCTCCCTCCTCTGAGCTGATCCTAGCTTGTGTCAAGTTGACATAAAATTAGCCAGAAGAGGGAGGGAGACTTATGGACAGGAGCTCAGACAGAGACCCCTCTTCAGCAAGGCAGGCTAGGGTTGAGTCCCAGAGGGACCTGGGTATGGTGTTGCTTTTCTAGAAGTTTCAAGTCCTGGAAACATAGGGTTGCTGGGCAGAGTTCAGAGAGCAAGTATCCACAGTGCAGCTGCCCCGGGACCTCCATGGCAGGCACTCGGTGCTTTCCCTTGCCACAACACCTGGACCCACACGTGGAAACAAACAGGTGTGTGGCACAGTGACTGCTCGCCAGCTTGCCACGGGGATAGGGGAAGGTTAGAACCCAGGCCCACTTGGCCCAAGACCTCCATAGGGAAAGGGATTAGAGGTGTAGGAGAGGGGAGTGTAGGGAAGGGGATGGAGAGGGAAGGGAGTCCAGAGAGCAGGATCCTCAGATTTCAGTATCCCAGGGCTAAAACATCAATAACAACAAACAAACAACAACAAAAACCAGCGTGACTCCACGGCCAAGCAAGGCGATACAGGGCTTGGAGGCCAGGACACTGTGCATCCTGGCATCTGATTCACCTCATACGGCCAGACTTTATTCCCAGGAGATCCCACCCACAGGAAAAGCCTGGTGGAGCCAAAAGCCAGGGCCTCCATGTTCCAGGGTCCGTCACAGGAACTGGTGGCCAGGAACAAGGTGTTAACAACCCATGCTGGCCCAGGACTGGAAGTGTGGTCCCCATATCTCTCCTCTGGGGGAAGACCCTCCCTGATTCTATGCTGGGGACTGTGTGCTCACACACTCATCTCCTCAGCAAGGGTGGCCACTCAGAGTCAGGTGTATTTACATCTCTGCTGGTCACAGGATACACTGTGAAATAGGAGTCTGTCCCAGAGAAAGGAAACCTCTTTGTTGTGGTGGTGGTTTGGATTATTTGAGGTAGGGTCCTGCATGTTCTAGGCTAGCCTTGAACTTGCTACATGGCTGAGGATGACCCTAAATTTCTAATCCTCCTGCCTTCACCTTTGGAATCTATGACCCCAGGTATGCATCATCAAGAGATGCTGGGAATTAACTTCACTCGTGATAGGCAAGCACTCTTCCAGATGAGCCCCATCCAAGCCCTGAAGGACTCATTTGAATGGCACAGAGGCCTGATTGAGAAAGAATGGCTGCTGGAGCCAGTGAGTGTCTTTCTAGGGGTTTCAAAGGATTTGAGGCAGGTGGTGAATCCCTCGGAATGCTATCTGTTGTCCCCAAGAGGAATCTTGTGTGCAAAGAGGAATTTAGTTTTCTCTTACCTGAGAGACCCAGTAGGGTTTTTTATGTGCTGCTCCCACCAGCCCTGTTCTCTGTCAGGGTTGCAGGATGGTGTGCAATCCCAGCTGCATACTCACATTTGAAGTAGGACAAAGCAGGGAGGCGCATCTCCAGACACATCGGCCTCTGGGATCTGAGCAGCAAATGTCTCCCCTGTAGATAATGCTCACCCACATCTCTCAAACTGAGCCTGTCATGCAGAATGACAGGAAAGGGGACATTTGACTGCACAGCTCCCGAAGGAGGAGCAAGCTCTGAGTTAGCCAGGCCTGAGTCCCACTCCAGGGTACAAGTCTCTGGGCGTCCAGAAGGCCTTTCGGAGAGCACACAGGGAGAAGAGCATGAAAAATGCAGGATCAGGGATGGGCACAGTTGTGGCAAGCCCCAGCCTGGTGTCAGCAACCTGAGGGTGGGGCATGGTGGACCAAGGGGCAGGTCCCTGCAGCAGCCAATGATGGAGAACGACAGAAAACAGGTAGGTGGAGCTCAGGAGTCCACAGGACGGTGTCTTCTGTTTCAGAAAGCCGCTGATGCCACAGAGGTGAGCTTTGGAGAAGCGTTTATCTCTCTAATCTTCTAGGCCCGTGGGGCTTAAATCTACCTTCCTAAAGCCATGGTGCCCCTGCTCTGCCTGGACTGTGGGGCCAGCCACACTCTGTAGCAGGCAGAGACTAGAGTAGGAGATGGAATGATTTTCCTGGTCTCTAATCTGGGAGACAGATGATGAATCCAGGGTATGTGAGCCCAGAGCCTGAAGCATGCCATTATCAGCAGTAGGAATGGTGTGTAGAGGTATGCATTGAATCGGTAGTGCAGACAGAGTGTGGTGTGGAAAAATTTGGCAATGAGACTTAGGCTGCAGTATTGACCACTTGAGTCAGTGATGAGGACTGAGTGGGTTCTGCCCCTTGGGCTCATTACAGCTCAATCAGGCCATCCCTATTATTACCCAGTTTAACTGCCTTGCATTGCCCTCAGTCATAGAGTCCCTAGCCCATGGAAAGTCCTAGTGACCAAGTGACAATGATAACAATGCCCTTAGTGTGAATCTGGCCAACCCTTGCTCCAAGCACTGATGGTGTTGAATGCAGATCTAGTCTCATCCTTCTGTAATAATATAAAGTTGGTAAATACAGGACTAGACCCATTTTACAGGCAAGGAAACTGAGGCTCATGGACACCACACCCAATCAACTGAGAACCTGTTTTCCTGACCTTTCAATCTCTCCCTGTCATTCTTGTTGTTAGAGTCCATCACTGACTATGGGAGTACAGTAAATACCAGTCTCAAGTACCAGTACCCAGAATGCCATCTGAGAGTCAGGAACTGGAAAATGTCTGTTTTTTTTTTAATTGTTGCTGCGTTTTAAGCTACGGCTATCTGATTCAGCAACTACTGCTCCACCACTACCACCAGTGGCTAGACCACAAGAGCTGAAGCCTGAGGGAATTCAGTTCCCTCTTTCAAAGCTACTAAGAAAACTTACTTAAATCTCTGTCCTACTAAGATTCAAAGGTTAAGGTAGAATCCTGCTTCCCAGGGAGGCTGAATAGCAAGCAGCTCACCTCTTGTCTCCCAAGAAGTTTTCTTGCCCTTCCTTATAAGTCCTTCTCCACCTGGTTCCTCTCTACAACTTCCTGTCAGCTAGTTGCTGACCCAGGCTCCTGATCTGCTGGGGTTTGGCCTGTATCAGACCCTACGCTGCAGGGGCCATCTATTCCAGACTGATGTCTTTGGGCTGTGGTCCGAACCGGCCGACTAGCCCCGGGTCCAACACTGAGTGAAGGAGCGTGGATGAGGGAAAGCCTAGCTACCCAACGACATTAAGGGCGAGACAGAGACATCTGGTCATCTCAAGAGGGCTCTCAGTCAATATTGGAGACCACAGTTTATTCCAGCATCATCTTAAATAACTTTCCAAAAGCGGGGTTACTGGCAGAAGACATCTATTATCATTTATAGAGCTGATATCAAATATGTCCTTTAATCCTAGAGACACTCCTAAGTTGCTCATGCTCACCTGCCTTCAGAAACATCTCGCTAGCCCTCAGGGTGGGTGTGAATTCACCCAGGGCCTAGTTACACAAACTAGGAACCATTCCTCACTGTGGCCAGGCCATCCAGAGGTAACCAGCCAACATCTAAATGACAATAGGAGTTCTGAGCTCCAAGAATTTTGTGGCTGAGCTGAGGCATATTTCTGAGAAGTTACATTTGGGCCCCAACAACGCCCCCCTCTCAAATTAATAAAATGATGCCCGTGCTCCTGCAACAGGACAGATGACTGTGCCTGACTTCAACCCACCAGAGTTTACCCATCATCGAATCACACATTCCGTCATGCATGCTCTGTCTTAGGTCACCTGGAGGCAAGAAGGTTTTTACCCATCCCTAGTGAAACCAGCCTCTGTAACAAAGAACATTAGGCAGGATGGAGCATAGCTCGATGCCACATACCTCTAAGCCAATTTTTCAACGGGAGCTCACCAGCAAGCTTGACAATGTCAAGCAACATCTATGCTCTCACGGCTGAAATGATCTCCTGCAAAAAGGAATGGATGAACCAAGTTAAAATGGCCTTTTGAAACTGGTGTGGGAATGTCTCAAGGGCCTTTGGCTATATCAAAGTCTAAATCTGCCTTTCTAATCATATTGTATCCAAAGACTCAAAAGCAACACCTCACATTCCTGTCAGAACGAGCTCTTACCTCTCATATTCATAAACATGAGCATAGCATGGCAAAGGTTACAAACAGTAACAATTTCAGTATGAGTAGCCACAAAAAACATACAAATTTGTGTGGGTTACAATTCTCATCATTACAATTCAATCAAAGAACAATAAAATGTTCTCATGACGGGTGGAGTGTGAGCAGCTCTCACAATTCTAATTTTTTCCTTTTTTCCTGCCTAAAATCCAGTGCTCTGTGAACTTTTTCCTTCTCCCTATCTAGAGTCCAATGTTCTATGAACCTTTTCCTTGTCTGAAGTCCAATGCTCTGCTGGTTGTAAAATTCCAAAATCAAGTTTGAAATATCACAGTCCTTGAATATTAACTGCAAAACTTTTTGTCCATGTCCTGTTCAAATAATGAGGGGCTTTTGCCACTCATCATGGTCCATGCTAGCTTCCAATTGTTCTAAATGGGTCTTTTTCACCAATGGGAAAAACTGGCAAAGTGAGTTCTGTGTTTCAAGGTGTGTCAACGGGCAAGCTGCTAATCATCCAGTTCTTTGTTGGCTCTGGGATAAGAACTCATGGATCCGAGATTTGTAGCCGTCCTGTTGAGAAACTGGAACTCTCAAACCGACTGCCTCATTTCTTCCACGAACTATAGATTCGATGACATCAAGAGTCAGGAACACTGGTTCAGCGTGTTTCACTGGAACTGGCTTGGGCAGGCTCCCACAGTTTCAGGTCCGGTTTTCCTCTGCTCCACGCATCTCACCAAACCATCTGGCAGTCATCGCTCTTTATTCTTTTCCTGCAAGAAAGCACAAACATTCCCTCCACCCCAAATCAGGTCTTTTCCACTGTCTAGTGCATGGATATCTCCATTTGACTTGAGCAAAATTCCCTCAAATTCCATCATGCCAGATTCTGTCTGCAGCAAATTGCTCATGGGCATCGATATTTAAAATTTTTAAAGTGAAGATTTCATGATTTAATGCATCATGTGAAGACTAGGGACATTTCTCCCCCCTCTTAATTCTTTGAAGTTGGCAAAACATCAGCCTCCAATCTTGGTAGAATAAAAAAGTAGAGTAAAATCTGCGAACATATGACAGTATCCCATGTCCCTAGAGGCTAGGCAAGGGATCACCCCCCACATTCGATGACTCTTGGACCAAGGGATCCTAAAGCCTGTCCAGTCTGCCTGGAACACACCCCTCCTACCAGTCAGAAAACCCCACACTAATGACTGTCGGCCGTCCAGGATTTACGAGAAGTTAACCCTGCCAGTGGCTGGCCACCCCACTGCGCCTAACCCATATGCTCTGCTCAGCTCCCTGACTCCTGAACAAAATTGGTATACAGGACTGGACTTAAAAAAAGCCTTTTTCAGCTTTGCTTTGTCCCCACAGAGCCAGCCCTACTTCTCCTTTGAATGGCAGGACCCTGAAAGCAAGGATCAACGGACAGCTGACCTGGACCAGACTGCCTCAGGGGTTTAAGAATTCCCCAATCATCTTTGATGAAGCCTTACCTGAGGATCTCTCTGACTTTCGGGTATATTACCCTAACCTCACATTACTACAGTACCTGGATGATTTACTGATAGGTGCCACCAACCAAGAAAGCTATCTAGCTGGAACCGAGGATTTCCTGCTCACCATAGGAGAATTGGGATATTGCACCTCAGTCAAAAAGGTGCAATAGGTAAAAACAGGTAACCTGCTTGGGCTACATTCTAAGGGATGGAAAGTGATGGCTCTTCGAAGCCCGTAAAGAAACTGTGCTAAGGATTCTGGTACCGAGCTCCCCTAGGCCAGTGAGGGAATTCCTGGGACCGGCCGGTGATGGGGGAAGTCCTGTGTATATGTCAAAAAAGCACTGTTGGCCAATAGGGAACCAAGATAGGTGGGACTAGGAGTCCAGGAGGACTCTGGGTAGGAGAAACACAGGAAGTCAAGATGTAACGCCATGGGGTAGGAAGCCCAGAAACCTCTCTGGTAAGAGAAATACTTAGATTAGCAATTATGGGATAAATACTTAAGTCAGAGCTAGCCAGTAAGAAACAAGCAAGGCCAACAGCTTCATAATTAATATAGCCTCCTGTGTGTTTATTTGGGACTGATGCGGCTCTGGAACCAGGCTGGTGGGAAGGTTTCTCTTTACAGGTCGGCTATTGCCACCTATGGATTCCGGGGTTTGCAGAACTAGCCAAACCCCTATGTGAACTTACCAAGAAGACTAAGGACTTTCAGTGGACCCAAAGCACCAAAGAGCTTTTGAGGGCCTAAAAAGGTGTTTGTTAGAAGCCCGGGCCCTGAGTCTGCCAGATGTGACTAAACCCTTCACCTTGTTCACAGATGAGTGCAATTGAGTGGCAAAGGGGGTCTTGACTCAAAACCTAGGTCCCTGGAAACTTCTGGTAGCCTACTTATCAAAAACAAAAAAAACTAGACCCTGTGGCGGCTGACTGGCCACCGTGCCTACATATGATGGCTGTGATCGCCCTTCTGGTAAAAAGAGGCTGAGAAACCAACACTGGAGCTAAACCTGACAGTAGTCACGCCCCCGCACTGGAAAGAGCGCTCAACCTCCAGACCGATGCCTGAGTAAGGCCCTCATGGTGCACTATCAGACACTGCTTTTAAACCCTGTGAGAATCACCTTCCAGGTACCCACCGCCCTGAACCCAGCAACGCTACTACCGGACCCAGATCTGGAAGCCCCCATCCATGAGTGCATAGAAATTCTGGCACAAGTACACAACTTCCCACCCGACCTGAAAGACACTCCCCGGCCAGATGCGGACGGAACCTGGCTCACTGATGGGAGCAGCTCACCTAAGAGAGACAGAGGTGTGCAGGGACTGCAGTTACCACCACCACTAATGTGATTTGGGCAGAGTCGCTCCCCCTGGGGACCTCGGCGCAAAATGTGGAACTAATAGCTCTAACCAAGGCGTTGAACCTGACCGCCGGGAAAAGACTCAGTGTCTATAAGGACAGCCATTATGCGTTTGCTACGGCTCATGTACATGGGGCTATCTATAAAGAAAGAGGACTCTTGACTGCAGAAGGAAAGACAACCAAAAATAAACAAGAAATTCTAGAACTTTTATAGGCTCTTTGGAGACCCTCCAAACTGGCCATAATCCACTGTCCTGGGTACCAGAAAGGCGCGGGAGCAATACTGCTAGGAAACAGCCTGGCAGATCAAGCCGCCAAGCAGGCTGTCTTAAAGTTCATGGTTGCCCCCTCCTTAGTAGACCCAGGAGCCAGGGCCTTACCGGATATCCCCAGCTATACCCCCAGAAGACTTGGCTTGGATACATTGCCTTCCAATGACCCAAAAGTTAAGACTGGTGGTATACAGCTGACAGCTGAGCTATACTCCCCAGAAAGATCATTCCTCACACTTGGGACCTGGTGCATGCAAGGCCTACTCCAAAAAGCAAAGATCAAGATCCAAAATGGAAATCAAACCATCAAAGAGGTGGTGACAAATTGACATGCTTGTCGCCTGGTCAATGCCATTTCACACCCCTCTAACCCAGGTTCCTGCTTGAGGGGGACAAAGCCAGGTACCTATTGGGAAACAGACATTACTGAAATCAAACCAGGTAAATTCAGTTATAACTATCTTCTAGTATTCATAGATGCCTTCTCTGGATGGATGGAGGAAACTGCCAGCATGGTCCCAAAAAAGATCCTGGAAGAAATCTTACCCAGTTTTGGTTTTCCTGCGTTACTAGGGTCAGACAACAGACCTGCTCTCATTTCCCAGGTAAGCCAGGGAATAGCCGCTGCACTGGGACAGATTGCAAACTCCATTATGCATACAGACCCCAGAGTTCAGGACAGGTAGAAGGAATGAATAAGAACTCTAAAAGAGACCTTAGCTAAACTGGCCATAGAGACCGGCGCAAACTGGGTGACCCTCCTCCCCTTTGGCCTCTTTCGGGTACGGAATTCCCCTTACCAGATGGGGCTCACTCCCTTTGAAATCATGTTTGGAATCCCCCCTCTGATCATCCCCAGTCTTCAACCAGAGCTCCTGACTGAACTGGATGATCAGGACATTTTTCATGCTGTCCAGTGGCTGCAGATAATTCATAAGCAGGTGTGGCCCCAATTAAAAACTATTTACAAAACTGCTGTTCCCCCTAAATCCCACGGATTTCAACCAGGAGACTGGGTTCTTATACACAGACATCAACACTGGACCCTAGAGCCAAGACGGAAAG
Organism: Mesocricetus auratus; assembly: GCF_017639785.1. Taxonomy (NCBI): domain Eukaryota; kingdom Metazoa; phylum Chordata; class Mammalia; order Rodentia; family Cricetidae; genus Mesocricetus; species Mesocricetus auratus. The sequence goes on from NW_024429189.1 coordinate 116,896,774, forward strand.
GACCATACATAGTCCTGATGACCACACCCACAGCCCTAAAAGTAGATGGCATCACCACCTGGGAACATCATTCCCACGCCCGATTGGGTCAACCCACTTGCCATTCCAGCAAGCCAACCGGACAACCAATGGGAGGTGTCTTGACATCCTACCAACACTCTAAAAATGCAGCTCAAGAGACAAGGATCGTCCTGCTGACCTGCATCCTCTTTGCTGCCTCAACCAGGCTTGAGGCAGCCCCTCTACAAGCGTCCTCCCATGAACCATACTGAGTCATCTGGGCCATCGTGGACATGGGACGAGATGTCATCTTGACTCTGGTAACAGACACCCAACCTCGCTGGACCTGGTGGCCCACCTTTGAGCTAAATCCCCAGCCCCCACCTTTGAAATAGACCTATGCACAGTGGCCGGCACATCCTGGGGTGCGCTGTGCAACACAAAATGAGGGCTGAACGAGTTACGGGGCTACCAATTCCCAGTTTGTCCCGGTTCCCCTCCCCACAAAGACTACAGGGGGCGGGCAGAGCAGATTATTACTGTAAACAGTGGGGTTGTGGGAGGACAGGCATAATAGGTAAGATTTGGCATAGGGGACCGATTCTAGTCACCTACGCCAGATGGGGAAATGCTCCCAAAGGTACAAAGCAAATGAGTTTCTTATAGGAGAAACAATCCCCTCATGCAACCCAATCTGCATCTCTTTCACTGACGAGGGAAAATGAGATAAGAATTGGGAAAAACTACAAGTCTTGGTGTAGAGTGTAGCCTTCCTTGCCAGCCGCTTTTGTGCCCCCCCACCACCAGCCGCCTGGGCTCTGCCACAGTTGCAGTCCCCAAATAACACACAGGAGGCTATATTAATTATGAAGCTGTTGGCCATTTGATTGTTTCTTACTGGCTATCTCTGACTTAACCCATAATTGTTAATCTAAGTATTTCTGTTACCAGAGAAAAGGTCTGGACCTCTTACTCCTCTGGAGACTACATCGTGTCTCTCTTTCCCAGTACCCTCCTCGACTCCTAGTCCCACCTATCTTGCTTCCCTGTTGGCCAATAGGGCTTTTTTGACATATACACAGGACTTCCCCATCATCTTGGGGCTCAAACTAAATCTGGGTTCAGACTCCTGGGCTCCACACACCCAAGGTGTTAGTTAGGTTCAGCATACAAGTTACTCATGAGCTTCTAGATAAGGCCTCACCCCAAGTTCCACCAGTTGTGCCTACCACTGCTAAGACAAAGCCTGTAACCCTTAGGGTTAAAACTATTACCACAAAAGAGCCCCAACCAGCCAACTGCCTTGAGCGAGATACAGAGAAACCTCTCTAGCAGCTCCTCCAACATTCATGCTATACCTCAGTGCTACCAGGCCAGACTAAAGCCTGCTGGCTTTGTTATGACTTTAGACCTCCTTATTGTGAGCGGATTGCAATGGCCGTATCTTATATGATACAGGCTGATGCTAAAAATTGCCGTTGGAGTGAGACAATCTCCACGACCCTCCATCAGGTCACTGGAAAAGGAGCCTGTGTGGGACAAGTACCAGCTAACCAGAAAAAACACCGCACTGCCATCCTAGTCTCTCCACCGACTGCCTACCTAGTTCCTCTAAATGGCACCTGGTGAGCTTGCTCCACCAGCCCCTAGGCTTGTGTCCACAGGGAAGTACTAAAAACAGCAGGAGGCTTTTGTGTTCAAGTATGCCTCTTGCCCCAATGATTTAATCAGACAGAGGATGACTTTCTTCAGAGAGCACAAATCCCCTGAATGCCAACCTGAAAAAGACTAATTATGACCATAACTCTCTCTGTTTTAAATGAGGCTGGCATGGCCACAGGCATAGGGACTGGTACAGTCACGCTTGTCTGCCAGGACCACCACTATTCCACTCTAAGAACCAGTTTAGATAAGGACCTACAAAAAAATTGAAGATTCAATCACCCGCTTAGAGAACTCTCTTAGTTCCTTGGCTGAAGTAGCCCTACAGGATTAGGCCTGTTATTCCTAAAACAAGGAGGAATGCTGTTTCTACAGAGACCATTTGGGTATCATAAAAGACAACATGGCAAAAACTAGGGAGGGACTTGAAAAACAAAGGAAAGAGAGAGAGAGAGGCGAAAAGGGATGATATGAATCCTGGTTCAATAATTCTTCCTGGGTAACCACCCTAATTTTGATCATCACCGGACCTCTCCTGATACTTCCGTTGATATTGACAATTGGGCCCTGCCTTATTAATAGATTATTACAGTTCATACGAGAGCGAGTAGGTACTATCCAGCTTATGGTGCAAAAATCACAAACTTATCAAGCTATAAGAGGCTTTATGACTGCCTACCAGAGACCCAAGATTTAGTCTCTAAAGAGGGAAATATAATGGGAAATGACTTACTAAAAGACATAAATGTTTAGGCTATGACAAAGAAAGAGAGAGGGCCCCCTGACCACGGAGCACGTGACCAGAAGCTTGGACCCACGAGCAGCTGCGTCAGCATCTGCCACTGCCCCCTCACCTTGAGGAGACTAGGAACCAGGTGGCCTCTTGCCCTACGAGTGGTAAAACTTTTAGATCACAGGATGTGCACCCATAGTAAGCCCCTGGCCCACAGATGTGTCAATTAATTTAACCTAACCAGATGACAATTACTGCCTTCTTTGTTCAAGACCCTTTGTTTCATGATAACGTGTATGGAAACTTTGCGTACTAAGTAATCTCTGTAACAATGGAAAACTTGCAAACTGAGACTTGTGGTCTCAGGATACCCTCCCCCCTTTTTTCCCTTTAAAAACACCTTGTAGTTATAAGATGGGGGCCTTACTCTCCCAACAGAGAAGGGTCCCAGCCAGTTTGGTTACTAATGAAGAAACGTTTTGCTCTTGCAGTCGGTGGTTATTTGGCTCTTCATAGGTTTTGAGCTCTCCCTGGGCACAACACAAATAACTTTTGAAAATTCTCTAAAGTCTGTGAGCAGTCTTTTCTAATCCAATCTGTAAAGCTTCACTAGCTGCCAAGGCCTCATTGCATCTTAGCCGGCATGGCCTAATTTGACCTACACTGACACCTTTGTGGTCAGAGTCTAACAGGGCAGCAGTTCCCTAAGGCTTTGTCTCAAAAACCTTTTTCAAATCATGCATTAACTTCTAGTCTCTAGATTTCCTTTTTCAACGGTAAAAATTTAGGAGGATCTCTGTATCCTCTTCTCTGCTAAACTCTGTAGAATCATCCATACAGATTCCCTCTGCTCTTAGGCCATGCTGAAGGCTTTTGCTATTTTCCATTAACTGTCGAGAGCTCAAATCGCCAAACTTTGCTGTTAAGACACTGACTGACTGGATGTTCTTTTTAACAATATCCAAAGCAATTGAAGTATCTTTGTAATTATACCCAAAGCAACTCAAGTATCTTTTCAATTATATCCAAAGCAATTCAAGTAGTTCCTTTTGTTAACATTCACAATCACATTTCATGCATACCTGTGTGGCCACAACATACATATAGAACATGCATACATATATCTTTTAGTCATCCTTTTTGCCTAGGCCATGATTAGTTTGTTGAAATAAAACTTCCTTAATTGAACTCTCTAGTAACATTAACAGTTATAGCCAATCCTTGAATTATGAGCATCCAAAATCTGAACAAATTCAAATTTATCTATATTGCCTTTCTTTCTCTAACAGGTCTTAAAACAGTTTCTGACTTGCATTAACTAGCATTTCTATTCATTTGGCTGGGCATAAGGCTTCAAGCTTCCTAGCTTTGGCCTTGGCTTTCCTTGTCTAGCCTTTGCCCTCTGGACCTGGGCTGGCCCAGTACAGGTCATCTGTGGCTGCTTTCCTCCCCTGCATCTCGAGCACCAACCTGGCTCCTTATTCTCTCCTCTGTTAGGACCCTGCCTGACCTGGTGCCCTTTCAGGCCACATCCAAAGCAACATCCAGAAGGCTCTGTGCTTTCTTCTTCCCTATGCCTCGCGTTCTCTGTAGGAATAACATATTCTTAACTGAAGTTCCTACCAGCCTGATATCTGAACAGATCTTAATAAACTCATTTGTGCCATTTTCCTTTCTATAAGGTCTTAGCGTAGCCTGGCATGCTGCATTAACATTCTAATAAGTTACAATCAAAAGTTCAACACCTGTATCTGCCACTATTCTAGATGATGCTTGCATTAGCCTAGAGACAAAATTCTGAAACAACTCATCGGGTCCCTGTCTGATTTTTATAAAGTATCCTAGTGACTGGAAGCTTGCTCCAAATTCTTCTGGCAGCTGTGCCAATCTTCATATACACTGTTATCTGGAGCCTAACTTCTGATCTGATCCTTGTATTGCCCTTCCTCAGTGAGCATCTCATAAGAAACAGAAGGTTTGGGGCTCTATTCTTCTCAGCTGTGATCTGAAACTGCTCTGCAAATTCTGCTTCCCAAAACAAATAGTTCCCTTCTGGTAGGCAGGTCTGGGTTCTCTTTTCCAATCTCCTGGGGGTAAGGCTTTTATGGCAATATTCTCTACTAGCGTCTAGGTAAAACTGTCGTTGGTCTATACTGAATACAAGCTATCTTTAATCTTTAGTTCCTTGAGCTGTTCAAATGGTATCTGCCTATGTTTCTCTGAGTATTCCCATTCTCCATTATAGGAAATGTCTGAAATCCCTGTACATCTTCTTCTTTGTCCACCACTTCTCTAACACTAGCTTGCACTGGAGACACCTGACCCGCTGCAACTGTCTGCCTTGTCTTGAGGGATGCCTGTACCTTAGGCAGATCCATGCTTGTTACTGTGGTAGACTAAAGAACGTTTCTCTGATCTAAGGAAACCTGCAAAGTTCTTATCTCCTGTGAGTGCAACTCCACTAAGTCTTTCAAGCCTCTTACTACTACGTTTCTGCCTCTCTGTATTTCTAGTTAAAAATGAGAGAGGTGAAGACTCTCCAATCTGATACTTGGTAACTGTCTCTTCATACTCATCCCAATCACTCCGCCCAGTGTATGCCTTCTTATCTAGCAGCTCCTCAGTAGGTGCGGAGGTTTCCATCAACTGCTAACCCGTTCAAGGGCAGATGGCAATATTCTCTACTAGCGTCTAGGTAAAAACTGCTGTTGGTCTATACTGAATACAAGCTATCTTTAATCTTGTATTCGAGGTTGCACCTTTGCTTCCCCAAGCCCCGGAGCAGCTCTGATACAGCTACAGCGGTGGCTTCTGCGAGAGGGAAGGATCCTTTCAAAACTTTTTTTTTTTTTTTTGGTTTTTACGAAATAGGGTTCCTTTCAAAACTTTTAAACTCTAAAATTTTCTGTACTTATTTCTGCTTTACTTAAGCTTTCCTGGCTATTAAAATATACCCAAGTAAATATACAATCATCTGACTAATAATTCTGTTTCATATCTCTAATCATATACATTTTTACTTTCAAGGTTAACTCACTTCTCTTTATCATCTGGCTAGTATTCCTCTGTTTCACATATATAATTATCTGCATTTTTTATTCCGGGAGGCTAACTCTTTACATTTCACTTCTTTATCATCTGACTGACATTTCTCTGTTCCATGTCTTATACCTGTGCACATTTTCACTCTTAAGTTTAACTAACCACACTTTCTTTGTCAACTGACTAATATCTTTGTGTTTCATATCTACAATTATCTGTTTCCTATTTCTACAATTATATACAGTTTTACTCCAGACTTAATGCTATTCACTCACCTTTTTTTCTTTTTTTTTTCTTGTTTCTGTGTGCGTTTCTTCTCAGACACCTGCCATGTCTACTCCTTTGCAGCGTCCATCACTTCTGTCCCCCTTTTTCAGGTCCCACGTTTCGGCGTCATTTTGCCCGGGTCCAGCCTGTTATCAGACCTATGCTGCAGGGGCCATCTATTCCAGACTGAAGTCTTTGGGGCTGTGGTCCGAACCAGCCAAACAGCCCCAGGTCCAACACTGAGTGAAGGAGTGTGGATGAGGGAAAGCCTAGCTACCCAACGATGTTAAGGATGAATCAGAGACATCTGGTCATCTCAGGAGGGCTCTCAGTCATTACTGGAGACCACAGTTTATTCCAGCATCATAAATAACTTTCCAAAAGCGTGGGTACTGGCAGAAGACATCTATTATCATGTATAGAGCTGATATCAAGTATGTCCTTTAATTATAGAGACACTCCTAAGTTGTAAGTACTCACCAGCCTTCAGGCACTTTTCACAAGCCCTCAGGGTGGGTGTAGATTCACCCAGGGCCTAAGTCTTTTGTTACACAAACTGGGAACCATTCCCCACTGTGGCCAGGCCATCCAGAGGTAACCAGCTGACATCTAAAAGACAATAGGAGTTCTGAGCTCCAAGAATTTTGTGGCTGAACGGAGGCATATTTCTGAGAAGTTACATTTGGGCCCCAACACTGACCACAGGTGAATTTTATTTAATTAAACATATCTTTGCATCATTAAACAAATGTTCCAGAACATAAACAAAAGTAGCACACCTTAAATAATATTTTACAACAAATGTCAGTGCCTCTCAGCCCTTTGGCACTGCTACATTGCCCCCAAGAGCTAAGCAGCAGCCTCTTGGGTAAGAAAATGGGCTGTGAAGAGCCAGAGAAGGCAGAGTACACATTACAGCCCCTGGGGAGGTGCAGGAGGGGGCTCAGGGATTTGGAAGCAGGATACATTGTAGGATTTGCAGGGACCCAAGACCAAAGGTCTCATTGGGCCAGCCAGAGCCCAGAACAGATTTTCAGAGAAGCTCTCAATGGTTTTGGTTTTGGTTTTTTGAGACAGAGTTTCTCTGTATAGCCCTGGCTGTCCTGGAACTAGCTCTATAGACCGGGTTGGTCTTGAACTCACAGAGATCCCCCTGCCTCTGCCTCCCAAGTGCTGGGATTAAAGGTATGAGCCACCACCACCACTCAGTTTGCCTCTGTTTCTAATGGGCTGTTCTGTTATTGGGTTTGGATGCTTCTTCATACATATATAACTTCCATCAGAAACATATTTTGCAAATATTTTCTTTCAGTCTATGGTTTTTGTTGGGCCCCAGCCCCATGGGGTCTCTGTGAGTTGCTGGTCAGCCTACAAGTGCAACTTGTTTTCCAATCCAAGTGTTTTCTGTTTTCTAGTCCTGGCTTACTGCCCTGGCCTTGACCCTCTGACATCAACATCTAGCAGGAGGAAAACAACGATCTCTCCTACCTGGGATTTTCCCACTGTGCTGTAACCTGTATATAAAGCTCCTCCCTCCTACAAGAGAAAGACCTTTTAGCGCTTGCAATGAAGACGAAGACACACACACACACACACACAACACATGCATTCTCTTAGTACAAACAGCTGGACGTCTGGTCTCTCTTTTCCTGATACCCTGGACTTGCTTGTGGCGCTGGCGCCGCAATTGGAGGGTGGATTGGATCAAATCTCCAGGCCTTCGCCTGACACCAAGGTCAGGAAAGAAAGGGGAACCTGAGAGATTGCCCTCAGTTGGAGGGTGGATTGGATTAAATCTCCAGGCCTTCGCCTGACACAAAGGTCAGGAAAGAAAGGGGAACCTGAGAGATCATCCTAGGTTAAAGGGTGGATTGGATTAAATCTCCAGGCCTTCGCCTGACACCAAGGTCAGGAAAGAAAAGGGAACCTGAGAGATCACCCTAGGTTGGAGGGTGGATTGGATTAAATCTCCAGGCCTTCGCCTGACACCAAGGTCAGGAAAGAAAGGGGAACCTGAGAGATCATCCTAGGTTGGAGGGTGGATTAAAAGTGGGTGAATTAAAAATTGGTAACAGTTAATAAAGGAGGTACTGGTATTAAGTAAAAGAAAAGGAAAAGATAAAAGTATATAGAATGGAAAATACACAGAGAGTCTGGATACTGTGTACAGTTGTGGTGTCTTTAAATTGTTTAATTGCTGAGAAAGAAACAAAAACTGCTAAAAAAACAATTGATTATTAATGTTACTAAATTAATCCAACTTGCATGTTTTGAAAATGCTTTAACTTCTAAATTTAAATATAAGGACAGGTTACTTTGGAGAGGAATTTCTGCTTTTGTTTCCACAGAACATAAAAAGCTGTGGGTTCCTTGCAGACTAGTATGGTTTGATAAAGCAAGACCACCTGAAGCAGTGGCCCAGGTGATCCAACACCTAAAACAGCTGAGATGATGCAGCCTTACAGACCACAAAAACAAGAACATCAACAGGTTTCTGGGGTTTGTTTTGTTTTTTTTTTGTCATGATCCCCATGGTATTTCAGCGCCCCTTAACAGCAGGAAGTAGCTTGGAAAGAACAACACCCACATTCCCAAATATTGTTTATAAATGTTTGTTTTTGTATACTAAGGTTGACATTAAAATCCTAGTCACCTGAGATAGGTGCTAATTTATATATAAAGAAGGGGGGAGATGTTGGGCCCCAGCCCCATGGGGTCTCTGTGAGTTGCTGGTCATCCTACAAGTGCAACTTGTTTTCCAGTCCAAGTGCTTTCTGTTTTCTAGTCCTGGCTTACTGAAGTTACATCATTAGTCTCTCATCTTGAGTCACATGTCCTGTAACATGACTTTTTTGTCTTGGAGACCACATCAGACAGAAATGAGTTACAGTAAGAAAGACATTCCCACCACCCCCAAAGCCCAACCCTCATGTCTGGGCTCCACCAGCCAGGCCACATCTCCTAAGGCTCCACAGCCAGCATAGGGCCACCAACTAGGTTCAAAGCATGATGGGGGTCAGAGGGGCTCTACAGATTCAATCTGATATGTGATTTTGATTTTTGGTGGTGGTGGCTTGTTTAAGACATCCTCCCACCCTCCCTCCCTCCCTCCCTCCCTCTCTCTCTCTCTTGCTCTCTCTTTCTGCAGCACTAGCTGTCCTGGGACTCACCATATAATCCACTCTGGCCTTGAACTCACAGCGACCCACCTGCCTCTGCCTCCCGAGTGCTGGGATTAATCTATGAGGTTTGTAACTGTCTGATCTACTTTGAGTCTTACTGTGGGATATTGAAGCCCCTGGGTTTGCTACAGTTTCCTATCCTGCTTGAAAGAGGAGGAGGCTCTAGGCAGACAGCAACCAATCCCCATAGGCATAGGGGGGGCTTCAGGTTCAGATGGCAGTTTTAGAAGAGTTTCCCATGGCTGCCATCACACCGGTGTCTCCTGGTGCCTGTCCCTCTTCATCTGTGCAGAGTGGGCCTTGCCTGGAGAGAAGGCTGGGCACCTGTGGTTGAACAGTCCACAATCTAACAGAAACAGGAGCGAATGGATGGGACATACTGAGCATGTGTCCAGGGCCCAGAGACACTCACCAGACCCCCCAGGGGGCTCAGCCCTTAGTAGCCACATTAGTTAGTGGTTTTTAGTACATCCCTTTCCCAGGCTACCTGGAATGACACTGAAGTGCTACCTGAAACAAAAAAGTGCCCCCTACCCCCCAGAGCTTTGGTGCCAGAAGCTTGTCGTCACTGTGCTTCTGGTCTCCCTCTGGGATTCAGACTGTTCCTCCCTGGCTCTTCCCAGCCTCGGGTGACGGTCATAGTCCAGGTTGCCTAAAGCTTCCAGCCCCATTGCTCCATCATTGGTGACATCTTCACAGGGAGCCATCCATGCCTGTTGTCCTCCTGGAAGGAGACCAGGTGAAGGAGTTGTTCTGCAGTAGGGGTGAAGGCTGTGTAGCCCGAGGAACCTTCACCCTTAGCCTGCATTCCCATGTCATTAGAAAAGCAAGTTCAAACAGAACAATCAAGAAGAAGTAGAAAAGTCACTTGTCATGTCTGAGACCTGACAGTGACAGGAACTGTGGGGATTAAGTCCTCTCTGCGTGACAATCACATGCACCACTCAATCCCGTGACAGTTGGGGGCATACTTGCGTTCACCCACTTTCAGAGACTGAGGCTCACAGCCTGTGGACTGGCTCACCAGATCTTTGGCTCCTGTTTCTTCACCCAGAGTGGGTGTCTTGAAGAACAGTGTCCCCCTCTGTGATTTGCAGGGGCTCTATAGTTCAGAATGATCCAGTCTCCGTCTAAGGTGGGGTGATAAGAAGACGTACTGGGCCATATGTGTTTTCCTCTAGCAGGCAGCTCCGTCTCACTCACAGGTGACCATGGGATTCCAAAAGTGTGAAAGGACAAACCCGAGGACACAAGGCCAGGCCTCCGTGCCTGTTTGAAAGTGGTCCCCCGGCCAAAGGAGGTCATGGGGCCAAAGCCAGACTCAAAGACGGTGGAAGACAGCCTACCTCTTTATAGGGTAAGCTGAGGGCATGGGGGCATGGAAGAGGAATCCCCTCCTGGGTTTGTGGAGAGGTCTACCACAGAAATAAGCCTCTGTCCAACAATAGGGAGCACTTAGAAAACTCCCCTGGAGGCTTGGAGGCCTAGGCCACTACAAACACAATTAGAGAAGATTATGCTGAGGAAAGTAGGTTCTTGTGTGTCATCAAGTCAGAAGAGAGAGTTAGAGAAGTGCACAGGTCCTTTGGAAACCACCAGATTGTCAGTAAAGTAAAACTGGACAATGCCAAAGGCAAGTAGAGCGATGGTCTACATTAGTGAGAAGTAGCCTGTGTGGCCACACCCCAGCAGGGACACCCTTCACTCTGTCCCTGAGACACTGAACCCTGGACCAAAAGGCTGTGGACGGGGAGAGACACAAATTCACTAGGAAAAGCAGAAGTTCCTGAATAGAGCCAGCATCCATCTGCGGGGCTGAAGGAACATGGTATAATTACAGGATACAGCACCTCCCAGCAGGAGGGAAAATGACCCTCGGCTTGAGGCCAAGCCAGGATATGCAATCTAGATAGACCTGGAAACAGTGATCTGGAAACAGTGGGCAGAAAAGCACATCCCACAGAAGACTGCCTGTCTGCCTTCAGAAATGCAAACGTGTCTGTATCGGTTGCATGCATCTATAGGGACCGAGCAGCTCTGTGGAGGTGCTAAAGGCATGCCTGCATTGCCTGGACTGCTTCAGTCCTTTCAGAGTTGAAGACAAATATTAAAACTCTTGACCTAAGTGAGGGATGTGTGCACTGCAGGGGGGTTTGGTATGACGTTTTCCCAAAAGCTAAAGCTGAAATAAGTAAAATAAAATTTCAAAATGCTTTAGACACTAGCCCTCTGCATGTGTGTGAGTGTGTGTGTGGTGTGTGCGTGCGTGTGTGTGTGCATGTGTGTGCGCGTGTGTGTATTTAGGAAAGCATCACTGAAAACCTATGTGCATGTAGAAATGACTGAGAATGACTGGAGCTGACCGTGGACTCTGCCCCAGCTGGGGAATCACTTTCCACCAGGGACATACTGTGCTTGTTAAATGAAAATAAACAGAATCCAGAAGGGGCTGTTGGTTCTCGGGGTCACAGGCTCCTCCAGGCCTCTACAGGGTTCCAGGTTCCAAAATAGATCTGCACCCCCCACCACCACCCCAAGCTAGGGCAGAACTCCTGGCCTGAGAAAGGACAGGCATGCCAGTGGCCCAGGCTTTCCAGGGCTGAAAAGACACGCGTCTTCCTTTGAGGTCCTTGGGGTGTCTGGCTTGGCAGAACCAAGGTAATGCTATTGCTCAGTAGTTCAGGAGGGAGACAGAGTTCAAGGGGAGCGTCCACAGAGCTCCTGTGGCTGACCACAGAGGTAATTGTGTCTGAGGCCCATCTGCCTGGCTTGGTGCTGACACACTGGGTGACCTGAGAGCCAATCCAGTCTCTGGACCGGTTTCTCCCACAGCATAGTGGAAAGAATTCTACCTTCTATTGTACTCGGTGTCACAGGGATGCTTTAATGCAGAGACGCTGGCTCTTTCCAACAACACAGGTGACAGTAGGCCATATGGAGTTCTCTGGTGCTGCCTCGCCCCACCCTGTGGCCACCCAGAGACAGTAACTCCCACCCTGTTCTTCACTAAGGGATGCTGAAGGCTTGGGCCTGGGGGACTTGGCTGCCTTCTCTCCTGCCCTTCCTGGGATTCTCTGCCTTGGAAACCAAAGGACTGCCATGTATATGGATCCCAGGCCACTCAAAGACCAGACTGTCTTGGTTAACAGCCACAGCTAAGGCTGCACATAGTGAGGGAGGATGTTTTTCCTTTTCTCTCTTTGTGTGTGTGTGTGTGTGTGTGCATGTGTGTGTGTGTGTGTGTGTGTGTGTAGTGTAGTGTAGTGTAGCGTGTTCTGCATCTCTGGGTTTGAGTGCTGGGTACTGGAGGTAGGAAATGTGACATAGTGTTGTCTTGGGTGAAAAATTATTAAGCACAACATGGTACCTGCTGCATGAAACTTGGCCCCTGGCTTCCTGGGGACATTGACAGGCCATCCTCGAGGGTTGTCATCCTCCCCAGAGCTTCCTGCTAGGACCTTAACATGTCCACCAGTGCTAAGGGAGGTGCCCAGGTAATGACCTCTGGGAAGTGGATAGCACTGTAAGGCCAGGTTGGTGACAGCCCTCACTCACTACCCAGAGGATGAAAGGCAAGAATCTGGGGGACATCATCTGGAAGGTGCAGCGTGACCATTGGTGAGGATCGGGATTCGTGACATTCATCTTCTTTTTGCTCCAGATACTTAAGGAGACCAAATTAGCAAGTGACTCATCAGGAATGGCTCATTGCTCACCTGAGTTCCTGACAGCAGAAAAATCAGCTGCTTTGGACCACCTGGCCCTGTGTTTGGCTTGGGGTGAGGACCTCCTCTCCTGCACTATGTGTCAGTTCCCTTTGAGATAAGTGCAAGGCCAGGCCCAGGACCCCACAGACTCACCGAGGAAGTGCAATGGCTCGCGTGGATGGCTGAGTTCCAGTGGAGGTCGGCAGGTGGGACAAGGAAGGACTTTGTGGCTCTTTGGGTTTCCTGGAAGACTACCAGGGTCTCAAGAGACCAGGCCCCGTTCCAATGCTCCTGGCTTTAGCGGGCAGGACAGTGTGACTAATGCATTCAGTCCTCCAGGAATAACCATGTGCCCTGAGCTGGGAGGTTTCCAAAGCTATCAGGAAAGAGGCTTTCTGTTTCTAAGGGCTGTTGGATTGATGGAAGACAGTGGTGGGAACTGTCAGAGGATGATGCCAACGTTAGAAAATCACCCCAGAGAAGAAGGGAATCTCCACCACTGTCTAAGCTCCTCCATCCAGCCCTATCTGATGCTAGATCTTGACTTTTCAGCTGCACTGCTCACCAAATTCTCTCTTTGACAAACTATCTGAGCAAAAGCCAAAGTGCTAAACAGCAGAAGTGTGTTCTCCACACTCTGCCTCCATACCAGCAAAATGAAAATACGCCCAGGAGTTGGTTAGTTTTCTGTACTAGGTGGCAAGACACTTAAAATGACCCAAATGGAAACTTCCTGTCAACCCTGCGCTGAAGGAGAAAGATGATACCCAGGTTCCTCTTTAGACTGTACTGAACCTTCCTGCCCAACGGAGAGGATTATTCCTTCAATAAACTGTTATGCACACTTCTGTGACCCTTGAACAGGCACCAGGAACTAAGACAGAAAGAATGGCCACAGCCAGAGGGTGCTAAGACTAGGCCTGAGCACAAGACTTTATGAGGCAGGGGAGTGCTTTGATAGGGACACTTGGGCAGGGGCATTGGAGCAGTAATTAAAGGGATGGACAAGTCAATCCTCCCAAGGAAAGTGATACTGCGAGTTGCCTCTGGGATGACTTTCAGGTACAGGAATGTGAGCCTTAAGGCCTCAGGTGGCAGTCAGTCCTACAGGGGTCTGTGAACAACCAGTGTGGACTTGCACTCAGAGGCCCAGAGCAAAGAAGTTGGGCCCCTGTGTGTGTGGAAGAGAGCACTTGATTGCCACCTTGGAAACAGACTAGCAAGAGACAGGGAGTCCCTTGTGACAGTGACAACAGAGTGTTCTGGGCCACACAGGTTGAGAAGTAGCAGAAATCATTGACTCTCAGTTCTGGAGTTCTTTCAGGAAACCCAAAGCAAGGTGCTAGCTGGAAAGGCATCTGAGGACAAAGTTCATACTTCAGCAACTCCAGACATCACTCAAAATCAATATGCATCCCTCCTTAGCAACCCCTACACCAAGGACTAAACCCTGGGCTTGCCAAGCCCTTCTGGACCTCCTTTCCAAGGGTGTTAATTCTGTTCATGGGGCCCTGCCCGGCCATAGCCCCCTCCCTAAAACCTTTCCATCTGATGCACAGTTTTGAATAGGTGCCAACCTATGACAATTCTCAGACCACAGGGAGGAATGACCACTATTCTTTATTTAGCATGCACTGTGCACTGACTGTAGGAATCCCTTCTCTAACCTTAAGCATTCAGGAAATGGTGGCTATTAGCCCCGTAAGACAGAAGAAACAGTGGGGTGACACAACTTGGCCATGGCCACAGACAGAGACATACAGACCATTTAGAATTACAGACAGGCCAGTGGGCTCAGGGCACTCAGGACTGGAACGGGGAGGAATGTGCAAAGGCCAGCGGCGAAGCAAACTGGCTGTGTGTGGTGTCGTGTGGAGACAGAGATCATGGCCCCTGAGCAAGCCCAGCTGCACAGTCCTGGCTCCCACACAGAACACAAGCCAAGCTGCTTGTGCTTCCACTGAGATTTGTTTTCAGGGGAGAGCGCGAACGCAGGCCCCCATACCACAAATTATGCAGTCGAGTTTCCCACATTTGGAGAAATCTCAGGGGTCAGCACATCGCAGTGCACAGGATAAGCCTCGCCCTGGGAAAACCGTCTTCGTGATCAGGGTACCTCCCCTGCCAGGTGAGTGATCAGGGTACCTCCCCTGCCAGGTAAGTAAGAATTTTAAGAGGTGATACAGAGTTACACCCAGCTTGGTGGAAACACTTGAAATAAGTTCTGAAGCCAAATGGCAAGACGTAGTTTGGCCTTCACCTGCCTCTCTGGAACTATGTGCCTATGTATCCTTCAGTGGCCTGGTGAGAAACCTGCATACCAGAAGCCACTGCACGGAAGACATATCCAAAGAGACCTAGGGAAGGCCAACTGCTGACAGATGAGAGAGGAGCCTTCAAATAAAACCAGGCCAACCATCACGATGCTGTGGGGAAGACTGGAGCAGAAGGCCTCAGGGAACACTCTCACTCGGGACCTGTGAGATGACAGCTGGTTACTGTGATTGAGGACACCAAGCACTGGGTCCCTCGTGGGTGTTTTGATGAATGGAGAGGCGGAGTAGGTGGGCACAGCGCTCTGGACAGAGACGTGGCATGTGCACATGCGCAAAGGCCCTTAGAAAAGGGTGGTGGCGAGGCTAGTGTGGCCGACAGGTAGCCACCCCAGCATGGCCACTGGGGGCCCAGCTCCTCTGTTGGTCTTGCCAATTGTTCTTCTGTGAAGTATGACTGTCTCCTCTCTCTCTGCTGAGAGCTGTTAGGGTAGCCCTGTGTCTCTTTGACAAACCCTGTGCCGGGAGTGAAGCCGTGTTTCATTCATTCACTCATTCATTTGTTCTCTCCATCATCAAAGGCGTCTCTTGTGCTGGAGGCTTTCCACTGTGTCTGGAGTCCACACCACAACCCACAGGAGGGGTGAGCACCGTTTCCTGCAGACAGGCTGGGATGACTGAGGGTCTTACCCATTGCCAGGGGTAAGAAGCAGAGAACAGTGGGACAAACAGGCCATACACGACGCTGTGCTCCTAGTCTAAATTCATGGGCTTCCTCCTCCATGGTCCCATCTGCAGTCAAGGAACCCAGGCAGAGGTGGCCTGCTGAGCTCTGACAGGCAGGCAGGCAGGCATCTAGAATTCTGGCTGCTGTCTTCATCGGCAGCTGTTTTTTCTACCAGATCCTTACACCTGGTCCAGGGCACCGGCCCTGATGAGCTGGTGTTCGTTCATTCATTCATTCATTCATTTATCAGGAGTTCAAAATACAAAAGAAAAGAAACGCTACCATGAAGGTAGGCTGCCTGCATCCTAACAGGCAGAACCCAAAGGCAGCCCGCTAGACACAGCTCCCAGTCCCCAGTGACCGTGGCCCCAGGAACAAAGCCATTCACTCTTGGGCTTTCATTGCAGAATCCAGAAGAGAAGCACAAGCAAATGGTGACACCGTGCCTCCTTAGCATGTCCCTGCACGGCGTGGCCTGACTCAATTCCTTTCACGCTCTGTGAAGTGGACACTGGCATTTTTCTTCCTCAAGAAGCCAAGGCACGGGGGTTAAATAACTTGGTGACAGTCACACAGCTGGTAAATGGTAGAGCTAGATCCTGAAGCGTAAACTGAAAATTCCTCAAGTCCCTGAGCCAAGACTTCCAGCATTCCTCAAACAAGAGCTGGGATTTGCTTTGTTTTGTAGTAGGAGTGTGAGATTTAGGGCCAGCCACCTCTGGTTCTAGGGGTACTGGCCAGGATACTTCCCAGCCCAAGACTTACCACCCAGAACAGGAAGTCCTAGGACAACCTACCCAGGAGACCTCTGATTCCTGGCGCCACCACGAAGCCAGAGCCACCACAGGGCAGAATGCCCCACCCCAGGCCCCAAGGGAGAAGGGAGGCCAGGAGCCAATTGTGCTGGGCACCCTCCGGACTCTACTCCAGCCATGGAAGGCTTTCTGTCTCCAGGCTGCGTCCCCAGCCTTGCCTTTCTCCCTCCCTTCCCAGGCTGCTCTGAGGGTCACCGCCTGTGTTCCAAGCCTAACTTGGAATCAGAGGGAGAAGGTGGAGGGGCCGAGAAACTTGAGAACCAGGCTTTGGGGGACAGGAGTAGGGGTGGAGAGAAGAGAAAGCTGGGGAGGAGACGGAGAAAGTTCAGATGCTTCCCACTTGGGAGAGAGCCTTGCATGAGCTGTGGTCCGGCGTGTGCATGTGTTGTGTGTGCCTGTGCGTGTACATGTGTGCGTGTGTATGCATGTGGGGGGGGCAGCCTTGAACCTGGCCAGGAAGGACAGGCCCCACTGCACAATCAAAGCCTCAGAGACAGAAGGAAGAGGCAGAAAGGGACAGAGAGAGGACAGAGGTGCCTGGGGGGAGGGGGGTAGGAGCAGGAGGCGAGGCCTCACAGGGGAAGCCAGCAGCTGTGGCTGCCCTGAGTATAAATAGCCCAGAGGAGCTGGCCCTCAGGACTTACAGCAGTAGGACTCTGCAGCCATAGGTCCCAGCTACACAGTACATCTGGGCAAGGGCTGGCTGTGGGTGGGGCCCCACCCTGGTACCTCTGACAAGATCACCTCACCACCACTTGTTCTGAGATGCTCTGCCAACCAGCCATGCTGCTAGGAGGCCTCATCCTGCTGGTCACCACGGCTGCAGCCCAGCAGAGAGGGCCAGCAGCCAGTGGGCGCCGCCAGATTCACCGGGTCCAGCACGGCCAGTGCAGCTACACCTTTGTGCTGCCAGAGCCTAGTATCTGCCAGCTGGCTCCGGAGGCACCTGATGCTTTTGGGGGCTCCAACAGCCTCCAGAGGGACTTGCCTGCCTCCAGGCTGCCCCTGGCAGACTTTCGAGCCCAGCGGGCCCAGCGTGTGAGGCAGCTGGAGAAGATGCTAGAGAATAACACTCAGTGGCTGCTGAAGGTACAGCTGGGGTTGTGTGATGGACGGTGGGTGGCTAGGGGCCTGTCCTGCCATCAGGTGGAGCATCAGTCCAGAGATGGGCATCCCAAGGCAGAGGGGCTGGGGCTCTACGCTGTATAGAACCTCTGGGATGCAGGGTCCAGAGAGGGCCTGGGATGACGATGCCTATCCGGAGGCTGAGCACCACGTGGCCGGGAAGACAGGCTTCTCACAGATGCTCATTCATTCATCTAAGAGGAATTTGCTGAATGCTGACCATGAGTCAGAGCCATTCTAAGTGTCGGGCATCCTCACAGGGACAGGACAATACATTCTTATCTAGTGGGCCGGGGAAAGAGCGAGAAAAAGTTGTCTGCTGCATGGGGCAGTAACACATGGAGGCAGAGACAGGAAGAAGGCACAGGCTGGCTCTCCCAGCTCAGATCCTTGGGAAATCCCTGGGGAAGTGAAGAGAGCAATGAGTATCTGGAGAGCATCCTGGCAGAGGTAAGGGTACAAGAGCACTTAAGTTCGGAGGTGGGGGTTACAAAGCATTCGTGGATGGATGACTGGGCCACAAAGGCCCTTAGGACTTTGGCTTCTAAGTGCCTTGGCTACCACAGTGTTGTGAATTGAGACTAATGGATTTGGTTTAAGCAGAAAACATATAGGGTAGAATGGTCTCTGGGAGGCCAGGTGTGAGGTCTCCATAGATACGGCAAGCTCCATACGTGAGTATCCGGAGGCCTCCAGGCTGGCTATCTGATTCTGACTTTTTGTGAGGCTACCTGATGAACTGGCAGTCAGATGGCTGAGTCAAAAGGAAAGTACACCACTGCAGTTTGGGCCCAGTGCCAGGACCAGGAGGCTCTCTGGCTATTCTCTGCACTTCCGGCAAATTCTGAGCACAGTTTATGCCTAGGTGAGCACTGGGTACAGAGTACAAGCTTGAATAAGGCAAGCTGGGCTATGAACATGTGGGCACCTGTCCTGTGGGACCAGGATGTGGCCAGTCAGAGTCCCTGAGGAAGGGTCACCCACCAAGAAAAGACAAGGAACCCTACAGCCATGTGGGGAAGGGACTGGACCAATCCATGAAGGTTTAAAACTAGGTAGACAGCAGACATGCCTAGCAGACATAGGCCAAGTAGGATAGTGGCCATCTAGAAAGCCTCTCTCACACCTGTTGCTTCCAAACTGTTGCTTGTTATTATTATTTCATTTATTAACTTATTTATCTGTGTGTACATGTGTGTTGGCATGCACATGCCACATGTGTGGAGGTCAAGGGATAGCTCATGGGAGTCACTACTCTCCTTCCGCCATTTGGGTCCCAGGGTTCAAACTTCGGTCATCAGGCACATCTTTATCTGCTGAGCCATCTTGCCAGATCCCAAACTTCTTCCGAGATCAGACGAGATCGGGCGCGTTCAGGGTGGTATGGCCGTAGACCAGATCCCAAACTTCTTAAATCATACACTCGGTTTTAGGAAAGGTTTGCTCTCCCATAGAACATGCACATTTGGAATTTACACACACACGGGCCGTATTAATGTAACGTACCCCTGGATGATCTCCCTGTGATGTATTGAAGCCCTGTCCCCATTTGCTTTTACAACCCTACTCCCACCACACAGGTAGCCTCCTGTCCCTGCTGCGTCCCAGCTGCTGCTCCTTGCCTCCTGCCCCTCAGCACTTCCAGCCCACCCTCATCCTGTATCCATGTCCCCACGCTGACTGCTCCAGGCTGCATGGGGCCTGGATCCGTGGGGCAGCTGTCCCCAAGTTCTATGAGATGTCTGAGCCAAGCCTTCCTCTCTAGCTTCCCCCTCCCCTCTCCACCCACCTCTCACCAGATGTGTCCCCGGCTATAATAAACAGTGGAAGCTATGGGGATCGTCTCATGCCTCCTCGTCCCCAGATCTTCCTCAGGCTCAGAAGGAATAGGGCCCCTTAACCTACTCATCTTCCTCACCCATGTCCCTAGAGATTTTCCTCTCTCTGTTGGTCTACTCCTCAGCATTTAACCATTCCCAAGCATCCCCCAAGCTCAGGAAGATGGCGGCGTCAGGAGCACCAGCAGCTATAGCCCCTACTCTGCCTCCTCTTCCTCCTCAGGCCGCCTCCCAGGTCCCAAATCCTATAACCACAACTGAGCTCATCTTCCTAGACGTCAGGGCAATGTTGGCGGCCAGCATCATCTTCTTGGGTCCGCCCAGGAGTGCTCTTTTGGCACCCAGTCCGTCCCTGACAGCCACACCTCTACCAACTGTTGGCTTCTGTGTGTTCACTTACACAGGACTTTCCATCTCTCCTTTGGACACTGCCTTTACTTCCTGCTAGCTCCCTACCCCAAGTCCCACCCTCTTTCATTGCCCCCAATTGAGATGTGTACCCCTGGTTCCGAATACACACACACACACACACACACACACACACACACACACACACACACACACTTGAGCCTGCTTCTCATCCCAGGCAGGGATATTGTGCCTTCTGAGACTGCAGCTGGGACTCTCTTTAGGCTCCTGTCCCTATCTGGCATGCCTCAGAGTCACTGAAACTCAAACTCTCCTCTTTGGCTTTCTTTTTAAGTGTTTGGAAACATTCCCTGATTATATCTTCACCACAACAGCTCTGCTAAGCCTGCCTGAGCTCCCCACCGCAAGGTCCTTCTCTTAAAGCTGCAGGGGAGCCCTTCCCTGTTGTGAGCTCCAGCAGCCAGCACCTACCTGCCTGTCTTTAGCTCCCTGCCTTTCCTGCAGTTTACCTACGGCTCCTGACTGTGGAAGCTGGGTGCCGGAGGGCCATGCTGGAGGGCACCTGTAAGCCACCGCCTCCCTGTTGAGGTCCTACCACCCACACTCACGCCAACCCCAGCCTCACCCTCCTCTCACTCTTCCTCGTGCACCCCTCCTTTGCCTTTCTTTACCCTACTCACCCCACCCCTCGCCCCTCCTCCTCTCTCCTCCTAGAAAGCTTCTGCTCAGTGCCTCTGACCCACAATGCTTATCGTGGGCTATACATCAGTGCTCAGCTCTGCTCCTGGCCTCCACCTGGGTGAACTCCTGTGGCTAGGAGGGATGGGGAGGGGGCAGGTATGGGGTGAATGAAAGGGGTTCCTGCTGAGTAGTGCTGCCCAGTGGTTAGCCACAAACCTTCCAGGGTGACCATGGTCCTTTACTTGGGACAGCAGCTATAAGGCAAAACAACAAAGGCAGAGCAAGTCCTCACCTGAGACCTGGGGGGGGGGAATGCCTAGCCACAACTGCGCCACAGATGTACCTCTCATTACTGGGGTTCCCAGGAACTTGTCACAGGCAGTGACTGGTCTTGGGTCTTTCCACCACAGAGTGTCATCCTTGATGTCTCCCTGTCCCCACCTGTCTCTGCGAATGAGGAACACCCAGTCTGGACCCCAGTGCTGGGCCCTAGTCTATGTCCACTGCCTGAGAGCAGCAACCACCCAGCGAGCTCAGGTCCTGTGCTTCCTGTTCTGTCTAAATGCTGCCTAAGGGTTCCAGGGCCTGCCCACCGCCCCATGCTCTGACTCTGTCTCCCCGTTTTCATCTTTCTTTCTGATTCTCTCTCTGTGTGTCTCATCTTGTGTCTTTTTCTCTTTGTTTCTATCTCGATCTGTCTGTCTCTGTGTCTCTCTCCCTGATGTGCAGGTTCCTGGCAGCAAACAGATGAGCTGGGTGCCTCAGCCCAGTGGCCTGGCCTGCAGGCCAAGGGTCAAGAGGACATTCAGCAGGAGCCTAGTGTGGGGTCCTGGCCCTGCCCAAGACCCTCCCAGGCTGACAGGAGCTCCCAGCAGCCCTGGCCTCTCTAAGCTGCCTGTAAATTCTTGGCATTTTCAGCCTTCGGTTATGCAAACAAGAAATAAATCTCAGTTGCCACAAGAAATAAATCTTGGTTGCCGAATGAAATAGCTTGGGGTTGATTTCCTAACCTCTCCACTGGCTTTCTGGGCAGTCAACTCGAGGGATGGAGTGGAGCAAATGGCCTCTGCCTCTCAGAGGAACGGGATGAGTTTTTCCAAGAAGGGCCAAAACACTGCTGCTCCAGGAGTCCTGGCCTGGGATGAGCAATTTGGCTGATATTCAACTGGAGGCAGCAACAGTGGCTGCCTAAGACCTGTCCTGCCCCAGGGGGACAGGTTTATTTGTTTGTGTGGCTTGGCTGGTCAGCCTGTGGGCCAGAGCCACGTGTGTAGAGCTCTCTCTCCTCCAGTGCCTAGAGTGCTCAGGCTAGGAGGCACTTCCACCCCGTGTCCTGAGAGCAAGTGCAAAACCCAGATGTGTTCACGAGCTTTACTTCCTCCGAGACATTTGGTCACCTCAACCTCAGACATTTTCAGTTACTTCAACCTCAGAGTGGCCCTGGAGTGTATCTGTGCTGATCTAAAGGCCTATCCAGGGCCTGGAGCAGCTGAAGCTGTGGCAAGGAACACATCCTAAGGGTGCATTGGCCAGCTGTGGGACCCTGGGAAAATATCCATATGGTTGGATTCTCTAGGAAGTGGGAGTCAACAGACTCCCTGCCTCCCGGTGTAACCAAAGGGTAAGGACAGGAGAAATTAAGGTTGACATTCCCTTGGTGTGTACCACACATTGGCTTGTATACTTAGCATCTAATTCTCATGGTGGCCCTAGGAGGTGAGACTGTCAGTGATGAGGACACTGAGGCACCAGCAGATGGGTGGCCTGCCCAAGGTCACATGGCAGGGGATGTAAGATCAGATGAGAGCTTTAAGTACCCATCTCATAGTGGTGGAGGCTTGAAGTTCAGGGAGTGCAGAACCTCCGCATGGCGGTCCCGACTGTGACACTGCATCCTTGCCTAGGCCACAGGGTGACTTCTGAATCCCAGCTGCGTGCTTGCCACCTGTCTTCACAATAGTGTGGCCTCTCTGGTTCTGCTTTCTAGCACAGGAGGGGGTGCTAAAGTGTGGATATCAAAAAGATTGATCCACAGGTGGGGCATGTCTGCCAGGAAACATCACCATGGAACCTGGAGAAGGCAGGGAATTGACATTGGAGTCAGGTACCCAGGTCAGTTCAGGACTCTCTTACACAGAACCTTTTCTTTAAATTCCCTGAGCCTCAGTTTCCCCATCTGCCAAGTCGGGATTATAATACATTTCTCCAGTAAAGACAAAGCAAAGCAAAACCTGAAAATACCCGGTGGGACCTCAGGTTAAAGAGATACCTGGGGCCCCTTGAAGCTGAAAGCATAGCCACCTCCCTCAGGAAGTTAAGCCAGCAGAGCCTGTGGTTTGCTGCTCCTGACCCTAGCCCAGCCTCTGTTGGTCTATAGCACACAGCAGGACCACCATGCAGGGGTGAATGAAGGGAGATCATTTCTGAGCAGTTGTAGAGACCTCCCTCGGTGAACTCTACAGAGGTATGACTTGATCTCGGGGGAGAGGGCAGGAGAGAGGGGCCAGCAGTGTCCACCAGCCTGTCATAGTCTGCTCCTTGCCAACATTCTTGTGCTCTTGCTCAGCTTGATATAAGACACACAGAGCCCTCCTGGTCCTCCTCATCAGCTCCCGCTGGGGTTCCTCGCATTTCTTTGGGCGCATTAACTGATTGCTGAGATAGTTCAAGTATCTAAAAAGACAGAGAGAGAAAGCACCTATCTAAAAAGGCAGAGCCTCACCAAGGCCATTATGCTCCTGCCTCTGTCCCCTCCTCCCAGAATAAAAAGCTATTCTAAATCTTGTGCTGGGATTCATACCCTCTTCCTGTCTCCTCCAAGCAGGAAATGCAAGCAGTTGAGCCCAAACTCTGTCCGTGAGCTGTACATCCTCTGCCACATAGGGTCACATCAAACTCCTCTTTGACCCTGTACCTGACCTCACTCTCACCCCAGGGCGCCATCTTCAGGGTTGGCCCAACTGCTAATGATTCAGGTCAGGCCAGGCCTGCAGAAACAGTTCTGCCTTCCTACTAAAAGCCTCATTTACTGGCTTCGGATGATGTCTGGCCTCTCCTGCCTTTAGTTTGCTCATTAGCCAAGTAGGGAGGGTCACACATTCCCTCTGAGATGCTGGGGACCATGTAGAGAGCTCTGAAGCTGAGGGGGGGGGGTCCTGGAAGCACCTCTCCAGACCACAGCACAGGTGACGTCATAAGCAGGACCAGGCAAAGCCAGAGGCTGCTGTCTGGGCTCTTTTCACAGAACTCTACTCTGAGGAAGCTCAGATTCTCGACTTCACTGCAGGGAAGAATTCAGGATGAGCCAGTCTTAAGCACAGTTATATTTTATTTTTAAAGAGACTTTAAGCATGGGGTTAGCAGGAAGAAACACTATAGGAAAGGAGACGGCACGCTCCAATTCGGATACTTAAGGTCTTGCTCAAGTGTCTCAGCAGAAACCACGTTTTCCAATTTGATGACTCTAGGGTTACAGCTCAAAAGCCGCTAAGAAACTTTTCCTTTTTCTTCTTTTTAAATAACTGGGGTTACAGGGTAGTTCTAGGGGTTCTTTGGATGGGAAACAATCTCATAAGATAAAGCCATGGGTCACAGAGGTTGAAAGGGGCTTAAGACATTCCTTTGACTGTAAATGGTATTTCTTGTGAGATTCCTAACAAATTGCAGGTTTACAGTGGAGAAAAGAGAAAGGTCTTATGTGCTTAGGCCGTAAGCATGACTCATCGCTATTTTGACGTTCTTATTTGAAAACACTGTGCTATCAGGAGAATACTGTCTGTGTGTTGGCAGCCTTCACAGCCCATGTTCATTGTGCTGGGACTGTTGGCTCTCGGGGGAGGTGGGAGGTGAAGGCTTCGATCAGATTCCAGAGTGAAATGTTCCTCTTTCTCTGTACCACCCAGCCGCTCTAGCCCAGGGGGCCTTGCAGAGCATGGCCTGATAGAGCATTCCTGTAATGCAGCCATTCCCCTTGGGAAGGGAGTTCTGAGTGAGTTCAGAGCAGGGGGTATAAACAGGCTCAGCTATGTGGCTGGCCACTGGGACCTCTCTCACAGTGGCCACAGCAAGAGGAATCACAGCTGGACAGGGATGGAGGGCTTGCTGTTCACACTGATCCTTTGGGGAGTGTGGCCCATGTGTTTATATCTGCCTTCAGAAAAAGTTAAAATTGTAGTCTAATGTGGAGCACATCTGTAATCCTAACACTTGGGAAGTAGAGACGAAAAATTTGGTGTTCAGGACCAGCCTGAGCTACATGAGACCCTGACTTTGAAAAAAAATATATATATATGTTAAAATTAGAGGCATGTGAATTGTACACACACATCCAGAGAGGGGAGAGGGGGGAGAGGGAGGGGGACAGAAGGAGCTATAGCTATAGCTTCTGGTTGTATGTAGCATATAGAGACTGAGGGAATCACTCCTATCACAAGGCCCTGGGTTCCCCTCCATCCCCAGCACTAAAAAGGGGGTTTGGGATTGAATGAGTAGGGCTGGGAGGATACCAGCAAAGGGGCCATAAAGTGCTTTGTTGTACAGACTTGAGGAACCACATTTAAATAATGGACATGGGGGTGGGAAGGGATGGAGGGAGGGATAGAGGGATGGAGGGAGGCAGAGAGAAGGGGGGGGGAGAAAAGCACCTGAGCCAGGCCTTCCTTGGTGGTCCACGTCTTTAATCCCAGCACCCAGCACTCGGGAGGCAAAGGCAGGTGGATCTCTGTGAGTTCGAGGCCACCCCTGGTCTACAGAGCGAGTTCCAGGACAGCCTCCAAAACAATACAGAGAAACCCTGTCTCTAAAAAAAAAAAAAAGAAAAAGAAAAGCACCTGAGGAGAAACATCTGAGTTGACCCGTTGCCTTGTGAGTTCTTAAAAACAGATCTCTCTGGTACAGCAAAATCCTGCTTCTCTATTCATCTTGGACTACATGGATCTAGTAGCAGAGCTATTCCATTCTGTACACAATGTCCACAGGCACATGATGATCTAGTGAGGGACTCATGTCCCTTCCGTCACTGGGAGCTGGGGGCACACCTACATTGTAATGCCCACAGATACATAACATGTGAGTATATCTGTCATTTCTGCTGATGACAGAACACTACACACAGTGACCACTACTCTGGTTGTTCCTGGGCTATTTCCATCCACATAGTAAAAGTTCACTTTAGCAAGAGATTATTGGAGGGGAAAAAAGGTCATTTTTTCTAAACCAAGTCTGCAGATTTCCTGAATTCTACCAAGAGATCCTTTGGGGACCCAGGGACATCAGTGAAGGATAGTTAATAGTGGGTCTGGAGAGACAGCAGAAAATAGTGCATATTACTCTCCAAAAGGGCCTCAATTCAATTGCTAGCACCCACATCAGGCAGCTCAAGACTGCCTGGAACTGCAGCTCACAGGGATAATGCCTTGGGCCTCTGTGGTGGGCACCTGTACTCATTTTCACATACATACATACATACATACATACATATAAAATTAGAAATAAAATAAACCTTTGAGGAAAAATTATTATCTAGTGGTATCAGGCATGGTAGTGCACTACTATGATCCCAGCACTCAGGAGGCAGAGGCAGAAGGATCACATGTTTGAGGCCAGTCTAGGCTGCATAGTGAGACTCCATCTCAAAGAAACAGAAGAATATTTGGCATATATGCTAGTTGCTAAGTACATTAATTATACCTGTATTCACCCTTATTATATTTTTAACATTTATTTATTTTAGTGTGTGTGTGTATGCAAGCATGAACACACACACATACATACATATGGGTGGAGGTCAGAGGGTAACTTGCAGGAGGTGGTTCTCTTCTACCATGTGGGCTCCCGGGATCACTATCAGGTTACCAGGTATGGCTCCAAGCTCCTTTACTCACTGAGCCATCTTTCTGGTCTTTTGTTGTACTTTTAAAATACAAACGTATTTGAGATGTATAATACAAATAGAAGATGCTGTTTCGCCATTGTCACTCCTTCCCAGAGGCTGGGCACTGGCTAACAGCTTGCCATCCTTGTCCTCCATCTGTGCACCACAGAATGTACCACCCGCATCTTCCGTCCACAAGAGTAAGGCCATGCTATGACAGAGTGGATCTCCACCATGGCACGAGTGAGTCCACACCGTTGACGGTGCTTTGATCATGGCTATGCTCACTCCCATGCATCAGGAACACCTCTATAAAACAGCAGTGACGAGGCTCAGCCGTGCCTCAGCCAGCATCGCCATGAGGTAACCTGTAGCACACACGTACTGGGGTTGCCACCTGCTGCTTACATAACCACACTGAGCTGTTTAGCAGTCATCTTAACAGTGCTTCCAGAAAACCTGAAGGTAGCAGCTGTGATTAACACTATTTCAATGAAGTGTCTCAGGTAGGTGAAGACACTTGTCCGAGGCCACTCAGTCTGAGGGTGGCCATCACTGATCCAAGGCATGACCCCACTCTCTGCTAACAGTAAACAGTTGATTTTCTGAGCCCCGAGTCTCATGCATGTTTCCTCCAGAAAGAGGCATGGGGTATATTGCTGTTGCAGTCATGCACTCCTACTCAAGGCCTAGTGAATGTAGATTATGACCTGCTAAAGTGTCCCATTGGTGGAATTGACATTTGCAGACACTGAGTCTGGTTTTCACTGTGGCTGGGCACACTAAGGACTCATTTGTTCCTTCTCTTGGTGGAGTGGAGCTCACAGGGTGACTGGAGTTCAGCTATTCAGCTCTTTGCCAATTAAGATCCATTTATATAGATAACACAGCAATAAAACAGGCTCACTTGAATCTGCTGCTCAGCCGCCAAAGCCACACACCCGAGTCTGCATGAAGGACCCTTCCTTTCTGCCTTAGTCTCTGCCTGTTGAGACACTTCCTCTCCTCTCTTCTCCTCTCCCCCTCTCCTCTCCTCACATGCCCTCTTCCCCAAAGAGAATTGTACTTACTGCCCCCATAGCATTCTTGGAAAATGGGGTCCAGGGGCATGCAAACGCTTCCAGGGCTCACAAACTGGAATGCAGCCGATCTGGAACCTGAAGGTGAAGGAGTAGAAGGAGTAGTGCAAGCTGGGGATAGGGGATGCCGTAGTACAAGCTGGGGATAGGGGATGCCGTAGTGCAAGCTGGGGATAGGGGATGCCGACCGCTCGGGTTTGAGAATTTGCTGCTCCAAGGTGGCGCTAGGAAAGGTGCTGATGGCCTGATCCTAACGTGGAGGGATGCCTGGATAACAGCAGAGCCCTGCCTGGGTCAGGTTCTCAAGAGGATTCCTTTCCACACCATTGGCTGGTGCCTCAGCCTGGGGCCAGTCCCAACTGCCTGTCTAGACTGGTGCTGGTATCCAGAACCCCAGCCTGGCTGAACCAGGCCATCTGGCTGGGATTATCTGCCGAGGGCCCAGGCCAGTGGGTGGGCTAGTAGATTGGTTAACAGGATCCAGCTGTGGATGGCTTATGCCCCGCCCAGCTACTTACAGTCATAGGCCCACTGGGGGCAATTAGTGAATCTGCTTTATTGAGCACTAATCAAGCAAGAGAGCACTAAGTCATCCTGAGTCCTCAACCCGGCTTTATAGACATGAGGGAAGCCTCATGGAGCCTGGAGTTCCCTATATGTGGAATCTACCATGGGTAGGAGAAGCAACTTTGGCTCTGAAGTGTGGAGAGATACCTAGAAAATTCTCTACTCAGAAGTGAACTTACTGCTGACTGTCTAAGTAGAAGTTCAGGGCTCTGGAGTTTGCATCTGACCCAGGTTCCAGAAAGTTCAAGCTAAGTGGAAGAGTCTAAAGGCAGACCTGATGGAGCTCTGTGCACCCTAGCCACTGGTGGGTCCCAGCCAGGTACTCATGGGCCCCAGCCAGCCACTCATGGGCCCCAGCCAGCCACTCAGTAGTGTCCCTGGGGAGCTAAGGGAGGAGGCGAACAGACTGGAAGTCCTTACTGGGATCTCAGCAGACAGACTTAATGGTAGGATGTGCAGGATGAACAGAAAAGAAGTCAGATCTGGGTTTGGGGCTTCAGGATTGGGTGGGGCCATTCACGGAGATGAACAAAATGAGAGCCTGGAGCCCCAGAGACATGGATAGGCAGGACTCAGAGGCCTGTGCTGGCTGCTGGAAAAGCTAGTGGTTTGGTTGTTCATTTATTTCTCTCTCTACTCATTTGTTTTTGAGACAGGGTCTCAAGGTAGCCCAGGCTGGCCTTGAATTCTCTAGAATGAAGAGAGCCTTAAATTACTCATCCTATTTTCTGTCTCCAAGTGCTGGAATTACAGGTGTCCTTCACCACACTCAGTCTTAGAGATGCTTGTTGGAAACCTGTGTAGATATGGAGAGGTATCTAGGAATAATTCTTCATAGGAAACAAAAAGTCATGAGCCATGTAAGTCCCAGGAGTGGCCTAAGCACATGGGCAGCACCCCAGAGTGTTTGGAGCACTGAGCCCTTCAGTTTCTGGTCCCAGAGAAAGCCTGTGAATTTTTCTAGAAACATATACAATCAACTAGGTACGGTGGTACATGCCCATGACCCCAGCACTCAGGAGGCTGAAGCAGGAGGATTGCTGTTAGCTCAAGGCAAATCTCCCAAGTGCTGGGATATAGAGCAAGACCCTGTCTCAAAAGGCCACACAAATGCACACAAAAGAAAAACTAAAGTCAAGTCCCTTGGAAGAACATCTACTAATTCTGTAGCTATAATCCAAATATTAAAGACCAAATTGACAGTGAAGCTGTTGCCTCATCCAGTGGTGAGTTGATAACTCCTATAATTCCATTGTCACACTGAGTGAGGGGGGAAGAAGATTCTGTAGATATCAGGCTAAGGGTGTAAGCTTTCAGAATTTCTCTTTGTCATGGAGTCACAAGCCTATTGGGCCAGTTCTTCTTTGTGACCTGAGCTAAAGTTGATGGAAACAGCAAATTTCAATCACAAATCCATGTCCAATGTCACCTTGTACTCACTCAATGTCACAGACTGCTGAAATCTCTTCACAGACTGTCTGGTCCCCTACTGAGAACCTGGCTTAGGGAAAGAAGGGATAAGAAGGCAGAGACCAAGACTGGACCAGGAGAGGGAGGATTCAGCAGTGCCAGGGTTGTAAAAGGAGGGTGTATTTTGGGTGTATGTGTGTCCAGAAGCTATACTGGTGACAGTTCCAGTATGAATAAGGGGTCAAAGAGATCGTGACAAGATGAAGTAAAGGATCACAGACAGGACTAGTCATACAACCCAACAGATAGAGCCCTGGCCACACAAGCATGAGGACCTGAGTTTGGATCCCCAGAACCCATGGAAAGCAAGATGCAGGTAGCACATGTCTGTAATGCCAACCCTCCTGCAAAATTGGAGACTGAGACAGGAGAATTCCCCCAGAAGCTCTCAGGCCAGTTAATCAGCGGGGGTGAACAAGATACCCTGTCTCAA
This sequence comes from Mesocricetus auratus, assembly GCF_017639785.1. Classification (NCBI taxonomy): domain Eukaryota; kingdom Metazoa; phylum Chordata; class Mammalia; order Rodentia; family Cricetidae; genus Mesocricetus; species Mesocricetus auratus. The sequence goes on from NW_024429189.1 coordinate 116,926,616, forward strand.
ACAAGACGGAAGGTAAAGACCAACACTGAGACAGAGAAATTGGGAGGCAGCTGAAGGAGCTGGGTTTTTAGATGGATCTGTGAGTACATATCCTCCCTGTGCTGCAAGACAGGGTTAGGACCAGTGATGCTGCAGAGGAAGACGGATGGGAGGGCAGAGGCTAGGAGAAGCTCCAGGGTGCTCCGCCCGTCTTCTTATTGAAGAACACACAGCTGCCTTCCCGCTGGCTCCACATTCAGCAGTGTTGGGCCAGGTCTGGAAACCCATGTTCCTAACTTCTCCAGGGTGAGGCTGATCCATGGGCCACACTCTAGGCATTTCCAGAGCGCTCCCTGTGCACCACTGGGATGGGCACAGGAGCATACACCTCCCAAGTGCTCATGGCAGGAAGAGATGGGTGGACAGAGGAGGGGGTAATGAAGGAAGAATCAGTCTGAGTGAGCCGGATGCCCAGTCAAAATGCACACCCGTCCCCGAGAGCCCTGATCTTCCGATGGATCCTAAGGAAGCCTGAGTTCTGGCCTGAGAGACAGAGGGACAGGGCAGTGTGTGCAGCCAGGAGCCGTGAAGTAGTGGCTCAGCCTGAGGACTCACTGTTCACTTCTCCAACTTGATCTCAGATTCTCAGTAGAGCCATGCCGTGGCCTCCCAGAAGGAATCATAGCCCTGCCAAAGAAAAGAAGCCAGCTCAAGGGGTCCAGGGCCTTTGGGCGCCATGAATTCTGCCCTATTTGGCAGACAGCAGTGCTAAAAGAAAGTTCAGTTTGGCAAATGTACCTGGAAACCTGTACAAGGGAAAGATGTGAGCCTGCCCCACCCCCACCCCACCCCGCCACAGGCTGGCTCTCCCCCAGGAAGCTGGGGAAAAGGCAGAGCATACGGCCTATACTCTGATCCTTGATCCCCTTTCCTATCATTTCCTTGGACACAATTATTGAGTACCCACTGTATACCTGGTGGTGTGTTAGATGTGGAGATGAAATATTGAGTAAGATTGTATCCCTGGCTTCCTGTGATTGGCATTCTGGAGGGTGAGAAAGATGAAAAGAAATGCTTGTCATAAAACTAAGGGGTGGTGACTGATGTCAATGAAATGACATGAAGGAGTGAGCCATGTGAGCAGAGAGGGTTCCAGAGAGAGTTGGGGGGCTTAGCATGTGCAAAGGCGCTAAGGTGGGCACATGGCTGATAGGAGGGGTGACTGGAGGCCTGGCCTCTGGAGTAGAGTGAGGGATGGAAGGAAGGATGGAAGGAGGGTGGGATGGCTACTAAGGAAATGCAAACCAAGACTTTTAGCTTTTCCTGTAACATGGGAGCCCTGGGGTAATGTAGACAAAGGAGGGGTGTGGCTCACCTGGTTTCTATAGGACCCTTCTGGCCGCCCAGTGGGGGACAGACTGTCTGCAACAAGAATTAAGACAGAGGGAAACAGGAGAGAGGAGCAGTGGCCTGATATGGCACAGTCTCAACCAGGTGTCTACCCCTTGCTGCTCTCTGTGCTCCTGCCATGGAGCTTTGCGGAAGAGAGTGACAGGAGGCTTTTCCCAGTCCCTGCCCTGTCACTGCAGCCCTCTGTCTCCCTACAGCTGGAGCAGTCCATCCGGAGGAACCTGAGGTCAAACCTGGCGCAGGCCCGGCAGCACACAGTTCAGAACCAGACCACCACCATGCTGTCACTGGGTGCCAACCTCATGAACCAGACCACGGCTCAGACCCACAAGCTGACTGCCATGGAGGCACAGGTAACAGGACAGCCACCAGAAGGCCAGGCTGTTCCTCAGGCTTCCTGTCTCTGCCACTTTCCCAGTGAGGTCAGGGGTCTTCTCTGGGCCTGAAGATCCTTGGCCTCCTCTCCCTGGTGACACACTCACATAACCAGCCATCTCCCTGGCCCTGACTCCTCTGTGAAAGCTCAGTAGCAAGGCTGTCCTGGGCACTGGGGAAGGCAACATTGGCAAAGCTCCTGCCTCAGGGATGACGGCATACTGGGAAAACTGGATGATAAAAGACCTTGTGACGTCAGCAGGCCAAGAGGGGAGCCAGGGACGGGGGAGAAAGCAGCAGCAACTGTTTGCTAAAGCCCTCCTGTGTACCAGACACCATGCGAGACCCTGCTTCTAGGTTAGAGAGTAAGCAAAACAGTCAAACATCTGTTGTCCTGGAACCCACCAAGAAGGAAAGCGGGATACACGGCTCCTGTATGTTACTCAGTGGTCGTGCCAGGGAACCAACACAGAGCAGAGAGAAAGAGGGGTGTGCTGGGTGCATGGGGAGGCTATGAGTCCAAACAGCAAGGTCAGAAGGGCACTGGGATGCAGTACTGTTAGGACATGGGCCGAGTTGCTAGGAAGAACACACCAGACAGGGAGAACAGCGTGCATAAATGCTCAGAGGCAGAGCCTGCTGGCTACTCCAGGAACATGGCGGAGAGCAGTGTCCTGGGAGATGGAGCGGGGAGGTAGTAGAAGGAAACTGAGTCACAGGCCCAGTGAGGATGAACTTTCCACAGAAGGATTCTGAGCAAAGGGGCCACGGCATGAAAGGCTACCTGGGACTGATTTGAAGGAAAGGATGAGGGGGATAAGGCCACAGCAGTGAGCCCTGTGAAGCCTGTGCAGGACACTAAATGAGAGACAGCAGACAGTGAGCTGGCTGGCTTTCTGTTGCTATGATAAAGGCCAGGACTAAAAACAATCTAGGGAGAAAGGGTTTATTTAACTTATACTTCAGAGGCAGGAACCATGGAGGAAGGCTGTATGCTGGCTTGCTCTCCAGGGCTTGCCCAGTTTGCTTTCTTATACAACTCAGGACCACCTGCCCAGGAATAGCATCAATCAACAATCGAGAAAATGACACACAGCCCAATCTGACAGAAGCAGTCTCCTAACTGGGACTCCTATCATAACTCTGGGCTGTCAGGTTGACTGCTCAAGGGCTAGGAGAGGCCAAGATCCGATATGGCCTTGGAAGGAAAGGAAGTGGTTAGGGGTCATTTGGAAGATGGGGCTGATGGATTGATTGCACGTGGGGTCAAGGATGTGTCTCTGGAGCCCAAACAGCTAGAAGATTGGCACTGGTGTGCAATAGCAGTACCGAAGAAGGGCAAATCAGAAACCAGAATAGTCAGATAGGACCTGCGAATAGCAGTAAGCTAGTCGCTATGGAAACTAACAGCTTAGGACTCTGCAGTGGGTTGGTGATCTTCAAGAGTGGCAGGCCCCCACAAACCCCCTGTTTGTTGGGACAGGTCCTAAACCAGACATCACGCATGAAGCTCCAAATGCTGGAGAACTCACTGTCCACCAACAAGCTGGAGAGACAGGTGCTGATGCAGAGTCACGAGCTGCAGCGGCTGCAGGGTCGCAACAGGTGAGCAGGGGCAGAGAGAGAGCCACGGGGAGAAGCTGGAGCTGGCCAAAGTCGGGATGGGAGCGGGGCCTGGGTTTGCGCTGGGGTGAGGGACCTGTGGGATGGAGCTAGGACTAGAGACATGGCTGGGAGGAGGTTAGGGCTCGATAAGGACCGCAGCTAGGCTTAGAGTCCAAACAAGCGTTGGTGATGCTAGGGCAGGGCTGAGCCCAAGAAGCACCGGGCCTGCTCCCAGCATTTGCTATCAACAGAAGCTGCGCATTGTCCTTTGATTCTTTTCCTTCCCACTTCCCTTCTTTTTGTGGTGCTGGCAATGGATCCCAGTTCCTTGCACGTTAAGTGAGCTCTCCACCTCTGAGTCAACAGCCGTCAATCACCCCCCCCACACACAACACAACACACACACATACACAGCACACACACAGCACACACACACTGACATGCACATGAACAAAGCGCACACACACAACTCACAGCACACAATGCACAACACACAGCACGTGAGCGTGCGCACACACACACACACACACACACACGCTGTCCTTGATTGGAGTTGTTGTTGTTGTTGCTGCTGCTTTTGTCAGTTTGTTTTTGCTTTAGGTGGGTTCTCATTATGTAGTCCAGATGACTTCACACTTATCATCCTCCTGCCTCAGCCTCTGGTACTGGCATGATAGACTTGAACCACCACACCCATCTCTCTCTTTCTGTTTTAAATTTTCATTGCTTTATTAAGACGCAATTTTCACACTTACAATCCACATTGTGAACTTTAAACTGGCTCCCATAACTGTAAGTATGCAAACCTGATGGATCCATCCACATCTCCTTCCTGGACAAAGTGGTTTCCAGCATCTGTCCTCACTGTCAGCCTGGTGCTCTGCACAAGTGTTCACTGGGACTCCTGAACTTACACAGAGAAAAACAGCCCTGAGGTAGAGACAAGGCAGGGAAATCAGACACCCAAGGCTTGGTTCTGCAGTTGGATGGTGCACACTTTGTTACTTTCTCCAACTTCCCAGGGTTCCTCAGGGCTATTTCCCAGTTGCGGTCAATGGACCAGAAGCTTTTTACTAATCTACCCAGTGGTACAGCCAGTGCTCTCATATCTCATTTCCTACAGACAAGAGGAACTCCTGCCGGGCGTTGGTGGTGCACGCCTTTAATCCCAGCACTCGGGAGGCAGAGGCGGGTGGATCTCTATGAGTTAGAGAACAGCCTGGTCTACAAGAGCTAGTTCCAGGACAGCCTCCAAAGCCACAGAGAAACCCCGTCTCAAAAAACCAGAGGGAGAGCTGAGTGGATAGCTTTCTTTTCTTAAATGTTTTTGCTTTTTATACCAGGATGTGCCTTGTGCTAACAGACCTGCATGATACAAAAGCAAGTGGCTGAGGCTGAGCTCACAAGTCCAGTACTTGCTAAGCATGACCCAGACCCTGGGTTCCACCCCTAGCACTGCAGGTGAACAAATAAAGGAACACCAGTGTACAAGCCCGTCACATGTACCCATTTTACAGAAGCCCAGCCCAACCTCGTTGCTCTCCTCACTCCTATTCGTGTGACTCCACAGCCTCTCTCTTCCTTGATCTGAGCTATGGCAGACACAGACGACATGGCTGTGTGACTGTGAGGCAGACACTGAGTACCTCTGGGCCTCTGCACAGTGTGTAGCTGTCATACTCAGGTCATGTCTGTCATGTCTTGTTCCTCCCAGTCACCAACACTGAGGCTGGTAGCATCTTTCCACACCCTGCCGGTCTGTCCCCAGCACCTCCATGCCGCCATGCATTCCTTTCCTCTGGCTCTTTTTTTGGTCTCCCACACTTGGCGTTCCACCAGAGACTCTGCCACACTGTGTTAATCCCACCTCCTTTTTGCCAGTGTCTCCATCTCCATCCTCTCCGTGGCTATAGCACAACCCTGGGAATCCCAGAACAGGACAGAGCCACCAGTCCCTGCTGCTGGGCGCCTGTTACGCCTCCCTTTCTCGAGTATGAGCAGAACCATGCCCACACTCCCGTCTCCTTCGAGGGGAGGCACACGGGTCCTAGGCGTTGCTTCTGGACTTTGCTCACAACTACCCTCCCTGCTGACCTTGCCCCTCTCCTCACTCCTATCCCAGGTCCCGCTAGCTTCAGCCACAACCTCTCCACAGCCTCTCTCTCTCTCTCTCTCTCTCTCTCTCTCTCTCTCTCTCTCTCTCTCTCTGTCTGTCTGTCTGTCTGTCTGAGCTACAGTAGACACAGGCTGTGTGACCCTGCGGCCAAGTCACAGACTGTCTCTGGGCCTCTGTACTGCGTCCTGTGTGTAGCTGTCCTACTCGGTCCCGTGGAGGCTGGGGGTGGGGCGAGTGTTGGGGAAGGAGACCTTGGGCTTACCCTTTTGTGTCCCACCTGGCAGGGCACTGGAGAGCAGGCTGCAGGCTTTGGAAGCACAGCACCAGGCCCAGATGAACAGCCTCCAAGACAAGAGAGAACAACTTCAGAGCCTCCTAGGCCACCAGACAGGGGCCCTGGCTAACCTGAAGCACAATCTGCAGGCCCTGGGCAGCAATTCCAGCTCCCTGAAGCAGCAGCAGCAGCAACTGATGGAGTTAGTGCAGCGCCTGGTTCGAATTGTAGCCCAGGACCAGCGCCCTGGTGAGCAGGAGGCGGTATGCAGGGGCAGGGGTGGAGAGCCAGAGAGGGGAGGAAAGAGACCTTAGCTATGCCCCTGTTTCACTCCCGGCCCCAGTTTCCCTATCTGCTGAGATAACAGCACAGACAACAGCAGCCTGCACTGACTAGTCTGTGTCCCAGCTCCCTTTCTTTTTTCTTTTCAAACAGACTCTTAACTGATAGCTCATTTTCTCCTCTTAACGCCCCTGCTCCTAGGCCTAGACAGCCATATGGAAGTGGGAAGAGATATGGCATCCCCAGACTGCCACAGAAGACAGAAACATGCCTACCTTGCTCCACAGCCCTCTCTGGCATGCCCAGTTCCATCTGCAGTCACTCAGTCAACAAGCATTTATTGAGCACCCACTGTGTGCCAGGCAGGAGCTTGGGTGGCAGGAACTCAGCAGCACACAGCTGTCACAGTCCCTGTCTCCTGCAAACTTTCCTACCGCTTGGCAGGTCTCAGTAGGAAGGAGAAGGAAGCGCTTCTTCATTGAGGGCCCACTGTGTGCTAGGTACTCTTAGCTGTTCAACTACAGCTTCCACAGCTCAGAAGGCTAAGGGGCTGAGCCAGGAAGAGGGCGCTTCTGCCTAAGGCCAGCAGGAGCACAAGAGGGCCTGGGTGGGGTGGGACTTCTCTCCCCCCAACCCCCCACCCCAAGAGAGAGTTTCTCTGTGTAACAGACCTGGCTGTTCTGGAACTCACTTTGTAGACCAAGCTGGTTTCAAACTCACAGAGATCACCTGCCTCTGCCTCCCGAGTGCTGGGATTAAAGGCGTGTGCCACCAATGCCCAGTGGGGCTTCTTTTAGAAAGCACAGGTTAGTATGAAGTGGATACTGGCTTGGTGGGTGAGATGCCAAAGGGGCTCCTGATGGAGGGCGATCTGTAACCACCGTGGAGGAGGCTGGACCTTCCGTAATCGTTAAGCATGTGAGGGGGTTCCAGGTTGATAGGGAATGGGGCAAAGGATCCCTCTATGACTTCTCCCTAAGTCCAGCAGGCCAGGGAAGCCATGAGTGGGAGAGATAGATGCCTTCTAGCCCACAGGATATGCAGTGACCGGAAGCCATTATGGAGTTGTGCACAGCCCTGGCAGTGAAACAATCTGAATGAGTCCCATGTGTGGGTTTCTCACAGACAGGGCCAAGGCCTGGGCTGGTGCCTCCCCTGCAGGCCCACAGCTCTAATGTGTCCCACTGTGGCTGGGTGTCTGTTCCCTTCCCAGAGGGAGGTTGTGTCAAGCACCCATCATTCAGTGTCCAAACAGCTGTCCACTTGCCTGACTGTCACCAGGAAAAGACCTTGGGAGTGACTTTTGTCCTCCGCATGGATAGAGAACCCATGGGAGTTTGGATGAATGGGAGCTAATCAAAGGACGGGACAGGGCATGCTGAAGCTAGTGGGACCTGGGGAGGAGAGAAAAAGGGGGGGAAAAGCCCAGCTTTCTCAGAGAGTCAGTCACAAAGAGAAGAGGGGACACAGCCTTGCCCGTGTGAAAACGGCGTCTGCACAGCAATCCGTTTGCCTAGCCTCTCTCTACTCAGATGAGGAAGGGTGGAGAGGGGAGGGGCCAGCCAGTGGAGGGAGCAGAATTCAAGCCTGGCTGCTTCCCTCACCTCAGAAGTCATCTGACCCCTCACCTACATGATAGGACAGAGGCCTCCAGCACACCTGTGCAGAGAACACGCCAAAGGCCACACTGGTGGGGGTCTGCATGGTGCCTAGAGCCAGAAGGGAATCGAACCGGGCAGGGTTAGCACCCATGCACACATTCTGTCCAACCGTGTCATTGCCGGACCAGTCCTGCTTTATTTTTATGCTGTCCCCTGAATCATTTTTTCCAAGCATCCTAGGAAACCCTCCAACACAGTAGTTCAAGGTAAAAGCACTTTTATTGGGTTAACATTGTTGTTGTTGCTCACTGAGGAAATGGGCTGTGGTCAGAGCACGAAGAGTGTATCTAGAAACCCCGGGCTAGCTCCCAGCTCTGCCCTGATTTGTTAGGAACAGCATGGCCTGTCCCTGCTTACATCCAAGCCACTAACTCCCCTGTATTTGCCTGACCTCCCAATTCCTATGGGCTGTGACGATCTGGTGGCTGCTGACATGTTGGCACTGGAACCTGCTCGGGAAACATTCTAGACATTCATTTCATTTGTGGTTTGGAACAGCCTCTTTCAGATATGTCTACCAACATCAGGATCTGGAAGCCACCATCCAGGTATAAGGCCCAGACAGGAAGTCCCGTCCCCAGTAGCGTCCTGTCATTTTGTTTGTATTGACAGCTATCCCTCCACAACTTCAGCTCCATCCTGCTAGATTAGGTTCTAGTAGAGCCCCATCCCAAGCCTACTACATAAGATAGATGGTTTTTAACTCCCTGTGTGTCCAGAGGGTCGTGGTGAATTCTAGTCATTAAATAATAGCCTCCTGGTCTCCAGAACACATTGCTTAGGGATACATGGGTCCTTGAAGGCCAGTCATCAGCTTCCAAGGAGAGCAGGATGAGTGGTTTCACTGGGGCTGCAGGAGATCCAGCCTGTCAATGGGCCACAGGAAAGTCCAGGCCCCCTCCCAAAGGCACTCCAGGAAGGAGAGGCTGGAAACCCTTGAGTCAGTCCTCATCCTGAGCTTCAGCTTCCTGCCTGGGCATGGGAAGCACCTAGGTGGGTGGCAGGTATCACCTGGCCTCTCCATGTGTCACCTGGGTGTCTCTGTGGGTGTCACCTGCCTCTCCCCCTCGCCTGCTTTGAGCATCCCCTGCTCCTGACTGGTCTACTCAGCACTGTGCCACAGCCCTGCGGCCAGATTTCTCCAGCTGGCATTTGAAGCTCTGAGCCTGCAGAAACCCTGGCTTCTTGCTGTTCTATCCTTCCCCACATATCTGTGCCACTGCTCCCTGATCTCATGGTGGACACCAATGACCCTCCCTTTGCCCCATCCCCTGAACAGAGAGATGTTCCTACCTGGGGGTATTATGACCCCCCCACACCTCACCTGGATGGTCCTAGCTCACCATCCCCTCCTGGAAGAGACCTTCGTCTTCCTGACTCCATACCTCCCCAGCCAGAATGTGCACAGAGCAGGCAGGTACACCAGCCTGATCTCTTCTCTCTCCTCGCTCACTTCCAGCTGATGTTTTCTCCTCTCTCTCTTTCTCAGTCTCTCCCTCTCTTCCTCCTCCCCTTCTTCCTTTATTTTGAAACAAGATCTTTCGACCCAGGGAGGTCTCAGAGTCAAGGCGCTCCTACCTCTGCTACCCGAGTGCTGGAATCCCAGGTGTGCACTGCCGTGCCTAGCCTTCCAGCTGACATTTGCTTCGTCTGTTGCAGCAACCCTAAAGACCCCCAAACAGCTATTCCAGGACTGCGCAGAGATCAAGCGCTCCGGGGCCAATGCCAGTGGCATCTATACCATCCGTGTGGCCAACATGACAAGGCCTCTCAAGGTTAGGAGCTCCTGGACATGGTCTTTGAGATGGTACTGAGCTGAGGGTTTCTCTGACAGTCCCTCCCACCCCACCCCACCCCACCCCAGATGGCTTCATCTACCATCTGAGAGCCAAACAACAGGCAGGTTTCTGAGGAAAGGATGAAGCACACATTCACAAAGCCAGCAGTATACCCTTGTCACCATCTTCTCCAGAACCAGGCTTGAAGCAGAATCTCGGGAAACTGTTCTTTGTTGGTAAAGATGGCAGGCCATTCCTGTAACTGATGGCCCTGGGCACTCCTATTTGTCATTGCCCAAGCAGGTTATTCTGTTTACACAGTTCAACAGAAGCAGGAGTTGGGTCTATGAAGCTGGTGATGGGTTGATGGGGTCGGATGCCATTGGTGAGAGGCTCCAAGGTTGCCCTAAGCTTAATGGTCATCTGTCCACCTGTCCAGCCGCCCGCCCTCTATGGCAAGTGTCAGGAGGGGGTTTGGGACAGGCCACCGGGGACGGGAGCAGTCCTTTCACAGCCCCAGTCCCACTTTTCTGCATATCTTGAGGACTGTAGCCTGGTCTGACCCCAGATTGACTTGTGTTTCTACATAACCTGCCGCACTCCCCTTTCCACACAAAGAGATCAAGGACTTTGCCCTGGCAAAGTCTAGCTGGTTCTTGACAACACTCTTGCTTTCCTGGTGTTTACTACTGTCCAGATAAAGCGAGTGTCTCTGGCTTTCCCTTTCCGTTACTGATAAGGCTTCCTTTCCAACCGTCATTTACCCTGTGTGTGTGAGCACAGAAAAGGCAGCATTTTGAAAACAAATGTGCCGTGTGAGGGTAAGGTCAGCTGTGGTGGGATGTGGGTGGATGTAAATGGCCGCTGACGGAGAGCTGAGAGCTGGCCTGGGAGGCAAGAGTTCTGAGCTCAGACCTCAGTGTGTCTTTGGTCCCACTTAGCTGCACACCTCTCTGGGCTTCCGTACCCTAAGCACTCACCACAACAAGGGCTCCACCTTCCCTCCCTCTGGGGCCTGCTGAGCCCTGCATACTCTCTCTCTCTCTCTCTCTCTCTCTCTCTCTCTCTCTCTCTCTCTCTCTCTCTCTCTCTCTCTCTCTCTCTCTCTCACACACACACACACACACACACACACTCACCCCACCCCCCCTCTCTCTCCCACCATAATGTTTTGTCCCAGCACAGAATGCCAAACAATTGTGTCCTGAAAACGCTGTGAGCCCACGAGTGAAATAAGTCCTTCCTCCCTCCCTCAAGTTGTTCCTGTCAGGTGTCTAATATGAACTTTGACCCTGGCTGCACCCCTGCAGCACTAACAAATGAGAAGCACTTAGTGGGTGTGTCAGCCTCTCTTCAGAATGTCCTCTAAGGTTTATAGCATTTGCAGAGGAGAATGGGGCACAAAGAGTTCACTGTGTTAACATCTGCACTTCACAAATAAGGAGAAGGCTGTGAGAGGGTGTCCCTCACCTGCCTCCTTGAAAGATGATGGCAGTGGGCGGGGAGTCTGAGTCTGGATTTTCCCGACACCCTTTGACCTCAGGTTCGCTGTAGCTGGAGAAGGGCAGAGTTCAGCCAAGTTACATTTAGACTGGCTGAGAGTTGGCTTATAGCCCCTCCAAGAGCTTTCAGCTGTGTTGTTGTGTGCCACGCCCAACCCCAGGTGTTCTGTGACATGGAGACTGATGGAGGTGGCTGGACTCTCATCCAACGCAGGCAGGATGGAAGCATGAGTTTCCAGAGGACCTGGGAGGAATACAAAGAGGTAATATGTTGTCCTGGGGGATCCCAACCCAAAGCCTGTGCAGGGAGGGGGTGCTGTGGGTGGGGACTGGTATACCCTTACCTCTCCTCAGTGCAAAAACCCAGATGACCTAAAGTCAACTGTCCAGGTTTATTTGCTTGTCCGGACCCCAGCCTCAAATTATGCCCTCTTTCGTCATTTCTCTTATGTGTCCTAAAAATGAAATTTTTTTTGTGTTAATATTTGGGAAAGTAACACATGCATGTTGGTAACACCTTTTAAAGACTCCAAAGGAAGGACTGGGGAGGTAGCTCAGTAGGTGACATGCCTGCTGGGTGAACACAGGGACCTAAGTTTGAACCCCAGAACCCATATAAGAAAGCTGGGAAGGGTGGCATGAACCTGTGATCCCAGATCTGAGGAGGCAGACAGACAGATCCCTGGAGTTCAGAGACTAATCAGCCCAGCGAATTGTCCAGCTCAGGCCAGTGAGAGTTCCTGTCTCAAAAAGGAGGACAACCCCTAAGGAGTTACACCTAAGGTTGACCTCTGGACTGCGCGCGCACGCGCACACACACACACACACACACACACACACTCCACATAGCCCACAGCCCGCACACACACAACTCACAGAACACAATGCACAACACATAGCACAAATACATGCACGCGCGTGCGCGCACGCATGCACACACACACGCACACAAACACCAACACATATGCACATACACACAGAAAAATAGTGAAAGAATGAAACAGGAAAGAAAAACTTCCCATCATCCATGACTATATGGCTTAAATGAGTTTCTTCTTCTTCTTCTTCTTCTTCTTCTTCTTCTTCTTCTTCTTCTTCTTCTTCTGAGACAGGGTCTCTCTCTCTCTCTATATATATATAGCACTGGCTGTCCTGGAACTCACTATGTAAACAAGGTTGGCCTAAAACACATAGAAACCCACCTGCCTCTGCTTCCTGAGTACTAGGATTAAAGGTGTGCACCATCAGGCTCTACAAATTTCCTCATTTCTGTATACATCTGTAACACATCTACAAAACAAATTTCTTCCTCCTTCTCCTCCTCCATCTCCTCCTCCTCATCTTTTTCTGGATTTCCTGTATTTCAAGTTGACCTCAAAGTCTCCTGTTTGAAGATAACCTTCAAGTTCTGGACCTCCTGTCTTCACCTTCACAACACTAGGATGATAGGGTAATTCTCCAAGGTGGGGCTGCTACCTCAAGGAACAGTGTGTTGTATAGGATGACAGTGAGTGCCCAGCTGCCTTCCAATATTGGTTTTCAGTTTAATTTTGAACACAGGAGTTTTGGCAGGCTGACTTAAAGACTCTTAAAGTATTCAAAAGTAAAAGAAGTAGAAGAAGATATTCACAAGGAATCAAACAATCGGTATCCACTGGCCGTCCTCCAGATAAGGACTTAAAAGTAGTTGGCATTAAGCAGCCAGCAGATCAAGGACTTTGTGTCCCTGTCCTTGGTCCTGAGGGACTTCCCTGCCAAGGTCATCAGTTTCTTGCTACCCTGGACACATAAAGACACTCTGAAGAGTTGTAGCCTTACATTTCTCTGTTGCTGAAACTGTTGGCTCTCTCTCCTGCCTCTGGGAAAATGTGCTCCTGCCACTCCTGCTCAGCAGCTGGCTCAGTCACTCAGCTGTTTCCTTCCTGCAGGGGCTTAACTTACATGTAGCTGAGTTCACAACTATAAAGCAGAAAGCTCAGTGAATTTCCCCACCAGGCTCACCCATGTGACCACCATTCATAGCTAAATACCCAACTTCCTGGGAAGCCCCCTGTGCCCACTCTCCTGAGGTGTGTCCCCAGAGTAGTGGCTATTTCTTTCTTGTGTTTAGTGTATTGTCTGTAGGTGTGAGTTTACCTGTATGGTGTTGCACCCACGCAGGTTTACGCTCCCAGCCATGCTAGGAGGCAAGTAGAGGGTGTTAGGTGTCTTGCTCTGTGACTCTCTTCCTTACTTCCTTGAGTCTGGGTCTCTTACTAGCCTATAGCTAGGCTGGTGGTCAGCAAGCCTCAGTGCTCCCCTTGCCCCTGCTTTGTGCATGGGTGTCAGGGGTTCAAGCCCTCATTCTTGACAACAATTGCTCTTCGTTGCTGAGCCATTCTCCCAAGCCAATCCAATTCCCGTCACCACAAGTGAGTTTTGCGTGTTTCTGACTTTAGAGGAATGTGATTTCGGTTATTTTTAGCAGATTTAAATTTTACAAATGCTTTATCTTTGTTCTCTGGGAGGGAGCTCCTGTCCCAGGCCTGTGTGTACTGTTCTTACGAACTTGCTCATTAGGCACCGTCTTTGGATAAGTGGCCGTGGAGCCTGGGCTGACCCAGCTCCTCGGCCACAGACACCACCTCCCTCTTCAGCACACAGCCACCCTTCCCTCTCCTCCCCCACAGGGTTTTGGTAATGTGGCCGGAGAGCTCTGGCTGGGCAACGAGGCTGTGCACCACCTCACCAGCAGGACAGCCCATTTGCTGCGTGTGGAGCTGCATGACTGGGAAGGCCGCCAGACCTCCATCCAGTATGAGCATTTCCAGCTGGGCAATGAGAGGCAGCGGTACAGGTGGGCTTGGGGCCCAGGCTTGTGGGTGGTTTGGAGTCCCAAGGCAAGTGGCTGCAGAGCCTGCACCAAGGGTCATTCCCTGGGCGTCTCCTGCCTCCACCATCTGGCCCCCATTTGGGTGCACGTCACGGGATCTGGAGGTGGCTGCTTAGCACTCAGCACATCTCGGCCACTGGGTGGGGTGAAGAGACTGTCACTGACGCCACCATGCCTAGAGCAGAAGGGATCGCCCCAGCCACAGACAGCAGGAGTGGGGGTTGACTTCTCAGTTTGTCCTATGCCCTGTGGTACGGTGAGAGAGTCCCCACAGTGGGAGAAAGAAGAACCCTTCCCAGCGCTGCTGTTTGCAGCTCTGAATAAAGCCTGGGCACATCAAGGTCAGCATTCTCTTCAGCAGTGTTGGGCGTAAGACCACAGTCAAGTCATCAAGGCTTCCCGCCCCCACCCTCTGCCTGGTTTATGGTGTGTGATAGGGAAAAGAAGCATTTCCCAGACACTGTTTAACCCTCTCCTCAACGGTGTGGGGCAGACATTACTGCACATGGTTTCGTGAGAAGGAAACTGAGTCTTTTGTCTAAAATGCCAAGTTAAATGGATCCTGGATCTGAACTTAGTTCCCCCGTTATCAAATCCCGTGTCTCCACTCTGTGATGTCACCTCTCTGAGACACTCACTGACCTTCAAACTAAGCCAGTGTCTTAGCTATCTTTGAACCAGGCCTGAATGAGCTCATGGACTCACCCATGGTGCTGCAAGGATGCCCCCTGACATATGTCCCCTCTACAGCTGCAGACAACTTTCAGAAAGCCGAGAAGCTCGCTCTTCCTCCCGGGGATCTCTAAATGACTCTTTGCCTGTAAATTTACTTCTAGGGACCTCCCCCAGAATCTCTCCATCCATGCCTCCCTTTTCTTATGAAATATCCTTGCACAGTGGGCCTGCCAGCCTCCTTTGTGGGACACACCCCGATGCTTGAGGATGCATCCCTGAGACTGAGCTGTGCAGAGCTGAGACAGGTGCTCCAGGACCTCACAGGGAGAACTTGACACACCCTACTGGTGCCTACTGATGCCACTGACCTTTAAAGGACAGGCCGTGTCCCACCAGCACCCCTTTCTGACTGGCCCTGAGCAAATCCCTCTACCCTTTCATTGGCCTGGTAGAAGCCCTGAACGTACACCCCCACCCAGTTCAGAAATGCAGACTCAGATGTGGGGTTCCACCCAAGTCGCCCTCACAGTGCAGGGAAACAGTATTGTAATAGCTATTCCTGTTGCAGCTCTCATGTGCCATTGGCTTGCTCTGAGAGCCAGAGTCTGGCATCATAACCTATGGGTAAGGCAACTAGCATATAGTGAGTGTTGGGTAAGTGTTGGAGATCTTTAAATGCTAGGTTGAAAGTCAGAACTATTCTACCCCCAACATCTGTCTAACAGTGTATGAGTTTGTGTCTATCACCAGTAGTGCTCAGGTCTCCGCCTTCCCTAAGCTCTTTGCATGTAAACTGGGTGTTTTATGCACCTCTGGCTTTGTCTCTGAACCATGGAGAGCTCCCTGCTACCTACTCTACCATGCCTTAAAGGGCAGCATGTACTTAATAGGCTGCAGAGCCCTAATGACAGGGTATTGAGACTTGCCCTGTGCCAGGCACGTGCTGATCACTTGGGAAAATCCCTGGTCTGGACCTACCTCCTCAGAGCTGCTCATACCCCAATGTGGTGATAGTGTAGTCGGGGAGAGACATGTCCACAGGCAACCCACTTCCTCCAGGGAGGCAGTAGCTGCCAGGGACAACATCCAGGACAATCAAGGAGAGGTGAGGCTTGTGACAAAATGAGTCGCTTTGGAGGGAATTCTAGAAAATGAGATTTTCTCAAAAACAGCAGAGAGGAATGAAGAGATAGCTCAGTCAATAAGGTTCATGCCTTTCCAACATAAGGGCCCAAGTTTAATCCCCAGAACCCAAAATTTTAAAGGCAGGCATGGTGGTACATGCTTATATCCTCAGTGCTGGAGAAGAGACAGGAAGCTCACTGGAGCTCACCAGGTCAATGAAATAAACACCCTGTCTCAAAGCAAATGCCTGAGGAAGGACACCCAAGATTGTCCGTTGACCTCCATGAGCACACAAACATATATGTACACTTCTATACACAAACATCTACACACACACACACATACACACACATACATTTAAAAAAATAGCAAAGAGTTGGCATCCCCCTGGGTTATACATTCCCCAAACCTGAATAAGATGTTCACTAGGGAGTCTAGGGCCATAAGGAAGACTGGCTTGGGCGTGGGGTGGATTCCTGGAAACCACTGGAAGGCCTGGAAACTGCTAAAGGAGAAGGAGGAGCAGGGGGAGAAGGATGACAGCCTGCACTGGGACCCACATCCGGGTCAGCAGCTAAGGTGGGAGCAGCCATAGAAAAGCCCAGAGGAGGGAAAGAAAAGGTTAGCAGCGACAGGTAGAGGCGCCCTTGTCTGTCACAAGCAGTGCCGGGAACCCTCTGAACATGATGGGACACACTTCATACTCTCATTTGGAGAATTCCCAAGAGATTCAAGTATCTGGGTTTCTTCAGACACACGTGATCAAAGTGAGGTTTCCTGTGCCCTGAGGTAGAGGTCCCCAGAGAATCACTGACACCCATCCTGGTTCCCAAAAAGAAGAGGGACATCCCTGAATTTAATGGCCAGAGGAAGAAGCCAGAACCTAGCCGTCACACCTTTACATAACGCTGGTCCCTGGGGCTAGAGTCACATGTTAAGGGCGCACTTGGGCTTTCATGACTGGTCATGAATACCCTGCCTGGCCTCAGACAAGAGCCTGTGGGTGAGAGGCATGGACTGAGCCAGACATAGAGAGGCCCCATGCTTCCTTGGGCCTGCAGGACTGGCTGCCAGGCCCTGCCCTGGCTGTCCCCTCCATCTGCTTCCCTGTACTATTAAAGCATCTTAGTGGCTCCCAAGCCAACTTGTGCCTCAGCTGCTCAGGCAAGCTTTGCCTACACTTTTCAGCCAGGCTGGCCTATCCCAAGGACCGAATCAGCAGTCCTGAATGTGCAGGGCTCACACTGACACCTCCCAACCTCTCAGCACACTTCACCTGCTGATGCCACTAAATCACAAGGCGAATAAAGTCACAGTAAGTCTCTTATCACCATTTGAGTAGGGGGAGACACTGAGTCTCAGCGGGGTGAGGATGACTTCCCAAAGCCAGGCCATGCTGGGGTTTGAATCCAGGCACTCTGTCCTACCCTGACCCCACAGTCATTATCACCCTGTAGGTTTGGACATAGTCACCAGGGATACAGAGTCTGGCAAAGACTTAGAAGCCCTCTGTCCGCTTAGCTGGGGTTTCCTGCGTGTTGGTACATGGGGCTGGTGTGTCCAGGGAAGGCTTTCAGGAAGGGGAGTGGAGCAGAGCATCAGTGATGTACTGCAAGGTGGTCTGCAGGCAATGCCAGGCCCTCCAGACTGGATGCTAGCTCTGATGGCTACTGATTCTGAGAACTGAGCCACATCCTTTGACTCTTGCATCCCCAAGTCCTCATGGGGTTTAAATGAAAATGGGTTATCCCTCTCAAGACACTGAAACAATGCCCGGCCCACAGCAGATGCTCAAAAGATTGCTAGCTCCAGACCTCATCTGGACACACCCACCGCCAGACAGCATCTGTGTCTCCCACTCAGAGCTCCCTGGAACCCCAATTCAGCAAATAAGAAGGAGCCAGCGGCAGTGAGTGTTGTGACACCAGGGTTTATGCAAGTGAGGAGGGTCACCAGGAGGGACAATGGCCTGGGCATCAGAGCAGGCTGTTTCCCCTGCAAAAACATCAGGAAGGAAACTTTGCCAGAACAAAGCCCTTTGGGGAGCACCAACCTAACTCCGCACCCCTTTCTTACCCTACCCTTCCTCCTGGGCTTCTAGCCTCTTGGTGAATGCAAGCAGCAGCTCAACGGGGCTTAAGAACAGCCTGGCTCCGCGGGGCACCAAGTTCAGCACCAGCGACATGGACAATGACAACTGCATGTGCAAATGTGCTCAAATGATGTCTGGAGGTGGGTGTGCCCAGATGCTGTCTGGAGGTGGGTGTGTCCAGATGCTATCTGGAAGTGGAGGAGTATATGTCCAGATGATGTCTGGAGGTGGAGGAGGGTATGTCCAGATGATGTCTGGGGGTGGGTGTGTCCAGATGATGTCTAGAGGTGGAGGAGGGTATGTCCAGATGATGTCTGGGGGTGGGCGTGTCCAGATGATGTCTGGAGGTAGAGGAGGGTATGTCCAGATGATGTCTGGGGGTGGGTGTTCCTGATGAGGCTCCAGCCAAACTGCTGTCTTCCAGGTCATTGGAGTTCCCATGGGGTTGTACCTCCTACAGAAACACCCTAGATCTCCTTAGAGACCAGCTGGTAGACACCAAGGGTGGTTCTGGGAAAGCATGATGCCCATCAACCCCACCCTCTTGTATGAGGAGTCCCCTACTCCCCAGGCCAGGTAGAAACAGGATGGGGGAAAGGCAGGTCCATTCCACACCTTTGTCAGGCAGTGCTCTGGTAGGAACAAAAGCCAGAGGATGGCGGCAGGTTAGGGAAAGCACAGATAAATGAGACTCAAGTCATAGAGACGAGGACCAGAGGAGGCCAACAGTGACACAAGGTGGCGGAGGCAGAGAGGTGCAGATGACAGCAGACAGCAAGGAGAGGAATAAAGCCCAATGGATGGGCAAGAGGTGTGCAGAGCACGCTGGAGACAGAGCCCCAGGGGAAGAGAGTTCAACAAGGACAGAAAGCAAGATGATGCAGGCAGAAGACACATAGAGGGGCATCCACAAACACAGAGACCTCTAGGGAAAACAAGAAGACACACAGAGGGGCATCCACAAACACAGACCTCCAGAGAAAACAAGAAGACACATAGAGGGGCATCCACAAACACAGACCTCCAGAGAAAACAAGAAGACACACAGAGGGGCATCCACAAACACAGACCTCCAGAGAAAACAAGAAGACACATAGAGGGGCATCCACAAACACAGACCTCCAGAGAAAACAAGAAGACACACAGAGGGGCATCCACAAACACAGACCTCCAGAGAAAACAAGAAGACACATAGAGGGGCATCCACAAACACAGACCTCTAGAGAAAACAAGAAGGCATGGCACAGTATGGTAGGAGGTCACCAAGGGAAAAAGATGGAGATAGGGGTGTAGAGAGACATGAAGAAGTCACAGAGGGGCCTGGGCCGTGAACAGAGCCTCTGATGCCCTTCATAGCTCTGACTTCACCTCTTCCCGTGCCCAGCCCACTGCCTTCAGCAAGCTGGCACCCCAAGATGACAGCCCACCAGCCCTACCCTCCTAGAATCCGGGCCACCACATCCCATCTCCCCCAAATTCTGTCCTCCCTCTTCCACTAGGGTGGTGGTTTGACGCCTGTGGCCTCTCCAACCTCAATGGCATCTACTACCCAGTCCATCAACACTTGCACAAGATCAATGGCATTCGCTGGCACTACTTCCGGGGCCCCAGCTACTCACTGCACGGCACACGCATGATGCTGCGGCCAATGGGTGCCTGACACACAGCCCTACAGAGACTGATGCCATAGGAGGATTCTCAACCTGGATGGCTCTGTGCGAGCTGGGCCCCGCCAAGACATCAGTGCCCAGGCTCATCCTTGACATTCGAGGACACCAGAGCCGGCTCACCTAGCCCCTAAATTACAAAGACTCACCTGCCTCTCTGTGCCCCTCCATCGTGAAATGCTGGCTGCTTGTGGCACTGCCTCTGTGGTTCCTATACTCTTCTTCATAATGCCACCTGCAAGGACTCCCCACTGTGACCTGAGGCAGACTAAACTTGACACCTCAAGAGGTTGGGGTTGCAGCAGGTGGGAGAACCTTCCAGACTGGGGGTGCCCTCCTCCAGGGGGAGGCTGAGAATCTATTTCCCTTCTCCAATTCCAAGTTTCCCCAGCCTTGAGATGACTGCAGACTCTTTCCAAGGCCTGGCCACTGTTCCTGCTCCCCTGCCGGCAACCCCAGTGCTAGCCATTATTTCCCAGTGCTCTGTGGCTCCTGGACTTCAGTGGCTGACAGTCAGATCTGGTCTCTCAGAAGCTTCTGGAGGTATGAGAGGGGTCTTATAATGCCAATGTGCCACCTTAGAGTGTGCTCCACAGGTAGTAACCAGGGTTCCTCTCTAAACTACCGAGGATGAAGTGAGAATCAGCAGGTCAAATAAAAAGAACAGGCTTTCTTAACTGCAGGACTTGTCAGAGCCTCTCATGTGTTTGCAAGCCTTGTGGCTACCCATGAAGGGGGTAGGAGAAGCAGCTTTCTCCAAATGTCCTTATTTGGCTCAATTGGTAAAAATTCTTGCCAAGCAAATATGGGGGCCAAAGTTCAGATCCCCAGCATCCATGTAGAAAGCTGGATGTGGCCATAAGGACCTGTAATCAGCACAGTGGTGGCAGAGACTGGTGACTCTCTGGAGTCAACCTCATTGAATCAATGACAGAAAAAAATGAGGTAGAGAAATAGCTGAGGAAGACCTAAGCTAACCTCTGGCCTCCACATGTATGGATATGAACAGGAACACACACACACACACACACATTTTTTATGAAGCCATATTTGTTCCATCTCAGGGCCATAGATTCCCTTGGAAAATCTGGTCCTCACCCATCATGAGGAGGATTCCTAGGGATATGCCCCCCACCTCCAGCTCTACCCCACATTTACTGGTTACAAGGATCATAGGGCAGCCTCAGATATCCTCTAAAACACTAGGAGCTTTGCATTAAAATAGACACATGCCATTAAAGAAGGTTCTAGAACAGAGATCCTGTCTGTGCTAGGAGTTTATCTCCTCCAGGGATCCTTTTGCCCACAAAACGCTAGACCTCTGCCTATGTGACTGCCTTTGGGGCTCCTCAGACACCCTGACTCAGTCCAGCAACTGTCAGGCTTGACACCAGTGCCAAGGGATCCTTCCCGCCTCATCCAACACAGCACCACCCCTCTGTCCCCTTCGGAGATGAGACTTCTAAGAAGCTCTAGCTGGAAAGGGAGGCCACAGCCACTCTCTTGCCTGGAGCACCACTGTGTCTCCTTCCACAGTCCCCTGACACCCAGCCCAGCCAGGAATCACCTTTCTGAGGTCTCCTGGGCAAGCTAGGCCTGCAGGGATGGGCTCCTTCCTCCCTGGGGTCCAGCAAGGCAGGGGTATTTCCAGCAGGATGGGAAAAGACTTAGGAACAGGCTGCTGCACGGAAAGTTCTAATAATCTTACTCAGCATTTACCCATCAGAATTTCACTTAGCACCTACTGTATGAGACTGGGAAAGGTTTGGGGAGGGGGGTCATACCGTCTCTGAGATCCTAATCCAGTGGCTCAGCTTCCCAGGGTCTTTGTTGTCCTGTCTGAGAAATGGACCTAATAATGTTGCCTTCCAGCTGTGCTGGGCCATGGAAGAATGAAGCCCCTCATACCAATGTCCCCGCTTGTCTCCCAGCAGAATGCTGGCTCCTGAGCTGGGGAGATGGCCTGGTCAGTGAAGTGCCCCATGAGAAACCGAGTTTAATCTGCAGAGCCCAGATGAGAAAATGGGCACAGTGGCTGCTCCTGTAATGCCAGCACTGAGGAGGCAAAGACAAGTGGGACGCTGGGGCTCACTGGACAGTCAGTCTGGTCTAATGGACAAGCTCCATATCCTAGTGGAAGGCAAAAAAAGAGTAGCTCCTACTCCTGATCCTGGCAAGCAGGGAGTATCCTATTCCTGTGTTCACAGCATTTACCTCCGTGTTGTGATGTTTCTAGGCTACCGCACGCTGGGAAGCAAAGCAAGGCAAAGCTGTGGGTCCCGGAAGGCAGCCCCTCCATCAGTTCACCTTTGGACTGCTTCTAAACATCTATCCTGCCCTCTCACCCTCCTTTCTCCTCACCAGGTCACACAGAAACAGCATCCTAAAGATGAGCTCACCCACATACATGGGACATTTTCAGTTAGCTAGCCCCGGGTACTCAAGTGATGCTTCTACCTGTAACTTGTCACACCCCTGGTTGACTGCATCCTCGGCAGGGTCTCTGGTGTGATGCCTCTACCTGTAACTTGTCACACCCCCGGTTGGCTGCATTCTCAGCAGAGAACTGCTCTGGCCCAGAGGTCCCAACCAAAGATGACTCTGTCTGGACAGCATGGATCTGAGTGGCCAAAGCCAGGTTACATGATCTTATCTGACCAAGGCAGAGTCACTTGGACCAAGCCAAGTCTTGCTTGCAGGAAGCAGAGGGGCAGGAGTAACTCTAATTCCTCTTGTCTGTCTCCCCACCATGGTCCCTGCCCTAACCTTGCTATCCCCAAGTCTTGCCTAAGGTGTCAGTTGAGCCCCAGGTTGCCTCAGATAATCAGGAACCTGAGGTGTCCTGCCCAGAGATGGTGCTGAAGAGCCCTGGTCCTCTCTGCTCCTTGGTGTCCCATGAAGCACCCACCAACCTCCGACAGCTGGAAGAAGGCAATGCTGACTCACTGGAGATGCTAAAGGAGCAGGGGATCAGGCTGCGGCTCCTGGGGCCACCATCCCTGTGAATCCGATCAGGGATATTTGCCCCTGAGTCACCTCTTCTTGTTCAGTGTCCTTCCATTTCTAGGGTGAAGGAAGAATTTCGTCCAGGTGCATAGTCACTCACTCCAGTACACACGCAGCCCTGAGCTGCCTCCTTCCGTGAGTTCTGTGGAGACATGTGGCTACCTACCATAAAAACGCTAAAGTACTGTCCCTGCTGCCCATGACAGGGGCTAAAGGAACTTTCTAGAAAAACTTCAAGACCAGCCTGTCCTTCTCACTGATGCCTGGTCAGTCCTGGTAGGTCCTGATGGAGCAGTCAGGCAGCATACACTGTTCCCAAGAGCACTGTGTGTGGCCGGAAAAGGCTGTGTCTATACTGGAGGTCACTGTGTCCATATCAGGGACCTAACAAAGGACAACAGGGAAGGTGGCCCTTGGGGGAATGAGAGCAAAAACAGGCAGCCCTCGTGGAAGGGTCAGGAATGGAGCCTTGTCTGGGTTTTCCTTCCCATCACTGTCTGTGTGAGTCTTTGCTTCTCTCTTTTAAAGATACTTTGGAAAGCAGGCATTGTTGCCTTGGCAACAGCAGCCGTAGCCTCTTTAGTGGAGCAGCTTTTCAGACACATGCATCATTGGACCTGGTGGGTTCATCAGTGTTCACTCGTTCCTCCTTGGGTGCATTCACTTGCACAGCTGTGATTGGTTGAAGGCCCCTGGACCAAGGCCTGGCTGGGTGGTGGAGATGGAGCAGTGTGTGGACAGATGTCTACAGTCCACCTCATTGACGTGAACAGACTTAGGGGAAGATGGCAAAGGAGCAGATCAAAAGTAGTCAAGATGCAAAACCAGCTTGGTCTACAAAGGGAAGACCACAGAGAGAGACCGTGTCTCAAAAACAAACAAAAAAAACAGCAAGGGCCAGGCGGTGGTGGCACACACCTTTAATCCCAGCACTCGGGAGGCAGAGACAGAGATCTCTGTGAGTTCGAGGCTGGGCTGGACCGACAGCCTCCAAAACAATACAGAGAAACCCTGTCTCGTTAAAAACAAACAAACAAACAAACAAACAAAAAACAACAAAAAAAAACCCAGCAAGGTCAGAAAAGGGTATCAGATCCCCTGGCATTGGAGTTACAGATGACTGAGTCACATGACTGAGTCACAGTGTGAGTGCTGGAAACTGAACCCAGGTCCCCTACAAGAGCAAAAAGTGTTCTTTTTTTTTTTAATGTATGAGTGTTCAGCATGTGTACCTGCACACTAGAACAGGGCATCAGATCCTATTATAGATGGTTGTAAGCCACCATGTGGTTGCTGGGAATTGAACTCAGGACCTCTGGAAGAGCAGCCAGTGCTCTTAACCCCTAAGCCATCTCTCCAGCCCCAAAACAAGTATTCACTGAGCTATCTCTCCAAGCCCTAAGGAGACAATTTTTACATCCAGGTCTAAGCAGGTGCAGAGGACACAGGCAGATGGAGATCTGGAGGAAAAGTAGCCTGCTAGAGAGAACAGCCAATGCAAAGGCCCTGAGGTTGGCATGAGCTTGATGAATCTGTGTAACACAGGTGGCCAGAGAGACTGGAGGCTAGGGAGCAAGTGAAGGAAGAATGTGGCCTTCCAGCCATGAGAACAACACCCCCACTGCCCACACACACACCAACAACCAGCTCCCGCTGCTTCACTCCCTTGATTGACTGTGGATCTGAAGATCTGCCCATCTAGACCTGTAAGCAGCAGACAGGAAGTCCTCCAGATGCCGATGCTGGGATCAAAGGTCCACTCTGTCTGTGTTCTGGATTTTAGAAAGAGAAAGGAAATGCATGCCTTGACCTTAGGCCAAAGGAGGACAGAGGCCAGCCAGTAGACACATGAGGCAATGGCCTTTAGCTGTGTGTTCTCAGTGCTAACTACCTGAATACCATTTCCCTGGACCCCCACCCCTGGTAGGTTCTATTGCCCTGAGTTCCAGGTGTGGACACTGAGGCTCAGAGACATTAGGACATGGCTAAGTTAATAAAGCCAGAATTCAGTGGATTCAATATACCTGTGTAGGGAGAGATCTAAGAACCCATAGCACTGACTCTGTCCGTTTGGGTGTGGTCACAGGTACGTAGAACATACAGGGGATAAAAGAGCTGGGGGGGAGATGCTCTCTCTTTGGGGTTCTGGTTGTGTTCCAGTTGTGTCTGGAGAGCAGTGTGTGGACCTTTGGCTGTGTGGCTTTGGCTGTGTGGCTTTCTTGACTTCTCGTGCAAATGACTTCCCCCTCAAAAAAAACATCCCTGTACTTTAATACAGACCTGGAATGAACTAATCATGCTTTGTAGGTAGCTCTGCTGACCCCAGCCAGAGCTCTCTTCCCTGGCAGGGGAACTGACACAGAGGTGTCATCTCCTAACTGGCAGGAAGGGAAGCAGGACATGTAGCCTACCTCCCCACCAGCACCACCCTCCCAGGCAGCCCCACCCCTTAGCCTCTAATGGGACAACCTCCCTGTGATCCTCCTGACTAAAGCCCTCGGTGGTCTCCAGAGTAGAAATTCTCTAATCTAAAAAGACATTCACATGTTCAGTCTATAACCAGGGCTCTCTGCAACTTCTACAACTCTGCCTCTACCCAGGGAGTCCTACTGTGGAGAAGTAGGAGAAGGGTCCAGATGACCATCAGCTACCCTGAAAGGATTCTCCATTTCATGTCCTTGTGGCTCTAGTTAAGGTATATGTATCCACTGCAAAGTCTTATCTGAGTAGTTTAAACAAGGTAAAAATCCATTCATTCCATATGTAAGGTGGGCAAATGTTGACAGACCAGCTCCTCCATGAAAAGAACCCCAAACCTTTACTATCGTTTTGTCTCTGTGTGGCTCAAGCTTCCCTCATGCTGGGCTCCAACCACCACACTGTACCTCACATTAAAAAAAGAGCAGTGCCAAGAGCCCTGCGGTTTATAACCTCTGTAGCTCTAGTTCCAGGGAATCCACCGCCTTGCCCTCTTCTGGACTCCACTAGGCATCAGGCACACATGTGATACACAGACATGCAATCAGACAAAACGCCCACAGCCAAGAAATAATAAACAAGCAAATAAACAAATAAATAAAATTATCTGCAAAACCTAGTCACTTGCCTGCTTAATATGGGAACATGATTTTTGCATGTGCACATTACCTGCAGTACTGTGTGTGTGTGTGTGTGTGTGTGTGTGTGTGTGTGTGTGTGTGTGTGTGTGTGTGTGTGTGAAGAGCTGTACATTCTTTGACAGTCTCCCCATCAAGGGGTGATTCACCATCTTGTCCTTCCCCCACTGGAGACTTGTGACTGCTCAGATCAGTACAGCAGGGCAGAAGAGATGGTGTTGTAGGATGACCTCAAACAGCAGGCTGTAAAGACTACAAAGCTTGTACATGACGAGTCTGGGGTAAAAATCTACTTGTTTAGTGGCTCAGGGCCTGGAGGCTCAGGACCTGGGCTCAGGAACCTGTGCATTTTTCAATATTATGCGTGGTCTTCAAATTCTCACTTTCTTTTGGTCTCATGTTGAGCCACACCCCAGTCCACTCTTCACACCCCAGTCTTCACACCCCAATCCACTCTCCACACTCCAGTCCACTCTTCACACACAGTCCACTCTCCACACCCCAGTCCACTCTTCACACACAGTCCACTCTCCACACCACAGTCTAATCTTCACACCCCAGTCCACTCTTCACACCCCAGTCTTCACACCACAGTCCACTCTTCACACACAGTCCACTCTTCACACACAGTCCACTCTTCACACCACAGTCCACTCTCCACACCCCAGTCCACTCTTCACATTCCAGTCTTCACACCCCAGTCCACTCTTCACATTCCAGTCTTCACACCACAGTCCACTCTTCACACCCCAGTCCACTCTTCACAGTCCACTCTTCACACCACATTCCACTCTTCACACCACAGTCTTCACACCACAGTCCACTCTCCACACCCCAGTCCACTCTTCACATTCCAGTCTTCACACCACAGTCCACTCTTCACACCACAGTCCACTCTTCACACACAGTCCACTCTCCACACCACAGTCCACTCTTCACACACAGTCCACTCTTCACACACAGTCCACTCTTCACACACAGTCCACTCTTCACACACAGTCCACTCTTCACACCCAGTCCACTCTTCACACCCCAGTCCACTCTTCACACACAGTCCACTCTTCACACACAGTCCACTCTTCACACACAGTCCACTCTTCACACCACAGTCCACTCTTCACACCACAGTCCACTCTTCACACCACAGTCTTCACACCACAGTCCACTCTTCACACACAGTCCACTCTTCACACCCCAGTCCACTCTTCACACCACAGTCCACTCTTCATACCACAGTCCACTCTTCACACCACAGTCCACTCTTCACACCACAGTCCACTCTTCACACCCAGTCCACTCTTCACACACAGTCCACTCTTCACACCCAGTCCACTCTTCACACCCCAGTCCACTCTTCACACCACAGTCCACTCTTCACACACAGTCCACTCTTCACACACAGTCCACTCTTCACACACAGTCCACTCTTCACACCACAGTCCACTCTTCACACACAGTCCACTCTTCACACACAGTCCACTCTTCACACCACAGTCCACTCTTCAAAGGGGAAAAGGCCCACTCAAATTGGTTCTGATGTCAGCTGAGAAAGAGAGAAGCAAGTCAACTTCTGGGAGCTGAACCCAGAAAGAGACTGCCAGTCTCAGGTGTCACTGCAAGAAAGTCCTAGATCCTGTCCTGTCTGCCTCCACTTCAGAGATTTACTAAGACACCACATTACCCCCAGCATCTTGATGGTATCTACCCAGAGGAAAGCCCACCCCAAAGCCCCCTTTGCAATCACCTAGCCAGCCCAGATCCCATTATAAGCCTTTGCTAAGACTGTCCTACTAGAAATCTGGCACTAGGGAAATGTCCAAAAATCCACAAGGATTACCCCAACTAAGAATCTAAGCAACAGGGGAGGGGTTACCTTAAATGCCCTTCCCCTATAATGAGACTGATGTCTACCTTAAATGCCATCCTAGGGCTTTCATCCAGTAGCTGATGGAAGCAAAAGCAGAGATCCACAGCCAAGCAATGAGACCAACTCCTGGAATCCAGTTGTAGAGAGGGAGGAGTGATGAACAAAGGGGTCAAGACCATCCTGGGGAAACCCACAGAAGCAGCTGACCTGAGCAAGTGGGAGCTCGTGGACCCCAGCCAGGCAGCTGGAGAACCAGCAAAGGACTGAACCAGGGCCCCTAAGCTTGGTGACAGTTAGGAGGCCTGGGCAATCTATGGGGCCTCTCGTAGTGGAACCAGTATTTATCCCTAGTGCAGGAATGGACTTTGGGAGCCCATTCCCTATAGAGGGATACTTTCTTGGCCTAGACACACTGGGGAGGGCCTAGGCCCTGCCCCAAATGATGTGATAGACTTTGATGATTCCCCATGGAAGGCCTCACTCTCCCTGGGAGGATGGGAGGGAAAGGGAACTGGAATTGATATGTAAAATAAGACTGTTTCTAATTTAAATTTTTAAAAAAGTTAAAGCAAAACAAAACTGTCCTACTGACTCAACCAGCAGCCTTTTGCAGATTTGATTACCCTTTTCTACAGGGGTGTTCCCCAGGGTTTTAGGTTAGAGATCCCCAAACTGAAAATAAGTTAAAATAACTAATATATATTAAAAATACATATAGAACACATATAAAATAAAATGAGATGTCAGCCCCCTCAACCTAGAGTTCTCAGCAGACTACAAGTTATCGATATTGCAAATTTCAGAGTATGTTTTTTCTTTGGAAATTACATACATATATTCAGTGTGTTGTGATCATACCCACCTCCCACACCCTCCCTCCAACTCCCCTTACCCCCAACATAGCTGGTTCTCAGCTTCTAGCAATGTGTGCGTAATTACTAAGATAGCAATAATAATTATCACACTTACCTCACCTCTGCACTCATTCTTTCCTGGCTTCAGGAATTCGACTCTCATAACTCGCCCTCCCTGGAGAAATGTAATCCCCTCCCTCCACTTACCATTAGGCTGGATTTCATGTAATTAAAGCAAAGGTGATGGCACACACCTTAAATCCCAGCACTCACGAGGCTGGGGCAGGAACATCCAAGGTTGAGGTTATCATAGTCTCATAATGAGACCCTGTCTCAAAAACAAAAAGGATACTCAAATAGCCCTCATTTAGCAGTGGGGAACATGCCTTTGATCCCAGCACTTGTGAGACAGAGATAGTCAGATCTCCATGAGTTCAAAGCCAGCCTAGTCTACAGAGTGAGTTCCAGGACAGCCAGAGCTATACAAAGAGACCCTATCTCGAAAAACAAAACAAAAAACAAAAAAACCAGAAAACTGCCTCACCAGGACTTAAATGGCTTATGGTGTTAAAAAAAAAAAAAGCAAGGTGCTGGAGTGTATATGAGGCCTAAGGTCTTACCTTAGATTTGCCTGGTTCTGTAGCCTGTGCAGACAGATTCTGAGGGGCCAGTGGTTCTGACTGGCCATTCATCTGCAGACAGCTGTGGTCAGTAGACCAGCTCAAAGAGCACTGTGCAACCTTACCCTCCCACAGCCTGAGTTTAATAGTACTTGCCTGTGTCCAGCTTTGGTCTTCCCTGTTAGTCAGGGAAAGATAATGCAAAGGTCAGAGGGAACAGATAAAGAAGGCTGGATTTTGAGGAGACTCTGCAGAGTGATGTTCTACCAGGTAGGCGAGAAGATGGAAGGACTCTCACACTGCTCCTGGGAGATGCCCACCTCAGGGTGTTCCTCTCCCACGTCAAGGAGTCTGCAGAACCAGTCAAAGCCCCTAAAGACCAGATAGCATCGTTTGCACAAGCCTGGAGGGCAGCAGTGGACTCCAGCTTCCCGGATAAATACGTATGAGTCATGTCTACATAGCCAGTTGTGAGATATGAAGAAGAGATAAACGCCCAAGAAGAGCACTCTACATATGCATATGGGCTACCCAGCCCAGCCGGGCTGAACCGCCCACTCCCAAAGCAGTAATGGCACGTGGGACAGAAGAGGACGAAAACAGAGTGGCATTGTGACAGACAACCTGCCAGAGGACAGTAAGTCCTTCTAAGAACACACCCAAAGGCAGCAAGAAGGGAGGACCCACAGGGCCCAAACACAAGGCAGGAATCTGAAAACTCATAAAGTGCCTGCCACATCCCAGAGGAGCCAAGGAGACACGAGCTGGAGAGAAAGCAGTCCGAGACGAACCTCGGCCGGCCCAGAGCCTCAGGGAGAAAAGCTGAGAAAATATGCTGTGGTGTAAACCTATCAGCTAACGATGTGACAATATTGGCTAGTTGTGACACATGCAATGTAATGTTACTGATGAATGCTGTTTTTCTAACAACCCAGCTGTGGACCCCCATCCTCGATAGGCCAGTTAAAGAGACAGGTCATAGTGAAAAGCAGAGAAAGGAGATGTACTCAGCTCACACTGGGAGAGGAACAAAGGCATCAGTGACCACTCAAGTTCCCTCCCTGAAAGCCCTTCTTGGGGTCCTGACATGAGGGTTATGTTCAAATACATAACTGAGCCCTGCAATCTCTCTCCTGGAGACAATTCCTCCTTGGCTCACCACCCCGCAGCCTTATCCTTTTCCCAGCGTGTAGCACAAGTGTCTCTCGTTAGAATAGCTTCACCCCTGCATATGCTAATAGTGGGGGAGTGCTCTGGAACCGCAGAAACTCTGCACTAGCTTTGAAATAACTTGATCTTGTTGTCTGATTTTTTTTTTTTGAGATCAGGTCTTTCTACATAGTCCTTGTTGTCCTAGAACTAGCTCTGTAGACCAGACTGGCCTCAAACTCACATAAATTCACCTGCCTCTGCCTCCCAAGTGCTGGGATTAAAGGCGTGCACCATCAATGCCCAGCTGGAATAACTCTTAAATGCAAAGTTGTTCTAAAACAATAGTTTTTATTTTATGTATATGGGTATCTTACCTACATGTGTGTATGTGCACCACATATGTGCCTGGTGTCCACAGAGGCCAGAAGGGGGCATCAGATCCCCTGGAACTGCAGTTACAGACGGTTTAGCTTCTGGAGAATTCAGTGCTCTTGGCACTGAATCATCTATCTAGTCCATCACTGGGCACTGTTGCTGTTTTCAGGTTTATCTTATGTGTCTGAGTTCTTGCCTGCATGTATGTATGTGTACCACATGCATGCCTGGTGCCTTGGAGGTCAGAACTGGAGTTATGGATGGTTGTGAGCCACCCCACTGTGTGGGTTCTGGGAACTGAACCCAGGTCCTCTGCAACAGCAGCAAGTGCTTCTAACCACTGAGCAATCTGGTCCCTAGCTGTTCTTTTTTTTTTTTTAAAGTCTGAGCAAAGGTCATCCAGTCTCCAGGAATCATCAACGTCTCAGTTCCTTCCTAACCTCAGGTTGCTTCAGCCTGACTTAAGTGGCTCATTTTTAACCTTTTGGTCCAAGATGGCAACTGGGCTCAAGCCATAATGCCTGAAAATGCAAGAAGAGATTGGCAAATGGGCTTTACTCCCCAAGGTACAAGGCTCTCCTACGGATACTTCAGAAAAGTCTCACCTAACGACTTGCATTTTCCCGGTGGTCAGTAGTTTCAGGAGCGGCTGACTACTAAGGAGGGGAAGGGTAGACTTGAGAAAACAAGCAGAGGGCAGGAAAGTTCAGAAGCAAGCAACAGCCCTTTGGGCTGGTCCAATGCTGTTTGGGAGATGGACACTGTATTGGCTGAGTTTTTTGTCAGCTTCACTCAGTCTCAGGCCATCCAGGA
The DNA here is from genome assembly GCF_017639785.1 of Mesocricetus auratus. Lineage (NCBI taxonomy): Eukaryota > Metazoa > Chordata > Mammalia > Rodentia > Cricetidae > Mesocricetus > Mesocricetus auratus. The sequence goes on from NW_024429189.1 coordinate 116,957,832, forward strand.
AGATGGCCTGAGACTGAGAAAATGGCCCTGTCCTGTTGCCTACCTGCAAACCTGTGGGACATTTTCTTGATATGAGGAGCCCAGCCCGCTGTTAGTGGTGCTGAGCTGTATAAGAGAGCAGTCTGCTGGGAGGAGAAGGGGCAAGTGGCACTCCTCCACGACCTCCTGCTTCCTGCCTCCAGGCTCCTGCCCTGCTTGAGATCCTGTCCTGACTTCTCTCAGGACGGACAAGATGGAGGGACTGGGACTGGGATGTGTCAGGGAAACAAAGCTTCTTCTTCCTGATTTGCTCTTGGCCATAGTATTTTACCATAGCAACAGAAGCCAAAGTAAAACTAGGTCAGACACACTGAGGGCCAAGAGAGTGAGTGACTTTCCCATAGCCTGAGGTCCAAACAAAGAGGATGTCACATCCAAAGCCAGAGCCCTGGCTCTAGGGAACTGGAGAGAGGGCTCAGTGGGTCAAGTGTTGCTATACATACATAAAGACCTAAGTTTGGGTTCCCAGCACCCATATAAACAGGAGGGTGTGGCGTACATCTGTAACTTCAGCACTCGGGCCTGGGGGATGGAGAGACAAGCAGATCTCTGAGGCTTTCAATAGTGAGCTGTCAGAGGGAGACCTAACTCAAAAAATAAGATAGGTGTCAGGCATGGTGGTGTGCCCTTTTCATCCCAGCACTTAGGAGGCAGAGGAATTTCAGTCTCTGAGTTCCAGGATATCCTGTACAGAACAAGTTCCAGGATAGCCAGAGCTACACAAAGAAACCGCCCCCCACATGCACCATAGCACACACACACTCACACACACACACACACACACACACACACACACACACACATATATATATATCATGCACACATATAATAGTTAATACATTAATTAATTACAAAATAGGGTGAAGAGCAACTGAGAAAGATGTTCAACATCAACCTCTGTCCTCCACATGTGCACACAGGTCCTGACTCCCAATCACACAGCCCTAACTATTAGACCATAATGCTGTCCTCAATGTGACAGGGCTAGCCAATGACATGGCAATGCTGCTTTGCTGAACCTGAACTGCCTCCGTCACTGTGAATGTGGGGCAGTCAACAAGATGCCATCCCACCCAACCGTGCTGATGACTGTCATCCACCGTGTGGCTCTATTTCACCCACAGAGAAATTTCTTCCACCCTCCTGCCTCACCTCTGTACCACATAACTTCTGCTCAGCAGGAACTCATCTGTGCATAGCAACGCCACCTCCAATCTTTCCTTCCTACCCATGAGCCAGTGGCCAGTGGTGAAACCCACTAGGCATGATCATTGTCCCTGGTGTTAGATTTTGGCTGTTGATCTCGACACTAGTACCTTAACCTCTCTGGGCCTTGACTTCCTGATCTGAGAACACACACACACACACACACACACACACACGCACACACGCGCGCGCGCACACACACACACACACACGCACACAGCAGGACCCAAAGTCCAAATGCAAGGTCAAATGGGATCCGCCCACACTTACACTGATGGTATGTGCTATGGTTGTCTGTGAGTTACTGTTTCAGGGTTCAACGCCACAGAAAAGCAAATCATTTAAAATTCCTTTGTCAGGTTCACAAAGCTTCCTCATCTCCCATCTCCCATTGAAGTTCTGAGCAAAAAAGCACCCACTCTTTTGGTTTTGCCTCAGATTCGAATTCAGCCATAAAGTAGCAGAGTAAGATTGAACATGCCCAGCCAGAATATGGAACATGGATATAATTGCCAAAGCTAAGAATTGCACATGGACCCAGGGTTTTGGGGTTCAGGGGAAATCAGGTCCTGAAGATAAAGAGGAGTAAGCTTCCCAACACAGGAGGGGTCTTCAAAAGCAGGGGTGGCTCTCCTGAGTCTACCCTAAACCTGGAGTGTGGCTTGGAGCCCCTCCCCTGTATCTTTTACTGCATCTGCTCACTGAGGTTCCCCAACTGCTCCATTCCACACACACAGTGATTTTTTTTTCTTTCCAAAACCACCCAGCTGTATGTTCTGGGGAACCAGATTCCAGGGTCAGTGCTCTTCCCACAGATGTGTGTGACTGCATGCACAGGCCAGGGGCCACCCAGGGATCCCACTTGGCCCCCAATAATGCTGCTTCTCTGGTTACCATGGCCAGGGCGAGTTGAGTAACACCAGGGTGTCCAACCCAGGAATGTGGCTGTAGTTACAAACTGGTGTTCCCAGAATGGATCTGGGGGAACCCTGGGGGCCCAGCATGCTACTCCCCAAGCAAGAGCAGAGCCCATGGCTTTCCTCTGCAGGGCACTAGAGTGCTATGGCTCTAAGCACCTCTGCCTTCCTGCCCTCACTCAAGACCTAAGTGCCTGAGACAGAATTAGCATCTGTCGTAGTGAAGCAGTTGGAGTTAGCAGGGCCTTTGTGGTGACATTCACCCCATGCGTTCAGCATGTACACAGGTGATAGCCAGTGTTCTCAATGGAAGCAGAAGATTCCAGGAGTTAGTTGAGTCTATTTCTTCCCCCATACTACCCATGTGCTCTGACTATGAGAGTAACAACCCCAGGCTAATCGCACCAATAACCAGAGGGCTGGAAGGAAATTAGCTAGTTTAGTTTTCCCAAAAATATAACAGGTCTGGTTCAGCCCCACCCACAGCATTTGTCTCCATGGAAACAAAACTTCTCCCAAACTGGGAGGCTCTGCTTACTGTTCCTTCTGGTGGTGTGATAACGATGACGCAGATAGCTAACATTTTCAGGCATCGTACCGTCTGACCTGAATCTCTTCTGTCGCAGTAGGTGTTAGCAATAGTCTCATGTTTCAGCTAAGAAAATTGGGGCTCAGAGAGCATAGGTGACTTCTCCAAGGTCACACTGCAAGTAAGAGGCAGAAACAGAATGTCAGTCTTCAGATGGTCAACTCTTAGAGGGGTGAGTCCTGCCCTGAACACTCGGATCCCTTAGAACATGCAGAAACTGAGGCTTGTGGTGAGGAAGTCTGGGGCACACATCTATGTAGGTCCCCAAAAGTTTCATTAGCTCCACAGACAGATTTTCACTTACTTTATGCCCTCAGGGCCTATGTGAGTGTGTACTTTACTGAGTACAGGGAAAATGGAGGGTGGGAGGAAGGCAGGACAGGCATGCGTAGAACCACAGTGGTTAAGTTGGGAGCCTGTGAAAAGTGGCATCTCTCCATCCCTCTGGCATAGGCTGCATCATCCTTCAGGTATTTAGACCACGCCATTCCTGGGGCTTTGTCATACCCACAGCCAGGCTTGGCAGGCACCCAGCAGAGAACCTGATGCCCATTGGCTGGGTTTTCCCGTGGGTGTGAAAACCAAAATATTACCCTAGAGGTGGAGTCGTGTAGCCAAGCTGGGCCCAACCCAAAAGGCAGGCCAGGCGTCCAGCTGGGCCTGTCTGTGTTGGGCTTCTCGGCTAGTTCCTTTGAAATCTATTTACTTTTCTGCATCGATAATAAATTTACATATGATCCCAACTTCCAAAGGCACAAAAGGAAGAAGTCCTGTTCCCACCACTGCCCCAGCCAGCCAGTGAATTACATCTCCGGGGGACAGGGGAGAGCATTTATTGGAGTCCCCTCATGCCTTTGCATCATGTTCCTGACTCCACAAACATCCAGCACTGCCACTCAACATTCTATGTTCACAGACCGAATGTGCATAGAGCACTTGACTGCTCTGTAGGGTTTCGAGTACAGCTTGGCCTGGGTTTAGCCATTTCTCAGAGGCAGCCGTTTTTATTGCTAGCACAGTCGTGGAGTGAGAAGGAATACCCCATAGAAACTGGCAGAGTCTGTGCTCAGCTATTTGCCCACACTGAAACTGTGAGGGGACCCCGGGTACTGAGCATGCACCACTGAAAGCACCACTTTCTCAGGAGACTGTGGTGCTCTGGGCTGGAGGCAGTGGGCAGGGGCAGGCCTTTTCACTTCACATCATCACATACTCACATTTGTGGAGGAACCCACAGATACCCAAATACCCGAGTGACCAACTGAGGCAGAGTGTGTAGGAGCCTTTGCCCTACCTGTGACCTCAAGCATGTGACTTCCCCTTCTGAGACTATAATGGAGCCAGATCTACTTCACACTGGACCTGCACCCTACCTACCCTGCTCTGTGGGTGTCTGTGGTTACAGAGGAATTCATTACTGAGTGGGCATATGGTTTTCTTTCCAACAATCCAAGTGTTTAAACATTGGCAACAAGTCAAAGTTGAAAACCCCTGTGTAGCACTTAGGATACTCATCGTGGCAGTGTCAGGGATGGTGACACTTCTCCTTTACTGGACTTGACAGCAGGGGTGGGCAATGTGCCCTCTCAGAGGTACCAAAATGGGATTTGAACCCAGACTCTCTATGGGACTCCATATGCTCTTGGCCACCAACCTCACCCAAGTGACCACAGAGAAAAGGGCATTATTTGGAAGCAAGACTCACACATGTGCACACATACCCATCCGCTGGCAGAGGTGAGCAGGCCTACCAAGGCTCCAGTGGTAGCAATGCTCTGTCCCAAAATGCCACATCAGTAAGGCAGCCATCCTATCTAATCCCGTGTCTCCACCAGCAAAGTAGCCATCATATAGCATTATATAGGACCGAAGTCAGACCCCAGGCAAGAGCAAGCTTTTTTTTTTTTTTTTTTTTTTTTTTTTTTGGTTTTTCAAGACAGGGTTTCTCTGTACTGTTTTGGAGGCTGTCCTGGAACTTGCTCTGTAGACCAGGCTGGCCTCGAACTCACAGAGATCCACCTGCCTCTGCCTCCCGAGTGCTGGGATTAAAGGGGTGCACCACCAACGCCCAGCAAGAGAAAGTTTTTTAAACTGCAGGATTAAGGGATTATCACACACACACACACACACACACACACACACACACACACACACACCCGTGGACACAGAGGGAAGATCAGGTGGGGAGGAGGCCAGCTTGCCCGCAGAAGCCTCAGAACATGGGCCCAGCTGTCAGGTGACCTGGCTCCAGCAGGCTCCAGCCCAGCATCAGGCAGGAGGCTCCAGACAGAGCCCTACTCCCACCCCCGAAGCAGGACACCATAAGAGGGTAGAGGCCTCACCAGGGGCTATGCTGTGCTATTTTCAAATCTCAGAGACCAGGCAGAAGGCCTCGGTCCTCCCAGACTCTGCTTCTCAAACCTGGGACTAAGTGTCACAGTCCAGAGCCGCTCTCTCTGCCTCATGACAACTGGGAAAAGAAGAAACAGGTAGAAGAAAGACCCAGCTAAACTCTGAACCCACTCCCTCCCTCCCTCATCCCTTCATCCAGCACCTGCCCTTCCCCAGAGGCTGGGGACACCAGAACAAAGCAAAGTCCCTGCCTCCTGGGCTCCTGTTCTAGTGATACAGATGGGAGTCACAGCATGTGGCCTGTGTGTAACACATCCCAGCATGTGGCCTATGCAAAATTAAAGCAGGTGATGGGCACAGGGGTCACTGCTGATGGTTCTGCTGTGAGCTCAGGCGTGGACATGGAAGAGTGGAGAAAATGAGTCGCGTGAGTGTCCAGCACTGGTAAGGAAACAGCGTGTGCAAAGGCCCTGGGCAGAAACACCTGGCGTGCTCCTAGAATCGTAAGGAGGTCGCGCGGGGTGTGGAGGAAAAACAGGGTCCAGGTCATGGTAGCCTTGTCAAGCATAGTGTGAACATTAGGGTGTAGTCCAGGCTGTCTGGCAGGGAGGGCCCTCACATTATTCGAAGGCTCCCACAGCTTATAACCTAGCCTGGTGCTCCAGGTCCAAACCCACCTTTTCTCTATACTTCAACCACAGGGCCCTTGCACATGGCATCTGGAATCCTTTTCTTTTCTACCTTCATCCTGGCTAACTCCTACCTAATCTTAGCTTCACATCTTACTCAAACATCTCAGGCTTTCCCAGCCCAGCCCTAGGAACAGTCAGTCAGTCCATCCTTCCAGCACAGAAACAAATCCTCAGAATACCCCTATCCATCTGACCTGCCTCCTCTCAGGGTACTTCCTCTGAATCCCACCTCCTCCTGCTCAGGTGCCATTACAACCTCCTCTCTACCCCATACTCCTCTCTGAGGCCCCCAAAGGACGGGGAGACGGTTACCACATCTACCCATAAAACACCCATGAAACACCCAAATCCTACCGTCAGGGCATGCTTGCAGAGTGACTCAAAGATCCCCATTTTACATGTGGATGTGTCTGGGTTCCCTGAGGACTTGGGATTCCAGGTGAATGGGGAGTTCAGGACAGCTAGGCTCCTAGCACTTGTGGTCTCTTATGGATGCTCTTCTCACAATTATTCTATAGATTCTAATCTTTAAAGTGGCTCCAATTTAAAGGACATGAGGAGGGCTTGTTCAAACGCATTTGAAGAATTTCAGAAGGGAAACTAAAACCAATTAAACAGGCTGCTGTCTGTCATACAACTCTGGGGAAACGGAATCGTGTCCAGGTTAGGAGGCACCAGGCAAGCAAGAAAAGCAAAGCAAATGGCAACTCAGCAACTCATGGGGAAACAATGAAAGGAAATGCAAGGAGATACGGGATGTGAGACAGTATTCATAGCTGTGACCCAAACATTGTATACTCGCTTAATGAAAAACTGTGGTACACAAAGTTAGAGAAGTAAGTGAATAAAACCTACCTTCCTTGATATTAATCAAAAGAAAGTTTGAACACCTGCCGGGCTCATGCGTCACACTAAGCACATGAGTGCAGGTCCTCCCAACTCAATCACCCGAAAGGTCATGATGGTGTACAAATGAGAAAACTGACCAGTTGGCCAGTGAGAGGAAGGGCTGAGTCATGACAGGCCAAGGCTACTGCATCTCTGTAAAGACACCAGATGGTAAAGTCATCAATATTTGCCCCAAATCAACCAGTAGCAAGGGGGGAAAGCTCCTTAGAAATACAGAAGTCCTCCTGTATTTATGTTTCTTTTATTTCTCTTATTGGTTAATGAACAAAACACTGTTTGGCCAATGAGGCAGGAAGATAGGTGGGTCTAGGAGATGAGGAGAATTCTGAGACAGGTAGGGAGAGTGAGCCTGCCACACAGAGAGTAGCTATGTAGCCAGCAAAGGAGTTGCAGGTCCAGACCCTTCGCCGGTAAGATAAGACCACATGGAAATACTTAGATTAATAGAAATGGGTTAATAATTAAGACAGAGCTAGCCAATAAGAAGCCCTAGTCACCAGCCAATAGTTTTATAACTAAGATAGCATTTGTGTGTTTATTTGGGGCTAAAGGGGCCGTGGAACCCAGCCAGGACAAAGAACCTCTCTCAACACAGAGGCAGGTACCAGGAAAAAAAAATCACTGAAAGAACTGAACATGGTTGCTTTGGAGAATCAAGGCTGGGAGGGGAAGAGTATTTTCATTATGTCTGTTTAATCCATATATACACAGAGAGGAGTCTGCAGGTGAGAGCAGGGCTTAGGAGGGGAGAGACACAAGCAACTTCCCACAGTGGTGATGTTGGGGCTTTGGACACAGTACACTCTTGGCTAACCTCAGAAAGTGATGGTCTTTTAAGAGCTGCATGTTGCACTGCTATTTAAAAAAAAATACATGGGGCTGAGGAGAGTTCACTGAGGAAAGCGTTTGCTGCACAAGTGCGAGGGCCTAAGTTCAGATCTTCAGCATTGCAGGGACACACACAGGTGGTCAGGGACACACACAGGTGGTCAGGGACACTGGTGTTGCAGTGAATATCTGTAGCCCCAGGATTGCAGGACACACATGGGTGAATCTCCAGGGCTTGCTGGCTAGCCAGCATACCTGAACACAGGGAATTCCAGAACAGTGAGAGACCCTGTTTTAAAAAATAATAAGGTGGAGAACAATTGAGGCAGGCAATAGATGTGAACCTCTGGCCTCCATGTGTACAAGCGCAGGCAAGAGCACCTGTACAAACGCATGCACACACACACACATCACATACAATAACATATCACACCCTGGAAGGAAGTGTGTTGATAGTCACACTTTACTTTGAAAAGCTTTTTAAGAAGTTCTGACTTAATGGATAGGTGGATGGTAGACAGATGTACCCAGGCAAAACAAATGCAGCAGAACATTAAAGTGCATTTGGGGGTGGGTAAGCATTCATTGGATAATTTCTTCATATTTCAAGGTTTTCTAAGAACAAGCTGGGGGAAATGGGTCACTGAATGTGTTACCTAAAATATTTAATATTGTTTTTAAAAAACCTAGCTGGGGGCCTGGAGAGATGGCTCTGCAGTTTAGAGGACTTCTTGCTCTTGCAGAGGCCCTGGGTTCAATTCCCAGCATCCACATGGTGACACAGAACCATCCATAATTCCAGTTCAAAAGGACCCAGTACCATCTTCTGGCTTCCACAGTCATAGGCACCCATGTAGTATGCATACATACATGCAAGCAAAACATTCACATATACAAAATAAATCTAAGAAAACATCAAACTCTGCCCACGCCTAGATGGACTGCATACCTTCTGTGTGTATGCAGGGGTAGCTGTCACTGTGCTCTAGTCTACGTCCCCTACTCAGGGAACCCAGAGTTCAAGGGCCAATATCCTAACTCCTCACTGCTTCGTGCTCCCTGAACCCAAGATGTTAGGTCAGGTGGGAAGGCCTGCCCCAAATCTCCCGGGACGCATTGCTAGCAGAAATAACCATTTCACCAGAGACAGCCTCGAGAGCTAGCTGCATTCCACTCTCTGCCAAAGGGTAAACTGAGGCTGGCCTAGGGGGTTTTCCCCAGGAGCCTTTTACATCTCAGTCTCCCAAGCTGGCATGTGTATGGTCAGCTAATGGAGAGAACATAAAGGAGGTCTCATCCATGCCTAATTAGGCACCGGGCAGCTGGGGCCAGGCTGGCTGGAAGCCCCCGCAGCCAGAGCAGCAGCTGCGGGGCCTCTGCAGGGCTGAACAACAGCACTTGGGCTTAGACTCCTGATTCTCACACTACAATGGAGGCAGAACAATGGAGGAGCTGGTGCCCCAGATTCTAAGGGCTGCCTGGAAGAGGGGACACTCACAGCCTGCTGCTTCCATGGATTCCTAAAAGACTGGGAACTCTCCCAAGATCAGGCAGCACCTAGCCCAGTCCTATTGTCACTGCCAGTGATGGTCTCCAGAGCTGAGGTTCCTGGGCACACCTGCTTTAGATGCCACCAGGTTACCTGTCCTTCACACACACTGGGAGGGGGATGTATCTGTTATAGGTACCCAGTAGATGCTTAACCATAGAACTGGTGAGGAAGAGAGCTTGGGCACATGCCGAGGGAGGAGGATGAGGGTGGATGCTGGCTGTGGAGTATCTGAAAGAACAGACTGCAATCCAGGATGTCTTGCAGTCCTGCCCTGTGATGGCCCATAAGTCACCACTGCTCCATGTTCCACTTTCTGCCCTAAGACCACATGCCTGCCTCTCCAAACATCACTTGGAGCATCCAATGAGGGGTGTGGCCAGCACTACCCCTCCTCTAGGAACTGGGCTCGCCCACTGTTCCTGGAATCACAACCCTAATTTCTCTCATTTCTTTTCTTTCTTTTTCCTTTTTTTTTTCTTCCCCCTCCTCCTGGGTGGCTGGGGCACTAAGTATCACAGCCAGAGAGACACTGATCCAAGGCCAGCAGGGTACCCAGAGGGGTAGGGTGGTCTTTAGCATCGTGAGAGGCATCACTGTGCAAGGCTGGCTTGGATCTCTCCCTAGTCCCATTCCTTCTTCAGCATGGGGACTCTGAAAACCCACCAGGGGCAGGTGACTGCCCTCCTGTACCTCTCTCCATCTGCTCCCCCAGTGGACCAAGCCTGTCCTCAGTTTCCCTTTCTTTCTCTAAACTGCCCTGAACTTTATGGGTTGGTGGTAAACAGACAGCTGTGCTGACTCAGATGTTTGTCAACAGCCCAACGGAAATCTCTTTATGCTTAAAATAAAACCAGAATCAAACCTGTCACTAGGCCTCCCCTGATGTTTCCTGTTTCTGAAGACTAGAGCCACGGCAGCCTGCAGGGAGGAAACACCACCCAGTCCCCCTCCCTGTGGGAGACAGTCAAGAGTCAAGTCATCTCCCAGGTCACCCTCTGTGTACCAGGGAGTCCTGCCTCTCCACCACATGGGAAGAACTAGCCTGGGAGACTGGACAGATGTGAGGCCACGGCCCCACGGTTAGCTGCTCTCTGCAGGGCCCAGGTAGTCCTGGGAATCAGAGCAGCTCAAAAGCCCCAGAATTTAAGGTCCCAACTGAAGACCTGTACCACTGAGCTCTCCGCTGAGGCCCAGAAGTAAGACTGATCTGTCTGGGGTCACCCAGGGCCACAGGCAAGGCCACCACTGTGGGCTATTTTCCCCCCAGTCCCTCCTCCTCCCAAAACTCCCACCTCCCGCCCCTACTGTGTCTTGGTGACCCACAGTCAGGGCTTTCTGTTGCTGCACCTACTTCCCTTGGGAACTCAGCGGGGCCAGGGGAGGCTAGAATCTTTTCAGGGTGAGAGGCTCCATACCTCCTGCAGCCTTTCCCTTAAAGGCTTCTTCCTTTCAGGGGAAAGAGCCACTCTCTGCTCTGGTCCTACTCACGGGCCGGCCATCTCCTCACCTGTGGAGGAGCGTGCAGGGTAGGGCTCGGGTGAGGCCCGCCTACACTGACACAGGTGAGCCTCCTGCATACCAGACCCTGGGGTCAACAATCATTACATTGTGAAGACCCTGTCCCCAGACTTAGCTCACTCCTTCCACTGTGAACAGAAAAGAGTCTGAAACCCCAAACCTTGAGAAACAAACATCTGTGTTTATTAACCAAAGAGAAGTCTGAGCAACAGGCTCAAACCAGTCCCTCCAACAGTTTACCCACCTGGGCCAAATGCCAAAGACCAGGAAGAACAGTAGACAGATCCATCCCATCCTCTCAACCTCCTCCCCCAGAGTAAGTTCCCAGGAAGCCAGGGCCCATTCAGTAAGGAAGAGGAAGTCAGCAAAGGAGGACAGAGAAGGAAGGAGGAAACGGAGCCTGGGGCAGACAAGCTTGGCCAAGTACTTGGTTCCCAACTCAGCAGCCCAAATCCAGCCTCACCAGAGGAACCAGGCGGAAGCACACTGTCACAAACCTTGTTAAGGGAATGGGGGAGGCCAAGGGCAACAGCAAGCCTCTGCAGGTCAGTCCATGCTTGCCAGAGGATGCTGGTCTAGGACTAAGTCCTGGCCTCTATACCAAGTTCACCCAAGGGAGCTGCCTCTGGTCTGCCGAAGACAGCCAATGGATACAAGGAAGGACAAGTTGCCAACTGCCTCTTCACGATGTCCTTCCAGGATGCCTGAGTCCAGGAGACCTAGCCCTCGGTAGCCGGAGGGTCACGTGCCTGCCGCAACCCATACAGCCACTTGATCACTCGGGCATTGCGCTCGATCACAGACACCCCATAGGGGACACGCTCCAGGGCCCGCTCCTCCACTGTAGCAGAGCTGCGGCGTGAACAGCCCCCTTCAGAGCTGCAAGGTCCAGCACTCGGCCCAGCTAGGGACACAATGTCCGAGCTGGCCCTTGCTAGGTGGGCCACCCCCAATCCTCGTGCTTCCTCTGGATCCAGGCCACAGAAATTAAAAAAGCGCTCGAGGTCTGCTGCTGCCCTGGAAAAGCGCTCGCTCAGGTCTGATTTGGAACGTTGCAAACCAGGGGGCCGGCCTGGGCTGGAGGTGGCAGGGGTGCCGGGCGATGGGCACGGACGAGCGGGTGAAGCAGGCAGGGGACGAACATCCACTCGGCGCACGGCGACTGTACTAGGCGGTGGACGAGGAGGAGTGGCTGGTGGGACCTTGTGGGCAGATCCTTCTGGCCGTCTAGGTGTTCGGCTGGCCTCGGCTGGGGACACGGGACTATCACACAGGTTGATGAGACTGTTAAGAATGCCAACATCCAGTTGTGGCCGGCGGCCAGGACAGGGCAGGGCTCGGCGGCTGGGTGTGAGCACTGGCCCACGAGGACCAGGGCTGAAGAGGGGCTGTCGGGCTAGCGGAGGCTGCACAGGCTCCTGGCGGGTGTTGGCCACATGAAGGCTCTTGACGTACTTGGCCTTGTCAGCCTCCAGGCGTTCCACAGCACTTGGCTTCCGGGCTCCCCCATCTGCTGGCCTTGGTAGCAGGTAGCTTGGGACCTTGGTTCGCAGGCGAAAAGGTAGGGCAGGTGCGGCAGGCGCTGCAGGGCTCAGCGTGTCCACAGGCATGACGGTTACATACCCCGAGGGCAGAGGCGAGGAGACAGATTCAGGCACAAATTTGGCAGATGGATGCCGGGCTCGGCTGCAAAGCAAGGAGGGAAGACAGGCTGAGCACGTTCAGACAAAGGCTCGCCTGGTTGCGAAGCCGGAGCTATTATAAGGAAGAGGGCACGCCCCTGCCTAGCGAAGAGCCAATCATCAGGCAGAATGTACTACTGGACGTCCAGTGGCCCCACCTACACCCTTTTCCTCCAATAGTGGGCGGGGACCCGCACAGCTGAGGGAGGGAGGAAAGAGGTAGAGAAGACAGGTCCATTTTAAAAAGAGCACAGCAGGCTCAAGGCTCCAGGCTCAGATCCAGGGTCCTCTCAACAGCCCCTTTTATGTATAGGAAGACGGAACCTCAGGGAGGCAATGAGCTTGCTTAAACCTACCTTCCCTTGCTCCCAGGATAGAAGGTACTAGCGACAGGCAGTTGGGGTTGAATGACGGCCATCCACATGCCACCTGAACTGCCCAGAGGAGCCAGATACCACCAACATCCCACAACCAGCCCAGGCTGGAAGCCTCGAAGTGCCGAACACCTGCCTGGACATGCCAGGCCCACAAAAGGCACAGAAGCAGAGTGCAGGGGAGGAGCAGGAAGAAAGTCCACACTCCCACCCTAGTGGAGCCCAGACTAGGGTGGCTTCCACGATAAGGCTCCAAGGCCAAGCCCACAGAGATCAAGGCACGCAGACAGGAGTAAGCATCAGCCCCAAGCTATGCTGTTGCAAGGAACTGTCCAGGTCATGGCACCACCCAGAGCTATACTGCTGACCAACCACCGTGACTGGGTGCTCAGGTGGCCCCATACTTGTCCAACAGTCAGACGTCAGATCATCCCAGGCATCAAGAAAACATGGTTAGAAAGTGCTACTGATCTCCCCTCCCACCCAGGCCCATCAGATATGCAGCAGTGTAAAACCCAAGTCAAACTGTCTTGTCTGTAAAGAGGGAGGGACGGGCTTAGCCTTCAGACACTTGCAGTTCAGGTCACCAAGCACCACTAGCTCCTGAATCATACCAGCCAAGCTTCAAGTTCTCCATGGCTGCATGGTGGCTACTATTCCAGACAGCACTGAAACCGAAAGCATGCCAAACACAGTAAAAGTATCACCAAGACACCCAGACATCCATGACAGGAACCCACTGTGTGCCAGACACCCAAAGCCTCGCTCTCAGGCACCACCTCCAACAGCCTGGAAGCCGCTGTCACCATTTTGCAGCAGGGAAAACTGAGACTCTGGGAAGTGACTTCCCTAGATCCTAGAGGAGAGTAAAAAGGCAGTTTGAGCCCATTCCCCTCGTGTGGCTTCTCCACACACTACACACACACACACACACACACACACACACACACATACACACACACACACACACATGCACACACGCACACACGCGCGCACGCACGCACACCCTGCTCCTTTTCTCATTATGGGCTCCGTAGAACTTACTGTGGATATGGTTCTCTGGCTCTTTGTTGTCCCCCACTCCCTAAAGTATCAGCTCCATGAGGGCAGAAGTTTCGGCTGCTTTGTTCACTGTGTCTCAGCTTCATGGTGTGGCTCTCAATACATGCTAGATACTCCACAAGTGTGTCCTGAACTGAAAGGCCTGGGGACGGTCAGCTGAGAACCAGCACCACAATGAGCTAGAGAAGCCCTACCCACTGCAGACAGGTGGGTCCAAGGTAAGGGGTGTAGTGTTCCCAGGGCTGACTATCCAGAGGGGCAGGTGCTCCCTAGGGTCTGCACCTGTGAGTAAATTCCATCACCGTTCTTAAAAGACTGTCTGTACTGGGCAGCGGCAGCATAGCATATCTGCAGACATATCTGCGCTTCCATCTGCTTTCCCCGGCCCCCATGAAAACCCCGGTACAGTGCGGGGACTGGGGGCGGGGCTGGCAGGCAGGAAAGAAAAGCTGGCTCCACTCAAGTGGACCCCCAGGTGACCTTGGGCAGGAAAGGTCTGGCCCGCAGAGCTGCTCCAGAGCCCTGCCGAGACAGCCAGACTCTGCCCCACCTCCCTAACCCCCACATCGGCTCTGCCACCCAAACCAGTCCAACCCGTTGGTGGTGACTGAGGCAGTTCCCTTCCAAACATCACCTGGGAAAGAGGAAGGAGGTCAGAGGCGCAGGGCCAGGGCAGAAGCTCCCCTACCACCACCACCTCGTTTCTTTACCCACCACCTAACCCTAGACAAAGATGGGGGCGGGGACAGATGCCCATTGCCAAGCCTGGCCTGGTAACCACCTGGGTGCCCATTCTCTCACCAGGCCCTGCCTTGCACCTTGCACAAGAGGCAGCTCTTAACAGACTGTTGTTCCCTTATCTGTTCAACGGAGTTAAAAATAGACCTCCCTGTGCCTTCGGGTCACCGCTGGAAAGATCAAACGGGTTCGCAGCACCTGGAAATGGCCAGCGCTCGGTAAACCAGGCTGGCTGTCACATACGGAGGCTCTGATTATGGAGTGTGCAGACCCGCCCCCTCCGAGGGTCTTCTAAGCCCGATCCATAATGGCAGATCTAGGCCCCTGCAGGGACAAAGGGGACATCTGGCAGGGGCTGATCACAATGAGCCAGCAGACCGGCACCAACTCACGTCACAAGGGCCCCTCCAAGAGGAAGCCTGGGTCCTTAATGTCTCCTCTGGGAACTCTTCTCACCATGGGTTTTCAAATGCTGCCGCAAATGTCCCTAAATGCATAAACCTTGAGCCTTTCTGGTCACAATTCCAGAGCCCGACTTCGTCCCTCCCCTCAGGCTCCAGGAAGGCCCCGGTTTGGTTTCGGTCCTTCCTCACTTGGAAGAAATCCTAGAGACTAGGGGGCAAGCCTTGAGGTGAGCAAAGGCTGTGTGACCCCCATGATCTGCTGTCCCTCTCTGAGCAGGAGTTGGCCCACGTCTGTCTCGAATGCCGGGACCGAAGCCACAATCCCTGCTGCGCTCCCCACTCCCTAGCACGGCAACATACCTGGCTACCCAAGCAGCCTCCTGCCAGCAGCCGGCGCGCCTCCCGCCCACCTGGCTCAAGTAGCCGGTGTTTGCGTTTGCGCAACTTCCGGGGCCTGGCAAGGGAACCCGCCGGCCCCGTGTGTTCCAGGAGAGAGAAGGAGGACCAGTCAGTGACCCCGATGGGTGACTGACAGGCCGGTGCGGGCGCCTGGCTGGAGCCGCGACCCCAGGCTCACCCGGTCGGGTTCTTATCCGAGCTGGAGCCTGCACAGTCGGCAGCACATCAGGCAGCTTTGCGCGGGATTCTAGTAGATGTCCACTGCCAGGCACGGGAAAGTGCTCTCCCTGAACATTTAATCTTTCCGTGATTAAACGGGGAGCAGGGGGAACTAGTGTGGTCTGGGTAGCCTTCCTATGAGGCAACTCCATTGTCATCCAAGTTGACTAATGGAAACCCCAGACAGGCCAGGCTGAGTCACTCGCCTAAAATCAATGGGGGAGTCCAACCCGGGTACTTTCCCTCCCACCACTCCCTAATACCACCCTATTCCCGTGTGCCAGCAGGTGGCTGGGCCTCAGTCCCATGAATGAGAAGAGTGGGACTTAGGGAACAGCCTACTGAGAGTGCTCAAGGCCTGAGGTTGCTGGCTACAGCTGTGTGCCAGCTTGAAGGATCAAGAGGGACAGCCACAGAGGAGTGGCGTGAGATGGTCCACTTAACCCTTGAAGAGCAGGACCACCTGGAGGGGAGCAATCTGAAACCCATATTTCACAGAGGAGACTGCAACCCCTCGTGGGGTGGGGATCCCTGGGAGGGCTTTAACTGTCCCCTCTGCCAGTCCAAGGCTTCTGTCACTTTCCAGGGTATTGTGAGGTCCAGGGGAAGGAGATGCCCACCAGGCCGCAGACCCCAGCACTGGCAAAGCAACCCTGCACCCAGGTGGAGGGTGAGTCAGGGCTGGGGTGGGGCAGGAAGAGACAGGATGTGGTTCCTGTCCACTTTCCTTCCCTCAGAGCACTGGAGCCCCCTCTAGTCCTGTATACTACAGGATGGGGGACAAGTTACCCACAGAGGCCTGACCAGTTCACTGCCTGGCCTGGCTGGGAGAACAAAGGAACAGCTGGCCTCGGGCACTAACAGTGGAAGCTACAGAGACAGAAACATTTGTCAAGGAGAAGTCCTGGTCATTCCTGAATATTTCTTTAGAAGCAGATACTGTTCAAAGCTGTTGTCCTCGTTGCCGCCATTGGTGGAGGATGGGTGTTTGTTTTAAATGGGGTCTTGCAGTATCATCCAGGTCATTCTGGAACTCTCCATTCTCCTGCCTCTGCCATCCTTCTGGGATTACATTTATGCATTGCCATGTATATCATATGTGAGCTCATTCCATTCTTATATCTATCTGTGAGGTGGATACTGCTATTGTGTCCGTTCCACATACGAGAAAACTAAGGCATAGAGAAGTGAGGCTACCTGCTCAAGATCACACAGTCAGCAAATGACAGAACCAGGATTTGAACCCAGGCTTGGATCTGGTAGGGAGAGAGACAAGAGACAGAATGTGCCTCCTGGGAAATTCCATAAGACCCCTCAGCCACCTTGCCTGAACTCCATAAGGATCTGCCACCTATGGAAACACATCCGGGCTGCAGCTTCTCGAGATGGTAACAGCAGTGTTTTCCCAGCAGATCCACTCTTCACCACTGCTGGGCTTGACCCTTATATCCTCCCGGGGATAAATTCCAGTCCCCAGCGTGGCCTCTGGTCTTCGCCCAGCTTTACCGTCTCATCCACACTGCCATTCCCAGACAGCCACAAAGCCCTCCTGACTGGTCCTTCACAAAGGTCTTTCCCGCCCCAGGGCCTTTGTGCCGGCTGCTGTCCGTGTAGAACCTCGTCCCTCACTGGTCCCTCACATGTCCCTCAGAGAGCCCTCCCTGTCTACCCTGGGAGGCCTCTTGCACGCTTCGTTCAGCGCCTTTGCTGATGTTGCCATCCCTGCAGCTTCATTTACTTGTCATTTATTTTCTAGCCACCCACCAGACTGAGCCCCACCATTCAGCTGTGTTTTCTTCTTCCCCAGGACAAATGCAAGGAAACACTGACCAAGAGGCTGAAGAAGGCCCAGGCCAGCATCAAGACAGACACACCAAACACATACCGCTTTCTGTATGTCAATCACACTCCAATTTCCAAAGGAAGGAAAGGGGGAGGGGAGAGACCAGGAGGAAGCGAGAGACACAGTAAGGAAGGAGCATAGAAATGCCCCTGTGTCCCAAGCACACCTGCTTTGTAGGAGCATTTGACAAGATCTTGGGAGATCAGCTGACACACTGGCCATTTCCCCCTTGTAATTAGTAATTAGCTGGGGGATGGCAGGATCCCTGAGTGCCATGTCTCCCCTAGGCCGCATTACTGTTGTCCTTTCCACACTCACTCCTCAACCAGCCTCCCATCATCCTGTTCCTGCTTGGCCACTTCCAGCCAAGCCTCCTTCTTCCCCCAAAGGTGCCAAGTCAAAATCTTCAGGGCTCTGGCCCATCCCACCTACACCTCTGCTGCAGGGAACTTCTCCATACCTGTTTCCCCCACTATAAAACAGGCCCAAGGCATGACAACTGCCATCAAAGTGAAAGTTGTGATGTCAGTTGGTCATGCAGATCCTCCGAGGGCCAGCTCTGAGGAAAGCCTCCTCCATCACACTGCAAGGACAAGAACAGCAGTGTGCTGACAGTCAAGTCAGTCACTTGAAGCAGTACCTTCCACAAGGAAGAAAACGAAGCTGGTGGCACATAGCTTAATCTCAGCACTCAGGAGGCTGAGGCAGGAGGGTCAGGAAGCTAGCCTAACCCCAACTCTCTCTCTCTCTCTCTCTCTCTCTCTCTCTCTCTCTCTCTCTCTCTCTCTCTCACACACACACACACACACACACTCTCTCTCTCTCTCTCCTCTCTCTCTCTCTCTCACACACACACACACACACTTGCACGCATGCAAAAGCTAAAGAGCCAATGAATGTAAAGAAATATACTCCACATCTCTGGACCATTAAAGAAATGTTCAAAATCACAGCAACACACAGTGTCATACCCATTAGCACAGGTCCTATCCAAAACACACAGTAAGATATTAAGCGCTGGTGAGGAGGTGCGGCTTTAGAACCCTGTGCACAGCTGATAGTGAAAACCACATGACAGTTCCTTGTAGGTTAAGCAGCAAATGACCAGAGCAGCACCTAGAAATCACACCTCTAAACACTCATCTCAAAGGAACTAGAGTGTGCATGCCAGCAAAAGCCCTCATACTAAATCCCCAATGGGATTTAGTAGTCACCACAGCCAAAAGGTGGTCATAATCCAAGTACCCACCAATGAATGAATGGGTAAAGAAACATAAAACAGATTATTCAGGCTTTAAGGGGAAAAAGGGACTGACATACTTTGCAGCATGGATGAAACTTGAAAGGCATCAGGCTAAGCGCAATAAGCTCGATACAGCCAGCGTGGCAAGCTTCTATCGAGTCAAAACACTAGGAACAGGGTAGAGCGGAGGTTGCCAGGGTGAGTTTGAGGGTGGGAAATGACTGTTTATTGAGTGTGGAGCTTCTGCATACTTCAAAGTAGTTAGATGGGGTCAGATAGAAGACCTGGGGTAAAAGTGCTTGCCATACAAGCCTGGAGATCTGGGTTCAATCCCCCGACCCCACAATGGAAGATGATAACTGACTCCTATGAGTCCTCTGACTTCCACATGGCTGTTGGAGCATATGTGTTCATGGAACAAAAGCAATAATCCCCTCACTTCACAGGGTGGAGGGGCATCACAGCTCAGACTGGTAAAACACTCCGTACAAGGCATGGGGTCTGAGGCTAAGCAGCTGCGAGTCCACGCTTCCCTTTGCATCCTTTCTTCCCCGTAGAAGGAGGATTTCTAGGGTCGATCATTTCTATGACATTCTGCAGCACCCCACCTGCTTCTCTGTCCTTTCAAAGGCTCAGGCCTGGTAGACAGGGCGGCCCTGAGCTGCTGCTGAGGAGGATCAAGAAGGCTCCAGGCAGCGGGGAAGAAGCCCAGCTGTCCAGGTCAGAGACTCCCGACTAGGCATTCTCCAGGGCAGGCCAGGTTCCAAGCTATTTCTGGAGTTTTCCCCAGGATCATGCCCCGGCCTGCCCAGGAGGCAGCCTTGCTCAGAGTGGCTTTGCACGAACCTCAGGGAGGGAGTTATGAGAGGGTGTAGATGCCTAGGACAGTGAGCATTTACACGAACTCCTCCAATATATGCTCCTCCTCTAATTCAAACTTTGGGGACTCAAGTTGCACCCTAACAAAAAGGGAGCAAAGGCAGATTTGCAGGGGAAGAGGGAGGGAGGAAGGGAAAGGCTGGGAAGGTAAAGCTTGAGTTGACCTGTGGCCACGCCCACTTCCTGTCCTATAGTACCCTGTCTAGACCTGAGCTCACAGGCAGTGTTTATCCCAGCTCAGAATGTGAAGAAACTTGCCCAAAGTCACACAGCCAGTGACAAATCACAGGCAGAGCAGTGATCTCATAGCTTTCTGGAGATGTAATCACCATGTCTACTTAGTAACTTCTCAATTAGCTGTCCCAAGGTTGAAGCTTGGGACTACAAAGTGTGTCATGTGTGTCATTTTCACTCAGCGCCTTTGCTCAGAAACCCATGTTCCTCTTGGTGCCACATCAGTACTTGAGGAGTTTATGATGACTTTTCATCAGCCCCTACTGATGGCCACTGTGCATCTGTCCAGCCCCCGCTTCCAACAGGCCACTGCAGCATTGCAGCACCTGTCATTTTGCCTAAAAACGAAGTATCTGGATGGGGGCAGGCAGAGGGGTGTGTGTGTCTGTGTGTGTGTGTGTGCATGCACTTGCATGCTCATAACAGCGATGCCTGAGCTTGCCAGAGTCAGCCAGAGCTGACACCACCTACCCTACTCCACCCCCAGCACAAAACACAGCAAATGGCCAACAGATGGCTTTGATCATCTTAGTTCTGGAAGTTTTGGGCACCCTGACATTTTGTAACTGTGTTAAGCATCTCACTTAACACATTCGAGTGGAAAAGACAATAGACTGCCTAATAAGACGACTAGCGTACAATATGGAACACACTACTGGAAAACAAAGCACACAGAGGGACCAGGCCACAGGGAGCCAAACACCGAGGAAGGAACAAATGAGGAGGAGGGGGGTGTAGCTCAGGGGGTGTAGGCTCAGGAGGTGTAGCTCAGGGGGTGTAGGCTCAAGGGGTGTAGGCTCAGGAGGTATAGGTTCAGGAGGTGTAGGCTCAGGGGGTGTAGGCTCAGGAGGTGTAGCTCAGGGGGTGTAGGCTCAGGAGGTATAGGCTCAGGAGGTGTAGGCTCAGGAGGTGTAGGCTCAGGGGGTGTAGGCTCAGGAGGTGTAGGCTCAGGAGGTAAAGGCTCAGGAGGTGTAGGCTCAGGGGGTGTAGGCTCAGGAGGTGTAGGCTCAGGAGGTGTAGGCTCAGGAGGTGTAGGCTCAGGAGGTGTAGGCTCAGGGGGTGTAGGCTCAGGAGGTGTAGGCTCAGGAGGTAAAGGCTCAGGAGGTGTAGGCTCAGGAGGTAAAAGCTCAGGAGGTGTAGGCTCAGCAGGTATATATAGCTCAGTTGGTAGAGTACTTGCTTAGCATGCACCACGTCCTGGGTTTCATCCTAAAATGACATAAAACTGGTGTGGGGGGACACATGCTTGTCATCGGAGAAGACAGACTCAGGGGGACGGGACGTTCAAGATCAGCCTAGTATACATAGTAAGATTGAAGCCAGCTTGGGCCACACAAGACCCTAAGTAGAGGGAGACGACACATGGACAGACAGACAGGCAAACACAGACTCCCCCAGAGCCAGAATGAGGTTTGGAGGATGAGCAGTTCCCGGCAGAAGAGGCCCTCCATCAAATCCGGCTCTTCCCTGTGTCAAGGACCGGAAGACCTCTGAATAGGTAAGTCTGTGACTTTGAGCAATGGGCTCAACTTCTCAGAACCTCAGTCTCCCCTCCTATGAAAAGAGACAACAGACAGCAACCTGAGTGGGGAACATAAGCCAGCCTAAATTAGATGCTCCATTTGGGAGGGCCTGACCCAGCACCCGACTCTAAAATCCAGTGACTATCAACTCTGGCTTCGAGGCTGACCCACCCACCTCCAACACATACACAAAGTACACACCCACACCACACACCCACACAGAGAGAGAGAGAGACAGACAGACAGACACACAGACAGACACACAGACAGACAGACAGACAGACAGACAGACAGACAGACAGACAGACAGACAGAGACAGAGACAGAGAACACACCACACACAGGAACCGACTCCCAAGAAGCCCACATGACTTGACTTCCAGGGCATTTGGACTTGCTGTCCTCCGGAATCTAGCCTGCCCCCAGGGAGGCCCTCTGAGAGGGCAGCACTGGGATTCCAGACCACTCAGGCAGGAAAGTTGCCAAAGAGTCCCTGGGGAAGGGAAGGCCATATGTCCTGAAGGGAAACTCCAAAGACAGGTGGGGCAGAGGTAGCCTAGCCCTGAGATTCCCTAAGCCACATCCAACAAGCCCCGGAGAATGACCAGTAGGGGCCCTCTGAACCTCTCATAGCAAATCTGCCTGGAGTGGAGGCTGCAGGGGGGACAGAGGACCGGATCCTCTGCTGGCCCCCTGGGCGGGACACTAGACCTGGGCCCTCTGTCAGCCCTCTGTGCTGGTAAACTTGCCTCGAATGGTGCGTGGACCCTACCTCAGACCCTGTGAGCCCCCTTTCCCCCATGCTCACCTGCCGCCTGTGTCTGGAGGGTCCCCCGCGCTTCTCGCGGGCTGCCGAGGCTGACAGCTGGAGAGCTTGGCCCCAGAAGCTCTGAGGCGGCCGTCGCGTGTTGAGACGGGCGGGCTCTTCTGAAAGGGAGGCCTGAGCTGTCCTACCGTCCTGCCGGGGCGAAGGTCCCCAGAGCCCGGAGGAAAGGGAAGTGAGCGAGCCGTCCCCGTCGCTGCAAATGGTTCGCCCCGGACTTCCTGATTGGCCCTTCGCTTCCGTTCGAACGGCGCGCCACCCGAGTTGCCAGGCAACCCCAGGAGCAGCAGATGGGAGCTGGGCTGGCCCCTCGGTGGCAGCCAGGAGCCCAGCTGGCCTCGCGGCCTTCCGGCTGTCCCGGGCCTGGCGGCCAGTGCGTTCCCTTTCTTCTTCTCTTCCAGCTGGGATTTCCTCGGTCCCCACCTGCAGGAGTTGCTAGTCCCAGATTTGTTTGGTTTTGTACAGGCCCTAGTCCCATTTTTTTTTTTCTTTTTTAGGAAGGACCTTGACATTTAGCTACAACAGACTGGCCTCTCTTTTCACTTTTTTCTTTTGAGACAGGGTCTCACTAAGTTGCCCAGGCTGACCTTAAATTCACACTGTAGTCTCAGTAGCCCTCAATCTTGTTATCTCCCTGCCCCAGCACACCGATGAGTTGGTATTACTTGCCTAACTGCCAAGCTGGGCCCTACTTCCAACTCTGCAGCTACCTCCCTATGCGTTTTCCCAGGATCCTTCTCCTGTCCATTGCCTTAGTGCAATGTTAATTCAGTTAGTTTTCAAGCGTGCACACCAGTAATTCCCACAACGCTTATCAAAATCAGATCAATTACAGTATATAATATCCATCCTGGGAGGAAGCTAAATTGAGCTTTCTACATAATTATTGTCAGTACTCATGACATAACAGTGGTACCTACCTTCAATTATCTCCATTTTTCTGATTAGGAATATTATGCAGTAACTTAAAATGACACTAATAACATTTAAAAACAACGGAGGAATGCTAGGAAGTGTTGCATGGTTTTTAAAATTTATTTTTAATTTAATGTGCATTGATGTTTTGCCTGCATGTATGTCTGTATAACGGTGTTGGATCCCCTGGAACTAGAGTTACAGACAGTTATGAGCTGCCATGTGAGTACTGGGAACTGAACCCAGGTCCTCTGGAAGAGCAGCCAGTGCTCTTGACCACTAAGCCATCTCTTCAGCCGCATAGTGTTATGTTCTAAGCATATTTCAAAGAACTCCTTACAGCACTAATAGATAGAAAATACATAACCATACTCTTCATATAAAAGGCATATCCTATTTACAATAACAGCAGCTAATTTCTCTTTTGCATTTAAATATGCTTCCATTCACTCTTTGAGAATGTCATACACATATACGTACCCACAATCACACATTCATACAATGTACTTTGATCATATTTTGTTTTCTATAAGCCACCAAGTCCAATCTGCTGCCCAGCTAATCATGGGTGTAGAGCTATACACTGGGCCATGATCAAACTACCATCAACTGTCCAAAGCTCCTCAGCTAGGGATGGGGGCTCTGTGTTGAAATATTAAGGGCTTGATCTTACAGACAACCCAGCTGCTATGACCACAAATGCATCAGTCCTGGAGTGTCCAGGAGAGTCCTTTCCAACCTCTGGCTCTGACAGTCTTTCTGCCCATCTTGATACAGATTTCACGTTTGTGGCTGAACACCCCCACAGACACTTATTCTCTGCCCTTAGACCAGTTTTGAGTTTCTACTGCCATTCACTCTACAAAGAAGCTTCTCCGATGAGGCCTGAAGGCTGCGCTAATCTTATGGGTACAGAGGTATGAATTTAGAGGGCAGTTTGATATTATTATGTTCATTTAGCAGAATAACAGCTGTAGGTTCACCCTGGGGTCCGTGAGCAATACAGCCATGGTTCTTGGCCAGATTTGCAATACGGGGCATACACAGCCACCTGCGGAACACGTCTTAAATCTGACCAGAGAGCTGTTGGCTACCCCCATCGCATACCACTACTGCAGCCATGCCATGCCAATCGCTAGTATAGCTCAGAGGAGTCATATCTGGGTAGACTATTGATGTCTTATCTCTCCCAGCAGCCTACACTGCACTTCTGGTGCTAAGAAAGCTAGTTTTCCTAGCACCATTTAACTTCTTATTCATGCTTTTGTGAATTTTACAACTTTCCAACCAGAACTGTCAAAGGAAATTTTTTAAAATTTGTGTGTGTGTGTGTGGTGCATTCATACATGTGTGTTTAGTACACACACGTATATGTGTACTCAGAGACCAGAAGAGGAATTTGGGTGTTGTTCTCTCTCTCTCTCTCTCTCTCTCTCTCTCTCTCTCTCTCTCTCTCTCTCTCTCTCTCTCTCTCTCTCTCCCTGTCTCCCTATGTAGTCCTGGCTATCCTGGACTCACTATGTACACCAGACTAGCCTCAAACTCGGTAACTCTAAACTCCTACCTCTGCCTCTCACCTTTTTCTCTTTTACATTTGTTCATGTGAGTGTGTGCATGTGTGTATGAGCACATGCCACCATGCACATGTCGAGGGCAGAAGACAACTTGTTAAAGTCAGTTCCCTTTCACCTTGTAGGTCCTAGGAATCAGAGTCTGGTTTATCAAGCTCAGATCTAAGTCTGGTCATCTCACTGACCCTCTCCATCTTGTTCTCTTGAGATAAGGCATCTTACTGAACCTGTGACTCAGCTGGTGGCCAGAAAG
Organism: Mesocricetus auratus; assembly: GCF_017639785.1. NCBI lineage: Eukaryota > Metazoa > Chordata > Mammalia > Rodentia > Cricetidae > Mesocricetus > Mesocricetus auratus. The sequence goes on from NW_024429189.1 coordinate 116,982,596, forward strand.
TGCCTTTGGGCCTCCTGTCTCTGCCCTGCCACAGCCTGGGGTCACAGGTATATAGTTACACATAGCTTATGTGAGTTCTGGAGATTTGAAATCAGCTACTCATGCTTACACAGCAAGTACTCCTGCCCGCTGAGGAATTTCCCAGCTCAAGAAAAATTTGTTTAAGGTGCTACGACAAGTTAAGTTAATTGTAGTTCTCAGTTGATGTTTATATCTGCATTGTTCTATTTGCAGCTGGCCTCTGTTCCATTCCAGCTGCTGTCATCGAGTTATTGATGGAGCACTGTATATATGCCCAAGACAGGCAGAGGAGGGGTTAATGATACATCAAGCAATTCAGGAGATTTCTGTCAGCAAGGCACAGGGGAGTCTAAGGTTATGTTAACACTCAACATGCCAATCTGGTCTTTGAAGCTAATTAGGGTCAGGCCTGGTTAATACTCGGTTGGGAGAAAGGTCTGGTGATGCTGTATGATACAAAGACAGATCCAGGGCCTCAACTTTCTTATGGAAAAAAAAAGTCACTGTCTTTTCTACCTAAGGTTAAATTGGACAAAACTCCATTTAAGAAATTACAAAGAAGCCACTTGCCGAAATTCAAATTCCTCCAAAACCAGCACTTCTTGAAATCAAAATAGATGTTCGTTTTGTTTTTTGTTTTTTGTTTTTGTTTTTGTTTTTTGATTTTTCGAGACAGGGTTTCTCTGTATTGTTTTTTGGACCATGTCCTGGAACTCGCTTGGTAGATCAGGCTGGTCTCGAACTCACAGAGATCCGCCTGCTTCTGCCTCCCGAGTGCTGGGATTAAAGGCATGCACCACCACCGCCCGGCTCAAAACAGATGTTCAAGTTTCATTTCTGCCTAGAAACTGTGCCTCTTCATGAGTCAGTCACAAAAGAACACGAGGCCACACTCTGACTGCGGAGAGAGGAACAGGCCCCCTCTTTGTTAGCAACAAAAACCCAGTGGACCCGCAGCTGTGTGCTTACCAGCATCTCTGCACCACTGGGCAAGAATGATGCCCCACTTCCTGAAAGTAAAACTTTGCCTTGCTGAAATACCCTGGGTTATATGGTCATCTTCTTGAGACCCCCCAGCTCCATTTCTTACAACCTGGTGCCCTAAGTGAGGGCTCTCTCCATGGCCAGGGCCTTGCAGACTTATTTCCATATTGGAAATAAGTTCCCTCTTTGCAATGGTCCTGGGTGTGGAAAAACTCTCCGGCTCCAGAACTAACAGAAATCTAAAAATCAAAAGTAGATCAGCAATTTGGAGACAGGTCACAGAGAGTACTGCAGCAACCAGGTGACTCTATGTACCAACCAAGGCAGGAAGCTTGGACTACAAAGGACCGCCTTGGTGTTTGGAGGTTTGGGGGGGGCGCTGAGAATGTGTCTAGAGTGGCAGTCATAAGGTCACTGAGAATGGGAAAGCTCCAGTGCAGAAGAGTTGATTATGTTCACGCAGGACCAGAACAGGGAGAGACGAGGAGTCTCCCTGACATCCCCCAGAGCCCATTAGAGTAGATGTTGAGGTTCTGGGAGTACAGCTCCAGAAAGAAGGGAAAGGATAAAGATCTGAAGCCAATAAGAATAAGATTCCTGGGGCTGAAGAGATAGCTAAGTAGTTACAAGCACTACCTGCTCTTCCAGAGGACCCGGGTTCAATTCCTAGCAGTCACACAGGGGCTCACACTGTCTGTAACTCCAGTCAGGAGATCTGATATTTTCTTCTGGTCTCATGGTGTGCAGACATACATGCAAGCAAAACACCCATATACATTGTAGAGTGCAGCCTTCCTGCCAGCCTGGTTCCAGAGCCACATCAGTCCCAAATGAACACACAGGAGGCTATATTAATTATGAAGCTGTTGGCCGTTTGCTTGATTTCTTACTGGCTATCTCTGACTTAAGTATTTACTCCATAATTGTTAATCTAAGTATTTCTCTTACCGGAGAAAGGGTCCGGACTTCTTATCCCTATGGCGGCTATGTGGTGACTCCCTGAGTTTTCCTTCCCAGAGTCCTCCTCAACTCCTAGTCCCACCTATCTTGCTTCCCTATTGGCCAACAGTGCTTTATTCAACAACCAATAAGAGACAGATTTCAGAATGACATCTCCCATCAATATATTTTATTTGTTTGTTTGTTTATGTATCATTTATGGGGAACCATTTTTCAAGACAGGGTTTCTCTGTGTAGCCCTGGCTATCCTTGGAACTAGCTCTGTAGACCAGGCTGACCTCATAGTCACAGAGATCCCCCTGCCTCAGCCTTCTGAGAGCTGAGATTAAAGGGGTGCATGATCACTGTCTAATAACTCATACACATTTTAAAAAAGAATAAGATTCTCCCAAACAGTCCTCTGGGGCACAAGCCCTAATAGTGGGGAGATAGTCCCTGTACAAAATGAAGCTGAGGACTCACAGAAGATCACATGGGGTGACTGGTCAACTGGACCAATTCTTTGGGCCCTTAGTCTATATCTGACCTGAGTTAATGTTAGTACTGAGTATTCTCTTCCCTAGTGAAAAGAGAGGGGTGCGAAGAAGGACCTCTGGAGAAATAAAATATCCCCCATAGATGTAATTGCAGCAGACGAAAAATTCCCCAACCAACAACCCACCTGGAATAATAATTAGGTCCATTAAAGCCACACAATCATAAAAGGGACTAGAAAATCAGTACCCTGATCCTAAAACATGAAAAAAGTGCCTTTAATATGTAACAGTGGAAAGAAAAGGGTCATGAATTGTTCCCAGAAAGACTGAAGGATCAGATGAGAGAGAGCTCTGGATTAGACATACAGGAGCCCTGGGACAAGGGGCGCTAAAATTACATTTGGTAGCTAACATCTGGCTAGACACTGCAGGAAAGTTACAGAAGACTGGAGGGTGGAAGGTCAGAAACTTGGATTATTGAGGGGAACCCAAAAGACGTGTGCAAGAAAGGATGAAGAAAAACAGAAGCAAAGGCAAAATAATGTGTCTATTATAAAACAAGCCAAGCAGCAAAGCAGGACACAGGAACTTGAGGTTCAAGTCATTCTGCCTAGGACTTCTGTCTTGTTTACTTCTCTACTGCTGTGATAAAACCCTGGCTGAAATCAGTGTGGGGGAACAGTGTTTATTTGACTTGTAGGTCACAGTCCATCACTGATGGAAGTCAGGGAAGGAGCTGAAGCAGAGGTCATGGAAGAATGCTGCTTGCTCACTGACTTGGTTCTTCATGGCTCTCAGGACTTCCTGCCCAGGGGTGACACCTCTCACAAGCTGTGCACCTTCCACATCAATCATTAATCCAAAAATTGCCTCTCAGGACAGGCCAATCTGATGGAGCATTTTCTCAAATGAGATTCCCTGTGCCCAGATGGCTCTAGCTTGTGTCAAGTTGACCAAAAAACAAAACAGAAAAACACTATTGAAACCCCCAGTAGGACTGAAGCAGAAGAAAATTCCAGAGAAAAAAAGAAAACAAATGTTATAAACGTGGGATGCAGGGACATTTCAAGGGGAAATGCCCAGTCTTAATTGTGACCTTTGATGAGAACTGGGGGAGTTGGATATTCTTTTTAGCAGGTTCCAGTGGGGATGCCCTATAGATCTACAGGTGAGACAGAGGAAGAGGAAATGGCTTTTCTGGCTGTTCTCAGGGATGCATGTTGCTCTCTGTTCTAGCTAGAACAAGGAGAACATCTTCTGCCATCTAAAGCTGCACTTACAAAATTGTCATGTAACTAATGGGCTCTGTGTGTACTTTTCCCCAGACCTATTGTTGTTTACAAAGAGGCTTTCACTTCAAGGTCACTGGTATCTCCAAGGCATCAGCAAAAATGGAAAATTTTTATAACTCTTAGGCCGTGCCTGAGTACAAAAAAAAATCCATGCAGAAAAGAGTTTTCATGGGCTGGAGAGATGGCTCAGAGGTTAAGAGCACTGGCTGCTCTTCCACAGGTCCTGAGTTCAATTCCCAGCAACCACATGGTGGCTGACAGCCATCTGTAATGAGATCTGGTGCTCTCTTCTGGTGTCCAAGCATATATCTACCATATCTACAATAAATAAATAAATAAATAGAAAAGAGTTTTCACATAGGAAAAAACTTGGCACCCTAAAATTGTGCATACAGGTAATACTATGTCCCACATACAATTTGGATTCAATTCTTGTTTAAGGAAATGAAATAACAGGTTATGAGAGAGAATTGTTGAGAATGTTGTAGATATGAGGTTCTATTTTTTGTAACAAGGGTTAACAAGAATACAGAGGGCCGGGCGGTGGTGGTGCACGCCTTTAATCCCAGCACTCGGGAGTCAGAGGCAGGCGGATCTCTGTGAGTTTGAGACCAGCCTGGACTACCAAGTGAGTTCCAGGGCAGCCTCCAAAGCCACAGAGAAACCCTATCTCGAAAAACCAAAAAAAAAAAATACAGAGTGCTTTAGATAAGGGTGGATTTTGAATGATAAAACCAAGACACAGAAGGTCTGAGCAAGCTGTACAAGGCCAGTGGAAGACAGGTGTGGTGACATATTGTTTATGACCTAATAAAGCTTGCCTGGAGATCAGAATGCAAAGCTAGCCACAGCCTTAGAGGACCAGTCAGTGGTGCCACACACCTTTAATCCCAGGACGCAGGAGACAGAGGCAGATGAATCTCTGTGAGTTCAAGGCCACCCTGGGCTACGTGAGAGTGAACCAGTCTAACGGAGAAACAGAGCTCACACCTTTAATCCCAGCACTAGGGAGGTGGAGACAGGAGTGGTATGGCTGGGTGGAGAGAGGAACATAAGGTGGGAGGAGACAGGAACTGAGATTTGGTGAGGAGCAGTGCAGTCTGGATATACAATCTGAGGTTCGGTGGGTCACCCCTTCAGTCTGAGCATTGGTAGAGGTGAGAGCTCTCTGGTAGCTTGACTGCTTTTACTTCTCTGATCTTCAGCTTGAACCCCAATATCTGTCTCTGAGATTTTATTATTCGTGCTACCGTCAGGATTTAGGATGATGTGTGTTTGATGATTAAAGGTTATTGTTAAAATCTATGGCTACAGTGATCTATCTACTCAGGGCAATGTTTATAAGAACAAGCATGGATGTCTGATGGGGATAATGACTTCAGTCTTTGCTAACTTTGCTAGGATTTAACTACTTGGGGAAATGGAGTCATAACAAAAATCAAGATTCATTTAAAACTGTCTAGGTTGTTTTGTCTAAGTATTACCTTAATGTTACACAGAAGCAGAATTTCATGCCGAGGAAAGCCATCCTTCAGGGACTTAACAGCCAAATCCCAGAAGCCATCACCAATGAGGATAGGAAGGTCAAAAGAGGACATCCTCTTGTCCTCCAAGGTTAGTCAAGACCAATAGCATAACACCCTTCCCTCATAAGTCACTATCCTCTTGATCAAAAAGGTCACAAAATCTCCAGAGATTGGACTCCAAACAGTGCACATCTTATAAGGAAGAGAGTCACTGGGCACTCCAGGCTATGTGTGATAAACACAGAAGTTATAATTGTATAATCTATACCATTGCTGAACATGTGTGTGGGGCATGTATGGCTTTTCAAAAGACAGACAAGAAGATGAAAAAAGTAACTATGAGAGGCGTCATGATCTGAGAACCTGAGTATCCAGGGAGATGTTGTCCAACGTGGGTCAACTGAAATCTTTATTGGTTATTGTAAACCCGGTGGTACAGCTAACCATCTAATGAAGATACTCCTAGAACCCATAGAAAATACCATGTCAGACAACAGAAGCCATTTTACTGACACTTGTTAATACACCTGGTTGAACATTAATGGGGACTGTCATACTCCTTGACACCCTTCCTCCTCAGGTAAAGTCAAAAGAATGAATCAGGTCCTTAGATGACAAGTTGCTAGGTTAATTTTAGAGTCTCATTGCCTTGGGCTAAGAGTTTGCCTATAGTTTTGCTTAGAATCCACACGTCCCTGAGAAGGACCTCGGACTGTCCCTTAGGCTGTATGGATTGCCACTCCTGGGAAAGAAAAGAACTTCCCACAGGGAAACTGAAAATCAGTTTCTCAGAAACTATGCCGAGCCTCTCCTCCTTTGCTTTCTCTTAGATGACAAGACTGCCTTATCCTGACATAACACTTAAATTTCCAGGCCATCCTGAGGACAGGACAATGATAAGAATCTAGAAAGAGAACAACTAGAACTGGCCTGGGTGGGACAGACCCTTTCAGGTGACATCAGCCAGGGAAACAGAGGTCTGGATTGGCTGAGGGAAGTTGGATATACTACCTCCGAGTAAAGAAGGCAGCTGGCAACAGTGCCCAGGGAAATTGGTGGATCCCACCACAAGGACACTTTGAAAGTAAAATTAAGGACTAGATTTAGCCTTTTAATTATGAGAAAAGATCATGGGAAACTTAGCGGTTGGTGTAAGTAAAACCACCTTTCCAGTAACCGTTCTATTTGGTGCACATCTGGTCACACCCTGTAGAACCTGGAAAGCCAGAGATTCCTAGAGTAGACTATAGAGGTTAGAATGGGGGTCAGGGAAGAGTGGATGAAGGATTGGGATGAGTTGAATATTTTGTCAATGAATTAACATGTTGCAACTGCCCAGCAAGGGGCCAGAAACTTGGGTGGTTCTGTTATACTCAAGTGGACTTCAGTGGTCCTAGGGATAGGATGCATGACCTTCCTCTTCAGAATGAGATGACCTGAGAGAATCAATCTTGTAAGTCCTCTCCTCCTCTCTGTTCCTGCTAGGAATCAGACACACCACCTGCCTGGAAAGGCAAAGGAAGAAACTGGAGTTCTTGGGAAAAGTGTCAGAATGTAAGGGCCTCTGTTTCTCTGAGGATGTGACATGTGCTAGCCTATGTGTTACCAGGGGAGCAGCCTGGTGATATTCTATAGGACCAGTAGTGGAAATCTCTCCAGCCAATTGGAGTGGGACCCGTGCTTTGGTCCAGTCAGCTAGCATCTTTACTATTGCATATTATCTTATTGGAAAGGGGTGCCTCTGACTCCAGAAAGGCACCACTGGACATTCCATTAGAGTGCTCTGATGAGTTTAAGGCAGGATTTGAATCAGTGTTACTCTGAGCACTTACCATAAACTAAAATATAGATTGAAAAAATATATAGGCAGGATGTTATGTTCTTACATATACTGCAACCACAAGGATTTATAAATTCTCATAGGGGCTCAATCAAGGGTATAGACGACTAGTTGGATGCCACCAATAGAATGGCATGGGAACACAGTTTGGCCTTGGACAGGATGTTAGCAGAAAAAGGAGGTGTCTATGAGATGATGGAGGCCATCATTGTACTTTCATTCTTAATGATACAACTCCTGATGGCACAATTACAAAGGCGCTCCAGAGTCCATCTAATCACAGTTAACCAAAGCCTCAGAAGCAAATGACCCTGTTTCTAATCTTACGGAATGAGGATTGGGAAAAGGGTGAAGACCAGTTCTCGCCTCCCTTAATTGTATCTGGGTGTTGTAAGGATTAACCCAAAGGCTAATTGAAAACAGCTGTATTTGGCAAAGCTCCTGTGTCTTATCAAAATAATGTTACTGGTAATTCAGAACTGGAAGGCTAGGCAATGGTGACTGAATTGGAAGAGGAGAATAAAAGTGTAAACAAGGAGGAAATACAAAAAAAAAAGATTAAATAAGACAAAGTTCTATTTTAAGAAAATAAAGAAGTCACTTGGCAAAAATTCAAATCCCTCAAGGGTCAGCACTTCCTGAAATCAAAATATATGCTCATTTCATTTGTCCCTGGAAATAGAGCCCCTCTTACTGCCAATCAGACCACAGTGAGTCTACATTCATTCAAGTCCATCACGATGATTACACACCAGTATCATTTGAGTGTTGTGACTTTAAAATGTATTATCTATTTATGAATACGTAAACATTTCTTTCCAGGGCATTTTATGAAAAACTAAAATAAAGAAATAAGAAAGTTTCAGAGGTCAACCTCTGTTAATCCTCAAGCTCCACCCACTTTTTTTTTTTTTTTGAGACAGGATCTATGTTTATGAGGGTGCTTAGAATTGAACTCAGGTCATCATGCTTGCTCAAAAGAACTTTACCAACTGAGCCACCTCTCCAGCCCTCAAATGCTAACAGTTCAGGGAGCATTCCTCCAGCTGCTGGTCACAGATAAGATAAAAATAGAAAACAGAAGAGCAGCCTGTGGTCCTAAACTGGACAGACAGCTAAAGGATAAACAATAAACTCACTAGCTGGGTGTCTTTCTGGCCCAAAGCTGACAGTAGCTAAAAGGTAAATTCATGTGATGAATGCAGATAGGTATCTTGAACACCCGCCCTGAGTTTGGGATCACACCAGTCTTTGACTGACTACAGAGTTGAATCTACATTATTAGAATGCAGTTCTGTCGTCTTCTGTGGCCTGAGAAGGTGGAGCTGGGGGGCATTCAGACCCCAGGCCCCTCCCTCCTCCTCCCAGTCGCCCTCCTTGCCTCCTGCAGTCCCTTCATCAAAGGCCCCTGTCTTCTGGTCTCTGGTCCTTTGGGAAGTTTCTCTGGAGGCATCCTGCACCTGAGACCTCCCCTGCCCTGTCCAAGTACCAGGTGACAGCTGAAATGGCCCTGAAGTCACCAGCCCACATGAAGGAAGGGGAGAGGAGGAAGACATGAACAGAGGGGATTTTTTCTTCTTCTTTTTGATTTTCGAGGCAGGGTTTCTCCGAGGCTTTTGGAGGCTGTCCTGGAACTAGCCCTTGTAGACCAGGGTGGCCTCGAACTCACAGAGATCCGCCTGCCTCTGCCTCCCAAGTGCTAGGATTAAAGGCGTGCGCCACCAACGCCCGGCTGAACAGAGGGCATTTTAATCAGATTCGGCAAGTCCCCAAGGCAGGTGGGGGGAAGGTGTGCATTTTTAAGCTCTAAGCATCAGACAAGATCTGTGGAGCAGCTCACTCTCCAGAACATTCTGTGAGGATGAAAAACTGTATCTGTCTGTGCCGCAGTCACTGGCTTGGGGGTTCTTGAGACTGAAACATGACCAGTGCCAGGAAAGCTGCATTTTAGATGCCACTGTAGACTGAGCATGGCCTTATTTGTTTCTTTTTAAAAATGTATTTTCAAGGTGAATTGTACAGGCAAATAAAAGTCACTGGTTTTTCAGTGTTCCTGGATGCGTTTTGAAGGCTGTCCAAAATTTAGAGCCAGCTGCCTTAGTGTAGACTGCCATTGCTTCGACGAGACACCACGGTAAAGCTGCTGGAGGAGGAAAGGGTTTATCTGGCTTACACTTACACTTTATAGTCATTACAAAGGAAGTCAGAACAGAAACTCAAACAGGGCAGGAGCTGATGCAGAGGTCATGGAGGAAACCTACTTGCCTGGCTTGCTCTCCATGGCTTGCTCAGCCTGCTTTCTTATAGAACCCAGGACCACCAGCCCAGAGATGGCACCATCCACTATGGGCTGGGCCCTCCCCATTGATCACTAATTAAGAAAATTCCCTACAGGCTTGCCGACAACCCAGTCTTACGGATGCATTTTCTCAGTTGAGGCTTTCTCGTTTCAGATGTCTTTAGCTTACATCAAGCGGACATAAAACTGTCCAGGACACCCAGTTTTGTGTGGTGCTGGGCGTGGAACCAAGGGCACGCTAGGACAGCTCTGACACCTGGCCTGCTTCACCAGCTCATTCCTGTATTGTGGCGGATAATATTTATTTGTGCATTTTCAGAGCTCCCATAATTATTTAAAGTATATCTAAAGTAACGCAGAGCAAAACTCCACTGACAAACCTCAGTTCACTCTCAGAACTGGTGGATCATAGGTATGGTAATTACAAGCCACTCACATCTGGGAAAACCAGACTCAACACATGGGAAATCAAGGCTCATAGAGCGAGGTGCCCTGCCTTGATACACAGAGCAGGTGGCCAAAGCAGGAGGGACAGATGGCCTGGGCTAGGAGGAGAGGCTGTGTCTCCCCTAGGGGTGTGGGGGAAGGCTCTCCCCTCCCCTCTCCCTCCCCTCCCCACTGCTCTGCCTACACCAGGGGAGAAGTTGGAGGTCAGAGGCTGCCTTGACAGATGGGATTTTGCAAAGGAAGAGGGCTAGGAAGAAAGGGTGTCCCCAGCCTACAAATGTCTCATGAAAGAAAGTGACTTTGTCCTTTAGGCCCCTCCCTAACCCCAGATGGCAGGGTTGAGAGGGAGAAACAGAAGCAAAGGGGATAGCAGCCCCTTCACCCTCAGAAGTTCATGGCCCAGGGACAAGACCTCTGCAAAAGCCTGACACCTGAGACCTTGGGTCCCAGACAAAGCTGGGGCCTTTCAACTTGAACCACCCTTTGTGACAATGCTAATCAGACCCCAGTGAGCCTGGCTGGGCACGCTGCCTCAGGCTTGCAAGTCCAGACACCTGCTGACACCAGCCCCCTCCACATCCTGCCCTGACACCGCCACTCAGGGCCTGGCTCCAGCCCCTCCTCCCAGCCTCCAGCCCAGGCAGGCTCTTGTTCATGCTCTGCTCCCAGCCCTAACCACTGGCTGCTGAGGGTCTCTCCCGCCTCCCTCACTTGCATTTAAGCCGCTGGCCTTGAAGTCCCCAACACACTCCAGAGCCCAGGGCCTCCTCAGGACAGGGATAACACCTGTGGCCCCTTGTCTTCCTGTCTCCATAGGCGTCCCAGCTTCCTGTACCCCATGTACCCCATGTAAGTTCCTCTGGCAAGGGTCTGGCTTGCCCCTCCCTGCCTATACCACAGCCCAGCACATGATAGGTCCTCCACAAATATCCATAGGGGAAGTAACAGGAGAAGGCAAAGGGCAAACACCCATCCCAAATGCCAGGGAGGCGACGTGTCCACAGAAAAGACGGAGATGCACGCACCATCATTTGCTCCAATAAATGTGTGTGCTCCTGTTGGGCTGGGATTAATTGTCCTTGTCATCCTTAGCTGTCGTGCCTCAGATGTCTGGGCCAGGAGGACACAGTGAGCACAGAACACTTTGGTTCTAGAGGAAGTGGGCATCCGGAGGAACCTGAGGGGGGTCAGGTAGAAACCTAGGAACCTTTACTGAGCTGTGATTTCTCCCTCTTCTGAACAAAACCAGAACATGGAAAGGCGTACACCCTCCAGACTACCATGGCCTCCAGGAGGACTGCAGGGCATTCCCAGGAAGACTCTCAGAGGCCATAGTCATCTCTTTCCCTAGGTCAGGGGCCACCTCCTCACCTCAGAGCAAGGGACTCCTTGCTGGGCTCTTGGGTTTGAAGGCATCCTTCCTACAGTGCTTAAGATTTCCACGCTGACCTCATCTCTCTGCCAGCTGCATCCGCAGGGTGCACTGTGTCAAGTTCACTGTTACCGGAAATCCTTGTCAACTAGAAATCGCACTTGAGACCGAGCGCTGTCCCTATGGGCTGGGGAAGAGCTACAGGCCCAGTTTTCCTTCTCTCTCCACCTACTCTACCCTTGGGAGAAGAGTCAGGCTGCCGTTTCAGCACCTCCTTTGATTGGCTCAGCTTCTGAGACCCAGGCTGTTCCCAACCAAGCCTCCCCTCTCCCCTTCTCACTGTCTGGGCCACTCTGTGCTCTCACGCAGGGCAGACTGAAGATGGCCAGGACACAGAAAAGGTAGTGAGGCCGGGCACATGCAGGGGCGAGGGACAGTCCAAGGCCTTGGATGGCCGTGGTCCCAGCAGGCTAGGCTTCTCCTCCTTAGCTGTGTCCCTCTGCCCTTTCACTCCAGACACGTGTGCCCTGCTCAGGTAGGAACCCCTCACCTCTTCCCTCTCCTTCACCCCCAAACCCAGTCATTAAGCATCTGTTACGGTGCAGTTCCTTGTGGTGCAGTGCATTGTGGGTGTCTACTTGTGCCTCAGAGCCAAACACATTTGAGGCAGAAGCTCTGCCACTGAGCTATACGCCTCACCCATGTTTTCTGGAAATAAAGTCTTGCTATGTAGCAGTAGCCGGCCTTGAACTCATCCTCTTGCTTCTACCTCCCGTGCTAGAATGGCAAGCTTGCACTACCACACTTGGTACTGTTGTCTGCCAGTCATGAGCTGGGTACTAGGGCTTCAGCTGTGAACAGAACAAACCCCAACACCAACAGAGATACAGGCCCCAAACAAGATGCATAAATGAACATAAGATGCACCATAAGGCACTGTGCAAAATTCCAGAGCATCCCGACCAGACGGTCGCCATTTTAGTGAAGCAGTCACTTCTGGAGGCAAGAGTGAGCAGAGAAGCCGGGCAGCGGTGGCGCACACCTTTAATCCCAGCAATCAGGAGGCAGAAGCAGGGAGATAGATCTCTGTGAGTTCAAGGCCAGCCTGCTCTACACAGTGAGTTCCAGGACAGCCAGGACTACCCTGCCCCCAAACTAACAAACAAACAAAACAAGAGTGATCATACGCCGGGCGGTGGTGGCGCACGCCTTTAATCCCAGCACTCGGGAGGCAGAGGCAGGTGGATCTCTGTGAGTTCGAGGCCAGGCTGGACCGACAGCCTCCAAAACAATACAGAGAAACCCTGTCTTGTAAAACAAAAAACAAAAAAAAAAAAAAAGAGTGATCATAGACCTGAATACACTGAGGAAAAAGCCATGTAGTTGCCTTGAGGACAGGGCCAATGTGAGAGGAACAGAGAATACAAAGATCCATGGGCAGGGAGTAAGTTTGTCATAGTATGCAAACTACAAGGAGACCATTAAGGAGTCGGAGTGGAGCCTGAGGCAGAGAGGGACGGGAAGTCACCCAGCTTCCTGGGGACAAGTGAGTCCTACTGATAGGGTGTTGAGTTATTGTGCAGGGAAAGGATGGGCAAAAAGCCTCGCTAGGGCTGAGTATGAAGAGAAGCAGGAGAGGGCAGGACAGTGAAAGGAAGCCTTGGGCATTTCAGGCAGTCCATGCAACAGACTGAGCCAGTGGTGGCAGCCGAGGTTTGTGAATGTCGGAATCCTGGGAGCCACGGGATCTCTAGAGGGATCAGTGGGAGCCACGGGATCTCTAGAGGGGTCAGTGAGACACGTAGTCCTTAGGGACGATCATAGGTCCATTTGGGAGCCCTGCAGGGAACACAGTGAAATTCAGAGGGAGACAGCGCCCACATCCCAGCTCCACCGCCTTTCACATCCTCCAGATGGCGCCTCCTGGTGGCGACTTCTTGAAACGGAAAGCCCTCAAATTGCTGTACAAGCTATCAAGGTGAGGTTTGCTCTTGATCCCTCACCTCCCCCTGGCTCCGGTGACGCACAGCATCCACCCGGGATACTACCTAGTGCTACCCCGCCATGTATTACCCCACATCAGCCCCACCCTGTGAGTGGTGACTATCGTCTCAGCAGAGAGAATGTTATTTCCACAGTCCAGCCTCTTATTGGGCGGCAGAGGTGTGCACAGGTTTCCATCCCTGCCTGCGCACCGGGAGCGAGCTCTCTGCCCCACCTCGTTTCTCAGGCTTGGTTGGAGATTATCTATGATCTGTATGTATGGGATTCCCTCACCTCCAACCCATTGCATGCCTAAACCAGGAGTGTCCAACTTTTGACATTGAGACATACTATTGTCATCTACAAAGTTCATGCTAGAGAACTACGCAATAGAGTCACCAAAAAAATTAAAATCTCATCATGTAAATAAGCTCACAGTTTTGTATTGGGCGGGGTTGATACGATCCCCTGCCACATTTAGCCCCGGGGCTGCAGGGTTTTCACACAAGACCAGAGGGAGCTGTGACTTCACTTGAATTTCACAGGTTAGGGCCCCTCCCACCACTCCAGGTGCTGTAGGTGGGGCCTCAAAGCTAGTGCGAGCCAGCACAAGTTAGCACCCGATATTTTTGTTACTTATTCTCCATTTTTCTTCCTTTAAAAAAGTGCTATAGAGCCAGGTGGTGGTGGCGCACACCTTTAAATCCCAGCACTCGGGAGGCAGAGGCAGACGGATCTCTGCGAGTTCAAGGCCAGCTTGGTCTACTGAGCGAATTTCAGGACAGCCTCCAAAACAATACAGAGAAACCCTGTCTCGAAAAACAAAACAACAACAAAATGTACTATAGCCAGGCAGTGATGATTCACACCTTTAATCCCAACACTCAGAGACAGAGGCAGGGGATCTCTGTGGGTGAGAGGCCAGCCTGGTCTACAGAGATTTCCATGACAGCCAGGGCTACACAGAGAAACTCTGGTGGCAGGGGTGGGGAGTGGGAGACAATTATAACTTTAGGTTAAACAGCCAACAGGCTTACAGATTCACAGATGGTTAAAACAGATCCGTTAAAGCTAAAGTTCCCTTAGACCACTCTAGCCTCCCCTTTCTGCCCCCTTGCACAAACGCCCCCACTCCACTGTCAATCTTCTGGATTGTTTCTTATAGGTTTCATGTGCTAAATTACTCACATACATCCCTAAAGAATGTTTTCAAGCCGGGCGTTGGTGGCTCAAGCCGGGCGTTGGTGGTGCACGCCATTAATCCCAGCACTCAGGAGGCAGGGGCAGGCGGATCTCAGTGAGTTCGAGGCCAGCCTGGTCTACAGAGCGAGTTCCAGGACAGCCTCCAAAACAATACAGAGAAACCCTGTCTCGAACCCTCCCCCCCCCCCAAAAGAGAATGTTTTCAAAAGAATCAAGTGACGTGGTGTGTATCTACTGCTCAACCCTGGGCCCCCGTGCTGTTCTTGGGTGTTAGGTACTTTTGACAAGGACTACAGGGTGCTGCCGCCCTGCGAGGGAGCAAATGAGTCCTTGGCTGGCCTGGAAGTGTCTCTACAGCCCTTCTCTATGCCTTTTCTCTCACAGAGCTTTGGCTACACGCGCCTTTTGCCTTCGACTTCCTGCATTCTTCTCACACTAGCTTTAAGGTCCTACCTGCCGCACCCTGGAGTGCTGGGGAGTGGGGTGGGGTGGGGGTGGAGAGCCCTTAGCTGTGAAATGCTAAGGCCCTTCTGGAAGACGCAGGCTCCTGCGCCCCCTGGCGGCTGCTCGCATGCACTGCAGCGGCGCCTTCGCGCCGTACCTTCCCACCCGAGGGTGCGGTCAGGAAGCTGCGCCTGTGGCGCGACGGAAACCCTCTTGTGAGTCCTGGGCAGACTCACAAGAGACCAGTCCTTGTGAGGCTGGCTTTGAGGCTCCCCAAGGAACGTGAGCGCCACCTCGAGTTACCCGAGGCTCTACACGTTTGCAGGTACCAGTTATGAATGAGATGTCCTTTTGTGTTTCTTAATGAACCAGGGTTTTTTTCTATTATATTTATTTGCGGGGGTTTGGGAGAGACAAGCAACACCGGTGTGTGAAGGTCAGAGGACAATTTGCGGGAATCTGTTTTCTCCTTCCATCAAACAGGTCCCAGTGATCAAACTCAGGTCATCAGGCTTGGGTGCAAGCGCTTTTACCTGATTAGTCATGTCGACGGCTCTCTAGTTTTGTTTTTAGACCGTGATGGCAGGGTCTTGTTTAATAGCAGGGTCTTGTTCTGCAGTGCACTCTGGCCTTGAACTCTTGATTCTGCTTCAACTTCCCGAGAACTGAGATCACAGGCCAGTGTGACCGTTCCAACTTTGCTGTCATGATCTTGTCAAATAATGAGCACCCGCAATTGGCGGGGCTAAACAGACGCGGCGAAAAGGAATCCGGAGTGAGATGGGCTGCGGGCAGGAGCCCTTTCCCACCCTGGCAAGCCTGAGTCTTGCCAGCCACTGTCCTCCCAGAGGACGCCCCGCCCACCTGCCTCGCCCCTGACAGCCACGTTCTAAGGTGCGGAGTAAGCTGCTGGCTCATTCATCTCTACTAGAAGGTCGGTTTGCCAAGGGCCAGAACTTTGAACTCTATTCACTTGTACATCCTAAGTCCTTCCCAAGGTGCCAGGCTTACAGCTAGCGTTTAAATGGAGTTGATAATGAATGTAGTCCTGGCTGTCCTGGAATTGCTTTGTACACGAGGCTAGCTTTGAACTCAGAGAGATCTGCTTGCCTCTGCCTCCCGAGTGATGGGATTAAAGGCATGCACCACTGCTGCCGGGCTTGAAAGGTCTCTGACATTAAGTACAAGAGGCAGCTTCAATATTTAGGAGTTGTTGGGGATGTAGCCCAACTGGTAAATCACTTGCTTAGCATGCACGAAGCCCTTGGGTGGACTCCCAACACTAGGAGTGGTGCAGTCCTAGACTTTGGGGGTAGAGGCAGGAGGATCAGAAGTTCAAGGCCATCTTTGGACAGATGTGGCATTTTAGGCCCGTCTGGGGTATATGTCTTTCAAAAGAAAGAAAGAAACAGACTGTGAGTTCTCTCCACTTCCCACCACAGTCTGTGCAAATAAACCTTAAACTTTCTGTAAACTTTAAGTTTCTCAAAGGACTTAGAGGCACGGCTCAGTGACAAAGTCCCTAACTAAACCCTGGGGCCATCCCCATCGCTAAAATGCAGGGCGTAGTGCTGGGAAAACTATTAAAAACTAAAGGATCTTAAACAACAAAAGCTAAAGGACTTTCTACAGAGGAAAGTCAGGGCAGACGCACAGGCTGGGTCCATTCACGTGTGCAGTGCAAAGTTATACTCACACAGCCCATGCGGGAGGCTTGTTACAGAGAAGACAGAGCTCTTCAGTGGAGGTGACATTTGACATTCATGTTTGGTGATGGGCAGAAAGGATATTCAACTGAAGGATTGGATTACTATGGTGGCTCCAAGGTACTGTATGCACTTCTGAAAATAGCCAAGGCAACTTTCCTGTTGGGAAAGCTTTGGCTTGTGAGGATTGAGTGAGCAGCAGGGAGTCTTCAAGGTTGATATCTGATTAATTAGAAGAGCGACACCAAGCCGGGCAGTGGTGGCGCACGCCTTTAATCCCACCACTCGGGAGGCAGAGGCAGGATCTCTGTGAGTTCGAGGCTGCCCTGGATCGACAGCCTCCAAAGCAATACAGAGAAACCCTGTCTCGTAAAAACCAAAAAAAAAAAAAAAAAAAAAAAAAAAGAATAGCGACACCATGTGGAACACCTGTGAGAGGCTGGCCACAGGCAAGGAGGGAATTTGGGACAGAGGGAACCCAACTGGACCCAGGAGGACAGGTGCAGAACCTTTTCAGAGCCAGCCTGTGTTCCAGAGACCAGCACATTTCAGAGCAAGCCTGTGTCCCCGAGACCAGAACACTTGGCCTTGGTGGAGGGGGGGGGTGTTCTGCCTCCGCCTTCCAAACTCTTCGTGTGCACTGATGGCTATATGGGCAGGAGACACACCAACAGGAGAAATTCCAGCCCAAAGTACCACAGACTCTGAGACCTGAAGAAGGGTCAGGAATGGGAGCTAGTCCAGCATCCTTCACAACAAGGGTCTTGGGTGTGGTAGTGGTACCCAGGTTATGAGGGAGAGGGAGGCTTTGCTCCACTCAAGACCCCACTTCTCTGGGCCTCAGTTTCCTCATCTGTACAGAGGAACTCCTGTAGTAGATCCCTGTAGTAGCAATGGCTAGTTACGTCTCGCTGCAACAAACCCTACCCCACCTTGGATTGTTCCTGGAGGGAACAAGCCGAAGGAGAGGAGTGGGCGGGATGCAGAAGGCTCTGGTCCCACGGGGACCGTTGGTAGTGGCTCCTGAGTACTGTTGCAGGGCCATCCCCTCGGTCCCGCCCACCTTCCCGCCACCGGGGCGGAGACAAACAGGTGCCGCCACAGACGCCAGAAGCCACGGCGCAAGCAGACCCTCCGTGACCGTCGGTGAGTTGCGGTGGAGCACGAGCGGGAGGGGGGCGTCCGTCCGGGGACAGTGGGTGGCCTGTGACCTTTACCCTAGTTCCTTCCAGGAGAGTGGCAGGGATAGGCGGAGCGGCTGCGGACTCTGAGCCTCCTCCACGCTCCCAGTCCTGGCCTGCTTGGCCGCGATGCTGCTGCGCAGCACCTGTATCCATCGGCCGAGCCTCAGCAACCTGGCCGGGGCGCACAAGGTCCCACCAGTCTGCGGATGGCTCTCCCTCCAATGTTGGACTGGTGTGGGAGGCCGGATGCCCTTCCTGGCCCGCAAGGAGGGGAGGAAGGAAGGGAGCCATGAGACCTCCTCCCTCCCTGAGACCTGGGCCACCAAGCCATGGCATACCCAGGTCCTTTCGCAGGTGGGATCACAGGAGGCTCAAAGAAAGCAAGCAAGTGACCCGAGGTCACACCGCCAGGGAGCACAGGCCTGGATGACAAGACAGCTCTCTCTGAGATCGTAGTGGGCAGAATGCCACTGCCACTACCTGTTTGCTGGCTGTGTGGTTGTCCAACCAAGTCTTTGCAAGGGGGAACTTAGTTGGCATGAGTTGGAGGCCATAGGAGAAAATTCCTGCCCCACTTTCCCACTGGGTGTGAGAGGGACCAGGTTCCTGGCCACCCAGCGGCTGCCCCTGTGCCGCCTCTTTTATTTTTTTGTTTTTTGTTTTTTGTTTGTTTTCTGCTTTTTCGAGACAGGGTTTCTCTGTATTGTTTTGGAGGCTGTCCTGGAACTAGCTCGGTAGACCAGGCTGGTTGGTCTCGAACTCAGAGATCCTCCTGCCTATTCCTCCCGAGTGCTGGGATTAAAGGCGTGCGCCACCAACGCCCGGCCACTCCTGTGTCTTTAACTGTTGGTTCTTGGACCCCTACACCTTGTCCACCATCGATGTCTCCTCACACCCTGCTCGATATCCCACTGCCTTCCCTAGGTTGGCTTTCTGGTCCACTGCTCTGCCTACCCAAAGCCAGGCAGGTCCTACCCAGTCCCCAGGGCCACCAGCAGGCCAGCGCCAACTCTCTCTGATCTGGCCCCCTCTGCTCGGTGGCCACCAACTGTCAGCCTGTCTATGCAGTGTGAGCATCCAACCATGGCGCCAGGGTGTAGGGTGGCCCAGTGCCTTGCAAGCCAGATGCTGCCTCCAGGGAGGAGAGAATACCTCCCCACACATACCCCAGTTCCCGTGGGAAAACTCTGATAGGCACAGATAGACTCTGTGGCTGGCTGGTTTCTGAGCATCCCAAGATGTGAGGCTTTGCACAGAAGCCAGGGAATTGTTACAGTCCAGAAGCAAGGTCACGCCACTCGGGGGAGGAGGTAGCCCGGTACCACACAATGTGGGTGTGGAACCGCTGACACTCAGTGTTTGATGTACAAGTAACAAAGAAGGTGGTATGCACTTGCCTAGCACAAGACCCTGGTTCACCCCTGCAAAACACACACACAAGAGGGGGGGCAGAGACAGAGACGCTCTGGCCTGAAGTCTCCCTCTGATGTCTCTGGTCACCCATTTGTTTCTGGATCTCATCTCAGGCAGAGACTTGGTCGGGTCTCTGGGCTCTGCATCCCAGGAAGCAGCTCTATCTTAAGGCCGGTGTTTCTGGTCCCCTCAGCCCTTCCTCACTTCCTGATTCCTGGCCCCAGAGCCTGAAATGTCAGGCCACCTCTTCTCACTCCTTCCTGGGGCCTGCTCTGCTCCACGGTCCCATACACCTCTGACCACTCCTTGAAGCCAGGGGGTTTGGTACAGGTGGATAGCAAGTAGCCATGCCAGTACCTAGACATGGGGCCCTGCTTCCTTCATGGCTCCCCATCGCTTGTCTCACCTCAGCCAGTCAGGACCGGTCTTCCTCTACCTAGAGCGACTGCGGGCCCTGAGGAGACGTCCACAGAGTCCTTGAAGTGTCCCCTCCCCTCTGCTTCTCTAATACCCTTAATCTTTTTTTTTTTTTTTTTTTTTTTTTTTTGGTTTTTCGTTTTTTGGCTTTGGAGGCTGTCCTGGAACTTGCTCTGTTTACCAGGCTGGTCTTGAACTCACAGAGATCCGCCTGCCTCTGGAGTGCTGGGATTAAAGGCGTGCGCCACCACCGCCCGGCCGTCCCAAGGCTGATCTTTGAGCATGGAGAGGGCTTTGCACTGGCTGGCCAGCTCCACCCTGGACCTGTTTCCCCCAGACCCCTCCCACACCTGCCTCCCAGCTTCTCCTGGCTCTGTAGCACTTCATGCTGCCTGGACGGCTCTGTGTTTCGATTCTCTGGCTTTCTTGGTGACAGATTTATTCACATTCACAAGAGCAGAGGACAATTGTTCAGCTGGGTGTAGGCACCCCATAAAGGCAGGTTACACACGAGTGAACCAGAGCCACAGGGCCACCAAAGACAGGGCTGAGCTATATATAGTCCCAGCTTCCAGGGAGGCTGAGGCACGGGAATTCCAAAGTTAAAACCTGTCTGGGCTGCAGAATGAGATCGCAGTCAGCCTGGGAGCTCAGTGAGACCCTGTCTCAAAATTGAAAGTAAAGGCAAGAGGCTGTGTAGGCTTGGTGACAGAGCTCTTGCCTGGCATGTACGTGTTCCTGGAGGGTGGGGGACCACGTAAAATGTGCCTGAGCTACGCCCCATCTCGTCTTTTACACGCATCTCCACACGCTCGGAACGTTCACGGCTCCAAGAGAAACAGTCTGACCTTCGTGTGCGCCGTTCCCTCTGCCTGGAACATGCCCTGGCTGTCAGCCATCAGTACGTGCTCCTTACAGGGTCTTCGGAGCGGTGGTGGCGCACGCCTTTAATCCCAGCACTCTGGAGGCAGAGGCAGGCGGATCTCTGTGAGTTCGAGGCCAGCCTGGTCTACCGAGCTAGTTCCAGGACAGCCTCCAAAACAATACAGAGAAACCCTGTTTCCAAAAAAAAAAAAAGTGGGGAAGCGGGGTGCAGACCCTGATGGAGCCCCACCTGTCTACCCACTAACCTCCCTAGGCAGGCACTCTCACGAGACAGCCCTGGAAGGGAGACTGCCTCCTTTAATTACTGACTGGCTCTCTCTGTTCCCTGTATCATTTGCTGTTTGTTGCGTCAGGAAGAATCTGGGCTACCAGAAAGCTCTAAAACAATTCTATATAAACTGCTAGAGGGATTCATGAGTGAGGTGACATAAAAGCAGGAAGATCTAGAAGATCTAGAGTTCTAGGCTAGCCTGGGTTAAACAGATTTTTTTTCTCAAAGTAAAAAAAAAAAAAGGAAAACTAAGGCTTGGAGTGTGCTTGTGACTACCCAACTGGGTAAGTACTGGCATGGGACCAGTTTAAGGGCATATGGTGGGGGGAAAGGGGTCCCCCCTTCCTCTATCCAAGGAGGAGCTGGCTAGGCTGATTCAGCTCTCACAAAGGACATGCCACTTGCTGGCTGGGTGGCCTTGTGCGGGGGACTTTTAGGCCACTTCCAAACCTGCTCATCGAGGACAGCAGTGTGGGCTGGGTAAGCTTCCTTGGCTATGATTGTCTAAAAATGTCACATCTGCTGACTTTTCAACTCGCATGGAAATGGCATCCTGGAGTCGTTTTCCCATCCACAGGTCAAAACCCAGTCTATGTGTTTTCCCCCTAAACTGTTTATGTCCTTGGCAAATTCCTCTCTTGAATTTTCAGTTCTTGGTTTATAAAAACTATGTGTGTTAAAGAAACAAGCCTTTTGTCGGTTTTGCCCATATCTCCTCCAGGTTGCCATTTGTCTTTTGACCTTGCTGTTAGTTTTTTTGTTTTTTTTGTTTTGTTTTGTTTTGTTTTTTTGCTGGAATATTTTGTTTACCTGTTTGCGTTTATTGCATTTGTGTGTGGTTTTTGGTTTTGTTTGTTTTTTTGTTTGTTTCCAGGCAGGGTTTCTCCATGTAGCTCTGGAGGCTGTCCTGGAACTCACTCTGTAGACCAGGCTGGCCTCGAACTCACAGAGATCCTCCTGCCTCTGCCTCCCGAGTGCTGGGATTAAAGGTGTGTGCCACCAATGCCCAGCGCATTTGTGTGTTTTAACGTGTCTGAAGTTAAATATATCAAGTTTTTCTTTTGTGGTGCCAGGATTTCTGCGTCCTGCTGAGGAAATCTTGGCCCAGTTGCAGGTTATCTGTAAACAAATGCATTATGTTTTCTGCTGATCGAAATCCAGCTTGTTGATGATAAACTTGAACTGTCTCACCAGGTGTCCCTCTCCACAAGCCCTTTTGCAGCCTGACCTGGAGGACGGGACAGCGAGCGTCTGGCCCAGGCTGCCCACGATGGCCTTCCTGACACACCTGCTGGTCTGCGCCTTTGGCATGGGCTCCTGGGTGGCTATCAACGGGCTCTGGGTGGAGCTGCCTCTGCTGGTGACTGAGCTGCCCGAGGGCTGGGACCTGCCCTCCTACCTCACTGTGGTCATCCAGCTGGCCAACATAGGCCCCCTCCTAGTGACCCTGTTGCATCGCTTCCAACCCGGCTGCCTGTCGGAGGTGCCCGTGATCTTCCTTATCCTGTGCATAGGCATGGCTGCCTGCATCCTCTTGGCCTTCTTGTGGAACGTGACCTCCTGGATGCAGGGTGGACAGCACAGTGTGGCCTTCATCGTCCTCACCTTCTTCCTGGCCCTGGTGGACTGCACCTCCTCTGTCACCTTCCTACCCTTCATGAGCCAGCTGCCCACGTTCTATCTCACCACCTTCTTTATAGGAGAGGGGCTCAGTGGCCTCCTGCCCGCACTGGTGGCTCTTGCCCAAGGTTCAGGTATCACCACCTGTATCAATGCCACAGAGACACCAGGCACCGCCTTGAGCCCTGTGACCACAGTGGAGAGCCACATCACCCAGGTACCCAGAGTGACCCACAGCCGCTGCCGCACTGCGCTTGGCCACAGCGTGGGGAAGGGAAAACTTGCCTCCTTCATTTTCATTGTTTCTTCAGCAGGACTGCCCGTTATTTTACTTATTTATCTTATTGGTGTGTGCATTCTGACACAGGTGCATAGGGTCACAAGGGTGGAGGTCAGAGGACAACTTCATAGCGTCAGTTCCGTCTTCCCGCCCTTACAAGGGCTCTAGGTTGTCAGTCTTGCATGGCCAGAGCCTTCACCTGCTGAGCCGTCTTGTCGGCTAAGGGCTGTAAGCTAAAGTATGTGAGGTGGGTGGGCAGCAGGAAGACCATTTTAGGTGCGTGCATGTTGGAGGGTCGTGTGAGTTTGAGATTCAAAGACCAGCCAGGTAATAGGGGTTTTTAAGCCTTCCCAAACAGGAGAAAGGGACAGGGGCATGGGGCTCATCGGGGTGTGGAAATGTACTCTGGGAGGGAAGAAGAGATGAGCAAAGGTGGCCTGTCATAAACTCAGATGGAATCTGACAAGTGACAAATGTTGCATATCTCAGTCCTGAAAATCAGTCCCAACTCAACCAATTTAGAGTAACCAGTACTAAGGAAGTCTATCTTAGGGTGACATAGTCTCCTCTTTTAGTTAGAGTGGGGGTTATCTTGAGCCTCCAAATAAAATCAGGAAGACCAGGGAAATGGGAATCTAAGGTCAAGACTCCCCGAGACTCAAATTTTTATCTGGGAATCTGATGGAACAAATGTTTCTGACATCTCAACCTCCCACAGGGGCGTAGCTAACCGCAGCTTTGTTTCTCTGCAGACAACCCATGGTCCTGCCCTGTCGCCCCTCACCTGGCACCTAGAGAGTCGCTACCTGCCCCCACGCTTCTCGCCACTTCTCTTCTTCCTCCTGCTGTCCCTCCTGATGGGCTGCTGCCTGGTCGCCTTTTTCATCCTGCAGCGGCAGCCCTGGGGACGGCAGGGCTCCATAGAGGACCTTCTCCACTCCCAGGTCACCCTGCATTCCATCAGGCCACGAGACACGGAGGACGCCAGCTCTCTGGGTGCCCCTGTAACCAGCCCAAGCAAGGGGTCAGTGGAAGTCAGTGTAGCCTCGCTCCGCCCAGCCCAGCTGACCTTCATCTACTCCGTGGTGGCCTTTGTCAACGCTCTCACCAACGGTGTGCTGCCTTCAGTGCAGACCTACTCCTGTCTGCCTTATGGACCTGTTGCCTACCACCTGTCTGCAACCCTCAGCTCCGTGGCCAGCCCTCTCGCCTGCTTCCTCCCCATCTTCCTGCCTAACAGGTACTCCACCTGACCCAGGGAACTCTGAGAGTGGAGATGACTCCATTTCAGAACCCCAGGTGCCAAACCCCACTTACTGAGTGATGTGTGAGGTGGTTGGTATATGATCTCCCAGAGGCGTGGGATAGCTAGCATGCTTGACCTCTGTCCCTCAGGGTACCTTTCTGAAAAAGTGGAGTGACAGTATTCCTCCTATGATGACTAGGAATGTGATATAGGTTGTTCTCTGTCAGTGCCTGGCACTTCCAATGTATCAGCAACAGAGCCACCAGTCCAAGAGGAGTGACAGTCAACTACCGAGGTGGACACCTGGAACCCTGAGACCTAGAGAAGGGGATGAAGCTGCCCTCTTGCCCTCCTGCCTCTGGCCCAGCCAGCTCCCTCGGGTTTCACTTCTAGGATAGCCAGGCAAAGATGTAATGCAGGCTACCAGAATGGGCTGGGCCCTGGCCTAAAAATATAAGCTTCATCCTGGACACCCGACTGAGGTGATGGCCATGGAGAAACAAAACAGGAAAGCTGGGGTCAGGTGGCTGTGCTCACTCTGATGGAGGCACCTACTACACCACCCAGATCTCAAGTTGCTTATGGCAGCACAAGGAGGAGTTAGTCTGGGTAGGCGGTCTCTGTAGGGGTACAGTCTCAGGTTACAGTCACAGGGGAAATGTCTTGGTTAGGATTCTATTGCCGTGACCACACAGCAAGTTGGGGAGGAAACGGTTTATTTGGCTTACACTTCCAGATCATAGTCCATCATTGGAGGAAGTCAGGACGGGAACTCCAACGGGCAGGATTCTGGAGGCAGGAGCTGATGCAGAGAGTTCCTGCTTACTGACTTGCTTCCCCTGGCTAGCTCAGCCTGTTTTTTTTATGGAACCCAAGACCAGTGGCCCAGGGATGGTACCACCCACGGTGGGCTGGGCCCTCCCCCATTGATCACTAATAGAGACGATGCCTTGCAGCTGGAGCTCATGGAGGCATTTCCTCAGCTGAGGCTCCTTCCTCTGATGACTCTAGCTTGTGTCAGGTTGACACACATACAGGAAGGAAAGGCTGCTGGCGACAGTTTCTTCATGTACTGATCAATCGCTCCTAAACACTCATTCAAGGACCAGGGGCGGCGGCGTTGCCATTTCTCGGAACACTTCCTCAGGGGCCAGCCAGATTCTGATGGAATTCTGGAAAGTCACCTCCAAGGCTCATGACTGACCCTCCCCCCAGGCAGATAGCAGGCCTCCCAGAGAGAAGGGAGGGCCCTGGAGAAAGCACACCACACCCTGAAGGGCCCTGCAGAGATCAAAGCCCCTTCTGGTGGCTCTCCCTGGCAAGGAGCTGGTATCCTGAAGAAATAATAGCCAGCACAGCGCCCACAGCTGGGAGGCCGCCCAGCGCCTGAGCCTCATCCGCTTCTCCAGGGCAACTCTGCCTACCACACTCCCATTGTGCAGGCAAGACTAGGTCAGAGGTGGGTCAGCGACCAGTCTGGAGATTGGGGTGGCTGAACTGTGATCTGGTATGAACATATGAGGTACCTTGACTCTCCGTGTCCCCCTTAATCTAAGTAGCCTGGGATTGTTTTCTGTGACGGCTACTCTGGAGGCCTGGGTGGAGGGAATAGACATCAGGCTTCTCAACTCCTCTCACGCCCTTCTCCGCTCCTCCACAGGTCCCTGTTGTTCCTGGGGTTGCTCACAGTGTTGGGAACCGGCTTTGGGGCCTACAACATGGCCATGGCTGCCATGAGCCCCTGCCCCACCCTGCAGGGTCACTGGGGTGGAGAAGTCCTCATTGTAAGTATCCCCTCCCACTCTCACTTCTAAGGCTGGGGGCACCCCAGGGACAGCCCTTTCTGTTAGTCTAAGCCTTCTTAGTGATTCTCATAAAAGCGGGGACTCAGGAAGGTGAGGCAGCCATGGATGCTACCTCTCTCATATACGCCCTGACTTGATCATTTGGGGGAGGGAGAGACACCTGGGTTTCCTTTTACTCTGGAGGGTTAGGGTTCAGGGTCACCTCCGTAGGGCCTCCTTGTAGCCAGGGGCAATTTCATCTCTCTTGGCAAGCCCCTGAGTTCTCTTCCTTCTGCATCTTCCCTGATGGCCTGCAGGTGCTCTCCTGGGTGCTGTTTGCAGCCTGTCTCAGCTATGTCAAGGTGATGCTGGGTATAATCTTGCGTGACCGGAGCCGCAGTGCCCTCTTGTGGTGTGGGGCAGCAGTGCAGCTGGGCTCGCTGATTGGCGCCCTGCTCATGTTCCCACTGGTTAACGTGCTACAGCTCTTCTCATCTGCTGACTACTGCAGCCTGGACTGTTCTGTGTAGCCTCGGTTGGCCACCACAAGACACCGTCGCCGCGGTGGAAAACCAGAACCCAGAGAGCAAACCCCCCACCCACTTCTCCGTGTGGTCATAGATCTGGGTCTGAGCTTTTTAACCCAAAAGCCCTCCTGCCGACCTGGAATTGCAAAGCACAGCCCTCCCCCAACACTGGGCCTGGTGCTTAGGAGCCCCAGTTGCAGACTTTGTTCTTTGACTTCTGAGAGATCTGGTTTGCAGCATTCAGCTGGAGGCAGCCCAAGGACATTAGGGGAGAGGCTGGGACATTAAGCTGCCTGTTGCCTGCTGTGGAAACTTGGGGAAGTCTCTTGACTCCTCATTAAGGGGGCTGTGGTAAGCCCCCTTTAGCTTGTAGGCTCAGGCATCTAGTGGGCTCTCCTGAACTGTCTCCCGCACAGACACCCTTCTTAACAGAGGGAAGTAATGAGAGGACTTGGGAGGGCCCCTGCCTCCATCTCTTATCTGTGTCCCAAGAAAAGAACACTGCAGGACACTGTCTACAGAAACCCCAAGCATCTCGGCCCTGGGTCCCAGCCCAGCTCTCTGCCTTCCCTGTCCCCCAGGATGGTGAGACCCTGAGATAGTTGAGGGAAGCCCTGCCTCTGAGAGCAAACCCCACCAGGGTGCACCGCGGACAGTGAGGGCCTTAGATTGGGAGGGGGTCTCAGGCAGGAGGGGTTTGTCTGTAATTATTATCCAGTTTTTGTATTTTGTTCCTTTTTATAAGAATTAAACTTTCTATGCTTTTACACTAGAGGCGATGTGGGCACAAGAAGTCCTGTGATGGCTACACTGTATCAGTCTAACTGTAATTTATTTTCAGCAAGGGCAGAGGAAGGACTGGTGCCAAGCCACTTTTCTAGACTGGGAGATCAGCGCCACCCTGCACCCCTCTTTACTCTAAAGCAGGGTGGGGGAGATGGCTCAGCCATTCAAATCTAAGGCCCACAACGAAAGCCTCATATCTAAACGATGCTCATCCGGTTGCTCCCTGTGTGTAGGCAGCATCGGTGGGGCCTGATGGGTGGCACAGCCTGGAATCCCACCTATGGGTGCTGAGGCAGCAGAGTCAAGACATCAACAAATCCAGGCAGGCTTGGCGACACCCACCTTTAATCCCAGCACTTGGGAGGCAGAGGTCCACAGATCTCTGTGACTTCAAGGCCACCCTAGTCTGCATAGTGAGTTCTAGGCCAGCCAGGAAGGGCTAAATAGTGAGATCATCTGTACATGAACACACACCAAAACCAACACTTTCATTACTTCCTGTTCACCCTTCCAAAGTGGCAGGAAATACAGAGACTTCCTTCTTGGACCTCAAGATGCACGGTGGAAAACCACTGTGCTGTCTTGAGCTCCTCCTCACTCTTTACCCTGGGTCGCACGGCACTCCACTGCAGGTGCCAAGTCATTCATCTGTATTTGAAGACACTGGGAGCAGACGAAGACTAAATCCGCACAGGCAGGAAGGAAAGAAAGCAGTGTTCTCAAATGACACTTGAAACCTGGCAGCTGCGGGCATCAAAACCACTCTACCACAGAGATATAAACACAAAGGCTGTGTGGGCATGGGCCTCAGTGGCAGAGTGCTCGCATGATGTATGCCAAGATTCCATCCCTAGCATTGCAAAAACATAAATAAATAAACAGAAAGTTCCTCTCTTTACACAGCCAGGTGGGAATAACCTTTCACACAGATGCTCTCACACATCTGATAACGAATCCTCAAGGAAGACTACACAAGACCACTGGTCACATAGCACATTCTGAGCTCCCGGGTAATGTCAGCTGACTGTTGTCCAAGCTCATGTCTTTATGACAGGTGTTCTCAGATCAGTGTGGTGCCCTGAGCATGGCTTCTGCCCCTCTCCCAGGAGGCTGGGTGACCAGATGTGAATTTCCTTGGTATTCCTGGTAAAGTTCCCTTGTCCTTAGCAAACAGCTCCAGGTCATAAGACAGCTGAGATAATTTTTTCCAGTCTGCCTTCTGCTGTGATAAATACCAGCACCAAAAAAAAAAAAAAAAAAAAAATCTGGGGAAGAATGGGTTTATTTGGCTTACACTTCCAGGTAACAGTCTGTCACTAGGCAAAGCCAAGGCAGGAACGCAGAGCTCAAACTAAGGATGTTTACTGGCCCCTCAGGCTTATGTTCACCTAGCTTTCTTAGACAACCAGGGCCACCTGCAAGGCGGTACCACTCACAGTGGCGGGGGCATCAATCAATAATCTAGACAGTTCCCCACAGGCCAACCAGATCTGGGCAGGCACCCTCAGTTGAACACCTTCTTCCCAGGTGACTCTTAGTTGTATTAAGCCGTCGATCAAAACCAACTAGGACAGGCTCCTTCAGCTTTCAAATAGACCCGTGGCTTAAATCAGACATTTTCTCCATAAATATCCTCTGTCTCCCCTATGTCTCCCCAGGGAGGATTAATTTGTTTGCAGTCCAGGGGCCGGAAGCTAGGACCTTGTACATGCTAGACAAGCTCCATCCCTGAGCTGCCCCCCAGCCAGGGCACACTCTGTGTTTCTACTTTAGCTTACACAGCCTTCAGGATGTGGCCATGGGTAACCAGGGAGCAGCAGAGATGAGGAAGGTGGCCAAGAGAAACCAGTGAGTGCAGAGATGAGGAAGGTGGCCAAGAGAAACCAGTGAGTGCAGACGCACGTGCAGCAGAAGTCATCCTGACTCACACACTGTCGAAGATAAGCCAAAGTGTGCTGGCATTCGGGAAGTCACCTCCTCCTGGGGGCTTGGTCTGATTTGTCTGTCACCCCATCTTAGGAGCCTCCAGCCTGTAAGTTGGCCCCAGTCAGCATGGCTCAGCTCCGCATACAGTTGGGAAATGCGCCACTCCCAGGATTCTCAGGGGTGACACTGAGCAGCTGTGTGTACAAAGTGTTCAGTGATACCTCTACAGTAGGTACTGCCCACCACAGACCCCTGATGTCCCTGAGCCATACCTCTGCCCACCTCACCACCCCGGGGTTAGTCTGGCTGGCCAGTGAGCTCCAAGGGTCCTGCCTCTGCCTCCTCCTCGATGGGATTCTAAGCATGCGCCATCACCGTGCCTGGCGTTCTACAATGCGGACTGTGGGCACTGAACTCAGGTTCCCACCCTTGCGAGGCAAGTACTTTATTGACAGAATCACCTCCTGAGCCCTGTGAGTCCTTTCTTAGGTCTGGCCCAAGGTGTGGAATGTTGCTATAGCCCACTGAATGGCCAACCCAGAGGACCTGTGGTCCTAGCTGCTGGGGAGGTCAAGGCAGGAGAGCCACTTGCGTCCAGGAGCTTAAGGGTAACCTGGGCAATATGACAAGGCCATGTCTGTTTTTACTAAAAAGAAAAAGATCAGGACTTTGAACTCAGCCTCGGGTTGGCCTGGGGCTTGGCTAAAGATGCAGCCCCCATGCAGGTAGGAGCAATGCTGGTGAAATCCGAGAAGCCCTCCACAGAAACGCCTCCTTGAGCATTCAGAGCTGTGCAGTGCATTGCCTGGGTGTGTTTTGTGGGGTAACCTTGAAAGGACCACAAAAGATGCAAGGTAGCTAGGAAACCACTGGGGTGCTCTGGGGACAAAGTGCCACCCTGGCAGAGGGCCTTGGCTGGGCGAGCTGGGCAAGGGCCAGCGCAGTGCAGACAGACATGCAGACTTTGCACTTCTCTCATAGGAATGCCTTTCAGGACCTGGTGACCGCTGGAACACAGGGACGCAGGGACAGGACACAACAGCCAGGCCAGCAGATATGGGAAGTGAGGGGAGTGGGATCCAGAATCAGGGTGAGGTCCCTCTGTCCCAGGAATGCCAACGAGACGCACTGCAATCCTGCAGAGTCTCTCCTGCTGTTTTGTTGGTGATGGTTTCCCCAGGGAGATTTTCAGAATTGCCCAGAAGAAACCAGAGCCAGACACCAACCCATGCATTGACTCCCTGGAAAGCCCAGCCCAGCCAGTCCTACCTTTGGTTTGGGCAAGTCCTGTTCTTGCCCAGGAATCTTGGATCTCCACCCAGTTCCTGCCCAGCTGGTCCTTCCTTCCTGGCCTGGGGCAACCCAAAGCCTTATAGGACAAAACACTCCCACTGGGTGTGGTGTTACTTATACTTTTAGAGGTGCGTGTGTGTGTGTGTGTGTGTGTGTGTGTGTGTGTGTGTGTGTGTGTGTGTGTGTGTGTGTGTGTGTGTGTGTCCTAACCAGTGTACAAAACAGCCCAAGGCTGACCTGTTCACCCTGCACTCCACCCTGCCTCGCCCTGAGAAGGGTCACGGAGGACATGTGCACCTTAATTCCTGGAATTAGGGAACAGGCCTTTGGAATAGGTGAAGGTGACAGGCTCTAAAGTTGAGGATTGTGTGGGATTGCCTGAGTGGACTCCAGAAATCCACATCAGCCTCAGAATGCAGAGCCTCACAGGAGACAAAGGACAGGCAAAGAAGTCTGGGGTCAATGAGAAAACCTGGAGCCTGTGTCTGGCTGGGGTCAGAAGTGGAACCCATGCAGAGATGCTGGGGGAGAGGACCAGAATATCATCTTAGAAATGTGCACATTGGTTCCAACCACAGCCGTAGAGAGTTCCAAGGAGGTTATCTTTCCTAGAGCCTCCAGGAGGGGCCCAGCCAGCAAACAACTTGTTAGCTCTGGGAGACCTTGGCTGACTCTAACCTAAAATCTGCAATCAATTGGAATTTCGATTGTTGATTATTTAGCAGGGGTCTCACCGTGTATTGTAACCCAGACTGGCCTCAAACTCTTCATCCTCCTGAAAGCCAGGATCAAGGGCTGTACGTCCACACCCACACTTTCACAGTGGTAGTTTCTTGCAGCGTCAGAAAAAATGGAGGATTGTATTCTCTCTTGAGGTCCCACAGGCCCTTGCTCTTGGAAAATGTGCCCTTATGCATCTGATGGCCACAGAGCATCCCAGGCTGTAGATGTGGACACTCGGGTCCAGATGAGAGGAGGGCCAGCAACCAGAGTCCCCTGGAAAAGGTGCTGCAAATTCAGGATACAAAATGATTGGTAGGGAGCAGAAGAGAGGACTTAATGCTCTTCCAGAGGACCAGGGTTCAGATCCCAGCACACACTGGGCAGCTCAAAGACCCCTGAAACTGCAGTTCCAAGGGATCCGACACCCTCTTCTGACCTCAGACACCTGCATTCACGTGGCATGTACTGACAGATGGTGCTGGCTCTGAGTTCTTCCTAGCGAGTTGGGTTAACACTTTAGATTTGTCCAGAGGAAAGAGGGCCCAATAAGATGGAAACAGATAATGAGGCCAGGATGGCTTTGGAGACAAGTGAACGATCATCTGAATCAGGCTCATACATTTCCTCCCTGGAACCGCCAAGCAACCTGTCTCCACAGAAACTACCATCAGTGTTATGAAATGTGACTTGAGGGGGACCTTGGAGGATCCCATGGTGGAACAAACACGTCAGACAAAGGTTACTTGGGAAGCTTTACTGGGGGAATAGAAGGGAGTGGGAAAGAAAAGAGAGAGGAGAGAGACAGACAGAGACAGAGACAGAGACAGAGAGCTGCCCCCTCAGTGAACCAGCAGAAAGAGAGCGGGAGTGGGCACAGTTTGTCTCTTAAAGGGACCTTTGCACCTGCGTACGGAGTCAGGGTACTGCCTGCCACACATGCAGGGGTGTCCACTCTTCCAGGTCCCCAAGGGGGCGGGGCCTGGTTTGTGTTTGCCTGGATGATAACAGTCAACATCATGGCCCTCTCTGCTGCCCTGCCTGCTTGGTTCCATGCTAGAACCAGAGGCCACTCCTGCCACCTTCTGTGACACGTCCTTCCCAGGAGCAGGGTACCCTCAGATTTCTTCATTCCATTTCACAGAGACCCTCTGAAAGGCCTCCTATGCTCAGTCCAGGGTTGTGCAGAAGGAAACTGAAGCCCAGCCTGGTGGTGGTAGTAGCACATGATTTTAATCCCAGCACTCAGGAGGCAGAGACGGTGGAGCTCTGTGAGTTCAAGACCAGCCTGGTCTACAGAATGAGTTCTAGGGCAGCCAGGACTACATAGTGAGATTATTTCTCAAAACAAAAGCAAAACCTACAAATAAACAAGGAAGGAAGGGAGGGAGAGAGGAAGGAACAAAGGAAGGAAGGTAGGGAAGGAGGGAGGGAACGATGAACGAACGGACAAACCAAAGCTCAGAGAGCTAAAACACCTTGCCTGGACATCAGCACCAGTCTTGGTTCTTAAGCTCCCAAAGGAAAACCTTCAGGGAGAATACAGCAGGACAGTAAGCAGGTGAGAAGGCTCAGCAGGTAAAGGGTCTGGCTTGCCATCAAGACCAATGACTAGAGTTCAATACCTGGAACCCACCTGGTAGAAGGAGAGGAAAGAGTCGATCCCTACAAATTGTCTTTTGCCCTCCACACACATACTGTGACACTGCATCCCCACCACACAAAGGTAACTTTGAGAGAGAAGAGTTAAACTACAGCACCAAGGAAGCACGCATACAGTCTTTAGAAAAAGAGTGGGCAGCAGCAGCCAGATCCCAGCCTCCGCCACGCCTTTCCCAGCCTAGGTGCTTCCGGGAAAGGGATGTGCTCTCAGAGTCCTTCTTTACCCAGAATGCCCAAGCAGATGTGTAAGATGTCCCCCTGGGCCCTGAGGCTCAAACTCCGGCTATCAGACTTGGTGGCAAGCTCGCTTACTCTCTGAGTCACCTCTCCAGCCCTGTGATGTCCTTTATGTGCTGGTTTGGAGGCCTGATGGTCAGTCCCTCTCAGAATAGCAGCCAGGCTTTCTGACTTCTCATGGCTACTCAGCAGCACAGGGCAGAGACCACAGTCCCCTGGATTCCTTATGTCTAGGGTTGGCAAAAGGGGTATGGTGATGAGTAAAATGTTTCAACAGGACTTGGACCCACAGACTGAGATAAAACATGCATGTGTACTCACACAGAGCAAGCTGGAGAAATGAGAAGCCACTGTTCACTAGGTGACTGGAGGAGACAAAGAGTTTCAGGTGATTTTTTTTGACACTTTCTTGTACTTTGCGTTTTTCTTTGAGTATGCATTCTTTCAAAATTCAATAAAATGTAAAGAAAGAGAGAAGGCTATAAGTAGCTCCTATTGTTTAATCCACCTTCAGCAGCTTCCACTGCTCCCAAGGTCACCTGCACCTGACATAGCTTTTTTTTGTTGTTGGTTTTTTTTTTTTTTCCAGCAGTTGGCTTGTTTCCTGTGAACTATGGACTTTCTTTGTTTCAGAAGTTGCCTCTGGACAGGGTTCCATGCCTCTCTGCAGAGTGACCTCTTTTCCTTCTTGTACTGGTGGCCTTCAGAGCCTGCTGAGGGTGCTCTGTGCCCCTCTCTGACTGGAAGCTATGGGTTCAGCACAGTCGTGAATGAGATTGTCCCCACCTCTGAGGGCTCATGGCTGGGCATCGGGCTTGCACAACCTGGCTTCTAGTCCTTCCTCCTTCTCAGTGGCAAGGAAGCCCTCAGGGAGTTTGCTGTACCTCTTAGGACTCCTGTCTCATCATTTAAAAACAGTTAAGAAACCAGAGGCCAGAACCCATGTGGACAAGATGAGAATAAGTCTGTCATAAGTTCACGCTCCATGCCTGTCACTGTATGCCTGGTACTTTCATTTGTTTCCTTCTGTTCTGATTTCGTTGGTTTATAACAAAAGTGTTTTTACCAGTGTGTGTGTATGTGTGTGTGTGTGTGTGTGTGTGTGTGTGTGTGTGTGTGTGTGTGTGTGTGTACATGCAACAGTGTGGAGGCTGGAGAATAATTTGAAAGTTCTCTCCCACCATGTAGGTCCCGGGGATTGAACTTGGGTTATCTGGTCTAACAGCACAGTGCCTTTACCTTCTGAGCCATCTTGCCAGCCTGGTTTGACTTTCTTAAGACAAGCTGTCACTATATAACCCAGTTTGGCCTCCAACGTAATACCTCTGGCTATGACTCCTTAAATGCTGGTATAAGCCCCCACTTCTGCTGCCGGGTACTAGTGCCTACCAAGAGTTAGCGAATTTATTCTTTGAAGAATGACTGAGGCCATGCCTGGATAGCTGCCCTGGATTCTTTTTGGAAGCACCAATCCCTCTGTCTAGCTCTCCGTAGGGAAGCTTTACACTGGCCTCTTGGAGACCCTGTAGCAAACAGGAAGTGATTGAGAATAGCACGCACAGCTAAAGAGAAGGAGGGAGCCCCCTCCTCACATCCCTCACTGGTACCCATGTAGATGCCTCCGCAAGTCCTTCCATCCATGACAAACTTGGCCAGTTTCTCCACCAACCAGAGTCTGCATGAGACACGTGAGTTTCTCTGCTTAAAAGCTTGTGGAAGAAGTGACTTGGAGGGTTTCCTAGCCCCAAGTCTCCACAGGCCTTGCAGCTCTGTCATGGATTTTGGACCTCACTTAAGAAGGCATGTCTGAACTCAAGGAAAAGCAGGCGCACCTCAAGGCTGCTAATGAGATTGCTGGAGAGGGGCACCAATGCGGGTGAGCCATGCTGGGCCCTGACGCTCAGCAGGAAGGCAGTCTGCTGGAGTCGAGCCTTCATGAGCAGTCACCATGTTCCAGGGAAAGCCTGGAAGAAACCCTCCAGCGTCACCCCCCTCGGCTGGCTTAAAGGTCACTAATTTTCATACCTGTAACCCCAGTACTTGGGAGGCAGAGGCAGGTGGATCATGCGTTTAGGGACTGTCTGGTCTCCATTGTGAATCTGAGACCAGCTCCAGCTACATAGTAAGACCCTGTCTCAAAAAAAAAAAATGGGTCGGGGACGTCGTTCAGTAGAGCACTCAGCATGCATGAGGGCCTGGGTCGGCTCTCAGTACCGCAAGGAAGATAATTCTCTCTTGCATGTCACACAGCTGAGCACCCCATTAGTCCCCACAGCTTTCTGGAGACAGTACTCTGTCGTGTGGGTTACAGTGACGGCCAGGGAAATTCTTCAGCAACTGTCTGCTTCTCTGCCCATTCCTGCTTTGCCCCTTCCGGGGCTGTGTGTATCTGCTTACAACTTGCCCATCTTCCTGAAGGATTGACACTTTTTTTGAGACAGGGTCTCCATACATAACCCTGGCTGGCCTGGAACTCTCTCTGTAGACCAGGCTAGCTTCAAACTCACAGATATCCACCTGCCTCTGCCTCTGAGTGCTGGGACTAAAGGCGTGTGCCACTATGCTGGGCTGACTTGACCCTTTTATCCTAACAAGATGCTTCTCTTTCCCTGATGTAATGGATCTTCAAAGACTGGCTGTCTTTCTGTTCATGTGCTACATCTTTTGTACTTACTGTATGTGTAAGTTTGTGCACTCCACTTGCATACGTGGAGGTCAGAGGGCAGCTTGTGGGAAGTTAACTCTCTCTTTCCTCTCTGGGTTCTGGGGATTAAAGTCAGGCAACTAAACCTTAGCTCTCTCAGTCTAACTCAGCAACAAAAGGGTGATGTAACATTGCTACCCACTGTGGTGTTAGAAGGGATATAGGAGAAGATGCAAGAAAAGATCTCCTAAGACTGCCTGATGTATCCTGGGGCTGGGTGGTGGAAGCAGCTTTGCTGTGATCCTGAGCATCTGCAGGTCCAGAAAGAGGCAAAGGAGAGTGAGGGACCTTTTCTTGTGTGATTCCACCAGCCATGAGCCAGATGGGGCTGGACCCCTCTTCAGGAGTTCACAGGATGGAAACTCTCTCCCAACCTCTCCCAACCTGTTTCGGCTGGGCGGAGCTGGATGCAATGTGGGATATGACCATCGGGAGTCGCTGTTACCCCAAAAGCCTGGAAAGGTGGACAAGCAGGCACTCGCAGGAATGAGCAGCGGTCCTGCAGGCTCACGGGCAGAATCCCTCCAGGCTCAGAGAGGCCCTTGAAGCACCTTCAGCCTTAACTCCAGAAAGAGACTTTTCTTTTACAATTAGAATCACATTTTAGAGGTGAGGAAGTGACCTGCATGTACCAAATTACACAGCAAGTGTATGATGTAACTGGAATCTGGTCTATGCCCAACCATCTCTGATGTAATTTTTTCAGGGCCCCACCCCACCCCCACTCACCCCACCCACCCCTACCCAAGTCCCTCTGTCCGGCCCCAGCATTCTCTACTCAGTAAAGGTAGTTTTGATCTCTCACTACAGTGGGAATAAGGCACTGAGAGGTTGAGCTTCTTGCCTAAAGCCACACAGCCAAAGCGTGAGGGTTGTGACTTAATTGCAGTCTTATGCTGACTCCCTATATGCTCAGATGCTGGGAGCAGGCCCAAAGGAAAGCATGGCACCCATTCACGCACACCCACGTATAACACTAACACTCACCCAGAGCCACCCTCTAAACTGTGGTCCCTTGGGTGTTTCTATGAGAACAGAAGCACAAGCTCACCCCTTCCTTCCGTGTGACACTCCTGTCCCTGGCCACCCTGGGAGCCATATCTCTGGTGATGGTCGGGGGAGGCCTCTCCTATAAAGACCCTCCCTGCTAAGGTCTTCTGCTTCCCACGGCCCGAGGGCCCATGGGTAATCTTTTCACCTATACTCCCACAGATCTGCCCAGAGCAGGGGCAGCTTGGAGTGAGGGAAACCAAGAGTAAAGCCATTAAGGGGCTGGACAGATGGTTTTAGCCCTTGTTGCTTTTGCAGAGGACCCATATGGTGGTTCATAACTCCAGTTCCAGAGGATCTGATGCCCTCTTCTGCCCTCTGTGAGCACCAAGCATGCACGCAGTACACATACGTACATGCAGGCAAACACTCACACAAAAGATAGAATGAGTGAATGAATCTAGTTTAAGAAAAATAGGCCAAAAAAAAAAAAATAGGCCAAGGCAGGGGCCAAAGGAGGGAGGGAGGGAGGATGTGGGCTCTGACTGGGTGGTAAAGGAGGAGATGACAGGTTTGAAGGCATCTGCATGTGGGGATGTGAGAAGCTGTCATCAAATGTCATCAAATGTTTTGAGATCTCACATCATTAGTTGTCAAATGCCAAACCCTAGCAACTTAAGACAATGGCAAGCATTCATGTCTGAAACCATTTCTGGGGATTGGTGTTTACAGCTTCAGGGTTCTCATGAGGCCTCTGCTGAGGAGGATGAAGGATTCTTTCCACATCACTCGGGAGCATGGTCTTGTTTATCTCTGGTTACTCCAAACCAGCTCTAGGCGTGTCCTCTGCCATGGTGTCATCTTCCCCCAGAGCAGCAGGGGACCTCAGAAGTGAATGCATCCATCTCACAAGGCGGCCCTAGCTCTCACATAGACAGTCCCAGGCCTGAACCACAGTTTGCATCGATTTTGAGCACCACCCTGGAACTAACTGCCTTTGGGGAAAAATGTTTTCTCCTCCTCCTCCTAGAGACTTTAAAAAATT
This sequence comes from Mesocricetus auratus, assembly GCF_017639785.1. NCBI lineage: Eukaryota > Metazoa > Chordata > Mammalia > Rodentia > Cricetidae > Mesocricetus > Mesocricetus auratus. Next base: position 117,020,139 of record NW_024429189.1, read on the forward strand.
AGGTGTGTACACAGGTTTACGCACATAAGTGCAGTGCCTTACAGGCCAGAAGAGGGCATCAGAGTCCTTGAAGCTGTTACAGGCAGTTATGAGTTACCCAACAAGGGTCCTCTGCAAGAGCAATACAAGCTCTTAGCCTCTCTAGCTCCAATTTAGTATTGTTATTGTAAAAAAAAATACACAAAGTGTATCAGTTTAACCACTTGAAAGTGTCCACTTTGGTGTGGTTATGTAAATTTGCCTTGTTCAACTGTCACCATCTAGCTCCCAAACTTTCTTGTCTTTCTAAACCAAACCTCTAGGCACTAACTGCACAGTGGACCTCAGCCAGCCTCTGGCAAGCACCATCTTCTTGCTATGTTGGATTGCACTGTTGGTGCCTCCCACAAGAGACTATGCAGTGTTGTCTTCCTGAGATTAGCTTCTTTCCCTTGCTAGTATGTCTTCAGGGTGGAGGGCCTTCAAGGCTTGTCCACATGTAGCCGGTGTTAGAATTCCCTCCCATTTCAGACCAAACAATATCCCATGGTGTGTGCAAGCCGCTCTCTCCTGTTGCTGTGACATCTCTCCTGTTGCTGTGACATCTCTCCTCAGCAAGGACTTGAATAGCCTTAGATGCACTCTCCTAGGCTTACATGACCTTGCTCTGCACATCTCCTGGGAGTCATCCTTTCTCATCTCTCTCAGAAGCCTCGGAGGTGAAACGGGGGGGGGGGCAGGGGGGGAGGAGGGATGCTCATGGTCCCCTGGATGCTCTCGCTGCATTGTCCCAGCCTAGAGGGAAAGGGTGACTAACATGGAGTTTTGAGTACCCTCAGCCACCTTACAGTACTGGCTCGCTTACACTTACGTTTCTCATGTTACCTGGTCGGGGAGGAGGTGCTTGCTTTATCCAGGGCGGGCTGCTACTTTCTCCTGTGTCCACCATTCTGTCGTCACAGGGGATCCTGGAGGTGTCATTCTCTGGCCAGTCTGAGACTTTGGCTCTTGGAGATCATTACTGCTGGAGATCTCACCGCATAGTGCGAGGATGCCAGAGTGTGGTCCAAAGGTTCTAGAAGAGACCCTCATCAGCTTTGGGTGGCTCTTGGCTTTCCCTAGCTTGAAACCACATTCTTTCAATATCTGCCTTTGTGGTCACATGCGCCTCTGGGCGTTTGCCTCTCTTCTACCAGAGCCATTGTGATGGCAACAGAAGTCCCCTTAGACCCCCCTCACGCCATCCTTAACTTAATTACATCTGCAGAGATCCATTTCCCAGACAGAGTCCACTAGGAGAATGAAGGGATCAGAACTTTGGGTGCCCATTATTCACCGTTCGGTACCAGGGAATCAAAGAGACGTTGGCTGCAGTGGCCACGGGCACTTTCCTGGGCGGTAGACGTGCTCTAAGTGTGAACTGTGGCTAGTCTGTACCGTTCTCATGCTGAGGGCCCGTCCCCAGGGTTCCCACTGGGAAGTGGCAGAGCCAGCGCAGGCCCTGTTTACGGTATCACCAACAAGCCCTTGGAGGGCCATTGCTTCCTCTGCTGGTGACCAAGGGAAAGCCTAACAATGGAGAATGGGTGTGCCCACAGCAGTGACATGCCACCATTCTGCGACTAGCCGCTCCTAAGTGCCAAGAGGCTGGAAACACTGCCCACCTTGGAAGCAGGAGGGTGGTCATCTGGGGTCCACTACCCTGGGGGGGGAGGGGAAAGGATGGTGCTATAGAGGAAAATGATAGCAGGGTGAAGGCTCTACCGCCCCCAGGGACAAGGCCCCTGTCCCCTTCATTCACTCTGCCCAGCTGAGGCGCACCCCCCACCACAGGCCTGCCCTTCCCCCACCATCTACAGGGCTCAGATGGAAGCCTAGCCCATTAACCCCTTCCTGGCCTCTCCCCTCCACTTTGCAGCTGTCACACTGTGGCCTCAGTGGAGCAGGGAGGGGACCGAGTAGCTAATCACAATTACAGAGCAGTATATCAGCTGCTAGGCTGTCCCTGTCATCGGCTGCCAGCCGGCCTCAACTGAGGGGCTGCCTGCAGCAGTCACACTATAGGTTCACCCCTGGAGACTGCCCCAAGACTCCAGCCACGTGACCTCCATCATCAGAATTCCATCCAATAGCTGTCAAGTTCACCTAGTGATACCCGTCCTCCTGCAGGGTCCCATGACACGCTACCCCGTCCTAGAGGCTCTGCCTGCCTCTACAACACTCCCTGCCACCTGCTCTGTTTATGTTTACCTCATCCTGGCTTCCAGCTGGCTGGAGATTGCAGGTGTGGGCTACCACACCCGGTGGTGGTGTTGTTGTTGCTGTATGTGTCTGTGTGTGGTGTGTGGAAAGCCTGTATATGTGAGTATATGCATGTGTGTGAGCACAGAGGTGTGTGTTTGTGTAAAAGCATGGAGTTTGATGAGATTCGATGTCTTCCTCCACCACTCTCCACCTTATTCATTGAGCAAGGACCTCAGTTGAGCCCAGAGTTCACCAATATGCACATCTAGCTAGCCTGCTTGTTCCTAGGATCCCCTGGAAATAAAGATGTGCCACCTTTCCTACCCAGCATTTATGGTGGCTCTTGGAACTCTGGTCCTCATGTCCAATGTGATAATGCACCGAGTCACCTTCCTAGCTCCTGTTGAGGTTTTTACATGGTTCTGTGCTGGGAATTAAATGCAGGTTTTCATGAATGCTAGGCAAGCACTCTGCTAACTTAGCTATATCGTACCCTGTCCCCTGTGGGTCTGTCCCTGAGTGGCTACGTGTAAGTGACAGTATCAGTGCTTGCCCTGCTTACAGTATGACCATCATATCCTCGATGAGCCATGCTTCCTCTGCCAGTGGCCACGGGAAGGCCTGGCAATGGCAAATGGGTGTGCCCACAGCAGCTACTTGCCACCGTTCTGTGACTGGCCTCTCCTGAATCCTGCTTTAGAGCCTCCCGATGTTCCTGGAAGCAGGAAGGCAGTCACCTGGGATGTACTGATGTGTGAAAAGCGACTCACCTGGCCAGACCCTAAGGATTAACCTGGCTATGTGGGGTTGACTTCCTAGGGCACTGAACAGATCACCCTAAGCTAGGCCTCAGTCTACAAAAAGATTCATCTTCCTGAATGCAGAGGCTGAGGCTCTTCTTAACCTTAAGGGCATCACTGAAAGCTCCTGTCTGGTAAAGCCCCCCGGTTTATTCCTGGCAGTAAGGGCTGCAGGCTAGCCTCAGCCTCTGGGCTAACCTCAGCCTTCCTTGGCTTGCAGACACAGTATTTACATCTTTGCCTCCCGATGTTGCTGTGGCTGTGTAAATGCCACTCTTATAATACGTCAGTCTTTGGATGAGGCTACTTTGCTTAGTGGGAGCACATCATCACTTGACTGCTTCTGCCTAGACTCCATTTCCAAATAAGACTGCACACTAGGAGGGCAGGGGCAGGATGTGAGCCTCTCTCCTTATCAGGAGATGGATTCTGTCTATGGCCACCACAAAACAAAACAAAACAAAACACCGTATTTGGGGTTGTCATCCTAGCTCTTGGGTAAAGCGCCTGCCTCACAAGCATGAGGACCTGAGTTTGAATCTCTAACATGCACATAAAAGTTGGGCGTGATGGTGTGTGCGTCTGTACCCCTAGCATTGGGAATGGGGGTGAGGCTCACCGGCCAGCTAGCCTAGCCGGTTGGTGAGCTCCAAGTTCAGCGAGAGACCTTGTCTCAAAAATGCTGTGGAAAGCAATAGAAGATGGTCAATGTTGACCTCTGGCCTCTACACACATGTATCCATGCACACACAGATTCACACACACACACACACACACACACACACACACACACACACACACACCACTGACGATGTCGAGGCCAGAGGAAGGTTGAGTCTTCACTTGCTGTCTCTACCTTACTCCTTCAAGGCAGGGCCTCTCAATGAACCTGGAGCTTGGGTTTTTTGGCTAGGCTGGAAGCCAGCAATCCCCAGTGATACTCTGAACTGAACTGCCCAATGCTGGCTTTACAGACCTGTGCAAGACCATGGCTGTTTTGTTACATGGGTGCTGAGCTCAAACTCTGGCCTTCATGCTTGCACAACAACTGCTATGGGATGAGCTACTATCTGCAGGCCAAAGGGTGGGGATTTTTAAAGTAAGGACAGGGTGATACCAAATGCACATTCCTGGCTTTTCTCTCATAATTAGTATTTCATGTGGGAAGACATTCTCTGGGTTTTACTAAGTTGGCCTTGATCCTCCTGCTTTATTTAGCCTTCCAAGCAGCTAGGGTTACAGGTCTGGGCCACCAAGCTTGGCTCCTTGCTCTTTTCTGATATCTGGTTCTACCTAAGGATACAGATGTGATGGCTGCTATTCACACAGTCGTTTGTGGCCATGCACTGAGAGCAGTGGAGTAGTAAGACAGGAGTCCAGTCCCCTAAACTGTGCCAAGCTTAGAGTGCCTGCCTCTCGTCTCTACTTACATGAAAGACAGGTGTCTCCACTTTGTTTAACCTGACTTGACAGGCCTTCCTCTCTTACCGCAGTGCACACATTTGCAGACAGCCTCACCCATTTCATGGATCCTCGCTACCTCTTTCCGAAGTAAATACCAACCCCTCCCCGACAAGCTGGACTCTCCAGAGGGCGTCTTGCTCAGGCTTCAATCTGTTTGCTCTCCTGCTGAGACTTCTTCCTGCAAGCCCTCATGCTTTTGCTCCTCCACCAGGTCTTGTCTCAGACTGAGCCTCCTTTTGGGAGCCCTTCGTCGCCCCTTCCTTCCTGGGAGCCTGTTCTGGGCCCCTGGGTCCCACTGCTAGCTTTCTCTGGCATCCACCTGGCTGCAGAGTGTCGGTTTATAAATCTTTTGGAGCTCTGGGCTCAGAGCCTTTCATGGTGCATATGGGAGCCAACGGGCGGGACAAATGTGGTCCATTTGTGGAGTCTCAGTTTGTTACCCCCAACACACACACACACACACACACACACACACACACACACACACACACACACACACACACACACACACACACACACACACACACACACACACACACACACACACCCACCACCTGCTTTTCTGTTAGCCCTGCAGGTGGTTGCGTGACGGAATGAGTGGAGCATAATCCCAGCTAGAGGGCGCTAGAGCTCCGCAGCTGAGCTAGGTGGGCGGGGCCTGGGTGGGGCGAGGCCGAGGCGGAGTCAAATTGTGCAGGACTGAGTAGATCCCTCCCACAGCCTAGTGTCCTGGAACCGCGCGCCCCTCCCGCCGCAAATAATTAACTGGAACCAATAAAACGTTGATGGCGGCGCCTTTGTAGGCACTGCGGCGGCTTTGTCATGGAAAGTGCGGTCCCCACCCGCCCTGTCCCCGCAGCTGGCCGAGAGTCGCCCGAGCCACCTGGACGGGACCCGGGACCCGCGCCGGCCCATCTGCCGCGCCGTCAGCTGCGGGGAACAGGGGAGGCGGGCCGCTCCAAGTCTACGAGTCCACAAAACTTCAGGCAAATGGTGGCACTGGAAACCGCGAGACCAGCGGGCAGGCCTGATTTTTCATGGAATGCTTTCATCTCGGTCGGCGCTGCAGGCCCTGGAGAAAGGGTCCGAGAGTGCTCATGGAACAGGAATCCAGCGCTGCCCTCAGCTGACAAGGACACGGGGAATACCTCACGGCTGGGTGAGCCAAACAAGCCAGGTCACCTCTGCTAGCCGGCCAGTTGTCTGGCCCAGGGCCTGCAGTCCAGCCCAGCGATCGTTCATCCTGGGTACCTGCTACCCTGCCTTGTCTGTGGTCACATGTTGGCCAGCCCTGTCCCCTCAGCGGAGCTGATAGAGGGCCTGTGAGGTTCATGAGCTGTCTTTCCTCAGAGGGAAGCGGGATAGTGACAGCCAGGAAGTTTTAAAAAGACAGAGCCCCGGTGTGTCCTTACAGTACCATGCCAAGTCACTGTGTCTGCTGAGCCTCTGGGGACGTCCTCCACCAACTTGTGAGTTTTGCTATGTCCTTCCTGGAAGAACAGTGCAGTTTAGGATTCTCCTCCCTCGATGGTCCTTGCTGCTTCTGAACCCACGGCTGCCATAATCTCAGCTCTGTCTGTCTGTCCATCCCCTCTGTAAGGAGTTTCATGAAACTGAGAGCTGGGGGTGTGGCTCGGTGGCAGAGCTATGCTTAGAAACCACGAGGCCCTGGGTTCCATTCCCAACACCAAAACGAAACAAAACGCCGACTCACTGTATTATAGATGTGTATGAAATTCACACTCCAGCTCCGTCACCAGATGGTAGACCTCCAACAAGCAACCTCCATGGTTCCCATGAGGAGGCTGTGAAAACACCAAGCATACCTATCAGTACTGGGCTGTGAACTGCCAGGGCCCCAGCCTCCCCTCTCTGGATTATTCTTGTCTCCCTCATTGGTCAAGTGAGCTCAGGAAGCACAGCTGAACTTCTGGGAACTTCAAGGATGAGTTGTATGTGTGTTGGTTGTGCTGTCTAGTTTTATGCCAACATAACAGAAGCTAGACTCATCTGAGAGGAGACCTCAATTGAAAACAAAATGCCTCCATAAGGTAGTCCATTTTCTTAATTAGTGATTGGAAGGGGAGCAGCCAGCTAGTGGTCCTGGGTTCTATAAGAAAGCAGGCTGAACAAGCCAGTAAGCAGCACTCCTCTGTGACCTCTGTATCAGCTCCTGCCTCCCAGTTCCTGCTGCTTGAGTTCCTGCCCTGACTTCCTGCAATGGATTGTGACTGGGGATGCATAAGCCAAATAAACCCTTTCCTTCCAAGTGGCTTTGGCCATGGTGTTTCATCACAGCAATCATAGTCTTAACTAAGACCAGCAAAAGTCAGAATCGTTTGTGCTGGAACAACTCAATAAGCATGATGGCCACTCAGAGTGTACCAACAGGAAAAGAAAACCAGATATGTACTTCATCGGGTGTGGCATGTGACTTTATGGGGATGCTGTCCTTGCCAAGTCTAGTTTTCAGGAAAAGAAGAAACCAGCCCCTAGGGTGCCTGATCTAGCCTTGTCAGCAGAAGCAGGTGGAGGGGTTGATTCAGCCCCTGGTGTCCTATACCCACCTCCAGGCCCTTCCCTACCGTGCACGTCAGAGGTAGAGGAAGACTCAAAGCCCGACTTTGGAGTAACTACAGTCTGTATGACTCAGCCTGTGTGCCTTGTCTTCTATAGACCTATGGATCCTCATCGGAAAAATGGGGACCATGCTCTTCCAGAATGTGGAGACGACTGAGACACTAGCTGAGCTATCCCATACCGTATTCATCCAACCTCAGACAATTGCCCACATGGTTGCATGGCTCTGAATGCTGGTCTGTACCCTGAAATACAATAGGATCCCCGGTTCCTGAGTGCAGAGCACATTGATCCTCAGCCTGTCCCATGTGGGAGTTGAGGGGAACTGGGTGGCTGAAGTTTCAGTCAGGAGACAGGAAATACTCTTCAGGTCAGGTCCCACAGGTGGATAAGAAGAAGAAAAAAGCTTCTGCCGAAGGAGCCAAGAGACACTATCACTGAGGGCACTGGGCAGCTCACAACTTATGAGTGTTGCCAGGGAGGTGTTCCGGCCACCTGTTTGTCCTTGTGAGACGATGGAGCAGCCCACGCATCGGGGTCAATACACAGGCCCAGGGCACTTAGAGGGAGTGGTGGGGGTGGGGGCTTGGAGAAAAAGACAGAGACGGGTGTGGACTATGAGAAGGCAAGGAGAACAGGGACCACGCGGGCGGGGTCGCAAGGAAACTGACAGCGTCTGAAATGAGATACCTTGCCAAGAGTCACAAAGTCTGTGACGGAGCTGGGATCGGAACTATAGCCGGGACACCGGGGTCTAGGGTCTTCCTAATTGTGACAGAGGAGAAGAGGGAGGCACAAGAAGGAGAAGGGGAGGGTGAGGAAAAGGAGGAAGACAAAGAGAGCCCAAGCGATGGTGGGGAAGAGAGGAGATGCAGAGGGCAGAAGCAGGGACTTAGGGAGGAGGGAGGAGGCAAGGAGAGGCCAGGGAACCCATCCTTGGTGAAGGGGCAGGGCCACCCTCTGCCCCGCCCTCCACCTTCTCCTCACCTGGCTGGTGTTGAGCATCACACAGGAAGATGCTGACACAGGGATTCCACAAGTGGGTATGGTAGTCCAGCAGCTGTCCCAGCCAGCAAAAAGAGGTCCAGAGTGAGGGACTAGGGGGGTGCTGTGCCAGGGGGCTATGTTGCCCTCCTGGAGGCCTACTCACATGCCAACCACGGCCTTGCAGGGAAATTACTGTCTCCAAAGCAGAAGCCCAAGTCAAAGAATGAATTCAGTCCCCTGTGAACCCTGGATGTAGGGCTTGAGCCTAGAGTCTGCTCAGGAGCTGCCTCTTTAACCCAAGTACTGCTAACACTCTGACCTAGAGTACTGCTAACACTCTGACCTAGAGTACTGCTAACACTCTGACCTAGAGTACTGCTAACACTCTGACCTAGAGGTAGAGGCAATGCCAAAAAACAGCTATGCCACTGGGGCAGCCTGGCTGGGTAAGTCGCCTGTGCCCATCAAAACTGGAACTTCCAGGCTGTTCCTCTTATGGCAACACACACATACACACACACACACACACACACACACACACACACACACACACGCACGCACGCACGCACACGCACACACACACACACCTGCTACAGCCTAACCACCTGCTGGCTTTCTGTGCAGGACAGTCTTCAAAGGGCACAGAAAAGAAAGAAGGGAACCAAGGCCATGTGTAACCAGCTCAGGCTAAGCTAAGCCCTGCAGAAGCTTCTACTGTGTGCTCTCTGCAGAAGCAGCTGCCACTCCTCAGTGAGGTTCAGTGTCCATGGGGACCCCAATAGGAACTGGGATCTGGAGGGTCAGTTTCAGATGGTATGGGATTCCTTTGAAACCACAGCCTGATTTGCTTCCTTATATACCTGAACTTCTTAGGAGGGCCTGTGGTTTGCAGCAGACTCTCATTGGATGGAACAGGAGCAACAGAAGAGGCCAAGAAAAGACCTGGAGATGCCCCTGAGACCTGACACAGCAGCACAAGTCACCTCAAAATGTAGTAAGTTATGCCAACAAGCATAATCGAATGCATCTCCTGATGCCTCTGGGAGGAATCCAAATGGGCATGGCCATGTGGTTCTGGGGCGCACAGGCTGGAGGACCCACTTGCAAGGTGGCTCATTTCTATGACTTGCAGGTCTGTACTGGCTGACAGTGAGCTCTCAGTTCCTGAGTGACTTCACAGCCTAGGCTGGCCATCCTGAAGCCACCAAATACAGAGACTGAGGAAGAAACCACGATGCCTTAGAAGCAAGACTCTCTCATCCCCATAAAACCCCACTGGTTATAGGACCAACTTTTTTGGAACTCAAAAAGGACATGGATATAGGGAGAAGACAGTTAATGGGACTACATGTGGGCATTTCGTGGGTTATATAGGGCTCTGGGGGATGTATGGGTGCATCATGGGTTTCTGAGAGAGCTAAGGATTATTTGAGATCAATGGGGGGCATCTGAGGATACCGAGGAAATCTGTGGACATTGAAGGCTATCCAAGAGCACAGGGTAGCTAGTTGAGACACTGGGGGTTATCTGAGGTCCCTGGGGGTTATCCAACGGTACGAGGGGTCATCAGGAGGTAGTAGGGACCATCTGAGAACACTGGGAGTTATCTGAAGGCACTGAGAGTCATCCAAGGGCAATTGGGCCTATCAGAGAGTACGGGGTGGGGGTCACAGGGCATTAGAATGGTGAGAGGAAAACCTGGAGTATTCCTTCAAAGCCCTGCAGACTATGTCTCCTGCAAAGCATAACTCTACCAATAACAGAAAAATGGGAGCAAGCGTTGAATCCAGAACATGATCTGTCATATTTGTTGTTTCTGACCACACCTTCCCCAGACTATCTCAGTGTTCCAGTCTGGCGTCTTTTCTCGGGACCCTGAATCAGAGGGAGCTGTCCCATGTCTGTGTCTCTCCTCTCCTCATCCTGGAACAGCTTTCCCAGCTCTCCTCTCAAGCCGCCCTCTTTAGGAAACCTCCCCAAGTGCCCTGACACGGCCTCATTCACTCACCCATTGCATCGCTGTGGCTGCTCAGAGCAGCCCCTGGTCTGCCTCCTCTTGCACCACAGTGCCCTGACTAGGGCCTGACTCATAATAGTGCCCAGGCTAATTTCAAATGAATCAGTGACGAGCATTTTCACCTCGAACACAGGATCCCCTTCCAGGCACAGAAAGACACTGAGGCATGGCTGAGTACCTCCCTGGGCCCCCTTCCAGACCCATGTCTCAGCCGTCATATCCTCCTGGAAATAATCAAGGGACAGCACTGTGAAAATAGAGAAGGAATAAGAGCAGAGTTCAAATCTCAGAGGCTCCACCTCGCTGTGCACACTTTAGATTCCTCAGATATAAAGGAGCTGTGTTAGCCTTCATTTGCTGTAGCAAAACACCCAACATACACAACTTGAAGAAATAAGGGAGTTTTTTTGTTTTGTTTTGTTTGGCTTGTAGTTTCAGGTTTGGTCCCAGTCCTGCTGGTTCCATTGCTCTGGACCTGAGTTAAGATGGCAAAATATCACAACAGAGAGGGCAGAGGTATGTGATATAAGAGGGCTTCCCCTCAGAAAAGCCAGGAAGCAAAGAAAAACAGAAGAGTATTCCAAGTTTAATGTACCCTATTCCAGGTCACATTCCCAATTCCTGCTTCCTCTAACCAAGCTCTACCACTTAGTTTCCACCACTTTACAATAATATCATTGAGTTATGGATCCATTGGGCAATCAATCCACTAAGTCAGAGCCCTCACAATCCACTCGTTGAGAAGTGAGGAGGAGCCCTTCAACACATGTGCCTTTGCGGGAACACTTCACGTCTGTTGTGGTCTGAATATGAAATGCCCCTCAAAGGCATTGTGGCTGGTGGTGCTATTTTGGAAGATTGTGGAAACTTTAGGAAGAGGAGCCTCACTGGAGAATGTGAATCACTGGACATAGGCCTTGAGATTTTTAAAGCCCAGTCCTAATTCCTGTGTGTTCCTGTTTGTTACACCAAGAGTAAAGGAACTAAGGAGTCCCAGCTCCACAATAAGCCACCTGATGTTATGCTTTCTCTTCAAGCTAAATATAACCTCTAAGTACAAACCAAATTAAGCTCATCCTTCGTTAAGTTGCTTGCTGTCAAGTAGCTGACTGCAGCAACACAAAACATAACGTATCAGAAAACTGGTTCCAGGAGTGGGGTTGTTACTATGATAAACCTGACCATGTTCTTAGACCTTTGGTATTGATTTGTGGAAGGAATAAGGAAGAGTTTGAAGCTGAGGTAGAGAACCCCTGGAATGCTATAAGAAGAGCTTAGTGGGTAATTCTGGTGGGATTTTAAAAGACCAGATGCTGAATAAAACATTGACAGTGGAGGTCTGGCTCACAAAACTTCAGGGGAATACAGGGACTCTATTGGGAAATGGACTAGAGGCTATTCATGCTATACACTGACAAAGAATTTCCTACATTTTCCCCATGTCCTGAGAACTTGAGTGACACTAAATTCAAATGCTAATTTGTTTGACAGAAGAAATTTCAAAACAGAACAGCATTCAGGTTTGTGTCTTGGTTACTGCTAACTGCTCTTATCCAGGTATGCAGTAAGAGAGAATAGCAAGCAGAGATAAAGAATAATTTTTAAATGTGCAGATTGTCATGGAAAGGAAAGTGTAAATTTAAAGTTGCAGATCAGGCAGATGTGAAGGCTACTGTAATTGTTTAAGAGATTCCCACCCTGAAAGAGAAGCCTTGTGTTCTGCACTAGGACAATAACAAAAAGGTTCCCTGAAGACGAGACCCCACTCATCAAAAATACTAACTTGTGCTGGGCATTGGTGGCATACGTCTTTAATCCCAGCACTTGGAAGGCAGAGGCAGGCAGATCTCTGTGAGTTCGAGGCCAGCCTAGTCTACAAAGCTACATAGAGAAACCCTGTCTCAAAACCCAAAAAAGAAAAAAATGCTAAGTTGTGAAGATAAAAAGGCATTCAAAAGGAGAGAGCCTAAACTCAGAATGCCGCCACAGTGATCCTCTGATGCAAAATCGATACCCAGAGAACTCCTTGAAGACATAGAAAGGCTACTGTGACTATGGTCCAAGAACTAACGTCAGAATTTAGGAGCATCACCCACAGGATATTTTGCAGGCATAAAAAATACGAGAGTGGGGGGTCATAGAGGCTTACACCAAGCTTCTAAAGAGCCTCTGAGGGGAAGCAACATGTGATAAGGTTGGAACACCTGCAAGGAGATCCTGTAAGGATGCTGGCGTAGAGCTGGAAAAGTAGACCTCAGCTTGCAGTGGAGACTTCAGGATACTGGAGATGCCAGAATAGTGCAGCATCAGCCAAAGAAAGCTGAAGGCCCAGAGTGCAGGCAGACCAAGAGAGAGGCCACGTGTACTTGCTGTAGGTGGCAGGGCTGGAGAGGCAATGCCATCCAAGGCAGCTGGAGACCAGAGGAGTCCAGCACAAGCCCAAGACACTGGGTATGGAGCTGCAGGGTTGGTGTTTACCCTGCTGGGTGCCAGTCTTGCTTTGGTCTAATCGCCCCTTGCTATGTCCCCTTTCCTCCCTTTTTGAATGAGATTATTTACTGTCTGTCATTATATATTAGAAATATATAACTTGGTTTTTTTTTTTAATTTTACAGGACCTCACAGTTAAGAGATTGTCCTGAGTCTCAGAAGAGACTTAAGACTTTGGACAGTGTTGAGTCTGCTGAAGACTATGGAGATCTTTGAAGTTGGACCAAATGCATATTGCATCATAAAATGGCCTGCTTCAAGTTATTGCCATATCTCCATTCTACTATTTTTGTGTTTTAGTGTTGGTGGGCGGTTGAAAATCACGGCCTTGCACACATACTAGGCAAACGTTCTACCATTGAACTACACTCCAGCCCTGTTTTATTTTATTTTGGATGTATATGTGTGTGTAGGGTACAAGTGTGGAACATGAATGTAAGTGTGCACACCAACACACACTACGCAGAAGTCAGAGAATGCCCGCCATCTTCCTCTATCACGATGTACCATATTCTCTGTGAGCTTGGGATCCATCTGTTCTCGGTCTCCCGGGGCTGAGGTTACAGGCACTCCCGAGTCCTTGGCCAGCTTTTTCCTTGGGTGCTGGAGACTAACTCAGATGTTCACACTTGCACAACAAGCATTCTTACCCACTCAGTCATTTCCCAGCCTTCTATTCTTTGATTGAAGATTGCACACATGTAGAAGATAACGCAATTCTGGCATTGAACACACAGCCCAGAGGGTCTTCCTGGAGTGGGTGGAGCTGTGAATCCACCAGACCAAGACACAGGATGCTGACAGTACCCACGGGCCTCCCCAGCTGCCTCCCTGCCATGGAGCCCTGGACAGGATCTATGTCTCGGTACCACTGCGGGTCCAGCAGGGTCTCTACTACCCTTCTTGCAACATCCACTTCAGCCGGTCAGGAAACCCTGATCCTGACTGTCACAAGATGCCCCTTCTCTGCCCAGAGCCTCACGCCTTCCTTATCATTCAGCGAAGCAATCAAATCCTAACCACGGCCTGCAAGGGCCTCTGAGAGCTGTCATGTCTATTATCGTCTCCCCACTTTTCCCCCATAATCCCTTGCTCCAGTCATCCTGTTTTCTTTTTGCTCACACACAAGGCTACTGCAGTATTATCCCCTGAGACACTGATGCTCCCACACTCTGGGTCATGTTGTCACCTCTTTCCGGCTTGGTGATCAAATGTCACCTTCAGACATCTGCTTCCACCCACAATGGAGTGACAGAGGCGGGAGTTATTCTCCTGCTAGAGACAGACACACGAAGCAGGCAGGACATTTGAGATGATGGTTTCTAGGACACTGGACAGTGAAGGGCTGTGGAGGATGTGTTTGTGCAATGAAACTGCTCTAGGCTGAGAGAAGCAGCTAAGGAGACGGGAGATGGGCAGGGGGACAGTAAGATGACTCAGCAGGCAAACGCGCTCACCACCAAGCTTGACAACTCGACTTTGATCTCTGGAACCTTCATGGTAGAAGGAGAGAACCAGTTCCTGCAGGATGTCCTCCAAATGCCACACATGCGCTGTGTATGTCCGCATCTATACACAGGCACGCAGAAGCACAAAAGCTTATTTATGGTGCAGGGGCTGGAGAGATGACTCCATTCTGCTCTGCACCCCTGGCAGGTAACAACTGTCTGCACCTCTGGTTCCAGGAGGGAAGTAAAAGGTATAAAGTTCAGTGAATAGATGACAGACAGACAGATAGACAGATTTTAAAATAATTTTTAAAGATTTGGTATGTGAGCTAAGCAGTTAAGAGCATCTGTTGCTCTTGCATTTGCAAAGAACTCTTCAATTCCCAGTACTCACAACAGTCTGTAACTGTAGCTCCAGGGGATCCAACCCCCTCTTCCTGGCGTCTGAGGGCATCAGACATGCGTGTACCAAGTGCACAGACTTACATGGTGGGGATCTCAGTAGGGAAAAGGGGCAGACAAAGAAACACACCCTGACCAGAGCCAAAGAAACACACTTTGGCCCTGCAACCAGAGCCAAAGAAATGCACCCTGACCCCGAAACCCTAGTCATTTCTTGTACAGACCAATTCTTTTATCTTTTCTGTCTGGATACATCTTTAGTTTATCTTCAGTTTTGAAAAATAACTATAGATTGGCAGCTTTTTTTCCTTTTCTTTCAGTTCATTAAAAGATGTTGCTGATGGGGCTGGAGAGCACCGGCTGTTCTTCCAGAGAACTCAGGTTCAATTCCCAGCACCCACATGACAGCTCACAACCATCTGAAATTCCAGTTCCAGGGGATCTGATGCCCTCTTCTGACTTCTGAGGGCACCAAGCATGCATGTGGTGCATACACACACATGAAGACAAAACATTCATACATAAAAATTAATCCAAAAAAATCTTAAAGAAAAAAAAAGATGTTGTGCTGGTGGCGCACGCCTTTAATCCCAGCACTTGAGAGGCAGAGGCAGGCGGATCTCTGTGAGTTTGAGGCCAGCCTGGTCTACAGAGTTAGTTCCAGGACATCCAGGGCGGTTACACAGAGAAACTCTGTCTCAAAAACCAAAAACAAACAAAAAAACAAAAAAAAGTTGCTCTGCTGTTTTTCTCTGTTGCAGGCAGAGGCAGGCAGATCTGCTGTGGAATATTACTTTAGCTATGTAAAGGTGTTTTACACTCCTTGTGCTGCATTTGTTTAATTATGTAAAGTTGGTTTGCTGTTTCACCTTGCCTGCCTCGGGCGTCTGATTGTTCTAATAAAAAGCTGAACGGCCCATAGCCAGGCAGTAGAGGGACAGGCATGGCTGGCGGGCAGACAGCGTAAGTAGGACAAGGAGAAATCTAGGCTTGGGGAAGAAGGGAGGTGAGAAGGAGGGAGAAAGAGGAGACGGCCAGAGACAGGAGCCAGCCACCAGCCAGCCAGCCAGTCAGACCCAGACCCAGCAGTGAAAGCAGAACACACGGAATAAGAAAGGTAAAGGTCTTGAGGAAAAGCACAGAAGAAGAGAAACAGGTTAATTTAAGTTTTAAGAGCTAGTGGGACAAGCGTAAGATAAGGCTGAGCCTTCATAACTGAAAATAAGTCTCGGTGTCATGATTTGGGAGCTGGTTGGTGGCCCAAAAGAAAGCCTGTTGCATAGATCTCTGTAAGTTCCAGGCCAGCCAGGGCTACATAGTGAAACCCTTTCACAGGGCACCAAGGGTGGGGGTGGGGGTGCGAATCTGCTGTTATTTTTACCTGTGTGTCTATATAAGACACATATTTTATTTACTGTTTTAACTTTATGTGTAGGGTAGATTGTAAGTGCTACAGCTCAGACGGAAAAGTATTCTGGCAATGGGGAGCCAGAGAATACCACAGGTCATAGTAAGCCTAGCAGCTCACAGCCCTGCTCTCCTGTTCCACTCACTCCACCCAGGGTCATCTCTGCTGCAGCAAAAGGTCTCACCCAACCCCCATTCAAGAGAGTCCCTGGGAGGGAAGAATCCAGGAGAGAGACTGTCTGCCAGGGTGGAAGAGGGCAGCCTCAACTGAACACGCACACGGCTCATATAGGTCTTAGGGGGGGAGTGTTTCCCAGGGAGATTTCCAGGGTGGGGATTGGTGAGATTTCAGCTCCTTGAGTTCAGATTGGCTAGTTCTCATGCTCAGGGATTGGTTAGTCTTCTGTTGAGTTGGCTCTGGTTTCAGGTTCAAAGTGTGTGATTTTCACTGGACCTTTTTCATCCAGGGCCAGGGCATATTTCTTTCACAGCTCTGATTCTGAGGTCAAAGGGCAGCCAGGACTGTTACACAGGGAAACCCTGTCTCAAAAAAAAGTGCTCTTACAGGGATGGAGAGATGGCTTAGCAGTCAAGAGTACTTACTCCTCTTCCAGACACATGAACTCAGCTCCTGGTACCCATGCTAGGCATCTCTCTCTCTCTCTCTCTCTCTCTCTCTCTCTCTCTCTCTCTCTCTCTCTCTCTCTCTCTCTCTCTCTCACACACACACACACACACGGAGAGAGAAATGAAAATACAAGTCTGTTTTTGGAAATTTATTTATTTTTATTTTATGTGTATGAGTGTTTTGCCTGCACCACACAGACTGCTTGGTAACTGAGGAGGCCAGAAGAGGGTATTGGATCCCTTGGAACTGGAGTTATAAAAGGTTGTGAACCACTTTCTGGGTCATGGGAATCAAACTGGGTCCTCTGTAAGAGCAACAAGTGCCCTTCCTTAACTGCTGAGTCTTGTCTCCGGCTCCATAAATTTAAAAAAATTTTTTTTCTTTTTAAGACATGGTCTCGATGCACAGTTATGACTGGCTAGAATCTCATTTTACCGTATCGATCAGGCTGTCCTGCCTGCCTCCGCTTCTGGAGGGTGCTGGTGGTTAAAGGTGTGTGCCACCAACACCTGGGAATCAAACAAACAAAACACGGGGTGGGGGGCACGGATCCTTGGGACTGGAAAGGTGGCTTAGTGGTTAAGAGCATCATGCTCTGGGAAAGGACCAGAATTAAGTTCCCAGCACCTCTGCAGGACTGCTCACAACCACCTGTAACTCCAGCTCCAAGGGCTCTGCTGCCCTCTACTGGCAGTTCGTTTACATGCACATAACCATTCACATGCTTATGTAAAAAGTTGCATCTATATGTGAATATAAACTTTTAAAAACTGTGTTCTTGCAAACAAAAAAGAAACAAAAAAAACTTGTTGAGTAAAGACATGGTTGAAATAATATTTGTTGCTGTTATTTGGGCTCATGTCACATGATCCCGTCTTTCTCCTTGCTATTTGAATAGGGATCCCACCTACAATAATACTGTAGCCTCCAAATGCTAGAACATACAGGACAAAATCATTGTACTCTAGAATGTCTGTGGGAGATACATAGGATGCTAAAATTCACGAAAGCCAGAAACCTGTAATGGTAGGGTTACCGCTGTTTAGAGACAGGACATCTAGGCCTGCCGTGTGTAGGTAGGGCGGGGGACAAAGAGTCAAATGGTACCTTTTTTTTTGTGCTTCATCTGCTCATCCTAGGTATTCCCTAACTTTCCGGGGTTCTTTTGTTTGTTTGTTTGTTTTTTCAAAACAGGGTCTCACTATGCTTCTCTGGCTTTCCTAGAATTCACTCTGTAGACCAGGCTGACCTTGAACTCACAGAGATCCACGTGTCCCTGCCCCCGAGTGCTGGGATGAAAGGTGTGCACTACTTTGTCCAGCTAGTGTGTCTCTCACTTTGGTATCAGTAAGGAAGTGTCAACTCAGCAGACCCAGCGGTGAATGGGGGCCGTGGTGGGGGATGGGAGAAGGGAAGGAGGCTGTATTTTTCCATTTTAATTCAGCTTCTGTTCACTGGGCCCCTTCTGGACTACAGGCTTATGAGCCATCGTGGTCATGCAAGGCTGGAGGCTGTCATTATCACAGGGAACCATTCTCTCTACCACCTCCTCAGGGACCCAGGGACAGGCCTGCTCATCATCCCAGGACCCAGCCCTCTGGCTACAGAACTAGCTGGCTGGCAGCTCAGGCCTAGGGGTAGAGTCAGGAGGCTGCCCTAGGTCAGAGTGGCCTTTGGTCTCCAGACCCAGGAGTGTTGCCTTCACTTCCCTGACAACAGAACTCTAGTGGCATGAGGGCGACCTCCAGCATCCCTCCTCTTTGTCTATCGCTTGCATCACCCACGAGCAGGCATCTTGCATCTCACAGGCTGATTTTACTTTGTGTCCTTGAATCTGAGGGCAGCCGGTGCCATCCACTTTGCCTATGACTGTTCCCATCACCTAGTGGCAGTAATGGAGACTTCATGGCAAAAAACTACCCAACCTATTTTGCTCTGGTACTGAGTGATTTTTTTCCCCTAGCTTTGTACATAAGGAGGCATCACACGTAAGGTCACAAGACAGAGTTCCCCCACATCCTCACATTGCTCGGGAGCTGGACTGGGCAGTTTACACCAAACTGACCCGCAGCTTTGAGCCAAGTGTCTCCCTGTATCCCACTAGTACTAGTATAACTCCAGGAGTTCCACCCGCATGATTCACGGAAAACCATAGGCGATTCCAGGAACCAACACATGAACATTTGCAGTCTCCCAGCGCTGCGCCAGCATGTTTGATCCTGTCACTGCCACTGCCACCGGCACGGAGTGGCCTTGCTGTTAGTTCCTGAAACAGTTTGGAATTTGACCTGCTTCTTTGCATCACCTGGATCACACAGTTGCCTTTCTGGGGTGGGGGGAGATAGGGGCTGAGAGAGTGATGGAGGGATGTCAGCTTCTGGCAGAGCCCCAAGAAACTCACAAAGAGACGGAAGTGTCGGGCAAATTCCCAAAGACCCTCTCTTTCTCTCTCCCTCTCTCCCCAGCCCCAACCATTGGGGCCACTAACCAGGCGCCACACCTGGGGTGCAAAAAGGGGGGCAGCGATTCTCCGCTCTTGGCCCCTGCTGGGATCCCCCCTCCCCAGATGCACAAGCGGCGGCGCCCTCCCCCTCATCATTACCACGCCGTTTAATTGGGCGGCCCCCGCGTGTGTGCGCGCGCGTGTGCGCCCGTGTCTCTGAGAGGGGGGAACGTTTCTGACACATGGGGCGCCGGGTGGAGGGGTGCTGGCTCCCTGCCCGCCCACGGGACCCCTCCCCCAGCCCGGCGGCGGGGGGCATCGCGCGGCTCCGACAGATGGACCGAGCCCAAGGGGCGGGGGCGCGCTGACGGGGTGCGAGACGGCGCGGCCCGGCTCCCCGCATGACAAAGGCGGCGGCGCGGGCGCCCTTATCAGTGCGAGCAGACCGGGCGGCCGGCCCGGCCTGCGGCCCGCGCTCGCCGCACAAAGGCCCGGGCCGGCGGGGGCCCGCGGGCCGTGAAGATTAATTGCCCAATCAAGTTGTCGGCGTGGGCGGGGGCGGCCCGGCGGCCCCGGGGGACGCGGGCAGGCGCATAATGAAGTGTGCAAAAAGTTAATTTGCTCCGCGACGCGCAGCTCGCCGCAATCAAAGGCGGGTGTCGGGAGGGGGCATCGAGAAGGGTGCCCAGGGTGCCATCCCGAGGCGGGCTGTGGGGACCCAGGGTTCCCCGCAGCGATGAGGTCGGGGTCTGTAAACCTGCGCTCTACACACACACACACATACACACACACACACACACACACACACACACACACTCCGCTGCCGCTGTCGCCTGCAGTGAGTCACCAGGCAGCCCTCTGGCCCTTGCTGAGCGCCGTCTCACATCACCCAGACACACAAAGGTGGTGTTCTGACGCGCGCGCTTGGCCCCCAGACCTCTCTACTCCAAGTAGTCCTGCGTTTCTCTGGCTTGGTCCCTTTACTTGACAAAGTGAGGAGGCAAAACCTAGAGCATGCGCTTCGTAGAGGACCAGAAGCACTCAGATGCCTGGAGAAGGCACAAGCTCCCCGAGCTCTTATCTGGTCCAGAGCCTTAAGTGGCAGCTGGCAAAGAGGAAATCCACATCACAGTCGGACGCCGAGAGTACTCAAGCTTTTGAGAGGGGAGGGGAACACCGTAGGTCCCCGGGTCGGAGGATCGTTGGCAGGGCGGTTTGCCTTCAGCCTTTATGGAGGAAGGCACCTTACAGGCTTGCCTTGTAAACAAGGGAGGTGATCCCCAGCAGTCAGCTGTAGGGGAAATGTTTATCTTTTTGTCTAAATCTTTTCAGGAGTGTCACACAGTTTTAACCTCAGCTAATTGGCCACAAGACAAAGAATGGGTACTGGGATTGTCTTTGTCTGGCCTCCTTCGAAGGTTCACGGAAGAGAGGAAAGTTTGCAGGCAAGCGAGGGGCGGGGATCATCTTTACAGGAATCAGGAAGGAGGGCACAGCTAGTCAGAGGGGAAGAGGGGAAGGGACGTGCTACAGCATGGGATCACTGTCCTTATGAGTTCAGGACTCAGGAAGGCTGGAAGCTGTTCCATGGGCCCAGGGAGAGTCCTACAATCCTATAACAGAAGCTTTTACCCCAGAGAAGAAACTACCTGCACAAACCATTTCATCCTCCTCCACACAGCAGGGGCCCTGGGAGCAGCCCCACCTTAGAACAGAAGCAAGCTGTAGGCCAGGGCTCCGGAGCGGCTGGGCTGATGTTAGTTTTGATACTACTGTTTTCTCTGGAAGGAGTGGAACCCAACGTTGGTTCGGAGCCAGAAGTTCACAGACCACAGGCTGGCTGGCCACCAGGGACATTGTGGCTCCCCAGGTGCAGATTCAGACACATCCAGAACCCGAGGCCCAGGTACTGGGTGCCCAGACCAGCAAAAGCACAGCTTTCTTCCAGGGCCTGACAGAGTCATCAGACAATAGCAAGGAAGCTTCAGTAACCCTAGGTGCCCAGAACGCTCCCTTTGGAAATGGCTTCCAGGCCAGACTGATCAGCTCACTATCAACTCAAATTAGTGGCTCCTGAGCCTAGTTCTCTGACTAGATGCTTAGGTTGACCCTGAACCCAGGGAAGACTACAAGAGACTAGCCCAGCAGGCCTTGAAGGTGACAGGAGCCAGCCTTTCAGGCAAGAAGGGGTGGGTTACAGCCAAACCAAGATTTATGGGCCTGATCATAGTAATGAAAAGAAAAAAGAAAAAAAGGACGCGTGTTCGGCAATGCCCAGGGACCAGGACTGCTGCCCTATTACCAAAAATGTCGTCGCTCTTGACTCTGCAAATTAGCATAAAACATGCTGTTTTGCATCGATTTGCATCTCATTTACATGCTGATGACTTGCTGCCACAATGCACTCAGTTCCTTAAGCGGCTTCTGGTCTTAGATTTTCTCCCAGTTCTGCCCCTGCCTTGCCCTGAGAAAAGCAGGCTCCTAAGTTGGGCCAGGACCCACGGTCCATTCCCTGGCTTCTCCGTGTCTCTGTTTCCTTGACTGTGAGTTGAAGGAGACAAGCTGAGCAAGGATTTTCAAAATGTACCCCAGTAGCTCTCTTGGGGATTACAGACACAGAGACAGGGGAGCAGGTGGGGCAGACACCCCCGCCCCGCAGCCTCCTGAGAACAGCTGGGGCTCTGAGTAAAATTTCTCTTGAGCAATGCAGACCTTCTCTGATAAAAACAAAGACCAAAAAGTTTGCAAACAGATTCTATTTTGTTGTTTCCAGTGCCGTTTTCTATGGAGTCCAACAGTAACTCTTGGGGCTGACACTCACAGCACTCATCACCACAACCACTGTCCTAAACACCAGGCTTCACACTCAGTTTCAGCCAACTCCTGAATGTTACCCTTGTTCCTCCATTTTATAGATGGGTAAACTGAGACCCTGAAAGGCCAAGTAACTTAGATAGGTAAAACAGCCACTTATGATAGAGAGTCAAATCCAGGCTTCGTCATGAGTTTATCCAGCTGGCTCTCCCATTATACAGATGAGGAAAAAAGGGCCAAGAAGGAGAGATGTAACAAGTTTTTCTCTGTACTGCCAACTCCCAAATGAGGCAGAGACATCTCACTAATAATGAACTCTCAGCCTTTAGCTTAGGCTTACCTCAACTAGTTCTTACAACTTACATTAACCCATATTTATATTAATCTATGATCTACTATGTGGCTTTTACTTCTCCTTCATTCTGTGTGCCCAACTCATCCATGATGGTATCCTCTTCCTCTCTGTGCCAAGAAGTCCCCCCTATCTCTCCTGCCTAGCTATTGGCCGTTCAACTTTTTATTATACCAATCACAGCAGTACCTTCACACGGTGTACAGATATCCCACAACAGAGAGAGGATACAGGGTGCCATTCGGCCTATGCTGGTCCAGAATCCCCTATGTGCCAACGATGGCCTTGAACTTCTAATTTTTTTCCCTTCGCCTCCCTAGTACTAGGATCACATGTACACAACACCTTGTCCTATGTACAGTGTTAGGAACTGAACCCAGAGCCCTGAGAATGTAGGACAGCATTCTACCAATTGAGCTACAGCTTTGCATGTAGAATTCCTAAGCTTAGCAGCTAAGTAGCCTTACTTCCTTGTTTCCTGCCCAAGCCTCAGGCTTTTGGTGAGCACCCTGTCACGGACATCTCCCACTCAAGGATGGCTAGAGAAACGACCTTCTGGGGTTTCAAAGACCTCTAGAGCCTGGAAGGGAAGGGGTCTTCCTCACTGCCTGCTATAGGGGTCTGTGTCCTCCTCAGACCGCCCCATCCTGGCTGGTAGAATTCAGGAGCAGGCCCTGAAGAGCAGCAGCCTGAGTCTTAAATCAGGGCTGCCAGCAGGCTCACCAGAGGGCCAGGCTTGGGTACAGGTGGGGGCACCCTGAGAGGGTCCCAACGAAGGGGGATGGGAACTTTATGACTGCAGGGGGAAGTAGTGCCAGGCCAGCAGGTGCTCTGTCCCCAACCCTTGAAGTCCAGCTGGGAAACACCCAGATGCAGAAATGCCCGGGCCCCCTGAGGGATGCCCAGTGGGAACTCGCCATCCTGTCTCTCTGTTCAGGGCGTTCCAGCCCCTCCCTTCCACAGTCTCACCCTGTTCCAGCCACCTGGGCCTTCTCAGCAATCCCCACACCCTAAACTCAGCCCTGTCCCACACAGGCTTTCTGCCCCTCCCAGCCAACACTGAGCTAAATGTCTGCACTGGCTCAGATAACCTGGGAGCTCTGTGAGCCATGTGGCGGTGTTCAAACAGAGGGTGTCCCTGGGTCTTCACTGGCTACCACACTGGTTTCGAGGCTCCCTACCCTGACTGCCCAGATCTAGTTATCTGAGGGCACAAGTTAGAACTGGCTGGCATCTCTGCCAAGGCAGAGTTCCTTGGGGCTTGAGTGTGGGCCCCATTTCTGGCTTACAAGAAAAGATAGGGAACAAAGACAGGGTGATATTGTCCAGAGGCCAAGGACATTGTCAATCCCTTCTCATCGCTGTTCTGGTTTGGATCTGAAGTGTCTCCCGAGGGCGTAAAGGCTCTAGGGAAGGAATTTCATCTTGAGGGCTCAGCAACAAATTAACCCATGGATGGACTCATGTGAATGATTGGGAGGTGACAGGAACAAGGAGGTGGGGCTGTGTGGGAGGAGCTAAGTTGCTGTAGATGAGACCTGAAGGTATATTATATATCTCTCTGGCCCCTTGGGCTATCTCTGCCTCCTGCCATGTCATAAGAAAGCTCTCTGCTTTCTCCTCCCCAGCTCTAGAACAATGCTTGGCCTCACCATGAATAGACCCACATCTCACAGAGCCGGGTGACTGTGGACCCAGGTGAGCCAAAGTGAGTCCTCCCTCCAAAAAAAAGCTGTTTTGTCAGTTGAGTATGTGATATGTGCTATGTATGTGCTTATGTGTGTGTTCTTGTGTGTGAGTGTGAGCATGTGTATCCTATGGCACATCAGAGGACAGCCTCCATGTTGGTACTCACCCTTCACCTTGTTTGAGACAGTCTCTGTCATTCCAGGCTAACCTGCCTGCAAGCATCCAAGAGGCTTTCGTTTCTGCCTCCCATGTCAAGCTGCAGAAACACTAGGAAAACTGACACATGCTACTGTGCCCAGCTTTGCATGGGTACTGGGGATCCGAACTCAGGTCTTCATGTCTGTGCAGCAAGCACTTTGCCCTGTGAGCCATTTCTCCAGCCAGTGACAGAACACTAACTAGCACACTTGCCCCCGCAGCTGTCCCCAAACAATCTTACTACCCTCTCTCGGTCTCAGCAACCCTATCTCCCTGTCATTCCAGGCCCCCAAAGCCTTCACTATGACACCTGAACACTTCACACACAAGCCCCACAGACTGTGACTTCTGTTTGATTCTTCAGTGCTCACTCACAGGCTCACAGGCCCTAGCTTCCCCTCTCAAAAGTTTTTCAGTCAGATCTTCCTTTCCTGGCCTATGAAATGGATGTGCCCATAGCCTCTGTTTCCTAGGACTCTGGTGCAACTTCAAGGAGTCAGTACAGAATCATATATTATTGTGTAACAAACAACCCCACACATGGTTATGGACCATCATCTCTTGCTCCTACGTCCTCACAGGTCAGAAGATCACACACAGCATACCGGGACTGCTTCATTCTATTCGCTGGTGGTTAGGGACGAGAATCATCTAGAGTTGTCTTTTCACCAACTTTGCTCACTAACATTTGATCAGATAAGGCCCTGGTCAGAACATGACACATGATCTCTTGTCTCTTGTTGGGTCCTAGACTTTGTAGCATGAGTTCCATGAGCCTGTGTCCCCTGAGATGCACAGAGAAGCATCATGGCCAGTTCTGACATATCCTCAAAAGTCACAGTGTCACTCTTGTCACATTTCATTAATGGGAGGAAACCCATAAGGGGACAAAAACCATTCTATTCTGGGAGGTGAAAAAAATGGACTTTTTTTTTTGGTTTTTTGAAACAAGGTTTCTCTGTGGCTTTAGAGGCTGTCCTGGAACTAGCTCTTGTAGACCAGGCTGGCCTCGAACTCACAGAGATCTACCTGCCTCTGCCTCCCGAGTGCTGGGATTAAAGGCGTGCACCACCACCGCCCAGTGAAAAAATGGACTTTTGTGTGTGTGTGCCTCATTGTGTCACCCAGGCTGGCCTCAAACTCCTGAGCTCAAGCAGTCCTCCAGCTCCCAGCCTCCCATAGAGGTGAGCAACACGCTGCCCAGCCCATCATGTTTTAAAATATAACCAATAGTGTTTGCCCCATTGTACCCTACAAATGCCAGAAGTCCTTGAAGCACAAGTGTTAGCCTTGTGTGTGTTCAAACAATCACACTGGGTGACACTAGGCACAAAAGGGTTCATGGAGAAAGCTTGGGATGGGCCCTTGAAACTGACGTCCCATGAAGCCAGGTTAGGCACT
Source organism: Mesocricetus auratus (assembly GCF_017639785.1). NCBI lineage: Eukaryota > Metazoa > Chordata > Mammalia > Rodentia > Cricetidae > Mesocricetus > Mesocricetus auratus. Next base: position 117,045,482 of record NW_024429189.1, read on the forward strand.
GGGAGATAGACCCAGGAACCCACAGCTAATCTGCTTTGATGTCGATTAGGCACTGTGCCAGTCACTTTCCATGCAGAATCCCAGAGAGCAATCCAAGAGGCAGAGCCTATCAGCATGCTGATTTTAAGGTGAGGAGTCAGAGGTTCAGAGAGGCAAAGGGTCTTGCCCAAGGCCACACAGCAAATCAGAATCATGCCCATGGGTGGTCAGAGACCAAGCCGGGCAATAGTCCAGCCTGCCAGGTGGAACAGGCTGTCCTGACTGTTTGGTGACAGACAGGGATGGCTTGCTCTGCTGGACAGGGAGCCAGGACCAGGAGGCCTGTCAGCTGCAAGCCCAGTCACAGGCCAGGGGAATGGGGCCAAGACCTCCGTCTGGAGGGGTAAGAGAGGGAGGGGTATGGAGAACCCAGAAAGAAGGCTAGAGACCTCTCCAGAGGCAGCAAAAGCCCCATCACTATCGTCTGGAGTCCCAGACAGGTCATTACTGTCCCCCACAGAGGAGCCAGGCTCAGCCTTCTTTGGAGACCAGGAAGCCCTAGCCATAGGGAGGTCAGGAGGAGGAGTACGTCATATTACAGCCAGCACTTGAAGTCAAGGGCTCCTCTGTCCCGGGTCCTGGCAGTGCTGTTCCCTCCCTCCTTCCCTCCACGCACTCCACCGTTTTCTTCCCTCGCTCTCTTCCTCTCATCTACTTCCTGCTACCTTCTTTCCTGACCCCACACCTTCCTTCCTCCCTTTATTACTCCTCCATGTGCAGCCTCACAAATAGCAGCTACTTCCAAGGGAAGGAGACCTGCTCTGACCTGCTATGAATACAACTCCCCAGCTGCCACAAAGCCAGGAGTGACCCATGGCTCTGCACAAATGAGTCCTGTGCTTCCCAAGCACCAAGGGTGTCTCCCAGAGTAGGTATATACCTCGGGAGTCCTTGGAGCAGCTTTACGGGGCCCTGGCCTAATTGCAGGTCCCTTTGAATCTCCTTTTTCATTCTGAGACAACTTCAGAACCTGTAAGTAAGGCTAGATGACACACGGTCACACAGAGACACAGAGGGGTGCATCTGCCTAGCCCAGCCCCTTGCTGGCACAGTGCTCTAACACCGCTCCCAGGCCCATGGGGCAGAGCCAACTCCCAGCTGATGTTGGCGAGTGGCTGGGACAGTGGACAGACAGGCTGTCGGGGCCGGCTATGTGCCCAGAGAGCCTTCTGTGCTACCGTTCCTTCAGCCAGCCAGGCCTGGCCCAGAGGCCACTTCTTGTGGCCCTGGCAGGACAGGGCTCCAGGCCCCTCCTCTCCTGCACCTCATCTGACCATGGTAGCCAACCCCCCCCCACAGGTCCTGGAAGCAGAAGTCTCCAATCTAAATGCAAATTCACTGTGGTCCCCTGTCTATACCATCTCTACTGGGCCAGACCAGAGCTGATGCTGGACCTAAGAGATAAGGAGCCTCTTGAACACGCCCACCCCCACCCTCACCCCCCACCCCCATCCCTCCGCCTGTCAGTCCCACAAAGACTCCAGAGAGTTTCAGCAGCTTCCCTTCTTCCCAGGCCTGTAAGCACTGGGAAGGTTCTACAAGGTTCCCTTGTTGCAGTTAAGGGGGAGGGAAACAGCAGGGGCCAGCAGTAGAGAGTGCACGGGCTGGGTGTAAGCTAAGAGAACAAAGCCAGAGAAAAGACTGAGACAAAGTGCAATCTCTGTCTTCATCTTCCATGATGCTAGACACTTGGGTGCCATTAGCCCATACTGTTCCTGCACGAGTTAAAAGCTGGCCATGTTTTCTTCCTGGACCAGTGTCAGCCCACACTGGGCATAGGTTGTCCATCGAGGCCAGGGTAACACTGAGTCCAGCCCCCTGTGCACTGCGGTTGCTGTCCAAATCCATAGCAGGGCCAGTCTCGTCTTTGGGATGTCATTTTCCTTGGAACAGAGAAACCATGTAGAGACCCTGGCACTGCACACCTCCATGGTAGATCAAATCAGCGCCCCAGAGGTGGGCAAGGCAGGACCATAGGTTAGAGTTCTGCTGACTCAGATTTCTCAGTATCCTTCCTTCCCTTCCTGGGCCCTGTTCCACAGTGTTACAGCAGCTTAGGTTCAAAACCAGCTGAGCCTGGGTTCATCAGAGACAGCATTAGCAACCGGTCTCTGTCTCCAGAGACTATCTCATATTGCATGGATTTTCCCCCTTCCTCTGCATGGTGTTTCTTTTGTGAAACTGGCTCATTCATTTACATCTTCCTATGGTTGTTTCCTGGCTCTCATCCCTTTAGAACAACAACTCATAAGGGCAGACACTGTGATTTAAGATGCCCTGGCCTCTATCCTTTCTGGCATATCCTATCCTGTGGGATTGAGGGAACATAGGCAAAGAACTCAGTGCATGCAATAGCTGGAGTTGCGCAGCTCAGAGCCAAAAGGAAACGCTCACTAAATGCTATTGCTGTTACTTTCATCATGGTAGGGCTGACGTTCTTCCTGTCTGTTCACTGGACGACCATGTGTCTCTCCATGCTTCAGTTTCCTTCTGTAAACTGGTGGGGTGACCACTATCACCTGTCACGTCACAGAGACCAGAAATGCTAGCCCCTAACCTCAGCTTCAGTGCTGAGGGACTTTAGATGTAACTCTTGGTGCAATGCTTGCCTAGCATGCACAAGACTCTGGGTTTACTCCCCAGGAACACATAGCATGTATGGGCTGGCGCATGCCTGTAATCCTCACAGTCATTCTCAACTACACAGTAGTTTGAACCTAATATGCTCCTTTAGGCACCTCCCTCTGGGGAACCCGTCCCCCACAGCCTCCCACTGTAGGATAGAAGCCTGAGGACCTGCTCTCCCCAAAGCCAGTCAGTGCAAAGCTCAGAACTTCCAAGGTGGGTTTCCCGTGGAACCAGTATTTCTCCAATTTGAACCTAGCCTTCCTTCACACATTTACAGTCTATGTTTCTCAATTTACTTTACGTTTTTCAAATTGCATGTAATTTTGTAAAAGTAAAGTTAATTCCTGTTAGCAGGGAGTTGTATGCTACTACCTTAAATAAAAGTTACTCTGTTTGCCGGGAGGTGGTGGCACACGCCTTTAATCCCAGCACTCGGGAGGCAGAGGCAGGTGGATCTCTGTGAGTTCAAGACCAAGCCTGGTCTACCGAGCAAGTTCCAGGACAGGCTCCAAAACAATACAGAGAAACCCTGTCTCGAACCCCCCCTCAAAAAAGGTTACTCTGTTTAAGAAAGAGGGCTATGTTGATATGCTTAGGTATTAGCAGGTGGGGATCCTGAGCTAAGGGCTTGAAGAAGAGAATTCTCCAGGCTGGAGAGATGGCTCAGGAGTAGAGGATGTATCGTTCTTACAGAGGATCTGAGTTTGACTCCCAGCTCCATATCAGACATCTCACTAGTGACTATAACTCCACTTCCAAGGATTCCAATGTTCTGTCCTCCTCAAATGCCTACATTCATGTGTGTGAACGCACACACACATACGCACACATACACACACATATATACACTTACACACATATACATACACACATGTACACACACATACACACACGTTTTACAATAATGAAAAATGAAGCTTAAAAAAAAGAACAGAATTCTCTGGGGGCTTTTAAATGCTTTCCTCCACTGGCAGATCCTTGTTAGGGGCAATGGCTCTAAGAGAAGCCATTTCTATACTCCTCAAAAGATCCACTTAGGGCCAGAATCCAATTAATTAATGGAGATTCCTTTGACCAGCACCCCAGCCCTTTTTCTCAGTACTATCTAATCAAGGGTCTTCTCTGGGGAGGAGCATAAGGATGCAGTGGTAGGAATCCCCTTATTTCTCAAGTGACCGGGGTGACTGGGGTGGCTGTCTCCATTTGCACAGCAGACAGCCTGCTAGGACTCTTGAGGGAAGGCACTTGAAAGCAGTGGCATGCGGCTTCCTGGAAAGAAGTCAAAAGGGGAAACCCTAGCGAGAATGTGATACAATATGCAGGGACCCTCATTGCTAGGTGTGTGTGGGCTGCAGCGGGGGTGGGGGGAGGTGGGAATCTGGCCTATCGCCCCAGGCCTTGAGAGACAGAGACAAGAGAGCGTGCATCCAGGCCAGGCTGTGCCACAGAGCAAGAGCCTGTCTCCAACCACCACCGAAAATAACTTTAAATTCAGCCTCACCCCTGGCACTTTGTGGGCCACTGCCACTGAAGGACGTTCTTAGCAGCACTGCTGATCATGGTGAAAAGCTCAAAGTGGCTGGGATGTTCATCGGCAGGGGGGAGAGTGAGTGAAGACACTCTGTTCCACACGGCGGGCAGCTGTGAATCGGTGACGCCATGAATGCTACACAGGAAAATCCGTGCTAGATTGGTGAATGGAAAAGTCTCCAGGAAGTCAGACAGACTGGCCCAGGAGATGGTTTCGCAGCTAACGACACTCGTGGCACAAGCCTGACAACCAAAATTTGATCTCCAGACCTCACAGAAGAAAGGAGAGGACCAACTCCCCAAATTTGTCCTCCAACCTCTCTGGCCACATTGGTACATGCCCACTTCATACACGTGCGCACGCGCGCGCGCACACACACACACAGGCATACACGAATGCATGCACACATACATAGAAACTAGTATTTTATAACAGGAACTGGAGAGGCGGTTCAATGGTTAAGAACACATACAGGTACTGCTCTTCCACAGGTCCTCAATTAGGTTTCCAGTTCACAACCATCTGTACTCTAACTCCAGGGGAATCCAGTGTCTCTAGCCTTCTTGGGTATCTGTACTCATGTGTATATAACACACTTCCCATATGCATGCGCATGTACACACAACTCAGCACAAATCTTTTAAAAACTGACCAAACTCTATGATCTTTTAAAAACTGATAGATAGATAGATAGATAGATAGATAGCTCTGTGTGTGTGCATGCTGTGTGTGTGTGTGTGTGTGTGTGTGTGTGTGCATATACAGGCATACATATGACATGACACATGTGTGGAAGTCAGAGGACAACCTCCAGTGTTGGCCCTCACCTTAAATCTCTTGTACACTGCTGGACATGTGAGGATGGTTGGCCTATGAGCTCCTGGGACTCTCCCTCGTCCTCACCATAGGAACTCTGGGACTAGAAACGTGTGCGTCTGCATCTGGGAACCTGAACTCAAGTCTCCCTGAGACATCTCCCCATCCCTGTGATCCCCCTCTTTTTAAAACATGCATCATAGGATGGGCTACACAATGAGACTCTACTTCAAAAATAAATGAGGAGGAGAGAGACAGAGGGAGGAAGACCAGGAAGAAGAGGAGAAAGAGGAGAGAAGAGGGTAGAAAGAAAGAAGGAAAGGCGGGGAGGAAGGGACACACAAGCCACAAGCTGAGAGGTGACTGACAACACATGTAAAGAACGCCTACACGTCAGCAAGACAAGGATAATCAAGAAGAAAGGCCATCGAAAGACTCGAACGTACAGAAGAGAAGTCATGAACAGCCAATAGCAATGGAAAAGGTGCCCAACCTCTGACTAACTAGGAAAATCCCAATTTAAAGCTCATCTCTGTTCATCAGAGTGACAGCCCTTAGACTGCTGGAGGAATCTAAATGTGAACCATCCTGCCAGAGCAAGAAGACTCCCTGGCGGCGGGGTGGGGCTGTTTGTACTGGCACTTTAGAGAACAGTCTGGCATTGCTCTTCAGTTATTGCACAACCCAGAAGTCCATCTCTGGAGACACTACAGGGAAAGCTCGGTCGTGTGCCCTGGGCCCTGCCTCAGCTGCTCGGAACTCCTCTTCCCTTACTATCTCTTTCTTTCCTCAGGCAGTTTAACCAGCTGGGCCTTAACTCTCCTTCACCTCCAGGTGACACCATGTGGGTCATGTGGTCCTGCTGGGTGACACGCTGCAGTCCAGGCCCAGAGCCTGGCATCTAGGAGAGAGGGACCAGAGAGAGGCCAGACCCACTCAGGGTGTTAGGAAGAAGTGATAGGGAAGCCGGCAGGGCTCACCCACAGAAGAAACTGTTCCATTGTTGTAAAGAGCAGGGACTTCCACATGGGCGGCAGACAATGTCTCTAAACACACCACCAAGTGGCAAAGCCATCAGGCAGCTAGAAGTATGCTCTGGGAGAGCAAAGTACATCTGCACTCTCGCTGCGTGTGCGCCTGTATATGCTCACTGCGTGTGCGTCTGCCATGCTCACTGTGTGTGTCTGTATATGCTCACTGCGTGTGCGTCTGTATATGCTCACTGTGTGTGCGTCTGCCATGCTCACTGTGTGTGTCTGTATATGCTCACTGCGTGTGCGTCTGTATATGCTCACTGTGTGTGTGTCTGTATATGCTCACTGTGTGTGTCTGTATATGCTCACTGTGTGTGCGTCTGCTATGCTCACTGTGTGTGTGCGTCTGTATATGCTCACTGTGTGTGCGTCTGCTATGCTCACTGTGTGTGTGCGTCTGTATATGCTCACTGTGTGTGTGTCTGTATATGCTCACTGTGTGTGTCTGCTATGCTCACTGCGTGTGTGTCTGTATATGCTCACTGTGTGTGTGTGTCTGTATATGCTCACTGTGTGTGTCTGTATATGCTCACTGTGTGCGTCTGTATATGCTCAGTGTGTGTGTGCGTCTGTATATGCTCACTGTGTGCGTCTGTATATGCTCAGTGTGTGTGTGCGTCTGTATATGCTCACTGTGTGTGTGCGTCTGTATATGCTCACTGCGTGTGCGTCTGTATATGTTCACTGTGTGTGTGCGTCTGTATATGCTCACTGTGTGTGTGCGTCTGTATATGCTCACTGTGTGTGTCTGTATATGCTCACTGTGTGTGTCTGTATATGCTCACTGTGTGTGTCTGTATATGCTCACTGTGTGCGTCTGTATATGCTCAGTGTGTGTGTGCGTCTGTATATGCTCACTGTGTGTGCGTCTGTATATGCTCACTGTGTGTGCATCTGTATATGCTCACTGTGTGTGTCTGTATATGCTCACTGTGTGTGCATCTGCCATGCTCACTGTGTGTGTGTCTGTATATGCTCACTGTGTGTGCGTCTGACATTTCTGAGCACCGGCCACTGGGAAGGGACCTAGTGGACAGCAGGGGACCTGCGCCTTCCCATCTTGTTCACTGTACTGTGGAAAATACAGAAACTCAACCATCAAACCACAGAAGAGGCCAGGAATGGTGTTGCACGCTTCTAATCCCAACACTTGGGAGGCAGAGGCAGGCAGATCTCTGTGAGTTCAAGGCCAGCCTGGTTGACATAGTAAGTTCCAGGCCAATCTACACAGTAAAACCCTGTCTCAACAAAACCAACAAATGCCAACACCCAAACCAAAACCCCACAACCCACGAATCCATGGAGAGATGTGGCTGTAATAAGCATGGCGTAAGAAACACACGACTATGAGACCAGCATTTGAGAAGCTTTCGAATGTTTCCCAGACACCTTTTGCTTTGGAACAAGGGTTAGACATATCTGTGCCTCTTGCGGAGCCTCTGGTTTCGTAGCATTGTGTCACCAGCACAAACCATGGGGCCAGTCCATCGATTTCTCATGCTCAGTGGCCCCTGCTCAGACGGGCTACACCAAAGCTCGCAGGGAGAACTGTGAAGGAGGCTCAGGGGATGAAATACCAGGGCCTGAGCTCAGATTCCCTGTGTACCCACATAAAATCCAGGTAACTCCAGTATCAGGGGGCGGGGCCTCAATGGTTGTTCATTCTAGCTGAAATGGTAAGCTCCAGGTTCAGGGACCCTGTGTGAAAAAGGAAGGAGGAGATCAGTTGAAGATGATATCCTGTGTCTACTTCTGGACTGCAGATGTGCTCTCACACGCATATGTACACAATACACAACACACAACACACACACAACACACAACACACACACACACACACACACACACACACACGCAGAATCCATGGAAGAATAGTCACATTTCTCCTTTCCTTGGGAGTCAAAATGGCACAAGGTTACTTTCAAAGCCTGTCACCCACAGGGCTACATGGTATCTCCCCAGTTAAGGTTCTCTGCTCTCTGTACTTTGTTCCCACCTGCCCTCTCTCTCGCCAGCCTGGCTTCCCTACTTCTTAGTCCCCATGGTGGGCAGATTCTGAGCTGGCACCCAAGATCTCTAGTCCCTAGTCCATCTGTGAGACTTGCCAAGCCCTTTGCACTGCAAAGGCGATGTGGTTTAACCCATGACTAAGTTACATGGCATAGGTGACCTTAAGCAATGGGGGTCAGTGAGTGTGTTTGCCCCATCTCCTGAGTGACTTCAAAAGCAGATGGGGCTCAAAGAAGGCTCCCCACATCTTTGCTGCCTTAACAGTGGAGGGGCTGCTGACAAGCCACACAGAGTCCTGTGGTCTCTAAGAGCCAGTGAGAAAGCTAGCAGTAGCCAAAGCGCGGCTGCTCTGCCGGGCCTCATTCAGGCCCTTTCCCACGTAGGTCCCTAGGCCTGGAAGACTCTGCCCCTGTGGCTCCTTCTCCCTTCCCCCAAGTCTCCTGGTCTCCAGAGTCCTGCCTTGATCATGTCCTCTAAAATACCATCACCCCTTTGTTTCCTGTCCCCATCTATGACTTCTCATCAGTTATATGATTTCGGCTTTGCTGGGGTGGCTTTGACTTTGAGACAGTGTTAAGCCTGGAGAATAGTTGACAGCGTTGGACAAAGAACCCTCACATATAGGATTCATCACCCAGAACCTCCCAGCGCTGGCACTTAAGTACATTTGCTTTATCATCCAAGCTTTGTGGGTAGAAGGATCCTTCCTGATGCTTGAGAGCAAGCTCTGCTTCCCTCTGACCCAGGAACTCTACTGTGTGTTTTCTCCAAGCAAGGACCTTCTTTTGTAGAACCACGAAAGCCATCAAAAACAGGAACTCGACATTGATACACGGCCCCAGTGTGATCTTCAGAGCCCAGCCAAACGCAGCCAATTATTCCAGTAATGAAGCCCTTTATCGTGTGAAGGGGCATCTGGGATGTGCTGGGTACTGGGTGCTCTCACTTTTGTTTTGTCTTTCATGGTTGTGACATTCAAGGCCACTTGTCCTGTGGAAGGCCCCTTGACTAGGGCCTGGTGTGCCCTGAGTCCCTGCAATTAGAAGTAGGCTTGGCCCAGCCTTGTCTATAAAGCGAGTTCCAGGACAGCCAGGACCGAGAAACCCTGTCTCGAAAAGCAATACCAACAAAACATAGACTTGGCTTCTGAATCCAGAATAAACCCTGTAGGAAAACTCCTCGCTCTCCTCTGTACTTCATGGAAGGAGACTTCCATCTGCTTGTCTACTCCTAACAGGCAATGAAAACCTTTAAAAATTTATTTTTAGATATATTTATTTTATTTTATGTGTGTAAGTGTTTTGCCTGTATGCATGTATGTATATGTACCACATGCAAGCCTGGTGACCAAAGAGGTCAGAAGAAGGCATTGAATCCCCTGGAACTGGAGTTGTAGATGGTTATGAGCCACTGTGTGGGTGCTGGGAACTGAACCCAGGTCCTATGCAAAAGCAGAAGCTCTTGACTGCGAAGCTATCTCTCCAGCGTCTAGATGATGGAATCTTTGATCACTTAATCAAATTAGTCACAACCCTTCTTTTCCCCTGTGAAGTCATCCTCCTTCCAGCACAATTACTTTATGGAAACAGCATGGGGCAGGCTTTAAAATATAAATATGTAATTTGGAGACCTGGCTCAGCAGGTAAGGATGAGTCCTGTTCTTGCTGTGAACCTGAGCTCAAATCCCAGCACCCATGTAAGGTAGCTCACAACCACCTGGAACTCCAGCTCCAGGGAGATCCGATGCCCCTGGCTTCTGCAGGCACCTGCTCATGCACAAGTGCACATATGCGCATGTGCACACACACACACACACACACCCCACAAAGAATATGGGAATTTCCACAACAAATCTTCACACAGTGGGATTAGCTTTGGCATTCAGTAGTGTTTTTTGCTTTTGTTGCTGAGTTAGTGATGGGAATTTTCATTTCTCATGAGACACCTGAATATTTCATTTACTGCTACTCTGAGTGTGATATCCCATCCCTATTTGTGGCCTAGACTCAGTCACTTTCCCAAGCTCTGGTTCATTTCTATGGATTTGGGCGTGGGCTCTAACTGCCACACAGTACCTCATAACCTCTAGGGACTTCTCTGTGACCAGGACATAAAATATCTGAAAGAATGTTTAGGGCAATGGTTTGAGGAAGTCTGAATGTCCCCCAAGGGACCATTGCGATGGGAGCTTGGTATCCCTGGGTACAGTATTGGGCAGTGCTAGGGAACTTTTGAAAGAGTTCTAAAATCAGGTTCCTAGTCCCTTGGGGTGTGGTCTTGGCAAACAGTTCAAACACTATGCCTGGGGCACTCTCTCCAGAGGTCATCATAGGTGCAGGCCCAGCCTCTACACTCTCCTCCAGCTCGTAGTATAAGATATGACCTCTTCATTCCTCACTTGCTCCTGATACATGACACTGTCTAAGTGACCAACACCAGAGCCCATGCCAACAGGGCCATCTGATTTGTACTTTGAACCTCCAAAACTATATGGTAAATAACGTGTAGTTATTTTTCAGATAAGGTCTCATTAGGATCCCGGTCTTACCCCAAACTCAAAGCAATTCTCCTGCCTCAGCTTCCTGAGTGCCAGGAGTTTATGTGCCCACCATGCCTAGCTAGTGTCTACTCCTAACAGGCAATGAAATCTAGTGTCTTATACCAGTAATGGGAACATCACAAAGACTTATATCAATCCATTTGTGTTAAAGCTCACTGACTAATATGAATTTTTTTTATTTGACGGTGTGTTTAGTCTTGTTTGAAACAGGGTTTCACTATGTAGCTCTGGGTAGCCTAGAACCCACTATGTAGACCAGGCCGGCCTTGAACTCACAGAGATCCACTTGCTTCTGCCTCCTGAGTTCTGTGATTAAAGGCTTACGCCACCACATCTGGCATGAATATGTTTTTATTTTGCTCTCTTTTGTGCAAACCTGTCCTTATACTCTTTTCCTCATTTGTCAATATATCTTGGAGATCTTTCTATAGCAATACATTACACATTATTTTACCTTTTTTTTTTTGACTGAGTTATATTCTACTGTTTGTATATTCCAACTTCAGTTATTGGTTTCCTATACAATAGATATTAGATTGCTCCTAACATTTTGGTAGGCCAAACAGGGATGCAATTTTTAAAAAAAGATTTTAAGCTGGGCGTTGTTGGTGCCCACCTTTAATCCCAGCACTCAGGAGGCAGAGGCAGGTGGATCTCTGTGAGTTCAAGGCCAGCCTGGTCTACAGAGCAAGTTCCAGGACAGCCTCCAAAACAATACAGAGTAATCCTGTCTCAAAAAATCAAAAAAAAAAAAAAAAGAAAGAAAGAAAGAAAAAAGATTTTAATATATTCAGTTCATGAATGTGCAAACACATTCAGAAATGGGATTATTGGTGTGTGGTCTTTTTTATTGTATGTTCAGTGATTAGTATCTTAGCAGTTTGTCTTTCCTCTTAGAATGTCAATGTAGAGAAGCGACTATGCTACTTAATATTGTATTTCAGCATCAAAACCATCAGAACTGTCACTAAACATGTATTTGCTGAATGAATGAATGAATGAATGAATGAATGAATGAATGGGCCATGCTCTCTGATTCTGGACTGGGTTACCAAGCATTATGAGTACCCCCTGCATGCTCAGTGCTATGTACACTTTTGCTAACTTCCCAGGCACCACTGGGAGGTCTGGACTGCTTAGAGGCTACCAAGTCTTTGACTACGCTGAGGTCCCTCAGCTAGCCCAGACCAAGTCACAACTTCCACCTGTGTGACATCAGACTCCATGGTATACACTACTGACCCTGTATCTTGGCCTCCAGCTCCGAATGGCCCTCCTCCCCAGTCCAGTCCCACTTACTCTTCAGGTCCCATGGGCTTCTTTCTAGTTTCTTCCCCAGCCAAAGGCATTTGCCCCAAACCTCAACCAGTACAGGCCAGGACCAAGGATGGGAGCTATCATTTCCATACAGCTGTCCTTGGGATCTGGGCCTGCGGAACCCCCCCATTTTCATTGAAAAGGCTGAATTGTCTTGGCGTTTTGGGGACTGCATGGGCGGGGCCTGGTGAAGCTATTATCCTACATTATCTCACTCCCCTGCCCCTGAAAAGAGCCTGTGACTGCCCCTCCCTCTCCTGCTGCAGCCTTTTACACTTAATTACCTCACTCATCACCAGCAGCCTGCGCAGGGACCACAACTGGGGCGTGAGTAATCCCCGCCCCACACACCCAGCCCGTCTGCAAGGAGAGAATCACTCCGTGGCCTGGAAAGAAAGGAACAGGCAGTGCGGGCCTCCCAGCACAAGCACTCCGGGGCTGCCATCATGAGGGGCAGGCGCTGACCCCAGAGTCCCTGATGGCCTTTGCCAGTCTTGGTGTTATGCTCTCAACCTCCCTGGCCCCAGATTGTGAGCCCTAACTTCCCAGGCTGTAGAAGACACAGTTTGCTGCCTTGCTTCAAAGCAGGCAGGCCAGATGCCATTCCCAGAGCAGCCCACACCACACTGTGCAAACATGGCTTCCAGAGGTGAAGCTATCCCCTCATCCTGCACCAAATGCCTTGTGACCCTTTGTCTTCTTTCCTCCAGGCTCCGATCTTCTTTGGTGTGCTGGAGAGGTCACTGGGCCCAGAGAGCCCTTTCTTGTTCCCCAACTGGTGGACATAGCCCCTGTCTGTCTCAAAAGAAAAGAAGGGAGGAAGACAGGAAAGGAAGGAGGGAGGGAGGGAGGGAGGGAGGGAGGGAGGGAGGGAGGGAGGGAGGGAGGGAGGGAGGGAGGGAGGAGTCTGAATGCATTTTCCTTTGCTAGTGTTAGGTCCAGGAAGCCATTGCTGGAATCCAGGAAATGTGAGTGAGGGAATGGACCTGCTGGGAAGGTCTTGGATGCTTGGATCAGTTTCCCTAAACCATTCAACCCTGCGTTGCAGGCTCCTGGAGTTCAGGCTTTTGGTTCAGGAGCCTGGATGACCTGCAGCCTCTCAGGTCAAAATTGCCTTTTGGCCCCCAGTGGTCCAGGTTAGGGAGTCCTCCACCTCTGTGAGTCCCTAAAGTCACTCCCATATCACCACAGGTCACCAGTGTCACCCCCATAAGAATTGCCCAGACTCTCCTCCACCATCGTGGCCTCTGCCATCTCTCAGGGCAGGGGACACAGGCTGGCTGCAGTTCGGTCTCTCCATCTCTCGTTCCCTCTCGGAACAACAATAAGGAACTTAGGAAGTAGTAGGTGGCAGGAAGGATACATTTGATAGTCAGAAAAGCCTGTGTGCCCTTCCTCAGAATGATGGCTTTAAGTTAATAAAAGTGCATCACGTTAAAAGGAGACCAACTATATAGGAACAGTTATCAAAATGTTAAAATAGATGTGAATTGGAGGATTATATATGCTTCTTTATTTCATTTTATAACATGGATTTAGCAAATAACCATTGTTCTCAAGTTGTGATAAGCACAAAAGTCAGACTGGGGAGATAGCTCCATAGTTTGAAAAAAAAATCTGGGCCGGGCGTTGGTGGCGCACGCCTTTAATCCCAGCACTCAGGAGGCAGAGACAGTCAGATCTCTGTGAGCTTGAGGCCAGCCTGGTCTACAGACCAGGTTCCAGGTCAATCTCCAAAGCAATGCAGAGAAACCCTGTTTCAAAAAACAAAACAAAACAAAATCTGAGTGTGATTTAGTGTGCTTGTAATTCCAGTGCTGGTAAGGTAGAAACGTGCCAATCTCTGGAGCTTACTAGCCAACCAGCCTAACTTATTTAACAAGTCCCAGGCCAGTGAGAGACCCTGCCTCAAAATAACAAATAAAGTGGTTGATAACTAAGGCATAACTCGGTAGGCTGCACACACACACACACACACACACACACACACACACACGCCACACACACACCACACACATACTACACACATACACCACATACACACCACACACACTACATACATACACCACACACATATGCACACACACACCACATATACCACACACATACACCACATACACACCACACAAACCACACACATATGCACACATACACACACACATACATACACACACTTAGAACTTCTATATAGAACAGGAACACATGCTTGATTTCCATCAGCGACAAGTCACAAATCTTGCTGCTGTCACTGTGCTTAAGCCTGTAATCGTAAGGACACAACAGGGATAGTAAGTTTCAGATGGAGATCAGTTTATTCAAAAATGGAATACTTACCAGGCATGGTGGTGTCATCTAGTATTCAGGAACAGGATTGCTGGAAATTTCAGACTAGCACCTGACACTATCTTATAAAAAAAAAAAAAGGTGTGGAGACTGGAAAGATGGCTCAGTGGTTAGGAGCACCTGCTGCAGCAAGGAGGTAGTGGCACACATCTTTAGTCCCAGAGGCAGAGGCAGGTGGATGTCTGTGAGTTTGAGTCCAGAGCAACCAGGGCTACACTGAGAAACCCTGTCTGAAAAAACAAACAAACAAACAAACAAGAACATGTGCTGCTTTCCCAGAAGGCCTAGGTTTGGTTCTCAGTTTGGAAGCTAACAATGGACTGTAACAGCAGTTCCAAGGCATCCAGCGCCCTCTTCTGGCCTCCTCAGGTACCAGGCATGCAATCAAAACACACACACAAACTTAAAAAAATATTAAAAAGAAACAAATAGCTCTCATATTTATAAATACTTTCCTATCCGAGTTAATGGTAGGCTCCCTGAATCCTTCCTGTGAACTCCAGTGTTAGAAAAATAACAAACATACTACAAATGCATTAGCACTTTCCTTCCTGTTTCTTTGCAGACATCGCTAGTTAATTACCACATTCTTTCTCACTGAATTCAAACTCAATGCCAAGTACCAGGCAACTGCTAGCTAGCCACCAAAGTCCTGCTCTTAAACTGTAATTGATTTGCCATTCCTGGTGGGGAGGGGAGGTTAAGGGCTAACAGTAGTAAAATGAAGCTTAGCAACGATAAAGGGGAGGGAATAAAAACACTTGAGAACAGGGAAAACAAGAAAAGCTTAAGAAATATGATTGGGGGCGCTAGGGAGATAGCTCAGTGGTTAAAGTTAAAAGCAGTGGCTGCTCTTCCAGAGGACCCTGGTTTGATTCCTAGGACCCATGTGGTGGCTTACAACTATCAGTAACTCCAGTTCCAGAGAATCAAATGTCTTCTTTTGGCCTCTGTGGGCACCAGCCACACACATAGTATGCAGGCAAAACACACATCAACATACAAGTAAATCTTAAAAAAAAGGAAAAAGTGTGGTTGGGAGTCAATCTATAGAGTAAAGACAATGCCATTGTCTTTCTCGTTGAGCCTTCTCTGTCTGAAGCTCTGGGCTTAGTTCTAGGCGGGGCCTTTTAAGAACATCAGCCAACTGTAGCAAGGCCTAGGGGAGAAACCAGGACAGACAGAGTGCAGAGCTAAGTCACTACCTAGCCACAAACCTAGTTAAGAGCTAAGCACTCCTTCACCATAGAGGACAGGCAGTGGTGGCCACACCTTTAGTCCCAGCACTGGGGAGTCTGAGGCAGATGGGTCTCAGTGAGTTCAAGGCCACCCTGGGTTACATGAGAGTGAATGAGTCTAGAGGAGAAACAGTGCTCACACCTTTAATCCCAGCTCTAGAAAGGAATATAAGGCAGGAGCTCAGTGCAGTCTCGGGGTAGTGTGAGGTTTGATGGAGAGCATTGTGGTCTGCAGTCATGCTAAGGACAGGATCGCCCCCTTGTTTGTCTGAGCCTTAGCAAAGGTAAGGACTCTCTAGTGGTTGGCTGCTTTGCTTTTCTGATCTTTAGCTTGAACCCCAACAGCTGTCTCTGAGTCTTTATTATTCTTGCTATAGACAGACTCACATATGGTGCCTCTGATCGGATCACACCAAGAACACACCCTGGGACTTTCCTCTGAGATACTGTGTGAGGAACTGGAGACACCAATATGAGCATTCTCAGGCTCTTCCCTGAATGTGAGGACAGAGGGACAGGAGCTCTGCAAACTCCAGAGGGGCCATCTGGGCTGGAAGCACAGAGTCTGAGCAGGAGGAACTGGTTAGCGCAGGGCCAGAAGCGTGGATGGAAAAGCTCCTTGGGCCCGAAAACACAGGAGCGCAACTATAAAAGAGTGGGTTTGGAATTCACAATGGCTGGGGCAGCTCTAGCTTCCTATCTGCCCTTGGGTAAAGCAACAGAGATGTTCCTGTCTGGGGGCAGAAGTGAGGTACAGACAGGCAGGTCCCTGGCTAGGGTAGCAGGTTTGTTAGTAGCAGTAGAACAGATTTGAACCCAAACCACCCACGCCTTTAGCTCCTATGTGCCCATCCGTCTGCATCTGGAGCACGTAAAGGAGAGGCTAGAAGGTGAACAGTGTGGACACATGAGGGGTCCTGATGCCTTAGGCGTCATCTACTCCACCAAGTCGAGTGCAGGTGAATATTGATAGCCTCCAGAAGCTGGTGGAGCAGGAGGCAGAGCCAGAGGTGCTGAGCAGGGTTGACTTCTCTGTGCCAGGAACCCTGGGAGCTCAGAAGTGCCGACTCTGCAGCCCTGACAGCCGCCTTCACATCTGCCAGAGATGGTTCTGAACTCAGCTAGTGGGGAAATGAGGGAGGAGGGAGAGGCCAGCACTGGTGAAAACCAGCCTTGGTCTGGCAGGGAGCCCAGAGAAGGCACTCTGCTGTCCCGTGCCTCAGTTTCTCCAACTGTCAAATGGGGATGAAAGGAGATGGTGTCAAGATCTGTGAGGATCCTCGGGTAATGATCTGATTTACTGAAGGCTGGCTCTTCTCTACACCTGACAAAGCAACCGCTACCTCAGTCTACCATAATGCAAAAGCCAGCAGCTCTGTCCCACCCCTGGAAGAGGCTGTGCTGGGGTGAAAAGTTGGCGTGCAATGCCCCAGGCCCATGCTTTGCGCCTCCGAACCAGCTCACTTGCTCGCATGTGAAACTATCAGAGTTAAGCCCCACACACTCATTCCAGTCGGTGCAGAGGACTGTCCCACCTCCCTTGGCCCCCAGAGCCTGGTGACCGGCCTCCTACCAGTCAACCCCTTCCAAAATATCTCAGCAAGGTGCTGATGTGAGCATTTCAGGAACAGAAGAAGGAGGGGCACTCCACGGGGGGGGGGAGTCTCAGATCCAGTGATTTCCAAAGCTCAGGGCAAGCATAAGTATGCAAAGTGCAGCCTGGCCTTGGCTGAGGTGAGAGGAGTGCGCTCACAGGAGGAAGCCTTTCATGAGCTTGTTTGCTCACTGAGCTCCCACCTCTTGCCCAGCACTGGTGGGAAAATGGAGAGTTGAGGGGAAGTGGGAGGGGAGGGACTTTCCTTGTAGGAGTCCACCCACTCACGCAGCACTGGCACATTGGGTCTCTTAGAGAGAGGCCCCGGTGATTTATGGCAAAGGCTCTGCAGCTAGGCAGACACATGGCAGGTTCTCCGCTGGGTCTCCTTGGGCAAGTTGTGTCTCCTCTCTGGGTCTTGGTCCCTTCATCTGCACAATGGGGAGAGCAATAGAATGATAAAGTAAGATAATCAGCATGGAGGGCTAGCCTGGGTTCCTGGAATACAGGAAGTGCTCAAGAAACCTCTGCTTGTGTTATTACCCCTTGTATTCTTCCCTCCCAAAGAGGGAAAGAGGAGAACAAAGAGGGCTCTAGGCAGTGGAGCAGAATGCACAGGGTCTTGAGGTGGGAGACATAGAAGCTTAGGGGACGTAGGAGCTTCAGGTTGTTACGATGCTGTCATACACGGAGCCACCCTGGTCAGCTCTTTCCTGAAGCCTTGAGGAATCTGAAGGTCTGAACCAGTGAAAAATTTTCCCAAAAATCTCTGCCCCGGTCTTTGTAGCTGCAGAGGAGTGTGTGGTGGAGAGATAGACTGTCTGGGGAGAATGGGGATTTACCATGTACAGGCCATGAAACCTAGGACAAGTTATTTACTCTCTCTGAACTCAATGCTCCTTGCTGTAAAATGGACCTAGTAACGTTGCCTGTCTTCCAGGGTAAGGGTAAGGATTAAGTACCATTTGCAAATTCTGTCTCTGGCATGCGGCCTGGAACTCTGTGTTTACAAAATGAATAAAGGAAAGCATGAGGTCGCCACAAGGCAATGCCCTTGCCTTTTTCTCTGGCCTCAGTTCTCTGAGACCCTCCATCCACAGCCCCTTTGCCATTCACCACAGGGTCCAGCAGGAGCCTGGACTCAGGACTGGCCTCTCAGTCCCGGGGGCGGGGGGGGGGGGGGTTTCTTCTCCAGAAGTCAGGCTTGCCCGGCTTCCTCTGAGCTGCCCCAGCTGGAGCCGCTCTGCTCTGCTTTTTTCTTTCCTCCTCTTCTGGCTTCCCGGGGCCAGACCACAACCCAGTGGGAGGCTCTTCTCCTGTGGTCACAGATGCTACCCCAGCACCTCTCCTTGGCTTCACCTCCAGCCTCACATCTGCTCCTGGGAAGCCCAGAGAGACACCAGCAGGAATAGCATCTATCAGCTCTTTAAAGCTGGGCTCTGTCTTCGAGATGCCCCCAGCTTCATCCTTCTCCCTCTCTAAGGAGCAGGGTCTGGATAAAATGCACTTGAGACACGGGGCAGAGTGCACGAGGCTCTCTGGAGAAAGCCCCATCAGTGCAGGGCGGATGCTTTTGTGGCCACTCTCCTCCTTGGAATTCATACAGCATCCATTATCAGCTCTGGGGACCATGTTGTCCCTTTGCCATTCAGCAGACAAGAGAGCTGGGGCCCAGAAGGGAGAGAGGATGGAGAAGAGTGTGGCAGGAATCAGGCTTCCAACTCCCATGACTCTTCCTTCTGACCCCCACCTAGAGTGACAGGTACAAAATCCCTGATGCCCACCCCTTTGCCACAACTATGCGGGGTGACCTCAGAACATACTTCCAGGCACCTAAGGTCACACAGCTGAGACTCCTGTCCAGATGCAAGGCAGGACAGAGGGAGATGCTGGGGAGACACAGCAGGCTAGGCAGGTAGCTTGAAGCCAGACTTATACCAAGCCTGAGAAGGAAGTGGGTAGGGGACCACATAGACATGGGACCCCCCCCCAGCTTCTCTGCATATGGACCAGGAGATCTTAAGTCAGTCAGTCATTCAAGTGTGCAGAATAGGCCAGTAACAGGGCTTTCCCCAAGGCTCAGGCAAGTGAAGACAAGCCAAGCCCACATCAACGTGCAGTCCTGTCACTGGGGGCCAGGCTTTGCTCTGGGCACTGCACCAGTGTGCTGGTATTTGGTCAGTACTGCAACCTTGCAGCAATGCCACTGTGTTCAAGTCAAAAGGACAACAGGGTATGCGTTACTGAACTTCATTTCTTCAATTTGGAAGTAAATAGTTAGAAATGTTCAAGAGGAGTGGTTGTTGGCCTGAACCGTTTTTTGCAGTTTGGGGGGGGGGATACAAAAAAGAGGATGAAAACACCCTAAAATTCAGCAGCTGCCTTCCTTTCTGTGCCTGTTTGTCTGGACTTGGGCTCACAGTTATGAACCTGCTGAGATGTCTGTATTCTGCATCCTTCACTTAACACAAAGCCATGTCCTTCCCCAGTGTGGTCATCTCAGAAACCCCTCTCCACTCAGACCAACTGGGACTTTCACTCTGACTTTAATACTGCAGCACATGCCCTTGGGAGCAGAGCACTTTTTCAATTTATGTGATTTTGGGACAAACCCAGTAGGCTTTGTATTGGGAAGCATAGGACAGAAGGCCCTTCTTGGTGTCATAGTGATAAAGCTATCCTGCCACAGTATAGTTCAGTATATCCCATCGTCCCTGCAGAGGAACTTCGAACCGCAGGTTCTCAGCTGGTTTCTTCTTAGCTGCTATCACAGATAAGTTTCATTTCTGTTGTTCTGATAGGATATCCCGACAAAAAGCAAGTTAAGAGAACTGGAGAGCTGGCTTGACAGTTAAGAGCAGTGATTGGGCAGTTAAGAGGACCTGGGTTCAGTTCCAGGAGATCTAATGCCCTCTTCTGACCTCTTAGGCACACACATGGTGCACGTGCATACGTGCAAGCAAAACACTCACACACATAGAGTTTAAAACAACAGCAACAGAAAGTCAGGGAAGCAGTTTATTTCAGCCCAGAATTCCAGGTCACGGTTCACCATTACAGGCAAGTTAAGGCAGGGATTTGAAGCAGCTAGTTATACCCAGAGTCAAGAGCAGAGAAAGAAACAAATGTGTGGATGCTTGTCCTCAGCTGACTTTCCCACTAGTAGATGGTCCAGGACCCAAACTTCCAGTGGGCTGGATTTTCCCTCATCAATTAATGCAATTAAAGAAATCCTTCAGATGGCACTATCAGGGCCCAAGCTGTTCTAGACAGTTCCTTATTGAGACCCTCTGCAGGTGTTCTAGATGGTGTCAGGTTGACAATTAAAACTAACCATCACACCTGCTAAAGATTTATATGAGGTTTAAGGTCTGGGCTCTTAAATTCAGCTGCATACTAGTGAACTGAGATACATCACTTCTGTGGAGACTTTATTGGTCAGGGAATGGATAGGCCACTCTATGGCCTGTCTGATGGGAAATCCTGATGAAGGACAGACCAGCTCTAGCTCCTTCCTAGACTTTGTGGACCCTTGGAGCCTTGGTACACAGTCTAGACTCTGATCTGCCATCTCGGACACAGGAGACTACAGTGGTGAAACCCTTGAGCAGGCATAGGTGAGTGTCTTGGCACCCACTTGTTTTATGTATCCTCAGTGCCCTAAACACACCAAGGAAATAAAGTCCAAGACCCAGCACAGAGCAAAGAATACTGTTATACCACAAATAAGGGCCACAGCATATAGATAGTTTCTTCTAGACAGGAAGCCAATGCAACTCTTCAACCAACAAGGCCATCTAGTCTTGGGCTCAGTGTCACTGCTAAGTATTCACTCATCATATTCTGGGCTTCCTGAGAACCCTCTGCAATCTGGCCTTATCACCTCACACTTCTTGTCATTCTCCAGCAAGTTCAAGCTTGTTGCTGTCCCAGAGCCTCTGAACATGGGATGCCTCCTGGCCCTGTCTTTTCTTGGTTTTCCCATGTCTGGCTTGCAAGTGTCTGTCACCTCTCCTGTGAGATCTTTGCTGGCTCCTTGTCTGAAGGATTCATCAGCCCCCATCATTTGTTGTCAGGACCTTCCCAGCACCAAGCACCTCTTTGAAAGGACAGTTTTGACTTAAGCATTATTCCCTGCTCAGTGTCCTTTGGATATCAGCTCCAAGACAGTGTGGACGGGGAATGCCTACGTCAGTGTTATTCCACAAACACGTGAGAAATGAGTGCTAGGTCCTTCAGGCACAGCTGTATATACAGAAGCTGAGTGTGCTCAGCACTTCCTATATGTCAATCATCAGTCTAATTCCTTTATAGGTGACAGCCTCAGCAACACCTGAGCCAGCAGCAAGTATTGTTTCTATTTATGAATGCAGAAACAGAGGCACACATCAGCTGGGCAGCTTGCCCAAAATTCTACAGTTATGGAGGGCTGGGAACCCCAGGCACATATTGTTGAAACTATGCCGGGTCCTATATGGGCAGTCCTGTTCCCACAGGCTCAAAGACTGGTGGGTGGGCAGGCTTTGTCCACAGTATTGGAAGTCAAGGCCACCATCTACAGGATATGGCACTTCAGCTGAGTCTTGAGGACAAGTAGGGTTAGCTGGGGTAAAGGACACTCTGTAGTCCTCACAGAGACCAAGAGGGGAGTCAGGCTGGAGAGCTGGAAGCAGGCTCCTTTAGTCTGGAGTACAAGGTGATAATGAGAGCCATGAGTTGAGGGCTGTGGTTATCTGAGGGTAAAAATAAATAAAACAAACAACAATAATGAAATCCCAAGGGACAAACAGAAAGCAGTGTGACTAGGAAAATAAATGGAGACGTCCAGATGATGCAGAATCTTGGCAGGACCAGGTACCCCAAATGTTACCGGGAGATTTCTTAGCCACACTTCCAGGACTGCTATAGCCCTTGACTTCGTGGTACCAGGGGACACTTTGGAAACTGCTGCTGACTCGCTGGGCTGTGTAACCTGGGCTTTCACTCCCAACTAGCACTGGAGGACCCAGTCCCCAAGGACATCCCCGCTCCATCAGCTTTGCATCCATAATAGATGATATGGGCCAGGAAGAGCTCGACATCCTCAGAGTCCAACACTGGGACTCCGGCATACTGACCTTACCCCACATTTGCTCTGGCTGATCCACCACCCCGCGGTTTGCCTGGCTGCCTCTGAGCAGGAGACAGCTCTCCGGCTCCTTAGTCTTTCCAAGGCATGGGTGCACCCCCCAGGTTACAACTGGGGGGCGGGGGTCTGCTTAGATCCTTCCAGAGACAAAGGAGCTGACCTGCAAAGAGTTCCAGCAGGAGCCCCGCTCCCCCTCCCTTCCCCCCTCTCCCTTCTCAGTCCACGTGTCTCTATTGTCTGCTCCCCCGCTTCAGGGAAAGACACAGCCTCGGATGTGTCAAAACCACCACCCCCCGGCAGCAGGGAAATTAATTACTGGGCGATTTTCACTTCCTCTCGCAGCGCTCGCCTGAGCTAGGCACTAGAACAGGACCGGCTGAGTGAGGCCGGCATCGGCATGGGAGACCCGCTCCTTTCACCAGTTCTGGAAAAGAAAGTTGAATCCCAAACCCAATAGGGGGCTCTACTAGAAGCCCAAGCTGGGGCCAGGGAGACTTCTAGTTAAATCTGGGCATCCACACTGCCACTTCAGAACTGGGGCAGAGGGAGCCGGCTACAGACAGAGGGGTGGTGGCTGGCCGGCTCACTCTTTTCTCCCCTCCCCGAGTCCCCATGTGCCTGATCCCACCTGCGCGGGGCCGCTTACCCTTCAATCTCCTTGTCTTCTCCCTCTATTTCACACCTTTCCTTCCCTGTCTTCGCATCCCCCAGAGGGTGTGTGCTGGGGGGGGGGGTCCTTTTTTATGTGTCCTGACCTCTCTTTTTCTCCTGCGGGTGCCTGAGAGTGTATTTCCACTTTCTCCCTGTGCCTTTCTTGTCTGTTTCTCCTGTATTTTTGTCCTTCTCTTAGTCTCTCTCTCTCTCTCTCTCTCTCTCTCTCTCTCTCTCTCTCTCTCTCTCTCTCTCTCTCTCTCACACACACACACACACACACACACACACTCACACACACACAAACACACACTCGCGCGCACACATTCTGACTCTCTCTCCTCTCTCTCTCTCTCCTCTCTCTCTCTCTCTCTCTCTCTCTCTCTCTCTCTCTCTCTCTCTCTCTCTCTCTCTCTCTCTCTCTCTCTCTCTCCTCTCTCTCCTCTCTCGCTCTCTCTTTCTCTCTCTGCGCCTGTGTCCCTCTCACTTTCTCCCCTCCTGCCTGTTCGTTCCTGCGCCTGGCCTGCCCCCACCGCCGGTTCAGGGGAACGTGTGCGGAGCGATTGTCCTGGGGGACATTTGATGGATTAGAGCGCTGAACAGTTCCATTGCTGCGGGACCACCTGATCTCCTCAGCCTGCGTCCCATATAAAGCCGGCAGCCGGAGTGCTGAGCACAGCTCCAGCGACCGCCAGTGTGCGCGCCGCCGCCGCCGCCGCCGCGCCCGAGCGGCACCCGAGCCGGAGCCGCGGCCGTCGCCACCCAGCCGGCTCCGCGGCCGCCCGCCCGCCCGCTGGGAGCTGTCCAGTGCTGAAGCCCGCGCCGACAGCCAATCGCGCCGGCCGGCCGCCTCCCCCACCGGGCCGCCAGTGCCCCGAGAGCCCCCCCGCCCGGCGGCACCATGCCGCGTTCCTTCCTGGTGAAGAAGATCAAAGCGGATGGCTTCCAGTGCAGCGGGGTGCCAGCCCCCACCTACCACCCCCTGGAGACTGCCTACGTGCTGCCCGGCGCCCGCGGGCCTCCGGGGGACAACGGTGAGTGGGCCCTAGGGGAGGAGAGCGGGGGCTCCCCAACTTGAGCTGCAGAAGGGAACCCCGGAGAAGACGTTCCTGGCCGAGTGAGCCCCCGGGACTTCTTGAGGGCCTGCTGGGCGGGGCTGGGACTAGATCGTACAAAGGAAAGTGGCAGGGTCGGCTCATCTCGCAGCCAGGCTCCAGCCGGGACTTTGAAAGTTGTGGCCCTAGAATACGGCTGGAGTGAGGGGGTGACAGAGAGAGGATGCCCCTAAAAAGCTAGTGGGAGCGGCTTGGAGTACCCTGTCACTGTTGAAGGAGAGAGACTGGCAGCCGGTGTGATCCCTGATGGGGGCCAGGACTGCCACTCCCTGGGGAGATGAGATTGGCTCTCTGGGGAAAGTGGGAGCATCCCGCCTCCCTTCAACCATACTCCCCCCCTGGCAATGCCAGACAAGTGCTCTCCAGGCCTCCTCTCTCCAACTCTTTTGTTACCCTCTGCCACATGCCTGCCAAAGGCTGGGCCTGTCCTAGGGACTCAAAGAATGAGGTATTGGAAGGAGTTCACCCAATGTGTCTCCTGGTCCACTGGACTGCACGCCTCGCCGGCTTCTTACCCCCACAGCCAAACCTGCTGCTCCTCTGAAACCCTCCCGTCCTTCCTGCCCCACCCCCACCCCCATCTCTTATTGGAGCAAGTTCTTGTAAAGGAGGACTTGGGGGACAAGAGAGGTCATTCAAGCCCTAAAGCAGGTGGCATTCAGATGGCAGGAGAAGAGTGCTTCTGTGAGCCTATTTCTCGCCAAGGGGGGCGATGGTAATAGCTAACGCTAAGCAGCCCCACCAGGACAGGTGTCTGGGAAGGAGGAGTCACGTTGGTAGTGAGACAGCTGACATCACAGGGCTGGGAGAAGAAGAGAGAGGAGCAGGCACTGAAGAATGAGTCTGAACTGGGAGCCCGGGAGGCTGGGGGCATCTCCAAGGGGACTTCCAAGCACTCGGCTCATGCCAGCACTCTGCCAAGCCAGGTACAGAGAAGGTGCTGAGCAAAGAGTTCTGTGACCTCATCAAGGTCACAGAGTTAGGCAGTGATGGGGTGCTTCTTAGAGCCCCTCAGCCCCTGGCTCCACTCAGTTACCCACGGACCACCTCTCCCGCTCTGCTGACCTCTTTTCTTGACCTCCAGGACCTTGGGGTGCAAGGCTCAGGGAGACGTCTGTGCTGAGGGCTGGCAAGGCAGGGTGGACCTGGGGTTGTGCCAAGGCTGGGGAACATGTACTGGGAGCTGGGAGGAGGCGAAGTCTCCGTGGGCCTGGGATCCATAGGATCCCTTAGGAGACTGACACAAAACTCTGCCGAGGCCCCCTTGGTCCTGTCCCTGGGCCAGCTGAGAAAACCCAAAGAATTTCACAGTCAAACTGCAGGCTGTTCCTCAGGAGGGAGGCCAAAATGCCTTGCCTTGAATTTGGTCCAAATAGGCTTTGGAAAGGGCCCCCAAGTGAATGATGGGGAGAAAGATGGAGATGGAGGTGCCTTTATGGAGGCCTCACCAGGTTTAGCAGCCCAGAACCACCCTGCCTTTGTCCCTTTCCTAAGGGGACCAACTCCCTGGCCTCTGAGGAAGCCTGTGGCTGCTCTAACCACGTGCCTGGCTTGGGATTCAGTAGAGTAGCTCTGGATCTGTGACTTGCACTGTGACCTTGGGCAGGTGCCGTCCCTTCTCTGGTCCTCAGCCTTCTCAGCAGCGCAAGCGCTTAGATGTCATGAACTAAGCATCCTTCCAACTTTGACAAGCTCGGTTTCTGTGGAAGGTTAACTCATGTGGGAGACACTGGATAAGGAATGCTGGAATCTGTTGTCATGTTTGGGACTCTTCACCCACTATGTCTGAGTGGAAGTTTTCCCAGATTTGGTCTCTGCCAGCTGCCTCGTGGTAGAATAGGGGACCCATCTTGCCCTGTCTGCTGTGAAAATCAGCAAGTGTGGAAATCAGCGAGGATGGCCCATCTAGCCTTTCAACTAGAAAACATGGGGTCTGTTCTGTCTTGTTTTTCAAGGGCCTCTTCCCTTGATGGGGTGTGGCCAGACTGGGCAATGAGGGCTCCCTGAGTGGATAAGTGTTCTGAGGGTCCTCAGAGAGCCTAGGCTCCTGGTGGCCCGTTGTCTCTCTGCTCTGCCGGAAATAACCTTGCTGAGCATTTGAGGGAAGTGTGGGAAATTGCTGAGCTGACGGTTTTTTCCCCTCTCTCTCACTCTCCCAGCGTGTGTAAGTGTGCTGGGTAAACAAGGAGAAAAGAAAGGAGGGGGAAGATGAGGAGAACGAGGGAGGATAGAGAGAGAAGGAGGAAGGAGGATGGAGGGCCTGGGGCAGTTCCAGTTATTAGAAAGATCCTCTTACAGGCCATTTCTGCAGCTTGGGCTGCAGGGTTAGGATGAGGCTGGGGGCAGGAGGTGTGGAGGGAGGGAACTGTGAATGTAAAGTCAGAGGAATAGACTTCCTCATAGAGGCATTGGGACCCCAAGTGAGGTGGACCCCCCCAGCTCTGGGAGTGCCTAAGAATTCTAGAGAATTCCTGGAGAACAGCCCCCACACAGCACACACATGTACATGCTCACCCCTTTCTGCTCTACTTTTAGCCTCTAAAGGTAAACAACATGAGTACAGGGTTCCAGACCGACTCCAGGCCTATAGAACCTCAAATAGAGAAGGGACACCCCCTCCAAGTTGGAAGAACTCAGGAGAGTTCCAGAACTCCTAGAAGAGACAAGACAAGGCCCTAATCCTCCACTTTCAACAAGATGCACCCTTCCCCTTGGCCCCTATGTCCCCTCTACAGTTGGTTGCCTCCAGGGAGCCTTCTCTTTTCTCTGTTCCTAGGATGGCTCTGAGCATAGATTTATCTCTCTGGGAAGTGCCAACTCATATTCTCCTTCCTCCCCACAAAACCCAGCCCTCCAACTCTACCAAGCCCAGCCTCCTAGCCCCAGAGCCCATTGCTCTGTGCCGGGACTCTGCAGTTCTGAGAAGGCAGCTGCTTACTGTCTGCATATCACTGGTCTCTGTGGACCCCCGCCAAGGACATCTCTTCCAGTGTCCACCTCCACTCACACTTGTCTCTGACCTCCAGCTGGGAGCCAGGGCCCCTCCCTCTCTACCCCAGCCCTGTCCTACCCACACCCTTTCAGAGTGCACCCTCCCTGGCAGACAGGGATCAATGCCGATCCAATAACACAGTTGTCTGCCCTCTGCAGCTACATTAAGGCTCCCCCAGAAGGCTGAAGAGCGCTTGTATCCTACCCATGGGCTTATCTAGCTGACCACATTATACTGGTTTCCACTTCCTTTCACTGCCCCTGATGGCGCCGAGTAGTCGCTCCAGAGCTGGGCCTGGGAGCCCAGCTAAAAGATCCATCCTTCCCATACCTCAAAAAGTCCATCTGGGGATGCAGGGGACTATCCCAATCCCTCATCAGAGGGAACCCAGAGAAGGCTGGGTAGGTGTCCAAGAACACACAGCAGGCCAGTGTGTTTGTAACCACATGGACTTTGGCATATTGATCTTGGTCTGGAGTTCAGGTCCAGATTAAAGATATGTACATGTCCAGGTCCAATGTTTATATCAACTTCAGTTGAGGACTAGACCCAGACTCTAAGTCCAAGGTGAGTGTTTAAGGTTATAGGACCAGGTCTGGTATCCAGAACACATCCAATGTCTAGAAATTGGCCTGGCTCGAGATTCTCAGACCAGGACTGAAATCTAGGTCCAATTTCCACTCCAAGGTCATTCCAGATCATCTCAAGATTGACTGGGGCAGAATCTTGGGGGTAACTTTAGCTCATCTTCCTCAGCCTCAGTTTCTTTCTCATGAAAGAGTAGTTGAGCATGACCTAGTTCAGCTCTGACAAGGAGACTCCAGAGTCCACTTTCCTCTATGAATTCTCAGGGATCAGTGGGAGTGTGGAACATGGGACCCGGGTGCCATACGAAGTTGGGAGCTGGCAGTGATTCCTGCGAGAGGGCAAGAGAGTACTCAAGGCCATTGTGTCAGTCACAGACTCAGCCCACAGTCTCTGGGGCCACACACATGTGCACACATACTCTGCTGAGACAGGACAGACAGCTTGGGAGAATTGCTGCAATCTACAGAGCGAAAAAGACGGGGAGGGTGCCTGGGATCTAAAGAGCATGGGTGGAGGGGCCTGCCGTCCATCCATCCACATTGGGTGCACTAGGGCCCATAGCCTGGGGGCCTTGCTGGGGGTAGGCTGAGATGCTGCTGAAAGAGTTGGAGGTCCCAGGCCGTGGGCCTGCTTTCCCCGTATTTCCTCCTGGAGTGGGTGTCTGCTGCGAGTTTCTGAGTATGGGACTTTGCTTTTTTTCTTTTGGTTTTTCGAGACAGGGTTTCTCTGTATTGTTTTGGAAGCTGTCCTGGAAGTCACTCAGTAGACCAGGCTGGCCTCAAACTCACAGAGATCCGCCTGCCTCTGCCTCCCGAGTGCTGGGATTAAAGGCGTGCCCCACCAATGCTCTTTGAGTAAGGGACTTTGGAAGGGGATTTGTTGATTGCACCCTTCTGGGGCAGAGAAAGGGGAGGGCAGAAATCAGGAACACTGAGGAGGAGGTAGGTCATGTGCAGTGCGCCTGTGTTCAGGAAACCCTCAGCCAGCCAGAAAGAGTGCCTTCCAGAGGGTAGCAGCACATGGTCTCACCAGCCAAGGCCTATAACTCCAGGCCTGCAGCCACATACACCCATCACCCAGGCCCTTGCAAAGTCCTTCCTATTGATTCCCATAGAGCTGTGGGCCTCCCTGTGAGACGCAGGAACTGGGTCACTGTCAGGAAAGCCCAGAGCACAGGGAATTTCAGAAGTCAGGGTGTGGGAGGGGGGAGTTGGAATTCTCTAGAAGCCCCCTAGTCCTGGGTCAGTGGGCATCAGCCCCGGGCTCTGCTGCCCTGGTTGTGTTCAGCCGGACCCCTCACTCTGCCCTCTGCACCCCTGTGAGCAGATGTACAGATGTACCAGCTGCCAGGCCTTTGGAGAAGGTGGGTGTCCTTCTGGTCCAGTGCCCAGGGAACAGCTAACAAAGATGCTATAATAGGGGGAGGGGGAGGTACCCAGCCCCTTTGCCCAGCTCTGTGAGCAGACAGGAGAAACTATTTTTATCCTGCTTTGCTGCTGACAGACCTGGCTTTCTGCTCAGCTGGCTGGCGCTGATTCTTGAGGCCTGAGGCCCTGGCACAGCAAGAAATAGCTCTAAATATACCCACGCAGCATCCCCGCGGCCCCCACTGCAGCAGGATGAGTCCTCTCCAGGAACCCAGCAGCCCCCTCTTCTGCCCATCTCAGAACAGGGGGGTGGGCTAGAAATTCCCTGGAGGAAACTTGGCACCCTGGGAATCTTGGGAGACACCCCGGAAAAGCGCTTTGGGCTGGCTCTATTAAGAAAAGCAGGCCACCAGGCAGGCTCTGATGATAGCTTGTGTGACCCAGGGAGGATCAAGGCCCCTCCCCAGCTTCCAGCTTCCAGCTTCTGCAGAAAGGTGTGGGAGGGTATGACCTTAGACTTGAGCTAATGTCATTAAGCCTCTGCAAGGGCCTCATCCTCAGTAAACGCTCAGTAAGCGTGAGTCACTACTGTTGAGTATCACTTACAAAAATGAACAGGGTGCCGGACCTTTTCCCAGAGTGACAGCTTCTCCCCAGTTCATCACATCAATACCCCATGAGACACAGGCCACCTGGGGAGCCCTGTTGGAAGACCCTCCCCCACAGCTGCTTCTCCTCCCTCCCCCATAGGCCTCCAGTCTCTCTCTGGCACTCTGGAGGAAATACTGGCTATGGATCCTGAACCCTGACTCCCCCTCTAGTGACCTTGAGAGAGTCCTCTGCCCTCACCAGGCTTCTGGCATACGGCAGCACCTGTCCCCAGGGCTGGCTGGTGCTGACTGCAAGGCTAGTGGACACAGCAGGACTTGTAAGAGTCCTCTCCAGTCCTAGGGTCAGGCAGGTGTTCAGGGGCCCTGGTGTGTTAACCTTCATAATTTCTCTTCCGCTCACTCCTGTGGCACCAGAATTTTCTGAAGTGGATGTTGCAGTCTGAAGTGGCAGACTCCTGGACATTCTCAGGTGGCATGCATAGCACCCAAGCCCTCCCCACAACCATGGTAGAGGCTCTTCTGGTCTCTGTCCCTGGGATTTCAGCCTCAGGACTTAACTGAGGTCACACAGCTAGAGAGTCTTCTCTTTGTGTCCCACTTCAGCAAGACCTAATCAACAGAGACCTTTCCCTGCTTGTCAGCCGGAGGACAATCTTCTACAGCCCAACCCCCAGTGGGTTCTAAAAGCCCGATGTACAGTTGTAAAGGACCTTCCAGGGTTCAGGCTAAAGGAGCAAGGTGGCTTGTCCAAGGTCACACAGCAGCCTGAGATACTAGGTCTCTGGACAACATCAGAAAATACAGGCATACTAATGGCAGTGGCTGGAGAGTCCAGATGCCGTGTGCTGGTGTTGGCCTGAGCACCATACACACATTATTTCATCCATTTCCATCAGGAATGCCCTTGTGCAGTGGTGAACTGACCCTGACTCACACAGTGGGGAGTGTGGATCTGGAGAGAATGAACGGGGAGTGATGAGGAAGTAAGATGTAGAGACAACAAACAGCATCACATAGGGATTGGTTCTACCAGAGACAGAAGCATCTTTCACACATCCTAATCAACCTCCTTCCATGCATGCTGAACCCAGAGGTTAAGCAACCTGGCTAACATCCCAAAGTAAGGCCCACCCAACCCTCACCCAAGCAGAGTCGTCATATGATGCTAAGCCTCATAGACACAGGATATCAGGCTTGGGCCTGTGGCGCTGGTCCTGAAGGCAATCCCATATGTATCCCTATACAAATGAGCAGCTGTTGTTTGAGGAACCCCTATTTCCACAGAGAGGGCTCCGGATTGTCAGGGTAAGATGCTGCAGTACTACAAGTCACCAGCAGAGGGAACCACAGGCAGCACTCACATCTGAGCCAGGGCTGAGGGAAAGATCCTTGAGCTCTTACTACACACTAGTTTTGTTCATTAGAACATGATGGGGAAATTACACAGCCCAAATGAGGAAGAGGCCCAGAGAGAAGCAGCAAGATGCTCCCAGATGGATGCCAAGGAAGCCATGACCCTAGTGTCACTTAACTTCCTTGGGACTTGGTGTCTATTTGACCAGAATGCAGTCACACATGCAAAACACTTCAAACAGAGCCTAACATCTCAGTGAGAGTACTTTACTGATGTTGTAAAGGCACAGAGGAGTCAAGCGTTTTGTACAAGGTCACACAGCTACGACTGGGAATATAACTCAGTATCAGTGCTTGTCTAGTATGCACAAGGCCTGGGCCCAATTCCAGAGCAAGGGGTGAGGGGTGGGGAGAAGACTGAGGTATGATCTGACAGACCAAGGTCACTTTTCTATTTCTACGATAAAACACCATGAACGAGAAAACTTTAAATGAGTTTATTTGGGTTTATGGCTCCAGAGAGATACAGGCCCATGATGGCAGAGTGGAGAGGTGTGGTGACTGGCGTAGGAAACCGAGAACTTACATTTCCAATGGCAAGCATGAAGTGAGAGAAAACTGGGAATGGCGTGAGGCTTTGAGACTTCAAAGCCTGTCCCTGTGACCTATTTCCTCCATGAAGCCACACCTCCTAAACCTGCCCAAACAGTGCCACCAACTGGGACTGAATGTCAAACATCTAAACCTATGGGAGATGTCTCATTTAAGCCATCACAGTCACACAGTTGAGACGGGTAAGGAAGAGCCCACTGAAGGCAACCTGCTTCCAAAGTTATGCTTTAACCAGTGTGTCACCATCTATTAATAAGAGCACAGAAAGCGGTGGTTACTGCCTGGCATGGTGGTGCACACCTTTAATCCCATCACTTGGGAGGCAGAGGCAAATGGGTATCTGTGAGTTCAAGGCCAGTCTGGTCTACATAACAAGTTCCAGGACAGTCAGAACTACATAGTAAGACCCTGTCTGGCAAACAGTAAATAAACAAACAGATAAATAAGTGTGATGGTCACATGATCAGATCAAATCACATGACCACTCCCAACAGATCTCATCTCATACCTCATTTACAGGGACCCAAGGCGCAGAAGGACAGGGCTAGCCCAAGGTCATTCTGCTAGTGCCCGTGTTCTGGCATCAAACTGCCCTCCCCTTTCCATAGCTGGGGCCCAGTGAGGTGGGTACCTGTCCCAAGAGCAGGTGGACAGGACTGCCGATGGCTGGGCTATCTGGCACATCTTTGACTCCACTCACCCCACAGGTACAAGATGACACGGTCGGGGCCCGGGAGACGGAGGGGCCTGCTCTTGGGGGCTCCCTACTGTATAGTGACCAAGCAGAGCGGTACAGTGGGTTCCACTCTGCCCCATCCTTGAGCAGGTCCCACCACTCTGTACCTGTTTCCTTACCTGTCGGAAGATATCTTTGTAATCAGAAGTGGCAGCAGAGATCTTAGGACAGAGCGTGGCACTCAGTAAGTGCTCAGCAAACAGCTCGGTAGCTACACCACGTGAGGAGGCTGGAGGAGAGGCTGTGGGAATACCCACCAAATAAACAACCCAGCCCTTGTCAAAGGCGACAGGCCCGCTCCTGGCACGGGCAATCCTGGCCTTCCAGACTGAAAGCAGATGGGAGGGGGTTCCAGTCTATCACCCCTACCTCTTGAATTAAAAGAAGTTACCACCACTGTCCCCCTTGCTTCTGACCACAGAGTCCCTTACTGTTGAGTCACCCACCCTGATTCCCCAGTCAGTTCTGTGTGCAGAGGGTCCTGTGCAAGCCACACATAGGACAGAGAAAAACAGACACAGACTAGCAGTGTTGAAAGACAGCTTATCCAGTTTTCAACCTGGAACCACCTCAAATTCCAGAAAAGGCAGAAGCCTAGAGGATGGTCATCCAGACCCTTTAAGGGAAAGGAGGCTGGCCAAAGTGTCCAGCCTGCCAGACATTGCTGGAATCGTGCTTACAAAGCCGTCCTCCAGCTGCTCCTTCATGGGCAGAGGGGCGTTACAGGTCCCAGAGGTCAGATGGAGAGGGGCAAATGGGAATGCCACTCCTCAGCTGTGAAAGCAGGAGCAGGCCTAACCTCTATTGTTCCCTGGGATCAAAGGACAACGGGAACACTTGGTAATTAAGTGCTGGATTATAAGTTTGCTCAATGTCTGCCAGGAGCTCTCTGAGGAGCCCAGCCCCCAGGGTCCCCAGGGAAAGGACTAAGATCAGAAGAGGCCATGGGAGTCAGAGACAAATGGTGTGGCCCCTGCGCTCCAGAAGCCCCTACATAGTCCCCTGAGAACCCCAGCCTACCCACATGGCAGACAGGATTTCTGGTCCAAACTCTAGAACAGGTGGAGAGAAAGTGTGTGTGTGTGTGTGTGTGTGTGTGTCTTGTGCACACACACACACATACACACACTTTCTCTCACACTAGGGGCTGGGAGAGACTTCTAACGGAATACTAGGAGCTTTCTATCCTGGTGTAGTTATTACACACCTCACTCTTGACTCTGTTAAGTCCTCCAGAACCTGGGGCAGGTGGATCAAGTTGGAATCTGATTACTTTATGCAACATTTACTTATCGCACACCTCCTGTGAGCCAGGCAGGGCGGAATCCACAGACCCAAGCCTAGAGAACTAGTGCAGTGTAGTGGGAGAAGCAGACAAATAATCTTCATTGAAGCCACTTTTCAAGCAAAAAAAAAAGTATAATTATAATGCTAACATTTATATAGCAATTTTTGTGCACTCTCAATTTCTTCACGTGTAAAATGGGAACTATGATATTTCCTATGATGATTAAGTGAGTTAGCCTTTGTAAAGCATGAAGTCCAGGCTGACATACATTAAGTGCTCAATACTTACATGTTTATCACCCATCACTTTATATTGGGTTCTGTCAAAGACCCTGGATCTGGCTGTCTAATTACAAGTTCCATTCAAAGCAAACACTTTTAAAGGTGGGGACTTGCTGTGTTGCCCAGACTGGCCTCAAACTCCTGACCTCAGATGATCCTCCTGCCTCAGCCACGCTATAAGCTCCATTTCACAGATAAGAAATGTGATGAAGACAAAGGCTGTCTTGTAATAGCAAATGTCTTTAGTCCCAGAATTTAGGAGGCAGAGACAGGAGGATCTCTGTGAGTTCGATGCAGTTTAACTACATAGCAAGTTCCAGGCCAGCCGGGGCTACATAGTCTCCTAACAAAAAATCTGGGGGTGGGGGAGGGCATCTATGGACTGCAGAGCTTCTGCACGCTTACACTGCTTGCTGCCCTCTGTGCCTCAGTCTCTCCACCAAGAGTAAAAGGCTACTTCCACCGAGCTGTTGTGTACACTTGTGACAACGCGAGCCAAGTGGGCAGAACCAAGCCAACCTCTGCACCAACAGAGGTCCATCCAGGGAGGCCCGGGTGGGCAGTCGGCACAGGGGTCTGCCACCGAGCAGGCTGGCTGGGTGCACATCGGCAGCGCAGGGCGGCCTGCGGGGAACCCTCCCCTCTCCCCCCACGTCCTCACGCCCCTCTTTGTCACCCTGCAGGTTATGTGGCACACTGTCTGCCCCCCAGCGGTTACGATGGCGAGCAGAAGCCTGGGCTGGAGCTGGCGCCCGCCGAGCCCGCATACCCGGCCGTGGCGTCGGAGGAGTACAGCGACCCCGAGAGCCCACAGTCCAGCCTGTCGGCGCGCTACTTCCGCGGGGAGGCGGCCGTGACCGACAGCTACTCCATGGACGCCTTCTTCATCTCCGACGGGCGCTCGCGGAGGCGCCGGGCCGGGGCTAGCGGGGACGCGGCAAGCGCGGGCGACGCAGGCAGCGGCGGAGAGCGCGCGGGTCGCTCGGGGGCGACAGCGGGCGGCGGGCATCGGCACGCATGCGCAGAGTGCGGCAAGACGTACGCCACGTCGTCGAACCTGAGCCGCCACAAGCAGACGCACCGCAGCCTGGACAGCCAGCTGGCGCGCAAGTGCCCGACGTGCGGCAAGGCCTATGTGTCCATGCCCGCGCTCGCCATGCACGTGCTCACGCACAACCTGCGTCACAAGTGCGGCGTGTGCGGCAAGGCCTTCTCCCGGCCCTGGCTGCTCCAGGGCCACATGCGCTCGCACACCGGCGAGAAGCCCTTCGGCTGCGCGCACTGCGGCAAGGCCTTCGCCGACCGCTCCAACCTGCGCGCGCACATGCAGACGCACTCGGCCTTCAAGCACTACCGCTGCCGCCAGTGCGACAAGAGCTTCGCTCTCAAGTCCTACCTCCACAAGCACTGCGAGGCTGCGTGCGTGAAGGCTGCCGAGCCGCCGCCCCCGGCCGGCCCGGCCAGCTGAGCCTCCGCCTCGCGGGGTGCCTGCAGAGGCTTCTCCCACCCCTCCATCTGCGTCCCCTCCCCCCGCCTGCGCCCTTGGCGCGCGGGGTGGGGGGCGTGAACCCCATCTTGACCCAGAACTTTCTTTTCAACCCCATCCAAGCCCACCACTCAACTTCCTGCACCAGATCCCCCTTTGCACCCACCCACATTGTCCATTCTGGCCACCACTCGGACCTTGACCCCATGTCTGGCCTTCAAGGCTCCCAACTCAGGCATCAGGTCCGTACCTCTTCGGGTCCCGGCGCTGGGTCCCGGCACTGGAAGTTTCTCCGGCCCCGACCTAGGCAGTGCTCCTTACTAGATCTTTCTTCTCATTTCTCAGCTGAGTCATTGGCCATTCCTCTATTGGAGCCCTCATTCTAAACCCGAATGTACCCTTGACTTCCTGTCTGCCTCAGTTTCCATGTCACACAGTCCAGTCCCTAGGGTCTCTCTGCCGAGTTTGTGTGTGTGTGTGTGTGTGTGTGTGTGTGTGTGTGTGTGTGTGTGTGTCCTGGAGTCTCCTGCCTGTCCATCCCTGATACCCTCGTTGCTTGGGCCTTAGGTCCAGCCATTCACACGATCCTACCTGACATTTCCGCCCTCCTCAGTCTTCCCGATCTCATCAGTCATCTTACTCCCTGCTCTCTCCAGCTCCTTCCCCCTCGTAGCTTCGTTCCTCAGTTTTCCCAGCTGGGAAAAGGCTTGGGAGGCAGCCCAGGGCTCTGCCCTCTCAGGCGACCCTTCTTACCCCAGGACAGTTCCTGCCGAGGCCTCAAGCCTGGAGCTGCGCCTTTCCCGGGTTTTCTGAGCACTTTCCCTCACCCCTGGACTACCAATTCGCCTCTGCACCTCACCCATGGACCCAAATCCCTCGTCTGGCAGGGCCCCTTCAGCTATTTATTTGTGTATTTATTTATTTATTTATCTATTTATTCTATTTAATCTCTTGGCTTCGCCCAGGGACTGTCTGGCTTTCCCAGCTGGACTGGGAAGTCGAGGAGCAGGGTCTGGTGAGAAGCCCACCCTTATCAGAGCCTGCACTCCTTAGGAAGAGGTCTGGAGAAATGGGGGAGGCGGAGCCTGCTGATCCTTAGCTGGCAGGGGAGGGGCCATCAGAAGGTCCTGTTTCGGGGCAGGTCCCCGGCCTCCTGAGCCTTCCACTAGTGTCCCAGGAAGTCCTCTAGAGCCTCCTCCTTTGTTTCTTATTTATTCCTCTTTCAGAGGGACCCCAGGTTCCAGGGACCGACTGAGCCCCGGACCCCGCTGGGGCCTCTGGCCTGCTCCCGGGAGGAGTGCTCTCTCCCGGCCATGACTATGCAACTCTCCCGGGCAGAGGGGCCGGGACTGCCAGCCAGGCGCCTATTGGCCACCACTACCTCCTCCACCGCGCTTTTGCATGCCCGGGCGAGGACCGAAGCACACACCTCCGCGCGCACCGGCCCGGCCCCCTCTGCTTTAAGCACACGCCTCTGCCCGCATCCCTCGGTGTCCCCTTTGTGGACGAGAGTCCTGGACACTCAGAACTCCTCCCCCTCCCCTTAGCCACAAAAGAGGGAGGAGACTGCAGACCGCTCCCAGGCCTCTCTCTGGGGGGGGGGGGCTTCCGAGGGGGTAGAGCTTCATTATGCCCCAGGCTCCCGGAAGGGAGGCTGTAGAGATGGTGGGAGAGAGAAGGGTCACCAGAAGCAATTATGGAGGGTGCTGACCCTGTAAATAGGAACTTCTGACAGCAATAATTTCCCATGCATGCTAAGCCTTTGGCCCCTCCCTTGCCGTACCCCCAACTCATTCCCGACCCCTATTCCTTCCCCATCTTCAGCAGTATTACTTGTAACGCAATTCAGGGATATTAAAGGGACTTTGGCCACTCACTAGCGCCTCCAGACCTTTGCCGGATCGGATCGGTGTTTAGACCTTTGCCGGATCGGATCGGTGTTTAGACCCTTGCCGGATCGGATCGGTGTTTAGATCTTTGCCGGATCGGATCGGTGTTTAGACCCTTGCCGGATCGGATCGGTGTTTAGACCCTCCCCCTAGTGCCATTTGGATTTCCCTCCACACACTTTGGGAGGGGCGGTTGAGGGTGGAACAGTGTGCTCCGACTATGACAGCAGTTGTGGGACAACCTTCCCCCAACACACACACACACACACACACACACACACACACACACACAGTCTCCAATGGGCTCTGAGGAGCGCAGGCAGCGGTGACATTGGTCATTCTCCCACCTGCTGCCTCTGTGACTACACACTGTCCTGGACTGCTCTGGAATCCAGTCTGGGGACAACCTCCACACTAGATCGGGGGGTTTATTCTCTAGTTGAATCTTTATGAAACAGAAGGCAGTTAATGCAAAGAATTGACTGACTGCTGAAAAGATGGGAGTCCTTGGCTGGGCCCCCAGAACTCCATCACAGAACGGTCACCAGGACAGCTACTTCTTCCACAGTTAAGAGGTGGTGGTGAGCTACACAGAAAAAATCCTATTTTCAACCCCCCCCCAAAGAAGTGGTGGTGGTCAAGAGCCCACGCTGAGGCTAAAGGAGGCAAATCTCTTGTAAGTTCAACCCAGCCTAGCCTGATCTACATTGTAAGCCTCAGGCCAAGTAGGTCTACATAGTGAGAACGTGTCAAAATAAGACAGCACCATAAATACTGTCCAGGGATCAGAAGGCCATTGCCACTGCCTTGGTTGATAGTTCCATCTCTGATATGCTGGTAACCTGCTCCGTAACACCACTACAGAGCTCAGCCCCTCCAAGGCCATCTTAACAGCACAAAAGTCAAAGGTAATAAGAAACTGGTCTCTGCCCACTTCTGTCATCCAGGTCCCAGGCAAGAGCATTGCACTGGCAGAATTTAGTTTATGGTCAACACTGTGGCTGCCAGGAAGTCTAAGAGAAGTGGTTTTAACTTCTCAGCCCCACACTAGAGTCTCACTAGAGTCACACTGGAAGGGAGGTGGGAATGGATGCTGGTGCCCATCTGGCTTCTCAGCCCCATCACAGTGGTCCAGCATTCACCCATCCTTTCCTCCTTAATTAGCAGCTTAAGGGATGTCTGAAGATAGCTTTCTTTTGGGCCACTAACCAGCTCCCAAATCATGACATGGAGACTTATTATTAGTTTTGAATGCTTGGCCTTAGCTTAGCTCTTACTTTAATCTGTTTCTCTTTATCTGCCTTTTGCCTTGGGATTTTCTATTTTTCTTTCCTGTCTGTTTGTCTATCTGTCTGTCTGTCTTACTTTCCTGATGTTTCCATGTCTGGCTGGTGGCTTAGCTGGCTTCTGGTCCTGGGCATGTCCTCTCTTTCTCTCTCATCCTGTCCTCCTCCTCCTCTGCCTAGATTTCTCCTCCTACTTATTCTCTCTGCCCACCAGCCCTGCCTATCCCTCTCCTGCCTAGCTATTGGCCGTTCAGCTTTTTATTATACCAATCAGGTGCCTTAGGCAGGCAAGGTGAAACAAATACACGCATCTTTACATAATTAAACACACATCCTTACATCTTGAAACAAATGTGGTGTAAACAAATGTAGCACACCTTTACACAGTCAAAAGTCAGATTCTGCAGCATAAACAAATTAACATACCTTTACATAATTAAAGTAATTTCCACAAGAGATATCTTGGTGGAAGATAGTATCATCACCCTGGGGGTTAAGAAATGAATATACAAACCAGTTCTGGCCAACGAGATTTAAGGAGAGGGCACTGAACCTTGTGGGATTCTTCACTTCCTTCCCCATCTTAGAAGATACAGCCAGTCTTTCTCCTCCTCACATGCGACAGAGGAGCATGTAGGGCTACGAAGGGAACCAGCATTTGCATGAAGCCCATGTCACAAGTGGCAAAACAAGGACAGAGAAAGCCTCTGTCCTTGAGGACGATGAAAACTGACAAAAAGACCATTCTGAAACTTCATGGTTGGTATATAGCCTCCGTTGAATAAGGCTCTTTACCGGAGGGCCAAGGCCCCTGGCTGGCATATGGATATTGTCTGCTTGTCATCATTCCCCCAGAGGCCTTCAAGACTGATGGCACTGGTTCTCTATAATCTGGCTGCCTACCCAGCAATTTTGCTGAAACACGTAATAGCCTAATGAAGGAGTCCAGGTGCTGTTCCTACTCCGTGTCTTAAGTCCCATACACATGTAAGTGGCCTCCAGCTTATGGTTTGAGTTCCCAGTTCCTCTCTGAACTGCAAGTCCATATCAATCAGCAGGATTTCTCCACTTGATACTCAAAGCACCAGGGGCCAGCTGGAGTCTAAAGCCAGGACTCAGTTCCCTTCCACAGTTTCCTGCCTCTACAAGTGGCTGCCTCGCCTATCTTGCTGCAGACACAAACCCAGAAGTTGCTTTCCCATTCACCTCTACCCCACTGTCCAGTCCATTGCCAGCTCCTCAGCCCTCTTCCTCTCCATCTTCTCAGTCTCCACTCTAGTTGATAACCACCATCATCTCCTAACTGGGCTGCTGGACCAGTCTCTCATTGGTCTCCTGGAATCCACCGTGCCCCTTTGGCCTCCTCTCCTCAACAGCAGCCTTGGAAATGTTTCCCAAAGTGCTGGTCTCCTATCTGTCTTTATTTTGACAGATAACCTACACAGTTGTTTATTCCCCAAGATGGACATGGTAGCTGATGCTGGTAATCACAACACTTGGGAGGCTGAGGTAGGACTGTCTGAAGTTCAAGGCCAACCTGAGCTATAGTGAGTTCTAAGTCATCCCAAGCTATAGAGGAAGGACATAGCAGAATGTGCCTGTAACCCCAGTGCAGGTGTGTATGGAGGAAGTAAGCAGGGGCTCACTGCTCAGCCACTCTACCCAAAATGGCTACAACTTCAGTGAAACAATCTCAAAGCAGTAAGGTGAAGAAGATGTTGGCCTCCGGCCTCCACACATGCGCTCACAGGCGAGCCCAACTGCCCACATATGATTTTAGAGGTCTAGAAGTCCTAGATTGAAGTTCCAGAAAATTCTGTGTCTGGTGTGTCTCTGCTTCCTGCTGCACAGATGGCCATCCTCTGCCTCAAACACATGGTACAGGGACAGCCGAGCTTTCCAGGGACTCTGTGTGCACACACAGGCATAGTACATGTGCAAGAGCGTTAAGGATGGAGCCCAGGGCTTCCAATATGCTTGCCTTACATGTAAGCTGTGTCCTCAGCTCCCAGGGGTCTCTCATAAGGGCACCAGTCCCCATTGGTGAGGATTCTGTTCTCACGATGTAATCCTCTCCTAAAGGTATCACCTCCTAAAACTGTGCATTTGTGATTAGGGTTCCAACACATAAATATGAGAGGGACAAAAAGATGATCCCTCTGGGGAAAGCATTCTGCCTCTGCCTCTCAATTCCCATCACTATGTAGAGACTAGGCTGCTGTGAAACACCTGGTCCCCTGCCCCTGCCTCCTCTGTGCTGGAATTACGGGCACATGTTGCCACACCAGGCTCTCAGTCTTAGGTGTGATCTCTATCCCAACAGTAACTAAAGTTCCACTCCTTCCACATCCAACCCAGATGCTGGCAAAACACCAGCAGCAATTCATCCTGTGGAATGCTCCTCCAGCCATGAGCCTGTAAGATCCAGTGAGTCCC
Source organism: Mesocricetus auratus (assembly GCF_017639785.1). Taxonomy (NCBI): domain Eukaryota; kingdom Metazoa; phylum Chordata; class Mammalia; order Rodentia; family Cricetidae; genus Mesocricetus; species Mesocricetus auratus. The sequence continues at coordinate 117,086,411 of NW_024429189.1, forward strand.
ATGCTTCCAAAATACCATAGTGGGCAGGCCAGAATCCCCATTCCAAATGGGAGACTAGGGGCCAAGGGAAACTCCATGAGCCATCAAACTAAAAAATATTCCTTTTCAGGGCAATGCTGAGCTCTCCAGGCCTACAGGGACAGACTTTCAGTTCCACCCTATGGATACAGAGGAAGGCAGTGTGTTTCCTGTTTCCATGAGTTTGCTTAGCAACCCTTGTACCACCAGGGTTCTAGGCATCCTAGGCCACTACAGACAAGGCATGGTCTTTATTTCTGAGCAAAGAAGGCATCCATGATGATCTTGGAATCACCTTCTGGATCATTCTTTCCTTGTCTTGAGGATGAGTTTTCTCCAGCTGAACAGCTCCAGGGCATTGTTCTAGGAAGTCAAAGTCTTCCATTTCTTTCTATCTCCAACCCTTCTGTCCAAGACGGTCGGTGTTCCGCAGTGGTAGTTGTTTATGCTTAGACAGCCACAAAGTCCTCCTTTAATCCCAGCACTTGGGAGGCAGATGTGGTGGATCTCTGTGAGTTCGAGCCCAGCCTGGACTAGTTCCAGGACAGCCAGGAGTACACAGAGAAACCCTGTCTCAAAAAGACAATAAATAATAATAATGATGATAAGTTCATGGTCTGAGCCCTGAATAAGCTCCAATTCAGCATGAGCCTAGCCTGTGTCCCTAGTATTGCCCCAAACACCTGCTCTTTACTTACAGCTGGGTTGACTGGGGATCTTTCCATTTGATATTTCTGTTTCCTAACCAGGCGTTGGTGGGGCACACCTTTAATCCCAGCACTCAAGAGGCAGAAGGTTGTTTTTGTTTTGTTTCCTCAAAGTTTCAGAAGATAGGAAGTGTTAGACAGGAGGGCCAGCATGTTCTTGGTGTACAGCAAGGGCCTACTTATTAGTTTACAGACAGTTGTTTTCTGTTTTTGTTTGTTTGTTTTTGTTGTCTCCTCCCACAGTGGAAGGAGAGAGAAAACACCCCGAAGTCTCTCTTATGTCATGCTCATCCAACTTCTGAGCCCTCTACCTTCATGACCCATTCACCCACTCACTTCTCAAAGGCTCCTGATACCATCATATGGAGGACCAAGATTTGGAAGGAGGTTGTTGTTGTTGGTTTTTTGTTTTGTTTTGTTTTTTTGAGACAGTTTCTCATGTAGCCTAGGCTGGCCTCAAACTCTATATGCAGTCAAGGCTGGCCTTGATATCCCAACCCTCCTGCCTCCACTCATCAAGTGCTAAGAATTTCAGCACCGTCAGTGAAGGCCAGTGGCGCCATCTGGAGGTGGGTGATGCAAAGGCATCCTGCTCTTGGTCTTGGTCTCCAGGAATAAGTAATAAAATCCTGAGGTTTACAGCTGTGCCATGTATGGTGTGCTTGGAGCGTTGCCAAGTGGATCTGGCAATCTCAGGAGCCAAAGGCCACTGTTGTGTTACACCCACCAGCACCATTCTTTTCTAAGAATTGGTGGGTTATTCAATCATCCTCTCTCTTCCCCTACTAGATGGAAAGCTCCATAAAATGGACTGACTGTGTCTTTTTGCACATCATTAAACCCTTTGGATCTAGCACAATGCCTAGACAATAGCAGCCAGTGGTTGTTTTTGGATGAACTCCACACATTTAAGTCACTCATGAGTAATGACAATAACTCCTTTTAAGAGTAGCTGATTTTGGGCTGGAGAGATGGCTCAGAGGTTAAGAGCACTGACTGTTCTTCCAGAGGTCTTGAGTTCAATTCCCAGCAACCACATGGTGCCTCACAACCATCTATAATGAGATCTGGTGCCCTCTTCTGGTGTGCAGGCAAACCCTGTACTAAATAAATAAGGAAATTAAAAAAAAAAAAAGAGTAGCTGATTTTCTTTTTTTTTTTTCTTCAGATGCAGGCATTTAAGTAGAACCTGAAAGTGTCCTCTCCCTCCCTCTCTATGCCAAGAGACTTGTGACTTAGAAGCTATGACTCAGATTTCTGGCTACTTACTGTCATCTATTCACTCCTTGCTTAGTGAGAGAACTCCCACTGCCGCTCAGCAGAGTGACATCATGAATGAAGACTACATTTCCCAGCTGCCCTAGCAGTCAGGGTGATCAAGTTGTAGATACCCAAGGGAAGGTATTGCGTGGAACTTTTGGAACAGCATCCAAGTAAGGGATGGTCATAGCCATTACTTTTCACACTTTCCACCTCCTTACAGGCTCAAACTCACACGAGATGGCTGACACTTCAGCAGCAACACTAAACCAAGAGGTGACCTAGAGAATTTAAAACCTTTCCTTAAGACAATGAAGCAGACCTGGGCACAGGGGCACACACCTATAATCCTAGCAGGGGTAGGAGAATCATACAAGTTCTAGGTCAGCAAGGACCATGTAGTTAGACCTTGCTCCAAAACTAAACGGTAAGACAAAATTGCAGAGCAGAAAGATAGGCCTGTGCCCACTTAGCAACCCTAGAGCAGCCATCCCAGTCCTGGACTTCTGACTTCTAGATGATGATGACGACTCCTTTTCCTCTTGCTTCTCCTTCTGTGAGGGAAGACAGCAGCCTCTATGACTAGGTCTCTTTTATAAGATGCCAAACACCATCACTGTGGGCAGCCTTGTTCTTGCCACAGAGAGCAAGTACCTCCCCTGAGTGAGGAAGGGAGGTTCAGCCTCACCCACGGTCAGGGAAGTGACCACATACCCCTGGGTTCATTATACTGATGCGCCAAGTGGCCAGCTTTGTGCCACTTGCAAATGAGAGTCCAGACTAAGCCTAGGCTAGCAGTGCACACCTGTAATCCCTCTATTCAGGAGGCTAAAGCAGGAGGTTCTCAATAGTAAGACCTTCTAGCAAGACCCTGTTTTGAAAACCAAATAGGGAGTCTGGCCTAAGACATGGCATGCAAATGCAGAACTGAACAGAACTTTAAGTTATTAATATAAAATGCAATATTTAGTGAGCCCTGCCAGACGGTGGTGACACACGCCTTTAATCCCAGCACTTGGGAGGCAGAGGTGGCCCGAACCGTGGGACATTCAACGTGGGGCTGGAGGGTACCCAGGGGAAGGATGAGGGCAGGAGATACAAAAGAATGGACGCCAAGACAGGATTCTGATCAAGGTGACAACTTTATTTCGTCCCAAAGGCATTTATATGAGGGAAGGGAGGAGGGGAAGGAATGGGCGTGTGCTGCAGCTTCAATGAGCCTGGCGGAGCGAAGGTCAGTGGGATGGGTAGGGCATCCTGTGTCCTCTGGTAACCTAACTGCAGATTCTAACCCTCACATTCTTCCTTCTATCGCACAAGCCTATGCCTAGACTAGGCAGATAAGCCACAGGTCTGTTTGTGGAATTTGGCAGAGGTAGCAGGGTGGTCCAAAGTCATGTACTCTCTATGAGGGTTGAGTCACGTCTTTTCTTATGAGTACATGAGGCAGCAGTATCTGGTTGATGGCCAGAGGCCCCTGACACAGAGGCAGGCAGATCTCTGTGAGTTTGAGACCAGCCTGGTCTACAGAGTGAGTTCCAGGACAGCCTCCAAAGCCACAGAGAAACCCTGTCTCAAAAACCATATATATACTGAGCTGAGCCCTTACAAGGTGTTGGACAATGTCTGGCAATATTACCTAACATTTCTCTTATTATCTCCCAATAATCCCACAGGTTGATACTACTACTGTCCATTTTGCAGATTAAGAAACTGAGGAACAAATGGTGACTGTCTGCAGACCACACAGCTCATACTGTGTAATTTTAAACCAGGCAGTATATAAATTATAGGGTATGACAATGCATGGTCCTCTTAGCTGAAGTTTTAGTTTCCCACTGACAAAGGCAGAGGATCCAGGCCCTTGTGCAAGCTAAGTGGGGGTCCAAGTGACAGAGTGAGCAACAGGAAGAATGAGTCATGTATCTGAGAAGCCCCTGCTAGAGCAACAGGCCAGTTACCGCTCATCTCTGAGAACAGTCCAGAAAGATCCAAATGATCAACACTGCCAACCTGTGTTGGTGGAAGACTGGCGTGTTCTACTCCCACAGTAAATATGACACCACTGGCATGTGCTACGTGTGGGCAGAGATGGACGTGGGAGTTCAGAGCACCTGGGTTAAGGGCTGGGGGTGCTGAGTGAGTCATCTGCTGCAGAACTTTCTGGCACAACTGCAGCTAACATCAGAGGGGGCTAAAGGGACAGGGCACTGACGCCCAGGCCTCTGCTGCATCTTTCTCTTGTCGACATCCATGTCTCACCCACTGTCCTCATGCCCACCCATCTAACCCACACACAGGTGACTCAGAAGAGGCTGTACCCAGGGGGGCGGCTGATTGTCCCCTCTAAACTCATCACAGTCATCCATCCCCCTTTGGTGCCTGACTCCATGCTTAAACAGCTCAGTGCATATCATATCCCTGGAGAATGCCAGTCATCCTGGGTGACTCAAGCTAGCCCAATCAGACCGACTAGAGAAAGCACTTGATGTCACCACTGCTGGTGTAGTCTCTCCCTCTCTCTCCTGGGTGTGAACAGAGGGAAGACAGACTTCTCACTGGAAGCTATCTTGAGACTGTGAGAAGCAGACATAGTGCAAAGCTGCCTGTGCACCCCCCAAAGAAATGCCAGTAGACACCGAAGAATGAGGTGCCCTTCTATGTGAAATAAAACAGGAACCAAGAGGCTGAGGCGGAGACAGCATGGACAGCCAGCCCTGACGCCTAAGCTGGAGAAATGGCCAAGCAGGTTGGGGAGGGGCTTCAAACTGAAGGACTCCATAATCCTTCCCCCTTCCGAACACTTGGGGAAAGTCACCTGTATGTCCAAATGTCTCACAATAGGATTCTCTGTCTGCATCACCTCCAAGTCTATCAGCTGAGGGGGGAGCAGAAGGAATCGGGGAGCAAAAGCCTACGGCAACATAAAAACCACAGCTCTCACCCCCAGGGGTAAGAGTGTATTCTGGAGTATTTAGGTCACCTCAAAGTCCACGTTCCAGCATGATAACAGTTTTACGAACCATTAGCAGAAAGAGAACAAAGAAGGTAGGTAAATCAACACATTTAAAATACATCCATGGAGGGGCTGGAGAGATGGCTCAGCAGTTAAGAGCACTGACTGTTCTTCCAGAGGACCCGGGTTCAATTCCTGCATCTATGAAAGGCTCACAACCATCTGTTACCTCCCAGTCCCTAGGGATCCGATGCCCTCTTCTGGTCTCTGCAGACACCAACATGAAATAAACAAAAAGTTTTTAAGTCAGCCAATGGCTTAAACCATATACATCCGAGGAAGTGAGTTATAACATCAGGGTCAGGTCTGTACCTCTGATGTGACATCCTGAACGTGTGGGTTTGTGTCAGCTAGTTGTCTATCAGTGTATCCTAAAAGGGTTCACATCATAGTCACAGGAAGTCAATAAACAGCTACTGGGGACGATTAAGGGTAGTGTAGGATATTTGCCTCTGGACAGGCAACACTCTCCACAATCACAAAGTTTTGATCAGTCCATCATCCTATAATGTTCCGTGAAGATGGCTGCCTCCCCCCGGAACTTTACTTGGCACTTCCTACTCCAGCCAGACAGCTTGACCACCGCTCAGGTCAACCTAGGCAGACAGCTGTGTGCTCCTGAGCCCCTAAGATGCCTGCTCCACTCAGAAGCAGGGTAACCAGGTAAGGCTAGCTCAGCACCTACACTTGCCCAGGAAAGAGCAGGCGGCGGGGTCTCCGTGCCTAGAGTGATGCAGAGTTCTCAGCAGGAACATCCCCCCACTCCCCCTCCACCCGCACCCCCTGTTAGCCGAGTCTGCCTTGGCAACTCCTTTCGCTAGCACCTACCGGGGTCACCACCTCCATCCGCAGCTCCATCTCCTAACAGCGGTTACCACAGGTCCCAAGCCCTTCCAGAACTTTACTGTCCCCTTCCCTTGGGCCTGGGAAAACTAGTATCAGCTTCCCGAATAGAACATCACAGAGTCGGTCCTGTGCCGAGTCCAGGCTGGCCTGGAATAGGCCCAGCCTTTCCAGGGAAACTCATCGTCGGACACCACGCGCCAGCCAGGAGGTCGTGCAAGCCTCAGGAAAGGGCGTGTGCAGCTGTTCGGTTGACACCCCGCCACAGCTGGCTGCACGCTTGCTGCTACGGGTAACCTGACTTTGATCCCTTTTCCTCGCTCCCCCACCTCCAGAGGGCCTACTTTGGGGAGGTCCTCCAGGAACCACACCCACTTCTACTTCCTGGATATAGTTTGAGGATATGCGACACGTAGAATTTCATGGAAGAACATACAGAATCAACACAACTCCAGAAGCCGCCGTGGCTAGTTCTTGTCGCTGAGCCCAGAGGAACCCGCAGTGGAATCCAGAGAGATCCATTGGGCAACGTTGCCCGGATTTGGGCCTCACCCACTCATTGGCTCCAAACGTGTGTGTGTGTGTGTGTGTGTGTGTGTGTGTGTGTGTGTGTGTGTTGGGGAGGCTGATGACATAACTTCTCTGTGCCTCAGTTTCCTCCTCTGTAAAATGGGATTGACATTGTTCCCAGCTAGCAGGGTGGCTCTGAAGTGTGAGGACACCACATTCCTGCTTTACCCTGTGGGGGCCACTGTTCCCAGCTCCCACTGAGAGCCAGCTCATCCTTGCTGGGCAGGTCTGACCGCCCGCGTCCTCGCCTCTCAGAGCCTGAGTCACCGCTCTGTGCGTCACTCGCGACTTTGCTCCGCGACTTGCAGACTCACCCTGAGTCAGCGGCCGGACGCGTCCACTGCTGTGTCGTGAGGGGGTGGCGGGGCGCCGCAGCTGCAGGCAGCCGGTAGATGGGTCGACGTGGGACACCCGGCTCCTGCCGGGAGGCGCGGGGGCGGGTACGATCACCTCGCGGGCCGAGCCACTCGGACCGGAAAAGCACAGCGCCGTCGCCCCTGCGGCTGCGCGATGGTACAGCCCGGCTGGGTAAAGCAGGCCGGCGGTGCTGGCGGCCAAGGAGGCGGTATGGGGCTGCGCGCGGGTGGAGCGCTCCGGCGGGTGGGCACGGGGTCGGGGGCGCCGGAGGGACAGGAACCCGGCGGCGCTCAGGGAGGCAGCATCCACTCGGGCTGCATCGCCGCGGTGCACAACGTGCCAATGAGCGTGCTCATCCGGCCGCTGCCATCCGTGCTGGACCCGGCCAAGGTGCAGAGCCTCGTGGACACGATCCTGGTGAGCCCGCGGAGCCTACCAGCCCGCGCGAGACAGAGAGGGCGCGAGGGTCGGGGTCCAGGATCTGCAGGAGCTCAACTTAGCCTGTGTGACCTTGACGGGCTGGCGGAGCCTCCCCGGGCCTCAGGTCCCTCACTTGGACTTGACCATGAAAGTAATGATCCGTGACGCACATACTCAAAGTGCTGCGGTCGCCCCGGAGCTGATTTCAGCTTCTCTGATCAGCTCTGTGAAGTAACTGCCGGTCCTCCTGCACGAAGGAGAAACTGAGGCACAGGAAGTTTGGATTTTTTGTTGTTGTTGTTCTATTCTGTTTTTTAAAGCAACTTACCCTAAGCTCACTAGATGATACAATGAAACTTTACACCCAGACAACCTGGGTATCCTGATGTCTCCTCCGGTCATGACAGTCATGGCAGTGGCCTGGGTGTGTCATGTATGTTGGGAAGTAGGAGAGGCTCCAGGTCAATCCATCATGGAGAGAGAGTCCCCGCAGAAGCTAGGACATTTGTGTCAGGTCAAGATTCTTCCAGATTCTTGAGCAGTGGGCCCTGGAACACCTAAAGTCCTGAGGATGTTTAGTCTTAAAATTTGCACCCCTGTCTTCCTGTGTGAATTTCAAAAAAGCAGGAGTTTTGCCACCTTGCGGTTGCCTTCAAGCTGACTGTGGGAAGGGGACTTAGCCCCAATGCTCTCTGAGTGCTGCTGGGCCTTTGCATAGCCTAACCTCGCCCCAGGAAGCGCTCCCACCCCCTCCTTTTTGGCACTGTTTTAGTTTTTGTGTGTACACGATGCTGGGGGTTGCACGTTCGTTCATCAGGAACACCACCAATGCCCTGCAGCCCACGTTTTTATCTCTTTGTTGCTAGGCCTTCTGTGACTCACAGCCACCTGAGTGTCCCTTAGCACAGCTGGGATCCTGATGGGTTTAAATGACCAGTTAGTTTAGCTACCTCTGTCCCATGCTGGAGCCACAGGCTCTTGTGGAGACAAGGACCTGTCTGCCTTGGCCACCTAAACATGTTGTCACAAACATGGCTTAAAAAAGACACGAGTCCAAAGCTGTGGGGTTTTTGCTGCTTTAAAAGCAGGGTATGTCTCTACATAGCCTATGCTGGTCTGAAACCTTCTGTTTGGGTCTCTCCGGTGATGGGATTACAGGTGCCCCTCACCAGACCCAGCTCCAAGTGTGGTTTATTGAGCTAAAATAAGGAGCCAGCGGGTCTGTTTTCTCAAGGTCTTAAGGGAAAATGCATTTCCTGAAGTCTCAGTTACTTTTCCCTTTGCTGGGACAAAACACCAAATGCAACTTAAGGGTGACAAGGTTTACCTCGACTCACAGTTCCAGGTTACAGTCTATCACATCAGGGAAGTCATGGTGGCCCGGGTTTGAAGCCACTGGTCACATTGTATCTCCAGTCAGAATGGTGAAAAACCACTTGAGCATTGTTCACTGTCTTCTCTTTATACAGTACAGGATCCCAGCCTAGGGAATGATACCACCTACAGTGGGTGGAGCTTCCCATCCAGTTAACCTAACCACCTTAAACCCCCAGGCATGCCCAGAGAGACCCAACTCCAAAGCGGTTCTGGATTTCATCAAGTTGAAGGTTGAACCCTTTAGCTGATGGCCTCTCCCTCATCTTCAAAATAGCAACTGCTGGTTCCCATTTCAGGTCACTGTGACCTCTTTTGCCACAGCCTTCTGCTTTCAAAGAACCTGGTGATTACATCAGCTTACCTGGGCAACCCAGGACAATCTATCAATTTCAGAAGCCTTAAAGGCCACTCCTATCAGCAGATTTCCACTATGTAAGGTGGGTTTCACAGGTCCTAAAGATTAGGAAATGGGTATTCAGAGGAACATCTATTTATTTATTTATTTATTTATTTATTTATTGTGTGTACAGTATTTTGTATGCATATAACCCTGCAGGCCAGAAGAGGGTGCCAGATCTCATTACAGATGGTTGTGAGCCACCATAGGGTTGCTTGGAATTGAACTCAGGACCTCTGGAAGAGGGAGCAGCCAGTGTTCTTAACCACTGAGCCATCTCTCCAGCTCCCCAGAGGGACCATTCTTAAACCTACCCACTCTCATACCTTCAACACAAGGCCTGCCAAATGCAGCTGTCCAGGGCCACCTCCCCACCCCAGGGAGTCGTCCCTGCTTCACCCACCACCCTGCTTGTTAAACATAGGGGCTGCCTGTCCAGCACAGGTCCCTAGCTGTTCTGCAGAGGAGCCATGCATTTGGGCTCTTAACCTAAACTAGCCCATATCTGTAGCTTCTGTAGCCTCCCAAGTGGTTCTGTGCCCCTTGTCACTTCAGAGAGACCTGTGGCTCCTTCTTTCCTGGCTCGTCATCTGTGAGACTGTCTTCATAGCATTTATCACTCCACTATTCACGTCCTCTCTTAGTCTGTTCCTGGGACAGAAACTCTGTCAGGGTGAGACTGTCCTTGCCTCCTGGGTGTGCTGTGTCTCCTAAGTGTGGACTAAGTGGGCACAGAGTATATCGTTCACATGGATAAATACTCCGCGCCTAGTGTTTGGGGGAAGCCCTCACTTGCAGCGTCTGCAATTGCTCTGCTGGAAATAATTGTCTTGGGGCTGATTTTCAAGCTGCCAGGACACCTCCCCGCCAGCTTGCAGAGCCCCTAGGTGGCGAGCGCCTGCTGCTCCTGCCAGCCCGAGCCCTTTATAGTCACTCCGCTTGGCTTAACAAAACATTTTGCCAGCTCTCAAGCATAGTGCCATGCTCACTCACCCTGTGACCTTTCTCCCTAGGAGGACCCTGACAGGGTACCCCCCATCGATGTCCTCTGGATCAAAGGGGCCCAGGGTGGTGACTACTACTACTCCTTCGGGGGCTGCCACCGCTTCGCCGCCTACCAGCAGCTCCAGAGAGAGACCATCCCTGCCAAGCTCGTGCAGTCCACCCTTTCAGACCTGAGGGTGTACCTGGGTGCGTCCACACCAGACTTGCAGTAGGAACCTCCGGGTCACCCTGCCCCCTGCACACCAGCACCACCTTCCAGAGCCCAGAAGACACACGTGGCCCCCAGTGGCTGGAAGCTGTAGCAGGGATATGTTCTCTTTATACCCGAGGAGAGAGGTCTGCCTCACGGTGCCTCTGTACTAACCCACAGGCCCAGGAACGAGGGGGCCCAGCTCCCCTGTCTGGGAAAAGATCTCATGGCCTTGACCCTCAAGGCGCACCGAGAGGAGGAAGTGAGAAAGGAGATGGGCATGGGGACAAGGACGCCCTCCGCTTTGATCTCTGTGATAGCCTATCACTACATGAACTAGGTACTAGGAAGTAGGGGAAACCTTAGGTCACCATGGTTTCAGTGAGAGAGGCTTGTTTCCCCCATAGCCTGAATCCTGGAACAGATGACTCACACAGTATTGTGTCAACTGCTCAGGGAAGGTGGGGCCTCCTCTAGGCAACCCTTTGGCCTTGCCCTCCTTACATCATGGTCACAAGATCTCTAGGAATCAAGGAAGAAACCCACTGGACTAACTTCTATCAGAAAGGAAACCCTCATTCAGAGTATCTGCACGGTCTCCTTGGTCAAAGCTAGCCACCAGTGCCACCCATAGTTGCAAAGGGAACACTGTCACAGCTGAGCGTGACTGCCTTGTTCATCCCTTGGATTCGGCACTGTGCCTCCTGCAATTAAACTGGGGTCTCATTAGCAGGAGAGGAAGAAGTGTGTATTAGTGAGCCCCATTGCTATGAAACAAGCCATTCCCAGACTTAACAGCTAAAGCAAGTATTCATTTACCCATGACTCTGTGGTGAGCACTTGGATAGCTCTGATGGTATGGCCTGGTCCTCCTCATGAGCCTACCGGCAGCTGTCACCTCAGCTGGGACTGGCTGGGCTGGGATCATTACTTATTCTTGTGGCATATGTTGGCTGGACCGGCTTGGTCATCCTTGTTGCCTCTCTAGCGGGTCAGCTCAGGCTTATTCTTATTCAGAGTTCCAAGAATGAGAGTAATAGTGACAAGACAGGTACCAGAGCAGTGGATCCCTGCTAAGAGCACCGACATGGTAACTCACGACTGTGATCCCAGTTCCAGTTGTCATGGCATCCTCTTCTGGCCTCTGTGGGCACCAAACACATGGTACACAGACATACACACTTGCAAGCAAAGCACCCACATACATAGTTTTCGCTTTGTTTTGTTTAAGGTGACAAGATTTCCTCAGCCCTTGTGCCAGGACAATGTCATTGCTGCTGAGTTCATTCCTCAGATTCAAGGGGTACAGATGGGCCCCAGCTCTCAACGGGAGGAACTATAAAAAACATGGGGCTGTTGTTCATTCAGCACAGACAAATCTTGGTGGGCAAGTGACAGCATTTCTTGTTCACACACACACACTCCTCAAACAGAAGGTCTTGCCAAGTCTTAACCTTTAAGTTACTGATTTTGGGACCTAGAAGTAGTCGTGGCATGGCGTCTCCAAGAGCTGGGTACCTCACCCTCAAGGATGACTCACTAGCAGCATGGGGTGGACAATGGGACCTTCCAGAAGGGCTTCTGCAAACCAAGAGTCCTGGAGGCTGAGGAGAGGCAGCAGAAGCAGCAGAGTCAGGTGGCACTTGCTGCTGCCTTGCCCAGAAAGCTGTCACTTGTCACTTTCTGTTTTCCCAGCTCAACAGTGAGGTCAACAGCTTTCTCACCCACTGAGTGTCCCAGCAAATGAAATTGAAAGGGATAAAATGTGACATGGTACTTGAATTGAATCTTGGGACCAAAAAGGGATGAGGGAGCATTAGCAGGTCAACCAGGAACTTACTCAGTCTGGGTTTTAGTTATCCTCCAGTTTGGGCGATCAAACTGCTGGGGTGGGCTGGGTGAAGAATATATGGGAACTCTTTAGTCTCTGCAACTTTTCTGTAAATCTAAAGTCATTCCAAAATAAAAGTTTAATTAAAAAAACCCACAACAATGTAATGGCTTTAGTCCAGCATTTTTGGTTGGGTTTGATGGGCCTTGTCCCCAGTCTGGGGCCCAGGAACATGCATTTCTAGACAGTTCTCAGAAACAGCTGGGGGCCAGGAACATATCTCTAGAAGGTTCTCAGGAGCAGCTACTGCTAAGGGGATGAAGCCAGGTAACCAGATGACAGAGCTTGCTTTTTGTGCTGGGTCCTTGGGCTCTGGGGCAGCTTAAGCAGGTACTTCCCACTCCTGGCAGGAGGGTGGAGGCGTGCATGATTCTCCAAGTGGTCAGAGGAGCTCTGCAGCCCTAACTTTGTGAGCAGGGCCAGGAAAGCAGAGGATGCCCTGCTGGGCTGAGATAACTACATGCACTCAGTACTGCAGGAACAGACTCCGTTTGGAGGAACCCAACCAGCAGGCCCCACCAGGAGCAAGGGGACAGGTGGAGCCATTGGGCATTCAAGAAAAGAGCTGGGAGCCAAGCATGGCCCATGCACTGGAAAGGCTGAGACCAGATAACAAGTTCAGGATCCAGACCCTGGGGGCAGCATAGTGTCGTCCAGACCACCCTGAACAATTTAGTAAAACCCTGCCTCCACATGAGAATAGAAAGGCGTAGGGAATGTAGCTTGGCAGTAAAGGCTTTAGCTAGCATACTGGTTCCATCAGAGAGAGAGGCAGGACAGGGAGACGGGGCAGTGTGACTGTCAATTGGTACTGGGCTGCATTTCCATTCTTCACCAGCAAGTGGCGCTGCTGTCCCATCCCTAGAAGAGAGCTGCAGTCTTGGGGAAGGCACTGGGTTGGAGAGCATGGGTGAGGGAGGGATTGTTGTGACCAAATGAGGCCTGGGTGGGGCCCTCAGGTGCTGCTCATCCTGCCTGTCCTATACTTGTACCTTAGGGGTGTTGGGTTCCTCTACAGAGGGGGCACCTCCAAGAAGCTCTGAGCCCCTCCAAGTCGCGCGATGAGCTTCTTCTGGATTCTCTGATATCACGTGTCCCTTCCCCTGCCTTAAAAAAGGCAGTGTGTAGGGGTCCTTGAGGCTCCTTAAGGCCCTGGAACCAACCCCTCCATGATAGGTTTAGATTTTAATTTCTAAGATTAGACATTAATAATGGGTGCATGCTGTAATCCCAGCACCTTGGAGGGTGAGGTAGGAGTATTACAAGTTTAGGGTAAGCCTAGGTTACATCCTGAGACTGTCTCAAATAGTCCTAAAAATATTAAAAACTTAAATAACTAAATATGTTTGGTTAAAACACTAGGAGCAGGCTGAAGTCCATCCTGGGTCCTACATCTGGCTGTCTCTTTGGACTTTTATTGCAATGAGTTTTAGCACATATCCTTCCTGAAGTCTGCTGGACTGCAGAACAAATTTTTATACAACCCTGCATGTCTAGAACATTTTTGTGCTGTGTGCGTGCGTGCGTGCGTGCGTGCGTGCGTGCGTGCGTGTGTGTGTGTGTGTGTGTGTGTGTGTGTGTGTGTGTGTAGTGTGAGGCCAGAGGTCAATGTTAGGTATCTTCCTCAGTTACTCTCTGGGGGTTTTGCTTGTTTAAGGTTTTTTTTTCATTATTTTAAAGTATGTGTATGTGTATCTGTTTGTGCATGTGAATGTGGGCGCCTGCAGATCCCATCCCCCAGGACCTAGCATCATCCTAATGTGGATGGGGGGAATTGAACTCTGGTCCTCTGCAAGAGCAGTATTTCAGGGCTGAGCCTTTTCTCCAGCCCCTTCCACCTTATTTTTTGAGACCAAGTCTCACCATGTAATTGTTCAAATGCTGTCCCAGTACAGTCTTTCCTTGAACCTGGCTGGAGCTCACTCACTCATTTGTAGTACAAATTCTAATTGCTCTTACTAATAAAAACTCAGAGTCAGTTATCAGGGGGTGAAAGCTGAAGGATCAGAGAATCAGAGCAGCCGGCACTAGAGTTCTTACCTTGACCAATGCTCAGACCAAAGGGGCAATCCTGTCCTCAGACTGCATCCTCAGACTGCCTCAGACTGCCACTGCTCATACCGCACTGAGCTCCTGTTTCCTCTCCGCCCAGATGTATCACTCCTGTCTCCACCTCCTTAGTGCTGGGATTAAAGGCGTGTGATTCCAAGTGCTAGGATCACCTTTCTGTGAGTTCTGTTTCTCTTTTAGACTGGATCAATTTCATGTAGCCCAGGGTGGCCTTGAACTAACAGAGATCGGTCTGCCTCTGTTTCCCAATTGCAGGGATTAAAGGTATGTGCCACCATTGCCTGGCCTCTATGGCTAACTAGTGTGGCACTAACTAGTGCACTCTGATCTTCAGGCAAACTTTATTTGCTACAGAATAAACAAAGTATCACCACACCCATTCAACTAGGCCAGCTGGGCAGTAAATGCCAATGATCTCCTGCCTCTACCTCCCCAGCACTGGGATTATGGATGCACACAGCCACGCCCAGCCTCTAGATGACTTCTTGGGGAATCCAACTCAGGTCCTGACGCTTGCACAGCAAGCACTCCAATGCCTGGGCCATCTCTCCATCCCCACTTGCCCCAAGATTTATGCTTATTTTATGTGCATAGGTGTTTGCCTACCTGCATGTCTGCCTCACATGAGTGCCTGGGGCATCAGCCCTCTGAAACAGTTGTGACCTGCTGGGAAGGTGCTGGGAATTGAACCCTGGTCCTCTGAAAGAGCAGCCAGTGCTCTGAACCATCTTTCCAGCACCCCACCCCTTTTCAAAACACTATTTCAGATTGACATCTCTTGGCACTGGCCACTGCCTCCACTGGCAGCTGGACTACTCTCCAGAACTCTCAGACTGGTGTCTGCTCTGTGGCCTCTAGTGCTGAAGGCCGCCCCCCCCATCTGTTGCTTCCTTTCCATTTTGTTTTCTTCATTACTTTCTGTGGTTCCACTGATGTCTTCCTTGCCCACTAGAAAGTAAATCACGGCAGGTCTTCCCTGCTTATCACCCTGAGTCCAGCGCTGAGAACAGTGCTTAGCACTTAGTAGGTGTTCATCAGACAGCTGTTTGAGAGCAAATACATCCCACATGAGGGAGGCCATTCTTTTTTACCACCGCCTGGTGTTCGGCTATGAATGTAAGGATGTACCAACCGTTCTCCTGTTAGCGGACACTTGGGAGTCCTTTGGCTGCCTGTACAATGTGCGATCCCCACATCCTCTATTGTGTTCTACCAACTGGACACCTAGAAACGTAAGAACCTGGTGACACATAGCCTTCTGCCTAGTTTCTCCTCATTGGTGACCAGAGATGTTCCAAATGCTACCCAGGCAGAGCTTGGGGACTCTTCTTCCAAACTCTAGCCCCTTTTTGGAGCATGATCATGGTTGAGAACAACAGAAAACTATGAGCCCTTTCCCCAAGCTGGGCAGCTCACAACCATCTGTAATTCCAACTCCAGGGGACCTGATGTCCTTGCCTGGGCTCCAAGGGTAACTGTACTCAAGTGTACATACATACAAACATACATATAATAAAAATAAAACACAACATTTAAAAAATAAAATACATACACTTTGGGCACTTTCTGGGCCTTCCTATGCTTGACAAACAGCTTCCAGGGGCTTTGTGTCGAGCACTAACAGCATGTCTCAGAGAAAGGTACCTGCCCTTGCAGAGGTGGGGGGAGGGACTGAACGGACTCTGGTTGCCAGCTGCTAGGAGAGGGTGCTCACCTCACCCTCAATGCCCTGCAGTTAGAATAGCCTCCTGGGTGGTCCCTGGAGGGACCCTGGACCCCAGAGCACCAGGATTCAACTGGGTCCTAGACTCAGGTGCCAAGGCTGGAGACAGCAGGCCGGGCCTGGAGTCTGGGTCAGTGAGGACTCTCGGAGAGGCTATGATTGCCTTGGCCTGAAAGGAACGTGGGAGACCTCCAAACTTCGTGGTGGGTATACCCACCACACCTGCTTCCGGGTTTGCCCCCTTCCAAAGAAGAAAGGATGCAGCCTACTTCCCCAACCCCGCAGACAGCCCTAGAGGTGGGCCGGACAGACATAATTTTCCTTGTGGCACTGATCGGAAACTGAGTTCCAAAACAAGTAGCCACCTGTCTGGTTGCTCTGCCCTATATGGGGGTCCATGGCGGCTCTTGCCCTGGGGCCCCATCCCGAGCCTGACCCCCGGCTTTGCCTGGCAGATGACCTCAGCTGCCGCCAATCCATTGGTTCCAGCTCCGGAGGGAGGGAAGAACAAAGCACGCTTTGTGGCCGGCTGTCCCCTCCCCGGCGCGGCCGCCTCCGGGACCCCCTCCGGAACTCGCGGCGACGCCCCCGGCCGACAGCCGTGTAATGTCTTCCAGGCGCGGACTCTGCACACAGCCGCGAGGCCGCCTCCCTGTGTCCCATAGCCGTCTCTGCGCTGAAAGCTGGCCCTGGGTGCCAGGCAGGTGTAACCACCTGACAGCTCAATACACCACCTTGGGGTTACCGCATTTGAGTGGGAAACACTGACATTGTTGGTGGTGTCGCTGTGGCCTCTGTTTTGTTTTGTGGCTAGTCACTTCGGATGATAGCCCTGGGTTCCAATGTCTGTGCCACTGACTAGCTACCAGCTCTTGTGAGCGTGTCATCCTGTTCAGAACAGTAAGAACCATTGACTGAGTGCCTACTGTGTGTCAGTGGTAATGTGGAGTTTTAAGGCTATCTTCCACCTTTAAGTGTAAGGGTCACCTTGGCAGAGGCGATTTTACCCTTATATAACAGAGGAGAAAACCCAATTTCCAGCTGCCTTGAACATAAAGGAACCTCTCCAAGTCTGTTCCCTTGTTTATAAAGGAAGGTGGTGTATAGAATGTTCACCTCTCTCCACAGGGTGCTTCTATGCGGTCCATGATGGCCCTCCTGCTCCTCAAGTCTCAACCTCCTTCGTGCTGGGATTCCAGGCATGGATTACCATACTCAGTTTCTCTTGGGTTTTTAGAACTGTATTTCCTACCCTTGTCTTAGCCCTGCCTCGATGAACACACAGATGAAAGCAGGTGCCTGGCCCAAATGGCTCCATTCAGAAACCCTGATACTCTTAGACTCTTAAAGGAAGCTGCAGCAGCCTCCAGGCTTATAGAAAATATGGAGATTCTGCCCTGACCCAAAGACCTCTCCCCTAAGTAGCAAGTGTACAGCCTTTTTGTGTTTCTAAGCTATGAAGGATGTGGCCTTCCTGACGCCACTGAGAGGAATGGGAAGGGAGGCCAAGGCTTAACCTTGAGGAAGCACCCTCATCTCCACCCAGGTGATGCCTGGTCCTCTGTGCCAGCAGGCAATGAGTATGATCAGGAGCTAGGCGTTTTCAACGTGGAGCCAGGGTCTTGTCTGTGGCTGGGACTGGATCACAGGAATATCAAGGCACAAGCTTCACTCAGCAGCTAGTGCCCAAAGAGACTCAACCAAACACAGGACACACAGTGGGGCCCAGTTCCCAGGAGCCCAAATGGTAGGGAAGGAAAGAAATACAGTTTTAAAAACCCAAGAGAAACTGGGCATGGTAATCCATGCCTGTAGCACCAGCACTAAGGAGGCTGAGACAGGAGGATCAAGAAGTCAGAAATACCCCATCTAAAAATCCCAACCAACCAACCAACCAATCACACAAACAAATAAAAACAGTGTCACCTTTAAGATAAAACCACAGGGACTTGGAGGACTTGCAGGTACTTGGGGATCACTGATCTTGAATTTCTGATTTTTTTTTGTTTTGTTTTAGATAAAAGGAAATGGGAAACAAATGAGAATCTGAGGAATGGCTGAGTGCTATCCTGGGGTGTGGGTGGGTATCCAGTGGCCACTCCCTCCCTCCAGGTCTAACTGTTACTGCCCTCTATTTGCTAGCAAGTATTTTACTGGACCCTGGCCTTTCCTGTAGGAATCTGTCTGGACAGCAGGGCTGCAGAGGGAGTCTCTGTCTCCTTGTCCTGTGTCCTCTCCTGATTTCCTGCACACACAGTTTCCTGCATTTGTTCTCTAAATGCAATCTTTTGGTCCTTACAATGACACCGTGAGACAGGTGCAATGGCCACCTCAACCTTGCAGATGAAAACCCAAGGTTAATACAGGTGAGGTCCAGGGCTCTGTCCTGGAAGATGCCCCCCCCCCCGGAAGCTCATCTGATCCAACCCCAGGCTTGTGTGTATTGAAGGCCCATTGCTCTAGGAAATGCCCAGCGATTAAAATTGGGGGCCTTCCACTTAATTCAGGGTTAGCATCCAGGCATTTACACTGCCTACTCACAGGGACCTGGTAGGACACATCCTCAGCAGCCACCAAGAGGTGACACTGGGGTAAAGCTGCTGGGGTCAAGAGCCTAGAGAAGAGCGGGTGAGAAGGTGGGCATTTAGGCTGCTCCCAGGTAGAGGGCTGCAAAAGCTAATCTTGGTTGCCAACTTGATACACCCAAGAAGAGGGAAACTGAGTTGAGGAATTGCCTCCATCAGACTGGCCTGTGAACATGTCTGTGGGGCATTTTCTGGGTGTTGGTTAATGTAGAATGGCTCTGCCCACTGTGGGTGGCACCATCCCCAGCTAAGTAAGAAAGGTAGCTGAATGTGAGGGGAAACAAGCAATCGAGTGAGCAGTGTTTGTTCCTCTGGGGTTTCTGCTTCAAGCTCGTTCCTTGGTGGGTTGTAACTTGTAAGATGAAATAAATCTTTTCTTCCCTAAGATTTTTTTGTTGTTATTGGGGTGTTTAACATAAAAACAGAAAGCAGACTAGGACAAGAGCCCAAAGGCAGGCAAAGGTGCAAAGGTGCTCACCACCAAGCCTGGTGTAAGTCATCACCACCAAGCCTGGTGTAAGTTACATCCTGTAAGTTAGATAATGGAAGAAGAAAACAGATTCCAACAAAATGTTCTCTGACCTCCGCATGTGTTCTGAAGCATACACAGGAGTAAATTATCACATGCAGTCACTCGTGGTTACTATACACATACATGCATACACACACAAAGTAGATATAAAAAATTAAAAGCCAAACTTTTTTCCTTTTTTCAAGCTTTTTGAGACAGGGTTTCTCTGTGGCTTTGGAGGCTATCCTGGAACTCGCTCTGTAGACCAGGCTGGCCTCGAACTCACAGAGATCCACCTGCCTCAGCCTCACGAGTGCTGGAATTAAAGCTGTGCACCATCACCACCCAGCAGAACCAAACATTTTAAAGCAGCCATAAACTGCCTGTATGCAGCATTCCTTCTCTATGTAGGCATGAGATCAATTTGTGCTTCTATTACTGGGTCCATCTAGGAGACATAGGTTTTGTGCATTTTAATTTTTTTTAAAGATTCTATTTCCTGTGCTCGCTTCGGCAGCACACGTACTAAAATTGGAACGATACAGAGAAGATTAGCATGGCCCCTGCGCAAGGATGACATGCAAATTCGTGAAGCGTTCCATATTTTTAGGGTTAGCTCTTGAATCCCAGACTGATGACCAAAGGCATTAAGACTGGGCTGGTTTAACCCCCAGAAACAGCTGACCTGACAAGGGTTAGCTCTTGAATCCCAGACTGATGGCTGGGAATCCAGCATGGGACTGATCAAGAGCCCCTGAATGTGGCTGTCAGTGAGGAGGCCTAGGCAATCTAGTGGGCCTTGGGTAATAGATCAGTTTTTATCCCTGGCATACAAATGGACTTTCGGCACCCATCCAACAATGAGAGATGCACTCTCAGCCTGGACTCTTGGGGGAGGGTCTAGGCCCTGCCCTGGATGAAATGACAGACTATGGACACCCCCATGGAGGGCGTCACCCTCCCTGGGGAAATTAGGGGATATTGGAGGGGTTGGTAGAAGGGCATGGGAGGAGGGGAGGGGAAGGGAGAGGGACCTGGAATTGAAATGTGAATCAACCTTGTTTCTAATTTTAAAATAAAAATTAAAAAAAAGATTCTATTTCCTGTGTATCCATTAACTACAAACTTCACTGTATGGTAGATATTCTTTGGGTTTTGGCTGTCCCCTCAGAACATCTATACTGCTGTTTAACATTGCAATGGGAATCTAGCTTCTAAGTTTATCTTCTAATTATCTTTCTGTTTTGTTTTGTTTAAGACAGGCTTTGGAGGCTGTCCTGGAACTAGCTCTTGTAGACGAGGCTGGTCTCAAACTCACAGACCTGCCTGCCTCTGCCTCCTGAGTACTGGGATTAAAGGCATGCACCACCACCACCTGGCTCCTAATTATTTTTTTTAATGTGTGTGTATGTGTGTGTGTGAAAGAGAGAGATGGAGGAGAGGGAGGGAGGGAGGGAGGAAGGGAGGAAGGGAGGGAGGGAGAGAGTTTATGTGCCCCACATGCATGCAGAATCCCAAGGAGTCTAAGAGGGCATCAGATATCCTTGAGCTTCAGTTATAGACAATAGTTAGCTGCCATGTGGGTTCTGGGAATTGAACCCAGGTCCCCTGAAAAGCAACCAGTGCCTGTCCAGATGCAAACATTTTGACAGATATACACAGCCATACAGCCACAGCTGCAATCAAATGCAGAGCACAGAGGTTACACCGTGAGTGTGTACTGAAGTCCCCCATACCCCTTTGATGTAATGTATGGAGGGACATAGCTCAGTAAGAGAGCATTTGTGAGGTTCAGGGTCAGTTCCCAGCACCACCACAACAGAGTGGGAAGACAGCCGAAAGCTATGGTAGGAGGAAGTCAGAATCCTCATCACATCCAAAGGAAACTGAGCACAGGAATGAAGTGGAAACAAGACGCACCGGCTGCTTTTCAGGGGGTCTGGGTTCAATCCCCAGCACTCACATGGCAGCTCACAACCACCTGTAACTCCAGTTCCCGGGGATCGTCCCCTTCTTCTGTCCTCCCATGGGCAGCATGTGATGTACAGACATACTTGGAGGCAGAATAACCATATACATAGATGAACTAAACAAGCAAAATCAAAACAAACCAAAAATGCTTTCAGATCCTAGCAAGACGACGTGTAGAAGCTGAGAGCCTGGATGAGAGAGCTGGAGAGAGCATTGGAGCCACAAACCTTAGGCAATGCCAGGCCGGGGAAGATGGCCCACCAGGTACAAGCTGCACAAGTCTGATGACCTGAATGTCTTGGTGACAGGCACATAGCAGACCCCTGATGATGACCCCCTGACATTGAGTGGAGAGCTATAGAAATGGAAGACAGAAGGCTGGTAAAATGCGTGCCACACATGCATGAGGACCGAGGTTCGATCCCCCAGGATCCATTTTAAAAAGCTGAGTGTCACACACTTGTAATCCCCATGCCAGGGAGGAAAGGATAGGCAGATTTCTGGGGCATTGACCAGCCAACGTAGCCAAACTGGCAAACCCAAGTCAGCCAGACACCATATCCAAAAAACAAGGTTAATGGCCCCTGAGGAATAACACTCCAAGGTTTACCTCTGACCTCCCCATGAACATGCACACACATGTGCACGATACCCACCAACACACATACATACACATACAAACACACACACACACAAAAGACTCAAGCACCCATGTCCTCCTCACGCTACAGAGCTGTTGCTCTAACGGTCTGGCTGTATTAATCAAGGGAGGCTTTCCAGAGGAGGGGGCCTGTGAACAGGAACTTGACACAGTGCATCCTCTGCTACTCACTGGGCAGATAGGGAAATGGAAGCACAGAGAAGTAATGGACCTTGTTCAAGGACACACAGGAGAGGAACAAGGGTGAGACAGAACACAGGACTTAGAGCCCCAACCCAACATTTCTCCCAAGCACCAGGTGAGTCCTAGAGCAGCAGGCAAAAGGGAACCTGGAGAGAGACTCCCAGCCAGAGTCTGGAATCCATTTGCCAGGCCAGCAGTGTTTTCCCAGGGAGAAGTGGGAGGCCCTAGCCTGCCCCCTCCCCAACACCATCTGTTCCCTGTTTATTTATTTATACTTAAGTCTCACCCTCCAACCCTGCTGGGGGCACCAAACATACCAGCATCCCTGCAGAGAGGGGCTAAGGGGACGGAGGGACTGTTAGACCCTGGAGGATCAGGAAGAAGGGGCTCATCCCCAGTGCGTCTGTCTGTCCCTGCCATGACTACTGTACCCTATTTCATTCTGGAGGCCACCCTGTGAGCTTGGAAGGGCAAAGCCAGCATAGCACGGTGGACAGAACCCGGCATGGCCACAGCCAGCAGGACCGCTGCCCGGTTCAGTAGCTCCTTGCTTCATTCCTCCTCTGCAGAGGCAGCTTGCACATCATTAAGGGGCCACAGCCACTGTGCCCTCTCCAGGACCCTCAGCCCAGGCCCTGCACTTATGTAGATTAGTGATGCTGGTGCTCCTGGGGTCAAGATGGTCCTCCAACCCTCCTCTCACCAGCAGGGAAGGCACAGCTACACGAAGCAGGGGTTTCACCTCTGTGCCCCAGAGGCCACCCTGGTACCGGCTGCTTGCTACAATGGCACCAAATACAAACTTCAGGAAGCTGGGCCCCACTGTTAGCTAATACCAGTGCACTGAAAGTCTAGCTGGGAAGAGAGCCCAGGCTGCCCCAGGACTTCAGCAGCCTCTACACACAGCCTTCCTCCTCCTGAACTATAAAACCTGGATGCCTCCAGCCTTTCCTAGAGACCGTCTCCTTGAGCCTTCCCTGGTTTGAGTGCAGTCTCTCTGTATCCATGGTCCTCTCTAAGAGTACAGTGCCCACCAATCTTCGTCCTGCTGACTTGGCCTGTTACGCAGCCTCTCCTGGAGCCCACGGGAGTCCTGTTTCACCGTGAAGCCTGGGTCCCCTCTCCTGCTCACATTGCCTGCTTGAGCCTTTCTTCCTCACTGAAGTCCCTATCTCCAGGCAACCCCCTCTCAGTGTCTCCTCTGCACGGTACTCAGGGCTAGAATCCCATGGTGCCCTCAAAAGGCTTCTTGGAGTGTCATGGGACATCTGGGCAGACCCCTCATTCTGAGGTCCTACGCCCTTTTGGAGCCATGGGGACAAATAAACGCCTGCAGAGCCAGGGGAAACTTGAGTTGGGTTCCCTGTGTCTGGGGGTTTCCACAGCTGGACGGGAACCTGCAATAGGAGTCTTAAGAAACCAGATAAGGGGGAGGGGACATTTGCTGGACACACCCTACTGCCTGATAGGCCCTGTGGAGACTATTTTCCTCCTCATTGTCCTGGGGAAACTGAGGCTTGTGAAGAACTTCCATCCACCAGTCTTGCAGAAAATCTACACTGGTTTTGAACTTAGGTTTACCCCATATCCCAGCTACTCTCAGCTACACACCCAGGCCTTCCAAAGCAAACCTGCGTAAGTCCTGCATTGCCCAGGCCTGGTGAAAGGGGGGAGCAGGAACCTCAGGAAGGATGTGAGTTGTGGGGGGAGCAGGCAGGTGTCCAGGGTGCTCTGTCTTACCCTCCTCGGTGCTTGATCTCCCACCACAGTGGGCCCCCGACCCCCGCAGCTCTTCATCTGGCCTCCATGTGCGCATGCTGCACCTGAGTACACAGGCTGGCCAATCTGTCTTGGACTGTCAGAGGGTCAATAGGGCTCCCAAGACCGGCACAGCAGGGCGCTGGAGGGAAGCCCCTAATGAAAGCCAAAAAGGGGACCCGGCAGCCACAGCCAGGCAGAAGAACAGCCAGGCTAAGGGTGGGCTCCAAGCTGCAGCCCACGCAAGGCCTAGCTCTCCGTGCTAAGACCTGTGGGCCCTGTGGGGAGGTGGGAGGTGGGGGAGCAAGCTGGTTTCCAGGCTCATGCTGCCTCTGACCTTGAGGATCTGTCATTTACCCTCTCTGAACTTCAGGTTCTTGGAAGTGAAGGGCTGCAGCTGAGGCTTAGTGGTGAAGTGCTTGTTTATATGTGTGGGGGCTGGGCTTCCTGCCCAGTAAGGAGCACCAGGGCAGAGGGTGCACTACCTGGTATGGTAGGTACCACAGGGGGTCCTGAAGACTTAAGCCAAACAAGAGGTCTCTCTTTAGGTACAAAAAGGCCTCCAAGATGTGAGCAACATAAGCAGGGTATAGGAATATGCTGTAGTCAGCTGACCTAGGGGTATTTTAGCTCACCTATGTGCCGGGGGTGTTGGAAGAGACCTAGCTGGGCAGGGGAAGGAGGTTTGCCTGGCTTCACTGTGCCGAATTCTTGCTCTCTGCTAGCACTTTCCTTGCTCAGATCACGATGACATCTGATGTCATTATGAAGCAGGACTTACGAGAGCTGCCAGGCAGATGCCACCTTCATAACTGACCAAACCGAATAGATCAGAATTGGGACAAATCAACGCCACATGCCCCCCACCCCACCCCCTGCCACACTACACACACTCTCTGTCTGTCTCTCTGTCTCTGTCTCTCTTTGTCTCTTTGTCTCTCTCTCTCTCTCTCTTCTCACACACACACACACACACACACACACACACACACACACACACACAAGCTTCCTGCACTGAGTACCACATCTGAACCTGCCACAGACCACCCCAGCCAGGTGTGGGGGTCCCTGGGATGAGGGTTCTCGAAGACTAGGTGGGTAAGAATTCAGCAGTGACAAACAGAAATAAACACGGAGGCAGTTTGAATCTGAGTGTATTTTGCAGCTTTCAAGCAAGACTTTTTATCCAGGATAAAGTATAGCTTCTCAGAGTTTGTATTCACTGAAGCAAACCCAGATAGAACAAATGACATCATCGTTACTAGGCACAGTAACACACGACTTATCCAAGGCTAACAATAAATCAGAAAATCATTCAAGGCTAACCACAGATAACCGCCTATTTTCTAAGATCAGGTTAATAAATTTTTGGTCAGTTATTTAATATTTGTAGCCTAGCTCTTGTGAATCTTTGAAATATTGAACTATTTTGATTTTCTCTTATCAAAAAACATTCTTTACCAAACGTTTAAACCTACTCTGAATTACTCATGTACAGCCATATGAAATTTTATTGTTGGGAAAGTTTTCATCAATACTATTTGTACTTATGTGAATGATGTTAATGATTTGAAAAGCATTGGTTTTCCTGGAGTCAGTGACCACGTCTCAGGGGACGATTTCTCATTTATATCTTTTGTTTAAAATGTCAGTATGAGCTTTCAGGAACATTTCATTAATATGAGAAAAGAATAGAAGAACAGAGGTTGCCATGAGAACTATGGTGCAATATTTTTCTCTAGCCGAGAGTTCCACAACCGTTTCCAGAAGACCTCCTTCTTTTGAAGTTATCGTCTCAGTCTGTAGAACTTGTCACACAGAATCTACTGGATTTGGTGTGGTATGAACCTAATCATGAATAAATAATGGATATATCTAAAATCCCAGCCATGGGGAGGCAGAGCTTGGAGGGCCAGCCTGGGTTACATACCAAGGTACTGTCTCAAAAACAAACCAATGACTGAAGTCAACCTTGTAACAGTGAAAGAAAAGTTAAGAGACTGTTCCAGAGAAAGGAGACAAAAGAGATGTTAAAAACAAAATGAAAAATTATAATAGCCAGGCAGTAGTAGTGCATGCCTGTATTTCCAGCATTCAGAAGGCAGAGGCAGGCAGATCTCTGTGAGTTCAAGGCCAGCCTGGTCTACAGAGCTAGTTCTAAGACAGCCATAGCTACACAAAGAAACCCTGTTTTAGAAACAATAAAGCAAAACAAAACAAAATTTTAAAAAATCTGTAACACAAAAAATAAATGACTCAAAGACAGATATTAGGGTTCAAACTTCAAACTAAAGATCAGAAAAGCAAAGCAGCCGGCCACAAACTCTTACTTCTAACTCAGGCTGAAAGACGATTCTGGCTCCACCAAACCTCAGACTGAAATCCCAGACTGTTATGCTCTCCTCAAAGTGGCTAAAGAATCCTGAGACTTCAGTGTCTTCCTATCTTCAATATGGCTGGAGAACGAATGCCATCTCTGAGACCTTGTCGTATATGCCTCCCTATTGCTGGGATTAAAGGCATGAGCTCCATTACTCTTCACTCTTCTGTAGGTCATGGTGGCCTTGAACTAACAGAGATCTGTCTACCTCTTACTCCTGAGTCCTGGGATTGAAGGTGTGGACCACCATTGCCTTATCTCTATAGCTTGAGGCTGACTTTGCTTTCTGAATCGTCAGGCAAGTTTTGATAAATCATAAATAATATATCACCACAGAAATCCATCTGCCACTGGATACCAGGTCAGATGTTTCATTGGTTTGCGGTGAGGACATGGGCAAACAAACCGACAAAGTGTCACATCATTGTATCACTGCTCAGGCTTTTGTGTCTGTTGTGTGATTCTGTATGAATACATTTTTGTTTTCTAGAAAACAGGATGCATGCGTTAACTTAGAGCTCAGAGGAACTGTGCAAGCTACTGCTGGCCATTCAGTAAACACAGGCACCAAGTAGAACAAAGGAGTCTGAGGCCAGCACACAGCAGTTCTTTGTGAAGTTTCTTGCCTTTCTGTGTCCAGTCATTGTCAAGTAAAAGCCAGTTGTGGATATGTCCAATTGGTGCAACTAAAATTCAGTATGCATGGGTGACATCCGAGCCTTATCACATGTGACTGCATCCCATCCTGACAACCACCTCTCCTTTGTGTGGATAACACACAGACACTGAGTAGCTTGCCCAAAGTCACATAGCTGGAAGAGGTAATGCCCATAGATAATGATAATGGTTGTGCTGATGGCAGTAGTCGTGGTGATGGTGGTGGTGGTGATGATGATGATGGTGGTGGTGATGGTGGTGATGGTGATGGTGGTGATGGTGGTGGTTGATGCTTGTTAGCAGTGTGATTCCTGGAATGAGACTCTCGCAGACGGGCTCATCTATAGTCCCTCATGAAAGTATTGGGGAGCCATCAAAGCCTCACCTGATCACACTCCTTCCTGTCACCTCAGCCACACGTGGCCCCAGCAGCAGCTGAAACAGAGGAGGAAGGGAAGGCTCACAGAAGGGAGGACTCTAACAAGGCAGTTATCACCCATGCCATTGTGAGTATTTGTGATGCCGCTTCCAGAGTCACCTGTGTGGAAAGTAACCTGCACTCAAATGCACCCCCCCCACCATACACACAATTAGAAGTAAAATGAATCTTCTGTTTTTAAAGACAGGGTCTCATTATGTAATTCTGGCTGCCCTGGAACTCACTCTGTCAACCAGGTTGGCCTGGAACTCACAGAAATCCTCCTGCCTCTGCCTCCCAAGTGCTGTGATTAATGGTTTGAGCCTATACACCCTAAAACAAATCTTTAAAAGAAAGAGAAAAAATTAAATACAGACACTTGAGTTTTAAAAAGAAATTTAGTTCATGACAGATGATCACTGTTGAGTCCCGTCTGTCCCTGCTGTGTTCTGTTTATCTCTCCTTACATTGGCAGTTGCTCCTGGGTTTCCACATGAGATAATTTCAGATCCTCTGGGGTGGTTTAAATGAGATGGCCCCCATAAGTCTCAAGCATTTGGATACTTAGTCCCTAGTTGGTGGCTGTTGGGAAGGACTAGGAGGTACGGCCTTGCTGGAAGAAGTATGTAGCTGATGTGGGCCTCAAGCTTCCAAACGACTCCTGCCATTCCCAATGTGCTCTCTGCTTCCTGTTTGTGGTTTGAGATGCGAGCTCTCAGCTGCTGCTCCAGACACCTCTGCTTTACCATCACGGACTGGACTCTAGCCCTCTGGAGCCATAAGACCCAAACACACTTTTTCTGCTGTAAGTTACCTTTGTCATGGTGTTTTATCACAGAAACTGAAAAGTAACTAATACAATCCTCAAGTGAAACACATTGCAAGGATGTTCAAGTCCCTTATATAAGGTGACTTAGTGTTTGCATAGAACCTGGGCACATCCTCCCCTCCGCTGGGGAAAGTACCCAAGGCCTCTTGCCTGTCACCTGCTGGACAGGTGCTCCATCTGGTGACATCTCCAGGCCTTCCCATGTGCTTCAGATCACCCCTGTATGACTCCCCCACTGTAACAGAACAATGTGAACAGTTGCCATATTACATTGTTTAGGGAACAACAACAAGGAAACAAGTTTGTGCATGCTAAGGACAGAAGCAAATTTGGGGGGAATATTTCTATTTGCAGTTGGAGTCACACTTAAGGAAAGCTGACTATCCTGCTTCTTTCATTATAACTTTTAGACTTATTTATGTGTTTTGACTATATGTACACACATACAGACACACACACACACACATATGCTGGTGCTGGTGGTGGTGGTGTGTGTGTCATGTGCAGTTCAGAAGAGGGTGCCAGATTCCCTGCAACAGTAGTTAGGGATGGCTGTGAGCTATTGTGTGGGTGTTAGGAGCTGAACCCAGGCCCTCTGCAAGAGCAGCAAGTGCTCTTAACCACTGAGCCATCTCTCCAGTTCAACCACATTTCTTCCTAACCTAGCTCCCTTTCCATTTTCTGGGCCTCTGTGGACCCACTCTTCAGGGAGCTGTATGAATTCTTAGGTATGTTTTGGTGGCATACAAAGTCCTGCTGCATGTGCTGTTGCTTTCTATGTTATAGTTTGTATGTATGCTCATGTTCACATGGACATGGGTGCACATGTGTGTGCAGGTTATCAATGAATGCATACACTTGTTCCAACACTGCACTTCACTCATGCCTCAGCTATGGGCTTGTCTGGGTCATGGAAGTAAGTTTCTGTGGCTATACTGGGATATATACAAATGTCCTTGTTCCCCCAGGAGCATATAAACTGAGGTTTCCAGTCCTCCTCTCCCAGAGGTCTCTCATAAACGTCTGGTTCAACCTGTCACTGTGACTCTTACTGTTAATTAATTGATATCTACTCTTTGCTCTCTGGGCACCAAGAATTTTCTCTGTGGTTCCTATCCCTCAATGGTTGGTGGCCTGTGTGAAGATCCCTATCTGGGCTTAGTCCCCTGTACCTCTGCCCACTCACAGGTGCCCAGAACCTCTCTGTTTAACCAAGATTTTGGTGTTCAGACTCTACAGCCCCGTTTTGCCAAGAAGCAACAGACATGGCACTCTGTTTCAGGCCAGGCACAGCTCTTCCCCAGAGGTCTGTCTGCCTCGATCCCTTAACAACTCCAGGATGTTGCCATTATAAGAAAACTAATTTACAACACAGGAAGGAGCCAGTCCAGCCTCATTGGGCTTTGGACAGGGCTCTTGGGCAGTTGCCTGGAGATCCTGTTTATGGGCAAGGCTGGAGACACAGAGCAGGAAAGAGGGCAGCATGGGAGATGCCTGGGTGTGCGACTTCAAAGGCTTCCCGGCCTCTCCTGTCCTCAGGGCCCTCAATGCTGCCCCTTCCATGGAGTGTCCTTCACTCCTGGCCATATCAGGCAAACCCTGCTTCTCACTCACTTCCCCACACAGAGAGCAGAAAAGACACCAGCCTATCTTGGGCTCCTGCAGTTCATCTTTTACTCAGGGGAGGGTAAGACAGGAATGGGTGAAGATTCCCACCATGTGTGGCTGACTTTCTAGGATAGAAAGGATGACGTAGAGTCCAGAGAAGAAATAATAGATATGTAAATAGAATGTGAAATGCCTTAGGCAGTTAAGGGCCATGGGGTTAAATACAGCAAACAGAAGGCAACCTGGATATTTGTAAGATGAGGGACTGGGCCAGGAGACTCTTGACTAGAACTTCCATGCCATGGAGCACTGTCCACAACAAGTCCATGGGCCTTGAGCAGAGCGCCTGGTGTGTGAGGAGCAGCAAAGAGGTCAGTGTGGGTGGCAAACACCGACAAGCACAGGACAGAGGCACAGTGGGACAGGAGAGGGGACCATTGCCCAGGGCCAGGAGCCCTGCACGTCAGGATCTGGTTGTTGCTCCAGTGAGCTGGGAACCAAAGAAGGGTTTTGTGTGGGGGCAGGGAATGGCCTGATCTCTGCTTCAGAGGACTTCTGTGGCCTCCATATCAGTGAGGGAGTAAGATGGGGAACCACAAACCAGCTGGGCTATAGGAATCCTCATAGATGCAGGGAGCAGGTCCCCATGGTAGCAGTGACTACATAAAAGCTATCCCTAACCTCAGCATCTCTATATGACACCAATTTCATCAGCTCATGAGTTCAGGCTGGGCATAGCAAGGATGGAGCTATCATAACCTTATAGGATCTTGGAACCCAAAGGCTGGATCAGAGTCTACAGGTGACAGTTACAATTATCAGGAACTTTGGAACCAGATGATTTAGCAAACAAGACTAATGACAGTGGTACTCCATGCAGCCATGCCAGTGGCCTGGGCACCCTCAGAACACTTGACCTTTCTACAGCCCTGTACTCTGACAATTGGACAACCACCTCAAATGTCATATAGTCCCTTCTGCCCCTTTGTATTGGTCAAAGGCAATAAAGTCACCCAGACTCAAGTGGGGTAGACACAGACACCCACACACACTTCTCTAGGGAGAGTACCTTCTATTTTTTTTAAATATTTACTCTTATTTTATATGTACATTGGTATTTTGCCTGCATGTGTGTCTATATGAGGGTGTCAGATCTTAGAGTTACAGACAGTTGTTAGCTGCCATGTGGGTGTTGGGAATTGAACCCTGGTCCATCTGGAAGAGCAGTCAGTGCTCTTAACCTCTGTGCATCTCTCCAGCCCCAGGAGACTACCTTTTAAAAGTACCACAAACACTTTGCATCTTTGAGACAAATTGAAGGTGGCTGTGTAGAACAGTGCTGGAGGTATGGCATGGAATTCAAACTGTTTCTGCTCACGGACCTCAGGAGCCCCAGTGACCAAACCATAGTCCCATCTCAGGAGTGTAGGCAGCCCACCTGGTGAGCCAAGGCAGGCTTGTTGGAGGAGGTAAGCACGAGCTGCATCTTGAGTGAAAATGTCCTTGGGAGCAGAGACTAGGAGTCCACGCACTAGGAAACAGGAGAGGGAGAAGTGTAAGGTAGCCCTGGCTCCTGCTGTCTGGGTTGGGGTCCAGCATTGCTCTTTACAGTGGGTGGCATGAGGCAGATCACCTCATCCGTGTGCAACGGGGTGATGTTTGCATTGTCTTTCCAGGTGAAGAATGCCTGTGAGATGCCTGCTAGGCAGAAAGAGTACTGCTTCTGGCTCTGCACAGAGGACATGGGGATAGAGACGCTCGTGGTTTAGAAGAGGGACCTGAGTAGCAACTCTTCCCTGTCCCAGTTCTTAGAA
Source organism: Mesocricetus auratus (assembly GCF_017639785.1). NCBI lineage: Eukaryota > Metazoa > Chordata > Mammalia > Rodentia > Cricetidae > Mesocricetus > Mesocricetus auratus. The sequence goes on from NW_024429189.1 coordinate 117,117,630, forward strand.
CAGAGAAGGAAGGGTACCCTCTTGCCCTGTCTCCTCAGGAATCCTAGGTGATCTGTGGAAGAGATCACTCACCGGGAATTGGAGCCTCAGAGATGCTCTGATAGAGTCCCTGCCAGCTGTACCCCACCCCCAGCCTGGGCTCTCCACAGCCCCTTCATCGGGAATTCCTCAGTCCAGCATGGAGTTCCGGTGGATTTTATGGGCCAGCCACAAGCAGACAAATGGAGAAGAAAAACATCCCCCTGGAGCCCACTCGCCTCTCAGAACCTGACTTCCGCTCAGCCGGAAAGACGCTGGGCTGTTTTAACCCTGTGTGGGAGGTGACCTCAGAGATGGATTCAAGACCCTCCCTGCCCCCACCCTGAATTGACACTGGTCTTTCCCAATGCTTTCCCCCAAGCATTTGGCAAAGCTGTTTCAAAGGTTGGTGAGATGTCGTGGAGGATGAGGAAACCTGCCACCAAGCCTGACAATCCCCATTTCATTCCTGGAACATACATGGTGAAGACAAGAACTGACTCCTCCACACAGGCATGATGGCATGCACACCCCAAGCTCCCAATAAACAAACAAACAGATAAATAAAAATTTGTAATTACAGCAGGTCTACTCATTGGGAAGTTCAGTATGCCTGACTAGCAGCCAACTGACCTATGAGAACAGGTCCAAGGCAAGTGTAGGATATAGGAGAGGCAGTAAGGTGGGCCAGCATGGGTTTGCACTATGCAGGAGCTGGAGATCCAGCTGGGCCTGTCTGGTTGGAAAGATCTTAATCCTGGCTCTGCAGCTAGGGCTGTCTCTCTGAAACTGGCTACAGGAGAGACTGTGCCATTGGTGGATGGGAGCAGGAAGCAGGCCACACTGCTGGCACTTGACACATAGCAGCCATTGTCACTGTCGTTGTCCCTCTTGCTCAAACCTGGCAGGGAGACCCCAGCACCCACAATCACAAATGGCACAAGCTCCCTTACTTTCCTACTTACCAAGCAGGACTTCAAGTACTGAGCACATTAAATTCCAGTCAGTCCCTACAGGTTCTGTGCAAGAGAAACTTGTCTGGCACCACAATAACACTAACGAGAGTGTGAGAGGGGAGAGCGGGCAGGGTGGTGACAATGCGAGTCACCTGAGCTCAGCTTTCAGCCTGTCACAGTGTCAATTTCATACGTTTCCCAATCTGCTGTGTTTTGGGGCGGTGACTTCACTGTTTAAAATGACCCTTTGTGTAGCATACATAGCATCTTGTCTAACGTCCCTTATCTCAAAAAGATATGTGTGTTAAATCAGTTTTGTTCAAGTGTGAGGTGTCACTTTAGGCATTTCGACGGATCAGATGAGACAGGTATTCTGGCACTCGGGAGTCACAGAATACTGAGTGTTACACAGCTCAGGTGGAAAGCTATCCTGGAGCTCGGGAGCTAAAGACTACCACAGGTCGCAGTAAGCATAGCCCCCCTTATAGCCCTGCCTCAGAGAAAGGCTTCCCCAGTCTATCTGCTCTGCTCCAGTGCAGCAGTTTTGCTCCGGTCTCTGGGGAAGTTGCTACCGTTCAGCTCTGCTTCTGCAGGAGTAGAAAGCGGAGTGTAACAACTCTGCTCTGCCAGGGGAAGGTTTCCCTGGCCAAAGTGTTACAGCCTCGCGCATTCTGCTCTGCCCAGGGTCGTCTCTGCTCCACCGCAAAAGACGGTTTTCACCCAAAGCTGGTCAAAGGGGTTTATTAGAAGGGAAGAATCCAGGAGAGTGACTGCCCTCTGCCACAGTGGCAGAGGACAGCCGGGTAGCTCGAACAGCAGCCACAAGCTGAACAGACAGAGTTTATATAGGGCTTCCAGGGTGGTGATTGGTCAGATTTTAATTTCCTGCTCAGAGATTGGCTAGTTTTCTGCACAGGATTAGGGTCAGATTTGGCTCTGGTTTTAGGGCCAAAGTGTGTTTCTTTCAGTGGTCCTTTTTAGCCTTTTGGCTCTAGTTTTAGGGCCAGGGTGTATTTCTTTCACTGGTTCTGATTCCAGGGACAAAGTGTGTTTCTTTGGTACTGGTTTCAGGGTCAGGGTACATTTCTTTGGTTCTGGTTGCAGGGCTAAAGTGTGTTTCTTTGGCTCTGCTCAGGGTGTGTTTCTTTGGCTGGCCCCCTTTCCCTACAGTCACGGTGAACTCAAAGTGAGTGACTCAATAACTCAGCAGAGGCCCCCATCACCAGGGATTGACTATTGATGAAAATGTGACTAGCAGGCTTGTGGGAGCAAGTGCTGAACTCAAAAGCTATTGCTTCAGGGGAGGTGCACGCATGGCATGTGTACATGTGTGCATGTGTACATGTACATGCAATGGTTTCATCAGGGTTACTTGCAGGGGAGTATGTAAAAGGCTATCTACCCAAGTACAGCAGTTGATGAATAGCTACACCCCTGAGGAAAATGTTCCTCCCTTCCCCAATGACCTTTAGCTGTCAGGAGATGTGGGGCTTCATGAGCCCCTCCCCACTCCATGATGGACTGTTGGTTGGCCCAATTTTGCACTTGTGTGCAGGTGATCACAGCTGCTGTAGATTCAAGAGTGTAATGGCCATGGCAGGCTTAGAAGACATCATTCTACAACGTTCCTCACCTTCCTCTGCCTCTTGGCATCCTTTCTGCCTCTCTTCTTTCCATGATGTTCCCTGGGCTTCACAGGGCAGACCCCAGATCTTCATAGGCAGAGTGGAGATATCATGTTTTTAAGTTACTACACCTATCACCAGCTGGAGTCCTGGGTGAGCTCCCTAATAACTCAAGACCAAATCCTATTCTGGAGCATGATGGTGATCGCCACACCCAGTTTCCAGAATGTTGGGAATAGAGTAGCACATAATGTACAGCAGTTAGTTCAGTGCCTGGCGCAGTGTGCTACAACTGGTAATGGCATTGTTCGTTATAACACCTGAATGTATTAGTAATGGCTTGTTTTTGGCTACATGTAACAGAAACCTTGTTGTGAATATTCCTTTGCAGTGTGTGAAGACATGCCATTGTGATTAGTTTAATAAAAAAAGCCGAACATCCAATAAATAGGCAGGATTTCCAGGCATAGAGGATGCTGGAAATAAGGGCAGAGTCTCATAGAGAAGCCAGCCATATGGGGCATGAATTGGACACACAAAATGGGATAGAGGTAAAAACCACGTGGGAGAATGTAAATGAATAAAAATATGGGTTAATTTAAGTCATAAGAACTAGTCAGAAACAAGCCTAAACTATTGGCTGAGCTTTCAAAATTAATAAGAAGTCTCCATGTGGTTATTTGGGAGCTGGCTAGGGAGACAGAAAAAAATCCAATTACACCTTCTATAACTGGTTCTCCAAATAGGAACTTTTTTTTTTGTGAAGCCAGAGACTACTGTGACTATTTAAAGAATCAACAGAGGACCAACTGCCCCATCCTTGGCATGGTACTTCTGTTCTCCCAGCCTCAAGCTGACTGCTGTGTCTCCAGGAATTCATCTCCATTCCAGGCAGGAAGAAAGGAAGGGTAAAAGCCAGAAGCCTTCTCAAGAGTCTCTAGTTTCTGTCATTTCATTTGGGGAAGTGGCCCTCCCTAGGAATCTCTCTCCTCATCTCCCTGGCCACACAGAGCCACACAGCCACCCCTGGCTGGGAGGCTGGCTAACAAGGGGAGTATTTCCAGCTAGGCTGCTGTCACCCTGGACACACTGGGGTTCTGTTGAAGAGCTGTGACCAAGGTGAGGCAGAGTGCCCCACCTGAGCACAGCCCACAAACATACCTTTTGTGCCAGATTACCATGGACCACATGGGGTAGACCGAAATGCTTTTATGTCATTAAGCACCCTCACCTAATATAAACCCCTAAGCTGCACCCAGACCACTTCTCCCAGGAAGCCTTCCCAGATTACACTGGGTCTCAGCTCTCACCCATGTAAGCTATGACAAAGTACCTGGAATAAACAACTGAGAAGTATGATGGATTTATTTGGACTCTGGGTTTTGGAGTTTTCTGTCTATCTATGCCTACTGAATCTATCTATTTTTTTTTTTACCTATGATGAGGGTGAAACATTGTAGTCAGTCAGAATCACTCACTTCATGACAGCCAAGAAGCAGAGAAAGACCAGAAAAAGACAGGGTCATGGGACATCCTTTTAGGCATGATTGAAGTCACCTACTTCCTCTAATCTGGCCCCAACTGTTGGTTTCCATGTCCTCCCAACGATGCCATCAAGTTACAGACCTGTCAGTGGAGCCAGAGTCCTCATTAGCCAACCATTTCTCCCAAGGCCACTTGTTGGCAAAAAGGTCTTTATTTAGGAACCTTAGGGGACATTAAAGCTGTAAACCTCTCTGAAATCATCCTGCACAGGCTGGACGAATCCTAGACAAGTGTTCTGCCACTGAGACACAACCCAGCCTTTGCTATCCCCTTGACTTCTCAACCATCTTGGTGCCTCCACCTCATTTGTAACTGGTGTCAAGACCAACCCCAACTAGCTAGACATCTAGGTGGGCTGAACCATTTGGTGGTTCCTTCTCCTGGGTAGCCTTTAGCAACAGCCTGACATTTCCCATGGTGGCACTAGCCTTCTGTCTGCTTCTCTGCAGTTCTTTTTTTGGGGGGAAGGGGGGGTTTGAGACAGGGTTTCTCTGTGTAGCTTTGGAGCCTATCCTGGAACTCGCTCTGAAGACCAGGTTGTCCTGAAACTCACAAGGAGCTGCCTGCCTCTGCTTCCCGAGTGCTGGGATTAAAGGTGTGCACCACCACTGCTCGGCTTTGAAATGCAGATTTCTGAGCTAACACAGTGGTATATGACAGTGACAACAGTTAACTTGACCGTGAGATGCTATATCATCCCAGGAGTGGGCATCTCTTCTGATTGGCTGCATCCTTGCTTCCCACAATCTGTTCTTGCTTTCTTCTTTACTAATAGCAACCCAGTACTCAGTTGCACATGTGGTCCCCAGCAGTAAAGACTATTTCCATCCAAGTTTAGTCAAACCACAAGATTAGGCGAGTGGCATGTGAGCAGAAGTGAGGCTGCAACTGCCAGACAAGTGTCCTGGAAGGACAGGCTGTCCTCCACCTTGGGCCTTGTGCTACCCTGCCTCACACACATGCCCTAGTTGAGATGCAGGCGGCATGGATTCAGCAGTCATTCTGGCCATGAAGCAACTTAGGGAGTGGAAGTCACATAAAACAGAGCAGAGAGGCAGCAACATGTCTTGCATTATTGACTGAGCACTACAGAAGAAAACACCTCGAACCCACAGGCCTGCAGCACCAGTACTGTTTCCCATCTGTGCACTGGGCCTGGTCAGTGGCCAGGTTGTACAGTTACAAAACTTCCAGGCTGCTTGACCCTACACCATGGTGATGCTGTACTCTGTGATAGCTCTGACCTCCCAGTCACATATACCAGGAGAAAGGATTAAAATATGCAGGTAAGTGATCGTTGTTATTATTTCTCTCTACTTCTAACCTTTGTTGATCATCTTCTTTGTTTGTTAGGAATTCTGCAGCTGAGGACTTCAGGATCCAGGTTGGGGAGATTGTTCAGTTGATGAGAAGCCGGGTGTGATTCCCCAAACCCACATTTAAAAGACTAGATGTGGGTCTGGAAATTGGCTCATTAGTTACAAGCACTGGTTGTGGTGGCACACACCTTTCATTCCAGCCCTCAGCAGGCAGAGGCAGGTGGATTTCTGTAAGTTCAAGACTAGCCTGGTCTACAAAGCGAGTTCCAGGATAGCCAGAGCTATTATACAGAGAAACCCTGTCTTGAAAAACAAAAACAAAACAAAACAAAACCCCCAGAGCACTGGCTGCTCTAGCAGAGGGCCTGGGTTTGATTTCTAGCATCCACAATCACCTGTAACCCCACTCCCAGGGGATCTGATGCCCTCTTCTAGCCTCTGAGAGCACCAGGTGTGTATGTGGTGCATACATACATGCAGACAAAGTACCCATACCTATAAAATTAAAGTAAAAAGTTGTGTGTGATGGCACACTTGAAATCCCAGTGCCAAGAACAAAGACAGGAGATCACAGTGGCAATCAAGAGGACGGCCACTATGAACCACCACAGCAACCACGTAGGTGGGAATTTGTAACCTCTTCATTCATTAGTTTACTTATTAATATGCTCATTATCGCTCACGATGTGCCAGGCTCCAGCCTGGCATGCTGTCATGCATTCCCCTCCTTCACAATGCACCATCTGCTGAGGAAGAAAGCCAGAGATGGAGGACACGTCTGTCTGGCACCCATTTTTCTTTCTCACGAGGAAGTTGGCTGATTCTAAGAGCCAGGGGTGAAGTGGACCCCATGTTTTGCCGAGGGGCGTGTGGATTGAGGCAGGCATCACATGGTAGAGTCCGTGTCCTGAGGCTCAGTATGTGGGCCCTTTGTGCCCCCAGCCATGCTGTCCTGGTGTGAACACCCCAGAATCACACACATGAACACAGTCACACATAAGCATGTACAAACACATACGCATAAGCACATATATACACATATGCACATAAATACACATGAATACATACATGTACACATGCACAGACACACAACACACACACACACACACACACACACACACACACACACACACACACACACAGAGGAGTCGCTGAACCATGTGCCAGAAGTTCACTTCCATTTGCTTCAGGAGAAGCCAGAGGAAACCAGGATCTACCACTAAGGATGGAGGCCTGGTGCTGAATGCTCACCACATGTGCCTAGCAGCAATGGACATGTGTGAGACTCTGCACACAGAACAGTGGCAAGGAAACAAAATCAAACAAAAGGAAATCCTCCAAGAAACTGGTCTATGGAAAGTACCATCTGCAATTTCACCCACTCACACAAATCAGCACCATAAGTAACTGGTAAGGACACATATGAATCCAGAGTACACTTCAAAAATAGTATGTGGGGTTCAGTGGGTTATATTAAAAGAGAGAGGAAACAAAGTTTGGAGTAGGTGGGGTGAATCTGGAGGAACTGGGGGAAGGTGGAGAGTACATAGGCTCAAAAAACACTGAATGCATGTATGAAAGTCTAAAATAAATATATATGTAGTCTGTTCTAGAACTCACCCTTGTAGACTAGGCTGGCCTTGAACTCAAGAGATCTGCCTGCCTCTACTTCCTGAGTTCTGGAATTAAAAGTGTGCACCACAACCACCTGGCAAAACATTGTATTTAATAAAAAAAAATAGTGGGCATCTAGGTGGAGATTGGAATGAAGAAAGAGAACTCATGAAGAACCAGAAGATGCTACACCAGGGTATGGGTGGAGTTGCAAAGCAGACTGCAATGAGAAGCTACACTAAGACCAGGCATAGGTCTGGTCCTAGCCAGAGACAGGCCCACCAACCAAAAAGGATGGTGGAACAAAGGCCCAGAGGCTACATAGTTGGTGCCTCTGAACAAATGCAAGAGCTTCCATGGCTCAGAAAGCCAGGCTATGCAAGCAGGGAGACTGGCTAGCTGCTGCTCCACTGGCCTGGAATCTTCTTTCTCTTGCTGAGTGGCCTCCAGTCAGCCCTCACATCCACTGGCTGCCTCACATGCCAGATGATGTGGAAGAAGGACTCTGGAGTCAGACCAACTTGAGCTCCTGTTCTGGCTGGCTAGTTGATCCCATGCAAGTAACTGATTCTTCCTTGATGAACCTCAGTTTCTCTGTCTATAAAATGGGGATTGTAAGGCAGCAACGGGCAGTAAGTATAATGAGAAAAATCTGTAAAGTCTATCTTCTATGGAGGTTTTAACACAGTGGAGACAGATGGTGTGTGGAGAAGGGGGGGGGAGAATGTGTTTACAGTTGCAACCCCAGCTTCCCAAACTGCTGAATACATAGCAATGCTGTTGCAGTGTCTTCCCATTGCTATGATAAAAACACCCTATGAAGGCAACTTAAGGGGGGCAAGGGTTGACTTCAGCTTACACAGTTCAAGGTAACTGGCAGTCACTGTCTTAACAGCAACAGGAGCTTGAGCCACCAATCACATTGTATACACAGTAAAGAAACAGAAAGGGGGATGGGATGGATGGATACACGCTTGCTAGTGTTCAACTCCCTCCTTTTCATTGGTTCAGGGCCCTATGAAGTGGTGTCATTCACATTCAGGGTCTTCACACTTCAATACACCCAACTAAGAAAAACGATCACAGGCGTCTTCAGAGGTCCATTCCCTAGTGATTCTAGCCTTTGTCAAGTTGAGAATCAACACCAGCTATCAGTCTGTAGACTATGATTTCCATAGCATTAGAAGATCAGACAGACAGAAAGGGTTGGGCTACTGGCAGGTGAGAGGGACTGTAACTGCTCTAGCCCTGGCAGTCAGAGAAGGCCTCTGATGGAGATGACATTTGGAGGAAGTGAGGGATCACCTGCGTATGTCTGGAGACAGTGGTGTTCCCAGAAGCGGGCTCTGGGAATGGAGAAGCCAGTGTGGCTGGAGCAGAGAAGGGCATGAGGACTGTAAGGGGCTGAGGCTTTCACATAGATGGGCCAAGCAGACAGCAGAAGCTCCGTGCACTCCTGCTGACCAGTCTTGGAAGAGCAGATACCTCTTGATCCTTCTAAGCCATGGGCAAAGCAATACAAACTCACTTCCAGTTCTTAGCTCTTACTGAATGCCAGGCCCTGATTTCTTGGCAAAGGATCTAGGCACTGTCACTGGCCCTAAGAATGGGAGATATCCTTAACTCAATTTTCTAGAACAGCAAAAATGAGACCCCAAGAAGCCGCTGACCTTGAACTGAAGCCAGATTTCTTTGATGCCAGACCCTGGCTGGCTCTGACCACATTGTCCTGAAATTCTTTGTTTACAGCTCTCTTTCCTCTGCTGCAGCCAGCCACTTGGTCTCATTCATGGTTTTATTTTACTTCCAAGGTCCCTTGTGTCCAAACCTGCCCAAAGAGCAACTGAATGAATGAGCCTTTGGAGGCGGGGCCCTCCTGCCTCTCAGGCATCTCCATTTTGGATCTGGAATTGGGAGGGGGGCTGGACAGGAATTCCAAGCCTCCAGAGGGTCAGGAGCAGAGGGGAGGGGGAAGCCGGGAGAAAGCGAAAGTGAAGGGAGCAGGGAGCCCCTGCGAGGAGGCGCGGACAGGGGAGGAAATCTCCCGGTCAGTAATAATTCATGGTCTCAGGAAGCAGCCACGGCTGGAGCGCTGGAGCAGCGTACGCGACTGGCCCTGTGGGGAGGGGCCCGAGGAGGCGCCTCCCGAAAGCCCTGGCTGGGTCACGGTCAAATGGTATGGGGGTGGGGAACCAGGTGTGGGAGACAGACTATCCCTACAGACCTTGGGCTCGGAAGACTTAAGGGTTTCCTGTCCCAGAGGCTCCGTGGTGGTTCCCTTCTGGGCTAGATCGGGGGTGCTGGAGAAACGCAGTCCTTGGAGCTGGAAGGGGTCTTCCAGAAAACCAAGAAGCTCCTACAAGCCTTTTGCTTTGGGCAGTTCTAATCATCATTTGAGAGGAAAGGAAAACTATTTTCAAGGCCAAGTGGATGCTGATTTTACCAGTTCTGGGTTGGCACTGAGAAGCAGGTATGCGTGGCATGAGGACCCCAGTGGCCAGTCATTCTCTGCTCAGTTATTCTTCCCATATCCTCTAGAAATTTCTGAAAGAAGTGGGAGGGGCGGCGCTGACAGGAGATGAAGTAGGGGATCCTGGAGTAATGAAGCCAGATCTGCACCGTGGGCACTGTCCAGCAACTTTAGATGACACAAAACTGTCCTGTTGGCCCCACCAGTCTCCAGGGGTTGAGAAGCAAAGTTAATTTTGTTCTGATCTTTATCTTCCAACTAAAACCATGCCTGACGTATCATAGAACCCAGCCAAATGGGACTTGGGTGTTTGTTTTGCTGGGAAGGGGGTGTCTTAGAGTTTCTATTGCTGCGACAAAGCACCATGACCAAAAAGCAAGTTGGGAAGGAAAGGGTATATTTAGCTTACACTTCAGCATTGCTGTTCATCACTGAAGGAAGTCGGGACAGGAACCCAAACAGGGCAAGATCCCAGAGGCAGGAGTCGATGAAGAAGCCATGGAGGAGTGCTGCTTACTTAGGCTTGCTTCCCCTGGCTTGCTCAACCCACCTTCTTATAGAACCCAGAACCAGCAGCCCAGGGATGACACCACCGCCCAGGATGGCATCACCCACCATGACTGCACCCTCCCCATTGATCACTAATTGAGAAAACGCCTTATAACTGGATCTCATGGAGGCATTTCCTCACCTAAGGCCCTCTCCTCTCTGATGACTCTAGCTGTGTCAGGTTGACACAGAAAGCCAGCAAATGCAGGGGTAGAGAAAAGAAAAAAAGTTTGTCAGCAAGAAAGGTGACCCCTCGGACAGCTCCAGCATCACAGTGCATGCTGGTGAGCTCACATAAAGTGCAGTGTCCTGGGCCACACTCCTAGCTGCTGAATGGAACAGAATGGAACAGTCTAGTCTGAGAAGCTTAGTCCAAAGTCTCTGGTCGGGGTTCTGATAGCACACCGAAGTTGCTAGGACACGGGATTCGACTTCTGAGTGCGGAGACAGGACATGCTAACAGGGGCCTGACAGTTGTCTCCCAGAAGTCTGGATCCGAGCGTCTGTCCAGCTCAGTCCCAGAGCCTTCGGGGAGGGCCAAGAGCTTTCAACTTGGGGGGGGGGTCCACAGGAGCAGGCGCGTCGTCATTGGCCGGGGCGGGGCGGGGGTGTCCCATTGGCCCCGTCCGGACCGCCTCGTGATTGGCTCCTCCCTCGGCTATAAGGCGGCGACCGGCTGGTCCGTGGGAGCGCGCGGGAGCGCACGGCGGGGGCGGCGGCTCGGGGAAGCAGGCGAGCGGAGGCCCGTGGCCGGGCGCCCATGGCGTTCGCGCTGCTGCGCCCGGTTGGCGCGCACGTGCTGTACTCGGACGTGCGGCTGCTGAGCGAGGACGAGGAGAACCGCAGCGAGAGCGACGCCTCGGACCAGTCGTTCGGGTGCTGCGAAGGGCTGGAGACGACGCGGCGCGGCCCAGGTCCCGGGGGCGGGCGGCGGGCAAGCAGCGGCGCGGGCCCGGTGGTGGTGGTGCGGCAGCGACAAGCGGCCAACGCGCGCGAGCGAGACCGCACGCAGAGCGTGAACACGGCCTTCACCGCCCTGCGCACACTCATTCCCACTGAACCGGTGGACCGAAAGCTGTCCAAGATCGAGACGCTGCGTCTGGCGTCCAGCTACATCGCGCACCTGGCCAACGTGCTAATGCTGGGCGACGCAGCCGACGATGGGCAGCCGTGTTTCCGCGCGGCGGGCGGTGGCAAGAGCGCGGTCCCCGCCGCCGACGGCCGTCAGCCGCGCTCCATCTGCACCTTCTGTCTCAGCAACCAGCGCAAAGGGGTGAGTGCACGCGCGCCTGCTGCAACCGGACCATCAGGGTTGGGGGCGGGTGTTGGACCTCCCAGGAGCCATGGACACCCTCTCCTTTGGAAGCGACCTCGGAACAGCGGCGGAGGCGGTGTCTCGTGCCCTAGGATTAAAGCAGAGCAGAGCGATCCTCTTGCTTAACCCCCAAACAGAAAGCTTAGAGGGAAACAGGGAAGGCGCCGGTCTGACTTAATTGAGCCTTGAAAGGTGCCCGCACCCTGGGACGACCTTCCTCTTTACCTGATGCTTGCACCTCTGGGCAGGTAGCTGGTTGTCACCTCAGTTATCCCTGGGGCGCTACAGATAAAGGCACTGCTCACATTTACAGGAAGCAGGCTCTGGGCTTGCTTACTAGGTAGGTATCACTCTGAGCAAACATCATCCCTAATAAATTGTTCCATGTTCTAAACATGACTCAACAGCAGGAGACTGAGAAGAAAGCCCGAGGTCCTCAACAGGTGTGTAGGAAGGGGTCCTTAAAGAATATAGGGTTAGGAGGGGACACTGTTGTCTGCTTGTGTCTAAGTTAAGAGGCTGGCTGGCCACTGGGGAGCAGCAGAAATCTCTGGGGCCCTCTTAGCCAAAACTGCCCGGGCCTGCTTGGCCCCCAGGCTCGAACCCTTTCACAGCCTGGGCTTGTCTTACATCGAGGAAGTTAGGTCACCAGCTACTGTTTACATCTGGAGAAACAGAGGATCAGAGAATCTTGCCTTACTCTCCATGGCTGTGACAAAGATCACTAATTGTATTGAATCCCCTGAATACAATACTCAGCACACTGGTTCTCATAGCTCTACCCTGGGAAAGACCTCAGTGGCCTAGCCTCAGCCTGCCCTCTGGCTCAAACTGACTTCAAACTGGCACTGACTTCCCAGCCCCCAGATACATCACTTTCTCTGAGTGAGTTCTCTTAACCTGACTGGTACCCTTTTGAGGGTCCCCGTCAGTGCCTCAGGCTGGGGAGGAAAGTAAGAGCTGGCCTTCAGGTGAGCATCTGGAATGGAAAGGCTAACTGGGCCTGGCAAGTGCTCCTTTACCGCCTGTCACAGGCTCATCCAGGTCAGCTTCCCTGTAGGAATATACCCAGAGAAGCAGATGTGTCCCTACCTGCCAGTCAAGTGCTCCCAGTACAGCATTGGGGCAGGACAGGAGGATGACAAGGATACTGTGGGACTTTGAGAGCCTGGGAGAAGCCCAGCCTCAGAGTGAGGCTGAAGAGCTAAATCCCCAAAAGATATGTGGAAACAGAGATACTCACACGGGTAAAGGGTGGGAAAAGGGTGCTTTAGAGCATGCATGGTAGGACTTGGGGTTTGCAGTCATGGTCTAGAGCAGTGGTTCTCAACCTTCCTAACGCTCTGACCCTTTAATACAGTTCCTCATGTTGCGGCGACCCCAACCATAAAACTATTTCATTGCTACTTCATGACTGTAATTTTGCTACTGCTATGAATTAGTGTAAATATCTGATGTGCAGGATATCTGATGCATGACCCCTGTGAAAGGGTCATGACCCCTGTGAAAGGGTCATGACCCCTTGGGTTAGAGAATCCCTGCTCTAGAGAAAGCAGTGGGAAGATGTTGAAGGCAGAGGTGGACCACAGTGACAGGAGTCTTCCTAGTACACGTCCGTGCTCAGCGCTCTTCCTTTAGGTCCCTTAAGGGGCAGAGAAGGAGCCCTGTGTCCACGGCCACCTGCCTGGACAGGCTGCCCTGCCCGAGGAGCACTGTGCTGCAGAGCGGGATTGGCACTCTGGCCTGGCTACCTGGGAAGTGGTAAAGGTGACAGCAGGAGGGCCCTGGGCCTGCAGGCTGCGGAGAAGGCACGTCTGTGCCCACCACCACAGCAGTCAGAACGGGGCTCCTTTGCAGCACTGGGGACTGGCCGAAGCCTGACTGCTGCCTTGGGATCTGTCTGTGGGATCAAGAACCCAACCAAATTTGGTTGTAGAAGCCATGCTCAGTCACACAGGCTCCTCTGGGAATAGGCCAGGGGGGTGATCCTGGCCAGTGCTAGCCCCTCTAGGACTTGTCTGGAAGATGCTAGATGTTTGGGGGAGCCCCTGCACACTTCTGAGCTCTGAGGTCAAGCCCCCACTCCTTCCCCTCTAATCCTGGCTGGTCTGGGGTTGTGGTTGCCATGGACGCAGTCCCCTATAGTTCCTTCCTGCTCTGGATGAGCTAAGGTGGCCTCTGTGGTAGTAGGACCGAGCGGAAAGCGGGTTCTTGTCTCGGCCTTGTTTTCCCTTCTGTCACCTGGGAGTAGAACTAGACAGGGTCCTTTGGGGAGGTGATTCCCCACTGTTGGTGTGCCCAACTAACAGCAGAGGGTTGACAAGGTACCAGGAGGTACCGCTGGAAGATGCTGGTAATCATATTCTGAATGTCTGTGGACCACCTGCTGTGTTGTTCAAGTTGCACCGAGCTCTTCCTGGTGAGTGTGGTGGTTCACATTGTAGCCCCCACTACCCAGAAGGCTGGGGTAGAAGATCCCAGGTGTGAGGCATGAAGGCCCCTTAGTGAGACCCTGTTTCGAAAAGTAAAAGCAAGACTGGACCTACAGCTCAGCAATAGAACACTTGTCTGCCACAAGCGAGGCCTTGGATTCCGTCCCCAGTACCATATACAAAGAGAGCCTTACCTGTTAGTGTGCGACACCTGTGTGAGCTTGTTTATTCTGTAAAATACTACCATGCTACAGGTGAGGGAGCGAAGGCTCCATCCAGCAGGGAGTCCATGTTAGCGCAGGAGTGTCTCACCCTGGACCTGGTTAAACCTCTGTTGGGGCTCTTGGCAGTGGACACAGCTGTGTTCACATTCCACTGCACCTGGGGGCCGGCTGACCGTTCCACAGATGAAGAGGTGAACTGTCCCAGCATTCCCACGGAACCCAGTTCTCTGAATGACCTACAGACTCAGGGTGGAGGTGGTGCTCCTGGTCTCTGAGGACCTCAGAGTGAAGTGGGGGAGGGCTCTGTCCCCTAGCCTCCCTCTCCCTGCCCCATCCACCCTTCTCAGCTTCTCCTGCCAGAGTCTGTCTGAGAAGCCCAAGCCCCAGGCTCTGCTGGGACCATGGCCTCAGCCCTCAAAATAGCCCTGCCTGTGAATGAACATACTGTCCCTGGGCCCAGAGAGCCTCCAGGGAGGCTGGGCTCACATCTGGATGGATCTGCCCCAACCTGGGCTGGGGCAGAGGCAGGAGGCAGCAGAGGCAGAGCTCCCAGATGGTCCACTGGGTCTCTAGATGAACTGAGGTCACCGCCAGCTCAGCCATTCCCAGCCGGCTGAGCACTTACTGTGATAATCCACTCTACATGGGGGCCTGAAAGGCAGCAGGGTTCTCCCTAGCTCTGACTAAACAGCTGGTGTTTCTGGGCCAGTTACTCAACACCGGAATCCTCAAAAGAGGGAACGCTAGTCTGGGCATGGTGGCACAGGCTTGTAACCCCAGCACTCGGACGAAGGAAGGCCGAGGCAGGAGGATCTGAAGTTCAAGGTCAACCTAGGCTACATAACTACATACTGTCAGAAAGCAAGAAGGCAGTGCCAGGGCTGTGAGCTATCTCATTCTCAGTGAGGGTCTAACCCATGGCCATCCTGAGCATGTTGGTGAGAGGGTCAAGGCTGAAGGACTGGTGGCTTCAGGGACTGCTGCCTTGAGCTTGAAGCAGCACTGGCTGGCGCCTGCAGAGCTCCAGCCCCAGGCTGGAGGAATGCCCTTCTCTGCCACTTCCTGGACTCCAGGCCTAACGAGGAAGCAAAGGTAAATCTTGCCTCCCTCCTTGGTTTACTCCAGGAAAATGTCCCAAATAGCAGCACCAAGTGGGAAGCAACTTCATTCATAGAGAAAGCTTCGTGGAAGGCCAGTGCCGAGGGTATGCTCCCTGCACACGGGAGACCCCGGTGAAGGCAAGGAAGCTGAAAACCTGTCTGATTTTGAAGGTGGCCCAGACAGTGACTGGGCGTGTGCACAATCAAGTGCATACACACACACACACACACACACACACACACACACCTATTTCATAGTCAGGCAGGGCGTTTTCCTCGCCCCTTCATGTAAAATATACTTTACAGTGTGTGAAAATTGTATGGCCTTGGAATGTAGCAGTTCAGTCCCCAGCACCCTCTGCCCTATGGGGGTGTCTGTTATATACACGTATTCAATTTGGGGGATTTGTTCTTGTCTTTTGAGACAGGGCCTCATTATGCAGCTCTGTCTGGTTTGGAACTCACTATGTAGACCAGGCTGACCTCGAATTCATGGGCAAGCCTCCATGCCTCTGGGATTCCAGGCATGTGTCAGCACACCCAGCATGTATTAGGTTTCTTAAGACAAAAGATCTTCAGGTGGGAAAGGGAAGGATAAGGTAAACTGTTACAAAGGAGGGGATCTCTGACATCCCCTCTGGAGAGGGACGCAATGGCTCACACACACACACTTCCCTCCATAGGTGGCACTCATTCCCCTGCTGTTGTCCCTAAACACTGTCACCCGTGATGCTCCCTGTCATCACAATCTCGTCTGCCTCTTCAACAGAGAACTTACTGTGTGGCTGAACTTTATCAAGCCTCTGTTGCTGGGCACATAGCTTCCAACTCACCTTGGCACTTCTTTCTCTCCTGCAGGGTAGCCGTCGTGACCTGGGGGGCAGCTGCTTGAAAGTGAGGGGTGTTGCCCCCCTCAGAGGGCCTCGGCGATGAGCCTGGTCCCTGCAGTGTTTGCTTCAAGAAGGACTCCAGAGAAAGAGGCTAGGAGCCAGCCCCTCACTGGACAGAGGAGAAGATTCCAGAAGCCCAAACCACTCCTGCTTTGTGTAGGGACCAGAGGACAATGGCCTGGACACAGGGCCCACCCTGGAGAGCCATGAGGACCCAACTAGCCATTCAGGCCCAGCTGGCCAAGGACAAGGCAGAAAGTTCAGAAAACCAAAGACTATTTTTGAAAGTGTGTGTGTGTGTGTGTGTGTGTGTGTGTGTGTGTTAATGTGATATGTGAGAGAATTTGGTGGGGTTAAAATAAAGGTATTTTTAAATAAATGATGTGGATCCTGGATACGTAAGGGGAGGGATGGGGACAGTGGGACTTGGAGACAGACCCCTCTCTAGGACTGAAGATTGTCACAGCTGTGGCAAAGGCTTCTCACCATGGACAGGAAGCTATAGGTAGACCCTCCTCACAGCCTTCCCTTAGTTCAGAGTTATAAACACTATTGGATAGTGACCAAAGAAATCCACATTATATTTATTTGTGAGTGAGGAATAGAACCGTGGTTCAAATTCAAAAGCTCCTAGAGGGCACGTGGTGACGAGTCCGCCTCCACTAGCTCCTCCTTCAGGTTACCTGATGCCTCCTCGCCCCTCAGTGGAGCTTGCTACTGTCCGGAGTCAGTTTGGAAATGGCTCCGTTCTTCTGCTCGCTGCTTATGCTGCCTTCTGTGAGTGTGTCTTAGTGGGACACACATCACCACCCAGCCTACGTGGTTTACCAAGTGCTGAAGGCAGAATCTTAGTTTTAGAAACCGGTATGTTACAGGTGACACCCTGAGGTCTGTCTGCTTTTAAAACCCTAAGTAGGGGCCATTGAGATGACTCTACCAGTAAAAACCCTTGCCACCAAGCTTGACAGCCTTTGGAACTCGCGTAGTGGAAGGAGAGAACAGACTCCCTCAAGTTGTCCCCTAACCTCCACATGTGCCTCACACACACATGCATACACACGAAATAAAATAGCAAAAGGGAGGGGAAGAAGCAGCCCTTCCCCTGTCTGGGTAGTGAGCCAGCAGCCCTGGGAGACGGCGCGCCTGTGCTTACACTGCGCAGATTCATCCGAGAATACAGCACAGACAGCCTGGCTACTGGAACCCAGGGAAGCCAGAGGATCTGGGCTTTGTGGCTCAGCCTAGGTGCCTATGAGGCCAGGGTCAGAGAAGCTCAGAGAAAGCAAGGAGGAAGGCTGGGACCAGCCAGGCAGCCACCCTTATCACAGCAAGGGACATTCACATATCATTATGTTCTTATTAGCGAGCACTTTCATTTCATGTTTACTGATTGGTGGCTCCCCGAACTAACAGTGCTCGCTGTGAGTATCTGACCCTCTGGCAGAGGAACCGTGAGGTAGCCTATTTTGCAGATCAGTAAACTGTAGCCAAATGTCAACTGTGCCAACCTCCACAGGATCAAGCCTAACCCACCCAGCTCTCCCTACAGACAAAACGGCCAGCAAGAGGGACCAGAATGGTTTGCCCCTTGTCATACAGGCTGGAACCAGTGGTGCAACCCCGCACTTACTCTATTAGCATGGGACATGAAGGAGGAGGGTCCCCAGGGGCCACACTGCCCAGGAGACCTACCCCACGCCCTCTCCCTCAGTTCCTGTGTCCAGGGACACTGGTCTTGTCTGTCCTGTGTCCCAGAGCGCCCACACTTCCCCTCTAGGAGCTAATTAGGAAAGCATATTGCTCTCCCTGAGCCTACCCTGCTCCAGGTAGCTCAGCCTCTGGCAAAGCCACAGGAAGAGGACTATGACCTTGTCAATGGCAGGAAACCCAGGAGGGGGGCAGAACAGACACTTTGGGTGCAGTGGGCTGGAAGCCCACTTCTGCCACCAGATTTGCTGGGTGACCCGAGAAATGTTGTTTGACCCATCTGGGCCTTTCCAATCTCTTAACAAGCGTAGCAGCAAGATGAGAAAAAGGGGTGTTTTGCTCAATGTTTTTGTTGTTGTTGTTGTTTTTGTTTTTCGAGACAGATTTTCTCTGTATTGTTTTGGAGGCTGTCTTGGACTTGCTCTGTAGACCAGTCTGGCCCCGAACTCACAGAGATCCGCCTGCCTCTGCCTCCCGAGTGCTGGGATTAAAGGCGCGCGCCACCACCGCCAGACTTGCTCAATGGTTTTTAAAGAGCTCTGGGGCAGTGGGGAATGAGTTCACGTTACATCAAATGGAAGCAAGGAAAGGCACACACCTCCCTCAGCCTCCCACTCCCACAACAGCTATGAGGAGTCCCCGTGGCTTCTTTCTGAAAGGCCCTGCAGAAAACAATAAGTATAGATTTCTCTGCTAGTCTTTATCATAAGAGTTCAAGTTCACGACTCTAGAAATACCATCCACCCTAAGGATGATGGCAACGTACCCTGCAGTCCTGGAGAGTCTGGCACACACACTTGCAGTTACCCACAGCCACCAAGTTCACCCTCTCAACCACTTAAGGCATGAAGTACTTCACAGGTCAATCTAGTAAGTTCTCCCCACCTGCTTGCCCCCGTGGACACAAGCCCTAGAGACGTAGATACCAGCTCCAGAGTGCACAGGTGGGAAGTGCACAGCCGGTGGCCTTCCCTCCCAGGTACCAGTTCCAAGGCAGTAACCGCTAAGGTGGGTCCTGATCTATGTGTACAGTAGGCAAGTAATGCACAAGCGTGTGTGGGGGTGTGTGTGCCTGCGACTTGCCTGACTTTACACAATAAAGATAGCGCTTTACACACTCGATTTTCCTCCTCACAATATAGTCCTTATACTTACAAAACCTTTGACATTCCAGGGCTGGCACACCTTCCATAACTGCAAACTGTTTTACCATTTATGGCTTGTTGTTTTGCTGGGCAATGGACAGTTAATGTCTACCAGTCTTTGTGAGCTGTAAGACTAGCCCAACATGTGTCTCAGGAGAAGCATAGCTGTGAAACAAGACTTGTGAGGGTCATTCTTAATGGGGCTGACTCTTCCCCCAAAAGTTGCCCTGATAGCTAACTCCAGCCAGGCCACCTTGGCCCTGATGATGGCAGTGCCCCCACCTCCAGACACATCATCATGAGAATGCTCTCAGTGTTCACTTCCTCACAGAGTGAGGAAACAGACAGATAAGCAACCAGCCAGAGGCTTCCCAGAGACCCGGCCCCAGTAACCCAGAACTCCTGCCCTGCCACATCACAGGTTACAACTGGAAAGCCCTCAAAAATCTCTCACAGCCTGCCAAGCAGTGGTGGCTAATACTTTTAGTCCCAGCACTTTGGAGACAGAGGCAGAAGAATCTCTGAGTTTGAGGTCAGTCTGGTCTATAAAGAATGAATTCCAACACAGCCACGGCCACACAGAGAAACCCTTTCTTGGGGGGATAAAATTATTCACAGCCATAGGAAACTGAAGCCTAGACAGGAACAGTAATGGACCAGAATCACTTAGCATTGGAGATTGAACAAGGCTTAGAATACAGATTCTTACCCATATATGGTTTCTTGACATATTCTATTAGGTTAAATTAAAATAGATCTGAAATTATAGTTCAGCAATAGAGCACATACTTCCTATGCATGAGGCCCTGGATTTAATCTTAAGCACCCCAAAATTAAAAAAAAATCTGGCAAAAGAGTTCCCAGCAGCCACGAGGAAGAGGATCACAAATCAAGACCAGCCTGGATAGACAGACTATGTCTCAGATTTTTTTTAAAAAAAAGAAGAAAAGAAAAAGAAATTTGAGTTTGCTACAGTTAAGAAAAAGGACATCCTTCTGATTAAGCATTAAGTCTTCTGGGGGCTAGAGAGATGGTTCAGTGGTTAGAGCACTGGCTGGTCGTCCAGAGGACCAGGGTTCAATTTCTAGCACCCACAAGGCAGCTCACAACATCTGTGACTCCAGTACCAAGAAATCTAATGCCCTCTCCTGGCCTCTCTGGGAATCAGGCACACACACAGTGCATAGACACTCATACAGACAAAACACCCTTACACATAAAACAAATG
This sequence comes from Mesocricetus auratus, assembly GCF_017639785.1. NCBI lineage: Eukaryota > Metazoa > Chordata > Mammalia > Rodentia > Cricetidae > Mesocricetus > Mesocricetus auratus. Next base: position 117,137,767 of record NW_024429189.1, read on the forward strand.
TATCTAAAAATAAAAAAACAAGAACTAAAACTAAAAAAAAAAAAAACCAAAGCCCATAAGCATGCAGTTAACTAAGAAACAAATCATCTAGTTAAAAAAATAATAAACAAGAGTCTCTCTGGGGTGGAGGAGCATGGTACAGGCAACACTGGATCCCCAAATGCATCCAATAAGAAAGATGCTGGTGGGAGAGCAGGGTAAAGAAGGGGGAGTCAGTAAATCATGGGGCAGAAAAGACCTGGGGTAGAAGCCAGGGTTGCTGATGCCTGGTAAAACACAGGGTCTTGAGGTAAAGCATGGGGCCCTGAAGGCACAGAATGGGTAAAGGCACAGGGCTGTCTGCATCCCTTGTTTCATCGGTATGTGTGTGATGATTGCAAAACTGAAGCCAGGCTCTTGGCCCATGCTGACACAAGGGCTGCCAAGTGGTTTCTTGGCCCCACTAACTCACCCTGTTCCAGCTAGTCCAAGAGAGGACAGCAACCCCCAGTGGACCCAGGTGTCCCTGCCCACAACTCTCAGGCCCCCATGCCCTCGGGAGGCTGAGATGGTCCTGGCCCTTGGGGCCTCCTGCCACTGTGATTTATGTCCCTGTGAGCCTCAGCAGCTGTGAGCTCTGGTCCCACTGGGCAGCCGGCTTGGGGGAGCAGTCTTTGCTTCTCAGCGTGTCTAATCCAGACCAGACTTACAGACCCCATGGGTCTGGGGTCAGGCTCCCAGGGAGCCAGGGTCAGAGGACAGGCCAGCAGGGCCTGGAAACTAGGAGTCACAGGCTGAAAGCAAGATCCCCAGTCTGATTTAGGTTGGCTACCACTTCTGTGTGATCCAAGGTGGGTGTCTGACCTCTCTGAGCCTTGTTATGCCTCGCTAACAGCCTTCACACAGTGAACTAGAAGGGCTTGGTCAGCTGGGACAGATTTACCTGGGAGTGGCAAAATATAGGCAGAATTTTTCTTTTTATCTCAAATTAGGCTCTCCTATAGTCCAGGCTGGCTCAGAACTCCCCATGCATCTGAGCTTGAACTCCTGGCAATATCAAGCTCCTAATCCTACTTCTCAAGTGCTGGTATGCCGGCCTATGACACCATGCTCAACTTAAGTGGTACTGGGAACTGAACTCAGGGCCTCACACCTGCAGACAGGCCCTCTACCAACTGAGCCACATGGCCTAACAGTTGTTTGGTTTTGTTTTCAGTACTCACATCACCTGTTCTTTTTTGTTGTTGTTTTGTTTTGTCTAGTCCAAGGTTCTGTGTTGAGTGACATACACAATTTCACTTGACCTTGAAACATACACAGGTAGGTATTGTGCCAGCCATGTCCAGGATCACTCAGATAGACAATGACAAAACCAACCGTCAAATCCAAAGGGTCTAGCTACAGATTCTGCAGCCTGGGTCACTGTAGGAAGCAAAACTCAGAAGGCACAGGACAAGAGTTTAGCATCGTAGACCGACTTCCCTTGGGCTCAGCATGTCAGCCAGTCAACAAACATGCATGAAACTGCTCTGTGGCCCACATGAGACTCTAGGATGAGACTACCTGACCTTGGGGTTGCCATAGCTTATGGAGAAAGCGGATCCTGAGCAAAGAATGAAAATGTGGGGCTGGGAGTGTGATCGGTGGCAGAGTGCTTGTCTGGCATGCGCAAGGCCCTCGGCCAGTGCCCAGCATCCCTGCCACACACAGAGTGAGACATGCGGGAGCTTATGCCTGGGAGACCAGAGCCGTCACCTGCCCTGGTGCCACCAAGAGAATGCCTTGCCAGGCCAGTGTGCACCTGAGGGCTCCTGGTATCCCCTAAACAGAGCCTGGTGATTTCACCACTTTTCACTGTGGGGTCATGCAAGCCAGGCACCTTGCTAGCCAGGAGGTGGTAATAGTCAACACATGCCCTGCCTGGCTCTAGACGTCAGACCTTCTAACAACTCACCTGCCCTCTCCCGGGCACTGCCACGAGTCTCCAAGGCCAAGCCACCAAGTAACAGAAACAGACTATGGACCCCGTCCTCTGAGTCCAGGACCCAGGCTTTTCACCTCCTGGCGCTACCGTCTTCATGTTGAGGGCAGAGGCCATCCCTGATAGCCACCACCGCTGATGTCCCCAGAGTTTTCGTCCTCTCCGGCTTAGCAGACACCTCTGGAGGTACTGAATACACAGTCACCTCACTCTACTGTCACCGCATTGTGGTCAGATGGACTTTACCCATGCCGTAGAGGTGTCCAGAGGGCTTAGGGACTCTCTGCCTCTTCCCTGCTCAGAAACCAGGACTGGAAGATGCTGGTGACAGGCTTACAGGCAATAGCAGTGGGCCCAGGTTTTGGCCAAGTGTAGAAGACTAAGTAGATCCCTTAGCTCCCAAGCCTAGAGCCCTAGGGCCTCCCTAGCCCAATCCAGAAGAGAAAGGGTTTGGAGTCAGGAGGCAGGCCAGGATCACCCTCAGGATCACCCTCAGGCCCCTGCCTCCTCCTCACTCCTCACTCCTTATCACCACTTGAGGAGTCCCCTCCCTTCCCTTTCCCTCTCCCCTGCCTTTCTCCTTCTCAGCCCCTCTTCCCTCCTCCCCTCCCTTGCCTCTTCTCCCTTCCCCACCCCTCTCTAATTTCCTCTCCTACCTTCTCCCTCCTCCCTCCCTTCCCTCCCCCCTCTCTGTTCTCTCTCCCTGTCCAGGCCCACTGCCTCCCCTAACCCCAGCTTGCAGAAAGGCCTGGAAAGGCAGCTTTCTTTGAGACAGGAAGGTGTCCTCAAGTCTCAGGAAGGAAAAACAGTCAAGCTGAACCCAAGACTGTCTCCAAGGGGCTGGGGCTGGCTCCCAGCCAGGACTGACATCACCTGGGAACCGCTGCAGCCGCAGCTGCAGCCCGCCTCCTGGGGGGATGCTTTGGCTATTTAAAAAATAATAATAATACTAAAAAAACTTTTCCAGTCTGGTGTTTTTAAATGTGCTTTATATAGTGGGCCCTGGGGTGTGGGCGGTTCAATCCCCTCCCCTTTGGCCTCTCAGCCCTGATTTCTCACACCACACCGGGCAGCCTTCCGAAAAGACAGCTATTTCCCCGGAATCCTGTGGGATCGCCCTCCAAGCCCTGTCCTCCCGGATTAGCTTTTATCTATCTAAATTCACTTAACAGCAACTTCAAAACCCATTACTAATGTCTACCCATTGCACAAATTCAAAAATGCCTAATAGAATAGGGTAAACGTTAGTGCTCCCTGCTCCCCACTCAACATCCCTGTCCCCCAGTGGAGTCCCCATTTCTTTTAATCAGTAAAATCTCCCGTAGTGCATGCTGTGTGCCTGCCCTCTGCCCAAATGTATCATAAAACTTTCTGAGCAAGGGTTTCCAGTGACCATGACCTATAAACATTGCTGAAGATACAGCTGCAGTAGCCACGGCCTGTAACCATTGCAGAAGATACAGCTGTACACACAGTCTTCCCTTCCTTTTGAGAATAAGGAGTTGAGATGTGGTCTCACTGTGTAGCTGATGGCAATTCTCCTGTGTCAGTCTCCTGAGGACTAATATTAATAGGTTTGAGTGTGTGTGTGTGTGTGTGTGTGTGTGTCTGTATATATATATATATATACATATATATATACATATATATATATACAGAGAGAGAGAGAGAGAGAGAGAGAGAGAGAGAGAGAGAGAGAGATCTTGGGGAATGAATGTGTGTTGATGCACGTGGAGACTCCCCAGTCATCTTAACACCCACTCTGGTGTCTCCAGTAAGGAAGCAGGTGTCCATAGTTAGTGTGCGTGCTGAGTGGATGTGAAGACTGCAAGGATAATGAGGGAGGAATGTGATCAAAGTGTGTGTGTGTGTGACATTGTGAAAGAGGAAACACATTTCTTTTAAAAAGAGAACCTCATAAAATAACAGACTTTGAGGGGGCACAAAGGCACACCTGTTACCCTAGATATTCTGACTGGGGTATAAAGATCTCTTGAGCCCAGGAGTTCAGGGACAGTCTGGGTAACACAGAGACCTTGTCTTTTAGTTAGTTTATTTTACGTGTCTGGGGGTTTTGCCTGATGTTATGTGGGGGCCACATATGAACCTGGTGCCCACAGAGATCAGAAGAAGACACTGAATACCCTGGGAACTGGAGTTATGGATGGGTGCAAGCCACCACGTGCATGCAGGGCCTGAGCCCTGGTCCTCTTGGAGAACAGCAATGCTCTGAACTGCTCTTAACCATATCTCCAGCCCATTGTCCCTTATTTTTAAAGAAAGGTGTGGAAGAGAATGAAAGAACAAGCAAAGGAAAAGGAAGACGAGAGAGAGCACTTCAAGTTTTGGAGCTTGGGTAGAGTAGCTTAGTGTGTGCTGTCCTCTTTCCGGTCCGCAGGAAGCACAGAAACACACGGGAGAAAGTGCTTCCTCTTCCCACAAAGTTCCAAGGACTTGGAGATCTGGGGAGCCCCACCCACTTATGCCCATGCATCTGGAGGCCAGAGGTTGTCCCAGGGTGTCATTCCTTAGGAACTATTCGCCTTGTTTTTTGAATCAGGGTCTCTCACTGGCATAGAACGGACCAATTAGATGAGGCTGCCTGGCCACCAGGCCCCAGGAATCTTCTCTTTTCTGCCTCCCCAGCTCTGGGATTATAAGTGTGTGCCACCACACCATGCTTTTTCATGTGGGTGCTAGAATTCGAACTCATACTCTTGTATGCAACAAGCGCATTGCTGACTGAGTCATTTCCCTAGCCTGAAACTGACTCCTTTCTTTGATGAACTTAGTGAAAATATGACTTGCAGAGAAGTAGGGGATCAGAGTCTGAGATAGGGAGATGCTTGTGAAGAAGCAAACCGCACAGGCAGCCTGGTGTGGTCCATGCCCTACCTCTGGCAGAAGGACACGGAGGCTGAGGTCGTAGAGACTTAAGTCAGCCTGGCATGAACAGGGGTCAGGGAAGGCTTTTCGTGGGAGCGATGCTGAGGGACTCCAGGAGGGTGGGAAGGGGAAACAGAACCAGCCAGGAAGATGAAGATAAATGAAGGCAGCAGGAGGTCTCGTGAGAGCTGCTAGGGAGGTTGGGGTCTTGAGGGGAGAGAAGGGGCTGGAGAGCTAGACAGGGCTGGGCTGTGATGTAGGGCACCTAGGGCTCACCAAAGCAATACCTGGTTACAACAGCAGATGGAAAAACAAAAACATAGCAACTGATGACTTAGGTAGAGGCTGCGTCAGCAGGAAGCAGGGTGGCCTTAGAGTGGCGTAGTAACTTAATTGGTAACATGCTTGTCTTGTATGCACGAGAACCTGAGTTTGATTCCTCCAGAAGCCATGTGCAAAAAAATAAAATAAAATAAAAAGGCGGGCATGGTGGCGTGCATTTATAATCTCAGCTTGGGGAAATAGAGACTCGCAGATCCCTAAGGCTCACAGGCCAGCTGGGAGGATCCCAGAGCAAAGAGACACTGGCTTGTTCTCCAAGCTCACTGCCTGCATCCTCCCATCACATACCTTGAAAAATGTTTTTAAACTAAAATATGATTCCATCTTTCCCCCTTCTTTTTGCATCCTGATGCACAGGCAGCAGGCAGAGAGAGAGACTGAGAGTGAAGTGAGCTTTTGAAACCTCAAAACCCACTTCCAGTGACACATCTCCTCCAAAAAGGCCACACCCCCTCAACAAGGCCACGCATCCCAAACCGAGGGAAATCTGAAAATGAAAAATTTAGGAACTTCAACAGGAACCACAGAGACAAGCCTCACCAACAAAATATAAGAGATGGCAGAGAGAATCTCAGGCACTGAAAACGCCATGGAAGAAATAGATACATCAGTCAAAGGAAATGTTAAATCTAAAAAATTCCTGGCACAAACCATCCAGAAAATAAGGGTCACTATGAAAAGACCAAATCTAAGAATACTAAGAATAAAGGAAGGAGGGGAGGCACATAGTGGGGGGGTTGGTGGCGCACACCTTTAATACCAGCACTCGGGAGGCAAAGGCAAGTGGATATCTGTGAGTTCCAGGCCAGCCTGGTCTACAGAGCGAGTTCCAGGATAGGCTCCAAAACAATACAGAGAAACCCTGTCTCCAAAAACAAAAACAAAAAAAGAATAGAGGAAGGAGAAGAAATCAATGTCAAAGGCACAGAAAATATTTCCAACAAAGTCATAGAAGAAAATTTTCCTAACCTAAAGAAGGAAATGCCTATCAAGGTACATGAAGCATACAGAACACCAAATAGACTGGACCAGAGGCAATGAGGACTGTGAGGAATGGGTTGACATTGGTGGCTTGCTTGACACCTTTCCAGGATGATGCACAGGCCTGTGTTGCTGTCTAGGGCCATGTCTGGGGCTGTGGTCCTACCTCAGGCAGGGTCTACATTGGTGTCCATGACCCATGTTGCCACCAAGGCCACAGGGATGCCTGATATCTGGGCCTCCACCTGTGGCCATTTTTGTGTCGGAGGCTATGCTGTTGCTAGAGCCATGTTGATCTGAGTGGCCTGTGCTGCCACCCGGAAACATGACATCCAGGCCTGAGCTGCTGCCAAGGGCCATGTCTGGGTCTGTGGCCCTGTGCCAGCCAGGATCTGTGTTAATGTCTATGGCTTCAGTAACCACTGAAGGCTGTGAGGATGGCCAGGGTCTGGTCAGACACCTGAGTTCATGGTGGTGTCTGAGGGCCATGCTGCTGCTGGGGCATTCCTAATCTGGATAGCCTATACTGACACTTGGGGCCATGGTGACAACTGAACCTGAGAGTAGGGCCATGTTTGGGTCTGTGGTCTTACCTCAGTCAGGGTTTGGGTTGATATCCATGGTTCCTGATACCACTGAAGGCTGTGCAAATATCCAGGGTCTGGGCAGTCCCCTGAGGCTAGGTGGGAACATGGGGGTTATGCCGTAGCCCGGGGCATGCAGATCTGAGTGACCTGCACTGCTACCCATTGCCATAGTGACCACAAGGTGCCAAGGTGACCTCTAGGACCAGGTTGCAGCTGAGGGCCATGTTTGGGTTCATGGCCCTGCCGCAGCCAGAGTCAGTGTTGAAGTCTGTGACTCCTGATATCATCAAGGGCCAGGCTGGTGTCAGGGGTCTGAGCTACCATCTGGGGCCATGCTGGTACCTGGGGACCATGCTGCTGCTTGGGCCATGTCTGAGTGGCTTGCACTGACACCTGAGGCTGGGCTGCTGGTGAAGACCATGTCTGGGTCCATGGTCCTACCACAACTAGGGTCTCTGTTGATGTCCATGGCCCATAAAGCCACTAAAGACCACATGGATGACTGGGGTCTAGGCTGAAACCTGTGGCCATGTTGGCGTCCAAGGACCATGTTGCTGTTAGGGGCATACTGATCTGAGTGACCTGCACCTGGGGCCGTGATGTCTGTGGCCCGTGTTGCAATGGGGGTGGGGAGTGGTCATAGGAACCATTTGTGTTCAAGTCCAAGGGTCATGCTGGGTGGGCCCCACCCTTCACTGGTTCTGGGATGGCTGACCCTGCCCCTCACTGGACACTGTAGTGGGAGAGTTGGCCCCACCACTCGCCATGGGCATGGGAGAGCTGGCCCCAATGGCATGGGCATAGGAGAGCTGACTCTGTCCCTGGCCTGAGGGGGATGGTCCCAGTGACCCAGACCAGCTGGCTCAGCTGCCACCCAGACTCATATCCTGGGCCTTGTGTTGGCCCATCCTAACATCTGCTCCATCTATCATCTGCTGGAGTTCGTCAAGGGACTGGTCCTTGGCTCCAGGCAGTGGCGAGTGTCTGGGAGGAGTTTCAGTGAGGGTCCAGTGATGATGATGTGTTGTCAGAGGCCTTGAACTAGATCAATGACTCATTGCAATGAGCATTTTGCAGGTGGGGTTGACTGGACAGAAGGATGTATTGTGTAACACATCATAGCTCCCGAAGCCACTAGGAAGAATAAAGAGGTGTTGGAAACACAGAGGAGAATGGTGGCTTTCTTGTTTATTTGTTTTGTTTTTAATTAACTTTGGGGGTGGCATGCTGCTGGGGTGGGGAGAGGATACGGGGCAACTAGGGATGAGCAGGATTGGGGTGCAGGGTGTAGAGTTCCCAAAGAATCAACAAAGAATTATGTTTAAAAAAATATAGGTTTAGCCGGGCGGTCATGGTGCACGCCTTTAATCCCAGCACTCGGGAGGCAGAGGCAGGTGGATCTCTGTGAGTTCGAGGCCAGCCTGGTCTACAAGAGCTAGTGCCAGGACAGCCTCCAAAGCCACAGAGAAACCCTGTCTCGGAAAAAAAAAAAAAGAAGACTAGCTGAGACATACAGTCCCGTAAGACTGAAAAACTACTAGATTTTTTTTAACTTTTGTTCACAACTAGCCATTGTTGAATTAGCTGAACTTCCAATACATCCCATACCTGACAATGCTTGGGTGATCAATAACCAGAAAACAGACAGCTCAGGAACCTAGGATTAAACCAAATGCTACTGTTTCTTCTTTTTTTGGAACTTACTCTATAGACTAGGCTGGCCTCTAAGTCACAGAGATCCATCTGCCTCTGCCTCCCAAGTGCTGGAATTAAAAGCATGGGTCACCACTGCCTGGCACCCAAATGCTACTGTTTAAAAAAAATTGTAGTAACAAAATAGCTCCTAATGACATTCTGCTCTATTCAAAGATCAGTGCTTTGCTTAGTCATCATCGGCGAAGCTTCCTCCTGCAGCAGATGGGAACAAATACAGAGACCACAGCCAGACATCATGCAAAGAGTGAGAGACCTTTGAACATTCAAGCCCTAAATGTGATGTCTCTATCCAAGCACTCCTGTCAGGACTCAGGGAACCCCACAGATGAAGATTCAGAAAGAGTGTAACCCAGAGAAGATGGAGGACACCAAGAAAACCAGCCCCTCTGAATCAATGCGATCAAAGCACACCAAGAAAACCAGCCCCTCTGAATCAATGTGATCAAAGCACAAACGACTCACAGAGACCCAGCAGCACGCACAGGCCCTGCACGGGTCTGCACCAGGTTTCCACACACACACACACACACACACACACACACACACACACACACACACACACTTCCAGTTTAGTGTTTTCATGAGATTTTTGAATGCCCACATGAGTGGGTCTTTGATTCTTGTGCCTTCTCTCGGAATCCTTTCCTTTGTTTGTTTATGTTGTCCAACTCCAAAGTGACACATTATGTTTTACCCTACTATATTTTATTTTGTTATATTTTATTATCATCATCCCTTAGAAGCCTATTTGTTTTCTAATGAGAGACAGAAAGGGAGTGGATCTGGATGGGAGGGGAGGTGTGGAGGAATTGGGAGGAGTAGAGGGAGAGGAAACCATAATCATGATATACTATGTTTGAAAAAAATCTATTTTCAATAAAAAGAAAAAACCCATAAATGTTTTATTTCAAAAGGACACTCTAGATCCCTCCATAAATGGGAAGCCAGCGTCTTGTGCCATAAGTAGAAAGTAACCTTAAAAATAAGCACAATGAAGACAAAACAATGTCGTTAAACTCCAACCGGATCTGGTGGCCTGCACGAGGCTCTGGGGGCTTTTTCTCTGTTGCAAAAGGAAGTGTTCACAGAGTGTGGAAAGCACGCCAGCGGTCAGGGAGACTGTCTGCCTAGTGACAGACTGAAGGGAGCTGCAGAGCAACGAAGGCTCCACTCGGCAGCAGCCCAGATGTGTCCTGCTGTGCCAGCCTGCAGTTAGTTCTGTCCTCCCTTCCTGCAGAAGGCTGGCTGTCTCTCTTCCATGCTGGGCAGGCTGGAGGTCAGCTCAGCTGAACTGATGGCTCTAGACAATCAGGTGTGCAACTGTGTGCCCCGTTACAATACTGATTACCACGGCTGGGATGTTCACGGTCCCTCACAGGCCCATGTGTTGAGGGATTGGCCCCAGTATAGGGCTATCTGACTGCAAGGAAGTTAGGTCATTTGGGGAATGCCCACAAAGCAGATAGTGGGATTCTGGTCCCTTTTCCTCCCGACACCATGGACACTATAAAATGACCATCTTTGTCTTACTGTATGCTCTGCCACTTGATGCTCTCTTCTCCTCAGGCCCAAACGCAATGGGGCAAGTGAGGTGTGAAAGTCTCAGCTGAAGCCAGACAGTGGTGGTGCAGGCCTTTAATCCTAGCACTCAGGAGGCAGAGGCAGGCAGATCTCTGTGAGTTCGAAACTAGCCTGGTCTACAAGAACTAGTTCCAGGACAGCCTTCAAAGTCAAAGAAAAACCCTGCCTCAAAAAAAGAAAGAAAAGAGGAGAAGGGGTGGTAGAGGGAACTGGGATTGACATGTAAAACAAGCTATTTAAAATTAAAATAAAAAATAAAAAACAGAGAGAGAGAGAGAGAAAGAGAGGGAGAGGGAGAGAGAGAGAAAGTCTCAGCTGAGCTGGGTGGGTGGTGGTGGTGCACGCCTTTAATCCCAGCACTTGGGAGGCAGAGGCAGGTGGACCTCTCTAAGTTCAAGACCAGCCTGGTCAATAAGAGCTAGTTCCAGGACAGCCTCCAAAGCCACAGAGAAACGCTGTTTGGAAAAACCATAAAAAAAAAAAAAAGAAAGTCTCAATTGAAAGAAGTCTCCTCATTCTAAGCTACCCTAGGCATTTTTACAGTCCCTAGAAGCTGATGTTCACACAAAAACCAGTGACTGTTTTATTCATTTATTTATTTACTTACTTTTGAGACACAGCCTCACTTCGTAACCTTGCTTTTCTTTTCTTTTTTTTTTTTTTTTTTTTTTTTTTGGTTTTTCAAGACAGGGGTTCTCTGTGGCTTTGGAGGCTGTCCTGGAACTCACTTTGTAGACCAGGCTGGCCTCGAACTCACAGAGATCCGCCTGCCTCTGCCTCCGTAACCTTGCTTTTCTTTCTCAGCTTCCCAAATTCTAGGATTACAGGTGTGCACCACCCGTCAACTTGGGTACCTGGACATTAACAAAAGCAATTTAGCCGGGCGGTAGTGCCGCACGCCTTTAATCCCAGCACTCGGGAGGCAGAGGCAGGCGGATCTCTGTGAGTTCGAGGCCAGGCTGGACTGACAGCCTCCAAAACAAAACAGAGAAACCCTGTCTCGTAAAGCCAAAAAAAAAAAAAAAAAAAAAGCAAAGGAAGTTAATTCCATCTGCAAAAGGATTAAACAGGGCAAAATACTTAGAAATAAAATTTACCTTGGAAGAGAAAGACTTATACGCTGAAAAGTCACAAAGTAAGTAGGCGAGATAACCGAAAGAAGTGTAGGAGCCCTGTGTCAGAGAGCTAGTCTGACACATACAGTCTTGGGTTCCAATCCCCAGCACTGGAAATGCAGAGGGAGAGAGAACAACGATGACAATTGCCATGAAGAAGGGAGAAGACACAACTGAGAGGAAAAGTGTCCCATGTCCATGACTGACAGGAGTGTCTGGTGGCCAGGCACAGTGGCGCACAGCAGCAATCCCATCTTTTGAGAAGCTAAGACAGAAAGACCACTAGCTTGAGGCCAGGCTCTGCTGCATTTGAGGTCAGCCTTGGCTACACGAGACCCTGTTTCACAAAAGCAAGCAAGGCAGCAAGCAAGCAATCGAGGGGCAGTCACTGCTGCCAAGGAATTGTTACTTCTGAAAGCAGTCAGTGCAGGGGCGCAACTCTGTTGAAACTGTGCACACCCAACATGTGCAAAGTGTACACCCAACATGTGCAAAGTGCACACCCAACATGTGCAAACTGTGCACACCCAACATGTGCAAACTGTGCACACCCAACATGTGCAAACTGGCTGCTTCCATCCCTAGCTCCGCATAAACAGGTTGCAGTAGAATCCTAGAATCCTGGCCTAGAGACAGGACAGGCAGAAGTGCAGGGTCATCCTGTACCATATAGCGCATTTCAGGCCTGCCTGAGCTGTATGAGATCTTGTCCCCAAAAGAAAGATGGTGCTGGAGAGATGGCTCGCCATTAGGATATGACTAAACACTGCCCCCTCCTCTCAAGGGAGAAATGGTGGCTGATTTAGTTAGGGCTTCTATTGCTGTGAAGAGACATCATGATGAACTCTCATAAAGGAAAACACTTAACTGAGGGGTCGGCTTACAGTTTCAGAGGTTTAGTCACTCATTATCATCATGGTGGGACATGGTGTCTGGGAGCGTGGCAGTGTGCAGGCAGACACGGTGCTGGAGGACTCTACTTCTTGATCCAAGGCAACAGGAGGTGAACTGTGACCCTGGGTGTGGCTTGAGTATATATGAGACCTCAAAGCCCGCCTTCACAGGGACACACTTCCTCCAAAAGACCACACCCACTCCAACAAAGCCACACCCCCTAATAGTGCCGCCCCCTTTGGGGGGCCATTTGCTTTCAGGCCACCACAGTGGCTATGTGGTTTGTGTCTCCATGATCATTGAACCCTCGCTTAACCTTTCAGGGATGGCTTCCTTGTGCATAGCGGAGGTTAAGAGCCATAACAATTTCTTACACTTTCTGAGGGTGGGGCATGAAATGGGATAACACTCAGAACATTTGTAGCCATGTTCAACGCGCTCTCTGCTCAGTAACATGCGGCTGCCACCATAACAGCAGCAGAGACAGCAGCAAGGACATACTACAGGTCTGCTTCCAAGGCTGGCGAGGTGGCTGAGTAGTGCAAGTGCTCGCTGCCAAGCCTCGTGGCCTGAGTTTGATTCCTAAAACGCACGTGGTGGAAGGTGAGAACCAACTCCTATAACTTGTCCTCTGACTTCGGCACGTGCTGTGTGGTACACACATGCCCACATACATACGAAATAAAAAAACTGGTTTTGTCCCATGTATGTGTATACACAGGCACATGTGGGTATGCAGGTGTGCACGCAACTGTGTGTTATGTGCCTTCGTGTGGAGATCAGATGATAACCTTGGGTGTTGTTTCCTTAAGTGCTGTCCCCCTTATTATTTGAGACAAAGTCTCTCATTGGCCAGAGATCTGCCAAGGAGGTAGAGTGTACAGCCAGTCAGCCTCAGGGACCTACTTCTCCACCATCCCAGGGCTGGCATCAGATGTGCAGGATGCAAGGCAAGTGCTTACAGACCTATCATCTAGCCCCTAATGTCTTTCTGATCCATTCTTACCTAGTACATGTTTTATTGTCGCTGCTGTGACAAAATTTTATTGTTGCTGCCCAACAAAAGCATCTAGAAGAAGAAGAAATGTTTGGCTATTGGTCTGAGGTCTGGTCCATCATGGTAAAAAAGGCATGAGGGGGGGCACTCAGAAGACTGATCACGTCCCTCGGTCACACAGAAAAGGACACATGCTGTTCTCTAGCCTGCTTTCCCCTGTCCCTTCAGTTCAGGACCTCAGCCCACGGGATGATGCCACGCTCAGGTAGGTCATCCCTCCCCAGGTGACCCTCTCCGGAAATACCTTCACAGACCTACCCAAAAGTGTGCCTCCTAAGAGACTGTAATTTTTAATGACATTTTTACTTACTTTGTGTGTACATGTGTGCACATGTGTGGAGGTGAGAGACAACTTGTGTGAGTCGGGTTCCTCATTTTAACAACGTGGGTGCTGGGATTGGATTCAGATCCTCGGGCTTTGTGCCCTTAGACACTGGACCTCACACCCAGCCCTCCTAGGAGACAATGAGGATAAACCATTGCAAGTGTTCTTCGCCTTTCCCTGTCTCCTCCCATCCCAAAACCATTATTTTCAGCTGTTGATAATTTTAGTCTTGTTTTTTAACAAAGGGTTTACATAATCCTAGTTGGCCCCTAACTCATATGAAACTTAGGTTGAGTTTGAACACCTGATCCTCCTGTTTCCATCTGGGATTAGAAGCATGTGCCACTATGTCTGGCCTTGCCCATTGCCAGAACTGTATTCCTGTAACTTCTGCTGTCACCTCTCCCAGAAGGGTCACCGAGGTCTAAAGGAAACCTCTTTGCCCATCTTCTCCAGATCCTGAAACAACAGTGTCCCCCACTAGAAAAAGGTTTGCTTCAATTATTTCCCTCCCCTAAGTACTTACTGCTTTCCACAATGGAAATGGGGTTAGTCTACGAGGCCAGAGACCTGCTTACAAGTCTCTGTAGTGGTAATAACTCTCAGTATGGCGGTGCATACTTACATCCCCACTCCAAAACTCCCCCCACAGATACACCAGAGGAACATCTAATTATCCGCAAGACCCAATTCAGGTCCAGGACTGTAGCAGGGGCCTGGCTTGCTCAAGGTTCCAGTCCCCAAAATGGAAAAAAAGCAAAGTTGCATGGCCACCTCGCTTGTGAACTCTTCACTCCCTTAGATGGAGTTCATGGCTGGTCCTCTTTGGCTAGATGGTGCAGTCATAATTCTTGTGTGGGAGCTGCCATGTTAGTCCAATTCCTTCCTGGCTTGTGGGTCTTGTTCTACTAGACTCTGAACTGTTGGAGGACAGATTGTAGCTTTATTTAGTCTGCTTTCTTAGCTTATACTCCCTGACAGGTGACATGGTAAATGAATTGTAAATTAATGGCTGGCTGGATAAATGCATGATACAATGATTAGATGAATTATAGGTAGCTGTGTAGATGGAAGATAAATAGATGATCATGGACATAGCTAATAGATGGCAAATATTTAATGAACTAGTGAATGAAGACTGAAATGTATATGAAGAAGGAATGATAAAGAATAAATTGGAAAGTTGATGATTATTTGATGATGATAAAAATGAAGAATAAATTTGGTAGGATGTGGTGGTACCTGTAATCTCAACATTCATGAGGCTTAGGCAGTTGAATTATCACGAATTTGAAGTCAATGAGACTTCAACAAGACATCCAGGGCTGCAGCAAGACCCTATCGCAAAAAGAAAAAGAAACGTGTCTGAGAGAAGGCTCATCTGGTAATAGCCCTTGCCTCTTCCTGATGACCTGGAGCCCTGAGACTCCCTACAAAAAGAGAGAACTGACTCCTTCAAGGTATTCTCTGACAGCCACATGAGCTCCATGTTATGCATTTGCCTTACACACAAATAAATAGATAGATAGATAGATAGATAGATACAATTTAAAGTTTTTGTCTTAAAAGAAAAGATAAAAACAGATTTTAAAAATATAAATACATGTGAAATAGTGAATGGACAAATGAATGGAATAATGGGTGAATAGATGGTCGGGAGATAGATGGATAGGTACATGAAGAATAGATGGATAATGAGCAAATTATTTGCATGAGAGAAGCAAATTAGAGGCTAGTGAATGGTGGCTAGATGGATGATGAATGGAGGACAATGGGTAGACAGATGGAAGACTGATAGCTGATTAGGTATCTGTCTGAATGGGTATATGGATGAGAAACAGATGGATGAGGTTGGCAAGCAGACAGATGGTGGGTTGGTGCTGTGTTCATGGTGATGGATAAGGATAGATGGGACATGATGGATGAATGGACTTTGGACTAGATTAGTGATGAATTATTGGTATTTGTCAAAGTATGAGAAATTGCTAAATGTCAGCTATAGATTGCTGAATGACATCTGATGAGCACACAAATAGATGTGTGTCATCACAATCTTTGAGGGTTCTTCCAGCTGATATTTTGTGAGTACTTTCTTCTGGGGAGCAGGGAAATAAAGCTACTATTGGAAGTGCCTTGACTGAACCCTACCAGGGGCTTGACTTTACATCACAGCAATAAACAGATGGCTCAGCAGATAAAGGAACCTGTTGCCGAGTGAGGCAGGGACTGTGATGCCCATTTCACAGTGAAAACATAGCTCATGTAGAAGTGACCTTCTCAAGCTTGCCTCCCCTGTCTAGGTGTCTGTTTTCTCCTCATTATGGGTGGTCCCTCATCCCTAGGCTAGCTCTTCTTCACATCCCTGCACTATTCAAAAGCGGGCCTCCTCCAAGAACCTCCTATCCTCTCTGGTCTTCAGGAACCCTTTTCTCCCTTTTTAAAGGCCACTTAGTTTCCTTCCCTGTCTTGCCTCACATCTGAACATCTGACACTTACTGAGACCCACCAAGCAATGACACTTTCTGAGACCCACCAAGCAATGACACTTTCTGAGACCCACCAAGCAATGACACTTTCTGAGACCCACCAAGCAATGACACTTACTGAGACCCACCAAGCAATGGGCTTGGGGACTTTTGACCTGGTTCCCACTTCCTTGAGACAGTTTGGTCTTTTTACACAGTCCTAAACAACTTGTCTTGTTTTGGTTTGGTTTTTGGCTTTTGAAGATGGGGTTTCTCCATATAACAGCCTTGGCTGCTTGGCTGTCCTGGAATTAGCTCTGTAGACCAGGCTGGCCTCAAACTCACAGAAATCCATCTGCCCCTGCCTCCCGAGTGCTTGAATTAAAGGCGTGTGCCACCAATCCCTGGCTTTTTTCTTTATCTTTATTTTAGAAATATGGATGTTTTGCCTGCAGGTACATCTGTGTGCCCGAGGAAGTCAGAGAATGGTGTTGGGTCTCCTGCGACTGGAGTTACAGATTGTTGTGAGCTACCATGTGGATGCTATGAATCAAACTTAAGTCCTCTGGAAGAGCAGCTAGTTCTCTTAATCTCTGAGCTATCTCTACATACACACACACCCTTTCTTTTGCTTTGTTTTCTTTTTGAGGCTGACCTTTTTTGGGGGAGGGGAGGTTGGTGACATGAGGGATCAAACCTTGAGCCTTTCACATCCAAGATCTCCACCCCTGAACTATATTACCTCAAGACTAGCCTTGAATTGATCTTCTTGCCTCCATCCTCCAAACAGTAGGATTACAGGCCTATCTTCAGGACAGCTAGTATTTTATAGTCACTTGTAGTATAAAGTATATACCTTCAAATTACTCAGAGTTTTAATAAAACCTCCACAGATCTCTAGAAACCAAAATACTGGCCTTTGAAGCCAGATATGGTGGTATAAGATTAACATCCCAGTGTCTGGGAGGCAAGGAGGACTGCCGTAAATTGGAGTCAGCCAGGGCTACATCACAAACCAGACTACTAAGCAACAGGAGAAAAGGAAAAAGGGATGCAACAGTAGCTACCTTCAGTGTTCCAAACTGTCCTGCAACTAGAGACACAACCCGCTGAGGTTTTGGCGCTATCGCCTGACCTTTACCTTGACTTAAATGATAACTCCTTAGAGTCTTTGTCTGCCCATAAGAGATACCATAATATATAAGTTATGAACCTGTACACATCATATGACTTACAACAACAAGAAGACAAGGTCCACATTGGTCCTTCATCTCTGTATCCTTGATGCATGGCACAATACAGTCACACAGTAGGAATTCAGGAAAAGGTGTTTAATTGAATAATGAATTCATTTAAGGGTCCCATAACTTGAGGATTAAACTCTTTTTCCCAAGAGACTGAAAAATGGCATGGGGCTGACTCTTACCACAGAGGAGCAAGGTCAAAGTAGCAGCATGAAGGGTCTGGAGAGATGGCTCAGCTGTTAAGAGTGTTGGTTGCTCTTCCAGAGGCCTGCAGTTCAATTCCCCCAGCATTCCCTTGGTGGGTCACAACCATCTATAACTCTAGTCCCAAGAAATCTGAAGCCCTCTGGCCTCTGAAGGCACTGCACACATGTGGTACACAAACACACGCAGGCATAACACCCATACACACATAATAAAGATTAAGGCACGAAAAGCCAAAAAAAGAAAAGAGGCCGGCATTGATGGCACACGCCTTTAATCCCAGCACTCGGGAGGCAGAGACAAGCAGATCTCTGTGAGTTCGAGGCCAGTCTGGTCTACAGAGCAACTGCCAAGACAGGCTCCAAAGCTACAAAGACAAAACCTGTCTCTAAAAACAAAAAAAAAAAAATTAAGAGAAAAATAAGTGCCACCATGAGGGCTGGGGTCATCGCTCAGTGGCAGGCACTAGTTTATCCTGCACAAAACTCAACCCAGAACCATAGCCAAAAAAGCGGGAGGGCAGTGAGGTGGCACAGCCAGTAAAGGGACTCACTGTCAAGCCTGATCACCTGAGTTCCCCCCCTGGCACCCACGTGACCCGTGCGCTAGAAGGAAAGAACTGACTCTGGCGATGGCCTCTGACTTCCACTCACACCACGGCCCAGGCACAAACCGCAGCCACTACATGCACATCAAATAAATAAAACGCAATTTAAAATGTATAAACATGAGCATGGCTTTTCCCAGCGAATGCCAAGGAGTCAAGGACATACTGGCAGCCAGATGCGCATCTTGAGAAACACCGAAGCCGGGGCAATGGTGCCTGCCTGTAATCGCAGCATTTGGAAGGTTGAAACAGGAGGATTTCAAAGCCAGCCTGGGCTATACTATACCGAGACTCAGTTCACAGGCCTCAGGTTTCTGTCACCTGTCTGGCTCCTGAGACTTTTGACTTTGAGGCTACTGCACAGGATCCCTAAAGTCAAGATCCTTGCCCTGCATCTAACTCTCTAGTTCCCTGGCGCACAGCGTGGCTCCGGACAGGTCCAGCTTGGCCCCTGCTTTGCACACTAGCTTGCATGTGATCTCCTCCTGCCCTATTGTCAGCTACAGACCCCTGCCTGCCCCGCCCCATGCATTCCCTTTGGGGATTGGTACAGAAACTCCCAGCTCCGGGTGAGCGGCAGGTTAATTTCCTCCAGGAGCTTCCCTCAGCAAACAATGAGACAATGGCGGGCCGGAGGTAGCCTGCGTAAGACCGCGGAGAAGGGGAAGTTGTAATCTGTGTGCGCAGCCAGCAGGCGGGCAAAGGGGCAATAGAAGCCAGCGGGCCAACCCAGGCCCTCCACCCAGCCAGCCCCTGGGACCCGTTAGGCCCCAACCTGAAGGTCACCTGAGTCGTCCTTGATGAAAACAGCCACGAACTGCCTTCTTGGAGAAAACAGGGAAGGGTGGGGCACGGCCCCCGACACTCCTCTGTCCATATGGTCCTATCGCCTCCTTCGATAACTCTAGCTGCCCACTTCTGAGCCCTGGACTGCGAGATTTCCCCAAAGATAATTTGATTCTGGCTGTGTTTTGCTATGTGGCAGGCTACCCAACCTCTCTGTACATTCTGTTCCTAATCTGTGTGGTGCTTTGTGCCTCAATCCCAGCACCTGGGAGGAGAAGGCAGGAGAATTTTTGTCGTTGAAGCCGCTCGGCCGCACTACTGCAGACCACCAACAAGATTCGTCCCTCCCTTCGTCCAGAAGGCTTGTATGAAACACCTGCTGTGGACAGGCACTGTGCTAGGTGCTGGGGGACGTTCCCAACCTCATGGGACCACCAATCCTGAGATAGAGAGAGTCAGCAACCTGTAATGGGTCACTTCAGGAAATTTTGCTAAAGAACTACAGTTTTGCCGGGCAGTAGTGGCATGTGCTCTTAATCCCAGCACTGGGAGGCTGGGAGTTCTCTGTGAGTTTGAGGCCAGCCTGGTCTACAAAGTGAGTTCCAGGATAGCCAGAGCTGTTAAACAGAGAAACCCTGTCTCGAAAAACAAACGAAACAACAAAAGAACTACAGTAGCACATCTAGTAAGAGCCAGGGCCCTGTGAGATGGGGCTAGTGTGCAGGTGTGGAGTAAGTTTCCTAGGCCAAGGGGAAAAGTTGAAATACAAAGGCTCAGAGATCACAGCAAAGTCAGTGTCAGTTACTGGGGAAGACCAGGTGGTCTGGAAGTTGTAAAGGTTGAGGCTCCCTTACCCTCCACACTCCAGGGCTCCCCTCCCTTTATCTGAGAACAAAAGAAAGCCACCAAAAGTTCTAGTGGAGTGTCATGATCTTGGACACATCAGATGTGACTTCCCTTGACATCTCTGGCAGGATCAGAACTTGCTGGGCCCGTCTCACAGGTAAGGAAGCTGGACTTGGAACAGGGGTAGGTGGAGTGGGGGAAGAGGAAGCACTTACCCCAAGGCCCTCAGTTCTCTGGGGACAGCCTTCCCCAGCTCCCTGCTCCCAAGCCTTCTTTCCTTCACCCAAAAAGCTCCTCTAAATCTAGCCGTGTGCTCATAATTGAAAAGGGACAAGGAAAACCCAAGGACATCCCCAACTCAGGCCATAACTTCACATGTCCCCAGAATCTAAGCAGCCACTGTCCTAACCTGGATTCAAGGCTATGTTTGACTCTCACCTCAGAGGCTGCGGCCACTGGTCCAAGGTTCTTAAAGAGCAGAGCAGCTCCCAGTCTGGGGATGTAACCCGTTTGGTAAAATGTTTGCCTAGCACACAAGAAGCCTGGTTTCAATCCCCAGTGTTCTGAAAACTCCACTCCCATTCCCTGCTCCCTCTCTCTCTCTCTCTCTCTCTCTCTCTCTCTCTCTGTCTCTGTCTCCACAGACCCTGCCTCCCTCAGGAAACCCCTCCAAACAGCAGACCCTCCCAGGGCTGCTCAAAACCACTCCCACAGGGTATTTAAACTACCCCCCAAAAAAGACTCCTTGTTTTTGGATCTCTCTTTCCTGTCTCCTCTCTGGAGGGCTGGAAAATCATCCAGGAACATTTTACCCATTAAACCTGGGCCTTTTCTAATTTGGCTTGATTTGGTCTGATTTGGATTGCTGCATTGTAAGAGGCTTACGCTGGGCCGAGCGTGTAGGTGGCAGATGCCTTTAATCACAGCACTGTGGAAGTAGAGGCAGGGGGATCTCTGTGAGTTCGAGGTCAGCCTAGTCTACAGAGCGAGTTCCAGGACAACCTCCAAAGCAATACAGGGAAACTCTGTCTCGAAAAAACAAACAAAAAACAAAAAAAAAACAAAACAAAAAAAGGCTTACCTGGGTGCAGAAACTTTTTACCCAGGACTGCATAAACTAAATGTGTTGTAATCTCAGGACTTGGGAGGTAGAAGCAGAAGAATCCATAGTTCAAGGTCATCCTTTACTATACACTGAGTTCAAGGCCAGCCTGGGCTAAATGAGACACTATCTTAAAAAAAAAAAAGCAGTTTCCGTACAGTGTTCTAGCTCCCCATCAATCCTCATCCCACACTCCTAACCAGGTGGAGCTGCATCTGTGTCCCCTGCTGACTGTTCCCAAAGACCCTGCCCCATCTGGTACCAGCCTCTTCCAGAACACCCTATGCCCACCACCTCCACCCCAGTACCAGTCATTTTAGAGGCTTAATCCCTTCAGGCTCAAAGCCCCTTCTCTAGTGGGGTCCTATGAAAGGGACCTTCTCTGGGCCACCTATCTCCATGTGTCACCCCCCCAACAACCCAGACTTCTTTCTGTTGTACCTGACCTATATCAATGGCTCTCAACCCCACTAGGGGTCAAATGACCCTATCACAGGAGTTGCCTAAGACCATCCAAAAACATAAATATTTACTTTGTTGATTCATAACAGTAGCAAAATTACAGTTATGAAGGAGCCACAAAAAGAATTCTATGGTTGTGGGGTCACCACAACATGAGGAACTCTATTAAGGGATCGCAGCACTAGGAAGGTTGAGAACCACCGTTCTACATAGACCTGTGCTTCCTATGTCCCTCCCTCTCTGTCAGGGCCTGGGGACTGCAGCTCCCTCAGAAGCAGCTCTGGGTCCACAGATGCTTATCTTTCCCACACTCTCCTCTCCGCCTGGCTACACAGGAGACCAGAACTTGCCTACTGTCTAGGAGGCCCAGAGGTACAATGGTGTGTTACTCAGGAAGTGTTTGTTACATGAAAGGAACCCTATTCCATTTGCGGGGTAGGGCAGTGTACACTCTCACATGCAGATGATAATCCCACTTTTTTTTTTTTTGCTTATATCTGGTATTTTCTTTTTTTGTTTTTATTATCATTTATTTTTAAATTTAAATTAGAAACAAGGTTGCTTCACATGTCAATTCCAGGTCCCTCTCCATTTCCCTCCCCCAGATAATCACACTTTTTAAAAAATATAACTTACTTAACTTTATTTTTATGTACATTGGTGTGAAGGAGTCAGATCCCCTTGAACTAGAATTACAGACAGTCGTGAGCTGCCATGTGGGTGCTGGGAATTGAACCTGGGTCCTCTGGAAGAGCAGCCAGTGCTCTAACTGCTGAGCCATCTCTCCAGCCTCAATAATCAAATTTCTAAACTCTCACCTAAGCTAAAAGGAAAGTGACCAGGCTCTAATTCCATGGAGCTGTCTCCCTGAGACCAGGGGCCCCTGAGTTCCCTGAGGCTCCACCTGACTCTCTTTCTGCAAGGAGACTCAGTCATGCTGGGTGGGGTTCCCTGGCTGTCAGAAGTAAGCCTCCTGTCACAAGCTCCACTTGTTCCAGGAAATCCAGACCGAGTTTCCCTCCTGGAGGCGCCGCCCAGAGGAGCCCTCTAGGGAAAGACACAGCATTTTTGAGGAAAGAGGTGGGAGGGGTGTGGGAGAAAAAGTCACACACACACACACACAAAAAAAACCAAAACAGTGGCTGAGCCAGGAATGTGCCTGGGGGAATCAGAGCCAAGCCTCCTGTCACATCCACAGCTGTGCTGGCCAGGGCCCTGCGGGGGCGCAGGCAGGGCGGGTCATGACAGGGGCAGGACACCAGCTGCCAGCCTGCTCCTGGCTGGCAGGGCTCCCTGCCACCATCCAGCAAATGATCCGATAACAGGTCAGAGCACACGACTCTGACACTCCCTGGGCAGAAGGACCCCAGACCTGTCTCCGGCAGGTTCTCAGTTTCATGACCAGGCTTGGAGAAGTGTTGAAGCAGGGCCATTTTTCAACAAGGGGTGACTAGTTGGATGAATGGACTCATTTCTCAGCAGGAATCTTGACCCAAAGTTCCAAATTCAGAGACTCCATGAACTTGGAGGCAACTTTGAAGCCATGAACTTGAAACAGTTTCGTGCTCGTGTCTAATTACAATGTGACATCTTGATGAGTGCAAAATGAGCTGCATTAAGGTAACAGTAACTTTGTCAGGCAGAAGTGAAACATTTGGGTTATATCACACAGGTGGCAGATAGGGTATACTGAGTTCCAATTCCTTATCTTTTTGTGGGGGCAGGTTTCTCTGTGTAACAGCTCTGACTATTCTGGAACTCACTCTGTAGACCAGGCTGTCCTCAAACTCACAGAGATCCGCCTGCCTCTGCCTCCCGAGTGCTGGGATTAAAGGCGTGCGCCACCACCGCCCGGCTATCTTAATAGTTTTTAAAAAATATTTTATGTGTATATTCATGTGCACAGCATGCATCCAGGAGTCTTCGAGGTCAGAAGAGGTGTCAGGTCCCCTGAACTGGAGCTACGGGTAGTCGTGAACCGCCATGAGTGCTGAGAACTAAAAGAACTAAACCTGAGTCCTCTGCAAGAGCAGTGAGCACTCTTAACAACCGAGCTGTCTCTCCAGGCCTAATTAGTTTTTGAGACATGGTCTTACGTAGCCCTTGCAAGCTTTGAACTCATTATGTAGCTGGGGACGAGCTTGAACTTCTGATACTCCTGCTTCCACCTCCCTAGTGCTGGGATTACAAGCCTGCAGTACCACACTCCACTCTGTGCAGGGTTGAAGATCAAATCCAAAGCCTCACCCATCCTAAGTGGGCATTCCTAACCGAGTTAATGGCCAGTCCTGGTTCCCATCTTAATAGTTAACGTGTTAATAAAGGAGATAGCCTGGAGGCACCTGCAGTCAAGACTGACGACCTGAGTTCAATCACCAGGACTCACATGGCAGGAGCTGTTAATCCTGAGATTCACCAGAGGAAAACAGTTCTATCTACCATTTTGGCCAAATTTAAGCTAGCTTTTATTAAAAATTTGAATACTGCCCAAAATGGAATTTTAAAAAAGATTTATTTATTATGTATATAAGTGTTCTGTCTGCATGTATCCCTGCAGGCCAGAAGAGAGTACCAGATCTCATTACAGATGGTTGTGAGCCACCATGTAGGTGCTGTGATTTGAACTCAGGACCTCTGGAAGTTCAGCCAGTGCTCTTAACCTCTGAGCCATCTCTCCAGTCCCCCAAGATGGAATTTGGTCAGGACAACCACCTGGGAACTTTCCAGCACCTGCTTTTGGGACTTACATGGACAAAACTCATAGGCTGCTGTACCTTTTCACGAGGCTTTGTTGTTATTTTCCAAGAACTACAACTTTGGGGTTCAGGCTGAAGATCAGATAAACAAAGCAGCCAGCACTAGCTCTTACCTCTGCTTCAGAGTATGACTAACTAGTGTGGCTGCTGAGATTAAAGGTGTGTGCCACCACTGCCTGGCCTCTATGGTTATGGCTAACTTTGCATTTTGATCTTCAGGGAAGCTTTATTAGATCATAAAATATCACAACAATAAATAGTGTTTTGACTTTTTGAGTTATTTATCTTTCTTTTATGTATATGACTGTTTTGCCTGCATGCAAATCTGTGCACATGCCTGATATCCATGGAGTCCAAAAGAGGGTGTCAGATCCTCTAGAACTGGAGTCACAGACAATTATGAGCTGCCATGTGGGTGTTGGAAATCAATCCCAGGTCCTCTGTAAAAGAATCCAGTGCACTTAACCACTGAGTCATCTCTCCAGCCTCATAAATAAATTGTTGAATGTGTTTACCTATCTCTGTGTCACTCATCCTCTTTAATATTACGGTAATAAGGGCTGGGGGTGGCAGCTCTTTGACAGAGAGCAAGGTCCTTAGTCCTCACCCAGCACCAAAATGCCAGCAAATAAAATAAACGAATTAAGTTCGTTTTCACTTCTGTAAACAGACTGAGGACCTATGGGATATCATGAAATCCCAACCATTAGAGTGGTCATAGTTCCTCCCTGTCCTGTGCAGTCCTGCCTCACAGCACATCCCCAGAGGTCACTCTGTTCCCTCACTTCCCTCAAGTCTTTGCTCACCTGTCACCTTCTCAGTGCCCAGGTCAGCCCCTATAAGGAGTAGATGTGGCTGGCCCAGGCCTTTAATTCCAGTATCCAGGAGGTAGAGGCAGGTGGATCTCTGAGATTGAGATCATCCTGGTCTACAGAGTGAGTTCCAGGACAGGCTCCAAAGCTACAGAGAAACCCTATCTTGAAAAACAACAACAAAAGAAACAAAAAAGAACCAGACTGTTTGACACACAGAAAATACATTCAAACAACACAAAACTGACAGTCAGGATCCTCCAGGCTCTGAGAAAGATCCATCATGGAAGACCATTTTTTATCTGCCTATGTATTCAAAAAGGAGTCAAGATCCCTGGAGCATGACGTTTTCATCTTTCCAAATTTCCACATAAAAATAGCCAAAGCAGAGTTGAGGGTGTAGCTCTAAGGTAGAGCACTTACCCAGCACACTCTACCCACCCCCAGTGTCTGAGAGGAAGGGCCCAGGTAGCAGTTTGTTTAGAGCCCAGCCCAGGTGGCACTGTCTGAAATCCCAGCATTTAGAAAAACTGAGCTAGGAGCTGGGGACTGTGGTGGGCACATCTTTAATCCCAGCACTTGGGAGGCAGAAGCAGGTGGCTCTCTGTGAGTTGAAGCCAGCCTGGTCTACAGAGTGAGTTCCAGGACAAGTTCCAAAGCTACAGAGAAACCCTTACTTGAAAAAACAAACAAACAAACAAACAAAAAGCATATCAAAGTGGATGCTGGCTGCCAGGTGGTCCCCGGATCTCTCGATGCCTGAGAGTAGACATACCTAAACTCCAGCTCAGGGACTGGACTGGGCCTTCCCTTCCCCCAGCTTTCTGATTCCTATGCAACCTAGTCATTTTAGTTACAAGGTCTTTTTGCTCTCTATGTCTCTTGTCGATGCTCTTGGCTCCTGGTTCTCCTCGATCGCTTTCCCTCTCTCCTCACAAGGCCTGGTCCAGTCTTTCAGTCATGTCCATTCTGGACTCTCTCAGCTGTCTGTTTCCGCCTGTGTTATCCCTTCTATCGATAATAAAAACCTCAACCCCTTATGTTGTTATTTTTCTTCAATTACGGCTGTGAGCGATGAAACAGGAACCACAATGCTCAACAAACCCACATGGAGTTTATTGGAAGGATGGGTGTTGGTTAACCAGGGAACAGAGATGGACGGGGGAGGGGGGCAAACAGGCGGGAGGTGCTCGCTCAAAAGGGAAAGCTTGCACATGGGAACAGAGTCCTTTTGTAGATGCACAACGTGTGACACAGTCACGCAACACAGGGCCCTTTAAGCTAAGTATCTGCCTGAATGCCGGTGTGCATACCCTGCCAGTTGTTGGGGGCAAGGTCAGCACAATGCCTTAGGAGCAATCATCTCCTCCCTTTATTTCTTTTTTTTTCCCTTCGGTGTATTGGCTCACTCCTATAATCTGAGCACTTTGAAGGCTGAGCCCACAAATTTGGGCTATCCCCAGCTACATAGTGACATTCTTAGCCAGCTTGAGCTACATTTATTTCTCACTCAACTATATATACCTGAGTGGAGTGCATACAGGTGGTACATGCCTGCAATCCTTAAGAGATGGAAGCAAGAGGATCAAGAGTTCAAAGCCAGACTCAGCTATGTAGCAAATTTGAAGCCGGCCTGGTCATTTAAAATCCTGTCTTAAAAAGAAGAAGAAAAAAAGACCCCACACACAACAATAAAAATCTGAGCCAGGTGTAGTGGTTCACACCTACATTCCTGGCACTCAGGAGTCTGAGGCAGGAGAACAAATTACTGCAAGTGTGAAGCCAGTCTGGTCTACAGAGTGAGACTTTGCCTCACAATAAATGAGTATAAAAAACGTACTTTTAAACCCTTGTTTCAGTGCTACTCTATTGAGAAGCTTGACCCATGCCCTCAGCACCCATTATCCTTTAATGCCTATATGTAAATCTGGAATGAAATAAACTCCAACTTTGCTTTAAAGTGATGGCGCACGCCTTTAATCCCAGCACTTAGGCAGCAGAGGCAGGCAAATCTCTGAGTTTAAGGCCAGCCTGGTCTACAGAGCAAGTTCCAGGACAGCCTCCAAAGCAATACAGAGAAACCCTTTCTCAAAAAACAAAAAGACAAAAAACCAAAACCAAACAAACAAACAAAAAGGACAAAGAAAGGGAAGAAGGCAGACAGACACAAGCCAGTACCATGACGAACAGGACCAAAGGCAGCAGCCATGCTGCCTTCTGAGGACAGCTGCACAGATGCAAAACACTTGAGGACAGCCACCCAGCACCAGCCCAGACCTTAACCCCGATGAACACCTCTTCCTTCTGGTGAATCATGTGTTTGTGGACTGAAGGCAGGGTAATCCCAGCCAGGAAGTCCTCAGAATCACCAGACGATGCAGAGCCTTGAGGCGGAAAAAACAGTCCTCAGAGGCTGGTTCGAGTCCCTGCCAGGCTGCGTGGTCTCATATGAGCTGACCAATGTCAGAGGCCAGGGAGCAAACAGCTGCCAGGGTTTTCCAGGGGCTAGAAGTCCTTGACAGCCACCAAGGGAACACACCTGCAGACCCTTCTTCCTCAGACTCTCAAGGACACAGGCAAAGGCCCGGAGACAGGACAAGCATAGGGGCCTCCTGACCCAGCTAGCCCTGGTTGACCCAGCTAGCCCTGGTTGACCCAGCTAGCCTTGATAGCCCTCGGTAGATATCTTTGACTTATTTGCATATGAGGACCCGAGGCTCAGAGAGAGGGAAACCATGTCCTAAACTTACACAGCCATTACATGTTTTGACCCTGGTCACTCGGAAGGCCACTTCAGTCCCCAGGGCACTTCTGCCCTGGCAACCTCAGCCACAGCAGGGGCTGAAGGGTGGGGCCTGCTCCGTGTGCAGGTCTATTTTTAGAGTGTGCAACAGGGGCTAGGGGAGAAGCCAGGAATGACAATGGGGGGAAGGGGGTGGGGTTGCTGGCGGCCGCCCCCGCAACACCAGCCGCCCCATTTCCTCGAGGAACCAGGCCTTGCACAATACAAGGAAAGCCGAATGGGGAGTGACAAGGGGCTCCTTCGGGAGGGGGGTGACCTGGCCCATCAGGGCAGCTGGGGGCCCAGAAGAGGTCTCGGATCAGGGGAAATGGACCATTAGTCCAGCTGCCTGGTCCAGGGCAAGGATCACTCATGCTAGACCTGCACGCACAGGCTTATCCTCATCCTCTCTGTCGCTAACTGTCTCAGGGGGCCCAGTGTCTGTCCGTCAAGGGGCTGGTCCTCTAGGGAGAGGTGCTTGTAGGGACAAGCTGCCAGAGGAAGGTCTTCTGCGACCCAAGTCAGAAGGTGCCTCTTGTGGCCTTCTCTACCCTTCTTCTAATGGGGGTCAAAATGTGGCCAGCCAGGGCCCAGCATAGCATTTGATGTGTGAGGTTTCTGTGTATTCTTCCACAGCCTAGAGGCGGAAGACCTCTCCAAGGTTTCCTGCTCCTGCCCTGCCAGCCAGGCAGACACAACCCTGTGTCCTATCTATCTGGCCTCCATCCTGCCCCCTACAGTGCTGCCTCCTGTCTGGCCTCCATCCTGCAACTCCTGCGAGGGTGCTCTCTCTACTGCTCCATTCTCCCATTTCCCTGACACAGAAAGCAAGCCAAGAGGCATGCCGGTCTGCACTCACACACTAGCAACCATGCTGTGTGTTCAGTATGTAAAGCCAGTGAAGCCCCTCTCCCTGGAGTCATCCACCCCCCCCACCCCCACCCCCACCCCCCCCCTCCAAGGAAAAGTGATTCCTTTGAACTTTCTTGAGTACAGAGAGCTTCATTCACCTCCAGTTTAGGGAGGAGAGAACAGATACAGAGAATGGGATGTGGCTTGTGGAAGATTTGAGGCAGTCCAGGAAATTCTTCCTGGACCTGGGGCTCCTGGCTGTTTCTTAAGGCCATGCTTGTCCTGACTTCCAAGTCTGAAACACTCTATGACAGAGGCAGATAGGCTCCCAGCACAGAGACCTAGCCAGAAGAAGAAGGGGTTGGTAGGCATGGGAGCATGGAATGGGAATCCAGGTAGATGTTAGGGGTGACCACACAGCTTCAGATGGGGGAACCAAGCCCGAGGTCCAGATGTGAGGCAGAGCCTGAGCAGCTGTGTGAGGGTTATCCCACCCTGAGCCCTACACAGCTGCCAAAGGAACAGGTTAGGTTCGTCAGCCCACAGCTGGGCATGATGTCCAGAGCTCAGAGAAAAAGTCCACAATGCATTTTAAACCTACATCCAAGAGGCCCCTGGAGCCAGATGTAGCAGCTCAGACAAGTGATCCCAACGCTGTGAAGGCTGAGGCTGAGTTTCAAGCAGTGAGACCCTGTCTCAAAGACACTAAAGGTGTGGGGGTGGGGATGGGATGGGGGGTTGGGGCACTCGGAGGCTCTTTGTATAAAAACTGCTCACTACATAAGCATGACATACAGGGTTACAACCCCAGAATGCATGTAAAAAAGTTTACAAGCCAGATGTGCTAGTGTGTGTCTGTACCCCCAGCACTCCTTCAGTGAGACAGACAAAGAGACAGAAGAATCGCCTAGAAGCTCATTGACCAGCTAGCAAGGGGTGCACAGCATAGCAGTGGAAACAAGACAGCCTTTGCCTCAGTAAGGGAAAGTTGACCTCTGACCTCCACACACATGCCACACACACACACACACACACACACACACACACACACACACACACACACACATTAATTTTCAAAAAGCAAAGAGGAAGGGTGTGGAGAGGCAGGTAGGTAGCTAAGAATGCTTGATTCTCTTGCAGAGGAGTGGAGTTTGGCTTCTAGCACTGATATCAGGCAGCTCACAACTTCCTGGAACACCAGCTCCAAGAGATTTGCTTCCTTCTTTTGGCCTCCACGGGCACCTGTATGCATGTGTTCACACATACACACACACACACACACACACACACACACACACAAATAAACAAAGAATAAAAGAATTCTTTAAAGTCAAAAGCGAGTTGGAGAGATGGCTAATGGACAAGAGTACTTGGTGAGTTCAATTCCCCTGGTAGCTCACAACCATCTGTAACTCCAATTCCAGGGGACCTGATGCCAGTTTCTGACCTCCTTGAGCACTGCGCACACATGGTGCACAGACATACATGCAGGGAAAACCTTACACATATGAGATAAATAAACCTAAAAATTAATTTTAAAAACAGGGGCCAATGAAATGGCTTAGCAGGTAAAGGTGCTTGCTGTTAAGCCTGAAGATCTGAGTTCTGTCCCCAGGACCTACATTGTGGAAGGAGAGAACTGACTCCTGCAAGCTCCTCTGACTGCCACGTGAGCACTGCGGCATGCATCTGTACATGCACAAAATAAAATGTGCTAAAAGTTGTTAATGAATAAAGTAAGTGCGAACAGTTTTAGAAAGCGTCTTGTCCAAGGCGGCATAGCCAGCAGGTAGAGCTCCACCCTCGGGCTGTGCCGCTCTAGGAGGGGTGCAGAGTCTCAGCTCAGCCTGCTGACTCTTCTCCTCCTTTGTTTCGTTTTCCTCGAGCTAGCTAACACTATCAACGGAACCACATCCCCGGACCTGTCTCTCCCTTCCAGCTTCAAATGTTCTTCAGATGGTCCCTTCCCAGAAGCAGCTCAGGGATGCCATCTCAGAGCACTTGGCAAAGTTCAAGCCTGTCCTAGGCAAGTCACCTAGCTTGCTTGTGACCAGATTGTTCCAGTTCCTGGCCCGACATTAAATGGGGCTCTGGACTGCTTGTTGGCGCCTCTGTTTATTCTTCTGCAAAAAGAAGATTAAACTGCTATCTACCTAACTGCATTGCACTTTCTGTAGGGGTGAGGAGAACCTCTTGGAACTAGATAGAGATATGGTTACCCAGCCTTAAGAGATAACAACACAACATTGGTTCGTATATTTGGTGGATTTATAGCATATGAATTTCACCTTGATAAAAAAACTAGAACAGGGGAGGGAACAGACAGAGAGATGACTTGTGGGCAAATGGCCCCAGAGCAACACTTGATACCAACCCTGACAAGCCTCAGTTCAGTCCCGGAAACTCACGTGGTAAAAGGAGAGACTGACTCCCTAAGGATGTCCTCTGCCCCACCCCCACAGGAACAAATTTAAATACATCCGTAAAAAATAAATTTTAAAGAAATGGCTCCAATAAAAGTGGACACAGAGACAAGACTTCACAAACCTGCTTTGAGGATGAAAAGAGAGACAGACATCAAGAATTTAAAGTGGTACCAGAGCCATGGACACAGCCCCTGCCTGCCAGGCACAAGGCACAAGGCTCCGCCCCAAAGACCACTTCCTCCAAAGACAAAAGCCAGACGAGCTGCTGTTGCCTGCCTCTAATCCCAGCACATGGAAGATGGAGGCTCAGCAGCAGAAATGTAAGGTCATTCTCAGTCACTCAGTGAGTTCAAGGCCAGCCTGAGCTATTTGTAATAATAGCTCTGTCTATTTTTTGACTGGAGTCTCTTGTGACCCACAGTGTCCTAGAACCTATTGGATAACTGAGGACAGTCTTGAGATTTAGCCACCTTCCTCCCCGACGGTGTTTGGATTGCAGGTGTATGTTGTCCCAAACCCACACTTTTTGCTTCCACTGTTCCTTAGAGCCTCAGCCTGTTGACCAGCACACCCTCACAGACAGTCATGCCAGCTGCCTGGCGCACGCCTTTAACCCCAGCTCTCGGGAGACAGAGGCAGGGGACCTCTGTGAGTTCGAGGCCAGCCTGGTCTATAAAGGGAGTTCCAGGACAGTTGCCAAAGCTACACAGAGAAACCCTGTCTCAACAACAACAAGCAGAACAACATTTTAAATTAACCCACATTTCTTATCTACACTCTGCCACGTGGCTCTATACCTTTCCTCAGTACAAATTCATCTCCTTCTCTCGGCGTCTCCTGCCAGTTCTGACTGAAAGCCTCTTCTTCCTCGAGCTCTCTTTTTTCTGCAAGTCCCACCTAACCTCTGCCTGTGCTGTTGCCCAGTCAGCTTCTTCACTAACCCAATCACAGTGGCACATACTCACACACTATAAAGGGATATCCCGCAATCCACCTTCCCTGAGCACCAGCCCCTCGAATCTTCCATCACTCCCTTTCCACCCACAGGGCAGCAGTGCCTTGTCCTTCTCCCCCTTTGCTAGAACCTCTCTTGCCCCAGGGATTTTTGTACTAGTTGCTCCTTTGCCCGAAATACTCTTTACCCAGATGCGCACAGTTGCTGCCTTCCCCCCTCATTCTGGTCTCTGATCCAATGACATCTGCTGAGAGAAGCCCTCCCTGCATCAAAGTGACAGAAGTGCTGCGCTCTCTCTCTCTCTCTCTCTCTCTCTCTCTCTCTCTCTCTCTCTCTCCTCTTCCTCTCTCTTTCTCCCTCCCCCCTCTCTCAGGAACTTCTAGGCTGGCCTCAAGCTTACTATGTTGCCAAAGATGACGCTGAACCCTGGTTTCTAGACAAGGTCTTATGTGACCCAGACTGGTCTTGAGCTCTCTATGTAGCCAATGATAACCTTGAACTTCTGATTCCCCTGCCTCCATCCCAAGTGCTAGGATTAGTCATTTGCCACCACACCCAGTTTAGGTGATGCTGGAGATTGAAGCCAGGGCCAGTGTGCATACGAGGCATAGTCTAGTAACCAACTATATTCCCAGGCCCTTCTCATCTTTTTACCCATTCTGCTCATGCTAACGGAGACTGCTTGAAGGAGTCAGGTTCTGTCCATAGAGATTTTTTCCTTCTGGGAATCCGGTCTGGAGGCTACGCACCATCCACAGACAACAGTTGAACGATAAATGCATGCCCTGCCATTACCCTGGACCTAGGCTTGTCCCACTGGACCCTGCACCGATCAAGCAAAGCCTTTGCTCCGCGTCCTGCCACTCATCAAAGCTGGACAAGCTGTGACCTGGGACATGAAGCCCAAGGTGAGGGCCTTACCATCCCAACCCCATGCCTAGCTCTCCCTTGACACCAGAGCTCTGCTTCTTTCCACGCAGATGTCTCATCCTCTCTCCTCTGCTTCAGTCTCCGTGTCCACTATCTCTGACCTCGGCTCTGAGGAGAAGGGCTCTCCCATTCATGCCCTTTTACCAGTCGCTCTGGGGTGGACTAAGCTTCTCTCAGGCCCAGCATCTCACTGTAGCCTCCTCCTCCCCTCCAGCCCATGCCAGGTGACATCAGAGGCACAGAAGCCAGGCCGGGTTGCTACAGAGATGCAGGTTCCCTCAGGGCTTTCTCTGGCTCTGATCTGTGTGACCTAACGGGCAGGAAGTCATCTTGGTACAGACGGTTTGTGCTCCGGCCTGAGTCCGATGCTGGCTGACTAAGACCCTCTTGCTACCCCACATCTCTGCATCGTCAGTTGTTTTTTTAAGATTTATTTACTTATTGTGTATACAATGTTCTGCCTGCATGTGTCCCTGCATGCCAGAAGAGGGAACGTGAGTTACAGCCTGGAGAGTCTGTCCTGCACCCCCCACGCCTGCTCCCACCTGCCCCTCCTAGCACTGCTTGGCAACCCCTCCCTGTGTTCGTAGTGCATCTGCCTATCCTTTGAAGACCTTCTGATCCCAGTTAGGCTGGGGACAGCTATTACAAAAGAAGAGGCAGTATCATTATGGTAAGGGGTGGGACTTAGATTTGTCAAAAATACTTCCAACTGCTGATCATTGTATAGAAAAGGCTCGTGTTCTCATCTTTTTTCTTTTAATTTTCATTTACTTATTTTAGAGGTGTGTGTGAGTGTGTGTGTGTGTGTGTGAGCGAGTCTGTGGAGGTCAGAGGACAACTTGCAGGAGTTGGGGTGTGTGTGTGTGTGTGTGTGTGTGTGTGTGTGTGTGATATCGAGTCTGTGGAGGTCAGAGGACAACTTGCAGGAGTTGGTTGTCTTTACCCACCATATGGTTTCCAAGATTCAAACTCAGGCCACCGAGTTGGGCAGCAAGAGACCTACCTGTATTTTACTTTGCATATAAATGGGCAGATAGCTTTAATCCCAGCACTCAGGAGCAGAGGCAGAGGCAGGCAGATCTCTGTGAGTTTCAGGTCAGCCTACTCTACATAGCAAATTCCAGGCTATCCTTGTCTCAAAAAAAAAAAAAAAAAAAAAAAAAAAAAAAAGGAGGGTTGGAGAGACGGGTTAGCAGCTACGAGCACTGGCCACTCTTGCTCTTCCAGAGGACCCAGGTTCAATTTGCAGTAGCCACATAACAGCTCACAACTGACACAGACATGCAAAGGCAAAGCATCCATACACATAAAAATAAAACGAAAGAGAGCCAAAGCAGACAGAGATAACAGTAAGACAGTATTTGAGTCAGACACCTCCAATAAGGTGACCGGAAAGTGCCTTTGGTTTCTGCCTCAGGCTCCAACCCAAGATTCTCCAAGTGGGTTCCCTGAACTAGTCTCCTGCCATTCCTGAGACATGCAGACATTTTTACAGGTCAGACACTAGGGGCCAGCCCAGAATCTGTGATAACAAAGCCATCTACAAGGCAGAAACACGACCCAGAGTCTCCACCTGGTGGTCATTCCCCAGAGGTGCAGCATGCCTGGCACCTGCCTGCTCCAAGTATCTCAGACCTGTGCCGCGGACCGGAAAGCAGATTTAGGGTACACCTGATAACTCTTCTCATTTGGAAGCATATCCAGGATAGGAGGGCGCAGTGGGCATGGCACAGTGTGTCCTGTCCTGTTCCTCGCTCTCACATCCTCTGCATCGCTCACTCCTGTCAGCTTCCTCACAAGCACACAGAGCGTGTTCCCACCTCCGGTAGCAGCTACTTGCTGATGTCTCTGTTCTCCCTCGACTGCTCTCCCTCCAGTGCTCTCACGGATCAGCCCTTTGCTTCAGTCAGTGCTCTGCTCAAATGCCACCCCCAAGAACTTCCCTGACTGCACCCCTCAGGGGACCCTGGCCTGCACTGTGGCTCTTCCTTCCTTCCTTCCTTCCTTCCTTCCTTCCTTCCTTCCTTCCTTCCTTCCTTCCTTCCTTCCTTCCTTCCTTCCTTCCTTCCTTCCTTCCTTCCTTCCTTCCTTCCTTCCTTCCTTTCCTTCCTTGCCGCTGCCATCTCACACACCTGCTTCATTTCTGTCTGTTGTTCTCACGAAATCCCGAGCTACATAACAAGGCTGAGGTGTTTAGCAGCTCGCCGGTGTCCCTAGTGTAGACGGGAGGCACTTCTGGAGATTGAGTCCTGGCCCCACCCCCATGAGTGACTTTCTTCAGCGTCGGCCCCCTTTCTTCCTCTGGAGGGAAAACTGAGGCTCTTGCAAAGGGACAGCACTCACGCAAGTCCAGCCAGCAGCTCAGTGGCTGGGAGCTGAGCCTGACCCAGGACTGCTGATTCGGTGTGCGCCTGTGCTAGGGATTGCCCCGAGATCTCCTACATGCTCGGCAAGCTCTCTGGCGCTGAGCCACAACCCCAGTCCCTTCTCAGGATTGCTGGCAGAGGCTTTCCAAACAGGCCGCTATGTCTCTAACGCTGGAGACCAGCAGGCCAGCGCTATGGCTTCTAAACATGCTCCTAGTGTTTAACAGGGTAAAGGGCAGTTCCAGGGAGAGTGGAGGCAGGCGGCCAGGGATGGGGTTGTCCTGGGCATATGGCGGGAGGACAGCATGAGCACAGATGTTTATGAGGGCCCTCAAGGCCCCAAAAAGTTTTCACTGAAACTCCATTTTTAAGGATTTGGGCCTAGGACCAAAAGTTGTTTTCCATGTAATACAATATGTTTTTGTTGTTTTTAAACTTTATTAAGCTCTTTTCCTTCTCTCCTTCCCTCCCTCCCTCCCTCCCTCCCTCCCTCCCTCCCTCCCTCCCTCCCTCTGTCTCTCCCTCTCTCCTTCTCTCCTTCCTTTTAGACAGTGTCTTATTATGTAGCCCTGGCTAACTAGAATCCCAAGCTTAACAACAAATATGTATTCTTCACAGATCTGGAGGCTTTAAGTCCAGGAACTAACCAAACACTAGTGTTGCCAGCTCTTCTAGTTTAATAATATATCCATCCTTGCTATGATTTGGGCTCTTTTATAAGGGCATTGATTACATCCTGAGGGCCCCACCCATATGCCTAGTCACTTCCTAAAGGCTCTGCCCCAATACTATTCGTTACTCTGGGAGTCAGTCTTGGCATGTATGGGGGCACAAATATTCAGCCTATGACAGCTGGGGCAGGCTGGGCTATGCCTGGTTCAGAACTTGCCATAGAAGGGCCATCAGAGCCACACAGCCGTGGTGCCATGTTGGCTGCAGGGCGCTCTGCCTTTGGCTGTGTGCTTGTTTCCAGCAGCGTTGCCACATCTGCCCTACATGGTGCCAGAACATTTCCACATGATTTTTCTAACTAACCTGCATTTTACTTTATTCTGTTGTTTCATATCATGCATGCTATAAAGCCATGCACGTTAGTCAAGCGTGTGTGTGTGTGTGTGTGTGTGTGTGTGTGTGTGTGTGTGTGTGTACCATTAAACTACATCCTCTGTCTTTTGTTTGTTTGTTTGTTTGTTTTTGTTTTTCTAGACGGGGTTTCTCTGTATTGTTTTGGAGGCTGTCAGTCCAGCCCGACCTTGAACTCACAGAGATCCGCCTGCCTCTGCCTCCCAAGTGCTGGGATTAAAGGCGTGCGCCACCAACGCCCGGCTCATCCTCTTTCTTTTATTGTTTACTTTTATGGTGGTTTGAATAAGAATAGCTCCCATAGCTCATATGTTTGAACTCTGAGTCACCAGGAGTGACACTATTTGAAAGAATTAGAAGGTTTAGGAGGTGTGGCCTTGTTGGAGGAAGTATGTCCCTGGAAGTGGGCTTTGGGGTTTCAAAAGCCCATGCCACACCTAGTGTCTGTCTGTCTGCCTGTCTGCCTGTCTGTCTGTCTCTCTCTCTCTCTCTCTGTGCTTGAAGGCCAGGAGGTATCTCTCCTCCACAGCTATAGCTCCATGCTCCCCGCCATGATGATAATGGACTAAGCCTCTGAAAGCAAGCAAGTCCCCCTCCCCCAGTGAAATGTTTTCTTTCCTAAGAATTGCCTTGGTCAGCCAGACAGTGGTGGCGCACGTCTTTTACTGGGTATCCAGACTCCGAGTCTCAGGCTTGCACAGCAAGTACTTTACCCGCTGAGCCATCCCCCACCCTACTTTCTAATTTTGAGGTACGGTCTCCCTAAACTGCCCAAGCTGCTTGAGCTTGTGATCTTCTGCCTCAGCCTCCAACACAGATTACAGGCTTGCACAACTGACGCAGATAATTCCTTTTATTTTAAATTACAATCAAAATATTGTTTGCTCATGGACCAGGACTGGTAGTACAAACCTGTAATCCCAGCACTGCAGAGGCAAAGGCAGGAGGGTCTGAAGTTGAAGGTTGTTGCCATAGTCTGCTTTCTATTGTGGTGATAAACACTGGGACCAAACACAACTTGGGGAGAAAAGGCTGTATTTGTCTTGCACATCCAAATCCCAGTCTATTTCTGAGGGAAGTCAGAGCGGACCTGAAGCAGAAGTCACTGAAGGGGCGCCATTTACTGTTTGCTTCCTGTGGCTTGCACAGCCCATTTTCTTAAACACCCCAGAACTACTTGTCCACCACGTCACTAGCCACAAACAGGCTGAGTCCACCCACATCAATCATTAATCAAGAAAATGGCCCATATGTTTGCCTACAGATCAATCTGATGGAGGCCTTTTCTCAACTGAGGTTCCCCCTTTGCAGATGACAAAAACTAACCAGCAGAATCATTCTTAATTATGTATCCAGTGTGATGACAGCCTGGAGGTAGGTGTGTGTGTGTGTGTGTGTGTGTGTGTGTGTGTGTGTGTGTGTTGATGAGATGGCTCATTAGGTCAAGACAATTACCCCAAGCCTAACAACCCAAGTTCTATCTCTGGCCCACAGGGTAGAATAGAGAGAACTGACTCTCAAAAAATGTCCTCTGACAACTCTCTCTCTCTCTTACACACACACACACACACACACACACACACACGCACGCACGCACGCACACAGCAGGGGTGGGGTGGACACAGCTACTGTGAAGCCTGTAGGGCTTCAGCTTAAAGTCTTACCACATAATATTCCTACCATCCACCAAGTTTTAATGGAGTCTGCCCTGTTCAGAGATAGAGTGAAGAGGTAAAAGACACTGGGAAAGCGGGGTGGGGATAGGTGGTGGGGGGGGGGGTGCACAGAGGGAATCCCAGGCACAATTCCACTCACTGGCTGGCATGAGGCTATAGAAGCAGACAACAGTCCACATGCTGGGTGTCTGTGTATGCAGGCTCATGTAGGAACATGTGCTCAGCCACACTACTCTGGCCCAGAGCTTCACTCAGAAGTCACTACTGTGCAAGTTAACTCACGCAACCTCTGCAAACCTTGGCATCTCACCACCCTCCCTTCTGTTTTGTGTATTAAAGTTCACAGTGTATGGTTATCTCCACTTTTCTGTTTGTTCCTTGTCTTAGTTAGGGTTTCTACTGCTGCAACGAAATACCATGGCCAAAAACCAAGTTGGAGAGGAAAGGGTTTATTTGGCTTACACTTCCAGATCGTAGTCTATCATTGGAGGAAGTTAGAACAGGAACTCAAATAGGGCAGGATCCTGGAGGCAGGAGTTGATTCATAGGCCATGGAGGGATGCTGCTTACTGGCTTGTTTCCTTTGGCTTGCTCAGCCTGCTTTCTTATAGAACCCATGACTACCAGCCCCGGGATGGTCCATCCACCATTTTGGCTGGACCCTACCTCATTGATCACTAAATGAGAAAATGCCTTACAACTGGATTTCATGGAGGCATTTCCTCAACTGTGACTCCTTCCTCTCTGATGACTCTAGCTTATGTCAAATTGACTCTCAAAACCAGCCAGTAGGGGTTGGAGAGATGGCTTAGTGGTTAAGAGCACTGGTTGCTCTTCCAGAAGACCTGAGTTCAATTCCCGGAAACCATACGGTGGCTCACAACCATCTGTAATGAGATCTGGTGCCCTCTTCTGGCCTGCAGGCATACATGTAGGCAAAACACTGTACACACAACAACAACAAAAAATAAATCTTTAAAAGCAACAACAACAAAAGCCAGCCAGTATATACAATGGGAATCGGTGGTGGAAGATACCTGATATCCTTGTCCAGCCTTCACATGCCCTTGATACACAATAGAACACAATAGGAAGTTTTAGAAATTGCTGGGCTGGGCATAGCTCAGTTAGTATAATGCTTCTTAGCATCTATAAAGGCCTGAATTCAGTTGTTGTTGGGAAGGAAGGAAGGGAGGAAGGGAGAGAAGGAAAGGAAGGAAGGAAGGAAGGAAGGAAGAAAGAAAGAAAGAAAGAAAGAAAGAAAGAAAGAAAGAAAGAAAGAAAGAGAGAGAGAGAAAGAAAAAGAGGTGTGTGTTGATGTAGACCTGTAACTCCAGGAGTTAGAAGCAACAGAATCATAAGTTCATGGTCACTGTCTTCAGCATGAACCAAACTTTGTTTTTTTTTGAGACAGGGTTTCCCTGTGTAGCTTTGGAGCTTGTCCTGGAACTAGCTCTTGTAGACCAGGCTGGTCTCAAACTCATAGAGATCTGCCTGCTTTCTGCCTCCCAAATGCTAGGATTAAAGGTGTGTGCCACCAACGCTCAGCCAACATAAACCAATTTGAAGCCAGCTTTTGCTACGTGAGGCATGGTCTCAAAATCAATTACCAAGCCAGGAGTAGTACATGCTTGTAACTCAGGAGACAGAGGCAGGAATATCAGAAATTTAAGACCAGCCTCAGCTATAGAAAGTTTGAGGTCAAATTACCAAAATTAATCAAAGGAAACATTAAAGTACAAAAAGTTCTCTTTTCTGTCTGTCTGTCTGCCTGTTTTGTCTTCTTTTGTTTTGTTTTGTTTTGTTTTCTGAGATTGTGTTTCTCTGTGTAACAGTACTGGCTGTCCTGGAACTCACTTTGTTAACCAGTGTGCCCTTGAACTCAGAGATCCACCTGCTGGGCTGGAGAATTGACTCAGCCATTAAAGGGTAGAGCTGGGGTTAATGGTGTGTGCACCCCCGCTCATCACTCACTGAACAGTTCTTATCTTGTTTACTGAAACTGTTTTAAAGCATAGCAAATAAAACTCCCTCCCATTGTTTGTTTTAAAAAATGGTCTGGCTCTGTAGTGCAGGCTGTCCTGAAACTGGTGATAATCCTGTCTCAGCCTTCTGAGGGCTTGGAGTCTAAGAGTGCTCTACTTTGAATAAGAGAACTCCTAAGTCCTATGCTGTAATGTTCGCCTGGTCATTTTGTGTATAATCAAGTCACTTGGGCCAGCCTGTGGACAGGAAATGCCAGCTGCCCCAGTTGAGAGAGCATGAATAGCCACTAAGCAACTTAACTGGCCATAAGATATGTCTTTTCATTCTGCTATGCTTTTTTTAACAGAGAGGTAACAGTGCTGGAATCCAGTCAAATTGAAGTCATGTTTACAAGCTGTGTACCCGGCCAAAGGGTGTGGGTTTTCTATTTGCAGCAACACTTGAATTCCTAATCCTCCTGTCTCCCACCTTCCAAATGCTAGGATGGCAGGCTTGTGATGCGATGCTCAGCCATTGCTGAGAACTCTTAGGAAAGAACAGAGCATGGGGCTCACTACCCTCCAGCCCTGTGCAAGGGTGACCTACAGAAGGAGGAAGCTTCAGGCCAGAATTGATAAGGGGCTGGGGGTATGGTGCCGAAAAGAGGAAAACTGGCCAAAGTAAAAACCTAACAGAAAAGACAGAGATGAAGGGAAAGCTGAAAAAAAAATACTTTTATTTTTTGTCTTTTTTTTTTTTTTTTTTTTTTTTGTGGAGACAGGGTTTCTCTGTGTAGCCCTGGTGGTCCTGGAACTCTCTCTATAGACCAGGCTGGCCTTAAACTCAGCGATTCACCTGCCTCCAAAATTCTGTGTTTAAAGACCTGCGATGCTATACCTGGCAAAAGACATGTCTGAGTACTTTGTAGGGTCATGAATATAGCTCAGTGGTAGAGTCTAGAATGCACAAAACCATGGGTTCAATGCCCAGTACTGTGAAAGTAAACAAGCAAACATCAATAATATTAAATATTGAAATCTTCATGTTTTATGGGGTGGTAGAAGTAAAATTCATGTTTGATTAAAAAACAAAAACAGGGGCGGCCGGGCGGTGGTGGCGCACGCCTTTAATCCTAGCACTCGGGAGGCAGAGGCAGGCGGATCTCTGTGAGTTCGAGGCCGGGCTGGACAGACAGCCTCCAAAACAATACAGAGAAACCCTGTCTCGTAAAAACCAAAAAAACAAAAAACAAAAACAAAACAACAAAAACAAAAACAAAAAAACCTCAAACAGGGCCAGTCAAACAGTTTGGTGCCTAATGATCTGAGTTCAATCTCTGGGAACCAAATGATGGAAAGAGAGAACCAGCTCCCAGAAGTTGTCCTCTGAGCTCTATGCTTGGGCTATAACACCCTGAAGCACTAGTGCACACACAAAGTAAATGAATATAATAAAGATGAGTTTAAAAATAAAAGTCAAGCATATACACCTTTAATCCAGCACTTGGGAGGCAGAGGCAAATAGATTTCTGTGATTTTTGAGGCCGGCCTGTTCAATCTAGCAAGTTTGAGGCCAGCCAGGGATATACAGTGAGACACTGTCTCAAAATAAATACATTTTAAAAGTCAAACAATACATACAGGGATGTTGAAAGTGAAAGTTTCCTTATCTTCCCATTTCAGATCAGCTCCATTAATAGCTGGTGGCAGACCCTCCTGGACCTTTCATATATAGAATTTTTCTCCTTTTTTTTTTGTGGTGGGAGGCAGAGTGGACAGCTCTATGTAGCTTTGGCTAGTCTAGTACTCAGTTTGTAGTCCAGGATTGCCTTGAATGTCAGCAATCTTTCTGCCTCACTCTCCCAGGAGCTGGGATTATAGCATGTGGTACACCATCATCCCCAGACAAAACATCCTCATCCTCTCTCCTCCTCCTT
This sequence comes from Mesocricetus auratus, assembly GCF_017639785.1. NCBI lineage: Eukaryota > Metazoa > Chordata > Mammalia > Rodentia > Cricetidae > Mesocricetus > Mesocricetus auratus. The sequence goes on from NW_024429189.1 coordinate 117,179,469, forward strand.
CTTCCCCTAGCACTGGGAGTTGAACCCAGGCCTTTCGAGTGGCAGGCAAGTGTTCTGCATCTGAGATGTATCTCCAGGACCATTTTCCAGTTGTTTTGTTTCTGGCTTTTTATCATCCATCAGCACATCAGAGTCAGCTCTCCATGCCAAGATATATTAGTATCCTCATTTTACTTAATCCTGTGGTGTGTTGATGTGACCCAGGACAAATTGATAAACTCTCTGTCCTTGGTGTGCATAATGTCTAAGGACTCCTGTTATGACTACATGAGTTAAAATATGAAAAGCATCTTGTATTTTGTCAAAATATGAGTCCTCAGGCTCAGTCAGTGAAGAACGAGCCTCCTAAGCACGAGAAACTAAGGTCCATCCTCAGAGCCAATGCATTAAAAAGAAAAAAAGCCAGGTATGAGGGACTGGAGAGATGGTTTAGTGGTTAAGAGCACTTGCTGTTGCTCTTGCAGAGGACCCAGGCTGGGTTCCCAACACCAGCATGGTGGCCCAGAACTGTCTGTAACTTCAGTTCCAGGAATCAGATACCATCTTCTAGCCTCCTCAGGCACCAGGCACACCCAGGGTGCACATAGACACAGGCACACAAAATAAATACACACACAATAAAAATAAATAAAGCTTAAAAAACCAAGTGTGATGTTTTTATGCTTTTTATTCCAGCAATGAGTAAGCAGAGACAGGTGGGTCTCTGGAGCCTGCTGGTCAGTCAGCAGATGAATTTCGGGCGATTTAGAGACCCTGTCTCAAAAAAAAAAAATCACATGTGAGGAATAACACCAGTATAGTCTTCTGGTCTCCACAAATACTTTACTTGGTACAAATACACACATACATACACCCCTCAAAGAAAAACAATATTTGACTGTGGCATAATTTCTTTAAGCAGTTCCATGTTTATTACTTAATATGATGTAATGTTTCAGCTAGGCGTTGGTGGCACACGATTTTAATCCCAGCGCTCGGGAGGCAGAGGCAGGCAGATCTTTGTGAGTTGGAGGCCACCCTGGTCTACAGAGTGAGTTCCAGGACAGCTCCAAAAACAATACAGAGAAACCCTGTCTTGAAAAAAAATATGATGTAATGTTTCAACTGTGCCACAGTTCCATCCCTCCCTGCACCAGACTGTACAATATGATTTCAGTGTCTTTCATCCAGAGATGAAGTCTAAGACTGGTCCACACTTGAGAGGCTGAAGCAGGGGGATAGAAAGTTCAAGGATTCCTGGACTACACAGCAAGTTCAAGGTCAACCTGAGAAACTTAGTGAGTTGTCTCGAAGTTAATTTAAAAAAAAAAAGGAAGAAGAATAGGAGCTGAAGAGATGGTTCAGACGTTAAGAGCATTTACTGTTATTCCATAGGATCCTGGTTCAATTCCCAGTATTCACATGGTGGTTAACAACCATGTATGTTGCACATATATATACATGCAGGCAAACACTCTTTGCTTTGTTTTGGTTTTGGTTTTTAGAGACAGGGTTTCTCTGTGTAACTGCTCTAGCTGTCCTGGAACTCTTTCTGTAGACCAGGCTGGCCCTGAACTCACAGAGATCTGCCTGCTAAAGGCATGCGTCACCACGAATGGCTTTTTTAAAAAACTTGTTTTATTACTTTATGTGTATGAGTGTGTAATCTACATGCATGTCTATGTTTAGAAGCTACACCAGCCAGAGAGGATATCAGATTCCCTGGAACCTACCACATGGGTGCTGGGAGTTGAACTCAGGTCTTCTGAAAAGGCAGCCAGTGCTCTTAACCACTCACTGAGACACCTTCCCAGGCCTGTCAGAAGACTTTTACACATGAAATAAAGTGAAAAAAATTTAGAAGTGTGTGTGTGTGTGTGTGTGTGTGTGTGTGTGTGTGTGTGTGTGTGTGTGAGAAGATGTGTATGTCCAGTCTTCTTGAATCTGAGATGACTGGCTTTTATCAATAGAACAAAGTAGAGATAACTCTATAGCATTCCCCTGCCTTAACCTTAAAAAGTCTTATTGCTTTCATTCTCTTCCTTTGGAAGGTCATCACTTAAGGAAGCCAGAGTTTATTTACTGGAGAAGCCAGATGGAGGAAAACCGGGGATTCAAATCACAGGAGCAGCCATTTTTCAGATGTGTAAAGAAGGCTACAGTGGAACAATTCGTTTACGGATTACAGACACAGAGTGAGCCCACACAGAACCATGCAGCACAGAAAAGAGCTGTCCCAAGGTAAGTCTGCAAACCCCAGAGGCAAAAGCAAATGAATAGCTGTCCTTTTAAGTCACTGTGCTTTCGGTTAGCTTGCTAAGCAGCAGAAAACTGATATTAGGTTCACAGTACGGTAATGAATGCTAATGGGGGAGGCTAGAAGGTAAGTTCCATCTGTGATCTTCCTGGCCCTCAGTTTCCACATCAGCACAATGGGATAGTTTTGGTTTCTTATTATATGAGGATTAAATGTGAAAATGAGCATTCTACATACAGCATGAAGCAATCAATTTTAATTTCTTTAAAAAAAAACATGTATGAGTGTTTTACTTGCATGTATGTTTATGTACCACAGAGGGCACAGGGTCTCCTGGAACTGGAATAACAGATGGTTGTGAGACACCATGTGGGTTCTGGGAATTGAACTTAGGTCCTCTGAAAGAGCAAGTGCACTTAACCACTAATTCATCTCTCCAGCCCCTCATTTTTTTCTTTTTATTTGGGGGAGAGAATCTGGTTTCATATAGCTCAGGCTGGACTGGACATTCCCTGTACAACTGAGAATGACCTTAAACTTCTAATCTACCTCCCAAGTGCTGAGAGTATAGGACTGTACTGCCGCACTTGGAATTGTTCCCCAGACTTGGTTTTTGTGTGAGGAGGCCTGTACATGTGTGCTTATGCTTGTTTATAGAGGTCATAGGTCAGCCTCAAGTGTTGTTTGTCAGGTACCACCTTGGTTTTTGAGACAGTATTTTACTTGGCCTGGTTCTCATCAAATAGACTAGGCTGGCTGGTCTTTAAGATCCAGACTTCCACCTGCCTTTGCCTGCTTAGTGCCGGCATCACAGTTCTGTGCTGTGACATCTGGTTTTTTTTTTCCCCTCTAGGTTCTTCAATCAAACTCAGGTCCTCATATTTGGAAGGCATGTAGTTTCCCTACTATGCTAGGTCTCCAGCCCTCTTTCCCCCTTTTTTGTGGTTCTTTGCAGTCGTTGCTATGACAATTGCCAACTGTCAAGACATTAGAGAGAGTGCCATTTAGCATGCAGATGAGATCCTAGTGAAGCTGGAGGTAGTCTGGCAGTAACCCTGGCAGTCCTCTCAGATGCAATAATTTCAACCAACCTACTTGAGGATCTTTTGGTTTCTGGCATCCTTGTCCTCAAAAGTAAACAGGACCCATCTAGTAGAAATCCTGGTAGGAGGTCTGGAACTCATGCTGCCAAGACTGACAACCTGAGTTCCATCCCCACACCCCATACAGTGGAGGGAAAAGCAGATTCCCCCAAATTGTTCTCTGACCCCCCCCCCACACTGTTTGTTGATTTTTCGAGACAGGATTTCTTTGTGTAACCTTGGGTCCTGGAATTAGCTCTGTAGACCAGGCTGGCCTCTAACTCATATTACTCTGCCTGCCACTGCCTCTCAAGTGCTAGGATTAAAGGCGTGTGACTCTATCACCTGCTAAACTTAACAATAATTTTTTTAAAAAGCAAGAAAAAAAAAGCAATCCTGGTAATTGAGCTTGTTGAGAGGGTCACATATAAGAATCGTCAAAGGTTTACAGTTCTGTATTTACACATCTGGATTATTTCCTCCCCTGGGGTAAAGGTATGGTAAGATCTTTGAAAAAAGGGGGGGTTGTGCTGGAGAGATGACTCAGCATTTTATAGCACTTGCTACTTTTGCAGAGGACTCAAGTCTGGTGGCTTCAATTCTGGGGGATCTGGTGACTGCCCTCTGTGGCCTTTGTAGTCCTCTGTACCACACACACACACACACACACACACACACACACACACACACACACACACACACACACACTACAATAGATACATAAAAACTCAGACCACCCAGGCACTGCTCAGGTCAACACTATTAGAGAGACAAGTGTGCTAAACCCAGGAAGACCTCCACTTCACTCAGACGAGGGCTCAGCTTCCTCGAAATGGCCCAGTGTTCTGTCCACTCTCCTCCCATACTCTCAACTCCTTTCTCCCTTAGTCACGGTGTTTCAGCCGCTATGCCACCTTCAAATGCAGCAAACTCTCTCCTGCTGTGGGACCTCTGTACCTACTTTTCCCTTCCCAGAGGGAGCTTCTGTGCTACTCCATACTTCAGAACCACTTAACATTTCCATTCATAGCACTTAGGGCTATCTAAAGCTTTAAATCTAGTTCACATCTACTTTTTTTCTTCTTAACATCCATCCATCCATCCATGTATCTATCTATCTACTATCTGTCTATTTTGAAAAATAATCTGATGTATATCAGGCTGGCTCACACTCATTAATCCCAAATGCTAGGATTACAGTCAATGGTCACCAAGTTCAGTTTATGCAGATTGTGGGAATTGAACGGAGATCTTAGTGCGTGCTAGGCAAACACTGTGCTAGCTAAACTACATCCCTAGACACAGCCCTCTGGTTTGTTTGTGACTGGTCTTGTGAACTCCAGACTGGCCTTAAACTCCTGATTTTCCTGCCTCTATCTCCCAAGTGCTGCTGCTACTACAGACATGTGTCACCATGCCCAGATGGGTAACCTTGAGATCATTGTGTTTAACCACTTCAGTTCGCAGATGGGAAGACTGAGGCCCAGGGAAGAGCATGGCTACAGACTGCAGACACCCAGATAGTTGTGGATACTGAAATACTGGGGATCAAATATCGTAGACCTGCCTGGGAGAGGTCCAGAAAAGGTGCCTGCACCCTCTCTAAAGCCATCACTATGTATCTGCAAGCCATCATCATCCCATTTCGTGGTGGGGGCAGGAGTGTCTCTTTGGGAGCAGTGCCAGTCAGCTGACAAAGTGTGAAAGGAGGGCTGGAGAGGGTAGAAAGCCTATCCCTGGAACAGACAGTTATTCTGAGGCAGCTGGGGATAATGGCTGGTACAGAAATAACCCAGCCTCCTCACCCTTGTTTCAGCCCTCACACCTCTGCCCTACCAGAGGTGAGGCTAACATCCAATAGCGTTCAGCAGCACTCGCATACACACCAGCCTCTGTCTGATGGGGGAGGTCAGCTAGGGACCTCGGGCTGCCAAGTGAGGGTCCCTGGGTTGGTTTGGGAGCTCAAGAGTGTAGATCCTCAGAAGAAAAGAAACCCCCTCGCATACAGGTTATCCAGTCCACAAGGTAATTGTAACACAGTTCAATTGAAGAGAGGGAAGCAAACTGACAAGTTCCAGGAGTGTTGGCAGTCTCCTTGCGAGGAAACATAAGGAATTATAGAGAGGGCAAGAGACTAAAGGGGGGGGGGGGAGGGTGGACGGGTATTGAATATACAGCCAAGTGTTTGGAGCACAAGAGAAAATTTTTTGGGCGGGCTTTTCGAGACAGGGTTTCTCTGTGGCTTTGGAGGCTGTCCTGGAACTAGTAAACCAGGCTGGTCTCGAACTCACAGAGATCCGCCTGCCTCTGCCTCCCGAGTGCTGGAATTACGGTGTGAGCCACCACCGCCCGGCACAAGAGAGAATTTTGAACAAAAGGAAAACGGTATGCATAGCAGAAAAGAGCCCCGTGTCTGTTAGGAGTGAGGATGAGGGCAGACTGAAAGGCAGAAAACCCTATTCTGAATAGGCAGCGCTAGGTAGGTTTCCATAGAAGGAAGAGGGCCTTGCTTTCTAGAGGATTATTACCATCATTTCCTAGATTCTGGACTGTAGAATCTAGAGTCACGCCCCTATCGGTACCCAACTTTCATTAGTCTAAATTCCAAGTTTGAGGTGGAAAAAAAGTGCTGCTGGAAACCTAAACCCGGACCAGGGGTCCGGGCAGGAGAGACTTCAGTTCCCAGGATGCTTCGCACTACAGCACGGAAGGTTGCGCATGCTTCTTTGAAGTAAGAGACTGGCCGGCTAATGACTCTTTCGCTAGGATTAGTTCGGGAAACCTAACGTAATCCCATCTAAGGCTGGGTCAAACCAACTGTTCGTATGCTTGAAGGGACGCTCATGTTTTGCCTAGTCACCTATTACAGGTTCTGACTGAGATGCGCTTCTCTGTTAGAATTCTCACTGTTAAGCCCTACGATGAGAATTCCGGTTCATCTCCCCAGTCCATCACCGAACGCGCCCAGATGACACAGAACAACCGACATGGCGGCTCTCAGCCAGAGCCTCCGAGGGCTTGGGCGGTTCCGCCCTTTCCGGCTCCGCCTCGTCTCTGGTTGGGAGGGGGCTTCCGCTTCCGGCATTGGAGGCTATAGCCTCGCTCTGGTCCCTGCGGCTGGCGGCCGAGCCGTGTGTCTCCTCCTCCGCCGCCGCCATATTGTCTGTGTGAGGAGAGGAGAGCGCGGCTACTGCCGCTGCCGCTTCCACCGCAGGTACCGTGGGAGCCGCGGGCCGAGGTCATCGGGGCGCGCGGGTGAGCCCAGGCCAGGGCGGCAGGGCGATGCCGCCTTGCACGCTCTCCACCTCCTCCCAGGCGGCCTGTCGCTTTCCCCTGCCCCCCTCGCCGCACACAGCAGCCGAGGCCCCTGCAGTCCATCCCGGACGCTCGCGGCCGCCCCAGAGGGCGCAGAGCGACGCGGAGGGATCGGCCGGTGTGAGGGTGGGGAGCTGGCTGTCAGACTCCTGGATCTTGCAGGAGGGAGGCTGGACTGGGCGGAGACTAAGGGACAACTTGGAGGTGGGGTGGCGGAAGGGGGAAGGGAGCTGGGGGGCGCGCGCGGGTGCTGTGGAAGCGCACGGAGGGATTGGGGCCTGCTGGGCAGAGTGGCGTGGATCCTTCACCGCGCGGGACAGCAGGGAGAGGGGCCTTCCTCGGTTCCTCTGGGCGGGGCTGAGCTTACTACCTGCTGACCCGGTGTAAGGTGGAGGGGACCCGGGGCGGGGTGGTTGGTGAGGAAGGGCGAGGGAAGCACGAATTGGGGCCGAGCGGGTGGATTTGGGCTTGGGAGCCTGGGTGGAGGAGAGGTATGTAGGAGGAGAAAGGTTGACTAAGAGTATACATGTTAATGACCTTTTGAAAGAAGAGTACTTTTCGAGTTTGTTTCTTTGGTTTTTGCAGAGTTGGAACAGATCTAGATTAGGCCGGTGATGGGTGAAACTTTTGGAGTTTGTTTTGGGGAAGCAAAGTCAGAGTTGGGAGAATCGCTGCCTTGTCTTTGCTCTTGGGGGGATGAAAGTGTTCTGAAAAGGTGGCAGGTTATTTGGGGAAGAATGGATTCTCTTGTAACTGTTAAATTCTTTAGGAAAAGAGCTAGGGGAGAAAAAGTGAAAACCAAAGTAGGAAGGGAAGATGTGTCCGTCTCCCCCTTAAGTGTTAAGAGTTAATTTCGCCAAATCACTGGCCATATAGGCCAGTGGCAATGAACTAAACTTCCCCAGGTTCTCAGATATCGGAGCCACTGCCTTAGCTATGTGACCTAAGTCTGTAGGCTTTGTTTTCCTACTTGTAAAATGGTGGTATCTCCTAGCTTATAAGTTTATGTTGAGGAGTGTCTAAGATAGTTTGTATCAAACGTTTACTAGACTATGTAGCAGATAGTAAGTGCTCAGTAGATCTGACTTGTTATTAAAGGGGCTAGTTGATATGTGCGGCATTTCTCCTTTCAAGGTACAGTGTATTGTTAGGGATCACTTCAGCAATCATGTTTGTAGTTATTACACATCAGTTGGTTATAATTGCTGAGTAGACCTGAGGCTGAAAGTCCAGGACACATACTAACTTCCCTATATGTCATCTTGAAAAGTCCTCGAAAGGCACGTTTGTCCTTCCTTGACTTTGAAATATTTGGCTTTAGTTTGTTATTGGCTGAGGATGTGTAACTTGAAGAAAGAAGGAAAGGGTTGGATATTTACTTAGATTGGTTTTATTAATAGTTGCAAAGTTAGGTTACTCTTTGGCAGCTTTTCTTTGAAGCAAACTAAGCGCACTATACCTGCATTATTTTGGCTTTTATGGAAAACAAGAGCAAAATCAAGAACTCAGGGGGGATCATGGACCAGCTTATACCTGGAAGTTGGAACTTGGATGAATTAGGTGGTAACATTTCCACAGTGTGCTTTCCATTCTTCCACTCTGTTGCTGTCTGCTTGCTTTTGTATTTGAAACAAGGGCTCACTCTGTAGCCCAGGGTGGTCTTGAGTCCACCTGCCTCCGGCTTCAAAAGTAAGGATTACCTTACTTTTGATTACCACACCCAGCTTCTTGATACTGGCAATATAACATTATTGTGTGTATGTATTCATGTGTGTTGCTATGCTATGCTGCTTTTTTTTCTTTTTTCTTTTTTTTTTGGTCTGTAGGTGAACACGGAGGCCAGAGGTGGTATGGTACACACACACCTTTAATCCCAACACTGAGGAGGCAGAGGCAAGCAGATCTCTTGAGTTCGAGGACTGCCTGATTTATAAATCTAGTTTCAGGACAGCCAGGGCTAGAGCTACACAGAGAAACCCTGTCTCCAAAACCACAAATATCTGTCTGTATCTATGTGGGGATATGATATGTGTGTGCACATGAGTGCTGGTGGCCGAGGAGGCCAGGAGAGGATTGGAGACTTTGGAACTGGAATTACAGGCAGTTGTGAGCTGCCCAACATGGGTGGTGGGAGCTGAACTTCCATCCTCCACAAGAACGATACTCATTCTTAGCTGCTAGGCTATCTATCTCTACCTCTTTGTTTTGCTTTCTTTTCTTTTTTTGTTTTGTTTTTCAAGACAGAGTTTCTCTGTGTAGCTCTGGCTGTCCTGGAACTCTCTCTGTAGACCAGACTGGCCATGAACTTGGAGATCCCCCTGCCTCTGCCTCCCGAGCACTGGCATTAAAGGTGTGTGTGCCACCACCCATCATTTTATTTTACAGAGACAGTATTTCACTAAATCTGGAATTCCATGATTTAGCTAGACTAGCTGTCCAGCCAACCCTAGGGATCCTCTTGTTTCTACCTTCTACCTATGCTGGGATTTCTGCACCTGACTTTTTTTTTAAATGTAGTATTCTGTCTGCACATACGCTTGCAGTCCAGAAGGGGGTGTCAGATCTCACTACAGATGGCTTTGAGCCACCATGTGGCTGCTGGGAATTGAACTCAGGACCTTTGGAAGAACAACCAGTGCTCTTAACCTCTGAGCCACCTCTCCAGCCCATGCACCTGACTTTTTATGTTGATGCTGAGAATTGAATTTAGTTCTTCAGGCTATTACAGCTAACACTGTAATAGCTGATCCAATGTGATACCTCCTCAGGCTTGAACATGACATTTTTATGTCTTACAGTTATTTAAAGACAAGGAAGATTTTCTTAGAAATTGTATTTAAAGCCGGGTGTTGGTGGCGAATGCCTTTAATCCCAGCACTCGGGAGGCAGAGGCAGGCGGATCTCTGTGAGTTCCAGACCAGCCTGGTCTACAGAGTGAGTTCCAGGACAGGCTCCAAAGCAATACAGAGAAACCCTGTCTCGAAAAACCAAAAAGAAAGAAAGAAAGGAAAGGAAATTGTATTTAAACCAGGTGGTGGTGGTGGTGGTGTAGCACTCCTTTAATCCTAGCACTTAGGTGGCAGTAGCAGACTGATCTCTTGAGTTTGAAGCCAGTCTGGTCTATAGAGTGAGTTCTAGGACAGTCAGTGCTACACAGAGAAACCATGTCTTGGGAGATAAAAAAGGAAGAAAGAAAGGAAAAAAGAAAAGAAATTGAATTAAAGGCTTAACGTGGGGCAGATGATACTCCACCTTTGTGTGTCCATATTTTGATGTACACAATCTGTAAATATACTGTTATATAGTAGAAAAGGACTTTGCAGATGTAGTTAAGGTTAAGACTCTTGAAAGATTTTATTTTAAATTGTATGTATGTTGGTACCCATGGAAGCCAGAAAAAGGTGTTGAATCCCCTGGCAGGAGTTGGAGTTACAAGGTTGTAAGTTGCTTGGTTGGGGTGGGGTTGCTAGGAATGGAACTTAGGTTCTGTGGAAGAACATTACCCACAGAGCCACCTCACCAACCCCAAAAAAACTTTTTTTTTTTTTGAGACAGGGTTTCTCTGTATCTTTGTAGACCAGGCTGGCCTTGAATTCACAGAGATCTGCCTGCCTCTGCCTCCCAAGTGCTGGGATTAAAGGCAGGCGCCACCACAGCCCAGCTTTTTTTTTTTAAGATTTATTTATTATGTATACAGTGTTTGTCTGCATGTATTCCTGCAGGCCAGAAGAGGGTACCAGATCTCATTGCAGATGGTTGTGAGCCACCATGTGGTTGCTGGGAAGTGAACTCAGGACCTCTGAGTCATTTCTCCAGCCCCCTCCCCCAAAATTTTAAAATAGGAAACTAACCTGGATCCTGGCTTAGTCACAGTGTGATTACATGTGCACTTAAAATCAGAGTATTTTTTCTAGCTGGATTAGATGGTGGATGGGAAAATCAGACAGATTTAAAGCATGAGAGGGACTCTTATTAGGTGCATTTAGAGAAGGCTGCAAAGAGAATATAAGAAGGAATGTGGGTAGCCTGTAGCATCTGACAACAAGGAAATGGAGACCTCAGTCCTACAACCACAAGAAACTAAATGCCATCATCCTAATAAACTTAAAAGTAGAATCCTCTCCAGAGTTCCCAGCAAGCAAAATATTTTGCAGATAACTATTTTGGCTGTAAGCCCCTAACCTAGCCAGGCTTAGCCAATTTATCATCCGTAGAAAACATAACATAACAAGTTTGTGATGATGTAAGTCACTACATCAGTGGTAATATGGTAGCAGAGCACTAGAATAGATTTTGGTACCAGGAGTAGGGTGTACTGTTACCTAAACATAGAAGTGGTAGTGGGTGGAGGCTGGAAGAATTTTGAAGAGTATGATAGCAAAGACCTAGAACAGATTGTTAGTAGGAATGTGGATGTTAATGACTTCACTAGTGAAGACTGAGGAGTGAGTTACATGCTCCTGCAAACTGACAAGAGCTGAGCAGAAGTTGTATCTTGTGCTTTTGTGGAAGGCAGAGCATTGCAAGTTTATTTGCAAATAAACTTCCATTTTTTGGTGGTGGGGGGAGTTCAAGATAGGGCTTCTGTGTAGCTTTGGAGTCTGTCCTGGAGCTAACTCTTGAAGACCAGGGTGGTCTTGAACACAGAGAGGTCCACCTGCCTCTGCCTCCCAAGTGCTGGGATTAAAGGTGTGTGCCACCACTACCCAGCTTGATTTTTTTTTTTTAAGCTTAGATGTTCTAGTAAATTGATGAAGGTGAACCTTGCTTTAATTGTGAATCTCTTTGTAAGGGAGTGGACCCCTGTGAAATTAGTGAAAGCCTTATTACATTTATTCCTACAGGAACAATGCTAGTGTCCACTGAAAGAAGTAGGAAAAATTCAGGGTGATTGTTGAACTAGTGCTACTTTCCATTTAGAGGGTGTGTATCAGTTCACACCCTTGCCTCTCAAGTACAACCAAGAGCCTAGTGGATTAGAACAGAAAGCAACAGAGGCTTTTCTTTGCACAGGAAATGGAGTGGATTTTGGATTTTTTCCCCCCGAAACAGGGTTTCTTTGTATTGTTTTGGAGGCTTGCCTGGAACTAGCTGTTGTAGACTAGGCTAGTCTCGAACTCAGAGAGGTCCTCCTGCCTCTGCCTCCCAAGTGCTGGGATTAAAGGCGTGTGCCACCAACGCCTAGCTGGAGTTTCTTTTTTTTTTTTTTTTTTTTTTTTTTTGGTTTTTTTCAAGACAGGGTTTCTCTGTATTGTTTTGGAGGCTGTCCTGGAACTCGCTTGGTAGACCAGGCTGGCCTCGAACTCACAGAGATCTGCCTGCCTCTGCCTCCCGAGTGCTGGGATTAAAGGCGTGTGCCACCAACGCCCGGCCGCTGGAGTTTCTTTGGGTGTATTTCTTCTTATATTTGTGTCCCAAATGTTTTAGTTAATTTTTTGTAACCCAGAACATCTTATACCTAAATTAAAAAATGGCATTTTGTTGTTGATTTTTGTTTTGCTTTGAGGTAGGATTTTGTCACATATCCCTTGCTAGCCTAAAACACACTAGAACAGGTTGGTTTAGTAGCTTTCTGTCTCTGCCTCTCAAATGCTGGCATTATAGTTGTATATCACCACTCCTGGCTGAGCTTTAGGTTTTTCTTTTAAAACTGGAAGTATTAGATAAGACTTTTGGACTTTGGGTTGATGCTGTAGTGGTTTGAGACCTTTGGGGATTTGGTATAGGATGAATGTGTTTTGTGGGTGGAGGAATTTAAATCTTTGGAGGCTGGAGAATGAACTATAGTAGACAATGAATTCACCAAAATGTTGGTGCCTTAATCCCTAGAATATTGTTATGTGGCAGAAGGGAGACTATTTAGGTCAGTGGTTCTCAATCTTTCTAATGCTTGCAACCCTTGAATATAGTTCCTCATGTTGTGGTAACCCCAACCATAAAATTTTCATTGCTACTTCACAAGTAATTTTTGCTGCTGTTATGAACCTTAATGTGAGTATCTGATGTGTGACTCCTCAGAAGGGGTTGTTCAGTCCCCAAAGGGGACAACGACCCACAGGTTAAGAATTGCTGATGTAGGACTTCTAAGGGACTCAAAGGAGTATTCTGGAGCTTTAGTCTAGCCCATGGGTCCTTAAAAAACTGAACTTGCTGAATGTAGAAGTCTGTGCCCTTAATTCCAGCATTCCAGAAGCAGAAACACATGAGTCTATTAGTTTGAGGCCAACTAGGAGTACATAGTGAGACTTTGGGTGGATTTAGAGATCCTATCCTGCCATTCTGAGAGCTGGCAACAGGGAAATTATGAATACAGCAGTGCCTTGTGCAGCAGAGAGCCCCAGCCATCAGGGGCCAGATCGCCAGTCGTACAGCCATAGGAAATTAGGCCAACAACCTGAATGAGCAGGGAGCCTATTCCTCCCAGAGCTTCCAGCCAGAAAAACAGTTCATTGATACTTTGGGTTTGGCCTAGTTGGACACTCAACTGCTAAAATGCTGGTTGATAGTGTCTTATCTGTTCTCTTACAGTTCAGCTCACTCAAAGTTGTAGCTTAGTTTTTCTCTGTCATTGTCATTTGAAGTTAGACTTAGCAATCATGTCTATAAAAGGTTTTGTTTGTTGAGAAAGGATGTCATTCTGTAGCCCAGACTTTACTAAAACTCATGGTGATTTCCTGCCTCAGCCTTCAAGTGCTGGTATTATATGTGGGACTCACTGTGCTCTGCTTGTCTTTGTTCTTTAAGTGTTCTCAAGTTGGAATCATAAGATTTGGGCTGATTAAACATTAGAATATGGAAGAAGTAAGACCACTTCTTTCATTGAAACAAAGTTGACAAAATAACATTTCAGGGTAGGAAAGGACTTTTGAGATTATCTTCTTGAGTTTGGATTTTAGACTTTGCAGTAAGAAAAATTATCATCTGGAGGGCAACTAAGATGGTCTAGAGCTGGCCAAAGGATGCTGACTGAGGCAGTGGTCATGACTTTGGACCTGTGCTCTCTGAGCATCCTAAAATATCTGGGCTATAGTTAGTTCTCTTTCCTGCTCCTTCACTGAGTCTTTGTGAGGATTAGTTGAGAGACTATATAAACACATTTAGCTTGATACCTAGTAAGAAGATGTCCCCAACATATTAACTGTTTATAACATTTATAGTAATTTGTATTTACGTAAATATATAATTGCAGAATCTTAACTGTAAATCTGATGTGATTTGCCATTTAATATGTTAAGGCCTTAGCATTTTCAGACAGTAATTAATAATGCTTGTAATGCCTGCTTAAAACTACAAGCCAGGTATGGTGGTGCACAGCCTTAATCCCATTACTTGGGAAGCAGAGGCTGGTGGATCTCTGTCTGTCTGTTAGCAGGGCTATGTAGAAAGACGCTGTCTCAATCATGATTCACTGACCAGGGCCACGTTTCTTGTACAAGAATAAAGATTGCTGGGCTGGAGAGACGGCTCAGAAGCTAAGAGCACAGGGTATTCTTCCAGCGGTCTTGAGTTCGATTCCCAGCAACCACATGGTGGCTCACTACCATCTGTAATGAGGTCTGGTACCCTCTTCTGACCTGCAGGCATACATGCAGGCAGAATACTAAATACATGTTAAAAAAAAAAAAGAAAAAGGAATTATAACTGCTTAAGCCTAAATTTCTTTGGGTTCCTAAGATGGATGATTTCAGAGTGGCATATTTAGTTGTTTCCTAATGGGTACACACACACACACACACACACACACACACACACACACACGAGAGAGAGAGAGAGAGAGAGAGAGAGAGAGAGAGAGAGAGAGAGAGAGAGAGAGAGAGAGAGAGAGAGAGAGAACCCCAACTAGCTTTACTTTTTAATTTTTTGTTTATTTCCTTTAGGTTTGTTAGTTTCTTTGAGACAAGGTCTCACCATGTAGACCAAAACTGATCTCACACTCATGGTCTCATGGTAGTCCTGCTGCAGACTTCTTGAGAACAGGAATTTGGGTACAAACTTCCATATCTGGCCCAATCAGCTTGTTTAATTTTTCCTTTTTTGTGTTTTTCTTTGTTGTTTTCTTATTTTGAGGTAGGGTTTCATATAGCCTAGGCTGCCCTTGAATGTGGGGGAATTATAAGTACCATTATATGTACTCACCACTATGCCTGGTTTTTGTCCCATGAGGAATCCAAACTCAGGGCTTCATGCATGCCAGACAAGCACTCTACTAGCTGAGACCCATTCCCCAACTCCTAGCTAGCTATTTGAATGAGGAAATTGCTCTAGAATTATTAAGGAAAAGTGTTGACTATTTGGGTTATAGATAGAATGTGAGATTGTTTTTGAGACAAAGTTTAACTATGTAACTGATTCACCTGGAACTCAACAGTGTATGTAGATCAGACTGGGTTTGAACTCTGCCTGCCTGCTTCTGCCTCTTGAGTGCTATCACCTTTTTTTTTTTTGAGCCTATCTTTTGTAGCCCAGGCTAGTCTCAAATTCACTAAGTAGCTGAGGATGACCTTGAGTTACTGATTTTCATCGCTCAACCTCCCAAGTGTTTGAATCTTTTATAATTTAAATGTGTCACACTTAATTTATAATTTAAATGCCCCCACTTCATCTGTTCTTTTAACACTATGGTCTTAGGAGTTTTTCTGAGTTTTTTATTAGCAGAAACATTTTCGTCTGTATAGCAAAGTGAACAATGGCATTTTTTTTCTCACAGAAAAGCAACAAGAGGTAATTTCTAGCAAATATTTAAATATTTTGTTACAGATCAGAATTCAGCTATTGTTGACTAGATGTTATAGAAATCAAGTATTGAGTCTTTAAAAGTCTGAGGTCATAGATAACCACAAGATAAAGCTAGAAGTGGTGTTCTATTGGTTTCTGCAAAATTTATCTTTCAGCCTTAGATTCTACTTAACAACAGTAACTATGGTGGGTGAGCTCCTTTTACATTTGTGATGATGTTTTCTTACATGAAAAAAAATATCGTTATCTGAAAATTTTAGGATTGTTAGCTGAAACATTTTAGTCTGCTTAGAAAAGTGAGCACTTGTGATTCCTAGTTATGACTAATGCTCTAATGGACATTTCTCAATTTAGCTAACTCACTAATGTTCTGTGAATTTTAAGAAAATCACCCTGTGAATGGGTGGGGCTGGAGAGATGGCTCAGCAGTTTAGAACACTGCTCTTCTAAAAGGGCCTGAGTTCAATTCCTAGCACCCACATAGTTCACAACTGTAACTCCACTTCCAATGCATTTGATGCCTTTTTCTGGCCTCTATAAACAGAAGACAAGAAGCTAGGGTATGTGCCTGTGTGATAGAGACAATCTAATATTATATAGTGTGTGTTACATACTATTTATCTACAATTACCTGGTATGTCTTGTTTCAAGAAAAGATACTTCCTCTAAAATGGGGGGGGTAATTTATTAGAAAATAGTGTCATTTTAATATCAGAAAGTATAAAGTAGCCATTTGGACTAGTCAAAAGATGTTCATTCAGCAGCCCCTGAATGCTTGCTGTACTTCTGCCAGGCATTATACTAAGGTCCTCCACATCCCCTTACCTTCAACTTCACAATTGGCTGGCATTTTGTCTTAGTAAATATACTGTATCTCAGGCTAGTAGCTTTTGGTGATACCTTGAGGACCTTACTTTGCTCTGGGTGCAGTTTTTAAGACAGCTGTAGGAACTGGATGGGAGAGAATGGGATTTAGAATTAGCTGAAGTTGCTAGGGTGTGGGAGGGCTAGGAAACTAATAGGAAGAACTCTACTTTGGGAGAGTTGAGGATCAAAGCTTATAACCTCTCAAGTCTTGATTTTGTCACCTCTATAGCTGGAGTAATAGCTACATGGAATGGTTTATTATTATTCAGTTTCTTCATCTGTAAAATGGGGTTAGTGCCCTATATACACCCCCAAAGAATTCTCATGAAGATTATTAATGAAACAACCAGCTAATATGTCATTGTTGATGTTGCTGCTCTTTATTCTTTTTGTTTGTTTTGGTTTTGTTTTTTGAGACGGTTTCTCTGTAGCTTTGGAGGCTTTCCTGGAACTAGCTCTTGTAGACCAGGCTGGTCTCGAACTCACAGAGATCTGCCTGCCTCTGCCTTCCAAGTGCTGGGAGCTGCTCTTTATTCTTGATTTTCATGTTCTGATGCTAAGAGTTCTTATTTTTTTAAAGAGACTCTTGACTGGCCTATTGGGTGAGTGAGGTGTTGAATTGCTTGCTGCTTAGGTGTAGATTAGTATGTATGTCAAGCCCAGTGTAGGTTGCCTCCATTACCCAGGGACAGACAGTATGTGTGTATAGTTTTGACAGATCTAAGATTCTTCCTCTTTTTTACTCCTCAAGATCTAGGATTCTCTTGCTTCTAAATTGAATTAATCTTCTTGTTTCAGACTCAGGAAGAATTTTAGGTTTGTTCATCTGTAGATACATGGCCTTTGATTAGAGGCATTATTTTCTTTTTAAAAAATTTTTATGTAGCACGATAAATAAAAGACCCAAAGACAGATATTGGGGTTCAAGCTGAAGATTAGAGAAGCAAAGCAGCCAAGCCACTAACTCTTACCTCTACCTTAGACCGAAAGGGCTGATCAAGTCTCAGATTGCTGCCTCTCCTCAGAGTGACTGGAGAATAATCCTGAGACTGACCACTGAAGACCCTGCTCCTATTTTATATACTTCTCTAGTACTGGGATTAAAGGTGTGTGTCTGGCTTCTATGGCTAACTAGTATGGTTGCTTTGCTATTTTGATCTCCAGTGGCTTTAATAAATCACAAACAATATATCACCACACTTTTAATTATGTGTATTTGTGTTAGTCTATATGGGGATATGTGCATGTGAGTGTAGGTGCCAGAGGAGGACAGAGCTAAGTTACAGGCAGTGTGAACCACCTGAAATAAGTATCAGCACCTGAACTCCAGTCCTGTAAGAGCAGTATGCACTCAGACCCTGAGCCCCCTCTCCAGCACCCAGAGGTGTTTTCAGTGATACTGTAATCATAGACTGGGAATTGTTTGCCTATACTGTATTAGGAATGTACCTATAGCTTCTTTCTATATTGCAGTCTCTTGTTTGTATGAATTTGGGCTTTTTGTTGCTTGTTTGGTTTTGGTTTTTGTTTTCGAGACAGGATTTCCTGAACTTTGTAAACCAGGCTGAGCTCAAACTCACAAAGATCTGCCTGACTCTGCCTCCTGAGTGCTGAGATTAAAGCTGTGTGCTACCACTGCCTGGTATATGAATTTGTTTTTATTTTGGGTGAGGTTGTGTGTGTGTGTTGTTGTTGTTGTTTTTTTTTTTTTTTTTTTGGTAGTCCTGACTGTCCTGGAATTCTGTGTAGACCAGGATGGCCTCAAACTCGGAGGTTGACCTGCCTTTGCTTCTTGAGTGCTGGGATCAAAGGCATGTCCACCACACTGGGATTGTTTTCATTTTATTTATTTATTCATTTATTTGGTTTTTCAAGACAGGGTTTCTCTGTATTGTTTTGGAGACTGTCCTGGACTCACCATGTAAACCAGGCTGGCCTCGAACTCACAGAGATCCGCCTGCCTCTGCCTCCCGAGTGCTGGGATTAAAGGCGTGCGCCACCAACACCAGGCAGGATTGTTTTCATTTTGAGTAGGCTCTTTTCATATAGTTCTGGCCAGCCTGGAGTGTGAGTGTTCTATCACTGGGATGTACACACACACACAGCCTTGACCCATTTTTGTTGACTTTTTTACTTTTGTGTTTGGATGCATAGTGTGCCATGTGTATGAATGGAGGTTAGTGGACATTTGGGAGTAGTTTCTCTTCTACTGTGTGGTACCCAGGGATTGAGCTCAGGTGGTTAGGCTGCAGGTGCTTTTATTCACTGAGCCAATCTCTATGTAGACCAGACTGGTGTAGAACTTTCAGTGATCTCTCTGTCTCTGCCTCTTGAGCGCTGGCATTGGAGGCATATAGACCAGCATGTCTGGTTTTGCTTTGATGGGGGGGGGGGCAGTGGTAGAGGTGGATTTTGTTCTTTTGGGGGTAGGGCAGCATGCTGGGGAGTGAACCCTGGCTCTTGCCCATGCTAGGTAAGCAAGACCACTGAGCTATACCTCTGGCTTTGCTGTATAGTTTTGAGTCATAAACTGTGGAATAGGGAGAGCGATGCAATAGGGATTTACTTTATAGTCCAGACTAATATGGTACTCACTGTGTTAGCACAGACTGGCTTTGAACTCAGCAAGCCTCTTGTCTCAGTCTCCCAAATCCTGGGATTACAAATATGAGCCACTACACCTAGCTAAGACATAAATTCTTTTCTGTTTTTATAGAACTGATATTTGTTGCAAACAGCAATGAACTCTGTGTGTGTGTGTGTGTGTGTGTGTGTGTGTGTGTGTGTGTGTGTGTGTGTGTGTGTGTAGATCAGAAGATAGCTTTTGGGAACCAGTTTTTAATTTGTACTGTGTGGATCCTTCAGGTTGAACTCAACAGTCATTTGGCTGGCCCAGTAGACTTTGTTTACAAGTACTTTTGCTTGTTTATTTTTAAGATGTGGTCTCACTGTATCTCTCTGACTATCCTGGAACTTGATATATAGTATAGACTAGGTTAGCCTTAGAAGCCTCTGTCTTCTAAGTATAAGGCTTACAGGCACATAACTACAATGCCTGGCATATGTCATAAACTCTCACTTATTTTTGTTTTCTTTCCTTTTGGGGTTGGTGTTTTTTGAGATAGGATCTTGGCTGTATATTCTGTCTGAATCTCCTGCCTGCTGAGATTACAGGTAAACCGTAATATACAGTGAAAAGTACTTGTTTTGGAGTCTGTGTTGCTGTTGGTCTTCAACATGCTAGGTAAGCGCTCATAGTTGAACTGTAGCCTCAGTCTCCAGACTCTTTTGTCTTGTTTTCTTTGATTATTGTCTCTGGTACTGAAAGTTGAACATACTAGACAAGCACTCTTCCCAGCCCTCAACTTTTAAAAAACAAAGCCTGGACTCAAAGCCTGTGCTTTATTGACATGTTCTCAGAGTAAAAAAAACAAAGCCTTGTAATCAAAACAGTAAATTTCCAAATTTTTTCCTCCTCCTCCTCCTCCTTCCCCTCCTCTTCCTCCTCCTCCTCCTCCTCCTCCTCCTCCTCCTCCTCCTCCTTCATTTGTTTGTTTTTGGTTTTTCAAGACGGGGGTTTCTCTGTAGCTTTGGAGCCTGTCCTGGACTCCGCCATGTAGACCAGGCTGGCCTCGAACTCACAGAGATCCACCTATCTCTGCCTCCTCAAGTTTTGGAATATTGAAGGCATGTGCCACCACTGCCCAGCAATTGGAGATTATTTTCATTATTTGTTTCTTCATCTGTCTTTCTGACCAGTTTTCCTCCCAAAATGCTGCATTTCACACATTTGATGTACTGAAGAATTTTCAGGTATTAGTCCTAAGGACTTAAATATCCACTGGCAGCTACTTGTGTTTGCCTGTAGTTAACATGTAGTTGTGTTCTTGGTTTTTGTTTTTCACAGTCATCATATATAACAGTTTCTAGAAAACGTGCTAAGGTGACCGTCATACATCTTTAAAATGAAGACTTTCTTTTAAAGGCATCTCAGATAGGCACACCATCTATATACCTCACCTTACATCTAATGTAACCCAAGACAGTTTTAGTTTGGGTTTTGTTTTTTCTTTTTTGAGACAATCTCATTATTTATCCCTGGTTGGCCTAGAACTCACTATATAGACCAGGCTGGCCTTATACTCGCAGAGATCTGCCTGCCTCTGCCTTGAGAGTGCTCAGATTAAAGGCATGCACTACTACATCTAACATGGCAGTGGTTTTGGTATCAGTTTGTACCTAGTACTCAGGAGGCAGAGGCAGGTGAATCTGAGTTCAAAGCCAGCCTGGTTTACATAGAGAGTTCCAGGCCAACCCGCCAGGGCTACATAGTAAGATCCTGTCTTTTTGTTGTTGTTGTTGTTGTTTTTGTTTTTTAAGAAACAGTCCATTTGCAGAATTTAAGGACCTGGTATTGAATTTAGTAAAAAGACACTCCTAAATAAACTTGGGTTCAAACCTATTCTTTTCTATTTAGTGCTCATGTAATGGGGAGAGGGGTAGACAGGTTATTTAACCTCTGAACCTGAGAGTATGTATCTCGTGCATGCTACACCTACTTTAAGAGACATTCAAGTGGTAGCAGTGATTATTACAGATGTAAGTGCTGAGTTCTACTTTTTGTTTTTCGAGACAGGGTTTCTCTGTGGCTTTGGAGGTTGTCCTGAAACTCGCTCTTGTAAACCAGACTGACCTCGAACTCCCGAGTGCTGGGGTTAAAGGCCTGCACCACCAATCCTGGCGAGTTCTACTTTAGGTCTCAAAGTTTTCTGTCCTTAGCTTCCAGAGAATGGTGGCCAATGGGATTAAGTTTCATACTAAGACTCTGTTGTCTGATGAAAAGATAAAATATACAGGTGATAACGTTTTTTGCTGATTAGTTAAAATTTTGAGGGTAGTATTAATGTTAACAAATAACTTGGTTTCTTTTCTTCCTTTTTTTTTTAAATAAATGATTCACTTTGTTGGAAGACACCCCACTGTTGCTGTTTCATTTATTTAACATTGATATTAGGTTTCTGGCTTAAAGGTGGAAAAATAAAATCTACACAGAGGATTCAAATGCTAACGTTTTTGTTTTGCCATTTTTCATAAGTTTGTTTTATGTTAGTACTTTTACATTGCCTTTTAAAGCAATAATGCTGTATATTGTGTAGGTAGGAATAAAAGCAGAAGGTCCATTTGTGTACTAGGATTGTAATCTAAAGGTAAATGCCATATGGGTTCCTTTGGTAAGTTGTATTATTGTGGCCCTTTATGGAATTAGATCTTACTTTGTAGTCCTGACGGTCTTAGAACTTGTAGTCTTCCTCTTGAATAGTGGCATTACAGGCATGTGCCATCGTGCCAAGCTTTAAAATAATTTTTTTAGGGAGCTATGCTAAGTATCAAACTAGGTTCATATGTAAGTCTTTATCACTGAGCTACATCCATAGCTCTTATAAATGTTATATTAAAAAAATCAGATCTGCTGAGCGGTGTTGGTGCACGCCTTTAATCCCAGCACTCCGGAGGCAGAGGCAGGTGGATCTCTGTGAGTTTGAGACCAAGCCTGGTCTACCGAGCGAGTTCCAGGACAGGCTCCAAAACAATACAGAGAAACCCTGTCTCAAAAAAACCAAAAAAAAAAACCAGATCCTTTGACCAGAGAAAATTTATTGTTTCGAACAGGAAGTTTTCTTAGTTAAAACTTTGGGATTTGAAGGTCAAAGAAAGCTGGGGAACTGTCAAAATTCTAGTTGTTGGTTTTATTAATCTTTTTTGTTGTTATTGGTTTTTTGCTTATTTGAGACAAGGTTTCTCCATGTAGCTGTGACTGTCCTGGAACTCACTCTGTAGACCAGACTGATCTCAAACTCTGAGATTTACCTGCCTATGCTTCTGAAGTACTGGGATTAAAGGCATGCAACACTACTCAGCCATTTAATTAGTCTCAATTTTTTTCCTCAATTTAATTTTCCAGCACCATTTTTTAAATTGCGTTTATCTATTGTAAGGAGGGGTCACCCAGTGGTTCTTCCACCATGTAGGTTCTGGAAGACAAACTCATGTTTTCAAGGCTTGGTGTTAAGCACATTTATTCACAAAGCCATCTTGAGAGCTCTATTTTTTCTTGTGTATGTGTTTGCACTATGTGTCTGGGTGCACTTGTGTGCAGGTGTATGTGAGTGTGTTTAGGCTGGCGGGTCTGACAGTGCACACCTCAGCAGCGCCTGTCAAATGTAGTGCTTACTATAGATAATTTCTGGCTTCAGGCCTAATGGTGCACATCATTAATCCCAGCACTCAGGAGACAGAGGCAGGCTGTGAGTTTGAGGCCAGCCTAGTCTACAGAGTGAGTTCCAGGACAGCCAGGGCTATACAGAAGCCCTGTTTCAAAAAACAAACAAAACAAACCCAGAGAAACAAGGTATGGTAGTGCGTACCTTTAATTGTAGCATAAGGAGGCAGGCAGGAAGAGCTCTGTAAGTTCAGGGCTATCCTGATCTACACAGCAAGCTCCAGGACTATACAGAGAGACTCTGTCTCAAACAACAGAATAATAATAATGGTAATAGTAAGCAAGACTCAGCAGTTAAGAACAATTGTTCTTCCAGAAGACTCAGGTTTGATTCCCAGCTGTGAGTTCTAGGTCAGCCTGATCTACAGAGTGAGTTCCAGGACAGCCACAGAGAAATCCTGCCTCAAAAACCAAAAGTAAATAAATAAAATGGTAATAATTTTTAAAAATAATTTAAAAATCAAATTAACTTTTAAAATTTGACAAGGCAGGGTCTCATGAAACCCATATTGGCCTCAAATTCACTGTGTAGCCAATGGCATTTTATTTATTTATAGACAGGTATGGTGACCCACACATTTATGCCTAGTACTTGAGGGACAGAGGTAGGCGAATCTGTGAACTTGAGGCCAACTTTGTCTATACAGTGAGTTCTGGGATGGCCAGGAAGTCTCAAAAAGAAAATATATTCTTATTTATATTTTATACTTATATTTTGTCTGTGTGCATGTATGTGCACCGTATGCGTGTAGTGCCTGTGGAGGCCAGAAGAGGGCGTTCTGAGCCCCCAGATTTGGAGTTACAGATGGTTGTGAGCCCAACAAGTGAGTCCTAGGAAAGGAACCTGGGTCTAATTTAAGAATGTTTTAATTTCTTTGGGTATTTTGTCTGTATGTGTGTCTCTTCTATGTACCTCATGCATCCAGTGCCCCTGAGGTCTTTGAGTGCTTTGCACCCCTGAAACTGGATCTGCAGGTGGATGTGAATTGTCTTAAGAGTGCAGGGAATGGAAGCTGGAGTTTTTCAGCCACAGAGCCATCATCTCTCCAGCCTCTGACCTTGAGCTTCTAATTTTCCTGCTCCCACTTCCCAGATACTGGAATTACAGGTATAGGCAGGTGCTTTCCATGAGTTTTCCATAGTTGTTACTGGTTCTCTGTAGCAGTGCTTAGGTACTTTACTCAGTGTTGGCATAGTCCTACATGAGGAGTCAATACAGTCTAACAAGATTGCTTAAACTTTTGTGTTTGTTTGGCTTTCTTCGTTTTTTTTTTGTTTGTTTGTTTGTTTTGTTTTTTGTAGTCAGTTTCTCTATGTAGCCCTAGCTGTCCTGGAACCCACTCTGTAGACCAAGCTAACCTCAAAAACCAGAGTTCTGCCTGCCTCTGCCTCCTAAGTGTTGGGATCAAAGGCATGTGCCACCACCTCACTGTTCGTTGGCTTATACCATGTGAGTCCTGGGGTTGAACTCAGGTCCTCAGGCTTTGTGACAGTCTGTGTCTTGGGGGGGCGTCTGCCCTGCTCCCTCTTTCCTACACTCCCTGTGCTGCCATGAGCCACCTTGCTGGCCCCTATTTTGTTATTTTGAGAGAAGATGAACCTCTAACTAGCAGTGTAGCTGAGGATGAATTTGCACTCCTAATCCTGCCCCTCTCCCTGTCAGGTACTGGGATTGTAGACTGGCACCACCATGCCTGGCTTCTTGCTCTTTACTGTAGAAATAAATCTTTGTGCTTGAACTGTTGTAAGATCTCATTCACTGTGTTTGGTCTAGGAATGGGATGTTTTTGATTTGAGTTGTTGGTTGCTAAAGACTGAAGGAACCCTGGCCTCACATGGTAGGCAAGTGCTCTCACTGATCTATATCCCTATCCTATGTTTGTGTGAGGCAGTGATGAGCTTGAGTGGAGGTAGTGTGTATGCTAGGAAATACTCTACCAGTGAGCTCTATCCCCATCTCTCATGCTTTGTTTTGATGGGTAATGAACATTAGTATTTAAAAGACTAAATAAAACCAGTTTTGCCATTTCACATTCCATAGTAATCTTTTGTTTCAAATACTAGAAAATTCAACAAAAATTACATTAGTAAAAATATGTAATCCATCTTGTGTAGTTATTAGGTGTTGGGTCTTTTTTTTTTTTTTTTTTTTTTTGGTTTTACGAGACAGGGTTTCTCTGTATTGTTTTGGAGGCTGTCTGTCCAGCCCGGCCTCGAACTCACAGAGATCCACCTGCCTCTGCCTCCCGAGTGCTGGGATTAAAGGCGTGCGCCACCACTGCCCGGCAGGTGTCGGATCATTTATAAGCCTCTAGCTTTCTTTTTTGTTGCCGTGCTGAAAAAGTGGGTATAAACTAGAAGAGATTGAGAAGGAGAAACTGGCTAAAGTCAAGAAGAGTTTATATTGAAAATAATTCTACATACAATTTATTTGGCTGTCCTGGAAATCACTTTGTAGATCAGGCTGGCCTCAAACTCACAGATATCAGCCTGCCTCTGCACCACCACACTCATCGACCATTGTATATTTTAATAGTTTTTTTTGCATGCGCGCGCATGCGTGCGTGCGTTTGTTTGTATGTCAGCGCATGTGTGTAGTTGTGTGTGGTGGCCAGAGAATAACCTTGGGTTCTGTTTTAAGAACACATCCATCTCATTTTTGAGACCGGATCTTCTTTTGCCTGGAACGTACCAATTAAAGACTGGACTGGATATCCAGCAGAGCCTCAAAAATCTTGGTTGTGCCTTCCCAGCACTAGAATTACAAGCATATGCCACCGAATCTAACTGGGTTTTTTATTTGTTAGTTTGGTTTGGTTTGTTTTTAAAAAAAATCAGGGATCTGGGAATCAAACTCAGGTCCTTGTAAGTGCTTTACTGACTGAGCCATCTTTACAACCCCTATCCAATGTAATTCTACTTTAGCATAATACTTTAATCTACCTCTAATGTCCAGTTTTGTCAATGCTGTTTTTCTATATTACCTACCCTGTGCTACAAGATAGTCAAAAGAAGTGTAATCTCTAGTTGTCATGCCTCTTGCTTCCTTTTGATTTTGGTGTTTTGTTGTTGTTTTGAGACAGGGTCTGGTCCTGTGTAGCCTTCGCTGGCCTGCATCCTGTATAGACCAGGTTGGCAATTGGATGAAGTTAGGCACATGAATCAGAAAACTACATAGATGATATGTTCTTCTGAAGTGATCACATTAATACAGGGATCAGCAAGAGTTTCAGGGACTTCAGTGAAGGAAGACAGTTGTCAGGGAGAATATTTTATTTTCAGCATAGTTCCAAAAATGTACTAACTCCCCTGTCCCCCAGTTTATTGTTGACTTGTTTTGTTTTTTTGTTTTGCTTTGGGTTTTTTTGTTTTGTTTTTAGACAGTCTCATATTGCCCAGACCAGCCCCTAACTTGACAAATAGTTGGGGCTGACCTTGAATTCCCTGAGTCTCCTGCCTTTACCTCTTGTGCGCTGGGCTTTCCTAAAGATTTAGGTGTTGTGTTAACTCAGCTAAAATACCTATTACTATCTAATACCAGGTGGGGGGTTTTCTGTTTGTTTTGAGACAGGGTGTCCTGCCCAAGTTAGCCTCAAATTCTATATAGCTGAGGATGACCTAGAACTCTTGGGCCATCTAAATGCTAGGGTTACAGGTGTGTGCTGCCACACATTGTCAATAGCAGTTTTTACTGTTTGTTCCTATAAAGAAAAAGTACCAGTTTGAAATTTAGTATATCTTTTCTTTTTTCTTTATTTTTAGTTTTTCAAGACAGGATTTCTCTGTGTAACCCTGACTGTCTTAGAACTAGCTCTGTAGTCCAGGCTAGCCTCAAACTCACAAAGATCCACCTGCCTCTGACTCCTGCATGCTAGGATTAAAGGCCTGGGCTACCACTGCCTGGCAACAAGTATATCTTAATGTTATGTGTCTGCTAATTCTATAAGATCTCCCAGATGATTAGGGTCAACATAAGATAAGATTGAAGGTATATGAGTTGTTTCTTCCTAGTTCTGTCAGATGTTAGAATTAGTTGATAATTGGTGACTTTCACCCCATTCTAGAACATTTAAGCATGCCTTTTGTAAGCAGTGACAGTACCGTTGTATCTACCCTTAGTGCCATTTTTATCTTCCATGCTGTCTTGCAAAAAACATCCAAACATTGCATGTGGATTACAGACTACTTTGAAGAATTTGATTAGGATCAGTGTCAGTTTTAGCACAGCTGGAGTAGTTTAGCATGGAGGTATATTTGAGATCGTTATAATTAGTAAAATGGTTTTCCCCCCAAATACTTTTTAAAAGTAATTTGTCTTTTTACATTTTTTTCTGCAGTTTGAAGAAAATAGGTCTGAAACAAGGTCTTACCCACATCTGCCTCGAACATAGTAACTGCCAGCTCTTCAAACATCAAGTTCAACTTTGTCTGCCAACCTGTCTGACATGTCGGGACCCGTGCCAAGCAGGGCCAGAGTTTACACAGATGTTAACACACACAGGCCCCGAGAGTACTGGGATTATGAGTCACATGTGGTGGAATGGGGGTAATTATTTCTATTTACTTCACTATACTCACCCATAGTGCTATATCTTATAGATTTGTTGGATAATTCATATCAGCAAACCTTCCCTGCCCCCCTCCAAAGCTCAAGGACAAAGCCTTTCGTGCTTTGTTGGGGCTACAAGTTTATCACATACCAGGTTGGTGATTTGGCAAGCTCAGTTTCTGGGTTTGCAGTCTAAAAGTCATTGTGATTCCTTCTCTATTTTATATATTTTGTGCGTGGGGTACTAACAAAGACTTAACTGTCAGCTTGCCTTCAAGCTTTAGCTACTATTCTGGAACCTTGGGGAAGTGAGGCAGGTAGATCACAAGTTTTGGGCTTGCCTGGGCTTCTGAGTTAAAAGCTAGCATTTAAGAGAGACTTTGAAAGTCACCATACTTAATTACTTAAGGTATTTTGGGGGTCAGAGTTCTGTCCTATGGTAATAGTAAAGGATGAAATTGTTCTCTAGAAACAGAAGTTTCTTTTGGATGACAAGCAGGATTTACCCTTTATCCTTTCCATGACCCTAGTTATGTGTGTCATGGAATGTAGCCCAGTTGTATCCTCAAGAGCTATAGCCTGCTTCAACAACTGTGTTTACTCTCATAGTTACCCATGAGAGCCTCATTTGAACATTAGCATTTCCTGTCTGAACATGGCATTTAATTGTAGAGTTTTGTCATTTTTTTAATGATAAAAGCATTTTAGTAGTTAAGTACATAATAAAGCAATTTGAAAACTCACAGATGAATTACTCAGCTAAATGTGAGAGGCTGAGGCCAGATGACCTTGAATTGGAGGTCAACCTGGGCTATGTAGTAAAACCTTGTTTCAAAAAAAAAAAGTTAACTCCCATGTATGGTATCTTATATCTGATTTCATATGACTCTTTAGTCTGTAAGTGGTTAAAACTGTCTCCCTAAACTGTCATTGAACTCTCACAGGGTATGGTTTCCGTTTTGGTATGCTGTAATATGTAACAGCAAGCAATTTCTCTGCATATAAGGAGACACTCTTGGCTTAGAGATATTATTAAGAACCATGGTATAAACCAATAAATGTTATCATTGCTGATAATCTTAACAATTCTGTAATGTCACAGACTTTGAACTCTAGGTACTACCTGTGTTTATTGCAGAAATTTTAGCCTTATCTTCAAAAGCAAATGCTCTGGTGGTGCTGCTGCAGTGATACTAGAGGGCCCTTTGAATGTTTGCATGTGCTGTTTGTTTGTTTATATGCCCTTGCATAAGAGAACTCAGTGACTAGAAAGAGACCTGATAGTATTAATATTGTCCTTTGTTCTTAGTTCATTTTGTTTTTTCTTTCATTCTCCTTTTTTTTTAAAAAAACATTTTCTTAATGATTTGTTTTTATTTCCTGTGCATTGGTGTTTCCCTGCACGCATGTATGTCTGTGTGAGGGTTCAGATTCCCTGGAACTGGAGTTATAGACAGTTGTAAGCTGCCATGTGGGTGCTGGGAATTGAACCCAGATCCTCTGGAAGAGCAGCCAGTGCTCTTAACCACTGAGTCATCTCTCCAACCCCTTTCATTCTCCTTTTTAACTGCTTGAGAAAACAAATGACTGTACATACTGTATTTATTATAAGAATAAATGGAAACCAGAAAAACAAAACAGGGCAGCAGTGGCACAATCCCAGCACTTGGGAGACAGAGGCACCGGATCTCTGTGAGTTCAAGGCCAGCCTGGTCTACAGAGCAGGTTCCAGGACAGGTTCCAAAGCCACAGAGAACCTGTCTCAAAAAAGCAAAACAGAAAAAGGGTAAATAGAATTTAGCCCTCTTTCCCCTTAATCTGTGCATCTACACCCTTATTAGCATTAAACCTAGTGTAGTTAGGTACTCAACTGCTGGGCTATAGCTGCAGTCCTTTTTCCTTATTCTTCTTTCATGACATAGGGCCTCATGTAGCTCAGAATGGCCTCATATTTGCTATCTAGCCCAGGATGACTTGAACTTCCTGCCTCCACCTCTCTGGAGCTGGGATTCAGGTCTGCATTAGCACATCAGGAATTCGTGCATGGTGGCGTGTTAACTGACCTTTCTGTTTTATTTTGGGAATTTAAAAAATGATTGCCCTTTATTTGATGGAGAGACTGCAGGTGTCACATATGTTGAAGAACAGTTTGGGAGTTGGTTCTTTCCATGCACCTAATGGGACCAAGGATTGAAGTTGTGTCTTCTAACAACCACTTTTACCTTCTAAGCATCTTGCTCGCCCATATTTATTTATTTTAAGATTTACTTATTTGATATGTATAAATGTTTTGCATAATACCCTCAGAGATCAAGAGAAGAGATCGGATCCCCTGGAACTGGAGTTACATATACTCATGCTGGGAACTGAAGCTGAGTTCTCAGTAAGAACAAGTGCTCTTAACCACTAATTCATCTCTCCAGCTCCTTTTTTTATTTTTTGAGATAGATTCTCATATACTAAGGATGAACTTGAACTCCTGATCCTCCTGCCTTTACCTCCCAAGTATTGGGATTTGATAATATAGGCATGTACCACAAGCCCTACTTCATTTTGTCTTTTGAAGTAAAGTTTCTATGAGTTAATCAGGCTAATCTTGAATTCACTCTGTGGCCCAGGCAGGCCCTAACTTGTGGTCCTCTTGCCCCAGTCTCCCAAATAACTAGGAATAGGCATGCACTACCATACCTGGTAGAATTGAGCCTTATTTGTTTGTTGCTAGCTTGTTTGTTTTTATAGCAAGCTTTCACTTTGTAGCCCAGGCTTGCTTCAGATTTGCCATTCGCCTTACTGAACCTCCTAGATCTTGGGATTACATTTGTATATCCCTGTAACCAGCCAGGCCTCCTGAAGGAAATGCATTTGTTGTTGGTTAGAGCTAAGGCCTCAAGTAGGCAGCAGGGGAGGAGGGAAAGTAATAACATCTGCCTTATTCTTTACTTTGCCTATGACCTCTAGTTTCCTAACTAGTTAACTGAATGTGGGTAGACGCAGGACCTCTGGTTCACTATTTCTGATGTAGTTGCAAGCTTTATTAAGTCAGATATTGTCCTGAAGGATCAAACCTGTGTGTATATGTGTGTGTGTGTGTGTATTTGGAATCCACTTGTAGACAAAGAAGCTTAGTAAGAAAGGGCTGCTTTCAGGTGTAGCTAAACTGTAATAGTCTTACATCATTTGTTGAGTTCACTGCCAATATTGGACTAGCTAGTGTGAAGCAAGATTATACAAACCAGTTACTGAAGGGAAGTAGTCTGCTGTTGGAGACAAACATATACTTAAATCCCAATACAAGCTAACCATATTTGAAAAATATCTGGAAAGCTTAATAATAATTCTTTTATTTAATGCTTATTGAGACAGATTCTCAATGTGCTGCTCCAATAGAATCATAAATAGTTGGAGATTTGAAAACATACTTGAAAAAGCTTAATAATAATAATTCATTTTCTTTTTAATGCCCATTGAAATAGAATCTCATGCAGCCCAGGCTAGCTTTGAACTATGTAGCTGAGGATAACCTTGAACTTCAATTCTCCTGTCTTCACTTCCTGAATGCTAAGAATGTAGGTGTGTACCATGTCTGGTTTACATGGTTCTGGGGACTGAACCCAGGGCCAAGTGTATGCTAGGTCATGTAATAGCCCCAAACTTTTGTGTTTTCTATTTGATACACACATAGTTTAGTTGACTCAGGTTTTTTTGTTTTTGTTTTATGTAACATTTGAAATATCTTACTTGTATTACTTCTGATGGTAATAGAGTTGTCTGTCTCTACTTCTCTTCCCCTCCATGGTAAGGTAGGTGTGCGTGCATGTGTGAGTTCGTGGGAGTGTGTGTGTGTGTGCGCGCTCACGCATGTGCACGCACATGCATGCTTGCAAACTGTCAATAGCCTTTTTGTGAATAGCTCAGGATGACCTTGAATGCAGGTTTTCCTGTGTTCACCTGCTAAGAGTTGAGTGTTGGAATTACAAGCATGCACCACCATGTCTGGCATTTTGCAAGTTGAAAATTTGATATTTTGAAATCACTGTCACTTTGTTTTATCCACAGAAATCAAGATGACTACCAGCTTGTTCGAAAATTAGGCAGGGGAAAATACAGTGAAGTGTTTGAAGCCATCAACATCACAAATAATGAAAAAGTTGTTGTTAAAATTCTCAAGGTGAGTACAAGAAGAGAAATAATGTC
Source organism: Mesocricetus auratus (assembly GCF_017639785.1). Classification (NCBI taxonomy): domain Eukaryota; kingdom Metazoa; phylum Chordata; class Mammalia; order Rodentia; family Cricetidae; genus Mesocricetus; species Mesocricetus auratus. The sequence continues at coordinate 117,210,728 of NW_024429189.1, forward strand.
AGAGTTGTTTGAATGTGGAATTTGTGAATTTGTGCATATAAATGCCTTTTTATACATGTTACATGAAAGATTCCCCCCCCAGTAATTTAGCCTTCCTATTATATCCTCTAAAGTCAACACAACACCTGATACTAGCTTGCTAAGGTGAGACCTAAAGCAAGAGAAGAGATGGTTAGAATGTGTCCAAGAGGCTTTCCCAAATCTTACCTAATGTCCATTTCCTATGCTTTCAGTTTGTTTTGTGCTTTCATTTTCAATAAGCAAATCATTACCTCTGCTTTGTCAGAATAAGAAGGCAAGCAGGTACACCTAATGTGGAATCCCCATCTTCACTTCAGCTATATGAATGGTAGGGACTAAGACAAGCCTGGAAACAGTTGCTTCATCAGAAAAAGGAACTTGTCTGGGTGTGTAGCATGGTGGTAGACTGCTTGCTTAAAGTGCTACAAGTCTTGGGTTTGACTCCTGGTGCTACAGAAAAGGAGAAACAAACAGAATAATAGCTGGGAAGATTACTCATTAAAGTGTATGTCTAGGACTTAATGGTCAGGCAGGCTAATCACTCAGTAAGCTTCAGATTTAATGAGTGAAGATGAGAAGACCCTGTCTCAAATGGAAGGTGGAAGACTAGCAAGATGGCCCACCAGGTAAAGATGCTACCAGAGCTGACAATCTCAGTTTAATCTCTAGAACCTACATGGGTCAACTCCCTAAGTTGTGCTTTGATCTTCATGCACATGCTATGGGACTTACTTAAAAGTAAATAAAATGCACGCGTGCGCCCACACACACACACACACACACACACACACACACACACCATTTGTAACAAATGTAGTGGAGATACAACTGAGGAGATGCACATGCACCTACACACATCCTCTCCAACAACAGAAAGAGAGACAGTTGCTTCTTAGCTGCAGTGCAAGTGTAGTGCTTCTTGATGGCTTTCTTTTGCAAAGAGAATTTAGAAAACAGTATTTACATAATGTGATATTTTAAATGTTGACTCCAGAAGATTGGAGAAATGACTCAGTGGTTGAGAGCGCTAGCTGCTCTTCAGAGGACCTGGGTTTTATTCCTAGTCTACGTGGCAGCTCATAACCATCTTTAACTCAAGTCTTAGAGGATCTGATGCCCTCTTCTGGTCTCTGAGGATATCAGTCACACATGTGATGCACAAACATACATGCAGGCAAAATACCCATACTTATAAAAATTTAAAAATAAAGTTTTGCACAAGGTTTTTTGAAAATTTGCACAAGTCGGATTTAGCCAGTGGTTTGTCACTGTGCATCTTCTATTCATTGTTTATTAATGTACTGGCTGCTATGTGTGTTACATTACACTGGGGACTCAGCTCATAGTTCCTTACCACAGAAGTGTCTGTTGCTGCTGGGAAGCAGAAGTTCCTACTTTCCATTCGTAGCATTTTTCTTATCTCACAAGTTTTTTTTAATGGTTATCTACAGGCAAAACAAAAGCATACACACACCTAAAAACACAAAACACTGTTAGCCATTTTAAAAGAAAATTGCATTCCTTTAAAGAACATTCAGGAGGCAAAGCAGGAATATTGGTATGATTTGAAGATGCCCAGGCTATAGGGAGACTGTACAGGAAGGAATGAAAAAGACACACCCCCTTTTAATTCATTAAAAACTTTATTTTAACATTATTTCTTTACTTATTTTGTGGGTCTTTGGAGATCAAAGTACATCAAGAGTTGTTTCTCTCCTTCCATCACCTAGACTTGATGAATCTCAAAGGGTCAGCAGGATTGGTGGGGAATGCCATTATAGGTTGAGCCATCTCTCTAGCCTCATTAAAAGACTTTTGTTTAAAGATCTACTATGTTGCCATTTTAAATGGTGGTTTACGAGGTTTTAAAGTGTGACATATTGCAGTTAAATTTGAAATTAAATGATAATTTTGTGTATATCTGGCCTTTGGAGTAGAAAATTTTAAGTGCCTGGGAGTGTTGGGAGAAGGGGTTCTGAGAAGTCTGTCACATTTCCTTTCTTCAGGAAGCCCATATAGAAGCTGTTTTGTATTACAGTAACGGTGAGAGGTACTCAGAAATACTTTTGTGTACGTGTGCTATTATACTTTTACCATTTCAGCCAGTAAAAAAGAAGAAAATTAAGCGTGAAATAAAGATTTTGGAGAATTTGAGAGGTGGTCCCAACATCATCACACTTGCAGACATTGTAAAAGACCCTGTGGTAAGTACAGTAGTTGTTACGAGATCTACCAGGGCTCAGGTGGTGGTGGACCCAAAGTACAACCTAGTTCTGTTTTCACTACCCTACCATTAAATATTGCTTTAATGTTCTAAATCAGTTACACACTTAACCAGCTTAGGTCCTGCTTGGAAAGGAGAGATTTAATACACACAAGTACACATGCACACACAGTCTGTTATCTAGCCTAGGAGATTGATAACACTAAAAACCAAATGTGTCAATCCAATCTGCAAATTTAGGCCTAAAGCTACTGGGCAATAGTAAGATTGTTGGGTCCCCTAGAGCGTTGAGAGATTTCAACTTAGGATATTTCTACAAAATCCTTCCAAAAATAACCTAAGTGTGGTAATGATCAGAGTGGACAGGGTTTCTTACTACTGCAACAAAGACTGCCACAATCCCCACACAATGTCCACAACTGAAAACTAAAACTCTCAGGGCTAGTACTAATGTATTTTCTTTTTTTTTTTCCCCTTAGTCACGAACCCCTGCCTTGGTTTTTGAACATGTAAACAACACAGACTTCAAGGTATCATCCATAAGTAACCATTTCAAACTATTGGATTTTTGGATCATACAGAAAGTCTTTTGGAGATGACAGCGTATAAAGAGCTTGCTTTTGCTTATTTTAAAAAGTTTTGTCCCTAGATTGATCAGCACTAAAAGTAGTATCTGTTTTTCATATCTGGATGTTTATGCTTGTATTTGTTTAGTGGTTTTTTAATAACTATTACTTTTATATCTTGCCACATGTATCATAGTTTCTGCTGATGTACAGACAAGTGGAGGTGACAGAACATGTTGACTTTAGGCAGCAATGTTCAAGAAAGAATAAATTGTTTATATAATAGTAGGGACTAAATGCATATTCCTTAAGGAACTGGCTGGGTGGTGGTGGCCCACGCCTTAATCGGGAGGCAGAGGCAGACGGAGCTCTTGAGACCAGTCTGGTATGCAAGAGATAGTTCCAGGACAAAAAAAGATCTTAGGAACTTCAGGCTATTACTCCTTTTCCTTCTTCTTGTTCTGTTGTATATTGAGCCCAGATCTTAAGAGTTTAAAGTGCCTGGCAATTCAGCTGTCATTGAACTGTCTTCCTTCCCCTGGGGTGTGGATCATAAAAGATAATGAGAAAGGGTCGTGTAAGATTTTGCTGTAATATAAACATGTGCAGTACATATCTCTGCAGATTCTCAGGTGGCCTACTTTTTTTTTTTTTAAGATTTATTCATTTATTACGAATGCAGCACCCTGCCTCCATGTACACATCAGAAGAGGGCACCAGATCTCATTACAGATGGTTGTGAGCCACCATGTGGTTGCTGGGAATTGAACTCTGGACCTCTGGAAGAGCAGTCAGTGCTCTTAACCTCTCTTAACCTCTGAGCCATCTCTTCAGCCCTCAGGTGGCCTACTTATTCAAACAGTTCTATTTCAGTATAACTGAAAAATGTAAGCGGTTTCCTCAAGTACATATTTAATAGAGTTTGACTTGCCTTTGTACAAGTCCAGTATCAATGTTTATTTTGTTTGAAAAGGAGAGAAAAGAGAAACTGTTTTAGGTATGTTAGACACAGAATAAGAAACTAAAAAACTGTTGAGAACACCACTCACCATTTAAAGGTAATTAGATGTAAAAATACTCTGCAGCCCTTTTAGAAACTGGAAAAGTTATATTGCAGCTGTTTCTAAGAGTATATGGTCACCCTAGACTGGAATAGTTCTGTTCAGTTGAATCAGCAAATTTGTCTTCACATTTTCATATCCCTGGTGATTGTAGTACCAAGTGTGTGGGCACACGAAGGGGCATTTCACTACTACAGAGGTTGTCTATCAGCATTTGAAGGGACTTAGAAGGTAAATGAAAAAACCCTAGGTTATAAAATTATATCAGTGCATGTTGTATCAATCATATATATAGGTAGTTCCAACATTGCATTATAGCTTCGATATGTGTATACGTTATCCTTCACCGTTACTTGTAGAGGTGAATACTCCAAGAGTCTCTTGAAAGTGAATTTTTGGTGGAGAGATAGAGACCATTTGAAAAATAAATCTTGTAACCACAGTGAATGAGCCAGTTCTTAGTTGAAATTACTATTAATTAGGGTGAGAAATTGTCTTTTTATTATTGTTTTATAGCTTAAATAATTTCATTTGTCTTTAACAGCAATTGTACCAGACGTTAACAGACTATGACATTCGATTTTACATGTATGAAATCCTAAAAGTAAGTAACTACTAAGTATTTTTAAATTGGCCTTTGCTTTGACAAAAGGTTTTATCTGGTGATAGAAAAACCAGGGGATTAACTTTGTGATGTATGCTGAAATCGGGGAGCTTCCGCAGTAGTTGTAAACTGTTTTTAGTGTTGGACCCTTGGGTAATGTCTCGGTAATGAAATGGGGTTGCAACAGAACTAAAACGTGGGTTTTATGTGACAGGGCCTCTTACGCAAGGCTGGCCTACAGCTTACAAGGCAGTCCAGTCCAGGGTGGCTCTCTTGATGATCTTCCTACCCTAGTCTCCCACATTCTGGGACTCACAGTTATGTTATGACCCACTACACCCAACTTGAGAATGCCTTGGTTTTGTTTGTTTATTATAGTTTTTATTCTGTGATGCATGCCAAACGAGATACTTACCAATTAGCTGTATCCCCAGTCCTAGAATGCCTTAAAGAGAACTGGGAGTGGAAATGACAGTGTGAAAACAACTCTTTTTTTTTTTCTTTATACACTAGCTGCTGATATACTTTATTTTACTTAGGATGCAACAAATGACGCTGGCCAGGAGGTGCAGGCCTTCCTGTAATCCCAGTATGAGGACTGCCACATGTTGGAGGCCAGCCTGAGCTACAGAGTGAGACTGTCAAGAAACAAACAAGAATAAAAAAAGATTCTTGAACTCAGCCCTCAGAGGGTTATTGTTCTAAGGACTGTAAATTTCCACTGACCACTAGTGGACTTTGATTTCTGAAGTGAGATCACAAATTATCTTGCTACGTAGTGGTTGCAAGATCAGGTTTATAAGGAGAGGACTGCTGAGAGTAGGATGAAGTTTCTTATTAATCATAGGTTAATACTATGCCAGCTGTTTAAGGTGTAAAAGTGTCAAAAGAAAGCTAGGCATGTTTGTACATGCTGTTGATCCCAGCACTAGGGAGGCAGAGGCAGGCAGATCTCTGGTTTTGAGGCCAGTCTGGTCTACATAATGAGTTCTAAGCCAACCAGAGTTATATAGTGAAATACTGTTTCCCCTCCCCCTTAAAATAGCATCTAAAGATTATACCTGCAGAGACATTTGATCTTCCATTGTCTCATGTAAAAAGCTCAACTTAAAGCTGTAGATATATTTTGCCCAGTCCTGCAAACTAGAATCCCAGGCTGTCCTTCAGGAAGAACAAGAACTTAGCTAATGGCATTGGTTGACTAAAGGCCAGGATTGACAAACTCAAAGGTGTGTTGCTCCATTCACTGTAACTTAAGCTTATGAACTGTATTCAAATTTGATACATGACCTAGATCAAGTGTTGACAAATTTCTATATAGGGCTGAAAGCTTTGCCCTGAAGTTCAACTCTGCTTTTTTTTTTTTTTTAAAGATTTATTTATTTATTACATATACAGTGTTCTGTCTACACGCCAGAAGAGGGCACCAGATTGAATTGTAGATGGTTGTGAGCCACCATGTGGTTGCTGGGAATTGAACTCAGGACCTCTGGAAGAGCAGTCAGTGCTCTTAACCTCTGAGCCATCTCTCCAGCCCCCTCAACTCTGCTTTTATAGCAAGAAAATAGCCATGGATAGTGTGTATACACATAGGCATAGTTTTGTGTAGGTAAAACATTCCTATGTACAGGCAGCTGGTGATTCACCACCCCACTGTTAGCTACTGACGAAATTACTGTTCTTTAAATAGAACCTTGGTAGGCTAATTTTCTTCGGAGGGGACTGTGTTTATAGAAATACTTTAGATTTTGGATAAGAAGTTGTGCAGTTTTGTACACTTGGGGTCTTTCTGAAATAAGTGAAGAGCAGCACATGTCTATAATTCCAGCTCTAGGAGGCTGAGGCAGGCAGGTTGATGGAAGTTTAAGAGTAGCCTGGCTACTACATAGCAAGATCCTTTTGAGAGATGGAGATGAGATGATTTTGTATCTTGAATTTGAGAGCCCTGAATGTTTTTGACTGTGTGAATCAGGTCCTGAGGAATAGCTGAGAGTGACTGTCCCAATCCTGATTCTCTGGATTGTTGTGAGACTAGAAGAAAAACTGACATGGAAGAAAAAAATATCTTAAAAACAATGTCTCATGGAAGCAAATTTTTCTTTCTTGCAGGCCCTGGATTATTGTCACAGCATGGGGATTATGCACAGAGATGTGAAACCCCATAATGTCATGATTGATCATGAACACAGAAAGGTAAAGTCATAATCAAACTTCTTTCATAAATATGATGGAATTAGCAGTTTATCTTAAACACAGTCCCTATTGTCTATCTTAGATTTTAATACCTGTTAGATACTTGATAAATACTTTGCAGTTGAATAAAATAGTTAAGTCTACGTGTTTAAACCATTATTCATATTCCTAGGTATACTGTGAAAGAAACAGGATAGTGAGCAAGACATTGATCTAAGCCTGGAATCCTGCCTTCTGTTCTTACTAAGTAACTGATTTGATAAATTCTTTACTTGCTGAGTTAAAACAATAATATCAAATCTCTATAAAGATTTGATATGAGAATTAAAAACTCATGCTTGCACTGAGTATGATGGCATATGACCTTAATCTCAGCACAGAGGCAGTGGGATCTCTTGAGTCCAAGGCCAGTCTGGTCTACATAGCAAGCATCGGGGCTGTATAGGGCTATATACTAAGACTTTGTTTCAAAAAGTAAATAAGGACGAGGCAGTGGAGATGTATGCCTTAAATCCCAGAACTCGGGAGGGAGGGAGGGAGGGAGGGAGGGAGGGAGGGAGGGAGGGAGGGAGGGAGGGAGGGAGGGAGGGAGGGAGGGAGGGAGGGAGAGCGAGCGAGAGAGAGAGAGAGAGAGAGAGAGAGAGAGAGAGAGAGAGAGAGAGAGAGAGAGAGAGAGAGAGAGAATATGCTTATGAAGTGGATAAATTATTCAGAAATTGCTGCTTTGTAGCAGAGCCCGAGAAACTTGTGACCTTTTTCAGATTTTGTTTATGGAGGGTGTATGGATGTGTGTGTGTACCTGTACATCTAGGTTTAGGGGATAGAGGTCAGTCAGTATCATGTCTTCCTCTATCATTCCCTGTTTCATTGTTTGAGACAGTGTTGCTCACTGAACCTCCAGCTAGAAGAGTTCGCTAATCTAATCTCTCTGGCCAGTGTCCTCAGAAATGCTCCTGTCTCCATTTCCCCACCTCTGAGATTATAGACCTGCTTATAGACCTGCTGTCACACCTAGTTTATAACATGGGTGGTAGGGTTCAGAACTCAGATTTTCATATTCATATAGCAGGCAGTCACTTTATTTTAGCCAAGCCATATCTTCAGTCCCGTGACCCCCCCCTCTTTTTTTTTTTTAATTTGTGTGTGCCTGACTGTCCTGGAACTCACTATGTAGACCAGGCTAGCCTCAGACTCAAAGCCATCCGCTTGTCTGCTTCTGCCTCCTGAGTGTTGGAATTAAAAGGCATGGGCCACTATATATACATTTTTTTTCATTTTTGAGACAAAGTTTTACTAAGTAGCCCCCCCTCCCTCTCTCCCTCTCCTCTCCTCTCCTCCCTTCTCGTCTCCCCTCTCTCCTCTTCTCCTTTTTTGTTTTTGAGACAGTTTTTCTCTGTGAGCTCTACCTGTCTCTGCCTCTTAAATGCTGGGATTAAAGGTGTGTGTTACAGCATCCAGATTGATATAATCTTTTTACAAAATAAATTATTTTGTCAAGGGAAGAGTGGGAGTGTTATTAGAGATTAGAGGAAAACATTGATGTTAATTTTTTCCTTCTACCATTTGAGTCCCAGTGCTTGAACTGAAGTCATCAGGCTTGGCGGAGAGTGGTGCTTTTAACCTGCAATTCAAGGCAGTGTCTTGTTGTGTATCTTAGGCTAACTTTGAACCCATTATAAAAAGATAATAACTTTGAACTTCTGTTCCTCCTCACTGTATCTTGAGTGCTGGGATTACAGTGTTTGTCTCTCTGCTCAGTTTATGTGATGCTGGGGGTTGACTTCAAGTCCTTAAACATGCTACACAAGCATTCTGCTAAATGTGTGTGTGTGTTCAGGTATATGTGTGTCAACCTTGGGTTTTCTTCCTTTGGAGTCATGCGTCTCTGGTTTTGTTTTTGTTTTTGTTTTTTGGAGACAGGGTCCTTTATTGGCACCTGGCTCACTAATTTGATAGCTGGCTAGCCAGTGTGCTGTGTGGGTCATCCCACCTGCCATTACTTCCCCAGTGCAGGGATTACAACTTTGTGCTACCTTGCCTGTGTTGCTTGTTTTTGTGTGTGTGCTGAGGTTAAAATTTAGGGAATTTAGGTGAGAGTTAATACATTTTCTGACACATACCGTGTAACAGGCTCTTTGAGGCTGGAGGTATATGAATGAACAAAGCAAAGCAAACAAAAACTGTCTCTAAAGAGGTTACATTTCAGTCAAGTGTGGTAACTAAAGCCATCGTGCAAGCAGTCTCAATACTTGAGAGACTGAGCCAGGAGATTGCTTTGAGTCCAGGGCCAGTTTGGTTCTACATAGTGAGACACTGTTTCAGAGAGGTATTGGAAAGGGAAGGAAGGATAGAGGGATCAGGGAATAAACAATGACAGATCACAAAAGATATTTAAGGGATATGTTGCAATTAGTTAGGGTTTCTATTGCTGTGACTAGAAACCATGACCAAAAAAAAAAGCAACTCGGAAAGGGTTTATTTCATCTTAACAGTTCCACAACATAGTCCACCACCAAGGGACCCTGGAGGGCAGGAGCTGAGGCAGAGGCCATGGAGGAATGCTGCTCACTGGCCTGCTGGTCATGGATTGCTCAGCCTGCTACCTGCCACCCAGGGCCACCTGCTGGGGAAGGGGATGGCTGGTAGCCTCATCCTCGGTGATCTGGATCCTCTCACGCATGATAGTGTAACAGGCTTGCCTGCCTGCCAGCCTAGTTGGACATTTTCTCAATTGAGGTTTCTTCTTCCCAAATGACTCTAGCTTGTGTCAAGTTAAAGTAAAACTAGCCAGCACAGTATAGGATGTTCTATAGGGTTCCATTGGAAAAGTGACAATTTTTAGAGCACTGGTGTAGACCATATATCCCAAGAAGAAAAAGAATTTCTGTCCTCAAGTAAGCTAATAAATTCTAGGGCAGACACTAGCATAGTGTCCTCTAATTTGATTCAGTTGTAGCAGTGACCACCTAGATACTAGATTCCTAAGGCTTGCCCTTCTTCCCTTTCAGATGCTGGCTACAAGCCCCAGGTTGTTCTCTCTGCACTTCTGAACAACTGGCTATTACTTTTTTACACAGTCCTTCTCTGCTTCAATTTGCTAGAACCTTTCAGAATTTAGGTAAATAGTTTTATTTAAAATCATACTACCTGCCGGGCGGTGGTGGCGCACGCCTTTAATCCTAGCACTAGGGAGGCAGAGGCAGGCGCATCTCTGTGAGTTCGAGGCCGGGCTGGACCGACAGTCTCCAAAACAATACAGAGAAACCCTGTCTCGTAAAAACCAAAAAAAAAAAAAAAAAAAAAAAAAAAAGTCATACTACCAATGGCAACAGATGGAGAGATGAGCTGAGGACAAAGTTTGTGGGGAGTTGTGCAGAGGTTCCATGTCATCTCCCAGCACACTGCCTTTTAAGAACTGCCACATAACCGTCCAGAAGCTCCTTGAATTGTACTTTGTGGATTTTTTTATTGTAATAAATGTGAATATCCAAATTGCATGTTGCAGGCTTAGTTGGAAAACAAGCAAAACCCATTTGGAAGGGTATCTTCATATGTGGTCTGCCAAAACACATTTTCATACAAGTTTCTGTGACCTAGCTTAGGAAAGAGAAGCTCAGTTTCTGTTCCTTACTTTCAGTAGAAAAAGGAGAGGCAAACTGAGTACACAAGGGGAGTTTTGCTCTCTAAGGCCTACACTATGCCAGGAACTCAGGCTAGGAATGGAGCTCAGTGCCTAGGACCACCTAGGATCAAAGACAAGCACACAAAGAAGAAGGAAAAACTTTACCGAAAAGTATGGTTTTTTTTTTTTTTTAGAAAATATAGGCATTGTGGAAATTAGCCAGAAACCTTGGATGAAGAACAGTGTGGGTATTAAAATCATAATATCACAATATGGAATGCTGGAACAGCAACACAGGTAAAGCTGAGCTAGAAAGGACAGAAGGAAATGAGGTCAGAGGGGAAGAGAACCTCCAAGCCATGTTGTTCGCAGGTCTTTTCTCTGAAGATAGGGATCAGGGTCTCAACAGAGTATTGGCATGTTGCAGTTTACTGCAGGAGTAGTAAAATACCTAAATGAAAATGCAGTGATGTTCCAAAGCTCTGGCAAGGATGTGAACACCTAGCTGAGGGTGCCTTCTCTGGAGTACTCACCTGTCAGAATGAGAGTAGTTTGAAGATGCTGTAGTTATATGTGACTTGTTCTCTCTTTCTCTCATTTATTTATTTATTTATTTATTTATTTATTTATTTATTTATTTATTTATTTATTTTCCTTTTAGCTAAGGCTAATAGACTGGGGTTTAGCTGAATTTTACCATCCTGGCCAAGAATATAATGTCCGAGTTGCTTCCCGATACTTCAAAGGTCCAGAGCTACTTGTAGATTATCAGGTAAGAAGAGAATGGCAAAAACAGTGTTGTTCCTGTGCTTCTTTTGCACAGAATTTGCGGAAATGTCTGTTTGTGCTTTGAGTAAGCCATTAACATATTCATAGCTGTCCTTTTTAAGGTAAAATATAACAAATACATGAGCTGTCTTGTGTAACGTGTTTTTTTTATGTGTGATAATGTTAAATTATGGTTCTAGCCAGGCATTGGTGGCACACGCCTTTAATCCCAGCACTCGGGAGGCAGAGGCAGGCGGATCTCTGTGAGTTCGAGGCCAGCCTGGTCTACAAAGTGAGTGCCAGGACAGCCTCCAAAGCTACAGAGAAACCCTGTCTTGAAAAACCAAAAAAAAAAATTATGGTTCTGAATTTACCAAAGAAAACCAGAAGATAAGAGGTTCTCTTGATCCAGAAGGCATAATTTGTAATCCAGCTTTTAGGAAATAGTGGCAGAAGGATCAGTTCAATCAAGTCCAACCTGGACTACATGAGACACTCTCTTTTACAAAGAAAAAAGAAGGAAAAGTCTCCTGCATTTCTCCTAAATTGAGCCTCAAATATAGATACCTCCCCCCCCCCTTGGTGGTTCACAGTGATTTCCTTGCACTTGGAAGGCTGAGTGAAGCAAGAGATTTGCCACAAGATTGAGATCTGCCTTGGGCTATCATATAAGACCCTATTCCCAAAATGGGAGGGATGAAGGCCAGGTGGGAAAGATGGTTCAGAAGTTAAGAGCACTTGGGGCTGGGCTGGAGAGATGATGGCTCAGAGGTTGACAGCACTCAGGAGGCAGAGATAGGCGGATCTCTGTGAGTTCAAGGCCAGCCTGGTCTACAGAGTGGGCACCAGGACAGGCTCCAGAGCTATACAGAGAAACCCTGTCTTGGGGGGGAAAACACAGGCTGTTCTTCCAGAGGTCGTGAGTTTAATTCCCAGCAAGTACATGGTGATTCACAACCGTCTGTAATGAGATCTGATCCTTTCTTCTGTCATGCACACATACATGCAGGGAGAACACTGTATAATAAATAAATTAGTCTTTTTTAAAAAAAAGAAAAAGTAAAGCAGGTGGATCTCTGTGAGTTCAAGGTCAGCCTGGTCTGCAGAGTGCCAGGATAGTCTCCAAAGCTACACAGAGAAACGCTGTCTCAAAATCAAAAAACAAAAAAAGTTAAGAGTACTTGCTGCTCTTGTAGAAGAGTTGGTACGTTCCTAGCACCTGCATGGTGGCCTCCCATAATTAGTTATTTTTCAAACACTGTACATAGGTAATACACATACATACACACAGGCAAAACATGGAAAAACATACACTTAAAATCTTTTAAAGCCCAACAATGATGGTGAACACCTTTAATCCCAGTACTGAGGTGGCAGAGGCAGGTGGATCTCTAAAAGTTCAAGACCAGCCTGGTCTAAGAAGCTGTTACACAGAGAAACCCTATGTCAAAAGAAAAAAAAACCTGTAAAAATATTTTTGGATTTATTTAGTTTTATGTGTGAGTGTTTTGCTCAGTTGTATGTCTTAAGTATCACATTGTACCTAGTGCTTGTGGAGGTCAGAAAAGACAATTGGATTCCCTGAAAAGAGTTTTATAGGTCTTTGTTAGCTGCTATGTGGTTCTGGCGCCTCTGGAAGAGCAGTCAGTGATCCAAACCAGTGAAACATCTCTCCAGCCCCAAATTAAGTTTTTTTGGGGGGTGGGACAAAAGATTTACCTAGTATTATAGAACTCTTCAGGGGACACTTTCCATACCCATTTTTTCTGGGTTGTTATCAGATAACCTTCAAGTTTCGTGATCTGCCCCCTAAGTTCCATCTCTAGAATTCTAAAGATTGTAACCTTACCAGGCATGGAGGGATGCTATGCTTTTTAATCACAGCACTTAGGAAGCAGAAGCAGGCATCTCCGTGAGTTCAAGTACAGTCTGGATGTCATAGTGAGGATGGTCATGGCTGTGCAGTAGTACCCTGTCTCAAAGAGTGAGCTGGGTTGAGTAAGCCTTCTCCCCTCTGAAGGAGATCCTTGGATTTCTTCACATAGTAAAATTGCAGATTTTCTTATGCAAGTGAAGAAAGTAATAAGTCTCTGGGGAGAAATAAAACTGGATTGAAAGATTGAAAATGAAGCCTAATAGTAAACCAGTTGCCTACCATGCCCAAGGTTCAAGGTTCATCCCCAGTACTAAAACAACAACAAAACAAACAAACAAAAAATAACTGGGTGAAAGAAGCCATAAAAAACTGAAAAGGGGTATATGAATGTGCTATTGGTGTTTCACAAAGTGAGTTTTAAAATTTGTTTTTAAATGTCTACTTTGTGTCAGGAAGTGGCAAGCCTTGGAGTTCATGTAATAACAATGTTTTCTTTAATACAGATGTATGATTATAGTTTGGATATGTGGAGCTTGGGTTGTATGCTGGCAAGTATGATCTTCCGGAAGGAGCCATTTTTCCATGGACATGACAATTATGATCAGGTGACAGCATGTTATTCCCATTAAGAAATTTACTGACCTAGTAAAGATGGCCATATCTGCAAATTCATAAGAAACTTTAGTGGATCTGGGCTACAGAGTGAGTTCCCAGCCAGCCTGGACTACAGCATAAGCTCCAAGCCAACCTGAGCTATAATGTTTAAAAATTAAAGACCTGCCGGGCGTTGGTGGCGCACGCCTTTAATCCCAGCACTCGGGAGGCAGAGGCAGGCGGATCTCTGTGAGTTTGAGGCCAGCCTGTTCTACAGAGCGAGTTCCAGGACAGCCTCCAAAACAATACAGAGAAACCCTGTCTTGAAAAACCAAAAAAAAAAAAAAAAAAATTAAAGACCTATCCAGATGTGGTTTTGCATACCTTTAGTCCTAGCACCTGGGAGGCAAGGGCATGTGAGCATGTGGGTCTCTGAGTCCTTGTGCTGTTGCCCCCCCCATGATAACTCATACCTTTAATCCTAGCACTCAGGAGGAAGAGGCGGGAGATCTCTTTGAGTTAAAGGCCAGCTTTGTTGACACAGCAAGTTCCAGGACAGTCGGAGCTACATAGAGTTAACCTGTTTCAAAAATTCAAAAAAAGAAGAAAAAGTGTGTGTGTGTGTGTGTGTGTGTGTGTGTGTGTGTGTGTGTGTGTGTGTGTGTGTGTGTAAAATAGATTTGCCTCATACCACCACCCCCAATCTCACCTCCAAGTCCAATTCATAATACGCGGTATCTGAGAATCTGCTACTTGTTCACTAGTTCTCAGAGCAGCCTAATTTATTAACCTTTACACATCAGAATCACACACACCAGTCTTTTTGGTGTTTTTCTGTTACTTCCTTTTAAAGTGTGCATGTAAAGTACTTTATAAAACATGTACAGGGGCTCGAGAGACAGCTTAGTGGCTTAGAGAGTTTGCTGCTCTAGCAAATGTAGCAGATGACCTGGGTACAGTGTTTAGCACCCGCATCATTTAGCTCACAACCACCTGTAATTCCAGTCCCAGGTGATCTGATCTCTTCTGGCTGGCCTCCATGAGCATAGCACAGATGTGATGCACATACATACATGCATGCATGCATGCATGCATGCATACATACATACATACATACATACATACATACATACATACATACATACATAGATTGCATTTTTCTTTGGGGGGGTTATAGTTTTCAAAAAATGAGGTGGTACATGCCTTTAATCCCAGCACTCAGGAAGCAGTGTGAATAGGGGGAAAGCCTGGTCTACAAAGACAGTTCTAAGACAACCAAGATACAGAAAAAAAAAAAAGGCTGGATAGATGGGCCAGTGGTTAAGACCACTTGTTGACCTTGCAGAGGACCTGGGTTCAGTTTCTAGCACCCAAACGATGGCTCACAACCATTTATAAATCCAGTTCCAGATGATATAACTCCCTCTTCACCTCTGTGGACTCTAGGCATGCATGTGGTACATAGACATACATGTAGATAAAACACCCATACACATAAAATAAAAATAGATCTCTTTTAGAAGAGAGAAAAAGAAATACTTTCTTCCGTGTGTCAGCTTATATTTAATAGTGCTCTAGTCATTTTCTCCATATAAATTGAGTTTAGTTGAGTGTGTGTGTGTGTGTGTGTGTGTGTGTGTACACATATACATATACATACCAACAGAAATGTAGATGGAACTAAGAGATAATAGGAAAGTCTCAATGCCTAGTTTCCTTTGGACACAGTAAACGTTTTGTTTTGTTTGAGACAGGGTAACTCTGTGTAACCCTGGCTGGCCTGGAAATCAGATCCACCTACCCCTGCCTACGGAGTGGTAGGATTAAAAGTGTGTGTCACCACATTATGTCACTCAGCATAATGGACAGATTTTTTTGTTTTGTGTTTAAGATACCTTTAACTAAAGGCAACCACCGGGAAGTTAAAGTCTGCAACTTTGTGGTTAGTTGCCATACAGAACTGAAGGGATATAGGGTAAAGAGGAATACCTTTAAATAGCTCGTGGTCTGTCTATAGGTAAATCCAGCAGTAAAGCAATTGACTATAGTAATGTAAATGCAGAAGTGTAACAAGTTTCAAAAGAAGACACATCATTGTTTGAGTTGTGATAAAAAAAAGCTTATCAGGGGGACTTTCAAGGAGAGAAAAAGCCGGCAAAGTAATTGTCTTTTTCTAACATTTTCACATTGAGTTACTTAGGGATTCTATAGGAAATACCCCTGCTACACACCAAAATTTGAATTAAACATTAAGGGGTAATACTTACTTGTAGGGCATATCAGTACCTTTATTTAATTCATGTATTATTTGTTACTGATTTGATCATATAATATGCTTCTATGGGTTTTGTTCTTCGATATTAGTTGGTGAGGATAGCCAAGGTTCTGGGAACAGAAGATTTATATGACTATATTGACAAGTACAACATTGAATTAGATCCACGTTTCAACGATATCTTGGGCAGGTAAGTCTAACACACATATATACACAAAATCTATGTGTGGTTTGGCCTTTTGGATCCTGGAAATTGTCTTGTTCTCTTTGCCCAAAGTGTAAGGTCTGGTGCTGCAGGATACTATTTGAGCACACTTGATAACATCAGATTGAATGGCCATATGTCTAAATTCACATAGAAAAGTCTGGAGTGTGAAGATTATAGTCAGACAGTTCCTGTGAAGGGAATTTATGTAAATGAAGGATCTAAGTAGAAGAACACAGTTGGATAAGACATTAAACTCTCTCCTGATGTGATTTTCTTAAATGACAGCGCTTTTTTTAAAATTAGAAACAAGCTTGCTTTACATGTCAATCCCAGCTCCCTCTCCCTTCCCTCTTCCCCCGCACCCCCACCAAACCCTCAACCCCTTACCCAATCCCCACTATGCTCCCCCAGAGGAGGATGAGGCCCTCCATGGGGGGGATATCCAAAGTCTGTCATAACATCTGCGACAGGGCCTAGGCCCTCCCCCATGCATCCATGTTGAGAGAGCATCCCTCCATGTGGAATGGATTTACTGCTCCAGGCCCCGTAGATTATCAAGGCCTCCTCACTGACACCCAAATTTAGGGGGTCTAGATCAGTCCCATGCTGTCTTCTCAGCCATCATTTTGGGTTCATGAGCTTCCACTTGTTCAGGTCAGCTGTTTCTGTGGGTTTCACCAGCCTGGTCTTGACCCCTTTGCCCATCACTCCTCCCTCTCTGTAATTGGGCTCCAGGAGTTCAGTTCAGTGTTTAGCTGTGGGTGTCTGCCTCTGCTTCCATCAGTCACTGGATGAAGGGCTCTAGGATGGCATATAAGGAAGTTGTCAATCTCACTATCTGGGGAGGGCATTTAAGGTAGCCTCTCCACTATTGCTTAGATTGCCAGTTGGTGTCATCCTTGTAGATCTCTGGAAATCTCTCTACTGCCAGATCTCATCTCACACCTATAATGACTCCCTCTATTATGGTATCTCTCTGATTCTTCTCTCTTCTCTTCTTCCCTGACTCAACCTTCCTGCTCCCCCATGTCCTCCTCTTCCCTCCTCTTCTTCCCCTGTCTTTCTCCTAGCTGCCTCTCCCCTCCCCCCATGCTCCCAATCTGCTCAGGAGATTCTGTCCCCTACCCCTTCTCCAGGGTACCATGCATATCTCTCTTAGGGTCCTCCCTGTTAGTGAGTACATACCATGTTTGTCTTTTTGTGACTGAGTTACCTCACTCAGGATGGTTTCTTCTAGTGCCATCCATTTGCCTGCAAATTTCAAGATTCCATTGTTTTTTTTTTTCTGCTGAGTAGTACTCCATTGTGTAAATGTACCACATTTTCTCTATACACTCTTCAGTTGAGGGGCATCTGGGTTGCTTCCAGGTTCTGGCGATTAAAAATAGTGCTGCTATAAATATAGTTGAACAGATATCCTTGTTGTATGAATGCTCATCTTTTGTGTATATGCCTAAGTGTGGAATTGCTGGATCTTGGTGGTAGACTGATTCCCATTTTCCTGAGGAATCTCCATACTGATTTCTAAAGTGGCTGTACGAGTTGGCACTCCCACCTGCAGTGGAGGAATGTTCCCCTCTCTCCACATCCTCTACAACATAAACTGTCATTGGTGTTTTTGATTTTAGCCATTCTGACAGGAGTAAGATGGTCTCTCAGAGTTGTTTTGATTTGCATTTCCCTAATGGCTAAGGATGTTGAGCACTTTCTTAAGTGTCTATCAGCCATTTTAGACTCCTATTGAGAATTTTCTATGTAGTTCTGTGCCCCACTTTTTAATTGGATCCTTTGGTGTTTTGGAGACTTGCTTCTTGAGTTCTTTGTAAATTTTGGAGATCAGCCCTCTGTCAGACAGCACTTTCTAAGCAAAGAAATAGACTGGTTTGCTGACAGCTACCTGGCACTGCTGAGACAGAATAGGAATGCACTGGCAACTTTATATGAGGACACAGATAAGCAACGACACTTATTTATCTGCCAAATGACAAAATTGGCCAAGAATGAAGATGGGGGAAGAATACTGGTTAGCTCAGCCACCTGACTGCTTCACAAGTACATTAACAACCTAATTCACCTAAAGTGTGTGTCTTCAAAGGGAGGAAGACTCAGGTTTGGTGCGACACTCATTTCCAGTTGCCAGTTACTAGTTACCTTCTATCTATGGGTGTTATCCCCCTGTGATATAGTAGTGACTCAAGATTGTTCTTTGGATTTTATCTCTTTGCTTGTTGGTTCTGCACCCTGTGACGCATTTCTCATTTCTAATTTTGCCTTATAGACACTCTCGTAAGCGATGGGAACGTTTTGTCCACAGTGAAAACCAGCACCTTGTTAGCCCTGAGGCCTTGGATTTTCTGGACAAGCTCCTGCGATATGACCATCAATCACGGCTCACTGCAAGAGAGGCTATGGAGCATCCTTACTTCTGTGAGTCCAGTTGTGTAGCCCTTCACTGCCCAGCAGACTACATGAGACAGAGGAGAATTTATGTTATAAACAAGGTTCTGAGTGTTATAGCTCATATCTGTAACCTAGCTCCTATTTGTCTGCCAAAAAGTTAGTTCACCCATTCTGAGCCTTCTTTTCTTCAGCTGAGGGGCACTGACAGCAGTTGCCAGGCAGAATTATTGGGAAGAGGGCTGAGAATGTCCAAGTATGTTGAGGCCTTCAGTTTAATCCACAGTGCTACCAAAAAAGGTACATGATAATGCTTTAATGAAATTTCACTGTCTGCCAGACATGTGATGGTTCATGCTGGTATCCCTATACTTGGGAGACATAGACAGAAGGTTCACCACAAGTTCCACGTCAGATTAGGCCACATAGTAAATTCCAAGCCAGACTGGGTTATAAAATAAGAATATACAGATATATAGATTTTATTTTAATGTCACAAAGATTTTTTTCTGTAGATATTTCTTTTCCTGCCAATTCCTGGTGGCTGGTTTGACCTATCCATCTCTACTAATCATTTGTTGGAGAGAGTCAATGGGGTTTACAAGTCTTAACTATTATGTAAATCATTAAGGTTTATGGGTATATAGCCAACTATGCTTTTGTGAGTGAAATGATAACTCCCACACCATGCTGTTTCTTTCAACATTGAATTGTTCCCTGAAGAATAGTGCAATGATTTTCCAATTAGTCTGGTACCCTGTTGCCCAGTCCCCTGTGACTAAACCACATAGGCTGATTTGGTATGAATAGTAGAGTTTGTGCTTCCATCACTAACCTACACAGGCAAATGGCTTTAGCCCACTCAGTTTCCTGCTTTGGACCATTTTACTGATAATAAATTGCTATCTTGGCCAGGTTAAATAGTATTGTCTCCATTCAACATTCATTTAACCATCTTCATTTTTAATATAGGTCTATAATAGATATTTACTTATCCTCTGGCCATTATACTCAGACTTGGTTTTTAACCACAGTTCTACAGTTCTACAGGCCATGTGCTATTATGCACTATTTATTTGATTCATGGTGAAGGTATTTGCCATTTTATGTTCTAGGAGTGGTACAGAGTATAAATTAAAGGTAAATATTGAGGATAGTTACTCTTATTTTCCCCAACTAGGTTAGTAAATACAGCAGAACAGAACCCTACTTTACTATCTGTTTTCTAGACACTGTTGTGAAGGACCAGGCTCGAATGAGTTCGTCCAGCATGCCAGGGGGCAGTACACCTGTCAGCAGCGCCAATATGATGTCAGGTTGGTGACTGGTAACTTCTCTTTTTAGAAAATTTAGAAGAAAGTTACTATTCTTAGTTTCAGTTCCCTCTGTGTATTTCTTCTGTGCCTTTTCTTTATAAAATGGTAGGCATGCATTGTGTGGAAGCCAGAGGTCAGCCTCAGAGGTGGTTGTTAGGGAGTCATCACTTTGTTATGAAGAATGTGTTATTTGAGTATATGCATGTGCACCATGACATAGGCTTTCACCCTAGGACCCACCAATTAGGTTAGGCTAACTGGCCAGACAGCACCAGGGATCTTTTCCCCCCTCTCCAATCCTAGCAGCTTTTTACATGGGTGCTAGGGCTCAAAAATTGGTCAGTGGGTATATATAATCTGTACTGCTAAATACTCTGGAAGTACTTTTAGGGACATTGTCTTGAGTAGGATATCAACAGTGTCTCCCCTTCAAAGCTCCAGTATCCCTACAGAAAATTTCCTGCAGAGACTTGAATTCTCAGCAAATAATGAAGGACATAGATACTTTTGTATGTTTGTTTTTTGCGATTGCTATTTTAAAACAGGGTCTTGCATAGCTCAGAGATATTTTTCACTATATGCTCCTTTAAATCTTTTATATTTTTTAAACCATGTACAAAAATCTCCCATATTCATTGTTTTTTACTTATGATCCAAAAATACAATTTGTCTGGAATCTATCAAGAGAAAACATCCATATAACTTTTGTTAGAGTTTTTTGTTAAATTGATCTGTGGCTGTGCTTAGTTTATAAACTAATCTTTATTATACATATATGTATTTAGAAAAAAACATCCATGGTTTCAGGCACCTTGGGGCCTTAGAACACATCCCTCACAGATGGGGGGCTGGTCTTGTATTTGGAGAGAGGGAGATGGCTAATTGAGGGCAAGCTGATGTGTAATTGTGATAAAAATGGAGAAGAAACCAAATGGAAATAAATTCCAAATCTATTATAAAACTATGATCCCAAGTAATATTTTACAGTCAAGAATTTGCCTTTCTCCACCAAGTGACCTTTGTATATTGACACTTAGTTGGTGCTGTTCAATGTGGTAGAAACTGCCCACACAGCTATTTAATGAAAACTGAGGAAAAGTAGTATTAAGTCCCCAATCCTTGTAGACACATTTCAAATATGTGCTCATCACATGTCTAGCCCGAGGTCACCCTGTGAGAAGGTGAGATACAGAGCAGAGAGGGAGCTTCTATACAGGCTGCAGATGGTATCTGTGCATAATTGTCAGTTAGCTGCCTGCTAAATTCATTGATTAGGACTCATTTTAACTTGCATTTATACAGATTAAACTTTGAAATTTGCACCAAAAAAATGTGGTCAAGAGAAGTCATGAAGAAAGAACTTTCATTGTGTTAACTTTTAGGAAAGTTTTATGGAAAGATTGTTGGCTACAATTGGTGTGCTTGGTGTCTCTGGCTTATTGCTATCTCTTCTTACAGGGATTTCTTCAGTGCCAACCCCTTCACCCCTTGGACCTCTGGCAGGCTCACCAGTGATTGCTGCTGCCAACTCCCTTGGGATGCCTGTTCCAGCTGCCGCTGGCGCCCAACAGTAATGACCCCCATCTGTCTCCTGATGCCTAAGCAGAGGTGGGGAAGTCCACCCTCTCCTTGATGCAGCTTGCGCCTGGTTGGGAGGGGTGAGAACACTTCAGAAGCACCGTGTCTGAACCGTTGCTTGTGGATTTAGTAGTTGAGTCATAAAAAAATTATAATAGGCTGATTTTCTTTTTTTTTTTTTTAACTTGAACTTTTCATAACTCAGGGGATTCCCTGAAAAAATACCTGCAGGTGGAATATTTCATGGACAAAATTTTCTCCCCTTTCAAATTCAGTTCATCACCACTAAAGATCAAAGATAAACTGGCCTCAATCCCAGCTGTTGTGTTTGGGGGAGATTTCTTCCCTTTTCCACATTGTTCTCCCCATATTACTACACTCTTGAGGGTTGGATCTTATGCTCTTCTCCAGAGATTATAAAATGTGGCTTATCAAGGGAGGTGGGAAGAGAGGTAAGGAGGACCCAGTCCATCCTGAACACTGTTCTGCTGGTCACTTCATCACCTTTCTCCAGGACTGTGTCCGTGGGTTATTCCAGCTCTGGTGGCCATGGATCTGTCTTAGTTACATCAAGATGTTAACAGTCTACCCGACTTTCAGACAGATCTAAAGCTTTTCTGAATGAATCATGTCTTACTGACCTAACCCTAAATCATTTTAATTTTAGTTTAGTTTAAATCTTTGACACTGTCCCTCCAGGCTCCTCTTTGGTCTTTCCCTTTTCTTCTCCTGACATACTGTGCTTCATAGCTAATAGGAAAGGGAAGGCAAAATCTTTTCAGTTTTCTTTGACTTGGCCATTTTGAAGTCAGTTAGTTACTGGGCATAATTTATTGCTTTTTAAAAAAGAAATACTGTCCATATAAGTTTCATGCTAACAGAACTCTTAAGAGCTAACGGGTGATGTGGCCACAGTGGGTTCATTTTAAGCTTTGTACTTTTTTTCTCCTCCTACCTTCCCCTTTCTTTATATGCCATCTAGTGAGGAGACCTGCTCTCAGAGTTTTAATTATCTGAGAGGCAGGAGCAGAGCCACTGTCTGCAGTGAACCAGAAATGGTAGACCTGTAATTGTGGGAAACTATCAGTTCTCTTGTTATGGCCCTGCCATCCCTTGCTGTGTGTATATATATAATACTTTGTCCTTCATATGTGAAAGATCCAGTGATGGAATTCTTTGGTGTAAATAAACGTTTGGTTTTATTTATCAAGGTTAGATTTAAGTTCCCTGTGTAAAGGTCTCGCTGGGTGGGTGTCTCACATTCAAACCTGAGGGGACTACAGCCCATACCATAGAGACTTCCTAAGGCCCTCATTTTTATACACCCCTCGTTCGACCCATGGTACTGGGCAGGGCAGAGAGGCCTTAAAAAAAAAAAGCACCACAAGCCAAAGCGTCTCTGGGGATTAAGGATCCTTTGCCATAAAACTCATTCTGTGTCTCAGCATTGCAGGGATTGGGGATAGGATAAGTCGCCAGTTTGTGTGTTTGTGTGTGTGTGTGTAAAGTGGACTTTCCACTATGTAATCCAGCCACCTAAGTTTATCAGGTGCTTCACTGAGGAAGCCTAGTTTTTTAAGCACAATAGCAAAACATCAGCTCTGTATTTTCTCTTGTTTCGTTACAGTAGCTGCCTACGGGGACTAAGAAAAAAGAATCTTCCAACATATTTTAAGGCCTAAAGTCTTAGATCCCCATTCTCCTATCTTTATAGATTCATAAGCCTTTCTCACATGGCATCATAGCTAAAACATAATTGTTTGGGGAGTTGAATTTAATTAACTTACCTAACTTTGTAACCCATCTTGGCTTTAGTAACTTTATCAAGGTGATGGCTTTAGCGAATGTAATGATAAAGTAAGTAGAGGACGCTAATGCCTTTCTTAACCTTTCTCAACCATAGGGAGAGCTAAAAAGAAAACTTTCTGGCTGCAGAGTGATTTTTCTTCTTTTTGGCCACTTGCAGTGACTATTTATTGTACTTGATTCTTGTATGCCCTAGTGTGCTGTGAGGGTTACCATGTTGGATTTGTGCAGAGCCGAAAGCACCAGGTGTGCTAGAGATGCAGTTTGTGATTATGTTTGCACTGGATCGTGATTTGAACAAGACACTTAGATGGATGAATTCTTTTTTTTGAGGTGGAAAGGAAGGTTGTAGATCAGAACTCCAAACCCTACTTACAGCTCAGAAGTCCAGGTGTGTCTGAGGCTGGCGTGGATAGCTGCAGATGGCTGGGCCGCCTCACACTCATCACACCTGGTACAAGAGCTGATGGTGAATGCAGAGGACTCTGAAGTGCCACCTGAGAGCCTTTTAAAATAAATAGAAGTTTAAAAGAAGCAAGGAGTCACTGCAGAAATGTGGAGAGTTTTAAAAGACCTGAATGGGGGTGGGGTAGGGAGGGTTAGGGTTTACAGAGTAACAACTTCTGTGTTGTAAATTACCTCATCTGTACACCTTGTATTGGGACACTATTTCTCAGCACTTCCTGTGTCTGCATTGCTTAGATGGCGGGAAATGGATGCCAACATGAAAGAGCTGTGTTGGCAGTTACCCTGAAAGTAGTTTTTAGCTTTGTTTTGAGGTGTCCCCTTCCCCTTTAAGTTTAAAGTCAGAATTCCCCTCTTTGATTTATTGGTTGTAATTGTATTGTAATTGGTATGACTAAGACATAACTGTGCTGGGAAGAAGTTGTGCCATGAAGGTCTTTAATTTTTTTTTTTAATAAAAACATTTAAATGAAATGTCCCTGCAGCCTGAGCAATATACTTCTCCAACCGACACCGTGTGTAATAAAGGATGGTTTAGTTTTCATGTGATTTGAACTTAATACTGGGCTGGTGGAGAGGTTAGGTGGGAGAAATTGATATTGGTGGAAGAGCTCTAAAGACTTGAGAATTTTGGCATTAAAGTACTGTGGAAGGGAACAAGATGGTTCTATTTCATTTATGTCCCTGTCACACATGTAGTTACTAGGCACATCACATAACTTCTGTTAGATAGGTCCATTGTTCTTGGGGATGCAGTGAGAATGCGTTTATGTCAGGTGTCTGGCACTTACCCAATTCTCTGGTTAGTCCTTGTTCACTCCCCTCTTCAGGACCTCTATGTGTTTTAAGGAAGGAGAAACTACATGAGTTGTCTGAGGTCTTGCTCACCTCTAACACTAATTCTGGTTTTTGTTTTTGTTTTAACTTTTAAGTGGTACTTAGTTTTAAAAGGGTTGTGGATGCAACTTGTTCCAGGGGGAACAATATTGATGAATTGTGTTATAATCCATGTGGACAGTCAGCCTTGAAGGTAGCCCAACTATGGAGGCTGTTGGCTGTGTGTGTGTGTGTGTGTGTGTGTGTGTGTGTGTGTGTGTGTGTGTGTGTGTGTGTGTGTGTGTCTGTCTGTTCTGGTGAACTTGTGTGAGCATACTAGTCAGCTTAAACACAAGCTCCCATAAAGGGCTGATAACATGTATTAAACAGGTAACTGACTTATCAGTACCAGTTGAGTCAAGTCCTCACAAACAGAGCAGAACTCATTTGCTTCTCACTTTAATCACAGTTGTAAGAACTGGAGAAGCCTGGCGTTGGTGGCGCACGCCTTTAATCCCAGCACTCGGGAGGCAGAGGCAGGCGGATCTCTGTGAGTTTGAGGCCTTCCTGGTCTACAGAGCAAGTTCCAGGGCAGCCTCCTAAACAATACAAAGAAGCCCTGTCTTGAAAAAACAAAACAAAAAAAAAGGAGAATGCTGGTATCCTGAATTTCTTCTCCTTTGCCTTAAATGTCCACTGCATAGGATTTTACAGCTCCAACTTGTTGGGGTTGAGACTATTGTGGATTGATAAGCTAGATTTAGATATAAGAAACTATCATGTAATATAATTAGAATTGATCATTTGAGCAGATACTGAAAAATGTAGTTTGGTGTTCACTCTATACAAATTCCCCCCAGGAGGTTTGAGTGGTTCTGTAGTCAGAGGCCCTTGCCTACCTTCCTGCTGCTATGTATATTCTCAGTGTTGTAGTTTTAAGGAATGTCCCTGGTTGTGGGTGGTGTGTGCTAAAGAGGCTGTCTGACTTCTAGGACCATTTTTCTTTTGTTTTTTTCAAGACAGGGTGGCTGTCCTGGAACTCACTTTATAGACCAAGCTGGCCTTGAACTCAGAGATCTGCCTACCTCTGTGTCCCGACTACTGGCATTAAAGACGTGCACCACAACACCCAGCCTAGAACTATTTCTAGATTGAGGAAAAAGTTAAATTAATCACTAGTCTTTGAGATGACACTTCCTCAGAAATAGGGTCTTAAAACTTGGATCCTCATGTCCCACCCATGTAATGTTTCCTCTCCTTGCTTCTACTGTTGCCTTTCTTTCTCTTGCCCCTTGAACCTTCCTTGTATTATTTTGTTGATATAATTGTCCTTCCCACATACAAGTCAGCTCCCTGGTGACCTTGTTTGTCTTATTAAAACCCTTTTTCTAAAATGTACGCCAGTATCTCCTAGGATTAAAGAGGGCTGAATGGAATAACAGTGCTTACTAAATGACTGGTCCCTTGCTCCTACTACCTACCTCCACACATGCAAAAACATGGAAATGGTGGGACAACCTACTCCTCAGGCTTATAGTTATAATTATAAGCCACAGGCTAGATTAAATCAGTACGATAAGAAAATATTTATTTAATGAGACTTAGTGAATAAGTGGATGAAATTAAGCAAAAGATTTGAACACAGAAATTTGGTTTTGGTTTTTTGAGGCAAGGTCTCTAGTTCTGGCTGTTTGGAACTGTTATGTTGATCAGGCTGGCCTTCAACTAACAGTTCTACCTTCTGCCTGAGTGCTGGGATTTCCAGCTGATTTTTGTTTTTTAACATCTGTATATAATAATATTAAGTAAGATGGGTACATAGAGCATATCACAAGGTATTCTGGTAGTTCTGGAGCCCATCTTAATGTAAGCAAATATTTTACCGACTTTGGAGCCTTTCTTTGATACTGTGAGAAATTTAACCACTTCCAAGAAGCGACCTAGCAGAATTGCAGGTGACCTGCTTTTAAATAGAATTCTCTCTGGCTCTGTGAGTTGGGGATAAGTTATCTAATCTCTCCGAATCTTTGCAAGTAATTTATTATTGTAAGACATTACCAGTGTGTACCAAGGTGTAAAGAAAGCTGTAAAGATCCAGAGAAGGGCAGCCACCCAAGTTGAGTCTTCATTGCATGGAGCGCCTGTTTACCCTCCCTGGTCATAACCACTTCCTGTCCCAGAGGCCTCAATACTTTCTTCATCTAGAAGTCAGAAGTAAAAATACCTGCTGTATACCTTATATGTTCAGATTAGATGCTAAGTGTTAAGTGTACACCAAAGTTTTAGACTGTAGTAGACTTGAAACATGGTGGATTCTTTACTGTAGTTGTACAGTATATATAACAAGGCATCTATGGGAAGGCTGTAGGCCTGTGCATCTGAAAAACTGAGTTTTCAGAAGGTGGAAGCAACATCTCCACTAGAAAAGAAAAACTATCAGTTAAGCGGGGCAGGCATCCACCAAATCAGCCAGCTTCCTGATTTTCCCAAAGCCTAGCACTGCCTTACTGCTGTTCGTCCCACTCTCCCCTTTGACATTCTGTCACACTAGCCATAGTCAGTAGCGTTCTTCTTGGCCACCGTGAACTAGCCCTGCCCAGGGCCCTCCACATAGGCTCTTCCAGAATGGCTAGTCCATTCTTACAAACTGTAGGCATTGAGGATTTCTCAGCCAGCAGTATTTTTGCTTCACTGCTTTGACCAGAATTGTCTGTGCTCTTCTAAGGAAAAGAAGGGGAGAAGGGAACAATGGTAGCTTCCCAAACCGCTCTGATTCAGCCATACATAAACTACTTATAACAGAAACCTGGAAAGTGGATGTTGAACTTCTTGTGAAAAGGCCTACACTCCTCATAGTGTCTCATGTAGTCAGTCCTGGATGGCCTATATATTCTTTACATAACTGGGATGACCTTGAACTCATCTTCCTGCTTCTACCTCCCAGGTACTTGTAGGTGAACTTTTCTTTCCTGCTTGCCAGTTCCCAAATAACCAACACAGAGACTTAATATTAATTGTAAATGTTCGTCCAAAAGCTCAGGCTTGTTACTAGCTAACTCTTACATTTTAAATTAACTCGTTTATATTAATCTACATTCTACCACATGGCATTACCTCTCCTTCATCTTGAACCTCCTGTTTGCTTTCCATGTCTGGCTGGTGACCCCTAAGTCCACCCTTCTTCCCAGTGTCCTTAGTCTGGTTCTCCTGTCTAACCTTATTCTGCCCAGCTGTTATTAGTCAGTAAGCTTCTTTATTAAATTAGTCACAGCAGCATATATTCATACAATGCTGGTATTAATCCCCTTGCCTTCCTCTTCACATCCCTTCGCTGCTCCCCAGCAGGGGTTCATCTTTCTCTCCTGCTCTGACTGTCTTACCAAAACTTATATAATTTAAAACATTTATTTTTCAGATAAGGCCTCACACAGTAGCTCAGGATGGCCTGGAATTTAATATGTAGCTCATAGACATTGAACTTGCCTATAATCTTTTCTCAACTTCCCAGTGCTGAGTTTATAGGTGTATACCTGGCCTGAGTATTTCTATATGAGATGTCATTCAACAAATGTGTCTATGAGCCTGGGCCAATCCTAAACAGTTTGGAGCAAGAAATTAGATATAAACTGTGTAGAAATATCAAAATAGGAAATTGAGAATCAAGGATTATATCTGTGGAATAATTCCAACTGGTCTGTTTTTTTAATTTCCTAGAAAATACTGGGGGTTGTAGCTTAGTATTGAAGTCTAGCATGCTTATTTCTCTAGCACTGCAATACAATTAATTATCAATTGATTAATTACATATGAAATTTAAGAATTTCCAGTCAACATTGTAGAAGGAACTAATTTGTGTAGGTCCTCACTACTCCAAATGCATACAGATACTACAATTTACTTTAAAATGGAAGGCCGCTTTTCAAAGGAAGTTAGAGCTTACACTGAAGATAAGTGCATACTGAAAACTAGATACAAATGAGCCTCAGAGGATGGTAGTTAGTGTTGGCAGAGAGAGAGGTAGAGACTGAAACAGTCCCTTATGCTTGTAGAGGCTGTGTCTAGGGAACATCTGGAAGACAACAAAGTATTAATTATTATTGCCTCTGGAAAATGGGGTTACAATAGCACAGGAAACCCTACTAGGAAAAGGCCCTGAACTGGATTCTGTTTCCTGATTGGTGTGTGCAGCTATGTTTTCAAGGAGTTCCTGAGCCCCTTTCTGCTGTGTCATACCAAAACTTCTTTCTTTGCTTTTGCTCCTGCTTTAGTCTTCCATCCACATAGACTTCTAGGGCAATTGGTCTACACTAAGCACAGCCAAGCAGCTGTGCTTCAGGTTTAGCCTCTGCTGGATTAGGCATCGCCATTTGGATCAGATTCACATTTGTTCCAGGTGGTTCCTTCTGAGTCATGAAAATAGCTGCCCAGGACATGTTTTGCATGGTGGACTGCGGAAGCACAGAGACCAGATGAAGGCACACAGGTATGTGCCACCTTGTTGGCCACAAGTCGTCAAGCCCATCATCGGTGAGACAAGGACATACACTTCATGTTGAGAGAACTGTTGGAAGTAATATGGCAAATGATATGATATATAATTTTATAAGACAGTGAAGAATTAAGACCAGTAACGCAATCAATCATGCTATCTCAGCAGAAACTGAAGGCTATCTAATCGCTGATCACTGAGGAGTGAGCATTGTGGGTAATTCTAATCATTCGAAGTATCCAAAATCATACATAAGTTCCACCTATAGTCATCCCTTTGTATCCATGAAGGATTGGTTCTAGAACCTACCCCTACCAGAATCTACCTAATCTTGAGTTCCTTCTATAAAATGGCCTGTAGCTAATCTCATATATTTCCCACATACTTGTAAATCACTTCTGTATAAATGTCTAAATACAATGTCAATGTTATGTGGATAGTTACTGTACTCTTATTTAAGGGAAATTGACAAAAGTTGTCCTTGTTTAATCAGAACTACTATTTTTCTTTCAGGATATTTTCAATTCTCGGTGAGTGGGTATAAAGCTCACAATCACAGAGGACCATTATATATTATTTATCAGAGAACTCCTTGTGCTTTTTGTTTGTTTAAAAAATGTTTGTTTTTAATTATGTGTGGGTATGTGCACATGAATGTGGGTGCCTACAGAGGCATTGGGTCCTCTCGCTGGCACTGCAGGGGGTTGTGAGCCACCCACCGTGGGTACTAGAAAAAAACTCAGGTCCTCTAGAAGAGCAGTGTGAGAGCTCTTTGACTATTGAACCATCTCCAGCCTTTTGTTTGTGTGCTTGCTTTTTGACAGGGTTTTAGCCCTTGCAGCATTCCTGCATCAGCCTACTAAGTGCAAGGATTACAAGTGTGAGCCTCCACACCTGACATAATTCTTGTTTTCCAACAATTGAAATCAGTTCCAAATTTGAGGCTTCCTGACCAGAGCAACATGAAGTCCTGCTGCACAGAGAGTTCTGCAGTCTAGGAGTGTTGTGTTTGGGGGAAGTGTTTACAAGTGTTGTCACTTTGTAATTATTAGTTAAGCAGTACATTATGACTGGAAAAATTGTAAGGGGTTCAAATGTTTAAAAGTTTTAAAAATAAAATGGGAAAAACCAAAAGATATTTAAAAATGAACCAACTCTTAAGAAAATGGGAGGCGGTTAACATAAATCCATCACCAGGTCAGCTGTGAGGAGAATTTGCTGCCGTCATGGAGATAGTGAAGACTGGTCTGACCAAAATTAGAATGTCACAATGAAGAACTAGTGATGGACGTGTGGGTGTGTTAGCATGTGTAACAGCATAAGCAGTTTGGAAGCACTCAACACTTTATGAGAAGTAAATAATAGCTAAAATTGAAAAATCAACAATTAGTTCTTTATGCATGTTGTTTTTGATATTTTTATTGTTAACATAGTAGAACTATGTACTTGTAACACTGTATTGCTCTGCTTAAAACATAAACTAAATTTTAATAAATGGATATTTATTTTGAATACATTCTTTTCAACCATTCCAACTGCCAAATTTCTTGTGCAGGCCACCATCCTGGTGCCTCAGTTGTTACACTAACACTTTTATGCCATTCTCTCAATTCCAGATTCCTCCTAAACTTTCCAGCCAGAGAACTCATTCAGAAACATGTCTTTTGATTCTTGCTTCAAAGCTTATTGAAGTTTTCAATTGCATGCCATTTCTGCTATCTCCCAATATATATGCCCCCTTTCTTGTAGACAGTGCCCCACTTGAAGGATGGAGGGGGATGACCAGCTTTCTCTTCTCGGAGATAGGCATATGAGGAGAAGTCTTATGAAGAACAGAGGTCAAAGGCAAAGAGACACAAGCTTGATGTAGAAGCAGAGATAGCCAGTGATTGACAGCTAATGTGAATACAGGTGAAAGATGGGCCCAGGCACTGCCAGGGTTATCCTTCTGTTGATGTTTTCACTACAGTCACACCAAAACCAGAATGTCTCTTTAAAAGTCTGTTAGAAGGGAGCAGCAGCTCATGTGAGAGAGAAGGGCACCCACCATTCTTTGTCTCCTATCACAAAACAGCCCAAACTTGGAAGGTAGGATACCAGGTACTCAACTGGAAGAAAACAAAACCACCCCTCAGTAGAGACAGAAATGCATACTGGGTCCAGAACTCCAGAGGCAGGAGCACTAAGGAAGCCACACCAAGTCCCAGGGACACAGTGCCTGAAGAAGACTGAGGTGGCCTCAGGACATTGCTCTACAAATGGTCATTGAATGATATGTACTAATAGCAATACTGAGGACAAGGACATAGAAAGCCTCTAAGCAAAGTGCCAACAGGAGGCGAGCACAGCAAGAGAAAAATCACTGCACTCTTAAGTCAACAGTATCAGAAGAATTTGAAGCTTGTGCATGGGGTTTGACCTCAGCAACAATGGACTGACCTGGCCCAACTCAACTCCTGCACTAAAGGCCTAGCAGGAGGAAAGGCATGCCTGATTCCATACCTAAAACTCTTTGAGTTTCTGCTGTCCTATGTGAGATACCGAAGTTCTGCTTACACTTTTTATAAAGACAATAGGTATGTGGCGCACTTCTGAGAAGCAGCCTTATACAACTAGACAACGGTGTTACATGCTGGAGCTGGTAAATAACAAGGGGTGATACAATAGAGGAATTAACAAAAATCTTCATGCAAGATCAAAGATATAGAGACTGGTTGGGAGTGTAGCTCTGGTTGTAAACCCACCCCCACCCCCGCAATTCATAACTAAAAGGATGCTAAGATTTTCCTGGGGACAGGTAACATGACTAAGTAGGTAAAGGCACACCTGTTGCCAAAATTGAGTCTCATCCCCAAGGCTCAAGGTGGAAAGAGAACCAGTTCCACCCACTGTCTGACATGCAAACCCACAAATAAATAGAATTATCAGTTTATGAGTTTTAAAAAAAGGAAGAAAATGGGAGCATTGAGATGGTCCACCCTGTAAAGTGCAAATTGTGCAAGGCTAGTAGCCAAAGTTTGATCCCCTGAATACACATGAAGGGAGCAGAAAACCAACTTTACAAATTGTCATCTGGCTGGGCGTTGGTGGCGCACGCCTTTAATCCCAGCACTTGGGAGGCAAAGGCAGGCGGATCTCTGTGAGTTTGAGGCCAGCCTGGTCTATAAGAGCTAGTTCCAGGACAGCCTCCAAAGCCACAGAGAAACCCTATCTCGAAAAAAAAAATTGTCATCTGGCTTCTATATGCATGTGCCCATACACCCTACACAGTTAACAAGCCAGATGTGTGGCACACCCCTTTAATTCCAACACTTGGGAGGTGAGACAGGACTACAGAATGAGGCCCTGTCTCAATAAATACATATTAGGGGTTGAAAAGATGGCTCAGTGGTTAAGAGCACACTTATTGCCCCTCCAGAGGAATACATTATAAAAAACACTAAAAGATTGAGAAAACATTAAAGAGAAGTTTATACATAGATACCATTTCAAGACAGGGTTTCTCTGTGGCTTTGGAGGCTATCCTGGAACTCGCTCTTGTAGACCAGGCTGGTCTCCATCCCAAGTGCTGGGATTAAAGACATGCGTCACCAACGCCCAGCTTGCAGATCACATTTAAATTACTGAGATACATTTCTTTCCTAGTTTAGTACATGATGGCAAGTGCTTTTACCCAATGAACCATCCTCAACCCTCTTTCCTGAATCTTAATCCTGTCTCTAGGAAGGAATGTTCCACTTTGGAGGAAATAGCTATGCAACAGCCAGTCACAGCTAGACAACTTGTTTTACAGTGGTGGAGAGCTGGCTTTAACCTCAGAATGACTACAAAGTTTGGCCTTCCAGTTAGGTTGCTAGAGGGAGGAATCCAGTATCATTTGAATCACTGACCAGCACAGTCATAAATACTATGACCAAATTGCCTGAGCAGGTTATTCCCAAGTGGGATGATCTCATTCCCCGAATTTCCAAGTGGGATGGCTTAATTCTCTGTAAGTACAAAGCATCTTTTATCCTAGGTGGTGATTTAGAATAAGATGAGTTGGGCTGAACTTCCAGTGTATTTGTTTGCAATAGGGATACTCAAATCTAGGGCCTTCATATGCTTTAGCACTGAGCTACATCTCCAGCCCTTGGATGTTAATGTCCTTGCATTATGGAACTTACATACATGAAATACTTTAGATTCTTAGGTTTTGTTAAGGTTTTAGGGCTAGAGATGTAGCATTCATGTAGGAAGTCCTGAGTTTTAAGTCCTGTCACCCCTTAAACTGGGCATGGTAGCAATGCTTGTAACTCCAGCATTCAGGAAGATCAGAAGTTCGTCATCTTCAGTTAAGAAGACGACTAGTTCAAGGCCAACATGTCTCCAACTTTAAGTAAAGAAGGTGGAGGAATGGCTCAGTGGGTGCTCGAGTTGGATTTGGTTCCCAGGACTCATGATAGAAGGAGAGAAGCAACTCCCAAAAGTTGTCCTCTGAACCTCCACACACTCTTCATGGCATTCCTGTGCCCCCCCCACTAAGTAAATATATGTAATAAGAATTTTGAGCATGAATATTTTGCTTGCATGTATGTATGTATGTGAACAACATGCATACCTGGAGACCAGAAGAGAGCAGGAGATCCTCTGGAGCTAGAGTTAGACAGGAGCCACATGTAGATGCTGGGAATTGAATCCTCTGCGAAAGCAACAAGTAAATACTCTAAAACTGCTGAACCATATCTCTCTTTCTCTCTCTCTTACACACACACACACATTATTATTATTTATTTTACAGTTAAACCATGTGGCTCTGGTTTACCTAGAAGTCACAGAGATCTACTTGTCTCTGCTTTGAGAGTGTTGGGATTAAAGGATTGTGTCACTATGCCTGGCCATTAACAGATTATTCTTGTGTTTCAGGGATAAATGTGTATTTAAATAATTTAGACTTGTGATTTTTAAGTTGTAACCTTAAATTTATATTAACACATTTAAAAAGACTTAATGAAGGCCCTAAACAGATCTCAGTGGTAGAGCACTTGTCTAGCTTGGGCAAGGCCCTGAAGTCATCCTCCACACACAAAAGAAGTAAATAAATAACCAACCAACCTCATTCCCTTTTGGCCAGAACCTATCTTTAGTGACTCAACGAATTAATAAGCACAAAAGGAGCCGTGCGGTGGTGGCGCATGCCTTTAATCCCAGCACTCGGGAGGCAGAGGCAGGCTGATCTCTGTGAGTTCGAGACCAGCCTGGACTACCAAGCGAGTTCCAGGACAGCCTCCAAAACCACAGAGAAACCCTGTCTCGAAAAACAAAAACAAAAACAAAAAAGCACAAAAGGACACCTGATACATGGTCTCTAGGACCTTTAAAAAACATTGGAATGGATCCTGTTCAAAAAAGAATGGTCCCAAAATGTCATCATTACAAGACTGGGTGAGTCTACAGTGTTACCTATTGATATTGTTGCAGAAAACAACAAATATTTGCTGGGAGAATTAGTGTGTCTATTGAGTGTCTTAAGCATTCTAGAGTTCTAAAGTGAGTAAAGGAAACGATTAGACAAAAGACACCAGAGAGAAAGGAACCTGTTCGGTTTCATCACCAATCTATTCCACCCACCCAAGAAGCCCATTTTGTGGAAACAAAGAACCTGAGCTGCTGGAACACGGCCCCTGAGAATTAATTCATGGCTTAGTAAGTGTAGAAAAATAAAAGGATTCCAGACCTAAAATGTTCCTACAAGTGCATAGAAGTACATGGTGTCTTGTCTCTAAAAGAAATATTTCTTGTGGTTTTTTTAATATTTACTTTCTTTTAAATTAGGTAGCCTGGTGGTAGTGGTGCACATCTTTAATCCCACTTGGGAGTCAGAGGCAGGTGGATCTCTGTAAATTTGAGGCCAACCTGGTCTACAGAGTGAGTTCCAGGACAGCCAGGACAGTGGTACAGAGAAAACCTGTCTCAAAAAAAGAAAAAAATATATATCTGTGTGTGGGTATGGAGTGTTAATCTAATTAATATTAATCAAAGAATCAGAAGTCAAATATTAGGGGAGGGGGCCTGAAAGATCAGAGAACCCGGAGCAGCCTCCAGTTGCTTCCTACCAGTCTCCTTCCTCCATCCCAAAAAGGCTGAGATCCTCTCTCCACCCCACTTACCACTCCTGTCTCCAACTCTCAAGTGCGCATGACCAACCAAGGCCCAGCTTCTATGGTTAACGAGTGGCTAGCTCCACCCTCTGATCTCCAGGCAAGCTTTATTTGTCAGAACACAAAATATCAGAATACATGGATATATACAGTGCATGTGCCTTTGGAGAGCAAGAGAGGAAATTGGATCCTCGGAGCTGGAGGGCTAGATTAGGAATCGTTCCGTGTGGGTGCTGAGAACCAAACTTGGGTTCTCTGCAAGAGCAGTACATGCTCTTGCTGTTCAGCTGTCTCACCAGCCCCCAAAGCAACTTTCAAAACTAATGTGTCCTACTTCACTTTTTTTTCTTGCTGAAAAGATATGAGGTGTGGTTTAAAGTATGAAACAAAGATTGTCTGTTGGTTAGAGAAAAAGCTTCATGACTCAGTATAAGTGCTTTTTATATTTACAGTAATTACAGGTGGGGATAGAGTTTGTAGAGTGCTTCACTAATGTGCACAAAACCCTAGGCTGAATTGTCATCACAAAAGAATTGATAGTGCATTCCAGAAGTGGGCACAGAAGGCTCAAAAATTCAAGGTCATCCTTAGCAACATAGAAAATTGAGATTAGACTTAGCCACAGGAGATCCTGTATATAAAAATACAATTTAAAAAACACAAAACAAGCAACAAAGAAACAACAACAGGCTTGAAAGGCATTGTTAGAAAATCAGGACACTTGGGGGCTGGAGAGATGGCTTAGAGGTTAAGAACACTGACTGTTCTTCCTGGGGTCCTGAGTTCAATTCCCAGCAAACACATGGTAGCTCACAATCATCTATAATGAGATCTGGTGCCCTTTTCTGGCCTGCAGACAGAACACTGTATACATAATAAATAAATCTTTAAAAAAAATCAGGACACTTAACAAAAGTTTTTTCATCGGTAGAACACTATTAAACTCAGTCTGGGTCTCACATGCTAGACCACAGGCTAGAAAGAGGAATTGTTCATTTACAAATGATGTTTCAAATGTTCACATAATTTTAATTGAGTTTATCAATGGAATCAGGGAAATGATTGTTATAACCTGTGAGATTAGGAATGACATTTTTAAAAAATTATTAAATTTCAGTCGAAATTAAGAATTAATCCCAGCACTCGGGAGGCAGAGGCAGGCGGATCTCTATGAGTTAGAGAACAGCCTGGTCTACAAGAGCTAGTTCCAGGACAGCCTCTAATGCCACAGAGAAACCTTGTTTCAAAAAAAAGAAAGAAACTAAGAATTAAAATTGGGCATTTCTGTGTTTATTAAGTATTAATTTAAAAAATCAAAATAACTTCAGAGTGATCTCTTGCTCATGAAAATTCCCCAGGTATCATGGGGGGGGGAGTAAAAGGAAGGAAGGAGAAAGGAGGGTCTTTCAGAGTAAAGGTGTGAACCTTGGAATCTGGGCTTGAGAGGATATGGAACCAGGAGGGGCCAATACTTATAAAGAAGAAAAATAGTTACTGTGAGACTAGAGGAGCAGCTCGTCAAACAACTAAATACATTGGAGCATCTTTACTGGATATCTAGATGGTGCAGCAATGTCTGAGGATGGCCCTAACTGGGGAGAGGGGAGGAGGCAGAGATAGTAGGAGTGAGACTGGAGAAGCTCATCGAACGACTAGACTAATGGGAGCATCCTCACTACAGATCTGGGAGATGAGGCAGTCTCTGGGGATGACCTATCTGAGAGGTGACTCTCGGGTGTCGCTGAGCTTGGGTTTGAGTGTGTGTCCAGTTAGAAACACCGTAGGTAAGGAGGAGCTCAGAGGCCTGATCCGTTTCGTATTTTGATCAAAGAATCACTGCTTTGCACAGCTCAGCTCAGCCAGGGCGCAGAGCTCCATAACCATCTGCACAAATGGTGGCCCTACCCCAGCATTGTGCAAGAACAGCCGGCGGAACTGCACACAGCGACCCTGCTAAACTCGGGAAACCGGGTTATGACAGGAGGTAAGCCCTTGGTAAGCGAAAGTCTGACCAAAACCTTCGGGCTTGGCAGTGTCCAGCCTCGTGAGTTCGGTATTTTATTTTCACAATTATTTCACAGACAATAAAAACAAAAGCAGCGACAAAATGTGATCCAACACGTACAACAAAGTTCTCAAAGCCCAGCCTCCGCACCTGAGTTTTTCCATTGTCAAGCCGCATGCGCGCGCCCCAGCCCCGCCCTCACACAGACGTGGGTCACGTGGGGCGTGTCTGTCTGCGCGCCTGCGCGTTGCAGGCCGACAGAGACCAGCCTGCCCCGGCCGCACTGGGGTTACATCCGCGGTGGGAGCCGCGCCTCAGGCTCCGCCGCCAGCCGGGGCTCGGGCTGGGGCCCGGGCCCCCGGGGATGGCCCTCCGGCCCACACAGGGCGACGGCTCCGCGGGCCGCTGGAACCGCGGCTCGGGGAAGGCAGGTACGGAGAGCAGCGGGCTAGGGCGACCAGCGAGGGCCGCGCAGTGGCTGGGGCCTGAGGGGGGCGGCGACGGATGAGGAGGAACCGGGCCTCGCCCTGGCCGCCGCCCGCCACGTCCGCAGAGCCGGCCGCCTTTGCTAGGTGGCTGCCGGAGCTCCGGCCCGCACTCTGCACTCGTGACCCTAAAATTCCCCTCTTCACGCGCACCCACACAAACTCGTGCAAAGTCGCCACTGTCCAATTCCAGAAACTCCAGTCGGTGAGCTCTCCACCCCACACTCACTCTCAGATCAGCTACTTTCTGGTCCTTCCTTGGGCCACCTATGTTAGTGTTCGGTTGTGCACAAAGCAGTGATGTTTTCTATACTCTTTTCCGTCTAAACCATTTCTGTGAAATCTTGGTTTTGTTGTGCACGTGTTCTGGAATACATTTCCTATATGGTGGCTACTTGTTGGTGAGGATTCCGGTACCAGGTGAGCTAATCCAAAGGCTCTGTTCCACTTCCGCCCCCTGACAGGTGGTGTGCATATTAGAACTGACCCTATTATCTCACCCGCTTGTTTGGATGTTGCTCCCAGAGTTCAGGTCTTGTTTCTCCGGGCTCATTTTCTGTTAATCCTCTTTTTCTCATCTGATAACTGGCCTCAACTTAGGCTCTGTCTATGAGCTACTTTCCTAGGCTCTTTGGTATTTGTCGGTGTGACATCTGTCATTATGGCACAATAGCCAGTGTCCCTGTGACATGGGTCGTGTGACTTGTTGCAGTACAGCTATGTCTTGGTTGCAAAACTTCGGACCCTCCAGCTTGTCTGGATGGAAAGGGAATTCAGAGGATCTTTCTTAGTTTAGATTGGTTTTAAATATATTGGTGACCAAATTACTAATTGCTGTAATTTAAGAAAAGCGGCGCGCTCGAGAAAGACGACATGCTACAGGGTTCAAGCAGAGGGGTTTTTATTAGGGAAAGGGATCATAAAAAGGGGAAAGGGAAGAGGAGAGACTGGCCTCTGAAGACAAGAGCAGCATAAGAGAGGAAAGAAGGGTGCAGAGAGACAGAGACAGACATACAGACACACACACACAGAGGAACAGACAGATGGAAGGAGAACAGCGAGAGAGCAGGAGGGGGAGGGGGGAAAGGATGCGAGGTGGGCAGGGCCCTTTTTAAAGGGGAACAGTGAATATGCATAGGTGGTGCTCCTAGTGACTGCAGCTGAGAGCATATCCTGTCAGAACCCAAGGACAGGCCAGTACAGATGCCTGAATACTAACACCCTCCTTTTAGGGCTTTATGGCCAGATTGGTGTGCTCTATTTATCTCTATTCAGTACAGTATTCTTTCTTTGAAGAGGGTAGGAAGTGCTGGATGCTGGACCAGGGACCCCGAGCTACATGGCTAGGGCCCTTTACAGTTACTTTACCCTTGAACTTACCATCTTCCTGCTTCAATCTGTCTTTAAGTTAGTACTTAAATGAATTCCTTCTAGTTGGGTTACGTTTTTTTTGTGGGGTGGGGAGTGGTTTTGAGACAGGGTTT
The DNA here is from genome assembly GCF_017639785.1 of Mesocricetus auratus. NCBI lineage: Eukaryota > Metazoa > Chordata > Mammalia > Rodentia > Cricetidae > Mesocricetus > Mesocricetus auratus. The sequence continues at coordinate 117,249,721 of NW_024429189.1, forward strand.
CTCTGTAGCTTTGGAGGTTGTCTTGGAACTAGCTTTTGTAGACCAGGCCGTCTACCTCTGCCTCCCGAGTGCTGGGATTAAAGGCGTGAGCCACCACTGCTTGGCCCGTTTGATTACATTTTATAGAGATGAATTAGTACTATCAAAGAAAAAGGGCACTTGGTTTATTTTCTTTTAACAGGACTTTTACCATGAATATAAGATTTTCGTGGTTCACTGTCTTATGTCTTATACAGACTTGCTGCTCAAACATTTTTCCCTTTCCTTTTTTGTTTTGTTAGCGGGGTATGTTTTTCAAGACAGGGTCTCACTGTGTGGCTCTGGCTGTCCTGGAACTCACTGTGTAAACCAGGCTGGCCTCCAACTCAGAGACCAGCCTGCCTCTGCTAGAACTAGAGATGTTAGACACCACCGTCCAGGCTGCCTGGCTATTTATTTGTTTATTTTTAATGTTTCTTTTGAGATCTGGTCCACACTGGCCTTGAACTCTTTGTAGCAGAGGATAGCCTCTTCTGTATCTTCTCCCTCTACCTCCGTGGTGTTAGGTACAGGCATGAACTGCCACACCTGTCAGTGCTACTATTTTTCTAGTCTGTGTTGTTCCAGTATATGTGCTGTGGAACCCAGCACATTGCTAACAGTTTTGTTTGGTTAGATTTGGGAAACAGGGTCTCAGCCTTGACTGGCCTGAAGCTCCCTATGTAGACCAAACTGTCCTCCAAAAGCTTTACAATCTTTCTTTAAACAGAAGTTAAAATTGGATTTCAAAACACTAATATTTCCCCAAACCAGAATAGTATTCCTATAGAATGTTAGCACTGCCTCAGCATAGTAGTCCACACTTTGAATCCCAGTACTCAGGAGGCAGAGGTAGGCAGGTCTCTGAGTTTGGTGCCAGCCTAATCTACATAGAGAGTTCTCAGTCAGCTAAGCTACAGATTGAGACCCTGACTCAGAAATGAGATGAAGTGGGTAGAGGCTAGGGCTATCGATCAGTAGGCGATTACTTGCCTATAGTACGTGAAGCTCATGGTTCTTTCTCCAGTACCAGGAAGGAAAAAGAAAAAAGATCTGCTTGGGTGGCCCTTATTAAAATAAGCATGTTAGGGATAGGGGTTTAGCTTAGTACTAGCACATACTTATCTGCCACGTACAAAGCCCTAGGCTCTAGCCCCAGTGCCATGAAAAAAAAAATCATTGGAGAGCAGGCCAAGAAGTAGTGCCATTATCATATCTAGGGTTTATTTATACGAGTTTTAATGTTTTATAAAAACAAAGCAAAACAAAACAAAAAACAGCAACCATTTTGTTTTATCATGGTGATGATAGCCAAGTCCTCTTCCACAAAGGAATTTGGAAGCTCTCATCTTTGGAGTATATGATGCACCACTCCTCTAAGTGAAACATAAATCGTTACTTGAGTTTACCTTAAAATAAAGCAGGGATGAGCCGGCACTGGTGGCGCACGCCTTTAATCCAGGCACTCAGGAGGCAGAGTCAGGTGGATCTCTGTGAGTTCGAGGCCACCCTGGTCTACTGAGTGAATTCGAGGACAGCCTCCAAAGCGACAGAGAAACCCTGTCTCGGGGGGAAAAAAAATAAAAATAAAGCAGATAGCAGACATGTGTTTCAATCTTTGATTAAAGAAGGGGTAACTATGACTTTTCTCTTTGTAGGATAAATAGGATATTTGTGAATTAGTTGTTCATTGGTGACCCTGATGCTCTATTCTGTAGGCTAGCCGTTGGCCTCACTGTAGAGTTTCTACAGCTCTAGCTCACTTGAGTTCTCTGAGTTGTTTTCTTTTTCTGTATTACAATGATATGCTACACATTAGACTCAGGGAAGTATGTGTAGGGGTGGCATATGCAGGAAAGACTTCCTCATCTGCCACTAAGCTTTTAGCTCATGACTACTGAGTACGTGTGGAGGTCAGAGGATAACTCCCACGGGTCAGTTCTCCTGCCACCTTGTGAGATCTGGAGATAGTCATCTGGCTTGTATGCAAGCACCTTTTCCCACTGAGCTATCTCTGGTTTTGCCAACGTTTCCTACTGGGAGGTTAAGGTTAAGGAAGGCAGTATCCTAGTGGCCAAACAGCACTCCAAATCCACACTTGAGTACCCTCCTTAGGGAAGCACCCAGAGTTGTAAGGAAAGCCAGAAAATCTGCAAAGCTGTTTAAAATTTTGCAGTGAGCCACACAATAGTGTGGGAAAAAGTAATGCTACTTACTATGGGGCAGTTTTTTCCAGGCGAGCAGAAACTAATAAGTTCAATAATTTATTCTACTGTACATGAACTTTTTGAGTTCCACATAGTCAAAGTCAAGGGTTAACCAGGTTCAGTGTGCACACCTTTAACCCCAGCACTCAGAAGGCAGAGGCAGTCAGAACTCTTGAGTTCCAGGCCAGTCTGGTCTACAGAGCAAGTTCCAGAACATCCAAGACTACAAAGAGAGACCCTGTCTTAAAAAACAAAAACAACAAAAAGCTGAAAGTATCAGGGAGAATTAAGTAATGGAGCTGTGGTTTGGTCCAGAATTAGTTAACTCATGGCTGTGTCTTTGTCTAAACCTCATGGGAATCCAGAAGATTGCAAGCTATGTTCTTTCCCTGTATTACTGAATAGCTTGCTGGGAATGAGCAGAAACAAGTTTTTTCCATACTCTTGGTGACAGGTCAGCAAAAGTTGGAAGTGACTTTGGGACTGCCACCTGAATGCTCTTCCCTGTGGTGTGTGGAATGTGCAAGGGTACTTACTGCCAAAGTTTACATGGCGCTTGTATTGTACTCAGAGTTGGAAACTAATTCAGTTCCTGCTCAGTTTCCTCCTCAATCTGTGCTGCTGAGGACACAGCATGAGTTGCTCCCATGGTCGGTGGGGATACTTGTGAAATATGCATAAGCCCTGAGTTCATTCTCAGCACTGCATGAAAAAATTTAAAAAACAACAAAAAAACATTGCTTACCCTTCTTGATCCTCTTGGAAAGCATACAACCTTGTCTTCGAAGGATGTAGCCTTGCCGAGAAAGCCCAGACTGCCTACTGAGAGAATCCCAAGAGTTTTGGCTCCCCTACTCCAGTCGTAACTTCCTTCTGTTCTCTCCCTGGGCCTGTTTCTTGGCGTTAGTGTTTTGCTTACATGACATGTCTTTGCTTACATACTTTCCTGTGCCAGGAATACTCTGCCTTTGACACACTCTTCTGTGTGGCAGTTTTCAGAGGGTTCAGAATCAATCCTGGGAAAGCCTTTCCTTATTACCGTAGAAATACTCTGTCCTCTGCCACCTTTCAGGACTCTCATACCCTGTGTAATAACTGTGCCCTTCCTGCTGTGAGCTTCTCGGGAACTGTAAAAGAGCCATTGCTCATCCCTCACCTCAGTGCTTCATACAACCCGTTAGAATGGCCTCCTAGTGAAGTTCATCCCTCACCTCAGTACTCATACAACCCGTTAGATGGGCCTCCTAGTGAATGGGAGCCAGCAGGAGGCACAGGGAGGAAAGAGCTCACGTAGCTCAGAAACACTTGGCTGAGGTCCTTTCCTGAGAGAAGAGCTTGACTTTTTTTTATTTCTAGGTAAAGGAGCCATTTAATTTAACACCCAGCATGGGCCAGTCTGGAGAGTGAAGAGAACAGTGTGACTTTACTCTTGAGAAGTTATGCTCAGAGGCTAGACTTATATCAGGAACACTCTCTTGTGTCACTAGGGACAATAGCAACAGTCTAGCAAGAGAGCAGGTTTACCTAGGTCAGAAATCACTGTTATCTTCCTGTCTGACCTCCAATTGCATGTGACTCCAAAGCTCTGTTTGTGTGGTTCATGTGTTGTAGCTCATTCAGGAAGGTAACCAGGACTCTTAATTCCAGTTTGTGTTAGTAATGTCACCTTTGTCATGAACACAGTTGTAGACTGTTGTCTCAGAATGGGACATTATGGAGGTCATCTGTTCAGTACCTCTTCCAGAATCTAAAATACTGTGTGATATTGTCACTTAAGTCTGACCACCTTCCTCTGGTGGTGTCCACTTACTTTAACCCTAGTATCTAGTATCTGTTTTATAGATGTGTGTGTGTATGTGTAGGTTTACTGGACCTACTGTAGTTTCTTCTGGTGGTATTCCTTACTTTAACCCTAGTATCTAGTATCTGTTTTATAGATGTGTATATGTATGTGTAGGTTTACTGGACCTACTGTAGTTTCTTCTGGTGGTGTCCCTTACTTTAACCCTACTATCTAGTATCTGTTTTATAGATGTGTGTATGTATGTATAGGTTTACTGGACCTACTGTAGTTTCTTTGCACTCTTGGCCTTACTATCTACATACAGGTTTTCTTGACAGTTATAGTGTACTGCCTTGTGACATTTGGTGCTTTTGTGTTGAAATTCTTGTGCTTTATTTTCTCAGTGGTGAAGGTAACCTAAAAATCTAACAAGTGTCATCTATAGTTCATAAAAGTAGATGTTGAAAACCAAAAGGCTTTGTACTATTGAAATAGAAGAACTAAGACAGATAACAGTCTCAGATACTCAGATACGTATCCCTGCTTTTTTTTCTTTTTTTGGTTTTTTGAGACAGGGTTTCTCTGTATTGTTTTGGAGGCTGCCCGAGAACTCGCTCTGTAGACCAGGCTGGCTCAAACTCACAGAGATCCGCCTGCCTCTGCCTCCCGAGTGCTGGGATTAAAGGCATGCGCCACCAGCGCTGGCTCATCCCTGCTTTCTAAAAAGCTAATTTTTGAGGCAGAGGCAGACAGATCTCTATGAGCTCAAGGCCAGCCTGGTCCTATAAAGTGAGTTCCAGGACAGCCAGGGCTTTACAGAGAAATCCTGTCTTGAACCCCACCCCCCCTCTTCTACCAGATAAAAACTCATTTTTGTTTGTTTTTTGAAATAGGATCTTATAGCTAAGGCTGGCTTTGAACTTAGAATACTGCTGAGTCTACCTCCTAAGTGCTGGGAATAAAGGCATACTCCATTATACCTAGCTTCTAAGAAGAACATTTCAACGTTATAAGCTGACTGTAAATAACAGACTCTTGTATATGAATGTGAGGTGCTTTGTGGCTGGGATGTAGATCAGTTGGTAGGGTGCTAGGAAGCCCTGGGTTCAATCCCCTGCATTGCATAGTCAAGCATGACAACACAGGCTCCTGTTGCAGCACTTGGGAGGCAGAGGCAGGAGAGGAGGATCATGGTTATTCTTGGATACATGGAGGACAAAAGACAGGGGCTAGGAAGATTGCACAGGAGTTAAGAGCACTTACTACTCATGCAGAGGGCCTGAATTCAGTTCCCAGCATACATGTGGCTGCTCACAACCATCCTTAACAGTAGTTGAGGGAATCTGAAACTTCTTTTTCTGACTCCATTGGCCCCAGGCTTTGAGGTACTCACACAGACATGCAGGCAAAACATAAATATATAGAGAAAATAATAATAACATACCACTTTGATTGCCAAAGATGAGTGTGACTTTAATTTTTTTTTTATTTTTTATTTTATGTGTATGAGTGCTTATCTTCATGTATGTGTATCTGGTACCTGCAGAGACTAGAAAAGGATGTTGGATTCCCTAGGAACTGGAGTTACGGGTAGTTGTGAGCTGCCTGATGTGGTACTAGGAACTGAGTTAGACCCTCTGGAATGCACTGTACACTTTTAACTGAGGAGCCATCTCTCCAGCCCTGAATGTGACTTTTGGGAAACTGTTGACTTTCGTACAATGTTACAGCTTCTTAAACTACCAGACACACTAGAAACCCACACTCCTTTGACATTTGGCTTTCTAGCTTTGACATTTTCTATTCTAACTTTTTACTAGTTCTGTTAGCCTGTGGCTGGAGACTTGTATATAGTTTTGTTAAAATGTAGTTTTTTTTTTTTTTCAGTGCTAGGGGTTGAATCCAGGATGTCTAGTATGCTGTGCAGGACCTCTACCACTGTACTCCCCACCTCAAGAAAAACACTTGTATTGAGATATCTCTGTTCTGTGAAGTTTGAACAGGAAAACATTGATAGCAGCTGCTAGATCCACTGGTACTTACTGAATACTTCCTAAAGCTATAATTCCTTGTTACTTATATGGGGTATGGCCATAGTGTTTTCCACACTGTGTGATAAATGTGTGGGTTGTGTAAGGCGCAAGCATGAAGAAGGTCCTGATTCACCTCAAACTGAGTTAGGCCGGGGACTCTGAAGCAGAAAACGGCACATGCCAAGTGTGCTCTTCACCCTCTGCATGCACACCATTTACCTGTTTGTTTCCCCAGACTTTAATGCCAAAAGGAAAAAGAAGGTGGCAGAGATACACCAGGCTCTGAACAGTGATCCCACTGATGTGGCTGCCCTGCGGCGAATGGCGATCAGTGAGGGAGGTCTCCTGACGGATGAGATCAGGTGCCAAGTGTGGCCCAAGCTCCTCAATGTCAACACCAGTGAGCCACCGCCTATGTCACGTAAGGAAGCAAAAGCCTGGGGTGGGGAGTTTCGATCAGGAATTGAAACATTGTCTGGCTAGAGTTTATTAAAAATGCCTATCTTAGGGGGCTGGAAAGATGGCCCAGCAGTTAAGAACACTTGTTGCATTTACAGAGAACCTGGGTTCAGTTGCCATCACAAATATAGTGACTCACAACCTTCTGTAACTCCAGTTCCAAGAGACTTGATGCCCCTTTCTGGCCTCGGGGAACTACAGGAATGCTGAGATTCCTTGTAGTTCCAGAATTCTTTAATTCTGCTAGAACTGTTACTTAATAAATTTGTAAACCATGCAATGAAGAGAGTCCCAAGAAAGCACTTGAGAACAAGTACTATAGCCCGTGCCTACCCTGCCACCTCTGTGTGCTTGCTGGCTGTTCTGGGGCTTCTCTAGTTCATTTGGCAAATCTTGGAGTTCTGGTGTATGCCACATACTGGACATGATTAAAATGAGTCATGCTAAAAAGTTTGATGATGTGTTGCCAAGTGGATGCTGGGTTGCCACTTGTTACAGATGTTTGAAACTGGCTGCCTGGGAGCTGTGGGTTTTATGTTAGAAGTGCAGTCAGGTACTTTGTCCTGGATTGTCATTCTAAACTGCTCCTTTCTGAAAATAAGATGAAGTGTGTGTGTGTGTGTGTGTGTGTGTGTGTGTGTGTGTGTGTGTGTGTGTGTAAGTCATGCACAGGCTCCTCAGATAGCTTTCTGTGTGGATTGTGAGGGAAATATATGTATATATCTGTAAACCATCTCTCTAGCTCAGTCAATAAGAGCATTCACCTAGCTTTCACAAAGTTCAATCATAGTACTATATAAAACTAGCTGTGCTGGCACATGCCTGTAATCCTAGTGCTGGGTGGTAGCAGCAGGAGAATCAAGAGTTCAAAGTCACACTTTTAATCTCAGCACCCAAGAGACAGAGACAGGTGAGTTGAGACCAGTCAGGGCTAAACAGAAATCCTCTCTCTCAAAAAAAATTAAAATAAAAATAAAAAAGTGAATGAGTTCAAGGTCAGGGCTGGAGAGATGCTCAATGTTTAAGAGCACTAGTTGCTTTTCCAGGGGATTCAGGCTTGATTCTCAGCACTCACAGAGCAACTAACAACTGTCTTTTTTTTTTTTTTTTTTTTTTGGTTTTTCGAGACAGGGTTTCTCTGTGGCTTTGGAGGCTGTCCTGGAACTCACTTTGTAGACCAGGCTGGCCTCGAACTCACAGAGATCCGCCTGCCTCTGCCTCCCGAGTGCTGGGATTAAAGGCGTGCTCCACCAACGCCCGGCACTAACAACAACAGCTGTCCGGTTCCAGGGTCTCTAACACCCTCTTCTGACCTTTTTGGGTATTGCATATGTCCAGTGTACAGACATATGTATCGGCAACCCTCCCCATACACACTTAAAATAAAAATAAATCCTGTTTGTTTGTTTGTTTTGTGGGTCAGGGTTTTACTGCATAGCCTTGGCTGTCCTGGAACTCACTCTGTAGACCAGGCTGTCTTGAACTCACAGAGATCTATCTGCCTTTGCCACTTGAGTGCTGGGAGTAAAGGCATATGTCACCATCACCCATCCAAAAGGAAATACACACACACACACACACACACACACACACACACCCTTTCAAAGTTCAGTTTGATGCTTGAATATGAGTTGTTTGTTAGCATTCCTGTTTCCCTCCAGAGCCATTTCCATGCACATGTCTTCAGATGCTCAAGGCTCTGTATGTCGAGTTACAGTGCTCTAATGCTGCGCACTTACTGTGCCACCTTCCTAATGCTAGTCAGTCCTTGTGGTAACCTGAGAGGTATACATGGACAGGAACAGCCTCACTTTACCCATGAGGACAGTGGCAGTCCACAGTAGCCTAGACCTCTTGACCTTATTGCCCCCTCCCATCCTTCATATTGCTCAGGACAGTCTTTTCCCTCTTCTGTGCTCATCAGACTTGAAACACTTGTGTTCAGAACTAAGCTAGGGATTATTTGTTAAATGTGTCTTTACTGGTTGTTTTGTTTTTAGTGGCAGTGGGCATCAAATTCAGGGCCTTGCATGTGCTAGGCAAGTATTCTACATTAAGCTGTGTCCCTGGCCGCCTCCCTTTTAGCATTCCCCATCCTTTTTTTGTTTTTCATTCTTTTCAGATTTTTATTTTGGATGGGGTCTTGCTGGATAGCCTAGGTTGACTTCAAACCTGAGGCAGTCATCCTGCCACAGTCTCCCAGAGATGGGGAGTACAAGTGTGAGACAGCTGGAGAGATGGCTCAGTGGTTAAGAACACTGACTACTCTTCCAGAGGACCCAGGTTCAATTACCAGCACTCACATGGCGGTTCACAACTGTGTGTGTCTCCAGTTCCAGGGAATCCTACACCTTCATGCAGACATAAATGCAGACAAAAAACCAAGGCACATAAAACAAAACACACACACACACACACAAAACAAGTGTGAGCCAGTACCTGATGCTTAGATTGGGTGTTATATCTTAAATCGTGTCTTTTTGAGGAAAAGGCTGCTCTGTGTGTCCTCTAGGCCCCCACTGTCATTCTAGGAAGTAGTTTCTCTTACTGTTTGCTTTGTGATGGTGCGTCTAAAGCTTGCTAGGTTAGCTCTCTACCACTGAACTGTACTGAAAGCCCCAGAAGAATGTACTCCTTCTCTGGTTTCCCAGGCCTCTTTGCAGTAATACCACGTTCTTCTTCCTCTGATAGGGAAGGACCTTCGACAGTTGAGCAAGGATTACCAGCAAGTGCTACTGGATGTCAGGCGGTCTCTTCGGCGCTTCCCTCCTGGTGAGCAGATTGCCCAACTTGCCGCATCTGGAGTGAGGCTTTCTTTCCCTTTGCATTTATCTTTTTGTGTTGATGCTTGCCAGGGTTAGGGTGTTGCCTTCCCAGCAACCAGAGACACACATGCAGAACCCTGCTCTCAGGCACTTGAACGGGTGCCCTCACTGTGGATCCCTTGTGACTCAGAGGCGTCGAGTAAGAGAAGCAGCTCTTGCGACCTTGTCTGCCTTTGTGCCCTGGAGAAGCTTTGTAGGGCAAGGGGTCTGGCTTGAGAGAGCAGGTTGGTTCGGAATTATACTCTAATGGGAACTATTAATGTCTTCATTTGGTGAGTGTTACCTCATATGTATGGTTCCTGGGTCCCTTGTGATGGAGGGAGTCTTTCCTTGCATGTTCATATAGTATATTCCTGAAATTGCCTCCTGTTTTCCAAGACAAGAAAATGACCTAGCTTTGTATTTTCATAATGGAGGGAACTATGCGCCAAACCTCATCTGTATAATCTAGCTTTCTTCCCGTGTAACTTTACCTTGACTTTTGAAGAGATACAGGTGCCTCTAACTCTCTTGCCACACTTGACTGACGCAAGCTCTGGTTGAGACACATGTATTACAGGGCTTCTGCCCTACTTGGATCTTTTCTTCCTGGGAGGCTCATGAGGCTCCCACAAGGCTGGTAGCCAGCAGCGTGGTTATGATAAAACATATCCTGTGTCCCAGTCCTCTTTTTCCTACCCTGCTGGTCCAGTTGAGGCAATATAGGGCAGGTGTCTCCCTATTATCCTCTGCATCCTTTACTCATTGTCTTTATGTCACCAGTCTGTGATGATCTTCTTGGACACTTGATCCTCCTTGACATTTTAAACCCTTTCCATTCATGTCTTCTGAACTAGCCTGACCAATCATAAACAGAGATTCAATCAGGCTGTAGTACTTGCTCATTGCTTTCATGGTGTCACTTAGTTCCTGTCTTCTTCATTTATCTTTACAGTATACTTCTTTTGAGAAGATGGAATTACTATGCTCTAACTTGAACCTTTATAGTGCAGTTTAATGTGGGCCCTTACCTTGTTGTTTTTGCTCACGAATCCTGCTTGTAACAGAAAGCTAAGCTAAGAATATAAGAAGGCTGTGCTTGGTGACATTCTTCTAAAATATATCATGAGATCAAGACTTGATATCCTCCACCTCCCTAAGTGATGACCTCAGTTATTTCCATTTACAACTCATTCTTGGAACTCAAAATTCATTGCATTGCCCGTGGGCTCTCACACACACCAGGCAGTTCAGCCTTCCACCAGTTTACACTGACCTGCTGTGCACCATCCTGTGGCAGGCTGCCCACCCTCTCCTGTCAGTTTTCCACAGGGCCACATGTCTATGTTGGTCACTGTGCAGCTCCTGGGTGCATTCCTTTTTTTTTTTGCGTGGGGGGTGGGGTGCGGAGGTTTGCAAGACAGGGTTTCTCTGTATTGTTTTGGAGGCTGTCCTGGAACTCACTCTGTAGACCAGGCTGTCCTCGAACTCACAGAGATCTGCCTGCCTCTGCCTCCCGAGTGCTGGGATTAAAGGCGTGTGCCACCAACACTCGACGCATTCCTTTATTTTTCATGTGGCTTTTTCAAACTGAGTAAGGCAGGACTCTGCTGAGCAGCAAAGATGACCTGTTTCTCAGTAACCATTTTTTCCAGTTCACACAATAACAAAAGTTGCAATTTTCTTGGTTGATTTTTTTTTTTTAGTAGAGAAATTGGAACAGATTGTGACAGCCTTCCAACTAACAGCAGCTTTGGTTTCTTTGCTGCTGTGGTTTTTAACTCCCTTATAACAAAGCCTTGAGGTTCAAGGTCATTTTCAGATCCTGGAGTGCTAGCCTTAATGACTTTGGTTGTCCTGATCTTGTTACATGGACTGCTCATGGCCTAATCCCCTTTGAGCTCTGACTATAGGAAGAACAGGTTCATGATTCTTTGTCAAAATAAACGCACCAAAGAACCACAGGTTGTAGCTTACTGGCCTTATACCTAGAGGTGCCTTGACCTGGTGCCTCTGCTTCCAGTTGCAGCTGGAAACTGAGATCATCTTAGAACATTGGCTTTGTAGAGGAGAAGAATACAACAGTTTTAATGTTCATATAATTCCTTATATAATTTCATTCCAAGAAGTAGGGCAAAGATACTTTTCTGCTGATCTTATAGTCACATTACCTGTTCCTTTTGATACATACACACGTAATTTTGTTTCTGAACCATTTAAGGTAAGCAGCCATCATAGTTCCCTTTTGTCCAAAATATCTAATCCACAGAATAGTTCATCTTTCACCATTTATTTTTATCACAAAAGGAAGTACAGATTCATGGATTTGCTGCTCGAGTCCTCTTTTGAGCCTCCTTTAATGTCAACAGCTGCTTTGTGTGCATGGCAGGCCAGTTACTTTGTCACTTTCTGCTTTGTCTGGTGTTTCCTTGTGAGGTTCAAGGTCATGTCTATGATACTGGTGACAGGAGAGCCACTGAAATGCAGAGTTCATGGCAGCATGACATCTTAGAGGCATGTGCACTCTTTTTTTTTTTTTTTCCTTTTCTTTTTGGTTTTTCAAGACAGGGTTTCTCTGTGGCTTCGGAGGCTGTCCTGCAACTAGCTCTTGTAGACCAGGCTGGCCTTGAACTCACAGAGATCCGCCTGCCTCTGCCTCCTGAGTGCTGGGATTAAAGGCATATGCCACCACCGCCTGGCTGGCATGTGCACTCTTTCCCAGTGATTGGCCATGTTGACTGTAAGGTTTTAGTTAGGCGATTTTGCCAGGCCCCCTACTGTGTGGCTTTTCCTGTGTCAGGTGCCATCAGTAATATGTAGATTTTTCAAGGGATTGCCAACTTGTTTGTAATTCATTGTTTCTTACTGGACACTTTTCTCTGAAAATCATTGCTGGCCTAATCTGTCACTAGGTCCCTTGCCAATTCAGATGCATCTCCTCTCCCCAGGCATGCCAGATGAGCAGAGAGAAGGGCTTCAGGAAGAACTAATCGACATTATTCTCCTCATCTTGGATCGCAACCCTCAGCTCCACTACTACCAGGGCTACCATGACATTGTGGTCACTTTTCTGCTGGTGGTGGGCGAGAGACTGGCAACATCCTTGGTAGAAAAATTGTCTACGCATCACCTCAGGTACCTGTGCATCTGGTTTCATGCCAGGATGAGTGTCACTCCCCTGGCCTCCTCAGGATAGTCAGGTGTCTGAATAGTTCGAGCCCAGTCCATTCACCATCCCTAATCGGCATATTGGACATGTACAAGTGCATTGACTGGATTATCTTCCCATAGGGATTTCATGGATCCCACAATGGACAACACCAAGCACATCCTAAATTATCTGATGCCCATCATTGACCAAGTGAATCCAGAACTTCATGACTTCATGCAAAGGTGAGTCTATATTTGTGTATATACTAGACACACATAGCAGCCCAGCACCATGCTCTTTTGACTTTTTGTTTCTTCATAAATCTAACTTAATGCATCATCATATTAATGGCTAGTGTTAAATTCTTCAAGCTTCTTTCTGTCCATTAGAGGTCTGAATAATTCAGGCCTGTCCCCAGTCTTGGAGAACTTAGTGGATACTCTGCTTTTGGGTCATGTAGGGATGACAGCTCATGGCTTGAGGGGCTTACATCTGGTGGGTATGTCATGAATTCTCACAAGAGTAAGGCAAATGCGACTTGTGGAGTCACATGCCTGTAGTGCAGCACTAGGAAGGTAGAGACAGAAGGATCAAAGAGTTCAAAGCCAGGGGCTAAAGAGACAGTTCAGTGGTCAAGAGCCCTTGTTGTTCTTGAAGAGGACCAGCATGCAGTTCCCAACACCCACATTAGGTGGCTCATAACTGCCTGTAACTCCAGCTCCAGGGAATCCAACACCACCTTCTGGCTTCCATGGGCAACTACATGCACATGTACATAGTAACACACAGACACCATACAAGATGGCTGTCAGGCTGTTCTGAGGCTCCTCAGATTCTCCTGTAGCCCTGTTCTTCTTTCTCTTAACCACTGGGCCATCTCTCTAGACCTAAGATGTTGTGTTTTTTTAAGAAGATGCTAATGTGGTTACTAACACCTTTAATCCCAGCATAAGGTGGGGGGTGACACACAGGTGTATCTCTTGAGTTTGAGGTCTGCCTGGTCTATTGAGCTCCTAGGACAGCCAGGGTTCCACAGAGAAACCCTGTCTCAAACAAACATAGATAGAAGATGATATGGATGGGTGGGTGGATGGATGGATGGAGAAAAAGAAAACGATGCTGGGTTCCTACATGGCATTATTTTTCAAGAAGTATATTTCCCATATATGTCTTCCTCATCAGCTATTAAGAACAAAGACAGCTCAGAGAAAGGGAAGGGATGAGCTGGGTGGTACCTAACATCTGAATTTCCTTTGCTCCTAGTGCTGAGGTGGGGACCATCTTTGCCCTCAGCTGGCTTATCACATGGTTTGGGCACGTCCTGTCGGACTTCAGGCACGTTGTGCGGTTATACGACTTCTTCCTGGCCTGCCATCCACTCATGCCCATTTACTTTGCAGCTGTGGTAGGTACACACTGGGAGATAGTGACTAGGTTCACTGTCACCCACCCAGCCTGGTCAGTGTTCTTAAAGGGGACAGTAGCTCCCCAGCTGGTGGCCCACTCCACAGTCTGAGAAGTGTTAGGAAATGTTAGTTAAGCAGCTATTCTCACTTTACAACGCCTGACCCTTCAAAGTACTAGAGTGCCGTGCGACTGTCAGTGACCCTGCTGACACCTTTTGGAACTTTTTAGTTAATAGACATCATGGTAGGCACAGGTGACAGTTAAGTCTGCCTGCCGGTGCCAGGCTTCAGGAAGGCAGAGGCATGGTATTAGGTTTGAAAGGGGAGTGGCTTGTGGAAGTGGCAGGCTCGTTACCAAGAGGGTTGAGTGGAGTGCAGAGTGGCTGTCAGCCATGTGTACATGAGCACTCTTGTCAGGAGGATGCCTAAAGGAGGCAAGATGGCTGTCAGGCTGTTCTGAGGCTCCTCAGATTCTCCTGTAGCCCTGTTCTTCTTTCTCAAAAGATGTCAGTTTGTCTCAAGGCTTAGGGTGACTCTTGAGCAGATGGATGTTCTAGAAGAGGACTTGCTAGAATTGGTCAGTCTTTCACGTTATAGTTGGAGTGGATATAGCATTTGTCAAACCTTTGGGCTGAGCACTGTTTGTTACTAAAAGTTAGGTCTATGTGTAAAGAAAGGCAAGGGACCAGATCCTGTGCTTCTGGTGTCTGATTCAAAGCCTGCCTTTGCCAGATTGTGCTGTATCGGGAGCAGGAAGTCCTGGACTGTGACTGTGACATGGCCTCTGTCCACCACCTATTGTCCCAGATCCCTCAGGACCTGCCCTATGAGACGCTCATCAGCCGAGCAGGAGACCTCTTTGTTCAGTTTCCCCCTTCTGAACTTGCAAGGGAGGCAGCTGCACAGCAAGAGGCTGAAAGGTGAGGTGGGCTAGGTAGGCACTGCTGCAGCTGGGGCAGCGGAAGCCAGCAGGGGGTGTGGGACCAGGTGCTGACAGAGGTCTACACTGGAGCAGATTCTGGACTACAGGCCAGACAGCTGGGGCAGCGGAAGCCAGCAGGGGGTGTGGGACCAGGTGCTGACAGAGGTCTACACTGGAGCAGATTCTGGACTACAGGCAACACGGGTCTTTGTCCAGAGGAGTCTGCTCTTCGGCAGACCTCTCAGTGTCTTCTGCCCCTCTGTGCTACCTTCTGCTCCCATCCACAGAACGGCAGCCTCTACTTTCAAAGACTTTGAGCTGGCATCAGCCCAGCAGAGGCCAGACATGGTGCTGCGGCAGCGGTTTCGGGGACTTCTGCGGCCTGAGGCTCGAACAAAAGATGTCCTGACCAAACCGAGGACCAACCGCTTTGTGAAGCTGGCAGTGATGGGTCTAACGGTGGCACTTGGGGCAGCGGCACTAGCAGTGGTGAAGAGTGCCCTGGAGTGGGCCCCTAAGTTCCAGCTGCAGCTGTTCCCCTAAACTGAGCCCAAGGAGCCACTTCCTTACCCAGTGCACCAAGCTCTCCCCATTTCCAGAAAGGCACTAGAGGGTGGACTTGCTGGAATTAAAGGGTTTCTGTCAGGGGTGTTCCATTCTACCACCCTTGAGCTTGTCTTTAGGCTTTGTGGCTGATGGTAACACTGCCTGACACTGGGCTTAGTGGCCCTGAGTGCTCTCTGCTCCTCAACTGTTGCAAGTGGCTCTGGTGCACCCGGCTACACAGTTCACTGCCTAGGAGAAAGTTGGGCCAAAGATGGTCTGCTTACAGCACCACGTGCCCTGCATATCCTAGACAAAGCAGGCAGGAGCTGCCATCCTTGGGATAAAGCAAGTGGGGAGGACTGTAACCTGGGAGCCAGTTGGTCAGAGACAGGCATGAGCTGGGATCTAGTTAAATGTTATGATCCCAGCCTAGAGATCACTTGCAGAGGAATGTTAACCCCCTGGATAGTGTTGCCTGTGTCTCCCTATTCTTTCTCTACAAGCCACATGACATTACCTATAGACATTTTTAATACTATTTTTATGATTGTATATTACACCAAACATAGCGAGTATTCTCACTTAAGAAAAATAACTTGTATATGTATGCAGGTGTCCACAGAGGCCAGAAGTGGACTTGAGATTTATGGAGCCTGGTGTGGGTGCTGGGCCTCTACTAAAGCTCAAGCAGGAAGCGCTCTCAACTGTTGAGCCGTCTCTCCAGCCTCCTCTCCCCGCTCCTTCATGGGAGAAGCCATCAGTGATGAGCTTGTATTGGCCTGACAGTTGTTTCCTTTTTTGGAGGAGAATAGAACCCAGGGCCTTGTACATGTGAAGCAAGTGTTCTACCACTGAGTAGTACCAAACTTTTTAGTAGTTTTTATTTTTGAGACAGGGTCTACCTAAATTACCCAGGCTGGCCTTGAACTTTTGATCCTCCTGCCTTGGCTCCCAATTATCTGGGATGACAGGATTGCACCTGAGATATATTCCCTGCTCAGTTTAGCCAAAGTTACTTTGTGAACAGCCCCATGCCCCACAGTGCCACTTCCTTATTTTCCACTAGTCACCCACCGTGGCCTGGCTGTCTTATCTCAACTGCTGGTCTCAGACTGGGAATATCCTTGGAAACTTGCCAGCATGCAGACAGGTTTTGGCAGGAATCCCACACTACCAGCCCCACTTACCCCTGGGCTCCTCCAGGAGGGGTACATGGGATCCATGGGATCACTCGGTCTTCCTAGGACGGCTTTGTTAAAAACAAAGCCAGGTTTGTTTTGTAGAAACTCTGGCTTGAAAACAAAAGTGCCTTTTGCTGCTTAATTTAAAGAGTGTGTAGCGGGAAGCATCTGCATGCTTCCATTTCCTGACCTTTCCTGGGCACTCTTCTCCAGTCCTCCCATATCCAGATCCAATGTGTCCCTGTGTCCACTGCAACAGTGGGGCACTCTGCGTGCTGGGCAGCCACAAGCCAGAACACATAGAAGGTGTCCAGGCTAAATTACACAAAGCACTTTAACCAAATCAAGCTGGAGTGGTTAAGTCATTCTCCACACAGGAGCCCTGCCTGGAGTGAGTGATTCATAGGGATTAGAGTTAAGGACAAAGGAGGATTTTCCAGGATCCAGAGTGATAAGGTGACAAATACTGTTAGTCTACCACAGGAGCTTGGCATCTGTGCCTCTAGTAAGCATACTTGAAGAGCTGTAGGAAGTGTGCTGGCTGAGGGGAGGGGCATGGGCCCAGGGTCCAAGCCACAATTCTGCATCCAAACAAGCAGGTGGCACTGGCTTGTGCTGAGCTGAAGAGAGTGGTGTGTGCCCATACCAGGACTCCCCTGTCACTGAGAAGAAAGCGTTGTCAATTACCTTCAGGTATTTACTTATTCTGTAAAGATATGTGTACATGTTTTGTACAGAGCCCTGGATGAAATAAACACCCTTATGTGGTTCCTAATCACTTGTCCTTGTACCTCTACTGCTGCCTGGTAATGGACCTGGGCCCAGTTGGGGCCTGGGCCTGTGGTCTGTAGACTAGACTTGTCAGTCTGGACTGTCAGCACACAGCCTTTCCAGTTTTTGTTTCATATACAGGCGTAATCAGTTAAGGGTAAAAGTCCTGGTTCTAGCAAGGGCTAGGCAAGCTACTTCCTATCTTGATACCCAACTTAGACCAGAGAAACAGTTTAATTAGCACATGGAACAAAGGTCCAGTGACCTCAAGTCACCTCTGGGGCATTGGTGTGAGAAAGAATTGGGAAAAGATGTCAATGCCACAGTTCTGTTGAGGGTATGACTTGGCCACTAACTCAAGTCCAGGACAGTCTGGGCCTTCCCACTACCACCTGAAAGGGTCAGTGCCACCTCCTCAGTGATAACTTCTGGGAGGTGCAGCCTGCTATCCATGGGCAGTGCTCTCATTCTTGGAGGGACAGGTCTTCAAGGCTTATTTAGGACATGGTTATGACAAGGGCCTCTTGGGATGAGCTAGGTTAGGTGAGCAGACACTCATGTAACATGCCTAAGCAGAGACAAGCAGGAGACTGACCCAAAATCAAGGCTGAAATTCCAGGCTTCCAATCTTTAATCCCTTTGTGGGCACGAGTAAGGATTTTTGGCAAAAGTGTTTTGATGTTTTTAAATATTTTGTTTTCAATTATGTGTGCATATGATTGCAGGTGTCCTCAGAGGCCAGAAGGTATTACCAGCCGGAATGACAGTGACTGTAAGCCACCTGACACAGGTGCTGGAAACTGAACTTGGGTCCTCTTGGAAGAGCAGTACATGCTCTCTGCATGTTTTCTAAGTACCAGTCATACAGGAAGCATGGCCTTATACTGCAGCTGCTGTGGGCACCATCACAGCTGGGTGACAGGTGCAGGATGTGCTCTGGCCTTTATTTTTTGCTTTGCAGGCCTTTAACTCAGAAGGGCAGTGCTTGGATACAGAACATAACAGCCTGTTGTGGAAGGGACACTCCAGTGTCTGTTTACTGAGGAACATCTGAGAGTTGCCTCACTCAGCATCTAGCCTAGCTGTTCTCAATCTGTGAGTTGTGACCCCTTCAGCAAACCTCTATCTGCAAAATAGTTACATTATGATTCATAACTAGTGAAATTACAGTTCTGAAGTAGCAATTAAAATAACTTTGAGGGTTTCCACAACATAGGAACTGTATTAAATGGTCAAAGCATTAGGAAGGCTGAGAACCACTGGTCTATCCTCTAAGCTGTCCCACTGAGCAGTAAAAGTACACAGTAGCTCGGTCCCTGCTTTTCTACCTCTGCCTGCAAAAGAGCCAGCCAAGAGTGTGGAGTCAAGTGCCAGGTAGAGGCATTCTTTGTTGATCCTTGCTCTACCTCAATAGGCCGCCACCCTGGGATGTCCTCTGATAAGGTCAACTGCAAGCCTCAAAGAGTTAATAGGGACAGGGCCCAGCCTCTGGTATCTTATAGCAGATGGCTAAAGAGCAGTCGAGTAGCAGATGACCTAAGTCAGCCTCAGACTTCAGGACTGAACACAAAGGATAAGTGGGATTGGTAATTGGTTAATGAAGGAAGGGCACATGTAAAACGACTGGTACATGCCTGTAATCCAACATTCTGGAGGCCAAGGCAGAAAAAAGATTGCTATGAGTTCAAGGACAACCTAGGCTACATAGACCTATCTCCAAATCAAATCCTCATTCTCTGGCTTCCTGTTTTGCTCCCACTCAAAGCTCTAGGTCCATCCAGGGCTCCACATTCCAGCAGCTGGAAAACATTCACCCTGGAAAAGCTACATGCCCTAGCAGCTAGGGTGAGACTTTGACCACAAGTGCTATGCTTACCATTAAAGGATCATATTGTGGAAAGACAGCAACACTCAACTCTCAGAAGGGACTGGCTGGGTCACAGAGTGGAGGGAGAGTACTAGAACAGCAAGGCCTTACCTCTTGCTTGGCTGTTAAAGCGAATGGACCACCTCCCTAATGAGTTGCAGCAGTTCCTGAAACTGCTCTGCTCCTCATCTTACATGCCCAGAGAATAGCCAAGCCTTTCCTCCAGTCTCTAGCTGCTGCCATGGCCTCCCTTCCCAGCATCCCTCCAGCCTTCAACCCCTTCCCTGTAAATTTCACCAGTCTGCGCTAATATTGGCCCTAGCAATGCTTGTCCCAGGAATTAGGCATGGTGGTGCCAGAGCTGAGCTAGCCTGATTTTCCCCAACTGCCAGAGCCAACAGATCCCCTCTAGGTGCTATTCTAAGCTCTCCAGAGCTCACCATCCTGCCTGGAAAGCATTTAACCTAGGACGTTTGCTCCCCCAAGCACAACACACCTCCCTTCTTGGAAAACAACTTTAATTCACTTATTCAAAGGGGGATGCAGAGCTGACCCCATGGGCTTTGCTTTCTGACCTACCAGCGCTGGGTCCACCACAGCCCTGAGAGGTGCCAGGCCCTCAACAGCAACAGCAGCAAAAGTGCCCAGAAAGGCAGCAAGGCAGAGCATGAGGATGAGGTCCTCGGGGAGCATGCTGAAGGGGAACAATCACTCGGAGGCTCAGAGCACTAGTCAGCCAGGCCTTAGGTCAAGGCTGTGTTTAACTAAGGCTGGTGGCTAGTAAGGGTAGGATATATAGCTCAGGGCCATAAGGTCTGGTCAGCAACCCCGTGGAGCAACATTGGCAGTGGGATTGACATGGCACCAGCTCAGCTGGGGCTCCTGTAATACAGCAAGCAGGCTGGCAGCACAACTCAGGGCCTTCTCCCTGGCCAAGCTTAAAGGTACAGTGGCCAAACCAGAGTTAAACCCCCTGGCCTAGTCCTGCTGTTTAGCTGCTACAGATGTGGGTCTGAGTCAATGTTGAGGGCCACCATCTTCAACTCAGTGGCAGTTCTGACAGCTAGGATGGCAAGGAATCCCATTGACCCGGCAGCGGCAGCCCCCACTGGTGTCACCTGGGCCCTAAAGGATAGAGAAAAGATGGTATCAGGGTGGTAAAAACAGGCTGTCCCCAAGTTACTCCATCAGTCCAAGGCAGAGTTCATTTGAAGGTGGAGAGTGACTGCCAAAAGTCCTCCTGCAAAGAACAGCCTCAGCAACCTGAAGGAGGCAACCATGGAAGCCTTTCAACTCCATCTTCAACTCCTCCAGCACCCTCAACTCCATGGTCTTCTCTCTGGGCTGCATATGGAAGGGGCTGCAGCTGCAGGTGGCTCAGCACCTGGGCAGAGGGAAGCAGTACATTTCCCTCTGTACCACCTATCTCTAAGTCCACCAGTAGTGATGCCAGCTCTTGACTCCAGCAACCCACCTCTAATACAGGGCACTCAATCTGGAATAGGCACCCACCGAGTACTTCTCTTGTACTTGATTTAGGCCCTGACACTGTCTCCATTTTGTGGAGGAGTCTGAAACTGAGAGATGGCAAGTATGTGCCAGAGGGAGGGACTTGCAATCCCCCTCCCAACTCCAGATTGACCCTGACGTGCTGTCCCCGAAAGCAGAGCAGCAGGTAAGCCTTGCTGCACACACCAGGTCTGAAGCCAGGTGAGCCCTCTACATGAGCATAGCCGCAGGCAAGAAGCAAAAGCCTGGGGTGGGCAGACTCCAGGACTATTTACTGTGGCCTTTTGATAACTTAAAAGACACTTTTAAGATGTAAAAATTCTTAACCCTCAAGCCCAGCAAGGTGACACGTGCTATTATCCCCAGCACTCAGAAGGCTGAAGAAGGAGGATTGCCACAAATTCCAAGACAGCCCAGGCTACAGAGTAAAAAACAGTCTAAGGAATAAAAGAAAATCTGCTGGAAAAAAGGGCAGTGGTGGCGCACGCCTTTAATCCCAGCACTCAGGAGGCAGAGACAGGTGATCTCTGTGAGTTGGAGGCCAGCCTGGTCCACAGAGTGAGTTCCAGGACAGCCAGGGCTACACAGAGAAACCCTGTCTTGAAAAAAAACAACAAAAAAAAAAAAAAAGAAAAAGAAAATGATCCCCTGAGCTGATGAGATAGCTCAACAATGAAAGGTCTTGTCACACAAGACCGCTGACACAAAAAGATGGAAGGAGAGGATTAACATTAACTCCACTCAGCTATCCTCTGACCTCCACATGAACACCATAGCAGATATCTCTCTCTCTCTCTCTCTCTCTCTCTCTCTCTCTCTCTCTCTCTCTCTCTCTCTCTCTCTCTCTCTCTCTCTCTCCCTCCCTCCCTCCCGCCCTCCCTCTCTTCCCTCCCTCCCCCCCATACATATACACAGATAATAAAACATAAATTAGGCCAGACTTGGTGGCACACACATTTAATCCTAGCACTTGGGAGGCAGAGGCAGTGTGATCTCTTAAGTCAGAGGACAGCTGGGTCTACATAGTAAGTTTCCAGGTCAGCCAGGGCTACATAATGAAACCCTGCCTCAAAATTAACTAATAAAGTAAAAATAACAATCCTTCTCCTTAAGGTGTACATGGTAGCTAGACTCAGTTGATGGCTGAAGTTTTGAGCCCCATTCCAGAACTACACCACCCTCAACTCTTCAGTACCCTGAAGACTCACCCCAGGGCCCCAGCGTGGACCCTTGGTGACCCAGCAGATCTCAGTGTGGCAGACAGTGCAGCGGATCCAGTCACAGCCGTCCTTCTTCTGGACCACTATCTGGCACTGCGGGCAGTGCATGGCCTCGCCCTGCTGCAGCATCACCTGAGAAAGGTAGCTTCTGAAGCCCTGGGCTTGCCCTCTGTGGTGTACTTTCCCTCAGAGCCTGACATGGCTGCTGAGGGCTCCCCAACCCAGACTCTTCCTGTAGCTCCACACCTGACACCCTATTGGAAGACACACCTTGAAATGGGGGTGCAACCAGAAGGGAGACTGGGTAAGCTTCCAAAAGCATGTGAACTTAGTGGGTCCCAAGAAGCCATAAGCCCCCAGGCCCTTGCTAAGACCCTGCCTTACCCTCAGCATCTCCGTTGTCTGTCGGGCAGCCACATCATTCTGAGCCCGAAGGGCCAAGTCATCCTGATATTCCCTGCAATTCATGTGCTCATGGATGGCCTGCAAGGCAAGGGGGTCTGAGTTAGACATTTCCCCAAAGGCTTAAGCTGTGAGGAGCAGAAGAGGCCCCTCACTGGCACTGAGTGCCTATGAGGTCACCAGTGAAAGCCCTCACTAAGGAAACGACCCGTTTTACAGAAGCCATCTTATAGAAGATGGGGTTCAGGGAGGTGCAGCCAGGGCCATCAATAGGGACCTACTATAAATCCTATTTGCTTTAGGTGCTGATGGGCACTGTAACCCTAAAACGGCTCTCCCCTATGATGGGCTGCAGCCTCTGCAGTTGTCATAGCCAATCACAGCAAGCCCCAGCTAGATGAAGGCAGTGAGACCACATGGGCCCCATCCCACCTTGCAGAGCAGACAGTTGACCCGGGAGCACACAGGACAGGTGAACTCGTTGACATCATCCTCAAAGAAGCACCAACCCCTGCAGTCGGGTGTCTTGCAGTGGTAGCTCAAGGTGCTGCGGTTCTCTGCTATAGACACACCCAGGTCCAGGAAGCGTTGGTAGTCCTCGGGGGACAGGAGCTGTACACACATGCATTTGTTGTTGGAGTTCAGAGCACCCAGCAGATGCCCCTCTCCTATCAAACGTTCCCAGGAAACCCAGTACCTCAGCCCACTCCGGAGCCTTTGTTTGTTTTGGGGGATAGGGTTTCAATTCCTGGTGTCTCTACTTCCCAAGAGCTGGCATTACATGAGCTATATGGCTCAAGCTCTGTTCTTCAGAGTCCTCCATTTAGACAGTCATGACACAAAGCCTATTACCCCAGCACCTGGGAGGCTGTGTAGGCAGGGAGTTGGAGTCCATGACAGTGGAGGGTCATGATGGCTACAGAGCTAAGGGTCAGTGGGTAATGCTTCAGAACTGTGTACCTAAGGACTTTAATTGAGGACAAACAGCCAACAGAGCCAATTTTATGAGAAAAAAAATGACACATGTGATAGGGGACAAAAAGGTTAAATTCCTATCCTGGAACAAATACAGTGGCACAAGCCATTAAATCCCAGTACTTTGAAGGCTAAGGCAGAAGGATCACTGAGAATTCAAGGCCATCCTGTACCACATAGCAAGACCTGGTCTTGCTGGGCGTTGGTGGCGCACGCCTTTAATCCCAGCACTCGGGAGGCAGAGGCAGGTGGATCTCTGTGAGTTCGAGGCCAAGCCTGGTCTACAAAGCGAGTTCCAGGACAGCTTCCAAGACAATACAAAGAAACCCTGTCTCAAAAAAAAAAAAAAAAAAAAAAAAAAAAAAAAAGACCTGGTCTCAAAGACAAATCTGGATTCAGGTACACTGCACTCTGAAAATCATGTGGCTACATCCCAGACTTGACCATGTTCCGGTGCCCTCTACGCCCCATAAGTCTGCTTCACAAGAAACAGTCCCCAAGCAGTGTTAGCTGTACTTCCTAGCAGGGAAGGCTAAACTGCAGAGAGCAGAATCGTGCCTTGAAGAAGCAGTGGCAAACACGCGAGTCAGTAAGGGGCAGTCAGGCCTTTGTTCTGCATCTGAGCTGGGCGGTAATAAAAGTGACTTGTCAAAACGCACATACCTGCATACCTGCAAGGCTGTATTCTGTCATGCGTGAATTTCAGCGAATGATGTCTACTCAAAAATACTGCCTGGGGCCAAAGAAATAGCACAAACCTGCCAACCTGAGTTTGATATCTGAGATCCATGTGGTTGTAAAGACAAATTGATTCTGACCAGCTGTCCTCTGAGCTTCATACACATGCTGTGTGTTGCACACTCATTTAGTTACACAAATAAACGTAACTAAAAGTGTGTGTGTGTGTGTGTGTGTGTGTGAGAGAGAGAGAGGGGGGCAGAGAGAGAGAGCTCCTTGGGCTTGAGAAACATTTGGTAAAGTTTTGGGGGACTTCAGGAGAAACATGGTCAGAGGGGGCAGGAGTGAGGGAAAGGAAGATGCATCTGTGCATGCCTGGGGTCACCCATCTGGACGCTGGCCATTATGAGCCTGCTTTCCTGTCTATGGTCAAACCGAGGAGCTGTGCTTGCTAGGCAAGTGCTCAACCCACTAGCCCTTAATTTTGTAAGACAGCCTTGCATAGCTAAGACTGGCCTGAAGCTCTTTGTCCTGCTGTCTCAGCAGTGCTGGGCTAACAGGGTGAACTGTAATGTCAATTATGCTCCCATTTTGGCCCTTGAAGGGCCATATTTCCACAGAATTTCAGACCATGGTTCATGTCGGTCCCATAGGGAGTATGGGCCTGAGCATGTCATTTGCAATGTTTAACAGAATTACAACAAAGCAGTCTCTACTCAATTAGAGTTGCGCTTGGAACACTGAAACCTCACTAACCACTGCCAGGGGACAGGCCTGGATAGCCTTCTTATGGAGGGTCTGAAGTAGTTATCCCAGGCAAGGCCATCACGAACCATCTCATACTCACCACAGCAGACAAGCCAGGAGCCAAACCTAAAGCACAGAAACCCCAGCCCCACCCATGTGGAAATACTACTTTGCAATTCACAAACCATAATGTTCTAAGGCACCAGGTCTGGAGTGACTGGTTACAAGGCAAAAGCAGCTGACACAGCAGCTGTACAAGCATGAACACACTAGCAGACGCCACCCTGGGTGCTGGCTGAGAGCAGAGCAGAGGCTGGGTGTCTGAGGTTTCATCTATTCCCTCCAGTGCTGCCCTGCTTGGGCCCCAGGCACTCTTTGGAAATGTCTGCTGGGGGATGCAGGTGCTGTTAACTCAGGGCCAGCCCCCAGAACTCAAAATTCCTTCCCTCCCATGGTCTTACCGCCCGGATCTCCCTCTCCAGCAGCTTGCCAGGGCACGAGTAGGTGCTGTCAATGAAGGGGCAGGATACCTCCGCCTCCTGGCTGTTTCGGATGGTGCCCTGCAGGCACTCCCTGGAGAGGGGAGGGTGGTGGTTAGGCTCATTTCTACCTCCACAGGGTCTCTAGCCCTCAGATGGCAGGGTCTGACCCCAGGGCTCGCTCTTCCCGTTCCTCTCTTCAACACGTGCCCAAGGCCCCACTTCTGTCCACCATCCCTGCCACTCTCTGGTCCAGGGCACTGCATCCCTGCCCAGTGACTGCAGTAGCCACCTCCTTGGTCCCTGTCTCTCTTGCTGGTGCAAATGCCCACTCTGAGCACTGCAGTAGTACCACCCAAAGAGGACCAGGGCTGTTCTGCTTTTGTCACCGCACAGGCACAACTATCCCACCCCACCATCCCTCTGTTCCCTGATCTTTTCAGACAGACAACTTTCCAGCCTCTGCTCCAGCACGCTCTTCCTTAGGGGCTGCCAGCCCTGACCCCCGTAACCCAAGCAAGCCACACAACCTAGTTACTTGGCATGCAGCATTGTATACATTAACGTAGACTCCCCACTAGAAGGGAGCACTCCACCAGGGTCCACTATGTGAATGAACATACTTTTCCCAGCTCAAGGGGAGAAGGGCTGCACAGGAGACCCAAGAGAAATGCACACACTAAGGACGGATTGCTGTGCTGTCAGAGCTTGGCCATAATGTCTTTCATATGCCCAGGCAGTAACAGGTAGTGAGGAAGGACAGTGGCTCTGGAGTCAGAAGGCTTGTCTCATTTCTGAGCTTCTTGCAAGTTGTATAGCCTTTACAACATGGATGCCTGGATTCTGTCTACCATTCCTTTTTCTTTGGATTTTTGAGACAAAGTCTCATATAGCCCTGACTGGCACTGAACTCACTACACAGCCAAAGCTAGTCTTGAACATCTTATCCTCTTGCCTCTACTTCCCAAGTACTGGTATTCCAGGCATGAGCCACAACACCTCTTGCATAAATGGTGTTTTGT
This sequence comes from Mesocricetus auratus, assembly GCF_017639785.1. Lineage (NCBI taxonomy): Eukaryota > Metazoa > Chordata > Mammalia > Rodentia > Cricetidae > Mesocricetus > Mesocricetus auratus. The sequence continues at coordinate 117,275,901 of NW_024429189.1, forward strand.
GGGACTCCAATGAGCTAGAGAACAAGACTGCACACTTGACTGTGGCTTTGATAAGCACTGTTACTAGTGGGAGTTGGGCCGCACCTGCAGAAGGTGTGCAGACACTCACGCAGCACCACGGCCTCGCCGGGCGCCAGCGCTGAGTAGCACACAGGGCACTCAGCGGGCTCGGTGTTCAGCACCAGGCTCCTCTGCTCCAGCTGCACGTGCTGCAGGTAGTTCCCCTCCTGCTGCTGCTGCTTCCGCTGGGCACACGGGCAGGGCAGGGCCACCAGGTGGGTCAGGGTCTCAGTTGTTCAGATAGGAAGTGGGACAAGGCTGGGGTAGTATGGGGGGCAGCAAGGCAGTAGTGGGCTGGAAATATGGGCAGGCGAAGACAGCCAGGGAGGGGCTACAGCACAGTAAGAAGCTAGGTGAGGGGTCCAGGGCGATAGAGAAAGAAAGGCTCAGGGTACACGAGGGAGTGGAGGGTCCAAGCTCGAGGCAGAGCCAAGCTGCAGATAAGGCTTGGCTGGGCATGGGGTCATGGTCAAGGCTGGTTAGGCTGTGCTGAGTCTACGGGGAATGCTGGTGGGGTAGGAGCAGGCTCTTGGAGTGGGGAGCACCAGAGTTGGGTATCTGTGGGATCAGTGTTTTTGGTGGGAACTGACTACTCTAGGGAAATGAGAGGACAGACTCACTCCCAGGGAGCACAGGAAGGCAGTCCATGAGAGAGGAAGGGGGAAGAGGAGGAATAGCAGGAGCCAAGATGGAGTTACAGGCCAGGGGCTGAGGTCTGGGCTGAGGTGTAGAGTAGCATAGCACAGCTAGGGTAGGGATGCTTGTAGACATGGGAGGTGGGTGTCAAAGTGAGGGTGCAGAACAAGTGAGGAGCCTGGCTGTGCATCATACCCGGAAGTGAGTCTCAGCCACAGGCCTGGCTCAGAGCGGCAGCTCGCAGTCAAGAGCAAGGCTATGTTAGCAGTATGCTCATGAAGGGAGCGGAAGTACAGTAGCGGGGCCCAGCAGTAAGCAGGTGGTTCCCTTGCTGGCTGGGGCCTTTCTAACCAGCCTGCAGGCCTCTGTCCCTGGACCTGTATGCCCACCTGCTGGTACTGGCGCAGCGCCTCCTCCTCACCGGCCAGGCGTGCTCGCTCTTCCTCATCGGGCTGGTACGAGGCAGGTATCTGGTAGGTCTCTGGCCTTGCACGACAGCACATCTCACAGCCAGGCCGTGTGGGTTTGTTGATGAAAGTGCAGCCAGGGCACTGCCAGCCCACCTGGATGCAGAGGGGGTGTGAGCTCGGCTGGGTTGAACAGAGAAGACAGGGCACACACGAAGTAAGGCACTTACCGGTGGCGACTCTGGTGCTGCTTCTGGCTGCCCCGGCTCCTGGTGGGCCCTGGGCTTGGGAAGGACAGGCTCCAGGGGGCCCCGTGGCTGCAGGGTAAGGTCCTTGAAGCCCAAATCTGCAGAAAGAGTGTGTGTGGATTTAGGCTGCCCAGGTATCCACATGCTGCACCATCCCAGCACACCCCACTTTGAGGCATCCCCTGACCCTGCAGTGTTTCTAGCCTCTGCCTAAAGGTGGACATCCAGGATACCCCAAGGCCATGGCTTTACCTCAACCATAACTGTACCTTCATGACCCCTATCTGTTTTGAGAGGAGGAGATGCCTAACCCTGACTCCATCATGCTGAAATGTTCACCAAGAAAAAGGCCTGACCATCTTCAGTCAGGAGGGTAACCAGGGACCCAAGAGGGTCAGGGCTGGGAGGAACCGACATATGACAGCTGAACGCTATGTCTTTTGCCACCATGGACAATGGCTGGGTGTCTGACAAAACCCAAATGCGAGTGGCTGCGCTGTCTCAGTGTCAAGCCACACAGGCTGCAGTGGGCAAAGGTGCTTGCCACCAGGCTGATGACCTGAGTGTAAGGCCTTGGCCACACAGTGGAAAGACGCTGACTCCCAAAGCTGTCCTCTTTCCTCCACATGTGCGCATGTGTACAGCTACACACATAAATAAATGTAACTTGTAAATTACTATGCTGGGGGTTGTTTGTTTTTTTAAGACAGGATTTCTCATATAGTTTTGGCTGTTCTGGAACTCACTCTGTAGACCAGGTTAGCCTCTCTGCCTCTCAAGTGCTGGGATTAAAGGATGCAATTTAAAAATTAAAAAACCTGGGCAGTGGTAGTGCACGCCTTTAGTCCCAGCACTTGGGAGGGTTAGAGTTTCAGGACACCCAGGACTAAACAAAGAAACCCTGTCTCAAAAGAAAAAAAAAACTGTACTACATAGAAGTTTATTTCCTGCACCAGAGAGTTGTTCAGAAAAAAAATGGCCTTTAAAAAAAAAAGATTTATTTATTATGAATACAACATCTGCCTCCATGTATGTCTGCAGGCCAGAAAAGGGCACCAGATCTCATCATGGATGGTTGTGAGCCACCATGTGGTTGCTGGGAATTGAACTCAGGACCTCTGGAAGAGCAGTCAGTGTTCTTAATCTCTGAGCCATCTCTCCAGCACCTGAAAAATGGCCTTTCTCTTTTTAAAAAACTGCTCAAGTATTCAGGGGAAGAAGATCTCATTCCCTAAGATTCTGCAATCAGGGTAAAGCTAAAGGAAGAAGATGTTTCTCTGTACAACTGTGAACCTTTCTACAGGTCTGAAATACTGCAGCAAAAGCAACCTTACTAAATCCTAGTTACGTTACCAACAAACAAATAGAGACACTGAGAGACAGAGACAGAATGAGCATGCGCAAGGTCATATAGCTAGCAAACGCCAGGCCAGGACTAAACAGTCTCTCTCCTCGTGCCAGACCTGCTCAAGAGTTCTTCAAAAACCTCCCTCCCCCGTCTGTCCTTCCATGTACAGGGCCCTTCAGTACATCCCTGACAGAGAGACCTTCACCTTCCAACATCCGAAGCTGGCGCTGCCGCTGCAGCTCCTGAGGGTTGAGTGAGGTGTTGCAGGCAGACAGCAGGTAGAGGTAGGCGCTGTCTCCATTCTGTCGAATACCATGCGAATGCAGGGTCTCCTGGTCTCGTGCCAGTCTCTGTCCAACCACCCATTGCTGCAGGCTGGGTGGAAAGCCATAATCTAGAAATACCTGGGGAAGAGGGACAGTTATAGTTTGAAAGTAAAATATCTACTGCCACACTCACATTGAACACTTGATTCAAGCCGGGAGTGATGTTTATTGAAACTCTGGAAGTCCTGGCTGACGTAGGTGGACCACTGGAGGCTGGCTTTGAGGGCTAGAGCCTACCCTGCTTTCACCCTCCTTCTTTGCTCCCTGGTCATATGAAAAGCCACACTGAGGCCAGGCATGGTGGCAGGTGCACACCTTTGATCCCAGCACTCAGGAGGCAGGGGCACACGGATCTCTGTAAGTTTGAGACCAGCCTGGTCTGCAAAGTGAGTTCCAAACCACCCAAGATTACAGATTCAAACCCTCTATTTACAAAAGGAGACAGGAGGGCTGGAGGGATGGCTAATGGTTAAGAAAATGTGTCGCTCTTACAGAGGACCTGGCTCAATTAACAGCACTCACATGGTGGCTCATAATCATCCATAACCCCAGTTCCACAGGACCCAACAGGCACACACATGATACAATACACCCATCAGGCAAACATTCACACACAAAGTAAAATAAATAGCTCTAGGCCGGGCGTTGGTGGCGCACGCCTTTAATCCCAGCACTCGGGAGGCAGAGGCAGGAGGATCTCTGTGAGTTCCAGACCAAGAGCTAGTTCCAGGACAGCCTCCAAAGCCACAGAGAAACCCTGTCTCAAAAAAAAAAAAAAAAAAAAAAAAAAGCTCTAAAAAAGTTTAAAGGAGAGCAGAAGAAAGGAAGTCACAGTTGTAACCTCCTGTCCCCTCGATGGAGTCTCTCAAGCACCACCCCTTCCCATGATGCACTGTGTCCTCTGAACTGTGAGCCAAAACAAACCTCCCCTCAAGTTGTTTCTAGCAGGTGTTTGACCAGAAACAGAAAACATAGGATGGGAGGGACACAGAGAGGATGGGAAGAGCAGAGAGGAAACACAAGCCCGAGAGGAGCCCACCTGCCTCCCCCCTCACTCACCATGTCCTTGAGGGAGGCCACTGTCATATCAGGACGCACTGTAAGCCAAATGGTGACGGTGTGCATGTAGGCATCCTCCACGCTCACACACAGTCTGTGGGAGAGAAGGGTAGGCACGGACTTGGGCTACCAGCATGGGAATGTTCATGCCTGCACATGTGCAGGTGCTATGTGCTCCTTAGTTTTTTGTCAACGTATACAAGTTAGAAGAGAAGGCATTAATTGAAAAAAAGCCTCCATCAAACTGATCTATAAGCAAGCCTTTGAGGTATTTTCTTTCCTTTTTAAAAATTAATTTTAAAGACTTATTTCATGTGTATGAATGTCTGCCATCGTGTATATATGACATGTGTATGAGGGTTTGCCTGTATGTACATATGCTTATCACTTGTGTGCCTGGTATCTGTGCAAGTCAGAAGAGGATGTCAGATCCCCTGGAACTAGAGTTACAAAGAGTAGTGAGCCACCATGTGGGTGCTGAGAACCAAGCCTAGCTCTTCCCCAAGAACAGCCTCTTAACTGCTGAGACAACTCTCCAGCCCGACTGTGGGCAGTGCAGTGCCACCTCTGGGAGGTGCCATCTCTGGGCAGGTGGTCCTTGGTTGTATTAAGAAGCAATCCGAGCAACAGGGAGCAAGCCAGTAAGCAGCTCTCCTCCATGGTCTCTGCTTCAGGACCTGCCTCCAGGATCCTGACTTCCTGATCTTACTTCCCTCAGTGATGGACTACATATACCTGGGATGTATAAACCAGAATCCCCCGTTCTTCCCCAATTGCTTTTGGTCAATGTTTATCACATCCATAGAAAGATAACCAGAACAACCTGCAGGGACAGCCTTCCCGGGCAGTCTCTCTGGATCCCCAACCTCCATAAGTGTCCCAGTCCTTTATTTTTATTTTGAGACAGGCTCTGTAAATTGCCAAGGCAAGCCTTGAACTTACCACCTCTCTGTTTCAGTTCCCAAGAAGCTGTCACCAAGCCTGGTAAAAATTTTTTGTGGAGGAAAGGAAGATTCTTCTGGTTTGGTTTCTTTTGTTTTTGTTTTAAACAGGGTCCCACATAGATCAGGCTGGCCTTAAACTCCCGATGAAGCTGACAATGCCCCTGACCTCCTGATCCTCCCCCTTCCCTCACTCAGTGTTGGGATTACAGTCTGCCCTGGTTCCTCTCTTCTGCCAAATGAGCAGCATCTGGTGTTGAAGACACCCCTGGATACTAGTGGCACTAAATCGTTTAACCCACTTAATACTTTCCGTCAGCCTGAGGCAGTCCCTGCCACATCCTTTTCCAGACAGAAACACACTGTGGCAGCCGTGCTGCAGGAGCCATAGCCGTCATGGTGACTTAAATCCAAACTGCATCACTCCAAATGATGTCTGAACTAGTGCCTCACATACCCCAGGGAATCACTCCACCATGGAGGCCACATGTTCCTTGTGTAGTCCTGGCTGTCCTGGAACTTGTTCTGTAGACCAGGTTAGCCTCCTAAGTGTTAGGATTAAAGACATGCACCACCACCACCCAGCTCAGACCAGATTCTTTTTTTTTTTAATATTTTTTATTTATTTATTGTGTATACAGTCTAATGTCTGCATGCCAGCAGAGGGCACCAGATCTCATTCAAGGTGGTTGTGAGCCATCATGTGGTTGCTGGGAATTGAACTCAGGACCTCTGGAAGAACGGTCAGTGCTCTTAACCACTGAGTCGTCTCTCCAGCCCCCAGACCAGATTCTTAAACTTCAAATTATTCTAGGAATTTGAAAACATAAAAGTACACATGCTGCCAGTTGTGGCTGCGGGTGTGGTGGCGCATGCCTCTAATGCCAGGCCTCAGGAGGCAGAGGCAGAACAGCCAGGGCTACACAGAGAAACTCTATCTTGAAAAACAAAAACAAACAGAGGTATACATGCTTTAAACTGCAATATCCATTGCACAGTGAACCATTCGATAACTACAATACTATGAATCCCATGCAGCAGCTCTCAATCTGTGGGTCAGGACCCCTTGGGGGATAGGGCCACCCAAGACCATAAGAAAACACAGATATTTACATTGATTCATAACAGTAGCAAAATTAGTTATAAAGTAGCAACAAAAATAATTTTATGGTTGGAGGTCACTACATAACACTACTGTATTAAAGGGTCAGAGCATTAAGAAGGTTGAGAACCACAGCTCTAGGGGCAAGACAGGTTCAGAACCAAAGAGGTGTAAATTATGGAAGGCTTGTAGTAACAAAATCTAAAAGTTACTATCTTACCAGGTCTGGTACTATACACCTGTAAGGCTAAGACTCTGAAGACAAAACTGTCTTGAGTTGAAGGCTAGCCTGGGCTACACAGTGATTTATAGGCTAACTTGGACTACAGAGTAAGACTTGGTTTCTAAAACAAAAAGTAAATTTAAAAAATGAAAGTAGCCGGGCGGTAGTGGCGCACACCTTTAATCCCAGCACTCGGGAGGCAGAGGCAGGCGGATCTCTGTGAGTTCAAGGCCAGGCTTGACCGACAGCCTCCAAAACAATACAAAGAAACCTTGTCTCGTAAAACCAAAAAAAAAAAAAAAAAAGAAAGTAAAGATTGGAGAGATGACTTGGTAGATAAACACCCTTGCTGTGCAAGCCTGCTGACCCGAGTTTACCTCCAGATCCAACGGTGGGAAAGAGAGAGCTGTCTCCTGAAAGTTCTCTGGCTCCTACACATCTAAGACAATGAACCCTGTGCGGGCTTTGGCAGCACAGACACTAAAATTGGAATGGTACAGGGAAGATCTACATGATCCTGGGGCAAGGATGACACCTATTGTGCAAGGTTTCCTTAAAAAAGAAAACAATGAGCCCGCCAACACACCCCCACCAGCACAGGAAGCAGTCTACCCCATAGCTCAGCCTCCTATGTGGAAACCTGCCAGTGAGGTCCTGGGTTTGATCCCAGCACTGCAGGGGAGATCATCGGAAAGGAGGCTCGGGAGGCCTCCATCCCCTTTAATGGGGGTCACACTCACCTGATGTCCTGTGCTGGGGACACCTCAGGCTTTACTTGCACTCTGAGGGGCACCCTCTGCTCTGCCAGCCAGGTGGCATACTTCACAGCGGCCTGTTCATCTCCACCGGCCACTGCCCGGGCGAGGCGTAGGGCCATCTCCTCTGCTGAAAATCAGCACAGAAAGCAGGTTAGCACCAGTTTACCTGGGGAGGTGACCCTTGACACATTCTCTGTCCTGTCTCCCTATCAAGTCATCTTCCGCCATTTTAAGTCGTTTTGGGGGGAGGAGGGAGTGCTTTTTCAGTCTTCATTCCCCTGCACCCTGGACTCATGGGGTGCCCTTTTCCCCTCACAAAGTCCCCCATACTTCCATTCGTTTATCTGACAAGCATTTCTTGAACTCCACTGTATGCCAGCTATTAGCCCAGAAAGTGAAATCTAACAGTGGTTAAGACGAATAGGTTCTTCTCCCCATAAACCTCTATTTTAAAATTTGACAAGATAATCAGGCTGTGGTCCATTCTAGCAATAATTGAGGAAGGAGGTCAGGGGGACCCTCTAGGAGGTAAGGTAAGGAGGTTAGATGTGTAGGAGCCAGAGAACTTTCAGGAGACAGCTCTCTCTCTCCCACCGTTGGATCTGGAGGTAAACGCGGGTCAGCAGGCTTGCACAGCAAGGGTGTTTATCTACCAAGTCATCTCTCCAGCCTTTACTTTCATTTTTTAACTGAGGCCTGAATGAGGGGTTGCTGGCCTTCCAGTATCCAATAAGGAAGACTGTTTGAAGAGTCCAGAGAATGGGCAAAGGTCTTGGGCAAGAAGTGGTTGGATCAGAACAGAAAAGCCAAGGACTGGAGGCATATCTCTGTGGTAGAGCACTTGCCTAGCGTGCATGAAGCCCCAGACTCAATCCCCAATAGGGGGCAGAACAGAGGAGGCAGGAGGACACGAATGCAAGCAAACGGGAGAGGTCACTAAAGGTGGCCCAGAGCCAGCCTTGGTTTTATTAGGAGGGCAGGGTTTCAGCAAACAGACAGTTAACACTATCGGTGTTTCCCCCAAATCTGGGTGGAAGGGCAAGGGATAGAGGCACATAGTGTCCCCTGCCTGCCTTACTCTGGTTAACTGAAATCTGCTTTCCTGACAACCAGAAGTTCTCCAGGTTTGGTGTTCTGTGTCCACAGAGTCTCCCCGGCACAGCCCCAGCCCAGGGCCCATTTCCACCAGCTCCAGCGGGTGCCCACCTTTCTTGGTCTTCTCGTCCATCTGGCCTGGCTGCGCCCATCCCCTCAGAAAGGGCTGCTGCTCCCGGGAAATACTACCTTCGGGATGACCTGGGAGAGGACGGGAGGACAGCAGCGAATCAGCCCTAGGCGGTCTCGCGCGTGGTCCAAGCGGTGTCCCGGGCCACACTCGGGCAGCATTACACTGCCCAGGGCCCAAGGCCCGGCATTGGGAACCGGTGGGGCCCGCGAGGGACACAGAAAGCGAAGGAGGCCCCGAGCCAAGTCCACAGTGGGCGATGGGTCGCTACGACCCAAAAGCGGCGGACAGAGGGAGCCCAGCCGGCGCGGGCGCCCAAGCGTCCGGAACCCCAGCCCCGCAGCTCGCGCTACCCGGAAGACAGAAAGGGCTGCATCCCCGGAAGAGAAAGTGAAAGTGACAGCCCCGGAAGTGCAGCAGGCCGAAAGAAAAACTGCCCCTCATCCGAGACTCTGCAGGCTCACCTTCTGGGGCGGGCGTCTAGACTGTCCCTGGCACTTACTCTCCACCACATGGTCCCGCAGACTAGGGACACTAGACCCGGGTGCTCACGATCGCCCCTTGGCAGTCCATGGACTCCAGCCAGGGCCTAGCGCTGGGAGGGGGTATCTGGAGGGCGGGGTCTGGAGGGCGAAGGGCGTGGCTTGGAGGTTCAGCTGGTGGGCTCCTCCGTGCCCCCAGTTCTCCACGCCCATTCTGTAGGAGCTGTTCTTACTGGCGCCGCGTCCACTTGTGCACAGTGTGCAGGCTCACAAAATCTCAAACACACCAGTGGGTAGCCAGGTTTCTGTCCCCGTTTTCAGTTGAGGAAACAGACGGTTTGAATGTTTATGACTTGCCCCAAGCCACACTGCTGGGGTTTGAATCCAAACGTGGCAGTCTCGAGAACTCACCTTGGCAGCCTGGAGATTTGTCTCTTGTATTCGCCTAGCAAAGGCTGGGAAATCTTTTCAGCCTCCACTTATTTTACATTTTCTCCCACTTTTCATCCCATATATTAGCAAATACAGTGGGCCCCACCTGCAGAACGGATAACAAACTCACCCTCTCCTGTGACCAGATCTCATCCTGCCAGCTCCTTGTCTGTCTGTTTTCCCTCAGATGCCCTAGGAGATCCTGTTAAAATATAGATAATGGAGTAGGGGAGACAGTCCAGTGGGTTATATGCTTGCTTGAAGTGCAAGCCTTAGGACTTGAGTTCAATACTCGGTGTCCCCTAAAAAACTGGGCATAGGCCGAGCGTTGGTGGCGCACGCCTTTAATCCCAGCACTTGGGAGGCAGATCTCTGTGAGTTCGAGGCCAGCCTGGTCTACAGAGTGAGTTCCAGGACAGCCTCCAAAGCCACAGAGAAACCCTGTCTCGAAAAAACAAAAAGAAACAAACAAACAAAAAAAAATTGGGCATAGTAGTGGGAGCTTGTAATCCCACTTCTGAAAAGGCAGACAGGAAAATCCCTGGGGTTCCCTCCCTAGCCAGCTAGGGTAGCCTAACCAGTGGAGACCCTGTCTCAACAAGATGGATGGTGTCCCCACAGGAATATGGGCAGGGGCGCGCGCGCGTGCGCGCGCGCGCACACACACACACACACACACACACACACACACACACACACACACACACACACACGGAAAACATATGTATGAACACTTTTCCATTGGCCCCTGGATTTTTGCCTGGATTTCCCATTGTCTCCCTCCGCTTGGCTCACTGCTCACCGGAGTGCTAGCTCTCGAATCCTGGAATAAATTAGTTGGCCAAGTTTGAAAGCTTCTGTTTTAGAATTTTCCATCCCCAACAGGGAAAGTTTGTAAATTTCAGCACTTGGGAGGAGGAGGCAGAATACTCTGGAGAGAGAGCAGAGGAGGAGAGAAGGGGGAAAGAAAGAAGGAAGGAAGGGAGGAAGGAAGGAAGGAGGAAAGGAAAGAATTTCCACCTAGGACCTTCTAGTAAATATTCTTGGGTTTTGACAGAAATTTTTTGTTTATACCTCTCCTAATCCTAAGATTCTAGGCACAAATATCATACTCAGATTGCTTTGTTTCTGAGATAGGGTCTTACCTGTGCAGACCTGGACAGTTTGGAATAGGCTTTGTAGACCAGGCTGGCCTCAAACTTGTGTAATTGCTAGGCCATGGTAGCGCATGTCTTTAATCCCAGCACTCTAGAGGCAGAGACAGGCAGATCTCTGTGAGTTTGAGACCAGCCTGGTCTACAGAGCGAGTTCCGGGACAGCTAGGGCTGTTACACAAGAAACCCTATCTCAAAAAAAAAATCTCGAAACACAGAAGAAAAAAGAAAAGAAAAAACCTGTGTACTCCTCCCACTTCTGCCTACCCGTGCTGGGATAGAGGAGCCCACCACAGCTTTTTTTTTTTTAATAATCTCTGCTTCTTTTCCTCTGAGTACTTTTAAGAATATTTTAAATCTTTTTCTTTTACATTTGACTCTGATGTACTTATGAAATATTCTTGAATTTGTGATATTTGATTTCTACCTCTTTTTTTTTTTTTTTTTTTTTTTTTTTTTGGTTTTTCAAGACAGGGTTTCTCTGTATTGTTTTAGAGGCTGCCCTGGAACTCATGCTGTAGACAGACCAGCCTCGAACTCCCAGAGATCCGCCTGCCTCTGCCTCCCAAGTGCTGGGATTAAAGGCGTGTGCCATCAATGCCTGGACTAACTCCCTCTTTAGTCACATTTAATCTGCTGTTTAACTCATCATTTGGACTTTGATTTTTGTTTGTTTGTTTGTTTTGCTTTTTAATTTTGGAATACAGCTTTGGTTGGACTGAAACTAACATATAGACTAGATGGGCCTCAAACTTGCAGTAACCCCTACCTCTGCTTCCAAGTGCTCCCATTATAAGTGTGCAGCATTTGAAATTAATTGTGTGTTTTTATTCTAAAATATCTGTGGATTATCTTCATAACATTGCCACTCAGGGAAATTTCCTTTTAGTTTTGCAATAGTTCCTAGCTTACTATGTATCCATTTACATACAATAACATTTTTTGTTTCCGTGCCAAATGACAGGTGAGCTCTGAGTATCTGTGTCTGAGGGTCTGAATCCCAGTTGCCTTATTTTTCTACTGTAGACCATGTAGATTTTTGTATAGTGGTGTCCCCATCAACCCTGATATCTGCAAAAATTAGTTGGGGGAAGGGCAGTTGCAATTCTCATTTTGGGGGGGGGGCTTAGACTTCTCTCCTTAAGGGGAAAGCTGGCATTCACTTTAGATGCCTATGATGTCAGTGGGTAGACTGAAACCCAAATTCCCAATCAGGGAGACAGTTCCATGTCTGTGTAACCCCAAACAAGAGACTCCCTACCTCTGGGTCTCGGTACATTGATGTCATGGCAGCTCTCTTCTCTCCAGCTATTGTAAGGATCTATATAAATTACCAGTCACTGATATGTGTCACATTATATTACCCCAAAGTTAGCTTAAAAAAACAGTAGACAAGACCTTGAGTGATGGCACACACCTTTAATCCCAGCACTCAGGAAGCAGATGCAGGTGGATCTCTGTAATTTCTAGGACAGCCTTGTCTACAAAGCAAGTTCCAGGACAGCCAGAGCTGCTACACAGAGAAACCCTGTCTTGGAAAACCAAATATAGTAGACAGAATATGGTGGCACACAATTGTGATCCCAGGACTCTGGAGGTGGAGGCAAGAAGACCACAGACTTAGAGCCAATTTGAGCAACTTATTTTGACACTGTCTCAAACAAACACCCCACAATAAATAATTCTGGGAGTCAGGAACAGAGAACCACTTCTTGGGTGGTTCTGGCTTGATCTTGGGCTGAGATTTGATTGGGGCTACAGGCTAGTTTGCAGGCAAACCTCCTTCCTCATGAGCCTGTGTGCACATAGATCTCTCCACAGGGCCAATTACTTGCCTTCATCAAATGGCAGCTGGCTATCCCCAGTGCAGGTGCCCCAGGAGAGGGAGGCAGAAGCAAACTCAGAGCCTCGTGAATGCTGGGTAAGCGAGCACTTATTGCCAAGCTATATCCCCAAACTAATACATATATATGTCTTTCCTTCCATTCCTCCTTTCTTTTTTCCTCCTTTAGTTCCCATGTTATTTTTTTTAAAGACCGAGTCTCAGTAGTTAAGAGAGCTTATAGAAAAAGAATTCTGTTCCAGGCACCCACATTAGGCAACTCACAATTGTTTGTGATTCCAATTCCAAGGGATCCTATTCCTTCTCTGGCCTCCATGGGTCCCTACATACCTACACACACACACACACACACACACACACGTAAAAATAAAAAAGCACATACACAAATAAAAATAAGCAAGGTCTCAGAGCTGGCATTCATTCTCCAAACATACTGAAGATAGGAAGGCATTGAAGTCTCAGGATTCTCCAGCCCTGTTGAGGATTGCATAACAGTCTAGGATTTCAGTCCGAGGTTTGGTGGAGCCAGGATTGCCTTTCAGCCTGAGCTAGAGGCAAGAGCTTGTGGCTGGTTGCTTTACTTTTCTGATCTTCAGCTTGAAGCTTGAACTACAATATCAGTCTCTGGGTCTTCCATTAATCATGTTACAGTAAATCTTAAAGAAAGACAGGGTTTTACTATGCAGCCTTACCTGGCCTGGAACACACTATGTAGTTCAGTTAGCCTCAAAGTCATAGCAATCCTCCTGCCTCTCTCTGTTGGAATTATAATCATATAATATCACATGTGGCTCACACACACATATGTGTGTGTGTTTATATAAATATATTTTATTATTATCCACACATATTTTTGCCCCTCCCATCAATAACAAATCCATTTTTCTGCCGTTCACACTAAGTTATGTGACATGCACAGCATGGGCATCAGACTTCCTTACGTTTTGAACCACAAGGCCACCACAAGACGTGGTGGCTGAGCCTGTGAAAGATGCTCAGAGCCTGTATAAGATGTTGGCTGCAGAATCATTTGGTGCTCACATACTTTCTTCAGGCTATTGCCAGGGAGAAGCCATAGGACCAATCAGTCTGTGTGGGGAACAATTAGACACACTTTCTGGAAGCTTCTTAAGAAAGAGCTGTGTAAACAGCGTATGCTTCTTGACAGATGATGCCAGGTTCCTGCTTGTTCTGAATACTTTATTGGTGCTGGGAAGATGACTCAGAGCTTAAGGATTTTATACACATGTGACATGTGACAGCCCTCATGCAGATCCCCAGAACCCACACAAGTGCCTTGGAAGATAGAGACAGGATCCCCAGAGCAAGCTGGCTGACAAGACTAGCTATTTCAAGGAGATCAAGGTTTACTTGAGAGACCCTACTCAGTCAGGCTATGGTGGTGCACACCTTTAACCCCAGCAACACTTGGGAGGCAGAGACAGGTGGATCTCTGAGTTCAAGGCCATCCTGGTCTACAGACAGAACTCCAGGATGGCCAGAGCTACATAAAGAAACCTTATCTTGAAAAGCAAAACAAACAAAAACTATGATTCAAATTATCTACTGCCAGCCTCTGCATGTATAGGCATACCCGCATACCCATGCACACACACACACACACACACACACACACACACTGTTCTCTGCCTTCCCAGATGAAGAGCCTGAGGTATACATTGCCTAAGAAATTTGTTGAGAACCCAACTGCTAGTATGTTCTGGATTTGGGGAAGCCTGACTCTCAAGTACTGAGTTCTTTTTTTTTTTTAAGATTTTATTTATTACATATACAGTTGTTCTGCCTGCATGTATGTCTGCATGCCAGAAGAAGGTACCAGATCTCATAACAGATGGTTGTGAGCCACCATGTGGTTCTGGGAATTGAACTCAGGACCTCTGGAAGAACAGGCAGTGTTCTTAACCCCTGAGCCATCTCTCCAGCCCTCAAGTCCTGAGTTCTTAACTACAATGACACTTTTCTTTGTGTGACACATGTGCCAGCTGCCTCCATGGAAAACAGCCAAGGACAAAAGGACTGAAGAAAGCAGACATCCTGCCAACGTCTTGGAGAGCCAGGTTGACCTGCCCTAAAACCGCCCTGTTCACTGACCCATCTTTATGCAAAATGTTACCTCCTGTTTAAGCTGACTCCTCCCCTTGGACTGAGGATGTAACCCACACCCCTGAGTGTACTAGATGTTCGCTAACATCTGAGCCACACCCACCCTCAGCTTGGAAAGCTCCCACATGAGACCGGAGGCCTCTAGAAGAAATGGCATGGACAGGAAGACCAGTGGGGGAATGTTATCACAAACCACTTGGTTGGGGTTGAGATGTATCTGGCTTTCGTGTTGGGACAAGTGTTGAAGGCAGGGAAAATCACAATGGACGGTAGAAGGTAGAACTCTGGCATGCAGAACTAATTCACAGTTCGCTTTTATTAGGCACATGGTGAAAATACCTATCAACTGGACAAAAGTCGGTATACTGAGCCGGGCGTTGGTGGCGCACGCCTTTAATCCCAGCACTCGGGAGGCAGAGGCAGGTGGATCTTTGTGAGTTCGAGGCCAGCCTGGTCTACAGAGTGAGTTCCAGGACAGCCTCCAAAGCTACAGAGAAACCTTGTCTCGAAAAAAAAAAAAAAAAAAAAAAAAAAAAAAGTCGGTATACTGACAATGGGCCTGGGTACTAAGAGTCCCCAGAACAGGGCCTGAGACTTTCTGTATGGCAGTAGAACCACGATCCCTATCTTGTCCTTTCCTCTCCAACCGTGGAGCTCCAGTTAGAGGCCACCAGGGTGAAGGGACCTGGATCCTCATTTCCCTGAGATGGATGCTTGCTTCTTTGATGGAGTCTCATCCTTTTGGTTTGACTTTTGGGCCAAGCCTTCAAGCAGATTTTCCTGCCTGGAGGGCGGGTACAGGTGTCGCTCGATTCCAGCCTGGCCTGACTTGTGGTCCTGAGGCACCAGGTGAGCGAGGCCTTTGGTCTTTGGCACAGACATGCTCTCTTTGTTTAAAGTGCAAGATACAAGGCGTCCAGGGCACCAGGAAGAGGACTGTCCTGTGAACAGAAACCTAGCCCCAGTCCAGGGAAGGCCAACCCTGGTACGAAATGTACCAAGGGCAGATGCTGGTCAGGGAGTATATGACACTGGCAACTCAGTCAGCAAGATATCCCCCACTCCAGCCCAGCTCTTTGCTGTTCTGAGTACCTAGAACAGGGCTTGGCACCCAGGTAGCACCACCCCACAATGCCTGTGAGAGAGCACGGAATGCATGAGGCACTTTGACTGTTTCTTCCTCCTGAAAGGCACTTAAGGGTTAGCTTGACCCAAAGAGTCAGGAGAAAGCTTGGAGACAGGTACTCAATTCACATCTTGCAGCTAAGGGGCCAGTAGGGTGGCTCTAGCCATACAGCCCCAGCTCCCCTTCCTCAGGCTCCTCCAGCCCTGGTCCATCTGGGACCACCTGGTCAGTCTCCCAGTGGCCAGACTGTGACAGGGAGACAAGGCTGTGGTCCTCCCTCAACCAGGGATGCAGAAGGATGCCCGGGGCCACCAGCCGCTGTGTAGGTTCCTTGCGAAGGAGACAGCGGATCAGGCATCGGGCTGGGGCCGATAGGCCCTCAGGCAGGGCAAAGGTCCCTCTACGGATCTTGCCAAAGAGCAAAGCTGGCTCAGAGTCCTGGAACGGGTAGTGACCAGCCAACATAGTGAACAGCGCCACGCCCAGGCTCCAGACATCAGCTGCTTTGCCAGAGTAGGATGGCCGGGAGCTAAGTATCTCTGGTCCCACGTAGGCAGGGCATGCATGCTTGTCCCACAGAGAGTCGTCTGGTCCAGTTATCACACAGGCATCCTCCAGGTTCTCCAGCACCAGCTTCGTCCTGGGTCACAGACAGAAAGATCAGATCTTACTCAGGTCCTCTGGAATAACAGGCACTAAACCATCTCTCCAGTCCCTGTCTTGGTTTTTTAATCAGGGTTTTCTTTGAGGGGACGGTATTTTTTGGAGCTAAGATTTCACTACATTGTCCTGGTTAGCTTCTAACTATCCTGTGTCAACCTCCTGAATGCTGGGTTTATAGCAGTGGGCCATCATTCTGAGCCACAATGTCTTAGTAATTTTTTTTGTTTGGTTTGGCTTTGCTGGGTCATTTTGTGTGTTTGTGTGTATTTGAGACAGGGTTTATCTGTGCAACAGTCCTAGCTGTCCTGGAATTCACTCTGCAGACCAAGCTGGCCTCAAACTCACAGACTCTTCTGCCTCTGACTCCCAAGTTCTGGGATTAAAGGTGTGTACCACCACTGCCCAGCTTCTTTCTTTTTTAAAAAAGATTATTTTTAAAGTATTAAATAAAAAAGTATTGTTTTTATTCCGAGTGGGTATTTTGCCTGTGTGTGTATGGCTTGGGACCACGAGCTTGCAGGGCCCACGATGGCCAGAGGAGGTTGTCAGATCCCCTGGACTTGGAATTACAGATGGTTTCTAGGACCATGTGGGTGCTGGGAACTGAACCTGGGTCCTCTGCATGAGCAAAAGCACTTTAACTGTTGAGTCATCCCTCCAGCCCCACCCCCAATACACACTGTGTGTGTGTGTGTGTTCGAGTGTGCATGTGGGACAGGATCTCACTACATAGCCATGACTGGCCTGGAACTCACTATATGTATGCTAGGCTGGCCTCCAGCTCACCGAGATCCACCTGTGTCTGCCTCTACCAGGATTTAAAGGTGTGCGCTAGTACCCCCAGCTATTCCTTTATTCCTTCCTTAACTTGAGACAGAGTCTTTCATTAAACTGGGAACTCACCAATTGGATAGACTAGCGGGCCAGAGATCTCTGGGGATCTCTCTGTCTCTGCCCCTCTCCTCACACCCAGCATTATGGTTACAGACCCCACAGCACAGGTCACTGTTACTCAGTGCTGGGGATTTCCTTTCCTGGCTAGTTTTTGTTGCCTAGGATGGAATCCAGAGCCTTGCACATGCTAAGCTCGTGTTTACCACTGTGCTACACCTTAGCTCTTCCTGCCTGTTACTCTGTGCTCATGGACCTCGGCTTCCCGCCATGGCCCACTTCTCAAATGTACCTCTGGGGCCACACTTACCTCTCACAGTTGCTGAAGACAAAGCGACGCAGCTTGAGGTCACGCAAGACAAGCCCATGTTGGTGGCAGTGTGCCACCATAGCAGCCATCTGCCGGAAAAGCACAATAGCCTCGGGCTCAGGGATTCCACGACGGCTGCGCACCAGGCTGTGCAAGTCCCCATGGGTCTTGGAGAAGAAGGTGTAGAGGAACTGAGAGCCCAGCAGGACGTCTGCAGGACGGGCCACGTGCTGATGGGCAGGCAGCCGGGCATAGGGTGCCAGCACCTCCTGAGCCTCGCAGGCCGGGTACACCTGGGGACAGAACCAGGGGTAAGCACAGCTAAGGGACCTGGGAAGCCAGGCTGGCCTAGCAAAGGGGGACAGGCAGCCATTACACACACTGTGAGCTACACACACAGGGGGCCTTGATTAGCAAGTCACTCATAGCCTGACATCAACCTACTCTCCGCAGGCCACACTGGGGCCCCAAGGCCAGAAAGTAGCACATTTGGGACTAGAATTGGCGCACACATCTCTGTGCTCTAAACTGCCACTCTGTGTGACCTTATGCCTCAGGGAACTGAAACTAGGGTGTAAACCAAATAGAAAAACACTCCGGGGGGGGGGGGGCAGACCACCACCAAAGGCCCCCTCACAGCCCGCTCAGTAAGCTGCCTGCAGCCCCTGTCAGCTGATAGGACTCAGCACTGCCCTGGTCACGTGGTGTCCCCAGTGCAGCACAAACAAGCCCATAGACCACATCTTCCAAAGGAAGACATAGACCACATCTTCCAAAGAAAGACATAGACCACATCTTCCAAAGAAAGACATAGACCACATCTTCCAAAGGAAGACATAGACCACATCTTCCAAAGGAAGATGCTAGAATCCAGAACACTCTATTTCTCAGTCTTGGAAATCAAACCCAGGGCCAATCTTTGCTAGGCAAGTATGAGCTAGTATTTTGGAAGGGAGTACTTATTTTAGAAAGTTCCAGCCTGCCATGGTGGCACACACCTTTAATCCCAGCACTTGGGAGGCAGAACCAGGTAAGTCTCTGTGAGTTTCAGGCCAGCCTGATCTACAAAGTTCCAGGCTAGCCAGAATTACACAGTGAGATTGTGGCCAAAGTGTGGCCCCCACAGGACTCAGGAGAAGGGACCTGAATAGTCCAAATACAGCCATGGGAAAAACTTCCCAAGTTGAGTGCATTTGGGAAGTGTGCTCAGAGTTTGTGAACATTAAGCACACACCTGGAAGGTGGGCTCGGTATTATGGAGAATGAAACTGAAGTTCAGGGAAAGGGAGGTGACTTGTGCGAAGCCACAGTAGAACCTGTGAGAAGCTGGCTATTGCAGAGCTGATATACCACTTTGTTACTTTTTGACTGTAATACATTTATTCTATGAAAATTGTAAAGCATGTGATCATTAAAAAAAGGCTGGAGACCGGGTGTTGGTGGCGCATGCCTTTAATCCCAGCACTCGGGAGGC
This sequence comes from Mesocricetus auratus, assembly GCF_017639785.1. Lineage (NCBI taxonomy): Eukaryota > Metazoa > Chordata > Mammalia > Rodentia > Cricetidae > Mesocricetus > Mesocricetus auratus. Next base: position 117,294,733 of record NW_024429189.1, read on the forward strand.
AGAGGCAGGCGGATCTCTGTGAGTTCGAGGCCGGGCTGGACCGATAGCCTCCGAAACAATACAGAGAAACCCTGTCTCATAAAACCAAAAAAAAAAAAAAAAAAAGCTGGAGAGATGAGTCAAGAGTACTGATTGCTCTTCTAGAGGACCCGGGTTTGATTCCCAGCACCCACATGGTGGCTCACAACTTTTTTTTTTTTTTGAGACAGGGTTTCTCTGTGTAACAGTCCAAGCTGGCCTTGAATTCATTGAAGTCTGCCTGCCTCTGCCTCCTGAGTGTGCCACTAGTACCCGGCTCACAACTGTCTCTTAACCCCAGTTCCAGGGGATCCAGACATACACACAAGCAAAATACCCATACACATAAAATAATAAAAATAATTTTTAAAAAAGCTAGGGTAACATGGAGGAAATAAATGCACGTACTACTTTTTCTTTCTCTCCCAAAGCCTGGCCCTGCCTAATATTATCTTTGTACCTCTTTATTTTCTTAGGGAGGGGAAAGCTTTTTGAGACATCTCTCTCCCTGGTTGTCCTGGAACTCACTATGTAGACTAGGCTGGCCTCCAACTCAAAAAGATACACTTGCCTCTTGCTCTCAAGTGTTGTGATTACAGGTGTGTCACCACAGTTGGCCCTTCTCCCATGCCTCCTGCAACCTTTGACATGCACTGTCCTTTGTCATAGACTCCCTCATGTCCCCCTGCATTCCTACATGTCTGCCCCCCCCTCTCTCTTTTGGTTTTGCGAGACAGGGTTTCTCTGTGGCTTTGGAGGCTGTCCTGGAACTTGATCTTGTAGACCAGGCTGGCCTCGAACTCACAGAGATCCGCCTGCCTCTGCCTCCCAAGTGCTGGGATTAAAGGCGTGCGCCACCAACGCCCGGCCCGCCCCCTTCTGTCTTAGTTTCTTGCTCCCCACGGCACCAGCTTTATTCCCATGATGCTCATCATTGCCTGTTCTCTTCTGCCTGTGGAAGCCAGAGGAAAACTTCTATTGTCCTTCCTCAGGTGCCATGCAGTCTTTTTCTTGAAATTTATTTTCAATCATGTGTGTGTGTGTGTGTGTGTGTGTGTGTGTGTGTGTGTGTGTGTGTGATCTGTCTGTGTATGTATGTGTGCACATGAGTGCAGGTGTCTGAGGAGGCCAGGATTTCCCTGGAGTTGTGTAGGTAGTGGTAATGACTTGCCTCAAGTGGATACTAGGAACAGAATTTGGGTCTCTGCAAGTTACAAACACTCTAAACCACAGAACCATGTCTCTAGCCGTTTTATTCATTCTCTCTCCTCTCTACCTGAGATAGAGTCTCTCACTGACCTCGGAACTGACTCACTGAATAGGCTAGCTGGTTGACCAGTGAGCTCTGGAGGTCTGCCTGTCTTCACTTTCTCAGTGCTGGATTACAAGGGTGCTCTCTCTCCCCTCCCTCTCCTCCCTCTCTAGCCCCCCCCACGTGGATTCGGAGGCTCACCAACTGAGCTGTCTCCCCAGCCCCACAATCACTTTTTTATCATCTCTCCATGCCTCTCTCTAGAATGTCAGTTTGATAGGAGCACTGCGTAAGCCCGTTTCAGTTTTGAAACACACTCTCAGTATGTACCCCAGGTTTGCCTGAAACTTGAGGCAATCTTCCTGTCTCAACCTCTCCAGTGCGCTGGGATTACAGGCATGTGCCACCACACCCTGCTTGGGTCTGGTTTTTGGCCATAGCGGGTGCACTGCATGTATGATGCTCTATGAAGTTTTGTCAGTTGAGTCCAGTGATAATCTGTAAAGCCAGAACCCTGCGATCCTCTGGGTCCCGTTCCTTTTGCAGGGTCCTGGGATGTTAGAGGGGAAAGCCCATAGGCCATACCTTGCAGGTGTACTCTGTGCCTGTGGGGCAGTGCAGGGCACGGTAAGTGTGGCTGCCTTGCTCTTGTTCCATGAGGACATAGGGTCCCAGTCGGGTTGCAGAGGCCACAGCAGGTGACAAGTCTGAGGCAGGAGGTGGACTCAGGGACAGCAGGCAGGGGGGTAGCCCTGGCTCGGGTCCTCTCGCTCGTTTTAGGACTGTACATTCAGCGTCAGTACTGTCATCGAACCCCAACGGTTTCTTCCGGCAGGGGACACCAGCAGAAGCAGCCAGAGGGGTGGCTCGCATCTAGAGAGAAGGTAAGAAAGACTGTTTGATAGCCCCTGTCTTTCCTGCTAGGACCCTCTGGACATCACAATGGGTTTTCCGAAGCTCCCTAGGCATGGCGCTCTTAAATGCAAGGACAGCTGGAGAAGGAAGGAACCCGCGATGAATGCAAGGCTTCATAATAATAAAATAAGGAAAGCTGGGCATACGGACACACCCATGACTGTCAGCATCGGGGAGGTAGAGGCAGGAGGTGCTGGCCGGCCTGGGCTGCATAATGAACTGACTGCAACAGCTCAGTCCCAGGGCGCTCCCAGACGTCGGAGTCAGAGAGCGAGAGAGCGAGAGAGAGAGCGAGAGAGAGAGAGCGAGAGAGAACGAGAGAGAGAGAACGAGAGAGAGAACGAGAGAGAAAGAGAGAACGAGAGAGAAACAGAGAGAGAGAGAGAGAGACAGAGAGAGAGAGACAGAGAGAGAGAGAGAGAACGAGAGAGAGTCAGGAGAGACTATGCACTATTCATAAATATGTCGGGACTTCCAATACCCTTTGCAGACTCGGGGAAGCAGCCCCCTCATTTGCAGCTCCCCACCAGGTACCTTGTCCTAGCGTTCCTCACGGGTCTCAGAGCCGCCTGCGCACGTGCACCGCAGTCCGCTTCACCCAGATGATTTTGGGGTCTCCGGTCCGGCACGTTTTGCCAGACCTCAGCCTCCGCGTATTCAGCAGTAGCGGCTTCCGCGGCTAAAGTGCGGCGGCATGGAGACCCAGGCTCCCATCCCCGCCTGGCTGATGTAAACCTGAGCTAATCTCCGGCTGACGCCCTGCGACACTGGATTGCACCATCCACGACCCGCCCCTGTAGCTCCGCCTGTGCCTTCGGGGCCACTCGCCCCTCCACCCCACCCCACCCCGCTTAGACCCCTGAAGTAGTACCCGGAACCACCAACTCTCCTTGCCGTAGTTTTTTACACCTATTTCCCCATATATGAAATGGAAATGAGATCCTACTGAAAAAAAGAGCAAACGGAGGCTCTTTAAAAATCGCGCGCGCCACCCGGCTAAGCCCCTACTTTGACCTGGGCAAGAAGCCCCACGTTCTGAATCCTGGGAACCTCCCTTCCAAAAAAACCCTATCAAGTGCGCACCCCGCTCTGCTCTGCAGCTCAGAAAAGCCCTGGCTGGGGGTGTGACTCTGTGGGAGCACTTGCTTAACACGCTTAAGGCCCTGCTCTGTAACAAAGTCAAAAACAACCAAAGAAAACACAGCGTCAGTTCCCTTCTCCGTTTAAAAAAAAAAAGGATTTGGAAGGGCGCTTATTTCATACAGTTGCTGTGAGCAGTAGTAAGTTCGTGGATGCAAAACTCTTAGATCATACCTAGAACCTCAGTTACTCGAAAGCCTGAGGCAGGAGGATGGTCTGTTTAACGCTGTAGTTCTAGCTTGCTAGGGGAATTCACTCTGTAGACCAGGCTGATCTCGAACTCACAGAAATGCACCTGCCTCTGTCCCCAGTACTAGGACTAAAGGCCGCCTTATCAAGCTAAAATAAATGTAAGGGCGGAAATGGAGGAAGAGAGGAGGGCTGTAGCTCAGCCACAAAACATTTGCCTAGCATGCACTAGACAGTGAGTTCAATCCCCTATAACAACAAACAAAAAGTAGAGCAGTTAGCCTGTTGTACTAATCCCAGCACTCAGGAGACAGAGGCAGGCAGATCTCTGTGAGTTGGAGGCCAGCCTGGTCTACAGACTGAGTTCCAGGACAGTCCGGACTACACAGAGAAACCCTGTCACGAAAAATAACAACAACAAATTGGGGCTGGGGAAATGGCTCACAGGTTAAGAGCACTGGCTGCTCTTCCGGGTTCAATTCCCAGCACCCACATGGCAGCTCACACCTGTCTGTAACTCTAGTTCCAGAAGGTCCAGCACCCTCACACAGACATGCATGCAGGCAAAACACGCAAAATAATAAAAATAAAATTACAAAATGAAAAAAAAAAAGCCGGGCGTTGGTGGCGCACGCCTTTAATCCCAGCACTCGGGAGGCAGAGGCAGGCAGATCTCTGTGAGTTCGAGACCAGCTTGGACTACCAAGGGGAGTTCCAGGACAGCCTCCAAAAGCCACAGAGAAACCCTGTCTCGAAAAACCAAAAAAAAAAAAAATTACAAAATGGACAACAGCAAAACAAAATGTAGTGTGTGGACACGAAGGCACTCAGTAAATAGGATGTTGCCACTGAACCCTGAAGGTGGATGCTTATAACAAGATTCCAGCCACAGCTGAAACTAGACATGGTGCCCCCACTCCGCTGCCCTGGCAAAGCCCCAAAGGCCCAGCGCTCCCGTCATGCTAACTTATGCTAACTTATACTTGAGTTCACCCATAAAAAAAAAAAAAAAGAAAAAAGAGGAAAAAATTCCTCCAGAAAGAGCTAGAGGGAGGCAGGGCCAGGAAGCCTGGGAATAGCTCTCTTGTGTCCCCTCTTCCAAATCCACAGACGGCAGAGAATTCTGGGATCTAATTCGATTCTGCCCACCCCGCAGCTGGGGAGGGATAAATGACAGGTGGAAGCCCCCAGTGCTGTGAGAGATGGGGGGGGGTATGGTTGTTCTCTGTGCACCCACCCAGCAGCTGGCCTGAGCTAGGTACGCTTGCTGCTGCTCACTGCACGCTGGCTGTAGCCAGCCCTCGTTCAAATCTGTGGACTCAAGGTAACTACACTGACCACTCGGGCTCACAGATCTTATAAATAAAAAAAGAAGTAAAAATAATAACCGCAGTAATTTAAAGTACATCATAGTGCTGGGTGATGGTGGTATACACCTTTAGTCCCAGCACTTAGGAGGCAGAGGCAGGTGGGTCTCTGAGTTCAAGGCCAGCCTGGTCTACAGAGTGAGTTCCAGGACTGTTAAGGCTACACAGTGAAACCCTCTCTCAGAAAAACAAAATCAAACAAAGAAAACACATGTGGTAATTGCCAGGATAATCCCAGCAGTACAACAATAGTTTAAAGTCATCTTCTGCTATATTGCAAGTTTGAGGCAACATAGACACTGTCTCAAAAAACTTTAAACTTTTTTTTTCTGAGACAGGCTTTGGAGACTGTCCTGGAACTAGCTCTTGTAGACAAAGCTGGTCTCAAACACACAGAGATCCACCTGCCTCTGCCTCCCAAGTGCTGGGATTAAAGGCGTGTGCCACCAACGCCCAGCCTAAACTTTTTTTTAGCTTTAGTTGTTGGGTTGTTTTCTTTGTATGTTTTTTTTTTCAAGTTAGGGTTTCTTTGTGTAGCTTTTGAGCCTGTTGTGGAACTCACTCTGTAGACCAGGCTGGCCTTGAACTCCTAGAGATCTGCCTACCTCTGCCTCCTGAGTGTTGGGATTAAAAAGAAATTCACTTTATTCACCTATCATGTTTAGTATAGCCTGAACATGTTATGTCAGCAAATAATCAACAAAATTGGCAGTAGCATTAAACTCTCTCAGAATCTGTCTTTTGCTTTTGTTTTATATTTTGTATGGTTTGGGTTTTGTTGTTGTTTCGTTGAACCAGAGTTATATAGCAGAAGTTGACCTTGGATTTCTGATCCTCCTGCCTCTGCCTCCAATGCTCTGATGACAAGTGTCATATGTCAACTCGCTGTGGTGCTAGGGACCAGGCATGCTAAGTAAGCACTAAGCCAGCTTCCATTGTTCTTTTTTCCATTTTTTGAGACGGGATCTTATGTAGCCTATGCAGGCTTCAGATTCACAGTGCTGCCAGAACTGGCCTGGACCTCTTGCTCTTCCTGCATATTCTTACATGCTGAGAGCACAGGCGCATGCCACCATTGCTCCTCCTGTGTATTCTTACATGCTGAGAGCACAGGTGCATGCCACCATTGCTCCTCCTGCGTATTCTTACATGCTGAGATCGCAGGTGCATGCCACCACATCTGGCCTGATTCAAAGGTCTCATTGTATAACCAGGCTGGTGTCTAACTCTCCGGAGCTGAGATTACAAGCATATGGCACCACCCCCAGCTCTCCAGTGTGTGTTTTACAGTTCTTTTGAATCCAAAGGATTCAGCCAGGTATGGTGGCCCCTACCTGTAATCCCAGGCCTTAGGAAACTGAGACAGGAGGATTGACATAAATTCTGCCTAGGTTATCAAGTGAGTCCTTATCTCGACAAACAAAACAAATGTGGGCTGACAAGATAGCTTAGCGCGTAAAAAGGTGCCTGTCACCAAGGCTGACAATGTGAGTCGGATCCTCAAAACGCACATGAAGAAAAAAGAAAACTGTCATTGGACTTCCTCAGCAAACTGTAGCAAATCCCCACACACATATACGCACAGAGAAGACATCTATAAACATATAACATACAAGAAAATTAATGAGTTTACTGAAAAAATAAAAATTGGAAGAGAAGGTTGGAATAGGTCAGTGTATTCTCCGTCGCGTGCTGGCACAGCACCACAGTGTGGGAAAACTGACTCACTGTAGAGGCATGGTATCTCCTCCCATGTGAGACTCTCCCCAAGCGCCTTGGGGAGGAAGTCTTACTTCAGAGTTTCTCTATGTTTCACACTTCTCTCTGAAGAACTGGAGAGCAAACTTGGTGACTCTGAGGCTTCAGTCAGAGCTGGATTGAACTAGGATTGCATAATCTTGTTTTGTTCTGCTGGTGTTTAATTTTATGGTGACCTCTTTCTCCATCAGTATTGGGGGTTTTGTTTGTTTTGTTTTCTGTAGTGCTGGAGGTCAAGCTGAGGCCTTTTGCATGTTAGACAGGGGGTCAATCACTGAGCCCCACACAAGGGCTCTTCCCTAACCACAGGAGGCTGCATCTAGGCAAGATCCTGCCAGTGAACTTCATGCCTTTTCCTATATTAAAAAAAAAATACGAGCTACCACCTCACTGAATTGTCATACGCTGGCCTCTAGCTCAACTGTATAGACAAAGTCAACCTTGAATGTGCTATTCTTCTGCATCAGCTTCTGGAGTAGTTAGGGTTATAGACATGTGTACCAAGCCTAGCTTAAAATGGACATTTACTATTATTATTATTGTTGTTGTTGTTGTTGTTGTTTAGGTCTTTTGAGACAGATTCTCTACATAGTGTTGGCCATCCTGGAACTTGATCTGTAGACCAGGCTGACCTTGAACTCAGAAAGATCCCCAGCCTCTGCCTCCAGGGTGTGGGATTAAAGGCGTGTGCCACCATGCCTTGCTCATTTGTTTGTTTGTTTTTTGTTTTGTTTTTTTGAGACAGGGTTTCTCTGTATTGTTTTGGAGGCTGTCCTGGAACTCGTTTTGTAGACCAGGCTGGCCTCGAACTCCCAGAGATCCTCCTGCCTCTGCCTCCCGAGTGCTGGGATTAAAGGCGTGCGCCACCAGCTCCTGGTTGCCTTGCTCATTTTAGTAGATCTTCTCCCTTTCTCGGGAGTCTCCTGTGTCTTTCCCACAGATCTCCCATCACTCACAGCCTGGACAGGCTGTATCCAGGAGAGGACAAGGACCAGACCAACAGTGAGTGACCCAATGACCACATGGAGTGATGAGGGGGGCATGGGCACGCCTCTCTGGTCCCTTCCTCTACTTCCTTATGTTACCCTCACCACCACCCCGTCGTCCTGGGAGCAAACTGGTATGAGAGAGCAGGAAGGACATAAGAAGTAGATGAGTCTGAATCCAGGACAGTGTGTCCCAAAACCACAAGTGCCTTCCATTTCAGGAGCCTAGTGAGGCGGAGCCAAGATTCCAGGGGAAGCCCTCGTCCCTCAGCAAGAGTGAAGGAAGAAGGGCTTTGCTCTTCTTCCTGGAGAAGGACCTAGAAGACTGCAGGGAAGAGCTGGTCCTGACTGATTTTGTCTGGCTTTGGGTGACCTGGAGCTACTACCAATCCCTCCCTAGGCCCAGCCACACTATTATAATTATGGTACTATTACTTATAATTATGGTTCTGTATGTGTGTGTGTGTATTTGAGGAAGGGGCACATTGGGATCTCCAAATTCCCACAGCCACAAGCACGCTTGCCTCTCCTAGGACTGAACACACTGCTGAGTCATCTGACCCCTGTTCAGCCTATCTTCCTGTCTGGAGGCTATGGGAGGCCAGAAAAGCAAAGGGATTCTGTGTGCTGGGTCCTGGCCACTGCCCAGCCCTTCCCTTTCTGAGAAAAGCTGGGGGAGGGGGAACTAGTGTTCAGCCAGTTGCATCAGAAAGCCTTGCACAAAACACTCCTGGATAGACACAGCCCTTCTCTATCCCACCCTGCTGCCCTTGGACCCCAGTGAGAACTGTAAACTCCCTTGGTAGACACCAAGACAAGTTGCCCTTCAGAGAGTAATCAAGGGAGGTCTAGGCCTTCAGAAATGATGGATGGCTGGGTTTGGGGCAGGTGCTAAGGTGACCTGGGCTTCCTGGTGCTTGCGAGATACTCCTCAGGAAAGCCAGAATCCACTCCACCCTTTTTCAAGGGAAAGGGAACGAGGCCAGTGTCTTGCACATTGATTGAGCCCTAATCCTTGACTCTGGTCATAGACTGGACCCCAAACAAACCCGACTCACAGACGAGAGGGCATAGGAATGAGCATCAAGAGGTTGGCACTTGCTCCCTGCCCTGCTATGTGCCGGTCTTCTCTCCATGGTGCAGGCCAGCTCATGCACTGGACACACGGCCTGCTCCTGACTAACAAGCCTAAGTGGCACGGTGAGGCAGGGAATCGGGCAGAGACCATGGGATGACTGGGCAGGTGCTGAGTCGGTTCAGGAAGTGCTATCTGGAGCTCTGGGCTAGGGGTGAGTGTGGCGAGTCCTAATCTAAAGCTTCACAGTGCAGCCAACTGGAAGGGTTTTTCGTGAGTTTGTGGTTATTGCCATTGTTTCGTTTGTTTGTTTTGAGTCAGGAGCTCACTCTGTAGACTGGGATGTCCTTGAACTAACAGAGATCCTCCTGCCTCTGCCTCCTGAGTTCTTGGATCAGAGATGCATCACTGTGGCTAGTTACTTGTCCTAAAGTTTAAAAAATAAGGATTCCCTTCCCTTGCAGACCCGTTCACCTCTGTGTACCTGCCTATGTATAGTCACTTCCTGTTACTCATCCACTGTGTCCTCTCCTGGAGCCCCAAAGCCTCCTGGTCTTTTGCATAACGATGCTTTTTTTTAATTAAAATTTATTTTTTATGCATTGGTGTTTTTCCTGCATGTATGTCTGTGTGAGGTGCCAGATCCCATGGAACTGGACTTACAGACAGTTGTGAACTGACATGTGGGTGCTGAGAATTGAATCTGGGTTCTCTGAAGAACAGCTGATGCTCTTTGCCTCTGAGCCATCTCTCCAGCCCCATAATGACACTTTTTAAAATTTATTTGTTTATTTTCATTCATTAATTTTTTTTTACATTCCCAGACCTCCTCTCCTCCAATTCTCTCCGCCTCCCTTAGGAAGTCTACTAAGTCTGTCCCATCATCTTGTTGAGACAGAACCAAGGCCCTCCCCCTGTCTCATCCCATCCCATCCTATCCCCCGCCCTTAGGCGGAACAAGGTATCTCTCCATATAGAACGGATTCCACAAAGTCAGTTTGTGCATTAGAGTTAGATCTCGGACCCACTGCCAGTGACCTCATATACCGCCCCAGCTGTACCATTGTCACCTGTATTCAGGAAGTCTAGATCTGTCTTATGCAGGTTCCCCGTTTGTCAGACCTGAGTCAATGATCTCTCACTAGCTCGGGTCAGCTGATTGTATGGGTTTCCCCATCATGGTCTTGACTCCTTTGTTCATATTATCGCTCCTCCCGCACTTCGATTGTACTCCAGGAGCTTAGCCCAATGGTTTGTTGTGGATTTCTGCATATGCTTTCATCTGTTGTTGGAAAAGGGGTCTAGCTTCTCTAGCGTTGTGGATTTTAGGCTGGGTATCTTTTGCTTTGTGTGTGGTATACACTTTTGAGTGAGCACATACTATATTTGTCTTTCTGGGTTTGTGTTACCTCACTCAGGATTATTTTTTCTAGTTCTGTCCATTAGCCTGCAAATTCCAAGATGTAATGACAATTTTTTTCAAGATTTATTTATTATGTATACATGTATACAGTGTTCTGTCTGCATGTATGTCCACAGGCCAGAAGAGGACACCAGATCTCATTACAGATGGTTGAGAGCCACCATGTGGTTCTGGGAATTGAACTCAGGACCTCTAGAAGAGCAGTCAGCGCTCTTAACCTCTGAACCATCTCTCCAGTCCATAATAACAATTTTTATAAACTGGCCAGTTTATAAACATTTATTCATTCGTTAGACAAACATTTGTTGAACACCGCCAGTTGCTAGGCTCTGTTCTAAAGGCTTGGGAGGTTGCAAAGAGAATAACAGATAAAAACTGTGTGCTTCTTGTCATGACAGGTGCTGGAGGGAAAGGGAATAGAAGACGTAGTGAAGAGAGGGTAGGGACTGGACACCAGGAGACCTCCTGGAAGGCAGCCACGCAGGCTGGGACAGCTGCGGCAAAGACACCTTGGGCTGTTGGCACGGGGCAAGGAGGACTCTGGGGAATTTTTGGGAGTCTTGGAAGGGTTTAAGTAAGGAAAGAAAGTGGTCTGACTTTTAAAGTGGGCTCCTGGAGACGAGAGAGATGGCCCAAGAGCACTTGTTTCTCTCACAGAGGACCGGTGTTTGATCATAGCCATCAGTAACTCCAGCTCCAGGGCGTCTCACAGCCTCTTCTGGTCTCTGAGGGCACCAGCTTACATGGGGTGCACATCCACAGATGCAGGCAAAAAACACCCCTATGCATAAGATAAAACGGAATAAATGTTTAAAACAATTTAAGCTAAATAAATAAAGTGGACTCCTGGAATGAGCGGTGCTTGGAACAGACCACAGGAAAGTAAGGGCAACAACAGAGGAAGCAGTCTGTGATAACCAAAGGTGTGTGTACTGAGGTAAGATTGGACTCTGGGGACACAGGGACACTCCATTTAGATGGGGTTACTTCTCCAAAAGATCATTAATAGGCTCTGTGAGATGGCTCAGGATGAAAGTGCTTGCACCCAACAAAGCAAGCCTGATGACCTGAGGCTAACCCCCCGGACCCATGTAAAGGGGGAAGAGAGGGCTAACACCTCAAAGCCGTTCTCTGACCTCCACACGCACCATGGAACATGCACCCCACAGACACATCACACACACACACACACACACACACACACACACAAATACATAAATAAAATTTAACTTCCCTCAACATGACTAAGGAACATGCTAGCTTGCTCCCTCCCTCCCCACCCCCCACGAGTTGTGTGGCTGGTTTGCTATCATAATCATGAGGTTTACTGGAGCTGTGCTTTTTTTGTTGTTGTTGTTGGTTTTTTGTTGTTGTTGTTTGTTTGTTTGTGTTTTTTGCTGCTGACCAACATTTTACTACCTCAGGGGAAAAAATTAAAATTCCAAATTCTGAGTATAGTTTCCGCTGAATTCATGTCCCTTTCAATATGTGTCCTTTTCTTGTCCACTGTGCAAGTCAAATCATCATAAGTTAGGGGTCATATGTTTTGTTCCTTTGTTTTTTTGAGACAGGGTTTCATTATGCAATGCTCACTATGGAGGCCTGCCTGATCTGGAACTCGCAGAGAGCTTTCTGCCTTTGGTTCGTTCCCAAGCACTGGGTGTGAAGGTCTGCTGTGTTGAAAGCTGGAGCCAAGAGGGCGGCAACTTTATTTTCATTTTATTTATTTATTTGTTTGTTTATTTATTTATTGTGCTTCGAGACTGACTGCAGTGTCTTGTGCATGGCAAGTGTGTGCTCTGCCAAGGAGCCTCTGAGCAGTGGGATTGATTACAGGTCCTGCTGCTGTTTTAAACCTGGGGTGAGAGAGAAAAGGAGGTGCCAAGGAGACCTCCCAGTTTCCTGGCCTGGACAAAGACAAGAGCTCTGCCATTTGATGAGCTGGAGCAAGCTGTTTGGGGGAAGCCAGCGCTGTCTGGTTGGATCAATGAATGGCCTGGAGTTCAGGATGTCTTTGCTGGAGGTCCGGGGTGAAAGTCACAGCTGTGAGACCTGGTGAGATTTGGGCTATGGGACTTCTTGCCTTGCCTGGAAGGACCGAAGAGAAGCAGAGTGAGCTGGGAAGGAGGGAACCAAGAGAGTGAGGAGCATGGCCGCCAGAGAAGAGAGAAAAAGAACAGGGGTGGTAGCTATGTCAAAAGCAGTTGATTAGTTAGGATCTCTAGAAGAAGAACACTGGCAGGATGAATATATATTTAAAAGCAGATGTGTTAGATTGGCTTACAAATATGGTCTGGGCAGTCCAAGAATGGCTGTTCTTACAATGGAGAGGTTGAGAACCCTGGAGCAGCTCGGTCCATGAGTCTTGATGTTTCAGTGATCCTAATCTGTAGCCAAATACCCAGAGAACTCCTGGGCAGTCTTTGGTATTCAGTCTACACTGGAAGCCGGAAAAGGCTGGGTTGTGATATTAGTGAAAGAATGTGTCAGCAAGTGGTGGCAGCAGTAATAGCACAACAGAGTAGATGAACTCATCAGCAAGACATGAAGGCAGTGAAACAAAAAGCAGGGTTTTTTTTTTTCCCCTTAGAGCCTCTTTTTTTGTGGTTCTTTTTTTTTTTTTTTTTTTTTTTTTTTTTTGGTTTTTCGAGACAGGGTTTCTCTGCATTGTTTTGGAGGCTGTCCTGGAACTCACTTTGTAGACCAGGCTGGCCTCGAACTCACAGAGATCCGCCTGCCTCTGCCTCCCGAGTGCTGGGATTAAAGGCGTGCGCCACCAACGCCCGGCTTTTATGTGGTTCTTACAAGAAGTTACTCATCAAATTTAGGATAAACCTCCTTGCTTCAAATAACCTGATCACGAAAGTCCTTTCACAGATGTGCCGAGTGACTTATATATTGCTTGATTTCAGATATGGCCAAATTACAATCAAGATTAACTATCACAAGTTCACGTCTTGTCAACTTGACACCCAAAAGCATCTCTTTAAAGCTGTAACTTTCCTTCCTTTCTCCTTATAGGTTCACAGCCTTATTATAATACAAAATGCCTTCAATTCAACTTTAAAAGTTCCTGAAGTCTTTAATAATTTTACTACTTTCAAAGTCCAAAGTTTCTCACCTGTGAGTTCCTAAAACATAAAAAACAAGTTAGACATTTCCACAATACAATACCACAAGGTAAACTTTCTTACCCTGAAATGAAGATCACGGCATAGCAAGGAATAATCAGACCAAAACAGCAGGGAAACCACCAAATCCTGAAACTCCATGACTGGCACCTGGGGCTTGTGATGAAGTACCTAACTCTTCAACAGTCCTTCCACAAACCAGTTTCAAAGACCCAAGAACCAGGTGGGGGCATAGCTCTGGGGTAGAGCATTTGACGTCAAAGACCCAAGAACCATATGGTCAGATTTATCATAGCAGCAACCCCACTTCTGGTACCAATTACTATCTTGCTGTCCGTATCCTATTCCAGTGCCTGGCATAGGAGTTAGTGCTACTGGAGCTTATGACAGACTTCTTGGCTTGCAGAGGAGGAAAAGATGGCTAGACAGGTACACAATGAACAGTAGGTGGACAAGTGAATAGTGGGGAGGTGTCTAAATAGATTTGCAGGTGAATTGTAGATGGGTAATTTTTAAGATTATAGTCTTTAAACCAGTCCTTTAATCCCAGCACATGGGAGGCAGGAGCTGATGTGGGAGCATGAAGTAGAGGAACCAAGTCTGGGAATCAGTAAGTGCTCAGTCTAATTACAGTGAGTGAATTAAAGGGCAAGAAGAGGGCTGGAGAGATGATTCAGCCAGAAGTCAAGAATGTTCCATACTCTTGCAGAGGAGTTTCTAGAACCCATGTTGGGCATTTTATAATTGCCTAAAGCCCCAGCTCCAGGAGATTTGATGCCCCAGGAATCTGTAGGCACCCATACTCACGTGTGAAGCCCACACATAGACACACATACACAGGACTTAGAAAAATAACTTTTTTTTAAGGCCAAGAAGAGAGCTGGAAGATGGCTTAGTTGGTAAGTTTCTTGCCTCATGAGCATGAGGAGCTGAGTTCAAGCCCCAGAATGCACATAAAAATGATGGATGTGATGGCATGTGCTTGCGGAAAGAGAAGGGAGGGACTTGGAATTCACATTCACTCTTTGATCTGGGAAGTAGGGAGAGAGGGTCAGCTGGTCATTCCTTCACTGCTTTTCTTTCTTTCTTTTTTTTTTTTTTTTTTTTTTTTTGAGACAAGGCTTCTCTGTAGCTTTGGAGGCTGTCCTGGAACTTGCTTTGTAGATCAGGCTGACCTAGAACTCACAGAGATCCGCCTGCCTCTGCCTCCCGAGTGCTGGATTAAAGGTGTGAGGTACCACCACCCAGACTCTCTGCCACTTCCTTAATCTATCAGGTTTTTACCCTGATATTGGACTTTCAGGTTTTTATTAATAGTAGAACAATTTAAATAAACACTTCAAAGTTGTCCTCTGGTCTCCACATTCATGTGTAAGTATGTCCAACCACACCTGCACTCACACACTCATGAACTCACACACGTGCACTCACACACTCATGCACACACACACACACACACACACACACGAACTCTTATAGATACATATGTATTTAAGATTGGGAGGGGCAGACAGGTGTTGGTGGTGAACGCCTTTAGTCCCAGCACTTGGGAGGCAGAGGCAGGCAGATCTCTGTGAGTTAGAGGCCAGCCTGGTCTACAGAGTGAGTTCCAGTACAGCCTCCTAAACAATACAGAGAAACCCTGTCTCGGAAAAAAAAAAAGATTGGGAGAGGCAAGAAGACAGGTCCCCACCTTCTGGAAGCTTAGTAGAGTTGAGAGATCCTGAAGGAGAGGCTGTCCTAGCATATGAGTGAGGGAGTTATCTGGAGGTATCACTGTAGGTCAGCGATCGAGTCAGGACCTACATCTGGACTTGACTACATCTGAACTCGAATCTTGGTTTTTCTTTCTTTCTTTTTTTGTTTTTTGTTTTTTTGAGGCAGGGTTTCTCTGTATTGTTTTGGAGGCTGTCCTGGAACTCACTCTGTAGACCAGGCTGGCCTTGAACTCACAGAGATCCACTGAGTGCTGGGATTAAAGGCGTGTGCCACCAATGTCCGGCTGACCTCGGTTTTTCTTTTCCAGGATGTTCTGCCTGTGGGAACACAGTTTAGTTGGGGCAAGAAACCAGTGGGGTTTCTTTCAAGACACTTTCATGACACTTTCAAGAGTACAGATTTCAAAAGCGTTTATTATAGTAGTATTAGTATTATATTAATTATTATTTTAATTTTGTCATTTGGTTAAGATTCTAAGATTAAGACTTGTAAGATCTCCCTCTCATTCCTGTCCCTAGCTCTACTACTTCTTTTTCTGGAGGCAAACCATCTTTCTGTTTCTTTCATGACATAAATTCTGTTCTGTTTTTCTTTGTATCAGTTATCTTAGGCAGGGTCTCACTATACAGACCAGACTGGCCTTAAACTCACAGAGCTCCACCTGCTTCTGTCACCTGAGAGCTGGCATTAAAGCCATGCACTACCACCCTGGCATAAATTCTGTTTGTTTTATATTTTTACACATATGGGCACATGCTACTGTCCTTTACATGACTTCTTTCTTTCCTTCTTTCTCTTTTTCGGGGGGGAGAGAGAGAGAGAGAGAGAGAGAGAGAGAGAGAGAGAGAGAGAGTATGTGTGTGTTATGTGTTACTTTGCCTACATGTATGTCAGAGGGAGAGGCTTCCTATGGAGGGGAAGGAGCCATGTATGGGGAATGGGTGACAACATAGAGATGTGAGAGTCCATGGATTTGTGTTGAGGAAGAATTCTGTGCAGAGTAAGCACCAAGTTCTCTCTGCTGGCTGCTTGCATGCCTGGGGCCCAGGGAGGCCAGAAAAGGACGAGAACATCCCATCCCCTGGAACTGGAGTTATATATAATTGTGAGATGATGGGGATGTCCTTTTGTATGCTGTGTATTTATGTTTCTCTTATTGGTGGATGAATAAAGCTGTTTCAGTCTATGGACAGGCAGGGTTTAGTCAGGTGGGAAATCCAAACAGGGATAGAAAAAGGTAGTAGGCAGGGTCAGGGAGATGCCATGTAGCTGCCGAGGAAGATAGGATACCCAGTCATTCTCTGTAAGCCAAGACCAGGTGGAAATACATAGATTAATAGAAATGGGCAAATAATTAAGAGAGCGCTAGACAATAAGAAGTCTGAGCCACTGGCCAAACAGTTTATAATTAATATAAGCCTCTGTGTGTTTATGCGGGACCGGGCGGGACAGAAAATTCCATCTACAGTGGGTTGCCATATGTGTGCTGTGAATTGAACCTGGGTCTTCTTAACCAGTGAGCCATCTCTTCAGCTTCTTTTTTAGGGTTTTTGAGACAGTGTCACATGTTGCCCAGGCTGGTCTTGAATTCAGGGTGTAGCCAATGCCATCCTTGAACAGCCTCTCAGCTGCTAGGTGTGCTGCACCAGGCCCCCCGTTCCTTCTGGTTTAACCAGATGTCTCGAAGAGGATTGGTTCTCTGTCCAGAAGGCCCTTCCTGTGACTCCTTGCAAGTTACAGCCCCACAGCAGGGATGCAGACATTTGCCCTCCCCTCTGTGACAGCCATTCAGGATTTCCAAGCTTCTGCCTTATAGGCAAGGCGGGTGTTCACCAGGTGCTATGCAAAAAACTCTTGGAGCCAATTACTTACACTCAGAATCTCTAAGTCAAAAGTGTATTTGTACTTTCACAATAATCCTATAGAGCTTGTCCCCGGCCACCTCTACCTGTTCCCTCACAATTTCCACAGCACAGGCAGTTCTACAAACTTCCCATTTTTGCCAACTTGGAAAAAACAGAAGTAGGTGTCCAGGTGAAGGTTTCCTAGAGCTTTCTCTGCTTGTGGTGGGTGGGGAATCTCTCTGTATTCTACTGAGGGCAGACGTGCCGGGACCCGTGTTGGTGACTGGAGCACACTTGTTGGAAGGAGGCATCGCTAGGAAGGGGCTGTGGCCAGCAGAGAGACCCTGCCGCTTCCTCTGCAGAGAGACCCTGCTGCTTCCTCTGCACAGCCTCCATCTTCCTCCACATTGTCACACAAGGCGAACAAAGCTCCTTCCCCTCCATAGGAAGCCACTCCCTCTTCCTGTCATTTAACATTTCTTTGGCCCTGGAATTCCAGAAGTCTGGGCTAGGGAGATACCCAGTCCTTCCGTTAGAAGATAAAAGACTCTGAGGCAGTCCGTCCTACCCTTAGTTGTGGAGCAATGAGTGTTGTTAAAATGTTTAGGTTTATCCAGTAAGGAGACACAAACCGCGACTCAACGATCCCACGTGGAGTTTATTGGTGGACAGGGAGGGGCAGTGGGGTTAGTGCAGAGCAGAGAGAGAGATAGGATATGAGACAGAGAGAGACAGAGTAAGATGAGAGTAAGAGTGTAAGAGGGAAAGAGAGTAAGAGCAAGAGAGAGAGTAAGAGCAAGAGAGCGTAAACGGGCAGGGGTCAGTCCTTTAAAGGGGTCCTTTGCACCTGCCTGGTTCTCACGGAACTCTGGGCTGGCCAGAGTGTTGCCTGAGTGCATCCTGCCAGGTAACAGGGCAGGCCAGAGGAATGCCTGAACCTTTCAATGAGCAGAACCAATATGTGGATATTGGTTTGTCTGGCAGGAATGGATAACTCCATGGCAACTGCAAGTGTCAGGACTCCTGCCTATGCAGCTGGGACTCTGATAAAGGGGCTGACCCTTGCTGAGTCACCTTCCACACCTACCCTCCTCTCTGGACTCTGACTTCACATCATTTGTTCTCACCCTTGAACCTGCCAAGCTCTCCGGGCCTTAGAGCCTTTGCCTTGTGGTCCTATCTTTCTATACCTCTTCCAGGACTCACATTCAAAGTATACGCCTTCCCCACCCTCCCCGTTTCTCACTCAGAGAGATTTCTCATGGTTTGACCTGCTCTTTTTAGGTGTTGAGTGTTGCCTGCCCATCCTACTAATCTCTAAGACCCGCTTATGCCTCGCACAGGTCCAGGACCTGAAGGTTTAGAAGATGGAGTTGGATGGAGTGCCTGGTGGATCCTGAGTCTTCTCCTGTAACTCCGAATTGTTGCTTGTCACCCTGTAAGCTCCAGTGGCTGTCACTGCTATCTGTCTGGAGGGAACAACCTCACCTGGCAACTCGGAGAAGTATGGATATGGTGTGGCTCCCGGGGATGTTGGAGAAGCAGCGGGTATAAGTGTAGCAGGCTGCCGCAGCAGGCACAATAGCCAGAAAGAGGGCTCAGGCTGTTTTCTGCGGCTATAACTGAACAATACAGACAGTGGTTTGTAATGAGTAGATCATTGTGTGGTTTAGGCTTGGAGCCTGTGAAGTCCCAGGGCATGGCATTGCACTGTGCTGTGTGGCTTTGGGATAGGAACATAACTTTTTTTGTTCCAACATGGAGAGGGCATCCACAGCAACGTGAGATAGTGAGATACCTTTTAAACAAAGCCACTCTGCTGTAAGCCCAACCTCCGCCCAGTGTATGGAAGGATGGATTTATTCAGGAGGGCAGAATCCTCATAACACAAAGATCCCACCTTCAAATACCACTAACATGATCTTAGGCCTGGAAGTGGGTGTTACGCTTCAACTTTTGGGGAGCTGGGGACAGGAGAGATGGTTTGGTGATAATAAACATCTGTTGTTCTTCCAGAGCTTGGATCCCAGCATCCATATCATCAGATAGCCCAGCTGCTTATAACGCCAGCTCTGGGGGATCCAATGTTCTCTTCTAGCCTTCGTGGGTAACCACATGCTCAAGCATATCCATAAAGGAAATACACATAAGTAAAGATAAGAATCTTAGATTAGAAACTGGGGCTCAGAGAGTGACAAACCTAAGACTATCATGTTGGTCATTGTGCTTCCAAAACTACCAACCCACATCAAGGAGTGACATCATGAGCCTGTGATCCCAGGACTTGGGAGGTAGAGGCAGGAGGGTGAGGAGTTTAAGGTTATCCTTGGTTACACAGTGAGGCCAGCCTGGGTTACATTAGAGTCTGTGCAAACAAGTGAAAGCACCTAGCACAGTGTCTGTGGACTGAATGACTGATCTGCATTTGCACATCTGAGCACTGAAGACTTTGTCAGTGCTTAGAATTTGGGGGATGCACCTAGGAACAATCCATGTACACAGGCCAGAGCCGTAGCTTGGCTTCCTGTGTTTCTCCTGTGTCTGAGTCTCCTGGTGAAGAAATCCATATTGACACAGTCATCGATGTCTGAGCTGGGTGGTTTTCTCCAAACTGTTTCCCCCACCAAGACTGTATGCTGAGGAGGCCTTTGTCCTGTAGTTGGAAGAAGCTTTGCATAGGTGCTAGACCTAATTTGGGGCAGACCCAATAGGTGCAGGACAGGAGCAGAGATGGAGGCCTGGGAGGGAGATGCCCAGGCTATGCTCTTGGGATACATGCTGTGGCATACAGCTGGCTGTGCACGCACACGGCATGTGAGCACACACATACCCACCTCCTGACCTTTCACATAAGTCACACTCATGTTCACAGGGATTGGGTCATTCCATATTCCCGGAGGCCTCTTAGTTCCCAGGCTGTGGCAGGGTCAGGTCAAGTAGTACCCACAGAGCCCATTCTGAGCCACCTAAAATAGCTACCCCCACCTCTGGCCTGGAACTCACTGTGTAGACCAGACTGGATTTGAACTCATAGAGTTCTGCCTGACTCCACTTCTGGAATGCTGGGATTAAAGGTGTGAGTCATCATACTTGGTCACTTACAATTTCTGAAATGTTACCTAGTGTGGCTACTCTTGTACCTATAATCCCAGCATTTGAGAAGACGAGGCAGAATGATCGCCAAGAGCTCCAGGGCAGCCTGGGCGACATAAGGAAACCTCAGCTCTTACAACAACAAAAGTGTGAAAAAAGAATTCATGCTTCCCCCTGTCCTTTCCTCTGCCCCTCCCACTGGCTCTCCTTCACTAGCTGGCCTCCTGGGACCAGTGAAGTGCTCCCTCCCTGTACGCCCTCCCTCCACTCAAACTCACACACCTGCTTAGTGTGCACAACCAGATGCCAAGTCTGGCAGCTCCTCCCCTGCCAAACCAGCTCAGGTCTGGCCCCTGCCCAGGTGTACACCCCAAGGACATCCTGTTTTTCTCTCTGCCCTAAGCACATGTCCCAGATTGGATGCTTATGAAATCCTCTGAGTTCTTCCCTCACCAGGTCCCTGATGGCCTGGTGCCCAGAGCTTGGCTTTGGTGAGGCTGGGATAGGAAGCTGCCAACCCTGGTGACAACAACCCTGCCTGAGACACGGAAGGAAGCAGCTACTGGTCCTATCACCACTCGTGACCGTGGAGCGCACCTGTGAACACAGGCTCACAGGAGGATGTGACACACTCAAGGTCACAGGGGATGTCAGCATGGGAACCGTGCACTCAGGTACACCTGTGAGGCAGTGGGGACACCACGGCTGATGGGACCAGCGCTCCAGTCACCACCGTTTGCAGATGGGGTGGCGTCAGCCAAGTCACTCCACTGCACACAGTAAGTGCTCAATGCATTTAGCTGCTAGAAAAAAAAAAAAACCGTGGTAGCAAAGACTAAATGTGCATTGAGTATGTCAGTGAGTCTCAGACCTCACCTCGCACTTGGGTTGCGGGTGAGTGTGCATCAAGAAGCATCCTGGGATGTGGCACGCTCACTGAATGCATGCTTGATTTACATCAGAACTTGCGTGTCTGGGAGTTCACCTCCAACAATGCATACCATTCCGTGGTGACCCTCAGGATCTGTGAGCATGTGTCAGGGCTGGGGATGCTGTTCATCTAAACAGACAAGCATGCTGTGTCTGTCTGCGGTCCTGAGCAGGGGTGCTGTTTGAGAGAATGCCCCCCCTGCAGGTTGCCTAGCTTCTGTACCAGAGGTGCCAGAGGCATGGGGCACTCTGGACTTGCATTGTTGTCATTCAAGTTCCAAGCCTGCCAGCTGTTCAGTCTTATGTTCCATGGTCTGTGAACATGGAGATCTCCTTCAGATGTACAGAAGGACAAAAATCTGTAGTCTACTGAGGACAGAGCTTAGCCCAGTCTGTGCTATATATGTCACTATTACTGGTTTCCTAAGACGGGATCTCACTATGTAGCTCTGGCTGGCCTGGAACTCACTATATAGACCAGACTGGCCCCAAACTCACAGAAATATGCCTATCTCTCTGTCCCAAATGTCAGGTTGGTCTTGAATTCACTATGCATCCAGGAATGACTTTGAACTTGTGACTCTCCTGCTTCTACCTCTCAAGTGCCGGGATTACAGACCCGAGCCACACCTTGCCTATGCAATGCTGGCCATCCAACCCAGGCTTCCATGCTTGCTAGGTAACGTTCTACCAGCCTGCTACATTCCCCGGCCCATGCGCCACTCTCTGAATCTCCCTGTTTGTCCCCTGTGATATGACACCACATCATCCCATTACAGGGTTGACCCTGCTGGTCTATTGTCTCCTCTGGTGGCAGGACAGTCCATTCCTCTAGACTGTGAGTCCCTGGAGGCAGGTTCTCTGTGCCATCTCTAGTTTTAGTCCGTGTGGCTTGTCTCTCTGTTCCCACAGCAGCTCACATTTATCGGTTCAGGTGCCAGGCACTAGGTGAATCTCAACAGGTTTCCACACAATCTCAAGGACCCGGTGTCTTAGAGGCAAAACGAAAACAAAATTGGCAGCAGAAAGGTCGTGTAGTGCACGCCAATCATCCCAGCACTGAGGAGACAGGGGCAGGAGGATGGCAGCCCAAGCCAGCCTGAGCTATGTAGCAGGGCATCTTCTCAGAAAATAAAGAGATGGAGGGATGGCTCAGTGGGTAAGAGCGATGGCTGATCTTCCAGAGTGCCGTTCCCAGCATCCATGTCAGGCATCTAACCAGCTCCAGGGGACCCAACACTCTCTCCCGGCCTCTGTGGGTACCCACACATGTGATGTACACTTGCACACGCATGTGTGAATACACACACATAAGTAAAAATAATAAAATTTTAATAAGTGAAAAATAAAAGCAAAACAAAAGCAAAAACTGAGGTTCAGAAAGGTCGAGACATGCCTTGGGCTCACACAGCCTCTAACCCTGACCTACTGACTCATCCTAACAAGGCACTAGATTTGGGAGAAGAGTCTAGACACTCACTTCTGTCTCTCTGGCTGTTGGACGCCCCACCCTCTCTCCTTCCCACCCCCTGTCACTTTCTCCGCCTCTGCCAGTCGGCTCTACTCCAGCGCAGTCAGGCCCACAGAAATGGGGCCTTTCTAGTCGGGCTGGATTTACAGGGTTGGCGGAAGAGGGCAGCTTGCTTGCTGGTAAGAGCTCTGGCTACTGCTTTAAAGAGACAGAGCAAGGCTGGGGCATGACTCAGCGTTTGCCTAGCATGCCTGAGGCCCCCTGGGTAAAAAGAAGGAAAGGAGAAAAGGGAAAATCAAAACAAAACAAGTACCTCCCTCTCTGAGAGGGAGGGACTGCCTGTGGAGCGAACAGCTTCCGTTTCAGGTGCAGAATCCTTCAAAGCAGCTGCGAAGACAGCAGCGGGACACCAGGGGGCGACGTGTGCCAGCGCCGCCTCCTGACGGGCAGGTGCCCCTCTCCAGGAGCTCCTGACACAAAGCCTTGTGTTGTCGGGTGTGGGGAACGCGCTACAAACAGCAGTTAAGTTCAAGGTCAGATTTTCCACATTTCACAAGCCGAGCACTGTAGCACTGGACGGGCTGAGGCAGGAAAACGAGGAGTTTCGTTTCAATTTAGAAGTCAGCCTGTACACACGGAACTCTGCCGGAGGGAGGGACGGACCGACGGACCCACCTGAGTGTGCTGTGGTGTAGTACCGTAATTCTAGTACCTGGGATTTAAGAGTAGGAACATCAGGAATTCAAGGTCATTCTTGATTATATATGGAGTTCCAGGCCAGCCTGGGTTACAGGCTGAGGGGGGCGGGGAGGGGGCACCCTCTTCTGGCCTTCCCAGGCACTGCGTGGTACATAGACATACATGCAGGCAAAACCCACAAACATGAAATAAAAATAAACAAGTAACTCCAGCTCTAGGGGGATTCTACACTCTCTTCTGGCCTCCGAATACATGAAGAGATGCATAAATAAACATAAAACAAGTCTTTAAAAGAGAGAGTTCTCTATGGGCTGTGGTGGTAGAAGCCTTTAACTCCAACACTCAGGAGGTAGAGGTAGCCAGAGCTGTTAACACAGGGAAACCCTGTCTTCAAACTAAACAAACAAAAAAAGAGTTCTCTCTCTCTTTTTTTTTTTTTTTTTTTTTTGGTTTTTCAAGACAGGGTTTCTCTGTATTGTTTTGGAGGCTGTCCTGAAACTCACTCTGTAGACCAGGCTGGCCTCGAACTCACAGAGATCCGCCTGCCTCTGCCTCCCGAGTGCTGGGATTAAAGGCGTGTGCCACCAACGCCCGGCTAAGAGTTCTCTTTTTCAAAGACAGGGTTTCTCTGTGTTGTTCTGGCACCCTGGCTGTCCTAGAACTCACTTTGTAGACCAGGCTGGCCTGGAACTCATGGAGATCTGCCTGCCTCTACCTACTGTGCTGGCATTAAAGGTAGACACCATCACTGCCCTGCAAAGAGAGACAATTCTTTGCTTTTCTTTTTTTTTTTTCTTCAGGATTTATGTTATGTGTGTTAGTGTTTTGCATGCATGCATGTCTGTGTGAGGGTGTCAGACGCCCTGAAACAGGAGTTACAGACCGACCGTGTGAGCTGCCATGTGGTTGCTGGGAATTGAACCTGAGTCCTCTAGAAGAGCAGTCAGTGCTCTTAACCTATGGGCCATCTCCAGCCCCTGAGAGAGATTCTTGTAAGTCCTAACACTGTGCATAACACATTACATATCATTTACAGTGAATGTAAACAGTAATAGCTGGGTTCAATGGTGGTGGACACTTTTAATCCCAGCACTTGGGAGGCAAAAGTTCTCATGAGTTTGAGGCTAGCCTGGTCTACACAGTGAGTTCCAGGACAGCCAGGGCTATGTAGAGAGACCCTATCTCAAACAAAAATCAAAATAAGTACACAATAATAAAAAAAACACTATGTTCGCATGGTTCAAAGTTTAGAAATAAGTGAGGGGCTGGGTGTGTGGGTCAGTGCTGGAATGCTTGCCTGGAAGGAACTGGTGCTCCCGGCTCCATCCATCTCCTGAACCCCTCCCTGAAGGCAGCCAGGGTTTAGTGCACATAGGAGCAGTCAAGCACTCACCTTGCCTGCAGATGGTAGGAGAGCATTCTTGGTGCTCTCACCTTGTCTAATGCTGACCCTTGACCTCAGTCCACATGGAGGCATGAAGAGCCAGCGTGCTGATGTGGAAATACACCATGCTTATCAACTAGCTGCCTACCAGTGAGCATTTACACTGTCGCCCGGTACTTACCGCGACAGGGTTGTGTGGTCTCAACACGAAGGGTCTAATCTATACACACATCTGCACACAAGACGAAGGGTCTAATCTATACACACATCTGTACATAAGAGCCTGTCAGAAAGGCTACACCAATTCTAGCCTTAGCTTCCCTGGACTTGGGAGCTTTGAACAACTGAAATGTGCCCTTCCAGTCTGGGGGTCTGAGATCGGGTTAGTGGGTCAGGGCTACATCTCAAGACTTCATCTCAAAAGTGAGCAAACTCGGGGCTGGAGAGATGGCTCAGCAATTAAGAGTAGCAGGTGCTCTTGAAAAGGGCAGGGGTTTGGTTTCCAACACCCACAACCATCCTAACTCCAGTGCCAGGTGATTCAATGGCCTCTTCTGGCCTCAGAGGGAACCAAGCACGCATGTGATGCACACACATACATACAGGAGAAAACGCTTAGATGCGTAAATCTTTTTTCAAATTTAAATAAACAAGACATTAGCAGGGCACCACAGCCTCTGTAAACTCAGACAGAACCTTCTTCTAACTTCGGGCAGCTACAGGCGACCCTTGCTGTGTCGAGTCCTGAAGATGCACCACTCCCATCTGCCTGTGTGTCTAAATTCTCCTTTTCCAGTAGGGACACTGGTCATCCGAGTAGTGACCCTCCAACTCAGTATGGCCTATCTTTTAAAAGATTGATTTTTACTGTGTGTATTTGGGGGGCGGGATGTGTGTGTGTGCATGCATGTTCTGGTGTCTGCACAGGCCAGAGGCATTGAATTCCCTTGAACTAGAGTTACAGGCAGTGTGCACTGCTTAGTGTGTGTGCTGAGAACAACAGTTCAGGCTCTTAACCGCTGAGCCATCCTGACAGCTCCCATGATTCCAACTTTACTTGATTACATCTGCGAAGACCCTATTTCCTGGGCAATATAAACTTTTGGAGACACTGTTCTGCCTGGTCACAACCCCATTAACAGTGTTTGCTTGTGAACATGACCTTCCTTGCTGTTCTCTAGGGAGTCAGGTGGCAGACAAGGCTCAGGAATTAAGTTTGGTAACTGAACTCTGCTCCTCTCTAATAGGATGCAGTGTAAAGCCTGGCATCTATTGGGTTGTGTTGCTAGAGTTTTTCTTTCCCGCCAGGTCCCACAGCCACTTTTCAGCCCCAAATAAGCACACAGAGACTTATATTAATAATAAAACTGTTGGCTGATGGCTAGGACTTCTTATTGGCTAGCTCCGTCTTAATTATTAACCCATTTCTATTAATCTATGTATTTCCACATGGTCTTGACTTACTGGAGAATGCCTGGCATGTCCTATCCCCCCTTTTGGTCTCCCTCTGCCTACTTTTCCCAGAATTCTCTTCGTCTCCTAGTCCTGCCTATCTTCTTGCCTCTATTGGCCAAACAGTATTTTATTCATCAACCAATAAGAGAAACATATACAAAAGGACATTCCCCCATCAGCGATGTGAATGGGGACTGGCTAGTGTGGCAACTGGGAAGGAGATGAAGTGACACAGCTGTCCTGGACTAGGTTGGCTAGTCAGAGAGCCCCAGGGATGAACCTGCTGCTGTCTTCCCCACTCTGGCATTTCATCCTCAAGGCTGGCTTTTCATGTGGGTTCTGCAGCTTGTACGGGGGCCTGCAGTTAACTGATCTTCTCCCCAGCTTTCTTTCCCCCACTTTGGTGACAAGATCTCATATGTAGCCCTGGCTAAGCAGGAACTCACTGTGTAGACCAGGCTGTCCTTGGACACAGAGCTCTGCCTATGCTTCTCTATAGCACGGAGATTAGAGGTGTGCCAACCATACCCAGCTAGTGGCATGAGGCTTTGTAGACTACAGAGACGTTCAGTTTTTACCAAGCTACATAGGGGCCATGGGAGGACTCTGAGCTTGGTGGAACTTGACCTTAGTGCCTGTCCAGTTGCAGTGTGGAAATTAGACTTGGGAGGTGGGATGTGTATGCAAAGGTGGGCTCCGGATGCCAGGGAGAAGCTGGTGCTGTGACGGAGGTGGGAGGGATGTGGTAGTGGCGCAGGACATGGCTGGGGACGAGATTTGTGTCCCAGGTTGAGTTGTGCTGAGTTTGCGGCACGAGGAAAGCAAGGAGTCAAGAATGACTCTGTGGCTTGGCAGAACATCTGAATCTTCCCTCCAGCATGGAGGCAGCAGAGGCGCTGAGTTGGGTCGGTGGAGCAATGGATGGGAGACCGGGGATGGCTAGTGTGAAATTCACTCTAGGTACCGCAGTTGAAAACGTGACTGGGAATCAGGGACCATGTTTCAGAGTAACATCTTTACGTATCACACTGGCTTGTGTCAGGGATTTTAAATTCTCGTTTGTAAAACATGGAGAACAGGGCCTGGCCTCACTCATGTCCATCAGGGAGAGTGGTCCCTCTGCTGTGTGTGTGTTTCTTGCTAGGACCCACACTGGCTTTGAACTTGCACAGTCTTTCTGCCTCACCTTCTCCAGTTAGCAGGGAGAAGATTCCATGAATGTGCTACTCTACCTGATTCTTAGGGTCCTGCAAAAGATCCCACTTTAGCTTCTCATTCCTCTCAGGGATGAATCACTGACATCTTTCCCACCCCAAGGACAGGAAGGAAAGCCAACCCAAGCAATAAAGCTAAACAGTGGGGAGGCCTTAGACTCCTGACTTCCAACCTCTGACCATTAGTTTTTCTTTTTTTTTTTTTTTTTGGTTTTTCGAGACAGGGTTTCTCTGTGGCTTTGGAGGCTGTCCTGGAACTCACTTTGTAGACCAGGCTGGCCTCGAACTCGCAGAGATCCGCCTGCCTCTGCCTCCCGAGTGCTGGGATTAAAGGCGTGCGCCACCAACGCCCGGCTGCCAATATGGTTTAATAATCTTTTTCTTAAAGGGTTGTCCGTGGAAGCAAATGAGAATAAAGGACTTAAGCACATAGCAGGTCTAAGAACCATTTCTCTCTCAGGTTCCCCATGCTTCAATGGTCTAGGAGAAAAGGAAGAAAAAGTGTTGCTCATCTCAACTGTTTATTGAAAGGCGAGGCAAGATGGAGGAAGTGAGAAGCAGGGATTGGAAGGTACAACCTGCAGGGCACAAAGGTGGTGGGTAATCCTCTTTCCAGCCCCACCCCTCCAAGAAGCTCTAAAGGCCAGCAGAGGGCTGCCAGACACCGGATCCTCCCATTGTCCTGGAGCGCCCTCTAGTGTCCTACACGAGGAAGTCCTTCGGACTGGACAGCCCATAGGAAGAAGGGATGGGGCGGCCAGGAGAGCACATTTGTTAGGGTCAGGATCAGGCCCAGTGGGCATTGCTGCTCAGGAGGTGGTCTTTAAGGGGCAAATCAGCCCACTTTTCCTAATTCCTGGACTTTATATTTTTTATTACCTTTCTTTGTGAGTGTGTGGTGTGTGTGTGTGTGTGTGTGTGTGTGTGTGTGTGTGTGTGTGTATGGGGTCAGAGGACAATTAGAGGGAGCTGGGGTTTCTTTGTGAGTGTGTGTTGTGTGTGTGTGTGTGTGGGGGGAATCAGAGGACAACTGGAAGGAGCTGGGTCTCTTCTTCCACCTTGTAGGTCCCAGAGATGGAACTCAGGTTGTCAGTCTTGCCGGGACGGCCTTTCGCTCACTGGGTCTTTTCATCAGCCTCGAAGGGCAATTCTTGGTTGAATTTGCCCCTGTCCTGAGCAGGAGTGAGATTGGAGCATGAGACCTACTGGGGTGGGCGGGGCTCCGGGGAGACTGACACTACGAAGAGGAAGATGGGTGATGAGAGCAAGGAGTGCCAGGAGGGCCGCGTCTGATTTCTCTAGCCTTCAGACTTACGAGTCCCGTTGGGGCTGGCTGGTCTGCACAGAACACTGCTTCACAGGACTGGTGGGAATCAGGAGCCACGACTGACTGCTAAAACCATGGAAGCCAGGGGACAGCTGCTCGGGTTCATCGCGGAAGACCTCCACAGGGCTGCCAGCTTCAGTGATCAATGGCTCTGCCTTGATTTCTGGGCTCAGCCAGCCGGAGGTGGCCAAAAAGAGGCAGACAGCCAGCAGGATCCCTGCTACCCCGCACAGCGTGGCTCCTGCCACACGGCAAGTGATCAAGGCTTGGTTATAGTCGGCTACCGGATCATCCAAAGATGAGAACTTACTGTCGTTGACAAGCTCTAGTTTGGGGGGTACTGCATAGCCAGTAGTCAGGGCTGCCACACCCAGCAGGAGAAGCAGGGATGCCACAGACACAGTGACCTGAGGAGAGCAAACAGAACAGCAAGCATCCAGGCTCAGCCGGGGTCCGGGACCATAGGATCATGAAACAGACATCTCGCAGAGCAGAACATCCCTGTGGAACCTAACTGGCAGTGCTGGGGGCAGAACCCAGGACTTTGGACATGGTAGGGGCAGACACTGCACCACTGAGCCACAGCTTCAGCCCCTTTTTGAATTTTAGTTTGAGACCAGGTTGTGCTAAGTTACCCAGGATAGCCCAGAACTGTCTTATATAGCCCAAGATGGCCTTGAGCTAGCCTTCTAAGTCCTGGAGTTGCAGGTGTGTATTATCACCCTGGCAATGTTTTCCCTCAGTGGCAAAGCCAGCCTTGAGCCATTGTCTGGTCCCGTTTATTCTTACCGTGTGTGTGTGTGTGTGTGTGTGTGTGTGTGTGTGTGTGTGTTATGTACAGGAGGCTGCAATGGTACATGTCAGGGGCTATCCTCTGGTGTTGTTTCTTAGGAGCTGTTTATTTTTTGAAATAGGGTCTCTCTCGGGGCTGGAGAGATGGCTCGGAGGTTAAGAGCACTGACTGCTCTTCCAGAGGTCCTGAGTTCAATTCCCAGCAACCACATGGTGGCTCACAGCCATCCATAATGAAATCTGGTGCCCTCTTCTGGTGTGCAGATAAGATGTTGTTGTATTCATAATAAATAAATCTTTAAAAAAAAAAAGAAATAGGGTCTCTCACCTGAACCTGGTTAATTAGGCTAGGTGCGTTGGCCAGCAAGTCCCAGAGATCCTCCTGTCTCTGTCTCTCCAGCAATAGGATTAGAGTAATTTTTAAGTATTTATTTTTTTTCAGACATGATCTTTCTTTGTAGCTCTGGCTGTCCTGGAACTGGCTATATAGCCCAGGCTGGCCTCGAACTCACAGAGTCCACCTGCCTCTTAAGTGCTGGGATTAGAGGCGTGCACTGCCATACCCAGCTCCACCTGGAATTTCCACATGGGTCCTGGGGATTGCACTCAAGTCCTCGTGTTTGCAGGGCAAGCACTTGACAGACTGAGCTATATCCCCAGCTCTATGTGGTACCCCCTCTTTGGGAACCATCTTGCCCCATGATCCTTTGCTAGGATGATGCTCATGCATCCTCAAGTCTCATCTCAAGCCATCCATCCACTGAGATGCCTTCCAGGACCCTTCCAGCTTGGGCAGGTGTCTTTCTCTTCACACAGCCCAGTGCCAATTAGTCCTTCAGTGAGCCCACTTTTGGACATGGAATTTGGTTCTCAGGTGAATGCCTGCCTGTTTTACTGAAGTGAGCCTTCTGAGAGCAAAAGTTGAACATGTTTTGGCTCACTAGGTGTCTTGTGCTCAATGTAGTACTAAATACTAGTTGAACAACTAAATGGATCATGCACAAGAGTTCTTAAACTGGGAGGTAGGGAGAGGGCTCCATTGGTTAAGTGCCTTCCATGTAAAGACAAGTACCTGAGTTTGGATTCCCAGAACCTGTACAAAAAAAAAAAATCAAGCTTGGTGAGGGGTGTGATAGAGTGTGCCTGTAATCCCAGAGGCTAGCTGACCTCTGAGTTCTAGACCAGCCAGGGCTACACAATGAAACCATGTATTTTGGGGGGAAAAAAGCCAGGCTTGGCGATGCACATCTGTGATTGTACTGCCACAAGGGCAGAGATAGGCAGACCCCCAGAGCTCACTGACTGGCCAATTAATTGGGTGCCAAATTCCGCAAGAGACTCTGTCTCAAAAGATAAGGTGAGAACAACAGTAGAAGACATCTGCTACCTACCTCCACATGCGTGCACGCACACAAACACGCACACGTTATTTATTTATTTATTTTTAAAAGGAGGAGCCGGGCATTGGTGGCGCATGCCTTTAATCCCAGCACTTGGGAGACAGAGGCAGGCGGATCTCTGTGAGTTCGAGGCCAGCCTGGTCTACAAAACGAGTTCCAGGACAGCCTCCAAAGCCACAGAGAAACCCTGTCTCGAAAAAAAACCAAAAAACAAAAAAAAAAACAAACAAAAAAAAAGGAGGGCCAACAAGATGACTCAGCAGGTCAAGGCACTTGCTGTGCAAGCCTGACGGCCTAAGTTCTCTCCTAGGAAGCCATGTAAAGGTAGAAGGGGAGAATAGACGTCACGGAGTTGTCCTCTGACCCTGGCACATATGCCCATGGATGCACATCATTCTCACGCACGTGCACACACACGATAATAAATAAATAGAATTGAAAAACGAGTGAGTTATTAAATTCTGTGTCTCCAAAAGCCAGTAATAAGGTGTTAGTTAGGTCTGGTGATGGTTATAGTCCTAGCTATCAGGAGACTAAAGCACGAAGATAGTGAGTATGAAGCCAGCCTGGGCTACAGAGTGAGTTCAAGGCTAGCCTAGTGGGATCCTGCCTAAAAATAAAAAGTAAATCGAGGACTTGTGCTGTAGCTCAGAGGCAGAATGTTGGAAGTTTGTCCAGGATGTTTAAGTGCAATCTCTCATAACACACACACACACACATGTACACACACACACACACACTCACATTCCTACCTTTGCAGTCTATGTTTTACCTAAAACACTTTGTCCAGGAAGTCTCTGGTCATTCTGGGTACCAAAGCCATTACCCATCCTGGAATTTCTGCTTACCTGACCCGAGGCTGAGGACTGGTCCCCTACACAGGTTAGCACCTTGCTTCCGCATTAGAGAGAAGCCCTTTGGGAGCAGAAGGTACCCGGGCTTCCGTTTCTCTGCACATTTAGTGATGAGCTGTACACTGAAGGAACTGCTGGCAGGACTTTGTGAGCATCAGTCGTCTGGTTCTCACATCCCTCTGCTGCCTGTCGCTGGCACCCACAGTGGGAAACCACAGTAAGATGTAGGTGAGATGAAATCCACTTCCTGCCACTGTGTTTCCTCTCCAAAGCCATAGCCATGAGCACAGCGCTGGCAAGCGGCCCAAACAGAGTCAGACTTCTAGGAACAAAGTGTTTTCATGCCTTCATTTCATTCATTCATTCACTCATTCATTCACTTATTAATTAGTCTATTTCAAGTCAGGGTCTCACTCAGTTGCCCAGGCTGGCCTATAATATACTATTTCTATCTCAGGCTGTGTTGGGGACTGCTAGAACCTTGAACAAAATGGAGTCTGTCAACCGTTTCTTGGCCTTCTGACTACGTGACTACGAGCACACATGCCCTTGAGACAAAGGAAAAGGCTAACCATAAAAGTTAAATTTACACAGGGCAGCCCACCCGCCTAGCCAGAGGGAAGTACCCTTACAGAGTAATTGTCTTTGTTAACAAAATTATAGTGTTCTTCTGTACACTTCCTATCCTTCCCTAATTCCTGCACCTGACTTACACTGACAAGCATTTGTGGAATGTAACTAATGACTGATGGAAAATTACAGCTTTGTCTTTACCGTATTTGGTGTATATTTGAATTGAGACTTGATTGACATGCTTGTACCACCCCCTGAGGTCCTTCCTCTATAAGTTCCAGCGCGCCCCAAAAATAAAGGCTCTTGATCAGCGAACGTTGTCTTGAGCCTGTTTCCATTAACCTCTTGAAGTTCACTTTCCAGATCGGATCTGCTCGTGAAGGCCCACTAAATTAGTAGCGACCCTCATCACCTCACCCCCGCGGGTCGGGGGTCCCTTCCCGGGGGTCGCAAGGCTGGTCTTGAACTTATGATCCTTTTCCCTCAGCCTCCCAAGGTGTGGGCCACAGTTTTATTATGCATCCCAGGGTGGCCTTCAGTTAATTTCTGGCTATTTTAGGTCGATCTTTCTAGACAGATGTAGCTCAGGCTGCCTCAAATTTATTATATAGCCAAATATGACCTTGAAACTCAAGTCCCCCTGCTTCTGCCTTCCTAGGGCTAGGAACAAAACTGTGCACCAGTACACCAGGTTGTGCAGTGCTGGGCATCGAACCTAGGGCTTTGTTGAGTCATCGAGGCCTGGAACCCACAAGAAAGTGCAGAGTAAATGAATGCTATAAAATTTTCCTCTTAACCTCCATATGTATACCTGCATTTACACACAAAGGAATACACACACACACACACACACACACACACACACACACACACACACGGTAATATTTTTAGATATATTTATTTTGTGTGTATGAGTGTGTGTGTGTGTATGTGTGCTTGAATAAATGTCTGTGCATGACACATGTGCCTGGTGCCTGTGGAGAGCCAAGAGGGTACTGGATTCTGTGCAACTGGTGTTCCGGATAGTTGTGAGCCACCATGTGGGTCCCCTAAGAACTGTCAGTGCTCTTAGCTGCTGAGCCGTCTCTCCAGCCCCTGATAACAATGTCTAAAGCAATTTTTAAAGGCCCAAGAGTCAGCCCTGTAGCAGGAATTTGAGGAGCACCACAGGGGAGCATGAAGCTGATGGCCTACGTGAGCTGACAACACAGGGGAGCTGGGGACCAAGAAAAAGCTGGCAAACTCCTCAGTCCTTTGCCGGATCCAGCTTTGCCAGAAGGTATCCAACCTCCAGTCTCTTCTAGAAAATGAACGTTGTTGTTGAAACCTATTTGCACTGCATTTTCTGGACATGTGACTCCTGACCACCCCATCGTCTCTTCTATCCAGGCTCTGGGCCTCATTCTAGCCCCACCTATCCCCAAAGCCACACGAGTCAGTCTTTTGGCCTTACCTTCCAACACAGTGAGGGCCAGGGTTGGTAGGTGTACCGGACTAGGGGTCCTTCTGGGTTATCGCTGAGAGTGGTACCCACAAGGTCTCGGTAAAAGAGATTAGGGTAGGAATCGACCCCATACCACGTATTTTCATCCGCGTTGGTGCCGTGGCTACAGACACAGGAGCGACTGCAGCTCATCATGGATCCCTGTGGGCACAAGGTACAGGATGGAGGGAGATCAGCAGAGTTGCCATGGCAGCCCTCTCACCGTGATTCACCACTTCTCACTGCCGGCGGCTCCTTCACCCTTACAGTCCATAGCCTTTCAGCATCCCCTTGGTTCCCCGAGTCCTTCGGGCGTGAGTCAGTAGTTTTTAGACGGATGCTGTCTGTCCATCTGCCTGTTTTCTCTGCAGACGACCCAGCAGCCAGAACGTGGCTCTGGAACCTTACTGGTGGACTGCGACCCAACCCCGCACGTGGTTGATTTGATTTTAGACGTGTACTGACCTCTCAGATCTTCCTTGTCTGTAAAATAGGGCTAGTAATGACGACTCTTTCATTCCAGGGGCTACTGTGGCTTATTTTGGTGTGTTCTTCTTAAAATGTATTTGTTATGCATGTGTGTGATGTACATGTACGTGCATGGGAACATATGTGGAAGTCAGAGGAAGACTTGCAGGAGTCGGCTCCCCTTTTACCATGGCGGTCCTGGGGCTTGGCTCTGGTCATCACCTTGAGCAGGGTACTTGTTCTGAAAAGCAAGGTGGATCTAGGACCCTTTTCACCTTCAATCAGTGTGCCCCCAGGATCCCTTCGTGTACACACACACACACACACACACACACACACACACACACACGAGTGGTGGTATCTCACGCTCCACTCTCCCCGCAATTCAAGGGAAGGAAGGAAATTAAAGGAGTAAAAAACAAGCGAAAACAGAATGATTAATGGTAGACGCCAATGAGTAGCAGAGACCTAAAAATGAGGGCTAGGCAACAGGACTGCAGAGACTCGAGGAGAAGGTGGAAACAGGCATGACCAGAGCTGAGACCTCCGGGCCCGGGGCTGGGGACGCTGGGGATGAAGATGAGTGGAGCTGGAGGGCTGTAGGAGACTCCATAAGGGGAGGGTAAAGTAGAAGCCCGGAAGGGGCGGTGAGGGACACAAGGATAATGGGCCAGAGCAAGTCCCTCCCTGTAATTCATGCTCGCCAGGGCCCCAAAGGCAAAGGATCGGTTCATCCTGCTGATGGGGAGAAGGAAGGTGACCTTGACTAGTTTCCCCTCCTCCTCCCATCTTAGGGTAGGGGTGGGGGTGTGTGTGGAGAGGACAGGGAGCGACAGGATGCTGAAGAGCCCGGGGGTTGCCATGGAAACATCCAGGAGTGTGTTCCTAACCTGCAAAGGGAGAGACTTGATGGAAGCGAGTGGGAAGAGGAAGAGGCTGCGTGGGTCGGGGCAAGGAGCTCTGCAACGGCGCAGGCCAGTCTGGAAGGAGACAAGCCTGTAGGCGAGATGACTCCCTGAATCTGTCCTTAGGCACGCCCACCCCAGCGCAGCTGGAAAGAAGGAATCAGGAACACCGCGTCACTCTCTAACATGACCACCCTTTGGGGCGAAATAAACTGCGTACTTTCCCAGGAGGGAAACTGAGGCACGGCGGAATGGGAATACGTTATTAGAGAGGTGCGGGTGAACTCGTCCCTGGAGCCTCTGTCGCTCTATGAACCCCGGGGTGTCAAGGCCCACAGTGCCAAGGGGCGCTCTATCGCCTCCACTTCCCCAAGCAGACCTCGCTCTGGCCGGACACAATCATACCGGGGATGCTAGAGGAATGTGCGTGGGGGGGGTCCTAGGAGCAGGGGAGCCAGCTGGGCAGGGGTTGAGCCGCATGGAGCAGGGACTGAGCTCACCTTTGCGTCTGTGTTTCCGGAGCCAGCAGAAGCTGTCGGAGCTGGAGCAGAGCAAAGCGAGTTTGCTTCGCGCAGGCGCGGCAATCCCAGCCCGGGCGGGGGGTGGAGTGGGCTGGGAGGAGGTGATACTGAGGGAAGGGGAGGGAGGTGGGAGTTCCTCCGACCCCAGAGGTTGGTTCGGCAGACTGTAGTCCTACGCAGATCCCCAACCCTTGCCCTGGCCTGGGTTCCCTTCTCCCTCTTCTGAGAGGCTCTTGGGCATCTTTGGGGTGCTCCAACTCCTCAGCCCTGACTCCTCTCACAGGAGCCTCTCACAGTGTGTCCTCACTGTATCTTTAGAGCCTCCTCTGGGTGGGTCTCCATCCCTCCAGATGCCCCTAACCCATACAGAAAACCGACAGCTGGGCCCGCGGATGGCGCTTTCAGTGCTTACATGAAGCATACGCTTTCTACCCCAGCACCTTGTAAACCTGGCATGGAAGCACATGTCTATGTTCCAGCACTCCAGGGGTGGAGGCAGGAGGATCAAAAGTTCAAGAGCATCCAGCCTGGGCTACATAAGACCCTATCTCAAAACAAAACAAACCCTACATCTTAAGCCAGCCTGGAGGTGCCTATCAACAATGAAGGCTGAGAATCTCCACCTGGGCTGCACAACAAGACCTTGTCTCAAAACAAGAAAACCTGCAAATCTCAGGATCCTCTCAGGGCCTCCAATCTCTGCAAGGCCTTGGCTATCACTGAGCCTGGTCTCTGACACTTCCTGGGGAAGTCCTTCCTACTGCCACCAGCTTCCCCTAATCTCACTCCCTCTCCCTTTCAGTGCCCACCATCCTCATTCTGTTCCGTGTCCTTTCTCCTTTGAGTCTCCACCCCACACTAAGGATTGGTTGTCCTCACCTTGGGGTGGGGGTGGGGGAGTCCATGGCACAGCCTCTTATGCTCCATCCCTGTTTAGCTCCAGTGCTGTGGTGGGCAGTGCTTGGCAGTGGCATCCCCCTTAGGGAGTCATCCTTGGCTAGGCATTGACTCCATGTTTTGTCATGCGCTTGCACATTTACTGTGTGGTCCTGGTACCTCTCTAAGCCTCATCGGAGACCCCCGCCCATGTCTGCCTTCATATCTTAGTATCTGTGGTGGTTTGAACAGGAATGGTCCCCACAGACTCATATATTTGAATGCTGAGTCACCAGGGAGTGGCCCTATTTGAAAAGGATTAGGAGGTGTGGCCTTGGTGGAGGAAGTGTGACACTAGGGGTGGGCTTCAAGGTTTCAAAAGCCCATGCCAGATGCAGTCCCTCTGCCTGCCTGCCTGGGGATCAGGGTATCAAGTTCTCAGTTACTGCTCCAGCACCATGTGTTCATGATGCTGTCCATAATGGACTAACCTCTGAAACTGTAAGCCAGGCCCCAACTAAATGCATTCTCTTTATGAGTTGCCATGGTCATGAGGTCTCTTCACAACAACATCGATTCCGTTGCTCCTTGTGCTGGAGGCGAGGGACATCATGCTATGCATGATTGTACTATGTTTCTTTTTCCGTATTGTATCCCCACGTTCCCCATATGTGTTTTACTGTGTCAGTATTTACTGAACACAGACTAGTAAAAGCCACAAACAAATGATGCTCATTATGTGTGAAGAACTTTGTATGTACTACAGTACTTACATAACTCGTGTGTGTGTTGGGGAGTACCCTCATTGGGAGCAGGACGAAGGGAATTTGAGGACGACTGATGTTGTCATAGTGGGATGGAAGAATTTCTAGAGGCGATGGTGAGATATATTGCCAAGTGGGGCCAACGTGATGGTTTATACTAAATGTCAGTTTGACAAGCTCTTTTATCACTTTGTATTTGGACAGATCTCATATCCATGAGGGGCTACCTAGATTAAGTTAACTGAGATGGGAAACTCACATTAAGTGTGGACAGCACCATTCCTGGCCTGGGGTCCTGCACTGTAAAAAGGAGAATTCTAGTTCAACACGCCATTCTCTGCTTCCCAGTTGCTGGCAGCATGTCATCTGCAACCTCAGGCTCCTGCCACCATGATTTACCTGTGATGGTGGTCTGTGCTCTAAGACTGTCAGCTGAAATAAACTCTTCCTTTAGTTGCTTTTTCCTGGTGGGTAGAATAGGTATTTTGTCACATAATCTGTAACTAATGCAAAAGGAGTGTCCATTGTATTGTACCCTTTGCCCACTATGGGAAGAAGGTGGCCACTTGGGTGAGGAACAGATAGGAGGCTGTGAGCTGAAATCAGGGGAGGAGACCCAGCTTTGACTCTTGATTCTGCCACTTGCAGCTCCTACGGTGTCACTACTCTGAACATTATTATCTGTCCATCAAATGGAGGTATCTGCCTCTTAGAGGGTTTGAAAGAGTGAAATGAGACTTGCTTACAGCAAGGTGTTCAGCGCTCTTGGGGTGGAGTAAGAACATAGTCAATCTGTTGTTACCATTGTTGTCCCTTGTTGTTTTGTTTACTTGTTTTTAGAAATGGGTGTCACTCTATAGCCCTGGAACTCCCTATATAAACCAGGCCAGTCTCCAGCTCACAGAGATCTGCTTGCCTCTGCCTCCCAAATGCTGGGACTAAAAGCATACACCACTGTTCTGAATATTACTTTAACTGTAAAGATGTGTTACTGTAGTTTTTTTTTTAACTCTTTGACTCTCTGCTCTTTTGGGGGACCCACCATCAACTCCCAAATAAATACAGAGACTTATTATTACTTATTAATGCCTGCTGTTAGCTTGGCTTATTTCTTGGCAGCTTTTCTTTTATTTTTTGGCAGCTTTTCTTAAATTATCTTGTTTACCTTTTACCTCTGGGCTCTTATCTTTCTCTATTCTATATGCCTTTCTTTACTTCTTACTCTATGGCTTGCTGTGTAGCTGGGTGAGTGGCTGGCCCCAACATCCTCCTCTCCCTCTTTTTCTTGTTCCCCAATTTTCTCTTCCCATATTTCTCCTCCTACTTATTCTGTCTGCCAGACAGCCCCACCTATCTTTTCTCCTGCCTAGCTATTGACCTTTCAACTCTTTATTAGACCAATCAGGTGTTTTAGACAGGCAAAGTAGCACAGCTTCACAGAGTTAAACAAATGTAGCATAAAAGAATGAAACACATCTTTGCATCATTAAAACAAAGCTTCCACAGCATAAGCAAATGTACACATCTTCAACTAATATTCCACAACAGTTATGTGTTTATGTTGCAGATTCTTACTTTAACTATGTAAATATATGCTGAATTTTTACATTGCATTTATCTAACTAGGCAAAGATGTGTTACATTTATGTTGCATTGTTTGATGTAAAGATATGTTGCTGTTTTACCTTGCCTGCCTAAGCACCTGATTGGTCTAATAAAAAGCCAAATGGCCAATAGCTAGGCAGTAGAGGGATAGGCAGGCTGGTGGGCATAGAGAATGAATAGGAAGAGAACTCTATGCTTAAGAGGAGAGAGAGAAAGAGAGAGTAAGGGATAGAGAGGAACATGCCTGGGGCCAGCCAGGCAGCTGCCAGACAGACAGACACAGAGTAGGACATACAGACAGAAAGAAGAAAGGAAGGAAGGAAGGAAGGAAGGAAGGGAGGGAGGGAGGGAGGAAGGCACAAAGTCCCTAGGCAAAATTTAGATGAAGAGAAACCGGCTAAAATAAGTGATAAGAGCTAGTGGGACAAGCGTAAGATAAGGCTGAGCCTTCATAACTGATAATGAGTCTCTGTGTCATGATTTGGAAGCTGGCCAGTGGCCCAAAAGAAAGCCTGCCACATGCCAGCTCACCTGGGTGTCCCTTAGTTTGTTTAATATTTTATGTGTGAGTATTTGCCTGCATGTATGTTGGTGTGTCCACTGCTCTTGGAATGGACTTGAGTTTGGTTCCCAGTGCCCATGTCTGATGGTTTCGACTGCCTGTAATTCCAGCTTCAGGGGATCCAATGTCCTCTTCTGGCCTCCTTGGATCCCCATACATTAACACAAACACACAGAGAAATATACACTAATTAAAAATAAATAAAAATAGGGGCTGGAGAGATGGATCAGTGGTTAAAAAACTCTCTGCTCTTGCAGAGGACTCAGGTTTATCTCCTAACACCCAGGTTGTGTCTCACAATCATCTAAAACTCCAGTTCCAGCAGATCTGGAACCTTCTGACCTCTAAGGGCACCAGGTGATGCAGGCAAAACATCATACACACAAAATAAAAACTTAAAAATTAAAAGTAAATCTTTTCTTA
This sequence comes from Mesocricetus auratus, assembly GCF_017639785.1. Classification (NCBI taxonomy): domain Eukaryota; kingdom Metazoa; phylum Chordata; class Mammalia; order Rodentia; family Cricetidae; genus Mesocricetus; species Mesocricetus auratus. Next base: position 117,334,349 of record NW_024429189.1, read on the forward strand.
AAGGGAACGTGAAGAATTGGAACAATCAGTCACAGCAATGGTTTTTAGGTTTTGTGAGACTCAGCCCAGGCTGCTCTTGAAGCAAGGGTGACCTAGAACTCTCGATCTTTCTGTCTCTGACTCCCAGCTAGTTAATGAAATTCCCATGAGTTTAATAACCTGTAAGATATGAACTTGAAAATGGTTATGATAATTAAGATATGGTGAAAATGATTGAGATGAGTGAGATGTGGCCACACAGGCCTGTAATCCCAGCACATGAGAAGTGGAGGCAGGAGAATCGGGAGTTCAAGGCCAGCTTCCTTTCACCACACGCCAAGTTTGAGATCAGAGGCTAGGGAGATGACTCGGTGGCTAAAACACGTGTAACACAAGCGTGAGGACCTGAGTTCAGATCCCTAGAACTCATGGGAAGCTGAAGGAGGGGCAGGAGAGCATGGGCTATCCAGGTGGTCCTACCAGGAGGAGAGAGGTGGAAACAGGGGAGTTCCTGGATGCTCATGGGCCAGATAGCCTGGTGCCAGCAATGACAAGCAACCCAGAGACTCTCTCTTAAACAAGGTGAGGACAGACACCTGAAAGACCACACAAGTGCTGCGGCATGGTACCTGTACACCGCCACACACACACAGTAACAAAAATAATGATAAAAATGCAGAAAACAAAATGTTGTGGGGGCCACAGAAATGTCTCTGAGGGTAAAAACACTTGCAACCAAGTCTGATGATCTGAGCTTAATCCCTGGAACACACATAATTGAAATAGAGAAAAGACTCCTGCAAGTTGTCCTCTGCACAAGCAAGCACGCGTGTGCGTGCACACGCACATGCACAGGGTCAATAAATAAAAAATGCAGCTTAATCGCTGGGTAGTAGTGGCACGCACCTTTAATTCCAGCACTTGGGAGTCAGAGGCAGGCAGATCTCTGTGAGTTCAAGGCCAGCCTGATCTACAAAGTGAGTTCCAGGACAGGCTCCAAATCTTCACAGAGAAATCCTGTCTTGAAAACAACAAAACCAAAATGCAGTTTAATTTATACCACACACAAAAGAACACATCAAATCCTAATGCTCATGCCCAAAGATAGCCCTCTGATATTATCTCATCTACTCAGGCTAAACAGAAAAATTTGTACAGGACTGAGGAATGCCACCAGGTCTTTGTGCCTCTCCCTTTGCATGGGGAGAGCTTTGCCCTTGTCTCGTGACCCTGATTTGGCTCCACAGATGCTTCAGCTAGCACAATATGGCAGAAGTCATCTGTGTCACCTCTGAACTGTTGTTTATAAGGGGGCAGTTTCCTTGGACCACTCCTGTGAGAAGCTTCCAGCTGTCTTTTTATCCCCAGTCCCCATGCTAAGAAGTCACCTGGAGAGGCCTCATGAAGGAAGATGCCCCAGGTGACAGCCTAGACTCCTATCCCCCAGCCTGTACCAGCTACCGTACTGGGCAGTATTATGTGAGTAAGTCATCTTAGATATCCCAGCCTTCACATGATACCACGTGATTACAAGGACTATCCAACCAAATCTGGAATCCCCACAGAATTTTGGCAGAGAGTAAAATGGCTTTGTCTCCAGTTACTGGATTTGTTAGACAGCAGTGGAAATATGAAGTCAGACAGTCTTGGGGGCTCATGCTTGTAACCCTGGCATTGAGGAAGCTAAGGTAGGAGAATTAGTTTAAGGCCAGACTAGGGTCCAAAGTGAGACCCTGTTTCAAGAAAATAAAGAAAAACTAAAATAAAACCAAGCCAGTCAGTTCTGTAAGACCTTAAACCTGGGCTCCCTTATCTCTTTGACTACATCTCTTACAGGTCCTTCACTAGAATTGGCCCCAGCTACTCTGTCTCCTCTCTGCTGCTTACATGGGCCAAGCACCCAGGCAGCTCCTACCTCAGGTTTTCAGGGTCTTTGCACACATTTGATTTTCTTCCTGTGTCTCCTCTGCTTCAGGTATCTGCACAGATGTGTCTTGCTTTCCTCGGATCTCTGCTTCTATACCACCTTAGCAAATGTTTCTATTTCTTTTAAAGCAATGTTAAAGAGCAAAAAACAAGACCTCATAAATGCTAAGGAAGTGCTTTGTCACTGGGTTCTGGCCCAACCCTCACAGGCTGATTTAATTCTTTGTGCAAGTCAAGTTTGGTGACACAGGCCTGCAATTCTATCTACTAGGGAGGTTGAGGAGCCAGGCAGGTTGAGGAGCCAGGCACAGTGGCAGCGGCAAGAGAATCTCTGAGGGTTCTAGGCCAGCCAGGTCTACATAGGACAACAAGAGCTACATAGTGAGACCCTGTCTCTAAACAAACAAACAAACAAACAAACAAACAAACAAACAACTAATGAGGTCCAGGCAGGAGAATGAAAAGCTGGGTTACAGAACGACTTCCTTGGGTAACTTTAGTGATACCTTGTCTCAAAATAAATGGAGAAGGAAGGGCAGTGGCTACTTAGCACATATTCAGGAAGTCTCTGAAACTGACCAGATTCGTTGGGCCATCTCCCTGCCAAAGTAAGCCATAAAGCACGAGTCCCTCTCAATGGAGCCAAGATAAGCTGCAAAGAAAACTCCCAGACAAGACAAGGGGCACAGGAGACTGACCAGACCAACTGCCTGGAATAAGCAGAAACCAGTAGAGCTGCCTGGAAGAGGTTTAGACCAAATGAACTACACACAAGGAAACTCTTCTTCAACCTGCTGAGCTGCTTGCAGGCTGTGTAGCATGCTCCAGGTTCCCAATATTGTGAGCTATCACCTAGGCCGGGCTGGGCTTTGGTGATGTGGCAGTCTTGGAGTCATTTTTTTATTTCATATTTTTGGTTGTGAGCCTAGCCTTTAACAGCTGTGCCATCTCTCCAGCCCCCCCTTAACTTTATTTAATGTTATGTGCATTGGTGTAAAGGTATCAGATCCCCTGGAACTAGAGTTACAGATAGGTGTGAACTACCATGTGGGTGCTGGGACTTGAACCCCTATCCTCTGGAAGAGCAGCCAGTGCTCGTGACCACTGAGCCATCTTTCCAGCCCCTCTTGGACTCATTTCTGTTCCTTTAAGTCACCCCTCACCCATATTGTTGTAAGTAACGCCAATAAAACTCACAGTTCAAGTTGGACTTCAGTGGTGTCTGTACTTACTTGGGTCTGTTACTGGTTCCTATCTACAATGAGCACAAGTGCTATGGGATAATCTTTTTGTACACTGTGAAGATTGGTTTAATAAAAAGCCCAATGGCCAATAGCTAGGCAGGAGAGAATAGGAGGGACTTCTGGGCACAGGGAGGAAGGCAGAGGGATGAATTGAGGCTCACAGGGGATTTCGCCAGCAGACTGGGAACAAGATGGACATGCCATACTGAGGAAAGGTAAAAGCCACATGGATTAACAGAAGCACGTTAATTTGAGTTATAAGAGCTAAAAGCAAGCTTTCATAATTAATAAGTCATCTCTGTGTCATTATTTGGGGGCTAGTGATCCAAAGAAAGTCTGACTACACAGATATGTATGCTGCATCTCCCAGAAAGTTTTGTCACATAATAGTTATCCAGGACTACAAAGCAAAACAAGAAACACGCACGTGTGGGAACACCAGACCTTGAGCAGAGACCCACTTCCCCTTCTGCCTGGGAGTAGGCAGCTGTAAGACAATGTTTAGTAAAAACATGTTTACTAAAAACGATACAGTAAGTTCCTGGAAAAGGCCTTCCCACGGAAACCGCCCTGACCTCGACCTTGCCCAAAGACTAACCGCACCTTCAAAACCCACACACATCCACCTCTGGGGTCAGAGCACAACCAGCCAGGGTAGAGGAGAGAGCAGAAGCTTCTCTGGTGGGAGCCTTTCTTAGGAAGTTTTCTTGAACCTTTTTGGGGCCTGCTTAAAGTTTTCTTTACATCGTTGAACAAGTCTCTGTGTTGTCAATCCCCTACACCCTCCGCACGTTCTTGGACACAGGCCGAGCAGCAGACGTGACAATCGGAGGTCCTACCGAGATCGTGAAAGCAAGGCAAGTGGACGGGGTTAAGAAACTATGGGGAATAGTTCCGGGAAACTAGAATCATTACAGTATCAACTAAAAAAGTTACTTAAAGAACATGGGACTGCAGTCAAGTCTAAAACCCTAGAAGGCTTTCTAAAATCCATCGAACGAGCCAGTCCATGGTTCATTACTGGGGGAAGCTTAAATATTCCAGATTGGGAGGAGGTTCGCCGTGATCTTCATAGACTTTTACGAAAAGAAGGATCTGAGTCCTTGCCCCCTATGACATTCTCCTTATGGAGATTAGTGAGGGGAGCACTTTTGACAGATAAGGTTCATCACTGCCAGGTAGTTCAGGACACAAAAGAGGCTTTTTTAGAGTTGCAAGAGACGGAGACTCAAGCCTCCTTGAGTTCAGGGGCAGAGAGTGAGGAAGAGACCGTGACTGAAACTAGAGGCTCCATTGTTAGTGAGGATGAGGAGGAGTCTCTTAGTAACAACAAAGAAACGGGTAGAGATCTCCGGGTGCGACCCAAAAAGAAGGACTCCGGTCAGAATCGGTTATATCCTTGTCTATCAGACCTAGAAAATGGAAGTAGCTCAGACTCAGACTCGTCACAGTCTGAAAAGGAACGGTTACTTGCTGAGATCGCAGCCCTTAAAAAAGAACTAAAAAAGATTCGAATTAAGGAAAGACAGGACAGGGAGAGAAACCCTTCCCCATACTCTGAAAAAAGGGACTCCTCCTATGAGATAACCCAGTCCTTCTCAGACCTGGAGGGAAGACCCAGAGGAGGGGTCCAATGCTGCCCGGTGGTGGCCCCAGTAATGGAAGTTCCAGATCCGAACAATTCTGGACAGGTCATTCGGCGTCATAACCCTTTAAATTTTAAGGATATAAAACAACTTAAAGAGGCAACTTTAAATTATGGAGCACAGGCTCCCTTTACACTTTCCTTAATGGAATCTTTTGTGTCTCTTAATTTGACACCTGGCAATTGGCAGCAGCTTTGCAGAGCAGCTCTGTCGGGGGGAGATTATTTGATTTGGAGAGGTAAGTTTCAGGAAAGATACAGCCAGACAGCCCAGAGAAATACACAGGCCAGACAGCCCCAGAGAAATGTGGAGATGCTTACCGGGAGTGGTCAATACGCCACCATTCAGCAACAAATGCAATATGACATCGCAGTCTATGCCCAAGTGGCAACAGCGGCCCAAGGGGCTTGGAAAGCATTGCCTTCCAAGGGAGGAGGGGATCATCTGTCCAAAGTCCTTCAAGGACCTTCTGAACCTTTTCAAGACTTCGTAGACCGTCTCAGTTAGGTAGCAGAAAGAATATTTGGGGGCATTGGGCCTGCGATGCCAGTCATAAAGCAGATTGCATTTGAAAATGCAAATAAATATTGTAAGGAGGCCCTTCGTCCCTATCGTAATAAAAGTCTAAATGACTATATCCGGATCTGTAGGGACATTGATGGGAACTTCATCCAGGGCCAAGTGTTAGCTGCTGCTATTCGGCCCCAAGTGGGGAAAGAAAGACCTACTCTGGGAGGGAGAAAAACATGTTTCAGCTGTGGTAGGGAGGGACACTTCCGTAGAGAGCGCCCTCAAAATAGTACTACGGGTCTCAAGAGACCTGGTTTATGCCCCCGTTGTCGAAGGGGATATCATTGGGCCAATAACTGCTACTCTAAAACTGACTGGGAGGGAAATTTCCTTCCTACTAATAATAATCAGGGAAACTGGAAGAGGGCCCCACCCCAGGGCCCCAAAACCAACTTGTATATGACCCCTGCATCTGGCAGTGGCAGTGACCACGTCTCCAAGCCAGCAGCCTTTGCTGGATGTCAGCATAGACTGATGAGATAGTCTGGAGTCATGCTTATGCCCGCCATCTTAGAAAAACTACAGTATAAACAGCCACGGTTTTAACAGATAAGACACATGGTCAGAAAAACATAAAGATTTACAGTAAAGTCAGACTCGGATGAAGAAAAACCTCTGAAGGTTTACAGTGTGTTTAAAAATATAAGTAGGATTGAGAGAAAAAAATAAAAGAAACAACCTAGTGTTAAATAGAGAGACCGGACATTGGCGGCACACGCCTTTAATCCCAGCACTTGGGAGACAGAGGCAGGCGGATCTCTGTGAGTTCGAGGCCAGGCTGGACTGACAGCCTCAAACAATACAGAGAAACCCTGACTCAAAAAAAATTGGTAACACTAAAGAGGTACTGGTATTAAGTAAAGAAAAAGAAAAAGACAAAGGTATATGGAATGAAAATTTTTGTTTGCATTTAAATTCTATTTTGTGAGTCATCTCTAAAAACTTTTGGCCAAAAGCCTGGCCTTTCCATCTTACATCTACAGAGTTACAAGGAGTAGGTACAGCTGTACCCCATGACTGTAGCTCAAATGGAGGAATGATAAAGAACATACAGGACTTTTTAACCCTTTTTAGTTCAAGGATTGGCTGGAGTTGTTCTTTTACATAGATTTCAATTAAGGAAGCTTCATTGCAACAGACTAATCATGACCTAGGGAAAAAGGATGACTGAAAGATGCATGTATGTTCTGAATGTATGGTGTGGCCACACCGGTATGTATGAAATGTGATTGTGAATGCGTGAGTGTGAACTGCTTATATGATTAAAAGGATACTTAAATCCCTTCAAAAAATAGTTAAGAAGCTACCTGGATTGCTTTATATATAGCCAAAAGGAACATCCAGCCAGTCTGTTAATGTTTTAACAGAAAAATTTAAGATGCAAATGAGGCCTTGTCAGCTAGTGAGAGCTCTACAGGTTAGATTGGGAAAGACTGCTCACAGACTTCAAATAATTTTCAAAAGTTATTTGGACACAGTATAGTTTACTATCTTTGAGTGATTTTCAGAAGTTTTTGGGAAATATTTAAAGGATATGTCCTTTTTAATGGGCATCTACAAATAATTTACCTAGATAGTTAACCAAGGAGGGTAGACAAATCCTTCTACTGTTATGGTCCAGCTTCAACAGTTCAAAAAAGAAATTTTTTTTAGAAAATAAAAAAGGGGGAATAATGCCCCCAGTCCCCACATGACTCATCAAATAATACATCATTTAAAAATTTTATAATGTGAATGCCAATGAGCTTCAGACAGATTCTGGCATGATGGAACTTGAGCAACCATTGCTCAGGTCAAATGGAGACATCCATGCACTAGACAGTGGAGAAGACCCTAATTTGGGGTCGAGGGCATGTTTGTGTTTTCTTGCAGGAAAAGAATAAAGCTTCGGCAACTGTCAGACCATTTAGTGAGATGCATGGAGCAGAGAAAAACTGGACCTGAGATCATGGGAGCCTACCTAAGCCAGTTTGAGTGAGATCTCCTAAATCAGTGTTCCTGACCCTTGATGTCATCGAATCTAGAGCCCAAGAAAGAAAGAAAACAGTTGGTTCGAGATTTCCAGTTTATCAACAGACCTGCTGCATCAACCTTCCGTGTTGGGGAAGTCCTGTTATTTGCCTGTGCATTTGTCAATAAAGTACTGTCTGGCCAATAGAAAACCTAGATAGGAGGGACTAGGAGTCGAGGAGGATTCTGGGAAGGGGAAACACAAGAGAGTCAACATGTGACGCCATGGGGGTAGGACGCCGGGAACTATTCTCCGGTAAGAAACATACTTAGATTAACAATTATGGGGTAATTACTTAAGGCAGAGCTAGCCAGTAAGAGACAAACAAGACCAACAGCTTCATAATTAATATAGCCTCCTGTGTGTTTATTTGGGACTCATGCGGATCTAGAACCAGGCTGGTGCGGCAGAGCCCAGGCGACTGGCGGGGGATAAACCAAATCGGCAAGCAAGGAAAAAGCTTCTCTTAACATAATGGTGATCAGGAGTGGGATCATGAATTTCCATGCAGAATGACAAAAGCTTTAAAGGAATTTTAGAAACAGAAGAACGGAGAGAAGCACAGATTTTTGGTAGCAGCATTTTTCTCAGGTGTGCTCTGTTTTGCTAGCCACAAGCCGAGATTCATGCGGCTCGCTTACCGGAGTCTTCCTGACTCGACATAAAAAAAACAAAAAACAAAAAAAACAAAAACAAAAACAAAACAACAAGGTTGTTTTAAGAGACTCTACTAACGATTGAAAAGTTGTACGTACAGCAGGAAGTAGTAGCTTTTTCTGGATGTCAGCATGGACTGAGGCGGTAACCTGGAGTCACGCTTACACCCGCCATCTTGAAACGGCAGTTTAAAACAGCCGCGGTTTTACAGATAAGACACGTGGCCAGAAAAACGTAAAGATTTACAGTAAAGTCAGACTTGGATAAAGAAAACCTCTAAAGGTTTACAGTGTGTTTAAAAATATACGTGAGATTAAGAGAGAAAATAAAACAGCAAAGTGGTATATAAATATAAAAGCCGGTGTTATGGTGGCGCACGCCGGTAGGATTTACTCCAGAGGCAGAGGCAGGCAGATTTCCAAAGAGAAACCCTGTCTCAGAGAAAAATAAATGAAAGTGAAAGAAATGAAGTAATAATAGATAAATAAATAAGCCACGTAAAGATGGAAATCACACAGAGAGTCTGGATACTGTACGCTATTGTGTTTTTCAGTTTTTTCATTGCTAAGGAAGGAACAGCTACTGAAGTACACTTGATTATAAATGCTGCTGAATTAATCCAACTTCTATCTTTTAAAAATGCCTTGACTTCAAAATTTAAGTGTAAGGATATGTTACTTGGAAAAGGAGTTTTTATTTATGTTTCTACAGAAAATGAAAAGCTAAGGATTCCTTCCAGGCTTTTGTGGTTTGACGAACCAAGACCCCCGGAAGCAGTGGACCAGGTGTTCCAACAATCGAAACAGCGAAGATGATGCAGTCTTACAGACCTGAAAATATGGACTTATACAGGTTTCTGAGTTTTGTCATGATCCCCATGGTATAAACAGCGCCCCCTTCCAGCAGGAAGCAGTTTGGAATGAGCGACGTCCCAATTCCCATCTTGTTTATAAATCTTTGTTTTCATTTAAATGGGATTGTTTATAATTGGCTAGTGATCACAGCCAATCTTTTTAATGGTAAAAAGGGGAATTATGGTATGGGTATTGTTTTTCATTTATTGAGAGAAAATCAAGGTCAATTTTGTGATGCTTATATTTCTCCTCTTGATTAAGTATTGTGCTTATACTGATCTTTTACAACGTAATGCATAATTGAATACAGACTATAGATAGTTACTTATAATAGAATTTCTAGTTACATAAGTTAGGTTTCTAGATATACAGAAATATATTTGAGATGGACAGTCTTCAAACCTCTCAAAGACCTTCAGAACATGGCATTTAAAATGGTTTAGGGTTTGTCTTGACAATGAGAAATGTCTGCTTCTGGCAGCACCAATTACGTCTGAGAGGAAGATGGGCATCGAAGAAACTCGTTATAAAGTTTGCTTTCAACATGGCAAGATTAGCCATTTGGGCAAGAAACTGCTCTTGCCTAGATTGTTTGACTGTTGTTATATCATCTGGACATGCAGGACCCACAGGAAAGTGACTATTGAACTCAGTCTTACAGGGTTCCTGCTTGATGAAGAGTCTACGAGACTTTCTGCAGGACAAAGAAAAATGACTGACAGACTGCCAATGCAGATGGACAGTTTGAAATTTCCTGCTTTGCTGAGAAGTGTTCCAGACACATTGTGGCCTATGGGCTGAAGATGGATGCCCCAACGTTACAGAGGAACTTCGGGTGACTGTCCAGGCAGTAAGATGTCTCTGTCAATCCTAGTGTTTATATATTATCCTTCTGTGGTCTTTGATGGAGTTGAAGACAGATAGTTATAATTATAGTTTTCCTTAGTTATGATAAAAGATAAGCTACATATAGGACTTTGGACTCACAAGGATGGGATGGATGATATTTTCTTTAAATCTTGCTAAAATATTGTAACTATGTTCTTACTTGATAACTGTTCTGTCATATACAATTTGACTATGTTAAAATTAAGACCTTTCTTTTGTTTAAACAGAAAAGAGGAGATGTTGGGGAAGTCCTGTTATTTGCCTGTGCATTTGTCAATAAAGTACTGTCTGGCCAATAGAAAACCTAGATAGGAGGGACTAGGAGTCGAGGAGGATTCTGGGAAGGGGAAACACAAGAGAGTCAACATGTGACGCCATGGGGGTAGGACGCCGGGAACTATTCTCCGGTAAGAAACATACTTAGATTAACAATTATGGGGTAATTACTTAAGGCAGAGCTAGCCAGTAAGAGACAAACAAGACCAACAGCTTCATAATTAATATAGCCTCCTGTGTGTTTATTTGGGACTCATGCGGATCTAGAACCAGGCTGGTGCGGCAGAGCCCAGGCGACTGGCGGGGGATAAACCAAAGCAGCTAGCAAAAGAAAAAGCTTCTCTTAACACTTCCGGACCCATGAGTTTTCATTGTGAAGCCAACAAAGAAAAAAGGACCCATTTAAAGCATTTGGACATTGGTATGGACTATGATGAGTGGCAAAAGCCCCTTTTCAGTATTTGAACAGGACATGGTCACTTGAAATATCAGACTTGATGGTTCCTGTTTCTGGAATCACGACTAGGCCAGTGTATTTTTCTGGAAAAATGCAACTTGTCCTAATGCGACAACTATTGTTCATATTTTTCATAATGCTACATGTGTAACATCAATGATTGTGCCCAATGTATCTGTGCAAGTGCACTTTCTAAATGCTTTCCTGAGCAGATCTTGAAACGAGTGTAAACTTTATCAAATTGTAAATATAAATCACATGCGGGTTACCCTTGTAACAGAATGTAAATCACGTGCATGTTACCCTTGTAACAGATGAAGGCTGGTAGAATGTTATGGCCCAGATCTGGTGATGGGTATGGTGATGGAGAGGTACTATGTCAGTGGGGGTCCTGGAAATGGTGGCAGTGGCAGTAGGCATTCTGGCTTTATGCCGAGCTCAAATGTGCCTTGTTCCAGAGGCAAGAGATCTGTAACCAAGTATTGCTTAGCTTAGCCCATGGCAATCCCGATAGCCATGAAGGTTGGTTACAGATGATTTAAGGTTGGGGTGTCTCCAATGACGGGCAACCTGTGGGGAAGACCCCTCCCGCCTAAGACAGGGGTTCAAGGTCCCCCAAAGACGGGAAAGGGAGGGTGACCCTACTTGACCTAAGCCAGGAGTGCCTCATTTGAAAATAAAAAGGGGTGAATTGTGGGAACACCAGACCTTGAGCAGAGACCCACTTCCCCTTCTGCCTGGAAGTAGGCAGCTGTAAGACAATGTTTAGTAAAAACATGTTTACTAAAAATGATACAATAAGTTCCTGGAAAAGGCCTTCCCACGGAAACCGCCCTGACCTCGACCTTGTCCAAAGACTAACCGCACCTTCAAAACCCACACACATCCACCTCTGGGGTCAGAGCACAACCAGCCAGGGTAGAGGAGAGAGCAGAAGCTTCTCTGGTGGGAGCCTTTCTTAGGAGGTTTTCTTGAACCTTTTTGGGGCCTGCTTAAAGTTTTCTTTACATCGTTGAACAAGTCTCTGTGTTGTCAATCCCCAACACCCTCCGCACGTTCTCGGACACAGGCCGCGCAGCAGACGTGACACGCACGCGCGCACACGCACACACGCACGGCCTGCAAGCACAGGCTGATCATCCTAGCTACTGAGGAAGGTGGGAGAATCACAAACTCAAGGCTGGCCTGGGCTACATAGCTCGTTTGATGTGGGGGTGGGAGTGGGGGAGAGGGAGTTGGAGCAAGCTGGTTATTTAGACTACTCCAATTGGCAATAGGATACTCAAGAGATTGTGTCTTATTAAGTAAAGAACACTTGAGGAGGAGACTGGATGTAAACTTCTGTATTCCATATATTTTACACACACACACACACACACACACACACACACACACACACACACACACGGTCTGGGATGTAGTTCAGTTCAGTAATACAGTGTTTACCTAGCAGGGCAAAGCTCTGGGTGGTATTCCCAACACCACAAAAACAAAACAAAACTCAACAGGATGCTAAGCATAGTAAAACCTATGGATTCATCAAAAACACTCAGGGAAAAGATTAAGGAGATTGGCCTATAAATGGGTACAAACCCACATAAAAGGTTTCCTCTGTCTAGATTAAAGCACTCAAGGGTTCAAATCAAGGTAACAGGTGTGATTTTAAAGACTTTGACCAAAACCAGACATTTCTGTAAAATTTCTGAGATGGGTCAAGTGATGCAGGGCTAAGATCCCACCAATCACATGGCTTTGCCACTGCCTGCTCTTCCTGGCAGCTGCTATTAGGCTGAGGTCTGGGGTAAGAAAGCAAACACCTAAGGACAGGTTGAGAAGTATAGCTAGGCAGTGTGTGTCTGCAGCTACTCAAGAGGCTAAAGGGAGAGATGGCTGGAGTCCAGGGGTTACAGACTACCCTGATGGTACCATGACAGCAGCACCCCAAAAACTATTGCAGTTATATCTGTTGGTTTGGTCCTGGGAATGGAACCTAGGGCCTTGCAAATGCTATGCCCCTACCCTACTCCATGGGTTATAGTTTTAGTACATGAGACCAACAAGAATTCAATGATAAGAAACCAAAGTTGGGAGGGCTAGAGAGATGGCTCAGTGATTAAGAGCACTGACTGCTTTTCCAGAGGACCTGAGTTCAATTCCCAGCACCCACATGGCAGCTCACAGCTGTCTGTAACTTCAGTTCCAGCAGATCTGGCATCCTCACACAGACATATATGCAGGCGAAACATCAATGCACATAAAAAAAAAAGAGAAATCGAAGTTGGGCTGGGAGGTGGCACACACTTTTAATCACAGCACATGGGAGGCAGATATCTGAGTTCTAGACCAACCTGGTTTACAGAGCAAGACCCAGGACAGTCAGGGCTACACAGAGAAACTCTGTCCTGGAAAAAAAAAAGCAAAAAGGGAAACCAAATTTGGAGCCAGTGAGATGGCTCAGTGGGTAAAGGTTCCTGTGGCCCCTCATGATGATCTTGTTTGTCCCTGGAACCCACATGGTGGGAGGAGAGACCTCCCTGTTGTGGGTATTCGTGCACTCTGTGAAGGTGTATTGCTGTGACTGGTGTAATAAAAACTGAATGGCCAATGGCTAGGCAGGAGGTATGGGTGGGCAGAGAGGGAGAGAAGAATCAGACAGATAGTACATGGCAGAACATAGATTAATAGAAATGGGTTAATTTAAGTTGTAAGAACTACTTAGGAACAAACCTAAGTTAAGACCAAGGTTTCATAATCAATAAGTCTTTATGTCATTATTTGGGAGCTGGCTGGTAGGACAAAAAAGACTCATTACACCTTCCTCAATCTGTCCTTGACTTCCATACATATGCCATAGCATGCACACATGCACATAAATTAAAAATTAACAATTAAGAAAAAAAGCTTTTTTTTTTTAAAGCCAGGTACATGCCTTTAATCCTAGCACTTGGGAGGAAGAGGAAGGCAGTTCTTTGTGAGTTCGAGGCCAGCCTGGTCTACAGAGTGAGTTTTAGAACAGCCAGGGCTACAGAGAGAAACCCTATTTTGGAAAACAAAACAAAAAAAGAAAGAAAGGAAAAACTAAGGAATCAGACTGCCAAAGTAATCACAGCATTGACTAAAAAGCCCAACAAGTTAGTTTGCAAAGACCAAGAGTCATTTCTTATCTGGGCTTTTTATTTTTATTTTTTTAGGAAAAGATCATATGTGAGAAAAGCCCTCTGTGTGTAATCTTGAGAAACGCAATGTTATGCAAATAGCCTGAAGAGTTTCATGGGTCATATGACCCACAGCTTCTGTGTTTTTTCCTCATTTGCTTGTACTGCTGTGCCCCCCTCAAAAAAAAAAACTTAGTACTTAGTAAAAATGTTCCTGAGTTGCCTTTTGAGTCCATTTTAAATTTCTTTTATTGGCCAGGTAAGGTGGTCCATGCCTCTAATCCCAGCAATTGGAAGGCAGAGACAGGTGGATCTCTGAGTTTAAGGCCAGCTTGGCCTATATGGGGAGTTTCATGGCAGCCGGTACCACATGGTGAAATTCTGTCTCAAAAAACACAACAAAAATTTTTAATTAACTTTTTTTAAAATTGTGTGTGGCTTGTGTGCATGTGTGTGGGTAAGCATGTGCATGTACATGTATGGAGGTCAGTGGACACTAAAGTCCTTTGTCTTTGTCTACCTTGTAGGTCCCAGGGATGAAATTTGGGTCTTTAGGTTTGGTGGTGAGTGTCTTTATCAGCTGAACATCTCACAAAGCCTGTAACATTTATAAAATTATTTGACTTAGTGTGTGCATACACCTATGTGCCATGTCATGTGTGGGGTCAGAGGACAATTCAGGAGTCATTTCTCTGGCTCTTTAACGGAGGACCGAGGGTGCTGCTTAGTCAGCGGAGGGCCTGCGTGGTGTACATTATGCCCTGGACTCCATCCTCAGTACCACATAAGCGAGGCATGGCAGCACATGCCTTTAATTCCAGCACTCCACAGGTAAAAATAGGAGGATCAAAGGTACAAGGTCATTCTCTGCTACATCAAGGTTGAGGCCAGCCTGGGGTATGTCGGTATGTACCACTGTCAGAAATGAACGAACAACAACAGACGATAAAAGAAACATACAAGAAAAAAAAAGCAGAAACAACACAAAAACCCGATGTGTAACATTGAGAAATAGCACTGTACTACAAGAGTATAGTGAGCTGGGCCTACTAGAACAGGCTTGTAACCTCAGACACTCTGGGTGCTGATGCAGGAGGGTCACAGGCACTCTGGGTGCTGATGCAGGAGGGTCGCAGGCACTCTGGGTGCTGATGCAGGAGGGTCGCAAGGCACTCTGGGTGCTGATGCAGGAGGGTCGCAGGCACTCTGGGTGCTGATGCAGGAGGGTCGCAGACACTCGGTGCTGATGCAGGAGGGTCGCAGACACTCTGGGTGCTGATGCAGGAGGGTCGCAGGCACTCTGGGTGCTGATGCAGGAGGGTCGCAAGGCCAGCCGGGGCTACTTAGTGACACCCGCTCTCATTTTCAAGCATGGGCATCATTTTTCATTATGTAGGAGGAAGTCTGATGCCGCCATTAAACATGTGACTTACTAAGTCTATGCCGCCATTAAACATGTGACTTACTAGAGGCGCATACAGATGAGGTAATAAAAGGGCGGTTTACCACACCGCTAACCACACCCACTTTAGGCAGGACTAAAGACGTATACGGCTGGACGTAAAGACGTACGTACGTAGGCGGAACTACGTCCAGCCGTATACGTCTTTAGTCCTGCCTAAAGTGGGTGTGGTTAGCGGTGTGGTAAACCGCCCTTTTATTACCTCATCTGTATGCGCCTCTAGTAAGTCACATGTTTAATGGCGGCATAGACTTAGTAAGTCACATGTTTAATGGCGGCATCAGACTTCCTCCTACAATTCCCCTTTTAGTCTAAAAAAGGACAACTAACTTGTGTCCATGAACAAAATGTATCAAACATCTATTCTATCTAAACCTAAACTTATCTTAAAGAAACACCCAAATATGAACACCTCCTTCCAACACTTCCATATTTATTTTGTGTCTCATGTGCCATGGTATGCACGGAGGTCAGAGGGCAATGTACAGGAATCAGTTGAGTTTCTATTCTTCCTGTCTTTCTCTCTTTTTTTTTTTTTTTTTTTGCTTTTGTTTTGTTTTGAGACAGGGTTTCTCTGTAGTTTCGGAGACTGTCCTGCAATAGCTCTGTAGACCAGGCTGGCCTCCAACTCACAGAGATCCCCCTGCCTCTGCCTCCTGAGTGCTGGGATTAAAGGCCTGTGCCACCAACATCCGGCTCTCTTTTTCTTTTTTAATAAAACAGCATCATGAGCCAGAGAGGTGGCTCAGCAGATAAAGGCACTTACCTTGCAATCCTGATGACATTAGATCCTTAGAACCCAGATAAAGGTAGCAAGAGGGAGCAGACTCTACAAGTTGCCCTTTGACCTCCATATGCATGCCATGGCATGAGAACACACACAATCACATACAAACGCATACAAAGATAATAATGAAACATACACAATGAACTGCACACATACCAAAGGGAAATGGCATGCTGCTGGAGGCTGGTGTACGCATGTAATCCCAGCATTCATGAAGCTGAGGCAGGAGAACAGAAAGGAAGTGAGCTATACAGTGAGGCCAGCTCAAGTGGTAAACACTGGAGGTGGATAGTTTTGGGAGCTGTGAAACAGAATGCTGCCTTAAACGCCACTACGTTGTGTTGAAAGCGGTTAAGATGGTAATTTTTGTTACCTGCATTTTTACCAAGTTTGTTAAGTTATTGGTGCTTTTAAAAAAATGACCCTGGAGCCGGGCGTTGGTGGCGCACGCCTTTAATCCCAGCACTCGGGAGGCAGAGGCAGGCGGATCTCTGTGAGTTCGAGGCCAGCCTGGTCTACAAAGTGAGTTCCAGGACAGCCTCCAAAACAATGCAGAGAAACCCTGTCTCGAAAAACCAAAAAAAAAAAAAAAAAAAAAAAAAAAAAAAGACCCTGGGACCCCAGTTGTCTGTAGGCAGGAGGCAAATGGAAAAATCTTGTTCCCCACATTGCCTTCCAGTGGTGCTCACTTGCCCCTGCCCTGCAGAGCTGCCAGCTTCTCTCGGCAGTTCCAGATTCTCAGCCGATGAGGCCCCACGTGACAGAATGAGACAGCAGCTGGGGACTTGGGGCCCTACCTACTTTGACTTTCTTCACTTACCTTGATCAATAGAATCATTTAGAAGGGCGGTCCCTCTGCACATGACACTGTCACCTTTGTCTACTCACTGTGTGCTTCCATCCCTTGAGCGCAAGCGCTGCAAGGCAGGGACTATGACTTCTTCACTGATGAATCTTCCATCTTTAAGAGTACCTGGTGCATAGTGGGTGTCATCAAAGTTTGCTGCAGCAGGGGGCTGGAGAAATGACTCAGTGGTTTAGAGCCATCTTGCAGAGGACCAGAGTTCCCAGTACCCTATCAGAAGGGTTTCACTATCACTTCTAACTCCAGCTCCAAGGAACCTGATGCCCTCTTCTGGCCCCCAAGGACACCAACATGCACATGTAAATTCACAAGCACCCACACCACACCCATAGACATGTAAATAAAAATAACACACACAGACATATAAATAAAAATGAAATGTATCTTTTTTTTTAAGTTTTTTGAGGCAGGGCTACACTGTGTAGCCATGGGTATGCCGGGACTCACTCTGTAGATTAGGCTGGCCTTGAACTCACAAAGATCCACTTGCCTCTGCATCTCCAGTGCTGGGATCAAAGGCATGCCCGGCGCAAATTTTTTTTTTTTTGGGTTTTGTTTTGTTTTGAGACAGGGTTTCTCTGTATTGTTTTGGAGACTGTCCTGGAACTCACTCTGTAGACCAGGCTGGTCTCGAACTCACAGAGATCCGCCTGTCTCTGCCTCCCAAGTGCTGGGATTAAAGGTGTGAGCCACCAACGCCCGGCGCAAAATGTTATCTTAATAATATAAAATTAAAGTAAAAATCTGTCACAATATGAGTAAGTTTGTAACTTTACTCAAACACACAAGAAGGAAAGCCCAGAGGAGCAGGTGACAGGTAAGCATGATTTGACAAAAAAACCCTAAGAGATCAGGTGGCTTTTTTAAGTGACACAGCAAATGCTGCAGTGACCTCCATCCCAGGCCTCTTTCCATTCTGAGTTTGTTTCCTGTTTCTACAGAGACCCTTGGGCTCAGGTTTTCTGGAGCAGAAAGAAAAGAACTTGACATTTAGTTAAAAGGAGGCCAGAAACAACTGAGGGCCAGAAACTGGTTGCTTAGAAACCTCTAAGGATTGTGGAGAGTTGGCATTCACAGTTAGGCAACACAGAAGCGGCTAGATATGCAGGCTTGCCAGCAAACACCTCTCCCTCCCTTTTACAGACTCCTAGTGTGCCAGGCTGGGTATACTCTTGGGAGACTTCTAGTCCAACCACCCAAGTGCACAGCTGGGGAAACTCAAGTCTCCAACACCTTCCACAAGAGCAGTGGCAAATATCATGGCCGTGTGTTGTCACCATGGAGTAGCCAGGTGTGGCTGAGGCAGTCTGGAAACTAGTGACATCTACAAGAGTGAGGGAGCCAACTGCAAAAAGGCCTTGAACTAAAGCCAAGAACTTGAGGACTGACCCGAGACCAGTGGGGAGCTGCTTTTCAGTACTAAGCACTGTCTACAACTGTCACAGGCCCCTGGACCGCAGTGTCGGAGACCTAGGATAAAATCCAAATACCTCCAGACCCTTGCTGTCAGTCCACTCAATTATCCACACTGTATCCTGCAGCCAGTTTCTGGGTCAGCCACTCTTGCCGGCCCTCCCCCTTTCTTGTATCTATACCACTTACTCTGTACCTGACTCCCCCAGCTACTGCTTCCACTTAGCGTGCATAGGTATTTCACTGTGCAGAATTCGGATAGGACATAGCAGAGTGGCTTGCCACGGTCCATGATGGCCAAGACTCCAGCGCCTCCAATAGCTGCCAGGGACACAAATGATTCTAGGCTGGGAACTGTCCCCAAGTTTCCGCATTTGTACATCCAGTGTCAGGCCTCAATTATCGATTAAAGCACCTACACAGGTCTCTTCTAAGCTTCATCTCATGACAGCCCCAGTGTTGACATTTTGACACTGTAAGTCAAGAGTGCCCTTGCCCTGGAAACCCTGTAGCATCCTTCTGCTACATCCTGTTCCTTACAGGGGATTGCAAAGGCCAGCCTGGATTGAGGGAGAAGTTCAAGGGAGACCATTAGATCCTGTAGCCATACTCTAAAACCAGCATCTGACCACAATTCCAGGTCACAGGTTAAGTGACCTGACTGTGTACCCTGAATCTACATGCCACCGATTCATTTACTGTCATCAGAATATTTTCAAGCCTGGTTTTTGCTTTTCTCTTCAAATCCATGAGCTCAGGAAGACCACGAATGTTCGTATTTTTCAATTTTGGATACTAGGGACTAAGACTTGCCTGGCTAAAGCACCCTTAAGAAATGTTAGGCTAGGTGTAGAGTTCAGTTGCTGGAGTGCATGCTTAGCATGAATTAAGTCTTGGTTCATAAACCCAGCATGGTGTTCCATGTCTATAGTCCTAGCACTCAGGAGACCGGCCTGGGCTACAGCATGACTTTGTCCCCAAAAAGCAAAAGGGGAGTAGGGTGTGGTGACACATGCCTTTAATCTGAGTACTCTGAAAACAGAGAGGCAGATCTCGGAGTTCAAATCCAGTCTGATCTGTATAGTGAGCTCCAAGCCAGCCAGTCTATAGAGAGATACCCTGACTTAAAAAAAAAAAAGGCAAGAGGGTGGTGGGTGGCTCAAACCATCCCCGTGAGACTTGACCCCAGAAATGCCATGGACATCCCTACAATTAAGTTCCTTAGTCTCTCCTGACCTCCAACCTGCCTTCTACTCCTCGCTCACTAGATGTCCCCAGAGTCTTCCCCTCTTCAGATCAGCATCTCAAATGGAAGACTCTTTTCTAGACCTCCAATGACCGCCTTCAGTGTGCGATACTAAGGTCTGCAGAGTGGAGAGGAGCAGCCAAGTCTCCCAGCACCACTACCTTTCCAGACCATGTTACTTACGGACACTCACCAAGCTCACCTTTTGTGCCTTGGCCCAGGCAGGATTGATGGTCAGCTGCAGCGGCCTGGTGAGCAGGCTCGGAAAGGCACAGCCTCAGGACTGGTGTGGAGGGCCTGGTGAAGGAAGCTGCCCTGGGTGCCTGTGGGCTCGCAGGGGTGGGGTGGGGCGGGGTGGGGGGGTGGAGCAGGCAGTTGGGTATCTCAGGTGCCCTAACAGCCACTGTCGGTGACCATATTCCCTTTGTCAACCTTTACCCTTTCCACAGTAGGAAGCTCTTCCAGAAGCAGACACCAAGACTGAGTTTGGGGTGTAAGATGTTTATTAGGACTAACACCTGTGGAAAGAAGCAGGATTGGGCATGAAGAACTCAAACTGTAGGAGGCCTGACAAAGCCCTGGCTCTTTGGGAGCAGGGACCACAGAAGAGCCTGGGAGGAGAAATGCCTGACAGAGTCTGCCCCACAAACACTAAAACAACCTAGCTTACACTGGGGCAGACCTACCAGGGAGAAGGGTGTGGCCTTGGGCAAGCTGATGTCTGCCAGGGACTGACCTTGCTGGAGGGCACTCACTCACCGGGTTTCCCACTGCCTAGGAAGTCTCCCTTGAACCAGCTTGTTTGGCACATGCCCTGCCCTCCTACCTTCTCGATGCTACCTCTTGACACAGATTTTCCCCCAGTTTGCTTCCAACTAGAAGCAGAAAAGATGCCCTTAAGACCCACACCCAGTCTTGACCTACAGGAAAACAGGCTTTGTCTAAGCTTAGGCACTCACTGGATCTAGCAGACAAAGCACCAGGGGCAGTTACAGAGGACCAAGGAAGAGCAGAGTTATGAGAAGACTCATGGCCTGTGACCCTCTGGTCACATGGTAAGCACACGTGGCAGGCCTGCATATGCCAAAGCCCGGCCATTGCTCCTGTGAGGCAGCATTGGGAGGACACATCTGAGGGTTACCTCAGTGTAATTCCAGCCACAGTTCTTGTGGGGCACCAAGTCCATTCTACACACCCCTCCAGCTTCCTACTCTATACATGAAGCAGTACAATTTACGGAGCACACCACATAAATGCTGCTCACCTCAAGCATCATTTCCCCCTGAAAATACCAATGTGAGTCTCACAAGACACACATGGATAGGACAGCTCCACGAGCTGGACTCTGACAGAGCTGCCCAATCTTGCTTCCCAACCCTCATTAGTCAAACTGACCCCCTTGGGTCCGTCCCACCTGCACACCGGTCTTACCCGACCTAAAGAGACGTAAAAAGCATTTGCATGAACTTTTATTTTGCAACTACGACTTGCTTCCTGCACCTCTTGGAAAATGTAGCTGCTTGGCCAGTGGGCTACGCATTGTCCATGAAACCAGTGCCCACCCCAGATCGGCTCGCCCAGTTACAGTGCCTGCCTGGCCACTGCAAAGACGTGTTTGCCATCTTTAATCAAGGCAAAGATTCCTGAGATAGAGGGTACCAGAGGCCTAGAGAGACACCCAGCGTTCCCTGCACCAGCCCATACCAAGGCACTTGAGGCTGACCAGGGGTGAGAAGCACACACATGCAGAACCACAGGGCGAGGTCGGGGCAAATACACTTTATTCAGTCCTGGCGTCAGACGGGCGAGTCCTGCTGTGGGTGCCAGTGCCCCAGGAGGGATCCCCTCCTCTCAGCTACGAGACTAGTTCTCCAAATACCACAGACAGTGACATTTCTTCACTCACATGACATTTTCCGATTTTTTTCATTGTCTTTTTGTTACTTGTTTTCTTTAAAAAAAAGGAAAAGAAAAAGGAGGAAAAAAAAAAAACGAAAAAGAAAACAGGAAGAGAGAAAGAGCGCAAGAAAGGCCCAGAGCCGGAGCACCAAGCTTTAAGGAGGCAGCTGGTGGCTTTGTCAGCGAAGGGAACGCGTGGGGCAGAGACCTGCGGAGACCCAGGGCAGGGGTCGAGGAGGACTCTGGGACCGTTTGTTCCTGAGATCTGTGTTGTGTGTGAATGAGTGTGTGTGTGCCACCCAAGAGGTGAGCACACGCCGGTGAGATTCAGGTAGTGAAGGCAGAGGGGGATGGGGAGGCCGGAGGGGCGGGGCTCGAGCGGGAGACCAGTGGAGCAGAGTTGGCACCCGGGCAGGGCTCCGGAGGGCAACCTAATCTCAACACAGCTTCCTCCTAACTCCTTCTCACAAGGGAAGACCGAGGTGCAAAGCACCCACGTCCACTAGCTGAGCCCTGTCCCCAGTCGCTGTGGCCTGGTCTCTCCTCAAGCCACTATTTAGACATGGGCCTCATTCCTGCCACCCGTCTGCTGGTATGCCTGTCCTAAATCCTAGCAACGACGTGCTTCGGTTTCTCCCACTGAATACTGCAGCTGTGGTTGTTGAGACCGGATCTGAGTGATAGAAAGGGGCGATGGACTTAGGGAGGAGCCCAGGCAGAGAGGATGCCCTGAGCTGATAGGGCGCTTCCCGAGGAGGGGGATTGAAGGGGCAGCAGGAACTCTGTCCCCAGACTGGTAGGTGTCTTGGTTCTGAGTTCTCTTGGACAATCCCATCTTGGATTTCCAGACAAAGACCAAATTCCCACTCGGGGAAAGGAAGTTTCCGGCGACCAAGATGGGCTGTAAAGGCAGTCACGCGGTGGCGGGTGGTGGTGGGCGTGGGTGACCCCATCATAGAAAAGGGGTTGACACTTGCAGAGTTTAGGGCTAGCTAGTTTCTATCTCTCCCTTTGAGTGCGCCTCCCATTAAGGCAGTAACGCCCCGTTGGGTCGAGAGGAAGCCACGGGCTCCGGGATCAAAGGATTTCTTAGGATCACTCTATATCAGCCCCCCTCCCTTTCGAAGTTAGCGACGGAGGCCGGCAGCTCAACTGGGACCAGCCCCTCCAAGAAGCATCAAGCATGCGCAAGAAGAGGACGGTTCAAGCTGAGGGGTGGGGCCTCGAGATCCTGGGGGGGAAGGGAGGACGCCCTTCCCCCCTCCGGGAGAGGAGGGAACTGGGAGGAGCAGCGGGCCGCCAGACCGCAGCGCCCCCTTAACCAAGGCAGGCCCGGGCGAGGGCGGAGGGATTCTGGAGCGAAGGGGCGTGCCGCCCGGCCACGAGGAGGGGCGTGTGCAAAGTGGGGGGGAGGGGTTCAGGTATGTCGGGGAAACGGGAGGTGTTTCCGAGGGGGGCTGGCTGCTGGTGGCTACGCGGGACAAGACTGGATGGGGAGGGGCTTTGATGTCAGGGAGAAAGTGGGGGTTGCGCTGCCTTGGGGTGTGTCTGCGGGGGAGGGGTATGTCTGGATCTGTGGGGGGATGGGCACAACTAGGAGGGGGGAGGCTGCGCGGGAGAAGGGGTGCCAGCCTCGGCCTCCGAGGGGCCCCAATACCTGATTCCTGTATGTAAACAGCTGGTTTGGGGGCGTGCGCGCCCCGCTGACGGTGGGCTCAGTAGGTGAAAACCAGGTCGGCGATACTAGACGGGCGCCAGTCCCCTGCGATCATCTCGGTAACTTCGGGGGTGCAGTAGTCCGGGAACTCGAAGTGTGACGTGCCCGAAGGGGGCAGCAGGTCCGGGTCGCGGTCCAGGGCGCTGCAGTCCAGGCCGGCGGGGCCCGGGGGCATCCTGGACAGAAAGCCCAGCGGCTCCTCCCCCCGACGCCACCGTCTCCTCTTCGCCCTCCTCTGCTGTAACAGCCTCCTCCTCCTCTTCCTCGGGTTCCTCGTCTTCCGACAGTGTCGGGGAGGCGGCGCTGGCGGCCGCCCCCTCTCCGGATGGCCCCTGCGCGCGCTCCGCGGGTCCGCGGGCGGCGCGCCCTGCCGGGACCATCCTCCACAGCTCGCGCCCAGGGGTCTCCAGTAGGCGCACTTCCAGCAGCTCCTCCTCTTCGTCCTCGTCGTCGTCCTCCGGCGCCGCCGCGCCGCCCCCCAGAGGCCCTCCCGTCGCTCGGCGGCTCCCGCGGCCCGGCAGCTGCGGCCCGGGTTTCAGCCGGCTGCCACCACTGCCGCCTCCGGGGGGGCGGGGCCGCGCCTTGGCGGGCGCCCCCTTGCTCTTCTTGCGAGGCCGGTACTTGTAGTCCGGGTAGTCCGCCATGTGCTTGAGGCGCAGCCGCTCCGCCTCCCGTACGAACGGGATCTTCTCCGAGTCCTGAAGCAGCTGCCAGCGGCGGCCCAGGCGCTTGGAGATCTCAGCGTTGTGCATGTCGGGCCACTGGTCCATGATCTTCCGGCGCTCGTGCTGCGACCACACCATGAACGCGTTCATCGGCCGCTTGATGTGGCCACTCGGGGTCTTGCACCAGCCGGGCTCGCGCGCCCCCTCGGCGGCCGGCCCGGGCCCCGGGGGCGGCGGCCCGCCGTCCCGCTTGGTCCGCGCGCCCCGCTGCTGCACCATCGCGCCGGGCCCGGGCCGCTAGACGCCGCCGGGGGCCGTCCGCATCCTCCGCGGCGGCGGTGGGGGAGGAGGCAGCGGCGACGGTGGGGCGGCTCCGCCCCGCGGCTGGGCCCGGCCCCCGCGAGCTGGGAGCGCGGCGCCCGGCGCTCGGGCCGTCTGTGCGGGGGGGTAGGAGAGGGAGGGAGGTCAGCGGCGCGGACTCAGGCGGGCTCGGCGCGTCCCCGCCGTCCCGGGCCAGGAGAGCTCCGCCGCGCGCCGCGCATTGTTTCGCGGGGCCGAGGACTCGAGCTTCGCAGGCCCCCGCGGGCTCCGGTCGCGGCCTGGCGCTCCTCCGCGGCCCCGCGCGCGCTTGCCCGCCCGCCGCCGCCTTCCAGTGTCTTTCTCCCCGCGCGGCCCCGAAGGCGCGCGCTCTCCCTTCCCCCTCGTCGTCTGCGGGCAGCTGCGGCGCGCGCGGGGCCGCCCCGTGTAAACACCGAGGTGCCCGCTCGGGCAGCGGCCGGGCCACGCCTCGCGCTAGGTGTCGCGTCATCCGTTGCTGGGCAGAGAACTCGGTATTTGCATCTCCCAATCGCTGGCTGCCTGGGCGGGGCGGTCTATCGCCTGGGATGGGGGGCGGGAGAGGGGGGGACGGATGAGGTCGGTTTCTTTTCTTAGGATGGGGGTTGGAATGAAGATGGGGGGGGGGGACATAGAGCGCTTCCCATCTGGCCCTCAAAGCTTTTCTTTCTCCGCCTTGCTTTTGGTCGTTTGTATGACACCTGCCGCCAGGTAGGACTTCTTCCCTGTTTCTTTCTGGGACACCGATGGAACACTGGATGCCACAGAGGAACACTGGTGGGGGGCTCAGAAAAGCGTTTTTAGGGGACAGACTCACCTTGTCTTGGATTGAGCCCCTTCCTCTACACACACGTTCCAGCCACAAACAGGCTTAATAAGTGCTTTTGGGTCAAATAATGGTTTGTTTGGTTTTTTCTTTTTTTAATCCTTGGGGGCACTAAAGGGACCCCCAAGGATCCCTTTAGTGCTTTCTTTTTGGGAAAGAATGTCCGCTTTCCCAAGACAAGTCGCAGGACGCGCGCTGCCACAAGAGCCTATCTGGCAGTCCCAGCGCGCTCCCTAGCGCACCGAGGGGCAGGGCCACCCTGCGCCGGGAGCCGAGCGACCTCGTGCGTTTCTTTCACCTCGGGCACGTCCTGGATCTCGCCCAGCTCGCGCTGCCAGTCCACGCGGGGCGGGTGTGCGCCTCGCCCAGCCCAGGGCGGAGCCTTTCTGGGGGCGGGACTGAGCGGGCTGCAGGCGGCGCGTGGCGGGGAGGGGCCGCGTTCTCCGGGCTCACCACGTGTGAGTCAGTTGTACCACCACCCCGGCGCGTGCAGCCCTAGGGGGAGGTCACCTTCATGGCGCTGGTGCCAGGGTGATGGGAGGGGGCGTGGAGGCCTCACCCCTGTGTGCCCGAAGTGGACGGGAAAGTGACATTCCCTGTAGTGGAATGGACATGGTTAAGGGTGGACCGCGAATAGTAGACCTCACTCAGCTCTGGGCGCAGAGTGGACTGAGTGCGAGGTTGAGTGAGCGTCGGCAGAGGTGTGGGGTGCGAGGTGGTACTCCGGGAGACCGGCGGGTGGATGGAGCGTCCCTAGTGGGAGGGGGCAACTCTAAAAGGCACAGATGCTGGGAAGGTTTTCGCTTTGCTCCCGCCCAGGGTCCCTCTTCTCATTGGAAGCTAGAAATCACTGCATTTTAATCTCCCCAACTGCGACCTGGGCGGTTCTTTGTTCGATGGAGTCAGACTTCCTGCGTTCACTTCCCAGCCTCTCCTTTTGCTTATCTTGAAGTGCAGATATTGCTGTTTCTCCTTGGCTCTGTGGCCTTATGGATTAAGTGGGATAATCTATGTAAACACGGTCTTGATGCCTAATAAAAAGTACAAGCTATCTGGAATTAGATTTCATAGTAGTTAACAGGTCACCAGCAATGCACAGATATCAACTTAATGAGAATAATATTTGGCGGGGTTAAAAAAAAAGGTATCAAAACAGTGATCATCGTGTGTTCATTGAAATTTCATAGGCAGCTCCCAGGGTACCCTCTCAAGTTTCTAATCCCAGCAGCAGTTCAGTTGAGGCAGGATTACTGTCAATTTGAGGCTAGCCTTGGCTAATAATTTGAGACCATTTTTAATCAGTACTTTTACAGTTTACTAGTTAAAATATTTAAAGTGACATGGGGACCCAGGGAGATAGGCCAGCAGTTAGTCACTTGCTACCAAGCCTGATTGCCTGACTTAATATCCAGATCCCACAGAATGGAAGTAACACGCTTACAAGTTGTCCTGTGACATCAATTCTCATTCATTCTCTACCTCTGTCTGTCTATCTCCCCTACACAGACACAGAATAAGTAAATTTGTTTTTGTTTTTCAAGACTGCTTGTCTGTGTAGCTTTGGAGCCTGTCCTGGTACTTGCTTTGTAGACTAGGCTGGCCTCTAACTCACAGAGATCTGCCTGCCTCTGCCTCCCGAGTGCTGGGACTAAAGGCATGCACCACTGCCACCTGGCAAATAAAATTTTAGTCTCATAAAGGTTTCTAGCAGAGCTTCCCTTTCATTGCTTAGAGCCTCTCTACAGACCTTTTTTTTTTCAAAACCAGAACATTTTATTTTTATGACTGACTGAAATCCTCAAGATGAGCTGGATGCTGCAACAGCTGCCCTCTTGGGTTTAGGTGTCGTCCCTTCACGGAATCCATGTCTGAATCTTCGATAGACAATTTTTAGGTGCCTCATCCGTCCAGTCCCCGTAGTGTTTCGCCCCTTAGCCTTGGCACTCCAATTATACTTCCTCTTGCGCTTGGCAGGGTAGCCACATTTGCCACAGGTGGACTTCTGAAGGTGGTAGGCCTTCGAGCCACAGCGGCAGCACAGCGTGTGCGTCTTGTTGCGACGCTTTCCAAAGGATGACGTTCCTTTGTCATCTTGCTCAGACCTTTTTTTTTTTTAACGCTGTAGAACCAACTGTTGTTCTTTTGTTTAAATTTCAGGCGCGATGGAACATGACCAAGAGATCCATTAACCATGGAGTTTATTAAAGGAGGGGTAAAGCAAGAGGGGGTCGAAGAGAGAGATACAGGGAGGGGGTCAAAGGGCAGGAGAGGAGGGGGCAAAAGGAAAGAGAGCAATAGTCTGTCTTTTAAAGGTGTCCCTTGTACCTCCGTGCAGACTAGTACTCATGGGAACCCTGGGCTGACCAGGGAACTGCCTGAGTGCATTCTGCCAGGTGACAGGGGCAGGCCAGCATAATGCCTGAATCCCTTACACCAACTACCATTAGGCTAGTGTTGGTCTTTCCCAACCATGTTGTTGGTCAGATTCAGTTAATCTGGTCCAGTGGCTTCATTGTTCTCAGAAGAAAAAAAAATACATGTTATTCCACTGCCTTTCTCTTCCATCTTTTCTTCCACACACACGCTCATCCTCTGTTATTACCATCACTCCATAGGTAAGCCCTGTGATGGATGCTGCATGGTTATAGATCATCTGGCAGAGTCTGGTCCTCTGGAGAGAAAGATAAATTCTTCCTTCCCTATTACAAGTGTCATCACTTCAAGAGCCATTGGTGAAGTATGTGAGCCTTTCTAAACTCCCCTAAACCAGAGGACATTTAACAGGCCAGGCATTGAATTTGAAGCCAGGGCTACGGAGGTACAGAAGTGACTAAGGCAGAAGCCCCCCTGTTTTACTTCGGGGTTGGGGGTTGGCCATAGAAGCCTGGCTATGTGGAGATCCAAGAACAACTAATGGCAGCCATTTCTCTCTTCCCAGCCTGTGGTCCTCACCACTACCAGCTAAGCCATCTCATTTGCTGGAGGCCCTTCTTAAGCAGCAGTTGGAGGGACAGAAAGAAAAGACAGAGCAAAAAGAGTGAGTGCCTAGGACAGAAAGGATTAGTGCGGGGAGTTTTCATACAGGTGAATTGGAGAAGGGAGATTTGTGGAGTTTGGTTTTGTTCCGGAGGCTCAGGGTGCTGCTCAGGCTCATCTTAAACTTTTCAGCTCCACTAACCCTTTCTCCACAGCCTCCCCAGGTCCTAGAGTAACCCCACCCCACCCAAGGGGGATAGATTGTAAGACCCTTGCAGTAGCTGTTTGGAACTGTGACTATACCAAAGTTTGCATATACTGGTTTCCCCAGTATACATGAATTTAACAGCTTTCCCATCGTAACTAAGCACACGTCTCACTGTGGCGATAACATTTATAATTGGAGGCACAACAGCAAAACTAGTATGCATTTTTTACTCACAATTTCTCGTTTTTACGATTCACTTATATGACAGGTGTGTGCAGATAGATGCCCACAGAGGCCATGATGTAGCTCAGTTGGTAGACTGCTTTGCAAAGAATGCATGAAGCCCTGTAGGTTCGATTTTCAGATCCCTAAAACTACCTAAAGCCCGGTGTGCTGGTACACCTTTATAATCTCAGCACTCAGAAGGTTAAGGCAGGGGGACCAGAAGTTCAGGTCACCACCTGCTATCCAAGTCGGAAGACAGCCTGGGCTACATGAGATCTATCTGGAGTAAATGATGAGTGAATGAATAATGAACAGTTTGTTTCCCATAGTGGTACTCTTAGAAGTTGGAGGAAGCTTTAAGGGCTGCAGCCTCAGGGGAGGTCTTCAGGTCCTGGAAAGACGAATTTAAACGCCTGTCCTTGCCCATTTTCTTTTTCTTTTTGTTGTTGTTGTTGTTTGTTTGTTTTGTTCTGTTGCGGTGCCCACCCCTACCAAGCTGTGTTCTTTGACTTTCTACAGCCAATGTCAATCATTCGTGAAAGTAAAACTCACAGACTCTCAATTAACATAAACCTGTTCATAACTTGATTGGCTTAGGTAATTGTTATAGTGACTGAAAGCTGACTAATTCCCTCATTCACAACCCCACACCCCCACCCCACTCCCGTTTTCTAAGATACCTAGCTATCTAAAGATACCTACATTTAGTGGAGCTGGAGGGCTGCCTCGGTGGTGGAAACTGTGCACTGATCTTCCAGAGGACCTGAGTCTGATTCCTAAAACCTAAATTGTGTGGCTCACAACTGCCCATTAAACTCCAGTCGCAGGGGAATCCTGCATCTTTGGCCGTGGCATGTGCACATACCCATACATATAATTTAAAGAATAAACACACATTTAGGGCTGGATGTATACAGCTCAGTGATAGAACATGTGCTTACATGTGTGAGGCTCTGGGTTTAATCCCAGGCCTAACCCAAAATAACAAAAGATATAGTTATATCATATGTTCCATAAGCATACAACCTTGAATTCTGGCTTGCTCATTATTATACTTTACGTACATGCGTGTATACGTGCATGTATTCCACAGCACATAAAAGAGGTCAGAGAACAACTTCTCTCCTTCCAGAATGTGGGTCCCAGTGATTAAACCCTGGTCATTAGGTTTGGCAGCTGAGCCCTCTCACCAGTCACCTTATTTCTTTCCTTTATTGTGCTCGTTTCATAGACACCTAGGGCAGGCAACTCTTACATACTGTGTTTAAATGGTATTCTCAAGTAGCAGTCATAAAATGAATAATACTAATACAGTCTTGGATGAGCTTTGTATATGTAATTATGTCAGTCAAGGGAAATTCTATATCCAATTACAAGAAGTGGAACAAAGGGCTGGAGAGATGGCTCAGTGGTTAAGAGCACTGACTGCTCTTCCAGAGGACCCAGGCTCAATTTCCAGCACCTACCTGGTCACTCACAGCATCTATAACTCCAGTTTTAGGGAATTCAGTGCTCTCCTCTGGCCTCTGTAGACACCAGATGCACAGTGGTGCACAGGCACACGTGCAGGCAAAATACACATACGCATTAGCAAAAAAAAAAGTGGAGTTCAATGCCAGCCATGTCTCCATGTTTAGTTCATGCCAGTCAGGGATATGTATTGAGACCCTGTCTTAAAAAGTAAAATAGAACGCCGGGCAGTGGTGGCACACGCCTTTAATCCCAGCACTCGGGAGGCAGAGGCAGGCGGATCTCTGTGCGTTCGAGGCCAGGCTGGACCGACAGCCTCCAAAACAATACAGAGAAACCCTGTCTCGTAAAACCAAAAATAAAATAAAATAAAATAAAATGGGATCAGATTCCTTCTTCCGGTGTGCATGAAGACAGCACTTATACACATACATGTAGTTCTGGAGCTTGTCTAGCATGTGCAAGTCCCAGCCTTGGTCCCATCCCCAGCACTACAGGAATAAACAAAAATTGAAGTAAGTTAAAAGTAAGTACATTAAAGCAAATTTCAGAATTAATTATTCAAACTGGTTAAAATGACATTTTACTAAACAGTAGAAATAGAATTTTACTAATTTTTTTTTTTGAGCCAGGGCTTTTCTGTGGCTTTAGAGCCTGTCTTGGAACTCGCTCTGTAAACCAGGCTGGCCTCGAACTCACAGAGATCCGCCTGCCTCTGCCTCCCGAGTACTGAGATTAAAGGCGTGTGCTAGCACCACACACTTGAATTTTGCTAATTTTTAAAAATTAGTTTATTTTATGTGTATGAATGTTTTGTCTGCATGTATATATATGTACCAGGTGCCCATGCAAGTCAGAAAGTATTGGCTCCCTTGGAACTGGAGTTATAGATGGTTGTAAGCCACCATGTGTATGCTAGGAACTGAACTCATTCCTCTCCAAGAACCGCCAGTGCTTTCACCCACTGAGACATCTCTCCAGCCAGAATTTTACTGTGAAGGGAAACGAGTCACACTAAGGATGCCGGGAAAAGGTAGTTGGATATTTATTAAGACAGAGAGAAGTAACTTACATGAAAAGCTGAGAATTGAGTCAGCACTCTACGGTCTTCGAACCTCGGCAGGGATCTAAAGAGAGAGCTTTCCCTTTCTTTTCCCCCTTATATACCTCATCTTTCCCACGTCCCTCTGTCCACGCCCCAAACGGGCGTGATCAGTACCTCAGGCACAGGAGATCTCTCCTACATTTTATTAAGTTGTATAGTTACACTTTGTAGTTTATTTGCTTTTCGGGGGGTGTTTAAAATGTTTTTTTCTTGTTGTTTTGTTTTTGGAGACAGGGTTTCTCTCTGTAGCCCTGGCTGCCCTGGAACTCACTCTGTAGACCAAGCTTGCCTCAAATTCACAGAGATCTGTCTGCACTGAGGTGTTTTAAATTTTAAGCAGGGGCCAGCAACATAACACTTGCCACCAAGTCTGACAATCTGAGTTCAATCCCTGGTACCCACATGGTGGAAGGAA
Organism: Mesocricetus auratus; assembly: GCF_017639785.1. NCBI lineage: Eukaryota > Metazoa > Chordata > Mammalia > Rodentia > Cricetidae > Mesocricetus > Mesocricetus auratus. The sequence goes on from NW_024429189.1 coordinate 117,365,627, forward strand.
AGAACCAACTCCTCCAAGTTGTCCTGGGACCTCCAGATGGGTACAGAGGCATGTGCCGCCTCCACCTTCTTTTGTTTTTTTGTGTCTCTGTGTGACAGCCCTGGCTGTCTGGGAACTTGCTTTGTAGGCCAGGCTGGTCTTAACTCACAGAGATCTGCCTGCCTCTACCTCCGGAGTGCCACCACTGCCCAGTAGCATGAGCATGTTCCTTCTTTCTTCCCCCCAAATAAATAAATGTAGTGGAAAATATTTTTAAAAATTAAGTACAAATACTTGAAATGTTCGCATGAAATTACAGGATGGAAATATCTCTGTAACATGAGTTCTAATAGGGATTAACAATAAAAGCCCTGGGCTGGAGAGATGCCTCAGAGGCTAAGAGCACTGGCTGCTCTTCCAGAGGTCCTGAGTTCAATTCCCAGCACCCACATGGTGGCTCACAACCATCCATAATGAGATCTGGCTCCCTCTTCTGGCAGAACACTGTATGCATAATAAATAAAATAAACATTAAATAAAAAAACAATAAAAGCCCAGAGTCAGATATTAGGGGGTGAAAGATGCAAGATCAGAGAAGCAGAGAAGCCAGTCACTAGATCCCTTACCTCTATGAAATCCTCAGACTGAAAAGAGACCGAGTTCCTGTCCCCTCCAACCTATAGTCCTCTCTCTGCCCAGCCATCTCACTTCTGTCTGTACAGATCTCCAGACCTCTATAGTTAACTAGTGGCTAGCTCCACCCTGTGATCTTCAGACAAACTTTATTTCTTAGGGTATAAACAAGATATAACTACATGTCCCCCTTTTTGTCTAATATATAAAAGGTTATAACTAATATAAGAAAACTATATACAATAAGTATATGATACAATAAGTACAATAACTATATATAATATACACAGGGAATAAATGCATAAACAATGTCTAGTCCATTAACATTGACAAAGTCAGAGAAAATACTCCATAACTATCGTATCTTGGTGAGTTCAGAGGGTTGTACCTGATTCACTTTCTATTCTAACTTGTATTACCAAAATTATCTTTTTATGTTTTTCAACATTATACACTTTAAATTTATTTAGAATCTGGTAACAAGAAAAACTATAACTATAAAGTCTTCAGCTCCATCAGAGACCAAAGAAGGAAATAATATTATCTGAGTAAGCAGGAAGTGCAAGCAAGGACTTTAGAAAAAAATGCAGAAATGGCAGACACATCTAGCTGCCTGGACAGTCACCCAAGGTTCCTCTGCAACATTGGGGCAGCCATCTTCCACCTATAGGCCTAGCATATTTGACAGACTTTTCTATGAAGGAGGATATTCTGAAGGGCTGGCCTACCTTGTCTTGGCAAAGTTTGACAGTTCCTTTCTTGTGTCTTGCTTGTCCAATTTGGACAGCATACTCTCAGAAGTTGAGGCAAGACTTTCTTGCCCAGTGGCAAGTTTGTTTCTAAGGTTGGAGGAATGTTAATCTCAATATTCCATTGCTGTAACAAATCACATCTCCATAAATTCATTGCCATATTAGCCAAATATGGCTTTAATTTTACTCTCTGTCCTTCTGGACATAGACATTTGACCCATCTCACACACTGTTGTACCTGAGATAAAGTTCCAATCCCTAAAAGCTGAGCATTTACCTCCTGAAGAGGCCAATTTCGGTGCCAATATTTGGTTGCAATTATTGTGACATTCACACCCGTGTCTACAAGGTCTTTAATGACAGCATCATTTGTTCATATTTTTAATTTTGGTTTTTGTTCATTTATAGAAGTTTGCCAAAATATTTACTTTGTGATTTCTCCTGAATTTTCTGTTCTCCTATAGTTTTTCTATCATTCAGAGATGCATGGTTTCTTATAATAGGCATTAGGTTCTTTACTTACTCTGGGAAGGAGTTTCTTCCATGGCTACAGGAAACAACTGAACTGAATTTGCCATGGGAGCCTTCAAGAGGCCCCTCAAGGCACTTCCAGACAGCAAATGGTTACCTTCACTGCCCCTTGTTGACCTACATTCATTTGTCAAATGCCTGCCTTTGCCACACCTTTTGCATAATTCAGAAGGGGTGTTCTGTTTGAATTATGCATAGAAAAAACATTGTTTCTAAGAATGCCCCCACTTACAACCCCTGTTTAGATGACCTTGTTTGCCACAATTGAAACACCTGACATTTCAATTTTTCTTCAAACCTCTGGAAATCACCTCTGCTATCCATCCATGCATCAGTCTTTGTAAGAAATAGGTGAAGGCTTCCTTTGGGCCCTATACACCTTTAGTAAATGACTCAATTTTCTTTCCTACTTCCCCAATTGTATCCCAAGTATTCAAAGCTGCTGTCTGGCATAAATCCAGGGAGTGGTCATTGTATTGCCTTTGTACATCAGCATAACCTCCCTCTCCAAGAAGTTGGTCTTGGGAAATTTCCATACGTCTAGCTCTACGTCATTGTCCAATGGTCTTAGCCGCATCTTTCTTCCAGTCCCTCCATTATAATTGAGGACCAGGCTTCAAGACCACCTTAACCAATCTCTCCAGTTTCTAGGGATCATTCTATTACAAGTTGACCAGGAGTTTAACATCTGCTTCACAAAAGGTGAATGCATGCCATGTGAGACTACACTTCCTTGAACCTCCTTAAATCTAACATTTCCACAGGAGTCCATTTAACTCTTGCACAGCCTTGGGGATATCTATCATTTGGCAGTTGTTCCTGTTAGGTGACTGAATAAATTAAAGTTGGTTGTTTGAAAACCTTAAGCTGTTCCTCTATAATCTTATAATACAACGTTGAAATTGGTTCTTCATTAAATTCCCCTGTCTGGGTCTGAATATCACTATGAGCTGTTTTATTAAGTTTTTCTAAAACTTATTGTAGAACTCATATTAACCAACTTTTTAGTGATAAACAAAAATGATAAAACTGATAATGTTTATAATTGACATTACATAAGTCCCATATAAATTAATTATCCTCTCATTGTTTTGTTCCATTTTCAAACTGTCCATTGTATTATCATTCAGAGACCTAACTTCCTCCACTGTAATAGTGTTTCCTATTTTTTTAATGTGGGGAAAAAAACTTTCTCATGCCAGGAGATGGTGGCACATTCCTTTAATCCCAGCACTTGGGAGGCAGAGGCAGGCGGATCTCTGTGAGTTCGAGACCAGCCTGGTCTACAAGAGCTAGTTCCAGGACAGCCTCCAAAGCCACAGAGAAACCCTGTCTTGAAAAACCAAAAATAAAAAAATAAAAAAATCCCAATTGCCTCCCCAAATCTACCAGTGATGACAGTGGAGCATAAAGCTGCATACATAGCATGTCTGATCAGAGAACAGCCCAAGGACAGCTGCAACCCAAGGGGGCCGGGGGGGGGCGGGAGGGAGCGGGGAGGAGGGCGGGGAGCGGGGCGGGATGGTTGGAAGAAACGTGGGGGGAGCTGCCTGAAGGCAGAGCCAACCAGTCTAGTAAATCCTGTGGTGTTTGGAGCCCAGGTGCTTCTGGGGTTTGGGTGGCAGCTGGAGACTGTTTTAGAGAGGCTGCAACAGGAAAATCCCAGACTCGCTCAGAGGCTGGAGAAAAAAGAAAAGAAAACCTAGTTGGGCTGTGCCTCCAGTGTGAACCCAGCATGCAGCTCCAGCCTGTGCTGGCTGCTCAAAGCCACAGGCAAGCGGCTTTTCCATGAATTCGTGTCTTTAAATTGGGCGCCAATATGTACATGAGTTCTAATAGGTCTTAATAATAAAAGGCCAGAGTCAGATATTGGGGGGTGAAAGCTGAAAGATGGAGAAGCAGAGCCGCCAGCCACTAGAGCTCTCACCTCTACGAAATCCTCAGACTAAAAAGGGGTAGATGGGGAGGTGGGGGGAGCAGGAGGAGAGGAGGAAGAGGGAACTGGGAATATAAAAAAACAAACACACAATAAATAAATAAGTAAATACCAGTAGCTGCTGAGAAAAATTGGTTTATGGAAACTGCTAAATTAAACCAACCTATATATTTTAAGAATGTCTTAACTTTAAAATGGAAGAAGATACGTTGTGTTGGGGGAGAGGTATGCCTTTGTTTCCACAGGAAATAAAATGTTGTGTTTCTCTTCAAAAAGAATAAAGATCAAATTTGACTGTGGGAAAAAAATAAGAGTTTCTGTCTCCTCTTGCCTATATACCCCTCTCCGCCCAGTCATCTCACTTCCTGTCTGTCGGTACAGGCCTCTAGACCTCTATGGTTAACTAGTAGCTGGCTCCACCCTCTGACCTCAAGCAGGCTTTATTTGTTAGACTATAAACAAGATATCACTACATATCTCAAGACCAAATTCTTCAGTCTCAGAACCAATGTGATATCATTGTTTGTCCCAAATCTGCTGTGTAAATGCAGACTCATATAATAACAAAGGTAGACAAGTCTGTACAGGAATCAAATGTGTGCAGGAAGGAATTTTCCTCAAAACTAATTCGGGCAGCTGCCTCTGGCTTCTGGGGTGTAGTGTTGACTGTGTGACTGGATTCCTTTGAATTAATTGGCTTGTAGAATGTTATCTATAACAAGCAAATTAGAGTCTGCAAACACTGTTCAAACTCAAGCTAGACCATCAGTTTGATCTTAGAAGAGAGACATTGTCTCTGGCCTGGCTCAAGAGCTGAGGTTGCATTGTGTTAATAAAGCACAGACGGCATTTCAATTTTTTTTTAAGATTGATTTTTTTTTATGTGTCTGAGTGTTTTGCCTGCCTGTCTGTCTGCACACAATGTGTGCCTGGCACCAAAAGAGCCTAGAAAAAAAAACTGGAGTTATAGACAGTTGTGAACAGCCATGTGGGCCCTGTTCTTTCAGACAAGGTATCACTCACGCTAGCTCATTTGCTTTTGTCTCCTGAGTGCTGGGACTGCAGGTACTTAGGGAACTATCTGGTTTCCTTTTTACCTCCTTTGATGTGGTCACTGGAAACTTCAAAACCACACTGTGGCCTGCTGTACATTTCTGCTAGGCAGCACTGACATAGAGAATGGAGATTTTCCTTGTCTTTACTTGGAAAACTAAAAGCTGACAATCTTTTTACCTGTCCTCAGGTTTTAAACTGTGGGGACTTGTGTGTGTAAATTAAAAACAAAAAACAACTTGGTGAAATGTGAAAGTATTAAAAACCCTAACAGCATACTGTGATAATCTCAGCACTTGGAAAACTGAGGAAGGAGGATTGCCTCAGATTTGAGGCTAGCCTGGGCTACAGAATGAGACACTGTTTAAAAAATGATGGGGAGCCGGGCATTGGTGGCGCACGCCTTTAATCCCAGCACTCGGGAGGCAGAGGCAGGCGGATCTCTGTGAGTTCGAGGCCAGCCTGGTCTACAGAGCGAGTTCTAGGACAGCCTCCAAAGCCACAGAGAAACCCTGTCTCGAAAAAAACCAAAAAAAAAAATAAATAAATAATGGGGCCTGGTAAGCAAGCCTAGCAAGAAGCCCCAGAGGACTTGGAAAGGTGGGGACCAACTCTACCAAGCTGCCCTGTAACCACTGCAAAAACACTGTGTAGTATACACATGCCCAGATCTGCACACGTAGACACCAAATACATTTTTAAAAATTACAGAGGCTGGAGCAATTGCTCAGTGGTTAAAGTGCTTGCTGTACAAACAAGGGGACAACAGTTTAGGTCTCCAGAATCCACATAAATACAGCGTGCCATGGTGACTTGAAGGCAGCCAGGGACCCATGGGACAAAGCTGGCCAGTGAGACCGGCATATTGGTCACTCTGGGCTTGATTGAGCGGCCCTGCTTCAAAGAATAAGGATGAAGAGTGCTTAAGGAAGATTCTTGATAGCAACCTTGAGTTCCCATACAGATGTGCACACATGAAAAGAGAAAGAAACCAAAGTACTTAGGCCTTTAAGTTGAACTTGGTGAACTTTGTTCCGTGTCTCTCATCTAAAAAATGAGACTGCATAATCAACAAGCCTGAGGGTATGTGGAGGGTTCAATAAGTGCCAGCCACCACAGCAGCACTGAGAAAACCACTGCTGTGTATCCTTGTATCTATCTATTTATTTTTGAGACCCTGCTATAAGAAACAAAACAAAAGAAAGTACCAAGATTGATATGATGCCATACACCGGCACTGACTTGGGAAGTGGGAGGATGATCAGGAGTTCAAGGCCAGTCTGAGTTTCACAAAACACTCTCAAAAAACCAACCCAATTAAAAATGAAATGAAACAAAAATTACAAACATGGCTACAGTAAAAAAGATGCGGTTGCGGTGTCGGGGTAAGAGGTTTGAACAAATTAATGATGGGATTTCTTTTAGGGTAGTGAGACTTTCATAGGATATAATTGTGGGTACATAGCTATGTGTTAATTAGAATTCAGCTTCACAGCGTAAAGAGTGAACCTTGGGATAGAGAGCAGGGAGTGGATCTGGAAGGAGTTAGGAGCAGAAGTGAGAGTGAAAATGATCAAAATATATTGTATGAAATTCCCAAGGAGTTAATAGAAGTGTTGAAAATAACACAAAATCGTTAATTTTGCAAGCAAGATTGGAAAATGAAGCCGGGCAGTGGTAGCCCACGCCTTTAATCCCAGCACTTGGGAAGCAGAGGCAGGTAGATCTCTGTAAGCTTGGTCCTCAAGAGCTAGTTCCAGGACAGGCTCCAAAGCCACAGAGAAACCCTGTCTCAAAAATCCAAACAAAACAAAAACTGGAAAATGAAGCTGAGTGTGTGTCAGGCTATGTCTTAAGGTGTTAATAAGCATCCCTGGGTTATACTCAGATAAGTGACTATAAAGAAAAAAGAAACTCATCTTGAGTGAAGACAATTATGTAGAGTCCACTCTCCGTGGAGATGAAGCCTAACTCCCCACTGTTGTGTATAGCAGGCTGAGAATAGTGACCTCCTGCCAGAGTGTACAACGAAAGGGAGAACCCATCAGGTCTTCTTATGTGTGCGTGTGCTTTGTGTGATGCGCATGTGAGCCTATACATGAGCAGAGACCACAGAAGGGTATCAGTGTCCTGCTCTATTACTTTTCAACTTACTCCCTTTAAAAGCCTCTCACTGTCCCCAGAGCTAGGCTGGTAAGTGCTGGCGGCCAGTCAACCCTAGTGACTGTTGGCTCAGCACCGCCCCCAGCGCTGGGACAACAGGTGTGTGTGGCTATTATGTAAGTTCTGGAGATTTGGATTCAGGTTCTCAGGCTTGCACAGCAAGTGCTCTTCCCCCTCTGAGCCATCCTCCCAGCCCAAGAAGGGGTAGGGGAAGGAGCATTTATGTTGGAGAAACCTGGTAGGAACCATCTCAGCTAGGTGACCAAATGCAGCATTGACAGAGGTCAGTCACGTTAGTGTCTGAGAAAATGCCGTGGCCAGGAGGAGCCTAAGGAGACAGCCGAAGGCAACGTAGCATGCTCAGTGGATCCAGGAATAGGAAAAGAACATTAGTGACTGGGCCTGGTGGTATATGCCAGTTCCTCAGGCTGAGGCAGGGAGATCACAGGTTCAAAGGTACAGAGATTCAAAGCCAGCCAGGGTAGCTGAGCAAGACCATGCCTCTTAAAAAGTAAAAGGGCTGGAAATGTAGCTCATCTATAGAGGGCTTGCCCAATATGCGTCACCCAGTACTGTTTCCCTCATACAGGTATTGGCTAACTAATTGAAACAAACATACTGAAATAATAGATGATGCTAATACCAGGAAACGGTGGGTGCCACTGATATGAACTTTGCACAATTTTCTTATTACTCTAAAACTGTTCCAAAAAGTTTTTTTTTTTTTTGGTTTTTCGAGACAGGGTTTCTCTGTATTGTTTTGGAGGCTGTCCTGGAACTAGCTCTGTAGACCAGGCTGGCCTTGAACTCACAGAGATCCGCCTGCCTCTGCCTCCCAAGTGCTGGGATTAAAGGCATGCGCCACCACTGCCCAGCCCAAAAAACTTTTAAAGGCTTATTTATTTGTATTTTATGTATGTGTTTTGCCTGTATGTATGCATGTCCTCTATGTACATGCCTGTGCCTGCAGAGGCCAAAAGAGGGTGTCATAGTTATAAACTGTCATGTGAGTCCTGGGAATCCAACCAGGGTCCTCTGCAAGAGCAACCAGAGCTCTTAACTACTGAGCCTCCTGCCAAGACTCCTGTGGTGTGGGTTCTGGAACTCTGACTGGAGTGGTGAGGCAATGAAGTAAGACAGACAGACACATGTACAGTAAAGCCAGGGTCCCGTGGGTGCTTGCTAAGCACCCAAACCTGGAACCTCAGGCCAACACACAGTGGGAGGTGTTCTTCTGGGCAGCAGGGCTGTGGAGATAACTGCCTCAGGCTGCAACATCCAGGAGGAGGAAGCTTCACTTGATAGTCTTTGCACACATGGATCAATCATCATAACACTCACTCAAACTTCCAAGGAAAGTTGTCATTTCTTTTTGAGCCTGGCCCATGAGAACAGCTTTGTGAATTCCCCCATGGTTCCGAGGCCTTAACACCCTCAACATGGCTGCCACGCTCATGTCTACAAAATAAATGTAGTCTGGGGACTTCCTCTGTTCTCTGCATCCATCTCTGCTTACCCTCCTTTTTTTTTAACTTTTTTTTTTTTTTGAGACAAGGTCTCTGTGTAGACCAGGCTGGCCTTGTGGCCTTGAAGACACAGACACTCACCTGCCTCTGCCTCCAGAGTTCTGGGATTAAAGATGTACAGCACCACACCCAGCTAAATATTTCTTTTTAAAAGGAACTAGCAAAGTGCTTGCCACCAAACCTGAAGACTTGTGTTCAATTCCTGGTAACCACATGATGGAAGGAGAGACCTGTTTGTTTTAGAGACAGGATTATACACATCTCAAACAGGGTATGTAACTGAAGATGACCTTGAATTCCTGATCTTCCACACCTGGTTGGTTTAGTGCTGGGGACCTAATCAGCTTGGTGCATGCTAGGTAAGACTTCTACTTCCTGAGCTACATGCCCAAGTAAGCAAAAGATTAAAAAAAATTTAGATCAGTGGTCCTCAACCTGTGGGTCAAGACTCCACAGGAGCCAAATATCAGATATCCTGCATATCAGATATTACATTATAATTCATAACAGTAGCAAAATTAAAATTATGAAATAGGAATGAAACATGAGGAACTGCATTAAAGGATCACAGCATCAGGAAGGTTGAGAACCACTGTTTGGGAGTGTCAAAACGGTTACGTGGCTTGTTTCAGGATCGGAATGACTTTCTGGGCCTGGTGGCTCCTGCCTGTAACCCTGCTGAGGCAGCAGGATGGCGGCCTGGGCTCAGCCTGAGCTAAAGCGGGAACCTGACTCAAAAGACAACAAGACGGGAAAGAAAGTGCAAATAAGAAATGAAGAAATCAAAAGTAAGAAAAATCTAAGTTTCTTGAGTTAGGTGGTGTGCCTGTAATTCCAGTGCTGGAGACCCAGGCAGGAAGATTGGTGTAAGGTCGCCCTGGGCCACAGAGATTCCATCTCCAAACCAAACCGAAACAGAATTTTTCTTCGTTTATGGATTAAGATAAATGTCCTTCAGTTTTACTGTTTGGGATCCAGGAGTTAGACTGAATTCGATAAAGACTATCCATTAATGAGGCCAACATCATGAACTCTGCTTTTAAAAATCCGGCCATGGGCCCGTGAGGTAGCTGACCAGCACCTCGTCACCTGTTAGGGAGGGCCAGCCTAGAAGGAAACCCTTGATCTTCCCGCCTTCCTGCCTTTGTCTCCCAAGAGCTCCCATTACACCAGATCCAGCTTGCAATTTGTATTTAAAATATCAGTAAGGAAGAGGGGCATAGTGACACTGACCTGTAACCCAGCACCTGAGAGGCCAGGCTAAGGGCTGCGAATTCATGGCCACCCTGAACTACATAGGGAGATCCTGTCTCAACCTCAACATGTCTAAGTAAATAAACGAGAACAAAGAAAGATGGCTAATTTCTTGATCATTTATGAGAGAAACTGGCCTAGCCAGGGTACAAGAAGCCTGTTCACTGCTTGAAACGACTTAGGCAGAGATGAGCAAGTATTGTTTGATCTTCTAATACAGAATGAGACCGAAGAGCACTCGGGCTGCAACCGGCAGAGAGGCCTTGTTCCAGTTCCTTCTAATTTGAAGAATTCCTTTTTTTTTTTTTTTTTTAATAAAGTCCCGTTCCACAGAAGATGTCAGTGTTAGTGCTCATTGGTGGAATCCCTGGTCAGGGCCGGGCAGTCCGTCGGGGAAGTCTGCCGATTGGTGAGCTGTGTTGTGAAGCTTGCTGTCCATTGGCCGGGTCCCTGGAGCGTGAGTTACGGACCACAGAAGCCCGCGCAGCCGTTCCCATGGCAACCAAGGTTTGGAAGAGCAATTCAGACAGGAGCCGCCACCAGCTCCTTGCTCAGGGGGGCAGGGCGGCCTGGAGGAGAGCACCGGGGCCCCGAGTTGGGGGGGGGAGGGACACGCACCACCACCTGGAGGGAACCTGGGCGAGCCACTCTCAAAGAAAACTGACCCGTAATTCCACCTTCTCCTGACCTCCTTGAGTTGGCAGCGTTTTGAACCCAGAGCCTGGCACAGGCTAGCCCCCAGAACTCCATTTGAAAAAAAGATGGAGGAAGGAGAGGGTTCCTGTTGACGAAGGCAGTGAGGTCAGTACCTGCCCTTGTGGAGTCCTAGAGCCAGGATAATACACGCATAGCCTTGTATAATACACGCATGCTTAGGGGTGGTGGAGCGATGAGAAATGGACGATTTAGGGTGTGTGTGTGTGTGTGTGTGTGTGTGTGTGTGTGTGTGTGTAAGTCTGAGAGCCACTGCTGTATGGCCCGTTTTATTCTCAGGCTGAGAACTCTTCTGAGAGGTTGAGGGCAGTGTCACTCACCTGCCCTCTCCACACCTCCTCTTAGACATCCATCCATTCTGTGACAGCATTCCTGCCGGAAAGGGAAGGAATGAATTTACTTTAGGTCAGTTTCTGTCCATCATGGTGGGGAGGACAGGATAGACAAAGCAGCCTATACAGCAATGGCCAGGAAGCAGAAAGAAGCCGATGATGGTTTTCACTTTTTATTTGACAGTCTCATTCTTAGTCCAGGCTAGCCTCAAACTCGTGGTAGTCCTCCTGACTCAGCCTCCAAACTGTTGGGATTACAAACACGAGAAACTACATCCAGGTTCCTAACCCTCTGTTGACTGTGGATGTGCAGGTACATGAGCCAGAGTATAATGTTGGGTGTTGTTCCTAGGGGCCAAGCTGTATATAGGTTTTGTTTATTTTTTGTTTTTGAGACATTGTCACTCACAGGCCTACAGTTTACCAAATAGATTGTGTTGGCTGGCTCTGAGTCCCAGAGATCTGCCTGTCTCCATCTCTGCAATGCTAAACTGGCATTTTTTTTAAAAAGGGCTCTGTTGATTGAATTCAGGTCTTCACGTTTGTATGGCATGCACTTTAGTGACTAAATTCTCTTCCCAGCCCTTAAGTCTCTCTTAATCTTGCTGCTGCTTCTCTGTCCATCTCTACCCTCCAGATTCCAGACATTATTTCCCACCAGGTAAACTGGATTCTTAGTTCATTCCTGGGCTTGGGGTTGTAGCTCAGGGGTAGAGGGCCTGCTTAACCTGTGTGTTCAAGCCTCACTATTATAATAGAAATATCCCAAACCCAAACAAGAATGTACCCCCAATATTACATTACTTCCTTACCTTAAAATTCTTTGTTGACTCATTTCTCTCTCTCTCTCTCTCTCTCTCTCTCTCTCTCTCTCTCTCTCTCTCTCTCTCTCTCTCTCTCTCTCTCTCTCTCAGATCTTGATTTGTAACCGAGGCAGGCTTCAAACTCGACACTCTCCCACTTTAACCGCTGGAGTGCTGGAATGATAGGTAAGCATGAACCACTTTGAAACTGAGTCTGTTGCCCAGATTGCATTATATCTAAAAATTTGAAGTTGGCATCCAATTGTGATCCTTCTGGCCCAGCTTCCCGAGTGCAAGTGCTAGGATTACAGGTTTGCATCACCTTGGACCCACCCGACAGGAATGCAGATATTCTAAAGAGATACTGGTAACCTTTCTTTGGTTATGAGGTTATCAACACAGTGGAATCCAAGAAACCTGAGTTTCCTCAGGAATTTTATGCTAGAAATAGAACATGAGTGGCTAGTGGTGACAGCCAGATGGGAAGCTCGTTTTCAGGACAGAGGTTTCAGTCTTGACAACTTGCCAGAGTATCTTGTGAGACCCACTGGAGCACAGAGCAAACCGTAGAATGGCCAGGACTACAGGACTACTCAGTTATTCTAACTTCTATTTAAACATGAAACTTACGTTAGGACCCCCAAGATGGACCTGGACAACTGTGTTCCTCTTCCCAAAGTGGCCACATTGAATAAATCTCTTTTCTCTGCTTTTCACTATTATTTTTTCCTTTCTGGTTTTTCAAGACAGGGTTTCTCTCAGTGTAGCCCTGGCTGTCCTGGAACTCACTCTCTAGACCAGGCTGGCCTCGAATTCGCAGAGATCCTCCTGCCTCTGCCTCCCAAGTGCTGGGATTAAAGGTGTGTACCACTACAGCCTGGCAGGTTATTAAACTGCCCTATGCTGGATGATGGGCTGATCTTTGTCTGTTCTGACCGCCAGGGTCCAGGCTCGACCCTCATGTGGCAGGGATGGGATTCTAACTTCTGCCATCTTACCAGTGGTGTTGGCAACGGGTGCTTCCCTCAGCAGCCTGTCCCTGAGTGTCACTGCAGCACTGTGCCCTCAGACTCCCATTAGTGACCTCCTGTCTCCTGTGTGAGAACTGGCAGCCCTTCAGTGGCTCATCTCTGTAGTGATTTAGACGGCACTGCTACCACCGAGCTCCAGGCCCAGTCAGTTTTAAAACCTACAAAGGTGTGCCCCCACAGCTGGGCTGCTGCACTGCATTTCACTCTGTTGTTCTTTTGCCTAGGTCAGCACTCTTGCTTTCTCTATATTCACCTCCCTACCTTGTCTTTTTCCATGTCACTGAAGGGCTTTTTTGTTTGTTTTAAGACAGGGTCTCTCTGTGTAGCTCTGGCTGTCCTGGAACTCACTGTTTGTAGAACGACTAGCCTCTGCTTCCCCAATGGCTGGGATTAAAGGCATGAGCCCCCACACACAATCCATTTTCCTGTTCAGTAGGGACTTCACCTTGCATATATTATCAGTTTGCTTGACTAGATCACTGCTGAGTTCTAGATACTAAAGGGGCCTTTATGAATGTTTAAGTGGACAGAACGGAGGCCTGACTGGAAGCCCTGAAACAAAAAACATTGTTCTTAGATATGACCTACTAGTCCTGTCATCTCCAGGCTTTGTCTCTGGCCACATCTGCAACCCTTAGTTGGTCTGAATTCTGTCTGTACCTCAGGCATGGAAAGCAAACACAGTGTCTCTGAGCTATCTCCCCAGCCCTCTGTGCTCTCTGAGAGCTCAGGCTACTGAGTTTCTCTTCCCAAGCACCCTGGTTTTTTTCTTCCTCATGGTGTGGGACTCAGTCAAGACTTGCCTCATCTAGGTAAGACATTTATTTGCTTCAGACAGTTCTAGATAGATGGGCTTGTTTTGCTAGCCTCAGCAAGTGTCCTAAGATAGTGGATGTGATTGGTGAGCTGATGGCTTGGTTATCTGTCCCCATCTCCACTGGTGAGGATGGCGGCTCTGTGCCACACTGGGCCTGTTTGTAGCAGGGCCAGACTCTGCAAAGCTGAGCAAAGACACTGGTTCAGCAGCCTCCCTAAGGAATTGCAGCTCAGGGGCTGCACTCTGATGGGGAGAGGAAGCTGGAGGAGGTTTTGTGTGTTCCAGCCCCAGCCCGCCTGCAGAAGGCCCTCTGGCGCGCATCCCAAGGGGGGATGGGCAGGGAAGCTGTTTCTTCCTCGGGGTTCCAGTGGGTGGGGGAGGGGCACCGAGCGAAGCCTCCTTCAAACTCCAGCTCCTAGTCACACTGCCTGCTGGGAGGAAGGGGGTGGGGAGCGTGCTGAAAGCCCGCTTTCTCTAGGAGGCCTCTAGCTCCTCAAAGGGAGAGAGAGGATGGGAGGAGGGAGAAGGGGAGGGAGTCACTCCGGAGGAGGGAGTCTGACGACTTTTTGAACCATGGCTGAGCTGGTTAAAGTGAATTCCCAAGCCCCTCCTAGGTCCCAGCTTCAGATCAGTTGACAAAATCCTCATGTTGTCAACTCTGAATCTGTAGGCTGTAACTGCATCGTGTTACCCTCAGATCTTCAAAGCACAAAGTTTTCATGGGGTGGTTGGTAGCAGCAGTGCACTGGAGAAGGGTTCAGAGACCTGACCTCTATTTTGCCCCACATGCCAACTCAACCTCATGTATTTCCGGTGGTGCTACACACACACACACACACACACACACACACACACACACACACACACACACACACACACACACACACAGCTACACACACACACACACACACACACACACACACACACACACACACACACACACACACCCTGTAATCTCAGTGCACTTGGGAAATCTAGTAGTCAGGACTGAGTTCCAGGGCAGCTATAACATTGCCTTTAGAAAACAAAACTCGACTAAGTCCTTAACCCCAGCATGCAGGAGGCATAGGTAGGTAGATCTCTGAGTTCAAGGCCAGCCTGGTCTACATAGCAGGTCCCAGGACACCAGGGCTACACAGAGAAACCCTGTCTCAAAAAAACAAGCAAACAAAATCACCAAAAAAAAAAAAAAAAAAAAAAAGGCAAAACCCAAAACCCGGAACTCCACAAGCCTGAAAAGCTCACACAAAATAGTTTTAGCAGTAAGCTGAGCAGAGCAGAGCAATGCACTGGTTACTTAGGTAGCGGCAGAAGACCTGGACACTGTGGCCTGCAGGGAAAAGTAATACCTAACGGAGGGTCTGCAACTTCATCTAACACGTCAGAAAAAATACACTGCTAGTAATACGAAAGATAAATATTTATTCAGAACAAATCTGAACAATTGGTTTTACATTCTAAGCCACAAGGAAATAGCAAAACAGCAAAGACAAAAACTGAAAAAAAGCAGTTTACTGTCTTTCACTTGAACTTGGTAACACTTAGTTGACCCAGACCCTCTGTTTTGGCCTGTTTCCCCAAGAACGCTTTTGAGTTTACAGCTCACTCATGATTCTGGGTTAAAATCACCGTTCTCCTGAGGGTCAGAGGTTGAAGGTTTCGGATGAGCTCTCTAGGGTTCCTAGTAGCTGAGGCAGAGGTGCAAATGTAAACGTATGGCAGTTTCTTAGCTGAGGGGAACCATTTCACTGAGTACTGTGACGGTGGGAGGGGAGGTCCTGGAACATTTAAGGTGTCTACTCCAAGGACTGATGCATGAAGCCTCGAGTGTGTTCGATGGTCCTTCCCCAGCGCCCTAGTACTATCAAGTGGCAAGACAAGCTTTCTCTTTCTGCTTTCAGGGGATGGTTTTTCAGCTTCATGCTGGGATCGTCACCACAGAGGGAGCAGACGGACTTGGCTCACCGGTGTCGAGGAGATGGTTGTGAAGCGTGAGAGGTAGTGGGGTGAGCACCGGGCTGGGGGTCAGGGGACTCCACTATGGACTATCTGAGGCACCACACAGCTGTGTACTTTGACCCAGTCATTTAACTTCTCTGGGTTCATTTCATCTGCTGGAAAACCAAGGGATTAGGTTAAAACACCCTTCAGGGAGGCAGAGGTGAGACGGTTACTTAAGTTTGAAGCCAGCCTGGTCGGTCTACCAATGCAGCCAGTTCTAAGTCAGTCAGGGCCACATAAGGAGACCCCGTCTCAAACCAAAACACAAAACAGAAGCAACCTCCCCCAAAGAAAATCCACCAAAAACCACCTCGTGGGTCTTTTCCAGCAGGACTGCCTAGGTTCCAAGCTCCTATAGAAGGGTCTCTGAGTCACCATAAGGAGCTGTCACAAAGCAGATACAGCTTTATGCTAGGAGGTGGCCAAGGGCCACCATTCAGAGCTTATTCAGATCACACACTTCCAGCAACAGTTTGTACAAGTTCTCATATCACATAGAAGCAGCAAATGAAAAAGAGTCCAGCGGAGAGCTGCAGAACGTAGGCACTCTTGACATAAACCAGTTAACGTTTGCGATTCAATAAACACTTGGTGGAATGCGTATCCCGCGTTGGGCCCTGAACCCGCGGCTGACGCATGAAGATGAGCAAGGCAGCCCAAAGGGCAAGAATCTTCTACGGAGACAACGTGTGAGGAGGGAGGTAGTAAACAGTACAAAGGGGACGACGGGACGTCGACCGAAGTACCAAAACAAATCCGAGATGTGAGGAAAAGGGGGACAGGCGACCTATCTGTACGCTACAGTTCCGAATAGTCCTTCCTGGTAAAACTCACCATTTCAAATAGGCCGGAAAGGAGCGCACGAGGTTTTAAAAAGGCATAAAAGAGAGTCTGTTAGGTCTTACAAATATCTCCTTCCAAAACGATAAAAAATGATCTTTAAAAAGAAAATTTTGGCACTTATGAAGGGTAAGGGGCTGTGTGTTCACCCACCCCAGCAGGCGCACGCTCGTTCAGTGCCCAGCCACGCCGGTGAGCTGGGCTGCCACGGAGTTGTGAACCGCTTTGGGACACTGGGCAAAGGCGTGCCCTCTCTTGCCACAGAGGTTGCATACGATGACCTTCCGGCAGTAAGGGCTCAGGTGCCCCTCCTCCCCGCACCTGAAACACCTGTCCTGCGTGCAGGTGCCGCTCATGTGGGTCCGGGAACCACATTTAAAGCACGTCTTGGGCTGCCCCTTGTACCAACTGTAGCCCCTCTCCGCTCCCAAGAAGAAGGCCCCGGGCAGGTGCCTCACTCCGCCCTCCCCCTGGCGCAGCTCGATCTCGCACTTGTACTCCCCGGTCCAGATCCCAAACCTGTCGGTCACTTTCACGGGCACGGCCAGCACGTCGCAGTGGCGCTTGAGCCAGGTCACGATGTCCTCCACGTCCACGGTCTCGTTCCGGAAGAGGATGAAGAGGGTCTTCAAGCTGGACTTGCTCCGCCCCAACACCACAAAGTTCTCCCAGCAGTCCTCCAGCTCTCGCTTTTCCTCGTACACGCGAAGAAACAGGGCTAGCTTGTCCGCGGATCGGAAGCTCACGTCGAACTCGCGGCTGCCGGGGATCTGGATGACCGCGTAGATGTCGTTAGGGTCCATGCCGATGGAGCGCAGGATGAGCGCGCCCACCACGAAATCCCGGGTCGGACAGGCACTCTCGTCTCCCTGGAAACAGATGCGCACGAGGAAGCGGCCCTTGCCCGGGCCGGCGGCCGCAGGCTCGTCCTGTAGCGTGGCGTCTTCGGTCGCGCCCGGCCTGGCGGGGGTCGCCATGGCCGCCGCCACCTCGGCCTTCTTCCTTCGACTCGCGTCTCCCGCGCCCTTCTTCCTGTAAGCGTCTGCCGCCTCGCCAGCAGGGTCTCTACGGCGGCCCTTTGGGTCCCCGCGGCCGGCGGGTGGGAAGTCGCCGGGGTTTGGTGCGGCCAGGCCCGCGGGGCTGCCGAGCCCGCCACTCGCACCGCTGCCTGCTTCGTCGCGCCGGCGCGGCTCGCGGAAGTCGCCCTTCTTCTCCGCCAGGTTCTTAACTACCTGCGCCCAGCCCATCTTCTCGCGGACGCCCTCGGCTTCCTCGGCGCGGGCCGCGGGCCGCGCGGGGAGCGGGAGCTGCAGCGGGCCCCGCTGTAGGTCCTCCTCTGCTCCGCCGCCGGTGGCCATGTTACCTCTTTCCCAGCATCCTCCACTCGCTCCCGCGGCCCGAGATGCCCATGGCGCGCGCCTGCTCGGGATAAGGGCTGCGGGCTGCGGGCTGCGTGGGCGACTCCCCGCCCCGCTCTGAAATCCGACGCTTCAGGCTTCCTGTGGGTCTTGTGTGCCCGAATCTCGTGCTGGCCGGAGACAGCCCTGGCCCCCGCCAGCCTCCTCCCTGCGGAGGACCGAGCCCGCCCTTACCCTGGAGCCTGTGCCCGCGGCCTCGCTCTCGAGGTTTTGGCATTTCGCAAGCAGGCCTCAATTGCATTCCAGGAGCACGTCCAAGGACCGGGCAGAGTTCACCATGGTCTCGCTCATCTTTTGAATAATGCTTTTAGGTTTAAAGCAAAAGGAATGGCGGCTCCCAGAACACGCCACAATACATTAATTTTCCCGCCAATTTTAGGTTACGAATACTTTCAAATATACGGAGAAGTTGAAATTTTTTAGTGAACACTTTACCATTCATTTTTTGATATTTTGAAAGGCTGGAGAGAGGGCTCAGCGCCAGGTGGCTTACAACTGACTGTAACTGCTGCTTCTACAGAGGAATTTGTGCACAAACACACATATAAACACATCGTTAAAAAATAAAAATACGTAGGAATGGTGGCACCCATCTTTAATTCCAGCACTTAAAAGGTAGAGTCGGGCAAATCTCTGAGGTCCCTAGAACTACATAATACTACTTTCTAAAAAAAAACAAAACACTTAATTACTTAATTTCTACAACATCTGCATCCATTCGCTGGTGTTTATACTGGTTCATTTACAAGTACTGTACATTACTCGTATGGCCTAGGCACAATGGTGCATATTTGTATTGGGAAGTAGAGGCAAATTCAGCTAGATCTACTTAGCGTGAGCTAGGCCAGACTAGCAAGGGAAACACAGCAAGACCTTGTCACAAAACAGTACGGGGGATAAAATGGCTTGGTAGGTGGGTAAGGGCCGTTGCTGCCACACCTCCCTTGAGTTCCATCCCTGGGACCTATATGATGGAAAAAACCATTGACTATTCCTGAAGGTACCTCACCTCCACCGTGGTTTTATGACAAGCACATACAAAGACACACTAAGAATGGAAAGGAAACAAAACAGGTCGGTGGGATTCTTAGCAGCATAAGCCTGGAGATCTGACTTGGATCCTTGGCACCTACGTGAAGGGAAAGAAATAGCCACAAAATTGTCTCCTGACTTGGTAAGCAATGCCAGTCCACACACAATAATAAAAAACTAGAAAACACACAAAGCCTGCTCATGCGGACAATAAACATTAAAAGTTTTTAAGTGCCCGATGTGTAATAGGCACACTCCAGGCTTTATCACATAGAAGCACCCTTTATAAAACCAATGCTGTAATTATACTAATTTTTAGACAAGGAAGCAGGAGTTCAGATCGCTTGGCACAGTCAATAGGTAGCCTCGTGTGTAGTTTATTTTCTTTAAATTTTTGTTTGTTTTTTCGAGACAAGGTTTCTCTGTGTAGCCCTGGCCATCTTGGAACTTACTTTGTAGACCAGGTTAGCTTTGAACTCAGATCAGTTTGCCTCTGCTTCCTGAGTGCTGGGATGCTTTGACACTAACTGTCTGGCTAAAATTTTTAAAAAACTATTTTGTGTGTATGTATGTGTGCTACACGTATGCAAGTGGTCTCAGAGGCTAGCAGAGGGCATCAGATTCCCCTGGAACTGTAGTTATATAGATGGTTGTGAGCCACCATGTGGGTGCTGGGAATCAAATCCAGGTCTCTGGAAGAGCAGCCAGCCAGTACGCTTAACCACTGAGCCAGCTCTCCAGTTCCAGGACTGTATTACAGGAAGCAAGGATTTTTATGGCTCAAGATAGTCCATTATAGTGGGGAAGTCAAAGCTGCAGGACCTTGGAGCAGTTTATCACTTTGTATCCACCAACAGACAGAAGACAGGGTGCAAACTTGCTCAGCCCACTTTCTCCTTTATAACTTCAGGACCCAGCCAGGGAATGGCGCTACTCACAGTGGGTGGGCCTTCCTCAATTACCTAATCAACGTAACTCCCTACGGACACGCCCCAAGGCCAGGCCAGGTTATTCTAGAGCTTATTAAATTGACAATTGAGAATAACCACTACCTATAGAAAAACTGGGAATTGGGGTAGCGCATGCCTTTAATCCCAACCCTCAGGAGGCAGAGGCAGTCTGGTCTACAGATTGAGTTCAAGGACAGTCAGGGCTACACAGAGAAATCTCTCAAAATAACAAAAAGACTAAAAATTAAGAAAAGCTGGAATCACCCAGCTTGTACTTGCTCAGATGGAAGGTACCTGCTGCTAAGTGGGAAACTCAGTGTGTTTACTATGCAGAACCAGGGGGAGGAGTTGGCTAGTCTCAGAGGGGATCTCTGTTGGGGGTGGCTTCAGGTTGTAAGTATCCTGCAGGACCGAGGCCAGCACGAGGGTTTGCCAGTCCCCAAGCATTATCCAGAGAAAACTTTGCTGTCTTGGGTCTGAGGCTTGGGGACCTTGACATGACTCTGCTCATATCAACATATTCACTTGGGACTTCCTCTGCTCCCCACAACACAGAAATATTCTGTAGTCTTTTTGCTCTTTCATTTATGTGATACGGGGTTGAAACTAGGGCCTATGCATACTAGGGCAGTGCTCTACTAGTTAGCAACCCCCCCTCGCGCCTTGGTTTTAAAATGTATTAATTACTTTGGGGCTTTTTCTGATACAGAATCCATGTAAACCAGGGTGGCCTCAAATTCACTATATAGTTAAGGATGATTTGAACTCCTAATCCTTCATCTGCTTTTCATGTCCTGGAATTATGGGCATATTAACTATGCCTGACTATTTATTTTGACAGCTTTGGCTGTCTTGGAACTTGATCTGTAGTGTGGGCTTGCTTCTTACAGAAATCCACTTGCCTCTGTCTCCTGAGTGCTGGGATATTTTTATTTTATTTTATTTTATCTGAGGCTGGCTTGAAACTCCATTCTCTTGCCTCAGCTTTCTTTTTTAAAGTTTTTTAAAATTTACATAAGTGTTCTGTCTCTGTGTGTATATGTGTACCATGTGCGTGCCTAGTACTTGAAGAGGTCAGAAAAGGGTTCTCTCCAAGAGGCATGGAGCCATCTCTCTAGTTCCCTGCTTCTGGCCTCAGCTTTCTTTTCTTATTTACTTAGAGACAGAGTCTTATGTAGTCAGTGGCCCAGATCTGTAGATGAAGATGATCTTGAATTCCTTGATCCTCCCGCCTCTATCTACAGAGTGCTGGGTTACAGGTGAGTGCCACTCTGCCAGCATTTAAAATTTTTAGAGGGTGGAAAATTTTGGAGCGTTGCCTTAGTGTTCTATGGTAACATCTTTCTATTGAAGTTTTGGAGATTTTTAAAAGTCATTTGCTCTTTCTCAGTTGCTTTTACATGGTAATGTTCTTTCTTTTTTTTTTAAGATTTATTTATTATATATACAGTGTTCTGTCTGCATGTATTCCTGAAGGTCAGAAGAGGGCACCAGATCTCATTACAGATGGTTGGGTGACATCATGTGGTTGCTGGGAATTGAACTCAGGCCATCTGGATGAGCAGCCAGTGTTCTCAACCTCTGAGCCGTCTCTCCGGCCCCATGATAATGTTCTTATGATAGCTATTCTTGGCTGTAAGCTTGATTCATCTAAAATTCAAAAATTGAGGGCACACCAGTGAGAGAGTTTTTGCTTAATTTGTAGTAGGAAGATCCCTCCTTTACTTTGGGCCACTCTTCTCCCGGCAGCCTATATAGGGACATGGAAGAAGGAAGCTTTTCTCTTTGCCTGCTTGCTCTTGCCTTGCTAACACATCCAGTTCTTCACGGGCGTTGGTACCTACCTCTTTGGGATTTGCATGTCAACTGAAGACCAGCTGAGGCATCCAGTCCTGTGGACTCAGCAACTTCTTCATTCCTGGATTTTTCGTTCATTGTGGGAACACCAGACCTTGAGCAGAGACCCACTTCCCCTTCTGCCTGGGAGTAGGCAGCTGTAAGACAATGTTTAGTAAAAACATGTTTACTAAAAACGATACAATAAGTTCCTGGGAAAGGCCTTCCCACGGAAGCCGCCCTGACTTCGACCTTGTCCAAAGACTAACCGCACCATCAAAACCCACACACATCCACCTCTGGTGTCAGAGCACAACCAGCCAGGGTAGAGGAGAGAGCAGAAGCTTCTCTGGTGGGAGCTTTTCTTAGAAGGTTTTCTTGAACCTTTTTGGGGCCTGCTTAAAGTTTTCTTTACATCGTTGAACAAGTCTCTGTGTTGTCAATCCCCGACACCCTCTGCACGTTCTCGGACACAGGCCGTGCAGCAGACGTGACAATTGGAGGTCCCACTGAGATCGTGAAAGGGAGGTAAGTGGACGGGGTTAAGAAACTATGGGGAATAGTTCCGGGAAGCTAGAATCATTGCAGTATCAACTAAAAAAGTTACTTAAAGAACATGGGACTGCAGTCAAGTCTAAAACCCTAGAAGGCTTTCTAAAATCCATCGAACGAGCCAGTCCATGGTTCATTACTGGGGGAAGCTTAAATATTCCAGATTGGGAGGAGGTTCGCCGTGATCTTCATAGACTTTTACGAAAAGAGGGATCTGAGTCCTTGCCCCCTATGACATTCTCCTTATGGAGATTAGTGAGGGGAGCACTTTTGACAGATAAGGTTCGTCACCGCCAGGTAGTTCAGGACACAAAAGAGGCTTTTTTTAGAGTTACAAGAGACTGAGACTCAAGCCTCCTTGAGTTCAGGGGCAGAGAGTGATGATGAAGAGACCGTGACTGAAACTAGAGGCTCCATTGTTAGTGAGGATGAGGAGGAGTCTCTTAGTAACAACAAAAAAAACAGGTAGAGATCTCCGGGCACGACCCAAACAGAAGAACTCCGGTCAGAATCAGTTATATCCTTCTCTATCAGACCTAGAAAATGGAAGTAGCTCAGACTCAGACTCATCACAGTCTGAAAAGGAACGGTTACTTGCTGAGATCGCGGCCCTTAAAAAAGAACTAAAAAAGATTCGAATTAAGGAAAGACAGGACAGGGAGAGAAACCCTTCCCCATACTCTGAAAAAAGGGACTCCTCCTATGAGATAACCCAGTCCTTCTTGGACCTGGAGGGAAGACCCAGAGGAGGGGTCCAATGCTGCCCGGTGGTGGCCCCAGTAATGGAAGTTCCAGATCCGAACAATTCTGGACAGGTCATTCGGCGTCATAACCCTTTAAATTTTAAGGATATAAAACAACTTAAAGAGGCAACTTTAAATTATGGAGCACAGGCTCCCTTTACACTTTCCTTAATGGAATCTTTTGCATCTCTTAATTTGACACCTGGCGATTGGCAGCAGCTTTGCAGAGCAGCTCTGTCGGGGGGGAGATTATTTGATTTGGAGAGGTGAGTTTCAGGAAAGATACAGCCAGACAGCCCAGAGAAATACACAGGCCGGACAGCCCCAGAGAAATGTGGAGATGCTTACCGGGAGTGGTCAATACGCCACCATTCAGCAACAAATGCAATATGACATCGCAGTCTATGCCCAAGTGGCAACAGCGGCCCAAGGGGCTTGGAAAGCATTGCCTTCCAAGGGAGGAGGGGATCATCTGTCCAAAGTCCTTCAAGGACCTTCTGAACCTTTTCAAGACTTCGTAGACCGTCTCAGTCAGGTAGCAGAAAGAATATTTGGGGGCATTGGGCCTGCGATGCCAGTCATCAAGCAGATGGCATTTGAAAACGCAAATAAGTATTGTAAGGAAGCCCTTCGCCCCTATCGCAATAAAAGTCTAAATGACTATATCCGGATCTGTAGGGACATTGATGGGAACTTCATCCAGGGCCAAGTGTTAGCTGCTGCTATTCG
This sequence comes from Mesocricetus auratus, assembly GCF_017639785.1. Taxonomy (NCBI): domain Eukaryota; kingdom Metazoa; phylum Chordata; class Mammalia; order Rodentia; family Cricetidae; genus Mesocricetus; species Mesocricetus auratus. The sequence goes on from NW_024429189.1 coordinate 117,389,252, forward strand.
GCCCCAAGTGGGGAAAGAAAGACCTACTCTGGGAGGGAGAAAAACATGTTTCAGCTGTGGTAGGGAGGGACACTTCCATAGAGAGTGCCCTCAAAATACTACTACGGGTCTCAAGAGACCTGGTTTATGCCCCCGTTGTCGAAGGGGATATCATTGGGCCAATAACTGCTACTCTAAAACTGACAGGGAGGGAAATTTCCTTTCGGCTAATAATAATCAGGGAAACGGGAGGAGGGCCCCACCCCAGGGCCCCAAAACCAATGTGTACGGGGCAATGACCCCTGCTCTGGGCAGTGGCAGGACTCATTTTCTCCCCCAGAGCAACCCTTTCATATCTCAGACCTCCTTAGAGCCACCTCAGGGAGTGCAGGATTGGACCTCGCTCCCTCTGCCCAGGCAATCCTAACACCGGAAATGGGGATCCAGGCCCTCCCTACTGGGGTGCATGGGCCATTGCCCCCAGGCACAGTCGGACTACTCTTGGGACGGTCCAGTACTATTCTTCGAGGCATCCAGGTACACTCCGGTGTTATAGACCAGGATAGTGAGGGGGAGATTAAAATAATGACATCAGTGGGCAGTGGGGTTGTTGCCATCCCTGCAGGAGAACGGATTGCTCAGATACTCCTCCTCCCTACAGCTCCTTGTGAGGCTAGAAAAATTAAAGAGAAAAGGGGCAACCAAGGTTTTGGAAGTACCGGCCCGGCAGCATTTTGGGTAGCCACTATGGAGAACCGCCCCCAGCTTACATTAAAGATAGAAGGCAAGTCCTTTAGGGGCGTCTTAGATTCTGGGGCAGATTTTTCTGTCCTCTCAGATAAATTCTGGCCCCCCCGCCTGGCTGAAAGAGGAAGGGACAGTGACCCTCCAGGGAATAGGACAGGCTGTGCCCCAAAAAAGCCTCAGAATCCTAAAGTGGCAAGACTCTGAGGGCCACACAGGGCTTTTCCAGCCATATGTTTTGCCTGGCCTCCCTATTAACCTCTGGGGACGGGACCTCATGCAAGAAATGGGAGTGGTCCTCACCACCCAGGCACCCAAGTCCAAAAGCAGGGGCCCCCAGATGACACAAGGGAGGGACTGGAGCCCGGGGAGAGAACTAGGTAAACTAGAACAGGGAGAGGTTTGCCCTGTGGCATCCCTCCCTTTGGAGACCAGGGCCCCAGGGGATAGGAAGGGTTTTGGCCAGTTTTGATGAGGGTCACTGTTGCGCCGCCAGCCCCCATACCCATCACATGGCTATCAGATGATCCGGTATGGGTGGAACAGTGGCCCTTACCAGCGGAGAAACTAAGGGCGGCTCACCAGCTAGTTCAAGAACAATTGGAGGCAGGTCATTTGGTTCCTTCCACGTCCCCTTGGAATACCCCTATATTTGTAATAAAAAAAAATCTTCAGGGAAATGGAGGTTACTACAAGACTTGAGGGCCGTGAATGCGACCATGCAGCCCATGGGGGCTCTGCAGCCTGGCTTGCCCGTGCCTGTGGCCATTCCTAAAGACTGGCATTTGATTGTCATTGACTTGAAGGATTGCTTCTTTTCTATTCCCTTGCATTCTCAAGATAGTCCTCGGTTTGCATTTAGCCTTCCTGCGATTAACTTTAGGGAGCCTGCCCTTCGCTTCCAATGGGTGGTGCTCCCCCAAGGGATGGCTAATAGTCCAACTATATGCCAGATTTATGTAGCTGCCTGTTTAGATCCCCTCAGACGTAAGTTCCCTGATCTTTACATTATCCACTACATGGATGATATTCTTTTGGCTGCGGCCGAAGAAAGACAATGTTACATAGCCTTTGCAGAGCTACAGGAGCTTCTGGAGGCCCGAGGATTTATTTTGGCTCCTGAAAAGATCCAAAAGAGACCCCTTATACTTATTTGGGTCATCAAATTCAACAAACTGGCCTCCGGCCACAAAGACTCCAGATGGATTGTTCAAATTTAAAAACACTTCATGATTGGCAGAGATTTTTGGGAGAGGTGCAGTGGTTTCGCCCTTCTCTTTCTATTAAAACAGGGGCTCTTAAAGCGCTTTATGATATTCTTCCTGGGGACCCTGCTCCAACTTCCCCTAGACAGATTACCCCAGAGGCCAGGGAAGCCCTACAATTGTTGTTAAGAAGTATAGAGCAAGCCCACCTTTGGCGTATAGATTATGGGCAGCCCCTTGTTCTGGTTGTACTTTCATCTAGCTTTTCGCCCACTGCCGTGTTTTGGCAGACTGGTCCTATTTATTGGATACATTTGTCAGCCTCCCCTAAGAAGGTAGTGACCCCTTACTATGATCTCATTTTACAATTGTTGTGGAAGGCACACAAGTTTAGCATTCAAACCTTTGGAAAGAGTCCTGATAAAATTATCCTTCCTTATGGTAAGGAGGAGGTGGAACATCTACAGATCTTCCATGATGGGTGGACCCTGTTTATTACATCTACAGGCGCCCAGTTTGATAACCATTATCCTAATAGCCCCTTGATGTCTTTTTTTTAAACAACACCCTGTGATCTTTCCCAAGATTTTAAAGGAGAACCCTCTAGTTGGAGCTCGCTCAGTCTTTACAGACAGCTCCTCCAAGGGTTTCGCGGTAGTGGTTTCTTCTCAGGTACGGAAGAGGGTACCCATAGGGCAGATGTCAGCACAAGCCGCCGAGTTGTTTGCTTGCTTGATGGCTTTCCAAATGTTTGAGGGAGAGCCCTTTAATTTATATACTGATAGTGTTTATGTTGCCAACATTGTTAGACCTTTAGAAACTTCTCCATATGTTCTTCCAACCTCCCAGGTTCGTTCCTTATTAGTTCAGCTCCAACATCTTATTTGGCAGCGCATCCACCCTGCTTATGTGGGATTTATTCGTGCACATACTAACCTTCCAGGACCCCTTGCCCAGGGCAATCAAATTGCTGACTCCTTGACCCGCCCTAGGGTCTTATTTACTCAGGAGCAGCTGGCCCACCAGCTCCATGAGAGGTATCATCTAAATGCCCGCTCCATTAAATTTCACACTGGGTGCCCCTTATCCATAGCTACACAGATTACCTCTCAGTGCCCTGATTGTGCCCCTTATCATAATTCTCCCAATGAGGGGGTAAATCCCCGGGGCCTCAGGGCCAACCATCTCTGGCAAATGGATGTCACTCACCTGCCGCAGGCAGGGAAATTAAAATACATGCATGTCTAGGTGGATACATATTCTAAACTGATTTTTGCCTCTCTCCACTCAGGAGAGAAGATTAAAGATGTTATTTCTCATTGCCTGCAGGCCTTTGCCTACATGGGTGTTCCAGATGCCCTAAAAACGGACAATGGCCCTGCCTATGCCAGCAATCGCTTTGCTGCCTTTTGCAGGGAACATCACATTGTCCATTCTTTTGGTATTCCTCATAACCCCACGGGACAGGCTATTGTGGAGCGCACCCATGCCACTCTCAAACAGTATTTTAAGAAAATAAAAAAGGGGGAGTATGTTACCTCCCCCAATATTCAGTTATCCACCATACTTTACATTTAAAATTTTTTGACCATAGACCGTAATAATTTGTCTGCTATGGAGAGACATTGGAACAAACCCTCCCAGTCCTTGGGATGGGTCAGATGGAAGGATTTGATCACAGGAAAATGGCAGCCACCCACTCCCCTACTAGCTAGGGTCCGAGGGGCTGTTTGTGTTTTCCCTCCAGGAAGTGAGAAGCCCATTTGGGTCCCCGAACGGTGCATCAGGCATGTCGACCCCAATACTACTCCGGATACTAGTAATGCTCACCATGATAAAGATAATCCAACCATTGCTGAACACTCAGGTAAGGGAAATATGGGCGTTGGTGAGGATTCCCCCCCATGTTAATGCCAGTTAGTCATTCCAGCTCCCTGTTCATCAAATTTTATAACACCAATAATACATTGGGAGCAGCTGCTGCCAATGAGATTAAAAAGTCAGAAACTAGACATTCTGAGTTTCCCCCTCCTAAGCCTGATACCAGGGTGAGGAAGTAGGGGAATCCAAGCGATTCCCAGCGGCATACGCCTTTAATCCCAACACACCTTTATGCAAGTTCCAGGACAGCCTCCAAACAATACAGAGAAACCCTGACTCAAAAAAAAAATTGGTAACAGTAAAGAGGTACTGGTACTAAGTAAAGAAAAAGAAAAAGACAAAGGTATATGGAATAGAAAATTTTGTTTACATTTAAGTTCTATTTTGTGAGTCATCTCTAAAAACTTTTGGCCAAAAACCTGGCCTCTCCACCTTGCATCTACAGAGTTACAAGGAGTAGGTACGGCTGTACCCCATGACTGTAGCTCAAATGGAGGAATGATAAAGAACATACAGGACTTTTTAACCCTTTTAGTTCAAGGATTGGCTGGAGTTGTTCTTTTACATAGATTTCAATTAAGGAAGCTTCATTGCAACAGACTAATCATGACCTAGGGAAAAAGGATGACTGAAAGATGCATATATGTTCTGAATGTATGGTGTGGCCACACCGGTATGTATGAAATGTGATTGTGAATGCGTGAGTGTGAACTGCTTATATGATTAAAAGGATACTTAAATCCCTTCAAAAATAGTTCAGAAGCTACCTAGATTGCTTTATATATAGCCAAAAGGAACATCCAGCCAGTCTGTTAATGTTTTAACAGAAAAATTTAAGATGCAAATGAGGCCTTGTCAGCTAGTGAGAGCTCTACAGGTTAGATTGGGAAAGACTGCTCACATACTTCAATAATTTTCAAAAGTTATTTGGACACAGTATAGTTTACAATCTTTGAGTGATTTTCAGAAGTTTTTGGGAAATATTTAATGGATATGTCCTTTTTAATGGGCATCTACAAATAATCTAAGTAGTAATCCCAATTTACCTAGATAGTCAACCAAGGAGGGTAGACAAATCCTTCTACTGTTATGGTCCAGCTTCAACAGTTCAAAAAAAATTTTTTAGAAAATATAAAAGGGGGAATAATGGCCCCAGTCCCCACATGACTCATCAAATAATACACTCCTCATTTAAAAATTTTATAATGTGAATGCCAGTGAGCTTCAGACAGATTCTGGCATGATGGAATTTGAGCAACCATTGCTCAGGTCAAATGGAGACATCCATGCACTAGACAGTGGAGAAGACCCTAATTTGGGGTCGAGGGCATGTTTGTGTTTTCTTGCAGGAAAAGAATAAAGCTTCGGCAACTGTCAGACCATTTAGTGAGATGCATGGAGCAGAGAAAAACTGGACCTGAGACCATGGGAGCCTACCTAAGCCAGTTTGAGTGAGATCTCCTAAATCAGTGTTCCTGACCCTTGATGTCATCGAATCTAGAGCCCAAGAAAGAAAGAAAACAGTCGGTTCGAGATTTCCAGTTTCTCAACAGACCTGCTGCATCAACCTTCCGGACCCATGAGTTTTCATCGTGAAGCCAACAAAGAAAAAAGGACCCATTTAAAGCATTTGGACATTGGTATGGGCTATGATGAGTGGCAAAAGCCCCTTTTCAGTATTTGAACAGGACATGGTCACTTGAAATATCAGACTTGATGGTTCCTGTTTCTGGAATCGTGCCTAGGCCAGTGTATTTTTCTGCAAAAATGCAACTTGTCCTAATGCGACAACTATTGTTCATATTTTTCATAATGCTACATGTGTAACATCAATGATTGTGCCCAATGTATCTGTGCAAGTGTACTTTCTAAATGCTTTCCTGAGCAGATCTTGAAACGATTGGAAACTTTATCAAATTGTAAATGTAAATCACGTGCAGGTTACCCTTGTAACAGACGAAGGCTGGTAGAATGTTATGGCTGAGATCTGGTGATGGGTATGGTGATGGAGAGGCACTATGTCAATGGGGGTCCTGGAAATGGTGGCAGTGGCGGTAGGCATTCTGGCTTTATGCTGAGCTCAAACGTGCCTTGTTCCAGAGGCAAGAGATCCGTAACCAAGTATTGCTTAGCTTAGCCCATGGCAATCCCGATAGCCATGAAGGTTGGTTACAGATGATTTAAGGTTGGGGTATCTCCGACGACGGGCAACCTGTGGGGAAGACCCCTCCCACCTAAAACAGGGGTTCAAGGTCCCCCAAAGAGGGGAAAGGGAGGGTGACCCTACTTGACCTAAGCCAGGAGTGCCTTATTTGAAAATTAAAAGGGGTGAATTGTGGGAACACCAGACCTTGAGCAGAGACCCACTTCCCCTTCTGCCTGGGAGTAGGCAGCTGTAAGACAATGTTTAGTAAAAACATGTTTACTAAAAACGATACAATAAGTTCCTGGGAAAGGCCTTCCCACGGAAACCGCCCTGACCTCGACCTTGTCCAAAGACTAACCGCACCTTCAAAAACCCACACACATCCACCTCTGGTGTCAGAGCAGAACCAGCCAGGGTAGAGGAGAGAGCAAAAGCTTCTCTGGTGGAAGCTTTTCTTAGGAGGTTTTCTTGAACCTTTTTGGGGCCTGCTTAAAGTTTTCTTTACATCGTTGAACAAGTCTCTGTGTTGTCAATCCCCGACACCCTCTGCACGTTCTCGGACACAGGCCGCGCAGCAGACGTGACAGTTCATAGTCAGCCATTGTTGCATTGTTGGATTAATTGGACCACAGTCTGTAAATCATTCTGATAAATTCCCATTCTATATATACTATAAGTTCTGCTGCTCTAGAGAGCCCTAATGCAGTTCTCTTAACTATATGCACTAGCAAGAGTGTGCAGAGAGAACTGAAGTAGGGCAAAGGTTGGCACTGTAGTTTAGGGTCATGAATGTATGTGGATGTATGTATATAGTTTGAGTGTTAAATGATCCAGTTTTTGGATGTTTTTTGAAGGTACTGTAGACATAATCTCTTGATCTTTTTCAGTTTTGTCTTTGAGACAGGGTGTCATGTAGTTCAGGCTGGCTTTAAACTCTGTGTAGCTGAAGATGTCCTTGGACTATGAATTCTCCTGCCTCTACACCCTGAGTGTTGTGATTATAGATGTGGGCCACCATTCCGGGTTTTACTGATGGGTTTGCTGTGGGATAAGTGAAACTTAATTTTATTATTCTATTATTAAATAAAACTTGGGAGTCAGATTTTGGGGTAAAAATCTGATAGATCCACAGAGTGATGGAGAAATGATCAGCTGATCCTACTGCTCCATGCTTCCCAGATCAAAAAGGCCCTCCAATCTTTTTAAGCCTCTCCCTATTCCTTTCTGTGTGTCCACCAAAAACTCTATGGTTAATTCTGGTTAGCTAATCTCTAACTCGGCCTGCCCCAATTCAAGGTCAACTTTATTGGCAGTCTTGGAGTGTCAGAAGGTGCTCAAAATACCCTACAACAGATGAGAAGTCAAAAATGCCTTCAAGAAAGAAGATGCAGGATTCAGGAAAAATGTCTCTGGGGAGAGCACAGGTTACAGATGCCTTTTAGACACCCAAGCTGTGGCATTAACTGGGTGCATGCAGCTGGGATTTTTAATAGTGAGGCCTGGGCTGGAGAGAAAGGCATGAGACTGAAGGTGAACCTTGGTTGTTAGCTTGGCGGGATTTAGGATTACCATGGAAACAGATTTCTGTGAGGGAGTTTCTATATTAGGTTAATTGAAATGGGAAGGCAAGCCTAGATGTAGATGGCACCATTCCACGGGTTGGGGGTCCTGGGCTAAATAAAAAGGAAAAAGCAAGCTGAGCAATTTGCATCATCTCTCCCTGTCCTGACTGCAGGTGCAGTAGAACCTGCTGCCCGCGATGCTGCCATGACTTCCCTGCAGCAGAAAGACACGTCATACAGAGAGCTAATTGGGTGAGCGTGGACAGAGAGAAAGTGAGGGCCTGGCCAGAGCCTTGGACATGCTAATAATGACAGACAGAAGAGGGAGAGCCAGGAAGGAGACTGAAAAGGGAGCAGGAAGCTGCTCCAAAGAGTCATTCCGTAGACATTGACTTATGTAAATGCTTCAAGGAAGGAGATGATTTGCTGTGTCCAGTGCTGGAGAAAGGCCCAATAAGGTGATGGTTGAGAAATGACTAAGGGATTTAGTAAAGGGGAAGTCAGGGATGAGGTTGACAAGGGCCAGTGTTAGGAGAGAGGTACAGCCACTGGAGGGTGGACAGCAGGGAAGTGGTCACTTTTTGCACAGAAGAAATGAAGATCTGTTGGCTGTAGTGAGAATGCTTCAAAGAAGAGAGAAGAAATCTAGGAGAAAACCAGGAGGACACTGAGACATACAGAGAGAGCCTGTGTGTGCTGGGTATGGAGGCACTTGCCTTTAATCCAGTACTTGGGAGGCAGAGGCAGGAGGCCTCTGTTCCAGGCCAGCCAAAGCTAAACAGGAAACCCTGTCTTGAAAAACCAGCCCCCCAAAAGAAGCCTAGCCCCCCAACTTATCCTTTGACAGTTTCACAATGCATACAACGTACTGCAACCATTTACACTTCCTAGTCTCCCCTCCCTGCCCATCCTCCCTCCCCCTCCCAACGTCTTGTCCTCCTCTTCTTTCTTTCTTTCCAAGCCACTGAGTCCAGTGCGTGCTGTCTTCACACGCATGGGAGTGGGGCCATCTACTGGAGCATGGGTGGCCTACCAGGAACCACACCCCTGAAAAAACTGACTCTCACTTCCCTAGCAGTCATCAATTGTCGATAAGCTCCTCCCCATCCACGCTGGAAAGTGGCTTGGCTTGATTTCGTGCTGTTAAAATATCTTTGAGAAAATGGGAGCCTTTGGGATTTGGAGCGGAAGTGTAGGAGCTGGGACGGGGTTACGATTAATCCATGGATGCAGGAAATGTGTATGTGTGTGTGATGAACACGTCATGTTTCCTAATCTCCATGGTATTCTTGATGAAGTACGAAGCAAAGTCAGGAGTGAGGACAAAAAAGCAAGTTTGATGAAAGTTTGATGATGGTGAAGGGAAAGGGAAAGACGTTTGAAACCAGGTTGTGAAGTTGGTGCCTTCCTGGCAGTTTTGCCCGGCAGGTTAGTCTCCCCCTGCTCTCCACAGTTGCGTTTCCTTGGAGACCAGACGTTAGCGAAAGCGCCTGGTCTCCTTGGGATCCATTCTGAGACGCGAAGTAACAGAAGCTTCACGGACTTCTGGAGACGGTCTGTGCCTGGAAGATCAGGACTCTTCTCTTTTCCCCAATGGCACAGAAGTAAGCAGAGAGCGCAGCGGGGTGGCAGAGCACGCATGCGTGGGCTTCATCGCGCAGCCTTTGCTCTCCAGGCTCCAGCTCGCTGGTTGCTTGGTCAAGAGGGTCTTCAGGATCCCTCCTTGGGCCGGGGTTGATGGAAGTTCTCCCACCCACTCCCTTCTCTTTCCAGACACACCCCCTCTAGGACTCATTTCTCAGGGCGCAAGTCGCAAGTACTGGTGAGTACCGGAAGGGCAGCAAGGACTGGTGTGGGTGGAGGTCTCTGTGACCCCTGTGTTCTACCTGCTATCAACTCCCATGGTCGTGATAACAGCGTGATAGACTCTGGGCCTGGGTTTCAAGCCTAGGAGAGGCACTGGAGCAAGCCTCGGAGCCTCATTTAATGCCATTCCTTACCTGACCATAGGGGTGAGTCAAGCTGCTCACTGATGTCATTGCCACCCCACTTGCTAGAGGGTGGGTCTTGGGGTTTTCCTCTGTTTCTTCAGATTCTTAGCACCTCATGGCCTACATGTCCTTGCTGAGTTCTGGCTACCTGACACAACAAATGCCTTGCAAATACGTCTCACAACTCAAGGCCTTAGGCTGTGTTGTTAGGTTCACTTTATGAACGAGAAAATCGAGGTTTAGAACTCAGGTCACTTGCTCTAGGATACAGATACCCTGAAAGGGCAAGCTGGAGTTGAACCCTTGGATCCTGGGGCTGACTGTGTTTCTGTGTTACATGTTCCCTAACAGTGGTCAGAGAAGAACCCGAAGCCATTCACTCTGCCTCCCCTCCAACAAGCCAAAGGCCACAGCAGAAGCAAAATGAAGACTCCGTCTAGTATCCAGCCAGGTGGGCAGAGGCTCTTGGGAGCTATGGTGGGTGTTGGGGACAAGTCAGAGTAGCTACTTTTAGCCCTTGACACCGTTCATATTAGGCTAACTAATGTGACAAATAGCCTTCAATTTTCAGGTACTGATACGGAAGTTCATTTCTTAGGAATGTATTTGTAGATGTGTGGGGAGGAGCTGGTTGGTCTGTTCCATACAGTGATTCAGGGGTCTAGCCTCCTTTAGCATCATGGGTCTAATGTTCTGTAAGCCCTTAAGGACCTCTGCTGGCAGAGAGGGTAGAGAGAGCAAGAACAAGGGGACCTAGACCTGAAGTGACACATATCATTTGTACTCCTTCCAAGCTTGCAATTTTCATCACATGACCATGTCTGCTTGGGAAGCTGGGAAATGTCTGGCTCTGTGTTCAGGAGGGGAACAGTTTGGGGAATTAATAGACTCCATCACAGCATTGTTAACCTTCCCAAGGAAATTATGAGGTCTTGGCTCAGGCAAACATGGGTTTGCATCCTGGCAATGCTATTTACTCATTTAGAAGAGTCTTTCATCTTTCTGAGCCTTAGTCATCTTAACTGTGAAAAAGGATTGTGTGGGCTAGGCATGGTGGGTACACACAGATAATCCCTCCAGCATTCAGGAGGAGGAGGCAGTAGATCATGAGTTCAAGGATAGCCTGAACTGAATTGTGTTGTGTAGCAATTTCCTGCTAACAGAAACACACCCTGCCCTGTGGACCCCATGGAGGGAGAAGTAAAGGAAACCTAGAGGACTCAGGAGGTAAAGGAAAGCTATAAGGCTCAGGACATTCCTTAAATAAAGAGTTGCAAGATCCCTCCTCTATTCTTATGAATAGTTACAGCTATCTAGAGAGCTATGGCAGAGTGCTTGCAAACAGGGAGCTCCAGGAAGGCAGTTTTCATGAACTTTCACCCATGTTTGGGTGGGCTTTGGGGGATGCATCTGCCTATGAGCTATCTATGCCATCTGTGATCTTCTAAGTCATCCTTAACTCATACTCCTTCAAGTAACCCTGGTGAAAACTGGCTCCAGTGGCCAGACTCAGGTGGAACAATGTATCTGGTCTGTTGTTGGTGCCCTGTCTAAATGTTCATACCTCCCCAGGAAAAGCCATACTGCATCCTATCTCCCCACCCAGGAACTTCTTATATATATGAGAGACAGGAAGGTCTCAGTATGTAGGACAAGTTGGCCTCAAACTCCTAGAAATCCCCCTCCCTCTGACATGAAGTTGGATACCCTGGAACTAGAGCTACAGACTGTTGTGAGCTGCCATGTAGGTGCTGGGAATTAAACTCAGGTCCTCTGGAAGAGCAACCAGTATTCTTAATTTCTGAGCCATCTCTCCAGCCTCCTTAAAATTGTTATTATTTTTTTGTTTTTGTTTTTCTGAGACAGGGTTTCTCTGCCTTTGGAGCCTGTCCTGGAACCTGTTCTGGAGACCAGGCTGGCCTCGAACTCACAGAGATCTATCTGCCTGCCTCTGCCTCCTGAGTGCTGGGTTCAAAAGTGTGCACCACCACCACCTGGCTACTTCTATTCTTTTTTTTTTTAAAGATTATTATAATGTTTTTGTGTGTGAATGTATAAGGTCTGGGTTCAGGTGAGAGGCTGTGCTCAACATAATAATGTGAAGAGCTAATGAGGATAGCATTTGTGGCCAACCTCTGCCTCCACATGCACGCTTACGCACATGCACTTGCACACACACCTGTTCTAACACGTGAAAACACATATGTACATACAAAAAAAAAAAAGAAAACCCAACAAGGTACAAACAAAAAAATAATACTTCTGTATATCTTAACACCAGGTTTCTACCTGTGGGTAATCTTACATTCTTTTTTTTTTGTTTTTGATTTTACAAGACAGGGTTTCTCTGTATTGTTTTGGAGGCTGTCGGTCCAGCCTGGCCTCGAACTCACAGAGATCCGCCTGCCTCTGCCTCCCGAGTGCTGAGATTAAAGGCGTGCGCCACCACCGCCTGACAATCTTACATTCTTAAAGTCCCAATAGTTTAGCACCTGCCTGTGATCGATCCCAACACTTGAGAGGCTGAAGCAGGGGGATTAGGAGAAAGCCTCTATAGCTACATAGCTAGTCCAGGACCAGCCTGACCTACATGGGACCCTGTCTCAAAACTAATCCATCCTGTAGTTAGCATTTAGTAGTAAGAGTAACTTGTCATTTCAGCACTTAATATTAAAATTTCCCAGAGTTAAGGATCTTGATCCGTTAGACACTGAGTATGGTTCTCAAGTGTACACTTGTACTCGGAGTAGGGATGTTGGTGGAGACTGAGGCTGGAGACAAGCAGCTGAGTGGTGGTTCTGTGTTGGTGTAGAACTGTCTGAAAGGAAGCAGGGCTTCTCCTCTCACCCATGCCTCCTCCCTCCCTCCCTTCCCTTACAGCCCAGGCTGTCATCCTCCTGCCTCCACCTCCTGAGTGCTGGGAGTACAGGCTGGAGCCACCATGCCCAGTTGATACAGTATTAAGGATTAAACTCAGGGCTTTGTGCATGCTGGGCCAGCACGGTGCCTGCTGAGCTGTATCCCATCCTAAGCATCTGCTCTGTAAGAGCCTTTACTCTGTCTGACTGCCACGGACGGTGTTGCAGAGATGGCTGGGTGGAGTTCTGCCTAGCTGCTATGATCACTAGATGTGATAGTAGCTAGGAGCAAGGAGCCAGCCCTGAAGATGTGGCAGGTTCTGTGTTAAACACCTTAGGCCATGGTGACGTCTCATCCAATCTTCATGACCCACCTATGGGACAGGCGTGACTGTTCTCATCTTATAGGAGGACTGAGGGACTGGAAACCATGTGGCCTTCCAGGTGACAGAGCTGCTAGAAAGTCCTTCCTGCGGGCTGGAGAGATGGCTCAGCAGTTAAGAGCACTGACTGTTCTTCCTGAGGTCCTGAGTTCAATTCCCAGCAACCACATGGTGGCTTACAACCACCTTGAATGAGATCTGGTACCCTCTGCTGGCCTGTAGGCAGAAAGCTGTATACACAATAAATAAATAAAATTAAAAAAAAAGAATGTCCTTCCTGCCTCAATTGACCTTTCTCCCAGCCTGGTGGGGAGAGCAGGGATTTGGGTTTGTAGGACATGCTGCCCCCCCCCACTTGCTGCCCCTTTCTGTGTCAGGGGCTGGAAGAACACAGAAGGGGTAGGCTCTTTATTTTATTTCTTGAGACAGGGTCTCTGTATGTAGTCCTGGCTGGCCTCTAATTCACAAGAAAGCCTCCTGTCTCTGCCTCCTAAGTGTTAAAGGCATGCGCCACCATGCCTGACTGTGGTGGGGATGATGGTGGTGGTAGTTCTTGATTTTTGGCTGGTTGACAGTGGGGTTGGCCTGGTTTACCTCAGTGTCTCCCTTAAGTTCACCTTCCAGGGAATAGGTTGACCCTGAAGAGAAACTGAAGCTTACACTCTGGGGGAGGGGTCCTGCCCCTGACTAGCTCTGCTTTTGCTAGCCATCCCCCAGTCATCCCCATATCACTGCATTCTCCTGGATCTCCTCCCCCACCCCTCCCCCCAAAGCAAGGCCCATGGTAGAGCTGGGGTTTCTTTGTGGACAGCAGTTTTATCCTTTTTTGTGTCACAGGGTAAATCTGTAAATGAGTGGGTTCTGGGGCCTGATCCCAGGCCTGTATGCACCCTCATCCTCTCTCCACCTTTCCCCATCTGTCCTCAGCGGTGCAGTCCCAGACCTCTGTAGAGATGGCAAATGTAGACAAGAATCTACGAGGACTGCAAAAAAGGGATCAATTGCACCATGGGAAGATGCAGGCCAAGGTTCGGCTGATGCGGGTAAGAGAGGCCCAGAGCAGAGACAGTGAATAGTTCCTCACACTGCGTAGCACCGTCAGTTTCCTCCTTACGGCAAGCCGTGCGCACACTTAACTTTTCTCGTTTTACAGGTGGGAAACAAATGGCTTGTACTAGGTCATGCAGCCAGAAAACAGTGGCACGGGGGCCAAAGCAGCTAAGATTGGGCTGTTCTGCTTAGACTGAAAGAATTCGACTGGTTCTCCGGATTAAAAATGTAACCAGTGGCTTGTCTTATTGCTGGCAGTACACAGAGCCCTGTCCATTTGGGAGTGGTCCTTGGAAAGGGTTCTTCTAGAACCTTCACATCAACTGATACCATTGTAGCTAACTCATCTTCCCGCCTCCCCAGGCCAGGGCTCACTGGGTAACCCAGCTGTCCTTAAACTCAAAATTCTCCTGCCTCTGCCTCCAGCGTGATGGGACACAGGTGTGTGTTACCATGCCCACTGTTGTTATACATTGTTTTACAGCTTCGGTAATCACTTGAACCATATTTTATTATTATGAAAGTTATTATTATTATTTTTGTTTTTCAAGATAGGGTTTCTCTGTGTAACATCTCTGGCTGTCTAGGAACTCACTCCGTAGACCAGGCTGGCCTCAAACTCACAGAGATCCGCCTGTCTCTACCTCCTGAGTGCTGGGATTAAAGGAATGTGCTACCACAACGCGGCTTGATCATATTTTAAAGTTTTTTTCTTTTAAAAGATTAGTCTCATGTAGCCTAGCTTGTTAGCTTGCTCACTATGTAGTAGAGGGTGACCTTGAACATAGTTCCAGGCCAGTAAGGGTTAAATTGTGAGACTCTGTCTCAAAAGTAAAAGCAAAAACCTGTGTTTTTCCCTTCAGCCATCATTTTGCCAGATGGTTTCAACGGGTCGATCATTCGCAGGAAGGTCTGTTTCTGATGTTCTTTTTATCCCGGCTGTAGGAGAGCTTGTGTGTCCTTGTGTGACACACAGTGTGGACATGGCCACCCTTGCAGTAAGCTCAGCAGTTCTTCATGCAGTCTTTTGTACGCATTCATTCATCTGGTCAGCGGGTCCTGACTGAACACCTGCTGTATTCCGAGAGTCGCCAGGGCTGGGCTCTGGCCTTGGGCAGACAGACAATTACACACACACATATAAAATGTGAAGTGTAAGCCATAGGACATGGCAGTTCATTCCCAGATTTTCATTCTACCAGAAATTTGAGCTCAGTTCCTGGGGACTTGGGAGTGGTTTTTTTTAACCTCCAACACAGTTTTGTACTTTGGGGTCTTGGGATGTGGAGAAAAAGTGGAGAGGTTAGCAGTCATGGACAGTAGCTCTGCTGTGTGTGACCTTGGGTAGACGTGGAATCTGAACTTCTATGAAGTGAGACTAATTAGTGCATGTCTCCTAGGCTTGCTATCAGGTAACGCGAGTACAGGACATAACACTGGCACATGGCAGCCACACTGTACTTGCACTGGTATTGTTATCTGGTACAGCATACAGGAGCTGAGGGCCAGGGCAGATGGTGAAATCAGATGACCATAAAGAACAGAAGAGAGCGCACAGACAGGATGGGAACGGGAGCAGGGTGGGGCACTGGAGCTAAATAATCGAGTTCTAGCTGTTTGCTGTGCACACGTTGAGCTTGCCCACATTGCCCCAGTGGCTGTGGTGGAGGCTTTATTTCATTTCTAAATGGCAGTTCTCTGAAGCAGCAATTAGTTATTAGCTGCTTAGATCATACCAATGAGTTATCTGAGGTCAATTAACTTCTCCAGGTCCCTCACCCCTCATGGCAAGTGGCAGATCTGTGACAGCCTAGTCCTACTCATACTGTGAGCCAGCATCTCATAGCGGCTGCTGCTGCTGCTTCTGCTGCTGCTTCTGCTGCTGCTTCTCCTCCTCCTCCTCCCCTTCCTCCTCCCCCCTCCCTCCCTTTCATTTTGGTTTTTTGAGATAGGGTTTCTCTGTGTAGCCTTGACTGTCCTAAAACTCACTCTGTAGATTAAACTGGCCTCGAACTCGCAGAGATCGGCCTGCCTCGGCCTCTCTGGTGCTGGGATTAAAGGCGTGCGCCACCACTGACTGTCTTTCTTTTCTGAGACAGGGTATTTCTACATTACTCACACTGGTTGGCCACATGGTCCTCTTGCTTCAGCCTGTGCTGGTGTGACATGCCTGTCCTACCACGCACTGGGCTCCTTGCAGCACGAATCCCGCTGAGTTCTTGAGGTAGGATAATGGACAGACTTTGAGACTCTGAAGTCTGGCTTCTCTGTCTCAGCACTATCAGTTCCGGGCTGTGTGACCGTGTCATTTAACCTCCCTGAGCCACCACTTGTGAGCTGGAGGATGAAGGGACTCCATGTGTCATCTGTCATAGAACTTGGCTGCCCTCATGTCTAGTAGGCTAACTGTTATTAAAATTGTTATTAACTGTTGACACTATTGATCTTACGTACTGCTGGGTGTAACCTTGGGCAAATCACTTACCCCTTCAGACTCACTTTCCACAGGGGCATTGTATGATAAGAAAATGTGGGTGTTTTCTCTCCTCCACCCTTCCTTGCTTCTGGTCCAAACATAGCCTGTCATCTCTGCCACCTTCTTACCTAACTGGGCCATTATCATGTTCATTCTTTCTAGTTTTCATTGGTTTGGAGAGGTCTTTAGTATCCTTACGTACTAATGTTTGGTAATTAGATGGTGATAAGCCACCAACTGTGGGATGAATTCTCTGTGACAATGGGTTATACATGCACTGGTGTGTGTGTGTGTGTGTGTGTGTGTGTGTGTGTGTGTGTGTGTGTGTGTGTTGCTTAGTGGGTGTCTCCATTTCCAGGCACTCTGACCTTACGGGCTGGGGAACCACCTGGCAGCATTTACTACAGGAGGCCTTGGGGCAGGAGGGTTCTCAGCCCCTCCCCATCCCTGCTTGCAAATTAGGGCACATATACAGTGCTACCTTCCTCCCCACCCACAGCTGATGCTTCGAAACCAGCGGACCTCACTGCAGGAGCTCTCCAGCCACGAGGAATTCCTCAGCAAGCTCAACCAGGAGCTCATCAATTCCATTCAGGACATGGAGGACAGCATGGCCTTGAATGTTCGGGAAATGCTGCAGCAGCAGGGCATTCTCCGGGTGAGCCTCCTCTTCCCCTCTTCTAGCCTCCTTCCTGTGCGAGCGCGCCCCCTGCTGGTTACTCCTGACCCCGGGGGGGGGGGGATGCAGTGCCTCCCTTCATCCCCACTTACCAGCTGGGAGAGTTCTGGCTAACTTTGTGTCTTGGAGCTTGGTGGAGTGGATCACAATAACACAACCTCAAATGGGAGGTTGTGGCTATCACTCCTGGCATTTGTACAATGGAAAGTATTTGGTGCTGCCATTACCATTACCACTGCTGACCAGGTGTCCACAGTGAGATGTCAAATGCTCATATACGCCTCACAACAGCTTGACAGGGTGGGTGCTATTCTTGTCCTCTTTTTACAGGAAAGAAATGGAAAGCACAAGGCTGTGGGATTTAACTTGCTCCAGGCCATCCAGATAGCAAGAACCAGAGCCAGGATTTAACTCCAGGCAGTCTTACCCCAGGATCTGTGTCTCTCTTGCCCTGCTACCATTGTCTTTTAGGGAGTACAGTTGATTGGGTCCACTGATAGTTTGCAGGGGGGCGGGAGGAGAGGAGCAACTATCGTACTGTCTGGAGCCCACGCTGCAATAATGAAACTCGGTGGTGACGAGTAGGGTCTGGGGATGAAGAGTGCCTTGGCAATCACCCTCCCTGTGCTGGGGTGACAGGGTAGGAGGTCACAGGGACTGAGAGTCAGAGAGTGGATGAATGATTTCTCTATGACTTCTGCCCAGAGCTGACCTGGAGTCTGTGAGGTGGGGGTGGATTAATCTCTCAGGCTGCTGTGGGAAGATACTGGGGTAGGGAACTTCCATAGCAGTAGAGGCTGGAAGTTCAAGGTCAAGGGGTCAGTAGGGCTGGCTTCTCTTGTAGCCTTTCTTCCTGTTCTGCAGATGGCCATCTTATTATTATTATTATTATTATTATTATTATTATTATTATTTTGGTTTTACAAGACAAGGTTTCTCTGTATTGTTTTGGAGGCTGTCGGTCCAGCCTGGCCTCGAACTCACAGAGATCTGCCTGCCTCTGCCTCCTGAGTGCTGGGATTAAAGGCAAGTGCCACTGCCGCCTGGCTCAGATGGCCATCTTCTTATGATGTCCACATATGTGTGGAGAGAGTGCTGCTGTCTTGTGGGGACACTCTGGTCCTCTCTGATGAGGGCCTGTCCTTGTGACTCCAATCATTATTTACTTCTCTCAGGGTCCTGTCTCCAAGAGCAGTTACACCTAAGAAGCTTTGGTAAATACAGTCCAATTTCAACAGAGACCAAAGCCACACAGTTCTTCAGCCCAAGCAAACTTCTTGTTCATACCACACACACACACACACACACACACACACACACACACACACACACACCTTGCATGTGGAGGCCAGAAAGTGGTGTTTCTCAGGAGCTGTCCATCTTTATTGAGACAGGGTCTCTTCCTGGGATCTGAGACTTGTGCATTAGGCTCGGCTGGCTGGCTAGCATGCCTCAGGGAATCTGCCTGTCTCTGTAGCCCCAGTACTGGGGCAATAAACCCACATCATCACATATGGCTTTTTACTGTGGGTACTGGGGAGTGAAGCCAGTTGACCCATACCTTTAGTTCCTTGGACCATCTTGGGTGTACCTATGGACCCTGGGGAGGGTCACAGGCAGTTGCAGTTAGCATTGGGTATGTGATGTTCTGGAGGTGAGGTGACTTGGGGAGTCTCAAGGGGACCTCTGCCTCAGACATTGGAGCATCAGGAAGACTTCCTGGGGAAAGCCATACTTGAGCTAAAGTCTGCAGAAGTGTGGACTGGTGGCGCTTGGATGAACCAAGCGTTCCAGGCAGAGGAAGTAGATGCCCCAGACATGGGGCGAGGAGCATAAGGAGCTACAGTTGGTTGGCTGAGTGAGTGAGGGATACAGCAAAGATGAGTTTGCCCCACGTCAGATCATGGAGGGTTTTTCCAGCCATGGCAAGGAGTCCATTGAGGACTGGAGTGGGAGGTAATGGCTCTCCAGCCTCTCGTCAGGTTGCTGGCCTGGGCGTGGGGTTGTGGAAGTGCTCTGTGGCCACAGCCCACTGTGAGCCGAGAGCCAGCAGAGGCTGGTGGTCAGCTGACCTCACCCCTTCCCTAGAATGTCATCGACATCTTGGAGTACTCGAACAAGAAGCGGGTGCAGCAGCTGAGGTCTGAGCTCCAGGAGTGGAAAGAAAAGGAGGAGAGCAAAATAAACAGTAAGGGGTGACTCCCCCCACAGCCTCACCCAGGAGCTTCTGGGGGAGGGCAACTGCATGCACTGCCTTTCTGACTACCAGGCCCATGCTACCTTCTAGGGAGAGCACATTGCTGAGATCTAGAGCGAACAGCTTACAAAGGATGAAGCGTGCACAGCGTGTTCCAGGCCTGGGTGTTCCTACATCTGTGGTGGCACACTCACTGTGACCTCCTGGATGCAGGGACTTTTGTCACACTTTACCTGCCAAGGAGATGACCGAAGCAGGAGAGGAAGTACCTGCTGCAGGCCGTGTGCCTAGGATTTGGAATCCAGGCCTAGCCTGGCTAAGCTTCCTATTGAGGTCCCTCTGGGAGGCAGTGGCTGGGAACCAGGTCTGGCTTCCATTGCTCTGGGTCTACGTTTTTTCCTCCCTCCCTGAGAGGCTAGATGCCGAGGAGGTGTGTCAGGGGGCTTGTGCCAGGCAGTCTGAGACACTGGGGAATCCCCTCCATGGAGGAAGGCAGGATAGACATTCTTGTATTTTTTATTTTTTGTTTTAGGAGATTTAGTCATACTTTATTTTACGCGTTTCAATTTGTAGGGCAGACATAATTCTTCAGGTCAAGGGAACCCTCACATGATTACAGTCACAAATTGGCACACTATATTAAAAAATAAAACCAAACGGAGACAAAATATGAAGTGCGATGCCAACTCAGACCCAGCGTGCACTGCTCTTCATATGAGATCGTGGAACTCTCTGCTGTGAGCTTACCAAAATAGAGCCAGAGCTCAGAGGTCACAAACGGTGGCTTACAAAATAAAGCCTCTTTTCCAAGAGCTACTTGTTTTATAGAAAAATATTGCAAACAAAATTAGAGCTATCTGAGATGTTTATTATCATATTGTGTGTGGTGCACTGGTTCATACCAACCTCTTAGGACACAGTGTCTGGTGGATGGAACCTGCATTTCTGGTCAGGTGCACTGTGACCCCGCTTCCAGCTCAGGGTGAAACACAGCTCAGCCCTGCTGACTGACCAGAAGTCACAAAATCTGAACATTCCCAGCCATTGGGTACTCTCATAATTTGTTCCTAGTCTGAGACATAGAAAAACTGCTCGGGAAACATGACATAATTTGCATTTCTTCCTGAAGGAAGAAAATGTGTAGAGATCTGTAAACTAAAACATATTTTTTTAAAAATAGAAAGCAATAGCTAATTCATTTTCAGAGCTGGAATTTTACTCAGAGATGATTCAAATTTTAATTTTGTTTTTTGAGACAGGATCTCACTATGCAAGCCCAGGGGTCCAAGCTGGTCTGAAACTCTCTATGTAGCCCAGATTAACCTAGGACTTACTGTAATTCTCCTGCCTCAACCCCCTGAGTGCTAAGCTATCACACCCGGCTTTGAATTCTCATGTTTTCCTGAAGGGTTGGAGGCTTAAGTAAACAGAGATGTGGCAGAGCGATGCCCATGTATTCCGATCCCCTGATTTCCCTTTGTGATTATGCAAATTTTAAAGAAAAGGGATCTTACAAGCTGTGTACAGCAGCTTACACCTCAGTTTCTTTTGTCACTTGATGAGTGGCTGAAATGAATTCATGTCGTATGTTGGTCATGGAAACCCCGTGTAAGCAATGGAAGCTTCATTTGAAGGCCGAGGTCTTGAGCAGGATCATGATTCTGGACTCTGCTTCCTGGATGCGCAGGACCGTGTAGTACTCCAGTTCCTCCCAGCCATGCTTGTACCATGCTGCATTCCAGACGTCTTCCCTGGTCTGAAGGTCGTTGTAAGCCCAAAGATGATGCACCATGTATAGCTGCCCAATTTGAGGGAAATCCCCCAGCTGCCTCGTTACTGTCCTGTGTAAAGCCAGTGGCATGGGCCCAGTAATTGCCCCATTCAATCATTGTTCCTGTTCAGGGTTGGTAGGACCTGTGTTCGTATATGTTGGGTCCTGATCTCGGCACCAGCTCATTCCAGAAACTGAACTCCAACAGCAGCTGGTTCCTCCTGGAGAGAAGCTTGTCGCTTCTGGCTTCACGGAAATCTACAAATTCCTGGTTTTCTTTGAGTTTATCCATGACCTCCATGAGGGCTGGGTAGCCTCCTTCTACCTCCAGAGGTGGACGGCTTGATCCTGCTTGCCATACCACATGTTCCATGTCCCCACCAAGGTACAAGGGTACCACTTGCCTTCTTGGATCTTTGGCAACACTTCTTGGAAAATTTTGTTGTATGCGTCTAGACATTCTGGCTTAACGTTGTGAAACCATAACTTGTACAGACTGATCATCTCCTTCTTGACCAGGGATCCACTTTTCGGACAAATAAGGACTTGAACCAGCTGTCTTCCCGAGATCTGTGACTTGAGGATGTCACTCTCCAGAGCCCAGACAGGAAGCTACCAAGGGTGGCTGGCTGCGGCAGGCCTCCTTGCGTGAGCAGCACTCATGCTGTGCTGACATCTTTGCTCTGGAGCCTCGACATTGTCTTTTATTCATTTACTTTTTTGAGGCAGGGTCTCACTCTGTAGCTCAACCTGGCTTGGAACTCACTTTGTAGCCCAGGCTGGCCTTGAATTCTCAGCAGTCCACTCTCCTTAGCCTCTCTGGTACTGGGATTACAGGTATGAGCCATCCTGGCCACTACATTTTGTCTTAATCCCGTTGTGGGCACCATTGCCACCCTGTCTCTCTGGTCATGCTTCCTTGGGGGCATGTATCTGAGGAAGCTGAGATCAGTTAGGGGTAGTCGGTGAGGACCACTCAGCAGTCAGCAGAGCTGGACTGGTTTCATTTCTCTTTTCTGGGGCCTAGACCCTAGCAGCTTCATCTCCTACCACCTCCTGCCTCGTGTAGGCACACCTCAACCCAGATCCTGGTCCACTGGCCAAGGGCAGCTGGGTTTCAGGGGTCTCCTGGGAAGGCCCTCTAAAGGAAGGCCCAGACATCTGTGTCCCCCCAGTCTTTAACTGCCCTTCCTTTCCTCGTGCTGTCCCTCCCCAGGCCTGCAGCAGGAGTTGGAGCAGCTGAACGCTGAGATCCAGAAGGCCCACGAGGAGGTGAGTTTCCTGAGCACCTACATGGACCACGAGTATCCTGTCAGGTTGGTACAGATCGCCAATCACAAACGCCAGGTGCAGCAGGCCAAGGACAGCCAGCAGGTAAGGGAGCCCCTGGCCCTCATACCTAGACTGCACAGAAGGTGAGGGTGTTGGCTAAGCCCTTCTGCCGACCCCCAGGATGAGCTGGACAACCTCAAAGAGATGCGTCAAATGGTCCTGGGGAAATTTTCCAACATGATTCAGGAGAAGAAGAAGAAAATCCTGAGATCTCTGATGGCGGTGAGTAGTCAGTCGCTGTGGGGTTTCTCCAGGTTCTGGCCTGGCTCTCCTAGCTTCCCTGTCCTCTGCCTCTGGCATCCCTGTCATCCACCTATGTGCTCCTGCCTTGTGTACCCAGAGACAGACTCCTCCTTCATCCACAGAAAATCCAGAAACCCTATGAGAAGATACTCATGCTGAAGACCCAGGACAGCAAGCGTCTGCAGAGGTGCACGGTCTGGTTCAGGGAGGTGAGGGCGCCAGGAAGGCCATGGCCTTTGCGAGGGACCTGCAGGCGGGCCTTGGCTCACACAGACCTGTTCCAGTGCTGGCCTTCTTCCTTGACTGCACCATTGCTGTCACTCATCATTCATCTCAGAGGATTCATGATGGCTTGGACCTTGACTCACTGGTCACCATTGTAGGCCATCACATGTCACCTTAGCACCATCACATGTCACCTACCCTACACTAGCCACTTCTCTTCATCCTTTGGCCCATGATCAGAGTTAGGGAACGAGGCCCCACCCTCTCTGGTGGGAGTGTCCATCATCCTGGCACCATTATCAGTTTTCAACTCAAGGTCCCTTTTTTACACATTGTGTGTCCCACCCATTTGTCACCTGTCTCCATTCTTCACTGTCCCTTCACCTTACTTGAAAGGCCCACTCCTGTTTCTAAACAAGGAGGTTGCCTCTCTGTAGTCCAGCACATCTTGGTGACGAGGCCCATACCGTCTCCCAGACACGCTCCTTCTGTGGTATTGTCCCATCTCCCAAGCTTAGACTTCACACTTCCTCTCTGTAGTCCAGCACATCTTGGTGACGAGGCCCATACCGTCTCCCAGACACGCTCCTTCTGTGGTATTGTCCCATCTCCCAAGCTTGGACTTCACACTTCCTTCTTTCTGTGTTTTCCTGCTCAGCTTATCCAGCAGCTGAAGGAAGAAATACCTGTGTTACTTGCGGAGGTGGAGCAAATGTACGCAGAGGTCTGGGACCCCCGGGAGGTCGTTTTTAAGGATATTCTACTTCAGAGACCCAAGTACGTAGTCCTGACTGCCACGCTGGGTTGAGCAGGCCTGTTCCTAGGAAAGGCAGTCTGGGCAGGTGGCAAGAGCCTAGGCATGGAAGGGGAGGAGGCCTGGGCAAGCGTCCATGCTGTCGCCAGCCTAGACACAGCTTTCCCTGCCCATCTCTGGTATAGCTGATGGTAAGTTCCAGGGAAGACTGGGGGACAAGAATGGAAGGACATCTTTTCTGCTTGACAGGCTTCTGTGCTCCAAAGGAAAATGTCTTTTCTTCCAAAATTAACCGTTGACCTGCTTTCCCTGGGATTAGGCTCTATTGTGGGTCTGGATGGTAGATTGGGAACAGGTTAGACCTCTTCATGATGCCACCACAGGACCTTGTGTGGTGGCAGAGCCCAGGCTTGCAAATTATATAAATTTCCCCTTTTGTCTCCCTGTCTCCTCTCAGGCTTTTCCTTATGCCATATCCCCACCCCCACTTTGTATTTTGAGACTGAGTCTCTCTTTGTAGATTATGCTGGGTTCAAATATGATTCTCATGTTCAAGCTTCCCGAATGCTGGGGTTACCATGTATTTAGAGAATTTTCTCCAGGAGAAATCTACCATGTAAGGTTCTAATGACAAACCAAAGCTTTATTCCACCAAGGTTCCTCCTGGGAAACCAATGAGTTTATTGGGTTTACTTAAAGAGTCTGGGTCACCGGGGTCACTGACAGAAGTATGTGTGAACTCAAAGCAGCCTTACTGGGAAGCCTGCTTCCAGAATGGGTGATGGCTCCCCCTGACTGTGTGGGTGGAGCCCTCTTACACTATTCTCTCTCACTATAAACTTTAGCCTCTCCCTGAGACTCTGAGGCCACATGCCTGGTTGGGAGCAGTGGTTAGATGCTCAGCCGAGGGCTCCGTGACCCTCCCACCTGCCTCCTTCTGTGAGGGGATGTCATCAATCGACAGAGTGAGCTGTGATGATGTTTTGCAGTGGGGCACAGCCAAATGTATGAAGATGGTGGCCGCTTGGCTTAAAGGACAGTCTGTACAACACCATGCTGGCTCTTCTTGCTGGCTGACCGTCTCTGTCATCTTTTGCCATCTCCCTTCTTCCTTCCTGTTGTTCTCTTCAGCAATGCTTTTGAGTTTATGACATGCCAAGGAGCCTATGAATGAGAGGAACCCTCGGCTCTGCCACCACAGAGCCGAGAGGGGGACAAGGCATTAGGAGGCCCTGAGCTCTGAACATGTGGCTGCAGAGAGCTCCATGAGCCTGGACGAGCTTGTCGCAGGGCAATGAACTGGGGCAGTCAAGGAAGGACTCTCCCTGAAGATGTGACATTGACATGGGCTCCTGCTCCCCTCTCATCTTGGTCCTTTTTAGGGGGACGCTAGTCCTTGGCAACTCAATTTCCTTCCCACTTTTGACTGTGTGTGTGCGCGCATGCTCCTCCTCCTCCGCAGCATACATACACATGTCTGTGTGTGTTTGTGCTTGTGCAGGGGCTGCAGGTTGAGTTTTGGGGTGATGACTCCCTAGTAACCACCAGGGTTGTAATGAAATTGGAGGTATGTCCTGGTGTCCACGTTGACCCCTCACAGTCCTTTTTTGCTTCCTGCCAGGTGCACCCCAGACATGGCTGTTGAGCTCAACATTCCTGTGCAAGAGTCACTCCCCTTCTAGATGGAAGTGCCTGGCTACCTCTCCTTTCTCCTCTTCCCAGCACAGGGGTTTGGCTGGTTTACCTGTAAGACAATGTCTCCATTTTGAATCTGGCCCACAGCCCCTCCTCTACACGTCTCCCTTGCTGCTCGGACCAGGCAGATATGCCCAGTCCTTGCTGCCAATAAATCTGGGTTTGTGTTTGCTTGGCGCTGGTGTATGGGGCCCCACTTAGGCTTTGCGATGTCACAGCGGTGGTCTTTGCCTTAGGGTCAGGGTTAGTCTGCTGTGCTGAGGGCATCTGGGAGGAGTGCTGGAGTGCTGCTTTCCTCCTCTCCACGGCTCCCTCCTGGTCCAGTGGGAGCTCAGCTTCCTTTACGGTTGGGGCCCAGAGCAGTTGAGACCAGTGCCAAGGTAGAAGAGAGACTCCTGGAAATTTTATTCACTTGGGATCTTTCTGGGCCCCCAGTGTTGATGCCCGTCTGTCTTCTATCCTAGATTTACTCCTCCCCCAAACACACAGAGCTTTGGACTTTCAGTACTGCACTTAAGCTTGCTGGGAGATGTATAGGCTTACTAGTGGTGTAGCAGGATCCCAGCTGATGGAGTTGACTCTACACTGTGCTGACCCTATGAAGTCTGATGTCCGGGTGAAGATGACCCCCACAGCCTTGGGTTTGAATGGGGAGTGTCTCCGGCCGGTACTAGAAACTACGAGAGAACTAATAAAAGCTGGTCATGGGAAACAGGCCATGGGATGGCATTTCCATGGTCTTGGCCACTGCGGTGGAGTTCCTCCTGTGTTCACTGCTGTTGGGTGCAGAGAAAGGGGACAAGGGCATTGGAGATGCCATTGGCTCAGGAGTGCAACCTGGGGTGTTGTCCTCTGGGGGAGGGGCTGAGGCTACAGTAGTTGAGGATGTTTCTCACTCGGGTGTTTGTGGCCCCGTCTCTTGTTCTCCACTGACTCCATCCTATTGCTGGGCAGGGGTTCGCTTTCTCCTTTTGGGGAAGTTCGCTGTTGTTCTCAGCAGTATGGAGGCTCTTGCTCTATGGAATTCCCGCAAAGCTTCTGAGGTTCAGGCGGTTCGGTTCATTAAGCATTCTCCAGCCCCCGGCCCTGTCTTGATTATTTTTCCAGCTGCTGTGATGGAATACCCCATCAAAAGTTACCTAAGGGAGGACATGTTCACTTGTGCTCACAGTCCGAGGGTGCAGCTCGTGGTGGCGGGGAACACAGCGGCAAGAGCTTGAGACATCTGGCCACATCAGTACATCAGTCCCCCGTTGGGAAAGCAGCACGGTGCATGCCTTGTGCTCAGCTCTTTCTAATCCCACCCAGCCCAGGGAGGGGCGTCACCCACCTTTAGGGTGGTGTTGCAGGATACTTGATCACACCTCAAACCCTGAGGTTAATTAAAAATATCCTGAGGTCAGGAGGCAAAGCCAGTGACTAGTTGACAGGAAGTAACCATAGAGGGTAATGAGGGAGTCAGGAAGACAGAGAAACTCACAGGAAGTAGTAGGAAGTATGGCTGTCTTTTTTGGTTTGGCATGGTGCAAGGACACTCTGTTTTAGTTAGGGTTTCTATTGCTGTGAAGAGACACCATGACCATGGTAACTCTTATAAAGTAAAACTTTTTTTTTTCGAGACAGGGTCTCTCTGTGGCTTTGGAGGCTGTCTTGGAACTAGCTCTTGTAGACCAGGCTGTTCTCGAACTCACAGAGATCCGCCTGCCTCTGCCTCCCGAGTGTTGGGATTAAAGGTGTGAGCCACCACGGCCGGCATGAAGTAAAACATTTAGTTGGGGTGATTTGCTACAGTTTTAGAGATTCAGTCCATTACCAGTATGACGTGGAGCATGATGGCATGCAGGCAGACGTGGTGCAGGCAACAGGAAGTCAACTGAGACACTGGACAGTATCCTGAGCATAGGAAACTTCAAAACCCACCCCCACAGTGGCACACTTTCTCCAACAAAGTCACATCTCCTAATAGCGCCACTCTCTATAAGTTTATGGGGGTCAATTACATTCAAACTACCACATTCCATTCCCTGGCCCCCATAAGCTTGTAACATATCATAATGAAAAACTCATTTAGTCCAATTCCAGAGTCGTCATAGTCTATAACAACCTCAACCCAGTTTAAAAGTTCAAAGTCTCTTCTGAGATTCATGCAAATCTCCTAACTATAATCACCTGTAAAAATAAAAAAGCAGATCACATACTTCCAACATATAATGGCAGAGAATGCATTACCATCCCAAAATGCAGGGAAGGGCACATAGTGAGGAAAGACTGGACCAAAGCAAGACCAGAAGCCAGGTGAGCAAACTCTGATCTCTGCACCTCCATGTCTGATGTCAGAGCTCTTCGATTCTCTAGCTCCTTTCAGCTCTGTTGACTGCAACACATCTCTCTCTTGGGCTGGTTCCACTCCCTGTTAGCAGCTCCCCTCTGGCATCTCCAACATCTTGGGGTCTCCAAGGCAATCCAAGCTTCAACTTCACAGCTTCATGCAATGGCCTCTCTAGGTCTCCATTTAGGGACACCCCTGACACATGACTGGCCTTATCGTCTTTCTTTAGGCACAGAGGCAAATTCTATTACCCATTTCTTCTATCATTAACTCTAAAGCCAGAACCACGTGGCCGAAGCTGCCAAGTTCTGTGGCTTACTGGGGCTGGAACATGACCCCCTTGTTCAATGACATTTTCACTAGCTTTCTGTCTTTCACTGCCTAAGTTTGGCTGTCTTGAAACTTGCTCTTTAGACCAGGCTGGCCTCAAACTCAGAGATCCGCCTGCCTCTGCCTCCTGTGTGCTGGGATCAAAGATGTGCATCACCACACCCGACTCTACGATTTTCTTTAATTCTTTTTCACAAATTGGAAACTTAACTAGATGAGATCTTGCTCTGAGGTCACCACTCCCTTTACCTAATTTTTTTTCTACTCAGTAAAGCATTTATTTTTTTCCTTTTTTTAAATTTTATTTTCCAGTTTAAATTTAGATAAGAAACAAGGTTGCTCCCTTTACCTAATTTCTTAATCCACTTATCTCCTTGAACACAGGATTTAGCTCCATTCCATTTTCTGGTGCTCTTTTTCTTTTCAAAATTTGCATTTTATAATTTACCCTGTTCACCTTGCTCCTTTTCGTTATAAATCTTCATTAGAGTTAGCACTAATAACCTCACAACAGAGTCTGTACTAGGCTGTTTTGAGATTCTTTTGCCCATAAAATTAATCCAAAACTCCTCATTTTAGCCTCAGGCAGACTCTTCAGGCAAGGGCAAAAGGTAGCCACTTTCTTCACCAAAACATCACAGGAAGGATCTCTAGGTAGCATACTAAAATTCTTCCCATCTGAAACCTCTTGAGTGAGCCCCCAACAGTTCCAGTAACTCTCAGCACCTCTGTCTTCCATGCTCCTAACTAGTATGACTCATTAAGCAGTGCTTAAAGCATCCCACTGCTTTCCTGACCTAAAGCACCAAAGTCCCAATTCCTCCACACACATGGTCAGGCCTGTCACAGCAACACCTCAATCCCTGATACCAACTTCTTAGTTTTGGTTTCTATTTCTGTGAAGACACACCATGACTACAGCAACTCTTATAAAGTAAAACATTTAATTGGGGGCGGCTTGCTTACAGTTTCAGAGGTTCTGTCCATTATCATCATGTCGGGGAGCGTAGCCACGTGCAGGCAGATGTGATAGCTGAGAGTTGTGATATTTTGTTTATGATCTAACAAAGCTTGCCTATAGCCAAGCTACTAGTTAACCACACATACATTAAGCCACTAGTTAGTCACAGAGGACAGGCAGTGGTGCCACTTCTGTAATCCCAGCTCTCAGGAGACAGAGGCAGATGGATCTCTGTGAGTTCAAGGCCACCATGGGCTATGTGAGAGTGAATGAATCTGAAAGAGAAACAGAGCTCACACCTTTAATCCCAGAACTAGACGGAATATAAGGAGCTCAATGATTCAGTGGAGTCTGAGAATTCATGGAGACAGGATTGCCCTTTCGGTCTGAGCTTTTTAAAAATCTATCTCTGGTCTTTTGTTATTTGTGTTACAGAGAGTCCTACATCTTGCAGGTGACAGGAATTCAACTGAGACACTGGGCAGTATCCTCAAAGCCCACCCCCACAGTGACACACTTCCTCCAACGAGGCCACACCTCCTAATAGTGCCCCTCCCTATGAGATTATGGGGGCCAATTACATTTAAACTACCACACTGAAACACCAGCTAAGGACAAAGATTGCTCCTCAAGCTCTCTGAGCCAGCAGGTTTTCACCCCAGCCTCTGACTTCTGAGTCTTTATTGGTAAAAATCATCAGATATAAATTTAGATAAAAACCCACCTCAGTCTAATCAAGATAATCTCACACAATCATGCCCAGGGACTTGTGTCGTGGGTGCTTTTATGTCCTATCAAGGCCACTGGGGTAAAGGGATACTACCCCATCTGTCCCCAGTCCATCTCCCTTTATTGGGGTATACCAGGAGTGAGGAAAAACATGGGTGTAGGACCCAGAAAATTGGTGTGGTCTTTAATGACAGGAACAGGCAACCCTGGTATCTCCAGGGTGTTTGAGGAGACACAGACTTGGGGCTCTTAATTCAGTGGTTAAGAGTGCTTGTTGCTCAACAATGAGGACATGGGACAAGCTGGGTGTAGTCTTGTACACATCTGTAACCCCAGTGCTGTTGGGAGTAGAGTCAGGAGGATCACTGGGGTTTACTGACTGCCAGTCTAGCCGGAAGGGTTTGGAGCTCAGGGAGAAACTCTACCTCAAAGGAATAAAGCAGAGTGCGATAGAGAGGATCACCCAACAGCCCCTCCTGCGCAGACACCGCAGAGGTGAGCATAATGAGGGTTATAACTAGGAACACCTTAGGCACTAGATGACTAGGCATTATGCTTTTGTTAATTCCTGTCCTCCCTTTACCACTTTCAAGTCATTCCTCCTCTTAGGATTCCAGCTGTGAGAGAGACACATGTAGTCAATGCCTTTCTGGACCTCACTTGTTTCATTCATACAACGACCGCCCTTTGGTATGATCTCATTCGTCTTTATGGTGAAGCAATAGTCATGTGTCTATATAAAGTCTGTTACAAAGTGAGTGTAGGGTCAAGCATGGTGGTGTACACCTTTAATCCCAGCACCATGGAGGCAAGCGGGTGATCTTTATGAGTTTGATCTCCCTGGAGTTCTAAGACAGCCAGGGCTGCATAGAGAGACCCTATCTTAAAACAATTAGTGTATAGTATTTGAACAAAACAGTGGGGTTCCATATAACTGTTTCATTTTCCCAGGACCAGGCTGACTTGGAACTAGTGATCCTCCTGCCTCAGCCTCCAGAGTGCTGGGATTGCAGAGGAGTCACCACGCTTGGTGGAGTTCCCCTTCCCTCCCTTTCCTCTTCTTTCCTCTTCCCTCCCTCGTCTCCCCTAACCCCCCCCCCCCGTAGCTCCTCTGCCCTTCTCACCCAGGCCTCCCTGTCGCCCATTCTCTTTCTCTTTTGGGATACCAGGCATTGTTATTTATTTTTAGTGGAGGGTTTGAGAAGCCTCTGCTGGGTCCGTGAGTAGAGCGAACTAGGAGATTGAACAATTGTCCACTTTCTTTTCTTCCTTCTCCTCCTCTTTTTGAGTCATGGTTTCTCTCTGTAACAGCCCTGGCTACCCTGGAACTTGATCTGTAGAGCAGTCTGGCTTTGAACCCACAGAGATCTGCTTGCCTCTGTCTTCTGAGTGCTGGGATTAAAGGAATGCGCCACCACTGCCGACCCAGAACTCCCACTTATGAGGCCTATCTCTGTGGACTTTGTGAAATAAAGCGTGACCCTCCATCTGAACCTCACGTGTCTGGGATATCGACAGGAATTGGAGCACTTTCTGAGCACCTGAGCAGCTATTTCCAAAACAGCCTTGCCCCTAAGCCCATCTCCATGCTGTGGTGATACCTGGTTCTGCCGGCAGATGGCGATAAAGCCCGATCAAAATCAACCAGGGGCCGGTTTACCGAGGAGTTGGGCTTTATGATCAGTGTCCCTATGGAAATGACATTTGGGCATGAAATGACCCTTATTGCTCTTGCATGGTCCCTAACTGCGAGCTAACCTCGGTTCTGCTCTCTGGGGCCTGCCTTCCTCCTGCCATACAAGCGCGGTCTGTGACTCAGCTGGACAGCCTCCTGCTTCAAACCCCATTCTTCAGGACTTGAGGCTAAAACAGGAAACCAGTATACAGACAGTGGGTTTCATTATGAGCTTTGCAGACTGTTTTATTTTTTGCGGTCCAGGGAAGTGAACTCAAGGCTTTCCACACACCAGCTGAGCACTCACCAGCTGAGCACTCACCAGCTGAGCGACACCCAGCCCCATACTGCTTTGCTTCTCTTCCTGCCTAGTACCCTCCCTCCCTCCTTGCCCCCACCGCCCCTGTGGGTCCCAGTGCTTTCCCAACAAGCCTCAGCTTTCAGTCCAGGTGGAGTGTGCTGACTTAAGTATACCCTTCTGTCTGCCCACACCTTTATCCTCCCTCCTTCCCAAGTTTCCTCTCTGTGTTCTCCAGACAGGTTCTCGCTTTGCGGCCCAGATTGGCCTTCAACTCCTGAGCCTCCAGCCTCATCTTCGTCACAGGCGTGCTCCATCAAACCCAGATCCAGTCACTTTCCTAATGTGCTTCATATTAAATTGTAGAAGCTACATGCTCTTGTCAAGTAATTAGTATTTTTATGGTCTTTATCTTAAATTACTATTTATTTATGGTGTGTGTTCGTGCACATGCCATGGTACTTGACAGCTTGTGGGAGTCTGGTCTTCCTTCCAGGGAGGATCGTGGGGCTTGAACTCAAATCATCAGTCTTGGTGGCAAGTGCCTTTCTCCACTCAGCCATCTGGAGCCTATCTCATCTCTGAATTTTGATGTGAATGAATGAAATGCAGGAATCCAAGGGTAAGTTGGCTTGATTCTGATAAACACACTCATCCGAACTGAACTCCCATCAAGCACCTGGTCAAGGAAGCCACGCAGACAGCAGCTGAGCCCACAGAGAGGCCCAGTGACATCATTGCTCTTTAGGGAAACATGGTTAAAGCAATGACATACTGTTGTGCACTTGATAAATGGCTTAAACAAGTAAACAAAAACAGATTCTGCCAGACTCTGTGAAGCATGTAAAGAAAGTCGGTCTCGCACGTGGCTGGTGGGACTGAATGGTCCTGCCCTGCTGTGTATCCCATTGAGAGTTGAACACACCCGTATCACATGTCCCAGCAGCCATTCGCTTGGGCATGCCTCCCAAAGGAATGAAAGCTGATGTTCTCAGAAGCCTGTCTACAATATTCTTTTTTTTTTTCCTTTGGGTTTTTACGAGACAGGGTTTCTCTGTATTGTTTCGGAGGCTATCGGTCCAGCCCGGCCTCGAACTCACAGAGATCCGCCTGCCTCTGCCTCCCGAGTGCTGGGATTAAAGGCGTGCGCCACCACCGCCCGGCCTATCTACAATATTCTTAATGGCTCCATGTGTAATGGTCCACATCTGGAACTATCTTTGATGTGGGGGAAAGTGGGGGTGGGAGGGGACAGGACTATAAACAGGTTACAGTATGTTTAAAAAATATGTGTAGGCTTAAAAAGGGAAAGAAAATGGGCATAGGCAGAAATAGAAAAAATAGTTTATAAATAATAAAAGTCTTTAAAGAGAATAAAATAATATACAAAGGATAAGCCACATAAAGAGGGAAATACATAGAGAGTCAGAAGCCTTGTTGACCTTAAAGTTTTTGATTGATAAGGAGTGAATATTAGCTGCTGAGAGTCATAAGATTATGGAAACCAACCTATATATTTACAAAATGTTCTAACTTTAAAAAATGGTAGTAAAAATATGTTATGTTGGAGAAGAGATTATGCTTTTGTTTTCACCAACAATGAAAGGTTATAGATTCCTTCAAGGTTAATAGAGATCAGGTTTGATCGGGGAAGACCACCACTCCCCCCCCAGAATCCTGGCTACAGACATAAAAAACATAAATCAAGAAAAAAAACTGCAAGACATGACATATATTGTACCCATTCAAGCATAAAACAAAAAATAAGTTCATACTTGTATTAATACAGATATGAAACACAGATTTGAAAGTTTGTATGTTTTCAGAGCAAGGGGACACTAATGAAAATGGGTGGCTCAGATGGTCCAGCCTCTCAGAGTGGCTCTGTTGCAGTTTCCTCAAAGTTCTGCATCCAGAACAGCTTCAAGGCTGCTGCTGAGGTAGTCCAGTCTCACAGACTATTCTAGCCAGGACCGCAGATAAGCTGTGCACTTTCCCATTGCACCAAGACTGGACAACAAATGTTATGGCTAGTTTCCCCAGAATTTGACCATTATCTCAATTGTCTCAAGATCCCCCAAAGATGCCATCGCCTCAGATAACAGGAAGCAGTCTAGAGAACACGACACCCACATTCCCAAAAGGTGGGGTGGGTGGTTTTTGGTCATTTGGTGGATTATGGATCTTTGTCATCATTTAGGGGGGTTGATTATTATAAATTGTTACTGGTCATGATCAGGGAGAAAGCTAAACAAAGGAGATTAGATTCAGAGACCTCTTTCTGAAAGGAAAAGGGAGGGGATATAGTATAGAAATTATGGATGAAAGAGTGGATTGTTGAGTCCACTTTTGAACATTTTACATTGGTATGAATTTTTATATATTGGTACAAATTTAAGGTTATTTTTGTTATACTGTATATATGTTTCTACTCTTGTTTAAGGTATTGTACCTATGCAACTCATTTTAAAAGACTGTAAAATTTTTGTCTTTGAAAGCTATTTATGATATTAAGAAATACAGATTAGTAGTCATCTATAACAATCCTAACTCTCTGGAGGGGAAGGCAAGAAGATCAGGCCAGCCTAAGCTGTGTAGCAAGATCTTGTCATAGACAGACAGAGAGAAGCAAATGTTTTTGTTTCATCTGTGACGATTCTATCAACCGTTAATGTTTATTGCTTACATCTAACTCATCTGAGGTTATGAAAACAGTGTCTGTCTGTCTGTCTGTTTCTGAGACAGGTGTACCATTACCTCCCAGCTCTATACCAGGCCTTAACAAGATAAAGATTTATTTTAATTAAAAAATTTATGTGTGGGGCTGGAAAGATGGCTCAGTGATTAAGAGCACTGACTGCTCTTCTAGAGGACCTGGGTTCAATTCCCTGCACCCACATGGCAGCTCAGGTCCATCTGCAGCTCCAGTCCCAGGGGATCTGATGCTTTCTTCTGACCTCCATGGGTACTAGGTACATATGTGGTACATAGACATACATGCAGGCAAAACACCCAACACATAATAAAATAAAATAAATATGTGTATGGAGTACTACTCAGTGGTAAGACACAATGACATGCTAAAATTTGCAGGCAAATGGGCAGAACTAGAAAAAAAACATCCTGAGCGAGGTAACCCAAAACCAGAAAGATAAATATAGGATATACTCACTCATAAGTGGATACCAAGCATAAATCAAAAGATACCTAGCCTACAAACCATAACCCCAGAAAGCAGATGCAGAAATCCACAACTAACTAATGGGCCAAGCTCCTGGAGTACAGTCAAAGTGAGGGAGGAGCAAAAATATGAACAAAGGAGTCAAGACCATGATGGGGAAACCCACAGAATCAGCTTACCTGAGATAGTGAGAGATCATTGACTCAGGTTTGATAAATGAGGAACCAGAGTAAGACCAAACTAGACTCCATTAATATAGGTGACAATGGTGTGGCTGGGACAATATATGAGGCCACTGGCAGTGTGTCCAAGACCTAATACTAATGTACAAAATGACTTAGTGGAGTCCATTCTATATGGAGAGACACCTTGCCCAGATTCACACAGGGGTGTGGGGGTGGAGAAGTGCCTGGTCCTGCCTCAAGGAGATGATGGGACAGACTTGGTAGACTTCCTAGGGGAGGCCTTACCCTCTCCGTGGAGCAGATGGGAGAAGGGAGGAGTAGAGGGAGTGGGAGGAGAGGAGGGAGGGGGAACTGGGATTGAAATGTAAAAAGTAAATTAATAAACTGCAAAAATATGTGTATGAATGTTTGCCTGCATGCATGCATGTATGTATGTATGTATGTATGCATATATGTATGTATGTACACCATGTACATTTCTGATGTCTGATGAAGCCAGAGAGGGCAATGGATCTCCTGAAACTGGAATTACTGATGGTTGGTAGCTATCATGTTGGTGCTGGGGATTAAACCTGGGTCCTATGCAAGAGCAACCAGTGGTCTTAACCAATGAGTCATTTCTCCAGCCTTCAGGACCCCCTTTTTAAAAAAGACTTAATTCCACATTGTTTTGTCAGCTTTCCCATTTATAGATACTTAGGATGATTCTATATCTTGGCTACTGTGAATAATGTACATGGTTTGTATTTTTTCTAATTTTAAAAAATTTTCATTTGTTTTTTGAGACAGGGTCTTTGTGTAGTCCTAGTCCTGGCTATCCTGGAACTCACTCTGTAGATCAGGCTGGCCTCAAACTCACAGAGATCCACCTGTGTCCACCTCTTGAGTGCTGGGATTAAAGGTGTGTGCCACCACCCCCAGCTGGTTTTTATTTTTATTGAGGCTACATTTCCCCATCTCTGCCAAGTAAACCCTCCTTAAGTTGATTCCTTTGTTCTTTGAAGATTTATTTTTAGCTGTGTGTGTGTATGTATGTACATGTGTGTATATTGTATGTATATTTATATAAGAATCTATATGTATTTGTGTGTGCATATGTGTATGGGTGTGTGTATATGTGTCTGTATGTGTGTGTATGTGCATGCCCATACATGAGTGAGGTGCCAAAGGAGACTGGAGGAGGGCATTGTATTCCTTGGTGCTGGAGTCACAGGTGACTGTGAGACGCCCACATGATTGTTGAGAACTGAACTCGGGTCCTCTGGGAGAGCAGCAAGTGCTTTTAACAGTTGAGTCATCTCTCCAGCTCCTCCTTTGTTCTTTTGATGGGACCCATAATGCTTTTCTCAAGTGCAGCAAAATATTCCAGGTATATTTTGTATATTTGCTTTAAGCCAAGAAGTCGTGACTTCCATGCGACTTTGGGGAATTGGACTCAGAGGTTACAGACATGTGGCCGTTGCAATCAGTGTTC
The DNA here is from genome assembly GCF_017639785.1 of Mesocricetus auratus. Lineage (NCBI taxonomy): Eukaryota > Metazoa > Chordata > Mammalia > Rodentia > Cricetidae > Mesocricetus > Mesocricetus auratus. The sequence continues at coordinate 117,425,585 of NW_024429189.1, forward strand.
TGGCTGCTCAATATTTCTATGCTTGTTCATTGGACAGGGATGAAAATAGTGTTGCTAGGTGTGGAATGACACTTTGGTATTCTAGAGGCTGAGGCAGGAGGATCAATGAAAGCTTGAGACCATTCTGGGATACATGGTGATTTCCAGGTCAGCCTGGGTTATATATAGCATGAGACTGTCTCAAAGAGCACCTCCCCCAGTTATGAGCTCAAATTGGGATTGGAGAATTCTGACTTAGCCTTACACTTCTTTTCTCTGCCTATGTGACCCAGGAGAACAGTCTGTAGTTCTTGCTGTCCTCAGGCTGTTTCACACACAGTCTGCCCCACAGCTCCCTTTCAAGTCATTGAAAAGAGTTCCAATGTGTGTGGGTGTGGTTAAAGCCACTGGCCCACATACGATTTACCATCTTCATCTCACCTCATTTCCTTTCTCATTTTTTTTGAAAATGGGTCTTATTATGTAACTCATGCTGCTCTCAGATTCACAGTCCTCCTACCCAAGCCTCTTGAGTGCTAGCATTATAAATGTGCGTGACTATGCCTGGCTAATTTGGGTTCTTTAATTTTTAGGGGTTGCTTTCCAAGTTTTGACATATACGTGTATATATGTCATGTCATATATACACGTGTGTGTATTAAAATTTATGTGTGTATGTCTGGGGTGTGTGAGCACGTATGTGTGGGTGCCTGAGAAGCTCAGAGGTGTCAAATCCTTTGGAGCTGGAGTTTCAGGCAGCTGTGAGTCTGACATGATCGCTGGGAACTGAACCTGGGTCTTCTGCAAGAGAAGTATGCACTCTTAGCCACTGAACCATCTCTCTAGATCCTGCTTTTTGTATTAGGTACAAATATTGAAGTGGTCCCCAAATGAACTTTCAAATTTGAGCAACACTGGAGTGGCCTCAATTCACAACTGTCCCCCGTCTACCCACAGACATCCACTGGAGAATTTCTGCCCTTTAAAGCAGGTGTCTCTTGTGGCTTCTCCTCTCTCCCGCTCACTTCTCAATAGTGGGAGATTCTGGGTTGCTCAAGGTCACTGAAGATAGAAACAGGAGACGCCAAAGCCAGAGGCAAGAACATCACGCCTGAGGAACAGGGACATGCCAATGGGCAGAAGCAGTGGGGCAGAGGGGACAAAGCCATCAAGTTATGGCCTAAGGCACCTGTATTTACCGAATTTCAAGTGAGATTAACCAGGATGGAGCAGGAGCTTCCAAGTTAGGGTGAGTCAGTTTGGACAGAATAGTTAGCCATGGTGCGTACTGACTGAGCACTCGGAGTAGGGCTTAAGTGCGTCTTTGCAGTGCTGGGATTAAATCCAGGCTTTCATATGCTTGATGGATACTTTACCTCTGAGCTGCACCCCAGCCCTGACATGGGAGATTGTTTATGTTAACTAACAGAGGGCGGCAGCATTCCTGGTTTGGGATCTGCACTATGGAGGAGCAGAGTTATTGAGTGTACCAGCATGCACACAGGCCTTCTTTCCTTCCTTTCTTTTTTGACTTGGATATGGTTACCTGCTTCAAGTTCCTGCCTTGACTTTCCCATGCTCACAGACTATAACTCCAACTGGAAGCCCTCAAGCGCCCTCCTCCTCAAAGTGTTTTTTTGTTAGGTAGCTTATTAAAACAACAAAATGGAACAAGGACACCATTAATTTCTGTCTTCTGATTTTGTTTTAGTCTTTGGTGGAAGCCATGGGTAGCAGAGCCTCCACCCCTGATAACAACTTCACTGAGGTTTGTATGTGCCAAACTTACCTGGTAATACCAGAGAAACACATGCGGGTGTCTTATATCAACGATATTGCAATAAAGCTTTTCTAAGACTGGAATCCAGGGCTATGCGGTTGTCACATGGACAGAGAAAGGCTGTGTAGTCTGAGATTGCTGAATTCTTGTGAGTGCTAAAATGTTGACATCTCCACTAATGAATGAGTAAATTGATGGCAATGCATGGATAAGTGATTTGTTTTAGGCTGCACAACTGAAAAATGTCAGAGTAATTTGTGTACTGGTCTCACATATTGACCAGCTTCCATTTTGCCAGTACTCTGGCTGGCTGTACAGGGGCCCTTTCCTTAACATCCACGAGAGAGCCTTTCCTTCTTAGCCTTTCTTTCCCATTGCCACAGGGAAAGTCCATCAAATGAGAGTCCCGGAGGGGGTCTGATGCTCGGTACTTGCTGAGCTGGGGCTTGCTCTATCCTGGCATCTAAACTTAAAATTCCATCCCTCTCCAGCACTGTCCTCCGGGGGATTCCTGCAAGAATGATAACACTACACAAACTGGAAGTGACTTAACAGTGTTTATTATCAGTTTGCTGGCAGAACAGTTATGTCTTATTTTAATGTCTGTGGAGGTAGAGAGGAGCCTGACACCCTAGGAGAAAGACCCACTTCCCTGCCCATCTGCTTCCCTGCTGCAGTGGGAGTGCTGGCCACGTCTAAGATGGTCCAGGTCCGGGCTGAGGGACAGCCCTGGAAGAACCCCTCATTGGTTTCATGTGCCTCTTGGTGGAAACAGTACTGCCCAAGCCACGTCTCCCAGTCCTAGAGGTGACAAACTTCACAGGGGAGGCATTTGGGACAATGGCAGAGTTGATACCAAGCAAAGGGCTGGCATCTTGGGCTTCGGAGAGTGCAGCTAAGGCGTGCTTTCTTTGCGTCTTTTCTCTGGAACTCTTTTCACTCTTCAGCATCTCCACGATGTCCTTGTCAGGTATGTGGGGTATTTCATGTCGCAGGTAGCTTTTAATCAGTTCAGTCACTTTGGGGCCAACACAGCATTTTTTGGATTTGCAGGTCTGTATCTCAATTTCCTGGGCAAAGCAGTTGTCTTTGCATTTCCCAAAGCCCATTAAACATCTTTTCATGGCCACAAATGCTACATGGGGGAGGAAGAGAAAGCACTGGGTCAAGGTTAATCATTAGATGATGTTCAGACTGCTGGTGGGAGAGGGTTAGAATGAGAGGAGTTTGTTGACCTTCGGGAACAGTGTTTGATGACGGTGGCGCCTTGGGTGCAGACCTGGAAAGTCACTGTACACTGTGGAGCCCAAAGGAAACCTCTTGTTCAGTCTCCTTTACTTGAGTAACTTTAAAAATCAGAGAGTGGAGGGGCTTGGTGGTGCATGCCTTTAATCCCAGCACTTGGGAGGCAAAGACAGGGAGATTTCTATGAATTTGAGGCCAGTCTGGTTTACATAGTAAGTTCCAGGCTAGCCCTGTTTCAAATTTAAAAACATCCAAGGATGGGCTAGGGAGATAGCTCAGTTGGCAAAGTGCCCTGAAAGCATAAGGAAGTGAGCTCAATACTAAGAATCTATCTCCAAAGACAGGTGTGGTAGTATGTGTGGGGATACAGAGGAGGACAAGTCCCTGGGGTTCACTGGCCAGCCAGCCTAACCTGATTGGTGAGCCTGTCTTAAAAAAACAAGAGGATGAGTCAGGCTACGGTGGTTCGGCCTTTAATCCCAGCACTAGGGAGGTAGAGGCAGGTGGATCTCTGTGAGTTTGAGGCCAGCCTGGTCTATGTAGAGTTACAGGCCAGCCAGGGCTACACAGAGAAGCCTTGTCTTAAGAAGAACACAAAACAACAAAAACAAGGTGAATGTAATCTGAGGATACCACACACACACACACACACACACACACACACACACTTGCATGCACACAGCATGCACACCAAGGCTATAAAGAGAAAGGAAAGGTATAAAGCCCAAGTACTCCATTTCAGAATCTCCCTCCCTCCCTCCCTCCCTTCTCCCTCCCTCCCTTTCTCCCTCCCTCCCTCTCTCCCTCCCCTTCCTTTCTGTTTGGTGATACAGGGCTTTGGGGCAATCACTTTCCCTCTGAGCTACATCTCCAGCCCTAAGACAGCGTTACTCTGACTTCCTATCTTGCATCATCTACACCAGCAGAGCCTTCCATCCCCCTCTATAATCCTACAAAATACCAATGTCAACTAAACCTGCCATACACCTAATCCAGGAAAGAATTACAATTACTATTTAACATATGCTAGCTGTGTACATTAGTGAATTCAGCGTGAGATTTCAGCACGTGCATTCAGTGTGTGCTGATCAAAGCAAGCCTTCCCCTGTCCAAGCAAGGGGCAGTCAGTGGTATATTCAGATTCACTGTTTCTTTTAGCTTCCACATGAGATGGTATTCAGTACTCTTCTCTCTGTGTGGTCACGGAGAAGAACGAAATGATAATTTGCAAGAAAATAAGTGGAATGGAGGGACTTATATTAAGTAAGATAAACCAAGAAAGAATTTTAAAACAAAATTAATAGGGCTTTGACCTTCCTGTCAATCGCTGGACCTGTTGTTCCTGGGACTTGGCATTCTGTCGCTCACTGCATGTAGATACTCTGTCCATCAGAGGTCTTTGCTACTGTAGCTTCTCTGTTATTATCTCTAGCTCAGTTCCCCACTGGTCTTCCTCTTCATCTGTGGAAAGTCCCATCCCAATGTCTCACTGTTTTCCCTCAATTAAGAGAACTTTTCTTCCTCTATTACCCACCTTATCAATTTTATGTATATCGGAAGTGATTTATTTAGCATCAGATAATTTCCAAAGATTATAGCGCCCATAACAACCTGCACAAGATTGTCTACCAACATCCTTCTGCTCTCCCTGAGAATCTTTAGGTGGCTGAAGAATGGCTGAAGAATGGCTGAAGAAAGAGAGAGATTTTCTTCTATGGTGTAGCCACTGATAAGTTGCCCATACTCCTATAAATAGCCCATGGCCCATCCTTCTGAAAGCAAACCTAATAAAACTCACTGTGACACCAAAAAAAAAAAAAAAAGAAGAAAGGGGACTTTAGGGAGCAGAGAGGAGTGGGGATAAGCAGGAGTGGGAGGGGTAAAAGAGGGTAGGGAGTGGATATGGTAAAATACCCTACATACATATGAAGTCACAATGGAATCCAATTATTATATATAATGAATATGTTAATAAAACATGGTTTCAAAGGCTATTTTCACATATGTATTTGTTTTGTTATTCTCATACATCTTTACATTGTTCTTTCTCCCAAGGGGCACAAAACACAAACATTTTAGGACTAGAAACAGTCGCATTGATTTGTCCATTACACTGCTGTCAGTTTTGAAGCTCGACATGTTTAAGTGGCTTGCCTGTCTATGAAAACATTACAAACATTTTTGACTGTTTCCTTTGACTCATTATGATTACTCCAAGTAGCTGGGTGTTTCTTGTTCACAGAAACAAGCCTCCATCTTTTTCCTTCCTTTTCAAGGCTCTGTCCTGTCATGTGCTATCATGTGTCCCCAGACACCCTCGTGGTAGTCGGAAGGTTTCCAGGAAGAAAGAGACTGAGAGAAATCATAAAACTCCGGAAAAGCTGACATGGAGACATAGACCTGCTTATTAAATCCTGAGAAGGTTTTAGAACACAGAGGCTGGGATTTCATCCTTTGTACACAGAAATCTGTGCCCACTGAACCTTTGCGTGAAGAGATGGTTTTGAATGGGGCTGGGGAGAAAGCTCAGGGGGTAAAACACTTGGTGTGCAAGCATGAGGACCCAAGTCCTGCTCTGTAAAGTCCATGTAAATCCAGATGCAGTGGTGCAGGCCTCTGGAATCCCAGTGTCCTACAGTGCAACAGGAGGTGGAGACAGGAGAATTCTCAGACGCCTATGGGCCAGCTAGCTGGTGCACACAGTGACAACCAAAGACCCCTGTCTCAAACAAGACTGACACCGATGTCCTCTACATTCATGAGCCTGTATATTCTCTCTCTCTCACACACACACCACACCGTATTAGTGCCCCCCATACCACACTGTATTAGCCTCTCTCTCTCTCTCTCTCTCTCTCTCTCTCTCTCTCTCTCTCTCTCTCTCTCTCTCTCTCTCACACACACACACACACACACACACACGCACACAGATTTTAGAAATATAAGGATGATTAAGTCAGAAATAGTACTCACATACATACAAACACAGAGTAGGAGAGCTGCATAATATGCCAGACAGTTTCTGAATATACAAACAACACCACACTCTCCTTGTGACTCCTTGGCATCTCCATCAGACACAGTCTAGGGGCTGGGTCAGCTTTCTAGCATCTCTTTTGGGCATGTCCTCTTTCAGCATCTCTTAGGGGTCCTAGCACCATGGGCAGCCCAGTCCTGCTTCCTCACATCAACCACCCCCAAACCTAGGAACCGACTTTACCTGATTTCACCTGATACTGCAGCATGAGGCTGGCAACGAGAGGAAAAAGGAGCTTCATGGCTGGGTGGTAGCAGCGAAGCCTTGGACCTGGGTTGGTGTTCTTGAGCTCTGGCCTTTATTGGACTCTTATGGCCTTGGGCCATGAGCAGTGAAGTGCAGCTAAAACAGGTCTGCATGCTGCTCAGAGGAGCTGAATTTTCTCTGATTCTACTTGATAAGTTTGTCAGCAAATGTGTATTTGTTGCTACTCTTTGTGTTGGGAACACAATATATCTAAGACAAGAAAGAAAGGATGCTCTTCATACTACTTGTTCTTTTATTTGAAAGGTTTTGGTTTTCTTTTTAACCATACATGTATGTGTCTGTGGGCATGTGCAGGTACATGTGCATGAGTGCAGTGGCCTCAGAGGCCGGGAGAGGACATTGGATCCTCTGGAGCTCACTTTAAAAGTGGGTGTGAGTTGTGGGTGCTGGGAACAGATCTCCTGTTCTCTGCAGCACAGAATGAGCTCTTAACCATTGAGCTGTCTCTCCAGCTCCACACTTCCTGCTATTAACACCGGGACAGGGCAAGTGTAGCTTTATCCGGAGCTCCAGAGAGAGGAAGCAGGCTGGAGAGGAGATGGACCTAGGCACTTCAAATAGGGAGCTCTGCTTTTCAAGTCTAGGCCTGCAGATGTTTGTGGAAGGACACAGTTGCTTCCACAGCTAATGTGTGGAAGGCCACACATTCCCCAGGAGCTGAATGTTAGATGATTGCTATGATTAAGATTACGCATTACTCATTGTCTGAGCATTGTTTAGACAGCAACAAATGCGAATCACTGACTTCTTAGATTTGACTGCATCTTCCATATTTGAAAGGAGCCCGATCTGGCTATTGGCAAGACCCAATTTTCCACTCTCAGTCTCATAACTCAGTTTCTTCTGTTCAAAATACTTACCACAAAGTTCATTTCTTCTACAAAAAGTATGCAATTAGGACTAGAGAGATGGCTCAGAGGTTACAAACGAATACTGCTCTTCCAGAGGACTCAGGTACAAATCTCAGCATCCACATGGCAACTCACAACTGTCTGTAACTCCAGTTCCATGGCATCCAACACCATCTTTCTGGCCTCTGCGGGCACCAGGCACACATGTGGTATACAGATACACATGGAGACAAGACACCCATACACATATAATAAATAAATCTTGGAAAACAATCACTTGATTAATTTTTTCTTGTATTTATTTATTTTCGAGACAGTTTCTCTATGTACCTCCAGCCCTCTTGGAATTAGCTTTGTAGACCAGGCTGGCCTTGAACTCACAGAAATCTGCCTGCCGCTGCCTCCTGAGTGCTGGGATTAAAGACTTGCACCACTGGCTTCTTAACACAAAAGCAACAATGGTTACACAGAAGGAGCTCTTCCTCCCTTTCTCCTTCCTTCCCTCCTTCCCCTCCACTCTCTTCCCCTCCACTCTCTTCCCCTCCTTCCCCTCCCCTCTCCGTCCTTCCTTTCTTCCTTCCAGTTTGTGTGTGTGACTCTTGTGTACATGTGTGTGCAGATGTGTGTGCATGTGGATGGAGGTTATAGGTGCTGTGTAGGGGTTTCACACTGACCTGGAACTTACCAAGTAGGCTAGCTATGCAGAGAGCTCCAGACATCTCTCTGCCTTCCTCAAAATTATAAGTGCAGTTCACCATACTTAGCTTTTTTAAAAAACGTGGGCTCTGGGCATTAAATTTGGGTCCTCATGCTTGCAAGGTAAACATTAAACCAATTGAGCTATCTCTCTCCACTCCCCCAAAGGGCTCTTTCTGTCCCCGTTGACCTTTGAGTGGTATGGTCAGTGAGCACCAGGTAGGGTTACTCATGAGATGTGCTGAAACAAATCCTGTTGCTTCAGTGTGCTTCAGCATTCCTCCTGGGCCTCAGACCCCAGGGAGCAGGCCTCACTGATGTGTGCTTAGGAAAGACATGATCAGGACGCATGCAGACCCTCTAGACTCACCATCACAGCGTCACCGCTGCAGAAGAAATGTCTCTACAGCACAGAGATTTCAAAAACCATTATCATTTATTAATCTCTTCATCATTTCTTATTTTCTTCATGAGTTTTTACCTGTTGACAGTATAGGTGGGCTGAGCAGGGGGTCAACCCTGTGATCATGGTCTGTGGCATTGGCATGGAAGACTCACAGCCTGAAGCCTGGCATCTCCTGGAAATCCACTCGCTTCAATCCTAGCTGTGATGTGATACAGGCTGTGAGCTAGAGGCCATTCTGTCTCCATCAGCCATGTTTACACTGGACCTTACACTGTGGCCCAAGAGTCCTCCTAGCACGGTGGACAGAGACAGAAGGAACACCGCAACAGAAGCCACTCCCAGTTTCTTCTACTGCCTTGGTCATTGTGGTTACAAAGATCAAGGTTCAAGGAGAAGGAACGCTGACGTCACTCCCCCTTCTGTGTTATTTTTAAAAATAGTATTTTTTCTTTGAAAGTTTCATATGTTTATACAGTGCATATTAATCATATCCATTCATTAACCACTACCCCTCTAGCTCCCCCTAGTTCCCTCATCCCATCTCCCTCCCAACTTCACATCTTTTATTTTTAACTTGTGTTGACATCACTTCTTTTCATTTTTGATTTTATGTAATGTGTGTTTTGCCTGCACCCATATTGTGTACCTCATGTATAGCTGGTGCCTGCAGAGGTCGTAAGAGAGCATCAGGTCCCCCAGAACTGGAGTTACAGATGGTTTCGAGCTGCAATGTAGGTTCTGGGAATTGAACTAGAGACCTCTACAAGAGCAGCCACTGCTCTTAGCCACTGAATTAGCTTTCCAGCCCCTTGACTCCAATTTTTTGAAAATGTTCTCTCTACATAGGCCTGACTGTTTAGGAACTCACTATCCACATTAGGTCAGCCTCAAACTCACAGAGATCCACCTGCCTCTGCCTCCCAAATACTGGGATCCAAGGGTTTTACCACCACATGGATAAATCTGCTTTTGTTTGTTTAGTTTTGCCTTTTGAAACAGGGTCTCATTATGTATCTCTGGCTGTTCTGGAACTTTATTTTTTAATGTGGGCTCTGGAGATTTGAACTTAGGTTCTCATGCTTGCACATCAAGTGCTCTTACCCCCAACCCAGCCTGCCAGCCCTTGGTACCATTTCTTAATGGTGTAATATCAACTACACACTGTAATGTAAGAGCACTGATAACAAATACTCCCAACTATTTTTTGTTTTGAAATGACAAATCTGCTTTGTTAATTTTTGAGAAAATTTCTGCCAAGTATCCAAGTCTGGGAAAGCAGCATGTTAGCGATTTTCAGTAAAACTGATGTTTCATAAGATGTGGATAGTTTGGGTTGGGGAGATGGCAAAGTGCTTCCTGTGCAAATATGGGGGCCTGAGTTTGATCCCCATCACTGAATGTGGGTGGCATGTGCTTGTAATCCCAGCACTGGGGACGGGTGGGATATAGGAGGATCCAGAGTCCCCATTGGCCAGTCAGCCTAGCCTAATTGGTAAGCCCTGGCTTCAAGGGTCTCTGTGGCCTTCAGTAAGAATACACATCAGTGTGAAACTCAGTAGCCGGTATTGGTTCAAACTTCAAAAGTCTGACCCCTAGTGGTTTATTTTAGGTTTACTTAAGCACAGCAAAACTATTCTTGTGTTGATTAACTCAATCCCACATGTGGTGGTTTGAAAGACAATGTTCCTAAAGAGAGTGGCACTATTAGAGGGTGTGGCCTTGTTGCAGTAGGTGTGATCTTGTTGGAGGAAGTGTGTCACTGTGGAGGTGGGCTTCTAGGTCTCATGTATGCTCAAGCCATAACCAGTGAGACAGTCTATTTCCTGTTGCTTGCATATCAAGATGTAGCCAGCACCACGTCTGCCTGCATGCTGCCGTGCTTCCCGATGATGGTGGGCTGAATCTCTGAAACTGTAAGCCACCCCAATTGCATGTTTTTTCTTTATAAGAGTTGCCATGGTCATGGTGCCTCTTCACAGCAATAGTCACCCTAACTAGGACACCCACATGCACAACAAAGCATACCTAAATCTCTTTGAGGAACAAAGTAAGCTAGATACAGATCAGACACGACTTTTTGTGTAGCACATGTGGCACTTTCTATCAAGATAGGTTGTATAGATTGCCTGGTTTATAGAAAAGCAGGTTTATGAGAAGAGTCTGGAGCAGGGTCCAGTGCTGAAAAGTCTCCAGTCCCACAGTTGCACAAAAGTCAGCAAGTTAAAAAGCACATCAGGGCAGAAAACAGGTCTTGTATTCCTTCCTTGAAGGAATGACCCTGTGTGTTTAACATTCCGGTTCCCCTAGTGCATTTCTGTGAGCACGAAGACATCCATGCTCCATACATCTCCCCACTGCTTGTGTTGTAAAGAGAAAATTGTGGCTTCAATAGAGGTCAAAGTTACTGTGTTGTTTGCATGATTAGTTAATATAGGCAAGCAAAGCAGAGTTATAAGAATAGCTAGCTAGCAGAGATCCAAGGAAAGGGGAAAGCCATTTTAGCCATGATGTGTATTCAAAGGTCACCCTGAGGAATTTTGTTTTCTCCTTATGCAGATGATCAATTTGGCTATCCATAGTATGAGAGAACTCTGACACAGTAAAGCAACACAAGCCAGAAAACTGTTGATAGCCAAGATTATGCTTGAGCAACAAATAATTTACTTTATTTGTAAAACTTCGGTTCTCAATTCCCATCTCTTGGTTAACTTCTGCTAATATTTTTGCTCTAATATTAGTAGTTTTGCTAATCTTACAGGCCATTTTTGAAATTTCTTTGTATTCCAGAAATCACTCTTAGGATTGGTAATAAAAAACCCATTGTGGTGGCAACCATTATAGTGTAGATACTAAAAATTATCACAGTCCCATGGAAACCTTTATAACCTGCAGGAAGAGAGGTGTAAACATTTTCACACACAATAAAAGGTCCATCCAAAGGCAGCTGTTTAGCAGAGAGAAGGACATGACTAGAAAAGTAATTACAATAAGGAGGGATAGAAGTATATCTGAAGCATAAATAATGTCATAAAAAAGCATCATTTACAGGAATATCAGGGGAAACTGTCGGTGGCTGTTTTTACTCTTTATTCTTTTCTCTTTGGGGGCCTCACCACCCAGCTCCCAAATAGATCACACAGAGTCTTATTCTCTCTTATGAATGACCAGCCTTAGCTTGGCTTCTTCTAGTCAGCTTTTCTTAAATTATCCCAGCTACCTTTTGCCTCTGGGCTTTTCCCTTTTCTTCTGTAATCTTTCACTCTTCATGGCTGGCTGTATGGCTGGCCCCTTTTCTTATTCCTTGATCTCTCTTGCTTTTTGATCGTTCTTTTTCTCCTATTTATTCTGCCAACTCCTCCTATCCTTTCTCCTGCCTTGCTATGAGCTGCTCTGTTCTTCATTAAACCAGTGTGTTTTTTTTTAAATTTTATTTTCCAGTTTAAATTTAGATAAGAAACAAGGTTGCTTCACAAGTCAGTTCCAGGTCCCTCTCCCATTCCCTCCCTTCCTCCCGAGCCCTCCACCCCCCCCCCCGTTATCCCCTCATTTCTCCAGGGAGGGTGAGGCCCTCCATGGGGGTGTGCATAGTCTGTCATTTCATATAGGGCAGGGCCTAGACCCTTCCCCAAGAGTTCGGGGTGAGAGTGCACCTCACATTGTTCTATGGGAGTCCAAAGTCCGTGTGTATACTTGGGATGGGTACTGATCTGCTGCCCAAGGCTCAATAGATTCCCTAGGCCTCCTCACTGACACCCAGATTCAGGGGGTCTTGATCAGTCCCATGCTGGCTTCCCAGGCTGATGCCTGGGATTCAAGAGTTAACCTTTGTCTGGTCAGCTGCTTCTGGGGGTTAAACCAGCCCAGTCTTAATCCCTTTGATCATCAGTCCTCCCTCTCTGTTACTGGCTTTCTTGAGTTCGGCTCAGTACTTAACCAAGGGAGTCTGCCTCTTCTTCGATCAGCCACTAAATAAAGTTTCTGTTTCCCTGACTCTCTGGCCATAGGATTGTAGGCTGGCACTCCCCAGATCTATGTCTAAAATCCATATATGAGAGAGTACATGCCATGTTTCTCTTTTTGTGACTGGGTTACCTCACTAAGGATGGTTTCTTCTAGTGTCATCCATTTGCCTGCGAATCTCATGATTCCATTATTTTTTTCTGCTGAATAGTACTCCATTGTGTAGATGTACCACATTTTCTCTATCCACTCTTCAGGTGAGGGACATCTAGGTTGCTTCCAAGTTCTGGCAATTACAAATAAAGCTGCTATGAACATAGTGGAACAGACATCTTTGTTGTATGAATGGGCATCTTTTGGATATATGCCTAAGAGTGGAGTTGCTGGGTCTTGTGGTAGGTTTATTCCCATTTTTCTGAGGAATCTCCATACTGATTTCCAAAGTGGCTGAACCAGTTGGCACTCCCACCAGCAATGGAGGAGTGTCCCCCTTTCACCACATCCTCTCCAGCATAAATTGTCATTGGTGTTTTTGATTTTAGCCCTTCTGACAGGAGTGAGATGGTATCTCAGAGTTGTTTTGATTTGCATTTCCCGGATGGCTAAGGGTGTTGAGCACTTTCTCAAGTGCCTCTCAGCCATTTTAGACTCCTCTATTGAAAACTCTCTATTTAGTTCTGCAGCCCACTTTTTAATAGGGTCCTTTGGTGTTTTGGAGACTTGCTTCTTGAGTTCTTTGTAAATTTTGGAGATCAACCCTCTGTCGGATGTGGGATTAGTGAATATTTTTTCCCATTCTGTGGCCTTCCTTTTTGTCTTGCTGACTGTGTCCTTTGCTTTACAGAAGCTTCTCAGTTTCAGTGTGTGTTTTAAACAAGCAAAGTAACAGCTTCACAGAGTTAAACAGATGCAACATAAACGATGTAACACATCTTTGCATCATTAAAACAAATGTTCCACAGCATAAACAATTGTAACCCATCTTAAAATAACATTTCACATCAGGAAACCCGGTGAATATGAGTGTGGGCGAACTCTACTTTGTCCTCTGTTATTTGTGTATAATTTATATGAGTAACTCCTATACCATATAATTTCTTTTTAAGAGCCCCAGAATAGATGAGTCTCCTCTGATATAAATCGGTTGTCCTCATTTACTGCTTTGTGTTAAATGAAGCCAGAAATTATTTTATAAACTATTGGCAACAGTTAGCACTGGTTTAGATACAATAAAATCAAATTTAGTGAGCAATACATTAGATATTCCTTTGTAACTTGGATAGATAAAAGACCAAATGTAACACAATAAATAAAAGACCCAGAGGCTGATATTGGGGTTTAAAATTCAAACTGAAGAACAGAAAAGCCAAGTGGCCGTCCACTAGCTCTTACCTCTACTTCAGGCTGAATGGACTGATCCTGTTGCCTCTTGCCAGCGTGGCTGGGGAATCCTGAGACTTCAGTGCCTTCCTATGCTCAGTATGTGTGGAGAATGAATCCTGATACTGACTACTGAAGACTCTGCTCCTATGGTTTATACCTCTCCAGTGCTGGGATTAAATGTGTGAGCGCTGCTACTCTTTTAGACTAATCCAATCTCTTGGATCCCTGGGTGGCCTTGAACTTAATCCCCAGTCCTAGGATTTAAGGTGTGTGCCACCACCTCCTAGCCTCTGGCTGCTGGGATTAAATGTGTGTGCCTGGCTTCTGTGGCTTGTGGCTAACTTTGCTTTCTGAATCCTCAGGCAAGCTTTAATAAATCATAAATTGTCACCACATCCCTTTCTTCACCTTTATGCAACTATACTTTCCCCTATCAGAGCTTTCTAAGAGTACTTAATTATGCTAAAATCTAGTATAGCATTTGGATTGATCAGTTAGATTAGTCTAACCAAAGTATTCTTCATTCATGTGACTAAATATTCGTCTATCGTTTGTTCAGACAACTGGTTCCAAAGTATAAAAACAATCTTTAGCATGGTAAAACAGCATCATGCTGTTTCCTACTACAGGCATGCCTTTCATTCCTCCTGCTAAAAAGCATTTGGATTCTGCACTAACAAGCTGAGAATTAACACGTCATATAGTCAATAAACGTAACAGCATCGTTTTGGGGTCAGTAGTTGTGGTGGTCTGAATAAAAATGGCCCCCACAGATTCATATATTTGAATGTTTAGGCACCAGGGAGTGGCACTATTTGAAAGGATTAGAAGGATTAAGAGAGAGTGTGTCACTGGTGGTGGGTTTCGAGGTTTCAAAAGCTCATACCAGCCCCAGGTGTTCTCTCTCATTGCCTAGAAATCAGGATGTAGCTCTTAACTACTGTTCCAGCACCTGCCTGCGTGCTGTTACGCTCCCCACCATGATGGTAATGGACTAAGCATCTGACTGTAAACAAGCCCCTAGTTAAATGCTTTCTCTTATAATAGTTGCCTTGGTCATGGCGTCTCTTCACAGCAATAGACCAGAGACTGAGACAGTAGTATTGTGTCCTTGTTGTCTCTCCAAGGTCTCAGCTTGATGAGTTAAAGTCTTGATATCTCCCTAAGTTATTGGCTTATTCTTCCTCTTGGGACATCTGCTCCTGATGGGTTGTCTATCTATGGACACTTTGCTTGTCTGGTAGTCTCAGGGATGTTGTACTGGTTGGAATCAGTGGAGTAAGAGACATCTGTGACTTTGTTCATTTTCTGGAAAGACACAAGCATAAGTTCTCCTTGACATTAGAAGAACATTTGGCCCCTTCCTATTAGTTTCTAGATCTTTCCATTTAACATATGTTTTAGGCTGTATCTCTTTAGGGAAAAATGTATTTGGGCAGCAGAAGAAAGCATTATCCTTTAAACTGAAAAAAAAATTTAAAGTAAGCACGACCTAGTATGCGGGACTTAGGTGGGTGTATATACCCACATTTTATTTTTTAAAATTTCTGTTTAAGTATTTGATGGTGTCATTCCACAATAGCTTGAAATTGTGAATTGTAAGGGATTCCAGTAACATTATTAATATTCCATAAATTGCAAAATACCTTAAAGTGTTTGCTAGTATAAACAGGATTATAATCAGGTTTTGGTTGTAATGGGAATCCTAGAAAGAAGATGTATAATAAATGATTAATGGCATTGGAGGGAGTTTTGCCCTTGTGAGAAGAAGCAAAAGTCATAGGAGAAACAGTATCAACTGTTACATGAATGTATTTTAAGCTTCCACATTCTGAGATATGAATAATATATCCGCTGAATGGTGTTATATTTAATTTTGCCAGCAGAGGGCAATGGTGTGAAAAAACAAGGACATGGGGGGGGCACAATATTTGTCCTGCCTGTTCAGACATATGAGAATAGTATTTGTAATGATTTTGCATTTTGATTAAGAAGTCCATAAGATTTTTGGGTGACCTGAAAAAAAAAGTATTAGGGATGAGGAGGAGGCCAGCCCATCATCGTGATCATTGTAGATGCTAATATTGTGGCAAATTAGAATGATCTTGAGTATGAGTTATGAAAAAGGTTGAGTTTGTTGTCATAAGCCAGGCGATGGTGGCACATGCCTTTAATCCCAGCACTCGGGAGGCAGAGGCAGGTGGATCTCTGTGAGTTTGAGGCTGGGCTGGACCAACAGCCTCTAAAAAACACTGTTTTGTAAAAAAAAAAAAAAAAAAAAAAAAGGTTGAGTTTGTTGTCAAATAGATGTCTGAAGCAGGAAAAAAGAATTATGAAACATTAATAGTGGGCTTGGGTTTAAATCTTGCAGTTTCTAAAAGAGAAACAGTTTGAGCACAATATGCAGAGTCGGCTAAAATATTCAATGGCTGAGAAACATCTAATAAGAGCTGATTGAGTGTACAACCTGGGGTAGGTACAGTCTTTTTTTGTGGAGGGTGTAGAATTTGTATGTAAGACCTCAGCTCCTTGTTCTCTCTCTTTTTAAAAAAAGATTTATTTATTATGTATACAGTATTCTATCTGCATATATGCCTCCAGGCCAGAAGAGGGCACCAGATCTCATTACAGATGGTTGTGAGCCACCATGGGGTTGCTGGGAATTGAACTCAGGACCTCTGGAAGAACAGTCAGGGCTCTTAACCTCTGGGCCATCTCTCTAGCTCTCTAGCCATGGTTCTCTTGAAGAGCCATTTGTGAAAGCATTAAAAGCAATCTCTATAAGATTTTTAGATGTAATTTCAGGTATTACCCATTGGGGATCATCAAGTGATCTTAGGACAGAATATTTAGGGTAGTGATTATCTACAGATCCCGAATAACATGCTAATGCTACCTTCCAGTTATCAGTGTGGAACAGATAATCAACCTGCCCTTTATTTAATGGTACTATGATTTCTGTAGTTACTACAACTTACTATGATTTCAGTGAGTTCTTTAAGAAGTGTCCTTCCCACCATTGTCAAGTCTATGCTTCCTTACAAATAAGGAGTTGCCCCCACCCCTGATAAAACAAGGGCTGCAGAGGGTAGAAATGGGACCGAGGGAGTATCACACAGTTAGGACTTAAGAGTTTCTCTTGAGGAGCTCTATAGACTATGGTTTAGGTAAATGATCAAGAAAAGCAATCATTTTTGACACTGGGCAGTGTGTTATGTGTTTTGGTGTGCATCATAGCTAAAACAAGTTTCCAATGATGACTTCATGTAGTTAAAAAACAAAGGATGGATTGTTAAATTAATTGGACTGGACTCTAAAATATGTAAAATGAAACTAGTAAGCTATTTTTCTGGCAATTATAAAAACTAATGCCTATGGATGGTTATGGCTGAAAATCTCCTGATCCATGAGAAGTCTAGAAGATAAATGTTTAACCATGTGTGATGGGAGGTGCCATTCTGTAAATCTGTCTCTTATTGGTTGTTGAATAAAGCACTGTTGGCCAATAGGGAAATAAGATAGGTGGGACTAGGAGTCGAGCAGGATTCTGGGAAGGAGAAACACGGAGTCATAATGTAGCTGCCATAGGGGTAAGAAGTCTAGACCCTTTTATCTGGTAAGAGAAATACTTAGATTACCAATTACGGAGTAAATACTTAAGTCAGAGCTAGCCAGTAAGAAACTAGCAAGGCCAACAGCTTCATAATTAATATAGCGTCCTGTGTGTTCATTTGGGACTGATGCGGCTCTGGGACCAGACTGGCAGGAAGGCTACTCCCAACACATGTGTGGGTTCTTGGGGATAATTTTGTTTTTCATCTGTAATATGTAAAATGTTTAATCATGTAAAGTAAATGGGAAACATGTTGTTCTTGACTTGTATTCATTGTAATCTTTTCTTGTAATGATTAACTCAATCCCACATGTACAACAAAGCATACCTAAATCTCTCTAAGGAACAAAGTAAGCTAAATACAGATCAGATGTGACTACATCAAAACTCTTTGTTAAGTACATGTGGCACCTCCCATAAAGATAGGTGGCACACACCTTTACTTCTAATATTTGGGAGGCAGAGGCAGATGAATCTCTGAGTTCTGAGGTTAGTCTGATTACAGGGCAAGTTCCAGGATAGCCAGGGCTACACAGAAAAACCCTGTCTTGAAAAACCAAAAACTGAAAAAGAAAAAAGGATAGGTTCTATAGATGGACTGAAAAAGGGAAGTTTACAAGACCGGTCATGGAGGAGGGTGCAGCGCCGGAATGTCTCCCTCCAGCCACAGGCTGGAAAGCAATCTGGTCCAGTGTGTGAGTGGGAAACAGGTCTTGCATTCCTTTCCTTGAAGGAACATTCCAGGTTCCCCTGTGCATGTCTATGAGCAAAAGACTTCCATGCCTCATACACCAGGCCAGTGAGGGACCTTGTCTCAAGAAAACAAGGTGGATGGCCTCCACAGTACACAAAAATGGTGAGCAAAGCTTTATTCATTCATTTATTGAGACAGAATCTCACAATGTAGCCCTGGCTGGCCTAGCACTTGCTATGTAGACCAGGCCAGCCAAGAATTCACAGAGATCTGCCTTCCTCTGACTCCCAGTGTTAGGATCAAAGGCATGTGCCACTTCACCCAGCTTAAAACTTAAAAAAATTAAATTAAATTTTATGTGCATGTGTGTGTGCAGGTGTTCACAGAACTCAGGGGCTCAGAAAGGCATAGGTCACCTGAAATGGAGTTACAGATGCTTGTGAGCCACCGTGAGGGTGCTGGGAACTGAACTAAAGTCTTCTGCAAGAACAGTAAGTGTTCTTAACCACCAGCCCCTTTAAGAATATATATTTTTAAAATATATTATTTTATGTTCATTGATGTTTTGTCTGCATCCATGTCTGTGTGAGGATGTTGTATCCCCTGGAGATGGAGTTACAGACAGTTGTGAGCTATTATTTGGGTGCTGGGAATTGAACCTGGGTCCTCTGGAAGAGCAGCCAGTGCTCTTAACCACTGAGCTTTCTCTCCAGCCCTAAAATTTTATTTTTTAAAGATAGACAATCACCAATGCCAGCAATAGCAAGCAAAATTTAGTACATTAATATCATTCTTTTTAAAATATTACATTTATTTATTTGTGTGTGTGTGTGTGTACAGCAATTGTGGAGCTTCTGTGAGGTCAGAGAATAACTTGTGGGAGTCGGTTCTCTTCTTCCCCCATGTAAATTCTGGGGATTGAACTCAGGCATCAGGCTTGGCAGGAAGCTTACCCAATGAGCCATCTTGTCAGCCCACACTAAGGTTTTCCCAACTCACATCTTCAATGATTGTTTTCAAAAAGACTGACACTATTATTACTATTTTAAAAATGAATTGATTTTGTATTTGTGTGTGTGTGTGTGTGTGTGAGAGAGAGAGAGAGAGAGACAGAGAGACAGAGAGACAGAGAGAGAGTGTGCACGCTCGAGAATGTGCCCCCTGGGAGTTTATGAGGGCCCAGGGCATCAGATCCTCTTGTAACTAGGGTTACAGGAGGTTGTGAGCTGCCTGGGGCCTCTGTAAGAGTAGGGCATGTTCTTAACTACGGAGCCCTCTCTACAGCCCTGAGACTGACACTGTACAGCCAACTTCACTCCCTTCTCTATTTCATCCCCATTTATTAATTTTCCCTGACATTTTTGTGTTTATTCTGTTTATTGTTGATTTTAATCCGCTGTGTTTTACCTCAGATATGCATTCCCCCGCCCCCCCTTTTTTTCCTGAGACAGGGTTTCTCTGTTGTCCTAGAACTCACACTGTAGACCAGGCTGGCCTGGAACTCATAGAGATCTGTCTGCCTCTGCCTCTGCCTCCTTGAGTGCTAGGATTAAAGATTGCACCACCACCACCTGGCTAGAATAAGGCTAGACTAATTCTTAAGTAATAATTGCTCAGTATTAAAAAAAGATCCAGCTATCTAGAATATACTATTTTCTTCATCTTCCTTTTTGTTTTGATAGTGTCTCATTATGTAGCTCTTTCTGGCTGTCCTGTAGATCAGGCTGGCCTTGAACTTAAAGAGCTCCATCTGCCTCTGTCTCCTAAGTGCTGTAATTAAAGGTGTTTGCCTGCTGGGTGTTGGTGGCGCACACCTTTAATCCCAGCACTCGGGAGGCAGGGGCAGGCGGATCTCTGTGAGTTCGAGGCCAGCCTGGTCTACAGAGCGAGTTCCAGGACAGCCTCCAAAACAATACAGAGAAACCCTGTCTCGAAAAACAAACAAACAAAAAAAAGGTGTATGCCACTGCACCTAGCATTTTCTATTATGTTTTAAACTTACTATATTTTCACAGTTACTTAAATATACTATTCATACACATATGACACACAGGGGGGAAATTTTAACATATTGTAATTAGTTATTTTCATTTCAACTTCCACTTTTATTGATTAATTTTTTGGCAATCTCATATGTGTACATAATATATTTTGAGACCTGGCTCCCCATCCTCTATCTCCTGCCCTCTGCTATCACCCCATCTCTTGCCTAACCATTCTTTTCTAACATTGGAGACTCTTGGCTTTATGGTGTGACCTGTTTAGTTTAAACAGGGCTGCCTGTGTGAACCTTGTATTAACTGTCCACAGAAGCCTGGTGGGTCATCTTGAAGTTAATGCCCCCTTCTCTCCCTGACTCTGTCAGCAAAATAGGAATTTAATATTTCTGCTGAAGTATTTTAAGGTAGCCTATAAATGTGACCTTTCATTTCTGCAAAACCTAGTCATTATTTTTTAAAACTAGTATCTATGGTTTTCATTGCTGGTAATGAGACTCAGGGCCTCATGTATTCCAGGTGAGTACTCTACCACTGAACTATGCTCTCAGCCCTGAAAAGTAAGAATGCCTTTGAATATTGCCAACAATGTCATCACACCCAGCAAGGTTAATATAATTTTTCCTAAAAATAATATGCTTATAATTATTTGAGTACCTCATACAGTGTATTTTAAATGAATCCACCCTGAAACTTCTCCAAACTTTATCCTCACTTCCCTACCCACCCAATTTTGTGTGCTTAAATTTTTTAAATTTATTTTTAACTTAAAATTTTTTTAAATTAAAAATTTAGATTCATTTGTTTTACACATAGGAGTGTTTTCCCTCCGTGTATGTATGCATACCATGTGCATGCCTGTTGCTACAGAGGTCAAAAGAGAGCACCAGACCCCCTGGATCAGATGGTTGTAAACCATCATGTGGGTACAACTAAACCCAGGTCCTCTGTTGGGCCCCAGCCCCATGGGGTCTCTGTGAGTTGCCGGTCAGCCTACAAGTGTAACTTGTTTTCCAGTCCAAGTGCTTTCTGTTTTCTAGTCCTGGCTTACTGCCCTAGCCTTGACCCTCTGACATCAACATCCAGCAGGAGGAAAACAATGATCTCTTCTACCTGGGGTTTTTCCAATATGCTGAAAACCTGTATATAAAGCTCCTCCCTCCTACAAGGGTGAAACCTCTTAGCACTTGCAATGAAGACACACACACACACACATTCTCCTGGCAATAAAGGCAACATATGCATTCTCTTAGTACAAACAGCTGGACGTCTGGTCTTTCTTTTCTTAATATCTCGGACCTAGCTTGTGGTGCTAGCGCTGCAATTGGAGGTTCCACCGAGATCCAGAGAGATTTGGAAAAACTGGGAAAGATTGGCCAGAAAGAAGACTCGGGAGAGGAGAGACTCAAGAAAGAAAAGAATTAAGAACAGGTACCTCATCTTCTAACAGTAAAATTCAATGGTCAAATCTCCAGGGTTTGCTTGAGAGATCACCCTAGGTTGGAGGGTGGATTAGATTAAATCTACAGGCCTTCGCCTGACACCAAGGTCAGGAAAGAAAGGGGAACCTGAGAGATCACCCTAGGTTGGAGGGTGGATTGGATTAAATCTCCAGGCCTTCACCTGACACCAAGGTCAGGAAAGAAAGGGGAACCTGAGAGATCGCCCTCAGTTGGAGGATGGATTAAAAGTGGGTGAATTGAAAATTGGTAACAGTTAATAAAGGAGGTACTGATATTAAGTAAAAGAAAAGGAAAAGATAAAAGTATATGAAATGAGAAATACACAGAGAGTCTGGATACTGTGTACAGTTGTCGTGTCTTTAAATTGTTTAATTGCTAAGAAAGGAACAAAAACTGCTAAAAGACATTTGATTATTAGTGTTGCTAAATTAATCCAACTTGCATGTTTTGAAAATGCTTTGACTTCTAAATTTAAATATAAGGACAGGTTACTTGGGAAAAGAATTTTTGCTTTTGTTTCCACAGAACATAAAAAGCTGTGGGTTCCTTCCAGACTAGTATGGTTTGATGAAGCAAGACCACCTGAAGCAGTGGCCCAGGTGATCCAACATCTAAAACAGCTGAGATGATGCAGCCCTACAGACCACAAAAACAAGAACTTTAACAAGTTTCTGGGTTTTTTTTTTGTCATGATCCCCATGGTATTTCAGCGCCCCTTAACAGCAGGAAGAGACCTCTTAGCACTTGCAATGAAAACACACACACACACACACACACACACACACACACACACACACACACACACACATATTCTCCTGGCAATAAAGGCAACATATACATTCTCTTAGTACAAACAGTTGGACGTCTGGTCTTTCTTTTCTTGATATCTCGGACCTAGTTTGTGGTGCTGGCGCCGCAGTCCTCTGCAAGAGCAACAAGTGCTCTTAACCAATGAGAGGTCTCTCCAGCCCCTCAAGTAATTTTTTTTAAAATAAAATAACTCATTTGTGCTGCCCAAACTCTCTTTCACGTGGGTCCATTCCCTGTAATGTGGTCATCTTACTAGGAGTCACCACCTTAAAGAAAACCAACATTCCTTCTCCCGGAAGCTATCAGTTCCCAAAAGTGTCTGAGCAAGGGGTAGAACTTGGTGCCTTTCTCCACACTGCAATTTCTTTTTGGCTTGATCTTGTGCAGGTCTTATGCATGCTGTCACAACCCCTGTGAGTTTTTATATGCAACTGCCTGATGAATATGAGAAACACTGTTTCTTTGTAGTCACCTTCTGCTTCTGGCTCTAACAATTGCTCTGCCCCTCTTCAGAGGTGATCTCTGAGTCTGGGGAGAAAATGGTATAATGCAGATGGTCCCATTTAGCTCCTGGTATAATGTAGATGGTCCATTTAGTTCCTGGTATAATGCAGATGGTCCATTTAGCTCTTGGTATAATGCAGATGGCCCATTTAGCTCTTGTCATACGCTGCCAGGCCAGCTGTTATTGCAGCTCACAGGATTCACAGTGGGGCAAGACTGGCGATTACCTTTCCTCTCTGGTAGCATGCATAGCACCTCCCAGCTCTGTGAGAGCTATCCAATAGGGAAGATGCTTCCAGGGACAGTATTCACTTGATTTCTCCATGTTCTGACTCAAGTTTATGGTCTCTAGCAATAGGTCTTTCTGTTCCATCCTAGCATTGACAGTCATCTGAGACATGGGGCATGGCTTGAGCATATGAAACCTCAAATCCTGCCTCCACAGCAACACACTTCCTCCAACAAGGGCATGCCTATTCCAACAAAGCCACATCTCCTAATAATGCTGCTCCCTGTGAGCTCTTGGGAGCCAATTACATTCAAACTACCACAGTAGACCATGCTGGCCTTGCACTCACAGAGAGCCTCTGCCTCCTGAGTGCTGGGATTAAAGTCGTGGCTACCACATCCAGCATCTCACCCAATATAGAATGCACTAATTAGCTAGACAGCCTGGCCATGAGCCCCTGGGATCCTCCTTTCCCTGGCTCCTCCTGTGGAGGTTAGAATAGGCTGTTGGATTCCTGGGAACTGGAGTTACAAGTGGCTGTGAGCAAATTCATGTCTTCTGGGTCCTCTGCAAGAACAGTGAGTGTCCTTCGCTGCTGAGCCGTTTCTCCAGCCTCACTGGCACATCCTTTGAGGCTGAGGTCTCTAGATGTCTATGCACCGTGCAGAACAATGGATTTATATCATTTCGGTGGAGTTATTACACAGTATTGAAGTCTGGATGCCTGGGCAACTAGGGAAAAGAATTGGCCACTAGGTGGTACTTGAAATCCAAAGTTTGGCATTTCAGTGGAAGATAATGAAAGCTGGGCAGCCATTCAAAGGTGTCACGCTGGAGATCGGGAGCTGTCTGAGGACCACAGGATTACTGGGTGGAGAGTTTCAACTGGGAAAAGTATATTTTTCTGACTCTTGCTCTGATAATAGAAAAGGAATAGACTAAGGATATAATTTTGGCTAGTTTTTAAATCTATGCTTTCTGAACTATGAAAATTTATTCATCTGAGAAAGTGGTTTTCAACCTTCCTAATGAATGCTGTGACCCTTTAATACAGTTCCTCATGTTGTAGTAACCCCCAACCATAAAGTTATTTTCATTGCTACTTCATAACTGTAATTTTGCAGCTGTTATGAGTCATAATATAAATATATGTATTTTCTGATGGTCTTAGATGACCCCTGTGGAAAGGGTCATTTGACTCTCAAAGGGGTTGTGACCCACAGGTTGAGAACCACTGCTCTAAGACATTTGAACAGTTATTTGTAACTAATATTTTATGTCTAAAACAATGAGGAGTGCTTCTCAGTGGGGAAGTTTTTTCTTTTCCTTCCTTCCTTCCTAGATAGAATCACATTAGGTAGCCCTGGCTGGCCTGAAATCAAAAACTCATTTTATAGACCAGACCAGGCTGGCCTCAAACTCACAGACATCCATCTACCTTGCAGAGGACCCAGGTTTGATTCCCAGCACCCACATGGCAGCTTCCAACTGTCTATAACTCCAGTTCTAGGGGATCTGATACCTTGCCTTGGCCTCCATGGGCATTAGGCATGTGTGTGGTACACAGATGTATATATTGGCAAACACTCATACATATAAAATAAAAATAAATGAATCTTTTAAAAAAGGATTTTTCTGTTCTTTTCCTTTTTGATAAATGCATGTCTGACTTTTGCAGCTTGAATTGTCAATCACTCATTCTCTGCTTCTAAACAAATGTCCTCAACTGTCTCAATCTTTTTGTGTGAGAATTAGCACTCCTGTTCTTCCAAATTCAGCCTGTGCAACAGTTTGGAAAGATAATATCTTAAGTAGAATACAGAGAACCTTCATCAGAAGTGAAACACATTTAAAATCTATTTATAAGTAAGTATTAAAAACAATTTGTGTGACTGTGGATGCTGGTGGGAGTAAATATGTTGACAGGTGATTAAAAATAAAAATACACCACCAAAAACCTGGCCACATCTATCAAGCAAGATTTCATTATCTTTTCCAGCCTACTCAAGAGGAACTTGATGGTTAGCCATAAACAACTCTGAAAATGAGGAGGCTGTGTGCTTCTTGTACCTGATCCAGATGGCAATTTGACAGCTCAGAGACTTGAAAGAACCTGCTAGATGGACAGACTTAGGGACGAACGCATGAAGCAGGTGGTCATTGTTCCTTTCAAGGTGGAATAGTGTCATCAGAAGGAAACTAGAAAACTAATGGTCTCAGCACAGGCTGCTTCCTAAACGATGCAAGGTGTATGTTGAACTGAGGGTGTGGCCAATACAGCTTGTGATACAGCATTGTTTTGTTGGGTATCTTGTCCCCAGTCTCTCATGGATTCTAATCTAACACTATGTGCCATTTTGGATTGTTTTTGTGAGCGAGAGGCAATGCTGATCATAAAGCAGGGATGGCTCATCCAAACCAGGGAATACAGGCAACCATCTTTGAGCCAAGTGGGCTGACAGCCAGGTGGAGAAAGCACAGCAGGGGCTCACATCCTGAGGGAAAGGGAGTAGGTGGGAGAGGCTGGAACATTCTGTGACCAAGTCTGGGGATGTGGGTGGGCTTGGGCTTGAACTCCCTGTCTGTCTATGTGAGTTAAAACCAAGCTTGGCATGTGCTGCTGTGAGCTGTGCTGCACTGCAGGATACCCCGCTGTGTCTGGAGGGTCTGTAAACATGAAGCTGCTTAAGGTTCTCATTATCCTGCTCTTTGTGGTACTTGCAGGTAACTTGACCAAATGCACCCCGAAGTAGGGAACACTAGTGCTGGTGACCACAGGGATGGGATGCTGAAGATTGCTGGTAGCTGGCTAATATCATCAGTAGTGCCCATTCTCCTGGGTGCCGGGGAGGGAGCCAGCAATGCGGCCAGAGGCATCCTTGCAGAAGGAACTGATCAGTTCATCTGGAGTCGTCATTAGGACGCTGAGTAGTTTTTATCGGAGAACTTTGGCTACCCCGTTTCTACTCAAATTCATTTTCTGCCTGGGCTGCAGCACTGATGTGAATAGCATAGAGCAAAAATCTTTCTTCATCATTAAGTAGCTAATTAACAGAGAAAATTATTCCTTTTAATCTTAATTTTTTCTCTTCTGGCAAGTGGGTGTAACAACTCTAGCTCAGATGCAAAGATGTGAAGCCTTGCCTTGATGGAAGAAATCCTGGCATCAAGGTCTCCTCCCTTCTGCCTTGCTTGCAAGGAACCATATTGCATTTCTCATGGCCCTCAAAATACAGCTCTCTCATCTTCAAGGGTGTTGCTCATTATGACGTTTGAGAAGAGGGAGAATACATCTTTGTTGTCCACATTTATTCTTCAGGCCTGTCTGATTTTGTGTAAAGAGGGAAATTAAGGCTTAGACAGAGACATTGGGACCTTAGTACACGAGTAGGGGGAAGTTGGGATTCTGATGGGCAGAGGTGCCTATCAAGCTGTGTTTGCTCACTAGGTAAGACATTTATCTGAGTTGAAGAAGAAAGTGAGAGAGAGAGAGGTTCTGGAGAAGTTGTTGGGATGAGCAGAAGGAATTCTTGGGAGCAACGGTGGCTGAACTCATGATATCTTGGCAAGGGTGATGAAATGCAAAAGGACTGTCTGTGGTGTGTGTGTGTGTGTGTGTGTGTGTGTGTGTGTGAGAGAGAGAGAGAGAGAGAGTTAGAGTCTATGATGGTGCTTGTTGGAATCAGTGTGTGTCTGTGATGTTGTGTGCGTGTGTATGTGTGTGTGTGTGTGTGTGTGTGTGTGTGAGAGAGAGAGAGAGAGAGTTAGAGTCTATGATGGTGCTTGTTGGAATCAGTGTGTGTCTGTGATGTTGTATGTGTGTGTGTGTGTGTGTTGTGCATATCCACCCACATGCCCTGGGTGTCCTGCTCTACCAGTCTCTGCCTCGCTCCCTTGAGATAGGCTCTCTTACTGAACCTGGAGCTAGGCTGGCAACTGGCAAGCCCCACAACCCTCCTGTCTTTACCTTGTCCCCCAACAGTCAGTGCTGGGGTCACGGGCACAGCCACACCTGTCTTTTTATGTGGGCACAAGGGGATTTGAACTCAGACGTTGTGCAACAAGTCTTTTTTTACCTCCTGAGACATCTCTCCTGACCTCTGTGATTTTTTTTAATTAAAAATATTGCTGAGGAGATGCCCAGTAAGAGTGCATTTGCTACGTGAGAATGAGGATCTGAGTCTGGCCTCCTGAAGCCATGTAAAAAATTAAACTTTATTTGATTATTATTGTACATGCGTGAAGTGTATTTGTGGTCGCATGTGTGCCACGGGGTGTAAGTGGAGGTCAGAGGACAACTCTGTGGACTTACTTTCTCCTTCCAGCTTATGTGGGTTGCGGGGATTGGGCATAGACTGCCAGGCTTTCATGGCAGGTGTCTCTATGTTCAGGGCCATCCTGGTACGTTCTTTTAAAAGCTGAGTTGGCTGTGAAGTGTACTGATGGGGATGCATTAGTGTCTCTGGGGAGACAAGGCTGAGGGAGTGCTGACATCAGAGCATGGAGCAGGGTGGGCTTTGCCTGGGTTAGGATAGTACCCAGGTCGGTTTGTGAAGAGGAGTCAGTCTCTTCCTTCTTGTCATGAATGTTTCTGAGGCTGTTTGGGTACTGGCCAGGACCAGCTGTCCTTTTTTAAAATTAAAGAGTAATTTTAGGTGTACATGTGTTCTGCCAGCACACATGTGTGTGCATCCCATGTGTGTCTAGTGCCCACAGAGGCCAGAAGAGGCCTTGGAACGTTTACAGATAAGCTGTGAACCCCCACATGGGTGCGGGGAACCAAACCCAGGCCCTTTGCAAGTATAGAAAGCAGTCTTGGCAGCTGAGCCATCTCTCCAGCCCCTTGAGTGTCCTTAATTTGAGTGTTCTGAGTTTCCTTGTATCAGCATAAGTTTCCGTATGGGACAGGGGAGATGTTGGCAGAGGGCGGTGTCTGCTGTCCCTGTGAGTGTGAAACCCAGCTACATCTTTGCTTTCCCTCAGAAAGTAACCCTGCTCAATGTTGTTTCCTGCCTTCAGATGGTGTACAATCCAAAAGATGCTTTAACAATGTATCAGGCTACTGCAGGAAGAGATGCAAATTAGGGGAGATAGCGGAGGTGGGATGTCTGCATGCAAAATACTGTTGCGTCAATGAACTGGAAAACAAAAAGCACAAAGTCACCCAGGAGCCAGTCCAGTCCAAAGAGACATCAAACGGAATCCAAGACGAAATAGTCCTGCCCACGGCCACATACTTCCCCATCACCATTTGAATGAGCCGTTTGATCCTCAAGGCCCTCGTCCTCCAAGGCCCCGTGGAATCCAGTGGGCTGCTCAGATCTGCTCTTTCCTCCCATGCATTTGGTGCCCCACATAATAAAGTTCAACAGTTTTGTCTGAATCCATTCCTTTTCTGGGTATTTTGAGTGTGAATGAATAGCTGCTGTCATGCAAGGCATTCTCCAGTAAGCCAAGACCACATGGAAAAACTTTGATAGAAATGGGTTAATAATTAAGACAGAGCTAGGCAAGGAGAAGCCCTAGTCATCAGCCAACAACTTATAATTAATACAACGTCTGTGTGTTTATTTGGGGCTGAGAAGGGTGGTAGGACCAGCTGGGCAAAGAGCCTCCACTACAAATGGTGATTATTTATTTATTTATTTATTGTGTATACATGTATCCCTGCATGTCAGAAGAGGACACAAGATCTCATTACAGATGTTGTGAGCCATCATGTGGTTGCTGGGAACTGAACTCAGGACCTCTGGAAGACCAGCCAGTGTTCTTAGCCGCCGAGCCATCTCTCCAGCCCTTAAAAAGGGATTCTAAAAACAAAAGAACAGAGATAAGCAAGGCTTCTTGGTAGCAGCATTTTCTTGGATGAGCTCTGTTTGCTATAGACAAGCAGAGGCTCATGGCTCCTTTAAGGGAGGTTTCCTGACTCAGCATAAGTGGCAAAAATCTCAAGGCTCTCTTAAGAGGCCCTGCTAGCAATGGAATGGTGCGTACAAGCATCTGGCATCAGCAGTGACCATGTCTCCAAGCCAGTAGCATGCTGTTTGATAGCAACATAGACCAAGGCAGTGAGCACAGCTCCTAGCTGGTAGTAAGCATACACTCCCTCAACCCCCCTGCCATCTTGGAAAGTCACTGCTTTAATTTTAGCAACACTGTTTAGCAGATAAAAGATTCATGGCCAGAAAAAAATAAACATATTCAGTAAAGACAGATTCAGATGAAGTAAAACCTCTAAAGGGTTTACAGTGTGTTTAAAAATATACTTGGGCTTGTGAGAGAAAAGAAACAGGATAAAGTGGTTAAAAAAAGAAAATAAATAGAGTAGCTGGGCAATGGTGGCACACGCCTATAACCCTTGGGAGGTAGAGGCAGGCAGATATCTGTGATTTCAAGGCCAACATGGTCTACAGAGTGAGTTCAAGAGCAACCAAAGTTACATGGAGAAACCCTGTCTCATAAAATGAAAAATGAAAGTAAAAGAAATAGAGTAATAAAAAAAAGCCACATAAAGATGGAAAGTACACAGAGTCTCGATACTACATGCTATTCTGCTGTCTCTGAATTTTTTAATTGCTGGGGAAGGAGGAACAAATGCTAAAAGACATTTGATTATCAATGCTGCTGAATTAATCTAACATATATATTTTAAAAATACTTTGACTTCAAAATTTAAATCTAAGGACAGGTTACTTTGGAAAAGGAAATCTGTTTTTGTTTCCACAGAGAATGAAAAGCTGTGGATTCCTTCCAGACTAATATGGTTAGATGAAGCAAGACCCCCTGAAGTAGTGACCCAGGTGATCCAACATCTAAGACAGCTGAGACAATGTAGCCTTGCAGACTACAAAAACAAGGACCTGGCCAGATTTCTGGGTTTTCTCAGGATTCCCAAGGATTTGACAGTACCCCCAAACATCAGGAAGCAGTGTAGAGAGAACGACACCCAAATTCCCAAATATTGTTTATAAATTTTTTTCATTTATACGGGGTTGGTTATAAATGGTTAATGATCACAGTCAGTATCTTTTTAAAGGAAAAAAGGGTAAATTGATATAGAAATGAATACTTTGTATTGCTATGGATTCTGGTTTATTGATACAAATTTAAGGTTAATCTTGTTATATTTATATTCCTACTCTTGTTTAGGTATTGAGTTTATACAGATCTTTAAAAATATAATGTATAATTAAATAAGATGATAGTCACCTAGAATAGTCGAAACTTATAATTATGCCAATTAGGTTTTATAGATATATAGAGATATATTTGAGATGGATATTCTTCAAACCTGTCAAAGACCTACAGAATATGGCATTTAAAATGGTTTAGGGTTTTTCATGGCAAAGAGACACAACTGCTACTGGCAAAACAATTACTTCAGAGAGGAAAATGGGCATCAAAGAAACACATTATGGAGTTTGCCTGCAACACGGCAGAAATAGCCATTTGGGCAAGAAACTGCTCTTGCCTGGACTGTTTGACTGTTGCTGTACAAGATGGACAGACATGCAAGACCCACAGGAAAGTGACTGCTGAACTTGCAAAGCAAGATGGGTCAGTACTGCAGAGTTTCTGCTTCGTGGAAGAGTCTGCCAGACATTCTGCAGGACACAGAGAAAAATGACTGACAAACTGCCCATACAGGTGGGCCAGTTTCAAATTTCCTGCTTTGCTGAGAAGTCTGCCAGGCACACTATGGCCTATGGGCTGAAGATGAATGCTCCAACATTACAGAGGAACTTCAGGTGACTGTCCAGGCAGTGAGATGTCTCTGTCAATTAAAGTTTATATATTATCCTTCTGTGGTCTTTGGTGGAGTTGAAGACAGATAGTTATGGCTTTGGTTTTCCTTAGTTATGAAAAAAGGTAAGTTACATATAAAACTTTGGACTCACAAAAGTAGGATAGATGATAGGATATTTTCTATAAAATTTGCCAAATGTTAATGGAGTAAATATTTCTAACTATAGTTCTTACTTGATAATTGTTTTGTGATATATAATTTTAGTATGTTAAAATTAAAACCCTCAGCCGACCCTGGAGCCCAGTCCCTGAGCAGCAGGGGCGGGGCAGCTGCCGGATGGACGATGAGCGGTGTCCGACTCTCGGTGCTGCTGGCACTGCTGACCTGCAGCCTGTGGCCTACACCGGCAGATAACAAGAGCCAGGAGTACTACACGGAGCTCATCAACGTGACGGTGCAGGAGCCGGGCCGAAGCACCCAGCTCACGTTCGGCATCGACTGGGAACATCACCGGCTCGACTCATCCAAGGCTGAGGTCTGTGGCCAGGTGCTGGCAATGCTGCCCATCCACGGAGTTGCTGATCATCTGGGCTGTGATCCTCAAACACGATTCTTTGTCCCTCCTAATATCAAATAGTGGATCGCCCTGCTGCAAAGAGGAAATTGCACCTTTAAAGAGAAAATATCATGGGCTGCTTTCCACAATGTGGTTGCTGTAGTCATCTACAATAACAAATCGAAAGACGAGCAGGTCACCATGACTCATCCAGGTACGGGAGATACTATTGCTGTCATGATAACAGAATTGATATTTTGAGTTATCTGGAGAAAAACATCTCTGTACAAATGACAATAGCTGTTGGAACTCGAATGCCGCGATAAGGAAGGGCGATAAGGAAACAGACCCAGGCTTCGACCATTGTTCAGTCTGCATGGAGAGCTATAAGCAGAATGATGTTCGGGTTCTCCCCTGCAAGCACGTTTCCCACAAACCATGCGTGGATCCCTGGCTTAGTGAACACCATGCCTGTTCTGTGTGCAAACTTAATATCTTGAAAGCCCTAGGAATTGTGCCAAATCTGCCATGTGCTGATAATGTAGCATTTGATATGGAAAGGCTCACCAGAACTCAAGCAGTTAACTGCAGATCAGCCCTCAGTGACCTTGCCAGCGACAGTTCCCTTGGTCTTGAGCCACTGTGAACTTCAGGCAATCGCCTCTTCCTCAAGATGGGGAGCTCACTCCTCGAACGGGTAAAATCAACCTTGCAGTAACAGAAGAATGGTTTATTATCGACAGTTTTGGCCTCCTCAGTGCTCTCACACTCTGCTACACGACCTTCAGAGCCACAGCTAGCTTGAATGCTAATGAGGTAGAATGGTTTTGAGGAAGGAAAAACACTGCTTTCTGACTGATTGCTTTGAAGGAAAAAAGAACCTATTTTTGTGCATCATTTACCAGTCGTGCCACACAAGCGCTTATTTTTAGTACATTTTATTTTTTCATAAAATTGCTAATGCCAAGGCTTTGTATTAAAATAAATAATAAAATAAAATAAAATAAAAAATTAAAACTCTTCTTTTTATTTAGACAGAAAAGAAGAGATGATGGGGGTTGTCCTTCTGTATATGTGCTTTCCTTATTGGTTGATGAATAAAACACTGTGGCCAATAGAGGCAGGAGATAGATGGGACTAGGAGATGGGGAGAATTCTGGGAAACAGGCAGACCCAGTTGCCATGTAGCCCACCAAAGGAGTAGCCGGTCTGGACCCTTTTCTGGTAAGCCAAGACCACATGGAAATAACATAGATTAATAGAAATGGGTTAAAATTAACAAATAAAATAACAACTAGCCAATAAGAAGCCCATGCCACCAGCTAACAGTTTAATAACTAATATATCATCTGTGTGTTCGTTTCGGGCTGAAGGGCAGTGAGACCTTCCGGGCCAGAAAGCTCTCGTTACAAAGAAGCTGTGCTTGACTCCATTCCTGTGTTTAGAATCCTTCTTTAAGCTTTGTAAAGTCTTAAGTGGAAATTTTAGCCCCATACTGGGTGCCATTCGTAGGTGGAAGTTTCTGTACCGCCTGCCCATTCCCAAATAACCAATCTAAAGATTGGAGATTGCCAACAGTGACTGCCCCTCTTATTCTGAGCCTTAGAACTTACATCTTAGAGATAGAGGGGGGACAGGAAATTATTAGGCCGATAGTATGGGATGAGCATAAAAAATGGGGAGTTAGAGAAGCTACAATTTTTAAGTAGCTCAACTGTACCATATTCTGTGGCAGTGTGTCACATGCCAGTGTGTCGCATCAGGTACCGTGGTCTCCAAGGTGAGGAAACCCAGGCTCATGGACTCTTTACTACTTCTCCAAACAAGTCAAATTTGTAAACATTGAAGCCATGCTTCCTCGCTGACTTCAAAGTTCATGACTCTTGCAGTATTCACACTGGAGTGTAACAGGCTAACATGCATACATGCCTGGAAGATTTGACAGAGTGTAGAGAAAACATCTCCAGCGAGGTAAAGGTATCCCGAGCTCAATTATTTCTGTTAATGGGACCTTCTCTGGAGGAAAATCGTTTCATCTCTATGATGCTCACATAAGGGACAGGACCATAGTGTGTGGTCTGAGGAAGAGAGGCATTCTGTTTTGGCCTCTGCACATGTGCATGGCAAGTGTACCTGTGTACACACATGAACACACATGAACACACACGCACATTCCAAACAAATGCTAAGTATTCTGCTTAAAAAGAAGTGTATTCTAAGAAGGTTCCATTACATCATAGAAAGTAAGGAGAGGATTTAGGGTTTTTTTCCCTAGGTATGTGAAAACTTTCATTGGGCTTTTGATAGTGATTATATTGATTCTATAAGTTGTTTTTGCTAATACAGCTCTTTTACAATATTAATTCTGCCTATCCACAAACATGGGAGGCCTTTCCATTTTGTAGTGTCATCTTTTTCCTTTATTATAATTCTCTTTCATCATTTTGGCTAGGTTTATTTCTAGCTTTTTTTTTTGAAACTATGATAAACAGATTTTTCTTTCTGAACTTCAATTTCTCAATGAGTTTTTCATTAGTATATAGAAAAGCTACAGGTTTTACTATGCTGATTTTGTATTTTACTACTTTTCTAGAAGCATTTATCAGATCTTAGATATTTCTGACTGTGGTGGTTTAAACAGGAATGGTCCCCATAGGCTCACATATTTGAATGCTGAGTCACCAGGGAGCGGCACTATTTGAAAGGGATTAGAAGGATTAGGAGGTGTGGCCTTGTTGGAGGAAGGTATTACTGGGAGTAAGCTTTGAGATTTCAAAAGCCCATGCCAGCACCAGATGCCCCCCCCAACTCTCTCACTCTCCCCTCTCTGCTTACAGGTCAGGATTAACTGCCATGCTCCCTGCTTTGATGACAATGGACTAAACCTCTGAAACTGTAAGCCAGCCCCAATTAAATGTTTTCTCTTAGAAGAGTTGCTTTGATCATAGTGTCTCTTCACAGCAGTAAGACAGAGACTAAGATACTGTGGGACTATTGAGGGTCTTTTAAGTACAGGCTTATGTTGTCTACAAATCCAGATAATTTGACATCTTCCTTTCCCATTTGTGTTCTTTTTAAAATTTTTAAAATTATCTATTGTTGGGGAAGTCCTGTTATTTGCCTGTGCATTTGTCAATAAAGTACTGTCTGGCCAATAGAAAACCTAGATAGGAGGGACTAGGATTCGAGGAGGATTCTGGGAAGGGGAAACACAAGAGAGTTCGAGATGTAACCGCCATTGGGGTAGGAAACCTGGAACCTCCCCGGTAAGAAACATACTTAGATTAACAATTATGGGGTAATTACTTAAGTCAGAGCTAGCCAGTTAGAAACAAGCAAGGCCAACAGCTTCATAATTCATATAGCCTCCTGTGTGTTTATTTGGGACTCATGCGGATCTAGAACCAGGCTAGCGCGGCAGAGCCCAGGCGACTGGCGGGGGATAAACCAAAGCGGCTAGCAAAAGGAAAAGCTTCTCTTAACAATCTATTTTATGTGTGAGTTTTTTTTGCCTACAAGTAATTTATGTGTACCACGTGTGTGTTTGGTGCCTGTCGTGATTAGAAGAGGGTGACAAATCTCCAGGAACTGGAGTTACAGATGGTTGTGAACCACTATGTGGATGCTGGGACTAGGACCCAAGTCCTCTGCTAGCTGCAGAAACATCCAGCACCCCCTACACATGTATTATTTCTTTTTCTTGTCTTATTACTTTGGTTAAGACTTAAAACACTATAGTGAGTGAGAGTGGAGATAGTGGACACCTGTATCTGGCCTCATGTTTTAGAGGTAATGCTCTCAATTTAACCTCATTTAGTATAATGTTGGCTATAGAAGTATTGTATATAGCCTTGTTATGTTGAGGTTTGTTCTTTCTTTTTTTTTTGCACACTCATTTTTATTTTCTCATTTTTAAAACAGAATACATTTCCTGGCACATGGCTTATGAGTTCAAAACTAGAGGTTTCTTTTTTTAAAATTTTTTTAAAAATTTTATTTTCCAGTTTAAATTTAGATAAGAAACAAGTCAGTTCCAGGTTCCTCTCCCTTTCCCTCCTCTCCTCCCGTGCCCTCCCCCCAACCCCCCCATTATCCCCTCATTCCCCCAGGGAGGGTGAGGCCCTCCATGGGGGTGTCCATAGTCTGTCATTTCATATAGGGCAGGGCCTAGATCCTTCCCCAAGAGTTCAGGGTGAGAGTGCACCTCACATTGTTCAATGGGAGTCCAAAGACCGTGTGTATACTTGGGATGGGTACTGATCTGCTGCCCAAGGCTCAATAGATTCCCTAGGCCTCCTCACTGACACCCAGATTCAGGGGGTCTTGATCAGTCCCATGCTGGCTTCCCAGGCTGATGCCTGGGATTCAAGAGTTAACCTTTGTCTGGTCAGCTGCTTCTGGGGGTTAAACCAGCCCAGTCTTAATCCCTTTGATCATCAGTCCTCCCTCTCTGTTACTGGCTTTCTTGAGTTCGGCTCAGTACTTAACTGAGGGAGTCTGCCTCTTCTTTGATCAGCCACTAAATGACTCTCTCTGGCCATAGGATTGTAGGCTGGCACTCCCCAGATCTATGCCTAAAATCCATATATGAGAGAGTACATGCCATGTTTCTCTTTTTGTGACTGGGTTACCTCACTCAGGATGGTTTCTTCTAGTGTCATCCATTTGCCTGCGAATCTCATGATTCCATTGTTTTTTTCTGCTGAATAGTACTCCATTGTGTAAATGTACCACATTTTCTCTATCCACTCTTCGGTTGAGGGACATCTAGGTTGCTTCCAAGTTCTGGCAATTACAAATAAAGCTGCTATGAACATAGTGGAACAGACATCTTTGTTGTATGAATGGGCATCTTTTGGATATATGCCTAAGAGTGGAGTTGCTGGGTCTTGTGGTAGGTTTATTCCCATTTTTCTGAGGAATCTCCATACTGATTTCCAAAGTGGCTGAACCAGTTGGCACTCCCACCAGCAATGGAGGAGTGTCCCCCTTTCACCACATCCTCTCCAGCATAAATTGTCATTGGTGTTTTTGATTTTAGCCCTTCTGACAGGAGTGAGATGGTATCTCAGAGTTGTTTTGATTTGCATTTCCCGGATGGCTAAGGGTGTTGAGCACTTTCTCAAGTGCCTCTCAGCCATTTTAGACTCCTCTATTGAAAACTCTCTATTTAGTTCTGCAGCCCACTTTTTAATTGGGTCCTTTGGTGTTTTGGAGACTTGCTTCTTGAGTTCTTTGTAAATTTTGGAGATCAACCCTCTGTTGGATGTGGGATTAGTGAATATTTTTTCCCATTCTGTGGCCTTCCTTTTTGTCTTGCTGACTGTGTCCTTTGCCTTACAGAAGCTTCTCAGTTTCAGTAGGTCCCATTTATTAATTGTTGATCTCACTGTCTGTGCTACTGGTGTTATGTTCAGGAAGCTCTCTCCTGTACCAATTCGTTCAAGGGTACCACCCACTTCCTCTTCTAAGAGGTTCAGTGTGGCTGGATTTATGTTGAGGTCTTTGATCCATTTGGACTTAAGTTTTGTGCATGGCGATAAACATGGATCGATCCGCATTCTTCTACATGCCAGTCTCCAGTTATGCCAGCACCATTTGTTGAAGATGCTTTCTTTATTCCATTGTATATTTTTAGCTTCTTTGTCAAAGATCAGATGTTCGTACGTGTGTGGGTTAATACCCGGATTTTCAATTCGATTCCATTGGTCTACCTGTCTATTTTTGTGCCAATACCAAGCTGTTTTCAGGACTATAGCTCTATAATAGAGCTTGAGGTCAGGGATGGTGATGCCTCCGGACGTTGCCTTGTTGAACAGGGTTGTTTTGGCTATCCTGGGTCTTTTGTTTTTCCATACAAAATTGATTATTGTTCTTTCAAGGTCTGTGAAGAATTGTGCTGGGATTTTAATGGGGATTGCATTGAATCTGTAGATTGCTTTTGGCAGGATTGCCATTTTTACTACATTGATCCTACCTATCCAAGAGCATGGGAGATCTTTCCATTTTCTGAGGACTTCTTTAATTTCTTTCTTTAAAGATTCAAAGTTCTTATGATACAGGTCTTTCACTTGTTTGGTTAGCGTTACCCCAAGGTATTTTATGTTGGAGGTTTGTTCTTTCTATTGCTAGTTTCTTCTGGGTTTTTATCATAGCAAAGGTAAATTTGCTGCTTAAGTTCAAGCATGGTATGAGGAAGGGTGAGATATGGGGCAAGAAGACAAGAGGCTATGTTAGTGCTCAGCTTAGAGTCCCTACCCACAGCCAAAGTGATCACAGGTGTAAGGAATTTTTGAGTCAGTGATCCAGTTAACTACTGAGGAGAAAGCACATCAAGTGCCCTCAAGAGCCTTTAAATACCAGCTGGCTATCCAAAGAGCGCCCATGGCCCTCACCTCTCACACTCTTCTTCATGGTAATGCATTTCCCTTCAGGTGAAGCAGGGCTTATCATCACACATACCCACGCAGGGCAGCCATGGTCCAACAGGCAGGGCCCTCAGGAAATATTCTTGCCAATCCTCATCCGGGAATAAGCAACCTACCTTAACCAAGTCTCTGCAGTGTGGTTAATGTAGTATCTTGCAAATGTAATATACGTAATGTAATATATCCTCAATAGAGTACATATGTTCTCTATTTTTCATGTTCAAAAATATGTGCTCAGAGATGGGATATCACTTGCCCCTATCTAAAGGTGAACATCCTATGGGACAGAGAACTGACCTTAGATAAGTATGACTCCAAAGTCCGCATGCTTTCCTTCCTACTGCCCTTCTCTGCTGCAGCCCCCTGTTTCCATCGGCCCACCCTGCCGTGTGTGTTTATGTGTTCTGCCTACAAAGACAGCCGTGGGTAGAGGAGGAAATGCTGCCTACCAGTTGTGACAAATGCAGTGACATAGACCATTGCTATGTCTTTCCAAGAACAAAAGCCCATTTCCCAGGGGAAGATCTACAATAAATGAAGGTAAGATTTCAGTAATACCCCAGATCCTTGGGGTCATGCAGATCCCCCTTTACTTCATCAATAAGACTTAATACAGACTTCACAGGCCTGAAGGTATGGCACAGTGGCTAGGAGGACATGTGGCATGTGAGGGCCAATCTTGTGTGTAAACCTGACTACACCTGAAAGCAATTAAAACCCAAGGAAGTGGGCACACCTGTGAAAGAGTTTTCTTTTTTTCTTTCCCCCTCCCTCCCTCCCTCCTTCCTTCTCTCCCTCCCTTCCTTCCTTCCCTCCTTCTTTTTCTCTTTCTTTCTTTCTTTCTTTCTTTCTTTCTTTCTTTCTTTCTTTCTTTCTTTCTTTCTTTCTTTCTTTCTTTCTTTCTTTCTTTCTTTCTTTCTCTCTTTTTGAGACAGAATTTCTCTATAGCCCTGGCTGTCCTGGAACCCATTTTGTAGACTAGGCTGGCCTTGAATTCAGAGATCTGCCTGCCTCTGCCTCCTGAGTGCTGGGATTAAAGGCGTGAGCCACCACGCCTGGTGGGATTTTTCTTGACTGGATAATTTAAAGTAGGGAGATTCACCTTAGACCTGGATCATTTGAGGCTGGAAGAACCACAGGGAGTCTGGGTCACACCTACGTGTAGAAGGGAGTGGGAAAGGGAGCTTCTGCTTCTTCCCTGCACGCCTTTGCTCTTGCTGGCAAGTCCATCTGACCTGCCAAGGAGGCATTCCTCTACTGGTGTTAAAATCTACTTCCTCGGGATTCCAACACAGTCTGAGGAACAGCTGAGGCATCCAGCCTCTCGGACTGAACTACTGCATTCTTGGCCTTCCCATCAGGAGATAGCTATTGTTGGACTAGCGAGGCCACAGCCTGTAAGCCACTCTTACACGTACCCTTTTAATATGTAGATTCATTCCATCAGTTCTGTTCCTCCAGAGAACCCTGAGTAACACACTGCTCTTGCCGAAGACTTGCATTTAGTTCCCAGCACCCGTGTTAGATACCAGTTTCAGGAAATCTGATTCCATCTTCTGTCTTCTGTGGGCACACACACTGGCATGTACCACATACAGGCACACAAATAAAAATTAAAAAATTTAAGAGCTGGAGAGATGGCTCAGTCACTAAAAGTGCTCATTGCTTTGGCAGAGGTCCTCAGCTCCATTCCCAGCACCCACATCAGGCAGCTCACGGCCATCTGAAACTTCTGTTCCAGGGTAGCTGGTACCTTTTTCTGGATTCTTCTGACACCTGCACTTTGCTGTGCACACACATAATTTTAAAAAAAGGAGTTGGTAGAAATGCTAGCTAGGGGATGATAAGGGAGAAAAACGGTTTCCACAATTGAACAAATGTCGTGAGCAGACATATAGATGGCACAAACTTGTAGAGTAAACGTAATAGTGGAGCCTCAGAAGCGGAAGAGTTCTGCAATGTGGTTATCTATGTCCTTAACAAGAATTATAAGATCCTTCTGCTCCCGCCCCCTCCCCAGGCAGAGGTAATGGAAAGAGATTTATCTGGACGCTAGTAGCAATCCAGAGAGCGCCAGTCAACCTCTAGGTGAGGACGTGTGCCGGAAGTCAAGTTGCTGTGTGGAGAGTGACAGGAAGTACAAGTGCAGATCCCACGCAGGCTCAAACACAGTGGGCAATGATACTGGACCTGAGTGTCGGTTGCCATGTTTTGATCGAAGACCTCAGAGGGGAGATTAGTGGTCCTATTTGAGTTTCAAAAAACTGACTTGGCTGCCACGGTAGAAGATGGCTGCATATGTGTGAGAGGAGCACAGAGGGAGCCGTGGGAGGCTCTGGTGACGCCACCACCGGAAGTCATGATGACTGATCCCGTGGAGGATGGTGGAGACAGGAACCAGTGCGTGTGTCAGAGAAGGTTGGATGTATATGGATTTTTAGTAACTGGACCAGGATCACGTGAAGGGAAAGGACTGTGTACTGGTGGCACTCAGACTCATCAAGAGTGGAGATGGCCACTGTAACAATATTTTCCTTCCACTGTTAGGTGTCTACACTCAATCTTTGGCTTGTTAGGAGGGCAAGGCATAAATTAATCTCTCTCTCTCTCTTCCGTGTGTGGTGTGTGTGTGTGTGTGTGTGTGTGTGTGTGTGTGTGTGGTGTGGTGTGGTGTGGTGTGGTGTGGTGTGGTGTGTGGTCACAGTGCCTTTATGCCCATGTGGAGAACAGAGGACATTGGGTCTATCACTTTCCACTTACTCCTTGGAGTTAGGATCTCACCGAACCTGAAGTCCAAGCAACTCTCTGCCCTCCATAGTGCTGGTCCTCCTGTGTGCTCCCCACAGCGCTGGTCCTCCTGTGTGCTCCCCACAGCGCTGGTCCTCCTGTGTGCTCCCCACAGCGCTGGTCCTCCTGTGTGCTCCCCACAACGCTGCATCCTCCTGTGTGCTCCCCACAGCGCTGGTCCTCCTGTGTGCTCCCCACAGCGCTGGTCCTCCTGTGTGCTCCCCACAGCGCTGGTCCTCCTGTGTGCTCCCCACAACGCTGCATCCTCCTGTGTGCTCCCCACAGCGCTGGTCCTCCTGTGTGCTCCCCACAGCGCTGGTCCTCCTGTGTGCTCCCCACAACGCTGCATCCTCCTGTGTGCTCCCCACAGCGTTAGGCTACAAGTCAGCCAGTGCTTTATCTGGATTCTGGAGAGTGAATTTTATACTTTTGCAGCAAGTACTTTGCTGAGAATCTTCCTAGCCCTTCTTTTTTTTTTTGTCATTGTTTTGTTTGTGTTAAATTGGAAGTATGTTGCTGTGCCAAAGATGGGGAGGAAGGTATTCAGCCCACCCCACTCACTATCCCCCAAGTAATCAGACTGATTAACAGGCAAGCGTGGCTACTGCATGTACCAAGAAAGTGCTCTGCAGAGCTATGGCTGAGGAAGGAAGAGTAGACCAGGGTGCTGCTGTCAAGCTATTTTGGGGGACAGAGACCTTAGAAAAATCCTGCTACTTAAGGTGAGGATCTTGCCCAGTCTTCAGGTCACACCAAAGTCCTTGAGATCTCTTCCTTCCTACCTAAGCTGAAAGCTAAAATTCAAATTTGCAAGGGAAATATGACTAGCAATAACATCATGGTATAGGCGGCTGAGTCTGTCTCAGAAATTGTTTGCTGTTCTTCGAAGTGAGGCTGCTGTACCAGGACCTGGGTTGGTGGGGGAAGTCACACATAAGAAGGTGCCCACCAAGGAGTTCTTCAGGATGATTTTTTAAGTTATTTTATATGTATGGGTGTTTCTTTTGCATTCACATACGTGTACTACATTTGGTTTTTTTTTTTTTTTTTTTTTTGGTTTTACGATACAGGGTTTCTCTGTTTCGGAGGCTGTCGGTCCAGCCTGGCCTCGAACTCACAGAGATCCGCCTGCCTCTGCCTCCCGAGTGCTGGGATTAAAGGCGTGCGCCACCAACGCCCGGCTTGTGTACTACATTTGTAACTGGTTCCCCAGAGGCCTGAAGAGAGAGAAAGAGCC
Organism: Mesocricetus auratus; assembly: GCF_017639785.1. Taxonomy (NCBI): domain Eukaryota; kingdom Metazoa; phylum Chordata; class Mammalia; order Rodentia; family Cricetidae; genus Mesocricetus; species Mesocricetus auratus. The sequence continues at coordinate 117,467,254 of NW_024429189.1, forward strand.
CCTGGAATTGGAGTTTCACAAGATTGTGAGCTGCTCTGTGGGTGCTGGGGACTGAACCCTGGTTCTCTGTAAGAGCAACACAGAGGCTTCTCTCCCACCCTGCAGGGTGCTTTGCTATTGTTACAGTCATTTAAAAATATGTATAGGTGTTTGGGTCTCACAGCATATGCCTGCAACACCAGCATTTGGATGGCTAAGGCAGAAAAATCACGAGTTTGAGGACAGCCTGGTCTACGTAGTGAGATCCTATCTCAAACTGAGAATATTGCCTTTAATTCATAGAAAATCACTTCTGCCTTCAAGTAGCCATCCCCTGTTAACACTAGCATCCTTGTGAGCTGCACAAGTCCAGGCTCTGGTTCTACCCTAGGGCTGGGCTGCTTGTGAGGCTCAGTGCCTGAGCCGTCCCTCCCCACGCTTGGTACATTAAAGCTTGGCTCTCTTGGTCAGGGCACGCACGTGGAGGGGGGGGGTTGTTGAAGGTCTGTACCTGTTGTTTAGGAAGCCAGGCTTCTACTTCTCAGTTCTGAAGGGAGCTTGGCAACTAACCCCTCTTGTGCCCCACCCTGAAACTGCTACGGTGAGGAGACAGGGTGCCTTGCCAAATCTGGCGAAAGGAAAGGGTTGTAGAGAGGAAACCAACACCGGTTTAGGCCTCTTTGCTTTAATTAACCATTAGGTCAAGAGACAGGCTGCAGCGTTCAGGCAGCAGCAGTGGTGGCCTTCGGGGTAGTTGCTGCTGCAGTCCCGCCTGTGCCTGCTGTACCACCCGCCTCTCCGTTGCTTGAGGCCCCACCACAAATTTTGAAGCTCAGAATACAGCAATGTTTTCCTTTGGGGCACATCCCCGTAGCAGGCTGTGTCGACAACTCTCCTTTTCTGCACACCTTCCTGCAGTTGCCCAATTGGTTCGCACACTTTTTCACATACCAGCTGCCTGCAGAGAGGAGAGCAAGCCATGATGCCTAGTTACTGAACAGGCATAGATAAAGCCATGCCTGGACAGAGCTTGGTGCCAGGCACCTTTAAACCCAATACTCAGAGGCAAAGGCAAAGATCGGTGGATCTCTGAGTTACAGGCTAGCCTCCTGGACTACGTAAGTGAATTCCAGGAGAGCATGGGCTATGTAGAGAGGCCCTGTCTCAAAAAAAAAACAACACACCAATAGCGTCCACCTTCTGAGCACTGTTTTCCCCAGGCTCTTGCCAGTTGCTGTTCAATTTTTCTTAGTCATGTAAACTTTCCCTGAAGAGTAAATTAGATTTTTTTTGAAAAGACCTGTCATTTCTGAAAGTAGAATTCTGTACTCACGTACAGTGCCATTTTCCAGCATTTTAAATGGGAAAAAATATAAAATGTTTTTATACCAAAAAAAAATCTGTGACCAGTTTCCTGAAATGTAACAAAAAACATAAATAAAGACCCAAATAGAAGCAATGGCACATTTAAAAAGGGGAATACACAAATCATTGTGGGCATTTCTCTCACCATTGTCAAAATACACATCCAGGGTTTTTGTTGATGATTGGTGAGATTTCCAAAGTCTCTCCATATTTCTGAGGTCCTACAAATGACAGGATTGTGACTCTAGACTTGTTTTACATATTGCCTTGTTAAAAGTGGATACTTAAGGGGGCTGGAGAGGTGGCTCAGTGCTGCTCCTGCAGAGAAACTGGGTTCAGTTCCCAGCACCCACACGGCAGCTGACAACTGTCTGTACCTCCAGTTCCAGGGGATCCGACTCCCTGTCCTGTGGCTACTACACCCTGGTGGTCCATACACCCACCAGCAAATACTCAAATACACAAAATAAAAATAAGTCTTTAAAATGTAGATAGCTTTGGAAAGACAGTTATAACATTTTCTTACACATTTAGATACTCTATACCTATCTGTATATGCCTCTATGGTATTGAGTTATAAGTGCATTCTATAATTTTGTTATTGTTGTTTTGAGACATTTCACTATGCAGCTCAGGCTAGCCTCGAATTTTTGCTTCAGCCTCCTGAGTGTTGAGATGCCGGGCGGTGAATCCCTCCTGTGTATTGGGGAGACACCCCTCAGGAGTACTTGTGTGTGTCTACATTATATATAACTGTGACTTACCTCACCCTGTGCTCTAATGCAAATGGATCCCTACTTCGAAATTTGTGGCCTAACTCATTCCTCTGGTCAGTATCAAGAACTTGGCCAGATATTTGGAATAAGATAATGAGCAAGAAGGCAAGGTCTAAGAACTTGATGACAGAGAGTGGGAGACAGCAAAGCCATAAGGAAGCGAGGAAGAAAAATAGCCACAGATTGTGAAAAGAGTCACAGACAGAAGGGTGTGGCGTGGGAACAGTCATGGACTAGTGCAGTCTTTGTTACAGTGCACCACTACTAATATCTCTTCTCAGCTCTTCAACCCCCCTCTGAGGACTAGACGAGAATCTTGTAAAAGAAAATTTTGTCCTTTAAATAAAATTTTAAGGGGAAATGAATGTATTGTAAGACATTTAAAAAATATAAATAGAAACTTGTTTTATAATACTCCTAAGAAATCTGAAGCAAAAAAAGTAAAAAACACAAATCCAAATAATAGTAACTAGTGGTAGATATGCCAGGTGAGGTAAGAGAAATGACACCTTGGATGGATCAATAGAACTTCTACTATTTACCTACAGGGTCAGAGAGGTCCCAGTAATACTTAGGTAAGAGTTTGTGGTGTCATTTACAATAATCACACATAAATGTGTACAATTGTGTGACAATTAAGAGTAAAACAGGGCTGTGTATCTAGCCCAATGCCAGAAGCCTATCAAGGAAAAGCCCCTGAGTGTGGTCCCCAGCTCCACAAATATGAAATAAAATAAAACAAAAGCCACACTGGTGCCACATGCCTCAAATCCTAGTGCCCAGGAGGCAGAGGCAGAAGAGCTGTGAGCTTGAAGCTAGATTGGGCCACACAGCAGGACCCTGTCTCAAAACATGTTAGTTAATTAATGCAACAAAACAAAACTGATATAGTGTGCAATCTCAGAATTTCAGAGGTTGAGGCAAGAAAACCACAAGTTCAAGGCCTGCTAGTCTATAGTGCAGGGCCCTGACTCAAAACCAACCCACCCACCATCCAACCTAAAAAGAGAAGGAATTCCTATACAGAGAGAACAGTCTGGTGCCAGCTCCACCAGCTCCCTGTACCCAAATGTAGTGTCGCTCTCTCCAGTCCCATAGCCGGGAATCAGAATACAACGTCCGTGAGGCTTGGGGAAGGGATACTACAGAAGCATCTTCATGGCCAACAAAGAGAAGTGGACAGGATTAGCCCAAGTGAGAGGACAAGGGGAGTCCAGAATGCCAGCAGCACCTCTCCCTCTGGAGGGGGTGGTCCTGGGTCTTCATTCCCTTTCCCCACTCTGGAATCCTTGAGGAGCTTTGAGAAAAACCTCAACTCCCTCCCAGTGAGGACCCTGCCCCTTAGCTCACGACATCAGGGATTCCTGTACAAGATGCTGTTCTAATCTGCACCAAGATTTTGCATTTACCTGTGACCAAATGGGTCAGGAGAATAATTATCACAAGAGTAGGTAATGGGGACTTCATGGCTCCTCTCAGTGGGCAGTAGGTTCTATGGAGTCCAGGACTCTCAGGCAGTATGACTCTGAGCACAGATCTGTATTGTCACCTTAGGAGGAAGTTGGGCTCAACCAGTAGAACAGGAGAATATAGGCGACTGTGTCAACCATGACTTCAGTCTATTGGCCAAGCGGCTCTGATTGAGAGAACACTACCCAGAGCCCTGCACTAGGTATGCCTTCAGGGCAGAAGGGTGGCTTAGAGGTGTGAGCCCTGTTAAGTACAGGGCAATTTACGGATAGGGAAGAATTGCAGCAAACATTTATATGACTCCCTGGAGGCTGGAGACTCACATCTGTGCTTTTCCAAGCCACATGTGTTAGCAGAGGGCCTACTTCAGTGCAGGGCATGCTACCTTCTCACCTGTGCGCAAGTTCTCCTGAAACACCGAGTCAGCCAGATGTTTACATGCGTCGTGCTTTTCTGCACATAAGTTCTGCATCACCTTATGCATCTATACACACACACACACACACACACACACACACACACGATTCTTTACCGAATTCTTTTCAGAGAAGAATCTACGTTATTGTTTATTAATTGAACAAGTTACTACTTTGCTGATAATCTGGGAACTCAGAAAGCCTTCTAAAATTAAAGTTTATTTACAAATATTTGTTTACTTAATATTGTGTGTGTGTGTGCGCGCGCGCGTGCATGTGTGCCTGAGTGTATGCATGTGCACCACATGAGTGAAGGAAGGGGCTGCAGAAGTCAGGAGGGTGTCAAGTGAGCCAACATGTGTGGCTTCTGGGAATTGAACCCAGGTCTTCTGCAGTAGCAGCAAGCACTTTGAACTGCTGAACCATCTCTAGCATTATCATTATTGTGTGCATACAATGTATGTGTGTATAATATGACAGGGTGCCATGACCCACATGTGCAGGTCAGAGCACAAGTTTTGGGGGTTGACTCTCTCCTTTGACCGTAGGACCTAAGGGTTTGAATGCAGCTCATCAGGCCTGTGTCGCAAGTGCTTTCACATGCTGGGCCATTTTTGCAGCCCCAGAAAAATCTTTTTATTTTTATTTTTATTTTTAATATGAGTGAATCAGCAAGTAGCTATTGCAGTTCAAACATGCCTTGAAGTTTGCATCTGTGTCCCTAGTCTTCAGCTTCCCAAGGCAAGGTGTGTCCCTTGCTCAGTATCAGGCTTTTATTTAAAAAGGGCATGGCAGATTTCTGTCTTTGTAAACATGTTTCTGAGAGAAAAGGCAACATTTTGAAACTAGTTGGATGTGTGTAGAAGATGGAATGAGTCTGGATGAGAAAAAGAATTAACTAATGCACTTCAAGGCACATGTCATTGTTTTACTATGGCAATGGCCATGCCACTTTGATCTTGTCCAGTCATGCCTCGGTGTTTTCTCTTCATGGGAGGAGCAGCCAAAGGGAATCTTATTTGTGTTGGTAAAGACGTTTGTGTGGTGAACTGGATCGTGACTGGAAGTGGCTAGGTCCTATAGAAGTTGTTCTGAAGTTTCTTGATTTCTTTTTAACATGATTTTTTATTGATTCTTTGGGAATTTTATATCACATACTCCAATCTCACCTACTTTCCAGTCCCTCCATATTTACTGTTCACCCTTGTATCAACCCCACAAGGAAAATTTAAAAAGAGATAAAAATAAAAAAATACAAGTAAAAAATAATTAAAACAAACAAAAAACCGAAACAGAACAAAAAAGTAAACAAACTTTGCCCCTCATCTTTCCTGCCTCTCCCTCACCTCTTCATTTGTCCTAGTGGCGGTGGGAGCTTCAGTGTGCCATGCAGCAGACCCTTTTGTCCAAACAACTTTACTTGCAAATGTTCATTGTGTAATGAGTTGTTGGCCAGGTTCAAGGCCTCTGACTTCTGGTACACCATCAATACTGGACCCTCACCACATCTTTCCTGGGATAGCCTGATATTTGTTGCCCTGAGTCATGAAGACTATGGTTCCAGATCATTCCCTTCACTCCCTCCAGCAGGTCATAGATGGGGTAGATGTCAGGACCATCTTAAAGCCCTGGATGTATGCCTGGGTGGTAGCTGAGTCTGTCAGCCAGGGCCTCTGGGGTCACCTTCCTAGGGTGAGAGGTGGAGCCATTGAAGAGCCCATAAGACACCAGCACTGCCCCAGGTGGTGGTCCAGACTCCGGAGCATCTGCATGCCTCCCCATGGCAACAGGCCCCACAGACACCAACAAAGCCCCTGGCCGCAGTAGAGCAATGGACCCAGACCTGGCCCTCGGTTGCAGCTTGGGCCCAGATGTCACCTTGGCCTCGGACAGCAGCACAGGGCACTCAGATCAGCTTTTTTTTTTTGTAATTCAGATGATTTATTTCTTTCAGGAATTAGAATATGTCATTCCATTCTCTCCCAACCTCTATTATTTTCTTCTCTGATAAAATCTATTGTTTCTCTAATGGAGATATCCTTAACTACGTCTTGGTGCTTTTGTTTTTATAAATTTAAAACCCTTTTCTGTTTAATGTACTTTTGGCAGTTTGGCTATAATAAGCTGTGGGGAAAATATTTTGTGCTCATGACTAGTTAGTGTTTTATAAACCTCTTGCCCAGGTGTAATGTTTAGTTTAAGTTGTCAGTTTGGCATAATCTAGAATCACTTGGAAAGAGAGTTATGTCCACTCAATTAGCCTGTGGACATGTCTGTTGGGAATTGTCTCAATAAAGTTAGTTGATGTGGGAAGACTCAGCCCACTGTGGGCAGCGCCACTCCCTAGGCAAGATGCCCAGAACTGTATAAATGGAGAAATGATCTGACCACTAGTAAGCAAGTGAGTGATTTTGTGTGAATTAATTTCTCTGTGCTCTTGACTGTGGGTATGTTGTTTGAAGTTTTTGCCTTGACTTTCTTACAATGATTGAATGTAACTGGAGCTGTAAGCTGAAATAAGTCCCTCTCCCATTGTTTGCTGTCTTCTAGGGTATTTTATCTCAGCAACAGAAATGGAACTAGGGTATTCTGATGGCTAATCTTAGCTGTCAACCGGGCACACCCAGGGAAGAAGAAATCTCAATTGAGGAACTGCTTCTTGTAGGTATGTCTGTGGATCATTTTCTTTATTGGTATTGCTATAGCTGGTCCAGCACATGCTGGACAATGCCATCTATAGGCGGGTGGGCATGGGCTATGTAAGAAAGGGAGCTGACTGAGCCTGGGAGCAAGCCAATAAGTAGCATTCCTCTGTGGATTCTACTTCAAGCTCCTGCCTTGAGTTCTTGTCCTGGCTTCCTTTGACAATGAACTATAGCCAGTAAGGTGAAATAACCTATTTTTTCTCCAAGTTGCTTTTGGTCACTGTGTTTGTCATAACAACAGAAAGCTAACTAGAACTGACACCATAGATATCCATATTTTTACCAGGATCAGTGAAGTTTTCTGATATTATTTTATTAAGTAGGTTCTCTACACTCTTGAGTTTTTTTCTCTTTATCTATGGATATTTTCTTTTCTTCCTTTTATCTTCAGGTATTCTAACTATTTAGATGTTTACATAAGGACAAAGCATCTGTATATTTGTATTTCAAAACAGCCATGTAGCATGATTCCTGACAGTCATTCCAGTTAGGCCAAATGATCATTACCAGCATCATCCTAAAACAGCTTTGTTTTGGGTGGGTTAACTTATTTCCTTCCTTGATCCCAGGGTTTCTTTTGAGAAAACAGTCAGTTGCTATTCCCCAGCAAACCCATTCTGTTGGAATCGTTTCACTCTGCAGCTCAGTGAAAGCTCTCTTCCCACAAGGTCTGGTGAAAGCTGTTTGACACCTGCTTCTTGTAGCAACTGAAAATTACAACTCATGATTTAATTGGAGAGCATGGCTTGGCCTTCCCAGAGGTCCTTTCTACTATGCTAATCCTGTCACTGGACTGCGGCAGATCTCTTCCTGGATTATCTGACGACTCTCAGGTGTCTTCTAGACTCCTGTTTTATCTTCACAGAAGCATTTATTTTTCATAAATGTTTATAAGTGTTTAGTTCTTTGGTTTGTTACTATTATTTTGAGAGGTCTGAGGGGTAGTTACCACACCAGAAAGACACTGGAATTTGCTGGGATTCTCTTTAACTTCTTCAGTGTTCCTATCCTCTGTGGCCTATGGTGACAGTGACTCTGACCCTACTGTGCCACTCTATCTCTGCAGAAATTTTCATTCATATCCACTATTATCTTTCCAATTTTCTGAAACTCTTTTTACTGCAATGCGCTAGGTCTCACTGAGCCTTTGCAAAGTGACCATGTTTTAAAATTCTTTTTCAGTTATTTTATACGTATCTGTTGCTTTTAGGAATTGTTATGTTCTTTTGAAAGTATCCTGTTTCACTGAGCCAAACTCTGGAATCCAGTTGTAAAGGAGGAGCGATGAACAAAGGGATCAAGACCATGCTGGGGAAACCCACAGAAACAGCTGACCTGATCATGTGGGTGTGCATGGACCCCAGTCTAACTGCTGGGGAACCAGCAGGACCAAAGCCCCTGAACATGGGTGTCAGTTGGGAGGACAGGGCAGTCTATGGGGCCTTTGGCAGTGGAACCAATATTTAGTTCTAGTGCATGAACTTTGGGAGCCCATTCCCTTTGGAGGAATACTCTCTCAGCCTAGATATATGGGGGAGTGCCTAGGCCCTGCCCCAAATGATGTGATAGACTTTGATGATCCCCCATGGGAGGCCTCACCCTCCCTGAAGAGTGAATAAGGGGTGGGATGGGGACTTGGCAGGTTGGGGCATGGGAGGATGGGAGGGAGTGGGAACTAGGATTGGTATGTAAAATAAGATTGTTTTTAATTTAAATAGAAAGTTTAAAAAAGAAACTCTAAACTATTCACCGAACGTTGTAACCGTAGTATATGATGATATCTCTTGAAACACGAAGAAGCATATAAGACAAAGAAAATATTCTAATTAATTAAAAAAAGAAAGTATCCTGTTTCATTCCCACCTCCTATATTTACCACAGGTTTTCCTAGAGCTCTTGAGTTATTTCCCTCTCATGAATTAGTGTAAGGTGCCAGTTAAGGTCTTATTGTAGCCAGGTACACACCTGTGAGCCTGTCACTTGAGAGGCTGAGGCAGGAGGAATGTGAGTTCAAACCTAGGCTAATCAGTGAGTTCTAAGACTGTTTGGACACAATAAGAACCTACCTCAAAACAACAGCAACACCCCCCCAACCCTGTTTCTCCTCACATCTTTTGAAACAAGTGAATGTGGCCAGAGAATTAAAGTGTGAGAAGAGAGCTCCTTCCTTTGAACTTAGGCAAGGATGTAGCCCTACATCACCTCTGTACTTCGTGGCTTAGTAGTTGGAAAGTGCTGCTGTGTGTGCCACGAAACACAAGAAACAAAAGGTTCTGTCCTCTACAGACTTGGGTCTTATTTTCCTCATAAGGCAGGGGTGCAGAGATGTTAAAACATCTGTGCTGGATACCTTCCCATGTTAAAACATCTTCATCATGCTAAACACCTTCCCTTCTTCTGTCCACATATCCTTAGGCATCCTCAGCTGCCAGGGTAGATGGTAGCTTTGCCTCCATTATGGTTCCATGCTGAAATAAAAACAGGACAGACAACAGAGGATGACCACTTGAGTCTGCACCTCCCTGGCCTCCCTCTTTGTAATCAACTTGCCATCCTCTATTCTCAGCCTCCCCTGTGCTGGGACCACAGCCTGGCTCCCTGCCCTTCCTTTAAGGAGTCTTCCAGAGACTAGGGCTACAGCGCCTACATATAACTGCTAATTATTGCGCCACATTCTACAGCTGCGTGCTTAGAAGTTGGAGAAGTAGGTTATATGTTCAGGTCGCTGCTTCCAAGCTGTCATTCCCCCAGCATAACACAAAACAGTAAGGTACAAATAAACAGAGATGCCAAGAGTGCATTCACACATCAGGACTGAGTTCTCCAACGAATCCAGTAACTTCTGTAGGGCCAACCAACCGTCCCTTTCTTAGAACACCGGAATCTGATCGCACCGACAGCCTTCGGGCACATCTCAGGGTCTGAGTCACATCACAGAGGTTAAGAGCAGAACAGCACTTTTGTGCTTCCAGCCATGAAAAGATTTGGGAGATAGAAGAGCTTTGACAGCAGGTGGCAGGTGTGTTACCCTCAGCACTGCTGTTGCCCAGGATCCTCCTAGAATGGCCCATCAAATTCTGCTTACAGCACCCAACTGCTTTTTTAGTCTAAAGTCCTGGAGTCTTACACATTCCTCCAAAAACCAGCAGCCCACTCTCTCTGGTACCAGTTTCTACATTAGTTACTCAAAAAGAAAAGAAAACAAACAAACAAAAACCCCCACCATGATCAAAAGCAACTTATGGAAGAAAGTTTATTTGTCTACAGTTCTAGATAAGTTCATAATGGCGAGGAAGGCGCAGCCACAGGCTGCCAGAGCGGGAAGCTGGCTGCTCACCGTTTGTTAGCACACTGGAAAGCAGAGCAAAGCTACAGACTCTCACAGCCCAAGGCTCTGTCTCCTAAAGGTTTCAGAATCTCCCCAAACAGGACCAACAGGGAACCAAGTGTTAAATAAAACACTTGAGCATATGGGGAAGATTCTCATTCAGATCACACAGCTGAGGACTGTCAGTTACACATCCTGTGTGTGAGTGAGATGTGTGAGAGACAGAGACGTAAAGACAGAAATGCAGGGCAGAGAGGCGAGCTCTGGAGCCAACGCATGCAGGCAACCGTCAAAGCAGGAAGGCGAAGGTGATGCTTTCTCTAGAAGTGACTGACTCAGAGGTCTGTTTAGCAATTGTGACTTCCAGAACACAAATTATAAATTGTACATGAGGCTAGAGAGAGGGCTCAGTAGTTAAGAACAATGGCTGCTCTCTATAGGATCTGGGTCCCAGCACCACATAGCCTCTCTCTTAACTCCAGCTCAAGAGGATCTGATGCCCTCTTGTGGCCTCCATGGGTACTGTGTGCATGTGATGAATTGACACCCATTCAGACAAAAACACCCATATGCATAAAATGAAATACCTTTAAAAAGTGTACACAGTTAACTTGTGAGGTTTTGTTTGGTTTTTGAGACAGAGTGTCATGTGTTCCAGGATGGCATCAAACTCACTATGTAGCTGAAGCTGAGGATGACCCTGAGCTTCTGGTCTCTACTTCCACAGTTCAGGGGTTATAGGATTGAGGCCCCACACTGAGTTTATGCACTGTTGGGGATACAGGCTTGAACCCGCACCGAGTTTAAGCAGAGCTGCGGGATCACACTCTTGTTCCCCTACAGGTCACCAGACAATGTGCCAACTGAGCAACAGTCTCATCCCAAATTACTGTTTTAATTGAAAAAATTATAGAAAAACAATAGGAAATTAATTCCAATTCTGGTACCTAAAAGTGCTACTGTAACAAACACCCAGAAGAGTGACAGGAGTTCACACCGGGTTAGGCAGCCGTGGGAAGCAGCTTGAGGCAAACGATACAAAAAGCCTGATTTCTTTGAACAGATTCTTGAGGAATCTGAATGTGAATAGATATGCAGAAGGACCCTATGGCACAGAGGGGTCCATGGCACAGACAGCCTGGTTCAAAATGGAGCCAGCGGGCATTAAAAACATATCGGTGGGAGTAGGAGGGGGCAGGGGTACATTCTATAAAACTCTTAAAATCAGTTAAAATATTTAAAAACAACATTAAACAAAAATAAGAAAGGAAAAGCAAAGTCCAAACAACATCCAATGCATCTCTCCTGCTCTGGCATCTAGCCCAGGCCTGGGTCTGACTGGTTTCTGATTGGCTGACCCTGAGGCTGCCTCTGCCTTCCAAAGGGAGGTTTAGCCAAGCTGGAAATACAAGTGACCCCTTCCCCCTGCCGGGGTAGGGTCGGCACCTGAAATGCACCGAAGTCTTGGTTTAAAGGCAGCACCTGCATGAGCCAGGAAACCTCAGCTCATGATTCAGACAGAAACAGAGTCACAGCAGTGTGCCCACCCAACACCTGCCAAAAGCAGACGATGAGAAACAAGGCAAGGCTTTCCTTCGTTATGACAAGAAATAAACTAGATATAAAGCTTTTAGTCCACAAAGATAAGGTAGGTAATAGAGTAGTTCCCCTAAATTTGTCAAATACAAATGGACTGGATGTTGTAAACGTAATTCTTACTTGATAACTGTTTTTGTTGCATATAATTTCACTATGTTAAAGTTAAAACCTTCCTTTTTAATTAAAGGAAAAGGGGGGAAATGCTGTGGAATAATCTTTTGTACACTATGAAGATGTGTTGCTCTCATTGGTTTAACAAAGATCCAACTGGCCAATAGCTAAACAGGAAGAATTTGAGGAGTATCGAAGTTCTGGTAGAATTCTGTGCTGAAACCTCTGGCCCTGGGCTCTTTTTGGTTGGGAGACTTTTGATGACTGTTTCTATTTCCATAGGGGTTATAGGTCTATTTAATTTGTTTATCTGGTCTTGATTTAATTTTTAATTTAATTGTCCATTTCCTTTAAATTTTCCAATTTTATAGAGTACAGGTTTTTGAAGTACAACCTGATGATTTTCTGGATTTCCTCAGTGTCTGTTGTTATGTCCCCCTTTTCATTTCTGATTTTATTAATTTGGACATCCTCTGTCTTTTGGTTAGTGTGGATAAAGTTTTGTCTATCTTGTTGATTTTCCTGAAGAACCATCTCTTTTTATCATTGATTCTTGGTATTTTTTATTGGTTTCTATTTTATTGATTTCAGCCCTCAATTTGATTATTTCAGCCATCTACTGCTCCTGGGTGAGTTTGCTTCTTTTTGTTCTAGAGCTGTCAGTTGTTCTGTTAATTCGCTAGTGTGGGATTTCTCTAGTTTCTTCATGTAGGCATTTAGTGCTATGAACTTTCCTCTTAGCACTGCTTTCATTGTGTCCTATAAGTTTGGGTATGTTTTACTGTCATTCTCACTGAATTTTAGGACGTCTTTAATTTCTTTCTTTATTTCTTTCTTGACCCAATGGTGAATCAGGTGAGCATTGTTCAATTTCTATGAGTTTATGGGCTTTCTGCAATTAGTGTTGTTGTTGACTTGTAACTTTTGGCCATAGCGATCCAATGAGATACAGGGATTATTTCAATTTTTTTGTACCTGTTGAGGTTTGCTTTGTTACCAAGTATATGATAAATTTTAGAGAAGTTTCCATGGAGTGCCAAGAAGACGGTATATTCTTTTGTGTTTGGGTGGAATGTTCTATAGATGTCTGTTAGACCCATTTGAGTCATAACATATGTAAATTTCTTCATTTCTCTGTTAAATTTCTGTCTGGCAGACCTGTCCAGTGGTGAGAGTGGGGAGTTGAAGTCTCCCACTCTTAGTGTGTGTGACTTGATATGTAATTTAAGCTTTAGTAAGGTTTCTTTTATAAATGAGGGTGCCCTTGTATGTGGGGCATAGATGTTCAGAATTGATGATGGATTTTCCTGTGATGAATATGAAATGACCCTCTTTTGACTAGCTTTAGTTCAAAGTCTATTTGTTAGATAGTAGGATAGCTACATCAGCTTGTTTATTAGGTCCATTTGATTGCAAAATCTTTTCCCAACCCTTTAATCTGAGGTAATTTCTGTCTTTGTAGGTGAGGTGTGTTTCTTGTATACAACAAAGGACAGATTCTGTTTTCCTATTCATCTGTTAGCTTGTGTCTTTTTATAGGTGAATTCAGTCCACTGATATTAAGGGATAATAATGACCAGTGATTGCTAGTTGCTGTTATTTTGTTTCTGTTGTTGTTGTTGGTACTATTGTGTGTGTGTATTTCTCTTTTAGGGATTTGATGGCATGGTATTATCTATTGCCAATGTTTTTGTGGCTAAAGCTACCTTCCTTGAGTTGGAGTTTTCCTTCTAGTACTTTCTGTAGGGTTGAATTTGTAGACAGATGTTGTTTAAATCTGGTTTTGTCATGGAATAGCTTGTTTTCTCCATCTATAATGATTTAAAGCTTTGCTGGATATAGTGGTCTGCACTGACACCCATGGTCTCTGAGTGTCTGTATAACACCTGACCAGGACCTTCTGGCTTTCATTGTTTCCATTGAGAAATCAGGTGTAATTTTGATAGGTCTGCATTTATATGTTGCTTGGCCTTTTACCTTTGCAGCTCCTAATAGTCTTTCTTCATTCTTTATGTTTAGTGTTTTGATTATTATATGGTGAGAGGACTTTCTTCTTTTTCTCCTCATTCTCCTTCTCCTCCTCCTTCTTCTTTCTGTCCAGTCTATTTGGTGTTCTGTAAGAGTTTTATACTTTCATAGGCATGTCTGTCTTTAGGATGGGGCCATTTTCTTCTATGATTTTGTTGAATATATTTTCTGTGCCTTTGAGCTAGAGTTCCCTCAGTTTGTGTTTTCTTTTTTTTTTTTTTTTTTTTTGGTTTTTACGAGACAGGGTTTCTCTGTATTGTTTCGGAGGTTATCGGTCCAGCCTGGCCTCGAACTCACAGAGATCCGCCTGCCTCTGCCTCCCGAGTGCTGGGATTAAAGGCGTGCGCCACCACCACCCGGCAGTTTGTGTTTTCTTTATAGCCTCTATTTCAGTTTTCAAGCCTTGAGCTGTTTCCTTCATGTATTTGATTGCCTTTTCTTTTAGGGATTTGTTGATATTTTCCAATTTTTTGTTTGTCTTTTCCTCCATTTCATTAAGGAAAATTTTCATTTCCTCTTTAAGACCCTCAATCATCTTCATAGTGTTATTTTTAATGTTGTTTTCTTCTGCTTCATCTGCATTGGGACATTCAGGTCTTGTTGCTGTAGAACCACTAATTTCTGGTGGTGCTGCATTGCTCTGTGTTATTGAATGTATTCTTACACTGTTATCTACCCATCTCTTCCTCCGATCGGTACAGGTGGAGCCTGTGCTTTTGGGTGTGTCTCTTCCTCCAGTTGGTGTAGCTGGGAGCTGTGGTCTCTTGACCAGGTGCAGGTGCAGGTATAGGCAGGTTTGATCCTCTGGTGATTGCTCCTCCAGGTGTAGATGTGCCCAAGGCTCAGATGGTCTCTCTTCTCAGTGCAGCTGGGGCCAGGAGTCCAGCGTTCACTCCTTCAGGTGCAGGTGATGCTTAGTTAGGCTCCTTTGATGGCTCCTCCAAGTGCAGGTGGGGTGAGGCTAAGGTTCTGGTGGTTGGATAGTTTCTGGTGGCCGCTGCTGTCTCCATGGCTTGCCTTGGCACTGATGCTGTCCCTGGACATGCCTAGAGGCACTTCTTAAGATAGTTTCTGGAAGCTGCTGCTGTCGATATTTCCTCTTACTTGGCTGCTGACACTCTCTCTCTGCCCCAGCTTCCTGCTCGGCCACTGATGTGCTCACTCACTCTCTCTGTCTCTCTCTCTCTATGTCTCTGTCTCTGTCTCTGTCTCTGTCTGTCTCTCTCCTGTCATTTTCATTTCATTTAAAAACTGCTTTTGTCAGATACAAAATTCTTAGTTGATAGAATGTGCCTTTTAAGCTGGGTGTTGGTGGCGCATGCCTTTAATCCCAGCACTCGGGAGGCAGAGGCAGGCTGATCTCTGTGAGTTCGAGGCCATCCTGGTCTACAAAGCGAGTTCAAAACAATACAGAGAAACCCTGCCTCGAAAAACCAAAAAAAAAAAAAAAAAAAAAAAAAAAGAATGTGCCTTTTAGTGCGACCTTGGGCTTCTGGTGGGAAATCAGCTCTAACCTTAATCAACACAGCCCAAGTGGTTTCTTTTGCTGCTTCAATCATAACGGGACTTAGTGTGGCTCTTCTGACTTTACTGAATTTATTTATTTTTTAGGAGGATGTGGTGTCAGCCCTCTGTTACCCCTCTAGCTATGGAGATCATTTGACTTACTAAGTCAGAAGAATTTAGTAGGCCATCAAGATCACTGGTCTATTAATTAGCTTGATTTAATCACACATGGGAAGAGACTCAGAGTCCTGGAGCCTGGACTCTGCCTGGCCCTGCTGGGATGGGAACCCAGTCACCAAGCTTCCCCAGGGTCCCTCCCCTTGCAGATCCATCGGGATGAGCATCCAGGTCTCCTTCACACTCCTGGAGCTGACAAGGCAGGTGTTACTGAGGATGCGGCTTGGCCATCTCAGCTCAGAAGGACCTGCCCACAGAGCTCTTTTCACCACTGTTCAAAGAAGTCTTTGCCAAAAGACAAATTAACGTCCAAAGGACAACGGTATCACCCTGGCCTTTCTCCTGCTCCCCTGTGAAGATTCCTGTCTTAGTCAGTGATCAATTGCTGTGAAGAGACACCCTGGCCCAGGCAACTCTTATAAAGAAAGCATTTAATTGGGGACTTGGTTTCAGAGGCTTAGTCCATTGTCATCGTGGTGAGGAGTATGGCACTGTAGCTATAGCTGAGATCTGCTTCCTGGTCTGAAGGAAGAGATGCTGGGTGTGGTGTGGGCTTTGGAAACCTCAAAGCCCGCCCCCAGTGACACACATCCTCCAACAAGGCCACATCTACTCCAACAGAGCCACACCTCCTAATCCTTTTCAAATAGTGCCACTCCCTGATGACTAAGCCTTAAAATATAGGAGCCTATGGGAGCCATTCTTATTCAAATCACAACCCCCCAACCTGGAAACTTTACAGGCTATGACGGATGGACTGGAGGTGCTGACTGCCAAGGAGGTGGGAACTCCAAGTGCTCCACGTGGGTCTCTTGCACCACAGCTTCTAGGATGTGTGGTCTGGATCTGCAGATGGTGACTGCTCACGAGACAGCAATTGTCAGAAGCAAATAGGAGAGGGCTATTCAATATCTGGGGTGAAGCAGTCCTTGAAAGCATTGGCTGATTTTGACCTAATGGGGTCAAAATCTCAAAGAATATATATAAAAAATTACCTGTCGATGTGGACCAAGTAGAGAAAAATATTCTGTATAGCTGTTTTGAGGGAAGCTGCAGATGTGGGCACTGTCCGTCTGCACTATTATACAGAGCAAGACCGTATCCAGGAGTTGGAACTGAATGGTTCATCTAGGAGTTCTGGTTTGGTTTGCACCTTACATTGGGGAGATGAGAAATCTTTCCGAACTCCCCTCCTCAAGGCTGAAGATGCTCCTCCAGAGACACAGAAGGGTGTGACCAGGTTCATTTCCCAGTTCCCCGAACTCAGCTGCCTTCAGTGTGTATCTACATGAAGAGTCTCTGCTTTCTCAGACACCACCTGAGAACATTGCTCAGATGCCTGAAGACCCCCTCGGAGACCGTCTCCATCTCTCACTGCCAGCTTTGCCCATCAGACGCTTGCCATCCTCCTCACTGCACCGGCTGCGTTAGCTCACACACGGGAACCTGGTAATGTGGTAACACTCAATTTACTTGTACTTGGCTGTTCTGAGATCGCTTAGAAAGAGTGATAGGCACTCCAAAAACAGCTGAAGGATTGTAAGATGGGGACTCCCAGCTCAGTGCCCTCCTGCCTGTCCTGAGCCAATGCACCCAGCTCCCCTAGGTCAGTTTCATTGACAATGGCGTCTCCATAGCTGTCCTGAAGGGCGGTCTCTACAACATGGCCAGTCTGAGAATAGAAGCTGTGCCCTGTCACTCAGGAGCACCATGATCCCATGGCTTACTTCTTGATATATCTGACTAAAGTTATCTTGAGCTCCTGGATATAACCAGGGCCATACGGAGGCTCAAATCAGTCAGTTTAGCTACCTGTATCTCACTTGAAAGTTACTAGCCCTGTGCATCTGACCAGGAGGTGACTTTGTCTCTGTTGGTAGTGATGGTGGAAGGTTACCCTGGACACTGAGAAATGAAAAGGACAGATGTCATTAAGTGGGCACAGAGCATATGATCAGATATTTCTCAGTGTGTGTGTGTGTGTGTGTGTGTGTGTGTGTGTATGACTATGATGTAGGATGCTCAGATTAGAGGGGACAGGGTTGACATGGAAAGCAATGGGATCATGGGGACAAGTGAGTCGTGAAGTCAAAATTCTCAATTTCTAAAAGAAGCTTCTGTCAGGAGAGGTTAAGGTCTGTAATAGTTTTGACTTAATGGTCAGAATCTGGGAACCTGGATGCTCACCGTCTGATGTCCTTCTCAGCCATTTACCTGAAGTTTTAAGGTCTTGAGATCCCTTGTCTGTGGCAAGGAAAAGGGCAATGAGGTTTCTGATCAATAAGGATGAAGCTGAAGGACTCATAGTCTCAAAATACGTTGGGATGAGGGGCCGGAGGTACAGCTCACTTGGTAGAATGCTTACCTAGCACTCAGGCAATCTTGAAAGGGATCCCCACCATGGATGATGGCCTATGCCTGTAGTTCCAACAGGCCTCTGGAATGTGGAGATTGGACTGTCGGAAGTTCAAGGTCATTTTGATCACTTAGCCAGTTGTAGGCCAGCCTGACCTATATGAGTCCTTGTCTCCAAAGACCAGTTGGAACCATCCGGACACTCACTTTCCTTCTTCTCTCCGTGGCATCTGATACATCCTGTTTGTGTGAATGATCAGTAGGTCCCATGCATAAAGCTGCCAACCTACGATGAGCAATGCAGAGCCTCAGGGCAGTGAAGGACTTTTAGGGCATGGCAGAGGATGAGGCTGTGACAGTTAGGGAATGGCCGAGATGAGAGGAAACGTAGTGTGGTGGTCTGAATGAGAACGGCCCCCATGGCTCATACATTTGAACGCTTGATTCCCAGTCGGTGGACTGTTAAAGAAGAATCAGGAGGTGTGGCCATGTGGGAGGAGTTGTGTCACTGGGGTAGATTTCAAAGAGCCCATGCCAGGCCAGTCCTGCTCTCTCTGCCTCTATCTTGTGGACCAGAGGTAAGCTCTCAGCTACTGCTCCAGCACCATGCTCGCCCACCTACTCCACAGTCCCCACCATGATGATCATGGACCAACTTTCTGAAACTGTAAGCAGACACCCAATTTAATGACGTTTGTTATAAGCTGCCTTGGTCATGATGTCTCTTCACAGTAATAAAACAACAACTAAGACACATAGCACAGAGCATAAGGAACCAGAGCCCTAGATTTCTCTGCTTTTGTTTGTTTTATAGAATCGTATGGCAAGCTGTTCTTGAACTCCTGATCCCCCTGCGTCTACATCTTGAATGGTAGTACTACTGACATGTGACACCATGCTCACTGGAAAGTCACATGTCTGTGGGGCATACTCCTTATTGCTCCCAACCTGGGGATGGACACCTGTACATGAAAACCTCCACTAGATAGATGGGTGTCTCTCTCCTGGCTTCCAGGTCTGACTGCATCTAAGAATTTTAACTTCAGCTGTCCATTTGTGACCTCTGTCTTTATCTTCTTCTTTTTTTTTTTTTCGAGACAGGGTTTCTCTGTGACTTTGGAGGCTGTCCTGGAACTAGCTCTTGTAGACCAGGATGGTCTCGAACTCACAGAGATCTGCCTGCCTCTGCCTCCTGAGTGCTGGTATTAAAGGCGTGCACCACCAACACCTGGCTACCTCTAGCTCCTTAAGGGAGTGCCTGAAGCTAGCCATTATATTCCCTTTTATCTTTATATCTGATGGCAATAAAGCAATTTTGAAAGGTTAAAAAAAAGTACCCCATAAATGCATACAATTGTAATTTGTCAGTTAAAATATCGATAAATTATTTTTTAAAAATCTACTAGGGGCCAGTGTTTGTTCATATGGTACCTGGATCACCCCTTTCAGTTTTCTGATGTGCATGCACACAATAGCCAATTGTTTTGCTTGGTCATCATCTTCACTGTTCAGGTTGTTTGAAACTTTTGGATGTAAAAATCTCACATTCAAGGAAAAATGTCATGGAAGGAGGCTCTTCTTTTTGGGCGACTAAAGAAAACTTCAGGGTTGTTCTCAAAGAACTTATGCCTTACCTCTCCCTAACTTTGCTACCAGCCTCTGTATGATCTAAATCCTCATAGAGAAATAAATTCTCACTCCCAGGGTCAAGGGTTTCTCTATAGATAACTTGGTAAGGGGACAAATAAGGCAAAGAATCCAGTGGTCAGGAGACGTGTCTATGGGCTAACCTGTCCTGGCATTCCTAAGGGCTAACCTGTACTATTTCTGTCTCATTTATTTATGAAGCTGGATATGGTATGTCACTCCCCCAATTAAATGTGAAGGAGAATAATATTTGTAGGCATATAGAAATAACAAAATTTCAGCCGTAAATTTTACCTGTATGCACTGTTAGGATAAGTTTTCTATCAAGAGAAGAAAATAATCAAACATAAAGGATAGAGTGAGACCCACAGTTAGTGTAACTGTGAACAGTGACAGACGAGAGATCGGATCTCCTGCAGTTGGGTGAGTGGAAGGTTAGAGGGAGACAAAACGACATTGCCATGAATCTAAGACAGAAAATAAGTGATTAATTACTTTAGTCATAAATTGAAAATAACTGTAGTGTCTGACAAGGAAGAAGTCTTCCAAGACTAAAAATCAAGAGGTGGCTCAGTGGTTAAGAGCACCTGCTGCTCTTCCAGAGGACTGGAGTTCAGATCCCAGTGACCATGTGGGCAGCGCAAGCCTCCTGCAGCATTAGTTCCAGGAGACCTGATGGCCTGGTCTGATGACTGAGGACATTCCACACACATATGGCATGTATATGTACATTTTTTAAAAATCCATGGAAATCCTGGAAAATAACGGGGTATGGTTTGTTTATGTCGGGGGTATAGATGACATGAAGCAAGGCCAAGACCCAGGCTTTGATGAGGTAGTGAATGGTATCCTTGTAAAACTGCCTCCAGTCAGAATGGATATTTTTTTAAAAGTAGGGCTGGTAAGTTGGATTAGTGGGTAACGTACTTGGCACGTAGGAAGTGAGTTTGTATTTCCAGAAGCCCCATAAAGCCAGATGTGGTGTATGCAGATATGATCCCTGCCTACGTTTATTGCCGCGTTCTTCACGGCAGATGGTAGATGGAGTGGGAGGCCACTGGGGAGATCAAGGAAGGCTTGCGAATTGTTACCCAAACACAGTTACAGAGAAGCAGTAAATCTCAGTATTCCATAGGTCCGTGTGTTGATTATAGGTATGGCAACCTAGTCTGTATTTTATTAATAAATAAAATTGACAAGAGCTCAAATTTCCCAAATAGAAGCAATCATAAGTAGGAGGAACTATGAACTATCCCGATTTTATCAACACAAACTGTATTTGTGTCCTGAGACATCAAACTGCGTCTCAGGTGCAATGATGTGTTGCACAAACTTTTAAAGATACACCTAAAAACATGGAAATGTTAACTACCCTCATTTAAATTTTGTATTATACGTCATACACATGTATGGGATCATTATATGATCATCCATAAATATGTACAATTAAAATAATAACAAAACACATGGGTATACCAGTGTTCACTCGAGACTGAAACTAGCCCATATATTTTGACAAATCAGAAGAACATTTAGGTAAGGAATGCGAGCCCATTAAAGAGAATTATCTTATCTAAGAAACATTTGGCTTGTGTCCTGGCTATAGCTCTTATGTCCATACCCATTGTTATGAAGAGCCCCAACAGTTGGAAAATTACTAACTGTCCCCTGGGGTAAGCAGCTGCACGTAAAGATAAACATCTTCCCCTGGTGGCCCTCAAGGACTTGGAAACATTCTCCAGACCTTGAGGTTCCAGGAAAAGGCTGGCCACAAAGTCAGCTAGGGCACAGCTGTTGCCTGAGACAGATAACAAGCCAGTCAGCCACAAGGCCACAAGCGTATGATTGCATGAAGGTCTGGCACCAATTACCAAACTCCTCTTGTACCCCCACCACCCTGTTTGCGGTTTCAGGCTTTAAAAACTCGCTGTAATTTCTGCTTGGGGTTCACTCCTTCCCGAAGGCTGCTGAACCCTGGCGCAGCGGATTAATAAAAATCCTCTTGCGTTTTGCAAGGAACTTTGACTCCTTGGTGGTCTTTGGGACGGTCTTTCAGTTACTCAATTTCTGATATAAGCCAAGATTGTTTGCATTAGCTCCTGGTTATTATTCTGGGCAGTATTTATAGATACAAATAAGGAGACCAATTACTGAATTGTAGTATTAAATACCAGAATGGATGGTCCAGGGGTCTCAGAATGGGGTGTCTGCATAGTACCAGAACTAGGATATGTTGTCTTTGCAGTAGGAGACCCAGACTAGGGTGTCTTCATAGTAGCAATCTTGGGATTGGGTGTGGTCATGATAGCAACAGTCTTGGGATATGTTGACTTCACAGTAACAGACATTGACTTTCCAGCAGCAGATGTTGTCTTCACAGCAGCAGATGTTGGCTTTCCAGCAGCAGATGTTGACTTTCCAGGAGCAGATGTTGGCTTTCCAGCAGCAGATGTTGGCTTCACAGCAGCAGATGTTGGCTTCACAGCAGCAGATGTTGACTTTCCAGCAGCAGATGTTGACTTCACAGTAGCAGGAGTTTCTTTAAATGTTACTTCATCATTAATTCTGGTGCCCGGTGAGACAAATACAGAGTTGTCAGGGAGTGTTACATCCTCTGGGAGGGCCACAGAAGGTCGAGGCCGTGAATGTGGATATTTTTCTCCTGTTAGTACTCTGGGAACACAGCACGATACTTTGTTCCTACACAGAAGCATGTACCTTTCATTATCTAGGCAGCGGATTCTGCAATACCCTATACCGTTCTTCCAGCATTTTGTTGGTTGAGACCAGCCAGCTGCAGGGAACACGAAGTAAAAATTTTAATTCTAGCACAAACATAACTTTCATTCAATTAAAAATTTACCCCTGCTCTAAAAGTCATTGAAAGAGACACACGAGAAACAAAAACTATATTAAAATTGTAATTATGCCTCAGAACACTGTAGTGGAAGCTAGGCATGGTGGTGCATGCCTGAGGGGGGAGATAGGGAGGGAGGGAGGGAGGGAGAAAGGGAGAGAAGTAGATAGAAAGGTCATATTTGGAGCTGTTATGTAAACCTAGACTCTGTTTGTTTGTTTTGGTTTTATTCAAGGCAGGGTTTCTCTGTGTTGTCCTGGCTGCCCTAGAACTCAGTCTGTAGACCAGATCTGCCTCCCAAGTGCTGAGACCAAAGGTGTGAGTCATCTAGACTCATCTAGAAGGATGGAAGTGAGCAGGAAGGGTTCACAAGAGACAAAAGATAGCTTCAGAAAAGAAGCAGTGATGTTTGGTCTGTGTGGGAAAAGCTGCTGGGTGCACGCAAGAGGCTTCAGGCATGGCACCAGGTCAGAACTGTGCTGTGCAAAGTCTGGAGTTCATAAGGTAGGAAGAAAGGTGAGTCAGGCCCTCTACAAATCAAGTGTTCTTAGTGTGTTCAGAATGTAAAGAGAGCGCAGTAGCTTAACTCCATTCTAGGCTAGTCAGTTCCGGGAGTCTCATTGATGGACGGGAAAGAGTGGGTTATACAGGTGTTCTAAAAGCCCTCCCGGTTCAACCTACTGGTAGATAGGTGGTTTTGGATACAAGGCAAGAGAAACAACACATGGAGAAATCAAAGTGCTGGATTTCCGAACTGGGAAGGCAGACGGAGACATGTGTCATTCACAGCAGAACAAAGAATGGTTAAGGAGAAGAAATGGTGGGGCCAAGAATTTGCTTTGGGGACCTTGGCATGACAAACCCAGGGTATCAAGAAGGCAGTGGGGTCTCAGAAGAGAGGTTTCAGCTGAAGATAGGAATGTTAGAATCAATGCTTATTGCTAATAGCTAAAGTTACAGCCATGGAATAATATGAGAGAAAAGGTTCTGCCGAGTCTCCGTGTCAGAGAGCAGAGAGAGAACTGGGTCTGTAACTTGCTTAGCCGAGTGCTGTCAATCAGTCCTCACTGTGGCATGCAGATGCATGCACACTCTGATGAATACTTGCAATCCAAGCATGCTGGAGGCAGAGGCAGGAGAATCAGAAATTCAAGGTCATCCTTGGCTATGCATCTATTTAGAGAAATCTTACATGCCCTTGAAAATACAGTTTTAAAAGACTATTTAAGTGGGTGAGTACTAACGGTGTCATAGGGATTTTGTGAGTGCGATGATAAGGAAACTGGGGAGAGCAAAGGAAGAAAGTTTTTACCTTGTAACAATTGAAAAAATGTCCTACTTTTTTGCTATGATGTCACAGTCAGAAATGAGTTTGGTTATCAGTCCGTTGGCTCACTTGATACATAAACACAAGAATAGGGTATTAGAGCCCAGGCTGAGCCATTTCATAGAAGTAGAAAACATTAAAAATCTAACAGTTATAATTGTGTAAGGTTACCATGTATACTGGAACATTCATGAAATTAGGGAAAGTGGAAGATTCGGAAAGGAAAGATTGAACTAGAGTTTTTCTCCTGAAGAACATGTCTCTTTGTTTTACTTACATTATCATATTGTTTTTGAGGCATAAATCAATGGCAGTATTGATAAAACATACATTTCAAAAGTATCATTCATTTTTAAAAAGAGGGCATAAGTAAGCTCTTGGGTGAAGACACACTTCCTCAGCTATGGAAAGAAGGGCTGAAGAGGGATCCAAAGTCTCCTGGGACGCATGATGTGATACAATGATTTTTTTTTAACTTTCTCTCCTTAAGGTTTCAGATACAGCCAGACAGTCTTCAAAGTTCTGAGCCCCTGCTATGGTCCCTGGGGCAACTTTATAAACTGAAAAATAAAATCACAATGAAGTTTAGATTCTGATCTAGGACAGTAGATGATGCCTTGCATATGAGAAAAGGTTTGCAAAGAGAAAGGCATACGTAGGATGATTGAGCATCCCAGGAAAGACACAGCTTAGCAAACAGGAGATATGAGTGTATGTGATGAGGTGGTAACCAGGCAACTTAAAGAAGGTAAAGGAATTACCCACACTAATGTTTGGACAAATACTGAGGGACACGGCTTGTGTGTTGTGTGTCTGGCAAGTTTGAGGGAGATAATTAGG
Organism: Mesocricetus auratus; assembly: GCF_017639785.1. Taxonomy (NCBI): domain Eukaryota; kingdom Metazoa; phylum Chordata; class Mammalia; order Rodentia; family Cricetidae; genus Mesocricetus; species Mesocricetus auratus. The sequence continues at coordinate 117,491,740 of NW_024429189.1, forward strand.
ACCAATGTGACTGCAGTGGGTCGAACAAAGACCACCCTAGAAGTAAGGAGATCTTAGGGCCAGATTGTAAAAAGTCAGTTGACTATTTCTATGCTTTCATGATGTACAGGACTGACCAATGCAAGCAGCTCACTCACTATGCCATTTTAACTAGAGACCATGGATGTAGGACTAGGGCAGGGACACAGCAGGAGATGGACACTGACTTAAGGGAGAGAGGGTGGAGATCTGAGTCAGAATTCCCAAAGCGGAGCTAGTGAGAGCAGTTGAATCCTAAAAGATGTGTACAACCCAGAAAGAGAAACATTAAAAATAATTCCAAAAATTTAGCTAAAGCAATGGACTCTATATCAGAGCAGATTTTCCTCTAGAGTAACCATGGCTATTTTTCTAGGGCTTGGATGTACCATATTATCAGGACACAGGATCATTACCCTCAATATCTCAAAATCTAAATACTAGAGAATATAAATAATACTTCAAAAACCTGGTTGGTAGCAGCCCTCAGGTGGATAGCTTGACTTGGTAGAAATGTGCTTCACTAACCATCAAATGTTATGTCACCTAAAAACACAGAGTGAAGCTAGAGATTAAATTTCAAGACAGAGCCTAAAAGGGCAAACAAAAATAAAAGCTATTGATCCAACCTCCAGAACAAAAGGGTAGGAATAATCAATGTATAGAAGACATTTAAAAAATAATAAATCATATTTGAAATTTAACTCATCCTTATGTAACAACATAAATGAAAACCAAATATTCTAATATAGTCTCTCACATATAGCATTTGCAAATGTATTTAAATTAAACACATAGGGAAGATTTTTAGGTTAAATGTTATAGCTATATTTATATAAGAAAGCTTATATTTACTGCCATACTTTCAGCATAAGTGCATCATCATGCAACAATAATTTGAACAAATAATTTATACTACATTTACTTATTGAAATATATTATCATTGAAAACACCATTTTCAAAAAGCACTTGGTAGGGGAAAATAGTGATGGTGTCATAGGAAATCTGCAAGTGGGCTGCACATCTGTTGCTATGACAACAAAACCAAAGGAGAATAATGGGAAAGACATTTACTTTTGCTTTCTAAAGATTTCAGAAGTTTCTGTGTTTTTGACCATGGCCCCATAGTCAGAAATGAGCATAGGCATGACCGCTCACTTGCTACATCCACAGCGAGTAAGATGTAATAACACAGGCCATGCATGTCATTTACAGAGGTGGAAAAAATCATTTTAAGAAAATTGCTACATCTCCAAATTTACCGAGTCTGTTTTCTTAGTCCATGGAGGTTCTTAAAAAAAAATCAACAGTCAAGGGTTCAGAAATCTAGTGGAATGCCCATTCAGACTCACAACCACAGCACCTGGGTTAATTCACACCCTGGGAGACAGCATTTCTTTTCCCAGATTAACCTGGGTTAATTCACACCCTGGGAGACAGCATTTCTTTTCCCAGATTAACCTGGGTTAATTCACACCCTGGGAGACAGCATTTCTTTTCCCACAGCACCTGGGTTAATTCACACCCTGGGAGACAGCATTTCTTTTCCCAGATTGTAGAGGTTATGATAGAAACACCCAGACAACTGACTGGAAAGGTAATATATGGCTGGTGGCGACAAAAGATGCCTTTGATGTGCCCCCCCACCTCTCTCAAGTCTCTCTCACCCCCCCCCACCTCTCCTGCTCACAAAGGGAAAAAGCACACATTTGTTTACACGTTTTTCTTGGAAAATTGCTGGTGATAAGGAGCTGTGTTCCTGACACAGGAAGACTGCAAGTTTGAAGCCAGCCTTGTTAAAACATTTTTGTCTTTAAAAAACATCTCCAAGGTGTGTTGCTCATACATTTGCAGAACAATCCACATGGCTCATTTACAGCTGAATTTTTTTTTTTTTTTTTTTTTTACGAGACAGGGTTTCTCTGTATTGTTTTGGAGGCTGTCGGTCCAGCCTGGCCTCGAACTCACAGAGATTCGCCTGCCTCTGCCTCCCAAGTGCTGAGATTAAAGGCCTGTGCCACCACCACCGGGCCTACAGCTGAACTTTTAAAAGGTTACAAGGGACAAGCATGTAACTAGGTTTATATGTACTAGAGCATTCAGAAAATTAGTGGCACTGATTGATCCTGAAGGGGAAAACTGAACTAGGTTTTCTAGGTTGATGAGTATGTTCCCTTCACTTAGACTAATTGTGTTGATATTTTATGCATAAACCAATGGCAAACATTTCTCAATTAAAACAGAAAAACAAAAGCACCAATGTTTTTAGAAAGGAGATAGATACTCCATATTGACCTGAAATCAGAAGCTCCTCACCAGCCCGGTGTTTCCCCACCACATCTTTATCCTTATATGGACCACAAACTTACTGTCTCTGGCACAAGACAGCTCTGTGGGATATACAGCCTGGACTTGTTTATTGCGTCTGAGACAGTGAAGTGAGCGTCTCCCCCTGCTGGTGTTCTCAGGACTAACAAGAGTTTAGGATGGAGAGAAGGCTCTGACTTGTCTGACACAGCCACAGAGCAGCTGCAGAAGAGGAGGGAGGTCAAACAGGCACCACAGTACAGAAAGATCTCCTGGGCAGCTCAGGCCGTGGAGCAGACTCCTGCCTTCTGGAGATCCATCTTAGAGGACTCCCCAGATATTTGGATGCCCGTGACTGAAGAATCTCAGAGAGCAAGGACAAAGGCTTCCAGAAGAAAGACCCTTTCTCCTGCTCTTCATTGATCCAAACTGCTCCTTGCATGATGCTCACCCCCACCACCAAGGACACTAGGGCAGCAGGGTGTAGGTTCTGTGTAACAACTCATCCTAACTCCGTCACCCCCATTTTATAAGGCCCCATTACCTTTAGTCACCCGAGTTAGCAACCCACAGACAATGAAGGCCAGCACTGGGAAAATCATAGCTCCTGAGTGAGAACGCTCCATGTCCCGAGGAACCCAGAACACTTTATCCAGCAAGGGATCTAGACTTTCACCTTTATTGGTGTCATGAGTGATGAACCGGAGAAGGTGAGAATGCCATGCCACCCCTACTGTCAGGCCGTTTCATTTGCATGACACAATCATGACCAGCACGAGAGATTATTAAAGGGAAACGGAGCCTAATGAGACAAGATATAACTCTGTGGCTTGATGGAAAGAACTCACAAGGGGAAGTTCCCTGTAACACACATAGGGTCAGTTTCTTTTCTGTCAGTGTGTAGCATCCTGTACACGTACCACTATGGCAGACTGACTGGTGGGTCACAGTATGTAGCAAAGTGTTTGCTTTTTCTCTGGGTGTTAGGCCTAGTTTGAATCCCTGTGAAATAGAGAGATGCTTAAAAAACAAACAAGCAAACCCTCCAAGCCCCAACTCCTTGGGCTAGTAAACACAGAGAGAGTGTGAATGGCTGGGCAAGTGGCCCAGAAGCATCCATAGCAGTGGCTTCCAGAAACTACCTTAAGAAGTGCCTCTGGGATGCTGGGCGGCGGTGGTGCACATCTTTAATCCCAGTACTTGGGAGGCAGAGTTCGAGGTCATCCTGGTTTAGAAAGCTACAGAGAAACCGTGTCTCAAAATTTTTTTTTAAAAAAGCACCTGTGTCCCAGCCAGCAACCAGTGCCATTCTCTGTACAAGATACCTAGCCACATCAGCGACTACTGGATCCTTAGACTGCCTGAACACAGAGTAAAGGGCACCAGACCAGTGGTCCCACCTGTACCAGAGAAGCGACCACCTTAGCTTGGGGCCCCATAGAGGAAAGAGCACCAGACCAGTGGTCCCACCTGCACCAGAGAAGCGACCACCTTAGCTGGTCAGAGATATACCTGGAGGAGAGATCACCAAAGGTCCCACCTGCACCAGAGAAGCGACCACCTTAGCTGGTCAGAGATATACCTGGAGGAGAGATCACCAGAGGCTTTGTCCCTAAAAGAAAAAGCAATCAAAACAGGTGAGGGAAACAGCTCAAGACTTGAAGACTGAAATAGAGGCAATAAAGAAAACACAAACTCTGGAAATGGAAAAGCAGGGTAAACAACCAGGAACTATAGATGCAAGCATAGCCAATGGAATACAAGAGATGGAAGAAAGAGAAAATCTCGCGTTGAAGATACACTAGGAGAAATAGATTCATCAGTCAAAAGAAATGTCAGATCCAACAAATTCTTAACACAAAATATCCAGGAAATCTGGAAGACCATGAAAAGACTGAACCTAAGAATCACAGGGATAGAAGAAGTCCAGCTCAAAGGCACAGAAAATACATTCAGCAAAATAGTACAAGAAAACTTTCCCAACCTAAAGAAAGACATGCCTATGAAAGTGCAAGAAGCTTACAGAACACCAAATAGACTGGACAAAAAACCCCTCATCACATAATAATCAAAACACTAAACATACAGAATAAAGAAAGACTATTAAGAACTGCAAAAGGAAAGTAATGTATAAAGGCAGACCTATCAGAATTACATCAGACTTCCAACAGAAACAATGAAATCCAGAAGGTTCTGGTCAGGTGTTATGCAGACACTCAGAGACCATGGATGCCAGTGCAGACCACTATATCCAGCAAAGCTTTCAATCACTATAGATGGAGAAAACAAGCTATTCCATGACAAAACCAGCTTTAAACAACACCTATCCACAAATCAAGCCCTACAGAAAGCACTAGAAGGAAAACTCCAACTCAAGGAAGGTAGCTACAGCCACAAAAACGCATAATACCATATCAGCAAATTCATAAGAAGAGAAACACACACACAATACCACCACCAACAGAAACAAAAATAACAGCAACTAGCAATCACTGGTCATTTTTATCCCTTAATATCAGTGGACTGAATTCACCTATAAAAAGACACTGGCTAAAAGATTGGATATGAAAGAAGAATCTGTCCTTCTGCTGCTTACAAGAAACAGACCTCAATTACAAAGACAGAAATTACCACAGAGCAAAGGGTTGGGAAAAGATTTTGCAATCAAATGGGCCTAATAAACAAGCTGATGTAGTTATCCTACTATCTAACAAAATAGACTTTGAACTAAAGCTAGTCAAAAGAGATGAAGAGGGTCATTTCATATTCATCACAGGAAAATCCATCATCAATTCTGAACATCTATGCCCCACATACAAGGGCACCCTCATTTATAAAAGAAACATTACTAAAGCTTAAATTACATATCAAGTCACACACACTAAGAGTGGGAGACTTCAACTTCCCACTCTCACCACTGGACAGGTCTGCCAGACAGAAATTTAACAGAGAAATGAAGAAATTTACAGATGTTATGACTTAAATGGGTCTAACAGACATCTATAGAACATTCCACCCAAACACAAAAGAATATACCGTCTTCTTGGCACTCCATGGAAACTTCTCTAAAATTTATCATATACTTGGTAACAAAGCAAACCTCAACAGAAAAAAATTGAAATAATCCCTGTATCTTACTAGATCGCCATGGCCTAAAGTTACAAGTCAACAACAACACTAATTGCAGAAAGCCCATAAACTCATAGAAATTGAACAATGCTCAACTGAATCACCATTAGGTCAAGAAAGAAATGAAAGACTTCCTAAAATTCAATGAGAATGACAGCACAACATACCCAAACTTATAGGGCACAATGAAAGCAGTGCTAAGAGGAAAGTTCATAGCACTAAATGCCTACATGAAGAAGCTAGAGAAATCCTACACTAGCGAATTAACAGAACAACTGACAGCTCTAGAACAAAAAGAAGCAAACTCACCCAGGAGCAGTAGATGGCTGGAAATAATCAAATTGAGGGCTGAAATCAATAAAATAGAAACCAATAAAAAATACCAAGAATCAATGATACAAAGAGTTTGTTCTTCAGGAAAATCAACAAGATAGACAAAACTTTATTCACAGGAGGAGTAGATGACAGGAAATAATCAAATTGAGGGCCGAAGTCAATAAAATAGTAATCAAGAAAACAATACAAAGAATCAATGAGACAAAGAGTTGGTTCTTCAAGAAAATCAACAAGATAGACAAACCTTTATCCTCACTAACCAAAAGACAGAGAGCGGACATCCAAATTAACAAAATCTGAAATGAAAAGGGGGACATAAAAGCAGACATTGAGGAAATCCAGTGGATCATCAGGTGTATTTCAAAAACCTGTACTCCACAAAATTGGAATACTTAAAGGAAATGGACAATTTTCTGGATAAATACCACATACCAAAATTAAATTAAGACCAGATAAACAAATTAAATATACCTGTAACTCCTATGGAAATAGAGACAGTTATCAAAAGTATCCCAACCAAAAAAAAAGCCCAGGGGCAGATGGTTTCAGCGCAGAATTCTACCAGAACTTCAAAGAAGAGCTAGTGCTGATAGTCCTCAAATTGTTCCACATAATAGAAACAGAAGGACCATTGCCAAACTCTTTCATTAGCTACAGTTACCCTGATACCCAACCACACACAGACAAAACTAAGATAGAGAATTCAGACCTATCTCCCCCATGAACATTGTTGCAAAAATACTCAATAAAATACTAGCAAACAGAATCCAAGAACATGTCAGAAAAATCATCCACCATGACTAAGTAGACTTTATCCCAGAGATACAGGAATGGTTCAACATACAAAAATCCATCAAGGTAATCCACAATATAAACAAAATGAAAGAAAAAAGCCACATGATTATAAGTGGATATTAGGCATAAAGTAAAGGATAACCAGCCTATAGTCTACAACCCCAGAGAAACCAGGTAACAAAGAAGACTCTAAGGGAGACATACATGTATCTGAATAGGAATAAACAAGATCCCTGAGTAAATCGGGAGCATGAGAGGGAGGAGGAGGGAGGGGTGGTAAGGAAGAGGGGAAGAAGGAAGGGGAGTGGAGAGGTGAGCATGAGGGAACAGGATGGTTGAGTTGGGGGAAGGACAGAGAGGGAGAGCAAGGAAAGAATTATCTTGATAGAGGGAGTCTTTATAGGATTATTGAGAAACCTGGCACTAGGGAAATGCCCAGGAAAACACAGGATAACCCCAAATAAAACTCTAAGCAATAGTGGAGAGGGTGCCTGAACTGGCCTTCCCTGTAATCAGATTGCTGAGCATCCTAACTGTCATTATAAAACCTCCACAGCTAAGCTCTGGGCCGAGTTCCCTGAGTCCAGTCGGAGAGAAGGATTGATAATACAAGCAAAGGGGTCAAGAGCAGGATGGGGAAACCCACAGAGACAGCTAAGTGGAACTCACTGACTCTGGACTGATGGCTGGGGAACCTGCATAGGACAGAACCAGACCCCCTGAATGCTGGTGACAGTGGTGTCTTGAGTATTTTGTGGAGCCACTGGCAGTGGGATCAAAATCTATATCCCTAATGAATGAACTGGCTTTCTGGAGCCCATTTCCTATGGAGAGATTACCTTGTTCAACCTATGCACGGGGGAGGGAGGGAGCTTAGTCCTACATCGATGTGGTGATGGGACAGACTTTGTTGACTCCCCATGGGAGGCCTTACCCTCTCTGAGGAGCGAAAGGGGGCTGGGGTGAAGGGAAGGTGGGGGGAGCAGGAGGAGGGGAGAGAGGGGGAACTGGGACTAGTATCTAAAAAAGAAAGAAAGAAAAGCTTTACGACCAAAAAAAATGTGGAGATAGAGGGATGGAGGGATGATGTCTTAGTCACTATTCTGTTGCTGTTAAGAGACACCATGACCAAAGCAGTTCCTATGAAAGAAAACATCTTATTATGGTCTTGTTTACAGTTTCAGAGGTTAGGCTGTTATAGTCATGGTATATAGTGATATTTTGTTTATAATCTAACAAATAAAGCTTGCTTGAAGATCGTATTCCAGAGCTAACCAGAACAAAACAAAAAACCCAAATAGACACTTTTCCAAAGAAGATATATGAATGTTTGATAGATGTTCAGCTACTAGAAATGGGATGAATGTAAAATAAAACCATAAGTCACATCCCCAGGAGAAAGTGGCTTACTAAGAACACTGGTCACTGCAAGGGCTGCAGAGATGGCTTAGAGGCTAAAAGTACTCACTGGCTGTTCTTCTAGAGGACCCAGGTTTGATTCCCAGAGCTCACAAAGTGGTTCAAAACCAACTGATGCCCTCTTCTGACCTCTGTAGGCACTGCATGCCTATGGTGTACAAACATGCACACAGGCAAAGCACTGTGCGCACAAAAATAAATACAGTTTTTGAAAAAGCAGTGGAGATAGCAAATCAACTGGATATGAAGATCTAAATGTCAGGGCAAAAGCCATGGGGAAAGTAGCAAGGAGCTTCCAGGGAAAGGTAACATGAGCCTTCAAGAAGAACATGGTTACTCTCCCCTGCAGGTACCACAGAAACAAACAGCTCAAAGGCTGCAGTGTAAATCGCTCTAGTGTAAAAGTTTTAAATGATTACTGAAGAGCTCAAAGAGATTCAAGAGAGACATATGAAATTAAGGAGACCTGTGGACAAGGACTCCCACACACAGATGGAGATGTCTGTAAAAGAGTCAAACGGGAGCCTTGGAAAGGCAGGCATCATCAAAGACTAGCTCAAGCAGAAGAAGGAACAGCTGAACTTGAAGACAGGTTTTAAAAAGCATTCTAGACAAAAGAAAAAATGAATCATTACAGCTTGAAACTCCGCAGTTCCTGTTTTGAATGCCAAGTCAAGAACCTGTGGGACCTTAGAAGGCAACGCCGGATGACTGAAGTACGTGACGAGGGGAAGCCTCGGAAGGCTAAACCCGGCCTTGAGGTTCAGCCCCACACTCTGCTTTGGTCACTGGTACTTAAGGACCCTCTGTCACACACTCCCACTGCCATGAGACATGGGGCTCTGCCTTCTCTGCCGTTATGGTCTGAAATGTTTGAGAACCACGGGTCAGAGTGAATCTTCCCCATTTAGGTTGTTTTGTCAAGTACTGTGGTCACAATGACACAAAAGTCAGTAATACACGAATGAAAAGATTATCAAGACCTTTGGGAAACCAGAAGATGGACAAACAGCTGCAATTTTGGAATAGCTGAAGGCAGGAGAAAAAGCTAAAGGCTTGAAAAAACCCCAGTCAATGAAATCATACCAGAAAAATTCCCCAATCTTGGGGGGAATATGCACATCTGCCTACAGAAGGGCTTATAGAAACCTAGAAGACATGACTGGAAAAAATCTTACCATAATTTATTACAATCAAAACATCAAAAGTGTAAGACAGGGGGGCTTAGCGGTTAAGAGCACTAGCTGCTCCACTGGAGGACCTGAGTTCAATTCCCAGTATCCACATGGCAGCTCACAGTTGTCTGTAACTTTAGTTCCAGAGGATCTAATATCTTCATGTACATACAATACAATTAAATTATTTTTAAAAAGTGTAAGACAGGGGCTAGAGACAGCTTACTGGAGAAGAGCACTTGCTACCACTGCAAAGGATCTGAGTCCCATCACCAGCTCCTACACAGTGGCTCACACCTGGCTGTGACTACAGTTCCAAGACATGTGGAGTCCTCTTCTGGCCTCTGCTAGGATCAGGCCTCCACATAAATACATGAAGGCAAAAACACTAGTACAAATTAAATATAAATAAATAACTTTAAAAAAGTAGACAAAGGAAAAAATTAATACAAAAGGAAAAGCATAAAATCACATTTAAGGGCCTTCCTGTCAGACTCATAGCAGATTTCTTCAGAATTGTATTACCCAGAAGAGAATGGAATGACATAGTTCAAGTACTGAATGAAAACAGCTGTCAACTGAGACTACTATTCAAGACAGGGCTAGCTTCCAGAAATGAAGACCTTTCAAGGCAATCAGAGAATTCATGAGCATCACACTAGACTTACATTCAAAGTGAATTAAAGATGAATGTGTTTGAAAATACAACTGTTCTTTAAAAGGCAGATACAAATATTAACAATACAAAAAACATCAAACTTCACAGGGGAACAGAGTAGAAAAAACCAGCAAATACATGCAAAACAACTATAATAAAATCAACAAAATAATGTTAAAATGTCCTTACCTATCTATTATAAACTTAAATGTAAACAGACTAAATTCTCCAATTAAAAGGAACAGACCAGACAAAAGGATAAAGAATCATAATCTAACCACAAGCTGCCTTTCAGAAACTCACCTCACCATAGAAATACGTCCAGGTGAACAGAAAGACAGAAGATGTATTCTAAGCAAATGAAAACTTAAAGCAAGCAGAAATAGCTGTACTTAAATCTAATAAAAGGAATTCTGGGACAAAACAAAATAAAAAAATATTGCAAGAAAAAAAGAAGAACATCATGTAATGACTGAAGGAGCAATTCAGCAAAAGATACAATTGCTACCAGTCTCTGTGTACCTAATGCAGAACATTCAATTCTGTAAGACAGAGCCAAAAATAAAGAAAGATAAGCTTCAGTGTAATAGCAGTGAAGAATTTCAACACTCCACTCTCAATAGCAGACACAGTGAACAGTTGACCAAGGCAGAAGAACTATCAATAACCCTAACCCTGAGGTATTTCAATGCTCCACTCTCCCTAGAGGACACAGTAAGCAGTAGATCAATGCACTAACCCTAACCCCTAACCTTAACCCTAGCCCCAATACTAACCCTAACCTAAACCCTACTCCTAAAATAAACCTCATTGTTAACCCTAACCCAAACCCTACTCCTAACATAAACCTCAATGTCAACCTAACCCTAACACTAACACTAACCAAAACCCCAACCTCAAACCTAAGCCTAACACTTCCCCTAATGCTAACCCTAAAGCTAACACTAGCTCCAACCCTAAACCGCAATACTAACTCTAACCCTAGCTTCAACACTAACCCTAACCCTAACCCTAACCCCAATACTAACATCAGCCCTAACCCTAACCCTGACCCTCATGCTAAAACTACCTCCAACCATAAACCCTAACCCCAACCCTAGCTCCAACCCTAAACCCTAACCCTAACCCTGATATGGGATGTCTTTCTGTATGCTGCAAATATTCGTTGCTTTTGTTGGTAGATGAATAAAGCTGTTTTGGCCAATGGCCAGGAAGTAATCCAAACATAGACACAGAGAGAAAGAAGGTGGAGTCAGGGAGATACCATGTAGCCACCAAAGGAGTAGCATGCCAGAGCATTACCAGTAAGCCACAGCCTATGACAATACACAGATTAATAGAAATAGGTTAATTTCTAAGAGAGAACTAGTCAGTAATAAGCCTGAGCCATTGGCCAAACAACTATATTTAATATTAAACCTCAGAGTGTTATTTCATAAATGGCTGCAGGGACTGATGGGCAGTTCAGAAGGAATCCAACAACATAACCTTAACTTTAACACTAACTCCAACACTAACCCTAGCCCTAATCCCTAATCCTAACCTAACCCTAATCCCTAATCTCAACCTAACTCTAACACTAACCCTAACCACTAATCAAAACTTAACCCTAACCCTAATCCTAACCTCAGACTCCAACCCTAATCCAAGCCCAATCACAACCCTAATACTAACCTTAACCTAACCCTAACCCTAGCTCCAACCTAAACGCTAACCCCAAACCCAAACCTAACCCTAATCCCAACTCCATCATGAATGTTAACTGCAACCCTAGCTCTAACCCTAACCCTAACCCAAACATAATCACAACCCTAACACTAACCCTAGCTCCAAGAAAACCCTAACACTAACCCAACCCTAGCTCCAACACTAAATCCTACCCTTTAACCTTAAACTTAACCCTAAACTCAACCCTAACTCTAGTCCTAACCCCAAACACAAGCCAAATCCCAGTGCCAACCCAATCCCAAACATAACCATAACCCTAGTTCTAACCCTAAACCCTAACCATAACACCAACTCTAACTCTAACCCCAAACCCAACCCTAACACTAACCCTAACAGCAATCATAACCCTAACCTAACCTAACCCTAACCCTAGCTCCAAGCCTAACCCTAACCTTAAGTGAGGTGTGCTGGAGACTGGATGGACAACATAGTTATCACAGAACCACCCCATACATACAGACATGGTGCTTCCTCTAGAATATGCCTTACATTAGGCTACAAAACAAAAACTTAAAAATTCTATATATTTTTTTATCACAATGAGATAAAGTCAATAATGTCATGAAGGGAGTATAATTTTTTAAGAAAGAGTGTTTCACTGTGTAATCTGGTTGAGCTAGAACTCACTATGTAGACAAGGCTGGCTTCAAACTCACAAAAATCAGCCTGTCTCTGCCTCCTGAGAGCTAAGATTAAAGATGGAGCACACCTTTGAATGAACTTGAAGGAAAAGTAAAGACCAAGAGAAACTTTTTTCAAACTATATACAGTAAAGAACTTGTGTCCACCAATGACTGTTTATGCTGGAGAGGATGTGGAGAAAGGGGAACACTCCTCCACTGCTGGTGGAAGTGCCAACTCGTACAACCACTTTGGAAATCAGTATGGAGATTTCTCAGGAAAAATGGAAATCAGTCTACCAAAGATCCAGCAATTCCACTCTTAGGCATATACCCAAAAGATGAGCATTCATAAAACAAGGACACTGTTCCACTATGTTCATAGCAGCATTATTTGTAATAGCCAGAACCTGGAAGCAACCTAGATGCCCCTCAACTGAAGAGTGGATAGAGAAAATGTGGTGCATTTACACAATGGAATGCTACTCAGTGGGAAAAAAAAACCAATGGAATCTTGAAAATTGCAGGCAAATGGATGGCACTAGAAGAAACCATCCTGAGTGAGGTAACCCAGTCACAAAAGGACAAACATGGTATGTACTCTCTCACATGAAGCAGGGGAGTGCCTGCCTACAATCCCACTGCCAGAGAGTCTGGGAAACAAGGAGGACCCTAAGAGAGACATGCATGGTACCCCAGAGAAGCAGAATGGGACAGGATCTCCTTAATGGAGAGGGAGCTGGGAAAAAGAGAGGGGGAGAAGAGGAGGGGAGAGGAGGACATGGGGGAGCAGGAGGGTTGAGTCAGGGGAAGAATAGAGGAGAACATGATGAGAGATACCATAATAGAGGGAGTCATTCTAGGTTTGAGGAGAGATCTGGCACTAGTGAGATTTCCAGAGATCTACAAGGATGACAACAACTGGCAATCTAAGCAATAGTGGAGAGGCTACCTTAAATTCCTTTCCCCGATAATAAGATGGATGACTAGAGCCTTCATACAATGGCTGATGGAAGCAGAGGCAGACACCCACAGCTAAACACTGAACTGAACTCCTGGAACCCAGTGACAGAGAGGGAGGACTGATGAGCAAAGGGGTCAAGACCTAGTGGGTAAAACCCACGGAAACAGCTGACCTAAACAAGGGGGAGCTCATGGACCCCAGACTGATGGCTGAGAGGCTAGCATGGGACTGATCCAGACCCCCTGAACGTGGGTGTCAGTGAGGAGGCCTTGGCAATCTTTGGGGCCTCAGATACTAGATCAGTATTTATCCCTGGCAAACAAATGGACTTTGGGAGCCCATTCAATATGGAAGTGTGCTCTCTCATAGGCCACATGGGGGAGGGCCTATGACAGACTTTGAAGATTCCCCCATGAAGAGCCTCAACCTCCCAGGAGAGTGGAGTGGGGACTAGGTGGGGGGTTGGGGAGTTGTGAGGGGGTGGGGGAGGAGGGGAGGGAGAGGGAGCTGGGATTGACATGTAAAACAAGCTTGTTTCTAATTTAAATAAATAAAGAAAAAAGAAAAAAAACTTGTGTCCAAGAAAAAGGGCTCTGGAAATTAAGCAATTAAAATCAGCCCATGTAGAAAACATGCATAAGACAATGATAGACATTTAGCCTTAGGAGGTTATGAGTGACAAATACTTGAAAGATGTTTAACATCATTAGCCAGTAAAAGGGTGTAGTTTAAGACCAGATGTGGCATTCCAGGATAAAAGCATTGAGACATGCAGTTGGGTGGATCAAGGCCTTGAGGAGCTCAAGGTCAGAGGATGGAGAGTTTGATGCCAACCAAGGTTACACAGTGAGTTGAAGGCCAGCCTGAGCTACTACAGTGAGATGCTGCCTCAAAAAAACAAAAATGATAAGAAATAATACTTCCATTCTAGAAAACATGACATAAATGTTTCTTATTGTGGACTTTCACTCAGCGATAAAAGGAACAAATTCCAAATCAAACAGTGGTCCCACACTAAGATTCCACACACTCAGCATTCTCAAAATCGCTAACTGTGAGGATGGAAACCCAGTTGGTTCCTAGAGATCACAGATGGTGAGGTGGAGGCTGGAAAGACTCTTAGTAACTGTGTGTCCCCAAGGAAGTCAGTTGCCCTCTCTGAGCTTCGGTTTTTATTCCATAGAATGACCATTTCCTCATAGATCTCAGTTGTTTGTATTTTACCTTACAAACTCTTTGCCAAGCCACTTACAGCCTAATGTTTCACTTACTTTCATAGAGATCATACACTCATTTTACCAGCCTGAGCAGTGTTATGTAAAATAGCACTAGATCCGGAACTGACTTGTTCTCTGTGGGAAGTAAACATGTTTTACTTTGCTACCTACAAATCACACTGCCAGTGACACCAGCACACACCAGATAAGTTTCAGAGGGAGAAAATGAAGTCAGATTTGAAATATCACTTAATAGAAACCCTGGCCCCGTATTTCAGCGGGAACCAATACCATAAGGCCATGTGAGGTCTGAGGCAGGTGGTTATGTCATTTCTGGGATTTCAGCCTCATTGATGTCTTCTCACTTATTCTACCGCAGCCACATTCTACTCCCGTGCTCTTGTTAGAATGCCTTGAGCTTTCCTGCCTTGGGGCTTGGTTCTCCCTGTTCTCTCTGCCTGGAAGACTCTAGGTTTAAGTGAATCAAGTCCTCAGGACACTCAAGTTCCATTTAATGTCATTTCCTCATAGATGGCTTTTCCCACTACTCTGCCAAAAGTATCTACACATGCCACACCACACACACACACACACACACACACACACACACACACACACGCATGCACACACCACATATACATTCACACCTTACCATATACATACACTACACACATATAAATTCATACCATGCCTCACCACACACACCACATACACATTCACACCATACCATACACACACCACACATACACATTACATGCATTATATTATTACACTGTGGGAGTCCACAGTGACCCCATTCCTTCTTGACTTAAGGTCAGAGAGTTCAAGCTTGTTCTTGCTCCTCAAGGTCAAATAACAGGATGTTTGACCAAAGATGTAGCTACTTGATATCTTGCTCTTCAAGACCAAATAACTTAAGTAAGGCATGGTTGCTAGATGTTTTGAAAATTAAGGAGGTGGTTACACTGGTTTGTTCCTTGAACCATAGTAAGGAAGTCTTTTGCCCTACCCTTTTGCTTTGGGTATAAAAGGGCTATGGGAAATAAATTCAGGCTGCTACAGTATGCACCGAGAGCCCTCCTGATTCTATCTTCTGTATTTTGCCTCTTTTCGACAGGTTGGTTGGCCCAACATCACACACACACACACACACACACACACACACACACACACACACACGTTATGACCTAGCTTGTTTCTTCCCTGCTCACTCTTTAACCCTACAGAATTCTCACCACACTCTGAGCTCACATTTTCTTAGCTAAGGAATGGCAGTTGTGTGGTCTAAGGGATATGAATAAAGGTAATGCATTGTTTATTCTGCATCTTCCTCCTCCTGCTTTTTATTTATTTGGGTACAGGCTCTTATGTAGCCCAGGCTGGCCCTGAACTCACTTCATAATTGAGGATGACGAATTTCTTATCTTCCTGCCATCACCTACCTCTCTTGTGCTGGAATGGAGCTGAAGGCTGGATCTGCCAAGTGAGCACCCTGTCTGTTCAGCCAATGCTTTTTAAAGGGAATACTTTTATTTGTTGTTTGACAGTTTCCCACATATAAACAGTGTATCTAGATTCTATCCACCCTAATGCCCCTTCCCACACACCCCTTGCACTCCAACGTAACCTCAACCTCTCTCTTTCTATTGCTATTGTTATTGCTGACCCTAGAGTCTGGTCAGTGATGGTGCTGGGATGCTGCCCAGGCTTTGCAGCATCTGCACCACGTGCTCTGTGAACACAGAGATGATGGCCCATCTGCACCTGCAGAGCTCTCAGACTCATAGTTATCCTTGAGGCTATCAGTGTGTGGGAAGGTACACTAGAAAAACTGAGCCCCAACCACGGCAAATATGGTGCAGAGCCAGGTGGAAGGAGAGAGGTAGGGAAGACTTCTTGGGGGCTAGATCTGCACTGTCCACAAAGAAGCAGACTTGCTGGCCCCTGGCCAGAGGCTATCCAGAACTGACCCTGAATGTGGGATGAGCTGCTTTCAGCGCTGACCTGTAGAAGGCAGTCTGGGTGGTGCAATACTCTGCATGCCTTCTTGGATTTATTGCCCGTGACTAGGCCCTACCTTGGTCATTAAAACCAAAAGCAGTTGGAGTTTCCCCAGCATGGTCAGTATGCTGCTGCCTCGCTCCTCAACCCTCTCAGGACACATTAAGTTCTGCTTCCTGACCTTAGCTGTCCTTGTGGTCCTGGCTCACACTTCCCCAGGTAACTAAAATGGTGGTGAGGAGGGGAAGGGAGAGTTACAGCCTGCCCACAGGATCTTTGAGAAAGTGCACCCTGTAGGGGTTGCTGATGTCTGGTGAGAGGGTCATGCTATGCTTGTGTCTTTGGGACTGGCATGTTGCGTGGTGGTGAAGTTGCCTAGGGAATGGTGAGTAAGGCTCTGAGTTCAACCTCCAGTGCTGGGAGGAAGGAGGGGAGGGAGGAGGGGAGGAAGAGGAGAAGGAGTGAATGATGGGAAGGAAGAAAGAAGGGAGGGAGGAGGGGAAGAAGGGAGGAAGGGAGGGAAGAAGGGAGGGAAGGAGGGAGGGAGGAAAAGAGGGAGGGAAGGAGGGAGGGAAGGAGGAAGGAAAGAAGGAAAAGGGGGATGGGGGTGCAGGAAGGGATGAAAGAGAGAAGGCCGAGAACAGAGGAGGGAGGAGAAGAGAGGAGGAAAACAGGACTGAGGAGGGTATAAGGGAGAAGGGAATAGAGGAAGGTAGGAGGCATTAGGAGAGGGAGAAGAGAAGAGGGGGAGGGCAGAGGGCGGGATGTGCTTTCCTATGGGCTGCCTGTGGCCAGCGATGCTTCTCTTTAAGGGGACTGGAGAACGCAAGCAGAGAGCATGCAAGTGCCTCGACCAAGGTCCCTATGGCATCATTGCCTCTGCTTCCAGTGTCTGATCCCAGTCTCTCACTTCAGTGCCCTCCACTGGTACCGTGCCTTACAGTAGCCAGTGTATTGGCTTCATCACCTCCTCAAAGCAAGCAGAGGAGGCATCTTGTTCTCAGAATACGTGGTGGGAAATGTGTGGGTGGACGTTGGGGGCCTACAGGCTCAGAGTAGGCTAAAGGCATGGAGCTATTGTCAGGGAAGGAGAGTCTGGATTTCAGATTGAACATGTGTGTAGCAGCCACAGAAGGTCAGAGTCTTCACACAATAATAGTATTATTAATAATAATTAATTGGGACAGGGGCTTACTATATGTCCCTGGTTGTCCTGGAATTCACTATGTAAAAAAAAAAAACTGTCCTTGAACTCTGAGATCCACTTGCTTCTGCCTTCCAAGTTTTGGGATTAAAGGCATGTACCACCATGCCTGGTGCCACCTTAATTTTTGAGACAGCATTCTCTAAACCTGGAATTTAGAGATGGGCCGAGCCAGTGAGCCCCGGGTATCTACCCATTTCTATTCCCCCTCCGATGGGGTTACAGATGTGCGCAGCTGTGCCCAACTTTTATGTGGACACTGGCTGCTCACACCCTCATGCTTGTGCAGCAAGTACTTCACCCACTGAGTCATCTCCCCACCCCAACTTTATGATTCTCAGTGGTGTCATTTGCTGTTGGGTCAACTTTACAAGGTGAAGGTCTTTGTCAATAATTTGTTGGTTGTCCTAGAGAAAGGGGGGAGGGGAGGAAGAAAAAGTCTATTCTTGGTTAGCATCGATTGTAAGCTGGATTAAATTCCAGAGAGGATGACTAGGGCAGAGGAGGGTGCCACAGTTGTGAGACACTTCAGAGAATGCCAGCACGAGGGCTCATGGAATACTGACATGGAAAAGTAAGTTGACATGAGCTTGGTTTTTCTAGTTAGAGTGCCCTGGTGAGAGAGAGCTCCAGCTTACTTCCTAGGAGGGGACTTGGGGAGAGACAAGTAGAGAGAATTCGCAATTTACACGGGGGTATCAACACTCACAGATCCCCCTGTTCTCACGGGCCTGCCAACATCCCCAGGATACATAATTGTGTCCTCTTCACATAGCTCAGGATTCCTCTCTGTTCATTTTCATAGACGGATGGCTCAAAACGTGCTTTTATGGGCTGGGCAAATGCAGACATGAATGCAAGGCAAATGAGAAGAAGAAGGAGAGGTGTGGGGACTTCACTATTTGCTGTGTTCCAATATTAAAGTCGAAACTGTCCACCTTACATCGGACAAAGAAAGGTATGTATCCATCTCAGACTTCCAGCTTCAGAGCTTCAAGGGTCATCATGACACATCAGTGACACTCGCAATACCCTGTGCTAATCTTCAATTGTTGCTGGGGCTTCAGAGGGCTCATTAGTCAATGTTCATTGCAAGGAATATGAGGTGCAGATCCACAGGGCATCTACATAAGCAAGCACCCAGTGCTAGCATTGACCCCAGCACTGAGGCAAAGGAGTTCATTTCAACTATCAGCCCATTCTCTAGCAACTTTCTAGGTTGGATAACAGGGTCGATAATATCAGTTGATAATATCAGTTTGTGTAGCATGAGAACTTGGTGGCATCTAATTCCTGTATCCCTGAGCCTCTGATCAGAAACTTCCAGGTCCCTGAAAGTTACAGGTGAATGTAAATTGCACTTTGGCTGCAAATACTTATGTGATGTCTCATCCTAGAGAGACAGGCTGGGCCAATAGGATCCAGAAGGTCTCCTCTTGCCTCTTTAGCTTAATGTTCTACCCCAGCTTTGCTTTATGGCCTTTCAGAATTGATTGCTTACTGCCCCCTAGCCCCCAAGTCCCTAATCACAGAGGACTGTCCAAAGATAGTCATGTCCAATGACCATGAGGCAACCACTCCTGCCCTAAGAAGATAGGAGGCCAAACCAGTAAAAACAAAGCAAAGCAAAACAAACAAAAACAGCTTAGCCTAAACTGAAATTTTTTTATGTGCAAGGAATAAATACGATGCCCCTTTCCCAGAAGAGGAAATGAAGTTGCATGTTTGAAGGGGTTAGCCCTTCAATGCACTCTACATCATTTTACATTAGTTGTCCTTTCCTCCATTGTAACCCTACAAGGGTGAATTTCACTGGATACCCTTGGGCTATCTAGAGAGTGTAGTCGATGACTGTAGCTCCCTGCTGTTGGTCTCAGAAACTACACAGGGTTGGGCCTGGTTATTACTTGAATGGCAGAATGAACTAGAGACTGGGTCTTGGGTTGTCTAACTCTTAGAGCGATGCAGTGGTGTTATAGCCCCGCTGAGCTAGGGAAGTAGGCCAGGCTCCCCCAAGATACCAAGAAAATACCTAGAGTTGTCCTGTGAGTTGGAGGCCTTGTTGAAATCGCTGACAGGGTGAGTCCAGTGGCAATGCATAGGGCAGATAGTCCTGCCAGAGTCCAGTGGCAGCGGGATGGACATTGGGTACAAAGAGAGAGGCTTCCTGGGTTAGCATGTGCAAGCCTTGGCCCTGTTTTTGCCTCCAGTCACTGTGTCCAGACTCCAAAGACATATGTAACGCTTGCATGCCCAGTTTCCAAGGTTATTGTGGGGTGTTAATGTACTAGGCACCCCAATCTTGTCCTAAACTCAGTGATCTTCCATCTTTGGCAAGATCCTTGGGAACAAAAAGAGGATGTTTTGGACCCATATTATTGGGTGTCCTACTTTTCCCAAGGAGCACACACTGCGCCAACATGTCTCCAGACCCACAGTTACAAAGAAGCAAAGAGGGTGTGGAGGGAATCTGGAGGCTGAGCCTCCTTACCAACTGTGGGCTTCCGCTTATCTCTGAAATAGGAGTAAAATGGGAGTGTTAGGGTGGGCCCTCACTCTCTTTGGTTAGTGTTCTTGTGAGAGGAGGTTCAGACCTAATTATTTCCAACAATTATGACACACAGGAGAGTCTTGTTAAGATCCAGGGAGATCCTGGGCATCGGGGAGCCAAGAAGAGATGCTGAAAAGAAGCAACTCTGCTGATATTTGCCCTTTGGACTTTGTCCCTAAAATTGTGAGAAAATAAACTTCTGTTGTTCAAATCACCCAGATGTGGTACTTTTTAATGATAGTCCTGGTAAATGAATGCAAACATTCTATGACGTTTGTGTCCTAAAGGTTGCGCACGCCCAAAGGTTGCCCACGCCTCCCAGCACTCGGGAGGCAGAGGCAGGCGGATCTCTGTGAGTTCAAGGCCGGGCTGGACCGACAGCCTCCAAAACAATACAGAGAAACCCTGTCTTGTAAAAAACAAACAAACAAACAACAAAAAAAAAGGTTGCCCGGAAATCCAAATCTGAAAATTTTAGTTTTGCTTCAAAAACCTTTTAAAGTGGGGTTTGAGATGGTTCAGTTGGTAAAGGGCTTGCTGTAAGCCTGAGGGCCTACACTTGATTCTCAGAACTCATAGAAAAGCTTGTTTCTGTCAATCCTGGTGTTGGGGAGCAGCAATGAGAGGCTCACTGGATGGCCAGGCTTGCCTACTTGCTGAGTTCCAGGCTAGTGGGAGACTTAGGCTCATAAAAGAATTAGAAGGTAGCTTGGGTAGCACGACTGAGGGGTTGGCTCGGTAAGAAGTGGCTGTGACTTGCTTTGCCTCTCTGATCTTTCAGCATTTACCCCTATATCTGACTCTGGGTTCTAAGACCAATTAAAATTCTCAATACAGTGTAGCAATCTTGCCGGTGAACCTGTAAAGATGGTGGACAGAAACAGAAAGAGGGAAGCTTGAGGTGTGGCTTCTTTTTGCTTGGTCTTTCTTTTGGGTCAGCCAATCTGATAGGTAAGGGCAGAGAAACGTCCCCTTAGTTCTTTAATGTTATCTGTGTAAGTGTTCCCCAATAAACACCCATTTATCATTTATCTTGGGTCTAGTGAAATCTTTACACCACGCCTTCAATTGGCCCTCCACATGGGTGGGTGGATTCCCACGACCAGCCCAGATAGGCCCACTCGGCTGAACTACTACTGGTCTAGTGATTGGGGTTCGGTCCTCTCACCGCCTCAGTCTAGCCAGCCAGAATTGCACGAGCCAGAGTCAACTACACCCAACCTCACTCCATTCTGGTGGCCCTAGGCTTTTTGTACTTTGTGCCAGCCCCTGAGTTTGCGGAACAGTTTCTGCGGCCTATTCCCAGGAAAATCTGGTACTTCCCGCATGCTCTGCGTGCTGCGGATTTACCAGCACACAAGCGTGGAAAACAGACAAAAGTTTCTCTGAGCCTCTGCAGCAGTAAGGAGCTTCTAGGTACCAAAGCAAGGCAACAATTACCCAGACCTCCACGTTCCAGGATCTACTTAAGGTACAATTAACTACCCCACAACAATGGCAGATAATATTACTATACAGGCAGTAAAAAACCTTTTTGTTTCTCATATGGATGGGATTTTAGGATAGGTTTACGATTTACCTAGAACTTAGTTACTATTATCCCTGGCTGGTATTAGCTTGATAATCCATATAATATCCTTAAAGAAATGGTTTGATATTAGAGCAAAGAATGAGGAGCTTATAGAAACCACGCAGACTTTACAGACTGGTAATGAAAACAGTAAAAAAGAATTCAGACCATTGAAAACAAGAATGATGATTCAACAAGCAGAATGCAAAAAATGAAACATAATATTGAATGCTAACAGAAAAAAACTTGTTCCATGTCTGAGATTAATAACAATCTAGCAGATAGAACATTATTTTTGGAAGGCAATCTATATGCCATCCAGATAATCTCTAAGGATGAGAATATTAAATCTCTAGAATCATATAAATGATGAGAACAAGAAACCGACTGATTTAATGAAATCCTTAGATGTTTATACTGTCCAGGAAATCCAAACACTCCAGGAAACAATGGTGAATAGATTACAGGCTATAGAAACCCTTAAAACTGATACACCGGGATCTGAGGTACAGACAAAAGAGAATGAGGGATTTAGCATTACCAGTGTTGTTATTTTTGCTTTAGTTTCAGCTGTGGCTGTGAAACAGGAACCATGAAAGTCAATGAACCCATGTGGAGATTATTGGACGCATAGGTGTTGGCTAACCAGGGAACAGAGATGGAGGAGGGAAAGGAATGGGGGACAAAGGGAAGGGGGGAGCAGGAATAAGAAGGGGTGAACAGGCGGGAGGTGTTCACTTAAAAGGGGAAGCTTGCACATGCATACAGAGTCCTTATGCAGCCACGTAACGCATGATGTAGCCATGGCACAGCCACACAATACAGGGCTCTTTGAGCTGTGTAAGTATCTGCCTGAATGCCGGTGTGCATACCCTGCAGATTGTCAGGGGGGTGGGGTCAGCATAATGCCAGGGTACCAACAACCACTACTTTTCAGAGTCAGAGATGACTTAGCAAAGGTCATAACATCATCTCCTGAGGTCAGAACTGAATTTCAGAACCAGCTGAAACAGGAATGAGAACAGGATTGAACTAGTTGGAACTGGATTGAAGTGGCTTAAACCAGACTGAACCAGTCGGAGCCAGGTTGAGCTGGATTTTGCTGGTCAGAACTGGATTGAATGGGTTGGAACCAGATTGAACCAAACTGAACTGGACTGAACTGGTAAGAGACAGTCTTAGTTGGATTTAACTGGATTGACTCTACCTCTTTTTTTTTTTTTTGACAGAGTCTCATGTATCTGAGGCCTGTTTGGAAGTCACTATGTAGTCTGTGATGAACTTGAGCTCCTGATCCTCCTGCCTCCACTTCCAGCACCTTGCGGACTGTTGGGACTATAGCTGTGCAACATCATGTCCAGTTTCCCAACATCTCTTTGGAGGCAGGGTCTCTCACTGACCATGGGGTTCATCCCCTCAGCTGGGCTGGCTGCACAGTGAACTTCATGTCTTCCCATTCTCACCGCCCCAGCTGGCGTCACAGATGTGCCTCACCACACCTGGCTTCCCCCCCTCCCCACTTCATGTGGGTGCTGGGCATCTGAACTCAAGGCCTCATGTTTGCACAGTAGGCATTTTACTGACTGAGCCACCATCCCGGCCCTTAGCCAAGTTATATTCTTATTTCATCATGGTCCTCACTACACTCTCATGTCTTGAGAGCAAGAGGCAATGGCTCTCAGCTGCATTTTTCTCTGAGTGAGGTGGTGTGCGGCATGCAAATGAGGATTCTGCTTTCTAAGAGTTGAGCTGGGACTCTGAAGACTGGTTTTGGCTTTTTTCTTCCTGAGAACTCATTCAGACTGATTTGAGTCTACTTTCTGTAAACAAATTAGAATCTTCCTGATTGTGAGATTTGCAGGTGCTCCAATGAAGTATTGGTTATTCAGTGGCAAGCAATTTGGAGGCATGGCAGCTGGGACTCACTGGGGTTGATGTGACCTGCAGCTTCCTGAAAGCAGAGGGCCACTTTTTAAAACTAGGAACACTCTAATCTTCTATCTAAGTCCCTTAGCCTCACGTCTTCCATTGAGACCCCATGTAACAAGGTTCTATAACCTCCTATGACAGTATCACAAGTGCTCAAATACTTGAGCCTGTGGGAGGGTACTTAATACTGAGACTATAATTCATGTAACAGCCTTAATATCGGTAACAATGAACCATAGGAACAATCGAACACAATTCTTGTCTTCTAAAGAGTTCTTACTATCAGGCTTACCACTTAGCACATGATTTTAATCCCAGCACTTAGGAGGCAGAGAAAGGTGGATCTCTGTGAGTTCAAGGCCAGCCTGGTCTACAGAGTGAGTTCCAGGACAGTCAGGGTTACACAAAGAAACCTATCTTGAAAAAACAAAACAAACCAGCAAAAAAAGAGTTCTGAATAAGAACATTTACTTTCCCCCCAAAACTTCAAAGCTTGAGCGGCATCCATTCAGTGTGAATGTGGCTCTTGCAAACATGTGGTGAGTAGCACCCTGATGTCAGTGCGTGACATGCATTTAGGTCTGAAGCACCTCAGACGCCTGCCAGTGTAGGGATTGCAGAGGGCAGCAGGCCTCTAAAATGGGGCTAACTTAAATCTCAGCCAGGCTTAACTGTTAGTAGAGGGATGTAGGAGCAGCGCTAGCTGCCAACTCCTGCCCTCATGCTTGTGTGGCAGGCACTTTCCCTCTTGAGCCAGCCCCTGGAATGGACTTTCCCACATTCTCATCTCTTTGGCATGGTGTAGGCTTTCCTCAGATGTCTTAACGTCAATTGCTTGTTTGTATCTAAATATGAGGCAAGGGAGGTGAGAGGGTCAGTTGTTACAAGGGTTCCCTCCAAGTCTATCATCCTGTAGGTAAAGCCAACAGTTCAGGGGTTAAAGAGCGTCTCATAGTCCCTTCAACTTGTTTCTTTTATCTCTTGGTGCAGCATCTGTGAGATGCAGTTGTATGGCTCACTCAGAGAAAAATGCAGCTGAGAGCCACTGCCTCTTGCTCTCAAGACATGAGAGTGTAGTGAGGACCATGATGAAATAAGAATAAAACTTGGCTAAGGGCTGGGATGGTGGCTCAGTCAGTAAAATGCCTACTGTGTAAACATGAGGCCTTGCTTTGTGGTAGGTGTGGTGTGTGGGGGGTGGTGACATTTGATGTATACAGACCTTCTTTTCACCTGTATTCAAGCCCTGTTCTCTCTTCTTTGAAGTCTGTGGCATCCTTAGTTCAAAGCACACCAATTCCTCTTCACACCCATTTCCTTCTCATCTTTCAGAGAGGTGTTGATATGTATATCAGCTCCTGGGTTGTTGCTTCCATTCCTTTAATAAAACCTTCTATTTTTGCCCATCAGTCTGTTTGTGGTGGGGTAACCATTATCCAAGGAAATCCAAGATTCATCATTTTCTTGCATTTTGGGGTTATCTCTGTGACATCAAAGAATCCATCCCTGCTATTCACAACAGTGTCTCAGCGTGTTTTCTCTTACTGTAATTAACACACCCAAATTAAAAATAATAGAGGCTTTGTTGATTGTGGGGGCTGAGGAGTCCCTGAGTAGGGTTGATAGATGTCTGCTTCGTATCTGGTGAGGGTCTCATTCTGCATCATAACACAGTAGAAGGAATCACACAGAAACAGGGCAAGTTTGCTCACTCCATTCTCTGTCTTATAAAAACACAAAAGCCCCCAAGCCCTCATGTGAGCTTAATCACCTCCCAAGGGCTCCACCTCCAAATGCCTTTGAGCACATGGACTTTTGGAGGATGCATTTAAAGAATAGAAATGCATTTAAAGTTGGCAAACTTCACCTTGGAGCAGGTACAATGAAGAGATAGGTCTGAGCCCGTCTGCTTTTTCTTGCCCTGGGCTATTTACTTTGGTTCTTCTTTTAAAAATATCTAATTTTATTTACATATGTGTTTATGTATGTATGTATGTATGTATGTATGTATGTATGTATGTATCTATCTATCTATCTATCTATCTATCTATCTATCTATGTAGTCTATGTAGAGCAGAAGAAGGTATCAGATCCCCTGGAGTTAGAGTTACAGGCAACTGGGAGGCAAACTGGGATCTGAACTCAGGTCCTCTGCAAGAGCAGTGTGTGCTCTCAACTGCTGAGTCGTCTCCTTGGCCCTCTGTTCCCTCCTTTTATCTCCTTGAAGGTGGAGTCTTTCCCATTAGATGGACTAGTATAAATAAAAACTTTATTAATTTTTTTCCTCATTGGTCTTTAATGTTTCATAGGGAGACAAATAGTTGGAGATTTCAAATTTAAAGTTGGCCAGGCGGTGGTGGCGCACGCCTTTAATCCCAGCACTCGGGAGGCAGAGGCAGGCGGACCTCTGTGAGTTCGAGGCCAGGCTGGACTGACAGCCTCCAAACAATACAGAGAAACCCTGTCTCGTAAATACCGAAAAAACAAAACAAAAACAAAAACAAAAACAAAAAACATGTGCCCTGGGACCTTGCTTTTTAAAACTCATTTTATTTTTAATGTGTGTATATACATGTGAATTTGTGCATGTGTCTATAAGTATCTGCAGAGTCCATAAGACACAATCTGATCCTGTGGCACTAGAGTTGCAGGTGGTTATGAGCTGCCCAGTATGGGTGCTGGGAACTGAACTTGGATTCTCTGCAAGAGCAGTAAATGCACTTAACTGCTGAGCTTTGACCCCTTTCTTACAGGCCCACATTGACCCCAAATCAATATGACACATCATTTCTCAACCATCTGTGTGCCAAGACATGACTGTCCCCCACCTGCTTCCTGAGGTTCTTCCTAGCCACATCGGTTGGCCATAGGCCATTCATACTTTCCTTCATCCATTCAACAAACATTTGTTCAATCTACTCTGTGCAAAGTCTGCAGCTCAGTGCCAGGAACACATCAGTTTAAAGACAGTCCTGGCATCAACCAGTTCAATTTGATCTGCATATTTGGAGGAAAAAAAAGAAGATGACTTTGTTTGTCCTGTAGGAAATGGTTGTCAGGAATGGCTCCTGCTCACAAATTCTGCCTGGTGACAGTCATACGGGCACGAGAAGTGCACTTTGTACAGCTTTTAAAGCATGGTGCGCTGACTTCCGTGTCATTTCTCACAAGCACACTTGTGTTTTCTACCACTGTTCCAACATGAGCTTTACTCAACAGGAGAACAAGGGTCCTCTGTAAAGTGGGTAAAAGTAATTTGGGAGGAGAATATAGAGAAAAAATAGTAAGTGAAAGGGGAGGAGAAAATCACT
The DNA here is from genome assembly GCF_017639785.1 of Mesocricetus auratus. NCBI lineage: Eukaryota > Metazoa > Chordata > Mammalia > Rodentia > Cricetidae > Mesocricetus > Mesocricetus auratus. Next base: position 117,518,673 of record NW_024429189.1, read on the forward strand.
AAGGCAGGACAACTCCAGACACAGAGACTCAGAACTCACACAGAATGAAGGAAACCACCCATGTCTTCCACAGTGCCAGGTCAAAGCTGTGCCCAGTGTCTCTGCACATGTCAGAGTTTGACAAGAGACACCTCAAAAAAATGGCCCCTTTGCAGATAGTGGTGGCACACACCTTTGATCCCAGCATTCAGGAGGCAGAGGCAGGCAGATCTAGAGGCCAGCCTGGTCTACAAAACAAGTTCCAAGATAGCCAAAGCTCTTACACAGAGAAACCCTGTCTGTTTTTAAAAAAATAACAATAACAAATGTTCCTTTTTCTGGAGTCATTTATCCTCTCTGTCTAGAGTTATGCATTGTTCTTCCGTGTAGCCTCAAAAATCTTCCTCCACATTGGAAAATATAAACTTATTTTTTCAATTTATTTCTAAAACAACTTGGCTGAGGGCATTATTGTTCCACAGTGGGCTGTACATATTTAATAATATATCTTGAGTTTGGAGCTAAGTATACGCCCACAAGATCCCTGCCACTCTCTATTACCACCACAGGTTTCCTCCAGTACCCTTATTTAATATTATTTTTGTTTATTAACTCTCCCTTATGCAGAGATCTTCTCTAAGTCACCTTATCTATTTTGCTTTGTTTCATTTTGAGACAGAGTCTTTCTCTGACTGTCCTGGAATTCACTGTAGATCAGGCTGACTTCAAACTCACAGAGATATAGTTGCCTCTCTTTATCCCTTGCTGGGATTGAAGACATGCACCACCATTCCTGGTCTCTAAGCCATTTTAAAAATAGACTGTGTGATGTAAATACTTTCTGTAGCTTGAGCAATTAATTACAAGAGGGTAGTCTCTTTGATGAGTAGTGTTGGGAAAAACTTATATCTACACACAAAGGAATGAAGTTGGGCCCTTATGTCACAGACAGAACTCAATTCAAAATGGACCTAGGAATTGAAACTGTAAGACTCCCAAAATACCACATAGGAGAAAAGAATCTTGATATCGGCCCTGGCAGCAGTTTATCTGCCTTGATCTCAAAAGTACAGGCACAGAAACAAAAACAGAAAGCCATGGCACATCAGCCTGAAGCCTGTGCAGTAAAGGGAATTGCCAGCGCACAGAAACAGCAAGTCGCCAACCGTACACTTGTGAGTCCGAAGCTCTCTTCATCAGTAGCAGATACAGTCCTGCTTTGATGAATTCAGAATCTTACTGAAGCTTAAGAATCACCCCCAAATGTAGGCTAAGTCCAGACAAATATACCTGGCCTCAGTGAGATAGCCACTGGCATTGGACATGTAATGTCAGCCAAACTCTTCCCATCTGATAACCACTTAAGTCTCACAAAACCTATCACAAACAAGTGCGATAAAAGCCATCCAACCCCCATTCACAGCATCATCCAACAGAGCCAAACCACAGACCCCTCTCTATCCCAATCCCTAGTTTCACTAACCTCCCCACAATTCCATTCAGCAGCAAGCACCACTCACCGTCCAGATGATGTCAGAACCGCAGCCAAGCCTGAGTTCACAGCAGAACTGCTCTGTCCAATGCTCAACCATGCTCACTTTTTCAATCCCCCTTTCTCCATGGTCTTGCAATCCATGCTCCGCCCCCAACTCACTTGTCATTCCTCCTCCCAGCCTCCCACACCTATACCATGAAGCAGGCTCCCAACCCAGTGACAGCACTTCCTGATATCCTTCACGCTTTGGGGGTTACTGACATAGCTGATCCTGTGTCATCTGCAACCTGCCGATTTTGCCTACTCTCCGTGACTTTTTCAGAGGTCACTGAGACACTAATATTCCACGTGAGAATGCAGAATGTTAGCTGTAGTCGAGGTAGCCAGGATTAGCAGGATAACCACAGTCATGAAGTATGCTCTGCAGTGGGAGGGCTTTACTGCAGGTGACTGAGTAGCACTCACTACAACAGGCCAGGGGTCTGCCTCTGTCAGTCTTGGAAATGAGCCCTGGTTAGGGGAAGTGAACTCAAAGGGATGGTAAAAACTGAGGTTAGTCAAGCAGAAGGATGCCAGGTGAGGCATTATTTATGGTTTATTAAAGTTTGCCTGAGGATTCAGAAAGCAAAGTCAGCCACAAGCCATAGAAGTCAGACACTCAGGAAGAAGCCCAGGACTCAGGATCAAGATATAGATGGATCTCTGTTAGTTCAAGGCCACACTGAGCTACATCAAATTGACCCAGTCCTAAAGAGAAACAGCTCACACAAAGATGATCTCAGCACCTGGGATCACAAACATTTAATCCCAGGACTAGAGGGGTGTAAAAGACAGGAACAGGGTCTCAGAGCTGGCATTCCTTCTCCAGCCACATTGAGGATAGGAAGGCATATGTATTCTCCAGTCATACTGAGGAGAGGCAGCAGTCTGAGGCTTGGTGAGAGCTCTTGCAGACAGGATCAGTCCTTTCAGCCTAAGGCAGCAGTAAGAGCTGGTGGCTGGCTGCTTTGCTTCTCTGATCTTCAGCTTGAAGCTTGAACCCCAATATTCATCACTGGGTCTTTTATTTGTCATGTTACACCGTGCCTCACAAGTTCCAGCCCGGGGTGCTATGTGAGGGTGGGGATAGCGCAGCAATGCCAACAGCAAAGCAGGCCTACCTTCCAGTGTACCTTCCAGTGAGCCGCCAGGCCTACCTTCCAGTGAGCCGCCAGGCCTACCTTCCAGTAAGCCGCTTGCCACTTTGCATGAGATAGATGAGAATGAATAAGTCACTTACTCAATGAGAAATTAATAGTTTCAACAAGTAATCTCCAGACACTAGAAATTTCTCTGCTAGAAAGAAATGAACTAAATGGCATCATAAAAATGCAAGAAGGTCTAGGATTCCTTACATGAATTCTCAACTGTTGCCAATTTTACCTCAGTAAAGCTGGATAGAGGGACTGGAGAGAGGGTTCCGCGGTTCAGAGCACTGGCTGCTCTTCCAGGGGACTGGAGTTCAAGTCCCAGCACCCACATGGTGGCTCACAACCATTGGTAACTCCAGGGGATCATCTGGTCTCCATAGGCACCAGGTACTCACGTGCTGCATAGATGTGCTTGCAGGCAAAATACGCATACAACATCAAATACATCATACCACAGCAACATTTGAGAACAAACAAAAACCCCAGACAACAACAAAAAGCTGGATGGGGCAAAGGAAGAAGACTCTTGTAGACATGCTGCCAAAGAAATATACGGATGGCCACTGATGACACAAGAAGATGCTCCTGGGGGTCAGTAGGATGGTCCATGGATAAAGTGCTTGCTGTGGAAGCATGAGGACCTGAATTTAGATCCCCATACCCACATAAAAAGTGGGCTATGACAGCATAAGTCTGAACCCCCAGTGCTAGTGAGGCAGAGACAGGCCGATTCCCAGGGTTCAAAGACTGCTACCTAAGTCCACAAGCTCCAGACCAGTGAGAGATGTTGGAGCAACGGAAGAAGACACCAGCCATTGACTTTTGACCTCAAAAGGTGCATGCACAGGTGAGCATGCATACACATACACACGCACACACTCAAACACACACCATCATTAACCATAAGAGAAATTAAATTCCAAACTACAGTGAGACATCATATACTTCTGAGAACGCATGCTCTTTCGAAACAAGTAATAAATGTCGAGAACGGATAGTGTCTTTTACGACACTGGTAGGAATAGGAGTGGATGCAGGGACTATGGAAGACAGTACATGGAGTGGTAATTACTCAAAGAGTTACACCCCAAGTTCCCTTCCCAGGTAATTCCCCAAATAGCAGATGTTTCAAGCCCATGTTCACAGTGGCATTGGCCATAGCAGTCAGACCTGTCACTCATTACTGGCTGGAGGGATTTACAAAGTGTTGTGTGGGTGTGCAATGGAATACTGGTTAGCCTGTAAAGGAAGGGACTCAGGTTCTGACACATGCTCTGACATCACGCCTCAGAGACACTCCACCAAGTGAAAGAATCCAGTCCCAGATATGCAGAGTCATCATATTGAGGTACCTAGAGTGGTCAAACTTTTAGAAACAGAAATTAGAATTGTGGTTTCCCAGGCCAAGGAAGTAAAGAGGGAAACAGGGAAGCCAGTGCTCAACAGGTTGAGAGCACTTTCAAAGCCAAGCTGCTGTTAGCAACCCCTGGTCAGTGCTGGCAGCTCCTGGGCAGGGTCAGCAGCCCATGGGCAGGTAGGGTCTTGCAGTGTCCAAAGACACTGGACCTGGGTCTATTGCATCTCATGTCTCCTCCTTTTATCAAACTAATACATTAAAGTTGTACACCTTTGTGAATTATGATATTTCAACATGGAATATTTCTTTTTTGATGATATTCAGTTTATTTACCGTTTTATTTTCTTGTACTTTTGATATTCTATTCAAGAAACCATCATCTAATCCAAGATCATAAAATTTTCTTCCTGTTTTATTCTAATAGTTTTGTGGGGTTTATTTTTACATTTTTAAAGTTTTGTTTTTAAAACAAGCCTTTTTATTTTACATACCAATCCCTCCCCTCCCCTCACTCCCCACACCTTCCTCCCATCCTGCCCTCCATCTACTCCTCAGAGAGGGTGAGGCCTCCCATGACAAGTCAACAAAGTCTGTCACATCACAGTTGAGGCAAGATCAAGCCCCCTCCCCGCCCCCGTATCTAGACTGAAAGGCATTCGACAGTATGATGGAGAAACTCTCACAAACAGCTAACCCGAGCTCACTGACTCCAGACTGACAGCTAGGAAACCTGCACAGGACCAAACTAAGCCCTATGAATGTAGGTGACACTTGCATGGCTTGGGCAGTTTATGGGTACACTGGCAGTGGAACCAGGATTTATCCCTAGACATGGAATATTTCTATACATGGGATAAGGCCCAGACAAAGGTGAATCTTTGTATTTAAACATTTATCATTTCTTTACAGTAAAAACATTGAAAAACCTTTCTTCCCTCTCCCAAATGAACAGGACATCATCTCCAGTAGTCACTTGGTGGAATTTGCGTAAGGGACACATGGAGAAATATGAAACACTTTATGCAACTATAGGCATCTGGAGGTTCTAGAGGTTCATGTCTTCACAGGCTTGAAACAAGAAAGAGGCAAAAATCACATGTTACAGGCATGGTCAGCTTGCCTGCCCCCAGTAAAGTGGATATTTACACAGATAGCAAGTGTAAGATTGGGGACCAGTTTGCTACAAGTCAAGTTTGGAAGAATAGAGACTTTCCGACATCAGTAAGAAGCAAAACACCCAAGGGAAATGGGCAGTTGGTTTAATGGCATGATTCTCATTTCCCCAGCAGGCATATGACTGGCTAAGGCAGAGCTCGTGCCAAGTAAGCTTGAATATCAGTTTCAGAAATATGAAACTCATGGGGCTGAAGGGATGGCTCAGTATGTGCTTGAAGAGGACGTGAATTTGGTTCCCAGTACCTATGTCAGGTGACTTACAGCTGCCTTAATTCTAGCTTCAGCAGAACTGGTGCCTCTTCTCGCTTCTGACAACATTGCACTCATAGTGCACAAATCCACACACAATACACACAATTAAAAATAAATCTTTATGAGAAGAAACATAAACAAAATTAGAAAAGTGACCACATCTTAGGGATAAGCCACTGAAACTATCCCTGTACTTCAGTTTAACGCTTAGTTGACTTTTGTTGCTTAACGCTTAGTTGGCTTTTGTTGTTCATGAATCCGAGAGAGAGAGAGAGAGAGAGAGAGAGAGAGAGAGTGTGTGTGAGAGAGAGAGAGAGAGACAGACAGACAGACAGACAGACAGACAGACAGACAGACAGACAGACACCTGGCCCATTATGCGTCACAAAGGAGAGGAACGATGCTTTCGGGTTCCAGAGATTTTATAAATCACCACATAAGCAGGTCACTGGTGTATCAGGGACTGCAGTACAAGGACTTGAGAAGCCAGGCAGTGCTGGCGCACGCCTTTAGTCCCAGCACTTGGGAGGCAGAGGCAGGCAGACCTCAGTGAGTTGGAGGCCAGCCTGGTCTACAAGAGCTAGTTCCAGGACAGCCTCCAAAACAATACAGAGAAACCCTGTCTCGAAACAAAAACAAAAAACAAACAAACAAAAAAAAAAAAAAACAAGGACTTGAGAACCTTGTTTCTCTTGACAGCCCAGAACAGGGGCAGAAACCGGATTTATAAGCATTAAAAAAATACACAAGCATTTTTTGCCAAGTTACAGTTACAATTTTGACTTATCATAAATTAAAGATTAAGAACTTTCCTGTGTGTTACATCATTGTCAGTTGACATACAATGCAAGTCTTTTAGTCCAACCAATCAGATTCATCTGTTCTTTCTGTTGTTAGGGACAACCATAATGTTTCTAGAGAACTAAAGATGCATAACAACTAATTCTATGGTTTAGGGATGAGGTTGATCAACCACTGGAAGGTTCCCAGCTCCCCGAGGGCTTGGGAACCTGAACTTTATTTCACTCTGCCATAAAATGGAGTCTGAAGTAAAAATGGCGGTACTCAGCCCAAGGTACGCCGCCTGCTCTCTTCCCATCACATCAATCTCTGACATTCCTGCACGGCAGTAATGGTAAATGGGGCAATGCTTCTACAGTGCATCAAAGAGTTTAATGAAATCCCCAAACGTCAGTGACATCCGATGACTTCCTGTTTCCAGCATTTCCAGTGAGGGTGATGAATGACTCTTACTCTAAAGCAATCATTTGGCTAAGTTAAGTCAAGTCAGTGTCTTATTGCTGAGTCTATGAAAAGCTAAAGTTGACTCCCTGTAGCAAGCATGATGCTTCCCCGTAGTGCAGCCTATCACTGGTTCCATCCAGCTGGAAGGAAAACCCTTGTTATTCCATGGGCTCATCACACCATCGTGTGGCCTCCTGGTGGATAATACTCCTGAGGTGGTGTCTGGCTGAGGAGACATGAAAACAGCATAGTCTTCCTGCAGGAGGCAGGAGGACTGAATTGGAGGGCAGCCTGAACTATATAGCAAGGCCCTGATTCAAAAACACAAAATAAAAAGTCAAGGGTCTTGATCCTACAGAATTTTGTTCTGACTATGAAGTCTTTCCACCTGTCTGCAATGTTCAGACCTGAGTCTGTGGTTAATATTTAAAGACAACAGAACAGTTCAAACCTTTCCCACAGACATAAATAAGTAATACTTGAATGCTAAATCATGCATGAAATATCACCTACCATTGGGTTTGAGAATGCAACAGTTGGAAGGAATTGTTAATTAACCAAACTGAGCATAATTATACTCAAGTTAGATCCCAGGAGGCTCCAACTGTTAATCTGTCAGAGCTCTTGCAGCCTCTTAGTTTAACAAAACTAGACAGAAATAAAGATGAGGAAAAATGCCTAGGCCCAAATAGTAGGACTGGTTTCTATAAAAGTCCAAAACATTTTATTTTTTTAGATGGGTTTGGGGATGGAGAGATGGCTTGCTGGTGAAGTGCTTGCTGGGTAAGCATGAGGACCAGCTCAAACCCCAGCTCCCACATAAAAGCCAGGAGCGCCCGCAGTCACAGCGCTGGAAAGACAGAGCCAGGAGGATCCCTGGGGCTAGCTGGCCAGCCAGTCCAGATAAATTGGTAAACACCAGGTTCTGAGAGAGACCCTGCCTCAAACACTAAGGAGAAGAGTGAGTGCAGAAGACACCCAACACTGGCCTCTTGTCTACATACACGCATGCATTGTGTGCCTACAACACATGCATGTACAGACCAACACACACACACATTTATACTGTTTAAAATCTAGTAATTAGTTTTTATACTCCTAGGAGAATTAAATGAGATAAATCTCCTTCTGTTACAACTATTGACACCAGTCTCTCATTTGCACACAGTAAGCTTTTCTATTGCAGAAAACCACTACAGAAGGCTCAAATTAGGGCCATGGCTGGGGTCAGTGGGGTGGCAAGGAAGATTATGTACTGTATTGGAAAGAATCAGAACCAGGGCCTTTGTTGCAAATCTTTATACAAATACTGGGGAGGTAGTGCAGGGGTTGCTTTTCCAGAGGACCAGAGTTCAATTTCCAGCACCTGAAACTCCAGTTCTTTCCTCTGGCCTCCGAGGGAACTTACAGATGTGCCCACATACTCATGCAGGTAATTAAAAAAAAAACAGTTTTAGCCGGGCAGTGGTGGCGTACACCTTTAATCCCAGCACTCAGGAGGCAGAGGCAGGTGGATCTCTGTGAGTTCGAGACCAAGCCTGGTCTACCTAGCGAGTTCCAGGACAGGCTCCAAAACAATACAGAGAAACCCTGTCTCGAAAAAAACAAAAAAAAAGTTTTAGAATAACTTAACCCATAAACCCTTCCCTTAAATCAAATCTATTTTTATTTTTGCCAGATGTGATGATGCATGCCATTATTCAAGAGGCAAAGGCAGGTAGCTGGGTCTCTGTGATTTTGAGACTGGCCTGGTCTCCAAAGCAAATTCCAGGTCAATTGGGGCTACACTAAACAAAACAAAATCATACCTGCTTTTTCTCGTGTGTGTGTGTGTGTGTGTGTGTGTGTGTGTGTGTTAGTTAAAACCATGTGACTTTTTTGCTGTCCCCACCCTTTTTTCCACAATGCTGGGGATTAGATTAAGGCCTCGTGCATTCTAGGCAAGTGCTATATAACCAAGCTATGTTGTTATTGCTTTATATACCTAATAGTTGCAACTTAAAGCAGCTAATTAACATAGTGCTTGTGCTAGCAACTTCTAAAATATCTTATTAAAACATATAAACTATACTTAGTAAAATGCACCAGTCAGAAGTACACAGCCTAGGAGTTACCCGCTGTGAGGACACCTGTGGGATTTCCACTCGGGTCAAGAAACAGAAGTATTTGTTACTTAGAACCCTTGACTTTGTCCTTACCTTCTAACTACCCACAGTTCTTTCTCAGTTAGCCATTCTGAGTCAAGTCTGACCCCATGGGTTTTTCCTGCTACTGACTCTGACTCAAGATGCTTTTAAGACTCATGTTGTGTGGAGTGAGCCAGGCTCCATTTGTTTCTGTTACTGTATAGCATCCCATGACAATCATGAATTAACACATGCTGACCACAGACACTGGTGTCTCTGAGGCTGATGGCCATCACAAATGCATCCAATATAAGCAACTTTGCTCACGGCTTTTTCTGAGCTTGTGTGAGCATCGGGAAGTGACAGGCCTTACATACTGGTACTCAACTTTTGTACCTGTTACCAAATAGTCTCTCAAAGTGATGCCCTGTTCTAAGGCATGCCCACTGGTGCTGTCTTTTGTCAAACCTTGTTAGTTTTAGCTACTTTGTGATTGGGGCAGTGGTAGCTTACTGTGGTTTTAATGAGTGTTTCCTTAATGACCAATAAAATTAAGAGGACTTTCCTATATTTATTGGCCATTTGGATGTTCAATCCAAGACTTCTTTGTTCTTGAGGTAAATGTTTTGAGTTATTTTACCAGTTTATAACAATTCTTTGTGTCTGGGACTGGAGAGAAGGCTCAGGGGTTAAGACTGCTAGTTGCCCTTCCAGGGTACTAGAATTTAGTTCCTAGCCACCATGCCAGGCTAGCCACCACCACCTGTAACTCTAGCTCCATTAGTTAGTATCTACGTTATTTAAATAATTTAAAATATTTTAAAAATAAAAGTATATTTAAAATATTCTTGGCATATTCAAAATGCCCTCTTCTGGCCTCCCTGGGCACTGGTGAATATATGCACAAGCATGCAAACATGCACACAAGCACACATGCACACATGCACACATATGCACACATGCACACATATGCACATATGCACACACATGCACACATGCACACACATGCACACATGCACACACATGCACACATGCACACAAGCATACCCATGCACATACACATATGCACACAAGCACACACATGCACATATGCACACAAGCACACACATGCACATACACACATGCACACACATGCATACATATGCACATATGCATACAAGCATACACAAGCACATACACATATGCACACAAGCACACACATGCACAATGTTGGGGGCAGTGGGGAGGTGAGGTGGATCTGAGATGAGCTGGGGGAGGAGCTGGAGATGAATATTATCAAATCCATTGTATGAAATTCTCAAAGAATCAATAAAATACTTTTAAATAAAAATATTTTGAAATTCTTAATGCCGTCAAAAATTCAAGATCTTTATTGGTTATATGTTTTAAAATGGCTTCCCCAATTTCTATTTAATATTTATTTTTATGTGTATGGATGTTTTGCCCACATATTATGTCTGTGCACCACTTTCATTCCTGCTGCAGATGAGGGCCAGAAGAGGGCGTCAGATCTGGAACAGGAGTTACAGACCATTATGAGCTGCCACATGGGTGCTGAGAATCAAACTCAAGTCCATTGAAAGAGCAACCAGTCCCCTGAACACTGAGCTGTCTCTGTAGCCACTTCCGCAATCATGAGGCTGCCTTTTCTCTTTTCCAAGGGCAGCTTTTTCTCTTCTAATTTTGTTTTTCAAGACAGGGTTTCTCTGTGTAGCTTTGAAACCTGTCCTGGGACTTGCTCTGTAGACCACGCTGGCCTAGAACTCATAGAGATCCACCTGCCTCTGCCTCCCGAGTGCTGGCATTAAAGGTGTGTGCCACCAACGCCTGGCTCTCACTCCTAATTTTTATGAACTCTAGTTTATCAGTTTTTTGCTTTACAGCAACTACACTCTGTACTTTGCTTAGCTCAAGGTCATAGACACGATCTCCTATATACACTCCAGAATGTTTTTAGTTTGGTTCTCTTAGATTGAACTTCCTTCAGTCTGAAGTCCAAGTACACCTGGACTTCGGGAGTGAAGGGCAACCAATCAATGAATCTATTAGAATGTCATCCTTTCCCCAGTATTCTGTGATGGCACTTTGCTTGCGTAACCACCGAGGCCTAGTACTTTTTCCATTTTGTTCTCTTTACATCAGAGGTCCCCTCGCTGGCCTGGAGGTGTAGTTCAATGGTGGTGTGCTTGCCTAGCATATGCAAGGTTCTGGGTTTGATTCCAAACATGTCCTTCCTTGTTGTTATAGCTTCCTGGGAGCCTTACTAGTCAGGAGTGAAGTCCAATGGCTGAATGGAAATCAGATTAGCTATTCTCTGGCCACTGATGCCTATAAATCTTCCAGTGAGCTATCAAGCTCCACAGAGGCAGAGTGCTACCTTGTACTTAGTATTGTGGTGCTAAATACTCAGAATATTGGTAGGAACCTTGGTTCACTCTTCAGATTTAAAGGGAAAGTGCCTAAAATTTCTCCCAGGGTTTTACAGATGGAAGTTTCTGTTCTGCTTGCCAGGACCTGTTACTTCTTCCATGACTTGGTAAACTCCACTAGCTGCAGGAAGTAATCCAAAGGGTACTCAACGGAATGAAATATGGCAGATGGATGTGTTCCGCTTTGTAGAATTTGGAACACCTATTCAGGTTTTCAATGGGCAACTGCTTTGAGTTGGGAAATGGCTGACTGGGTAATCACACATTTGCTAGAAGTTATGGCCATCATGGGTATACCTGCACAAATAAAGACAAAGCTCCTGCATATGTCTCTAAGAAAATGAAACAGTTTATGATTAATATAAGCCTTGTGTGTTTATTTGGGCCTAAATGGCTGTGGGACCAGGCAGAACAGAATCTCCATCTACAAGGTGTACTTAAAAAATTCTTTTTTGTCTATGAGAGTTTTGCTTGTGCAGGGCTTCTGGAGGCCATAGCAGGGCACTGGATGCCCCGGAACTGGGGTAACAGCTGGTTGTGAGCTGCCATGTGGACCTGGGAACAGAACTCTGGTCTCTGCTGCAGCAGCCAGTGCTCTTAACCTCGCAGCCATCTCTCCAGTCCCACAGATCTCTTGAATGTATTCATTTGCCATATTGTTTTGTTGTTTACTCTTCAGGGTGCTCAGCAGATTTCTCATCTCAAGTAGTTAAAATATCCCACCAATATTGGCTTCCAAAACATAAAATCATTTCCACATGATCTAAGGCAACTAGCCAGGTGGGGGCTCTTCACCCTTTGTCTACTGAGGCAGAAAGGTGCCTAGTTGGATTTTCCTGGCATGAAACCATCCTCACACAGGTTGGCTATAGTTTATTAACCTCTGGTCAGGTGTGGTTACCCACAGTTTTAGTTGGATTTTAGAGGAGATATGGTGCACCGTTCCCTACTTCTTCTTGTTCTTTTTAATAGAATATTTTTATTAATTCTTTGAAATTTTCATACAATGCATTTTGATCATATTCACCATGAACCCTTCTCAGATCTCTCCCCACCTTCCTACGTAGGCCCCAACATTATAGCTAAAAAAACAAAACAAAACAATAACAACAACAAAAAACCCACCAAGTCCAATCCATGTTGTGCATGTACTCCTGGGTGTGGGCCATCCTTTGGACTGTAGTCAACCTACTGGGGACCACATTCTTAAGGAAAACTGTCTGGGTCTCCCTCCCCCCAGAGGGGCTCGAGAGCCCATCCTGGACCAAAGTCTTCATCAACTTAATCTTGTGCTCCAGCCTCAGCTGCTGTGCATTAGAGGGTGAGGGTCTCAACATCCCTGGTGGTCTAGTGACTGGGATTCAGTGTGACGGTCCCAAGAGGACACTGCTGCATCTCAGTCCTCCTCAACCTCTCCAACCCCTCCCCCTTACTGTTCCTGAGGCTTGGGGACCATGCTGATGTGACGTCCTGTTTGTGTCTGAACACTCACTGTCGCTGACTCTCCTCACTCTGATCAGTTGTGGGTGGAGGTACAAATTCTGACGGTGGTTTGGCACTGCCTCTGTCTGGCAGATCAATGACTGTAGGTCATCTCCCCCCACCCCCACCCCTACCCGGGGCCTCTCTGTCTTTATCTGTCTCAGAAATCACAGTAACACTAACCTCCTACACCCATTTGGGCAGCTTGTGCGCTGCCCCCATGTTCTGGGACAGCTCGTTCAGCACAGGAATTAGCCATTCCTTCCAAGTTGGCTAGATCTAAGGTGATCACACAATTCATCTACAGTTTATGTAACCAGGACACAATGGAGAATAAGTGGGTGTTATTAATAACTGTGCTAGGGCAAAAAAATGGGCAAGAGAGACTACTCTCGCTTGAATCATCATCGGCCAGAACTCAATGTTGGTCCTTTCCTGTCTGGCGCTTGGTGGGAGCAGGAGCCCCTCCTCTCAGGGCCATTTACATCTCTGCCAGGGTGGCACTTTGTGAACGGCTTTTTCTTTGCAATACCTTCTTTTCTCACACATGTTTACTCATCATAGGCATGCTTGTTCTTCATTTTGGTTGCTGACCAGTTATTTTCAGCTTTCTGTTGTTTTTTAAGTTCATTTTCACTTTTCTCTTGGGGAAATTTTGTTTTACATTTAGAAAGAGTCACAATTCTGGTTTTGTTTCTCCTTTTTTGGGGGGTGCCCGTAGTTTTGCAGACAACTTCTGTTCACTGGCTTGGTTGCATTAAAGTCAAGTGTCTAGGTTTAATTACATTTCATGTTGCTATTTTTCTGATGCTCAAATTGTAAACCCTGCACCATTTTTAAGCAGTGGTTTAAGATGCAACGTATTACAACACAGCCAGGCACAAAGGAAAGCACACTCCTTGTCATCAAGATGCCACCAGCCAGCACCTGTTGCGTATTACCAGGCATCTCCTCCTACGCATGCGTTTTATTGGAATGAACTCACTACACAGACAGTTTTTAAAATCTGCTGTAATTAATGGTTTCATCTTCTTCAGCTTTGCAAAGTTTGAGGTTAGCATACATTGTGAAATGCTTCCCACAACCCAGACGACAGCACACCTAACGGCTAATGCAGGTGCCGTGTGCTGTCTTCCTTCCTCTTCCGTTGTTTTGGGGTGGGGAGAACGCCAGGGATTCACCCCCACATTGCAGGCCCACAGTGTTGCTCGCTGCAGTCCCCACCCTTTGTCTCCAGATTCTGAGAACTCTCTTCATCTTGCAAAGATGAAACTTGGTGGCCCTGACCAGAATCTCCCCCCTTTTCCTTCCCCCTCCCTGGCAACTTTGCAGTCTGCTTGACAATAGATTCTACAGATAAGTGACACCAGGAGGTTTTTGTCTCTGCCTGGCTTACTTCACTTGGCACACTGTCTTCTGAGTTTATCTGTGTTGTCACGGATTCCGGCTCTCTTCCTTTTTAATGGCTGGATAATATCTGGAATTAATCATATTCCTTTATCACAAACCACAAGCTCACCAGGGTTTTTGCTATCAGATCTTCTCGTCTATGATGGATATGCATGATGTTTGTCATGCCTTGGGCACTGTGATATGAGAAAATAAATGTCTTTAGAAGACACTCAGAACTCAGACTCCGGGATCAAACAATAGCTGTTCCGAGTTTTTCTGGACATCCCAATAAATACTATTTCCTATAAGGGCTGCACCAATTTGCATTTTTCAAACTGAAAAAAAATAGTATAATCATTTAAAAAAACCCACTGTCCTTTCCAGTTAGGCATCAGTAATCATGGAAAGTTTGGGGGTGAGTTGGTGCATTTTTAACTGATACATAAAAGCGCATAGACAGTACATCTCATACATAAAAGTGCATAGACCGTACATTTCATAGGGTCCATGAGATGTTCTGACGTAGCAGTGCTCTGTGTACTATTTAATCACTATCTCTTTTGTGGTGAAAACACTCAGGACATTTTCTTCTAGATTTATGAAATGGAACATATATTCTTGTTAGAGGAAAACACTGGAAATGAGAAACTGCCCCTTCTGCTGTGAGAGCATTTCTCAGGCATCAGCCATGTACAGGCACAGAAGACAGCAAAGAGGTGAGAATAAAAAATTGAAAGGGGATAGAGAGGGAAAGGGTCACAGGACTGAGTGCTCCGTGTTACAGATGCAGGAGGACAGGGCTCAGGGGGACTATGTTGGCTTCTCCCAGGACCCCACAGCTCCAGAGAACAAGCGTGGGACATTGCTTTATCTTGAACAATGTACATTTTCCTCATGAAGACAGGAATCAGATGATAGTTACACCGATATTTCTTTATAGTTGTTAAGGGTTTATATGTGCCTAGCACTGGGTTTAGATGAGAGACCTCTAGGGTAATTTTTCTTGCTTATTCTGTGTTGTAGGGAAGAGTTGGAAGAGCCAGGGAACCTCTCTGATTTTTCATCTTCCAGAAAAGATAAAATATCATAAATACTGCCAATGTGACAACATCTTTTGATTGTCTCAACGGAGACATGGGTTTTAAACTTGAAATATTAGCTGGGTTGTGGTGGCCCATGCCTTCACTCCTGGCACTTGGGAGGCAGAGGTAGATCTCCGTGAGTTCAAGGTCAACCTGGTATAAAGAGTTCTGAGACAACCAGGCCTACACAGAGAAAGCCTGTCCTGAAAAACAAAACAACAAAAAACTTGAAATATAGAAATAAACAGAAGATATTTTTTCAACAGTGGAAAACCCAGCTGTAGAAGTTCCCTGGTAGAATTTTTGGGGTTACTTATACATGCCATCACATCATCTGCAAATAGCAAAAGTTTTGTTGTCTTATTGCTTTAATAGGAACTTTGAGTACAATATTGAATAGATATAGAGAAAGTGGACAGCCTTGTCTTGTTCCTGATTTTAGTGGAATCCATTTGAGTTTTCTCCATTTAATTTGATGTTGGCTGTTGGCTTGCTGTATATTACCTTTATTATGTTTAGGCATGTTTCTTGTATCCTAATCTCTCCAAGACCCTTATCATGAAGGGATGTTAGATTTTGTCAAAGACTTTTTCAGCATCTAGTGAGATGATCATATTTTTTTCTTTCAGTTTGTTTATATTGTAAGTTACATTGACAGATTTTCGTATGTTGAACCATCCCTGCATTTCTGGGATGAAGTCTATTTGATCATGATGGATGAACTAGACATTAAAATACCAAATAATCCAATTTAAAATGGGGTACATATATAAACAGAGTTCTCAACAGAAGAATCTCAAATGGCCAAAAGGCATTTAAGAAATTGCTCAGCATCCTTAGTCATTAGGGAAATGCAAATCAAAATGACTCTGAGATTCTATCTTACACCTGTCAGAATGGCTAAGATCAAAAAACACTGAGGATAGCTTATGTTGGAGAGGATGTGGAGAAAGGGGAACACTCCTCCACTGCTGGTGTGAGTGCAATCTTGTACAGCCACTTTGGAAATCGGTATGGGAATCAATCTACCTCAAGACCAAGCATTACCATTCTTGGGCATATACCAAAGGATGCTCAATCATACAACAAGGACATTTGCTCAACTATGCTCATAGCCTCATTATTCATAATAGCCAGAACCTGGAAACAACCTAGATGCCACTTAACCAAAGAATGGATAAAGAAAATGTGGTACATTTGCACAATGGAGTATTATTCATCTGTAAAAAACAATGGCATGAAATTTGCAGGCAAATGGATGGAACTAGAAAAAAACATCCTGAGTGAGGTAACCCAGGCCCAGAAAGACAAGTGGATAGTAGATGTAAAGCAAAGGATAGCCAGACTGCAGCCCACAGCTCCAGAGAAGCTAGGTAACAAGGAGGACCTTAAGAGGGACACATGGATCTCTCTGGGAAGAGGAAATATGTGATATATCCTAGGTAAAGGGGGCAGGGGGCAGCAGGAGGATGGCAGAGGAGAGGGAATGGGGGATGAGAACAGGAGGGAACAGGATGGCCAAGCTGGGGGAGGGACAGAGTGGGAGAGCAAGGAAAGAGATGTCTTGATAGAGGAGCCGTTACTGGGGTTAGGGACAAACCCGGTGTAAGGAACTTCCCAGAAATCCACAAGGATAACCCCAGCTAAGACGTCAAGCAATAGTGGAGCGGGTGTCTGAACTGGCCTTCTCCTGTAATCAGATTGGTGAACGCCCTAACTGTCGTCATAGAATCTTCAACCAGTACCTGATGGAAGCAGCTGCAGAGATCCACAGCCAAGCACAGGTGCAGAGATTCACAGCCAGCTCTGGGAGTCCAGTTGAAGAGAGGGAGGAGGTATTATATGGGGGGGGGGGGAGTCAAGATCATGATGGGGAAACCCACAGAGACAGCTGACCCAAGTTTGTGGGACCCGAAGGACTCTAGACCGACAGCTGGGGAGCCTGTATGGGGCCGAACTAGGCCCTCTGTATGTGGGTGACAAATGTGTAGATTGGTCTGTTTGAGGGGTCCCTGGCAGTGGGACCAGGAGCTATCTCTGGTTCATGAGCTGGCTTTTTGGGGCCCATTCCCTATGGAGGGATGCCTTGCTCAACCTTGATGCAGGGGTCAAGGGGTTAGGTCCTGCCTCAACTTAATGAGGCCTTACCCTTTCTGAGGAGTGGATGGAGGGAGCGGGGGGGGGGACGGGAAGGAGGGAGAACTGTGGTTGGTATGCAAAACGAGTAAAAAAAAATTAAAAAGAAAACCCTATGCATTGCCCTGATGACGTTCCTCAATGTGGCCACTAGGCGGCGCTGTACCTTAAACTTCAATTTGCAAATAGTGGCTTTGCTTCCTCTCGAGGCTCCTCTTTCTAACCTGCTGCGACTCCACTGAACTAGCAGTTGCCAGAGTATTGTTGTGTCTCTAAGTCAAGTCTTCAGAGTATGCAGATATCCGTAAGCATCGCTGCCAGAGTTATTTTTCAGCATCTTCGCAATGATGTACATATTAAAGATAAGAAAGCACAAACTACCTGGAGGGCAAACTTATCAACATATTATGTAATGCTTGTCTGGAAAGCCTGAGAACTGAGCCTGGGGTTTGAGCCTCAGAACGCACGTAAAAGTTGGAGAGTCAGCAAAGTTGTCCATGACGCGTGTGCATGCACACCAACTCCTCCCTACTGCCCTCTCTCTCTTCCAGGGAAACTCACCTGCAGTGGAGAAGGACTTTGAACTTCAGATCCTCCTGCCTCCAGCTGTGGATTACAGAATGGATAACCACCATACCTGACTTATGCATCGCTGCAGATGAAACCTGGAGCTTCGTGCATGATAAGCAAGTGATCTATCAGCTCAGCTACCTGTTCAGCCTAGTTGGACTTTTTTCTATTCTTTCTTGGAAATGTCTCCAGTTGCTTGGAATCTTTCCTTTGTCCCAGCCCCCCTCACCAGAGCCCATCCACACTCCATCCCCGACTCTCTTTTTTCTATGTTCAAGACTTCCTAAAAACACTGGTCTTAATCATCATCACTTTTATATGCAAATCTGTCCAAGAGATTAGCTCCATAATTAACGATGTCAAGTGTTGTTTTTCCCACAGGATGCTCATTTTGGCTGAGAATTTGTAAATTGTGGGTTAAAAGTCACTCATTAGCTGCAAAACCGAAACCTGTCAGGTCTATATGCCATGAGTTAACAGTCTATTGTGTAGATTCAAAAAGAAACTGGGCTGGAGAGATAGCTCGATAATTAAGAGCACTGGCTGTTCTCACAGAGGACTGGAGTTCAATTCCCAGCACCCACATGGCTGCTCACAGCCATCTGTAACTCCAAACCTAGGAGTTCCAATGCCTTTTTGGGTTACCAGGCATGCACATGGTACACAGACATACATGTAGGCAAAACACTCATACACATAAAAGAAAAATAAACAAATCTTATTAAAAATAAAAAAGTGGAATAGGAGGCCTTGTTTTTCCAGTGAAATAGTACACATTTTGGTCAGTAGCTACTCACAGTTTCTTCAGATTACCCACCAGATCTAAGAGGTCAGCACTGAGAGGTTTCCATCTTAGACTATAGTGTGGTGTGCCTTCTAGAATTCCCAGAAGGCTGGCTTCCAGGGCACTCAAAAGTTTCTAGTGAAAGCGCTATGTTACAAATGGCAGCCGCCTCGTGTCTCAGCCTTGAGCCTGGAGGAACCCTGCAGCCAGAGCCTCTCCAAGACCGGGACAAAGTTGTCCCTGCATTTCAACTGAGGAGAATCTGAAGGACCCAGATCCAGCCAGGGTCTCTGTGACACCTGCACTGTAATTAGCTATACATTACATGATACTTTACATGTGTGATGAGAGTCATCACTCTGCTCTTTGACAGAGAAAATACACTTGGCGGGGTAGGGGATGGGGGGTGGGGGGGTCTGTCGGCCTGTACAAGCCCAGTGCATCATGGGATACCCCCTGCTCACGGTAAGGCCTTCATAGGCTTGATGTTTTTCTTGGAAGATTTTGTTTTGTGTGTGTGGGTGTTCGGTTTGCATATATACCAGTGCACCACATGCTGCCCCGTGCACAGAAGGACAGAAGAGTGCATCAGATCCCCTGAAAATGGAGTTACAGATACTGCGAGCCACCACGTGGACACTGGGAACTGAACCCGGGTCCTCTGGAAGAGCAACCAGTGCTCTTAACTGCTGAGCCATCCCTTGAGCCCTAGGTGCAACTATATTTTGGCTTACCAGTTCTTTTTTTTCTCTGTTAACTCAAATTTTATCAGTAGCTTTAATGTCTTATATATACACATACTATATATAATTAACCAACTATGAATGAACATTTAAGCTTAAAAATTATGCTTGAAATCAACTCTGTCAAACATTTAAATGTAATTTCACAACTTGATTATCTTTAGTTGTTAAAATTTTGATTTTTAGTGAGAATACATAAGTTCTAAATAGTCTTATATAACAACTTCAGATATTTATCTGTTTCTCTAAATTTAAATTTCTTTAAAAGTATCAAGGCAGATTTTGACCCAATTGTCAGAACATCCAGTTTTTCTCAAGCTCTTAAGTCAATGACAGATTTAGAAGATATCTTTAAGTTAATTCTAAAAGACAATGATATCAAAGTCTTTAACAATAATTTGGCAGAGAAAAAAAGGAAACCATAAAGCTATACCTGGATCTGGCAAGGCAGCTCATGTATTGATCTGGAAACCAAGGAGTAGCCTTTTGCACACACTGTAGAAGCTGTATTCCTGAACTTCAATGCTTTTCTTTTCTAGGGAGCTCTTAAGGACATCAATATATATTTGCCTGCCAGAGGAGTTAGTCTGTCCCATTTTTATAGTATTTACTTCTCACGCAGCCGTGTCTTATACCGGGGGACCTGCAGTTCCATTTTTATAGTATTTACTTCTCACGCAGCTGTGTCTTATACCGGGGGACCTGCAGTTCCATTTTTATAGTATTCACTTCTCACACAGCCGTGTCTTATACCGGGGGACCTGCAGTGCCCTTAGTGAGGTCCTTCTTGCATCACAACAGTGAGGGGGAGCTCACCCTACCTTCAGCTGCTGGAGTTCAGTTCCAGATGAGGGACGGCTGTGAGGACAGGCAGATGCAGGAGTAGTGATGGAGAAATCAGACGAGGGAGATCTCTGAGTTTTGTTTTTCGAGAGATGGGTAGAGAGGAAGTGCATCTCGGTGTGGCTTGACCTACTCTGACAACCTATCTCTCTCACAGGCTTTATTTATACACAAAATTATTTCCTCGCAAACTTTAATCATTGATTACAAAGTCTTTTCATGTTGCATTCTTTTTCTAAAGCCTTCTGTGATTACATAAGCATATTAAAAGTAAATGAAACAATACGAGCAAACAGCAAATTTCATGGAAGCTAAAATCTAACATTACGATAAAACCAATTCTATTAACTCAGTATTCTTTTCCTTAAAATTGGTGTCAAAAATCCTTCTGGTTACAGAAAACTAGACAGGATGTTAAGCTTGACTAAGTTATTGATCAGAAGTTATTTCCTACTACCTGTTATATCAAACTTCTCCTGTATTGTTCTATTGATCTACTCTAATGAATAGTTGATTTTTCTATGGAAATATAATTCTTCATTCCCTTGCTCAAATTCCTTTGTTTGTTTGTTTGTCTCTCTGTATTGTTTTGAAGGCTGTCCTGGAACTGGCTCTGTAGACCAGGCTGGCCTTGAACTCACAGAGCTCCTTCTGCCTCTGCCTCCCGAGTCCTGGGACTAAAGGTGTGCACCACCAATGCCCGGCTCTCAAATTCCTTCTTTTATGTCTAGCATGAGACTACCACTCTCTCCTAACTTCTGAAGTTCTGCTCCTTACTCTTTCTACAATCAAAAAAGTCCTGCCCTGACAGTCTGCTCTGGAAGCCAGGCAGCTTATTGAGCCAAGACATTTCTCTTTTGTGTGCCTGTCACAAACTCTTGTTTCAATATGGTCTCTATCTTTATCACAATCCTGCAGACGGTAAAGGACATCAAGATTCCTAAAACTGCGTCCTTTGCCTTCAGGAGGGCACCAAGGCCTGTCATTGATTTTTATAACCAAGAATCCTTTTTGTTATTGTTCATGCTAGTTCTGTATTTCTGAAACAAAACACATATTTTTCTCAGCTTCTACAATTTCCCTAAGATCTTCTTTAACAGTTTATTCCAGATCCTATGTCTTATACTTACTAATACCACTTACACAGTAAACTCTATAGAAGACTTGATTGCTTGTACAACTAATTCTCCCAGGGAATCACCATAAGTTTTACTCTTCTTTTACTAACATCAGCTTTCATAAGAATTGTTACATTGTCTTAGTTCCAGCCTTCGGTAACATCAGCTTTCATAAGAATTGTTACATTACAGTTCTAGCCTTCAGTAAGCAGACCTTAACAGCAAGGAGTTCAAACATTAAGCTTGCCAAAGACATAGACAAGACTTGTTCAGCAAATTCCATTAAGGGCAGTGAAGGATCAGTCCAAGTCGTCCAAGCACTGTGATCTTTGTCAAGCAGAGCCTTTATGAAGCTTGGCATCAGCAGTCCATAACAATAATTTGATGGGGAAAAAGGACACCATAAAACTGTACCCTGAGCTGCAAGGTGGCTCACGTGTGGAATCCCAAAGAGGATGACAGTTGTGAGTTCAAGGACAGCTGAACTGCAAAACAAGGGAAGAGAGAAAATAAAAACTCAAAAAACCAAGCAAACGCACAACAAAGCCCCCTACCTCTAGCCAGTGGTGTAAATACCCACATTAATAATGTGTGTATAGGTGAAATGTTGCCTAGGATTTGTGAGAACCAAGTTCACAGGTGCCATATACTGAAATCATGACTCCATTTACTCGAAGACCTGCTTATGTTTGTATTTACATTCCTACACTCTGATAATTTATTATAACAAAAACCTGTCCAATCTTCAAGTCAACTGTGAGCAATCTGTGGATTTACTTCAACTGGTTTGCAAAATGATAACTTAAAAGTTTCAGGCAAACTAAAAATCTCTTGTATTTCTCTTTCCCACAGAGACAAATTCAAAGAGAATAAATACAGACTTCTTTTAATCCACGCTTCATCAAACAATAAAAATAAAAACACTTCCCCTGCCTGGAGCATTAATGGGAATTCACTATCACTATAAAAATCTCTCAACCATGTATTCTCACAAGGGAGATCTTGATGGCATTTCCAGCTACTCATAAACCTAGCAATGGTCTGTCTGTGTTCCTCACGTCCCCTACAGAGGAACACCGTGAGGTTATTAAGTAATATTAGAGCTTTTTCTCTCATCTGAAAGCTCTTTCAAGTAGACACCATTAAAATGATTTTGAAGCTCTTTGAGATTTTGATCGGATCGGCACATGTTTGTTGTATATTTGCTGTTTCACTTCTGAAAGATCATAAAATGCCTTCATTTCTAGCAGAAGTAAACTTCATGAAAAATAAAATTAAATCATTTTTTAACCTTCTGTGGTGTCAGTTTAGCCTACCGAACCATCCTTTTTTAAAAAGAGCAAAATTTTGAGTTTTAAGTATGTATTTAGGGGCTGGAGACATGGCTCCGTTGTAAAGAGCACTTGGCTGCTCTTGTAGAGGACCTGGGTTGGATTCCCAGCACCTGCATGAAGGTTCACAACCATCTGTAACTCCTGCTCCAGGGGTTCTGATGCTCTCTTCTGGCCTCCACAAGCACCAGGCATAATGTGGTGCACACATACATCCAGGCAAAACACTTGTACATACTAAATAAATGAAGATTTTTTAAAGTATATTTCAGTGCTAAGATGCTTTGATGTGGGAAATGATACACGATTTTAAACAATTAGGTAGTGTCTTTACCTGCAAAGCACTTTTTCAAGTAGACACCTGACTGCCTCTGAAAGACGGTTATTTAATTGACTTACTGTGTTTGCATGTTAGAAAGCAGACCTGGTCGCTCAATTCCTCAATCGCTTACCACCTCCCTGGGCAGGAGATTTTCCATGAATTTATAACATTAGGAATTTGCTAGTGTGTTTTCAGAGTCAATGAACCCTTTACACCCTTTCTAGTAACCAAGAGACCATCTGGAAAGGAAGTTCTGTTCACAGTTAGCGTGTCTACTCAGCTGTCAAAGAGCGGAGGCTTCCGCAATGCCCGGTGCCCCAGCAGCCTCAAGGAGACAGAGACCTCCACACTCCTCGAGCGTACCGCACTCGGTATCTCAATTATCAGATTCGCACACAGAGAAAGCTTCACAGAACAAAAGGAAATATAAACTCTCGGGCCAGTTCAAAATCGAACAGAAATTCCTTTCTGAGACCCAGGGAGAACTCCAAGAGGCAGGCAGCATCTTAGCCTGAGCGTCCTGTGATTCCGAAGCTGACCTCCGGGGGGCAGCAGCTCTGCGTACTGGACCTGGCAGCACAGGCCTGGACTTTGCTCACAAAATCTAAACTAAGAGAACTCCTTTACCCCAACCATCACTCAAGCCTAGAGGGATTGCTGTAGCAGGACAAAAACCAGGGTTCCCTTCCTACCACTATGATGGGAGTCCTCAAATAAAAACACCTCGGAACACACATCAGACCAAAGCCATCAACAGCTACAATGTTTAAAAATCCCCAGTACTTCACAGATTCCTGGAGAAATGGCTGCTAGTGTTTTCAGATTCCCAGAGGAATTACACTTGCTCTCTTTTGATGACTCACTGAGCTCAGCTCTGTATTGTTTGCTTGGTTTGGCCAATCTATTGAAAGGCATAATTTGTTAGGTGGTTAAAAGTTCTCAAAACTTTGTTGGAAAAAGGAGGTGGTAGTTGTCATTCAGGGGGAAAGTAAAAAAAAAATGCCAGTCAATAACCACATTTGTATATAATGAAGACAAATGGCACTACTCATGATATTTATGAAGCAGAGTTGTCATTTTAGATGGAAGCTTCTAGGATATACGTGAGTTTGGGTAAATGGATACAGGGACCAGCTTGAAAGGAATTGCTGTCCCAAGCAATGTGGGTGTCAATTTGAACTCAAGTTGGGCATCAAAAAGAACATTGCTGCTTCCGGTATCAACCACCGTGGCCTCTTTCTTCTGTGGATTAAAGTACTTAGCTGTGTGAGGAAGGTCAGGGGTTAAAACAACTGTTGCGGAGCGGGGACATGTACTCCACTGGTAAATACTTCCAGCACAAGCCTAAGGAACTAAGTTCAGATCCCTAGCACCCACAAAAGACGCCTGGTATGGTGGTACACGCTTTAAATCCCGGTGCCTGGGGGTCAATGGCCATCCACTCTAGCCAAATCAGTGAGAGACCCTGCCTCAAAAAGCAAAGCGGAGAGCAACAGATGAGGATTCCACCCATTGAGCTCTGGCCTCCAAAATCACATGTATATGTACCACTCAGACACATGTATGCACCTTCTAAGCTCCCTATCATCCCACCTGACAACTCACGTGGGTGCTGGGAGTCCAACCCAGGTCCTCTGCAAGAGCAGCCAGTGCTCTTAACCAACAAGCCATCTCTATGCCCTTATGTACTAATGTGTGAAGCTGGCACATGTACTGATTGATTCCATCATATGTGGATCTACTCTGTTCTAATTTGATTGTATCTACCCCGCCCTCCCCTGTGTCGCCTGCATCCCTAGCTGACTCCCTTCCTCCCCAATAGTGCCCCTTCTACTCTGCTGTCTCACACAGCCTCTTTCCCAACCCTTAAGGCTTCTTTTCCCCCTCCCATGATTTCCTTTCTAGTTTCACCACACACACACACACACACACACACACACACACACACACAGAGAGAGAGAGAGAGAGAGAGAGAGAGAGAGAGAGAGAGAGAGAGAGAGAGAGAGAGGTTTGTCACATGGTATATGTGTGAGGCTGGCTTATTTCATTTAACATGATTTTCAGTACCATCCATTTTCCTGTTATGTTTTATGTTTCCTGTGTGTGTTATGATTTAACTTTTCCTTATGGCAGAGTAATTCCATTATGTATGTGTATCACATTTTCTTTCTCCATTTCCTATTGACGGTCATCTAGGTTAGTACCATTTCCTATCCATTGTGACTGTTGCAGCAATAAACCTAGATGCACTTGCTTAGACTCCATTGGGTGTGTCCCCAAGAGTGGTACAGCGGGGTCACGCGACGTTTTTGCTTATCATTTTTATTTATGTATTTTTTAAAGAATTTGTACGACAGTTACTCTTCATTGTCAGATTAACAATGGGCATGCCTGTGCAAATTTTTCCAGAAAGGTGTAACTGAAGAGGAAGTCTTGCCCTGCCTACAGGCAGCATCATCCACCCCCCTATCTGCTGTGTATGAGAAAGGGCTTGTCCTTGTCACTCTGGTGACTGTCTCCTTGGCCACACAGAGCCTCCTAAACTCTGTAATGCCTCCTGCCAACTCCTCAGCTTATTCCTAATCACTGGAGTCCCTTTTCAGCGAGGCCTCGACTGCCTACATCTTGGGGTGATTTGCACAAGCTCTCCTCAGGCAGTTTCAAAGTTTCAGATAAAAAATAAGGTCTTTGATTTGATGAGTTTGTTTTTGTGCAGAGGGGTGGGGATCTGGTCTAATCTCACATTAAAAACATAAAAAACTTTAAAATCCCACCGTTTTTACAAATTCAAGCACATTAGGATTTCATTCTCTAAAATACCCAATCTCTCTAAAAATCCCAAATGTCTTTTAATGTTTGAAGTCTTTCAGCTGTGAGTTCCTGTAAAAACCAAAATTATATTAAATACCTTCTTCAAGAGAGAAGATCCAGGACACGGTTACAATCTGAACAAAGCAAAACGTATCTCCTAATGGTATAAATATAATCCAGTATCTATTTATCTGGAATTTACTCATGATCTTCTGGATCCTCCAAGGAACTCGGGTCACTTCTCCAGCTCTGGCCTCTGCAGCACACACAGCTGGTCCTCTACACTCCGGCTGGCTCCATTCCACTTCTGTTACTGTTCTTGGTGGTCATCCCATGGTACTGGCATCTCCAAATGCTGGGGTCTCTGCTCCAACTGCTGCATTTTCACCAATAGCTTCTCATAGGCTCTCTTCATGGTGCCAAGCCTCAAATTTTCTGCATGACCCATTCAGTCCTGGACCTTCAAATGCCACAGAGGCTGTCCCTTTACCAATGCCCTCTCCTGGCCTCTGACAGTGCCAAGCCTCAGCTGCTCTCCATGACCTCTTTATGAAACCCTGAAAACCAATACCACCTGGGTGACTCTTACACATTACCAAATCTGGCTGCCAGCACATAGTACAACTTTGGCCACCTCTGGAACACAGCTTCTCTGTGGCGGAAACACTTCCCAGAAGGCTTACACTTCCACATTGCTGTTCATCCCTGAAGGCAATCAGGACAGGAACTAAACAGGGAAGGATCCTGGAGGCAGGAACTGATGAGGCCGTGAAGGAGTGCTGCTTACATTTTTTTTTTACTTGCTCAACCTGCTTTCTTATAGAACCCAGGACCACTAACCCATGGATGGCACCACCATGGCTGGGCCCTCCCCCATTGATCACTAATAGAGAAGATGCCTTACAGCTGGATCTCACGGAGGCACTTCCTCGGCTGAGGCTCCTTTCTCTGATGACTCTAGCTTGTGTGGCAAAGTTCTGGGTTAAGAATGGGGGAAGTGGCTGAGTAGGACCAAGGTCATCTCCCTGGAGCCAATGGAAGTCTACTCACTAAAAAAGGAGACAGATATGGGCAAACAAAGTACCAGTTAGCTTTTCAAAACTCTGACCAAAATACCTGGCATAAACCTTTAAAAGAAGAAAGATTTAATTTGATTCACAACTTCAGAGGGCTCAGTCCATGGTTGTTTCACCTTCAGTACTTGGGAAGACCCTCATGACATTGAGGGAGAAGCTCTCACATGCTGGACAGGAAGCAGACGGAAATGGGGACATTGGCACATCACTGGGTTCTCCTATGGCCTCTTGTTATTACAGCCTGGTCCCCAGCCCATGGGACAGTGCTGCCCAGATTCAGGTCCAGTCTTCCTGCCTCAGTGATCCTCTCTGGAAATCCTGACGGAGACAAGCCTTACAAATTTCCTAGGTGATGCTAACTCCATTCATGCCAATAAGATTATCCATCTCCCATAGTTAGTCATGCTTCTGTCCCTGCCACCCGTTAATTCCTTTCCCATCCCAAAGTCTCTAAAGTTTTCACCTCCTGGAAATCTCTGTTGCCTGATTTCCAGGTGGAGAGAAGGAGAGGCCATCCACCAGCAGCCAACACCAACTTATTGTCCACATAAAGGAACAATTTCCAGTTCCCCCTGAGGCTTACGGTCACTGTTGCCCCAGTTGATGTCTAACTGCAACCTCATGAGAGGTCACAGCCAGAATCACCCAGCCCAAACTCGCCTCACCTTGAACCACAGATACTGAGAGAGACGTCTACTGCCACCTTAAGTCACTAAGATATATATATATATATATATATATATATATATATGTAGATATATATGTTATAAGACAACAGTAGAGATGACAGGATGATAGCTCAACTGGTAAGGCACTTGTGTTGCAGGCATAGGGCCCTGAGTTCAATCCCCAGAACACACATCAGAAAAAAGCCAGATGTCATGGCATACATTTCTAATCCCAGTGCTGGAGAGGCCCCAGGGCTCACTGACCAGCTAAGCTAGCCAAATCGGTGAGCCCCAGGTCAGTGAGAGACAATATCTCAAACAGCAAGATGGAGAGCATTCCTGAGGCCTCTGGTCAACACACACACACACACACACACACACACACACACACACACACACACACACAATAAAGAAATAAGCTAAACGATTAATTTAACAAAACAGTAGTAGATACTCAATATGTTTGCCACACCCCCAGTATCAGAAGCCTCAGCTTCTGAGCATCATGCAGGGGAAAGCACGGCCTGGCTATTCACATACCTGAGAGAAGAATTCGGCAAAGAGGAGCAAGCTCTACTGTCTCTAGTGTCTCCACACAAGACGGAGGTGCACGCCCGTGTTCTGCCCAACTCTTCTTGTGAACTTGCCACCGTGGTCTAATAGAGAAAGAGCAGTGTCTTAGGTCACACACTAAACATAGTGAGATCATTATTTGATTATCTGAAGTGGAAGCTGAAGCTCATCAAGGAAATTACTGAAACATGTCACTAAGTGCTGAAGGGCATAAGAACCCTGAGCTCTGGGGATGTCAGACAGGGATGAGGAGCAGAGAAGGGATCCTCTGTGAGAAAGGGAAAGAAACAGCAGAGAGAAGTTAAAACCGGAAAAGAAGAAGGGATGATTCATGAGACAAGGCCCGGTGCTGCTGGAGAAGCTGTGGGGGAAATGCTGTCTTGGGAGGCTCTGGAACTCTCTGCTAAAAAGTGTGTGTCACAGAAAGTGTATCAGGGTCATGAGCCTCCGACGACAGATGACGTAGGTCTGAATTCTAGCCCTGAGCCCAGGGGAAGTAGTGACAGTCAACTGTTTTAGATGCCCCAATCCACCCTAATGTGCATTTGTTTGATTATCATATGAGATGAAGAATGTGATTGAAGATGAGGAGACCCTAGCTCTGTCTCCCTGGCCCTCTGGGATGAGGGCATGTGACCATCAGTCCCTGTTTTTCCAGATCAGGATGCAAATTCTAGGACCAATTCACCCATCATAGTGCCTGTGCCTCCCTGGTATTTTAAGAAGCTATTGTCCTGTGATTACCGGCTCTCCAAAGGGTCAAGGAGTGCAGACAGAGCCCATTTATTCACTCCTACTGTATCCTTGATGAAGCAAAACAAATAGAATGATCAGATGAAAGTTTAGATGTTGGCACGACAACAACTTTCAAGAAAGTACAGGTAGAGCAGGAGAAAGACCTTCTAGAACTCAGAACAGAACAATCAATTTAAAACCACAGTGAGGGGGGAAACAGCGGATGCTAACAATGACTAAACTGTTGATGTATAAGGCAAATAGGAGGGAGGGCTCACAATGGCCAATGAATTACAAAGGGTGGAGCTGTTGTCTTGGGGGAAAGGCTTCTTACATTTCCACAATTGAAGAGACGTATAAATAATTAGATCGAAAGGGTCCACCAAATCCCAGGTATATTCATTTAAAAGGAAAAGCACAAATATGACACAAATTTTTTTTTTTTGGTTTTACGAGACAGGGTTTCTCTGTATTGTTTTGGAGGCTATCGGTCCAGCCCAGCCTCGAACTCACAGAGATCCGCCTGCCTCTGCCTCCCGAGTGCTGGGATTAAAGGCGTGCGCCACCACCACCCGGCTCAAATTCTTTTTTTAATAATTTATTTTATTTTACATGCCTTGGTGTTTTCTCTGCGTGTATGTCTGTGTGACGTTGTCGGACCTTGGAGTTATAGGCATGTGTGAGCTTCCACACGGGTGCTGGGAATTGAACCCAGGTCCTCTGAAAGAGTAGTCAGTGGTCTTAACCGATGAGCCACCTCTCCGCACCCCCCTCCCTTTTTAAAGCATCCAATAAGATATAATCTTGGCATGTTCCACTCATTTAAACCAAAGAGGAGAAAGGCTTGGCCTTAGTCACTTTCCTGTTGCTGTAATAAAATACAACAACCAAGGCAGTTTAAGGAAGGGGGTTTGTTTGGGGCTTATGGTTCCAGAGGTTTAGAGTCCATCCCTAGCATGGCAGGGAAGGGGAGCAGCAGGCAAACATGGCAGCTGGAACTGGAAGCTGAGAGCTCACACCTTGATCCACAAACACTTGGCGGGGAGTGAACTGGGGATGGCGTTGTGTGACTTTGGAAACCTCCATGCCCTTTCCCAGTGATGTACTTCCTCTAGGGAGACCCCACCTCCTGGGTCTACCCAGACAGCGCCACCAACGAGCACCCAGCATTCAACACCTGAGACTATGTAGGACGCCTGACTCAAACGGTCACAAATGTACACAATGAGCACTGTAAAACACTGGTGACAGAGAGAAGGACAGAGTGGGAAGACACTGCATGCCCACGGTGTGGATGACTTAGTATTGCTAAAAGGTCCATACTACTGGTGTGAATGAGAATTTCTAATGTAGGTCGTGTCCTTGTACTCTTGGTCCCCGGTTGGTGGCACTGTTTGGAAGGTGTGGCCTTCCTGGAGGAAGTACGGCACTAGGAGCCAGCTTTGAGAGCTCATGGTCTCACCCTACCTGTAGTTGTGCTTTGTGCTTATGGTGATGGTGAAGGGTATGCTTATGGTGAAGTGTGAGAGCTCTCAGCTTCCTGCTCCCGCAGCCATGTCTGCCTGCTGCTGTGCCTCCCTGACAGGGCAGTGATGGAGCCATAAGCCCAAACAAACCATCCCTTATCTAAGGGATGGACATGTTGCAGCAACACAGAAGTAACTAATACACTACTCAAAGTGGCCTACAGATCCAATGAACCCCTATCAAAACTCCAACGACATTGCTGACCAGAAGAAAACTCTGCGTGGAAACTCTCTCTGTCTCTGTCTCTGTCCCTCCCTCCCTCCTTCCCTCTCTCCCTCCCTTTCTCCCTCCCTCCTTCTCTCTCCCTCCCTCTCCCTCCCTCTCTCTCTCTCTCTCTCTCTCTCTCTCTCTCTCTCTCCAAGGCAATACTGAAAAAAAAAAGAAAAAGGAATCTGGAAGCTTAGAAATGTATTACTACCTGACTGCAAAATATGCTACAAAGCTATTGTAATTAAAACAGCATAGTACTGGTACGAAAACAGATCCATAGAACCATCGGAGAGCACAGAGCAGTAAGGCCCCTCTCCAATAGCATGGCTATATATGTCTTCAACAAAGACCATGAGAACACACACTGAGGAGAAATTGTCTCCAATCAACTGTGATGGGAAATCGCATGCAGGGTATCAAAAGCTGAGCTCATGGGATGGACAGTAGAATAGTCTCCTGAAGTTAGGGAGAGCAAGGGTCAGGAGGCTGGAGAAAGGTTAGCCTCAGGGAATTCAGCTACAGGAAGAGTGAGCTCTGGAGTTCTGTTGCCTAACATTGCATAAAAATACGTCCATTCGTGTCATTAAAACATTTTTTCATGAGGCACCTACACTGACATTTTTATCCTTAGAAACACAGTAAAAGGGCAGTTTCTGCCCAGGAATCTTCAGCTGACCTCCATGCAATGTTGCACATGTTGCCATACAATGACACTCCCATGCATGAAAGGAGGCTTCCTAGTATACACGTCTTCTCTGTGTTTACTTTCATGATGCTTCTTCACTTCTCTTCCATTCTTCTGCCTTTGAGTAGCAATCAATCACTTAGTGCTGTTTGCCAAGAACCAATGCTCTTTGTCTTTTCTCTGCATCATTCATTACTCATGGCTCACTCTCTGGACTCCACCCCATGGAAGCAAATAAAAACTGAGTCCAGAGCCACATAACAGAATGTTCTGGACTCTTGGAAGTGCCGCATCCTTCTCAAAGATCATGAAATACTTGCTCCTGAATCTTATGGTATTTTTTATCCTGTTCCAGATGTTTCCAGGTAAACAGAACCCAGGAAAAAGGCTGAGAGGGTTCAGTGGGGGAGCTGCCAGTAGGAGGTTTGATTTCCTCCCATCCATCGTACGCACGGTCCTCTGGGGTGGCTGAGATCTGCTGGACTACCTGACCTGAGCAGAATGCTTGAGAGTGCATCTGGCAGCATCCCTGGAGCGGTGGGGTTGGGCAGGGTGTCTTTTAAGAAGCCCCTTTCATGTTCAGCTCTTCCCCTGCTACTTTGCTTCAATCAATGCCCTAATGATTGTGCCAAGGGCTGTCTTACTTCAGCAATTTTCCCAGTCTCCACCAGCCTGCCTTAGACGCTGAGTTCTATTATTGCTTCCTCTGAAGTCCCTGTTCCCCTATTCTGGGATAAGAGCATCCACAGAGCAGTCGTGTGAGAGAGAATGTAGACCTCACTGCTTTTCAGCCATGAGAGTCTACTGTTTGGTTAATGATTTACAATATAATTTCATAAAGAACTGGTCAGAGTGTGGGGATTACTGTTTGTACAGACTTGGATGGTGCTTAGAAATGTGATGACACTGCTCTTCTGCTATGTTGAAGCCTTTTCCTTGTGCATATTTGAATCCACACAAATATGTATGGGAATGTAGTTCCTTTTAGTGAATGTGCAATTGCACAGCTTTTAAAATATTTATCTTGGCAGTATATACTCAACATTTCAGTTGGCACTTCCTGATAGGAGTTCCTGTATCTGCTAGATTTGTATTTGACATAATTATCTAGATTTTCTCTAGCTGTCTCTTTTCACCTATTTTCATCCTGACACTTAAATGACATTTTAAATTAAAGTTATATGTGGCTTCTCTTAAATTACATAAGGCAGTAAATTTGGAGGGAGGTAATTTTTATTAGTTCCTCAAGAATTTTGCAGTTTATTTTGATCATATTCAGTCCCCTTCCCCTCACTTCCCAGATCCCCTTTCCCTACCCACCCAACTCTGTGTCCTCCCTTTGAAGACAGCACCTGCTGTGCAGTCCCCAGGCTCATCTCAACCTCAATATCCCTCTGCCTTCTGAATCTGGGATTGGGGGTGTGCGTCACCACACCCCTGAGGTAGTGAATAGAAGCCACTGCTGGTTAAGTACTGAGTTCCAAGACATCAGTTTTCTAAACCCTGTAAATCCTTAGCCATGAGGGAAATAAAGAAAACACTTTGGGGTTTCATCTCATCTTAGAACAGGACAACAGATAATAAATGTTGTAGGGATGTGGGGATCCATGCACACTGTTGGTGGGAGGATGAATTGGTACTGCCAGTGTGGAAATCAATATGAGGGAGTCCTCAAAGCCCTAAAAATTGACCTAACACATGACCCAGCTGCACCACATCTGGATGTGTACATGAAGGTCTCTAAAGCGAAATGCCAGAGATATTCCGCACTGAGGTGTTCAATGCAGAGTTGCTTAGAACAGTCAGGTTACAGAACCAGCTTGGATCTCTGTCAGCAGATAAGCAAAGGGTGGTAGATATACACAACTGAGTTTGACTTTTAAAAGGAATTAAAGTTACATCTTTTTCCAGAAAATTATTGGAATCATCTCAAGCAAAGTAAGTCATACACAAAAGACCAATATCACACTTTGTCTCATTTGTGGGTCTTAGAACACCTTATAGATGCATAAGCTGTTTCTATTTGTCTGTAGATGGTATGAAAACTTAAGGGAGACCAAGGGAAGGGAGGAGACTGAGAGAAAGGAGGAAGGGGGACTAAGGAGAGCGAATGGGGTGGTAAATACAGTCCAAGTACATGCTCACTGTGAAAGACAACGTCTGTGCGAGCCATCACTTGGTACAATGGATAGACACCGATGGAAACCTCTGTGATTCAGGGAGAACCTTTGTGGTTATTGATTCAATATGCAGGTACTGCAAATGGATGATGATGTTGGATGTGTCTTCTGATTATTTCATTCTTAATTAAAAAGTATTTCATTAGAAAGTCCATTTAGGTCCACTAAACAACCAACGCCCAGATTTTAAGAAGAAATTTTAGGTTTATTTATTTTATGTATATGGTTGTTTTTGCCTGAATGTGTTATGTAAGGTCAGAAGAAGGCATCAGATGTCCTGAAAATAGAGGTATAGACAGTTGTGGTTAACCATGTGGGTGCTGGGAACTAGTGCTTTTAATTGCTCAGCCATCTCTCTAGAGCAGCAACAGACAGATTTTGACAGATGAGACCTGGGGCGCCCAGATGTTTCCTGTGAGGTTACCAACGCTCCTTTCACAGACCTGTTTCTTTCTGTAACAATGTTTCAGCCTTGGACTCTTTAAGAAGGGCGCCATCTACTTAGAATTTACTGTTGTGTGGTCTTCCAAAGATGCTACAGGCTTCATTTACAGTACAGAGATTCTCCCAGCCCCCACCACCAACATCATCTGCTGATCATCAGAAGGACTCATTTTCAAGTCCATTCTGCTTGGCCAACCCAAAGCTAGGTCCTAGCAATCTAGGATTTAGCAAATCTTAAAGTGGGGATCAATAAATGATTTTCTACAATTGTATTTCTCAGATATCCTATGCTGACTTAATTTTATTGCCATATCATTTTTAAAGCCACTTTATCAGGTTATGATTGATACATGGGAGAAATATGTATTTAATGTGTGCTGGTGGGTGGATTTGGAGGTGAATATAAAATCATTACTGCAGTCTATATCTGCCTTGGTTACTTGTCTATTGCTGAGAAGAGACACCACGACATAGGCAATTTATAGATAAAAGAGTTAATTGGAGACTTACAGTTTCAGAGCATGAGTCCATGGCCATCATGGGGAGAACATGGCTGCAGCCAGGCATATAGCTGAAGCTAGAGCTGAGAGTTCTCATGATGAGATGACAACTGTGAAGGGAGATGGCTAACCAGGAATGGTGTGGTCTTTTTAAACCTCAAAGTCACACCAGTGACACACCTCCTCCAAGAAGGCCACACCTGCTAATCCTTCCCAAACAGTCCTGTCAACTGGGAACCAAATATTCAAACATATGAGCCCATGGGGGGGGGGGTTCCTTCAAACACCACAGCACGTTAAACTCCCTCACCACCTCCAAAAGCTTCCTTCTTCCTGAAGCAAAAATTAGTAACACATTTCTGACAACTGTAGAGCCTAACCAGACAGTGGTAGTGCAAGCCTTTAATCCCTGCACTCAGGAGGCAGAGGCAGGGGGTCTTCTTAGTTCAAAGCTAGTTTGAAGCTAGCCTGCTGTACAGAGCTAGCTCCAGGAGGACCAAGGCAACACAGAAAAAATCCTGTCTCAAAACAAACAAACAAATAACAAACTGTAGAGCCTGTTGGAGTTAGAATTCTGTATCTGTGGAATAACAACTCAGCTGGCGCAGAGTGAAGCTAGTCTATTGTGCACCTACTTTACATAATCACACAGCTTCTTACTAAGTCATTCCAGCTCCTGCTAGCTAGTGAGTTCCTTCGGCGTTGGAGGTAAGATCTTTGAGAATACGGCATAACCCAGCCTTTCTTTGCCTTGCTTGCATAACCTCCTTCCTGAGTCCAGGTCTGGGCTGTTGTGGAGATAACAGAGGCAGTGGTCCAGTGGACCCTTCGGACGGGCCCCCATATCTTGGACTAACAGCCTTTTCTTACTCTTGTCAGTCTGCAGGTGCCGCAAAGCTTGCTGGGTCATAAGAGGACACTGCAGGAAATACTGCAAGTCTGGGGAGCAGGTGAAAAAGCCTTGCAGCAACGGGGACTACTGCTGCACTGTGAGCAAGGTGGACTCTTTGCCGCAGACACCCACAAAAACGTTTGGTCATAATTTCAAAGAATATTCCAAAACTGTGCCAGCCATGGTCTTTGTGAACAATAACGAATTAGGGTTAAGTTGAAATAGGTTGGTCCTCTGCAGAGCAGGGATTGCCAGCTCCAGTCCCTCCCATGAGCCCATTAAATACGTAACCTCCTTTCTGCTGACTCTCATCTCTACTCTCTCGGGGCTGGCGGCTGACCTTGAGGTGCCAAAGCACCAACCTAATCGGTGCTGAACATTCTAAAAGTTAGATGGAAAGAGAAAACTTTCAGCACTCCACAGACATTCCTCAAATATAAACACCAAACTGTTTCACCCAAGACAAGCCATTTGTTCTGGGCGTCCTTGCTTGTGCCCTTTGTCTGTGGCTCCGTGTCCCTGTCTGATTGTCTGCCTTTGTCT
Organism: Mesocricetus auratus; assembly: GCF_017639785.1. Taxonomy (NCBI): domain Eukaryota; kingdom Metazoa; phylum Chordata; class Mammalia; order Rodentia; family Cricetidae; genus Mesocricetus; species Mesocricetus auratus. The sequence goes on from NW_024429189.1 coordinate 117,554,569, forward strand.
GTGGCTCCGAGTCCCTGTCTGATTGTCTGCCTTTGTCTGTGGCTCCGTGTCCCCGTCTGATTGTCTGCCTTCAAAGGGGGATGGGAAGCCACCAAGCACAGCTTGTCTTACATTTGCCTTCTAGTTCAGTGTGGGAAACTCCTTGGTGCGTGTTTGTTTGTTGTTACCCACACCTACTGGGACACAAAGAGTTCTTTTCATAACATGGAAAATACCTATAACTAGTCCATGGCATGTAACCCTGTTTGCCTTTCCTCCTACACTTCTGTCTGATGTCCTGCCGAGAGAAACGGGGCGGGGGGGTGGGTCCTTCTGCCCACTTTGCTTGAGAAAAATGAGCTGGGGAATTTCTCCATGACAGAATTCTTACCTGGCTGTGTGAGACTTTCTGTTCAGTCCTGTGTATGTGAGTGTGTGTGTGTGTGTGTGTGTGTGTGTGTGTGTGTGTGTGTGTGTCTGAGAGAGAGAGAGAGAGAGAGAGAGAGAGAGAGAGAGAGAGAGAGAGAGAGAGAGAGAGAGAGAGAACATGCTGGAAGAAGATACAAAATGCCCTTCAGTCTCTTTAATAAATGATGCTGGGAAACTGGAGCTAGACGATATGGATAGATGCCTAAGAATGAAACCGGACCTTTGCCTTACATCACTTACAAAGACCAACTTCACATAGACTCCAAAGCATCAACCTGAAACTACAAAATGACTGCAAGAAAGCATGGTAGAAAAAACACAGTCCCTAGTCTGGAGAGATAACTCTGCTATTAAAGGCTAGGCTCACAACAAAAAATATAAGAAAAAACACAGTCCCTAGTCTATACTACAATGCTTTAAATTTTACTCAGAATATCAGAAAACAGAAGCAAAAATAGGCAGCGGGGGATTACATCGAACTCAAGTGCTTCTGTACAGTCAAGGCAACACCAAGAAACCTGAGGCGACAAACTCCAGACAGGGAGACAGTATTTTCATTCTCAGAATATAAAAGAATAAACTCTATAGAAAGAAAACAATGAGTGTGGGTTTTAAACAGGAAAGGGGTCTCAATGGACATTTCTGTAAAGAACACACACAAGTGGCAAACAGGTATATGAAAACCATGCCTAAATCAGCAGGGACATGCAAGTTAAACCTCACTGAGCTGTCACTGGCACCTGTCGAAATGGCTAATGTCAAAAGCAACACAAATATAAACTTGAGAGGAGGCGGGGATAAGTAAATTCCTCATACTACATCTGGGAATCTAAATTAGAACAGCCATTACAGAAAGTGGTCCTATAGAATTTGGGGACAGGAACAAAAATTATTAGACTAAAAATCAAATTACTGAATGATCCAACAATCCAACTTCTAAGTATTTATCCACCAATTTAGAACCTGCACTCCACTGAGAGGCTGGCTTTTAGAAAACTGCTAAGAACAGATTGGACATTTCCTCTCTAACCGGACCTATGATGACACAAGGTGGGCACTTCCGTGGGAAAAGAGAATGTAGCTGAATACCAAGTGACATCTCCTCAGAAAATGCCCGGAAAGGAGCAACCCAAAGCTAGCAAAAAGCCAGGGGAGGGCAGCTACAGAACTGAGAGAGGCTGGCAGGGTATAAGGAGGGAACAACTGTGTGAAATTAGCCACCAGGCCACCCTCAAACTGCAGAAAGAGATGCTGGCAAAACACAACCACGGAGGAGTTGAAGTTGACCACAGCCACATAGTGACAGGCTGAGCATCCAGGAGCATCCAGGCCAAACTTAATAGGATGCTCAGAAAAGGAATGGAGAGGGCTGCAGTTGCCTTTCTGTACACGTAAAAATGAGGGGAGGTGGGGAGATGTTGAAGATGGCGCCGTGGGCTGGCATGTAGTCCTCACCAGAGCTGTGCAGTGGCTGGAGGACTGTCAGATAAAACGATTCTACAATTGTCAAGTTCGGGCCCACCTAAGGCTACAATTGTCTCGGAAGCACCATTGCCCCTGCTGACAGGTTCTCTGAGCACCTACTGAGGTGTGGCCCAGAAGATGCCAGTGATTTCAGAAGGGGCATGTCCACCCAGACACCACGCCAGACACCCGAATGGATCCCACGAAAAGTGAACCAGAATGAAGAAAAAAGTCTCACGTTTACTCCAGGTCCCACCCTCCTGGATCTTCGTTCCAAAGTCCAGGTGGTGGTGGTGGTTTACACTGGGAGAGGGTGGTGATTAGTAGACTCAGGCTCAACAGGTAAAGGCACTTGCTGGCAAGGCTAAAGAACTGAGTTTAATCCCTGGTTTCCAATAAAGATGGAAAGAAAGAAACAGAATTGACTCCACAAAGTGGTCTTGAACCTTCACACATACACCAAGACACACTCACCTCCTCCCCCCCAACACACACACACACACACACACACAAACATATATACATATGTACACACAATAATGATAACTGTAATGATAATAATAAAGTAAATTAATAAATATTTTGAACTATCATACAAAAAGAAAAATCCAGCAGACTCTAGAATCTGGCCCCATATGTATTCTGCACGTTATGCTTAAAGAAATTAGCAGCCTCAGCTCTGCCCCCAGCATGGTCCAGCAGTCATATGGACCATTGAAGTGGGTCTAAGAGAACAGCCATCGATTTACAAGGCTGGTCTTAGGTCACGCTGTCATGAAAAAGCTCTCAGGCAAACTGCCTGACTTCTAGACTGCAAAGATCCCAAATCCTCCATTTCACTTGATGTCACATACCTGCTGCATGTCAGGGTCTCACCCTTCACCAAAGCTTTGGTTTTCACATGATGAAACTGAGTTGGAGAGTTGCACTTGGGTTGGAGTTCTACAAACCACAGAATTAAGAGTCTCGTACTTTGTGGACTGAGCTAGCCCCAAGTCCCACCAAGCTGCACAGTTAAATCTGAAGTCTGGGAGCTGAAGAGATGGCTCAATGGTTGCTGTTCTTAAAGGAGACCACAGTTCCCAGAACCCCTGTCAGGAGGTCACCATCGCCTGTAACTCCAGCTCCAGAGCTGGCGCCCTCTTCTGGCTTCCTCAGACACTGCACTCTTGAGCACAAACAGACATTCACAAATACAGGTGATAAGTAAAAATAAAAATCTTTTTATTAAATCCAGAGTCTGATTTTTAACAAGAGTAGTCCTCATGATCATCTGAAGACTCCTGCTGGGAGATCCCCAGCCCAGAGTGTGCCAGGGTTTTCTGGGGGCTACATTGAATTTCAGCAGCATTTTATTCCATAGTCTCCACGGACATCTCTTCTACCACAACCACTGAGGTAGCCAGATTAGGTTTGGACTCGAAGCATTTGCTTCTGTAATTCAAACTCAAACCACCAACGTCACGATTGAATTAATGGTAAAGTCAATGAACCACCCGCCTACCACTCTTCCATTGGCGGGAAGATGAACACCGTCTTCACAACCAAGAGCAGCGCGAACACAGCCTCCACCTCCACGGCTTCATAGGTAAACACAGAGCCTTAGTGGGGGTGACTAAAGGGCTATGGGACACGGCTACCTTGAAGGTTAGACCAGTTTTATGTATCCCAAAGGGATACCTAGATGCTGAGGTCTTTGCAAATAATGCCCAGACCTGAAGTGTCCCCGTGGCATCCTTGTGGCATTCTTGGCAACAGTGGTTTACTTGTACGGCCTCCTGTTGGAGTCACACGGTACACTGAGTTCCCCACCCTCTATGGCAAGTCAACTCTACTATCAAGTCACTTTCCCTGTTGGAATGTAGGGGAACACTTCATTTTCTATATGAGCATGTGTTTATTGCCTTTTGTTTCCAGAAACCTCCACTGAGCACACACTTTGTGCCTCTGGGGCTTTGTAGAGAGACCGTGATGAGGAGAGATCTTTTGGAGGGAGAAGAAGGCAGTTCAAGACAGGGTTTCTCTGTGTAGCCCTGGCTGTCCTAGAACGTTCTCTGTAGACCAGGCTGGCCTCTAACTCAGAGATCTGCCTGCCTCTGGACTAAAGATGTGTACCACCACACCTGGATGCAGCAGAGATCTCGAGAGCAGACTTAGACTAGAGTGAGGGTGCTTGTGGGCATGTGGTGGGTCGCTGAGAGGGCTGGAGACACTGGTGAGGGAGCCCTAGGGTGAGTTCTCCCTCTCCAGACTCCCAAACATGTCCCCGAGGCCTGGGACTTGCAGGCTTTGCATGTGCTCTCAGGGTCAGTTTCTGATGTTTTGCTTGGATACGCTTGTACATCTCTCTCTGGCTCAATGCACAGCCCTCTGCCCCCACTACTGAAAACCCAATAAAACTCTTGATCAGAGTCACACTGTACCCAGTGTTCTGGATGCCTGGGTCTGCCACCTACTACTTCCCAAGAACCATGAGACTTCTGCTGCTGGCTCTTCCTGTCCTTGCCTTTCTACCCCAAGTGATCCCAGGTAACAGAACCCAGGGAAACGACCAAAGGGAAGGCCTAACGGGCCCTGGCTTGTGAGGTCCAGCGTGAAGTTGTTCTCCCTAACACAGGGGCAGCATTTTCCTCACTGCAAGTGTCTCTGGCAAGGGTAGAATGGAGGTAGGTCAGGCAATCCTCAGGGTAGCCTACACAGATAGAGTTCCCCTTCACGCCATGTTTCTTCCTAAGGAACAAGGTTAGACTTTCACCCATGTTCGTTCCCTTTCTGGCCTGTGCAACTCTAGAAAATGCCTCCCAAAATCCACAGCCCTGTGGCATCTTGACCTTTCAAAATTCTTGCTATCACTTTCCGGGAGCTCCTTTCTCTTCTCATGTTCTGGAATTTGGCGAACAAAATGTCTGCAGAGCTATTACATGGATGGAAAACCAAACAAACAAAAACTCCAAACCAAAAAACCTATGAGTTTATACAAAGTCATAGAACATATTTTAACCACAATGAACAGACATGTATGAATATACTTAACTATCTAGGGTTTACCTAGGATAGGCTCCTAAAAAAGAAACAGTTGTGTTTAAGGTAAGTTGACTTTTCTTTCTTGCTACACTAATTCCTCCCTCATATACCCGTCAGGACACTACCAACAGGCGTCACTGGCTTTCAGAGCCTTGTGGAGCCTTGAGAGGCTCTCAGTTGCAGCGGAAGACAGAATCAGGGACAATTCTTTGGGATGTTTAGTGGAACCAGTTATGTCTACTCTGCATTCTGATGGGGAAAAGGCGACTAGGAAAGAGAGACATGAAGGATTCTGAGGAAACAGTCCCTGAGCCCCAGAAACTCAGGCACACAGTAAGAGAAGGAACTTGGTATGACACACCAGACTGTCAAAGGCAAAAGTTGGGACAAGGAAGGGGGTATAAAGTATTCTTTGTTCTGGACTTCCCCATACTTAAAGAAGGACAAAAATCAGTCATTGGAGACAGGAGGACCTCCACAGCCTCCCAGGGGCAGGGCACAAGGGTTTGCGCATCACCACAATCCCTACCACACTTGGTGCTATTTCTACCAGTCTGAGGAATAAAACATGTCTCACGCTGTTATTTGGGGTATTTATTTTTATATTTATTTATTCACTCATTCAACTTTGGGTGGGTTGGTTTGGTTTTTGGTTTTTCATTTTTTAATCTTTTTTATTAATTTATTTTTTACATTTCAATCCCAGTTCCCCTCCCTCTTCTCCTCCTGCTCCCCCGACTCCCCACCCACCCCACCTTCCACCTGCTCCCCTAGGACATTTACTAAGTCTGCCCCATCATCTCACTGAGGCAGGACCAAGGCACTTCTCCCCCCTCCCCTTACTCCTGTGTCTAGGCTGAGCAAGGTGTCTCTCCAAAAAACAGACAGGCCCCATTGTTATTTGAACCTGCATGTATGCCCCAGTGATTAACACAAGCAAACAGCTTCCTCTCAAGTTCCTCTTGTGATGTCAGCGTCGTTACTCTTCATCTAACCAATTTTCCAATCCATAGCTACCTTGCTGGTTTTTGGAGACTTCAAGTTCAGCCTGCCTGTGGGCCTTTGTATTTGCCATTCTCCTGACTGACATGCTCTTCCCCTAATCACACTCCCTCTCTCACATCCTCTCAGTAAAGTCTCCCCAGCTCCCCGCCAGTCACATACATACAATACAATACCAATCACATACCCTGCTAATCACATACATCCTTCCCCCACAAACTGCTTGCCTACTCTCTACAATGTGTACCTGCAGCTAATTATTAAACAAAGTATTCTTAATCTTCTTCTCCTATTATCATATTTAAGGTCTGAAAAATCTGAGCTACCCAGAGAAGTTTGATGTGTTTTGTTTGTGACAATTGCTGCCTCTTGTGTCTTGAACAGTGCCTGGTATCCAGGAGGCACTCAGCAAATACTTGTTCAGCGTCTCAATAGATGAGGAAATTCAACAAAGGCAACCTCCCCTCCCTCTATTAGCAGGCTGCTTAGCATGCCTTGCCTGGTGTAGCAAGCAAGCGGGCGTTCCTTGTGTTAGTTGGCTCTAGCTGCTGGATGTGTTGTCTGCAACCTGTCGCCTCTCAGGACACGAACTTTGCCCAGGATAAGTCCTCTACCAGAGAGAAAAACACTTAATTCTGGTCTTACAAGTTCAACCATGCTGTGTCTCATGCACAGAGCCCGGTATTTTTGTTAAAACACCCAAAATGATCTTCTAACATTATTTTCTAACATTTTAACTTTTTTTTCCATACTGTGACTTTTAAACTGCCAGATGAGATGAACAATCTACTTTACTTTTCTTGAAGACTAGGCTAGCTCTCCCACCACAGCATGTGGAATAGTTCACACTTCTCCCTTCGTCGGGGGACTTCCTACTGCAAGCACCCGAGTGTACAATTCCATCTGCTTGGGCTATCTACTCTTTGACAATACCATATGTGTCCAAATACTATGACTTCACAGTGAGTTGGGGTCAAGAGGGGCCAATTTTTCTTTTACTTTAAAGAAAAAAACCACAGTCTTGGTCACCAGTGGTAATTATTTTTATTATAAATTTGAGGTGAAATACTTGAGCCTCCCAAAGTTCTATTTGGAATTTGGACAGATTACGCTAAACTTGTGGGTTGCATTGGGGAGTAATTAATCCTTAAAGCAATTATGTCATCCGTGGGAGAGAGATCTCATCTTTATGGTTAGAAGTCCTGTTCAGTCTTAATTTAAAAGAAAATGCCTCAAAGCCAGGGCTTGGTAGCACACACTTTTAATCCCAACACTCGAGAGGCAGAGACAAGTGGATCTCTGTGAGTTCAAGGTCAGCCTGGTCTACACAGTGAGTTTCAAGTCAGCCAAGGCTACATATTGAAATCCTGTCCTCCATCACCACCACCAAAAAGTAAATAAGAAATAAAAATAAATGATGCTTCATAGCTGTGAAGAGTATTTGCTACTGTTCATGCAGAGAAATACTATTTATTATTATAAATTATGTTTTGTATGATTTAACTATTACTAATTACAATTGTCTGTTTTGTTTGTTTGTTTGTTTGTTTTGGTTTTTCGAGACAGGGTTTCTCTGTATTGTTTTGGAGGCTGTCCTGGCACTCACTCTGTAGACCACGCTGGCCTCGAACTCACAGAGATCCGCCTGCCTCTGCCTCCCAAGGGCTAGGATTTAAGGCATGCGCCACCAACGCCCGGCTTCAATTGTCTATTTTTTAAATATTGTAAATCATGACTGCTCTAATGTATAACAATTTTATCTTTATTTCTAATTCTTGTACTTTGTTTCCCTTCCCTCTTATTAGTGACACATTTGGACACTAGCAATAGTAGAGTAGAAATTAAAGGTTCTTCATCAGATGATATTAGGTCTGGGGTTTGAGGATACAAACTTCACCAAATTAAGGAAAATCCAGCTGGTTGTGAGTCATGCCTTTCATCCCAGCATTTGGGAAACAGAGGCAAATAGGATCTCTGTGTTTAAGGCCAACCTGGTCTTCTTAGCAAGTTCTAGGCCAGCCAGGGCTACATAGTGAGACCTTGTCTCAAAAGAATAAAAATTTAAGGAAAATCAATCTTGTCTTTCTGCATCCAGATAATTATGTGACCAACTCCTTAGTAGATTTTCTAACATTAACGCTATTTGCATCTGGAATTGAATTCTGCTTGACAGTGCTTTATTACTACATAGTTGATGCTATGTTGGCTAATATTTCATTTAAAATTTTTAAATCTGTGTCAATAAAGAAAATAGATCTACAACTTTCTCATTTTAGAACAAAGATGACCCAAACCTCATAAAACAAGCCACGTAACTTTCTTTTTATTTGTGGGCTTGTTTTTCTAGTCTCTGGCACATTTTACACAAAATAGCATGTAAGTCTTCTATGAGGATTTTTTAATCCTAATTTTATTGCATTTGGCCAGAAAACAGAATTGGGTTGCTGAGTCCATGGAACTTTCCAAAGTTTGTTTTCAATTCCCAAAGACCTTGCGACAGGTATAGTTGATGGATTAGAAATAGAGCACACGGCTCTGCCCCACCTGCTGGGTCAGAACCTGCCTCTCCACAACAACTCTCTATGGACTCTGCACAAGTGCATCAGTGTCAGAATTCTAGAGCCCCTGTCTGGAGCCCCAGTGGGCTCCAGGAATCCCTGCACTAGTCTTAACTTCCAATGAATGTTCCGTCTGTTAGTCACGGTGTAGATACACAGGTATCCATTCCATTATTCATCTCTAAAGGCACAAAAGTGTTTGATATGTGCACATGAATGTGGTTTTACAGCAGAATGTATTCGAAGAAATTAAACTAATGCAAATAACTCAATGGCAGTCATGAGGTAAATTTTTATATAATTGTTTACATGTATATATTTACTTATCTTTATTGGGGGGAGGAGAGCACTTGTGTGTGGGTGGCGGTGTATTCATGGAGGTCAGAGAAATAAACCTGTGGGAGCCAGTCAATCCTCTCCTCCATTGGCAGGGTCTGAGGACCAAACTCAGGCCCATCAGGCTTAGCAACAAGGGCTATGGAGTCACCTCACCAGCCTCAGGTGAGCTCCTTGATATGGGTAGCTGACACAGGAGTGGGGGGCTTTGTAATGGCTGTCCCCAGTGCCTTGTAAGTAGTAGGCTTCCTTACACTGATGAGTTTCGGCACACTTTGAGAAAAGTTAGCATGGCCAGGAACAGCCACTTTGGGAAACATGACACTAGCAAGTTGCGGGAACGAGCCTAGGGGCCGCAGTCTGTCACCACCCAATGTTATTTGTGGAATGCCGGATCTGTAGCATCAAGCAACAATAGCTTAAAATCACTGGTCTCTCCTTTGATTATTTAGCATATGGTGGCAAGAAAACATGCTTGCACAAATCGGGGATCTGCAGGAAAAACTGCAAAAATGGAGAAGTGCTCCTGTACAGATGTAAAAATCACCTAGACTGCTGTGTTCCAGACACAAGCAAGCACAAGCCAAAGGCCTCTGGCAGTCGGACCATGGAGGCAACCTCTACAGTCGAGTATGATATAAACTCATACTTCATCAATGAACTCAGTGCGGCGACAAATTAGATATAAGAGACTACAGAGTGAAGAAAAAAACCTGAGAGATGGCTGGAGAGCTCGATCTTTGGAGTTTATATAGCTCATGACTCCTCAGATGTCACTTTCTCGTGTCCCAAGAGTGATGGACTATGTTGTATGTATAAATCATTGAAACACCCATGCGCCACACTCACGCCCCATGATTGTGTAATTCTATATTTTTTTAAAAACTGTGTAAAGAAAGCCTTCAAATGCTTCCAGTGGTAAAGTCTTTGATGCTCTTGAAGCATCCAGTGATCGCTCCAGACGACTAAACTTCCTGTGGTTCTTATTTGCTGGCAATGTGTCTGCAAACGGAAGCACTTGAGGAAGAATTAATTTCCACACTGGCGTTTCCTTCTGTCCTGCTGTCTTCCTGATGAGAATTTGGAGATAGCTTTTTTGTGTTAGTTTCCCCTCAGATGAAAGCAACATTCAACAACAAAATCAAAATCCTAAACTTTGGCATTTATAACACTATCTGCTAGGATGCCAAAGCTTGCTTCAGGGGCTGGAGAGATGGAACTCAAGTGCTCTTTATCCCTCCAGCCCCTAGCTAAGATATGTCTGGAGTCGTCAGCTCTGTCATATAAGGCAACAGGGGTAGCATGGAAGGGAAGAGAAAAAAAAAAAAACAGAGGAAAGAGCTGTCACTCGGTGTGTCTCTAAACACAAGCGTGCCACACTGAGCAGACACAGGGCCAGCATGAAGAGCAAAGTGCCACCCTTATGTAGCTCTGTGGAATTACTTTGGTTACAGATGAGGGTTCGTGGTGCACACGCACATACTAGGGAACTCAGAGCCTACTGGGATGTCATTGTAAAGCATAATGCCACCAGGGACTACTTGCTTTCAGAGGTGAATTCACTCAAGAAACTTCCTATTGAGCAATGAGGAAACTTGAAAATATTCCAGGGTATTTACTTGTCATCATGGCTGTAGAAGTGTCAGCCTTTTCTTAGAAAAGTAGAGAGGTTTTAGTTCTATGAAGAGAGAAGTAATCCCAGAGGAATGCAAGGGCCAGCTAACAGAAAATGAAGCTCCCTAGATAATGGGGGGGGCCGGGGGACACAAAAAAGCAAAAGCCAGCTCCAAACTCAGGAGGAAAACAAAGGTAAAGGGAACATCACAAAGAGAGATCAAGCTCAGCATCCCAAGGAGGGCAGAAATGGAGGAAGTACTACCTAGAGACACACTTAGGAAACTTCCAAAGAGGCAATGTAACAGAGGTTGGACCTTAGCCAGCTCCCCAGAGCAAGCTATACCAAAGTGGCTGTATGGTGTCAGGCACCGTCAGAGAAGTAAAGAAAGAAATGGCCTTTCATAGCTACTCTCCTGTTGGCAGAATTAGAATCAAAAAAGGGAAACAAGGTGTTAGTGGAAATAAGACATAAAAAGTAAATATGACTAGCCACTAGGTGGCTTGGTGGACAAAGGGACTTTCCTTGCAAACCCGATGACCTGAGTTCAATCCCTGGGACCCACATAAAGATGGAAGGAAAGAACCAATTATACAGAGTTGCCCTCCACCATCTACATGAGCATGACAAGTCACTTTTACACAGATACATATCATGTATACACAAAGTAAGAATAAGTTGTTTAAAAATAAGTTGTTTTAAAGCCCTCCAGAATTTTAGGAATTGCAAGACCTTAACAATCATGGAGAAGGGTGTGTGTTGTTCAAATTCCTTCTGCAGTAATCATCAAGCCGATCCCAGACTCACAATTTGAAGCAATAACCAGACGGTTTACTCCAAATCCAATAGGTCTACTTGGAAGCTCTTCCAGGCTTAACCAACTGTGTCTGTAAGACTACACACCTATCCCATCCCACCTGTGAGTCCAGCATGGCATAGGTTGTCAAGGCTCATCCCAAATCCCTACCTCTCTGGTCTCCTCTGCACTCTCCCACCTTCAGTGGCTGGCCAGGTTCCTTTCTGAAAGTCACTCAGGGACCTGGACCCTTCTCCCATGGGGTTGCATCCAGACTGGGACAGACATCTCACCATACAAAACCCAATCACTCTCCAGTGGAGGAAAGACAAGCAATGTCAACTGCATGGACTTTAATTAAGGAGCTGGACAGCAGGGAGAGCTTCCCTGGAAGTGTGTGCATGGTGTTCACTGGCATTCACGGTATTTTTGGCCAGTGTTTCTCATAAGACCAGTTGGAGTCATCATCTATGCCGGTAAGACTGATCCTCATGTAGGACTGGAGGCAGCACGTCTGATAAGTTCTGCAGTAGAAGTAGGGCTGTTCATCCTTTTTGCAGGAAGACCTACAGAAACCTCTGTTACCCAGGCATTGAAGGACAGGACTTTTGGCTGGCCAAAAAGAAAAAAAAAAGAAAAAAATGATGGTGATTAATTTCTGCTCATCAGTGACATAGATTGGGGGCCTCAGGAGCACAGAAAAGACCTAAAGGGTGACAGCAAGAGCCACAGTCAAGAAAGACAGTCAATGTATTTTCCTCCATTTGTCCCGCTACACGCAGGCCAAGGCTCTGGATGTTAGAGTGAGAAAACAGCCTGATATCAGCACAAAAACAGACAGGTATTTGGATGGAACAGAACAGAGGACCCAGAAGCAAACTCAGACAGCTAGACACAACCAGCTTTGGTAAAGGGGTCACAAACATTTGCTGGGAGGAGAAAGCTTGTTCAGTAGCTGGCAGCCCTGAGGGTGGAGCTGCAGGGGCTGAGTCTACATCTGTGTCTCTCAGTCTGCACAAAAGTTCTTTCTGAGATCAGGAGCCTTGATTGTAGTTGGAAGGTTTTCAATCCATCTAGCCCAGTTGCACTTTACTTCCGTCCACCAGGTCCCTGAAGCCACTTATAAGATAATCACTCAGAGACTTAATATATATTTATAATTGTGTGGCTAATGGCTTAGGCTTATTACTGGCTAGCTCTCTCTCTCATAAATTAACCCATTTCTACTAATCTGTGTATCACCACATGGCTGTGGCTTACTGGTGATGCCCTGGCGTCTTGTCTCCCCAGCAGCTACGTGGCATCTCCTCAACCCTGTCTTCTCTCTCTCTCTCTATCTCACCCACAAACATAAAATAAAGTCAACAAATCTTTTTTTAAAACCTCAGACACCAGATAGCAAAACTGCCAATCAATAGTCCAATGAACTTTTGATAATTGACAGTTATCAAAAGAAGAAACACAAACGGCCAATACTTTTGAAAGTACTTGATATCCACAGTCATCAGCGAAATGTGAGAAAGGGACCACTTATCCACCACAGGTAAGAATGTATCTAGTGCCGGAAGGTGGTGGCGCATGCCTTTAATCCCAGCACTCGGGAGGCAGAGGCAGGCGGATCTCTGTGAGTTCGAGGCCGGGCTGGACCGACAGCCTCCAAAACAATACAGAGAAACCCTGTCTCGTAAAAAAAAAAAAAAAAAAAAAAAAAAAAGAATGTATCTGGTGCATCCACTGTGAAGGTCAGCCCTGGGGACTGGAGAGATGGCTCTGCGGTTAAGAGCGCTGGATGCTCTTCCAGACGTCCCAGGTTCAGTTTCCAGCACCCACAGGGCAGCTCACAATTGTCTGTTACTCAAATTCCAGGGCATCTGACACCCTCACACAGACAAATGTGCACATAAAATGAAAATAAGTAACAAAACTTTTTTTTAAAGGGAGAAAATCAGCCTGGAGTTTTCTCAAACAGCCAAAAATAGATCACTAAAGGACCTATATCTCATGTACCCAAAAGATCATGCAGCACTTCCAGGGTCACCAGGCCACACAGTGCCATTGGAGGGCACAGAGAAGAGAGAATACCTCTCCCAGCTAAGGTGGCGTCAAAGGACAGTCTTTGGAGCTGGAACCTCCAACCACACTGTGGCACTGAGAAGCCACTTCCCCTCCTGCCTCCATGTTAGGGCATAGCTCAGAATCTCCTGCTATACAAAAGACCCAGTTCTCAATTAAAAATCACCAAAACCATGGTAATCATGTGCCAAATAAAAAAAAAAAGATAATCAACCAAACCTGTGGTCCTTCTGCATTCAGAACCTTGACGGTTCATTCCTGCTCCTTCTGAACTGTACCCCACAGAAGCATGTAGCATAGTCTCCTTAACCATTCCTATATTTAGGAGCATTTTTGTTGTCTCCAGTTGTGTGGTTTTGTGTGTGTCTGTGTGTGTGTGTGTCTGTTTATGTATGTGTGGGTGCACATGTGTGTGTATACATATGGAGGCCAGATGTCAAACTTGGGTGTTGTCCTCAGAAACTGTCTTCTTGTTTTTTGAGACAGGGTCTCTCAGTGGAACCTGACCTGGGTGATTTAGGCTGGAATGCTTAGCAAGAACCCAGGGATCCTCCTATCTCTGCCCTCCCAACCCTGAGATGACAGACTCAGTCTGGCATGTTCAGCTTTGTGTGGGTCCTGGGAATCTGAACAAGTCCTCAACTTGCACAGCAAGCACTTAATTCACTGAGCCACCTCCCTAACCCACAGATTGTGGTTATTAAAACACTCTGGTTAAAGCCATGAGTCCAGGGGCTGGAGAGATGCTCAGTGGTCAAGAGCACTCGCTGCTCTTGTAGACGACCTGGGTTCAGTTTGCAGTACTCATGTGGTGGCTCACAAACATCCATAACTCCAATTCTAGGGGATCCAATTCTGTTTCTGAACACTGTGGGCACCAGGCATCGCATCACACACACACACACACACACACACACACACACACACACAGAGGCAAAACACTTAGACATGAAATATAAAAATGTAAAAAGTGAGTTCCAGACTCAATAAAAGACTCTGTCTCAAAAAATAATATGGAGGACTGGAGAGATGGCTCAATGGTTTGGAGCACTTGCTGCTCTTGTAGGGGACCCAGGTTAAAACTCCAGTATGTGCCTCACACCCATCTCTAACTTTTCTTCCAGGGCATCTGATGTTGTCTTCTGGCTTCTGAGGAGACTTGTCATGCATTGGTGCACAGACACATAAAGTAACATTTAAAATCTAAAAATAATTTAACAAGAATTTTGGAGACTAATGGTGGAAGACACCTGGCAGGTCAACCTCTGGGAGAGAGCGCACACGCGTGCACATATATGTGCATTCACCATGTGCACACACATACACACACACATACACACACACACACACACAGAATGGCAGTTTGTAAAACAAATCAGATCTTAGTTTGGAGAAAGACAATGAGCCTACAAAGATCAGGTCAAAACCTTGGAAAAGAATATAAATAGAGGTCCTTACACCATATGTCTAAATACTTAAAAGTGATTAATCAAGTCAGCAAGAGAGAAATACATAAGTAAAATACATTCTGGGTTCTTTAATGAAACAACCCTCTGGGATAGCCCAATTGGGATTCATAATTCTTGGACTCCTCAGAGTTCCTGTAGAAACATGGCAGCTGCCCACCCTCAACCCAGCACTCCTCCCTACACCCTCAGATCTGCATACACTAAGGAGTGACTGGTGAGAACATGTGGTCCAAGCTCAGCCATGGTCCCTGAAGACAGAATGCGACTGACACCCTTCCTCCTGCCTAGTGGCACATCCCAGAAGGTTCTGTGAGGGAACAGCCCATGTAACTTCAGGAAGTCGCCTCAAGGAGTCTTTGACAGACAGCACCAGCCCCACTAATCAAAGCACAAGTCTGAAGGCAGGGTGGGTATCACTGGCCCGCATCTCCTCACCCGGTGGGGAGGAGCTTAGAGGGAGGCCAAATGAATGGCAGGATCAGAACAAGGGGTCTCTTTTTCTAGAACATTCTCTTCCTGTATCATAGTGAACTCCTATCTATCTTGATGGCATGTGTCATGCTTCATAAAGTGACCCCCACACACACATCCTGGAGTTCATCAACAGCATAGCTCAGGGGTGAACAACTATGCGATATAAATGAGGTGCATCTGAAGGCAGCCAGTCCCACAGATTCCCTGTGAGGGTTCTTAAATTCCCCATTTCTAGTCTCACCCGTGTTAAATTAGCCATCCAAATGATGTAGAGATTTGTTCCTTGCCAGCCCCTTCCAGAGTCAAAAACCCACATTGCTTACTCTTCAAAGGCAAGATGGCCGCAGACGGCATTTACTGAACCCCTCAGCCTTGTGCTCTGTGCCCATTTAATTCTTATTGTAAGCCTGAGCTACTTAATATTGTTGTTCGGCTTTTCCAAAAAAAAAAACTGAAATGCTGGAGCTCTGACAGGGTTATAAACGGGATCCCTTAGCGGTGAGAGGCAGAGAGAGATGAATGAGTCATCAAACAAATCCCTAAGAGAACGCTAAAAACGGAAAATAAACAAGTCCACCCAGGACTGAATAAACTCCAGGTGCTTTTCATATTTGGAGACTCTCTGGCCCCTGGGGCTATGAGCCCTTGAGCATTTAAAGGTATTTCAGTGAACTCTAAAGATGTAGGTTCCACTTGGCCCGTGTCCACCTTTGAACTGTTCTCTCCCAAGATGAACCAACATTCCAGGCATGTGGGGTTCCTTTAAGTCTGGTTCTGCCCACCCCATGCTCCCTCAGTTTATGTGTGTCTCAATAGCTGTTCGGGGCTGCAGGTGACACCATCTTCAACACTGTTCTTCTCACTCCATTACCAAGGTTCGGTTCCGATGACTTCGCTCTACTGTCTGAACTCCATCCATCTCCCCCGCCCAGGCATTGTGACTGACAGACACAAAAAACAATTCTGTGAGCTTTCGTGTGGTGGAGAGACTAAAGGACAAGAAACAATGTCCTTTCTACCAATAGCAGGACCTTTTCTTCTTTTTATGGATTTTGTGGACGTCGTGGGAGTGGTCTAGTCAAGGACTCCATCGACGGCCACAGTAGGGACACAACAGCATTTGCAATCTTGGAAGCGTATGACACAACCTTGCACACCATCAGGCACTGTCCGTCCTCACCATGCATCTTTGGGGCACAGGAACAATTGTTAGGTGTTTGTATTGCCCAAAGGACCGACAAGAAGCAGCAGAGGACAAGGTGCAGGAGAGAAACAAAATTACACAATTGGGTGAGCAGTGCTTTCCCAGGTCCCAGGCCATGCGAAGAAGGGCATAGAGGAAGTGCTCTGGGAAAGTTTTCAGGAAAATTCTTTTTTATTTTTGAGACAGGGTCTCAGCTCCTGATCTGAAACTATGCAGAGCAGGCTGGCCTCAAACTCATGGAGATTCACCTTCCTCTGCCTCCAGCGCTGTGATTAAAGGTGTGTGCCACCACATCCTGCCAAGGGAAATTTATTTCAAAGTTTCTCCCCATCTATCATCTGCCCCCCAACTTCCTAGTCCTTCTTAAAGAACCAGTGTGCATGAATGAGGGTCCTACCTAGTGGAGCCTGTGGATGACAGAAAAGGGACAATGTCATCTTTGTGTTCATGTACAGAGGAGACTCAGCCATATCACAACAGAGCCAGCTCCTTTACAGCTGGTGACAGAAGTCAGCAAGCTCAGTTCTGGCCACAGCCCAGTGCCCAGTCCCCTTGATTCCATACTCATCTAGTTAAAACTCAAGACCTAGTCAACCTCCTGCCTGCCCAGCTCAATGCTCCCTGAGGCCTCGCTCCAAGCCAAACCCAAATCTAATCAAGTCACCAGCCCAAAGTCCAGTCACCCCCAAACTGAATCCAAGCATTCTGCATACCAGGTACTTACCCCATCCTCAGCCCAAGTTCAGCCTAACACCAGCAGCAGCTCTACGCAAGCCAAATCTGCCCTCTCCATCTTGCACCAGGCCACCGGGAAATCCAGGCCCTCACCTCCAGTTCATGCTGATGCTCTCTCTGTCACCCTAGCCCCCGGGTGGTCCCATATCAGGAATCACCCATAACCAAGTCCCCAACCTGAACCCAATCCTTCATCCCGTATCCATCTTCTAAGTTCCCAGCAGAACTCCACTCTTGCCCCCAAAGTACTAGACCCCTAAAATATCTCTCACGCAGCCATTTAGCAAAACAGATTTTGAGAGAGCAGCATGCATGACAGGATCTCGGGGTACCCTTTGAAGCTGCATGAAATGGGAAAAAGACTTGGGCGTCATCCCTGTGAGAGTGAAGGAAAGGAAAGAAACCCAGAGACAGGACCCCCAGGATCCTAAAAATACCCATACCTGACATCACCAGTCCCGTTGCCACGAATGTGACAAGAAGCAGGAGAAACAGCTTCATGGTGGCGGTACCGGGATGAAGGTGGCAACTGACCCACGGGACAGGAGCAGCATTCCCTGAGGCAGGGACGAACCTCCTTTTATCAGCAGGGCTGTGGGCGGTGACTGAGGACAGAAGGGCTTTGTACAAGGTCAGCCAGACTGAAGGGCAGTGTGTAGCAGATGTCTCAGCCTAAAAGGAGAGTGTGGGAAAGTCGCTGGCACCTATGCCAGACACAACTTCTCTCCTAGGAAGGACGACAGTGAAGTAAAGTTGTTCGAAATTTTAAGAGCAACCCATAATTAGTTCATTAACTAAGATATGAACACATGTCAAGAGACATTTAAGTTTTAAGAGTTAGTTCAACTTAGTCGGGCGGTGGTGGCGCACGCCTTTGATCCCAGCACTCGGGAGGCAGAGGCAGGCGGATCTCTGTGAGTTCGAGGCCGGGCTGGACCAACAGCCTCCAAAACAATACAGAGAAACCCTGTCTCGTAAAACCAAAAAAAAAAAAAAAAAAGAGAGAGAGAGAGAGAGAGAGAGTTAGTTCATCTTATTGTTCTTCAATTTTTTTTCACACGTAGAAGATGTGTGTCTCGTGAAATCTTGAACCTTCTGGTATGTTTCAGATCAAGGCCTGCGTCTCCCTCTTCAGGCCTCCAAGCTTCCTCTAATGGTGGCTGTCACTGCCCATCATCTCAGGTGTCTCTCACAGGTGCTGGGCCTTCCAGCTGCGGTTACTCTGAACCACAGCAGGGTCTCTTCTGACCTTCGTCATTTCATGTGGGGTTTTCATATTTATTGTACATGTTTCATCTTTGCTTCTCTCACTGAGATGCCAGGAACTGTGCCCTTCAGAGGACTGTGGGCTACAGATTTCTCAGTATGGGGAGATGGCAGAGCCTTTAACAGGTAGGACCTCCTAGAGATGGGCAGATGGCTCAGTGGGTGACGTATTTGTTGTGTAAACATGAAGGCTTGAGTTCAGAACTCCAGCACTCATTAAAAAGTCAGGCTCAGTAGCACACATCTGTAATCCAAGAGCTGGGGAAGCCATGACATGGTGAGTCTAGGTCTCTCTGGCCAGCCAGTCCAGGCAAGTCAGTGCACTCCAGGTTCAGTAAGACACTCAGAAAGTAAGATGGAGCAATTGGGAAAGACACCTGAAATTGACCTACACACACACACACACACACACACACACACACACACACACACACACACACACACACACCAAAGCAGGGCTTAGTGCAAGGTAATTAGGCCACAGGATTTCACAGCTAGATGTGAGGGTTTCTGCTTAGATCCCAAGAAAGTCGGTTGTAGTAGCAAGAATGAGCTTGACCTCGGTCATCTCTAGATCCCTGCTTTGCCATGTGATCGTAACCACTGGGGTGCCACCCACCACGAGGCCCTGCTGGGACAGAAATGACTGCCTAATCAAGGAGTTTCTGCCTCCCAAATGGTGGCTTCAAGGAGTTTCTGCCTCCCAAATGGTGGCTTCAAGGAGTTTCTGCCTCCCAAATGGTGGTTTCAAGGAGTTTCTGCCTCCCAAATGGTGGCTTCAAGGAGTTTCTGCCTCCCAAATGGTGGTTTCAAGGAGTTTCTGCCTCCAAAATGGTGGTTTCAAGGAGTTTCTGCCTCCCAAATGGTGGTTTCAATGAATTTATTTTCCAGCCTATAATAGAAACAGAAAGCAAACTATTACGGTTTATAGCCCTACCACAGGATTTCATCTGACATATTAAGATATTAATTCAGCTGTTTTAATAAGTGTTGCTCCCAAACAATGATTCCAGAACACAGACATTAATTTTCCCCGTTTCTGTGTGTGGTTAAGTGCAGCGTTTCACAGCCAGCGGGGAGCTTGGGTCCTTCTGCGTCTCCTCGCACAATCTCACCTGCTGATCCAGGAGCAGCTCCACTGCCTACCATCATGGAGTTGGGGTGGGAGTGGGGCGAATGTGATGCTGTTTCTTTAAAGGAAACCTTCAGAAGTGGCGCACATTGCTGCCAGAACCCATTCCCACCAAAGCCAGCTCCAGAATACACTAAGAATATGTTCCTTTGTTCTGGGCTATGATGGCTTGGTAAAAGTCAGAGTATGGCTCATTAAAAGCACCAGCACTGAGGAGAACTAGAGATATTTAGGACCTGGCTTTATAAGCAGAATAATATTTAATAAACACTAGCAGCCTTAGTAAATAGTAGCATTACTCCACTGAGTAAATGGTTACAGGAAATCAATAGCTTGCATTGGGTGATGCTGTGAGAGCAATTGCATGTGGAGGCAGTCAGAGCCCTTCCAAGGGCCAAGCAGTTTACTAGATTTGGAGCTTGCAATGTCTGCCTCCTGGTTTGCTGTGTTCTTTTCACTTTTAAATTACATTGTGTGTGTGTGTGTGTGTGTGTGTGTGTGTGTGTGTGTACAAACTTATGCTTATGTGTGTGTGCTCAAATTGTACATATTTAGGTCTATCCTGTATGTTGCACATGTATTGGATATGGGTGTGTGTGTTTATGCTGCCAAGCGATTTGTGTGAAGACACAGTCAGTGGCATTTGCAAACACAGCTCTGTTCTCAAATCTTTAAATACATTGTCTACTACCTCAGCTCCCCCCCCCCATGCCCTGTGGCACTGGAACATGACAGTGGCTTGGGAATTCTCCCACTGGGCTGAAGATGTGGGGCAAAGCTAGGAGTGGCTGGAGACAGGAGCTGGGACAATAAGGGAGGATGTGAGCTTTGGCCAGAGAGCCAACTTGATAGCAGGTTCTGCATGGAGCCTGTGAGAGATAAGATGAGAACAAACTGTAGTGTCTAACTTTAAAGTCTCCCACACAAGAATAGCCTGGCCTGGCCAACTCTGAAGGCCATCCCACCCTTCATCCTCCCAATCTGGGCAACTATGATTCTCACGTGGAGGAGACGAGAGGACACTGGTTATCAAGGTCCCACAAGCGGGCCTGCACAGGACTTCAACATGATTTCATGGACTCCCCTCACTAAAGCTGTCAAGTCAACAACAATGTCAAAGAAATGAGAATCCCCCAACAATCAAAGCCTTTGACAAAGACCCTTCCCCTCTGTGCTGTCACACTCCATCAGACTGAGGTCCTGTGGTGCCTGTGGCCCAGGGGGGCAGCACCGATGGTCAAGGTTTCAGAAAGCATGGCGAGGGTATCATGGAGAGGCCAGGATCCAAGCCAACCCTCCTCATCAGCACGTCTCCATGAGAGACAAAGATGCAGAGTGAAATATTTCATCTACAAGTGTGTGTGTGTGTGTGAGAGAGAGAGAGAGAGAGAGAGAGAGAGAGAGAGAAAGAGAGACAGAGAGACAGAGAGAGAGTGTGTGTGTGTGTGTGTGTGTGTATGCGTGGCATTAAGGATTGAAACCAGGGTCTGGCACATGCTACACACATATTCTACCAACCAACTACACTTCTACTCCTTTTTTTATATACTTTCTTCAAAATAGTAAGAGAAACACAAAGAGTAACCCATCACCCTCAGATCTTAGGAAATACTATATTGATTTTCTTTACTTTAACCTAGTATAACGTTCATTGACCATTATTATTGGGTTCATGTCACTCTGGTCTCAATTTGATCCTTCCAGGACCTCCTGTGTCTGGGAATGAGGGTCCCAGACCTTCGCCATGATCTTGTGTGGGCAGTCAAGAATGCCTTGAGTGAATGTGTTAAGACAGAATGAAATCCTGAGGGACTACACATTCACTGACATAGGCATGGCCACATTAAGGACCAAGACCTCAGACCTGCAGAAACTTGGAAAGGCAAAGCCTTTCTGTGGTCCAAACACGTGTTCACAAAATTGACCAATGCGTGCAAAGTCTAGCAACTGCAGCTTCCTTCTCCCAGAAGTTTACATACACTCTGCTCACCTACAGAGACCTCCCATCAACCTAGCTAACTCGTCCCCCTGGGCAAATGCAGTAAATGTGCTGAGATTCCTGGTTGACAAGGTAGTCGATGGCACCCCATCCAAGTGCATAAGCCCCACCCGCCCCACTTTTCTGTACATGTCTGCCTGTCTTTCCTCCACTCCCTTGCTGCCACTAGTCAGTTTCCAGAACCAAGCCTGTTGGGATGCAGCAACTTTGGTCTTTTCCTCTTTGCTTCTTGGGATCAGGATATGGCTAAGGCCCTCTGGCTGCTCACTAAGTGCTTCTAAGAGAGTGCAGAATTGTTGTCCCTCTGGCTGCTCACTAAGTGGTTCCAAGAGACTGCAGAATTGCTGCTGCCCATGAAGTCTCACCAAAGCACAGACAGCCCTCTTGCCATAGCACTGACATCCACACATCAAACCTACTTCCTCTTTCATCCCAGTAAGGCCCAGCTGCCATATCTTAATTGGGGTCCTCTAGAAACCAAAGAGAAAGACAAATATACAAGTTTTGTCTTTAAGATGTGGATTTATTATATCGAATTACAAAATATGGTGGAAATAGAGCTGGAGAGATGACTCATTGGTTAAGAGCACTGGCTGCTTTTCCATAGGACCCTGGTTCAATTCCCAGCATCCACATGGCTGCTCACAACTGTCTGTAACTCCAGTTCCAGGGGATCTGACACCCTCACACAGACATGCCTGCAGGAAAAATGCCAATGCTCATAAAATAAATTAATTAATTTTTAAAAATATGGTGGAAAGAATCCAACAGCAGTTGTCCTGCATCTGAGAGGATAAGAAGCCAGTAGTTTGGTCCATGAGGCTGAGGGACCACTAGTGGGTTCCTGGAGCGTCACTTGTCCTCATCCATGTTGGAGGCCTGAAGAAGCTGGCTCCAATGTTAAGCAAAGGAATCAGCAGCAGCAATGGATACATTAATGTGGTGGAGCAAGGGGAGGCCAACAAAGAAAACCAGCAAACAATCTTCCTTCTCCCTGTGTTTTTTTCCAGTCTGGGTTGTTACCTGACCATGGCATCCACATTTGGGGTGGGTCTTCCCACATCAACCATGAGCATTTCCCACAGATGCACCCACAGCCCACGGGCCAGCCTGAAGCAGGGAACACCCACAGCCCCTCATGTCAGCCTGAAGCAGGCAATTCCCCTTTGAGGGTCCTGGTGGACATGCCTGAGAGGACTTCCACCTGAAATGACTTCCTTGAGCCTAGGTCTCCCTACCGAAGACACTGGGCCATCAAGGAGCAATCTTCTTAACTGCTCCCAGAACACACAGTTTCCCAACTAAAAAAGGAAGGACACTCAGAATGTAAGGTCTGACTTCTCTTTCAGACAAAGCAGAAAAGTTTTACATTTTCATGATGCCCCTCAAACAAAATAAAAATTACAGGTAAAGACTACATTGAAGTCTTGTGAAGATCTATTTATGTTTGTTTTATGTGTGTAAGTGTTTTGCCTGTATGTGTGTAAGTGCAGTGTGTGCTTGCCTGGCACCAGAAGAGGGCGTCTGATCCCTTAGAATTGGAGTTAACAGAAGGTTGTGGAGCTGCCCTAGGAGTGCTGGCACTGGAACCCAGAAGTCTGCAAGAGCCACAAGTGCCCTTAACACTGCTAAGCCATCTTCAGCCCCTATGCTAAATTCTTAGTATGTCACTTTCCCACACTATTTCTAAGCACAGTAAGCACACGTTTATGGTCTTACTAATACAGTCTTGAGAGCAGGCTGTGCCCCTCTCGTAGGCCATGTGGTGGCATGAGAGAGGGAAAGATGCCCTCCTCTCCTTACCCCTCACTACCTGCAGCAGGTGGGGACTTGATCCAACCCCTCACCAGTTGCAGCCCTCAGGAAAGTGGGCTCTGCTCCTTGCCTGGGCAACACAGTAGAGCTGGTCCTGCTGGCGGAGGCAGAGATGAGCCGGCCCTGAAGGTGTAAGAGTGGGATAGCTGGTCATGCCCCGTCCTCTGCCACCTGGTGAAGAGGGTGGGTGAAAGACCCCTGCCCCCTTGCCCCTACCCTTACCAGCTGCAGAGTCTCACCTGGGCAGCACAGTAGAGCTGACCTATTGATAGGGGCACTAGTGAACCAGCTCCGAGAATGTGAGCATGGGATATCTGGTCCCACCCCTCATCTGCCATACCGTCTCCATCCCTCACAGCCTCGGGGGTGGCAGAGCTGGCCTTGAAGTCTTAAGAGTGGGAGAGCTGTCCTTGCCCCTCACCGGCTGCAGCACTCAGGAGAGTGGTCCCTGCACCTCACCTGGACAACCTGGCCTTGCGGGGAGCGGATCCTGAGTGTGAAAGCAGGAGAACTGGCCCCGCCCCTTGCTCACTTTGGCAAGGGGTGAACTAGCTAGGGCAATGCTGGAGAGCTCACCCTGGTGGTGCGGACAGGGGAGAGCTGGTGGGCAGACCAACCCTGCAGATGCCCAAGACCAGAACAAGGGATATGAGTTGGCCCACCCCAACATCCACTCCATCTGTGATCTGACGGAGCATGTGAAGGGGCCTGACCTGCAGACCCAAAGCTGCAGGATCTCCACAACACAGGGCAACAACAGGAAACCCAAAGAAGTCCCAGTGAGGTCCCAGCACCAATAGTGTAGCAGAAACCAGAAGCCTCAAGCCAGACCAATGACTCTTTGCAGTGAACACTTGCAAGGGAAGATACATGGATAAAGGGTTCACTGTGTGACTCGCTGTGTCACACTGCAGCTTCCACGATGAGGTTTTCCTCTTTTCCTTGTTTTCTTCTTACATTTTATTTTGATGGGGGCATCGCAGAGGCAGAGGGCAGATACAGAGGTAGGGGAGACCAATGGGAGGGAACACATGACGGGAAAGGCACAGAGAGCAAATAAAAAGGTGACAGAAGCTGTCATCTCGTTGCAGCTCATGGTAGTTCCTAGTGCCTGGTATGCCAAGGTCCTGGGTTGGCATGGCCAAAAAGCGGGGAGTCGCCCTTGGCTAGGACTAGGGTGCAATGAGACATGTGGCCGGGGGATGACACTTTAGAAAGCATTAGCCTGAAAGTGTTCCAAGAGTAACGGTACCCCAAGAGCCAGTGCCTGTCGGTGTGTCCAACCCAAGGCATTTCCCCTCGTGCTAGGCCTGGCCCCAGCAAAGGGAAATACTCCAGATGGAGGCTCTGATCACTCAATGGCCGTGGGCTCCTCTTCAAGCTCAGCTTCTGATGTCCTTCCCATCGGGGAGTCACTCTGTCCTTTGTATCTTTGCAGAAAGGGCAATCGTCTCCCACTATAGAAGGTGCTAAAGACTCCGACCTGGTGGCCCCACACCTATAATCCCAGTATTCAGGAGACTGGGGCAGTTGGGTCTTTGTGAGTTCAAGAACATGCAAGTTCCAGGTTGGCCAGCGCCATGAAGGCTAACCACCAGTGCCATTAACAATCAGAGCTCACCTTCCTGACTTTTCAGCATATGTGCTCTTGGTCCCTCTCCTCCCCTGGTGTGCCTTGGCTTACCTTCCTCACCAGCATAGCTAAGACCCAGTGTCAGAGACACAGACTCCTAACTGCCCATCTTCAAATTAAGTTTGGACATTTCAAAGCTTTGAAAGTCTAAGGCTCAGCCAGATTGCTTACCCACGATTGAATTCAAGGCCATCCCCCTCTTCTGTGCCTGGAATGGACACAGAGTAACTGTTGAGGCCCTGTGGAAGGTGGGAGAGAAGGATGCTGACATCTTATCTGAGCACATTCCGGGGTTTATCACTTCCTTGTACTCCTGGCCTCCTGGCCTCTCTCCCCGGGCTTCTAATCACCACTTCAGCTCTGCCTTTCCGGAGGCTTTTCCACCCCCTCAGTATTTCATTTGTTCTTCCCCCAGAACCAGCCACTGCCCTCCTAGGGCAGATAATGCTTTTCCTGCTCCAGGTGCAGACTTTTCTAACTTATCCATAAAACTGCCCAGGCCATTGTAAAAGTAATGGGAAAAATAGAGGAGTAAACAACCAACTCATATCTGGTTGCCCATGGGCCAAGGACAAAGATGCTGGGGAGGGGAAGGTAAAACTCGCAAGTTTCTGTCCTGAGACAAAATGTTTAATCTGTCTGATTGTTTTAAGACAGTGTCTCAATAGCCGGGTTGGCCTCAAACTCCTGATCCTCCTGCCTCTACCTCCCAAGTGCTGGGTATGCACTACCACCAGTAAAACAAGCATTTTAAAACAGGTTCCATAACCTTTGAAAAACACTCAAGACATGATTGCTAAGTAAATATCAACTAGAGACCAATCGCCTCCAGAGTTCTCTCCCAAGTACAGGCATACAGAGCTGGGATTTCAGCCATTCTCAGGGGGGGTAGTTGTGATAATTCCGGGTTCCTAAGCTCAGGATTGCACTTTGGTCCTCTTGTGGTTGGATGTGATCATGACACTGTTTGTTGCTAGTGAGCAATGTTATCACCAAGGTCAGACCAGGTAACTGCCAGTGGCAACCTCTCCTTCTACAGCATCAGCAACAAACAGCAAAACTGTTGGGTCAGGATTTTACAGCGAGACAACGTGGAACAGCTACCCCAGCAAACAGCAAGTGGATACAGAGCAGGGCAGGACGGAAAAGTCTGCTCAAAAGTTAGTCTTCTTTTATTTGGTCTGCATGTATTTCTTTGTTGTTCGTTTATGTGCGCACCTGTGCTAAATTCCCCATGGATATGAGAAGTTGCTTCTCGCCTCCTATCAATGGGTCCTGGGGATCAAACTCAGGCCATTAGACTTGGCAAGCACCCTTGGGTTCAGATTTTAGTTACTCTTGCAGATAAACTAAACACGTTTTGCTGTATGACATCACCAGGAGACTTTCATGGCCAGACATGGAATGTAATGGTTTAAAAGCTGTGTGTTTGGATGTCAGGTTGATAAAACGTATATTTGTGGTCGTTAATTTTGACTGTCAACTTCACTGGATTAAGAAAACCTAGGGCATTAAGAAGGAATAATGGGTGTGTCTGTAAGGGAGTTTCCAGGGAGTCTTACTGAGAAAGAAAAGCCCATCCTGCACGTGAGTACGTGAGTGTCATCACTCCGTGGTTTGGGGCCCCAGACTGAAAATGAGGCAGCTGATCCTGGGAGAAACAGTAAATGTCAGCACTCACCACACAGTGTCTGTGTTTGTGGACTATAGCTGCCTCATGCTCCAGCTACCCATGTCTTTCTCTCCATAACTGACTGTCTCCTGAACCCTCTCCCCCTTAAGTTGCTTCTTTTTATTATTATTACTTTAATTTTAAATAGCTTGCTTCACATGTGAATCCCAGTTCCCTTTCCCTCTCCTCCTCCCGCACCCCCTCACCATACCCCCCAGCCTCCCACCCTACCCCCACTTCCTTCCACATAGGGGATATCCAGAGTCTGTCATTTCGCTCAGGGCAGGGTCCAGGCACTCCCCCAAGAGTTCAGGCTGAGAGAGCATCCCTCTTTGTGCTATGGACACACGAAGTCTATTTGTATGCCAGGGATAAACACTGTTCTACTGCCCAGGGCCCCATAGGTTGCCCAGGCCTCCTCACTGACTCTCACACTCAGGGGATCTGGATCAGTCCCATGCTGGCCTCCCAGCTGTCTGTCTGGGGTCCAAGAGCTCCCCCTTGTTCAGATCAGCTGTCTCTGCTGGTTTTGCCAGCCCATTCTTTGCCAATTTGCTCATCGCTCCTCTCTCTCTGTCACTGGGTTCCATGGGTTCAGTTCAGTGTTTAACTGTGGGTATTTGCCTCTGCTTCCATCAGTCACTGGATGAAGGTTCTAGGATGGCATATAGTGTAGACATCAAGTTTATTATCAGGAATGGGCATTTAAGGTGGTCTCTCCACTGTTGCTTAACTTGCCAGTTGGTGTCATCCCTTTAGATCACTAGAGGTCTCACTGGTGCCAGATCTGTCTTCTAACCTATGACTCCCTCTTTTATGGTATTTCTCATCCTGTTTTCCCCCTATTCTACCCCCCACTCAACCTTCCTGTTCCCCCATGACCTACTCTCTCTTCCTCTTCTCCCCCTCTCTTCTTCCCAGCTCCCACTCCCCCCCGCACCCCTCACGTGTTCCCAATCTGTTCAGAAGATCTTGCCTCATTCCTCTTCTCTGGGATACCATGCATATCTCTCTTAGGTTCTCTCTGTCAGTGGAAGTGCAGACTGGCACTATCCTGATCCATGTCTAAAATCCATATATGAGTGAGTACATACCATGTTTGTCTTTTTGTGACTGGGTTACCTCACTCAGGATGGTTTCTTCTAGTGCCATCCATTTACCTGTGAATTTCAAGATTCCATTGTTTTTCTGCTGAATAGTACTCCATTGTGTAAATGTACCACATTTTCTCTATCTACTCTTCAGTTGAGGGGCATCTAGGTTACTTCCAGGTTCTGGCTATTACAAATAATGCTGCTATGAACATAGTGGAGCAGATGTCCTTGTTGTATGAATTTGCATCTTTTGGATATATGCCTAAGAGTGGAATTACTGGGTCTTGTGGTAAATTGATTCCCATTTTCCTGAGGAATCTCCATACTGATTTCCAAAGTGGGTGTAATCCATCATATAAACTTTGAAAGAAAAACCACATGATGGTCTCACTAGATGCTGAAAAAGCCTTTGACAAAATCCAGCATCCCTTCATGATAAAGGTCCTAGAGAGATCAGGGATAACAGGAACATACCTGAACATAATAAAAGCAATATACAGTAAACCAACAGCTAACATCAAACTAAATGGAGAGAAACTCAACACAATTCCTCTAAAATCAGGAACAAGACAAGGCTGTCCACTCTCTCCATATCTCTTCAATATTGTACTTGAAGTTCTAGCTACAGCAATAAGACAACAAAAGGAGATCAAGGGGATAAAAATAGGAAAAGAAGAAGTCACGCTTTCACTATTTGCAGATGACATGGTAGTTTACATAAATGACCCAAAAAACTCCGCAAGGGAACTCCTAGAGCTGATAAAGACCTTCAGCAAAGTGGTAGGATACAAGGTTAACTCAAAAAAATCAGTGGCCCTATTATATATAGATGATAAAGTGGCTGAGAAAGAAATCAGAGAAACATCACCCTTTACAATAGCCATAAACAGCATCAAATATCTGGGGATAATGTTAACCAAAAGAAGTGAAAGACCTGTATATCAAGAACTTTGAGTCTCTAAAGAAAGAAATCAAAGAGGACACCAGAAAATGGAAAGATCTTCCATGCTCTTGGATTGGTAGGATCAACATAATAAAAATGGCAATCTTGCCAAAAGCAGTCTACAGATTCAATGCAATCCCTATGAAAATTCTGGCACAATTCTTCACAGACCTTAAAAGAACAATAATCAACTTTATATGGAAAAACAAAAGACCCAGGATAGCCAAAACAACCCTATACAATAAAGGAACTTCAGGAGGCATCACCATACCTGATTTCAAGCTCTATTATAGAGTTACAGTCCTGAAAACAGCTTGGTATTGGCACAAAAATAGACAGGTAGACCAATGGAACCGAATTGAAAACCCTGATTTTAACCCACACACCTATGAACACTTGATTTTTGATAAAGAAGTTAAAATTATACAATGGAAAAAGAAAGCATCTTCAACAAATGGTGCTGGCATAATTGGATATTGGCATTCAGAAGATTGCAGATAGATCCATGTCTATCGCCTTGCACAAAACTTAAGTCCAAATGGATCAAAGACATAAATCCAACCACACTGAAACTCCTAGAAGAGAAAGTGGGAGATACTCTTCAAAGAGTTGGTATAGGAAACCACTTCCTGAACATAACACCAGTAGCACAGACACTGAGATCGACAATTAACAAATGGGACCTCCTGAAACTAAGAAGTTTCTGTAAGACAAAGGACACAGTCAACAAGACAAAAAGGCAGTCCACAGAGTGGGAAATATACTCACTAACCCCACATCTGACAGAGGGATGATCTCCAAAATTTACAAAGAACTCAAGAAGCAAGTCTCCAAAACACCAAAGGATGCAATTAAAAAGTGGGGTACAGAACTAAATAAAGAATTCTCAATAGGGGAGTCTAAAATGGCTGAGAGACACTTGAAAAAGTGCTCAACATCCTTAGCCATCAGGGAAATGCAAATCAAAACAACTCTGAGATACCATCTTACTCCTGTCAGAGTGGCTAAAATCAAAAACACCAAAGACAATTTATGCTGGAGAGGATGTGGAGAGAGAGGAACACTCCTCCACTGCTGGTGGGAGTGCCAACTCGTACACCCACTTTGGAAATCAGTATGGAGAATCCTTAAGTTGCTTCTTGTAAGCACTTGGTCACAGCAGCAAGGAAAAGTTGCTAGCACTGATAGATGGATGGATTAACTAACTCAGTTGTGCTAACCCTTTCACAACACAGATATCTGTCAGCACCAGGCCGCACAGCCTAAGTGACCACTAGACTTCATTGATACTTAAAGACTTGTTAAGCAATGGGTGGTATTAAAAGCTTGCACTGCCTCTAGTATGTGTGTATATAGTCATTTATACACTACTTGTGTATGTTTCCATTCCATTGGCCATGGCAAGTGACGTAGAGATGACTTAGAGTACATGAGAGATTTGAGTTTGCACTTCCCTGGTGGCCAAAGATGTTTGGTTGGGGATGTCCTTCTGTATATATGTTTCTCTTATTGGTTGATCAATAAAACACTGATTGGCCAACAGCCAGACAGGAAGTATAGGCGAGGCTAGGAGACAAGGAAAATTCTGGGGAGAAGAGGTGAAAAGATGCCTCCAGGAAGAGATGCCATATAGATACCTCTAAGACAGGATACACCAGGCATTATCTGGTAAGATAAGGCCATGTAGAAATACATAGATTGGTAGTTATGGGATAATAATTACAAGAGAGCTAGCCAGTAAGAAGCCCTAGTCATCAGCCAATAATTTTATAATTAATATAGCATCCATGTGTTTATTTGGGGCAAAGTGATTGTGGAATCAGGTGGGACAGAAACTTCCATCTTCAGATGTTGGTCTTTTTTCATGTAATTATTGGCAACATTTGTTCTTTTTAAGCTCTTTATATATTCTGGATACTAATCCTCTGTCAAATGAATAGCTTGCAGACATCTCCATTCTACATTTAAAATGGCAGTCAGCTGGGCAATGGGGGCACACACCTTTAAAAATGTTTTTATTTATTTTACGTATATGGCGTTCTAGCTAGACATAGAACCTACATGCCAGAAGAGTAGACCATTAGATCTCATTACAGACGGTTGTGAGCCACTATGTGGTTCCTGGGAACTGAACTCAGAACCTCTGGAAGGGCTGACAATGTTCTTAACCACTGAGCCATCTCTCCAACTCTAGTAGTGTACGTCTTTAATCCAAATACTCAGGAGGCAGAGGCAGGCAAATCTCTGTGAGTTTGAGGCCAGCCTGGTCTACAGAGTGGTTCCAGGACAGCTAGGTCTGTTACACAGAGAAACCCTGTCTCAAACACCCCCAAAAAAGAAAATGGCAATCATGAAAGAAAAATAAAATCCTGGAGAGGGCAAAAGGGAAGCAATTCTTAGATCCTGTTTCTGAGAATATAAATTAGTGTAGCCACCATGAAGATATACATGGTGTTCTTCAAACAATTATTAATAGACCTGCTACAACATAGCTGTCCTAGTCCCTGGCATACAGTAAAGGAAGATAAATCAGCATGTGTTATGGCCACCTCCGTATCTGTAACCATCACAGTACTTCTCACAGCAGCCAAGTCATAAAGACATCCCTAGTGTCCACCATCGTACGAATGGATGAAGAACACATGGACTAGTCAGCTGTGGGGACTCATTCTGGTAATGGCAACACTCAGGAGGCCGAGGCAGGAGTCCTGCCACAAGTTCAAGGCAACTTGGATTACTCAGTGAGTTACAGGGTAGCCTGGGCTACCAAGTGATACCTCGTGTCAGAAACCAAATGTAAGAAAGTGGAATATATAGACAATGAAGTTTTGTTCAGTCATGAAAAACAACACCATTTTTATTTGAAGGAGAATAAGCAGAAATAGGGATTGTCTTGTTAGATGAAATAAGCCTGGGTTTGGGAAAACAAAGATGTTTTCTCTCATACATGGAATCTTAAGAAGAAAATAAAAATGACACAAATATTAAAAGAGGATTATTGGGGAAGCAAAAAGGGATTGGGGGAAAATGTAAGAAAGTAATGGGGGTGAACATGACCAAACTGTTTGCCAAATGAAAATGTTACAACAAAATCTACTATCTTGCACAATCAATATTACATATATTATTAGGGTGGTGTGCAGAGGTTACACACAAGCAGTATAATACTATATATGAGAGAATTGGGGGTACAAATATTTTGGCCTTCCCAGGGGTTACAGAACCATAGACCACAAGGAATGACTATACTTACAACTTGTCTAGATTACTTGTAATTCCTAATACAGTGTAAATGCTGTGTATGTTGTTCTTGAAAATATTGTTTAGAAACAACTAGAAAGGGTAGCCCACACCAGTAAAGATGAAAATAGTTCTGAATATTTTTGCCATGCAATTAGTTAGCCTCACAGATGCAGAACTCCTAGGAAAGGTGAACTAAACGCACAAATGCACCCTTTTACCACATGCCTTCTGATGCCGTGCCTTCTGATGGTGTTTGGCTACATACACAAAGCCAGTATTGCTCTAATGGAGCTCAGGGAACAGCCGAGGTCAGACTCTGGGTGGGTTCACCCTCATTTTTGTCGCCTCGGGTTTTAGAGTGCTAATCCAAGTTCTGTGACAGCTGTGGCACTTTCTTGGGCTTCACGCAGCACAACTTGCCATTCCCGCACAAGATGTAGAGCTTCTCGTCCTTGATGCATTCATAGCGGCAGGTACCTTGAGATTTCCAGCACTTTTCGCCGTTCCCTATTCCAGAGCACAAACAAGGACACCTGTATCAGACACAGGGTTCCAGGCAGAGACCAGAGGGCCAGCCAATAAAACGGAGGCTGTGGAAGGAGCGGGTACCTCCAGGAGTTTAAGGAGGTCATATAACCTCACATCCTCTATGGACACTCCATCCCGATCTCAGCCTTTATAAATGCTCCCTCTTGGAAATGCAGTGGGTTACAAGGGTTAACTACACAGTAGGTTATGAGGCTACCAACATGAACATCGGAATCTGTACTTTGGAATTGAAATCTACCTGTCTCCGAGCCAGCTGGTAGACCCTGAGATGGTAACTTCCATCTTAAGAATCTGTTTCCTCTTTTCTACAAGGATATATAGATGTCTCAGGGATCTGTGGCTATTCGAAGTGTAGAGGGTGTGGCTCAGCTGGTACTTGCCTAGCATGTTTCAGGTCTGGGTTCCAGCCCTAGCATAGCATAGACTAGGCATGATAGATAGCCACATCTGTAATCTCAGCACTCAAAAGTTAGGGGCAGGAGGATGAGGAGTTCAAAGACAGCTTCAGCAACACCCAGTGAGTTCAAGACCAGCTTCAGCTACATGACACTGTCTCAAAAGAAATAAAAGTAAAATGTAAAATAAAACTAATTATTAATTAATTTGTGTAAAAACCATTAGTATTAAATAAATCCATCCACGAAATGACAGGACCACAGCAAAGATTGAGTAATTTGTGTCATTTTACAAGGGAAAAAAACTGAACTAGAAAGAACACATTAGCCAGTAATGAAAGCTCATGGCTTAAAAGAAATGAAAAATGCAAAATGGGAAGGATATTTAAATAGAGAAAAGAAGACCCACATCTGGTGAAAATGTAGAGAGTTAATGGCCATAAGTCTGGCCCAGTTACTTTATCTACAGTACAACTCATCCACCTAAGACTCAGGGGCTACCACAGAGAAGAAGCAGAAGGGAGGTCAAGGACTAAGATACCAGCTGACGCTGTCTTCTGGACATGACCAGATGCTATGCCCATGAAACCCTAACAATATGGTTACATAAGCAAGACCTGCGTGACCACACCAGTAGATATGACAGTGTGGATGGGCAAAATCTCACCAGGTCCCATCCCCTAGACGAATAGCTACAGTCAATCAATGGTTGCTGGGCAGGGGGAGAGTCAGTTTTCTCCAGCGATGAGCTCCCTGATGGTCAGCCCTAAACACACATACATATGAGCAGCACTGTATGAACGACTGAATCCAGTCGAATATATACACATATATGAAGAGGTCATAAAGTCAAGAGTGGAATGTTGGGAACACAGCAGGAGTTGAAATGAGGAAAAAAGAGGTAGTAATTATATGAAGTACTTATGCTTGAAATTCTCAAAAAACATAAAATATTTTAATACAAAAGAAAGGAAGAATGAATCCTAACCACTAGGGTGCCAGAGATGCTAAAAAGGGAATGAAATAAGAAGAATCAATGGAAAGTGTCAGTCATTGATAAGAAATTCAGCATACCCAAACTAAAAGGCAGTAAGTAAAACAAAGAAAGAATCACAGCAAACTATGTTCAATAACATTTCCTGCAATAGAAAAATACTTGAAATATGTACCAAAGGGCATAGAGTGTGCCGGAGAGAGCTGAACCAAAACGGGGTGACTGTAGCAATGTTACTGGACATTACACAAAAAGAAAACAAATGTTTTGGGCAATCAGGTTGGTATGTGTGTGTGTGTGTGTGTGTGTGTTCCTGAAATGAGGAAGTGGAGTATAGTCCATCATTCCCAGCAGGCCAGGTGTGTGACTCAGTGGCAGCATGCTTCCTAAAACCCACAAGGCCTTGGGTTCCATCCCTACCACTGCAAAATGAAAAATAAATAAAGGAATATAGAGGTAAGTTGTGAATTTGAATGGGAAGTACCAGTAGGAATTCGTGACTGTTTTTAATAGATCCCCCCTCCCATTTCTGGCCACTGCAAAGCTTAGAGACATTGAGCAGCCAGCAGAAATTAGTATCCAATTCGTGGAAACTGGAAGCGTGGCAACTATTTTTGGTCAAGAAATTACAAAACAAGCCTGAGGCATCCTATCACACCAGAGACTGAGGAAGGTATTGAAGACAAGCAAGGCTCTATCAGAAAGATCGACACCTCAGGTCAAAGATCCTCCCACTGCCTAAGACTAAGGACTTCTACTGCAATAGAGAGGATGGTAGCAACAGATTTAACATATGGCTTAGAACCATTAGTCTTGTTGTGCCTAAGTTACAAAGTCCCCAGAGACCACCAGGAATACAGACCCACTAAACTGCAAAAGCGAGGTTTTAATTGTTCATCCACCTATAACAGGGACCCCCGTTGGCTAGCTGGCACAGCAACCTCCAGAGGGAGTGAAGTTCGCTGTCTACTACTAGGTTTTAAAGACAAAAGTTACAGGATTACATCAGTAGGTACAGGTTGGTTTCTGATTGGTTGACATTTGGGAACAATTAGGACAATTTCTCAAAGTCATATTTTGGCATGAAATACCTTTGTACCAATTATTTTCATTAGTCAGTGCTAAGAGGGAACATTCTGTGGTTTCTATGGCATTGTCTGGTTACTTGCAGGTGGCCTGTTGTACATAGATACCAGTAGTTTTCAGAATTATATGCTGGAGACTATAGGGGAGGTTTTGGTCCCCCCACCCCCGAGTTTCTTTTGTGGCCAAAGAGTTCCCAGGAACCAAGTATCTAGGAGGCTGGGGTGGTGTCTGAAGTTTCTTTGTGTTCAGTTTTGGCCCTAGACTCCAGGAGGCCAGAGGATATGGAGTTTCCTAGTGTCAGAGGCCTGTGGGTCTTTTCTGTAGCCTCTCATGGCTGCTAAAGCAGGGGGCTGGGTGGGGGTCTGGTCCCTTTATTTTGTTTACCCCTTTCAAGTCTAATATCTGTGAGTTTGAGGCCAGCCTGGTCTACAAAGTGAATCCCAGGACAGTCAAGGCTGTTACACAACAGAACAAAACAAAACAAAAACCCTTGTCTTAGATAGATAGATAGACAGACAGACAGACAGACATCACAGAATAGAGTAAGTTCCTGGGAACTCTGGAATGAATTAAGAAAGCAAAGAAGCTGCCTTCATTGTACACCAAAATTTCAGTGTGCTCAGTCTTGACCTTTCAATCAAATTTATTACATAAAAATTAAAAAATTGAAACACAGATGAGTGAGTTGGCTTGTAGGTTCTAACCCCAAGTTCTAAGGCCCTTCCCACTGCCCCAGACAGTGTCTCATATCCATCCGGCCATCCACCCAGGCCCTAAGTACCCTGGCCAGACCCACTCTCCAGCTCTGTCCCTCTGAAAGGGTCTAGGTTACCTGGAATGACCTGGGATAGCAGCAGCAGCAAAGCCATAGCTAACACTGCAGTCTTCATGGCTTCAGGAATCACAGGGTCTTAACTGTGTCTGGCAAAGTACCGGGCAATGGGAGAAGGCTCTGGATCCCTGCTCCTTGTAACCAGCTGGGACACGTGTCTTCAGAGGCCCACGCATACAGTCTGCCCTGAGCCAGCTGCCTTCCACATCCCAAGGCCTCCACGCCCACAGCACTGGCCACACAGTCCTATGCTGACACTCCCTTTATCCTCTCAAAGACCAGCAAGACTAAATCCTCCAAAAGTCAGGGTATAAGTATATGTCAGTCTCTGTCAATTCCGCCCAGAACCCTCTACTCTGGAGGGAAAGGAACTTATGAGCCCCCACCGCTGGTTGAGAAGCTATTCTCAGTTGATGACTGCGGGGGGGGGGAATGCTTTTTAGGATGTGGCTCTTGGTAAATTGACTATGCTCCAGTAAACGGCCACATATCCATGAGTCTGTGGGCAGCACAAATGTGACTGGTTGGCTTTTTTTTTTTAAAGGATGGGGCTGGAGAGATGGCTCAGTGGTCAAGAGCACTAGCTGCTCTTCCAGAGGACCCACTTGGGTGCCCAGAATCCATGTGACGGTTCACAAGCGCCTACTTGCAGAGCATCCTACGCCTTCTTTGGCCTCTGAGGGCACTGCATGAGCATGATATACAGACAGACAGACAGACAGACATGCAACCAAAACACCCACACACATACAATAATAATACTGGTTTTTAAAGAGAGGAGGACATGGAGTGGAGAGGATAGTGGGAGATGGGAAATGGAGCTAAAAGAAATGAGAGGAAGGAGAGGAGTGGATGTGATCCAATACATCATATGCATGTATAAAATTGTCAAGTAATTAACTAAAATTTCTTAGTTAAATGTTAATAAACTTGCCGGGCGGTGGTGGCGCACGCCTTTAATCCCAGCACTCGGGAGGCAGAGACAGGCGGATCTCTGTGAGTTCGAGGCTGGGCTGGACCGACAGCCTCCAAAACAATACAGAGAAACCCTGTCTCATAAAAATCAAAAAAAAAAGAAATGTTAATAAACTTAAAAATCCTGGACAACCCACAATTCTTATCATATCCTACAAAGTCCTACATTGATAACTCTTCCAGTAAAGCGCTTGCCACACATGTATGAGGTCCCAAGTATGATCACCAGAATCTACATAAAAGAGGCAGAAGCAGTGATGGGGGCTGGTGCTTAATCCCAGCACTCAGGAGGCAGAGGCAGGCAGATCTCTGTGAGTTTGAGGCCAGCCTAGTTTACGTAGAGAGTTCTAGGATAGCCAAAGCTTCCTAATGACATAGCCGTCTCAACAAAATATATTTTAAAATGGCACAGTGATACACACTTACAACCCTTGTGCTGGGGAAATGGAGGCAGGCACTCTGGAGCCCTAGTGTTCACTGGCCAGCCTGACTCAAAACTCACAGTGCTCTCGAGAAATTACAACCAAGCTTGACCACTAGCGTCTACACACACAATCGCACAAATCCAAACACTTGTAAACACACACACACACACACACACACACTTTTAGGTACTACATCGTCTAGTGTAGCAATCCACAGCTGTCATAATTCTAACATAACTTAGATGAGCTGGTTTAGAAAAATTAAGAGATGTTAACTGATCATTTAATCCCTTTAATCCCCAGACTTGGGAGGCAGAGGCAGGCGGATCTGTGAGTTTGAGGTCAGCCTGATCTACAAAGCAAGTTCCAAAACAGCCAGGGCTACACAAAGAGACCTTGTCTCAAAACAAGCAAACAAACAAAAAAGTTGTTTTACTTTTAATTATAAACATATGTATTCCTGTGTGTGGGTATGTGCACATGAATGCAGTTGCCCTAGGGAGCATTAGATCCCCTGAAGCTGGAGCTACAGGCAGATGTGAGGCACCACGTGGGCGCTAGGCACTGAACTCAGGTCTTCTGGAAGAACAGAGTATGCTCTTAACCACTGAGCTGACTCCAGTCCCAGAGAGGTTCCTTTCTCCAGATGTACTTCCCCACTTCGGGAGCTAAGGAAGAGAGGACATTCTCCACACTTTCAGCAGTGTGTGTCTATCAGGATATTCTTTTTTTTTTTTTAATGAAACAGGGTTTCTCCGTGTAGCTTTGGAATCTGTCCTGGAATTCACTCTGTAGACCAAGCTGGCCTCAAACCCACAGAGATTGACCAGCCTCTGCCTCTGAGTGTTGGGATTAAAGACATGTGCCATCACATGTGGCAAGATATTCTTTATCAAAGAAAAGGGTTCCCACCGCCTAAAATGCCCAGTTTTCAGAAGAACTTTGGCATTGAAGCCAAGAAAGGTAGAGTTGAAATTATCCAGCTCGCTCTCCCAAATGTGCCACTTAGTTGTGTGACCTTAGAACAAATCACATTCTCTCTCTAGGATTCAGTCTCATCGTTATCAAGTTAGAGTCCAGAGGCTGTAAACTCAACCCAACCTTTGGGACTCTGGCTTCTTGGACACTAAAAAAAACACAGAAAATGAAAGGCTATTGTAACAAGTATTCTTCCCTCCAGCTGCCTGGGTTCCACCACTATCTCTGCCCCCAAATAACACACGAGACACTACATTAATTATGAAGCTATTGGCCATTTGCTATGATTTCTTATCGGCTACCTCTGTCTTAATTATTACTCTATAACTCTAATATATATTTTTCAAGGTCTTATCTTACCTAGAATGCCCATCTCTGCATGCTGTTTTGTTGACCACCACTACTTATCTTTCTGACCCAACAGAAGTCACCAGGGTGGGGGAGTATTAGTCTCTTCTGACACTAACCCTTTCCTAACCAACATTCTCTCTTCTAGGACCTGGGTCCCTTAAATCCTCCAGGGAATACACTATAAGACTCTCATCTTCTCTAAGTCCTACCATTCCTGTTGGGTAGGCTTGACAGATGCTTGGATATTCTTATGTTCTTTTACAAGGTTTTTCTTTATCCTACAAAAGCCTGAGAACTACAGAATGTTCCCATCCAGCAAGCTCTGAGTCATGAAATGGCTTCCAATGACCTTGGACAGTCAACTATCTCATGAGAAAGGACAGGAGGAAAGCACAGAGCTAAACATCTTTATCCATTAATCCTGAGATTACAGCTTGCAAAACAAGCAGCATCAACTCCCCTGAAAAGGCAGAGGAGATAGCAAGTGGTTACATTCTCCTGCAGGACCAAGAGAAGAAAAAGATTCCAGTGGTGTTGAGTGCAGGGAGGGCCGGCTGAGCCCAGAGCTCTTAGCCTCCTTATACAGTGCATGGATTTGTGCAGATGAATGAGCTGCCACTGCCTGCTGCACCGTGCATCAGGAATGGGGATGGATGAGAAGCAGGATAGTCTCCCCTTTCAGCAAGAAACAGGGGACATTATAAGAGAGAGAACACTTGACCTTAATGCATCACCTTTTGACACTTTCAAATTTTAAGTTGTCTAATAGTCTTTATTTCACAATAAAACC
Organism: Mesocricetus auratus; assembly: GCF_017639785.1. Classification (NCBI taxonomy): domain Eukaryota; kingdom Metazoa; phylum Chordata; class Mammalia; order Rodentia; family Cricetidae; genus Mesocricetus; species Mesocricetus auratus. The sequence goes on from NW_024429189.1 coordinate 117,593,899, forward strand.
AGGTTGTACTTACTTTCACTTCCTGTGGATTTTGAATCAGTTAATCATATGAGGGTCTTTTTTCTCCATAACTGCTAATTTAATGACAGAAAACAATTACCCCCTTGTCATTTGAATTTGTTTTCTTTGATTCCTGATCAGGTTGAAAGTGGCCTTTCTTACTGTCCGTGAACAGCCATGATATCTGGGGTGTGCCTGGAGGTGTGGACAAAGCCTCTTCCTCTTCCGACTCACCAGGTCACTTGACCCTAGTAAGTGAGACAACCCTCGTTCCTGGGACGACTTTTTAAAGCATCAGAACCAAGCACAGTAGCACATGAGTGTGAAAGGAGTGGGGCCAGGAGTGTGGCTTTTCTGTTTGTTTCATTGGTTGGTTTTGGTTTTCAAGGCAGGGTTTCACTGTGTAGCCTTGGTTATCCTGGAACTCACTCCGTCTTAAACTCAGTGAGATCCGCCTGCCTCTGCCTCCCAAGTGCTGGGATTAAAGGTGTTCTTGGAAATGTGGCTTTCAATGTGACACCATGTATTTGGGAGCTGGGGGTCAAATGGAAGCTCCATGGTCTAGGGTTTTCAGAGACTGGGTAGCTGACCCCAAGAATTCATGGATGAAAATGCAATCACCCTGCCCTGCTAGGGTGCTGAAATCCTTGTGTTACTGCATCCATTTACTTCTGTAAATTACTTTTTCACACCTAGAGAACCGAATACATTGATGGGTAGATGGACCCCATGGCTCATCTGCTCCAAATCCTTGATGAAACATATTGAAACCCAGAAAAAATGGTAAATTTTCTGGGTATGTGATGTGGCAGGGGACAAAGAACTTGCCTGATGTGCATGAAGTCCTGGGTTTAGCATTGAAAAAAAGTATGAAATCACATAAGAACTGAAGAGATGGTTCAGTAGTTGAGTATGCATACTGCTGTTGCTAGGGAACTGAGTTCAGTTCACAGTACCCATGTGGAGGATAAAGACGGTACAACTATGCCCAACTCCAGCTCCAAGGGATCTGATGCACTCTTCAGGCCTCCAACTATACCTGCACTCACATGCACACGCACACACATACACTCATCCATAATTAAAAATAAAAATAGGGGTATGGAGGGATGGCTCAAGTGTTAAGAACAATGGCTACTCTTCCAGAGGACCCAGGTTCAATTCCCAGCACCCACATGACAGCTCACAACTCTCTGTAGCTCCAGTTCCAGGAGATCTGACACCCTCACACAAACATACATGCAGGCAAAACACCAGTCGATGCTCATAAAATTAAATAAATAAAAATAAGAGCTGAGGACATGGCTCAGTTACTTGAATGGTTACCTAGCACATACAAGGTCATGGGTTCAATCCCCAGTCAACCCTTTATAAAGGCAGCCATTATAGCACATGCCTCTCATCCCAGCACCCAGGAGATAGGAGCAGGAGGACCAGAACGCAGGGTCACCTTCAGTTACATAGAGAGATCAAGGCCAGCCTTGGGTACATGACACCATGTCTCCAAATAACAGGTAAGGGGAGCTGAGAGAGGGTGATGGGGAGTAAATAAGATCAAGAGACATGAACTTTTCAAAGAATAAGTTTTAAAATACTTTCCAAAATTAAGAATAAGTTTATAGAAGGGAAAGTTAGTACTAGTCACTGAATACTTTGGGCTCGTATCCTCAATGCAAAACTACTTCACACTCCCAGGCATAGTGAGCATGAAAGAACTCTCAGAAAGAAAACAATCCAATAAACACATTCTCCCTAAGAAGACACTCATGGGCCACACTCAAACATTCTACTTTGTGATATTTTGTAGCATTCACTGTCAGGTACCAGCCCTGTCTGGAATGAAAATTCTACTTCTCAGTTTCCTTCCCTCTATGAACTTAAATGGGAGTTTGCAGCCAACTTTTAAAACTTGAATGCTCTCTGGAGACAGCAGCCATCAGTAATGGGAGCCATTGTGCTCTGAAAGTTGTCCCCAGTGAGAGATGGTAGGGACAAGCAGCAGATTAGGCAAGTCTTCACTGTTCCCTTCCCCACTTCCGGTCCTGATGACCAAAGTAACCCCAGAAGCCGGGCTCACTAACAACACTTTCTCTGTGGCTGCTGCAAACAGACATCAGTAGCAGGCCAGTCAAGAATCTTCCCAGAGTCCTGCACCTTCCTATTGCAGCCCTGGAGCAGCTTCAAGTCTTGGCCCATCATCCCCTATAGTTAACTAATACCCTCTGTTCCTTGTCAAGTCTTTGTTTTTCCAGATCCTCGAACGATTAAGTTGAGACTAACTTTACCATAGATTCCTTACTCCATGATGCTGATAATGGCTCTCCTCTGGTTGAAACTTCACAGGAAGTAAGAGGCAGCAGACCACTATAGTAGAGTTGAGGGCTAGTCACTGGGTCCTGTCCCAGACCTTCCCTTATTCTCTTCCTTGTAAAAAGTTCCTGAAGGAATTATTTAACACCACACACTTTCATTTACCTTTGTGTAAATCTTGGGCAGCCCATTCAACGCTTTCTGTCCCCACTGATGATTCAGACAATGTCTTATCGTGTAAGGTCATGCATGCTTTGATTTTCTTGACCTCTGTATCAAGAGAGTCCAGTCAGGAAGTAGAATTCACATAAGTAATTGAGGCAGATAGTTAATGGAGGGAATTGCTTACTTCTGCTGGAAGGTTGAAAAATGAGGATCCTGGAGAAAGTATTACTAACTTCAGGGACAGCCACCTGGCTTCAGGTAAATGAACTAAGGAAACTAGAATGAATGTTCAGACCAGGGAGCAGGGAACATCTGTTCTTGAATCCCTGAAGAACGGGCTGAGCCTTGAGTCTGGGACAACCCTGTGGTTGCTCCTCTTGTATCTATCCACTCTTGAACAGACCTTGCCCTGTCTGGAACCCATTTTCTCTTCTCTGCCAGTGTCTTTGGTAGCTACTGATGTGCGTGCTCTCTGGCATCCATGTGCATGGCGCCCCCTTTTGGCGCCTTGATAAGGCGATGCAAAGCTGGCAGGGGAAGGGCTGTGCTGTGTGGCCTTGAACCTTGGCTGGCCTCACCCTGCTGATCCAAAAGACAAAGGAATGCTGTGGACTGGGTGGGTGTGGCTCCACACTGTAGACCCAGGATACAGGCTTGTTCCCGTGAGCTGCTCCTGGAGATCCAAGGGACTTCCGCCAGAGGGACTTGACTTCCGAAGCTGTCCACTAACTTTGCCAGCACTTTGAACTCGAAGCTTTGCCACCATGAAGCTCCTGCTGCTTACCTTGGCTGCATTGCTGCTCTTGTCCCAGCTCACTCCAGGTAACAGAGAGCTCCTCAGGGAAGGCACTGGGTAGGGGGACCCTGGCCTTGTCAGTGAACCTACCGGGGCAAGGAGGACCAGTTAGTTGCCTAGGGCTGGAGATGTCACCATTCCACCTTGCCAAGTGCCGGATCTTAGGTACCAACAACAATATCCTGAGTATCATCACCCACTCCATGTTCAGCTCTACCAAGCTGGCAAAGGGTCAGTGTGGGGGCAGAAGCAGCCAGAGAGAAAGCAACAGCAGATCTCTTGCAAAATAGTCCCCAAAATGTTCCAGGTTTAGTAAAAGCCACAGCCACCTTAATGGGAGCAAGAAGCTCATGTTTGCAGCCCCTCTCTCTGTGCCATACTTTGTGCTGGAACTAGGATTATGGGGGCAAATGGCATGGCCTCGGACACAGTTAAATAGCATTATACCCAAAGCCGTGACAAAGGAAAGCCAGGGAGTAGCACCTAGCTAGCCTGAGGTCAGTAGAGTCCTGGAAAGTGACTTGAAATCAGATGGGGGAGGGGAAGAGGTGGGGAGGGAAGGATTTAGGATAAGCATGATAAGCATAAGTAAGGAGGGAGAGAGCAGCATGCTGCCTGTGGGAACCCAGTCTGAAGTGCAGGGGTGAGTGATGAGAGTCACAGGTAAGAAAGCCATGGGAGGGCTTTGCCAGAGAAGGTCAACCCTGTCCTTCCTACCTGTCACACCAGCTACCTGCCCCCTCCACTCATCTAACAGAGCTTCTGTCTACCTCAAGACTGTCAACCTTTAAAGAATCAGAACATACAATTTTCTAAGCAAGCTGACCCCTCAGTTCCCTCCAGTGACCCTGAAACACCCTGCATCTAAGCGGCTCACCATTGACTCTGATCCCAACAACCCTCAGCCCTCACCACTGTTTAGAGGATCAGATCGCTTGACGGTTTCTTTAACGGCTGTGACAACATGGGGGGGGGAATCACTGCAGGTGTAAAACACTAACATCTGGGCCTGCAACTCAGTTGCTGGAGTGCTTGCCTGGCATGTAGAAAGCCCTGGGTTTGATTCCCAGCAACACATAAACTGAGTGCGGTGACACAGGATTGTAATTCCTGAGAGGCAGAGGCGGAAGGATCAGAAATTCAAGGGCTACTTAGTAAGCTTGAGGCCAGCCTGGGATAATTGAGGCCCTGTCTGAAAGAGGGAGGTGGGCAGTTAGCTTCTTTTTGTCTGTAATTCATCTGCACTTTCCCAGAAACTTCCACTCTGGGAGAGGTGGGGACCTTGCTTTCTCCTGGAAGACATGAAGTTAAAACTGTAAGCATGGCATGCGGGTGTTGAGTTCGGTGATGCCCAGGAAATGGATCTCTGTGACCCTGAGGGAACTTAAGATGGTGTTGACAGGAGCGCTTGGCACCTAGCCCTCACTCTGAGACCTCACACTGTCCCTTGCTGCTTCTGCTCTGGGCTTGGTCTTTACAGCTCTCTCCATGCCTCCCTTTCCCTGTCTCCACACAAGAGAGTGTGGGGCTTCCTGGAAGGACGCTACAGGAGAGCAGAGAGAGAAGCCACTTCCCTCTGCTGTTCCTCACCCCTGAGAGTTTGATAGGGTGTGAAAGCTAAGCTTTTCCCTGAAGACCTAGCAACTGCCTGGGGTGATAGGGGCTGAGGTGCCCTGCTCCAGGCCCACCAGGCCCTCTCTCCCTACAGCGTTACGTTTACTGCCCCCACCTCCAAATCGTCCTCCCTTTAGCCAGCAGGCCTCTTGAAGCAGAGCAGTAGAAAGCTGTGTCCCTGGGAACAGTGAAGACTTGCCTAAACTGGCCAGCAGGGATGATGGTGTTTCTCAGGCAGCCTCCTGCTGCTGCTGCTGCTGCTGCTGCTGCAAGTGCATTTCAACTCCTCAGTTACCAGGAGGTTATTAGAAGAGTTTCTCTTCCACTTCCTGTTATGAGTTGTAATGGTGAGAGGCCTTGAGTGGAAGCCATCAATACTGGTCGCCCTCAGCCTTCATCTCCTATAGCTTACAGAGAGGTGGCTTCATTGAGACTCACCAGGCTTTACCTAGTCCTTTTGTTGGTAAATTTTGGTTCTTGAAATTATGGCCTTGCTATGACTAGAAACAACTCTTATCTCATTTAAGCTGCCAACTGTCATCCTAACTGTTGTTCACCAGTGCCCAAAGGACAGAAATTCTACTTAGTTCCACTTTTTTAACAGTCAAAGGGTCTCATGATGAAAGGGGGCCGAAATGTACATCACTTAAAAATGTTAGACAGTGAAATGACTCATGGGGTCAAGGCCCTTGCTGCCAAGACCCTCATGGTGAGAGTTGTCCTTGACTTGTACAAGAAATAAACAAATGAATAAATGTAATTTTTAAATGCTTAAGGGCTAGAGGGATGTTTCCGTGGGTAAGAACTCGTCCTGTGCAAGCAAGAAGACCTAAGTTTGAACCCCCAGCTCTCATAAAGAGTCAGACAGAGCTGCATATAACCCCAGGGTTAGGAGGTGGAGACAGACAGATCCTGGAAATCACTAGCCAGCCAGGCAAGCCAAAATGGTGACTTTCCAACTCAGAAAGATCCCATCTCAATGTAGCAAGGCAGAAAGTGATAGAGAACATCCCACGTCCTCCTCTAGCCTCTGTGTCCATGAAACACACACACACACACACACACACACACACACACACACACATGCATGCATGCACGCACACGGGCATGCATGGTTGTTCATTTTGACACGCTTAAATTAAAAACAGAGATCTCATGGCAGCTCACAGCCATCTGCTGGAAATCAACACCTCTTCTGGCCTCCTCAGGCACTGTACAAATGTGATACTTGCAAACAAAAACACTCATACACATAAAATAAAACTAGATAAATCTTTTAAAATGAGATCTCATTTTTAATGAGATTTTTCCTTATCTTTGTTGTAAAAATAAGGCAGAATCACAGATGCAAAAAACAAATATGCTGCTTAGCAAATATTGCCAAGTACAGGTTCTTGTAGAATCACATAGCTCAGCCAGCTGAGCACCAAACACTTCCCCCTAACCCACCACAGTTCCTTTCCTCCCCTAAGTGTCCAGACTTGTTTAGCAACTGATTTTTTTTTCATTTCTTCATGAAACACTCATTGCCAAGGTTACATCCCTAGACACATTTTTGTTTGCTTTTATTTTTGAGACAGAATCTCACTGTGTAGCCCTGGCTGACAGACATCATATTTTTAAATATGCCTTTTAATATTTCTCTGACCTTCATCCTCCATCTTTCCAAGTTCTCTGAAAACAACTGGCCACTGACCTGTATCCTCCCACGATGAGAATTTGCTGATGGCACATTAAGGTTGGAATTCACAGTGTTCCTATGATGTGTAGACCTGGCTGGCCTGGAATCTGGAATTCACTGTGTAGACCAGGCTGCCCTCAAACTCACAGAGACTCACCTGCCTCTGCTCCTGAGTGCTGCCACCATACTTGGCTACGCTCACTGAACTCAAATTGCCCCATCCTTGGTGAGGGAGGCTTCTTTTTGTTTGTTTTGTGTTTTTTGTTTTTAGAGACAGGGTTTCTCTGTGTTGTTTTGCAGACTGTCCTGGAACTCGCTCTGTAGACCAGGTTGGCCTCGAACTCACAGAGATCTGCCTGCCTCTGCCTCCTGAGTGCTGGGATTAAAGGTGTGTGTCACCAACACCCAGCTGAAGGGAGGCTTCTTGATTCATGGACTTGATTTTAAATATCCTGGTAGCTGTGATAGTCACCTTGTGTAATGTCCATCTGTCTTTAGAAGACTCCCCACATAGCCCTGCAAATCACACCATGTTAGACATGTTACCCTGCTGCAAAGGACACTGCATACCCAAGGGTCTGTGGGGTTGGCAACAGCTCACCCAATGAAGAATGTACTCAACCTGTGGGTCCTGACTCATGACAGTAGCAAAAGTACAGTTATGAAGTAGCAATGAAATAACTTTGTGACTGAGAGTCCTCATGGCATGAGGAACTGTAACTAAAGGGACTGCGTTAAAGCATTAGGGAGGTTGGGAGCTACTGAATCTAGAGGAAGAGTGGGATTTAAACAGTTCAAGGTCAGCTCTCTCTGTCTCTCTCTCACTCTCTCTGACACACACACACACTCTCTCTCTCTCTCTCTCTCTCTCTCTCTCTCTCTCTCTCTCTCTCTCTCTCTCTCTCTCTCTGGAGAGTGGGAGAAGAGAGGGAAAACAGAGTGAGAATTTTGTATAAAACTTCTCATCTGATCCTTGGCACCTGATGGAGGTCAAAGCTGCTTTTCCTTTCAGGAAGTATGGGAAGGTCCATCCTTGTGGACAGAATTTCAGATACAAAGTGTCAGTCACTGGGATACCCCATTCCTTGGGGGAAGTATGAGATGTTCTGTCCTTGGGGGACAGAATTTCAGTTACAAAGTGTCAGTCACTGTCTTGATTTCAGAAAGCCACTGTTTCTCAGCATTCTGACTCTTTGTTGTTCATGAACAAAGGGGGTCTGGTGAGTTCGCCCCTGTGTGACAATAGGTTGTAGACTGCTCTTGTCCAGTTCCTGCATCTATCTTGAGTAAGCTCCAAGGTTGACAAGAGACTGTGCTTTCTTGGTCTGCCTTCTGATGCTAACCAGCCAATTCACAGAGCATATAGAAACCTTAAAACAGTGAGCATCCCGATTCCCTCCACCAGCCCATACACCTACACCGGCTGCCAACCCACAATGCATTGCTCTTGTGTTCCTTTAACTGACTATTATATGGTAGTTGCGTTTGCTGCACTGGGAATTGTATCCAGGACCTCATGTGCACTCAACAGTGTTGTCCCTCTGAACAACATCTCTATCCCTTACCAATTACCTTTTTTCTTTTTAACTTATTTTTTAGAAAACAAAACAATGGGTTTGTTCTGACATCTTCACATGTGTATATCTTGTACTTTTCTTGTATCCACCCACTGTGTGAACACTTCCTGAGGTGATGTAAACAAGTGTCTACTCATTCCAAGTGGAGCACCAGCAACACACCAACGTAATGATCCCACCCAAGCCTAGCTTAGGGTACCAAGCAGTTTACTGAGCTTGCATTATAGAAGCATGAGTGAGAGGTTACATACAAGAGCACAGGTGACCCCAAAACAGGTGCACTACCAATGCCTCGTGCCAGTATGGACAATGACATTCCTATAGCTGGATAGATGGAGCGCCTGCTTCAGTTAGCCTTCTTGCTCAACACTCCAGTGGTTCCTGAGACAACACACAGCTGGAAGAGTGTGCAGGAGGAAGTGAGAGTCTGGTTTCCTCCCCATCCCCTTCCTCTATGAGGGACCTTTAATAGGCCCAGCCTGGAGGACCTCCTGCAGATAGTCACAGCTGCTCTGATTAAGATGGTAATGGTAAGCTGGACAGATGGCTCAGTGGTTAAGAGCACTTGCCGCTCTCCCAAAGGACCTGGGTTGGGTTCCAGGCACCCACATGGTAGCCCTCAATCTTTTGTTACTCCAGTTTCAGGGAATCCTACGCCCTCTAAGATCTGGCCTCCTTGAGCACTGCACAGATATGGTTCATATACACACATTCAGGCAAAACTCTCATGCACATAGAATAAAAACAAATAAATCATATATATGGTGAAGGCATAGGTTCACAGTGATAACCACTCACACACCTGATTTTCAATAGCCAGTTCCCGGGAATGCCTGTGACTCAGTCTGCTTCTGCTGCCTGATAGATGGAATGCTATGGCTGGCAGGCCTGCCACATGCTGGTCCTTGCTGTGGGGCATGCGTCCATGACCTGAAGGAGAGATCCAGAAACACCCTCTACGGAAGAGGAGACTGGAAGGGTTTAGGATTCGACTCTTTTCAGCTCTGACACTACTGGCACAGTGAACCCCAAAGATTCTCATTTCCTCAGTAACCTCTGGGCTGAAGCCCTGGGGCCACCCCTGGAGCTCGACTTCCCAGAAGAGATTCCATGACACCACACCCACGCCCTTTCATTTTTTCCTTCATCCTTATGGTTGCCTCCCTGGAAGAAATCCCATGCCGTTCTGACTGCTTGTCTCAGAACACACAGGGATGCACAGACTGCTGCTGCATCTTTCCTATGAAATTGTAACATCGATACTGGAACAGGAGAGAGAAGGCATCTTTGTTGTCCCAGTTCAGCCAAACTATAACTAAATCTATTTTCCTCAGGGAAGAAAATAATAGTGATGGCTGCTATTCTCAGAGCACAGCATTCGACAGCACTCACATCCTCAGACTCCAGCGCCCCCCTTCCTCCCCTCTCATTCCTCACCCCTCCTGCTGGTCTCCCTCCTGTACCTCAAGTGATCACCTTCGGCTTCCACAGCGATATATGCATGTACCATGGCAGGCGTTGACATCAAAGGACAACTTTTGGGAGTCACATCAGGAAACTGAGGTTTCTGGCTACTTATGATCTTGTCACACTTGAGATTTTCTCGTCCTCTGGCACGTCAGCTGCTGACATGTTGATCTGGTATTATCGTTCCACAGTCTGCGAGGCTTTATTCTTTCTCCGTACTTCACTTTGAATAGTTTCTGTTTTGTGTCTCCAAGTTCACTTACCTTTTGAGGAAGATATTGTTAATTTTACATATGCATGTATTTATTTATTCAGTCTTGTATAACCCAGGCTGCCTAGGAACTCACTATGTAGCTGAGACTTGCCACCTAATCTTTCTGTCTCCATTCCCGGGAATTATACCTGTGGACTGCACTGGCTGGCTGAGTTTCTGTATTCATTCTTACCTTGTGTGTATTTTACATGCACATATATTTGGTGTCTGCAGAGACCTGAGAAGGCTGTTGAAATTGAAGTTACAGCTTGTCATGGGCTGCCATGTGGGTGCTGGGAACTGAACCTGGGTCCTCTGACAGAGCAGCAAGTACTCTAAACCTCAGGCCCCTACACACTATAGGTTTTATATAACCCTTCTGCTCTGTCGGGTGAGCACACAGAACATTCCCAGTTCTGAGGACAGTTCTGCCTCTCTCTCTTCGGTGATTCTTTCCCAGGCTTTGGTACATTCCTCATATGTGTGCTCAGATGAGTGTTCAAAGACAAGAGGGGTTCCCTCTGGAGACCTACACAGTGGTTTTTTTTTCTCCTCTTTTCTCTCTCTTCTCAGTCCTGCCTAAAGTTTTTAACACTGATTAAAATAGATGCTATTAGTCTATTTTAAATTCTTTATTAATTTTTTAGCTGTCCTACAAAGTAACGGGTCTCACTGATGCACTTTTGTGCATATATATCATATTTTATGTCTTTCCTCCCACTTTATGCCCTGCCTTCCCCTCTGCCCTTTGGCTGTCCCCTTCCCCTCCAGACAGTCCTTCCTTCTGCTTTCAAGTCTATATAGTCCATTACCCTCTCTTGTTCCCTGTCCCCATCTCTAGATATCTCTTTTCTTGGTCCCCTTTCTACCTTCATGGCATGCATATGATGATATGGGATGTCCTTCTGTATGCTGTGAATATGTGTTGCTTTTATTGGTTAATAAATAAAGTTGATTTGGCCAATGACCAAGCAGAATATAGCCAGGTGGGAAATCCAAACAAAGATGGAGAAAGAAAGAAGGCAGAGTCAGGAAGGTGCCATGTTGTTGCTGGAGGAGTCACATGCCAGGGCATTTCCTGTAAGCCACAGCCATGTGGTGATAGACAGATTAGTAAAAGTGAGTTCATTTATAAGAGAGTTAGCCAGTAATAAGCCTGAGCCATTGGCCAAACAACTATATTTAATATTAGCCTCTGAGTAAGTATCTCATAAATGGCTGCAGGAACCCTTGAGTGGGAGAGAAACAGGTCTAGGGGGACCAGCAGGACAGAGGAAAACAGTCAGCTACACATATGTACATGTATACATTTAAGTCTGTATTCCATACATGAAAGAGGCAATGTTTCTGAGTCTATAACATAATAATCTCCAGCTCCATCATTTTCCTGAAAATGTCATGATTTCATTCTTCTTACCACTAAATATAATCCCTTTTGCATATGGACCTCATTGGCCTTATTCATCTGTTGGTGGGCATCTAGACTGGTTCTATATCTCGGCTGTAGTGAATGTGCAGTAATAGGCACAGACGTGCAAGTATCTCTGATAGCACAGACTACTGGAAATGCCCTAAGTATATTCAGGAACATCTGGGCTCTATGGTCATGCCGGTTTCAGCCTGCTGAGGAGCCTCTATACTGATCTCCATAATGGCGTCCAGGTTTGCACTCCCACCGGCGGTGAGCAAGGGTTCCTCTTCCTCCCATCCTTACAGGCATTTGTTATCATTTCCTTCTCGGTGACAGATGGGACTGTTTCTCTCCTCTCATGCTCTAAGGGAACACCCAGAAAGGACAAGGCTAATGCTGAGGGTGTAGAAGATGGGACTCTGTGCCGCCTCCTCCAAGGCCTCCCTCTCTCTTCTCCATGTGTGGGCCTTAGTCAGACGTGTCCAAAGGAAACCTGTGATACAAACAGGCCTTAAAGACTTCATTCATCTGAGGGACACCAAGGCGTCTCTAAGCCGAAGTGGAACTGGCGCTTCATAGAGAAATGGATATGGGTTCATTGCTCTGTCTCAGGCGGCCTCTGATTGGACATCATTCTACGTGCTCCCCTTCTTTGCAGCCAGCTGTTTGGTGCAGCCACATCCTCTTGTGATGATCAGAACTGTTGCTTCTCTCTTGATTTGCTGTTTCTTTCTTGGTCTGAGGTTTTTTGGAGTTTTTTAGACAGAGTTTCATGTAACCCGAGCTGATTACAACAGACCTTTAAAAGCAGATTTTCAAAGTTCTATCATTTGTCATTTAGTCTAGATTCATGGTCAAGAAAAGGTAGGGAAAAAAATGGGGTCAGGAAAAACAACAGTAGGTGTTAGGAGGGGTCAAAGGGAAAGGTGGGAGGGGTCAAAGGGAAAGGTGGGAGGGGTCAAAGGGAAAGGTGGGAGGGGTCAAAGGGAAAGGTGGGAGGGGTCAAAGGGAAAGGGGAGAGCTGCTCAAACCTGCGCCAGCTCCTCCAGTCTGAAGTCACCTCTTCTTAGGACTGACACAATCTCCTTTCTCTCTTCTTTGTACCAGGTGATGCTCAGAAATGCTGGAACCTCAATGGCAAGTGCCGCCACCGATGCTCCAGGAAGGAGAGCGTCTATGTCTACTGTACAAACGGGAAGATGTGCTGCGTGAAACCCAAGTACCAGCCGAAGCCAAAGCCATGGCTGTTTTAAGTGCCCTGGGGCCTGGGGCCTGGAGGCTGCAGCTGGCAAAGTTGTCCTAGGTTGAGCTCATGGAGTCTTGAGCTCAGTCAATAAATGCACCTGGCTGACCCCTGTGTAGCCTGCTCATCCACACTAGCAATTGTCAGGCATAGGAGTCAAAACTATGATAACCACCGTCCTGATGGTAATATGACATCTCTGTCTCTCATGGGTGAATAGTGGGACTTTATTGAATCCACGGGGCATAGGATGAAACAACTGTTGGGCTGCTAACAGAAATGTGCTTACGTACATTTGTGTTTCTAGAATTGTTTAGGTATAATCATTTTCAGAGATTGACTGGATCAGTTCTCAGTAAGCCCGCTGCCCTCATACAAATGATCTTTGATATTATTAACCCCTGTACTCTCAAAATCATTATTTTTAAATCCTGAGACCTTCCTTGCATAAGATATAAGTGTTCTCTGTTGCCTCGATTTTCAGACATGTATTAACAAGCATATTCAGCTGCCTAATAGAAGAAACTGTGCCAGCCTCAAAGGGAAGATGTGTCTATACAGCATTTTAAATGCTGTCTTAGTTGGAGTTCCTGTTGCTGTGAGGAAACACCATGACCAAAAAGCAAGCTGGGGAGGAAAGGGTTAATTCTGCTTGTATTTCCACATCACAGTCCATCATCAAAGAAGTCAGGACAGAAAGTCAAACAGGACAGGAGCCCGGAGGCTGATGCAGAGGCCATGGAGGGGAGCTGCTCACTGGTCAAACAGGACAGGAGCCCGGAGGCAGGAGCTGATGCAGAGGCCATGGAGGGCAGCTGCTCACTGGTTTTCTCCCCATGGCTTGCTCTGCCCGCTGTCTTATAGAACCCCAGGGACGGCACCACTCATGATGTGCTGGGCTCTCCCCCACTGATCACTAACTGAGAAAGTCCCTTACAGACACCTTATGGGAGCATTTCTCAGCTCCTCCCAGATGACTCCAGCTGTGTCAGGCTGGCATAAAACTATTCAGCACAGATGCCATTTATAACACATTCCCAACCTAAAAATTTTAAGATGCAAAGATATAGCTCATTGGAAGAGTGTTTGTCTAACATAAGGCCCTGGGATCAATCCCCAGCACCATGTAAAAAAAATTATGTGTGTATGCATACATACATTTATAAGACAGGCACAAAGGAAGGAAACATTATCAGTAATAATAATAGTAATAATAATAATAATAATCAAAAGTCAATTCCAGGCACACTTTCTGGAAGTAGCAGACAGTTTCAAAGGAACTACCATAAGTACGTTTAGGAAATGAAAAACAGATTGATAACATGTGTGAAAGCATGGAGAATCTAAACTAAAGCATCAAATCAGGCGTATCTGTAATCAGTAGCTGGGAAGTGTTAGCAGGAGGGTCAGGAGTTCAAAGTCAGCTTCAGCTATTTAGTCAACGTAAGGCCAGTCTAGACTATACAGAAACCTATTTCAAAAACCAAACGGTTGAGAGTAGAGGCTTATGCCTGTAATCCCAGCACTTGGGAGGCTGAAGCGGGAGGGGCAGAATCACCAACAATTTGAGACCAGTCTGAGACAAGCCTGGGGTAGAGATTAAGACCTTTTCTTACTAATAATCATCATAATAATTAATAATAATCCAATACATTTTAAAGAGGCCACACTTCTGTCGCTACATTACAAACCTGACCTAGAATATAGTATAGCAGAATAGTCCTGTATGCTCTTACTCATAGTTGAACAGTTCTCCTGGTATTCCCACGTGAGTCTCCCAGTGAGTGCATTATCTTCCTTTCCTTCTCCCACAGTGCCTGGGCCCAAGAAGGTTTGCTCCAATATACAGCATTTATCAGACTTCTGCTGTGTTTGCTAAAGTCCTGCTGGTCACAGCAAAACAGATGACCCAAGATCACTGTGGCAAAGGACCACAGGACATGAATAGGGGGAGCTATGATTTGCTGGGGATCACCATGTGTTGATACATCATCCTCAAATGGAACCCCAAAGATAAATTTGGCTTTTTTTTTTGTTTTTTTGAGACAGGGTTTCTCTGTGACTTTGGAGGCTGTCCTGGAACTAGCTCTTGTAGACCAGGCTGGTCTCGAACTCACAGAGATCCACCTGCCTCTGCCTCCCGAGTGCTGGGATTAAAGGTGTGCACCACCAATGCCCGGCTGTAAATTTGACATTCTAAAGCACATTACAGTGTCTAAAAGAAAGGCCTGCAGCAGATATGTTTGAGAGCCCACTGGTGTACGACAGAAGAGTAAGTTACGGATCAACAGATGATACACAAATTTCGTACAGAGAGCTCGGGAGTGAAAGCAAATGCAACCAAGCAATTGTGTATTTAAAACCCAACCCAAGCTTATCACAGTGAAACACAAGGTGGACAGCTCCTGAGGAATGACACCTGAGAGTGACCTCTGACCTCCACAGGCACATACACGTTCATGCACCTGCACACATGTGTGCTCACACACACACACACACAGAGAGAGAGAGAGAAAATGAAGAAGTAGCCATCGATTCCCACGTGCTGTGCAGCTTGGTCCCGGAACTCTGACTAGGGGTGTGAAGGGAGTGAAGAAACAGCAGATACGGCAAGGCTGGGGTCAAGGGAGCTGTGTGCTCTCACGGAGCTGCAACTGCTACCGTCGTGTCTGGTCTGTGCACAGGGGGAGGGGCTCACTCGTCTCAGAGAAGGCCTCTCTGGCCATCAGTCTCCGGCTACAAACACCCAGCAGAAGGAAGCTGCAGTTGCTAGTTTTTGCACACACTGATCAATTATAGACACTTGTACTTGGACCAGAGGAAGAAAAGTTCCCCAATTGTGAGCCTCGCCAGTATGGGAAAAGGCTTTTCCAATTTACCATGGGTCTGAAGCCTCAGTTCTTGATAAAGCTGTGTCCATGCCAACAACGCACATTCACTCAGGGCTTCCCAGGATCCCTCCAGTCAATAGCAAGAGAAATCATTCTACACATGGGAATTGAACGATGCACTCATCAATGGTCAGTTGGCCATTGAAAAACCTTTGCAAGACAGCTAAGGTAGTTCCAAGAGAGATGTCTCTCATTTAGAGAACCTGCATTTAAAAATCAGAGCGGTGCCGGGCAGTGGAGGCACACACCTTTAATCCCAGCACTCGGGAGGCAGAGGCAGGCGGATCTCTGTGAGTTCGAGGCTGGGCTGGACCGACAACCTCCAAAACAACACAGAGAAACCTTGTCTCGTAAAAACCAAAAAAAAAAAAAATCAGAGCGGTTTCAAGTAAGTAACCTAATGATGTGCCGCAAGGTCTTAGAAACACAAGAATAAGCCGGACTCAAAATTGACAGATGGAAAAAATAATGAAGGAACTAGTCGGACACAGAGGTGGTTCTTTGAAAAGATGAACAAGGGGGCTGGGGAGAAGGCTCGTTTGCTATGCAAGTGTGAGAACCTGAGTTCCAATCCCCAGAACCTGTGTAAATGCTGGATGCATAGCAATGGCCTCTGTGCTCCCAGCACTTCTGCAGAGAGATGGGAGGCAGACAGGGAACCCCAGAAGCTTGTGGGTCACCTGCCCTGGCATGTGAAAAAATAACAAAGATACTGTCCTAAGCAAGGTGAAACACACCAAGTGCCCTCTGACCTCTACACACACACACCATGGGGTCTACAGACACAAATGTGCACACACATAGAAAAGAAAAGGTAAGCAAAGTTGACAAATCGCCAAACTAACCAAGACAGAAAAAGAGAAGGCTCTGATTCGAGGGCCATCGAGACGCCTCAGCAGGTGAAGACTCTTGCCGCAGAAGCATGGTGACCTGAGTTCAATCCCAGGAACCCATGTAAAGGTTGAAGGAGAGAAAAAAACCTGAGACATTGTCCTGTGACCTCCACAAGCATCCATGGCTCATATGTCCACACACATGCATCTTGTTTTGGAGCTGTCGGTCCAGCCTGGCCTCGAACTCACAGAGATCTGCCTGCCTCTGCCTCCCGAGTACTGGGATTAAAGGTGTGCACCACCAACGCCCCACACATGCATCTTGAACACACAATAATAATAAGTAAACTTTTTTAGTAAAAATACAATCCAAGCCAGGCAGTGGTGGCGCACACCTTTAATCCCAGCACTCAGAAGGCAGAGGCAGATGAATCTCTGTAAGTTCCAGACCAGCCTGGTCTACAAGAGTTAGTTCCAGGACAGCCTTCAAAGCCACAGAGAAACCCTGCCTCGAAACACCAAATAAATAAATATAATCGAAAGACTAAAATAGAGACATTATTGCAAACACCAGTGAAATCTAGAGGATCATTATGAAATAGTTTTAGGGGTTAGGGAGATGGCTCAGAAACTAAGGACACTGTTGCCAAGTTTGACGACCTGAGCTTGATCCTCAGGCCCTACATGGTGTTAGAAAAAGAACCGACTTCCTATAGTTGTCCTCTAACTTCACAGGTGCATCATGGTATGCATGCTAAATGCATGTGGGCACACATACATGGGGGGTGTAAAATGTAGTAGCATCTCGCCTAGCCAGTGAATCTGTATTAGTGGCCACACCCCTTTGGGCATGGTTTCGGGTGCAGACTGCACCTGGCTAGGTGAGATGCTACTACAGTGAAACGTTTCTAATAATTTGAAATTTTATATACCAATAAATCTTAAAGCTGAAACAAAAGTAATACATATTTAGACACAAATCTGTCAAAAACATAAGTCAAGACGATCTAAACAATCTAACCTGATCTATAAGAAGCAATGAGGGCAAGGCGGTGGCTCACTGTGACACTTGCTGAACTGGGCATAGCTCTGGGCGTTATCTTCAGGGACACAGAAAGGGGAGGGGGAAAGGAGGAGGAGGAGGAGGAGGAGGAGGAGGAGGAGGAGGAGGAGGGAGAGAAGGAGGAACAGGCAGCAGCAGCAGCAGCGAGATCTGGAGAGATGGCTCAGTGGGTAAGAGCTCATGCTAGGGGACCCAGGTTCCGTTCCCAGCACCCACATGACAGTTCACACCTGTCTGTGACTCCAGCTCCAGGGATTGACAGCCTCTTCCGACCCGTGCAGGAACCGAGCACACGTGGGGAAAACGCATTCATCAAATAAAACAGATAAATCTGTCTTTAAGCAGTGTGTAGTAGTAATAAAGAATCTCCCAGTGGCTGGAGAAATGGCTCAGTGATCAAGAACACCGGCTGCTCTTGCAAAGGGCCTGGGTTGGGCTCCCAGAACTCATATGACAGCCCACAATGGCCTGTAATTCCAGTTCAGGGAACCCAGTACCATTTTTCTGTCCTCTGTAGGTGCCTGCACTCATGCAGTTCACAGACACCCATGCAAGCAAACACTCAAACACATAAATAATTAAAATTAATAAATATTTTAAAAGACTCTCCCGGAACAAAATTTGCCCAGTAGTTTCGTTCCAGAAAAATTCAGTTGTCAAGAAACTCTTGCATCTGGATTCCTCACCTACAAGTCTAGGAAATAAACCAATATTTCATTCCCCTGGACAGTCACACACACACTGCATGCTACCTAAGATCCATAGGCCCAGTCCCTGCTTACCAGCAGGGAATCGGGCATCCAAGATGTGCGTAGGAGATTCCCCAAATAACCACAAGAGGGCAGTATCTACCCATGAGACTCTGGCCATTGAATGACTTCTATAAGAAAACCAGCTCCCCTGGAGCTGCTCAGACTGGCCCTGAATTCATGCTCCACCTGCATCAGCCTTCCCGGTGCTGGGATCACAGGTGCGTGCTGAAATGCCCTCAAGGTGTTTTCAAAATACTACTGGAGTTACAAAAAGTCAAAGATTTTAAAGTAAAAAATATTAAGAAAACCATATAATCTGCCACAGCTTCCGCCATTGGAAGGCCAGTGGCTTTCTCTGACATGACCCACTGAGAGACAACATCACTTCTGGAACATTCTGGATAACAATATGTGTGGTGTCAAATCCAGTCATAAGTAAACACCAGCAACTCAAACCAAGGGGTCCACCATAAAACAGCCTGCCAGATGAGTGGCAGATGTCGGTGACTCGAGAGCCTGATGAACTAACTCTCTTCCCGTTTACCCCAGGCTGGCTTTGAACTTGCCATGTGGCTAATCTTATCCTCCTACCTCCACTTTGCCCATGCCATGTTCAACTGATGTGGTGCTGGGACTCGGACCCAGGGCTTCCTGCATGGTAGGCAAGCCCTTCACCAATGGAGTACATCGCTAGCCCTGACACTGCTCCTCTCTGGGTAAGAAACAAAGAAACGTTAAGCCTGAGGGCTTGCGTCCTCTCTTCCCAGTGAAATCCAGGTAGAGCTCCGAAGATTAAACAGCAGGGTTTTTCCATTGTTAGCAGTTGGTCTTAAACACATCTTGTGTGCTTACACAAGAAAGTACCAGTGTTTGAGTAAAACAAGGGGGTGAAAGACCACCACACCTGGAATTTACCTCCAAACAGCTCACAAAAGACACACAATAAGAAGGTAAAGGTAGAAAATGGAGGCGTGTCTTAATTGAGGGTCCATCCTCCCAGAATGCTTAAACTCGTTCCAAGTTGGCATGAAACTATCCAGCACGACTGACCCCTTGTCGCCTTGACACGCAAATCAGTTAAGCCACAACCTTCATTTCATATTCATTCCCAAGATTACACGTTAATATTGACATCGCATATAAACTATTTTCAAATTTTAAAAATCCTGTAGTCTTACAAAGTCAAACACTAAAAACTCCAAAGTATCTTTTAAAATCCAAAGTCTCAACTATGAGCTCCCATAAAATAAAAAATAAATAATAAATAATTTCTTACTTCAAAAGGGAAGAACCCGGACAGAACTGCAATCTGAACAAAGCCAAACTCCAACAGTGTGAATAATATCCGATATCTGGCTCAATTCCCGATCGTCCAGACCCTTCCAAAGGGCTTTGTGGCCCTTCCCCGGCTCCACCCTTTGCAGCACAGAGTCTTCTAGGCTCCCAGCTGTCTCCTCTCTCCACGGCTGCTGTACATGTGCGTATCCTGTGGCAGGGGCATCTCCAAAATGCTGGGGTCTCTGGCTGCATCCCGGGTGCTCTTCACCCAAGCTTCCCCGGGCTCTCTCCGGGGACTCCTGCCCTACCACACAGTGCCAGCCTCGGCTGCTCTCCGTGAGCCCTTCGTGCCTTCAAAACCAGTGCCACCCCAGACAGTCTTACGGTAGTTCAGGTGCCAGCCTGAGAGACAACTTTGGCAGCCTCTGGACCACAGCTGTGTGCTGCCTCTCAGGAAACACCTCCCAGAAGATTTCACCTCAGAGATGAGGGTCTCCTTAATCACGCTGAGTCTTCAGCCCAGCTGACCATTGCTTGCCCCAATGGAGCACAGGTTTCACTTCAGTGGCTCTGGTCTCTTGTTAAGCACAACTGATTCTTCAACTCCAGCTGCCCAGATACCACAGCGTCCTCACCCGAAAGGCCTGGTAGCGTATTTGCTTCCGCCTGAAACTTCACAAACCAGGCCTCCGTTGTCCACACTGCTCTCACCCTTTTTCCTTTCTTCTTTCTTTTTTCCACTTAGCATGGCTGTGTTTAGTGCCTCATAGTCGCTCGAACACTGTTCTTGCCGTTATCATCAACATCGCTTTGTTATTAATCCCTGGGTTTTCTCCCCTACTTTTAATTTAACTAAAAAAAAATCTATTTGCCCACCAGTAATTTTTATAGCAGTCCCAGAAGGAATAGACACTAGTACATACAAAAAACCTGTCCATATACTTTTGTTTTGTGCTGTTTTGTTGATTCTCATGGGAGACCTGCCCTTTCCTTAACAGAAACAGAGGAAGAGTGGGTTGGGGGGTGGGAACAGGGCAGGGAGGGGGGGAGGACTGGGAGGAGATGAGGGAGGGGAAACTTCAGGATGTAAATAAGTTTATTTTAAGTGAATAAATGAATAATAAACGAGGACCACCTGATAGGCCACGATTTTAAAATGTGAATTCATCTTCATCATCTGAGGTCTCCAGTGATTTCCCTTCTTTATTCACTATTCTTCAGGACATTTTATGACCACGAAGCCTCTCATTTTCCTCTGGGCTGGTGCTTCATATACATGCCAAATGTCACATACATCAGTATCATATACATCTTCTCACAGGAGTGACTGGATCTAACACCTGGGTGCCCAGTAACATGGGCACATCATCTCACGATAACCGCTTTAGAGTCCGTGGTGCCTAGAAGTCTATTTATTAGTTCTTTGTGGAATTAAAGTTGAGTGATTACTCAAGTTCTGTGTAAGGGTTTGGCTTGCACAGAAGGCGCTATATTCCTCAGCACATTGGGGTGATAACGGCCACTGCTCCCAACATTCTCATCTTCCAAGCTCCTACAGAATGGCTCACTGAGCTCTCAACACTCAATGGATGTTTTAGCCCAAAGTTCCAAAGTCCGTCCACACTCCTCCCCAACAACATTCTTGGGACTGTCACAGTAATTCCCCACTCCTGGTAACAACTTGTCTCAGGGTTTCTATTGCTGCAATGAGACACCATGACCAGAAGCAAGTTGGGGAGGAGAGGGTTTCTTGGCTTTCACTTCCATATCACTGTTCATCACTGAAGGAAGTCAGGACAGGAGCTCAAGCAGGTCAGGAACCTGGAGATAGAAGGACATGCAGAGGCCATGCAGGGCGATACTTACTGGCTTGACCTGCCTAGGACTACCAGTGCAGGGATGACCCCATCCACAGTGAGTCGGGCCGCTCCATCAAGCACTAATTCTAAAAACTGCCCTACAGGCTTGCCTATAGCCCAATCTTAAGGAAGCGTTTTCTCAACTGAGGTTCCCTCCTCTCAGATGATTTTAGCTGGTGTCAAGTTGACATAAAACTGTGCGGTACCATCAGTGTATGGGAAACCATGGAAACTCTTTGTGCTATTCCTGGGGCTTTTCTGTGTGATAACTTTGCAGGGAAGGTGGCCAGGGCATGCCTTTTGCTCAGTAGCAGTAACAGATCGCAGTGGCTTGTATTCATGGACACTTTCAAAGCACTGGGTCACCTTTGACCCCGATACCCTCTGTCAGCCACCCCATCAGGCTGTGGTGACTTCCTCTTGGCCACAAAGAAACCTGACAAACAGGCTGAGGACGTGACTTGCCCTGGGTCCCACAGCCTGAGTCTGTGGCATGTCTGGGGTGAGAACTTGAGCTTCTTTGACCCCCCCACACACACACTCTCAGATGTCATCGCCACCTCACGGCAGGGTCCCACCTCACGGCAGGGTCCCAAAGTCACACATGTGATAGGGAGGCTTGCAGGGAGCACTGGCTGCTCTGTTTTTTCTGAAACACTGAGGGAATTAATGAGGTCAGGGGGCAGGACTAAATTTAGTTAGGTCCAGCCTAGCCTGAAGCCAGTGGTGTGAGCCCATAATCAAACTTCTGTTTCAGTGTCATTCCAGCTGCTGTGACAAATGCTCCAATATCGGGGAGCAACTCGGAGAAGGAAGGATTTATCAGCCTTTCAATTGCCGGCTACAGCCCATCACTATAAAGCCAAGGCAGGAACTCAAGCAGCTGGCCACGTCATAGGCACAGTTAAGGGCATCCAACATCCTTCTCCCCGCTGTGCGGACGGCCATCCCAAAGAGGCCAAGAGGACGAATCCACTCTCCCCAGCCCCTCCCAGCCACCCCTCCCAGTCTTTGTCTCCCCTGTGGGGAAAGGAACGCACTCGTGCAAGCAGAAGACAGAGAGCTGGTGGCAGCGTGGACTTTATTGGGGAGTGAGTTTGCCAGAGCCAGAGCAAGTTACTTCTCTGTGCTCTTGGGGACACCGGGAGGCTTTTGCGAATAGGCGAGGCAGCACAGGGAGGCATCGGGACACAGATGCATGAAGGTTTCTTGCCTCATGCAATAAGTTCGGCACGCCCCTTGGCCATTCCAGCACCGTTTGAATTCACTGCTTCCTGTGTGGATGAATCGGGTCACAGGTTAGACCACTGGTCACAAGTTGGACTAATAGATTAGGTCATGCTGGTGATAGGTTAGCTCTCTGTCATGTGTTAGACCGTAAGTCATAAATGAGAGCACTGGGTTGTAATGGAAGTGGCAGATCTCATTCTAGGTAAGCCCATCCGTCACAGGTTAGACCAGTGGCGAAAGGAATAATTGTCCAGGTAAAGACACCCACCCGGTACTCCCTTAGCACTCTAAACAGTGCTCCGTCATTACAGTCTGCCTCATTCCAGTCCCTGTTATAACGGTGGAGAGGGTGAGGCTCAGGGAGGTCAATAACCTTAATGAAACCGTCGTAGTCACACGGCAAAATCAGACTGAGAGCCAAAACAGCCTCCATTACACAAACTGCCCCGGCACAAAGGGAACTCTTCAGTGCGAGCTTCCATCCATAGAAAGGGATGGCTTTGGGGAACTTGGCCTTATATTTGGGGGTCATGGCATGGATGACGTCTCATTTATTCACTGAGCAAATATGGAGCAGTGGGGATACCACAATTTAAAGTGAAGGAAAGTGCAGGGGAGACGACTAAAGTGAAGCAAATACTTAGAGCCTGTGGTAAGCACTCCTGGGAACCAGGACACCGTGGTGGCCATTGAAGCACAAGTGGATAAAGCAGGAAACAGAAGCTCTCAGGTTTGCCTGGGACAGCCCATTCCAGACATGTGACCTCAGCAAGAAGACAGCCAGCAGGGATGGGAAGTGACAGGGGCAGCTTCCCTCCATCTTCCTGGACTGAGCGGCCCCTCCGTGTCCTCAGAGGACGCTGCCAGCCCCGCCTGCAGGTTTACTCGCCCTGCTGACCCTGCCTCGCAGCCCAGCAGAGCCTCTAGAAGGACCCAGAAATGCCCTCACAGTCTCTAGGAGTCACAGTCTGCCCTCTGAAGATGGTGTGCCACTAACGGTGAACCATGCCGTGTGAACCTGGCTCTGTCGCTTCCCAGTGGACTGACCTTGGCCTTGGAGTCTTCGTCTATACCACTCTCTTTCTGAGAGTAGTCATGGGAACCAGGCGCATTGTAAACGGTCAGTAAGCAGGAAGTGAGGTTATCAGGATGAAACTCGGGGGCCCAAGTCTACCAGCATCCACTCTAGGGCATTTTCCTCACTTTCCAGACAAGGGGTGTGCCCCAGACCCCAGACCACTGAGCCATGATAGATTTAGAAACAGCACTCAGTCAACGCCCTCAGCATATCATTGCCTTTGACCTTCCAGAGGGCTCAACGATGGGGTTTCCACACACAGTGTGCCTGTTCACCTGCTCTCAGGTCCTTGCGTTTAGACCTTAGGGCTTAGCCTCCCACGCCTGTGCCCCGCCCCAGCATCACTGGCCTCCTCTGCCGACTGCTGCTTGCCATTCCCGCGGTCTGAGACATCCCTCCTTGTATCCTGTTCACTCGGGGCTCTGCTCAAACCTGCCTTCCACAGAGCAATACAGTGTGAGTAGGCAAGGGTAACCAAACAGCTCGGATCACATTCCCTACGTGTGGCTGTGTGAGGGTCACATACGGGTTCTTCAGACCAGTTTCTACCTCTCCTTAGAACGTCTTCCTGCAAAGGGTTTCAGACCCCATATCACTGTTACTCTCCATTTTTTTCCATGTGTTCAATCTGTCTGTAATAAACTCACCACGTGACAGGGAGGCACAGGTCAGTGCTTGAGCATGAATTCAGCAGATGTGAGGTCCTGATTCCCACCCCCAGTACCCTCCAGTAAAACAAAGGAAGGAAAGAAAGAAACACAGCCTTACCTGTTTGCTACATCATTCTCTGTTTATGCATATTTTACATTTTTCCAAAACAGAAGTTTTCTTACTTTTTCCTCATCTTTTGTTTATATTTTGGTATTTTTCAAGACAAGGTCTCAAACTCACTAATGTGATCCAAGCCAGCCTTGAACCCTCAATCTTCCTGCCTCAGCCTCCCAAGTGCTGGTATTACAGGTGTGTACTGTCATGCTCGGATGAAAATAAAAAGTGTTTTAAAAGATGGAAGGACTTCTCAGTGGTTAGGCACACTTACTGTTCTCTCAGAGGACCAGGATTCGGATCCCAGCACCCACATCAGACAGTTCACACAAACACAAGTAACTCCAGCACTAAGGAGTGTGATGCTCACTTCTGGCCTCTGTGGGCCTGAACACACACTTGCACAAACACACACACACACAAACCACCGTATACAGAGAAGTAAAAGAAATCTTTGAAAGTTTTAAAGAGCTGATCAGAGGCCTTCCAGCACCATCCATCCCACCCCACAGACTACTCTAACAGTCAACCTGCCTCTATTGTTCTTATGCATCTTACCACCTACAGGTTATCTGTCTGCCTGATTTCTATTCCCACCAGCCTCCAATAATCATAATAGCACAAAGTTTTAAAACTAGTTCCTATTGAGTGAATCCCATTTTACAGATTTAACAACTATACGTTGCCCCACAAATTAATGGTTGGACCAGAACTTAAACACTAATCTGGCCTCCTGGACCTGGGAGCCTAGTACTCATTTACACACACACACACACACACACACACACACACACACACACACACACACACGTGATTACCTGGTGGCACATGACCCAGGACCAGGAGAGCGACAACGAGCAGAATCAACTGTGCCATGGCCACCAAGCACCAAGTTCCTGGGAGGCCACCAGGACCAAGTCAGAAGAAAAATCTAGCATACAGTCTGTTACATACTCAGCTTTTATGGGCTCCAGAGTCATGGGCAGCAAGCCCAGGTGGGAGGGTGCAGCCACGTGGTTCCAAGGCTGTTCAGCTCTCTCATGGCCAGCTCTGTGTGGACCAGTCAGCCACATCCTCCAGAGGCTGCAAGGCCCTGGGGTCTGTCCAAGGGGGGCAGGGAGAAGTGATGACTCTTCCCAGCTGAGAGAATAAGAAAGCAGTTAAGATTGGCCAGCATCTTCCCATGTGATGGCCAACACTGACTGTCAACTGGACAGCATCTGGAATCACTCAGGAGGCCAACATTTAGGTGTGCCTGTGAGCAAGTGTCTAGGTGGGTCAATGGAAGTGGGGACACTCACCCTAAATGTAAACAGCCACTTGTTGGGCCAGGATCATCCTGGACTGGATAAAAAAGAGAGAGTGAGCAGAGCAGCATGGTTGTGAACCACCATGCGGGCGCTTAGAACTGAGCTGGAGTCCTCTGCAAGAATAGCCAGTGCTCTTAACCACTGGGCCACCTTCCTAGCCTTTCCGCCTCCTCCAAAAATGGAAGAGCCCTTACCTCATAGGGAGCACTGAATAAAACAAGGTCTCAAAGTGTAGTCCCTGGAGCAGCAAACCCTATCTGAGAGAAATTAGAATTCCATAGCCCTACCCCAAATTTCTGAATCAAAGACCCATGGAAGTCTTCCCAGCTTTTCTAAGACACCGCTACAGAGCGAGCCACCAGGATAATGCATGCACAGAGCTTAGCCCGGCGATTGGTACATAATCGTCTAGGTTACATCATGAAAGATGAGAAGAGAAAGGGTATCCCTGGCAGAGGGAGCAGAACAGGCCTGAAAGGGCAATTCACATGGGGAGACCTACTTACAAGAGACTGGAATGTCTACAGACCACGATGTCTTATGCCAAGTTCAGCCTTTTATGTCATAGGCAAATTCGTGTTCATTTGTTTTATGTTTTAGAAAGTTTACCTCCAGTTACTTTTTCCTTGGGAGTTAAAACAGGGCCATGCCCTGTGAGTTTTGTCCAAGTAAGCCCCACCAACAGGTGCCTAGAGGCCACACAGCCAGAAAGTTCCCAGATGGTGGTCCTGACCAAATTCCATCTTGGCCAGTATTTAAAAGTTTTATAAAAGCTGGCCTAGAACTTACTATGTAGCCCAGGTTGACTAGAACTCCTGCCTCAACTCTCAGGTGCTGGAATTCAGATGCATACCACCACATCTAGCTGATCACAATTTTTAATCAAGAGACTCAAACCTAGAGAGGGGAGTTCCCTTGTGTAAGGTCACAGTACAGAGTTACAGAAGTAGGGTTGGAAACCAGGTCACTGTACTCCCAGACTGTGGTGGGTGCTTGTCCAGCACAGCCCATGCTGCAGGTAGAACAGGGAGGCCGAGATAGCCAAGCTATGTGTTTCTAACATCTGTGTCTTTCCCCAATACTAGAATTTATTGAATAACAATAAATCCAAAAGCTATGTCCGATTTATCAGGCAGTCCTGATTTGACAATTGGCCCTTGGCAATCTTAGGTTCTTTTATTCCAATCTTGAGTATTAATATTACACTTCACACAGTTTTATGCAGGTACCTGTCTATACAGGTCTGTGTGTGTGTGTGTGTGTGTGTGTGTGTGTGTGTGTGTGTGTGTGTGTAACTACATGGGGTTAAATTTTAAAACAGCCACAGAGTTCAAGGGTTATTAGTGGAGTCAGAGGGCAAATGGAACCAGAGAAGTCACTGCCAGTGGTTGGACAACACAATAACAACACAAGTGGAGAGCCATTGGAGGCTCGCAGAACCCAGACGCAGGGCTGAACTGTGAGCCAGGGAGGTGGGCAGGACCAGTCTGGCCAGGTGAGTAGACAGATTGCGGATGGATGAATGGTAATTCAGTCAGGCCATGTCAAGCGGTGGAGATTCTACAGAGCTAAAACCCCGGGTAACTGGGAGGCCTGTTGGTCCTACACACACACACACACACACACACACACACACACACACACACACACACCACTGAGCCTATATGGTCGCAGTCTGATTTGATAAGCTAATAGAGGGTGTTTTTTCCCTTACAGGACTCAATTATCTATTGGTCTCTGCCTTGTAGCTGGTGTTCAACAGGTGGTAGTGTCTACACGCCACTCTGCAGGTGCAGTCAAAATGGAGCCAACTGCTGCTTTGTAAAATGGAGTCACCCAAGGCGACGTACACCTGAAAGCCACTGTTCTACTGAAACTTGGAGCAGAGCAGAACCTGATCTCCAGGCTGCGGAAGGGAGTCAGACCAGAGGGAGTTTGTTATTACGGGGGTTGAGCCAGCCTACCTTGCTATGTGGATCTGTTCCAAGCCAGGCACTTGGAGCCCCTCAACCATGACCAGGAGCCCCACCCACAGGTACAGTGTAGCCTCCACAGCTCCTCCCACACACTTGAACCTCTCAAGAGCAAAGGGGGCTCCCCACTCACAGAGCTTGAGTCGTGGCGCTGAAACCAGCTTCTTTCTCCTTTGCCAAGATCAGTCAGTGTCTTCCTGCTCCCACATTCCTTCAAATGAATAACTAACTGATGGATAGATAGGGACAGTGAGAAGGCTCAGTAGGTAAAGCCACTTGCTGCCAAGGCTGACTTCAGTCCCCAAAGCCCACATGGTAGAAAGAGAGGATCAACTCCTACAAATTGTCCTCTGACGTCTACACAGGTGCCATGGCAAGCTCTCCCTGCCCAACCCCCCCAAATAAATAAATGTCTTTTAAACTATTTTTCAAAGGAGACAGTAAACTAAAAGACAGTCACTTTAGTCCCTGCTCCTCACGAGCAAGTGAATAATAAGTGAATTAATGATATCAGAATCAGACATTCCTAACTCTTCGCTACAGAGTACATAGACTTTCTCTTCCTCCAAGGCCCTTTCCAAAATCAACCCTCCACCCTGAGCGTTCTCAGATTGTGTTCTGTGAATTATCTGCATCAGTTATCACTAGGGCATTTGTTTAAAATGCAGACTCCAGAGCCCTGAGCCCAGTCCTGCGGATCTCCTCCCTTGGACGCTGGAACCTGGGACTCTGAACACGGACCAAGTCCCCCCCACACCCCCCAGGCTTCCATCCAGGGCTGAAGTTGGTGTACCCGGTAGGTGGAGGGAAAAAAGGTGGACACGGAGGGACATCCAGACCCAGGAATAAACTCCCCCTCCAGCACCCCATTCCTACACGGCCATCCCCACAGGGAGGACTGGAGGCGGAGGTCTGTAGGGCGGGGACCCGGGCTGCCTTGACAGGGCGGGGCCGCACGGGGCGGGGTGGTTCTGGACCGGGCGGGACCGGCCCGAAGGGCTGTGTGCGGAGGCCGGGGATTGGCGCAGTACCCCACAGCTGGAGCAGCAGGGACTCGGAGCCTCCGCGCGTCAAGGTAAATTTGCCTGTCCGGGCGGAGTTCTCAGGTCGCCTGCATGCAGCGTGACCCGAGGACTGGGAGCCTCGAACACGCGTCCCGGAGGGTTGGGGTGGCAGATCTGGGGCCTCCGAGGGTGGGGGAGCCTAGCACAAGGGACACGACCACCATACCGGAGCACCCAAGGACTTGGGACTCACATCCAGGACCGCGAGTTGGGAAAGTTCCAGCCCAGCCTCCCTGAAAGGGCACTTGATTCCCGAGCCCGATGGGCTCCCCTGATGCACCCTGTTCTGTCACCAAACCAGTTGCTGGGTCCTTCACGGCTTCTGTCCCCCAACAAAAGCTGGAGGCCATAGCGCCAACAGCTGCTGAATTTTTCACGCAGGGGCGGGCCGGGCACGCCGTTCCCATGGCACCAGGGCACTCGGGTTACAGCCAGAGAGATCCCCAGAACCCCTCGCCCTTGCGGGGCACCAACGCGCGCCCGCCCTTCCTCCTCAAACTCTGGGGGTGGGGCGGGGGAGTAATCAAGCAGTCGGAATAAACTTCCCAGAGGCCTCAACCCTCCTCAGCAGCCCCCAACCCTGATCAAGTGAAGGAGGCCATTGGGGAAGGGGGGACAGGGCCTCTGATGCTTTCTGTAGGGTCTCAACTCCTGGAGGGGTGGGGCCGAACCGGGAAGGCAGCCTGTGCTATCGATCCTTAGATGCCCCAGCTCGCTGCGCCTCTCGGCCTGTCTGTGTCATGGGGAAAGGGTCATCCTCAGAATTTGGGAATCTGCCTCTGGGTGTGTGCCTCTGTGTGTTCACAGCCTGTGCCCTCGCCCCTTCTAGGTGGACCCCGGTGAACCCGGGCCTGAAACCAGCAACCCGCATCACCAAGGAGCTGAAGAGCCTCCCCGCAACTGAACCAGAGAGGACTCTGGAGGGAGTCAGTGCCACAGCTTAGCAACACCCAAAGAAGAAGGGACTCGGGCCACGGACTTACTGCGCAGCCCCCTTCTTTTGGAAGGAGGGAAGGAGCCAGGGAAGAGGATGACGCTTAACACCCAGCAGGAAGCGAAGACCACCCTGCGCCGTCGAGCCAGCACTCCACTACCCCTGTCGTCCCGGGGCCACCAGCCTGGCCGCCTGTGCACAGCGCCCCCTACTCAAACCCACCATCCCCGACTGGGTCAGTCAGCCTCCCTCAACCCTCCCATTCGAAAGCCCTCTCCAGCCCAGGATGGGTGGTCCTCTGAATCCAGCGACTCTGAATGCTCTTGGGAGGCCCTCTACCGAGTGGTGCTGCTTGGAGACCCCGGCGTTGGGAAGACCAGCCTGGCCAGCCTCTTCGCAGGGAAGCAAGAGCGAGACATTCATGAACAGCTGGGAGGTAGGAGCCCTGTGGGGTGAGCCAGGCCGGGGCCACGGCACTGAAAAGCCCATCATCGGGGCACAGGGTTACCGAGAAGAGGTGTGCAGGCCATTATAGGGACAGCCACGTATACTAAGAAGCAAATGATGCTCATCTAGCTGGACAGGCCCTAGGGGAGGGAAACTGGGTGAAAGGTACATTATTTATCTCCATGTCATAAGGGGAGAAAATCTGAAACTATGGGTGTCAAGAAATGGCAGGCTTCCACGCAGCTCAGAAACTCCCAGCCCCAAGCCCTCCTGACTCTGAACCCCCTCTCCTCCAATCCCTCAGCCACCAAGACCCGCAACAACAGTAGAATTCTTCCCAAACGGAGGCTTTCAGACCCCCAATTCTGAGCTCTGGATTGCCTTACTCCCCCCAAAATGTATTGAACACACGGCAGGAGCTGCAGGACCATGGGCCCCAGGACAATCAGATACAGGAGTAGGACAGATGACAGGAAGATAGGCCTCTCTCTGCAGGGCAGGCTTTGAGGACACGAGGTTTGTAGGGAAGGAGTGGCTAACCACAGAGAGATGGGGACCATCCCCCCTCTCCAGAGTTGACTTTCCTGGAAGTAGTGTGCATATACACATGCATGTATTACAGATGGGGAGACTGACGCCGGCGATAACGTGACCTGCCTAAGCAGGTTGGGGAGTCAGAGCAGGTTGGGGAGGATGCCCAGGTTACATTCATTCAACTGACGAGACCCGGCTTCTTGTGTCTGCCTGCCCTGTACCAAGTACTATGCTCACAGTGGGGACACATGGCCACCTAACAGGGGCTGTGGACCACCGGGAAAGACAGGATTCCCTACCGCAAGGAGATAGGAAGGAGTGACTACTGACACAAACGGGGAAGTGAGGGAACACCGTCTCCAATGGCCTGCTCCACCCTGAGATTCTACCCCCACCACTTGATTGCAGATGTGTACGAGAGAACACTATCAGTGGATGGAGAGGACACCACCCTGGTCGTCATGGACACCTGGGAGGCCGAAAAACTGGTACGACACTGTAAGCCTGCTTAGGGTGAGGGATGCTAAAGCCAACATGAGATGGAGCACACAGAGCAGCGCTCAGGGCAGGGGCCGGTCTCAGCGCCCTCTCCCAACACCGCATCTTTTCCTAAGGGAGAAGAACCTCATAACCTTGACCCCTTTCCTCACTCCACCACATCCCCTCATCCCAGAATGCACTTCTCCCTTTGCATGCCTCCATGTCCTTATGGCCACTCCCACACTTGGCAAGACAAAAACAAAAAACTGCTGGATTTGACCTCAAAATGCCTAAGGGTCACACACACACACCTTCCTTTTTCTTACTAGTTATGTAGCTTTGTGCAATTAACAGACTTACCCTGAATTTCAATCTTCTCATCTGATAAATGGGCCAAGCATTCCTTCCCTATGAGCTGACTTTTTTTTTTAATATTGCTATTTGTTTACAAAGGTTCTGGGGATCAAACCCAGGACCTAGAGCCAGCTGTGCGAGTGTCTTCCCACTGAGCAGGTTGCACCCCTAGCCACATCATCAGCTGGTTTTTAAAAACTCTGGTGCAGCTGAGGGGAGAACATGAAAAGAGCGCCCCGCAGGCATGGAGAACTATCTGGGGTGATTGTGATAGCTGGGGAGGGCGTGAAAAAGGAAACCCAAAGGTTACCCCCCCTTCCCTGCCAGAACAGGAAGGCGACGGTTTTCTTGTTTGAGTCTTCTTTTCTCTTGTTACACGGGCAATTGGTGCTTATTGTAGGGCTTTGATTAACTAATTGAACGTGAACTGGGAATTAGCAGAGTACCTGTTGACACACTCTGAATTACAAGGCTCTGAGTTCAATAGGTGCTTATTGTAGGGCTTTGAATAACTAATTGAACGTGAACTGGGAATGCAGTTCAATTAGCAGAGTACCTGTTGACACACTCTGAATTACAAGGCTCTGAGTTCAATCCGTAGCAATGCACGAACTATGTATGACGGTGTATGCCTGTAATCCCAGGAACTAAAGGCAAAAGGATGCAGAAGTTTAAAGCCATGGTGAGTTCAAGGCTAGCCTTGGCTACATGAGAGTCTGTCTCAAAAAGGGAAGGAGAGAGAGGGGGAGGAAGGAAGGAAGGAAGGGAGGGAGGGAGGGAGGGAGGGAGGGAGGGGGGAGGGAGGGAGGGAAGAAGGGAGGGAGGAAGGACAGAAGTCAAAACATCAGCAGGTATATCCTCTCTCTAAAGGGATTCAACTGGCAAACCCCATGGCCCTGTCAAGTGCCAAGCACAGATTAGGAAACATAGACACCTAATGGGCTTTTTGAGCTCCAGAAAGGACAGACCCCTCCCACAAGAAAACATGAAGCAGAGATAGTTATGTCACCTTTTCCCTAAACTTAAAGCCCCTAAAGGAAGCTTAGAGTACAGTGCTGGGCCTGGCTTGGTGGCACATCGCTTTAATCCCAGGAGGCAGAAGCAGGTGGATCTCTGTGAGTTTGAGGCCAGCCAGAACTACATAGTGAGTTCCAGGACAGCCAGGGCCGTGTAGAGAGGCCCTGTTTCAAATTAAAAAAAAAAATACGTGGGCAGTGCTGAGGGGCTAACAACATTGCTGACAGAACCTAAGAAGAGAAGAAAGAAGCTATGTGGGCGGTTCCTTTTTGTTCTTTTAGATAGGGCCTCCCTGTGCATCTCCATTTTTTAGATTTTTTTTCTTGTATATTTCTTATTTTGTGTGGGAGGGCCATAAACACATGCAGAAGTCAGAAGACAATCTGCTGAACTCAGTTCTCTCCCCTACCTTATGGGTCCAGGGATTGAACTTGCACCATCAGACTTGGCAGCAGGTGCTTTTAGCTACTGAGCCATCTCACCAGCCCTGGCATCAAATTCTTTTTTTTTTTTTTTTTTTTTTTGGTTTTTCGAGACAGGGTTTCTCTGTATTGTTTTGGAGGCTATCGGTCCAGCCCAGCCTCGAACTCACAGAGATCCGCCTGCCTCTGCCTCCCGAGTGCTGAGATTAAAGGCGTGCGCCACCACCGCCCGGCTCAAATTCTTGATTCTCCTGCTTCAGCCTTCCCAGTGCTGCAATTACAGGCATGCCTCACCATGTCTGGTACGGCCAATATCTTTCAGCAAGTATAAAAGGAAGTCTGGGTGGGGATGAGCATAACGGTGTTTTTAAAACAGCAACTGGGGTTTGTGGAGCACACCCTCTCCCTCTAACACTGGAAAGCCCTGACACACACTGTGACGTGCACCTAAAGCTATACATATCATTGGTCTTCGGCTTCCCTTTCTGTCGACAAGGAAACAGGTGTTCAGAGGGCTTAGTGTGTCCAGAGTGTTCAGAGAGCAGGCAAACTCCTGCCCCGATCTACAAGCTCGCTCCACGCTTACACTGGGACTGTGTCTACAAGCTTGCTCCACGC
Source organism: Mesocricetus auratus (assembly GCF_017639785.1). Lineage (NCBI taxonomy): Eukaryota > Metazoa > Chordata > Mammalia > Rodentia > Cricetidae > Mesocricetus > Mesocricetus auratus. Next base: position 117,627,318 of record NW_024429189.1, read on the forward strand.
TCACACTGGGACTGTGTCCTGTCTGCCCCGGAAGCCTCACTTTCAGCTTATGTTTCACTTCTTCACGGGCTGGATCACTGGAAACGCTTGTTAGGTGTCTGTAGTGGGCCAGGATGCTGAGGACCCTGGAGTGAATGAGTCGCTGCCAGCCTCGAGGAGCTCGAGGGCCAGATGGGGGAGAACTGCTTTCTGGATGTAGTGGAATAGTGCGGGGTAGTCAGTGAGTTGGGCAGACCAATCAGAAGCCAGGCATGGGTGGCGAGGTTGGGCAAAGGTGCCTGCCACCGAGCCTGATGGCCAGAGATCACCCCACACAGTGGAAGGAGAACCCACTCCTGAAAGTTATCCTCTGGCCTCACCACTGCACCCACGCTTTTGGTTTTTTATTTCTATTTTTGTAATGTGGGTTCTGGAAACCAAATTCAACCAAACGCAGATCCTTGTTGTGTTCAGCAAGCACTTTTCCCGGTGCCCTGTCCTCGAGGCCCTGAGAGTCTGATTCTACCCAACGGCTATTTGACCTGAGAAATGACCAACACAGCTGTTGAGTGTGCACCCACCCCTGCCTGACACTTGTCTGTTCATCTGTCGCACTCTAGAATCTTCCTCCCTTACAGTTCTTCCCGCCCTAGCCGCTAAGACTGACTTGTCCCTTCTCTGGACTGCCAGCCAGCCTACTGGGCCTGCTCTTTCTTTCAAACCCTGCCCACTGGATCCCTTCCAAACTATTCAGGTTTTACCTGACACCTCACTCCGACTCTCCTTCCTCGACACTTTGGTGGTCCCCCATGACCCTCCCCACCCTGCCCTGTACCTCCCTCCCCGCAGCCTGCCTTCCATGCCGTGAGACTCAAGATTTGGACTAGGCCTCACTAAAGGCTTGAACTCGACACTCCTGGAGCACCGTCCCCGTTATTCTGGTTTTCCTTCCCTGGGTCAAATGACTAGAAAGAGATCTACTTCTTGAGTGTCCCTTTCTGTCCCTTTGTCCTCACACCCCACAGGTGGCCTTTCAGCTCTCTCCCCAAAACTACTGAGTAAGGCCTCCCCTGAATCCAGCCTTCTGTTTGCCTCTCTCTATCCCTCTGTCTCTCTGTCTCTCTCACACACACACTTTATTCTTTTGCCAGTTTTGTGTGAGTGTGTATGTTGTATGTGTACGGTGATGTGTGTATAAGTGCTGTATACACTTTTCCATGTGCAGGTGTGGAGGTCCGAGGACCAATCTGTAGTTGGCTCGCTCCACTGTGGGATCCAGGAATCATATCCAGGCTTTCACTGCAAGCACTTTTATCCACTGAGCCTTCTCAATGGCCCTCTCGTCCTTTCTTTTTTCTTTTCTTTTCTTCTAATTCTGCATTGCAGAAAGACTCAAGAACTGTGTCCCAGGACCAGACTCTCCTCACAAACTAGATACAGTTGAATGAGGCAGGTCTGATGGGCCCAGCACTCCAGGGGCTGTGGCAGGAGAAATGCTCCAAAATCAAAAGCACCTCTAGGCTATAGTGTAAGACCGTGTTAAAAGGAACAGGAGGGGGCGAGGGAGAGAAGGAAGGGGAACAGGCAAAGCTAGACCCTTCTTTGCCGGAGAGGGTCCCCACCCAGTTTCTGTCTGTAATCCCCAGCATGAAGTCGGCCAGGGAAGAGGGAAGAAAGCAAAGTAGCATACATCAGATTTCTGAGCAAAAAAACTTAGGCAGTTTTCCCAAGGTGACACGAGGCACTACGATAGAATTTGCTCCCCAAAACTATCCAAAGTAGAACCTACTCCACCCTTTAGACCAACAAAGCCTCTTTGTCAGCCCGGGCTGGGCACCCTCTGAGGATGGGCCTGGGGCCCCTCCCCCTCTTTGTCAGCCCGGGCTGGGCACCCTCTGAGGATGGGCCTGTGGCCCCTCCCCCGCAGGATGAAAGCTGGAGCCAGGAGTCGTGCCTGCGGGCGGGCAGCGCCTACATCATCGTGTACTCCATCGCAGATCGCAGCAGCTTCGAGAGCGCTTCAGAGCTCCGGATCCAGCTGAGGCGCACGCATCGGGCCGACCACGTGCCCATCATCCTGGTGGGAAACAAGGCAGACCTGGCCCGCTGCCGGGAGGTCTCCATAGAAGGTGGGTTCCCTACCCTCCTCTCCTCTCTCCTTCAGACTTACTGACCCTCCTCCAGTGCTCGCATCAGGGAAGGTCTGTGTCCTCAGCCTGGCGCGCTCCCTCAACTACTTACCTGATCTCATCCTCTCTCACCCCCCAAACCGGTCCAAGTCCTACAGGCCTCTGGCTCCACACCCCAAAACTCTGCCCTGTCCCGCCACCCCCACTTCGTCCCAGCCAGTCCCTATATTCCTGTAGCCCTATTGGATCATTCCTCCTTGACAGCTGACAGACGAGACTTCCAGAACCACAGCTTACCTTGTGACCCTTACTTAAAATTCTCCTTGTAGCTCCCCAAGATGATAATCAGACACACTCTACCCATACCCAGTGTCTACCAGCTTGAAAAGAGCCACTAGTGGCTCCTGTATAAATTGGAGAGATTATAAATTCAAGTTTTGGATGAAGCACTTAGTGTATTGGCCAGTAATTACAAACCAAAACTTTTAAAGGTAGGTATAAGTTGTATTTGCAGTGGGAGAGGAAGAGTTTAACAAAGTTCATCTTTCTAGTGGAGGCCATAAAGATCTTAAAACGGTCGAATTTTCGCAGCCTCGTTCTGCTGAATATCAGTCAGTCCCTATCTTAAAACGGTCGAATTTTCGCAGCCTCGTTCTGCTGAATATCAGTCAGTCCCTAGAACAAGCCAATGTCTCAAAGCCCCGCATCATTTCCGCCTGGGTTCCCTGACACTTGAAATACTTACATAGGCATCTGGGAAAACTGCCCACACGCCTTTAATCCCAGCACTAGAGAGGCAGAGGCAGGAGGATCTCTGTGAGTTCAAGGCCAGCCTGGTCTGAAGCGGGAGGTCTAGGACGGCCAAGGACACACAAAGAAACCCTGGTGCGGGGCGGGGCTTCCTGAAAGTCTGAACACACCTCTTCCCCTTTATCTCTGCCTTCTGTCTTTGGCTTCGCCCACCTCAGAGGGCCGCGCCTGTGCAGTGGTGTTCGACTGCAAGTTCATCGAGACTTCAGCCACTCTGCAGCACAATGTGACGGAGCTTTTTGAGGGCGTGGTGCGCCAACTGCGCTTGCGCCGCCAGGACAGCATGGCCCGGGAGGCGACATCACCGCGACGTCGGGCCAGCCTGGGCCAGCGCGCCCGCCGCTTCCTGGCACGCCTGACAGCTCGCAGCACACAACGCCGGGCACTCAAGGCCCGCTCCAAGTCCTGCCACAACCTGGCTGTGCTCTGAAGCCAGCACCTCTCTGGGGTGATGGGACACTGTGGTGCCACCGAGGGCTAGACCTCTGTGTGTCGCCTGGAGTGGTGGACCTTGCCTGTTGTCAAGATGGCCAGAGAGCTTCAACAGGAACCAAGGCTTTGAGGACCCTTCCTTCCTGGGGAAGTGATGGGTGCACCATGGGGCTATAAACCCAAGCCGGGCACAAGTAGGGTTTTATTTTGTTTTGTTTTTTACAGGGTGGGTGTCTTTTTGTAAAACTCTTTCTTGTCCCTGGGCTATGACGAGCTCTCAGAACGTTCCACAATAAGCCAGTCCAGGATGCACGGACCTCACTCCCTGGGCTCCTCTAGGCATCTCCACCTCCTCTCCAAACATCCAACTTGACTGTAGACTGGTTTGGCCTGCTGGCCTTGATGTCTTGGACAATCAATAAAGTCAGTGAATTCGTTATATGCTCAGGCTCTCCTCCCAGCTGCCGGATTTAGTTTCCACTCCAGGCCCTGAGACAGACACATTGTGGGTCACATGAACACCACAATGCTAAGTACTTGCTGTTTGCTCATTAACTCACTTTTAGATTCTAGAACCACAAAATGCTATCTCTCGAGAACTCATCCCGGCACTGTAATCTATTGCTTCTGATTGTGCGAACTGACTGTGCCAAGTTGTCACCCTGTCACACGTGCCAGGAAGCTCCAGCATGGAGCTGCACACCAGCCCCTGTCCTTTTTATGCGTGTGTGTGTGTGTGTGTGTGTGTGTGTGTGTGTGTGTGTGTGTGTGTGTGATGTCTGCACAATGCCTAAGAGCAGAGTGTGACTGCTAACCTCTTCTGGCCACTTAGGAAAGGGGGTTTCAGAGAGGGCAAGCAGGAACCCGGAAACACACCGCTGCTTTAAGGGAGGCACTGAGACCTCAGGTCCTACAAGCCCCTTGCCACAGCCCTCTTTAGGAAGGGAAAGGGTGAATAGCTCAGTCAATAAAGAGCTGAAATGAGGCTGGCGCATGCCTTTAATCCCAGCACTCAGGAGGCAGAGGCAGGCGGATCTCTGTGAGTTCGAAGCCAGCCTGGTCTACAGAGTGACTTCCAGGACAGCTAAGGCTACACAGAGAAATCCTGTCTCAACCACAAAAGAAAATGAAAGAAAGGAATAGAGCTGAGAAAATGAGGTCCTAAGTTCCAAAACTCAGGCAAAGAGCCAGCCTGGCTACAATCCCGTAAATCCTGCACCTAGGAGTCAGAGAGACTTATTTGATGAGCCTGGAGCCAATCAGAGGCTTTGTCTCTGTGACAGGAGATACAGATGTGATTGAGGGTTCCAGGTTCTTGACACAGTGAGGTCAGTGATTTAATCCTAGCACTGCAAAAAAAGAAAAAGAAAAAAGAAAGAAAGGAAAAAAGTGTTAAAATTTTATGAGGAAGGTGGGAATAGGGGAATAGTGGCACATGTCCATAAACACAGAACTCAGGAAGCTGAGGCAGAAGAATCTAGAGTTCAAGCCAATCCAAGGAAGGGAGAGGGAAACTGGGTGCATACCCATAATGGTAACACTCAGGGAATGCAGAGGCAGGAGGATCCCCCGAAACAGGCCAACCAGGTCTATGTAGCCAGGTGCTAGCTCAAAACAATGTGAGGACATAGATTTTCTAAAATAATTTTGCATATAATTTAAGGGGGCTGGCATGAATTCCGTGGAACTCAGTCCATTAATCCCAGGATAGACACTAATTTAGTTCAGAGCATTCGTTTTCCAAATGTGGAAAGTGAAGCCCCGAGAGGAGCATAGAGCACTCTAGGGTCACCCGGCAGTGAGTTCCAGGCCCCCAGGACCCAGCCCCCTCCTCTGACCTCCCTTGGCTGTGAGGGATGAAGGACGTGGTGAGGCTTCCCGCTTGGCTTGGGACCCAGCTGGGTGTAGGGGTCAGGTCAGGAGTTTCCATTTCGGTAGGATGGGGGAGGTGGGACTGACATTACTTCGAGAAGAGAACAAGATGCAAACTGTTTGGATCATCCTGTCTCTAACTCCTGACACCCCGGCCTCCAACCAGCTGTCCCCCCATACTCCTGGACCCTGCACAGGGGTCACCCATGGCCCAGTCCAGAGGATGAGGTGCAGGAAAAACGTGCCCTGGGGTGTCCGGCTCCCCCAGGCTCACCAACTCACTGGTCACCAGTCATGCCCAGGAAGCGGAGGAGGGTCTCCCCACCCGAAGTTGTCTCCGGCCTGCGGTCGAGAATGGGGGTGGGAGGCTGTAACTGTGGAAAGTTGGCAGAGGCCGCCGGCAGCAGCCGGGAGAGTGGAAAAAATGATATCAAACCCGGAAAAATGCAGGCCGGATGGAGGGCTGGGTGCGAGGGCGGGAGGAGGGGAAGACAGCTGCCTGGACTGAGAACCCAGAGAGAAGGCCCGCAGGAGTTTCCCAGCAAGCCTCGCGAACCGTGGACAAGCGCCGTGCTCCCTCCGTTCTTGCTCCACAGCTATTTACTGAAGGTCTACTATGTGCCAGGCAGAGAGCCAAGCCCTCGGGAGACGCTGCTGGCTGCCTGGAGCTCACCCTGCTTGGTAGGAAAGTATACTAGAGAACAACCAAGTGGATAAAGGAGTCCCAGGAAAAAGCAGCCATCAAGGAAGGCTCCCAATTCACCCCTGGGGAAAGGGAAGCCAGAAAGAGGACAGACCTTCCACCCGGCCACACAGAATGGACCGGAAGCCAGGGTGGGGAAAGGGTGTGTGGGGACAGCTGGGGAGCCTACAGCCAAGGGTCTATATCTGAACTCCGTTACTTTCCCCATCTTGTGCCTCATTTCCCCCTCTATAAAAAAAGATGTGTGACAATTCCCACCCCCAAATTTGACTCGAGGATGAAGTGTTTTAAGATGCAAAATATGAGGCTGAGGAGATAGCTCAGTGCTGTACAGACTCCATGCAAAAATAAATAAATTAATTAATTAATTAATTAATAAAATAAAATCAGGTCCCATGGCACAGGCTTGTGATTTCACCACCGAGGAGACAGACACGCAGACTCCTGACCGCCAGCCTAGCTTACTCTGTGAGCTGTAGGTTCCAATGAGAGACTCTGTCTCAAATTTACAAAGTGAGCCCGAGGTGTCACAAGCCTTTAGTCCCAGTGCTGGGGAGGCAGAGGCAGTTCAGGCCAGCCTGGTCTACAGAGTGAGTTCCAGGACAGCCGGGGCTACACAAAGGACCTCTGTTTTGAAAAACTAGACAAAGAGAAGTGGATGGATGACAGCTAAGGCACAATACTGAGGTTGACCTGGAGTCTCCGCACATGTATGCTATTGCATTTTAAGACCTTGGAGAAGTCCAGTCTTGAGGGTAAGTCAGCTTAAACCGTGAGGATTTGCCTGGAAGTTTCTGCCCAGAGAAGCTGCCACTGGAGAACTTTAGGGAAATTTCTTTCTTCCTTGGGCCTCAGTTTCCCCATCTTCAAAAGGAAGGAATTGAATCTGCGCATGTATTGCATGTATGTACTCCCGTGTTTAGTTGTCTGTGGTTCCCAGCCCGAGAAATGGAGGCTCACGAGGCAAAAGTTACATGCTCTTCTGTCTCCAGCTCCAGTGGCTGTAGCAGTGCTGGCTTCTATGACCACCTGTGAATGCTGACAGGATTACTCACAGACCTGTAGACTGTAGGTGTCCGTGGAATGCAAAGCAGGGACAGCACATGAGAAAGCCACCGTGCACAGCCTACCCTGACTTAGAAAGGTCTTCCGCACCAAAACAAACGAGATCAACGACTAGGAAATATTTCCAGGGTCAAGCCCTGTGCGTTGGTTCCTGTTTTCTCCTGTCATCATGCCCCCCTCCTCGAGAGCGACATTTACAGATGAGCATCTGAAGTTAAGAGAACCTAAGAAGTGGGCCCAGCACCAGTTCAACTCGGTCACTGTCAAGAGGCATCCTGGAAGGGCTGAGGAAACTGAAGGCAGAGAAGAGAGGGTCCAAGCTCAAGGTAGTGAGAATAACAGCAAATGTCACTTACGCTGTGTGCAAAGTACTGTCCTAGGTGCTTTCCATAAGAAACTTAGTAAGTCCTCAAAACCGGTGACATGGTCACCATGCCAGTTTTGAGGTGGAGAAATTGTTGCACAGAGTTTGTCCCCAGTCAGGGTTGCAAATAGTGCCAGAATCCAAACTCTCGCAGTCTAGTCCCACAGTGGCTGGGGTTCACCAACAAACACTGCACCCGATTGCCTGGCCTAGGGACAGCACAGAGCAAACAACGTTGAAAGCCCTCAGCCTCCAGCTGGGCCACTGCCTCTCAAAAGGACAGTACTGTTATGGAAAAATATGATAAAGACTGGGAAGATGGATGTCTCCCCAGGGGCCCCAAGGCTCCTCTGAGTCCCCATCTTTGCTGTGGAGGAGGGTCATGCACTGTGCTGGCCTGATCCAGAAGAGATGAAGGCCACCTGGCTCCTGAGACAACCCAGCCGCTCCTCAGAATACAGAGGCTCCCTGTTGGTGAAATGGTTGGGTTTCTCGGCCCAACCCGTGAGGCTTCTGCCTGGAACCTCTCAAAGGGATCAAGTTCCAAACACAGCTTCCTGTCCTTGGGTGGTGGGAAATCCAGGGTCTCACAGGACCCAGCTTGCCTTCACTCAGCAAACGTGGCCAAGAGTCTGTGTGGTGAAGGAAGGGCTGGAGCACAGAGGGCATCGCCGGCGGACATGTACAACTGCCTGGCTCAGAAGGGAAGGGGAGATGTGGGAAGAAACAGCTTTGTGCGGCTCCTTCAGAGCAATTGAGTGTCTCCAGACTCTGGCCACTCAAGTGACCTTAGACAAATCAAAATATACAGAAGGGAGAGATTATGGTGGAATTTGTCACATGGCGGTTTCTGTCTCAAGAACTACTTGAACATTCAAATTTAACAGCTTGAAAAAATATACAACGTTCCATCTCAATTTGAGCACTGTCCCCTTCGGTTCAGGGTTCAGTTAAAAATAACACTAATGATGGGCTGGAAGCTTTGGGTTCACCAAAGTGTGTGGTTTCCCCCACTCCCATCTGCTCCAAAGCGAGGGACGTGTGTGTGTGTGTGTGTGTGTGTGTGTGTGTGTGTGTGAGAGAGAGAGAGAGAGAGAGAGAGTGTGTGAGAGAGTGTGTGTGTGAGAGAGTGTGTGTGTGAGAGAAAGTGTGTGTGTGTGAGAGAGAGAGAATGTGTGTGTGAGAGTGTGTGTGTGTGTGAGAGAGTGTGTGTGTGAGGGAGTGTGTGTGTGAGAGTGTGTGTGAGAGAGTGTGTATGTGTGTGAGAGAGAGTGTGTGAGAGAGTGTGTATGAGAGAGATAGTGTGTGTGAGAGAGTGTGTGTGTGTGTGAGAGAGAGAGTGTGTGTGTGTGTGAGAGAGAGAGAGAGAGAGAGAGAGACGTTCTCATGCTTCATGGATGAGACCAGTTGGTAGACAACACAGGCTTTTGAACTGGAAGACATCAGCACTTGGTCCCATCTAGGATGCTTGGTCTTTGTGTACCCCCAGGCCTCTCAGCCTCTCTTCCTTTTGGAAGTGATAATTCCAGTCCATTATATAAAATGAATTTCGGGGTGCTGGTGTAATGGTGACGCACGCCTTTAGCCCCAGCACTCAGGGGGCAGAAGCAGGCAAATCTCTGTAAGTTTAAGGCCAGCCAGGTCTACACAGTGAGTTGCAGGACAGCCAAGACTACATAGAGAGACCATGTCTCAAAAAATAAAAATAAAAAAACAAAACGAGCTTTAAGTATTTGGAGCCACTGAGTAGTTTCCCTCGTCTCTCAGAATTCAGTTCTCATCTGGAAAATGAGGGTACTGGCCACCCTGCTCCTTCCCTCTTTTGGGGGGATGAGGAGGTTTACTCAGTTTTGTGGGTAACTAAGACATAGTGCCGGTTAGTATTTTTGTCAATTTGATGTAAACTAGAATCACTTGAGAAGAGGGACCTCAGATAAGGAATGGCCTCCATCAGATTGGCCTGTGGGTGTGTCTGTGGGTTTTTTTTTTTCTAAAATTCCATACAATGTATTTTGATTATATTCTTTCTCTTACCCCAACTCCTCCCAGATGCCCCTCCCTACCCACCCAACTTCATGTTCTTTCTTTCTCTTGAAAAAAAAGGGGGGGCCTGAAGAATTAGCTCAGTGATTAGGAGCACTTGTGGCTCTTACAGAGGACCCAAGTTCAATTCCTCACACACACAAGGTGACTCACAACCATCAGTAACTCCAGTCCCAGGGGATCCAATGCCCGCTTCCAGGCAGGCACATGGTGTACAGACATACATGCGGGCAAAACACTCATACACATAAAATAAAATAAAATAAATAAAACTGAAAAAGAGATCTTTTTCTAAATACACACACATACACACAGAAAATGGAATCTGTTTTGTGTTGACTAACTACCGAGCATGGAGCGTGCCTGGAGTATGGGACTCCTAGTGTCACTCCACTAAGGAAAGCTGATTTTCCCTTTCCTAGCAGCTATCAATTGCAAGAACTTCTTGACTAGCGGGAGGCTTTGTGCGCTTCCCGTTCTCTGAGATTTTGTGTGACTTGACCCTTGCAAGCCTCGTGCAGGCTGTCACAGACTGTGAGTTCATATGTGCACCAGCGGTCCTGTTATGTCTGGAAAATGCACCTCTCGCTCACCCTTCCCTCTCTTACGGTCAGTATGAGATTTCAGATTTCTGGTCTTAAGCATGAAACTTCTCACACACAGTGAGCACTCCATACTTTGTTAGTTACATTTTTGCTCAATTCATTGTACCTTTTCCCATGAATATGCTCTCTGAAGCATGCTTTTGGACGGCTCAAATATAAACCCTTCAGCTTTACCTTCACATCCAGTATTGTATTTATGAGAGTCATTTGCATTGATAATTAACTGTAGTTCATACTTTTAGCAGTGTACAGTATTCCACTGCATGGCTTATAAACATACAATTTTTTCATCTTTCTTCACATTGGATTTCCTTTGCTGTTACCAACAGTGCTGCTAAGAAAATGGAGCACGTCTGTCGGACTTTCTTTTTTTCTTCTTTCCTCTCTACCATTCTCTTTGCTTGTTTGTTGTTTTTGAGACAGGGTTTCTCTGTGTAGCTCTGGCTGTCCTGGAGTTCATGCTATAGACCAGTCTAGCACGGAACTCAGAGATCCACTTGCCTTTGCCTCCTGAGTGCTGGGATTAAAGGTATGCACCACGACCACCTAGCTCTCTGCCATCTTCTGAGTTTCACCTTATCTGGGCTGGCTATATTTTTTATCATTTTTATTTTAATTTTAAATAGCTTGTTTTACATGTCAATCCCAGTTCCCTCTCTCTCCCCTCCTCCCGCACTCCCCTTCCCCCCCACCCTCCCACCCTATTGCCAAATCCTTCCACATAGGGGATATCTAGAGTCTGTCATTTCACTCTGGGTAGGGTCCAGGCACTCCCCTAAGAGTCCAGGCTGAGAGAGCATCCCTCTTTGTGCTATAGGCACACGATGACTGTTTGTATTCCAGGGATAGACACTGATCCACAGCTCAGGGCCCCATAGGTTGCCCAGGCCTTCTCGCTGACACTCACATTTGGGGGGGTCCAGATCAGTCCCATGCTGGCATCCCCACTGTCGCTCTGGGGTCCAAGATGGGCTGGCTACATTTGAGGTACCAGTATGGCCACTCCAGCTCCAAGTGTCAAATATGAGCATGATAATATCTAGGGGATATGAGCAAGCTGCTGCTTTTCTGGCACACCCTTTTCGTTATCCAGGAGTCTCTCCCAGCAGTTTCTAGCAAGTTTCCCATCGACAGGATATAGTCACATGGCCATCTTCAAGCCAATTATCAACTTGGATTAGTTATGGTTTGCCCCCGAGCAAAGCTCACTGATGGCTCTGATGAAGTAGTTCTGCTGGTGAAGATACTGTGCCTGGAGACAGATAAATAAGAAAAGTTACACACCGGGGAAAGCTATGTCTCAGACAATGGAAGAGGGAGCCATGTGAGATGAGTCACTACTCCCCACCCTGGGCTGCCTTAAAGCTGCTCTGCAATGCAGAAACACAAAAGTTACTTCTCCTGCCAAGAAACTATTTGTCAGGAGCTCACACAGAAAAAAAAAAGGGGGGGGTCTGAGGCAGGACAGAGAGAACAGGGAAGGAAAAGGACCCCTGTCTCTGGAGTCTGGCTGGAGCCCCTCACCAGCTGAGAGTCAAGGATTCCAGCACAGTTTGCACCATTTGCTGTGAAGGTGGCCAACATGGAGACAATATTCTTTGTAGAGAGGAATCTAAAGTAGCAAGTTAAAACAGCCCTGAACCATGCACACTAGCATGGTCTGACTGTCTGCCTATTTCCCAAGAATCTCCCAAGTAAAACTATTAAAGTTTGCTTTCGATGAAGCTGTCCTGTTTCTGCAACCCTGTGAGCTGTAACCCTGTCCAGGAGCACATCAGAAATCACCTGTTACCTTACTTAAGTTCCTTAGCAAGTCCTCGAAGATATAGCCTCCAAAGTCACCAGAATCATAACTAAGGCTGTTGTAGAGACAGTGAGGTCCGATAGGAAGCCTATGGCTTCCTGTGACAAGTTACCATCAATTCAGTGGCTTCCAATAGCACAGGTCTGTTATATTGGGCCAAATTGTGGCACAGCATCGTGGCAGCACAACCCTCTGGAGGCTCTGGAGGAGACGACACTTCCTTCTCTTCAGCTCCCAAAGGGCAATCATTTTCCTTGGCCCATAACTCCCTTGTGATGCCAGTAACATCAAGCCAAGCGCAGACTCCATCTCTCCAAGCCCTCTTCTGCTTCCCCTCCACTCTGAGACTATGCTAGGCCCACACAGACCATACAGGATTGCCTCTTTGTGTGTGTGTGTGTATTAGTATACAAATGCATATGAACCTATATACACATGTTCACATGCCTGTACATGGATGTGTCAGGCAGCTTAAGATTTTTTTTTTCAAATAAGTCACTCAGGAAGCAGAGGCCCACCTGGTCTCCAAAGCTGGTTTCAGGCCAGTCATGTCACACAGGAGGGCCCTGTCTTAGTCTCAAATCAAAAGAAAACAAAAAGCTGGGGGTTTTTTTGTTTTTTTTAAGGAGTCTCACTATCTAACCCTAATTGACCTGAAACTTCCCATACAGACCAACCTGGCCTCAAACTCAGAGATTCGCCTGCCTCTGCCTCCTGAGTGCTGCCACTAAACGTGTGCACCACCGCGCCTGCAGGGTTTCTTTTTAAATATATATGCATCTGTGTGTGCCACTCTCCTGGCAGTGGACCCAAGGAGTCTGGAAGAAGCTCTCTGCTTCCCACGCCAGCTACCACGCATGCCTGCTACTGTGCATCCCGGCCACAATGGACTCCTACTCTCCTGAAATTTCAAGGCCAAATAAACACTTCCTGCTTCAAGTCGTCTGGGTCGTGGTGTTTAATCACAACAACACAAAAGTAAATAATACACCCTCTTTTTTTTTTTTTTTCGAGACAGGGTTTCTCTGTATTGTTTTCGAAGCTGTCCTGGAACTCGCTCTGTAGACCAGGCTGGCCTCAAACTCACAGAAATCTGCTTGGCCCTGCCTCCCGAGTGCTGGGACTAAAGGTGTGCGCCACCAACACCCAGCTATAATACACCCTCTTAAAGGGAATAGGGAACTAAGCTGCCTGCTGCTCCTGGGCTATCAGGATGGGAGCCCAGCACCACAGGTATTCCATTTTCCTAAGAAAACCAGGACCCAGATGTTTGGTGAAATATCTCAAATCTTTAATGTGTTCATTTATTTATTCCATGCATATAGATATTTTGCCCATATGTGTGTCTGCATACCACATGTGTGCCTGGGGTATACAGAGGCCAGAAAGAGGGCATCAGGTCCTCCAGAACTGGAGTTACAGATAGTTGTAAGCCACCATATGGGTGCTGAGGATTGAACACAGATCCTCTAGAAGACTAACGTATGTTCTTAATTACTGAACCATCTCTCCAAGCCTCGTTTTGTTTGTTTGTTTGTTTTGTTGTTGTTGGTTTGGTTTTTGAGACAGAATCTCACTATGTCTCTCTGGCTGGCCTGAAGCTCACTGTGTAGACCAGGCTGGACTTGAACTTACCAGAATCTTCCTGCCTCTGCCTTCTAAGTGCTAAGATTAAAGATGTGTATTGCTGTGATGGTTTGAAAGAAAATGGCCCCCAAAGTGAGCACTATTAGGAGGTGTGGCCTTGTTAGAGTGGGTGTGGTCTATTGGAAGAAGTGTGTCACTGTGAAGGTTTGTTGTACAATATTACTTGTAGGCAGAGTTTCTCTATGTCCCAGCAGTCACTCCCAAATAGCCAGGCTGAGACTTATTACTAATTATAAACACTCAACTGATAGCTCAGGCTTATTACTATCTAGCTCTTACATTTTAAATTAACCCATATCTCTTATCTACCCTCTGCCACATGGTGGTATCTTCTTTCAGCTCTGCATGTTTATCTCCTGCTTCCTCTGTGTCTCCCTAGAGACTGCTAAGACTCCATCTTTCTTCTTTCCAGCATCCTCCCAGTCTACATGTCCCACCTAACCTCTACTTGTCCAGCTATTGGCCAGTCAGCTTCTTGATTAACCCAATCACAGTGACACATATTTACACAGTAATATGTAAAAGTGTAAAAGATATGCCATAATTACTTTAACTATATAAAGATGTGTTACATTTGTTTATGTTATGGAATATTACTTTTAATAGGCAAAGATGTGTTACATCTGCTTATGCCTGCATTTGTTTAATGATGTAAAGATGTGTTGCCTTGCCTGCCTAAGGCACCTGATTGCTTTAGTAAAAAAACGGAATGACCTGCCAGGCGGTGGCAGCACTTGGGAGGCAGAGGCAGATGGATCTCAGTAAGTCCGAGACCAGCCTGGTCTACAAAGTGAGTTCCAGGATAGCCAGAACTGTTACACAGAGAAACCCTGTCTCGAACAAAAAACCTGAATGGTTAATAGCTAGGCAGTAGAGGGATAGACAGGACTGGCAGGCAGAAACAATAAGGAGAAGGAAGACTATAGGTTGGAGGACAGACAGAGACAGAGACAAAGAGACAGAGAGAATGAGGGAAAAAATAGAGAGAGACACACAGGGGCCATCCAGTCTGGCAGTCACCAACCAGACAGACACGGAGTAGGACATACAAAATGAAAGAAAGGTAAAAATCCCAAGGCAAAATGTAGATACAGAGAAACATGTCAAATTAAGTGATAAGAGCTAGTGGGACAAGCGTAAGGTAAGGCCAAGCCTTCACAACTGATAGTAAGTCTCCATGTCACGACTTGGGAGCTGGTAGGTGGCCCAAAAGAAAACCTGCTACAGAGGCAGTCTTTGAAATCTCACATATGCTCAAGCCACGCCCAATGAGACAGACCATTTCCTTTGCCTGCACAAGATGCAGAACTCTCAGCTACCTCTCTAGTACCATGTCAGCCTGCACACCATCATGTCCCACCATGATGAAAATGGACTGAACTTCTGAACTGTAAGCCACCCATTTAAATGCTTTCCTTTATAAGAGTTGCCATTGTCGCCGGGCGTTGGTGGCCCACGCCTTTAATCCCAGCACTCGGGAGGCAGAGGCAGGCGGATCTCTGTGAGTTCGAGACCAGCCTGGTCTACCGAGCGAGTTCCAGGACACAGTCCAAAACAATACAGAGAAACCCTGTCTCGAAAAAAAAAAAAAAAAAAAAAGAGTTGCCATTGTCGTGGTGTCTCTTCACAGAGATGGAAACCTTAACTAAGACAGAAATTGCTACCAGGGACTGGGGTATTGCTGTGATAGGCCTGACCATGCTTTTGTTTGAAGGAATATGAACCATGGGACTGTGTATCAGAAAAACCACTGAACACTTTAAGTGCTATTTAAATGGGCCATAGTAGTAGGAGCATGGAAGACAGTGGTACAAAGAGTTATTTGAACTGTCGGGGGCCGGCTCAAGTGGCTTCAGAGAAGAATTTTAGTATGTTACCTAGAGATTGTTCTTGGAAATTATGGTAAAGAAAATGCCTGCTTTTTGCCCTTGGTCAAAGAGTCTGCCTGAGGCTAAAGTGAAGAGTTCTGGATTAATTCCATTGACAGAGGAAATCTCAAAAGCCTAGTATAGATTTTGTTGTGTGGCTACTAGTGTTCCTGCTTGTAAAGATTTATAATGAAAATGAGCAAGCCAAGCAAGAGGGAAAAAAATGTAACATTTGAGCACCAGGAAATGAAATGGAGGTAAATCCTTTGTTCATGGAGAAAAACGGATTAAGAAATGGAATAAAGAAGCCAGGTGGTGGTGGCACATGCCTGTAATCTCAGCACTCGGGAGGCAGAGGCAAATGGATCTCTGTGAGTTCAAGACCAGCCTGGTCTACAGAGCAAGTTCCAGGACAGCCTGCAAAGCCACAGAGAAACCCTGTCTTGAAAAAAAAAATGGAATAAAGGTAGTGGTGACCTCAGGGCAAGATCCCACCAAGATAAATTTCCAATTTGTAAAAAGGAATTAAAGAAAAGCTTAAAGCCAGGAGAGGAGGCGCATGCCATTAGTTCTAGCACTGGGAAGGCAGAGACTAGCAGATCTCTGAATCTGAGGCCAGCCTCGTCTACAAAGCAAGTTCCAGGACATCCAAGTTTAGGCAATGAAGGAAACCATCAAAAACAGAAAGTTGATGAAGATGTAATTGAATCAGGGGCCGTGTTCCAGCCCCAGTAAGCAGCAGGACGTGGCAGCTTCAGACACATGGTTCTGTAGTTAAGAATAGAAGAAAGGAATTGTGGAATTTGCCTCCACTACTGAGGAAAGCAGCAGAGGCCAGGCATGTATCAGGGGTGTCCCCAAGTAGAAGCCTAGAGAGGACATCGTGTGAAGCTGTGATGTTGAAGCCTGTATTGCCTTGGAGACCCCAAGGTATTGAAGATGCCCAAGCCATGGGATACCTACCAAGGAAAATGGATAACGGGGGTGTAACCAGCCCAAGAGAAAAAAGTGTGTTGTAGTCAACAAAGCAGGAAAGAGTTGGAAGATCTGAAGAGCATTTTGATATCAGACATGGAAATGCAGAGTTTGGTGTTTGCCCAGCTGGTTTTAGATCTTGCTTTGGTCCAGACTTTCCTCACTATGCTCCCTTCCCTATGTTTTGGAATGGTGATGTATATCCTGGGACCATTATATGTTGGAGGAATGTGATTTGCCTTTTGATTTTGATTCGACAGGAATTAAAGATTTCATGACTCTCAGAAGAGACTTTGAACTTCAGACTTTTAATTATGTTTGACACTGTAATAGACTCTGGGGACTTTTGAAGTTGAACTAAACGCATTTTTGCATTATGATACAGCTTTGAGGCCAAGGAGTGGAATGTGGTGGTTTAGGAGGAGTGGCTTGTTGGAGTAGGTGGAGTCTTATTGGGGGAAATGTGCCACTGTGGAGGAAGGCTTTGAGGTCTCATATGTGCTCAAGCCACACCCAGTAAGACAGACCACTTCCTGTTGCCTGCACAAGATGCAGAACTCTCAGCTACCTTTCCAGCACCATGTCTGCCTCTACACCGCCAATAATAGATTTAACCTCTGAACTGTAAGTCACCCAATTAAATGTTTTCCTTTATAAGACTTGTGGTTGTCGTGGTGTCTCTTCACAGAAATAGAAGCCCTAACTAAGACAATCACCACACACACATGGCACACAGATGTACATGCAGGCAAAATACCCATACACACAAAATAAAATATAGAAAAATAAAAACCAGGCAAGGCATGTCCACCATCCCCAATCTAAAGTCTAACCAGAGGCTAGCATTTTACAACCTCTGATGAAAACCTGGACAGAAATGAGAAATGGGTTATCACCGCACCCCCAGTCTACGAGGCCACCCCTCGCCATTAGGACACGATTACAAGGACAGTGTGTCCCTTTTATTCACTCCTCACTAGCTCTCTTTCCAGCAGTGCCTCTTCCTGCCACTTGGAATACCAAGGATGCCCAATGCCAGGTGGTGTGTATTTCAAATAGAACTTAGAATTACAGCAGTAACACATTTTCATTTGAAGTATAAATCAAAACAATGGAGGATATATGGTATGAATTTCAAAGATGCCCTTATCTATGAAACTGCCTGTAACTGTGCATGGAGAGAATCCTTCTAAGAACATTTTCTACCTAGATGCCTAGAGGTGGGCAATTTCGTGTTGATTCATCAGCCCTAAAAGGTGAGGATCCTAGTATGCAACTCTGTAATTCTGTCAGGCTTTTCTCATGGCTGTAATATGACTACCACAATTCCAAGCGTTCCATTTTAGACTGGTATCCCAAACCAACTAGACAGAAAGGACAGTGTCAGAAAGAAAGAACCCTCCCTTCTCTCCCTTCCTCCCTCACTCTCTCCCTTCCTCCCTTCCCTCCCTGCATCCCTCCCTTTCTCTCCCTCTCCCTCTCTCTTTCTCTTGCTTCTTCTATCTTTTTCCTCCCTCCTCTCTCCTCTTTCTTTTAATAAAAGGGAAAA
Organism: Mesocricetus auratus; assembly: GCF_017639785.1. Lineage (NCBI taxonomy): Eukaryota > Metazoa > Chordata > Mammalia > Rodentia > Cricetidae > Mesocricetus > Mesocricetus auratus. The sequence goes on from NW_024429189.1 coordinate 117,645,163, forward strand.
TTGTTTACCAGGAGACTTTTGTTTATGGTTCACTGACCAAAATAAATCTTACCACCTCTAGCTGCAAGGGAAGCTAGAAAAGCCACTATAGGGAAGGGAATGAGGATGAGGTTACCTGCTTTAGGCCAATCCTGCTTCATCCCCTTACTTTTCCAAGCAAGATGGCTTCTATAACAAAGTGAGGGTCATTGGGCAGAACTATGGTATCTGCCATAGAACTCCTTCCATGCCCTTCCCGCATGCCCCCACCACTGCCTGGGGGTGTCCACCATTAACAGTGATGTTTATCCTTTTATCCCACCTCCATATATCCTATAGAAGATATTTGATTTTTTTCATCTCTTCCACATTACCAAAAATGCAATGTTGTTCTCCTCTGTGGGATCAAGAAATTTTCATTACATTTAGCAAGAGACTGATTTAAGGAGAACCTACCCAGCTCAGATCAATAAGTGTGCAGGAAAGCATTCTTACCACCCCAGCACCCAGGAGGCAGGGGGATCCTGAGTTCAAAGTCTGGCTTGGTTGTATAATAAGACACTGTCTCACAACAAAAGGTTGAAATAGATGTCATTGAGCCCAGAGATACAAAATACAGATACTTCATCTACTCCCCCAGTGGTAAGAGCTGGGCATTTTACAAATGAGGAGAGTGCAGATCCAAACCTTGTGCAAAGTCACAGGCAATATATAGTATGAAAGTCAGAATAAGAAATGCCAGCAGGTGGTGGTGCCACATGCCTTTAATTCCAGCACTCAGGAGGCAGAGACAGGAGATCACTGTGTGTTTGAGGCAAGCTTGATCTACACAGAGAGTTCCAGGACAATCAGCGTTGTCACACAGAGAAACCCTGTCTGTGGATGTGTACATGAACATGTGTGCACAGGCATGTAACAGCCCAAGGTCAGTATCAGATGTCCTTCCTCTGTCACTCTCCACCTTCACTTGTTGTTTGTTTGAGACAGAGTATCTCCACATGGCTCTGGCTGTCCTGGAATTCTCTCTGTTGACCAGGCTGGCTTCAAACTCACAGAGATCTGGCTGCCTCTGCCTCCTGAGTGCTGGGATTAAAAGTGTGTGCATGCCACCCTGCCTAGTTTTGCCTTTACTTTTTGAGACAGGGTCTCTCACTGAACCTGCAGTTTATTGGTTTGACTAAGGTGGCCAACCAGTGAGCTTCAGGGACCTGTTTATCCCTGGCCCCTACACCCAAGGCTAAAGGTTACAGGCCTGTACTTTGGTGCCCAGCTTTTTATTTGGATTCTGGAGACCTAAACTCAGTCCCTTTTACTTGAATGTCAGGTACTCTACCAACCCCAGCCCCCTTTTTCGTGTGTGTGTGTGTGTGTGTGTGTGTGTGTGTGTGTGTGTGTGTGTGTGTTTGGTTGGATTTGATGGGTTCTTCCTTTTTTTCATGTGTCCATTCATGTGCTATACCTGTGTGTATACCTGTCCACATACATGGGTACAGATGCATGTATGCAGGTGTACATTTGTGCATGTGCTTGTGAAGGCAGAGGTTGATATCGGCTGTCTTCTGGAATCTCTCTCCACCTTATTTGTTGAGACAGAGTCTCTTACTTGAACCCAGAACTCACCAGTTGGACAAGTTCAGCTGACCAGCTTGCCCCAGGGATCTTGTCTCCATCTCCCTGAGTGCTGGAATCCTGGTGTGCTGTCATGACTACCTATCAATGCTGAAAGTCCAAATCTGCTCCTTATACTTGCACAGCAAGCGCTTTTCCAACTGAGACATCGTTTCAGCCTCCTGGGTTTGACTTTGAAACAAGGTCTCACCATATACCCAGGCTAGACTCAAGTTGCTCTTCTGCCTCTTCCTCTCAAGTGCTGGCCTGCAGCACCATGTGCAGCCTAAGCAGCTTGTTTCATAGACTAGAACACTGAGGATCAGAGAGACAAAATGACTTCAAGCTGAGTGGTGGGTGAATGACAGCAGGTTGACCAAACAACATCCCTGCTTTCTGGGTGTGGGTCACTAAGGGAGAAGAGACTGGAGAGCGCCGGCAGTCAGAGGAGTCAAGAGCATGGAAAATGTCTCTTTCAGCCAATTTTCCTGAGGAACCCTGGCTGAGGCTCAGTCTGGGAATGGAAAGTGTTCAGGGAGGAGGTGCAGCCGTGTCCAGTGTCCATCCGGAGAGACTGTTTGCAAAGTCCTGCTATGAAAGGCAAGGGGCGGGACTGTCGGGCTTGCAGGGGGAAGGGCAGATCCTGGAGGTTACAGACCTGGCATCTGCCCCAGGAGAAGCATCCAAGCTCCTTGCTTCCTCCTTGGGTTCCTAGGCTCTGTGTTTCATGCCGTGCCCCGCCTGTTTTTCAAACTAGCAGCCATTCTTGAAGCCCAGGCTAGCAAACCCAGGGAGGCGGGGACTAGAGAGACAGATGTGCTTACACTGACATCTGTCTCTACCAAGGCTGGGCTTCAGAGCCATCAGCTAAGCCAGATGCAACCTGATCTCTCTGACATCAGAAAGTGCAGTGCTCATAAACTCCACCACAGCAGACCTCAAGCGGGACTGTTGTTAACCTGGAGCAAGCATGTGATCATACAACGGGCTGGGAGTGTGCCTAAATTGATAGAGTCCTGAGTTTGATCCCAAGAACCCCATAAACTGTGTGTGGTCACATACACCTGCAATGGGAAGGCTAAAGCAGGAGGATCATAAGTTAGAGACCAGCAGTGTCTATATAATCAGAGACTGTCCATATACAGTCCTGATAATTATTAATAGTTCCATATGGAGTACCTAGTACCACTCCCCGGAAATACAGTGAAAACTCCAGACTCTTTGAAAGCACGTCCCCACCTTCCACCTCCTCACAGTCACAGAGAGGATAGATAATACCTGACACATCGGTGCCATCAAGGCAGTAAGTGTCATCAGTTAGGGTCCTTAGAACAGCTTTTGTCTCATTATTTTTTAAACAACCCTTTGGTTTCCAATATGTTTCCCAATTAAAGGCAACCTCAATTTACAACCAAAGGGAATTAGTCCAGTCTTTGAATTGTTTGGATAGGGAAACTAAGGCACAGACAAAGCAGAGATTTGCCCCGTTACACAGAATGTCAGCCTGTGTCTAGGTGGCAGTACACCTGGTCTCTGGTATCTGACACTTCCATTGAGTGTCACTGTATCTGGCCCCACACACTGAATTTTAGCAGTTGGTGGCAGCAGGAGTGGGGGGGGGAGTAAAAATCCGTCTCAAGGTGGAACTGATAGCCAACCATTTGTCTCTTGTACCTGGCAGCCATAGTCATGACAACAGTCTCCTTGGTCGCTATAGCGCAAAGACAGTTGCCATGGAAACCACCACCCAGGACTGGCAACTTCTTGGCATGCAAAATCCTCAAGATAAACCCAGAAGCAAGTCAGCACCATAGCACTGACCTAGAGCCAGTCGGTGGCTTCCTCCAACCTCAGAGCCGGCTCTCACAGCTGCCTGACCTTCTGAGACTAACACACCCTCCCCACCATGTTGCTCTGCCTGCCTGGTGCTTCCCACATTCCTCAGCCCCCCAGTCAGTCAGGATCTCCTTCCCACGGCTCCCCCTTGGCTGCTGGTCAGCCAACTCATCCTCCTGGGAACAGGCTGACGTGAGCTTATCAGAGGACTCATCACGGGAGTTCTCAACATGAGCTGGGGCTCCCTGAAGACCAAGAGGCCTTCAGTTCCCTTTGCCCTCCAAAGGAAGCAGCCTCCGATGCTGGAACTCCAAATGCTCAGAACCAGGAAGCTGTTCTGGGTGGTCAGGCCCCATATACTGCGGTCGGTGCCTGGCAGAACCTCTGGCTGGTTATGGAAAGAACTGTGGGCTGGAAGGCCAAAGACTGAGCCTACTCCAGTCTGGGCCTGCTCTTCTGTTGGGTTTTTACCAAGTCCCTTCTCTCTCTGGTGTTCCACCTCCCCACTAGAAAGCTAGGGAAGAGGACAGCAGAGGGCCAGGTGCAAACTCCCCAACTTCAGTGTTGTCAAACAAGTGCTGGCAGTGGTTTAAAGAGCTGGCTTGCCTTCCTGAGTTCTTTTAGAATTTTGAAATTACACCTAGTGGCATATGCCAGTAATCTCAGCACTGAGGACATAGGAGGACCGTGAGTTTAAGGCCAGCCTGGGTTACAAGCAAGATCCTGCCTTTAAAATTAAAAATAATAAGTAAATGGGTCTGGAGAAATAACTCAGCCACTATGAGCATTTACTGCTCTTTCAGATGACCTGAGTTTGGTTCCCAACACCCACATCACATGGCTCACAACCACCTGAAACTCTGGCTCCAGGAGATCCAACGCCCTCTTCTGGCTTCCATAGGTGCCTGCGCACGCATGCTGCAAAAATGCACGTGGGCACACACGCAGGTAAAAAAAATCTTATCAGGCCGGACGTCGGTGGCGCATGCCTTTAATCCCAGCACTCGGGAGGCAGAGACAAGTGTATCTGTGGAGGTTTGAGGCCAGCCTGATCCCTATGTGAAGTTTCAGGACAACTACATGGATACATTCTGCCTTGAAAGTAAACAGCAGGGACATATGACACCCTCTTCGGACATCCACAGGCACATGTGATGCATGTATATACTTGCTGGCAAAACAGTCATATACATAAAATATATATTTAAAATAAAATTAAATATTTAAAAAATAAGTAAATAAATAAATACTTGTGGGTAATGGTGCTTCAACAGCTAAACGTGCTTGCCATGTAGGTATAGATAGATGTTCAGTCTCTAGAACCATGTGTATTAGTCAAGTTCTCTAGAGGATCAGAACTTATAAAATGAATCTATATAGAGAAAGAAAATTTAGCCAGGTGGTGATGATGCATGCCTTTAATCCCAGCACTCAAGAGGCAGGGACTCGGGGGTCTCTGAGGCCAGCCTGGTCTACAGAGTAAGTTCCAGGACAGCCAAGCTAATCCAATAATATACATGATTAACATACACAAATAAATGAATACACAAATAAATTCAATTAACTAGGGAACCTGTAAGTAGCTTTTGTAAGCTTAAAGTCTGGGGATAAGAGAGATCAGGTTACAGGGAGAAGCCAGAAGCGGCATAAAAAGATCAAGTACCCAGTCAAAGGGTGAGGACATGGTTCTGTGGACCTAGGAGACCCGTCACCTCTAACCTGTGTGATTCTGCACCCTGAGACACAGCTGTGTAGGATGAGGAATGGGCTGCGGGATGCCAAGACCCCAGTACACTCTGGGAAACTCCCATTCATCATTTATTTAGTAATTATTTGGGCTAGAAAGGTATCCCAGTGGTTAAGAACAGGTGGTGCTCTTGCAGAGGACACACGTTCAGTTCCCAGCGCCCACACAGCCACTCACAGCCAACGTAAGTCCAGGTCCAGAAGATCTGATGCCCTCTTCTGATCTCCTCGGGCACCCGGCATGAACATGGTGAAATGCATGTATGCAGGCAAACACATACGCATAAAATAAAAAATAAATCTCTTTAAACAAACAAAGGAACAAAAACAGTTAGACACAGCCAGAAATGCAGAGCCAAGATTGCTACATCTTCCAAGTGCTCAAGAGAAGTTAAATGTTCGTGTTTTCACACTGACCCGGCCGGACAAACAGAGCAGCACCTGAAGGTGATTGTGAGGCACGGGAAACCCTCTTGCAGGCATGCAGGATTGCCAAAGGCTTCTAAAGGCACATCAGGCGTGATGAGAAGGAACTCTAGGCCAAGATTCGGAAGCAGCTGAAATACTCCAGGAGAGAGTGTATGGCTTAGATTTGCCAGCAGCATTGGATTTGATCAGGCCCAGATTTCTCTAACTAGACTCAGCCTGGAGTCAGACTGAACCTGTCTTAGAGCTGGCCTGTGGCTTCTCCATAGACAAGTGTGGCCTTCCTTAGGGTCCCTGTTGCAAACAGACACACACACACACACAGACACACACACAGACACACACACACACACACACACACACACACACACACACGGGGGGGGGGGTGCCTGCGGTGCGGGACACAAATCTGTTAACTGGCCTAGACTGCCCTCTACTGGCAGGAAAGGATACTAAATCAAGGGGAGTCTCTGCCTCCAAAAGAAAGAACTCCAGACAGACCTTGAGAAGGACTTCCCACCTCTCTCTTACCTAGTTTATCGTCCAATACATCGCTTCAGAAGCCCAGGGCCTAACCAGGTACAATGGTATGCACTTCAATGTCCACACTGAAGAGGCTAAAGCAAGAGGATCAACGGTTCAGGGCCAGCTAGAGTTACAAAGCAAGACCTGGAGACTGGGGAGTCTGCCAACACATTTCATCTTTCTCACACTCCCTCGGGGGCTCTTTTCATTCAGCTTTATTTTTTCTTTCTTCTTTTTTGTTTTTTGTTTTTTTTTTTGAGACAGGGTTTTTGGGTATTGCTTTGGAGGTTGTCCTGGAACTTGCTCTGTAGACCAGGCTGGCCTCGATTCGACTCACAGAGATCCGCCTGCCTCTGCCTTCCGAGTGCTAGGATCAAGGGCATGCACCACCAATGCCTAGTTTTTTTCTTTATATTTTTAAAGATTTATTTATCTTAGTTTATGTATATAAATGCTTTGCCTGCATGTATGTATGTATGTGCCCAATATGGATGGCCAGTGCCCAAACAAGCCAGAAGTCAGCTCTTTGGAACTCAAGTTGCAGAAAGTTGTGAGCTTTCATGTGATTGCCAGGTGTTGAACCCAAGTCCTCTGTAAGAGCAGCAAGTACCCTTCTGCTGATCCATCTCTCCAGCCCTGAGATTATTTTTTATTTACATATATGTGTGCGTGTGCCTGCATGTGTTTATATGCACCACATGTGTGCAGGTGACTGCAGACACCAGAAGAGGGCACCAGATCCCCTAGAACTGGAGTCATGAGCATCTGTGAACCACCATGTGAGTGCTAGGCACAAATCCTGAGTAAAGTAGCCATACTCTTAACGGCTGAGCCATCTCTCAAGTAGAATTCTAACAGAAAGTGTCACCTACATCTTTTTCTCCTACCTGTATCTTGTGTCCGTTCTGCTTTATACTGGCCCGCCACCACATCTTTCTTTCTTTCATTTATTCATTCACTTTCACTCTGGCCCAGGCCAATGCATTTCCTACTGGGAGGAACATGCATAGTTCCCTCTCATTCCAAAAGCCCTTCTCTGTGCGTAGCTCCTCACACCACACAGTGTTAGAGGAAGGAAGGACTGGGATGCTAGGGTGCCTCCCACCGGGGCACTAGAGGTGTGTGGAAACTGTAAGAAGACCACCATCAGGGTGTCATGGCAAGGCATCTCCTACCCCACACACACATGAATGCCCCTCTCAGTGGAGCTCCTGCCTTGGGACATCTCACTGTTTCCTCTCTGCTCTCTTCCCTCTTTCCAACAAATTCTCCTGCAAAGCAAAGTTGCCATTTTGGCCCTGCCAGACAAAGCTCTCGGGGTCTCCCCTCCCCACAGCAGGTTACCAAGGAATCATCCCAAACACATTTCCCTCCCTAGGAAAAACACCAGTGCCAGGAAAATGTTTCCAACCTGGGGTGTGAGATGCTAACATCTATGACTGGCATGCTGTCATTCTGAGGCAGGGTAGAAAGAAGGGATTTAAAAATGAAAGGGACATGGAAAGGGAAAATAGCTCCTCATTCCAGAGGCTGGTGACACCTCTCACCAGATGAGAAGCAAGGATTCTCAAGCAATTAACATTTGCTGGGAGGGCTGACAAGGTAGAGACAGTGTTCCTTTTACTGAGAGACCTTTCAAGTAATGGTAAAATAAAGAGCAGGCCTTTAATCCCAGCACTCAGAAGGCCAAGGCAGGAGGATCTCTGTGAGTTCAAGGCCATCCTGAACTACATAGTAAGGTCCAGGCTATCCAGCCCTACATAGTGAGACTGTCCCAAAACAAACAAAAAAATTTAAGTTAAAATAGCAACAGACCAAAGCTGGGCATTGGTGGTGCATGCCTTTAATCCCAGCACTCGGGAGGCAGAGGCAGGCCGACCTCTGTAAGTTCGAGACCAGCCTGGACTACCAAGTGAGTTCCAGGACAGCCTCCAAAGCCACAGAGAAACCCTGTCTCAAAAAAAAAAAATAGCAACAGACCTTAAGACCTAAGCGTATATGACCAAGTATGGTCTTTCTCTTTTCCCAGCTATAACCTGACAAGTAAGACTCTGAACTCCACTCACAGTAAAAGGCATGCTTTAACCCATTTTCAAACTTTGCTATTCATGGTTTTGAAGGGGACATGGAGAACCAAAGAGCTCACCACCATCCTATGCAGTTTGCCTTTCTTGCTAACAGTCAGGAGATTCCAGACACCATGGAGAAAGCCAAAATAGGTGGCAGAGAAGATGTTTTCCTAATGGCTCTCTAAAGATACACATCTTGAATGAAATGTCAAAGACAATGGACAAACTGCTTTACCTAGTTCAGAAGGGCCCATCATCCCCCACCCCGCATTCCTAAATCTAAGCAATAGTACATCCATCTTAAAACTTTGTTTACAAAAGGGAATCCTTTAACCTTTGACTCTTGTTGCAAATTAATAGAACCTAAATCCTCCGGGTCACCTACAGACCCAGAGTGAAAACAGTTGCAAGCTCCTTTCAGTAAGTCTTATCTGACCCTTCTGCTCGGGATCTATACTACCCCCTCCTTTAATAAACTCCAACACTGTCTAATGCTGGCTTGTTCTGAAATTCTTTTCTGCAGTCAGTGTGGCCAAGCATCTGCCTGAGTAGACAGTTCTGAAAAGAACTCCACAGGCTGCCTCCAGGGGCGCCAAGGAGCTGTGTCTCTGTACCTACCACTGCTATGATCATTTGCCACCTTAGCTGCTTGTAATACCATCCAGTACAGCTCAGAAACTACCCTATGAGCTCATTTATCAAAAAGATTAATCTTTAATTCAAATTTATTTTATTATTTAATCTTCCATATGTGGTAGGGAAGTGTGCTTGTGTGTGCAGATACCAGAGGAGGCCAGAAGAGGGCACCAGATTCCATGTAGCTAAGTCACAGGTGCTGGGAATCTTGGTGCTAGGAATAGAATGTTGATCCCTCTGCAAAAACAGTACCTACTCTTAGCTACTGACCCATCTCTCCAGATGCTGAGGGGAAAAAGGTTTTTTTTAAAAAGGTCCCTTGGAGATCTTTGAGCAAGTTACCTGCAGAAGTCACAAAACCATACCTATGGCTACTGCTGAGACACTGTACAGCTGTCTCTAGAAACCTTACCCATGCCTGATGCTGCATCTCTCTCCTAACCCCCATATTTAAATCTAAGTTAAAATCTCTCTTAATAAACGAAACTCTGCTTCCTATTGACTCGAGGAGATGGATTTTTCTTTTTGGACCACGAGCTCACAAAAATTTTTTTTAAAAATTGACATGAAGACTTATTATTACTTATAAAAGCTTGGCTGGTAGCTTAGGCTTGTTTCTAACTACCTCTTATAGCTTAAATTAACCCATTTTTATTCATCTAACATGTTTCCACCTGATTCATGGCTTTACCTCTCCTCCTGTAATGTCTACTACCGCTCATCTGCTGGCAACTACTGGCATCTCCAACCTTCTTCTTCCCATAATTCTCTCTGCCTTAAAACTCTTGCTTAGCTGCTGGCTGTTTAGCTTTTTTATTAAATCAGCCACAATGACATATCTTCACAGAGTATAAAGGAATATTCCACACCACTTCCCCCTTTTTTTCTAAATAAAAAGGAAAGGTTTTAAGTCTAACATAATAAAGCTACAAATAATAACAACAATTATCTCCAGACAGTGGTGGCACATGCCTTTAATCCCAGCACTCAGGAGGCAAATTAATAGAACCTAAATCTATGGATCTCTATGAGTTTGAGGCCAGCCTAGTCTACAGAGTGAGTTTGAGGACAACCAGAGCTATTACACAGAGAAATCCTGTCTCAAAAAAATAAAAGAACAATTATCAAGCAAGAATTACATTTACAATGTCCAGTCCATTTCTATTTGGCATATTTAAAAGAAACACTTTATTATTTATTCTATTATGATGAGTCTAAAGCTCTATACCCAATTTACCTTCTATCATAACTAGGAAAACTGCAACTATAACTACCTAGTCTTCAACTTCATCAAAGACCCCAGAAAGACATAATATTACCTGAATAAATAGGAAGTATAGCGCAAACCACTTCTAAACCTATAGAAAGGACAAAGACATTTGGTTGCCTGGACAACCACCCAAGGTTCCTCTGCAACATTGGGGTATCTGGCCTAGAACATCTGGCAGACTCTTCTATGAAGCAAGAATTTTTGAAGGATTTTCCTATATTGTCTTGGCAAAGTTTGATGCTTGTCCAGTTTGGACATCATGCTGTCAGCAGTCGAGGCCAGCTTTGCCACAGTGAATGCAAACTCCATATGGAGGTTCTTTGATGCCCATCATCCTTTTATGAAGTAGATTGGTGCTTTCAGTAACAGACATGTCTCACTGTCATGAAAATCCCTATGTTATTACAATATTAAAATGTCATATTATGGCCGAGGCATTGGTGGCACACGCCTTTAATCCCAGCACTTGGGAGGCAAAGGCAGGTGGATCTCTGTGAGTTCAAGGCCAGCCTGGTCTACAGAGCGAGTTCCTGGACAACCTCCAAAACATTACAGAGAAACCCTGTCTCAATACCCCCCCAAAAAAGTCATATTATGTAGGTCTCTGAAGTGTTTGAAGACCACCTATCTATCTAAAATATATCTCTGTTTGACCTTGAAAACATACCTAACATGACTAAGAGTTTGATTGTTATAAGTGAGTAAATACTAACCTGCATTTCTTTATTAACCTAAATAGTTTATAATAAGAACTTTCAAGGACTAGAAATTTACATCACATTGTTAAATGAGCTGCATAGGTACAATACCTTAAACAAGAGTAGAAACATATATATAGTATGTTCTAACAAAAATAACCTTAAGTTTGTATCAATGTACAAAAATCCAAACCAATGTAAAATATTTAAGACTAGTGGTTGCTTTTTTTAGTTTAAAAAGATATTCAAGGGGCAGGAGAGATGGCTCAGAGGTTAAGACTAGTGGCTGCTCTTCCAGAAGTCCTGAGTTCAATTCCCAGCAACCACATGGTGGCTCACAACCATCTGTAATGAGACCTGGTGCCCTCTTCTAGGCCTGCAGGCAAACATGCAGACAGAACACTGTATACATAATAAATAAACATTTTTAAAAGAGAGAGAGATTCAATAATCTACCCTTTTATCCTATCATCTATGTGGACTCAACCTGAAATATTTTTCTGTAGCAAATCAAGAATCCCAGCAAGCTGGGCAATGGTGGTGCACACTTTGATCCCAGCACTCAGGAGGCAGAGACAGGCAGATCTCTGTGAGCTCAAGGCAAGCCTGGTCTATGGAGCAAATGCCAGGACAGGCTGCAAAGCTACAGAGAAACCCTGACTCAAAAGCACTGAGCAGTCCCTGACTGCTACCCCATTGCAGCTGACAATCCCAGCCTCTTCTGTTTGAGCCAAGATGGCCAAGATCCTCCCCAACCTCAGACTCAACCCTGTAAGTAGCCTTTCCCATCCAAAGGGACTTTCAACTTGGCACCATAGAAATTCCCCTGATGTTTAACTCAAATTGCGGGGTCTGACATTTGTAATCCACGGGTTTGCGGTGAAGGAGAATAAATACAGTAAGCAGATAAAAGCAGACAAGGGATGTACACAAATGATCCTAGCATCATGGACACCCTGGGCCCTGGGAGCTCCTGAGGCCCAGTTCCTGCCCTGCCTCTTCTGAGCAAGGGTTGGATCCTTTACTTCCTCTTAGGAATTTAAGTGTCAATGTTCACCATCCTCCAATAAAATGTTTCACTCTTGGCTTCCAGCCCTTGAAAAACCAAAGCCCCAGCTCCCCACCTGCCATTCTTAGCCTCTCAGAGAACAAGGTATGTTGGTTGGTTTTAGTGTGGATTTGATTGGATTTAAAATCACCATGAAAATGTCCCTGTTGTTGGATATTAGTGCACTATGAGAAAATGTATTGTTGTGATTGATATAATAAAAAGCAAACATCCAATAGCTAGAAAGAGGGTAGGCAGGACTTCTGGGGACAGAGAGAACTCTGGGAAGAAGGGAGGAGATGCCAGGAGACAGGGAAAGGAAAGGAAGGTACAAGACAGAAGAGAGATAAGGCCCCATGAAAGAACATAGATTAATGTGGGTTAATTTAAGTTACAAGAGCTAGTTAAAAATAAGCCTAAGGTCCTGTGGTGGTGGCACCATGCCTTTAATCCCAGCACTCGGGAGGCAGAGGCAGGCGGATCTCTGTGAGTTCAAGGCCAGCCTGGTCTACAAAGCGAGTTCCAGGACAGCCTCCAAGACAATACAGAGGAACCCTGTCTCAAAAAAACCAAAAATAAAAAAAGATACATTTTAGACTTCACACTTTATTTTGTTCATTTTACTGTTTCCGTCTTTTCCTCCCAACCTCTGCACACTAAAATGTGAGCTTCGTGAGTGCAAGGACAATCTTTTGTTTGTTTCTGTCAATGTCCTAGGGCCTTAGGAGAGTGACTAGAAGATAATGGGACACCCTAATAAATATTTAAGGTACAAATTAACAATTTATTATCGAATGAATGTGTACATCCTTCTTGGCTGAAGGCTGAGAATTTGTAGAAAGCAGGACAGCCTAGTACGGAAGAAATCACCTGAGACTAAGGAATGGGACCTCAAGTCTCAGGATGGATTACAGCCATAATGGTCCAGAGTGCTTTTATGGGTCAGCCCCCAAGTTGCTTAGCAACAAGCCGCCCACCCTCATCACCACTAGAGGGCGATCGGGAGGCGATGAAGGAGGTAGCGTGAACGCGCGCGCGTTCATTGCGCGGCGCGGAAAGGCGAGGAGACACGTCATTTCCTGTTTCTTTAGGGGAACGTGGCTTTCCCCGCAGTACCTTGCCTTCCTGCTGCGGCGGCCGGAGCTGGAGTCGGAGCCCGAGCGCAGCCTCGCCATGGATTCGGCCCTCAGCGACCCGCACAACGGCAGCGCCGAGGCCAGCAACCCAACCAACGGCACGACGCGGCCGCCCTCCACGCCCGAGGGCATCGCGCTGGCCTACGGCAGCCTCCTGCTCATGGCGCTGCTGCCCATCTTCTTCGGCGCCCTGCGCTCAGTGCGCTGCGCCCGCGGCAAGGTAGGGTCGGGGAGAACGGGAGCCTTCCACCCTCATCCAGGTCACGGCCCCACGAACCTGTCCCTGCAGACCCGATAGCTGCCCCCTCTCTCCCGCGTCACGCACCCACCCTGGCATCGATCGCCATTCCCCCTATCTGCGTCCACAGCTGTGGCTGGCCTTTGGCATCCCAGAATCTGGCCACTCCCAGAAGCGGGGATTAGTATTGTCCTCAGATAGCGGCCGACAGACAGACCCTGACATATCCCCTCTCCCAGGCCCCCTGCTTTATGCCACAGCTGGGAACATTGTCGCCCCGACTTCAGACACAAAGGCGGCCACTGACTCCTCTGAGCCTGCTGGGCCCAGCCAAACTAGCCTCACCTGATGCTATGGCTAATCTGCAGCCACCTTAGATGTTTGCAACCTCACCCAGAGCCATCACCCCATCCGTGGCTTGGGTCAGCCCCAGTGTGATCCTCACAGGTATAACTCTGAAAGGCACCATCTTTTGTCATCCTGCTAGGAGCCATGCCTGGCCACACCCACAGTTAATTGTAGCATTCAGATCCATCCCTAGGCCCTGATTTCTGTCGCTCTGGAATCACAGCTGCGTGTGTGTGCCTGCCAGGAACCCCTAGATGAGACCCTTCTCCCTGCCTTGAAAACAAACCCAGGGCCGGGGAGGTGGTGCAGCTGTTAAAGGCGCTTGCTGCGGAGCCTGATGACTTGAGTGAAATCCCAGGGAAGCAAACGGTGGAAGAGAAAGCTGACTCCTGCTTGTTATTTTCTGGCCTCATCACACCCACACTACATAAGTAAATATAAGAAAATTTTAAACAGAGGTCTCGTGTGATAGCACACATTTGTAAGCCTAGCACTCAAGGAGCTGAGGCAGGAGAATCAAAAATTCTAGTGTAGCTAGGCTACAGAGGGAGACCCAGTTGCCCAGAAAAAAAAAAGGCGGGGTGTGGGGTGGGGCTGGGGGTATGGAGCACCAACTCAGCTTATCTCTTTTGTTCAGTTTGGAATCAGTTCCAGCCATCCAGCTCTTTGGAATGTGGCACCTTGGTTCTCCCCAGGTTTAGATTTCTTCTTTGGTTGATTTCTTCTCCCAACTTACCACCCAGCCTTTGACCTGTCCAAACTAAAGCCCAGACCAAATCCCCTTGCAAATTGAGTCTAAATAATAGCCACTGTTGGACTGTTTATGAGATGGGGCAGACCCTGTCTTTCGCCACCTGTGACATCTGTCTCATTGGATATCCAGGGAGACTCCAGGACTTTCCACCTTCTTCCCTCCCAAATCTCCCTGCCCTATAATAAGCCTCTGTGACCCATTGAAACCAACAGTTTCTCCTCCTGGCATCCTGTCTTCAACAACCTCAGAGTGTACAGTTCCCCACTGTTCCTCCCCCACCAAACCTGAAGGTGGCCTGGAGAGGAAGCTGCCCTGCCCGGAGAGGGCAGGCCCACAAGGCAGCTGGCCCTTTTGAAACTGCTTCAGTTCCAGTTCTCAAAGCACCGCCCAGTGTGAGCAGTGGCTGAGGGTACACCACCTTCCTGACCAAGACCAGGAAACCTTCTGCAGGTTCTTGTGGGCAGATGCAGAGAGCACTCAGGCTGACAATCCTGGGTGTGACCCATTTTCTTTGCTCCTGTCTCTTCTAGGCAGATTTTGGGGCTCCTTCGCCCCTCCCAGTCTGGTCAGGCAGATACTTGGTGCCAAGGCAAGTTCTGAAACACAGAGCAGGACCAAAGAGATGGAGGGCAGCGTGGCATGAGGCTGAGCAAACACTAGACTAGGTGATTCTCTTTGTTGCCTTCTGCACATGGACCACCCTGCAGGAAATACCTGCCAGGCGCCGGCACCAGTGTTTCTTAAATTTAAGCTGTTGTCAAGGATGAGGGATGTCGCATAGTTGAGTGGCTCAGAGCCCTGTTACCAAGGAGTCTGTGGAGAAAGGAAAGACGAGGTAACCAGGTCTTTGATTGAAATGCAGCAAGTTCTGCGGTGGGCTATAGAGAAAGGCAGAGCATCTGTAGCGGAGCCGGGAGGCATCCTCACTGGGTGAGATGTGCAGTTCCAGCCAGGAGAGGGCATTCTACGCCGGGGAATGCTAGAAAGGTACCGAAGAGGAAGGGAGGAAGGATGCACTTCAGGAAACAGCTGGTGGCTTAGTGTAGCAGAGCAGAGGGTGCAGATAGGAGAAAGGGGGCCATAATCTGTGTGTTCCATGCATCGGCCACAGAGAGTCCTTCCTAAAAGACGGAAACTACACAGTTCGTTAGTGATTGCCCAGCCCCAGGAACAAGGGTGCTCTAAACTTAGGGAACCTTTACCTGCCTTCAAGCTCACAGTGCTGAACCACAGGCAAAGCCGGTTCATCGCATCTGTTTGAAGAAAGAACCGAGGATCAAAGAATGAAGGTCTTCCTGTCATTCCAGAATGAACCAGGTGGTCCCAGTTCTAGAAGACTGGGCTGCCGTCCTTGACACGGGTGCCTCTGAAAACACAAAAGTAGTGTTGACCTGAGATACGATGAGCCAGATGACTCCTTTGCCTGCCTTGCTCATTTGACAGGAGGCAGTGAGGACCTGGGAGCGAGGCACTGAGAGAGAGCATTCGAGGACAGTTCCCCCGGGGTCACGGTATCCGTAAAAGGCGGAGCATATTGTACAGTCCTGAGCAGAGGAAGGTGAACTGTGCAGGGATGTTTGGAAGAAGTCGCCACAGGGGTTTCAGAAGCCAGTGTCCCTGCGAGGGAGTAAATTCCAGCCGAGCAGGAGCTGACGGCCAGATTGGTTCTTTGCGCTTTTACCTATAGCACAGAGGGATCTCTTAGCCAACAGCCCTGGGCATCTGTTGTCAGACCCTGGGCAAGGTGCCAGGAGTGCTGGGCTAAGACACGGAATGTATAGCCAGCCAACTAGAGCGAATCCTGTGTCTCCTGAAGAGGCAACAGGTGTCTTTGTATACTTGAGTGAGAACTCAACAGGCTGAGGAGAGGGAGCACTGAGAAGTATAACAGGAGCCCAGGAGAGGGACTTGAGTGCTGTGACAAGATGCTTAGGGAACCTACACTCTTTCTCAGGAAAAGAATCCTTAAGGTAATATAACATTAATGAGTACTTAAGAAAAATGCTGCTCGTGTATAAAATTCAAGCAGTTGCAGAGCATAAAGGAAAGCCACTTCAGAACCACTTGAAAGTGACACACGTGCCCAGCTACTTGTGGAACCTTCCAGAACTTTTTCATTTTTATGGCACTCCTATTATAACCCAGGGCCTCACACATCTAAACACCTACTCTACCACCAAGCTATACCCCCAGCTTCTAGAACATTTTCTGCGTGCGTACGAATACATGCTTGCTTTTGTGTGTACAGGAAGGCCTGTTGTTATGAAAGTGATTGTTCAGTGAATGCCGCCCTGAAGCTTGTGTTATTTAGCAGTATGCATTAGTCATTTTCTTCGTCACAGCTGCCTCAGCCTTTTCAGAGTGAAATAGGTCCCTGGTATACAATACAAAAGTCTCACAGGTAGGTAATGAAAGCCTCCTGCCTCAGCTGCCTGTGCCAGCCGCCCCTGTTGCCTGGGTCTTATTCGTGCATCCTTTGGACACTCAAGTGTGTTGGTACGCCTGGGATGGTCCTTTTCAGGGGCGTGGGGAGAGAGTTGGGTTTTGTTTTTGTTGTTATGAGGCTGAATGCTGCTGTGTTGCTTTAGCTGGCCTGGTATTCACTAGATAGCTCAGCGTGGCCTCTAACTCAGCACTCTTCCTGCCTCAACTTCCCAAGCGCTTGGACTACAGGTGTGAGCACCGTGTCTCCTGTACTCACAGTTTTTCAGGGCACCAGTTCACTCAGCAAATGCATATTCCCAATCAAAACTCAAGGTGGACCCAGAAGAGTCTTTTGCAAGCCCTCCTGGTAATCCTAGTGCACACTCAAAATTTGAGAGCCACTAGTTTAGAGGCCTCCAAAATTTGTGTTGGTCCTTAGCCACTACAAACCATGATGAAATCAATATCCTTACACATTTATGATTTTATAATTTGTAGGGCAAATTTCTTGAAATTGGCTTATTGAGTCAAAGACTACCTGAATCCTTAAGTAGGGGTTATAGCAATTTGCTCTGCCATGGGTTGGTTGCACCCTTGCTATTGAAGGGTCACATGATCTACTCTGGAGGTCTTTAAGCAAATACAGGAAAGGATAGGCTTTAGAGGGTGCTCTGTCAGTTGGAAGAAGAGACAAAGGGGCTGGTCCAGTTGAGTGAAGCCAGAAAGAGGGAGGGGGACAAAGATGGGGAGAAGGTAAGTTGAGGGCACTGCCAGGAAGCAGAATGGTGGCAAGGGGTGAGTGTGGGGTGAGGGCCTCACTCTGGGAAGACAGCAATAAAATGGCCCAAGAACTCCAGTCTGTCTCTGGGGTGTGGTCGGGAAGCAGTTCTTCCAGGGCCCTGGCTGTGCCAGTGGCTTGAAGCTGGACATCTAACTCCCCTGCTGCTTTGGCTTCCACCCTGATATCTGAATACCCAGGGTGCTGAAAGCTAATTTTATTTCAGCCATTCGTGAAACATTTTCCCCATTCTCTAATTTTTTCAGTGTTTGGCTTAAAAACCCAAATCAAATTGGTAGCGAATCCTAGTAAGTCGTAGTTTTTGTAACTACAAAGATGAACTAGCCGGGCATTGGTGGCGCCCGCCTTTAATCCCAGCACTCGGGAGGAATCGACAGGCAGATCTCTGTTGAGTTTGAGGCCAGCCTGGTCTACAGAGCAAGTTCCAGGACAGCCTCCAGAGCAATACAGAGAAACCCTGTCTCGAAGGAAAAAAAAACACTATTCAGCCTGGTGGTGGTGGTGCACATCTTTAATGCCAGCACTCGGGAGGCAGAGACAGGCAGATCTCTGAGTTCCAGGACAGCCAGAGCTACAGAGATCTTTAGGATTTGTGTCTTGTGGAGGCCACAGGCCTCGTTAGCATCGTCAGCTCCAACAGAACTCTCCAGCGAGTGAAGGTGAAGGACAGCTAGTAACAAGCAGTGAGGTCGCCAGGCTGCGTGGGTTCACTCCTACCCACCATCTGTCTTACACTAAGCAAGATCCTTCACTTCTCTGGGCCTCGCTGCCTGGTGTGTTAGAAGTACCTGCTGGGGGCAGGGACTGTACAAAGCTCTTGGGACGCTGCCTAGCACATGGAGAGGGCTTAGTAAATATTCTCCTTCTGTTATTAGCAGTTAGCTTGCAAGGCTCCCACTCTGACTCAACAGTGCAGTGTGAGATCATTATAACCGTCACCCACAGAGGAGACCAGATCCCTCTGTTTTCTGAAGCATCTGTCCAACCTTGGTTTGTCATCGAATAATGTGAAGCCTCTTCCTGCCCTGGGATTGGGCTGAACTGAAAGGAATTTGTGGAAATGAGCCACCGTGCTGGTTTGTTGGGAAGCCACAAAGTCCTGAACGTGCTTTCGAGCCCCAAGCCTCTCAGTGCAGTCTGCCTGAGAACTGCTGCTGTGTGCACACAGAGCAAACGCTCCACACAGTTGGCCTCCATTGGGCCTCTGCTGCATTCCAGACCCTGTGTCTGGCTGTCAAGGCTTTAAATGGCTTCTGCTCTGGCCTCCTGTGACACTTAACTTCCCTTGAGAAATAGTGTCGACTTACCCGTGATTCCTGCACATAGTGATAGAAACAGCACACAGACTTGAGTACTGACTCACGGCTCTATGCTACGTACATCCACTGCAGAAACTGGAATCCTGGTTTTGCTTTACAGTCAAGGAAATGAAGGCTCTGGGAGAAAAAAATCACTGCCCCAAATACAGCTGGGAGGCTGCTGGGCCTCCTGGCCTCTGGACAGGCTGTCCACCCATTGGCCCTTCATTCTGTGTCCATGCTGCCTTACGTCACATCCATTGTGCCAGCCTACTTAGGGGATTGTCGCCCACTTGCCTCGGGGCTCCACACTGCCCCTACACAGGAAATGTATTCCACATATAGAGGTGCACAGAGGCAAGCTACTGCCCAAGTGTCACCGCTCTGCTGCCAAAGCAGAAGCCAGGGGCTGCCAGAGGAGAGAAGGAAGGAAACTGGGCCTTCTTATCAGAGTTGCCCATGCTTCTCCCCCTTCCTGCACACTGGGGAGAGTCTCAGAGGGGTGGGGAGGGTAAGGACTTCCCATTCACTTCTCAGTTTGGCCACACCCCTTGCCCCGTGTGTATCCTAGTCTCCATTCAACCTCTTAGCACCTGTCCCCCTTTTTGTGTTAAGTAAAGCTACAGATTGTCGCCTGTCTGAGACCCTGAGCAATGGGTGTCTGTAGAGAAGATCCACAGATTTAGGATTATTTGGCCAAAGGATGCATACAGTAAAGTTTTGGTGTGTATCACAATTATTGCTACAGGGGATCTTGGGAACAGTGCTTGCCTAGCTGTGTGTGAGGCTCTGGATTCAATCCCTGGGACCACACAGAGAATTGTAAAAAGAATGAGAACTGGAGCTAGGAAGTGACTCGCTGGGTAAAACACTTGTCCCACAAGTGCAAGGACTAGAATTCAGATCACACCACTGCGGTAAATGCTGGGTGAGTGTGACAATCCACCTGTAATCCAAGCATTTAGGAGGCAGGGACAGGACCCCTTGAACAAGCTATCTAGACAGACGGTCCGAATTGAAGTACCGTGGGTTCAAGTGAGAGCCCCTGTCTATATATGAAAGGGGTACATACAATATACACATGTAAATACACAGTATGAAAGGGTTACACACATGCACCCATGTATACACATGCACATGGAAACACAGTATAGGTCTGTGGTCTTTGTGTCATTGGGCATATGTAAACTATATGCATCCCATCAAATTGCCGTCCAAAAGGCTGCTCAGGTTTGTACACATTTAAGTGAATGGTGTGCATACATACTATATGCCTCCCTTACCTGGGGATGGTTTCACAGGCTTGCTGCCTGCTCCTGTCTCCTTGCCCTTTGGCAGTTTTGTACTTTGGGGCACAAAAACTCAGATCAAACTTTCTCTCCAGATAGCTGCCCTCTTAGCATGCTTTTTCCTAATGATTTTGATGAGCCTTCACAGCTGCTTGAGGTCCTTTCTCCCAGAAATATAGATTCCTCGTCACAAGATGAATGTAAATGGTAGTGAAATTCTGGGTGCTGTGGTGAGACTGTGACTACTACTGTCTTTCCTTTGGCATGAGCAGGAGCCTAGTCTGACATTGCTAGGACTTTGGGTGACATAAAATAGGGGAGCCAGGCACTACAGAGCACGCCTGTAATCCCAGCTATTGAGGATGCTAAAGTAGGCTGAGTGGCAGGTCTGTGAGCATCCATCTCTAAAGAAGAAAGGGTTGAGGGTAGACATGTCTCTGGTAGAAAGGCTTCACACAGGATGGTAACTGGGTCTCTAAAGACAATGAGGCTTTGGGGGGTTTGTTTTGGCTTATTTTTTGAGACCATGGTTACCTGCCTCTGCCTCCTGAGTGCTGGGATTAAAGGTGTACCATAACTCCATGTTGAAAGCTTTTTACTACTAATTTAAGCCAGGATTGTACTAACACTAATGAAGTTTCATTAAGACTTCTACTTAAATTCTATAAAACTAATTTAATCCTTATGCTACACTGTCCCTCCATTTTCAGTTACTTCCCATATTTATAATACTGAAATACTTTTACATTCAGTTCATTTTTGTGTAAATATTTATCTTGTGTCAGCTCCTTACCCATGCTATATTTTTGCTAATTGTAACATCTGCCATTATAAACCTCTGTGGTAGATGGAATAACATTAGCAAAAGCCGTGAGGAGACTAGGAGTGGGACACCAAAGTGGACCGGCATGGAGTGGTAGAGATACCTGCCGGAGCTGGTGTTCCAGCAGCACACAGCCAGGCAGCTCACAGCACCTTTCTTCTCTGTCTAGAGCTCTTCGGACATGCCGGAAACCATCACCAGCCGAGACGCTGCCCGCTTCCCCATCATCGCCAGCTGCACTCTCTTGGGGCTCTACCTCTTTTTCAAAGTAAGTCCTTTGCTGCCTAGATAACTTTGTTTTATGCATGATCATTTGTAAAAAAAATGGCAGGGAGAACGAGTAAGTCCCTAGCCAGGGCCCGTTAGTGTTTTCTCCCCTTCCCCACCAGCCAGCCTTTTTCTCCAGATGGCTTTGTGGTCCTCTGCTGCCAGTTCTGTTTCCTCACATGTCTGTGCTGGCCTGGAGTGAACTTTTGCTGCAGATACACCTCTGCCATACTAGTCACCTTTTTTTTTTTTCTTAATGAGGTTTATTTTCCCAACAAAAGTTAAACAGGCTCACTGTTGAAAACTTGGAAAACACAAAGTAAGAAGGAAGAAATGGCAGGGACATTCCCAGTTGGTCTTCAGCGGTGTGTCCTCCATGGTCCTCCGTGCATGCTCTCTCCATAGCTGTGGCTGCACGGTGTAGCTCTCTGTGGCTTCCACTTCCCGTTGAAAAGGCCATGAGCATTTTCTCGTGTAACTGAATGTTCCTTAAACCTGTTCTTCTACGTGTACATGTTCTTCTACTGGGTGTGAGAGTAATACATGCCAGGTGGGTAACGTTACACAGAGGTGTCTGTGGAGAGAGAAGGAGGTCCCACAAACGGCCGTCAGTGTCATCATCTATGGGGCTCCCTTCGGGCTTTTGGTAAGCATGCCTCAACATCAGGAGGAAAGCACTAAACTCTTGGTGTTTTTAATAGTGTGTCGCAAGCACTCACTTCCTATTGCTGAAACTTCGTCAAGAAAAGCTTTAATTTGCCATTGCAAAGTAATTTTTTGTTTGGTTTGGTTTTTTGTTTTTGTTTTTTGAGACAGGGTTTCTTCTGTATTGTTTTGGAGGTTGTCCTGGAACTCGCTCTGTAGACCAGGCTGGCCTTGAACTCATAGAAATCCACCTGTCTCTGTCTCCCGAGTGCTGGGATTAAAGGTGTGTGCCACCAACGTCCAGCTGCAAAGTAATTTTAAATGATTATTATTTTTTTCAAGGCTGGGAGTGTAGCTCAGTCATTGAATTCTTGCCTGAAATTACAAAGCCCTCGGTTCCATTATTAACACAGTAACAAAATGTGCATGCATGCATACCTGTATGTGTGCACTTCAACCTAAGGAAGGGTACAGACAAGCTGGACCCGCTCCTGTATTTTCCTGAGACTCTGAAATAGACCTAGATTTATGTTAAACATTTGAGGGGTTGGAAGGGTATGTGGGTTGGGTGATTGCCTGTATCAACACAGTCAACTCTGCCTAGTGGTTTCACTTACCCTGAGGGTGTTTTAGGTGTGCCCAGTGTTTGAGGTATCATGGCAATGCTGCTACGAATATGCTCGTTCCACGCTGTAGCACAAAAATACTTTGGCACACAAGTATATCCAGTAAAACAGGGTCTCCATTTGCAATTGGTCAGACAATGTCAAATTCTTTTGTAGGAGTGGTGTTGAAAACCAAACCCAAGGCTTCGTGCCTGCCAAGCACATTTTTGTCCCACTGAGCCGTACCCTTACCCCAGATAGCATCAAGAGTCAAGTAAAAGCCCAGATGTTAATGCCTGGTTCCTAGTGCGTTGTTCACTCTTGTTTTAATTTCTTACATTTAACTATTTTGGGGGTCGAACATGCTATGGCATATATGCCAAGGTCTGAAGAACACTCGCAGGAGTTGGGTCTTTCCACTGTGTGGGATCAGATCAAACTGAGGTCTGCAGGCTTGGCAGTGAGCACCTTGACTCACTGAGCCGTCTCTGTAGGCCTTGTGTCGATTGCCCTTTAATTCTTACATCATACGTGCCCCACAAGCAGACACGCACACTTACTGTCTCTCCCTGAACAGACTCATTCTGGTTTTTACTCTGAAAACCGAGTATGTGTCTATCTGGTTTTTCTGGGTATCCGCTGGTTTTGAGTTTGGGTTTTCCTTTTTCTTGAGCCCCAGATGGAAGCTAATCTATCAAGGTTGCTGGTTTAGAGCACACCCTGCTCGAAGCCCCGTCTTCTTGTTTCTCCCTTTGCCCCGGATGGTCACCTCCATTTCCCTCTCCACCAGGAGCCCTTGCTCCAAAGCCCCTCTGGCGTGTCTGCCAGAGGCAGCAGTATGTAGTGGGGTTCCTTGGCTCCCCTCAGCCCTACTGTGCCGTGCGGGACTGCTGCCGTGCCGCTGCCTCTGCTCTAGCTGCTGGCAGTGTATGAGTCTCTTGTGCTGAGTGCCGAAATTCACACCCAGCCCCTTGCCTCTAGACCTTCTCCCATTTTTTAATGTTCAGTTTCATTCTTTAATGTTAATTTCTTTAAGCTAGTTGTCCCCCAAAAGAATTTGTAACATCAAAGGGTGTGAACTTTGTCTACGGTTTTGTATTGCTTAGTCTGTCCTCTCTGGGCAGGTGGGTCTAACACAAGCCCTCCCATGTCTCCAGAGTGTCCACATTGACACAGCATTGTCAGTGTGGTACAGATCTGCAGGAACTGTATGGTTTGTGTAACAAGAGAAGGCCCACCTCAGTGGCACCTATCAGCCCCTTTGCTCCCTTCCTACTTTCTAGCTACCTGTCTTTCTCATAGACAGGCTCTAGGCAGCCCAGGGGACCAAGTGCCACCAAACAATAAGGCTGTTCCCTGCTAAGTTCTTCCTCTTGTGTTCTGGTAACTGTGACTTAACATCCAAACACACGAATGAAATCCCCTTAAATTTTCACTTGTGAGCTCCACGTTAGTCCCAGTCCAGACACTTGCCCATGGATCTGATCCCACTACAGACACTTGCCCATGGATCTGACCCCAGTACAGACACTTGCCCATGGATCTGACCCCAGTACAGACACTTGCCCATGGATCTGATCTCACTACAGACACTTGCCCATGGATCTGATCTCACTACAGACACTTGCCCATTTATCTGACCCCAGTACAGACACTTGCCTGTGGATCTGATCTCACTACAGACACTTGCCCATGGATCTGATCTCACTACAGATACTTGCCCGTGTATCTGATCTCAGTACAGACACTTGCCCATGGATCTGACCCCAGTACAGACACTTGCCCATGGATCTGATCTCACTACAGACACTTGCCCATGGATCTGATCTCAGTACAGACACTTGCCCATGGATCTGATCCCACTACAGACACTTGCCCATGGGCCTCCCTTGTCTCCTCCCTGGAGGACCCATGAGTATAGATGTCCTTTCTTCTCATGGGCCTTTCTGAGGAACTTCCATCTTTCTTGGCCACCAACTGTGTTGTGAATAGGGACGTGAGTTCCCATTACCTGACATTGGTTTGATGGCTGTTCAGTCTTTCTGAATTTAGGCCTTATGCTAGGATCACTGAGCAATAAGCAAGAACATCAAGTGTGAAGTTGTGTTTGACAAAAGTACGGAGCCAACCCACTGTGTGAGCTCCTGTTAGAGCCCAGGTCTCACACCCCCAGCCACTCAGCCAAGAGCACCAGGAGTCCGTTTGCTCCTGCCCTTCTTCCTGCCCCTAGATCCAGCCACTCTGTACGTCCTGCTGGTCCAGAACAAACTGGCCTCCGCTTCTCATCAATTCCCCACCTCTAGTTCAGGGCAGACGGCTCGTGCAGGACCCTTCCTCCCTGGGCACTCTGCCTCCACTCTTGCTTTGTGTGCACAGCAGCAGTAGGGTCATCTCAGGTTCCCAACCCATGCCACAGCCCTGCTGCAATCCTCCAGTCCTGCTTGGTGAATCTGAAATCTGTCGTGGTACTGCAAAGCCTGGCATCCCCTTAGCTCCTGGTGTCCTTTGAGATTCTTTCTCTCTCATCAACATATGAACTCTGAAGTTGCTTTATTATTCCTTGTATGGCTAGTATTTGGCTCAATGCCCTGCGCATAGGAGGCAGCCATGAAATACAGCCAAATTGCTGGGCAGAGGTCAAAGCTTCTCAGGACTGAGAGCTGATGAAAGAAGAGTGGGGTGGCCTAGGCAAGGGGGAAATAGAGAGAGGCATGTTGGCCGCCCAAGAGCACACACCCAGGCTACTTGGGAATAGGAGTGAGGCTGTACTGTTGTAACACACAGGTGGCGTGTGAGCAGGGCAGAGGGGGTCTACAAAGCCTTCCCACTCATGGGAACAGCATGCAACAAAGGGAAACCGGTGGCAAGGCTTGAAGTGGGAGAGTGACAGGATCCGATTGGCATTTAAACAGATAACCATAGGAGTCAAGCAGTGGGTCCCCATATCCCCAAGAAAAGCGTTTCCCTGCCTCCCAGTTAGGAGGACAACACAGTGACCAGTGGAGCCAAGGCTGCGGCAGGCACAGATTCAGCACAGCCTTCCCAAGTTCCAGAATGAATATGTGACAACTAGCTTTGGAGCATTGTGACAGAATATTTCTGTTTGCCTGACAATGACAAGATAAGGAAGTAGCTGTCAGGGCCTGGTGTCCCAGCTTCAGTCTGCCATCACGATTATGGGGCGGCGAGAGTTGAAATGAGTGGAGTGTGGAATGCCCAGATATCTTAGAACTAGCATGCTTTAGGGCTTGGTGGCCACTTTGAACAGGGAGAAGGAAACATCGAAGAGTAAATTCTTGCTTCTGACACTGCTCTTGGGTTTGATTTTAGACCCTTCCCCTGTGCCCTCAGGACTTCTGTGTAAAACCCTGGGCACACATAGTAATTGCCCTTCTCCAAATGATGGAATCACATATGTAAACATGTAGACTCCTTTGTGGGTGCCATCTGGTGGAACCTAAGGTACTACCCATCCCCCTAGTTTTAAAAATGGAAGCTCTAGAGTGTGGGCTGCTTCCCAACCGCCCCTAACTCCCAAGGGTAGAAAGAGACCAACCTCCAGGAGACTACTCATGGCTCTGACAACGCTGACTTGTTTCTTTCTGTATTTCTTCCCAGATATTCTCCCAGGAGTACATCAACCTCTTGCTGTCCATGTACTTCTTCGTGCTGGGGATCCTGGCCCTGTCCCACACCATCAGGTCAGAAGGCATCTCCCGGCAGCCTTTGAAGCCACTTTCTCAGGAGCCAGTACAGGGTCTTGAATGGGAACATGATCTTTTGTGTCATTCAGAGTCAGGTTTAAATCCTGGCTTTAAAATCCAAGGGATTCTTCCCCTTGTGTCACATTGTACATGACCTAGGAGGACACTGGAACCTCTCTGGGTCACAGTCTCCTAATAGGGACTTAAAAAGCTAGCCAGTTATGGTGGCTCCCAGCATTCAAGAGGCTGAGGCAAGTTCTAAGTATAAGACCCAGTCTTAGAGAGAACCCAGTTATGAGTGTCAAAAGAGTCATCGCAGTGCTGAATGTGTCACCCCAGGGGCACTTGGCTTAGTGCCTTAAGGGACACACTTCTTCTAACAGTAGAGGGCTGAGAATGCAGGCTCCGGATTTGACCACCTGACCTTACGTCCACTCTCTGACTTCAGTCTCTTCAGGGGTATGTTTCTAAAAAAAAAGTCTCAGCCAGTAGGTACAACTGTCACCTTAGTTAGGACTGCTGAATCGCCTGTGTCAGCTTGCTAGACACCTTGGCTAGCCTACTCTTGCTGTTGATCCGGGGTTACAGTTAGAGAAACTGAGGTTAGTGAAAGTAAGATGTCTGATAGAACCACACAGCTGGCAAACAGCAAAATCAGGATGGAGGTCTGTGGACAAAGGTCACTCTGCTCAGACCCAATCACTCATATCAGAGCATCAGGCATAGATGACTTAGGACAGTGTCATGAGAACAAGGGGCTGCTGGGCACCTGCACACTTATAATCTCTTGGCATCCTTTCACATTCACCAAATGAGAGTCTTATCCCCAGTATGTACAACAAAGAGCCCGGCAAGTTCTGTCTGCCTCTTTGCAGCGGTCCACAGGTAAGACTGGAGAGTGGCCAGGAACAGTTGCCCACAGAAAAGAACTCAGCTTGCTCTCAGGTTTGGAAGTTAGGAAGCCTGGGAGAGGTGTAAGGAGCGAGGTGCCATGCCAGGAGCGGATGGCCTCTGCACATTAAGGGATTGATGTCAGGTGCTTTCCAGAGTATTCAGAGCAGAATCTGCCCAAAGGCAGTGAACGCCAAGGACAGTGTGTCTTATTTCTCTAGGCACCGGCAGGATGGTAGCAGTCAAAATGTGGTCTCAAAAGGTAGCCTCAGCCTCTCCCCCAGTAGACAGAGTACAGAGCCTTCTACCCGGCAAGAAGCGTCAAATGGGCTGCTGTCTCCAGCATACTGAGCCGTACCAGGCACACAGTGGACTCAGGACTGGCACAGTGTTACATGGCTGGGATTTTGGCTATGGACTTTGTACTAAACCCAGTAGTACCATCTTCACCCGCAAACCCTTATTCTAACTGAGTTGAAAATACTGTGGCCCATCTCAGAGAACCTGGATGACTTGGACCTAGCAAAAGTAACAGCAGGTCCAACACTCATGAGGACCTAAGGAGCCACCACTTTGAAATTCTGGGTCTCCTCCTTTTCCATGCTGTTGACTTACTCCTCCAAGCCTAGCCAGTCCCTCCTCAGTGTCCACAAGAGGTTTGAGATCTCCCAGTTCTTCCATAGCCTAGCTTCACCACACAGAACATACACTTTGAAAGCAACATTTAGGCCATATGCTTGGAAACTGTTTCACAGTATCTCAGCAGCCTTGCATCCAACTACCCACAAACTGTTGTGTTCCTAATGTCTCAAATTAACCAGTTGTCTCTCTACCCTATAACTAGCTCATAAATTTTAGTGAAAGATATTATCAACAGAAAATAAAACTAGCAATTGCCTGGGTGAAGGTGGAGTTTTTCCATCCTTTGAGCTACTTACAAATTACCACACAGATATTATAAATGCTCTGCCAATAGCTCAGGCTTTATTACTAACTAGAGCTTACATTTTAAGTTAACCGTATTTCTTATTTACGTTTCTGCCACGTGGTGGTACCTTTATTAGCATGACACATTCATCTCCTGCTCCCTCTGCATCTGATCTAGGACACCTCTGACTCTGCCCTCCTTCATTCCATCATTCTGTTTGGCTTTCCTACCTAACTTTATCCTTTTCAGCTATTGGCCAGTCAGCTTGTTTATTAACCAGTCACAGTGACATATATCCATACAGTGTAAAGGAATATTCCATAGCACCTGGGAGTATAGTTTAGTGGGAGAGCATTTGTCTAGTAAGGGTAAAGCCCTATATTTGAACCTAGCACCACAGATGGGCAAAAAAAGTCAACAGTTATCCTCATGGGAAGCCAAGTGGTACCACACATCTTTAATCCAGCACTCAGGAGGCACGCAAATACCTGAGTTTCAGGGTCAGCCTGATCTACATAGTTCCACACCAACCAGGGCTACACTGGAAAGAAGGAAAGCAGGGCATGGTGGCGCACGCCTTTGATCCCAGCACTCAGGAGCCAGAGGCAGGTAGATCTCTGAGTTCCAGGACAGCCAAAGATACACAGAGAAACCATGTCTTGAAAACCCAATAAAAAGAAAAGGTACACAGGGGCTTAGTTTGATGGCTCATGCCTCTGATCCTAGTACTAGGAGCAGGAGTTCAAGGTCATCCTCAGCTACACAGCTACTTCAAGACCAGTTTGACTTATATGAAATAGTGTCTCAAAATAACAAATAAATGGTACGTGGTAAAATTTGTCAGCTAGAGACTGATTTTTGGTTTTGTTTTTTTGTTTTGTTTTTCATGTTGGGTGTTACACTTAGAGCATTGTATTTCCCTAGATAGTCTCTTCTACCCAGCTATAACCCATCCCTGAATTTTGGTTTTCCTCTTTCTTCTGGTGTTAGGAATTGAACCTGGGGCCTTCCATCTGCTAGTCAAGTGTTATAGCACTAAACCACCTCCCCAGCCATGAATCATTTTCTTAATAAAATTCAGAACAATAGTAATCTGCTCTGGCACTCATGTAAAGGGCCCAGGAACTTGGCAGACTGAGGCAGAAGAATCATGAGTTCAAGACCGGCCTGGGCTACAAAACCTGCCAGATGAATGAAGTCATAAGGTTGTCATTAGAAAGAACAAAACCCAACAAAAGCAATTTTATTACAAGGGGGGAGTATAATTTAATCTTTTTTCTTTTTTCTTTTTTTCTTTTTCTTTTTTTTTTTTTTAGTGTTGATCCAAAAATTAAACTGACTCTTATTCACTGGAGTTGTGTTTTCTCGAGTCTTTGGTTAAGAAAGCTGCAGTGTTCAGAGTTTCCACAAGCTGTTTATATCCATGAGTCATACCTTCCTCTGAATTTGAACCATAGGTCTGAAGGTATGAGACAAGGAAGTTGAGGTTCAAAAGTGTTATGTGTACCAGGATTCACAGCTAATAAAAGCAGAGGGATTTGACAGCTGTAATAGCCATATCCCCGGCCTTGCTGGCCTCAGCTGCAGTTCTCTGAATCCCTCCGCCTCTGCTGCCACCCCACTGCCTACCTCAAACCGCTCAGAAGAGACCTCAGCTCACAGTACTGGGGACAAGCAGGGGTCACATCCTGCCTTTTACCTAATACATCATCAAGACTTAACCCAGCCAGATTCCACACAGTCTGCCAAGGCACCTTGGCCTATTTTTATCACCTGGGCAGAATTCCTGCCCTACTCACGTGACCCACAGACAGCCATCCCAGTCTGCTACCTCAGGAGAGCAAGGGCACATCAACTGTTTCATTGACCCTCACCATCTACCCTCAAAAAGGACAAAGGCACCAGGATGTTTCTCAGCACGAAGCAATGAACTTTAGGTCTGTTTGAGCCATGGGGGTCATAAAAAACACTCTGCCTACAGTAAAAGTGCATTCAGAGTTGGCTAGCAAACTTCTACCACTGCCTGGCCTGGGAGGTGACAGGGAAGAGACAGGGCCCCACCCTCAGGTCAGACTCAACAGTTGCATCACATGTGTCATCCTTTGTGTTGTATTAAGACAGCAGGCCCCTTTTCTCAATGTTTGCCTGTAATCCCAACTTAGGGCTGGATGTGAACTCAGTCGTGTAAACACATGCAGAAGTCAGTCCAGACGTTTAACACTTGAAGTGGAAGCTGCAGTTGAACTTACAGGGTACCAAGCATTAGCTCAATCCTCTGATCCCGTCAGACTTGGTGGGTTATTCCTGTAACTCCAGCACTCAGGAGGCAGAAACAGGAGGATTGTTGCAAGTTTAAGGCCAGCTTGAGCTATAGAGTGATACCCTGTCTTTGAACAAACAATAATCCTCTGAGAAAGGTGTTGTAATGTCCAGATACAAAGAGTTGCAAGGAGCAGCTAAGTAACTTCCTCAGAGTCACACCTCTGAGAAGTGGCAGATGTAGGGCTTGAACCTAGGAAACGTGTCTCAAGTCTGGTATTCTGATTAAGATGCAGAACGTCAAGTTCCTTAGAGACTAGTCTGGGTGAGTGCGGCAGCTCCTCGAGCTGCTGTCTGCCTCCTCCTGTCTGCACTACACTGCACTGCGGCCTCACCCTCCCCAAGAGATTCTGCAAACTGAGCTTCCAGCCGCGGCCATCCGGGCTGCTTCTGCCTTCCGTCTCTTCAGAGCTCTTCCCTGAATGCCCACTCCAGATTCCAGCCCTGCACCTGCCGCCCCCTCCCTGCCTATTCATCATCAGTCACATCACAGCCTCAGGCTGCAGTGGGGAAACTGAGGCCCATAGATAGTTCTTAAATTCATATTCTCCAAGCCACCAGAGTTAAAAAAAAAAAAACAACTCTCTCATCCCTGCCTTATCCATTGTGACCTAAATGTTTCCAGGGTTGTCTTGCTTTACTTCTTAGTTGGGAAATCATTATGGGATGTCTTGTATGACCTTTTTCACAGTTCTTACACATCCCTACTACAGGCCAGCACTGAGCTGAGCATCTTTCCTGACTTATTTTCTCTTCACACACACCTCTTTGAGATAGTCCATATGCTTATCCTCACACACAGGTAAGGAGACCAAAGCCTGGGGAGGCTGCCACTAGTGTGGTCCCACAGGACTGTAGGAACTAGTAACCACTCCGCAATACTGCCATACCCATGACCAATAGGCCTTGGTGTGCTAATCTTGCTCTAAAGTAGTCTGGGAAAGAACATCTCTGTTCCCTGTGTGGCCAGGAGGTGGAGCATTCTGGGTAACAATTCTTTTAAAGCTAGGCTGGCCCTAAGCAACAAAGACCATATAGTAGGCTTGAAAATGGGAATAGTCCCACCCTGGGGACTATGGCTCATCTGGCTGGTGGATTTCAGCTACATTTGTGAAAGCCCAGTTCTTGGTCAAATTAGTAGAATGAATCTTAGTAAGGGTCTGGTATAGAAGGCACATGGGCCAGACTTCAGAATTCTGACTCTTCCCTCAAATGTTTCATACCAAATCTGCCTGTGTCCACTTTGCCAATAAGAAAAACAGGTCACTAAGAGTTTAGAAACCTCAGTTTGAATCTCAACTCAGACCCCAGCTCCCTGTGTGACCCTGGTCAAGTCATCCTCTAATGGACTCCAAATCTATAGAGTGGGAATAATAACATGTATGTACCAGGACACTTATAAAAGGTGCCTCGGGTAACAGCCATAAGTGGAAACCAGTTGGACTGTTAGGAGCTGTGCTTGCCCATGGGGGCTGTTTGCCGACCTGCTTTGTGTTTTCTTTCCAGCCCCTTCATGAATAAGTTTTTTCCAGCCAACTTCCCAAATCGCCAGTATCAGCTGCTCTTCACACAGGGCTCTGGGGAAAACAAGGAAGGTCAGTGGTACCCACTTCCCGTTCTCCCTTCTTTCTCTAGTATCGGGTTCTCAAAGAAACAAGTAATAAAAAGGAGAAACTCAAATCTAACAGCCCTGGTTCATATCCCAGCTTTGCCACTACCCAGACTTGGGAATCTGGGTGACTCCATTATTTCTGTGCACTGGGTGTTTTTGAAGGAAGTTTGTTTCATCGTCTGTAAAACAAAAATGATAATCTAGCCTCTTCCGTTAGGAAGTAAATTGTAAGTGGACAGCATTCAGCACGGTGCCTGGCTCATATATATGCACTCAGTAAAAGCTGTACCAGACAGCTAGCTCTTAGCATGTCTGTTTAGTGATTTTCTCCTAAGCTTTGAAAAGTAAAGTTATGCAGATGTGTTAGTTAGCGTATGGGTTCATATGTGGTGACAAGAGTAATGATGGCTTGGGACCAAATGGAAGATAATTCTCACACATAAGAAGCACATTCTGCCTTTTCCCCCAAAACGGTGATGTGATGGTTCGTCTCTGCATCAAGTACATCTGTGCCAAATAAATGATTATTGGATTTTTTTAAGGCTAACCCTGTTTTTTTTTTTAACGACCATAGAGCCTTCAGGGTTCCAAATCCCCATCAACGCCAAGTTACATAATGACCTCGTGGTCTAGGATGGCGACCACTGCGCAGCCGTAGCGATTACAGGAGAATCCTATTGGCTGGTAGCTCGGAGCTGGGCAATATTCCCGCTACAGGCAGCGTGGCTAGACTTGGCGCATGTCCAGTCCAAACCCCAAGCGGCTGTCCATCTGTATGTGTGGATACTCTGACGCATCTTCCGGTCCGAACCCCGCCCTTTCTGCCATCGGAAGTCGGGAGAAGAGCCGGAAGTCAGGAGAAGAGCCGTAGGGTGACCACGTGGGGGTCAGAGCAAACGTGGGGTCAGTGGAGTGGAAGTAATCGGATCTTACGCAGCCGTAAAGCGCCTTCTGTCGGACCACCTTCCGGTTAGCGACAAGGGCCGCTCAGACGCTGGTGCCATCCTTCCTGTAGACCGCGACTCAGGTTGGACCTTCGGCGATCCACGTTTCGCCTCAGCTCTTCCGTGTCGGCGCCCCTTCACCAAGATCATGTTCAAGAAATTTGATGAGAAGGAGAGTGTGTCCAACTGCATTCAGCTGAAAACTTCCGTTATTAAGGGTATTAAGAGCCAACTGACTGAACAGTTTCCAGGTATCGAGCCGTGGCTTAATCAAATCATGCCTAAGAAAGATCCAGTCAAAATAGTGCGATGCCATGAACACATGGAGATCCTTACAGTCAACGGAGAATTACTGTTTTTCAGGCAGAGAAAAGGACCTTTTTATCCAACGCTAAGATTACTTCACAAGTACCCGTTTATCTTGCCACACCAGCAGGTCGACAAAGGAGCCATCAAATTTGTGCTCAGTGGTGCAAATATCATGTGTCCAGGTTTAACGTCTCCTGGAGCGAAGCTCTACGCTGCTGCGGTAGATACCATCGTGGCGGTCATGGCCGAAGGGAAAGAGCATGCCCTGTGTGTCGGAGTCATGAAGATGGCTGCCGCAGACATTGAGAAAATCAACAAGGGGATCGGCATTGAAAATATCCATTACCTAAATGACGGGCTGTGGCACATGAAGACTTATAAGTGAGCCTTAGATGCAGTGCACTTGAGCTGAATATAAATGTTGTGTTGCATCTGTGTTTGTGTCTGTGTGTGGCATCATGAAGGCAATGCCTCTGTAGTCATGCTGAATAAATTCAACAGATACCTTTAAAAACTGAAAACGGGGTGTTATAACCATAGGAGAGAGCAGGAATTGGGGGACAAACAGCAATTTGCTGCACTTTGGAATCACAGAGGTGACCACACTCTGTTATTCAGAAATTCAAAAGCAGCCAGGGTAGGTCTGACATCAGGGTCTCTGCCAAGGTGCTCTTACTGAGCAGCCTCCAAGATTCCCTCCCGACTACTTTCTACATCTCTCTCTCCTTCTTCCTCTGATTAGGAAGGGTTATCAGCAATTCCTTGATTTCCTGAACTTTCAAACTTGGTAGGAGTGGCATTCATCAGGAACCCACTGTGGTCCGTTCCAGGCACTGTGCTGAGGGCATTATAAGAACAGCCTTATGTACCCTTCACAGCAGCTCCCTGAGAAAGGTGCTGTTGACTGTTTTACAGAGAGCGAAACAAACTCTTCAGAGGGCACTGCCTCCCCCAGGGTCACCCAGCTTCAGGTGGCAGAGCTTCTACCCAACACCCTGCATTGTACCTGGCCCCATGTTCCCCTCTAGGAAAGTGGGCATGGCTCCAGTGCCCTTCCCCAGCTAACCCCTGCCAGTCTGAGGCCGCTAAGGCCAGGCTCCCGGGCCTGCCTGACCATGCAGGCAGCCATGCCCTCCTCCATCCAGGGGCTGACAGGTTGGGGGGATGGCCTCACTCTGGGGAGTGGACTTACCTGGCCTCTCTGCCCAGAGATCATCAACTATGAGTTTGACACTAAGGACCTGGTGTGCCTGGGCCTAAGCAGCATCGTTGGTGTCTGGTACCTGCTGAGGAAGGTGAGTAGTCAGGGCCTGAGCAGAAGGGGAGGTTGGGGAGACGGTAAGATGGGCCACGGCCAGCTGGTCTCACTCCCGCCTTTCCCCAGCACTGGATTGCCAACAACCTGTTTGGCCTGGCCTTCTCCCTTAATGGGGTAGAGCTCCTGCACCTGAACAACGTGAGCACTGGCTGCATCCTGCTTGGCGGACTCTTCATCTATGACATCTTCTGGGTGAGTCAGGCAGGGACGTGCTGTCCAGCTCTCGGGGCCTCCTCCGCCTTCCAGCTTCTCTGCGTCTCTGTCCACATGGCAGTCTGATGGAGTTTGCACCCCAGAGCAGGTCTATTTCTTGTCTATCTGCAAATCCAAAGGAAAAGGATGGTATCTACCAAGAACCCGGCGTACCCAGTGCCTTCATATACCCTCAGATGGTCTTTACAGGGGTACTTCTAAATCCCGTGTCTCTAGAGCAAATGAGTTGAGACTCGGGGACATTTGGATAGGAGTGGTGGATGCTGGTAAATGGCCCAGCAAGGACAGACATTAGCTGTGCCCTGGCTGCGTCTTCGCTTTCTGAGGGGTCTGGGGTTTGCCTTCGTTTTCACTGTGCTAAGGGCTCTGGAATCTGCCTGACTGTAGTGCTCATTCCTTAGCTCTGGAAGACCTTTTGTCTTTGAATGAATGCTGCCTAGGGTCTTTGTCTCTTTAAGAGGGATAGAACCTGAAAAAGCAAGCTGCCTGGCGTGGGCCAGTTAGGGTCTTTCTCCGACCCCTTCAGATTTTCTTTTACCCAGAACCACATGAATGGCCTCCTCAACTCGATGTCAGGACTGCTCTGAGCTCTCCCTGTTCAACTATACACCCCAAACCACACCGCACCTAGAAGCCCAGGGACAGCCTTTCTTACCCACCCACCTCCCTTTAGACTCCTGTCTTCTCCTTCCAGGTATTCGGCACCAACGTCATGGTGACTGTGGCCAAGTCTTTTGAGGCACCAATCAAATGTAAGTGACCGCCTCCCACAATCAGGCATCCTCTCTACCCCAGCTGGCCCATCATCCCTGTTGGTGTCAGAACCTCTTTTTATTTCCTCTTCATTGACTCATCTGGCTGTGTTCTTGAGCTCAGTCATCGTCCCTGTCCCCATCCCCGTCTGTTCCCCCGTCCCCCTGCCTTTGGCAGCTTGGTCATGACATCATATGGCATGAAATGTATAAGAATGGGAATAAGCATAGAAAAGAGGTGTTTAACAGCCAATCATAGGACTTGCAGTGGTTTTACCAGAAGTAGAGACTTCACACTTACTGTATCACACTCACTGGGTTCCCCTTGTTGGCTGAGAACCAGGTGCTCTCTTGCCTGCTGACTCTGACCATACATTGGTTTTGTTTTTTAGAATAACCATTGTTTATACAAGTATTAGGAAACCCAGCTGTGGGCTTGGGGGTGTAGTAGCTCAGTGGTAGAATGCTTGTCTAGCATGTGTGAGCCCTGGGGTTCACCTCTAAAAGAAGGGAAAAGAAGATCCATAGCACAGGCATGGGGCACATTGCTGTTGCCCCAATACTTGAGGGGCAGGAGGATTGCAGCTTTTAGGTTACATAGCAAGACTGTCAAAAAAAAAAAAAAAAACCAGGCTGGAGAGATGGCTCAGAGGTTAAGAGTTCAATTCCCAAGCAACCACATGGTGGCTCACAGCCATCTACAATTGCCATCTACAATTCAATCTGGTGCCCTCTTCTGGCGAGTAGGCAGAACAGTGCTTATGTAATAAATAAATAAATCTTAAAAAAAAACAGGGTGGCTCAGCTGGCCTATTTCTTGCTGCCAATGCCAAACCTGACAACCTGAGTTCAATACCTGAGACTCACATGCTGGAAGGGGAGAACTAATTCCCACAAGTTGTCCTCTGACCTATACACAGACATTCACACATATACAAAAATAAATAAATGTAAATCTTTTGAAAATGAAAAATCCAAGCTGTTTGGTGGTAGCACACACCTTTAATCCCAGCACATGGGAGGCAGAGGCAGAGGCAGGTGGATCTCTGAGTTTGAGGCCAGCCTGCACTACTGATCAAGTTCCAGGACAGCCAGGGCTGCACAGAGAAACCCTGTCTCAAAAAAAAAAAAAAAAAAAAAAAACAAACCACAAAACAAGCGTCAAGTACCAATGTTGTTAAATAAGAAGAGCCTCTGGGTGTTTGTTGAGATGGATTTCAGGTAGCTGAAGCTGTCCTGAAACTCACTGTGGCTAACGGTGGCTTTGAACCTTTTGTGCTGTCACCTCCAGAGTGCAGGGGTCACTGGGCCTGTAAAACAAGGGGAATTTTTATCTCAAGCTACTGTAAGCCTGGGTAGAACAGCTCAAGGATGTTAATGCCCTTCAGTGGAATCACCAAAACCAAAGTTACTTCCCCTCCACCCCATCGCTCTCGGCGT
Source organism: Mesocricetus auratus (assembly GCF_017639785.1). Taxonomy (NCBI): domain Eukaryota; kingdom Metazoa; phylum Chordata; class Mammalia; order Rodentia; family Cricetidae; genus Mesocricetus; species Mesocricetus auratus. Next base: position 117,682,060 of record NW_024429189.1, read on the forward strand.
GTTTGTTACCTGTTCCTTAACTCACCTCTCTGTAGGCCCCAGAGGGGAACGAGATTCTAGCATTGACTCCTCACCCAGACATGGCACAGTGGGGACTGATTTTTCTCTTTCCTCAGGAAGAGTGTTTTTGGTTTGACACCCCCCCCCCAAAAAAAACCAACAACCATGGGGAATCTCCTTTCATGGTTCATCGGCCAAGTCATATGTTATGGAGCTGCAGGCATAGCCAATAGTAAAGAGCTTTTCTACCATGCATGAGGACCTAGGTTCTTTGGCTGACCTTCATACCACCTGAGTGTTGATCCTGGTACTTGACGGGAATGAAAAATCAAGACCAGCCTGGGCTATATAGCTGGAGTGTCTCAAAACCAGTTAAAGCAAACAAGTACCCATCCCAAGGTAGATGGGAAAGCAGATTAACTTCGAGTCTCAGCCCTGGATGATCCCAAAACACTTGGAACCACAAGACTCCAGGACTGTACCAGACATGGTAGCTGGGCAGAGGGGGAGGTGACCTTGAGGATACTCGGTGACCTGTAGAATCATAACGGTGCTGACTTGTGGCAGCAAGCAGTTGGGAGTGAAGCTTCTTTCTCGTGGTTCTATGGCAACCCAGAAGGAGAAATGAAGATGAATGAAGCCTTTGGTTAGATGATCCTAGATCCCTACATGCTGTAAGAGCTGCCATTTCGTCCTGGGGACATCCTGTCATCTCCTGTATACTCAAAACACAAGTGTGTGTGAGTCATACTCGACGGGGCTGGAGTACTCAGGGCCCTCTGAGCTCCCTCTCACCCCTGCCTCTCCCTGCAGTGGTGTTCCCCCAGGATCTGCTGGAGAAGGGCCTTGAAGCGGACAACTTTGCCATGCTGGGACTTGGAGATATCGTCATTCCAGGTGATTGCTGGTGTTTTACTATGCGGTGGGTAGGTAGCCTTACCTGTTGGGAATGGGAACATCAGGTGAGGACTTGGCAGATTTCCCCTCAGTACATGTTTGTGGTTTTGGTGGCATAGGGCAGTTTCCCTTAATTTTGAACTTAAACCAAGAAAGAGGAACCTACATGCCATCAGCGTCAAGTAAACATGTTCAGAATGGCCTTGAACCTGTCTTCTAACCAACCTGGACTGCTCAGCCAGAAGGGGGAGCCCTGCTGATGGGAGAAAAAGCCTGCCTGGCCTTTCCCTCTCTTTAGGAGGGTGAAGAAGCTGCAAGTTTGCGTCATCGTCTGTCTGTGGCTCCTCTCCCTGTCTGCCTGTCAGGGGATTTGTCTAGCTCCTACTTCCAACCCTCTGGCAATGGGCAGAGACACACCATTGGTGATGGTGGTCAGGGACAGAGTTGATTGTGTTCTCTAGTTTGCTGTTCTTTAGCTTGATGCCTGGCTTGGTGGCCAGAATATTTTTAAAGAAAATATCAAATCCCACCCCCAAGACAAATGCCTATAGCAGTGGTTCTCAGCCTTCCTAATACTGCAATCCTAATACAGTTCCTCATGTGTGGTGACCCCCAGACATTATTTTCATTGCTACTTCATAACTAATTTTGCTAATGCTATGGATCAGTGTTTTCCAGAGGCCTTAGGCAACCCCTGTGAAAAGGTCTTTCAACACCAAAGGGATCGCAGCCCACAAGTTGAGAATTGTTGCCTTCCAGAGAACCAGTGTCTAGCTCCATCAGTCTCCTTGGTGCATGGTTCTGGGCTTTAGGAGCATACACATCCTCGCCATATCATATATGGCTCCAAATCTTCCAGCAGTCACCCAGCCCAGAAAGCATCCTGTTGAAACTTCCTCAGCTGCCAGGAGTTAGTACACTAGCAGAGCCCCACCCTGTTTTATTGGAGAGCTATTACAAGTGTCAGTCACCAGGGGGCGCTGAGCTCCAGACACTGTAGAAAAGGCAGCTTTTTCCATCCAATCTTCTCTCACAGTCCTCACTGGTATGACTCAGTTAACCTCTTTAAAATTAGCAGCGTAGGGTGGGAAGTGTAACTCTTGGTAGAGCCCTTGCCTACCATGCACAGTTGTGGGCCTGGGTTAAAGGATGTGGCGTGTGCAGCATACAGGGGCTGAACATGCTGGCTCTGTCTGAGACTTGGTGTTCTGGGGCATCTGAAGTGTGGGCCAGGTCCTAAGGGACAGAGTTAGCATCCCAGAGGTCTGCTTAGCCAACCCTCCACCTTCAACCAGGCAGCAGCCACAGGGGTGTCTAGATTGTTCTCCTGACCACAGCTTTTCCAGCATGCTGTGTTCCTTACTCAGAATACAGGCCCAAGCCTGCAGTGCCATGGTCTGTGCCGTGTCACCCTCCTGCACCCCTCAGAATGCCCTTCACTCTCCCTGGCCAGTGACACTTTGAAGAAACCCTCTTCGGGCTAGATCCCATCCCAGTCACCTTTTATGACACAAGAAGTCCATCTTTCAGTTAGAACAAGCCTAAATGTGGTTTCTGCTAGGGTCTGTTACAAGGGGAGTCGTTCTCCCTACTGTCTTGCCCTTGGCTGAGCTCTGAGAACTGTATCTTCACTTGATCCTACCCTGTGCCTGATCAATGGGAAACAGCTGGTGGCCTGTTGTGACATTGTGACACGGTGTGGTGCTGGAGGCAGGGGCTAGGCCAGCCTCCCTTGTCTCGCCATACTGCCCCCCCCCCCCCAGCCCTGGCCTTCTAACCGAGCCTTTTCCCCCCTCAGGGATCTTCATTGCCTTGCTGCTCCGTTTTGATATCAGGTAAGCAAGGGAGGGCATGGCCTGGCCCGGGGATCTCCCAGCATTCCCCAGTCTCCAGGAGCCCAGAGAAGGTATCTCCACCCACACATCCAGAGAAATTCTCATTTCACCTGCATTCTGAAGTTTTAAGTGGATTTTCACAGCCTACCCCCCCTTCCCAAGAGACACTGATGCTGGCTGAAAATCTTACAGGCAGTTCTAGGTTATACTTGTTGTTTACAAATGGGCTTATAGCTTTCCCATTTTGCAAAGGTATGAGCTGAGCATGGAAAAAGAAAGGTAACTTGCCTAAAGAGACTTAACTCAGGAAGTACAGTACATAGCCCTCCAGGCTCCCAGCTGAGAGCTCTCCCACACACACATGCAACTGCAGGGTTCCCCAGAAGGGTGTTACTGTTCTAACCCCTTCCTTCTGCCTTCCTTGAAGCTTGAAGAAGAACACCCACACCTACTTCTACACCAGCTTCGCTGCCTACGTCTTCGGCCTGGGCCTCACCATCTTCATCATGCACATCTTCAAGCATGCCCAGGTGAGCAGAACAGCCCTTGGTGTGTCCAGAGAGCATCCCTGACAGTAACAGACCTCGCAGAGCTGCTCTGTCACCTGCACAAGCAGCCCAGAGGTGGGCACCCTGCACTGCTAGCCAAACCATCTTGGTTTGTTTTTAACTTGTGGGAATGTGGCAGCTGCTGCTCCAGGCCAAAGGTTTGTTCAGTGCACCACTGTCTCCATTAGAAAAGCAGACAATTGCCAGAGTCCCATTAAGCCAGGTAGTGTGGCACATGGCCTTTCCAGCTGCAGGAGAAGAGGCCGGGGAAGAGAAGATGGCCTCCCAGGCAAGCTAGTGTGGTTAAACAAGAAGCAGGACTGAGAGTTAGGAGTTTAAGCCAAGTGACAGCTAGCTACACCCACCATAGGAAAGCCAAGGCTCTGCCGCCTCCTCCCTCAAAGGTGGGCTTCAGTTTCTAAGCCACCACAGTGAACTGTACCAGGATTTTTCTTTTGGGCCACCAACCAGCTCCCAAGTCATGACACAGAGACTTACTAGTTTTGAATGTTCAATCCAGCTTAGGCACATTTCTGGCTAGCCCTCTTTAAACCTGTTTCTCTCTCTCTCTCTCTCTCTCTCTCTCTCTCTCTCTCTCTCTCTCTCTCTCTCTCTCTCTCTCTCTCTCTCTCTCTTTTATTTTTATTTTTATTTTATGTACATTGGTATGAGGGTGTCGGATCCTCTGGAACTGGAGTTACAGACAGTTGTGAGCTGCCTGCCATGTGGGTACTGGGAGTTGAAAACGGGTCCTCCGGAAGGGCAGCCAGTGCCCTTAACCACTAAGCCATCTCTCCAGTCCCCAAACCTTTTGCCTTGGGGCTTTTTAACCTTTCTTTCTTCTATACATCTTTCACTGCTTCTGTCTGACTGGCTGGCGTCCACCTAACTTCCTGCTCTTGGCATGTCCCTAGTCCTCCTCTCCTTGTGAGCCTGGATTTCTCCACCTACTTATTCTCTCTGCCCACCAGCCCCGCCTATTCTTTCTCTGCCTAGCTATTGGCTTATTTAGTTCTTTATTAGACTAATCAGGTGCCTTAGGCCAGCAAGATAAAACAAATACAACACATCTTTACATAATTAAACACATCCTTACATTGTTAAACAAATGCAACCCACCTTCACACAGTTAAAGTAATATTCTGTAACAGTGAACGGCATGTGTAAGGCTCAGATCTCAAGGCCGGTAGGGACTGAGCAGGCAGGATTGCCTCCTGTCTTGTCTAAGGAACACAAAGCACATGCCCAGCCCTGTGCTCCTGAGAGCACATGAGGAAGCTGGAACTGAGGTGCCACCCAGCGAGTGAGTGGTACAGCTCGGATTTGGCCTGGGACGCTGCGGGAACAGTATGTGATGCAGAGGCCAAGGAAGCCCCAATGGGAATCTGGTAGAATCCTCTCTGGGACTCAGGCCAGGTCCCACAAATTACTCACATACTTAACATTTCCTCATTTCATTAATAAAGACAGAAAAGGGAGGCTTGGGAATGGGGCAAATCAATGTAAGTACTCAGAACTACACCTGGGAATTCCCGTCCCTGCACCGCACCCCCAAACTCCCTTTCCCCTCCCCCATTCCCAGGACAGCATTGCTCTTTGTGAGTTTAGTTATCCACAGCCCAAAAATATAGAAACTTCAGAAACTCCAGTTTTAGATGCCACGCATTCTGAATAGCAAGATTGACTCTTACTGCCCACACAAACCACTCCTTGATCCAGCATATTCCACTGCTCACCATTTAGAGGGGAAGTAAGCGTTCACTCACAGCATGCCATCCTGTACAGTTTTGAGGTGCTCTGCAGATGGGGGGACTACTGCATTGTTCCCCTTTCACTCCTCCCCTCCTCGATGCTCTGTCACGTGGGAGCTGCCTTGGAATTCATCCCAAGATCAGACTGTTGATCACTGTTCTGGTGCTAAACCTTCCAGAAAGATCCAAGGGTGTGGCTCCTAAGCAGAGAAACCCAGAGTGTTCACAGAGCCTGCTCATTTGTTCAGTTATGTTTGGCACAGCTTCTGATGTGCCTGTAGAGCATGACATGTGTTTGGTGAGAGGATTACAGAGTGCCAGATCCTGAACAAGCTTAGAGGCCTTTTCAAGGCCTGTGCCTTAGCTCCCAGCCCTATATTGGAGTAGACTGGAGTCATTCTCCTGGCAGCCACCAGGGGGCAGGCTTGCCTTCCCAACTGGAGGCAGAAGAGAGTCTTGCTTTCTCTGCAAGGTACTGTCCTCCCCATTGTGGGGAGGCTGCAGACCTAGAAAGGCAGACTCCCCAGGTAATCCAGCTAGCCAGCTGCGCCTGGGCCTATGCTACTCCTGGCCCTGATTCATCCAGATGGCCATCGCCCTGGAAGTCCCTGAAGAGAGGATCCAGTTCAAGGAAGAGCATGTTAAGTGAGGCTGCCTTCTCCAAGAATACAGGTAGTCCCCATGACAGCATTGCTCTAGGTAGACGTCCCCTGTGTGGCCTTTAGTGCACTTAGCCTTTTAAAAAACCTGCCCAGCCAGACCTGATGGAGGTGGAAAGCAGGAGGAACAGAAGTTCAAAACCTTCCTCAGCTACACAGCTATGCAGACAGCCTGGGTTGCGTGTATGAGACGCTGTCTCAAAGGAACGCACTGGGCTGGCGACACAGGAGGACCCTCGCTCCGCCCTCCGTCCTCAGATCCCCAGTTTGTTCGTCTGTTAACTTAGGATTAGTGTGTGGAAGAGGGTGGGCTTTGTACGTGTGGGAGTGGGTGCCTGCAGAAGCCAGCAAAGGGTGTCAGATCCCCTGGAACTGGAGCTAAAGCAGCTGATAGCCAACAGAACCGGACTTGGGTCTTCCACAAGAGCAGTTCTTCACCACTGAGCCATCCCACCACTGTCGCTGGAGTTTTCTGTCCGCCAGGTCCTGCTGTCACTCCACCCTCCACAAATTAAATTTTAACATTAAGTCTGAGCTTCCATTCCTGCTTCTCCTCACATTATGTTCTTACGTTTTGGTTGGTTGGGTTTGGTTGGCGGTTGTTTGAGGCAGGGTCTCACTGAATATCCCTGGCTGGCCTGGAACTCACTGTAGTCAGGGTAGCCTATAATTCATAGAGGTCACCTGCCTCTGCCTCCCAAATGCTGCGATTACAGGTGTGTGTCACCACACCCCGCCTGGTTTTGGCTGTATGTTTGGTCGGTGGTTGGTTTCTGTTTGTTTGTTTTGAGGCAAGTTCTCCTTGTGTAGCTTGGTTAGCCTCAAACTCCCAGTAGTTTCCTTGCCTTCGTCTCTATAGTGCTAGAATTACAAGTGCGCACCACAATGCCCAACTTTCTTTCTACTCCAGGGCATTTTATTCTTTTTCTAGCTGCCCCATTTGCCCCACACGGGGCAGTGCTAGGAATGAAATGCCAGCATTGCATAAGTGTTCAGTGAGCACGCTACCACTGATTTAGACCCCTGTCCATTTCATAGTCTTGTGACCAGGAAGCTGCTGTTGTTGTTGTGTTTTGTTTCGAAACTGGGTTTCTCTGTGTAACAGCTCTGGCTATTCTGGAATTCACTCTGTAGACCAGGCTGGCCTCGAACTCATAGAGTCTGTCTGCCTCTGCCTCCCGAGTGCTGAGATTAAAGGTGTGTGCCAGCACTACCTGGAGACCTGAAAGCTTTTAAACCATTCTCAGGGATCTTGTTTCCCTTGAGCTGGCATAGGGCTTAGGACTTAGAGTACCTCTGACTGCTTCTCACAACTTGGGGCAAGGACCTAAAAACCCACAGCAAGAACCCAATACCAGTGAAAGAATGAATACCCAGCTCCCCAAGGCCCATCTCAGCTTGGCCTCACACACCTTCTTGTGACCTTGGGCAAGTCAGTCTCCTGCTGAGCCTCAGGAGCATCATCTGTAGAACTTCAGTCTGGATACTATCACTAGATTCTAGGGAAATCTATATAAAGTAATACGGCTTACCACCCACCCAGACCAGTACCACGAAATGGTCTCCATGCTGGAGAAAGATCCTGTTGTTCTTGGGTCCCAGGCTGGTTTTCTACTGAGAATGGTGTCTTCATCCCATTCATCCCCAAGACCTGTCTTAGCGAACATGGCAAAGAAGCCAACAATAAACCTTGTCTCGTCCGTGTCCCATCCCCCCCCCCCCGCCCCCAGTTTTCTGGAATGCAAGGCATACAGACTGAACAGGGCAGCAGGCACTTGCTCTGTCCAAGCCCACAACAAGCAGGGGATAGGTACTCCATTCTGTCTAGGATGATCACTCCACACTGCCAGGGTGCCACATAAGTGGAGGCTTCTCCACAGAGCTGAGGACTGAGGAGGAGGAACTGGGCAGAGGGAGGAAGAACGTAGGCAGCTAAAACCTGCACGTGCCAAGTACTGGGGCCATGGCCAAAGTAAGGTAGGCAGGGTGAGGTTGGAGGAGATGATGACAAGAGGCGCATCTTGTGGGGCCACTAGGCCACTAGCAGCATTGGTGGCTTTAGAGTATCCAACAGCGGTGTGATGGTCACCTTCCAGAGGAAATGAGCAAGAATGACCTCAGGGCCTAGTCTGTGGGGCTTCTGTCCTCAGCTTCACTCTTAGAACTGAGACCTAGACTGTCCCCTCCCTCTAGAACATTAGCCCGTCTCTGACCAAAGGAGGGTGGTCACAGCCGTGGAGGCGAGCCGGAACCACCAGGAAAAGCCTCAAGCACTGGGGGCAGCCTTCCTTTTCTGGCAGCCCAGCTTGCTCAGGAGACCTAGCACAGACTTGGGAATGGGGAAGTGAAGGGCAGAGCACGTGACGACAAGAGCCGGTGATGAGGAATCACAGTAATGCCGGCTGCAGCTAACGATCATGCTCTCATTACAGCGTCTCCTGAGCATTGCTGGGCCGCAGCCTGGGCTGCTGACGGATTCAGACATTGCCAGGCAGGTTCCTGAGGAGCCTTGGAGCCCTGCGCTGTTCCTCACAGTGCATGCTTTCTGTCTCAGGGTCTGAGGTATCCTTCCGTCGAGTCGAGGAGTGGGTTGGGTGCCTTGCCTCACGAGCCTTTGTCTCCTCCTAGCCGGCTCTCCTGTACCTGGTCCCTGCCTGCGTCGGCTTTCCTGTCCTGGTGGCACTGGTCAAGGGCGAAGTGGCGGAGATGTTCAGGTAAGGTGGGGTGGAGCCGACATGCAGACGGGCCCTAGCACACCTGCCTAGCCTGCCAGACCATATTAGCATCGTCTCCAAGGGAGTGTCCCCACTACCTGTTCTGCAGTGACTAGCTGCCTGTGGTCACCAGTGGGACCTTCCCTAGGAGCGGGGGAGGTCTGGGCTAGGGCAGCCCATACCATTGTGTCTTAAAGGAATGACCGTCCACTATCCGTGGCCTTGGATCACAAGCTAGCTCTGCCTAGGTGACTTGTCCTGTCTTTTCCCCAAGCATCAGTTTGCATGTAATAGGACAAGGATATACCCTCACAAGAAGCCGTGTGTCCATCCCTATCCAGATGCCTCTATAGCCATAACCTACAGCTTGTTTTCTGATCCACAGTCTCCTTCCACCACCACCACCACCACCACCACCACCACCCCACCCCCCCCCCCCCCCCGTGGCTGCTCTCAAATCTGCCACACCTTGTACATAGCCCCACCCCTACCTCAGGGCCTGCATGACCCCAAGCAGGTGTCTACTACCAGGCACCATCAACCCTGCCTGTCAGAGACCTAGAAATAGCTGCCAGCTACTATTAAAGCTGCCCACTCAGGGGCCTTCACCCAACTCCACCTGCTTGGCCTTAAGTTGTCCCCCAAGTTCCTGCCAGGGCCTCCTGTGCACCTGGATACCTCAGGGCAACAGGTGACTCACCCCTTCCCCATGCTTGCCCTGCCTGGAATCCCCAGCTCCTGGCCTGCTGGTTGGAAGCCTGCCCGCTTCTGACGTGGCGGCTGACCCTTGAGGTCAGCACTTAGCATCCCTCCTCTGCACATCGATGCTTGGAGAGACTTCTGATGCTCTGAGCACCCAGCTAGAACAGAAGGTGCCTCCTTTCCCACACTGGGGCCCTGTTTCCCTAAATGCTCTTCTGCATAAGCCCCACCCTACCCAGAAGGTCCTTGGAAAAAACAGCAAGAGAGCAAGTAATCTTTCTCTCCTCCGTCCTCTACTCTGGTCTCAACCTGGTCTTCTGCTTTTTTCTCTTTCACTGCCATTCCTTTTGAAAAATTCATTCACTGAGTCATTCTTGAATGGATTGCACATTTACATGGTTTTAAATTCCATTGCTGGGACTAGAGAGATGACTCAGCAATTAATACCTGCTACTCCCAGAGGACTCTAGTTCAGTTCCCAACACCCACATTGGGCAGCTGACAACCATCCCTCCAGGGGGACCTGAAGCCTCCATGGTCACCTACACTCAGTCCATGTATTCACATGCATGTGCGCACACACACACACACAACTCCCATAAATTGTCCTCTGACCTCACAAGCACCATGTTATATACGAATAATGCATTTGTCTCAGTCACTGTTCTGTTGCTGTGAAGAGACACCATGACAACTCTTATGGAAGCTTAACTGAGGGCTTGTTTGCAGTGTCTTCGTGGCGTGTATGATGTTAGAGCAGGAGCTAAGAACTACATCCCAGTCTGTAGGCTCAGAGTGCCACTGGGTCAGCATGGACTTTTGAAAGCTCAGAGCCCACCCCCAGTGACACACTTCCTCCACCAAGGCCACACCTCCTAATCCTTTTCAAATAGTGCTACTCCCTGATAACAGCATTCAAATATATGAGCCTGTGGGGGCCATTCCTACTCAAACCATCACAGTATTGTTTAAAACAGACTAGGGAGAGAGCTTGGTTGGTAAAGTGCCTGCTGTGTAAGAATTAAGACCAAGCCGGGCGTTGGTGGCGCACGCCTTTAATCCCAGCACTCGGGAGGCAGAGGCAGGTGGATCTCTGTGAGTTCGAGGCCAGCCTGGTCTACAAAGTGAGTTCCAGGACAGCCTCCAAAGCCACAGAGAAACCCAGTCTCGAAAAACCAAAAAAAAAAAAAAAAAAAAAAAGAATTAAGACCAATGTTTGGATACTCAGCACCCAGCTGGGTATTTAAAAAAATGATTTTTTAAAATATTCACAGCTGAGCATGTGCCTTATGGTGCTACATGTTTTAATCCATGTGCTTGGGAGACTGAGGCAGAGTATCATTGATTTCAAGACCAGCCTGTACTATGTATGTAGCAAACACCAGGCCAGCAACCTGGCAGAATAAAACCTTGTTTCAGCCAGGCGCACCCCCCTGTGGTCCCAGCTGCCCGGGAGGCTGAAAAGGAGGATCGCTTGAGTCCAGAAGTTCTGGGCTGTGGTGCGCTATGCCATTTGGATATCCACACTAAGTACAGCATCGTCATGGTGACCTAAGGAGGGTGAACCAGCCCAGGTTGGAAGCAAAGCAAATTAAAATCTTGTTTTAAAAATAAAACCCAAAACTGGGCATTGGTAGCGTACCCAGCACTTGGGAGGCAGAGGCAGGTGCATCTCTGTGAGTTCAAGGCCAGCCTGGTCTACAGAGTGCCAGGACAGGTTCCAAAGCAATTCAGAGAAACCCTGCCTGGGGTGGGGGGGAGCCTGGCATGGTGGTGCACACCCTTGATCCTAGCATTCAGAGGACAGAGGCAGGCACATCTCTATGAGTTCCAGCCCTGCCTAGGCAGCATAGTAAGATCCTTTCTTTAAATGAATAAATAAAAATGTAACAGAGAGCTGAGGGGATGACTCAGCAGGTAAGAGTGCTTGTTGCCCTCAGAGAGAATGTGGCTCTGGTTCCCAGTACCCATGTGGTGGCTCACACCCATCTGTAAACTCCAGTTCCAAAGATCTGACATGTTCTTCTGCAGGCACCAGGTGTACATTTGGTGCACATGCATAAATGCAGGCAAAACACACACATCCAAAAAATGTAAATAAATTGTTTTTAATGGTTAAGATGGCTCGAGAGGTAGCATTGTTTCCTGCCAAGCCTAAGGACCTGAGTTTGATCCCCTGGATCCACATGGTAGGGACATATCAACTCCCAGAAGTTGTCCTCTGACCTTCCCACAAGCACCATGGCACACGCAAATGGTGGTGGTTGTTTTTTAAACAAACTAGGGAGATGGATCAGGTATTAAAGTGCCTGCTCCACAAACATGAAGAGCTGTGTTTAAATACCCAGCTGGGTAGAGTGGAACACATCTGTGACCCTAGCTTTGGGTGGGGACAGACATACAGATCCTGGAGCTCACTGGACAGCCAATCTTGCCAATAGGTGAGCTGTGGGTTCAATAAGAGACCCTGTCTCAAAACCTAAGGAGTAGAATCATAGAGGAAAAACATCAGCCTGGCTTCCGCACTCACATTCATGCACACACACACACACACACACACGCGCACACACACACACACACACACACACACCCAGAGAAAGAGAGGAGAGAGAGAGGAGAGAACACAGCTGGGAGAAGGGAGGATATCCTCCTATCCTGGCCTGCTGGAGGCCAGTTCTTACAGACCTTCAAAGACATCTGTGCGCTGACAGGTATCATTCTCCAACATCATCTCTGCACTTTGGTGCCTTTCCTGTATGTGGTGTTTAGAGAGCTAAGGTGCAAGCCCAGGACCTCACTTAGGCTAAGCACATGCCCTCCTGCTGAGCTCCACTTGCTGCATTAGTGTGTTGCAGAACAGCATATGTTAGAGACACTAGTTTGACAGCATGCTCAACCCAGCACACCACACCCTTCTTCATGCTTGTCTGCATAGTGCACTTTACAATGGTTCATCTTCCCCCAAACAGAGGAAGGCTGCTTTCCACACAGTAAAGTGGAAGTGCAAACCAGGTAACCAAGACAACAGTGCTCTGTGCTCCTTGGGAAGGATGTCTGTCCTTCCCTCACCTTCCCCTCTCTGTCTACTTGCTCTGTCTTCTCTGTCTGTCTCTTTACACAGCTACGAGTCCTCAGCCATAATCCTGCCTCATACGCCGAGGCTCACTCACTTCCCCACAGTCTCGGGCTCCCCTGCCAGCCTGGCCGACTCCATGCAGCAGAAGCTAGCTGGCCCTCGTCGCCGGCGCCCGCAGAATCCCAGCACCATGTAATGCCCAGCAGGTGCCTACCTGCCCGCTCCCCCCACTGTCCTGGGCCTAAGGTAGGGCAGATGCTCCAGCCCTGGTGGAAAGTTAGGGAGTGTCACTAGGACTAATAGCAGGAAGGCAGCTCTTCACAGGCACCAGCCCTTGCTGCCCAGCCTCGAGGCAGGCAGGTAGCCCAGAACCTTGGGGTGCTCACCCACAATGGGAAATCACATGAAATGAGATTGTAATGGACACTGACTGCTTGCTTGTGTGTTTGACCCTGAACATGCAACCTTCTCTTTGTGTTCCTTCATTCATCAAGCAAGCACCTGCTGCCCACCTAACCCAGCCAGGAAATATGCATTGTGCTTGAATGGGCACAGTTGCTCAGTAAGCAGAGCCCCTGACAAGAGCCAGAGTGACCATCCTGATGAGTAACACTGTGCTAGTTGCCAGAACGATCCCCACCAGGGCTGATCTCTTAACTTTGCCATGTGCCCCAGGAGACTGTTAGTCTCCCAGAGTCTCGTCTGCACTACTCTCTTCTGCTCTCCAGCAGAAGGTTCAAGAAGTTTAATGTCGATCCACACAACTCCAGACCCAGCCTTTCCCATTTGCTGCTGCCCTTGCAGCCGTCTGGTAGCGTAGGGCACAGAGAAAGCCAAGCAGGGTGCCCATGAGGACACAGAGGGCTGGGGTCAGGCACTGGCAGAGGTAAGGCTTGAGATGCAAGGACCCTTGTCATTCCCTGAGGTTGCAAAGAGAGGGGGCAACAAAGACTGTGTCCTCAGCCTCCTCCAAGTGTGTTCCTTTGTTTTCTGGTCAGTTATGAGGAGTCAAACCCTAAAGATCCAGCAACTGGGACTGAATCCAAGGAGGAGACAACAGAGGCCTCAGCATCGAAGAGACTAGAGAAGAAGGAGAAATGAGGCGTGCCACCTGACCCTTGAGGGCCAGATGAGACAGACAGGCGGGGGATGGCCTGTAGGTGACAAAGACAGAGGTGACTCCAGGATGGGGAACCGGCTTCTGCTGCCTGTTGCCCTCTCCCCTTTCTCTGGCTTCCTCTGTTGCTCCTCATCCCCTGCAGGCAAAGGAAACCCTCTGCTTCTTTCCCCAGGAGCCAGGTGGGAACCGAATGTGGTTTTTAGATTTTTGTATTGTGGACTGACTTTGCTCACATTAAAAACTCATCCCATGGCTGGCAGGCCACTATGCTCCTCCTGGAGGGTTCTCAGCAACTTCACCTAGTGTCTTGTGCGAAGCTCACTAGGTCTCTGCAAGCCCCTTCTTTGGTGCCCACTCCATTGCCGGGCCAGAAGAGGGTACCTATGAGCCTTCTCCCCCAGCCATCAGTTTTCCTCGACGTGCTCTTCCAAACACTTGGGGCCAGAGAAGGTGGTGATCGAATGCTTGCTTTGTTCCACTGGCCTTGGTATGAGAAGATGAAGAGAGTATTGGGGGCAGCCTGACTCAACAAGGGACCCTGTAACTGTAGACAGACAGCTCTCCCTGAACTTGCTGTCCATCTGGCTTTTTAGATCAAAGCTCCAGCTATTCCATTCTGCCCATTCCTGAGCTTCCCAACATAAAGTGTAGATCTTCAGAGAGCCTTGGTTGGGAAGCCGGTAGTCCCAGTGACTAGAAGATGCCATCCAGGGTCAGGAGGTAGAATTCTAAAGCCAGTTTCACCTCACCTCTGACCTTCAGGAGAGTCCAGAGGACAAGGGGAGAGGCAGCTCTGTCTACCTGCCCAGGTGGGAAAACAGACCAGAGAATGGCCATGACCTGAGAGCCTGACTTTTGTTTCCCAACACATGACCTTCCCCATACAGGGTTCAGTTTTAATGGCTAAAAATAATAGGTTGGAAGTGGCCAGAGAATAAACATGGCCTGAGCCTGGAAGTGAGAATACGGGGGTTAAGTCTTCCCTGAATTCAGATGTGGACCAATGCGTGTTATACGGATTGCTACTTTGCACTTACAGTCCTAAGCTATTATTGTTAGCCTCACTGTACAGATGAGGAAATAGGGCGGCTCACCCTAAGACATGGATGTGACCTCAAGCCGTTGACCCCCGCTCAACATACTAAAAACACTATGCTGTTCTTCAGACCTTCTAGAACCAAGTCACTGAGGCTGGTATGCTGGGCCCCTCTGAGTCAGCCACCCAACTTCTCTGGGTCTAAATTCTATGGGGAGAAAAACCTCAAAGGCTCCTCTAGCCAGGGGGTCTTCTCGGATCTCTGCAGGCTATGCTGCCTTCACGGGAAGGCCGTGTGGTCCTGGAACAAAGTCCCTCTGAGGGTGGCAGATGGGGCAGGCAGCCCAGGCATACAGTGTGGTTGGCTTCCACAGCCCACAGCCCACAAAGGCCTCATTGAGTCGCTGCCGACCCCCAGCAGAGGCTGAGGTGGCAGTGGCGCCAGGCGCCTGCCACCTAATGACCGTTCTGGCCCGGCCAGATGTTCCACAGACCTTGCAGCACCGATCAGGGCCAGCCTGGCCAGCCAGCCACAGAGGCCACTCCAGTTCCAATTAACCAGCTTCAGCTGAGCAAACAGCGCGCAGCGGGGCCCAGCCTGGGCGGTAGGCCCGGCCAGCAGAGCCTCTGAGTCTAGACTCCAGATGTGAACCGCCACCGCCTGAACCCCTTGGAAAAATGGCACCAGGCCGGGCACGCATTGGTCCTGCACACTGGGAGGCAGGCAGAGCCTCCAGTGGGCTTGGTGCCAAGCTCACCCTGGGGTGGGGGTGGATTCTTGGGAAGATACTTTAATACCGATTTCCCCTGGTTTGTGGTGTCCTCTGTGTACCTTGGCTTCTCCTGGTTGCAGCAGGAGGAGGCTGTAAGGGTTAAGATCCTCCCTACAAGAGACCCCAATGCTCCGTGCTTACCAGGTAAGCATGTGGCCAGCATTGTGCTGGTAGTATTCTAGAAATACTTGATTATATCCCTGTGTGGTGTATTCTTGTCATACCAGTACTTGTAGAGGCAGCAAGGTGAAAAAAGCCTGGCCTACATAGCAAGTTCCAGCCATACATGGGAGACCCTATGAAAAAAAAGAGAAAATTGTGATTGATCGTGCTGGTGCACCACTAATCCCAGCACTTGGAGACTGAGGCTGGATGATCATCAGTTCAAGGTCTCCCTTCCCCCCCTCGTGACTACAGAGAGTTCACGGCCTCTTTATGAGAAGGGGGAAGCTTAATTGTAATCCTATATGGCACCTGCTATCATTTTTTACAGATGGGGAAACTGAGGCAGTGAGCCCATTAGTAGGCGCCTGGGGGTGTTTGAACCCTGTGTCCGGCTTCGAAGCTCATGTTCGCCCACTGCACTAGACCCCTGATTTTTTCTCCCTTGGGGGACAGATAGGGGTATGGGGACAGGGAGAGCATGACAACGTGAAAGGCTTCCCAAGACTGGCTTCCAAGATGGGATGGCAGTGTACTGATATCTGGCCCCTATCCTTAGCTAAAGGGTGAGAGCTTCCTTCCAGGACAAGCCCCCCTTATGGGAAGTCCAGAGCCCTGCGGTTTCCATGAAGCGTTGTCAGACACTAGCTAAGACACTGAGGATAGTCAGACCCGAGTCTTGGTGGGCAAAGCAAGGGCCTATGCCATCCAGCTGCCGTTGGAAAATTAAGTAACACTACCACCAACCGGGGGGAGGGGGACAGGCTGGCTGGGGGCTCAGCGGCAGCATACGCCTCCTTCCTGTGCTCCCACTTTGGACACCCCGCGTGACTGCCGGCGTGACTGCCGGCCACGGGAGGAGCAGCATCCTGCGGGGTGTGCCAGGAAAGGCCGCGAGCGGGAAGGAAAGCGCCAGCCACCTCTCCCGCCCCCGCCAAGGCCACACCTGGACTCCGCAGGCGGTAGGGCCCGGCCAGCACCTGGCTCCAGCGAGTCTGGGCCGCCTCCCTACGCACTGCGGGGGACGCCAGCTGGGCTGGTCGCCCGCGCAGCTTTGTGGCCGGAAGCCGTTCGCCTGGGGGCGTGGCCCGTGTGGGCCCACCCAGGTGGGCGGGGTCAACTGGCCCAAGGACAAGCTTCGGAATTTAGTCTGGCTTTATCCTTCTCTACTTTTTGTTTTCTTTCATCTCAGTCACAGGCCACTAAATCTGTGTCCCTGCATATGCAATGAGAACACTGTCACTGAACTATATCTTCAACCTAGGAAATGAGGGAACAATGGCACCCCCCCCCCAACATCTGGCCTAGTGCAGGCTCATGCAGGCACTGTTCGGTAAATGAATGGATGCAAAGGTCTAGAAGCCTGCCTAATACTTCCTTCAGATGAGACAGCACCCTTTGCTTGATCACGGAGAGCTGCAGTTTCTTCTTCCAGGGTGGCTGAGGATTAAGCAGTCCTTGGAAATAAGACACCCAGTAAAAGATACTGCGGAAGAGTCTCCATGAGGTGTAAGAACAGTATTAAGTGAAAGCCTAGTGTGGTGACACACTCCTGTAATCCTAGAATTGGGGGGGTGGGGGAGGGTGGGCAGAAGGATTGGGGGTTTGAAACAGCTTCACTGCAGAGAGTTTGAGGTGAGTTCAGACATAAGACCCCGTTATCTCAAAACAAATACTAGATAAACCTTTGCACAAAGCCAGACCAAGGAACTTAGAAGGCAATGGGGAACCAAGGAAGGACTCTTGAGCTGGGAAGTGTCATCATCCTTAACGGGCATTAAAATAAACAAGGCCATAGGGCCAGGGCAGAGACTATAGGATGGATAGAAAGGAGAGCAGGGAACTCAAGGCATTGAGTGGACCCAAGGTCATCCAGATGTCCCTTAGCATTTCCTGGAAGTTTTCTCACGGCCTCATTCATGTGAATAATCAAGTTCTTACAGCTCACCACCAAAAAACAGAGGACCAGAAGCTGGTAGAAGGAAACAGGTTTGTTCAAACGCAGCCTTAGGACTGGGTGTGGTGGGACATGCCTGTAATCCCAATACAAGGTTCAGCCAGGCAAGAACTCAAGGTCAGGCAAGACAGCTCGCCTGTATCCAAGCCTGATGACCTGGGGTTCCATGTGGTGGAAGAAAAGAACCAACTCCTGGTAATTGTTCCCTGGCTTTTACACATGTGCTGGAGTATGCACTCATCCCTACACACAAAAATATAAATAACTAAAATGCATCAGCTAAACACTAGCCTCAGCTATGAGAAACTATCTCAAAAGAGACAGGTCTCGCAAGATGACCCCGAACAGAAAGCACTTGCTGCCAAGCCTGACAACCCAAGTTTATCCTCAACCCACGTGGTAGAAGGAGAGAGCTGCTTCCTGCAGGCTGCCTCCACCTTGGAATGCACACATACATATACTAAAATAATGTAATTGAGTTTTATTTAAAAAATAGAGCCAGGTGATGGTGGCATGCACCTTTAATGCCAGCACTTGGGAGGCAGAGGCAGGCAGATCTCTAAGTTCAAGACCAGCCTGGTCTACAAGAGCTAGTTCTAGGACAGCCTCCAAAGCTACACAGAGAAACCATCTTGAAAAGAAAATCCCAGAAGACGGAGGAAGAAAGGATGGGGCAAAGAAAAGAGCCAACCTTGCAGAAGGTGGATGAGGAAACTCTCCACCCTGAATGTCTCATAAGGAAACTTGAGGTCACAGAAACCTCTGGGGCAAACTACAGGGAATTCATACTCTGGGCAAGGCCTTCCTCAGCCAGGGCTGAACTTTGTTCTCCAGCTAGTTACCCAGAGCTGAGGAATGTCTTCTCTTTAGCCCAGTTTGAGAGCCTAGGGAGCAGGGGACAGTTAGTTTCAAAACAACTCCTCATACTCTCATCTTCTCCCTTGAAAAGTCCTAAGACAGAGGCTGGGCACTGCAGCTCAGTGGAACAGCCTGGCATGCAAGGCCAAGATTTGATCCTCCACACTGCAAAAGAAAAAAGTTCCAGGCCTCAAGATCTCTGGGGCCTGGTTGGGTCCCAGAAAGAAGCATATCCCAGCAGGGTTGATATGAAGGTATATGGAGTAGTGCAGAGGTTCAGAAACCTTTAGAAGAATGAGCTGCATTTCTTACCCACCCACCACAGGATGTTCTAGGAGCAAAGGGCCTGGGAAACTTTTTCCTTGTGTGCAGCAGTATCTCCTGCAACATACATGTTTGGGTGTGCACAAGACACACGTCTTGCCATGATGAAACACCACAACCAAAAGCAACTTGGAGAGGGATTTATTTGGCTTATGCATCTTGGGTCACAGTCCACACTGAAGGAAGCCAAGGCAGGATTCAAACTGGGCTGGGCTGAAACCTGGAGGCAGGAGCTGATGCACAGGCCATGGAGGGCGCTGTTTACTGACCTGCTCCTCACTATTTGCTCAGCCTGCTTTTTTATATATTTTATTTATTTACTTATTTATCTACTTATTTATTATGTATACAGTCTTCTGTCTGTGTGCCAGCAGAAGTCACCAGATCTCATTCAAGGTGGTTGTGAGCCACCATGTGGCTGCTGGGAATTGGACTCAGGGCCTCTGGAAGAACAGTCAGTGCTCTTAAGCGCTGAGCCATCTCTCCAGTCCATCAGCCTGCTTTCTTATAGAACCTAGGACCACAAGCCTAGGGGTGGCTCCACCCACAATGGATTGGGTCTTCTCCCAACTGTCTCTAATTTTAAAAAATGTTTGTTTGCCTTTAATCCCAGCACTTGGGAGGCAGGGACAGGCAAATCTCCGAGTTTGAGGCCAGCCTGATATACATAGTGAGTTCCAGGACAATCAGGCCTACACAAGGAAACCCTGTCTTGAACCCCCCCCAAAAAAAATAAAAAGAGAAAGAAAGAAAATGTCCTAAAGGCTTGCCTACAACTCTGTCTTATAAAGACATTTTTCTAAGTTGAGCTTATGTCAGATGACTCTCTAGTTTGTGACTTAAAAACTAGTGAGGACAGCACATGTGTGTGAACCTGCATATACTTTCATGTATGGCCCTGTCTAGGAGACACCAGTCTGAATTGGGCAACACAGACATGAACCTTCATGTAAGAAATACATACAAACAGGGGGGCTGGAGAGATGGCTCAGCAGGTAAGAGCACTGACTTCTTCCAGAGGTCTTGAGTTCAATACCTGGCAACCACATGGTGGCTCACAACCACCTTGAATCAGATCTGGTGCCCTCTGCTGGTATGCAGAAGACTATATATACAATAAAAAATATTAAAAAAAAAAAAGAAGAAAGAAAGAAAAATATACCAACAGTAGTTGTCATTCCTCTTTTTTTTTGTTTTGTTTTGTTTTGTTTTTTGAGACAGGGTTTCTCTGTGGCTTTGGAGACTGTCTGCAACTAGCTAGCTCTTATAGACCAGGCTGGTCTCAAACTCACAGAGATTCACCTGCCTCTGTCTCCTGAGTGCTGGGATATTAAAGGTGTGCACCACCAACGCCCGGTGTGCTTAATATTCTTAAGCCTCATCAGCCCCATCCCATACAGTGAGTTCCCATTCTACAGAATGGGAAATAAAGGCACGGAGGGAAAAGGATCTGCCCAAGGCCATATAGCAATCAAGAACCTTCCTAAGTTCTCACATGAGGACACCACTTTCCCTAGCTGGCTGGTCCATCACCTGGCAACAGCACATACTTTTAATTCCAGCACTTGGGAGGCAGAAGGAGACAGATCTCTGAGTTCAAGGCCAGCCTGGTCTACAGAGCAAGCTCCAGGACAGCCAGGGCTACACAGAGAAACTATTTCTTGGGGGGGGGGGGGAAGCTTATGCCTTTGGCTTTCCAGCACTCAGGAGGCAGATGCAGGCAGATCTATGGGTTCCAGGACAGCCAGAGCTACACAGAGAAACTCTGGAAAGAGAGAGGGAGAGAGAGAGAGCACTTTTGCTGGGCCTGGGGAGATGGACCAGTGGTTAAGAGCATTTGCTGCTCTTTTTTTTTTTTTTTTTTTTTTTGGTTTTTCAAGACAGGGTTTCTCTGTATTGTTTTGGAGCCTGTCCTGGAACTCACTCTGTAGACCAGGCTGGCCTCGAACTCACAGAGATCCGCCTGCCTCTGCCTCCCAAGTGCTGGGATTAAAGGCATGTGCCACCTCTTGCAGTGGTCCTTTGTTTGTTTGACAACACCCATATGGTGACTTGCAACCATCTGAAACTCTGTAACTCCAGTATCATCCAGGAGATCTGATGGCCTCTTCTGATGACACCAGACTCTCATTAGATGCAGAAATACATGCAGGAAAAACATACATCTAAAATCTTTAAACAAAAAACCCTTTTATTAGACTAGAAGTGTGACTTAATAATAAAACACTTGTTTAACAAGTATAAGGCTGTAAACGAACTTCTCATTGAGATCACCAGCTTACAAATAATGACACAGAAACGTATTATTATGAATGTTTGGCCTTAGCTTGAGCTTATTCCTACCTAGTTTTTGTAAGTTAACCCATGCTTTTAAATCTACATTTACCTCATCTCTCCATACTGCTCATTGCCCATGCTGCTTCCTCCATGTCCAACTAGCAACTCAACCTCTCTTCTTCCCAGAGTTCTCTCTGCCCTAAAGCCCCACCTGTACCTCCTGGCTAGCTGTTAGCCATTCAACACTTTATTACACCAGTCACAGAGTACAGAATATTCCTCAACACAAGGTCCTGTTGGCTTTGTTTTTGTTGTTGTTTGTCTGTCATTTTTGTATTAGTTCTTTAAGAATGTCACACAATATTTTTTATCATACTCAACCCCTACCCTAATCCTAGACCCACCCCACCTTCCCTACTGGCCCAACTTTGACAACTTTGGATCTTTTTTTTTTAATCCATCTAAGCCAATGTATGTTGCTTATATATTCTTATGTGTGTGACCTTCTGAAACGTGAGCCACCAACTCAGGACCACACCGTTAAAGAAAACTGACTCTCGCACTCCCAGCAGGAGTCAGTTGCCCATACCTTCTCATCTAGGTGGGGGGCTCGATGCTGCCTCCCCTCTCTACACCGAGATTTTGTCTGGGTGGCGGTTTCGCTGGCCTGGTGTATGCTGTCACAGTCTCTGCAGGTCCTTATGTGCAGCTGCCGTGCTGTCGTCACCCATGGCCTCTGGCTCCTCAGTCTTCCACCACTTCTTCCACAATAATCCCTGAGCCTTGGGAGGAGGGTTGTGAAGAAGACGTCCCATTTAGGGCTCAGAACTCTGCAGTCTCTTATTCTCTCTACCTTGACCAGTTGTGTTAACTTCCATCTGTTGTGAATAGAAACGTCTCAGATAAGGATTGAGAGATTCACTAACCTCTGGGTATAAAAATAAGTCATTAGGAGTCAATTTAACACTGTTTAATCAATTAACTAATTTGGTATTTAATTAAACAATTAAATATTATTTAATACTGAATACTTTTTAGCAGGGTAATAGTAGTAGGTTGTCCCTAGGGTCTATGACCTAGCTAGCCACAGGTTCTTGGCCCGATAGTGGTGCTAGGTATGGAGTTCACCTCCTAGGTCAATATTTAAAGCCAATCAGAAAGTGATCGGTCACTCCCATGGTTTGTGCCACCATTGTATCACTGGACGTATTCATAGCTGGACAAGACTGACAGTTACCTTTTTCCTCTGGTCGCATAGATAGCACCTTCCAGACTGTGAACCCTGCCAGTAGGGGTGAAGCTTCCCGGTCAGCACCGGCTTGATGTCTCCACGTTCTATGACTCAAGTATGTGCTGTTTTCAGCAAGAGGGTCTTATAGCACTGGCCATAGTCTGTAATGTAATCTATGGGATTTCATTGGCCTACAACCCATTCCTGGCACTAGGCTTTTTACTGTTAGCCTATAGTGTCTATAGGGGCATTGTTGTCCTGTTATAGGGTAACTCCATTTTAATTCTGTGTGTGTCTGGGAAGCCTCTGTGGTAGTTTCTATAGGGAAGTCAGGGTAGAGGAGATAATACTATAGAGAGGGACTAATAACACTAAAGACCATTTTTGTTTGGTTTGGTATTTCAAGACAAGGTTTCTCTGTGTAGCCCTGGCTATCCTGGAACTCACTCTGTAGACCAGGCTGGTCTGGAACTCACAGTGATCCACCTGCCTCTGTCTCCCGAATGTTGGGATTAAAGGCGTATACTACCACTGCCTGGTCTCTCTCTCTCTCTCTCTCTCTCTCTCTCTCTCTCTCTCTCTCTCTCTCTCTCTTTCTCTCTCTTTCTCTCTCTCTCTCCTCTCTCTCTCTCTCTTAGATGGGGTCTCACTGCCCAGCCCTGGCTGGCCTGGAATGTGCTTCATAGACCAGGCTGGCCTCCATTCACAGAGATCTGCTACCTCTGCCTCCTGAGTGCTGGATGGAAGGTGTCGACCACTGCACCTGGCCAGCTTTGTACTTGAGATCTCACCTGGCTTTCCATGTGGATTTGTACCAGGCAGCACTTTATGCTGTGAAACAGAATGGCTGTTCAGGCTTCGAGTGGTGGTACAGCCCCTGATTCCAGCGCTTGGGAGACAGAGACAGGGTTTGAGGCCATCCTGGTATACAGAGCAAATTTCAAGTCAGCCAGGGAGACACAGGGAGATCCAGTCTCACATACATACACACACACACAAAAAAAAAAAAATACACGGAGAGGGAGGTAAGTGAAAGAGCCTGAATTCATGAATGGGGATGATCCAAACAAGGAAAGTAGAACCAGCAAAAAATGGATTAGTCATTCTGAAGTTATTTTCCTCGATGGACGGGGAGGCCGAGGTGGGAAGATAGTGGCAAGCCTAGGTTACAAAGGGAGGCCTTGTTTAAAAACAAATATCCAAGTTACTTTCCATCATAAAGGTCGCAGGCACCGAGTGGGGACTCCCCAGGACACCTGGCTGAACTGGCTTGCTGAGCAGTTGGCTTGCATCCCTCCAGTTTCTTGGACAGTCAGATACGCATCTTGATTTGGGCCTTTGCCATCGGAGACCATTTTGGTCTAGTGCCAGAGCTCAGGCTGAACCAGTGGCTGCTATGCTCTTTCCTCCACATTGTACATGCCTACACACTTGTTTTTCTGGTCCACTTAGGAGTATGTGCGTTTGTGAGAATGTGGTGGACTGTTTGGTGGGGAGAGGGAGCCAGCCACCAGATGAGAATGGGCTTATAAAGCTTTTTAAGCCTGTTGGTATCGTGCGTTTGTGTGTTTGTGCGTGCGTGTGTGCGTGCATGTGTGTGTGTGTGTGTGTGCCAGGTCTGGATTTGGGGTCCTTCTTTCTCTCTGCCTAGGTCACTTTTCAGTTTTGGTTTTCTGTGTCCCCTCACCCACCCCATCTCCCAAGTAGCCTTCCTCTTTTCTGCCCCCAAGGAAACCCTGCAAAAGTGGCAGAAACTGGATTAGAGGAACAGGACATGCCATTCTGATTGTGTCGGTCTCTCCTTACCGATTCTCATCATCTGTAAAGTGGGGATAGGTGGTCACTGGACACGTTAGTCTAGTGTCATTTTCTCTTCCTTGCCTCTTTCCCCATCATCACACAGCCCTTCCCACTGTGACCAAACTGACCACATCCAGTTCCCAAGTGCAAACCCTGCCTCTTTCAATTTGCTCATCACTAGTCGGTAATTACTCTGGAGTTACCTGGGGCATATTTGAGGAGCAGTCTGGAAGTGCCCTGCCGGGAAGTATCCCAGTGGGGCTACAGCTTGCTGGGATAGGTGGTTGGTAGGCCAGTGCCAGCCGTGGGAAATTGCAACTGAGAAAGTATGGATGGGAGACGTGTGTTTCTCCCTTTAAAAATTCTTATTCCCGTCTGTGTCCTGTTAAGCTTCACAGGATGGAAATGTCCTAGAAATAAGGAACTAAGTAATCCCATTACCTGGAATTTTAAAAGGCTCTCTCAGGGTTCGTGGGGACCCCCTTCCAAGCCACTGTGTGGTCTGGCCAGGGCCAGCCAAGTCCCCAAGCCTACCCACCTCCAGTCCCGAGCTTTCCCAGGATTCACATGGTAATGAAAGCATCCATCTTCCCACACATACACACTCAGGACCCTCTAGGCCACACAATGGCCCCAGAACAGTGGCCCCACCACCTGTTGGATTTTCCCAGGGAAAGGAGGGAGCTGACCAAGAGGAGGAACCCAGCCCCCATCTCCTATAGACCCTGATCTTGGGAATCAGCCAGTCAGAGCCTGCTGTCCTTGGCTCAGCTAGCAGCCATCCTCCTCCACACTGTATTTCCTCCTCAGCAAATGGAGGTGATGCTGTGCGCGTTAGCAACTTAGTGTGGCAGACCAGGCTACCGTTGTCAAGGCGGCGGCAAGCTAGCAGAGGTATGCTGCAGGACAAACGGAGAATGGTCCAGGACTAAGCACCAGGCTGGAACTGTGCCTCCCCCATAGAGATCTTTTTAAAATTTTACTAATCTGATCCATTTTTTTTCTGAGAGAGTTCTTCCCCAGCTTGCAGGAAGCCCTGGGTCCCAGTCCCAAGAACAACTCCAGGCTTGGTGGTTTCTTGGGGACTTAGCTGAACTAAACTGGACAGGAGGAAGTCTCAAGTTTGTCACTGTCTCCTACTTTCCCATCACAGCCTTACTAGTGGCACAATTGGGATCCCACTTACAAAGATATATGTCCACCAAGCAGCAAAGCCAGAATATAAAGGCAGTTTTGCTATTCCAGTTTGAAATTGGAAGCACATTAGGTAATTATCATCATTATTAATATTAATTAATGAATTAGGTCATGACCTTGGTCATGTGAAAACCTCAAGAAAGCTAAGAAGGGAAAGAGACCAAATGTTACCTACCATTGTCTCCCCAGAACCTGGCCAGAGCATGACAGTAGGTGCTTAAAACTGAAGATCAAAGCCAAGTCTGATGGACCTGCCCACAACTCCTGCTGGCACTGAGATTACAGAAGTATGCCAAGTTTATGTGGTGCTAGGAATAGAGCACAGGGCTTCCTGCGTGTTAGGCACACATAACTGAGCTTCACTGCCTGTCTAGAAAAAAACAAACAAACAAGAAAAAAATACTGAAAAATAAATGATACCTTTAATCTCAGCATTCAGGAGGCAGAGACAGGAGAATCTCGGTGAGTTCAGACCAGCCCTGGTCTACAGAGTGAGTTCCAGGACAGGCTCCAAACCAGAGTTAAAGAGAAGCCCTGTCTTAAAAAAAAGAGTGAATGGGCCAGGCCGTGGTGGCGCACACCTTTAATCCCAGCACTCGGGAGGCAGAGGCAGGCGGATCTCTGTGAGTTCGAGGCCGGGCTGGACCGATAGCCTCCGAAACAATACAGAGAAACCCAAAAAAAAAAAAAAAAAAAAAAAAAAAAGAGTGAATGGATGGCATGACCAGAGATGGCCACATATCTTCACTCTACAGATGTCATACCATAGATAATGAAGGCCTCCTGGAATCAAGGTGCTCAGCTCTGGATGCTTCCAAACTTCATTTGTCAGGTCTCTAAGTGATGTTGGAAACATTATTCCTACTAGGTTTATAGCCTCCAGCACCTCAAATGCTCGTCAACTAAATGAGTCCTCAAACATACAATTCCACCTCAACATAAAGGTAGGACACTGGGGTGAGCTGGGACTTTTGCCAACGACAGTTAGAAACAGAATCTGAAAGTCCATTCCGATGGACTCTTGGAAGTCATTGGTTCCCCCAGGTCTCCATTCCTCATGTATAATAAATAGTATCTTCACACTTCCGAAATCCATCTCCTCCTGCCCACACATGAGAGCTAGTTATCTGAGCATTCAGGATAGTGAACTAAGTAAGACTTTCATTCCATTTAAAGCAAAAGTGTTTCTAAGTTCCACTGTGAATGTGTCATCATTTTAGTCAGCACAGTACAAGCAGTGCAGCACCACAGACTACCAAAGGATGCAGACACATGGACAACACAACAGAAGGTTCACGTCAAGTCTGAGTTGCACATATGATCCCCATCCTAGTCCCTACTAAAACGGTTTACCAAGCCGGGTGTGGTGGCGCACGCCTTTAATCCCAGCACTCGGGAGGCAAAGGCAGGGAGATCTCTGAGTTCAAAGCCAGTCTAATCTACAGATCGAGTTCCAGGACAACTAGGTCTATGAAGAGAAACTGTCTTGAAAAGAAAAAGAAAAAACGAAAAGAATTGCCAGTGTCTCCATGCTTTTTTGTTTCTGACATGGGGTCTTTTTTTTAATGTGCACTGGTGTTTTGCTTGTATGTATCCATGTAAGGGTGTCAGATTCCTGAAACTGGAGTTACAAACAGTTATGAGCCACCATGTGGGTACTGAGAATTGAACCCAGGTCCTCTGGAAGAGCAATCAGTGCTCCCAACCTCTGACCCATCTCCCCAGCCCCTTGACATAGGGTCTTAGACTAACTTTAAACCTCTCTGTAGGAAAAGACTCTTCAAACTTCTGCTTCAGTTGCCTCTGCTTCTCAAATGCTGGGATTACAAATGTATACCATCACGCCCAGCTGTGCCCTTAAAAAATATGTTCAAAAAAAATTATGTTCTAATGAGCATGGTGGCACACACCTTCAATACCAGCACTCCAGAAGCAGAGACAGGCAGATAGATCTCTGTGAGTTTGAGGTCAGCCTTCCCTGAAAACCTATGTTCTATGACTGGAAAGGTAAGCTCACTGGTAAAGTACTCACCGAGCATGCACAAAGCCCTGGGTTCAGTCCCCAACACTAACATCTGTCATCTCAGTACTCAAAAGATGGGAGATAGAAGGATCCAACAAGGATGGCCATTCTGAGCTACACAGCAAATTCACGGCCAGCTGAAGCTACATAAGACCTTGTCACACACAGAAAAGGGCCAGAGATGTGACTCAATGGTTCAGAGCATTTGTTGCTCTTACAGAGGACCCATCACCCACATGGCAGCTCACAACAGCCTGTCACTCCTGTGTGTGTGTGTGTGTGTGTGTGTGTGTGTGTGTGTGTGTGTGTGTGTGCATGCGCCCAAGTGTGTGTGTTGTGGAAAAGGGTCAGAGGACCAGGCTGACCTCAAACTCAGAGATTCACCTACTTCTGCCTCTTGAATGTTACGGTTTTTTAAAGCACTTGGGAGGCAGAGGCAGGCAGATCTCTGTGAGTTCCAGGCCAGCCTGGTCTACAGAGTGAGTTCCAGGACAGTCTCCAAAACAATACAGAGAAACCCTGTCTCGAAAAACCAAAAAAAAAAAAAAAAAAAAAAAAGAACCCTGTCTCAAAAAAGACAGAGTCTTATTGGTGTAGCCCAGGCAGGCCTAGAACATACTATATAGCTTTGGTAAGCCCAATTTTCCTTCCAAGGGCTGAAATTACAGGCCCACATTCCTCATTCTGTCAAGTGACTGCTACACCATGATTTGAGACATGCCTTGGTAATGGCTGTGTGACTTTTTCCAGCTGGCTGCCCTTCTCAGACATACATTATTTCCCACGTTTGAGGACATCCTTAGGACAAATTCCTGAAAGGAAAGTGCTGTCTCATGAGGTCACAGAGGCCCGAGGAATTCATAGTTTATTCAGCCATTCTTCCAGGGGCTGTTTACTAAGACTGTCTTTTGGTTGCTCTTTAAACAGGCTGATGCAAACACTGTGGGAAGTCTCCTTGACCCCTTGGCTGCCTGTCAGCACTGTGGACTTACTCTCCCAAAGAAACAAAACAAATTAACCTGACTTTTGTAAAAAAATGGATTTTGAAGTATTTTTATTCCTGTGTGGTGTGTATGTGTGTGTGTTGTGTGTGTGCGAGTTTGGAGGTCAGAAGACAATTTGGGGGAGTCAGTTCACACCCTCCATCATGTGAGTCTCTGAGACCGAAAGAACTGAGTTGATTTATCGGGCTCGGTGGCAGGTATCTTTACCAGCTGAGCCACCCCAGGCCTTTTAAAACTGACCTGAGACAGAGGCTCATGCAATCCAGCCTGGCCCCAAACTCACTAAGTAGCTAAGGATGACCTTAAATTTCTGATCTTCCTCTCTCTACCTACCCAGTGCAGACAGACAGACAGAAGGAACTGGAGAGATGGCTTAGCAGTTAAGAGTAATTGTTGCTTTTACAGAGGACCTAAGTTTGGTTCTCAGTACCCATATGGTGGCTTACAACCATTAGTAACTCCAGTTCTAGGGGATCCGATGTTCTCTTCTGGCCTTTTTTGGGCACCAGGTAACATACACAATACAGTTACGTGTGTGCAGGAAAAACGTCATACACATAAATAAAAATAAATTAATTTTAAAAAGATAGATTATCTTTTGTATATCACACAATGGTGTATACCTATCATCCTGGGACAGGAGGCTGCGGTGACAAGGCAGGGGTATCCTGAGTTTCAGGCTAGCCTGAGCTACATAGTAAAATAATCTCAAACTTAGTAGTAGTAGTAGTAGTAGTAGTAATATCTCTTCTCATATGAGATAATGTTATCCATTTGTATTGTCTCCTTGTCCCCACCTCCAAAATAAAAACTGCCCAGGACAAAGACTGGAGTTGTTTCTGTCCCCTGTAATATCTCAGCACTGGCCAGAACCTAGGCCATAGGGTCCTCCAGATACTTTGCTTCGTTGATTTGGGGGTCTCATATAGCCCAGGACACAAACGATTCTTAGCTGAGAACAGACTTTTAACCTCTGATGCTCCTGCCAAGTGCTGAGATTATGGGTTTGTCTCCACGCCATGCTGGGCTCCCCTAGGGATTCTAGAGTTAGGTTTGTAAAGTCCCAGCAGAGAAGAAGCTAAAGAAGGTATGACGTAGAGGACCCGCAGGCTTTGTGATTCTAGATTGTAGCAGCAGTCCCTACACACTACCGCCTGTGCCTGTGGTCCAGTCGCTGCTGTTGAAGACCCCCTCCAGGTTCATGGAGCCTCACCGGAGGCGATTCTTGGATCAGCTTCTGCACAAGTGGCTGTGAGAGTTCAGTATGAGGTTTTGAGCCCCGCTGTGGCCAGGATGGTGTGACTGCACCCACAGATTCCTGTGCCTCCCTACATCTGGGAGGGACGGTGGTGCAGGGTGTGGGTGCGGTAGACCCAGGTTGAGACACAGGATCACATCAGTCCTGAGACCCAAACCTGGGTCGCTGGCTTCCCAGGCCCTCCTCAGTGGCCGCGAGGGAAGGATGCAGGAAACTCGCCTGTCGGTTTTTCCCAGGCCCCTCGCCCCACTCTCGCGAACATCTGGTCACAAACATCTGCCCTTCGCCTTTGTCGCCCAGCCAGGGCCAGCCTCGCACCCATCTGCCGCCGCCCCCGGCGCCCGCCCCATCTGTGCCCTGCCTCGCCCCGGCCACCGGTCGGTTCCCACGGTCCAGAGTGCACAGTGCGGGCTCCCATCTGCCGGGGCGGGTGCCTTAGCGGGGAATGCTTTCAGGCGCACACCCGAAACAAAGCCGGGTGCGAGCCTCCTCAAGGCCCGGTACTACTCAGTCCCAAGTCACTGCAGGAGCAGCTGGGGCCAAGATGCATGTCCAGCTCTGCTCAGTTCTGAACACTACAGGCCTGGGCCGAAGGTGCTGACCTTGGTTGTGGATTTTTTTGGTTGTTGTTTTAAGGTGGTGCCATTAACTTGCAGCGTGCTGGGTCTTTCAGCCACCTTGCCTCCAAAACTTAGGCATAGGCAAGTACTTGCTTCCTTAGTAGTCCATGAATGATACTGAACTTCTCATCCTCCTGCCTCTACCTGATATCACAGACATGGACCACCAAGCAGTGGTGGGGGTCAAACCCAGGCCCTCATGAATGTTAGGTAAGCACTCTGACGACTTAGCTACACCCTTAGCCACCTCGTACTTTTTCTTTTCTTTTTAAAAAAGATTTATTATTTTAATTATGCATGTGCTGGTGTATCTGTGGGGGAGTCACGGCAGAATAAATTCATGCTTGTGTCCATGAAGACCAGAGGCAACAAATCTGCTTGGAGTAACAGATGGTTGTAAGCTGCCAGTGTGGTGCTGGGATTCCTATTGGGGCAGTATACACTCTAAGCAGGGAGCCATTTCTCCAGTCCCTCCTCTTCCTTCTGTAAGGATTGACATACTCCAGAGAGCTTTGCCTCCTTAGCTCGGCTAGAGCTCCCTTTTCTCCAAGGCTCGTAGCCGATCACCACCACGTCCACTGTCTGTCATCAAGTGAGCATGTTTTCTTCCGGGACATGCTTCAATTTTTGAGGTTGTTGGTGTTTTTGTTTCTTTCTTTCTTTATTCTTTCAGAATGGTGAGTCCCACTTCCTAACCATTTCATCAAGAAAAACAAACATATCTATACCACCTTTCTGTTTTGTTTTCAAGGCAGGATGTCTGTGTGTGTGGCCCTGGCTGTCCTGGAACTCACTCTGTAGACCAGGCTGGTCTCAAACTCACAGAGAGATCTGCCTGCCTCTGCCTCCCCAGTGCTGGGATTAAAGGCGTGGTGCCACCAACGCCCATGCTTCTATTTATTACTCTCCCTTGCTTCTTTCTTTCCAGGGATTCCCAACCTCCCTAATGCTGCGACCTACAGATCATCGGGTTGTAGTGACCGATAATCATGAAATTATTTTCAATGCTACTTCACAACAGTAATTTTGCTATTGTTATGAATCTTAAAGTAAACATCTGTGTTTTCTGATGGTCTTAGGCAGCCCCTGTGAAAGGGTGGTTCAGCTCCCAACGGGGTGCAACACACAGGTTGAGAACCACTGCTTTAGACTTAGCTGCACATAAACATCTTGGCATTGCTGGAGAGATTTTTATGTGTTTGTTTTTTCTGTCATTCTGCATTTGCTCTTAGCAAGAGTCGGTCATGTATCTGTCGAGTACCCTTGGCCCTTCAGCTCACCTAGATGAAATGTTGCACAGTTGGCCATTGTCACTCCGTGAAGAACAAGGCACTTTCCATTCGTGGCTGCTGGGCAAGTACTAAGGGTTCCAGCCCACATCTGCAGCGCGTTGTGTGACAGACTCTCTGGGTTTGTCCGTGGGAGTGAGAGCAAGCCTCTGGGTCACAGGGTATTTGGACGTTCACTCTTACTCCTTGTTGCCACACAGAGCTCCAAGCGATCCTACCAGTTTCCACACCCACCAGCAGAGGACCAGAGGTTTCCTTCCCCCACACCATCACCAGCCTTTTAAATCAGCTACCTTGGAATGTCTTTGCAGTGTGATGTAGCCATTGGTCTGCAGATGCTGGAGCTAGAAACATCTGCCTCATCAGGACAGTAGCCTCCTCTGACAGAAAGACCCCCTTGACTTCTATGGGCAACCCCCCATAGTTCCCTGTGTTTCTCCATCACCACCTGGGAAACATGGGAGATGATGGCCTCATTACAGTCTGTCTCTTCTACCAGACTGAGTTCCCCAGGCAGGGACCAGAGTTTCATGGCTACTGAATTGGCTGTGAAGGGTACATGGGTACAGCTCCAGACAGCTTCTGCATGTCCCAGACAAATTGTTCCCATTTGGTTACTCCCAGCTGAATGAATGGAGTTCCCTAAAGTCATGGAGTCAAATCATTGCCTGTGGTGCAAGTGTAGGCCATGGAGTTGCTATGGAATAAATAGCCATGGCGGGGCCTCTAAGAGATAGCATAGTGATAGGAACAATAATTAAAAAGCAGTGTCTGCTGAAGACTGATTTTGCTGGAGACTGTTCCAAGATCCTCACTGGCCTAATCATTTCGCCCTCTCAGAGGTGGGAGCATCTGCCATCCATATTCTCAAAGATAATGACACAGGGTTGTGATGAAATGAAGCTGCTCAGCCCTGTGGAACCAAGCAGATGCTTGGGGTCTCTGAGATACCCAGAAAAAAGCTCCCTGTCGTCCTCAAGAGTCCATGGATGTCTTTTTTATTACTGTTTGTGGTGGTGGTGTTTGTGGCAAGCTCTCCCATTGTTGCCCAGGCTGGCCAGAACTCACTGTGTAGCCTAGGCTAGCCTTGAACGAAAGGTAACCCTCTTGCCTCAGCTTCCCAAGTAGTAGGATTACAGGTTGAGCCATCAAGCGCGGCTTCCTGGATGTCTTAACTTCCTTTTAACCAGCACACCACTGCTTTGGCCTGGGTGAAATGATAATGATACTTCTAAAAAGAAAAGTAGGAAAGGCATTGTGGTGAGTCACACATAGCGTCTGAATCCAGCTGTCCTTCCTTGGGGCCTGAGATGAGGGAGTAGCTAGAGTTGCCAACCCCTGGGTGACAGGATACTCAGGGTTGGGTGGAGCTAGACAGGAAGGGGGTGCTCAAGGCTTTGAAGGACGGACAGGCAGCTGGGTGGGGTCCTATGAAAACCTCAACCTCAGCTGCTCCCCTGGTTGCAGGCCCTGGGGCAGTGGGAGGGGGAACCCAGGTGTATGGGAGGTAGGTGAGTCAAAGGAAGGCCGGGTCATGTGCTAGGGAGGGGTGCTGCTTCCATGACAGGATCTCTGGAGGCTCCTGTCCGTCCCCAATGGGTGCATGCAGACACCACTGAGGCCCCACCCAGAGGTCTCTTGTGCAATCTCCTGGTCTCACCCTTCCGCCTCTGCTGGGCTTTGCTTAGGCTGCAGCCTGAGAGCCTCAGCACTCCAGGGTCGGGCTAACTCCTTCCTACACTGAAGTCCTGGGAAAGGGCTAGACCTGCATTCATGGGTGTGAGACTCCTGAGGTCTGGATAGCCACGGCTGTGTGTCTGTGGCGTTTTTGTAGCTTCTGAAGCATATATTCATGTTGAGGGGCAAGGGGTTGTATGTAACTAAAAACACACTTGGGGCTGGGTGACAGTCTTGATGGGATTTTTGCTTGCTTTAATTTTAAACTCCTTAGACCCTATTGATCTGTTCTTTATTTTTGTTTTTTGCTATTCTGAGACAGGGGCAGTCTAGGCTGGCTTTGAATTTGTGATCCTCCCAAGTAGCTGGGATCCTAATTGTATGCTATCACCCAGCCAACACGGAGTCTTCATCCTGGTGCGGCTTGACAGTGTCTGGACATAAGGGCTGTGATAGGTGCCTAGAGGAGCTTTTGGCACAGATACATGCCTTGGTACGGCTGTGAGGCTTTGTTTGTTTTTTAATGTTTTCATTTTTGCTTTGGCTTTTGTTTTTGTTTTTTTGGAGACAAGATCTCACTGAGCATGTAGCCCCTGTTGGACTGGGACTTACTAGGTAGACTGAGCTGGCCTCCATTCTCAGTGATCTTCCCTCCTCTATTCTGGGATATGAGGCCTGTGCTTGGTTCCTTTTGGTTTTGCCGTGTTGGGAATGGAACCTAGGGTCCCGGGTGTGCTCCAGCCATGCTCCACTCCAGTCTGAGGCTGGGGGTTTGGTTTGAGCAGCACCACACAGTTGGAAGTGTGTGTTGTGCTACTGG
Organism: Mesocricetus auratus; assembly: GCF_017639785.1. Lineage (NCBI taxonomy): Eukaryota > Metazoa > Chordata > Mammalia > Rodentia > Cricetidae > Mesocricetus > Mesocricetus auratus. The sequence continues at coordinate 117,715,668 of NW_024429189.1, forward strand.
GTGGGGTTGGTGCAGGGGACGGACGGGTGTGTGCATCTATCTGTGTACTGTTTGGTTCCCAGGATACTGCATGAGCTGTGTGAGTGACTGGAATGAGGGCAAGCATTCTGTGGTTTGTGTGTCTCTCTTTAGTTTCTTTTCCAGTGTGATGGCTTTGTGCAGACTTTGCATTTGTGTTTGTGTGTGCATGTTAACGTGCATCTTGGCAGGTGGCTCCTTTGGTTGTGTGCATGAGTGTGCTGCTGTCATGCTGGCTGTGTCTTTCACACCCATGTGGTGCTCCATCAGTCCATCTATACTCTGCTGTGTGGGTGTATACAGCCTTAAGGTTTGGCAGCTTAAGAGAGAAGCTCCCTGGCATAGGTGCTGCCCTTTCTCCTTGTCACTGGAGACACAGACACTGGGGATAGGGGCAGCAACCCTTTGTCCAGTCACAGGAAGGCCCCACCCCCCTTCATCTGCAGGGACTGGGGAGGGGCCCAGACTACCAGGCTCCAGCCCATTGTTCTAGGGCCTCTTTGGGAAATTGGGGTGGATTGCAGATGGTGGGCCCAGGCCTGGCCAGTCACACTCCCTAGAAGCACCCAGGAAGGCTGGCTGTGGACCCCATCGTGCAAGTGGAGAAGTTGAGTCCAGAGCTGAAAGAGATGGTTCCATGAGTGGTAAGGCCAGAGAGGTCACAGCCTTCACACACCTGGTGTGCAAACCCCTCACCCCACCCCCACCCCCTCCTGCTGGACCAGGGGACTAGATAAACAGAAAAGAAACAAAACTGTCTGTCCTGGCTCCCATTTCACAGTACTTCTTGTGAGCTGAACATTAATCCTAATCCTGGGTTGAGTCCAACTTTTAAATTTTATCTTGTTATTATATTTTTTTATTTACCTGGTGCACATGCGCTTGTGTGGAGGGCAGAGAACAACCTGTAAAAGCTGGTTCTCTCCTCTGTCATGTGGGTAGGTCCCAAGAACAGAGCTCAGATTGTCAGCCTTGGCCCCAAGCACCTTTCCCCCTCCTCCACTGAGCCATCCACACAGGCCCGAGTTCAACAAATCATTATTTAACTAAAATTATCTAAAAACTATTCAGCTCCAAGTATCATGCTGTGTGACTCTGAGCAAGCCTTTTCTGAGCTGTGCACTTCTTCAGTGAGTCACTAACCCTGCTCCCCCAACCCCCTCAATAGCATTGTACTCTGCAATCCAGGATGGCGACAAGCTTCCAGTTCTCCAACTGCATCTACCTGCGTGCTGGGATTACAGGGTTAGCATGCCCAGTAAATCTTGCTTGTTTTCTAGAGCTCACAGCCCCACAGGTGGAGGATGGGAAGAGGAAGGAAGTGGATGACAGAGCAGACAAAGACCACGTTAGATAGTTAGAGGAAATAGCCTAGGGTGCTCCGAGGTCTCCAGTGAGGAGGGAACCTTTGACCTGGGACCTCAGGGTGACAAACTTGTAGAGATCTGGCTGGTAAGTGCTCTAGGCTGAGGGCACATCCAGGGCAAGGGCCCCAAGCCGGATGGAGTTGGTTAGAGGAAGTCAAGGGGCTGGAGAGAGAAGTGTGAGGACAGGACATGGGTAGGGGGTGGGGTGGAGGTGGGGGTGGGCAGGGGTGGGTAGTGAAGAGAAGGAATTTGGGTTCTGTTCTCGGTGAGATGGGCACAGACACTGTGTTAGTTGGGCCAGAGTCATGGGGTGGGCTGGGGGACGCTGTAGTCTCTAGTTACAAGCAGGGTGGGACAGCCAGAGCCCAAGGTCTTTCCCCAAAGCTCCCTCAGTCCCAGCCCAGAGGCGCCGGCCTGGCTGCTGGAAGACTTCACTGTGGGCACATCTGGGGAACAGCTGCCGGGCCAGGGCCAGAGTAGGTCACGTGGCACCAAACGGGCCCGCCCTGGAGCCTGCAGAGCCAAGACTATAGGAAAGGGCAGTTGAGGAGCAGGCTGGAAGTACACGTCCACAGAGAGACACTACAGTGTGGAGTTAGACACAGTCTCCCCACACCTCCACACTGTGTGCCCCGAAGCTGGTGGTCATTCTAGGGAAGTGGCTGCTCACTCCTGGAGCAGTTGATTCCTCATTCAGCGACTGTGCCTCTCTGATGTGACAAGCCGGCAAAGCACGCTGAGCTACCTCGCCGGATGGAGCAGCTGAGCCTCCGGAGCTCAGGCTTAGGCTAACTCTTAGAACAATTACTCCGAGCCATTTGCATGACAGAAAGGGAGGCCCTGTGACAGAAACCACACCAAAGAAGCTATCCCTAGCAGGTGTGATGGCACACCTGCAGCCTTACCTAATGGTGCCCTGCCTTCATTCAGCAAGTTTCTCCCGTGCCTCTCCACAGAGTACAAGAGGGTAAATTTTCATCTTCACTGTCAACTTCTGGATTTAGAACTAATTAAGAGACACACCTCTGGGCATGTCTGTGAGAGCCATTTCAAAAAGCTTGAGCGGAGAAGACCCAGGGTCCAAGACTGACTAAAAAGAGGAAGTGGAGACGGATCATTGTCTTTCTGTGCTTCCTGACTGGATACAGTATGACCAGCCGCTTCACACTCACACTGCCCTGCCTTTCCTGCTCCGATCTCCGATGGACCGCGCTCCACCGCTTATACAGTGGTGTCTTTCCCACTCCTGCTGGCCGAAAGAAACCAGTTCTTCCCCGAGTTGTTTGTCAGATCCTTTGTCACAACGATGAGAACAATAACTGATACAAGAAACTGCCCCAGCACTGGCTGCTCTTCCAGAGGATCAGAGTTCAGTTCCCAGCACCACATGGTGGCTCACAACTATCTGTAACCCCAGTTCCAGAGAATCTGTTACGTTCTTCTGGCCTCAGAGGGCATAGGCACCAGGGACTCACGTGATACACAGACATACGTGCAGGCAAAAACCATATGCATAAAATAAATAAGAGGAAGGCTAGGGTGTAAGTCAGCTCACACAGAGACGGCTTCCTTGGCATGCACAAAGCCCTGGGTTTGATCTCCAGCAACACATACAGCAGGCATGGTGGGGCATGTCTATAACCCCGGAGCTCATGAAGAGCAGCAGTCAATACTACGCAGTTAGGTGGAGCCCACCCTGGGCAAGTAAGACCCCATCTCAGGACAGGAAAGAGCTAAAGAAAAGAGAGCTCCTTCTGTTGTTTCTAGGGCATCTAATAAGATGTTGGCTTTGTGGTCCTGCTGGGAGAATGACAAGCCCAGGCGTAACAGGTGGGAAGACCTTTCAGGGCTAGAGAAGTGCAGCAGGCAGGAGCACCTAACGTGCAATCCTGAGAACCTGCATTCAGTCTCCGGAAGCCAGGCTACATGGAGACGGTGGTGGAAGGAAAGAGCAACTCCTACAAGTTGTCCCCTGGCCTCCCGTGTGCGGAGCCTGCACACGCCTGCGCGGACACGCCCTCACACACTTCAGTTCTAATTGTACCGTCATTTCTTTTTTTTTTTTTTTTTTTTCCGAGACAGGGTTTCTCTGTATTGTTTTGGAGGCTGTCCTGGAACTCGCTTGGTAGTCCAGGCTGGTCTCAAACTCACAGAGATCCGCCTGCCTCTGCCTCCCGAGTGCTGGGATTAAAGGCATGCGCCACCAACGCCAGCCTTGTACCGTCATTTCTGTTTCCCCTACTGTGCGCAAAGCATTCTTGGCCTTGACCTCTGCTCAGCAAGCAGTCAGGGCCCAGAGGTAGGAACTAAGCCTGTGAGGTGTGACACAAAGGCATATAGACATATTTTTCTTTTTCTTTCTTCCCCTTTTTTCTTGCCTATTTCTTTCTCTTTTACCTCTGTTTCTATTGAGAGTGAACCTAGGGCCGGAGACACACTAAATACTGCACTGTGAGCTATACCCACAGCCCTATATAAGCTTCTGTTAAAAAAAAAACACATTCATAGCCAGGCATAGTGGTACATGCCTCTAATATCATCATTCCAATTTCTGAGTCTGAGGCCAGCCTGGTTTGAGTTCCAGGCCAGGCAGGACTACATAGTGAGAGACCTTGTCTCAAAAACAAACACATCCATTCGGAACCTGGTATGGTGGCTTACAACCGAGATCCCAGCACTGGGCACTGGAGATGCAGAGGCAAGAGTCAGGAGTTCATAAGTAAACTTTAAATTTCAGATACATGGTGTGTTTGAGGCCAGACACGAGGCTCTGTCTCAAAAAAAAAAAAAAAAAGCCATCGGCCTTGTTTTCTTCTTGTCCTCTTAACCTGAGTTCTCAGTGTCAATCCCTATCAGTCATACAGTTTTCCCCCTCCCCCTGTGGTGGTGCTGGGGTTGAATCTAGGTCTTTATACCCACTAGACAAGTGATCTAGCACGAGTTACTCCCCCAGCCTTTTATTTACCCACCCGGGACAGACTGTGTGGTCAAAATCAGCCTCCCACCTGCAGTGATCTTTCTGCCTCTGCCTCCTGGGGTTTTGAGATTACAGGCGTAAACCATCAGGCGTGACCCATTAACAATGCTAAGGTATGGTGGTACATGCCTTAATCACAGCACTTGGGAGAAAGAGTGGATCTCTGAGTTCCAGGCCAGCCTGGGCTACATAGTGAACCCCATCAAAAACAAACTTTTTTTTTTCTAGACAGGGTTTCTCTGTATTGTTTTGGAGGCTGTAGACCAGGCTGGCCTTGAACTCACAGAGATCCACCTGCCTCTGCCTCTGCCTCCTGAGTACTGGGATTAAAGGCATGTGCCACCAATGCCTGGCTACACTTTTTTTTTTTAAATTTATGTATTTTCCCCTAAAACTTAAAATTTGAGATGGGACCTTCCTCAATTGCTCTGACCAACCTTGAACTCAGTGTATGACCTAGACTGGCTTCAAACTTGCAGTCTGTCTTCCTTAGCTCCCAAAGAATTCTGCTAGCATTATAGGGCTGGTACCCAGGTGCTGCAACCCTCTTGAGACAGCAAAGCCGTGAGTATCCTTGAGCAGGAATTGACTACAGTGGAACGTTTCCAGTGATGAATGATTAGTTGTTAGTGTTGTGATTTTAGAAATGGCGCACAGAGAAAGATGCCATGCAACAGAGCTTGGGTGGAGGGGTTTTTATTGGGGAAAAGTGAATGGAGCTAGGGAGGAGGGGAGAAGGGAGACCAGCCTCTGGGGATAAGATTGGCAGAAGAGAAGGGGGGGGGCACAGAGAGACAGGCAGAGAAGCAGAGAGAATTTATGAATAGTCTAATTTCCTTCTCTGACTGCCCTGTACCTTTCCAGTCCTTCAAGCAAGTCTCTTTAAAAATTATCTAACCTTATGTTTTTATTTATTTTGTGTATAGAAGGAGATGTCTTATGAATGCATGATGAGCACATGGAAGGCAGAGGACAACTTGCAGGACTCATTTCTCTCCGTCTAGCATGTGGCTTCTGGGGATTGAACGCTGCCTGCCTTCAGGCTTGGCTGCAAGTGCCTCACACCACCAACACCAAGCAACTCTTTTGAGCAAGTGCAAAGTTCAAACCTACTGTGATATGATTGTTAGCTTTTGGCGAACACTGGAGCCTGGAAGGAGTTGGGGAGGAGAGAGTTCCACTCGTTATTGACGTGTTGCTTTTTCGTTTTTCAGAACAGGTTGACCTTAAATTCCTAATCCTGCGGATCCGTCTGCCTCATTGTTTGAGGATTGCTGGGATTACAGATGTGACAGCCTCCTCTTTGAAACTGGCCTCCCTAGTCAGTTTTCCTGGTTTCCTGAGGTGCAGCAGGCATTGGGCTATTCATTGTTCTGCCAAGTATTTGTATGAATTCATTGCTGTGGGGAGGAGAGACCATAATGTCACCCTCTCCTAGGGAGCATACAGTATTTACCCCTGTTTCTCCAGGTTGTCTTGAGTGATAAGTGACAAACCTCAGTTTCCTGCTTCTGGTTGTCTAGGGATCTAGAGTCAGGTGGCTTGTCCTCTTTGGGAGAGAGAGTGAGGGACAGGCCCTCACATACATATCCCATATACCAGCCTGGCCTTGAGCTCAATGTGTGGTTTAGTATAAACTTTTTGTTTGCCTGCCTTTTGGTTTTCTTTTTATTTGTTTTGTTTTTGGAGACAGGATTTCTCTGTGTAGCCCCGGCTGTCCTGGAATTCATTCTCTAGACCAGGTTAGCTTTGAACCCACAGAGATCCACCTCCCTCTGCCTCCAAGGTCTAACCACTGCCCAGCTAGGATAAACTCTTGATCCTTCTACTCCACCTTCTGAGTGCTGAGGTTGCAGGCATGTGCCTCCACCATAGGTTTTATTGCATGCTGGGGACAGAACCCAGGGCTTTCCCCATGCTAGGTAGTCTACCAACCGAGCTACATCGTCAGGATGACACTGTGTCCTTGATGTAACAGTGTTTCCAAGACAATAGCTAAGGTTCCTGGGAATAAACTAAAGTGGCCCGTCTGTAGTGTTATGAAGAAAACGACAATAGATGGAGGCGATTCACAGAGCTCTGGTTCCGAGAAAGAGCGCTGCGACTGGTCGGTGGCTATAATACAAACCAGGCAGAGCAGAGCAGAGAGCATGCTCCCACAAGGCGACCTTTCTATCTCCTTTACTTCTCAAACTCCCCTCCATCTTAAAGGAAGACGTCCCCCCATCCCCCAAAAGATGTTTCTGGTATCACTCCCAGTCAGTGGACCTAAGTCCTGGTCCTAGGAACTTCACGTTCACTTTCTGGAAATTGAGTCAGCCTCGGAGTCCAGAAGAGGGCCGGCTTTAAAATCTGTCTCAGAACATGACGTGACAGAGCACACCTGTAATCTCAGTGTAGGAATCCAACTCCTCTGGGGAGGGGCCTAGGTCAAGAGGGGTTTGGGGTGGAAGGGTGTGAGAAAACCTCCCGAGCTGTGGGGCTGGGTGGAGGAGACTCAGCAGGTGTGGGGCGGGGAAGTAAGTTGACCCTTGGTCAGCGACCGCGCCCATGAGGAACACATTCCCAGGCCTCCCGCCCAAGGTCTGCAGGTGACAGGCTCAGGGGAGGGGGGAAGAAGCGGAGAATGCTCCAGCCCAGTTTGCCGTCTCCATGACGACCGCCCGCGCGGCGCCAGCTTGACAGCCCGTCCGGGTTTTATGAATGGGTGACGTCACGGGCCTGGCGTCTAACGGTCTGAGCCGCTTGTTCAGACGCTGACACAGACCAGCCCGGGAAAGGAAAGGGAGGGGGCGATCTCCGCAGCTGCTGCTCTGTGGGAGGGAGAGCTTGCTCCGCGGGCTTCACGGAAAAAAAAATCTAGCAAAAAGAAGAGAAAAAAAAAATAAAAATCACCAGCTGCTGCAGATTTGGGACCTTTCTGCAAGAGGCTGCAAATCCAGGGTGGAATTGGGGGATGTAGTCCACTCCACAGCGACCCTTCTATCTAGTGCAGGTCTGACTCTGTCCTCCACTTAAAGATGTTCCCAGTTCAACGGACTTAGGTTCTGGTCCTAGGAACTTTACAGGTCATTTTCTGGAAATTGAGATCAGCCCCGGCGTTCAGAGTAAGCGAGGGCTCTTAATATGATGTAGCAGGGCACACCTGTAATCTCAGCACCTGAGAGGTGGAGTAACGAGCATCATAACCAAGCTCTGAGTCCAGCCTGGGTTACCTGAGACTCAGTCTCAAGACAAACACGAGCAGACAAAACTTCAAAACTAAATAAAAATAAAATTCGACTCTGATAAATGGAGATCATAGTTCAATCTTCCGACTGCATCTGGGAACCCTGGGCTAGTCCTTAGCCACTGACCACCCCAGAGCCAGCCACTTCTCCGTTCATCTCATCTGCAAAACGGACCTGGAGAATCGAGAAAGAGACCACGAGAAGCTGATTCCTGGGGTCTTTTTGGTATCCGCAAAATTGGCTTAATCTCTTTGCTTCCTTAAGGAAGAGCCCACTAGCCGCTCTGCCCACGGGCTCCCACCCTGTCTGTTCTTAAGCCGTACCACCTTTCCGTCAGCCTAAGGGTGCATGGAGCTGGGACCCGAGGGCGCGCTAGACCACGCCTCCAGAAAAACCATTGGTTGCTTTTGAACGTTCTGAACCCGCCCTGGGTCCGCCCTTATAAAAGACTGGCTCCAGCGGGAGCCCTCTCATTGTACAACCTTCCGGCAACTTCTGCGCGCTCTTTTCCTACGCTCCCTTCATAGCCTCCTCCGCCTGTCCTCAGGATCATGAAGGTCGCCAGTGCCAGCACCGCGGCCACCGCGGGCCCCAGCTGCTCGCTGAAGGCGGGCAGGACCGCGGGCGGCGCGGGCGAGGTTGTGCTTGGCCTGTCCGAGCAGAGCGTAGCCATCTCGCGCTGCGCCGGGACGCGCCTGCCAGCCCTGCTGGACGAACAGCAGGTGAACGTCCTGCTCTACGACATGAACGGCTGCTACTCACGCCTCAAGGAACTGGTGCCCACCCTGCCTCAGAACCGCAAAGTGAGCAAGGTGGAGATCCTACAGCACGTTATCGACTACATCAGGGACCTGCAGCTGGAGCTGAACTCGGAATCCGAAGTCGGGACAGCTGGAGGCCGGGGGCTGCCGGTTCGCGCTCCGCTCAGCACCCTGAATGGCGAGATCAGTGCTTTGGCGGCCGAGGTGAGGTCCGAGTCGAAACATTCTCCTGTGGATGGGGAAACTGAGACCATGGGGGAGAGGTTAGCAGTACGTCCACCTTTTGGGGTGCATGACTATCTAGGGGCGCCTAATGGGAAAAAACCCTGGCTTCATTGTGTCCCTTAAGAGTGGAGAAGTGGGAACGCCTCTCCCCTTCCTTTTCATCCTGTCTCATTCCTTATCTCGCTCTGGTGTTCACAGGCGGCATGCGTTCCAGCCGACGATCGCATCTTGTGCCGCTGAAGCGGTGCACTGAGGACCAGATGGACTCCAGCCCTTCAGGAGGCAAGAGGAATAAAGTGCTCTCGGTTCCCCAGGGAAGCCCGGGGAAAGACTACCGCGGTCATCGGACTCTTGGATCTGGCCACGGGGCTCAAGAGGGTTGACCAGAGGAGGCTCATCCTCTCCACCTTTCAGCCCCCAGAGACTTGAGGAGGGGGTTAACCAACCCCAAGTGTTTCTATTTTTTGAAAAGCAGACATTTTTTTTAAAATGGTCACATTTCGTGCTTCTCAGATTTCTGAGGAAATGTTTCGTATTGTATATTACAATGATCACTGGCTGAAAATATTGTTTTACAATAGTTTTATGGGGGTGGGTTTTTGTTGTTATTAAACAAATACTTTAGATAACATTGTAGTGACTTCTTGCTTGGGGGGAGGGGTCTGTGGGCAGGAGTGACCTCTGACCATTTCCACAGCTGGGGTTGAGAAGCGAGGAATTGGAGGGCCACATCTGGACTGTCATTCTTTCCGACCTGAATGAGTGTTTCCGGTGTCTTTAATGTCTATTCTTTTCCTTCATCCCTGGCCATTTCCCTGTTCCCTAGTGTCATAAAATTAAATCCTCTAGACCTCTGTAGGGCTTCTCTCAACTGGTCGCTGGGCCATCTGGATCACCCAGGGAGATTGTTAAAATGCAGATGGACCTGCTGGGTCGGCCTGCTCTAAGCTGGGGAGTATTCATGCCATTCAAGTTGGAAAAGCAGGTCACTGGACCATTCATTTCCTCGCCAAGGGCAGGGGTGTGTGTCTGTGTGTGATGAGACCTAGGCAAAGGAGCCAGCCTAGGGTCTTAGCTTGCCTGAAGCAGGACTTGTGAGGCCCCCTCTTCCCCGCTGAGCCACCTTTCTCTGGATGTCAGCAAGCTGCCTTAGGGCTCCCGGCTTGTCCAAGTGGGTGATGAAATTTGGCAGGGTTAGGCTGTGTACAGCTGCAGGGCCACCTGCTCTGGGTCTGAACTCAGCCCCCTTGCGCTGGCCTGGCTCTGCTAGCAGATCAACATTTCCCCAGAGGCTGCTGTGTGGGAGTCTTGTCCCCAGCTCCTGAGAAGGAAGAAAGGTTTCACTCAGGTTCGGTCTACCTGGACATGTGGCTTTGTGCTCATAAGGGGAGCCCACAAACGCCTGGGCGTGCCTGCGTGTGACCCGGGGAACTTGGTAGGGGACGGGGGCACCTCCTGTGCAGGCTTGGGGTGGTGTGTGTAGCAAGGCACACATGGGTTCTGCAGACAGTGTGCGCCCTCCAGCCCTTCGGGCTTTGCTCGGGTAGTGCACTATGCTCATACCTGCCTGGCTCTGGATTGGTAGGTAGTGTGTATGTTTCAGGCTGTAGAGCCACACTGGGCTCCTTTGTAATTGTCGATTACTTGGCATTTCTAGGCCACTGCCAGGTAAGGCAAGAGTGGGGCAGCTGTGTTTAGGCAAACCATTTCTCAAAAATACAATTCCCACCTCCTTGGCCAATTGTGAGTTAGACCATGGGGACACTGCCCTTCAAGTATCCCTGCCAGGTTAATTCCCATGGAGAGATGGGCAAAAGGCAAAGAACTTGTCCCCAATAGAATGACTGATATAATTTGTCACTAAACAAAATCAACCAGCGTGGTCCCAGACAGCCTGGTCTGTGTAGCAAGGTCCAGGCAACCCAGAGCTACACAGGGACACCCTGTCTCAAAATACAACATATGGATTGGAACCCAAATAGACAGCACCTAGAGCCAGGAGCTAGACTGCTCCTCTGCCTGAAGGACCTCATGGGTCCCCGTTGGGGTTAAAGGCAGAACTCTGAGACAATCTTATCACTGAAGAAACAAGCTGAACAGAAATAAAATTTGGAAATATTTGTCGGGCACTTATACTAAGTTTGACTAAGTTATGTTAACTTTAACACTAAGCCAGGTACATAAACTGATCAAGCAAGAAACAGCACAGTAATTGTAGGTGATTAATTCCTTTGGTGTGTCCTCTCCATCTGGCAGTTTTAGCGTACTACCTCACAGAATTGTCCAAAATAAATGAAATTCAGCAGAGTTTAGCACACTGCCTGGTACATAAGACAGTTAGAAATTATTAATCTGAGGCACACACGTACACACGTGTGCACCCTCTTCCTCACCATGTGAGTCTCCCCCCGCCCCCGCAAGCCCACCCACCGGGACGTGGGCGTGTCCCCGCGTGCACCTCTACCCTGCAGAGCCTTTTTCTAGCCCTGGAAGGGGCCGCTGCGCCCCTGGCCACTTCCTCCTCTATCCAGGCACACTCTGGCTTCCACGTTTCCCTCTCTTCCTCTTTGGCCCAGACCCAGCCCATCTGGAGGCTGGCTCCGCAGCGGCCTGGGAGCGTTTCCATCAGCTGGGCCCGAGGAATGCAGAGCTATTTAACCTGAGCATCCCCAGGTGTACGGAGGCGCCTGGCTGTCTGGGCCCGCCGACTTTGGCACGGCCGCACTAGACAAACAGCGGCCGCCCCCGCCCTGCCCCTCCGCCCGCAGCTGCAGCCAGGCCTGGGAACGGGGCGGGCGCCGGCAGCTTGCATAAGAGATACCAAGGAGGGAGGGGGTCAGAGGCCACCAATGTGTGTGCATATTCCAACTGTGTGTACCATAGACCAAAGGCCAGAGGCCATCAACGTGTGTGTGTGTGTGTGTGTGTGTGTGTGTGTGTGTGTGTGTGTGTGTGTGTGTAAGTCAAATCCTCCTCCTTTGGAAATCATTAACATCTCAAACCCTCCCAGACAGGGAAAGACTGAAGAAGAACCACAGGGCAAGTTCCTTGGGTACTCAGGGTCTTCTTATTTAGCGAACACATAGGGCTTAGTATTTGCTGGGCCTTATCCTTACACTGGGTCTTAGACTAAAGGCCAAGAAGTGATTAGAGACTTCATATACATAAGTGATAGGTGCTACATATACTAAATTTTAAAAAATGTCAACTTACGCTGGGCAGTGGTGGTACATGCCTTTAGTCCCTGCACTCGGGGGGACAGAGGCAGGTGAATCTCTGAATTCAAGACCAGCCTGGTCAACAGAGCAAGTTCCAGGACAGTCAATACTGTTACACAGAGAAACCTTGTCTTAAAAAGCAAACAAACAAACAAAAAAAAATCAACTTATTTAACCCCTCAGTCACCCAATGGAATCTCCTGCTTATGTTGGTTGGAAGTCTAGCCTTTAATGCTGAGCATCTCTCCAGCCCCTTAAACTCATTTTTTTTATTTATTTATTTATTTATTTATTTATTTATTTTTGGTTTTTTGAGACAGGGCCTCTCTGTGCCTTTGGAGACTGTCCTGGAACTAGCTCTTGTAGACCAGGCTGGTCTTGAACTCACAAAGATCCGCCTGCCTCTGCTTCCCCAGTTTAAGTTCATTTTAATAGCAACAGTAGTAATGGTTGAGTCCTGACTGTCCCAGAACTTGCTATGTAGATCAGGTTGGCCTCAAACTTACAGAGTTCCACCTGCCTCTGCCTCCTGAAGTGCTGAGATTAAAGGTGTGCACCACCACTGCCTGGCCTTAGACTTTTTTCTTAATGACATTTGTTTTCCTTCTTTGCTTGGTATATTTCTTTTTTTTTATACAATTATTTATTTTTATTTATGTGCATTGGGTTTTTGTTTTTTTTTTTTTTTTTTTGGTTTTTCGAGACAGGGTTTCTCTGTATTGTTTTGGAGGCTGTCCTGGAACTCGCTCTGTAGACCAGGCTGGCCTCGAACTGACAGAGATCCGCCTGCCTCTGCCTCCCAAGTGCTGGGATTAAAGGCATGTGTCATCAACACCCAGCGTGTATTGGTTTTTTGCACGAATGTATGTCTGTGTGAGGGTGTCAGATCTTGGAGTTACAGACAGTTGTAAACTATCAAGTGGGTGCTGGGAATAGAACTTGGGTCCTCTGGAAGAACAAGCCAGTGCTCTTAACTAATGAGCCATCTCTCCAGCCCCCTTTCTTTTTTTCTTGATCACTATGTAGACCAGGCTGGCCTCCAACTTAGAGTGGTCCACCTGCCTTTGCACCCAAAGTGCTAGGATCAAAGGCCTGCACCACCGCTGTTAGTTTCCGCTGCAGGAGCAGCCTGCCTCTGCTGCCAAAGCGGTTATGTCATCACCTGTCACCAAGTGCCTTCCCACCATCAGCTATGCAACATGTGGATCTCTTAAAAATATCCCCCAGGAGTGGGGCAGTGGTGGTGTATGCCTTTAATCCCAGCACTTGGGAGGCCGAGGCAGGGGCATCTATGTGAGTTCAAGGCCAGCCTGGTCTACAAAGCTACACATAGAAACCCTGTCTTGAAAAATCTAAAAAAAAAAAAAGAAAAAATGTCCACCAGGCACAGCTTGCTCTCTTGCCTCTTGCTCCTCTCTTACTTCTCTTCCTCCTCTTGTCTCTTCCCTGTTCTGTCTGTCTGTCTGTCTGTCTGCCTGCCTGCCTCTCTCATGTGCCCACTCCTACAAGGCCTTTCGTTCTCCCCCTCCCTAGTAAATCTTTCGAGCTAACTGCTGCACATGGTGTGTCTGCTCAGTGACGTGCTTTGTCAGGGCCTGGTGAAACGCATCCACTTTGCCTTTCTTTTTTATTCATCGTTACAACCACTCTTGGCTTGTTTTGAATTTGAGACAAGGTTTTACTCTGTTACCCAGGCTAGGCTTGAATTCAAAGCAGTCCTCCTGCCTCAACCTCTCAACTGCTAGAATTACAAGTATGAGCCAGTCACTGCCCCCAGCAATAGCACTGAATCTTATTGAACACCAGACCCACCAACCAGAGATGGTTATCTGATGCCCAGCTGGTTTCCCAAGTGGCAGGCAGACCTCAGATCCTGCCTGGCTGCTGTAGGGAAAGGTGAGTCACTGGGCCAGGCAAGAGTTGGGTGAGGCTGGGGTGAGGACCAGGCACAACTTTCCTGGAAAAGGAAGGGAAGAGGAAACAGTGCTAGGAGGAACCACAGGTGGAGGGAGCAGGCCTGGCTCCCTTATCTCTCTGACCCCACCCTGGCTGGCTGGGCTTCCTGCCCCTGACTCTTGCAAAACCTCCCTCCCAGAGCTTCCCCCGAGAGAGGTGCCCCAGGCCTGCACAGGGTTGCATCAGGGCCTTGTGCAAGGAGCGGTTAGGAGAAGATGAGAGGATGTCTGGGGGCCAGGAGGGAAGCAGGAAAGCAGCCCCAGTGACATCTCTGATCGGATGTTTGCTTCTGCCTGGCTCTCCAAGTTTTCTGTCCACGGCTCTGAGGTCCCAGCAAAGTCAAATCTATACACCCTGCACCCCAGGCTAAGCTGTTGTCAATCCTCCTGGAAATTTATAGGAGTCCCAACTGTTAGTCATCCTGTAGTTAGAAAGCTCTTTCTTCCCGTGCACAGAAACAGACTACCGGAACTAACTTCCAGCAAGACTCGGTACCATCTAGGAGTTTCCCTTCTTAGATGGAGACTGACAGTGAATGAATATAAATATGCACACATTTATTCTGAAATGACCGAAGAAGCTTAAAGTTCAAGGCTCCTTACCTATAAGCATAGAGTTCACCGGTTTCTTTGTGCGATTTGTAAAATCTGTATGTTATGTTCTTGTTAGGAGGAGAGGCAAGATCTTCATCACGATTTCGTGTCTGTTTGTGTTCCATTCTTGGGCTTAAGACCCGGCAACTCTAAGCCAGGAGAGGGAAGCTGCTGCGAGGTGAAGCAATGGACTCCCCCACCCCTCCCCAGTGGCCCTCACAAGGCAAGCATCAGCCATGTGGGTTCTGGTTTTTAATCTGGCCACTCGCGCCCTCTCTCGGAAAGAACTGGAACTGCGCCCGCACGGGCGAGAAACCCCATCTGGGTCAGAGACAGCCTGAATCCTGGCGGCCTCTAATGGACTGTGAGAGTATTAAATTCAAGTGTATGTGTTGCCGTTTGTTTGGTTTATGAGTCTGTATCCAGGTGCTCAGATAACTGTTCCCCAGAATCCAAAAACTTCCACCCACATCAGAGCTCTGATTAACATCTTGTATATTAGGGCTGAGACATGACTCAACAGTTAAGAGCACTGGCTGCTCTTCCAGATGACCTGGGTTCAATTCCTTGCTGGGCATTGGTAGTCCACAACTGTCTGCAACTCCAATTCCCTGGGATCTGACACCTTCACACCAATGCACATAAAACAAAGTAAGAATAACATTTTAGCTGGGTGGTAGTGGTGGTGCACGCCTTTAATCCCAGCACTCGGGAGGCAGAGGCAGGCAGATCTCAGTGGCCTTGAACTCTTTATACAGCTGGCGGTGATCTTGAATTTTTGATCCTCCTGAAATCACCTTTCAAGAGCTGGGATTACAGGTGTGCCACACCACATAAAACCTAAGATGGTCCTCAACTACAGAATCCCAGGCCAGTCTGAGATACATGTGAAGTGCACTTTCCACCAAACAAACAAAAACAGCTGACACAAAGAGGTTTGGGAGGGTGTGTCAGTGCATGGCTTCACAAGGTTGGCTCCATCACAGTGGGGAGGGTGTGGGATGAAAACTCACAGAACAGTGGGCAGGCAAGAAGGGCCACAGCAGAAAGGGGCAGGGACAATGCTTTCCCAAGGACTGCCTCCTACTTTCTTAAAGCTAGGTCCCATCTCCTAAAGTCTCCAGAAACTTCTAGAATAGGACCTCCACCTGGAGGCCAGGAGCTAACACCGCAAGCCTGTGCTATTATTCAAATCATAGCACAGGCCTTGTCTTGCGACACAAACTGTATGGGGCTCATGGTATATGTTAGGGTGGAGCACACGCCTCACATGTTCCAAGCCCTGGGTTTGAGTGAGGCCCAGCAGAGAAACAAAACAGACCGAACTCAAAGAACCCAGGGAGTGGCCCCAGGTAGTTTCTTGTGTGTGTGTGTGTGTGTGTGTGTGTGTGTGTGTGTGTGTGTGTGTGTGTAGCCTTGGCTGTCCTAGAACTAGATCTGTAGACCAGGCTGGCCTTGAACTCAGATCTGCCTCTGCCTCCTGAACGCTGGTATTAAAAGCATGTGCCATCACTGCCCTGCTGACCCCAGTTTTTTGTTTTTTAGAGACTGGCTTTCACTGTGTAGCCTCGGCTAGCCTGGAATTTGCTATCTAGACTTGCAGAGATATGCTTGCCTCTGCTTCCGGGAATTAAAGGTGTTTTTTGCCAGGCCCTGCTCCGAAGTTTTGTTTTTGTTTGTTGTCGTTGAGGCAGGGTCTCAGTCTAGCCCAGGCTGACTATATAGCCCAGGCGGCCTTGAACTCAAGACGATTCTGCCTCAGTGTCCTGGGTGCTGAGATTACAGCCTTCATGCCTGGCAGTTCCCAGTTGTTTAAGACACAAACTTTGGGCTTGTTTGTGAGGGAGCATAGCTGAGGTGATCTTTTCCTGTTCACTGCACTTCTCTGTGTCTCCCTGAGTGTTCTGCCACAAAGCCGTCGCTCAGTGAACGTGTATTTCATAAAAGAAGGCAGTTAAATACATTTAGGCCTATCATACTAGAGTCCCGCTCTGATCCCAGCTGGGTGGACTTTGGGACAACCCTGAAGAGAGCCTGGCTTTGAGGACAGGGGAATGTAAGCTTCCAACATCCGGAGCCAGGGGCACTGAGAACACAGCTCCAGTTCTGGAAAGCCAGTGATGTGTTATAATAAATCACATGTGAGCCTTGGATGATTCCATGGCAGGCTAGGGTGACCGAGGCTAAGGACAAACATGCCAGGCAATCAGAGCACAGTGAGAGGTTTTATGAGAAAGAGAAAAGAGGTAAAGAGAGACAGAGACAGGACAGAAGAGAAGAGGGCAGACAGGAGAAACAGCAGGAAGTAGAGAGGGAAAGAGAGCATAAGTAGACATGAGTCTTTCTTTTAAAGGGGTCCTTTGCACCTGTGTGCAAAGTAGTCAAGGAACCCTGTGCTGACCAGGATACTGCCTGAGTGCCTTCCGCCAGGTGACCAGCGTAATGCCTGAACCCTTATACTATGGAGGCTCCTACGTGCTCACCTGCATTACATCTAGAGCCCGCAGCTGTGTTTCTGGAAAGCTTGTGATGATATGGAGGTCCTTACATGCACCCTCTACTTGTTTTGACCTGTAGACCTTGCAGAAAAGAAAAAAAAAGAAAACTTCAAACAATGTTTGCCAACTCTCCTTTGTCTGAATTCACCTCCTCCGGGAACCAAGTGCAGTTTAGGATCTTGCACAGGTTCCCCTGGGGCTACGGTTCAGATTTAAAGTGAGTTCCCCAAAGTGTATACTCAGGACTTGGTCTCTAGCTAGGGGCAATGCTCAAGGGTGACTAGGTCATGCATAGATGAAGCCACTGGGGAGTGGATTCATTATTAATTTTTTTTTTCCAGACAGGGTTTCTCTGTGTATCCCTGGCTGTCCTGGAACTCACTCTGTAGACCAGGCTGGCCTCTAACTCACAGAAATCCAACTGCCCTCTGTCTCCTGAGTGCTGGGATTAAAGGTATATACCACCAATGCCCACATTAAAAATTTTTTTTGGTTGTGAGCCTTGCCTTTAACCAAAAAAATTCTTTAATTATGAATTTAGTGGTCAGGTGGTGCACACCTTTAATTCCAGCACTCGGGAGGCAGAGTCAGGGGGATCTCTGTGAGTTTGAGGCCAGCCTGGTCTACAGAGTTGAGTTCTAAAATAGCCAAGACTGTTTCACAGAGAAACCCTGTCTCAAAAAAATTTTTTATGTGTATGGGTGTTTAGTATACATGTATGCTGTGTACCTTGTGCATGCCTGACACCCAAGAAGTCCAAAAGAGGGTGTTAGATCCCCTAAAGTAGAGAGTTATAGATGGTTGTGAGCTGCCATGTGGTTACTGGGAATTAAACCCAGGTCCTCTGGAAGAGCAGTCAGTGCTTTTAATCACTGAGCCATCCCTCCAGCACCAATTTTAAAATTTTAAGGTTTTTTGTTTTGTTTTGTGTAAAGAGAAGCTTTTTCTTTGCTAGCCGCTTTGGTTTATCACCCGCCAGTCGCCTGGGCTCTGCCGAGTTGTAGTCCCCAAATAACACACAAGACGCTGTATTAATTATGAAGCTGTTGGCCTTGCTTGTTTCTTACTGGCTAGCTCTGACTTAAGTAATTACCCCATAATTGTTAATCTAAGTAGGTCTCTTACCGGAGAATAGTTTCGGGCTCCTACCCCATGGCGTTACATCTCGAACTCTCTTGTGTTTCTCCTTCCCAGAATCCTCCTGGACTCCTAGCCCCACCTATCTAGATTCCTATTGGCCAGCAGTGCTTTATTGACATATACACAGGACTTCCCCAACAGTTTTGTTTTTGTGATGTGCACTACATGCATGCATGTGTGTTCAGGGACTAGAAGAGGGGACCAGATCCCCTGGAATTAGAATTACAGAGGGTTGTGAGCCACCTCATGTGGGTGCTGGGAACTGAAGCCAGGTCCTCTTCGAGAGCAGCCAGTGCTAACTGCCGAGCAGCCCCTCCAGCCCCACAATCTGACTGTATCATTAAAAGGTGACAGAGAAGAGGAGGCAATGCCTGGGTGGAGGAAACAGGCCACTAGGGGATGTGACGCGGAATGGCGTGTCTTGTCCCTGGTCTCTTCCTCTGTCTGTCTCTTGTTACTGGTGACCATACAGTGGTGGCATCTCTGTTCTGACACTGTGTCCTGAGGTACCACAGGCCTGAAAAGGAAGTCAGCCATGGCCTGAAATCTGAAACCATGACCCACCTTTACGTTATTTCTCTTAGCTTTGTATCACGCAATGGAAAGCTAACCGATGTGCTCTGGAGTTCCAAAGACAAACCCCACTTCTGTAGCTCATTTGTTTTGTGTTCAGACAAGGTCTCACTTATCTCGGGCTGGTCTTGAACTCCTGATCCTTCTGCTCCTGCCTCCTGAGTGCTGAGATCACAGGTGTAGACCTTGATACCATGACTGTCAGAGGTAATCCCCCCTAGGTCATTCGAACTACGTTCCTGCAGAGCAACTCCTTGCTTCACATTACTGCTTCCCCCCTCCCACCCCGCCCCCTGCAGTCACACAGAGTTGTCACTTCTACAGTTCAGTCCACTGACACTGAGGCTCTGTCCCAAGACACCCTCTGAGAGTCAGGTCTTGTGCTGAGGATTTTGTAGCCGCATCTCACTTCATACCTGCTCAGCTCAGTGAGGGCAGAGCTGTAATCACCAACACGAACTATAGCTCTTTCTTTGCTTTTACTACTCATTTATTTAAGGGGGTGCATGGTGCATCCGTGTGGAGGTCAGAGGACAACTTCCAGGAGTCGTTCTCTCTTTTCCCACCGTGTGGGTCCTGGGGACAAACTCACTTCCGGTCAGCAGAGAGCCTTTACTCACTGAGCCATCTCCCCAGCTGCTCATCTTTCAAGTCAGGGTCTCATGTAGCCCAGCCTTGCTTCATAGTGAGTAGCCTGGACCATTTTTTGTTTTGTTTTGTTTTGTTTTACGAGACAGGGTTTCTCTGTATTGTTTTGGAGGCTGTAAGTCTAGCCTGGCCTCGAACTCACAGAGATCTGCCTGCCTCTGCCTCCCGAGTGCTGGGATTAAAGGCGTGTGCCACCACCGCCCGGCGCCTGGACCATTTATTAAGACCCTGACTTTAAAAAGAAAGTAAATGAATTTTTAAAAAGTTCTGGGGACGTAGCTCAGTGTCTTTCACGCACTAGCATGTACAAGGCCATAGGGTCAATTGCTAGTCAAGGAGAGAAAGCAGGGCGTGTGTGTGTGTGTGTGTGTGTGTGTGTGTGTGTGTGTGTGTGTGTGTGTTATGGAGACATGAACCTATAACCCCAGGGCTAAGGAGGCAGAGATGAAAGGCTCCCCCTGGGTCTGCTGGCTAGCCAGCTAAGGACAATCAACGAACTCAAGGTTCAGACCTTCTTTCATAAGATAAGGCAGAGAGTGATAGATGAAGACACAGGAGGCTGGAGGCTGACATCTGGCACACATCACACACATCATACGTATGGGCACACACACACACACAAATACATACATACACCTCACAAAGTAAAGTAATATTTGGGGCTAGAGAGATGGCCCAGTGGTTACGAGTGCTTCCAGAGGACTACTGTTCAGTTACCAGCGAGCACATGGCACAACAGCTCACAACCACCTATAACTCTAACTTCAGGGGATCCCGCACTCTCTACTGGCCTCTGCAGGTACCCACACATGTGGCATACACTCACATTGATAAATAAAGATAACTCTCTAAAAACTAATAATGGGCCAAGTATGGTGATGCATACCTTCAACCCCAGCATTTGGGAGGCAGAGACAGGTGGACCTCTGTGAATTCAAGACTAGCCTATCTACAAAGTGAGTTCCAGACCAACTAAGGCTATATATAGTAAGACCCTATCTCAAAACAAACAAACAAACCAGTAATTGTACAGTAGGGCTGGATCAATAATGGCTCAATGGTTAAGGGCACTTGCTGCCCTTGCAAAGGACCTGAAATCAGTTCTCAGCACCTACAGTATCTTACAGCTATGTTACTTCTGTTGCAGGGGATCAAATTCTGTCTGGCCTCCTAGGGCACCAAGCATGCATGTCTCCAAAGAACTATATACACACATGCAGGAAAAAGACATTCAAACACATAAACTTAAAAACAAATAAATAATTCTACAGTGTTTTAAGAAGCCCAGCAGAGGGTTGGAGAGATGGCTCAGTGGTTAAGAGCACTGGCTGCTCATCTAGTGGTTCTGAGTTCAATTCCCAGCAACCACATGGTGAGTCACTACCATCTACAATGAGGTCTGATGCCCTCTTCTTGCATGCAGGTATACCTTCAGGCAGAACACTGTATATATAATAAGTAAATCTTTAAAAAGTAGCCTAGCTGGGCATTGGTGGCACATTGGAGACAGAGGTAGGCAGATCTCTGTGAGTTCAAGGCCACCCTGGTCTCCAGAGCGAGTTCCAGGACAGGCTCCAAAGCAATACAGAGAAACCCTGTTTTGAAAAACAAAAAACAAACAAAAAAGTAGCCTAGTAGAGACCAGTTTAGCCTCAGTTAGGGTTTGCTTTCCCAGTTACTTAACTCAACATCACATGCCCCTGGTAGGGATGCTCTGAGAAAGGTAAGAAGTTTCCCCCAGCAACATGTAACTTTACCTGGATCATGAGAAAACATCGGAGCATCCAAACTGGCAGGCAATTCTTATGAACACAACAGACTCCAACTCTTCAAGGTAGGAAAGAAAAATGAAAGTTGTCCAAGAAGTGGGAAGGCCTGAAGAACTGTCACAGAGCTGTGGAATGGCTAAGATGTGACATTAAATGTAATGCCGAGCCCTGGACGGCATCACAGGAGCAGAAGAGTCCCGTGAATCCCCAAGCAGGATAAATCCCAATCCCATGCCTGAGTTAATAGTGAGCCCCTCCTCCACCTTCTCTTCTCTTCTTTGGTTTTCCAAGGCAGGGTTTCTCTGTGGAGCCTGACTGCCTCGGAGTCACAGAGGTCACCTGCCTCTGCTTCCAGAATTCTGGGATTAAAGGTGTGCACCACCACATTAGGCTTAGCTGCGTGTTTCTATAGGTGTCTGCAAGCCCAAACCTTACCCTTAGTGCCCACAAAAAATGGACAAATCCCTCCCTTCCTCTACAGGTGTAGCCCTGGGGCCTGTGACAATGCCCACAAGGACTGTTCCCTACTCTGGTGCCAACCATGGATTTTGTTTTGAAGTATCATGTAGCCCACTGAGCTGGCCTCAAACTTGCTATGTAACAGGATAACCTTTAACTCCCTATCCTGCTGTCTCCCCCTGAGTGCCCAGATTACAGGAGAGCATCCCAAGGATCATTCTCGCCAGGGATTTCAGGGGTAGAACCCTCGAGTGACTTGATGTACAGAGAGTCTGTCACACGTCCAAGAGCCACAGAGGATGTTCTTCAATGGCCCTACAGGCACAGTGAGCCACCATACCTACCATGGCCCTCGGAGGGGGCCCTGTCTTCACTCTTCCTCAGCCCTGGGTAGAGCTTCCAAACAGATGGTCCTCATCATAGCCTCACTCCACATCCTGGGCCTGGAATTCCCACAGAAGCTGGTGGGAAAGGATAGGGAAGGACAGAGCCTCATATTCCACAGAAGCCTTCCCTCCAGAGGCCCTTCAAGAGACTGGAAACTGAGACCCAGAGGAGACACTGCTCGCCCACTCAGTGTGGCTGTAGTAGAACCCACACATGAGCTACTCCTCCTGATACAGCTCCCATCATCTGGGAAGAGTGAAGGCATGCCGGGCATGGTGGCAAGTGTAGACCTCTGCTCTGTGAACTTGTAACAGTGTTGCGTGTGGTTTCAGGCCAACTGAAGCAGAAAGAGAGGAGTTTGAGGCCCGGATTTCCTTGGCGCACTTTTTCTAGAGGGTCAGGGGATCCGGATCCGGCAGGAAGAACAGGGAAACGCTCCAGCAGTTCTTCGTATCTTTCTGTGTAATTGTTCCTCGACAAACACACATTTATCATTTATCTTGGGTGTAGTGATATAATTATATCCTCACCTTCAGACAAGCCCCTGGTTCAGTCACTGGGGAGTACAGAGCATGGGGGTGGGGTAGGGAAGGACTAGTTTGTGGCATGGAAGATGCAAGGTGTGCTTCTTCAAGACTACATGACAGAGAATCCTAGTCTATGCTAAGCAAGCATTCTTCATCTGAGCTACACCTCCCTGCTCCCCAGCCCCACCTCACCCCCTTTTTCTTTCTTTTTGAGGTAGGATCTTTCCATATTGCTCTTGCTGGCCCAGTAATCTATATGTAGTCCAGGCTGGCCTTGAATTCAATGTGATTCTCCAGCCTCACCCTCCTGAGTGCTGGCAGTATAAGTGTCTGTCACCAACCTACCTCCACTGGCTATCAAGGTCTGACTTTGTAGCTCAGGTTGGCCTTGAACTCGTCAGCAGGTAGGAGCACTTGCTGAATAAATTATCCTCTGACCGCCACTTGCTTACTATGGCATATGTATGCCCACACTCACACCCATTAATAGTACATTTATTTCATTTATTTATCTTTCTTTGAAACAGGCCCCCTCTACATAGCCCTGGCTGTTCTGGAACTCACTAAGTAAATCAGACTGGCCTTGAACTCACGGAGATCCACCTGCCTCTGGTTCCTGAGTGCTGGGATTAAGCTGCTTCACTGGCACAGTATCAATAAATAATTCTTCTGTTTATTTTTGTTTCTGAGGTGGTGCCTCACTATATAACTTTGGCTGGCCTGGAACTAACTATGTAGACCAGGTTGGTCTCCAGCTCAAAGAATTGTCTGTCTCTTTCTCCGGAGTGTTGCATCAATGGGTAATTATTTATTAAATGTACCTGAGCTTTTTCTGGTAATGAAGTTATCACAGCAAGTGAAGCACAATACAGGAGGCAAGGACTAAGCTTAGGCTTCTCTCATGGGAGAGAAAATGAGTTCAGAGACACCAGGTCATTTGTTGAGAGTCACACAGCTCAGATGAACAATCCAGAGGGAGGCTTTGTCTTTCTTTCCTTGGGGTGGGGGGTCTTGTAGCAAAGCCTGTCCTTGAACTTTGTAATCCTCCTGCCTCCACCTCTGGAATCCTGGGACTGCGGGTGGCCTGGGGCTGAAGGCGCCTTTCCTCTCTTCCCACACCTCACCCCTTTCGGGGTAGAGAGCCCGAGGAGCACCCGCAATGATGCTTGAGGGTAGGAGGCTGGAAGGCTGACCTGGAGGTAGCCAGGTGTCTGCTATATAGTGAGTTTGAGACCAGTCTGGGTTACACGAAACCCTGACTCAAAACAAAACAAGAGCTTTCCTTGTGGGATGACAAGAAGGGACCTCCTCCTGCTTCTCTGCCAGCTAGGGGTCTGCGGAGCCCCCCCCCCGCCCCCCGCCCCGGTGGGGACAGGGCGAGCAGCTGCATCCCTCCCTCTTTTCCCTGGAGACGTGGCCCAGCACAAGCGACAGAGGCGGGACGTTCCCACGTGGGGGTGGCGGGCGGAGGCGGGGCGCACTCTGGTCCCCTTGGTCCAGTCTGCGATTCCCTGCCAGTCACTCAGCGGGGCAGCTCTGGGGCAGCTCTGAGTTGCTCCGCTCCGCTGACTTCAACCTGCAAGGTGAGTCCCTCCCGAGGGAAGGGTCGTCGGGGTGGGGTGTTCGTGGTGGCCTTTGCTCCATCACCGCACAGCCCTCCCTTCCTGGGATCCCCTCTCTGACCCGTTCTGATACCGCGGTCCTAGTCCTGGGCATTCCCTCTTTCCCAGGAAGTGGGGTTTCCTCTTTATAGAGGCTGTATTGCCTCTCCCACCCGCTGACCTAGTTTGGTCTTTGCCTTAAGAGCGACTGGGATGCCAGACCCTGCATGTCCGAGAGATGGTAGGGCGCAGTCTGCCCCCTCCTTCTGCAGCGGAGCAGGCAGAACGCACGTAGGCAGTCAATTAAGGAGACCTCGGAGCAAGACGGCAGAGCATCTGCTCTGAGACCTGGGCCAACTGCTCTGCGGGGAGGAGGCTCGGGACTTACCTCTGGGGCGGACGATTTAGTGGGACTCCCACCCGGCTGGTGTGAGACTGGCAACAGAGCTCAGGTTCCCCAGTGCCAAGCTGTTCAACCTTATCCAGAGGCTTGACCTCCTCCCACTTCTCAGATGATGGAGGACCCAAGAAGGTTCCAGAGATCTAGACCCCCTCTTCCATCTACTCCCACGGTGGTTATTAGACAAAGTTGGAAGGGTCACCTCCACTCCACCAGCAAATCAAAATCTGGCCGTGAGGGGCAGCCAGAGAGCCGTGTGGTGCAGAACCACACCTGTCTCCTGCCCCACAGATGCTTCCCAGAGCTGCCTGGAGTCTGCTGATGAGGACGGGAGGACTCGGAGCTCGAGGGACACACAGCCCAGGAAGCACTGGTAAGGACCCAGGTGTCCAGCCCAGCTCCAGAACTCTGGCAGGGAGCCCTGTCAACTTCCTTTGATCCTGCCCCTGGGTCCTGGACCAAGTTCCTCCCGCAAACTGAGCCCACTGTGGAAGAAGAGAGTAGGTTTCATTAGAGCCTGGCTCCTATGCCTTAGCCCACTAAGACCTTTGTGCCCCAAGTGGGAGGCTGCCATAAGGATGGGGACCCTGAATTCTTCTTTCCTGACGTTGGTACCAGGACTAGTCAGGAGAGGTCTAAATCGGGAGAGGTTTCAGCCAGATAGCAGAAGGGATCTCCTGATGCTCAGGTCAATAATGTTGAAGATAACATTTGTTGATCCATTACAAGGACCTCCAAGCTGTGCTAATCACTTTACTTTAGATTTTGCAACAACAGTGTGAAGCAGTGCTATCTCTACTTCTCAGATGAACAGTTAGAGCCCAGAGTTGTAGATATTAGACAGACAGCACCCGAGGCCCGGTATGGTGGCTCACATCTTAGTCTGGGGACTCAGGAGGCTGTGGGCATCCCAAACCAGCTTGGCCTGGGGACTGACTTCCTGTCACAACAGCAGCAAAGCTGGGCATGGAGGTTCCTGCTTACAACTCCAGCACTTGGATGATCGAGGCAGGGGGATCACTGTGGGTTAGAGATCAACCTGGACTACAGGACAAGACTGTCTCGGAAGTGAGAGGGGGGAGGGAAGGAGGGAGGAGAAAGGGAGGGAAGGAGGGATGGAGGGAGGGAGGGAAGGAGAGAAAATGAGAGGACTCAGAACCAGGCTTGTTCTGATGCTGTCCTGCCTCTGGTGTCACGAATAGGAGAACCTGGAGTGAGACCCTCCACTTTCTGGCCTTACTCTGGGCAACCTGGCCACCTACACGACTAAGCTGAGGCCTAGCTCCCAAGGACAGCCTCTAGAAGAAGGTTGGGAAGAAAACCATCCTTTCTGGACCTACGATCCCTGAACACTGCAGTGTTCCAGGCCTTTGATGATTTAAAACGTTTATTATTGTTTGTATGCATGATGTGTAGGGATCATTTAGATTTATTATTGTATATATGCAAGATATACGGGTCACGCTACACCATGCTTGTAGAGGTCAGAAGGCAGCTTCAGGGATTGTTCTCTCCTCCCACTTTTTTTTTTTTTTTTTTTGGTTTTTTTGAGACAGGATTTCTCTGTGGCTTTGGAGGCTGTCCTGGAACTTGCTTGGTAGTCCAGGCTGGTCTCGAACTCACAGAGATCTGCCTGCCTCTGTCTCCCGAATGCTGGGATTAAAGGCGTGGCCACCACCGCCCGGTTCTCTCCACCCACTTTTGTGTAGATTTTGAACTCAAGCCTCTGCAACTGCCTTTACCCGCGGAGGAGTCATCGCTCAGGCCCTTTCCTTTCATCGTGTTTTATTTTAGTTTCTGGACACAGGCTGTCACGTAGCAGAGAACACCAGGTTTGCCGCAAAGAGGTGGTGACCTGCGTCCCTGACTGTGTCCCTTGCTTGAAGGCTCAACAAAAGTGTCCATCTGTCAAATGGAGATGACCACATCATCTGGCTTAGAGTGACATGTGGCCCATGAGCCAGCATACCTGAAAGCCTTCGGTTGGCACACAGTGACCAAGAAATGCACTACCTATAATTAAAGTCGTGGTTAAAGATGGGTGGTTCTGGGGCAGCCTGGACACAGCTCCCGCCCTTGTACCTGCAGCTGGCAGCCAGCGGAGGAGGATCAGCCCCTATGTTGACTGCTATGCCCAGCGCTCCTATCCCATGCCCGACGAACCCTTCTGTACAGAGCTCAGCGAGGAGCAGCGGGCCCTGAAGGAGAAAGAGAAGGGCAGCTGGACCCAGCTGAGCCAAGCAGAGAAGGTGGCCTGTGAGTATTGGGTCAGGCAGGCTGTCTGGCCAGAGAGAAGGGGAACCGAACCCCATGTCTAGGGACACTGGGGGCATGAAGAGAGTTACCTGGACTGATCTCACAGGATGTGTGGCTAAAGTGGGAGACAGAGAGGATCTCCAGGAGGACTTCCTGGGGAAGAATAAGAGTGACACGGAGAGGGTGTCATAGGAGCAGGTGTGGAGGGTCCTTATGTCACGACGTGGGCACAGAGAGGTGGCTGAGGTAGGCAGGGAAGAAGGCAGGACATCTGTGTGGCCCTGGGCTGACCTGGGCTGTCTGGAGCCTATTTCCTCCTTTCCACAGTGGGGGTGCTGGTGTCTCTTACTTCCAGGGGTACTAGTGGGCAGTAGCTGGCACTGCTCACACACCCATTCCTCTCTCGCTGGCATCTACTACAAAGGCAGGCGCTGGCATGGATGGGAACGAGCCAGGCTGCAGCCCTGCCCTGTAAACTTCCATGCTCGGTGCTCTGCCTGCTCCTTTTCTTTTCACATCCCCCTCCTCCCTCCCCCTCCTCCCTCCCCCTCCTCCTCCTCCCTCCCCCTCCCTCCCCCTCTTCCCTCTTCCCTTCCCCCTCCTCCCTTCCCCCTCCTCCTCCTCCCTCCCCCTCCTCCCACTTCCCTGTCCCTTCCCTCCCCCTCCTCCCACTTCCCTGTCCCTTCCTCTCCCCTCTCCTTCTCTCTTCGCCTCCCTCCTTTCCTTTCTTTCTATCTATTCCACCCATCTCCCTTCCAATCAGAAGGGGAAGGTTCCTCTTTCCTTCTTACCCAAATGTCACTTCATTAAGTATGTCCCAGTACCCACCATTAACTGGCCACAGTCACAGGAAACCGAAGCTCAGGGAGATGAAGTCACTGGCTGGGCCACACAACTTGGAATTATCAGACATAGGACTTGGACCCACACAGGACCCACCAGGACCATTCCACTGCCACACTGCACAGTCTGGGACGGTTGGTGAGCGGGCTACAGGAGGGCACCAGTGCTCTCAGCAAACATTCCCGGGCCCCTTGTCACTGGGTCCTGTCCCCCCCCCGCTTCACCCCACCTCCTTCCCTCTCTGCTCTTGCCTGGGTGGAGGTTCACTGCGGCAGCCAAACTGCCCAGCCCCAGACAGCTGTGCCCAGAACCTGTGCCAGAGCTCACTTTCCCTTCACACAGCCATTCCGGAGCTATTTAAGGTACAGAGACGCACTGTTCACATAGGCAACGCTCTTCAAGAACTGCAGGAAGGGAGAGAAGCAGGGAAGGCTGGGGGGAGGGTAAAAAGAAAAGGAGGGGAGGAAGCAGGGAAAAAAGGAGGGCAAAGAGGGGGTTGGAGAATCGGCCCAGCGGTTAGAGTACTGGCTGCTTTTCCAGAGGTTCAGTTCCCAGCACCCACATGGCAGCTCACAACTGTCTGTAACTCCAGTTCCAGGGGATCTGACACCCTCACACAGACATTCATGCAGGCAATACACCAATTTGTACATAAAATAAAAGTAAATTTAAATCGGGCAGTGGTGGTGCATGCCTTTAATCCCAGCACTTAGGAATCAGAGACAGACTGATTTCTCTGAGTTCAAGGTCAGCCTGGTTTACAGAGTGACTTCCAGCACAGCCAAGGCTACACAGAGAAACCCTGTATTGAAAAACAAAGCAAGCAAAACAAAACAAAATAAAAAAAGGGTTTAAGCTGGCATGGTGACATATGCCTGTAATACCAGCCCCAGGAATAACTGAGGCAGGAGGATTGTGGGTTCAAGGGCAGCCTAGGCTGTGTAATGAGATGCTTTCACAAAATAAATCAATGTTTTACACTTTTAAATGCATAACAATACAAGACAGTGTGCAGTCAGAGATCTAGGGATGCATTGGTGACCAGAGCCCTTGTTCTTCTGAGGGCCTGGGGAGGCAAGCTCTACAAAGTAGATAAAATTCTCAGTGGAAAGGGGGAGGTCAGGAAAGTCCTGATTAAAAAAAAATTGTCACATAAAAGCTTGTTTTTGTACTTCTGTGTCAGAAATCAACCCTCCCTGTTCAGTTAGAATGGACCCAAATTCATCTTCCCTGGGGCTGGCCAGGTCCTGTGGGACCTGCTCCTGACACTCTCCTCCTCCTCAACCACACTGCCCTTCCTTGCCCCTTCCCCATCTGTTCCTGTCCTGAGCCGTTTAATTTTTGTTGTTGTTGTTGTTTTTTCGAGACAGGGTTTCTCGAGTTGTTTGGGAGGATGTCCTGGAACTGGCTCTGTAGACCAGGCTGGCCTGGAACTCACAGAGATCCACCTGTCTCTGCCTCCCGAGTGCTGGGATTAATGGCATGGGCCACCAATGTCCAGCCTGAGCCATTTAGTTTAATTTTTTTTTAATGTTTTAGTTTTTCGAGACAGGCTTTCCCTGTGGTGCACTGGCTGTCTTGGAACTTGATCTGTAGACCAGGCTGGCATTGAACTCACAAAAATCTGCCTGCCTCTGCCTCCCAAGTGCTGGGATTAAAAGCATGCACTACCAACACCAGGCCTTATTTTAATTTTTGCAACAAAGGGTTTCATTAAGTAGTTTAGCTGACCTGGAATCCAATACATAATCCAGGCTGACTCTGAATTCACTGAGATTGTCTACCTCTACTTCAGTAATGCTGGAACTGAAGGTGTGAGTCACCACACCAAGCTTTGTTTTAATTTCAACTTGACTTTCTCTGTTTGATTTCCTAAACCTTGGTCCCAAGGGTTCCTCTGAGAGGCTTTCTCAGGTTCCCTAATGGAGACAGCTCCCCTACCTCTAACACAGTTGCTGAAACAATCGGGTCCTCCCCTCCTAAATTCTATGAGGGTAGGAACCTCTGCACAGAGTTGCCATGCTTTGTATACATTAAGTGCTTAATAAGAATCTGATCTCAAAACACAAGGTAGAGTGTGATTGAGGAAGACACCGGATGGTGACTTCTAGCCTTCACGTTCACGCATGTATGTGTCATGTACACACTTGCACACTCAGAGGTGTACCAGGCTTTTTCTTTTAGGTCACAAAGCAGCTCCCAAATCATGGCACAGAGACTTATCATTAGTTTTGAATGCTTGACTAGCTTAAGGGCATTTCTGGTTAGCTCTTTTAACTTAAATTATCCTGTTTCTCTTTATCTACTTTTTGCCTTGGAGCACATTACTTTTCTTTCTTCTGTATATCTTACTTTCACTGCTTCTCTATGTCTGCCTGGCTTCTGGCCCCGGGCATGTCCCTTGATCTCTCTTCCTCCTTCTTCTCTCATTCCTCTTCTCCCTTTCTTCTTTCTCTAGCCTAGATTTCTTCTCCTATTCTCTCTGCCTCCCAGCCCCACCTATCCCTTCTTCTGTATAGCTATTGACCATTCAGCTCTTTCGACCAATTCAGTTAGTACAGACCGATAGTATTATTCAGCTAGTATAGACCAGGTGCCTTAGGCAGGCAAGGTGAAACAGATGCAACACATCTTTATGGAGTTAGATAAATGCAGCACAAAGGTAACACACTTTTACACAGTTAAAGTAATATTCTGCAGCGTAAACAAATGTAACTCAGCTTTGCCTAGTTAAAATAATATTCTATAACAGAGACTGAGTGAACAGCCTATGGTGCAAGAAGGGGCAGCCAAGGGGTTGAGGGGTTAACAGCCGGCTCCTGGGTCCTGGGCATGGATCTGCAGGAGTCCCCTTTTGCACACTGCCCGTCTCCAGTGTACCGGCTCCAGTTCCACGAAACCTTCGCAGAGATGAATCATCGCTCCAACCAATGGAAGACAGTGATGGGCTGTGTCTTCTTTTTCATTGGATTCACGGCTCTGGTGATTTGGTGGCAGCGGGTCTATGGTGAGTGGACCAGTCACTTGACTGTAGGCAATGTATGCTCTAGTGCCCATAGTCACTGGCTGAGCTCATATTTAAGACTTACTGAAGGGTTCTGAAAAGTCTCCACAGAGGGAGGCTGAAGAACAGAACGTGGCCACCTAGGGGGAAATGTAGGGAGGTTAGCTCTCTGGGCATTAGTTTTCTCATCAGCAAAATGGAAATAATAACATCCAGCTCTCTGACTGGGCTCTTGTGAGAATTTAAGGAGAGGGCTTAGATCCCTGTGGGTGCATGAATGGTGGTGTTCTGATTGCAACGTATTAGCCATGCGTTTCTTAACATACTTTTTCAACAGTTAGAAGACACAAATCTCTTGTCTTTTTTCTTTTTTTTGACAGGGTCTCACTATGTAGGTTTGACTGTTTTGGAACTTACTATTTAGACCAGGCTGGCCTCAAACTCACAGAGATCCATCTGCCTCCCAAGTGCTGGGATTAAAAGGTGTTCACACTGCAACCAGTTTTCTTCCTTCCTTCCTTTCTTTCTTCTTCTTCCTCCTCCTCCTCCTCTTTTTTCTTAAGCAGGGTTTACTATGCAGACCAGGCTGATCTCAGATAATAATATGTCCTTACTTAGCTACAGGAGAAGCTGGAAAATGCTGTTTTCTGAGAAGCCCCCCCCCAATAGGATCTCACTATGTACTATTGTCTGGCCTACTCCCTATGTAGGCCAGGCTGGCCTCAAACTCACATGCTGAGATTAAAAGGCATGCACCTCCAGACCTGACACTTTTCTTTTTTAATGCAAGATCTTGCTGGGGAGTGGTGGCACACACTGGTCCCAGCAGTCAGGAGGCAGAGGCAGGTGGATGGGTCTCTGAGTTTGAGGGAAGCCTGATCTGCAGTGAGTCCCAGGACAGCCAAAGCTACCCAGAGAGACTCTGTTCCCCCCCCTCCCAAAAAAAACCCAACCAAGTAAATGAATGAATGAATGCAAGGTCTTTCTCTTAAGCCCAGTGTCTTTGTGTTATTGCTGTGAAGAGACACCATGGCAATGGCAACTCTAACTCTAACTGAGGCTGGCTTACAGTTTCAGAGGGTTAGTACATTGTCATGGTGACACACACAGGCAGACATGGTGCTGGAGAAGTAGCTGAGTTCGACATCATCAGAGAGCAGGAAGACAGACACTGGAATTGGCTTGGGCTTTTGAAACCTCAAAGCCCACCCCCAGTGACACACTTCCTCCAACAAGGCCACACCTCTTAATCCTTTTCAAGTAGTGGTACTCCCTAATGACTAAGCATTCACACGTATGAGCCTATGCGGGACATTCTTCAGACTACTATACCCAGGCTGCCGTGAAACTCACTAAGGAGCCTAGGCTGGCTTCAAACTTGCAGCAATCATCTTGATTGACATTTCTCGTGCTGGCATGTGAGTCACCATGCCTGGGTGGTGGGTTTTTTTGGGGGGGGGTGAAGACAGGGTTTCTCTGTGTAGCTTTGGAGCCTGTCCTGGAACTCACTCTGTAGATCAGACTAGCCTTGAAATTCTGCCTCTGTCTCCCAAGTGCTGGGACTAACGGCGTGCATCACCACTGCCCAGCATCCTTCTTTTCTTTCTTTCTTTTTGTTTTTTAAGACTTACTTACGGCCTGAGCCGGGCAGTGGTGACGCACGCCTTTAATCCCAGCACTCGGGAGGCAGAGGCAGGCAGATCTCTGTGAGTTCGAGGCCAGCCTGGTCTACAGAGCGAGTTCCAGGACAGCCTCCAAAGCAACACAGAGAAACCCTGTCTCAAAAAAGCAAAAAAAAAAAAAAAAAAAAAAAAAAAAGACTTACTTACGGCCTGGAGAAATGGATCAGTGGTTAAGAGCACTGACTGTTCTTCCAAAGGTCCTGAGTTCAATTCCCGGCAACCACATGGTGGCTCACAGCCATCTTGAATGAGCTCTGGTGCCCTCTGCTGGCATGCAAGCAGAAGATTGTATACATAATAAATATAATATTTAAAAAAGATTTACTTATTTATTACATATACAGTGTTCTGCCTATATGCCAGAAGAGGGCACCAGACAGATTGAATTGTAGATGGCTGTGAACCTGGAAGAGCAGTCAGTGCTCTTAACCTCTGAGCCATCTCTCCAGCCCCAGCATTTTTCTTTTAAAATTTTATCTAAATGGAGGTCAAGGACAGTTTTAGGGAGTCAGCTGTCAGGCTTGGTGGCAAGCACATTAACCCATTAAGCTATTTTGCCAGTCCTTCAAGTGTTCATTTATTTTAGACAGGGTCTCATTATGTGTTCCTGGTTGATTTGGAAGTCTCTATGTAGACCAGGCTGACCTTGAATCGACAGAGATCTGCCAGCCTCTCCCCCTGTCTCCCAAATGCTGGGAGAAGCATGCTGTGATTTTTTTTGTAAGAGCTTGATGGGAATTCCTGTCTTGTACAAACATGAAAAGGGAAAGTCTGGGAAAAGGTCTAGCTCAGGATTTGCTGTGTCATAGGGGCCCTTCTCTCAGCCTCAGACAGATCAATGCTGAGGTTAGGAGACGACTCAGTCAGAAAAGTACTTACCATGAAAGCATGAGAACCTGACTTTGGATCCCCAGGGCTAGCATAAAAAGAGGGTACGTTAGGTCAGAGAAACGGCTCAGCAGTTACTCTGGCTGCTCTTCCAGAGGACCTGGATTCATTCCCAGTACCAACCAGATAGCTTACAACTGTCTGTAACAGGGGATATGACACCACTGTGTGTAATGGGGGATATGACACCACTGTGTGTAATGGGGGATATGACACCACTGTGTGTAATGGGGGATATGACACCACTGTGTGTAATAGGGGATATGGCACCACTGTGTGTAATAGGGGATATGGCACCACTGTGTGTAATGGGGGATATGGCACCACTGTGTGTAATAGGGGATATGGCACCACTGTGTGTAATAGGGGATATGGCACTCTCTTCTGGCCTGCTCAGGCACCAGACATATACATGGTGCACAGACATGCATGCAGGCAAAACGTCTAAACACATGAAACAATAGTAACTAATTATTGTGGGACATGGTGGGGCACATCTATAATTCCAGCACTGGGGAGGTAGAGACAGGAAGATCCCTGCTGTCGATCTAGCTGAGCAGTGAGGGCCAGGGTCAGTAAGAAACCCTGCCTCAAACGAAGGTGGCTCAGTGGCTAACGGTGCATGCCACCATGCCTATAACTTGAGGTCAGCTCCTGGGAGCCACATGGTGGAAGGAGAAAACGACCTCCTCAGACCTCCACACATGCACCATAGCTCAATGAGCATTCCACTGTGCATACCCCCAGCCAAGCCCACAAATAAATGCATGTAGGGGAAAAATTAAGTACCAGGGATAGAGGCCAGGCTAAGAGGGTCCACAGGTAAGGGTCTCTCAAGTCCCTCCCTGAGGGTCCAGTCTTTGAGTTAAATGTTGTTCTCCTCTGGTATTTATTATCACTATGTAGCCCAGCTCTCTATCCTCCTGCCTCAACTTTCAAGTGCTAGGGTTCCAGGCCTATACCACCATCTAGCTCCCCTCCTGGTTTGTAAAGTGAGCAGTGTCTACCTACCTTTTACTCCCAATCATTCGACCTCCCCCTCCCCCTTCCGGTCTAGAGGGAGGCTATAGCCAGTGCTTCCTATCTGTCCAGCCAGAGAGATGCCCAGAACCTCAGAAGCACTCCTACTCCATTCCCGTAACAGAGCCTACTCCTGACGGGAGGAAGGTGAGGCTCAGACTGGTGAAGTGACTTGTTCAAGGCCACGCAGTAGAGAAAGAAGTGTTGGGGCTGAGTGGCACTCGCAGTCCTCAAGTCAGCCTGCCATTGACCAGACATAAGTGAGGGAATAGACTCACTGAGGGAAAGGAGTAAGCCTAAGGCAAAGCTTCGAGCAAAGTCCTGGTCCTGGACCATGCTTTTAAGAAGAGTTTGAGCCGGGCAGTGGTGGCCTTTAATCCCAGCACTGGTGAGGCAGAGGCAGGTGGATCTCTGTGAGTTTGATGTCAGCCTGGTCTACAGTTTCAGGACAGGCTCCAAAGCTACACAGCTATTTGGTCTTGAAAAAACCAAAACCAAATAAACAGGACAAAAAAGACTCTGGAGAGCATGGTGGTGTACACCATTAATCCCAGCACTGGGGAGGCAGAGGCAGATGAATCTCTGTGAGTTCCAAGCCAGCCAGGTCTACATAGTGAGTTCTAGGACAACCAGAGCTACATAGTAAAATCCTTTTTCAAAAAGAGACACAGAGACAGAGGGGTGGGGTAGAGCCTGGGGATAGCAAGGAGTGCACCCCTCGAATGCCCCTCCGTGCAGGGGACCCTGACTGTGTGGTTGCAGACAGGGCTCAGCGGGAGAGTGCTGTGGGGACCTGGGATGAGGCTATCTCGCCCTCGCCCTCCCTGCAGTGTTCCCGGAAAAGGTTGTCACCCTGACGGAGGAACGGAAAGCCCAGCAGCTCCAGCGCCTCCTGGACATGAAGAGCAACCCCATACAGGGCCTGGCTGCCCACTGGGATTACGAGAAGAAAGAATGGAAAAAGTGACGCCGCTTGCCCTTTTGAGACCACCCTGGTACAGAGCCTGAAGCCCAGAGCCCCCTCCTCTCCTCCTCACCCCTCTGCTCCAATAAAAGCAACCTCTTTTCTTCTGCCTGCAAACTCCCCTTGGACTATATCGGGCATCTAAACTTACCCTGTGACATGGGGGCAGGAACAAGTCATGGAGGGTTTCCTGGACAAGTGGGCTAGGCTGGGCCTTAGGCAGGAGGGAGGAGAGAGGGCATTCAAGGGAGGCAGTAGCAAAGCAAAACCACTCTTTCATTCAGTCAGTTAACCAATGTTTCCTGCGCCCCTGTGGTGTGGTGGTGTACGTGAGGGTGCTGCGGCGTTCAAGACCAAGTACTTGGTTTCACAGAGGAGACTTCCCCTGTGGAGGCCAATACAAAAGTGAATGATGAATACTGGTGAGAAATATCGAGTTGCAGGAGATAAGTGCCACAAAGAAAGCAGGATAACAAGAGTCTGGGAAGCAGATGGAGAGCCTCTTACAGGAAGTGGCACTTCTGAGGAGGGCAGAGTGGAGTCAGCGAATAATACGCCTTGCACTGAGGCTTGGACAGGCTGTGAGCAGGCAGTCTGGCGTTCGGTACCTCTCTTGCTTGTGCATGAGGCCTGAGCGGCATCTCTGGCACTGAGAGAGGAAAAACACAGACTAGCAAGAGCAACAACGCTCAGGTGGGATCTGGTTTGCCTATCTGAACGTCAAGGAGGCCACACTGACTGAAGAAGTCCCAGAGCAGAGGGGAGAGGCGGGGAGGGGAGATGTTGGAAGAGAGCTGGTTTAGGGCTGGGGAAGCAGGGTACACCGGGCCCTACCAGACTGTGTTCCAAGCCTGATGGGGGAGCTTCCGTGTTTGGGATCTCTGAGTGACAGATGCCAAGAAGGAATAGTCATGTGAAGAGGTTTGGGGGCAATGACTGTGCGGGAGGGGGAGTGGATGGGGAGGGGTGAGTGTCCCTTAGTCTGATACCTGGGAAGGAGAGCAGGAGCGCAGGAGGTGGGGCGGTCTGGAGCTTTCTGTGTCCAATCTGAAGAAACTACACAGTGGTTAAAATGAACCGATTGGACTGGGGATATGGTTCAGTGATGGAGTGCTTGCTGCGCATGTGAAAGGCCGTGGGTTCAACTTCCAGTATTACAAAAAAAAAAAAAAATCAGGGTCTGATTAATACAGAAAGAGATCAAGTTTACACAGAAAGGTAACAAAGACACAAAGAGAACTTAAAAGCTTCCTAGGGGAAGCCGGAGGAATCAGGGTACTCTCCATGCATGGATGTGGAGGAGTTGCGAGGGTGCCTGGCTCCAGCTGTTCCATAGTCACCGGCAGCGGAACAACCGCAGCTGCAGGGACTGAGGCTGGTGGTGGCCGGTGGGACGAGGGCGTCTGCGGATGTGAGGTCCAACGTGGGCGGCATCCACCTCGGGAGGGCTGCAGGGGGCCTCGGGGGCGCTGACAGCTACTCCGCCCTGTGGCTGGGGTGATGATCACTAGAGGACACACATAGGCGGGTACACCTTCTGCCCACACTGACCCTCCAGTGCCCTCTACCGGCAAAGCTCCGCATCATCATGTCCCGAGTGCAGGCCCAGCGTGAATTCCAGGAGGCCCAGCCAGTACTGAGGAAAGCACCCAGTTCCAGGCACCCCCACCCCCAACCCCGTTAATATTTGTTCTTCCGTTCGTTCATCTGTTCATTCCTTCGAGATACTGGTTCCCTATGTGGTTCTGGCTGGCCTCGAACTCAGTGTAATCTTTCTGCTCTGCCTATACTGGAGTTACAGGCATGAGATGCAAGTTTGTCTGTTGTCTGTCTGTCTCCTCCTCTTCTTCTCTTTCTCCCACCTCTGTGTATTTTGGTAGGGTCTTTCTGTATAACCCAGGCCGGCCTCAGGCTGTCCTCGAAATCATGAGGCTCTTGCCTCGGTCTTCTAAGCAAGGGAGTGAACTTGAAATTGAGAGGCAACGGAGTGCCAGCTGATATATGCATCAACAGACAATCTTGGAGAGACCAAAGGGAGCTCTGGAGAACACAGTGCCCAGGGGAAGAGTCCTGCCTCTAATGCCATTTGCCTCGGACAACACTGTCCCACTAGCAACTCCATGGGTCAGGCCTTAGCTGGGGGTATCCCAAGCAGAGAGACCAGGAACACTGCAGTGATTCGAAAGTGCAGATCTGAACACTACCCTTCCTTTCCTGCCCCACCTTCTCCAGACAGGTTTTTTCTTTCTTGTTTTATTTTGTTCTGTCTTACCATGCAGCCTTGGCTGGTCTGTAGCTTATCGTGTAGACCAGACTGGCCTTGAACTCAGAATCCTTTGCCTTGGCTTCCCTAGTTCTAGGATCAAAGGCATGTGTGCACCACCATGCCAGTCCCAGACAGGGTTACGTGAAACTCTAGTCTAGCTAGTCTTAAATTTATTATGCAGTTGAGGATGGCCTTGAACTTCTGGTCCTTCTGCCTTGACCTTCCAAATGCTGGGACTGCAGATGTGCTCTTGGCTTTACCACTACCCTTCTGAAGACAGATCTGGGCAGTGTGCCTTCACATACATACTCCCATGGGATACAATAACAGCAACAATATTCATTCAGCCAACAAATTTGCATACCGACTATTATCCCAGGCTCTGGGGGCACAGTGAATGAGGTTTCATACTAGGGTCATTAATTCTGGTATTGTGAATCTGAAAGTTGGGAACAGGAAAAGGAACATTAATCAGATGGCCAGTCTAGCAAATCAGAGTACAAAGGAGTGCCAAAAAAGAAGCCAAGGAGGGCTTCCCTGAGAAAGTGTCCTGCTTGTGAAAGATGACCAGATGTAAGCTCCGTGAAAGAGCTTAAGTAGAGAGAGTCCTGAGCCTTAGAAGATAGAAGCTGCCAGAGGGAAAGGCGGGGACAGACAGACAGACAGTCCTCCACCCAGAGCCCTGCGCGTTCTGCTGCTCTTACTGAAGAGGGGAGTTTGGAGGAAAGCATGGAGGAATCAGCAGAGGAGGAGGTGTCCAGAGCTCAGCAGGTTCTGGATCCCACACTCCATGAGGTGTGAGTCCTGTTTACCATTCACAGCCTTCAGGCCATCAATGCCAGAGAGAGAGGAGAGAGAGAGAGAGAGAGAGAGAGAGAGAGACAGAGACAGAGACAGAGACAGAGACAGAGACAGAGAGAGAGAGAGACAGAGACAGAGAGAGACAGAGAGACAGAGAGAGACAGAGAGACAGAGAGAGACAGAGAGAGACAGAGAGACAGAGAGAGACAGAGAGACAGAGACAGACAGAGGATGCCTGCTGGCCTGTTGGGTGGAACGTAATGAGGCAGGAACTCTAGAATGCTCTGTAGCAGATGGCATGGTGATGTCCGACTGTGATCCGAGCATCTAAGAGGCTGAGGCAGGAGGACTGAGAGTTTGAAGTCAGCTTGGGCTTCATGGTGAGACCCCATTTCAAGTAAACAAACACAGAAGAACGGAAAGGATGGAAAGCTGGCTTGGTGGTACAGTGTATCTTCAGGTCAGTTTTGACCCTGGCTTGGGGGTACAGTGTATCTTCAGGTCAGTTTTGACCCTGGCTTGGGGGTACAGTATATCTTCAGGTCAGTTTTGACCCTGGCTTGGGGGTGCAGTGTATCTTCAGGTCAGTTTTGACCCTGGCTTGGGGGTGCAGTGTATCTTCAGGTCAGTTTTGACCCTGGCTTGGGGGTACAGTATATCTTCAGGTCAGTTTTGACCCTGGCTTGGGGGTACAGTATATCTTCAGGTCAGTTTTGACCCTGGCTTGGGGGTGCAGTATATCTTCAGGTCAGTTTTGACCCTGGCTTGGGGGTGCAGTGTATCTTCAGGTCAGTTTTGACCCTGGCTTGGGGGTACAGTGTATCTTCAGGTCAGTTTTGACCCTGGCTTGGGGGTACAGTGTATCTTCAGGTCAGTTTTGACCCTGGCTTGGGGGTACAGTGTATCTTCAGGTCAGTTTTGACCCTGCTTCTTGGGCAGCCATGTGGACTTAGCTGAACACGGTCAATGTGCAGGCAGTAAAACTGGTTTGTTTAGTAAATTATGAAGGAGTAGTATTGCTGGGCAGTAGAGAAAATTTCCAAAATCAGTTCAGGGAAAACCGAATCAGTCTTATCCCTACAGTAATGGTGGACATGCAGCTCAGCAGCAGAGCCTGAGTTAGAACCCCGCCCCCCAAAAAAGAGAGAAAGACTATGCACAGACAATCAACATCTTCTAGTTTTTGTCTCCATCCTACCCCGTACCCCACCCCACCCCTGCCCCTGTGGCTGCTGAGGCTCTCTGAGGCCACAGTTATGGGTCACTGTATTGGTTTGTGGGGTAGTCATGACAGTAATCCACAGGCTGGGTTTAAACAACAGAAGTTTCTATTCTCACTGTTCTCAAGGCTGGCTTCTCCCCAGGTCCAGCTCCATGGCTCGCTCACAGTCGTCCATGATGTCCTGAGTGTGAGCAGTTCTACTGACTCCTGAGTCTTGGGAGGAGAATTTCATACTCCTCCCAAGACTCAGGTTCAGTTCCAGGGCTCCCATACCTCACAATCACCTGTAACTTCAGACCCAGGATCTCATGCCCTCTTCAGGTCCCTTCAGCCACTGCATACATGTAGTACGCAGACACACATGCCGGCAAAACACCCATATACATAAAATAAAATTTACAAATTATTTTATGTTTGTGGGATTTGCATTTTATCTGTGCATGCTTGTGCTATGTGCTAAGGCCGGAGAGGGACTTTAACAAGGGTACAGGCACTCCTAGCTTTTTTTTTTTTGAGTTAAGGTTTCTCTGTGTAACAGTCCTGGCTGTCCTGGAACTCACTTTGTAGACCAGGCTGGCCTCCTGAGTGCTGGGATTAAAGGAGTGTTCCACCATGCCCGGCTGACATCCATTTACTTATGTGAGTGCCACGGTGTATGTGCCAGGAAGAGAGGACAGCTTTGGAGGAGTGTGTTCGCTCCCCCCATTGAATGAGGCTGTCAGGTTTGGCAGCAAGCTTCCTTACTCAATGGGCCATCCTGTTACCATTCCCCATTGCTATTTGGATTTGATGCTATTGTTGTAGCAATGCATCTGTAACAGCCTGTGGGGATGGGGCTATTTGCTTTTTACATTAGTTCAATCTGAGCCTAACCTGAGGACTTCCTAAGGAGGATCACTTCCTCTTGAGTAGTTAAGTGCAAAAGCCCTGCAATGGATAGACACTACATTAAGTTTAGATTACTTTCTGTTTAATTTCAGAAAACCCTATTCTTACTTTACATTCATAGTTTTGGTACCTGAGTATTTTAAGAATGACATTTCCAAATTGCAAGATTATCTTGCTAAAATTTTGTAATATGGCCCTTTAAATTCCCTCAGAATTCACAAGGACTTTTATATTGAAATTATTCAAGCTAATTAATTATTCATGTGTGAGCCTACTGAAATGAGATGGCTTATATAATTTAGGTGAATAAATACTTTATGTGCTCAGCTCTCAAACATCAATGTTTGGATATTTAGTAAAAAATCAGAGAACATATAAACTTAGTTCATATATATTCATTTATTTTTTTCTGTGGTGGCATTGAACCTAGGGTACTGGGTGTAATGGCCACACCTTTAATTCCAGCACTTGGTGGGCAGAGGCAGGGATCTCTCTGTGATTTAGAGCCCAGCCTGGTCTATAGAGGGAGTTCCAGAACAGCCATGGTCAACATAGTAAGATCCTGTCTGGAAAAGGAAAATGAGGGGGAAAAAACCCAAACCTAGGGCATCGCAAGTGTCTGCAATGGAGCTACATCCTACATCTTGGCCATTTTTCTTTCCTTTCTTCTCCTTTCCTTTGGGGTGGTTTGAAGGACTCCCCTAAGTTCATATGTTTGAATGCTTGGTTCACAGTTGATGAACCATTTGAGAGGGATTAGGAGGTATGGCTTTGTTGGAGGAGGGTGTGTGTCACTGGGTGGGCTCTGAGGTTTCAAAGCACACAGAAGGCCCAGTGTCTCTCCTTCTGCCTGTTACCTGGGGATCAGGGAGCTCCAGCACCATGCCTGTCCACTCGCGCCATAATAGATTAACCCTCTAAAACTGTAAGCAAGCCTCCAATAAAACGTTTTTTTTTTTTTGAAGGGGGTGAGGGAGACAAGTGGAGAGTTGGCTCAGTGGTTAAGAGCATGTGTTCTTCCAAAGGACTGGATTTGATTCCCAACATATAGAGAGGTTCGCCACTTCCTCAGGCATGTTTGTGGTGCATATATATACATCAAGGCAAAACACTCATACACACAAAATAAATCTAAAAAATATTCTAAAAAAGATTTTAAAAAAAATAGAGTTGCCTTGGCCATGGTGTCTGTCTCTTCACAGCAATAAAACAATAAGACAGCTTTTCTTGCACTCAGGTAGCCCAAGCTAGACTAGAACTCACTACGTAGCTGAGGATGACGTTGAATTTCTGGTACTACTCTGCCTTTAGCTTTGGAGTGCTAGGATTACAGGCATATACCCACCACTGACAGTGTAGTGCAATGATTTGAAATCAGAGCTTTGTGCCTGTCAGGCAAGCGTTCTACCCATCAGGTGAGCGTTCCACCCATCAGGTGAGCGTTCTACCCATCAGGTGAGCATTCTACCCACTGGGTTACATCCCTAGTCCCAGTCCTTATTTCTGTTTTCTTTATACAAAGGGTAAGTTTTTGTTTTTAACTTCATGACACAACTGTCATGGTGGAGACGGAAAAGTCTACAGCAAAATGCTTAAATTTTGTTGTTGTTGTTTTGTTCTTCAAGACAGGGTTTCTCTGTGGTTTTTGGAGGCTGTCCTGGAACTAGCTCTTGTAGTTGGCCTTGAGCTCACAGATTCTCCCTAGTGCTGGGACTGAAGGTGTGTTTTTTTTTTTTGTTGTTGTTGTTAAATTAAAAAAAAGTTTTTTTGGGCTGGAGAGAGAGCTCAGTGGTTAAGAGCACTGACTGTTCTTCCAAAGGTCCTGAGTTCAATTTCTGGCAACCACCTTGAACGAGCTCTGATGCCCTCTGCTGGCATGCAGGCAGAAGACTGTATACATAATAAATAAATAAAACATTAAAATTTTTTTCAAGGGTGTGTGTGCCACAGCATGCATGTAAAAATCAGAGGTCTACTGGCTAGTCCTTGGGTTCCCTTGTTCCACCCTTTGTAGTACTGGGGATTGAACTCAGGTTGCCAGCCTTGGCAGCAAGCATCTTTACTCACAGAGACATCTCTCTGGCCCCTCTAATGAATTTAATCATTAGTTACTAAGTTTCCTGCATGGCTTGCTGATTTTGAAAACTTGTTCAAGTAGTTAGCCACAGTTAGTCACAGCACTCAGGAGATTGAGACAGGAGGGCTGCCACAAGTTAGAGGCTAGCCTGGATGACACAGTAAATTCTAGAACAACCTAAACTTCAGGTGAGGGTGTGGCTAGTGATCTTGCATTGCTTAGCATGTTGCAGGCTCTGGGCTGCATTACCAGCACACCACACCAGAAAAGAATTAAACAGAGAAACAGGCAAGCACACAGGCACGCTCTTGGCTCTTGGTCCAGCTCCACGCAGTGGTGCAGGCATGCTGTGGGCACACTGCTGATTACACAGAGGGGGTTGTGGGAACAGATGCATGAGGAGGACTGTCCCTCATTCAGAGAGGAGGGAAACGAAGGCTCTAACACTGAGTTCTAGGCACAGCTACCACGAGACATTTAGATAGCTAACCATTTTGATCAGAAAACACTCCCAAATCTGGGGCCTGAGACTTGGGGAACTGAAGAAAGCTGCAGGCTTGCTCTTTGTATGTGTGCTAATCCATTTCTCAAATACCATTGAAAAGTAGATTTGGAGCTGGGTGTGGAGGTTCATAACTATAGTGCCAGCACTTAGGAGGTGGCCATAGGTCATTCCTGATCTAAAGGATATTCTGGGCTACAGGAGACTGTGTGTGTATGTTCTGTTTGCATGTATATAAGTGTACCATATGTGTGCCTGGTGCTCTCAAGGCCTATTGTAGAATATTATTATTTTTGGTTTGTTTTTCGAGACAGGGTTTCTCTGTCACTTTGGAGCCTATCCTGGAACTCACTCTGTAGACCAGGCTGGCCTCGAACTGTCAGAGATTCTCCTACCTCTGCCTCCTGGGTGCTGGGATTAAAGGCGTTCACCACAAATGGGGCTGGAGAGATGGCTCAGTGGTTAAGAACATTGACCACTCTTTCAGAGGACCCAGGTTCAATTCCCAGCACTCACATGGCAGCTCACAACTGTCTAACTGCAAGATCTGACACCCACACACAGACATACATACAGGCAAAAACAACAATGCACATTAAAAAAAAAAAAGGTGTGCACCACCAACGCCCGGCTTGTGGGATATTAAGATGTGCTACATTTGTTTATATTGTGGAACATTTGTTTTAATGATGCAAAGATGTGTTGCATTGTCTTGTTTGCTCTGTGAAGCTCTGTTACTTTGCCTATTTATTTATTTATTTATTTTTTTGGTTTTTCGAGACGGTTTCTCTGTGGCTTTGGAGGCTGTCCTGGAACTCGCTTGGTAGTCCAGGCTGGTCTCGAACTTACAGAGATCCGCCTGCCTCTGCCTCCCGAGTGCTGGGATTATAGGCGTGTGCCACCAGCGCCCGGCTACTTTGCCTATTTAAAACACCTGATTGGTCTAATAAAGAGCTGAATGGCCAATAACAAGGCAGGAAAAGGATAGGCAGAGTTGGCAGCCAGAGAGAATAAATAGAGAACTGGGGAAGAGGATCAAGGATTGAGAAAAAAAGGGGTCAGCCACCCAGCTATACAGCCAGCCATGGAGTAAGAAGGAATACAGAAACAGAGAAAGATAAAATTCCAGAGGCAAAAGACAGACACAATAATTTAAGAAAAGCTGGCTAGAAACAATCCAAGCTAAGGCCAGGCAATTAAAATTATTCGGGAGCTGGGTGGCAGACCTCCCCAAAGAACAAAGAGTAAAATCAACAACAACAAAGGTCAGAAGAGGGTGTCAGATCCCCTGGAACATAGTTACAGGCAGTTGTTCACAATCAAACAGAGCACAATTTAATGGAGGGTAACTCTGGGCTGATATTACAATTACTTCATTGAGGACACTGAGAAATAGATATTACAGTTAAGGGCTGGGATGTACCCTCAGTGACAGAATGTTGGCCTGGTACCCGTAAGGCTCTGGGCATGACCTTCAGCATCACATCTCCTGTCCCTTGACCCTAAAAAACCTTTTATTTATTTACTTTTTTGAGACAGAGACTCACTATGTAGCTCTAGTTGGCTTTATAAACCTTTAAAGCCAGTACTCAGGAGGCAGAGGCAAGACCAATCACTGTGATTTCCTGGTCAGCCTGGTTTACACAGAGAGTTCCAGGCCAGCCAAGGCTACATAGTGAGATGGCCTCAAAATCCAAACCCCAAACTATTATTCTTTTGTTTGTTCCTGCTTTTTTTTTCTTAAGACAGTGTCTCATGGGTTGGCCTAAAACTTGCTATGTAGCTGAGGAGCACCTTGAATTTCTGATCCTCTTCTGGTCTCTACTTCTGAATGCTGGGATTATAGGTATCTGCTACT
Source organism: Mesocricetus auratus (assembly GCF_017639785.1). Lineage (NCBI taxonomy): Eukaryota > Metazoa > Chordata > Mammalia > Rodentia > Cricetidae > Mesocricetus > Mesocricetus auratus. The sequence continues at coordinate 117,760,286 of NW_024429189.1, forward strand.
ATGCCCAGTTTATGTGGGGTAGGGGATTGAATGAAGGGCTTTGTGCGTATCACGTGCATGCCTGGTGCCCACGGAGGCCAGACGAGGGTGTCGGATACCTGGGACTGATGGTTATGAGGGGCCATGTGGGTAGTGAGACTTGAATCCAGGTCCTCTGGAAAAGCAGGCAGTGCTCTTAACCACAAACATTCTCTCCAGTTCCTAAAAGTAAATCTTTTTAAAAAAGCTACAGAGCCCAAACCAAGATGTCCCTGCCTCCTTTTAAAGAGGAGCCCAGGAGCCTTTAGCTAGTGTGACTCCAATAGTGTCATGACAAGTCTGGCATTGGGACTCACAAGTTAGGGATCTGGGTAAAAGTTTGGTGAAAGATGTGGTGGCTCACACGTTTAATACCGGTTCTTGTAAGACAGGCAGGATAATGCTTGCTAGTTTCAGGCCAGCCAAGGAAACAGAGCCAGATCATATTTCAACCTCCCAAATTTTGGACTCCTCAAATTTTGTGGAATATTATATAGCTTAAAAAAAAAAAAGGATGACGCCGGGTGTTGGTGGCGCACGCCTTTAATCCCAGCACTCGGGAGGCAGAGGCAGGCGGATCTCTGTGAGTTCGAGACCAGCCTGGACTACCAAGCAAGTTCCAGGACAGCCTCCAAAGCCACAGAGAAACCCTGTCTCGAAAAACCAAAAAAAAAAAAAAAAAAAAAAGGATGAATACATTCAAGTTACAAAATGGCCGGTGCTGCCAATGAGTGCATGGATAGTCAAACTTGCACAGATTATACAGAATAGAAGGGCTACTTGTACCAACCATTTGTAACATTTGTCTGTAACCCTAGCACTTGGGAGGCAAATCTACTCCAGAACAGCCTGGGCTACACAGTGAGACCCTGTTTCAAAAATAATGTAAACTAAATATGCCCAAAAAATTAGGATGTAGAATCAAAGCATATTTTATATATGTGTATTTGTCTATGTCAAAGATGTTTCCGGAAGCGTATGGACAATCTGGAGAGGGAGTCCTTGAGTGGCTAGGGTAGGAAGCAGCTCCACTCCTTGGAGGGTAGGGGTGGGCATCCAACGATGGCCCTGACTGACAGGCCTGCAGCTGGGAGGGCTGGAGGCTTTGGAGGGAGACTGCTGACAGCTCTGGGGGAGTTGGGTAGCTCCATTTGAGTGATGGGAAGTGCTCCAGAGAGCAGAACAAGGTGGGAGGACACTGGCAAAGCTGTCCTGAAGAGTCAGCAGTCACTGGCAATGAGTAAGAAGAGTTCATGGGTCGGGATGGCTTTCAGGTCCCATCCCGTGGCCACGGGAGGCAGTCAAGCCTGCTCAGAAAACCATTCAGTATGGGGTTTCCTCCTACCTCCAGCTGTAGCAACATACAACTTGAAAGCAGTACTTCCTTGCCCTGGAAGGCGGCTGGCTGATGGAGGGGTCACCCCGTTCAGTCTTGACCAATGGTGAGAGGGGTTCTACCATCTACCCATTTCTCGGAGAAGGCTGTCATGGGGGTTTCAGGAGCAGTGGGCAGTGTCACAAGGTCCACAGTGACCCAGGTCACACATTCCTAAGTCCAGAGCTGTAATCAACCACTGGCTTCTTACTGCTCTCTGGGGTTTCTCCCAGATCCCTTCTAGAATGTTCTCATAGCAGTTAGAGAGATCTTTGGAGCTCTAAGGATCATGATTCCTGACCCGGGGCCAAATCCATGTTCCTCATCTCCAGCCAATCTGTTTTCTAAGCATGAGGCTGCTCAGTGCCAGACACACTAGCTTTCCTTCAGTCCTCTTCCTCACCCTTCAAACCTTGGCTCCCTCAGGGAGCCCATGTGTCCCATGAGCCTTGAGTTGTGTGGACTCTGTTCAGTGCTTGTCCTCTGAGACAGGTCTCATTATATAACCCAAAATGGTCCGGAACTCTATGCAGATCAGATTGGCCTGCTCAATTGATGTGCCTCTGCCTCCCAAGGGTGGGGATTACAGTCATGTGCCACCACCCAGAGCCCAGTGCTTGCCATTCATTCACTAACCCCCAAACCTGTCATTTCTTTGAGATAAGGTTTCTCTTTGTTGTAGCTCTGGCTGTCCTGGAACTCACTGTGTAGACCAGCTGGCCTCAAATTACAGGGATCCACATATCTCTGCCTCCCAAATGCTTGGATTAAAGAAGTGTGTGTCACTATGCCTGACTTCTGTGTCATTTTAAAAGAAACACTGGGGGGTGCGGTGGCACTTGGCCTTTAATTCCACCATTGGAGAGGCAGAGGCAGGTGGATCTCTAAGTTTGAGGCCAGCCTGATCTACAGAGCAAGTTCCAGGACAGCTAGGACTACATAGAGAAAACCTGTTTAGAAAAACAAACAAAACAAAACAATGTTTGCTTGTCTAATATATGTGCACATGTGAGGGTGTACGTTCTTGTACTTGGGCAGAGGCCAGAGAGGGTCTCACATCCCTTGGAGCTGGAGTTCCAGGTATTTGCAGAACACTCGAATTGGTACTGAAATCTGAATTCTGGTCCTCAGGATTGTACAGCAAGCACTCAACCTCTGAGCCACCTCTCCAGTCCCAGATGTCATCATCTTTTCTCTAGGCCACCTTTAATTCATGTGAACTCTGAGAGCCACCTTAATGATGTCACCTCAAATCTGGTCACTTTATCCACTCTCAAGTCTTTTATGTCTTGACAGAAGACAGTGGCTCTCTCATGGAAGTCCTAAGCCAACAGAACCACACTTTCATACCCATCCTCTCTACTAATGTGCAAGCCTCAAAACGGCAGGCTTGGGGCCGAAGAGATGGCTCAGCAATTAAGAGCACCAGCTGCTCTTCCAGAGGTCCTGAATTCAATTCCCAGCAACCACATGGTGGCTTATGGCCATCTATGACGGGATCTGATGCCCTCTTCTGTCATAACGTCGTACATGCAGATAGAGCACTCATACACATAAAATAAAATCATTAAAAAAAGAAAAAAAAAGGCAGGCTTATGCTGCAGCAGGGCTCAGTAAACACTTGTCCAGTGACTGTGTGACAGTTGTGCTCACTAGAAAGTCAGCTCCTGAGGGGGAGGACTGTCCTGTTCACACACGACTAGCAGGTGCTCAGTTAACACTCTACTCCTGTTAATGTACAGAAATATGAAGAACAGAAAGAAATCTGGGACATAAGGAACTTGGTGAGCTGCCCCATCCCCAGGGCAATAGAGCCAGAACCCAACAGCTTCTCCCTTACCCATGAGGCACAGAGCCAAGGCTGCGGTTCACAGAGTCGACACCGTTTATTACTGCACTTTCACCTTCACACAGACTATTTCAAAGAGCTGGAACAAGTGGAGGGGGAGGGGGAGGGACAGGTGCCCCTCAGAAGCCAGGATCCCAGTGGGCTTCCCCAGGCAAGGGCAGAGAGGGAGCATCAGGCTGTCAGTCTCTGGGCACCAGCTCTCCACGTGCACGCGCACAGCAAGCCAGCAGCTCCTCACACATAAATACAGACACGCTTAACAAAAATAGTATATCATCTTCACAAGGAATAAAAACTAGTCTCGAATATGTACAGCAGAGAGCCTGGGGTAGCCAGAGCTGAGCCGGGACGCCCAGGGATGAGACAGGCCAAGGGTGGAGCAGAAGAGAGAGACAGACAGACAGACAGAAAGGGGGCGCTGAAGGGCTCCTGGCCAGGCCACTCTGACCTTGGCAGCCCTGCTGCCCAGGCTGGGTGGGGGCAGGGCACTAAGACTGGGTAGGACAGGCCCTTGCAGTCCTCCTCACCTGTGCACCAGGCTCTCCTTCCTGCCCTTCTTGCCTGAGGTAGGGAAGCCCCCAGGGACTCCCACAGCTGCTCTGTTTAGCTCCCCTTCACTTCTGGGCTGAGGCCAGAGTCCCTGGACACTGTGGCCAGAACCCAAGGCAAAGATGCCATGGCTGATCTTGCAGGAAGTGAGGCAGCTGAAGTCATTAACAGCTCTGGGGCACCTATCTTGGGCCCAGTTGGTCCCTCAGTCATGGTCATGGGAGCCAGGGGAGGGGTGGAGAAGGGTCTAGGGTGTGCTAAGTTGCAAGAGCCACTCTAACTCTAGGCTGGAGGACTTTCTGCAGCTAAGCCCCTCCTCCCGAGTGGGGCTGGCCTCTAGCCAGAAGCCTCAGGAGAACATTCAGACCAGGAGTGGGGGCTTTGGCCAGGCCACAGGCAGGGCAGAGGTTCTGGTAACTTGCCTCTTTATCCCAAGCAGCCTGAATTTCTAATTAGTCAAAAAGGGGCCTCTAATTGGCTCTTGGTGGTAGAGATGGGAAGAAGGGGGCCCAGGGACACAGTGGGATGGGAAATGATCAGTTCTGAGGCCACACACATCAAAACAAGGCAATCTAGTCTCTTTCTGGGGAACAGGTTAGAAAGCTTTCCAGCTCCCTGCCAGGAAGCATTCCCAGGAGGCTCAGGGGTAATAAGGTCCCAACCAGGCAGGCCCCTCTCCTCTCTCTAGCACACCCTTTCCTACTCCTGCTAGCCTCCAAGGGGCCGATTTGGGGGACATCTTGTGAATTTTGAGGCCAAGTGAATTGAGATGTGGGGGGAGGTGGCTCTCACAGAAGTGTAGTAGGTTCTAGAAAGCTAACTGCAAAGGGACTCGGTCCAGGCCCAACCCTTCGATAGGGGACGGGCGTGAGTTGCATGTAGTGGTTCTCCTGGTAGCAATGGTGGCTGAAGAGAGAGTTGTGGTGGGGACAGGGTAGGAGGCGAGATGTGAGTGGGTGGTCACTGTCTTGTCACTTCCGACTGAAGAGAGAGCCCAGCAGAACCACACCAGCCACAGTCATGCCCGTCAGGAACCAGCGGTTGAAGCGCTCCTGGCCTTTCCGGCTCTCAGCTGCTGCATTGTTCCCATAGAGTTCCACGAAAGTGTCCTGTAGGGACAGAGAGGGAAAGGTAGACACTGTGTGAATCCTTGCACAGAATGGGGCAGGAGAAAGGGCCATCTGCAAGCAATGGCCTTGGTGAATTGAGAAGCCATAGCACTAGTGTCCACAATGGCCAGAGGAAAGGTTAAAGGCTGCCTTTCTGAGCCCCAGCTGGGAAAGGCCAACCTAACTTACTGCTGAGAACACAGGTACAGAGAGTGTTTTTGCTTCAAGAAACAACAGATAAAAGCAAGCAAGCAACCAAGCACAGTAAAAGATGGACGTTGGAGGCACATGCCTTTAATCCCAGCACTAGGGAGGAAGGCCAGCCTGGTCTGTAACATTCCAGGACAGTCAGGGGTGTTATACAGAGAAACCCTGTGTTGAAAAACCAAAGGAACAGGGACTGGAGAGATGGTTCAGAGGTTAAGAGCACTGACTGCTCTTCCAGAGGTCCTGAGTTCAATTCCCAGCAACCACATGGTGGCTCACAACCATTTATAATGAAATCTGGTGCTCTCTTCTGACTGGCATGCAGAACCCTGTGTATATATAATAAATAAAATGTTTTTTTTTTAAAAAACCAAAAGAAACAAATAAGCTCCAGACAGTTTGGAGGGGACACCAGGAGATGGGAGTGCAGGAGGTTCTGGGGAAGATGGGCATTACTATACAACCCTAGAGACTGAGTAATGTTGGGCTCTGGCTTGTCCATTGTTAGACCACAGGGAGGGGAGTTTCTCAGAGCAATTCTAGGCTGGTAGGTGGGAAGAGCAGAGCATAACACTTGACAGGCATGGGGAGGCCATTCCTGTCCCCATCCCAGGACCGTCAGTCCAGGCCCAGGAGGAGGTAAGCAACAGCTCTCTGCCATGAAGCTTAGTTATCATGGAGCACATGAGTCAGTGGGACATAGCCTTGCATTCAGCAGATTGCAACAGGCTGTGTCTTCCTCACATACAGATGAGGCAGCTGGGGCTCTGGGAGGAAAGGGATCCAATTAAGTTCACCCCTACCTGGACACTGACAGAACCAGAATCCAAACTTGGTGCTTGGACCCTAGAAATAAGTGTTCAGTGTGTTCGATAGAATGACAGAATTGGATGCCTTAGAGCCCATGCAACTGCCTCTATGCAGCCATGTCTCCTTCTGGTCCTGATAGGACATCCGTGTCCAGGTGGCTCTGGGCCCCACCTCCCAGTGTGCTCACTCAGGGTGCAGCCTGATCCATTTCTTATCTGCTGATAACTCTCACCACTACCACACACCCCCAGGCCATGCTTGCAGAGAAGACTGCTTAAAACCACCGACCACATCACTGCACACTGCATGCAGTCCTCCACTCTAGTAGCTTCCCCTGTACTTCGCAGGGCATCTCTGCATCCCTGCACCTAGCAGCAGAATGGCACAAGCTTTGAGCAGACTGACCTGAAAAGACCAATATTTATGATGCTGTTGGAGCGGCAGTGAGACAAGAGCCCTTATGGCAAAATTCCCCATCCACTTAGGGAAAAGAACTGGGAGCAGCAGGCGGATGGGAAAGTCCTTTCCGACCACAATGTATTAGCTCTCCATTCTCCTCACACCAGAGCAGTCTGCTTTCCTTCCCACAGCTGTAGTCCAACAGTCTCTCTCTCCCCCCTACTCTGGCCATATGGCTTCTTTGTGGATTTCCTGACCACAGTCTAGAGCAGTGTCCATCCCAACCTTATTACATGTCTTTTCTCAGCACACTAACTTCTTTCTTCCTGCCTCTCCTCTTCAACCCCTTTTTCCAGAGACAGGAGCTGGCCTTGAATTCTCAATCCTCCTGCCTCAGCTTCTTGAGTATTGGGGACACTGAGGTTCTAGGTGGCCACTCCCATCTCCTCAGTTTCTCATGACCACACAACACAGTTATGTTTTGCTGTAATTTGCCTTCTGTCTAGTCAAGGGCTGAAATCCTGTCTTGTGCTCAGAATAGGGTCTGGCACAGAGCTGATGCTCTATAAACTGTCATGTGTTACATAACAATGTTACACTTACACACACACACACACACACACACACACACACACACACACACACACACACCTATAAAATTAAAACAGCCTGTAAGGTTTTAGCTCTTCATGAGATGTTTTCCTCATGTGTTTGTGATGTTGGTGAAAACAAGCCTAACTAGGCTGCCATCACATAACAGTGAAGCTCAGTAATGAGGCACAGCAGGTGGATCTATGAGTTTGAGGCCAGCCTGATCCACTTAGCGAGACCACCTTTCTCAAAAAAAAAAAAAAAAAAAAAAAAGAAATGAACATTCTGTGTCATGTGTAGTACTTGCTGGTAGTACTTAATTTGTTATTGCTATTTTTGGGCATTCTGCTACTTACAAGAAAAGGCCACGATACAAAGATGGGCAAATTAGCAACCTCCAACCCCTGTTCTCGCCACTTCTCTGCGCTGCATCATCATCTCTTGTGTTACCTCCCCGGTTTGTTAAGTACACTCTGGTATTCAACAAAGTGGCCTAGTGACACTCTTCTGAGTTCATTCCTGGGAAGTTAAGCAACACATGACTCTACAGGGAGAACAGATAAACTGCACGTCCACTAAGTCCCAGATATTGTATCATTTTCTCTTAGAGCCCTCAGAGGTAAGTGAGAATCTCATTTCCCAGCTGAGATAAAATGCCTAAGGCTTATGGCATGAAACACTTTAACTAACAGGTAGCGGAATCATCAGACTGCAGGGACTGCCTGACTTCACAGGAGTGCAGGACAATGGCTGTTAGGTCCTATAGACCATGTGGCATGGATGAGGCTCTGAGGTCCATCCTTAGCAAATCAGAGTGACTGCTGTTCCAGTTTCCACCTGTTGGTAAAGGGAAACCTGTACTATTTCAGTGCCATAAGGGTTTTAGGGCAAAGGAACTGTGACAGTGGAGCTGAGGGGAGCCCAGGACCTGGGCAGAAAGCAGTGGCTGGTTGTACCTTCCTGTCTCATTCATCATGGCCAGCTTCTGTGCGTCTTGGCAGACAAGAAAACTCTTATGAAGATTGAGGGTATAGCATAGTTGGTAGAGTGTCAAGTTAGCATGCAGGAAGCCTTGGGCCCTTGGTACCCTGCATAAAATTGATATGGTGGTACATGCTATAACCCCAGCATGAGGGAGACAGAGGCAAGAAGATCAGAAGTTCAAGGTCATCCTCAGATACATTGGAAATTTGAGGCCAGACTGTTGAAGCAGGCCCAGGTAAAGAAACATAAAGATGAGAGTCCTGGGGCTATGGGAAGGACAGGAGAAAAAAGGTCACAGCTAGAGAAGTCGGTTATCTCAAGGGGCCAAATGTCCCACAAGGAACCAGGGACACTGGGTTGGTCACCAAAACAGAGAGTCTTCCACACTGGAACTTTCCTAAGTAGAGGGCTGACAGCCATAGGAAAATTTTGGCTTTGGGGCTGGACTGGAGTAAACAGGCCCTGTCCCCACAAGGGCACAAAGCGTTCACTGTCCAGGAACAGTCATTCCAGGGTGGAGGGGACACAGAGAACAAGGCACTGACCACTCCTGTCTCTGTTTCTAAGTTGCATTCTTGGCCAGGGTGATCTTGCTCAGAGCTCCTTCTCCTGGGGTGGGGGTGGGGGATCAGGGCTATCAAGGGCGTGGATCCTGGCAATGGCTTTTGCAGAGAGCTGAGCAGAATGGGGTGTGCTGTTCCTGGGTGGGCGGGGGCTAGAGAGGCTGTGGTGTGGGTATATTTAGCCCATGGTTCACACGACACACTTGGAAACAAACATCCATTTTCTCAGCAGGCAGCTGCTCTGGGTAAATAAACAGGACTGCTGAGCTCCCAGGTCTGGAAAAGCAGAGATAAGCCTTCACTGCTTACTCCATAGTGGGTAGGGGGCCTGAAGGCATGGATGCTCCCAGGAAACCCAGGCCCGGAGGTCTGTGAGACTCTTAGCCTGGGCTAGAGTTAAGAGGCAGATAGTTCCCTTTGGAATTCACTGCTACCTTGGAGATGCATGTGGGGGTTTTAGGGTAGCTGGGGACACAATGGCTTGTAACCTCTACAACAGTCATGGACTGCTACCCAAGCAGAATAAGGTTGTAGGGTCAACCCACAGAGGGTCTGAAGCAGAGCCTAGACTAAGACTCCAGTTCTCCCAACTCTCACCCCAAGAGAAGTCCAGTCTAGGACTCCATTAAAGGAGTTTCCCTTCAACACTACAGGGCTTCCAATAGTCATGGCCATGACACTGAAGGGCTTCCTTCATATGCTATAGTCTTCACTCCTTCTCACAACTTTCTTCTTCAACCAGCCCATGAGGTCCTACTGTGAATACATTCTTCCCTGCTTACCTCCCCAACTCTGTAATTAATCTCTTGTGCTCCAGGGTCTCTGTGCTTTCAATCATGTCCATAAAACACCTACAATTCTTCATAGCCAGCTCTGGAGACAGGGCTTCCAGGAAATGTTTTATGTTCTAGTATATTCTTAGCAGTAGTAAGATCACCTCCAAAAAGATACTGTGAAAAATTCTTAAGACACTCCAATTGTTTGCAGCTATCTACAGTGCAAAAAAAAAAAAAAAAACAATGTTTCACTATGGTATTCCAATTTAATAGGCAGCACAACAATGTTTAGAGAGATTCTTTTTTTTTTTTTTTTTTTTTTGGTTTTTCGAGACAGGGTTTCTCTGTGGCTTTGGAGGCTGTCCTGGAACTCGCTTGGTAGTCCAGGCTGGTCTCGAACTCACAGAGATCTGCTTGCCTCTGCCTCCCAAGTGCTGGGATTAAAGGCGTGCGCCACCAACGCCCGGCTGTGGAATTATCTTACTTGTGGTTTTGTGTGTGTGTGTGTGTGTGTGTGTGTGTGTGTGTGTGTGTGTGTGTGTGTGTGTGTGTGTGAGTGAGTGAGTGAGATACTTCTCTCTCCTTGGGTGTTTTTCTTTATATATTTATATATTATATATTTATATGTATGGAGGTTTTGCTTGAATGTGTTTCTGCATCACATGCATGTAGTACCAACAGAAGCTAGAAGACAGCATCAGATCCCCTGGAACTAGAGTTACCTTATATGTATGGTTGTGAAGTACTATGTGACTGCTAGGAATCAAACCTACGTCCTCTGGAAGAATACCCAGTGTTCATAAGCCCTGAGCCATCTCTCCAACCCCTGCCACCCTCACTCCTCCACCTCCCTTTTCTTTCAAACTTTCCCTCAAGAATCTCTCTAAACAGCCGGGCGTTGGTGGCGCACACCTTTAATCCCAGCACTTGGGAGGCAGAGGCAGGCAGATCTCTGTGAGTTCGAGACCAGCCTGGACTACCAAGCGAGTTCCAGGACAGCCTCCAAAACAATACAGAGAAACCCTGTCTCGAAAAACCAAAAAAAAAAAAAAAAAAAAAAAAAAAAAAGATAATTCCACAGATAATGGTATTTGGAAGATGAGAAGTGAGAGTACCTGGTGTGGGTGCAAGTCCTCAGGAAAGTCTTTGAGGAAGTGAGGTTTATGTTGAGGGGGTCCTCAACGATGAGCCAGTAGCAGCCATGGAAGGATTAAAATACCTAAGGTGCAAAAGAACATGCTCCCAGGGCCTTGGGTGTTGGATCCTATGCATAGCACCAATTAAAAACAAAACAAAACAAAAAGGCCAGGAGGTGGTGGCCCATGCCTTTAGTCTCAGCACTCAGAAGGCAGAGGCAGGTGGATCTCTGAGTTCAAGACCAGCTTGGTCTACAGAGTGAGTTCCAGGACAGGCTCCAAAGCTACACAGAATAGAAACCCTGTCTCGAAAAACCAAACCAAACTAAACCAATCAAAGAAACAAACAAAAACATAAAACCAAAAAAACCCAGAACAAACAACAAAAAGAAAGCACACATTCCACTAGAGGTACGAAGGTGTCATGGTGGCAGGATGCAGAAGGGAGCCCTATCTGTGTGCTGCTCTCCTCTGTCAGTGCAAGCAGGACCAAGTCTAAGCCAGACCAGAAAGCTAGCTCACCTAATCAGGTGTAGACTGACTTAAAGACAGATCTTGCTAGGGTGGTGGCACATGCCTTTAATCCCAGTACTTGGGAGGCAGAGGCAGGCGGATCTCTGTGAGTTCGAGACCAGCATGGTCTACAAGAGCTAGTTCCAGGACAGCCTTCAAAGCCACCCTGTCTCAAAAATACCCCCCCCCAATCTTGGCCCAGAGGCAGCTAAATGACTAGGGGCTCACCAAAGGCTGAGTACAGTCCCTGCCCAAATGGGACCTGTCTTCCCTTTCTTCTCTGTCACCTGTATCCATACTTCTTCCCCAAGTGTGATTATGAGCTAGTCACCCCATCTCTCTAGTCTCTATAGAGTCCTCATTTACAGCAAGTATCTTACCACTGACCTACATATTCTCAGCCACTTTCCACTTTGTTTAGAGATGGGGGTCTCAGTATATTGTCCAGGTTGGCCTTAAACCTTATCTGTAGCACAGGCTGGTCAGGAGTTTGAGATATCCCTGCCTCAGCCTTCCATACTGCTAGAATTATAGACCTGTGCCAACAGTTCTGGCCCATTTTTGGATATGTGCCAGGCTGAGCTAAAGCACTTTACCCCCAGTAGGCTATACTTCCTAATCCATTTTCGCTCCCATTTACTTTGTCCTGTCTTCCCCACCTGTCACCCATCTGTTATCTCTAGAGCCTGGCTCTGCAACTGGAATATAGTAAGTGCTATAAAGGACCCTACTGTAGATGAATGAATGAATACTTCAGTTTGAGGTTCATGCCTTTCTTAATAATCCTGTTTTATGAATGTTAATGTGGAGGCTCTAGGTCACTTGAGATCCCTATCTAAGCAGTAATGGGTCTGCGATGCTTATTCATTCTGGTGTCCTATCTTGCCATCTACCCCAAGAAAGCCTGACTTCACCAGCACTGGCAGTGGCTGTAGCTGGCACTTTTCTCCACAGCCACCTTGCAGGGTGCTCTGATTTATGGGTCAGCTCATCAGCTGTATCCTCACACTGTCAATTGGTACCACTGTTGCCTTCGCGAGGCCCACAGATCTGTAGCAACAGGCTGGGCTCTTCTGCTCAATTTTCAAATACCAAGCCTTCTCCTGCTCTGATAACGGGTCACACTTGTGCACCTCTGTGAAGGAAGGAGGTCTGCATTCTGAGCTCAACTAAATTGTGGCTCAGAGCCGTTAAGAGACCTTGCCAAAGTGGGCAAGGCAGTTTAAGCTCAGTGTGTCAGGCAGCAAACCCCACATTCTAGGCCCCGGATCCTTCAAAGAGAGTAAGGTGGTCTAAAGCCATCAGCCAAGTGAATGAGTCCCACCCAGTAGCTGAGAGGTGCGGGGGGGTGGGGTGGGGGTGGTGAAACTAGGGAAAGTGAAACACTGCCATCCCACCGGCTTCAGGGAGGAACAAGCAAGATCCTGTGCCAGACGGTGCTTCCTTCCTCCTGGGGACTCTGGAAAGCCATCAGGCCTGTGCCCACTGCTTCCTTCCTGTTCTGCTATTTCAGGAAAGATGTGGGAGGAGAAGAGGAAGGGGCTCCTAGAAGTGATACTGTGCCAGGATCAGTGGCAATCTGCCTTCTCCTGACCTTGGCATGGCCCTATATGGAAAGGTTGTGAGTCACATGCTCCTAGCCTCAGTTTCTCTCAGAGAGAAGCTGATAAATGCCAGCTGAGCAGACAAACAAGGCCTTGTTAGGAGATCCCTGGGAGGCATTAGGCGGGGTGGGGTGGGGGAAAGACACATGCAGAGAAACCTTATCTCTCTCTTGGCAGGAGTGAGGCTTGTGGCTGGAATCCACTTCCCATGGCTTTCCTGGGGGAGCTGTTGACCTGTGTGATGTGAGAGGAACGAGCTCTCTTCTACTCTGGAGAAGAGTGGGCACCCTGGACAGGCAGAGCATCAGGGTGTGGTGGGAGCAGAGGCAGCCAGCTCTGGTGTGCTGAGCAGTGTTGAGATAGATTAGGGGGTATATGCTCAGTGAAGCAAGGCCATCTTCTGAGGATTTCCTGGCTGAGGGTGTAGGCCAGTGAGCTTCAGGGAATCTTTGGGGACATTTTCACATCTTCCTCTTACTCTGATGGTCGTCTGTCAGCTTCTCCTCTCCTTCCCCTTCCCCCAACATTAGTTCTAAGAAGTGAAGCCTGACAGATGTGCTCATTTCTCAGAACAGGAAGCAACTGTGCAGGGAGGAGATAACACCTCACTGGGGAATCGAGAAGTATCTGGTCCAGCCCTTCCATCTGCCCAGCTTTGAAAGAGGTCACTCAGCTGTGCACCAGGAGAGTATCACAGGCACTCTCTGGGGCAGACCTGCTCAATGGAATTTGCAACTGTTTGCTCCCAGAGGACAGGTGACATGACAACCAGTATAAATTAGACCAGTGCCTTGTGTGTAAGAAATCACCCAGTTCTCACAATAGCCAAAAGGAGTGCAGGGTGTGTTGTAATCCCAGCACTCAAAGGAGGCTGAGTCAGGACTGCCACGAGTTTAAGGACAGCATGGTCTACATAGTGAGCTCCAGGCCAGCCAGGACTATATATTATATGACACTCTAAGAAACAGTAACAACAACAAAATGAAACAAATCCTGAAGAATAAGTGCTGTTCTTACCTTTCATGTCACAGACAAGGACACATATGTTACAGATTAGAATACAGGAGTAGAGAAGCATGGTCTCCCCAAGGTCTTATCACACATCTGAGGTAAAAGCTGAATCCTAGCAGCCTGGTTCCAGAGTCCAGCAATTCACTGCTTTGGTCAGTGCAGTGTGCTCTGTGAAGCCTCTTTTCACCTCAACCCTCTCATTTCAAGCATGGTGACTTTCTATTGCTCTCAAGTAGAAGATAACTGCTCACTATTCTCCCAGTGTCCCAGGCCAGGCCAGGCACTCTCCCCTCGCCCACGTACATGTGAGCATGCCCACATGTATGCATGCACACATCCAGGTGCCTGCTAAGGCCAGCAAAATGCATTAAATCCTCTGGGACTTGAGTGACAGGTGCTGTGAATAGAATGGGTGCTGAGAAAAGAACACTTGGTCTTCTACAAGAGCAGTTAAGCAGCCACTCCAGCCTAAGAGTGACATTACTAGCCACCTTTCCATGAGATCCCCTAACACTAACTACTCTCTGATGGAGTTAAGAAGGATGGAATGTCATGGTCACACAGTTTGCCCTATGTAGATGGTCTATACAGTCATTTCATGGCAGATTCCTTTCTGTATAGAGCACTTTACATATGGGCAGCCCCACAGGAAAACTATTCTTTTAGGGAGCAAGTGTTTCTGCTATCCAAGGCTAACCTTGGATCTGTTCTCATTTTTGCTGTTCCAGCTGCCAAGGAAGGTTAACCGTGAACAGAAACAGCTCTGCCAATCTCCCTTGGCCTGGGCCAGTTTCAGCTCTTAGTGTTTCTTCCCATGTGAACTGGAGGTGCTACCCAGGTAAGGACAAGGCTGATTTAGTTCCCATCAACCTGGGCTGTGAGAGCACAGGGTATGCAGGCAGGCAGCAAGTCTGGCAAGTAGAAGTAGACTAAGATGTTTCATTTTGGGCCTTATCCATAAAATGGGATTAAAAAGTGACTTCAATTCAGATTACTACGAGGATTCATCAAAACACATGCAAATCATGACACACAGTGATATCTGAGGAAATGCTAGGTACAACTATTATGCTTACTACTAGCCAAGGAACTGTTTGAGCCTGGGTGTTCCCATGGCCTACAAGGGCCAGTGGGGTTTCCTTAGCCTCAACCAGGGCCAGACTGTTTCTCTGCTCACATGCCATATTCTGTTCTGCCTCAGGTTATTTGGCATGCTGGTCTCTTGGCCCAGCTTTCTCCTACCCTTCTCAGGCTCACAGGGAACATCTTCAAGGAAGCCATCTGCTTACTTTCTCCATTTATCCATGAGTTCTGGTTTCTGGGCCTAGACTTGTGCTTGGCCTAGAGAAGGTACTGAAAAGAATCAAAGTCAGTTGTCTCCTTCTTCATTTCTGTCTTTCCTGGCAATACTACAAGAAGGCTTTGCAATATCAAGCAACCAGGCAGGAACCTGACATTCTCCAGACACCAAGTCCTCAGAAGCTCATGAAGAAGAATAGGAAGCTTATGGGAAAGTACTAGAAAAGACATTTTCTGTGAGCATACAACCTTTAGTTCAAGCACTAGAAGCAGGTGATCACTGAACTGGAGATCAGCCTGGCCTACACAGTGAGTTCCAGGCTAGCCAAGAATACATTGTAAGACCTAGTCTCAAAATAAACAAACAAACAAATAAATCATCGTCTGTGGGCAGTGAGATGGTTCAGCAGGTAAAGGTGCTTGCTGCCCAAATCTGACAACTTGGGTTTGACATCCAGAATCTACACAGTGGAAGGAGAGAACCAACTTCCATATATATGCCATGACACATGTGCTCCACCAAATAAATAAATGTAGCTAGGCAGTGATAGCATACACCTTTAATTCTAGTACTCGGGAGGCAGAAGCAGGCAGATTTCTGTGATTTCAAGACCAGCATGGTCTACAGAGTGAGTCTCAGGACAGCCAGGGCTGTTACACAGAGAAATCCCGTCTCAAAAAAAAAAAACTTAAAAAAAAAGCAAAACAAAATAAACAAACACATAGATGTAATAGTAAAAAGATGTCTTCTGCATCCTAAGCAGCCTCTCCTGCCTCCTTCCCCGCAATCATGTCCAGTGCCCAGCCTCTGTCCTGGAGGTGCTTAGTCCTGGCTGCTGTGGAAGAACAACACTGGGCACTGGCCTTTCTTCCCAGCTTCACTGTTAGTTTGCTTAAGTCCATTCTTGTGTCTGGTGTTTCCCGATCTATAAAGTGAAGGAGAAGCTGGAGGGATGGCAGTTAAAAGCACTTGTTGCTCTTGCAGAAGACCTGGGCTCAGTTCCCAGAATCTACATGGTAGCTCACAGCAATCTATAACTCCAGTTCCAGGGAATCCAACTCCGACATTCTCCTCTGACCCCCAAGGGTATCAGACACACAAGGAGCACAGGCAAAACACTCATACACATAAAATAAATAAACCTAAAACAAAGTGAAGGCAATCACATCACAGAGATTCTGTGAGGGTTACTGTAAAGAGGAAGATGAAACTCACTTGGGCAACTGAGCACTACTTGGATCCTCTCAGGGACATTGTGAGAAGCAACATTCTGGGATGTGTTGCTGCAAATGGGTTTGTCCCTCCTCTACCTCAAAGCCCAATGGCTTTGCTCCCTAACCTGAGGAATTCAGGGAAAGAGGATAGTGGCACATATATGGACAAGTTCCCAAGTAGTCAGACCTTGCTCAAACACTGTAGCCTAAACCTCTTTACCCCAGCACTGACTTCAACTAGTCCAGACAAGTCCTGGGTATTTTCAGCTACCTTTATCTGATCAGAAATGTTTGGAATTCTACTGGCTGAATGCAATCGATTTAGAGGATTCTGCAGTGGGTACAAAACTCTAGAATGCCCTTCCCTCCTGTGTTCTCTTCTCTCTGCTACATATGCATGTACCCCATCCTCCAAGAAACTGAAACCTTAGAGGTCCTTGTGGGCCTAATCCAGCATAGTACAGGTTCATCAGCCCCTCATTATGCAGAGCTACAGGATGCCTATGACAGGGAACTTGAGCTACAGACATTCAGGGAAGGGCTGTTTAAGCAACTGATAAACTATGCACCCCTCCATGAAGTCTGGGAGTAGCTAACTATCTGCTAAGGCATATGGACTGCTCAAAAATCTTAGTGTTGCTGGACAGTGGTGACATACCACCTTTTTAATCCCAATACATGGGAGGCAGAGGCAGGTGAATCTTTGAGAGTTTGAAGCCAGCCTGGTCTAAAGAGCTAGTTCCAGGGCAGCCAGGGTTACATAGAGAAACCATGTTTTGAAAAAACAAAACAAAACAAAAAATCTTAGTGTCACCATGTGTGGTCTCTATCTAGATCAATTTCTGTCTCAACAGATGGACACTGAGATCCAGGGACATCCCCAAAGACCACCAGACATAAGTCAAAGCCTAGTCTCAGGCCTCCTGACTTCTGGGGCAAAGACTCTGCTGAGCCTGGTGTTCTAGTATACAAGAACAGCTGTATTCACTCCTTAGGCATGGGAACAGAATTAAATGGTCCATGGTATATGACCAATAAATTCTTTGACTCCAGTTAAAGACGAGTGGCACGTCTCAAAGTCTGTTAGTTTTAGCTTTATTTATAACAGCTAGTAAGTACCCCTCTGCCCTGCAAAATCTTGTTATATAGCCCAGGCTAGTGCTGAATTCATTTTGTAAGCTGGCCGAACTCCAGTGATGTTATTCCCTCGGCCTCAAATGTTCAAAGTACAAGCTGGCACCACCACAAACTAAGTCCTGCTACCCTTTTCCACACCTGATACTCTTAGGCTCTGGAAGTTGGGAATGACTTCGAGGCAGGGATGCAATATGCCCTCTGTTTTCCTGAGCATCTGAAGAGACAGTAAAGGAAGGGCATAATAATTGTGCTCTGTTCCAACTCACCTACCCACCACCCAAAGTGAACATTTACAGAGGCTCTTTGCAAGCCAGGCTGCCTAGAGTTAGTTTCAGGAAGGTCCAGACAAGCTACCCTGTATTCTCTGGGTGTTGAGCACAGATGAGCTGGGGACAAAGCAGTAACTAAATCAGCTGAAAAATTCCTAGCTATATGGATTTACATCCTAGAGAGAAATGCAATGGATCCCAAACCTTCATGTCACCCTGAGTTCTCTGCAGCGCTCACAAATCAGCATGTTCCAGTAGATTTACATTTGGATGTACCCAGAAGTCTTTTAGCCTGCATGTCATGTGTATGCAGTATGCATGTGCCTGGTGCCCACAAAAGCCAGAAAAGGGAGTTGGATCCCTGGTACTAGAGTTACAGACTGTTGTGAGCCCCCATGTGGGTGCTGGAAGAACAGCTGTGCTCTTTACTGCTGCTGAGCCATCTTTCCAGGCCCCTGGTCTACAGTCTTGCTGCAACAGTTTCCTGGGCTCCCTCAGAGTCCCTTTCCCAAACAGCAGCAAGAAGAATCCAGACAGCAGGACCCTGTCGGCTTACAACTCCCTTAACGTGCCGCATTATCCAGAGGATTAAGACAGAGCAGGGCCACCCAGCATGGTTCACCCCTTTGTGGGCTCCCACTTCTCTGCCTTGGTGTCTTTCATGCTCTTCCTTAAATATGCCACACCTTCAAGCCAGGGGATTTCTGCACTTGTTCCTTCTGTCTGGAATGCTCTTTTCAAACTCTTTCATAGTTTATTCTCTCCAGCTACAGAGACCTCTGCTTATTGTCCCTACCCCAGAGCCTTTCCTAAGTAACCTTTAAGACAATGCCAAAGGCTGTCCAAGCCCCCAACCATTACTGTTTGTTCTTTTGACATGTAAAGTTCAGGCAGGAAGGTTTTCCCTGAAGGTGGAATGGTGCTTGATAAGACATTCAGTATAAGGTAAATTAATAAATGAGATGAAAAGGCAAATAATCATTACTCTGAAATAAAGATCATTGTCACCACAGATGGAAATATAAAACAAATACATTGATTATTAAAACAAAAAACTGCCCATTTGGATGTTACCTCTAAGCTGTCCAAAGGACTGCATTTGGATTTTGGTGCAACACCTTTTCAGAGGGGACAATTGAGTCTGGGTCCAGTCAAAGTCCACTAAGATTGTCCATGAGCTTTAAGATAACTAGAGGTGCCAGGCATATTGAGTTCCAGGACAGCCACACCTACATAGAGAGACCCTGTCTCAAACAAACAAACAAACAAACAAACAAACACTAGAGGTGACACACAAAGGGCAGCCTGGGCCAAGCTTTGCCCCCAGAGTATAGCTAAAGAAAGAAGTGAAGTCTCCGGGAAGGTGTGGCTAGGCAGGGCAGCAGAGCCTGCTCCAGGCTAGAAAAGCCCTCCCTGTGCCAGTCACAGAGCTGGCAGTGCTGTAGAGAACAAAGACCAGAGTGTGCCAGGTTTGAGGGGCCTAGTGGGGCAGCATCGTGGGGGACGGGCACGCACAAACGTGTAGGTGAGGTCCATGGAGATCAGACAGCTGAGGGCAGAAATGAAAACAGGCTGGGTCCCAAAGGGCAGCAGCTTTAGTTCTGTAAACACCAGACAAGTGGAGGGTTCAGGTGCAGGTCTGGGGACAGAGCTGAGCTCAGCAGGAGGATGGGACCTCCCCAGTTGCCTCCATCAGTGACAATGACACTACTCTGAACAGAAGCTGCAGACACGCCTGGGCAGAGCCATCTTCCCAGTCCCCACATTCCAGATGGTTTTTTACGACCCTGGGTTTGATCCAGCCAGCTCCACCCACAAGCCCTTGAAGATCCTATCCCTGTTTAGAGGAGGGCATCCTTTCCCTGCCCCATGGGTCCCTGTGAACATAACTGCAGGTGCAAGGGCAAAATTGGAGTTGCTGTAACTGCCAGGCCAGCAGTGCCTGACCTACATCTCCATGCTTGGTTGCATGAAAGAAAATACCAGGGCTTTCCGTTAGTGCTCACTAGATGCAGCTGGTTCAGGAAAGCCTGAGCTTTCTGAGAGCCTGTTGAGAGTAGGGCAAGATGGCTGGCCTCCAAAAGAGGCCCTGGCTTTGGGGGCCTCTGAAGATTTCAGCGATTAGAATCTTCCTTCTACCAAGGTTCTCCACTAAAGCTTATTTCTTTTTCTAGTATATTACCCTTATTAGAAAAACTCACACGTGCATACACACGCCTCTCCCACCCCAGATAGCTCAATGATTCATTCGGAAAAACATTCCCAAACTAAACAGTTGCTTTTCTTACAAAGCACTGGCACTTGGAGTAGGCTTTAGTTTTTCACAGGAAAAAAACAAACAAACAAACAAACAAAAAAACTCCAACCCAGGGGAAAAACCCACACAATTTAAAAGTTCTGGCCAGGAATGGTAGGGTACACCTGTAACTAGCACTTGGGAGGCAGAGGTAGGAGACCAGAAGCTTAGAGTTATTTTCAGCTACATAGCAAATTAGAGGCCAACCTAGGCTGTTTAAGACTCTGCCTAGAAAAAAAAAAAACCCAAAACCAAAAACCCTGACAAAGTTTGCCGGGCAGTGATGGCATACGACTTTAATCCCAGCACTCAGGAGGCAGAGGCAGGCGAATCTCTGTGAGTTTGAGACCAGCTTGGTCTACAAGAGCGAGTTCCAGGACAGCCTCCAAAGCCACAGAGAAATTCTGTCTCGAAAAACCAAAAAAAAAAAAAAAAAACAAACAAACAAACAAAAAAAACCACCAAACCCAAAACCCAAAACCCAAAACCCAAAACGCACTGACAAAGTTTGGCTTGTGGAAAGGACTTGATCAGGAGACACGGGTTTCCTCTTGTTCTAGCGTGCTGCTCCCTGGACACAGGCATCTCAGTTGAGCTGGCTTTACTTATACCAGTAGATGACTGGTAAACTTAGAGCTCTTACTCCAGTTCCAAAGCCCTAGGACCCGTTGGAAAATTTTGCTACCCTCAAGGAAGCAGTGGAATGTAACCAAAGGGACTGAGGCTTTTGTCTTTTCTTTTTTTAAAATTCTATCTGGAGCCAATGAAATCAAGAATCTTCGAGAAGAACCCACTACCACCACTTTACTAAAACAGTATAATTTCTAACTGCCTTCTAAATACTTATCCTTACACCCACAGATAAGTTTAGCTCTCACTCCTCATCTCAGACACTGCTCTTTGCAGAGGATGGGAGACCATTACAGAAAGCCACAGCTGGTCAAAATGTGGAGAAGAATTGACCATTGGGTGCTGGTCTCAACTGATACATCTACAACACAACCCTTTAGAGAATACTGTAAAAAAGGGTGCAGAAAGACTTTAAGAGTCAGAGGATCAAGAAGTCTGCCTCAAGAGTGTGTCACCTAGAAACGACAGGGAAGCTACACTCATGATACCTCAAAAATATGACTGCCTAAATAAGACCCAAATAATGACACCACCAATGGACAAGCTATCATAGAAGGGGGAAATCCAACCCTAGATAAAGAACCATGGGAAACCAATGCTGAGAGAATTACTCTTCCCCAGGGAGTTGTTCCCTACTTGGTTATCTAGTACCATGTGGTCAGCCCTGAAATCATATACATACAAACTATATTAAATGGATCTCACAGATTGTACTTATATTTTTAAGCATATATATTACATAATATGTAACTATAATTATAGAAAAAGAGGCCATGAATTTGAAAGAGAAGGGGGAATATGGGAGGAGTTGGTAGGAGAGGGGAGAGAAATGATTTAATTAAATTTTATTTAAAAATTTTTTGGGGGAGGAATTATTGTGTGAGTACTTATGTTTGGGACTCAGCGGACAACCTTGTGGAGTCAATTCTCTTTCCACCTTTATGTGGGCTCCAAGGGTAAAATTCAGGTTGCAATCACCTGCATGGCAAGTGCCCTCCCCTAATGAACCATCTTGCTGGTGAGTAAGTAAGTGTGAACTTCAGCAGTATCTTCTATCTTGTGGTATTGAATACTAAACACCAGGCCTCACTGAGGCTGTATCTCAGCTTCCAGCACCAGCATTTATTTATTTACTATTCGACACTGGAAATCCCTTCACCACTAGTAGCACCTATGGGGAATGAAGTCCTCAGTCGATGTACTGTTAATACTGAGGATGGCCCTATCATGGGCCCCAAGCCTTCTCTTAGTCTACGTGCAGAAAGTATTGACCACAGCTTTGTCTGCCTGATGTTTACATTCTGAGATTGCTCTCCTATAGAGACCTCCTACAGAGATTAACTAAACCTGCTATATACACTGAACTTCTGGGCAGCTTCTGGTACAACTCCATCTGAGCCCCATTACCGTGCACCACCCACCCTATCCCAGCTTTTCTTAGGTGTGTCTGCCCTTTATTCATTCCCTCATCACCCCAGTAAGGGTCTAGTTTAAAGCTGTGCAGAGGAGACAGACACTGCACATGGGAAAATGGCATTATAAAGGTACAAGAGAAAATGAGGTGTTTAGTTTTAACTGGGAATGTTAATTAGGTGAGCCAAAGGGGGCTTTTGATGGCTACATTTCAATACTTTGATGACTGGACCTTGGTAGTAAGCCTCAGGGGGAGGAAGTTGCCAAATAAGGGAATAGACCTTGGGGGCTAGCTTCAGGGATGTAATCTAAATGGTACTTAGCAAAGCAGAGGGAATTGGGGCATGGCCTGCCAGAACCACATGCTCCAGTGAGCTAGTGTCCCTCCAATAACTATTACTTAACTTGTCTGACCTCTCCATGTTCTAATACAGACAAGAATATAATTTCTTACCTACCCATTCCCAGCACAAACAACAACAAAACACACAGCCTTCAAAAGAACTTCACATTTCTCATATAGGACTATTGAGGGGATTAAAACTGACAGTGCATCTACAGTATCCTGCACATTGTAGGGCTCAATATAAAAACACTATTTACATTGTCATTAGCATATTAATGATTGGTAGGTCATTCCTAGAGACCCTCTGATGGTCAAGAGATGACTTTACGCTTCCCACAACAACAGAACTCTGGATGCAGAAACTGACAATATGCTAGCTAGATTTGGAAACTTCCCATGGTGGAAGACTAGCAGCTCAGCATGACCACCACAGGCTATAGAGGACACATGTGGGTTTCCCCTGGAACTCCACAGATTCTAGTTTTGTGTTCATGTGGACAGCTACCCTCTCAAAGCCCAAGTTCTCATCAGTAGGAGACCCCATAGCCAACTGTTCTTCCTCCTGACAGTACAGGACACACTTTAAAGAGTATCATGGGTATTGGCCAGGCATGGGGGTGCACATGTTCAATCCCAGCAATCATGAGGCAGAGGCAGGGTCGTGGTGGCGCACGCTTTTAAACCCAATACTTGGGAGGCAGGGGCACGAGGATCTCACTGAGTTCCAGACCGGCCTGGTCTACAGGAAGAATTCTAGGACAGCCCAGGCTACATAGAGAAACCCTGGGCTACATAGACTGGGTGTTGGTGGCGCACACCTTTAATCTCAGCACTCAGGAGGCAGAAGCAGGCAGATCTCTGGGAGTTTGAGGCCAGCCTGGTCTACAGAGCAAGTTCCAGGACAACCTCCAAAGTAATACAGACAAACCCTGTCTTGAAAAACAAACAAACAAAAAATTAAAAGTGGGGGTGTTACATTAGGATTAACCTGGGTTTAATCTTAGCTCCCCACCACTTAACTAGCTAGGCCAGTAACCTTGGCACACTATTTAATCCTTCTGCCTTCTGATTTTCACACTTCTCTGTTAGGTGGTTGAAGTCCAATTGATAAAGTGTTGTGGTGGGCATGCAGCAAGGTTCACTTGACACATGGGATGTGATTTTGTATCCCTAGTACTACAAGACAGTAATAAATGTGTACTACCAACCTCTGGGAAGGATGAGTGTGCAAAGGAAAAGATGCTGTGAACTGGCCACTGCTGTAGACTAGGCTGGAAACACCTCCTTAAAAAAATCAGCTTTGGGAGCTGGAAGTGACCAGTGGTTAAGAGTGCTTGTTGCTCGTCTGGAGGACTTGAACTTTGTGGCCAGCTCATCCAGTAGCTTACAATGGTTTTAGGAGACAGCTCTGTGCAGCATTAGCTGTCCTGGAACTTCCTCTGTGGACCAGGTGGGCCTCCAGCTCTGAGATCCACCTGCCTCTGTCTCCTGAGTGCAGGGATTAAAGGCATAAACTGCCATTGCCTGGCTGCTTACAAGCATCTAAAACTCTAGCTCCAAGGAATCTGATGCTATCTTCTGGCCTCGGTGGGCACCTGAACAGGTGGCATACATTCAGACACATACATACACATATACAAAAATATTTTAAAAAATCACCTTTTAGCCAGGTGGTGGTGGCACACACCTTTAATCCAGCACTCAGGAGGCAGACGCAGGCAGATCTCTGTGATTCGAGACCAGCCTGGTCTACAAGAGCTGGTTTCAGGACAGCCTCCAAAGTCACAGAGAAACCCTGTCTCAACCCCCTGCCCCCAAAATCACCTTTTAAAGATATTATATTATTATTATTATTATTAGTGGTTTTTCAAGACAGGATTTCTCTGTGCAGCCCTGGCTTTCCTGGAGCTAGCTATGTAGACCAGGCTGCAGAGATCCACCTTGCTCTGACTCCCAAGGGCTGGATTTATTTATTTATTATTTTTTTTATTTTTGGTTTTTACAAGACAGGGTTTCTCTGTATTGTTTTGGAGGCTGTCGGTCCAGCCCGGCCTCAAACTCACAGAGATCCGCCTGCCTCTGCCTCCCGAGTGCTGGGATTAAAGGCGTGCGACACCACCACCCGGCCTAAGGGCTGGATTTAAAGGTGTATGCCAACAATTCCAGGTGGTAACTTATCCACTATAGCAGTACTATATACATAGATGGTCTAAGAAACATATAGGGCTGTTAACGGAGTATCATAATCATAGAGAGTGATGGGGAATGCCAAGCACGAAACTGCACACCTGTAATCCTAGCACTCAGCAGGTGGGAGACAGGGACATCATCTGAGCTCAGGAGTTTGAGGTCAGCCTGGATAACATAGCAAGACTCCCATCTCAAATCAAAACAATAAAGAAATTAGTAGCAATATTGATCTATAAATGTTAACCTTTTTTTCATTTGTACAGGGATAACACATGATATTAAGTAAGATCTTATCTAGATGGGTTTGGTTACAGAAATTAAAATAGAATGACAAAATGAACCCATCACTGAGGTTCCACAACTATTAATTCAGTGCCAACCTGATGCCATCTGTTCTTCAACCACTCTA
Source organism: Mesocricetus auratus (assembly GCF_017639785.1). Lineage (NCBI taxonomy): Eukaryota > Metazoa > Chordata > Mammalia > Rodentia > Cricetidae > Mesocricetus > Mesocricetus auratus. The sequence goes on from NW_024429189.1 coordinate 117,784,984, forward strand.
CTCCTGTAGTAATGTGAAGCAAATCCCAGATGCCGTTCAGTATGTTTCTAATAAGCAAGGAACTTTCAAGACATTTTTTTTTGTTTAAAATTAAACCCTTCCCCCAAACAAAATATTAGAAAGGCTTTAAATGTGATCAAAACTCTTTCTCAGAGAGGATAGCTTAGTTCAGTATGAGAAGAATACAGTATATGTAATAAGCTCTAAGTATGACTCAAGTCATAAATGACTTAGATTTTTAGCCAGTAAAAGCCACTGAAATAAATGTAGTCCACCAACAAAAGTACTAAAGTAGTGAAAGAGTGTGTTAGTTGCAGATTTACAAAGGACTTAAATATGGAAAACAAAACTCTGAAATCTTTATATGGGATATTGAGGAGGCTAGTGGGGTAAAGGCACTTTGGGCCAAGCCTGAGGATCTGAGCCTGTGTGGTGAAAAGAACAGATTCCTGAAAATTGTCCTCTGACCTGAACATGTACACACACACACACACACACACACACACACACACACACACACACACACACACACACACGTCTTAGGGATCACAAGTTAAGAAAGGGAGAGCCTATTAAGATATAAATGTTATAAATTACAAAAGATTCAATTTCATTAAAAGACTTTGTGGTCAGCTGGGCAGTGGTGGTGCATGTCTTTAATTTCAGCACTTGGGAGGCAGAAGTAGGTGATCTCTCTGAGTTCAGGCCAGCCTGGTCTACAAAGTGAGTTCCAGGACAACAGAACTACACAGAGAAAACCTGCCTTGAAAAACCAAAAGGGAGGAGAAGAAAGATGATGAGGAAGAGAAGGAAGAAAGAAGGTCTCACATAGAAAAAGAGAAATCAGAAATTGAAAATTATAACATGAATAGACAAAATATTAACATTCAAGATAATATAAGGAACCCTATAAATCCTTAGAATTTATTTAGCCAACTCAGTGGAAGTAGGCAAAGACTTCACAGGTATTTTACAAAGAGGAAACATGAATGGCTGGATACAGATGAAATCTCTTAGCCCCGCTTGTAATCCGAAAAATGCAAATTAAAACTACAGGATACCACTTCATACCCAACAAATCCATAAAATTTAAAAGTGTGACAGATCAGGATTAGTAAAGATTCACATAGTAACATCAGTGTAAACTCATATGAACCCATGAAAACAATCCAGGATTACCTTCCCATCAAGGATTCCACACCATTCTTGAGTATAACACTCTGAAAATGAGGTCCAAGGACCTGCAGCAGCAGCATTTGAGAGTTTGTCAGCTACTCAGGGCTCCAAATCAGGCAAGCACAAACAAACTCTGAGGAGGAGCCTAGAACCCTGTGACTTATGCAAACCCTCCAGGTGATTCTGAGAGGCTAAAGTTTGGGAACTACTGCCCTGGAGAAACTTTTGAATGTGTACCAATACATGTGTAGGACACATACACTCACGTGCTCACAACAGGATTATTTGAAATAGTGAAAACAAGGAACCCAACACCCCAAATAACCACCCACAGAACACTGGACACATACCTAAACACCTAATCATACAAAAGGAGATGAAAATGAGGGTGCTGAGCTCGGAAGGTTGCTTATGCCTGCAGAGTTCCAGTACTGAGGCAGCTGATGAAGGATGAATGTAGTGAGTTTGGGGCCAGTTTAGACTAAAAAGTAAGACCTTGTCTCTTAAAAAATTCTTTTAAAAATAAAACAAAAATAACTTCCCAAAAGAAAAATGGATAAACTACAGCTCTACATATAACATGGATGGATTTCAATGCTGAATGAAAACAACAAATTACATGGTAACACACACATCTAAATAATGCTTAAAGGCATGTAGAAGGAGTCTATATTGTTTGGGAATATATACTTAAGTTCAGGGCACCTGGGGGGAACAGAAAAGAGTACCAGGGCAGTCTCTACCTTCCCTCATAACCTAAAGGCAGACCCTGAAAAAGGAAAGACTGTCAGAAGCCTGCTCCCTACCTTCTGGCAATCTCACCACCAGGAAAACTGAACTAAGAAGAGCTGGCCACAACACAGCCCAGACACACTGCATCACAGTACCCCTTTTCTTCATGGGAACTCAGGAGCTGACCCCCCACACTGTCCTCTAGATCTCTTGGGTATTGAGTATTCACTTTCTTTCATGTGCCTGTACACGAAATGAACTTGTAAAAGCCATAAACCATCTCACCTGTTAATCTGTCCACTGTGATTTATCTCACAGACTCAAATATAGGACCTCCAGAGGATAAAGGAAGCTTTTTCCTTTCCCTAGATAGCCATGCAAAACAAAGACCTCCCCCCCCCCAAAAAAAACCAGGTGAGTAAGCAGCCGGTGACTGTGACTGGGAAAGAGTACAGAGGACTCTATGGTAGAATTTGTTCTTCACATTTATTTTGTGTGTGTGTGCATGTGCAAGTTGGGGAGTTTGTGGAGAGTAAACTGCAGGAGCCAGTCTTCTCTTTCACCAGTGGTTTCCAGAGTGGGTGAACTCAGGTTGATAGGCATGGTTGTTAGGTGCCATCTGAGACATCCCACCAGCCTGTATTTTCTCTCACTGTGTAGCTCTGATGTCCTGAAGCTCAGAGTTTTTCTGTGTAGTCCTGGCTGTTGTTAAAATGTCTAGGTTCCCTCATCCTGGGACCCCTCGGGAACCCTTCCCCTCATCTTACAATCTTCCCCTCAAATACTAGGACCTAAGAAATAAAAATTTAAACCTCCCTTTGTCCTCTACTCTGCTAACATCTTTCCAGATCTACAGAGGCGCCAGAGAGTCCCATACAGCCTGGACTACAATAGAACAACCAGCATGGCAACACCCCAACTTTCTCAGGTTCCCCCAAAGATGATCGACGCCCCCAGGTCAGCAGAAAGCAGTCTTAATATCTCGACTTCCTTGACCCTGAACCTACCCCGTCTAACACCCCCACCTCTTTTAATAGTAAATAAAGGTGGGAATGAAAGGTTCAGGCAGAGGCAGGTGGATCTCTGTGAGTTCGAGACCAGGCCTGGTCTACAAGAGCTAGTTCCAGGACAGCCTCCAAAACCACAGAGAAACCCTGCCAACCCTGCCTTGAAAAACCCAAAAAAAAAAAAAAAAAAAAGAAGAAGAAGAAGAAAGGTTCAGGCATTTCGCTGGCCTGCCCTGTTACCTGGCAGGATGCACTCAGGCAACACTCTGGCCAGCCCAGAATTCTGTGAGAACCACGCAGGTGCAAAGGACCCCTTTAAAGGACTGACTCCGGCCCGATTAAGCTCTCTTTACTCTTTTACTTTTGTCTTCCTGTCTCTCTGTCTCCCTGTCTCCTTCCCTCCCTCCCTCCCTCCCTCCCTCCCTCCCTCCCTCCCTCCCTCCCTCCCTCCCTCCCTCCCTCCCTCTCTCCCTCTCTCTCTCTCTCTCTCTCTCTCTCTCTCTCTCTCTCTCTCTCTCTCTCTCTCTCAGCTCTGCACGGGTTGGTTACCTCTCACCCCCCTTTCCTTCCCTGTCTACCAATAAAACTCCACGTGGGATCGTTGAGTCACGGTTGTGTCTCGTTAATGGGTAAACCTAGACATTTTAACAACATTGGTTCCCTGACTGGGAACCTAGACATTTTAACAACACTGTAGTCCTTGAACTCACAGAGATCCACCTGCCTCTGCTTCCTGACTGCTAGGATTAAAGGTGTCCACATTCTGATTTTTTTAAAGATGGGTAAAGACTTTACATACATTTCCTTATTTTGAAACTAGACATTATGCTATGTACTATATAATACTATACATTAAACTATACAATGCTATGCATTCGTTGTTTTTTCCAGGAAAGTGGATCATACCATACAAATCCCAGCACTTGAAGTTTGAAGCAGGAGGACTGCCTCGAGTTCAAGGCTAGCCTGAGCTGTGTAGTAAATTCCAGGTCAACCTGAGCTACAGAATGACACTTTGTCACAAAAAACTAAAAACAAATTTATTTTACAAAACAACTCCCAGTGTAAGGGATCATTGCAAATACTCCAAGGCAGAACTGCAACCTGACTACATGTGTGGCACCTGAAGGGTTAAGCTAGTTTCTCTGCCAGAGGATGAGAGAGCCAGCAGCTGGGCCACAGTGGGAGTTCCTGGCTCCAGCTGGCTTCAGCCTGGATCAAGCTCCGCGCCCAGGAACTGGCACCTGGGGGAGGGGTCTGGACAGGTGGTACCTATAGTCCCTGATGACCTGTTCTATGTGAAGGGCTGGATCCAATCAGATGTGAACATCAGAGCTCTCCCAGCTGCTAAAAAGTTTGAGGGTGGCAGCCCGGAGGTGGTGAGATGAGGAGGAGAGCCCCGGTGGCAGGGTGGGGGTGGAGAAGGAAGTGGGTGGGCTAGGCTCAGATACCAGGGGAGGCTGCTGGGATTATCACCTGCTGAGAGTGAGATTAGGTTTCTTGGGAAGGGCTCCTCCAACTAATGCTGCCTTGAAAGCTGTCTCCCAGTGGCTTTTCTCTGCTGGACAGATGGTGTCTGAGCTGTCTCTTGGAGGGTGGGCTTCTTAAGGGACTGGTGGAGCCCACTGCCTACTCTTCAAAAGCCTGTTAAACCTTGGGACTCCTTGACTTCCAACAACTCCATCCTGTGCTACTTTGATTCAGAGTCAGACGGTGCCCCAAATCTGTGACACAATTTACTCCTGTTTAGTTCTTACAGTACCCAATTGCTTACAGCTCAGACGCAAGCCTTACATTTGAGAAAACTGAAGCTTGGTAAAGTTAAGCACTTGCCCCAAGTCAAACAGCAAGCAACCAGAACCTGAATGCAAACAGTTCAAGGCCCCATCCCCAGCAGGAAAGCATTATTTGCTGTATTCTCCCCTGCTCCCTATATGGGAGCAAGTTCCTCCCAACTGTTCAGCCCAGATACCTGGACCCCTCTCTCTTTCCTTTCCTCCTTCCTCTTACCCAATCACCATCAAAACCAGTAAATCAAGCTCTGATCACTCCTCACCACTTCTGCCATCTCATGGTATGGTGATCCCCAACCATAAAATTATTTTTGTTGCTACTTCATAACTATAATCTTGCTACTGTTAAGAATTATAATGTAAATGTCTAATATGTGATCCTAAAGGGGTTGTGACCCACAGGTTGAGACCCCTGCTTCAGAGTGACCAGAGAGATTCTCCTAAAATTGAAGTTGGATCTGGTCATTTCTTGCCTCAGAAAACCTCTATGCCTTCCAGTGTGTTCTCAGAATAAAGCAATGTTCTATGTGGCTCTGCAGGAGGACTTAGCTGCAGGTTACTTCTCAGGCTCAATTTTCACTTATTCCTTGCCTCTCTGATATTAACATAGCTGAACTTTTTTTTTTTTCTAACTTGCTGTTTCCTCCATTTCAGTATTCTTTCTCCAAAAACTTTGCATGAATCACATCTCATTCAATCTGGCCCAAGGTAACCTTATCATAGGCCTTCCTGATTAACCTAGCTACAATAGAAATCTTTCCCCTGCCCCTTATTTTTTCCTGTGGTCCAAGGTACTACCTGACACATTAATGTACTTAATCTTTTTCTCTTACTAGAATGTCAGTTGAATGACAAGAGAGTGTTCACACTATTTGCTCAACCTCTACCTCAATGCCTGACATACAGCAGGAACTCTGTGTTAATGAACAAATGAATGAATGACCAACATCCCTCAGGAAATGACTCACTTTAGAGAGGAAGGCTGTGACCTTCGGTAGCACAAAAGCAGTGGTTAATGTCCTTCCCTGTTACAAAATGTCCTGAGTGCATACCATCATCACTGTGTCATCAACTTAAGCTTGCAGATATGTAATGTGTACACACACAAGGACATGGGAATTGGAACACAGGCCTGGTTTGGTTCTAAGAGAGGGAATGAGTGTGGGCACTTAAGAGACCAGGATCAGTGAACTCTAGGGCACTTACCTTGTCATTGCTGCCCTGCCAAGGTCTCTTATACTACACATTTTGGCTTTTTTGTTTTTGTTTTTGTTTTTTTGTTTTTCCAGACAGGGTTTCTCTGTATTGCTTTGCACATTTTGGCTTTTACTCATTGGATAGTTGAGGGGTCTGATACACGCTAAGGCAGGATGACTAAGTTCAAGGCCACCCTGAACTATGTACTAAGATGGGGGTGGGAGTAGAGAGAAAGTTAGTGGAAGATTTTGAGCCAAGGAGTAACAGCTTGACCTAAAATTTTAAAAGGCTCACATTTGCTGTGTGCGGGAGAGAGGGAGACCACGGAGGATGTGGTTTCCGTGACCAGGTGAGAGAGGGAATGAGCAATAATGACTGGGTTGCTAGCCTTTGGCCTGGCTATTTCCAGGGCAGAAAGCACAGCCTGGGCTTCCAGTTAGTTGTTCCCACTGTTGCACCTCGTCTGTTCTGCCAACACCCTGGTGAGGTGGGGTCAGTAGAATCCACATTTTACAGAGAAGAAATCTGAGGATCTGAGACACAAACTTACCTGTTAAAGATGACACAGTAAATGATCAAGAAATTTGACAACAAAAGCTGGCAAGGATGTGGTGAGAGAGGAACCCTTATTTACTGATGGTGGCCATGCAAACTAATGCAGCCATTATGGAAATCATAGTCGGTTTCTCAAAAATTTTAAAAAGAGCTACCATATTACCCAGCTCTACTACTTCTGGGCATCTGCCCAAAGGCCTGCACATTATCACTGAGATTCTTGATGTCCACAGTCACTGCTGCTCTACTGTGACTCCTCCAAGCACTTCTCACCCTGCTCTATCCTAAACATCTCCAATGCTCTCTTCCTTTCCCCTTCCCCAGCTTCTCATTCCTATATAGACCACGCACTCTGCTGGTGCTCAGCTCTTGGCTCCTGGTCCCCTCTCTTGTTCCTCTCTCACTTGCCCCCATGCTCCAGTTTAATCTGGACGCTTCTAGATGCCTCTGGCTGTACTCCCCGTTCCACATAGGGTATACACACACACAATGGGATTTTATTCAGCCATAAAGAAAAATGAATTATGAGCTTTCCAAGGAAATGGATGAATCTAGAAATTATAATTTTAAAGTGACAAAAAACCCACCCAAAGACACCAAAAAACAAAAACCCCACTCTCATAAATGGATCGAGCCTGTATAACTGTGTATGTGTGTATAAACTGGGAGTCTAAGACACTAGAAAGGAGACCAGGAGACCAGGAGAAGATAACAGTAGGAATCAAGAGTGGTAGGCAAAAGAACACATTGGACATGAAAGAAAAAAAAAGACTAGGGAGGGGAAGGAGAATCTACTAAAACACACTGTTCGAGATGTCATAATCATATAATACTGTGTGTTAATTTTAAAAATAAAAGTATAAAGAAAAAGTTACACAGCAAATCACCAGCCCCCCCCCCCGTGGAGAACGTATCAAAGGGCCTACCACCCACTGAGCGCTCCTTCCAAACTCATCAGATCACGCAATCCTCCCGTCTGGATCTCTCCAGTAGTCAAGACTATATGCCTATGGATTGCACCCAGTTCTAAATGCTTCTAATGTGGTATCTCATGTGATACTCCACTGACTCAAGGAATCATATATCCTGAAGACATCTCTTTTACATTTAGCACCAAAGTAGCTGAGTGAGGCAAAGTCACAGGCAAGAAAGTTTGGATGCTGTTTTACTATCACAGAATTAACCTATCCTTTATCACTGTTAACATGTTCCCTCTCCACTTGCTTTGCTTTTGATAGAGTCCCAATACACAGCTAAGGCTATTCTGGAATTCACCATGTAACCCAGGCTAGTCTTAAACTTGTGGCAATCCTCCTGTCCCAGATTTTTAGGTGCTGATATTACAGGAATGAGCCACCAAAATAATAATGATAGTAGTAGTAGTAGCAGCAGTAGCAGTAGCAGCAGTAGTAGTAGTAGCAGCAGCAGCAGCAGCAGCAGCAGCAATAATTTAAAAATAATGTGTATGCCTGTGTGGGAGTCTGTCCATGGGAATGAAGGAGCCTCTGGAGTGGGAATTACAGGTGGGTGTTGGAGAGTGAAACTGGGGTCCTCTGCAAAAGCAGGAAACATTCTTAATTGCTGAGATCTCTATCTCTCCAGATTTCCCCTTCTTTCTTTTTAAATAATATTTTTCTTTTTGGTCACTGGACCAAGGGAGAGCTCCAACAGATGACGTTGTGATGTTGCTCCACTCTGAAGCTTCAAGTTTTTGTTTGCTTGTTTGAATTCTCCTAATCAGACTCTAAAAGCCTTAAGTTCAAAATCCAAATCCACAAATAAATTTTGTTTGCCCATCTATTGTGCTGGCCTGATCTTAGGACTTAGGCAGAAAAGACAGAAGGGCCAAGAGTCACAGGGTTAAATAAAGGCAGAAAAGAAAACCTTGATGCACCTGTCCTCAAAAATAGCTTTCCCACTGAAATGAACCTTCAGTCAGGCATGGTAGGGCATACCTAGAATCCCACCCAGCACAGGAGGCTGTGAGTTTGAAGCCAGCAGGGGGTACAAAATAAGACAATCTGGAGGAGGAGGAGAAAGAAAGAAATGCACTTTTTAATGATTTTGTTTTATTTTATTTATCTTTGGCTTTTCAAAACAGGGTTTCTCTGTGTAGCCCTAGCTGTCCTGAAATTCGATCTGTAGACCAGGTTGACCTGGAACTCAGTGATCCACCTGCCTCTGCCTCCTGAGTGCTTGCACCACCACCTGGCACTTGTTTATTTTATAAACAGGGTCTCAGACATTTGGGAGGCAGAGACTGATAGATTGTACCAGCCTGGTCTACACAGTGAATTCCAGGACATAAGGGTTACATTCAGAGACCCTGGTTTTTTTTGTTTTTTTTTTAAAGTTAGGTAACACAAAATAAGTAACAGATAAGGCCAGGCATGGTGGTCCAAACCATGAATCCTAGCACTTGGGAGGCAAAGACAGGCAGAACCTGTGAGTTCAAGGCCAGCCTGGTCTACATTTAGAGTTTCAGGAAAGCCAGGGCTGTATAGAGAGACCTTGTCCAAAACAAAAACAAAAAGCCGTGGTCTTCCTATGCAGTTCTGACTGTTCTGAAACCCCTTCTATTAGTCCTAGCTGGCATGAAACTTATACAGATCCACCTCCCTCTACCAGTCAAGTACTGCCATCACACTTGACCTACCTTTCAGATTTTTTGCTCCTGTGTTTTTGAGACATGGTTTCTCTGTACAGCCCTGGCTGTCCTGGAACTCGGGCTAGTCTTGAACTAAAAATTTCACCTGCCTCTGCCTCCCAAGTGCTGGGATTAAAGGCATGCGCCACTACTGCCCAACCCTTTTTTAGCTCTTAAAACAGTTAAGCACTGTGAGTTTTAGCCATGACCCCATAGACAGGTGGAACTCCCATGCCCTAACTTCATTCTGGAGAGACTAGCAAAGCAGGAAGGGGCAATGACTTTCAGTTCCTGTAAGTCTACAGCAACAGCTGATTCAGCTAGATGATGTCACCTTCACAGACCTCCTGACAAGCAGCTGAGAGGGTAAAAGCAGGAAATCAGAGGATACTGAATGGCTAAGTTCAAACATGCCTCTGGCAAAGGCCGGCAATAACCCTAAGCTATGGAGCATCCCTTGCAGATAGACTTTCTCAGTTGGCAGAGCAGTATATACCCCTCAGACACAAATTCTAAGATGCTTTCCCAACCCTGTTTCTGCATATTCTGCAGCATACTGAAAGAGCAATGAAGCCTGGCTTTGGAGCAAACCTATCTGGGTCCAAATCTAGGTTTTGTCTTGCATAAACTGAGAACCTTAAGCATGTAATTTCATTTCTCTGGGTCTCTAATTCCTCACTGAAAAGAAAATAGGGCCACTTGCTGCTCAAGTATATGCTTATAACCCCAGTGCTGGGGAAGTTGAGACAGGAGGATGCTTACTTGGAGCTTGTTGGCGGGACAGCCTAGCCTACTTGGGAAAGCTGCAGGCAAATGACAGAGCCTGTCTTAAAGAAGGTAAACAGCATTCCTGAGGTTGCCACCTGAGGTTTTGGCTTTTGGCTTTCATAGGCATGCATGTGCATACACACAATAATGCAAATACATGTTAAGAAAAAGATACATGGCAAAAAGAATACATGCAAATTACTGAGTATACACTTGATACTTAATGAGCATTCAGAAGGTAGGCTGACTGGGCTATAGTGGTTCACAGCTTTAATCTCAGCATAGGCAGAGGTGCAGGGAGATCTGAGTTCAAAGCCAGCCTGATCTACAGAGCAAGTACCAGGAGAGTCTGGACTATGCAGAGAAACCCAGTCTTGAAAAACAAACAAACAAACAGTTTGAAAGAACACTGTTAATTCTTAGTAGCTTCAGTTTTGCTGTTGTTTTGAGACAGGGTTGGCTTCTCATTATGTACTGAGGATGATGATGAACTCCTCTTTCTGCCTTCATCTCCCAAGAACTGAGAGTATAAAACACATGGTCACCACACCCCACTTTGAATTTAGGTTCTAAAAAGCCAGCCTAGCTGCAGTGTTGAGGAAGGTGTGATTTTTCTATGGTCTTGATCTCTTTTTTTTTTTTTTTGAGACTGGGTTTCTGTGTGAAATAGCTCCAGCTATCCTGGAACTTGTTTTGTAGACTTTGCTGGCCTCAAACTCAAAGAGATCCACCTGTTTCTGCCTCCCAGAGTGCTGGGATTAAAGGCAGGCTCCATCACTGCCCTGCAATCAGATCTTTTTTTTTTTTTTTTTTTTTTGGTTTTTACGAGACAGGGTTTCTCTGTATTGTTTTGGCTGCAATCAGATCTTAATCAGAACTCTGATGTGGGTAGAAGTTTCTGGATTCTGGTGTACAGTTATCTGAGTACATGCTGGGATTAAAGGTGTGTACCACGAGTGCTTGATCTCCTTTTATCTAATCCTTCTAGACTCTCATAAACTGGACAAGAAAGATAAGAAAAAACAGAAGATGTGGAGAACGGGGAACACTTCTCCATTGCTGGTGCAAACTTGTACGGCTGCTGTGAAAATTAGTATGGTGATTTCTTGGAAAATTACCTACCTCAAGACCCTGCAATACCACTGTTGGAGACACATTCACACCATAAGGATATTTGCTCAACTATGTTCATAGCAACATTATTTGTAATAGTCAGATCTTGGAAACAGCCTAGATGCCCCTCAACTGAAGAATGGATAAAGAAAATGTGGTATATTTACACAATGGAGTACTACTATTCATCGTAAGAAACAAAGGCATCCTAAAATTTGCAGGCAAATGGACAGAACTAGAAAAAAAACATCCTAAGTGAGGTAACCCAAAACCAGAAAGACAAATATAGTATATACTCACTCACAAATGGATACTGGGCATAAAGCAAAAGATATCCAGCCTACAATCCATAACCCCAGAGAAGCTTGTTTTCTCTTCCAGAAACAGAAACAGATGCAGAAATCCACAACTAACCAGTGGGCCAATCTCCTGGAGTACAATAGATGTGAGGGAGGATCGATAACATGAACAAAGGAGTCAAGACCATGATGGGGAAACCCACAGAATCAGCTGTCCTGAGCTAGTGAGAGATCATTGACTCAGGTCTGACAAATGGGGAACCTGCATAAGACTGAACTAGACTCCCTTAATATAGATGACAATGGTGTGACTGTGACAATATATAAGGTCCAAGATCTAACACTAATGCACAAACTAACTTAATGGAGCCCATTCTATATGGAGAGACACCTTGCCCAGCATAGGCACAGGGGTGTGGGGGTGGAGAAGTGCCTTGGTCTGCCTCAACTAGATGATGGGACAGACTTGGTAGACTTCCTAGGGAGACCTTACCGTCTTCGTAGAGCAGATGGAAGGAGAGGGGGAGTGGGGGGAATGGGAGAAGAGGAGGGAGGGGGAGCTGGGATTGGAACGTAAAAAATAAATTAATAATAATTTTAAAAGACCATAATAAGAAAAAAATAAGAAAAAACAAAACAAAACAAAACTCCAGAAGGACAGAGGAGATAGGAGTGATTTCTGCCCTGGTCAAAGGGTAGGGAATCTGTGGTACCTTGATCTGTAGGTAGAGGGAGTGGCCCACTCAGGGAAGGGTGAGAATCCTAGCTCAGAAAACATCCCTAAGCCACCTGTATTGTTTCTGCCTCCTTTGTGGTAGTTTCTGCCAAGGACAAAAAACTCTGAAGTGCAACCCCCCTCAACACATGGAGATGGATAGATGGGGATACACGGACACACACACACACACACACACACACACACACACAATCCCACTCTTCCATTCACAGAGGCAGAGCTGTATTTTGTAGTCCTCCCAGGATCTGGCTCAAAGGTAGCCTACAGGAAATGGTCGATAAAGAGCTCCTGATTGATTAATGAAGAGAGAGAATATTCTCCACCATTAAGCAAATATTAATGAGGACTATGAGTACTATGTTGGTCTCTGGGGATCTGAGGTGATTAGGATGGGTTTCTAGTTTTCTTTTTTTTCTGAGTTCAGAATCAGCAGAGAGAACAAAATCAGAGCTACAGTGCTGGACACGATAGCTACAGCAGCGATATTTGCTAGCACTCCCCCACCCACCCAGGACAAAAGGGTCTCTGAGACAGACGGCTTGGGTTCAAAGAACGACTTTACTTCTTATTAGCTACATTTCTGTGATCAGTTTCCTTCTCTGTGCTTTCTTTCTCCTCTGTAAAATAAAATCAAGAGTAATTCTTGGTCTGAGATTTTCTTTTATTTTGTTTGTGTTTTCTGTCTGTTTTTTGAGATAGTATCTTCATGACCTGAGTTCAATCCCTAACCCTCACGTGAACAGCCAGGTGTAATGGAATGCACCTGTAAAAATACTACTTGAGAGTAGGTCCCTGGGATTCAATGGCCAGCTGTTTAGACTAAGTAGCAAGAGACTGTGCTTCAGAATAAATAAGTGGTTGGATGGTGGTAGCAAACACCTTTAATCCCAGCAATCTTGAGACAGAGGTTGGGGGGACAACCACAACACTCTGAGTTTGAGGCCAACTTGGCCTATAAAGTGAGTTCTAAGACAACCAGGACTACACAGAGAAACCCATCTCACACAGGCAAATTCACACATACACACCATACAGTAAGAAAAAAAGAAATGCAACAGCAGGTATGTGCTGATGTCCAGATTCAAACACGAAACTGCAATTCTACAGTCATGCTTCCAACTAAAGCAACCCCCTTCTCAAAAAGATCTATCACAAGGGATCAGAGAGATGGCTTAGCAGGTAAAATGGCTTTCTACAAGGCAGGGCATGATGGTACATTCCTTTAATCCCAGCACTCAGGAGGCAGAAGCTGGAGGATCTCTGAGTTTGAGGTCAATGTGGTATAAAAGCAAGTTCTAGGACAGCCAGTGATACACTGTGAGACCCTCTCTCCAAAACCAAAAGTACTTGTTATACAAGTGTGATGACCCAAGTTCAATGCCACAAACACAAAAAAAGTTAGAGAACTGATGTCTTAAAGCTGTTCGCTGGCCTCCATACACTTGCTATAGCACACATGTCTAAAAACACACATAATAATAAAGATGCTGATAATCATGATATGAAGAAATAAAATAAAAAGATTTAGCAAAGCACAAGTGACAGAGGCCATACAAAGGAAGATTTACTAACAGTTTATTATCAATAACTCTGAGCTCTGAAAGGGCTCAAAGGGTTAGATGACAACTGCAGGTTTTGCTCTGGCCTTTCACACACTTTTCTTATTGAGGCTTAGAGTACTAATATTGAACCCTATGTTCTACAACTAAACCAGACCTAGAGAGTGCTCCAGATGCAGTCCACCTGCATGGACAGGCAGGCAGGATGGACTTGGTCTGGTCCTATACACCTTTCAGTTTCACCACTTAGCCACCATCCTGGGGCCTCATATCTGCACCTGCTGCTTGACCCAGTCCCAGGAGACCCAGAACCCTAGACTTGGGCTCCCCCCCCGTCCCAAAGGGTCATCACTAAGTGACTCCCTAAAGACTTCCCTAGCATGGTACTCCCCAAGGGTTTTATCTGAATGTGGGTGCTGTGAGTAAAGGGAGTAATAGGTAGAACAAGGGGTGGCTATTCTTATTCTGCCTCAGAGGTGAGTGTGGGATGAGGCATTCTGTGCTCTGGGTTTTTATGTAAGTGGCTCTGCTCTGGGCTGGGAAAAGTTCCTACTATTACCCTAGCTGGGCAGGCAAGCACATCCTAAGGTTAGGAGCCTACACTCATTTCTACTTACACTCAACAGTCTGAGCTTGCCTGGTAATTTCATGGTGAAGGGAACCAGTAGCTAAACTAGTGACTGACCAGCCATACAGTGAAAGAAAATTTAAAGACCTAGACTTTGGTGAGCTTATTCTCTGCACTGGGCAGTATATAGGGCACTCTACATATGCCAGTCATCCTTAGGTATGTCTGTTAGCCTGGCCATTAGATACTTAATGGTAGGCTCAATGGTAGCTGGTAAGAGTGAAGAAAATGATCTGGTGCTCAAAAAACTCAAGAGCTTTCTTCTTGGTTGCCCTCCATACACACCCCAGTGAAACAAACCTGTCTAGTAAGAACTATTTCCTCTTTATTGATGTCTAGGCTTAGAGAGGTAAGCTTGTCCAAACTCCTGAAAACATGGAAATGTTAAGTTAAGGTTTCTTTCTTTCTATCTTTTTTTAATGCTTGTTGGTTCAGTGAATGAATGAATGACACAGCTATGGCTGTGGCCTTAGTCAAGGAAGAGTAACAAGACCAAACATTTATAGTTCTCAAAGTGCTTTTTCACTTATCACCTCCTTGGGCCTCCCTGCTAGCCCAGGAGGGAGGCAAAGAGGGTGTTATCTTTGTTCAACATGAGGTGACAGGCAGAGCTCAGGCAAGAGGCTTATAGTCATTAAACAAACAAGAAATGAGGCCACCCAAGAAAAGTTCCAAGTACCCAAAACACATCACATAGTTTAGTTATACAGATATAGAATACCCACTGTGCTAGACATGCTTCCAGTCATTAAATATGGAGGGGTATTCTATCTTGGAGAATGCTGGCAAAGATTAGAGAAAATACACCACATTGCCCAATGCCTAGTCAACAACATGGTTGGTATTAAGCCCTGTACAAGTTCTGACTTGAGGCCCAGGTGGGGGAGGTGGGGATAAGCTTGTGAGCCAAGGTCCTCAATTTCCTAACTCTTGGCCCAAAGGCTAGTCACATCTTCTGTAGCTCAAACAGAAACTCCTAGGAGGCTTCTTTTAACCTCAGCGCTCAGGAAGCAGAGGCAGGAAGATCTCTATGAGTTTGAGGCCAGCCTGGTCTACATAGTGAGTTCTGGGCCAGTCAGGGCTACATAGGGCAACCTTGTCTCAAAGGGAAAAAAAAGAAAGAATGGAGAAAGGAAGGAAGGAAAAACGAGTGAGCTCCAACAAAAATAATAACAACTTGATTATCTGTGATAGCAATGGTGTTACAGTAATAGTAATAGTTGTCACACTGAATGAGGAGTTAGTGTATGCCAGGCTCCATGTATCTTAACATGTTTGCAAACTCAGCAGAGTGTTTCCAGAAAAGCACTGTAAATTATTATCTCCTTGCTGTTTTTTCAAAATCATTTGTTTGTTTGTTTATTTTGTGTATGGGGGCAGTGGGATGGCAGCAGAATGCCCGTGGAGTCAGAGAACAATCTGAACTCGTGCCATGAGGATTTGTGGCAAATGCCTCTATCCATTAAGCCATGTCACCTCCTTTGCCCTGCCCTTGTTTTGTTTTTCAGACAGGTCTTACTCTACAGTGCAGGCATTGCCTTGATGGCATTCTTCTTGCCTTAGCCTCCCAAAAGCTGGAATTACAGGTAAGAGTTACTATGCCCAGCTACTCTATCCAACTCATTATTTATTTACTTTTTGTTAGTTTGAGACAGGGTTAAGCTAGTTTAGAACTCATTATACAGTCAAAGTTGACTCTGAACTTCTGATCCTCCTGAGTACGGAGTTTCATGCCTGCATCACAAAGCCTTGTAAAATGTGGTGCTAGGGATCCAACCCAGGGCTTCCTGCATACTAGGAAAACACTCTTCCAACTCTACTGGACCTAACTCTTCAACGGTGCTCATCGATTTTCTCCTAAGGAGATACTGGCAAGGCAAATACCATGAATACCAGGGCCATCTGCTACCAGAGAGGGTGGAGGCCTCCAAATACCCCAGAACCTTTCTCGCACATCCAGCTGTAGTCTCAACCATTTTCCACATGTTTTGAAACAGAGTCTCTGTGAGGCCTAGCTGGTCCTGAACTCACAATCCTCCCAGTAGCTGTTTTTACCATCCTACTGAGAGAAGAAGAGGACTGTATAATGAATTCTAAACTAGCTTAACCCTGTCTCAAACTAACAAAAAGTAAATAAATAATGAGTTGGATAGAGTAGCTGGGCATAGTAACTCTTACCTGTAATTCCAGCTTTTGGGAGGCTTTTAGTCCCTCAAGGAGTATGTAGCTTCTACTGGCCATCCATCCACCACCACACCTGGAGAGAAGTGGAAGGGGTGGACTGGAGAGACTTCTCCTTAGGCTTGATAGACTTGATAGGACAGCAAAGAAGAAGCCTATTGTCTGGATCCTCCCTTGCGCCACATGCTTCCGCATGTGACAAGGTGCATGTCCTTCACATGGAACTGCTCTGGGCAATGCCAGTGTACCTTTGGACCCAACAAGTCTGAAGGATGAGAGACGGCACAGCCCCGGAACTGCAAGCTAAGGTAACTATTTCTAAGCATTGGAACTAGGTCATCAAGTTCCTGTAGAAGCCAGCTGTGGCTAGGGGAGGCGGAGGGAAGTTTTGAAGCTACCAAGATCCCTACTTCCCCTCAGGCCCCACCCTCCTCGAAATCTGCACCTGCTCTCAAGCTGACCCCTCCCCCTAGTAAGCCCAGCTGTCCTGGCTCCTAGGGCCCCTCTCTGCCTTCCTCGGGTAGGGAGGACCTCTTTAGTAGAAGACACCTTACTGTCTGTCACCTGAGACTTTCAGACAAGCTAAAGAAGTAGCCGCCTCTCTGGAGGGTAGTTTTGGTCTACCAGGGAAGCAAGAAAACTGGGTCTCTTTGGGACTGCCAGGGCACCTTGCTGGCACAGTCACAGCAGGTGGCAGGAGACAGGTGATGTTTACCCTACAAAGGCTAGAGTTGCCAAAAGGCTTCAATCAATCCTTTGAATCTGCACCTGGCTTTGAGCCCCAAATAACAACCAGGGCAGCCTACCTGATCTGCATGTCCCAGGTGCCTTCAAGGCTCTTCCCTCCCGCAGCTCTGCCTGCTGAGTCCCAGCTGGCAAGGGATTCTTTCTCCCAGGGGTTACTGGAGACCTACCTGTACCCCGGGGGTGCTCTGGGTCTCTCCCTTTTGAGCTTGTCACTACCATCAGCTATCCCCATTCCTATGCCCCCAGGCCTGCATCAGTCTCTGCTTCCTTCTGCCTGACCAGCTTTACCCGCCAACCCAGATCCTCTTCCACAGAAGCTATGATAGCTCACCATTTCACATGCACACTTCAGATCTGGCTGGCTGGTTCTCACCCATCTAGCCTGTCCCAGCCACATTCCTTTCACCTATTTAAAGCTTTCACAGGGCAGGGTGTGGTAGTACAAGCCTATAACCCCAGCTACTGGGGAGTGTGTCATAGGAGGACTGAGTTCCTGAGTTCCTACAGAGACCATGTTTCAGAACAGGCAGAAATGGCTGGGACTATAGACAGAGGGAAGAACATTTGCACAGTATACTTAAGGCCCTGGGGTCAACTCCCAGCATCCAGGGGGCAGGAAAGAGCAAAGAAGCCTTCATGTTCCACATCTTCTTAACAGGTATGTCAGGCATAAGGCTAGATGGTCTACACTATAGTCAGTCTCTCAAAAAATATTGGCCAAATGTCACCTAGTTCCAAATATTTTGCTAGATGCTAGTAACAAAGGAAAACTTTCAAGACAAAGGCTGTATATTCTGGGAGCTTAGGTTTCTCTGAATTAGACAGTAAACATGTAAACTCGGGTGGCCTCTGGGGAGTTCTGAAACATTGAAACCTGAATGATAAAAAAGGAGTCCTAATCAGACCTGCGGCAGGCAGAGTGACTCTAACAGAGGAAAAACATGGAGCCTTGGGAGAAGAGACCCATCATCATTATCTTCACTTTACAGACAGGAAACGGAGACCTCCGCATACAAAGCTACACTGCTGAGAAAGCTATGGTTACTAAGTCCCCACTGACTTTCCCCATCTCACCCTTTGCACTGGGTGCGGAAGAGTCTAGCCTGGCAATCCAGGAAGGTGATGATGAGCTGAGGGTAGAGGCCTCTGGAACAAGTAATCTAATGGGTAGTGATGGTAAAAGTGGGACTATCTGGCAGAGGCCCAGGCCACCTGTAGGATGTAATCAGTGGTCTGGCCTCTTCCACTTTGAGTCTACACCACAGATTTGATACAAGCCATTCACCAAGTGTTTGGGCCTACTCCTGATTCAGATGTATTCGCTTCCTCGGGAACTGACAATGTAGTACTACATCTAGTAGTAACAACCCTCATGTTCACTGAACAGACCCTAGCCAATCCCCTGCTGAAGCCTGGGCACTGTGCCAGGTATTCAGGATAAAATAAACCAGTCCAGGTCTGTAGAAAAAGCAACAGCACAGTGGCATAAGGATAGATTTTGGCACAAGGCATATTGTCAGGCTGTGCTCTGCCTCTTAGAAGATGTGTTACGATGGAGGTCTCCGAGTCCTGCATGTACCCTCTTCACACCAGAACAGTTGTGGAGACCAAATAAGACCATTATGTCAAGGCATAAACACAGCACCTGGCATACAGCAAGCTAGCACTCCACACACAACACCTGTTATTATTCCTAACAACACTAAGGCATTCACTCTCATTTATGCCTTGCTTACTCTGGTAAAAGGTTGGCATTATCCTCTCAGGGTTATGGATTTGAGAATTGGGTTGTTTCACATGTGGGTTGAGAGCTTTGTCTACAGGTTTGTTAAAAGAGATTAATAAGCACTGCTTTAGCTTGGTTCTGAACTATCTCAAAAGTTTATGTGTTAGCCAGGCACAGTGACATATGAATGTAATCCCAGTACTTTCCATGCAGTAAACTCCAGGTTAGCTTGGGCTACATAGTGAAACTCTGTCTCAAAGCAAAAAGAAAACCCCCAAATCTCATGTTAAAGACTTGGTCCCTAACACAATAGTGTTCAGAAGCAGGATCTTCAGGAAGGTGACTGGATCATGAGGGCAGGGGTGATTATGGGTTCACTGACTGACTGGGATCAAATCATTTTATCCAGAGACTAGAAGTGGGGAGGGGCTAAAGAGGTCTGTTCAACCCGACACCCTTGTTAGGGCAGATCTCCCAGACCTGTTCTCATCACTACAGAGCAGATTCGTATTTTTGTTTGTTTTGTTTTTTCAAGACAGGGGTTCTCTATGTAGCCTTGGCTGTCCTGGAACTAGCTCTGTAGACCAGGCTGGCCTCGAACTCACAGAAATCCTCCTGACTCTGCCTCCCAGGGCTGGGATTAAAGGCCTGAGCCATCACTGCCTGGCCTGGCTTAATGGGGAGAATGTTGGAGGAAAGCATTCTTTTCCTAGCGTCCTCTCTCGTGCCTCTTGCTTCCTTGCTGCCATGAGGTAAGCAACTCTGCTTCACCATTTGTGGATCAAAAATTTCTGCCTCACTACTCATAAATCAGAGACAATGGAGCCAATGACCATGAGTTAAAGTTCTGAAACAGTAAGCTAAAATAATCTTTCCATCCTTAACTGTGTCTAGACTGGAGTATTCTGTCCCAGCAACAGAAAGCTAACACACTAACTAAAATGAGTCCTGCCTGGCTTGTCTGGGAGCTGAGGGGACAGATAGATGATCACAAAGACTAGCTCAAATGGCAAGGACTCTAGCCAGTTCCATGGTGTGAAAGCATTGAGACAGAGCACCAACAGGAGTCATGTAGTCTCACCACCATAGCCATGGTGTCCCCATCTAAGGCATTTTTTTAGCATTTATTGATTTAAGCTCAATGAATCCAGCCTTAAGAGAGGCAGGTAGCACCAGTAACAGTAAGGTAAAGGCCAGACACAAGATTGGGACATGGTGGGGGATATGCCTGTAATACCAAGAAGTATAGGAAGGGGGATCAGGAGTTCAAAGTCCTCAGCAACATAGTGAATTTGAGGCCAGTCTGGGATACATGAGACTCTCTCAAAAAGCCACTGGCCCCCAAACAAAACAAACTCCAGGCCAAATGGGACTCTAAGTCTGACAAGCAGTTCATTCTTTAGTTTCCTCCCTAGAAATGAGGCTGAAAGCACCCACCTTACCTGGAAATGTGAACAAAAAGGTTTGGTACATTAGAAAACACTATAATGTACATAAAAGGAATTGCCACTAGGCTACAGACTGCTTTGGTGACGCAGTTTTGGAAGCTAAAAACTCTTGAGTTGGAATCCCAGCTCCTCGAGGGATTGGCCCATGACGCCTGAGCAATTTCATTTTTCTCTCAGTCTCAGTTTTTCTTAACTATAAAATGAAGATGCTACCTACTTTGTAGGCTGTTTTACGGATGAGACCTAGTTTAATCAAGTCCTGACTCTACTTCCTGTACACCCCTTCCAAACTTAGCTAGAAGCTTGCCTCCCAGGCTTTGCCCAGCACTAACTGCTACTTCAAACAAGCTGCTTTACTCCTGAGCCTCAGTTGTGAAAGGGGCTAATAATAGTACCTACTTCATCGAGTGCTGCTGTGAGAATGGAATCAATTAGTACTTGTAGCACACATTGAACAATGCCTGGCATAGGGTAAGCATTCAATAAATGTTAGGTGCTATTAATAGCAATGTTAACAATAATATTAATCACCAAGTAGACTAAGAGGGAGGGGCTTAGTTCTGGGACATGGGTGTCCCATGGAATAATTCCACAGAAGTGCCTGGACATCTGCCTGTAAGCAAGCTGTCAGCTTGTGGGAGATTCTTCTGTGAAAAGAGCATGAGCCTGGGCTCCTAAGTCCCAGTCCCAATGACCAGGGGCCAGCCTCTGGGGAGGCCAGTCAGGTTCCTCAGAAGGGACACTGTGTTCTCAGCGGTGGTGTTCCAGGCGCTGCATGACTCTGACTTGGGGAACAAAGACACATGTGTGTGGCCAGGGTGGAGGGAGGGGAATGTTTCCCTTTCAAGAGTTGGAACAAAGGATCTGAGGCATAGTTGAGTGCATTCCAATCTCCTCCCAGGCCAGCTCCCATTCCTCAGATGACTGTCCAACAAGGTTTGCAACCTTCCAGTTTCCTCCTGAAAGGTGACTTGGGAAGGGTCAGCAAGCTCTGTCACTCCACCCTGTCATCAATCTCCAAGACACAAAATTTTAAGTACAGAACCATGGATACCTGTTTTAGGAATTTCTGTCCTATTCCTGAGTTGGTAGGAACCCCCAGGAGAAGTTAGTTCAAGGATGACACAATGCACTCCAGTGCCTCTAGTGGAGTGTTAAAACTGATGGAGCCAAGGAGACAAGACAGGAGTTCCTTCGGACTGACCCCCACAGCCTAGCATCAGTAACAGAACCACCAGAAAGGCATCCCCAGTCCTATGGGGAGGATGGCAGGTTGGAGGGAGAGGCTTGGAGAAGTGGGGCGGGAATGAGAGCAGAGAAAGTGACTGAAAGAGGAAAGGGAGGGGCATAAGTAGGGGGGCACGCCTCTTGGGACACTACTTTCCAGTTTCCACACTCTGCTGCAGGAATCTGGCTGCAGGGTTGGGACAGGAAGCAGTCTTTGGAAGTCATGGCAATGGCATTTCCTGAAGAGCACAAGAAAAAGCTCTAGTTCCGAGGGGAACACTGTTCTCTATACTGAGAGCTCTAGCTTAGAGCCAGTGTAGGCCTGGCCTGAGACGCACTGGGGATAAAACCAAGCAGCACAAGGTCCTAAAAGTGACTTCTCTCTCTCTATGTAAACAGTGACTGAAGGAGCCCAAGCATCATGGCAGTACTGCCTAGATGACTGTCACCATTCTGAGCACGTTAGGCCAAGAACTGCCTTTCTGAACCATCCAACAAGCCCAGGTCACATAGCAGGTAACCATGAAGTTACTGCATCTCTGAACTTGCTTGCTTCTGTAATACAGAGATAGCACTGTCCTGATCACCAATCTGCATGGGTAAAGGTATCACAAAGACAAGGTAGGTATGCTAAGTGCTTTGTAAGCTGGAATGTGCTGTCAGTGTGCACAGAGTCTTAACCTTGTAAGGCCAGTGACAAATCACCCTGTGATGATACTGTGTCCTGGACAGAAAAGAGCCAGTCTAAAATAACTGTTGTAGAATAGCATTCTTGGTATAAAATCTGCCATAGGGTTGAAGGCCTGTGAGAATCAGGACTCCTAGGTGTCAATTTCAAGACACCCCACCATCATGAGGGAGAAACTGAAGTCTGGGGCTGAAGTGATCTGATGACAGATTGAATATGGAGAGGTAAGAGTATGTTTGGATCCTTAACCTAAGACCATGGAGATCTTGGATCACCAGGGCACATATACACTAGAGCTCATACTGTGACAGACAGATGCCACGATAATGTGCTAATGGGTAACTATAAAGAAAAGAGAGAATGCATGCTTTGTGAATGAGTCAAGAGTTCCACAGCACAGATAATCAAAAGTATAACATCAATATGGTGTCAGGTCCTCCATATCCCAGGCACATGTCAGTGTTTTATCATTGCTCTCAAAGATTCAGAAAAGTCAAAAGAGATTGGGTAGTTAGGATTTTAACTCACACAAGCTGCAGTTTTTCAGGTAGAGACAAAGAAGAATAGAGGAAGGTCATTTGTAAAATGTATTTGGAGAGAGGTGTTTCTGAAAAAGAAGAGTTAGGTCACTCTATTAGCCCAGGTTGGCCTTGAATTCACGATGTAGTCTGGGCTGCCTCAAACCTAAAGCAAACGTCGTGCCTCAACCTCCTAAATCCTAGGACTATAGCCATGCACCACCATGCTCAGCCTAACTGGGCCCTCATTCTATCTAGACTCTCCAAACAGTCAAAAAAACATGGCTTCTAGCATGGCTAGACAGACCAGTCAGTATACTATGTGCAAAGCTGGTCTCCTCTCATTACCTCTTCAGCCACTTAAAGCCAAGTGGCACCAGCTTCTTCTCAAGGTGAAGACCTGCTGCTACCCTTACAGAATTCTGGTCATTACCTTCCTGCTCTACACCTACTCTTGGCTTCTCTCTCACTCCAAGCCAAAGTCTCAACCTAATGCCCTATGTGCTCTGGTACCCAATTCTCCCCCACCCCAGCCCTTGCTTTCTTAGACTTCATTTCCTTCATAGATGAAAAACAAAAACAAAGTAAAACAAACAAAAATCTCCTCTGTTCTCTGCTTCTTCTTCAGTCAAACTGATCTCCTGCTATCCGTGAAAATGCCAAGCATCTCTCCTCAGTTGCACCCTTCTGCAACTGAGTTCTCTATATGGATCCACCCACATAGAACCATCTCTTTTTCAAATCTTGGCTCAAATACTACCTTCAGGTATTATCCTTTGTTGGAGTTCTATAAACAGTATTCCAAGAACATGCCTGTGAGAGACCAGAATATGTGTATTTGGCATACTTGAAGCTGGTTACTCTGAGAAATCCACATTCAGAGATATACAGGAATGACCCTGAAAATCTGTTTTGTATAAAAGTATTTGTATCAGTTACATGTTTGCTCTACAACTTTTATTCCCTGAGCCACTTCTATCTGAATAGGAAAATATTTACTCACTGTAATTCACAGCTAAACCTCTCAAAATTTGAATGGTCACTGTATGAATCCCAAACCCTATTCCTTTCTTCCATTTACTTACTTACCAGTTTGAGACAGGGTCTCATCATGTAGCTCTTCTTGGCCTCAAATTCAAAGATCTGCCTGTCTCTACCTCCTGGGTACTGAGATTAAAGGCACATGCCCCCAAACTCAGTCTCCTAATCCTTTCTGTAGCTCAAGATGCTACATAAACCTCAACCATGCATCTAGCCATCACGAGATTGGCTCTTGTGCATGTAAGGGGCATCAAAACTTTTTTCTCCTGTTAATTTGTCTTATGTTAACTCATATTCTAGCCAAAGAAACTCAACAGGTGAAGGGTAAGCTATTTTTCATTTCCCTACATCTTGGCTGTTCACTTTTTTGATCACTCTTTAAATTTCATTCATTTATTTACATACTATTTGCTGGGGAGGGGCATGCCATGGATATATATGAAGGTCAGAGCACAACTTGCAGAAGTTAATTCTTCCCTTCCACCAGATGGGAAAACTCAGAACATCAGGCTTGACAGAATGCACCTTTACAAGCAGAATCATCTTGCTAGGCCCTTGGACCAACCTTTTTAAAGTATTGTCCCACTCTGCCTTGCTAGGCATTCTCTATGGACCAATCTGCCTTATTTTATTCAGAGTACCTACTATCAGCTGATACATAACATACACACAAATGTTGGAAACTAAACTTCGGTCCTCTGGAAGAGCAGCAAGTACTGAGCCATCCCCCAGACCATATCATATCATGGAACTGCTGTGGTACCCACAGTCCATCACTGACAAAAATGTCATTATAAAATTGTGTGTGTGGCCGGGCGTTGGTGGCGCACGCCTTTAATCCCAGCACTCGGGAGGCAGAGGCAGGCGGATCTCTGTGAGTTCGAGGCCAGCCTGGTCTACAGAGTGAGTTCCAGGACAGCCTCCAAAACAATACAGAGAAACCCTGTCTCGAAAAACCAAAAAAAAAAAAAAAAAAAAAAAAAATTGTGTGTGTGTGTGTACACTCAGCTTAGCTTGCATATATATGCACAAGCATATAGAGGCCAGAGGTTAACCCTAGATATTATTCCCCAGGAGCTATCTACCTCATTGGCCTGGAACTCACCCACCAGGCTAGGGCGGCTGGTCAGCAAGCCCCAGAAATCCCCTTGTCTCTGCTTTACATCTTTGGGATTGGGATTATAGGTGCACATCACTGTGCCTGGCTTTAAAAAAACAAAACAAAACCACAGACTCTGGATCAAACTCAGACCCCACCTCCCCCAACCCTACCCCAAGACAGGGTTTCTCTGTGTCAACAGCTCTGGCTGTCCTGGAACTCACTTTGTAGATCAGGCTGGGCTCGAACTCACAGAGATCCCCTGCCTCTGCTTCCTCAGTGCTAGGACTAAAGGTGTGCACCACCACAGGTCTGCCAAGCTCAGATTCTTATACTAGCATAACAAGCATTTTACAGACTGAGCCGCAGCCTCCATTATGTATTGTTTGTCTCTCCACCAGAATGAGCTACATGAGGCAGAACTGGGGGGCTCAATAATTGGTAGAGGAGGCTCCCCCCACTGTTACTCTGACTTGGTTAGGTCCTTTCCTCAGATATTCATAGGTGACTACTACACCCAAGATCTGTGCTCTGGGCTAAGAGAACCAGTGTAAGCAAGATGTGGTACTCTGCCTTCAAGAAAAGAGGACCCTGCAGACTTGGGTTGGAGACTGGGGATGCAGACAGATTTCTTGATAGACTAAGGTTGTTGAAGATGTTGTTTCTGTTGAAGAGCAGCTACCTGGAGATTATCCTTAAATCTAAGCACAGGAGGTGGATGCCCAAATCCACTGGCCTTAGGACAAAAGTTTGCTGGGAAAAGGGGTCAGCTAAAAACATGGCTTTACACAGCCCAAACAAAATTGGTGGTTACCCACAAGAAAGTCAAGAAACTCCTCCAGGTTCCACTGGGGCCCCCTGAAAAATACCTGGGTAATTTTCAAGCAGAAGATGAAGAGCTCCATGTGGCTGCTGGGGATATTGCTTTAGGGAGTCTGGAAAACCCTGTGATGGCAAGAGTTTTAAAAGCCACCTAAAAAAGGATACCAAGAAGAAGTGGGTGTTCCATGGGGGAGCCCCTTGAGATACTTCTACTTCATTTGGAGACCTGAATGAGATTACTAAAAATTTCTGTGTTGGGATTTCTGATGGGACTTCCCCCAAGAAAACCACAGAACTGCCAAATTTGCAAATGGAGCTGAGGTGCTTTAACTAAGCACACTGTGCTGCACTGAAGAAGCCAGAATAGGTTAAGAGAAGACCGGAAGGTTGGGTAAGGCCAAACTAGTTTTTCTCCTGGATGTGGCTCGAAACACCTCCACCCCCAAAAGAGTTTCATCTACTGGGGGCTAGGCTTAGTTTCTAAAGAAGTAACCCCAGGGGTCAAAGTTCAGAACCTTGAGGGAGGACGCTCATTCCTGAGAAGAAGTGCGTTCACCCTGCAATTAGGGTTAGGGAAGGGTTTTTATTCTGGCAGGCGGCTATCATTATTCCATTTTACAGGTGGGAGAGACAGAAGACAAGAGACACAACAGGTTCAACATTTTTCCAAGTGACTGGGCTGTAGTATGGCCAGAGGCTGGAGTTCCAATCCTTAGAGCATCACCCCACAATTAACAGAGATCCTGGGGCAGGCCATCTCCCTGCACACACGACACTCAATGGTTGACAGGGCTAAGATTTTATCAATGAAAACACTATCAAGAAGTCCACCATGACTGGGCAAACTCCTAATGCCACTCAACACTTGCCATGCCTGAGTTTTACTAGTGCCACAATCTGAGGTTTCCACATATTTAAGAACCTGCTACTGATGATAAAGACACTGTTCTCAGATGCTTGAAGAATGCTACAATTACAGCATGGAATGAGCACCTTCTACAGGCATGTTTTTCTCAGCCCTGGTTTTCTATGCTAGTCTCTCTGGATTATTACCTCCTGAACAAAGTATGGATGGAAAAGGTTTAGACTCTGAAATTAGGCCAACTTCAATTTAGACACTTTGTTGGCTGAGAAACATTTAAGCTCAGTCATTTAGCCACTGGAGCTTTGTGTACAAAACCTGGGAATAAATTCACCTACCTTGGAAAGTTACTGCATGGAACATATGAATAACCATGTATTTCCAAGATGGAGAGATAGTGTCTAGCTTAATATAGCAGCTGCTCAGTAAATTGGCTACGTTAAATAAAGGATGAAACACAATGCTGAATACATGAGAGGTACTCAAGGTACTCAAGAAAGGCTAAGGTCTTTACCCTTTCCTACAGGGATGCTAAACTCAGAGCACACCCTGGGTGAACCACCTGAACTACCTGAACTCTACAACCTCCAAACTGCAGCTCCCAGGGAAGTCTGGGGTGCCACTGCAGCAGCATCAGGGCAATTCAGAGGAAATGGGCAGATGAGATCTCCCTCCAAGGTTCAAATGACACTGAGTGGATGTTCTTTACCTCCTGGTGTCAGGGGAAGAATGCAAGCCCAGAAATGGTTCTGCCATAACTGGCTCTTATACACATTCACTCTCTGCTCTCCAAGCAGAAGGAGCAAGTTACCAGGTATGCTGCCCAGCAGGCTCTGGAGATTCTTGGGTGAAGAGGCAGAGGTAGATGGAATTTTAGTCAGTGAGAGCTAATGAACTTGTTTCAAGCTGGTGTCTTAGATGAGTTTAGCATTTTTCCAGGTGATTGGAACATGACATGCGATATGGGGCAGCTGGCAATTCTCAGTTCTAGTAGCCTCTGCAGAGGCTGGCTGACCCAGCAGGTGCCTCTTCCATCTACCTACTGTTTATAGCTGGCAAGAGTCTACCTGGTATTAGAACTACTAACTAGCTAAACACAGTCAGAAAGTGGTAAGAGTCAAAGGGCCCAGGTTTACTTGGAGATGCTTCAGAGGTGTGTCTGAAGGGCTGGAATCCTGTCTCTCCTGTAATCAGATGAACAAATATTTGCCCCAAAAGAGAATCAAAGCAAGAGAGAATGAATAGAAGAGGTCACAGCACAAACCAACAGGAACTATTTAATCATTTATCTCCTTGGGGAGTTCATTTACAGACTAACTTTCAAGTCTGGCAATCTTTAGCTCAAAGGAGCCCACCTTTACCTCAGTCAACTTGATCCTGGTCATCTGACCTCTACTGACAACTGACCTCTTTGCCTTTACAAGAGCTACTGGAGGGGAAGAGTGGGTGAAGTTTCAAAGAAATGGGAAACTAGAGACAGGATGGGTTTCAGGGTAAACCCAGGAGGTCTCTTGCTCAGTGGTAAAAGCAAAGTGCTTACCCCGCCCTAAGCCCAGCCTATGAACAACTGAATTCTTGACATTCCCGAGTCCATGGTGCATGGCCCCTTCCACCTCACTTCCTTCAATGGATGACTTATTTTCCACAGCTTGTCCAATTTCTACATATTCTGAGAGGACAGAACACTCATAAGCCCAATCTCCCCTATCCGGGAATGGAGTTCACTACAAAGGGTGAAAGCTGCATACTACAGTGTACAGTGGGTACTGTGAGGAAGCTCTCACCTCTGTGTCACCCTGACTAGGTGACAAGCAGGATTCTCTGAAGAGAAGGCTCTCACTGGTGTCAGCCTCTGCTCACATTATCTCTAAGAGTCACAATACTCTATTAAGCAAGGAGAGCTTGCCACATTTTTTTTTCTGTGATAGAAACTAAGGCTCCAGAAAGTAAACCAGTCTGTCCAAGGTCACATGGCTACTTAAGTCACAGGGCCAGGACTCATACCCACATCCAGTCTCACCAAATCTTAATTTCCTATAGTCTCACAGACCTGGTTCTTGCTCTGCCAGCAAACAGCACTCCAGTAAAGCGGCCCCAGGGCCCTGACCAGAAAAGCAATAGGCAGAGCAGCTGGAGATCCCCAACTGACCCTGAGCAGTGAGGTGCAAAGTCCTGGGGCTCAATATATGACACAGCAAGAGTTCCACAAACAAGCCACCCATGTAAAAAGTTGCACACTTTGGAGAAAATGAACTTAGGGGCACAGCACAAACACAACTGGCCCAGATCACCCTCCTGAAATCAGACAATACTCAGCCACTCAGGGCAGTGAGTGGGGGCTCCTGGCTGGCCAAATGCTCTGAGTACCATGCATGCAAGTATACAGGGGCCTGAGGTTGCCAGCTCTTCAGTTTCTTAGGTATTGTGTTCCTCACTCCCAGCCAAGGTGACCCATTACGTGAGAGTGAGCAGAAAGCAGGGAGAACTTGCCACTCTCATAGGTTTTGAGCCAAGTAAACACACAGGTTATATTTTTTTCTTTGCTGAGAAATTGGAACAAAACTATGAAACTCTGGGGCCACAAGGATAGCCAGAATGAAAGATGCAGGTCTCTCAAGAACTGGGTCATCTGTGTTTCCAAAGTTAACCTCTTGTGTTGAAATGAAGCCAGGCAGGTTCCCTGAGCAATCACCGTTCTCAACAAGCATGCCATGCAACAGAAAAGACAGCAACAAGGGCAGCTGGGGAGCTTCAAGGAAGACACAGAAAGAAGCACAAGGGGCGTGGTTCTTACCCAGCCGCCGTTGTCCTGGATCCAAGGCTCTAGGTGGTCATTCAGGTAGGTGGCCATCCAACTTGCAATCCGACTCACCAACACCTGCATCTCCTTGTCTACGCTTTCCACACAGAGGGCTCCACCGAAGGAGAAAAAGGCCACAATGCGACCCCAGTTTACCCCATCCCGGAAGAGTTCATTCACTACCTGCTCAAAGCTTTGATATGCAGTTCCCGGGGTTATATGAAGCTGGGATGTCAGATCACTGAATGCCCGCCGGTACCGCAGTTCAAACTCATCGCCGGCCTCTCTCAGCGCTTGCTTCACGGCTGCCATGGGGATCACCTCCCGTGCATCCAAACTGCTGCTGTGGCCAGTGGCTCCATTCACCGCGGGGCTGTCCGCCAGGTGCCAGGATGGGTTGCCATTGATGGCACTGGGGGTCTCCCTCTCTGATTCGGCTCCTTCTGGGGCCTCAGTCCTGTTCTCTTCGACATCACTAAACTGACTCCAGCTGTATCCTTTCTGGGAGAGCTTGTAGGAGAGAAAGTCAACCACTAGCTCCCGGTTGCTCTGAGACATTTTTATAATAGAGATGGGCTCAACCAGTCCATTGTCCACAACACCTGCTCACTCACTGGGTCAGCTCTGTGTTTAGCGACTCTTTTCCAGGATCCAAAGCCAGGATAAGGTTCTGAAGAGAGAGAAAGAGCTTCAGAAGACAATTTTAATATGCATGTCATTTACCTTACAACATCCCATTCCTCCTCCAGGTACCAGAATTGGTTTCTTTGTGGCTCTTATGAAGGTCTGAGTTCAGGTTCTAAGGGACTTCAATGAAGTCAAATTGAAAGGACCAGTAAGCTTTGAATCGTTTCATCAGCCTCTTTTTACCACCCAGCCCGTTTCTCCGAAAAGCCTTCCTCAAAAGTCTCCCCCATTGGCGCCTCCCCCCCCCTGCCCACCTACATTCAAATCTATCTCCGGCGACAGCAAGCAGGTGCAGCCCCCGGAAGATCTTTTGTATCATAGGTCGGGAGGAGGTGGTGGCTGGGTTGCCGGTAACTCTGCCTGCCTCGAGGCGGCTGGTAAAAAACCCAGCCCCGGCCGGAGGGATCATGCGACCTGGTAGGCAGCCCAGAAGGCGACACAGGAATTGTGAAGCTTAGGAACCTGCCCCCTCGCTGGCTTTCTCCATGCCCAACCGAGGCGGCCTCTCTCTGCTCCGCAGCCTCCAGCCACCCGAGAGCCCAACCCCCTCGCTCTAGCACGCCCCTTGGCTCTCTGCCTCCTACTGGGAGCCAGGAGAACTCTCCCGGAGGAGGTACGGGCTTAGTGTAATATCCCCCCCCGCTTTCTTTCTTTCTATTTAAGTACCAGCCCTGGATGAGGCTTCCAAAACCCTGAAGGGACTTCTCAGTGAATCTCAAGGTTTCGCGCAGGGGAGGGGGACACGGCTTCGGATCTGCGAGCTGATTTCGGAAAGGCCACCCCCGGGCCTTTCCGAGAGGCTGTATTCTGGAGACCCCCCACAAACACCGCTGCTTGTCTTTGAATTCCCCAAAGGCCCTGGACATGGCGTTGGGGGACTGCCAGGTCCTCCATTCCGCGCCCGGACACAATGGCCGCCGGCACCCGGCACAAAGACGGGGTGAGAGGGAGGCGCTGCGCCCCGCCACCGGCCAGGAAGAAGGGTCGAGGCCCCCACGGCGGAGACCTCGTTTTCCTGGGGCCGGGCCCGGGGCGGCCTTCTGGAGCCCCCTGCAGGGCTCGAGGGCGGGAGGCTACGACGCGCAGAAGCCCGGGGTGGGTGGGCTGAGGCCTCGCTTACAGCTCGCGCTCCCCTAGGCCGGGTACACGCCGAGCCACCGCCCCGTTGCTAGGCAACTGCCCTCCCTCAGGGGCGCCCCCTAGACCTCTCTGGAAGGAGGGGTCTCGCCCCCGCGGCCCGCCCCGGCGCAGCCAATCCGCGGGACGACTCGGCACGGAAGCGGGACGGCAAAGGCTCCCATTGGGCGCAGCGCCTGTCAAGCACAGGAGGCGGCGCTTTCACCTGCGAGCCCAACGAGCCGTGGGGGGCCACATCCCCCCTTCATCGGCCTGGTGGCTTCCAGACGCCAGGGCGCTTTGCGGCCGAGTTGTACGCCGCGGACTTGGGCCGGCCTACCTGGCTGACTGCTCGCACCGTGTCTCCCGGAGAAGCCGGCCTCAGTTTCCCCTGAAGAGACCGGGGGAACTTGCAAGCTCAGTCACTTCCGGTGCCGCGGCAGCGCGCGCGAGCCCGAGACGCAGGAAGAGTGCGCACAGGAGGGACTGGCGTCGAGACGTGGGAAAGCGCGCCCCCTAGCGAGAGATTGGAGAGTTCGCAGGCGCGTAGAACGCTTGCCGGCTCATATTTATTTAGTCCCTCCACCCATCCGTCTCCGTCTCCATACAGAAAAAGCACTTTTTCCCTAGATGACCAGCAACGGGCAGGTTTCTCAACTTATATTTTCTTCAATTCTAAAATAGATACCAATATTGACCTCTCATTAAGCGTGTATCAGTTACTACTTGAAAAGTCTGAAGAATAGTAAACCCTTAGTTTGGATTGTTGAAGATAGTTATGAATAAGGCAAGACAGGTTCTCTTGTTTTCTTGAAGACTTGTACCTTAGGGGTAGAGGCAGTGTCCAACTAGCAATTACACAAACAAGGTAATTGCTAATGCCTTGAAAACAAACAAACCAATCTTGGCATTATGATAATGATAGTGAAGGGAGAGTTGCTTTGGAGCAAAGCTCGACTCTGGCTGTCTAGTGCAGAAGAAAGGTATTTATTTAACAGTTTTTCAGCTCAAGCTGGCCACAATTTGTGTAGCCCAGGAGGACCCTAATTTCTGAGCCTCCTGTCTGAGGATGGAACCCAGAGCTTTTTGCATACCAGGCAGGTGGTCTACCGAATGGTCTGTAGCCCCCGCTTTTCAAAAATCCATTATTTTATTTGGGGGCATGTGAGGGTGGGTGTATATGTGGAGGTCAGAGGGCCGCTTCTGGGAGTTGATTCTGACCAAGAGTGGAATTCAGATCCTCAGGCTTGCTTGGCAAATTTGATCTTTCTTTTTATACAGGATCTAGTTATGTAGCTATGCAACTCAGGCTGCCTTTGACCTTGAACTCACTATAGTCCAGATTGTCCTTGAACTCATAGCGGTCGTCTAGCTTCTGTGGACTGAGAGCTACTGGGATCTCAGCCTCCTGGTTTGCAGATGGCCATAGTGGACTACCCAGTCCCTAACATAATACAAGAGCCCTCTTTCCTGATTCCTGTGCTGTTGAAGGACATGACATCAGGAAGAGGAGACCCGCTCCCACATCACCACACAATCTGGAGACTGCAACTCGCCATCTTTCACCAGAGATGTGGCAGACAGAACACCCTGTTGGCGACAGAGTTCATTCCACCCTTTTGGGAAGCCCCTTAACTGAATGAGCAGAGCCCACGTGGGATCGGACACACCAGACTTGTTTCAAACTCATTATCTTCACTGAGCCTCGCAAACCTCTCAGGTGGGTGTAATTAAGCCAGCCAGAGGAAGCTGAGACTAAAAGAAATTAATAAGTTACCCAGAATAAGAAAATAGTGGGGGAGCGGAAAGAATCTGAAACATAGTGATGGGTGCCGAGCAGGATGGACCCAGGCCGGCCAGGACCAAAGTCACGGCTTAACCAACAGGATAAAGGACCTTGCGCTCCATCCCTGATCAAAGCGGCATGTGTGTCTTTCACCGTTTTCACCTATGTCAGCTTCACCCCCACCCCCAGCCAGCAGAGAGCAGTTTTTGAGGACTGGTGACATCGCTCATCCTGTAAAGCTGCTTGCCACCAAGCCTGACAACCTGACTTCCATCCAGAACCCACAGAGTGGGAAGGAGAAAACTAACTCAGAATTGTTCGCCCGCCCTCCAACTCCTGGTAGCACACATGCACGCTGCACACATAGTGTATTCTGACCGTAACTTCCAGATCTGCCTCCCCTTCCTCTCCAGCTGCTCTCCCTTAGCACTGTAATGGATTTGTAAATAAATGTGCTGCTTCGCATCTGCTTTGAGCCATGGCCAGGCCCCTTATGTCCTAGAGAAGCCCTTTAGAAGTAAGAGATGTCTGGTTCTCCCTCCCTCCCTCCCTCTCCCTCTCCCCCCCTCCCTCCCTCCCTCCCTCCCTCTCTCTCTTCCTCCCTCCCTCCCTCCCTCCCTCTCTCTCTCTCTCTCTCTCCCTCCCTCCCTCCCTCTCCCTCTCCTCCCTCCCTCCCTCTCCCTCTCTCCCTCCCTCTCTCCCTCCCCCTCCCTCCCTCCCTCTCTCTCTCTCTCCCCCCCTCCCTCCCTCCCTCTCCCCCCCTCCCTCCCTCCCTCCCTCCCTCCCTCCCTCTCTCTCTCTCTCTCTCTCTCTCTTTTCCCCTTTCCTCCTCCCTCTCTCTCCCTCTCCCCCCCTCTCTCCCTCTCTGAGTCCCTAGCTGGCTGACTCTTGATTTTTCTCTCTCTACCCCGCCCCCTCCATAGCAGCTCTGTGCCCATTCGCATGAAGCTGACTTTCTCAATGTCTATGATGGTCTCAGCTCACAGCCCTGTCATGCTGCCTCTGGTGTGATGTGTTATCCTTAAAGCTTTCCCGCTTAAGGCCTGACCATGTCCTAGTGGTTGTGTGTCTACCCTCTATAATGCTCATTGTCTGAAGGGTAATTTTGTGTTAGATCATTTCCCAAACCAAACCACTGATAATCTTGTCTTCTTAACAAGTAAGTGGTTTTGTTTATTTGTTTGTTTTTTCAAGACAGGGTTTTTCTGTGTAGCCCTGGCTGTCCTGGAACTCACTCTGTAGACCAGGCTGGCCTCAAATTCACAGAGATCTGCCTGCCTCTGCATCTTGAGTTCTGGGACTAAATTTTTTTGTCAACACTGCCTGGCAAGTAAATAGTCTTTTTTTTTTTTTGAGACAGGATTTCTTTGTATTGTTTTGGAGGCTGTCCTGGAACTCACTCTGTAGACCAGGCTGGCCTAGAACTCACAGAGAACCGCCTGCCTCTCTGCCTGCCGAGTGCTGGGATTAAAGGCGTGTGCCACCAATGCCCGGCAAGTTAATGAATTCTTAAAAAAGGAACTTATACAAATATTTAGCATATTATAACAAGTGATTCTCTATTTACCAATTTATTTGATCACTGAGGCTGAAGAGATGGCTCAGTGGTTTAGAGCACTTATTTTGCTCTTTTAAGAGGACCCAGGTTTAGTTCCCAGCATCTACTTGGTGACTGACAACCATTTGTAATTCCAGTCCTAGGGGAGCTGAAGTCCGACTTCTTCTGCGCAGGCATGCAGACAGAACACTCACACACATAAGATAAATCCAGGAGGTCTGGAGACATGGCTCAGAGGTTAAGAGCACTACTGGTTGCTTCTTCCAGAGGTCCTGAGTTCAATTGCTAGCAACTACATGGTGCTCACAACCATCTATAGTGGGATCTGGTGCCCTCTTCTGGCCCATAGACATACATGCAGGCAGAACTCTGTATACATAATAAACTTTAAAAAAAAACCTAAAAAAGAATGATCATGTGTCTGGAAATCAGAGAAC
Organism: Mesocricetus auratus; assembly: GCF_017639785.1. Lineage (NCBI taxonomy): Eukaryota > Metazoa > Chordata > Mammalia > Rodentia > Cricetidae > Mesocricetus > Mesocricetus auratus. The sequence continues at coordinate 117,819,937 of NW_024429189.1, forward strand.
AGTATTTAGGGAGTAGGTTTCTTCCCTCACCTAGTTTGTTTTATTTGCTTTCCAGGCAAGGTCTCTCTTATTCTGCAGATCTTGATCACCCTGTCTCTGTCCCACGCTGCTACAGAGGTGCTCTGGCTGGGAGTACACGTCAGCTGCCACATATGGCTTTGTGTGGGTTCTGGGAAGCAAATTTAGGGCGTCAGGGTTGAGTGCAAGTGCTTTTACATATTGAGCCATCTCCCTGGCCTGATTTTCTAAATTAGAAAAACAAAAAGGAAATAGCACAGTAGCTAGCATATGGTGCGCACACCTTTAGTCCTAGCATTTGGGAGGAAGAGAGAGGTGGATCTGTGTGTATTTGAGGCCAGCCTGGCCCACGTAGGTGAGACCCAGTGTTTAAAAAAAAAGCAAAAAATAAGACAAAAGACTAGAAACACAAAAACATTAACTTTATAAGGATATGCTGTCATTTAATCACCCATTTCCCCCAACTTTGGGAACATTTAGGTAGTTTCCAATCTTTTCCCATTACAAATAACACTTGTCTAATCTGTGTTCTGCATATGTTGGCATTTGTAAGATAAAAATTCCTAGGAGTAAAATTATCAGCGTATGAGCAGATTAATCCATTTCGACCCTAATGAGTGTTGGCAAAGTGCTCTGTATGGCGACTGTGCTAGTTTAGCTTCCCAGTAGCAAATTCTGCCGTGTCTAGTTCTTCACATGGAAGATCACAGTGTGTTGCATAGTGTGTGCACGTGGTACTCTCCGTGCCGTAGGGAACCCAAGATCTCACACATCAGGTTTGCTTTTCACCACTGTGCTTCAACGCCAGCCCTGCCCAGTTTTGTTTTGTCTTTTAATTGTATTTTCATCCTTGCCGGTCAGCTGGGTTAAAACCGAAAGGCAGCTGGACCTATAATCCTAGGAGATCAGGAGTTCAAGTTCATCCTCTGGGCAAAGGATGTTCCAGTCCAGCCTGGGATACAAGAAACCCTGTCTCAAAATATTATCAACACAAAACAACAATAATAAAACACCACAGAAAAGCAGTCTTTCATTTAATATTACTTTGAGTGAAGTTGAACAATTTATTAGGTTTTTAGTTGTGGTAAATGCTGGGGTTTACTTATTTATTTATTTATGTATTTATTTTTGGTTGTTTGAGACAGGGTTTCTCTGTGGTTTTGGAGGCTGTCCTGGAACTAGCTCTTGTAGACCAGGCTGGTTTGGAACTCACAGAGATCCTCCTGCTTCTACCTCCTGAGTGCTGGGATTAAAGGTGTGCGTCACCACTGCCTGGCTTGTTTGTTTTTTGAGACAGATTTTCTATTTGTAACAGTACTGGCTGCCCTGGAACTCACTCTGTAGAACAGACTAGCCTTGAACTCACAGAGATCCACCTGCCTCTGCTTCCCAAGTGCTGGGATTAAAGGTGTGTGCCACCACAGCCAGGTGATAAATACTGTTTATATTGCTTGTTGGTTTTTTTTTAAGTTGGTCTTTTTATTCAACTTCTTTTTCTCATTTTTTTTTAAAAAGGAGAACTCTGTTGCTGGGGCAATAGTGGCACATGCCTCAGGAGGCAGAGGCAGGTGGATCTCTTTGAGTTCAAGACCAGCCTGGTCTTCAGAACCAGTTCCAGAGCTACACAGAGAAATCCTGTCTTGAAAAACCAAACAAAAAAGGATTTGTTTTTTTTATTAATTTGTAAATATTCTCTCTCTCTCTCTCTCTCTCTCTCTCTCTCTCTCTCTCTCTCTCTCTCTGTGTGTGTGTCTGTGTGTGTGTGTGTGTCTGTGTGTCTGTGTGTCTGTGTATGTGTATATATATGTGTAGGTGCCCTAGGAGGCTAGAGATTTCGGATCCCCCTGGAGCTAAAGTTGTAGCCATCAATATCATCGGTAGGAATTGAACTGCATCTTCAAGAGCAGCAGGTGGGCTGGAGAGATGGCTCAGGAGTTAAGAACACTAGTTGGTCTTCCAGAGGTCCTGAGTTCAATTCCCAGCAACTACATGGTGGCTCACAACCATCTGTAATGAGATCTGATACCCTCTTCCTGCCTGCAGGCATACATGCAGACAGAACACTGTATACATAATAAATTAAAAAAATTAAAAAAAAGAGCAACAGGTGCTCTCAACCACTGAATCATTTCTCCAGCCCTACTTGGCTTCAATTCTCTCCCTCTCTCCCTTTCAGTTTTTGCAATGCAAAGGATAGAAACCAGGGCTTTTAGGCCGGGCGGTGGTGGCGCAGGCGTTTAATCCCAGAACTCGGGAGGCAGAGGCAGGTGGATCTCTGTGAGTTCGAGGCCAGGCTGGACCGACAGCCTCCAAAGCCACAGAGAAACCCTGTCTCGTAAAAACCAAAAAAGAAAAAAAAAGAAAAAAAAAAAAAAAAAGAAACCAGGGCTTTTTACAAATGCCCCATCACTAAGCTACATTCCTAGCCAATTTTGTTTTTTGTTTCCGATGGGGTTGGCCACATTGCCTTGAATTTGTGATCTTCCTGGTTTGAAATTCTGAGTAGCTGGGATTACTGACATGGTATACCTTTGTCCTTGGCAGTATTTGTCCTTTGGAGTTTGGATTCTGACACTTATGTAAGTCAGTCTGGCTTTCAACTCTTGGAGATATGCCTGTCTCTGCCTCTGCCTCTAGAATGTTGGGATTAAAGGTATGTGCCATCACCCAGATGAAATTTATTTTATGTATCTATGTGAGTGCCTGCACGTATATATGTGCATCATATGCAAGCTGGTGCCATGGAAGACAGAAGAGGGTCAGGCTACTGTAGTTTGCTTCTCTGCTGCTTTGATAAAACACTGATCAAAAGCAACTTTAGGGAGGACAGGATTTACTTGCCTTACTGGTCACAATCCACCATCAGAGGAAACTCAGGCAGAGACAGCAGGGGAGTGCTATTTCCCAGCGGCTTCCTCTTGCTTGCTGAGCTACCTCTTACATAATCCAGGGTTACCTGTGTACCAGGTACCTGTGTAGGGGTTCCACCACCCACAGTGGACTAGGCCCTCTTTAGCCAATTAGCAATCAAGAAAATGCCTCACAGACCTGCCCAGAGACCAGTCTGTTGGAGGCAGTTCCTCAGGTGAGGTTCCCTCTTTCCAGGCAAGTCGAGTAGCCAACTGTGCCAGAGCAGTTATGAGCTGCTCCGTATGAGTGCTCTAACCCAAACTGGGATTCTCTGAGAGATCAGCAAGTGCTCTTAACCCATGAGCCATCTCTCTGTCCCCTCCTTCCTGATATTTTAACAAAACGTAATAGCTTCATAATGAATTTATATCCATTAACACTCGTTTAACATTTTACTTTATTCTCTCTCTCTCTCTCTCTCTCTCTCTCTCTCTCTCTCTCTCTCTCTCTCTCTCTCTCTCTCTCTGTGTGTGTGTGGGGGTCATGTGTAGAGGTCAGAAGATAACTTGTAGGAGTGGGTTCTCTCCTTCTACTGTGTGGGTCCCAGGTATGGGACCCAGGTTGTTAGGATTAGAAGGAAGTGCCTTTACCTTCAATTCATTTTTTTAACTTGAAAATGTGTCTTTTGGACTGGAGAATGGCTCAGAGGTTAAGAGTACTGGCCGTTCTTCCATATGTCCTGAGTTCAATTCTCAGCAACCACATGATGGCTCACAACCATCTATGTGAGACCTGGTGCCCTCTTCTGGCCTTCAGGCATATGTGCAGACACTGTACACATAATCAACAAACTGAAAAAAAAAAAAGAAAGAAAGAAAAATGTGTCTTTTTTTTTTTTTTTTTTTGGAGATGTGGTTTCTTTGTGTAGCCCTGGTTGTCCTGGAACTCTCTGTGTATACCAGGCTGATCTTGAACTCAGAGATCTGTCTGCCACTGCCTCCTGAATGCTGGGATTAAAGGCGTGTGCCACATTGCCCAGCTTATCAAAGTATTACTTAATATTTCATTCTAGGCAGTTTCATGAAATATTCCCCTGCTTAGGAAAATTTAGGTAGTTTCCAGTTTTTTTGAAACTTGTACAGTGCAAGAACTGGTCATTGATTTCTTTATTTCTGTTCTTGGCCCCCTCCATCAATAATGCTGAAATTGTGATGGTGTAGACCAGTTGTGCCCTGTGTTTCTTGCTAGCACTAAAATTCTGCTTCTGTGATTTCAGATCTCCTTAACACCTGTTTACCCAGGAAGGACATTTGAACTGAGATCCAACTAGAACTCAGTGGATGTGGAAGATAGAACAGGCATGGAGTCCCTTGGGCCAGACACAGTTCTTAATTTGGAAGGACTTGGGTCTTCTGGTATGAAAAAATGAATGTCATCATTCATTCACTCTTTTCATTGGCCATTTAGTACCGTTTGTCTAGTAGACCCTGAACACATAGCCCTGTTGTACCTTCCTTAACAAAACTGTGGTACCCTTATCCCCACCTGGGCATGTCTGCTCCCTGGCTCTGCATGTGCCTCTGGTTCAGTCATGCATGTCCTAGAAATGGGGCAGCCATGGCTGAGACAGACCTCTGCCCTCCCTTGCCTTCTGCCTGTGTCCAACCCTTGCCTACCTCTTCATCTCGAAGGCAGCACTCTTCAGACCAAGTCAACACCTGTTACATAGCTTACCACCTAACTCCTACATCCTTATCAATTACTTATTTACCCTGTTTGAGATCTCCCTTCCCACTAGAATGTCAGCACCATAAGGATAGGGATGGGGGTTCCTTCTGTTTTTTCTTTCTTCATCTCCTCTCCCTCCCTCAACCCTCTTCTCTCTCCCAGTGAAGAAAATGTTTATTCTTGGCTAAAAATAAGAGAAATAAGAAATAAGGGATGACAGCATGCCTCTAATCGCAGCACCTCAGAGACAGAGGTAAGAGAATCTCTAAGAATTTGAGGCAAGCCTGGTCTATACAGTGAGTTCTGGGACAGCCAGGACTATGTCCAGGATGGCCTCTAGCTCACAGAGCTCCATCTTCCTCTGTCTCCCTGGGTTGGGATTAAAGGCATGCACTACCATATCAGGCTTCATAGCTGCCACTTTAAAAAAACTTTCCTTTTTTAAAAAATTTATTCTTTGTGTCTTTTACATCATGCATCCTGATCCCACCTATCTCCTGTCCTCTTGAATCTGCCCTCTGCGCCTGCAAACCCCCCCCCAAATAAAACATAATAAAATTTAAGATTAAAAAAGGAAGAAAAAAGAGAAGGGAAAAGTCATGGACACTGCAGTGTGACACAATAAGTCATACAGTGAACTCCTTTATCCATACATTTTTACAAGCACATGTTGCAAAGAATCATTGTTTGGCATTGGTGGCACACGCCTTTAATCCCAGCACTTGGGAGGCAGAGGCAGGTGGATACCTGTAAGCTTGAGGCCAGCCTGGTCTACAGAGAGATTTCCAGGACAGCTAGGGCTCTTACACAGAGGAACCCTGTTTGGGGGGGTTGGTTTGATTGGAGGCCCCTGGTTTCTGCTACACTATCCACACTGGGCTCTCAATGGGACTCTTCCTGTACATCCTGTCACTGCATGACTGCCATTTTAAGACATGCCAATTTCCCTGTGTAACTGCCCTGGCTGTCCTGGAACTCGCTCTGTAGACCAGGCTGGCCTCGAACTCACAGAGATCCGGCTGCCTCTGTCTCCCAAGTGCTGGTATCCTTCTTTTTAAAAACTTAACTTTGGAGCTTTATTGTGCCTGCAGGGGCCATTCCCATTCAAACCACAGCAGTGGTTAAGACCATTTGCTGCTGTTGAGGAAAGGACTCAGGTTTGGTTTCTGGCATCCCTTTTGGGTGGCTCACAACCACCCGTAACTCCAGTTCAAGAGACTTCAGGCACCTGCACTCACGTGCACATACACCCATACACCCAATTAAAAACAAATCTTAAAAATTAAGTAAAGAACTTGATCTGTCTGCCATTTTGGGACCTATCACCACTTCCCATCCTACTTAGAAAGGCCAGGAGATTCTGCTGCAGTCTTCATCACCTTGTGATATGCTGGTGTGGAGAAATCCTGGGGAAGATGCTTGGTGTCCCAAAATTTGTTGATGGAATTGTATTAGGGCTTTTATTGTTGACAAAACACCATAACTAAAGCAATTTATAAAAGAGTTCAATTGGGCTTACATAGCAGGGTGGCGGTGGCACACGCCTTTAATCCCAGCAATGGGGAGGCAGAGGCAGGCAGATCTCAGTGAATTCCAGGCCAGCCTGGTCTACAAAGTGAGTTCCAGGACAGCTAGGACTGTTACACAGAGAAACCCTGTCTTGAAAAACAAAGCAAAAATTGTGCTTACAGTTCCAGAGGGTTAGAGTATATGATGGTGGAGTGAAGGCATGACAGTCAGCTACAGCAATAGCTGAGAGCCCACATCTCCATCCATAAGCAGGAGACAGAGTGGACACTGGGAAGGGAAGGACTGACCCCCATGACACACTCCTTCCAACAAGGCCACACCTTTAATCCTTTGCAAACAGTTCTACAGACTGGAGATTGAATATTAAACCTCTAAGCCTACAGGAGCCATTCTTATTCAATCAACCACAGGAATAGATACCATTTGAAATTGTAGCTGTGGACCACACCTGCCAGGATGGCAGAATGCAGATGTTGCTTAGCTCTGGTGGTCCTAACTCAGTGTGTACACCAGACTGGCCTTGAACTCACAAAGATCATTCTGCCTCTGACTCCGAAGTACTGGAACTAAAGGCACCACCACATCTGGCCTAATTTCATTTTTCTTAACAGCTGAATAATAGTCTGTTGTATAAGTGTATCACAATTCTATTATCTATTCATCAGTTGATGGACATCTAGGGTGTTTCCAGTTGCTGACCAGAATAGAATATTATGAATAGAGCATCAGTGAACATGGATGAACAAGAATCTCCTTGGAAGGATGTAGAGTCTTTGGATATATCACAGAGTGATATAGCTTGCTGGAGCTTGAGGTAGATTGATTCAGTTTCCTGAGGAACCTACACACTGAGTTCCATAAGAAGTGTACCAATTTGCACTCCCATCAGCAATGAATAAGTGTTTTCTTTTCCCCACATCTCACCAGCATGTGCTATCATTTATTTTTATTGATCTTGGCCATTCTAACTGTGATAAGAAGAAATCTCAAAGTAGTTTTAATTGGAATTTCCCTGAGGACTAAGGATTTTAAACATTGCTTTAATGTGTTTCTCAGTCATTTGTGTTTCATCTTTTGAAAATTCTCTACTTAGTTCTGGATCCATTTTTAGTAGGGTTATTTTCTTGATGTTCAGCTTTTTAAAATTCTTTGTGTTCTAGGTGCTAACTCTATATCAAATGTATAATTGGTAAAGATATTTTCTCTTTCTGTAGGCTTCTGTGATCCAGGGTGTGAGGCCAGCTGGGCTGGAGAGCAAGACACTCTTAGATAAATACACAGAGTATTTTTTAAATTCCTTTTAAGGGCTGGAGAGATGGCTCATCAGTTAAGAGCACTGACTGCTATTCCAGTAAGTCGTGAGTTCAATTCCCAGCAACCACATGGTGGCTCAGAATCATCTGTAGTGAGACCTGGTGCTCTCTTCTGCCCTGCAGACATAATAAATAAATATTTAAAACATTCCTTTTGATATTATTTTTTAATTGCCTAATTAACTCTTGTCAGTAAAGTGCTTGTCGCATGTGCTGGTTCAATCCCTAGCACCCATATGTACAGAAATGAGCATCTATAATTTCAGTCCTGGGGAGATGGAGACAGGAAGATCTTTGGGGGTTGCTGGCCAGGCCAGCTGAATCAATGAGTTCCAGGTTCAGAGAGAGACCCTTCCTCAGAAAATAAGGTGGAGAGCCATGGAGGACGATACCTGAGGATGACCTCTGGCCTCTTCACACATGTACATACATACACACATGCAAAGAACGTTCAAATACTATCTCCTTCACTTACATTATCGTAGAAAGTTTACTTAAACTTCTAAATTTTAGTTAGTATGTAATCTGTGTTTCATTATGTCTTTTATATACGTATAAATTGCTATATAGATCATGATACATAACACATTTGTCACTTTCTTCTTTTTTTTTTTTTTTTTTTTTGAGAAAGTGTTTCTCTGTGTAGCCCTGGCTGTCCTGGAACTCACTCTGTAGACCAGTCTGTGTCTTTGAACTCAGAGATCAGCCTGTCTCCGAGTACTGGCATTAAAGGCATGAACCATCACTGCCCGGCTTATTCCTCAACCTTTTTTCAGTCTTTGCCTTCTCTTTTAAAACACAGGAATGAGTATTAAAGACAATAATACAGTTGGGATTTAAAAGAAAAGAAGAAATCACAGAACTTTGCTTTTAGCCAGTTAACATTGGGGCAGGTCTGGGACTGGACAGAGTATGGAGACCCATAGAGACAGGGAAAGAGACCTGGAAGGAAGTGTAGGCTGCCTGTAGGAAGCTGTGGCTTTCTGTCTGTGTTTTGGGACAAGGTGTCCTTACAGAGCCCTGGCTGCTCTGGAATTTACTGTTGCACACCAGACTGGCTTAGAATGCACGGAGATTCACCCTGTTTCTGTCTTCTGAGTGCTGGGATCAAAGGCCAGGGCTAACCCACTGGGTTCCTTGTAGGAAACACAACGAGTAAACATGGAGAGAATAACCTTTAACAACAGCAAAAAGGCCGGGTGTGGTGGAGCACGTCTTTAATCCCAGCACTCTGGAGGCAGAGGAAGGCGGATCTCCAGGACAGCCTGGTCTACACAGACAGGCAGAGCTGGTATGCAGTGAACACTGTCTCGAACCGCTCCCCCAAACAAACAAACAAACAAACAAACAAACCAGTAAAAATTTCCTTCCGTGGATTCCGAGACGTCTAGGATGCGTTATATATTTAACCGCTATTTCATAAATGGTTTCACTTCATCTAGTACCAATTCTCCCAATTAAGTACGAACAAGCCTAGCATGATGATACACAGCTGAAATCCTTGCATTTGGGAAGTGGGGGAAGCAGGAGGATAGTTTAAAGTCATCCTCAGTCATACAGAGGATTCAGGCATACTTAGGCTCCAAGAGGCCCTCTCAAAACAAAACGTTTCACCCCATCCCAGCCGCAAACAAAACCAAATAGGAAGCAGAGGATTCTGGGTTTTGTAGTAGAGTTTCAATGTGCGCCCATACGTGCAAGAGACTACATTTCCCTGAAGCCTCTCTGGCCAGTTGTGAGCTTGGTCCCGCCTCTTAGCTTCCGGCGTCGCTGCATTTTCCGAGGCCAATCAGAGGGCGGGGTTTGTCGGTTCTCGGATCTCTGATTGGTGCATTCGACCGGGTTCCTGAGTTCAAATTTTCAACCGTACCGGTTGTGTTCCGAGGCGGACGGACAGCCCTGGCTTCCTGGAGTTCGTGCAAGGCTAAGCCGTGTAAGCGGTGGGAAGGTGAGGGGGAGCAGCCGTGCGCCGGGAGCCGTCCCTCCAGGTTTCCGAGAGGGTAGGGGATCCTTGGGTCAGGCCCTGACAGCCTAGACAGCGCGCGGGCTTCGGTGACTGGGCTTTGTGGTAAGGCCTCCGACTCGGAGTCTGTCGGTATTCGTGGGAACCCCGGAGCAGAGGCTGCTCCGGGCTGTCGGGCGCTAGACTGTTCGTGTTAGCACTGCTCTCCAGTTTCCACACTACACTTTGCTTTAAGCGCTGTTAGCATTACATTAGGGAAGGGACCTGAGGCCAAGTGGGTGGAAATAGCTCTGCCATTAAGTAGCATTGAAGAGAAGAGATGTGATCGCCACCAACCGCTTTTGTCTGAGCTAGGAAAGTAAATTTGGTGTTCTGCCAACATGGTTGAGGCAGGGTTTAATTCCACTTTGATTGTCTCCTGTTTAGGATATAAAATTCGTTTTATGTTATCCTTCCTATAAGGATTCAGGCATTAATTAATTAATTCTTTCTTCCTTTTTATCTTCCTTTCCTGGGACATTTATAGGTTGGAAGGGAAGGAAAGTTGTGACCTAGATCAAATAGTTGGGCGTACCCCCTATTTTCTTGATTTGTTATCGCATATAATTTTCTCGATAGCAAATACTCCCACCAAACTATTTCTGCTTGTCCCCCCCCCCCCAAGTTCCTGGCTTATCCTTATCTTGTATCTTTACATCCTTTGCCGTTATTTGACTTTTTCTCATTAAAAAATACAAACTACTAAAGAACTATTTGCTACTGTAGTAAAAATATTCTTTTTGTTGTTTTGAGACAGGATCTCTCCACATAGCCTTAACTGTCCTGGAACTCATTATGTTGTCCAGACTGGCCTCAAACTCACAGATCTGCCTGCTTCTGCCTCTCAATGCTGGGATTAAAGGCATGTGTCACTAGGCCTGGCTAGTAAGAATATTCTTGTGTGTAGCCTCCGTGTATTACAACATCTGTCAAGTGCCACTCCCCAAATCATGTTGTATACTTTTTGTTGATTTTAGTGTCTGTTCAATAGTATCAAGTTGTCATTTTTGGTTTAAAATTATTGTGACTTTTAGCCAACTGAACCAACTGATTGGCCTTTGAGAGTATATTGTGTGCTTAGATTAGTTGATGTTAGATACTGCATGTAGACAGATACATGATATAGTCAAGGGTTTTCTGGTATACCTGAGGACAAGATGGTTGATTCTTTGTGTGTGTGTGTGTGTGTGTGTGTGTGTGTGTGTGTGTGTGTGTGTGGTATTAGGGTCTGAACCCAGTGCTAATGGTAGGGGGAGTAGCTGGGGTACTGTCCTTTTTGTGTGTGATGATGATGATTACTACTGTTGATATAGGGGTCTGTTGTAGCCCAACATGGGCCTGGAAGAAGCTATGGAGCATAGGCTGTTCTTGAACTCCCAATCTTCCTTCACTGCCAGAGTGCTGGGTTTGCACTACCACACTAGGTGCTGGGTTTGCACTACCACACTAGGTGCTGGGTTTGCACTACCACACTAGGTGCTGGGTTTGCACTACCACACTAGGTGCTGGGTTTGCACTACCACACTAGGTGCTGGGTTTGCATTACCACACTAGGTGCTGGGTTTGCACTACCACATTAGGTGCTGGGTTTGCACTACCACACTAGGTGCTGGGGTCTCAGTGCTTCGGGTCTTCGTGTGTGCTAAGCAAGAACTCTACCAATTTTGTTTTTAAGACAAACTGGGTAAGTCACTATTATATAAATAAGTTGTTTTTGAGCCGGACGTTGGTGGCGCACGCCTTTAATCCCAGCACTCGGGAGGCAGAGGCAGGCAGATCTCTGTGAGTTTGAGGCCAGCCTGGTCTACAGAGCGAGTTCCAGGACAGCCTCCAAAGCCACAGAGAAACCCTGTCTCGAAAAACCAAAAAAAAAAAAAAGAAGTTGTTTTTGTTTTGTAAGGATTCTGGCAATGTAGAGGTGAAGGAGATGGATGAGACTTAATACAGGAAAGGTTGGATTTATGAAGTATGTGAGATATAAGCTGACTCTTGAAAAGCAGTGTTTGGCTAGGTGGGATGAGAATGACCAAGTTGCATTCTATTGAACTGGATGGATAGGAAGGCCCTGCTAAGTTGACAGTAAAACAGCAAGTGTGAAAAACTGGAACATACTATGTGGGTTGGCAAATTTGAGGTTTTCTAGTATGTAAATAAAAGCATTCCCCCTGCCCCCCCCTTTTTTTTTGGTTTTTACGAGTCAGGGTTTCTCTGTATTGTTTTGGAGGCTGTCCTGTCCAGCCCAGCCTGGAACTCACAGAGATCCGCCTGCCTCTGCCTCCCGAGTGCTGGGATTAAAGGCGTGGGCCACCACCGCCCGGCGTCCCCCTGCCCCTTTAAGACAGGGTTTCTCTGTGTAGCACTGGCTGTTCTGGAACTCACTCTGTATACAGACCAGGCTGGCCTCCAACTCAAGATCCACCTGCCTCTTCCTCCCAAGTGCTGGGATTAAAGGTATATGCCACCACTGCCTAGCTCAGTGAAAGCATTCTTTTGGCCAGGTTTATGCTAATGTTGGAATTAGAACAAAATTCTCATCATATTATCTTGCAAGTATAATTAGGTTTGGTCAAGAGAAAGTTATATGGAAAAGTAGGTCTGAGTTTTACATTTCCTTTATATTTTTTTCTCTTAGCTTTTCTTAGATTTGATTCCTAGAGTGTGAACCTGTGTAACTAACTTCTTCCCTTAAAAAAAATCTTTAAAAAGACTTGTTTTGTTTTAAACTTTTGGGAGAAGAACAGGAGAAATTACGTATCCTTTCACAAACTTACTATTTTTGTGTTATGGTATAGTTTAGGAAGCAGAATTGATATTGGTGTGATTCACTAACCTGAGGGTTTTTTAAAAATTTGTTTATTTTATTCATCAGATACCACTATAGATGGTTGTGAACTACCACATGGTTGCTGGGAATTGAACTCAGGACCATTAAGAAAGAACAAGTAGTACTCTTAACCTGGTGAGCCATCTCTCCAGGTCCCTGGCCTGACTTATTATGTAGATAGGTTTGTACATAATATGACATGCAAATCAGCAGCCCAAGATCCTTTATAAGAAAAAGATGGAACTAAACATAAATAGAAAGGGTATTAGTCAGGGTCTCTAAAGGAACAGAATTTATAGACTGGAGATATATGTATGGGATTTATTAGAAAATGGCTTACAGGCTGTGGTCCAGCTAATTCAGCAATGACTGTCTACCTAAGGAAGAATTCAATAGTTAATGAGGCTGGATATCTCAACTGGTCTTCAGAATCCTGAAGAAGTAGGCTGTTGTGCCAGTGAAGGAATTTACCTGTGAGACCACGCAGGCAAAGACAGCAATCCTTTTTTCATGTGCTTTAAATAGAGTGTCAGCAGAAGATGTGGCCCATATTAAAAGGTGGATCCCACCCAGAAAGATCTGGATTAAAGGTGTATTTTCCTACCTCAAGAGATTCTGTCTGAAAGTGGGTCTTTCATTTCAGATGATTTAATTAAAAAAAAATCCCTTATAGATGTACCGAGCTGCTTGGGTTTTAATTAATTCTACATGTGGTCAAGTTGACAGCCAATAACCATTGCAAGTTGACCCTTTGTCAACTTGACACACAATCATATATGTCATGATTAATTTCCAAATGAAAATAACCAGGTAATAAACATACATGACATGATATAACTATCCAACATACAACCACAAATGCATTATGAATGTTAGATGGCCATGTCCCTTGAGGGACATTCTTTTGGTATCTCAAAACTTTATATATTATAATGCTACATTGCATGATAAAGAAATTGAGGAAAGAAAACACAATCTGTACAAAAACAAAATATGACAGAAACACTCATGTCAATTATCCTCATTTCTGCAATTGGTCACGTAGCCTTAGCTGGTGTTTATAACTACCTTCCTCTACTAATCATCCTGTATTTCCTCCACTTTCAGTAAGTTCTTGGCCTTTTTCCTGGAGCAGTGACCTATAACTTCATTTTTGAAGGGTCTGTGCCCTTTTTCATCCTGTCTAGATTAGATTGTTGTAGTTTCCCATTGGCTTTAGTCACAGGATATGCCTTAAAGATTAGCACCAAGAGATGCCCTAAAGGATCTCCCGTACTCCAGAAAAATCTTTTTTACCTCCATTACGGAAAAACAATCCAATTTCCCCTTGGTAATCTGAATCAATCACCCCGTCCTAACACTGTTATTCCTTTTTTAGCCAAAGTGGCCAGGGGGACATCTGAATTTCCAGTTCATTGGAATATTTGCTGTGGCTTCTGGCAGGAGTGCTACCCACTCTGAAATCAAAACTTGTAGGTCAGTAGAACTTAAGGTTGAAGGAGCAGGAAGTAAAATTTTTCCTAGTGGGTTCCTAGGGGTGATAGTGAGTGGAACTATTCCTTTTTTAATGCCTTGATTCCTGAACCCTTGAATCCTGGCTATGGGAAAAACTACCATATATTGGACACTGATTCAAATCATATACTGCCCTCTGGAGAATCTGCCCCAGCCTTCCATGCTGCTGCTTCCTAACTGGTGCTATAAACCATCTTCAAAAGGCCGTTACATCTTCCTATCAGGCCACCAGCTGGTGGGGAGCAGGGTGTAGTGGATGCCATGATTGTGGGCCCGCTGTTGCACCTCTGGCTGTGAAGTGATACAATCAGAAGCAATACTGTGTTGAATACCATGACAGTGGATAAGACATTCTGTAATCAACAGATCATGGTTTTGGTAGAAACATTACATGCAGGAAAGGCAAATCTAAAACCAAAATAAGTATCTACTTTAGTAAGGACAAATGCTGTCCTTTCAATGGAGGAAGTGGTCCAACCTGCCACTAGGTCACTGGTCATTCCAGAGACTGGTGCCATTTCTGGGGCCCAGTGCTGGTCTCTGCTGTTGGCAGGTCTGGCACTCAGCAGCAGTTGTAGCCAGGTCAACCTTGGTGAGTGGAAGTCCATGCTGTCAAGCCCATGCATAACCCCCATCTCTATCACCATGGCCACGTTGTTCATGGGCCCATTGGGCAATGACTGGAATGGCTGGGGAAAGAGAGTGACTGTCCACAGCATGGTCATCCTATCCACTTGATTGTTGAACTCCTCAGCTCAAGTCACCTTTTTTTTTTTTTTTTTGGTTTTTGCAGACAGGGTTTCTCTGTACTGTTTTGGAGGCTGTCCTGGAACTAGCTCTTGTAGACCAGGCTGGCCTCGAACTCACAGAGATCCACCTGCCTCTGCCTCCCGAGTGCTGGGATTAAAGGCGTGTGCCACCAACGCCCGGCGTGATACTGCTTTTGATTCATTATTTTCCTTGGCAGAAGTAACTGAAGGCTTCCATTTAGTCTTTCCAATCATAATAGTCCAAACTCCACAGGTCAGAGAACCAATGTGAGAATTTTTCCATCTTAGCATATCTATCCCAATTATAATTTCTGGGGCTGGGGAAATAACCACAAGATGAGTTTGGGGACTCACTGAACCTGCTGTGAATTGGAGTTGAGTCAAAACTCCATTATCAGCTGACCTCTGTAAACTCCTACTTTAACTGGAGAGTCTGTTTCTTGGTACTTCATAATATCTGTAACTCCAGTTTCAGGGGATTCAGTGCCCTCTTCTGACCTATGACCTCCAAGGACACCAGGTACACATGTGGTGCACATACGTGACCACATACATGCATAAATGCAGGTCAGACACTCATACAATACATATTTAGAGACATTTAAGTAATTTTCTTTTCGAGACAGGGTTTCTGTGTGTAACAGCTTTGGCTGTCCTAGCTCTTGTAGACCAGGCTGGCCTCGAACTCACAGAGATCCCCCTGCCTCTACCTCCCGAGTGCTGGGATTAAAGGTGTGTACCACCATTGCTTGGCCAATTTTTTTTAAATAATTTATTTTTATTTTATGTGTATTAGTGTTTTGCCTGCATGCATGTCTGTGTAAAGGTATCTGATTCCCTGGAACTGGAGTCACAGACAGTTGTGAGCTGCCATGTGTGTGCTGGAAATTGAACTCAGGTCCTCTGCAAGATCAGTCGATGCTCTTAGCCATCTCTCCAGCTCCTTTGGCTAGAAAAATTTAAAGTTTATTAACCCTTTAAAATGCCTTTATGTTGCTTTCAGGTTCTTTTTTTTGTTTTTGTTTTTGTTTTTCGAGGCAGGGTTTCTCTGTATTGTTTTGGAGGCTTTCCTGGAACTCGCTTTGTAGACCAGGATGGCCTCGAACTCACAGAGATCCGCCTGCCTCTGCCTCCCGAGTGCTGGGATTAAAGGCGTACGGCACCAATGCCCGGCAGAAAGAAAGTTCTTACATTTGGAAAAGTAAAGTCACCAACTATCCTACTTTTGAGGAGTTCTGGCTAATGTTTGTTGCTGTGCTGGGGATGGAAGCCAGAGCTTCACACACCCTAGCACTGGACTAGCCTTCATCCTTTTTGTACTTTTAATTTTTATTATTTTTATATTACTTTGTTCGTATTTTGAATTTTATCTTATGCATATGAGTATTTTGTGTGTCCGTCTGTGCATCACTTGTGTGTCTGGTCCCATGGAGGCCAGAAGAGGGTATTGGTTCCCTTAGAACTGGAATTACAGACCTTTGTGAACCACTGTGTGGGTTCTGGGACTCCTATTCTAAGTCACTGACCCAACTCTCCAGCTCCCCTTTTGAGACTTGTGTGATTTGAGACAGAGATCTGCCTGTCTCAGAGCTCAGGGATTAGCTCTGAGCCTCTGAGCCACCACACTTGGTCCTGCCTGTACTTTCTGTTTTGAGTCAGGGTCTCACACTTTTGCCCAGGCTGGCCTTGAACTTGTGATCCCCGTTTTCACCACCTCAGTAGCTAGTATTACAGGTCTGGGCCACAATATCTAGCTTGATATTGACATTGCAGAGTTTTGTCTGAGTCTACATTTCAAGCAAAAATGATATCATAACTAGCTAGGTGTGGGAATGGGGTATACACATGTAATCCCAGACTTAGGATACTGAGGCAGGAGAATCAGAAGGCTAACTTTGCATATGTATTCAGTTCAAGGCCAGCCTGGCGTATTAAAAAAAAAGCTCTGATTGTGGTAGTGCATTATAGTAATATTCGCTGAAGGAGATGGAGGAGGAGGATCATGAGTTTGAGGCTAGCCCATTTCTAAACCAGGTGTGGCAGTGCATACCTCTAATCCCAGCACTTGAGGCAGAGGCAGGCAGATCTCTGTGAGTTAGAAGCAAGAGGGAGTTACAGGACAGCCAGGGCTATACAGAGAAACCCTGTCTCAAAAGAACAAAAAAAAAAAAAAAAAAAAAAACATCCTGGTCTCCAAAGCGAGTTCCAGGAAAGCCTCCAAAACAATACAGAGAAACCCTGCCTCGAAAAGCCAAAAAATAAAAAAATAAAAAATAAAAAAACAAAGAACAAGTTGTGCTTGGTGGCACATCCTGTAATCCCAGCACTTGGGAGTTGGTGGCAGAAGTATCAGGAGTTGAAGGTCATTCTCAGAATGTAGTCGTTTTAAGACTGGACTAGACAACATGTGATTCTGTCTTAAAGCTATGTCAAGGGAGGTATGGGAGTGGAGGGAGCCCTGAGTGAGTGTGTCTTGTTAATTACGAGCACATACACAAATAATTTTTTTGAAAGTACAGTATGAGCCAGGGGTGGTAGTGCATACCTGTAATCCCAGTACTTGGAAGGCAGGTAGATTTCTGTGAGTTCAAGGCTGGGCTAGCCTGGTCTACATAGTGAGTTCCAGTACAGTTGGGGCTACATAGAAAGACCCTGTCTCAAAACAAACAAATAACTCAGTAAAATATGAAACTTAAACATTTTTTTGAGAGATAGGAGAGAGATGGGGGGGAGAGGGACAGAGGGAGAGGAGAGAGAGAGAGAGAATGAGAATGCAGTGCAGTCAGGGGCATGAGTACCATGTTATGTGTGTGGAGGCCAGAGAATAATTTTAGGTGTTGCTTCCCTCCTTCCGCTGGAGATTCTAGAGATCACAGCAAGTTCCTTTACCCACTGTTTCCTTGCTTGTCATTTGAGATAGGTCTTATTCTGACGTAGCTCAGGCTGGCCTCAGATTCACTAAGTAGCTTCCATTGGCCTTGAACTGATGGTTGTTCTGCTGCCTCAGCCGCCCAAGTGCTGTGATTCCATTCATGATGCCACCATGCCTGGCTGGAATTGTAAGTTTCAGAAAGAAATGAAAATGTGTTTGCTTGGTGTTTCAGGGTGAATTTGAACAAGTGTTTAATGTGTCCTGTGCTGACTTCTAAGTGTTTGGATGGTGAGGATTGTCTTTGGATTTTAAATTGA
The DNA here is from genome assembly GCF_017639785.1 of Mesocricetus auratus. NCBI lineage: Eukaryota > Metazoa > Chordata > Mammalia > Rodentia > Cricetidae > Mesocricetus > Mesocricetus auratus. Next base: position 117,837,676 of record NW_024429189.1, read on the forward strand.
CCCAATTTTGGAAGCTTCATAGATCTGTTTCTGTAAACAGATCAGATTTCAACATAGAAATGTGAAAACAAAGTCCGTTAAACTTTCTTCAGATGTAGTTTTTAAGTTTGATTAGTCAAAGCTAGATATGAGATATGTTGCCATTTGTTGACTCTTTCAATCCCTTTCGTACAAGGGAAAAAATGTAGCTGTTTTTATCTCTGCGTAAAATGAAAATTGTGTGTTAATGCAGTAAGATCACTTGCCCCTGTGAAGGTGGGGAGGGTGCTGGTGAGAAAATGCCTTTGCCTGGATGAGAGGATTGTAACTGACTGCCTGTAATGAAGCCTCCACTTCTGTTGCCTCTCTTGAATTACCAACAGTTTAGCTGAGCTTTCCCCTGTGTCTCACAACTGGGTGGTGAGGCGGCTGGCCTCTCACATTCGCTGCTTTGCTGGGAGCCGCTAGCCTGCAATTTCATGCCCGCTTAGAATGTGCTCTGTCTGTGCTGCTCCCACCCTTTGGGAACCTGCACCTTTTGATTTATAGAGCTTGTCAAGGCCAGTTATTTTTGGTGTAAGGGTGAGTGAAGAGAGACATCATGAGGCTAATCTCAGATGAATGTAGAGACAGGTTACATTGCTTCTGCAGTCTTCCTCGTGTGTGTTTTGTTTCTGCTTTTCACCTGTTTCTTCCCCAGAAAAAATTAGCAAGGTTCACCGTTTATTTATTTATCTATTTATTTTTGTGGCAGGGTTTCTCTGTGTGACAGCCCTAACTGTCCTGGAACTCAATTTGTAGACCAGGCTGGCCTTGAACTCACAGAGATCTGCCACAGATCAGTCCAAGTGCTGGAACTAGAGATGTGTAATACCACTGCCTGGCTCTATTGTCTTGTATCCACGGGGAAAGGATTACACATCTTTTCAGTGTTTTGGGAAACGGATGGGCTATATGATATGATGAGTGATATTTAACAGGCAATTTTATAAAGAACTAATTCATACATAGCCTATTGATTCATAGCATATTGAGTAGGCTTTCTTTATTTGAAGAATATTTCTACTTTATTTTATTTTGTGTGGGTATTTTTTGCCTGCATGTATGATGTGTACCATGTGCTTGCCAGGTGTCCATAGAGGCCTGGAGAGGGTGTCAGATCCCCAGGAACTAGGTACAGATGGTGGTAAGCCCCCATGTAGGTGCTGGAAATCAAACCCCTTCCTTCTGGAAGAGCAGACAATGCTCTTAACAGCTGAGCCATCTCTCTAGCCCTAGACATTTTTTCTCTATAATTTCCTGTAGGATTATTTTTCATTAAAAACTTTTTTTCAGAGTTAGTTCTAGGACAGTCAAGGTCACACAAAGAAATCCTATTTAAAAGAAAACTATATATATATATATATTATTTTGTTGTTGTTTTTTTTTTTGTTTTTTCGAGACAGGGTTTCTCTGTGGCTTTGGAGGCTGTCCTGGAACTCGCTCTGTAGACCAGGCTGGCCAGATCTGCCTGCCTCTGCCTCCCGAGTGCTGGGATTAAAGGCGTGCGCCACCAACGCCCGGCTGAAAACTATATATTTTAAAATTTTCATTTATTTCTTTTGTATAGGCAGGGACTCACTATGTAGCCCTTGCTGATCTGCAATTTGCTCTGTAAATCAGGGTGGCCTTGAACTCAGATCCAACTGCCTCTGCTTCCCAATGCTGGATTAAACTGCCATCAAACCCAGCTAGGGGCTATTTTTCTACTGAGAATATTTGTAATTTTCCAGGAGCCGGCTTTGTGGCAGTTTCAGATAATTTTGAGATATGAAGCTAATTCTCTTGCTTGGCAGCTAGATTCGTTTAAGGGAATGTGGTTGACATGTGTGCCCTCCCCTCCCTTCAGTGAGACCTGTTGATAGAAATTCAGTCTTGGTTAAGGGGTACAGGGAGGATCCAGTTCCCACCATTCATTTAAACAGCTGCCTTTAGCTTTGACCTCTGGGATATCCCACTGGGCTCCAATGGAATTTAATTTTGATATTTTGACATCCTACTATTTATTGCTTGTGGTGAGGCAGTGCTGTGAAACTATCTTCATGTAGCAGTTCCTCTGCACGTGTTCTGGCCCCTCCTGTCCTCTGTTCACTTTCTCCCTGAGCTTCCTCCCCAGCCCTACCTTAGGTTTTCTTTCGGTGTACACTTAGTCAGTCCTTAATAAGGAGGATGACAGTTCTCAAGGCATAATGGATACATACTTGTTAATTTGATCCCATTTCGAGGAGAGGCAGGGTGTTTTGTTGTTGTTGTTGTGAGACAGGGTTTCTCTGTGTAGCTTTGGCTGTCTTAGAACTCCCTTAGTAGACCAGGCTGGCCTTGAACTCACAGAGATCTGCCTGCCTCTGCCTCACAAGTGCTGGGATTAAAGACATTGGTTACCACAGCCCATTGAGGCAGGGTGTTTGTTTTTATTGTTCTCTTGTTTTTCTTTTCTAAGACAGTCTTACTTTATAGCCCAGGCTGACTTGGACCTCAATATGTAGGCCCAGGATGTCCTTTTTTTTGTTTTGTTTTGTTTTGTTTTTTTGTTTTTTTGAGACAGGGTTTCTCTGTATTGTTTTGGTTGTCCTGGAACTCGCTCTGTAGACCAGGCTGGCCTCAAACTCACAGAGATCCGCCTGCTTCCCGAGTGCTGGGATTAAAGGCGTGCGCCACCACCGCCCGGCCAGGATGTCCTTAAACTTGAGGCAGTCCTCTTGCTTCATGTTTTCACATGTTGGGATTGTGAAGTGTAGGACACTATGCCCAGCTAGACTGGCAGGGTGGCCTCCTGAGTTGGCCAATCTAGACAGAAAGATAGCATAAAAGGCTGCTGGGCAGTGGTGGCGCACGCCTTTAATCCCAGCACTCAGGAGGCAGAGGCAGGGAGATCCCTGTGAGTTCTAGGTCAGCCTGGTCTACAGAGCAAGTTCCAGAACAGCTAGGGCAGTTAAACAGAGAAACCTTATCTTGCCGGGCGTTGGTGGCACACACCTTTAATCCCAGCACTGGGGAGGCAGAGACAGGAGGATCTCTGTGAGTTCGAGGCCAGCCTAGTCTACAGAGTGAGTTCCAGGACAGTCTCAAAAAAAAAAAAAAAAAAAAAAAAGAAACCCTATCTCAAAAAAACAACAACAAAAAGGTAGGAAAGGGCTTGAAAGATGGCTCAACAGTTAAGAACATGGCTGCTTTTCCAGAGGACCTGGGTTTGATTTCCTCATTCACAAGGTGGCTAAGTTCTAGGTGAATCTTACCACATCTTCTGGTCTCTTCAAACACTGCATATAGGTGGTACCCAGACATTTGAACAGATAAAACACCCATGTACATAAAATAAAAATAAATAAGGATTCCCAAAAAAATAAATAAAGGAAAAAGAAGAGGAAAGAGGCTTTAGTAAAGAACAGAGTACTTCCTGTCCTAGAGTGATTGTGGGTTTCCTGAGAGAGCTGCTGGATCAATTTGTAGAGGGCCAAGTGTGATTGTGGCCTGTTACATTCCAGCCTCTCCCTTCCCCAGCTCTGCTTGTCTTCATTAGACACGCCTGGGAAGTGTTCCCAGTGACCTCAATTAGCCATTGAGATCATGGGAATGTAAGATTTTCCCATGTCATCCTGCATAGTTGTTCAAAAGAGCAGGAAAATGTCCTCCTTTCAACCAGGGAATTTTAACTACTGCCAGAGAAATCCTTCACTGATGGTCTTTTTTTTAAATTTTGCTTTTCTTTATGTATTTATTTTTATGGTACAAATTTGTATCGCTGTGTGTGTGTGTCTACATAGCAAGTTCTAGGCCATTCTGTGTTATATAAGTCCCTGTCTTTACCCCCACCCCCACCAGCAACAACAACAACAAAAAAAACTGGGTGTTGTGTTACAACACCTTTAATCCCAGCACTCGGGAGACAGAGGCAGGCAGATCTCTGTGAGTTTGAGGCCGGCCTGGTCTTCAAAGAGAGTTCCAGGACAGCCTCCAAACCTACAGAGAAACCCTGTCTCAAAAAACAAAAACAAACAAACAAACAAACAAACAAAAAACCCCAAAAAACTCAAGATGAAAATGAAAGAAATAACAGAAGTGGAGATGAAGGGTAGTGAAGAGTTTAGAATGGCATAGTAGAGAGAGCCCTCTGCAAGCCAGGACAGCAAACAAGTGGAGTGAGTGCTAGTTTACATGCAGACACTGCTGATTCCTAGAGAAAGACCTGTTGATGTTGTCTTTTGTTTGTTTTGTTTTCCCGAGACCAGGTCTCCCTCTATAACTCTGGCATGCCTGGGAACTCAGTAAGTAGACCAGGCCGGACTCACAGAGATTGCTTGCTTCTGTCTTCTGTGGTGTGATTAAAAGCATGCTTTACCATATCCAGCTTAAAGAAAGTTAAAAAAAATTGTGTGTGTGTGTGACACGCATATGAAGGTCAGACGATAGTTTGCAGGGGTCAGATCTCTCCTTTCATATGGTACCAGGAATGGAAAGTGCAAGTTGCCAAGTGTGGTAGCACATGCCTTTACACTGAGCCATCCCACCAGTCCCGAGAGAGGGGGTATCTTTTATGTAAATATTATTGGTATTTACTTCCCTCTGAGATACAGAATCCTTTTTTTTAAAGATTTATTTATTTATGTATTGTGTATACAGTGTTTTGTCTGCATGTATGCCTGAACACCAGAAGGGGGTGTCAGATTTCATTATAGATGGTTGTGAGCCACCATGTGGTTGCTAGGAATTGAACTCAGGACTTGTGGAGGTGCAGCCAGTGCTCTTAACCTCTGAGCCATCTCTCCATCCCCTTGTTTTCTTCTTTTTTGAGATAGGGTTTTGCTATGTAGCCCTTGCTGGCCCAGAATTTGCTGTGTAGATCAGTCTGGACTCTAGGTTGTCTAGAGTTTTCTTGCCTCTACCTGTTGAGTGCTGGGATTCACAGGCACTGTGCCCTGATGGCCTGTCCCAGAATGCTTTTATGACACACAGCTCACTGAGATTCATAGGCAATTATTGGTCAGTGAGGGTGGCCTTTAGGTTATTTTTCAGACTACTTTCAGCTTTTTGTTACCTAGATAGAACTAGAGTGGGAGGGTTAACCCTACTAGGTTTGTACACAGTGGAATGAAGAGTTTTGTTGGCCTGGGGGTAGGTCTGTATTGTTGACTTGTTCCTTTTACTTATGCATGTTGTGACTTTGATGTATAGTAAGTTTCTTCATGCCGAGGAAGTTTTGTTTTATTTTACCCCCACTGTTAGAGATCAAACTCATATCCTCATGCATACTAAGTTTGCTTTCTGCCACTGAGCTACACCTCTAGCCCAGAAATAGTTTTCTTAAAATATTTCTAAGGAATGAAAACCAGTACTTAGCAAAACTATTTCTCACTCTCCTATGCAGGCCCTCTGCTAAGCACTGTGATATACACAACTTAGATGGGCTTTTGTCTTCAGAACCGGCAGACTGTCAGGAAAAAACGTTTATGAGGTTAACTAATGCAAAGTGGGATGCTCATTGTTCCAGAGGAGCTAAAGCTAAGCTAGCACTGTGGATATCAGGCAGAGTGAAAACAGGGAGGAAAGCTTAGAAATAAGAAAATGACCGACTGAGGGAAAATTAATAATGAGTGTAATACCCAGCAGGGATGGCAGATTGTAGGTACTCATCAACTTTGCCTTTTCTTTAAAAAAAAAAGTTTGTACATTTATTTATCTGTTTGGGTATTCATGCCTGCTATAACATGTATATGGAGGTCAGAGGACAACTTGCAGGAGTGAGTTTTCTCTTTTGCTACGATGTGGCTTTTAGGGATCAAACTAGGTAATCAGGCTTGGTGGCAGGTACCTTTACCTGTTGAATCATCTCAACAGTACTTTCTAACTCTAAAAACAAGTAATCTCCTTCCAAGTGCTGGGATTAAAGGTCTGGACTTGCCATGCTCAGCTCTAGGTGATTTTCTTTCTTTTTCTTTTATATAATTTATTTATTTTTATATGATGTGCATCGGTGTTTTGCCTGTGTGTATGTCTGTGTGAGGCTGTTAGATCTTGGAGTTACATGCAGTTGTGAGCTGCCATGTGGATGCTGGGAGTTAAACCTGGGTTCTCTGGAAAGAGCAGACAGTGCTCTTAACCTCTGAGCCATGTCTCTAACTCCCAACCCAGGTGATTTTCTAAATTGGAAATATAAAACCAAAGTAGTTGGTAGGGATCAATACAACCAACTTTTTCTAACCATTTCTTTCATCCATCTATTGAGCAGAGGGATACAATCCTGGAAGAGCTTGTTCTTCTACACTAAGTGGGGGCAATGTCACAAGTTACAACAACTACTTACTCTTTTGATGCCCCTACCAACTTCATCAACTTTTCATCTTTGGATGCTGAAGAAGATACTGAAAATGTAGACTCCTGGTTTGGTAAGTTGCTACTTTCTCTGCCATTTTAAGGGTTAGAATCTTGTTTTGCACTGAGGACATTTCCAGAGTGGAAGGGCTGGAGAGAGGGCTCAGCGGTTAGGGGCTATTCTTCCCAAAACCCGCTATGGTAGTGATAGCTGTCTATGGCTCCAGTCCCAAGGAATCTGGTCCTTTCTTCCGTTTGCCACAGGCCTCAGGCATGCATGTGGTATGTAGACATATGTGCATGTAAAACACCCCATACATATAAAAATAATTAATATAATTAAACAAAAAGCAAGAGACTCCAAAAAAGTAACTAGGCCATCCTTCCTTCCTTCCTTCCTTCCTCCCTCCCTCCCTCCCTCCCTCCCTCCCTTTTTCCTTCCTTTCTCCTTCTCCCCCCCTCCTTCTCCCTCTCTCCGCCTCTCCAGGGGTTCTCTGTATAGTTCTGGTTGTTTTGGAACTCGATCTGTAGATCAGGCTGACCTCAAACTCAGATCCACCTGCCTCTGCCTCCTGAGTGCTAAAACTAAAGGCGTGTACCACCACTGCCCTGTTTAGACTATACATTCTTGTCCACACCATGACACCTTCTCATTTGTGATTTAGTAAACAAAACAAAAAACTTTTCAACTACATAAGTCTGTTCATATGTAAAATTAGTTTTTTTGAGATAATGTCTCATATTGTAGCTCAGAGTGGCTTAGAACTCTTGACAGTTGTCCTGCTTCAATCTCAGAAATGCTGGCATTTCTTTTTCTTTTTTAAAAGGTGGAGTTAAAGGTGTACGCCACCATTGCCCGGAGATAGAAATATCAGGAAAATCCAAAAATGATGTCATGAATATATGTGTAGATAATCTTTCGTTTACTATAATATTTACAAATTTATTATAAATTATAAGTTATTGAAACACAAACACATTTAGACTGCATATGTAATTGTATAGAAAGGTTTATAAGCAAATGTTAAGCAGTATTAAATCATAACTGCATAAAATTAGCTATAGTGCAAAATGTAAGCTTTGCATAGCTTCTGTTTTAGGGAGCCAGAAGTTGTTAGGTAGTTTTTTGACTGTTCAAGAGTAAGTGAAACTTGAGGATTCAACCATGTTTGTCTGTAATGGTGGTGATCACATAAAACCTACACCATTGTCATCTGGGCATAGACTGTATCTGACATTGCTATAATCTGCCAGTCTCAGAATTTCTCCAGGGTGTGTGTGTGTGTGTGTGTGTGTGTGTGTGTGTGTGTGTGTGTGTGTGTGGTTTTTGTCAATCACCTGTGTGGGTTCATGTAGTTTGCATCTCAAGATATGATGAGTATTCTAAATCACAAAGATCCCATGTTGCCCTTTTATTTTAATTTTATTTGCATATTTGCTTACTTTTGAGAGCAATCTTATGTCTGTGTTTCTGAGGCTGGCTTTGAACTCCTATGATTAAGAGATCTCTTGATTAAATTGTGCCTGGCTTGTTGACATCTCTCATCATCTTTTTAGTTTTTGGAGACAGAGTCAAATCTGACCTGAAGGTCTCCAGCTCCCAGGCTTCACCTCCCTCTTGATAGAAATTAAGTCTCAATTCATTTTTAAATTTTAATTATATTTATTTTTTGAATCACTGTCTCATGTATGTGAACTTTCCATCTATTTCAATCCCTATAGTGCTGAGGATATTGGAATATACCACCATTCCCAGCTTATGTAGTGCTCGGGACTTCATTTAAACACTAGTGTATGGTAGGCAAGTACTGTACCAGCTTGAGCTACATTCCCAGCCCTCAAATTCTTTGTTTTTAAAAAATGCTTAATTATATCATCTGTTTTGGGAATGTGTACTTGAGTACATTTGCCTACAAAAGAGCAGAGATGTGGAATCCTGTGGAGCTGGAATTACAGGCAGTTGTGAACTGCCTGGTATGGTTTTGAAAACCTAATTCATGTCTTCTGAAGAGAATTACTCCTACCCCTGAGCCCTTACTCCAGACTTCCCAAAATAGTTTTTTGCTTGTTTTTTTAGTTTTTTGAGATAGGACTTCTCTATGTAGCTCTAGATGTCCTGGTACTTATTTTGTAGACCAGACTGGCCTTGAACTCACAGAAATCTGCCTGCCTCTGCCTCTCAAGTGGTAGGATTAAAGTCATGTGCCTGGCTCCAAAATTGTTTTTTTTTTTTTTTTTTGGATTTTTTTTTTTTGGTTTTTCGAGACAGGGTTTCTCTGTGGCTTTGGAGGCTGTCCTGGAACTCACTTGGTAGTCCAGGCTGGCTTCGAACTCACAGAGATCTGCCTGCCTCTGCCTCCCGAGTGCTGGGATTAAAGGCGTGCGCCACCAATGCCCAGCTCCAAAATTGTTTTTAAATGGAGACATTATGGTACTAATAGCCTAACCCACAACAGATTTGAGTTCTGTGATGTTCTATGATATGGTACAAACCTAAAACTAGGCCAAAAACATTTTTTTTTAAAGATTTTATTTGTATTGCTATGTATGTCTCTCTGTGTGTGAATGAGTGCAGTGCACATGTAGACCAGGGGAGCGGTTCAAGGTCATAAGAGCCTAATTTGTGGGCTGCCTGACATGGATGCTGTGAACTGAATTTCTGTTTTCTGTAAGAGCAACAGTGCTCTTAACCATTGAGCCATCTTGACAGCCCCTTGCTTGTAGTTATATTTAGATATAACTTTGGGATAATGTATGAGTCCAGTTGTTGATGAGGCGTCTTCATTTTATCCTTTTTCTTGTCTCCACCTTCCTCATTAAGAGACACTAATATCAGTATGTGGTGGGAACAAAAATTACTCTATTGCAGCTGCACTTACCACTTAAAATGCAGAGTTCAAATTACATGGTCTCTGTTACTCTCCTGGGAAAAGAATTAGGTGTTCCTTTTAGTAGAGGGCTCTGTCGGAAGGAAGAGCAGATAGATAGTCTGGCCTGCTGTCCTAGAGTGTTGTGTGCATCCCCATAGCTCTGCAACCCAAGGTAACACCTTGACTGTCTGAAGATTTCTTTTTGTAAGTTTTTCTTTACCTTCCAGCTATCTACTGAAAGGGAATATTAGCATAGCAACAAAACTAAATAGAAAGTTTGGAAGAAAAAAATAATCCTGTACTTAGAAAACCACCTTAGCTATGGTATATTTCTGTCTCTTTTTCAGCTTATCCCATCTTTTCACATGGTTCTAATCAGAATGTCCATGCACAGTGTAGTTATTCAGGGGCCACTGCTCGCCTGTAGCTTGACACAGCCCCATCACAGCGGAACCCAAGATAAAACTCCTTGAGAAAACTTCTCTCTGCTCCACTCCCACACACCGCATGCTCTGTGAATACAATCTGTCCCTTGTAATCTTACAGTTCCTAGTGGCTACAGTTTTCTTCAAGGAGAATGTCATGTACTTAAATGGTAGATAAGACCAGATAATGTTGGTGTGGCCCTAACTATGTATCTTAACAACGATGAAGGAGTACAGAATCTGCAACTTTCCTTTACTGTAAGACCTTGTTGAATGTTGCAGGTGCTTTGGGGATAGATTTTGCAGTCTGTCCCTGACTGCACACTCCTTTCCTTTAGTTGCTAGAATTGTGTTTTTGCTAAAGGTGCTGGAAATGGACTTTACTCCCCATTTTAATGCATGATTCTCCTTTGTTTTGCTTCCTTACAGAGGAAAAGGCCAACTTGGGGAACAAGTTTCTTGGGAAGAATGGAATAGAAGAGCTTTTTCAGGGCAAAACTTCCTTGAGAAAAGCCAAACTCCAGCAAAGCCGTGTCACACCTTTGAAGGCAGGTAAGGAGAAACAGCTTAGACAAGTGCCTTGATTCTGGTGGGGATTAGAGCTGGAACTCTGAGGGAACTACCAGAGGTGTAATTTTGGTTTATTAGTGAATGGCTGAATTCAGTTCATGGTGGATGTGCACCCAACTATGTGCTGCTCTTTCTCCTGAGAAGAGGTCTGTGTGTAGCCCAGGCTCTCAGACTTGTGATCCTCTTACATATTGACGTTGCAGGCACCACCATAACTGACTGTATTTTTCTTTTTATATGCTTTTAGGATTCATTTGAAGATTTTTTTCCCCCAGTGCCAGAGATTAAGTCTAGGACCTTATGAGTACTTAGTGCTATCCTGAGTGATAATGTTTTTTTTGAGACAGGGTTTCTCTGTGTAGCTTTGGAGCCTGTCCTAGAACTTGCTCTGTAGACCAGGCTGGTCTGCAACTCACAGGGATCTGCCCCTTTCACAACCTAGCACAATTAGTGCTGCCAGTATCTGCACTAGTGTAGGACCATCTACTGGAACATGGATAGGTAGCCTCTCAGGACTCATCTATGAAGAAAACTGGCTCTCCCTCTCCCAGCAGCTATCAGTTGTTAATAACTCCTCAGCTAGGGTGGGACTTCATAATCTGTTTCCCCATCCACACTGGAATTTTGTCTGGCTTGATCTTGGTCATCGTTTTGTGTGTCAAGTTCAAGCTACTAGGAGTTCATGTGTGCAACTGCTCTGTCAATATCTGGATAAGTGCTGTTAATTGGAGTCTTCTATTATCTCTGCCTCTTAGATCCCTGAGCCTTGGAGGCAGTGATATGATGTCCCGTTTAGATGGAACACTATGGTCTTATTATTCTCTACACATTGACCAGTCTCTGTGTTAATTGCCATCTACTGCAAAAAAGAAGCTTCTCTGAGTTTTGGGAGAGGCACTAACTTATGGGTATAAAGATAATACTTAGGGGCAGTTTAATACTATGTCTACTTAGCAGAATAGTAGTAGTAGTGTGTCCTCTCCAAGGACCCATGACCTCCCAAGCCACAGGCCTTTGGACCTATTAATGGTGTCAGGTGTGAATTCCGTTTTCTGTGTAGGCTTTAAATCCAATCAGAAAGTGTCTGGTTACTCTCATTACAATTCTGCCACTCTTGCACTGGTGGGCATGTCTTGCCAGGGCAATTGTTAACTGTAGCTGTCAGGGTTCATGTCTGAGAAAGACTGTTATTACTTCCCCAGTAGTAATACTCCTTCAGCAAGCACTATGAAAGCTAACTAGTAGAGCTGAGGTTCCAGTTTGATACTTGACTTACCCCATGTTGTATGACTCAAGTGTGGTATCTTCACCAATAGGGTCTTAGTGTCAAGTTCTGGAGGGAAGCTAAGAGCATTGACAATAACCTGGAATGTGTTTTGGGGCAGAGTCTATAGGAAAACTGCTGATAAAAACTTAAAAAGAGGTAACATATGTGGCTCTGGGCTTTTTGTTTGTTAGCTTAATGGTGTCTGGGAGAGGTACTGTCCCCTGTTACAGGGTAACTCCATTTAAACCTTCCAATTTTTAAATTTTACTTTATGTCAATGGGTGTTTTGCTTTCATATATGTCAGTACATCTTGCCTGCAGAGGCTAGAAGAAGACGTTAGAACTGGAGTTAGAGACAGATGTGAGACATCATGTGGGTGCTGGGAATATGAGCCCAGGCCCTGTGAAAGAACTGCCAGTGTTGTAACTCTTGAGCTTTCTGGCCATTTAAAGTTGTAATATATTTATAAGTGGGAACTTTAGGACACTTCTGTAGTGGTCTAACTAGGTTTTTGGTTTATCATAGTTGACAACACTTACTATAATGAGACAGAAAAGGAAAATCTTCAGAAACATTCCGTTCCATCAGATGACTGTTCTTCTGTGAATGCTGAGGGGGCTGTATCAGGAAAAACTCCTGTGCAGGCTCAGAGGTAAGAGTGGGGCACAAAGTTGTGAGTCTTACTGGTGCTGCTCAAACAGTATAGAAACTCACAGATCATCTGTGTCCGCCCTGGTAGATACCTGTGTTCCTTCAATGCTTGTGGATTGTAGCTTGTGGGTTTAGTTTATAGGTAAGTACTTATAGATACTTAGTTGCTTGCTCAAGGCAAGTTCATTTCAAAGCCAGGATTCAAACTTGTCAGTTTTAAAAGCTTTGTATGAATGTATTAATGTCAATTACCTTTCTCTCTCTTTAAAATTTTTCATTTATTTTATGTGTCTGGGTGTTTCGCTTACATTTATTTATATGTGTCACATGCATTCCTGGTGCCTGGCCAGAAGGGTGCCAGACTTTCTGGAACTGGAGTTATAGTGTGAGCCCTCATGTGGGCTGGGTCCTCTGCAAGAGCATCAGTGCTCTTAACCACTGAGCCATCCCTTCAGCCCTTAAATGCCTTTCTTTGTTTCTTAGTATTGCAGAAGCTTTCTCATGGTTAGATTTGTATATATTTTCTATCCTTTTACTTTTATTCTATCTTTGCCCTTTATTCATGCCTAATATTTTGTGGTGTTAGAGTTTGAGCCAGTCTCATTTGTGTTAAGCATACTTCCTGTTACAGAGTTATATGCCCAACCCTTATTTAAAATTTTATAATTATGGGGCTGGAGAGATAGCTCAGTGATTAAGAGCACTGGCTGCCCTTCCAGAAGATATGGGTTCAATTCTCAATGCCCACATGGCTGGCAGCTCACTATTGTTTATAACTCCAGTTCCAGGGGATCCAACACCCTCACACAGACATAATGCAGCCAAAACACCAATGCACATCAAATAAAAATAAATAAATCATTAAAAAAAAATCTTAGTCTGGCGTTGGTGGCACACGCCTTTAATCCCAGCACTCGGGAGGCAGAAGCAGGTGGATCTCTGTGAGTTCGAGGCTAGCCTGGTCTACAGAGTGAGTTTCAGGACAGCCTCCAAAACAATACAGAGAAACCCTGTCTCAAAAAAAAAAAAATCTTTAAACGGTGGTGGTGGTGGTGGTGGTGCATGCCTTTGCATGCCTTTAATCCTAGCACTCAGAAGGCAGAGGCAGGAGGATCTCTGTGAGTTTGAGGTCATTCTGGTCTATAGAGTGAGTACCAGGACAGGCTCCAATCTGTCTCAAAAACCCACAAAAAATTTTTTTTAATGAAAAATTTAAAATTATATGTATGTATATTTTGTGTGTGTGTGTGTGTCGCGCGCGCGCACTAGTGCTATCCTGTATATGGACAGTACTTGGAATCAGTTTTCTCTTTTCACCATGTGGTTTCTGGGGCTACAACTCAGGTCAGGTGTCAGGCTTGGACAGAAGCAACTCTGATTATTAAGTCATCTGATGACCCCTCTGCCACACACACATCTCTTTCCTCTTAATGTGGAGCTTTTAAAGCAACCAATCACATAAAGTTTTTTGTAGGTGGCACTTAGTGGGATCTTGCTTTTAAAAATCCGTAACTAAAACCCCAGCTTGGAGGTGGTGGTGCACAACTTTAATATCAGCACTTAGGAGGCAGAGACAGGCGGATTTCTGTGAGTTTGAGACCAGCCTGATCTACATAACGAGTTCCAGAACAGTCAGGGCTACACAGAGAAATACTGTTTCAAAAACAAAAAGTATCCCAAAACAAAGAACCAAACAAACAAAAAATATCATTCTCATTAATTTTTGTTATACTTGAAATGTTGTCAGCTTATATTTGTCTTACTATATTACAATTATTAATCTGGTTAGAACTGTCATTGCTTAGTTTCATGGTCACTGTCTTTTTTGTTGTTATGTTGTTATCCTATTTTCCTTTTCCTGTGTTTTATATTTAATCTTAACTTCTCTGTGTTCTTTCCCATCTTCCCTGGGACCCAGATCTTTGCTCCTCGTACTTGCTAGGCAAGTCTACCACTGAACTATCTCAACCCTCATTCAGATGTATTTAGTATTTTATTTTAATTCTGTTCTGAATTTGAGATAGGTTCTCACTGTGCAGCTATGATTGCCCTGAAACTCAATGTGTAGACTAGGCTAACCTCAAATTTGCCCTCCTCTACCTCTTAAACCCTGGGATTAAAGGCATGTGCCACCACACCCAGGATTCTGATTTTAGTTTTATCTTTTTGAGGCAGGTCTTGCCATTCTGTATTAGCTTTCCTGAGTGCTGAGATTACAATAGCAATACCCTATTTAGTCTGTTTTGTTGGTATTTTTAAAAGTCAGTTTTATTGAGGTCTAATTTGTAAACCACCAGCAAATTTGAATACCACAAACATTAGATTACTAGAGAATGGGTAATAAATGTTTTATTGGCCTTACAGTTTGACATACTTTTACTGTCTGAAGAACATTTGTATATGTGTAGTAAATGTGATCATCATAAGATAAATTGTGTCAATTCCACCGTAGAAGATCTGTTAGACTCTCTGCTCAGAAGGATTTGGAGCACAAATCAAAAAAACATGCCCTTGTTGAAATGAAAGCAAAGAGATGTACCACTCCTTCCAGTGACTTTCCACCTTCCAAAAGAATAAAAATGTAAGTAGTCAAGGCTTCTTACTGTTGCTTTGTAGACCACTGCCCTCTGTAGTAGATTTCTGTTCTGAATTGAGAGTTTTTGAGTTACAAAGGGAAGTTGACAATGAGTCCAACTACATTCTGGTTGGTGTGCCTGTAGATTGGGAAACTCCTAAGCAATGCCATGGTCAGGGGCGTTGTTTCCCTTTGTCTCTTCGGGAAGGTGCTCAAATCTTAGTTTATAGGTTTGACCCCAGTGTTCTACTATGACAGAGACCAACTAGAATACGTGGTGTACAGGCTTATTATTATTATTATAACTTTTCAATTGGGAATGTGTTTAACCACAAGGAATACTCTAAATACTTTTTGTACTTCATACAAGTCAAAACTAGTTTGTCACTGCCTTTGGTTGATTCTTAGCTATTACTTTTTAGCTTTTTCATTTTTTCTTGAGTTTCATAATCAGAAGGTAACTTCTATACCTTTAGACATTACATTCATGTTTATGAGTGTATACTATAAAGGAAGCAGGCTAACACTTAGCCAGGAAAGTCAGACCTTCTCCAGAGGTTATATCTTAAGTTTTATCTTAGTTCAGATTGTCACTTGTATCTCCCAGTTGCAGTGGAAGCTACCGAAGCAAGTGCAATACTTACTTGTAGCTGGCTATATTGCTGCTGCTCCTGAATTTACTAAGAAACAGATATTGTTCTGTTTGTTGACTTGATGACAGATAGAATCACTATATATTCTTAAACACCACCAGATGCCTTACCTGACCTCTGAGTGCTTTCTCATGGTTAACTGTTGGAGCTGTGGCTGTGTGTGATCTCATAATGCGACTGCAGAACTTTGTGGTTCAGTCATGTTGTTAGTCCCCCAAATGAGGATGTGCTTAAGGAAGTTGAAACTTACTTATTTTTGTTCATTTTGAACTCAAGGTCTCATAAAAAGAAACCAGAGGAAGAGGAAGAAGGCAGTGTTCAAGGTACTTCCAGAAAGAATGAAAGAGAAAGTCTGGAGAAAGTTAAGGGCAAACATACTGTGCCTGGTGTTCCACCTGCAAGGTAAATCTTTCCCCAGTGTAAACTTTTAAATACAGTAAATTATAAGTAGGTCCATCTTCAATCCATTTGGCACACCTGCCATTTGGTGAACTCCTAAAAGCTGTATGTGACCCCACCTGTGACCCAGAAGGATGCTGAGATGGTAAACAATGAACACAAGATGCTTGTTTAAAACATGAACAGGGAAGCTGGGCTCTGGTGGTGCACACCCTTAATCTCAGCCCTTGCAGGGCAGAGACAGGTGGGTCTTTGAGTTCAAGGCCAGCCTGGTTCACAGAGTTCCAGGGCAGTCGGGGCAAAAAAAAAAAACCAAGTTCTTAACTACTTCAATGGGATAGGCCACCTTGAGCTTCTTAGCCTTTACCCAGTAAATATACTTAGTTTTACAGTCAGTAATCAACTTTGGGGGTCAGATTTATTCATTTGCCAAGAGATATTTAATTTATTTTTCAGGAAAAATTTGTTTACACTTTAATACAGTGGTTCTCAACCTGTGGGTCACAACCTCTTTGACAAACTTCTATCCAAAATATTTACATTAAGATTATATAGTAGCAAAATTGCAGTTATGAAGCAGCAATGAAATAATTTTGTGCCTGGGGGTTACCACAACACGAGGAACTGTATTAAAGGGTCGTGGCATTAGGAAGGTTGAGAATCACTGGTTTAATAATAGATAATGGTTTATGGGTGTTGATATTTATTACCAATTTTATTTCTGAAATTTAAAAAACAAAAGATTTGCAGTGTCATCACCTTTTTGTTTTTGTAGCATAGGCTGACCTTGTACTAGATAAGTAACAAAAGATGACCCTGAACCTCTGCTCTTTTTGCCTCTGCTTCCCTAGGAAGGAGAATGTATATATGCACCACTACTCCTGTTGTGTGTGGTACTGGAGATTAAATTTTGTATATGCTAGTAAAGACTCAGACTACTACATCCTGAGCCCCTGTCTGCTGCCTCTCTATAATGTAAATTGTTTCAGATCTAGTTGATATAATATTTATAGTATCCAATAATTTATTATTTATTTTTTGTCTTTTTGTGACAGGGTTTCTCTGTGTGACCCTGGCTAACCTGGAACTTGCTCTGTAGACCAGGCCAGCCTCCAACTCACATCTGCCTGCTTCTGCCTCTTGAGTGCTGGGATTAAAGGCATGTGCTACCATGCCCAAATCTTTTTTTTTTTTTTTTTTTTGGTTTTTCGAGACAGGGTTTCTCTGTGGGTTTGGAGGCTGTCCTGGAACTCGCTCTGTAGACCAGGATGGCCCAGCCTTGAACTCACAGAGATCCGCCTGCCTCTGCCTCCCGAGTGCTGGGATTAAAGGCGTGCACCACCAACGCCCGGCTGCCCAAATCTATTTTTAAGTTGTGTAAATTGACTGCTTATACTTATAAGAGCTACAAAGTCAAACCAAACTAGTATGCCTATCACCTTAGATTATTTATTTAATGTGTATAATTATTTGCCAGTTCACCACCTTTGTGTGGGTACTCTGGAGGCTAGAAGACGGCATCAGTTCTTGGAACTGGAGTTAGCGGTGATTGTGAGCCACCTGTAGATGCTAGGAACTGAACTTGGGTCCTCTGTAAGGGCAGCCAGTGCTCTTAACTGCTGAGCCATCTCTCCAGCCCTTAACTGAATTTTTTTTGTATCAATCATCTTCTTCCGTTATATCCTCCAGCATTAAAATATTTTTAACTTTTATTTGCTGACAAGAGTTTTTCTTTTGAGACAGGATTTCTCTGTGTAGTCCTGGCTCTCCTAGAACTCG
Organism: Mesocricetus auratus; assembly: GCF_017639785.1. NCBI lineage: Eukaryota > Metazoa > Chordata > Mammalia > Rodentia > Cricetidae > Mesocricetus > Mesocricetus auratus. The sequence goes on from NW_024429189.1 coordinate 117,855,193, forward strand.
ATCTGTAAACCAGGCTGGCCTTAAACTCCTAGAAATCTGCCTTCGTCTGCCTCCCCAGTGCTGGGATTAAAGCTGTACACCACCACTGCCCAGCTTTTTCTTTCTTTCTTACATTGCTGAATCTGGAATTAGATAGATTACCTGGGCTGGTCTCCATTGTCTCCGGTTTGCAGTCCTCCGGCCTTAACTTCCCAAGTGCTGGAATTCTAAATGTGGCTCTTCTAGCTTTTTAGCTTAGTTTTTCCTTTCTTTCTTCCTTCCTTCCTTCCTTCCTTCCTTCCTTCCTTCCTTCCTTCCTTCCTTTCTTTTTGGTTTTTGGAGACAGTTCTCTGTATTGTTTTGGAGGCTGTCCTGGAACTAGCTCTTGTAGACCAGGCTGGTTTGGAACTCACAGAGATCCGTCTACCTCTGCCTCCCGAGTGCTGGGATTAAAGGCGTGAGCCATCAACACCTGGCTTTTAGCTTAGTTTTTCATGTGGAATAAAAGCTAATCAATCATTGGTGTAGAAAAATGTGTGAGTCTTTTGTTGTGTCTAGTGTCTTGTGTAGTTTTAGCAATTATTTTCTGAAAATTTTATAATCTCTTCATGTAAAATAAAGTATCTATCTTTTCATAATGTTACCTAATTAGACCAGTGTTTCTTTCTGGTAGATAAACTTTGGTTTTGATAGATATCATAGGTTATAAACATAGTCTATCCAGCAACTCTAGAGTCCTTTGAATCACTTAACCCTTTTTCCCCTTTCTTCTCTCTTTTACTGATTCTTGTTTCTAGGCAGAAGGTTCTAAAAAGTACTGAAGAGCAGGAGTTGGAGAAGAGATTGAGAATGCAGCAGGAGGTGGTGGAGATGCGGAAAAAGAATGAGGAGTTCAAGAAGCTTGCTCTTGCAGGGCCAGGTCAGCTGCGCCTCTCTTGGGCCTTAACGAGGAGGGTGCTTCTTGGAATTTTGGTAGTATTTTTTGAGGTTTCTAAAGCAAAAACAACCAGTTTGAGTAGTCAGCATAAGACCATGTATTCATTTAAAACGGTGGCTGCAGGTTCGTCTTTCCCAGTGGTTACTTTCTCACCTGACTACCTACACCAGTGCTTTCTTGGAGCATGCGGTTCCTCTCTTGTGTGTTAGCAAAAGGATTGGGATACAGACAGACAGCCTGGCTGGGATGCCATTTCCTTCTTATCCTGAAGGTGGAGGATAAAAAAGAGCTCAGTGGCAGCTAGAAGAAAAAGAATGACTGAATGAAGAGCTCATGGACTTGCTTGGTCCTGAGATAGTGCTATTGGTGGCATCAAAGCCAGAGACCTGCTTACTGGATTGGAAAAACACTTTGGGGTTTATAGGGTCCCCTCTTAGAGATTCTGAGTTAAGTTTTACTTTTAAAGTCAGTCTATGTGGGTTGGATTCTCAGTGGTATGGAGTGTTGGACTACAGTTTCTGAGGCTCTGGGTTCCATCTGTAACACCATTTCAAAAAAGGGGTGAGGCCATGGTTTTATAGAGCAATTTGAATGACTGTCGTTCTTCAAAGCTATAACGACATCCTAGCAGCGTGCTCTTCTTCCTTACCTAGTTTGCATCTAAGCAAAGGACTTCAAACCCAATAGAACTCAACAAGCATAACACCTAGATCCATAGTAACAGAGATACAGAGAGGATTAGAGTTGTAAAGGTACTTACTAATGGTCTTTGTTCTTAATGTTAACTGTGTGTTTTATTCTGCTCCTCAGGGCAACCTGTGAAGAAATCTGTGAACCAAGTCACCAAAACAGTTGACTTTCACTTCCTCACAGATGAGCGAATCAAACAACATCCTAAGAACCAGGAAGAGTATAAGGAAGTGAATTTCATGTCTGAACTTCGAAAGCATCCTCCATCTCCTGTAAGTTGCCAGGTAACGGTGTTATTATTACTAGTATTCAGCTGTAGCATTTGTGGTCATTATTTATAGTAGGATGGTTGAGGGAGGCTTACTATTTGAATCAAGATAGATACAAACTCCCTGTGAACTGTGGCTATCAACAAATCACTCCTGGGAAAGCATATTACCACGTTTATGTAAAAATTAAGAAGGGACATGAAGCACATAAGATTATATGTGGCAAATTTGTAGAAGCTTTCTTTCTCCAATGCCCGAAGACTCAGGTGTAGAAGAGGTGTGGAGAGTATGACCCATCTCAAGTAAAGGACAATGGTGACTGCAAGTATGAGAATTTAGGGTCATCATTGCTTCTGGCGGTGCTCTGCTATTAAAACTGGACACACTAGGAGAGGTCTGCCCCAAGCCTAGATGGGTCAGGGAGTTTGCTGTGAGATTGTGTCTCCATAGAGTCTACCAACATGACTACTTAAACATGCTAAATAAGGACAATCACAATAGACATGCTAACACAGATGAGGGAAAGCTCAGGAGGCCTCTATACAAAGAATTACAAGTAACTCAGGAACTCTGAGAACTGGAGAAATAGTTTTCCCAGGGAAGAACACATCAATTGGTTATCTAACACAAAGGGTTAGCCCTGAAACATGCATACAAGTAACATTAATCAGACTGTCTTAGTTAGGGTGATTGTTGCTGTGATGAAACACCATGACAGAAACTTGGGAGGAAAGGGTTTGTTTGGCTTACACTTCCATACTTCCACAGCTCTGTTCATCATTGAAGGGAGTCAGGGCAGGAACCTGAACGCAAGGAGGCAGGAGCTGATTCAGAGGCCTTGGAGGGGAGCTGCTTACTGGCTTGTTTCCCCTGGCTTGCTTAGCCTAGGGCCACCAGTCTAGGGATGACACCACCCACAATGGTCTGGACCCTCCCCCACCAATCATTAATTAAGAAAAAAAAATTGGATCTTATGGAAGTATTTTCTTTTTGTTTTTGTTTTTTTTTTGGTTGTTTGCTTTTGTTTGTTTGTTTTTAAGATTTATTAATTATGTAGTATTCAGTCTGCATGTACATCTGCAGTCCAGAAGGGGGTGCCAGATCTCACAACAGATGGTTGTGAGCCACCATGTGGCTGCTGGGAATTGAACTCAGGACCTTTAGGAAGAACAACCAGTGCTCTTAACCTCTGAGCCATCTCTCCAGCCTGTTTGTTTGTTTTGAGGCAGAGTTTTTCTATGGCTCTGGAGGCTGTCCTAGAACTAGCTCTTGTAGACCAGCCTGGTCTCGAACTCACAGAGGTCTACCTGCCTCTCTGTCTACCAAGTGCTGGGATTAAAGGTGTGCACCACCACAGCCCGACTGGAAGCATTTTCTCAATTAAGGTTCCCTCCTTTCAGATAACTCAAGCTTGTGTCAAGTTGGCATAAGAATAGTCAGCACACAGACTGAGTAGGTTATATATAGAAATATATATGTATGTATGTAACAACAGTTGATGAAGAAAGAGGCCATATATCTGAAAGGGGAGGTATATATGGGAGACTTTGGAGGGAGGAAAGAGAAGGGGAAATGATGTAATTATAATGTCAGAAAAAAAAGAAATAAGTCTAGAGCCAAGTGAACATAGTGACACCTAGTTTAACCTGCAAGACACATTAGCTGATTGATAAAGGAGATTAGGATAGAACCAGGGGTTAGTTACTGGCATAAAGGTTTTAGGACCTGTTCTTTCAAAACCTTAATAAACATCAAATCTAGAAAAAAAAATCTTTAAAAAAGAAGCCTGTTGCCTACAATGTTGCATCCAAGACCCATCAGAGCTTATGTAAAAACGGGTTGGCACAGACCTCTCATGTTGTGTTTGGCTTTTTGTTTTGTTTTTCAGGTTTTTTTTTTTTGTTTTGTTTTGTTTTGTTTTTCGAGACAGGGTTTCTCTGTAGCTTTGGAGGCTGCCCTGGAACTCGCTCTGTAGACCAGGCTGGCCTCGAACTCACAGAGATCCACCTGCCTCTGCCTCCCGAGTGCTGGGATTAAAGGCGTGCGCCACCAACGCCCGGCCAGTGTTTTTTTCTTGTTTTTGTTTTTTTGTTTGTTTTTAGAGACAAAAGTTTCTCTGTGTAGTCCTGACTGTCTTGAAACTTGCTTTGTTGACCAGGCTGGCTTTCAACTTGTAGAGCTCCCCTGCCTCTGCCTCCCTGAGTGCTAGGACTAAAGGTGTGTATCACCACTGTTCTGATTTTTTTTTAAAGAGTAGTAGGTACTCTTAACTGTAGAGCTATCTCTCCAGCCAGTTTTTTGTTTTGTTTTGTTTTAGGCAGGGTCCCATTTATTTTTATGCTTTCCTCAAACTCACTGTGTAGCTGAAGATGATCTTTGAACTCCTGATCCTCCTGCCTTCACCTCTCCAATAATGGGATGGTGGGTGTGCACCACCACTCCTGACTTAAAGCAAAATTTTATTTTTAAATACTTTTAATACTTATTTTTTTTATTGTTTATGTATGGACCTGTGTCTCATGAGTATATGCCATGTGTGTGAGGGTGATAGCAGAGGTTAGAAGAGGGATCACCACCCTGGCAGCTGGAGTTCGCGGTGGCTGTGTGAGCCACTTGGTATGGGTGCTGGGAATTGAACTTGGGTCTCCTGGAAGAACAACAGGTGTTTTTAACCACTGGGCCACTTCTCCAGTCCCCCTCCAATTTTTATTTATTTTATGTGTACATGTGTTTTGTCTGCATGAATGTCTAGACATCGTGTATAAGGCTGGTGCCCCCAGGTCCAGTTTTCTTAGCAGAGCATCACCAGAAGCAATGATGGTCCCAAGTCAGCATTCCAGAACTCGTGAGCTGCTCATGTTTGTAGTCACCATTGTCCTTTATTTGAGATGAAGCAGTGCTCTGTGCCTGGTCTTGAGCCAGTCTTAAAGCCTGGATTTGTTGCTGCCTCTTTAGAATTGTGCCCATGAGTTTCGCCTCCATTCAAAGTTAGTGATCCAGCCAGACCTAGTGGTGCCTGACTTAAACCCTAACACTGGGAAGGCAGATGATGTCTTGTGAGTTACAGGCTGCCTGGTCTACAGAGTTGAGTTCCACACCAGCCAGGGGTAAAGAGAGAGACCTTATTAAAAAATCTCACTAAAATTAGATGAAAAGTTAATGATCCACAGTGGGGCAGACTTTTGTGTCGATTAGTTTGAGGGTGTAAGTGAAGAAAGCTAAGTTACCCTTCTGCTTGACCTGATGCAGACCCAGCAGTCCATGCCAGTTTTGTATGTGTGGTTTTACCTTTCCTCTCTCCTTCCCTTTGAATTCTAAGAAAACTTGCTCTTGGTTGGTTAAAAGCATTATATACTTGGGGAAACTCCATATGCACTATTGCAAAACAATCTCCTAACTGCCAGATCTTTCAAAAGAAACATGACGACATGTTTGATGTATGATGTATGATTAACCCTTGCTGAATCCTGGCTCAGAGCCTGTGCTGCCTCTGTGGCTGGTGGTAGAGTACATTTCATTTGCTGAACAACTTTTCTCTTCACAGGCCCGAGTGACTAAAGGATGCACCATTGTTAAACCTTTCAATCTGTCCAAAGGAAAGAAAAGAACATTTGACGAAACAGCTTCCACATATGTGCCCATTGCACAGCAGGTTGAAGCCTTCCACAAACGGACCCCTAGTAGATATCATCTGAGGAATAAGAAGGAAGAGAGTGAGTTTCCTCCCAGTACCTTGGTGGCCAGCACCTATTCTCCAGTCCCAGGCACAGCAGCGGCGATTGTTCAAAGGGCGATAGGAGAGTGAGGTGGATGAGTACAAATGCTGATGAGTTTGTGTAGGTTTGGTGGAGGACAGATGGAAGGATTTTAGTTGTTTCTGTATTTATGAAAGTAATTTCTGCAAGAAGATAAAGTCTACAGATTGAAGCCAGGCAGTGGTGACACATGCCTTTAATCCCAGCACTTGGGAGGGAAAGGCAGGTGGATCTCTGTGAGTTTGAGACCAGCCTGGTGTACAGAGCTAGTTCCAGAGCAGTCAGGACTACACAGAGATACTCTGTCTTGAAAACAAACAAATGAAAAAGAAAGAAAGAAAATAATGTAAGATGTCTCATCAGGAGATAACGGTTAAATGGGGTTGTTGGTACATGCTTGTAATCCCAGCATTTGGGAGGCTGGGGCTCAAGGCCAGCTTGGTCTAAATAGTGATTTCAAGGCAGCAGGGGCTACAAAGAACCCAGACTCAAAACAAAAATAAATATGGCTAGTATTTTGGGTAAAACAGGATGTATTTTTGAGCTACCTAAAAAATTTCCTCTCCTGTTAGGCAGCATTTAGCACTTTGTTTTAGGTGGCAACATGGGTTACTTTAAATGCAGTATTTCTCTGTTTTCTTTTTGTAGTGCTGGGGATTCAGCCTAAGGCCTTGTGCATGCTGGGCAAGCACTCGACCAGTTTACTACATTCTCAACCCTAACTAGTGTTTAAGATTGCTACTATATTCTGACTTTTTTGTTGTTTTGTTTTTTTGCTTTTTGTTTTTGTTTTTTGAGACAGGGTTTCTCTGCACTGTTTTGGAGGCTGTGCTGGAACTTGCTCTGTAGACCAGGCTGGCCTCAAACTCACAGAGATCCGCCTGCCTGTGCCTCCCCGAGTGTTGGGATCAAAGGCGTGTGCCACCAATGCACGGCTATTCTGACATTTTATATTAGGAAAATAGTGATTTTTTTTTTTATCTTCATGGAATTAAGTTCTCACCTAGCCAAGGCTTCATAGTCAGATTCAGTTTCAAAAAAGAATCTAGTAAATGAATTAGATAATTAATTTTTCTCACTGTTATATAAAGTCTAGACAGAAGAATTCGTTTTAAGTAATTATGAAAATTGTCAGGTTTGTTACTGGCCTGAGGGAAATCAATACCCTCTGTGAGTGGTGGTAATGCTCTAAATCAGCAGTTCTTATGGGTCATGACCTCTTTGGAGGTCAAATGACCTTTTCACAGAAGTCACCTAAGGCCATTGGGAAAACCACACAGATATTTGCATAACCGCTAATAACTGTAGCAAAATTACAGTTATGAGGTAGCAACAAAAATAACTTTATAATAGTTGGGGGTTACCACAACATGAGGAACTGTATTGAAGGGCTGCAGCACTTAGGAAAGTTGAGAACTGCTGCTCTAAATACTGATGTGTTGGAACAGTTGTTCTTGCTCTTGTTGTCTGTCTGCCTCTAACTTTCCCCAGTTGACTGACTGACTTTGCTCCTTTACCTCCCTGTTTGGTGTAGCTATAGTGAGATGGGTTTGAAAGTTGAAATGTAGCCTAGGTTGGGCATCAACTATTGATCTTCCTGCCTCAGCTTCCTAAATTCTAGGATTACAGGCATGTACCACCATGCCTGACTTTACCATTGACTTGCTGTGAGTGGTGGCCTGCATGCTTTGATCCGAATGTTTGTTGTGAAATTCATAAAGTTGGAAATTACTCACTGGTTTGTAAAGGTTTGGTATCTTAAAACTATAATAAGCCAGGCGTTGGTGGCGCAGGCCTTTGATCCCAACACTCGGGAGGCAGAGGCAGGCGGATCTCTGTGAGTTCGAGACCAGCCTGGTCTACAGAGTGATTTCCAGGACAGCCTCCAAAACAATACAGAGAAACCCTGTCTCGAAAAACCAAACCAACCAACCAAACAAACAAACAAAAACCTATAATAAAAACATTGTCAGCAATCAGCAAAATAGCTGGTATTGTCAGTAGAAATGCAGTGAGCAGCTAGGACCCCCATCAGGCGTGGCTAGATTTTAGGTGCAGAGATGGCAGAAGAATTTGCCCTTCAGTAAGAATGGTAGGAGGAAGGGAGGGAACATTTGTAGGTTGAGTGGCATAGGCTGAGTTGAGTACACAAAGCCAGGCACTCCTCTTTGTCCATTTTCTATCTGGTTGGGTCAGCACTTGAGGGTGAACTGGATCTTGGGGAGCTAAGCAAACATCTGTGATTTTGCTTTACAGACTTGTTACCCTCCAGATCTGTGACCAAGCTCTCAAGAGATCCCCAGACTCCCATCCTGCAAACCAAATACCGTGCAAGGGTTGTGACCTGCAAAAGTACAGCAGAGCAGGAGGCCGAGGAGCTCGAGAAGCTGCAGCAGTGAGTCCCACGCGCATGTCCGAGGGAGCCTAGTAGAACTGCCTGTTGGCTTTCAGCCCTGCAGGGCAGTGGCTGTCCCTTTCCTTCTCATGGTGGCTCTATAGACTGTTCCTGTCTCTGTGGCTGAAAGTGGGAATATGGAGGTGCCCTGGAGCATAACCTGACGAAAATTCAATGCAGAAGTGGGGGTGGCAGAACTTAATTTTGTATTCCAATTGAGAAATAAGGTTAGTTTAGGTAGACCTTACCTCTTCCTGACTATCAAAGGAGTTTTACAGCTTTACCTCTAGAAAAGGCTGGAACTTAGTGTAGACAGCACTGAAGCTTGTCTGCCTAGATCTTCTCTGATCGTTGCCTTTTTAAAAAAAATAATTTATTTAACTTTATTTTATGTGCATTGGTATGATGATGTCAGGTTTCTTGGAATTGGGTTTTTTTTTTTTAATTTTATTGTATATTTATGGGAGTTTTGTCTACATGTAGTGTCTGTATCACTGGTATGCCTGGTGCCCAGGAGATCCAGAAGAGGATGTCTAAATCCTCTGGGACTGGAGATGATTACAGATGGTTGTTTGCTGTGGGTGCTGGGAACTGAGGTTTTTTGGAGTAGCAGCCAGTGCTTTTAGCCTCTGATCCAGATTTCCAGCCCCAAACAAGAGTTTCTGGTCTCCTGTCTCTGTCTACCTGCTGAATGCTAGGACTACAGCTGTTTGACATCATGGAACCCCAAGCCTCCAAATTCCCACCTGCCTCTTTACTCTTCTTGGGAGGTGAAGAAGAGGTGGAGAGATCTTGCTGTGTATAGTGGATCATTTTATCGCTTATTTATAAGTTTTGTTCTATCTATATTGTGTAATTTTTATTTATTAAAAAGCCTTTTGTATTATCTAAATTGCCTCCTTACAGATATAAATTCAAAGCCCGAGAACTTGATCCAAGAATTTTTGAAAGTGGACCCATCTTGCCCAAGAGACCTCCTGCTAAACCTCCCACTCAACCTGTTGGTTTTGATTTGGAAATTGAAAAACGAATTCAAGAGCGAGAGTCAAAGAAAAAATCAGAGGACGAACACTTTGAGTTTCATTCCAGACCTTGCCCTACTAAGATCTTGGAGGATGTCGTGGTAAGAATACTTGAGGTGTGGGTGCTGGCACATGGCTAAAAATCTGCCCATTCACAAATGTTCAAGTTGGTACTATGAACTGAGATGACAAAAAGATCCAGCACAACTGAATTTTGGTCTTAGGACTTCAAGTCTAGTAAGAGTCAATATGTGGGTAAAAATACAGACTCAGAAGGATGTGTTCTGAAAAGAGATGTAGTCTTTTGGATTTGTTTTGTTTTGTTTGGTTTTGGTTTTGGCATTGGTATTTCGAGACAGGGATTCTCTATGGAACAGACCTGACTGTCCTAGAACTCACTCTGTAGACCAGGCTGGCCTCAAACTCACAGAGATCCACCTGCCTCTACCTCCCAAGTGCTGAGATTGAAAACGTGCACCACCACCTCCCAGCAAGTGCTGTAGTTTAAAGGTCTGCAGAAGTTGGAGGGAAGCTCCTGGGCTTGTGGAGAAGGCAAACTTTGATGATGTGCAGCAAAGGTGACAATTTTGTGTTGTCATTGTGTTGCTGTAATGGCTGACACATGTCCCTTTTCATATGGAGTTATCCTTCGGTATCTGCAAGATTGGTTTTGGAACTTGCATGAATACACAAGATCTGTAAATGTTCAAGTCTCATAAAATATAAACTAGTACATCATACACGATTTAAATAATTAATTCTTGTTTTGAGATGGGGTCTTGCTTTGTTGCTCAGGCTTGTCTTAAACTTCTAGGATCCAAATAAATTTAAAATAAAAAAAACAAAAACTTCTAGGATCCAGAGATGGCCTTGTATCAGCCTCCTGGTAGTCAGGACTGTAAAAATCATGCCATTGTGCTGGCTTACTGTATGTCCTTTCGTTTTGCTTGTTTTAGAGTCAGCCATGAGTGAAACTGATATATTACCTCTGGGCATTTTGTTTATTCCATTCCTTGTGTTAAACCAAAAGGAACTTCAAGTTGTACTTCCAAGGCTTTATAAAAATCGTGATTGTACCTAGAAATAACCATCATTTCCTCTTAAACTGAAAGCTTTCCTTTTCTTTCATATGGCAGCCCTGCTCCCCCCTAACATGTGTGAGCGTGCGTGAGTGAGTGAGTGTGTTTGTGCCCAAGGAAGGTATGACTGAATCTGAGGGGTCCTGAAGGAGAGTGCTGTCTTACCAGTTGTTTTTCAGAATTCTCTGGAGCTCTTCTTATATAAACAGATTACCAGCCCTTGGCATTCTGATTTGCTGAGTTCAGGTCAGAGAGATCTCAGGGGAACAATTAGATCATGTTGATAATAGTGATACTATATGATGTGACAGGGTTCAAGCAGAGGGGTTTTTATTAGGAAAAGGGATAATAAAAAAGGGGAAAGGGAAGGGGGGAGACTGACCTCCAGAGACAGGAGCAGCAGGAGAGAGAGGGGGGGGGGAGGGAGGGAGGGAGGGAGGGAGAGGGGAGAGGGGAGAGAGAGAGAGAGAGAGAAGAATAGGAGGTGGGCAGGGCCCTTTTAAAGGACAACAGAGTAAATATGCACATGTGATGCTCTAATGGTTGTAGCTGAGTGTATCAGAACCCCAAGGGTAGGCCTGAATTAGTACCTCTTAGTGCTGGTGTTGTCCTGAGGTGTTTCGTTTTTGTTTTGAGTCAGGCTCTCACTATGTAGCCCTAGCACATAAAAGAGATGTTAGATGTATTCTTTTTTCTCTTTCTCTCTCTCTTTCTTTTTTCTTCCTCTCTCTCTCCCTCTCTTCCTCCCTCCCTCCCTCCCTCCCTCTCTCTGTCTCTCTGTCTCTGTCTCTGTCTCTCTCTCTCTCTCTCTCTGTTTTAGAGACAGGTCTCTCAATGTAGTCTTGAGTTTTTTTAAAAAGGGTAAGGCCACATACCCTTTTTATTTATTTATCTATATATTTATTTTGGTTTTTTTTTTTCGAGACAGGGTTTCTCTATATTGTTTTGGAGACTGTCCTGGAACTAGCTCTCATAGACCAGGCTGGTCTCAAACTCACAGAGATTCGCCTGCCTCTGCCTCCCGAGTGCTGGGATTAAAGGCGTGAGCCACCAACGCCTGGCTCGCATACCCTTTTTAAAGCTGAGTTTTCTGAAAAAAATGAAATAGAAAATAACATATCTAAGCCAGTGTGGTGGTGCACGTCTTTAATCCTAGCATGTGGGAGGCAAAGGCAGGTGGATCTCTGTGAGTTCTGGGCCAGCCTGGTCTACAGAGTGAGTTCCAGGACTGCTTCACAGATAAACCCTGTCTCGAATAAACCAAAACAAACAAACAAGCAAAAAAAAAACCTTTAAAAAGTTGATTGTAGAACCAAGATGAAGTTTCTTAACTTTTAGATCTAGAGTTTTGAAGCATAGCTGAAGAGCCTGTCTCTCAGAGGCTGCTGCAATGTGGGTCTGCTGCTTCCTACCAGCTTTCCCAAGTGACAAAACTCTGCTCCTGTGTGCCCTTACAGGGCTGCAGGAGAGACAGTGAGCATGCTGTTCTGCTTGTGGTAAAAAGAGGAACAATTAAAGCCCCTGAGAAGTGGCCATGCAGACAATTTGCAGAGGGAACCAAGGAGAAGGGGATTTTCTTTTCTTTGTTTTACACCTTTGATTAACAGGTGGTAAAGAAGGAAAAAGATGGGCCCAAGTAGCAGAGAGCATGAGGCAGAGTTGAAGAATGCCTCTTGGGGCAGAGGTAGTATGATGGTAGCCTTGAGTATGATGTGTGGAATGGGAACTTGCTGCTGATACCTGGTGGTTAGCACACCATGGATGGGCTTGCAGTGTCAGGACCCCAAAGATCATTTCTTACAGAACATCCTTTGCTTTCTTACATTATGAGGCGTGATTTCGTTGCAAACTGTGGCTTCTGCTTAGGGGTTTCTTTGCTCCTCGTATACTGCAGGCACCGAACCACTCTCACTATATCCCTTGGTTAGATGCAGAGGTTTAAAAAAAAAAATGAAAAGAGGGGGGTATTTAGAACTAAATGAGTCCTTAGATATTAAATTATTTTGTTTCATAAAAACTTGTGGCCTAGGAAGCTGTTGATGTGCCTGCATGCAGGTGGGAAGCCCAGTTGGACTAGAGCAGATCCCTGACTTCCCAAACTTTATTCCCATGTCACATAGTCCTGGTGCAGTTCTCCACAAAGTGGTGCTGTTCATCTGTCCAGGACTTAACAACGGCAGATTTTGTTGTAGTAAGAATGTAACTCCAGTTTCAGGGGACCTGAAACCTATGGCAAAACACTAGTGCACATTAAAAAAAAACTTAAATGTGTTGTGCCCAAGTTGTAAAGTCCCCAGAGACCACCAGGAAGACCCACCAAACTGCAAAAGCAAGGTTGTTCATCAACCATGACGGGGACCCCCGTCTAGCAAGCTGATACAGCAGCCTCCAGAGGGAGTGAAGTTCCCTGTCTATTGTTGAGTTTTGTTTTGTTTTGTTTTTTGTTTTTTTACGAGACAGGGTTTCTCTGTATTGTTTTGGAGGCTGTCAGTTCAGCCTGGCCTCGAACTCAGCGATCCGCCTGCCTCTACCTCCCGAATGCTGGGATTAAAGGCGTGCACCACCACCGCTCGGCTATTGTTGAGTTTTAAAGGCAAAAGTTACAGGATTACATCAGTAGGTATGGGTTAGTTTCTGATTGGTTGACGTTTGGGTACAATTAGGAGCATTTTTTAAAGTCATATTTTGGCATGAAATGCCTGTGTACCAATTATTTTCATTGGTCAGTGCTGAGAGGGAACATTCTGTGTTCTGTGGTTTTTATGGCATTGACTTGTTACTTGTAGTTGGCCGGTTGTACATAGATACCACTAGTTTTCAGAGCTATATCCTGGAGACTACAGAGGAGGTTTTGGTCCCCCTGGAGTTTCTTTTGTGGCTAAACAGTTCCCAGGAACCAAGCATCTAGGAGGCTGGGGGAGGGGAGTCTGGAGTTTCTTTGTGTTCAGTTTTGTCCCTAGACTCTGAGAAGCCAGAGGATATGGAGTTTCCTTGTATCAGAGGCCTACGTGTCTTTTCTGTAGCCTGTCATGGGTACTAAAGCAGGGGGCTGAGTGAGCGTCTGGTCCCTTTATTTCTAAATTATTAAAAGTAAAGCCTTTGAGTTTAATTTACCCGTTTCAAAATGAATCATGTGAGCATATTAATACAAAGATTGCTGACTAGATTTCCTGTGTTAGTGATAGCAGTCTTTAGAAAACAGAAATTCTGGGGCTAGAAGGGTAACTGAAGTTCAGAGCACCTGTGACTCTTGGAGGGCCTGAGTTCATTCCAGCATCCACCAGGTGGTTCCCAGCCATATGGCTCTAGTCCCAGCGTATCCAGTGCTCTCTTCTGATCTTCCCTGGTACCAGGCATGCATATGGTGCACATACATACATGTAGACAAATACCTCATACACATAAAATAAAAAATAAGTACAATAAGTTTTGCTTGCACAGTCAACTCTAATATCTGTGAATTCAACTAATGGATAGAAAAATATTTAGGAAAAACTACATTTGTACTGATCATGTGCAAACTTCTTTCCTTGGCCAATATTCCCTATATAATATGATAAATTCATATAATAAAATCATAATATGATAGAATAAATGTATTCAACACACTTTCATTTTATTGGGTATTACTCATAGTATACTATTGACAGACTACGTGAGAGGATATACATAGGTTACAGGCAAATACTGCACCGTAATATGTGCATGCTCAAATACTACACATCTGTCAGTTTTCGTTTCCATGAGTGGGGCTTCTATGATGCTGACAGCTGTTGTCTTTGCATATGAATGTCTTGAAGGCATTTTAATTTCCCTTTTTTGTTTTTGTTTGTGTCTGTGTTATTTATATAAGAGTGTTAATCCTTGCATATTCATGTAGAGGCCAGAGGACAACTTTGGGAGTCGATTCTCTCCTTCCACCGTGGGTTATGGGTTCAAACACAGGTCAGGCTTGTCAGCAAGTGCCCACTCATCTGTGTTTTTTCTTCCTAGCCTGGGTTTTAGTATTTCATGTAGTGTACTAGAAATTGAAATTATTCTGGGATGTCTAATTGAGTTGTGTACTCCTTCTAGGGTGTTCCTGAAAAGAAGGTAATTCCAGCCACTGTCCCCAAGTCACCAGTGTTTGCATTGAAGAACAGGATCCGCATGCCCACCAAAGAAGAAGAGGTGACTCCCTGGGAGGAGGGTCTCTTCTTTTCCTTCTGCATCATCAATCAGAGTCTTAACCACTCTTCACAATTACAGGGCCCAAAGGCAATCAGATCTTGTCTGGCGTTTTCTGTGAGAATGATGTGAATGTTCTATCATCTGTTTTGTTCCTCTGAGAGCAAATGGGAAGGTGTGACTCTTGGCATTCAGTGACAGCGGGTTACAGTCTATGAAAAAAGCACTAAAGGCTTGTTCATTCTCTAGCATTGATCATGCTGTCTTTGTAACATGGTTAAGAGTTCCCTGAGTTGTAAAGAGCATTCTTCCCGCCAGCCTGTTCCCAGAGCTGCATCAACCCCAAATAACACACAGAGACTCTATTAATTAGTTACAATGCTGTGGGCCAATGTCCAGGGCTTCTCATTGGCTAGTTCTGTCTTAAGTATTAACCCATGACTACTAATATATGTTTCTATAAGGCCTTATCTTTCCGAGGACGCCAACCTGATGTGTCCTCACTTCCTGGGATTACATGTCGACTCACTATTCTTGACTGCATTTCCCAGGATCCTCCTCGACTCTTAGTCCCACCTATCTTGCTTCCCTATTGGCCAACAGTGCTTTATTTATCAACCAATAAGACAAATATAAACACAGAAGGACTTCCCCCATCACTGAGTTATTGTCACTGTTCAGTGAGGGACTTTAAAAACTTATACTAAGCAGTTACATTGTCTTGTCCTTGATACCCAAGGATCACAAAGGTGACTGGGGGTGCTGATTCATGGGACTATAAAATGTGAACTGTCATTGATCATGCTAGCTTATTATTATATCTCCTATTTTATCTATAAATATCCAGAGTTACGGTGATTTTAAAGCAGATCTCAGTATAAACCTTTTTATAAGTTCAGTTGAAACTGAAATACATGGTAATCTTATGTTAGCTTGAACCCAAACAGCTAACTTGGTCCTGTTCTGGGTATGGCAACCATTAATTGCAATCACATGTGTTCGTAAGGTCTGGAGTCTGAGTCAGAATCTAAGGTGTAAGTATACTTACTTAGTACCTTCTGCTCTTCATTTTGGCTGTCTGATCTCACTAGTTATTCTAACATTCTTGTGAGAAACGAGATTTTTCACGAGTAAGTGTCTTAGTCACTTACAAATGCTTTTACATTGCTTTGACCCATGATGTGGTAGCTGAATTGGCATTGTCCATCTTTGACAGAAAATGAAACTAGTCTTCCTTAGTCACACCTAAGGCAGTAGGGCCTTGCATTAATCAGTGGATTATCTCATACAGTGCCTTCTGAGTCCACAGTCTGAGGTGGGTGGGTGGGAAGACATGAAGAGCCTCGTTTCTGAGTGTAGTTTCTCTCTTAGGAAGAGGATAAACCAGTTGTGATACGAGCTCAACCTGTTCCACATTATGGGGTGCCTTATAAGCCCCATATTCCAGAGACAAGAAACGTAGAGGTGTGCCCTTTCTCCTTTGATACCCGGGACAAAGAGCGCCAGTTGCAGAAGGAGAAGAAAATAAAAGAAATGCAGAAAGGGGAGGTAGGTGTCTCATTTCTGTAATTTACAAAATACTATTCTTTGATCCCTCAAAGGGAACCTTTTTTCCCATTTGTTTGTTTGTTTTGAGACAGTGTCTTGCTGTGTACCCCAGACTGGCTTTGAATCTGTGGTTGTCCTCCTGCCTCTGCTTCCCAAGTACTGGGCTTACAGGCATGTATCATCATACCTCACTTAGGAAAGAAACTTTTAAATAAAGTTACTAAATATATGAAAAATTGTAAAAACTATGTATACCTTTTATATAAAATTACTATTAAATTATTGCTTTCTACTGATGCCTGCAAGACCCCCTATGAAATATGTATTGGACAAGAAACTTTAGTAATCTATCTGGCACAAGGAGGCTAATGACTGCCAGTTTTGGAAGTATTTGGAAAATTTAGGTTTTTTGGGGGGGCATCTAAAAAGATCCATTGCTTCGCTAGGCCATGCTGCTTTGAAAACTGACTTCCTGTCTTTTAGGTTCATGCACATATTCAAGAGCAAATACTGCTTTATCTTTGTCTCAGTTTGCTTTCTATTGTGGTGATTAAATACCAGGACCAAAAGCAACTTGGGAAGAAGTTTCTTGTTTGGCTATGTTTTCTCAGTTGAAGTTTCCTCTTCCCAGATAACCCAGGCTTGTGTCAGGCTGACAAAATTCTTACGGCATATTTGCTAAGAGGCTCTTTTTGGCTCTGTTTGACTTTTGAGATGTTGTCTCACTGTGTAGTGTAGGAGGGTGTTGATCTCCTGCTTCCCTGGAAGTCTGGGCTTATAGATGTGCATTGCCATGTCTGGCAAGAGTTCCTTATAAGCTTTTGTGATCAATCTATTTTATTCAGAGACTTGAAGGTGGGAGGCACCGAGTCGTTAACAGGATCTGATGTCCTCTGTGGGATAGGCTTTCTTGTTTTCCCCATTGATCAAAGTTCCTTATAATACTCTTATGTTTGTTTTCCCATCAGGTGCCCAAGTTCAAGGCACTTCCTCTGCCCCAGTTTGACACTGTTAACTTGCCAGAGAAAAAGGTAAAGAGTGTGACTCAAGCTGAGCCCTTCTCTCTGGAGACAGACAAGAGAGGTGCCTTTAAAGCTGAGGTGTGGAAGCACCAGGTAGGATTGGGGAGCAGCTGAAATGTGGCTGGTTGGTTGGTTGATGGATTGGTGGGTGTGTAGGTGAGTGGGCAGGCCTACGCTGTCTACACTGAAATCATCTGGGATGACAGACTTGGTTATGTGAATATATTCTATGCAAACCAGTACTCACATCACTTTTTCTGTGAAAGGTCAAGTAGTATTTATTTTAGGTTTTATAGGTTTTACATATGACTTCTGTCAGATATTCTCTCTCCCTGCTTGCTCCCTGTAAGTGTATTTGAACATATAAAGACTATTCTTAGTTCAAGTTGTAGTTGGCCAGGAGGCTGAATTTGCTCGCTTCTGCCTTAGCAGTCACCTGGTAATGCAAGACTCCTTCTTAGTCAAGAGGGTCTATAACTCCTTTCTCATCTATTTCCTTAAGTTGGCAAAAAACAGGATGAGAGGATTGGCTCTCAATAAGACAGGCTGTGTTTTCAGCATGGTATGTGATATAATTGCTCTTTATATATCATAATAGGTGATTAAAGACAAATGATGGAATTATAGGTTGGTATAACTGCCATCTAATTTTGCCACTATCACTAGTCTCTGTCTTTCCTCAAAACAAAAACTGGCTGTGATCTAATTGAGCCTCTGGGTCTAACTACTCACTTATAGGAAATAAAGGGATAGGAAGTGCCATTTTTTTAAACTTTATTTTATGTGCATTGATGTGAAGGTGTCAGATCTTCTGCAACTGGAGTTATAGACAGGTGTGAGCTGCCATATGGGTGCTGGGAATTGAACCCAGGTCTTTTGGAAGAGCAGCCAGCGCTCAGGAAGTGCTGTCTTTTTTAATGAGGCAGTCCAGAACCTGCTGCTGTGGTCATCTGTCTGACAGACTTTCCTTCTAACAGCTGGAGGAAGAACTGAAACAGCAGAAGGAAGCCGCTTGCTTCAAGGCTCGTCCAAACACCGTCATCTTCCAAGAGCCCTTTGTTCCCAAGAAAGAGAAGAAATCAGTTGCTGGTAGTATTTTATGTGCTATTGGGGGTTGGGACAGAATGTCAAACTTTGCAGGGGATGATGCTAAGCCTTGCTATGTCAACAAGAAATGTTTTATCTGAGAGGATGGTAGCTTTCTTCCCTTGGATCCAGGCTTCGGCTCTTGGTGGAGCCAGGACCTCCCTTAAGTTGTTGAGTGTGTTGGGGCAGACAGGTAGAACTGTAGTCTTGACAGAAGCAACTGGCCTTTCGGCGACAGTCACAGGCTGTCCACACCCAAGAGTGGAGCATTTATTTGGGGTGCTTGGATTTCTTAGGCATTGGCTAACTTGTCAGAAGTTGGGATTCTTCTCCTTCTGTGTTAAAATTCCTGTGTGGGAGAGCAGCAGATAGTGTTGAGCAAGCTATGTCACCTCTCTGAGTCTTGCTTTTGTCTCACTGACACCGAATGGCTTCCAGAGGCCTTTCTAGCTCCCGGCCTTCTGAGTTTGCAGTGGGACTTTACTCCACACTTCTTCCTTGGTAACTTTTTGGTGCTAGCCCTGTCTTTCCACCTGGCCTAGTCCTGGGGACTGAGGCTTTTGGAGTCCTGCATGTGCATCAATGTTGTCTCTGTTTCTATGCTCAGAGAACCTGTCTGGTTCTCTAGTTCAGGAGCCCTTTCAACTGGCCACCGAGAGGAGAGCCAAGGAGCGGCAGGAGTTGGAAAAGAGAATGGCTGAAGTAGAAGCCTGGAAAATGCAGCAGTTGGAGGAAGTTAGACAACAGGAAGAGGAACAGAAAAAGGAGGAGCTAGTCAAGCTCCGGAAAGAACTGGTAATCAGCTGGGCAGCATTGTTTTGTTTTCTGGTGGAGCTGGGACCAACTATTCATATCCACCTTGACAACCACAAGAATGGGGAACAGTGGTCTCTCCTAGACACATCAGCCTCTGCTTTGTCAGGGTTTTTTATTTTAATTTTGTGTTTTTCAGGTACCTGAGTTTGTTCCCAGTATAAATCTGTTTCTTACAGCAGTTCTCAGTGTAGGCCACTGGCAACACCTTAAGCACAATTAATTAGTGCTGCTTATCACTGTATTAAATTGGCTCCCTCTAAGATTGATCTTACACTCTTCATGAGGATAGCCAGTACCGTGTCTCCCCAGAAGCCCTTTCTGATGATTGCTCTTTCGCTTTTTGTTTTGGACTGATTTTGTTTAGATATGAATGTTTTGACTGCCTATGTGTCTGTGAACCATTTGCATGGAGTACCCATGGAAGCTAGAAAAGGCATCAGATCTCCTTTTTTAAAATATTACATTTATTTCTTTAAATTTTTAAAAGATTTGTTTATTAATTTACGTATATGTTTTGCTTGCATGTGTGCATATCCACCATGTGTGTGCCTGGTGCCCTCAGAGGTCAGAGGGGGGAGACAGATGCCCTGGGACTAGGGTCACAGATGATTGTGAGCCACCATGTAGGTGGTGGGAATTGAACCCAGGTCCTCTAGAAGAGTAATCAGTGCTTAACCATTGAACCATTGCTCCAGCCCCTGGCACATTTTTTTAAAATTGAATTTTAAAATTTTACATGCCAGCCACAGTTTCCCCTCCCTCTTCTCCTTATAATTCCTCCCCCACCTGCTTTCTAGCCTCTCCCGCCCCAATCCAATCCTTAGAAAGGATAAGGCCTCCCAAGGGAATCAACAAAGCATGGCATATCAAGTTGAGGCAGGACCAAGCTCCTCCCTCTGCATCAAGGCTGAGTGAGGGGGAGGTGTTCCACCATAGGGAACAGGTTCCAAAAAAGCCAGCACCGTTTTTTTGTTTTGTTTTGTTTTTGTTTTTTGTTTTTGGATTTTCGAGGCAAAGTTTCTCTGTGGCTTTGGAGGCTGTCCTGGAACTTGCTCTGTAGACCAGGCTGGTCTCGAACTCACAGAGATCTGCCTGCCTCTTCCTCCCGGATGCTGGGATTAAAGGCGTGCACTACCACTGCCTGGCCCTGGCACCATTTTTTAACTTGTGACTTTGTCTGCTATAATTGAAAAGGGCTCTGTTACTCTCCCTAGTAAGTTACACTGAGAATAAGCTTGGCATTCTTAGTGAGGGCCCAGTGAGCAACAGTAGAAACCTGTTGGGGACCATACTTGGTCATTTTACTGAGCCCTCCTTCCTTAATTTTTCCTCTAAAGGACACAGGCAGACAACTCTGCACAGTTCTACAGCACCCTTCTCAGGGCGACCTTGCTTTCTTCCTTTGCAGGTACACAAGGCGAATCCAATCCGCAAGTATGCAGCCGTAGAGGTGAAGTCAAGTGAGCTACCGTTGACCGTGCCCGTGTCTCCTAAGTTCTCCACCCGATTCCAATAGGAGCGCTCCACATCACACCATTCACGGAGAGAGGCCTTTCTCAGACTCACCTACCCGTGATTCCTATAGGAGCGCTCCACATCACACCAGTCACGGAGAGAGGCCTTTCTCAGACTCACCCACCCGTGATTCCGATAGGAGCGCTCCACATCACACCAGTCACGGAGAGAGGCCTTTCTCAGACTCACCTGTGATTCCAATAGGAGCGCTCCAGATCACACCAGTCATAGAGAGAGGCCTTTCTCAGACTCACCCACCCGTGTGTGGCAGTGGACCTGACAACTGTGGATGCTGGTTTTTTTGAAGATCACTTTACACAGTTTTGAAGCTAATGAGATGAAACTCATTTAGGCTTTAACCTGACTTTTCTTGTAGTTATCTCTTTCCAACAGTAGTTGGTCCTTTACTATTGATTTTAGCTGTGGCTAGAATTTCAAGTGTTTTGGCACGTCTAATTATTTTCTGCTAATCTCCCCCACCCCCATTTTATATGTATATTTTAAGCGTAAAATAAAGGCAGTTAAATCCTGGGCTGTCGTTTCAGTCATAGTGTAAATAAGAAGCAGCCAATCCATCAGATTTCATTCTTTGTTCAATGAGTTTGTGGTTAAGGAGCCCTGTGCTATGAGGCAGGGAGCCTCCTTAATGGCACCAAGGAAGACGACTGCATGGACTCGGACGCCTTCAGACAAAGCTGCTGTTGAACATTTTTACTGTTGGTGCTGACCGTGATAGCACAGCCTACATTTTCAAACCTGACTTGGAATAACATTGTTTTAAAGGTCACAAGGATTTATTTGGCTCACTGTTTTCCAGGAATGCAGTCCATCCTTCTGGCAGAGATGGTGAGGTGATGCAGTTTAGCCTGTGGCAGGGTCTTACAGCTCCCTTTTACCAGAAAGCACAACTCAGGTTGGAAGATCGGTCTGCAACCTCCATGGGCTGTCCATCTTGGCTGACATTCCCCAGCTGGACCTCACAGCCAAAGGTTCCACAGCCTCCCAAAGCAGTGCCAGGCTTGGGACCAAGAAACACCAACCTACGGGGTTTTACATCCAAACCATAGCACTCCACCTGTGGCCCTGTAGGCTCTGGCTCTTGCTTAGTGCAAATACATGTACTTCAACTTCCAAAGCTTCCAAAGTCCCCTTTTTCTTCCTGAAATCTGTTAATCTGTTGATTTTATTTTATATGACTGTCTTACATGTATGTATGTATGTATGTATGTATGTATGTATGTATGTGGAATTCTTGTATACTTGTGCCAGTGGACGTTTGAAGAGTCCAGATGCCCTGGACTGGAGTTACAGGTGGTTGTGAGCCACCATTTGGGGCCTGGGAGCTAATCCCAGGTCCTCTGCAAGAGGCACTGATATTGTAGCAAGGGCAGTTCTCAGCATTGAATGTGACATTGAGCCTATTTTTATATTCTTTTGTTGTTGTTCATGCAGTGACTACTTTTTAAATTTATTTTATAAAACCTTTGTAAATTTAGCCAGGGGTGACAAGCAGACAGTGTTTCTTACAATATGATGTGTGCTCTTGGTCCTCCTGAAGGACCACAAAGCAGTACACAGTGTGCTTCCTTTATTCGTCATCTAGAGGTCTTGGCATGCAGCATCATAGTCTGTCACCAGTTCATTTTCAGGGACATGGTGCTGCACACGTACAGCTTGGCACTGGTCCAGCATCTGCAAATCCAGAAAAGAGCAAAAGCAACAGAAAACCCTTGTCTGTACTTTAATCAGGGAGGTGGACAATGGGCACGTGCCTGACTTTCTGTCTCTGTTAGAGTAGCCTGGTGGCAGGGGAGCCTGTGACATTTTGATGAGGCTGTTGGTGAGGGGGTTCCAGGAGGGGACCAACTATAGCTTGCAATGGAAATGGTAAGCGCGGTTGGAATGTGAGTGCTTTTATTTAAATGCTTAAGGGCATGGCCCTTGGAGACCAAAAGACCCCCTGGAGCTGGAGTTGCACATAGTTGAGCCTCCTTGGCATGGGGCCTTCATCAGAGCAGTGTTTGCTCCTAACCAGAGCCACAGCCGAAGCCCCTCTGGATACATTGTTGCTAACAGATGTGGGGACAAAGCATGGCCTCGTGCAGGGAATCCAGTTTTACACAAGTCCTTGGATTTTGTTGTCAATTCTTGGAGCTTTTCATTTTTTTTCTGGTTACTTGTTTTCACTCCACATGTCTGGATCTCTTCTCCAGGCCTGTCATTGGTGCTGGGGGCAGTTGGACATGATCCTGCCTTGTTGGGGGTGACCTGGTTGACCATGGGGACATAACTTGGTGCAAGGGTGAATGGGACAGATTAGAGTGAGCACTGGGCCTTCACCTAGACATTCTGAGGAAGGCAGAGAGGCTCCTGGCCGTGTTGTTTCCTTCATCTTTCCACACTCAGAAGAACTTGGAAACTTTTCCGAACAAAGAACATGCCCTGAGATAAAACTTTACGTGTTTGAGCATGAGCAGAGGCAGGTGGGTCTCTGACTTGAAGGCCAGCCAGGTCTAATACTGAGATCCAGGACAGCCAAGGTGGGACCCCCTGTTTCAAGAAACCAAGTAAATAAAGGAATGTATACATTTGCTCATTTTATACATGTAACTACTTTCCATTGAATTTCAAGTTTCATGAAAGGTTAATGTAACTTTAGTTGTGTGCGTGTATGTGTGTGTGTGTTGTGTAGCCCAGAGCCTGTGGGAACCGGAGTTCCAGATGGGTACTGGTGACAGAACTCAGTCTACCGGCTTTGAACAGCTGAGCCATAGCCCCAGCTTCTAACTTTTATTTTGACCTTGATACCTTTTCTCTTTCATTAGTTCCCATTCAAACTTAAGTCTAATAATACAAATTTAAAAGAATTTACTAGATTCTGCTAAGAAATCTGGCTACCATTTTGCTGGATAATTTTGCCAAATTGCCAGATGGCTGAAGTTCTCAGTTTGTTTTCCCTCCATGTGGCTTCCCATCGCATGGGACTGTACTAACTCAGGTAAGGCCACTGTCACTCTTCCTTCAGCCCGACACTCAGAGCCCTTGGTTGCCATTTCAATTCCTTCCAGGTTCTTTTCCATGGAGTTTCGTCTCTGGGAAGCGGAGCTGAGTGGTAGGCAGACGAATGGGTATTGCTCACTAGAGCATTTCAGAGAGGAGCTCTGAATACAAACAGTTTTATAGACGGGCTGTAACTCAGGCTCACAGCTCAGTGCCATGGGATCCCAGCACTTGGTGAAGCGAAGCTGGTGTTTGTTGTGAATGCAATGGTGGGTAGTACTGCGCCTCACCAACAAACAATACATGCTACGTGAATGCAGCTGTCCTTTCTTCACCTCTCTTAGGAGGGCTGGAGAGGTGGCTCAGAGGTTAAGAGCACTGACTGTTCTTCCAGAGGTCCTGAGTTCTATGCCCAGCAACCACATGGTGGCTCACCTCACACTCTTAGGAGTAACCCACCTATACTGTGCTTCCTTGAAATGTTCATTCATCAAACATTGCCCACATAAACTTAGCAGGGAGATCTAGAAATTGAATTTAGCTTCTTAAACGTACTAGGCAAGTGCTCTACCACTGAGCTATATCTCCAGCTCTATGCTCTTGGAGGCGCATGGCAGAAAAAAGTTAGAGCACACTACATTCATTTAAAAAATTGCTCTTAGACAGTTTATACACGACATGCGTGTGGTTCAGAACTGTAAAGGTAGAGAGAGGGCGAAGCTTTTTCTCACCTGCTCAGTTGTCCTCCCCAGAGCTGGTGTCAACAAGTTCTTACATTCCCCAGGAAGCCTCTGCACACAGATCCCCACCTCTGCCTGCCTGCCTGCCTGTCTGTCTGCCTGCCTGCCTGTCTACCTACCTACCTAGGTTTTTTGAGACCGGGTTTCTCAGTATAATAGCTCTGGTAGTCCTGGAATTCACTCTGTAGCTCAGGCTGGCCTTGAACTCACAGAGCTCCACCTACCTCTGCCAATGCTGGGATTAAAGGGGTGTGGCACCACTTCCTGGCTTGCCTTTATTTTTATTCACAAATTGCATCACTCTGCTCTTTGCTCTTTTCAGTGTGTTGTGGCTTTGAATGATGGACTACCTTGAGTGTGTCCTGGTTTCCTGAGTGTGAAGCCACATGGGAATCTTGTGACAGGTGGAGGTCCCGAAGACCAGGGACAGATCAGCAACACTTGGCCTTGGCTTGGCTTTGTTGAGCCCTGGGGTCTTGCATATTATTACCTGAAGGGCCTGCTTGAACCTCCTCCTCCTGTTTGAGAAAGTTGTTTACTTACATAGAGCTCCCTATTAGCAGAGCTGGTTTTGACCCCACTGTGTAGCTCAGGCTGGCCTTAACTTCCCAAGTGCTAGGATTACAGGTGCTTACCTCTGGGCCATCTCCAGCATCTGCAGTGAGAACCCCCAAGATATATATTTATATATATCAATTTATTAAGGGATGCTATGGGGAAAACAGACTCATGGAGCTGGGACCAAGGGAACTGGTGACAAACCACATGCTGCTTCACACCACCTGAGAGCATTTGACCCCCCCTCAAGCCATGCCCCAAGACCAGTACCCCAAAGCTATTGGTGAATGAATTCCCACAACAACTCCCCTTTTTTGTCTAAATAAGGTTCTAGACCTAATACAAAACTATATACAATAAGAGCAATTATCAAGTATTGTTCAGGACAAAGAAAGGGTAATAACACAAAATGGAACTACAACCAACAAGAACAACATCAAGCAAGAAGCAGCACACTAAATGTCCAGGCTATAGGTAATTGGCAAATAGCAGAGATTATGTGGATAGCTGTCCTATCCTGAAGAGTAAGTCTTGGACCTAATATGCCTTAGCTAAGATGTGAGAGGGTACTAGCTGTGACTATCCAGTCTTCAACCTCATCAGAGACCTGAGAAGGAAAATAACATTAGCAGGGTAAGCAGGAAGTGCAAGCATGCGACTTCCTAAAGGTTCAAGAAATGACAGAAACAGCTGACTACCTGGACAGTCACACAAAGTCTTAAAAGGAGAGAGAGAGTTTTGACAATAGTCCCTAAATTTCTGATTTCCTTTGGCTCCACACTAAGCATCACTCTTTGTAGTTTTGTAGAAGTCTGGGGAAGTTCCTCAGTGCTGACAGTGGCAGTTAAAAAAGTTGTGAGCCACGTGGCTAGGCTCCTGTTTCTGCAGAGGCTGAGTGTCAGTCTGGTGGCCTGGATCCTGGTGGACATTCTGAAGCCTGAGCTGCCATCTGCCTCGCAGCCTGCTGGGATGCTCATTTTAGACAACATATAAAGTTTCCTGGAGACAGGACAAACCCAGGCCTATGGAAAGAGCAGGAAGGTACTTTGAGTAGTGACGAAGGTGTAACCAGGGAGCCGACATGTTTGCTCCAAGGCCAAGAATTCCAGGACAATTTGTTACTCAGCTAAAGCCAATGTGGTTGCTACAGAAAGACTGGGGCAGAGTCATGCCATGGGCCCTTGTGTGTGTGTGTGTGTGTGTGTGTGTGTGTGTGTGTGTGTGTGTGTGTGTGTGTGTGTGTGTCTCGGGGGAGGGCAGCTGCTATTGATGGAAGCTGAGCTTAAGCCAAGTCATAAGTTATGTGTTGTGGTTCTAGGCTCCCTGAATGAAGTATGCAAATACTGCCATTCATTTGGAAGAAGTATGGTTGCAGAGTCAGAGGCAGCAGGCTGGAGGAGGTTTAGGTTTATCAGGAAAGAAGCCTGGAGGCATCAGTTGCCCTTCTCTCTTTAGAGGGAATAATAATAATAATAATAATAATAATAATAATAATAATAATAAAGACTGCACAGGGAATGTTCACCATTCCCAATCTGCACAATCTGCAGAGCCTGGAGTAGCTAGGAGTTGCTATCTCTAGTGCTGCAGGCAGTAGTGTGGATATGCCAAGAACTGTGGCCATGGGCCGTGGCCCAGCCTGTTTGGACTCTGACATATTCTCTGGTCTTCTTTCAGGGGCAAAGGTCAGAGACAGCATGTCAGACTACTAAACAGTAAACGTGAGAAGCAGTTTGGGGTCACGCTGCTCACCAGTGCCTGGTGGTACAGGGAGATGGTGAGGTGGTGGCAGGAAGCTTCCCAGGCTCCTGGTGCTTTCCTGACACAGCCACATTGCACAGATGGGTAAAGCCTTAGTGTGTTTTTATATAAAATATAGTCAGTCTCTCTCTCCCCCCCCCATCTCTTCTTTATGATACCATACTCTGACCACACTCATACTTATTAATACCACTTTTTTTTTTGGTTTTTCGAGACAGGGTTTCTCCGTATTGTTTTGGAGGCTGTCGGTCCAGCCCTATTAATACCACTTTTAACAGCAGCATACTACTCCATTCTGAATTTGCTTCTCCCTGGTGAAAATGCTTGCTTTGTGAAGGATTGTTCTGGGCTCTATTTATAAACAGTGTTGTTCCCCTTAATATGTCATGTCTGTATCAACTGATATCTTCTGACCACGCACCAGTCCACCTTGTGAGTAAAATATAAGTTTAAGACAAACAACAACAAGAACAAAAACCCTCTAAAGGAAATGGGCTGGGAGACGGCTCTCTTGGTAAAGTGTTGGCCTCGTAAGCATGAGGACCTGAGTTCCATGCCCAGAACCCATGTGAAATAATCCAAGTGCAGTTGTGAGCCCTTGTAAGCCCAGTGTTGAGATGTAGGCAGCTTTTAGGACTTGTGAACCAGCCAGCCTAGCCTAACTGATGAGTTCTAGGTCAGTGAGAGACTGTTTCCCAAAAGCTGTGGTGAGCTGGGGAGATGGCCCAGTGGGTCAAGATGCCCTATGACATGAGTTCAATCCCAGGGACCCACATGATAGAAAGAGAGACCGGACATCCCCCAAGTTATTCTCTGACCCCCACACCTATGCAATGGTATGCACACATACATACACAGTAAGTAAATAAATGCAATAGTATTTTTAGAAGGTAAGAAAAAAGAGATTCCTTTTAAAAATAACAAGGTAGAGGGTGTAGGGGAAAAGGGGCCAGCCAAAGAAACACAGCCTGAGCAGAGCCAAAGAGACACACTTTGGCCCTGCAACCAGAACCAAAGAAATATACCCTGTGTAGGCATTTCGAGCGGATGGGGTGGGACAGGAATTCTGACACTCGGTACACGCTGCTCAGGGTGTGTTTCTTTGGCTGGCCCCTTTTTCCCTACACCCTGACCCTGAAACCAATGCCAAAGGAACACACTTTGCCCCTGAAATCAGAGCCAGTGAAAGACATACACCCTGGCCCTAAAAATAGAGCCAAATGGCTAAATAGGACCAGTGAAAGAAACACACTTTTGGCCCTGAATCCAGAGCCAAATTTGACCCTAACCCTGTGCAGAAAACTAGCCAATCCCTGATCAGGAGATTAAAATCTGACCAATCCCCACCCTGGAAGCCCTATATAAACCCTGTGTCTGTTCAGCTCGTGGTTGTTCTTGCTACCCGGCTGTCCTCTGCCTCTATGGCAGAGGGCAGCCACTCTCTTGGATTCTTCCATCCCAATAAACCCCTTCAGTGAGCTTTGGGTGAAGACCTTCTTCTGTGACAGAGCAGAGACGACCCTGGACAGAGCAGAGCAGAGCCAGCAGGGCTCTAACACTTTTGCCAGGGAAACCTTCCCCTGGTAGAGCTAAGTTGTTAGTCTGCTCTCCACTCTCCCTGGAGCAGAGCTGAACTGTACCAACTTTGCCCTGGAAAACCTCCTGCTGGAGCAAAATTGCTGCACTGGACAAACATCCCCAGCTGGAAGACCCTCTCCTGCCGGAGCAGAACCAATGCACTGGGGAAGCCTTTCCCTGAGGCAGGGCTGTAAGCTGCTACGCTTACTGTGGCCTGTGGTAGTCCTTGGTTCCTGAGCTCCAGGATACCTTTCCACTTGAGCTGTGTAGCACTTAGTATGCTGTGACTCCTGAGTGCCAGAATACCTGTCTCATCTGATCTGTCGAAATCCTACAGAGGGTGCCCTAAGAAATGACGCCCAAAGTTGTCCTCTGGCATTCATATGCGTATGAATGCGCCCAAACACACAAATATGTATACACATGTGTGCACACAGAAACACAAGTTCCCCTAAAGGCTACCATCAGTGATAAGGCTACACAGAGTTGATAAAGCTCTTGCTCTCTAGGCATAGGCACCTGAATCTGTGCCCCCGGCACCTATGGAAAAAACCAGAACAGGGAGACAGTCAGATCTCTGCAGCTCAGTGAGAGATCCTGTCTCAATAAGGTGGAGAGTGACTGAGGACACCTGGCATTGACTTCTGGCCTTCACACGCAAATGCACGTGTGTACACATAACTGACACAGACAAGTACATGCAACACTCACACCATCACCCACACAAAAGCACAGCCAGTCACGTTATTCTGGCATGCATACTTATTTGCAAGTTATTCATAGTTGCAAAATGGAAAGCTGCTTTTAGCTAACACAGAGTCAGCATTACTGACCCCATGCCCAGCAAAAGCAAAGCAAAAAATGTACTGGGGTCTAGCCAAGCCTTCCTGGAAATAATTCTAGTTACGTTGTTTTAAAGCCTTGCAACTACATTTTCACACTGATGTCCAGTAGACGTGTTATCCCCAGGCCTTCAAGTCAGATGGGAAAGGAGAAAGTCCTTGGGCTTTTTTACTCTGGAGGTTGTGATGTGTCTTTTGCAAAGTGGGAATGGAGCTTATAATCTCACTTCTGTTATTGACAAGTGACAGCCTTCAGCACATCATTCCTCTTTTCCAAGTCTCAGTTTCCAACCTGTCAAGTAAGGTTGAGCCAGGACAGTGCACAGGGCTCCTTTGGTCTTACACACCTTCCGAGTTTTCCGTAGTTCATTCTCTACATGCCACTGTGCACTCCCATGCTTATGCTCTTCTAAAGCCTGCTGCTGTGGGCTGCAAGAATGCCTCCAGCTCACAGCCCTGCCTTTCCACGTGCACGTCAATAAAGCATGTTGGAGGCCAGTGTGCTATCTTGTTGAGGACTTTCCAAAGGCTGTTCTGAAAGCGGAAATCTAGCCCAGATCACTCCAGGGGACTAATCCCTGAATAATGTTGTCCTGTGACACACACATATTTCCTGATGTTTCTCTTGACCTTGGAACTGGTTAAAGACTGCACAGAATGTTCAATTACTAGTGGACTCCATAAAGGTACCTCTTGCCCTGTCCAAGATGTGATTTTTTTTTCTTGGAAATGATCCTTCTGTCGTTGGAGGTGGTTTAGGATGTCACAGCAGAATTGATACTCCATCTTGTTCCTTTTATTTCTCCCCACTGTACTTTGCTTTTTATGGCATTGGTGACCGAGGGGTCTGGTTGCTTTGTATCCTTGTACAACGTCAAGGAGGAGTACAGGATAGTTAAATAAACCTGATATCAGGGAATTGGGAGTTGCTCCTCCAACTTCAAGGCCTCAAGTAGGGCATTTGAATTCTCTGGACTTCAGTCTCATCTTAGTTGGAGTGGTAGGGGTTAGTGTAGCTCAGTTGGTAGAGCGATTACCTGGCATGCACAAAGCCCTGGGTTCAATCCCAGGCTTCTTCACTAAACCAAGCATGGTGACGAATGCCGGTGATCCCAGCACCGGAGAAGTGGGGGCAGGAGAATCAGAAGGTCGTCTTTGGATTCTATCAAGCTTGAGGCCTGCCTGGCTAGAGAGAAGGAAAGATGATGTGGAAGGTTGTTGGAACAATGTGTCCAGAATGATCCTCTCCTCCAGCTTGGTTAAGGGGAGTTGGCTCTAAGATGACCCTGGGGGCTGTGGACACCAATGGTGACTTCTAGCTCTCTGTGACTGTGACCATGATTTAGTTACACAATCAGTATTAGTTGTCAGTGGGTATGTGTCACCAACAGTGGCCAGAAGCCCCTGCTGCTTACCCTTGTCTAACAGCCCGACAGGACAGGCTCAGGGGCCCCTAGTTAGCAGCCAACTAAAGGAAACCGGGAGCCTTCTCTGTAAGGGAGGAGGGTCATGAGAACTCACCCAGTGAGAGGAGTAAGGGATGGGTTGAGCGGAGCTGGCGGTAACTGTCCTGCTGTCCGCTGTCTTGGCGGTGGGCTCACTGAGCTTGTGATAACTGCTCTCAACTTCCTTTCCTGTGCACATTGGCCTTTCTCTTTCTTGAGGTCTGTAGTGAGGCGATGAAAGGCCAGTGCGGGAAGCAGTGGGCGGGCGCGGTGGGATGCGAGTGTCCCTGTGCTTTCTCACATCCTCCAGCACTGTTGTCTCCTGCCACGAGCTTCCTGGCAAAGGGAGGCTCGGCATCCTGGCCTGAGAGCTTTCTCCATGAAGCCACAGAATGAGCATCACCCGGAACGAGAAATGCAAACTCACCATCCTCATTCTGGACCTGATGAACCAGACACCCTTGGTACAGGCCCAGGCTTATGTGTTTTCATGAGCCCTCCAAGGGAGGTATTGCATGCCCAAATGTGGGGACCACTGTGCCAGGGAAGGGACCTGCTGATCCTGACTCAGGTTCCCATGAAGCTGGCAGCCACTCACTCATGTGACCCTAAGTGCCCAGGCTAATCAGAAACACCGAGGATGAAGCACACTTTCCTCCCTCCCCAGGGCCCTGGGGAGTCCAGCCATTTCTGTTGCTACGTTCCTTGAGTGGGTGTTTATCTCTTCAGTAAGACTCCATGCCTAGGAGGAAGATGTAGGACAGATGCCTTTCCGTAGATCCTTCCAACAAGTCACATGACAGACCAGAGGAATTTTTTTTTTATGATGCTGGAAATGGCCAGGTCTGTGTAACTACAAAATCTCTTGAGAGCTTGTGCATGGGTGTGGGTATCCTCAGGGGCTCCTGGAGGGTGGGGCTTGTGAGCTGGGGTGCCCCCTGAACTCAGCAGTGTGTGTGAGTTGTGGGGGGACTCCAGCTAAGCCTGTCAGGCCATGGGGCAAGTCCTTTCCTTTTTAAACCTGCTGCCAGAAGAACAGGCATCCCCTCAAGGTGGGCCATGCCCTGCTGGATGTACCGGGGTCCTGTCAGGGATGTGGCAGCTTCTGGTCATTGAAGCCACAAGCTTCAGCAGACCTCAATGGTTGCCAGAGTGGTCCAGGTGTCAGGTGGGCTCCACTCAGGAGGAGCTGCCAGGTGGGCTCCACTCAGGAGGAGCTGCCAGGTGGGCTCCACTCAGGAGGAGCTGCCAGGTGGGCTCCACTCAGGAGGAGCTGCCAGGTCTCTGCGTCACTGTTGACTTGGGCACCCTCACCTTCCCAGGCAGGGTCTCCTCCACCCAGCAGCCCCTCGGAGCTTGCCAGGCATCCCCTCAATCTTATGGTGACCCAGCTCAGTTAGCCAAGAGACCTGGAGCTTTAAAAATAGCACAAAGGCAGGCCAGGCCAGGCCAGGAGCCGCCTGGCCACACAACAGGACAGAACAAGCATTCCCCAGTTCTGGAGCCATTTCCTGGGATCATGTGTTGAGAATAATTCCCAGAACAAAGTCAGGTTACTAACTCCTGGGTCTGCACTCTGCACGGCCCGTTTCTCTGTGACACATCCATGCCTCACCCTGCTGTCCCTACCTTCCCATGCGCTGTGCTCAAGCCTGCTCCCGGGACATTTCCTGTTCTTGGAACAGCTGCACCGGACTGGGGTACCCTCCTGCCACTTGATCCTATAGGGAGGTGTCCAGTGGCTGTGGGCAATTTTCAGATGACCTTGTTCCTCTGACGTCATTAGGAGGCTATTTTTAGCTTTGCTGTTTATGCTGCAGAGGTTGGACTGGTGGGGGAAGGAGTAGAGGAGGGGCTGGGCTGGCTTCTCTGGTCCCAGAGCCATGCCGAAGAAAGAGTATTCATTCTTCCGTATTAATAGAACTCCTAATGGGGCCACCAGTTGACAATGTCTCAATATTCTTACTGTTTCTAGATAGGGCCTCACTATGTAGCCCACCTCTGCCTCCTGAGTGCTGGGGTAAAAGGCGTGTGCCGCCATCCCTGGGGTAAAAGGCGTGTGCCGCCATCCCTGGGTAAAAGGCGTGTGCCGCCATCCCTGGGTCTCATTTTCTTCACACTGGATTTTACTTCTGGTACACAGTGGAAATGAAGCCTGTGTGGGAACGTTTGAGTTAAAATTCTGGCCCCGTCTCTGAAGCCTTGGGTCAGCTTCTCCTCTGCCTCAGTTTCCTCTTAGAAAAGGGAATGTTATGACATCTACTTTATATGCTGAGGGGAGCTAAGCCGACTGCCTCTGGCACAGAGTCAACACATTATGGATGTCAGCCTGTTAATGTGGACCACGTGGCACCATGTACTGCTTGGGACACTGGGCTTCCAGAGGTCTCAGATATGGGGATGTGTACACGCCCCATACAAGTCAAAAATAATACCTGACACAGGGGTCACTTTATCCCAACCCTAGAGGGACTTCAAGGCAAGGGAGAAGCAGCCCCTGCCCCCCAGGACAGCCTCTAACTGCACCTCAGATTCTTCTGGTGAGATGCCCCTTTCTTCAGCCTCTGATCAAATTGGCTGAGTTCAAGGAGCAGGGACATTGTGAGTTATGGAAGACACAAGTGCTTCTGTGTGCATCTGGGCTAGGAAGCATGGCCTCACAGGACAAGGGTGTGTCCTCAGAGCTTTTCTCTGACTATACCAATGGGACTTACCAGGAGACAGCCTTCCTCACAGCTGGCCCTCTCTGAGCCTCTGGCAAGGCCTTCTAGTGAGTGGGTCTCTGGTGTGGCAATCTTCCAACTTGGGTTTGCTTACACACCATCTGAAGCGCTGCTCAAAATGACAAATTCCTGGTACCCCATTCCAAGCAGCCCTTGTCTGAAACCAACTCCAGGAGCTTAGGCATTGAGGAAGCTTGGAGCAGTGGGCCTTATGCCTTCTGCTGAGATCTCATCCCTGGCCACCCGTTCCAGAATTCTCTTCCTGTGTTCCAGACCTCAGCATCACCCTACTGTGCTCTGTCTGAGCCCTTGCTGACATGTTTTTCCACTTATGCATTCATCCAATCGTAGCTACAACGGGTCATTGAAAAGAAGCCACAAAATCCAAACGAGTAAGAGACTCAGAATGGCGGCTGATGTTTCTCCTTCACCGACCTCAGCAAGGAGGACAGGGTCTATAGCAGGGACAGAGCTTTCTCACAGGCCTGACTGAGAGGGACTGACAAGGCTCAGAGTGGGAGACGGTAAGGAAAACAATGTGCTGATGACAGCCCCAGTGGCTCTCAAAGAAGACTTGGAGTGGACGCAGCAAGGGAAAGGCCATTGCTCAACTGCCTGGATTTTCCATCACAGCAGAGCGAGCTCAGGGGAAGGGTCAGGTGGGGGAGCGTCTCCTCAAGTAGGTCCTTGTAAAGCCTTTTGGACAGACTGATTTCCTTTAGGGAGCCAAGAAGAGTGCTGGGTGGAGTTAACCCCTGCATTCCCAATGAGATTGCCTGGAGTTGGGCAGGAGCATGCGCTCCTGGAAGGCAGAGCTGCCCAGGGCAAGTGGCCTAAGGAGCCGTGAACTCTGGCTAGAGAAGCCTTCCCTCTGGCCTTGTTAAATCCAACAGGCATAATTGCATCCTGCTGACCTTAATTCCCCTGGCGGGTTTAATTGGGCCTGGCACTGTCCCACCTCCTGCCTTGGCCCCACAGAGGCAGAGGGTGTCTGTGCAGCTGGCACAGGGCAGGGAAACCCCTTCATGAGTTAGGTGGGCAGGGGTTCTGGCAGCTTCTCGAAGGGTTGAGGAGGTTCCCCTGTGCCCCTCCCCTGCGCCTCCAAGAGAATGCTGAGAAGCCTGGGGACTCCCTGTGAGCAGCTGACAAGACCAGGCCATCCCACACAGATCAGAACCATGCCTGCCTCCCATCCCAGCAGAAGACACCCTTGGTAGAGCAGGCAAAGAAGTTGGCCTTCTCTATGTGTGCCCATCACCACATAACCAACTGCCAGGCTCCTTTGCTCTGGGCCAAGTGCTTTACATACACAGGCTGGGCACACACCCTCAGCCACCCTGGTTGCTCACAGGTCTCTAAACACTTAATGAGCAGGCGGTCCTCAGCAGAGGAGGAGACCACTGGGGTTCATGTCATCCTCATAGCTGGTGGTTGAGATCTCCATTGCTGTGCTCCTAACCCTGACCCCGTGACCCCATAGGGCTGCTTCAAGACTAAAGGCAGGATGTTCCTGGGGCTGAGGAGACCCACTCTTCAGAGAACATTGCCAGAGGCCACAGAGAGGGTCAGCTGCGAGGCAGGAACAGTCTGTATAGTGCTGGTGTCACAAGCATGAGGACCTGAGTTCCATCCTGGGCACTCATGTAAAAGCTGGGTGTGGCAAAGGGGGTGCATCCTGGGGGACTCCTTGGCCAGTCAGCCCCTTGGTGACAGACTCTGTATAGCTTGCTTTCTATTACTGTGATAAAACATCATGGCCAAAAACAACTTGGGTGGAAAAGGGTTTGTTTCTGCTTACAGTTTTCAGTCCACTATGAAGGGAAAGCAGGGAAGGAACATCGCGAACCTGGAGGACTGATGCTGAGGTCATGGACTTGCTCTCCTGGCTTGCTTAGCTTTCTTTTTTTTTTCTTTTTTTCTTCTTCCAGACAGGGCTTTTCTGTGTAGCTTTGGAGCCTGTCCTGGCACTTGCTCTGTGGACCAGGCTGGCCTCGAACTCACAGAGATTCACCTGCCTCTGCCTGGACCTCATAGAGATGCACCGGCCTCTGCCTCCCGAGTGCTGGGATTAAAGGTGTTCACACCACCGCCCAGCTTCAGCCTGCTTTCTTATACAACCCAGGACTCCTTGCCCAGGGATAACTCTGCCCACAGTGGACTGTGCCCTTCCACACCCATCCCTAATCAAGAAAATGCCTTATAGGCGAATCTTATGGAGGCATTTTCTCAATTGAGGTGCCCTCTTCTAAGGTGACCCTAGCTTGCATCAAGTTGACAAAGACCAACAACAAAACCCGCATAGATCAGGCGGAGTAACTGAAGAAGACGCCCTGATATCAGCCTCCGCCCCCACCACCCACAGTGACTTTCGCAAGAGTTCCTGCTAGTTGTTCTTACATGGGAATCCTAACAAGAACAACCGATTAGAATAAAAGCCTGCCGTGACGAGAGGTGGCTTTGAGTTCAAACCTGACAATTCCGAAGCCACTCACCGGGCTTAGGGGCTTTGGGATAAACTGTTTACCTCCCCCGAGCATCGGTCTCTGCATCTTTACTATGTGAAACACCGACTCTAATGACTCTTCTGTAAGTGCTGGACAAAAAGAAAACTCTTAGTGGGACCTTGCTCAGTGTCTGACAGGTGACCACAGAGGTAACCAGAGGATGACATCAAGGGCCATCCTAGCAGAGAAATCCAAACAGCCAGCCTTGCCAGCCAGTCTTTTTTTTTTTTTTTTTTTTTTAATCATTTTTTATTTTAATTTTAAATAGCTTGTTTCACATGTCAATCCCAGTTCCCTCTCCCTCCCCTCCTCCCGCACTCCCCTTCCACCCTCCCTCCCACCCTATTGCCAAATCCCTCCACATAGGGGATGTCTAGAGTCTATCATTTCACTCTTGGTAGGGTCAAGGCACTCCCCTAAGAGTCCAGGCTGAGAGAGCATCTCTCTTTGTGCCATAGGCACATGAAGACAGATTGTATACCAGGGATAGACACTGATCCACAGCTCAGAGCCCCATAGGTTGCCCAGGCCTTCTCACTGACACTCACATTTGGGGGGTCCAGATCAGTCCCATTCTGGCCTCCCCACTGTCGGTCTGGGGTCCAAGAGCACTCCCCTGTTCAGATCAGCCGTCTCTGCTGGTTTTGCCAGCCCATTCCTTGCCAATTTGCTCATCACTCCTCTCTCTCTGTCACTGGGTTCCTTGGGTTCAGTTCAGTGCTTAGTTGTGTGTTTGCCTCTGCTTCCATCAGTCCCAGGATGAAGGCTCCCGGATAGTTATAGACATCAAGTTCATTATCAGGAATGGGCGCCAGCCAGTCTTTGGCTACTATGGCAGGCGTGTAATGCTGGGGACACACAAGTACCATGTAGCCATGCCTAGGCTGTGAGCTCACCATGGGGGTAGCCTGGGGGGGCACCAAGGAGCACTGGAGACATTCAATATTTCAAGGCAAGCCGAACCATGCTAGGGAAATAGCCAAATAAGAGGGCCAACAGTGTCCCCATCACAGATGATGGCAGAAGACATTTTTCAACCTTCTGAATGCCATGGAATGTACATGGCAGAAGGGAGTGAAATTTATGAAGCATTCTACTACCCTGTATCTCTACCTTCTAACCCTGTTGAGGGCTTTAGGCAAGTCACTCATTCCAGAAAAATGAGGTGAGTGTGGCCCACATTTACCACCAATGACAATGAGTAACAGGAGGTGCTTGATGGCTGGGAGTCCCTTCCTTACCTTAGGTGGAGTTAGGTTCATATCCAGCCCAGCCCCTCATGGGGGAAGAGCTATGCAGACATTGATTATTTTTGCTTCCTAAAAGAGGCTTGTTGTCTGCCGAACCTTGAAGAAGAGAAACAGTGACCAGGACGGACCCAGAGAGGAGACCAAGTCAGGATGGGGACGGGTGCTCCAGCGGTGGCTTCTGTTAGCTTGTGTCAAACGCCCTCCATGTTTACCTGCTTTCAAAGAAATCACACATTTTGAAATTCAAGCTCCAGGAAACCAGTAACAGTTTGAAGATGTGAGTGACATGTGTCTGTCATCTCAGCACGCTGGAGGCTGAGGCAGGAGGGTTCTAGGGTTCTAGGCTACCCTGGACCACATAGCAAGACCCTGTCTAAAAACCAAAAATGAAATTTAAAAAATGATGGGAAGAAGCCTTGATGGCTCCCTTCCACCCAAGTTATGGATTTCTTGTTACCCTGCTAAAGAAGTTTGCGGCTACAGACCTCTGCGCTATTTTGCACCTGATTTTTCCCTCCTTTGGAAGTGACTTCATTATCTGTCCCTTATCAGCTGCCTGATCCATTTCACAGCCACACATCTCCCCCACCCCAGAGAGGTACTGAGTTCCTGGCAGCCTCCAACCTTCCCCTACAGGGCAGTGGCCAGGGCTAGGCATGGTGAACCACCAGAAGATTTGCCTCATCTGGGATTTGGACCCAGACACCTACCCTACAGCCTCTTCAACACTGGGCCTTGGCCAGTGCTCATGGCCCCTCCCAGAAAAGTGTGGGCCGACAGCCTCTGGGCAGTGGGGGAGTACCCTGCAGTATGGTCCTCCCTGCCCCATCTCAGCCTCAGCACCTTGAGCTTGGGTCCCCATCCCTGAAGAAACTTCCCATCAACCCCTTCTTGAGGGGGGCCGTCTTATATTTCTACCGGCCTCCCTGTGTGGCTCAGGCAAGCCTCCATGGCCCCAAAGAACTCGGGAAAAGGAAGTTTTTCCCAGGGGAAAAAAGTGGACCTATGGACAAGCAGGCAAGTGACCCTGGCATGGTTTCTTACCCAGAGATGATCTGAGTAGATCCGGATACCAGGGGCACAGAGCTGGGCCCTGGGGCCATGGTGACTCCCCAAAGCTCCTGGGAACACTGAGAGGTGTTCCCTGGCATGGAGGTGGGCAGAGCCAGGCCTGGCCTTCAGCCCCGCCAAGGGCCCCTCTTCTTGTAGCCCTTCCTTTATGCTGGCCACAGGGGATGCCCGGCAAGGCCTGGCCACAGCCTGCTCCCCAGGGCCCAGGCACCCCCTCCTTTTTTCTTCCTGATGGTTCCAGCGCTATTCTACCCGGTGTCAGGCCGTGGGAAGAATGCCGTGTCCTCTGAACGGGGGCCAAGAGTGACAGGTGGTGGCAACCCGCACTCCATAGCCCCTGGTGTCAAAGATCCTCCCCTTAGTCTCCACCTCCACTGCCCACGCCCCTGCCTCCGCCTCTGCCCACCGGGCCCAATCCCTTACAACCACCCCAGGATTGCGTCTGTGCAGCGGCTGCAGACTGCCCGGCCATCAGGTTGCCCCTCTCTATCCAGGTACATCTCTACCAGTTGCCTGGCCTTGGCCTTCTCCCTACAAAGCTGGAAAAGAGGGGGACATCTGACAGCCTGATACACTTTACTCCTCTTTCTGCAGCTAGAAAAACTTGAGTTAGACAAGCAGAAGCACACGCCTACCTACCTCATGGCTACAGAAAACGGAGCAGTTGAACTGGGAATCCAGAGCCTGTCAACAGGTGCCAAGCCGGGGCAGGAGACGGAGGGAGGAGCTTCCGAAGGGATGTTTTTGAAGCCAGGGTTGGGCAGGTTCCTCACAGGGAAGTCTGTGCCCAAGGTTTTTTTGCACGGTGCATGAGGGATTTGGGAACGGGGATAATCTGTGGGTGGAGTTGGAATGGGTCCAGGGCCCGCATGGAGCCCTTGCTGGAGGGACGGGGGAGATGGGAATCCTCCATCAGTGGCTGTTGGGGGTTCTCTTCAGACAAGGAGTGGTGGAGGTCAGCAAAGCCCACCCGGAGGGGCGGAGGCTGGCGCAGAGACCCCAGGTCCCTGGCAGATCTGCTACCAAGCGGCTCCAGAGACTTGTGGGACAGGCATTGACAGGTTGCTCCTGGGTAGAGACCCAGGGAGGGTCTCTGTCCAGCCTGTAGGGGACAAAGGGAGGGGATGCTGATGGATGTCCCCCTCCTTTGCAGAACAGACACCTAAAGGTGCTGCAGGTGATGGACCTCCAGCTTCAGAGACAGACCCCAGCCCCCCAGCCACAGAGAAAGACCTGGGCCCCTCTAACACAAAGAAAGACCCCAGCCCCCCAGCCACAGAGAAAGACCTGGGCCCCCCTAACACAAAGAAAGACCCCAGCCCCCCAGCCACAGAGAAAGACCTGGCCCCCCCTAACACAAAGAAAGACCCCAGCCCCCCAGCCACAGAGAAAGACCTGGGCCCCCCTAACACAAAGAAAGACCCCAGCCCCCCAGCCACAGAGAAAGACCTAGGGCCCCCTACCAAGAAAGACCTGGGACCCCCTAACACCAAGAAAGACCTGGGGCCCCCTAACACAAAGAAAGATCTGGGCCCTCCTAACACGAAGAAAGACCCTGGTATTCCAGACCCAAAGAAAGGTCCAGAGCCACCCTCCCTGAAGAAAGATGTCAAAGCCCCAGCCCCAGAGAAAAAGGATGTCCTGGCTCCAGCTTCAGCTAGCAGTCAGGGTCCTTCAGGAGAGGGGGACACGGGTGGGGGTCCTGCTGAAGGCAGTGCGGGGCCTCCTGCAGCCTTACCCCAGCCCACTGCCACAGCCGAGGCCAGCGTCCAGAATCAGGATGCCAAGCCAGCACCCTCCGGCAGCCAGGGACCCGGAGAGTCCAAGGCAGGCAGGAAGGCGGCAGAGGGCCGAGAAGCAGGAAGAAGAGGCTCACCTGCCTTCCTCCACAGCCCTAGCTGCCCGGCCATCATCTCATGGTGAATGTCCCTGCTTGGGGAGGGAGACAGAAGGTAGTCCTCTTTTCCAGGCTTACCCTCCCTGGCTTGAGTGCTGGGCATTATCACAGCTAGTGCTAGAAGACAGCTCTGTCCCAGGCCCCAAAGAAACCAGGAAACTACCTTGGTTGAGAGAACAGAATGCCAGACAGGAGATGCCACCAAAGGCCACCCAGGCTACATGTTGGGTTTTTGTTGTTGTTTTCTCTAGGCTTTTTTTCCCTCTAGTCCCCAGCTTGCTTCACGAGTAGCAAGCTGGAGAGAGTAGTCCTTTTTAGTTTAATATGAAAAGGAGACTAAGAGTTCATTCATAAGTGAATGCAATCAGTTCTGCACAACTGGACACTCCTGAACTGTAGACACAATAGTGCCACTTCTCCACCAGTCTGATGATAGTAACACATTAATGGCAGTTACATGCCACGGCTTTTATGAACCAGGAGCCTTACAGTTTCCTGTCGGCCGGTAGGATTAGCCACACTATGGCAGTCAGATCCTCTCAATGATTTCGTGTGTCATGAGTTGAAGTGGATGAGGTGTAGGTAGATGTATTTGGGGTGGGGGAGGACAAGGTTGTCTTAGCTTAGTGAGGTTTGGGACCCTCTAACCCGTATGAGGTGTCTCACTTTTTAGCTCTGAGAAGACACCGGCTGGGAAGCCCCTAAGCGAGACAACAGAACTCATCTTTACAGGGGTATCTGTGGCCCCCGACTCCCGAGATCTCGGGCCAGCCAAGGCAGAAGGCAGGACCAACACCCTGGAAGAGAACCAGAAGGCAGAGGCAGAGAAAGCCCCAGGCCAGGCTGGCCAGGCTAAGGTGCAAGGGGACACCTCCCAGAGGATCGAGTTCCAGGCTGTTCCCTCAGAGAGAGCGGAGGTGGGGCAGGCCCTCTGTTTCACTGCCAGGGAGGAAGACTGTTTCCAAATTCTGGGTAGGTGGGGGCAGGCTGAGCCTGAGTGCCCTGGTATTGGGGGAGGAAGGGATGGAAGAGTCCCAAGCATCTTTCCTTATGCAGGGGCCTGGACCACCCTGATCCAGGCCTCCCCCACGTTCCCTGGTTCAAATGTCACAGGGCACCAGGTAGTGTTTCTTTCTGATAGAGACGGAAAAGGGAAGCTAAATGTCCAAAGACAGATGGTGAAGACTGTCCGGCTCAAAAACCCACTTTTGGTTTTCTTCTACTTGGGCTAACATGGGTTAAAAAAGGAAGTTACACAGAAGCGGAGCAACACAAACTTGCTGAGACGTGGATTTGGGGCTCTGTCTGAGGAAAGGTTCTAGTCCCAGGTGCAGGGGAGTGAATGGTGGAGGGCAGGGTGTCAGGGAGCCAGAGCAGTTTCATGAGCTGCACAGGTGTTTGTGTGTGGGACCAGTGGCCAGGGAAGCTGGGGCAGCTTTCCACAGGACTCACAGAAAAGCCCTGGGTGGCTGGAGGGTCAACTTGTGCAGCAGGAAGAGGGAAAGGGTCCCAGCAGGGATGCCATCGGGCTGGGGGGTGGGGTGACATAGGGTCAGGAGAGACCAGAGTGTCCTGACACCCCCTCCTCCAGACTGAGGTGCTCTGGGAGACCAGCCAGTCTGCCTGGCTCACGGCAGAGTGCCACCCAGACAGGGTGGGAGGACCTGGCGGCTGGGCATGGGCCAGGGGCCCTGCCTCCTGCCCCCGCGGCGACAGAGACCTCCGCCCCGACAGAGATCACATCCTTGGCATGACAGAACCTGAACCACCTCCAAGGGCTGTCTGATTTATCACCAGAGTGGCTTCCCTGCCGACTCTGACTATTTTTAAAGATTTCCATTCCGATGAGTCAGCCTGCTGGGCTTCGAAGCCGGCTGTCTCCAGGATGCCCACTAGGTGGCAGCATGTCACCACCGAATTGCTGTGTCCTAGGCGCCCCACCGTGGTGTAATCAGGCGCCCCACTCCAGCACAGTGGTCCCCCTGTCTGGGATTCCACTTCACTTCTGCTGTGGGGCTTATCTGGGTGTTTGGAGCGGGGGTTTAATGAAAGCAACCCTCCCTCGCCTTAGAGCTTGTGTAAATTCAGTCAGCTAGCTGTCTCATGGTTCTGCAGAACACCTGAATTACCCCTGATGGAGACAGATTTTGGGTGTACACGGCAGAACTAGAATTGGAAACTGTGCCCCGTTCTGACCAGGTGTCCCCCAGACATCACTTGGTAAACTCATCTTTCCGAGGGGAATTAGGGGCAGATCAGGAGGCAGGAGGCAGTGGTGTCAAAAGACATTCCCCAGAAGTCCCTCCCACCCTGGCTCTAACAGCTCAACTCTGTCTCCTTAGATGATTGCCCGCCACCCCCGGCCCCCTTCCCACACAGGATCGTGGAGCTGAGAACCGGAAATGTCAACAGTGAATTCAGCATGAACTCAAAGGAGGCGCTGGGAGGGTGAGACAGGGGCCGGAGCCTGGAACCACGAATGGGGAAGCATCCCGCTCCAGCGGCCCAGACACGCCTATAGGACATGGCCCACATGCATGCACTAGCTTCTCTGTGGTCACACATGCTGCCCAGCACATCCTTTCCTGGTGTGCCTTTGGCCATTCCCACAGGAAACACATTTCCTGGTGTGCCTTTGGCCATTCCCACAGGAAACGCACAGTCTGTTGCACCACGCACCATGCTCTCCAGCCATCCTCTTGGCAAAAGTTCCTCACTTCGGGAGGGAGTTAGGCTGGTGGGGTAAATGCTCCCATCTTTCCCAGCCGGAGTCACCATCAAGCCTGGGCCAAGAGAGAGTGGAGCACAGGTCCTTGCTGATCCCTGGGGTCTCGGAAGTACCCTCATTCCAACTTTTTCTCTTCCCAGTGGTAAGTTTGGAGCCGTGTGCACCTGCACGGAGAGAGCCACGGGCCTCAAGCTGGCAGCCAAGGTCATCAAGAAACAGACTCCCAAGGACAAGGTAACGGGGGTGCTGGCCCTACAGCAAGG
The DNA here is from genome assembly GCF_017639785.1 of Mesocricetus auratus. Lineage (NCBI taxonomy): Eukaryota > Metazoa > Chordata > Mammalia > Rodentia > Cricetidae > Mesocricetus > Mesocricetus auratus. The sequence continues at coordinate 117,897,833 of NW_024429189.1, forward strand.
AGATGTTCTTGGGGATACCTGCATCTACCTACAGTGCTAGGCTGGGGCCCTGATGTGGAAAGCTTGTGACATTAGAGATCACATGGACACAGTCTTTATGGTGCTCCTAGACATAAACCAGACACCGCATTTCTCAGGGACTCTCCCTCCAGAGGGTGAAGCTCAGCAGGCCTGGGGAGCATGGGTGTTGGTTTAGGCCCTGGGACAGCACTGGGGGTCCCAGAGTGCAGCAGGGGTGGCCCCTGCCCCCGGGAAGCCTGTGTCAAGGAAAACAAGCTCAGTGAAGAGTTTCGCCTCCCACTGTCTGTGCTTACAGCTGAGTGGTTCTGCCAGTGTGGTCTGTGTACAGCTCTGAGTGGTTCTGTCCCGGAAGCCAGCAGCTATGTGCAGGTTCACATGGATGGAGGGCCAGGGGGTGATGGGAGAGGTCTTCCTGGCAACAGGTGCCAACAGAGCTGTGTCTCCAGGAGGCTGTGGGAGGGGAGGGTGTGAGGGGCAACAAGGGAGGTTTCTGCCTCAGCCCTGGCTCAACGATGCTTCCTGGACCAGCTTCTACAGGGGAGACTTTCAGGCTGGGAAAATGAGGTTCAAGTGGAGCCATTTCCTGGCATCCTGGGTTCACTCTAGCATCACAGAGATGGAGGAAGGGAGGAAAAAGAAAGGAGGAGGGGCCCAAGGACCAGAGATAGCAGGAGCTGAGGTTACCGGGTGTTGTAGGCAAAGGGAGCCTCATGTGTCAAAGGCTGGGGCCCACCAAGGCCATGGGAGCAGAGCCATAGTGTTACAGAGCACTGATTCCCTTTACTAGGAGTACAGTGGAGAGGGACAAGCTTTCTGTGTGGCCCTGTCGGGCTCCGGTGTGTGGATCTTTTACTTATATACTTATTTATTTGAGGTGGGGGCTCAAATATCCCGGGGTGATCTTGAACTCACTTTGGAGCAGAGGCTGACCCTGAACTCCTGGGCCCCCTCCTTCTACTTTCTGAGTGCTGGGATTGCAGGCATTTGCCATTATGCGGTTCTGGGGATTGAACCCAGGGCCTCATGCATGCTAGGCAGGCACTCTACCGACTGAGCCACACACCCCCAGCCTCAGATCTGTACTTTTGACTCATCTTCACTGGCCTCGATCACAGGATCTGGTTCAGCAGCTCAGTGTCCATGTGCTGTGAATTAACTGGAGTCAGATGTTGGTTAATTGATCATGGAGCATTTTTTCTTCTTTGCCTTATACCATACCAGGTGCCAGAGAAATGTCACAGGACTGAAAAAGTCCCCGGCCTCAGGGGACCAGCACATCAGAGAATAGGGACAGATAGGTGACTAAAAGCTGGAACGAAATGGAGAGCGCGACACCAGGTGTTGAGAGGTGCAGAGAGAGAGCCAGGACGGTGTTGGGGAGCTTGATCAGAGGGACGGTGTTAGATGCTGGCCTCTCTGGGGAAGTGGTAGTTGCGTGGAGGGGCAGGATGGGGGGAAAAGAGGTGAAGCTGGACATCTGCACCCCTGCCTAGAGTGCAGCAGACGTCTGCACCCCTGCCTAGAGTGCAGGAGACGTCTGCACCCCTGCCTAGAGTGCAGGAGACGTCTGCACCCCTGCCTAGAGTGCAGCAGACGTCTGCACCCCTGCCTAGAGTGCAGGAGACGTCTGCACCCCTGCCTAGAGTGCAGGAGACGTCTGCACCCCTGCCTAGAGTGCAGCAGACGTCTGCACCCCTGCCTAGAGTGCAGGAGATGTCTGCAACCCGTGCAGGAGACGTCTGCACCCCTGCCTAGAGTGCAGGAGACATCTGCACCCCTGCCTAGAGTGCAGGAGACATCTGCACCCCTGCCTAGAGTGCAGGAGACGTCTGCACCCCTGCCTAGAGTGCAGGAGACGTCTGCACCCCTGCCTAGAGTGCAGGAGACGTCTGCACCCCTGCCTAGAGTGCAGGAGACGTCTGCACCCCTGCCTAGAGTGCAGGAGACGTCTGCACCCCTGCCTAGAGTGTAGCAGCTGCCGGGGGGGGGGGTGTAGTGCATGGAGGAGCCTGAGGAGTAGCATTTGCCAATCTTATCCCTACCACAGCCTACATCAGCATAGCAGTGTGGCCGCTGGCCTGAAAGTTACAAGCAACAGTTGTTTAGAGTGGAAAGACGGGATGAGGGATGGCTGAGTTTCTAATGGAGTTTAAGGTGGAACGGTCCCGAAGACCTTAAGGCTATCAGTGGGCATGCAGAGACCGTAGCTCCTAGCTCTTTGTCCCCAGTGTTTGGGTGAAGACTCTGTCTTTTTTTCTGATGGCTGCTGGCAAATCAATCATGGAGAAGGGTTGGTATCAAGTACTTAGCACATGGTGAATCTGGGGCTTTCTTAGACCCCCAAGGGAAATGGCAAAGATGGCTACTGAGAGATTAGAGTCTGGAGATGAAGGCAGTGCTCAGAGACAGTGCTATGGATTTGAGAATCAATCCCATTTTTGGGGTGGGGGGTTGGACAGGGTCTTATTGTGTGATCCAGGCTGGTCTTGAATTCTCCCAACCCTCCTGCCTCTGCCTCCTGAATTCTGGGATTACAAGCGTGTGCCACACACATGACTTGGGAAAATGATTGCACCTGGATACAGCATAGTTGTGCTCAGTCAGGGTGAGGTTACAGGAGGAGAGTGGTGGAGACAGGGAAACCAGAGGGAGGAGGTTGGAGGGAAGGGGTGTTGGTGCCCAGTGGGCCCCCTTGACTTTCCCACTTCCCAGGAAATGGTGATGTTGGAGATCGAGGTCATGAACCAGCTGAACCACCGCAATCTGATCCAGCTGTACGCGGCCATTGAGACCTCACATGAGATCATCCTGTTCATGGAATAGTGAGTGCCCGCTGTGGGGGCTGGGGCCGGGTGGCAGGGCCAGCAGCCCGGAGCCATGTGCAAGGGGTCTGTGCACACAGCATCGAGGGCGGCGAGCTCTTTGAGAGGATCGTGGATGACGACTACCATCTGACTGAGGTGGACACCATGGTGTTCGTCAGGCAGATCTGCGACGGGATCCTCTTCATGCACAAGATGAGAGTCCTGCACCTGGACCTCAAGGTAGTGGGCTGAGGCCGCCTGGGACAGCACTGACCACAAGGTGTCACTGTTGTCCCCCTCTGCTCTCCAGCTCCGGTTCCTCCTTCTCCACCCCTCCTTCCAGCTTATTCAGACTGGACCCTGAGTGCTAGGCATAGAGAGGCAGGGGTGCGGGAGGCATGCCTAGTCTCAATGCCACGGAGCTCTCTGTCGGTGTTTGATGCATTCCAGCTGCTGGCGGTGCACAGCAGTTTGCTCTGTGTTGGCTTGTGACTGGTACTCCCAGCGTATACTCCTTACTCAGACCGAGTGCCTGGTGTGAGCACGCACTTCATAGCAGCCCCATGTTCCGGGAGTCCTCCGTGCCTCATGCCAGTGTCACAAGGCATGGGAGGCAGACGCTAACTGAGTTCCTTTCGCATAGCGGGACAGGTTTTACCCGGTACACTCTCATCAGCTCCGGTGGCCGCCAGGAGCTTACAGACACCTGCCTAGGGCACGGAAGGGGAGGAGAAACACAAACCAGCAGGAGTCTCCTGTCCCTGCAGCTGACGCCAGGAGCATCCAGATGGAAAGTTAACCAGCGCCCTCAGAACAGGGTGGTAGCTGCGTTCATTTACTTGACTCACGGCTGCTGAGCACCACCATCTGGGCCTGCTGGGTCGTCCTGTGCTTTGAGACAAGCCCCTCCCAGGACCTCAGCCTCCTGGCCCGATGGGTCTCTGTCACCTAAGGATCCAGTCCCCCGCGTGGGGCCCTAGCAAGGGACCAGGGTGAAACTTGTGGGGAAAGGAGGGTGAGCTGGGCCAGAGGCCAACCTGGGCCCTCCCTGTCTCCTCAGCCGGAGAACATCCTGTGTGTGAATACCACTGGCCACTTAGTGAAGATCATTGACTTTGGCCTAGCACGGAGGTACCCGTTGGGTGGGTGGGGGGTGGGGCGGGGTGGGTGGGGGTGGGTGGGGCTAGAGACGGGTCTGGAGGTTTCTGGTGGGAGCTGGGAACCTGAGCTCTCAATCTCTCTCCCAGGTATAACCCCAACGAGAAGCTGAAGGTGAACTTTGGGACCCCGGAGTTCCTGTCACCTGAGGTGGTGAATTATGACCAGATCTCTGACAAGACTGACATGTGGAGCCTGGGGGTGATCACCTACATGCTGTGAGCCCTGGGGAAGTGCTGGCTGGTCAGCAGGGGCACAGGGGTGGGCAGGAGAGGACAAGACTGATTTTGGGGTTATGGTCCTTCAGCCAGGATGGTGTTTTTGGGGGGTTTCTAGGGAGAATGAGAAGACTTTGTACCTACTCTATACATAGAAAAACCAAGGTCCCTTAAAAGCTTAGCATCCCATCCTGGGGCAGACTCTGGAATGCAGATTCCCCCATGCCCTGGGGTGGGGACAGAGGGTTAGCGGACATCTTTCACTGTGTGTTTCACACTCACCGTTCCTCATCTTCACTGCAACCCTGGGAAGCTGGGGTGATTATGCCCATTTTACAGATGAGAAGAGTGAGGCTCAGAGAGGGGAAGTGACTTGCCCAAAGTCACCCAGCCAGATTCAAACCCAGGTCTGTCCCACTCTGGAAGCCCGGGGTCATCCAGCACGCGCTGCCTCATCGGCTCCGGCCCGCCCTGCTGCCTCACTCTCTTGGCCCACTCTTGTTCCCTGTAGGCTGAGTGGTCTCTCTCCCTTCCTGGGAGATGATGACACAGAGACCCTAAACAATGTCCTGTCTGCCAACTGGTACTTTGATGAGGAGACCTTTGAGGCTGTGTCGGATGAGGCCAAAGACTTTGTTTCCCACCTCATCATGAAGGACCAGAGGTAGGGCTTGCCCCTGCTGGGAACCCTCTCGGGTAGAGCGCCCTGTCTGGGTGGAGCGGGCCTGGCCTGGGCCTGCCCTCGCCACGCTGCCCTCTCCACAGCGCCCGGATGAGTGCGGAGCAGTGCCTTGCCCACCCCTGGCTCAACAACCTGGCGGAGAAAGCCAAACGCTGCAACCGCCGTCTTAAGTCCCAGATCCTGCTTAAGAAATACCTCATGAAGAGGCGCTGGAAGGTACGGGAGCTGGGGCAGGAGGAGGCGGAGGGCTGGAGGAGGGAGAGGCCGCCTGCCCGAAGCCAGGTCCAGCCCTACCCGCTCTGCCTTGGCGGTCCCTGCTGATGCGGCCGGGCCTTGTCTGGAAAACACGGGCTTTTCTCGGGGCCCAGGGCTAGTCCCATTCTGAACCTGAGCTGCTCACCCACCCTGCTGGCCAGGGGAGGATTATTAGTCCTCAGGCCAGGCTCCCGGGAGCACCTCTGAGCCCTCTCCTCCGTTTCCCAAATATTTGTTGAGCAGCTATTATGGAATCTGGGTCTTGCGCACTTGACCCAGTCAGAGTAGAGAGTTCTTAGGAGGACAGGGGTTGGGAGTGCTGGGAGGGATTGCACCTTTGAACAGGGAGGACCCACCGGAGGAGGGGGAGGGCCTAGGGAGAGGGAGGGGCAGCCAATGTGAAGCCCCGTGTGAGCAGCGGACGGTGTGGCCCGGATGGAATGGGAGGCAGCCTGTAACCAGTGGTAATGCTGCGACCCTCATGTTGTGGTGGCCCCCAAACATAAAATTACTTTTGCTGCCTCTTCCCAGCTGCAATTTTGCTACCGTTATGAATCGTAATGTGAATATCTGTGTTTTCTGATGGTCTTAGGTGACTCCTGTGAAGGGGTCATCTGACCCTCAGAGACTCACAGGTTGAGAACCTTGCTGTAGAGGACTCAGGGACGGGGGGGGGGGGGGGGAGCTCTCTTTTACCTGGACAAACAGGGTCAGGGCACTTTCTGTAGCTGGGTTGGGCACTGTGTCTCCCATGGCCTCTGGCCCTCCCTAAATGAGGGGGGATCTTTTAAAAGGCCTTAACGTTTTATTTCACATTTACTTATTGTGCGTGTGGGATGGAGGGTGCAGAGGACACTCATGTGGTGCATGGTGGTCAGAGGTTAGCTTGGGGAGTCAGTTCTCCCCTACTGTGTGGTTCCCCGGAACTGAACTCAGGTTTGACCGCAAGCACCTTTCCTCATCTGCTAAGCCCTCTCTCTGGCCAAAAGGGAGGACTCTTAGGGACACCCCCAATGTTCTCCTCTGCTGAAGTGATGACTGGGATTCCTCTCTTGTCCCCCAGAAAAACTTCATTGCTGTCAGCGCAGCCAATCGCTTCAAGAAGATTAGCAGCTCCGGGGCACTGATGGCTCTGGGGGTCTGAGCCCAGAGCGTCTAAGCCTGGACGCAGCTGCACAGTAGTCAAGGCTGAAGCCACACAGCTCAGAAGGCCAGAGAGAGCCGGCCAGGTCTCTAGAGGAGGCTGGTCAGAGCACAGCTGCACCAGGCCTGGGGGTTTGGGGCTCCCCAGGCCCTCATTCGACACCACTTCTCCTATGTGAACATGGAGCGAGGCCTGGAATTCATCTTGCTGCTGCCTCCGGGGCCTGTCAGCCCCACCCAGACTCCAAGGATGTCCGGGCCATTCCCTGTTCTCTCCCTGCTTCCCCCTTTGAACTGCTGCCCTGTAGCCTCTGCTTTGCCCCACCTGGGGCACCCTTGCCTGGAGTGGGGTGGCTGGGGGTCCAGCAGGTGGGCTGCTGTGGTGGTGGGTGGACAGCTTCTAGTAGGGTAGGAATGCAGCCCAGCTGCTAGGGGAGACAGAGCCGGCTTTGTGTGAGAGAACCTCCATGCCCTGCCTCGCACTCCCAACAGATCATCTGGCCTCCTGGCCCCCACCCACTGTTTTGGTGACCACCAACACACAGGAACTCTGTGAGAGAAAGCCAGCCCAGGCCTGGAGTGGTGGTGGTGGGGGCGGGGAGAAGCCCGGGAGACATGAGACTACCCCCAAGTTCACCTGAGGGCCGAGTCTTCCCAGCCTGGTTACTCTGTGCTCACCCAGGGGCGTTCACCACCCAGACACAGGAAGAACTGGCTCATGAAGCCACCGGAGAGTCCCCAACCTGCTCTCAGCTTGTGCCCTGTAAATAAATACACAGGTCGGAGGCAGCCTCCTTCCTTCTGCACGTGCACATAACTCGTGTGAGATCACCTACTATGTGCCAGGCGCTGAGTTCACACATCTGCGCGTAGTGTGATGCTCACAGGTGCAGGCGCAGTAGCTTGGCCTCCAAATGCGTGCTGTGTTTAAGAGGCTGCCTTGCGGTGCGTCACTTTCCTCCCCTGTGAGCGGGTGTCACGAGAGTTGAAGTACAGAGTGACCTGTGCTAGACTCTAGTCGTGGGCACAACGGGGGTTAGACCGTTGTCCTTTGGAGTAGGATGGTGAGGTAGACATGATTTGTATTCCACAGAGGGAAACCGAGTCAGGTGGGGAGACACAGGTAAGAGCTGCCTCCCAGAGAGGAGAGAAGGATGGTGCTTTGGTGAGATGGGGACAAGACGAATATTACTCGGCCCAGGGAGGAAATGGGGGCAGTCCTTATCCACGTTCAATAGGCCTGGAAACTGAGGCTCAGAGCAGGGAAGGAACTTGAAGTCTGCTCAATAAGTCTGGGCCTGGGGCTTGAAACAAACTTTTGCCGTGAGCTCAACATTGTTCAAGGAGGGAACAGAACACAGGGCATCCAGGAAAGGCTACCGGATCCCATGGCCTGTGGTGTTTTTATTCTGCTACAGTAAGCCCTGCTTTCTGTTCTCACGGGCTCATCCATGCCACTCACGCAGGCAGGGACCATCTGCTGGCTGGGCAGCCAGGAAAACGCGGCGGAGCCGTATTAGTGCAGACTGACTGAGAGGTGCCTAAGCCCCAGGTGAGGTGGCTTGGTGTGAGGCGGCCTGCCAGAGTGGCAGAGGCAACGGGTGACTCCCAAGCCTGCAGTGACCATCATGGAAGCAGGGAACCAGGATCAGTACCCAGACTGGCCGGGCAATGGTTTTGCTCTGGCCGCTGCCTGGCTTAACACCCCCCCCCCCCCCCCCCAGCACACTTGGGCCGCGGGTGTGCCCACAGACTGAGACCTCAGTGATGTCGTGCATACCTTTCCTGCGTGATGACTGCAGAGCCCGCCCCTCCCCCCCTCCCCCGACTGCCCTGTTCATGCAGCAGCAGGTACCACATGGGGTGTGGGATCTGGGACAGGGCGGATGGGGGTAGTCTAAGACTGACCTAAGCGATGGGAATCGAAAGTTTCAAAAACCTGGTTTGGGCTGTGAATGGCAGCTGTACGAACAGCAGGGCCCCACAGGACCAAGTACTGAGGCCCAATGGTGCCTCCCCCACCCCCAACCCCAGCCAGCAGAGCCTGGGTTTCCACTGAGTGGTCCTCTTTGCCTCGCTGACCCCACCCTGGCTGAGCATGGGGCCACACAGAAGGATGATGAGATGATGAGGGATGAGTCAGCCCTGAGGGAGGGAAGGGAGTGAGGTTTAGCCTGAGCAGAGATCCAAAGTCTGGATACGGCCAGGGAAACTGAGGCTACAGCAGGGAAGGCCCCTGACCCAAGACTTCACAGTTAGAACTAGAACCCTGATTCCAAGCACAAGCTTATTTCCTCTTTTTGTTTGTTTGTTTTGTTTTGTTTTTTTGAGACAGAAGTGCTCTCTGTAGCTCTGGCTGTCCTGGAACTTGATGTGTAGACCAGGCTGGCCTTGAACTCAGAGATGCTCCTGCCTCCACTTCCCGAGTGCTGGGATTAAGGGTGTGCGCCACCACACCTGGCTCTGTTCCTTCTCTATAACTTGATCACAGCCTTAGCTCCTCTTTCTTCTGCAGCTCCTAGGGCTGTCATGACAGTTGAGAGGGAGAATGGGGGCTCATCTCTATGTCACTGCAGAGGGAACAGGTTCAGAGAGGAAAGATGACTTGCCCAAGGCCACACAAGTTAATATTTACGGGCCAAGAAGACTTCTGAGAACGACAGGCAGGGATGATCACTCTCCAGCTCCAAATCTTCCCTTCCACCCTTCTTCTCCCAGAAACATGTCTGCATGAATAATCAGAAGCCTTTGGTCTCCACTTGGAGTTGGAGAATATAGACTTGACAACATCGATGGAAGAATAGGGTTTCGTAAGGACTCCCTCCCCCCCCAAAGACAGGGTCTCACTATGTAGTTCCTGCCTATCTGGAACTCACCATATAGACCAGGTTGGCTTTGAACTCAGAGATCCATCTGGCTCTGCCCCCCAAGTGCTGAGACTAAAGGTGTGCACCACTATGCCCAGCTTCACAGGGACTTTCTGCTCTCTCAAAACCTGCACAGCACACTCAGGTGAAGCCGGAGCCCTTGCCCCATGGTAGAGCTGTGTCTGCCTCTCTGGAGACTGAGACCCAAACCCCATTGCTCTCAATAGCGTTCTGTCCCTGGCTGCCACTGGGAGAAAAGAGTCTGTACCCTAGAGCTGAACTTAGCAAGGCAGGAGTCCGCAGCTGACCAAGGACTTCCAAGCTGGAGCCAGACCTGAGTGTGGTCCATGGCCAGGGCTCTGGGCCTGGGGCCCTGCCATCCCCACAAAGTCAGTCTATGAGCTTCCCAGACTCCAGGGAGAGCGTACCCTGCTCCTCACAGTCCAGGGATGTGGCTGGTCCTGCACAGTGTCTGTCTCAGTGACAGTGCAGCGGCTGTCCCCTTCTTACTGATGCGTGTGTGCCTCCCTTGGCCTAGGCCTGGACACTCCTTTGGGCCAAGAAGGGTTAAGAGCTTCCAGTGGACCCTCCTCCTAGCTGGGCCCAGCCCAGACAGTGTTCCTCCAAGGCCATTTCCTGCCTCTGGGCCTGGGCCAGGCCCACAGTGACCACCCCCTGGGTCTGGAAGCCACCGAGGCCACATCTGGTTTGGATTATACCAGCACTAGTGACGTTGCCTTTTCCTGTCTGAGTCTAGTGGCCTTGAATTCCTCTGGCCACCTTGAACCCAACCAGGCAGTGGTGGGAAAAGATGCAGCCCTTTCTTGGCCGCCCAGAGGAGCAAGGCCGCCAGGGTTGTTCTGCGAGGTAGGGGGGCTGGTTCCTGCCCCCAAGGCAGTTCTTTCTGCACCTGCTTCTCCTCTCCTCGGGAGGAAGCACCTCCCGAACACCAGCATTGTACTGAGAAAATCCATGTGCTAGCTATCCAGCATTTCACAGCCAAGGAAACTGAGGCTCAGGGTTTTCCAGTGAACTTAGGACATGAGTGGTCAGTACGGGTGAAGTTTCCTTGGGTCAGGCTCCAGGGAGGGACTCACAGCCTCCGGGACCCTAGAGAAAAGGTGGAGGCTGGAAGAAGCTAGAAGGAAACTCAGGCAAGCATGGGGACAGGAAGGAGTCACCAAGCTGAAGTCTCATCTCTCTAGGAGTGACATTCCAGGTGAAGGGAAGAGCAGGACTTTCTAGGATAGCGGGGAGAGCTGGGGGAGGGGCAAAGACAGCGTAGAAAGCCTGAAAGCAAGCTCACCTGAGCACATTCCAGGCAGGTTCTGTGTATGTTGAAGGCAATAATTTTGGGGGAAATAACCAGGCTGATCCAAGGTAGTAGGGAGCCACAAAAGGGCTCTGCGCAGAGAGAGAGCATGGTGATATCCATGCTTTAGACTGGCACCTGCTGCCAGGCGGCAGAGTAAATTGGAGAGCCTGGAGGCAGGGAGAGCAGAGGAGCTGTATCCAGTGGCTTCAGGAGGGACAGCAGCGAATACAGTGAACTCATACTTGAAGGCACACAGGGCAGTGATAGACATGGAATCCCAGGTTCAAGTCTACCTACTTGCTCTCATTGAGCCTCAGGCTCCTATGCAAAGTGGGCTACTGACCATACCTGCTTCCCAAGTCAGCGTCAAAGTCACGTGAGATGCCCAGGCCGAGCCTGGTGCAGGCTCCTGAGGCTGCGTTTGGCTACTTCAGGAGCCCCTGCTGTGTTCCACATAGGGTTGCAGTTACAGGGGACTGCAGTGAGTGGACAAAGTCTCAGGGAGTTTCTAGTGGGCAAAGCACACTGACCTTAACCCACACTGGCTGGGGGAGAAGGGGACAGTGGTCAGGGAGCATTCATCTGAGGATGCTTGATGGAGGCTGGGAGCGAGGAGAGAGCCCTGTGGATAGTGGTGGAGGCCTGTGCAGACAGAAGAAAGGGTGGGCATAAAAGCTGCCTTGAGTCAGTGAAGGGAGAGACCTCAGATGCACGCCCTTACCCAGAAGTCCTCGATGGTGAGTCAAGGAGTCCCTGGGTTCTTTCAGACAACCCACTGGGAATAATGACTGGGTAGCCAAGGCACCATCCGCTTGGTAAACGTTCACCACATCCCTACTGGGTCTTAGTCACTGAGGTAGAGAAGAGGAAAAGTGAACAGGGGCAGACACAGCTCCGCCCCCAAGCCTGTGTTCTAGGGTGAAGATACTAAGTGCAGACCCCGCAGCTGTGACCACCCGGCAGTGGGGGCGTGTGAAGGCAGCATGCTGGGGGGAGGGATGTGCCGCACAGTTAGCTGGACTCAGGCTTTGGGGTTCCATTAGGGTGGTGTTGGCCAGTGACAGGAACTGCACGTGGAAAGCCACCCTGCCAGGAGGGGACACTCTGGAGAGCTGGCAGCAGGCACAGGGGCCTGAGAGCAGAGCGACTGCCAGGAGGAGGAAGTACCAGCTGCTCTCTGTGTACCGAAGCCACACAGGGCAACTTTGGGCCTGGCCCAGAGGACAGATACCTGGGGCATCCCTGGCCTTCCTGGCTGATGGGTGACTATAGTGCCTCTGGCCTGTTGTTAGCAATAGAGCCACTTCCTTCTGCCCACCAAGTGTCTCCCTGAGTCACCCACCCAGTTACCAGCACGGTGGGGACAGAGGTCAGCACCTCAGAGGAGCCTCCAGGAGCCTGTGTGTGGTGTGTGTGTGTGTGTGTGTGTGTGTGTGGTGTGTATGTATATATGTGTGTATGTGTGTGTGGTGTGTGTGTGTGGTGTGTGTGTGCATGTGTGTGTGTGGTGTGTTTATGTGTGTAGTGTGTGTATGTGTGTGTGGTGTGTGTATGTGTGTGTGGTGTGTGTATGTGTGTGTGGTGCGTGTATGTGTGGTGTGTGTGTGTGCTGTGTGTGTGTGTGGTGTGTGTGCATGTGTGCGTGTGGTGTGTGTGCATGTGTGTGTGTGGTGTGTGTGTGCATGTGTGTGTGTGTACTCAAAGGATGGGGCTGAGAGAACTGGGCTGAGAGTGAGGGACTCCAGTAGGGATACTTTTTATTATAATTTCATCTTTATTGACCAAATTATATGTGAGGATGCAAATGGAGTCCTACATGCCATTCCTGGGCATCAAAAGACAGCACCCCATTTTACAGAGAATAAAACTGAGGCTCAAATAAGCAGATCCACAGAGCAAGAAGTTGAAAGGACAGAACTTGAGCGCATACCACCATTTAGTCTTTCCTGTGCACTCTGCCCCTTCCTCTGCAGCAGCCAGACACTGTCTTGGTGGGGTTAGACAGACACTGTCTTGGTGGGGATACACCACGGTAAGGTGACATATCGGCCCCCCAAATACAGATTTATTTCATTTAACTATTGCGATTCTGAGTGTCAGGCCCTGCCTTAAGCACTTTGCAAGTGCTAACATATAATTTCCTCACACCAGCCCCATGGGGATGAACACTGCATTTGTACCCTGAAGAAAACAGGGAGAGGAAATTACTTTTCCCAGGCCACACAACTGGGACAGCGCTGAGGCAGCCTTGCCTCTGGCAGCCTGGGTTATGGGGTGATGGGAGCTTGGTCAGAGAAGGGGTGTTGGGCCTGGATTCCTAGGTTCCAACACTCCCAACAGGCTGATGTGTCGGGCCAACACAGCCTCCCCTGCTTTCTCATCATTGTGGCAGCTGCAAGAAGCCACCCTCTGGGGGAGAGGGTCTCTCGCCAGCCAAATGCTGTCTGAGGGTGTGGGAAGGCATGAGTAACTTGTAACTCAGGCAGGGGAATGCCTTCAGCAGGGAAGGAAGCAGTGGGCGGGAGGCAGGCCTGGGATAAGAGCAGGGGAGGAGATCTGTGAGGGAGGTAGGCCCTTGGGGTGTGGTGGGGACCCCATCCTTGCCCCTCTGAAGGCAGATGGGCACTCTGACCTTGGGCAGCCAGACCAAATGCCAGCAGGTAATGGCAGTCCAGTAGGGTCACTGTGTTATTTTTGGAACAGGCCCTTCCTGCTTCCTGGAATGTACATAAAGTAAGAGGGTCAGCAGACACTGTCAACTGTGCATTCCAAGAATCTGAGCTGCTGTGATTAAGAACTCTGGAATATTCTTAAATTCCGATTCTACCATTTTAGGATTTGATGTGGTCTCAGGACCCATTCTGCCCTAATTTTCTGAAGAGGAGGAAGTGGTCCCTGGCATCGGGACTGGAGACAGAGGAGCTTCCGCTGAAGAGGTCCCTGAGGTGTCACACCCACATGCCTGGTCCTAACAGTTGAATGGGTGGGTTGAGGAGACAGCTCTGTTGTGCCTTGCTGTGTGACCTGTGCCTCAAGCGTCTGTATCAAGATGCTTTATCTAGACTGACCTAGACGAGGAGCTCTTACTGGATCTATACGCCTCCCCCCAACATGGGCAGTCAGGCAAGAGGTATCTGTTGACCACAGAGAGAACGTGAAGCAGGGATGACCTGTGGGAAGGTCCCACTGAGTGCTGAGCAGAGGGTAGCATGAGATCCTGATGTCCGGGCCTCCTGGTCAGGTACCTGGATGGATGGGACTACCTCCAGGGATGGGACGTCCCTCAGGCTGTCCCCCAGGCCAGATACTCCCCTGAGACCCAGACCCAGAATCAGATTGCCCACTTCCTACCCCTTGGACAAAGTGTAAAGGCAAGGCATAGTTATATCCCGGTAGGCCTGGGCCAGGGAAAGTCCTACTTGGAAATACCACCATTTCTTGACAGACAACAAGTCTTGACGGTTAAGGACAGAGGGAGGTGTGGCCAGAACTGAGTTTGGCGGTCTTTTTTTTCTTTTGGCCTGCTTCCTAAGGCCCAGGCATGCAAGGCCTCCCTCTGGCTGGTTGTTCACAAACACTCCACGTGCTAGCTACTCCCTTGGGTGGAGACCGGTGGTGTGGTGGTATGGTAGCACCAACTGAAGGAGCAGAGAGGAAACCGGGTCTCATTGTCACCCCAGGGCAAGCACTGGAAGGAACAGAGACAAGAGCCTTCCTTACACTGCCTCAGTCTTCTCTTCTGAGACATGGGCACTGGGCTCAGGGGATGAACATCCTGCTGGCTTCCCATCTTCCTACCGGCTAGGACACAGGCTGAGAAGGGACTTGGGATCACCAGGGCTCCAGAGGAATGCACAGCAAGGAACAGTGCCTAACCTCGGCCTCTTTCCCTGACCCAGCTGAGAAAGGATCACCACTGGGGACTGTGTCCTGTGTCTAACTGACTGTGTCTCCAGCATACCCACTCACATGCTTCCCACATGCTGGCCCATATCATCTGAGGGCCCCTTCCTCTGCGAATCTGCCCCTCACCACATAGGACCCTGCTACCTTCCCTCCCAACAGCCCACAGTTTTGCTGGTTGGGGTGCAGCAGGCATGGCCGGGAGGGGGAGATGGGGGAGGAGGGAGCAGTTAACTCCCCCCCTGGCCAGGCATTTTCCCACCCCCTTCCAGTCATGGCAAGCTTGCACCCCTCAGGTCCCCCTCCGCCTCAGTTCTGGAGTCTGTGGGAACCAGACAGTTCAGTCAGGCCAGCCAACTCAGCTTCCTCCAGAGCCCCAAGGGACCTGTGAAGGGAGGGGGGAGCCACAGAGGCTGAAGTTGGCAGTTAAACTGCCCAGGATAGGACTTGGGGAGGAGACCAGGCCACCTGCCTGAGAAAGGGCAGCTACTGGCACCACCTCATGGGACATAAGTCCTTGTGGGCTCTCTGTAGAAGACTAAATGAGGGCACACCAGCACTTGGGCCCCTCAGCCCATACCCATGGTGCAGAAGAGGAGACAGGGCTCAGAACGCCTTTTGCTTCTGTTCCTTGCTGTGCGGGGGCAACCATGAGGTCTCAGGTTCCTGCCTCTTCCTCTGGTGGGTACCGGGTACCATGCCAACTGCCATTGCTCCTCATCTACCCAGGAGAACAGTTAGTTCATGGCAAAGCTTGGAGTTCAGTTGCCTCTGCTCAGTACCTAGGACAGGCATGGGTCCTGCCCATACCCTCAGATAAATGTGTTTATGAAGAGTCACGGGAGGGCGGTGAGATGCTTATGTGGGTAATGGCCCTGAATTTGATCCCTAGGATCCACTTTGGGGAAGGAGAGAATCAGCTCCCACAAGTTGCCTCTGAGCCCTGTCCCCCCCCCACACACACACAAATGAATGTAATACGATTTTGGCAAAAAGTCACCCGGAGGCCGCAGACCTAAGGACCCAGGAGAGGCCCTGTTACTGTGGAGAGTTCACATAAAGATGGGTTCTGCCTTTCAGCCTTGGATTCCCTGTCTGCACAAGGGTGAAGGGTGTCTTCTCTGCCCTGGCGTTCAGACAGGCTCAGCTCCTCCCTGGGGCCACCCTATGCCGCCTCCTCCCTGCACCTTCCCTCAGTTTGAGTCAGAGCCACACAGACCTGGGCACCCTTTGCTCTCGGCCAGTCCCTTGAACTTCCCCTGGAGCTGGGGTGAGCTCTGGACCTCAGCCCCTACTGTTGTAAATGGGGCTGATAGTCCATAGAACCTGGGCAAGACGACAGAAACAAGCTGGGAGGGCATGGCAGCGGGCATGATGAGGCTTTATAAAGAGTTCCAGCTACAGGTCACGGGCGGAAAGCAGCCCCTTAGGTCAGCCCAGCTTTCTTTCCCATACTCTGTGGATCTTGGCGGCACCTCCCCTCTGCCTGCCCTCATGCCCTACTTTCCCTTCCTGGGAAACTCCCGGAGAAAGTCCCCAACAGGAGAAGTTCTCAAGCAGGACCTTTTCAGACGAGTCCCCCGCCCCCACTGCACCCCCTAACATCAGAGTGCCCCGCGTAGAACCCAGAATCCCGGCCCTTAGCCCCAGCCATTCAGCAGACAGACCCGCACCGTCACACTGGCTTTATTAGCCCTGAGAACCACAGGGAAAACCCCGAGGGTCCCATTTCCCCTCATCCCTAGTTTGCCAGGAGACCCCGGGACCTGGCTGACTGCTCACTTCGGCCTTCTGGTCCTCACAGTCCTTGGCCTGCCCACAGCCACACTGAGTCCGCAGAGAGTAGTTGACAGAGACCCTGCAAAGCGACTGCTGTAGTCAATCACTCGAAGAAGAACATTCCTGGTGTCCGGTAAAGGCAAGGAGGTAGCGCCAGGGGGTACCCAGATCCTCCCTGGACAGGGAAGGTTCCAGTTACCCAGGGTTCCTTGGAGTCAGCTGGCAGGGGCAGTGGGGCCCGGTGAGAGGCAGAAGGAGTCGAGGGTGCAGGGGTGGGTACTGCAGAGGCCAAGAGGTGTTCAATGCCCGAGTCAGTTCCCATGCGGAAATTCAGCGCCTGCATCCGGCACTGGTAGCTGCTCCCGATGTCCTCAGGGGCCACACCAGGTGTGGCGGCCTTGCCGAGACTCTCAGCTTCAGAAAAGGCAGCCGAAAAGCCGAATGCTGGGCACGGGGAGGGCGAGGTGGCTTCGGTGAGCTCCCTTGGGCCTGCAGTCTTCGGCGAGCACATCTCTTTGAGTCCAGTGGGCAGCGGGGGCCTGGCGTCACTGGCTGCCGGGCATGTGCTGGCTGGCAACGACCCCATCAGACCCCCAAAGTTTAGGTCCTTGGGATTTGGCACTTCTGGTGGGAACGGGCACAGCCTGCCAGCAGGGGTGTTGGGGGCTCCTGGGTCTGGGTTGGTGGCTCTGAGGAGGCTGTGGTCTGCCTTGACAGGGCCCTTGGTGCCCTGGGCACCTGCGCGCTTGGTGAAGCGTCTGCGGCGGCGGAGGAAGCTGCCATGCTGGAACATGTCGTGGCAGTCTGGATCCAGGGTCCAGTAACTGCCCTTGCCTGGCTTGCGGTCGTCGCGGGGCACCTTGACGAAGCACTCATTGAGAGACAGGTTATGGCGGATGCTGTTTTGCCAGCCTGGCCGGTTGTGCCGGTAAAAGGCGAAGCGACCCATGATGTAGCCGTAGATGCCACTGAGGGTGGCTCGCTGCCCCGGTGAACTCTGGATAGCCATGGCGATCAGGGCTATGTAGCTGTAAGGGGGCTTGGTGGGTTCTGCAGAAGGAGCCAAGGATCCTGGCGACGGTTGCTGCTGCATGCTGACTGTGCTGCTGGGACTGCAGAGCCAGGCTCGGCATTCAGGACTGGCGATCTGCACAGGCTGCCCAGGCCGTTAAAAGACTCGCTGGTCCAGCCTCCCAGCCTAGAAAGGCAAAAAGAGGTGGGCCCACCACACTGCCCTTCCCTCCTCTCTCACCGCCCCTGTCAAGTCTAAGGAGGCGGGCAAGAGAGGCCCGCAGTGTGTAGCTGCAGGATGGAGCAGCGAGAGCAGAGACAGGCTCTAACATTGAGTGGGGGGGGAGAGAGAGAGAGAGAGAGAGAGAGAGAGAGAGAGAGAGAGAGAGAGAGAGAGACACACACACACACACACACACACACACACACACACACGGTACAACCAGACATTCAGAGACAGACAGTAAGCATACAGAGAGAGTGCCAGTTGCAGTAGAGGAAAAGAATGAAGGAAGCTGGAGACAGAAGGACTGCAGAGACACAGGTATGACCAGAGGTGGAGCAGGGAGAAGGGTAACATCTAAGCAGCGTCCCTGTGGAGTGGGAAAGCCACAGAGGCTTCTCAAGTTCTGGTTTTTCCTCTTCTCTGCCACCTCCTCCCCACACCGTGGAGGCCGTGGGCCACACTATTCCACACCCTGGTTATTGGCCTGTGAACTCTGGAGGACTGAAACGACAGTAAGGACTTTGCTCAACACCGTTCCCCTGAGCCCTGGCGCCCTCTAGTGACTAGTGTCGGGAGGATAGCCTTCTGGGCTGAGCTCTCAACCTCCTCTGAAACGGAGCTGGCAAGTTGTCACTGTCCAGGCCATGGTGAGAATGCGGCAGGATCCATTAGAAGCTAGGACCCTGGGAGAGCCTAGTGCAGAGGAGGGCTTGGACGTCCTGTGAAACCAGACTCTCCTAACCTCAGCCTGGAGCTGGGGTACAGCAAGGACCAGGACAAAGTCAGCTCCCCCACCCTCCCAGTCAGTGGCCACCTGTTGTGGCTTGGCCAGCTCATCCACACTCACACCTCACACGAGCCTGCTGCAGAGATCTTCACAGATGAGGATCAGAGGCCCAGGTAGGTCACCTAGCTTCCTGAGGTTGCACATTTAGTGAATGATAAGCCTGGTTTTAAATCAGGTCTTGTGTAACTCCTCAGCACCATCGCATTTGTGAAGGCCAGGAGTGGGGACAGTCACAGGGCCTCAGCTGGAAACAGGATGTGAGCCCCAAACACCTAGGACCCTGCTGTTCTGCTCTGTCCTCCATGTCCAGCACCGAACTGGAGCACAGCAGCAGCTCAAACATTCCTGGGACGCAGTGGGCTTCGGTCCTCTGTCAAGTCATATCATTTTCTCCGCACTGAAGTGGCTTATTGGCTGGGGGTGTAGTTCAGTGGCAGAGCATACGATTAGTGTGCACGAGGCCCAGAATCTGATTCCCAGTATTAAAAAAAATAGAAAAAGAAACAGGCTCATTGATGTGTTATTTAAAGTGGTTTATTATGCTGGCATCCATAATCAGAATCCTATAAGCCACCTCACCCACAAGGCAGGGGGAGGACGAAGAGGACACCCTGCTTGTTGAAGAGGACACCTGCTTGTTGAAGAAGAGAACACCTGCTTGTTGAAGAAGAGGACATCCTGCTTGTTGAAGGGTCCCCTCTGTCCTTAGCAGTTCTCCTCTGGCTGTCTCTAAGGGGAGAAGCTGGCCTCTAGTCTTGGATTCTGCTTTAGAGTTGAGTTCATTTATCCAGTGACAGAGTCCCACAGGTACTGGTGCGTTAGCTACTGGTGTCCAAAGCCTAGGATTCGGGGCAAGTGTTCTGTTTGGGGAACAGCCCCCAATACCTCTGAAATGTAAGCGATAGGTGGGACAAAGGGCCTGAAAGCCAGAGCACCTGAGTGGTGGGCCTCTTTTCTGCTGGTTGACCCTACTGTAAACAGTTCTTAGCGACTAACTGGGAAGCAGTGCTTTAGACAAGCCAGAGGAGCTGTGTGGCAGGGTAAGGCTGGCTCTGAGGAACGAGCTGGAGTTACGCTGGACCACTGACAAGTCTTGTCCTACATCTGCCTCAAATTCAAGGGGCCTCCAGGTCAAGTTCCAGCTGACCCCTATTCCCAGATGCCAGTCACTTCCTGCATTCCAAGGCTCTAGCCTTAGGGTAGAGGGGGAAGGCTATCTTGAACTCCGATGTCCGGTGACCTGGGCAGAGGTCTCCACTGGTTCAGGGAGGGCAGGGTTAGGGTAAAGGACCCACCCCAAGTGGCGGACTGCTTTTAGTAGTTGTGAGGGAGGAAGCAGCTGACTTAGGGATGCTGCTGGGGGTGCTTGGCTAGGCATCCTGTGAGGCCTCAAGGCATAGGTGCTCCCAGCCGAGACTGACTCCTGTGGCAGCACCTGACCACGAGGCTACCCATTCCCCACATTCTGGGTTGGAGTCATGCTCATTCTTGAGTCATACAGACCAGAGAGTGGTAAGGTGTGGAGGCGGGGAGCTGGGAATAGGGGAAGCTAGGTCTAGGGACCATCAGTGAGAGGCCATTTGGAAGGGGTTGGAGAAGAGAGAGTGAGCCTCTCCTCTGGCCGGTCTGGAGGACCTGGGGACTCCTCACCAAAGCTGGTTTGTTATGTAGGCTTGGGGTGGCCGTCCTATAGGTGTGCCTGCAGCTCTGCGGGTTCAGAGACTATGAGAGTGGGGCAAAGAATCTGGCGTCTCACCTGACGCCCACTTTGTGTTCACATCCCACACCTACATCCCCTGTGTGCCTGGGCCCTGTGGTCACTTCCATGTCCCTGTCCCCACCTACTCCAGGGCTGTCTGCTCCGTGCTCCAGTGTCTATGTCCCTTGCCATCTACCCCTATATGATTACTCCAGGCCTTTGTGCCCATCCCCTGCCCATTGCTATTCACCGGTGCCTGTCTTGTGCCCTCTGCCCCTAATGCCCACTTTAAACATGTGCCCAAGTCCTGTGCTCTTCTCACTTCCAAGGACCAAAGCTGCCCTGCCTACGCCCCCTATATGCCCCAAATGAATCTGCCCCAAGCCCTGGTATCCACGTTCTTTCTCATCTTTGGTGCCTCTGTGTGGTGTCTCGTTTCCCAGCGATGGTCACTCTGAGATCACCTGCCTGTGGCGCTGTCCCCTGTCCGGGCCATTGTGCTGTGTCATGGGGCACACTGTGGGCGCTTGCGCGCTGTGTGGGGCCGGGAGCTGGCGGGTGCTCTCGCTCTCCCGTTGGGCCGCACCAGGGCGCCACCCATAGGAGCTCTCTGGGTTCTAGATGTCACAGCAGCAGCCATAGCACTCAGGTGCTCCACCGCAGGCTCCAGGATGAGATTTTGACAGTGGCTGTCACTGCACACGGTGCATCGTGCTGTAGAAGAGCTGTGTGTGCAGCCAGAAGTCTGCGGGAACAAGAGAGACAGGGGACTGGGGAGCCCTGGCCCGATATCCACAAAGCCCTCCTTCTTCGCCCTCCGACTCAGCAACATTGATAAATAAGTCTGGCAGTAGGAGTAACAGTAGATCACAGTGTGGTAGTCTGGGGACTCATTTGGTACAGTGCTCCTCTTGTGTGCATGAGGCTCTGGGTTCCGCCCCCAGAACCACAGACAAACCAGGTGAGGTCTCAACTCTATACAAAGACCTACAGGCAACTAAGGGATGCTGACAACCGGAGAAATAGTCTTCCACAGGGAAGAGCACACCAATTAACTATCCAGTACCAAATGATAAGCCCTGAAAACATATACATACAAGTATATATACCACCACCACCATCATCACCAACAGCAACAACAAGAAGGAAAAAAGAGGCATGAATTTCAAAGAGAACAAGAGGGGGTGCATGGGACCAGGCCTGGAGGGAGGAAAGGGAAGGAGGAAATGATGTAATTATAATCTTTAAAAAATCATTAAAAGGCCGGGCGTTGGTGGCGCGCGCCTTTAGTCCCAGCACTCAGGAGGCAGAGGCAGGCGGATCTCTGTGAGTTCAAGGCCGGGCTGGACTGATAGCCTCCAAAACAATACAGAGAAACCCTGTCTCATAAAAACATAAAAAAATCATTAAGAATAATAAAATAAACTTACATAAGAACCAGGTGTAATCCTAGTACATGAGAGGTGAAAGCAGAAGGATCAGAAGTTCAAGATCATCCTGTGCTACACAGCAAGTGCAGGCCAGCCTGGGCTCTACCAGTCCCTGTCTCAAAAAAACAAAACAAACTAAAACCAAAACAAAACAACAAACAAACAAACAACAAACCCAATGTCATGCTAAGGACATTGGGAGACAGAACCTGTGGCCTGGGATTCCAGGAGCTTATTTCAGCAGTGTTTTGGGTTTTTGTTCTTTTTATGTGTATTTGTGAGTGTGTGCCAAATCTGTGCAGGTGACCATGGAGGCCAGAAGAGCCCCTCAGATGCCCCAGAACTAAAGTTACAGGTGGTTGTGAGCCATGCCAGACATGGTGCTGGGAACCAAACTCCCACTCTCTAGAAGAGCCAGAGTGCTCTTGGCGACTGAGCAGGCAGCTGGCAGAGGTTTTAATGGTGGCAAATGCAGCAATAACAGCAACAATTCAGCAGCTGTCTTCCAGCAGGAGGGGCATCGTAGGTCTGCCCTGAAGGATCCGGTTAGGGTCTGGGCTCCTGCTGCTCGGTAGCTGTGACCTGCCAGTAACAAGCTGTGTGAACTCAGGATAGGATAGAAAGTGTTTGATGACCAAGCGGGGATAATGCTGTTTCTGTCATATAGAGCTGTGGGAGTGCATCAGCCAGTGTCTCAAACATTAGCCCTGTGTCTTTGGCCTGTTGGCAATGGGTGCTTTAACTAAGAGATGGAAGGGTAGCTGCTCCTGCCCTCAGGTCCTCTCCAGTGTGGCAGTTGGTCAGATGGGAGCGCCTTTAGTGTCCTTACCAGGGTTTCTGAACTTCTCAGAGGTTTCTGGGCCCCAAGGGCATATGGGGTTCTATGCCTGGTACCCTGGGAGGGAGGGTAAGTAGTCAAAAATCACTTCAGCCAGGCCCTCCAAATTCCAGATCCCTGCCAGAGAGGAAACAGGAGTTGGTGATGAGACTAAGCACTTACTGTGGCCAGGCAAAGGAATCTGGCATAGGGAGGCTTCTGGCACCCTGCAGAGACACTCCTTGTGTCGTGTGTGTGTGTGTGTGTGTGTGTGTGTGTGTGTGTGTGTAAGCTGAAGCTATGAAGCTATTCTGGGCATTGTAGAGGGCCAGCAGTGAAGATAGGGAGGGAGACCAAGGCCCAGAGAAGTTGCTAGGCTATCTCCACCTGAGCAGAGAGAGCACTGAGCAATCTGAAGACCAGCTAGGGCTAATGGAACCTGGGAGTTTCAGAACTTCAGACCCTTCTGGTTGGAGGGGACAGATTCAGATGCTGGGGAGAGATGTGCTAGAGCGAAGGATCTGGAGGATGATGGAGTTGGGGTCACAGGTAGATGAATGCTGAGGACACAGAATGGGAGATGAGGCCATAGCAACGAGTCACAGATGGTGGGACAGATGACAGAGAGGCATTCACAGGGATGATAGATAAGCAGGCAGAAAAAAGAGGCAAACAGACACGGAGAGGGACCAGTGAGGGATCTGGATCTCGAGAGGCAAGTGGGGCAGAGGGATGGACCTGTGGGCAGTAGGGGAGAGGTGGGTGTGGCTTGAGGCAGATAGAATGATGGAACTGGAGGTAGAGCCGGTACGTGGGTGATGTCCAGTTGGCTGCACTCTTGCATGTTGCAGAAGTCCATATTCTTGTTGAGGACACAGAGGAGCCATATCTTTCAGATAGATTCTTCCTCCTTGTCAGAACCTTCCAAGTGACTGTCCCTGGGCCTGAAGATGAGTGAGGGACTTGAAGAGGAATGGCCTGGATGGGGCTGGCATCATGACAGGGGTGAGGGACATCTTGACATCCTACCTCCTTTCTCTCTTCTTTCTCTCCTCCATTCCTTCTGACATCCATATTCTTGAGCTTCTACTATAATCTGGGAATTAGATGGGGACCCAAGACACACAACCCTCGTTCTCAAGGAACTTCCATGCAAATAGCTTCCAGCTGGTGGCTGTTATAACTAGCAAGGTGATGAGTGTAGGTGTTTTGAAGACAGGTGATGATCAATCTCTAGAATGCTCTGTTAAGTGCTTTGCATGTTGATTCTGGACATGAATAAAGGTTTCTCGACTTGAAAAAGCAGTAAGATAACAGGATATAAAATAGGAGTAGATTTGACGTATGCAGAACCATGAGGCCACATCTCTTCCAATTGCCAGGATGGATAGGGTGGTGTTTCCAGCAGCCAGCACCACAGACAATACCACTGGGAATTCCCTTAACCAAGCCCACATGTGCACAAAGCACCTAGCACAGACACTGGCACACAGTTACAGCCTACTTGTAACATTTACTCATGTTTGGAGGATCATCTAACTCGAAGGCAATTTGGGCTCAGGGCAGAGGATGCCTGCCACACAGCTAGAGCAACTGTCGTTTTCTTCACTGCTGTGGCCCCAGTGACTAAACTTGCCTGGCACAGAGGGTGCTCAGCCAGCATGTGTCGGATGAGTGAGCTGGACTTTAAGGGTGAGTAGAAGGTTGTGAGGTAGAGTGATGTTCCTGGACCAGCCCTGGCCAAGTCCTGCTGGTGTGGAGCAACATGGTGCATTCAGGGAATAGGGGGCATCCAGGAACAGCTGGGCATGTGTGTCTGGGGGGTGTGTTTAGCTGGTTCTCTTACTCAACATCGCTTTGTTGTAGGGAGTCTCTGTTAGGTTCCTGTGAGGTTCTGGTCAGCATTATCACCAACCCATCACTCCATACTCTTGTTTTGTGCTGATGTTTGGAATATGGCTGCATATAAACTGTGGATTCATTAACCAATGTTAACTCCTGCAAAAGCCTACCTAGTACAAGTTCACCTAGTGAGGTATGACATGGCCTTCCTGCATCAAAAGCACAAGACATCACGTCACACTATGCTCAGGGTCATTCTAGATAATGCAACCTCTCTCTCTCTCTCTCTCTCTCTGAAAATCATGTATTTAAATTGTGATCTTGCAATAGACACTTGTTTGTAGTATGAGAGCTAAAGTGAAGGTGGTGTTTATTTATTTATTTATGTTTGTTTTTTTGAGACAGGGTTTCTCTGTGGCTTTGGAGACTGTCCTGTAATTAGCTCTTGTAGACCAGACTGGTCTCAAACTCACAGAGATCTGCCTACCTCTGTTTCCCGAGTGATGAGATTAAAGGTGTGAGCCACCAACACCTGGATTCTTTATTTATGTGTAACTTACAGGTTTCAAATTCCTTGTCAAGAGCTGGGGTCTGGTGTATGCAGCTCAGGGATAACACCCATGTCTAGCATGCCCAAGGCTCTGGGTTCAACCCCCAACACCACCAGAATAAAAACCAGCCAGCCTAGTTTTTAACCATTATACACATGTCTAAAACTGGCATTTTGAAGAAGGAAGCATTTAGAAACTTTCCCAAACCTCTCCCATGAGACACGTTAACCAACTGCAAATCAAGCCCACCATCGCCCTAAAAACCCAGCTCCCCTCTCCTGACTTCTGTCCTTTTTGCTTGGTTTAAGGGTTACAAATACATTATAGGAATCAGGGAACTATGCAGATCCACACGGGAAGCCATGTGGTGGTGAGGGGAGAAGAGAGATTAAGGAGGAAGAGATAACTGAAGGCCGATCATGACTGTCCTTGAAGGTCACACTTCATCCACAGGTGCTGGGGCAGGGGGAGGGTTGAGCGAAGGTCGTGTGTGCCTTGGTGGGTGGAGAGGCAGGGGCTGATAGGCTGCCTCTAGAACACTCTTCCCCAAATAGCAGTATGTAGTTTAAGGGGCAGGCCATGGAACCTCCCACTTAACGCTTACAGGACTACATGCCAGGCTCTGAGCTCAACATCATCACCCTCAGGCTGTGGCCGGAGGAGATGACAGGTTCATTCTAGGATCATGGGGGAAAGCAGAGGGACAACTTGGGGGAAGCAGTGAGTTAGCGCTTAGCGAGTTAAGTCATTGGGTGCACCAGGGAAAGCTAGGTTAAGCAGAGGGAGGAAGCCATATAGGCAGAGGGAGGAAGCCAGATAGGCAGAGGGAGGAAGCCAGATAGGCAGAGGGAGCATCGTGAGGAAGCTCTGACGGTGAGATGGGAGGGAGGAAGCATTTAGAAACTGAAGGGAATCCAGTTGGAGAGGAGAGAGAGGCCAGAGATAAGGCCTGGGAGGGGTACTTGCTGTGGCTTCTGTGGCCAGGGTGAGGAAGGGACTACAGCATCTGAACAACGAGGAGCCAACGATGGCTCCAAAGAGGGGCAGCTTTTTCCATCCCATCACTACAAAGGACCTTCTGAGGCTGAGGGCTCGAGGGGATTGCTGAGGGTTAGAAGAAGTGGCCCTTCCCTGGCCGTGTGTGTGTGTGTGTGTGTGTGTGTGTGTGTGTGTGTGTGTGTGTGTGTGTGTGTGTGTGTCTATAGTGACCTAAAGAGAGATAGATGGGCAGGAGAAGCATGAAGGTCTTGGAACTAGGATGAGATTCTGAACAGCCAGTGAGAACATTTGGAGTAAGAAGGTGGGTGACCATGCTGGTGAAGGCTAGCATGCCTCCTTCTTTGAACTTGGCGGCTAGTGACAGTGTTAGCAGGAGGGACAGAAGCCAGATGGAATGGGGACTAAAGAAGTTGGGAGGGAGGAGTTAATAGGGGACACTGTCTAAGTGTCTCAGGACTGGGGAGCTGGAGATGATCTGGGTATTGGTGGTGATGACAGTGCACGTGGATGCTTGTGATTGGGGGAGGGGATTTCAGAGAGTTTTAACTGCCCCTTCAAAGCAGCTAATTTCAGAGAGTTTGTGATGCCTGAGCAAGAGGCATCCCTACAGGAGGTCCCTGAAAAGATGGCTCTCAAGATGCTGAGGTTAGCCGTTTTGGGGTGAGAGTTCCAAGAGGGAGTGCCTTCTGTTTCTCTGTGTGGTGGGAGAGGCCCCCACAGGATGGAGGACTCAGGCTGCTGTTATTTTAAGAGGGTGTGGATAGCTCTCCTGTATATATTGGGGAACACTACATCCAACCTCGAGGCCACGTGGATGGTCCAAGGTCACGGCTTATGGGCGAGCGCCCATGCTTCAGCAGAGCACTGAGGGTTTGTGAGTTCATGGCCGCCTGGCCAGACTTTTACAGGACTCTTACCCAGAAAACCTCCACACCCTACTGAGTTTGGTGGGTAACCCTGCTGAGCTGTGGCCTTCCAGGGTGTGCAGAAGAGGGTCTTGCCCACATCCTCCCAGCACAACCCTTCCTAGCATCAACCTTCTATCCACACCACCAACCAGAGGATCCCCAGTTCCCGCCATAGATTTCCCATGGACAGAATCTTTCCTAGGCAAAATGCTAGGGATGGTGCACTGGCTGTGTGAGCATGGGGGAATTAATTACCAGGTCGTCTGGATGAAATACAGACCCCAAGGCCCTTTCCTTTCTCCACTCTAGGTAGCCAACTGTCCTGGAGCTTGAGGGACAAGAACAAGCGACAGGGGTGGGGGTTTGGGGGTGGGGCTCTGGCCAGAATTCTGTGGGTAGAGGAAGTTTCCAGCAAAGGAGCAATCTTGCTCCACCCCAGCACCTAGCCTCTGCTTCTCTTAGCCCACCTATTTTTGTTTCCTTTTTCTGGGACATCTTGCTTTGTTACACACTGGTCTCTGATTCCTGAACTCCGGAATCCTCCAGTCTCATCACCCCCTACATAGTGGGGCCACACCAGCGTCAGCTGTCAGTTTTTCCTCAGGGCCTGGATTGTGGAAGTTGGAAAGACAAAGTGCTTCTCAAGCTTATTCCCATAACAGGAGGCGATGGCTGGCTTCAAAGGCACACAGGTGACCTCCATGCAACCTTAGAGAGGCCCAGGGACCGGGATGCTAGCCAGCTTCCCTCTCTCATTCCCATGCAGGCACTCCATGGATTGTATTCATCCCTTCACATTTTGGAATTGCTCATCCTCCTGCTGGCCTGGCTGAATCTTTCCCCAGCGGGTCTTGGGGACTTTAATAACTTACACTTACGTTAAGAAGCTCCGTGGTACCATCAGGGGTAGCTAAGATCCAAAGCCCTGTGTCTGTGCCCCCTTGTCACCTCCTAAGAACTACATCTAGAATTTACAGGTTCTTGGTGGGGTCCAAGATCCGCTGAAATTGAATGTGAACATTTTCACACTGATATATTTTTAGGGGGAGGTTGAAACAGAGTCTCACTCTCCCAGGCTAGTTTTGTTTTGTTTTTCGAGACAGGGTTTCCCTGTGTAGTTTTGAAGCCTGTCCTGGAACTACCTCTTGTATATCAGGCTGGTCTTGAACTTGATCCACCTGCCTCTGCCTCCCAAGTGCTGGGATTACAGGTGTGTGCCACCACCACCCGGCTCCCAGGCTAGTTTTGAATAAAAATCCTTCTGCTTCTGCCTCCTGAGTGTTGGATTGTAGACATGCACTACACACCTGGTACTAGAATTTGTCTTTTATTATCAAGAAATACTTGCAATATGAAAGATGTTGGGTAGCTCAGGCTGACGCAACCCTTGTGTGTGTGGCGGAACTGAGGCTTTGAAGGGAAAGACATTCCTAGTGCAGTGGCCAGTGCAGCATGGACAGAGGGGGGGGGCGGGAGTGAGGTCTCCCTTCACAAGCACCTGTGGGAGTCTGTTCGTGCTCCCTCCTCTGTGTCCCACATGCCAGCAGCTGTCCCATGACACTTATGCAGCCACAGTCCACTGCAGGCCTGTGAACTACAGAGGGGCACAGAGCATTTCCTGTGATTAACGTGAGACATAATTAACTGCCCTTTTATATTGGTGAGAGCTTGGTTCCAGGACCCAACTGAATGCCAAAATGCATAGCAAATCCCTTAAAACGAATGGCGGACTATTTACACAGAACCTGCAAGAATCCTCCCACATACTGTGAACTATCTCTAAATACGTAGAATGCCTAATCCGAAGCAAATGCTAGGTGGCTATTAGATTGCTTAGGGAATAATGGCAAGGAAAAAAGTCTGTAGCTGTTTAGTATTGGTGGGATATTTTTTCCAACTATACTCCAACCAGTGCTAGAGTTTAGAAGCCAACCTGAGGTGTCCTGTCCATCCAAGCAGCCTCCTATGTGTCAGAGGAGCCCTTCATATTTCCAGATCACAGAGGGTAAATAATGAAGAGAATGGGGTCTACAGCCATGCTGTCTGATTCACGCCCTAGCACTATCCCTTTTTCATGACCTGGGGCACCAGCCTCCATTTCCTCCTCTGATAAATGGGGCACCTGTTAGGGTGGAGTGAGGATCAGCTGAGCTGCAGTATTTAGGACGATTGCCGTCCTCAGCGGAGAGCCCTGCGCTGCTGAGGCAATGTGTAGAGGTGACACTCCTGTCAGGGAGCCTCGGAAGGGCCTGGAACACTATAGCAAAGGGCCTGGTTTTGTCTGTGGATGATGGGAATGACATTGTCTCAAACAGAAGGGCTAGAAAACGGGTGAATTGTGGTGCCACTGGCCAATTAGGAGGATGTAGGCTCGCTGTCCTCTGGGGACGCCCCCTGCTTTTCTCTTCACACTGTCCTAACTCAGGGCCTTTTCCTGTAACCACTCCTTCAATTTGGGATTCCCACTTGCCCTTCCCCCTCCTGTCAGGTGGCAAGATGGTCCCCTCCCTTACCCCTTCTGTCTTCCCCTAGAATGTCGTGGTGCACTGACAGAGGTTTGCTCCCTGTAGCAGCCCCGGGGCCCAGCACAGAGCCCGGCACACTGTATGCTCAATGCACACTTGAGTGGATGAGGAGTTGGGGGTGGTGTTGGTAGCTCACCATTACTTCAGCTCAGTGCTGGGGGCTGTGCCTCCCCATCAGCCGTGAAACCACAAAAGTCTGAGTGATAGCAACTTCTGATCCTTCAGGTAATCAGCTCCTGTGACACTCCCTCCTCTGTTCATCCACAGGGTTACTTCCTGCTTTATTGGATGTCCTGTCACCCCCCTGCATCCCATTGGTGCTGGTCTTCCTCTTCAGGAACCTCCACACCGGGAGTTACTTCCTACCTGCTGTCACACTGCTCTAGCTGTGTGTGCTTGGGCCAGCTGCCAGGCCTCTCTGTGCCTTGTGTTCTCCCTGAGTATAAAACCATCTCAGACAGTGAAAGATGATGTGAAGGCAACACCACTGACTGGAGCACACTGGCCAGTTATTTGTGTACAGAGGAGGAGGGGGAACCGGAGAAGAGGAAGGGGACTCAGAGAGATGATGGGCCAAAAAAAAAAAAAAAAAAAAAAAAAAAAAAGCTCAGGGACGGTGTCAGGAGTCCAGTGCTCTCTGGGAGAGATGGGGGTTGGCGGAAGGGCGGCACAGAGGGCATGCTTTGGAATTCAGCTCTGCACACTGATGGAGAACGGCGCTTCCCCCAGGCCCCTGAAAGCTGTCCCCCCGGCCCCCCCCCCGCCTCCTGCAGGCTGCAGAACCCAGGCTCTGTGGAATGACCAGAGGCACCGGGCCAGGAAAAGTTCGCGTCTCTTTAATCTCCTCTAGGCTGGTCCGCCCCACCCGACCCTCTCTCCTGCTCACAGCCTGTTGGAGTGGAGGCCTGTCGGGGTGGAGGCGTAGGACCCCTCCCCCGGGCCAAAGAACTAAGGCACCAGGTGGCTTGAAGCAGGCCGGCGGAACACGGACTCACAGAGGGGAAACTGAGGACGGACGCAGACAAACGTGGTGGGCATTGGGCATTGGCGAGGTTCCCACGGGTTCTGGGTGCACCCCGGATGCGGGAAGCCCCGGCCTCCCGCGATGGGCTGTGGCGTCCTGACGGACGCTCATTTGCCGCCCTTGCGCGACAGGCACCGCGGAAGACAGGAGAAAGTCTGCTTGACGCGCGCTAGCAGCGGCAGCGGCCGGTGGACATCCCGCGGCGGTCGCTGCACCAGGCGCTGCAGGGTCCCCTCGGAGGCGGCAGAGGACGCTGTGACCGACGTGGCGGAGGTCGCCGAACCCTGGCGACAGCGCCTGCAGAGAGGCAGCAGCGTGCGCAATTCCTCCTCGTCTCGGAACGGGCTCTCCCCGAAGCGCTCCTCCAGCTGCCGGCGAAGCTGGGGAGGGGAGGGGGAGGGGAACGCAGGTGTAGCGGCCACCAGTTTGCCACCTTCGCCCCGGCGCTCTGCCCACACGTTGCTCTTCTAAGCTTCCTCTGTCTTCATTCTAAGACTTTCTTACACTCACGGAGGCGCCTAGCCTTACCTTTGAGGTTCTAACCTCTCCCTAAACTCCACTTATCCTTCCAGACTTGCCTCCTGCAAACCGCATTAAACCACTCCCCTTAAGCGTCTGTCCCCATCCATGGACTCAAAGCCACCGCACACCCAGGGTCTCTTCCTTGTCGGCTCTTGGCCTAGGGCAGCCCTGGAGTCCCTTGTTCTACCTTCTGAGTACCTTCCAGCCCCTCCATTCCTTTCTCTCTCTCCCATTCCTAGTTGGCTATGTGATCTCAAGCTGATATTTCCATGTGCTGTCTCCCCAGAAGTAAGAGAAGGGACTCCTTTGGCCCCAGAAAGACTCTGGGTGGAATAGGACACAGGCCTCAAGTGGACAAACTCTGGACTGCCTTGGGCTGAGGATACCTGTGTTGGCCACAGTCTAGTCTATAAACATCTGAACTCTCAGATTTAAAAAGACAAACAAAATGAAACCTGAAAACCCAGGCCAAGTGTGCTGCTATGGTGCATTCCCAGTGTTTGGGAGTCTGAGGCAGGAGGATTGTGAGTTTGTGAACAAGTGAGAATGGAGGGAGGGGAGAGGCACGGGTGAATCACCTCCAATGGATGGTAAGGTCAAGGATGCTTCCCAGCCCTGCACGGGTGAATCACCTCCAGTGGACGGTAAGGTCAAGGATTCTTCCCAGCCCTGCACAGCCCCTACCTTCTGGGAGTTTCCCCAGCCAAACTCCTCAAGTTGCTGCCTAAAGCCTGGGTTTGGGTTGGCGATGGGCCTGGTGGCCTTGATGGCTTCAAGTACTTCCTGCCAGCTTAGTCCAGTCACCGTCATCACATAGGCAACCACGATGGTGGTACTTCGAGATATACCTGCAAAGCTGGATCCCAGAGCACCCCCAGACTTCAGGAAAGCCCCACTCCCTTCCATATGCCCCCCCTGCCAGGGCCCTTGTCTCCCTGGAGCTTCCCATGCTTGCTCCTTCAACTCCAACCATTGGGAGCCTGCCTGGCTCCAGCTCTAAGATTTGGCTTTGACATCTCCCTTCCCTTTGACCAATACTCCCCCCCCCCACACCAAGGGACAGGCTGAAACATCATACATACATTCAACAAACTTCCCCAATCCTGTTTTCTTTCAGGCACTGG
This sequence comes from Mesocricetus auratus, assembly GCF_017639785.1. Taxonomy (NCBI): domain Eukaryota; kingdom Metazoa; phylum Chordata; class Mammalia; order Rodentia; family Cricetidae; genus Mesocricetus; species Mesocricetus auratus. The sequence continues at coordinate 117,929,443 of NW_024429189.1, forward strand.
GATATGATAAGGAATAAAACCCATGGCCTCTGCTGCCCTGGAGCTTACAGTATAGTTTGGAGAAAAAGCCCCTAACCAAAGCAGCAATTTCAGATACTGCTAATCGCCTGAAGACAGGATGAGTCTGGGGCTTGAAGAGCCACATAAATAGAGAGGTTTCTTCAGAGGGGGCAGGAGAGGTGTAGGGGAGAGTCTCCCTAGGAAGTGACATCAAGCCAAGTCTTGAAAGATAGGGTTAGACAAGAATGTCGTGGGGCTGGGGTAACGGGTGAGTTGTGGAGTGCTTGTTCAGTGTGTATGAGGTTGAGTTCAATTGCCCACACCATGAGATAAAACAGAACAAAACATTGTAAGTAGTTTGTACAACAATCACAAGATAGAAGGTAGGCCGTGGATTTGAAGATGGAGAGGTTAGAATGGCTGAATATAAGAAAAGCTAGCCCCGCTCCCTCTTCTGAGAAAGCGTTTCTCCCTGGCTGTCCTGGAACTCACTCTTAGACCAGGCTGGCCTCGAACTCACAGAGATCTATCTGTCCTCCGTCTTCCAGGTGCTGGAATTAAAGGCATGCACCACCACTATCTGGCTGGAGAGCTAGGTCTTAAGAGAGCTAGTCCCTAGGCTCCAGCCAGAGCCCTTGGTGAGATGTCATGGTATCCTTTGGGCCAGGGACACTGGAGAAGACTCAGTCCAAAGTCCTAGTCATGCACTCCTGCCTCAAAGTAAAGAGAAGTGAGGCTAGAAGGAACGGGTTACTATGCGGCCCCACCTAGTGCCCACAATAGCCCGGCCAGCATGGCATTCATTCCGTCACGTTATAAAGAAACTGAGTGTCAGAGAAACGCAGCTACTGGGCTGTGGCCATCCGGCTGCCAGGAGTGATGAAGCTCTGAATGGTCTGTCCCGATGAGTCATGGACTGCCATTGCTGTGACAGTCTGGAGGGGACCTGCCCCACAGGATAGGCATGCGTGCGGGGAGGACACCCTGCGGAACTCACCAGTGTACAAGGCAGTTACCCCCGTTGAGGCGGCAACTGTGGATAAAGCTGATGCATTCTTTGAAGTGCTTTTTGCTAGAGAAGAGAGCAACAGGGAAAGGAGTTGGGGGCAGGACTCGCAGGAGCTGCCTCCTCCTCACTTACAGACACCAAGGACAGGGAACCCTAGGTCCTCGGTGCAGCCAGCATGTACAACAAATAGAGAGACTGCTCCGGAAGGAGGCAGCACAGCAGGCAGGAGGAGAGGCTGGCCCCACCATTAGGTAGGTGCCTCTCCAGTAGGTGTGAGGAACAAGCTTCCGCTATGGGTGTATTCTGGTCGTTCAAGGACATGGGTGTGGGGAGAGCGAGGTGCCATTTCTCTGGGGTTTGCAACCGGAGGATCTGGAACACAGTTAGCTGTGGGCTGGGAGAAGAGCCCCAAAAGGCCAGGCTTCAATTTGAGTCCATTCTTAGCTTGAGATATCGGAGCTAATAAACCAAACAAAATCCCCATTTTCCAGAGTCCCTGACATTACCAGGTCCAGTCCTACATCCTCAACTCGGGTCAGCTCATTTTTGCAAACCTCGACTCATCACATCCTGCCATTATGTAACTGAAGCTCAGAGAGGACAAGTGATTTTGCCAAGGTCACACAGCAGTAAATGGCACAGCCTGACTGTGAACCAGGTGTCCTAACTGCAAGCCAGGATGCAGGTTAAGTCTGACCCTCAAATCTGCTGTGCACCTGGTCCCAAGAGACAGGACACTGTCTCTACATCACAGGAGAGGAAGGCATGATGGAAACAGACTCAGTCTGGGTTCCCTCTGACAGCCTTCTGGCCTGAATACTCTATGCCCTCACCCCCCACCCCAGGGGGCAGCTGTCCATCAGCCGTTGGCCCATCCAGGGGAACTTACATGGGCACCTCAGGAGCATCGGCCACTGAGACTCGAAGGTACTTGATATCCTGCAGGGATGAAACACATACTCAGATGGTGGGGCCTTGCCTGCACCCCTCCTCCAGCCTGAGCTGCCAAGGCCAGTGTGATCCCAGCCCATTCCTGCCCCTCTTTGGGCCACCATTGTTTTCTTGTCCACAGAGAGCAGGTACTATCTGTGTGGACCTGCCAGCTCTCTCTGTGAAGATGGTGTCCTCACCCACAGGGGACGTGGACATAAGAACATGGAAGCTGCCTCTTCAAGGACTTGCCTCCAGGCAGGGATTGCAAAGTTACCCAGTGAAAAGGGCAGAGCTCATTTGTCTTGAAGAGTATGAACTACGAAAAGAACAGTCAGGCATAGTGACCACACACTTGTAATCCTAGCACTCAGGAGGCTGAGGCAGGATGATTAGGAGTTAGAGGCTGGCCCAGGCTACCACAGTAAGTCCTGTCTCAAAAGACAAACAAACAACACACACCCAGCAGCAGTAGCTTCATGAACTGGTTCGATAGGCTTTGCTTCCTGCTGAAGATCAACACAAGGGTATTAAGGCTATTTCTGTCCATGTCCCAAATCCTTCACTGCCATTTCGCAAAGATTTTGCTCAATGCTTTGTTACTTCACACAGGCCTTTCCAGGTGCCTTGTCTGCTGCTGGCTGTGACTCCTAAAGGACACAGGACCTGTCCTCTTATGTCCAGAGAGACTTGTCATATCTCTTTCTAACACTTCCAAGGTCATGGAATTCCACGTTGTTTGCAAGGTCTGCAGTTTCACTTTCCAGTGTGTTTGGCTGTGGGTTTGCCTGGTAGCATCAAACCCCGCCTGCAGAATTCCGTGGTGGAAGGGGCAGCTGTTGGTGAGGTGTTGGGGCAGGGCTCTTTTCCTAAGCACTCGTTTCTTTAATAAACACATTAATAACTTGGAAAGCCTGCCTGTGCAATCTGTTCAGACTACATACTCTAGTGCTCTAGAATGAGGCTGCCCTAGAATGCAAAATCAGATTGCACTGGCCTGGAAATTTCTTCATAGACAATCAAAGTCATAGATTATTGTCAGATGCACTTAGAGATCATTAAACTTGATAGGCAAGCAAACAAACAAGCCCAAGGCCCAGAAAGGGTGAAAGACACTGTCCAAGGTCATCCCAGCAAGTTTGGGGGTGGATTCTGTCTTTTTTTTTTAACTTATAAGATCGATTTTATGTGTATGAGTGTTCTGCTTGCATGCATGTATGTGTGTGGTTTGTGTGTCCAGTGCCCATCAGATCTCTCTGGAACTGGAGTTTACAGTGTGAGCTGCCATGTGGGTGCTGGGAACCAAGTTTTGGTCTTTTACAAGAATAAGTGCTCTTAACCACTGAGCCATCTCTCTAGCACCCTGGAGCCTGTTTTTTGTTTTTTAATTCTCAGATCTCCAGAGCCTATTCAACTTACCATGCCTTCTCTGTAATTGATGTAGTAGACACAGCCTCTAAGACAAAGGACTGTTTTTATGGGAGTGTGTTTGTGTGTGTGTGTGTGTGTGTGTGTGTGTACCTATGAATGCACATATGTATGTATGGAGGGATGACTATATATATTGTGTGTATGCATGCTGAGGTCAGGTGTCCATTCTGTCACCCTCTGCCTTACTCTCCCCAGACAGACAGTCTCACAGAACCTGGAGATGTTTTCAGCCAGGTTGACAGCCAGCTGTCCCCAGAGATTCTCCGACCTCCACCTCCTCTACCTAGAGCGCCACAGTTATAAGCACATATGGGCATGCTTGGCTTTTATATGGGAGCTGGGGATCTGTAAAACGTGCTCTTAGACACCAAGCCTTCTCCCTAGCCTGGGATAAGAGTATTAAAAACCAAATGTATCTTTTTTTTCAGTTATACTTTGTTGAGCATCTATATGGGACTGAAGAAACTCAGTCAAGTCAGTACTATTGTAACATTTCCATTTAGTAGATGGTGACTGGGCTCAGCTTGTCTTGGGTCCAGGGTCACAAAGAGAATAAATGGCTCCCTGACTCCAGGACCAGTTGTGTTATTTTTTTCTTTTGGGTCCTAATACCCTCATCTCTTCCTTAGGATTCCTTGAGAGCAGAAGCAATCATCCAACGAGACTATGTGTTACAACATGCAGAAATGTCTTCCATATCTGGCAGACCCCCCTGTACCCCCACAACAGCTCTCTGGGGCACTCGGGATCAAAGGCCCCAAGGAGCTGACATCACGGCCCAAGGTTACACACCAAGACACAGAACCTGGGATCTTTTGTCTGCATTGCTTTAACTCTTGGCAATTGGAAGAATGCCCAGGTAGGTGCAAAAAGGATTGCTATGAGACCTGCATTAAGGTCTTAATAGTAAGGATCCACATGAGATCTCCAGGGTCAGATGGCCTATGTTCAGATCCTAGTTGGCCAGTTTCTTCACTGTATGGCCTTATGTGAGTTCGTTTACCTCTGAGGCCTCAGTTGCCAAGCAGGAATGATAAAACATTTCAGTGAGGCTGGATGAGTCAGCTGGGGTCAAGATGACAGTTCAAGGACTGTGGCTCAAGAACAGAGCATTTTCCTAGCATGCTTGACACCCTGGGCTCAATTTCCAGTACTAGACAGTAGGGATGGGGTGGGGAGCAGCCCTGGACCTACGGTCTTCCCTCCCCACCTATCAGCCTGGAATGGACAGCTTGGAGTACCTGCAGCAGAGGCTGGGGTGATTCATGGATAGACACGATATGTGTGATCTTATTCCGGCCCAACTGATCCTGGTCTTTGGAGTCTGAAAGAAACAGGATGCTTGAGCCAAACTGGCAGGTGTGACTAATTTATTCCCAACGGCCGAGCGCAGAGAAAGCCAGTGCCCAGCTTGCCTCCTCACCCCTACCTTCCAGCGTGGCCCACCCTCTGCTGGCTTGCTGTCCCTTTCCCACGTCTGGGGTACCCATCAGAGACAGGCTGGTGTGCCCCAGGCTTACGCTGTTCGTCCCATCCCGGACACCTGTCTCCCTAGCTCATCCTTGGGCTCAGAAAGTCTACTTCTAGGAATCTGGAAAACTCTATAGGCCGAAGTTCTCTGCAGCACTGTTTATTGCAGAAACAGCTGAATGTTTGGAACAACCCAATGTCCACCACAAAGGGACAGAACAAAAAGTATAGTACAACTGTATTTTAGACTCCTGTGCAGCAATTAAAGTGATCCCTATGAGCTGATAGAGGAGGATGTCCACAATATGTGTTTTAAGTGGGACATGCTACTTCCTGAACAGCATGCAGAGGGAGGTTCCATTTGTTTTAAATATTACATCTGTATCTACAATATATGACAAAACACCCAGGACTACACCCCGTAGGACTGTCAATGGTCATCTCTGGGGAGTGAGATGTACCAGCACATACCTTTTATAACCATGATAAATAATGCATAGTCCTTCTTATTTCCATATACCTATTTCCTCATTCAACAAATGCTCCCCATATGCCTGCCATGTGACAGCTTTGGCTGGGCACTAAGTCTGGGGTCAGCTTCATGCCTCTTGTCCTTGTGGAACTAACATAGACCTAAGCTGAATCCTCTCAGAAATCAATGGTAGGAGCTGCAGAGGAGGCTCTCAGCGAGGAAGGAGCCAGGGCTGTGGGGTGGGTCACCTGAGTCTTCTCTGACTTTTCCGCCTTGGGTCCCACACCTCGCCTGTCTCAGCCCATTTTCCACCACAAAGTCAAAGGTCTATGTCCCACCTGGCTCCCTACCTCCAGCCTGTGAAGGTACGGATGGGGAGGGCACTGCCTCTCCCCCATGGAAGGTTGTGAAAGGGATAGAGAGAGACAGTGGCAGAAACCCGCAGGCTGGCCACCCCCTACTTGAGGTCGCCTGGTGGTTCCACTCAGGACTGTGCTTAGGGGAGCCGGTCCAGCTTCCTCTTCAGAGGAGAAGAATCCCCGAGAGAAGCCATATCCCCCAGCAGACCTCAACAGAAACCTTATGGAAGAGCCCTTGGGGGCTGGTGGGCCTTATGAGGGGGGGCGTGAGGCTCAGACCCTGAGCCCTTTGTGGTGACCCGTGGGGAAGGCTGAGTTGGGAGGCCATGCCAGTGATCTTCCAGCCTGCCCTTGCATCCCCTACTCCTCCATGGGTTCCTTCTCCTCCCAGCCCGGCTTCCTTCCCTCCCCCACACTCCATTCTTGAAAGCATCTAAGTTGTATGGGCCTGAGTGTGACTAGTGGACGCAGGCCGGGGATAGGCAGAGTGCCGTGGTCTTGGGACAGAGTGGAAAGTGCTCACCAATGAAGTTTCCAAGGTAGAGTCCAGGAAGTACCTGGAGGGAGGACAGCAAGGAGTCAGGGGGCAGGCTGCACCCCTTCCCACCCATGGTAGCTGGGGCCTGCAGCTCTTCTCAGTTGGTGATGGGACCTCAGGAAGCCACCTCCCTGTTAGGTCTGGGTGCTGCGTGAGAGGGGTCTGGGGCTCTGGCGAGGATGTAAGAACAGGCGATCAAATTAACCACAGGAGGGCCCGAGGAGCTCAGCCTGGGGCCAGGTAGGAGAGGAGGGATGGGTGGAAAGTCCCAGGCGGAGATCAGGAAGGGACAACCTAGTGGGTCCCGGATAGAGGGGCCTGAGGCGGGCACAGGTGGAAGGCCATGCGGAGCAGAGATGGGAGAATAGAGACACCAGAGTCCAGGAATCTCAGACTCACACAGACACAGGGAGGCAGAGGGGAAAAAGGCTCTCCGGGAGAGGCCAGCAAGAGTCAGAGTCGTGCAGAGGACAGACGGGCACGGGCAAAGAGAGAAAGGCAGATGCAGTCTCGGAGTGCAGCGTGACAGAGATGTGGGAGCGGAAGGTCAGCGACCCGTCCAGGGCCAAGCCACGGGGCAGGGACGGCCGGGAGCGGCGGGGCAGGGACGGCCGGGAGCGGCGGGGGTTCCCCCTACCTTGGTCATGCCATTCCCCATGATCCCGAGGCTGGGTGGCTGGGCGCACCCCCAGCTCGGCGCCTGGAAAGCGCTGGGTTCACAGCTGCCCGGTTGGCCCAGGCCCAGAGCCTGAAGCCTGACTGGGATCCAGGGACCCGGCGCCCACGGCCCTACCCAGCCCTGTCCAGCCTCCGCCGCCGCCGCCGCCGCCACCTGCCAACGCTAGACCACAGAGGGAAGTGATGGAGCCGCCGCCGCCGCCGCTGCCACCGCCTCAGGCTCCTCCTATCCCTTCGGTCATGTGGGGCCCCCCTCCCCCGTGGTCGTGGCGGGGGGCCGGACAAAGCCCCAGTGTGCGGGGCCCACGGTCCGCGGGACAACGGCAGCTTGTTGCGGCCGCGTGGGACGCCACCTCCGGAGGTGGGGGCGGGGCGCTCCCCCTACCCTGGCACTGTCAGGCGCCGCAATGGGGGAGGATGCGGTGGGGAGTCCCCAACGGGGCCCAGACATTCAGTTTGCGACTGTGCCTGCACCTGCCCGTGGCTTGGGGCAAAGCAGCTAGCTTCTCCAGCCTGGGTCTCTTTAGTGTGGAGACTGGACCAAGGGCTATGCCGCTCAGGTTTTGTTTGGGACAAGAAATTAGAAAAATTTCCTTCCATTATAGACCCCAGCCCATGCAGCCATCTTCTCCCTTTCCCACTATCCACATCTACTCAACTGTTCTATCCATTCACCTTCCATCCATCCATCATCCATTTGTCCTCCCACCCATTTATGCCTCAGTCCACCCATTCACTCATCTCTGTCTTCCCTGTCTCCCTCCCATCCATCCATCATCCATCAGTCCACTGTCTCTCAGCCTTCCTCCCTGCTATCTACCCTTCCACTTTGGTCCCCAGGAGATAGTGAGTGACATGTGGGTAATTAATTCTACTAGGACCAGGCTTAACTGCCATTAGAGGCCTGAAGAAACGGGGGGGGTGTAAATGTGGAGGAGGGGGAATGAAGGAAGACTCCAGATCCTGGCTCGGGAAAACTGCAACACGATGTCCACAGTTCAAGCCCGTGTTCACCCTTGACTTGCTGAATGATCTGAGAAAGCCCCCTGTGACTCCAGCTGACACCCTCTGCATAGGCATGTGACAATGAATGAGCTCCTATGGGAACGGCCATCATCCCTATCCTTCCAAGTGACTACCGGGGAGTGTCCACACAGGCAGGGACAGAGTCTGTTTCAACTGCAGTTGAAGAAAAATAAACCCATTCTTTAGGTTTCTCCCTTCCTTGAGTTCACAGTGTGTGTGGGGTGTCTGGCTCAGCATCCTGTTTTCATAAAACCCAAATTATTCAACACATATTTAGCGAGCAGTAGGTACTAGGGACACAGTCATGGGATAAGATAGAGGCGGCTCTTACCTTCCTTAGCTAGCAGTCTGGACCTCAGTTTCCTAGGCTGTGAGTTTGGCCCAAACTGAATGTGTGATGTTTGTGAAAATTTTGGCAACAGTGAAAGGTTCTAAATATGTCACAGCTAAAAATTCAAAATTAAACACGGTGTGTCTGGGGTGTTCCTGACAGCAGTCACCTGTATCGCACCTGTGACATCACTACAGCCTTGTTTCTGAATCTGCAACACACATGCTGCTCTGAGCGTGCTGTCAGACACACACCGTGCACTAACACTAACACCTCAGGTCAGAATGGCGACTCCTGTATGTTATGAACTGCAGTGTCTTTACTGTACGAACCACTTTTAATTACAGGGGCAAAAAGACTCAATATTTTCCTGCCATCATTCCTCAGCATGTGTCAAAGTAAACTATCTTCAGATTATGTTATGTTGAAATGTATTTTTAATGCTGATTGAGTTGCTGGATTCAATATCTTAAAAAATTATTACATGAATTTTGGATTAGGACCAGGACAGACTTTTCAACAACTTCTGACATTTGTGCTACATATTTATATAAAGTGACATTCTCAGCATTGATGATTATAAAATTAAAATATCAACCCTGAAAAATGTCCTACAGTATCAAATATTCAGCCAAGATTTAGTTATTTATGCAGAAATTAAACAAGTACATCATCTCATTAGGATGCATATTTGCTAGAGGCCTTTCTATATGATAAAATTACATTAGATGAAATTATTTTGAAATAAATGAATTAAATTTATTATAAGTAAATGTTTGATTTGTATACCTATGTTATACATGTATATGCCCAGGAATTATTTCTTAGGGGAAAAAGGGCTGAGTTCAGCTTAGCTGGTAGTGTTTTTCTAGCATGCATGAGCCCTGGGGTTTGTACCCTAGCATTCTTGTAACTTCCTACAATGTAGCACTTGGGAGGCAGAGGTGTCAGGATTACAATAACAAGTTCAGTCCAGTCTGGGCTACATGAAACCTTGTTTCAGAAACAAAGAAGCCCAAACCAAAAAGTGGTGGAGATCACAAATGGAAAAAAAAATCTAAGATGCCCTGGCCTAATCCCTCCCATGAGGTACAAAATAGGTACATATAGAAATTAAATTTTTCTGGTATTAACATGAAAACAGTGAATGCAAATTAACTGTTGGCAATGTTTTCATTTAATTCAGTATATCCAGATAATATCATTTTAGCATTTGATCAGTGTTTAGAAATTTTTTTTTTTGGTTTTTACGAGACAGGGTTTCTCTGTATTGTTTTGGAGGCTATCGGTCCAGCCCGGCCTCGAACTCACAGAGATCCGCCTGCCTCTGCCTCCCGAGTGCTGGGATTAAAGGCATGCACCACCACTGCCCGGCTAGTGTTTAGAAATTATTGATGATGTGTTAAGTCTTCAAAACATGATGTGTGGCTTCCACTTCAGGCTCATCTTAACCCAGACAATCTATACGGCCGATGCTGGTAGCCTTATGTTCTTAGCATCAACAAAACGTATGTCCCAGATCTAGGTGAGAAGGCAAAGGAAAACTACTAACAGACATATAATGCACTTACCAAAGGTCACAATTGACTATGAAGAAAACAAAGCAGGGATGGTTAGGAGAACCTATCTGAAAGGTGGCATCTGAACTGAGTGCTGACATAGCTACCTTAGGAGTGGAGAAGGACAGAGAGACAGCACAGTAGAGGCCTGTGCTGGGAAACTGTAGCCTGTGGGCCCAGCGGGTACAGCTGGAGCAGAGGGGCTGAGGCAGAAACACGGCATGGGCTGAAGAATGCAGTGAGGGCCCCTACACAAAGAATCCTCCATGGCACAATTAGCCTTAACATTGTTTTCTCCTCCGTGGGACAGAAATCCAAAGGGAAACTTAAACAAGGGCCCATGACATCTGGTGTAAGGGTTTAGTCCCTCACTGTGTCCCTCCTCTTGGGGAAGTCACCAAGGAGGCCACACAGGTGGGAGATGAAGACAACTTGGGAGGGGCAGACAAAGAGGTTGCAAAGAAGGGGAACACTCACTGTGGGACATCCAAGGGCATGGCTGACAGCATGCAGACAGGTGGGTAGGGAAGGAAGGGACTCCCTGGCTTGAAAATCATTATCTCTGTCACAGCAAGGAAAGCATCAATAATTCAACATGTGGTTATAGGTGGAAAATTACACCAAAGATACGCTGATGTTGACTTGAGTCTCCCAGAAGGCCTGGCCCCGATGATGTAAAGAAATCCTGGTAAGTGGAGTGTGGAGGTGTGCATTTATGATTACAGCACTCAGAAGATAGGTGCAGGAGAATCAGGAGTTCAAATCCAGTCTCGACTACCTTGTAAGCTTGAGCCAGCCTAGACTATATGAAATCTTGTCTCAAATATACACATCCTGGGATGATGGTGGGGATGATGAAAGATTCCAGGACAAGGTCCCATATCAGAGTCTTAGGTGGGAGAGCCAATTTTCTCAGTTAGTTCATCATTAAAGGGGCAGCCCCAGTAGCACGGTAAAAGCCCTGAGGAGAAAAAAGGAAGTTATTAGACATCACACATTTAATAGCCATGAGCTATTTGCTCTGAAAGTGAGAGCTATTAAAAAGCTCAACTTTTTAAAGTGAATCGTGAAGTGACTATTTTACAGAAATTCTGCTAAAACACACATCTCCCTGGAAACCAATCCATGGCTCACCATGGTAAGCAAAATGATAGCTCTCAAAGATGCTCACATGCTAATCGCTGTCAACTCTGAGTATGCTGTGTTATACAGGAAAGGGCAGGGTAAGGCTGGAGGTGGATTAAATTTATTAATCAACTGTCACAAGGTGGAATGATGCTGGCATGGCCAGCGAAATCCCCAGGAGAGTGTCCTCACAGGCGACAAGGAGGCGGGGCAGTCGGGCCATAGGGCTGGAATGACAGAAGCAGAGGCACAGGGGCTCTGGTTTTGAAGGTGGAGGGGAACTGTGGTTCTGAGCTATTTTTTCACATCAAGCTGTCAACAGAGCATCTATCTTTAGGCCGGCAAGATTCCTTGAAAAGATTCAAAACACACTTAAAAGATAGTCAATGTCTTTGGAAATATATAGCTGAGTTTGGAAGGTGGCTAAAGCAGGAGGGAGAGTCTCTACTCAAATAAGAATGGGGAGGGACCCAGGTGTGTCACTAACGACTCAGAATGGAGGCTGATCCTCTCATAAACAAAAGACAGGAGTCACTGGTGGAAATTTTAAGGCAACAAATTTTTTTATAGCTACCAGAAAGAACTCAACTGGGCACCTTAATTCATCCACTGAGACCCATTTCAGACTTCTTTCACAGCCTTAAGATAACACAGTCATGATATTTTAAAGTCACAAAGTTTGTGGGAATTACTAGTGGCAATCAGAATCTCTCTATTGTCCTTAGGAGAAATCATCTCACAATCTGGTGGCAGCCATTGTGTTCTTGAGTAAGCTGCTTAAAGTCTATGAACCTCACGGTCATCATCTATAAAGAGAGGGGGGAGACCCTACAGGTTTGTAGTTTGACCAAAGTATCCAGTGGAGACCTGGCATACTGGATATCATTATTACCTTTGTCATGGAGCCATCGACAGGTGCTAGGTGTAAGAGCAAGTATTTCCCATACACTTCTTATCTGAACAAATAGGCCACACCTCCTTGGTGTCTCACTTCCCCTGCAAAGGTGCATCGCTGGAGCTGACAGGCAACAAACACCGGCTGGGGCCCTGCGTTTGAAGGTGTTCACTAATCTTCAAGAGGACCCAGGTTTGGTTCCCAGCACCCACATGGCAGTTCACAGCCACTTGTAACTCTAGTTCCAGGAGATCCAATGCCATGTGCACATACCCCTACTACATATATGAATAATTAAAAATAAATAAGTTTAAAAAAGGAATCCAGCTAGGCATTGGTGGTGCATGCCTTTAATCCCAGCACTCCAGAGGCAGAGGCAGGTGGATTTCTGTGAGTCTGAGGTCAGCCTGTTCTACAGAGCGAGCTTCAGGACAGCCTCCAAAACAATACAGAGAAACCCTATCTTAAAAAACAAAACAACAACAACAACAAAGAATCCAGCTCTCTGCATGGGCTAGGTGGAGGTCTAAATTGGGGTGTTGGTCAGTCCTTCTGGATTTCACAAGGCAGATTTTGTGAGTATCTTGTGGACAGCACAGGCCATGCAATGCAGCTTCACACAGAGCTAGGAAGCACAAAAGCATCGGACACCCTTGCTTTGGAAATGTCCTGGACAGCAGCAGCCTAGGTTAACCTGCAGATGACAAATCTCTTGAATGGCCTTGACCTTGAGTGTACACCGGATCCAAGGCATGAAGTCACGAGGCTGCAGTGCTTCCTTCCTGGTTTTGGTTATCTTGGGAGCCAGGATGCAAACTGCTTTTATTTTGTGCAATTGATGTATTTAAAATCCTAACTTATAGCCGGGCGTTGGTGGCGCACGCCTTTAATCCCAGCACTCGGGAGGCAGAGGCAGGCGGATCTCTGTGAATTCGGGGCCAGCCTGTTCTACAGAGCTAGTTCCAGGACAGCCTCCAAAAGCTACACAGGGAAACCCTGTCTCGAAAAACCAAAAAAAAAATCCTAATTTATAATTGTCTTTATTTACATTCCTCGGATGGCTTGCTGTTAGTTTCAAGTTTCTTCTCTTCGTCCCCCTTCTATCCCTCCTCCCTCCCTTCCCTGCTCTCTTCTATCTCTGTCCCTCTCTTCTTTTTTTTCCCAGACAAGTTCTCACCATGCAGCCCTAGATGGCCTGGAACTCAACACATAGCCAGGCTGTACTCAAACTTGCAGGAATCCTCTTGTCTCTGCTCCTCAAATGCTGGGATCACAGGTGTGTGCTCCCATCCCCTGTTCATTTGAATTTTTCTCTGCAGAAAATTCCCTGTCTGTGATGTGTAATATTGTCTGCTTGACAGGATCTGGAACCACCTGGGAGACACGTGTTCCTTTTTCTTTCTAGATATTTATGGAGGAGATAGTGAGTGAGGACTTCCAGAATGGAGTAATAGATAGAGAAGTCTGAGGTAAGTGCAAGTCGAGGTTGGGGCAGAGGAGGAGAAAGCGCCCTTAGTAAGGGTAGATTTCAGAGTGAGGGGATGGGAAATGAAGGCCAAGCCACCAACTGGAAACGGGTTGGAGACTGCATGGGAGGAACAGGTCCACGGAGTGGGCAGAATGAGCTTGGGAAGGCTGCCCATGGGTAGGGAGACGATGGGTGTGTGTTCCAAGTGCTCAGGCAGAGAATGACTTGAGATGGACAGTAGCGAGAGGTGGGCATTAGAGCATGGCACTGCAGCAGGCATGGTGGTTAGCGCTAGCATACAAGTGGCACTTAAGAACTGTGATTATACCCTGGCCAGTCACTTACGCCTTTGACTCCAGTCCTTGGGAGGTGGAGGCAGACAGGCAGACCTCTGAGTTTGGGGCCAGCCTGGCAACATAGTGCATTCTAGGACAGCCAGCACTACACACTGAGACCCTGTCGTTAAAAGAAAAAAATATTTCCTGTTTGGGCTATTTCTCAGTTGTAGAGTCTTGTCTATTATACAGGAGGCCCTAGGCTCAGTCCCTAGTGCCACACACACAAAACAGAATAATAATAATAATAAATAGCTCATTTTTTTTGAAGCTGAGTTTTTTGTCACCCTGGCTGATTTAAACTCACTTTCTAACCAAGGGGGGGGGGGAGAAAGAGAGAGAGAGAGAGAGAGAGAGAGAGAGAGAGAGAGGGAGGGAGGGAGGGAGGGAGGGAGGGAGGGAGAGAGGGAGGGAGAGAGAGAGAGAGAGCGAGAGCACGCCACATGTAGTACTTTTATATCGAGGGGGGGAGGGGAGTGTAGCTGGACAGCTGGATAGTAAGTGCAGCTGGCGGGCGGCAAGCCTCTTTCAGAGAAGTGGCGCAAGAGCAAAATGCTGGGCATCACTTCCAGAGCCCAGATACGAGGGGGGCTTCCGCAGTCTAGAGGCGTGGGCTGATATCATCCAATCAGAGTGGTGAATCTGGACACCTCCAGTCGTTGCCCTAGTAACGAGACGCACACGCTCTCGCGGGCGCCGGTGGCGGTTTGGTTTGGGCCCATGTCATGTCGCGACAGAAGGTAGGAGTGACACCAATTCGATGCTTTTGATGCCCTTAGAGAAAGGGAAACCGCGGAGGGATTCAGAACGGGAAGGTTGGGGGCAGTTATTAGCGAAAAAAAAAAAAAAAAAGGAAAAGAAAAAGAATACGCTCGTCTCTCTAAGGACTACAAGTCCCTACATCCCGGGCACCACACAAACTACAGGGCATGCTCCGCGAGACTGGCGTGCTGGCGGGAAATGTATTGAGTCTAGAATCTAAACTACACTCAACGATTTCTGTGGCCCCTAGATACTTTTCTGACTTAAAGAAACCTTTAGAGATTCTTTTATCCCCCCTTTTGTCTGTCTGTCCGTCAGTCTGTCCATCCATCCAAAAAAAAATCTCTGTTAGTGGCTTTTCCAATCCCGTTGCTGATCCTCAAATCAGACAAGCTCTTGCGCCCTAGGAACCGACAAGCCAACTCTGATTTTTAAAACCAAGAAAAATGAGATCGTAAGAAGGGGAGTCGCCCTAGAACTCAAGCCTTTTTTTTTTTTTTTTTTTTTTTTTTTTGAGACAGGGTTTCTCTGTGGCTTTGGAGGCTGTCTGTCCTGGAACTAGCTCTTGTAGACCAGGCTGGTCTTGAACTCACAGAGATCCACCTGCCTCTGTCTCCCGAGTGCTGGGATTAAAGGTGTGCACCACCACCGCCCGACCTTCCAACCTACTTCTTACCTCTTGTTTCAACTTCTCAGAATGCCACCTCTGTTTCTTTTCCTCAGAACAAAAAGTGAGTCTGCCTACCAGCAGAGTGCCGGGAATTGACTCCTACCAGGATTCATTATCCCGTCTAACGTTTGTTTAGCATCCGTCTTTCCTTCTAGACTCCAGGATCAACTTGTTCCCTGTATCCCTGTACCCCAGCGCCAAATAGAGGTGGTGCACAGCTATCACTATTGGGTGACTGCTGTTGATCAAGTTAGAGAAACTGAGGCACTATTCTAACTCCTCTGTTTTCGTTTCCTATATCCAATAAAGTCTCCTCTTTGAACTCTGTGGGTTTATAATTAATTTATTCCTTCCACCTCCACTACCATTATGCTAAGTCATCACGATTCACTTCATAAAGTAACACTCTTAACACTCAAGTTGGGAGACATCTCACCTTTAAAGTGTTATTAACAATGCAAAACAAAGGTCTACAGCAGTAGCCCTTTCCATACAGCCTGTTTTCCTTTGATGCTGACTCCATTTTGTGTTTGCCTAGACTGTTCTCACGCCCTCTACTCCGGGACAGTGGTTATGCCTACCTTGGCAGCACATTTGAGATTTCCATGTCCTCGACCATGCTTTAGTTGTATTAATCAAAATAATTAAAGTAAACTAAAGTAACTAGAAACTATATAAGTCAAAAATAATTGGCATGTTATATCTAAAATAATTACTATGCTCTTCCAGGAATGGATGTTTCAAGGTTACGTTGACCCTCATCTAACTGTGATGTGAATTATGTCTTTGTGTTTTTTGCCTTTAAAAACTCTGTACCCTGGATCTTGTGCAGCAAGAGTCCCAAGCTCTTTTTTGGTCTGGCTATTAATAAAAAAGGACTTAAAACTTTTAACTGGTTTAATCAGAATAGTTGTCAATAACTATCTTGCATAGATCATTTTAATACCAGCTAGCAGGAAATGGTCTCAAGCAAAGCAAAAGAAAAGTTTATTGGCAAGCATTATAGAGTCCTGGGGTGGAGGAGGAGGTGGGAAGACTGTTTTTATTTGGGCTTAAGATGTTCCACCTGGTGATCCCCCCACACTCCCTCTGTATCAGTGTAAAGGTGTCTATGTGGTCTTTCTATAGCAGGACTGGGTCTCTTTGTTCATGATCACAAAAATAACTATAGTAAGACTCTGTCTTGGCCAGCAAGCACAGACGCAACTGTAAATAGGGTTCCTTGCCCCATTGGACCAGGACATAAAGCTTGTTGGTTGGCTGGGATAAGAGTTGGCTCCCCGACCGCTTTTGCCCTTTGTGGTGTAATGAGAGCAGAGAGACCCACTGCATGTAAGGAGAAATATTTTCAGGGGAGAGAAGAAATATCCCCGTGCCATTTTTTCTTCATGTGCCTTGGGATAGAGGTAGAATATACCACAAATAGACTGGGGTCAGAAATTGGAACTGAGAGTTCTTCCTGAATCCCAGACCCTTCAGAGGGTACTGCCCCTGGCAAGGGTATTCATTAGAATAGATTTACCTTTTGATCGATGAGAATCACCTAGCTATCGCCCTCAGCTGAGACCCTAGGTGTGTCTGTGTGGCATGGGAAATAGCCTCCACGATTCTGGGTTGTTGGACACAGAGAAGGGCTGGGAGAATGGTGTATCTGGGGACATCGCATAGCTCCACAGCCTTGCATGCTTCTCCTTCTGCTTGTTTGACATTTGTGTACGTTGTCATATACAAATGATGTAATAGTTCTGATAAACCATCTGATATTTCAAAAAATATAGAAAAGCAATCTCTTCTGAGCACCTGTAACCTTGGATGGGTCCTCATGACCTCTGGGAAAGGCTAAGCAAGGACATTGACGTTGAATTTACAGTTCATGCTCAGGATAGAGCTTTCTGTGAAATGATGAGGACCTGAATTAGGATGCCCGGAACCAAGATGAAGCCGGGCATGGCAGCATGCTTCCCAGTGCTCCCATGGGGAGATGGGAGGCAGGGATATAGGGGAACCTCTGGGAGCCTGAAGGCCAGCTTGCCCAGGATACAGGGCTGCGAACAACAAGATGGAAGGCAAGGACTGATACTCAGGGTTGTTCTCTGACCTCTACATATGCAGCAAGGCCATGCACTCTTACATGGAAAAGTGCATGCATGCTCCTTACACACAGTGTGTGTATTTGACACACACAGTTCTTGCAGTATCAGGAAGAAGTAAATGTCAAACATCTCTGAAGAACCAGAACTTGATGGCTGTGATGGGTAACATAATAATTATCAGTGAAAGATGTTTTGAGTGAATTTTATAGTATTTCCATAGTGACATAAAAAAGAAGCCTTAAGTAAAAAAGAATTAAATGAAATACTTGTCCTTAAAAAACTAGGAAATAGCAGGAAATTTACCCCTTTTGGTACAGGACAATTGCAAGAACCTATAGTAACATCATTCTTTAAAAACAAATTTTTATTACATTTTTAAATTTATGCGAGTGTTCGTATGTGTAGAGGTCAGAGGACAAGCTACAGGAATCCATTCTCTCTTTCCACCATGTGGGTCTCCAGATTGAACTCAGATAGTGAGGCTTGGTTTCAAGCTCCTTTACCCACTGAGCCATCTTGCTGGCCTCAGCAATATCATTTTTTAAAGTTGAAACAGGAAATGTCCTTAGGGCCACTTAAGGATGCTTGGACTAAAAACTTACAGGTACTATAGTAGTGTTTAGTCACTGCAACAAAAATAAACAAAAGACATAGATATGGAGAGGGAGGGAGTAAATTTGCCTCTGTTCACAGATAACATTATATACATAGAAAATATAAGGGGGCCTGTACGCTTCCAGTGATAGTTCAGCAAGGGTGCTGACCATAGGTCCTGTACATTAATCAGTTTTGCTTCTGTTTGTGTCTGTCTACAGTCATTACTGTAACAAGCTGCCATAAATCCATTGGCTTAGAAAGCTTGTTATCTAACAGGCCTAATGGTCAGAAGTGTGAAGTGAGGATATTCCTAGTTCAGGCTATACACGCCTGCTCTGCTACCTAATGGCTGCCCTCTCTCGTTGGCTTCTGGTCTCCCTTTGCTGTCAAAGTCCATCTTCCTCAGATTCATCTGACACTTGCACCTCTGTCATCCACAGTTGCAGAGCATCAAGATTACATCAGCTCTATTCAGATAGCCAGAATGATCTCCATTGTAAGGTCACTGGGGTAGTAGCCACTTAATTCCAGCTGATCCTTAATTTCTTTTAGCCTGTAATGTAACATATTTATAGACTCTAGGGGTTTGGATGTGGATATCTTTGGGATGGTATTTTTCTGCCTATCACAAGTTAGTATCATCAGGACCTGGAGTTGATTCCCAGTACACACACACACACACACAGAGAGAGAGAGAGAGAGAGAGAGAGAGAGAGAGAGAGAGAGAGAGAGAGAGAGAGAGAGAGAGAGAGAGAGAGAGTAGGTGTGGTACCCTGCACTTGTAATCCCAGCACTGGAGAGGTGGAGTCAGGAGGATCCCTGGGGCTTACTGGCTACTCAGTCTAGCTGAATCAGTGAGTTCTAGGTTCTGTGAAAGATGTTGCCTCAAAAATAAGGTAGAGACTGAGAAAGACATCCAACGTTGGCCTCTTGTAGCAGGAAAAATAAAAGACCCAGAGACAGATATTGGGGTTCAAGCTTCAAGCTGAAGATCAGAAAAGCAAAGCAGCCAGCCATTAGCCCTTACTTCTACCTCAGACTGAAACAAAATCCTGGCTCCACCAAACCTCAGACTGAAATCCCAGACTATGTTCTCAATGTGGTTAAAGACTCCAGTCAATGCTTTCCTACCCCCATTGTGGCTATCCCCAATGAATTCCAGCTCTAATACCCTGTTCCTGTATTAAATACCTCTCAGGAGTCATGAAATTAAAGGCGTGTGATCCCAAGTGCTAAAACCATCTTTGGGTGAGCTATTTTTCTTTAGGATTGGATCAATTTTATGTATCTCAACATGGCCTTGAACTAACAGAGATTCATCTACCTCTTAATTCTGAGTCCTGGGATTAAAGGTGTGTGCCTGGCTTCTATGACTAAATAATATGGGCTGTTTTGCTATTTTGATCTCCAGTGACTTTAGTAAATCATAAACAATATATCATCACAACCTCTGTCTTAGTTAGGGTATCTATTGCTGTGAAGAGACACCATGACCATGGAAGCAACTCTTATAAAGGAAAAACACTTAATTGGAGTGGGTGGTTTACATTTTCTGAGGTTTAGTCCATAATCATTATGGCAGGACATGGTGGTGTGCAGGCAGACATGGTGTTGGCTACATCTTGATCAGAAGGCAACAGGAAGTGGACTGAGATATTGGGTATGGCTTGAGCATATATGAGATCTCAAAGTCCACCTCCCCAGTGACACACTTCCTGCACAAGGCCATTCCTACTCCAACAAAGCCACACCTCCCAAAAGTGCCACTCCCTATGAGCTTATGGGAAGAATTACATTCAAACTACCACTTTATACTCCCTGACCTCCATAAGCTTGTAACAATACAATAGTGCAAAATGCATTTAGTCCAATTTCAAAAGTCCCCATAGTTTATCACAGTCTTAATAATGTTTTAAAGTTCAAAGTTCCAGGTCTTTTCTGAGATTCATGCAATCTCTTAACTGTAATTCCCTATGATATCAAAATCAAAAAACAGATCACATACTTACAACATATAATGGCACAGGATATACATTACCATTCCAAAATGTTGGACAAGGAGCATAGTGAGGAAATACTGGATCAAAGCAAGACTGAAAACCAGCGGGACAAACTCCAAACTCTACAACAGACATCCATGTCTTTAGAGTCTTGGGAGCAAGTCCCAGCTGATGAGTCACCAG
Source organism: Mesocricetus auratus (assembly GCF_017639785.1). Lineage (NCBI taxonomy): Eukaryota > Metazoa > Chordata > Mammalia > Rodentia > Cricetidae > Mesocricetus > Mesocricetus auratus. Next base: position 117,949,374 of record NW_024429189.1, read on the forward strand.
GGACCTCTGTCCTATGACCCCAAGGAACTGACTTGTCCCCACAATGTGATTGAGAGCAGAAGAAACCCCATACTACAAAAGAGAACTATCTTTTGTGAGGCACTTGATGTGGCCATGTTAAGACATGTGGACATTTCAGTTAAGCTATGAACAGACTATCCACCCATGGAAACAATGTGATAATGGATGCATAGCCTCTAAACCTGTGGTTCTGTGTTAACAGGCAATAGAAAAGCCCATCCACCCTGAAGTCATCCTGAACAGGGCCAGTTTTTTCTCTATTTATGCATGCCTCAGGAAGCAATCCAACCAGGACGGGGGCCAGTCTTTTGGAACTTGATTGGAGTCAAACAACACCCCTACCCATAGATGATTGAGTAGGTCTTTGGGGGTGTAAGGAAATCACTCTGAGAAATAGGCACTGTCTGTAGTGGAATATTAGTTGAAGGTGCATTACATTTCATTTATGCTGTGGAATATTTGTTTGATGATGCAAATATGTATTGCATTCTTTTATGTTGCGTTTGTTTAACTCTATGATGCTGTGTTACTTTGTCTGCCTAAAACCCCTGATTGGTTTGATAAAGAACTGACCATCCAATAACTAGGCAGGAGAGAGATAGGCAGAGCTTCCAGGCAGAGAGAATAAATAGAAGAAGAAAGAAGGAGAGAGAAAAGGAGTAGAGGAAGACACCAGGGGCCAGTCACCTAGCCACACAGTCAACAAAGAAGTAAGAAATAAGAAAAATATATAGAACAAAAAAAGTAAAATCTCAGAGGCAAAAGGTAGATGGGATAACTTAAATTAAGAAAAGTTGTGTAGAATCAAGCTAAACTAAGGCCAGGCATTCAAAAGTTAGAACAAATCTCTGTGTATTTATTTGGGAGTTGGGTGGCAGGCCCCAAAGAGCAAAGACGGAAAAAAAAAAACCAACTGCAACAGTTCCTTCCTAGATCTTATGTACAATCAACACCCAAAGTTAGAATGGGAGGTCCAGGCTCTTCTCATGGAACCAGAGTTGTTCTCAAGCTGGCCTTTGGGTTGGCATTTGAAGCACTGATGAGCAGATCTTCATATAGCAATCTTGCCTGTGGCACAATTCTCCAGTGATGAAGAATTCATTTCTTGGTAAGCAGGTAAATTCTGCCCTGATTTCTGGGCAGCGATGATGAGGAAGAACACAGTCAAGCTGGACGTTCATGCCTGAGGACCTACACCCCACTGATATAGTGGTTTGAGCAGCTCACTCACTGAACTAGGTTGAGCAGAGAAGGTAGGTAGGTGTGTAAAACCAATTACATCATTTTTCTTTTCTCCCTACAGAATCAAAGTTACAAGGCCCATGGATTGCCAAAAGGAAAAGAGCGGTGAGTGGTCTCATTCAATCCATACCTACATGATTGGCCCTCCTTCCTGCCCTCTTTCCCTCCCCCACTTCTCTCTATCCTTCCCTTACTCTTTCTGTCTTTACCCCCCCATATTTGTCTTTTTGAGTTAGGGCTCTGCATTTGTAGCCCAGGCTGACCTTGAACTCACAATGGGATCACAGGTGAGCTCCATGACAACTGGATGTCTCTCCATTATTTAGCTTATAATTATTATTGTAACTCTAGTAACAGTTATTTAACTGTTTACTATGCAAAGTCAGGCCCTGAGCCACCCCACCACTCCCTCTGTTATGTCATCAAATCCTTACCACCACCCTTGATGTAGATCTTGCTAACATGTTCACTGGATAGATGGAGAAACCAGACACTCAGAAGAGCCAAGTACCTGTCTTGCTGGAAATCCTGCACTCATGGGGGCAGGGCTGGTTGGACCTGGGAACTAGTCCTGTAAATCTGATGCTTGTAGTGTACACTGATCCCTCCTCTCTGGCACTCTGCATCCATAACAGCCTGGGCTCTGAGTTCAGCACCTACTAGTCTACCCTAAGCACAACCCACTAGGACCACACAGGAGAGCTGTACTCTTTATTGGAGACTTTTAGAGTGTAGAGGGGTTTGCACTGCACACATTGTAGCCAGCATTTATTTTTTTTACTGTTCACTGATGCTCCTATGACTGGTGTGGTGACTTGGGGCAGTTCTCCCGGGGTCTTCCAGCCTATCTCTCCATATGGTTGGCACCATCTCATCAATGTCAGGTCTCCCAATGTTTAAGGACTCGACAGTTTCATGTGTACAACACAATAGTGGGTGTTTGTTTTGCTTTGTTTTTGTTTAGGTGTTTGGTTGGTTTTTTGAGATAAGATTTCTGTGTGTAGCCCTGCTGTCCTGGAACTCACTCTGTAGACCAGTCTGGCTTGAACTCACAGACATCCACCTGCCTCTGCTTCCCTAGCACTGGGATGAAAGGGCATGCTCTACCACCACTTCCTGGCTTGCTGGTAGTTTTAACAGGCTGAAGTGTTGCCCATTTACCTTCCCATCAGCACCATATGGTAATTATCATTCCTCTCTACCTTCATGTGAACACTTGGTCATTGCTGCTTAATATTTTCACTAATTTGATGAATTTTGATGCTGTCTCATATTCAGGATGAGGTACTCCTTTATAATGTTCTACTTGGTCTCTATTGCTTTTTAGACAAAGTTATTTGAGAACAGTTTTCCTCAAGGCCAACCTCACATACTGGAGACCCTGTTTTAAGGAAAACAAAATTTTTGAGACAGGGTCTCTCTCTCTCTCTAAGTATCCCTGACTGTCCTGGAACTCACTATGTAGAACAGGTTGGCCTCAAATTTACAGAGAGTCCCCTGCCTTTGCCATCCAAGTGCTGGGATCAAAGGCAGGCACTACATGCATGGCTAAAAAATATTTTTATTTCAACCTATTGTTTTGTTAGAGGATTAGAAGAAAATCCATCCATAAAGATATATAGCTGAAAAGGGGAGCTCATGTCCCCTGAAAGAGAGCTGGAAGGCAACTCCCAGGAACACTCATGACCTATGTCCATATGGGGTCAAAAATACACATGCTATGGTTTATCTATCTGTCAGTTTTCTCCATGACCCCCAAAACTGTAAGTTTAATCCCCAAAGTCTAGTGTTGATGATATTAATTTGGTTATTTAGAGGGAGAATATCGGGAATGCCTGTTCTGCTTTAATCCCTGTGATTATGGGACTTTGCCTCTTGAGTCTGTTGCTGTGATAAATTACATCAATTAGATTTCCTAACCCTGAGCCAGCTTTGCCTGCTGGAAATGCTCCACTTGGTTACGAGGTGTAAGTCTTCTTCTTCTTCTTCTTCTTCTTCTTCTTCTTCTTCTTCTTCTTCTTCTTCTTCTTCTTCTTCTTCTTCTTCTTCTTCTTCTCTTCCTCCCCCTCCTCCTCCCCCCCTCCTCCTCCCCCCTCCTCCTCCCCCCCTCCTCCTCCCCCTCCTCCTCCTCCTCCTCCTCCTCTTCTTCTTCTTCTTCTTTTTGTATTGTTGAATATCCTTTGCAGGTGTATGTTTATGAACATGCATGTGTGCACCTGTATGTGCAGTGATGGAAATGTAACCAGGGTCTCCCACATGCTAGGCAAGTGCTCTGTGGCTGGCCATACCCTAGCCCCTCACCTGTAGCTTTGATATGTTACCTGTCCGCTTCTAAGCTCACTATCCGCTTACACTAGTGTCACAGATGGGTCTGGAGGCTCTCTCCCATCTTCCTTTTTCTGGAAGATGGTGCAGAACAGAGGCTGCTTCTTTAGACATCTTGGGGAATTCATTCTCCAGTGAAACCCCATGGGCCCAGGTACATCTTTGCGGGGCGTTTTCACACAATAAATTCAGTTTCTTTAGATGTATGGCTACTCAAATGTGTGTCACACTGGGAGAGCTGTGGTGGTCTGGGCTTTTCAAGTACTATGTCACCTTGGCCGCCTCGCTTAGGTGTGCAGACATTAACATGCTCTTGGTGTCTGCAGGGTCTGTAGTAGCCCCTCCCCCATTTCATCCCATCTCTAGGAAACAATATCTTCTCTTTGCCAGTTTTTGCTGATAGATTATGAACTTTATTGGTCTTTCAAGAACTTTCATTTTATTGATTCAGTAGATCATTTTCAGTGGTGTTGATTGGCAATTGTGTCGTTGAACATCAGAGTTGGAGGGACAACCTCAGGCCTACATAGGGGGAATTCAGGCTCCCCAACTCTTGGCCTCCTATGACATGAGACATGGGAATTCCTTACTGCCCGAGGCAGATGAAAGCCTCTGCCTTACATTCCTCCTCCTCTGCATCATCCAGTAGAAAGCCAGTGTTGGGGTTGATGCAACCTCATGAGAAGTGGGGACCCCCCACTCAACCCTTGCTGGCACCCGTGGAGGTAGACAACAGGTGTTCTCTTGATGCCTCACCAGGGTGGAGCCATTGCTATATATTCTGCTGTGAAGGCTGTTCTGTCTTGGGCTTCCCCAGGTTAGAGAAAACAGGCTGCTTTTAAAGGTTGTTTAGGGTCGATGTCCATTAGCATTTCTGGATGCCATTGACTGCCTTTTTCATTTCCACATCAGGGATGTAGAGAGGCAAAAAGAAATCTGGGAAAGTCACTAGTGTCATCCCTTTGGTCCAAGGTCCCTAGGTAGCCTCCTGTGTACCATTCAGTCTTTTTACATTAGTTTTCTACGTAATATCTTGGATTTTTAGTTGCATTAGTAGGAGAAATAGGGAAAAGAACATCTGCTCCATCTTCCCAGATGAATGCCAGGGAAAGGGATCTGCAAACACTTACCATGTGATATAAGAATTAGTCGGCATATGTGAGGCAGCCAGACCTTGCCTAGCACACAGTAGGGACGTGAGGAATGTTTGCTTTTTGTTTTATCATTTTATTTTTATCTTTTGATAAGGTCTCTTGTAGCCTAAACTGGCCTTAACCTATTTAGTCAAAGATGACCTTCAACTAATCCTGCCTCCACCTCCCAAGTACTAGGATCACAATCGGAAAACACCATGCCTGGCTTACTACCTCTGTTATTTATTTTGTGTGCATGGGTATTATGTCTGCATGCGTGTTTGTGTACTCTGTACATGCCTGGCACCCACAGAGGCCAGAGAAGGCACTGGGATCCCTTGGGAATGGAGTTATAGATGGTTGTGAGCTGTTGTGTGGGTGCTGGGAGTTGAACCTGGGTCCTCTGGAAGAGCAGCCAGCACTCTTAATCACTGAGCCATCTTTCCAGCCATCATTACTGTAACTGTTATTTTGAGATAAAATCTCACTTCGTGGTCCAGGCTATCCTGGAACTCACTCTGAAATCCAGGCAGCCTTGAACTTGTGGTATTCCTCCTGCCTGGCCTCCCGCATCACAGGCATGCACTATATGGAGTTTGCTATTTTTCAATAGCTCAAAGATGCTAAGAATCTTAGTTTGATTAGTGTAAGTGTTGGCAGGCTGTGTACCGAGCTCTGAGATGCCGCCCTTCTGGATATGGCATGCGCCAGCAAAACCTAGCTTTTCTTCCTCTCCTTTGTCCCGATCCTTGGGAACATCCTAGGAAAGTCAAGGTCCTGAACATGTTTTTTTGCTGTCTTATGTTGCAGAGAGCAGAGAACGCTAATCCGTTTCAAGACCACACTCATGAACACTCTTATGGACGTCTTGCGACACAGGCCTGGATGGGTAGAAGTCAAAGAGTAAGGCCTTCTGCTCCCTCCTCTCAGCTTTTCTTTCCTGATCTCCCAGGTCCTGGGCTCATTTTGTCTTCCTCTCAGTAGCTCCTTGGTAGCTCCTGGGACTTGCCCTAAAGTGGATGTGAGGTTTCTTTAGCACTGCAGTGTGTTGCATTCATTGCTGACATCATTGCTATTGCATTTAAGCCCTGCAAGCATCTAGTATGATATGACACCTATCCAGGTGCTAGCCAATTGCTTAAGATACTATGGCATGTGCAATGATTATCAATTGTCAACTAGAATCATTTACTGGGACAAGCCACTAGGCATGTTTGTGAGGGCATTTGTAGATTCGGTTAATCAAGGTGGGTAGATCTGTCTTAAGAGGCAGAGCCATTCCATGGGCTGTGGGGATGTCTGAGGTTGAAATTAAACAGGAGAAAGACAGCTGGGCACCAGCATTCATCCCTTCCTGCTTCCTGACTGTGGGGGAATTGACCAGCATGCTCCTGCCGCTTTGATGGACGGTACCCCATCCAACTCCTTCCTCCCTTAAATTGCTTCTTGCTCAGTATTTTGGGCATGGCAATGAGAAAACTAACACAGAATGCAAGTGTCCCTGGGTGATTTCTGCCCGGTCAGTGTCTCATCGTTCTCAGCAGGAACCTGGAGTGTGATCACATGTGCTGATGAGCTCACTAGGGGTCAGCCTGGCCAAGGACTGCGCTTTCCCTGACACTCACTAGTCTGTGGCCTGGCATGAGTGACCTGACAGGCAGGCCTGCATTTCTCCTTTTGGTTAGACTCTGGGGACAGTGACAGAGGCAATAGAAAGCACGTTGCAGTGGGTGCAGTTACTGAGGGCTGAGGCTGGAGTGTGCGTCACAGAAACCCACAAGAGTCTTTGGCAGGTGGAAGTTCCTGACATGAAAGTTCAGAGATAGCAGAGTCCCCTCCTCCCCCCTCCCCTGTGGAGCCCATCTCCTTCTGTCTTCCCATTCTGCTCTCCTCTGAGTGAAGCCTCATCTTCATGACTGAGGCAGAACTTCAGTGTTGCCTTCCCACAGCAGTGGCGGGATGAGGCGAGATCGCCCTTCACCAAGGCCCTGGCCAAATGTAGCCATGCGCCACACCTTACTGTAAGGAAGTCTGGAGAATGCATGCCACACGTTCCCAGGCAAATGCAGAGAATTCCAGCTGGGTGTGATGGCTCACACCTTTAATTTCAGCACTTGGGAAGCAGAGACAGGCAGATCTCATTGAGTTCAAGGCCAGCCTTGTCTCACAGCAACTGTCAGAGTTACATGATGAGATCTTGTTTCACCTGTTGCCAGTGCAGTTTCTGTTACTGTGGAGAAAGAAAAGCGTAGATTTGAGGGAGAGGGGGGCAGTAGCTAACCACCCCAAGGCACACAACAAGCAATCCACTGTGTCCCGGTCACTAGGCCTCCTACGCACCCCGAAGAACTTAACACAAACCATCTCTTAACCACACCACAGCTCTTTCACTTCAGATCTTCCAGGCAAGTGCTGTTATGATTCCCATTTCACTTACAGGAAACCAGGACGCAGAGTAATGAAAATGCCATTCTGAGAGCACTCTGCATGGAATGCCATCGAGCAGGGCCATGTGCCTGATGCTGTGCCTTCAGAATGTCAGCTTGTCTCCGCCCACTCCTAGCAGGATTCCCATGAGCAGGGGAAGAGATGAGCAAGGGCTCTGAAGTCCCGAGCTCCAGTGCAGCAGAGGATGGACTGTAGCTAAACCAGCCCACTGGAAATGGCCAGCTGCCCATGGCAGGCTGCATCCAGGTGGCCCTCTCATTATTCAGTGCTGATGCAGCTGGCGATGGCAGCTGCCCTGGGTTTGCCTGGTCATCCTGGGAACGGAATGGCTTCTGGAGCCAGGGGCACTGCGGTATTGTAGGATGAGTCAGGGAGTTAGGAGACAAGCTAGAGGGGAGTAAATGACCTGGAAGGAGATTCAGAGAAAAGGTCACTGTCCCCATTTGCTGTGTGTCCTTGGGTCCCTCCCTGTCGCTCCCACACTCTGTTCTCTGGTCAGGTAGCAGGGGATCTGAAGATGCACTGTGGGAGTCGCCCTCAGTGGCTGATCCTAGACTGGCTGCCTTAAGAGTTGTCAAATCAGGCTGGGCGGTGGTGGCACTGGGGAGGCAGAGGCAGGCAGATCTCTGTGAGCTCAAGGCTGCCTGGTCTTCAAAGCGAGTTCCAGGACAGCCAGGGCTGTTACACAGAGGAAAAAAAAATTAAATTAGTATCCCAAATAGTAAGTTTCATGATGGCGTTTTCACACGTGAACATCACTGTACCTGCTCATCTCCACATTAGTTCTCTTGTTCCTCCATCCTGCTGGCCCTCCTCCCTAAGTAGACCCTTTCCGCTATCTTGACCTGTGGAGATGGGTAGTTTCTGACAGCGCCGCTGCATCCCACAGGCCATTTATATCCTAGCCCATGTGATGTACTGGGATTTCCCCAGAGACTCGCTTCTTCCCACTTAAACACCAGCCTTTCCTAGCATGTGGCAGTGATTACCAGTTTGTCTCGGTACCTATTATTTTCCCACTTAAGGTTCAATTAAAAGCTGGGATGTGGCTATTAAACTTTTTAAAAGTCATTTGGAGCTCATTGGAAATAAGGAGCCCACATACTCATAGAGACATTTCCATACAGTGTCCCTTGCAAAGGACAGAAGAATTCCATGCCACCCCGCACTCCTAAAGGCCAAGTTCCTATTCGTTACTGGCATCCAGGAGAAATGCCCATCCCCCAGCTGAGAGGAACTAAGACACATCTAAGTCTTTAGCTGCTGGAAACTGTAACACCCAGAAGAGCGTGTTAGGCGCTGTTTCCCTTGCTCTATAGAAATTTCAGCCTTCAGCCTCTGGGACATTTGGCCAGCAGCTTCTGCATGCAGGTCAGGGTTTGCAGTGGTCACAGCACAGTGGCAGTCAACTTTGGTCATTTTTGCCCACACATTGAGAACTCATTGTGCCATCTGCCAAAGAAGGTCCTCATGGCCTCTCCCTGTCCTTGTAGCCTGCAGCCTCGGGGATGAAAGAGACAGTATAACCTTTGGGAAGTACAATAGACCATGACATTCTTCCTGGCGTGGTCAGCGTCTGGTATGGCTCAGTTCATCACTCCAGGTAGTCACCTCCTCACTGCTGTCTGAGTTCAGATCCCTCAAAGTGTTTTCTAGAACTGAGCCTACTTGGCCACAATAGGGAAAAAAGCAGGGATGGAGGGTGTTTGGTCAGGTTTCCATTGTTTTGGCAAAATATCTTCTAAAACAATCAACTTAAAAATGGGAAAGGATACTAGGAGCATTGGCACACACCTTTAATCCCAGCACTAGGAAGGTGGAGGCAGGTGGATCTGTTTTTGTGAGTTCAAGGCCAGCTAAGGTTACATAGAGAGACCATCCCACTGTTTAAAAGTAAAAGTTTATTTGGTTCTGGAGGTCTTGGTTCATGATCAGTTGGCCCTTTCCTCTTAGGCCTATAGCAAAGCCCAACAACATGGTGGGACCGCATGGTAGCCAGGAAGCAACGCCAGAAGCCAGAGAGGCGCTAGAATAGGCCCAGCATCCCCTTCAAGGGCATGCCCCTCAGCATCCTCCTGGGCTATATCCCTTAAGGGCTCCCCCACCTCCCAGTATTGCCACAGGCTGATGGTTAAGCTTTCAACATCCCAGCCTTTGGGGGGACAATCAAAATCCAAAGTAAAGCAGCAGGGCAGGGGCAGAGAGGGTGGATTTATTGTTCTGCAATGCAGCCTGCGGAAGCAGCAGTGAGTGCCCTATGGACGGGCTGCAGGATGTTCAAGCAGGGAACATCCTGCACCTCAGAAATGGTTGGGACTGGAATGGGCGTGACCAGTCTGTTGAGAAGTACTAGAAGGCCCTCTGGACTCAGGGTGGCTGCATCTGCTGGTGCCTCAGGGAAGCCAGCCGCTGTGGGCAACACACACACACACACACACACACACACACACACACACACACACACCTGCTCCACCTGCTCATGCCGTGTGCCGGGAGAACCTAGCAATGCTTCAGTCCTCAGGTCTGATCCTTGTCTTCCCCACTGCAGTGAAGGCGAGTGGGATTTCTACTGGTGTGACGTTAGCTGGCTGCGTGAGAACTTTGACCACACTTACATGGATGAGCATGTGCGGATCAGCCACTTCCGGAACCACTACGAGGTGAGCCTCAGCTTCCAGGCCTGAGAAGTGAGAATGGTTCTAGACCAGCAGGCTGGCTGTTGGAGTCCTTTTGACTGTTCCTGCTACTCTAAGGGTCTGAGGGCAGAGGCTGGGATCAAGAGGTGGGCAGGAGAGCCAGCAAGATGACGCAGCAGATAAAGGCTTTTATGGCCAAGCCTGAGGATGTGAGTTCAGTCCCCAAGACCCATAGAGTAAAAGGAGAGACTGACACCCAGAAGTTACTCTCTGACCTCTGATTCTAGTGGGTTCTATCAGTTAAATAGTCACAATACTGGAAAAGGGCTCAAAACAAAAGCACAGCTTAGTGGCAAGTGTTAGAACTCTCTAGGCAGAGAGGGGCCCAGAGCTGGATGCCACTGACTCTAAGGGAGCCTGGGAGTCTCTCTAGGGTTCAGGTATTCCCATTTTCATAACTCCCCCTTCTCTTCCATTGGTCTTTTGTTTATTTTGTTTTTTGAGACAGTGTCTCTCTATGTAGCCCTGGTTGTCCTGGATCTCACCATATAGACCAGGCTGGCCTGGAACTCACAGAGATCCACCTGCCTCTGTCTGAGGTTAAAGGTATGGGCCAGTATGCCAGGTCTTCTATTGGTCTTAAAGTGTCTGTGTGTCCCTTCTGTTGTAGGGGTTGGGTTATTTTTTTTCTGTCCACAAATGCAGAATCTGTGATTGGACCACCAGCCTTGGTGCATGAGTAGGGAAGCAGCCCTTCATAGGGACCTTACCTTGGTGCACCGTTACAGAAACAACTGTTGGTTGACTAGGGTGGGAGTGGCCCCCAACACTCTTCCCTCTGTGGTATATGGGGGCAAGAAACTCAGCGCAGGTGAAGGGAAATGTCCTAATTTGGGGGAAATGGAAACTCACTGTGGAGGACTAAAGGTCAGGAAGAGGTCATCATGTCCTCCCTGTCTCATTTTAGCCCCCATAAATAAATGGGATGAAACATTGTTTCTACAAAGAGGGGGGGAAAGGCAGGGAGCAGGAGGCTCACTGTCTGCCCTGCCCCCTGCTGCCCAGCTTACCAGAAAGAACTACATGGTAAAGAACCTCAAGCGCTTCCGGAAGCAGCTGGAGCGAGAAGCTGGGAAGGTGGAGGCGGCCAAGTGTGACTTCTTCCCCAAAACCTTTGAGATGCCGTGTGAGTACCATCTGTTTGTGGAGGAGTTCCGCAAGAACCCCGGAATCACCTGGATCATGAAGCCTGTGAGTGCCTCTGCACCGAGAGTAGGGGTGGGTGGTGGAGGCTGGGGTGGGGGTGGGGATTGGCGTCTGGGGTCCCAAGACTGAATCCCTTCTGTCCCTGTGAGGCTCCATGAAAAAGAAGCAGCTGTGTCCCGGAACTATGCTATAGGTGTCCTGCCTGATCTCCCAGGCTGGCATGGGGCATTCCCTCCACATCCACACCCCGGAGGCTTCTGCTCCTGTAGAGAACCCTGGCAGCAAAGTGTCTTCACAGGGTTAGCCCCTCAGGCCTTTTGAACCAGTCACTTGGGGAATCCTGTACCCGGATCTCCTGCAGAGTTGCAGCTGCAGTATGTTTGGCAGACACTGCCTTATACTCTTTTTTTTTTAAGTTTTAGATTTATTTCTACTTTATGTGTAAGCATGTTTTGCCTGCTTGTGTGTCTGCACACCACTTGTGTGTAATACCCACAGGGGCCAGAAGAGGGCATCGGATCCTCTGGAACTGGCGTTACAGACAGATGTAAGCAGCCATGTGGAAGCTGTGAATTGAGCCTGGGTCTTCTGGAAGAGCAGCGAGTGCTCTTAATTGTTGAGCCATATCCCCAGGCCCTGCCTTCCAATTTTGCCACTCAATGTCACCTAAGACCAGCAGCAAGAGCCAGGGTGCTCCCCCATGTGAATTAGAGCTCAGGCTCACCCAATCTGCCCAGTGACTACCTTTGAACCTGCTCCTGGGTAAGGTGTGTGCACACTCAAATTTGCTTATTTTGTCCTGGCTGTCCTAGGACTTGCTATGTAGAATAGGCTCCCTCAGACTCATAGAGATCCCCTGCCTCTGCCTCCTGAGGTCTGAGATTAAAGGTGTGCAACACTGCTCTCGGCCACACAGGTTTGTGAAACTGACCAGATCTTCCTGGGGCAGGTGGGGTAAAGGGAGGAGCTTCTGGACTCTTAGAAATGAGAGAAATAAGAGAAATGGCCCCTGGTTGTGCCTCTGATTCCAAGCCTTTCATCTAACCCATGCTGTGTGTCTAAAAGGCACAGCTTCGGGGAAACCAAGTCCTGTGACAATCTTGGGTCAGTACTGCCCCTGTTTACATGTGAAATAGTAGGTGGCCCAGTGGGCCTTAGCTCAGGGTCACACAGCTCTCGGTGGCAGAGGCAGAATTAAAATCTAGGAACGAATGAGGCAAGGCAGGAGTGTTATGAGTTTAAGGCCAGCCTAAGTTACACAGTGAGTTCCAGGACAGCTTGGGCAATCCAGTAAGACTGTATCTCAGAAAAGAGAAAGAAAGCAAACCCTGGGCCCAGCTGAGTAGAAGCAGCACCTGGTCTCATTCCCAGCCAGCGTGCCTCAGCTATGGGACACGTGCCCAGCACTACCCACAGCTGTCACGGCAGTGCCACCAACAAAGGCAGTGGGCTGGGAAGGGAAGCGACTTACCATGCCATCGCTGCTTCCCAATTAGCGGAAAGTCCCGCCTGATGCAGCTGGGGCTGCCTGTCGCTCTCTGCTCATCCTCTGCCTCCACCAGATTGCCTCACCAGCCTGCTCAGGACTCTGGGGGCCACCTTCCTGGGGGACATTGTGGGCTACCATGTTTTCCCCTGCACTACCTTCCCCAAATCGCCCCCTCCGGGCACCTGTGCTAAGTAGCTACACCTTCATCGGCCAATCCCAAGCCTCTGCACTTCCCTACGGAAGGCCAAGTATGCCCTGCTGCTCTACCCTCACCCTCTTCTTAGGCACAGAAAATAAGAGGGGGCTTTGGCAATGCCCCACCCCACCACAGTACCACTCTGTGGACTCTTGGGGCCCTAGAACTATCCATCCCTCAGCTTTGCTCTCTTAGGGATAATAAGAATAGGCCTTCAGCCACTGGCACAATAGTACACGCTTGTAATCCCAGACTTGGGAGATAGAGGCAGGGGGATCAGAAATTCAAAGTCATCCTTGGCTACAGAGCGAGGGCTGTGGTTTAGCCTTGGCACTCATGTGAACACCAGATGTGGTGGCTTGTGCCAACAATACTGAGGACTTAGAGACGCAGGATCCCTGAGGCTCACTGGCCAGCCAGTCCGGCTGATTTGCTGAGCCTCAGATCCCAGTGAAAACTCCTGTCAAAGTGAATATGCTGGGCACCGTGCCTTTAATCCCAGCATTAGGAGGCAGAGGCAGCTGGATTGCTGCGACTTCGAAGCCAGCATGGTCTTCATAGTTCTAGGACAATCAGAGCTACACAGAGAGACCCTATCTCAAAATGAAGAGCTAAGGTGAACAGTTTCCGAGGAATGACACCTGAGGTTGACCTCTGGCTTCTACACACATGAACACATAACTGGTACATGAGCCACATACCTGTGTGTGCTCCAACCCATATAAATGTGCATAAACAAATAAATATTTTTAAAAAAGATCAAGCAAACAAATAAGTCTTTGGGTTTGGCCATGAAAAGTCCCGCTAAGGGCTGAGGACATAGCTCAGGGGTAAAGTGCTTCCTTACCCTTCCTGAAGCCCTGAAAAAAAAAGATAAAACAGAATTTAAGTTCTTTCTAGTGTAAAATAAATCACACACTTCCGACGTTTCCCCTGCCTGCCCTTGCGTCCCAGCTCCTCTGCCAGGACAGAGGGCCTGGGAAGGGCCCAGACCCCAGGACCACTGCAGCTCTTCCAGTCACGCCCAGGGTACAAGGCAGCACGTGTGTGGGTCAGGGCTGTGCCTGTCCGTGAAGCCGCTCTAAGCACAGCTGGTGATTCTGGGGACAGCTGAGGCTGTCCCCCACTCCAAGGCATTTTGTTACTCTGCTGAGTCTGAATGGAGGTGCTGAGGCTGTCATTGAACCCCCCTGAGAGCTGTCCTACATGATGGGTAAAGAGCAGAAAGGCCACCTCCCAGGGGCTTAAGCAAGAGTGCATTATGTGGGGACATGCAGCAGTCTAGTCACTGAATAGTGCTTTATTTAAATTCACTTTTTTGGAGACATGTTAGACATGCAATCTGAACACTGCCATGAAGGCGGGAGAAGCATGTATCCATGACAGAACAGTGACTTTCAGCCAGGGATGACAGCACATGTCTGTAATCCCAGCACTCAAGAGTCAGGGGCAGCAAATTGTATTTTGGAGGCTAACCTGGTCTATTAGGGAGTTCCATGCCAGCCAGGGCTGTATAGCAAGAGTGTCTCACAAACCCCAAAGAAAACTCAATAAAGAATGGGGGTTTTCAAAGCACAAGGTTTAAAAATTACAAAATAAAGCAACTATGCTGAAAAACAGTTATTAAGACCACATTGTCTGGGCCCTCCAAGAAACAGATGTCAAGAAAGACTAAATACACCAGAGTTGTGCCTCTTGGAGAAAATGAGTGGGGCCAAGCAGGGCCAGCTAAAAGATCTGGAGGGAAGGAAAGAAGCAGGGAGGAAGAGAGGAAGGAAAGGAAGGAAGGAAGGAAGGAAGGAAGGAAGGAAGGAAGGAAGGAAAGAAGGAAGGGAGAGAAGGGGAAAGTGTGGCATCCTGAAGGCCAGTGTCTGAGCCAATCACATGGTATTAGCATGGAGCCTCCATGAGGACTCAGCCAGGGACAGAGCTCCTAGGAAGAGTTGATCAAATGCAGTCTGTTGGGTGGGGTGAGGCGGGAGAGGTTTTGTGGGAGACCCACTAAGCACAACACTTCACAAATAGCACCAGTGAATATTGTACAATGGATGTGGTCTTGGGGGCAGGGCAGGACTGATAGGGAATAAGGACCGAGAATGGCCACACTGGTGTAAAATCAAAGTTATGAGGTCTGGCAATGTGTCTCTGATGGCGGAGTGCTTGCCTAGCGTGCACAAGGCCCTGGGTTCAATCCCAGCCCCAGATGGCAACTCAGTCGGGCAGCAGAATTTAGCAGCGGCATCCACACGGTTCTTGTTTTGCAACCATGAAAATACAAGACTTGAGAGGGAGTCACAGAAGCTCTCATCAAGGTCCCAGAAAGTCATTTGGACCAGTCAGTGTATAGCAGGGTAGTGTTTCCCGCAAAAGGCCCCAGAAAGCCTCTGTGTGAAGTTGTAAATAGGAAACCCAGATTGTAATGGAGACCACTACACTGAAGATGACATCACCATGGCATGCCTGCCAGGGGGACATAAGCTTGGAGTGGAACTGGTCTAAGAGGAGGACTGCGCTTCAGGTGGCAGAGCTGGAGGGGTGGAGCTACCCAGCTGTTGGAGTCCACATAAGCCCCAGATGCTGCCCTGGAGTGGCATTTCAGTCTTGGCCTTACGTTGCCTTGTGTCATGTCTGTGGTCTTTGATAGAGTTGAAGACAGATAGTTATAATTATAATTTTCCTTAGTTATGATAAAAGATAAGCTACATATAGAACTTTAGACTCACAAGGATGGGATGGATGATATTTTCTTTAAATCTTGCTGAATGTTGATAGACAAAATATTGTAACTGTATTCTTACTTGATAACTGTTCTGTTATATACAATTTGACTATGTTAAAGTTAAGACCTTTCTTTCTGTTAAACAGAAAAGAGGAGATGTTGGGGAAGTCCTGTGTATATGTCAATAAAGTACTGTCTGGCCAATAGGAATCTAGATAGGTGGGGCTAGGAGTCCAGGAGGATTCTGGGAAGGAGAAACACAGGAGAGTCAACATGTAACGCCATGGGGTAGGAGCCCGGAACTATTCTCCGGTAAGAGACATACTTAGATTAACAATTATGGGGTAATTACTTAAAGCAGAGCTAGCCAATAAGAGACAAGCAAGGCCAACAGCTTCATAATTAATATAGCCTCTTGTGTGTTTATTTGGGACTGATGGGGCTCTAGAACCAGGCTGGCGGGAAGGCTACTCTCAAAGAAAAAGCTTCTCTTAACACACCTTTAATGCCAGCACTCCAGAGGCAGAGGCGGAGGCAGGCTGGTCTCTGAATTTAAGTCCAGCCTGGTATACATAGTGAGACCCTGTCTAAAAAAACAACTCACAAAAAAGTCAGACTGAACGCATTTCACATCGGGATGGCCATGGCCCTGTGGGGCAAGGGGCAGAATACTATGGTTTAAAGTGATGTGTTTCTGTGTCAAGTTGGCAAAGCTTAGACTTGTGATGATAGCACATTGTCAGCTTGATTGGATTAATAAACACCTACAAAATTAATGAGGCACATCCTTAGGGGTATCTGGGGCGTGTTTCCAGAGAGGTTTAATTGACTGAATAAAAGGGGAGAAAGGAAGAGGCACTTGCCTTTCTCTGCTTCCAGGTCTGCCTAGATGTGAGCAAACCACCTGCTGTCAGGCCTTCTGAAGCCTGGGTGGACTTGGCGGGCCTGGCAGGCCACTACTCAGAAAACAGGGGGAAGGAGGCTTTGCACCCACTGGGTGCCAGAGAAAAGATGCCTCAGGGGGTCCTGCTCAGTAGCTCAGATAGCTAAAGGACTGAGCTGACACCAGGAGCCAGAGTTGGTCTCACAGGCGGTAGAAGCCAGCCCAGATAGCAGGTCTAGGCACTGTATAGGTTCTGCTGGGAAACATCAGACATCTAAGTGACAGATAGAGCATAAACCCTCGGGATGGTCTGTAGCTCAGTGGTATAGTGCTTGCTTAGCAAAAGCCAGATCCTGGCTTTGAGCCTCAGCAAAACACACACACACATGTTCACACACACACTCACCATGAGTGCATATGTGCAAGCATTCACCCACATGCCTCCCACACACCACACACACACTCACTGTGTGTGCATGTGTGCACTCACACACACATGCCAACATGCCTTTTAATGATTGCTTAACTAAACTATCCCGCAGTACCAATGAACTATGAGGTGTGGAGAGGGCAGCAAGCATAATGGCAATGTTCTTATGCAAGCCCAGGTAGGTGAACATATCAGAGTGCAGGAACACGACAAGATACCGAGGACTCCCCCAGCCCCCTCAATTCTGGGAGGTCATGAATTACCTATGGCGGGGTGCAGTAAAGCAGGAATGATTCCAGTATTAGCTGAAGCAAAACCTAATTAGGAAGGCAAATTGATTTCCAAAAAAAGCATTGGCTGATATGTTCCAGGACTGGCCGAGATGGTTTTTAATTGTCTGTCCTTCTGCATTATTCATGCAAATGTATGTCTTTGTAGCAAAGCCCAGCTCACTTTCCTCCTCCAGCCCCTGGGGGTTGAAAAGCCATTCCTTTGGGCAGAGACAAGAGTCCACAGGGAGATGGACACAGAGATGAGCTGGTGAAGGCCCTCAGGTGGCTCTGCCTTTTTCCATCCCCAACCCATTCCCCAAACTCCCCACTCAGGTCGCCCGATCTCAGGGGAAGGGCATCTTTCTCTTCCGGAGACTGAAGGACATCATGGACTGGAGGAAGGTGAGTCCCCTCCTTCTTCTCCTCCAAAGTCTTAGCCTCCAGGAGGAGGCCACACCTTCCTCCCCCCAGAACTCACAGGGGTGCCTGCCAAGGTTGCCCACAAGAGTGTCAGTTCTGAGTTCAAATCCTGACCTTGCCCCACCCTGTCTCATGCCTGCTGAGGATCTGATGAGTGGATGAGCAGGATCCCAGCTAGCAGCTGTGCTCTCAAAAAATTCTGAAGCTTGGGGATGACAGCAGTGCTGGGGGTAGGGAGCAGGAGGACTCGACTCCCAGTGGCTGCAAGCAGGTGCTCAATAAACATCTCTCCCATTACACACATGCCAATGTATCCCATGTACCTGTCAGGGCACTGTGGGGAAGAAGCTCACCATTGTGGAGGCGCAACCTGCCCGTGCCAACATGAACCCCTCAGGAAGCCATGTGAGTAGAAGTGGTGAGGAGGGGCCTGGGAACGAGAGGCCTGGCTGCCCATGTGGGTGCTGTGGCTAGGCAGGAGGGGGCATTGCCCCGAAAGCCAGAAGTCCCTAGTCCAAGTGCTTACCACTGGTGACTTGTTAGCCCAGAGAGTGTGTGACTCTGGGGTTTAGTCTTAACTCTTCATGAGGTCACTGAGATGGGGGCGGAGTCACAGGAGGGTTGTACCTGTGAGTGTTGCTGTCCCTAGAGGATAAAGGGACAGGCCACTCTAATGTCCTCTAGGCAGCACTGAGCTAGAACTTCCTCAGCCATGCATGGGTGATTTCTCTTTTCAGGCTAAGCACTGGGCTCCCAAAGGGGGATTGGTCCTCCCTCCCTTCCCTTCCCTCTCCAGACCTTCACCCTCCCTCCCGTCTTTCCTTCTCCCCACCCCCCACTCTGACAGAAGCCAGAGCCTTTGGACACTAGGCAGGTGATCTGCCACTAAACTCATCAAAGGGCTAAAATTTTGAAATTTCATTTCCCCTGAGAATTGAATTTGCAAGAGGGCGTGACTGAGTGCTAGCTGCTTGGCTACCAGGCACATAACTCCCCCCCCCGCCTTATCTTCAGCAGTACCTGGATGGGGGAAACTGTCTAGAGCACAAGTTGCAGCATTTTGACTATTTGCATGCATGTGGGCAGGCAGAGGTTGAGAGTCTCCATCAGTTACTCTCCTTACCTTAGAGACGGGGCTTCTCACTGAATCTGGAGCTCACCTGTTCAGCTAGACTGGGTGGTCAGTGAGCCCTAGGGATCCTCCTGTCTCAACACCCCCCCCCAGTGCAGGGATTACCTGCCTATTTTATGTGGGTGTTGGGGTCTGAACTCAGGTCCTCATGCTTGTGTATCCAGCAGTTTGCGGACTGAGCCCTCTTTGACTATTTCTCGGTGTTCCGTTCTAAAGTACCGGGAGCATTCCCTTCGTGCACTTGTCACAAAACCCCGTGGCCAGAGCATTTGTACCACCTCAGTCAAAACTACCCATCCCACACAGACCTCCACTGCCCTTCTGCTTTCTGAGGATTTGACTCCACTAGTGACTCAGAGAAATGGGTCCTTTGTTGCTGGTTTATTTCATGCCGACACTGGTTTGGGTTTTGTCCATGTCCATGCTTTTTATCAATATGAATGTAAATGTAGATCCCCACATGTAGTCAGCAGCTGCCTTCTGGGGCAGCACAGGCCTAAAGAGCAATTCAGGCTCTGGGCTCAAACTATATATGGCTCCATATCCCTGCTGGACTTCTGGCCAGTTGTGTGACTTCAGACAAGTCACCCTACCTCTCTGTGCTTCAGATGCACATCTGTAAAATGGGGTTACATTACTCTTACCCGAGAGGATCAATATAAGGATCCAATCAGATACCCCAGGTATAGTGCCCAGCATGGCACCCAGCACACAGGGCACTCTCCGTGTGTGTTACTGATCAATATCGTCACAACCAGGATACAAAGAATTCTGATGACCAGAAAGACGAGATACCAGTGGAGAACTACGTGGCTCAGCGTTATGTGGAAAACCCCTACTTGATAGGAGGTAAGATGGTTGGATTGTGTCTGACCCCTGCCCTCTGACCATTCAGTCAACACAAAAGTCAGAAAAAAAGCCTGGCCTGTCATCAGGCCTGAAAGGGGACACAGACAGAGACCCACCCTGTCCTCTCCCACCTCTTAGCTGTGGCCTGTGCAACTCCCCCAGCCTGGCACGCTCGTCCTTCTCTTACGGGGGCCAGGGGGATTCTCCTCAGAAGCCAGTTCATCCAGTCATGCTCCCAACAGTGAAACATCTGCAGCCTCCTTGGTGCCTGCCGCTGTCCTGGACTCTGCCCTAAGAACTTGTACTCCATATGAGCAGGCAGCAGTAAGCCTGAAGAAGTCCAGCCACACAGTGCTGTGGAGAACAGGGCCAGGACAGAGGATGACATGGGGATCAGGACACAGTTGCCTTCCTGAAGCCCAGGCAACTGTCCTGGGCTTTCCCCCATGTGTTTATGAATTACCTAAGGGGTCTCACTATAGCATGCTAATGGCACTTACCTCCCCCCACCTCTTCTTGTCCCCTGGCAATGACCCTTGATGGGGGGGCAGCCTCTGGGCCCCTTCTCTTTTTCCCTGCCCCAGTGACTTCAGTTCTCTGTCCCCAGCAAGAACCCATATCACTTGGGACTCTCCCAGCGATTCCATACCAGTGTGCCTCAGAGTCAAAGCTGCCCCCCCCCAATCTGGCTTGCTCTCCAGCTTGTCCTCCTGGGCCATGCCCCCCCCCGGTTGCTAAGCCAGAGTCTGTGCGGTGCCTCTGGTCCCTCCTTGCCACTGGCCTCTTCTCTTTAATTTGTGTTTCTTATTTTAATTACGTGTAGGTGCTTGTGTCTGTGTGTGGGTGTGTGCAGGCCAGTGCAGGCCTGCAGAGGCAAGAGGTATCAGTTCCCTTGGAGCTGGAGATAAGGAGGTGTGAGCGCCCCTTCCCCGTCTCTCGTGCGGGGGTGAGGAGTGCTGAACTCAGGTCCTGTGGAGGAGCAGCCCACACTCTTAACCACGGAGCCACCTCTCCGTTCTTCACCAAACTCCACAGTTCTAAAGCTCTCTCTTCACTGTCCCGGTCTAGCGCCCGGTCTAGTGGCTGTCGCCTTCCTCCCGGTATGGCCTCCCTCCCGATGGCTGTGCCTGCCCTGCTGGTATTCATCTGCCCTGGTCCCTTAGACTCCACACCAGCCCAGTAGTCAGCAGCCCCCCTCAGGACCTGGCAGAGCGTCGTGAATGCTGGTAGACCCTCGTTTCGTCTCTTTTGCACCCCTAGGGAAGGAAGGGGTGGAGCCGCAGGTGGGGGTGAAGGGAGTGAAGGCAGCATGGAGAGGGGCGGGGCCTTCTGGGAAGACAGGTAAGAAAGCAAGTGTCATAGGAACCCTCTAGCCAGCGGCTCCTTGTGGTTTATAGAGCAAATCTCAAAGACTGCATGGAGACTTGTTCCTGCCTGCATTAGTGTCCTCATCCGCACATGGCCTGGCCCCTGACACCTGCGTCCTCTGCTGCCTGCCTTTCTTTCCCCTCCCCTGGGCCCAGGCCTGTGCCCATCTGTGTCTAGGTCCAACCAGAAGGTCTTACGCAGCCTGGGCTGGGCCTACATCTGTCTGTGTGTCTGTCAGTTTCCACCTCTCATAGGGCCTTCCTTGACCACTAAGCCTACTGCCTTCAATCAACACTGCCCCGCCCAACCTCTGGGGCACATGCCACTGGGGCAGGGAAAAAGAGAAGGGACCCAGAGGCTGCCCCCCCCATCAAGGGTCATTGCCAGGGGACAGGAAGGGGTGGGGGAGGTAAGTGGCATTAGCATGCTATAGTGAGACCCCTTAGGTAATTCATAAACACATGGGGAAAGCCCAGGACAACCAACACTGCCCCACCCAACCTCTCCCTGTGCCCTGGGTAGCTTTGCTTGGAGCCTCAGATAGGCAGATCCCTGCCTGTCTGTCCATGTCCTAATGTGATCTGAAGCCTAGCCCACAGTCTGACAGCCAGGCAGTATCTGTTAAACCAACCAGCTCTTTCCCACAGGACGAAAGTTTGACCTGCGAGTCTATGTTCTGGTGATGTCGGTGAGTCACTCTGGCTGGGCCTCATGAGGCCCAGGGACATGGAGGGAGGCTGCTGAGGTGATGTCCCTAGTGTAACATCGTAGCTGTCCATGTCTAGAGCTGTACTCTTCCCATCTCTCTCACTCAGATCTGCAGGTAACCAGAGCAAATATGTACTGAGCATCTACTGAGCACTAGGCCCCAGGACTCAGCAGGCTCTCTCACTGCATCGTTAACAACTCTGAGGCCTCAGTTAGTAGCCTCATTTTGCATATGAGAATGGATGCATAAAGGTTAATTAAGAGTGCTTGGGAGGCAGAAGTAGGAGGATCTCAAGTTCAAGGCCAGCTTGCTCTCCACAGTGAGTTCCAGACAATTTAGTTGTATAGCAAGATCGCGTCTCAAAACAGTAAAAGCAAAAGCAGGCACAGAGAAGTTAAATGACTTACCCAAGGTCACACAGTAGGTAAACACAAAGAGGTGAATAACTTTCCCAAGGTCACACAGCAGGTAGATAGCCAAACTGGGATTCAAATCCAGATAGCTGAGCTGCAGAACATGCTGCATTCCCTTCACCCACTTATAATTCATCCTTTTATTCATTCAGCACTGATTTAAACCTTCATGATGTATACACCACAGGGAACAAGAATTCACAGTATAGGGCTGGACTTTGGTGGCACACATCTTTAATCCCAGCACTTGGGAGGCAGAGGCAGGTGGACCTCTGTGAGTTCAAGGACAGCCTGGTCTACAGAGCGAGTTCCAGGACAGCCTCCAAAACAATACAGAGAAACCCTGTCTCAGACCCCCCCCCAAAAAAAAAAGAATTCACAGTGTGTCAGGCTTAGCCCATCCTTCAGGGCCGTGAGGTCCCCGTGAGTGTCATGTATGGGGTAGATGTATCATTTTGTTTCTTTTGCACCCCTAGGGAAAGAAGGAAGAGGTGGAGTCAAAGGGCGGGAGTGGAGGGAATGATTGAAGGCTGCTGTGGAGAGAGGCAGGGCCTTCTGGGTAGAAGGAAGGCAGTTGGGAAACCGGGTGGCATTGCGAAGCTCTGGGCATCATCTCTCCCTTCCTGTCTCCCTCATCCCCACCAGTACATCCCGCTGCGGGCTTGGCTGTACCGCGATGGCTTTGCCAGGTTCTCCAACACTCGCTTCACACTGAGCAGCATCGATGACCACTGTATCCTTCCCAGGATATCCCTTCCAGTCCCCTCCCCCAGTCAGGCTCCCTCCTCCTCCCCCTACCCCAGGAACTTTTCCACCCCAAGGTTACCTGCCAGGCTCCCTGGGATCTGAGCACTAGAGTCCCTACTCAAGACCAGCTCAGTTCTTTCTCTGTGGGGGTTCCCAGGCTCTCAGGGGAAGAATCTGCTCAGAGCAGTGCCCCTTAAATGTCTCTGTTGGATGGCAGTCTTCATGAGTGTCCAGCACTCAGGTTTGCCTGTATTCACAGGAGTGGACAGGTTGAGCTTCACAGAACCTCTTCCTCCTTCTCCAACCATCTTCACAGTGCTCTTCTCAGTCAGTCAAATGCGGTTCCTTCGTCACCATCCTATTGGTAGATACCACACTGTCTTGCAAAGCTAGAGGAGAAGGAGGATGTGTGTGTGTGACTGGTGGGTGTACAAAGTGTTATAACCCTCAGAATGAGCTGATAAGTAGCTGCCAAAATAGATGTGCAGACTCCATGAGCCAGCAAGCCTCTTCAGTGTGTATACCACAGATACACGCACAGCACGGGGATGCATGGGCTTAAAGGATGCACATGGCATATCCTTGGTGGAAAGCAGAACCTAGGAAATAAGAAAGCTGGTGCATTTTTGCAGTGGAATACTATACAACTGTTAAGTGGAATACTGGGAAAAAAAGTAGAACAGCAAACCATGTCTGTGGCTTATTTGTTGTTTTGTGTATAGACATTTCTGAATGATAGACAAGAAACTGGAAACAGGACTGGGGGTTATGACTCAGGGTAGGGACTTTGCCTTATATGCAAGGCCTTAGGTTTAATTCCAGCACTGCCAAGAAAGAAAGAAAGAAAGAAAGAAAGAAAGAAAGAAAGAAAGAAAGAAAGAAAGGAGAAAGGAATGGGGGAAGAAAGAAAAACTAGACGCAGAAACTGTCTTGGGTAGGAAAATGAGTGGAAAGCAGACTATCTGCACACATGTGCATGAATATACAATATATTCTCTATCACATATATGAAACATTTTTACTTTTGAGCCAGGTGAATGTATTGCCTATAAATCAGATATGTTTTTTAAATAAAAAGACTTTGCTGGATATGATGACACATGCATGGCACATGCCTGTAATCTCAGTTTATGGGAGGTTGAGACAGGAGGATTTTG
Organism: Mesocricetus auratus; assembly: GCF_017639785.1. Lineage (NCBI taxonomy): Eukaryota > Metazoa > Chordata > Mammalia > Rodentia > Cricetidae > Mesocricetus > Mesocricetus auratus. Next base: position 117,973,169 of record NW_024429189.1, read on the forward strand.
AGTTTGAGGTCACTCTGAGCCATGAAGTGAGACCTTGTGTTAGAAAAAAAAAAATCAGGACCAGGCTGTAGTTCAGCTAGTAGGGTATTTTTCTGGCATGCACAAAGCCCTGGGTTCCATCCCCACACCCAATAAACAGGCTGTAATGACACAAGCTTGTAATCCCAGCACTTGGAAGTTGGATGCTGGAGGCTCAGAAGTCAAGGTCATTCTCAGATATAGAGTGAGTTGGGGCCAGCCTAGGCTACATAAGAACAAGCATCAATAACAAAACAAATAGGCAGTTTTGTTTTGTTTTCAAATTTTTAGGACTGAGCTTCAAAAGAGAATTGGGGGACAACCCAGAGTTACTGAGGGGAAGAGGGCTAACAGGCTGCGCCCAGGGACAGCATGCTGATTGGAGGGTTCCAACTTCTGCTTTGAGCCAGCCTCCTCTCTGCCCTGAGTTCATCTTTCAGTCTAAGAGTGTGCCTTAAGTATCACATTTGCATTGCCTGCCCACTGCTTGGGCCCTCCTGTGCATATCTGTGCGTGCTTTATGACTTATTTTCCTTGTTTTGCTGACTCCATTTCTAAAACATTAATTTTACTAAAATTAAGTAGTGACATATACAAAGCACATGGAGCACTATCTGCCCAAGTGGCCCTGCAGCAAATGCCACGTCAGAGTGTTGGTGCACCCTGGGGATATACTGAAGAAACAGCCCTTCCTAGGGGCAGTCTCCATGTAACGGGGCCTTACTCTCTAAATATTCACATGAGAGACCGCACAACACTTTCTATTCTTACATTTTTTAGTCTTGAAATTAAATATACAGAAAACTGCAGAAAAGACTATGAAGGAGTATCAGGGTCCCCCACTGACCTGGGGCTCCCCTGTCCTCAGGGTCCCCCACTGACCTGGAGCTCACCTGTCCTCAGGGTCCCCGACTGACCTGGGGCTCACCTGTCCTCAGGGTCCCCCACTGACCTGGGGCTCACCTGTCCTCAGGGTCCCCCACTGACCTGGGGCTCACCTGTCCTCAGGGTCCCCCACTGACCTGGGGCTCACCTGTCCTCAGGGTCCCCCACTGACCTGGGGCTCACCTGTCCTCAGGGTCCCCCACTGACCTGGGGCTCACCTGTCCTCAGGGTCCCCCACTGACCTGGGGCTCACCTGTCCTCAGGGTCCCCCACTGACCTGGGGCTCACATGATCTTCTGGTATGGTCTGCTGGCTCTAGTGATCCTGTGTCTCCCCTCAGTGCTGGGACTACAAGCACATGCCACCATGTTCAGAGCTGGTTGGTTGGTTTTTGAGACATGGTTTCATTATGTATCCCTGGCTGGCCTGATACTCAATTTGTAGGCCAGTTTGACCCTGAACTCATAGAGATTCATTTGCCTGTGCCTTCTGATTGCTGGTACTAAATGTGTGCCACCATGATTTAGCCATTCTCAGAATTTTTTTCCTGTGGCATCTGGGGACCAAACTCCTCATGCTTGGGAGGCAAACTCTTCATGATGGAGCTATCTCTCCAACCATAAACAATACTTTTAGAATCACAAAACAAGAAATGTCAATTTTAACTTTGGTATATATAATAGTGTACATGCAATAATTCACACACACACACATACACACACACACACACATATTCAGACATATACAACACAATTCAGCCTGAGTGCTGGGAGTGGGTTACAGGGCATTGATCTGCATGGTACTCAATATCTGCCAAGCATATCAAAATACTGAGGTGTCAGAATGTCCTGACAAGGACATGTGTGAATGAGACACGTGCCATGTGGATGATTGATTTGTTAACAATTACATTTCTACTTTTTTCCCAAGAGAGATAATAAAATTTACATTTATTGTTGGATATATTAAAATATACTGCTCCCCCTGGATTTACTTATGGGAGGGTTTGGGGAGGAAAGAGAAGTGGGAGGTGTCATAATTATATTACAGATTATATTACAGATTATGGCCCTTTTTGGAACGCATAGATTCTTTTTTCAGAGGCCTGGGGGAGTGGTGCTGAGGAGGGTTTGAATGGTGGGCATTGTCCTTCTCTGAGCCTCTAAAGTGTCACCATGAAACAGAGATTGTTCAGTAGCAAACAAGATGGCCCTTGAGGAGTGTTTTGTGGGTCATGGTGTCACACAGGAGGTGACAATGGTGGTGATACAAATTGTAGACTCTCAGGCCTGGGTCCCTCAGCACCCTGCTTGCCCCCCAACACTAGATCCCTTCTCTGGTATCCCTACAAAGGGGCCACAGGTCCAGCCCCCGCTGTCTGTGGTCTCTAGACTTGTTAGGTATTGCCTTGGGAGTTAGAAACTGTAATACGGTCCCTCTCAGCTCTGCCAGGCACTCAGGAGGCATTTTGCCCACTGTGAAACCAGCGTTCTGTGTACACAGGCTGGTGTCTTAGGTTTCTATGACGAAGCACCACGGCCAGAGGAAAGTTGGGGAGGATAGAGCCTATTTGGCTTACACTCCCACGTGTAGTCCATCACTGAAAGAAGTCAGGATGGAGCCTGGAGACAGGAACTGATGCAGAAGCCATGGAGGGATGTTGCTTACTGGTTTTCTCTCCAAGACTTGCTTAACCTGTTTTTAAAAAACAGCACCCAGGACCACCAGCACAAGGATGACACTACCCACAAGGACTGGGCCCTTCTCCAACAATCACTAATTAAGAAAATGCCCTACAGCTAATCTTATAGAGGCATCTTCTCAGTTGAGGCTTCCTCCTTTTAGATAACTCTAGCTTGTTTCAAGTTGACATAAAATGAGTCAGCACTGATGGTAAACAGGCTCAGAGAGGTCACCCGGAGTGTTCAGGAATTCATATGCCCTGAGATGTACTCAGAACTTGCACCCAGGCCCATCTGTCTCCAAAGCCCATGCATATAAACTTTGGGCTGATTTTTGTTTTTTTGTTTGTTTTTGGTTTTGTTTTGTTTTAGCTTTTTTTGTCAACTTCCCAGCCAGGGCCAGGGTCTCAGTTCAGTTCCTGGGGCAGCAGGGAATATGGCTGCCCTCTCTGTCCATGATAGCCCTTGACCATCAACCTCTGTCAGATGTTCACCTCACCAATGTTGCCGTGCAGAAGACATCTCCCGACTACCACCCTAAAAAGGTGAGGAAGCTAGGCATCTGCCCTCCTTCTGGGCCAAGTGGCTGAGACAGGCAGAGGGACATGGAACCAAGATGGGCCGCAGTTTACCAGAGAGAGCAGGATCACCCTTTCCATCTGCAGAGACGAGTTCATCTGGCATGAACCTCAATGTTTGAATGTCAAACTAACATACCCCTAAACAAAATGCATTCTATCCTCATATCTTAGGTATCTCTATTGATCAACCAACCATCAATTGGTATGTCATACAGATGTTCTGCCTATCAATCATCACTCTACCTATCTATCTCCCTATCTGTCTGTCTGTCTGTGTATTTATCTATCTGTCTGTCTGTCATCTATTTGTCATCCAGTAGGATGGATAATCATCATACCCACCTACCTGTTTGCCACCAATCCACACGATAACCTGAAAGTCGGTTCAACTATAGAATTCTCAGACTTCTTAGAATTAAGGGCCAAATCAGGGGGCATGGATGAGGGAGCTTCCTGCCCACACTTTCTCTTGTCTTCTCCTCCCCTGGTTCATCTCACATCATGTAATCCTAGGAGCAGAAGCTTTTTGGTTGCCTTTCAGCCCCAAGAGGCTACCAGTGCAGTCACCAAGAGAAGCCACCTGTGTAGGTCATGGGCCAGAGACACATCCCGTTCTCTTAGCTATGCAGACCTTTATTCCACAGGGAGGGGCACATCCAAACTTCCTAATCCTGGGACTCAGATGAGCCCTCCCCCCAGGCTTGAGGCCCTGCACATGGGCTCATTCAAGGATTATCAGGTGGGCTCCAGTGACCTGGACTCCCCTCCTGTTCCGATTGCCTGGGCCTCAGGGTTGCAAATGGATGCTCCAGCGCTTCCGACAGTACCTGGCATCCAAGCACGGTCCAGAGGCCGTGGAGACACTCTTCAGCGACATGGACAACATCTTCATCAAGAGCCTGCAGAGTGTGCAGAAAGTGATCATCAGTGATAAGCACTGCTTTGAGCTGTATGGCTACGACATCCTCATTGACCAGGACCTCAAGCCGTAAGTGGGCAGTGGCCTAGAGAGCCCGGGGGAGGAGGGTCACGATGGACTACTCATTCCAGTGCAGACACCGTGGTTTGAATCCCAGTTCTGCTGCTTCCTAACTGTACAAATTTGAACATGCTTTCTTTTATGTGCTTCAGTTTGCCAGTCTGCAAATTGGGAATGATCAGACTATTTGTTCTTATAGGATTGTTAAAGAGCTAAATGAGATCTAATCAGAGGTCAGAAGGGACCTCTACCAATTATTCGATGAATTGATGTTGCATGACCTTTAGTGAGGAGTCTCTTTCTATTCACAGATAGAGAGGCCATGATGAACCAAGAAAAAGAAAAACCAATTCTACCTAAGTCTAGTTGGGGACATCAATGAGTTTAAGTGGGGTTACTTTACTCTCAGGAGCATGGCTGAGCAGTTTCTAGAGAATGGGAACTCACAGGCAGCGACTCCACTGAGGAAGAGAGAGCCCTCATCTCAGGGGAGGCCATGTGAGTCCTTGCCACCTTAGACAAGGACTGAGTGGGCCCAGTCTTGTGAGGGTGTGATTTACTACATGGACCTCAATATTTGAATGTCAAACTAACATACCCCTAAACAAAATGTATTCTGTCCTCATATCTTAGGTATCTCTCATTGATCAGCCGACCCATCAATTGGCATATCATACAGATATTCTGCCTATCAATCATCTGTCTGTCTGTCTGTCTATCTGTTATTGCAGACCCTGCCAGGGGACAGTATTTCACAGCACTCCTCCCATTATTCTGGCCCTTATGTTCTTTCTGCCTACTCTTCTACTTGAGCCTCAGAGCGGGTGAAAGGGCTGAGTTGTGGGCTGCAGTGTCACTGTAATCATTGTTATTTCTTTGCACCCACAAGTCTCTGCAGTAACTGTAGCCATCTGCAGAAAGAGGCTTCCCAGGCTAGGGCCAAAGCAGTAACAATCAGGGTGTATAGCATCTAGACTTAGAAGGCATTTCATGGGTATCATGTCCGTTTAGCAAAACAACAGCAGTAGCTTCCCCACTAGGACCTATGCTCTCCCAGCTACAGGGTTTTGTCCTGACAGACAGTGGCACACATGGATTCCCTCCTGCAGAACAGGCCACACACGGTTATCCCCGCCCTCCCCAGGTGGCTCCTAGAAGTCAATGCATCTCCTTCGCTGACAGCCAGCAGCCAGGAGGACTATGAACTCAAGACCTGCCTGCTGGAAGACACCCTGCATGTGGTGGACATGGAGGCCAGGTGGGGTCCTGCCATTTGTCCCCTATCCATGGCCGATGGGCTTCTGTCGAGGGAAAGGGGACTCAGAACCCTGAGACACTTACTTCATAGATGGAGAAACTGAGATGTCCATAGGCCCAAGAACTCAGTGTAGCTGGGTTTACTCAAAGCTTCCTAACGGTGTGACTTGCCCTCGTTGAACCACAGTTCCCCCGTGTGTACAGTAGGGAACACTAACTCTCCTTGGGGCTGTTAGATTAACTCACTGAGGCAATTCACCGTTAAGTATCTGGCTCACAGCATTCGCCAAGAGGCTGCTTACCACTCTTAACTCCGTGTCTCCTGGGAAAGAATACAGGGCCAGTATGAAGGAAGGATGGCTGAATCCCTGGGCTGAGGAGGGGAGCAGATTTTAAACCAGAAACTACAAATTAGGAGCGCATGATCGTTGGTGAACAGGGCCTTAGAGGAAGTGAGGGCCGCCCTGTTGGAGAGCTGCATGGCACCTGGCTCAGGTGGGATGGGTCAGTCTTTTCTTAAAGCCTTGCTGACTGCATGTTCTTTCACTCTCTGCACCCCCAGACTCACAGGAAGGGAGAAGAGAGTTGGGGGCTTCGACCTCATGTGGAATGATGGTCCTGTCAGCAGAGAGGAGGGGCCTTCTGACCTCACAGGGATGGGAAACTTTGTGCCCAACACACACTTAGGTATGATGAGCCAGACAGAAAGGGAGTGGGACAGAAACATCATAGGAGGTGTGGGTGGACCGGGACAGCTTGGCATAGCAGTGAGGTCGTGTAAATCCAATCTGCAGCATGCCGGCTGTGTGACTCAGGCAACCGGCTTGCCCTCTCTGTTCTTCATCCATAACATACAGATGAGTAGTGTCTTACAGGGGGTGTGCCCAACCTGCAACCTGGGGACCCCATGAAACAAATGCAGCTAAGGATAGCAATGGCTGTGATCCAACACAAAATCGTATACTCAGAATATTTATGAGGTTTTTCTTCGAGTGTGTGTGTGTGGTGTGTAACTTTTTGCACAGTTAGTATGAGCTTTGCAGATGACAGTGTCTAGTCATAATGTCAAGAGGTTGAACACTCCTGGTGAGAGATTACTGAGCCATCAGGAGGGGGATTTCAAGACTCAGGCAGAGAACAAATTATCATTAGAAAAGTTAAAGACTGCAGGAGTCTGCGATAAAGTTAGTATATAAAAATGTGAAAAAATTTCCAATTATAGCAATTCACACTCATTGTAGAATATTTGAAAACTAAAGGAGGAAATTTTAAAACACATCCAGACATAACCATCATTAACAATCTGGTGTTTCCTTCCAGTTTTAAAAAATGCATATATTCATATTTTTATAAATCTGGCACCAGACTGGCATTTGGAGTCCCGCTTTCCACGTGGCATCCCTCCATTCAGGAATACAAAGGCCCTCCCATGGGAAGCATGTGTTAGCCAGGGCTGGGCTAAATGTTTACGTGCATTACCACATTTCATATGATAGCTTCTGTGATCACCCCATGGAGGAGGAAATGGTCTGCAAAGGTTACACAGACTGCAGAAGACTGTTGTCATGGTGATGGGTCAGCCTGAACCCTAACCGCTGAATCCTGACCTCTAGACTCTTCTAGTCCCAGAAGAGTTACAAAGTGGTGACCACATAACTGCAGAGCATTCCTTGTGTGCCCGCATTTACCAGGCTGATTCTTATCGCTGGGCATTTGGCACAATTTCATCTTTTTACTTTTCCAGACAGCATCATGGTGAACATCCTCTCCCGTGAAACCCACTGGAACTATTTCTTTCTAAATCTGCGGAAGCAGAGTCACTGGGACAATGGGGCAGACTTACTGGATAACTAGAAAGGAATCCAAACCTTCATCCCTTAGTGAATCATTATTATTTTATGGGAATTTCATTGCTTTCTGGGGCGACTTCAGTTTTTGTCTTTCTTCTTTTGTAAGCTGTGATGGCTTCTTATGGTCTCCTTTTTATTTTTAATAATAGACTACTTTTATGAAAAAACATGAACCAAGTTCTTACAGGAAATTATTTTGTGTGTGTGTGGTTTTGGGGGTGTGGCTCAGACAGGTTCTCATGTAGCCCAGGCTGTCATTTAACTCACCATGTAGCCAAGATCTCGAACTTATGGTTCACTGGTCTCTACTCCTGAGGCAGGGACCATAGATATGTGCCAACATGCCAGGTTTTCATGAACCCAGGGCCTCATATATGTCAGGCAAACACTCCACCAACTGAGCCACACATAGGCCAAGCTGGCCTTGAATTTACTGTGGAGCTAAGGCTGGCCTTGAAGTTCTTTCTAACCCTCCTGCCTTAGCCTACAAAGTGCTGGGGTTGTAGACACGTGTTTTTCTTTCTTTAATTTTTTTTTGAGACAAAGTCTCACTATGCAGCTCTGGCTGGCCTGGAACTCAATATGTAGATCAGGCTGGCCTCAAACAGAAATCCCCATCTCTGCCTCCAAAGTGCTGGGATTAAATCTGTGTACTGCTATGCCCAGCCTGTACTTGTTTTTTTCTGGGTTACCCTTAATTTTCCACATTTGTAAAGACATCACATTAATGGCTGAAGATACTGCCCATCCCACCCTGCTCCATCAAATGTAAGCATTTTCTGGAGTTTCTCATTTGCTGTTTTAAAGTTTGTTTTATGGCTCCTTTTAAAATTATTTTTTTTTTTTTTTGCTACAGGGTGTCACTATGTGGCTCTAGATGGCCTGGAACTTACTGTGTAGACCTGGTTGGCTTTGAACTCAGAGATCACCTGCTTTTGGCTCCTGAGTGCTGAATTCCTATTTCTTTTATGATGAGAAATTTTATATCTTTTGGAGAGTTTAGTATGGTGTAAGACTGGGCTTGGCTGCACACAACAAAATCCAACTAATAGTTAAGTAGGAAGGGGCTGACCTAGCCAGGCCTAGCGCTAAATACTTGTAAACCCAGCCACTAGGGAGGGCGAGGTAGGAGGACCACAAGTTCATGGCCTGCCTGCACTACAGAATGGGTTCAAGGCCAGTCTAATTAACTTAGTAAAACACTGTGCCGAAGAGGGGCTGTAGCAAAATGGTAGAGCGCTTGCCTAATATTATCCAGGAGACCCTGAAGGTGGGGAGGGGTGAGGGAAGAGGTATGAGAGAGGTGTCTCAGGCCACAAAAGAGTTAGGTATGGCATAGGGGACTGGCACAATGGTTGTGAGATGCCTGGGTGGCTCTTCCCTCCCTCCTTGCCACACTCAGCAGGTTGGTTGAATGCTCAGGTTGTCTTCCGATTGCAAATGGTTGCTCCGACAGCAGAGACTGGACTTGAAAAATCCAGATGCTTAATAGAAATGAAGATATGGTTGATTTGCAGGCACTCCAATAGGAGACCAGTATCTGTAGAAGTCTCTAGAATTACTTTCAGATTTTTAGTCGAGTCCTGGGTGGTAAACAGAGGAGCTGTTTGGGGAGCAGGCAGAGGAAGAATGTTGATGGTTGAGGACAAGTTAAGAATGTGTTCAGGGACGTTAGGTGAGAAGGTTAGCAAAGATAAACAAACACAAAACAAATAAAAATCCAGGGATGAGTCTAGAACTCCAAGAAAGGATTTGCACTGAACCTGAAGATTTGGCATGATGAGCAAGCTAAAAATACTGAAGCAGGTTCCCTGGAATCACTTTGGAAAATGTCAAGGATGCACAGGGTGGGTGCTGAAGCCTTGACAGCTGGGACAGCCTTGGAGATAAGGGTGGGATTAGAGTTACTATGTAGGAAGCAGGCATTGCCAGATCAGTTGTGACCAATGGTGTGTCAGGCCATTCATGCAGCATTTACGAGTATTACAAATGTGCCTGGCTAAGATTAAAGACTGGTATTGCCTTCAGAACCAGCTCTGAGACCAAGCAGGGAACAGGTTGCCTGGTGAATGTTTGGAGAGGCAGCCTTTTGGCATGGACTGCCTGGGACACACATCCAGTAAGGTAAATTAGCATCAGGTGCTGCTGGCTTTTGTGTTGTCACTGGGCAAAGATGAGAACACTGTAGTCTGGAGAAGCAGTTGAATGCGACTCTGGCACTACATAGCCTGGGATCAACTCTCGGTTCTGCTACTCATGCAATTTGGGGTAAATGACAACCTCTCTGAGTTCCCTGACTGCACACCATTCCTGTGAGGGCTTAACAAGCCATGTGGCCAGTGTCTGAAGCAGCAGGTGAATTCCCAGTCAGCTCAAGCCTTTGCTGACCATTGAACTCACTCTGCAAGGCAGGTGGTGCCATTCGCAGAAAGTTGATGCTCAGAGGTGAGCTGAGGGTTGGTCCAATACAGGAATGGGCCACCCATGGCTACTCGATTCCTGCTGCCCCTCCCTGTACCAGCTAGTGGGTATACAGGCCACCCCAACCAACACCTCGTGTTCTTTCTAGGCTGCGTCAATGACCGGAAGGAGCAGCTGAGGCAGTTGTTCCGATCCCTTCAAGTGCAGAAGAAAGCCCCTGGCTGACCTCGGCCAGGAGTGAGGCCCCGGCAGGTGCCACCCCGGCCTCTCGCTGCAGGATCCAGCACAGTGCACCAGTCTTCACCTCCCTCCAGCCTGGCAGCTATTTACTGGATAGGTAGCCTCGGCTTGCTACTTGAGCCAGACACCCTAGACTCCCCACTCCAGCCCCACCCCACCCCATCTTTGAACCAGGGACAGCCAATCCTTGGGGCCAGGTGGGTGCATCCTTGACAGATTGGTGACTGAGCCCAAAGAGGCCAAGCAGCAAGTTCTTCCACTCTGAGAACATGTCAATAAAGCACAGGCTTTGAGTCAGTCAGCACTGGGCCTGGTTAAGGATGCCACTGCCATTTTGATGTCTCTGGTCATGGTGAAGGGTCCCTTGGGCTCGGAAACTTGTCTGTAAGCTATGCTTGCAAAGTAAACGGTTTTAGATTGTTTACTGGAAGCCTGAGAATGTGTCAGGCCCTAAACATACCATCCTCTGCAATCTCTGATTCACATGGACCCACAGACAGGGCCATGTGAAAACCACAGGACTGGAGCCTCCTGTGTCTCATGAAAACGAGACCCGGGAAGGCAACATTGCTTAGCCCGCAGCTCTGGGAAAACTCACCTCTCATTTGGGGCTGAGTTTTAAAATCAGAAAGTGAGGCTACAGTTGACAGACAAGATCACATGGGAGTAGTGCAATCTGCATTCTGCTCAGAGGTCTCCTCCTGGCCTAGGAGCTGGCAGTAAGCCTGAGTTGGAGGCATGGTGCTTCATTGAGAAGGGGCCTCCAGGAGGCCAGGTAGCTCTACCTACCTTCTGGGCTGTGTTTTTGCCTACAAATGCAAACCTGAATGTTTAAGAAAGCCCAAAGAGAAGTCTGGGGAAGAAGCACCAGCAAAGCACAAAGTGAACCAACCGGCCATGGGGGGCTGAGAGCTGAGTCACCCTGGACTCAGCTTCTGGAGCCCATGGGTTTCCCAAGCCCACAATCCCTGGGCATGGACTCTAGGTTCTCACTCCCAGAATACAGAACTGATGGGTTCTTTGGTCTAGCATCCACTCTGGCAGGCAGAAACAATATTCCAGGGGAGAAATTGTGTGCCAGGTAGACCTACTAGGTAGCTGCCATCAAAGTGAATTCTGCTAAGTTTGTATTTTATTCATGAATCAGAGGTATACACTAATTCCCTCCCTTCGGCCCTGCAGTTTGTCCTGAGGGGACCACACAACATCTCTAGTCAGCACATCACACACTGGTCAGCCCTTGCTTTGCTCAACCCACTTCATGGTTCTAAAACCTCCCTTGGCCTGGGCTGAGCCAATGCCTTCTTCTGAAACTGTGGTCTTCTAACTAGACCCCATTGCACAGACTTGCAGCTTGGTCTGGGTCTATCACAGGAGTGTATAAAACCAAACCAAAAACCAAACAAAACTATAAGCATGGGCTTAATCTGTCTTACATTAGGTGTTTTTCTTGATCAATACAGGTTTTTAAATATTCCCTGAAAATATCAACAATATTTGAAGTATTTGGCTTAATTCTAATTTTTAGTTCCTTTTTTGTTGTTTTTTGAGACAAGGCCTCTCTGCATAGCTTTGGCTGTCCTGGAACTCAGAGAGCCATCTGCTTCTGCCTCCTGAGTGCAGGGATTAAAGGTGTGTAACACACCTGACTAGTTAATTTTTAAAGATTGGTATTTGAATGTTTTGCTTGTGTTCTTAACCCCAGAGCTACCTCTCCAGCCCCTTCTTTTATCTTGGAAGAAGCTTAGGATCTGGGTATGCTGGCTTGTTTCTGATGTAACTATGGATCAAAGTGCAGTGAGAAAAGACAGCGGCCTCTGCCTGTCTACTCTTGATGTCATGCATTTTAAGGCAAGAGCCACCTCCTTTCTTAAGTAGCACTCTAATAAAAGGGGCTGGGCCCTTGGTGAAGAGCTGAGTGAGGTGACAACTCAGAGTTGTGGTTTGGTCAGTTAATGTTTATTGAGCCTCAGAGAACCGAGGCCGGTTTTGCTCACAGCACACTCACTATGAAGTCAGCTCAGCCAGCCTAGCCCTGTTGTCAGAGGTCATGGAGGATGCTCCATGTTGAGTCACATTAGGAAGGACACTGCTTGGCTGCCCTGGGCCAGTCCTCTGGAAGGCCTCCCATCTCAAGAGCAACCACAGAAGGTGATTGACAGTACCTATTATGGAAAGCCAGCAGGAAAACGGGCAGGACTGGGGGCTCTGGAAAAATGTGTCTAACTGCAGCTGGTGTGGGACACTAAGGATCTGTCTGCTTCACACAGAAGCAAACTGTCAGTCTCCCGTTTTATTCCAGCTGTCACACACACTGCCTAGAAATGCCTCGCCATGCAGAAAGCTGGAATGAAGCTCCCAGTCCTCCCTCTCCATTGCTGGCCAGGCCTATCTAAACAGCAGGCTACTGTTGAGAAGTGTCGGTGGCAGCCATTCTCACACCCCCACACACCTACAGATGGCTGCCAGTGTCTGTCAATAGGTCTTGTGTCCACCAAGCTCTGGTAGCCAGGCCAAGCACACAGAACAGGCTAAGGGTTCTCTCTTGTCACAAAGCAGCCAAGCACTACAGAAAAAGATTTGGTACAGAAGCCACATTCCTGAGCCTGTCCGCTTAAAGAGACAATCCTGTCCTTGCAGGTCTCAAGGCTGGGGGGCCTAGTCACAGGCCCCCCATCTGCTGTCTGAGTCTCATCCTTTCAGGATGACCTTGAGGGCTTTAAGCTCATCCTGGTTGAGGGGGTTCAGGTTAAAACCCTTCAGCTCCGGTTTTCCTGCAAGAAGAAGACAGTCATGATCAAACTGGGCCCCCTGATGCCCAACCTACTGCTGACTCTGGAGCCAGGCCCAGGAAAGTAGCTAACACTGCATTAACATTGCCAACTCGGCCTGGGAGGTGCAGGGCTGGGCCTTGGATTCTGCAGTGCACAGGCTGATACGTGTCAACACTGCTCCTGGCCAAGAACTAGCAACGTCATAACTGCTGCACATAGATCTGCAGATTCTCATCAAACCTGCAATCTGATGTGCTTAAGTTTACCTCAATTTAAGCTCTGACCTGTGTGACTAAAGTCTTCTAGGTTTCTCCTGTCCTAGCTACCCTGGTACCCATACCATGCAAGAAAGATCACCCTGGGAAGCTCCTGGTGTCTGGAAAAAGATCTGTGACAAGAATAAGCCTCACAAGTTTCTGTGTCCTACCTCTGAGCAGCTACAGATAACCACTGCTTATGTCCCACTGCCCACCCGAGTGGCTTTCCATGCATGCTCTCTAACATTCTTTCAGTGGTTTCCTCCCGCCCAGCTTCCAGCCTGCCAAGCCAATACCTTGGGCTTCAAAGAGGCGGTTAACTTTCACTTTAAGTTGATTTCGGAGTCTTTCTATTTCTTTGTCCAGGTGCTCCTGATCTGAAAAAATGCAGCAGGCAGAGGACAAGGTTATACCGCAGCAAGGGACCCCAGTCTCCACCTAACATCCATGAGAGCCTAGGCTCGTAGCACACAGGAAGGAAAAAAGGTGACCTCAAAGACCGGCTGAGAAAGAATTAACACTAGAGTAAGTAGCAAAGTATGCTAGGTGGCTGGCTGGTGGATGGTCAAGAAACTTTACAAACCCAGGTTCAGTCAAGGCCCTGTGAAAATGTGACCTAAGTAGCCCAAGGGAGAGCCTCCTGCTCCAGCATAACCTGAGTATGGTCAGCCACGGTGGACAGGAAGGACCAGTCTACCAGCACCACAGTTTGCCCCTGACAAATGGCAGTACAACAACACAGGAACTTACCAAAGCTTGATCATCAACTCCTGGGAGGGACGATCTACTTAGTAAGTTCACTGCCTAGTCTCATTTCCCAATGAGAAAAGCCTTGACTAGCCATGCTTCATGGCCTTGGTAATGGTTTTATTTCTCACTGTAAATAAGGAAGTGTCCCATGAACTTGTTCAGCCTATTTTGAGTTGGGGGAAGCATGATGACTTTCTAGAACCCCCCCAGATAGAGATTAGACAACATTTGTGGGTCAGCAGGACCCCTGAGATTTCAGCTGCATAGTCTCTGGCCATTACCTATGCATAGTATCATTTTTTATCTGACTGCCTAGAACTGGGGTCTACCAACCTCATTGGCTAGGCTGGTTGACATGGTTGAACGTGCCTGTAATAGGATGGAGGCAGGGAGATCCAGAGAGCTTGTTGGTCAACCAGCCTAGCCAAAAAAAGGTAGAAAATAATAAAGGAAGACATCCTGTTCTGACCTCTATATGCACATACCCAGTGCAACACACACACACACACACACACACACACACACACACACACACACACACACACACACGAGAGAGAGAGAGAGAGAGAGAGAGAGAGAGAGACAGACAGATAGACAGAGAGAGAGAGAGAGAGAGAGAGAGAGAGAGAGAGAGAGAGAGAGAGAGAGAGAGAGAGAGAGAGAGGAGAGGCTCATGCAAAAGCTCACTTATCCAGGACCCTTTACAGCTATGGATGGCCTTGACCAGTAAGGTTTTGGCAAATGACCTTATTTTCAAACAGAAAATGAAGACCTCATATGCCTTTCCCCAGCCTGTAACACTCCAGTGATGCTTGATGACCAAGGGACTATGCCATGGGGCCACACGGAGTGTCTGGGAAACTGCTTTTGTTGTTGCTGACTTATTTACTTTGTGTGCATTTTGTGTGTGGCTGGGGCTCAGAGTCAAGTTGAGTTGGTTCCTCCTTCTACTATGTTGAACCCAGGCACATTTACCTGCTGAGCCATCTCAACAATACTCTAGGAAAAAAAAATCATTGTTGGTTTTCTTTCCTTCCTTTGGACAACTTTTTAATGAGGAAAACAGAACGGTACTTTAAGCTCAATTTGTAAATTTTTGTAACTGACTTTTCCCTAGCAAACAAGAATAATGCTAACCATAGTATTTATCTCAGCTTCACAACTGTGCTGTGTAGATGCCCCACTCACAGATGAGAAAGGCCCACTGTGGCAGAGCAGGAACCAAAACCACCCTGACTCTACAGTACAGCTGCCTCTCAGTTCTAGATAATGACTGGTGGGGGGGGGGGTAACCATGTCCTTGACCATTCCCAGGACACCTTACCTTTCTGGATCATTTCCTTCGTTTTAGGGTGAGGCATTTTGATGAACATGTTCCCAAAGCAAACCATCACATCTTCTGAAATAGCAAACAGACATTTCTTCAACATGTTTTATTTCTTCTTTTTGAAGCACTATCTGCCAGACATTGTTTAGATGCTAAGAACATAGCCCAACAAGACAAGTTCTTGCTCTTATGAAATTCACAAGAAAGACAAAGACAGGGAATAAACAAGCTGTTTTTACACACTGCCAAGTGATGGGAAGCATCAGGAGAGGTACAAGGGCTCTTTGCAGATGTGACATCCAGGCAGAGAATTGAGGAAAGGGAGGACATCTCCCCTAGACACCTGGAAAGACAGAGCCAGGCAGAGGAACGGCAACAGCCAGAATTGGCAGTGCTTTGGTGTCAGACAACCAAGAGACCAATGAGTCAATGAGTGGGTGAGAGAGTGGGGGCTAATATGGTGGAGTCTGTGTGGGGCTGGGTCACGTGGAATCAATCCTGCAGGACAACGCTGGGTTTTACTCTGGTGAGATAAGCAGCCTTTCACTATGGCCTGAATGCACTACCGCTTCATGCTGTCCCCACGAGTTCACATCACACTGCCAGTCACAGCCACCTGGCCTCACCTGAAGAGCATCTCCTCCCCGCAGACAGTCTCAACACCCACTCACGGCCAACTCCATCTTTCACTTTCCACAATTCTCAGTTATAGTTTCCACTGCTTTTCCTCATGTGGGACATAAGGGCAGAGCTATCATTGCTTTTATGTGCTGTGAGCACTCTCAGTATCTGCCATTGATGAGTGATAAGCTAATGGCCTGCCACTGAAGTGAGCAGCTCAAATTCTGACTCACAGCATATGTCTGACCTGCAACGTTTGCCCGCTCTTCTCCACAAGCTGTTTTAGTTTCCCGAGAGGCTGAGTCACACAGTCCCAGCCTCCTGCCTGCTGTCTACCAGGGACAACAAAGGCCTTCACAAAAGAACTGCATCATCTTCCAGGGCTTCAGCGAGGCTGTCACAACTTACCAGAGACACTCAGGTCCTTCTGTAGGGCCCTCAGGCCCTCTCGGTTCTGATTCCTCTTGGTGTCCAGGTCCACAATCTGAAAACAGAAGTAGACAGGAACTCAGCTGCCTCCTGCCCCAACCTGAAGAGACAAGGTGCCCTTCCTGGCTGGCGCCCAGGGCTAGCCTGACAGAGACTGAAGCTCGAATGTGCGCCTCTCCACCCACTCAGTTGCCAGCCCCTCGACTTGTACAGGAGCCTCCTGCCTACAGAGCAGGTGCTAGGAAAAGGTTCACCAATTAGGAAGTATGTGTACCATCCATTCAAACCCGAGCATGTACCAGGTCACCAGGGAGTTTAGTGTCTCCCCGGACAGTTATTGTTGACAGGCTATTGAAGGAAAATCTGACAGTCTCACCAGACATGGAGGCTCACCACCATGACAGCGACTCAGGTGGTAACCCTGGGGCTGAGCACACAGGAATCCTACTGCCTGTGAACCGCCGGGGCCTTCTCACTATAGACCACAAGGAGTAATTATGACAGCCTTTGGAGACCGTTTCCAACTTCTCCACTACGACCAACTGGTCCAAATCCAGATTTGAATAGCGAAATACATGGTTCTCAACCTGTGGGTCTTGACCCTTGGAGCTGAACAACCCTTTCACAGGGGTCGGCCAAGCCCATTATAATACACTGCAAGTCATAACAGCAGCAAAATTACAGCTATGGTGAGGGGAGGTGGTGGCACATGCCTTTAATCCCAGCACTCAGGAGGCAGAGGCCAGCCTGGTCTACAAAACTACAAAGAGAAACCCTGTCTAGGAAAAAAAAATTTACAACTATGAAGTAGCAACGAAAATTACTTTATGGTTGGGGGGATCACCATAACATGAGGAAATGTATTAAAGGGTTGCAGCATTAGGAAGGTTGAGAATCACTGATCTAAATGGTCCTTTGCACGCTAGTTAGCAGCCAGAGAAGACTTTTTTTTTTTTTGGTTTTTCGAGACAGGGTTTCTCTGTATTGTTTTGGAGGCTATCGGTCCAGCCCAGCCTCGAACTCACAGAGATCCGCCTGCCTCTGCCTCCCGAGTGCTGGGATTAAAGGCGTGCGCCGTAGAATCTAAACCAACCTATCAATCAGTCAAAATCCAATGGTAACATTCTCAGCATGCACTCCCTTTGGAGAGTCACTTACCATAGATCCAGAGTCAAGCTCGCCTTTCGGGTCTAGAGGCCCTCCAACCTCCCCCGCCCCACTCCACGTCACCCTACTGTCCAGACAAATGCCGCTCGGGTCTCAGCAGTCTGATTCACGTTTGGAAACCGGTGTCGAAGAAGCCGCAAGCAGGGGGTAAGGATCCAGGGGACCCGCAGGGGCAGGATGAAAGGAAGGCTAAGCCCGGCGCAGAGGAGGCGCTCGCTCCGGAACCCCGCGCGCTGGCGTACGAAGCTAGCAGCCGCGTCTCTTACCTGCCGCTTGTCCGACAGCACCGCCTCGGCCAGCTCCTCCACTTCGACCAGATACCGCAGCACCCGCTCCGCTTCGGGGGACAGCATGGTGACACACAGGTCTCAAAATCTCTTGCACTACTTCAACGCCACTTCTGCTCCATCCACGCACGCGTCACGCTGAGGACTTCCGGCGCGCCTGCGCAGTGAAAAAAAACCCGCGGGCCTTGGAGAGGTGGCGCATGCGCATCAGCGGGGCGCCAGAGGGGCGGGTCCAGCTTTGGGAACGAGGCAGGAGCGCCCCCTTCAGTCTCTGAGGGAGCTGCTCAGTGCGCTTTCTTCTTTCCTCTCCCTTCAAAGGGTTCTTGAGCATCCACCATGTGCCAGGCTAGGTGACGGGAAGACAGCAATGAGTAAAAGGTCCCGACTCTAGAAACGTCATCCTAGAGGGAAACAGCGAACACTGATGGGAAAAGGGTTACATAGTATGGATAGATAAGAGCTTTGGAGACACAGAAATCCTAAGTCCTGTTTAACGATGCCGAGAAACCGAGTGTGGCAGAGAGACATATTTAACCGGTGATACTTTCAGCTTCTAGCTTGTAAATAACGGGTGATAAAAATTGCCCCCCTTCCCCACACACACACTCTCCCTCTCCGGAAGATGAAAAGGAAACAGTAATCATTTTAAATTCTGTCTGGCCGCTGCGTTTGTTGAATCCAGTGTCCGCAGCAGCAAGCTGAGACCCGCAGAAGGAGCTGGAAATTGTCCAGGGCGAGCAGTGAAGTGTCAGGAAGAGCACAGTTGCAAAGCTGGGGGCTCAGAGGTGAGGCCTGGGAGTTGTTGCCTCACCGATGCCTTTTTGCTTATCTGTGTGTATAACTGGAATAAGCCAGTGCCTCTCACACGCTCAGCTCTACCCCTGAGCTGTATCCACCTCATTTTACTGTGTGTGTGTGTGTGTGTGTGTGTGTGTGTGTGTGTGTGTGTGTGTGTGTGTGTGTGTGTGGTGTATGCATGTAAGCATGGGGGTACCTGTGTCCATGCAGACACATGCAGAGGCCAGAGTAGTGTGTCAGCTGTCTTCCTGTCATTCTCCACCTTCCTGTCTTGAAATAGAACCTCTCACTGAACCAGAAGTTCGCTTTTGGGCTAGGCTGGCTAGCCAGTGAGCTCTATGTATGTACCCAATGCTGAGGTAACAGTCCCGCACAACCATGTGTGGGTGCTTGGGATTCGAACCCAGGTCCTCATTCTTTTAGAGTGAACACATACTCACTGAGATACCTCCCCAGCCCTAAGGCCCAGATGTGATGTTCACTTTTTAGTCTCCCTTATGGACTCCTAGAGACTTAGGCCTTTAATGTTCCGCCTCACTTGAATTTCATGGCCCCTTTTGTATAGATGGGGTCATTGCTGTTTAGTTTTACAGCTGAAGGCTGAGGCTGGGACAAGGGCAGGTCAGACACAGATCTGGGGTGGGGCTCTGGGCTCAACCGCACAGCTGTCTTTGGATATTCTCCTACTGTGGCTCATGAAGCCCTGAAGCACCTCCTCTTTGTCTGGCTTTGGGCTGCCTTCAGTTCCCAGAGACTGAGCCAGTTTACTCTGCAGCTGCCTGGTGTGGGGAAGGAGGAAGCTTCATTAAGGATTCCTCATGGAGGTTGAATTTGTCACCAAACCCAGGATGTTTTGTGTAAACACCTTCTGGTTCAGAAATGCAGGCACAAGCCCTGGAAGGAAGCAGGGATATTTGCCAAAGGAGAAATGAGCCTTTCCAGGAATCCCTGGGGCCTGGACCTAACCCTGGGTCTCTCCACCTTAAGGCCAAAGATGGATGGACAGGCTGACACCTCTGACCCCGGCCAGGTGGCCCTGCATGAGAGGATTAGGGTAGACCCTGTGTTAACAGTTTCTTGGCTCTGACCTTCCCCCAGAGGCTACATCTGGTCACCGGACATTGGAAAAGAGGTCACAATCATTTCAAAGAGTCAAAATGAACAGATTGTGGACTCTGGGACATCATTGAAACTATTCATTTCATAAAAAATGTAGCGATTTCCCAGGTTCCTGAGTCTATCAGAGCAAAGCCAGGTGTGGTGCCTGCCTTCAGGCTGGGAGAGGAAGTGGACAATTAGCAGGGAAACCAGCGAATGTATCCTGTGTCGAGTGCAGGTAAGTCTTGCAGGGAAACCAGCGAATGTATCCTGTATCGAGTGCAGGTAAGTTTTGTCGGGTGCCCCCCACCAGGGCAAAGGGGACAGGGGGTGATGCAGGAGCTGTTTGGGATAAAGCAGTCAGGGAGAGCTCCTCTGAGGAGGTGGCATTGGCACAGAAGTGGGGGAGGTGAGGGAGTGAGCCACACGGCTATCTGGGTGAGACGAGACAGTGTTGCAAGCAGAGGACACAGCAAGTGCAAAGACCCCGCGGTGAGCATTTGGCGAGTAGGAAAATGCTGCGGCATTAGTGGAAGAGAATGGGTGAGGGAGACCGGAAGGAGGTGAGGCTAGAGAGATGAAGGAGGCTACATATGGCTGGAGGAAAAGGGTGTCAGTGCCATACCCTTATCCATAAGGCTCTCACTGGGCGTCATTTGCACTCCCCGATGCCCAGACCTGTGACTTGTCTCTGCTCACTGATACAAGGTGAGTGGCAAGTACCAGGGGAGGCCTGCAGGAATGGAGCCCTGGGAAGAGGAGGGAGGGATGAGTGATGGCAGCCCCAGTGTCCATCCAGAGAGTGAAGGGTCACTGGGCCAAGGGGCAGTAGGGGAGTTATGGCCAATGGAGGGATTCTCAGGACAGTTTGCACACACTTGCCTGGTTTAATTTCCTCCTACCCCTTGCTCCTGCACAGCCATGACGTGTCTCAGCTTCTCAAGTTCCCCTTTGGCTGGCTGTGCGTCCCCACCTGTGCTCTTACAACAATATTTTTTTCCTCTCTCTAAACATCTCCCTTTCTGAGCCTCTTGAAATGGACACTCTGAATGGAAGTTTCCAGAGAGAAGCCACACAGATCTGGAAGACTCTACAAGGCTGATTGACTGATTCAAACTTTGTGATTGTGGAGAGTTGGAATGGTGTAGATTCAGAGATGAATTACCTCGCGCTGTCTTTATTCTTCTTACTAGCCCACCTCTGTGACCTAAGCCTTTTTTGGTATCGGACAAAAACCTTTGGAATATACTTTAAGTAGACCACTAGTGTGGGGACACCAGACCTTGAGCAGAAACCCACTTCCCCTTCGGCCTGGGAGCAGGCATCTGTGTATTGTTTACTGAAAACAATTCAGTGCTTTAAAGCTCTTCATAGGGCTGAGAAAGGGCTTGCTCACTGAAATACCATGCCTTTCACACCTCCTATGGCTAGATGCCTCTTCCTGTTTTCCTGTGGTGTCTCCCCGATTCTGGGGCCGGAGATTAGACCACCAGCCAGGAGGAAAGAATGGTATGTAGATGAATGGCAGAAGTCCTTAAAAAGGGAAGCTCCTTTTTCTTAGAGAGACTTCTCCAGAGATTTCACCAGAGACTTCTCCTGAGATTTCGCCTGAGAGCTCTCCTAAGCGGACTGGGGTCTCCTCCTAAGCTGACTTGGGAAATATAAAGTTTTCTTAAAGCAACCGACCGGTCTCTGTGTCATCTATCCCGACCACCTCGCTACATTCTTGGATGCAGGCCGCACAGCAGGTGCGACAATTGGAGGTCCCACCGACCCAAACACTGAAGATGTAACAGTTTTCCCCATTTTGCTGTACTTCATCTAACTGTAGTCCCCACCAATGTATTTAATAAATGGGTTGAATTTTGCATTTGTCTTCATCTATGACTAATAAGTGTTCATGCAACCTGGGCTGGGCTTGCTGGATCATGCCTTTAATTTCAGCACTTGGGAGGCAAAGGCATCTCTGTGAGTTCAAGGCCATCCTGGTGTACACAGAGTTTTCCAGGCCAGCCAAGCCAACATAGTGAGACCCTGTCTTAGAAACAAACGATTAACAACCAAATAACTCAGGTAACTTCTGTCGATGGTGGAGCAGTCACCTGAGGTAAGCTGAGTCTGCATTTGGGACCATGGGCTCTCATATTGGTGTATTATTCCTTTTGAGATGACAGCTAGGTTTGCCTTGGCAGAACCCTAGCTTTCCAATTCATGGCTGTATCTCTGAACCAAAAATATGCATAGCACAGTCATGCTCAGTCAGTGATTGTGGAAGAGCCAGCCCATGAGGCCACTAGGCTGGGTGGCCACATGGCCGGTATACTTCTGAGACAATTTAAGTTCTAGGAGGGTAACCTTTTGTTTTTCCTCCTCCTCCTCCTCCATTTTTTTCTTTCTGTTGTTTTTTGAGACAGGTTTCTCTGTGTAGCCCTGGCTGTTCTGGAACTTTCTCTGTACATCGGGCTGGCCTCAAACTCAGATCTGCCTGCCTCTGCCTCCTGAATGCTGGGATTAAAGGTGTGAGCACCACATCACCAGCCTTCTTTAGTTTCTTTCTTTTCTGTTTGTTTGTTTTTGTTTTTCCAAGACAGAGCTTCTTTGTGTAGCCCTGGATACCCTGGAACTAGCTTTGTAGACCAGGATGGCCTTGAACTCACAGAGATCCATCTGCCTCTGCCTCCCATGTGCTAGGATTAAAGGCGTGCACCACCACTGTCCAGCCCTTTAGTTCCTTCTTAATCTAAAAAATTCTACCTGGTCACACTTGGTTCTGTCTGCAACTCTACCCACAACAATTTAGGGGTATGGCTCTTGGGTCTTGATGTTTGGAGACCACAACCAATAGCAATCATGGTCTGTCCATCCCCTGGAGTCCTTGCCTGCCATTTCTGTGTGTTCGGGGATTGCACCCACGACTTTCCTTTGGAAGCATGGCTCTCAGGCGAGGATAAACCTTCCTTCCTAGCTTTAGTCATCAGCTTGGGACTTGGAGACCTGTCTTTTTGGATGAGGTGACCGGTGGGGGTCAGTGCTTCCGCATCTAACTTACAGATGGAATCCACCAAAGCATCAGGCAGATGACGCCACCATCTGTGCCTCTGGCTGAGATCATAGTCATACTGATATCTATGTCTGCCCCCCTGACTCCTTGATGATTTAAAACCCTCCATGACTCTTACTTCACTCCCTAGCTTACTCTACATAACCCATCTACCACCACGGTGACAGAGAAGTTAAGAGGTTTTTGTTTTTGTTTTTAAGATGGCGCAGGTAGCCGGGCGGTGGTGGCACACACCTTTAATCCCAGCACTTGGGAGGCAGAGGCAGGCGGATCTCTGTGAGTTCGAGGCCAGGCTGGACCAACAGCCTCCAAAACAATACAGAGAAACCCTGTCTCGTAAAACCAAAACCCAAAAAAAAAAAAAAAAAAAAAAAGATGGCGCAGGTAATCCCAACACTCAGGAGACTGAGGCAGAAGGATCATGAGGAGTTCAAGGACAGTCTGGGCTATAGAGAAGTGGGGGAAACCCCTCTTGCCAGAACTCCTGGAGAGCTTCCCTTACTCCTTTGCCCTGTATGCTGTGTACTTAACTTAGGATGTCACCTGTCAATATCCCTGAGCCATAAAGGAGGCTGTGAGGCCATGAATCTATCTCGTCTTCACAAGGCTCCTAGCCCTGTGCTGGGATGCTGGGGTGGGGACAGGAAGAGGCACAGCCTACCAGGGTCCACTGATGAAGGGAATGATTGATGAGAAACTGTGGGAGATTTCGAGTAAGCATGGGTGTGATGGGGTCTGCCTGGGAGAGACCCTCTGACTCTGGTGGGATGATAGGCTGAGTGGGGCAAGTGCGCCACACTCATCGTGCTGTGGTGGGTGCATTGTTACGGTTGATGCCTAGCGCTTGAAGAGGTGACCAGTTGCAGCTGCAGCTGCGCCGGGTGTGGAGAGTACAGCCAAGCACTTATCAGTGTCCCAGGGCTCCAGACAGCTTGGGTGGCTGCCTCACCAGCTCTGGTCCATGATTAGTCCAGGTGCCCACACCCCTGCTCTTGTCTTGAATATGGGCTGCACGATGGCCTGGGTGGTCCCTAACTCCTTGCTCTACATCCTCTGTGGCCTTGGAAAATGGAAGGGAGGCCTCCATTCCTCTCCTCCCAGGATCCAGAGCATAATCCTTCCCATTCATCAGATTCTCCTGTGAGCTTGCTTCATCCTCCCACATCCCTGGATGATGCAAAAATATGATTCCCATTGGGCAGATGAGCACATTAAGGTCAGGAAAGGGGACAGGATCCTCCCAAGGTCATGCAGCCAGATGGGGACACCAGGTGGGGGCATGTCTCCAATTCCCCATGCCTAGATTTTCACCAGGCAACAGATGGCTCTGTGGCCTGACTTGAAACATCTTAAATGACCCCCAAAGAGTACAATTTCAGAATATCCAGTTCTCTGGGAGCAAATCTTTACTACTGCTTCAATTCTAAATTTACCCCCATGAAATTCTGTCATTGGAGCCGACCTGCTCTCCCTCCAGGACTGAAAGTTGCATGTTGAGCAAGCACTCTACCACTGAGATATAGCTTTTTCCTTTTTGGTTTTGTTTTGTTTTTCGAGACAGGGTTTCTGTGTGTAGCTTTGTAGACCAGGCTGGTCTCAAACTCACAGAGATCTGCCTGCCTTTGACTCCCAAGTGCTGGGATTACAGGCGTGTGCCACAATTGCCTGACTAGCTTTTTACTTTTTAATTTAAGATTATGTCTAAGTAGCTCAGGCCAGCCTTGAACTCACTCAGGATCATGAACAGCCCTTGCACTTAAGATTCTCCTGTCTTAGCTTCTTAGGTAACTTTGCTGAGTAGACATCTCAGGAAGTCCAGTGTAGATCCACCTTTACATGGGTTCTAGGGATGGGACCCAGTCCTTCAGGCTGTGAAGTCAACACCATCACCCTCTGAGCCATCTCACCCGCCATGCACACAGGTCTGTCTTCTGTGATTTGCCATTGACAATGGCTGTAAGTACTGTATTCACTGCTCCCTTGCAGGCAGGCATCTAAACTGCTTTCTGTTGTGGATTATAGAAAGTGCTGGTGCAATGGTCCCTTGAATAAGACAGCTCCCAGAGGCTCATTTATTTGAATGTTTAGTCACCAGGGAGGGGAACTCTTTGAAAGGATTAGAAGGATTAGGAGGTGTGGACTTGTTGGAGGAAGTGTGCCTTTGGGAGTGGCCTTTGAGGTTTCAAAAGCTCATGCTAGTCCCAGTCTTTTTCTTTCTGCTGCTCATAGATTAGGATGTAGAACTCTCAGCTCCTTCTCCAGCACCATGCCAGCATGGTCACCACCATACCCTCTGCCATGATGACAATGGATTAAACTTCTGAGACTGTAAGCTTTCTTTTGTAAGAGTTGCCTCAGTCATGGTGCTTCTTTGAAGCACTAGAACAGTAACTAAGACAGTCCTCAATGTGGGCCCCTTGTCTGATGAGGAAATAATGCCATCTGAAAAACAGGTATAAGATATTTATTGACTATAGAAGTTACAGGGAGATAGGAGCTCTGGGAACGTGACTAGCTTCCAAGAAAGAGAGCTTTTGCCTTTCCTTTCCTTTCATGTCCCCCCTGTCCCTTTGGGGCGTGGATGGTATTGTGGGCTCACCCCTACACTTGTCCTTGTCTTTCCACATCTTCCTCCACTCTTTTCAGGTCCATGTCCTCAAAGGTGCCTCCCGCTGCCCTTGCTCAGGCTGTGCCTAGTCTTGAATGCCCTTTGTTTTCCTTATGCAGTGGTGCTTACTGTCCCCTTGAGGACACAAGATCCTGAAATACCCCCAATCCACCCTCACCCCCACTGTCAGATCAACTCTTAGTGGGTTTGGGTCTCATTTCTGGCCTCACCCATGTTCCCTGTGTTGGACTTGGTCTTTTGCTGTCTTGTATTTGGTATTGTAACCATGACGGGAACCATGTAAGACATGGATTCCAGGAACTTCCTCTCAGGGGTCGAGGGCCTCAGGGTGGACTTAGAAAGGTCTGTTGAATGACTGAGCATGACCACAACCTAAGAATCTTGGAGGGAGTTAAGGACCCAACTTGTTTTGTCTTGTATTAGGGTGTCCTGTAGCCCAAACTTGGCCTCAGACTTGATACATAGCTGAGGATAACCTTGAACTTCCGATCTTGCCTTCATCACTAGAGTTCTGGGACTGCAGGCATGACTGATCGTACAGAGTACTGGGGACTGAGGCCAAGGCTTTTGCATGCTAGAGAAGTGTTCTCAAATTGGGTTGAGCTACATCCTCGGCCCCGGGGTCCTATTCTTTTTCTCCCCCTCTTCTCCTCCTTTTTCTCCTCCACTTTTTAGTTTTACAGGTGAATTAAGGGGTGAGGATGGAATGGAGGTGTCAAAATGTATCCACTCTTGGGTAGGAATATGTGGATCAATCCTCTGTGTAATGGGTGTTGGCATTTGAGACAATGACCGTGAGCACTGACACCATGCTGGACCCCGGGGACCCAGTGGTATACAGGACAGGCCCAGTCCTTGGGTGTATGAGCTTCCTGCCATGAGCATCATGTGACTGACATTTATTCATGTTCCCTTTCCTAATTGTGATAATGCTCAGACAAAATCTCACAGTCCTGTGAGATTGTGTGGAGGGTCCTAAATTAAATCTAGGGGTGGAGGAAGGCTTCTTGAGAAAGTGACATTTAAGCTGAGATCTAAGGATAACTAGAAATAAACCAAGCAAAGGAAAAATGTGGAGATGGGCTGTGTGGTGCTCTAGGCTGTGTGAATGGGTTCAGGCTGTGCCTTGCCCTGGGAGACTCCATTTTACAAATAGCATTTGGCTGCACTTGCAAGTATCAAAGGAAGGATGACTCTGCATCTTGGTTATTTACATAGACCCCACTGCTGTGTAGCATCAGCCATAAGGCACGT
The DNA here is from genome assembly GCF_017639785.1 of Mesocricetus auratus. Classification (NCBI taxonomy): domain Eukaryota; kingdom Metazoa; phylum Chordata; class Mammalia; order Rodentia; family Cricetidae; genus Mesocricetus; species Mesocricetus auratus. The sequence continues at coordinate 117,999,534 of NW_024429189.1, forward strand.
ACCCCACCGCTGTGTAGCACCAGCCATAAGGCACAGGCCCCACCGCTGTGTAGCACCAGCCATAAGGCATGGACCCCGCTGCCATGAAGAACCAGCTGTGAGGCAGAGAGTGACAAAGTACTCCTCCAAAGAAAAAGGTGCCACCTATAAACTTACAAAGTAGAGTGAGAACATATGGGTATGTGGGTGTATCAAAACCATATCAGAAAAGCCAAGCCTGAGGACTTAGTGAATATACCAAAGAATGAAGGATTCAGCAACTTCCCTGAACCCCATAAAGAAAAGTATACCTAACACTGGGAGTGTGACTGCTTACTATTCCACCTACCTGTCGCCTGACCACCTGATGTATGGTGAGTGTGTGTGTGAGTGTGTGTGAGTGTGTGTGTGTGTGTATGTGTGTGTTTAGGGACCAACAGGCAGAGATTCCCAGCTTTCCCTGGGTTTCAGCTCAATACAGTGATCCCTGTTGCTTAATTCCACTGGAATTGACCTTCCATCTTCTATCTGTACAACAGCCTAGTATCTGAAATTCTAACTATCTGGATGGTCCTGTGCTTCTTCTCAATCTGCTAGAGCCCCGCATGCCTCCACCAGTGTCCACCCAGATGCCTTCCTGTCTTGTCTAGTCACCTACGATAATATCTACTCTCTGCTTTTGCCTCTAGAGCTATCTCTTTGAACTCTGAATCCCTTAAAACTTTTATAGTCATCCTGCATCACCTATATGAAGTGTAATACGTGATCTGAGAATTAATATTAGCAGTTAAGATCAGAACAAAAGAATTTATGTGCCAAGTGGTGGTGGTACATGCCTTTAATCCCAGCACTTGGGAGGCAGAGACAGCCTGTTCTACAGAGTGATTTCTAGAACAGTCAGGGCTACACAGAGAAACTCTGCCTTGAAAACACACACACACACACACACACACACACACACACACGTATGTGTGCATATATATATGATTATTTATGAGTGCCAGAAAGCAAGGAAAATTGGGATGACCTGGTAAATGGCAAAGACATCAATAAAGCTGGTTAATTTATTGTTAGTCAATAAATTCTGATATTATGTAAACTCACATGCATGTCCATCTATGTTTCTGAAATAACACACTCATAACAGAGGTTGTGGGCAGGGATGGGGTAATGGAAGTGCTTCAGCAAGAAAGAACAGTAAAGACGAAGTCACTACAGCAGGAGGGAACTTGGATAAGGCTAGTGTGATTGGAGACAATGGGGTAACAGCCTAGGCCATGAGGAAGGGCCTGGTAGACAGAGAGGAATTAGCAAGTGGACACACCCACTGATCATTACTTATTGAACACTGTCAACCAGGGGCTATGCTCTATCACCAGCCAAGTCAGACATGTTCCTGATGGGAGTGTGGTATGTGCCCCAAGCATACAATGAGTCAGAGAGCCCCTGCTGCGTGTTGGGAACCCCCCTGAGCACTTTCCATCACTGTGTCCTTAGATCCTCACAGCCACATGAAGTAGGGTACCCTTGCAATCACTGTGGAGTGATTACCCACCTGCACAGATTCTGAAGTGTTACCCAAGACCCGAGGTCCATGTCCCATTCCTGGCCACCACACCAAAGGAAATCCTGGAAACAAAGACTGGGGAAGGAAGTGGGTGCCGTGGCACATGCACTGTGCCTTGTGCTTGGGAGGCAGAGGGGGGAGACTCTGCATGAGTTCGAGGCTAGCCTGGTCTACATAGTGATGCTAGGGCTACATAATGAGATCCTGTTTCAAGAAAACAAACAAAGCAAACCTGATGAAGGAAGAAGAATTTATCTAGTTTTATTCATCCACTTATTTATTTTGACAAGAGCCACAGAGAGAAAGGCTAGCTCTACCCTTCTTTCCAGTAGTAATGTTACAACGTCACTGACAGATGAGACCAGGGGTGGGGCTGGAGCGAAGGCTCAGCAGTTAGAGTGCAGGCTGCTCCTGAGGACCTGCGTTTGATTCCCAGTGCCTACATGGTGGCTCACAACTATCTGGAACTCCAGATCTAGAGTATCTGATGCCCTCTTCTGGCCTCCTCAGGCATCAGACACACACATGGTACACTGACTTACATGCAGGGAACACATCTACACATGTACAGTAAATAATAAAGCAAAACAAAATGATAATAATTAGAAAAAGATGAAACAAGGGCAGCAGGGTGGCTCACACCTATAATCCCGGCATTCGAGAGGCTGAGGCAGGAGAATTACTCAAGAATTGGAGGCCAGCTTGGACTACAGAGTGAGACTGTGTTTCAGACAAAGTAAAACTGAGCAAACAAAAGCCAGGAAATCCACATGGAGGGTTAGCTGGGAGTCAGCTATGTGGACTCTTCGGCTCTGATACCAGCTTTCAGCCCATTCCCTCTTGGTGTGGGGCCTCCTGGAGATTTTTCTGCCCTATAGGGTCCTTTCTTTTAGACTCCCTGCAGCAGAGCTACAGGAAGACTCACTGCAGTCCCCTTTAAAAGGCCTTTGCCAAGCAAACTCTTTAATACTGTTGTCTAGAGGACAGACTGGAGCAGTCCCCAAGGAGAGCATCTATCAAAATCATAAGCATTCATATCATTCAATCAACAGGCCTATAACTAGAAACTTATTCTAATAAATATCTAATGGTGTGCCCATCAAGTTTCTGGCATATTGTCACAGGCTGGAGGCCACTCAGTTGCCCAGCATTGAAGGGATGGGTGAAATAGGTTACAGGACACCCATGCAGCGGAATGCTTGACACCATGACAGAGAATGTTGTAGAATATTTCTTTAAGATGTGTTACATTTGTTTATGCTGTGGAACATTTGTTTGATGATGCCAAGATGTCTTGAATACTTCTATGTTGCATTTGTTTAACTCTGTGAAGCTGAGTTACTTTGCCTGACTAAAATACCTGATTGGTCTAATAAAGAGCTGAATGGCCAATAGCAAGGCAGGAGAAGCGATAGGCAGGGCTATCAGGCAGAGATAATAAATAGGAGGAGAGATCTGGAAAGAAAGATCAAGGAACAAGCAAAGGAGGATGCCAGGGGCCAGCCTCTCAGCTGCACAGGCAGCCATGGAATAAGAAGTAAAGAAAGGAATATAGAATAGAGAAAGACAAAAAGTCCAGAGGAAAAAGGTAAATGGGATCATTTAAGTTAAGGAAAGCTGGCTAGAAACAAGTCAAGCTAAGGCCAGGCATTCGTAAGTAATAATAGGTCTCCGTGTGTATTTATTTGGGAGCTGGGGCCGATCCCCCCAAAGAGCAAAGAGCCAAAAGAGTAAAAACAAACAAACAAACAAAAAGCAACCAGCATCAAAAGAATGATGCACTCTCTATGCACTGGAACAGAGCATATTCTGAAAATGCTGTCATGCATGGGAAAGGCCGAACATGGGACTGGTACAGTTCAGTGTCTGGTTTTAAGTGGTGTGGGTAGGTTTGGAGGAAGATAGATGAGCTCTTGAGGAGACAAATCGAAAAAATTTAATCCCTACCCTTAGGAGACAGAGGCAGGTGGATCTCTGTGAGTTCAAGGCTAGTCTGAACTACGTAGCAAGTTCCAGACCAGCCATGGTTGCATAGTGAGACCCTGTCTCAAAAGGGGGAAGATGTGATGGATGGAGTTCTGTTGACAGAATATATACCTAGCATGCATGAAACCCTGGGTTCAGTCCCCCGAAATTAGGAGGTAGGAGCAGGAGGATCAGAAGTTCAAGGTCATCTTAGGCTACAGAGTGAGTCTAATGCTAGCCTGGGCTACATGAGACCCTGTCAAAAACACAACAAATGAAACACTCTCGTACCATTGGTTGCCTCTGGGAGGGAGCTGGTGGCTGTAGGACAGGACAGGAGAAACCTTTCCCAATGTGCCCTCTTTGTATTGTTCAGTTTGTGATCCTGAGGACATATTGAGAATTCAATAAATGAATAATGACATTTGTGTTTATTTGAGTGACTCTCAGAGCCCACAGAGAAGAACAAGACATTGAAAGGAGGAAGACACCTGGTGACCAGGTGTCTAATCTGAGGACCTGGTGGTCACCATAATCGCAGGCCTCTGCCCTTTCCTGCTGGAGCTGAGCCTGCTGACTCCCCTAGGTCTTGAGGACTCAATGAGGTATAGCCCAGGCATGTAGGCCTTCCACTCTGTTCCAGAAAAATTGCATGTGTATCATAGTCAGGTAGTAACAAAAACAGAGTCTTGAGTATGCTGAGTAACAAAATGCCCCACCATCCAGGCCTGGCTCCTATTAATCTCAGCACCGGACAGGCTATTGCTGAGGACAGGGAAACTCCCCTGAACAGGCCATATCTTAGAGAAAAGGCAAAGGCTTGTACCCTGGGAGAAGAGCAGAAACAAAATCCCCCAAAAGGGAGAAAATAAGCTTGTTAAGAACCAGGAAGTCTGTGGAGCGGCTCAGGGGTTCATAACCCACCTAGCATGCTCAAGGCCCTGTGTTCAATTTTCAGCATCAAATAAAAAGCAATTTAAATGAAATAAAAGGAACAGCAAGTAGCTTGTGCAGCCGGAACAGGGTGGGTGAAAGGAAGGTGGGAAGAGATGAAGCTGATTATGGAGAGGAGAAATAGGCAGGACAGAGACATTTGCAAGGCTGAGCTGAGGTAGGGAAGAGTCAGAGAGTACTCAGTGGACACGAGGCCTGATTGCATTTCCCTGTTAAGAGCTTTCTCTGAGTAAGGGTAGATTCTGAACTTCGGGAAGAGACAGGGGGTCTACAGAGAGCTCAGGGAGAATGCTGGGTCTTGAGTGGGAAGTGGGGCTGGGAGCAGTCTGCCTCCCTGTCTATCAAAGGGGGTGGAACAAGATGGTCTGTAAAGGCTGTCCTGGGGCTGGGATTTGGTAACCTCAGCATTTGGAATTTGGTAAATTACCACAATACTCACCAAGTGTGTATGACTGGCTCTTCTTTTCCGACAGGCTCCCAGGTTTCCCCTTTTGGATCTGGTCCTCACACAATTGGCCAGAGCCCTGTGGTGTCAGCATTACTGGGAAGCCCATTCCATCCCCTCGCTGCCAGCTTCACTCCTGTCCCCACCTCCAAGGGACAGATGGGTGTACAGCAGGAGGCCAGTGGGCTTTGATGCCGCCAGCATCCCAGGAGAGGGAATTATCTGAGAGTTCACAGCCTCTCTCTGCCTTCTAGATCTTGAGTTAAAAGCCCTCAGCGTCACAGCCCCAAGGGGCAGGGATTGAAGGGTGTCGAGAGAGAGGCAGAAGGAGTCACTTTTCAGCCTGCAGCTGCCCACATAAGGAGGAAAACCTGGAGTGCTGAGAGCTCTAGGTCAGAAAGTCATCGGGGCTGAAGCCAAAGATCAGGCCACAGCTGCTCCACTGTCTTATTTACCAATCAGAGAAGTGTTTGGAGAAACCTGGAGCTGATGTCTAAAATTCAGGTAATTTTACAGTGAAATTGAGGTTTCTGTCTTCTCTTGAATAATTAGAAAACCTGACCACACTGACAGCTTTTTTCTGCAATATAACATCCGGCCAGACTTATATAGCAGCTATCCCCATTGTAATTTTATTTCATTAACAAGCAAATGCATTCATGTGACTGCAAAAATATACACAGAGACAATGCATTTTCCCTCCCATCCTTATCTCCAATTCCCACTGGCCTCTTAAAGCAATCCTTTATTATGTAATCCCAAAGTTCCTTTTTTTTGAAACAAAACTTTATTACAGTTTTACTTATTTATTTTGCATTCACGTGGAGGAGGGGGTGCATGTGCCGTGACTCATGTGGAGGTCAGAGGACAACTTGTAGGAGTCATTTCCCTCCTTCCACCATGTGGATTCTGGGAACTGAGCTCAGGTCCTTCAGGCTGGCTGTTGCCTCCTGAGCCATCACACCAGCCCCAGGGTTTCTTTATGCTTATTTAAACGTATAAAAGCAAAGGCTGTCATTTCCCATTTGCACACAGATACACCTCTCTTCTGTCTTTGTTTTTCCTCCAAGAGGACTTCTCCATAGTTAGACAGACCATTCACTGCTCCAGGCCACTCCATTGTCACAAGTCCCATGGTTTATTTAGCCAGACTCATGGCAAGCATTTGGGTCATACCCAGTACTTGCATCTACAAACAATGTAGTATCAATTATCCCAGGCATAGTTTGTACACATGCAAATATTTAAGTAGGAACTAAAGGAAAACCAACAGGAATTGCCCAAGCAGAGGGTGCAGTAGATGGGGTGGAACCCTCATTCAGTAACACCCTGAGGCCAAGTAGCAAAAGGTGACAAAGATGATTCCTAAGAGTGATTCCTCACATAGCTCAGAGACCATCATGTCTCCAGGAGCTAGGGCAAGGCTCCAGATTTACCTTTGCCACTGGATAACTTAGGTTGTCTCGCTGGGCCCCATAGTCTCCATCTGTGAAGTGAGAGGAGAGGCTTGGGGAAATGGAGATCTCAAAGGGCCTGTCTAGCTCTGACCAGTCCACCTCCCTCCACGACAGCCAGACTAGACTCTTGATTGTACCTGGCTCAACCCAGCTATAGAATCTTTGTCCAAGCTGTCTCCAGCCTCACCCAGATACCTCTGAAACATAGTCCCCTTGTCCCTTGGCTCCACTCCTGATACTTGAGCTCAAGTGCAATCAGAACACAGCAATATAAATCTCCAGGTGAGACAGAGGCCCCTCTACAGTATCCTTGATGGTTAGATTACCCTACACTTGGCCCATGCCAAGTCTTTCATCAAGTCCTTCCTTCATGCCATTTCACCTTGTCCAGTCACTCAAACTGTGCACAGGGCTCCTGAGTGCCAGTGCTCTTACTTCCTAAAAAAACGGCTTTGAGGCAGCGTTTCTCCGTAGCTCAAGTTCTACCCCCAAAAGTTGCTAGTTTGTAGTTAACAACTAGTAACATTGTAAACATCTTAGAGCCTCTAATCCTACACTAAGAAGTTCAGAAGCCATCACCTCTGCCACCTTTATAAACTGGGGAGAAAAAGGCCCCTTGTGTCACCAGGTTCATCACTTACTTGTTCAATAAGTTGTCAGATGTTCTGGAGGATTTTTATAGTTGTTCTTTTCTTTCTTTTTTTGATACAGAGTCTTGTTATATAGCTCAGACTGGTCTGGTATTCACTATGAAGCCAGGCTTTGATTCACAATTCTCTTGTCTTAGCCCCTACCCTTTATCCCAATTGCCAGAATTACAGGTGCTTTTCACAATGCCTGGGTTTCATTGGATGATTATTTTTCCTCTCTTTTAAAATTTTATTGTATTGCGTAAAGAAGGCTATCTTCATATATTCATCAGATACCTACTGAGTACCAGACCCAGAGCTGGACACTAGAAGTCCAGTACACAGAAGTCTCAGTTTGAAGAAAAATGAGTGAATTTCCCAAAGCCTCGGGAAGATCCCAGACAACTCTAAACAGACAACATAAAAAGATAAACTGCTGGTGTGTCAGTGAGGAGAAGGAAACCACCAGGGTGCTGTGGCATTCATAACCAAAATACCGGGGAGACATCTCTGAGGGACAGAGAGCAGGCCACCACTGGATGCTGAGCAGGGCTTCTGTGGGAAGCATCATCCCTATTAAAATTTCCCATCCTCACCAAAGTCTTAGCAGGAAACCATATGTGATAGCCTCTGTTTTGTTATTCTATGAAGCAAAGAAAAACTGAAAACCATGGACTCCTGAAGGGACTGTAGGTCTTGAACACAGATTTTCTGGCATCAGAGTATCAGAGCCCAAACCTGACTTCTGCTGCTGCTGGTTTGATTAAGTCAGTTATGGTCTATATGGAGGCTTCCATTTAGCTGGGCCCAAAGGAGGGATCCTATCTTTGCCAGGCACATCCAAGCACCTGTGATGGTGGTGATACAGACCGCTAAGAACTGACAAGAGGGTGGCTAGGGCCGGACTCACTCTGCTGACTCCACTTAAGGTTCTGTGTGTTCAACTGGTTTCTAGGTCTGGAGTTGTAGGGGACAAACAGGCAGGGATGGAGCCTCCTAATTCAGACCTTCCAGCCGCCTGTCAGTCTAAACATGGGCTGCTGACTTGGAATCCAGCCTTGAAAACTCCCTTAGCCCCTAACACTTCCCCTCTGCTTTTAGCTTTAGGCAACAGCTGGTACCCCAACCTCCCAAGCATCGCTGAGACCAAAACAGTCCCTGGACACGAAAGGGAAGCCAGGCTGCAGGGCAGCAGATGGCTGCTCCACCCAGCCCAGGGCAGCTGTCTCCTCTCTCTTCCCTGTCACTCTGAAGCAGGGTGGTCTTTCCACCTCACTACCTCCCCCTCCCCCTTCTTCATGCCCTTGAGCTTTTCAAAGCCACATATGAATTCATTTCTAGCACTTACTATGTAATTCTAAGGCAATGAGTGAAATTCTCTGACTGTTTCCTCATCTATAAAATGGGTGGATGAATATATAAACCACATACATTGTGAGACTAAAACGATTAGTAATTCCACATTGCTTAATGTAATGACAAAGAAAAAGTTCCAGTGTTTGATAAACAATGTCCTAGGACATCTGACCCAAGTCAAGGTGAGTGGTGGCATGGGAGTACCCAGGCCCTGAGGGACCCCACCTCCTTCCATAGACCATGCTCATGTCTCTCGGGTCTCTCCGGTCCCAGGTTCCTGCTTTGTGATCCGTGCTCCACTTTGGCTGCCGACTCTTCTTGCTAAGTCCTGAGCTAGCCGCATAACTCCTCAGCTGACATTCTGCGGTGGGTGTCCAATTGCCACCTTCTGACCTTTCAGGGTCCTATCCATCAGTAATCACTAGTTCTATCTTTCTGCACCCCCACCCTCATCCGGACGTCCTAGAAAGTGTGGACTCCAGTGGTGGTGGGGGTAGGAGTTTGCACTTGCTCTTTCCTGGGGGTGTGGGGGAGGCGGATAGTTCCCTCTCATCCCTGCTCTCTGCCTTCCCTAACCGGGCTAGTGGCCAGATGGACGCGGTTCCTGAAAGAAGGAAGAGTGAGCAGAGACCGCAACTCAGAACTGCAGTTTCTCGCCTGAAAAAAAAAGACAATGAAAACAAGAGACCTCTCAAGATCAAAGGAGGGGATGAAACAATAAGTGAACACGGGGGAACTAAGAAGTGGCTTCTGAATGGAGTGCTGAGGGTTACGGAAGGTACCCAAACAGCTGCTCCCACTCCTGCCCCCCCCACCCCAGTAGACCCTGGCCTTTCATCCTTGTGAGGCATTGCAAGACCCAAATCACCGGTACCGCAGAAGATCAATGGAAAAGGAGAAGATAGGGCGGGGACAATCAAAGAGAAATAGCGTCCAGGGGGAGGCCAGAGGCAGAAAGCATGTGGTTGGGCCCCATGCCTCCAAGGAAGCCATGCAAGGGTGACCCGGGATGCTCTCCCCGCCCCGGCCCCCTCCCTTCCCAGGGGGCGGCCCACATCCAGGCCGGAGACCGGGTGGGGCGGCGCCGGCAAGGATGAATAATTGAGGTAGAGGGGAGGAGGAAGAGGAGCGGCGGAGGAAGAGCGGGAGGCGGGAGCCGCCCGCGCAGGGTCCTCCCCACTCCGCACCCCACCCGCTCCGCCGCCCGGAAGTCGCTCCCCGCCTCCTGCTCCGCCAACATGGCCGCGAAGTCGGATGGAGCGGCGGCCGCGGCCGGCCCGGGGCCCGAGGGGCCGGCGGGAGCAGCCCGGGGCGGGGCAGGAGGGCGCGGGGAGGTGACGGCGGAGATCGCGGGCCCGGGACCGGCGTCGGCGGGAGGCCCGGGGCCGCGCTACGAGCTGCGGGATTGCTGCTGGGTGCTGTGCGCGCTGCTCGTGTTCTTCTCCGACGGCGCCACCGACCTGTGGCTGGCGGCCTCCTATTACCTGCAGGGTCAGAGCACCTACTTCGGCCTCACCTTGCTCTTCGTGCTGCTGCCCTCCCTGGTTGTGCAGTTGCTCAGCTTCCGCTGGTTCGTCTATGACTACTCGGAGCCCGCGGGGACCCCAGGACCCGCCGTCAGCACCAAGGACAGCGACATCGGCGGAGCCGCCATCAGCACCAAGGACAGTGCTGTCGCCTTCAGGACCAAAGAAAGCAGCCCGGAGCTGGTCCCCCGGCCAGCGCCGTCCTCGGCCAGCGCCTACCGTCGTCGCTGCTGCCGCCTCTGCGTCTGGCTACTGCAGACCCTCGTTCACCTCCTGCAGCTCGGCCAGGTCTGGAGGTAGGAAAAGAGCAGGTGAAGGAAGCTTGAGTCCTGGGAGTGGGTTGCCGCCCCAGATCTGCTCTGGCCTTTCTAGCCCACCCTGCTTCTGTCCTGACCCTCACCCTCACCAACTCCATTGCAGCTCTGATTTCTTCTCAGTCAGCTCCTCACCTCTGCCAAACTCTGTTGGACCCCAGATCCATAGCTTTGATCTGGCTAATGGGGCAAGAAGGGGCCAGAGATCTGTAGTGACATGTGAGCAAGGAGAAGTTGGGGAGCATGGGGACAAGTGTTATGCTTGGAACAGGGACACAGGGATCCTTTCAGTCTTGACCCTTCCTCCATGTCCAGGTACTAAGCCTAGACTTGGGGAAACATTCAGAAGTCTTTCACAGCTCTCAGAGACACTCAGTTCAGAATTGCAGCTCACCCCCAACATCCTAGGAGAGGCAGAATGTGAGGCAGCTAAATGACTATCCCGTCTAAACTTCCTGGTTTTGTTGAGAAAGGGCGTGGTGAATCCAGACCATCACTCTGGCTCCTATTTCCTAAGGAGCTCCACAGAGCCCTACTCTCAACCCCCAACCCCCAACAAAAGGGGCCAAGGAGATTTGAAATCTTGACCCTGACGTTAGATAGCTACTGTCTGCCCCTTAGTCCTCAGACCGGAAAACAACACTGGGGCTTCATTCAAACTGTTCATTTCCAGGCTTCTTCCTTTGCCAACAAGTAGGGTGCCTGCTGGGTTGTGTTAATTGGAGAGAGGGGAAATTCTAAACCACAGCTCCTCTTGAATCAGAATCACTCCAGTTCCTTGGACTGTGCCTGCAGTGACAAAATGAATTTGCTTACTACGTGAACTTAGAGCACACATCCTCCTCCTCCCCCAGTTCTGTTTCCTCACCTGTGAAGTGAGAGGGAATCTCTACACTTCCTGTCACACAGACTTACTCTCTAAACTTCCTGTCACACTGACTTACTGTCTACACTTCCCATCAATGATTTACTCTCCACACTTCCTGACTGTTTACCCTTCCCATCACTGACTTACTGTCTACACTTCCTTTTTCACTGGCTTACTCTCCACACTTCCTGACATACACTCTACCCTTCCCATCACTGACTTACTGTCTACACTTCCTGTCACACTCACTTACTCTCTACCCTTCCCATCACTGACTTACTGTCTACACTTCCTGTCACACACTCTCTACCCTTCCCATCACTGATTTATTGTTACAGTTTTTTAACCTGTTGGGATAACTAGACAAGAGGAAGTCTGTGTGAGAATTCTGCAGATTAGGATGTATTTGGGGGACAAAGGGGATTATCATAACAGATGTGTGGAGAGTATGGGGGAAGACCCTCTACAGATATAGAGGATAGTTATTTACTCTGTTACTTTTTAGTGTATTCTGCCTAACTCAGAAGCTACAGTTGGACAGAGCGTTGGAAACTGGACCCCTAGTGTTTGACCCAGCTGCTCACTGGCCATGCGTCACCCTTGCAATGTTGTTGATCCTCTCTCTGCCTTGGTTTCCCTATCTTCATCTGCCAAGATGATGTGCATATTCTACTTTGCTCCCCCTGGAGTCAGGGGAGGGGAAACACTATCCATGCTCTTATTATTATTAGCCTGACACACAAAAATATTCATGTCTACATCCAGGAACTAATCTGCATTCATCATTCTGTGCCCAAGTGGACAGATGGTGGGTTATTTTTAGGTTCTGAAATGGTAACTTCCTATTCTGGGTACCCAAAGCTTCATCCCCCTTTCCCTTCAGCCTAAAGTGGGCCAGCTGCCCCACGATGCATAGGCTACCCTCGTTCTCCCCATTCAGAACCCACTTACACAAAGCTAATAGGACTCTTCTTTCTTGAACAGAGCTTACCTCAAATATGGGGGAAATGACCATAGATGGGCATCCTGGGGGAGTGGCTGGAAGTGGCTGAGAGTCCACTGAACTCCACGGTTCTGAAGATGGAAGAACTCTCTCCACGATTTCCCTTGTTCTACACTGGGAAAGTGAGAGTTCGAATGGGATGATTGGACGGGTAACAATCAAATGAGCATGGGGGAACCATGGTGTGGTATTTTTAAAACTCAGAATCTCTCTGGGGGAAAGAAAGAAAGAAATTGGTTGTAGTAGTATCAGGCCTGTAAAAATTTTAGACAGGGTTTGCATGGTCCTAGTTTGTGAATTCTTCCTCTTGATTGCATTTCTTTTAAATATTCACTTAGGTACTCAAACCCTAATTTACAATGCCATTGCAATTATTTTATTAAGCACTCACTTTCTGCCAAGCCCACTGGTTGCCTCCGTTCTCTCCTCTGTCTTTTCTAATGATTCTGTCATGTGGTTAGTATTATAATTTTCACTTGGCGGATGAGGGAACGGAGGCTGAGAGAAGGGGGCACCCTTGCCCAAGGTCACACAGTGAGCAACTGGGAGCTTTGGCATTCAAGAGTCTGCGTCTTTAAAAACCAAGTTCCACCTTGCAATTCTGCCACCAAAGTGTTCCCCCAAAGCCTGAAGAATTATGAGTCTGAGATTGTGAGATTGTACGATGACAGAACCTCTGACTTCTGTTGCATAGAGATAAGAATGTGAAAAGGGGAGGAGGCATTTGAACTGTGGGTAACGATGAGGAAACTTTGTACTGTGGGAAGATGCTGAATCTGGGGAGGGTGTGCTTTCAGAGGATTTACATTTTCATCTTGGTTTGAAAGTGACCTTGGGCCAGGTTCTTTCCACTTCTGAGCCTCAGTTTCCCTGTGTGTGAAATGACATGATTAGATGTGGTGCTCCTAAGATGTGGTATCTTTCTCATGACCCATAACGATTCGGTACAGTGCCAATGACCACCTCCTGACCAGAACAGTTTAATGTCACCAAGGTCAATTTGGGGTCCTCCCCCCAAAAAAACCTTCTATGGCTAGGTTACAATTCTGTCTCCTCTGCCTCCTAATACACCCGCCCTTTGGAGAGGTTCTGAAATGAGTTGGTCACCTGCCGGGTACTTTGTTCCCTGCATAGAATAGAAATCACTTAAAGGAAGGAGTGAGGCTAGGGTCTTCAGAGAGCTGGAAAGCAATTACTGACAGCTTGACTGTTCACTAAATTCAGACTCTGCAGTCAATTAGGAGAGATCTCATAGAAATGGCTACTGGGGACGAGAAGAGCTCACCAGGCCACATTAACCAGGCTACAGTTCTGACTCTGAGTCTGTTGTCACTGAATTCTCTGGACCCTCGTCCCACAAGCTTTGGGCTCTTAAACTGCCAAAGGCCTGGATAAACAGGAACATTCAGAGAAGGTGAGAGAAGCCATCCAGAAATTAAGAGGTGGTGGCATAGCATGTTACCGCATGAGCTGCCCCAGCAGACGTTCTGAGTGGTCGACCAGGAGAGAGCTCAGTGGGTAAGGGTGCTTGCTACCAAGCCCGCCTGGTGACCTGAGTTCACTCTCCAAGACCCCCAAGCTAGAAAGAGAAACTGACCCCAACAAGCTGGTCTCTGACCTCTACACCTGTGCAGTGGCACAGGAGCGTGCACGCTATCAGCCAAAGGAAACACTGGACAAGGTCCTTCCACACAGATGTCATTAGTTAAACATAAAAGGAGGGAGCTCACAGACACTGTACACCTGCCACCTTGCAGCAAGGACTGTATGGCATGTTCCAGGCATTGCATTAAAACCTTCCCTCGGTGCTTATGGGTACAATGGTTCCTCCGACAAGGAAGCAAAACCCAGAGAAGTCAGGGAACCTGACTGAGGTCACAGGAGTGAGTGCAGGAAAGGAGGATGCCTGCCTCTTTGTTTAGTTCCCAAATCCAGCTCCATCCCCATCAGGAATCACTTGGTGTGATGTCTGGGGCAGTGAAGAGAGGGTAGGTAGGGGGGAGGGGGAGGGGAGGGGGGGGATCATGGGGAAATGCCTTGAGGCGGTAACAGACTGAGTCCCTGGGAGGTGAGCAAACAGACCCTTCGGTGGGGCATGAATCTGCCCATGGGTTGGTCATCATGCTGTCCCTATCCACCTCCCAGCCCCAGCCCTCTGAGCTGTTAAGCCATTGAGGGCTGTTAAGCCAATTAAAGTCCCAGCTCTGCCTCCTCTGACCCTGTGGGCAGCAAAGCAGTAAGCCATGAATCCCACTCTCCCTAATCTTGAACTCATGGGTCCCAGCTTTACCCAGATAAGCATGGCTTCCTAAGCCAATTAGTGTGAGGAGACCTGGCATAGGATTGCCTCCGGCTGTCAAAGTCTGAGCACTTGAGGTGGGGAGGAGGGCAGGTGGCAGTGAGCTTCTGGGTCTCTCTAACAGCTCACTGAGGCCAGCTGTTCCATCTCTGCCTGTGTGTGCCATGGAGTCCTACACTGGGAGAGCTTCTGCAGTGAGTCAGTGCTGCTGTAAAATCAGGTCCTGGTTTCCCCTCTGGGAAGCTGGATCATCGGTGTAACTCGAAGAGCAGGAACCCTGGATTCAGGGTCTCCACTCAAAACCTGCACGCACTACCTTGTCAAGTCACGTGCTTCCCTCCCTTCTAAAGTAGAGACTATAGCCGAATCTCTCTGCTTCTTTCGTTGTTTGCGTTTAAGGAGGTGACATGTACCAAGGATAAGCTTAGCAAGGGCTGGTTCCATCATTTAAGTATTCAAAACCTGGTGGCAGAGCCGGTAAGACATCTTAGTAGGGTCCTCCCAATGCCATGAAGGCTGACAACCTGAGTTCAATCCCAGGGATTCACATGAAGGAGACGACCCCTGAGGCCCACATGTGAGCTGTGGCACACACATGCCACTCCTATGCTATACAAGTGCACACAAAATAGATTAATTTAAATATGATTTTAAAAACCGGGTAGCACCAATTAACAACATTGTTGTTCTGTGAGTGGTAGCCAGTGACGCGGGGAGGGGGCTGGGAACCACAGTGACATGGCACTCAAGGATTTAATCTGCAGTCACTCATTCAGCAGGTATTTATGGAGCACCTGCTGTGTACCTGGAACTGTTATAAGTGCCGAGGATAAAGAAGTGATTATGGTGGCAGTGTGAACTATAGTGGGTCACATGGTAGTCATGTTATTACTGGAAAGGACGAACGAGGGGCTGGGAAGATGGCTCAGCAGGGGAAAGCCCTTGCTGCACAGTCGAGTTCTGGGGGTGTGGAGACAGGAGGATGGTTGAGACTTGTTAGCTAATAGGCTCACCCCACAGTCAGTGAAAGACCATGCCTCAAGGGAATTAGGTGGAAAAGGAAATAACAAGATACTCTTCTATGGCCTCCGTGTGCACACAGGCACGCACCACGCACACAAAGCTGAAACGGGACAAGGAACTAGTGAGTGGCAGGGCAGATGATCTGGGAAGGGAAGCCTGATTAAAGAGGCGGCCTGTGGGTGGGTGGCTGGACTAGTCAGGGAGAGGTATAGGAGGGTCTCAGGAGGGGTAAGGGCATTGTAGGCAAAGGGAAACAGACCAGCTTGAAGTGCCAAGAGGCAGCATTACTGAAGGGATTGTAAAGTGAGGCTAGTCATGTAGGACCTTTAGATCCCAAAAGGGGAGCCAAGAGAGTCTGACCAGAGAAGGTATGGACTCCTTTTTGCAATGTCCACTCTGGCTGTTGAATGAAGAATGGACTGCAGAGAGGTCTGGGGACCCAGGAGTCTTCATAAGATCCAGGGGAGCAAAAGTGGGGCTGGACCAGAGCTGTGCAGCAGGGGTCGGATTCCACATCAGGCTGTGTTCACAGGATCTCTGTCTTTTTCCAGCCCTTCCTTGGTTTCCTCATTCATGTGGGTCATGCCACAACCCATTCTCGGAGCCAGAAATATCCTTGCATGTGTGACTTTGGGAAAAAGTCATAACTTACCTGT
The DNA here is from genome assembly GCF_017639785.1 of Mesocricetus auratus. Lineage (NCBI taxonomy): Eukaryota > Metazoa > Chordata > Mammalia > Rodentia > Cricetidae > Mesocricetus > Mesocricetus auratus. Next base: position 118,015,575 of record NW_024429189.1, read on the forward strand.
GTCTTGGTAATAATAATACCATCATTTGGCTTGGGGTGTAACTAGCCCTTGCTGTTTTCATAATTATTTGTAACAGTGGCTGTCTTTCCAAACTGTGTCACGGTCCTTTCACCGCATTTCAACCCTGGTACCCATCTTCCTTGTGTTGGTTATGAGTCTAGCATTTTGAATCATCACACCCACATCTGAAGCATGTTTGCAGTTGTTTGGACTTGGCTGCAGCCCCTTCACAAATGTTCCTCCCTGTGCTGAATTGGCAGGGTTGCTCCAATGTGGCCTCCCCCCCCACCTCCAGGGAGAGCTGACCAGTGTGCTCCACATTCCACACTCCACCCCTTCCTTCCCTCCCGCCATCAGGGCAGCAACAGTCCACCAGAGCCTCTCCTAACAGACACAGAGGCGGCAGTTAGGCCCTGCCCTCTGTTTGATCTGTAAAGACCACACAGGCGAGAAGCCCTGGGGAGCCAGGGGAGGGAGGCCGGCAAGGAAATGGCTTTGAACCCAGCAGCTGGGGCAAAGGTCCCTGGGGAAAGGAGGAGGCAGTTTGAGATCTACTCTGGCCTCTCCATCCTCCACCCTGCCTTTGTGAAAGTGTCTAAATTCTTGCCCTTGGAAATGCTATCAGCTTCCTCCACCGTGTCCTTCCCACATCACCTGCCACATCCCACTCCACCCCACCCCACCCTGCCCACAGCCAGAGGCAGGTGGGGATCCTGGATCTGATATTCAGGAGCCCTCCCCCCCCCCAGTGTCCTGGCTCACCTCTCCCCCACCCTGCATCAGAGCTGGCTTCACCCTCTGTCTCCTCCCTGATGCCCAGGGGCTGCTTTCTCCATCAGATCCTTTCTCTAACCCCACCAGGGAGCTTCTACACACCCTTGTACTGGCTGGTTTATGTCAACCTGACACAAACTAGGGGCATCAGAGAGGAGGGAGCCTCAAATGAGAACAGTCCTCCATACGATCCAGCTGTAAGACATTTTCTTAATAATGATCAATGGGGGAGAGCCCAGCTCATGGTGGTGCCATCCCTGGGCTGGTGGCCCTGGGTTATAAGAACGCAGGCTGAGCAAGCCATGGGAAGGAAGCCAGTAAGCAGCACTCCTCTATGGCCTCTGCATCAGCTCCTGCCTCCAGGTTCCTGTCTGCCTGATTCCTGTCCTGACTTCTTTGGAGATGAGCAGGAATGTGGAAGAATAAGCCAAAGAAACCCTTTCTTCCCCAACTTGCTTTTTGGTCATGATGTCTCATTACAGAAAGAGTCATCCTAAGACACCCTTCAAGGCCACACTCCATGTTGTTTCTCTCTCAAAGCTTTCCCCAAGCAAACTGAGCACCAACCCCAGCCCCTCATCATCTTCCACTTCTTCAAAAGCCAAAGTCATCTTTACCACCTAACGTGGAACCGCTTGCAGCTTTGCTTACAGAAGAGCTATGCACTCCAGCCTCACCCAAAGTTGTTTCCTTGGGAAGAAGTACTATTAAGGGAGATTTCCACTTGCTGATTAGAATTTGTTCATGTTTTGAGACAGGGTCTCCCATGTCCCAGGCTGCCCTCGATGGCCACTAAGTGGCTCCAGGTGACCTCAAACTTCTAATCTTTACAAGACCTAGGTTTGTAGGGCATCTACCACCATGCCCTGATTTATGTGCTGCTGGGGATCAAACCCAGGACTTAGTCCATACGAGACAAGCACTCCATGAGCTACATCTCCAGGGGATCAAACCCAGGACTTAGTCCATACGAGGCAAGCACTCCATGAGCTACACCTCCAAACCACTATTAGATATTTCTTGTGTTGTTTGAAGATTTTACTTCTGGTTTTTAGTTCACTAGGACATAAATCTATACATTCATGTCTGTTGTAAAAATCAGCTATTTTGATGGGTGTGGTGCTACCTGCCTCTGTAATTCCAACACCTTGGAGACAGGTAGATCTCCAAAAGATCAAGACCAGGTTGGTTTAGACAGACAGTCAGCTAAGATTACACAGTGAGACTCTGTCTCAAAAAATAAAGAATATTACTAAAACTTAGAGTTATTGTTTATTAAGTCTCAGATTATGTCATTGCATCTGTGACAGGATGAGGCCCAAGGGCCTACAGGAACAAAGTCCTATCCTTCTATAGTTTTCAATGAACCACTTGACATCTCTGAACCTTGGTTTTCTTCTCATCTGTGACCAAGGGATAATGTGTGAATGACCGCTGTGCAGGCATAATGACAAAATACACAGAACATGTTTTATACATTATTAAGCATCATTCAGTGCACTATACTGTTCAGTGTTAACTAGCGTTATTGACCCATTTTTACAGATGTGAAATTGACTTACAGAGAGGACTAGCCTCCAAGGTGGTAACAAAGCCAGGACTAAAAACCATATGGCCAAGCCTCCCAACCCCCATATGTGGGTTATAAGTCATAGCTTCTTCTGCTAGCTAAGCGAATGCTTTTTAAAAAAAGATTTTAAAAAATTATATGTACACATGTGGGTGTGAATGTGTGCACATGAGTGCAGTTGCCCTCTGAAGCCAGTAGAGGTCACTTGACCCTGGCTTACGTTATAGGCACTTGTGAGCTGCCTGATAAGGGTGTTGGAAACTGAACTCAGGTCCTCTGCAAGAGCAGCAAGTGCTTTTAACTGCTGAGTCATCTTTCCAGCATTTTACACACACACACACACACACACACACACACACACACTTAAATCTTTTGTGTGTGTGAGTGTGTTTGTGCCTTCATATGTGAGGGCAAGAGTGGATATGTTACGGGCATGTGTAGAGGTCAAAGGACAATCTTGGGTGGTTACACCTTGAGACAGGGTTCCTAGTTGCTTTGCAATTGTATATTCCAGGCTAGCCTACCCACCACTTTCTGGGGATTCTCCTGTTTCTGTTTCCCATCTCACCATAGGAGTGCTGGGATTACAGGTTATAGGCACACACACTACTGCACCCCCTCACCCCCCCACACACTTTACAAGGGTTCTGGGGATTCAAATGCTAGTCTCCACACTTGCACAACAAATGCTTTACCCACTGACAATCCACCCCCCCCAGCCTAGTTAAGTGTGTTCTTATAGACTGATCAATTGAGTATTATTTTGGGAATAGGAAGAAAAGAATCAGAAAAGCATCTAAAATGTTTTATTTTAATGTAAAATAAAGTACCTGCTGCTAACATTCTGGGCTCTTTCTCCACTCTCCCCTGGGCTCATCACTCATTCCTGACAGCCCATCTGGCTGGTTTTCCCACAGATCACAAGCCAGGGGAGGCCTGGCCTTGTCCTTGTTACCTTTTCTGGCCTTGCACTGAGCCAGTTCCCGGATGAGGAGCCTGCTAGCGCAGGCTTTGGCTTCGTGGCTGTGGTATCAGAGCTAAGGCAGTGTAAAAGCCTGCAGCTTGGGCACAGCAGCGAGGTTTGCTGGGACTCCAGTCTCAGCCTTCTGCTGCCAGCGGGCTGAGGGTAGGACTTAACATAGCAACCCTGAGTCTGGGTCCCCAGAGGAAAAAGGCATAACTGACTTAGGAGCCGTGAAGAGGGTGCTTAGTGATGTTGATGTGAACTGAACAGAACCTCAAGTCATTTCCTCCTCTGCTGAGCTCACATGGGCACTTGAGAACTTTGGCCCGAGTTTTCCCAGGGCTCAGGAAAGAAAACAAAGGAGCAGAGCACCCTGGGTCCTTGTAGCTGTGTGATCCTGGGCAGAACTGCTTCACCAGCCAGAGTTTGTCTATAAAATGGAAGACATGATGGTTCAGCCTCAGGGTTCTTCCAGAGATGTCAGCGCTTGTCACAGGGCGCAGCTTCTGAAAACACTGCTTGGTGCTGCTCTGTGGCCTGAGTTGCAGCCCATCCTATAGCTTAGTAAAGTAACAAAAGGGGAGGGGTTGGCTGGGTGGTGGTAGTGCACGCCTTTTGTGGGAGGCAGAGGCAGGGGGATCTCTGTGAGTTGGAGGCCAGCTTGGTCTACAGAGGGAGAGCCAGGAAAAACTCCAAAACTACACAGGGAAAACTTGTGTTGAAAAAACAAAAAAAGTGGGGGGAGAGGCTGGAGAGGAACACTGGGGGGGTCCTAAATCTCAATAACCCTCACTGCTGAGCCCCACCAAGGAAGGACCCTTGTTCTGTGACCCCAAGTATACACACAGACAACCCAAAGCTAAACAGTGGTGGGGTCTTTTTGGGTAAAAGCAAGACTTCAGAGCTCCTGCAAGGGCACGAATGCCCACCAGCAGAGGGTGTGGAGGAGGTGGCTAGCTGGCAGAGATGCTGTAATCAGGGACTTTATTTCAGTTTAAAGGGCAAACTAGATGACTGTAAAGCCCATTATGGTTTAAATTCACAGCCCTGACTTGGGGTCTTACAATACCAAGTCCCACGCTGCTGGACTGCCATGCTGCAAACTGCAAATGGGTGACATTTGGGGAGACCCAGCTTGGGATGTGTCCGTTCTCCATAAAGTTATCTCACTTTCTATTGTTTTCATTTTAATTCACCTGGTTTTTGTTTGTTTGTTTTTGTTTTGTTTACAGTGCTGGGATCAAATCCAGCACCTCACACAGGCTAGGCAATGCTCTACCCCTGAGCTATATCCCAATGTCACCTTCTTTTGAATGTAGCGGATTTTTTAGTTTTTCATATGCAAAATTTGAAATATATGCAAAAACAGAGTGACTAGGCTGATGAACCTCACATTGCATGTCATTGACTCCTGCCCACCTGGTTTTGTAGAGGTCAGTGCTGTCTGCTGACTCTGTGGCGTCATCAGGGTTCTGTGTCTTCATTGTCTAATGTGCCAGTCACCAGCCACCAACAGCTATTGAGCCCTTGGATCGGAAGCAGAGGGATGAGTGAAACACATTTTTAAGTGAATTAAATTCCCCCAAATTCTTATTGCATGTGCACCAGTGTTTTGCCTGTAGGTATGTATGTGTACTGTGTGCAGGTGTACATGCACATGTGCATGTGTGTATGTAGGTCAGAGGACATTCTCCAGGGTCATTTCTCCTTTTGTTTGAGACAGGAGTCTCTCACTGGTCTGGAACTTCATCAAGAAGGCTAGACTAGCTGGCCAATGAACTTCCAGGGATCCACCTGTCTCGGACTCCCAGTTTGCCATCACTGGGATTACAGGTGTGTAGTGCCATGCCTGAATTTTTAAATATTCATTTTATGTATGAAAGTGTTTTGCCTGTAAGTATGCTTATGCACCATGTGTGTGCCTGGTGCCGGCAGAGGTCAGAAGAGGGCATTGGATCCCCTGGAACTGGAGCTACAGATGGTTATAAGCTGCCACGTGGGTGCTGGGGACCAAAGCCAGGTCCTCTGAGAGAGCAGCCAGCACTCTTAACACTAAGCTTGCAAAGCATACAAACCCATGAAGGCGTTCTTTTAAAAATCATGATATTTCTTTAATTCGTTGCCACAATTTCCAACCTGGGACTTTCCTTTTTGCATTGATATCCTAATTTCTAGCTGAGCTTGAAAAATGTATAAGGAAAAACATTCAATTCCATACTCTGTCACTGAAGTCCGTTTTCACCCAGGGCATGGAAAGTTAGAGCTGAGGCATGGCTGCCTCTTTAGATGGAGCTTCTGAAATCTCTGTCAGACCATAAAACAACCAGACACAATTCTTCCTCTCTGTATTATCTTCAAATGTCACCAGGAGATTGGAATTAAGGTCCTCCCCACTGTTTCCTGACATCTTTCCTCCACCCAGGGACCGAGGGGAAGAGAAAGAGCAAACAAAGAACCTTCAGAGCCCAGGGTGCTGACTTAGTCTCTCCTGCACATCACCAACCCATAAGAAAGGTGGCAAAGTTGAGGTCCAGAGAAGGCAGGGATGTGAGAGTCCAGACCTGATCCCAAATACGTTGCTCCAGAGCAACTGTCCATCTTTCTACTAAGCAAGAATATGGACCCTGGCTGGGAGCAGACCAGAGAGGGAAAAATGGGAGAAAGACACAGGTATTTAGCTAGGGCCTAAAATCAGTGGCCTGAAGTGTTTGGCCTGAGGCCAGCAAAGAAGAGGGGATGTGACTCTGTAGGGGACTCTGAGGGAGGAGGGAGACAGCCTGGCTCCCCGCACCACATGCGATGGGAGCCAAACGTGTAAAATCACATTCTTTACTGACATTTAGGATTCTTTTGGCTGCCAACCCCAGGAAGGGCCCATTTTCACACCCTTGCAGGAGTGCTCAGAGTTGAGGGTAAAGCAATGCAAAGAGGCGCCCTTCCCAGGCTGCAGTGCGGAAGCCACAGGTGGGGACTGCATTCCTGGGCTGGTGAAGTGAAGGACACCACCCTGTCCTGGGACACAGCTCCATTGCTTTCCAGCCGTTGGACTTGGGTCCAGTCTCCCCTCCAGAGGTCTGGTAACAGTCTCCTGTTTTTGAAAAAGGTCATCCCATCCTTTTCTCTCACCCAGCGAGCAACCTACCACCCACTCTTGTCCCCTTGTAGTGAGGTCCCCACAGCTAAGCATCACCTCGAAAACCACTGCCCCATTTAAAGCCTTCCTGGGTCGTGTGTTGAAGACCAAATCAAACACAGTGGCGCCTCATCTCTGACTTTCTCCCTCTCACTAACCTCAGGACCTTTGCTCAAGTCGTTTCCTCTACCAGACTCTCCCTCCCCTTCCCTTTTCACCTGCTTAGCTAATGTGCCTGCTTCAGACTGATCAGCAATGGAGACTTCCAGAAAATCTTGCCTGACTGCCAAACCTCCTGCAGTCCCGCTGGTTTCCTCTGTGATGAGATGCCCTTGTTTGGGACACGACTGGAGCCTATGGAATGTGTTTTTGTCCTGTTTGCATGATGATTTAATCAATGTCCAGACTTCCATTATTAAAAAGAGTCCCTATCATGTGGGTTGGATCTCCTCTTGTCCATCCCTGTGTCTGTCATAGTTCTTGGCACATAGTAGGCACTCAGAAGTATTTGGGAAATAAGTGTCAAGTGGGGCTGAGAAGATAGTTTAATAACAGGGAACATGCTTAGCATGTACAGGACCCTGGGATCAATTCCCAGCCGCCCCCTCTCTCTCTCTCTCACACACACACAACATCAACTAAGCTTTTTCTTTGGTGACATTCAGTTTTCCTCATCAGAAGACGGACTCCCTATCCACAGATGCCACAGGTTTGCAGTGAAGATTTTAGCAAGGTATGAAACGGAATGTATTGAATGAATGGCAGTTACTTTTTCAGGGATAGAGACACCCCCCCTCCAAAGAGAAACTCACCTAGCCAGTCTTCTGTGGCTTTCTGTTCTCAGGGACAGCTTTCAGAGGGACAGTCAAGCCTGGAAGCTGTCTCAGCCTTGCCAGAAACTACCAACCCTCCTTCAGTTGTAATTGTGACTTTTTGTTTGTTTAGTGACAATCTCGATATGACACACAGTCTAATTAGAAGGCAGTATGTAGCACAGGCTGGCCTCAGACTCAGAAATCCTTCTGCTTTGGCTTCCTTGTTTTGTATGTTGAGATAGAATCTCACTACACAACCTGGGCTGACCTCAGACTAGCAATCCTCCTGCTTCAGCTTCCCAGGAATTACAGGAGAGTACCGTCATGCCTGACTAGAAAATACCAGGCCCCGTTCTGACGAGACCTCTAGGTAGACAACTCTGAGATGCCTTGCTTAAGTGTCTTATGCCGTATGACAACTTTCTGGTTTCCCAACTTCACTGGAGGTTGTTGCTTAATGTGAATTGATATCACTATCGATAAACCCTGCACATTGTCCTCTGTCAGCCTACAAAGAGGTGAAGGGTTTGGGGAGGTCCTGCTGTCTCCCGAGTCCCACCTCAGCCTGCAGGTGTCACAGGGTGGAGTCCATCTTGGAGACAGAGGTCTTTAGTGGACTGCTTCCTGGATGGAACAGGCAGAGCGGGGGAGCCTCTGGAAGCTGCTGTGGTTTTGGCCCAGAGCCCTGAGGGGGAGTGGGGAGGGGCGAGAACACACTCGGAAACTCGGAGACCGACAGATGGAAGAGCTGAGGATGTGAGAGACACAGACAGACAGAAAGGAACCCAGAGTCAGGAAGAAGAGAAGCAAGCAGGGGAGGATGGCTGGAAAACGGGCAGTCATGCTTAGCTACAAGCTGAGCAGCAGGCCAGCAGATGGACCAGTCCATGAAGGACGGGAGCCCCAGGCAGGCAGACCTGCAAAGAGACAAGCAAAGCTTGTGTCCACGGGGCAGACAGGCTGGCCCCAGGGCCTAGGGCACACAGTCAGATGAACAAAGTCTCTGAACAACAGAACGATGTGTAGTTCACAGGATAAACAGGTGGGCTGGCCCCGGTCCCTGCAAGAGACTCACAGATAGACTGACAATGGTAAGCACTGGATAGAGAAGACTGCCATTCAAGGGACAGGCAATGACCTGGGGTCTGAGGCCAGGCTTGCCTGTCTGAATGGAGACTAAAACCAATGACAGGAACACCACCTCATGCCAGACACTTGGGGTGACCCAGCAACAAGAGAGAGATGGAGAAAGCCGTGGGCTGAGCCCAAAGCCTCTCAGGGACACCGGCCCCCCACACTCCCCTCTCCTTCCATCCATTAAAGCAAATTCCTTGGACTCTGGAAGATGCTGGGTCACAGGGTGACCTGGTTGGGGAAGAAGAGTGAGTTCTGTCCATTTATTGGCTCTGCTGCCTGTTCAAGGAGGCCATAGGGTCCCCAGGGAGCTGTGGGTCTGGAGCAGGTGGATTCGAACACCGTTAGCTTCTCTACTTCTCTGGCCAGGCATTTCCGCTCCCAGCCCCACCTGCCCATGCTTACTGGTTCTTCAGATTCCTCTTCCAGAGCGTGTCTCACTTCCTGTCTTAGCAGGAGACAGTGAGTTGGAAGCTGGGAAGATGGCTCAGAAGGCAAAGGCACTAACCCCCAGGCCAGACCCCTTGATTTGGGTCTCATGGGAAATGGAGCGAGCTGACTCCCGCAGGATGTCCTCTGACCTCTGCACATGGCACACTCATCCCTATACACATGTAGGAATACACACACACACACACAATGTATTCAATAATTTTTATTTGTTTTAGAGACAGGAAGTCAGAAATAATACAACAGGGTTCATGTCTGCAATCCTAACTCTTGGGAGGACAAAGCAGGAGAAATCTTGTGAGTTCGAGGTCATCCTGGAATATTTAGCACTTTCCAGGCCAGCCAGACTCTATCTCAAAAAGCTAGATGAAGACTGGGAACCAGATGTTTTTTTTAATAGCTGTCTCCATACCCCTGTAAACCGGGGACACACCCTGGGCTTCAGGACACTGACGTCTGAGAATCATAGAGGAAAGTAGCCTAGCCGGGCTAGAGGGGCGCCAGGGAAGACTTCCTGGAAGGAGAACAACACAGTGGATGGGAGTGGGGTTCTGGCAAGTGTTCTGACATTGTACAGACTGAGACAGAGAAGCCCAGGGCCTGCTAAGACCAGAAAGGACACACACACAAGACTCATTTGCCAGTTCATTCAGCATTTATCCCTGCCTGCTACCTGCGCGAGCCTCATGGAGCGCCAGTGACCGAATAGAAAGAAGATGTCTGGGGGCTGGGGGCGGGGCTGAGTTGGCAGAGCGTTTGCAGTGTGTCCAACGCCTGGGCTCGGTCCCAGAGCTTCATAAACAGGATGCGCTGTCTCACACCTGTAGCCCCAGCACTCAGGAGATGACGGCTGGAGGATCAGAAGTAAGACAGGCGTGTGAGGGACTAGAATGATCCTTGGAAGTGAGACGCGCCGATGTGGGATGAGTGGCCTCCTCAAAGAACGTGTCAGGGAATCTGGTGAGAGGCAGTCGGAGAAGGGTCTGGGGAAGGGTGTTCCAGGCTGAGCACACTGCAGTAAGGAAGTCCTCACGCAGAGCGAGTCAGGCAGGGAACTTCCGGTGCAGCTGGGGTGTGGAGAACAAGCAGGCAGGGGTTGAGATACAGTGAGAGAGACAGGCAGGCCAGATGGTTGGGAGCCGGCGAACTGAGGGGAGAAGCTTGGGTTTTGTTGCACGTGTGCTAGGCCTATGTGAGGTTTCCAGGAAGTGGGTGACCTGATCCGACAGGCTTTAAGAATTCCCCGCTGGTTGCTATGTGCGGAATGAACTGTAGGGGGCAGGAGTGGCTACACAGAGGCTCATAGAAAAGGCTGCCAAGACGTGGTTGTTCTGGCAAGAGATGGTGGGAGGTGCCAGTACAAGGTGGTGGCACCCACCAGAGAGACGGATGGGGCAGGGACTGGAGAGGTGGATGGGAGTGGCGCTGGGTGCATTTTGGGGAAAAGCAAGTCTGGATTCCTTATCTTGAGATGAGGTGTCCTTTGTGGGTGTTACTGGTCTCATCCGTGGTGACAGCTGCTCCTCTCAGCTTCCTTTCAAACAGAGAAGGCAGCAGAGTGTGGTGGGATTTCTGGAGGAGGATCCAAATTGTTTAGTGGCCAGAAGAAGCCAGAGACCTCCACCTAATATAAGCTCGGCTTCTCCCCACCACCACCATGTGCTCAGCCCTCTACAGTGCAGAAAGTACTCTATCACTTGATGCTTACAACAAGGAAAAAAATAAGATTCAGGGAAGCAGAAACTATCCAAGGCCATAAAGCAGGGTCCAGGCCTGGGACACAAACCCGCACATCCAGTATGCCTCCATCTTGCCCTTGGGATTTTTTTTCTGGTGACTGCAGTACAGGTAGGATGGCAGGCTCTAACTGTTTCAGAGAAGGGGAAACTGAGGCCAGGGAAATGAGGTTGCATGTCCTGGACAGTGTTGTTTTAAGACCTCTGTGGCTCAACATCCATCAAGCATATTAAAGCACAGTCACATCAAACATCAAATGTAAATTATATATAACCAGATAAAAACCAAATTGCAAATGACTAGCTGATATCATATTCTGTTTTGCAGACATTTAATTAAACATTTATTAATTTTGATTCTGCAGTTTTTCCCTGGGTTTTGAAGCCAAATTTCCCCACAAGCATCAAACATTCTCCTAAGCCCATGAACATCTCCCAAGCCTCTGGTAGCGAGTAGTTAGTCTGGCTGAACAGAACGCTACTGCTTTGGTACTGTTGCCAAAAGGACCAGAGTGTGGCTGGGCTCAAAAACGCCAGGCCTTTTGTCCCTAGAGTGCAGGGTGGTTTCTATGCTACCCTCTGACCCCCAAGCACCAAGGACAGGTGGCAGAAGCCTCGCCATCCGAGTCCTGGACAATGTGAGCCCTTTGTCTGCGGTTAGCGGGAAGCCAGCAGATGAAAGAGGAGGAGTGGGCGGGGGAGTGGCAGGAGGTCTGCCAGGTGGTGACGGATGCTGGCAGGGCTGGCACCTCCCTCATCCTAACCTGGGCGGAAACAGATGGTCTTCTAGCCTCAGAGAAACTTCCAGGGTATTGCTCTTCCCCAGCTCCCCAGGCCCCTTCACATTGGACCAGCTGGCCTCTCCTTCCTGTTGGAAGTCAGAGCCACAGGAATGAGGAAGGGAGTGGGCTGCGGGGCAGGCCTGGAATGAAGGTCTGTGTTCCGGGGCCCTCAGAAGCACTGGGGCCACCTGCCCTCAACCCTGTAGCCCTCACCTCTGGCTGCTTCCTGGTCTGCTCTCTTCCCCTCTGGTGCACATTCCCTTAGCCCAGCCCTGTCACTACAGCCTGGACCAGCCCCAGCCTCTCCTTGGCTTCCCTCCAAGCCAGCCCTCGGAGTAGGCTTTCGAGGCTCAGAGCTGATCCTATCGCCTCCAATTCTGGGATTCAGATTAAAGATTAAACCTATACTCTCCAGTCCAGATTCCTTTTTCAGGATGGAACCCAGGGTCTTGTGCATACTAAGCATGTACTCCACGGCTGAGCAATGCCCCTAGCCCTGAAGCCTAGAATTGGATGCAGGATTTGATGAACTTTCACAATGTGATAAATTATGAAAATTCTGTGCCCTTCTCATTGGAAGCCTCCAGTCTAGGCCCAGCCCAGCAAACCCCAGCCTATTCCCCTGAAAGGGTGTGGGCTCCCATTTCCTCTGCACTTGGCATCTGTATTTTCTCCTGAATGCCCTACTCTTGCCATCCTCGTGTGTGTGTGTGTGTGTGTGTGTGTGTGTAAGATTTACTTGTTTGTATTTTTTAAAAAACACTTACTATTTTATTTTATGTACAACAGTGTTTTGTCTGCAGGAGGGCACCAGATTCCTCCTACAGGAGGAGTGGAAGTTATAGACAGGTGTGTGCTGCCATGTGGGTATTGGGAATTGAACCCAGGTCTTCTGGAAGAGCAGCCCGTGACCTTTTTTTTAATTTTTAAATTTAAATTACAAACAAGGTTGCTTCACATGTCAATCCCAGGTCCCTCTCCCTTTCCCTCCTCCCATGCCCTCCTACCAACCCCCCCCCAATAGTCCCTCTTTTCCCCAGGGAGGGTGAGGCCCTCCATGGGGGTGTCTATAGTCTGTCATTTCATCCAAGGCAGGGCCTAGACCCTCCCCCAAGAGTCCAAGGTGAGAGTGCATCTCTCATTGTGGGATGGTCACCCAAAGTCCATTTGTTTTTTGTTGTTGTTGTTGTTTTGTTTTGTTTTTTGTTTTTCAAGACAGGGTTTCTCTGTATTGTTTTGGAGGCTGCCCTAGAACTCGCTCTGTAGACTGGCCTGGCCTCAAACTCACAGAGATCCGCCTGCCTCTGCCTCCCGAGTGCTGGGATTAAAGGCGTGCGCCACCAACGCCCAGCCCCAAAGTCCATTTGTATGCCAGGGATAAATATTGATCTACTACCCAAGGCCCCATAGATTGCCTAGGCCTCCTCACTGACACCCACATTTAGGGGCTCTTGATCAGTTCAATGCTGGATTCCCAGCCATCAGTCTAGCAGCCGATGTTCTTAACCACTGAGCCACCTATCCAGCCCCCCATACTTACTTGTATTTTATGTGTATGGGAATTTTGTCTGTATGGTTGTCTGTGTACCCTGTAAGTGCTGTGTCCACAGAAGAGATCATTTGATCCCCTGGAACTGGGTTACAGACGGTTGTGAGTCACTATATGTGTGCTGGAAATTGAACCTGGGTCCTCTGGAAGAGCAAACCAGTGCTCATAGCCAATGAGCCATCTCTCCAGCTTTCCCCCACCACTGGTGATTTTTATTGTATTTTACCGTTTGATTGGTTGATTGCCTTGTTTTTTGTTTGTTTTGTTTTGTTTTTTTGTTTTGTTGTTTTTTACGAGACAGGGTTTCTCTGTATTGTTTCGGAGGCTATCGGTCCAGCCCGGCCTCGAACTCACAGAGATCCGCCTGCCTCTGCCTCCCGAGTGCTGGGATTAAAGACGTGCGCCACCACCGCCCGGCTTTTGTTTTTATTTTTGAGACAAGTCTCTTTCTGTAGCCCAAGCTGGACTTGAACTTGTGGCCCCCCTGCCTCAGCCTCCCAAGTGTTGGGATTAGAGACAATACCACCATTCCTGGTGCCAACATTTGCTTGAAAACAGACATTAAAACCAGGCATTGTGATTCCTATAGGAAGAGAGGAAAGAGGCAGAGGAATTGGAAATTCAAGACCAGCTCGAGTTTGAGGTCAGCCTGGGGTACCTGAGAACCTATCTCAAAAACAAAACAAACAAAACCTGGCATGGTGGCACATACCTGTAACACCAGCACTTGGAGGGTTGGGGCAAGAGGATTTGGAAGTCATCCTTAGCTACTTAATTCTAGACAAGCCTGGGCTACATGAGATACCGTCAGGAAAGGAAGAGAAAGAGAGGATGGGGGGATATTTCTTGTAGGAAATCTTCCTGACTGCCCCACTTCCCCGCCAAAGTTTCCCATCTGCCTCTCATGGCAGGGTGAGATGTATAGGGGCCCAAAACCCTGTACAGAGCTAGGTTGAAGCACACCTGCTGTATGACTGAATGGTGCTGCCTGCAGGAATCCTGTGTGAGAGTGGGGGAGGGAGCAGGAGACTCAGAAAGCTGGGCGATGCAGGGAGATGACTTGCAGAAGAAACACAGTCCAGCCCTGGGGTTGCCAAGCAGCCAAAGGAACAGCCCCCCTTCCCTCCCAGCTACCAGGTGTCATATTGGGGATATGCCAGTAGCATTAATTGAGACCAAGAGGACCCCAACTTGGATGTTCTTGGCCACATTTGGGGAGAGAGTCCATGACATAGAACACTAGCCCAGAGTCATCAAGCCCACCCCTCTCATTATCATACCGAGACCCTTCCACAAGCTGTCAGCACACTGTGTATATAGTTGGTTCCCTGGTTCCAGTGTCCTAGAGATACCAGCACTATCCCATACCTGGTGTCTCAGTTTGACGTTCAGGCAATAGTGTTGGACACTCTCCACCCATTTTCTGGGAAGCCACTTCTAGAGAACCCCTCTGAGATTTGGACAAACAGCTAACCTGTCATAATCAAAGGTTTTCAGGGTCTGGGGAAAGTCAGGTTCTGTGGTCACAGGAGAGGAGTGTGGGGTGGGAATTAGGCTTAATTCCTCATACCATGTGAGTCCTTCGCCTTAGCATCCATCCTCTCTGCTACTCTGCTCAGGTAGGAATGAGCACATACTCAACAGAGGAAAATAGAAGTAGAATCAGGAATTGAACTCATTCCTTCCAAGGTTACCAGAGCCATTGAAGTCAACAGACTTGCAACTATGCATTCATTCATTTGTGAACACAGGGTTTGAGCACCTACTATGTGGTAAGAGCTGAGTGTGCTGCATTTAGCAGGTGACATAGTCACTGGCATGGAGAGGTATGTGCCTAGCCGTGAAGTTCAACCCACTGTAGGTGGCAAGGGCTGGAGCTGTTGGCTAGCTGTGTGATCTTGAGCAAGTATATGGTCACTGGCTCCCAGTTCCTTCCTCCAAACTGGAGATGAGGACAGGACTAGGCTAAAAGCTAATGGATGCACTCAGTGCTCTGCAACCACGTCCTGGAGAGGCAAGCCCATTTGACAGCCTGAGAGTAGGTCCTGGAGGCAGGGGACTCTCCCTGGAGCGCAGGCTGGGGAGCAGGGAGGAGCCTGGATCTGAGCACCCCCTCGCCCGCAGGTACCTGCGCGCGCTGTATCTGGGGCTGCAGAGCCGCTGGCGCGGAGAACGGCTGCGGCGCCACTTCTACTGGAGGATGCTGTTTGAGAGCGCGGATGTGAGCATGCTGCGTCTGCTGGAGACCTTCCTGCGCAGCGCTCCGCAGCTGGTGCTGCAGCTCAGCCTACTGGTCCACCGCGGCCTGGAGCCAGACCTGCTGACGGGTGAGCTCCGTGCTGGTGGCCCCTGGGGATTCCCTGCGTCCCGCCACAAAGGCAGACCTGCCTGCACAGGGTTTAGGGACCCACATGCCCTCACCACCCTCTAGGCCTCTCTAGACCTCCACTCCCCTCCGACTTGTCTCTTCCGCTCTGACACCACCCCTCAGACGTCCTGGGCTCTCTTTCCCTTCTCTATTGCCAGGGCAGACCGTATCTTGCTTCTGCCCTTTATCTCTCCATCCTCTGGGGACCCATTGCTTTACAGACCTGCCCAATCGCCATCAGTTTTCAAAGACCCTATCTACTTCCGCCTTCGCTGAATACCCTGGTCTCCTCCCGTACACCAAGCCCTGTTCGTTCCAACATCGCCCTTTCTGAAACATTCCCGTCCTTTGCAGTCAGCGTCACAGAAAAGCGACATCACCATCTGGGAAGTATTTCATACCTTCCCACCCACCCTCAGTGTCCAAGACTCCATCACTAGTCCTCAGGCCCGCTGGGTAGTTGGGGACAGCGTTTGTCCTCTCTCCAGCCCCGAATTCAGGTACTCGCATGGGATCCACTCCCAAAGCTCTGCTCAGCTCTTGTTGTCCCTGCATACCCAGCCTCGTATCTTCTAATGGGTCTCCTGACTCCTCCCTGACCTCATGATCCCTTCTTGAACTCCTCTTCTCCTCCCAGAGTCCCGGACCCTAATCTCCTACCCCCCACAAAGACCCTGAACCCTGTCTACCCCATACTTAATGCCCATGGAGATCAAAATCACCCGAATCTATTTTCCTTTATACTCCCATACCCACAGACATATTCCACCTCATTCCCCAGCTCCACCCCCAACCAGACCTTCCCCGCACCTGATCCTCAGACCCTTCCCTCACACCTCCTCAGAACCCAGGACCTGACCCAGAATCTCCTCTCCAGACCCAACCTGGACCCACCCCTAACCCAGCCCACCCCATCCCTACCCTGTCTCCACAGCCCTCTCCATCTCCGCCTCCCTTGTGTCCCTGGCCTGGACACTGGCATCCTACCAGAAGGTGTTGAGAGACTCGAGAGATGACAAGCGGCCCCTGTCCTACAAGGGTGCTGTAGCTCAAGTGCTATGGCACCTGTTCACCATCGCTGCCCGGACCCTGGCTTTTGCCCTCTTTGCCAGTGTCTACAAGCTCTACTTTGGCATTTTCATTGTTGCCCACTGGTGCATCATGACCTTCTGGGTTATCCAGGGTGAGACAGACTTCTGCATGTCCAAGTGGGAAGAGATCATCTACAATATGGTGGTGGGTATCATCTACATCTTCTGCTGGTTCAACGTCAAGGAGGGCCGCAGCCGACGTCGTGTGACCCTCTACTATTGCATTGTGTTGCTAGAGAACGCAGCACTCACTGGCTTCTGGTACTCCAGTCGAAACTTCTCCACTGACTTTTACTCACTCATCCTGGTCTGCGTGGTGGCCTCCAGCTTCGCACTGGGCATATTCTTTATGTGTGTCTATTACTGTCTCCTGCACCCCAATGGGCCCATGCTGGGGCCCCAGGCACCTGGTTGCATCTTCCCTGAGACCCCAGGTCCCTGTGCTCCTCCAGCTGATGCCATCACAAGTCCACCGAGATCTCTGCCAAGGACTACGGGCACTGAGCGGGACGGGGCCTCAGTGGGAGGTGAGCGAGCTGGGACCCCTACACCACCTGTCTTCCAGGTGCGACCTGGTTTGCCTCCCACGCCGGTGACTCGCCCCTTGCGGACAGAGGGGCCTGTTATTCGGATCGACTTGCCTCGAAAAAAGTACCCAGCATGGGACGCTCATTTTATTGACCGCCGGCTCCGGAAGACCATTCTGGCTTTGGAGTATACTTCACCTGCCACACCCAGGTTGCAGTACCGGAGCATGGGCACCTCCCAGGAACTGCTGGAGTATGAGACCACAGTGTAGGCACAGTCTGCCTCCCAAAAGGGACAGGGTTGGCTGACCCCACATTGACCACAGTGTTGAGTCTGGATTTCAGGGCCACCAGGCTAAGTGGGAGTAGATCTTTGGATCCAAGAACAGCCCCACTATGGGGTTCTCTTAGGGGAGAGGGCAGACCTGTGGAGGCCCTAGGCCTCATTTTCAGCCCTATGGCCTATTCCCTAAGTTTCCCTGGACCAGGGCACAGGGCATCAAGTGGTGCTACCCCCTCATGAACTGCCCCACTCTCATGGGGTAACCCCTCATGAACTGCCCCACTCTCACGGGGATGCCATATTATGCTTGGCACAAGGGTCTTCACCCTTTCCCCTGCCTAGAATCATGCCACATCACCCCTGGTGGGCTACCAGAGGAAAGGCACTGCCTAAGGTCCAGGGCTCCCCTTAGGGAGTGTTAGGAAGGGCTGCCTTGTGATAAAAGGGGACCCTTGAGAGGAGATGAAACAGGCTGTAGGATGAATGGGGGGCACCTCTGGACAGATTTGGCACAGTTCCTGTAGGAAGGGAAACTGGCCAAGAGGAGAATTAGTGCAGGGAGTCGGGGAGGTAACTTGGGTATCTGACAGTGTAGACGTTGGCAGGATAAAGAGCCCTGAGGGGTGAGGGCTGACAGCAGTATGTAGGAGTGCCAGTAGGAGGTGGGATGCCTTTGCTCGGGAGGTGGACTTGGTTGGGAGCTCTGTTAAGGTCTAGAGCCCTCAGGTGAGAGGTCACAACACCTTGTGCTCCTGAGATGTTCCTTGAAGATGAAGGTCTTAAGCACAGCAGATAAAACAACTGGGAAGATACTCTGCCTAGCTCAACTATAGAAGAGGCTCTAGCTCACTGAGAGAGGGCCTGTTGGGGAGATGCCTCAGTCCTAGAATACCTCTTGATAACATGTCCTAGAGAGCTGCTGATCTTTTATAAGGATCAAGGACATGAACCCTGCTGCTCTGATGTGGATGATTCTAGCTTCTACCAAGGGCAGTGGGGGAGGGGATGTGGGATATTCTAGAATGGGTGCTCTAGTTCTAGGCTGCCAAGGTTTACGGAAGTTCTAGATCCCCTTCCATGTCCCCAGCTCTATCGCCTCTAAAAGGAAATTGTCCTTAAAACCCTTGAAACATTTCTGCTGCCAAGTGATTCTCAGCTGGAAAAAAAATAGCTCTGGGGATGTGACATCAATCTTGGATTCCTGCTACCCTACAGCTGAGGTTCTCTGGGGTGGCATCTGGGAAACTGACTTGTTTTGTCTCAAATCTGACAAGGCCCCAGGCCTAAGACCCATGGTCCGGACATCCTGGGTTGCACAAGGGACCATCATCCTGGGATGTGCCCCTGGCCTGGGACAGCCCATCTTGACTGGGGCACATTATGGGCAGGGTTATGGAACTGGAGAGCTAGGCAGCTCTAGACAAGGCCTAGAGTCTCTTGTCACTCCCCTAAGCCAACTGAGGTGAGCTCACTGAAAGGGGACAGCCAGGGACTTTGGGGATAAGTACAGATTGGACTGGAAAGTATGGAGGTCATAAGAATCCTAGACTATGCAAATAAGATTGTTTAGACTCCCTGGCTCAGCCTCTCTTGGAGTTACAGATGGAAAACTGAGGCCCAGCATAGTAGCTACTCTCACAAGGCCTTGAACTCCTGACTGTCCCATCAGAGGTGATATGGCAATGATTGATGTGCCGAGGATGCTGGGAGGCAACTACGCCAGGGTGAGGATGAGAGGGCACACTGTGTGGATACACACACAAGCACACATCATACCCAGGATACGAGCCACCCTGCTTGGCACCATGGGTAGCTGTATTCATTTTGCCAGTGCAGAATATGTTTTCTTCCCTCTGCTTCCCTGACCCCTAAAGGCCTCCAGAGTGACAGACAGCTCCATCCTGACACAGTCCTGCTCTGAGGGAGTCATCCATTCCCTTCTCCCTCTACCCAGAGCTAACTTTGGAGACTAGGTCCATGGCTAGCTATATACCTGTCACAATCTCTGTAACGCAGAGCATTGAAGATGGGCTCCAAACCCAAGCAGCCTGATTCTGCAGGGCTCATGGTACCAGGAACTGTCACTCCATTGTTTCCCCTGTGTGCCACCCTTACAAGAGCTATACCTCCATCCCACACATCAATATGGTAACACTGGGCTACCCTTGGCAAGTTATTTTAACATCAACCCCCCCCCAAGATCCTAGAATGGCTCCATGGATGCCCCATTCTCCAGCAGCCTAGAAGGAAAGGTTTCGGATCCCTTAGTGGGTTGATGCAGGAGGCCAGGGCAGCCAAGGAACAGGATGAGCAGAGCCAGGCATGGCCTGAGGCTGCAGGGAAGCCATGGCCACATTTTTCATCCTGATCTCGCAGAGCTTTCCCCAGGACCCCTGCCTGCAAGGAGATCTGATCACCAGGGAAGGTTGTAGGCAGAGGACCTTAATCCTTCTCCCCATCTGGAACCCATATCCTCCAAGTATAAGCCCCCTCCCTTCAGTTCAGGACCCCATCCTTCCTGGCCTGAGGCCTCTCTCATTATTGTCCTGTGTTTTGCCTCCTAAGGACAAAAGAATCAGAATAGGGAAGGACCCCCGTCTTCTTGGAGCTATTTTTTGGTTCCTTTCTTTGACACAATCTACCTCAGCTGATCTCTTTCCCCTACCGTAACTGCACCCCTGGGGTCCTCCACTCCTGTCCCCAGACCATGAACCGAGTCTGGATTCTTAGTTCTTCCTAGGACCCCTGCAAGGTTCTTCCAGTGAGAGAGAACTTTAGTTCCCCAGCCTTGAAGGAAGAGTTCCCAAAGTCACCTACCCTTCTTATCCATTATAAAGAAGAAACAGAGAGGAACATACATTTGCCCAAAGTCACACAGCAAGTAAATGGAACTCTGGCTTTCCTGGGCATCAGCAAAAGTTATGTGTCTTAACTTCTTCAGGAGCAGCAGATAATGGGACATCTTGGGAACAGAAATGTCAGACCGTCCCTTCCTAACATAGAACCCTGCCTCCTATTCCATGAGGTCCCACCCCCACATCAACCCCAGCTGCTGGCTATGCCCCCTAAACCTCCCCAGGCACCATGCACCACTTACTGTACCATGTGCCTTGTAACAGACACCCTAGCCGACAGCACGGGCCTCCACCCTGTTCTGCAGGGACTGTCTAAGATTGTGGGCTTGGTCCCTTCCTCTCACCTTCCCCAAATCTGCCTTACTCTCAGCTGGATCCCTCCTGCACCTGCGTCTCCCTGAAGTGTGTCACCCCGAGGACTGGAGAAGCAGAGGCCCAGGGGGGCAAGGCTGAAAATGTGCAGGTTTCCAGATGATAACATGGGAGACTTGGGACCACCATCCCCAACTACTTCCCTGAAGACTTAAGGTTCTGCAAGCCCCTCCCTTGAAGCTTACCTGTGGCTGAAGTCTACAAAGGCTAGACGGTAGGAAAAGGCTCACCGAGGCAGGGCGCATGGGTATAAACTCAGATAACACCAGAAAGGAAAGTGGGGTGAGTGGAGGTTTGAGAAAGCAGAACTGGGGGGATGGCAGAAGGAAGGTTATTGGTGCCAAAGAGCAATGAGGTTTAGGCATTGGAAACAACCTCCTGGCCACCAGTTTGAGACTTCTAATGCATCAGCCCCTCCAGTTGGAAGCCTCTGGGACTTGGCTTGGTCTAACCTTAAGTCTCATCCTGGCTGTCTGGGAGGCTTCAGGTCCCTGGTTGTTCCCAGGAGGTTATTTAGGACCTGGATTCCTTTCTAGTTTGGGGGCTCCTGATTCAGAGGGAATCTCTCCAAATAGAGGGAGGGATAAGGCACAGGTTGCTAACTGAATGTCAGGAACCTCGATCCCATTCCATGTTGGCCCACAACTCGTTGGCATCTGCCTCCTTCCTAGACAGAGCCTGGGTGAGAAGGTGAAATCTATAGCCTTCAAAGGAAGGGGCATTGCAATGAGAGGGACAGGGTGATTGCCAATCCCCAGAGGAAGCGTGGGGTAGGGGTCTGAGTCCCCCTTCTGGATGAGGACTCTTCTGAGGCCCTGGGCTTAGGGAAATGGAACATGCCTGTCATGCTGGGGTAGACACTGAGCTCTTGGTTGCCACTGCAAGATGCTAGGAGAGGAAGAACCAAATCAGGACACTCCAGGGGACAGAGCAAGGAGAGTCCACTCCAGCCAGGACACTCCAGGGGACAGAGCAAGGAGAGTCCACTCCAGCCAGCACACTCCAGGGGACAGAGCAAGGAGAGTCCACTCCAGCCAGCACACTCCAGGGGACAGAGCAAGGAGAGTCCACTCCAGCCAGCACACTCCAGGGGACAGAGCAAGGAGAGTCCACTCCAGCCAGGCCTGATTCCCATGCCCGGCCCCTTCCACTGTAACCTCACCCAGAGGCCACCCACTCCTCAGCACCTCTGGCCTTTATTCTATGCACAACTCTTTAAGAGTCCCCAGGCCAGACTGGATGGTGGGAGCCCAGGATACCTGCAATAATCTCATAGTGGAGGGGGTCTTGGGACAAAGAGGGAGTGAGGATAGCCACAAGAGGGAAGAGGAAATTCCTTTCCCTCCCTTCTCCCAAGTATCAGAATCCAGTCAGACCTAATAGAACTTGCCGCTCTCCTTGTCTGGTTTCGAAACCAGACATAAGAAGGGGTCCGAACCATCCCCAGAGCCCTCAGGATTCCCCAAGGATTTTGTGGCTTGAGAAGTTGTTTTGGTTTTCCTCCTGAAAAGGCTTTTATAAATAAAGCATTCATTTGGCTACCTTAGATTAAAGCTGAGTGGGTAGTAGATACATCCTGGTGAGGACACGTGTTAGCTTCCAACATCCTGGTGAGGACACGTGTGAGCTTCCAGGACTCAAGTGTGAAGGATTTCTCCATTCTGTATTAGATGACTTAATGCAGAATCCTCAAGAATACTCATGGGTGGCAGGCCCTGACTCTGCAGATGCTTGGGTGGGGTCTGGGACCTCCACATTGGCATCAGTGGTTTAATTATCCAGTTACTTCCTAGTTTACAGATGGGGCAGGCCCAGAGATGGGAGGCAACCTGCCCAAGCTCACACAGCAAGCTAGTGGTAAGCTAGAACTAGAGCCGAGGTCCCTTGGGAGGGAGCTCCCACCAGAATACGTTTGTCTCTGATATCCCAACATGCCCACAGGAACCACTAGCCATGCCTAAGGGCCCAATTTCCCTGTCAGCACACTCCAGGTGACTTCCCCCTGTTCTCGCGCCCCTTTGTGGTCAGCCCCAACTTCTGCCCGCTTCTTAGCCTGTTCCTAGGTCCACTTCCTGGTATTTACTACATCTGTGCCATTCCCAGCCCAGCTAGCCCTTTCAAGCTTTCCCTGGGCAGGGGAGGGGGCCCAAGCTGGGGCTTCTGTACTGAGACTTTTGTACACCACAAACTTTTTGTATATTTTTAATTTTGCTGCAACATGAGATATTAAAAGTCATTTCAGTACATTCTGTCTGTGTTCTGTTTGGCTGTTCTGGGCTAGGGGTAATGGGTAAGGAAGAAGACCACTGGATCCTTCAAAGGCACTTGAATGGGAAACAATGGGACATTTTCCAGACCTCCCCGTTGATTGGATAGAATATCAGTCAATCAACCACAATTTCAGACTGAACCTTTCTGGAGATTATCTCCAAGCACATTTTACAGAAAAAGGGGGGGGGACGGGTAAGATATATGAATACACTTTTCCAAGGTCATAGAATGAATTCTTACAAAAGCGAAGCCCAGCCTGAAGTTGCCAGCTCAACTGAGATGTGCATTGAGTGTATATGATGCATGTGCCATGGAAAAAGTCTAGGGACAGTGAACAACAACAGTAAACAGCACCCAAGAGCTCACCTTCCTGGGGACCTTGGTTCTAAGAGATGCCTTCCTGTCAGGGTTTCTACACTCCCATGCTGGGGATTGGGTACAAGGCACATGCTTAGGGGACACACTACCACTGATTTGTACCCAGCCCTGGGTTTGACTCTAGCTCTTCATGAACTTCAAAGAGTACGAGAACCAGTTTTAGCAAGGTGCTCACACCACTCGATCTTAGCCAAAAGGCTGAGAAGCAATGGAGGGGGTTCATTTCACATACAGGCTTCTGCATTTCCAAACATCTCAGCCAGCAACGGTGGCACACCATGGAAACTCAGTGTGTAGGAGGTGGAAACAGGAAAACCAGATGTTCCAGGCAGCATGGGCTACGTTAGATCCCATCTCCAGGATAAAGAGGCATCTGGGAGATTCTGGTGTGAGGGGGTCTGAAGACCTCTCTCTGAGGACCACTTCCTTACATCCTCCTACAAATCTGATAGTGACCTTCTCTTGGTGAAGAACCTCTCGTGGGCCCCTGACCATGAGAATAAAGATCAACCTTCTTGGCTGATGCTGACTTATTGGGAGCCGGACCTCGAGCACTGTTTGAGGGACGTGTTAGTGATACCCAGCACTGCGACAAACAAACACAACTCTGAAAATACAACCCCAAAGGAGGCAGGACTTAGTATGGCTTGCCATCTCCATGGCATCTTAGTTCCATTTGTCTCAGGGCTGGTGTGTTCTGACGCAGAGCATCATGGCAGGAAGTCTGTGTGGTAGAGTACGGTAACTTGCCTAGAAGCACAGAGAGGCAAAGCCAATTTCCTCCTCTTCAGCTTCTGCTCTGCCTGAGCTCCGACCATCGGACAGTGCCGCCTGTATTCAGGGCAGCATTCCCCTTCAGCTGGTATGCCGCATGCCAATTGCCTCCAGAATGGAGTTCACGAGCAAATCCAGAAGTGTGCTTGACTAATGTCTCTCACCCCAAACTGGCATTGAGATTAACCATTGACAGGGCCAGGAGAAGCACTTTTGCTGCCAAATCTGATGACCTGGGTTTGACCCTAGGCCCCACAGGGTAGAAGGGCTGAACAGACTTCTGCAAACTGCCCTCTGACCTTTACATGGGTGCTGTGAGATCCAGGTATCCACAGAGGCCAGAGAGCACCAGATCCTCTGGAACCCGAGTTATAGGCGGTTGTGAGCCACCTCAGGAGGGTGCGGGGAACCTAATCTGGGTCCTGTACAGGCACAGTAAGCCCTCGTAGCTGACATCTTAACTACCATACCTGCAGAAATGTGTTTTTTGACAAGCCTTCCAAAAGATACTGTTGCTGGCCCCAGTGTTCAAATCACTGACCACAGAGCATTCACTTCCTTCGCTAGGGATTGGTGGTGCACAATTGCACACGACTTAGTTCTGGTAACCAGAGGCTCCAGAACTCTCATATAGCCACATTCCCCTTTTATATGAAGGAACTTCTTATCTTACATGGGCACTCAGAATAAAAGGCTCCATTTCCCAATCTCCTCTGCAGCTTTGTGTGGCCATAGAACTGTGAGAAATTCTAGTCCTTGCTTCATATAAGCATATTGGAGTCTCGGGGAAGTTGAAAGGAAGCAGTTTATCTTCCAGTCTTGCAAAGTCAGATATCAGCCTATAATAGGGGGCTCGCTGACAGAGGACAAGGCGATCTTTATACATCCTAAGACATGACCCTTCCTCTGTCACTGGGATAACCTAGAGGGTATGATCGTATGTACTATCTAGATCTTATGTTTCCCTCTATTACATTTGTCTTTTGTTCCGTAAAAACTATGTATGGGTTCATCTCTACAATTCACCTCTTGTTTATTTTAAAGCTTATCTTATGTATGACCTTGCAAGACATGCTTGGCTGTGAGTTTTCTACTCTAAATCTCTGGCTTGAGGGTGAGAGTAGGTGCTTCAGAGAGTAACTAGACCAGCAGGCAGGAGTTAGGAGGCTAGTGTTTTCTGTTCACTTATGGTTGGACGGACCTAAGCTAGCTAGAGGCACCTTTAAGAGTGAGCCATCAGGTGTGATTTCCAACAGAACCAAGTTCTGGCCCCTAAGATGCAGAACTTAGTGCTACTTTAGGGCATCTCTCTAAAGGAGAGGAAAGCACTCCACTCTCAGCTTGAGGTATTGGCTGAATTAGATGGAATGATACCTTGCAACGGAGAGTGGAACGATGGGAGTGATTGCAGCAAGGCAGAATGTGCTGGGTCCCAACACACAGCACTGTTATACCTGTCTGTACTCTGTGTCTTGGCTGTTATGATAAGAGATTAATCATCATGTTGAAACCATTGTTAGGTGGATCTCAGTAATAGCCAAATGGATCCTGATTGATGTTCCTGGATCACTGGCTCCTAGGAAAGGCTTTTGGTCTTTTGTGTGTTTGTTTGTTTATGAGTGTGAGTATTTCCCTGAATGCATACCATGTGTATGCCTGGTGTCAAGAGACCTGAAGAAGGCATGGTCAAATCTCTTGGCATTGCAGTGAGCCTCCCACACAAGGCTGGGAAGTGAACTTGGGTTCATCGAGTGTTCTTAATGGCTGAACTCTCTCTCCAGCCCCTAGAGGAAGCATTTTGAAAAGTCACCTGCAAGGTTTTCTCCTGGAGTAAAAGACACAGGAAGGAGAAGCCGTGGTGTCATCCGAGTGACGGACTTCACATCTGTTACTCTGAAGCCGTCTTACCAGATACATTGCTTGCAGGGCTCTCATGATATGATCCACAGAGAGAAGATCATGGAAGAAAACTGTTTTCTAACAGTTCTGGAGGCTGTCTGAGATGAAGGTATTCTGGGATGGTTTCCCCTGAGGCCCCTTTCCTGGGCTTGCAGATCTGGCTTCTCACTGTGTCCTCAGGTAGACTTGTCTCTGTACAAATGTCCCTGTGGGGACACCAGACCTTGAGCAGAAACCCACTTCCCCTTCGGCCTAGGAGCAGGCATCTATGTAATGTTTACTGAAAAGAATTCAGTGCTTTAAAGCTTGATAGGGCTCAGATAAGGGCTGGCTCACTGAAATACCATGACTGTCACACCCCCTATGGCTAGATGCCTCTTCCTGTCCCTGCCCCCTGTGGTGTCTCCCCGATTCTGGGGCTGGAGATTAAACCACCAGCCAGGAGGGTGAGAAGTGGAAAGAATGGTATGTAAATGGATGGCAAAAGTCCTTAAAAAGGGAAACTCTTTTTTCTTGGAGAGACTTCTCCAGAGATTTCGCCAGAGACTTCTCCTGAGATTTCTTCTGAGAGCTCTCTCCTAAGCTGACTTGGGAAGATAAAGTTTTCTTAAAGCAACCGACCGGTCTCTGTGTCATCTATCCCGACCACCTCGCTACATTCTCGGATGCAGGCCGCACAGCAGGTGCGACATGTCCCAAGTGTCTTTTTAATATGTGTCAAATCTCTTCCTTTTCTTATACCAGCCCTTAAGTGGGATTTCAATTTGTTTCTTCTAATTAAAAAAAAAAAAACAACTAGCCTGAACATGGTAGCACACACTATTAATTCTGAACTCAGTAGGCAGATGCAGACAGATCTCAGAGTTTGAGGCCAGCCTGGTCTTACAGAGCAAATTCTAGGACAGTGTCTTAGATAGGGTTTTAATTGCTGTGAAGAGACATAATGACCACAGCAACACTTATAAAGAAAAAAAACCAATTAATTGGGATGACTTACTTTTCAGAGGTTTAGTCCATTATCATCATGGTGTGAGGTGTGAAATAGTGGCATGCAGGCAAACAGGATGCTAGAGAAGGAGCTACGAATCCTACATCTTGACCCTTAGGCAACAGGAAGTGGTCTGTCTCTCTGAGTGTAGCTTGAGCATAGGAGACCTCAAAGCCCAACCCCACAGTGACACGTTTCCTCCAACAAGGTCACACCTACTTCAACAAAGCCAGGCCTCCCAATAATGCCACTCCTTAGAAGTTTATGTTGGCTAATTACATTCAAACTGCCATAGACAGCCCAGGGCTAAACAAAGAAGCCCTGTCTTGGGGAGAGGCATTTGTTTTTATAGTACTTGGGTGGAGGTACTTGTTTTTACAGTACTTTAGATGGGATCAAGGCCCCAAGCAAGGCAAATGCCCTAACACTGAACTGCATTCCAGTCCCATTTGGTAGTATGCTTGCCTAGCATGCACAAGGCCCTGATTTCCCTCCCCAGCACCAAGTGTAATCCCTGCCCTAGGGAGATAGAAACAGGAAGATCAGAATTGCAAGGTCATTTTGATTTGCATAGTGAGTTTGAGGCCAGTCTGGGCTATATAAAACCCTATTTAAAAATAAATTAAAGCTATATATCCAAATCCTGTCACATCTTGAAGTACCAGGGTTTAAGGCTTCAATATGTAAATCTAGTGGCATATACAGCTTATCTCAGGAAACAAAGTGGAAAAATGTAAGGACCTTGAAAGCGTCGGTGAGCTGCTCAGCTAACCAACCCTGCAAGCACTCACTATTAGACTTCGGCAGAGCCACCTGTGGTCAGAATTGGCTGTTTCTCACAGCTCAGAGCCACGTGTTTGCTGAAGCTGCTCCCTCTGCCTAGAGCAAGCAAGCCTGCATTCACCCTTGAAGGCTGAGCAGAAATGCCTTCTCACACCAGCTGCTTGCCATGGAGCAGCTCGTCCAAGTCAGGTGCCACTGTCACATTTCCCCTCTCTGCCTATGACTCCCATTGACAATAAGCTTTTCTTCCTCTGGGCGCAGAGGTGATTTTTATAATCCTCTCCACAGCAATCCCAGTGGCTGATTTAACCGGGGCTGAAGCCTGCCTGCCATGCTGATGATGCTGACAGTAGGGAGTTTGCTGGTTCCACGTCTCTCATTTTTGATTCACCGGCTGATTTCAGTAATGTGTGCTGCCATTATGTTTCTGTTCCATTTGTCCCTGGAACAACTTTCTAAGGACAGCACCATTATTACCCTGCTTTTAACACTCGAGGACTCCCAGGCTGTGAGACACGATGTGAATTGCTCAAGGTCGTTCATGATTGAACCTAGGTCATCTGTCTCCGACTGATTTACTGACACTAAGCACTTAATCTATTCATGGCTCTGGGGTGGGTGCAGCAGGCAACACAGAGGCCATTTTGTCTTTCTGGGGGTCTCTAAAACACTCCTTGTCCTCGTTGAGATTCCAAGCAGTGACATTTGGTCCTATTAGTGATTCTTGAAGTAATATAAGGTCCAATTTTATAGTTGGGGAGGCTGAAGTCCTGTAAAATGGAAAAGCTTGCAAAAGCTAGTTACTGGAACACTGGGGACAATCTGACATAGCCTGCTATCACAGCAAGGGTGGGAATTCCAAATGGACTCAAGGGGTCAAGCAGCAATTCTGATGCTTAGAGTAGAGTCAGGGATGGGTTTGCACATCCTGGCCTCTTTTCATTGACCCAACAGGCTGAGTGAAGGTCTCATGTCTCGGAGCTCAGACATGACAGGCAGGATATAGAGGCTTAGGAGGGAGAGGCTGCCTGGACCATTTCCTTTCTGGTGTGTGGAAAGAAACAGGAATGAATGGCTAGGGCTGGGGGTCTCCTGTGGCTCCCACACCCAGAAGTGATGAGAGCCCTGACCTCTGTATACCCAGTCTTTCAAAAACACCATGCAAAGAGTTCCAAGCCCTGGCACCCAGTCTTTACTATCAGTGGTGCCCATGTCCTCCTTACCACACCCTGACTGGCAAGACAGGGCTTTGGAGTCACCTTTTCTTAAAATACTCATAACATCCAGGGACATCAGCAAAGCAGTTCCAGAGCTCCAACATCCAGAAACTGGGTGCTGTGGCAGGTGTGCATGGGCCCCTCAAAATGTTTCCAAGTGCACTCAATAAAAGGCACCCAGGAGGTGAGCGCCCCAGTAGTATGGACACTAGACATAAGGTCCAGGTATGTCAGAAGGCCCAGTGCCTCACACTCACTGTATCACATACATACACACACACACACACACACACACACACACACACACACACAGTGTCTGCTGAGCACACCACCTGTGTGTCCTTCAGCCAGGATCTACATATGAGATTGAATTTTTAAAATTTCTATGTAACAAAAATCATGCTTCCCAGACACAGTGATGACTAAGAGAGATGAAATATACCAAAAAGACAGTTAAGCAGCCCAGGAGCCATAGATAAGGAAATAGAATTTTGTTTTTTTTTTTTTTCATTCCCAAAGCTAAGGACAGACTCCAGGGTCTGCAGGCTGCAGTGTGCTCTACCATTGAGCAACACGTTCAGCTCTAATAGTCAATATTTACTGAGTGCTTAATAAATTCCAGGAGCTCTTTTAAGTGTACTTAATCCTAGTCAAGCTACCAGGAGGTCAAACTAAATGTGGAAACTGAGGCACAAGTGGTTAAGTAAGTAGCAGGCAGCCAGGCCCAGAGGCACCCATAAACCACCTCTCTGAGAAGTAATGAACATTATTATTATTAATTTAATCTTAATTAAATTGAAGCATCAACCCCCCCATCATTCATTTCTTAGGGAGAGGCTGGGTTTTCTCCTGGTGTATACAGAGAAGCAGGCAGCAGACTTTGAGAGAGGCTTTTACTGTCTTACCTTGCCAAAGTCATCCAACAAAGCTGGTGGCAGACCATAGGGAATGACCTAAATGTGATCACCTCCTGGGGGAACCCTCCTGGGTCTGCTCCAGCTGCCGAGCCCCTTGGACACCATCTTTGGCTCCCACCCTTTAGTTATGGGTCCTAAAGCAGTGTTCTCCATCTTCCCCAACCCCCACGGTCAGATGGGAGGGGCAGGAACTCTGGTGTTGGTGGAGTTTCCGACCAGGCAGGAAAAAGAACAAAGGAAATGGAGGGGGATCTGGCGGGGGTGGCCAGGAGGGTGGCAGGAGCGGAGCAGCCGGTTCACCATGGAATATGAAGCCAAGAAAGGCAAGAAGGTAGGTGGGAGTCTGTAAGGGTCAGGGGTGAGAAATGGTCCTGAGCTGGGGTAGAGAGGTGAGCCGGCACAGAGGTGACAAATGGCACACATGGGGACTCCTTTCTCCCTGGCAGCTGGGCTCTGCTCTAGGCTTCACTCTTAGTGGCCTCTGCCATGTTGTCCCCAGAGACAGAAGGGGTCTTCCCAGGAAACCTGCTTCCTAGACATTATGGAGGGACAGACAGACACCCAGCAGGGACATACCCTTCTCACCCAGATAGAAAGTCCCAGTCAAGGTAATTATAGGCTGGCAGATTTCCCAGCCAGGCTGGGGCCTCCCACCTGCTCCCTGGCTGTCTCCCAAGCTACACCTGCCCTCCCCACCTTTGTGCAAGAACTCGCTCCTCGGCCAAACCATCCCAAGCCCCCTCCCCATCTTCCTCCTTTTCTGAATTTGAGTGGTTTTCCTATTTGTTACTATTCCAACTCCCATCCCATCCCCTTCCCCCCAGAGCTCTCTTCCCCCAAGAAACCTGGTTCAGAATGCTTTATAAGGTAACTTGCATGCAATCCCAGATATATGGAGACTGAGGCAGGAGGAGTACAAATTTAAGGTCAGTCTGGGCAACTTAGTAAGAACCTGTGTAGAAATTGTGAAAGTGGGCTGGGGGTGTCCCTCTATGGCCAAATGCATGCCTAGCACGCATGAGGACCCAGGTTTGATACCCCAAACTGCAAATTGATAGCAAGAATTTTAAGTCCAAAGAGAGTTCAGAGCACAGTCTAAAGGTATCTGTGTGACCCCAGATAAAAATTACCGGTACTGACACATAAAAGTATGTGTCATATGAATCTCTGGGGCCAACATATGCACACGTCCTCTCTTGGGTCTATGCATTGATTTATGAGACAGGGGTCTAGCCATGTAACCCAGGCTGATCTTGAACTCACTACGTAGCCCAGGATGATCTCAAACTCACAGCAACTCTCCTGCTTCAGCCTCCTGAGTGCTAGAACTCACCCAGTAAGGCCTATTCTTTTGATAGATACTTATTGAGCACCTGTTATGTGCTATGAACTGTGCCTTGTGCTAGGGATGACAGTGATGACCAATGTCAAATATGGTCCCACTTCTTCCTGGGGGCTCGCAGTCTAGTGAGAGAAACAATTACTTTTTTCAAAAGGCAGCACTTGGAATAAATGTAAATGTTGCACAAAGCCACTATGCTCAGTACCCAGTCTTAGATTGCTGAGTTGGGCAGATGAACCGACAGGTACAAGGAAAACAAGCAGGGAAGAGTGTTTGGGGCTAAGGAACAGTGTGTTCCTTCCTTGGTAGGAACTAGAAAAGAACAGTTGAACATCTGGAGATGGGAACAAGGAATACTGTATAGTAAGATGGGGATGGAGGGGAGACCAGGGCTGAACCACTGGGGGTAGACAGACAGACAGACGGATGGACAGATGGATGAACGGGGGCACACACCAATCACAGGTACAGAAAAACATCCTAGCTCCAGCTGGCACCAAAGGCTCTCAGGACTTGTCTTTTACAATCCAGCCATGATAGATGGACTGCTCTCAGTACAGTGCTCTCAGACTCGTCTCACTCCACTTTTGACATCCCTGGAGTCTTGTTCATCTGTGTCCTCTGCTTAGAGAGCTTCTCCCAGATTTCTGGCTCCCATTTTTCAGAGCTCCCAAATGCTTCTGCAGACCCCATGATGGTCCCTCAGAGACTTGAGAGGCTGTAGGTCAGAATCACTGAGACCATAGGGTCTCAGCTCCGGGCTCTGACGCACGGGTTAAAGACTGTACCTGTAATCAGCTCCCAGGTTATGAAACCACATTTGAGAACCACTAGCCTAGATTCTTGATAAGCAATGTGAGAACCTGGGAGATGATTCAGTTGGTAAAGTGCTTGCTGCACAATCATGAGGATCTGAACCCACATTTTTTTAAAAGCTGGTGTAGTGGCGTATCTTTGTAATCCCACTGTTGGGGAGAACAAGACAGCAGATGGCTGCAGCTCGCTGGCCAACCAGCCTGGCCTGCTTGGTGGACAGCTCCCGGCAACACCCGAGCTTGTCCTATGACCACCACAGGTGTGAATGTGACACGCACGCGCGCACACACACACACACACACAGGCACACATGCAGGCACTTGAGTACACACATGCACACGCGCGCGCACACACACAGTATTGATACCCCCATGACTTGTTAGAAATGCAGTCTCGGGTGCCACCCCAGACCTACTGAATCAGAATTCTCAAGCACAGTCAAGTCTGATATGTATGAGTTTAGGTCACTTGTCATGACCCTGGAGGCAAGACTGGGATCTAGTGTTTCCCGAATCCTGGCACCTGACACCCAGCACAGGGTGCAGGCAGGCAGGCGTGAATGAATATTTGTTGAATGAACATGTAGACTTGAGTGCACACCCCTAGACAGCAGAGCAGCTTCTCCTGTTTGTACTTGTGGCGAAGCTAAGTAAGCAGCATACAACATATGCTACCAGAATTTGTGGTTTGCTTGGCTGGGGTATATGTAGTCCCAGCACCCAGAGCTTCAGGAACTGCCAAGACAGTTCTAGAAAGCCATCAGGGAGGGAAGCCCCCAGGGCTTCAGATTCAGTGGGTCTAGAATGGGACCAAAGAAACAGCTTTTCTCTCAGATTCCCAGGTTTTACTGCTATGGACCCAGAAACGCCTGTCTAGAACAGCAGCTCTAGAGCAAATCTTACACGTTCTCTGAGCTCCAGGTGCTGCTAGGTTGGGCTGCACCCTGGAGTCTGCACCTGTAGCCTTGATCCATCCTGGGCCTTTTTACACTGGTGCCTCTGGAGTATACTTACATCTATTTCTAACTCACAAACAGGCAATAGTTTAACAAATGCCTAAGCATCCTCCTCGTAGCCCCCAGCCTTGGTCACTCTTTGAGTCTGGCTGGCAGGAACATCACTCTCCCCCCAGGGAGGTTGGGGAACTGGGATACCCCACCTGGACTGTCCCCGGCTGGTGTTCTAGCTCTCAATCTGGGGTCTCGCTGCTTCAGCTAGAAAAGGGGAGCCACGGCGGCTGCTCCTCTTGCAGTTTTAGGAGGATTAACTTAGGTTGTAGAAGTAGAGCTGAGCTCATGAGCACTCAGTAAAGCAAATGCCGTTGCTACTGGGACTCTGCTGTCTCCCCCAGGGCTTTGTGTCCCCCATCAAAAGGCTGGTGTTTCCGAAGGCTGCACGACAGGCTGCCTTCAGGAGCAGTGTCAGTCGCAGGCCCCTGCATTCTACGCCCCTCTATCCTCCTGACTACCTCATCAACCCCCACATCCTGCTGTGTGACTACCTGGAGAAAGAGGTCAAGGTGAGCATGAGAAGGTCGGTGGGGTGGGGGAGGGGTACCTTGGAGGCACGCCAACCCCTGACACACCTGTGTCACATGAAAAAGGCTGTGGCTCTTGGGGAACAGCCTCCTACCTCACAGCCACAGGCTGCGTATCCTCAGTAGGTGACACCTACTCACTGAGGCCCCAGCATTCCTGTCGTAAGGTGGGATTCAGAACCCACCCCCGCAGGAGACGGAATGGGAAACTGTGCTGTGTTCCCAAAAGCTCAGCCTACTCATGAGATTTTTGTCTGCAGTCTCCATTATTCAGTGTCCAAGTTAAAGGCAGGGCAGAGGCTGGGCATGTGGCTTAGTGGTAGAGCACTCGCCGGGCATTCTGGAGGCCCTAGGCTGCCTGTCCAGTACAGGAGGCAGGGCTGAGGAGGGCATATTTGGAGGAGCCATAATAGAGGACTCTCGGAGGATTCTTGTACTACTCAAAAGCTTTACTTCTATTTTAGAACCACTGTGGGGGAGCATTGGGGAGGGAAACAGGTTCTCATCAGCCAAAGATTGGTGTGAGGTAGGATGTGGGCATTTAACAAACAGGTTACCTGATCAAATTTAAATTGCAGATGAGCAGTGATTATTTCTTTAGCATAAATATGTTCTAAATGTTAAATGGAACTAAAAGTACAAAAAATCCTAAAAACATAATTGTTGTTTAGCTGACTTCTTGTATTTTATCTGACAACCCTATAAATATAGAAAAACCAGAAAATGAATATGTTTAAAAACCAGGAGCTGAAAATTTACAGAATAAAAAGAAAAGATATGAATGGTGAGATTCACCCAGAAGACTGCAATTTAAAGTAACAAAAAGTTAATTCTTATACTGAATAATAGCATTCAAATGATAATGATGTTATAACAGAATGGATGGGGAACTCACATAGTGACTGAGAGCATCATCTTTTCTTTTTTTAAATTCTTCTCTCATGTAAAACATCCTGATCACAACCCCCTCTTCCTCAAATCCTCCCAGCTCCCCTCTCCCCAACCTCTCCTGTCCCTCAGATCCACTGCTCCTCTGTTTCACTTTGGAAAAGAGCAGGCCTTCCAGGGATATCAGACAAACACAGCATAACAAGATGCATTAAGACTAGACACAAACCTCCTATCGAGACTGGGTCAGGTAGCACAGAAGGAGAAAAAGGGTCCCAAGATCAGGCTAAAGAGTCAGAGACACCCCCCACTCCTACTGCTAAAAGTCCCACAAAAACCCCGATCTAAACGACCGCACCATATGCACAGAGAGCCTGGGGTAGACCCATACAGGCTCTGTGGCTGCTGCTTCAGTTTCTGTGAGTCCCTGTGAACCCTGATTAGTTGATTCTGTGGACTGTGTTCTCATGGTGTTCTTGACCCATCTGGCTCCTAGAATCCTTCCTCTCCCTTTCCCACAGGGTTCCCTAAGCTCTGCCTAAAGTTTGGTTGTGGGTCTCTGCATCTGCTCCCATCAGCTGCCAGAAGAAGCCTGTCTGATGATGATTGGGCTAGACAATGATACATGAGTATGGCAGAATAGCATTAGGAATCAATTGATTTTTTTTTGGTCAGTTTTGTTTGGTTCTATCCTAGGACTCTGAGTCATCCAGCTTAAGGTTCCTGGTTATCCAGTCAGTGTTGAGCATGAGCTCCCTCTTGTGATGTGGGCCTCAAGTTAGAGCAGTCATTGGTTGGCAACTCCCAGGGTAAAGTTTTTTTATTACTTTTATTGTTTGTTTGATTGAGACAGGGTTTCTCTGTGTAGCCCTGGCTATCCTGGAACTCACTCTGTAGATCAGGCTGGCCTCGAACTCACAGAGATCCACATGCTTCTGCCCCTACCTTCTGGCAAGAGAACATCATTTTTTTAAAGAAATGATGTATTAATTCAATACTTCTGCCCATTTAATCTGCAATGAGGTTGTTAAAAGGATTAATAATGCATGGAGTGTGGAGAGCCACTGGGCAAGTAAATTCCCAGGGTTCCTTCAAGATTTAATAGTAGAGCCTGGGGCAGGTGTAGAGAAGGGAATGGTTCAATGGATAAAGCACTTTCTGGCTAATTTGAGAGCCCGGGTGCAAATCCCCTGCAAAACCAGGTGCACACAAAGCATGCACCTGTGACCCTAAAAGGCCCACGCAGTCAAGATGGGAGGTAGAGACGGAGAATCCCTGAAAGCTTGGGAGCCAGCTTATCTGGCATGTGAAGTATAAACCAGACCCCCCCCCATACCACCTCTGACAATGTGGAAGGCAAGAGCACATCCCCTGACTTCCACACAGGTGCTGTGGCATATGCCAGCATTCACTCACAGGAACATGCACACACATAAACATGAAAAATGGTAGAGTCTGGCCTAGCATGCAGAGACACTCAAATCCTGATCTTCAGCATGGCATTCGGGCGGGGGGGGGGCACTATATTAGTGACTTTTACTTCCTCATAGAGTGAGATTGACCATGTGTTAGTGCATATCAGCTAGCTGTTGGAAGGTGGGCTTTGGCACATGCCATCAATCAAGCCTTCTCTCTACCCCCACAGGGAGGACACCCAGGGAGGTCTTGAACTTGCTATGTACCCAAGGATGACCTTGGACTCTTAAAGTTCCTGCTTCTACCTCCCAAGTTCTGGATTAGCATGCACCGCTACAGCCTGGCCAGTCTTACCCTTTCTAGCTGTAATCTCGGGCCAGACTTTTGGTTAGCTGTACTGTGTTTAGCCTGCTAATCCTGAAAGCAAGGGTGAGTGGATGGGAAAAGTGTGCGTCTGCGTGTATACATATCTGTAAACTCAGAACCAGTCCTAGCTACCAGGCTATACTAGTCAAGGTTCTTAGAGGAATGAGAGAAAGAGAGAGAGAGACAGACAGACAGACACAGACACAGACACACAGAGAGATTGAGATTAGGGTGGTTTACAGGCTGTGGTCCATCCAGTTCAACGACAGTCTTGTAACAGAAAAGCCAACAATCTGATAGTTGTTTAGTTTATGAGGCGTACGTCTCAGTTGGTTCTCAGTCTTTGTAGAAGTCCTGAAGAGTTAAGATCTAATACCACAGAAGGAATGCTTCTGCAGCAGGATGAATGAATCTGCCAGCGAGAGTGAGGGAAAGCCGGCAAAAATCGAAAGCGCCCTTCTTCCATGTCTTTTAATGTGGGCTGCCACCAGAAGGTGTGGCCCGGATTCAAGCTGAACCTCTGAATGCAAATAATACAACCAGGAGAATCCTTCACAGTAGTGCCCAGCTGGTTGGGTTTGAGTTGATTCCATATGTAGACCAGCTGACAGTCAAAATTCGCCATCACACTGGTTATTATTAATTTGATTACTTCAAACTGTCCTACATTAACGAAGAGGCTAGAATCTCCCAAGGTTTCACAGTGACCTCCCATTTCCCATCCAGTTTCTGGGCCACCTCACCTGGGTGACTTCCTCACTGAACCCCTCCAGCCGAGACGAGCTCCTGGAGCTACTGGACACCGCCAGGGTGAGACGCTGGGGAGGAGGGGGAGAGCAGGGCCTCCTTCCCTTTCCCCTCCCTTAGCCCAATTCCTGGGGACTCAGATGATCCGACCCACCCGCAGCAGTTGAAGGAGCTGCCTCTGAAGACCACGCCGGAGCAGGACAGCATCCTGAGCCTGTCGGCCCGCTGCCTGCTGCTCACCTGGAGGGACAACGAGGAGCTCATCCTGCGCATCCCCACGCACGAGATCGCTGCTGCCTCCTACCTGCAGGACGACGCGCTGCATCTACTAGTGCTTAAAACTGGTGCGGTGTGGAGGAGGGCGATGGGAGGCCAATCTGCCCTGGTGGGACCATTGAGTGAAGGGCACCGGGGATGGGTCCGAGGCTGGGAGAGGGATGGCAGAAAACCTGAGCACTCTATTCTGAGGCTAAGGGCAAGCAGAAGAAGCTATAGGCAAGACCAGAGAGCCAGGGATGATGGGTGGGCAGACTGATCAGATTGAGGAGGTTGGCTAGGGAGAAGTTGGAGTCCTGAGTTCAACGCAGAGCTACTTTAGTTCAACATTACTTTAGTTCAACATTAAAGGGGACGATAGAAGACAAAACCCTTCGGCTCTGACAGTAGGGGGCATCCTCGGGCTAGGAGAGGACTGAGCCTGGACTTTCTGGAGGTTTCAGTCAGCTACTTGGGGGTGGGACTGAAGACAGCAAGAAAGTCGTACTAGAAGGCAGGGATACTTAGACCAGGGTCACTGTCCAAATGAAAGGGTACAGAGAAAAGGGGCAACTTGGACTACACCTTCAAGTCAGAAGGCAGGTCAACAGGGTGTGTAGAGGCGGCTGGGAACTATGCGACCGCCACCCGGGAGGTCTGGGGCGGAGCCAAGGCCAGAGGCGGAGTCTTAGGCTCAGGGCGGGACCCAAAAGTCACTGTCAGCCCCTGGGCTCTGGTGCTGGGCGGGGCCGTAGAGCAGGGACCCCGGAACTGTGCGGTGGCCCTCCGGGTGGCCTCCGAAGGCCGCAGTCTCCTGCTGCTGACTCCCATCTCCCGCCTCCCTTAGGTCTGGGCGTGGACCCGGTGCCGGCGGGCGTGGACTCCAGCCCAGGAGGTTCGGGGCGCGATCCCGGCCCTCCGGGCGCTGCGCCCGAAAAGCGGCGGGTGGGCACGGCCGAGCGACGCCACACCATCTGCAGCTTGGACTGGCGCATGGCGTGGGGCGGGGGCGCGGGCGCCGAGGCCCGGGCGGCTGGCGGTGGTGGCAGCCTGGAGCGGCAGCGCGCGGGAGCGCGGACGTCGGGCAGCTGGGAGCGGCGACAGACGTTCAGCGGCAGCTGGGAGCGGCGGCATGCGGGGGGCGGCGCGGGCAAGCCAGGCGGCAGCTGGGAGCGGCGGCAGGCGGGTAGCGGCGTCGGCGGCAGCTGGGAGCGACGCCACACCGGCCCCAACCCCCTGGATCCCCAGAACCCCAGCCCCGATGCCTACTGCAATCTGGTCATCCTAGCTGTGGCCAACAGGGTGAGCGTGAGGAAGTGTTGGCACCACCACCCTGACAGTGACAGTCGCACTAGTAGCACCACGAATTTAGCACCCACCCAAGACAGACGCACGGAGCAACATTAACACTTAATCTCCACAGCAGCCCCTAGGATAAATACGACACCTATTCATTCCCATTCCTTAGGGAAGGACGAAGACTCAAAGTTTAGGTCCTGCGGAAAGCAGGTGGCTTCAAGATTCGAAGCCTGGGAAGGAAGTTCAGAGCCTTACTCTTGGTAACTAAGGTAGCCAGCCACCTAAGCAGAAGCCTTGCCGTCATACTTGCCTGCCCTGCCTATCACATGTGTCCCCATTCACCCGTGCTCTCACTCGAATGTGTGTGTGTGTGTGTGTGTGTGTGTGTGTGTGTGTGTGTGTGTGTGTGTGTGTGTGTGTGTGTGTGTGCTGTTTTTCAAGGCAGGGTTTCTCTGTGTAGCCCTGGCTGTCCTGGAACTTGCTCTGTAGACCAGGCTGGCCTCAAACTCACAGAGATCCTCCAGCCTCTGCCTCCCGGATGGTTATATGATATTTGTTAAGTGCCAACTGTGTGCTCCACATTGGGCTAGTTGTTGTGTCTATGGAGCCATTTGGTGTCCTCCCTCAAGGGGTACCCAGTCTAGCAGGCATTTTTAAGACTTAAGCCTTCCAAACATTTCCCCTGGTCCTGGGCTCTCGGTGAGTATGCCTGTCTACAGGGAGAGGTAGCCAGTCCCCGGAAGCAGCACTGTGGCTCAGGCCCCCGCCCTGAGCTTTCTCACTTGGTGTCTAGCTCTCCTTCTTTGGTTCTCCCCCACCCCACGCCCCTTCTTGGAAAGCTGGCACCTCCTTTTCTCTTCAGCCCCTAAGTAGGGGTTGCCCAGATGCTATCCCCAATCTTCTCTCCTTTACCCGCACTTGTTTCTAGGCGATTTTGACTCTGCCGTCTTCTAAGCCCTGGAGAACACCCTGAATTTCATCTATCCAGATCTCCACTCAGCCTGCTTTTCCAGGGTCTGTCTGTCATTGCAGCATGAATTTGTCCCAATGGAGCTCCCAGGTCCCTCCCAAATCTGAAAGGAGCTTCATCTCCATGGCTCACTGAATGGCAGCTCCATTCTTGATGCCTCGGGCTGAAACCTTGCCATGGTCCTTGGTCCATCTGTCGGTCTGTCTGTCTCTGTCCCTGCCTCTGTCTCTGTCTCAGTCTTACACACACACACACACACACACACACACACACACACACACACTTCTGTCAACACATCCCACTGGCCTTATTTTTAAATATATGCAACTCCTATGTCCTGCACTGTCCATACCCAGCTCCATCTTCTCCAGCTGGGAAAGGTTGTCATGCTCCACCCTATCAGCTCAGCCCTTTCTTACATTCTGTATTCTACTGCCTCACCCAACACAACTTTATCCTGGAAACTTGACAGGGTGATGAGGAAATGAATAATGACAGACACACATAAAAAACCTGGGATCAGGTGAGTCATGCTGGCTCTGATAGGAAATGAGTGGCCCGTATGATAGGCAATGGAGGAAGAGACCATGTTTCAACAGGAAAATTTAGCTTGAACTGTTTAAAATGAAGCAAGGGCCTGCAAATTGCATCCCAGACAGAGATAACGATGTGCCTTACCTATCCTGGCTTGGTGGTGGAGTGAATAAGTAAATGAGTTGCTTTCTGGGGGTCTGAGCTCTTGACTCCTGTCTGATGCACAGTGGTCCCAAGAACAGCAGTCAGAGCTAAAACTCCTGGTGCCAGCATTAACTATAAAATAGGGGTCTTCTCTGACCTGTCTACTCTAGGGTTATGGTAAGCCCTGGTGTAAACATCAGTACCTGCTATGACCACAGATACCCATTCTGAATTACATCTTAAGTTTTACCTTAGGTTTATTTCGAGGCAGTATACTCATATGCATGACTTTTTAAATCAGTTATTGCAGAATAATTGGCAATAATTCTGAGGTGAATTCCTCCTCAAATGTACAATCTCCAAAGCTTTGCCCAAGCCCCTCTTCCTTCTACCAGATGCTACTATTATTGCATTGCTTCCATGATTACATTGGGTACCACGTGGCCTATAGCTGTATATTGTGTTCAGTAATAGTAACAGCACTGAGCCTAAGATTTTGATTATTTGAAGTGTTTCATCTCTACCCTGGGCTTCACCTGCTGTGCAGTAAGTTAGATGAGCCCTTAGATGAGCCCTTGTGTTAGATAAATTTCATGACAGATCATGAATCCCCTGCGAAGCTGGAATGTACCTTCATGGCAGAGGAGCCAGAGTCAATTCTGGATTCTATAAGAAAGGTCATAAGAACAAGAGAGGAATGCCGGGTGGTGGTGGCGCACGCCTTTAATCCCAGCACTCGTGAGGCGGAGGCAGGCGGATCTCTGTGAGTTCGAGGCCAGGCTGTTCTACAAAGTGAGTTCCAGGACAGGCTCCAAAGCTACAGAGAAACCCTGTCTCGAAAAACCAAAAAAAAAAAAAAAAAAAAAAAAAAAAAGAACAAGAGAGGAGCTATATAATTTTCAGAGAAAATGTCTTTGAAATTGGCTTAAGGGGGTCTGTAGGTGTGTGTCTCAGTGCTGGCTCATACTGCTTCTGGAGAAGCAGGGGTGCCCTAATAATGGGTAAGAGCTGAGCTCTCTTTCCTCCCCCTGGAGCAGGATGCTGCTGAGGAGTCCTGTGCACTCATCTGTCAAGTCTTCCAGATCATCTATGGGGACCAGAGCATCGAGTGTGTAGACCGGGCCGGCTACCACTACAGATCCACACCAAAGCGGCCTTGGCTCTCCAGCTGCAGTGAGTACCAAACTCCCATGAAGCACCGGGAAAGGCTGGATGTCCTAGAGTCAGGGCTGATAAAGGCCTTTGAGGGTTCTGAGCTGTACCCCAGTTCCAGGGGTTTACATATTAGAATGTCAATCAACATGATGACCTCTTAAGAGATGATTAAGTTGTCAAGTATGGGATGAGTTTGAACTTGGGCACTTGAAACTTCTCTCTTGTATTGGATGTCCCTGCTTTGTAGAAAGTTGAGCTCCTGTATTGTCGGCTAACTGAACCATCTCACCCCATGAGGCTCCTAAGCTGACATTTCTGGATTAGTCCATGTATGCAATCAAGGGTTGGAATTAAAGTGAGACTAGTAGGGGCATTTGTGGAGTGACAAATATGCACCAAGCACAATAGCAAGGTGCCAAGCCTTCTTGAATCTTCATAGCAACTTACTCGTCTCGTCCACATAGCACAGGACTGGGCACACCATAGACGATAGGCAGGCAATCTTCAGATAAATGAAAAATGTCAGAGCCTGGGCTGGTGAGATGTCTCAGTGGGGAAAGGTGCCTGCTGCCAAGCCTGACAACCTGAGTTCAATCCTCAGGACCGCAGGGTGAAGGAGAAACCGAGTCCTGAAAGTTGTCCTCTGATGTCCACATGGGCACCATGGCAAAGGCAGACTCAAGCCCAAGCACAACACAAAACTGATTTTGTGTAAATAAAAACCTCTCAGAGCTAGACATGATGGCGTATGCCAATTGAAATTAAGGCAGGAGGATCAAAGTTTAAGGTCAGCCTGAGCTACAGTCGAGAAACCTTGTCTTAAAAAAAGAAAAAGATCTAGGCATGGTGGTGGTACACATCTTTAGTCTCAGCTCTTGGGAGGCAGAGGCAAGCAGATCTCTGTGTATTCAAGACCAGACTGGTCTACATAGCAAGTTCCCGGTGGGTAGGACTACATAGTGAGACCCTGTCTTGAAAGGAAAAGAAAAAGGACAAGGAGCCTTTCTGACGCCCTGTGGATCCAGCTTTACAATAAAAAACACTGAGTCTCAGAGTAGTCAATAAATTGTCACAGGTCACACAGCTGGTAAGTCAGAGTCAGAATTCAAACCCAGTCTGTCTAGATCCAAAGCCTCTATTTGCAACAGCCTCTCTGTGTGCTCCACTTAAGGTCACTGAGTGAAGTCACTCCTCCACAGCCTGCTACAGGGTGGTCTCTGTTTGCACAGCTCCAGAAACTGGGGCACTGGCTTTCTGAAGACCCTTCTACCCACAGGAGCCGTGCCTGCTGGGAAGCTGGGGTGTCTCATCAGGTCCCACCAGGATGCTGGGCGAAGAAATGAGAACACTCCTCTGGTAGTCGACAGGTTCATTCATTCAACAGATATTTACTGAGCACTTACTGTCTCAGGCCCAGTTGTAATCTGCAAGATGGTGGGCAAACTGAGGCACAGCCCCTCCTTCCTGCAGCTTGCATGGGCTAGTCACACAGATAAATGTCAAACCACAGTGTTGTGAGAACCTGCAATGAGGAACTGGGCTCTGAGAAGTCAGGGTGACCGAGTGACCCCGAGTGAGCTGGGATGAGAAGGCCATGCCTGGACAGATGAAGAGCAGGCTAAAGGGGAGGCGCGTTCTCCACGAATAACACTGCCTTCCTTTCACACTTCCAGCCCCCTTTCCCCCTGCAGAATCTTCCTGACTCACCTAAACACACACTTATTAACATTCCCCCACTGGCCCTCATTTGCCATTCCCCAGAGCCTATCAAATAGGCAGATGCTATGAGCCTGGACACTGAGGAAGGCTAAGATCAGGGAGGTTAGATGCCCAAGGTTGGCTGTGTGTCAGGGCTGGACTGGAGATAAATCCCACGGTGCCACTAAAGTTGGGGCTTCAGGGAGCCTAAGATAGTGGTCCCTGCATGTCACTTCTGACAGTTCTTCTGTATGCTGGTCTCAGGTGAGAGTTGCCGCACGGATGGGACATTTGCCTACGACGCCGACTTGAGCTGCTGCAGCTCCTTGTGAGTATCACCTTTGTTGAGAATGCCACTCTTTCTCCTCACCCCTACCCAAGCAGGGCCACTCCTCTAGAGTGTGTGGGGGAAAGGGACCAAACCCTGATTTCTGTTGAGGGTGGGAGGTAAGCAGAGCCCAGCACAGATCCTGAGAAACCTAGAGATGCCCAAACTCAGACCTGGGTCCACAGAGATCTTCAGGTCTCCTAGGTTTAGTGGCCTGCAGAGTCCAAAATTAAAGCTAATACTGGAAACAATGCTGGTTTACTTTAGTGTTGACTCTGTATAATAGAAACCCCTGAGGAGGATAGGTTTGCAAAGACAGCATTTGTTTTCTTGTCTTTTTTTTTTCCCGTAAAATGTAACAAGAGTTCGGGGCTTCCTGGTCCTCTGGGCCCTGAGCCTCTCTTCCGGTCACCATCCTCAGAGTGACCTCATGGTCTAAGCGTAGCTGCAGCCACGCAACAGCACACTAAGAGCCTCTATAGGGAGGATGGAGGCCAGGGGGTACTTCAGCATCACCATGAATGCCTAACATACAAAAGACGCTGGGTTCCATCCCTAGCAACGCATGCACCCACACGGGCGCATGCATACCAGAACTTGGCCCATTGGTCAGAACTAGCTGTAAACAAGCCTGGAAAATGTAGGGTAAAACAGCATTCTGGGTGCTGGGGTTGTAGCTCAGTTGGCGGAATACTTCCCTAGCTGTGCACACAGCCCTGATTCGATCCCTAACTCTATATAAATGATGCACACCTGTAACCTCTGCACTGGGAAGGTGGAAGCAAGAGAATCAGAAGGTCAAGGTCAGCCTTGGCTACATGGTGAGTTTCATGCCGACCTGGGATACGGGGAAACGACCTTTGAAAAAGTTACAGAATTCTATTAAGAATATTGCCTATCCCAGTTTACTCAGGATTGAGGAGTTTCCTCAGAGATGGGATTTTCATTTTAAACCCAATAGAGTTCTGAGCTATAATGATAGCTCCTGTTGGAGAGTAGTATGCCCTATCCGCAATTGTTAATATTGGCACTACATTTGCCTTCCTAAGCCTGTGTACACATAGGCTAGCACATAACCAACATGAGTTGGCTGAGGAGAGCAAATCACACTAAGGACATATTTGTGGGTTTGCTGTATGCTGTAAAACATGTCAGTGGCTTTTGTTAACAACTATGTGGCTAGTTGTCTTTTACAAAGGGTCTGTGACCTGAAGTGCTTTAAAGTATTAATTCCTGTCATTTTCACAATGACACCAATCTTCATCATCCCATTTTACAGATGGAGAAGCTGAGGACTAGGAAACAAAGTTTAGCACTGCAAGTCAAACAGACAGCAAACTGCATAGACCTGGGATATGAGCACAAGTAAGCTGGGATGTGAACTCAGGAGTCTAAACCCTTGCCAGGTCTCTGGTCCCAGCATTTAGGAGTTGGAAGCCAGAAGATCATAGGTTCAAAGCCCACTTCAGCTATGTAGTTGATTTTGAGGCTAGCCTGGGCAACATGAGACCATGACTCAAGGAACAAGCTAAAAGAGTACACACTCTTAGCCAGGAATTTTTGCTGTCCTGTAGATAATAATAGAAGGTGATTCTGAAACAAGTTTTTAAAAAAGTGAGGTAGGAGCCCAGGGTAAACATCTTATTTTAAAAGCAGTTAATAAAGAGAACTTCCTACA
Source organism: Mesocricetus auratus (assembly GCF_017639785.1). Lineage (NCBI taxonomy): Eukaryota > Metazoa > Chordata > Mammalia > Rodentia > Cricetidae > Mesocricetus > Mesocricetus auratus. The sequence continues at coordinate 118,060,377 of NW_024429189.1, forward strand.
TAGGGCTAGGAGCACACCTGAGTTGAGAGAGTGTTTGTCTAGCCCTTCAGAAGTCCTGGTTCCAGCTCCCATCACTGCATGAACCTGGTTTGGTCGTTCGTGCCTGTGATCCCAGAACTTGGGAGGTGGAAGCAGGAGGATCAAAAGTTCAAGGCTAATCTCCGCTACATGGAGAGTTTAGAGCCAATCTAGGATAGGTGAGACCCTGTCAAAACCTCCACGATGAGCCAGGAAGCCTGGTTTACAGATAGGAATCGAGAAGGAGACAGAAAGGACCACACAATTTAGCAGAGGAGGCAGTCAGCATTGATGATATCACACACTAAAGAGAAGCTTCCTGGGCTATGGGAGAGTCAGAAGAGGACTCCACCTTATTTAGGAACCAAAAGGGCTTCCCAGAACTGACTGATGATAGTTGAGCTGGGGATAAAATGGACAGGGTGTTCCATGCAGAGAATGAATGCAGCTGCGCAGGAACAGCAAGGATTCAGAACAAGCAGGTAGAGGCCCTGTGGCTGTAACACCAGACACGAAAGACACAGTGGGGAGGAGCAAGGATTCCAGGCACAGGGAACAGCATGAGCAAATGTAGGGAAGACAGTATGACCAGAGCTCTGAGAGCAGGAGAGGGCTTGGAAGATTGCTGGGCCTCATGAAGGGCCTTGGAGGGCAGGATGAGGTCTAGAATGGGGCCTGGAGCACCGGTATTCAGCCTGCCCTGGGGAAAGGAATGGAGGCTGGTGAGGGTTGCCCTCTTGTCTCCACAGCAATGGCTCCCAGGACACGTTTGAAGCATGTTACAGCGGTACGTCCACGCCGTCTTTGCATGGCTCCCACTGCAGCGGTATCGACCATAGCAGCTGGGCCTTCGAGCAGCTACAGGACTACATGGTCACGGTGAGTTGGGGTGGCAGTGCTCTGCAGCATGCATGGTGCATTGCAGGGATTGTATGTGAGAGCTCAGAGGCCAGGGAGGGAGGTGTGACTGGGAGAGGCCAGGCCAGCACAGGAAAGCCTTGACTGGGATCAGCCAGCACTGAATGTTCCAAGCACCTTTCAGGTGTTTGGTCTTTGATCTTTTCAACAACCCCAAGTGTGTGTGCGTGCGTGCGTGCGTGCGTGCGTGCGTGTGTGTGTGTGTGTGCGCGCGCGCGCGTGCGCGCGTGTGTGGGTGGGTTCTCTCCTCACCACAAGTGCAGAGGAGGAAAGCAAGGGTTAGAGAGATAGTGACTTCCTGACACCACAGAGGTCACCAAAGGACTGGGGCTCCGGAAGCTGAACCCACATCCCACTCCTCGATGCAAAGGACAGATATTCTCCCAGTGGGCAGTGGAGAGTTTTGGAGGCAGACCAGGCCAGGCAGGCTGCCAGGGAGAACACAAGCATTTTTAGTAGGAGCCGAGTTTTGTTGCACTCTGTGACTGGTCTCCAAGGGTGTCCCTGTAGATAGATTTTTCTTTGGGCTACCAGTTCCCAAAATATGACACAGAGACTGATTATTAATTATGAAAGCTTGGCCTGTAGCTTAGGCTTGTTTCTAACTAGGTCTTATAACTTAAATTAACCCATTTCTATTAATTTACCTTCGGCCTCGTGGCTTTATTACCTCATCTCTGTGCTGCCCATCCTTGCTGTGTCTCTCCTTGAGTCACCACTTTTGTCACTTTCTTCTTCCCAGCATCATCTCTGCCCAGAAATCCTGCCACGCTATTGGCCATTCAGCTTTTTATTAAACTAATCGGAGTGACACATCTTCACAGTGTACAAAAAGATTTTTTCCACAACATGTCCCTTACTTCCACAGCTGCGAAGTAAGCTGGGTCCCCCTGAGATCCAGCAGTTTGCAATGCTGCTGCGCGACTATCGCCTGGGGCTGCCTATCCAGGACTACTGTGCAGGCCTGCAGAAACTCTACGGGGACCGACGGAAGTTCCTTCTCATTGGTAAGTTCCGGCCCCCTTCGGCTCCAGGCACCCCTAGCTGGGCACCACCTGGGAGCGCTTTGTACTTCCAGCCCCTAAGGCCAAGACCCTGAGACCCTGGAACAGAGAAGGAGAGCAAGAGTATGGGAAAGGAAAAGGGATTTCCAGGAAGCAAAGCTGGGTCAGATTGTGACCCTCCTCACACACGCAGCCTGTGCGGGCTCAGCCTAGAGAGGCAACGGAGCTTGTCTAGAGTTCGCAGATAGTGAACAGGGTTCATGCGCACAATAGGAATAGTACTGGCAGCCCACGCACATCTTTGGCCTTTATCACAACCAAGCATGATCTCATAGACTGCCCCCACTTCTGGGAAGTAAATGCAGTTATATTGTGCCCATTTGCACGTGGAGAAACGGAGACTCAGAGCAGCAAAGTAAAGAAGGAAAGCCAAAGAGCCAGAGAGGGACGGGAGCAAAACTACTGTTTATGGTGTCGGCGTGGGAAGTAACTGTTACTACATTTGCACCAAAGCAGGTAAAAATATGTTTTTACAGGTGAGGAAATTGAGGTTTGAGTGGTTATTTAATAAAGGTAGTGTAGCTAACAAGTGGGATATAATCCTAAGAATATACTAAGCTAACAAACACGTGGGGAACCTTGTGTGTTATCTGCTGTTTAATGAGGTTAAAAAAAAAATCTTGGATAAGCCATACTGGCAGAGACAGGATGTGAACTCAGACTTCCAGAAAGGCGCACTCCCACGCAAGCTGGCAAATGAGGGAATCACCTTGCCCTGTGTCCTGTAGGGATGCGGCCCTTTATTCCGGACCAGGACATTGGCTACTTCGAGAGCTTCCTGGAGAGTGTGGGCATCCGCGAGGGTGGCATCCTCACTGACAGCTTCGGCCGCATCAAGCGCAGCATGAGCTCCACATCCGCCTCTGCCGTGCGCAGCTACGACGGGGCGGTCCAGCGACCTGAGGCTCAGACCTTCCACCAGTTGCTGGACGACATTACACACGACATCGAGGCTCTAGCCCCTGACGATGACGTCTATGAGGATGTCTCCCCAAGCGGCGGCGACCAGGGTGAAGACAACTACCTGTAGCCCCGCTGCCCACCTTGAGTCGCGCATACTTGCTCAGGGGACACCATCCTCCTGGTAACTAGACATCCTGGATTTCCATCTGTGCCTTTTGGGCTTCTGTTGCTGCAGATGGGTTTCCAGGGTTTCACTTTCTGCAATACCGAGAAAGTCCTGCAGAGGTGGCTATACTCTAGAGAGACCCAGTCCCTAGAGTTCTCTGCCAGATGAAGAATCGCGCCACCTACTGGCCGATAGAAAAGATTTCCAGTTCAAGCCCCAGCTTTCTGCTCTATCAGCCCAACCTCACACCCAAACCATTTCCAGAGCCCAGAGACCTCTGTTCAATTTTACAGGTTGAGAAACTGGGAGGGTGTTGTTGTTGTTGTCGCTGTTTTAAGGAATGGATATGAGGGATATCGCTACCCATTTCCATATCTGTACAATAATTTCAGCTCCACTCTTCTCACAGGTGGTCATGGGGATCCATGGAGGTCAAGACCTTAGCCTAGCATGCTGTAGATGCTCAGTAAATGCCGTTTCCTTCCACTTGGAATGCTTTCTGACTCAGTTTACCTATTATTCCTGGGACCAGTGGGTGGTATGAGATGTCACAAAGACTGAAGGAGTTTACAGCTTGAGAAGAAGAAACAGGGGTTCTTACGTCCTGGCCCTGTGCCCAAGCCCCAAACACACACTCAGGCCTTTGCAGACACTTGCCCTGGATTTAGGCAAGTCAAAGAACCGTGCAGGCAGGTACTGCTGTGAGCTATGGGGGTGAAGACAAGGCCAGCCCTTGGCACAGCCTGAGTGAGGATGGCGAGCCTTGAGTGGAAGAGATAAAATATGTCTGCAGAGCCTTGCTATGCCTTCTATGGCCAAATTCAAGTCATATGGCCACTGGGACTTAGTGTTCCCATGTGGTTTGTTGCAGAGACCGTCTCCTCATCACTGCTTCATAAGGCTCTCCTGCTGTTCTTCATTCCTCCCTGTCTCCATTCTTCTCCACACCACAAACCCCAGCCCCGCATGTCAAAACTCCATCCCTGTCCATAAAACACAACGCTGGCCTGGGAAGATCATGCCGTGAGTAAAATTCCTACCGAGAAAGTATGATGGCCCGATTTCAGATCCCCAGCACCCATGTGAAAAGCCGGCATAATCACGTCTTTAACCCTAGCTGGGGCCAGGAGTACAGAGTGGCCAGCTAATCGGTAAGTATGGGTGAGAGACCCTCAATTTGTAACGTACTTATTGCAGAAGCCTGGCCACCCAAATTCAAGCCCCAAAACCTATATAAAGGTGGGAGGAAGAAACCGGCTGTGCAAAGTTGTCGTCTGACCTCCACGCATGCGTACTGTGGTGTTCTCACTCTACGCATGCGTACTGTGGTGTTCTCATGAGCACACAGGCATCATCACCATCACCCTACACGTACACAGACACTAATAATAATAATTTCTGATTAAAAAAGAGAGACCCTTTCTTAAGGTAAGGTGAGGAGAGAACGAAGAAGACATTCAACACTGACACATGCATGCAAACCCAGACATGTACACTCATATACACTGTGCAATGCTGTATGCACATGAATACAGCGTAAGTGACAGTGGAATGAGTTCTCGTTCTTCGGCTGAATGAGTTCTCATTCTTCGGCTTCCTTTCGTAAGTTTGTTGTTTTGCCATTTGGGTTGGATGGTCAGTGGTGTGGTATTTGTTTTTTTTTTAAAGATTTATTTATTTATTATGTATACAGTGTTCAGACTGCATGTCTGCAGGCCAGAAGAGGGCACCGGATCTCATTACAGATGGTTGTGAGTCACCATGTGGTTGCTGGGAATTGAACTCAGGACCTCTGGAAGAGCAGCCAGTGCTCTTGACCTCTGAGCCATCTCTCCATCCCTGTTCTTGTTTTCTGATGAGAGCTTGTTGTGTATCCAAGGCTGCAACCAACTCAAGATCTTCCTGCCTCAGCTACTTGAGTGATTGGATAACAGGTGTGTGGCACCAGGCCTAGCTCACTCTGTAATGTTTTTTAAGATCCAGACATATTTTTGTGGGAAAATATAGTTTATTGCATTTAACATCTACCAGATATTCCAAGCATTCCCTCTGTTTCTCCATCCCCCTGATGATGGGCACCCAGTTTGCTTTCAACCCTCTCGTACCACAAGGACTGCTATGGTGAACATCTTTGTAGTTGGTCCTTGTGGTCCCATGTGAAGATTCTGTTGAGCTCTGCCAGAAGTGGAATTAGTGGATCCCAGACATATGTGTTTAAATTTCACAAAACCCCTTCAGAATGGCCTATCCACAGCTTTCAAACAATGCCGTTGCCTTGTTCATTCGTCCTTTTTAAAAAATGCTTGACTATAGTTGTTGTCCTTCAGTTTGGATGTAGCAACTAAGCAGGACTCGGCCTCAAAATGAAAAAGCCTAAGGAATACTGGGATGTAGCTTGATAGTAGAGTGCTTGCCTAGTATGTATGTGGCTCTAAACTCAATTCCCAGTAACACATGCACCAGACAAATATACATATAGCATGCATTCTTGCATTTCTGTGTTAAACCTGAGAAATGTCGTTGGTGTTGGGGATAGTGCCTCATGTAACCCAAGCTGGCTTCAAACTTCTGATCCTCCTAAGTTTCTAGGATGTGCACTGCTGCTTGCCTGGCTCGCATCAAGATGCGATGGGGAGCATCAAGAATGCCAGGTGAGCACTTGCCCAACTAAGCTCCGTCCCTAGCCTCATCCTGAGATTTGGAGCTTCCTTCTGTACATAGTGGACACTGGGCTTTCCCCGCTGTGAGCTGCTCCTTTATTGTTTGCTCACTTCCATTGGGCTCCCCGTGTTTTTTATATTCATTTGCAAGAATAACATTCAAGTTTTAGATATCACTCTGGTGTTGGATGTTGGTGTTCCACATATCTTTTTCCAATATGTTGCCCATCTGTTAAGTTTCTCTGTAGCATTGATTGACTAACTTCAACACACTCTGGAGCCTCCAGGAAGGTTTGCTAGAACAGAATGTTGAGCTGCATACCCAGAGTTCTTGATTCAGTAGTATAGAGGTGGAACCGGAAGTTTACACTGCCAACATGAAGTCTAGTGATGCTAATGATCCAAACTCATGGACAGCAGCTAGTTCATGATGCTGCTGTTGAACAAATGTGCTCTATTGGCCAAGCGTTGGTGGTGCATGCCCTTAATCCCAGCACTCATGAGGCAGAGGCAGGCGGATCTCTGTGAGTTCGAGGCCAGCCTGGTCTACAGAGCAAGTTCCAGGACAGCCTCCAAAACAATACAGAGAAACCCTGTCTCGAAAAACAAAAAAAATAGTGCTCTTTAATTCTGATGTTGCCAGGTGTCTCTCCCTAGCCTGTGAGAGAGCAGCCTGGAGATCAAGGAAGAGACGTCAAGAAGCCATGTTGCACAGTGAACTGCACTATGGACTTAACAACAGAGTTCATCTTTTCAGCATCCCTCCTGCCTTGCCTCCTACCCTAAGGAAGGTGGCAATGCTATGTCACACTGGGATCTGAGGCCCTAGGAGTCTGAGGAAGTTACTGAGGGAGGTAGCCTCTCTTGAAGGCCTTGGGCTTTTAAGAACTTAGATTTTGCCCATAGTCCTAGCCAGGGTACCATGGCAACACTGTGAGAGGCACTAGAATGGTTCTTACCCCATATCCCTGAGGATGGTGCAACTTCCCTCACAGGCAAGCAAGTTCATGTGACCACTGCTGTCAGAGGCCCTAGGGGGCAGTCTAAGCAATGAGCCTAGGAACTCTGGCCACACTTCCTCCTGTGACACACAGACACCCTGCCAGGGTCACTTCCAACCATGGTTCAGTTCCTGGCATTGAAAGAGGGGGAAATCCCCTAGGGTATTTGGGAGCCTGGCTGGCTCCCAAAGACCACTGGGGATCATGCAAGTGTGGGACATCATCACCAGCTGGCTCCTCTGGCGACTTTGCTCTTAGTGGTAAGTGGTTAGATTAGTAAAACTGTCTCTGAGAGAGTGTCCCCTGCAGGGAGATCTCTCCTACCTGAGGGCTCTACAGCATCCTCCTCCTCCCCTGCTTCTTCCCAGCTGGAGACTCATCTTCTGGAAATTTCCAACTGTGTGACAGGGCTGAGTGCTCAGGTCCCTGCCATTCAGTCCTCAAACATTTAGAGAACACCCATGCCTGTGCCCAGTTTTGTGCTAGACACTAGAGGGAGACAGAGCATGTTTCCTGCCAGTGTGGCTCCTGGGTATGGGTGGGTTGGGTGGGTGGAGTGGCACATGTAGTCTGCAGACAACCGAGTGTGGTGGCACGTGACTGTGACTTTAGCATTTGAGAGATGGATGTAAGAGGAAGGTGAATTTGAAGCCAGCCTGGGCTATGGAGCTGTCATGGATGATGATGACAATGGTGACAATAAGTGACTGGCAGAGTTTTCTCAGTTATAAAATCAAAGGGTGATAAGCCCCCTCTTTGGGGGAAACTGGAAAGGACTTTGAAACAGGGGTGACTGCTGAGCAAGACCTTCTGTGACAAGCAAGGCTTGGGGCAGGTGGACTGAGGAGACGAAGAGTCCTCCAGGCAGGGGCCTTAGCATGGGCAGAGACAGGAAACTCAAAGAACATGGCAAGCAGTTAGATGTAGTGCAGTGAGCGGGTGCTGCGGTGGAGGATCAGACAGAAGGGGTTTGACTCACAGAGCTGTCATCTGCTAGTTGGGTAACCCCTTGAATGTTTCTGGTGCTTGAGTTCCTTATCTGTAAGATAAAAATAGCACACATCACAATCATGGGGAGTTGTGCAGCTTGAACAAGATAGGTCCTACTATGTAGCTAGACTCTCTGGGTCTCAAGTTCAAGACCAGCCAGGGCCACACACTGAGAGCTAGCTCACAGATAGATAGATAGATAGATAGATAGATAGATAGATAGATAGATAGATAGAGTACATGTAGTAGGTGCTCAATAACTGTAGTAAATGCAGACATTATTATTGCTGGAGGAGTAAGGAGTGAGATAAGATCAGAGCAGAGCGGGTAGAGCTTATAGGAGAGGAACTCAGAGAAGCTGGAAGAATAAGGATCCCTCCCTGCAGGAGCTGCTAGAGAGAAGGAAGAATTAGAGAGCAGAAGAGAGTGGGGGTGGGGCAGAGGCTAGATCAGGGTAAGGAGATCCCAGACAGAGGAGAGGAAGAAAGGTGAGGGTCCATTCAAAGAGGAAAGCGGACTACTTAGCACTTAGATGTTGACCTCTTGGAATTTAAAGTCTAGTAGTTGATATTAATGGGTTTCAGTTTCTGGTTTTTTGAGGCAAGACTTCACTCTACAATCCAGGCTAGTGTCAAACCCACAGCCATGCTCTTGGCTTCACCTCTCAAGTACTAGGATTTCAGGTGTGAACCACCACATCTGGGTTCGAGATACTATTAAAGATACTCCTTGGAATCTCTGGGTCCAACTACTCCTCGTCCAGACCAAAGGGGCAGGTTTGGATGGCCCACTCTTATGTTTCCACCCTCCCTGGGTGTTTCAGATACAAGGCCATCAAGCTAGGCCAGCCTGTCATGCCTGATCCCTGCCATGATGACTGCAGAGTCTTTAGCATCAATCCCTGACCATGTGCAAAGCTCATAAGTGCCCCCATCACTCCTTCTGTCTTCCACCACTGCAGGTTCCAGTGTCACTTGGTAGACTCTGAGCAATGATATGCAGACAATGATGTCCAGAACTAGTCCACAACTCATGAAGCCATTTCCTACGGTGATCTACAGTGCATTGTCCAGCGTGTTGTCAGCACTTGCATTGCATTGGAAATACCTCCGTGTCAGCACAGAGAGAGCCTTATTGAAGGTTGCATGGTGTTCCCTTTTCTTCAGAACCTACAGTTTGTCTAGCCAATCCCCCGTCATTCGGTGTGTTTTAACCTCCTGTCAGTAGCGTGTCCATTCACATCCACGTGTATGGATATGAGTAAAGATGAATAGGCTTCTAGGCAAGGAGCTGCATTGAAATTCTGGCATCAGTGCCTAATCCTCATAGCCTCAAAATCAGTCATCAAACATTCTGAACATTGCCAATCACACAGCTGACAAATGGTTTCCCAGTGTTGTATCGATTTTGACCTCTTTCTTCATGAATGAGGTTGACTGCCTCATCAGAAACATCAGGGTCACTGGTATTTTGTTTTCTGCAGACTGTGTGGAAAACACCTCCTGCTTTTCTACTAGAGCCTTACATAGTTGCGGATCTCTTTATTCATTAAAGGCTCTATCCCATTGTCTATATGATGAACTTGAGAAATTGTCTTTTGAAACAGGTGTGGGCTTTGGGGTTCCCTATGCTCAGGATACCACCCAGTGTCTCAGTTGACTTTCTGTTGCCTGCAAGATGTAGGACTCCCAGTTACTACTCCAGCACCACATCTGCCTGCATGCCGCCATGCTCACCACATCTGCCTGTACACCGCTACAACTCCCTGTCTTGATGATAATGGACTGAGCCTCTGAAACTGTAAGCGAGCCCCCACCATTAAATGTTTTCCTTATAAGAGTTTCCGTGGTCATAGTGTCTCTTCACAGTAATAAAAACCCTAAGACAAGGGTCAATTTCTAGCATCCACATGGCAACTATCTGTAACTCCAGTTCCAAGATGTCCATTGTCCTCTTCTGACCTCCACAGGCAGCAGGTACACACATGGTACACAGACGTACATGCAGGCAAAACACCTGTACAAGCAAAATAATGAAACAAAAGCGTTTAAAATTTAAAGAGATAATTTACTATGAAAAGCACCTAGAAAAGCTATCGACAGGAGCAGCAAATGACTCAGTGAGGAAAGCGCTTTGCCGTGCAAGCCCGGTGACCTGAGGTTGATCCCTGGGGCCCGCGTGAAGATGGAAGGAGAAAATGTCTCTGTCCCCTGACCTCCGCACTCAAGCTGTGGCATGCCTGCACGCACAACCCCATTATACACACTCACAGTAATGATGAATAAAACCCCATTATACACACAATAATGATGAATAAAACCCATTATACACACTCACAGTAATGATGAATAGACATGCGTTTTAAAGAAAGATAAGTTGGTGCTGGAGAGAGACTCTGGGGTTAAGAACACTTGATGTTCTCGCAAAGGACCCAGGTTCAGGTCCCGGCATCCACATGACTACTCACAGCCACCGGTAACTGCAGTTCCACAGAGTCCAACACCCTCTTCTCACCTCGAGGGCACTACGTGCATGTGGTACACGTTTACGCATGCAAGCCAAAAAACTCACACACACAAAGTAATAACATGTAAATAAAGCAACGCCTTTAATCCCTACACCTGGGAACAGAGGAAGGAGGACCTCTGTGAGTTTGAGGCCAGAGTGGTTTATATAGCAATTTCCAGCCAACTGGGGTATATGGTGAGACCCCGTCTCAAAAGAAGAAAGGAAGAAATGACAAACTGGAAGGGACCGTTTGGCACAGTGGCAGAGCCCTTGCCTAGCGTCAGGAGTTTCTTCCACAAAGATGAGTTGTGGACTGGGGAGACGGCAGGTGAGAGTGCTTGGCGCACAAATGTGAGGACCTGAGCCTGAATCCCAAGCCCCCACACGAAAGCTGAGCTTAGCTTGGAATGTGCCTGTGTCCCCAGCAACATGACGGGACCTTGCTGGCCGACATCTAGCTTCGGGATCAGTGAAGACCCTGCCTAAAGGAAATAATTGCAGAATGTTCTCGAGGTCACACAAATGATGTATGCACACAACACAACACACAGGATGAATTGGTGGACACACATGGGGTAAAGAAGGTAGTGAAAACAGTACAGCAAAAACTCTTTCAATTCTGTCCCGTGTTTAAAAACTTCATGGCGAAGTATTTGGGAAAGAGGTCACTTAATATCATTGTGCACCGGTTCCTTTGTTTATTTTTATTTTTTTAATTGCACAAAACAATTCCAGTTTAAAAAGAAAAGTGAAAGCCAAATCAGAAAACGTCCCTCCCCTCTCTGATCCCACATCCCCTGTCTTTCAGTGTCACCCAGTGTCCTGTGGGCGGAATGGGTAGCTTCCAGACTTTCCCGTAGTCGCATGCATTCAGGGGGTAGCAACCTGAAAGGACCGGGCTCTCCCTCGCTTGGGGGAGGGAGGGAAGTTGAGGCAGCCCAGCCTCCCAAGAGTCAGAGTGTCAGGTGTGAAGGCCACCTGCCCAGTTTTCTCCACGCTGCTGTGCACATGTGACATGGGACTCCCTCAGCGGTAGATGACACACACCGCCAAGATGCCAAGTGCGGGACTTGACTTCCCTAAGATACAGTCTCAGAGAAGAGAAGCTTTGCGGGGTGCACAAGGCATGTTAGATGTGCAGACAGGGGCAAGAAGACCATGGGCCAGCCTGGGCTTCCCAGGGATCCCGGCTCCAGTTTCTACCCTGGCCACTCCCAAAAATAAGACAGAGAGGGGATTGTTCTCCCATCCCGCACATCTGGGAGCCCTCCAGAGGGTATTCTAGCCAAATGGGGGCAGAGAACACAGCCATGCTCAGGACCCTTGTAGAAGAACCCGACAGGCAGGTCCTGTTCTGCCCCTTCAGGGAGGAGCCTGGCTTGGTATACCCTGAGCAGGAGGAAGTCCACAAAGTGCTTCCTCTTTTCTTGCCCTCTGGAGACACTGGGGGAAGGGCAGAGGGTGTTATGAAACTTAACCCTCCCCCAGCCTCCTGGGAGGACCTATCAGCTGGAGGTCCCCACACAGATGGGGCAGAAAAAACAGTTTCAAGGGTTCCCCCAGCTGCCCCCACCCCCGCATCTCCTATCCCACCTGGCCCTAAACAGGCCACTGTCCCGAGAGCAGGGAGCATGCCTGAGGAGGTAAGCTTTGAAGGTGCCCTAGGCCGGTCTTCAAGTCACCGCCTCACTGTGGCCCTGTATAGGTGGGAAGGGGGGAGTTCGCAAGCAGACCAGTCCCTCCCATTGCTTGACTTCCCAGGCTGCCTGTGACACCCTGCACCCCGACTGTCTTGTTATTTTGCCATCGCTGTGACCCAACACCCAACATCCCCAACCCCGGGACGGAAGTCCCAGGGGAAAGCCCAGTAGCAGGAAGCAGCTAGCTCGTCATGCTGCCTCCAGTGCCCGGGAGCAGAGGGAGAAACGCAGTGTCTCCTTTCTCTGTTTTATCCCATCTGGGACCCCAGCTCATAAAACGGCACTGCCCACACTGAGGGTGTCTTCCTAACTCAGTGGACATAATCCAGACGGTTCCTCTCAGACACGGGTTTCAGTGGCGATGCTGGATCTCATCAGGTTGACAAGACTAACCCTCCTATCGAGCATCTGGTGCCCTTGAGCCTTAGCTCGTCTAACAGGCATCTCAGGAACTCCTCCTTGGTGCTACCCGGGCTGGACTCCCTGTCCTCCACCAATATCGTTCGTAGTGTTCGTTCCCTACCCCGACCCCACGATGTACACAGTATCTTCCCCTCGCAAGCTAAATCACAGGTTTCCGTGTTTGCCTCTGTGATTGAATGGTTGGACAGAAAGCTGGGAAGTTACTGGGCACCAAGACCACCTTGTCCATTTTTGTGCTCCTGGGCCGCAGCAGAAACAACGCCCTGCGGGGCCAGTGGGTAACAGTGCTTTCCATACAAGCATGGCGATCTGAGTCAAACCCCAGAACCCATGCTTTAAATGTTTTCAGAGAAGACTTGGGTGCAGTGATAAGCCTGTGTAATCCCAACATTCCTACTGTGAGATGGGAATCTGAGGCAGCAGAATCTCCTAGAAGCTCGGGACCAGCTAGCCTGGATCACGAAGCACAGCAGAAAGGAGGAGACACTGCCTAAGACGGAGGAGGAAGGAGAGGACTGACTCCTGAAAGTTGTCCTCTGACCCCATGTGCACACTGGGGTACATGCGCACACGATGACGATGATGAAACTTGAAAAGAGAAATGCATACCACAAGCCTCTCTCTCTCTCTCTCTAAATATATATATAATATATATATTCTGAATATATATTCAGAACTGGCGAGTGAAGAGTTGGGATACCATCCTAACATTCACTGGTGGCTCTTACCTAGCTAAGCCTCAGTTTCTTCACCTGTGAAATGGGGACATTAATACTCCCTGCATAGACCTTGAAAAACAAGAGAGGGAACATGCCACCAACAGATTAAACACATGACTGTGCCACGATGCCCACCGGTGACAGGGTACAAGTTCTATGGTGACAAGCGGAGCTAGGGATGAGAACTGGAGATGGTTGGAGAAGGGAGGAGCTCTTTTGGGAAGCAGGGTCAGGGCTTGCTAGGAACATCTTTAGACTTGTCTTTCAGGCCAAATGCCTGCCCCTCTTGTAAAGGGGGACAGCAGTGACCTTCTCCCAGCACAGATGTGTGCGAAATGACTATGACTGCTTTGCAAACAAAAGGGGAAATAGTGGAGGCCTGAAGTAATGACTGCTGCACCCCACCCCACCCAGGTTGTTTTGAGTAGGAGATAATCAACAATGGTCCCAAGGAACTTAAAATATGAAATGCAAATGCCCATGGACATAGGAAAATGTGTTCTGGAAGTAGCCAGAGTCCTGCCCACCGCTAAGTGAAGCCTGCGTTGTTTCCTGGGTCTTGCTCTTCTGGGATGAGATCTGTCTGAGTCCCCCAGTCACCAGTGCCTCACCCTGTGTCCTGACACGTTGATTGTACACATTACAGACATGGCTGTTAAAGGCTCACAACGCACACCTACTGCCGTGAGAATCTGAGTCCTTGCTCTGCCACTTTTTGACTTATTACCACTGCCAAATGCCCTTACCTCTGTGAGCCATCCACGCAGCACCATTTCAACTCATTAAAACTTTGGAGATGGAGAGATCCCAACTGGTGAGCCGCAGTGTGTTCAGCCTTAGCTGTCCTCTCTCTCCCTTCCATCCCAGGCCCAGCTGTCAAGGACACCATCAGAACTGCTCTCCTAATTCTTCATCTTTTAAAATTTCTGCCCAACCTCAATTCTATTTTGTTCACAAACTCTCTGGGGTGTTTGCATGTCACAGGGTCTCTTGTAGTCCAGGCTGGTCTAGAACTCCCTATGCAACTGAGGACCACCTTAAACTCATCATCCTCCTGCCTCCACCTCCCGAATGCTGGGGTTACAAGTGTGCACCATAACACTAAGCAAAAAGTTTCTTAGTCTTTGTTTTTTTTAATTAATTAATTAATTTATTTATTTATTATTTTTTATTTCAAGCTTGCTTCACATGTCAATCCCAGCTCCCTCTCCCTCCCCTCCTCCCCCGTCTCCCACCAACTCCCCCAGGTCCCCACTCAATCCCCACTCCATTCCTCAGGGAGGGTGAGACCATTTGTGGGGAATCCCCAGAGTCTGCCATTTCATCCAGGACAGGGCCCAGGTCCTTCCCCAAGAGATCAGGCTGAGAGAGCTTCCCTCACTGTGGGAGGGGCACCCAAAGTCCATCTGTATGCCAGGGACAAATACAGATCCACTGCCCAAGGCCCCACAGATTGTCCAGACCTCGCTGACACCCACACTCAGGAGGTCTGGATCAGTCCCATGCTGGTCTGCCAGCCATCAGGCAGGGGTCCAAGAGCTCCCCCTTGTTCAGGTCAGCTGTTTCTGTGGGTTTCACCAGCCTGGTCTTGACCCCTTTGCTCATCATTGTTCCCTCCCTGCCACTGGATTCCAGGAGTTCAGTTCAGTGTTTAGCTGTGGGTGTCTGCCTATGCTTCCATCAGTCACTCAATAAAGGTTCTAGGATGGCATATAAGGAAGTCATCAAACTCATCAGGGAAGGGCATTTAAGGTAGCCTCTCCACTATTGCTTAGTTTGCCAGTTGGTGTCATCCTTGTAGATTTCTGGAAATCTCACTAGTGCTAGGTCTCTCCTCAAACCTATAATAACACCCTCTGTTATAGTACCTCTAAAAAGTCTGTGGGCTGGAGAGGTGACTCAGCGGTGAAAGAGTGCTCCCTGCTCTTCCAAAGGACCTGAGTTCAGTTCCCAGCATCTACCCGGTGGCTCATAAATGCCTGTAACTCCAGCTCTAGGGGATGCAACGCCCCCTTCTGGCCTCCTCAGGCACCCACACATGCAGCACACATACACATAAATACAAATAAATCTTTAGAAACATTAAAGAAATAAAAGGTCTTTATGCTGTCTGAGAATAGCTAATATATTCACATGGCTCACAAGTGACAAGCGGAAAGGCTGCCCCATGAGTCCCCTCCCTTGGGAGACCATCCTGCTGTTTAACTGACTCAGCCCAGTAGGGTCCTTAGCTCTTGCTCTTGTAACTAATAAACAGTATAAGCGCTGTACACTCTTTTACCTTTTTCCCAGTTACCCATGTATCTTGGCATTTGGACTCTCTTAGTATATATGGAGCTCCTTGTTCTTTTTCTTTAAAAAAAAAAAAGTGTCTTATTGGGACTGGGAAGTTGACTTGGCAGTTAAGAGCACTCACTAGCTACTCTTCTAAAGGACCTGGGTTCAGTTCCCAGCACCCACTTGAAGGCTCACAATGACCCATAGCTCCATCGTTGGTGGCTCACACCTTTAATCCCAGCACTCGGGAGGCAGAGGCAGGCAGAGCTCTGTGAGTTCGAGTCCAGCCTGGTCTACCGAGCAAGTTCCAGGACAGTCTCCAAAACAATACAGAGAAACCCTGTCTCAACAAAACAAAACAAAACAAAAACCTTAGCTGTCTTACTCAGCTTCCGTGGTTCATGAATCAGGGTGGCTGCGGAGGCTTTAGCCAAGGTGTTGCCAAGACCACATCACTCTAAAGCTTCATGGAAGGATACACTTATCAAGCAGCTCTGTATGTGGCTCCCAAGCTGCAGGTGGTTATTGGCGGGAAGCCTCATTCCTGCGCAGCTGCGTGGAGTTCTGTACACAGCAGGATGACTGGCTTACCCCAGAGGAAACAACCCAAGAGAAAGCCAGACAAAAGCCACGTGGCTCTTACTGAGAGCACATAGAAGGACAGGAGCAATGCGAGATCTAGCTTACTGCTCCCTGGAAGCATGCTCAGTGAACTGTTCTTCCTTTAAAAAGAAGAGAGGGTGGAGGAAGAAAGGAGGGAGAAAGAGCTGTGGATGCAGCTTCTGTGCAATCATGAGGACCTAGGTTCAGATCCCCAACACCTACACCAAAAGGTGGGCATGTGGGTGCCCTGTAACCCCAGCACTTGGGAGTAGTGAAAGGTGGAGAGTCGAATGGATCCTTGAAGCTCATTGGCCAACAAGCCTAGTCAAATAAATGAGCTTCAAGGTTCTGGGAAACCTGTTGTCTCAAAAAACAAAGGAAGACAGCAATTAAGGAATGGCCTCCTGTTTGACCTCGGGCCTCCACATTCACACTTGTGTACACAACCTACACTGACAAGTACATATGCCACACATGCACACTATACGACAGAGAGAGAGAGAGAGGCAGACAGAGAGAGACAGAGAGACAGAGAGACAGAGACAGAGAGAGCACAAGAGGAGATGAGAAGATAACTTATAAGAATCATTTCTCTCCTTCCTTTTGCTGTCAAACTTGGGCTGTTGAGTTTGGCAGCAAGCATTTTTACCCCGAGAGCCATCTCAATAGCCCGAGACGGGATTTTTAAAAAATAATAGATTGTATTGAAATTATTGTTGTTGTTGCTGTTGTTATCACTGTTTTGCCTGCATACATGTCTATGCACCATGTGCATGCCTGCTGGCCCTGGAGGCCAGAAGAGGGTATGTGGTTCCCTGGGATTGAAACTGCAGACAGCTGTGAGCCACTTTGTGAATGCTGAGAATGGAATCCTGGTCCTCTAGAAAAGCATCCAGTGCTTTTAGTCTCTGAGCTATCTCTCCAGCCTGGGGGCCTCATTCCATTAAAATATGACAGTAGCAAATGGCAAAGATGTGGAGTGACTAAAATTCACATACTGTCAGTGGAAACACGAGTCACAGAGACACGTTGCCAACTCAATAGTTTATGGTGCAGTTAAACAGACACCTGGCTCCAGACCCAGCGATTCCAGTCTGAAGTCACTCAAGAGAAATAAAAACAGGGCCTCTCTCAGGGTCTTTAACATGGCGCCTATAAAAACACAAATGCCACCAGCAAGCAAATGGATGGAGAGCAGCACCTCCATACTGTGGAACACTACTCAGCCATGAAAAAGGACAAACTAGTAACATATGTAACAATATAGAAAATCTCAGGAAAGCCAAAGAGAAGCATAATATACCATGTGGTTATGTTAATGTGAAATTATACAAAGATAATCTATAATGACAAACAATGAATTTGTGGGGACTGGGGAGATAGCTCTGTTGGTAGAGCAATGGCTTAGTACAGATAAAACCCTGGTTCTGATCTCCTGTGCACAATGAACCAAAAATATTGATGTGCACCTGTAAACCCAGCACTTGGGAGGTGGAATCGGGACAACCAGGAGTTCAAGGTCATTCTCAGCTGTGAATTTAAGACTAGCCTAGGCTACATGAAATCCTATCTCAAAAAGAAAAAACAAACAAAACAAAATCTACTGCCAATTACCTGGAGTCACCAAAGAGCTGGAAGAATTGACTGGAATAGAGCCAAAGAAACCTTTGGGGCCATAGAAATGTATTTGCTTTTGAGGCAGGCAGGATCTCAGAATGTAAGTCTCAGACTCACCAAGCAGCTGAAGATAACCTTGGATTTCTTCCTCTCTTCCCAAGTGTGAGGGTCACAGGTGTGTGTCCCTGTGCCCCATTTACTTGGTACTAGGGATCCTCTATGAACTGAGCTGTAACCCCAGCCCAAAATATTCTGTATTCTGATTAAGGGAACGGTTCCACAGGCAAGTATTCCTTACCAGGCTTAATATTTGCAATTGTACCATAAGTGGGTTTTTTGTTTATTTGTTTGTTTTTTGTTTTTTGAAGACAGAGCTTCTCTGTATAGCTATGACTTGTCCTGGAATTTGCTCTTTAGACCAGGCTGGCTTTACATTCAGAGATTCGCCTGTCTCTGCCTCCTAAGTACTAGGATTAAAGGCATGTGCCACCACCACTCAGCAAAATTTTAAATTATACTTATTTATTGGGTGTGTATGTGTGTGGGTGTTTATGTGACATGTGACATGTATGTAGTGCTCAGAAGACAACTTGAGGGATTCTGTTCTCTCCCTCTACCAGGATCCAGCTCAGGTCATCAGCTTGATGGCACGTATCTTAACCTGCTGAGCCACAACAGGCAGGGTGGTAGCTCCAGGACAGCCTCCAAAGCCACAGAGAAACCCTGTCTCGGAAAAAAAAAAAAAAAAAAAAAAGGTCATAACAGGGTTGGTGAGATTGCTCCATGGGTAAAGGTGCTCTCTTTGCAAGCCTGGTACTTCAGTTCAGTCTCTGGAACCCAGCAAGGTAGAAGGAGAGAAACCATTCTACAGTGTTGTCTCCTGACCTCCGAGTATATACTACCATATGTGTAGTTACACCAGTTACACACATACAGTAAATTACCTGGACCAGAGAGATGGCTCAGTAGGTTAAAGTCTTTGCCATGCAAAGAACCTAATCCTATAGTAAGAGAGAACGACTCCCAAAAGTTGTTCACACACATGCCATGGCTCTGAAGCACCCACACTCATATGCATATCATACACACAATAAGAATAAAATTTGAAAATATTTTTGAAATAGAGTGTTTCACTAAGTAGCACTGGCTGGTCTGCAACTTGCTGTGTAGACCAGGCTGGCCTGGAACTTACAGAGATCTGCCTCTACCTCCCAAGTGCTAAGGTTAAAGGTATGCACCACCATACCCAGCCTAATAAAAATATTTTTTAATTGTGCCACAATAAGCATGATAGGAACTTTAGGATTATGAATGAGGACTTTAATGGAAATACTACTTTAGCAAAAACTTCTAGGAAATGGTTTGAAAGGGGAACGAACGTATTGGATGTCTTGGTTCTTTGCCATCAAATGGCACCTTGTCAACAGAGATATAACTGATGGTGGTCATATCTAATGTCCCATGGGCTGCCTTTGTCTTCCTGGAGATCCTGAGAGTATGGCTGGGGCATCCCTCACCTAATGTCCCACAGAAGTGAGTGTTTAAATGCCCAGGGCCTGTGCGTGTGTGTGTGTGTGTGTGTGTGTGTGTGTGTGTGTGTGTGTGTGTGTGTGTGTGTGTGTTTTGCCGGGAGAGGGTAGGAAAATCTTTGGACAATGGGGCAAAGCTTGAGGTCTGCTTGAGCCCTTCAGGGACTGGTTAGGGCCCTTGAGGACAGAGTTGGCAAGGAAATGCTAAAAATCTTTGGAAGTGGATTAAAAGCTGGAGACAGAAGGGCCTGAGTACAGTAAGGATCTTATGAGGAGGAGTCTGATCATTTGGGGGCGGGGTTTGCATCGCTTAGGGCGCGGCTAAGGCTCCCTGATGGCCAGTGAGTGCCACAGGGTCGCAGTTTCCAGCCTGTGCTCTCCTCGGTGGCTCTCAAACGGGTGGGAGGGAAGCAGAGTCGCTGGGACTTTGACCAGAGACTTCCATCCCCTCGGAGCGCCGTCGAAGCCTTCTCAGCCCTCAAGTCTTCGTCGTTTGCTCCAGTCTTGCGACTCCTCGGCCGCCAGGGACCGCGGAGCTGGGGGGTCGTTCGAGCTGCGAGGATCCGGGCTGCCCGCGAGGCGAGGGGCGGGCGCCCAGGTGAGTGAGTGGGTGGGATGGGACCCCGAGAACCCGCGGACCTTGGGCGCCAGGGAGCTGGGGTTCTGGGCGAGCTGCCAGGAAGGCGAGGAGAGAAGGAACAGTCCCAGGAGCAACCGATTGGTGGTGAAAAGCGCCGTCGACAGCGGGTGGAGGGTGTCCAGGTAGCCAGGTGATGCGAACTGGCGCTGTCCAAGGCGACCATGGGATAGCCTTAGATAGAGGAAGCTCAGGCAGAGGAGTAACAATGCTGAGTTAACGCTTCTCTGACCGACCAGGTTCCCCTTCTGCAAACACACACACACACACACACACACACACACACACACGCACGCACGCACGCACGCACACACACACACACACACACACACACACACGAAGAAGAAGAAGAAGAAGAAGAAGAAGAAGAAGAAGAAGAAGAAGAAGAAGAAGAAGAAGAAGAAGAAGAAGAAGAAGAAGAAGAAGGAGTAGGGGAGGGAAATGCCCGTTCAGTTCCTCCACCAAAGTGGGGGTGGGTGGGTCACGCAGGGTAGGCAGCGGGCAGGGCTAAAGGAGCAGCTGGGACAAGACATGCCCATGCCCGCCACACCCAGACCCGGCTGCAACTGTAAAGCTGAGTCCCCACTTCAACCTCTTCCCCTGCCCTCCTGGCTGACCCCAGGTCTACATCAAACTCCAGAACCTCTTACACAACGGCCATAATTAATGTACCACAATCTCCTGCTTGTGAGACCCTAGGCAGATCACTGGCTGCTGACTGGATTCCAGCTTCGTCCCCTGTAAAATGGGTTATCTTAAGTCTCCCGTTGAAGCTGAGTGGTCCAGGCAAGGAAGCAGGTTTGCACGATAGTGGGCTGGGAGTTTGGTTTTTCTGTGCCTCTGTTTCCCCGTAGTTGAAGAATGGAATGGTAGTAAGATAGGTTAAACGTCCCATTCAAACTGCTTAGGATTGGGAGTGTTTAGGATTTCAGATTATGGCAGAGTTTTGGATATTAAGAGCACAATGAGGCATCTGGGGGATGGAACCTAGGTCTAAAAAGGAAATGTGTGTGTGTTTGTGTGTTACACAGACTTCTGTGAGAGTACACAGTTTGGTGTGTGTGTGGCCAGAGGACAGCCTCTGTGTTGTTCTTCGAGCAAAGTTCACATTGGTTTGGAAACAGTGTCTCTCACTGGCCTGGGTCTTGCTGGGGAGGTGGGGCTGACTGACTAGTAACTCCCAGGGGCTGACTGACTAGTAACTCCCAAGGGTCCATCTCTCCACCTCCCTGACACTGGGATTAGTACAACTCCCATTCGCTTCTTTTTCATAGATTCTGGGGGTATAACTCAGTTCCCCTGGGCTATCTCACAGCCCATGATTTTTACCCATTGTATATTCATAACCCAGAAATAACTACTGTCATATTTTTAATAGCACCCACATTTTTACTTCAACTCATAGCCTCAGATCAGGTATAGACTTTCCTGCTTGGATCATCCTGCCAATGCTCAAAACGTCTCAGATTTTAGAGCATTTCAGATTCAGGGTTGGGGAGGCTCCCTCACTTCTGAAGACAAAACTAAGAACTAAAGGAAAGGGAGAAGCTCTGCAGTTGGGGGCGGCACTCACTGC
Source organism: Mesocricetus auratus (assembly GCF_017639785.1). Lineage (NCBI taxonomy): Eukaryota > Metazoa > Chordata > Mammalia > Rodentia > Cricetidae > Mesocricetus > Mesocricetus auratus. Next base: position 118,081,686 of record NW_024429189.1, read on the forward strand.
TCTTTCAGAGGGCTCTAGTTGGGTTCTCACCAGCCACAACAGCCCAGCAAATGCCTTATGGCTGCCTGTAACTCCAGCTCTGGGGAATCCAATGCCTTCTTTTGGCCTTGTGGGCACTAGCACGCTCGTACACGCACACGCGCGCGCGCACACACACACACACGGTATATATATACATATATATATATACATATATATATAGAGAGAGAGAGAGAGAGAGAGAGAGAGAACTGGAGGCTCTTGGGGTACAGACTATTAAATGTATTTTCCACTGTTCCCATCCAGCCCTGAGAGTCTCACACCAGCAGCACCAGGACAGCATGTTAAAAAGCACATTGCTAGGGCAACCCCCAGAGGAAGGTCTGGGGCAAGTTACTGAGGATTTTCAGTCTCAGAGTTGCTGATGCTGCCCAGGAATCCCACTTTGAGAATGCTGGCCAAGCTCAGCACTGAGCCAGAGAGCAGTTACTATATAATGGTCTTCCCACCGCTCTCCTTTTTTAGAGGAGGAGGGGTGCTGTTTGAAGGAATATATACCCCGTGTCCCAAGAATATGTCACCCAGAATTAACTAATGACAGTGCATGGGCATGCTTGCCTCAGATTTTTATACAATAAAATGACTAAGTCTAATAGGCAAAATCAAAGTCCCCTCTCAATCTTCCTTCTCCCTCTATAGGAGACCCCAATGTCGAAAGCTAATCCTTCCCGGTCTCTGCCTTGAGAAACAATATGCAAATGTGTACTCCATGATGTAAAGATTGCAGCAGATCTGAGTGTAGTGTGCACACCTGCAATCCCAGAACTTGGGAGAAGAGTCAGGAATTCAAGGTCATCTTTGATTTTATAGACAGAGTTTGGGACCAGCCTGGGCTATGAGATCTTGTCTGTAACAAAACAACACAATCTGTAGCTGTTTACTTTGATCAACAAAGGATGCATTCTAAGATCCCAGCAAATACCTGAACTGTAGGCAATACTAAGTTTCATGTATATCTTTTGCATGTATATGAAAGCTTTTCTTTGGTAACTCTAAATTGACAGCATCACTACTCCTGTGCCTGAGCTATGATTTAAACAATAAGTGTAACTCGAACACAAGCACAGTAACTACCAACCAGGCAGTGATTACAGCATGAATCCACTGGATAGCAGAGTGGTTCTATCTTGGGGAGGACAGGGTATACTGTTAGATTTCATCACTCTACTCAGAAGGACATGCAACCTAAAACTTAGGGTTGCTTATTTCTGGAGTTTCCCATGCGATAGTTTCAGTTTACGTTTCACTCTGGGCTTGAACCTGCAAAGCTAACCCTCTGCCTGGGAGTGTATGGGAACTGATCTATCTATGAGGTTCTTCTGCAGCCTGTTTTCTCCTACTTATCATCAATGTGGGATCCATCAGGGACAGGACTTGAGGTCTAATTCATTTGTGTTTGCTGTAGTGGAGTCATCCTGGCTGGTGACCACTGTACATTTTTTTCCTATTCACCCGCTGATAGATATCCATTCAGGTTGCTGTCAGTGTTATTACAACAAATAATATTGCTGGGACCATCCTGCGTGTGTGGTCCCCGGCACATGTGCAAGTGTTTCGTGAGGAAAACACTAAGGGACTGGATAGTTCTCCAAGTGGCAGTGTCACCTGTCCCTTTTTATGAGATGAACTGGGGGCATGAATTTTGTTAGTGCAAATTTCTTCTACATACCTTTTATCTAATATGACATTTCCCATGCATGATCCTGTATGTGCTCTTTTTGTACTACTTAAATATTTAGCATTACATTGTTAACATTTTCCCACTCATTGAGATCTCCTTGAATTTCGAAATGATTGTATAATATTCCAATTTAAGGCAAATCATTTTTAACCCTTCTTGACTAATACAAGGTTTTGCAATTTTAATGTGTGCAAGTGTGTGTTTGTGTGTTTTTGTGTGTGTGTGTGTGTGTGCCTCATGCCCTCAGAGGCTAGAAGAAAGCATTGAATCACCTAGAACTGAGTTACAGATGGTTCTTAGCTGCCATGCGGGTTCATAGAACTGACCTTGGGTCTTAACTGTTGGGCCATCTCTCCTGCCCATAATTTCCATAATTTTTCAATATTTTAAATTGACATACGAACTACCTTTCCAGTGGCTGGTCTATTTTGGTTCTTAGTTTAGGGGCCAGGCTACCATAATGGAGCAGGCACAGCAGAAAGACTGACTCTAGCTGTAGTGTAGGAGCGGCTGCCACCTCCTCCTCTTCACTGGAGAGCCTAGAGAGGGTAAGTAATGTTCCCAAAGTTGCACAGCAAGTCAGTCAGCCTCCATTTTTCAAAACAAGCTTTGGTCCCCACCCTGTTGCTATAGGCCTGGGAGTGGAGTGAACTTCCAGAAGTGCAGGTGATGATGGAGAAGCCTTTGTTTGGATTTAAAACGTGTCCTTGCTCTTGACCTGTGACTGTGGCCACATGTCCTGCGTGTCAGCCTAACTCAGTGTCCCCGGGGTTGGTGTTCTCAGGATCTGCATGCCCAGTTCCTTCCGTGATGCACTGACTGAGCTCCCAACACCACCCTGAAGTGCTTGGGCCCTGGTGAGATGAAGAGATGAACCACAGAGAGATAAATGGCAAATAAGCCTGAGTTTGACAGCCTGCTTGAGGGCCTGTCTTATACAAGCTGTGGCTCACCAGGCTAGCCCCTTCTCCCAGACTCGATCTACTCAGCTGGAAAATGAGCACAAAAAGTATACCATGCTCACAACACCAACACACGCGCAAACACACACACACACACACACACACACACACACACGGCGCTTTGGAAGGATAGATAGATGGATGAATGGATGGATAGATAGATAAATACATACCAAGTTTCAGTTGCAAATAGTTTACTTGAGAGTTGATCCCAGCACCCTAATAGAGGAGTAGGCAGGAGGAGGGAAGAGGGAGAGCAACCCAGCAGTTCTCACTGTGGCCCTCAGAGCCCCATCCCACAGGTCATCTGGATGCATACAAGGCCAGTTCCAAGGTGAGAGACCTGGGATGTTGGCCTCCTGCCTGTCAGTCCTTGGTTGAAGGCTGCTCCTGCGGGTGTGACAGTTTGCTGACATGTCAGCTTGTGAAGCTCAGACAGAGAAGGCACCTGTAGTCACAGAATAAATCTCTATGGCACAGAGATGCTGGAGCTGGCAGTTGGAAGTCCAGCCAGAATGTTCCAGAATGGTTCGATGCTGAGGGTCAGGCATGCACAGCACCTGCTGGCACATACAATGCACAATGGTCAAGAAGGCCAAGACCAGATGTTAGTAGAGGTGACCCAGGTCAAGGAGAGAAGGGGACCATGGAGGGAGTGAAAAGAGGGACCTAGAGGGGCCTCAGATTCACTTGTGACGTTTAAACTTTAACAAGTGCGTGCTAGTGTCTCATTAGAGGATAAGAGACGTTTCACTACATTTATTTATCTCTGTGTCTATATACACATATGTGGGTATGCATGGGTGGAACCAGAGGACAACTTGTGGGAATCAGTTCTCTCCTTCCAACATGTGGGTCCCAGGGAGCAAACTCAGGTCGTGAGACTTGACAGGATGTGCCTTTGATTCTGAGCCATCTTACCAGTCCCAAGAGATGTTGTTTTTCAAACCAATCTGTACATTCCCTAGGATGAAAGTACATTGTGTGCATGTATAAAATGTCACCATGAAACCAACTGTTTTGTTCAATTAATATATCCAAATAAAGTGTTGTGAATCTATACTCTCCTTGGGACTGGAGAAATGGCTCAGTGATTAGGAGCATTTACTGGTCTTCTGGAGGACCTGAGTTTAGGCTGTCACTCCAGGGGATCCATCGTCTCTGATCTGCACAGGCATATGTACTCATGTACACATACCCGCGAGTAGATAATACATAATTCAAAGTAATAGAAATTAATCCTTAAAATAGCACACCCTCCAAAATATAAAGGAAACTAGGGCCTAGAGAGCTATCAACTAAAAGATGTGAAAATGTGTTCTTGTGGGTTTTTCTTTGGTGTGTGTGTGTGTGTGTGTAGGCTGGAGGTTGATGTCAGGAATCTTCTTTGATTTCTATCTACTTTATTCTTTGAGGCAGGATCTCTCAATCAAACCCAGAGTTTGCCAATATAGCTAGTCTCCTTACCCAGTTTGCACTACAGCGTTCCTGTTCCAGTTTCTGAGGCTGGAATTACAGACAGGCTGCCATGCACACCCAACATTAACGAAGGTTCTGGTGGTCAATTGTCAATCCTCTTGCTTGCATAGCAAGTGCTTTAACTACTGAGCCCCACCCTAGCTCTCTCTGTCTCTGTCTCTGTCTCTGTCTCTGTCTCTCTCTCTCTCTCTCTCTCTCTCTCTCCCTTTCTTCCTTCTTTCCTTCCTTCCCCTCCTTCTTTCCTTCTCCCAAGGGGGGCCTTGAACTTTTGATTCTTCTGCCTCCATCTCCTGAGAGCTGAGATCTGGGTACATGCCTCAACCCTCGACTTAAGTGGTGCTGGGGATGGAACCCAGGACTCTGTGTTTGCTAGCTGAACACTTTACCAGCTGAGCTACATGCCCAGGCCATGTTCTCATGGCTTTGAGTTGAAACAATACAGCAAATGAGAGTGAAAATTCACCTGTCACCCAGCGGGGCCACCATGTCCTGTGTAAAATGGACAATCAGCTTCAGCCAAGGAGCACCTGGTTTTCTCAAGGAAAAATGAGCAAACTGGAAAGTTCTCCCTACCCTGACACCTTTGTAACTGCTAAGAAACCTGGGTGCTGAAGAGGCTGATGTCCACTGATGCCACAGGAATGTGCTAGGTTTGCTGTGTTTTCTTTTTTCCACATTCTCCTCCCTATTCCCTTGAGGTAGTTTCTCACAGAACTTGAAGCTAAGCTGGTGGCCACAATGCCCCTGAGATCCTCCTAGCTCTCTTCTCCCAAAACATTTCGGTTACAGATATGTGCTAGGGATTTGAACCCAAGTCCTTATGCTTGCATGGCAAGTGCTTCTGCCCGCTGAGCCATCTCTTCAACTACATTTTAAAGAACTCTTGTATTTTAAGAGAAAGAATGGAGATTCCCACCCTGGTGATTTCAGATCTCATCCTGAACTTCTCACACTGCTGGCCTCAAGACAGATAGCATGAGACTAAACACATCCCAGGAAAGTTCACAGAAGCTGCAGGTCTCTGGAGCTGACCAGCAGCCTTAGGGTAAAGCCCTAAGAATTTGATTGGCAGCTGAATCAGCCACTGGGGCTCAAGCATCTCATACCAACTTTCTAGTTAGGCCACACTTGGGAGCAGAAGCCAGAGTCTTCCTCTAGGTGGTGGTCCCTGGCATTCAGGAGACCCAGGGCCCACTGTGGATCCTCTCTTGAGATTTTACTCCACCTGAGAATGAAGGGCTGAACCTCCAAGACTCTTCCTATATGCACTGAACTCATAGCTTGGCCAAAGGAAGCAAAGTCTTCAAAAGAAGGTATGTGAGGAGTAACCCCATATATCCACAAGAGACAAGTCACATATAGTAAAGATGGTTCTCTCAGAATGTGGCCAGGGTGCCTGGGGGGACTCTGTACCCCCAAAACCTGCTTTAGAAAGGAACTTCTGGTTAAAAAGATGCCCCAGCCCCATGGCTGAGCTGTTCCAAGAACAGACAGTTCCTCTAAGCAGGCAGTTGTAAGCCACAGTAGTCGCTGCCTCCCTGAGCTTCCTTTTTGGGTTCCTCGCTCTTCCATACCTTGTCCAGTAGCCTCTGTTGCTGACCCCAGGGGGAATGACAGGAAGAAGAACTCATTCTCCCTACCACTGCTCCTTGCCACAGGAATTTCTTCTCTGAGTCTTCATTTTCCGATCTGAAGAATGGGTTTCTAATTCTGGGCTGCTGACTTACAGCTATGTATGGTAGGGTCTATAGAGGAGAACATAATGTGCTCTTTCCTCAAACCCAGATGGCAGGCCCATCATATGCCAGGCACTTATTAGGTTAGCTATGGCTTCAGTACCACCAGCTTGACAAAATCCATATTCCCCATCTCCACTGTCTGTGGACCTAGGAATTTAACTTCTCTTCAACCAAAGTCTGCTAACAGAAAACTTTTGGCTAATCAGCCATTTACTCTTGAGTGTGAATTGCAGTCCCCTCCTAAGAATCTCCTGTGTTCTGGGCAGAACATGCTACTAAGGAGCAAAAATATAATTTAAATTGTCCCCAAGTAGCAGAGGAGATTATTGGAAAATTCACAAGACCCCAACTTCAGGCCAGGCTGCCCTTGAGTTTTGGGAATCTGGATGTCTCTATTTCTTGGCTTTTTCTGGCTACTGAAAATGTATTTCCCAGAGAGAGGCCACAGACTGATGCTCCTTGGTCAGAACTGAGTCACACACAGTTCGGCTTCTGTGGCTACAGTTCTGATTGGTCCAACTTGGTTGCAGACCTACCCTGCACAAGATTCGGGAGACTGGAGCCAATGCTACCTCAGTCCATGAATTGAGCCCAAGGGAGGGGTCCACAGAGGAAAATTGGGGCGCTTCTGCTAACAGGGGCAAACAGATGCCACGTAGGGAGAAACTACAGCTGTTTCCCTCAAAAACATCCCATTTTACTTTGGAGAAATGGAGGAGTGCCTTGGGTCACATGATGAACTTTTGACAAAGGCAGTGCTAGAGAATAGATGCTCTCAGATTCTCATGCCGAACCTAAGGATGCTCAAGCAGGCCCAGCCCCTCCTTGGCTTGGAGTCTGAGAGGGCCTGCAGCCAGCAGGACAGAACTGGGAAATGGCTAGCCAGGATAACTGGCTTTTTTCTTTCTCTCCCTTGTAGCACCTACAGAACTGAGGTGTCCTAAGAGTGGGGTTGTGAGGGCGAGGATTGTCCTAGACACAGTCAACAGTTCTGAGTCAGTGTGGGGCTGAGGGCTACTTCTGCTCTCAGTGCCTGATTAAGAACCACATTAGACAAGAAATGCTCATTTGGAGGTTTTGAAGTTTGTCACAGCTTTGTCTCAGCAGACCTCAAGTCAAGTCTGAGAATCGTGTGCCTCCTAATTATAGAAAAGAAAACAAAAATCAGAGAGGGAGGGCGATTTGTCCAGTCTCACAGCCAGTCTGTGGCAAAACCTCAGGACCCAAACTCACAGTTTCAGCCATCACTCCACTATAGTGGAGGTCTCAGATTTTACTGTTTCCTCAAACTGCTTCATAAAATAGGAATAGAGGAAAACTAATCTCACCCAAAATAGCTTTACCCCTATGCAAAACAAGACACACACAGCCATGTTCCTGACAAACATGGTTGCAAAAAAAAATCTTAATATTGCAAACCAAATTCAACATACTTAACAAACCATACACTACAGCCAGGTTGGTTTAACCCCAAGGATACAAGCAGGGCTCAACATTCACAAATCAGTAAATGTGATATAATTCTATTGATGTGTGATTAGCACATAGATAGACTTGGGTACAGAAATCACACAATCATCTCAACAGTTTCAGAAAATACCTTTAATGAAAGTCAACATCTCTTTGTGATAAAAGCCCTGAGGAGACTAGGAATGGAAGGAACAGTCCTAAACATAATAAAAGCTATAGCTGCAGATTGACAGCCAACATTATATTTTTATTATTATTTATTTAAATTAGAAACAAACTTGTTTTACATGTCAGTCCCAGTTCCCTCTCCCTTCCCTCCTCCCCTGCTCCCCACTAACCCCCATCTCATCCCCTTTCTGCTTCCCAGGGAGGATGAGGCCTTCCATGGGGGATCTTCAAAGTCTGTCATATCATTTGGGGTAGAGCCCATGTGTCTAGATTGAGAGAGTATCCCTCTATGTGGAATGGGCTCCTAAAGTCCATTCGTATGCTAGGGATAAATATCAATCTACTACCAGAGGCCCCACAAGGCCTCCTCACTGATACCCACATTCAGGGGGTCTGGATCAGTCCTATGCTGGTTTCCCATCTATCAGTCTGGGGACCATGAGCTCCCCCTTGTTCAGGTCAGCTGTTTCTGTGGGTTTCACCAGACTGGTCTTGACCCCTTTGCTCATCGCTCCTTGCTCTCTGCAACTGGATTCAAAGAGTTCAGGTCAGTGTTTAGCTGTGGGTGTCTGCTTCTGCTTCCATCAGCTACTAGATGAAGGCTCTAGGATGGCATATAAGGTAGTTATCAATCTCATTACCAAGAAAGGGCATTTAAGGTAGCCTCTCCACTATTTGCTTAGATTGTTACTTGGTGTCATCCTTGTAGATCTCTGGAAATTTCCCTAGTGCCAGATTTCTCTTCAGACCAATAATGGTTCCCTCTATTATGGCATCTCTTTTCTTGCTCTCCTCTATTCTTCCCCTGCCTCAACCTTCCTTCTCCCTCGTGTCCTACTCTAACCTCTTCTCCCCTTTTCTTTCTCCTAGCTCCCTCTCCCCTTCCCCCATGCTCCCAATTTGCTCAGGAGGTCGTGTCCCTTTCCCCTTCTCCGGGGTACCATGTATATCTTCTTAGGGTCTCCCTTGTTTCCTAGCTTCTCTGGTGGTGAGCCAATATGATATTAAGTAGGGAAAAACTGAAAGTATTTCCTCCTAAATCAAGAATAAAATAAGGGTGTCTATTCTGTCCTCTTATTCAATGCAGTGCTTTAAGTCTTAGCCAGAGTAATTGAGACAAGAAAAAGGAATACAAATAGAAAGGGAAGAAGTCAAATCATCCGTATTTGCAGATTACATGATCCTATACTCTTGGATTTGTTTGTTCTTTGTTTTGATTTGGTTTGGTTTGTGCATTTTGTGAAACAGTGTCTCTTTGTAGTGCCAGGATGGCCTTGAACTCTCTGTGTATCTCAGACTAGCCTCAAATTCATGGTGCTCCTCCTACCTCAATCTCTCAAATGCTGGGTTTATAGAAGTAAGCTTCCGTGTCTGGTTTATGATCCTACACCTAAAAACCTCTATAGAGTCCACCAAAAAACTCTTATCCCTGCCAAACACTTCCAGCTAAATTATTCTAACATGATAACATTAAAAATCAGTAGCTTCTCTATATCTGAATAATGAACTTGTAGAAAACTAAATCATGAAAAAGAATCTTATTCACAACATCTTTTAAAAAATACCCAGGACTGGGTTGGAGAGATGACTCAGCAGTTAAGAGCACTGGCTGCTCTTCTGGAGGTCCTGAGTTCAATTCCCAGCACCCACACAGCAACTCACAACTGTTTGTAACTCCCGTTCCAGGGGATCTGGCACCCTTATTCAGACATACATGCAGGAAAGACACCAATGTACATAAAATAAAAATAAATCTTAAAAAAATTTTAAAGAACACCCAGGAATAAATCTAACCAAAGAGGTAAAAGACTTCGATAGTGAAAAACTTCAAGACACTGAAGAAAGAAAATGAAGAAGACACTAGAAGATGGAGAGACCTTCCATTCTCATGTATTCAGAGACTCAACACTGTGAAAATTGCTATTACTGAAAGCAATACACAGTTTCAACATAATCCTCCATCAAAATCCTAATGATCTTCTTCACAGAATTAGGGGAAATTTTTTTTCTTTACCCACTTCCCATCAATGACCCCTTTCTAGTTTCCTGGATTCTACAGGCATTTCAAGTTAAATGCACAAATCTAAAAATTCAGGGCTAGAACTCATATGTAAGTGAGAAAATTTGACATTTGTTTTTCTGTGTCTAGGAGACAATATACAGCCATGGGTAAAATAGTGGTATAAATGGTAGAGGAGTAACCAAGAACTTTATGACTGGATCTAAAGCCTGTTCTGCAGAAAGAAATGCATGCCTAGTTTTTGTAAATCTGGCCAAGAACCCACAGTTGGGGGAGCTCATAGACCCCATGGGGGAATGTGCTACTATTATTTTGCTAAAGGACATAGTACCAAACTACCCATAGATTAGTGCTACTCTCAGGTCTCATCAGAGAAGTTTCAAGGCATGATGGTTAATGTAGAAATTCAGTTGATAAACTGGGTGTGTACACGTAAAAGAGTGGAACTAGATTGATACATCTCACTCTGTACAAAATCAACTCGAAATGAACCCCCATGCAAGACGTAAAAGTGCCAGGGAAAGCATAGGCAATGCACTTCAACAGAGAGGCACAGGCAAGGACTCTCTGGAAAGGACTCCAAGAATAATGAATGGGCTTGTGTGAAATTGCTCTGAAGTCTATGGAATTAAAAAAAATATTTTCCAGATGTAAGTTAGAAAATTGATTAATAACTATAATATTAAACACTGAAAAAGCTAAATGTCAAGAACCCAAATCTGTAAGTGGGACATGAACTGAATAGGTGGTTCTCAAAGAAAGAAATACAGATGGCCAGTAACATTTGAAAACAATCTTCAACATCTTTAGCCTACAGGGAAATGCAAATTAAGACTACACTGAGATTCTATCACACCCAGTCAGAATGAAAACTATCATCAAGGAAACAAATGAGGCTGAGGCAGGAGGATTGATGTGAGTCTTAGGCTAGCCTGAGATGATAATGACAGCCTGTCTCAGCAAACAAAAACAAAAAGACACTGACGAATGCTGGTGAGGGTGTGAGGAAAGGACCTCTGTCACTTCTGATGGGAGTGTAAGTGGTGCAGTCGCTATGGAAATCAATATGAAGGTTCCTCAAAAACACTCAAAGTAGAGCTCCCACACGTCCCAGCTGCACCAGCTTACAACTTGTAAGTCAACACAAGTGCACATCCTTGTTTGTTGCTGTGCTAGTCACAGTAGCCAGGAAATGAGACCGCTAGAGGTCTATCAGCCGCTAAATGGATAAAGAAAATGCAATACATACACAGAATGGAATCTTCTAAAACCAAAGATGCCTCCATTCAACAAAACTCCCCACATCCCACTTCAGTGGCTTCTCCATGTGTATGTGACTTTGAGATGCCATTCTGTGTGTTCATGTTTCACTTCTCAACTTGATCCATGGAGCAAAAACCACGTCCTGACACTTTACTGTGAAGATCGAAGTGTTCTGAGCAGGTGGTCAGTCGCTGGAAGATGGTTCTGCAGTAAAATGCTCACCAGCAAGCCTGACAACCTGAGTTTGGGTCCACAGAACATTATAGAAGCTGGACACAACAGCACACATGTCTAATCCCCGTGCATCCTTATGGGAGGTGGAGGCAGGAGTCTTGAGGCCAGCTAACCTGGCAAATGCAGCAGAGAACAAGAGGTCTATGGACATCCCTTTTGTAAGGGATGAGTTTATTGGAGCTGAGTGACCACAGTCAGGAATGGAGATTAGGTCTCCCAAACGCCATGTTCCAACATGGAGTAGTTTCATGATGGTTGTTTGGTTTGGTTTGGGTTTTTTTGTTTTGTTTTGTTTTTGTTTTTTTGTTGTTGTTGTTGTTTTTGCTGTTGTGGTTGGTTGGTTGGTTGTTTGGTTGTTTGTTTGATTTTCGAGACACAGTTTCTCTGTGTAACAGCCCTGGCTGTCCTGGAACTCACTCTGTAGACCATGGTAACCTCTAACTCACAGATATCCACCTGCCTCTGCCTCCCCCAGTGATGGGATTAAAGGTGTGTGCCACCACTGCCCTCTGGCGCATGAAGTCTTTATAATAACAAGATAAAAGAATTATGAATCAAGACACATTTCAAATGCATCGTTGGGGACATGGGTTAGGTGGTTATGGCAAGGCGGGAGAATCTCCACTATAGGCTTCAGATGCTGTCAGGTTGCTTCCATTGGAAAGCAGGGTTTGTTAAGTCAATACATTCCAGAAGGTTTTTTTATCTGTTAGCCACAGGATGTTAGAGGTGGGCAAGGAATGGCTATTTAGGAGACTCAAGGTAGCCTGTAATTAGGCTCAACTGTGCATCACTGGGGATCTAGTCTGTTAATCGGCCTCTGTAGACAAGACTCCATTCCAGGAATACTCCTTTACAAGGCCCTGTCTCAAAACACGGTAGAGGGGAGGGCCAGCTTCCAAGGCTGTCCTCCGAAACCCCTATTCACATGCTGTGGCACACGCACACCTGCTCCAAAGTGATGGGAATTTCTGTTTCAAAAGTTCCTGCTGTGTGTGGTGGCTGCAGCTCCTGGCCAAAGGAACTGCAGGCCACCCTTGCCCCTGAGTCACTGGTTTGTTGTCATCTTAGGGGATAGGGCTTGAACCCACGGCTGCTGCTCTGTGCCAGCAAGTGCTATACCACTGTGTCACACCTCCCAACATACCCCCCATTTGCTCATAAATAGAAATATTAGGGCTGAGGTTTCTGTGGGGCTCACTGTGCCCAGAACTTTCACTTCTGTCAGCTCCCTTAGACACCCCACCCCGTGGGACAGAGCCCACCATCCAGGCTGGAGGCATAGCTCGGTGGTCAGGTTCTTGCTCGACATTCATAATGTCCTGGATTCCATCCACAGCACCAGGAAAGGGAGAAAGAGAAAAAAAAGGACCCCCCCCCACACACACCATCCTTCCTGGGGTTGGGTCTTCATGAATATGTAAATAATTCATGTAAATGCACTCTGTTATTGGGGCCAACAGATTCCTTGTAGCAGTGCTTGCAGCTGCATCTGTCTACTGCGCAAGGGATGGAGCTGTCCTGCCTCACGCAGCAAGTTCCTCTGACGGATCAAAACATACCAAATGTACTGTGATCTTATGCAATGCAAAACACACACGCCAGATGCCACTTGATTTCCCAGAGATCTTCTCACAAATCAAGAGGTGCTGGTTTCAGGGTTAAGTTATACAGCAGTTGATTTGTTATGATAAAATTTCAGATTAGTGATCTAGTATTCCAGGAACACTAGAATGTGTTCTCTTCCAGGATAGACAAATACTGGTAAGTAGAAGAAATCATGCTCATATTCAGCTCTTGTTTGAGACTTAAATTGTTTGTTTTGAGACAGGGTCTCATATAACCCAGGCAGGCTTTAACAACTTAAGTAAAACTGAATTTTCCCATCTGAGTACTATTCAGGCCCAATGCTTCTTGGCTTCTGTGATCTGGTTAGATGCAATGTGTTTGGGTGGTTACCAGTCTGGAAAATAAAAGTATAGTGAAAAGCACAAATTGAACCCCAAAGTCTCCACAGCTCCCACGCTCCTTAGAGTAAAGTCTAATTCCTCCCTGGCCTGTGAGATGTGGTGGCCTCGACACGTACCTTTCCTGCTTGGAGAGCTCCGCCTCTCCAAACACATCCTGGCCTCAGGGTCTCTGTACCTCCTGTTTCTGCTGCCTTCAGAGAGTCAGTTGTGTTACTCAGACACTGGGCTAATTTCCCCTAAGAAAGGCCTTCCCCAGCTGCCCTGTCTCCAGAGCCCTGCCCAGTTATTCCCCTCCAGCCTCTGTACCACTGCCCTCACACTTGTCACCTAATTTGTCATATCGGTCACCTGTTCACCAATTGGTTATCCGTATCTCCTTTTCATCTACAGTTGAGCTCCACAGGACATGAGCTGGCCTGTCTTACTCATGGTTTAGAGAAATAACATAAATGTTGGGCAGGGAACGGGGCTGGAAGATTGCTTACCCAGCATACACACACAGAGTCCTGGGTTCCAATCCCAACTACACACCAATTGTGTGTGACGCTGCATGCCTGTGATTGGCAGCACTTGGGAGGTGGAGGCAGGAAGACCAGAAATTCAAGATCACCCTCGGCTACACAGCTGAGTTAGAGGCTAGCCTAGAATAAAGGAAAATCTGTCTTTTAAAAAAGTGTAACATGAGCCAGGCGGTGGTGGCGCACGCCTTTAATCCCAGCACTCGGAAGGCAGAAGCAGGTGGATCTCTGTGAGTTCGAGGCCGGGCTGGACCGACAGCCTCCAAAACAATACAGAGAAACCCTGTCTCGTAAAACCAAAAAAAAAAAAAAGTGTAACATGAATAAATAAATGAAGGAATGAATAACCAAATAAATCCACTAGAAAGGGGAGGAAAGGCAGAAAGGGGGATGAGAAAGAGGAAGAATGGAGTTATAAGCCAATCCTAATACACGGAATAAGGTACCTGAGTATTTTTCTGGATTATTGGAGCCATGTTATACATCTTCATTGTTGGGACTTAACACATGGTGACAGAGTAGTTTTATCTCACATCAAGCTCTTCAGGGTGGTGGGGTGCTATCCAGGGGCTGTGCTGCGTGTCACCCCCCCCCGCCATAGGTTTCCCCATCCTTCCAGTGCTCTGCAGTGGGGTAGAGACCTTGCTGAGGCTGTGGGCGGGAATGACATTGAGGTGCAGGGGTGTGCAGGGTCCAGGGATCACCCAGCTCCCTAACCCCAGGCCCACACTACCTACCACTCACATTTCCCCATGCGCTCCACAGCTCTGGCATGCAGCTTCCACTAGCGTCACAATTTTCCTTAATAGACTCCCCATTCTGCTGGTCCTCAGAGCCCAGGACTAGAACACCAAGTGGGCTCTGACTAACCAGCATGGCAGACAGACCAGGGAGACACTGAAGTCCCAAGCAGTGCCACTCAGGCTGGCAGGCGGGGTAGGGATGTGAAGACTCCTATCATCCCTTCTTTTGGCTACAGGATGGGATGCGTGAAGTCCAAGTTTCTTCGAGATGGAAGCAAGGCCTTGAAAACAGAGCCAAATGCTGATCCTAAGGGTACTGTGTATGTGCCGGATCCCACGTCCCCCAGCAAGCTGGTGAGTAGGGCACCCAGGGAGCTGAGCTGTCCAGCACTTGCCATGGGGCCTTCAAACCCTTTCTCAACCCAGCCCAGCAACATGAACTTAGCGTGAGATGGCACCCATGAGCCACCTTCAGGATGCTTCTCTAGGCATGGAAGCTGCCTCTTCTGTGGCAACCAGGGCCTGGTCCACAGCTCTGCCTCTCAATCAAGTTGAGTGTGGGCCTTGAGCCTGGGTCCTGTCTGCAACAGTGCAAGCAGACCCAGGCAAACAGCAGTAACATGGCTGTCCACCTGCCTGACAAGGACATACCAGCAATCCCAGGAAGGAGAGTAGCAGTCACAGTAAGGGCTGATGGATGGCTCGATGGATAAAATGCTATTGCTCACATGTGAGGACCAGAATCTGGATCTCCAGCAGTGTCTATAATCCCAGACTCAGAGGCAGAGTTACAGGCTCTCCAGAGTAAGCTGACTAGATAGGCTGGCCAGTCAGACAACCCCCCCCTATATATAATGTGGAGAGTCATGGAGGAAGACATCAACTTCAGGGGCTCCATACATGTGTGCACCCATGTACACACATACCTGTACACAGATGTACATCTACACACACATGAACATGCATAAATGTACACCACACACATACAAAACAAAACAAAACCAGCAATAGTGGTTATATTAGTTACTTTCCTATTACTGGGATAAGACACCATGGCCAAGGCGGCTTATAGAAGAAGGGGTTTATTTGGGCTGAGGGTTCTAGAGGGTGAGAGTCAAGAATGGTAGAGCAGAGGCAGCCAGCATGGCACTCACATCTTGAACCATAGAGAAGGAACCAGAAACGGTATGAGTCCCACCCTCTGTGACACACCTCCTCCAGCAAACCACACTCCTCAGCCTCCCACACAGTGCCATCAGTTGGGGACCAAGTGCTCAAATGCAGGAACCTTTGCAGACCACTGCAGTGACTGTAGGAGCAGCAGTAGAGCAGTCAATAAGGCGAAGGTATAATACAGGAAGTGGGACACAGCTCAGTCCATTCAGTGCTTCCCACACACAAATCCGAGCTCCGTCTCTAGAGCCCATGTTTAAAAAAAGAAAAGCAGCCAGATACGGTGATGCACGCTTATAACCCCAGCACTGAGGAGGCAGCAGCATGCAGATTCCTAAGGCTTGCTAGTCAGGCAGCCTAGCCTAATCAGAGAATGTTATGCTAATGAGAGATCTTGCTCCAACAAAACAGAACAAGTGCATGACCTAACAAAGACCATACGATCAACAAAAGAATAAAATCAAGTGTTGCTGAGGCAGAAATGAACATTCACATTGGGTGCTGTGGTTGAGGTGGCGCTAGGGTAATAGGGGTGACAGCCACAGCAGGTGGCTGGTCCCACGCAGCCAGTGTGATGGTCCCCGTAGGCTCATGAATCTCAGACCTCGACAACATGGCTGATGGGAGCTATGGTCATGGCTGTAGTCACAGCAGCACAGCAGGTGTAATTACTGACCTCTTCTCTAGGCACATACTCTATTCTGGGCACAAGGAACAGGTGTGTCCCTGAGAATCTTCACCTGGGTCTGGGAAGCAGGAGGATGCTGCTTGCCATCAGGGTGTTTAAGGTTCAAAGAAGTTGGGTGGTCCTGGGGTAAGGAGATGAAGCATCTGGCAAGCCATCAAGTCCGAGGGCCTTTCAGTTCCAAACCTGGAACTCTATCTGCTTTGTGACCCTTTGGTCCTTCCCTTCATTTGCTAGTGGTGAGGGGAACCCAGCACTCAGAGTTTCACAAAGTAGAGTGCGCCCCTGCATCGACTGGTCCCTTAAGAAGTGAGGTGGGTCTGGGATAAAGGCACTTGCATTGCAAGCTTGACAGCCTGAGTTCAAGCCCCAGAAGAAACAGAGGTGGAAGGGGAGAGGTGACTTCACAGAGATAGCTTCAGACATCCACACTCACACTGTGCACTCATAGAACACACACAATAAGATTTTAAGTTCTTCCTCAGCCGAATGGTGGTGGCATACTCCTTTAATCTCAGCACCCTGGAGGCAGATGCAGTCAGATCTCTGAGTTCAAGTTCAGCCTGGTCTACAGAGTAAGTTCCAGGATAGCCAGGGCTACACAGAGAAACCCTGTCTCCAGCTCTTCCTCACTGAAGGGAGGTCAGTTACATATAATCCCTCCCACTTTATCCCAAGTCTGCCCCAAACACATAATGTCCTTTCACCCAGTGACAGCCCACTATGAAAGCAAAATCTTACCCCAGGTCCAGTCCTTCTGAGTCCTCTTTTTTGCAGTGTGAGCCCTAGACTTCCCTCCTATGTGTCCTTTCCGAAGTGTGAGGTTCAGAATAAGACCATTCCTGGGAAGTGGAGACTAATGCAATGGCCACCTTCCTCTCTCTGCATTTGACCTCTGTTAACACAGCCTGTGATTACACAAACGTCTCATGCTGGTGACATCCTGACTTGGTCACCAACTGCCATCCCTGGATCTTTTCCTCAATTGGGAAGTCCTGGCTTGATAGACAGCTTTGAGTTGTCCTGAGAGCAGATGAAGGGGTGCAGTTGTCAGCTCAAGTTGCTCCCTCGTTCTCAGTGCTGGCCCAGAGGTGGAAGTAAGTTAAGAGAGAGTTTCTCAGAGAAGGTGCTCCCAGGCCAAATATGTTTGAGAAACCCTAGATGACACAGGCACCTTCCTTAAGGACATCTCCAAACCTTTGAGAATCTTTTAAAACAAACAAAAATCAAGTGTCTCTCCATGCTTCCTCAAACGGCAATGTAATGGCATGTGTGACAGGAGGCACTCTTATTGAGATAAGATACAGTCATGAATTATAGAGCTCTGAAAGTGACACATCCCCTAAAAGCATACAGCATTATCAGTTAGGTATGGGCATTAAAAAACCCTCTGCCATGCATTTAACAACCCACTACCAAGTATGTGTCCACGGGAAATAGGTATGAGTGTTTGATATAAATATGCTATGCAATGATTTGTTTGTTTATATGCTTGCTTTTAAGACAGTGCCTCACTCTGTAGTCCAGGCTACTTGGTACTCACAGTAATTCTGCTTGTGTCCTAGCACTGGCATTACATGTGTGTGCCACCATGCCCAGCTTCAATAATGTAATGTTCAGCATATGTCTTAGGGTTTCTATTGCTGTGAAGAGTCACCATAGCCACAGCAACTCTTATAAAGGAAAAACATTTCATTGGGGGTGCCTTACATTTTCAGAGGTTTAGTCCTTTATCATCATGGTGCAACATGGTGGTGTGCAGGCAGACATGGTGCTGGAGAAGTAACTGTGTGTCCTACGTCTTGACTTGCAGGCAACAGGAAGTGGTCTAAAATGCTGGGTGTGGCTTGAGCACACGAGATCTCAAAGCCTGTGTCCGCGGTGGCACACTTCCTCCAACAAGTTCACACATACTCCAGCAAGGACACACCTCCTAATAGTGCCTCTCCCTGTGGGGTCACTTTTCTTTCACATCACAACAGCTGAAGTAGCTGTTTTCACCAAGCAATCCCTGTGAACTCCTCTCAGTGATGCTTAGAGCCACATGTCCCCTTTGGCTGGTGGGACACTCAGATTGCTCCACATGCATAATCGAGTCTGTCCATGAGAAACCTGTTACCCAAGGTGCCTTCAGACATCTTTAAAAAACACTGATCTGGACCAGATCCCTCACTCTGTCCATATTTTCCCAGTATTTCAAGGCAAGAGCCCAGGTCACAAGCTAAGAGATCTCCATCCTTGAGCAAGCCCTGCCCCTTATTATGCTATGTGACCCATCTATGTCTGTAGTAATCCTCTCCTACCAGGACCCAGGGCCAGAGCAAGATATCCTACGCGTCCTTTCAGCACAGGTTCCTTACACTTTAGACCCATGTCCTTTTCCTGTTTCTTCCTGCAGGGGCCAAACAACATCAACAGCATGCCCCCAGGGTTTGCAGAGGGTAAGTATCTGGAAGCAGGGGTGGTGGCATTATGTACCATCTATTACCTTAGATTCTGAGTTGTAGCCATTGGGAAAAAGTTAAAAACATCTGTATTAGTTTGGCTTTGTTTATTTGTTTTTGTGATGCTGTGATAAAACACTATAAGCAAAAGCACCTTGGGGGAAGACAGGGTTTATTTCATCTTACAACTCGCAGCTCACAGTCCATCAACTGAGGGAAGTCAGAGCAGGAACTAGGTAGGAAGCTAGGAACAGGAGCTGAAGCAGAGAACACCGAGGAACAGCGCTTACTGGCTTGCTCAACATGCTTTCTTATACAACCCAAAGCCAGCTGTCCAAGGGAAGCACAGCCCACAGTGGGCTGGACCCTCCCACACAAATCGTCAGTCATGAAAAAGATGCCCCACAAACTTGTCCACGGGGCCATCTGATTTAGGCAATTTTTTATTTGAAGTTCCCTTTTTTCAAGTGTTAAGGAAAACTAACCAGCACACCATCCTTGAATATCCTCTGAATTACCCCTGAGTTCCTTGCCTGGGCTCTGTGTTTCTAGAACATTGCCTAGTGATGTGGACAAAGTCCTTCAGGTTTTAACCAGCATCACGCAGCACTGGAGGCTGCTCAGGTGCCCTTTGAGACAGACAAAGGAGTGGGTCCAGAGTGGGATGCTGGGGGCTGGCATGGGGTCCCATCCGGGCATCTCCCTTCCTGGCAGGCTCTGAGGACATCATCGTGGTTGCACTGTATGACTACGAAGCCATTCACCGTGAAGACCTCAGCTTCCAGAAGGGGGACCAGATGGTGGTCCTGGAGGAGTGAGTTCTAACCGTCCCCCTAAGACACACCGCCTGCAGAGCTTGGCTACACTCCTGTTTTGCCTAGCTTGCTCTGGGACTAAATGACAGATGAGAACCTGACTGCATACCATAGAGGAGGAAGGTTTGCTACAACTTGGGTAGCAGAAGCTGTGACAGGGACTGTGCCCTTCCAGCAGGCTCTCTGCAAACCTTCCTAAGGCTCCTGTGACTGGGCTCCAGGTGTCCTTTGCAGGTCTGGTCCCTTCAGAAGGCTTTGCATTCAGACATCCTGGGTTCCCCAGCTGTGGTCATCACAGCTTTCACCATCGGGGCTGCTACAAGAGTTCAGATTGTACTGAGATCCTGATGGGACCTGGCCTTGCACAGTCTTGTCCTCTGGGCCCCAGCTGAACCAATCAATGTGAGTGCTTCCTGTACACAGGTCCCGGATTGAGTCAGGGTAATCCAGCCAAGGATAAAAGTCCTGGAAGGTGAAGGGATCCAAAGACTCAGGGACTGACTTCACCCCAGACTCTTGTGGAGACTATCAGTTCCCCTACCCCAGTCCTGGGCACATGCGCTTACCCTGCGCCTCACCTTCCTGGCTTCCTGGGTGTGTGGGGAGGGGGAGCTTTCTAGACCAAAGTGGAGGCCACAAAAGACTGAGGGTTCCTGTACCCACTGACCATTCTTTCCCTTAGGTCTGGGGAGTGGTGGAGGGCCCGATCCCTGGCTACCCGGAAAGAAGGCTACATCCCAAGCAACTATGTGGCTCGTGCTAACTCTTTGGAGACGGAGGAGTAAGTGTTCCATCCCTGTCTTCCAGAAGGCAGCCTGAGCAAAACTGGCCTCTCCTGTCCAGCGCCTCTTCCTGGGGCGCTTGGTTTGGTTGCTTTTTTCCCATGCTTCAGGTCTCAGAAGCCTGTCCTAACATCCCGTCCAAGGCGGCTCACAAGAAGCCTGCTTTTACTTCCGTCTGAAGATATGCACTGACAAAAGGGGATGTTGGTTTGTTTGGTTGTCCGCACATGCACCATCTGCCTCCCTTTTTGTGTATGGGCTCTGGGCTCTGGAGTTAGACTGTCTAGGTTCTAATCCTGTCTCTTCTACTTCCAAGCTGTGTGACCCCAAGCAAGCTACTTGTCCCCTTGGTTCTCCAATTTGAGCCCTATAAAATAAGAATAGTAAAGGTGACAAATGCAGAGTTGTAAAGAGAAGCTTTTTTCTTTGAGAGAAGCCTTCCCGCCAGCCTGGTTCTAGAGCCGCATCAATCCCAAATAAACACACAGGAGGCTATATTAATTATGAAGCTGTTGGCCTTGCTTGTTTCTTACTGGCTAGCTCAGACTTAAGTAATTACCCCATAATTGTTCATCTAAGTATTTCTCTTACCGGAGAATAGTTCCGGGCTTCCTACCCCATGGCGTTACATCTTGACTCTCCTCTGTTTCTCCTTCCCAGAGTCCTCCTGGACTCCTAGTCTCTCCTATCTTGATTCCCTATTGGTTCAACAGTACTTTATTGACATAAGACTTCCCCAACACAGAGTTAGGTCTCCTGATGAGTTGGGGCTGGAGGCTCTGTGGTTAAGAACACTGGCTGCCTTTCCAGAAAACTCAAATTCAGTTCCCAACACAGAGGTTCACAACTGCCTGTAACTGCAGCTCCAGGGGACCTGACATCTTTCTGGCCTCCATTCTCTCTCTCTCTCTCTCTCTCTCTCTCTCTCTCTCTCTCTCTCTCTCTCTCTCTCTTTCTCTTTCTCTCTCTCTCTTTCTCTCTCTCTCTCTCTCTCACACACACGCACATGTGCACACAAAAGGAGTAGAGAGAGAGAAAAAATTATTTATTTAAAAAAACTTAGTGGCACATTTCTTTAATCCCAGCACTTGGAAAGCAGAGGCAGGCTGACCTCTGTGAGTTTGAGGCCAGCCTGGTCTACATAGTGAGTTCCAGGACACTCAGAACTACATAGTTAGACCCTGTCTCAGAATTTAAAAAAAAGATGAATGTTAGCTATCTTCTCCCTTGTTGATCATTGAGGAAACAGAGAATAGAATGAAAGTCATCCGGCAGGGTTGAGGCATGCTGACATCATTTCAAGACTCTCTTCCCCATTTTGGTACCCAATGAGGGTGAGAACTGCTTCAGCTGCTGCAATAGGAACTTTTCCATCAGTACCCAACATAGCAGGAAAAAGAAAGACAGAGAGGGAGGGAGAGGGAGAAGGGAGGGAGGGAGGGAGGGAGGAAGGAAGGAAGGAAGGAAGAAAGGAAGAAAGAAGGAAGGAAGGAAGGAAAAAAAGAAAGACTTGTTTCCCACCAACCACCCCCAAAAAGGAAGAAAAAAATGATGCTACCTGAAGTCAGGTGCTTGGACTGTGACCTCTTGGGGGTCTCTGCTTGGTATGACCTGGGCATCATTTGAGCAGGACAGATGGGAACATCCTGAGGCTCACACTGTCCTCATTCATTCCTGGCAGGTGGTTCTTCAAGGGTACCAGCCGGAAGGATGCAGAGCGCCACCTCCTGGCTCCAGGCAATGTGCTAGGCTCCTTCATGATCAGGGACAGTGAGACCACCAAAGGTGATATAGCCCTTCCTGCCTTCCTGTGCCCCTTGGTGCCACCTCCAACCCCAAAGGACATTCTCTGAGTAGGGCTGAGCAGCTCAGTCAAACGGCCTTGCTGACAGGTTTTCTCCCTTCCTTTGCTGCTCTGAGTGATGGGAGGGCTAAGAGTCTTTGCTGGGTTACTCTCTTCAGTTTGGATAAATGCAGGCTTAGGCCAGCAGAAGTGGTTTAAGGGTCTTTGCTCTTCTCAGTTTTGGTAAATGCAGGTTTAGGTTAACGGAAGTGGTTTGAGCCCTGGCAACAAACATCCTGCTGCCACTTGGTCCCCACTAACTAGCTCCTGGTTCAATTTTTTAAATAGTCACCCTACTGAGTCCTATCCACAAGTCCCATCTCCCCAGGTGAGGGAACAGTATGCAGTAAAGCTAGACCCAAAACAACCTCTGGGACTCATTTAAAATTCCCTCTTGGTGGGGGCAGTGAGATGTCTGAGCCATAGATGCCTGATGTCGGATTTGACAACCTGAGTTCAATCCTCAGGATCTACATGGTAAAAGGAAAGAACCAACTCATGAGAGTTGTCCTCTGCCGTCCACAAGCACGGCATGAAATTCATGTGCCGCACCCCATAAGACTTAAGGGGGGAGAAGCTCTTTGGGGGCATGTGGATAGGAAGATGTCATGGATGGGTAGATGTCAGGAGTCTTGCACTGTAATTTCTGTGCTGAAAGGATGGCATCTTGAGTGGGGTGACCAGTGTTAAAAAAATCACCTCAAACCACAGGGAGTGGTTCCAACTACACTGCCCCAGTGAGTTTCTGCGGGGCAGCAGTGCTGCAGACTCCACAGGTGGCAGTGAGCTTTGGCTCTCATTTGCTCTCAAAGTCACTTGATTTGAACAGGTCACTCCAAGTGTATAAAGTGTGGCCTGGTTGGTACTGTGAGGCACATAGTTTGGGAGACACTGAAGGCATCTGTGTGTCTGGGATCCGTTCTTCCATCTGTGTGAAGTCAGCAAGCATTTAGGCTGCAGGGAGGTGCAGCCCCTTGCCTCCAGCTGTGCCTAGGATAGCTTAGAGATTGGGCTGTCCAGTTCTGAAGAGAAGCAGAGAAATCAACAGGCACTGCAGTAGACCTGTGGACAGAAGGATGGGCTGGGCTAGCTTCCTCGGCCCTGGGGGAGGGATGAGAGTATGCTGCTGGGGATCAGGCAGATTTTCTGGCAGCAGCCCAGATCCTGTACACCCTGCCGAGCACCAGCTACTGCGGGCCCCCCTTGACTGGGACAGAGTAGCTAAGAAGGGGCCCTGGAGCCAACTGGCTGGGTTTGGGACCCAACTGTGCCACTCACTGGCTATGTGACACCAGGTAAGTTATGTCACCACCTCAGTTTCCTCACCTATATAAAGTGAGGCTGATAAACCTCTGCCTCATGAGACTTCACAATGAGCACCATAATCCATGTAATTCTAATTTAATTTCATGTAAATTTAATTCCCACTCATCTATCATGTAATCTTAAGTTACTGAAATGTGGACTATTCCTATTCACTCGAGGTTCCTTTAGTCAGCATGCTTAGAACAGTGCTTGACACATACAGTCAGCTGTCACTCAGCAATCTAAACTTCCCCTATATCCTATGATGTTGTGCTATTCAAAAAGAAAAAAATGAAAGGCAGAGAGGCTAGTAAGCCCAGCTGATACATGGCAAACTGGCCATAGACTGGAAGACTTGTGTGTCTCTGGTCTATGTGACAATCTGTGCCATAGCTGCAAGCTTGGTGGCTTAGAGCAACGTATCTATATTACCTCACAGTTCTGGAAGGCAAGAGTCTGAGCTTGCTGGGCTCTGATCGAGGTGTCTGTGGAACTGGCTCCTTCTGGGGGTTTGCGGGGGGGGGAGGTGGCCCCATCTCACTTTCTGGCATTTGGGGTTTTGAGAGGCCACCAGCATTGCTTAGCTCACAGCTTTTCCTCTCCAGCACCTGTTTCCACTAGCCACCTCCCTCTGATAAACACCCCTCTGGATTCACTGGGATCCCCGTGGGTTCTATGTCATGTAAGATCACATACTCCCAGGTGCAGGGACTCACATATGAGTAGCATGGACCCTTATGCAGCTGACCACAGTGCATTTTCTCATTTCTGTAATCAGACCAGATTTTTCTTTGCTTTCTTTTTATTTATTTGATGTCGCTCCCTTCTCTTTACCAAATTAGTATGGCTTTTAAATAGATGACAGATGGATAAATGATTGATAGATAAATAAATGGATAGAAGGATAGATAGATGACATGATAGGTGGAGGGATAGTTAAATAATGAAGTGATAGTGACAACCAGCTTACTGGTGGTCTCAAGTCAATTACAAGTATTCTGTTGATCACTGGGCAATGTGATGAGATGGAATGGCGTGAGTACTCCTATTTTACAGGTAAGGAAACTGAGGCATAGGAAGGTCATGTAGTCATTTGTCCAAGAGTTCACAGCTGAGAATGGCAGAACTGGGTTGGGGAACCAGGCAGCCTGATGCCTCAACCCACTCTCTGACATGAGCATCTGCTCAGGTGCCCAGGTGCCCATGTGCTCATGTGATGCCAGCAGAGGCCTCACAGGAATCATAAGGATGTCAGCATTCTGACATCAGAAGGTCAGGCCTCTGAGGTGCCATTCTGAGGGGCTTCTCTTGGACCAATGCAGGGAGCTACTCATTGTCTGTTCGAGACTACGACCCCCAGCATGGGGACACAGTGAAGCACTATAAGATCCGGACACTGGACAGCGGAGGCTTCTACATCTCTCCGAGGAGCACCTTCAACAGCCTGCAGGAACTCGTGGCCCACTACAAGAGTGAGTCCTGCCCAAGGTCATGCCCCCACATTGACTGCAGAGCCCAAGCTGGTGGTCACCATTGCACAGTGCATCCCAGCTGGGATGCTATCACTAGCCACAGCTTTCACTCCTCAACACCTTGGCTGTGTTTTACAAGGGTTGTTTGGGTCTGAGGAAGGAACAAGAGGCTGGTGTAGCTAGGCAGCCCTGGATCACATGGGCCCCCACTGAGAAGGGCCTGACTCTCAGAATCCCAGTCACATGGGATTCTGCATGACAGCCAGCCTTCAGGCACTCAGAGGTTTTCCTGGCCTCACCAGGTAAACAATCACTCAGAGCAACCCTGAAGGCTTAGGCTTGTTGGACACGGGGATGGAGGTACAGTGGTAGCGTTTCTTCACGCTATGCTGTTGTACCACCTGCTGACTGGGCGGGCACTCTGTTTCAGAGGGGAAGGACGGGCTCTGCCAGAAGTTGTCAGTGCCATGTGTGTCTCCAAAACCCCAGAAGCCATGGGAGAAAGATGCCTGGGAGATTCCTCGAGAATCCCTCCAGATGGAGAAGAAACTTGGAGCTGGGCAGTTTGGAGAAGTGTGGATGGGTAAGGAGCTGGGGCCAGAGTCCACAGGGTCACGCTGGGAGGGCCCTGTCAGTGAAGGGACATCACACAGCAGAGGGACATTTAAATAATAACCCCAGAGGGCCACTCCTCAGATAACAAACCAAATTGTCTACTGGGGAATCACTGTTTTGCCTTTGTGGCCAGACTTGAGGGTCAAAGAATTTCCCTCTAGGAGTCCCAAGTCCTGGATGGTGAAGGCCCTTTATTGTGTGGAGTTAGCACACCCAGGACCTTTTAGGATGGTGAGAATGCACAGTGGTGGAGAGAACTTAGGTTTTTAGGTGAGTCCAATGCTAGTAACGGAAGACTAAGCTGTTCAGATCATGAGCCACAATGCCCAGTGACATTTCAGATTTGGTGGGGTGCCAGACCTTTCATTGGTCCTTGTCCCAATACTTTAAGAGCAGCAATTCCTATTTCATGGGGGGGTGGGTGGTCACAATTCCTGGCCCACTGTGTTAACACTCTCCCATGTGGCAGACGGGAGGGAGACAGCTTGTAGAGTTGCAAACATTTGGCCAGATAAAGTAAGTGGCTGTTTGCTTGGTTGGTTGGTTAGTTTGGTTTGGTTTTTCAAGACAGTGTTTTTTTTGTGTGTAGCCTTGTCTGTACTGGAACTAGTTATGTAGATCAGCCTGGCCTTGAACTCACCTACCTTTGCCTCCCAAGTGCTGGGATTAAAGGCATGCACATCATTGTCCCACAGTAAGTTTTAAAAACCTGTGTTTCAACTACATTTACTGATAGTCTGCTATATCAGGTGCTGAATAATGTCAGGTACTGAATGAAAGAATGAAGCCACAAGGAAATTCAAGGAGGAGAGATGGATCTGAGTAGCAAAGTAGGGGCAAATTTTTAAAAAAAACTGTCCCCTGAGACCCCATGCTGTCACCACAGGAATCCCACAGATCTGGATTTGAGCTTCCTGGCATCCAAAGCACGTGTGGAAAGAAAAGCAAATATAGAACAAGAGCCATAAAATGAAGCAGGGTGGGATGGAGCAAGAGAACAGAGTGTGGCAGGTCCCCACAGCTGAGCGGTTGAGGGACAGGCGTATGTAGGGTGGTTAGTGCATAAAAGTGAGAGCGAGGCCAGCAAGATGGCTCAGCAGGTAAAAAGACTGCAAAAGCCTGATGATCTGAATTCAATCTCCAGAGTCACGGTGGAAGGAGGGAACTGGCTGGCAAAGACTGTCCTCTGACCTACACACACACACACACACATACATACACTCACACACACATACTCACACACACATACACACATACATACACACACTCACACACACTCATACATACTCTCACACACATTCACACACATACATACACATACATTCACACTCACACACACTCATACATACACTCACACACACTCATACATATACTCACACACACTCATACATACACTCACACACACTCATACATACACTCTCACACACATTCACACACACTCATACATACACTCACACACTCACACACTCATACATACACTCACACACACACTCACACACATACTCACACACACATACACACATACATACACATACATACACTCTCACACACATACTCACACACACATACATACACATACATACACACTCACACACATACACACACATACATACACATACATACACACTCACACTCACACACACTCATACATACACTCACACATGCACTCACACACATACACACTCACACACACTCACAGTCACACACATACACATACACACACTCACACACTCACACACACCTAAAAACACACACACCTAAACACACACATACATACACACACTCACACACATACACACACATACATACACATACATACACACTCACACTCACACACACTCATACATACACTCACACATGCACTCACACACATACACACTCACACACACTCACAGTCACACACATACACATACACACACTCACACACTCACACACACCTAAAAACACACACACCTAAACACACACACATACATACACACTCACACACATACACACACATACATACACATACATACACACTCACACTCACACACACTCATACATACACTCACACATGCACTCACACACATACACACTCACACACACTCACAGTCACACACATACACATACACACACTCACACACTCACACACACCTAAAAACACACACACCTAAACACACACACATACATACACACACTCACACACACCTAAACACACACACATACCTAAACACACATATACCTAAACACACACACACACAATTAATTAATTGTTAAAAAGAAAGCAAACGCTACTATATTGAGACAGGAGGACTCAAGTGCAAGGCCAACCTGGACAACTTAGTAAGACCCTTTTTCAAAATAAAAAAGTGAAAGGGAAAGCCGGGCGTTGGTGGCACACGCCTTTAATCCCAGCACTTGGGAGGCAGAGGCAGGCGGATCTCTGTGAGTTCGAGGCCAGCCTGGTCTACAGAGCGAGTTCCAGGACAGCCTCCAAAACAATACAGAGAAACCCTGTCTCGAAAAAAAACAAAACAAAACAAAACAAAAAGTGAAAGGGGGCAGGAGACAGAACTCAGTGGTAGAGCACTTTCCTAGTATGAGGCCGTGGCTCAGACACCAGTTTGAGTGTGTACTGGGGGTGACCTTGGTGGATGACGAAGACAGAAAAGCTAGGATGGCCAGGGCAAGCAGGGTCTGTGGGGCATCGTGAATCTGGTATTCATTCCAAGGCAGTTAGACATGTGTGCAGGCCCGTGCCACAGTCTGATTAGTGGTTTAAGGTATACTACTGTTATCACTGTTATTTACAGTCCTGGGGATCAAACCCAGGGCCCTGCGTGTGCCAGGCAGTGTTGTACCACTGAGCTCCAGCACCAGCCCTGGTTTTTGAGACACGGGCTGGTCTGAAGCTGCCAGTCCTCCTACTTCACAACCTTGGTGTGAAGGTTGACAGGTGCACGCCCCGAGCCCAGATAGAAGGCTGTCTTTCACTCTTGCAGACAACCCTTCCGAGTGAGTACTTCTTTTCATTTCCACTTAGCAGAAGAGGGGCACACAGCCCAGAGCACTGAGCTGCTGCTCTGTCCAGCTGCTCTCAGCCAGGAAGCAGGGAGAGCCGCTGAGGCCAGAGCGGCACCCTCCTCTCTGTCTTATAGGACGAGGTGGGCAGGGAGGGCTCCTGCAGGGCCGCTGGATCCTAACCCCCTTCCTTGCTCCATGCTTCCTCCAGCCACCTACAACAAGCACACCAAAGTGGCAGTGAAGACCATGAAACCAGGGAGCATGTCCGTGGAGGCCTTCCTGGCAGAGGCCAACCTGATGAAGACGCTCCAGCACGACAAGCTGGTGAAGCTGCATGCTGTCGTCACTCAGGAGCCCATCTTTATTGTCACGGAGTTCATGGCCAAAGGTGCGCGGGCTAGGATGGGCTGTGGTCCAAGCAGACTTCTTTCAGACTCAAGACGACCTTGATCTGACTCTCCGGGAACTTCCAACAAGTTCTCACAAAGCACCACAGCCAGGCCAACCTCCTGGCTCACAGACTGAAACGGTGCGGAGGGGTGGTTTGTGGAGAGGAGGGGCAGGGGCTTCAGAGCAGGGAGTGGGCAGAGCCTCAGGGACAACAGGAGAGGCATGTGGCTTCCTTGTGACTTGTACCTTGGGACCTTGGTGAGGGGCTGTAAAGAAGCCCTGCTTGGAGAACTGAGGGACAGACAGGAAGCCGCGTGGAGAGAGACACCATCTTGAATGCCCCACCTCGATCTCCTCACTCCACAGCGTGCCCACCCAGCCTGCTGTGTCCAACCCACAGAATCATGGGAAATGTTCATGTTGTCACTTCGGGCTGCTAAGCTTTGGGCAACCCTACCTGTGATGTTCAGCATATCTAGGAATGTTCGGGACAGGGTTCTACTCTGTATCCCAGGCTGTCCTGGTACTCACTATGTAGCCCAGGGTAGCCTCAATCCCACAGCAGCCTTTGCCTCAGGCTCACAAGCACATGTGTCTCCACACCTGGCTTCTCAGGGTTTCTTTTTTGTTATTGTTGTTTGTTTGTGTATTTATTTTAAGACAGCTGTTTCCATAGTCATTTTCAGCCCCTGCTCATTTTTGGGTAAACATCTCATTTCTAATGTGATTTGAAATCTCAAAACCCTTTCCACTTTCCAAATTGACAACCAGCCAGCTTCCTAAAGCCAGGCCCCCGGGCACCCAGTCTCATCAGGCTGCATCAGTCAAAGTCCAGCTAGCCACCAAAGAGTCCTTTCAGAGAGACTCAGCTGTAGCCCTCAGATGCTAGGAGCATGAAGCCAACGTTTCTAACTCTAGCGCTACGGCTGAGCAGTGATGAAAGCTTGTATTCCTGGCTATTCTGCCAGCTGAAGTGGAAAGATAGCTGGAGCCCAGGAATTGGAGACCAGCTGGACAATTAGTAAGATACCATCTCAAAAAGAAAGTGGGCTGGAGATGTAGCTCAGGGGTAGAGCACTGGCTTAGCATGTGTGAGGCCCCAGGTTTGAATCCCTGTACTACAGAGACGAAAAACCTCTACCACTATGAACAAATGTTACCTAGTTTTCCTAAGGACTGGTAAACGATGTTCCTTCTCGCTCCCCTCTGCAGGAAGCCTGCTGGAGTTTCTCAAGAGTGAAGAAGGTATCAAGCAGCCATTGCCAAAACTCATTGACTTCTCAGCCCAGGTGAGCTTGTGCCAACAATACTCAGGAAAAGGTGGCATCACTTGAGTGCTCTGTGTCTTTTGTGTGAATTCTCATTCCCTCCACACGCACAGAGATTGGCTCCACGAACCAAAAACGTGCGTATGCTCAAGTCCCTTATAGAAAATAGTGTATTTAAAAATAACCTAGGCGCATTCTCCTACGTATTACTTAACACATCTCTAGTGGCTTATGGAATCCAACATAAACGCAAGTAAATAGTTGTCCTTTTGTATTATTTAGGGGATACTAATAAATTTTAAAAGTCTGTAGAGACAATGTAGAGCAATTGTTTTTAGAATGTTCTTGGTGTGTGCGTTAGTTGGATGCAGATACAGAACCCGCAGACATGAATATTCTGCATCTGGACCAATAAATACAGAGCTCACATCAAAACTACAGAATGGGAGTTTTAGAAAAGACTTATTTTTTTATTTTATGTATATGGGTACTTTGCCTACTTGTAAGTCTGCATGCCACATGCATGCCTGGTGCTCACAGATGCCAGAAGAGGGCATCAGATTGTCTAGAACTGGAGTTACAGATGGTTGTGAGCCACCATGCAGCACCGGGAACCTAACCCAGGACCTCTGAAAGAGCAGTCAGTGCTCTTCACCACTGAGCCATCTCTCCAGCTCCTGGAATAATTTGGTTGGTTGGTTGGGTTTTGGTGTGAGGCATGGAACTAGGATCTCACATGCCAGAGAAGGACTTCTACCTTTAGCTAGCCGTGGAAGTTATCCACTCTTTATGTAACAGACCACCTCAAGGCTTGGTAGCCTGAAATAATAACTTTGACTATTTCCCACGATTCTCTGGACTGCCTGTAGCAGGCGAGGTGGGCCACTCTGAACGGAGGGGACATGAGTAGCGTGTGCAAGGTGATCCTTATAATCTCGCTCCGTGGGGCCTGTCATCACTCAGTATTTCAGCACGGCTTCTGTACAGTGCTGCATCAGAGCCCCAGGAAGGTCCCAGCTGAGGAGCCAGTGGGTAAGCCTCTGTTTGCTCTGACTTGTCAACACCATGTAGGCTGGAACCAGTCACAGCAGACAAGATCAGCGTCAGTGCTGGGCGGGAGTGATGTGTCCTGGCAAGCAAGCAGAATCTGCTCACAGGACCTGAAGTGGAGGCGTGGAACCCTTAAGTGCAAAGGGCATGATGGTGAATGGCTGTGATCCTAACACTCGGGAGGCAGGAGATGGACAGTCAGGAGTCAGGCTAGGTCTGAGCTACAGACTAAAAAGAAAGGGAGGCTCTGCCGCTGGCCTAAGTTGCAGGGCTGATTAGGGAGAGGGGGTGAGTGCAACAGCAATGAAAATGGCAAACACTGCTGGCCTCATGCAGTTCGCTTGCTGGGGGATTAAATAATGGGCTCTCCTGACCAACCACCCCATGGCCACCACCCCATGGCCCGGGCTCACAGTCTGAAGAGCAAGAATCCAGCAAAGAGAAGGGGATTTGTAGGGCTTAGGGACACATCGTAATACCCGTTTTAAATAAATAAGCACAACTAAAATGACTCAGTGGGTCAGAGCTTTGCTAGGTGCACAGCATTATGGGTTCTATTCCCAATGCTGTACAAAAAAGAAAAGAAAAGAAAGAACGAAAGATTCTTTCTCACCCCCCTGCCACACACAGCACAAATGCTGTTTTTCTCCAACCCTGTCTCATGTGGGAAAACATGGCCGACAGTGCTGCTGTGGGAAGGCACAGCTTGGTCCAGGAGCCATCAGAGAAGGATTCACCAGGAAGTGGCCTCTAGGAAGAGCCTGGGGATTAGAAATCCTGCACATGCAGACAAGTAGGAAAAGGGGTCTAGACAAAAGAAACAGCCAGTACAAAAGTCCAAAGAGAAGATGAAGGGGCTGAACCTGGGCAGCCAGAACCTCGAGAGTGTGGCACAGATATGGCATGTAGCCCAGGGGGAGCTGAGGGAGCTTGCAGCTGAGTCTAAGGTTGAGCCTGATGGAGAGGCCCAGGTCAGAGCTCATTTGAGTATGCAAATACCAGGGGCCCAGAACCACTGGCAAGGTCGAACCAGAGGCTCTACTTTCAGAGTCCTGAATGCCAGAGGCATATGGAAATCAAGGCCTGGCACTTCCATCTTGGTGGGCCCCCAGGCCTCCTGGAAACAATGGTGTGGCCTGTTACTAAAGTATAACCACCAGCCAGCAGGAGCCTTGCTGGACAAGGGTCAAAAGCTGCAGCAAGAGCTACTTTGGGGGCTGAGGATATAGCTGGGTCAGTAGAGAGCTTGCCCAGCACACATGAAGTCCGGCCCCACATAAACTAGATACGGTGGTGCACATCTGTAATCTGAACATTGAGAGGTAGAAGCCGGAGGACCAGATATCCAAAGTTAAGTTATCCTTGGTCATTTAGTGACTTCTAGGTCAGCCTGCTGCATGAGACTGTCTCAAAAAATAGAGCTACTCTCTCCCTGTTTCACAGATGAGGGAAACAAACAAGGCCAGGGATATTCTGGTCTTGGTATACACAAAAGCAGAGGCTGATTCTGAGTCCAGGGTGAACAGGATGCTACCTGGGGACCTGGTTTTGTGACCTCAGTCCTCCTCTGCTTCTCTCTCTCCCTGTCTAATGGGGGAAATTGCATCACAAATGTAGCTTTCAAGTTTGGAATCTGGTTTTAACCCCAGATTTTATATAATAGATTTTTAAATGTCTTAAGAGAGCTATTTCTGGACTGGAGAGATAGCTCATCAGTTAAGAACACTGGCTGTATTTCCAGAGAACCCGGGCTCAATTTCCAGCACCCACATGGCAGCTTACAACTGTCTGTAACTCCAACTCCAGGGGATCTGACACCCTCATACACACATGCATGCAGGCAAAACACTAATATACTTAAAATAAGAATAAATATATTTTAGAGAAAGAGAGCTATTCCTATTGAAGTTGTCGGAGAGTTGCCTTATTTGTGACCTTCCTCTTGTCTGACCACTCCTAGAAAACCTGAAAACAAGTCCTGGGCTAGAGGCTGGGGATGTAGCTCAGGGTAGAACACTTGCCCAGTGTGCAGGTCCTGGGTTTAATTTCCAGCAGAATACACACATATACACAAAAGAATCTGTTAACCAGTTCTTCTGGGACTCCCTGATGCTCTGGGAAGCAGATTCAAGTTCTCCTACCTGACTTCATGGGGATCTGCCTGGTGGTTTTAAAATCTCATTGGCTAATCGCCATCAATTCACCTATCCTTACACAGTTGACAAACATTTGAGAAGCAACATTATACAAGTGTAGGATTTGAGTGACTTACAGTGAGTTTGTGTTGGTCCCAGCTCTGCCAGCAAGGCTCTGAGCAAGACACTGGGCCACTCTGTGGCATTACTAGCCACCTCTGTAAGTGCCTACTGTATGAAAGACTATACTTACCTGTGGTACAAGCTTCAAGGTTAATCTCCCTATGAGTCCTGGGAGATAGGCTTGAGGTCACAGAGCTTGGAGATCATGATGAGCTGGTCCAATCCTGGAGCATTCAGCCATGATACTCCATTATGTTCCAAGTACAGTTAGTATTCCTGCCCCATTGAGCTCACATAAGAACCAGTGGCGTGTAAGTGTCAGCCAATGGGAAAGCACTAGGCACAGAGGGTGAGTGGACTCAGCAAAGCCATAGCTCACGGCCCTGGTTCTGGAACTTTCATGTTATGCAGCTATGAATTGGTTATTTACTTCTCTGGGCTTTCATTTTCCCTCCTACCTCCCCAAGCCTATAGGGGGAAAAAACAAAAAACAAACAAAAACCTGTTTATAAGTTTATAATAAATAAGCTGCAGTATCATCCTAATAGCCTTTGCTGTTCTTTTAAGCATACCCTATAAATTTTCCACACTCTTTAGGTCAAAACTGGTCTCACTCCACTACCTCTATTTCAGACAAAAATGAATATTGAGATTGCATTCAGAAAGTTGGGTCTGTGTCCAGTGCCTTTGGCGCCCCCTGCTGTTCATTATTTGCAAGTGCACTACCTGGTCCCTTCAGGCTTTGTAGTTTACTGGCCAGCCCTGCTTTGATCTGTCTGATCAGACTCTGCCACTCTGGGTTCCCTAGATAATCTCATCTGATAGTTCAGTCTGGGCTCTCTAGAGTCAGCCGGGATTGAAGCTGATACTCAGGACAAGTATCTCTGGAAAGTGGATCGTGATGATTCTACCTTCACAAAGCTCCGATATAGTTTTGTAAACTACGTGCTGCTTTCTAGACGGCCAAGATTCATCTTCCACCGCTTTTGTTCTAACCTGTGTAAGCAAGAAAATCTCTAAGTCACGGCCATTTACATTTCTACCAGAAGCTTCTAGAATAAGCATTCTTCACACTGGCCTCATTCCATGGGCTGGCCAGCTCATCCCAGTTGAGATGTAGCGCTTCAGGTCGGTCCACCCCAACATCTACTCCACTTAGGAGCTGCCAGAGCATGTGGAAAGGCTGGTGTTGCAGGACCAGATCCAGATCAGAGATGGAAACCTAAAGCATGGCTCTGACTGAAGATGGCAGCAGCCTCCAGCATCTGATGCAGGACCATGGAGCAGCTCCAAGGAGCCTGAGAAACCCATGGAGGCTCACGGGGAGATGCATCAGTGCAGGAGGAGTCTGAAGAGCCCATGCTCTCTGTGGAACAACTTTTAAAGGGCAGATCCTATGGGAAGATGCTTTTAAAGGGTGGACTCATGAAATTGGAAGCTGGCAGAGCAGAACCACGCATGGAGAATGACGAAACTAAGATGTAGAGATGAAGGGTATGGGAGCAATGGGAGAGAGTGCCACAGCGTCTGCCACCGCTGCTTACCCTTGTGGGCAAGGAGAGTGCGTTGGCGCTGAAGCACTGCCTGCGGGCTGCAAGCACAATTGTGCCCAGGGAGCCTCCGGCCTGCCAGCATCGGTAGCAGGGAGGTGTGCGGTGGACTGGAGTTCTCTCGGATCCTGCCCCTGGATACCCTGCCTAACCACAAGATCACCCTGACTCTGAGCAACAGCCAGATATCCAAAACAAGTCTCAGTGATGGTCCAATATTTATGGTGCTTCAGAAACCAGATGCCTTGAACCAAACAATGACCCATTGCACGCTGTGTGACACACTGCAGGCCACTTCAACAAATATGAGATGGATAGGTGGGAAAGAAGGAGCAAAGCAGCATGTGCGCGATGGAGAGAGGCAGAAATACAGACGTGACATCGGCGACACGTGTGGGAGAAGGCCGCAGCGGACATGGGACAGAGGAGCATGTCGTTGCTGAGGAGGACTGACAGGGTGGAGCATAGCAGCCTGGAGCTTCTGCAGGCTCTTTCCGGAACACACTGCCCGAGGGCACAATCATCCTGGCTCTGAGCAACAAAAAGATGTCCAAGATTAAGAACAGCTCAGTCCCCCCCTTGGGGCTCCTGGAAAGACCCCCCTCATCCATGCTGCCCCTGGAGGCCTTGCCAGTATCTGTGGTCCATGCTGCCCCTGGAGGATACGCTGGTATCCATGGTCTGTGCTGCCACTCTATCCTTGTTGATGCCCAGGGTCCTTGTGGATGTCTGTGGTTGTGCCACTACTGGAGGCCATGGGCATCTGTGGTCCTGCTACCACCAAAGGCCATGTGGATGTCTGTGGTCTGTACTGCCACTGAGGACCATGAGGGCGTCCATGGTCCATGCTCCAGCTGAGATCTGTGTTGATATCTGTGATCTGTGTTACCATAGAAGGACAAGTGGATACCCTTGGTCTTGGTTGCCACTTGAAACCATGTTGATGTCTGTGGGCTATGCTGCAGTTGAGGGCTGTGATGATGTCCATGAACTGTGCTGCTACTGAGGGATATATTGAGATCTATGGTCTGTGTTACCAACAAAGACCATGTAGATGACTGTGGTCTATGCTGTCACCTGAAGTCATGTTGATGTCCATGGTCTGTACTGCCACTGGATACCATGCTAAGGTCATAGCCATATAGATGTCTGTGGTCCATGCTATTGCCAGAAACCATGTGGAAGTACATGATCCATGATCTGTGTTGTCACTGCCTGTAAAAAAGCGAGGAAGCTACTTTTGCAGTGGCATTGATGACTGCAGACCCATAGTTGAGAAAGAGGGACACAGAAGACTTCTGTGACAGCCTTCCCCCCATCCACACCCTACCATCCCTGCAAAAAGAAACAGTCTAGATAGGAAGCCACTGACAGGAACTCTTAAAAACTGTGATAGGGATGCTAAAGTGTAGCTCTTCACCGTTGATGCCTTCTGGCAGGGGTGAAGGTGAGGAAGGGCTCAGTTTTCTTTAAGGGGCTGGCCTGGGAGTTTGATCACGCTACAGTGAGTGTATAGGCAACACAAAATGATGTTGTGGGTTTTTTCCCCTTTTATTTTTTTCTTTCTTTTTTTCTGGAAGGAGGTCACAGGGTGGGGGTGGACCTGAGAGAAATGGGGAGTGAGTGTAATCGGGTGCATTATGTGACATTCCCAAATAATTGATAAAAATAATATTGTTATAAAAAAGAATCATTTTGAATTCTTTATTAGAATTTAGTATGATGACACTGTCTCTTTTGGGTGCAGATTTCAGAGGGTATGGCCTTCATCGAGCAGAGGAACTACATCCACCGAGACCTCCGGGCTGCCAACATCTTGGTCTCTGCATCCCTGGTGTGTAAGATTGCTGACTTCGGCCTGGCACGGATCATTGAGGACAATGAGTACACAGCTCGCGAAGGTAGGGAACGCTGCCCCCTGCAAGGGCTGTGAGACCTGAGTGGACACCTGTAAGAGAGACCGGGAACAGCAAAGGTTTGTCCTAGACTAACTCTTGCATCAAGTTTGGCAGGGTCCTTGTGCACAGTGCATTAGTTGACAAAATACCCAACAAGGGCTACTTAAGGAAGGCTTTAATTTGGCTTATAGAGAGGACAGTCCATCATGGTGGGTCAGTAAGAGTATACAACTGGTCACATTGTGTCCACAGTCAGGAAATGGACAGACAGATGCTGGTGTTCACCTTGGTTTTTCTTTTTTATGTGGTCCACAGTCAGTGCATTCACCACATTCAGAATGGGTCACCTCAACTAACCCTATGTAGAAAGTCCCTCACAGACATGCCCAGGGCTCCTTCTCCTGAGTGATTTTAGATCCTGTCAGGATGACAATGTTAATGTCACACCCACAAGACTTGAAGAGGAGCATTTCAGATCAGATTGAAGTGACAGCTTCAGCAAGTACAGGTAGCAGTGAGAGGTGAGAGTAACTTTATGCACAGGAGACACAAACCGAGCAATCTAAATGTCCACAGACAGGGTATGTGTATAAACTGTGTCACTCACAGAGTGTAGCATCATACAGCAGGGAAACCCCACACTAGGGGCTGGAGATGGCACTCAATGGTAGAGGCTAGACTAACACAGAAGGCTATGGTGTAATCCCATTACACCACACATCAATGCCACCTGCCACTATAAAGGGAGACGTGAC
Organism: Mesocricetus auratus; assembly: GCF_017639785.1. NCBI lineage: Eukaryota > Metazoa > Chordata > Mammalia > Rodentia > Cricetidae > Mesocricetus > Mesocricetus auratus. The sequence continues at coordinate 118,119,278 of NW_024429189.1, forward strand.
ATCCAAATGAAAGAAGCATCTAAACAGAGCAGATGCCCGGAGGTCCACAGACATGGAATCCAAAAGCAGGCAAAAGTCATTTGTGAAGCCCCAGACTGAAACACCCTAACTGATGCATGCCCATTAGCTGATGAACACATGAAGAAAACATGGAGTATCCATAGCACAGAATCATGTTTGTGATAAAATGGAATGGAGTGTTGAAAGGTGCTGCAGCATACACAGGCCTTGGAAACATGCTAAGAAGCAGTCAGGCACAAATACAGATATCTTTTACCCTTGGTCTGAAATTCCCATGTGAGACAAAGACAGCTGTGGAGGCAGAGAGCGGAGCAGTGGTCGCCTAGGGCTGCGTGGGGAACTCAGGGGAAAGGGGTTCTGAGTGCTAGGGATGGGCCTAGGTGACATGTGATGAAATAGTCTAAAATTCACTCTTTCCCTCTTATAAAAGTCACTGGAGAACATACTTTAAATGTGTGGATTTTATGGCATGTGAATCATATCTCATTAAAGTCACTTATACCAACAAAGCTGTGAGCAGGGGCTAGCTAGAGTGGGGAAGCACTGCCCAGGAGGAGCTGGATAGAGCCTTCTGAAAGGCTGCAAATGTGCTTGACCTTAGTCTGATTATCACAGGGGCTACTCAGCTTTGACCATCAAGTTAGACCTTAAATATCCAAGATGTGAGCTTGGAATCCCAGCTACTCTGGAGACTGAGATCACAAGTTCAAGGCCTGCGAGGACAAGTTAATGTCCTGTCTCAAAATAAAAAGTAAAGGGGCTGTAGCTGTGGCAGAGCACATGACTAGCATGTACATTGTGCTAGACTCAATCTCCAGTAACACACACACACACACACACACACACACACACCATTTGATTTCTGTCATGATTGAAAAAGTTTAAATTAAGTACAAAAATATAAAATGAAAAGTTGGGTATATAATCTAAGTCTGTAGAAAATAAGTGGGATATGAAGAAAACTCCCTAGATATAAAAGATGGCAGCTGAAGCTGTTGCTTGGTAATAGAGTAGCTACCAATCATGTTCTAGGTTTGGGTTCAAGCCTTAGTACCACATAACACAAAAGTATGCAGTAAAGAAAATGGCTGACTTAGAGTTAGGGATGTAGATCCCACCACTCAGGAAGCTGAGGATTACCATGAGTTGGAGCCAACCTGGAATGTGTAGTCCCTGTCTCAGGAAAAAAAAAAGGAGAGGCTGGAGAGATTACTCAGTGATGGAGAGCTCTTGGCTGCTTTTGTAGAGAACCTGGGTTACGTTCCTAGCACCTACATGATGACTTAAAACCGTCTATAACCCCAGTTCCATGAAGCACTTATCTAAATTGTTCTATTATTAATAACTCAGGAGTCAGATGTTGGGGTAAAAACCTGATAGACCAAGAAAGCAGAGAATGGCCAGCTAGCCCTGTCTCCACATTTCCCAGATTAAAAGAGCCTGAAAAATCTTTCTAAGTTATTCCTTCCTGTGTCTCTCTATCATATCCTGGGTCTTCCAAAATCTCTATGGCTAATTCCAGTCAGCTAGTCATTGACTCTACCCTCTGATTCAAGGTCAACTTTATTAATAGTCTCAGAGTATCACAGTGAAATAAAATATCCCACAACATTTCCCCCTTTTTGTCTAAACAAAAAGGAAAGGTTTTTATATGTATTTGTTTATTTTATGAGTGATTTGTTTTCATCCATAACAGAAGAGGGCACCAGATCTCATTACAGATGGTTGTGAGCCACCATGTGGTTGCTGGGAATGGAACTCAGGACCTCTGGAAGAATAGCCAGTCAGTGCTCTTAACCACTGAGCCATCTCTGCAGCCCCAAAGGAAAGGTTTTTACTCTAACACAGTAAAATTATATACAATAAGAAAATTTGCCAGGTATTATCTAAACAAAAAAGAAAAGTTTTAACTCTAACATAGCAAAACTATATACAATAAGAACAATTGTCAGGTAAGAATTACATTTACAATATCCAATCTATTTGTATTTAGCAAATTCAGAGAAATTACTCTGTTATCTATCTTATTTTGATGAGTCCTAAATTTTATACCTAAGCCACTTTCTGTCATAACTTCTATTACCATCCTAAAAATATACTTTTAGACCTTAAAGCATTTTCTTAGATAAACAACTTACGTCTCACAAACTTATAAACTTTACATCTCTTTTGTAAGTTTCTTTTCCGAATTTGGTAACAAAGAAAATGTTTTAACTAACTAGTCTTCAACCCCTCAGAGACCCAAGAAAGATATAATATTACCCAAGTAATCAGGAAGTACAAAGCAAACAGCTTTGAAAATCATAGAAATGCAGACATATCCGGCTGCCTGGACAATCACTCCAGGTTCTTCTGCAACACTGGGGCATACATCTTTGGCCTACAGGCCTAGAATATCTGACAGACTTTTCTGTGGAGCAGGAATTTTGAAGGACTGTTCTACCTTGTCTTGGCAAAGTTTGGCAGTTGTCTTCCTTTGTGTCCTGTCTGTCCAATTTGGACAGCATATTGTCAGCAGTTGATACAAGAGTAGTTTCTTGCCCAGTGGCTAACTTTACCACAAATGAAAGCAAACGTCATATGGAGGTTCTTCAATGCCTATCATCTTCTCTGAAGTGACTAAAGGAGAGATATCTCACTGTCATGAAAGTCCTTATGTTATTGAAACATCTTAAATGCCATATTCTGTAAATCCCAGAAGTATATGAAGACCATCTATCTATCTAAAATATAGCTCTGACCTTGAAAACATACATAACACAACTGCAAGTTTGATTGCTATAGCTGACTAACTACTAACCTACATTTCTTAATTATCCTAAATAGTTTATAATAATAGCTTTCAAGGACTAGAACTTTACATTTTAAAATGAACTGCGTAGGTAAAATACCTTAAACATGGGTATAAACATATACACAGTATGTTAAAATAAAAATACCCTTAAATTTGTATCAATATGAAAAGGTCTCTTAAATGAGAGTAGAAACATATGCAGTATGTTCTAACAAAAATAACTTTAAATTTTTATCAATATACAAAAATCCATACCAATGTAAAATATTTGAGATTAATAGTTGCTTTTTAGTTTAAAAGTAAGCTGGGCGGTGGTGGCGCACGCCTTTAATCCCAGCACTCGGGAGGCAGAGGCAGGTGGATCTCTGTGAGTTCGAGGCTGGGCTGGACTGACAGCCTCCAAAACAATACAGAGAAACCCTGCCTCATAAAAAAAAAGTAGATTCGATAACCTATGCTTTTAGCCCTTTATTCTTTTTTATTTATTTTATTACTTTATGTGTATGAGTGTTTTGTCTGCATGTATGTCTGTGTACATATGTATGCCTGGTACCTGAGGAGGCAAGAAGCCTCCATGCGGGTACTGGGAATTGAACCTGGGTCCTTTGCAAGAACAACAAGTGTTCTTACCACTGAGCCAACTCTTCAGCCCCTATCCCATCATTCTTATATCCCCCTTTTTATCTTTTCAAAACGAGATCCCTGAATCTGACCTTTTTGCTTAGTTTCCTCCCTGGCCATGACCAATAACAACTTGCAACTAACCCCCCTAAATGATGATAAATATCCATAACCCACCAAACAACCAAAAACCACCCCCACCTCTTGGAAATGTATCATGTTATTAAACTTATTTCCTGTTTTCTGGGAGCAAAGGCATCTCTAGGAGACCCTAAAAAAATGAGATAATGGCCAAGTCTTGGGAGAGCTGGCTGTTGTCCAGTCTTGGTGTGATGGGAAAGGGCAGCGCCTAATTGAATTCCTGGCTGGAGCAGTCTATAAGGCTGGATCATCTTAACTATCTGGCTTGAAGCTATCCTGAGCAGTTTGTAGTCCCAAACTGATCTTTGGGTTGTGATTGTCAGCTTAGCGGCATTATCACAATCCAGGTAGACTCATTGTTGCAGGGCCCCATCATCTTCTTGGAGACCTCAAAGGTCACTGCCAGGAATGGTCATGGTTCACTGCAGAAAATGTAAACATTTTAAATATCATATGTATTGGATCTCCAAGAGGTTAAAAGACCACAATCTGTTAAATACATCCAAGGCACACAAACTTAGTTCCTAGTTATCTGTTTCAGACTCAAGCCCATAATCACATACAGGAAGCTAGATGAAGCTTATTTCTGGAATTAGTTAATGCTCTATATGACTATTAATATCATGACAGAAAGTTTAAATATATATATGTATATATCCTTATAAAATCTGAGATAATATTTCTTAAGAAGAGTATTAAGAGAAAGTATTAGAGAATCAAATGGAAACCAAAGGATGGTAAGATTAATAGCAATAGAACAGTTCCATAAATTTTGTTTTCCTCTGTCCCATACCAGGTTGCTCTTCTGACATGAGACAGGAATTTTGGATGTTCCTTTAACAAACATTCGTGGGTTTAGAGAAGGAGAGAGACAGCCACACTCCAACTCCAAAGCTAGCTTTAATTTTTAATTGAACTGGAACCACAAAAAGGCCATTTGCCTTATATGTCCATAGAGAAGCTGCAAAGATTGGGAAAACTAATTCAAATTAGCATCATGTGACAGACCACGATGGTGGAAAGTGGCATCGGGGAAGGTCTTAGTCACTGGTGTTGGCAGTGACACTGGCTCTTTCTACAGGCAGGAGGCATTAGAGTCAACATGGCAGTTTGGACTGCAGCAAGAGTCTGTGGCTAAGTGTCCTCAGCTCCCTCCCTGGGTCCCTCCCTGGTTAAGTCGCTTTCTTCCCCTGATGCTGCTACTTTCGTGATGAAGTCAGTCAGGTGTATGTCCAGCTCTGAAATGCTCCCATGTTCATGGGTGCTTAGGGTGATGTGTGCCTTGTGGGCATTAAACCATTAGAGACAGTGGCCTAGCTTCTCAGCCTATAGGACCACTCTGGCCATCAAGCCAAATGTCCTGCTGAAGTCTTTGAAATGGAACTGCTTGAAGCTTTCTAGCTCTTTCCACCTCACAGCTCTGCTGTTTGGCAGCTTCTGGTCCTGCCTCTCTGCCAGCCATGATGGGGCATGGGCACCAGGTGGCAGCAGAGAGTGATTGAGAGCTGGGCCATACTCTCCACTGACTTTCAACATTGTGATGGTACAGAAATAGTTGCATTCAGAAGAAATGATGCAAAGGTGGGCGTGGTGGCACATGCCTCCAATCTGGGCAATAGAGAGGTGGAGGCAGAAGGATCAGGAGTTCGAGGCCATCTATGTAGTGCATTGAGCCAGCCTAGGTTATATGAGAGCCTGTCTCATAAGAAAGGAAGGAAGGAAGGGAGGGAGGGAGGGAGGGAGGGAGGGAGGGAGGGAGGGAGGGAGGGAGGGAGGGAGGGAAGGAAGGAAGGAAGGAAGGAAGGAAGGAAGGAAGGAAGGAAGGAAGGAAGGAAGGAAGGAAGGAAGGAATCCCCTTTGGATATTGATTTCTTTCCCAGTCTGGTGATATGCTGTCTTCCCTCATGATACTAAGTCAGAGCAGTGAGCTACAGCTGTCTCTCTGATTTAGTCACCAGAGGAAGCAACAAAGAAGTCATGGTGTGAAGTTGCTGAACTAAATGTTAAGTGGGCTAAGTGTTCAAGGCATTTTTGACTTCTGGTTTTTGCCTTACCGTGGGTTTATCAGAGAATAATCCTAAATCAAGGAGCAGCTACAGACCATATTCACCAATCAGACTATAATGAAGGCAAATACCCACAAACAGCTAACCAAACCCATCCTAGAGGTACGGAGGGAGGAGTAGGGAAGGAACACCCAGTGACTAGGGCAGACCTCGGGCAGCAGCTGAGGTCCTCTCCTGCATCCCATGGCTGGGGCATGGGGTGGGCTGAGACATCGGCTGTAACCTGGACTCAAGCCACCCTGAAGCTCCTCCATCCCCAAAGACCTCTAGGACTCCACTTCTCAGTTATAATTCACCTGGTATCAAGGAGGTGGTCCCCAAAGCAAGCAAGCATTATATCCCTATGCCCATTCCTCTTTGCTTCAGCTGTCTGTCCTCAAGACAGATGTCTCTTGATACCATGGATCTGGGAAGCACATTGCAAGGACATCACTGTTTGCAGGGGGCAGCAGGTGTCCCCATCCTGGCTCCTCTCTCCCTAGCAGAGCCCCAGCCCTCACTGCTCCCCAGACTCACTCTGATTCTGTTCTGTCCAACCCTGCAGGAGCCAAGTTCCCCATCAAGTGGACAGCTCCTGAAGCCATCAACTTTGGTTCCTTCACCATCAAGTCAGATGTCTGGTCCTTTGGTATCCTGCTGATGGAAATTGTCACCTATGGCCGGATCCCTTACCCAGGTAGGGAGAGGGATGTGGGCCTAGGGGTGTGTCTAGACCCCAACCTGCTCATGGTCCATCTTGTCAGCCTGTTTATTAAACTCCACTCTTGATCATCCCCCAACCTCTCTTCACCTTCCCCATTTCAGTCAGAGGTACCACCATCCACCACTCCTCAGCCTGCGCATACGGCATTTGTTGGCTGTTTCTTTCACACACCCTACTGCAGCTAAGCAAGGGGAGCTCAGTGCAGGAAGTAGATGAGAAGATCTGGAGAAGCCAGAACTGGCAGGGTGTGGGTATGCTAAGGAATGCAGGTGTTCACTGAGTTGTCTAGGAAGCCTTGAGATGGCATTGGGCTGCGAAGAAGTCAAATAATTTTTCTTTTGAGATAGGGTTTTACGATGTAGCCCTGGCTGGCCTGGAATTTGCTGTGCAAACCAGGCTGGCCTTGGAAACCCATCTGCCTCTGCCTTCCAAGTTCTGGGCCTAAAGGTGTACACACCACACCTGATGATTTCTATCTTTAAGAGATGCATGCTTGAGGCTGGAGAGGAGGATCAAAGATTAAGAGTACTCTTACAGAGGATGGGAGTCCAGTCCCCAGCAACCACATGGCAACTCATAGCCATCTGTCACTCCAGTTCCATGGGATCTGATATCCTTTTCTGGCTTCCATGGGACCAGCATATAATATATACAGAAAATGTGAGGGGGCAGGTTTTGGTTCAGTATGAATGGATGAGAAGGAGTGAACGAGGTGGCACCAGGCAGCTGGGGACAAGGTGGTGGCACTGGCAACAGAGATAACCTGGTGAACAGGGCCACACTTCAAAAGCAGCACAGAGAGTCAAGGATGGCTGTCCTGGCATGGAAGGAGCTGTGGACATTTGAGTTGATTCACTTGGGATGATATATAGATATCCAAGTAAGATGTTTAAGTTTTCTTTGGTTCTGCTCTTAATCATTGAACCATCTCTTCAGCAACACTCCAAGTTAAAAAACAAAACTAAAGCTGGGCAGTGGTGGTGCACGCCTTTAATCCCAGCACTCGGGAGGCAGAGGCAGGCGGATCTCCGTGAGTTCGAGGCCGGGCTGGACCGACAGCCTCCAAAACAATAGAGAAACCCTGTCTCGTTAAAAAAAAAACTAAAAGTAAAAATAAAGTTGATGATTATAGGTATTTCATGTAAACTTGAATAGAATAAGGAAATAATCATATTCAGAGTGACCTTGAGTTTGGCCACTAGTTTTGTGGGTACACTAGTAAAATCCAAGCAGATGATTATATAACCTACATTCATTCAGATGCCAGAGGATGCGATTAACAAAACTAATGGACAACTGGCCGTGGTAGTGCACACCTTTAATCCTAGCTCAGTGAGTTTGAGGCCTTCTGGTCTACATAGTGAGTTTCAGGATCAGAGCTACATAGTGAGACCCTATCTCAAAAATAAAGATAGCTCAGCTCTGAAGAACATTGACTGCTCTTCTAGAGGACCTGCATTCAATTCCCAGCACCTATATGGCAGCGCACAACTGTCTGTAACTCCAGTTCTAGAGGATCTGATGGTCTCATACAGATATATATGCAGGCAAAATACCAATGCACATGAAATAAAAAATAAATAAATAAAGATAGAAGAATGAGAGGGGAGGGAGGGAAAGAGGGACAGAGGGAAGGGAAGAAAGAAGAGAGAGGGGGGACACCAAGAGTGGTGGAAACAGTAGGATGGTTAATGCTCTAATGCTGTGCCTCCTATGAGATCTGGCGTGGCTTGATGGCAGGACAAACTCAGCAACTGGACAGCTATCAGGACTTAGTTTTTGTATTGTTCCCATATATTCAGATGGTAACTACAGTGCCATTTGTCACTCCCCACCCTGACTAAACTCTACACCTCTTTCTCAGGCATGTCAAACCCAGAGGTGATCCGGGCACTAGAGCATGGTTACCGGATGCCTCGACCAGAGCACTGCCCTGAAGAGCTCTACAGTATCATGACCCGGTGCTGGAAGAACCGACCAGAGGAACGACCCACCTTCGAATACATCCAAAGTGTGCTGGATGACTTCTACACGGCCACTGAGAGCCAGTATCAGCAGCAGCCTTGATGGGCAGGACATGAGCAGAGCCAAGCCCCAGGAGTGCCTGTGACATGCGGGCCCACTCCCAGACACCAACCCCTCCTTTACCACTCCAGCCACAGACTCTTCAGCTGTTGAGTGGGTGGGGTGAACTTCACAGGCTCTTTTTGACTCCAGTCATCTGCAATCCGCCATTCTCAGGGCTCCCAGATTGGTATTTCTTATTTTCCTGAGATTATTGAATTCAAGCTATAGTCTGTGGTTTAAGTGGGAACCTTAAAATAGTATTTAAATAAAGATATGAATGTCAAAGGCTTTTCCAAAGGTCAGCTTCTCTGTTCCCAAATGTCTGTTTGTCTTCTTGCTGTGTGATTTATCGGAGAGAAGGACCTTCCCAGAGGCCAGAAGTGTGAAGAAAAGAGAGAATCTAGGTGGGAAGATAATTCAGTCAGTAAAATGCTTGTCCTGCAAGCACAGGGACCCGAGTTCAATCCCCAGAACTCATGTAAAAATGCTGGGTGTGGTGGTGTGCATGGGGGGAGGGCGGGTAGTGGAGACCAGAGCATGTCTGGGACTCACTATCCAGGCAGTCTATCCTAATTGGTGAGTTCCCGGTTGGTGAGAGACTCATCTCAAAGGAGATGGATGGCATCCTGGAGAATGACACCTGAGGCTATTCGTGACCTCTACATACATGTACACACATATGCACCTCCACACACACAGCACACACCTATGCATAAAAAGGGAAAGATCAGAAGCAATGCCCAAGGTTTTCTAACCATCCTAAAATACTTGCTGGCTGTACCAGCTTCCTTTTGTTTCCATAACAAATCCTCACAAGCTAGGGCAGCTTCAAACAGCGTGCGATTATTACTGCACGGTGGGGAAGCCAAATGGGCTGGCAGAGCTTTGCTGCTCCTGGAGATTCAAGGGGAGGGATTGCTTCCTTGCCTTTCTGGTGTCCTCTTCTACCCTGGCCTTTGACTCTCTGCACACCACTCCAAGCTCTACCTCCATCTTCGAGTCTCCCCTGCATCTTCACCTACCCCATCCTCTAAAGTAAGTACACTGGACTCACCCAAGTAAGCCAGAAGAACCCTCCCACTTCATGATCCTTACAACTGCAAACTCCGCTTTTCCAAGGCAACATTTTTCCCAGCTTCTAGGAATTCGCACATGCACACCCTTGAGGAACCATCGCTCTGCCTACAACACTGGTGCCTGGGTGCTCTAGGGTTTTGCCTTCCTTTCAGAAGCTGGGCCTGTCAAGACACCACATATGATCTCTCTCCTGTTGAGCCATACTAATACATGAGCTAGATCTCCCTCGGGGATGCTGGCCATTTCCCATGGCCACACAGACATCATGTTTGCTAAGATGCTCTTCATCAATGCAGGAGACCTTGGGTCTGAAGGTAGGACGGCTGAGAAGGGCCCCGGTACTTTGTAAAGGATGCTCTTGGTGGCCCTGGAGGGAGACTGACAGGAAGTAGAGGGACAAGAAGTGATAGACAGGTTTTGCATATTACCTCAGCTAAAAGTTTTTGGGAGTTGGAGTTTTCAGGGGGGAGGGGGACGGGACACGGACAGGGGATGGTGACAATGAGACAGAGCACAATGACAATTCCAAGTCACTGCATCTCCCAAAGGATCTGTATCACAGCATCCCCTAGGATCACATGAAACCCTGAACTTACTGAAGTCAGTCTGCATCCCTCAGTAGCTCATGGGTCTACCCTTAAGAACTGGGTCTAAGAACAGTGGAGACTAAGACTGGCTGGATTTTAATCTACATTTTCAGGAGAGAGACAAAGTGACTGTTCTCCCTGTTTTTACACTACAACCAACATTTCTGACCATGAAAGGTGCAGACGTCTCTCCTTAACAGCTGCCCTACTGCAAGGGTCACCCACTGGGTGGGGTATGCTTTCTTCCAACTCAGTTCTAACCCTAACTAGTTGAGGTACTGTCAGACCCACAGGCTGGGGGCTCAGTCCCCTCAACTTCCTCCCTTCCACATTAGACACCAGATGAAAGCTGCAGGTTGTTTTACTCAGCTCTCACTGGCTGCCTATGAGCCAAGCTCCCCACAGCTCCCTCCTTAGGTTCCATTGATTTGCTCAAGCTGCATAGGGAACTAAGGAAAACAATGGGTTTTACAGTTTTATCATAAAGGACACAAAGAAGGAAACGATGATGAAAAACGCACATTGGGAAAGGGGCCACGTGGCACTTCCATGTCCTCCTTAGACCAGCCACCCCACAGAAATCTGCACATACCCAGTTATCTGGAGGCTCTCTGAACCCTGTGTTTCAGAGTTTTATGAACGCTTTATTGCCTAGGTGTGATTGCTAATAAACTGGGTGGGAAAATCCAGCAAGGCCTATCTTAGTTTTTTTTTCCCCTCTCTATGTGACAGTCATACCTTCAGGATATGGGTTAGAATCCCACTGGAGTGAGGAGACCCTTATCACATGCTATACAACAAAAGTCATTATGGCCAGCTCCCATACAGAAAGGCCAGGGGAAGATAAGAGTTGCTATGATCTACTTAGGGAAAACAGTTTAGCTTTTATGGCCTGACTTGAGGAGGAAGTAATAAACTAGAAACCATGAACAAAATCTAAAACCACATCACCAATATATATATATATAAATATATATGCTTACATGTATATCTCATATTCATAATCTCTCTCTCTCTCTCTCTCTCTCTCTCTCTCACACACACACACACACACACACACACACACACACACAACTTACCTGGTCTGTAACCTGATTGCTCTCTTTGTGGTTTGGAATACATACTTTTAGGGTCTTACTAACAATCTTGCACTAGAAATTTGTTCTATTTCTATTCAGTCATCCGTGGGAAGAGCACCCATCCCTGTCCCACTGAGCTCGGCCATGAGATTTGTTTTGGCCAATTGCACATCAGCAAAAGTGATGTTTAGAGTGTTGTTTCCTGTCTTCCCCTCCAGTCTTCTTTCCTGATTAGAATGTGGCTTATGGAAAATGAGTGACATGAGGAGCAAATATGGACCAGCTTTCAGGTTGGCACTAAATCCAGCTGAGCCCAGTCCAGGCTGGCTGAACCCCAGATGGTCCTCAGACATGTAAAGGAGAAATAATTATCATAAGCTTTTGCTTTCTGGGGTTGTTTTGCTACATGGATATTATGGTAATGGCTTACTAAGACAGGCCTGGTTTCATTTTCTTAACAATTTGTCCCTTGCAAAATGTTAAATTATTGTTCTTTTGAGACAAGGTCTCACTATGCAGCCCAAGCTAGTCTCAAACTCCTGATTCTCCTGCCTCTGCCTCCTGAGGGCCTGGATTACAGGTGCATCCTACCACAGCTGGCCAGTTTCTCATTTTAAACTTATTTATTGCAGGGGGTTGGCATATGCCACAGCACCTATGTGGAGGTCAGAGGACAAATTGTAGAAGTTGGTCCTCTCCTTCCACCATGTAGGTCCCAGGGATGAACTCAGGGTTGGTGGCAAAGCACCTTTATGTGCTAAGCCATCTTGCCAATCCCAGTTTTTAATTCTAATGAAGTACAGCCTACCAAAACATACTGTGTTAGGTTCTAGACAGACGGTTAAGAGCATGACTGCTCTTGTGGAGGGCTGTACCTGCTTTAGGTCCCCAGTCACAACTATCTCTAACTCCAGTTCCAAGGAATTGGATGCCCTCTTCTGGCCACCTCAAGAACGGTATGCACATGGTGCATCAACATACACAAGCATATCAAATTAAATCCTTAAAAAAATTGTGTGGGTGTGGGGGGGGGCACGGCACAGCAGCACACATATGGATGTCAGAAGACAATCGTAGGTGTAGGTCCTCACCTTTGACCTTTCACCTTATTTAAGACAGGTTATCTTGATGCTTCCATCTGTGTGCCAGACCAGCAGCCCTGAAAGCATCTGCAGCCTCTGCTACAGTTTAGGGGTGTTGTCTGCTTCTGTTTGGGGGTGCTGTCTGCTACAGTTTAGGGGGTGTTGTCTGCTCCTGTTTGGGGGTGCTGTCTGCTTCTGCTTAGGGGATGCTGTCTGCTTCTGTTTAGGGGTGCTGTCTGCTTCTGTTTAGGGGTGCTGTCTGCTTCTGTTTAGGTGTGCTGTCTGCTACAGTTTAGGTGTGCTGTCTGCTACAGTTTAGGGGGTGCTGTCTGCTTCTGTTTAGGGGGTGCTGTCTGCTTCTGTTTAGGGGTGCTGTCTGCTACAGTTTAGGGGGTGCTGTCTGCTTCTGTTTAGTGGAGTGCTGGGGTTATTGATGCTTGCACTACTTACACCCAGCTACTTTTTTTATTTTTGGTTTTTCAAGACAAGGTTTCTCTGTATTGTTTTGGAGGCTGTCCTGGAACTCGCTCTGTAGACCAAGCTGGTCTCGAACTCACAGAGATCCGCCTGCCTTTGCTGGGAGTGCTGGGATTAAAGGCGTAGGCCACCAATACCCAGCCTACCCAGCTACTTTTTCAGGGAGGCAGAGTATGGGACAGGGTCTCACTATGTAGACCAGGCTGGCCTCAAACTCACAGAGATCTGCCTGCCTCTGCTTCCCTAGAATTAGAGGCATGGCTACCATGCTTAGCCCATGCCCAGCTTTTGTTTTGGTTTTGGTTTTTGGTTTTTCAAGACAGGGTTTCTCTGTGTAGCTTTGGAGCCTGTCATGGAACCCGCTCTGTAGACTAAACTGGTCTTGAACTCACAAAGATCCACCTGCCTCTGCCTCCCGAGTGCTTGGATTAAAGGCATGCACCACCAACACCTGGCCCATGCTCACATTTTTATGTGGGTTCTGGGTATCTGAGCTCAAGATTAACTCAGTCTGTCAAGCTTGCATAGCAAGCTATTTACTCAGCAACCCCCCCCAACCTTTTTTTTAGGCAAGGTCTCACTATGTGCTCAGGTAGACCTCAAGTTCCTGGGCTCCAGCAATCCTCCTGTATCAGAATAAGTTTTTCTTTCACAGACTCCACTTTTGGTGTTATATCTGTCTCCATACTTTCAACTGTCTTTTCTGTAGTCTGGGATTAGTCCGTGTTAGATAAAACAGTAGGAAAGAAGGAACTGACTCGTTGACCTTGTCTATAAAGTAATAAATTGTAATCCTTGTAACTCCAGCACTTGCAAGACCAAGGCAGGAGGACTGGTATGAATTCAAGGCCAGCTTGGGCTGCATAGCAAATGTCAGGCAAGCCTGGGCAAAAGAGAAGAAAGGAGAGAGACAAATCCTAAGTTTAAATAATATGTTTTCAAATGGGGGACTAGTATCCAAAATATACAAAGAGTTCTCTTGAAAAAAATCGATTTCAAAATGAGCAAGGTTGGAAAAGGCACCTCATGAAAGGCACAAAGACAACAGATAGGCATGAGAAAGATGTTCACATCATGTGTCATTGGGGGGATGAAAACTAAAATGACCAGGACACACTTAGCATGACTGAGACTCCAAATGCTGATGACACCAAACCCGACTGCAGGACACTATCTCTCAGTGCTGCAGGGACTCAGGACCCCACAGTCCCTTGGAAAGATGACCCAACATTTCTTCTATAAAACTAAACAATCTCTTAACTGTATGAGTCATCATTTGGGTCTCCTGTTTTTCATATGACTGGAAGATGTGTATCCACACAGAACAGTCAGAGTAGCTTCCCAGCACGTGGGAAGCAGAACAGGTGGATCTCTGAGAGTTCAAGACCAGCCCAGTCAACATAATGAGTTCTAGGATAATCAAAGCTACATAGTAAGATCCTGTCTCAAAAAATAAGGAGGAGGGGCTGGAGAGATGGCTCAGCTGTTAAGAGCAATGGCTGCTCTTCCAGAGGACCTGGGTTCAATTCCCAGCACCCACATGGCAGCTTACAACTGTCTGTAGCTCTGGTTTCAGGGGATCTGACGCCTTCATACCAATGTACATAAAATAAAGTTAAATAGATTGCTTTTTTAAAAAATAAGGAGGAATAAGGAGGAAAGGGAGGAGAGGAAGAGGAGACTCTGAAGTAATGTATGAACTTGAGTTGGTAATGAACTTCTAGTTCATTAACTTCCATAAATGGACCCATGCAAGGTATTAAACAGGGAAAACCAAGAATAGGATGAAAAGTTACATGGACTTCTGTTCTATCCAATCAGTACTCTATACTTAAATTTGCTTCAGTCCATTTGGTATTGCTCTAACAGAATTACTGAAGCTGAGTAATTTGTAAGGAACAGAAATTTATTTCTTAGGAGTTTAGGGGTAGAATGCTCATTTCAGGAACATGTATAATAAGATTGTAACAATACAGAGATTGGAGCCCAGGCTGGCCCAGAACCCACTATGTAGACCAAGCTGGCCTGAAACTACAGAGATCTGCCTGCCTCTGCCTCCCAAATGCTGGAACTAAGGGTGTACACCACCACACCTGGCAAATAAGTGTGTGTGTGTGTGTGTGTGTGTGTGCTTGCGCGTGTGTGCGAGAAAGAGAGAGAGAGGCCCACAGAGGCCAGAAGAGGGTATCAGGTCCCCTGTAACTGGAGCTACAGGTGGTTGTGAGCTCTGAGTGGGAACAGCAGGGAGAATATCTAACTGCTGGCGCATTCCTACCTGCTGGGCTCTCAGAAACTTTTTTAAAGATTTATTTTATTTATTTATTTACTTATTTTATATATACAGTGTTCTGCCTACATACCAGAAGAGGGCACCAGATTGAATTGTAGATGGTTGTGAGCCACCATGTGGTTGCTGGGAATTGAACTCAGGACCTCTGGAAGAGCACTCAGTGCTCTTAACCTCTGAGCCATCTCTCCAGCCCCCTCAGAAACTTTTTTAAAACCTCTCTTCTTCTGCCTTCTGCCGACAATAGCTTTTTAAAAAAGATTTATTTATTTATTTATTATATACACAACATTCTGCCTCTGCTGAGCCTTCAGTACTTCTTTTTTTTTTAACAAGTCAACTGGTATAGGCTCTCAGTCCCTTATTTTTTTTTTTTTTACCTTTCCTATTCTGCCTTCTGGCTATAATAGAATTCTCTTTTTTAAAAAAAATATGTATTTATTCTGTATACAACATTCTGCCTCCATGCATGCCTGCACGCCAGAAGAGGGCACCAGATCTCATTATAGATGGCTGTGAGCCACCATGTGGTTTCTGGGAATTGAACTGAGGTCCTCTGGAGGAGTAGTCAGTGCTCTAACCTTTGATCCATCTCTCCAGCCCTATAATAATAGCTTTCTTTAGAAGTCATACTAGACTCTGAGGAAGATGAATGAACCAGAAGGAGAATAAAGCTGGGTGGAAGCCAGGCGTTGGTGGTGCACACCTTTAATCCCAGCACTCGGGAGGCAGAGGCAGGTGGATCTCTGTGAGTTCGAGACCAGCCTGGTCTACAGAGCGAGTTCCAGGACAGCCTCCAAAGCCACAGAGAAACCTTGTCTCGAAAAAAAACAAAAACAAAAAACAAAACAAAAAAGCTGGGTGGAGCCTGAATCCATGAATAGAGTTTAGAGTACTAACATTGTATCAGCCTGGTCCATCCTACCCTGGCTTTTACCTCCAAGGCAAGGACTGCTTTCTCTTATGATAGGAGGGGCTTTCTTCTGCTGTAGTATGCATTACTGTGCCTGGGATGAATGTATTATGTATATTTTAAACTGCAAAACTCTCAGGAGCTAGTGTTCCCAGAATGCTGAAAGTGTGATGTAATTAACACCGTTTGGGAGCACTGCTCCGTTTATGAATACAGCTCCCTCTCCTGGATGGGCAGGCTTCAAGGCAGTAGTTCTCAACCTGTGGGCCAAAACCCTTTGTGGGTCGGGGGAGCATCAAACAACCCTTTCACAGGGGTTACCTAAGACCATAAGAAAATACAAATATTTACATTATGGTTCATAATGGTAGCAAAATCATAGTTATGAAGTAGCAATGAAAATAATTTTATGGTTGGGGTTACCACAACATGAGGAGCTAATTAAAGGGTTGCAGCATTAGGAAGGTTGAGAACCACTACTCTAAGAGATGTGTCTTCCCAGATTCCTCACTGAAAAAGCTTCAGATATTGATGGTGGCAACTTGCTTGATGCCATACCCTTTCCTGATAGAGTTCAAACATCAATAAATGATATGAAAGAGAATGCTGGGCATGGTGGCACATGTTTGTAGTCCCAGCCCTAGGGAAGCTGAGGCAGAGGTTGTGCAATTGAGGAACTGTTTTAGCATAGAAAACAACAAAAGATGAAACTGAAATGGCAAAGACCTGTCATGACTTGACTCATCAGTGACTTGAGCAACTATGTCAAATAAGTTGAGAGTTTCAAGCTATCATATATCTCTGTGGTTATAATGTAACAGCATTAGACACTACATGCTGTGAGATATAGTCTACAATACTGAGCAGACCAGATGGTTCAGTGAGTAAAGACACATGCAACCAAACCTCAAGGTCAGAGTTCAATCACTGGGTCCCACACTGGGTCCCACACTGTAGAAGGAAATGATTCACTAAAGTTGTCCTCTAAATTCTGTATGTGTAGCAAGGCATGTAGTAATACGTGCACACTCAAACACATGCACATACATACACTAAATATATGTAATAAAAATGTTTAAAAATCAACAATATGGGGCTGGAGAGAAGGCTCAGAGGTTAAGAGCACTGGCTGCTCTTCCAGAGGATCTGAGTTTAATTCCCAGCAACCACCTGGAAGCTCACAACTATCTACAATGAGGCCTGGTGCCCTCTTCTGACATGCAGGCAGACATGCAGGCAAAACACTGTATACATAAAAGATAATTAAACAATTAAAAAAAACAACAATATTGGAGCTGGGCAGTGGTGGGGGGTGGGATAGCTAGTGGCTCTCTCTATAGCTCAGGCTGGACTAAAACTCTATCTAATGCAGACTGACCTTGAACTCACCACAGCCATCTTTCTTCAACATCTTGAGTACTAGGATTACCAGTATAAGCCACCAAACCTGGTTGATCATTATTAATATTACAATTATTATTGTTGTTGTTATTATTATTATTGAGACACGGTCTCATGTATCCTAAGATGACCTTGAATGCTTCTTGCCTTTACCTTCTGAGTTCTGGAATTAACAAGCCTGCTCTAGCATGCTTTATGTGGTGCTAAGGGCTAGGCAGGCACTCTGCCAAAGAGAACAATATCCACAGACCTCATTACTATTCTTTTTTTTTTTTTAAGATTTTTTTAATTATTTATTATGTATACAGTGTTCTACCTGCAGGCCAGAAGAGGGCACCAAACCTCATTACAGATGGTTGTGAGCCACCATGTAGTTGCTGGGAATTGAACTCAGGATCTGTGGAAGAGCAGTCAGTGCTCTTAACCACTGAACCATCTCTCCAGCCCTCATTACTACTCTTTTAACAACTTTTTGGATCCATCTGAGAAGACTGCCCTCACTCTGTACACACTTTATAGTGACATATATGGGCCAAATGAAGTCTTTCTCTATCATGATCCTGAGTCATTTCCCTCCACCCCCAAACCCTTCTTTTTGTTGCTGGTGGTGTTAGTTTTTCAAAACAAGGGTTTTCTACGTGGTCCTGGCTGTCCTGGAACTTACTCTGTAGACCAGGCTGGTCTTGAACTCGGAGAGATCTGTCTGCCTCTGCCTCCCAAGTGCTGGGATCAAAGGTGTGCACCCCAACTGTGACCCACCCCCATCCCCCAAGCCCTTTTTAAGCAATCCTGGAAACTGAAGTTTAAGATAATTAAGTAATTTGCTTCAAGTCATACATTAAGCCATTCAAAATGGAGAAATCTACATTAAAAGATGTCTCTTTCCAACCCTGGATGGTGGTGGTGCATGCTTGTAATTCCAGCACTGGGAAGGGAGAGGCAAGCAGATCTCTCTGAGTTTGAAGCCAGCCTGGTTTACAAAGCCAGTTTTAGGACAACCAGAGCTGTTACTCAGAGAAATCCTGTATAGGAAATTACATTAAATAATTTTGTCAATATATTAGTAACCAAGAAAATGCCACACAGACATGCACACAGGTCAAACTGATTGAGGAAATTCTTCAATAGAGGTTCCCTCTTCCCAGGTGCCTGTAGGTTGTGCTAAGCTAACAATAAGAACTAACCTGAACATATTAATCTCACAGATGAAAGGAGAAAGACCACCAACCCAAATCATCATGACCAAATTAATCAAAGCAAGCTTTTTTTATTCGTGTACACTGGCTGGCTGTCCCTAAAATCGGGGTTCAAGAGATCAGCATTGGACATGGGAAAGATAAATGTTTTTATAGTTCAGAAGCGGGGGGTTTCCACATGGGGGGCTTCGAAGGCAAACAGATGGGGTTACAGAAGCACACCATAATCATAACCAGTTGATTATTATCAACTTTCTGAAACAACAACAAAAGATGCCACCTTCCCCTAAGGATGCTGCTTTTCACTCACTCATTTAACAAATCTTGAAGCACCTACCATCTATGTGAAGGAATGTACATAATCATATAATGACAATTATTTATCGAATACTTCCTATATAAGACTGTATCAGTGAATATTCAACATAAGTCAATAATGAAAGTAACCTAGAAATCTCTGCCCCATTTTAAGGATGACAAAAAGGCAGTGCAAGGTAAAAGACACACCGAGTTCTACCTTCATAGGGATTACGGCCGATTAGTATTATTATACAGGATATTTAGTAATCAAGTAAATATTTAAAAATAGATTTACAAATTACTTGGAATCCAGCTACTATCCGAGAGGGTTTACCAAGCCTTCTGTCTCACAATTAAGGTCTCGGGTAACCCCGGCAACGGGCCTTTCTGCCAATAGTAAAGATGGCATCCAGAAAGCGCTCATGTTTCCACACACCCCAATTACCCACAATGCAAAAGGAGTAGAGGGAGGAGCAGTGTCTGCCAGGAGTTAACATGGCTCCAATAGTTACACCGTACTCTCTCTTCACCTAGTCAGAGGTCTCACTGCGAAGACCAGTTTGCCAGGAAGAAATGAAATCCCCTTTATCTCTTCTCTACTGCAACTACAGAAGCAACTGAAGCGAGGCGACCCCCTTGTGAAGTTACAGTCCGTACCCACGGAAGCGCCACTTCCGCTGACGTCATCACGGCGACACGTGGATCCAAGATGGCGGCGGCGATGGTGAGTGAAGGAGACTCCGGGAACCGGAGCTGGAGCAGGGTCCCCTGGATAGCCCAGGACCTTCCGGCACCCTATGCCTGGTCCGCAGCCTCCTTCAGAACTCCTGCTCGGGTTACCCTTGACCGGGTTGTCCTCTCACAAAATCCCTTTCTCCAGCCGTGGCTTCCAGCTAGGCTTGTCAGGGCCTGGAGTTTTAGGGGAGGTGCCGCTTGGAAGGAAGACCTCAGCTAGTGTCTCCGCGGTTCTCATTGCGGTTTTCGTTCCCGCCCCCTTGTCACCCCTACTTCCCAATTTCCACCTCTTGGCCTTGTGTCATTCCGAGAATCCCCCGTTATTTCTACCTTTGCTCCTCCTCACGTTCAGACCCAGCTCTCCCCACATCCCCATCATCTTGACCAGTCTGCGGATGCTGCCTCGCTTCGAACCAGCCTCTTAGCCCAAACCCTGTCCTTAATGTACCCTCCGCTGTCCCCATAGCGCGCCCCGCTCGATTGCTGCTGTATCGCGTGCCCATCTTCCATCCCCGGGCCCTGCCCTCCTCCTGCCTTTCTGTCAAAACTCATTGCCTCTCCTAAAGTGTTTTTATCTGATTGGTTCTTAAACTTCACTGTTCATGGGACTCTTGGGCGGTGGATGAGGAGGCATGTTAAAATGCCGTTTCCTGAGCAAAAAGTGCAATTCCTTAGGGTTAGGCAATGCTCAGGAATCTACACTTTTACAAGCAGTCCTGTAATTATAATGGAGGTGGTGCCTGTGCTACCGTTTAAAAACACCTCTGGCCCTACCTGCCTGTATCCCCTCCCCATGCCATGCAGCTCCTCATAGATGAAGGCTCACTGTCACGAAGCTGACTAGAATTAAGTCTCTTTAGGCATGATAGTGGAGATAACAGAGCTATGCCTGGAAGGTGGGTCACAACTTGCTGGCTTCTGTTACGGAACCACAGAATTGTTTTCGAAGGACTTGCTTTCCTCTGAGAAGTTCAGCTCAAATTCTGTTTGCCAAGGAATAAGAACAAAGATCCAGAGTGAATTTTCCTGGGTGTTCCTGTATATTGCTTCCTCAGAAGATAAATTTTATTTCACCCTGGTAGTGAATGACGAGAAAGAGTCATGAGAAACAAGCGCTGGAACATTTGACTCTACCAAACGAAAATTCTTGCCTACGTGATTTGGTGTTGGTTTTCTCTAAACAGGGCCACATTAATTAACTGAAAGAATTCCCTTCTGTTAGCAGATTGCTAACTTATCTTCATTTTTTTTGTTGTTGTTTTAATGAAGAAAATTCCTTGTTTACAAACTCAGGAGTCAGGTGAAAGATTTCATGGCTTGGAGGAATGTAGCTCATTGATAGTGTACTTGCTGAGCCTGCACAAGAACCTGAGTTTCATCTCTGGCACTGTTTATGGGGCGGAAATGTCTTGAAGCTTTAGCTGGTTTCTAGGCCTCAGGCTTCAGTCTGAATCAATGAAGTGGGGGCAAATCCCGGGAGTGGAATGTTGAGCCCTTTTTCTCCTTTACCCTTTAAGAACAAGGTTGATTGGAGGACAGGAAGTCACACTCTTCTTGGTCATAGAGAGTTCAATAAAGTGGCATTTATAGCACTGCACTGGGAAATTTCAGCCCTGTACAGAGTTTTAAGAGATTGTACGTTAGCAATATGTATTTCTAGTGTGCATTTATTTAATCAGCAAATATTTGAGTGCCCAGTTAGTGCCAGGAACTAGGTGTATAATTGTCAGAGAGTCAGGGTCCCACCCTTGTGGAGCTTCTCTCATTCCAGGAAACCTTCAGTGAGCAGTACCCCAGTAGAATAATGTCTGGTGGTGCCATGTGCTTTGCAGACAGCAAGGTGAAGTGATTGGTGGTGACATAAATGTGACTGAGTGGCAGAATCTTCTCAGAGAATGTGATATGAATTGAAGCTCAGTTCATCACAAAGAACCAGCCTTGCAAAGAACGGCCCAGGCCAAAAAAAAAAAGGCAGGTGTGAAGGCCAGGTGGTATATTTAAGGAATATACAGAAGACTAGAACACCAGAAACATGGGGAAGGGTGGGGTTGGAGACAGATAAAAAGGTTTTACACATGTACCTGTGATTGGGTGAGTTGTAGCTCACAGTTTGCAGTCTGTGTACTGTATTTTGAAATAAATTGTTCTATTGGGCTCCTGTCACTTCCTTAGGGGAACACATTAAGGGAGCCAGCTTGTTCTTAGTGCACAAATGGGCCATGGAAACTAGTTTAATGCATTTCAGTAAATGGAGAATGCAGCGCCTAGGAGACAGAAGAGGGTAGATCTCCTTGAGTTCAAGGCCAGCATGGTCCAGTAAGTTCCAGAAGAGCCAGGACTACATAGAGACCCTGTCTCTAGATAGATACATAGATAGTAAATGGAGAATGCGTTGTATGCAGAGACCAGTTTAAAAGATACACAGAGACTGCATGCTCCGTGAAAAGGCACAGAAGCAAGTGTGTGCAGAGGTGTATGTGGAGTCACCGGTACATGTGAAGTTGGTCTGTGCCAAGCACATTACTACACGAAGTCAGAACTGTCCCCACGCCCTCATGCACGTAAGTTATTTCACAACCATTTTGGGTGGGGCATATAGATCCAATTTGGGGTGGATCAGCTTCTGAGGCAAGTCATGTAAAGAGGAACTTAACTAGTGGACTCAGTGGCCATGTGAACAAGCTGGGGTTTGGGCAGGCTGTTTGCTTTGAAAGTTAGAGTTGTGGATATACAGTTCAAGGGATTTTCCCCTCTCTTTCATGAATGATTCTTCCCCAATTGTGCAGATGCTACCCAGGACTGCTAAGCACAACAGTGTTTCCTTAGTCTGTGGCTATAGGGAAAGGAAGGCAGGAGTTTGCCTGCTGCCCTGGATTTAGACCACCTTATAAAGTTACAGGATAGAATTCATCAGGCTGGGTCAGAATTGAGAAGCAGGCTCATATTTCATTACAGAAAACTGCTCTTGGGAATATTTTAATCGAACTTGGAAAATGCCCATTGAGTACATTCATAGGCATATAATACTCTATTTTCCTTATATATCCCCTCCCTCACACTGTGTCAGCTTTTGTTATGGTTTTATCTCTGTGGATATAATTCATATATCACAAAATCACCTTTTATTAAAAGACCTTTTCAAATTTTATGTGTTTGCCTGTGTGCATATATGCGCACTGTGTGCATGCCTAGTACTTAAGGAAATTATAAGAGATTGTTGGAACTGGTTGTGAGTCACATTGTGGGTTCAGGGAAGCAAACACAGGTCCTCTGCAAGGGCAGTGAATGCTTCTAACACTGAGCTCTTTTAAAGTTCACAGTTCAGTGGGTTTGGTGTATTTAGAGGATTACTGTTTAATTCTAGGACATTTTCATCAACCTAAAAAGAAGCATTCATAGTCATTCCCAGGCTTTGCTCCCCCTAGTCCCTGGCAACCGTTGATCTTCTGTGTCTCTGAGGACCTACCTTTCCTCATTTCGTATAAATGAGGTTTTTCTTACCTAGCTGCTTTTACTTTCCCATGATACTTTCAAAGTTCATCCATGTTTTATGTGGCATCCCTAGTATTTATTCTTCTTTTTAAATGATTAAGCCATTCTGTTGTATGGATAGACCACAGTTTCTTTCTCCCTTTAACTGCTGAGTAGGACTGTCTCTTGTATTAGTTGTTTGGAACACTACTACCAGGAACTTTGTGTGCATTTTTACATAAACATGTTTTCTGTATTCTGAGATACATGCCTGGGTCAGTTAATCCTGTTTTGAAGAGTTTATTCAATATAGGACAGAGTAATGGACTGACTGACACCAAGGTTCCTTAGAGCCAGTAGAGGCAGTGCTAGTAGGGCAGTTGGACGGAAGTGTCCTGGAACAGGAGGCAGGAAGCTCCTCTGACTCTTAGTTTCATGTGGTGGCAGCTGCTGTCTCCTTTGAGCTTTCAGAGCATCAACCAGCACTGGAGTAGGAGGTAACAGTAATACGTTGTAGTACAGTCATTGCTTTCATGTGTGGCCTGGCAAATGGACTTGGATTTCTTGGTCTGTTCTATGTATATATCATATGTGGCATTAATATTTGAACTTCACTTGGAGGTGGTGGCACATCCCATAATCCCAGGACTCAGGAAGCAGAGGCAGGTGCATTTCTGGAAGTTCCAGGGCAGCCTGGACTCTATAAAGATCTGCTTAAAAATATTTTTTTGGACTCCATGATTTGTAAGTTCCTAGTGGAAAGTCCTGCATTGAATACTTAAAATGAAGCTACTTTTGCTAATGTACTGTGCAGTTGGATTTGTTTTGTGCTTATCACCATTCTTGTGCTCCCTACAGGGTGTTGTGTTGGGAATATTTTCTGTCTGGTTCCTTGAGTAGCCTCACCTGGCACATATTCTGCAGGAACCACTGTGTCCTGGGAACTGAGTGCTTGTACCAAGTCCTGGTTAATGTGTTTCTCTGAACAGTCTCCCAAAGGAGACCCTCAGCCCACAGGAAATGCAGGGGAGATGGCCGTTAGTTGCCTCTTGGTCTCTGTTTTACAACTTGGACAAAAGGTCCCCTTTGATCTTGGAATTAAAGAAGCAGGTTGCAGAATGTTGGAGAACGTTGAGTTTTGATCTCTGGGCACTGGCAGGGAGGTGGGAAGGACCCAAGATGAGCAGGGCCATCTGGCCACAGATGGATGGTAGGGGCCGTTACCTTCTAACCTGCTTTGATCCCTGAACCATTTGTTGTCACTATTGTTTCCCAGATGGAGTGGGGAGCACCCAAGACTTCTCAATTTCACCTCATTCCTCTTCATTGCTTCCTCTGTGTTGTCCAATATGTCCAGTATGATTTCTCACCTACATCCCATGCCTTAAACTGACTGATCTCCCAAGCTTTGAGGTGCAGGTCTAAGGCTGGGTATACAAGCCTGGGATAGAATTGCTTTTGTGATGGGCAAACTTCCTTGCTTCTTTAAGCCTGTTATCTTTTCTTAATATTTTCATTGTGGTGAAATAGACCTAAAATTTGCTGTTTTAACCATTTGTGCAAGTTCAGGACATTCCATACATTCACAATGTTATGCAACCACCACCTCTACCTATCTCCAGAGGTTACCTGCCATCCCATACTGAATCCATTCCTATAGTTTGGAACTGGGGATGAGACTCTTCAAAAGAATTGTGATCAATGAATCCGAGTACCTAGGACTTTGTAGCCTTAGTCCCAGATTTGAAGTGTTGCAGGCCTTGCCCTGTCTGGGCCTACTGCCTGGTTAGCTGAGAGCTCTTTTGTAAATACCCCTGAGGGCAGGGAAGAGCAGTAATTTCTGTACTTCTCCTTCAAGGTTAAGTCTGGCTGCTTAGAGCTTTATGAAGATAGTTGGTTTCACCTGGACTTCCTCTTGACAGGCCTTCCCCTAACCCTCTCTACTCCCCCAGCAGTTTTTGAGTCTTTCTATGTTTCTATTTAACAACTGTCGTATCTTTGTGTTCTGAAATAAAAGCTGTATTTTCAGTCACTAGTGGCTAATTTAGTTCTAGGTATTTGTTTTGTTTTGCTTTCATGTAGTTGGGTGAGTTCTTTAGCTCTGTGGGGTTCTTGGTAAGTGGTCTTTAGTTGTCATTGACCTTCATTCACATGTGGTTGAATTCTTAGGGAGCTTTAACTAATTGGATAATTGATTTCAGTTAACTGTTGGCAAATAGTGCCTTAGAAATCTCCTACCCCCCGCCGTGTGCCTCAGTTCCTTAATCTGGGAGTAGTTAGTAACTGACCTTAAAATGGTGCTTCACTTCGGGAAGTACAGTGTAGCAGACTCCATTCTGCCCTGAGAAAGGAAGAAACAGGAACGGCCTGTTCAAGATTGGCCCCAGCTGTGTGGCTAGGTGATGCCATTTATAGAAGAGAGTTGGAGAGGCAGAGGGCTCCAGAAAAGAGGTTAACCTCTGGTCACAGATACACCATTGAATGAACACTTTTCAGTTCTCAGGAGAAACTCTCTATTTTCTTTGGGAGAGGTAACTGTTCACAGCTTTCAAAAGGGTAAAACTGAATAGGACAAATTGGCAGGATGAATATGTTTTTCCTAGTAGCCTTCCCTTAGGTTGCTATTGGGAGGGGGGTGTTGTTTCTGAATATCCAGACCCCAAGTTTTAAAAAGAGAAAAAAAAAATAGGGAGAAACTGATTCTTTTCAACTTTCCATGTCACTTTTGCCGGGAGTGGAGTGTTAGGTTACCTGCAGAGAGTTCTCGATTGCCATCATTGGTTCCTTGACAGGCAGCCCTTACAGTCTTGTGACTTGGACATCAAGTAAAGCAGAATGCTGTGGAGTGGGCTGCTACTTACCTCTCAGAACCCACCCTCCTCTTAGGGCTCTGGGCATAC
This sequence comes from Mesocricetus auratus, assembly GCF_017639785.1. Lineage (NCBI taxonomy): Eukaryota > Metazoa > Chordata > Mammalia > Rodentia > Cricetidae > Mesocricetus > Mesocricetus auratus. The sequence continues at coordinate 118,145,196 of NW_024429189.1, forward strand.
CTGACTTTGTACTGAACTTCACCACAGTTACTGAGGTGATCAGTTCAAAGTCAGTGGTTAAGAGCACTTGTTCTTGGAGGGCACCATCCATAACTCCAGTTCCCAGAGAAGCAATGCCCTCTTCTGACTTTGGGCACCAGAATATTGTGGTGCACAGATACACATGCAGGCAAAATACTCATTCATAGAATAAAAATACATCTAGTAATAGACATCGAAGAACAAGACAGAGAAATTTCCCAACAAGCAGGGTTTCTACTATGCTTTACAGAAGTGAACCATGGTCCACCATCCTGTCAAACTGTCAGGGACCCATACACTACTAAGTCTTCAAGTCTTCTTGAATCATGTAACATCCTACATATTAGGACTTTTGACATCAGGATATGTAGCTTTTATCAACTTCTCGTGGGAGTTTATGACACTGCTAAGATTAGAATTGCTGATTTAGTTACCTGCAAACCTGGTGGTCAAATTTTCTTTGCAGGACATTCCATATGTCTCCCATCTAGATTTGTTTTGTTTTGTTTTGTTTTGTTTTGTTGAGATAGGGTCTCTCTAGCTCTGACCATCCTGGAACTTGCTCTACAGACCAGACTCTAGGTATTTTTTTTACAGGCAATGCATTTCCTTCCCTTGAAATATAAATGTAAGCAGGTGGTGGGGTGCACACTTTTAATCCCAACACTTGGGAAGCAGAGGCAGTGAGGCTATACAGAGAGACTCTGTCTCAAAAAAGAAATATAGAAAGGGAGGAAGGAAGGAAGGAAATATAAATGTATTACTGGGAATGTCACTCCGTTGGTAAAGTGCTGACCTAGTAAGCATGAGGCCCTGGGTTCTACCTCCATCCAGCACTGTATAAACTGCTCATGGTAGTATACACCTATAACCTTGGCATCTAAATGATGAAAGTAGGAGGATCAGAAGTTCAAGGCCAGCCAGTGCTATATGAGACTGTCTTAATTTAAAAAATATATATATATTATATATATACACACAGACACGTATGTATATACATATATACATATGTATCATGTGTAATGATCCATGCATATAGGAAATGTATATAAAAATATAAAAGTATGAAGAATATATAATCAGTGTGTACAATTTTAATTTGTTAATTTTTTTTAAAAGCTGTGTCAAAAAGCAGGATAAATTACTTGTCTTGCAAACCTGACAACCTGAATTCAGTCCCAGTCATCCAAGCAAAGATGAAAGAAGAGAAAGGACTCTACAGTTCTCACCTCACACGCACTGTAGCACATAAGCACAGATGCCATGCACACCTCAGACACAATAACAATAAAGGAAAAAATAGAAAAGCTAAAATGAGTCACATGACTGCCCCTAATCCATTTATCAGGATAATGTCTCTGATTTTAAATTTTTTTCTCTATAATATTTTATGCATATATAATTCCTACTTTTAAAACTTTGTTGTAGGTTGAATGTGGTTGGATGCCTTTAATCTCTACTCTGGGGTTGGGGTATAAAGGCAGGTAGATCACTATGAATTTAAGATGAGCCTGGACTACATAGTAAGACTCTGTCTCAAAACGAACAAAAATAAAAGTTCAACTTGTTATAATAATTTCAGCATGTACCAGCATAGAAGATAGTACAGCCATTGTCAATTATCACCCGGCTTCACCGATTACCATCACATGGCCACATTCTTTCACCTCTACCCTTCCTAGCTAGTTCCTTTTTCTTCAGGCATATTAAGCTATACTTTCCTACTACAAATCATGGCCTTTAGCTATGTATAAACTTGTGCCTTAGTCACTACAATGACACAATGTTATAGAACCATTGCTACCCAAACTTCCCTCACATTGGTCAAGGGAGTGATGCAATCAGGCCCTTGTTCCCACAGTCAAGCCATCACTAATCTGATTTCTGTTTTTGTAAATTTCCTTTGCGGGGCATTCTGTGGAAACGGAATCATGTGTTATATAGACTTCTACATCTGGCTTCTGTTACTTAATATAGTGTGTCCTGGGTTATTCCTTCTTGTGATGTATATTAGTAGTTCTTTTTTCTTGCTGATAGTATCCCGTTGTATGGCAGTGCACTCGGGAAGTAGAGACAGGAAGATCAGAAGTTCAGGGTCATCCTGGGTTACAAGTCCCTGGGCCAGGGACGAGTAAAAATGTTTAATAAATAAAGTAGAACATTTACACTAATATATAGTAATAAAAGTTAAAAGCTTATGCATCATTTATCTCTGGATTTCCTGTTTAGTATCTTCAGACCTTGGTTGACTGTAGGTAGCTCCAATTGTGGAAGGTGAAACCAGGGATAAGAAGACAGCTGTTGTGATTAAAGTTGCCATGAACACACACGAGTCTGAGTACACATCTTTCTGTTCAGTTGATGCCTAGAGTTGGCAGTCCTGGCACTGAGTTTATGTTTAACTTTTTAACCTACTACCAAACTTTCTAAAAGTGGCTGTGCTATTTCACGTTTCCATCAGTGAAATATGAGGGTTTTTCTCCATGTCCTGGTTCACACTTGCATGGTTTTTATTTTGTTTTGTTGTTTAGTAGTTCTATAGTTCTATAGCTTTGGTTTGTATCCCTTATGACAGATGTTAGTAAAACATCTTCTGATGTGTCATTTGTGTATCTGTATACATCTTTTCTGGTGGAATGAGCCTGCAAATCTTTCATGCCATCTCCCCACTTCCCATGCTAGGGTTGACCCTAAATTCGCTACCACTGAACCACATCCCCAGGCCTTGCCTGCTTGTTAACTGGAGTGTTTGCTGTATCATTAAGTTATAAGAGTTCTTTATGCATCCTAACCAGACCCTTATTACATATATCACAAAGTTTTTCCACCTGTCCATGGCCTAGGAGTGTAAGTTTTTCATTTTTATGAAATTTACGCATTTTAGTGGGTTATATTTTTGGTGGCATGTCTAAAATATCTTCATCTAACTTAAAGTGACAGATTTTTTTTCTAGAAATTTTAGTTTCAGCTTTTCTTTTGTTTTAATCTGTGGTTCATTTTGAATTTATTATTTTTGTGAATGGTCTAATGTTACTTGTGAATATGGTTACCATGTAGTTAAAGCACTTGGTTGGAAAGACTGTCCTTGTTGGATTGCCTTGGCATCTTTGTTGAAAATCAAATTACTGTAAATGGAAAGATTTATTTCTATGCTTTTAATTTGGTTGGATTGATATATATTTACCTATCCTTACCAATTATCTTGTTTGTTTGTTTTTAGACAGGGTTTCTCTGTGTAATAGCCCTGGCTGTCCTGGAACAAGCTTTATAGACCAGGGTAGCCTGAAACTCAACAGAGATCTGCCTGCCTCTGCTTCCCAAGTGTTGGGATTAAAAGTGTGAGCCTCCATGCCCAGCTTACCAATTATCTTTATTATTATGTTCTATGGTATGTTTAGAAAATTGTATGAATTAACCAATTCTGTTTTTCAATTTGCTTTTGGATATTCTGGATCCTATCTATTTCTTTATCAATATTAAGGTAAATTTGTGTATACCTTTAATGGTGTATACCTTTAATCCCAGCACTCTGGAGGCAGAGGCAGGTGAATCTCTTTGAGTAAAGGCAAGCCTGATATATATATCAAGCTACAAGACAGCCAGGACTACATAGAAAGAACCTATCTCAAAAAAACCAGTGTGTGTGTGTGGGGGGGGGTGTAAATTTGTCTGTTTGTGCAAAAAACATGCTCACATTTTGGTGGGATTAAATCTGAAGATCAGTATGGAAGTGGGGTTTTCTTTTCCTTTTTTAAAAAGTTTTTATTCGTATTTTATTATGCGTATGGATGTTTTGCCTAGATGTGGGTCTATACCACCATGCCTGGTGCCCACTAAGGTCTAAAGTTGTTGGATCCCCTGGAAGTGGAATTACAGCCAGTTGTGAGTCATCATGTGGATGCTGGGAATTGAGTCCTCTAGAAGAGAAGACAATTCTCTGAGCCACCTCTCCAGTCCTGGAAGTAGATTTTCCTGTCTTATCTCTGTGGAGTATTCCTGTTTGTCAACATGGAATGTCTCTAGTTATTTAAGTCTTTTGTTTCTCTTGGCAGTGTTTTGTGATTTTCAATAAAGAAGCCCTTAAAAGTCATTTTCATGTACCTAGACATGGTGGTGCATGCCTGTAAATCACAGCATTTGAAAGGCTGAGGCAGGAGGATTACCATGAGTTTGAGGCCAGCTCAGACTACATAGAGAGCACCAGGCCAGCCAGGGCTACACATCAAAACCCTGTCTGGAACCAAAACAAAATGTATATTTGTTTTCCCTTTTCTTCTCTTCATTATTTGTAGTGTTGAATTTAACTTGTGTTGAGCATGCTGGGTGTGTGCTTTACCCCAGGTCCTTTCTGATCAATCTTAGGAGCTAGAAAGGTATCAGCAGTCAGAGCACTTGACCACTACATGGTGACTGACAACCTTCTGTACCTCCAGTTACAGGGCATCCAACACCTCTTTAGACCTTTTCAGGCTCTCACACACATGGTCCCACACACACAGTACACATACACTAAGGTACATATACACATATAATAAATATTTTTAATATGTATTTTTAAATTTTTTCAGTACTAAGTAGAACCATGTTTTAATTCTATTTTTTGGTTTAGTAGTTATATGTATAAATACAGTTATTTTTTATTTATCAATATGATATTCTGTGCCTGTCCTCAACTTGTTTAATCCTAGTTAGTTGTTGTATAGACTCCTTAGAGTGTTCTAGATGCATGATCATGGGATCTACAAATAAAAGCTTTTGTGACTTGTTTTTTCAATTTGGATGTTTAAGTTTTAATTTTATTTCTTTAATGCACTGGTTTATAGTAGAGAATTGACTAGACATGGAAAGATTGTATATTCTCTTTTGCTCCTCATCTTAGGGGAACTTAACATTTAGTTTTTCGCCATTAAATATGATGATAATTGCCTGTGGATTTTCATGGCTGCCTTTCATCTGGCTGGGGAAGTTCCTTTTAGTTGTACTTTTTAAAGTTGTTTTGATGACTGTGTTGGATTTTGTTAACTGCCTTTTCTGTGTCAATTGTGATGCTGGCGTGTCTGTCCTTATGTTGCTTCTATGGTATACTGTAGTAACTGATCAGCTAGAAAGGCATCCTTGCATTCTTGGGATAAGTCAAACATCACCACGTTATATTGCCAGAATGACCTCAACTCATTCTCCTGCCTCTGCCTCTAGAGTGCTGGGGTTGCAGGTGTAATTCACCATATCTAGCTATAAATGTTTTTATGTGTTGTTAATTGCAGGACACTTTCTTTAAAATATTTCCATGTGTGTTCATGCTAAAAAAAAAATGGTAGTTTTTCTTTTTGATTACTTAAAAAAAAAAAAGGATGGGGTCTCATTGTGTATTCCTGAATGGCCTCGAACTTGCTATGTGGACAGGGGCCTCAAACTCACAGAGATCTACCTGTCTCTGCTTCTGGAGTGCTGGGATTAAAGATGTGCCACCAGGCCCACTGGTGTATGCTTTCAAACATTTGAACAAACAAGAATAGGCTAACATACATAAACAAGGATCATTTTTCATAAACCTAAGAATTTGTGTTGGCAGTACTTAAGAATAGCTCTGACTCTCACATTGCTAATTCTCTTCTCAAAGATGATACAGTTTGCCAAGCGGTGGTGGCACATGCCTTAAATCCCAGCACTCGGGAGGCAGAGGCAGGCAGATCTCTGTGAGTTTGTTGCCGGGCTGGACTGACAGCCTCCAAAACAATACAGAGAAACCCTGTCTGGTAAAACCAAAAAAAAAAAAAAAAAAAAAAAAGATGATACAGTTTATCTCCATCTAGCATACTCTGGCTATGTTTTGTTTAAAGACTGTTTATTTATTCATGTGTATGCATATGCATCTATGTGAGTTTATGTACACCATATATGTACAGATGCCTAAGAGATCAGAGAGTAGTGGATCCCCTGGAACTGGAGATACAGACTGTTGTGAGCCTTCTGACATGGGTGCTGGGAGCTGACCCCAATCCCCTGCAAGAGCAGTAAGTGCTCTTAAGCCCTGAACCGTCTTTCTACCACCACCTCCCTTCTTTTGAGATAGGATTTTGTTATGTGTTTAGAGGTTGGTCTTGAACTCATAGGCTCAAGTGATCCTCCCATCTCAGCAGCCTCCCAAGTAATTGGGACCGCAGGCACGTGCCACAGCTTCTACCCACTACCCACCCCTCAATTGTGAAATGGGAATGCAGGTTTATACATGAAAAGAACCTAAAACTGTGTCTCACATATTGTCATTCAGTAAATATTACCTGTTGTCATCAGCATCATACACTATAGCTGACCAGGCTATAGATGCCAGGCTGGGCTGTAACTCAGAGATCCTCCTGTCTCTGCCTCCTGTGTGCTGGGATCAAAGGCCTGTGTTATCACTACCCCAGCTCATCATTGTATATTAAAACTCACCTGCCTCAGCAGAGCACACATATTCCATCATCACATTTGGGTTGCATGACCTGGGATAAGTTATTATTTGAGGGAGGGGAGTTAAAATGGGATCTCACTTAGCCCAGGCTGGCCTAGAATTCACGTGTATTGAAGGATAATTTTGAACACCTGTCTATTCCTCCCGATTCTGTCTCCCAAGTGCTGGGATTGGAGAGTATGCCACACCTCTAATGTGATGCTGGGGATTAAACCCAGTGCCTTAAGCATACTAGGCATGCACACTACCACATCTACAGCCCCAAATCATTTCATCTGTCTATGTCAGGTTAACTGGTATAATGGTGGCAGAAGCGTGCAGGTAGCTGTCTTTGTGCGGTAGGCAGTGAGTGTGGGAGGTGCTTAGCACAAGCAGAAGCTAGGTAAATAGAAGGAAGTTGCCATGCCTGTGCAGTTCTGTGTTCTTCACAGGTGTTAGCAACTCTAGTTCCTTGTTGCTTTTTCATGTTGCCTTCCTGCTCGGGAGAGCATGAATCTCACTGTTTATTTTTGGGTTTTGTTTGTTTGGGGAGGAGGAGGAGCTTCATTGGTTTGAGACTTTGGAACCGAAGTAAATTGAAGTCGTCTGGATTTATTTTTCATTCCTCTGCAACCCGAGCTCCCAAGGGAACCTTGTGCTCCCCAGGGCAGTGTTCTCAGTTAAGTCTGAAGGTTCTGTTTCTGAAGGAGGTAGAGCTAAAGTACCTTCTTAGATTTAATTGGCCTGATAGACTTGGAAGATTGTAACCCTCTGCCCCTGCTTCAAGTCACTATCAGATGAGGCTTACGGTCCGGTGTTAGGCTTCTTAGGAGGAAATTCAGAACACATTTTCTTTTTTTTTTTTTTTTTATGCTCAGCTTTTGCGTAGGCTCTTTTCTTGCTAGTTCTTTTTTTTTATCATTTTTTATTTTAATTTTAAATAGCTTGTTTTACATGTCAATCCCAGTTCCCTCTCCCTCCCCTCCTCCCACACTCCCCTTCCCCCCCTCCCTCCCACCCTATTGCCAAATCCTTCCACACAGGGGATATCTAGAGTCTGTCATTTTACTCTTGGTAGGGTCAAGGCACTCCCCTAAGAGTCCAGGCTGAGAGAGCATCTCTCTTTGTGCTATAGGCACATGAAGACAGTTTGTATACCAGGGATAGACACTGATCCACAGCTCAGGGCCCCATAGGTTGCCCAGGCCTTCTCACTGACACTCACATTTGGGGGGTCCAGATCAGTCCCATGCTTGCCTCCCCACTGTCGGTCTGGGGTCCAAGAGCACTCCCCTGTTCAGATCAGCTGTCTCTGCTGGTTTTGCCAGCCCATTCTTTGCCAATTTGCTCATCACTCCTCTCTCTCTGTCACTGGGTTCCTTGGGTTCAGTTCAGTGCTTAGTTGTGTGTTTGCCTCTGCTTCCATCAGTCACAGGATGAAAGCTCCCGGATGGTTATAGACATCAAGTTCATTATCAGGAATGGGCAGAACACATTTTCTTTACATTAACGGGAATAGTGATCTTGGTGCCTTACGTGTGAGAGTAGCAGCTTGGGGCTGGAGAGACGACTCAGTCACTAAAATGCTTGTTGTGCAATCATGAGGACCCTGAGCTCAGGTTCCCAGTACCTACACAGAAAATGAACAGGCACAGTTTGAGCTGGTCTAGCTCAATCCCTGAGCTTCAGATTCAGTGAAAGAGCTTGTCTCAGAGAAAAAGTGAAGAACAATAGGGAACACACCAGATGTTATGCATATGTACATACACATACATAGATGAACACACACACAAAGTTATTAAAAAGACTAGTTGGTAGGAGAGAGATAGCTCAGCAGTTAAGAGGTCTGTGATTCCTTTCCTAGCACCCACATGCCAGCTTATAACTGTTGTAATTCTAATTCCAGTGGTTCCCTCACTCTGTTCCGGCCTCTACTGGTGTCATGTACACATGTGGTACAGAGACATATATACAGGCAAGCACCCATATTATTATAATTGTTATTATTATAAATATAATAATAAAGAGTAGTGACGTAGAGGTCAGTAAACAGTTTCAGGTGCATATTGGTTTCAACCCCACTTCCCCTACACGGATCCCTTATAATAAATGGGCCATACCTGCTTAGCCAGTGTTTGAGGGCCCCAAATTTAATGGCATCCACCTCCCTATTTATTGTCAGGATACACTTTTAAACCTGACCAGAGAGAATTAGAGACACATACTTCCTCCTTCCAAGTTGACTCTAGGACACTCCTCCCTACTCCCACAGGAGTAGTTCTCTATCCTGACTGCCAGGCTGGCCTGCAGAATTTACAGAATTACAAGCACCAGGGCATAACCTGAATAACTGTGCTTCTAACAAGCTTCCAGACAATGCTGCTCTCCACAGATCTCACTTTGAGTGTGAGCACCTAGAAACCTTTAAAATACTGAAACTAGGACACTGACTTTCAGGATGGTCCATAATCTGAATAAAGGTAGGTATTGTGGTGCACACAGTCAGTCCCAGCACACAGGAGGCAGACAGATCTCTATGATCGCAAGTGCAGCCCTGTCTACACAATGAGTTCCAGGTCAGCCAGAGCTATGCAGTGAGACCTACAGTAACAACAGTAATAATAATCTGGCATTGGTAGGGCTTTTTTGTTTTGTTTCATTGGGGGTAGGGTGGTGAGACAGGGTTTCTCTATATAGCCCTGACTGTCCTGGTCCTCCCTATATAGAACAGACTGGTTTTGAACTCACAGAGATTGCCTGGCTCTGCCTCTTGAATGCTAGGATTAAAGGCATGAGCTACCATGCCCCCTCCCAACCCCTAATCTCATGCAGTATAGCCTGGCTTGAAATTTGAGGTCATTCTGCCTCTAATTGCTAAATACTTCTAGGATTGTAGGTGTACATTGCCGTGCCTGGCTAATTGTTTTTCTGGAGTGATATAAATATATAATTCTATATAAAACATTAGAGAGAACATACACAGAAGAAAAAAATCCTATCACTCAATCCATTTAACATTCTAGTAAATGTCCTTCTTTGCATATTTTGAAAGTGTTGGTATATCTTTCTTAACATGTCTAGAAACAGTCCAGGGACTGGAGAGATGGTTCAGTGATTAAGAGGACTGCTCTTCCAGAGGACTTTAAAACTCAAAAAAACAAAACAAAAAAAAAAAAAACCTTAGGAATAGAATTGCTGGGGACTGTAGGAAATAGGTACCAAGTTGCCATCTAGAAAATCCCTAGTTTGTATCTGCCCACCATATCAAAGTGCAGAGTGGCATTTTAATATGTCAGACTAGCAGCAGTGCTAAGTCTTCTCTTCCTTACAAATAGTAATTGCTTGTCCTATCTTGTCACCCATTTCTCGAGGTACAGTCTTGCTCCTTGTAGCATTCTGGGAAGGCATTTGGGAAGCAACTTTACAAGGACCTCAGGCTTCTCAGAACAGAGGTGACACTGGCCAGGGCAAGCAGATTTGAAGGTTCCCACTTGATCTGCCCTGCAGGAAAGTTTACATCTCTCTCCCCCATTCCAACTACAGTCTCTCTCCCCAGCAGGTTTGGTGGCCAAGGTTCCTGCTGCTTCTCTGTCTCACCTATAAAACAAGCACCTTCTATGTCCCTGGAGTCGCGCCGATCAACTTCCACCAAAACGACCCAGTAGAGATCAAGGTGAGTGAGTGCTTGGATTATAGGCATCTGTGCCTAACAGCCTACCTGGAGGACTGTATTGAGCTGTTTGTGTCCATCCTGGAATTATAGAAAACACAGATGGGGGCCAGCTCCCCTGGGACAAAGGTAGAGCTGCCTACAGTCTGTCTGCCTTTTCGTTGTTCCCCTGTGCCTCTGGGTCTCTGTCTCCTCACATGATGCTCGTCTGTGTGTTACTCTGCTTATTTCTATGGCTTCTCTGCCTTCCTTTCTCATGCTCCATCTTTTCATTACCACTTTCTGAGTAACACACAGCAGCTGTTCAAATGTCTGTGTTGTAAGAAGCTCTCTTCCTTACACCTTGTAGGAAAAACATGAATGTAACATTTACTGAGGGTTATTACATGCTATACATTGAGCTCTGCTTATGTCAATATGCCACCAAGAACCTTCTGAAGGAAATTTTATGTTTTACAGATTTTCTGTATGTTTCACAGCATGGAAACTAACACACAAAGAAGTGAGCCAACTGGTCACCTGCAGAGAAATGCAAACATTAACACCATTAACACTTCATTCATGAAGTGAGTAAATGGTATCATGTCTGTCTGAGGTCAGCTCTTGACTCCAGGGCCCTTAGGGCACTTGGGTTTGAGAGCTTTTGGAATGGCAGCTTTCCCACTGCAGTGCCCTTTCTTTCACTTGGACCTTGGAACATGGCCCAGAACAAAGCTTGGCATAGAGGTGGTATCTGGCCTCTAGCCCTGACAAACTAGAGTCAGAGAGGATACCTGTGCTGGTAGGAGAACATAAAGGTGGAATGCACCTCTTTGTAAAGTGGGGGCACAATTATACCCCCAGTCCACCCCTATTATCCAGAGAACAAAAAAACAAAAATTAACAACAGGGAATTTGGGGGTAATTTTTCCTTAAGTAATTCATAATTTGTTTTTGTTTGTTTTGATTGACTTGGTTTGGTTTTAAGACAAGGTCTCATGTAGCTAAGGTTGGCCTTGAACACTGGGTAGCTGAGAATAGCTGTGAACTCCTGATTTTCCTTTCTAAGTTATAGAATTATAGTCATGCCACAACACAGTTTATATAACATGCATAACCCAGGTCCTTAGTGTATTCAGGCTGGCATCCCAAAAGTTCTAAAACCCAAGGTTTCCTAAGAGCGTTGGAGTCAAGAGCTGACATGATGCCATTTACTCTCTTCATGTATCTCACTTAGTGTCAATATGTTTACATTTCTCTACAAGTGGTTATGGGATATCAGATGTTATTCCAGACACATATGAGTGTGATACAACCCATGGTATGTATACCACACTGCATTTCTTAATTCCAAAGTAAGAGTTTTAAGTAAGGGTTGTAGAACTATTCTAAAATTCAAAAAAAGTATTTACACTTTTAGATGGTATATGAGGAATAGCAGATAATTCCCAAGTAGTTAATTAAAAATAATTTCAGTTCGCTGGGCAGTGGTGACACACATCTTTAATCCCGGGACTCAGGAAGCAAAGGTAGGTGGATCTCTGTGAGTTTGAGGCTACAGAGTGAGTGCCAGGACAGGCTCCAAATCTACACAGAGAAACCCTGTCCCAAGAAAACCTAAATAAATAAATAAAATAAAGTAAAATTAAAAAAATAATTTCAGGTATATTTAAAGGATTTTTTAATTTTAATTACATTTTAGTTATTTCTATGTGTATAAGTGGGTGTGGGTTCATGCCACAGTACACTTGTGGAGGTCAGAGGACAACTTGGAGGAGTTGTTTCTCTTGTTCCACTATGTGGGTCTGTGGGATAGGAACTTGGATCATCAGGCTTGGCAAAAAGTGCCTTTATCTACTCAGTATTTTCACTGGTTCTGTTTTATCTACGATTTGACAGTTTTCTTTTTTGTTTGTTAAAGACAGGCTCTCCTGTAGTTCAGGCTGGCTTCAGGCTTATTATATAGCCAAAGATGGTCTTGAACATTCTCTAAAATTTGTATTTGTTGTTATTAATGCCCACATACATAATGTATGTGGGGGTAGGGCTGGGCCACATCAGGGATGTGGAGGTCACAGTAAGTTTTGTGCAGATGGTTTTCCCTTTCTACCTTTACACGGGTTCTGTGGATCAAACTCAGATCACCAGGCTTGTGTGGCAAGCATCTTTACCCACCAAGCCCTGGGTTTGATTCCCTGAAACACCATGCTTGGCTTGTAGCCAAGAATAACCTTGAACTTTCCTGCTTCTACATCCTGAGTGCCAGCATTAGAAGTATGGTGCTAGGGAATGGAACCTGGGCTTCTCATACTCTCATCAGACACCCTGCTAACTCAGTTACACACTAGACTGTCTCTCTGTCTATTCCTGACTCTCCTTCCTCCTCTTCCCTCCCTCCCTCCCACTTCCTTTCCTCTTTTCCTTCTTGGGTTTACTTCGTAACTTGAGTTCACTATCCTCCTGTCTCAGTCTTGACTGTATCATGGTTGATCAGTTTCCCATTGTAGGGGGCTTTAATTGTTTTTATGTTTTTCCTCTTTGGTCATTTAGCAGACATTAAATGAACATCTACTGTGCTGTGCTCTTAAGTGGAAAAAACTGATTTTTAAAGACCAGGGTGTGGTGGCTCACACTGGCAATGAGAACACTGAGGATTGTGAATTCAAGGCCAGCTGAGCTACAGAGTAAGACACTGTCTCAAAGAAAAAGGAAGACGTTGAAACTTAGCCTACAATAATTGCATTTTATGTGACACACTCCGAAGGGAGCTGAGAGAGTTGAAATGGAATGATGAGTTCATTTAGATACATTAGATAGTTCATTTAGAGAAGGGCTGGTAGGTTGGGAGAATTTTAGCTGAGACCTAGATAGGAAAAAGCACCAGGTGAGCACAGAGGAATGGCAGGGGGGAAGCCTGAGGTAGGAGAGAGCTATAGAATCAAAGATCTGAAAGGAGACGGTTGCATGGGTTGTAAGTGAGGCACAGACCCTTGTTCCTAAAACTTCCAGCGGAATGGCACTCAAGTGACATTATCTTGTCCAAGGGCAGCCACACATTTACGACTCAATGAATATTGGATCTCACTGTAGCTTTAAACTAAATCTGTGGTGCTGTCTACAGCAAAATCCAGAATTGTAGGCAGTATAGGAATGGCATGCTGTAGTCCTATCTCCTGCAGTGAATCTGCCTATTGGGTTGTAGTGCTAAGTGTGCTAAAGACGAATGAGTGTCAAGGTGACGTCCTGGACATCTGTTTCTGGTGGCTTGAGGAATAACAGCTTCTCTCCTTCCTTCAGGCCGTGAAGCTTACCAGCTCTCGAACCCAGCTTCCTTACGAATACTACTCATTGCCTTTCTGCCAACCCAACAAGATAACCTACAAGGCAGAGAATCTAGGTAAGCTTCTTGTACTGGTTTAGCCTGCCTCACAAGGGAACCTGGCATGGTTTTCATGGCAGTGGTAGCAGCTGCCTTACCTAGTGCTTGCTTTGTGATAGACACTGTTGTACATAACTTATGTGTGTGTTGACTTATTGAATCATAATGGCCCTGCAGAGGTAGTGATTGTGTGTGTGTGTATTTTGTAGACTGACTTGCCTTGGGTAATAGCTAACCTGGGCTTTACCAGTCTTCAGGATTAGAGCACTCAGCTTCTAACAGATAGCAACTTTCCCTTGGTTTCTAGATAGCCCTTTCTTTTCCAGTATCTTCTGTTACTTGCTCTGTCCTCATTCTGTTCTTGGTGTATGTTGGCCAGAGGTTGACATTAGCTATCTTCCTGGATTGTTCTCCACAATATATATTGGGAAATGGTCCCTTGCTTGAACTTAAAGCTCACTGGTTTGGCTACTCTAGCTATCCATGTTGCTTTGGAGATTCCTTGTCTCTGTTTCCCTAGTGCCAGGATCACAGGCAGGCCGCCACATCCACCCAGTATTTATATGGGTGCTGAGGAGCTGAACTCAAACACTTTACCCATTGAACCATTTCCCTAGATCATTACTCTACCTTCAATTAAAAGATTGATGTAAATATAGTACTTATATATGAAATTCTCAAAAAATAAAAGAAATGCAAAACAGGAAAGACTGGACAGTGGTGATACATGCCTTTAATCCCAGCACTTGAGAGGCAAAAGTAGTCGGATCTCTGAATTTGAGGCTAGGCTAGTATACATAATGAGTTTCAGGATAGCCAGAGCTATGTAGAAAAACCATGCCTCAAAAAAAAAGAAAAGAGTGTCTGTCTTTGCCTTGAAGCAAAGACATTCTTGCTAAACTGAGCAAAACTTAGAAAGTGTGTGAAACACCCTGCACAGAGTCTGGCCAAGTGGTAAATAGCAGCCATGATTCTAGGTTAAATATTCTCTGATTGGAAGTACCTCTTCAGGAGAGTTGCTCGTGTTTCTTCTCTTCCTGTCTCTGCATTAAATCCTAGAGAAGCAAGCAGACACTCCTTGGATCTCAAGGGCCTCAGCAGATTTTCCTCTTACGTCTTAGTCTTAGCAAGGAGATGGAAGACACTTGTTCTCTCTGGGTTTGGTTGTTGTTCTTGTCATTGTCTAAAACCTGGCTTGTTAGGTGGGTGCCAGAGTGTGAAGACCAGCTCTCACGATTGTGCCGCAAGTACTGTTTTCTTTTGTCTTTTGGGGGGTTCCCCCCTTTTTGTTTTTTTGTTTTGGTTTGTTTTTTTGTTGTTGTTGTTTTGTTTTGAGATAAGATCTCCATCTTCCAGAAGCTGATCTACAATCTGCCATGTTGCCCATTGCCCAGACTGTCCTTGAACCTATCATCCTCCTGTTTCTCCTTCTGAGTGCTAGGATCTGAGTTCCAATCCTCATGACTGTGCAACAGTTGTTAACTGCTAAGACATGGTATGCCTCCAGGAAGGTGCTGGGGATCAAACCCTGGGACTTGGGTATGCTGGGCAAATGCTTTACAGTGAGCTACACCCTAGCCTTTGAGAATTTATATATATTTGTTTATTTTATGTAAATGAGTGCTTTGTTTTCATCCATATCAGAAGAGGGCACCAGATCTCATTACAGATGGTTGTGAGCCACCTCTGGAAGACCAGCCAGTCAATGCTCTTAACCACTGAGCCATTTCTCCAGCCCGAGAATTGGTTCTTTTAAAAGCTTTTTTGTTAGCATATATTATTTAGTCACACCATGGCTTCTGGTTCATTGTTAGAAGGAGGTGACACGGGCCTGCTGTCCTGGCTACTTGAGAGGCTCAGCAAGAGGATAGCTTGAGCTTGGGAGTTTGAAAACAACCTGGGTACATAGTGAGACCCTGTCTCAAAAGGGGGGGGGCACTTAGCTAGGCATGATGGCCCATGCCTTTAGTCACAGCACTCCAGAGGTAGTGATGGGTGTATCTCTAGGAGTTCAAGGCCCGCCTAGTCTACATAGTAAGCTCCAGATCAGCAAGGCAATATAGTGAGACTCTGTCTTAAAAAAAAAAAGGAGAGAGAGAGAGAGAGAGAGAGAGAGAGAGAGAGAGAGAGAGAGAGAGAGAGAGAGAGAGGAAGAATATTTCTGTATTTTTCAGAAATGAGCCATGCTAGACCAGGATGTATGTATGTCTTTCTGTCTGTCTCTCTCTCTGGTGGTGATGGTGTTGATTTTTCAAGACAGGATATCTCTGTGTATGTAGCCTTGGCTATCCTGGGTACTTGCTCTGTAGACCAGGCTAGCCTTGAATTCAGAGATCCACCTGCCTCTGCCTCCTGAGCACTGGGATTAAAGGTTGTGCCACCACCACCCAGCAACTTCTTTCTTAATTCAGTTTAATTTCCATATTTAAGAAGTTACTTAGTTTGTAGCCCTTTTTCTCTGTAGTTTCTCCTCTTTTCAAGTCAGCTCCTTATTGACCTGTAAAGAAAAGAGCAGTAGGACATGGTTTAAGGAAAGAGCTCACTCTGAGGATCATGTCGAGCTACTGCCTCTCTAGTTCTGGTTGTCTATAAAATGTCATTTTAGCCATGGGCTGTGCAGATGTCATGTTGTCATCCTCAGTCTCTATTCACCCCTGATCCCAGACTTGCAGGATCATATGCACTGTCCGGCATCTGATATCAGCTGAGGGGTACAGGCCTTCACCCTCTTCCCTGTCTCCTTTTCCTCTCCTGGATGGCCTATGCCATTCTCAAGGCTGCTACCTTGCATGAATACATGCTGTCTCTAATATGGTAGAGTTTGTGGCTCTGCCACTTGAACTTACATACCAACAACTCATAGCATCCAGCTGCCTGACCTTTCCTATGGACAACTCACAGAATTTGGTCATTAAAACCTAAGTGTCTTCCCAGCATGACTGGTGCCATCATTCCAGCTTTTTATATCCCCTTTTCTGCACAAAGCAGTCAGAGTGATCTTTCTGTAACTGCAGACAGCTAATGTCGTCTGCATCTCTTTTGGAACCCCTCATGAACTTCTTTGCTTTCTGGACAAAGATCATATTGTGTGTGGTTCACCCTAAGGCCAATCCCAACCCATCTCTCCAACTCTCCTAGGTCACTCCCAGATACTTTGCTTTGCCACCACACAAGTAATCTAAAAGTCACCACCCCCAAGCAGCCTTTGCTTCTGTGTGAATTGCTCTCCATCTCTTTGCCCTGTTAATATTGCCCTCCTTCAAGCACTGCTACCTCAGATCTAGGCAAGCAGCTAGGTAAACTAGCACTGCTGCTTGCCTAGATCTGCTCCCCATGACAGCAGTTACACAGTAATTTTCACTTTGCTGATATTTAATCAGTCAGTTTCACACTAGAACTTAGGGTCATAAGTTTCACAAATATGTCTGTTCAACATTGTATCTTGAGGCCTGGCTCATAGCCAGTTCCCAGTGTGTGTTGGTGAATGAGTGAGTAAGTGAGTAGATAAGGCAGTGTGAGTGCATCAAGTAGATCCGCTGGCATATGCTGGACTGAGCACTTGTGGAGGTGGTAGTCCTGCCTGTTGTCAGGATGTGTCTCCTCCAGCCTGCCCCAGTTTCATATCATTACTGTTGAACTAATGAGAATCTCAGAATGAAAACACAGTTGGGTTTAGTTGATGCTTCCCAGCTGTTCAGTGCTTGTCGGTGTAACATTTGGCATCAGGTTTCTCAGGAGAAACAGGCACGAGGTGCCAGTACATTAAGTAGTAAGTTTTGGCTCAGAGAGTGCCCTGATAGTAGGGGAGTCAGACCTACACATATTAACACACTGCAAAGCAATGTCGCTGACATTGAGGAGCTGCACAGAGATAGAAAGGTAGGAGGCCAGCTGGCTGCTTAGGTGATGCCAAAAATGCAAACTGTGTTCTTTGTCGCCTGCCTGCTCTGTGCCTGGGGATAGATTAACCCCTCAGTTCTCAGTATATCTGTAAGGAGAATGCAATTGCTGTCTCATTTTGTAGAGGGGAAATTGAAGCTCAGGGAAGTGATGTCCCGGGACTAAGCTGGTAAATGTCAGGAAGGGTCGTTATCAGGTAGCCTAGAGTCAGAATATAGACAATACAGTATGATCTCTACATAGAGGGGGGACGGGAGAGAGTGACAAGCTCCAGGCTGACAGGGTCAGCAAAGACTGCTTGGGGGCGGTGACTTTGAGATTACTGTGTGGTAGCAAAGCAAAGTGTCTGGGAGTGACCTAGAGAGTTGGAAAGATGAGTAAGAGATGAGTTGATTGGTCTTAGGGTAAACCACACACAATATGATCTTTGTTCAGAAAGCAAAGAAGTTTGAGAGGGCTTCCAACAGGGATGGAGAAGACATTACCTGTCTGCTGTTTCAGGGTCAGAAATGGTTATCCAAAGAAAGGGGAGCATGGGGCATGATGACACCAGGCGTAGGAAGTCACTCAGGACTCTAGGGGCATGGGAGGATGTGGGACATGGAGAGGGTGGTGGGACAGTTGAAAGGGCAGGGGAGCGAGCCTCACAGCTAGTTTGTGGCACTGCTGACATCCTTGGAGCTCCATTTTGTCCTGCTGTGTACAGCCCTTTGACGGCTGACCTCAGCTATCACAGGGTTGAAGCTCTGAGCTCCATCTGTCTCTCTTATGGCAGGAGAGGTGCTGAGAGGGGACCGGATTGTCAACACCCCTTTCCAGGTTCTCATGAACAGTGAGAAGAAGTGTGAAGTTCTCTGCAGCCAATCCAGCAAGCCAGTGACCCTGACAGTGGAGCAGAGCCGGCTGGTGGCCGAGCGCATTACAGAGGACTACTACGTTCACCTGTAAGTTACCTGCTGCTCCCTGCTGGCCTTGAACTCAGCCTAGGGAGGGACTGGTGGGAGTGTGGTCCTGAGAGACTGAGATCTTGGGTTTCCAGCATTGCTGACAACCTGCCTGTGGCTACCCGGCTGGAGCTCTACTCCAACAACCGAGACAGTGATGACAAGAAGAAAGAAAAAGATGTGCAGTTTGAACATGGCTACCGACTTGGCTTCACAGATGTCAATAAGGTAGAGTGTCTGGCATGCTCAGTGGGCTGCGTCAACAGGCTGCTAGATGACACAGCAAGCAAAGGTGCTTGTTCCCAAGTCTGATGACTTGGGTTCAGTCTCTGGTACCCACAGGTAGAAGGAGAGAAATGACTCTACAAGCTGTTCTCTGACCATCATATATGCTGAAGTGTGTGTGTGTGTATTTTTACAAATGGGGTCAGCCAGAACACATTTCTGCCAGTGCCTTGTGGTAGATAGCCTGTGAGATTCTGTGACTTTGGATTGGCTCTAGTACACACTATAAAGAGATAAAGGGATAGTCACTAGAATATTAGATTCTGTTTCTGTAAGATTTAAACTAGAAAAGGATCCTGGAATTCTAAAGTATGTAGGAGAGAAGACCACGTGATGATCAAGAACACACTGTAGGCTTCCTGGGGTGAATGAACCCAGCATCCACCATTTGCTAGTGATCTGAGTGTCTTTGGCTCAGTGTTTCAGTATCTCGAAACAGTGATGCTCACCTGAGTGGTTTTGAAAATCAGTCTGTGTGTACACTTCATGACACAACTCCTGGGAATAAACTAGTAATGACATAGACTTTAATTGTGTCCTCTTCATCTGATTTCCTCAGGAATAAAAGGCTGACATTCCTTTGTGGCATCGAAGCCTTGTCCTAATTTAGAGAGAACTGGTGGTGTGAGGCCCTGAGTCTTGACTCCTAGGCTTTCCGCTAGCCAGGGAGCTGTCATGCATTCTGGGTGTCGTGGAGGAGGGAGGGGCTTAGAAAAGAGTTGGGTTGAGTGGAGTAGAAGGACAGCATCCCAGCTGCTGTGATGCTGTGGGCAGAGGTGCAGGGTAGGGACTGCTTATGAAGCAGGGACAGGCTGAAGAGCCCAGGTAAGCTAACTTATGTGACAATTGGTAGGGCAGTGGGTAAGCAAGACAAGAACAGAATAATGAAACCATTATTTTGTATGCTGGCTTAAAAAAAAAACAGTGACAAGTGACAGCCAGGCCAAGGAAACTTGGGTTTATCTGATGAGCCCCAGGAAGGCACAGTAGGTATCAGAGCAAGAGTGCAATATGGCTTGAGCAGTGCTTTCAGAGGCTGGTCAGCCATGTGAACTGGACAGAGGAGGGCTCTAGTGTGTGGGGTGGGAGAGGAAGTGTGTGGGGCTGAGTGCGTTCTGGCTTGGAGCTGCTGTTCTCACTCTGTTGCCCTGCTTTAGATCTACCTGCACAATCACCTCTCCTTCATCCTCTATTACCACCGGGAGGACATGGAAGAGGACCAGGAGCACACGTACCGCGTCGTCCGCTTCGAGGTGATTCCCCAGAGCATCAGGCTGGAGGGTGAGTGGGGAGGTACCACCAGAGGGGCAGGGCTGGATGGGCCCGGGCTTCCACACACAGGATCTTCTCACATTCTCACCACTTTACTAACTAACAGGCCCAGGTATGGCACATAGGTTCATGCTGAGGATACTGTACCCCAGGAGAGCAGGGCAGGAATGAGGGAGATTTGTACCTGCTGTCTCCTGGGTTGGGTACTATGTGAGCCTACCACCTCCTAGCAACTCCTGGAGACTGGAGTTGATTATAGATGAAGAGCCAGAAGCTCATGAGGTTAGTGACTTGGCCAAGGCCAAATAGCAGATTAAGGCTTTGTTGATCCTCTTCCCAAGAACTAGTTCACCTGGTTGAAGAACAAGGGATGAAAGTATTGGAAAGCAGGTTGGAGATTACTTTGTCTCCCTTTATGTGGGTGATGGGCCAGACTAAAATGGCCCAGAGCCAACAGTTGGCCAGGAATTTAAGAGCTTAGCCCAGTCCTGATGGGCCACACGGAATTTGATGGAGCTTTGCTTCTTTCTCCTCCTCCTTCTCTTCCTCCTCCTCTTTCTTCTTCCTCTTCCTTCCCATCCTTCCTCCTTCCTTCTTTTTCTTCCTTTTTTCCTTTTTTTCTTTTTTTTTTTTTTTTTTGAGACAGAGTCTTTTTATGTAGCCCTGGCTGTCTTGGAACTCAATATGTAGACCAGGCAAGCCTCAAACTCACAGAGATCTGCCTCCCTGTGCATCTGGAGTGCTAGGATTAAAAGCTTGCATCACCACACCCTGCCCTTTTGTTTTCTTCTCTAGACAGGTCTCACCATGTAGCCCAGACTGACCTTGAACCCATGGATCCTCATGCCTCTGCCTTTTCTTTTCATGTGCTAGGTCAAACCTAGGGCCTCACATATTCTAGTCAAGTGCTCTACTGAGCTCTGTCTCTGGCCTTCTTCTGGGAATCACAGGCATGGATCATTACTGTAAGCCTTTTGACCACAGTGGTGATTTTCTGGCTTTTTGAAAAAGTGTGGAGCATGACTTTACATATGAAGCGGTCATAAAGCATAAAGCGCAAGCTGTGAGGACGGCCCTGCCCCTCCTGTGAATGTCACACACAGTTCAGCCCTCACAGAGGGTTCTTTTAGAGGCCTCTTACATCCTCAGTGACTCTTCAAGATTACACTGTCCTTTTCTCAACAGCTCGGTGCTGATCATGGTTGGTGTTTGTATGTTGGTTGACTAGATGAGGTGGTGAATGCCAGCAAACTAATGAATGAAAGGAGAAGGCATAGGAATGGTTGGATCACTAAAGTAATAAGCGTGAGGGAGCAAACAGAAGGAGCCATTGTGGTGCATGCTCAGTGAGCCTGATTGAAGGGTAATGAGTCAGTGAATGTTTGGGCTGAATAGAAAGCCACCTGCTTTTTGGATGGAGGGAATTAGACTCAGATCCTTCTCTCCCTCCCTTCCCTATACCTTTTTACTCCTGAAGGTCCTTAAGAAAGCTAGGGCTCCAGGGAGTATAGCTATAAAAGTAAGTTACCTCTTGTGCTCCCAACTTCCACTCAACCCTGAAGTCAGGACAACCTTGAGATACCTGCAGAGCAGTCCTGCCTGAGGGAGGAGCACTGGCCACTGTGAGAGCAGACTGGGTCTCTGTCTCTCACAGACCTCAAAACAGATGAGAAGAGTTCATGCATCCTACCGGAGGGTACCAACTCCTCGCCCCAAGAAATTGACCCCACTAAGGAGAATCAGCTGTACTTCACCTACTCTGTGCACTGGGAGGTGAGACAAAATGCCTGCTATGGCCAGGGGAGGAGGGTTTGCTCTGGGCTGGGATTCCCTGTCCAACAGGCCTGACTCTGCTTCCTCCTGTCTGCCAGGAAAGTGACATCAAATGGGCCTCTCGATGGGACACTTACCTAACCATGAGTGATGTGCAGATCCACTGGTTTTCTATCATTAACTCTGTCGTGGTGGTCTTCTTCTTGTCAGGTGAGAGCTCTGAGTGTCGAAGGTCGCTTTGAGAGTCTAAGGTGTCACGTTACTTAAGAGGAATTTCTAGGGTGTGGTCAGAAGCAGTCAGTCACCATGCCTCTGTGCTAGGCCTCATGTACGGAAAAGAACAGGAATTGGTCTCTGCTCTGGTCAGCTTGCTAGAGAAAAGCAGATATGTTTGTCTGTGCATGGTCATTGATTCATCCCAGAAGTGTGGTTCTACCATGAAACCAGCTTGTCAGGAAGCTGGGTAGAGAAAACATTGAGCAGAGGTAGAATGAGGACAACTGCTTCCATCTTGTGAGAGGCAAAGGTAGCAGCAGCTCCTGCTTATCCATTGCCTACCCAGGGGCTGGCTGCTGCCCTGCCTTTGTTAACTCCAGTTCCCAGCTTAGGAGCTAAGCCGAAAAGCATAAAGTGAGCTCAGGGTCTTAAAGCCCATTTCCTATCCATCAAACTGCTATCTAGAGAGAGAGGGGACAAATGAGGCAGAGTGATAGTGGTGCTCCATGAACAAACAGGTAAAAATACCCCAGGTGAGTCTTGTTGCATGGGTAGAAGTCAGTCATTCGAGCATTTCCAGTAAAGAGACTTTTCCAGTAAACTCTCCTCCCTGACACAGAGAGTAACATCTTTCAGCCATCTCTCCTATCCCAACAGTTTCTTTCTCTTCACATCCCTTCTCAGCTGGAGTGGAGCTCTGCTTGTGTGGGAGGGGTTTGGGTAGTCTTCTGACCAGGCCCTGTTGGAAAAGGTCATAGAGCTAGACCACTCTGTTAGCAGTGCTCACCTCTTCCAACCCTGTCGTTTGCAGGCATCCTCAGCATGATTATTATTCGGACCCTGCGGAAGGACATCGCCAACTACAACAAGGAGGATGACATTGTACGAGGTCTTGGCTAGGGTGGGACAGACTGGAAGAGGGAGGAGGAACTAGCAGTAGAGCTCTCCACCTGCCAGCCCTGCCTGCTTGCATGTGCATGCACACATGTGTATAAGAGAGATCATAGAATAAGACTCAAAGGCATTGAAAAGGAAAATTGTTAGCAGGATTAACATGAAAGTCTGTGGTGGTGGCACACACTTTTAATCCCAGCTCTCAGGAGGCAAAGGCTGACAGAACTCTCAGTTCCAGGCCAGCCTGGTCTACAGAGTGAGGTCCATACAAAGTGAGACCCTGTCTCATAAAAACAAAAAGAAAGAAAAAAAAGATTAACATAGACAAATGTTCAAAATCGTATATCTTTTGAATACAACAAGGTACATGAAATGACCCTCTATCATTTAAAACTATTATTCATGTGTATACATGAATAAACAAATAAAATATATCTTTTTTGTTAATATGTGAACATTACATATATAGGTCATTTTAATTTTTAGATCTTCCTTTTTTTATTTATTTTTTTATTATTTTAATTTTAAATAGCTTGTTTTACATGTCGATCCCAGTTCCCTCTCCCTCCCCTCCTCCCACACTCCCCTTCCCCTCCACCCTCCCACCCTATTGCCAAATCCTTCCACATAGGGGATCTCCAGAGTCTGTCATTTCACTCAGGGTAGGGTCCAGACACTCCCCTAAGAGTCCAGGCTGAGAGAGCATCCCTCTTTGTGTTATGGACACATGATGTCTGTTTGTATTTGATCCACTGCTCAGGGCCCCTAATTTTTAGATCTTTCTACAATGTAGAAAACTATGTGTCTGGGTGAACACATATGTTGCAAAACAGTCTTAACACAGTGCCGAGGCTGCCCCTGACTGAACTCTCGATCCTTCTGCCTCACTCTCCCAAGTGCCAAGACTACAGGCATATACCACCGCACTTGGCCTTTTCTGTGTTTTTAGTTTTTTTTGATATAGTAAACATTTTCTGTTTCTTTAAATTCGTTTGAATTTCATGACATATACCATTTTCATACAAGTAAATACATATTTTATGTATAATCAGAAAAAATAAATTGCTTCAGACTCTCACCATCCAAGACTATTAACATTTTAGTGTGCTAATGTTTGCATTGTTTCCCATTCTCTTATTTTGTGGAGTTAGGAAGATTTTTTTTTCCTGAAGCTTCAAGCATCCTGTTCTTGGCCTCCTTTCCCCATGTAGCATTCCTCTGAGAAGCCTGTGGCAGAATGGTGCTGCTTTGATGGAGCAGTCTGGGTCTGTGGGGGTGTTCCCTACAGGAACCTCCCTGTCCACACAAACCTACCTGGCTCTCTGCCCTTTGCTGCAGGAGGACACCATGGAGGAGTCTGGGTGGAAGCTTGTGCACGGTGATGTCTTCAGGCCGCCCCAGTACCCCATGATCCTCAGCTCTCTGCTGGGCTCAGGCATCCAGCTCTTCTGCATGATCCTCATCGTGATCTGTGAGTGGACCATGTAGGCTGGGTGTGGGGGTCAGAGGAACAAGGCTGGATCCTGCGGCTTGGCCACCTTCTGTGGCTTAAGCAAAAGGGTCGGCTTGTCTCCCAGGAGCAGGCCAAGCATTCTGGGCAGCAGTGCCAGGCCCTAGCAGTAGTGATGCTCCTCAATGCTTTCAGCTCAGTTCACATAAGAGTCACCCTGAGTACTTGGTCAAGGACGCTTAGTCAGCACTATGAGGCTAACTTCCTTCTGCCCTCAGAGTAAGCAGCTAGTCCAAACTCAATACTGTCAGGGTCAGGGATGACTCAGGTCTCTTCCCCTTTCTCCTCTCTTTTTCCTTCCAGGTTGGGTCTTATATGTATCCCAGACTAAGATGAACTCTCACTTTTTCTGCCTGTGCCATGGTACAGCAGGACTTTTTTTATTACTATAGAAAACCCCTCACTAATATATAGTAATTACAGACAGGTCTGGCATCAGTCTGCCTAGATTTGTTTCTCGCCTTCATGCCTTTAAGCTTTATGACTAGATAGTCGCTTAGTCTTGTTAGGCTTCAGTTTCCTTGTTTAAAAAATGGAGAGGCTAACTTCCATCTTTCATACTCAAGTTACATTCAGCTTGTAGGAATTCAGAATGCTCTTGGCCTGTTATGTAGTTCATTCCAAGGACTCCAGGGACTAGAAGCTATGGTTAGATTCAAACAGCCAAGGCCTAGCAACTGCTCCACCCCCAAGCCCCAGCTACAACCCAGTCTTTTTTGTACAGAACTGCTTCTAAAAGGCCGAGGAAGAAGGGAATCTCTTCTAGACCCATTTGTCTAGTATCCTGTGAGTCTGCCCATCCAACCGATGGACACCCTGATTCCCATCATGCCCTCTGCTTCCCTCTGTAGTTGTGGCCATGCTTGGGATGCTGTCGCCTTCCAGCCGGGGAGCTCTCATGACCACTGCCTGCTTCCTCTTCATGTTCATGGGGTAGGTGTATGTGAGAATGTTCCCAGGGACTGGCACAAGCCTGCTTCACGCTATTTACAGGACCTCTTGTTGTGGATTCTGCCTTTTCCTACAACAGGGTATTTGGTGGATTTTCTGCTGGCCGTCTCTACCGAACTCTAAAAGGCCATCGGTGGAAGAAAGGAGCCTTCTGTGTAAGTGTCCTCCTCCTACTCCCCCAGCACTTGGTAGGGCCTGAGGCACTCTTTGTACACTGCTCAGGAGCATAGGTAGGCCCCAGTGGGGATTTTTTAGGCTAGAGGCTAAACGGCATGATGATGGAGCAGGAGGTTCTGGGGCCCACAGTCATCAGTTCTAGAAGGCTCTCAAGCTTACAGAAAGATCTCTCAGAGCTGTAGGTGCTTCGTCCATAAAGTGATAAGGGAATTGAACTTGGGTAACTTTAGTTTGCGTTGTCCAGTGGCTTGGCAAGAGAATAGCGGATTCAGAGTGATCAGCAACATCTCAGGACACTGTGCCCAATAGACTAGAAAGAATTCCCACCAGAGGAAGAGGCCAGGCTTGTGCAACAGCTAGCCAACACTCCAACCCCTGGAGGAGACATCTTGGAGGCAGAAAAGTCCATAGACATGGGGTGCTGCAGGGCTCGGGTTCTCCCATGAACTTTCTTCCTCTTTCTGTACCCAACAGCAGACCTAATGCCCAGACTGGAAGTTTTAGCCAAAAAGGAAAATGGGGAATTCTCTGCTACCCAGCAGAATAAAAAAGAAACAAACAGGAAAAGGCATTGACATTTGAACTGGGCCTCGAAGATTTTAGGTAGCAGCCAAAATTCTGGCATTGCCAAGATCCTAGTCTTGACTTGGCTTTTCTTGATGGATAATCATTAACAGCCCTCTGAGCCTCTGCTTCCCGTGTCTCCAGTGGGGAGGTTGCATCTACATTGCAGCATGTAGCCCCTGGTACCACAGATGTTGATGACCTACATGAAGGCCCGAGACAAGAACTAGCTATTGGATGGGAGCAACAGTGAGCCAAAGCGGAAATGAGTGCTGTTTGAGTGCTAGGTTGCTCAAGATGTCCCAAGGGCCTTGGTCATTGTGCTTACTGACCCACCTGGATACCTAGATCCCAGTGTGGAAGAATGAGACTCAAGGGTAAGCCTGCGGCTTTGGTTCTCTGTGCCTGGCTTCTAGCCTAAGAAACTAACTAGATTACATTGCAGGAGATCAGGAGTGGGCTTTGGAGGCAGGCTGTCTAGATTCCCACCTCATCTCTACCATTGATAAATTGTAGAGTGGAGGGATACCCTCATCTTTTAACAGGGTCTCTTAAACCTGCAGTGAGGGGCACGTGAGATGCTACGAATGGAGCCCACAATTACCATCCTTAAGATGCCATTAACACTGAACCAATATTTGGTGGTTTGGAGTTAGGGGCTTAGACATACATATTATGACGCAAATACTTAATTGAGGAGCTACTGCGTTGCATGATGAGAATACAGTAGAAGACAAAATTTAGAGTGTGTTGGGAAGACAGACATTGATCAGATAGCAAAGCTGCATGCAGGTGCTCCTTGTCGTAGTAAGGTTACATCTCAGTTGATAATGTCCTGAGATGAGCGTGCATCTAACACACCAAATGTAGAGTGGTTGCTGCTGAATGCCTTTAACTGTCAGTCCATCACCAATTCAAAGACTCCTAAGGAGAACCTTTCTAAGTTGAGTACCATCTGTAATTAGAAAGAGTAAGCCAAGGAAAAAAAGTTCCAGGGCTCCACAAAGTGTCTCATAGAGCAGGAGGCCTGCATGAGCTGAAACCCAAAGTTCCAGAGATCTGTGAACTACCCCCCTCAAGGACCAAGTAGGAGCCCTAGATGCAGCTTACCAACCTGTCCTTCTTGCTCACAGACGGCGACACTCTATCCTGGTGTGGTGTTTGGCATTTGCTTTGTGTTGAATTGCTTCATCTGGGGAAAGCATTCGTCAGGAGCAGTAAGTGCCTTCCCCCACTGCCTGCTCCTCTCCAGCAAGGAGAGCACTTCCTGTTGTTTCCTTCTTCCCTTCCCTTTTCTGAGTCCCCAAAGTTCTGTTCCCAGCTGTAGGGGTGGAGGGTTGGCTGGGGTTTCCCCAGCATTGCCCATCTATCATCTGCCAGGTCCCTGGCTCTGGCCCTGGCCTTTCTGCAAGCTTAGAAACAGCTGGCCATAGCTCACTTCTCTAAAGGGAGGTTTCCACACTCCGGGGGCCCATTGGGGAATTCCCTATGTCTCAAACAAGTGAGAACTGCTTGGTATAAGTGGATAAGGTCAGAGGGCTTACCTCAGCTCCCCAGAGCACCACTCCAGAGTGGAGTTCCCACTAGCCCCAGGCCATGCTGTTGCCAACAGCTTCTCTTCTCAATGAAATTTCAGACTCTGGCTGATGACTCTTGGGAGTATGGGCCCTTGGTCAATTCTCAGGACTGCAGCCTTAATGTTCTGAGCCGCCTGCGCCCTGCCTGTCAGTGTCTGCTAAGGACTCTAGATAGGGTTCGAGTGTAGACTGCTTCTTCCCAGCAACATAGGAAATCCTGAGAACTCATGGTAGACTTTCTAGAGTGCACGTAGGAAATAAAGCGTGACCCCCAGCGGAGCCATTGCAGAGGTCTTTAATAGGTGTTCTTCTAGTTGTCTTTCGTCAACAGATATGTTTAAAATGAGATTATGTGATTTAAAAATTATAGCAACAAATTATGCTTATTGAAATAGATACTGTTCTAAACATTTAACATGCTCTCTTTTTTATTGATTTTTAGGTTGGCATACAAAGTAACATTCCATTATGGCATTTTATACATATGTATCACTATACTTTGTTCTCATTCATTCCCCTCACCCACTGCCCTTCTCCTTGTCCCCTTCCCCCCTCTGGCTGGTCCCCTTCCTTCCCCCACTAACTCCCAACTTCTGCTTTCTTATCACATGTATTCCATTACCCTAGTCCCCCCTCCTTGAAGATCTCTTCCTTCCTTCTGATGATCCCCTTTCTAGTTTCACAAGTTACATTTACATATATACACATATATAAATATATATATGCACACACATGAAAATTTAAGTCTAGGTTCTGCATATAAGAGAAAACACAGTGTTTGTCTTTCAGAGTCTGGCATATTTTAACATAATGGTTTCTAGTTCCATCTATTTCCTGAAAGTTGTTGTTGTTTCATTTTCTGTATCTTCTGTGCAGTTCCATTTCCTGACTGTTGTGACTAGTGCACCAGTGAATGTTGACGTGCAAGTGTCTCTGTGTGCTGACTTAGACCCTTTGTGTGTGAGCCCAAGTAGTGTATAGGCCACATTGCAGTTCTAGGTTTACGTCATACTGATTTCTAGAGTGGCTGCATAGGTTTGCATTCCCAAATTAAGAATGTAAACACTTTTCATTTAAA
Organism: Mesocricetus auratus; assembly: GCF_017639785.1. Lineage (NCBI taxonomy): Eukaryota > Metazoa > Chordata > Mammalia > Rodentia > Cricetidae > Mesocricetus > Mesocricetus auratus. Next base: position 118,173,819 of record NW_024429189.1, read on the forward strand.
GAAAATGACTATACAGAAGATGAGGAGATGAAAAAACTCAGTTCAACCCCCATGCCCCATCCAAGGAAGTGCTATTAACTTTTTATTGTAGGCCTTTCAGACACATACAGACATTGAATTTGGGGGCTTAGGATGTAGCTCAAGTTAGTAGAGTGCTTGCCTAGCATGCTTGAAACCCTGAGTTCCATCCCAAGCACTTCATGAACTCGTCATGGTAGTGCATGCCTTGTAATCCCAGCACCCAGGAGGGGGAGACAGGAGGATCAGAAGTTCAAGGTCATCCTTGGCTACATAGTGGGTTCAAGGCCAACCTAGAATACATGGGGCCCTATCTAAAAAATGAGTTTTATTAAAGTGGAGTCCTGTTATGATTCCAGGCCTGTGCCCTGCTTTCCCCCACTTGGAAGAATATTGTGGTGTCTCATTTTAACCCAACTGGATCAGTTTTGCTTTTTCCCTTCTTCTCTTCACTCAGCAAACCTCATACTCTGTCCTTTCCTTTGGCCCCTTCATGGTTCCTTGGGGTTCTCAGTTCCACTTCCTCCCTGGATGATGAGCTCCTGGGATGCTGAGGTTCCATCTTCACTGGAAGCTCACGGCCCCCCATCTACACTCTGCTCTCCCCACAGGAAATTCTTGGCCTCAAGAGATTCAGGCCAGGAGCCCTGGGGCAGAGAAGTCTGCTGGACCTTCCCCCCACAGTAGCCCTGCTGCGCATGTGGCTTCTCCTTCCCTGGAGCCCAGAGCTTCCCATACCCACCACCACCACTTGCATGACTTCTGTTGTAGGTTTCACGGCCTATGGGGGCCTCACACCACTGTGTCCACAGGTACCATTTCCCACCATGGTGGCTTTGCTGTGTATGTGGTTCGGGATCTCCTTGCCCCTTGTCTACTTGGGCTACTACTTCGGCTTCCGCAAGCAGCCATATGATAACCCTGTACGCACAAACCAGATTCCCCGGCAGATCCCTGAACAACGGTGGTACATGAATCGATTTGTGGGGTGAGTCTTGGCAGAGGTGAGCAGGGGAATTCCGGGGTGGGCAAGGCCCAGTACTCTCCTAAGGCATCTCCTTAGGAGAGCACAAAGAGGCTACCTTCCTGTAAGGGTGCTGAGGTCACCCTGCACCAGCAGCAGGTGCTCTAGTGCTGCAAACTTAAATGTCTGCCTAGGCACTAGGTCAGAGAACCCTAGGTAGGAAAGCTGGGGATGGATATAGCTCAGTGGCAGAACACTTAACCTAAGTTGCCTACTACCCTAGGTTCAATCCCCAATATCCCAAAACCAAAAGACCACATGAACTAATTGTGCTTAGAAGAAATAAAAAAGATGACCACCTGAACCTTGGGCAGGTTACCCACCATTCTACCTGCAGTCCCATCTATGAACTGAAGAGAGTTTTGTCCACCCTACTCTTTTCTCAAGAAGAAATTATGGTGTCACAACATGGCAAAGCCTTAGAGCTGCCATCATGTAGGCCTTTTCTGTACTGATGTCAGGAGGGATAGGAGCTTCCCGACGGCAGGGGTCTCTGGGAACTAGTAACATCCCTTCTCTGTTGCAGCATCCTCATGGCTGGGATCCTGCCCTTCGGTGCCATGTTCATCGAGCTGTTCTTCATCTTCAGTGTGAGTACTGCTGACTCCCCACCTCTACATGCAGCCTTGCCACCCAAGCCTGTTCTCTTGCTGTCTGTGAAATTGCCTCACCCTTGAATTCAGTAATGGTCCTGACTGTCAGGACAGTTGTGAGAGGTAATGGAGACACACTGTACATAAGGGGCTAGTGCATGGAAAGGGCTCAGCACATAGAAGCTGCTTCAAGTGATACAGTCATTTGCAACAGTGATTGATGACACTTTTGCATCTGCTTCCATTCCTGGGTCCTTCACCCTCTTCACCTGCCAGTGTTACCCAGAACTTCAGGCAAATAGAGAGTAACATCCCCAGCTTTCAGGATCATTGTGAGACTGGAACAAATGGAAACAGCATTCAAAAAATGCTGCTGCCAGGATGGTGAGCACTCCTGCCTAGAGGGGCCAGCGTGAAAGCTGGCCTGAGGGCTCCAGAGCATGGAAGCAGCTGACTCAGCCATCCAGCCCAGTGGTGCCATGTCAGTACTATACAGGTCTCTGCTATTGCAGAAGAATGGTCCTTCCCTTCCCTGCTAAGAGCCTTGCCTGCCTAGGATAGCCACAGAGGATGAGTTTGCTGCCCTGTCCCAGAGTGTGTTCCATGGGCTCTCCTGTTGTGTTGGGACCCTAAACCAATCACCAGAGCTTTGACTTCCACAGCTACAAAAGACTCAGCTGAGGCTGTAAAGATGCCTCAGCCGTTAAGTTCCTCACTGGCCACTCTTCCAGAGAGCCTGGTTCCCAGCATCCACATAGTGGTATAAAATCATCTATAATTCCAGTTTCGGGGGATACAACATGTTCTTCTGGCCTCTGGGCACCAGGCATGCACACAGTTTACAGACTTACATACAAGCAAAACATTCATACATACAACATAATTTTTAAACTTTTTTAAAAGAAAGGCAAGGACCAGGTATGGTTGTGCACACCTTTAGTCCCAGCATTTGGAAGGCAGGCAGATCTCTGATCAGCTTGGTCTACACAGAGAAACCTTCTCTTGGAAAAAAAAAGAAAAACCAACTTTGGAGTAGTTGGCCAACACAGAACAAGCTCATTGCTATTTTGTAGATTCTTTGTCTCATTTTGCTTTGTTTGAGCCTTTTTTTTTTTCTTAATTGGTTTATATTTTGGTTTTTGTTCAGGGATGGGTGATATGTTTCTTGTTTTTGGTTATTGCTGATGTTTTTGTTGTTTTGGGGGTGTTTAGTTAGTTTTATTTTGTATTTTGTTTACATTGGTGTTTTGCCTGCAAGTATGTCTGTATGCAGGAATCAAATCCTCTAGAACTGGAGTTACAGAGAGCTGTGAGCCACCATGTGGGTGCTGGGAATTGAACCCAGGTCCTCTGGAAGAGCAGCCAGTGTTCTTAACCACTGAGCCATCTCTCCAGCCCTTTGGGGGTATTTTTGTTGCTGTTTTATTTTTGTTTGGTTGGTTGGTTTAGTTTGGTTTGAGTTTTTGAGACAGGATTTCTCTGTTTAGCCCTGGCTGTCCTGAACTCACTCTGTAGACCAGGCTGGCCTTGAATTCACAGAGATCCATCTGCCTTTGCCTCCCGAGTGCTGGGATTAAAGGTATGATCCCCCACTGCCCAAGGTGTTTTGTTTTATTTTGAAAGAAAGACAAAAATATCAAAATTAAGTGGGGACATTCACTGTACCATAGTGGTAGCAGCTGCTATATAATTTTAATTGGGGTAGGAATTATCTTACATGCTGTCAGGCTTAATCTGAAGTCCACCCAAACAGTAGTCACCTATGCCATAAGCCCTGCCTGAGAGGACCCTGGTGGAGGTATTCTGGGGGAGTGACAGCTGAGCAGCAGGTTGCTGAGGCCATCTCTGGTGCCCACAGGCAATCTGGGAGAACCAGTTCTATTACCTCTTTGGTTTCCTGTTCCTCGTTTTCATCATCCTGGTGGTGTCCTGTTCACAAATCAGCATCGTCATGGTGTACTTCCAGCTGTGTGCAGAGGTGAGGGGAGTGGAGCAGTAGGCGGGGGTTGGGGGGTTGAAAGGGTCAGATCCAACACTGACCATCTTTATGGGACTGCAGAGGGTGGATATCCCATGTAGATGCCTTCTCAGGCCGTCTTGCTCCCCTGCCCATGTCATTTTCCTCTACACTGGAATTCATGATGCCCACCCCTCTGCATGACTGTGATTTGTCAGCATTGCATCCACTCCAGGGATGACTGCAGTTGGCTGGTGCAGATTGTTGGTCTGTCTCCCCTGTGGGCAGAGTGAGTAGACCAGTCCAGAGCCACTGTCAGCCTGGGCTGAAAGCCAAATCTTCTACTAGGAGACGACTATGGGGGTCAACAGTACTGACTGAGTGACGATCACCCATGAGAAGCATTTGCTCAAGCAAGTTACTTGTTCCTGGTGTTTTTTTTTTTCTATCGATTTTTAAAAAGTTAAGATATGATTTTGACTTTGCAATTCTGTGGTTTTTATAAATGAGTTCAGCTATGGGACTTCACATTAATCAAGCTTCCAAATGTGGCTTTTTTCTTTCTTTCTTTCTTTCTTTTTTTTTTTTTTGTGAGGAGGATTGGTTTTTCAAGACAAAGTTTCTCTGTGTATCCCTGGATATCCTGGAACTCACTCTGAGACCAGGCTGGCCTTGAACTCAGAGATCCCCCTGCCTCTATCTCCCAAATGCTGGGATTAAAGGTGTGAGCCACCACCACCCGACCAAATGTGACTCTTACCCTGTGTTGGCCATGAGATCTGTGGGAAGATGCCCTGGAGACTACCGTGACCCTTCTCTTTTTGCTTCTTAGGATTACCGCTGGTGGTGGAGGAATTTCCTCGTCTCAGGGGGGTCTGCGTTCTACGTCCTGGTCTATGCCATCTTTTATTTTGTTAACAAGGTACTACCCTCCTTGAGACCTTCCCCCCCAGCCCTCTCTGGGGCAGGATGGTTGTGGTGGAGGAGACTGTTAAAGGAAGCCAAGTGTCTAGATTGTGCTTTCAAACTCAAAAGTGGAAAAAAAGCCAGAGTCATTTAGAACTGTGTGGTATGTTTGGGAAACAAGCCTTCAGTCTGAATAATAGTGAGAGTGCTGCGTGCAGAAACCTGTGAGATACTCGGCACATAAAGGCCATACAGCCTGTAATCTCAGTACTGGAAGACTGAGTCTGAGAGGGTTGAAGTTTATATGTGCCAGCCTGAGGTATGTATGTAGCAAGACCATTTCTGCTGTGACCCATGTGACTTAAGTCCTGGAGCCCTGGCAAGGAGAGGGAAGGGAATGAAAAGGCAGACACAAGTACAAGAAAGCTGGGAACAGGTGGGGTCTACTGTCACTGTCAACCTGGGATCTCTGGAAGGGTTAGCTAGTCTTGATAGAAGGTCTATGTAGGTGCAGTCTAAGGCTGGAGGAGGAAGTTGCAGTTGCTAGGCTTCGCACATACTGATTTATCATTTGTCAACACTCAGACTCCTGAGGAAAGCTTTGCCATTCCTCTTAAGCCCAGCATCAAAATGTCAAAATGCACATTCACTCGGGGCTTCTACCACTCCCTATACATTCCAAAGGCAGAGAATTACCTGCTGTGCTTCTTTTGCTCCAAAGTAAGGCTGATGCAGTATTTACCTCAAGACATATGGGATATATGGGAAAGGACAATGACATGAGAGTAAAAGCATTTGAAAGAAATGAACTGGGGAAATGACTTGGTCTATAAGGTGCTTCTTTGTAAGCACGAGGACCTGAGTTTGATACCCTAAGACCCACATAAAACTGAGAACAACGCCATGTACCTGTAGACACAGCACTCAGGAGGTGGAGACAGGTTCCCTGGAGCTTGTGGGCAGCCAGTCTAGTCTGGTGAGTTCCAGGTTTTGAGAGGCCCTATCTATCCCAGAGATAAAGTGGAAAGTGACTGAGGAACACACCCATTGTTGATCTCTGACCTCACACCTATGTGCACACACAAGTATATTCACAGAAAGACCAAGGTAGACTGTTTACACACCCATTGGAAACTCCATTTAGGACCTCAGCCATCCTGGCTCTGGGGCTCCCTTCTCTTCTTCACTCAAGTACTCCTTGCATCTGCCTAGCAAAGACAGAATGAACCAGCCTTGTGTCTTGGAGGCCTGCTTGCTGTATGAATTCACACAGGTTAAGCATGGGCTAGTAATCAGCAGAAGTCTGGTTTAGCAACCAGGGCAAACCAGATGGGCCAGTTAGAGGAGTTCAGGAAGGCCTTGGTGTGTAGCTCACCTCCAACACAGAAGGTTTAATTTTGCATGCTTTACTTAGAGTCTCTAAAGCCCAAGGGCAAGCAGTCCTCTGCCTGCAACCAGATTATATTTGCAGAGGAGGAGCTGCAGGACCAATAGGTGAACTCGGAATGCCCAAGTTTCCCCAAAATACCAGTTGTGGAGAGGACTTCCCAGATCATCTAATGCAGTGTGCCACCAGTCTTCTTCTGCAGTCCCAGCAGATAATCGCATCTGCTTCACAGGTCGGCAGACTGGTTCCCAGGCCAGGGCCGGCTCTTGAAAGAACATTTGTTGGAATACAGCCATGCGCATTCATTCACATGTCTTCTGGCTGCTTTCACACTACTGTGACAGTTGAGTGATTATAAACTGCATAAATTATAAAACTGAGGAAGGAATAAAATATTATCTGACCCTTCAGACAAGGTTTTCTGATTCTGCTGAAGCTCACCCAGTAGCAGACGATCTTCCTCCAGACACTGTCGTTGTCTATGGACAGCTCCTGTTGTTGTGATGGTCTCAGTTTCACACCTCGCCTTGCCCCTGTGTACCTTGTATCTTGGCCTTCTTCCTAGACTCTTTCCATCTCAATAGCCTGTTTAACTCAGAAACTTTGTGACTGTCAGGTAACCTGAAACTGACCTAAGCGAACAGAATCCCTTGGCTAATGTAGCTGCACAGTTTTAGGAAGTTGGAATCTAATTTCAGACCTTACTAGGTCTGAATTCAGGAACTGTCAGCCCTTCGTTTTTGCTCCTGGTTTGACCATGTCCATTTCCGTTCTCCTCCTACCCCCTTCACCCCACTGCAGACACACACATACATGGGGGACTGCAGGGACTTTTGAGGGGAACCTATAAATGTGGCCTTCACTGTTAAGCTTAGAAGATCTCAGACAAAGACCTACATTATTTTATTTCTTTGATTTTATTTTTCTTTATTGTTTTCTCCTGGGCTTGTCATGTTTTGTAGCTGCGTATCTGCCATTGAGCCCTAGAACAGACTCCCTTCAAGGCCTGGTACATTGGACACATACTTAGGTGCCAAGATGGGCTGTATTCTCTTCTACCAGCAAACATCACACCACCAACCCCTTTCACCTCTATCTCAGTCACAAAAGAAGCCAGTGTACTCCAGGATAAAAAGCATTTTGTGTGTGTGCTATTGGAGATACACCAAGCATTCTCCAGGTCACCAGGATGTAGACTGAGGCAGACTAGTGAAGGTTCCATAGTCCTTAACCAGGGAACAGAGAACCTCCACAAACTTGCCCCTTCTTGACTCTCTGATGTTGCTTCAACTGTCCAGGGATATTGTGCTGCTTTGGAACAGTGGACCAGAAAGTGGGGCAGCTGTGTCCATTCTTGCCTATAGAGTTCTCCCTGATGACCCCCAAGATCAAGTACTTTGACCCTAGTACAGTTGGAAGTCAGTCTTCACTGGGAGCCCTTTTACCTTGGCAGGTGTCAGTTTCACAAGGTTGGGGGCGGGGTGCATATCTTACTTATCTACTGCTGTAATGCTGTGATGAACACCATGACCAAAAGCAACTTGGGGAGAAAGGGTTTATTTAGCTCACACTTCCAATTCATAGTCCATCACTGAAGGAAGTCAAAGCAAGAACTCAAACAGGGCAGGAACCTGCAGGCAGGAGCTGATGCAGAGGCATTTTCTCAATTGAGGTTCCCTCCTTTCAGATGACTATAACCTGTGTCAAGTTGACATAAGCCAGCCAGCACAGGGTGGGTGTCACAGTCTGTCATAGCTCATAGCTGCCTGGCATTAAACATCCATCCCTGTTTTCTCTGCCATCCCTCCAGCTGGACATTGTCGAGTTCATCCCTTCTCTCCTCTACTTCGGCTACACCGCCCTCATGGTCCTGTCCTTCTGGCTGCTCACAGGGACCATCGGCTTCTATGCAGCCTACATGTTTGTCCGCAAGATCTATGCTGCTGTGAAGATAGACTGAGTAGGTGGACCAGCGCTAGGCCCATCCATCCTCGGACAGGAAGCCGCCTGCACAGGGGACTGCAGGCGCACAAATAAAATAACTCCTGCTCATTCGGAATGTAACTCCTGGCACAGTGTTCCTAGATCCCCAGGCTGCATGGGGGCAGGAGGGCCTGTAGATACCCTTGCATCCCCTTCATCTTATTCCAGTCTGTAGGATACATTTCTTGTGAGTTTTTCTTCAGCTGAACGTTGTCTTCAGCAGGAGTTTTCTGACCTGATAATTCAGGATTTTTTGTTTGTTTTGGTTTGGGTTTTGGGTTTTTTGTTTTGTTTTGTTTTTTTAACAGATCAGGATGGATAAGTGTGGGGTTTTGATCACTGTCCCCACCAGCTCCTCAGAGCTGTTGGCCACCCAACCACTAACTGGAAGAGGGGACTCCAGGGCCGAGGTGAGGGCTCCAAGCCTCTCTCTCATTGCCCACCCTCGCCACTGATGGCCACAACACAGCACAGCTCCAGCCCGGACAGTAACCTCAGTGCCAACCAACCCCTGCTGGCCCCTCCTCCCATTCTCTTCCCCAGCGTGCCCTCTGCTGCCCAAAACCCGGCTTCCAGCCAGGCCTTCGGTCATCGTTTTGACCAGGAGCAAGCCCCAGCCTTGGTTACTACAAGGACATGTCCTGGTTCCCCAGGACAGCAGGATTCCCCTCATCAGAACAGCCAGAGTTTGCTGGCCACCAAGGAAGAGATGAGACCTGCAGTGAACTGTTCTCGTGCCAAGAAGTCCTGGGCCAGGGCCAAGTGTTTCCAGAGCCAAGCACCCATATGTGTGTCTGGGAAGAGGTGGCTAAGGCCACTAGGGTGCTCACCCTTCAAGATTGCTCCCCAGTCCTTTCCTCAGGGGACACCGCTCTTTCTAAAGGGTGATGGTGGACCTCCTCTTCCCTCACTTCAGGTGTGGAGTCCTCAGATCTCTTCCTTGAGGTGGCCAGGGAGAGAGGCTCTCTCATGGCCCCTGACCTCAGCATTTATACTCAGTTCTTTTAGCCAGACCTATCCCCTCTTTCTCCCATGCAAGTTCTTTTGGGGACACCCAGAAAACTTCTCTGAGAAGGAAGATGGAAGGTAAGTTGGATTGCTCTTTTCCCAGTTCTTAGGAATAGGCAAGTCTCCCCAAGTTGGAGGGAGGCTCCTAAACCTGGCCTAGCTCCTCTACCCGACCCCAGCCCCTGTGAACCCTGTACAAGTCACAGACTTTGCTCTTAAGTAGCAAGAGACCAAACCCTGGGTGTAGGGGTCAGGAGCAGCCACTCGCCTTGCTCCAGTCCTTTGGACCCTGCTGGGAGACAAAGCTCAGGATGCTGCTCATGCTAGGAGCACACCCTGCCCCTCACTGCCCCAGCCTCCTGGGGACCTGCCACCACCATCAGCCAAATCAGTGAACCTCTCAATCTTGCCTCACAGTGACTCCACAGTACCAAGCGGCATCCACCAAGAATCAGGCTGGAAAAAAAGGGAGCCCAAAGAGTAGAAAGTAATTGGGAGTTACTTACTCAAATCTTGCATTTTCCCCCCTAAGGTTCTCATTTGGGATGGGGGTAGGGTTCAAACATTGTCAATTTTTCTGACTTTTTAAATCATCGTCATTATTTTTAATTAAAAAAATGCCTGTATGCCTTTTTCTGGTCCAATTGTAAATAAAAATGCCATTGTCCTGTTACATCTTGACTGTTGCAAGAGTGTGGGGTTTGAAGTGTGACCATTTCATCTAACGGGTTGAGTAGTTGCTTTTGGAGCTCAGTCTCCCATCCATGTCCTCTAGGATTCTTCTGCTTGGGCCTGATGCAAGCCAGCCTCTTCTACTCAGCCCTTCCGCATGGAATTGCAGGCATTTGCCCCCTGAACAAGCGGGAAGTGGCAAACAAATATGGACTTGGATAACGTTGAAACCTGGTTTGAAATTCCCAACTTGCTTTACTCTGTGTCAGGTAGGATGCTTTCAAAGCAATAGAAATTTAGGTTCAAGCGTCCCAGAACCTGGGAGACAGAGTTGGGTTTATACTAATTTACAGTTAAAGGGGATATATCCCACTGACAGCAGAAACTTGAAGTGACTGGTCACATGACATCCATAGTCAGGAAATAGCTGTGAACATCAGTTAAGCTCCCTTTCTCCTTTTTAGTTCAGGGCAGGACCAAAGCCCATGAAATGGTGCCACACACAAATGGTCTTCCTGCCCAACCTAATCTAGATACTCCCTGCCATGTATCTGGAAGCTTGTCTCCAAGGTGAGTCTAGATTGACAGTCGAAACCATCGCCAGCCTCCAGGGCATCCTTCAATGGGAAGGCTTTTCAAATCCCTTACTGTTAGGTTACACCATCCTCTGGACAGCCGCTCCTGACGCTGTGCATGCTAGTGCTGAACTGAACAGTTGAGCGCCATCTTGGAGGTACCAGGCACTGTGCACTGGATGATAGTCAGCTGAGGACATCTCACTCATTCATTGACTGCCAAGTCAGCTTCCTGGATGGCCACACTGCCATGGACCACAGCCAGCAGAGACACTGCATGGGGAGAGCCCCAACATGCCCACTATCTCTGAGGTCACTATGACTCCTGCACTGCCATTGTAGCTTTACAAAATATGCATATTTGTGAAGTGTGTGTAAGAGAGAGAATACTGTGACAAATGTGGAAGTTGAGACAACTTAGGAGTAGGTTCTAGCGTTTGCCCTGGTGAGGCCAGATCTCATTTCTGTGCTCGTGCTACAGACTACAGACTAGTCCTTAAACTTCCAGGTGATCCTCCTGCCTCGCCCTCCCAGCTGACCTTAGGAGTGCTAGGATTACAGATGAATGCCACTGCGCCTGCTTTGGGTTTGGTTGTTTTTTAATGTGGATCTGGGGAATTGGACTTGGGTTGGTCAGACTTGCACATTTACCTTTACTTGCCTTTACCCACTGAGCCTTCTCTCCCTGGCCCCACCTTGAACTTGGTGCATGCCAGGCAAGTGTCCTACTGCTGAGCTACAGCCCTGCTTTTATTAAGGTCAGCCTTTTGTATCTCCATATGGACTTTTAAACTGTCCTCTTGACATCTACAAAAAGCTTGTGTTTCAGTTCAGGTTGTCTTAAATTTGGATCCTTGGGGAAGAATTGCTATCTTAGCAATTGTGTCTCACTTCCCATGGACATTCATTTGGGGTGTCTTTCGTTACTTTTTTTTTGTAATGTTTAAGTTTTATTGTGGGAGTGTTTTGTCTGCATGTGACTATGTACAGCTAGAAGAGGGCATTGGGTCTTCTAGGACTGCAGTTAAGGTTGTTGTGAGCCACCATGTTGGTGCTGGGAAGCAAACCCAAGTACTCGAGCCGTCTCTCCAGCCCCACTTGTTGCTGATTTGTAATTTCTCTTGTGGGTCAAAGCTGTGTATGGCTCAAATACTTTCAACTCTATGGAGACTCACTCTATGGCCACATTTATAGTCTCTCGGTAAAGGTTCATGTACACTGGAAAAGAATGGGTCTTCTGTGGTTTGGGGTGGAGTCAGGTCATATTGGCAACAGTGCTGTTCAGATCAACTGTTCTGGAATCTCTGATTGCAGCTGTAGGCTTGATGGTTGGATTGGATGTCAAACACTGTGGTTATGTTTTTGGTTTTTTGCTCCAGGATCTTATGTATCCTGGGCTGGCCCCAAAATTGTTATGTAGCTGGGAAAACCTTGAACTCATGATCTTCCTGCCTCACCAAGTCTGACTCTCTCTCAATCTCTCTCTCTCTCTCTCTTTCTCCTCTCTCTCCTCTCTCTCCTCTCTCATGTGTGTAACCTTTTATTGAGTTAGGATCTCACACACAGATCAGACTGGCCTTGGACTTGCTGTGTTTCCTAGGTGGACCTGGAACTTTCCATCCTCCTGCTTCTGCCGACTGAGTCTTGAAATTACTAGCATTCTCCAGTGACCCAGCTACGATGTCATAGATTGGACATTTTATCTCATGGGGTCTTAGATATACTTATAATCCTATGAATCAAGTTTGCTCTGGGACAGCTAAGTACTTGAAGACAGCATTTCTTTGTGATGGCTGACAGGATAGACACTGTGTCCTCTAGGGACAGCACACATGCCTAGCCCTTCCTGAGTGTTCTTCACTTGGTTTCAGGTGTCTCATATGTGTTCACAGAGTCTCCCTGAAGCTCTCCAAGGACATCTGCAATGTTGTACTTTCTGAAAATGTTTGACAGAGTCAAAGCCACCGTGATCTCTCGACTGTCAGCTTGGTCTCCTCAACTCATGATATTCACTGACCCTAGGGCAGTTCCTCCTTACACTCCTCTCCATGAAGACCAGGCTGGCTTCAAGTTCATAGAGATCTGCCAACTCTGCCTCCTGAGTGCTAGGATTAAAGGTACATATATGGTCTCGTTGGCCTTAAACTCACAAAGATCCCCCTGCCTCTGCTTCCATCATGACAGACCTAAAAGATACACCCTTTAACACTTGCTTGTTTAGTGTGTGTGTGTGTGTGTGTGTGTGTGTGTGTGTGTGTGTGTGTGATACAGCACACACATGGAGGTTGGAGAATAACTGGAAAGTCAGGTCTTTATTTCTTTCCTTCTACCTAGGTGGGGGTCCTGTGGATCTCTGAAGGACAGCATGATGAGTTAAATGAGAGTCCTCTGCATGGCAGACAATCAGATATTTCTTCCTGACTGCTTTTGCAGAGATTCCAGGTTTTGTTCCCAACACCCACATAGTGACTCATCTGCAACTCCAATTCCTGGGGTTTGGAACCCCTGCTTCTGATCTCTGGGCACCAAGAATGTACATGGTAAACATACATACATATAAGCAAGACACACATGCACATAAAACCTTTTTTTTAAAGGCACTACTTGCCTGCTTAGCTTGATAGACTAGTGACTTGACTTGATTTAAGGAATGTTCTAGAAGTCAATACCCTGTATCCCTGAGGGCCACCACAGTGCAAGTGCTTCCTGGAGGGTCCTGGAAGTACTAGATTGTAGCCACTGCAGATATCCACCTCCTCCACGTTTGCTTTTTTGTTTTGTTTTGTTTTGTTTTGTTTTGTTTTTTTCAGACAGGGTTTCTCTGTATTGTTTGGAGGCTGTCCTGGAACTCGCTCTGTAGACCAGGCTGGCCTCGAACTCACAGAGATCCTCCTGCCTCTGCCTTTGCCTTCTGAGTGCTGGGATAAAAGATGTGTGCCACCTACGCCTGACGACCCCCATGTCTAATTTAAGCAACTTGCAGTGTTCTTTCTCCTCTGTCAGTAACAGAGTGGGACCCAGTTCTAGCCAGAACGCTACAGGAAAACACAGAGGCCCCTCAAAAGGGCTGTACTGTCTCCCTTTGGAGCAGAATCAGGGTAGTTGCTGGCATAACCAGCCCAGTGTGACCCTTGGAGCTACTGCCTTGGCCCCAATCTAAGAGTGAAACCACCATGAAGGATGGCAGATAGGACAAGGTCCCAGTCATTGAAGACATCCATGAGCTGATAAACTAAACAACCCCAAGCCTGTCTCACCCCAGCAGACTCATGTAAGAGAAAGGCTACTTACTGTGTGAGTCAGTTAGGCCTGTTAGATGTCTCCAAAAGCATTGTCACCCAGTCAGTCTCTTGGAAGGCTGAAGGAGCATGTGGAGAAGGGACCCTCTAAATCAGTGGTTCCCAACTTTCCTAATGCTGCGACCCTTTATTTAGTTCCTCATGTTGTGATCCCCAACCATAAAATTATTTTCATTGCTAATTCATAACCATAATTTTGCAGTTATGAATCATAATGTAAATATTTGTGTTTTCCAATAGTCCTAGGTGACCCCTGTGAAAGGGTCATTCGACCCCCTAAGTCATGAATCACAGAGTAAGAAACACTGCTGCTCTCAAGGGATACTGTTTTCCCACTAAGAATTCCTGGATTCTCCTTTGGGGCAGGAAATTGGCTGAGGGCTGTAAAAAAACAAGGGCACATAGTAGGGAGTGATGGAGAGCAGGAAGGGCCTCCCAGCTCGTGCCCATTGGACCACAGCTCAGCACCCCATGCCTTATGCACCCCACAGCCCAGCACCCCATGCCTTATGCACCCCACATCTCAGCATCCCATCTTCAAGGCTCCCATATCCCATAGCTTCCCACTACCACCCCATGGCCCCCACATACCCCAAGGCTCCCACATGCCATGGTTCCACCCCATCACCCCACACCTGAGTCTGCTCTGGTGGGGCCATGGGTGGGGAGTCAACATTCAGACTCCAATCAATAGTTCTGCTTCTGAGCAAGGGGCAAGCTGACATGGTACTTCCTTGAGTTTTTGTGCTGAAATAGTATCCCTGAAGGAAAATATCAAAGTCCCCTGGGCTATAATCAAGGCAGTTGCTGATTATGAGCAATTGCCATAGTTTAAGGGCAGGTTTTTCTCAGACTGAAAGTAACTTGTCTGAAGTTTAATTTCTAGGTCAAAAGAACAGACACCCTAAATGAGGTGATAAAAACTGGGCTCAGTCTGCTCTTCATACCAGAGCAGAAGCCCCTGCTCACTCTGACCTCCTTTCTTGTGTTTTGGAACCTATAAGCTCCCAGTCATGTCTGCAGGAGGGGTTGGGAATGGGCCCGTGGGCATTTATTGCTCCAGTCCCCAGGCTGTTTGGAGCATTCCTGTCCCTAAAGAGATTTAAGCCCTGAAATGCCTTCAATGTCTGCGGTACTCTGGCCAAGGTGACCTATTTTCCTTTTGCCCACCTGGAAGCCCCTCCATGTAGAACAACTGAGTTCCCAACTGTGCCAAGTCCGATTTACTCCAGGTTGAGGGGAGACAGCAGCGAAGAAGTTCCTGAGCATTCCAGAGAAGCAGCCGTTTAACAGTGTGCTATAGTCATGGGGCAGCGGTGGCACACTCTTTGAATCCCAGCACCCAGGAAGCAGAGGCAGGCAGAGCTTTGTGAGTTTGAGGCCAGCTTGGTCTACAAAGAGTTCCGGAACAGACAGGGCTGTTACACAGAGAAACCCTGTCTCAATTTTTTTTTTTCTAAAAAAAGCAAACAAAAATGCAGAAGAGCCTCAGGCACTGTAAACCTCCAAAGAAGAACCCAGCCAGTGGAAGGGGAGTGCTACATGGTGACTTCCAGAGAGGTTTCCCTGAAGAGGTGAAATGCTTTTTCAAATGTGCTGGGAAACCTGAGTCAGCAATAAACCACCATGCAGATTCCTGGAGAAGCCTCCAAACAGAGGAGACAGGAAGCAAGACCATGGCAAAGTGTCTTTGGGCTGTGCAGAACCAGCTTGCTTTTGTCATGTAAGATCTGAGCCCCAGGAGGGTTTGAAACAAGGGCACAAGCTGACTCAAGTATAGAGAGCCACTCTGGCTGCTGAAGCCGTGTAAACTCCCAGGACACAGAAGTTACTTTCTAAGTGCTGGTGGCATCGGATCCTTGAGCTGGGGGCAGGGACCTGAACAGAGAGGGTATTAAGATGTGTGGGTAAACAAACATCCAGAAGCAAGCGTTCCTTCTGTGGGCAAGGCGCATGCTCCACAAGGGCAGGGCGCACGGCTGAGCAGTGAGGAGGAAGTCCGGCACAGCCTGGGAGCTGGGGAACAAGGCTGCTAAGCCCAAAGTTAGGCAGGAGCCAGAGTGTGCATGAGAACCTCAGGCACAAATCAGGCAAACCCCATGGTGGGTCAGTCCCTACAGTGCTTCCCTGATTCCCCTGCAAATGGTAAGGACAGGTTTAGGGCATAAACGGGAAACTCAGATGGTAGCAGCAAACCAGGCGCTGGTGCCACCATTTATGTCGTATTTGGGAGGTGGTAGGACCGCTGTGGGAATTACGGAGGCTTCCAAGAAGAGCTACAGCCTGGGGAGGCAGATAAGGCCAACTGAAGATCCTGGGGACTCTTCAGAGTGGCACTGTGCTCTCCTTGCTTACTGGCTGCCCTGTAAGCCACACCTCCTCCAAGCCACACCTGACACTCCTCCCTGCTATCCACAAAATACAGCTTCAGCCTGGCATTCCATCCAGTCCTGCACATCTCCAGCAGGCAGTTGTGTTCAACACACTGCATTTTCATACGTCACTTAGGCTATTTGCCCTGCCAGAAAGTCCCTTCCCCAGACTCACATTTTATTTGTATTTATTTGCACTGCTGGGATAGAACCAGTGCCTCACACAAGCTAGGTTACTAAGGGCTCTCACTGTGCTACATACCCAGCCAGACCTCTGCTTCTTAAACTTTTGCCTGCTTCTCAAAGGTCACCTCCAGGCCAGGCATGGTGGTACGCGCCTTTAATCCCAGCATTTGGGAGGCAGAGGCCAGTCTGGTCTATATTAACCAGTTCTAGGCAAGGCAGAGCTACATGAGACACTGCCATCTCCAGAATCCCTATACCAAAGAAGTCTCCCACCACCAATCACCTTCAGCTGGGGTGAACTGCCAGCCATGCTGAAGTAAATTAGGTTTTCTCCTTGGAGTGAGCATTATGTGCCAGTGTGGCCTCTTGTCCTTGTGATTTCTAGGAGTGACTTTTTTCACTTGCGTATGTATTCCAGTGGGATGACAAACTGTATAGTCACCCCTCTTCACCCCGCCCCTCTCCACCCAACTGCAATTCTTTGGGCAGGAGCCATGCTGTGTTCTTTATCTTGTCAGAACCTCACACAGCACTCCAGCACACTCGGATAAGGTCACTCATTCATGCTGATAATGGGGGGTGTTGGACAGTGAACCATGTGAGCAAAAGAACAGTCAGATGTTCTCCTGATTCGTGGGAGCAAGGGAAGAGAGAGCATGGGAGGAACCTTCATTGTAGAGTTACGTGTAATAAAGTGAATAGCCCCAAGGTGAGTACAGGGAAGACTTTCAAAACAAGGGTATTTGAGATGTGAATAAATTGAAGGAACTAGGAAGCCAGGTGGTGGAGGCGCACACCTTCAATCCCAGCACTTGGGAGGCAGAGGCAGGTGGATCTCTGTGAGTTCGAGGCCATTTTGGTCTACAGAGCGAGTTCCAGGACAGCCTACAAAGCCAAAGAGAAACTGTCTTTTAAAAAAATTGAAGGAACTAGGCCTGTATCTGAAGAAAGTGGGGGGGGGAGGAAGAAACCAACAAACTAAGGGAGGTGGTGGGGAGGCCACAAGTCAACAAAGGCAGGGCTTAGGCAGCTGTGATAAAGATTGGGAGGTTCATGTGTTTGTCTGTTTGTGAATAGAGGCTTTTAGAAGAGAGAATAATAATATGGTCTAATTCCCTCAGATCAAAAAGTTTTTATTCCTTATCATCATTGTTTGAGATAGAGTGCTACAAACTCTTTTCTGACTACACAAAATCACCTGGGAACATTTTGCCATTTGGAAACAAAGATGTCAGAGTTGCAATGTGGCCTGCAGGGCCCAGAAACATCAAGACCAATCATTCCAGGGTTCCTTTTGGGGGTTGTTCTCACAGAACACAGTAACAATGCCCAGCATTAAGCCCTGCAGAATCACCAGATTCAAACTCTATTTGTAAGATGGCATTATATCACCAGGCCACAACTTGATGACAGCCGTGAATAGTAACAAATGTCCAAGTGGCACAGAGCGGTTACAGTGGCCATCTTATAAATGTCCTCAGCTGGACACAGCAGGCCTGAACAGCTCACTTTTCCAGAAAGAACTGAGAAGGAGATGCACCGGTCTTACTCAAAAGGTACAAAATGAAAAACACATTAACATTCTGTCCATACAAGCTTATAACTGGACCAGAAAACAGCCAAAAAGTGATAGCATTATTTCTCTTCCAATTTACAAAATATATTGGTGAATCGAAAGAAAGAAAGCAAGACCAAGTGTTCTTCATCCCCATTATTTTATGTCTCCAGATCCTCGGGAGCAGAAAGTAAAGCCTTTCATGAGGTAGAGACAACCTGGAGGGGACTTGGAGGGGCAGGGCAGTTTAGCCTTTATCTATATAAACCCACAAGGGGTGGGGGACAGAGGAGGGGGGGAGGCTAAAGTTCCTTTAAAAGAACGCAGTGTACGGCTGGGCAGTGTGGCCCACACCTTTAATCCCAGCACTCGGGAGGCAGGGGAGGCAGAGGCAGGCGGATCTCTGTGAGTTCGAGACCAGACTGGTCTATAAGGGCTAGTTCCAGGTCAGCCTCCAAAGCCACAGAGAAACCCTGTCTTGGGGGAAAAAAAGAACACAGTGTAATGGAGTGATTAGCTGTCCCCGTCCCAGTCCTGCATTGTATTCTCTGACTATGCTAAGCCTTGTAAGGAGCAAAGGGGCATAGTGCAGTTCCTAAGACAGAGTCTCCCTCGCTGGAGACAGGCAAATTCAGGAAAGTATCAAGTATCTCCTCAGCTATTTGGAAGAAAATGTTTCTTCAGTCATTCATTTCAGAGTTGTTCCATTAAAAACTATGTGAGAGCTATGCCAGTGTAAACAGGCCACATGGCCAGAAGGTCCCTCTCTAGCACCCATGACCTGGCTGCTTAAAAACAGGTAGGTGTAGGAGAAGCTGAAAAGGGTTCTGACTTCTGTGTAGGTCTAGAAATGAGGCTTCTGGCAGGATTCCCATCCTTGTTCCTATCCGAGCATTTGCACAGGTATGCCAGCTTGGTGCAATCTCTGGAATTAGCAGCTCTTGCCACACTGACAAGTGGCCCTTACAGACCTGAGAGCAGTCAACAGGGATGATGGTAGGCTGAGCAAAACTCCTCAAAAAGAGCATGCCAGGCATGGGTGAGGTGCAGTGTGGTTCTTCACAAGCTAACAGCAGTCTATGAGAAGAGCACACGGGATAAGAACAGATGATCACAAACAATGCACTGGCCACTACTTTAGGCTCTAGGCCTCACTCTCCTCTGATCGCTTGGCTGTCTAGGTTGCAGACACCCAACAGTCTAGTGGGTACAAAAGGCTCTCTGGTCCTGGAGCCATGGGATATCCAAGTCTGGTTGACCACCAGGACCAAATGTACCCACTTCATCTTAGGTGATGAGCCTCAGCTTGGGACAATGAGCACAGTTAAGGTCAGTGTATTGTACCTTTGAAGCACTAGGCCTCAAACAGGCACTGGTCCTTGTAAAGCCCTGTAGTTACATAATGGTGTCAAGTGTGTGGAAGAGCCTTGTTTTACAGGTAGACCCAGGCCACCCATATGATGGCAGTACAAGTCCATTACATTGGGTGACAAGATGTTGACACAGAACAGCATGAAGGTCACAACTTTGGCCCTGAGTCTACCAACCATGCTGAAGAGTCAGAATTCACAGGAGAAAAAACAGACTGCAGAGCTCTGTCTGAAACATAGGTAGGTTCACCGACAGTCCTATGTAGGCACCATGTATTTGAGCAGGATTTAGCCAGACTGAAACCCATAGGGCCTAGGCAGAGTCTCTGGTCTTGCAAAGCCTGGTCTACCTCTGCAGGGTCTTTGGCCCAGTAAAGTAGTATTGCAAAGGGTTGGGCCACAGTTCATCTTTAATGATTGGGCCACTCTGTCAGCTTCTGGTAGGCTATGCTGTGAAAACCAGCTGAAGAAGCTTCCCATGGTGTCCCGGTTCCTATTCACCAAGGCCGGGGGTTCCTGGCCTAGGTGCCAGGGGATGCGAGTAGCGATGGACACCACCTGACCTGAGGATCTGCGTTCATACTCCTTCACTATCATCTCATTTCCGAAGTAGTCGTTGCTCCCAAACAGGAACTTGAATTTGCAACCTGTTCTGGTGTGTCTGAGCTCCCTCACCTCCAAATTCATCAGGTAGCCAAGCATGTCTTCATCCCTAGGGCTGATCATGGCTGATAGTTGGATGGTTCAAGAAGGCAGTGGCCCAAAAGCCAGGACTATTGTGGATGATGAAGCTCCTGCGGGCTAGGTACAACTGGCTCATCCTCCCAAAACCCCAGCAGCCTGGGCACTCATGGCCTCTAGCTCCCACTGGATGATCTCCAGCGGCTCGACGATGAGGGATCCTAGGTCCAAAGGTCTCAGGCTCACCTGGGTCTCTGCAACCACCTCCAGCTTTTTCCCCACCTCCACCGGCTCCTCCTCAGCTACTGGGCCTCCTAAGTCGCCACTTCCTCGGCCTCCCCTCCAGTCCTCACCTGAGGACCCCCAGCCCTGCACACAGCCCTCTGGGTTCAGGTCGCTGGAGGTGGGGACCTCTCCAGTGTTTTCTGGGACAGGTGGAGTGGTCCCGGCACGGGGTGCTGGGTCAGAAGGCCCGTGTGCCCCAGTTCCGGGGACGCTGCACGCCGGAGCCAGGAGCGCATCCTGCCCTTCCGCGGGCGGTGGGTGCACGGTAGGCTCCAGAATCCCGATTCCCTCGCCCGCCATCTCCTTCTGAATCTCTGGGTGTAGAGGCCTGGAGAGCACCCGCGGGACTGTAGTCTGTTGAGGCAGTAGGACACTGGAGGCTGGTGGCATCTCTTCACCGGGGCAAGCTCCGCCCCGCCCCCTTGCACTCCCTTGCCAGACGTGACTTGCTAGGGTCCCTCCACTGGAGGAGACGCGGAAGACCACCCATGTCAAACATAACTGGTTCCAGGTTAGTAAGGCAGGTGATGAAGGAATTCAGGGCTGGTGCGGACTAGGCAAAGGGCAACTGGAGCAGGCATCAAGGAAACAGGCCCAGTCCTCAACATGGTTATAACCTTCCATCACACAAGGAGGGCTGTTTCCCTGTCTGGCTCTTTGCCGCTGGGACACTTGCAGCCTTGCACAGGATATATTATTCTGGCACAGGCAGAGGGCTGACCAGATTCAAACTGGGAACTAAAGATAAGCATAATTGTCAGGCAATCAAGCTGCCGGAAAGAAAGGCACTAGAAGGATCAGAGGCCAGAAAAGTTCTTAAATTGCTGCAAACCAGGAAGCAATCTTCACTAGCCTGGTTCCCACAGGAGCTGGATCCTCCTGAGCTACTGTTGGCTGAGATCAGGTGGACTTTGCTTGACATGGCCCAGGCTCAAGGCTGCCCCTTGCTGGGTGCCAGCCATTTTATAAAGATGGATTTTAAAGAATACATAAATGCTGGGCAGTGTTAACCCACACCTTTAATCCCTACACTTGGGAGGCAGAGGCAGGTGAATCTCTAAGTCTGAGGTTGGCCTGGTCCAGGACAGCCAGGGCTACACAGAGAAACCCTGTCCCAAAAACACAAGGGGGGGGGAACCCTACTAGGTACAAATTGAAGTCTTGATTCAAACAAACAAATAAACAAAAAAGGACCAAAAAAGGTTATGCAGCACTTAGGAGGCAGAGGCAGTGGGACTTGAGTTTGAGATCACACCTGCTCTACATTCTGAGTTTGAGTTCCAGGTCAGAGGTCAGTTGGGGCTACTAAGGCTCTGATAGCTATTCTTTTTTTTTTTTTTTTTTTTTTTGGTTTTTACGAGACAGGGTTTCTCTGTATTGTTTTGGAGGCTGTCGGTCCAGCCCAGCCTTGAACTCACAGAGATCCACCTGCCTCTGCCTCCCCAGTGGAAAGGTGTGCGCCACCACCGCCCGGCTTCTGATAGCTATTCTTGGTCATCAACTTGAGATACCTGGGAAAAGAGACCCTCAATTGAGGAACTGTCTCTGTCACATTGGCCTGTGGGCCTATCTATCAAACATTCTTGATTACTAATCAATGTGGATGACACAGCCCATTGTGGATGGTACCATCTCTGATCAGGTGGGCCTGGCTGTGTAAGAAAGGTAGCTGAACACTGTGGGGAGGAGGAAGCCTGGAGTGAATGTGTGCTACTCATAAGGATCAATGCCTCCAACCCATAGGAATTGGCAAAGTCTTCCTCTGGTCCTGTGTGGGAATGCTGACAAGGTTCAGAAAGCATCAATTGCAGCCTGAGATGTGAGACTGCTTGGCCAAAGAGACTTCCTACCAAGACTAGCTAGTCCTTCCTTCTCATACTATACATAATAAAAGCATTGAGGTTCCAATTGCTGCACAGTTGGTTTGGCTCCTTAAGAGGGAACGACAACCTAATCCCAGCTTTTCATGCACTTATCTTTTTTCATTCTTATTCCTTCATCTTTCCTGTCTTCCAGGAAATTCATTTCCAGGGTCAAGTTGTGAATGATTTCTCAGTCCCTGCTCTGCTTGAGTTTTCTTTAATTTCCCTCAGTGAATGATGGACTGTTACCTGCATGATGAAATAAACCATCTTACCCACAAGTTATTTTTAGTCACTGTATTATCAAAGCAACAGAAAGCAAACTAGGCAGGGATCTGGTCATTAAAAAAAAAAAAAAAAAAAAAAAGAGGGTCTCAATGCAGGGCCTGTGTCTGAACAAACTAAGAGACTGCTCCATAACCCTTCAAACATGGCTGCATTCCTGTGATCTCAGCTCCCAAACTATGGAGGTCAGTACACTTCAATGCTGTCCTGTCAAAGGATGCCACATTCTTTCATCTGAACCTCTAGACCAGTGGTTCTCAACCTTCCTAATGCTGCAATCATTTAACACAGTTCATCTTGTGGTGACTTCAACCACAGAATTATTTTCGTTGCGACTTCATACCTGTAATTTGCTACTGTATGAATTGTAATGTAAATATCTGACATACAGGGTATCTGATATGGGATACCTGTGAAAGGGTTTTTCAACGCAAAGGTTGAGAACCCCTGAACTGCTGCCCTTGACCTCTGCTAGACTGAATCCCTTGGGGTCCTAGCTGGGGTTCTGATCCACTGGGGTAGACAGTGGATACTCTGCCTTTGTGTATCAAACACCTACACATTGATTCTTCCTGCCCCCATAGACTCCAAATAACTGCTTGGCTTTGAACAATGGCTCTAATCCCCTAGGTAGGAAAATCTCAGTGCAAGAGGTGGGGCCTGGGATGGCATGACAATCTGTTAAAAGACAGGCCAAGCAGCGGACGGACAGTGGTGGCGCATGCCTTTAATCGCAGCACTTGGGAGGCACAGCAGCCTGGAAGCACTATGGAAACAGTGTTTGAGCACAGGTGTGTAAGGCTGGGTCCTAACTGTCAAAATGTGTGCACCTTGGGGAGCCTAAAAAGGGTTCTCTTCCTGTCAGAACTTCATGAAGACATCTAGAATCACCATCCACTACAGGATACCAAAGGTTGCCTTTGTCGGGCAGGGGACAATCACAGCGAGGGAAGAGAATTAGGAATGCTGAAATTGTAAGTGTTCGAGCCTCTACATCAAAACAAATGGAAGAGTGAACTACCTGACATTTTCAGTTACTTCAGTGTTTAAAGCCCATTTGATGTGGGTTTTCTGACCCTCACACCCAATACTAGTTGATACAATGAAGCCACTTACCTCAAAGACATTCAGTTAAGACTGTTTGCCCTACCCTCACCAGCATCACCTTGGATGCTAAAGTTGCCTGGAGATTTCCATTCTTCACAATTTCAGGCTCACTCCAACCCGTCCCCAATAAACAAGTTCGAAACCTCAAAGCACATCATTCAGAAGTTTTTAATAAACAACTTCATTATAAAAACTTTTTTTGAAAATTAATTCTGTAAAACATTGAAAAATCTACTTTAACAAAGATATGCCCTGTGCATTTTCTAATGGCACTTATATTTTACAATTAAAAACCTTGTTTTATATAAAGCCAAAAATACTCCAAGAGGTTATTCACTGTGTTTACAAAGTGCTAGAAGGTTTTTGTCTTGTAATTTTCTTTCTTTAAATAATCTGGCATTAAGAAAGAGTAGCTACAAAGCTTTAACCAACTGGGAGCGAGAGAGGGTGTGAAGTAGCGGTCAGGAATTCTAGTGCCAGACATGCAGAGGTTGCGCATGTGAGAACTGGCAGCTGACACCAGGCAACACCTGAAGCAAGTTGCCAGGAACAACTCCACACAGTCCAAGATTACACAGTGAACACCCTCTCCACACCAGACTCCACTCTCCAGCGGTCCAAGTCACAGCCACTTCCTTCCACAGCAGGTTCAGAGCTCCAGGAGAGGCCAGGATGAGGACCCAGAGAAATCTGGACTTTTCTGGCCAACACCTGCCTAAGGCAAAGTTTCTTATTACATAAATATCCTTGTTAAAAAGCAAAATATTGATCCTGTATAATACAACCTGTTTTTTTTTTTTAAATCATGAAGAAGGGGTGAGGGAAATAGCTACCAAATAGGGAAGGGAAAACTTAAAAGCTACTAAGGGAGGTTTAGGGAGATATCTATGAACAAAAAGTAATCACACCTGCTTCCCAGATTTGCATTAACAAAACACCATGTAAAGTCGGGCAGAGACGCACTGATGCGCCCTTCCCTGCCTCCCACCTGTTGAAGATGGTGCTAGGATCCTCTGAGCCGACCCCTGGGCATGCTAGTCCCTGGCCCCAGGACAGGCCTCACCTCTGACAGGCTGCTGTGCAGGCTGAGGGGCACTTGTCCCCTGTGCAGTCAGCACAGGCTAGAGTATGTGGCAAGGAAAGGGGACATCATTCTTTTCTGGTCCCTGATTGGTCTGTGCCACATGTCACGGCTCCTGCCCTGGGCAGATGCCCCTCTGGCTCTCTTGGCCTCATAAGGGGTACGTAAATGAGTTTGGGCACCAAGTAAAGGATAAATTATTCTTATCATTTTTAACAACTGGCCAAAAAGGCTCTTTGGGGTGGTAGGTTGGGGAAAGGTTTAAGTAACTGCAGGGTGGTTTGTGGTCCAAAAAAGCAAAGGCAGATAACCAGCAAAGTTCACAGTGACAGGAAATTCCTTAGAGTAAGGAGACTGAGAAAAGGTTGGAAGTGGGAAGAAGGCCCCAGTGACAAGATTAACAATAGGTGCTCTGCCGTCCTCTGAGCACCAAGGGAGGGACAAGCTCAGGAGGACAAATCTCAAACAGCCCAGCGCACTATTCTGTGTGGCTGGGGGCTACTGGCTTCTGAAAATGAGGCAACAGGGAGGTGGCAGGCAAAGGGAAAAAGGGGCCTGGGTCTAGTGAAGACCAAACACAAGGACAATGGCAGCTGCAAGTTCCACTTGGATTCTCACATGCCATTTCCTGTAATACGAGTCCCAACAACATGCATAGCATGCAGGAGATGGTTGCGCACCAAGGTAGACGCTTTTAAAAATACACCTTAATTAGTCCCTGGGACTCACTGAAACTAATCTTTAGAAGTAAATCACCTAGTCTGATTCCAGTCCTATCAGACATACTTATATCCAGTTTTTTTTAAAGGTATTCCAAGCTACCTTGCTTAAATCAAAATATCTTATTCACTCCACATTGCTTCC
The DNA here is from genome assembly GCF_017639785.1 of Mesocricetus auratus. NCBI lineage: Eukaryota > Metazoa > Chordata > Mammalia > Rodentia > Cricetidae > Mesocricetus > Mesocricetus auratus. Next base: position 118,198,889 of record NW_024429189.1, read on the forward strand.
AAACAAGGGCCAGGGAGTTAAATCTGAAGGCTTTCACCTCAAACAAGGAGTACTGGCCTAGGCTAAAGCAGGAGTCCAGGTCTTGGGCCTGCACAGTTCCCAATGATAAATTGAAGTAAATCTAGGCAGAAGGGAGGCGGCAGGGAGGCAGGGAAGAACTGGTGGGAGACTGAGGCAGTTCCTAGGTAGTCTGTCCTGAAACCCTAGTGGAGAAGCCAGCAAAAGGCACCACTGACAGAAGTGCCTTGGCTGCTGGCTACATCTGTAGGAGTTAACAGTAAAGAGGTAGAAGTGTGTTTCTGAATCAGAGAGGTGTCTCAAAAGGTTCCACAGTGGTGGTCCCCGAGCCGCCTCCCTTCCATGCATGGGGAAAGCCCATACAGAACCGAGATGAAATGGGATTAGGGATTCGGCTGCTTCTGGGCGAGGGCTGTGCTGTTTGTGGCAGGGAGCCCCACGTTAGCAGAACTAACTTCTTGTAAGAAACATTGCTAGATACTAGGGGCAACTGAGGGGACCATGACAGGTGGAAGGTCCTCAACAGAGAACAAAAAAGACAATGTACAGTGCCCAGAGTCCATGGGGACTGCAAAGCAGGGAAGGAGAAGGGACACTGTAGGTAAGAACATTTTGGTATGAGAGGCAACAATGATTGATAGATTATGACTCAACTATCTGCCCAATCCCAACCTTCTAGAAACTCCTCTGACAGTTCCATTATGTCCTAGAGAAAGGACAAGCAGGAGAGAAGCAAACAAGGGCGCATTCCCTCTTCTCTGCTATCCAGCCCAGAGCCCAGAACCCCTTCTTCCAAGACAAATAACAACAGCTCATGATGTCCAGGGGAGGGCTAGGGATTGGGGAAATGGTGGATGTGGGATGCCTTTCATTTCTTCCCCTCTCCAGTTCAGGAGGACGAAGGTGTCATGATGTACTTGGAGAAAACCAAATTGCAGACCTGTAAGAAAGCTGCTCCAATCTTCTTGCCTATCTCCTGTGGACACTGCCATGGAAGGCAGGAAGAGAAGCAGTCATGGAAGATGGCAGAAACTGAAGCAGTCCAAAGTCAGTTTATTTCCCCACGGGGGAAAAATATGACCTCAAGTGAAGAGAAGTCAGCAAGACCCGACTCCGCCTTGTAAACAGGGCTCCAGTTAACACCAGGTACCGAGTGGTTCAGGCTGGTGGCAACTGAAATGGACTGGTGGGAATGGATTCACGGTGTGTAAACAGTGTTCACTGCAATTACTCTAAGGCTAACAGTGTGGCGAGGGAGGTGAAATGGTGTGTTTGAGGAGAATGTGTAAACGGTACCGTTGCTGGACAACACTGACTGAAATGGAGCTGCTAGGAGTAGGGATGGGATTGCTGAGAATAGAGGCCCTCTTTCCTGCCTGGTAGCTGGAAGCAGGTAATAGTCAAGTGACCTTCCACAGCAGGGACTCAACAACCAACTGCTTGGAGGGTCTGCAGGTTGGGACCAGAAGGCGGGCTTCTTAAGCTATTTCTCTCGAGGTCATACAAGATGAAACCCTCTGTCTCCAAGAGGCTTCTCCTTCTCCAGACTGAAGGTGGGTCTGATGCTGTGGAGAGGCAGAGGGCTAAAAATAGCTCCCAGTTCAGACAAAAAATAAAAGTAAAAATACCTGAAAGTCCTATGATAGACTGTTCACGGGGCTGGGTTCAAGGATCCTTCTAAATTGATCCTGGAGCCTGAACCCCTAAACCAAGTGCTCCATATAGACACTGGAATTTTCTTTTTGAACCCAGCTCTGAAAGCTCAGCTGCCTTCATGGGGGAGGTGGACGGGGTAGGTACTTAGGTTCCCTTGCAGAACCAAAAGACAGAATGGGGGACCTCCATGGGGGCTACTGGAATGCTTGATGGAAACGAGGCAGGGTGGTGGTACTCAGGCCAGAGGTGAAGACAGGAGGCAAGGAGTGCAGAGGCCCAAAGTTCAGGGGTCCCCCAGCTCCAGGGGGATCTTGAGGCTGAGCTTGCAGAGTGGTGAGCAGAGGCTGTGCCTCAGCTTGGGAGTAGCCCATAACCAAGCCTCCTGTGGCCCCTGGCGGGTTACATGGGGGTAGGTTGAGTGGAAGAAAGCCCAGTAAGTGAGAGAAGTCCACATTAGCAGCGCAGAGGGCCTCAGAGAGGTTGGCGGGACTCTTGGTGAGCAGGGCTTCATCTAGGAGGGCTGCAGCTGCCGCCGGCTGAGGTGAGGCGGGCTGGGGTTCAGCCGATGAGAGAGACAGACTTCCAGGAAGCTCTGCCAGAAAAGTATCCACCTCCACTTTGGGCAGTTTGTCAGGCAAGTATGAGGTAGATCCAAGCTGGTATTTTGGAGGGAGCTGAGCTGAGGAGGAGATAGGAGAAGATTCCAGAGGGTAACTCATACCCATGGGCAGCGTGTTGTGCACCAGGGAGTGTGGCACGCCCGCACTGGGCATGGTAGGGATATGGGCACCATACATACCCATGGGCAACATGCCAGGGAAGGCCTTGGCCCCCATCACGTCCCTAGAGGCCATGCAGAGCACAGGGCTCAGCTCTTCCTTTACACTGACCGTGGAGCTGCAGCTGAGTAAGCCTAACATATCCACTGGCTCTGTCTTGATCTTGAGCAGCTCCTGTGAGTGGCTCTTCTTGACATGGCGTGTCAGGTGATCCTTGCGGCCAAACCTCTGGGCACAGTACTGGCAAAGGAAGTCTTTACGACCAGTATGCACCACTAGGTGCCTTCGAACATCCTTCCGTGTATAGAACCGCCGGTCACAGTGGTCACAGGGGTGCTTCTTCTCTTTGGCACCTCCTGCTACCCGGCGTGAGTGAGCCTTCAGATGCTCCAATAGGGCCTGGGTACTCTCAAAGGTCTGCAGGCACACCTTGCAGCTGAGATCACCACTACTGGCAGCATGCATGGCCAGGTGGCGACGGTAACCCAGCTTTGTATTGTAATTCTTACCACATTCAGAGCAGTGGAGGGCCTCCTTGTTGGGGTCATGGGTCTGCAAGTGGTTCCGCAGATGGTCCTTTCGGTGAAACATCTTGTCACAGTACATGCACTGGTGGGGTTTCTGGGCTGAGTGAGTGGCCATGTGCCTACAGGTAGGGATGGAAGATGGGGAGAAAGCTGAGAGAGGGAGGTTCAAAAGGGCTAACTAGACAACCAGATGTCTATGAACAGGAAACTACATATAGAAACTTTAATAAAGCAATGCAACAGAATATCATAATCATACAAAATCATATACGTATTGTCATTCTTGGAAACATTAGTTTTAGTACCAAAAAAACCATGAACAATCTGAATTTACTAATAGGGAACCGGTTACACAATGGCTAAGTCTATAGTATAACTCTAGTATTTAAAAGGTGAGCTTTAGATGTACCTTCAAGGAATAAGCTTCTTAGAGACATTAAGAGGAAAAAGTGTTGGGGGAGGGGGAACAGTGGTGCATGCCTTTAATCCTAGCACTTGGGAGGCAGAGGCAGGTGGATCTCTGTGAGTTTAAGGTCAGCCTGGGCTACAGAGCGAGTTCTAGGATAGCCAAGGCTACACAGAGAGATCCTGTCTCAAAAGAAATTAAAAAAGAAAGAAAGAAAAAGCAATAGTACACAAACAATGGTGTTTGCTACATAAGAAATAATGTATATTTGCTTGTATGTGCCTGCAAATAAGAACCAGGTATCAATGGGAGTCTGAGGGGAAAAGCCAAAAATTGGACCATTTATAAATGGACTTGATGGAGAACTTTCATTGTAAGCCTTTTAATACCTCCTGAATTGAGTCATATGAGTGATTTCCTCTTCAAAAGTTTACATTTAATTTTTTAATGTTATACTAAAGGGGAAAATGAAATATGTAATGTATGTAAACTTCCTGATCTGGAACAAGTTCCCAAGATATACAAGAACAAGTCAAAAAACGGAAGTTCAGCAGTGCACGTAATACAACCCCCTTTGAAACCAAAAGAAAGAAAAGAAAACCAAACCAAAAGGAGAATACACATTTGAATGTCTCAAAGATTCACAAGAAATTAATCCCACCAGCTGCCTTTGGGAGAGATATAGCTGTGATGAGTATGAGGACAATTCCTTTTTCTCCGCAGGCCCATTTGTATCATTTCAATTGCTTAGTTCCTCACTGTCCCTTAGTTCACATGCTCCTGTCTGATTGGAAAACAGCCCAAAAACAAGAAACTGGATCCATAGTTCCATATATATTCAGAATCAACTCACCAAGACTTTAAGACCTGCCATTTGCCAAACTGTGGGTGAGGTGTCATTAACATCGTTCTGGAAACACCAGGTAGCCTCACCCATCAGTCAGTCAATAGCAAAGGCTGTATTTAAACACTGACCCTCTTGAGCTAGCAAGCACATCATAGCTGTGTCTAGTACCCCACAACCTTTTCAATACAGAGAATCACCTTGTGTATTCATGTTTATGGGAGCTATCATCAACCTCTTGAAAGGGTGGCACATTAGAGGCAGTGGTGAAGGACTTAGCCTGTTTCCTTCATTTCACAGATAGAATACCAAGGGCTAAAGAAGTTCAGAAACTCTGTCAGGGCTATTGCCTCTTGGACCCGGATTTTTCTATCAGCTTCCCCCTGGTACTCAGACTACCAAAAGAAAGTCCAAGAGGATATCCCTGACTATAGAAGCACAGGAATCAACACATTCCTAATTCCACACAACTGTCCTGAGGGCAATCCTGGCCTCCACACAACCCCTGATGTCTATCTTGGTTCCTTCCTACCAACTGTTTTCCAGATAAGGAACTGGGGCTTTCTGTGGTCATCTCATTGTATTTACGGGTTTGCTGTCTGTCTCCACTATTGAGAAAGGATACTCAAAGTTTTTACTTTGGTATAAAAAAACAAACAATAGTTAGCATCCCCATCCTTGCTCATTATTCTGTCTAGCAATGTACAATGTTTGGTACATAGCAGGAGATTAATAAATAGACAGATGAATGGCTGGATGCACCAGGTTAGCCTACCTCATTTGTTCAGGCAAGTTCATGGTTCCTTTACTGGAAAGGCAGGGGATCAAGTGAATACAGATGGCTCTCATCAGGTCCTTTCCCTAACAGAGCTGCTCTTATCTGCTATAACAAGGACTTTCACATTCTCTTTCACTTTAAGTAAGGGCTTACAAATTTCAGGAAAGGAGCTGACCCACAGAGCAGCAGGGACTCTACAGAGACAGAAGCAGTCATCTGATTAGCAGGCTGAGTCAGAAGCAGCAGCAATGCGGGACTAACACTCTGTGATCCTGGCTAAGTCACGAGAGCCCCAGTGTTAGAATGGACAGATTAGACCATTCTTTCTTTCTAAATTTCTAAAACCAATTTCTAACTTCTGGTTAAGATTCTGATAATTTGCCTGACAGAAATGGAGAAAGTGCTGAAAAGAAAGTTAAGTCTAATTTGTTCATAGCTGCTTTATAAGATAACTCACCAGATTCTACTGCCTCAATAAAAATATCACCATTTTTCATGAGGCAGGAATTTTTAGAATTCTAAGCTAACTCCTGTTTTAAAATAGACAAACACTAATTTTGTTTGCATGCTGTTTAAAAAAGTATTTTTTGGTTGGGGGGGTTCAATACAGGGTTCCTTTGTGTAGCCTTGGCTATCCTAGAACTAGCTCTAGTCTTGAACTCACAGAGACCCACCTACCTCTGTCTCCCAAGTGCATGTGCCACCACTGCCCAATGAAAATAATTTTTGTTACATTTATTTTGTGCGTACATGTATGTGTTTAGAGGCTACAGACAGCTTGCAGAAATCAGTTCTCTCCTTCCACTATGTGGGTCCCAGAGACTGAACTCAGGTTGTCAGTCTTGGCAGCAAGCATTCCTACCCACTTAGTCAGCTCAATGGGCCCTGGGTGGTTTGTTTTGAAAGTCTCACTCTGTAGCCCAAGATGGCTTTGAACTTGCGTGATTTTTCTGCTTCAGCCTTGTAAGTGCTAGAATTAATGGCATGTGCCACCATGCCTAGCCACACACTATTATTACTTAGTGAGTGACTTCAAATGGTTAGAGTTCAGAGTACATTTACAAGACAACTTCACCTTTCACTCTTTTGCTACCAAAAGCAAAAGATCCCACACTCAGCTGAGCCTCTGGTTCTGACCTCTGAGAAGCTGGGGGCTAAAAGAGGTATGGGAGTGTCACCTACCTATACAGCTTGTACTTGGAGGCAAAAGCCTTGCCACAGTGCAGCTGAGGGCAGCTATACGGTCTCTGCTCCGGATGGGGAAGGCTATGAGGTCTTAGCTTCTCCCCATTTGAGAAAGGTGTCCCCGAGATTTCACATTGGCACTTCACTTGACTCTCTGCCTCCCGGGCCCGAGGCCTGGGAACTAGTTTCCAGCCCACTTCCTCCTCCTGCTTTGCATCTTGAATCCAGGGAGGGACGCTGGTGAAAAATGTGGTCATGGCAAGGCTAATGGCAGAGGGCCATGTTATTCAGAAAGCCTCCCCATCAGTTCACATGGGCTCTCTGCTCAGTCACAGCTTCCAACGCAGCCTTCAGAAAACAGTCTCTTCACCTGAAACAGAACACCCGGTGTTAGGAAGCCCCATTCCAAGAGCACATAGGCTCTGCTAGCAGACAACTCCCAAGCATATTCCCAGCCCTCTCCTCCCACTTAGAAGTGGTGTGACTTTCAAATAAGCACTTGCTTCCCTGACCTGCTTCCTTATTTACAAAACAGACACAACCTCCAAACTCATAATGTTTTGGAGGTCAATGCAGCCATGAGTATAAAGCTTCCATGAGTGCTGGGTGCTAACCAGTGCTCATCCAGGGTTATTACGAGTAACTCTAGGTTAGAAGAGATAAGGTAGTTGAGGAAATAAAGATCAAAACACTAAACTTTCTCTTCATTTTTACATCCTTCCCACAAAGCTTAGATAGCTTTCCTCCTCCTCTCCACCCTCTTTCTATTATTCCCCTCACCAGAGGTACTAAGGAACAATAAAATATCCAAAAGGCAACAGAGAGTAAGAATCCTTTCATAGGAAATTCATACCCAAGAGGCAGGGTCTGTGCCACATTTGTTCTTAACAGAGCACTGACGTCAGGAGGTTCCTTCTGGAGGAGCAACAGTAGCCTCCAAGAATGTTCCCTAAACTTGGTCCCACCCTAATCTCTACTACCTTTCTGTGTCTTTTGTTCTCCAGCTCCATCTTTACCAAAGCCATGTTTTTTTTGTTGTTTTCTTTTAAACAACAAAACCCCAAAGTGCTATGGTGAGTGGTTCATCCTACCAACTCAGAGGATACACATGCAATTCTCTACTAGGACAGATAACATTCTTGATTTGAACCTAAGTCTTCTCCACCTGAAGATCCTTTGAGGGAACTTTCTGTATTTCTTTCATTCCCATATACCTAACATCTAGAGAAGGAATTGCAACTTCCTTTTAGATGAGTAAATTCTCAGGGGTTTAACTTATACCCAGAAGTTCTAGTTTAAACAGGGTTTGCCACCCTCCAGAGAAAGGAGCCAAAGCTTGAAATCTGACCCTTCCCCTTGTTGGTAAAGAGTAGTAAAGAGGAATACAAAGCAACAGTAAATTGACCCCTTCTTGACATCAATTCAGAGACTATCCCAAAATTCAGTCATGAGGATTTTCCTTGTAAAGAGAGCAGTGATGGTGTATCAGGGGAGTGGCTATAAGAATCTGGGGAGTTTCAACTGCACAAACTAGCTATGGACCATGGAATGCTTGCTCAGCTAATTAGCACCTGCCGCTTACAGAGAGCATTCATCCAACAGACTGGCCATGAACGAGATGATAGTATCAGCGGGTTCATGCCCCAGAGAGCTTTGCTCATCATAACATGAGCTACATCCTGTTCAGGAACTATTCCTTTTGTTGAAGAAACATTGTAATGTAATATGACAAACATTTCCCCATTACAAATGGGGATTTGCCTAGAATCATCTGCACAAAAGTAGCAGTATTTTGTACTAATCATGTACTGGAAAGGACAAGAAATACTGAAAACTAGACTCACTAGAGTTATCCTGCTTATCTGGTTGTTCTCTGTACACCTCAAAGGCCTCCAATGGCTGCCTTTCATTGTTCAAATTCCCCCCTCGTGCGCAAGGGTGGAATTACCTGTTTATAATACCAGCGATTACTATGTAACCTGGAACTGGATAGAGGAGCTCCAAGTATGCATGTCTAGTTTAGAGAGAATTTCCCGTACCTTCAAAGTCAAATTATGCTCCAACTTTATATCTAAATCATGCATCTTGGCCTTTGGAAGTTGGGAATGGCAGTTAGAAGAAAGCAAGTCACATCACTCTGGCTGATGTGAGGGGGAGCGTAGCTCTGGAAATTCCGCACAAACTCAGAAAGAGAATGGTACATCCCCACCTCCCACACGTCCACCTCATCTGTTCTGTTGAACATGCACAAACAAGACACAGCAGTTTAGCTTGCTGGTACTGAAAGAGTGAGTAATGGGATTCTAGGAAACAGGCTAGCTATTCAGTTAGAACCAAAGGAGCAAGGTGGGAGCCATGTGCTCAACTTGATCAGCTTTAATGAGGTTATGGCATTAGAAGAAAAAGGCCACCACCTTGATCCCACTTCCCTAGGCCTCTAAAAAAGCTCTGCAAGATCCTGATCTACAACCAGGGGCCACCAGGCTGCTAGGCAGTCACAGCTGCTGGTGTTACCTAGGAATCTTTTGAAGATCTAGTCTCACTTTTCTGTGTCCTCTGTCTGCATACTCCTCTGATGCAGAAAAATTCCTGGGTTTGATTCATACAATCAGACCTATTCCTTCAGACTTCTTGTCAAAACTGAAAGAATTTTGCTTCTCTTTCAAAGCTGTTCTTCTGGTCTCACACTCTAACCGTAGCTATGGAGAAGCTGACAGAACCTGTTTCCATAAAACAAACACAATCCCTCCCAGTTACTGGTGTAAGTCAGTGTATTTTCAGCCCAAGATTCTTCTGGCATCTGATCTGAAGGGGGAGGCAGCACGGGAAGAACCTTGGACTTGCTATCAGAAGGGCCACCACTCACGGGCTGTGAAATCACAGACAGGTTACTTCATTTCTCCTCATCTTCTGAAAGAGACTCATTCTCTTAACTTGCAATTGTTTTCTAGAGGATGAAGTGAAAAGGCGCTCTTGGGAGTGACCCAAAATGTGAACACATGAAGCCCATGAGGGCCACACGACTGCTGCCATTCTTCAGCAATGCCAAGTACAACTTTTCTCTCCCTCCTAGTGTTACTTCTCATGCCTCAAAGTCAGTTTCCTTCCCTTCCCAACATCTCAGAACTCAGCCTTCCTCTTTTCCCTCACTGTTAACCCTCAGCACAAGCCCTTTACCTTCCTCCAGCACATCTCCTGGGACAAAGTTTTCTCTTGCCTGGATGGCCACTTTATCACACCCTCTTCTATTATTAAAGCTCCATACCCAAAGTAAGAATGCTTGCTCAATACTCTGTATGGCCTTTGGAAGCTCTGGTCTGTCTTCTGTAGTGCTGTGATGTAGGCTGCCCTCTGATGAAACTATAGTTTTTATGGTGTTACATCATCTCTATAGAAACTGCGTTCTTTCTCCATTATTAGCCTGTTTCCTCATCTGTAAAGCTAAAAATACTTACCTCACAGTCTGGTTGTATGGATTATTTTAGTCAGGTATGAAAAAAGCTCAGCATTGGGTTTGGCCTACTCAAAGTGCCCAGCAAAAGAAAGTTATTATCCTAGACTTTATATTGAATTTTGAATTCCCACCTCCTGTTGCCAATCTAGTTTTCTCAACTCTCCCCATCAAATAACGTTGAACTAGCCAGCAGTCTCTGCAGCAAGGAAAGGGTTAATCTCTGAGTGTTCTTAACTAAAGAGACCCACAGAGGATTAACAGCTCCACTTCAGTGACTGCCCTAAAATAGCTTTCATCCCTCCTGCCCAAGAGCTACTTGGGGATCTGAAGAACTCAATTCAACACCTGCCTAGGAGGAAACACACCCAGAAAGGTTCTTGGAGGTGGAATCTTCCCACAAAAGAACTTAAAATAGCAACTGGGAAATTATAAATAGTGTTAGAAGGGAAAACAAAGCAGGCCTTGACCTGGACAACAGAAACAAATTCAAAGGCACACTAGTTGGCTGGAAAACAGCAAGAAGGGAAGGAGGGTTGGGAATAGCTGCCCACTTCCAGAGACCAGCGCACACACAACACTCCGGAATGGTGGGAGAATTAAATTACAGGGAGGCCGGAGAGTCTCAATGACTTGCATCATTCCAAGAAACATCAAACAGGATTAACAGGGGCAGGATTTACTCTCGGGCTGCTAGTTGTTCTGTCAGTGTAGACGGGTCTCTTTGGAGTCCCTTTGATTCCCTATTTCCTCAGATTCCTGCTGCCTCCCACCCCTGGGGAGGCCTTGAGCAAATGGCTGCAACTCAGGCCTCATTTTCACCTACAACCCCCTTCCCCCCCTGCACGCACACACACGCGCGCGCGCGAGCACACACACACACACACACACACACACAACTCAGCCACCTTTCCTTGGGAGGAGAGGGTAAGAAACCAAGGCCAGACTTATCACAGTCCCAGGCTGACAGGTGGAAAAACACACAAGCCAGGAGTCAGGGTATGCTAGCAGGTGAAAACCAACTCCGCAGTAGCCAGGGCCCTTTCCCCTTCTGTCCCAAGGTGGACCACAGCACGGAGCTAGAGTGGTAAGAAAACAGTCTGCTGGATCAGCCCGCTTTGCGGTGTGAAATGTTAAATTCTCCCTGCCATTGGAAGGTGGGGCTGGGAGGGTGGGGAGAAAGGATGAGAATTCAGAACTAAGTCTAGATAGGGTCTCAGAAACGCAAAGAGCAAGTATGCACGGTAAAGAATCACGAACACGTTATTTGGGTCTCTAAGAGACCACACGAGAAAGAGATGGGGATTCTAAAGATCAAAAGAGGTTCCGGGGGCCTGAAGACACAAGTGAGTTCTCTCAATTTCAAGAGGGTCTAGAAATGGGCCCCTCCCGATGGGAAAATGTCTGAAGTTTCCTCAATATGGTCCCTGGGGAGGCAACTACAGGTAGGACCTTATTTGGGGTTCTTCGGACCGAGGTATTGGAGAGAAGCCTCAAAGTAAGTTTATGAAAGTCGGGAAAACGAAAGAGCAAAGAGAGTACTATTTGGAGCAGGAAAGGGGGTTATGTGGGTCGGGGTAGGCGTGTCCGAGGGAGGGAGCAGGTGCAGCTTATCTATGGCCCCCAGACCGCGATCCCGAGGAAGGTCAGCAGCGTGTTATCTGGGTCTCCAAGGAGTCTGGGGCGGGGGGTCGACAGTGGGGGACCCTCAGGGCTGAGTCTCCAGGTCTACGTAATGGAAGGAGCCTGAAGGACTTGTTCCGGTCCCCCGGGCTCAGGTCTGAGGTCCCGGGAGCGTTTTCGTCACCACGGGGCCTATCCGGGGCCCGACTGGCGCAGAGGGGGCCCCCAGTCAGGGGTGTGGGCGACCGCGCTGAGCGGCCCGAGGTGAGGGGCGCCACCGCTCCGAGTGCCGGGCGTGTGGGCACAGCGCGACGGCCTCCCGCCCCGCTCCCCGCCATCCCCCAGGACCCTCGCCGGCACTCACTGCGCTCGGGACCCCGCGCTGCGGGCCGGGCCGCGCTCGGGCTCCGCCAGGCCCGCTCAGGCCCCGGTAGTGGCGGCGGTCGGGCCATTGTGCGGTGCATTGTGGGAGCCGCGCGAGCGGGCGCTCGGGTCGTGGAGGGGGCGGTGCCGCGGGCTCTCTATGGTCCCGCCCGCCCGCGGGCTAGAGCGTCCCAGCCGGCGCGCGGGCGGCGCGCGGGGAGCGTCGGGAGCGGGGCGGCCACTCGCGCCTCTGTTTTCCCCCCTCCCCGCCTCCCAGCCGCGACGCTCTGGGGCTCCGCCGCCGACATGGGCGCCGCCGCGTGGGCACCGCCACACCTGCTGCTGCGGGTGTCTCTTCTGCTTCTGCTGCTGCTGCCGCTCCCGGGGTGGTCGGCCGGCTCCTGGGACCTGGCCGGTTACCTGCTCTACTGTCCCTGCATGGGTAAGGCCTCTCGAGCCCCCTGCTCAAATGGAGAAACTGAGGCCGGGGAGGCGGAGGAGAGACCTCTGATGTGGGACAGGGCATGCTTTTCGCTGCCCTAGTTGCATGGGTACAGAGGGGCCAGCAGTGTTCAATTTGCCATTCGTCGGACGGGAGAAGCTAAGTGACTCACTCGAAGTCTAATCCGACTGGGAGACCAAGTAAAGGAGTTTGTAGGGCAAGACTTGGCGGCGCTGTCTCGTGGCAGTTCTTACATTCATTCAGCAAATATTTATGTGCCACTTTTTTTGGGGGGTCCCAGGCGCTGTCTTTTGTGCTGGTGATGAATGAGACAGATAAACCTCATACATGCCCTTGTAGATCCTTCATTTAGGGAGACCGACAATAAAATAAAGTTTTTTTTTAAGTACGTGAATAATTTGGTACAAGATGATAAAAACTGAGGTACGAAAAGATAACAAGGACTCTTAAGAGAACTAGGCCAGAGATGCATTTTAAATGAAGTAGTGGATCATCACTGTAAAATCCGTTCCTTCTTAAAAACCCTTCAGTGGTGTGCATAACTGGCCATGGCCACCATCTTGCATGGTTTGGCTCCACTCTGGTCTTCTCCACACCCCTTCTCCTTTGGGCCTCCACCTACAACCACACTAGCCTACTTTCTTCTGTTCCTCAGACACACGAAAGTCTGTGAGCTATTCCTTCTTCTTGGAACACCCTCCTCTAATTTCTCCCCCATCCCATTCTTGAATATCATCGTCGGTGTCCATTGACCTCTACTCAAGTGTTTCATTAGTCTCCCCATCATTTTTGTTTCTTCCTTACAACTATCAAAATCTACCTTAATGAATTTGTTTTCAGGGTTAGCGTCTCTTTACTTGAATTAGGACTGAGTGCCTGGAGAGCAGAGATCTTCTTATCCTTGCTTGATTTTATATTGTAACATCTAACATTTTATATTGTAACATCTGGCACATTTTGGCCTTGCAGTACTTTTGCAATGGATGAATGGTTGCCATATTGATGATAGCTAAGTGTGGTTGCATACAGCTTTAATCTCAGCACTGGAAGCCAGAGGCAGGTGGATTTTTGTGACTTTCAGGCCAGCCTGATCTACGTAGAGAGTTCCAGAGCAGCCAAGACTACATAGTGAGATTCTGACAAAAAGGAAACAAACAAACAAAAAAACCTGATGACAGCCGATGCAAACAGCCAGAAAGTGAAAAGAGATATTTGATGGGGAAATTACAAATGCAAATAACCCAAGTTGAGGCTATAGCTCAGTGGTAAAGTACCCAACATGTTTAAGATCCTTGGTTAAATCCCCAGCACATAAATAAATATATAATCTGATCACACAACTGTAATCCTAGCACTTAGGATATAGAGGAGGAAGATTGTCACAAGTTCAAGAACAGCCTGGTCTATAGAACAAGTTCCAGGCCAGCCAGGACTACACAGATCCTGTCTCAAAAAAGAAAAAAGAAAAAGTAATTCAAACCATGCTGAGAGCAAGAGAATTGGATAAGAATTGATGAAAATATCTTAGCAAATAAGGTATCAGGATCACCAAGTACAAGTAAGTGAAGAAAAGTGAAGGAAATTCCTGAAAACATGTAGAGAAGGGATTGTAGAACACGATAGGGAAATAGCATGGAATCTGGGGTGACTGAGGTAGAAGGAGCAGGACCTGTAGGGCCTTCAGTATCGGTGTGGAAGTCTAGACTTACTCTGTGGTGCCAGTGTGACTAGCTCACTTTGGTGAATGGCCCTCCACCATCTTGGATGCACATCTTCTCTGAGCCCTTCATACACCATGCCCTTAGTGACCCAGGCCACTCTACCCTCAATGTTCCATTTCCAGGGCGCTTTGGGAACCAGGCCGATCACTTCTTGGGCTCTCTGGCATTTGCAAAGCTGCTGAACCGCACCTTGGCTGTACCTCCATGGATCGAGTACCAGCATCACAAGCCTCCTTTCACTAATGTGAGTACTTATGTTGGCCTCGGCCCCTGTCCACCCTTCCCTGTGCTGGCTGACTTGCTTGACTCCAAGGCCTTTGGGTTTTCCTTCCACTCTAGGCTTGTTCTGTTCTCTTCTTAGAATTGTCTTCCTTGAAATAGCGACCTCAGCCTCCATGTGCTGGCACTGTCTGAACACTGCATTAGGATTAGCTCATCTTTCCCGTAGCTCATCCTCGAGGAAACCCAGGTTTAGAGGGGTGAGGTAACTTGCCTAAGATTGAACAGCCTGTGGGTAGTACTTGCATTCAACCCCAAGGCTGTGTACTTCTGGAGGCTGTCTTGAAACTGAAGTCTCCATTTCCAGTGCTGATTCATCCCACCTTATTTATGTACATCCTATTGGTCAATAATAGGTATTAAGTACTCATATCAATTATAAACGAGAGACTGAGGTGTGGCTTAGTTAGTATGTCTAAGGCTACCATCCCAGGCAGCTGCCTCTCATACAGTCGAGGGGCTCCCTGGGCATGATAGTCTCATCGTTCTCTGATATTTAGTTTATTCTTTGTGTCTTCCAATAGCCCTCTGTTTCCTTTTGTTGACTGTCCCCAGGGACCTGGATGAAGGAACTGGCCTTAAAAGTTTAAGTAGTTAACAACATTATACTTAGCATGAACAAAACACCATATTTAATTCTAATGGTTTTTCTCTGCATATATTTTATTTTCTCCTTTGCATGCATACCTCTTTTTTGGAAAGGCGTCTACCCTCTCTGCAGTACTAGGAATAGGAATAGGTCTTACAAATCCTAGGAAAATGATGCTCTACCACCAAGCTGCACCCCTGCCCCTGAAAAACTTTTTTTTTGAGACAGGGTTTCTCTGTATAGCTTTGGAGCCCGTCTTGAAACTCACTCTGTAGACCAGGCTGTGATAAAGGCCTATAAGTCTAGCACTTGGAGGCTGAGGCAGGAAGATTGTAAGCTCAAGGCCAGTTGAACTGCATGCAAGTACCAGGCTAGCTAGGGATATAGTAAGACCCTGTCTCTTAAAAAATCCCAGTCAGAAATACTAGTCCCAATTCCCATTGTCCCAAGCTTTTAGGTTGAGAATATACAGTAGCACAGCAAAGGCCTGAGAAGTCCTGCTGCAGTAGAGCCAGTTTAAAACAGATTTCCTAATCTCCCAGCACTGGAGCCTTGTTTATTTATTTATATGTTTGATTTTTGAGACAGGGTTTCTCTGTGTAGCCCTGGCTGTCCAGGTACTCTCTCTGTAGACCAGGGTGGCTTTGAACTCACCTGTAATCCTGGCACTTTGGAGGTAGAGGCAGGAATTAAAAGTCATTTAATATAGCAAATTTGAGATCAGCCTGGGCTACATGAGACTATCTCAAAAAAACCAAAATCAAACAAAAGAAAAAGAAATGTAATTTAAATAGATTCTCTTTTTTTTTTTTTTTTCTATTTTGGTTTTTCTAAGAGACAGGGTTTCTCTGTATTGTTTTGGAGGCTGTCCTGGAACTTGCTCTGTAGACCAGGCTGGTCTCGAACTCACAGAGATTCACCAACTCCCGACTTAAATAGATTCTTAAGATACCATGGAACAGAATTCGGATTCCATTCTACAGGTTAAGGTTTCCCAAACATATCCCAGTAGTTCAGGAACAGTAAAAAGGTTCCCGAGCTGCAGGTATGGTAGCACATGCCTTTAATCCCAGCACTAGGGAAGCAGAGGCAGGTGGATCTCTGTGAGTTCGAGACCAGTTTGACATACAACAGCTAGTTCCAGGACAGCCTCCAAAGCCATAGAGAAACCCTGTCTTGAAAAATACAAAAACAAAAACAAACAAACAACACATTGTAGGTAAAGCCGATGAGAAGTTTGCTAAACCTGGTCTTTCTTCCCTGGAGGAAACTGCCCTGACAGACTTTATGACATGACTCCTGCTTCTTTCCTGTGCTCCCACTGAGTCATGGAATGATGTCATCTGCATCTCCTGTAGAAAGTACGAGAGCCTCTCTAGGATAAATACCTCCTATAGAAGGAGCATGTCGTGCTGTGGATACAGACCCCAAGTAGCTGTTCCAAAGCAGGCACTTCTACCAGCAGCCCTGTACAGAGGGCCATAGAGCTCAATGTTGTGCATTTGTTCCAATGATGAGAGCTTACTTTAAAATTCTGCTCTAATGAGAAAAGTAAAGCCTTTACAGATGCAGCTTACCTTTTTGTAACTACTAGTGAGGCTGCACATCTTTTGAATATATGGGCTGGATGTGTTTCCTTTGCTATGAGATGTTTACTGTATTACTTGCCTGTCTTTGTTTGTAGCTCATCAGGTATTTTGAACACCAGAGGTGCTGCTGCTAGTTCTTGAGCTGGATGACAGCTTCTCTCAGTTTGTTTTTGTCGTAACTTTGGTGTCTTGTTGTGGCTGTTGTAATAGGAATGAAGCTTAATGCTCCATGCATGCTAGGCAGGACCTCTACCACTGAGCTTGATCCAAAGCCCATTATAGGTCTCTCATATCACATAGTCTGGGTGTTAGAGCTTGTACTTTTTAGTAACGAGAATACTATGGAGACCTGTACCCCTCCTTTTTTCCTTTAGCTCCATGTGTCCTACCAGAAGTATTTCAAGCTGGAGCCCCTGAAAGCCTACCATCGTGTTGTTAGCCTGGAGGAGTTCATGGAAAAGCTGGCCCCCGTGCACTGGCCCCCTGAGAAGCGGGTAGCATACTGTTTTGAGGTGGCAGCCCAGCGAAGTCCTGATAAGAAGACATGTCCCATGAAGGTAGACTGTTCTGTGTCCTCTAGGCCCTTCAGGTGGCAATATGGGAGAAAATGGGGATTTGGTCTGTTTCTGGCATTTGTTAGCAGTGTCATTTTTGGGACACTGTTCTTCTCTGAAGTTTGTTACTGCCTGATCGATCTAGCTGGCTCATAGAGAGTAGGCTGTATGTAAGAGCACCTACGGATTGAGGTCGTTGCTGTGGGTAATCGTAACTAAAGCCCGCATAGCTTCCCACGTGCCAGGTTCTATGCTGGCAGCTGGATGCATATTCACCCCTTTACTCCTCAGACTGTTCCTTGAAGAAGGTCCTAATGGTATAAGGGAGTCACGAAGCGGTGGTGGCGCACGCCTTTAATCCCAGCATTCGGGAGGCAGAGGCAGGCGGGTCTCTGTGAGTTCCAGGTCAGCCTGGTCTACAGAGCTACACAGAGAAACCCTATCTCAACCCCCCCCCCAAAAAAAGGCCGGTACTCAAAGGGAGTCACGGCCAGCATGGTGTAACTTGGCTTGTTGTACACTCTCTTAACTTGAATGCTCTCCCACTTCGTATCAGGTAGATGAGGAACTGTTGTAGATAATTAGTAGAAATTTGCATTTCTGGTATTTTGTAAATATGATACACCCCATTTATCTTTTGGTATAAATGGAAGAAAAGCTATAAATTTTGAAAGGGCCTAACTTGTATCCCCCTATGTTACCCTTACCAGCTGCCTGACCTTGGGCACATGTCTTACCTTTATAAGTCTGATTCCACCTTAAAAAGTAGCATACTGGCCAGGCTTTGGTGGTGCACTACTTTAATACCCACACTCGGAAGGCAGAGGCAAGCAGATCTCTGTGAGTTCGAGGCCAACCTGGTCTACAGAGCGAGTTCCAGGACAGGCTCCAAAACAAAACAATACAGAGAAACCCTGTTTCAAAAAGCCAAAAAAAAAAAAAAAAAAAAAAGTGTAGCATACTGTATTAGCCTCTTAGCCTCTTAAAGCTCTAGTTTAGTGGTTCTCAAAATGTGGGTCATTACCCCTTTTGGGTCAAATGACCCTTTCACAGGGGTCCTTAAGACTGTCAGAAAACACAGATATTTATATTATTCATAACAGTAGCAAAATCACATGAAGTGGCAATAAAAATAACTTCATGGTTGGGGGGGGGTCGCCACAACATGAAGATCTGTATTATAAAGGGTTGCAGCATTTAGTAAGGCTGAGAACCACTGTTCTAGTTCATAGTTCCAGCCCAAGATCCTCCTTGCCCCATCACTACAGAGTTAGTAGAATTTGAAATGTGAACAGAATAGATTCCTTCAAACACAGCTGGAAACCAAAAGAGAAGAATCAGCCTTTCCCTCGGCCTCCAGCCAAGGAGCCATCCTATAACAATTCTTTACCAGGTGTCAAACCACCCATCTCCCAGGGCCCTTGGTCTCAGCAATTCTTTGGCCTTATCCCCAGGTAGCTTTCCTTCCTGTTGAGTAAACTTTCCACTACTCTCTTTTTGCAGGAAGGAAATCCCTTTGGGCCTTTCTGGGACCAGTTTCATGTGAGTTTCAATAAGTCGGAGCTGTTCACAGGCATTTCCTTCAGTGCCTCCTACAAAGAACAATGGATCCAGAGGTACTTGGAGGGGATAGCAGTACTGAGTTTAGGGAGGGCTGAGGCTCAGGGGCATCCAACTCCTTCCTTGTCTTTCCAGCTCTACCCCACCCTCTTGTAAGAGACCAAAGGTACAAGCACTGTGTTCTTTCTGTCTGTTGAACTTGGGATCCTATGTGATCTGTTTCCATCTCATCGCCTGACACAGCGGGATGTTGACCTGCCCCAAGGTTGAGCAAGAGTTTCTCAGCTGATAAGGGATGTCATAAAAAGAACATTGTTCAGTCACATGCATGTCTATTTCCTCCTCCAGGCGTGAGAATCACTCTACTGTTGTCTTCCTCTTCATAAGGTGAAATCTGGAAGCATTGCCTGGAGAACAGCTCAGGTGCAGACTGAGAAGTGATGTCACCCTCATAATTACTAGCTAGGCTTTATTAATTGTGTGCCATAGGCCCTATTTAAAAAAAATAGGTTAGCAGGACACAGGCACAAGCTGTGAAATATTTATGGAGCGTCTGTCATGTGTGAGACACAATATTCAGAGACCAAAGGTGTATATAAAAATGAGGATGACCCAGCCCTGGTCTTGGAGAACCACAATCTAGTCAGATTGATAAACTTACATGGGGAGTCTGTCATTGTTGCTCTAGCATGGCAGGAAAGGGCCTGGGCTTAGATGTCAGAATAGGGGCTGTTACAGACCTCACCTAGCATATATGAGGTCCTGGGCTTGTCCGTAGAACCACAGACACCACACAAAATAAATCAGATTAAAAACCAGGCATGGTAGTCTGTGCCTTTAATCCCAGCACTCAGGAGGCAGATCTCTGAGTTTGAGACCAGCCTTGTCTACAGAGAGTTTTTTCAGGACAGCCAGGGCTACACAGAGAAAGCCTGTCTTGAGGGGGAAAAAAGCACATTAGGTTAGGGGGTAAGAGGAGCATGTGAATTGAGTGGTCATGAACTTAACATTTAGTAGGCCAGCAGTAGACTACAATAGAGACAGGATTGAACACTGAGCTCAGACCTAGCTTTGCCTCTTTCTTGGGAGACTGAAAAACCATTCCAGGTCTCTATTCCCAGTTTCCGCCTTGGTTTAATGGAAAAAGCATTGAAGTATTGACTTCCTAGTACAGAAAGTGTAAGCAACCAGTCAACTGTCCTTCACATGCTTATGCTAATTATGTCTATAAGAAATTTCCTGAGAATGTTGGGGATTAGTCTCAGGACATGACACATGTTGGCAAGCCCTCTACCAATGAATTACCCATTCCTTCAGTCCGCAGTTTTACAGGACTTCATTGAGGTCAATGAAGATAAATAACCCACCCAAGACTGCCACATAGCCAACTTGCATCTGCATGTGAATATTTAAAATAGTAAAAGCTAACATATATTTTGTACCTGCTGTATGCCACACTGTTCCTAAGTCTTGGTAGGTTTAAACTCAGGATTAATGAATATTTGGGGTGGTATTGTCATCTAAGATGTACACATAATACAGAGGAAGCAGAGAATCATAAAGTCACTTGTCCAAGGTCATGAAGCAGACTGGGCAGTGGTGGCGCACACCTTTAATCCCAGCACTCGGGAGGCAGAGGTAGTAGGATCTCTATGAGTTAGAGACCAGCCTGGTCTACAAGAACTAGTTCCAGGACAGTCTCCAAAGCCACAGAGAAACCCTGTCTCAAAAAACAAAAACAAACAAAAAAAGTTCATGAAGCTTGAGGTAGCAGAGCTGAACAAGTCTGATCTAAAAAACCCATTTCTTCTTTGTGGGGAGGGAGTGGGGGCGGGTGGGGGGTTGTTTTTTTAGACAACTTTTCTCAGTAACCCTGGCTGTCCTGGAACACTCTCTGTAAACCAGGCTGGCCTCGAAATCACAGAGATCTGCCCACCTATCTGGTTCCTGAGTGCTGGGATTAAAGGTGTGCACCATCATTGGCTTGGACAGGTCTTTTAGCTTGGGTATTTTTGTTTTGTTTTGAACTTGTTCTCCATTGTCTTTATGGAATCTCTGCTATACAAAGTTTAAATCCAGGTTAACCTTTATTTTGTTGGAATGAGTGGTTTAGAATATCTACCACAGACTAGATAGTTTTTGGAGGGTTTGTTTTTGTTTTGTTTTCATAAAGAAACAAATTGCCAGGCATGGAGGCTCACACCTGTGATTCTCACACTCAGATGGCTGACACAGGAGAATAAGGAGTTTAAGGCTAGCATGAGCTACATAGTAAGTTTAAATCCAGATTGGGCTACATGAAACCCTGTCCAAAAACAAAACAGCAAAACTAAATGTGTTCATAATTCCACTACTGCAGGAGCACCATCAGCACTTTAGTAAGTGCATTTGCTGTTCTGCATTTTTATATCTATATACATACCTACATGCATTAATTAAATTTGATGTTTGTTCAGGCTGGTCTGGACTTGTAAATAGTAATACTAGCAGGGTCCATTTCAAACATGAAAATATGAGAGTTCAAAAGAGTGACTGACTAGCATTATATGTATGTATATTTATGTTGATGAAGTTGTTTTGTTTTTGTTTTTTGTTTTTTTGTTTTTGTTTTCGTTTTTAAGCAAGTTCTGGCCTGCAACTCACTATGTAGAGCAGATTGGCCTCTAACTTCAGTGCTCTTCCTGAGCTAGAATTACAGATGTGCACCACCATGCCCAGCTCAATGGCTTTTTAAAAGCACTATAAGTGTACAACTCAGTCACTTGATGTGCGTTGCCACCCTCCACCTTCACAACTTTTTCTTCTCAACCAGAGACACTACTCAGTACAGGCTAATTTTCACTCTCCACTTCCCCTGCCTGGTACAAGTCATTCTACTTTGACTCTGAACTCACGCATTCTAGGAACCTCAAGCATTGGATGGGCAGTCATGTAGTATTTGCCTGTTTGTGTCCAACTTATTCATATAGCATGTTGTCTTCAAGGTTTGTCAGTATCAAAGTTATGTGTCCAAATCTCACTCCCACTAAAGCCGAATGACACAGTTTGATTAGCCGTTCATCTTTTTCATCTCCCACCACATGGATTCAGAAGATCCTTCCAGCTCTGCTGGTTCTCAATCTAACCCTGTGATAGAGCTTCAACAGTTCAACAGATATCGAGTTTTTGTTTTGTTTTGATTTTTCTTCTGGGTTTTTTTGTTTTGTTTTTCAAGACAGGGTTTCTCTGTGTAGCTTTGGAACTTGTCCTGCCATTCACTCTGTAAACCCGGCTGGCCTCGAACTCACATAGATCCACATGCCTCTGCCTCCCAAGTGCTGGTATTAAAGGCGTGCGCCACCACTACCTGACCTAGATAATGTATGTTTATTTGCTCTTGGAAGTATGTCGACCATTGTGTTGAAATTATCTTCATGTATAAAGAGCAGGTGTCTGAGTATATGATGGCAGCTTTCTGTCCTATGACAAAATACCCGAGAAAATAAACTTAAAAAAGGAAAGGTTTCAAGGGCTTCAATCCATTGTCACTTGGTTCTGCTACTGCTGGGCTTGTAATAAAGCACGGCATTATGGCTAGGAGCATGTGATGGAACAAAACAGCTCACATGGTGGACAGGAAGCAGAAAGAGCCAAGGAGATAAGACAATACCTTTAAGGGCATTCCCTCTGGATCCTATTCTCTCCAGCTAAACCACACCTCCCAATAGTCCATTCAATTATGAATCCATTGGTGAATTAACCCATTGGTAAGGTTGGAGATCTCATGCTCTAGTCACCTCTGGACAGTGCTGCATTGGGGACCAAGACTTCAACACATGAGGCTTTGAAAGATTTCATATCCAAACTGTAGTACATTGCTGATCATTCTCCCAGACTGCAGCCTCTTTGAGAAAAAATAAGTCATGTGTGATTGGCAGGGTCTACATGGTTGAATTTATGAAGACGTGAAGGCTAACCCAGAGCTCCCATGCAAACAGCAGGAAAGAAAGTGTCCTTCATGGCAGGGACTTTGAAAGCAAGATTCTGCCTTGTTTATGTCTGTGTCCTCTCTACTCAGCCTGGCATCAACTACTGGTCCCATAAATGTATGCTGAGCCTAGAGGACCTCAGTAGCCAGGGTTTGATGATGATGTACCCCTGAAGTTTACCAGGTTCAGCAGCAGGAAGCCAGTCTTCCTCTGGAATAGTGGCCAGCCTAAGACTGACCTAGAATGAATGGTCAGGTTAGCTGGTGGAGTTGGTTAGGTTTTCTTTGCAACCAAGACCTTTCTCCAGCTCTTTCTAATCAGATGCCACTGAGGGAGAATGAGCAGCTGAGTCTTGACCTCTTGTTGCTGTTGAATCACAGCTGATGTGGTCCTACTGGGACAACTTTCTGCTGGCCCAGGTTCAGGGCATAGGGATAGACATTCCAAAACTGGAATTCACCAAGGGTAAGTTCCAAGCTCTTCCCAAGAGAGCAGGAAGGACATAAATCCCAATTTATCCTAGTGACTCACTACCCATCAAATCAGAAAGCTTCTTTTCCTTTCAGAGGCCCCTGAGGTGATGTCTGAAAAGAGCTTAGCCTAGGGCCTAGCCCATAGTAGGGTGCTCAAACAAGATTAGTTTCTTCCTCCTTTATCTACCTCTGTCAGCATGCCTTGATATTTTTATAAGGCCCCTGGCCCCCCACATTCAATTCTAAAAATATTTATGGCACCTGCTGCCTGTGCTAGGAGCTGCTGCTCAGAAAAGTAAGCTTCATTCCCCTTTGAGGAGGTGCTCCTTGACTGGGTAGGAAGATGAAAGTAGGATTTAGGAGTCAAGACCACAGCTAGTAGGACTGGTTAAGAGCACTGGCTGAGCCAGGCATGATGGCTCCTAGCACTAGGGAGGCAAGGGCAGGAGGATCTCTGAGCTCAGAACCAGTCTAGTCTACATAGTAAGTTCCAGGACAGCCAGAGCAACATAGGGAGGCTGACTTTAAAAAAAAAAAAAAAAAAAAAAAAACCACTTACTGGACACAGGACACATGCCTTTAATCTCAGGAGACAGACACAGGCAGATCTCTGTGAGTTCAAGACCAGCCTGGCCTACAGAGCTAGTTCCAGGACAGCCAGGGCTACACAGAGAAACCCTGTCTTGAAAAACAAAAAACAACAACAAAAAAAAAGAAAAGCACTTGCTGCTTTTGCAGGGCACCCGGGTTCAGTTACCAGCCCCCATATCAGGCAGCTCACAACTGCCTGCTAACTCTAGTTTCAGGAGATCTGGCACTTTCTTTCTTCCACAGGTATGTACATACAGACACTCAGATACACATACATACACATACACCTTTAAAATTGAAAAACAAATAGTGAAGCAGACGGCCTGAATGCAAACCTTGCTTCACCAGCTCCCACCCTGTGACTGACTGCCGCTCAGCTTCTTTATGTCTAGCTTCTTTATCAGTAAGACAATAGTAGGCACACTTCCTCACAAGGCTCTTGTGGGAATTAAATGAGTTAATATGCAAATAAAGCAATTGCTTCTCACATAATATGACTCAGTACATTATTGCCGAGTATATACACATAAACAGAAACTTAGAGTCCAGTCAGCCAAACATCATACCGTGCCAGACTGTGGAGGGACGCTTGATTGCTGCTATCACAGCATAGGCCTCTGACCAGTGTCTGGGGAAATCACGGTAAAGAGACTGCTAGGGCCACTGTCCTCAGTGCTTTCTAGTTCTGGCAGCAGAGATGATGGCTGTTGAGCCTGTCAGCATGCAGAGGACAAGGAGCTGAGGCATGTGAGTGGTGACCCATCTGGAGGCTTGGAAGGCATTTGCTGCACAACGTGTTTGGGTCAGTGTGAGGAATGGGCAGCAGGTGCATTGCACTTGTGTGGTGTGCGTGGAGGATGAAATAGCCTTGCTGGCTAACAGGATTTACTCATGCAAACTGGAAATTTTCAAGAGATGTCATCATGATCGTGTGATCTCTATGATCAACATGGTCCAATCACCAAACAAAGTTAAATCTTTTAAAAGTCGAACTAGGTTATATGTAACATGATGATGATGCCCAGGATTTTGTAAGACCTTTCTTTGTGCCAAGTACTGCTCTAAAGGTTTTGCATATATTAATCCACTTAATCCTCTCAATAGCCCTATAAATGGGTATATTAATTAGCTTGACTGCGCTGATCATTGCATACAAAACTTCATGTTGTATTTCTTAAATGTGTAGATGTGTTTTTTGGTTTTTGGTTTTGGTTTTTGTTTTTTTTTTTTTTGAGACAAGGTTTCTCTGTATTGTTTTGGAGGCTTTTCTGGAACTTTCTTTGTAGACCAGCCTGGCCTCAAACTCACAGAGATCTGCCTGCCTCTGCCTCCCGAGTGCTGTGATTAAAGGCGTGTGCCACTAACGCCCGGCTGTAGATGTGTTTTTTAATGGTGTTATGAGGTAGGACTGTTCTCAGCTCTGTTATGCAGACATATTAAGGCATGGATGGATGGTGGCTGGACTCATACACGAAAACGTCTTCAGGGAGAAAAAAGAAGGGAAAGAGGTGGTAAGATACTGCTTTTATTTATTTTTTAAAATTTACTTTGGGGTATGTGTATGTGTGTGTGTCAGAGGATATCTAACAGGAGTTGGTTCACTCCTGCATTGAGTGTGGATTCCAGGGAATCAGCTGAGGTCCTCAGATTTGGTAGCAAATGACTTTACCCTTTTAGCCATCTCACAACCCTAGTTGCGTATGTATTTAAACTCTGAAACAAAATACATTATTAGTGTCTGTTGATGTAGGCTATGGGCCTGTGAATTATTTCCCATAGTTGTTTTAGGATTTACAGTAGTCCATGATGTTTTATAATGTGTGTGTGTGTGTGTGTGTGTGTGTGTGTGATGTGTGTGTGTGTGTGTTCCTTTCATTTCATTGGTTTGGAAGGGCAGCATACAGAGGACAACTTACTGGAGTCAGTTCTGTCCTTTTGTCCTGTGGGCCTGGGAATTGAGCTCAGGTCCTATGGCTTGGTAGGTAGGCATCTTTATCCCATGGGTCATTTTGCCAGCCCTTTCATAATTTTTATTTTAAAAAATTTAGGTGATTATGGATCCACATGTACTTGTGGTAAACAGTTTATAGAGATCTCACTGTATACCCTTGACTCTGTATCCTGGCCAGGATCTTGACAGTTATATAGTCCTATTTATTCAAATAGTCTTTTCTTAAGCTTATATACAACTGTGTGTATATATATGCTAGTTTTGTATAATTAGTGTAGGTTTATATATCCAGTACCACAATTAAGATACTGAGTGGTTCTTTCAATGTAAATATCTTTATATTGCAAGGTTATTACTATACCTGCCTCCCTAGGCCATCCCTAACTCCAGCAGCCATTGGCCTCTTCTCCCTTTGTCCTTTAAAAAGTATGTAAATGGAGTCATATGGTTTGTGCCCTGCTGGGATTGGCTTTTTTCACTTAGAATAATTCCCTTAAAAGCCATAGCTTGTGCTGATAGCCCATGCTTTTTTATGACAGTAGCTATGCTATTCATGGTGTGGATGTCTGTTATTTCTGTCTGGGTTGTTTCCAGTTTAGGGCAGTTGGAGTAAAGCTGCTGTGAGCATTAGTGTACATGTTTGTGTGTGAATACAAGTTTTCATTTCCCTGGATAAATGCCCAGAAGTGCCATTACTGGGTCATATTATAGTTGCATGTCTAATTTCATGAGAAACTAACTGCAAACATTTCCAGAGTAGCTGCACCTGGTTGTAATGTCTAGAAGGGATTTCAGCGGGTGGGGAAGATGTTTCAGTTGGAGACAGATGCAGAGTCTGGAATCAGAAAGTGCTTTATGTTGCTGGACTGGAGTCTGGGTTGAACTGAAAAGGAAACGGGTTTACTACTCTGACTTACTGAACCCTCACATGCTCCAAGCAGTGGCTGAGGCACATGGAAAACACTGCCACTGGAGCCTGGCCTAGCAGAAGAGAAGATTTGAAAAAATTGCAGAAAGGATTTTGTGTAGTGGGGAAGATTCTTGAGAGGGTGTGCTGAGTTTATCTACAGACCTTTGGTATACCACATGAGGGTAGGTAGGGGTCATGCTGGTCTCATTCTTCCTGGGTCCTTCACAGACAATCAGTAAGAATGTGGTAAGTGCTGAGTGACTGGCCTAATCCCATGTGTACAGTCCATATGAGAGGAACCAGCATTGTCTGTGTAAGCAGCTTCATGTCTCAGTCCCGCCATGTGGGTAAAAGGGCAAGGCTTGGTCCAGACACCCCACCCTGGAATGAATTACCACACCACAGATTGGAAGCCAGCACGATATATAAAATGTTGGAATGCTCTACTGTAAATTTTTAATTGTTAAACAAGCAAAGGAGGTTGTAAATTCTGTACGGCAGGAACAGTATTGCATATTGTGCCTGCTGTCTCCACCAAGGTTTCTTATCAGCCCGTTGAGATTTCACAACCTTTGTGCCTCTTGCATGTTATAGGGGCCTCCCCACAGGGTCTCTGGGACATGGTGCAATGCCATTCTTTTTCCCGTGGGGGTAGCAGCAGGGTTGTCTGTGCATTCTGTCTGACTTCCCCTTGTCCATCTTATGCCTAGATTTCCTCCAGAGGAACATCCGGTGCTTGCACTGCCAGGGGCCCCAGCCCAGTTCCCCATCCTAGAGGAACACAGGGCACTACAGAAGTACATGGTGTGGTCAGATGAGATGGTAAAGACAGGAGAGGCCCAGATCAGCACCCACCTCATCCGGCCCTATGTGGGCATTCATCTGCGCATTGGCTCCGACTGGGTAACTTCCTCTTCCTCTGTCTGGCTGACATTTGCCTAAGCAGAGCCCAGGCATGTAGTGATTGGTGGAAAGTCTCAGCCTGGAGCAGAGGCAGCTAATTCTACCAACTCTGGATTACATCGCATGATCTTATTACTACAGCACATGTCAGAAGTATGTATTTAGAGTACCTGCTGGAAAGCTAGTATTTAAGAACTGCTGTTTGTACCCTTGTGTTTGCAAATGGGTAAACTGAGGCATTAAGTCAGATACCAAACTAGAGAGCTAGAGAGAGGCCATTGGCCTAGGAATCCTCTGTCCCACTTCAGTTAGCCACTAGATTGCTGGTGAAGATGAAATGTGACTGTGGGGGTGGTGCACGCCTGTAATCCCAACACTCAGGGAGGCAGAGGCAGGCAGATCTCTGTGAGTTCGAGGCCAGCCAGGGCTACTCAGAGAAACCCTGTCTCAACCTGCCACACCCCTCCTCCCCCCCCCAAAAGAAAAGAAAACGTGAACTGTGGAGCCTGGTGATTGTGGTGCACATCTTTACCCCAGCACTTGGGGCAGAGGCAGGCAGATCTCTGAATTTGAGGCCATTGATAGCCAGGGCTACACAGGAAAACCCTGTTTGGGAAAAACAGAAAGGAAGGAAGGAAAGAAAAAGAGTGAGTGGACTGTGGCAACCAGGTAGGTCTCCTCGGAAGTTAAGGTATTTTTATCCTCCCAGAATTTGGAGTCTGTGAATGTGTTAAAACCTCATCAGATTACCGCTTATTCAAAACAAAACATATCTTTACGGACAGTATCTTTCATATACCTAGGGAGATATGTAGATGTGTTAAGAGATGCACATAATTGAAGAACGGAAGGTTCTGAAGCAAAAGTTCATTAATGGAACTGGGAGCGTGGCTGAGTGGTAGAGCATTTGCCTCATAGAGGCCAGGCCAGAGTCTTATTCCCATCAGCACACACATGATTAATAGTAATTGATGAAGTACTCTCACAGTTAGCCTCTAGAGTCTCCCTGTCCCCTCTGTAAGGAAAAGGATCCAAGGATTGGGCTCAGAATATTCTGTGAGGTACCATCTGTACCTTCCTGGAACATAAGATGCTCAAGACTGGGGGTGTAGCTTAGTGGTTGAGCGTTTGCCTAGCATGCACAAAGCCCTGGGTTCTATCCCAGTACTACCAAAAACCTTGTGTGTGTGTGTGTGTGTGTGTGTGTGTGTGTGTGAGAGAGAGAGAGAGAGAGAGAGAGAGAGAGAGAAGGTTTTTAGGTTTTTTTATTAAAAATAAAGCTAACCTAAACTAATAACCAAACTTAGATAAAACTTCTTAATTGGTAAACATAGAAACACAGATCCAAAGTAAAATATTAATAAGCAAAGTCTATCCCAGGAATTAAATTCATTGTTCTAATACCCAAAGAAGAAAAACCATGTAATCATCTCATTAGAGGGCAAGAAAGAGCTTGATAAAAGTCAAGTGCATGAGAAAAACTCATAACTAGCCAGAAATAACCTGGACCCACCTTAGCCAGATAAAGCCTATCTCTCCAGAACCATAGCAAACATGTGCCTCAGGGGAGTGATCAGAAGTCCCACCTCATCAGAAATCAGATAAGCCTCCCCTTATCAGTAGTGCTGAGCTCCACTGAAGTCCCAGATAACAATGAGAGTGGAAAAATGCTTTTCATACCCCACTCAGAAATAACCAGTGTTGGTGTTTTGGTATATCCCCTCTCCAAGATCCTGTGTAGCCCTGGTTTGCCTTAACTTCTTTATCCTGTCTCCTCAACCTCCCAAGTGCTGGGATTACAGATGCTATTAATATATGTGTGTTAGGGGGTAGAACATGGTGTTTAGCATTTACAAAGCCCTGGGTTTGGTGTGTGCGTGCGTGCGTGCGTGCGTGCGGGTGTATACGTACTAGTTTCCTCCTCCTGTGTAGTCAGTCCTACCCACTTAACCATTCCTGTGTTGAGGTCCAAGACAGCTACTTCTCTTAACTTTTCTCTGCCCACCCCTCCCTGTAGAAGAATGCCTGTGCCATGCTGAAGGATGGAACTGCAGGGTCACACTTCATGGCTTCCCCTCAGTGTGTGGGCTACAGCCGCAGCACAGCGACCCCACTCACCATGACCATGTGCCTCCCTGACCTTAAGGAAATCCAGCGGGCTGTGAAGCTGTGGGTGAGGGCACTGAATGCCAGGTCAGTCTACATCGCCACAGACTCTGAGAGCTATGTGCCAGAGATCCAGCAGCTCTTCAAAGAGAAGGTATGACTGGCCTGAGGGAGTCCACCAGGGAGGGAATAGAAACAAGGGTCTGCTGGTCCCACAGCTCTAATACCTGCTTCATGCTCCCCCACCAGCTTTGCTGGCTACACACTCCTCTGATTCCTAACCTTCCTTCCATCTACAACTCAAATATCCTTGAGTTCTCTCCAGTTTCCAGTCCACTCCAGAAGTTCATGCATCCCTCCTGGAGTCGCCCATGGCCCTTTTTTTCCTTGAGGTACTTTCTAGACCACTCAAGACTAGTGTGGACCCACCCTTCTGTTCCCTGAGGTTTATCGTGGTGCCTGACCTCTGGAGGCTGTCACCATCATGGACAGTGCAAATGTTTTGTTGAATAAAGTCACAGTGAACTCTGAGAAGGGATTCCCAATTGCTGAGAAGTTAAGAGCATATACTCTGTTTTGGTTTAGTTTTATTCCTGAGGCAGGGTCAAGTCTCATGTAATCTATATTGGCTAAAACTTGTAATATGTAGCTGAGGATGACCTTGGACCCTGATTTTCTTGTCTCCACATCCAAGTGCATACCTGGCTTAAGAAATATACTCTGGCCGGGTGGTGGTGGCGGTGGCAGCGCACACCTCTAATCCCAGCACTCACGAGGCAGAGGCAGTCGGATCTTTGTGAGTCCAAAGCCAGCCTGGTTTACAGAGTGAGTTCCAGAACAGCCAAGGCCACACAGAGAACCCTTGTCTTGAAATTTAAAAAAAGAAAAATATACTCTGGAGACTTGAATTCTATTCATTATGCAGCCTTGCAGAAGTTTCCTGAGCTCTCTGTGTTTGTTTCCTCATAATAGAGTAGGACCAGATAGCACCTGGTCAGCATTTGTAAAGATCTATCTTTGCAAAGAAATGATGACGTTTCCTACTGTAAAATAAGTTAGCTCTCACTAGCACCAGAAAGGAATGAAGGGGAAGATCTTTTGTGTGTAGTGACTGTTTCAGGAAGTGCTGCCCAACAGCAGAATTTGCTCAGTGGGTGTTTCCGGTACCAGGGAGCAGCAGATGATGAGTGAGTG
Source organism: Mesocricetus auratus (assembly GCF_017639785.1). Classification (NCBI taxonomy): domain Eukaryota; kingdom Metazoa; phylum Chordata; class Mammalia; order Rodentia; family Cricetidae; genus Mesocricetus; species Mesocricetus auratus. The sequence goes on from NW_024429189.1 coordinate 118,229,370, forward strand.
TGCCTCTGTGTGGTGGTTGAGTGAGTAGTGAGCACTCAGGAGACTGACAGCCTCCCATTGGGCAGGCCTACAAGGAAGAGATAGAAAGATGGTTTTCAAAAACGTGTGACCAAGAATAGTTTAGAGGTTGTCAAGGACTTGTGCAAAAGTGTTTTCAAGTCTGACCAAGAATTCTAGCATATGGAAACAGAGGGGAATATTTAATTTATTAATATGAATGTGTAAAATCAAGGGGCAGGCACACATTGGGAGCTGCCAGCCTTATGTCACTGGTCTCTTTCTGTCCTTTCACTCCCTCCACGTCTAAAAAAAGATGCCCCGACCAACGAGGAAGTGTGGGGCCAGTGTCTTCTGGTCTGCCCTGCCCATGCCTAGGCAGACATTCAGCTGAGAAACCTTAGTCCTCTGGCTCCCCCTGCATGCTGTAGTTGAGGAGAGCTGCAGAGAAGGGGCAGGATTTACCTAAGAGGTCTCAGAGCCAGTTGTGGCTGGAGTCACACAGCGGGTAAGTTCGGGGAGTGGGTGGAATTGTTTGGGGGTTTTAGCCGAGATTACTATAGTGTCTTTACTACAACCCAGGCAGCAACGCTGGTGACGTCAGAAACCTTGGCGCAACAGCACACTTTCAGGCAGCTCTGCTCACCCCTCACCTGCACGAAGCTGAAGCGTGGAGAGTCCCAGGGAGTTTTTAGGAGCTTTAGGGTTGGTGCACTTGTTAGGCCTTGAGCCTCTTGGTATTTCCTACTTCCTGTTCCTGTGCTGGTGTTCTTGCCCCACCCCCTCCCCTCAGCTTCATTTCTGTGGGCTCATTGCCCCACCCCCACTCAGCCCCATTTTCCGTGTGCTCACGGTCTGTTATCCTCCTCCCCTTTTGATGTGTGACATGTGTGTGCATGTCCACACGCATGCAAATTTGTGTGCGGATGTCAGAGAACAGCTTCAGGTACCATTTATTTACCTTTTGTTGTGAGGCAAGCCCTCTCACTGGCCTGAAACTCTCCAAGTAGTCCAGCAAGCTCAGTCTCTTTTCCCAGTGTGGGAATTTTGAGCACACACCACTAAACTAGCTTACTTTCTTTAAAAAAACAACACACAAAATAAAAAAACCTGAGTCTCGCCAGGCAGTGGTGGCGCACTGGGGGAGGCAGAGGCAGGCAGATCTCTGTGAGTTCGAGACCAGCCTGGTCTACAGTTCCAGGACAGCCTCCAACGCTACAGAGAAACCCTGTCTCGAAAAACCAAAAACAAAAACCTGAGTCTCACTGTGTAGCTGTGGCAGGTTTTGAACTCAAGGAAATCCACCTGCCTCTGCCTCCTGGGTGCTGAGATTGAAAATGAATGGCAGCAATGATTTCTAAATATGCATTGTGGGAATCAAGCTCAGGTCGTTTTGCTTGTAAAGCAAAAAATTTTTTCTGTCCACCTCCCCGGGCCCCTTCTTTGTTCTGAGTGATGCCTTATATCTTTAAATTGGGAACCCAAATAAATGAGATGTGGTCCTGCCTTCAGGGCCACAGTCTAGACTGGGAAGACTTTGTGGGTCTGCAAACAGGAATGAGGACAAGGTTTATTCAACCAGTATCTGTTGAGACTGAGCAGAACAGCAAAGGTCCAGTTCAGGTCCAGCAGGACAGGGTGTTAAAGAACCACTGAGGGGTGAGAGCTACAGATAGCCAGGTGCCTGCTTGGGGGGCAGGGGGTGCTCTAAGAGTATCCAGCCTGGTGGGCCTTGGGAAGGGCTTCCTTAGAGGTGTGCCACATGATTTGAGAAGTAAAAGGTCATCAGGAGTTATGCAGGTTTACTCCCACGTCTTAGCCATGGTCACTAGTAAGTTGGGGAGGGGCTGCTTGGCTTGCGCTTCCACATCACTGTCCATCATTAAAGGAAGTGGAGATAGAAACTCAACACAGGGGAGAAACCTGGAAGCAAGGGCTGATACAGAGGCCATGGAGGGATGCTGCTTACTGGCTTGCTCAACACTATTGGTGTTGTTTTTAGTTTTGGTTTTTTTAACAGGGCTCCTTTGTGTAGCCCCTATTCTCCTGGAACTAGTTCTGTAGGCCAGGCCTTGAATTCAAAGAGATCCACCCATTTTTGTCTCCCAAGTACTGGGATTAAAGTTGAAACCACCACCACCTGGCTAGCCTGCTCTCTTATTAGTATCTGGGCACCAGCCCAGGTTGGCACCACCCACATCAATCACTAGTTAAGAAAATGGTCTACAGCTTGCTTACAGCCCAGTCTTATGGAGAAATTTTCTCAACCAAGGTTCCCGCTACTCTGGTGACTAACTATTCAAGTTGACATAAAACTTAGCAAGGCAGGATACCCCATGACAGAGCAGTATTTATAAAGGTCCTAAGGAGAAACAAAAAGGGGGTGAGCTAGTCAGATGGTGTCTGTCACCCTAAGGACAGTGGGTGATGGGAGAGCCAGCCTAAGCAGGCCTTATCAGGTGCATTGATGACTTGCCATCCTTATCTGAAGGCCCCAGGCACCTGTAAAGGGTATGCAGCTTGAATAGCATGAGGACAGGGAGATGGGCATCTCAGATGTTTCTTATGGCAGTTCTGTAGTGACAGACCAGACAAGGCAGTAAGAGACGGGGAAGAGGTCATGGAAGTCGGTCAGCCCAGGGAGAGGTAGTTCCTCATAGGAAATGACTTACCTTTGCAAAGGTCTCAGGAGTGGGTAGATTGGATAGAACATTGGGCCTGGGAATGCTGCTTGAAAGAAGAAGGCATCTTGTGCTCTTTGCCAAGAAGGCAGCACATGAGCTGGCTTGAGGGGTTTCTCAGGAGGATTGTTTGATGCTGGGATAGAACCCAGGGTCTGTGTAGTGCTGCACACATGAGTAAACCTCCAAGCCTGGGCAGCTTTTTTTTTTTTATGGTTTTATGAGACAGGGTTTCTCTGTATTGTTTTGGAGGCTGTCGGTCCAGCCCGGCCTCGAACTCACAGAGATCCGCCTGCCTCTGCCTCCCGAGTGCTGGGATTAAAGGCGTGTGCCACTGCCCGGCACCTGGGCAGCTTTTAATGAGTTGTGAGGGCACTATAGGATAGGCAGAGGAAAGACAACAGCAAGAACGGTGCTCCGCAAACTGGGCTGGAGACAGGGCTCACCCAGGTGGGCACACTTCAAAAACACCAACCCACATCTTCATCCTCTCCATTCTTTCCTGGTCCACATCTTCATCCTCTCCAAACCTCCCTTTGTCTGAAACTTCAGTCAGGAAAGGTGTTGTGTGATATTTTGTTTGTATTCTGACAAATAAAGCTTGTTTGGAGTCAGAGGGCAGAGCTACCACTAGTTAACCATAGAGATTTGGTGGACTATAGACAGCGAGACAGGAAGAGATAAGGCAGGACAGAGAGACGATCTCAGCCCTTTTGGTTGGATAATTAAGGGAGGTAAGAGGTCTCTGGTGGCTGCTGCTCTGCTTTTCTAATCTTTCAGTTTTTACCCCAATGTATGACTTCAGGTTTTTATTGATGAGATTAATAATTAGAGTAACACTTCATCTAGCACCCAATGTGGGGCACAAACCCATGATCCTGTGATTAAGTCTCATGCTCTACAAATTGAATTGGCCTGAGGGCTCATGCCCTTATCTTCTTCCCTGCAGGTGAAGGTGGTGAGCCTGAAACCTGAGGTGGCCCAGATCGACCTGTATATCCTTGGCCAGGCTGACCACTTCATTGGCAATTGTGTCTCCTCGTTTACTGCCTTCGTGAAGCGGGAGCGGGACCTCCATGGGAAGCAGTCATCCTTCTTTGGCATGGACAGACCCTCGCAGCCACGGGATGAATTTTGATCACACCTGGAACCCCCAGCAGCTAAGGGTGCTCCTGGGACTGCAAGCTCCTCTTCTTACCTGCCAGAGATGGAGGACAGTGCCAGGGACTTCTTAGAAGAGGAGGCTTCCAGGGAGCACACACATACAAAGCAGCCCAACTCTGGCCTGGGGCTTGCCCTGCTCTAAGCAGCCTGCAGTGCTGAACTCTCTCTCTCTCTCTCTCTCTCTCTCTCTCTCTCTCTCTCTCTCTCTCTCTCTCAAGCAGTTACTTTATAAAGAGGAACATTTTTTTAATAGGGTTTCTCAGCTTGAGGGGTCAGGAAGGGAGGGAGGAAGCAGTGAGGTTAAGATTATCTCATATAGCCCAGGCTGGCCTTGAACTCCTGGTCCTCCTGCCTCTACCTCCTTCAGTGCTGAGATTATAGGTGTGTGCCAGGACACTCAACTGATCTCTATAGTTTTGATGCAAAGCCATGACTACCTGAAAACTCCCTGTTTTTAAAAATCAGTGGAATCCCTTAGCACAGATACCTAAAGTGACCTTATAAATGCACACAAAGCCAAGGAGGAAGTGGGCCTATTGGCCACTTTTCAGGAATTCATCTCCACTGCCAGCCTCAGCCATCATCATCCCTGGGCTCCTCTGTGATGAACACTGCAGGCTGGAGGTAGCAGTCCTGTTGTTCAGTGCTCTGCCACAGGCAAGTGCTCGCACAGCAGGTGATGGTCTTAGGACCCCAGCACCATCACTGGGCTGGTGGGGCTGTCTGGGCAAGCAGGGTACCCTGTAGACTTTGTCTGTGCCTGTAGTTATTCCCCAAGGACTGCTTGCCAAGCCTCCATTAGTGCATAGAAGTTGTGTGACGCCCCAGCTTGGAAACAGCCTTTGCCCTTCCTGCCGGTGCTTCTGAACCTGCAGTTCTCATTCCCCAGAGCCTGAGAGTCTTGACTGGGTGGATCTAAATCCTGCCTTGCACAGGGACCTTGAGAGGCTGGGGCCCTGATGGGTGGCCATGCAGACCATCCTGTTGGCACAGTGTTTCTGGGAGTGGGCACTGGGGCTCTTGCCTGTGGCAAGCACTGTACTCTTTGTTCCAGTTTCTCCCCACAAGTGTTGCCTGGCAGGTTATAAGCTTCAAGTAGGGTAGCGCATGTTATAAACGTGAAAGAGACCAAGTCCCCTGTGTGGCCATTGTGGGCCACCCTGACAGGTCCTGCATAGCTGCTGTTGGCTTCTGCTGCCACCTCTAGGAGGAAGAGACAAACAGGAAGCCCACTAGTTGCTTCCAGCCTTCTGGATAGTTACCTGATTTCATTCAGGAAGTGTTTACTGATCACCTACTGTGTGCAAGGAAGGGAGGATGCAGCAGAGAAAGCTTCAAAGGATCGGGATTGCTCAGAAAGGAAGGAGGCAAAGTATGTGTGTGTACTGTGGAAGGGAAGTGCTGTAAGGAGAAGCCAGGGTGCGGGCCAGGGAAGCCATTTTAATAAAGGAGACCATCCGCAGCCACGGAGGCCGCACATTCCCAGCAGCAAGCATGGCACCTGCCAAGGCCCAGAGGCTGGAGAGGGCTGTAGCAAGGGATCATCGAGACAGTGAGGGGACAGCTGTAGACAAGCAGAAAAGTGGCATCCCATAGAGTTTGTGTGGGGCCACAGGGTCTCCTCATGGGTTTTGGGCTGAAGAGGGATACCTGGCTGTATTGATGAGGAGGGGTGAGAGGAGGGGTGGAAGCAGAGGCTGGTGCGGGCTTGGGTGAGCAGCCAGCCCATGGTGCTGGAGGTGGGAGAAGAAACCACATTCTGAGTATATCAAGTTATTTTTGTAATTCAATTTTTTTAAAGATACCAATCTACATTACCATGAAGTATATACTGTTTAATGTCTTGGGTTTTTACTTAACCACACATCATGGTTTCACTATTCACACATAGCTGAATAAATGCTTTTAATTATGTAAACTTCACTGAGGGATGTTCCATAGTTTGTGATTCACCTACTATGAGACCTTCAGTGTGTTCCCAGTTTTTAATACTGTGATTTGAAAATGGCTACGTGAAGCTTTTTCTTTAAGATACAAATTATGAGCCAGGCAATGGTGGCTCATTCCTTTAGCCCCAGCACTGGGAGGCAGAGGCAAGTCAGTCTGAGTTCTGAGTTTAAGGCCAACTTGGTGTATAAACAATTTCCAGAGCAGCCAGTGCTACACAGAGAAACTCTGTCTCAAAACAACAACAACAACAAAAAAACCCACCAAATTATGAAAATTCCAAAAAGTTAGTGAGTTTGTTCAATATCATAAGAATATTCAATAATGAATACATAATTGTGAATTTAATAAACTGAGCTCTGCCTTTAATCCCAGCACTGAGGAGGCAGAGACAGGCAAATCTCTGGGAGTTCGAGACCAGCCTGGTCTACAGAGAGTTCCAGGACAGGCGCCAAAGCTACAGAAAAACTCTGTCTCAAAAAATCAAAATAAACTGAGCTCATAGTACTAACAATTGTCAGCATTTTACCAGCTACACTTTCATTGATTGTTTCATTTTGTACTCTGTGGGATGGTCTTCTATTGCCCAGTCTGGCCTTGAACTCTTGATGTAGCCAGGGTCTGTGACAAAATCCCAGTGCTCCTGTCTACCTACAAGTGCTGGGATCACAGGTGTGAGCTGTCTCACACTCAGCATGGGTGCCCAGAGAAGTGCCAACAGGGTCTGCTGCAACTCAGGGAGGAAGGAGGGAAGGAAGAGCCTACCTGCCCACCCCAAGGGCCCAAGCCACAGGAGGAGGTTGAGCTGGGGTAGGGCTGTTCTCTCGCGTATTTCAGCTCCAAATTCTGGCACAAGGCAGTGAGTATCCTTTCTGTGGAGTCCACTCACTCATTGGCCCCAGAAGTCCAATCTTCTGGTGACAGGAGGGGCTTCCTCTCCAGGTGACTAAGCTCTCAGGTTCCTGTTTGCTCTCTGACAACAGCTGGGAAAGATGGTCTCACCTTGAGCAAACAGTGGGGGCAGAGCACAGGACACTTGTGGAAGGCAGTGCCCAGATGGACTGACAGACTTCAACGCCTACTGAGGCCTGCCAAGACTCGCCAGGTATTTCAGACAGCATGTTTGATCTCTAACAGCTCCAGACAGGGTGAGCAGGCTGGTGGAATGGCAGTGCTCTGTCACCACCAAGCCTCTGGGATGCATTGGCTATGGCTGCAATTGCAGTTCTCACAGTGACCGGCAAGGCAGAGTGGAGTGATGCCTCACACAGGCTTCACAGGTCGGGGTGGTGCTAGTATGTACAATGGTTTTTGAAGTTTTTCTGTGTCAAAAACAAATGCAAGGGCCAATGAGATGGCTCAGTGGGTAAAGGCACTTGCTGCCAAACATGAAGACCTGAATTTGGTCCCAGGGACCCACATGATAGAAGAGAATCAGCGCTTCCAAGTTGTTCTCTGACCTCGATATGCATGCTATGCACATGCAAACACACACACACTGAATAAATAAAATATAATAAAGTTTAAAAGATAAATACATAAATTAAATTTGTAGATTGTTGTAACACATGCCTTTAATCCCAGCACCCTGAAGTCAGACCAGTCTGTGAATTTGAGGCCAACCTGATTTACCTAACTAGTTCCATGCCAGCCAGGGCTACATGAGACCTTTTCTCAAAAACAGAAAAAAAAAGAAAGAAAAATTACATGTAAAACAATAAGCTAAGAAAACGACTCAGTGTATGAAGGCACTAGCTGTGCAAGCGTGAGGACCTGAGTTTAAATCCCTAGCATCCACAGAAAGTCAGACATGGCCATTTATGCCTTTAATCCCAGTATTAGGGGAAAGAGGCAGGTGGATCCTGGGAGCTCAGTGGCCAGCCAGTCTAGCTGCACTGGTGAACTTGAGTCTCATTGAGGTACCTATCCTGAGGGGATGAGGAAGGCATAGGGTGTCCTCTAGCCTGCTCATACAGCCATACTGGAAGCAGGCATGCACCACACACACCAAACAACAAAAACAAGAAGCTGGGTGTGGTAATACACGAGGGAGACAGAGGCAAGCCGATTGCTGCAAGGCAAGCCCAGCCTGGCCTGCATAATGCTTTCCAGGTCCAACTGAGCTACATAATGAGAACCTGTCTCAAAAAGCTAAAAAACAAAGCAAATTGGGGCTGACAGTATAAATGTTGTCTGCCAAGACATCCTTTGGAAGGATGTCTTATTTGAGTTGAGCACAGGCTCTGACTTAATTTGAGTTGAGCATTAGCCAGTGATTGAACCAAGGTTCATCTGAAGCTTCCCAGGTTATACCAGCCAGGTCTGTACAGATCTAGAGTGAGAATCAACACATTGAGATCTAAGTCCAGTGCCTTCTCCCCATAGCATGTGGAGACCCAGAGAAGTAAAAACATCCAGCCCAGAAAATCTGAAGGAACCAAATGACCCAACGCAGTCAATTTTCATCAGAACTGGAGTTGTAAAAATACTGCGCTGCCCTTCCAAGCCACCACTCCTAGTGGTCCTCCTCCAGGTCTCCTGAGACACTCCCCTGGGGAGAGGGGCTTCTGGGAATGTTTTGTTGCTGCTCTCCTCACTATTTACCTGGTGATGCCTGCAACCCAGGACTACTGATAAGTAAAGCCTTATAAGTAGAAACCTGCCATTCTTGCCTACTGTTGCAACCAACATTTCAGAGGAAGTCTTCCAGTCCTCAATGAATTTGTTCCCAAGAAGAGATTTGAATAAAATCTCACAACGTAGATTTTGTCACATGGTCCTGCCCTGTCAGGTTCTCAACCAAGGCACCCTCACCCCCAGCCCCTACCCCAGCCCCAGTAAGGAGAGGAGGAAGGAAGGCAGCTTTATTTTCAGGCAGTGGGCACTAGCTTTTACTGAGGCTGTTAGGCTTGTACACTAGGCTTCTTTGAAGTGAACAAAAAGTGGAGAGAAGAGCTCAACTCTCCCTCTTCCTTTTTCTCTACCCCACCCCTTCTGTGTCTCCGTGGGGTTGGAGAGATTGCTCAGCAGTTAAAAGGCACCACAGGCTTTTAACCAGCACCCAGGACCTGGGGTGGATTCCCAGCACCCATATGGTTGCTACCATCGTCTCGTAATTCAGTCCTAGGAGATCCGACCACCTTTTCTGGTCTTTGTAGACAGGAGGCACGCATGTGGTGTTGAAACATACAAGCAGGCAAAATTCCCATACGTATGAAATTGAAAACAACAACAACAAAAGATTCCCTTTGTTTACTCATGAATTTGGGTTCATAGATTTGCTCTTCTGGTTGCACACCCCAGCCCACCACCCTACAGCACAGGAACAAGGACATAATCCCTGCAAATGGCTCTGGGTGCTTCCCAAGGCCCCCTTGGTGAGGGTAACCTAAGGAGCTTTCAAGGAGAGGCTCCGGAGAACCTACTGCTCCAGGCAGCCCTATGTAGACCAGGCTTGCTGCTGGGCTGCCTCCCAGAGGGCTGCAGCCGTTCTGCATTCACAACCTTTTGTTTTTAAGAACTTGAGACAAGGTTTCATTATGTAGCCCTAGCTGGTCTCAAACTTGCTATGTGGTCCAGGCTGGCTTTAAAGATCCATGTGCCTCTGTTTCTCAGGTGACCCATGGGATTATACCATGCCCTGTTTTAAATTAAATTATTTTTTGCATTAATCCGTGGTATATTTGTGTGTACATGTTTGTGTGTGTATGTTTTCATATGTGTAAGTGTGAATGTGTGTGTGTGTGTGTGTGTGTGTGTGTGTTTATGTAAGCCAGAGTTCAATGTTGGGATTCTTAATGTCTTCCTGATGTGTGTGCATATGTATATGTATATAATGTATGTATGTTGTATATGTTTAGTATATGGGTTGCATATGTATTATATGTGTGTTGCATATAATGTGTGTGCTGTGTATGTATAATGTGTGTTATATATGTATAATATGTTTGTGGTGTATATAAGTGTTGTGGAATAATTTTTTATATTGTAAAGATGTATGTTTGTCAAGGCACCTTCTGATTGGTTTAATAAAGAACTAAATAGCTAAATAGCTAAATAAAAGAGCTAGGCAGGAGGTATAAGCAGGTCTTGCAGGCACAGAGAGGACTCTGGGAAGAAGAGAGACAGAGAAGCCAGCCAAATGTGGGAGAGTCAGACACTTAGAGTGGGGGAGAGGTAAACACCACATGGTAGAACATAGACTGATAAAAAAAATATACGGATTAATTTAAGTTAGAAGAGCTGGTGGAGCTGGGCATAGGTGGCACACACCTTTAATCCCAGCACTTGGGAGGCAGAGGCTGGCGGGTCTCTGTGAGTTTGAGGCCAGCCTGGTCTACAGAGCAAGTTCCAGGACAGCCTTCAGAACAATACAGAGATACCCTGTCTCGAAAACAAACAAACAAAAAAGAGCTAGTGGAATAAGCCTAAGCTAAGACTAAGCTTTCATAATTAATTAATATGTCTCTGTTATTATTTGGGAACTGGCTAGTGGGACAAAAAGAACTATTACATATCATTGTATGTGTATGTATGTGTTAACATGTAAGAGGATGAACTCAAGCCTTGTTTGAGGCAGGATTTCTCTTTTTGTTCACTACTGCAGATGCCAGGTCAGCTAGCCTAAGAGCTTCATGCAGTTCTGTTGACCCATCCATTTCTTATAGGGCATAATGAGATTACAACAAGTGCCTCTGTGTCCAGATTTTAGGCTGGGGATCTCAAGTCAGGTCATTAGACTTGCACTACACACAAATTTACCCACCGAGATATCGCCACATCCCCCAACCTTGTTATCTGAGACAGGGTCTCTCACTGAGTCTCTCACCAATTAAAGTAAACTTGATTTTGGTCTTTTGAGACAGTTTCTCTGTAGCTTTGGAGCCTATCCGGACACTCTGTAGACCAGGTTGGCCTCAAACTCACAGAGATCCTCCTGCCTCTGCCCCCTGAGTGCTGCAATTAAAGGCATGTGCCACTACCCAACTAAAGTAGACTTCCTGACAAGTGAGCCCAGTGAACTTCCTGTCTCTACCTCCCCTGTATTGTGCTGGGATTACAGACATGTCTGTCCTTCCTGGCTTTAATATTGTTGTTCTTATATTACTTTAATGTGTAAGTGTTTGCCTGCATGTATGTCTGCATAGCACATTCCAGTTTAGTGCCTATGGAAGACATTAGAGGGCTTTGGGTTTCCTGGAATTGGGGTTACAAACGGTTGTGGGTGCTGGGACCTAAACCCAGGTCCTCTACAAGAGGAGCCCGTTCTCTTAACTGCCAAGCCGTCTTTCCTGCCCTCTTCTCAGCTTTTTTGCATGGGTTCTAAGGATCAAACTCAGGTCCTTATATTTGCCTAGCAAGAATTTCACCTACTGACCCATTTCCCTAGCCAGATAAATTTAATTGGATTAGAACAATTATACATGGGGACAGTAAGATGGCCCAGCAGGTAAAGAAAGGCACTCACCACCCAAGCCTGAAACCCGAGTTTAATCCCTGTAACCCAAGTAAGGGCCAAAGAGAACTGACTCCATGAAGCTGTCCTTGGCCTTACACAATGCTGCCAACCCCCACCCCATCACACACACACAACAACAATAATAAAAAATACATCTTTAATTACACATACTAATGTCACCCCGACCTGTGAAGCCTGTGTGAGGCATCACTCCACTCTGCCTTGCCGGTCACTGTGAGAACTGCAATTGCAGCCATAGCCAATGCATCCCAGAGGCTTGGTGGGGACAGAGCACTGCCATTCCACCAGCCTGCTCACCCTGTCTGGAGCTGTTAGAGATCAAACATGCTGTCTGAAATACCTGGCGAGTCTTGGCAGGCCTCAGTAGGCGTTGAAGTCTGTCAGTCCATCTGGGCACTGCCTTCCACAAGTGTCCTGTGCTCTGCCCCCACTGTTTGCTCAAGGTGAGACCATCTTTCCCAGCTGTTGTCAGAGAGCAAACAGGAACCTGAGAGCTTAGTCACCTGGAGAGGAAGCCCCTCCTGTCACCAGAGGATTAGACTTTTGGGAGTAGAGTTCAGAGGGCCAAGGCTTGGGGCCAACGCTCTGTGGTGGAAGGGTTAGTGAGAGGCAAAGAACTTGTTGGTGACAGGCTCTGTCTACTCTGAGCTACTGACGCCTCTTCCACTGTGACACTGAGAGTTTGACACCGGATAAACCTTAAGAAAGGATACCAAGGGCTGGAGAGATGGCTCAGCCGTTAAAGGCTAGGCTCACAACCAAAAATATAAGAAAGGATACCAGGCTTGTGACCCAAAGGCTTGTGCACAAGGCCCAGCTTTGCCACCAGCCAGTGAGTAACTACTTAGAACTGACCTGGGGTTATCATCTACACAAAGCACAGGGCCAAGGAAATGGCTCAGTGGTAAAGTGTCTGCTGCGCAAGCATGAACACCTGCGTTGGGAGCCCCAGCCCCCATGTGGAAGCTCTGTGTGTGGGACAGTGGCCACCTATAACCCAATGCTGGACTTGTGAAGACAAGTGCTCCCCTTGCTGACCAGCCAGTCCTGCTAAACAGTGCACTCCAGAAAGAGACCCTGTCTCAAAAATTACATAGAGAATATCCACTAGGGTGTATACTAACACCTGGGATGCAGAAGCAGACAGATCTCTGTGAGTTTGAGGGCAGTCTGATGTATGATCTCTAGGCCACCCGGGTTTACATAGTGAGACCCTGTCTCAAAACAACAAAAAATTAAATGGAGAATGATAGAGGAACATGTCGCCTTCACATGCACACATACAGGTTCACACACACACACACACACACACACACACACACACCAATATGAATTTGCTCCCATTTTTAATGGGTAAGAAAGAGTTTGGAAGATTACAAGTTTCTGGACAGACTGAGAAACACAGTGAAACTCTGTCTTAAAAAAAAGAAAAGGAGCCGGGCGTTGGTGGCGCACGCCTTTAATCCCAGCACTCGGGAGGCAGAGGCAGGCGGATCACTGTGAGTTCGAGACCAGCCTGGTCTACCGAGCGAGTTCCAGGACAGTCTCCAAAGCCACAGGAAAACCCTGTCTCGAAAAACCAAAAAGAAAAAAGAAAAAAAAGAAAAGAAACGGAAGGAAATGAAACAAATGAATCATGTATTGTCTCTCAGTGTACATGGGCCAGGAGTTCCAATATATGTCCCAGGATTTGTGGTGAGGCTACAGTCAGTTGCTGACTGGGGCTGCAGTTGCCTGAAGGCTTAGGCAGTGCACAAGCTCCATCTTCAAGGATTCCAGCTGGTGAACTGGTGCTGGCGATTGGCTTAGAACATGATTCCTTCCCATAGGGCCACTCTGAAGTGTTTGCAACAGTGGTCTAACTTCCAGAAAGTGCATGGCTCTAGACATCTATTTATGACCAGCTTCAGAAGTCACACAGTGTCCCTCCTCTAATTTTTTCTGAAACCTTAGGCTAGCCCTAGTTAATGGGAGAGGAGTCCCTGGGTCCCAAGTGCAAGGAGGTGAGGATCGTTACGCATCAGCTTGGAAGCTGACTACTGCCTGCTGCTTGTCTTGTCAGAGAGTGAAATTCACCCTGCTCTTTTTTCTGCTGTGTGTACAGATAGCTCTATGAATTTTCACACATTCAGGTTTGCATAATGAACACCACAAACAGGATACAGAGTAGTTCTGTCGCCTGAAAAAAAAAACCCTCCGATTTCCCTTTGTAGTGACACAGTCCTCCCACTCCTAACCTGGGCAAACACAGGCCCATCACTATGGTTTCACTTTTCACATAAGCAGAATCCTATAGAAGTAATGTACTTTGAGATGCACTTTTTTTTTAAAGATATGAACATTTGCCGGTGTGTGTAACTGTGCACCATGTGCTGTGTGCAGTGCCATTGAAGGCCAGAAGGGGGCATCGGTCCCCCTGGAACTGGAGCTACAAATGGTTGTCACCTGCAGGTGCTGGGAACCAAGCTGAGGTCCTCTGCAAGAACTACAAATGCTCTAAACTACTGAACCATCACTGCAACCCCAAAACCTCTTTTCTCAGAATGCCTTTGAGATTCATCAAAGCTATTGAGAGGACTAACATTCGGAACTCCATCCCACTTTTTGGCAGGACCTTATTGTGTACTCTGGCTGGCCTTGAACTCACAGAGATCTACCCGCCTCTGCCTCCTGAGTGGTAGGATTAAAGGAGTGTAACACTACACCACAAAATTCAATCCTCGTTGGTGAATAGAATACCATTGTATGGATGCATCAGATTGTTTGTTGATCCATCCGTTGAAATGGTTGTTTCCAGTTTGGGAGAGATAGGAATGAGTCTGTGTCTCTTTGGGCTGCTATACTTAAATACACTAGATGAGGCTGGTGATTATAAACAAAATAATTCAGCCAGCAGTGTTCGAGCCACCTTAGGGCTAAGGGTGTATATGGCTCAGTGGTAGAGCCCTTGTTTAGCATACACAGTGCTCTGAATTTGAGCCCCAGCACTGGAAAGAAAACCTCAAAAGTTGTCACCACCCCTGCCTCCTGTCTTGAGATGGCCATCTTGCAGCCCTTGCTGGCCATGAACCCTCAGAGATCTCTTGACTTGGCTGCCATAGTGCTGGGATTAGAGTTGTGTATGTGCCCAAATGCCTGCGGTCCTTTCAGATGTTAATGCATGCATTTGTGTGTGACCATGTGCAAGTGTGGTAGGATTATTCAGGCGTTGGTTCTCTCCTTCCACCATGCAGGTCCTGGGGACAGAACTCAGGCTGCCAGATTTGACAGCCCGCATCTCACCAACACTTCTTCAGTTCCCCTTCTCCTTCTCTTCTTGTACTTTTTAACATATTCTTTTATTTTATGTTATTTTTTTAGCTAGGCCATCATGTTTCCCAGGTTGGTCTTAAATGTATTATGTCAAAGGATGACCTTGAACTTGTGATCCTCCGGCCTCCACATCACACTGCTAGGATTATACCTGTGTGCTCCCACATCTGGTTTATGTGATACTGGGGATTAAATTTAAGGCTCAGTGTACACAGGGCAAGTATTCTATCAACCAAGCTATATCCCTACCTCCAGGGGAAATCTCGGTTTCAATGTGTAAGTTAGGGGTCCTTGAATAGATCCCTTGAAGCAGACTATTGGTATCCAGCCCCTTCTTCTCGTGCTTGCTTCCTGGCCACATGCACAGTTTACTCTACCATGACGTCCTGCCACAATGTGTCCCCTTAGCACAGATTTTAAAAGCAATAGATCCAGACAATTACAGACCGGGGCTTTTTTAAAATTTTGTTTTGTTTGTTTGTTTAGAGACAGGGCTTCTCTGTGTGTGTAGTCCTGGCTGTTCTGGAACTCATTTTGTAAACCAGGCTGACCTGAAACTCAGGGATCCACCTGCCTCTGCCCATACAGCCAGACTGGGACTTTTAAACTATGAGTCCAAACAAATCTTTCATACACACAAACTGATTTATTTATCTTGGGTATCAGTTTCAGTAATGACATTCTACCCAATCCACTTTAGCAAGTCTCAAGTAAAGGATGACAGACTGAAGGCCAAATGCTGTGAGAGAGAAGGCCATAGAAGGCTGTCGCTAGGGAAGAGGTTGAAAGGTAGATATTGAGCTCTGGTTTCTGTAAGTTAAAGAAAAACAAGGCTGAGGAGATGGTTCAACAGGTAAAGTCCTGCCGCATAAGCATGGGAACCTGAGTTTAGATCATCAGAACCCATGAAAATATGGTTATTGGACTAGTGAGAGGCCTCAGTGGATAAAGGCACTGGCCAGCAAGACTGAGGACCTGAGTTTGATTCCTGGGACCTACACAGTAGAAGGACAGAACTGACTCCTGCAAATTGCCCTCTGACTTCCACATGTACCACATATACCATAACATGCACACACTGAACAAACCTACACACAGGCATGTGCGGGCGCGCGCGCACGCGCGCGCGCGCGCACACACACACACACACACACACACACACACACACACACACAGACAAATAAATTTGATTTTAAAAGTTAAAAAGCTAGATATGACAGTTTATGCCTGTAACCCCAGCCGGACCTGGTGCAGAGGTGATGGGACAGACAGAAAGTGGATTCCTACAGTTCAGTCTAGTCAAACTGATGAACTTCAGATTCATCAAGGAATTTTTGTCCCCCCAGCATTGTTGAGCCATTGAGGAAAAACACCTAATGTCTACCTCGGGCCTTCACATGCATACATACGTGTGTGCACATCACACACACACCACACACACACACACACACACACACACACACACACAGAGAGAGAGAGAGAGAGAAAGGACAAGTGATATTTTCCACAAGTGTGTGAAGAGGGGAAGCCCCCACCCCCAGATGAGAGACAGGATGTGGGGATACAAAGGAGTGATGCGAGCTTGGCAGGGGAGGATGGCATCTCTGGGGAAGGAGGGGCATGTATTCACAGCCTCCCACCTTCTCTTTGGTCAAGGGAGCTGTGAGAGTGGCCCAAGCCGTGTGTGCTTTAGTTTTCAAGGTTTTTGTATTCCAAAGAGCTTGCTGCACGTGAGTTGGGGTGTGTGGGGGAAGATGTGCCATGGGCTCAGATGTATGTGTAAAGAGCCCAGCTGATGCGGGAGGTCTTCTGTTTGCTGCAAATGTGTGGTGCTTTTATTAGCTGATGAGTAAAGCTGCTTGGGCCTATGGCGAGGCTTAATACATCTGGGCTCCTCTGCAGTCTCTGGCTCTTACAATTCTGTTTGCCCCATTCCTCAAGAAAAGATAGTATGAATACATGTCCCATTTAGGGCTGAACATTCTATAGTCTTTTTTTTTTTGTTTTTTTTTGGTTTTTCGAGACAGGGTTTCTCTGTGGCTTTGGAAGCTGTCCTGGAACTCACTCTTGTAGACCAGGCTGGCCTCAAACTCACAGAGATCCGCCTGCCTCTGCCTCCCGAGTGCTGGGATTAAAGGCGTGCGCCACCACCGTCTGGCTTCTATAGTGTCTTATTCTCTGCATTCTGACCACTTGTGAGTCTCTACACTAATTGCCACCTACTGCAAAAAGAAGCTTCTCTGATGAGGGTTGATAGCAGCACTAATCTACAGCTATAAAAATAGACATTATGTCCATTTAGCAAAATAATAGTAGTAGGTTCTCTTCTAGTGCCTATGACCTAGCCACCCATGAATTCTTGTTCCAGTTGATAGTAATATTCATGAGTTCCTTTTATTTTCTTTCTGGTGTGTGTGTGAGAGAGAAAGAGAGAGAGAGAGAGAGAGAGAGAGAGCCCTGACTGGCCTGAAACTCACGATGTAGACCAGGCTGACCTTGAACTTACAATGTCCATCTGCCTTGGCCTCCCAGGTGCTAGTTTTAAAGGCATACATTACCACATCTGGCCTTGCTTTCCTTTTCTTGAAGCAGCAATAAATCCAATCAGAAAGTGGTTGATTATTCCCATAACGTTCTTCCCACTATCGCACCGATGGACACATCTGTCCATGCTAGTTGTAGCTTACCAGGGTCACAGCTGACTAGAACTGTTGATTACTTTTCTCCCCAGCAGACTGTATAGCACCTTTAGGCACTGAGAAAGCTAGCCAGTAGGGATGAAATGTTTAGGTCATTAACAACTCGATTTCTCCATATCCTGTGACACAAGTATGTGGTATCTTCAGCAATAGGGTCTTTTTTTTTTTTTTTTTTTTTTTTTTTTTTGGTTTTTCGAGACAGGGTTACTCTGTGGCTTTGGAGGTTGTCCTGGAACTCGCTCTGTAGACCAGGCTGGCCTCGAACTCACAGAGATCCGCCTGCCTCTGCCTCCCGAGTGCTGGGATTAAAGGCGTGCGCCACCAACGCCCGGCCAGCAATAGGGTCTTACTGTCAAGTTTGGAATGGTAACCAAGAGCAATGGCAACACCCTGTAATGCTTGGAAATGGGAATTGTCTATAGGACCTCCTGGTCAACAAGTCACGGAGAGGTAATCTACATCTGACACTCATCATTTTGTTTGATAGCCTTTGGCATCTGGGGGCCTTAGCACCTGCCCCCAGGATAGGATATTATAGATACATACGTACATACATACATACATACATACATACATACATACATACATACTTTAGATCTTTAGTGTTTCTCCCTCCTGATAACCCACTTCTCTGCTCTGTCCTTCTATCCCCTTCCCAACTTAAACCTTCCCTTTCTCTCTTCAAACCACTGGTGTTTTACTATCATCACCCCTTAAGAATACTGAAAAGTGCTAAATAAGTATTCACCATTTCAGCCTGGAAGGAACTACCTACACATTCTGTAATCTAGGTTCTCTAACTGCATTTGTTTATGTTTTTGTGACAGGGTCTCATATATCCGAGGCTGGCCACAAGTTTGCCAGGTAGCTGAGAAAAAGGTGACCGAGAACTTCTGGTCCTTCGGCCTCCATCTCCTTAGAGCTAGACTGATAGGCCTGTGTCACCATGCCTGTTCTCACGCAGTGCGAGGGTCCAAGCCCAGGGCTTTGAGCATGTTCGGCAAGGACTCTATCAACTAAGCTAAATCTCCAGCTCCCCCTTCCTGGGCTTTTGAAATCCCTCCCTAATACCTCTAACAAGTAGTTTCTAAGCCTTAGCTTGCAAAATTTCAGCGACAGGGGATCAGGACCAGGTCATTCCACTACTTTAAAGGACACTAACATGGCAAAGTCAAATGCTTCTGAGATAGGTGATGAGAAGGGAGGAGACAGAATGGGCGGGGAAACATCAAAGGGAAGTGCACATTTCCTACTTAGCTGGGGACACCTCTCCTTCCAGCCACTTGCTGTCATGAGAGGCCTCAGGGTAGTGTAGCCAGGTTTTGTTTTTTGATTTTTATTTAGTGTGTGTGTGTGTGTGTGTGTGTGCGCGTGTGTGCGTGTGTGTTAGTATGTATACATGGATGCAGGTGCTCATGGTGACCAGAAGAAGGCTTCAGATCCTCTAGAGCTGGAGTTACAGGTAGTTGTGAGCTGCCTGATGTGGGTGCTAGGAACCCAGCCGGGGGCCTCTGGAAGAGTAGCCAATATCCTTTGGAGGTTGTCCTGGAACTCGCTCAGCAGACCAGGCTGGCCTTAAACTCATAGAGATCCTCCTGTCTCTGCCTCCCGAGTGCTGGGAGTAAAGGTATCCTGATTTTGTTTTCGTTTCTTGAGACAGGGTTTCACTATGTAGGCTAGGCTGGCCTTGAGCTGACAATTCTACCTTAGCCTGTTAAGTGCTGGGGTTACGTCTCTCCATCCCCCTAATGCTGGGCATGTTTCCCTGCTGGACACTGAGGTCAGGATGGGCATGAAGCTCAATGGGTAGAACATTTCCAGAGACACATGCAGCTCTGGGTTCGAGCACTGCATTAGTGCCAGGGGTGGTGGTGCATGGCTTTAATCCCAGAATTTTCGAGGTAGGGGCAAGAGGATCAAGAATTCAAGGTCATCTTTGGCTACACAGAAATTTCTGGATCATCCTGGGATGTCAGAGACCTTGAGACAGAAAGAAAGAAAAAGTTGGAAGAAGGAAGAAAGGAAAGAATGAAGAGATAGAAGAAGGAAGGAAGAAGGGACTAGGGTAGGCATAATTGCATCTAAATCTGAAAGTGGAAAGGTCCAACTCAAATAGTCTCTCATAACTGTGAGCTTTCCCTACTGTGTGCGCCAGTCTCCTACTGCCACCATCAGGGAGTCCAAACACTCCCCTCTCTACCCTTTACAGCACTGGTACTATGCTTTAAAAAACCTGCTGACAAGAGATAAATGATGGCTCTTTCTTTTCCTGAAGACGTGCTATGTCACCCAAGCTGTAGTCACTCTTCTTGCTTGTGTGACCAACTATCTGATAAAAAGCAACCTCAGGAAGGAGGTTTATCTTGGTTCATGGTTCAAGGGGACACAGTGTGCCCTGGTGAGAAAGGCATGGTGGCAGGAGCAGGTGGTGGCTGGTCTCTGCATCTGCAGTCAGCAGAAACCACAGCCGTTTGAACCATTCCTGAACTCCAGGCCTTTCCCACCCAGTCAAATCTTTCCGGAAGCACCCTGCCGGACATACCCAGGGGTAGGGTTCTGCAATGATTCTGAGAGTCAGGTTGACAAAAAAAAACTACTCATAACATTGACCTTGAACTTGCTCCTGCCTCAGGACTCTGGGAGCCAAGATTACAGGTGTGTGCCACCACCACCCCTTGTATAGTATACTTTTCTGTCTTTTTTTCTTAAGAAACTGCTTTTCTAATTATGTGTGAGGGGGGATAGGCAGGAGAATATGTGGTGTATGTGTACATGTTTGTGTTGGGGTGGGGTGCACATGCCTGTGTGTGTCCACATGGGGAACCTGGAGGAAGATATCAGAGTTTCTATGTCACTCTCCACCCCATTCCTTTGAAGCAATCCTCCTGTCGCTGCTCCCCATAGCACTGGGGTTATAGGCTATCTCAAGACCATTCTTGGGTTGGTTGGTACATGGATGCTGGGATCCAAAGTCAGTCATCATCATTTTACACACTAAACACTCTTAACATCTCATCAATCTCTCCAGACCCCATAATTTATGTTTTTAATATTTATTTTACGTATGTGGGTCACATGTACCATGCCATGCATGGGGACAAAAGAGGACAACTTTTGGGAGTTCTCAATTTACACCATATAGATCCTGAGGACTGAATTCAGATTATCAGTCTTGGCAACAAACATCCTTACCTGATGAGCCATCATGCTGGCCCTAACTTTTGTTTTTTCTTGTTTTCTTTTTGACATAGGGTCTCACTCTGTAGCCCTGGGTGGCCTCACAGAGATCCACCTGCCTCTACCTCGCATGTGCTGGGATTAAAGGCTTCTTTTTTGTTTGTTTTTCAAGATGGGGTTTCTCTGTAGCTTTGGAGCCTGTCCTGGAACTTATCTGTAGACCAGGCTGGTGTCAAACTCACAGAGACCCACCTGCCTCTGCCTCCTGAATGCTGGGAATAAAGGCTTCTAATGTATGTTTTTTTGTTTTGTTTTTTGTTTTGTTTTTACGAGACAGGGTTTCTCTGTATTGTTTTGGAGGCTGTCGGTCCAGCCTAGCCTGGAACTCCCAGAGCTCCACCTGCCTCTGCCTCCCTAGTGCTGGGATTAAAGGCATGCGCCACCACCGCCCGGCCTAATGTATGTTTTTAATAGATGTCTTTGTTTGTTGCTATGGGCTGGTCACTGTGCTGCACGAGATGTACATGCAAAAGACAAAATCAAATCCTGGGAGCTAAGTGCAAGCCTTGGTTTGATTACCTGGCTTCTGTGACTCCTGGCTCTGATATTGACACCATTACTCTCCCCATGCCTTGTCATTTACTGTGCCTTACATTTAGGGTAGTGTTTCATGCTTGTTATACCTTCAGCAAATCCTCACAGGAAGTCTTCAAGGAGGCACAGATGAAAGTGAGAGCCAAGGGTTAGAGATTTAGTTCTGTGCCGAGCTTCCCTAAGAAATTCAAGGCTGTGGATTACATCCCAGCACTGGGGGGAGGAGTTGGCCTGTAGGGAAGAGAAAAGAGGCCCAGAAAGGTGAACATGACCAAGGTCAGACAGTCATTAAGTGCCTGAGGAGGAAACAATTATCATCCAGCTCTTGTCTGGCTTGCTTCAAAAACATCAAAGATGTGAATTTAGAAGCTGTTAGCTCCATTCCCAGTCTCCTGAGCCTCTCTCAGGTCACACAGTCTCATCCATGCTGAACCTGGGCACCTCGCCAAGTGACAACCATTAAGCTTGTCTCATGTACTTGGCCTCCATCCAAGCTCAACGTCTATTTCCTCTTGAAAGGGGCTCAGGGATACCACCTCCTTACCGTGCAATAAATAATTCCATTCCTTTACAGTCCTTTTACATGACCCCCTTCCAGCCCTCATCCCCAAATAGCATCAAATATCAAAGAACACTGAGCTCTGTTACCGGCAGGGCTTCTCACATTGGCAATCGCTGCTTCACTAGGACGCTAGAGGCCTAGCTAATAAAGTTTTGTGTGTGTTTTCTGTTTTTTCCCCTTCTGCGTGTTAGCGATTGGAATCCAGGGCCCTGCCGCATGCTCACTAAGTGCTATAGCGCTCACTTCATAGTTCACGATAGATAAATTTGAACTCCTAATCTCCCTGCTTCTCCCGCCTCCCGAGTGCTGGGATGAGAGACATGCTACACCTTATCTGACTCCATATTTTATTTAATCTTTATGACAAACCTGGATGTTGTCACTTGTATATTTTACAGGTGGGGAAACCGAGTACTAAAGAGGTGAGTGACGTGTGTTGGGTCACCTGCAAGATAAAGAGAGGAATTGGAATTCAAGCCCCACATTGTCTAGTCCTGAAATCTGTCAGCCTAGAACTGGGCTGTGCAGCAGGACAGCCAGTAGCCACAGGTGACAACTCAAACGTGAATTGATCAAAATGAAGTAAACAGGACTTAGTTTCTCAGAAGCTCTTTTGTCGTTTTGGAAACTGAGCAGATACATGTGACTGGTGACTGCCATATCGGATGGCACCAATATAGAGCATTTCCACCACAGTCAGAGATCTGTCAGACAGCCCTGTTCTAGAATGTCAGAGAAGAAGGAAAACAGTGCTTTTTCCACACCATGGAGAGCGGGGCCTTGCTATTGGTCAACTCTGTAGAAAGTTCATTAAGAGTTCTTTCCTGCAGACAACTTCATAACACAGGCCAGGGATGCTAGCACAAGCCTTTAATTCCAGTGCTCAGGAGACAGATCCTCTGTGAATATGAGGATATCCTGGTCTACACAGTGAGTTGAATACATAATGAGACCCTGTCTAAAAAAAATCACAGTAAAGCCAGCCATGGTGGTCTAAAGTGATAGCTCAGTGAGTTTATTGCACAAGCATGGAGATCTGAGTTCAATCCCTAGCACCCACATTAAAAAACCACATGGGCCGGGCAGTGGTGGCTCATGCCTTTAATTCCAGCATTTGAAAGGCAGAGGCAGGCGGATCTTTGTGAGTTCAAGGCCAGCCTGGTCTACATAGGGAGTGTCAGGACAGGTTCCAAAGCTACACAGAGAAACCCTGTCTCGGAAAAAAAAAAGCCACATGGGGCCTGGAGAGTGGTTCAGTGGTTAAAAGCATTTATTGTTCTCGCAGAAGATCAAGCTTCATTTCCAGTGCATCTGATGCCCTCTTCTGACCTCCTCAGGAACAGGCAATCACATGGTACACATATCTACATGCAGACAAACACTCATGTGATAGCATGCACCTGTAATCCCAGTACTTGGGGGCAGGGGCAGATCCCAATAAACTGCTTTCCTTGTCAGAACAGGCCATGTGATCTTGTCAGAACAATAGAAAAATAACTAATACAGGGACTCTTGTCCTTTCTGTAATATGAGATGGGTTAATTATCCCCCTACATCTAGGAAGAATCAACCCTTAATTGGTTCAAACTTAAGAAACATCCTATGGATTTCCCTTACATATCTCCTTCCCAGGTTTTCAGGAAGAAAGCACCTTTAGACCATGATGCTTTCTTGACATCCATGATTGGCATATGGCCTGTGGGACCCTATCGTGATGAGGATTACAATTATAATAAGCAACCGTTCCTAACTGTAGATACAACTTCTCCACAGCCCTCATTCAGGCAGTAATTCAACACATGGAGTCAGTGCCTTTGACAAGAAGCTCACTGGCAGGAGACCCGGTTCTCCAACTGGAGGTGGCACAAAAGCCAATGCTTGCACTCAGAGCTAGCGCAGCTGCAAAGGAGATATAAATAACTGAGGAACTCAGTTCTAAGCTAAGGTGGCATCAGTATCCATCTAGGCCAAGACACTAAAGATGTTCAGCATCCTAAGGAGGGGCCTCCTTAGGGGATGCTTTGGGAATCCACATACACACACCCTGCTCTCCTCCTTAAGGAACACCCCTTTGGGTGAAACAGACCAATAGTTCTCTACCCCCCCCTTTTGTCTTCTCTCCTCTCCGTTACACGTCATCATGGAACACTCACCTTTTGTTCTACTGGTCTCTCCCCTTGAATGTTTCCCTAACCGCTGCTTTGCTGATTGTATGACCTCAGGAAAAAAAAGCATATTGCATTTTGCTGAAATACTGTGTGGCCCCAATACCAGCTAGGAGGTAGAAAAAGACAGCCTTCAAATGGCAGCTTTAACTATAACCCTGCCCTTCCGTTAGATCTTGACTGTAAAAGGCAAGAAAAATAGTCTGAGATCCCACATGTCCAGACTTTCATGGCCCCTTCACCAAGATACCTCTAGCTATAATAGAACCAGGGAAGCCAAAGAGGTTTCAGAGGTTTAGTCCATTTTCATCAAGGTGGGGAGCATGGTGACACACAGGCAGACATGGTGTTAGAGAAACAGCTTAGAGTTCTACGTCCAGATCAGCAGGCAGCAAGGAGTGAGAGAGCCACTGGGCCTGCCTGGCTTGGGCTTCTGAAACCCCAAAGCCTTCCCCCAGTGACATACTTCCTCCAACAAGGCCATATGTCCTAATCCTTTCAAATAGTGTCACTCCTTATGAGCCTATAGGGGCCATTTTCAAACTACCACACCATATTCTGACCTCTGTGGGCACCATGCATGCACATGGTACACATACATACATATACACATACATACATACACACATACATACATACACACATACATACATACATACAAAGTAAGTAAAAGTAGCTGAGTATAGCGGCACAAAACTTTAATCACATCACTCAGGTGGCAGAAGCAGGTTATCTCTGTGAGTGTAAGGCCAACATAGTCTATGAGTTGCAAGCTCAGATGTCTACAGATGAGTATGCTAACTTGAGGTCTAAACCAGAATTCTTCCACAAAAGAGGCAGATAGGTACGGAAAAGTCCTGGAGTAGAACACAAAAACTAAGAGAGAAATGAGGAGAAAGACAAGGAGAAAAAAATGATAAGCTGAGTTCACAAGGAGCAACTCTAAATAATGAAGTTGTAGAAGAGTTTTGAAGATAAGAGAAGAAAACTACTAAAGAAATAATACATTTCTAGATCAGAAGCATATTCATCTCTAAATGAAAGAACCCAACTAGCATTGGATGGACACACTGGAGAAGTGTTTCCAATTGTTTTATGTTATGGATAAATAAAAGTATCTGGGGACCGAGGAGATGGCTCAATGATAAGCTGATTGCCATGCAAGCATGGCAACCAGAGTTTAGGTCTCCACGACCCATGTAATGACATAAACAGCAATATGCTTCTGTAATCTTTTTTGAGACAGGTTTCTCTGGAGCCTGTCCTGGCATTTACTCTGTAGTCCAGGCTGGCCTGAAACACACAGAGATCTGCCTGCCCCTGTCTCCCAAGTGCTGGGATTAAAGGTGTGCACCACCCAAACCACCCCCAGCCTGTAATCTTATTATATGTGAAATGAAGCACACAAGCCAGTTAGCCTATATACCCAGCAGTGAGCCATGAGTGAGCTGCTTCAAGTAAGGTGAAAACAAACTTCAGCCAGGATTTCTATCCTTGCAAACTGAGTCAGGCAAGGATGGAAGACAGATTAGTGCCCTGAGACTCCATTTGCTCTTAGTTGTGCAATACCTCCATTGTAATGATGCACTTGGTATCCTAGCGCCTTCACCTACACACACAGCCATCTGCAAGCAATATAACCAGCAATTCCAGAACTCCCATGAACCCCTACCTTCATGAACTACACACATACCCATCTCTGAGCAATAGTATAAGTTTGCCTACCCCTAATAACAAGCAAATCAAGACAGTTTATATTCAAATGTATTTACAAAGCATCCTGATATGAAGAGTAGAAGGGCCAATCAAATCTCAACTGGTTTGACCGCATAGAGTCAGGCAAAAGCATGTCCTTAATAAACTTTTAGGAAGAATTCTCTGCTTGTCATGCCTATGCGCAATTGGACATGCATATGATTAAAATAAGATGCACTATGGGAAACGACATTTGCAGTTGACAAGATGACTTGATTTATCAAGCAAAAATAGAGAAACACTCAAGCTATGCACCTTAGTAACCAGCTCCTCCTTTTCTTGAACTCCATAAGCGGAAGCTTCCAACAAGAATTGGTATTCTTGAGTTTCCTCCCTCATGTGGCTTGCCACCCATCTTGACAGTGTCTCCCTCTATAATCTATACTCTTGCTTTGTTCTTAATACAATCATTTTGCTTCATTTGAAAATCTGTGTGAGCTCTTATTTTCAATTCTTTGGATAAGAGAACAAGAACCGGAAAGCATCTTGCCTCCACTCCATTAGCAAAACCATGAGTCAAGTGTGAAAATAGTAGAAAGACATTCAGACATTCAAAGACTAAACACACTTGTTTCTAAGCACCCTTTCTCAGGAAAGCACTGAATGCTGTGCTCCCTGGAAATGAGGAGCAATACAGAAGACACAGGGTCTAGGGCAGACAGCTCAATCTGGGTGCAGGATATAGGGCGATGGGTACCAGGAAGCCTGGAGAGCACAGACTGGTTTAGAACTGAAGTGTTCAGGACCAAACAAAGCAGATCAAAATCATGAACAACTGCTGTGCTTAAGCATCTAGAACAATTAGTATTTTACTGGAGATAGATGATAAGCATGGTGACTCAGACCCATGATCCCAGCTCTCAGGAGGTTAAGGCAGGAGGATTACCATAAGTTTCAGGCCAGCCTGGGGTATACGGTGAAAGCTCGTATCTTAAAAAATAAAAATACAGCTGGGCAATGGTGTCTCATGTCTTTAATCCTAGCACTTGGGAGGCAAAGGCAGGAAGATCTCTGTGAGTTTGAGGCCAGCTTGGACCATAGAGCGATTTCCAGGCGGCCAGGGCTATTACACAGAGAAATCCTGTTTCAAACAAACAAATAAAAAAATAGGGACTGAAGAGATCTCAGTGGTTAAGAGCACTTGCTGTTCTTGCAGAGGACCTCAGTTTGGTTCCTAGCACCCACATGGTGGCTCACAATTGTCTGTATCTTCAGTTCCAAGGGATCCAATGTCCTCTTCTGGCCTCCTTGGGTACCAGGCACACACGGGATACACAGGCATCCAAGCAAGCAAGACACCCATACACACAAAATTAAAACAAAACTAACAACAACAACAACAACAGTAATAATAATAAAACTCCACCCAAAATAAAAACAAACAAACAAACAAAAAACCAGGTCTGGGTGTTAAGAGTTCACATCTAGCATTCACGAGGCCCCAGGACCCATCCCCAGCACCACATGATGTGGGCCACTACCGCCCGCCCGGCACAACTGTGTACATTTGTTTTGATATTCGGGGAGGGGATCCAATCTGGCTACTACCTTGCTGTATACCTGAGGATGATTGTGAACTGTTCATCCTCCTGTCTCCACTTCCCAAGTGCTAGGATTACAGGCGGGAGCCATCATGCTCAGCCAAGGACTTTTGATTTGATGGTGAGAATAGCAGGACTCCCAAGATGCTATCAAGGAAGCGTGACGTGTTTCAGGTTTTAAAATTATTATTCAGGTCATCTCGTCGGGAATGGGTTGCCAGAGCAAAAAGTCTATAAACAGAGAGAGTAGGAATTACAGGCAAGGCTAGAGATGACGAGGCGCCTTGTTTGTGGTGCTATCCCTTGTTGGTGGAGAAATGCAGCGATATTTTAAAGGCTGACTGAGGGACGCTGTGGCTGAATGGAGGTGACAGGCAGAGCCGAGTCAAGGATTTTCCTAAGGATTTGGCTTCATCCTTGGGTACACCCTAATAGGGAGTCACTCAATACTAATTTGAGACCTAGATCAGAGAACTGACGCGAAAGAGCTTTCGGAAGGGGAGATGAAATCGCGCAGGGACAGGAGACCCGCGGATGGAGTCCGGGTTCCTAGGTGGGTCAGAGTGTCGGCGCGCGTAGGGAACCTGGGAAGTGCCACAGCACACCGGGTTCCGCCCCTCGGTGGGCTGTCCGTGTCCGAGGCCCAATAAAGTTATTGAAATCGACGCGGTTGCTAAGGAAGTGGGTCGCCGAGCCGGGTTGCTAAGGAAGTGAGCGGCCGCGTTCTCTCCCCATCCGGGGCAGCGGGGAATGGCTGAGCCCGGGGTTCGCCGCCGCCGCCCGGTCTCGGCTGCGGCTGCAGGTGAGTTCGGGATGCGGGGTCCCCGCAGGGCGCCCAGCGTTGTCGCGGCGTTGCTGTTCCGCGAGCCGCAGTAGCCTCTGCCCAGCCTCTGGGTTATCTCACCGCCAGGCTCCTCGGGCGCGGCCGGCACGACCCCTCATCTCGGCCGCCCATGCTAAGTCCTCACGGCCGCGAACCGGCCGTAGTCCCGGGTCCTGGCTGGGAATGCAGCCCAGGAAGCTAGTACCTGAGATGCGAGGCTCGGGGCTGTGCCTGGCTCGCTGTGTGACCTTGGACAAATTCTCTTGCCCTCTCTGGCAGCAGCAGACCTGTCTGTCCAGTGGCGTCCGGACACTTGCAGAGAAGACGTGTGCATGAAAGGGCTCCAAGTGGGAAGAGGGAGAGTGGTCAGGGGACCGAGAGTCCTGTTTGAAGTCTGTGTGCTTGAGTTTGAAGCTGCATCGCGTGGCATTGAGTCTTCTACTCCTCTGTAAAGTGGGATAATGGACTGCTGTGGGAAGCCGGTGGGGCAGGGCGTCTGGAGTAGTTTGACACATGGGGCTTTTTTTTTTAATTAGCAGATGTTAATTACCCATAATGATGAGTTTCATTATGACGTTTCATGTCTCATTCGTGTGTATAATGTATTTTGGTCGTGCCCCACTCTCACTGGCCTCCTCCCTTCCTTCTAGTCCCTTCTGATTCCATGCTCTAGGGCAGCTTGCAAGAACTTGGTGCAGGGTTCTTTGCAGGAGCACGGACATTTTACCAATGGCTACACCACCGAAGAAAATGCCTCCTACCCCCTCAATCGCGAGGTGCACGGTGGGGAGGGGCGAGCGACACCACACCTTAGGAATGGGCGGGGTCTTGTGAGCCCCTCCCCCTAGCAACCGTTAACTGCCTATAAATTCTCGTGTAGGGGTGGGTACTTGTGAGTCCCCCCTCTACAAAACACCTGGTTAGTGCTTAGCACACTGTAGTGAGGTGTTTGGGATGGGATGGAGCCTCCCAGGAGGGGAGGATGGCTTGGGGCCCGAGGGCTTAGGTATGTAGCTGCCACCCTGGCCATTCCCCACCCACAGTTTTACTTCTTGGTCTGCTCAGAGGAGGGGAGTTGTTGACCTCGTAAGTGGTACTGGTGGGAAGAAACCCAGAGACAGGGTTTTTTAGATGGCCA
The DNA here is from genome assembly GCF_017639785.1 of Mesocricetus auratus. NCBI lineage: Eukaryota > Metazoa > Chordata > Mammalia > Rodentia > Cricetidae > Mesocricetus > Mesocricetus auratus. The sequence goes on from NW_024429189.1 coordinate 118,258,404, forward strand.
AGTTATGGTTTTGTTTGCACTTGTGCCTTGTCTATCACTTGGTATATTTATAAGAAGAGTAAGGGTATATTTATCTCTTCTGGGAAGTGCTTAGAGCAGTAGGGATCATTTACAGCTTGATGATTAAGAAGTTTTTTTGAGGTGTATTATCTCATTTAATCTTCACAGACTGTCAGACAGCTGGTGATGCCACCCGTCTTGTAGTTGAGGAAACTGAGCCTGAGAAAATTGAATTGGCTTGCCCAAGAATCTGAGGCTTATAGTGTGATGGGGCTGGATGTGCATTTTATCCCCTGCTCCCCGATGCCTCTGCTTTCTCAACAGTAACTGCTAGAAGGTCACAAGGGTATTTTGAGTTGCTTCTAATTGCTTTGGCTAGAGGTTGTTCTCCCAATGGCATGGAAACAAGATCTCAGAAAAAGCTTTGTTTTTTGAGTTTGTTACTAGCATATATTAATTTTATCTAATAAATTTCATTGACCTTTAAAAATACTTTTATTACTGTAGTGTGTGTGTGATGTGTATGTGTGGGTACCAGCACCTACTATGGTATGTGGAGGTGAGCAGTCAGCTTTGTGGATCAAACTCAGGTCAACTCAGGCTGTGAGGCCCGTGTGGCAAGTGCTTTACCTGCTGAGCCATCCATCTCCCCTGCCCCATTGTGACTTTTTTTTTCTTTTTCTTTTCCAAGATAGGGTTTTCTTCATGTAGCCCTGGCTGTCCCGAAACTTGCTCTGTAGACCAGGCTGGCCTTGAACTCTCAGAGCCCTGTCTGCCTCTGCCTCCCAAGTACTGGGATTAAAAGCATGCACCACCACCACCTGGCAGTGAGGGGTTATTTATAAGGTTACAGGCAACTTACTAGTGTTTCAGTGATTGAAGGAAGTGCTCTTCCTTGGCAACCATTAAGTGCCTATATATCCTCAGGGAGGAGTGGGGCCTGATGGAGCCCTTCTCCTTCCATGACTAAATGCCAGTGGGCTCAATCTCACGTGTCTCTACATGGGTAACCAGAGCTGCTGAGTTCAGGGGGCCACAGCTACATCCTACCCAAAGACAGTCTTCCACGCACCCCACTCCCTTTCCTCTGCCTCTTTCCTTTCTGCCTCCTCCTCTGTGATGTTCTCTGAACCTGGGAGGGGGTAAAATGTTCCCAGTAGGCTGAGCACTCAATAGCCCCTTACTCTCAGCACCTTGACCAGCCTCAGCACCACTGCCCACAGCAAAGGAAGCTTCTGTGAGCAAAGCTGACTCGATTGCTATAGGCATCAACCTAAATATTTAGAACATCACATCTGTTTAGTAATACAACAGCAGTGGCTTCCCCACTAGGGCCTATGTCCTCTTCAGCCATGGGTTTTTGACCAAGTTGCAATGCCAGATGGGAATTCCTTTTTGTGGAGAAGGCCTCAGATCCACGCGGAAAGTTGTTGGTTACCCTGTAGCAGTCATGCGGCTGTTGCACCTGTGGGCACATCACCCTGGGCAGGTTATTGTAGGATGAAGCATCCACAGCCGAGTGACACTGTTGATTACAGCTCTTCCTCAGGAAGCTGCATAGCACCTTTCAGCCCTATGAATCCCAGCCAGCTGGGGGAAGTTTCCAGCTCAATTTCAGCTTGGGTTCTCTGTGTCATGGAACCAAAGCTCATGGTATCTTAAGCAATAAGTTCTTACCATATCATTCTGGTGGGCAACCAATAGCAGTGGCATTAACCTGTTTTGGTCCCTCAAGGGCATCTCCAGTGATTTGAATGGGGACTGCTGAGACATCCAGCCCTGTGGATTGAACAACTGCCTGTTTCTTGGCCTCTATGGTGAGTGACAGCCATTGTTGGACTGCTGCATCTTGTAAGCCAGTCTAATAAATCCCCTTTTAATAAACACATTCATTCTCAGTTCTGTTCATTTAGCAAATCCAGACCAAAACTGTATCATTCTCCAACAGCTCATGGTGAGGTAGCCCACCCCTGGCACTAAAGTTTTCCCATAATTTTATGACTTTTGGGGGGAAAAGCATCATTGAAGTATATGGCATTCAGAGTAAGAATCCCCCCCCCCCCAACCCCATGCTGGAATGTTTAAAAGCGACATTGAATATCTCTTGGCCCCTCGTAAGTGAGAGGTTTGGGCCCCATCGGTGCTGTTGTGGTTAAAAGCATACAGTTGGGCTGCTGGGTTAAAATCTTGGTCAGCTGCTTTCAGACTGTCTGCCACCAGCAGTTGCTTTACCATTCATGTCAAAGCTTCCTCACCCACAGAGCAGAGGATAACATTAACATCTTACAGGGCTATTAGGAAGATTGCCTGATCTGTGTGAACTGCCTGGCACATTTGGTAAATGTTAGCTGTCATTATTTGGGTTTAACCTACCACCTGTACTATGTTTCATAGTCTGTTTGTGGTTAATGAATGAGCACAATGTGTGGTTATAATCTCAGATCTGTTCATCTTTTTTATTTTTGGTTTTATGAGGCAGGGTTTCTCTGTATTGTTTTGGAGGCTGTCGGTCCAGCCTGGCCTCGAATTCACAGAGATCCGCCTGCCTCTGCCTCCTGAGTATTGGGATTAAAGGCGTGCGCCACCAGCGCCCGTCCAGATCTGTTAATCTTACAAGATCATCATCAGCATGAGACACTTGCCAACTGTGGCTTTATGTGACTTCCATGCCAGAATGGGCTGCAAAGAAAGGAGAAATCGGGGTAGGGGGTGTGGCTCAGTTGGTAGAATGCCTGGCTAGTGCTTATGAACACTGGATTTCATCTCTGGAGCCACATAGAGCCTGACATGGTGGTGCATGTCTGTAATCCCAGCACTCAGGTGCTGAAGGCAGAAGAATCAGAAGTTCAAGGCCACCTTGGCTATATGTCAAGTTTGGGTCAATCTGAGCCACATAAGGCCTTGTTTCTAATTGTTTGCTTTAAGGAAGAAACTGGTCTTAGAATTCAAGATTTTGTTGCTTGGCACCAAATTCGGTAAATGTTTATTACATCTCTCTATCCCAAGGATATACAGGCTGTTGTACCCCTACAACCTTCAAGGAACCCAGAGCTTAATTTGCAAACAACTGTTATTTGACAGAATTTGGTCTCCCTACCCCATCAGTGTTAGGGGTTTACCAAGGCTTTGTGCAGGCTAGGCAAGCACTCTACTCTCCGGCCCCATTGGATTTTGATTTTTGATAGGAAGGGTCACCTTGTTGCTCTGGCCACCCTCTAATTTCCTAAGCTCGAGCGATCTTGTCACCTTAGCTTCCCAAGCAGATGGGACTGTGGGTGTATGTAAACATGCCTTGACTTGTCTGAATGGATTCATGTATTTTGTTTGTTCTGGCCACAGAGTAAAGTCAATGCTGTCTTCTATTGTGTACTAAGATGTCTGATAGGTACCGGGGGGGGAAGCAGAGTGGAGGAGGTAGGAGTGGGGAGCTTCAGATTGCTCCTACACCTCTTTATTTCCTTGTTATTGTTCTATTTCCCACCCTTTTCTTTTCTCCTCTCCTTTTCTCTCTATTTCCTCTTGTTTTCCCAGGGTTCTGTTCCGTAGCCCAGGCTGGCCCTGCACTTGCGGTCCTCCTTGGTGTCAGGTCCATACACATTTCATGTATGGGTTTCCAGGTCACTGAGAAAGAACCTTGTCTTGTGGTAGTAGACACACTGCTGTCTATGGATCTTGATGCTTTTGAGTTCTGAACGGACCTTGACTTGGTCTCACTGGTACTCTTCAGGAAGGGGAGGCGCAGATTAAGCTCTCAGTGGACGATGGGGGAACCCCGAGGAAGAGAAACCGTGCTGCTGGGAAGTAGCCCACTTCACAGTGCTCCACGGGCTTCGTTTGTGTGACATTTGCTGAACAACTGGTGTGTGGTAGCCCTGTACAGTCTGGGGGTGACAGTGAAGAGATGTGTGAGGCCCTTGTTCCCACAGTTACAGCTCAGCAAGCGCAACCTGAAAACCAAAGAGTAGACAGACAAGGGAATCTGAACAGGAAAAGCACTGTGGAAACAGTAGCTCAGCCGTGGGCTAGAAAGTCACTTCCGGGCAGTAGGGCACTGCTGCTGCAGTTGAGTGACAGAGAAAAGTCGTCTATGAGGTGGTGACATTTTTGTTGAGGCTTACTTTCAGGAAGGGGCTCACTGTTTGAAGGGATACCACAAGGACAAAGACTTCAAGGGTGGGAACAAGCTTGGTAAGTTCCAGAAACTGCAAGAAGTGGCTGTAACGGGGTGAGTGGAGAGGTGGCTGGGGGCGCCAGTGGGAGTTGTTACCATAGAGGGACTCATAGGTTAGAGTAGACTAAAAGCCATGGGAACCATCGAAGGCTTTTGAGAAGAAGGTGTCATGATCTAGGTGTTTTTGTTTTTCTTGTTTTTTAATGTGTGTGGATGTTTTGGCTGTATGTATGACTGTGCTCCACTTTCAGCATGCCTAGAGAGGCCAGAGGATAGCATCTGATCTCTTGGAACTGGAGTTACTGAAGGTTGAGAGCCACCGTGTGTGTACTGGGACCTCTGGAAGAGCACTTACTGAGCCATTTCTCCAGCCCCTAGTTGCTGTTTTAATTTATTTAGTATTTTTAGAGATGGGGTCTCATGTAGTCTAGGCTAACCTTATGTAGTCAACTAAGGATGGACTCAAACTTCTGATTCTTTTGCCTATCTCCTGTGTATGAGGTTATAGGTATATGTCACCACACCAGTGCATATAGGGCTGGGGCTGAACCCAGAACCTTGTGTGTGCCAGATACGCTCTACTAACTGAGCTACACCCTCAGCCCCTGGTTTTTAGTTTTGCTTGTTTTTAAAGCGCTTGGAGGGTGGATAGGGAGGTTCACTGTAGAGCACTCTCCTAGAGTGCTTGTCTCTAGCATCACACAAGGAAATACAAAAGAAGGTGAAATCATTCCAGCTTCTGGGTGAAATCATTCCAGCTTCTGTGGCCTATAGATTTTACAGAGCTTGTAGTGGCAGTCAGAAGACTAGGTAGGATGTTGGTAAGATGGTGGTGGCCCTCTAGGGTGGTGGCAGCAGAAAGACATGTTTTGGAGGTGGGGCCAGCAGGATGGAAGGATTAAGGATGACTCCTAGGTTTTTGGCCTGAGTAGTTAGGTAGATGTTAGAGGTGCCATCTGCCTCTAAAATGTTAGAGGACTTTTTGGTGAGGTGCCCTGAGAGGAATAACTGAATTATCCCAAGAGGCCCAAGGTGTAAACAGTACCTTAGGCCCCTGGGAGAGAGCCCCCAGCTACTGCTAAAGGAAGACAGCCAGGAGGATCTGACAGAGCTCCACCTTGGGCATCCAGAAGGCCTGTGTTTTTCTAGGCTGCCTCTACACCAGTCTGGAGCAACAAACGTGGGCTCTGCTAGGGTCGTGCTTATCTGTCTCAGGCTATTAGCAATGTTGTCCTGGCTTGTGGATATTGGCTGATGGAGGTTGGATGAGCCTAGCCAGCCAGCTTTGGGGGAGAGCATAGACTCAGTAGCACAGCTCACTTCCAGCACCTCAGATGGTTATGCTCTCCCTGCCAAAGTGCCTCTTTTCTGGCCGCTGGACAGTAGGTCTAAAGGTTTGGAGCATTTTAGAAAAAGGGAAGGCTTTGAAAAGCTGCCATATTCTGCCAGAATTCCTAGAGGACTCTTGAAAGTAGTAGCTCATCCAAGCAAGGGTTCCAGGCCTCATTTCACATGTACCAGGAACAGCTTTTGTAAATCTGGCATCCAGTGATGCATGTTCAGGGTCGTGGACAGTGACATGTATGACCTCACTGTCTGTTAGGTTATCTCTGGCGTTTATGGTGCTCCTTCCTGGGCTTCTCTCCAGTCGATGCTCCATCAGTCATGGTCATGTGGAGTATGAGTTGTCCTGTTTTCAGGTGAGGACATTGAGATACTGAGAAGTGATTTCTGTTTGTTAGTGCATGAAGCACCTGCAAGTGCTGAGATAAGCAGATTCTTGCTGTCCAAGTGTGTTGTACATGACAGACGTATTCTAGAAAATGTAGTCTAAGCCTAGATTGGAAAAATCAGGGTCTGGATTTTACCACAATCCCTAGGTACACTCACTAGGTGACCAAGCAAAACTAGGATCTCCTTCCATTTTTCTTCCAATCAGGCCACGGTGTCTGCAAGCAGTACCACCATGGCAAGGAGGAGGAGCTACTGGAAAATCTGAGGGTGGAGCCTCCCAAACAGCTGGATGAATTTTGGATGTTCAAACAGCTGGATGATCTGAAAGTAGAGCTATCCCAGCTGCAGGTCACTTAAGTAAATATCGTTGTCACCATCAACTGTGTATTCAAGATCTGAGTTGTCAAATCCATCTCTGGTATCACTGTGGTTAACCAGACTCAGACAGAAAACCCTACAAGGGCAAAAGTACAAGTCCCGGACCTAAAGCCTTAGATGATGAGAGCCATGCACACCCCCCACCTTGTTCACCATGGAGGGGCTGTGCCTGTGCAAGGAGGTGGTCGTGGCCTGAGGTCACCCCAGTGGTGATAGTGATAACAGTCATAGTGATAACAATGAGGTGATAGTGTGTAGTGATAGCTAATGTTTGCTGAGCCAAGCACTTGCAAACTCTCTTTGATTCCACAGCAGTCTTGTACAGAACTATTCTTCCCAGTTCCAGAGGAGGGAGGTAGAGACACCAAGAATCCAAAACTGATCCCACATATGCCGATCCCAAGTCCACTGCTCAGCCTATTATTCACTTTTCTCTAAAGAAGTTATTTATTTGTTATTTATTATCAGGTGTATGTTTGTGTGTGTAGATGTGGGCAGGTGTGCCACGGTGTACCTGTGGAAACCAGAGGACACTTTGTAAAGTCACTTCTCTCCTTCCACCTTTATATGGGTCTCTGTTGTCCACTGAACCACACCGCTGGCCCTCTGCTATCCCCTCCCTCCTTTCCATAGAACCCAGAGCCTCTTTCATGCTAAGCACCCATAGTCTACCACAGAGCTCCATCCTTGACTGCATCTATTTTTCAGGTGAGCAGTGACCATAGCATCACTGAGGTTTGTCAGAGGCCTCTCTTCTGTACCTGGCTAACTAATTTTAAATGCTAATAGAAACAAGTGACATCAAACCAGGTGCAGTAGCACTTGATTTTAATCATAGCACTCAGGAGGTGGACGCAGGTTGGATGGCCTTACAAGAGATGCCATCTCAACACACAAAGAAACAGACCAAAAAGTGATTTCAAAGCTGTTTAAGGAGATAGGAAACTCCTCAGGCTTTTTAGAGTAATGATGAGTCTACAGACACCGAGCTGTGACCAGGCTAGGCTAGCCCTCATGCTTTGTAGTGGTCTAGCTCCAGACCTCACACAGCCACAGCTGGACCCTGAGCTTCTCTCCTGTGTCACTTAACCCCAGCTCATTCTTATTCCTGCTGATTCCAGTCCAGTGGGGGAGAAGCTGGCAATGGAAGTCTGTGTTGCCTTTAGAAAGTTTCTTGTCCAGGGCTGGGAAGATGACTTAGTGAGTAGAGGTGCCTGATGACCTGATTGAAAAGACACACTTGGTGGACAGAGAGAACCAGCTCCTGCAGCTTCCCTCCAGCCTCACGCGCATGGTGATGTTCACCCATGGGTGCACACACAAACAGATCAGCACAATGTAACAAACATATTTTTAAAAATTGAAAAAAGCAAACAAAACTGGTGGCTCTTAGGAGGTTGAGGCAGGAGGATCTCTGTGAGTTCAAGGCTGTTGTGGTCAACATAGCCAGTTTTAGGCTTGCCAGGGCTAAATGATAAGACCCTGTCTCAAATTCATCCCTCCAGGTAGGATTTTAGTAGTAATTCCTGCCACTTGTATTGTGACATGGCAAAAAGTCAACCTATCTGAACCTCAGTGTCTGTCTCTCCCTGTGTATGTTTATGTATGTCTGTAGCTGCAGACACAAACACGTGGCTGATCTGTAAAATAGACATTTTCTTTTCCCTTGGTGCCTCTGTGCTGGGCTTTCTCCTAGATCTTCTGGGTGGGGCTTCAGGGCACATTTCTTAGAACAGTCAGCTCTTGTCATTTCCACCAATCCTCATTGCATCTATATTTGTTTACCTGTATTTATTTAATTTTGGTTTTCAAGACAGGTATTTGCTGTGTAACAGCCTTGGCTGTCCTAGAACCCACTCTGTAGACCAGGTTGGCCTCAAACTCACAGAGATCCATCAGCTTCTGCCTCCCGAGTGCTGGGATTAAAGTTGTGTACCGCCACCAACTGGCTACATTATGTCTTGAGGTGGGAATGTTTAAGGATCAGTTAGTTCTGGTGACACATTGTGTCTCTTCACTTTGTCACCTGATTGCAGTCACTGATCTTTGCTGCTGGCAGATCTATCTTTAGCATACTGTTGTATTTAAATCATAGTTTGCATTAAAGATCTCTCTCATCTGTGATGATGGATTTTCAGTTTGGGCAAGCATTTATAGCACTTTGATTTTCATACACTAGAGCACAGTGTCGATGTGAATGTGGTCCGGGTGAAGTAGAAACATAACTGGGACTTGGGACATTAATGCAGTCACCCACACTGGGGTCCTTCATAGCATCTACAGTACTGGTATCAGTGGGCTGTGTGGCCTTTTGTGTAGGACACAAACTAGGCAGACTAGGGGCTCTTCACGCAGTCTCTAGCAGCCCAGGGGTGGCAGCAGTTATCACTCTGCTGATGACTCAGGGCCTGAACACAAAGCTAGCTGCTAAATCATGGAACACAAGTGTCTGCTCGGGTGGCTGAGATGACTAAGAAGGTGGTCTTTGGTTTTGCAAGAGGAGCAGTAAGGAATTGGAGACACTCTGAGAAACGGTGCCTCTCCTTGATGCTTCACTTGGCAGCCTTTATTTATTTGGTTGTTTGGTTGGTTTTTCGAGACAGGGTTTCTCTGTGGCTTTGGAGCCTGTCCTGGAACTCACTTTGTAGACCAGGCTGGCCTCGAACTCACAGAGATCCGCCTGCCTCTGCCTCCCGAGTGCTGGGATTAAAGGCGTGTGCCACCAACGCCCAGCTGGCGGCCTTTTTAAAAAGGGATTTTTAAAAATGAAAATAAAAATTATTTCCACTGGGGAAATATCAAGGAAATCATGAAAAGATCAAAGTAAGGTTTGCCCCAAGTCCTACCACCTAGAAATAACCCTGGCAGCTATCACTGACCATGTGTAAATGTGTTTTGTGTGTTTCTCCTACTGTCCCAAAGGCTGTTTCCACGGTGTAGAGACTATAAGTATGCCACCAAGAGAATGAGGTGGTGATGGCTTTCCTCATGCAGCTACATACTTTGTGCGCATTTCTGGTTTCTTTGTTGCTGTTATTTTTTGATGTGGTATTGGGGACTGAAACTGGTGCCTCTTGCACACTTGACCACTAATCTGTGTCCCCAGCTCATTTCTTCTTTTATTTTGAGAATTCAAATTGGCCTTGACTTTCCAATGTTCTTGCCTCAGCCTCTCCAGGAGCTGAGACCACTGTAGCTTGTCGTAAGTGTTTCTATTTTCAACCACAATAAAAGAAATTTTTAGTGAAAAGCCGTTGACCAGAGGATGTTTTTCCTCTTTCCCATTTTGGAAACCTCAAGCACAGAAAGTAGAAAGTAGCCGGGCGTTGGTGGCACGCGCCTTTAGTCCCAGCACTCTGGAGGCAGAGGCAGGCGGATCTCTGTGAGTTCGAGACCAGCCTGGTCTACAACTCGAGGGCCAGAACAGCTAGGGTTGTCACACAGAGAAACCCTATCTTGAAAAACAAAACAACAAAAAAGAAAGCAGAAAGGAACTGTGACCATCACCTCTGCCTCTGCCAGCATCAGGCAGTCCTCCGCTAGCCCTATCTACCTCTCCCCGATTATTTTGAAACAAATTATAGATCATGTAACTTCATCTGAAAATGCTTGTATCTATCTTTAAAAGATAAACTGTGTTTAGAATATTTATTTTTATTTTGTTTGTGTATGTGCCTGAACGTATGTATGTGCAGCACATGCAGAGGTGCCCCTGGAGACCAGAAGGTGTCAGACTTCCAGAAACTGGAATTACAGGTGGTTGTGAACCGAATCTGGGTCTTGTGCAAGAGCAGCAAGTGCTCTTAACTGCTCAGCCATTTCTTCAGTTCCTCTTTTAAAAAACATTTTATTTTATTTTATTTAGTGTGTGTGTGTATAGTATGTGTGTATGTATGGTATGTATGTATATGTAGGTATATGTGTATGTAGTGTGTATGTGTGTGCCAAAGAGTGAATGTAATGATCAGAGGATAATTTATAGGAGTTGCATCAAATTCAACTTTTCAAGCTTGCTTTTTACCCACAGTGACCCTATAAACTTCTTATCTTTCCAGGATCAGTACATGGAATGAGAAGTTTTTGGCAGGAAGCTTTTCCAGCCCATTGGGAGTTCTGAGTATGGTTCTGAGTGTCTGCTGACACAGGGAGTGGGGTGCACTGTGGGTGAGCTGACAGAAGATGGTACAGCCTGGAGAAGGGACAGGGCATGCCTTCTGTCAAAAGGAATGTGTGTGGCATCTTCACCTCTAGGAGTGGCACTTGTGCCAGCATTGTTAGAAAACAACCACACTAGGGCATTTAGCCATGATTAAAAAGCTCAGCTGGCAAGAGTAGAATCGTTTGCTGTGTACTCCACCTGAGTTACTGTTTTCCATAAAGAAGTAGGGAGCGGGATTGGGAGGATGGTTAGTTTAGTAAAGCGCTTGTCGTGTACCCACGTGGACTTGTGTTCTGATCTCCAGAACCCACATAAAAAGCTGGGTGTGGTGGTGTAAACCTGTAATCTCAGTGCTGGGGATATGCTGGGTTCCCAGGCTAGCAAATCAGTGAGCTCCAGATCCAGGAGAGACCCTGAATAAAGAAGTGAGGCGGAGAGGTGATGGAGGAAGACCCCTGGTTTCTGCTCCCACACCCAGGGACACTCACACTCAGGAAGTAGGGAACAAGGCAGGTGTGTCAGGTGCACACACACAATCTCAGGACTTGGGAAAGAGAATGCAGGAAGGTCAGGAGTTCAAAGTCATCTTCAGCTACCTAGTTCATGGTACAGGGCTAGATACCCTAGGCTACATGAGACGCTGCCTTAAAAAAAGGAGAAAGAATGGTGAAGTGGATATGATTGGAGCTTTGCTACACTGTGTGTGGGGGTTGTCGACAGACACAAAACCCCAGGCTCACTGCAGAGTGTCCTGGAAACTTGAATGTGTTTGTAGAAAATTTAAGGGTATTTCACTATTAAATACCAAAAAGGGGTTTCTGCCCCACCCCTGGGTAAATGCTTCATTTGTTTCACCAAATGACAGAGTGCCCAGTACCAGTTTGGATTCAGGGCACTGCTGATCTTACCGGGCTGCGCTTTCAGGTTGTTTTCTTAGAACGTGTCTGTCTTCAGATGCTCAAACCCAAATGAAGGTGCTTGCCTGTCTCCCCAAGCAGGGAATGGCTTTATTACTTCCTCTCACCTTGATTATAAAAAAGCAAATGCATAAACCCATCAAAAAGTCCAAAGAACAGAAAGACAGCCTGACAGACCAAAGAAGACAGAGAGCACTGTGGCCTCAGGTTCTGTTGCCATCCCGAGGGCGCAGCTCTTCAGGGCATCCTTCTTGAAGAAGCTTCACTTGACAGAACTTTTGTTTTTTTACACAATGGCACTGGCTGGCCTGTTACTTGCTATTTAGATCAGGCTAGCCTCAAACTCACCGAGATCCACCTGCCACTGCCTCTACTGGGATCAAAGGTGTGCACCACCACGTTTTACATAGGATTCTTAATACTGAGAGCCACGAGAGGCAGCATAGATGTCCTACCTATGAAGTCTGACACTCATGTTTGGATTTTTTTGTCACAGTAAGCATTTATTTTTAGATTTATTTTTATCTTATGTGCTTGAATGTTTTGCCTACATGTATGTCTGTATAGTGTGCACACACACCTGGTGCCTGCAGAGGTCAGAAGAGGATGTCAGATCACTTTGGTTACAAATGGCTGTGAGCTGCTGAGTAGGCAAAGGGAACTGAACTCAGGTCATCTGCAAAAACAAGTGCTTGTAACTATTGACCCATCTCTCCAAATCCTACCTACATTAAAAAAAAGATTTATCTTTATTTTTTATTTGTGTGTGTGTGTGTGCTGTGTATATCCAATTGCTTACAGAGGTCACAAGAGGAAAGCAGATTCCCTGAACCTGGAGTTATAGACCATAGTAAGTCACCATGTGGGTCCAGGGAACTAAACCCGTGTCCTCTGTAAGAGCAGGCAGTGTTCTTAACCGTGGAGAGATCTCTTTAGCCCCCTAATTTAATTGTTTTAATTAGGTAATATATTGAAATTATTCCAAAATGTTTTTGTTTCTGAGATAGGGGCTCATGTATCCTATGCAACTTAGGCCAGCTTCAAACCAGTATAACTGAGGAGGGCTTCTGAGTTCTTGACCTCCTTCCCTATCCCCCCCCCCCTTGCTGGTGTTTTAGCTGTGTACCACATATCTGGGTTTATTTGGTGCTGGGGATCAAACCCAGGATTTCTTTTATGCTCAGCAAGCTTCTACCAACTGAGCCATAGCTCTAGCTCAGGTTGCCTAGGCTGGAGATATGGCTCAGAGGTTGAGAGCACGGACTGCTCTTCAAGAGGTTCTGAGTTCAATTCCCAGCAACCACATGATGGCTCACAACCATCTATAGTGAGATCTGGTGCCCTCTTCTGGGCAGAACACTGTATACATAATAAATAAATAAACCTTTAAAAATAAAATAAAAAAGTTGACTATATATTTCCTCACAATTTAAAATACAGTAGGTATTATAAAAGTGCACACAGTGAAGTTCTTCTCCTGCCCTTGGCCCCACCACCTGGCTCTTTTAGGGAAACCAACTGTACCTGACAACCATTATTGCTATCTGGTTCTTGCATTTCCCCCCAAATATTTGGAGGTTGGATGTGTTGTTATTTTTGTTATTTTTAGATAGAATCACTCAATGTCGCCCAGGCTGGCCTTCAAATCACCATCCTTTGCCTCAGCCTCACCACACCAGGCTAACCTCCAGATATAGTTTATGCACTCAAAAGAAAATGCACAACTAATCCCTCAATGCAAATACCGCATTCTTTTAAATATTCTATAAGGTAGTGATGTTTTGTAACCAGAGATGAGCAAACTGTGTGTGTGTGTGTGTGTGTGTGTGTGTGTGTGTGTGTGTGTGTGTGTGTGTGTACACTGGCCTCAAACCTCTGGGCCATGGTGATCCCCCCACCTTACTCCCTAGTACTGGAATCACAGGTGTAAGTCACTGGGCCCATCTGGTAATCTTGTAGCTCCCGTTGTGATAATGACATCTTAGGGACCAGAGTGTGGAATGTACTTGCCAACTGGTGTGCTTCAGAGTCCTGAATGAGAGACTAATGCTTCCCTAGGTGAAGCCTGCATGTGGAGGTGGCTTAGGATGGCTGACAGTGTTGCTTTTATCTTCCTGTGGTACTTTTCTGACTGCGCATGATCAGTGGCACAGGCTGCATTTTAGACACTCCGTCGTTGAACCTGGGCTGGGCAGTTGGCAGGCAACGTGGGCTCTTAGAGGACCTGCATTGCAGTGTATTGATTGGAGATGTTTTAGTGTGTGCTCTGTGTGTCTGAACTGCTTCTTTCAGGGCTGCTCCTGTGGAACTGCCAGACATTTATTTTTATCCCCGTTGGAATAGACCACACACCCATGAAAGGAGACTTTGGAAAATACAGATAAGTTGAAAGAAGAGGGAAATCTCCTGCATTCCCATGACCAAAAGTAGACCACTGCTGATGTTTCAATGAGTGTTTTCGAAACAGGGTTTCACAGGATAGCCCTGAGTGTCATGGAACGTGCTCTGTATACCAGGCTGTCCTTGAATTCCCAGAGATCCACCTGCCTCTGCCATCTTTTTAAAGATGGAATAGTGTGGTGGGCTTTTCTTTCTTTTTTCTTTTTGAGACAGAGTTTCACCATATAGCCATGGCTACTTATGTAGATCAGACTGGCCTCGAACTCACAGTGATTCAGCCAAAAGAGAGCTCTGCCTCCAGAGCCGCATTCTCGTAAATATTCCATAAGGTAGTGATGTTTTGTAACCAGAGGTGAGCACCACATGCTTCGCTATGTCTCATTTGCTCACTTTAGTTTTAAAAGAGAAATTATAAAATATTGAAAGTTAGTTAAATCTGCTTCTGTATCTAATTGCATCTTCTCGCTTGTTTCCGCCACTGTCCAGTTTGGTAATCATCATTGGTGTATACCCTTCTCTACGACTTGGTGTCGGTTGGTTGGGTTTTTGGAGATAGGGTCCCATCATGTAAGTGAGTCTGGACTAAACCTTGCCAATTCAAGCATTGGCTAACTCTCTCTGCAGAAGTCCAGATTGGCAAATATTTTGGGGCTGGGGGCGCTTATTTTATCTGTTACAGCCATTTTATAGTCATTGTAGATCTAGGTATATGTAAACAAAGGGCTATGGCTATTTACAGAGATGGATGTGGACCAGATTTTGGCTGTGGCCTGTTTTGCAGACCTCTTATTTATTACTTTACTGACTGCTATACTAGACTGTAGTATGAATTACTATATTTTAATTTTGATTCCCCTATAAATTGATATGTAGGTCTCATTTTTTTTCTATTATAACATTGCTGGGGGCTGGAGATGTAGCTTAGTTGGGGGAGTAGAGGCAGGAGAATCAGAAGTTCAAGTTGGTCTCAGTTATAGGGTGAGTTTGAGGCCAGCCTGGGCTATGAGAGGCCCTGTATCAAAATCAGAAAAGCAGCACCCTTACTTTGTTTCTTTCTGCTCATGCAAGGTTCCATGAGGATGTGAACACATGGAAGAGGTGGAGGTGCTGAGGGGTTGATGCTGGAGACTGACCCTGGAATCCCATATGCTGAGCACAGCTGTGCTCGAGAGCTGCTGTCTTTGAGACAAGAGTCTCACCATGTAGCCTTGGCTGACTACGTTCTATGTAGACCGGACTGTCCTTGAATTCACAGAGCTCTGCCTGCCTCAGCCTCCTTAGTGCTGGGTGTTTTTCTTTTTTTAAATAGTTACATCTATTTATTGTGTATGGATGTGTTTCTGAGTGTGTTATGTACAGGCATATGCATGTCATTGTGCTTGTGGCTTCCAGAGTTTAAACTAAGGTTGTCAGGCATGGCAGCAAGCATCTATCCAATTAGCCATCTCATTGGCCCTCTTTTGATTGATCGATTGATTGATTGATTGATTGATTTATGTTTTTTAGAGACGCATGTAGCCCTGGCTGGCCTGGCCTCAAACAGAGATCTGCCTGCCTCCACCGAGTACTAGGATTCCATGTACGGCGCCATATGGGGTCTCCCTTTTTTTTATTTTTTTTATTTTTTTGTGTTTTTATTGGGGTATATCATGGGTAGGAACTGTTACCTTAAGGTATGCCCCTCCCACAGGGTCTCCCTTATTTAAAATTAATTTTACGTCCCATTTTCCCCTCCCTCCTCTCCTCCCGCCCGCTTCACCCTTTTTTAAAACAGCACACTAGACAATAAATGTAAGCAGAGGGCTGGGAATATGGTTCAGTAGCACTCTTGTAGCATATACAGAGCTGTGACTTCAAACTCAGACACTTTAAAAAACAAAACCATTTCACAAAGAATGTGACCAGTTTGTGACCTCTGTCCTAGTAACCGATAGTTGCTCAGAATGTAGTCAACACCAAATTCTAGACTTTGAGGTGAGTCTCCATGACAACCAGCAATGGCAATATGTATCAAAATGAAGTGTTCAGCAAAGAGTGTGGCAGACTGAGGCTCCCCTGAGAAACATGTGACTGATCTCAGCAGGCACAAGCCCCGAGGTTGGAGAACTCAGCTCTGCGCAGCCAGCCAGCTATTGGGGCTTAACCTGAGATGTGGGTTCTGACAAAGAAGGTTTTCCAGAAGCAGGCTACTGGCTGGGTTTCTCTCAAGATTTATCACTCTGTGATTAGACCTACAGGAGAGCAGAAGGAAGGTAAGAGAGAGTCCGGCACCCTCCAGAGAATGCCCTCTCTGTGGAGGAGGACCCAGAGCAAGATTTGAAGTTCCGGAGGCAGGAAATTGAATTAGTCTGTCTTCTTGATGTAGAACATCAATAATACATGGCTACCACTCTAGCTGGGTGAGCTCTAAAAAGAAATGTGTTCAGAGCTGATGAGATTTAATAAGAGGCCCCATCTTTAAGAGTGTCTTCCTTTGTCAGTTTTGAAGATGAGTGTGAATCATTAAACACATTCTTTTTTTTATATCATACTTTGTAGCTCAAAAAATGTAGTAGTCAGGCCTATAGGTATTTGCTATGGGCTTTTTATGGAGCAGGCTCAGGCCACATTGTTTTCACAGGTGTGAGTAGGGACAGACTGCCTCCTTAGAAGGACATGATGCACTGGACCCTATCCTCCCTAATAGGTTTTCTATAACGTGACGATAGGTGTCTCATCTGAAGCAGTAAGCCAGGTCATGTCAAACTGAAAAAGTAGAAGAATAGATTTGAGCAAAGCAACTTCATGTAAGCCCTCTAGCCCCAGAGATCAGGCAGGAGAAGTCACGGAGCCCAACTAAAGCAGGGGGCTTGTATACTCTGTAGGCAAGGGGTTTGTGCCCAAGTATGGTGAAAGACTGACTGCTTTAGGTGGGGTCTTGGGCTACTGGCAGCTTCAGGGAAGGAGCTGCCTCAGCCTCCAAGAATGCCGACCTGGGCCTCTGGTGCTTTTCTGTTTTGGAGATTCTCTGAGAGGGAAGGGTTTGGAGAGAGAGGAATGGGGCTTCCGGATGAAGCCGGGGTGAGCTGGAGTCCCAGGCGAACACTCTCACAGCCCTGCCCTGCCCTTCACCCTCCATACCTTTACCTTCTGGAACTCTACAGTCTACCTGCCAGGTGCTGTATCGGAAGCCTTCCCAAAGGAGGCTGGGGCTAGGGCTGCCCTTTGGGCTCACACCAGATTTGGTAGGCCTCTGTTGGGATTTTAAGAGCTATGGCATGTCCTAGTTTGTGTTACTATGATAAAACACCATGACCAAAAGTCACTTGGGAAGGAAGGAGGATTCTTTGGCTTACCGGTCACAGTCCATCATGAAGGGAAGCCAAGTCAGGAACCTGGAGGCAGGCACTGAAGCTGAGGCCTTGGAGGAGCTCTGCTTACTGACTTGTTCCCTCTGGCCTGCTCAGCCTGCTTCGTTATAGAACCCAGGACCACCTGCCCAGAGATGGCACCACCCACAGTGCACTTGCCCTTCAGTCCTGAGTTCTAAGTCATGTAAATCCCACCCCCCCCCATAGGCTTGACTACAGGAGGATCTGATGGGGACATCATCTCAGTTGATGAAGCTGATGAAAACAACCAAAAACCCCTAACCAACCAACTCAAGGGTAATTAGGCACAGTTATAGCTGGGGGACATTCCACAGAAAGAAAAGCCATTCCAGCATTTGTTCTTCCTTCGTTTCTTTCTACTTTTAAATTTTATTTATTTATTTGAGACAGGCTCTCACTATGTAGACCTGACTGGCCTGGAACTCTCTATGTAGACCAAGGTGACCAAGCAGGCCTCGAACTCACAGAGATCCACCTGCCTCTGCCTCCCCAGTGCTAGGATTAAAGGTGTGAGTGCCACTATGCTTGACTTTATTACCTGGTTCTTCCTTCCCATCTGATAGCATTTCCTCTTTATTTTACTTACATATTTATTGGTTTTTGGTTTTTTGAGACAGGGTTTCTTTGTGTAGCCTTGGCTGTCCTGGAGCTTACTCTGTAGACCAGTCTGGCCTCTAACTCAGAGATCTGCCTGCCTCTGCCTCCTGAGTGCTGGGATTAAAGGCACGAGCCACCATGACCCAACTTGGTTTTATTTTTTCAAATTTCTTTTTTAAGATTTTATTTATTAAGCAGGGCATGGTGGCACATGCCTTTAATCCCAGCACTTGGGAGGCAGAGACAGGTGGATCTCTGTGAGTTCGAGGCCAGCCTGGTCTACAAAATGAGTTCCAGGACAGCCTCCAAAGCTACAAAGAAATCCTATCTCGGGAAAAAACCCTCCAACCCTTTAATAAATAAGTTAATTATTTATTTTGGTGGGTTTTTTGATATAGGATTTCTCTGTATGACCTTGGCTGTCCTGGAACTTGCTCTGTAAACCAGGTTGGCCTCAAACTCACAAAGATCTACCTGCCTCTGCCTTTAGAGTGCTGGAATTAAAGGCATGAGCCACCACTGCCCATCTCCTTTATTTTGTTTTGAGAGAGTTTCAGTATGTAGTCTTGGCTAGTGTCCAGCTAACAGTTTTCCTGCCTCAGTCTCCTGAATGTTTTGATTATACACGCTTGGTTGACTGATAAGATTGTAATGAATTGGGCTGGAGAGATGGCTCAGAGGTTAAGAGCACTGACTGCTCTTTCAGAGGTCCTGAGTTCAATTCCCAGCAACCACATAGTGGCTCATAGCCATCTGTAATGAGATCTGGTTTCCTCTTCTGGCATGCATGCATACAGACAGAACACTGTATACATAATAAATAAATAAATCTTTTTTAAAAAGATTGTAATGAATTGACTAGCCTTGTGCAATTTTCTTTAAATGGCATGAAATTTAATTCTTACTGAGTATCAGTAGGTAGGTATTTCTATCTCAATTTTTGTTTAAGAGGAAAACTACAAATTAAACAGTAGAAAAAGGTTGTCTTGTGATGTTTAATGAACAAAACTAAAGTTTAACCACAGTCCCTGTGGTGACCATTGATGAAAGTTTTAGAAGAATTTTTGTCTTTTTTTCTTTTAAATTCTGAGAACTGAACCCTTGGCATCCCACATTCTAGGCATGTGTTCTTCTGCTGAGCTATACCTCCAACCCCCAAACCCTTTAATATTAATTTTAATCTCTATATTAGTATACAGATAAGATAGAGACTTTGTAAATACCTTTGCCAGTGCCTGTGGTTTGACAGTTCCCCATATGAAAGGAGAATGGCCCCTGCTCTTGCAGAACTTACAGAAAACACGTTCAGTGACAGATCTGGCTCTTCATCCTAATTTTTTTTTTTGATTTTTCGAGACAGGGTTTCTCAGTATTGTTTTGGAGGCTGTCCTGGAACTCGCTCTGTAGACCAGGCTGGCCTCGAACTCACAGAGATCCGCCTACCTCTGCCTCCCAAGTGCTGGGATTAAAGGCGTGCGCCACCACCGCCCGGCTTCATCCTAATTTTTACTTTTACCTTTTATGTAATATTTTATCAGTTCTTTGAGAATGCCATACAATGTATTTTGATCATATTTACCCTCTACCCTACCCCTCCTTTTATTTTGTCCTAGATCTACCCTCCCTAGCCCCTTCCAACTTCATGTTATCTTTTCTTCTTTTCTTTTTTAATAATCCACCAAGTCCAGCTTGTGCTTTTCATTTACTCTGGCTAAGGGCCATACACTAGAGTGTGGTTGACCTGCCGGGGCCACACACTCAAAGAAAGCTGACTCACTTTCCCTCACAAGCCATCAATCCTCAGGTGGGACTGGGGGCTAGTGAGCCCCTCCCCCACGAGTACTAGACTGTTGACTAGTTTGATCTTGTACAAGCAGCCTCTGCTGCTGTGTGAGTGAGTAGTCCTGGCATGTCCAGAAGAATCCACTTCATTTCTTTCCTTCCTGACCTCTGGCTTTTGTCTCCTCTTCTACCATGGCCTGTGATCCTTGTACACGGGGAGGGTGATATAGATGCCCCATTTGTGGCTGTGCACTCCACAGGAATTTTTCTCTGCACTTGGCCAAGTGTGAGTCTCTGCATGAACTACACAAAGAAACCTCTCTGATGATGTCTGACAGCTGCATTAATAAATATGCAAATGCAGAGTGCAGTTTAATATTATGTCCATTTATCAAAATAATAGCAGTAGGTTCACTCTTGGAATCAGTAAGCTTCCTATCCATGGGTTCTTGGCCAGATTTACTAGGCATGTGTTTCTCCCTGTGGTATGGACCTTAAATTCAACCAGAAATCAGTTGTCCACCTCCACTGCCACTACTGCACCCATGTGCACAATTTACCCCGCCAGTCATTGTAGTCAACAGGATTCACAGCTCAGTAAAACTGTTGATGACTTCACACCCCCATCCTCACTGGCTTCATAGCACCTTCAGGATGATGAAAGCTGGCTTGCAGGAAAGATGATTCCTGCTGGGTACCAACTTGATTTCTCCATTCCTGTGACCACAGTGTGTAGTGTTTTGGCTGTAGGATCTTAACCATTAAGTTCTGGTGCATAACAAAGAGCAGTGACCATAGCCTTTATTATTTGGGGGTCTCTGGGACACCTGTGACCAACCACTTGAAGGGAGGTATCCTGCATGTGGCACTCAACTTTTTTGTTTGGCAGCTTATGGCTTCTGGGAGGAGCATTGTCCTCTGTGTAGCATAACTCCAGCTCTTCTGCATGCTACAGTTACAGTACATCCTTGTACTCAGCAGTGCAACCTCTGAGAATTTACTTTTACAGGTATGTTTGTCCACACATTAAATGATTATGTATCCTGGGTTTTTCACAGTAGACTATTAGAAACAGCTAAAGTGTATCTATTTTTTTTGTTCGTTTACTTGAGACAGGTCTTATTATGTGGCCCAGTCTGGCCTCAAGCCCGTAATCCTCCTGCCCTTAGCTGGGTAAGTGCAAGGATTACAGGTATCCAACAATATAAGTGCTCCTGTAGCAGAGGGTAAATAAGTTATGATGTGTCTGGACAGTGGGATAATGTGCTGCTGTCACAAAAGAAAAGGCTCCATTTGTTGAGGAGATGAATTGCAAGATATGTTGTAGTAAGAAAGAACAAGATGTAAACTATTGTGTGTTGCTGTACGTAACTCCGGTCCCAGGGGATCCAGTCTTGTGTCCTGGCCACCGCAGTCTGCATGCATGTGATGCATAGACATGCGTGCGGTTCAAACACCCGCACCCAAAGTAAAGACGGAAGGAAAAGGTCCGATGTTTGTCTGTGGACAGGAGAACTGGGTGGCTGGAGAAGGGGGCGATGTCTGTCTCTAAAAGGGCTTTTGAAATCCAGTTTTTAAAAATACTCATTTTTAAACATGAATCGTCTGTTCTTTTTAAAAAAATTCCCCACACTGAGGTTTTTGGGAGCTTTCATTCTTTGTGTCCCTCTTGGCTTTGCTCTAGTATTTCCTAAGGATACATCCAGCCACCTATTCTGCCTTCTGAGTTTCCTGGCAGCAAATGAGCTTCTGTTTTTCTTTTTCTTTAAATGTTTTTACCCATTTCCTCTTGCATTCAGAATCTATTAACTTTGAATGCAGTGCACTGTTCCACATCCTCACTTATGAGCACATTTTGCATGAACCATCTTTTATTGATTCTTAGAACTGAGAAGTATTGCCAGCACAAGTTAAGGTATTCAAACATCCAAGCCAGCGCACAGTGAGTCCTTTATAGAGTGTCCTGTGGCTCATCCCCCCACCCCCTCCCTCACGCCTATTATATGCCTAACCCCCATTTTGTGGTGCTAAGGGTAGAACTCACAGTCTTGTACATGGCACCTGAGCCACCCTAAACAAGGTTATGTTATGAAGCATAGACTGGCCTCTAACTCAAAACAATGCTGCTTGACCCTCTCAAATGCTAGGACTACAGCTGCCACCACTCAGCTTCTTCCCTATCCCCCCCTTTCCTTACTTGTTTACTTGTTCATTTTCTTGTGTGTCTTTCATGTGTTTATTTTGGTGCTGGTATTGAGTCAGGGGCTTCGTTTGCTAACATGTACTCTATTGCTGAGCAATACCTCAGTCAGTAGCTCCATTAGGGTTCACTCTTATGTCCCCTTTTAAGCTCATCCCGTGTAAACTACACACTGTGCTTCACTTGTTTACTTACTAGATTTTGGTATGAATTTGCTTAGATTAACATTAAAAATAACTACACTGGATTCCCCTGTATATTAAATCATGCCTCTCAATGGAAATTGAAGTTGTCCCCATTCTTTTTTTTTTTTTTTTTTTTTTTTTTTTTTTTTGAGACAGGGTTTCACTATATAGCTTTGAAGCCTGTCCTGGTACTTGCTCTGTAGACCAGGCTGGACTTGAACTCACAAGCGTCTGTGTGCCTTTGCCTCCCAAGTACTGGGATTAAAGGCACACGCCACCACTGTGCAGATTTTCTTTGTTGTTTTGTTTTGAGACAGGGTTTCTCTTTGTACGTAGCATTGGCTGTCCTAGAACTAGCTCTGTAGATCAGTTTGGCTGTGAACTCACAGCCTCTGCCTCCTCAGTTCTGGGATTAAAGGTGTGAGCCACTAGCATGTTGTCCCCACTTTCTTGCTATCACTGTGTCACAACAGATAAGCTAGGAGAGACCTGCCTCTATATAAGACATTCATCTGTAGGCTAAATTCTTAGGATTGTTAGACATGGTCTGTACATTGAAAGGTTGAAAACAATTTTATTACAGTTTATATCTCTGTTTGTGTATTTGTATGTCTGTGTGCACAAGTCTTGGAGTGTGTTGAGGTCATGGGGTAGCATATTAGAATTCTTTCCTTCCACCGTTGTTCTTAGAAACTGAACTCAGACCCTTAGGTTTGGTGGCAGATACCTTTACCTACAGAGCCATCTTGCTGGGCCCTGTACATTTAAATTTTTGATCATTTCAAGTTCCTGTTCTTAGACATTTAGTAGTTCACAGGATATAAGGTTACCCAGGCTTTTAAAAGACTTCCAGTGAGGGCTGGAGAAATGACTCAGTGGTTACAAACGCTTGATGTTCTTCCAGCAGAGTGGAGGTGAGTTTCCGACAGCCCTGGTCAGGTAACTGAGAGCCTTCTCCAACTACAGCTTCAGGGGATCTTACGTCCTCTTGTGGCCACCATGGGCATCTGTACATGTGCACATCCCCACACAGACACACATATACATAGTTTTAAAGTAAAATAAATTTAAAAAGAAAACAAAAAACAAAAGTGTGATACTTCATGCTTGTAATCCTAGCATGTGGAGAGGAGGCAGGAGGATTAGGAGATAAAGCTGAGCCTCTTTCTCTAAAAAAAGGAAAGCAAAAAGCTTCCTGTAGTTTCTACTTATAGTATAAAATCAAATATTAATTAAGGGTGGATAAGAATTAATGTTAGTGGACTGGAGTCTTTTACTACCAAAGATCCTATGAGGAGCAATACTCAGTGTACTAAAATGATTAAATATGGCTATCAGAATGTTAGCAAGTGAAGATGGCTTGTGTACCCACTGCTGTCAGGCAGACTCTGATGATGACAGCCACGTACCATGCTCATTTCTTTTTTTTTCCCCTAGGACCTTAGCATCCTGAGCCATTTTGGATTCATAGTCCTCAAGGCTAAGCTGGTCAGAATTCATCATGTCCAAGTTAAAAAGCTCAGAGTCAGTCCGGGTGGTGGTTCGCTGTCGGCCCATGAACGGCAAAGAAAAGGCCGCATCCTATGACAAGGTAGTAGATGTGGATGTGAAGCTGGGGCAGGTGTCTGTGAAGAACCCCAAAGGCACATCCCATGAGATGCCCAAGACCTTCACCTTTGATGCCGTCTATGATTGGAATGCCAAGCAGTTTGAACTCTATGATGAGACGTTCCGCCCACTCGTGGACTCTGTCCTACAGGGATTCAATGGCACAATTTTTGCCTATGGACAAACGGGAACTGGGAAAACCTATACCATGGAGGGAGTCCGTGGTGACCCAGAGAAAAGAGGGGTCATCCCCAACTCATTTGATCACATCTTCACCCACATCTCTCGATCGCAGAATCAGCAGTACCTGGTCAGGGCTTCTTACTTAGAGATCTATCAGGAAGAGATCCGAGACTTGCTCTCAAAGGATCAGACCAAAAGGCTGGAGCTCAAAGAGAGACCTGATACAGGCGTGTACGTGAAGGATTTGTCTTCCTTTGTCACCAAAAGTGTGAAGGAGATAGAGCATGTGATGAATGTGGGAAACCAAAACCGGTCTGTCGGTGCTACCAACATGAATGAGCACAGCTCACGGTCACATGCAATCTTTGTCATCACAATCGAATGCAGTGAGGTGGGCCTAGATGGTGAAAACCACATCCGGGTAGGAAAACTAAACCTTGTAGATCTTGCTGGCAGTGAGCGGCAAGCCAAGACTGGCGCTCAAGGAGAAAGACTGAAGGAAGCAACCAAGATCAACCTGTCCCTTTCAGCCTTGGGTAATGTTATCTCTGCCTTGGTAGATGGTAAAAGCACCCATATTCCATATAGAGACTCAAAGCTGACTAGGCTTCTCCAAGATTCCCTTGGTGGCAATGCCAAAACTGTTATGGTAGCCAATGTAGGGCCTGCGTCTTATAATGTAGAAGAGACCCTGACCACCCTGAGATATGCCAACCGTGCCAAAAACATTAAGAACAAGCCAAGGGTCAATGAGGACCCAAAGGACGCTCTGCTTCGAGAATTCCAGGAAGAAATTGCTCGGCTCAAGGCCCAGCTGGAAAAACGTTCCATTGGCAGGAGGAAGAGGCGAGAGAAGCGGAGGGAAGGTGGTGGCAGTGGTGGGGGTGGGGAAGAGGAGGAGGAGGAGGGAGAAGAGGGTGAGGAGGAAGGGGATGATAAGGATGATTACTGGCGGGAACAGCAAGAAAAACTGGAGATTGAGAAGCGGGCCATTGTAGAGGACCACAGCTTGGTTGCAGAGGAGAAGATGAGGCTGCTGAAGGAGAAGGAGAAAAAGATGGAGGACCTTCGGCGCGAGAAGGATGCTGCTGAGATGCTTGGTGCCAAAATCAAGGTACTGTGCCCTTCCTTAGGTCCCTTTCCCTTTAAGTGACATTTCTTTGATCAAAAGAATTATATAGTAGAGCTTGGCATGGTGACAAACACTGTTAATCCCAGCACCCAGGAGGCAGAGGCAGGTGGATCCCTTGTAAGGCCTATATAGTAAGTTCTAGGACAGCCAGAGCTACAGAGTGAGACTTTGTCCTTCAATCTTCCCAAATAAAAATCAAAACCAAATTGCATTCATGAGAGTTCTCATGTATGTGCACTGTATGAAGAACAGCAATAAAACTAATACCCAGGTATCCTTGCTTCCAGTAAGGAATAGGGCAGCCTTCCTTCCTTCCTTCCTTCCTTCCTTCCTTCCTTCCTTCCTTCCTTCCTTCCTTCCTTCCTTTCTACTTTTGCTTTTTTGTGACAGAGTTTCTCTGTATAACAGCCCTAGCTGTCCTGGAACTCACTATGTAGACCAAGCTGGCCTGGAACTCACAGAAATCCACTGCCTCTGCCTCCCAAGTGGTGGGATCAAAGGTGTGCACCACCACTGCCAGGCCTTTCTTTTTTCTTTGAGAAAGTAGGTATCATTTTAATTATTTGATGTTTCTGTTTGTTTGTATTTTTGAATCAGGGGCTTGCTATATAGACTAGTTTGGCCCTCACTCACAGCAATCCTCCTGCCTCAGCCTACCAAGTGTACACCACTGTGCCCAGCATTTTTTTTAAAGCAGGGTCTCATGTAGACCAGGCTGACCTTGAACTTGATAATAGCTGAGAATGACCATAGGCATATGCCACCATGCCCATTTTATGTGGTGCTGGGGATCAGAGCCCTGGATTGGTGCATGTGTGGGCAAACACTATACCAATTGAGCTACAGTCTCAGCATCCATTTTCCTTAGATGCCCTTGTGTTCACTCCTCCAAGGGTAATCATCTTGAATCCAGTGTTTGTTGTTGCCTTGCTTTTTTGTTTTGTTTTAGCTCATCTATTTGGTTTCACTGGGCTTTCTTTGACTTAAGGTGCTACCGCAGTTTGCGGTACAGGCATCAGTAAGTTTGTCCCTGAGAACCTGTACTAATGCCTGTAGTTGTGTCCATCACTATTACTTTTCTGAATATTCTGTGATGTTCCGGTCTCCTCTTATGGGCCATTTGTTTCCATGTTCTGCTGTGACTGTTCTTGTACTTGGCTCCAGGAGACTTGCTGGCACACTTAGATTCTAGAGTGAATCGTTTTTTGTTTTGTTTTGTTTTTTGTTTTTGTTTTTGTTTTTTTGAGACAGGGTTTCTCTGTGTAGCTCTGGCTGTCCTGGAACTAACTCACTCTGTAGACCAGGCTGGTAGAGAACTCAGCGATCTGCCTGCCTCTGCCTACTGTGTGCTGGGATTGAAGATGTGCACTACCACTGCCTGACTCTAGAGTGAGTCTGTTGAAGCGCACACTTCACCGCTCATCCTACCAGCAATGGTGATTGTCTGACTAACTTAACTTCTGTACATAGTGAGAATAAACAGTGTCTGTGTATGATTTTAGCCCAGCCCCCTGGTTGTATTCTGCTGGTTCGTTCTACCACCCACCACCCCACCGTCAATTTCCCTGTGCTGTTAACACTCTTTGGCGGGTCTCTGAGCCCTCCCTGTTGCTGGTGTGCTTCCTGGCATCTGCGTTGCTTTTCCTTAGATGCTGGACAATACCCTAGGGCATGGAGCTCAGCTTTGAGCTTCTATCTAGTGCAGCGTACTGCTCCCTTGGGTGCCCAGACCAGGGCTGTCAGTGTGCTCTTTCTAACTGAGTTTGTACAGATTTTAATTTCTTCTCTAAAATAGATCCATGTCTCTTCCTCTGCCTATCCTCCTCCCTTTCTGCAATGTGATCTCACTCTGTAGCTTCAGCTGGCCCTGAGCTTGATATTTAGAATAAGCTGGCCTCAAACTCACAGAAATATGCCCATTTCTGCCTCATGAGTGCTGAGATTAAAGATGTGCCACCACACACCTGGCCCCAGCTAAAGTTTCTTTTCTTTCTTCCTTTCTTTTTTTTGGGGGGGGCATTTTTTTCGAGATAGGGTTTCTCTGAATAACAGTTCTGACTGTCCTGAAACTTTTTTTGTAGATCAGGCTGGTCTCAAAATCACAGAGATCCACCTGCCTCTGCCTCCCAAGTGCTGGGATTAAATGGGATTAAAGGAGTGTGCCTTAAGAGCAAGGCCAAGGAGGTTTTGGTTTCCAGGCTTTCATTGGCTCCCCTGGCCTTAGCTCCATGTCCATGCTGAGGCTCTCAGTCTGTATAGCCTGCCCATGTCTGTCACTCAGGCCCCACAGCCTTCTGCTGACCTCAGCCATCAGAACAGCTTTCCTTACATCAGTGAAGCTAGACTCCTAGGAGTCGTCCTTGCTTGCTCTTCCTCCCTCTCTTCTCATGGTCTCTTCAGTCCCAAGGCTTCTTGCTCTAACTTTTGCAACCCAGCTACCACCACCACCACCACCACCACACACACACACACACACACACACACACACACACACACACACACTGCTCAGTAGTCTTCTGCCTGCACTCCAGCAGCATGCCCTCTTCCAGGAATCCCCCTGTTTTGGAGTTCCATCTTAAGACACAGTTTGCCTGCATGTACTTGTGTTCCCTGAGGCTCTCAAGACCAAGCCTGGTTTTTTGAACAGGGCTCTGAGGCTTTCAAATCAGCCTCTACTGGCTTTATCAACTTCCTTATTCTACCCTCTTGCTAACAAGTTTGTTTTTTGGTTTTTTGTTTTGGTTTTTTTTTTTTTTTGGTTTTAAGAGACAGGGTTTCTCTGTATTGTTTTGGAGGCTGTCGGTCCAGCCCGGCCTTGAACTCACAGAGATCCGCCTGCCTCTGCCTCCTGAGTGCTGGGATTAAAGGCCACCACCACCCGGCGTTTTTTTTTTTTTTTTTCTTAGCAAATTCTTATTCTTTACTTCAGCTTTTTGTGTAGATGTCCCTTCAGACAGGAAGCTGTCCCTAACTTCCTCCAAAAGCCTGCCTCCTCTCGTTTCACCCCTCCTATAGTTACTCAAGCTTACCTTACGATATCATCTCCTACCATCTGGTTAAAGGCAGCTTACTTGTCTGTGTCCCTCAGTGGGCTCTGAGCCTCGCTGTCCTCACTGGCAGATCTCCAGTTTGTAGCAGCCACATAGGTTTTGTATATCTAGAGTAGATTAATGCTCTGGATGAACAACCCAATAAAGGCCTTGGTTAAAAAACAAACAAACAAACAATTGGGGCTGAAGAGATGATAGCTCAGAGGACCTGGGTTCAATTCCCAGCACCCACATGCCAGCTTACAACTGTCTGTAATTCAAGTTACAGTGGATATGACAACTTCATACAAATATAGATGCAGGCAAAACACCAATGCAAATAAATAAAAACTAAACAAACAAACAAACAAACCCTGAAAGCCACAGATGTCTCAAACAGCCAGACCTTCAGTGTCGTCATGCTGTTTATGGGCAGGGTGCATTTGTTTTTCCCCAGAGTAATATTTTGCTTGCTTGTTTTAGGAGTGAGTAGTTTTGTTTGTTTCTTTGTTTTTTTAGAACAGGTTCTTAATATGTAGCCCAGGGTGGTCTGTAACTTGTAATCCTCCAGCCTCAGCCTCTTGGATGTTGGGATCACAGGCATGCACCATCATGCTTTGCCAGTCATGAGAGTGTCTTCCTGTGAGGGGTTATGTTCTGGGAGGGCCCACAAGATGGGTTTTACTTTGTTTCTCACTCAGGCCATGGAGAGTAAGCTGCTTGTTGGAGGGAAAAATATAGTAGACCATACGAATGAACAGCAGAAGATATTGGAGCAGAAACGCCAGGAGATTGCAGAGCAGGTAACTTTGCGTTCTTGTGTGGGGAGGAAGGCGTGGACTGACATGATTGAGGCCACAGAGCTGACACCTGTGGTATGAGAGCAGCTCCAGAGGGAACGGAGAGGAGCTGTCAGCCCCATGCTAGCCGGAGACCAGCTGCGAGCATCCAGACCCATACTGTGTAGACATGGTTGCTAGGGAAAGCTGATGAATTTTGTGGTATTGCTCAGAAACGTCGAGAAAGAGAAATCCAGCAGCAAATGGAAAGTAGAGACGAGGAGACCCTGGAACTCAAAGAGACTTACACATCGTTGCAGCAGGAGGTAGACATCAAGACCAAAAAGCTCAAAAAGGTAAGAGGCAGAGGCGTTGGGAGCCCTGGGAGAGGGGTGCTCCATCTTGGGACTTCCTGTCCTCATCTGTGTCTTCCCCGGCTCCAGCTTTTTTCCAAGCTCCAGGCTGTGAAGGCTGAGATCCACGACCTGCAAGAAGAACACATCAAGGAGCGCCAGGAGTTGGAGCAGACACAGAACGAGCTCACCAGGGAGCTAAAGCTCAAGTGAGTACTTGGCCAGCAGGATGCTGCCACCCACTAGACCCCGGAAGACCCATCCAAGGATAGTCCACCTGCTTCTTTCCAGCTCACTCTTTGCTATTCCACTGTCCCCTGCTGTTCCTGACAAAGTCACTTTTCATTTCAGTCTGCTTCTGATCTCCCCATTCCCTCACCCCCACCTTTCTTGCCCCTTTGAGATACTCTGGCCTCACCTGTCACTCAAGAAAGAATCTTTTATTACTTTTGTCATGAACTTTCTGATTGCTCAAATGAACACCATTGTACTCATCAACCAACCAGATTGCTATAAGAACCATTGTTCTCGTGAAATCTGGGCATCTTTCTTTTTGAGACAGGGTCACCTGTAGCCCAGTCTGGCCTCAGATTTGTTGTGTAGCCAAGGATGGCCTTGAACTCCTGGTGATATGTGCCATCATGCCTAGTTTATGTGGTGCTGGATATCAAACCCTAGGCCTTGTGCAAACACTCTACCAACTGCTCTGCATCCCAGGCCCCTGAGCAATGTGTTTTTTAATACTTTGTAGATGATAAAGTATAGCAGCATATGTCTGTCATCTCAGCACTTGGAAGGTTGAGGCAGGAGGATCACAAGCTCAACCCAGACTGTATAGTGAGATCTTGTCTTAAAAACAAACACCAACAATGGAAAACCGACTTGAGGTGATGTTAGTGTTTCAACCAACCAACAAACCAACAAGAAGGATCTCTGGATCTTTTTCTTTATTTTTTTTTCCTGAGACAGGGTCCCATGCTGTAGTCCTGGTTGACCTGGAACTCACTAGGTAGATTAGGCTGCCATCAAACTCATAGAGATCTTCCTGCCAGTGCCTTTGCCTCTGCCTCCTGAGCTCTGGGACTAAAGGGATTTTTCTTTTATCTTTTCTTGGTTTGGCATTTATTTATTTTACATATCTTGTTTTCCCCTCCCTCCTCTCCTCCCAGTTTCTCCCCCTCATCTCTCCTCTACCTCACCCCATCCACTCCTCCTTTTCTCTTCAGAAAAGGGCAGGTTTCCCATGGATATCAACCTGCCATGGTATATCAAGTTGCAGTGAGGCTAGGCACCTCCTCTCCTATTAAGACTGGACAAGGCAACTAGTAGGAAGAAAGGGTCCCAAAAGCAGGCAACAGAATCAGAGACAGCCACTGCTCCTACTGTTAGGGATCCCACAACAAGACTAAGCTACACGATTGTAACATACATGCAGAGTGCCTAGGTCAGTCCTATGCAGGCTCCCTGGTTGTTGATTCAGTATATGTGAATCTCTATGAGCTGTGCTTAGTTGATTCTATGGGTTTTCTTGTGGTGTCCTTGACTCCTCTAGCTCCTACAATCCTTCTTTCCCTCTTCCTCGGGATTCCCTGAGCTCTACCTAATATTTGGCTGTGGGTCTCTGCATCTGTTTCTATCAGTTGGTGGGTGAAGCCTCTCTGATGACCATTGAGCTAGGCACCAGTTTGAGTATAGCAGAATATCATTAGGAAACATTTCATGACCTTCTTTTTTTTTCCAGTTGGGGTTCCACTGGAAGTCTTGACTGGTTACAGGAGATGGCTGGTTCAGGCTCTGTATCCCCCACTGCTAGGAGTATTAGCTAGGGTCATCCCCCCAGATTCCCGAGGCTTTCCTTTCTGCTACGCTTCTAACTTTCCAGGGGTGTGCCCTCCATTCAAGTTGTCTCTTCCAGTTCTCACTCCCTCCATCCTCCCCCTTGCCTGATCCCTCCTGTTCTATCCACATCACCCCCATCCAGACCCCTTCCTGATTTTCAAACAGGTTCTTTTCCTGATCAAGTTTTAAATTTGGAAAGAAACCCTTAAAATTCAATATGTGTAAGGGGATTGAAGAGATGGCTCAGTGGTTAAGAGCTCTTGCTGCTCCTATAGAAAACTTGGGTTCAGTTTCCAGCACCTATATATCGGTTTATAACCATCTGTAGCTCCAGTTCCAGGAAATGTGATACCGTCTCTGGCTTCTGTGGGCATAAAGTAATCTAAAAAAATTCACCGAGTGGTGGTGACACACGTCTTTCATCTAGGCACTTGGAAGGCAGAGGCAGGCAGATCTCTGTGAATTCAAGGCCTGACTGGTCTACAAAGTGAGTTCCAGGACAGCCTCCAAAACAATACAGAGAAACCCTGTCTCGAAAAACCAAAAGAAAGAAAGAAAAAAAATTCGATGTGTGGGGCGGCTGAGATGAATCGCAGGAAAAGGTCCTTGCTCTGCAAACTGGAGTTTGGTCTTTAGAGGCACATAAAGGTAGAAGGAGAAAATTTGTTTCATGAAGTTGTTCTCTGACCTCCACACATGCACCGTTGCACTATTACACACACAAATAAATGACTTACAATTTCACTGTTGCCGTCTTCTTCGTAGGCATGTTCTTCTAGACAAAAGATCAGAACAAGCACTGTCAAAATAATAATAGTAATCCATGGATACTGGAATTATGAATAATTATATCTCTAATACATAAATAGAACATTTGCAATCAGGAAATCATGTTATGAAAAATAATTCTTAAAATATCAAACAAAAGAAAGAGATGTCATACCCTCAAACTGTTTGAGGAAGCCATTTTTTTCTTAGTACCCTGTACTTCTGAGGCCTTTGTCCCGTGTCCATCCCATAGTAACACCTCTTGGCATTGTTTGTTCTGAGGTTTTAGAATAACGGAGGTAAATATGGGCCAGTCACAACCATTGCAATAACCTAGTGAGGTCTCATTTCCTGTTTAATTTATACCTTTTGCTTGGTAGCTCTGGTCTGCCTGTAACTAATTGTGTAGCTCACATCTGATCTTGAATTTGTGGTCCTCCTGCTTTTGCCTCCAAGTAGTAGGACCGCAGTGTGTCAGCTGACAGGTTGTTTGATCCTCTTTTCGGCCACTGGTCAGGCAGAGGCTCATGTCAGGAATCATCTATATTTTGGAGTTGGAAGGAACTTCCATCCATCCATTCCTTCTTACTAACCTGGATGATTAGAATGGACAGTGTTTCAGCTTGGACAGCACTGGGTCACGCACACACACACACACATACTTTATCCACTCACATCCTTACCCTGCTTGGGTGGGAGTGACCTTTCCATATTTCTGGGACAGCTCACTCTTAGCAACTGTCAGTGCTGAACTGCTTTCTCTTTGTATCAGGTGAGGACCAGGTGTCTTTCATGTTTGTATCTCAGCTCTATGTATGGTATTAGCTTATAGTACTTGCTCAATAAATGTTTGCTGAGTGACTTGACTCTTACTCTTATATTGTTACTGTTGTTTTTGGAGAAAGGATCTCACTCTAGCCCAGGATGGTATCATAGACTCAGGGGACCGCCTGCCTCAGCTTTCCAAGTAGCTGCTATGGGTGTGTGCCACTGCCTGGTTCTGTGTGCCTTCTTCATCTCTATTTATCTATGTGTATTCTTATAGGCATCTTATTATAGAAAATTTCATCCCCTTGGAAGAGAAGAATAAAATTATGAATAGATCCTTTTTTGATGAAGAAGAAGACCATTGGAAATTACATCCTATAACTAGACTGGAGTAAGTCACTGTTGACCTGAAGTAGACTTGCTGGTGGTGGGAAAACAGAATGTTTCAGGATTGGACTGGGCCACTGGGATATGAGGAGAATGCACTGAAACTTGGAGCCTGCTGGCCTGATTTTGTGTCAGCCACAGGCCCAGGAGGTACAAGCTGGATCCCAACTATAATATGAGAAACTGGAAGGCTTCATCACTCATAAACTAGTTATAGCCTTTGCCATGACCTCAAATTTTCCTTTTCCCCATCAAGTGAGGTGTGCTAGGGAAAAGGACCGAGTACTTTGTATGTCAGTCTACACACCTAGGCCATGCTGGGATATGGAGCTGTCTGTTGAGGATGCAGGGATAGTACTGCTGGTAAATATGCTTGTCTGCCATCTGAGAACAAGACAGTGGCTGGGGTACCTTCAAGATAAAAAGAAGCTTACTGCCCATATCTGAATCACATGTCCCCTCAGGCAAAAAAAGCTAAGCAGTTAGCACCTGGCTTCATTAGCCTTAGTCCTGGGAGTTACTGCTTTCAGTCCTCTCTTGGCTTGGAGCACTTCTCTGAGTACTTATCCCATTGGCCTGGTCCTGGCCTGTGGGGCATATTCCAGCAATGCCTTAACCACTGTCATGTTTTCAGGAACCAGCAGATGATGAAGCGGCCAGTCTCTGCTGTGGGATACAAGAGACCCCTGAGCCAGCACGCACGGATGTCCATGATGATTCGACCAGAACCCCGATACAGGGTGAGAAGACTGTAGCTGGTTTTTTTACTCTTTGCTCTTTGACTCTTTGTTCTTTGCTCTTTTGGGGGCCCAACACCCAGCTCCCAAATAAATCACACAGAGTCTTATTCTTTCTTATGAATGTCCAGCCTTAGTCTGGCTCGTTTCTAGACAGCTTTTTTTTTTTTGTTTTTTGTTTTTTGTTTTTTACGAGACAGGGTTTCTCTGTATTGTTTTGGAGGCTGTCGGTCCAGCCCAGCCTCGAACTCACAGAGATCCGATTGCCTCTGCCTCCCGAGTGCTGGGATTAAAGGCGTGCGCCACCACCGCCCGGCTAGATAGCTTTTCTTAATTTAAGTTATGCTGTCCACCTTTTGCCTCTGAGCTTTTAATCTTTATCCTATATACCTTTCTTTACTTCTTACTCTGTGACTTGCTGTATAGCTGGATGACTGGTCCCTGGAGTCCTCCTCCTCCTCTCACTCCCTGATCTTCTCTTCCCAGATTGCTCCTCCTATTTATTTTCTCTTCTTGCTAGCCTCACTTATCCTTCCTCCTGCCTCACTACTGGCCATTCGTCTTTTTTTTTTTTTTTTTTTTTTTTTAGACCAATCAGGTGTTTTAGACAGGTAAAGTAACACAGCTTCACAGAGTTAAACAAATGCAACATAAAAGAATACAACACATCTTTGCATCATTAAGCAAATGTTCCACAGCATAAACAAATGTAACACATCTTAAATTAATATTACACAACAGAAGACTTTAAAAAATTGTTTAAATGACATTCTTTTTTTAAATTGTGCGAATGTGTGTGGGGGTGGGGAGGCGTGTGCGCACAAGCTACAACAAGAATCAGAAGGCAACTTGTGGAAGCCTGTTCTCTTCTTCTACCATGTGGATCTCAGGTTGTCAGGCTTTTCAAAAGACATTTTAACCCACTGAGCTACTTTACTGGGCACACCTGTGTGTGTGTGTGTGTGTGTGTGTGTGTGTGTGTGTGTGTGTGTGTGTGTGTGTGTGTTTTCTTTTAGAGGAGCTTAGGTTTGAGAAGTCTTCAGACACCATTATGCTGAGTCATGGGTGTGTACCTGATTTTCCCAGAGATCTGAGGACATGTACAATAATTTTAACAAATAATACATGAATTGCAAGCGGATGATGAATACTAAATGGAAAGGCAGGGGTTGGGGATGACTTATTCATTGAAGTGCTTGTGTTTTGAGCAGGAGGACCTGGGTTCAAGCCCAGGAAACCACACTCAAGCACACCACAATCAGCAGGTGGCAGTCAGAGGACAACTTGCAGTTGCCCACCATGTGAATCCTGGCCATTAAATTTAACAGGCTCGGTGGCATGAACCTTTACTCACAAACCGCCTTGCCAGCTCTGGTGGTGTGCCCTTGTAAGCACAGTACTGTCTCCTACAGGAAGATTCCTGGTCTTTCTGGCCTCCCACTTTAGCCCAGTTTATGAGTTCCAGGCTGTGAGACCCTGTTTCAAAAGAGGTGGGCAGCATTCCTGAGGATGATGATGCCTGAGGGCATTGTCTGGCCAACGCAGACATGTACATACACCTGCACCTGCAGTCACACACAGAGATTAAAAACAAGAAAGGTAGGGTGGGATTTAGAGTCCCCAGGAGGGGGTGGGGAACAAGCGCTCTGTCCACAGAGGCCAGTAGACATTAACAGTTAAGGAAATGCTGACAGTTCAGCGAAACCTTTAGAAAGATGCAGATGTTTAGTGGTGGGACATGGACCTGTCCAGAGAACTGCTTCTTCCATTTAACATATGTGTCAGTTGCATAGCCATGTAAAATGACATAATTGAGCACTGCTGAATGAGCCCCAAGTACCTTGCAATAAAATACTTCCTGTCTGCTGGGCATGTACCTAATATCTGACTGTCTTCCCTAGTTGAACCCCGCCATCTTCCCTGTGCAGTGAGTCCTGTTGTTTAGAGCACAGGTAGCTAGTAAGTGATGGGCAGGGAGACAGTGATGTATTACTAAGTTGTAAAGCAGTTTGTATTCCTGATAGCATACACATGCAATCCAGCATGCAGGAAGTAACTAAAGGCCAACCTCATCTATATAACATGTTCCAGATCAGCCAAGGTTTTATATATATAAAGACCTTATCTCAACAAACAAACAAAACAGAACTTAAAAAGTGCTAGAAATGTGCATATGAATTAAAAATGAGGTGTGTGAAATACATGAAAATGTGAACTGCTTACCCCTGATAGGTAATGTGTACTCAATTTGAAGCTTTTTCATTTCACTTAATTGTTTCTTTGCAACTGTCTATGGGCAACCTGTGTTAATTTTGTAATGAAAGATATTCACAGGATCACATTCTGTAGCTCAATCTGGCTTAGAACCAATATGTAGCCCATAATAGCTTCAAACTCATGGCAATCCCCTTGCTTTGAGCACTTGCAATTACAGGTGTGAGTCATCATAAGTGGCTTCAGTTAAAATTTTTAAAACATTCTTTTTTCATCTCCCTTCAAGCTAGAGCCAGAAGAACTGGGGGCCATTTGTCCTGGTGCTTAGTCATTTAAAATTGAGAAAGAAAAGCAAAAAGTGCCTATTATGTGGGATTTTACATAGAGGAGGAAGGACAGCATCAGGCAGAAGCGTCAGAAGCATTTTTCTGTCAGTTTCAGCTGGTGTATAACTTGCTAGGGTTTTGTAATTTAGCCCTCCCCCCCCAAAAAAAAGTCTTTAAAGTGCACACATAAAATATGTGACTTTCCAGGCGACAGACATGACCAAAAGTGGAATTGAAAGCAGTAACTCTCGTTTGATAATCAGTCTCTTCACTGGGGAAATTCTGTGCAGTCTGGATATTTAAAACTGATAAATGAGCCCCTCTGGAGGCCTAAGGCTAGACTTCCTGGGGGCAGTGGCAGCAGCTGTGGTGTGGCGTGCGCTGCTCTCTCTTGACACCTGTCTTTGGAGCTAGGAAGGGCTCATTCACCACATGATGTTCTGTGATGGAGGCAGTTCACAAACCAATTATGAAGCAGGGCCAAAAATTGGTCCTTCAAGTGGAACTTAAGCATACACCTTGCCCTGCACCTGCTCCCCAGGCGCACACAGATGCTGCTGCCTCCAAAGCAGCTGGAACATCTGTGTCAACTTTAGTGATTTTTGTCCTTATACCTTTTCATATCTTATGTGAGACATGTTTAATGAAAAAAAAAACAAAAGCAAGGTAGAAAATTAAAATTACCCGTCTTGAATATGATGGGTTCCACCTGGGAGAATGAGGCAGGAGGATTGCCATGAATTTCAAGCCACTTAGTGTACATAGGATAATTAGGATAGGAGGAAATCAAGGGGGGTGAGGGAAGAGGGGATTCAGAGATAGCTAAAATAATCTATAAGTGCCAAAGAAAATAGGGCAAAATTGTTAAGTGATAAAGAACCTTATATAATCATAAACATTCCAAGAAGATGCTAATACCTACATGTACACTGCAAAGCCCAGTTACATGAAGCCAAACTGAATGAATTGAAGGGAAAAACACACAGGTCAATATAATAGTTGGTGTCTTCACTAATTTTCACTAATGGATAGAACAACTCAACAAGTAATTAACAAGGAAACAGTAGATCTCAATGATATTATAGACAAATTAAACCTAACACATCTGTAAAACACTTAACTCAGTCTCCCTATCCCCCCAAATAATTCAAAACATGCATTATTTTAAGTATACATTGGATGTTGCATTTACACCAAAGAATTGAAATTCATGTCCTAGTTAGGTTTAATTGTCAACTTGACACACAGCCTAGAGTGGTCCGAGAGGAAAGCTTTGACTCAAGAGTTGTGTAGATCAGACTGACCTGTGGGCGTGTCTGTGGGGAGTTACCTTGATTATTCATTGATACAGGAGGGCTCAGCCCACTGCAGTTGGCATCATTCCTAAGTAGGTGTCCCTGGGCTGTATACAAAAGTTAGCCAAGTATGAGGTAGTGAGTGAGCTAGCTGGCCAGCAACATTTCTCCATGGTTCGTTCCCACTGTACTCCCTCACTGTTAATGTGTTCCCTGGTCATAGTGAATGCTGCATGGAATAGCAAACAGGCCTGCTTTCAGGTTCCTGCCTCAGCTTCTGCCCTGACTTGTCTCAATGATGGTCCCTGGTCTTGAAATGTAATGTGAAGTTCTTCCTCCCCAGGTTGTTTTTGGTCTTGGCATTTGTCACAACAACAGAAAAGAAACTAGGACACATGTTCACACACAACTTGTGTATAATGAATTGTCATTGCAGCTTTGTTCAATAACTCCAAAGCCAGAACCAATCAAATGTCCATCAACTGATGAATGTGCATGAATTGGGGATAATTATGCAAAACTTTTATTGGCCATAAAACAAGAAATGAAGCATTGGTCTGGACTGCAATACAGATGACTCATAAACATATTATTAATTGACATCTCTGAGTTTGAGGCTAATCTGGTCTACAGAGCAAGTTCCAGGACAGCCAGGGCTACACAGAGAAACCCCGTCTTGAAAAAACAAAACAACAAAAAGACAAAAACCACAAAACAAAACAAAAGCAAAAAGAAAATTAAATGAAAACCGCAGACATCAAAGACCTGTTGAATAGACCAATCCATAGAAAGCACACTAGTGTTTGCCATGGGCTGTGGGAAGGAGGAAGTAGGGTAAATATGTCATACATAAAGGATTTCTTTTTAGAATGAAAAAATATTCTGGAAATACCTCGTGATAATTGTACAAAATTATGAACTTATAAATACTACTGAATTTTTCATAGTAAGATGGCTAATAGTGAGTAGTATGCTCTGTAGATTATATTTTAATAAAAATTAAAAATATAACCTGGTGTTGGTTGCCCAGACTTTTAATCCGAGCATTCAGGAGGCAGAGGCAGGTGGATTTCTGTGAACTCAAAGCCAACCTGGTCTACAGAGCAAGTTCCAGAAGAGTCAGGGCTACACAGAGAAACCCTGAAAAAATAAAAGTAAAACGAAGCGGAAAAACCACTTTCAATCCCACCAGGAACAAAAAAAAAATCCATAAAACATAATTTCTGGGGCTGTGGACGTGACTCAGTTGGTAAAGTGCTATGGATACAACTGGGGACTTGAGTTCAAATTCCAAATACCCATATGAAAATGCTGGCGCTAAGCTTCTTCTACAGAGTGAGTTCCAGGACATGCAGGTACATAGAGAAACCCTGACTTAAAAAACCGAAACCAAACAAAACCAAAACAAAAAGAGCTGGGAGCTGCAGACGCACCTGACGCACCTGATGCGCCTGCAGTCTGGGTGCTGAGGTAGGCGGGAGGGTCTTGAGGGTTGGCTGGCCAGCCGGTCTAGCTGAACTGTTAACTTCAGGTTCACATAGATGCCCTTCCTCAAAAGTAAAGTCAAGGGCATGAGGAGATGCATGCTTTCAATCCCAGCCCTTGGGAGGCACAGGAAGTTGAATCTCTGTGAGTTTGAGGTCAGCCTAGTCTGCACAATGAGTTCTAGCCCAGCGACAGCTCCACAGTGAGACCCTGTCTGAAAACTAAAAAAGTGAGCAGTAGAAGACACATGATATTTGGCTTCCATACATGTGTTTGTGTATACACATGCAATGCTGTCATTTTAGGCATGCTCTTTTTAAACTTTTTTTTCTATTACATTTATTTGTGTGTGTTTGGCTGCATGTGTGTCATGACACGTGTGCAGATCAGAGGACAGCTTGTGGGAGTCCATTCTTTCGACTTTGTGGGTCTCAAGGCCTGAACTCAGGTCATCAGACTCTAGATGGCAAGCACCTTTAGTTGCTGAGCCATCTCGCCAGCCCTCCTGGGAGGCTCTTAATGACAAGTAGCTTGCAGGTCCATTCTCAGAGATTGTCTGGCTACCTTGTACTTGCTGATGGCTGCTGTGCTTCTTCAGGCGGAGAACATCATGCTCTTGGAGTTGGATATGCCCAGCCGGACGACCAGAGATTATGAGGGCCCAGCCATTTCCCCCAAGGTCCAGGCTGCACTAGATGCAGCTCTGCAGGATGAAGATGAGATACAGGTGGATGCATCATCCTTTGAAAGCACTGCAAACCGAAAACCCAAGGCCAGGTGAGTGGCTTCTGGTGACCTGTGTCTGAAAGGACGTGGGAGCTGGGTGTACTGGGAATACGTTCATCCCAGCACCGGGAGGCCCTGGCCCCAGCCCTTGTTTACTTTGGCCTGCACTTGCTGCGCATCCAGGTCCTCCTTTCAGGGTTCACACCTCTCCTGGAATGTGGGCTAGCCAGGCCCATGGCCATGCTCATCTAGTCTAGTGGCTTTATAGTTCAAAGAATCCTGGTTTTCAGCCTTTGAGGAAAGGCCACCTTCAAATGTGCATGCTGCTTGGTAATGTCCATGTGTTTGACTTTTGCAGGCCTAAGAGTGGCAGGAAATCAGGGTCCTCCTCTTCCTCCTCAGGAAACCCTGCATCTCAGTTTTACCCACAGTCTCGGGGGCTGGTTCCCAAGTAACCTGCACCCTCTCCCATGGTGGGAACAGCATTGTCTTCTGAGAGAAGAGTGAGCACAAAACTGCAGAGATGACTTGAGCCTAAACGCAGAACCATTCCCCTGAGGAGAAGAGATGGCCTCTCTGCAGATTAGCCACCTCAGTCTGCCCGAACATGCTGGTCCTGATTTGGCACTCAGCTCCTCTGGGAAGTGTCCTCGAATTAGCATCTCAGAAATGCATGGGTAAGGTAAAGTGCAAAGTCCAAGTGGACAGCAAGAGAATGACCCCAGCCTCTCTCCTTCCTCCCTGTCCCTGCTCTCTTCTAGCCTCTTCCCCACCCCAGGTTCCCTTCTTTTTAAACAATATGATGTCGAGGCCTCCTTAGGACCTTATGTGTGGAGGCTTGGAGTAAAATGGCAGTGGAGCCGGGAAGTAAAAGCCCTAGAACTCGAACAGGTGCCTGCTTTTGTCAGGTGAAATGAGAGATCTCACTTGGAACCAAGTCCCAGGATGACCCAACCAGCGATCCAGCTTCCAGCCCCCTCAGTAGGAGTAGATCTGCCTGTGGAATCTGTTGAATGGGGCAATGGCTTCCAGTTCCTGCTCCAGAAGGACTTGATGTTGGAAGCAATAGAAAAGACATTCCCTTTGCCTCCTGGGAGAGTTTGGGGAAATAGCTTTTTTAAAACCATGACCATCCTGTTAAAGACCTAAGTCTATAAACCTGTGCCATGTCCATCTACCATGTCACTTTACTCTTCATTTGTCACCGTCTCTCCCCAAGTGCACATGCTCAGAGTGGACTCGTGCAGACCCCGCTTTAGAGTGTGCCTACAGATGTGCTTAGGCGTGGGCCTCTGTGTGGGAGAAGGGAGGCTGGCTCTGCCTTCTCTGATGGCACTAGAGTCGGGGCACTGCTCAGGAAGGGACACTTTGGAATCCCCCAGTTGGGTCCACACTATCGTGGGGGCAGAAGAATGACTAGGAGATGCAGAGCTGGAGTCAGGGGACTCAGAGCAGGGGGAAGGGAAGACAGAGATGGAGGCAAAGGAATCCTGTCTGCCTGGAGCAGAAAACCCACTGACTCTCGGAAGTGCTGCTCCCCTAAGTGCTGGCAAGAAGAGGCTCTGAGGGAATAGGGCTCAGTGGAGAGTTCACACTTCCCGTTTACGTAGACAAGTTTCATTTCTAAGTTTTAGTTCTTCATATTACAGCACCTCAAGCTTTGTTTTATGTTGGTCATTAGGTGACAGTTACTCATTTTCCCCAAGCGAAGTGCATGAGTGTGTGGGGCTGTGTGGGCCTGCTCTGAGTGTGTCTGCAAGAGAGAGTGAAACCTTGCCCAGTTTTAAAAATACTCCAACATGCAGTCTTTGCTCCCATCTGTGGTAAAGGCCCAGTGAATGGCTAATCCAGGCTAGACGCATGCCCCTATGTGTGTCTAAGTCCACGATCCAAGCCTGAAAGAACACTCTTGAGTCCCGAAGTCTGCCTGCCATACTGGCGCACCTTGCTGGCATGGTGCCTCAGGAAGATGGCAACTCTGGTGGACCTTGAGATGCATTTTTAACTCAGCTGCTCGGTCTCC
The DNA here is from genome assembly GCF_017639785.1 of Mesocricetus auratus. Classification (NCBI taxonomy): domain Eukaryota; kingdom Metazoa; phylum Chordata; class Mammalia; order Rodentia; family Cricetidae; genus Mesocricetus; species Mesocricetus auratus. The sequence goes on from NW_024429189.1 coordinate 118,299,950, forward strand.
AGGTCCATTTCTGGATCAGAACCCATGGGGAGGAGGAGGTACCAAGTGTAATGTCTTGACATCCTGCAGAATGGAAATCCATTTATCCCCATGTTAGTGAGCATTCACGACTAGGGCCCTATTCAGCAGTTCCTAGGGTATAATGGAACCCATTCTTACCTTTTCTTGGGCTCAAACCCTGCTTCTTCCTTATGTACTAAGAATTTTCCAGTTTGAATAGGAACCAAATGATGAGATGTGTGGTCTAAGATGGCTGTCTGCTGGTGACACTGTCTATTTTACCACATTTCCTCACAGCTAGTCTGAATTCTGTAGGCTGAAAACATTCATGTAGTAAAGCGAAGGATTGCAAACTTCAAGTAATAGCATGCCTTAAAACTGGTGTCTTGAAGTGGCTAATGTGATGGGGGTGTTGGTGGGTTAAATGATACACAGAACTTTTCCAGCAAACAAAAGAACGCCAGCTGACAGTCGTGACTAAAAGCGAGCTTTGCCCTGTCCTCAGCTGTGTTCTACAGTGGTCTGTGGAAACCAAGTAGAAGGGCCACACAGGTGGCCATGAAGCTGTCTCTTCCCGGGCAGCCTCTGGTGCTTCTCTTCTCAACATGGATCCGATACTGAAAAGAGCAGATGCTAAAATGTTTTGCTGCCCCCAGAATGCTGCTCCTTTGAGCTCTGAATCGAGCCAAGAGTAGAGGACAGATCAAGCTCACTGAGGGACCAAAGCTTTATGCTGATAGTTATCTAAAATGTTCTGGGATGCTGGAAGGCCCTCTTGCCTGTGGCAGCTGTTGTAGTCGAAAAGCAAGTCTTTAAAGGGATCTAAGAAGAGCATCTGGCAGGTGTTTGAGGCTGCGTATACAATCCTCATCAGACTCTCTTTTCCTCTCATCAGTAGAATGTATCTTGCTTCAAATTACACAATTTCCAGCCCCCTAGATTCAGAATCAGAGGACACAGATCATAGGCATGAAGCACTTTGTTAAGACTGACCTGTGTTGAATTGCTCCTGTCGGATGCCTGCATGCTGCTTGAATTGCTCCACCTACACCTCCATGACCAAGGGTGCCAGAGTGTGGTACAACTCAGACATGGGCCACAGTCTGCCCTTTCTGACTCATTAAATCCTCCCTCGCTGAATGTAGACTCTGCCAAGTTTCTGAGAAGTGTGGATTCCCTGCTAACACAGGCTGTCAGCTCTGCCTCCCTTTTGCCTCTTGAGTTTGAGGAGTACTCTGTGAACACCTTGGACCATCCAGACACCATCCATGGATGAAATGGGCTACTCATGTACTCTGAAATCCATAATGCAAAAAGCTCAGAGGGAACTAGGTAAGGACAGCGTGCTCTACAGTTACCATGTGAGTCTTGGTCTGATACTTTCAGATTCTGGCACCACCATCTCTGCCCATCTCTTTGAATGAAATGCTCCTGAGGTTATTTATGAAAGGATTGATGTGGGCAGGCAGGGGGCGGGGACTTGATGACTCTTTGGGGTTACTATTGATCTTGACCTTCTCTTCGGCTGTCTTTAGACAAATGATATGCCAATACTTGGGACTCTTAAGTTTTACAATTGATATTTATTTGTATTATCTCTTTGTCTAGCGATGTAAAAGTGATTCTAAACTAAGATGTGTAATAAAAGTCAATCAGATTTATTGTATCTACAAAAAGGTGTGCTTGTAAATGCTTAGTGCCTTTTAAAGAGACTTGCCTGTAGCTAATATGCTGTGATTTTCGTTCAGTGTTTAAACTATTACAGTTAGAGGAGAATAGCATTGAGTTATAATACTGACATTCAAAAATATGCAGCAATGAGAGTGACAGAATGAGGACAGGGCTGGGGGTGTGGCTTAGTGGTCGAGCTCTTGCCTAATTTGTGCAAGGCCCTGTCTTTGATCCCCAACATCACCAAAAGGAAAGACAAATAGAAGGAAAGAAAGAGACAAAAATGTGTCATGCTTTGTGGCAGTTCTGACCTGAGGTCCTTGGGCCTGGAAAAGAGGCATGCAATTTTCAACTTTATATTTTGTCTTTTATAGTTCTTTTGAGGGTATTGTAGATTATTCAGTTTATTTTAAAATATACCCATGTATCTTTTAAAAACAAAATGGCATGTTATTTACCATTAAGAAACCAAAATTTCAAAATTGGGCCTCATGTCTTATAGATTCTCATATCCTAAGGCATGCTGGGTGAACCTCAGCAGTTTGTGTACCTTCTCCAGAGAAATGGAGTCAACAGAAGGAACCTTGGATTAGCTGCTTCTGTTGCTATGAGAAATGTCAATGGTCAAACACAACTTATAGAGGAAGGAGTTTATTTTGGCTTATAGTTTCAGAGGGTAGGAGTCCATTGTGGCAGGGAGGCATAGCAGCGAGTAGCAGGAAACTCAGACATCACATCTCAGCCACACACACAGGAAGCAGAGAGGAAGAACTGGAAGTGAGCAGGGCTATAAACTCGTATAGCCCAACCCCAGTGACAGACTTCTTCTAGCAAGGCTCCTCAAAGTTCCTAAAGTTCTATAAGTTCCACAACCCCCTAAAGCTGCCAACTAGGGACTGAGTTTTAAATCCATAAGCCTGGTACCAGATATTAATGATAGTCAATGCTATAGGAAAACAATATATTTGTTTACCAGAGAGAGAGAGAGAGAGAGAGAGAGAGAGAGAGAGAGAGAGAGAGAGAGAGAGAGAGAGAGAGAGAGAGAGAGAGTTGCACAAACCAGGAGTTAGAAGCGTGGCTGGCTTCCAGGAGAAAAAGGGAGGTTCCTTTTTCTTTCACTTCCTTTTATATCTACCTGTGTCAGTTTACATGTCCCCGCCCTCATGGGCGGATAGCTTTGTGGGGTTCACTCCTACAATTCTCATTTAAACCACACAAACCTCAGACTTTGGACGAGAGGGGTTTGAATTCTAGCACTGACTTGGCTTTCTAGCTCTGTGAATATGAGGAATTTAATTTACTTCTCTGGATTTTGGAGCCCCTATCTGTCAGAATAGCCTTGCAGGGCCCTTCTGAAGATTAGCAGTATAGAGAAAGCAACCAGCACAGTGTGTGCCCCAGAGCAACATTCAACAGTGTGGTCATTGCTACATCAAGGCCATTTGTTTAGGAAGATGTGCTGAACAATCAATATCACAGGAAACCAGGGGCCAATACTGAGAAAACCAGCTTTACATCTGATATTAGCCAAAGGCTTAGAAACCATCTTTAGCAGATTCTAAAGGAAAGCAACTCATCATTTAACATCATCAAGTACCCAAAACAATACAGAGAAACCCTGTCTCGTAAAAACCAAAAAAAAAAAAAAAAAAAAAAACATCAAGTACCTACTGTATACCAAGCCACTAGTGAACTAGTGTAACACTAAGATGGTTCCTGGCACATGGAAAAGGGATGGTGTTTGCACTTTAAAGGAGGAAGTGTTAACCAAGACTGTATAAACACAGGCTTCTATCCCAGCACTCAGGAGGCAGAAGAGGGTAGACTTCTGTGAGTTCAAGGCCAGCCTGGTCTACAGAGCAGGTTCCAGGACAACCAGGGCTGAGAAACAAACCCTGTCTTGAAACAGGCAAAAAACATCAAAACCCACATAATCTTCATAAATCCCACAAAGTAGCATGACAGTATAAAGAACAGTTAAATGAAGGATGGGCTTTTGAAGAAATAGACTGGTGGTGAGGTCTAGAGTACAGGAGTGAGCTGGACAAGGAGGATGGAAAGCATTGGTGACCAGGTGGGAACAGCACTTGGGAAGGCCTTGTAGGAGAGAGGACCGGTGCGCTGCTGGTGTGCTGAGGCTCAGGCGCAGTCCTTGCACATGCTGAGCAAGCACCCTTCCGCTGAGCTGCTACCTCCAATCCCCTGCAGCCCTATATCCTCCCCGGAGGGAAGTAGCAGAACTTCTACAGAAAGGCTATGTAGCATAGAACTCTCAAAATACCAACAAAAAATTCACACATGAGCTGGAGAGATGGCTCAACAATCGAGGTCAACACTGTTGCTCTTCCAAAGGACCTGGGTTTGATTCCCACCCCTTAAATGGTGGCTCAGAACTGTAACTCTAGTTCTGGGGGATCCACTGCCCTCTTCTGGCCTCCACAGGCACTAGGTACAGACATACATGCAGGCAAAATGCCCATTAACATAAAGTGAGTAAAAAATTCACACAGCACTAAGAAAACAACTTGTGTGAATTAGGCAAAGTTTATCTTTCTTCATAAAATATACTATGTGTAGCATGATTTTACTTTCCAACCAATTCCATAAAGGAAACCCAAAGCCTGCCTTGACTTAGTAAGTGCTAGTGGAAAATAGTCAGAATTCATTCAGTAGAAACCATGTATTTGAAGGACAATCTGAATTGTGTGTGTGTATGTGGTTTTTTTTTTTAAACTTTAAAAAAATTTTATTTATTGTGTATACATTGTTCCTACCTGCACACCAGAAGAGGGCACCAGATCTCATTATATATGGTTGTGAGCCACCATGTGGTGCTGGGACTTGAACTCTGGAAGAGCAGCCAGTGCTCTTAACCTTTGAGCCATCTCTTCAGCCCCAAGTTGTGTGTTCTTAAAGCATATTAAACTCTGAGTTGGGTCAGAAACTATCTAAATGAAGATAAACCCAGGACAGGGTATCCAAGTGACTTGGATATCCCTGCCAGTTTAGTTGTATTTTCATCTTAGACATTACTTTTAAAAATTACTTGAGAACCTACTGAATCTTGAAGACTGCTTTGAACTTCACACTCACTGATCATGTAATCTTGGGACCTCTGGTTTTGACAGGCCCTCTTAGACTAGAGTTGCCATCTAATTGAAATTTACTCTGAGAATTTGGTATCCACGCACCATGTGGTGGTCACATCTGCCAGTGGAGTTGTTGGTGACATTTGTCAAGGACGTAACTGAAGCTCTTGCAGCTGCTGTCATTGCAGCCTTGGTTTTTATCACTGGGTTTGTGGTTAACCAGTCCCCGGTTGCTTCAGTTAGGCAAGCCAACTGGGGCCTTGCTGGCAGGGTAGGCGTGTGCAGAGGCAGAGGTCTCTTGCTGCAGCTCTGGGGACCGTGCAGCTGATTGGTACCTGGTGTATACACACTGTATGTTAGGGGTTTTGTTGCCCAGGACACAGGGAGAGCAAGTAAGATGTATTGTGACCCTTCTGAGCAGGTGGCTTTGATTTTGAGGTCCTGGTACATTTGAGTTCTGCCCCTTGCTTCACACTGCCTTCCAGACCTTTGAGGCTAGATGGTACAGCCACCATTTGTCTCTCTTCCTGCTGGCAGTTTCATACATGTGCTCTCTGCCTAAAAGCATTCTTTGTACTCTACATGGATAATTCCTTCTCATCTCTTAGTTATCAGGGTGGGTTTTTCCCCCTAGGAGGAAGGAGTGTCCCTTCCATTTATTTGAGTGTCCATATGTAGCCCAGGCTGCCCTTAACTTGAAATCCTCTTCCCTTGGCCTCTTAAGTGCTGGGATTATATAGTATGTGCAACCATGCCTGGCTCTCAGGAACCATCTTAAGTCACCTCCATAGTCATCTTGATTTCTTCCTATCTCTGCCTGGCTGGAGGGTCTCTTGTACCTTGTTCCCTTCTTTAGCCATTTTTAAACTTTGCATTTGTGTGTATATTGACCAAATTCCCTGAAGGGATGACTTGATGACCTTCTCTGGGTCTGGCATTTACATGGCTTGGTAGGTACTGACACCTGCAACAAGTTGTCATATGTCAGAGGAAGAGTGATGTGCTCCAGGAGTGGACAGAAGTTTTGTAGAGGAGGTGACAAGTACTGAGTAGGTGTTGCCCACTGGGCAAAGAGAGAAGAACATGCCAGACAAAGAGAACATGAACAGATACCTGGAACACTCCAAGTGACTGGGGAGTCCATAAGGCCTAGAGTGTTGAAGGACCAGGAGGAGAACTGCTCAAAAAAACTGCAACTCCACAGTATGTTCTGTAGCTACTGTGTCAATGTGTATACCTCACATGAGGGAAGCACAGCCCTGTTCATACCCCAGCATGCTCTAATTAAGCCTTGAATGCTATTATTTCCCTTTGAGATAACAGAAAGCAATTTTGTTAAGTGCTTAGAGTGAGCTTGTCTGCCATTCACATGGGTTTTCTGGGCATGGTTGGCAAAATCTCCACTAGGAGTTTTCTCTGGCACAGTTCACCATGCAAGGCATTATTCCAAGCACTGTTTCAGCTTGACACCATAGTCTTGGTCCCCTAGGAATTGGTCCAAGCCACTTTCAGAGCAGGGCCTGGGAGGCAGCTCTCTTCCTATGATTGAGAACAGGTCATTTAAACTTCTGCCATTGACTTTGAAATGTACCTTGTATCTAACAAGATTCCATCTGCCATTCATAACTCTCATGGGCTGCAGCCATGGACCATGCCCTTCCCAAAACTGATAGGTGAGTTAGTGGCACTGATATGATTTCAGATTTTCATAAAGGACATACTTTTTGCTTCTTTAGGTTTTCTGACACAAGGCATTGTTATATAGTCCTGCCTGGCCCAGAACTCACGGTGTAGACCAATCTGGTCTTGAACTTACTATGTATCTCATGCCAGTTCTGAAAGTGACCTTCTGCCTCAGTCTCCAAGTTCTGGGATTATAGGCACACACCACCATGCTTAGCTCTAAAGGGATCACACAGTGATTGCTACCTTTGCAAGTTTACCCCAGTAGTAATGAGAGCAGCCAGGATTTGGTGGCAGGTTCATGTGTTCATTTGAACACTATGCACAGTGAATAGTGTTCTATGCTCTTGACATATAGGATGAAGCTTCTGCACAGAGGGATGTCACATCTAGTGGTAAAGCCTAATGGCTAGCAAAGTCAGTTGTAGAACTGTGCCAGGTGGTCAGGAGGTGGATGGAGGGCCCTAGGGCACCTCACAGCCAGGCTCATGAGAGCCAGACTGAAGTACATGGCTGCCAAGTGATGATTTTACTCTGCCAGATGCAATTTGAAGGTGGCAGAGCTGTGTGAAAAGTTGGCAGACAAGATTTCGCAGCATTCTCATTTACATACTACATGGTATGTATGCTTAAATGCAGTATGCTTTAAATGCATAGTCTAAATTTAAGCAGTGCAGTCATACCAAGTGCTGCAAGATGGAGATGTCAGGCCATACTGACAAACAAAGACTCAGTGAAGGGAGTGTGCCACTAGATCAACAGGAAAGGGTGCCATAAACAGGGAGGTTTGAAGCCACAGCTTCTCTCGGGTAGAACAGATCCTGCAAAAGGGATTAAAGCAGCCATCCTTCAGGCACAAAAGAGGAGGCATATATTACTAAATAGCATATGGTACTAATAGTAGTGGTACAGCATTATGGAAAGTTCCTGTGTCATCCAGACCCATGTTCAGATCCGGCTAACATTTTTTACTTATTTTACTTTTGTGTGTGTGTGGGAAGTGGTTTTTTTTTTTTTTTTTTTTTTTTTTTTGGTTTGTTTGTTTTTGTTTTCCAAGACAGAGTTTCTCTGTGTGGTCCTGGCTGTCCTGGAACTCACTTTGTAGACCAGGCTGGCCTTGAATTCACAGAGATCTGCTTACCTCTGTCTCCTGGGTACTGGGATCAAAGGTGTTTGCCTTCACTGCCAGGTTAACTTATTTTTAAATAGATATCAAACATCTGATTGTATTGTGCCAGGATTTAACAGTCTTGCTGGTCTCTGAAGAGGTTTAAACTATTTTATGTGATGCTGTATTAGCAACCTTGGACACAGATTCCTGTTCATTTATACCTACCTACCTACCTACTTACCTACCTACCTATCTATTTCCTGGGGCTAATCCTAGGTATACATCACAGATATCTGTTAGCTGCATCTGTGTTCAAATCCCATTCCCTCAAGACAAGTATGGTTGTTATAGATTGCCAAACTGCCTCCTGAAACAGAAGCTTAGGCACCCATCGATAATTTAGGGTTATCTTCCTATCCTTGGTAAAGCCAATTTCTGCCAGTAATTTTAACCCTTGCCAGTCTGGCCTAACCCATTTGAAATGTTTCTATTAATTTTTAAGAATTATTAAGGCAGGCATGGTGGCACATGCCTTTGATCCCAGCACTCAGGAGGCAGAGACAGATGGATCTCTGTGTGTTTGAGTCCAGTCTGGTCTACACAGTCAATGCCAGGCCAGCCAGGACTGCATAGTAACCCCATCTCAACAGAACAAGAACTCTTTACTAAGATTTTTTTGCTGTTGTTAGGCTGGTGAGATTGCTCTGTGGATAATGTTGCCAAGTCTCATGACCTGAGCTTGACCTCCAGGCCCAAATAGTGGAAGGGGAAGCAAGTTGACCTCTGACCTGTACACATGTGCGGTGGAGAGTGTGCTCCCCACATGCACATATACAAATAAATATAGTGACTTCCGAATTTCTAAAAGAGATTTAAAAAATTCTAGAAGCAAAAGCCAAAGTCTCATGCAGCCTAGGATGGCTTCAAACTATGAACCTTGAACAGGTACTCCTGCTTCCACTTCCCAATGCTAGTGTGTAACACTATGTCTCACTATTAGAAATTTACATTTATCATAAGGGTGGGAGATATTCCCCTCATGTTATCATCTTTACCTTCATGTTGTTACTGCAATAGGATTTAAATTTAGGTAGTCAAATCAATTGACTTATTTGATAGAGCTCTTTTTACTATTCTGGATTCCAGCTCCAGAATAGCAAAGATAGTTTTCTTCCAATACTTTCATTGTCACATGTAAATAAAAATATAAAATGTATGCTGGAATGTATTTAGATTTAATAAGGGAAATGGGATCCCAGCTTGTTTGTTCTTGCTGACATCCACCTTTTCTCCAGCTTATTTTTAAAGGCTTGTTTCTAGGCTTGTGTGTGTGTATGTGTTGCGAATTGTGTGTGGGAGCTTGTGGAGGCCAGGAGAGGCCTTGAGATCCCCTGGAGCTGGAGATGAAGGTGACTGAGAACATAGGTGCTGAGAATATCGCTGCCCTGCAGGAGCAGCAACCACTCTTAACCACTGAGCTCAACTTTTTGCTCCTTCTCCTCAACGTGTCACTCTTCTTTCTGCACTCCAATTCCTTATACACCTGGCACTCTCATCTGTACAATTTAGTAAAATAGTTCTGTCTGTCCTTTGTTGAAATTTCCCCATTGTTGTAGCTGCCTAATATATTTTAATATCTGGTTGAAAAAAAAACCAGATCATTAATCTTGAGGCTTTTCTTGGCAGGAGAGCAGAATGGCTGAGTTCATGGAGCTTGACGCCTGACCTTTGGGACCTTGAGCAAGTTTGTTTTTTTCTCCCTCTGAATCTGTGCTCCCTAATCTGCTTGTTAGTAATGATGGTCCTTAAACCTCAGAGTGGTTGTTGTTGTTTTGTTTATGAAGTTCTCTGATGGGGCCTGACACATGGAAAGTGGTCAGTAAATGGTAGACCTTTTGGTATGAAAATGATGCATCCCAGTTGAATTTTAGGATCATGATGGCAGTAAAACCTCATTGGGGCCTTCACTGGACTGCATTTACTTGGCAGGCAAATTTGGAGATATCAATACTAGAGAATTTTCCATTTGAAGGCTAGTTCCAATTTCCACTGACTCAAGACTGTACTCCTTGGTAGAATTTTTATATTTTTATTTTCTTAGGGCCTTATGTAGCCTAGACTGGTCTCCCACTTTCTCTGTATCCTTGGGTGACCTTGAACTTCTGTTAATTTACTTTTTGACCATAACCTTCCGATCCTCCTCCTTTAATATCCTAAGAGCAGAAATTACACACTTGTGTTGCCATGTCCAGTTTATTAAGTGCTGGTAAAGAGCAGAAATTACACACTTGTGTTGCCATGTCCAGTTTATTAAGTGCTGGTGATCAAACCCAAGGCTTCATTTACACTAGGCAACTACCAACTGAATTACATTTTAAAGAGTTTGTGTCCCTCACTAATTTTTTTTTTTTTTTTTTTTTGGTTTTTACGAGACAGGGTTTCTCTGTGTTGTTTTGGAGGCTATCGGTCCAGCCCGGCCTCGAACTCACAGAGATCCGCCTGCCTCTGCCTCCCAAGTGCTGGGATTAAAGGCGTGCGCCACCACTGCCCGGCCAAATTTCTAAAGTAATTATTAGTACATAAAAAAGTGGTTACTTTTTATTTTGGGTTGGGTCTAAAATGGCCAAGCTGGCCTTAATCTTGAGATTCTCCTGCTTTTGCTTTCCAAGTAGCTGGGATTGTAGGAACACCCTACTTTTGGCTTGGAAATTAATTTTAAATGTTTACTTTGCCCCCAATGTAGCTATAATTGCTAAGTCATGAGATAATTCCTCTCCAGCTCATAGTAGCCATGAGACATTTCTCAACTCCAGCAGCAGTGCAGGTTTCTATAAACTAAGTACTTCGTTAGCTTGCCATCACTGCAGGGATTGTGTCTAAGTGGGCTGCAGGTCCCCAGGGTCAGGAACACAGCTCACATCCTAGTAGGACACGATCACTGCCAGTGAAACAAGTGATCCATGTTGTACTTCTGCTGTTTTCTGGGGTAGGGGAGCCCCTTGCTAGGACAAGGAAATGACTAAGTTTCTGGCTTTATCAGGCTGACTGTCGTCTCATTTGCAGCAGCCCATGAAGTCATAATCAATGTTGAGTAAATTGGGTTTTCCTAATCATATTTTGAATGGAGGCTTTAGAGAACACACAACACAGAGAAAATTCAGCTGGAAGAATATTCCAGGAATCATAGCGGTTGACTCCATAACTTAATCTTGGCTCTTCCTTCCCCACGGCAGACCAGCTTCAGTACCCAGGTCTGGCTCAGTGATCATTCAGCAAAGGCTTCTGAGCACCTGCTGTCAGGCCCTGGGCTATGGGGCTGGTACTGGAGCTCTCCTGTGGATTCCTGCTTGTCATAGGAGGTGGTTTCTGCTTTGCTTGAGCTGCGGTGTAGCTCCGAGGGAGATCATTTGTCTTTCGTTGGATTCCCAGCATCACATAATCACTGCAGCCACACTTTTCCCACTAGATTGCTGGCCCGCCTCCAACAATTGCACTTTCCCATGTACCTGAAGTCACTCCATCATACTCCTGTCCTTGTTCCTGGAATTTCCAAGTCACTCTTTTCTTGAACTTTCAAGACCCAGATAAAAGTACCAGCTCCTCATGAAGGTCCCAAGCATTTGTTGCTCCGCTTTTGTTCTCTAGAGAAATATAATTTTGTTCTGAGATAGAGTTTCTTGTAGTACAGTCATTATGTACCCAAGAGTGACACTGAATTCGCCCCCTGGCTCCATGTCCCAAGTACTGGGCTTATAGGCCTGTGCTACCACAGCTGGCTTTTTGTGATAGTTTTACCTTGTAGCTGAGGGTGGCCTCAAACTCATGGTAATCTTCCTACCTCAGCTGCCAAAGGGCTGGGACTATACTTGTGCCATCATGTGCAGACTACAGTTTCCATCTATTATGATCCCATTAGACCAGGAGGTTCTTGAGAAAGTGACTTTTTTTTGTCTTTTTGAGTTCATAGGAATTACAATGTAGACACATGGTTAAAGTGGCAGGGCATGACAGCGCACACTTTTAATCACAGCACTCTGGAAGGAGGCAGATTTCTTTGAGTTCAGGGCTGCCTGGTCTTTGGAGCAAGTTCCAGGGCAGCCAGGGCTACATAGTATGATCCTGTTTCAGTAACAAGAAATATCCAAGTGGCAGAGAGGAGGAAGGGAGGGGTATAGATTACTCATCTGACAGCAGTGGTTTAGACCTTATAGGTTCATGGAAACAGCGCATGAAGGTAGGCAAACTGGGTTAGTGTGAATCCTGGCTCAGGATTTAATCCAGGACAGAGACAAGTGGGGTATTTATTGTTGCAGCACTAAGGATCAAAGACAGGGCCTTGTGCAGGAAAATGCAAGTAAATGCTTTGCCTCTGAGAGATATTGCTAAACCTGGACATTGCTTTTCCTTCCCTGAATTCCAAGATAAAATACAACACCACCACTGTGGCTATTGCTGTTATCCATGGGAGTTCCCCGGGGGCTGGGAACATCTTGGACTGTTACAGAATTTTGTGTAAGTACTTTTGCCAAGAGGGCAATCACAGCAACAACTACTTAGAAGGGAGGCACTTTCATTATTAGGTATCAGCTGGTGTGTAACAAATTACTTCAATACTTAGGTGACATTGAAAACAATCCATTATCTCCCAAATGACGTTAATTCATTATCTCTGATTCCATGGGCTTCGGATCCAGCTTATTTGGGTAATTCTGCTCTGGGCCTCATGGGTTTGTAGTTAGTATTGTTGGCCAAGGCTGAAATCTTTTGAAATTGTCACGGGTAACTGTCTGTAATTCTAAGGCTGTTGGAATGTTCTTGTGACATGGTAGCTGGCTTCCCAACTGTGCAATCCCATAGGACAAGACAGAGTGGTGATGGCTTTTATCTGTCTTCAAGAGCCACAGTGATCATACCTGGAATCCCAGAGGCTAAGGCAGGGGGACTGCCAAGGCCCGCCTAGGCTAATGAGTGGGATCCTGTCTTCAAAACATAAAATAATAGCCAGGCATGGTGGCACATGCCTTTAATCCAGCGCTCAGGAGGCAGAGGCAGGCAGACCTCTGAGTTTCAGGATAGCCAGGGCTACACAAAGAAACTCTGTCTCAAAAACAACCAAAAAGCAAAATGATTAACATTAACAAACAAAAATCACTTTAAAAATGTTTTTCCCCCATGATTATAGAGGGAAGGGCCTAAATCTAGATCTAAAGGATGATCCATGGTACCTCTGAATGTTTTTTTCTAGCATTAGGAGAGATTAAAAGTTGGAATGAGTCTTTAATGAAGAAATTTCTACTGGAAAACCTTGATGAGCCAGGAAGCTGTCATTTCCCAGTTTTGATAGAACTAGCATCAGTCTCCCTTTGACTATTCTAAGGAGTCAAACAATACTAAATTAAGTGGAAAGAGAGTTCATTATCACAGGTATTCTCCCACTATTGACTGATTGATACTAATAAAAACATTACTTTTCCATCATAAAGGAAGACATACATTCTAGAGACAGAGGATGTAAAGGAGAAACTATTATCATAACTGCCACCTTAATCTAATTGCTCTATTTTGTGTCTGAAATGAATAAAACTTTTTTTTTGAGACAGGGTTTCTCTGGGTAGTCTTGTCTGTCCTGGAACTCATTACATAGACCAGGCTGACCTTGAACTGAGAGATCTACCTGCCTCTGCCTCCTGAGTGCTGGATTAAAGGCATGTGACACCATGCACAATGAAAAAAACTTTTTAAATTAATGTTGAGCTGGGGAGATGGTTCAGCAGTTAGGAGTACTGGCTGTTCTTCCCCAGGACCCAGGTTCAACTCCCAGCACTTACGTGGCAGATCAAAACTTTCTGTAAATCCAATTTCAGGGGAATCCTACATCCTCACACAGACATACATGAAGACAAAACACCAATGCACATAAAATAAAAGTAAATAAAAAATTTAAAAATTAATGTTTTGTAGGGAAAAAGTACTGGTAAACTTCCCGGTCTTACAAAATGTACAGATTACTAATGTAAACACTTTGGTAATTTAATTGCCTTTTCCAGAGTCATGGGAGATGACTGAACAGTAGAATTTAAATGATGATGAATGGCACTTGAGTTATGAATTAAGTCATCCATCACGTGGACAGATTTGGCAACTCAATGAGAATGGAGATGCCATGAAGTCTCTACTTAGTATTTGTAGAGACCTGCTTGGGTAAAATCTCCCCCCCCCAAAAAAAAAGCTGTTATGAAAGCATTCAATAGTAGATCATTCCTCAGAGACTTTCTACAACAAAAGAATTACTGAGATTGGCTCATATACCAACACCAACAGTTTGGCTACCTACTACATACCAAAGACTATGGCTGGCATTTGAGGGTACAGGAAACAAATACAAGCAGATACCAGCATATACGTGTGAAGGGTGGGAAAGCTCCACATTAGCTGATCCTCTGCATTGCTGAAGCTGAATAACTGGGATCTCATTTATTGTTTTGAGATGGGGCCCCCCTGTGTTATGCAGACTGAAACTTTTGGGTTCAAGTGATGCTGTCTCTGCCTCTTAAGTAGGAATGCACCATTCTACTCAGGTCACCCTTTGACTTTGTCGTGTACTCTGCTGTCCAACGACAATGCTGGATGGATGAGGTCTCATAACTGGTTCAAGGGCACACATCTCGAAAAAGGCTTCAGTGTCAAGCCTGGGCCCCACTGGAGTCCAGAACCAATGTGTTGTTTTCAATCTTAAAAAAATATGTATTGATGTTCTGCTTACATATATATCTGTTCATTAAATATGTGAGATAGACAGTTGTGCGCTACCATGTGGGTACTGGGAACTGAACCCAGGTCCTCCAGAACTAGTGTTAATATACCACAGTGAGGACCAGGGATGCTGTGTCCTTTTGTGGGTCTCTGATGTTTGTTGCTTGTATTATTTGTGTGCTTTGTCCTTAAATGAAAACAATGACTCATCCAAACTGGTCAGGGATGGATAGCAGTTCTGTTTATTTTACTCAGCCCACAGCACCTGTGTTAACTTTCAAAGGTAACCTATAATAAAAAGCAGTGATAAAAGCAACATAAAAACACACTTAAAAAGAACATGTATGTGTTTGCTGCTTCTGGCAAGAAAACACATTGATTTTTTTTTTTTTTTTTTTGGTTTTACGAGACAGGGTTTCTCTGTATTGTTTTGGAGGCTGTCGGTTCAGCCCCGCCTCGAACTCACAGAGATCCACCTGCCTCTGCCTCCCCAGTGCTGGGATTAAAGGCGTGCGCCACCATCTCCCGGCCACATTGATTCTTGTTAACTGAAAAAAACAACAAAAAAGTTTCTTAAGGATTAATAACCAAAGCTAATTTTCAAATACCTCTCTCTCTCTCTCTTATAGTGAGTCTCACTGAATATCCTAGGTTGGCTTCAGATTTTTTATAGCCCAGGCTAGCCTTGAACTCAAAATCCTTTCATTTCCAAAATGATGAAATTAAATATGAGTTGCCTCACCCATTTCCAACAGTCCTCTAGAGATACTTTCTTTTCATGCTTAATGATGGCACTATCATTAGGGCAGAGATCTTCAAAAATTCACATGTGGATTTTCCCACAGCCTGACCCATTTGTGAGAACTAGTGTTTGCTGAGATAAACTAAAGGGCCTGTCACATTGCCAGCATTAGTTTTTGTTGGCTATAATAATTTAACATAGTACTTTGAAACACACATTTAAAAGGCCCCCATACTTCTCTGGGCCAGAGTCCAAATACTATGTGGGTGGGTTCCAGGGGTTCCTGCTTCAATCTGAGGCTGAAGTCAAGATGCCTGTTTTCCTTTCTGAAGACTCTTAGTTTTTGAGCTCATCTACACTGCCAGAGCTCAGCTCCACTGGATTGGATGACACGGTCCCTAATTCTTTGCTGCTGCTGGCAGGTGTCTTAGTCCAGAGGCTGCTTACACTCCTTTGCTCTCTGCCACTTCAGAGGCAGCAACAGTGAGTTGAATTGCTTTGTATCTCCACAACACCTATGCTTTCAAGGATCCATGTGCTTATAGTGACCCAGTCACAAAGTCTAGGATGATCTTCTTAAGGGTCTAAATTTGATCTGCAAAGCTCCTTTTACCACTGAATGGAATAAGTTCTGGGTGGGATGGTGTACATGGATACTTTTGGGCTGGAATTGCTTTCCACAGTGCTCATACTCTAAACATGAACATTTTAGTCAGATCTGGTGGCACAGGCCTTTAATCCCAGCTATTCTGGGGAGGTTGAGGCAGAGTGACTGCCTGATCAAGCCAGCCTTTGTGACTTAGTAAAAATCTGAAAATAAAAGGTAAAAAGGGCTTGGAAGGTAGTTTAGTGGTATAGCATTTAACATGCATAAAATCCTGAGCTCAGTACCCAACACCGCAAAACACAAAGCATGCATTTTAGAGTGGCTCTTCCCTACTTAATCCTTCCAGGTGTGTGCCTGCGCTGGAGATGTGAGTGATCTAAAACTTTTGAAATAAGTTACAGTATCCTCTCAGGTGACCGTTCCAGCTGCAGATTGAAAAAATAGAGAATCGTAAATAAAAAACTAAAAGTCAGGCATGGTGAGGCATGTATTTTAAACCTCTCATGTATTAGTAGGAGGCAGAGGCAAGAGAATCGTAGCCAGTTTGAGGCCAGCCTGTCTATTTGATGAGATTTTGCTTCAAAATAACAGTAAAGAGTGCCGAGATATAGCTCAGTGGTTGTGTGAGGCCTCCCGTTCAATCTTTACCACTAACCACCTCCCCTGTAATCCCAGCACTGGAGAAGCAGTAGCAGGTGGCCAACCTGATCTACATAATAAGTTCCAGGCCAGCCAGGGCTACATAGTGAGATGCTATCTCAAAACCAAAACTAAAATGTCAAATAAATAAAATTTACAAATTATCTAACTCACTCCCTGGTGGGATGAAATCAAGTGGGGGATGTAAAAATGTCTAAATTTCGCCTTCTACAGTCTATTCGTTGAATTTTTTGCTTACTGGATTTGAGCCTAGGGTGACCAGAATTAAGAATTGCTGAGCCTCTTAGGTGGTAGGGGTGGGACTGCTCTGATTGCATTGTCTCAGTGCTAGCTGCCTGTGTTCTAACACCAGAGAGTATAGAGCATTTCCTCACCCACAGAAACCGTTTTTTTTTTTTTAACAGTTTTTTTCTTTTAACGGGCCATTAGTGCAGTTATGTACCTGCAGAAATGTTTCTGGACATTGATCCAACAAATGCACAGAGGAAAATACTTTATGTTCTGGGTGCTCCAAACCTCATCCTATTTAACACCTGCAATCAAGGCTCTGAGAGGTTTCATTGCTCACTGTGAGCATGCAATTACTGCTGTCATTTATTCCCATGCCAGAAGCCAAATCGCACGAGTCTAATATTAGGATCCTCCACATTCTCCCCCGACGCCCGATCTTCTAGGTATTTCATGCTAGTTTGTACCCATCAATGTTGGGGGATACTATGCTAACATAGGTCAAACTGAGGCTCAGAGGGGTTAAGAGGAGTCAAGGAGTGACAGGATTTTAAATGTAGATTTGGCTGATACTAGGACTTGACCTCTCTCCAGGGTACTGCCTCTAAAATAACACTCAGGTGCACATTTTGATTTACAAGGCCCTTAAGTCTTTATCTACCACCGGATTACAATTCACCTGACAGTAATTCTACTGTAGACTGCAGGTGCACCCTCGGCAAATTCATAGCGGTATGAAAGCACAAGAGGAAATGGGTAATCGTCTAGGTCAGTCAATCGAGAAATAACCGTTTTACTGATATGAGTGTTTATTACTAAGCGCCAGTTGAGTCATTTAAGGGTGGACCAAAAGGGAAAGTTCTGCTTCTTGTCACCCACTAGAAGTGCAGTTGAGAAGTGTTTATGCAGGGGGAGGCCCAAAGTGGAAGCAGGGTAGTGGATTACCAACTCCGGATCCTTACCCTCACTGGACACCCGCCCCTAGCACCCAAAAGGCTAGGGACGGGTTAAAGGCGGCCAAGGGGGAATCCAGCCACCGCCCCTTCCCAGCAACACCTCCCAGAAACCATCAGGGCACCGCTAGTTCCCGAACCTCGCGAGACCCCGCCCCATCTCTTCCTGACCGACTTCCCGCCCCCTTCTTTACCGAGCTCGGAACGCAGCGGGGTACGGAAGAGAGTGGGCGGAAAACACGTTCCCGGAGCACGCCGGGAAGTGTGGTCCAACCACTTCAGGCAGCCATTTTCTTCCGGAGCGGGGGAGGCCGAGAAGCTAGTAAGGACTACAAATCCCAGCTACCCTTGCGGTTTGTTTTTGTTCAAAAAAAAAAAACCCACACTCCCCCTCCTCACTCTTCCCTCTCACACACGCGGACACACACATACACACACACACACCCACGGCTGACACACACGGATCCAAGCGTCGAAGGGAAAGCTGCGTCTTGTCTTCCAGGCTCACCACTAGTCCGGTCTCGGTTTCCCAGCAGCGCGGGAAAGCGGAGGCCAGAGCCGTGACCTCTGACCCCGTGGTTATGCGGAGCCGCCGCATTCCTTAGCCATCGCGGGGCTGCCGCTGCCACCGTGGGCGACTGACGCAGCGCGGGCGCGTGGAGCCGCCGCCCCTCCCCCACCGCCGCCCTCGCGCCGGGTCTCGCTCCAGCCGGTCCCGGTGCGCCCGCCCTCTCCGGCCGCACCCGAGTCCTCGCACGCGCCGCCGCCACGCGCCCCCCGCCGCTGCCGCCTCCACCCCAGCCCCGCGCCGCCACCGCCCCAACCCGCCCCGCCCGGAGGTCCCGCGTGGAGCCACCACCGCTGCCGCCGCGGAGGAGGAGGATGAAGGACAAACAGAAGAGGAAGAAGGAGCGCACGTGGGCCGAGGCCGCGCGCCTGGTGAGGCGAGCTGCCCGGGGGGCCGCAGCGGGGGTCTGGGGGGTGGGCTCCCGCGCGGCTCCCGGGGCGGGGGAGGGGCGAGGCCCTGCCCACCGCAGCAGGGGGCGGGACCGTCCGGGTGTGGAGCGCCGAAGGTCCCCGGGCCCGGTGGGCTGTGGCGCCTTTTTCTGCACACCCCCCTGAATTCCTTCGGAGGGGCGAGCTGGCCAGCGGCTCCTCCCCTCCGAGCGCCTGGGCTTGTCTCCCCTCCCCCACGTTGGCAGCGGCAGGGGGTCCCGGGAAGCGCCGTTTATTCATCTGCGCGAGTTAGGTTTCCGGGAAGGGTCGGAAGTGCTTCCTGACTACTTCGTGGGCAGTGGAGTGGGTCACTGGACTCCGCGGGGGTGGAAAGCGCCCCTGGTTTCAAGGACATGAGAAGCATTTAGAGCTTTGGCAATTTAAACCAGGTGTGTGTCGGGAAGCAATTGCTGAGGACCAATCTCATCCCTGAGCAGTGGTTCTCAAACTTGAGTGCCCAGTGGGAGTATACCTAGGGACTTTTTTTAAAACGCTGTTTCTAGCACTCATTTTAAGCACAGTGAACCCGAAATTCTGCTTAGAAACAGTACTTTAGTCAGCTGCTTAAGGGATTATTATGCAGGTGGCCCGTGGACATTCTAATCACACTGAATCGCTGTGACTGCACTAGAGGTAGGCACTTTGCAGAGGAATTATGTTCATACAGAGGTTCCTGTTGAGAGTTTAGCAAGAAAAAAAAAGTAAATTATTGATTGAGCTTGAACTAGCGGCCTGCCCAGAGGGTTTGTGAACTCTTGAGACCACTTCTTTTTGGTTATACAAAACCAAAAGACTTGAGGCATGTTCTTATAAAATATTGCTGATGACAATCCTAATGGGTTATATTTCTCCCGGAGATGTCACTTCCTCAGGCGTCACAGTGCAAGGTTATGGGTGCATCCTACTTGTCTGTTGACGCCCTGTATTTTATATGTAATTGTTATAATTCAGTTTTAATGATGGAGTGAAGCTCAGCTTTCTTATTGTCCCTTTTACTGAAAAGTGAGTTCTGCTTCAAAAGTGTCCGAGGTTGATAAAAATCTAGAGTGCAACCTTGTCTTTCTTGGACTCGTGAAAGCCAGTTATTGATTTAACCAGGCTGTTTCAGATACCAGAGAATTTCCACTTGTGTTTCTGATCATTTATCTTCTCTTGTTACCCAGGGAACAGAAACGGGGATTGTTTGTGTGAAGATTGTAGTTCGGTTTATTTTTTTGTCTGGCATATGAAAATTGAAGCTCCTTGGTGGTGGGGTTTTTTTTTAACCCCTTCTTTGATTCAATCAAAAACTAAAACATTTGGCTATTTTTTACCATCTTAGAACTTCAGGATTTCTTCAGCAATGCTTCACCTGGAGACAAATTTAGGCCTGGAGGAGCCTGAAATGAAGCGTGTTTTATATTACCGTGGAGGTTGTTGAGTATTGACTGTTCATTGAAATTCTGAGTTTCTGTGTGCAGGTGTTTATGACTCTGGGCACCCAAAGAAAATTTGCTTGCCAGAACCCTACTTGTAAATTCCTTGTTATTTATGTCCTGGTAATTCTAAAAATTTTCTCATCTCAAAGCTCCTTTGGTTCTTATTAGTTGGACAGCTCTAGAAATTTGGAATCTGCTTTATTTTAAGCCTCTTTAGGTTCTTAAATTTTCTGTGGTTTGAATTCCAAGGTTAAGGCCGCTATTTCTATTTTATCATTGGCTCACCTTCAAGCTCAGTTATCTTAAGTTATTTCTCTTTTTCTTCTTTGGCTCTTCAGTTAAAAATAGTAATCCGAACAGGAATTTCTTTTGCGGTGTAGTTGTACATTTGAAAGAGGGCTTGTGGGAACGTGGTATGCAATTTTGCATATCTTTTATGTAGTTTTGTGTTTTAGAATTTTCTGTGTCTTTGTGGGGGTGGGAGGGAGACTTGAGTCTTCTTCCCATTTAAAAAACGTCCTGTCATACTGTGTGCTGGGAGTTTATTAGCTTCTACTGCTTAGGGGATACCTGGCAGGCAGGGAGTGACAGTGGCAGGGCAGTTCATTCTGTAACAGGATTATTATTCTTAACTACTTTTGGACAGTTGGATTTAGTGTTTGTGTGACCACATGCATTTGTCAGGTGGAAGTTTCTAGTTGCACCTGGCCTCTCTCAGATTGGCAGGAAGATACTAATCTTATAAATTCTGTTTTGGTGTAGGAAAACTGAGAATTCTGGAGAATTCCAGTGGAGTAGCATAACCCTGCAGATTTTTCGTATTTATTTATTTTGCAGTTGTTAGTTTTAAGAAGTGGACATTCTTCTCTCAGATGTCTTACAGTGTGGTGGTGTAGTTAGTTTCTAGCTGGTCTGAAGTAGAGAGAGGAGGGGGGTAAGTTTGCCAGATTGTTAGGAACAGTTTGGGAGAAACAGCCAAGGGGATTTCCTTTTAAATTGTGTACAACTCTTAAATAGATTCCTATCTTGCTCTTATTCATGGGTGACGATTCTTAACATCAAACATTTTTTTTTTCCTTTTAAGTAGAAGAGATACTTTTTTCTTTCCTTCAAAAAGTGTTCATTCTATAGACTGGGAATAGAACACTGCTGGACTGTTCTGAAAACTAGTGATATATGCAATTTTAATGAAAATGAATACTTCGTATTTTTAGATGTAACTTTTCTTTAGAAATGTTCTTTCTTCTGTTTGAAGGTTCTCAAGCTTTTCCTCACTACTATTTAAATAGTTGGTAGATATTCTATCAGAGTCATATTTCTCTAAAAAAATGTGGGAAGATTTGCTTGCTGAGCTAGTTTCAAAGAGATGGTGTCTTGTGACAGTGGATATTAGTAGCGTGTATTGTTTTAAGTCAGCTTTGCCTCTTGGCACCTGGGTAATCTTAGACTATGAAGAGGAGGAGAGGGGCATTCAGAGGTATGAACAGAAGAACTACACATATACGTGTTACTGGAGATGCACAGATTTAAAGTGATATCCTGGTTTTTGCTTCTTGTTTAGGAATAAATATGATTAGTTCCTTGCTTCCCTTAAGTATCCTGGCTTGGAGCCGGGCGTTGGTGGCGCACGCCTTTAATCCCAGCACTTGGGAGGCAGAGGCAGGTGGATCTCTGTGAGTTCGAGACCAGCCTGGACTACCAAGCGAGTTCCAGGACAGCCTCCAAAGCCACAGAGAAACCCTGACTCGAAAAACCAAAAAAAAAAAAAAGAAGTATCCTGGCTTGGGAGATAATTACTTCTACTGTGAGACAGTTGGGAATACCATAAGAGAGATTGGAGTCTGCCTGGCATAGCTCAGGGACTGCTTCCAGAAGAGTACTTTCTGAGCTGGGTTTTGAGGGTTAGTAGAAGGTAGGGAGGCCAATAACAGAGGAGGCTGTACATGCAGGAGCTGATGAAAAGAGAATGGCCGTGGCAGGGGAGAAAAAATAGATAGATGTGACTATATTTGCAAAGAGTGCAACTGGGTGGAACAAAGAGTAATTGGTGGGACACACGTGTGCAGTGCCAGTGAGGTAGTCTTATGGGGAGACAGGCTGATGATTGGGAGCCTTGTGTGCCCAGCCTCTGAGCACCTGCAGCTCCCTACTTATGTTCTCTTTAATCTTACAAGTGACCCTGAGAGGATCTCCAAATACTTGAAGAGTGGAGAGGACCTTTGACTCAGGTTGGGCAGGTACTTGCTTCAGGTTAGAGACAAGAATTGAAATCTTTGCCTATTTGATTGTAAAGCATAGGCTGTATAGTGGGGGGTGGGCTGGGCTCTGGAAACATACTTCTGCTGCATGTGGAGAGACACAGAGTTATTGAAGATGATTTTGAAATAGAAACATGATGAAGGTAGACTATGGATCCCTAGAATCGGGCCTGGCACAAAGCAGGTATTCCCTGTGGTTTTAAGTGAGGGATAACCACGAAAAGGGGTATTTTAGGAAAACAGGGTCTTAACTACATGTTAAAGGGTATTATGGAAGAGGCTGTTAAGTTGCGTCATTGGATGTGATAATGAATCAGGTTGATGAGAGTGAAGGATGCCACATGTGTGTTGCTGAATTAGATTAGAAAGGTGTTTGTGCCAACCAAGGTAAGGAATATGGGGAGAAATGGTAGGGCTGAAGAGAGACTACAGTTGCTGAGACAATTAGAGTAGAACAAATTAAGAATGAACAGCTAGACTGATGAGTCATGCAGAGCTACTTGAATCTGAAGCTTGGGAGAGGTCAGGACTAGAGGGAGATAGGATCAGATTCATGAGAATCAGAAGCAGTGTTAGTAACTGACACGTTATCCAAGAGCAATGTAAAAATTGAGAGAGAGGCTGAGGAAGAATAGTTTTCTTTTCATGCTCACTTCTCCAAACCTTGATTTCCTTTAGTCTTCTGTAACCTTCCTTTGGAACTTTCACTTCGCTTTTTTGTTTTTTTGTTTGTTTTTTATTTGGGGTCTTATGAAGACAGGGAGAGCTTGAGTGTTACACTTGTTTCTTGGAGTGCCCGAAGCAGCTGCACAGGTGTAGAAAGTAAGATTATGATGTCTTTCTTTTCCTTTCTTGGAAGAGGAACATTCTGAAACAGCTCAACTTGTTAGAGTGAGAACTACAGTTACTGAGGAAGTGCTGACTTAGTTACAGATGAACTAACACAAGCAGAACATTTGGTTCCTCACGGTTTTGTTTTGTCAGTCACACATAGAACCATAGCATCGTGTTGTCACAGTGGCAAAATGTACTGGGCCAGTTAACTCCAGGGTTCCCTAGTGTGACAGAAAAGAACTGAAGATGGCCATGGCACACTCTTGTAATCCTAGCACTTCGAGAGGTAGAGACAATGGTGTCTAGAGTTCAGGCCATCCTTGACTGCATGGCAAGTTCAGAGCTACCCTAGCTTTTCTCACAACAAAACTGAACATACAATATAGCCCAGAATGGGGGTGTACACGAATTTAAGACTGGTCTAGTCTACATAGTGAGTTCTGTGCTAGCTAGGGCTGCATAGTAAGACTGTATCAAAAACAAAAACTGTATACACACACACACATAAACACACACACACAAAGAGAGACAGAGAGCAGCTAGTGTGAACAATAACCATCAGACTCCTAGACACTGTTTGACTAAATGAAGAAAAGAAAATGAATGTTATGTAGGGAGAAAATCAAGATGTTCAAAAGGAACTAAGATAGACTCTGATGGTGCTGCATGTGTGTGCGTGGGTGTGTACATGCATGACTGAGTGTGTGTGTGTGTGTGTGTGTGTGTACGCAGCCATATGAGTACTAGTCAAACAAAATTTTTTTTAAAGATAAGGTGTCGTTATGTAGCTTGGCTGGTCTTGACCTCAAGACTAGACTGACCTTGAACTCACAGACTTTGTCTGCTCCTGGGATTAAAGGCATGTGCAACCACACTTGTCCTGAAAGTTCCTTGGGAAAGAAAATTTGAATGAGTTTCCTTTTTTTTTTTTTTTTTTTTTTTTTTTTTTAGGTGGGGATTCTCTGTATAGCTCTGTAGACCAGGCTGGCCTCGAACTCACAGAGATCCACCTGTCTCTGCCTCCCAAGTGCTGGAACTAAAGATGTGCACACCACTGCCTGGCTTGAATTTCCATTTTATCATGTATTTTTCAGCCTTTTTTTTTTTGTTGCTGGTGGTAGTTTTTATTTTTTGAGACGGCCTCACAAGAGATCCACCTGGCCTTATGCGTGTTGGGATTAAAGGTGTGCACCTTAATGCTTGGTTACCAGAGCTGCAGGTCTTGCATACTGGTTATTACACATAGATGTTAAGAAAGCTATCCTTAGAACTGAAGATGAGAATGTTTCACCTAATTATGGTATTTGTAAATAAATGTATTTCACTTTCTATATACTGATAAGAGTGTGATTTCTGAAGTAATTGTTTTAATGCCATGCTGGGGATAGAACCCAGGGCCTTGCACTTCAGCCACTGAGCTACATCCCTAGCACCAAAGTCTTTTTGATTGTGGTAAATCTCATTTGGCACTGGCAGCTCCTCATAGCAGAACTGTCAGCCATGGTACAGACTGAATGTAATGGAAGTTTCACACTGAAGTCAGGATGTTTATGTTTCTTCAGGTGTTAGAAAACTACTCAGATGCTCCAATGACACCAAAACAGATTCTGCAGGTCATAGAGGCAGAAGGACTAAAGGAAATGAGGTTTGTATTGCTCTTGTTGCTTAAATGAGGGCTTCACATGACATGTATCTGATATGCAATATAAGTCCACCTGTTGGTCATCCATGCTTGTGTGTCTGATGGTAGAGTTGTGTGTCCTGAGTGAAGGGTGGGAGTGGAGTGGGTGAACATCCATGTATTTTCATTGGAAATACAGTGTCTTGCACAAGACCTCACCTAGATTTTGAACTACAGCTAGAGTTAGGTTCTTATTTTTCTTTAATAGACTCAGTTCAATTTTTTAAAGATAAGGTCTCACCATCCTGGTTTCTCATACACTATTTTAGTAATAGAGAAGGACCAAGCTCATATATGTTCTTTTCTCTATACTTTGCCACCACTGAAGGGTGGTCTCTGTGGCATAAAACCCTGTGGGTACTCAAAGATTTAGCCACTCTCTCGTTTTCTGAGATAGTCTCTTGTGGCCCAGGGCAGTTTCCAACTTACTACAAAGCTGATACTCATGTTTCTACCTCTTAAGTGCTGGGATTACAGGCACATACTATCAACAACTAGCTGATTTAGTCTTTGGTGATACAAATCTACTAATGATGAGGCTGGAAAGATGGCTCAATGATTAAGAGTACTGAGTGCTCTTCCAGTCAAACCCACATGGCAGCTCATAACTGTAATTCTTAATATCTGACACCCTCACTCAGACATATGTAGGCAAACACCAATGCACATAAAATATAATAAGTTATTTTTTAATGTATTAATGAGTAACCTAGAATTTGTTATAGTGTAGTTTTCCTGGAGAGATAACAAGTGTGAAATACAGAAGTAATTGGAGGCATGAAACCAGGGTTTATCTTTGATTCTCCTCTCTTCTCACCATTTATACCAACCCCTTCCTTTAAAAATCCTCCCTACCTCCCAGACAGGGTTTTTCAATGTAGCTCTGGCTGTCCTGGAACTTATCTATAGACCAGGCTGTTCTCAAACTTGGATTTTCCTGCCTCTGCCTCTTGAGTGCTCGTATTAAGGTGTGTGCCACCACTGCTTAACTAAAAATAATTTTTTAAATTGTTATTTGTGTGTTTTACCCAAGTGCATTGTGTGCATGCAGTGCCCATGGAGGCCAGAAGAGAGCTTTGGAACCACTGGAACTAGAGTTAACATGCAGATGTCAGCTGCCATGTGGGTGCTGGAAATTGAACGCAGATCCTCTAGAAGAGAAGCCAGTGCTCTTAACCACTGAGCCATCCTCCCATCCCCACCTCCCTGCCACTTTTTAATTTAAGTGAGGAAGGAGGAGTCTATATAACAGCAGTCCCATTTGGGTACTCTGAACAAGTAGCATTTTAATAATGGGGGATATTGCATATATGTTTATGTATGTGCAGATGCATGGTGTGTGTAGGCCAGAGGGCAACCTTTGGATGTCATTCTGCCTACCTTTTTGAAAAAAGGGGGTCTCTCACTGGGACCTACTGTTTGCAAATTAGTCTGCGCTGCTTTGCTACCAAGCCTGTATTTGTCTCTACAGCAGTGGGATTTTTAAGTTCCTGGCTACCACACCTGCATTTTTTTTTCTACATTTGGGTTTTGGGATATGAAATCTGATCTAGGTGCTTGCTTGTCAAGTATTTTATTGAATGAGCTTTTCTCCCCAGCCCTAGGCAGTTAGTATATTATGTGGCTAATCAAACTGTAGCCACTTGAAATGATAAAAGTTGTTCACTTTCCTCAAATCATATATTCTCTAATGTTTTGTGGGGAGGGATGCTTAGAGTTGCCTATAGCACCAAGCTATAGTCATCTGTTTGACTTATACTTATGAACTTTGCATTGTGATAATTGTGCTTTATTTTCATTTTCATGGGCTATTTCCCATCATGCTGATGTCTGCCCTGCTGTTGGATCACTATGCCTATAGAAGGTAAATTAGTCCCTTGTTTCTGCTTTTTGCTGTTCTAGGAATTATAGCATTCAGGACGAGTGAGACTCTCTGTCATTGTAGATAGGTATAGTGTGTAGGAGTCACAGAAGGACTTGCCAGCATGTTATGCCCCTTGTAGGAGATGCTAACACAGCCATATGATGTTCAAGATTCTGTACCAGCTTGCTTTTAGTGACTGCTTTTTGTTAAAGGTTATTTTTAGCATTCAGTGTGTTTCTTTTTTTTTAATGGCTTTTTTATACTCAGTTTATTTTTAACACTATGTAAATTAGGGCTGCTAGTTTTGAAAAATAAGGGCTTAAGATTTTTTTTAACATATTGAGGGAGAAAAAAACATACAGGTGAAGCCTAGTATTAACATTCTAGTCACAAATTTAATGGTAATAGGCATTTGTCTATTTTTGATACCTTTTTCTGTTTTACGATTTAGTCCTCTGTCTCATGAATTTGTCATTTTGTAGTGTACTGTTTTGGCAGGGACCGTGGAACTTAATATACTATCTAGTTGGATGTTTAAACATTACTTAACTAAATCTGTTTGATGGCCTTTTACTTTGTAAATGAAGTCTGTAGATGAGACTCATTCACTCTTTCATAACAAAGAAAAATCAAATACTGTGTTTCTTGTGTGCTTTTGTTAGAAAATATTCAAGTACCAAAATAAAGTATGAGCATATTATGGAGATATAGTGCTATTGATCATTTTTTTTTTCTGTTTTTTGAGACAGAGCTTCTCTGTGTAACAGTCCTGGAATTTACTTTGTAGGCTAGGCTGTCCTTGAACTCACTGAGATCCATTTGCCTCTGCTTCCTGAGTGCTGGGATTAGAGCCATGCACCACCACCGCCCAGTGAGTGCTATTTTCATACAGTTAGTGGCAGTATCTGAGTATGATATGTATATTACAGTGTAGATACTGGGAAACTTGTTTTTTATTCAAACAAAATGTTTATTACATTTTACTTTATGTGACTATTGGGAAGAGGTATGTAGAGTAAGAGAACAACCTAAAAGGAGTCGGTTCAGGTCTTTTACCATATAGGTCCTAGGGATAGTGACAGGAGCCTTTACCTGGTGAGCCATCTCCCTGATTAAAGACAGTTGTTGATTGTGTGTGTGCTCATGGAGGCCAAAAAAATAAAATGTCAGCTCTCCTAGAACTGGAGTTACTGACAGCTGATAATGGGTGCTGGAAACTGAACCCCAGTCCTAGGCAAGAACAGTAAGTATTGTTAACTGCGGAACCATCTCTCTGGTCCCAATAACCAAAATATTTACTTTTTTTTTAATTGATGGGGGAGGGTAGCTCTGTAATGTAGCTCTAGCTGCCCTGGAGCTCTGTTATGTAGACCAGGCTACATGCCTCTGCTTTTCATGTGCTGGAAGTAAAGGCATGCACCACTACACCTACCTGAAAACATTTATTTGCAATAGTAAAATTGTATTAAGTTTTATTTGTTTCTGTTTTTGAGCAGATTCTCATAATATTGCCCAGAGTGGTCTGGAATTGAGTATGTGGCCTAGGCTTTGTGGTAGGCCTCCTGTCTCCAATTCCTGAATGCTGGGGTTCAAGAACGAACCAGCATACCTGGATAAGATAAATGTGTTTTAAAATTTGTTAACATACAAGTTGGAAATTTTTCATTTTTAATTTATGTGAGTCTGCATGTATGCATGGCATGTATATGTGGGTATGCTCAGAGACCACTTGTATGTAGGTAGCCCTCAGGCCAGAAATGGGCATAGGATCCCCTGTAGCTAAGTTCTAACAGGTTGTGACCACCCAACATGCATACCTGAACTCTGGTCCACTTCAAAAGCAGTGAGCCTACTCTTTTTTTTTTCCCCCTTCAAAATAGGAGAACAGGTTTCTTTGTTGTGTAGACCAGGCTGGTCTTGAACTCAGAGATCCACCTGCTTCTACCTCCTGAGTGCTAGGATTAAAAAAAAAGTGTGTGCCACCAGGCCTGGCTTGAAGTAAATATTTTTAATTGCTGAACTCTCCAAATTTCTTGAGAATTCAGTTTGTATTGTTAGAAAACACTAAAGATATGCTTGTATGTACTCTTGAGTTACTATCCACTACAGGCTAGACTCTCTGAGTGGGATTTCTATGGGCTTTAGGTGCTTATTTTTTACTGCTTTGGAGTTGTTGGTTCTGCATTGCTTTGCTTCTTGGTTTGAAAATGACTTAATTAGAGGAACTTTGTGTTTGGTAAGTAGAAAATTATTTGTGATCCATTTCCATCCTTTTATGTTTTACAGTGGGACATCCCCTCTTGCGTGCCTCAATGCCATGCTACATTCCAATTCAAGAGGAGGAGAAGGGCTATTTTATAAATTGCCTGGCCGAATCAGCCTTTTCACACTCAAGGTAAAATTACCTTTTGATGCAGTGGTTCTCAAAACATTTTTTGTAATTTTTAAGACATGTTTTCTCTGGGTTAGCCTTGGCTGTCCTGGAACTTGCTCTGTAGACCAGGCTGACTTCAAACTCATAGAGATCTGCCTGCTCCTGCTTTCCCAGTGCTGGGATTAAAAGTGTGCTCTACCAACACCTGGCCGGTTCTTCAAACTTTTAATGTACATAAGAGAAACCTGGTGGGTTTGGAAGGGTGCTCATAGATTGTCTTTCCTACAATCCTTAATGATACTCTGAGATGATGTGGTGTGAATAGATGATTAGGAATCATTAAATTATTTCATCTGTTGTTTCTGTGTTCAGCTTTGCTTGTCTGTACCTTAGTAGGTTATATGCAACTGAAAGATAAGTATGTGTAGTGATAATTGAAAATGTGCCTTAGGGAGGATTTTGTTTGTAATAATATTGTGAAGGATAAATTACTAGGCAACTAATGTAATACCTATTCTATGAAAAGTAGCAATAATGTGAATATCAATATTTACTGAGTGACACTAATTACAAAGGAGGAGGAGTTCATAATAAATCTTAAATAATTGGGCTGAAATGAGCAAGCAATTGTTTTTCTGCCATTTCTGTTACATTTGGCTATCATTTACATTGCAATCTGAAAACTTGTATAAAGTGCTAATAATAGATAATTTAGATTTTTGTTGGCCTATGTCTCTGTCATGACTGTTCAGCTCCACCATAGTAGAAGGAAAGCAATCATGGACCATGCACAAACAAATTGAGGAGTCTATTTTCCAAATATTTATTTCTTTTGTTTTGAGACAGGGCCTTACTATGTAGCCTCATAGAGGTTGCTCGTTTCTGCCTTCCAAGTGCTGGGATTAAAGGTGTGTGTTACCATGCCTTGCAAAGTTCTACTTGTATTTTATGTAGGTTTGTTTGCCCACATATATGTGCATGCACCATGTTTGTCTGGTGCTGGCAGAGACCAGAAGAGGGCACTGGGACTGGAGTTACAGTTGGTGTCACCTGCCATATGGGTACCAGGAACCAAATCCCTGTCCTACAAAAGCTACAAGTGCTCTCAAGTTCTGAGCCATCTTTGCAGCCTATTTTCAGCTTATTTTATACAAAAATCAGGAGGTGGGCCAATTTTATTGTAGTAGACTTAGTTGAGTGACCCTATTTAGACATGAGACCATTTGGTGACTATAGGCAAACTAAAAATTTAATGCTGATCCTTTTAGTGCTCCATAATGGTTTTTTTGTTTTGTTTTGTTTTTTGGTTTTTCGAGACAGGGTTTCTCTGTATTGTTTTGGAGGCTGTCCTGGAATTCGCTATGTAGACCAGGCTGGCCTCGAACTCACAGAGATCCACTTGCCTCTGCCTCGCGAGTGCTGGGATTAAAGACGTGCACCACCAACACCGGGCCCATAATATATTTTAAAATGTATATATACAAACTTTGTTCCTATGAATTTGGTTTACTTGCTAAACAATTAATTAAAACATTTAAATATGTGAATAAATACAAATTATATAACTTGTTATTTCGGTAGGTTTGTATGTGTGAAATATTTGTTGAAGCAAGAGTTTGCTTTGTGCTCTGTCTCAAACTAAGAGTCTCCAAGGATCCTTCTTCAAGAGATCTTCACTGTTCAGCCTCCTAAATAGCCAGGCAGCTTTCTGTTTTGTTAGTTTTATGGGGCTGATGATTGATCCAAGACCTTCTATACTATGGTAGGTAGGCCATACCACTGAAGTGTTTGTCCATCTCCACTATTTTTCAAGTTTATTTTGTTCTGTTTTCTAAGTATTTATTACTAGCACTTTTGACTTTTTTGTCTTGCCTTTGTTTTATTTTTGAGAAAGATATATATATATAGATTTCTACACCTTGCTACTCCTGCCTATACTTTCTGAATGTTAGGATTATGGTCATCTACCATTTTGTTTGACTTGAACTTTTGTCTGTGTTCTGTCTGTTGCTTTGTTTGTTTGTTTTGTTTATGAATGAGTCAGGGTCTCATTATATAGTTCCTGCTGTGCTGGAACTTGATCTATAGACCAGGCTTGTCCCAAACTCATAGAGATCTGCCCATCTCTGCCAATGTTAAAGGCATATATGCTCCCATACAGCACACATGTTGAAGGTCAGAGGACTTTATAAAGTCAGGTTGCCTGGCTTGTGGCAAGCTTTTACCTACTGAGCAACCTTGTGGGTCCCTTGCTTTGATATATTTTTTTTTTTAGGACGGGGTCTGTGAAACCCAGGCCTGCCTTAGACGTGCGGGGACACAACGGTGTCAGCCTCTGATGTGCTGGGATTGCACAGGTGGACTACCATGTCTAGTTTCTTTTTTGCTTTGTGTTTTTGGCTAAGATAGAGGTCTCCCTGTGAATATAATTTAGAGGTATGACACTGGCTTAGTATGCTGAAGTATACAGACCTGTGTGTGCAAAAAAATAAAACTTCCTTTTTCTCTTTTTTTAATTTGAGTCAGTGTCTCAGTGTGTAGTTCTGACTGGCTTAAAACTCACTATGTAGACCAGGCTGGCTTTAAATTCAGAGATTTGTCTACTTCTGCCTCTATACCCAGCTGATCATTATTTTTTAACAAATTTAACTATTTTAGATCTGCCTCGGGCATATAGCTCATATCTTGTGATTTTGATAGAATTTCAGTTTGGATAATTACCTTATAATGTTTTTGACTTACTAAAGCAATACATGTAAATGTAACAGAAAATGCAACAAAGTAGGTAAAATTCTCCTTGTAACACAAACAATTGTTTATATCTATCTAGAAGCAGATGAGCTCCTCATGGTGATATGTGCCTGTAATCCTAGCACAGTGGAGGTTGAGATAGGAACCAGAGTTGGAGGTTATCTTTGACTCCATAGTAAGGCCAATCTGAGTCTGGGTTACATGAGACCCTGTTTCTTGTTAAACTCAGTTAGTAGAGTTTGTTGTTTTGGAGGTACATCTTTTTAAAAGAGTTTATTGTTGTGTTTTCTATTTCATAGAATATTCTTATTTTGAAGACAGTGTCTTTGTAGCCCAGACTGGCCTTGAATTAATTCTATTGCCCAAATTGGCATGGAACATGTGATCCTCCTGCTTTGCCTTACTATGCCCAGCCTTACAATGTTGCAAATAAGGAAAAATTAAGATAGAGAGATGGTTCAGTAATTAAGAACACTGACTGCTCTTGCAGAGGACCATGTTTGATTCTAAGCACCTTTGCAGTCCCTCACAACTTTCTGTAACTCTGGTTCCAGGGTTTCCAGTGCCTGTTTGTGACCTCTGTGGGCACCAAGCTCTCATGTGGTATACAGACATGTAGACAAAGCACACATAAAATGAGTAAATAATAATAAAACATTAAAAAGAAATAGAGGGCTACACTTATGTATACTTACAAAAAGGAACCTCTGGGGATCTGAGAACATAGCTCAGTAGGTAAGAAGAATTATTGTGCCGTCACGAGGCCCTGATTTCAAATCTCCAGCACTCATGTAAAAAGCTAGGTTCTGTGGAATAATCCTATTGTACACTGTCAAGATTTTGTCACTTGGATTGGTTTAATAAAAAGCTGATTGGCTGGTAGCCAGGCAGGAATTATAGATGGGACAACCAAACTAGGAGAATGATGGGAGAAGAAAGGTAGAGTCAGAGGAGACACTAGCCAGCCACTGAGGAAGCAGGTTGTGTAAGAAATGAGGTAACAAGCCATGAGCCATGTGGCAAAGCATAGATAAGAAATGTGGGCTAATTTAAATGTAAGAGTTAGATAGTATAGCCTGAGCTATCAGCCAAGCATTTAAAATTTATATTAACTCTCTGAGTTAGTTATTTGGGAAGCTGCTGCCACTTATTTGGGAACAGGAAAACTCCGCCTACAGCTAGGCATGACTGTGGACATCTGCTCATAACCCTAGCATTTTGTTGGGTTAGAGACAGGAAGATGGCTGGGACTTGTTGGCCTAGCCAGCCTAACTACAAGTTCCAGTGAGAAACTGGATCTCAAGGGAATGAGATGGAGAGTGATAGAGCCGATGTTCTCCTTTAGCCTCCTTGTGGGCACACCAGTGTATGTGCTTAGTGAGAAACTGGATCTCAAGGGAATGAGATGGAGAGTGATAGAGCCGATGTTCTCCTTTAGCCTCCTTGTGGGCACACCAGTGTATGTGCTTAGTGAGAAACTGGATCTCAAGGGAATGAGATGGAGAGTGATAGAGCCGATGTTCTCCTTTAGCCTCCTTGTGGGCACACCAGTGTATGTGCTTAGTGAGAAACTGGATCTCAAGGGAATGAGATGGAGAGTGAGAGAGCCGATGTTCTCCTTTAGCCTCCTTGTGGGCACACCAGTGTATGTGCTTAGTGAGAAACTGGATCTCAAGGGAATGAGATGGAGAGTGAGAGAGCCGATGTTCTCCTTTAGCCTCCTTGTGGGCACACCAGTGTATGTGCTTAGTGAGAAACTGGATCTCAAGGGAATGAGATGGAGAGTGATAGAGCCGATGTTCTCCTTTAGCCTCCTTGTGGGCACACCAGTGTATGTGCTTAGTGAGAAACTGGATCTCAAGGGAATGAGATGGAGAGTGAGAGAGCCGATGTTCTCCTTTAGCCTCCTTGTGGGCACACCAGTGTATGTGCCTAGGTCACACACAAGCATAGAAACAGTTAGCAATTTGGGATGGAGATACAATTCATGGTAGAGTGTTGGCCTAGAATGTATGACACTCAGTCGATCCCTATTAGGGCAAGCACAAGCAAAAGAAACAATTTTTATTAGAGGAAAGGGGGTAAATTAAAGGAGATAATTGATCCATTCTCTTACTGTTTGGTTTTGTTTTTGTTCTTTTAGACAGGGTTTCTCTGTGTAGCTCTGGCTGGTCCCAAGCTCTAGATTAGGTTGGCCTCGAACTCCTGCCTCTGTCTCCCAAGTGGCTGGGATTAAAGGAGTATGCCACCACCATCCAGCTTAATTGTTCCATTCTTGCAATGTTATAACTACAATTGAAATTTATATGCACAGCTCCATACCAGCAGTTCATGATTATCATTGAACACAAAGGAAAGAATGAGAATAGAGTCTAGATTTAGTTAGGATAAAATCATAGTTCATTTTGGGTTTTAGTAGGTATATGACAGGCAGTGGTCTCTTGTAGAATGCAGATTAGATGACATTGCTCTGCTAGTTGGCTCTTGTCTACTCTGTACTGCTCTCCTAAACTTATGCTTAATCAATATCCATCTTTAGACAACTGTACCCTAAATTAGTTTCTGAAGGACCTCAAACCTGTGCCACTGGCTGAAAACTGACATTGAAAGTCAGTCTGGCTTCCCTAGACTGTGGACACAATCTGGTTTCTTTTCATTGCTAAAGAAAGGTTTAACATTAAACCAGCATAGTGGCTTAGCAGGTAAAAGGTGCTTGCCACCTTCCATTACCATGGTGGAAGGAGAAAACTTGTCCTCTGACCTCCACAGAGGTGATTGGGAATAGGTGCTATGGCATGTGTGTGCACACAGCCTCTCCTCCAATAAGTAAAAAAAGTATAATAATAGAGAGCTTAAACATTTTAAGAATTTTTAAAAATATGTTGTTCCTTTGTAGAGTTTGAACTGCAATCACTTTGAGTATTTGGGGAAGAAACTCATTTAAAATACATCAACATATTTAGACATTACCTTTTAAGAAGGCAATCTTTCTAATGCTTAAAACCCTAAAATTTTAATGAAGGAAGTAATGTCAAGTCATCTAGTTATTTTCACTTTACAGGTTGAAAATGGACTCCCAGCAGATGGAATGCTGTATCTGTAATCATCTCTCTGTATGACAGTACATATAGCTGAGTTGGGGACTAGTTGGTGGCTTTTTATTATAAAGAGTTTTTCTTCATGTTTTGCAGCTTTGGTCACTTCACAGTTCTCAAAATGTCAATTTTATTTAAAAGGCAAAGATTTTTCTTAAAGATTTATTTTTATTGTAAGCGTAGAATCGTTTGCCTACGTGTATGTAAGGGCACCGCATGTGTGCCTGGCGCTTACAGAGGTTAGAGGAGGTCAGGATCCCCTAGAACTAAAGTTACAGATGGTTGTGAGCTGTCATGTGGTCTCTGGGATCCAAACTTGGGTCCTGTGTAAAATTGGTAGTGCTCTTAACTACTGAGCCATCTCTTCAGCTCCAGTGAAAATTTATTTTTTATTTTATTTTGCTTGATGTGTATGGGTTTTTGCATACATGGATGTCTGCACCATGTGTGTATCTGATGCAGAGGCCAGAAGGAAGACATTGGATCCCTTAGAACTGGAGTTCAAGACATGTGAGTTAGCTGCTGTGTGAGTACTGGGAATTGAACTGGGGTTCTCCAAGAGCAGCAGTAAGTGCTCGTAACTGCTGAACCATCTCTCCAGCTCCAAGATTGACTTTTAATGTTAGCAGATTCTTTCATAGCATTAGGTAGAACTACTCCAATGGAGGCAAGAAAAAGTATTCTTAGATATTATATTAACTTGCTGAACGAGAACAAAATTAACCTGAAATCTGCACATTCTTTTTATAACAAATAGAAATAAGCAAGAGGGTATATACAAATCAGCTGAATATGGTAGCATTATCGTAACCATTTTCAGATCTTAAGATAGGAACTGGTTTGAGTTTTTAGATTCTCCTTGAATTTTGTTGACATTTCTTACTATTGGCTTCCTTTTGTGTGAGAAGAGTGGTTGATGTACAGCAGTGCCAGAGCTCTGGAAGCAAGCACACTCCTTGTAATCTCACACATAAGGGGTAGAGGTGGCAGGATCAGAAGCTCTCAAGGTCATCCTCAACTACACAGTGAGTTTGAAGCCCTCAAGACCATGTCTTAAAAAGAAAACTAGAGCATTGGGGTAGAAGTCCATCAAGGTCAGAGTTGCAGCAAAGCACTTCTTGGGTTGGTTAAACTTCTGTCTTTTAACACTGCAGAGTTAAAATTGATAGCTCAAAAATATGTAAACCCCCTTTTTTAAATCATAACATGGAACTGTAAAACATAAATGGAGACTTCAATTGCTATGATTGAAACAATAATGAGGCATCTTCTCTTGTATTTTCTATCATTGCCACTTCATGGCTTAAGCTTCTAAGGCATCTTCGTACATGCTAGAAACTCTTTTGAGTACTCTGGGTTAAACACCACTTTGCCATTTTAGCATGTAGGTCATTCTGTGTGAACGGTAAGCTAGCTGTGGGTATTTTTTTTTTCTTTTCTTTGTGATATATTTGGCATTATTGACTATTGATTTCTTCCTTCAGCGGTTTTAATTATTATTTGGTGTGGGGGGTGAGGTATGTGTGTGTCTTTGATATTTGTGGAGGTGAGAGGATAGTTTTGTGGAGTTGGTTTTCTTCTACTTTTACATGTGTTCTGGGAGTCAAACATAGGTGGTTGGTGTCTTAGTTTTCCACTGTGGTGATAAGATGCCATGACCAAAAAAAGAACTTATAGAAGAAAGACTTACCGTTTAGAGGGTTAGATTCTGTGACTATCATTTGCAGCAAGTAGGCAGGCAGGCAAGGTACTGGAGCAGTAGCTGAAAACTTTCATTTTTATTCACAGTGAGGGAAACAGACATTCTAGTAATGACATAAATCTTTTGAAACTCATCCCCAGTGACTCATCTCCAATAAGACAACACCTTCTAATCCTTCCCAAATAGTTCACCAACTATGGAACAAGTATTGAGATATCTGAGCCTATCAGGATCTTCTCACCACAGGTAGGCTTGTATGGCAAACACTCCTATCTTCCTCAACTATCTCACAAGCCCCACTGACACTTCTTATCAGAAACCTACTCTGTGCTATAGGAAGTTTGTTTAGAATGCCAGTTAGTTTGGTACTATTTGCTCTAGTTAGTTGAAGTAGCAGTTTGGATTTGGTGGGGGGTTTTGACCTCTCCTCAGCTGGTAAAACACATTTGAGTATCTACTTTTGAAAGGTGGTATGTACAATTGTCTGAATTCCCAGTCTACTCTAGTAACAAGAGGGAACTTGTTTGTTTTCAGAGTCTTGGTCAGAATCTGTTTTATGCCTGTCTTAGGGTTTCTGTTGCTATGAAAAGACATCATGACCATGGCAACTCTTACAAAGGAAAATATTTAATTGGGGTGGCTCACTTATAATGCAGATGTTTAGTTCAGTATTGTCATGGCCAGAAACAAGGCAGCATTTAAGTAGACACATTACTAGAGAAGGAGCTGGGAGTTCTTACATCTTTACTCACAGGCATCAAAAAGTGAACTGTCTAACTGGGCATGGCTTGAGCATATATGAGACCTCAAAGCTCACCTCCACAGTGACACACTTTCTCCAACAAGATCACACCTCCTAATAGTGCCACTTTGGGGACCATTTTCTTTTGAGACAGGGTTTCTCTTTGTAACCATGGCTGTCCTGGAACTCAGTCTGTAGACCAGGCTGGCCTCAAACTCACAGAGATCCTGAGTGTTGGAATTAAAGGTGTACACCACTACTGCCTGGTTTTGTGTGTGTGTGTGTGTGTGTGTGTGTGTGTGTGTGTGTGTGTGTGTGTGTGTGTGTGTGTGTGTCTGCATATGTCTCATGAATTGAAATGCCTTTGGAGGCCAGAGTTGTGCTTCCTTAGGATTGTGTTTGAGAAAATGTGTAAGTTGTTTTTTTGTTTTTTAAGGTCAGACAGGGTAGAAACTACTCAATGTTTCATTTCTTCAGATCAGACTTCAGGGAGAAGGATTTGCTATTCTGAAAAAAATTGCACTTCTCACTTAGGTAAATCTGGAAGGAAAGATTATGACTGATGTTTGACTCACAACTACAGTTTCATGGACAACCAATCTGAGGAGGTGTAAGTGGCTTAGTCACTTTTCTTTGTTAATTTAGAGATTCATTATAACACACTGTTATAGTTAATTATGTCAACTGGATAGCTTTAAGAAATGCTTAGGAAGTCTCTCAGGTTAGAGCATGAGATCAAGACCAAATAAACAAGCTAAGCTAATCATTTGATCTATCATGTGGGGTGGCATTATTAGGATATGGTCAAAGGTAGTAATTAGGGAAGTATTGGGAAAATCAGTTAATGGGGTACCTCCTTTTGGGGGGCTATATCTTGCCGTGGCTTCTTTGTTTGTTTCCTTGTAGGTGGAATTTTCTGTCTAGACTGCCAATCAGTTCTGTACCGCCAGGTGTTCCACACATAACCACACAGACACTTATTAATTATAAGTGCTTGGCCGATAGCTCATGCTTGTTACTAGCTAACTCTTACATTTCAATTAATTAACCCATATTTCTTATCTACCCCCTGCCACGTGGCGGCACCATGTTTCCAAAACGGCATGTTCATCTTGTTTCTCTCTGGGTTTGTTCACTACTCCTGAGCCTCTCGCCCTTCCTCTTCCAAGCATCTTCTGTGTCTTGCTGTTCAACCTATACCTCCTGCCTGTCAGCTCTTTTATTAAGCCAACAGAAGGCATTTGGCAAAGACACATCTTCACAATTTACAAAGATTATTCCATAACACTTTCTCTCTGACCCTCTGGCATGAAATGAACAGTTTTTTACTATCACATGCTCTCTCAGCACCATAATGCTCTGCCCAAATGCGTGGATAATGCATTGAGCCCTCTGAAACTCTGAACCCAAATCCTTAAGTTGTTTGTGTCAGATATTTTGTTCACAATGTTGAAAAGCTAACTCACATACAAAATTGGTACCAGACAAGTAAGTAAGGTATGATAGTTTCCTAAAAAACAAGCTTCCAGATACATGTGTGAAAGAATATTTAGCATTGGATTTGCTTATGAGGGATTGTGTTAATTGAGTTCATTGAGGTGGGAAGAAGCCCCCAGAAGTGTAGATCCTGCCTTTTCCTGGGTCTGGGTCCTAAACTACATTCTTTGTTCTCTTGTGACTGAACACTTCATACTCCTGCCTTGTATTCTAGTGCCACATGATTATGTGGACTAAAATAAATTTTTGTGGAGGGTGGAGGGGAGAAAGGAAAATGTCACCACATTCATTGCAAATCCTCCACTTATTTCTGGCTTTCACCTTTTTGTGTCCTTTCTTCTCTGATAATCATCCTTTCCATATCTCAGGCCTTTCCTCTCACTTAAAGCATTTTTCTGGTCTGGAAAGGAATATATCTTATGTTTGTTGATGTCCTGAGACCTTGAAGTTGAAATAAAAGTAGTGGTCTAATTAGTTTGACATAGGAATTTTTAATACAATATAATGTTCAGGAATTGGTATGGTTCTTGTTGGCAGTTTTTAGTCAGATTTACAGTGAAAATTAGCAGAAAGCAGAGCAGAAAGATTTTTAGTATGTGTACTTTAGACAGTGTGCATATTTAAATCTGTAGACAAGAAGGGTCTACAATTAGTGCCATTAAAAAGAAGTCAGTGGACAGGGGTGATGGCTTAACATACACACACAATGGAAGGAGAACAAGTCATCCTTACACATGTACTGTGGCATGCAAACATGCCTCACACATAATACACATATAAGCACATGGTAAAATATTTTTTAAAAATCTTTTTAAGAGAAAATCCAAGCAGTTTATATTGAAAAATTGAGGGGAAAAAATGCCTTTGAGGGCAACTCTGGATTTGACTATGTCTCACCTTTGATAAGTTCCAGATTATAGAATTGTAAGTTCATTGGAAAGATTTGTCACTTGAGAAGCATTAGCTCTTGAGGCTCCCTGAGTATGGAAGGCCTCCTAGAGAAGTATTTTCTCAGAATCAACTACCCAGGCATTTGAGAGTCTGCTACTGCATTGTTGTGGTCTGAAGGAACCCAGATGCCAATTGAACTGGCAGTGGACTTTTGCATTTTTCACATGATGCTGGCCTTGTAAATGTGCAGATACAAGAGTGACCAAGTCATAGAGTCTTCCATCAAGATTTCAGAGGGAGGCCTGACAATCAGCATCCGTGCTGGCAGCCCGAGAGAATAATGCATGAAACTGAGCATAAGACCTCGGCTATAGTGGATCCTCTGGGGTGTGAAGTGTGAAGGTCTAGCTGCCATGTCAGTTCTCAAATATTTAAGAGAAGCAAGTTAAAATGTGTGAGAATAATTTCAAATTATTTGGACATCAGTGATAAGTATTGGATCCCCAGTTATTGGGTTCTTCCGCTAATGCAATGAGCCAAAACAAACCGAATTAATAAACCAGATTTAATAAACAGGGCAGCGCAAAGCAGCACTCCCAGGTAACTCTCAGGAAGGCAGGAGAAGAGACCAAGAGAGCACACAAGGTAGGTTTATGGGCTGGGTCTTAAAATAGCCTGTAGGCGGTCTTGAGCAGTTTCAGGGCAAGCACCTGCTAATGGTAGGCTTTCTCAGAGATGGGGTCTGGAATGGGAGGAGTGGGGCTGAGGAGAGCTTCTCAGCAATCACAATTCAGGAGAAGCTTAAGGAACAAAAAGGATATCTTGTTTGGAAAGATGGTCTTGAGAGCTAGTGTGTTAGGATAAAGCTTAAGGGGGTTCTTGCGTAGGGGACCATGGCTGATTCCATGGCAGGTGAGGGTGACTGAGGCAGGGGACAAATGTGCCAAGCAGACAGAGCTTAAGTGAGAAGTTTTATTAGAACGGGGAAGGAGAGGGAAGGAAAGAGAAAAGAGGTAAAGAGACACAGAGGCAGAGAAAACAGAAGAGAAGAGGGAGACAGGAAATGTCCTGTTTGCTACAGGGGAACAGCCAGAAAGAAAACTAGAAAAGAGCAGAAAGAGAAAAGAGCCTGAAAGAGAATGTAAGTAGGCGGGGATCTTAATTTTTTAGGGGTTCTTTGCACCTGCTTGCAGACTAGTACTCATGGAATCCTGGGCTGACTAGAGTACTGCCTGACTGCATTCTGCCAGGTGACAGGGGCAGACCAGCATAATGACTGAATCCTTATACAGTGGCTTTAGTCTTTTCTTTTGAGCTACAGATGATTCTTTTGCTAGTTTTTCTCTGGAAGGTCTGACCTGAGAATTCTGTTTTTTCAAATATAGCCAAATATGATGTTGTATACCTTTAATCTCAGCACATGGGTGGCAGAGGTCATTGCCAGCCTGGTTTGCATAGTGAGTTCTATGCCTGCCAGAGCTATATAGTAGACTGTGTCTCAGAATCAACAAACCAAACAAGAGCAAACAATAACAAAAACTAAAAACAATTTTTTTGGAGGGGGAGCTGGGAGGGTCTCCATGCCCAAGGGTATTACCATGGCTTGTTACCATCCTGTGCTAAATACTAAAATAGCTCCTGTCTAGTCTTCTTCTTTCACTTTGCCCCTTGACAAACAATTGCTTTTCTCCTTTTAAATTCACTTGATAAAGTGATGTTTCTTTCTAAAACATCTTGTGATCATGACATGTTTTTGTTTGACATTTGTCAGTGGTTCTTGTGGCATTGATTAAAGGTCTAAACCCCATTCAATAACCCTTGGCTTTCTTTTAGTTCTTTGGATCTCTCAAAATGTGTAGTTTTAGGCTTTTTCATTTCAAACTCTTCATCTTGCCTGTCTATGTAGTTTAAGAACTGATAATTTATCTTGTTTTTCAGAACCTTCTTAGACCCATAATCAGATTTTATTTTAGGGTCTAAACTACTTGTTTTAAAAGTTAGATTTTTTTCATTTTATTTTATGTGTGACTGTTTTATCTGAATGTGTGTGTGTGTGTGTGTGGTGTGTGTATGTGTGCGCGTGTGCGCGACCATATGCATGCTTGGTGCCCTTGGAGATCAGAAGAAGGGTATCACACTCCCTGAAACTGGAGTTATGAATAGATGAGAACCACCATGGTGGTGCTTGGAATTAGCTCTGGTCCTATGCAAGAGGAACAAGTGGTTTTAATCTGAGTCATCTCTCCAGTCTCCTGGTCTGAAGTTCTTACCACTTAGAAGTATACAGTTTCTGTTTTGTGTAGTTTGAGTGCCTGATAAATCTCTCCTGGTTGGGGGCAGGGGCAGAGATGCTGTATTAAATTGTGTGTTATTTTGCTTTTAACTATATCTCAAGTAGTTGTTATGACAAAAGTTTAATATATGTCTATTCAGATCTGCATGTGGTGGGACACACTTTGAAACCCCAACACTCAGAAAATGGAAGCAGAAAGATCAGCAATTCAAGGCTGTATATAGTTGGTTACCTGGGACTTGACTAACCTCAGCTATGAGATCCTTTCTCAAAAGGAAAAATGTTTGTGGATTAATGTACTTGAAAAATACATGAAGGAAATCAGTTTTACCTTGCTTTTGGAGCTGGGGTGTATAGCTCATTGGTGGAGAATTTGACTAACACAAAACCTAGAGTGATTTCAAAAACCACAGGAAGGAAAAAAATAAAAAGAAAACTGGTTATGTTAGAAATGTTTGTTTTATTTGCTTTTTGAGACATGGTCCCACTGGGTAGCCCAAGATGGACTGGAACTCACTATGTAACACAGGCTGACCTCAATCTTGATCCTTCTTTCTGCCTTAGCCTCTGAAGTGCTGGGAATGTAAGTGTTCAGCAACAAGACCAGTAATATAATAGCAGTTCTCAAATTGGTTCAGGATAGGAATTTTTAGTGTGGAAACTGTAGCAAGAATATCCAGTGTGTATACCCTTTTTTAAACATCAAAAGAAAAATGTCATGTTCATTGTTGCTTTAGAAATGTTAATTACTTTGATTCCTAATCTTTTATATGGTCTTCTTTTCCCTTCTCTTTTATTCTCTGACAAACTTTTAGAATCTTTCCTGTGATTATGTACATTGCTATGGTGGGGTTTTTTGTTGTTGTTTTCCTCTCCCCTTTGCTATTAGGGTTAAGCATTCTCAGGTCTGGCAAATTAGTTGAAGGTATTTTTTTCTGGTGTGTAGCTACCTGTATTTTTGGTTTGATAGAGTGTATAGTGCCATCCCATAGGACTTCCATCCCCCCAGCTCCTAGTGACTGCTGATTCGTGCTCTGCTCCCTGCTCTGCTGCTTTTTCAGAGAATCATATAAATGGAATCAGGCATTCTGTAATCTTGTGATTCCCTGGAACTGGAGTTACAGATGATTGTAAGCCCCCATGTGGGTGCTGGAAGCTGAACCTGAGTTGACACCAAGAATAGCAAGAGCTTTTAACCACTGAACCATCTCTCCAGACTCTTTTAATTTTTTAAAAAATTATGTGAATGCATGTGTGTCTTTGTACACAAGAGTACCAGTGCCTTTGGAGGCCCGAAGTGTTGGATTCCTTTGTAGTTGGAAATAGAGTTGGTTGTGAGTTCCCAAACATGGGTGCTAGGCACAGAACCACAGTTCTCTACGAGAACAGAAAGCTTGCTTTACCACTGAACCATCTCTCCCAACTCCTAAACACTTAACATTTTTTAATTTTTACTTTTATGTGGATGGCCATTTTGCCTGTGTTATGTGCATGCAATGCCTTTGGAGGACAGAAGAGGGTATTGGGATCACCACCCCCACCCCTTAAGCCCCACCCCCAAATTACAAATGGTTTTAAGTTGCAATGTGGTTTCTAGGAATTGAATATGGGTCCTCTGTAAGAGTAACCAGTACTCTTTATTACTGAGCCCTGCTCCTGTACGTTTAAAGTAATTGTTATGTTTGAGTTAAATCTACCTTGGTATCTGTTTCATAGTTAATCTGTTCTTTTGTCACTGTTATCTTATTAATTATAGTTCAACATTTGGTAGAGCTTGCCTGATATTTTATAAACTGTAATGTTATCAAACAAAAAATATACCTTTAAGTATTACATCATTTCATGTAAAATGTAAGATCCTTACAATATTCTTCCATTTACCCCTTTGTGGTTTTTGTGCTAGTCATTTTGTGATACTTCTACATAGTTTTTACATTTCATAGAACATTATGAGGTGGATGAAT
This sequence comes from Mesocricetus auratus, assembly GCF_017639785.1. Lineage (NCBI taxonomy): Eukaryota > Metazoa > Chordata > Mammalia > Rodentia > Cricetidae > Mesocricetus > Mesocricetus auratus. Next base: position 118,343,807 of record NW_024429189.1, read on the forward strand.
GAGTGTGGGTGTGTGGTGTGTGTTTATTTGTGTACATGGGCATGCCATGGCTGTCAGTGGACAACTTGCAGGAGGTGGTTCTCTCCTTCCACCATGTGGGTCTTAGGGAATGAACTCAGGTTCACAAGTTTGGTGGCATGCACTTTTATCAGCCAAGTCATCTCTCCAGTCAGGATAGTTCTAAATGTCTTCTAATTTGCATAGTTTCTAATAGAAAGTCTGTGGTGAATATTACTTTTGTTATTACCCCAGTAAGACCTTTTCATCTTTTTATATTTATTATTGCTGTGTATAAGAAAGGAAGGGGTGTGTGTGCCTGCCTGTGCGTGTCTACTCTCGCCATGACACAGACAGCAACTTCATGCATGGAATCAGTTTTCATCTTCCAACTCTCTTTATCTTTTTAATATATGTTAAGGTTTCTTATAACGGTGTGGCTATTTTCTGTGTATTTATCAGCCAAACCATAGGTTTGGTCTCCAGAATCACAAGAAAACAAACTTTTCATAACTCAGTGATAGTACTAGCATGCACCAAGCCCTTGCTTTAGTCTCTACCTTGGGGGGAGAGGGGGTTTGCAATTAGTATTTAAGTACCAATTTTTTGATTTGCCACTGATGTTTGTAATCCATGTGTTCTTTCTGTGTTGACTTTGTTTTGTAATTATTAATATAGATCTCTTCTAGTATCAACTACTTGGTATATCTTTTTTAAAAAATATTTTATTTATTGTGTATACAGTATTCTGCCTGCATGCCAGCAGAGGGCACCAGATCCCATTCAAGGCGGTTGTAAGCCACCATGTGGTTGCTGGGAATTGAACTCAGGACCTCTGGAAGGACAGTCAATGCTCTTAACCCCTGAGCCATCTCTCCAGCCCTTACTTGGTGTATCTTAAGGAAATTTCGAATTAATTTCCCAATGGATAGCTTCTTCCCCTTGATGATATTTCAGTTTGTAGTGATCTGATTTTGGCTATTGTTTCTTAAATGTTTTACTTTTTAAAAATTTTTTTTACTGTTTTTCTTAAATGATTTACTTTATGTGAATGTTTTGCTTGTGTGTTTGTGTACCATGAAGGTGTCAAATTGAGTGGAACTGATCTGGAGTTCAGGAAGGTTTTGAACCAATTGTGGATTCTGGGAATCAGATCCTCCAGAAGAGTAGCCCTTTTAACGCTGAGTGTATTAATTTGTAGTTGACTATTAATTTCTGTCAAGGAAAGATAGTAAGTACTCTGTTTTCTGGCTCCTTTGTTTCTTTTGAAGGTTGTCTAGTTGATACTTAGAGCACTTTTTTTTTTTCCTTTTTGAGACAGGGTCTCACTATATAGCTCTGGCTGTCCTGGAACTCACTGTGTAGACCAGAGTGACTAGGTTGGCCCCAAACTCACAAACTGCCTCCTGAGTGCTAGGAAAAAGGTATGCGCCACCATGCCTGACTTATAGCAATTTTCAGTGATCGCTTTAGACTTTTTTTGGGAGGAGTCTTTACTGCTGTGAGGTTTGTTACAGCTTGTGTTTGAGTAAATAAATTATAGTTGGGAGACTGACACTTTGAATTGTAGGTTTTTCTAAGGATCATGTGTTTCCATGTCAAACCTTCCCATTCTGTCTTCCATACTTCTTGTGATGATGGTTAATCATCATTGTCAACTTAACTAAATTTAGAATCATGTAGCAAACATTCCTGGACTACGTTTCTAGAGTTTAGCTGAAGAGAGAAGATGACCCCAAATGTGATGTGGTGGTATGATGTCTGCAATGAGGCCCTGGACTGAATAAGAGAAGAGAAAAAGCAGTAGAGCATTGTGTTTTCTCTGCTCCCTGGTCTGCCCAAATGCATGCAAACCCTACTGCTGTGCTCCTTCACCAGGGGGCTATGGTCTGAAAACAGGAGCCAGAAAACACTTCTTTCTCCCTATTTCTATTTATGTCTTCTTACCACCTCGTTCTCCCCATCTTCCAAGTTCTGGTACCTAACTCAGTGATGAAGTTGAACTCTTAAGCCTATTACATCACCAGAGCCAGCCTTCTTGTTACTTTTATTTATTTTATTTAATTTTGGTTTTGTGTTTTGAGATAGGGCCTTATATAGCTAAGGCTGGTCTCAAACTTACTGTGTAGTCAAGAATAACCTTGAGCCTCCACTTCTCAAGTGCTGGGATTTACAGGCTGTGTACCAGCGTGCCCAGTTTGTTACCTTTTTGTCTTAAACAGTCTGTGAGATTTCTTTTTTAAAGAATTGTTCATTAGCCAGGTGTTGGTGGCACACACCTTTAATCCCAACACTCGGAAGCATAGGCAGGTGAGTCTCTGTGAGTTCGAGGCCAGACTGGTCTGCAGAGTGAGTTCAAGGCCTGTCTGCTGTATTCAGTGGGTGATCTGTTCAACACTTGTTCACATCATGCAAAACTGGTGTAACTCACTGAAGCAAGAACATTTCTGAGTTATATTAAGCTCATCTGCAATGTGTGCTAGCATCTTATGGAGATTCTTTGTGTAGCAGTTGCTACATCAGTGGTATTTGTCAGATTTCTCTTATTATAGTAAAATACTCAAAGTAATCACCTTATGAAGACAATGCTTATGATAGGACTTAGCAGATGCTTACATATATGAGAAGTCAGGAATTTATTGAAAAGACAGTAATGGCATATGTGCAAACAGTGGTCATGGGAGAGATAGGTATGGTAGTATGCACCTATAAAGTAAGTACTCGGATCAGCCAGCATTGGTTAGTCCCATTCTTTGGACCTGTGATGAGGCACATCTTTGCATTTTGACAGAGCAAAACCTCTTATCTCATTTCTTAGATGCAAAATAAATATAATGTGGCTTCTACAGTCTCCTTCCAGGGCATGCCTGCAGTGGTCTCAAACCTCTTACTAGAACCTATTTTTGTTTCCCTCCCAATAAGCACCAACACTATGGAACAACCCATAGTTAGAGGAAGCCTTATATTCTAAACTATGGTACGTAGCAAAATCTGACTTTTTAGTATCCCATGACAATATCGGAGTTATAAATTTCAGATCAGAATCTGTTTCTAATAGTTCTTTTATATGTGCCTGTCTGCTGTGTCTACTTTGTTCAAACTAAGTATCATTTTATTAACCCACCCCTATTTTTTCTTTTTCAGTTTTTGCTAAGGTTTGTCTTAACTCATGATCCCTCTGCTTCAGCCACCTGAATGCTATGATTACTTTGCCCAAGTTCATCTAAATTTTGGTGAAAATTTCACAAACTGTACTGTTTTTGACTTTTTTAAAAGTTTTATTTAACTGGATGGTAGCTGTACACACTTTAATTCCAGCAGGAAGGTCAAGGTAGGTGAATCTCTTGAGTTTGAGGACAGCCAGGGTTACCCAGAAAAACCCTGTGTGAAGAGGAAAACATAGCTATGTAGATTATTTGTCTCTGAACCTATATCTATAAATTGGTGACTATTACAGCTAACAGTTAACTGAGCTGTTAGCACACTTGAACTCAACTTTCCATGTATCACTTCTTTAAAAGACTTTCAATTTGAAAATATTCTACTTACAGAAAAGTTTACAAAACACAGTCTTAACTGTTAACATTTAGCTATTGCTAGGACTAAAAGTTGAAATTTTTCAGATGCGTGTTTCTGCATTTCCTGAGATACATGATAGTTTTTAAAAATTAGAATATCAACCTCTTTTCCTATGATAATAAAATTCACTTGATCATGATCTCTTTTCCTTTTTGTATATTGTTGGACTTGAGTTGTCAAAATCTGAACAATTTCTGTATCCATCTTCTGAGATATATTGGTCTATAGATCTTGTGGTGTATTTGTCTGATTTTCAGGTACCTTGCTGTTCTTACTGAAGAATTGGGAAGTATTTCCTCCAGTGTTAGGTAGAATTTACTAGTAGAGCCATCTGAGCTTGGAGTGAGCCATTTACCTACCTATCTATCTATATCTATTTAATTAATTTATTTATGAGATAGGATCTCATGTAACCCAAGCTGTCCTGGAACTCACTTTGTAACTGAAGATGACCTTGAATTTCTGGTCCTTCTGTCTGTACTTAGAATTGTTGGCAGTAGGTATCACATGGGGCACAGACATACATGCAGATAAAACACTCATACACATAAAATAATAAAATTTTAAAATGTATGTGTAGTTGGCACTTGCATACCACTTTGCGTGTGTGTAGGTTAGAGACAGCTTGAGGGGTTTGGTTTTCTCCACCATGTGAGTTCCAGGATGGAGCTCAGACTGTTACGTGTGGTGGCGGATGCCTTTTATTGGAGGCTCAGCTATTTCACCCCACCCCACAAGATTTCCTTAAACTGCATTTACAGTCTGATACTGATGCAGCTTAGCATAGTTTGCTTCCAGTTTCTTATGCTAGATTTTGTTTACCTCCTTGGATCGAACTTGATAATTACTCAGTGATTAATTCTTGAGCCAATTTTCTCCTGCTCTATTTGGAGACTTAATTGCATATATGTTGGCTGCTTGAAATTGTCCCACCATTCCTTGGTCTACTGTAACTTAGTTTCAAACTTTTTCTTCTATTTTGGGGTGTTCTTCTGATACTTTTTTACCAGTAATGTTAAATCTGTCAACCCATCCACATTCTATGTTGTGTGTTTGCCCAAAGGTGTGCAGGTATATTTGTGTGCCTGTGGAGGCCACAGAGAAATTTGGGTTATCTTTCTTTGGGTGCCACCAACCCCTCACTCCCAACCCCACCTAGAACTTACCAAGTGTAATTAGCCTGGCTGACCAGTGAGTCCTAGGGATCTACCTCTTTTCACCTCCCCAGAACTGAGATTTCAAATGCATACCACTTTGCCTAGGTTTATTGTTTGTTTGATTTTGCGATAAGGTCTCACTACATAACCTTTGCTGGTCTAGTACCATCCATACAGATCAGGCTGGCCTCTTAACTCACAGAGATCTGCCCACCTCTGCTGAGTTTAAATGTGTGTCTTGGAAGCCTTGTTTTTTTTTTTGTTTGTTTGTTTGTTTTTGTTTTTTAAAACGTGTCCTTGTGATAGAATTCAGTTCCTTTATTCATTGAGCTCTCCCCAAATTCCCAGTTTAAAAAAAAAAGTAAAAACATCTAGAAATTGAGTTTGGGTGGTATTGAGGGGTTCTTTGTATGTTTTTGTTTACCTGTCTCCATTTTAGGTGGGGAGTGGAGAGAGATCTTTGCTGTGGAGTGGGGATAGGCTAGCAGTACTGGAGCTTCCTGTAGTATGCAGTGCCTCTGCAGCAAGGAGGTAGTTACCTGGTTGAGCAGCTCTGCATCAATCTGTTGGTCACATCAGCTCCCAGGAGCAGCAAGATATTTCTCTTACTGAGAGGAATTGCAAAGTCATTACAGAGTGGAAAATTAACACAACTATTCTTATACTCTATTACATATATTGATTGGTTTACAAAAGGGTATTCTGGTGTTTGTTTTCTTTTTGAGACAGGGTTTCTCTGTGTAGCCCTGGCAGTTCTGGAACTTGCTTTGTAGAGCAGGCTGTCATTGAACTCACAGAGATCCATCTGCCTCTGTGTGCTGTGATTGAAGGCATGCATTACCACCTGGCTCATTTTTTACTAGCAGCTCTCTACATTTAGAAAGCAAGCACAGCACTCGGGAGGCAGAGGCAGGCGGATCTCTGTGAGTTCGAGGCCAGGCAGGACCGACAGCCTCCCAAACAGAGAAACCCTGTCTCGTAAAAACAAAAACAAAAACAAAAACAAAAACAAAAAAAAAAGAAAGCAAGCACAAAGGTGAGGGCTGAGGTTGTGATTCAATGGTAGAGCGTGTTCTTTATGTATCCAAGCTCCTAAGTTTGGCCCTCTAGCACCACACACTATTTTTCTTGTTTTCTAGAAATGGAAATGTGTTCATTGCTTTTGCTTTTTTATTACTGTAAAAATAAAACAACACCAAATCTGAAGGCTGGTAGTGTAGTTCAGTTGGTAGAATTCTTGTCTTGCATATGTGAAGTGCTGCTTTTAATTCATTCCTAGCACCACGTAAACTGTCCAAACATGCCTGTAATTCCAGCACTTGGTATGGATACAGCATTTTAGTCACATACTGAATCCATGGCTAGTCTGGGATACATACAGGAGGGGGATCCTACCCACAGCAAAACAGGTGCTCTGAGATAATTAACTAAAAAGTGTTGATAAGTTTGGAGGTTTCTGTCCATGATCATTTAGTTGATCCTGTTGCTCTTGGGACTGTGGTCAGGTGGCAAGGCACACAGTGGCACAAAAGGCAGTTTACCTCCTATCTAGCATTGAAATAGTAGCAGAAGAGTCTTCTGTCCCCTTTAGGGGGTACTACTCCATCCTATAACTAGAAGGCTTCCCACTTGGTCCCACCCTTCACTGTTAACTAGGTCCAAGCTGAGGACTTCTAGCTTATGGGCCTGTGTTGATCAGTGTTCTACCGCTTTGAAGTGACCATGACGATTCTTATAAAAGAAAACATTTAATTGGGACTTGCTTACACTTTCAGATGTTTAGTCCTTTATCATCATTGCTGGGATCATGGCAGCAGGCAGGCCTGGTGCTGGAGAAGTAGCTGAGAGCTATATCTGGATCTACAGGTGGCAGGGGGAGAACCCCTGAGCCTGGCTTGTGCTTTTGAAAACCTCAAAGCCCACTGCCAGTGACACACTTCCTCTAATAAGGCTACACCTCCTGATTCTGTCAAGTAGTACCCCTCTCAGGTGACCCAAGAATTCAAATCTATGAACCTATGGGGACCATTTCCATTCAAACCACCGCAGGGCCTTTGAGGGAGGACACTTCAGATCCAAACTATTGCAACAACAAATGCTTAGAAATTAATACACATTTATGAGACCATGAACTGGAATTGAGCATGGCGGATATGGTCATAGCTTGATTTTTGTTGCTATGATAAATAACATGACCAAAAGCTATTTGGGTTTGTTTGTTTTTATCCTGTCCCCCACACCTCCCCCAACAGGGTTTCTCTGTAGCTTTGGAGCCTGTCCTGGAATTCACTCTGTAGACCAGACTGGCCTCAAACTCACAGAGATCCATCTGCCTCTGCCTGGGATTAAAGACAAGATCTACCACAGCCTGGCTGAGGAAAGGGTTTATTTCAGCTTAGATAAATTATTACAGTCTGTTGTAGAAGGAAACCAGAAACTTGAAACAGTAGTGAAACAGAGACCCTGGAGGGATGCTACTTACTGACTTGTTTCCTCCAGATTGCTCACCTAACTTTTTATATAGCTAGTCTCCCACTTCCCAGGAGTGTGCTACACACACACACACACATACACACACACACACACACACACACACACACACACACACACACACGGAGGGAGGGAGGGAGGGAGGGAGGGAGGGAGGGAGGGAGGGAGGGAGGGAGGGAGGGAGGGGGAGAGAGAGAGAATCAATCAGTTTGCAGTCAAACTTCCTAACAGACAAAATACTTATAGGTCAATCTATCTTATGGAGGTTCTCTCTTTCCAAGGATCAAGTTGATCACTAAGACACCAAGAATAGCCACTACAGATGCTTTTCATGCCTTTAATTCTAAACTTTTTAAGGGTGTAGGAGTCAAACCCAGGATCAAACATACTAGATAAACACTCTTATCATTTAGTCACATCCCTAGCCCTTTTATTATTTATATTAAAATGTAAGGAATAGGCATGGTAGTACATACCTGTAATCTCAGCACTCAGATGGCTAAAGCAGGAGAGTTGGTATGAGTTTCTGGCTAGCCTGTTACATATAGCAAGTTCTAGGCCAGCCAGGGTTATGTAGCAAGACTCTGTCTCAACAAAACAATTTAGAACATCAAGTAGTATATTCAATGTCAAATAATAGTAATGTTTCCCTGTCCTACTGTAATTGCCACTTAGTCAACAAACAGCACACGGTTTTTATCACCCCAGACCTTTTCCTTTTGCTCCTTCACAGTCTGTTCTGTTCTTCACCTCCATCTCCATGCAACTATTGAATTGTTCTCTGTCACTGCCGAAGCTTTCTTGTTTCTGTAGTTCACATAAACATTTTTTTTCTGTGTGTGGAGCATTTTTTTGCTCAGTAAGATTTTAGTAGAATTCTGCTATAATGATTTAATAGGTATTGACCTACTCACTCATGGAAGAACATTTGGGTTTTCCAGCTTTGGACTATTACAAATAAGATTTTTGTGACTATCTCTGTACAAGTCTTTATGTGGAAATATTTTTGTTTTTCCTAGAACAAAGTGTTATTAAATGGTAAACATACATCTAACTTTGTGTGTGTGTGTGTGTACATATGCAAAAAGGTGCAATACTTCTGTGTCTGCACGTGGAACCGAAGGTCTTCTGCAATTGTTCTCTACCTTGGTTTTTGGGACAAGTCCTCTACCCCAATCTGGACCTCACTGACCCAGGTAGACGGACGGGTTGGTTAGTGAGCTCCAGGGATCCACCTGCCTCTGCCTCCCCAGCTGTGAGATTTGGGCCTGCTTTTTGTTTGTTTTGTTTTTACATGAGTGCTGGGAACTCAAACATAGGTACTCAGACCTACAGAAGCAAATATTTACCTACTGAGTCATCTCTCCAGTCCCTCATTTAAAAGACCTTTATTTCTTTGGGGGAATCAGAAAGCAGCATTCCTGTGTATTTTCTACAGAACTCTCCCCAATGTGGCCCAAAGACTGCATGTATCCTGGGATGTAGTTAAACTTTCTTTGGACGGCCTGGTCCTGAATAATGACATGGAGACTTTTTATTAATTAATGAAAGCTTTGCCTTAGCTTAGGCTTGTTCCCAACTAGCTCTTAAAACTGAAATTAACCCATTTATATTAATCTGTGTTCTGCCATGTGGCTTGTTACCTCTCTTCCGTACCGTTTATCCGACTTGCTTGAGTCTTGCTGATTAAATCCTCACCTCAGATTCTTCCCCCAAATTGCTCTGTCTCCCTAGAAGTATCACCTATCCTCTCCTGCCTAGCTATTGGGCATTCAGCTCTTTATTAAACCAATCAGAAGGTGCCTTAGGCAGGCAAGGAAGGACAGAGACATCTTCACACAGTTTGATTTACTAATGTTAGACTTTGCATCTTGTTTCTTACTTACAGTAATACTTTTTGTAATTCATTTGTGGGCTGAGTGTGAAGGTGCACCCTGTAATCCAGTTCTTCAGAGGTTGAAACTAGTCTGGATTACATAGTGAGGCTCACTCTATCTTAACATCAGAACAAATGTATTCCTATTGTTGTGTGAATGATTTTTGTTCCTTAAAATAGATGGTGGGTGGGTAGACTAGAGAGATAGTTAGGAATGCATTGTGTTACTACAGAGTTAGGTCCCCAATACCCATTTCCTGTAAGTACAACTCCAATGCCATTGCCATTTCTAGTCTGTGTGATAGGAGAGTTTTCCTCTGTAGCTCTCTGGCTCTCTCCTGTGTGGTATCCTGTTCTACAGACTTTGGCTATCTGAGTCTGTCAGCCTTCCCTGCTGTCTGTTCCAATCAGGGCGTCCAACAACCTTCTACATAGTGCCTTTGAAATTCTTTGCAGATAATAATTGGCAGGCATGAACTCATGCCAAGCCAAGACCTTTCTAGAAAATAATGCTGATGTGATTAAAGGCATGTGGCATCACACATGGCCAACCCTTTCTTTTTTGAGAATTGTCATAGTCATAGTTTACAAAAAAGTGCAACAGTTGATTAATGCAGCGTAATATCAGTTACATGAACATTCCTAAGGGGTTTTTAAAAACCTGTTGCAGTGTTGTCTTTTTCTTTTATTACATTCGGTATATTGCCTGTAAGTATGATAATGTTATGGTAAAAATAAAAAATGTTAAGGAACTTAATTCACATAAAAAGCTGGGTGTGGCCGGGCAGTGGTGGCACACGCCTTTAATCCCAGCACTCAGGAGGCAGAGGCAGGTGGATCTCTGTGAGTTTGAGACCAGCCTGGTCTACAAGAGCTAGTTCCAGGACAGCCTCCAAAGCCACAGAGAAACCCTGTCTCCAAAAACAAAACAAAACAAAACAAAACAAAAAACCTGGGTGTGGCAATTCCTACTTGTAATTCCAACACTAGGAACCTGAGACTGGTGAGTCCCTGGAGCTTGCTGACCACCTAACCAGCCTAATCCAACTGATGAGCTCCAGATTTGGAGAGTGAGCTATCTTATCTCCAAAAGAAAAAAAGGTGCTAGTGAGATGGCTTAGAGGGGTGTAAAAGCACTTACTGCACGGGCTACACAAACCCGATGACGTAAGATCTATTCCTAGAACCCACATGAGGGCAGAATAAGAGGACTTCCAACTGTCCTATGATTTCTACATGCTTCATGGCTTGCACACACACTTCATGGGGTTCAGGATTGGCTGAGGAGAAGGAAAGGAAAATCACAGTGGAGAGCAACTCTGGTATCCACTTGTGTGTATACATATACACAAACTAATAGAAACAAACAAAACATTAGAATGTACTATTCCAAATCCTACCTCCTCATCCTTCAATGCCCTCTTTAGCCCTTTTGGTCTCCTAAGCTGGGTAGGTACCCCTCTTCTCCCAGGTCAACGTTCAATTTCTGACCTCCACTAAAAGTGACCCCCGTGAAACACTTACTTAGGCATTTCACCCTTCTTGGGCTCTTGCCTTCTGCATGATAACACATTCACACATACCCCTGCTGTGTGTCACCTCGTAAACGTGAACATCAGTTTAAAGAAAATAGCAAGTGTTCTCAATTTTAAAATAAATTTATCTTTTGTGTTTTGTTCGTGGAATTTAAATTTATACACTCACACACCCTGTGATGAGTTGCATTGTGCAACAACACTGTGGCTGGCTCTCAGGAAGAAGTTGTTGAATGGTCTCTTACTCTCTGTGGAACTCTTGAGTCAGGGTCTCACACTGAACTGGGAGCTAGGCTGGAAGCCAGCAAGCTCTAGCCATTCTCTGCCTCTGTCCCAGTGCCTGTATACAGACATGTATGTAGGCTTTGAACTCAGGTCTCCATGCTCACACAAGTGCCCTTGCCCACTGTGCTAGGTAAGGGCAATAGTGTTTCTCCAGCCTAAGGCTATAGTGTTTCTGTTTGCAAAACATTACCTCACCTAAGAGGTGAGGGGTCAGAATGTTTCTCCTAGAGCTCATGAGACTCAGTTTGTTGTAGCTTATGTGTATATTCTTTGTGCAATTCATTTATACAGAGCACATTTGAATTGAGTTGCCTTTTGAGAGACAGGCATGTGGGAGGTAAGTTGAGATCCCATATGTTTTTATGTCTCAGTAGTTTCAAACAGAGGCCTAAGATTTTACCTTTGCTTGTTTTATTTACTTACTTATTTGTTTACTTTGAAGCAGAATTTCTCTTGTATACCACTGGCTGTGTGAGACCTCACCCTGTAGACCAACCTGGCCTTGAACTCACAGAAACCCACTAGTCTCTGCCTTCTTAGTCCTGGGATTAAAGGTGTGTGCCATCACTACGTGACTTACTTATTTTTTAACAAGATGAGTTTTAATTTTAATTATGGATCTGCATGCCAGCAGAAGCCAAAGGCATCAGATCCCTTGGAGCTGAAGTTAGGCCAGTTTGTGCCTCCTTCCTAGTTGAATTCTAGGAGCAGAAAACTCTGGTCATCTGCTAGAGCAGTATGAACTTAACCATTGAGCCTTCTCTCTAGCCTTTATTTTACTCTTATTTCATTCTCTGAAACTGCTTTTGAGAGGTACATGATGTTCTGTCTATGTATGATGTGTTCTCTGTATTTTGAAATTGCATAATATGATATGGGATAGATGTGTTACTCGTTAGAGTGAACCTCTTGCCATAATTATAAAACCTAGAAAGTTAGGTCTTTTCATTTGAGTAGTTTTGGTTTTTTGTTTCTATTATGTTCATGAAAGTCAGATGAAAGTCAGTTTTTCTACCACATGAGCCCCAGAAATTAAACTCAGGACATCAGTCTTGGCAGCAGCCTTTACCCACTAAGCCATCTCACTGGCCCTTGAGTACAATTTTGTGGTCTTTTCTTTCTGGGCCTTCTGTTTAACATGAGGTTGTCTTAACCAAGGCCTGTTGTTCTTACAGTCAATTCTTTTTAATTTCATGTTTTTAGATTTACTAACTTTATGTGAATGACTTTTGCTTACATGTATGTCTGTATCATATGCATCCTGAAACTGGAGTTAAACACAGTTATGAACTGCCATGTGCATGCTAGGGATTGAAACTGTGTCCTCTGCAAGAGTAAGTACCTTAGATCACTGGATCGTCTTTTTAGTTGTTTCTCTAGAGATAGTATATTGTTTCTGATAACCTGCTTTTAGATCCTAACAGCATGTTTGTGTGTTTGCTTATACTTCTTTATGATCTTTTTTTTTAAAGCCCCTTGTGTTTGTTGGGGCTCTTAGAAAATGTTTACTGTGACATTATCTTCTTCTTTCAGTTCCTACTTCTGTTTGTTTAATTTTGGACGTCTTTCATCTAACAGCTGTGCTTAAATATTTGCCAGTCCTTGTTGAGTCCTTCATATTGAGAGAACTGATGGGTTCTCTTCTGTGAGCACTGAGTGGCCAGGTAGAGAGATGAAAACCCACATGGTTTGGGGGACTCCTTAGTTATCTGCTTAAAGGTGTGCTCTGTTAAGTTCACCTTTCAAGAAGAGGAACATTTTGGTATCTGTCCTGATGTTTCTCTCCCTCTTTCTCTGTTTCTGGTACTAGGGATCGTTGGATCCCTACTACTTCAGTCAGCTAACAGCATATGAGGTGATTTGGGGGAATCTCTGGGAACATAGCTATTTTTATGTTGTCTTTGTTCTTATTTAGAGTGTGGCATCTTACTCCTTATCTCCCTTGGTCTATGCCTATTGTCTTTCCTTGCAGATATTATGTTCTAGTTCAGCCTATCTAAAACATAAATGATGCAGTTCTTCCAGAGCTGAGAGTATTGCTTGAATGACAGGGAGGTGACCTGAGGAATCTGCTTGTCTAGAGTAATAAATAGCAAGTTCTCCTGTTGGCAGCCCCATGTTTCACTCTGTCTACCCTGGTTCATGATGCTTCCCCATCCCTGTGCGCTTGGATTTTTGTACTTCTGTCTGGCTTACTAGTGACTTTTATTAGTGACTTTTCCTCTGTAGCATCAGAGTTTGACATTTCTTCCCCTGCTGAGTCACTTACCTTTTCCCCAGCTATCATCTAGATTCTGTTCATATCCTTCACTTTGCTGTCTTGTACCTCTGCTTCTCTTTGTACACTCAAATCTTTATTATTCTTTTGTATTCATTGTTTTGATGTTTCAGGGGATGAAAGAATCATGTTTTTGGTTGCTAGTTAAAGCCTTCCAGCAGAGAAGGTAGGAATGACCTTGACTTACACACCTATTCCTCCTCCTGCCTAACCAGAAAGCTAGGTTTCTTCCAGTATGTGGCCATGGAAAAATATGTACTGCTTTGTTCCTATAACTGTTTTTACTCCTTAACTGTTGTTTAATAGTGAAACATATCGGTCTTAACTTTATTTTATTTCCAGTACAAGTTATTAGGTTTTTCAAGGTGCTTCCAGGTTTTCACGATTAAAAACTGGTTGGGGCTGGCGGCTCAGCAATAAAGAGCACTGGCTGCTTTAGTAGATGACACAAGCAGAGTTCTCAGCACCCACTTGGCAGCTCACCCACATGACCCTTTTCTGGCCTTTGAGGACACTTCAAGCACATGATGTACAGGCATACATACATGGTGTCAAAACACCAATACACATAAGATAAAGATGAATGGTGTATTGGTTTTTAATAATATTTATTTTACTTCATGTGCATTGGTGTTTTGCCTGGATGTATGTTTGTGTAAGGCTATCAGTCAGATCTCCTGGAATTAGAGTTACAGTCATGAGCTGCCACATGGATGCTAGGAATTGAATCCTGGTCCTTTGGAAGTGCTCTTAATCACTGAGATCTCTCTCCAGCCCCTAAAATTTTTAAATATGTATTTTTATAAAAATAATTAACTGTTTTTACACAATTCTTTTTCTTGTGTTCATATGAGTTCCTCTACTGAAATACTGCCTTATTTTTTCCGCATTTTATACTTGATGAGAAAAGGTAATTATAAAACCTCAGTCCTTTAAAACAAATTTGTTATTGTTGTTCATGACGCTGGCATTCTTGATGTAGCTCAGGGTGACCCAGAAGTCACAGTTTTTATCCTCTTGCCTCAGCTTTGCAAGTGCTGGGATTATAGGTATGTGCCACCTTGCCCATCCTCTTTTTCAAATGTTTTATTGAGAAATATCTGTCTGTCCTGTCAGTCTCAGAAGGCAACAACATCCTGGGACTTGAATTTAAGATAATTGAGCTTGGCAGAAATTGCTGAGTAATCTCTCTCTGGCCCTGTTTTTATTTGTTTATTTTGGTTTTTTGAGACAGAGTTTCTTTGTGTATCCTCGGCTGTCCTGGAACTCACTCTGTAGATCAGGCTAGCCTCGTATTTAGAGATCCACCTGCCTCTGCATCCCCAGTGCTGGGATTAAAGGCGTGCACCACCATCACCCAGCTTGGCCCTATTTTTAAAAGCCTGTTTATTTCACTTGGTATGTGTACACACACATTTACTTTAAAAGTATTAAAATGTACTTGATTATTTGGTGCTATGGTGCTAATACGGTACTGATAATTATGTTACCACTCTAAAGTTCAAGAAATCATGCATTCTAGCCGGGCATTGGTGGCGTACGCCTTTAATCCCAGCACTCGGGAGGCAGAGGCAAGTGCATATCTGTGAGTTCAAAGAGCCAGCCTGGTCTACAGAGCAAGTTCCAGGACAGGCTCCAAAGCTACACAGAGAAACCCTATCTCAAAAAACCAAGAAAAAGAAGGAAATTATGCATTCTAAAGACAGAGTTCCCATTGACTATAGACTTTTCTGCAGATGTGGGTGACCAGTCACAGAAGATAATTTTATTTTTGGTTGATGAAAACTCCTTTTTTGTCAAATTCACACAATTTGAATTGACAATGAGAATTCACACAGTTTGTTTCTTTAAACTCTATTATAAGAATGTGCTCACTTTAAATGTGATAGAACCTTCTTTACTTCTTGGACATCTGTAATGTCGAAACGAATTCTAAACTCAATAGAACCATTTTATATCAAATCTAAGAGAAATGACAAAAACTTGGCTAGAGAGATTATAGTCAGTGGTCAAGATCACTGCCTACACTTCTAGAGGACCTGGCTCAATTCCTAGCACCCACATGATTCCAGTTCCAGGGAATCTGATGCTCTCTTCTGACCTCCATGGGCCCTGGGCACAGTTTTGATCACAGATATAACATGCAAACAAAACACCCATGCACATTAAGTAAAAGAAAAGTTCTTTAAAATCAAATAATGAAGTTTGGGGGCTGGTGAGATAGCTCAGTGGTTAAGAACTGAGGACCTGAGTTTGAGTTCCAGCACCTACAAAGCAGTTTATAACTGTCTACAACTCCATTATCAGGGGATCCTATGCCCTCTTTTGAACTCTGTGGTCTACAAACATACATACAGGCACAACATTTATACATAGAATAAAATAAGTCTAAAATAAGGTTAAAAATGAAGTTTTAAACACTCGTGAAATTTTCTTTAATAGTTTGAATTCTTAATGTTTGTATAATAAAATTAAAACATGACTAGATGTTTTAGACCAAGATTTACTGGGTCAAGTTCACACACCATACAATTTTTCCCCTTTAAGTGATCAATTTGGCTCTTTAGTATATTCATAAAGTTATACAACAGTTACCATGGTGTGCTTCTAGGACATTTCCTCAAACTCTTTAGTAGTGTCATTCACTACCCCTCCTTTCAGCCCCTAGCAACTACTCATTTAATCACTGGAGCTTTATTTAAAAGAAGCATCTCCCTGCTGGGCAACTTTAAAATAATGTTTTGAGAGTATAATTACTTCATTTTCCCCATCCCCTTTTCTCTCTCCAAATCCTCCTTGCTCTCTTTCAAATTCATGGCCCTTTTTTGTTATACATATGTATATTCCCAAATACATCATATAACCTGATCAGCCTACATAACATAACATGCATGTAAGTTTTCAGAGCTAACTGTTTTGGTAGCCAGTGAATGTGCTCTTCCCATGGGAAGACTATATCTTGATGGCCTGTAGTCCTTTTGTCTAGGGTTCAAGCCTGCTGAGCTTCCCCTTTCCATTTTAGCTAGTCTCTAGTGTCATGTTTGGGCAGTCAGGTTGATGACACTTCACGCTGTAGCTTCTGTCTTTTCTAAGAAGATACAGTCTTAACAGAAAACTCTATTTCTCTGGCTCTTAGTATTTTGCATTCTCTTTCAAAATGATTCCTGAGCCTTGGGTGTAGGAGTTAGATTTTAGGCTGCACAATTGCGTTTTCATTGTTTGTGGTTTTCTGTAATGGTCTCTGTCTGTTGCAAAGAGAAGTTTCCCTGATGAGTGGTGCACTTTCCTGGCTAGACCCTGGAGAAGGATGGCATTGCCCTTTAATACCAGCAGAGGCTGCTGGATGTGAATTCAATACCAGCCTGGTTTACATAGTCTGTTCCAGACTAGGCAGAGCTGTATAGTGAGACTCGGTCTTACAAGAGTATTTGTCCTTATTCTGTTCTTTGAAAAACACCTTTTATGTTTGAGGCCCTTTACTTTTCTATGTAGGGAGTGCGGGAGGAAGAAGGTGGGTATGGGTGTATTGAGTCCTGAAGACATGGCTCAGAGGTTAAGTCTACTTGCAAAAGACCCTAGTTCAGTTCCTAGCACTCACATAGTAGCTCACAACCATCTCCTAACACAAGTTCCAGAGGATTTGACATCCTCTTCTGTTTGCTTTGGACACCATGCATGCCTGTGGTTTGCATATATATATGCATTCACATAAAATAAACCTTTGAAAAAGTAAAATATGTTGACTTACTGCATTGTAATTTGAGTATACTTTGCGGAAGAATTGACATTTTTCCAATATTGAACTTTCTTAATCAATAATATGGTGTCGAGGCTTTAGCAATGCCTCAGCCAAGTTCGATTTCCAGCACTCACATGGTGGCTCACAACCATCTGTAACTCCAGTTCCAAGAGATCTGATACCCTTTTCTGGCTTCTTCTACAAGAGCATCAGGCATGCATGTGGTTCACAGGTAAATAAAACATCCATACACATAAAATAAGTTAAAAAATAAAAGCAAAACATCATGCAGCCCTCCACTAAGATTTTAAATCTTTCTCATAAATTTGTAATTTTTTCCCTAAGATTGTATTTCTCTTATGGAATTTGTGTCTGGGTTATAGACGGGGTAGATGTTATAGTGGGCCAACCCCAGGCCCAGGATGTGGGTCTGAGTGCTATCTGAGCTGGTCCACAGAACCGATTCCGTCAAGTGAGAGATAGTGAGGGACAGAGCCAGCTGTACTAGGCCTATGCCATCGGAACCAACTCTTCCCACACCATATGAGGGGTATGGCTATCTGTCCAAGCATTGGAGGTAGGGTGGGGCTCTTCTGCTGCAGTGTCGAGTAAGGGACAGGACCAGCTGTCCCAGGGTAGTGAGGGGTGGGGCCGGCTTCAGCATGGCCTTCAGATTTCAACATGCATGGTTCCTATGACCCCCTGTAGCAACATGGACCTGGATTGTCCATGACCCTGGTGGCAGCACAACCCTCAGACACCAACATGGTCTGAAGTGGCTGTCCAGACTCTGGGCATCTGCACAGCCCTTCTTGGTAACAGGAACCAAGGACATTAGCTCATACCCTGACTGCTGCTGGGCCACGGACCCAGACCCCTGACATCAGCATGGCCTTTGACAATATTAGGAGCCATGGACATCAACACAGATCCTGGTCCAGACAATAGTACAGCCCCAGGTGTCAGTGCAGGTCATTCATATTGACATGGCCCCAGGTTATGGCCTGGACCCCTACGCATCCCGTGTGGCCCCTGGTGGCACCACAGGTCACAGACTAAAATAAAACACAGCCCTGGTTGTGGTCAGGTGTTACCATGGCTCCAGGTGGTAGCCCAGACCCCTGACGTCTGCATGGCCTTCAATAGTATGAGAATCATAGGCATCAACACAGACCTTGACTGTGGTAAGGCCATGGACCCAGGCAGGGCCCCCAGCTACAGTGCCAGGATGTTACCATGGCACCTGTGGCAGTGCAGGCCACTCAAATCTGTTTGGCCTTGACTGCAATGTGACCCTCAGACACTAAAATGACCGTAGACCGTGACTTCAGTAGGACCACAGACCCAGACATTACCCTGGGCCCAGGTGGCAAGCAGGCTGCAACACCAGCCCATTCCTCACCACCCTTGCTTCTTCAGAACTGCTTCTTACCACAGCACACACCATTCTGCCTCCCCTTCTTTCCCATTTCTCCACCATCTACTTGTTTATCATAATGGCACCCATCCTGAGGGTGCTGGGATGGCCTATGGATGTGTTTAGGTAGCCTGGGTCGTGAGACCCCAACCTGAGCCACTTTGTGTCTTCTGTTTTAAGGAGAATATTTATGAATGAGGTCTCACACAACTACCTTAGTCTATACTGAGACTCATTTGTAATCAATGACCTTGAATTCCTGGTCCTCCTGCCTCCATCTCCCATGTGTCCAGATTGCAGGGATTCATGGGTGTTAGGCATGTACAGACTGAGTTATAATCCCAGCTTGATTTTTGCATGTGATCTTGATCCTCACAGTATGATACGTTCTTTTCAGTAGATCTGAGTCTCTTAAATCTTGGATGTGGATAAATATGCACTGTTGTGGAAACTTGTGTTGTACTTGTCTCTTCTAATCTTGTTATACATTGGTTAGGAACTGAAGTGTACTGTTGAAGGGTCTTTAGTTTCTTAGAGTTAAATTCTTTGTAGTAAACAGCCTTCAATTAGCTTTCTGAGAATACTTGCTTGTTGAGTGCAGACTTCCTGCCAGCCTGGTTCTAGAGCCCCATCAGTCCCAAATGAACACACAGGAGGCTATATTAATTATGAAGCTGTTGACCATTTGCTTGTTTCTTACTGGCTATCTCTGACTTAAGTATTTACCCCATAATTGTAAATCTAAGTATTTCTCTTACCGGAGAAAGGGTCTGAACCTCTTACTTCTATGGCGGCTACATGATGTCTCCCTCTGTTTTTCCTCCCCAGAGTCCTTCTTGACTCTTAGTCCCACCTATTGGCCAACAGTGCTTTATTCAACAACCAATAAGAGGCAGATTTCAGAATGACATCTCCCATCACTTGCTTCTTGCTGAGCAAAAGTTTATCAGATTCATGAAGAATGGAAAATCCTTCTGAATTTTTATTTTTTAAATATGTGCAGGTGTCCACAGAGGCCACAGGTATCATGGAAATTCAGACACTTGTGAGACATTTGATGTGCTGGGAATTGAACTTGTAAGAGCAGTGCACATACTCTTGACTGCTGAGCTTATCTTTTTTAAACATTGCACTTGGGAGAGAATAGTTATGGTTATTGCTGATGGTTCCTTTTATTTTTTTTTCCCAGTTGACCTTTACTACAGTTATTGGCAGAATCTCATTGTCTGACTTGGACTTGGATATGTAGTTCAGACAGGCTTTGAACCTGCAATCTTTCTACCTTAGTTGATACTTAAACATTTTAAATATCTATGGGGCCTGTTCAAAGGCATCTGTTGCCAAACCTCCTGACCTGAGTTTGACCCCAGGGTCCACATAGTTGAGAGAGCTGACCCTGAATGTTGTCCTTAACCCATGTGTGTGCCCCCATGAAGAAATTAAAACTTAATAGAGTATTTTTTATAAAATAATACTTAGATAATTAATAAGTGAATGTGTGCCCAAAAACCTTTCTTTTAAGATTAAAAAAATAGCACTGTGGGCCTGGAGAGGTAGCTCAGTGGTTAAGAGCACTGGTTATTCTTCACACAGCTCTCTGTATAGTCTGTTATTGTTCTTCATATTAGAATACCCCCCATAAGATTCTTGAGTATGAGTGTTTTAGTTAGGATTTCTATGGTGACTCTTAGAAAGAAAGGAAACATTTAATTGGAGGCTTGCTTGTAGTTTTAGAGGGTTAGTGCATTGTCATCATGGGGGGGGAGTATGGCAGCATGCAGACAGATGTGGTGCTGGAGAGGTAGCTGAGAGTTCTGAATCCAAGGGCAGCAGGCTTGCCTTGAACTTCTAAAACCTCGAAGCCCTCCCCCAGTGACACACCTCTTCCACAAGGCCACATACACTCCAACAAGGCCACGCCTTCTAATAGTGCCACTCCATATGAGCCTATAGGGACCATTTTTCTTCAACCATCACAAATGAGTGATTCCCACTTTTTTCCAGGAACTAATTTATGGTAATTTATAAGGAGGCACTGTCTGTTTAATGAATATATGTTAATGCAAATGTAGACCATTAATTGGTTTGCTTTGGTTTTTTTTTGTTGTTGTTGTTGTTGTTTTTTGTTTTGTTTTGTTTTTTTGAGGCAGGGTTTCTCTAGCTCTGGCTGTCCTGGAGACTATGTGACTTTCTTATTATTTGTGAAAAGAACTTGTTAAGAAAACTCCCAGAAGATAGAAATACCAATACTGGAGTGATGCCTTGTGGTTAAGAGCACTGGCTGCTTTCCCAGAGAACCTGGATTCAATTCCCAGCACCCACATGGCAGTCCACAATGTCTATAACTCCAGTTCTAAGGAATCCAACATGCTCACACATACAGACACAGGTGCAGGTCAAAAGCCAATGCACATAAAATAAAAATAAACAGGCCATTTAAAAAAAGAAACATCAATATTTCAAATCTGGGAAATAGAAAACATGAATAAGTAAGACTGTTTTAGAGCTGAGTGTATGGCTTACCAAGTTAGTAGAGTGCTTGCTAGCACGAATAAAGCCCATTCAGTCCCTAGTATCACATGAAACCAAGTGTAATGGTACACACCTGCAACCCCAACGTTTTGGGAGAGGCAGGAGGATCGGTGTAGTTCAAGTTTGGACTGCTTGAAACTATCTCACAACAAAAAGAAAGTAATATTCTAAATCATGGTGGGCACAGGGGATCAGTGGAACAGTCATGGAAGAGGTTGTAAAACCTTCAAAAACAAGTATTGTGTGCTTGCACTACCTTTTAGTGGTGTTTCTCTGAACTTCAGGAGCCGTTGTTGGTCTGTATAGTGAAATAGCCATAGGATCACACATGGCAGCCCCTCACATGTGGCAGCACCGCAGTCCACCTCACCACCTGTCTCTGTAGAGGTTATTGTAAAGATGATCTAAACATCCATCCTGCTTTGTGTGGTTACACCAACCGCCCTTTTACCACACTGGGGTTGCTCACTGCATCCCAGAGATGGATGCTTCAAGGAGCAATTGGCTTCCTATGATCCACTGTTCAACAGTAATGGAGAAATGTCTGGGTCTTTCTGGCTTTTCTCTTCTGCATCGTATAATGATGGCAAATGTTGGGAGACATCAGTGGAATTGAGCATGAGAATTCTTGTAGCCTCTTGAAAACAGAATCAACCCACTGAATCAGAAATTAAGCTGACTTCAGTGAGCACAACAATGGTTGAAAGGTCAAGGATCCCTAAAACTATTGTAGAACTCATTGTTTGATTTGAGGGCTTTAAAAAAGGGCATGTATTTAGGAATGTGCTGTGCTTTTTGGATTTGTAAAGTTTTGTTACCTGAGTTTTGACTTGCTGTCACAGAAGGATGCTGTGCAGTGGTCTCGAAATGTAGCTGCAGTGGATGGAGAAGAGCCAGAGGACTCTGCTGATGTGGAAAGCTGTGGGTCTAATGAAACCAGCACTGTGAGTGGTGAAAATGACGGTAAGTGCTAGAACAAGAGGTGGGAAGAGACCAAACAGTTCCTAGGGACTAAACCTTTGTTTTCTTGTCTTCCAGTATCTCTGGATGAAACATCATCGAATGCGTCCTGTTCTGCAGAGTCTCAGAGCCGGCCCCTCTCCAATCCCAGGGACAGCCACAGGACTTCCTCACAGGTAATGAGGTGCATTGGTGACAGGATAAGAGAGTGGGTAGGTGAGAGCAGATACATGACAAGATTCTTTCATCTTCAACAGATGGTCGGGAGATGTGTGTGAACAGTGTAGAGAGTAAGATTGATTGTTATAACATTTTATTATTTTTATTTTGAGACAGGGTCTTAACTGTGTGATTCTGGCTAGCCCTTGACCTTGCTATGTAGACCATCCTTGTCTTGAACTCAGAGATAATTTGCTTGCCTCTGCCTCCCCCCACCCCCCACTTGCTGGTAACATTTTTAGAAGCAGGCGTATTAGGCCTGAGAGTAGTGCCTAGGTAATTATGTTGATGGGTTTTTGTTGTTGCTTTTTTTTTTTTTTTTTTTTGAGATGGGTTTCTCTCTATAGCCCTGGCTTTCCTGGAACTTGTTCTGTAAAACTCACCGGCCTCTGCCTCCTAAGTGTTGGGAATTAAGGGGTGCACCATCAGCCCCTGGCTGTAATTATGTTTCTCCTTCTACTATTTCTTTTTTATTTTCCTCACCCCCCCCCCACCCATGTAGCCCAGACTAGCCTAACTTGCTAGCCAAGAATGGCCTTGAGCTCCTGATTCTCCTGTCATTGTCTCCTAGATGCTCCTAAGTGCTTCAATTACAGGTGTGTGCCACCGTTAATTATTTCATTCTGCTAGTTCTTTTTTCCTGTCCTGGAACTCACTCTGTAGATAAGGCTGGCCTCGAACTCACAGAGATCTGCCTGCCTCTGCCTCCTAAAGTGCTGGGATTAAAGGCGTGCGCCACTACTGCCTAGTCAACTGCTAGCTCTTACACCATGTTTATAAATGTACAGGAGGGAGTTACAGTGCATGGAGAGTATGACAACATGAACTTGAGAGGCAGCAGTGTGAAAGGTGACCTTGCCAACTTCCTTTTCTTCTACAGGTCTGGCCTTGTGCAGGTTAGGCAAACACTCTACCACTGGGCTATATCTCTGTCACTTCAGTTGTAACAAGATCCCCATCTATAGGATGGGAACATTGGTGTAGGATTCTTTCCCCCACCCCCATCTGAGGTGGGGGGGTGCTTGGTGCATTCATGATTGGCCCATGCTTATACTAACATTGCCTGGGAAATTTGTGTGCGGGTGAACTCTTTTATTTCTTTTTTATTTTATGCATATGAATGTTTTGTATTCTTGTGTGTGTGCACTGTATATATGGTCTGGAGTAGGGCCTGAAAAAGAATTAGATCCCTTGGAACTGTAGTTACAGATGCTTGTGAGCTGCCATCCATGTGGGATCAGGAATCAAACCCTGGTTCTGCTGAACTGTCTCTCCAGACCCTACATAAACGAGAGAGGGCGGGGGAGGGAGGGGGGAGAGAGAGAGACGACAGGGGGAGAGATGGAGAGAGATGTGTGAGAGTGTATTTCATACTAGCCACAGTTGTGGAGTTCTAAAGATGACTTTGGAGTGTCAGTTCTCTTCTGTTAGCTGTTGGGATTGAACAAAGGCCATCAGGTTGGGCATCAAGTGTCATTAGCCATTGGACCCACATCAGCAACCCTTCACATAATCTAATTCTTAAAAGTGAATGAGTAGAGCCGGGCGTTGGTGGCGCACACCTTTAATCCCAGCACTCGGGAGGCAGAGGCAGGCGGATCTCTGTTAAGTTCGAGACCAGCCTGGACTACCAAGCGAGTTCCAGGACAGCCTCCAAAGCCACAGAGAAACCCTGTCTCGAAAAACCAAAAAAAAAAAAAAAAAAAAAAAAAGTGAACGAGTAGGGCAAAGCCAAAGGAGTGTTGTAGTGGCCCCATGGATGACTCCTTTCTTTTTTAAAATTCCTCCTGGGAACACAGGCAAACAAGCAAAAGAAAAAGACGGGGGTCATGCTGCCTCGTGTTGTCCTGACTCCTCTGAAGGTGAACGGGGCCCACGTGGAATCTGCATCAGGTATGTGTGGCCTCGTTGGTTGTGATGCTTTTCCCTAGGGTCCTGGAGACCTGGCTTTGTCAGCAGCCTTTGACTTAGCATTGTGATGCCAATAGAGTTATTGAGTTCAAGAGCCATGAAAACCCACGAACGCAGTGTACAGTTGTGGTGAGGGCTTTGTGTTGGGTTCTACCATACAACCTCCTCTTGCCTCCATGGTCAGCTGTGAACATCTGATGATGACT
Organism: Mesocricetus auratus; assembly: GCF_017639785.1. Classification (NCBI taxonomy): domain Eukaryota; kingdom Metazoa; phylum Chordata; class Mammalia; order Rodentia; family Cricetidae; genus Mesocricetus; species Mesocricetus auratus. Next base: position 118,367,988 of record NW_024429189.1, read on the forward strand.
TTGCCAGTACTTTGTAGTTTGACATAAAAGCTGTGGTTTGGTGTTCTTTAGTGACATTTTAAAACCATACCATGAGGTAGTGATCTCTGCTAGCCAAGGACTGGGAGCCAGAAGTGTATCAGGGAGGTGGCAGCATACCAGGGAGAGTTGGGAGAACTAAACTTGTCTGAGAGCCATGAGTACAGCCTGTAATGCTTTTGACCAATGGAATGCTGTGCCTTTAGGGTTTTCAAGCCGCCTTGCCGATGGCGAGAGTGGCAGCCCATCCAGCAGCAGCAGCGGCTCTCTGGCCTTGGGTAACACTGCTATTCGAGGCCAGGCTGAGGTCACCCGGGACCATGCCCCACTCTTGAGAGGCTTCCGGAAGCCAGCTACAGGTGAGTGGGTTGGCACGTGTTTCTCTGCCTGAAAAAGAGCCCTCTGCAGGCGGGGCAGTGGCGGCACAGGCTTTTGATCCTAGCACTCTGCTGAGGCAGGCAAATCTCTGTGAGTTCAAGGCCTGTCTGGTCTACAGAGCTGGTTCCAGGACAGCTTAGGGCTTTTACACAGAGAAACCATGTATTGAAAAACAAACACAAGCCGGGCGTTGATGGCGCACGCCTTTAATCCCAGCACTCGGGAGGCAGAGGCAGGTGGATCTCTGTGAGTTCGAGGCCAGGCTGGACCGACAGCCTCCAAAACAGAGAAAGAAAAGAAAAAGAAAAGAAAAACAAACACAAAAAAGAGCCCCCTGCAGGCCTGAAGGTAGAATGATATCTTCTCCAGTTCCTTTGTCAGTTTAATTTTGCTTCTTAGATGATTTGCTGTTGTTTGTTTTTGTTTTTTTTCCCCTTGAATTTTGATTATTTCATGTGAGTAAACTCATAGCAGAAATGGAGTCACATTGTTTCTTGTCTAGCCCATACCTACCTTGATATTGTTTCACAAGTGTTTAAATTACCCTCTTCTTCATGAAGGATCCCCATGTCCATTTTGAGGAGTATAGCATCCTGCTTATACTCAGCATCCATAGTCCATTAGACGCTCCATTGTTTCAGCCTAGGCAGTGTGTTGAGTGGGAACATGTGTTGAATTTGGAGTGTACAAACAAACTCAGTAGGGCTATCTGCAAGGCTAGTATGCTGTTTGCTATTTTCAGGATTGGTGTCTAAAGGCCCATCCTGCTATGGTTGTTTTGTAGTTGGGCTGTGTGAAACCATTATAAGACTAGCTTTGAATTCTGAAAAATCAGAATGTGTTATTCCCAAGTGGAAATGAGCTTTCACTGTCTTGATGCAGTTACAGTTTAGCAGCAGTGCTTAATCCAAGATCTTCAGCTATCTTTGTTTTTTCTTTTTTCTTTTTCAAATAAAAATAACATTTGCATATTTCAAAAAGCTGTGACCCTTCACTTGGCTTTTAATAACCTTTAGTACATGTCTGCCTGGAGAACATACCTCATTCACTAAGCCTTCTGGGTAGGTGTTTCTGTAGTACACTAACTAAATTTGCTTCTCTGGTTTGGCTTTGTGGGGCTTGTTCTCCAGCCTTAGTGGGAAGCTTAGAACCTGTCCTGTCTGGTTTTCTTGGGAAGAATGTCTTCCTCAGGCTTTGATCCCAGGGGAAGCAAGCCTGAATGTTCTCAGGATTTTTTTTTTCCTTAAGTTGAAAATTTGTACCCTTACTTCCAAAACTGCAGGTCAGATGAAGCGCAACAGAGGGGAAGAGGTAGATTTTGAGACACCTGGGTCCATTCTTGTCAACACCAACCTTCGTGCTCTGATAAATTCTCGGACCTTCCACGCCCTGCCGTCACACTTCCAGCAGCAACTGCTCTTCCTCCTGCCTGAAGTGGATAGACAGGTGCCAGTACACAGTCCCTCTTGGTTTCTGTCTAGGCGGCATCCTGTTTTCTCAAGATGCCTTACTTTCTTTTTTATTTTATCCCTTGCCTCTACTAGGTGGGGACAGATGGCCTATTGCGCCTCAGTAGCAGTGCACTCAATAATGAGTTTTTCACCCATGCAGCTCAGAGCTGGCGGGAACGCCTTGCTGATGGTGAGTAGACTTCATTACACATGGCTTGAGATGACTGTTGTGCTCGATATTTTGTAGCTCTGAGGTTAAGAATGTTGCCTGCTGTTGAGTGAATCCCAGCACTTTGAATCCCAGCACTTGGGAGGCAGAGGCAGGCCAGGTGGATCTCTGAGTTTCAGGACAGCCAGGGCTACACAGAGAAATTCTATCTTGGAAAAAAAAAATAAAAATAATAATGTTGCCTTGTCTTCTAGAGAACCCAGGTTCAATTCCCAACACCTACATGGATACTCAGAATTGTCTGTTACTCTACTTCTTGGGGATCTGATGTCTTCTTCTGGCTTCCTTCTAGTGTGCTAGGCATGCACTTGGTATACAGATTTACATGCAAACAAAACATAATGGCATTTGTGTGTATGTATGAGAGAAAGCCCCTCAGATGACATATTCAGTGCCACCATGCTCTTTTAGTCATAGCCACTTAGAGTAAATGCTAACTTCTCTGAATTTAGTTTTCTATAATAGCTTCATGATAAATGTGTGGAAAGGATCTCAAGACTAGCCCTATGTTTCATTATTATTGGCATTTTATGTGCAGAGCTGAGATTTATTACAGCAAAATAATATAAAGTAAAATCAGCAATGGGAGAAGGCACACAGGTAAGATGCCAGCCAACAGCCAGGCACAGGTTTCCAAAGTCCTTTCTGTGGTGGTAAGCACAGTGTGAAAATGTCTACCAAGAAAGTTTAGTAAAGGCTTGGTACCCAGAAATTTTTTGTTTCTTTGTTTATGTATGTATGACTATGTGCACATGAGTCCAGGTGCCTGCAGAGGCCAGAGGTGTTAGATCCCCTGGAACTTGAGTTACAGGAGTTGTAAGCCACCTGATAGATTCTCAGAACCAAACTTAAGCACTGTACCCTGGTACCCAGGATTCCTTTTCTTTTTTCTTTATTTTATTTTATTTTGAATATGCATTGATGTTCTGTTTAATATGCATTGGTGTTCTGTTTTGCCTGTGGAAAGGCATTGGGTTGTAGTTACAGACAGTTGTCAGCTGCCATGTGAGTGCTGGGAGTTGAACCTGGGTCCCCTGTAAGAGTAGCCAGTGCTCTTAACCACTGAGCCATCTCTCCAGCCCCCAGGATTTCTTTTGATTCTGTTGGGAGCCATTGCTAGTCCTAAAAGGAAATCAAGCCCTCATTTTTTCACCATCTTGTTTATCAAGAGGTATTAATATAATACATTGGCTTCTAAAAAGAAAGCAGGTGTCGTTAGCACTAATGACATTATTAGCATCAAGAGCAGTACAGTGAGTCACTCATCTGTTAGTGTGAGTGTTTGAAATCCAAGCTCCTGGAGGCCACCAAATGAGTGGCCGCAAAGATAAATATTCAGGTCTGCAGTAGTAACTTTTTCTACATAAGGAGTAAGAATGGTTCTGCTGTTTGTTCATTGTTTGGATTAGTGTATTGCTTGCTCTGAACTAATTACAGAGGGAGAAATCTTTCTTATAGTAGAAGTGTTACTTCTGTCCTAAGCATGCCCTGAGAGGGCCACTGAGAGACAGGAGTTCTGTTCCTTTTAACTGCCTGGTCGTAGCTTTATGTATGCATGAAGACCTGATTTTAATCCCAGGACCCCCCCCCCACACACACACACACACATACAATCTGTGTGGTAGCCTGCTGCCTCTCAGCAACAGTCATCAACCCCACACTGGGGAGGTGGAGATAGGCTTGCTGGTCAGATAGCCTAGCCTATATGGTGAGTACCAGGCCTGTGAAAATCCTTACTTCAAACGAAATACCTCATCTTTGGGTAGAGATGGCTCAGCAGTTAAGAATATGGTTTGGGGTACCAATGTTGGATGTTGTAGCTCCAGAGGATCTCACAACATCTCCTAGCCTCAGCAGATATCTATATGCACATAAGCCATACATACACTCATAGACATAGAAGTAAAAATGAGTCTTTGAAATAAACAAACCAACTTTGATAGCTCCCAAGGTTTTCCTCTCCCCTCTACATGCATACATAGGCACATAGGTAGGTGCAGATGTGCATGTACACACACAAAAACAGTGCTTCTTATAGAACCAGAAGACTTGGGTGTCTGTAGGACAGGTACATTAGTATCCAGAATTCACTAACTGGAACTCACATTTCTCTTTAGGTGAATTCACTCATGAAATGCAAGTCAGGATAAGACAGGAAATGGAAAAGGAGAAGAAGATGGAGCAGTGGAAGGAAAAGTTCTTTGAAGACTACTATGGACAGAAGTAAGGCGCTGAGTGCTATGAGTTCTGGTGTGGGCATTTAGGGGGACAGAAACAGTTGGCTTCCAAATACAGTTAGCCATTTATATCTGTAGGTTCTATAGGCATAGATTCAACAAACTAGCTCAGATTGTTTAAGGAGGAACTGCAACTTTGTGAGGGTGACTTTATCTGCACACTCTAACAATTGCTTTCGTCACATAATAAAACTGAATCTGCAGATGATTAGGAGACCTAGATACTCAAGGCTGAGATAGACTTAAACCCAAGTGGTCAAGGCAAGCCTGGGCAATATAAAGAGAGCTCATTTTTTAAAAGCCTATGGGGGAAAACCTAAGAGTACTTGTCTTAGCATCACAAAACAAAAAGTGTCCATAAGCTTATAGGTAGGTTATATTATAAACATGCCATTTTGTCTAAGGTACTTAGGCATCATCCTTAGATTTTGGCATCTGCAGGATGTCCTGGATACCAAGGTAGTATGTACATAAAAGCATGGAGATGGCTGTGGCTTGGCTCATTTAAAATACTATCCGCAGTGAAGTTATTGTGTTTTTCTGTGATTAGTGCTATGCACAGTGTAGATTTGTTTCATTCTAGCTAAGTTATCTGAAATGCATATTGTTCATAGAAATAAAGATAGGTGCTCTCTGGCCTATAGTTGATAATGTGAGTTTGATTTGCAGATTGGGTTTGACCAAAGAAGAATCACTGAAGCAGAAAGTGGTCCAGGAGGAGGCCAAAACCAAGAGTGGATTGTGTGTTCCAAGAGAATCATCACGACCTCAGCGTGGGCCCACCACCCGTCAACGAGATGGGCACTTTAAGAAACGTTCTCGGCAAGATCTCCGAACCAGATCCAGAAGGAATCTGTACAAAAAACAGGAGTCAGAACAAGCAGGGGTTGCTAAGGATGCAAATTCTGCACCAGATGTTTTACTCTCCAAAGATAAGGAAGCTAAGACAGACTCAGAAGGGGTGAGCAGTTCCTCTGCAGCATCTGAACAGGAGGGGCCCAAGTGTCCCAGTGAATCTGTGGCTTCGCAGATCCAATCAGAAACAGACAACTTGGCATGTGCCTCTACATCTTCAGACAGAATCCCTAGCTTACCTCAGGACATTGTGGCTCAAGAGACAAAGGATCAGAAGAGGAAATCCTTTGAGCAGTCAGCCTCTGCATCCTTTCCCGAGAAGAAGCCCCGGCTTGAAGATCGTCAGTCCTTTCGTAACACAATTGAAAGTGTTCACACCGAAAAGCCACAGCCCACTAAAGAGGAGCCCAAAGTCCCGCCCATCCGGGTAAGAGGCTTTGGTACCTAGAGCCCCAGCTGCCAGATTTCTTTTGAGGGTCATGAGATTGGGGAGCTTTTTTTGTCAGAGGTAGGGACGAGGGCAAGAACAGAGGTCTTCGGGCCCTGGCATGAATTCCATGGGGTACAGAACTTCCTGTAAGCAGGCTTTTTGTGACCATGTTAGGATGATGCTTTTCTTCACTTCTGTTACAATTTATCTTGAGGTTAAAATCCTCTGAAGTTTTACTGTTTTATTAGGTATTACTTTCTTTGTTTCATTAAATTGGACCCACAAAGGTGCATTTGGTTGCTTACCCATACAGTCCTAACACTTAGAAAGCTAAAGCAATGTGATTACTGCCAGTTCAAAGCCAGCTTGGGTTAACAATATGAAACTTTGTATCAGTGGATAAAGAACTTGCTGCCAAAGCTGATGACCTGAATTTGGGACTCAAGAAGAAAACCTGCAAGTTGTCCTCTGACCTCCATATGTGACTATGGCATGTGTGCGGGCATATACACAATAAATAAAATGTATTAAAAGTATTTTTTTTTCTGACTGGACAGTGGTGGCACACTTTAATCCCTGCACTCAGGAGGCAGAAGCAGGTGGATTTCTGTGCATTCTAGGCCAGTCTGGTCTACAGAGTGAGTTCCAGGGCAGACTCCAAAGCTACAGAGCAAGCCTCTCTAAAACAAAACAACAACAAATTTCAAGGAGGGAAAAGGGTTGGGAGATTTTCATGCAGCATAAATATTTAGTGGAGCCTGCTCAGAATGAAGTTGTGTCATGGGTACCCATTTTACTATGATTATTTTAATAGAGTTAGTTAATTCTATTAAATTAATAGAAAAGCGTTTTCTAAGCCATGACTTCTAAGTGACTTGTGTTTCAGTTTTGCTTTGTAGTTCCTAAGCCAGCACTCAGTTAAGACTGTTTTTTATGCTTTCTTTTCCTACAGATTCAACTTTCACGTATCAAACCACCCTGGGTGGCTAAAGGTCGGCCCACTTACCAGATATGCCCCCGGATCATCCCCATCACGGAGTCCTCCTGCCGGGGTTGGACTGGTGCCAGGACCCTCGCAGACATTAAAGCCCGTGCTTTGCAGGCCCGAGGGGCAAGAGGCCACCACTGCCATAGAGAGGCGGCCACCACTGCCATCGGAGGGGGGGGTGGCCCGGGTGGAGGTGGCAGTGGGGCCATCGATGAGGGAGGTGGCAGAGGCGGCGGCGGTGGTGATGGTGGTGAGGCCTGTGGCCACTCTGAGCCCAGGGGAGCCCCCGGTACCTCTGGAGAGAGTGCGTCAGATCTACAGCGAACACAACTACTGCCGCCTTGTCCTCTGAATGAAGAACACACTCCGACTGAAGCTGTCATGCCCAGAGCCAGAGGAGAGGACTTGGCTTCTCTCAGAAAGGAGGAGAGCTGCCTGTTGCAGAGAGTCCCAGGTGTGCTTACAAGTGGGCTGGAAGATGCCTCCCAACCTCCTATTGCTCCCACTGGAGACCAGCCATGCCAGGCTTTGCCCCCATTGTCCTCCCAAACTCCAGTGACTGAGAAGTTAGCAGAGCAACCTAAGTTGCTTCCAGATGGTAGAACTGAGTGCGAGTCTGGTAGCACTTCCTGGGTTAGAGGTAGAGAGGATCAAGGATCCACTTTCCCTTCAGAGAATGGTTCTGTACAGTCTCCAGTGGGAGATGTATTAGGAGGAGGAATCGACCAGGCCTTTGATAATACTCCCAGTATGAAAGAGCTTGTAAATGTGGCGCCTGCTTTTATATCTGAATTGCCATTGGCTAAGTACCTACAGGATAAACCTGCTGATGATGGATTAGGACTCAGTGACACTGGCCCTCCCATAAGGGAAAGTGATAGACAAGAATCTTGGAAAACTGAGGCTTTTGCATCTGGCAGTGCTACCTCCTGGTTGCCCGTTCTGTCAAATTATGAGGTAGTGAAAGAGTCTGAGCCAGAATCTAGAGAGAACACACCACTTCTGGAGCCCCAGGACGGAGAAGAATGGGAGAGAGCTGTTCCCCTCATTGCTGCCATGCCTGGAGAGTTGACGGCCACAGAAGGTGTGCCCCACACTGAGAATTGCACTTCCCTCTGGACAGCACCTCCTCCGAGAACCATGGACAGCACTGGCCATGATGGTGAGCCAGTAGATCTTGAAAGACTGGAGATGAATGGCATCTCTGAAACACCGAGTCCTCACGGTGAGTCTACAGATACAGCCTCTGACTCTGAAGGCCACCTCACTGAGGACAGCAGTGAGATTGATGATGCAAGTCAAGCCACAGCGGCAAAGGGGTTGTTGGTGCACAGGAGTGGAAAGCCGGACTGGGACCCATCCACCTCACTGTCCAAGGTGAGCAGTAACCTGAGTGTGCTTACAAGGACAGAAGGGATAGTGGCTTCTCAGAGCTGGGTGGCTAGAGTATGTGCAGTCCCACACAAGATGTCAGACTCCCTGCTACTGTCCAGTACTGAGTGCCAGCCCAGGTCTGTGTGCCTGCCCAAGCCTGGTTCTTCAGCAGAGGTTACCAACCCTCTTGTGATGCACCTCCTGCATGGTAACTTGCCTCTAGAGAAGGTTCTTCCTCCAGGTCACAGAGGCAGCAAGCCAGAGTCTCCACAGCTGCCACTTAGAGAGCAGAGCCAGGATAGAGTTGCTGTACAAGATACTGGGGAAGACAATCACCTAGTTGCCAGAAGCAGCCCTGGTTCTGCACTAGCTTTGAAGGAGTCTCTTCTGGCCCAGAGCTATGCAGCAAGCACTGGTCTTGGCAGGGCAAAGGCCTGCCAGGCTCCTGAAATGCCCCAGAAGATTGCCAAGATGGTTCCAAATTTAGACTCTAAGCATCCAGTAACAGAACTGACACCCTCCTCTGGCAACCTGGAAGAAATAGATTCCAAAGAGCATTTCTCTTCCTTCCTTTGTGAAGAGCAGAAAGAAGCCCATTCCCAGTCCCAGGGCAGTGATCCAGGTACTGCCCCAGGCCAGTGTCCAGGAGATCACACTACCTCCGAAGTGCCATGTTTCTCCTCTGCAAATGTGAGCCTCTCCTTTGGTCCTGAGCAGACAGAAAGGACCCTGGGTGGTAAGAACAATGCTGGTGGCCAAGAGAAGAAACTGTTTGGCCCTGGGAATACAGTTACCACCCTTCAGTGCCCCAGGTCTGAAGAGCAGACACCACTACCTACTGAGGGCCCTCCAGTTTTTCCCAGTAGGAAGATAGAACCAAGCAAAAACTCCATATCTGATGGCAAGCAGACTGCAAGGGAAGACTGGACACCAAAGCCACCGCCTGGCCCTGCTGGTGGCCTCAAGACAGAGCAGACATTCTCAAGGGGTCCCCATAAGACAGATGCAGAGAATAGAAAAGCTGCAGGGTATAGTCCTCTGGAACTAGTGGGTCACTTGCAAGGGATGCCTTTTGTTGTTGACCTACCTTTCTGGAAATTACCCAGAGAACCAGGGAAAGGGCTAAGTCAGCCCCTGGAGCCTTCTTCTATCCCCTCCCAACTCAACATCAAGCAGGCTTTGTATGGGAAGTTTTCTCAACTCCAGCTGAGTCCCACCAGCTTTAATTACTCCTCCAGCTCTGCCACCTTTCCCAAAGGCCTTGCTGGCAGTGTGGTGCAGCTGAGCCACAAAGCCAGCTTTGGTGCAGGCCACACTGCATCACTCTCCCTGCAAATGTTCACTGACAGCAGTTCGGTAGAAAGCATCTCTCTCCAGTGTTCATGCAGCCTCAAAGCCATGATCATGTGCCAAGGCTGTGGAGCGTTCTGCCATGATGACTGCATTGGACCCTCAAAGCTCTGTGTATTGTGCCTTGTGGTGAGATAATAAATTATGGCCATTGGAAACATTGTATATTTAGTGTGTGTATTTTAATAATGGTTGATCTTAAATCTGTATACAGAATATCATTGATATATTGAAATCCCTAGGTGAGATAAATCTTGCCTCCCCCCTAAAATTTATAGTGCTGAAGCCCACGGTCACTTGACACCCTTCTGGTCTTGCTGGAAGGGTTTTTGGGGAGGGGGGATGGAGCTGTGGTTGCCCACAACCAGCCAGCCTAAACCCTCTTGTAGTCAGGCAGTATAGTGTGACAGGGCAACCTGTCTGACACCCAAATGGAGTTGTAATTGAAGCAGGAAGGTTGGGTTCTCCATGGATGATGGAACTCACCTACCTGAGCTGAGCAGGAATGTCAGTCTTCCACTACCCCCCCCCCCCCCCATCATCTTCTGCTACTTTGCTTGGGGAATTGATAGTTGCGGAAGCCACACAGGGTTAAAATAACTTCCATCATTGCCCACCAGGGGATCAAACACCTGCTGACCTTGATGTCATATTTCTGTCATTTACCAGTTGATGGAGCCAAGTTGACTTTTGGTTCTGGTGCTTCACCCAGTTTGGACCTTTTATCTGTCTGTAACCCATGGATCCATAGATTCTTTTGGAAGCTTGAATAGCCCTTCTTGGACAGTGGGGTCTGGCAATAGGGCTGTCTGCTATGGAAATGCTATCTGTAGACCTTGAGAGTCAGCTACAGATGTTTGCAGCCCACCCCTCACATTTGACTATGGGAGTGGGCACCCATGCACCTATGTATGTGAAAGTCATTTTACATTTCCAAGCAGTCTGTTTCTTATTTTTATATTTTTAACTATTCTTGGATGTATAAAGTGAACTTTTTGGCTTCTGTAAGTATGCTCTATGCACCTCCGATGTTTTATCCTGTATTTATATGTTGTACACAATACTGGCCAATTCTGTAAATGGATGGATTGTACAGAGAACATGAACGCCTCTTCCTTATTTTACGTCTTCAGCACCCTTGATTAAAATGGTGTTTACTTCTGTGCACCAGTTGTCAGAGCCACTGAGTGCTGTGCTGCCTGATGTGAGAAGGAAGTTACTGACTTGTGACCTATAAGGTTGGCCCTGTGCCTTGTCACCTGTCACCAAGGAATCTACCACAGCTTACAGCGCCACAGACAGCTGCTCACACACCACTGGGCAAACATGTCTTGTTCCTTGTATCTATTCTCTTCCAGCCTTGAGTGGCTGCTCTGCTGCCATATATGACAAATTGCCATCACCAGTGTTAAGTGCTTCTGGATTCATGGATGAGTTCCTTGGGCGGCCCCCAGACAGGCCTTCTGGATCTGGCTCCAGGGTCGTCACCTGTCAAAGCAATATTGGGGATCACTAGGCTCCTTTTGACTTACTTTGGACAGTAGGTTTCAGGGGAACAAAGCCATGTCTGCTGCCTGCCTCTCCTAACGTGTTTCCATCAAGAGACACCCTTAGTATGTGTCTGACCTCGTCCCAGTTCTTACCCTGTTTCTTGTATCAGTTGGGAGTCCTTGTTTGATTTCGCTGTCTCCTTGTGTGAGTGCTTCTGTATGAAGTATAAAACGTTGTGTGCCTTGAGCGAATCTCATTTTCTCTGTAAGCTGCCTCTCTCCCATTCATCTGAGGTGGCTCTTTTTTTGGGGGGGGCGTCCATCAAGTGTGAGTGAGGATGGTAGTGGTGTGATTTAAATTCAGTATTGGCCAAGTTCATGTTGTGTGCTCAAAAAGTCTCTACCAAAGACCAGGAGCAGGAGCCAAGCATGTCCAGTCTTCTTCTAAGACCTTTGGGGTCTCAGAAGTGAAACTTGACAGTGGTCTGGTCCATGGGGCTACTCAGAAAAGCGCTGCTCTTGTATGTCTGATTGGTATTGGAAAAATAAACCTGTACAACCTGCTCTTGTGTCTGTCATCTGTGGCTGACTGTGGGTATGAGAAGGGTGGTTTAAGTACAGAGCTGGACAGCAAGGAGCTGGACAGGTCCTCTTGATGGGCTCCTTTGTGCAATGAATTGGCAGCTCCACTGGTCTTTGAACTTAATTCAGTGACCATTTCCATTGGGGGTGTAGTACAGCTAGAAAGCTAATGGAAGTGATGGAACTTTGCAAATGGAAACTGTAAAAGACTTCCTCCTCCTCCTACGAGAGCATCCATACCACCTGACATGAATTCCCATGGTTGGTGACCTGACAATGACTAGTTCTGGCCTTGTTATGGTGTGAGGCCTAAATGGATGCCTGGTGCTTCAGGAATAACTATTTCAGGAGTGCTTTCAATGCCCAGTTTATGACTGTATCTAAGCATAACTAAGCAAAATTGGCATGATGGAAGGGAAACCTAAACAGAGTACCTGTGAGTGGGAGTCAGAGCAGAAGTTTTGTGGGGCTCCCGCTGAGCATTCCTGTTGGGTGACGTAGCCCCTGCTGGTGAAGATTTCTTCTGCATCTGTGTTACCACATCCGCCTGTCCTTGTGTCTTCAGGAGTTTAGACTCTGCTGGGGATAGTTGTGCCACTTGAATCATATCAGAGGCAGGATGGGGTGGTGGTTAGATCGCAGGCTGCATCCCAGACCACTCCATTGGCTTGGGTGTAGCACTTTGCCTGCCACTGTCTTGTTCAAATGAGGGTGCTGGTTGCAGTGACATGGGGTGATTGGTACATTTGCCACCCAGGAGGTACTTAGGCCAAGGCAGGATTAATAGCTCCTGAAGACTAGAAGTAGCTATTACCACATGTCACTCTTAGAATGAGCTCAGGATCCAGGCCTGTGGGCTGTGCTGAGGTAGTGTCAGGCACCTCTTGGTGTTCAGTCCCACTCTACAGCTATCGGATGCAGTGCTGAAATTAGAAGACCAAGCTCAGAAAAGCAAAAGGTATGCATGATATGTTTGATAACCTAACATGCTCTTGATAAAAAAGGACTTTGTCTGCACAGTGGTGGCTCCTGCCTTTAATCCCAGCACTGGGAAGGCAGAGGCAGGTGGATATCTGTTCAAGACCAGCCTGGTCTACAGAGTTCCAGGACAGCAGAACTACAGAGAAACCCTGTCTTGATAAAACCTAAAAGAAAAGTAGATCTTGTTTGAAAGGGATGGGTCTGTGTACACATTAGAAATACCAGACTCAAGGTGAGTGCATACTAGGTTTTCCTTATGCTACGGTACTATTTATTGTAAGCTGTAGAGAAGATGGGGCTTGTGACCTGGAGATTGCTACTCGTGCCCCAAATTGGGCAGCAGTCATGTTTCTTGTCTCCATTTCGCATCAGTTTGAAAGCCTGGCACACAGCCGGGTGTTGGTGGCGCACGCCTTTAATCCCAGCACTCGGGAGGCAGAGGCAGGCGGATCTCTGTGAGTTCGAGGCCAGCCTGGTCTACAGAGTGAGTTCCAGGACAGCCTCCAAAAACAATACAGAGAAACCCTGTCTCAAAAAACCAAAAAAAAAAAAAAAAAAAAAGCCTGGCACAGTACTATTTGGGTACTGCCTTGCTTCAGTAGGTGGGTGTTCATTTTCAGAACACTCCTGGGGAGTGCACCTGCTGCACAAAGGGTCTAGAGGCAACTAGGCTCTTTATATAAAACCTCCTAGATGGTAAGGGAGATAGACCTTTGAAAAGATTAATGGGGATTTTCTCTAAGTACTAGCCTCTCCCATGTGTTGGTTTTGTTTTATTGGGTTTGGGGGGGTGTTTGGCTTTAAAAAAAAATTTTTTTTAAGATAAGGTCTCAGAGACCTGTATGGCCTGGAATTCACTATATAGACCAGGCTAGCTGTCAACTCAGATCCCCGTGCCTCCAGAGTACTGGGATTAAAGGCATGTACCACCTAGTGGTATTTTATTTTTCACAGGGTCTCATATATCTGTCTCAAGGTTTGATCCTCCCCTACTTCTCAGGTGCTGGGCATGGACCACTGCACCTTGTTACATATGGTACTGGCAACTAAATCCAGAGCTTTGTGCATGCTAGGCAAGCCCTCTGCTAATTGAGGCACAGCCTCAGCTCAGGCCTCTAGGACGTTTCAGATGATTTTGCCAGTATTGTTGAGAGAGCTTGCCACTGCTTTAAGATTAACATTTCCTATTTGATGATATCCTTGTGTCAACTGTTAACAGCAGTGGTCTGAAGAACCACCTAAAGAAACAAGAGGAACGGTCCCGCTGTTTTCTCTACTCCAGCCCCTTCCCCTGGGACTCCCCTGTGCCAAGGAGCAGCAGCCTCACTGGGGAGGTAGGTGTTTGCTGATGGCTGAAAAGCCACTAGAATCTACACCATCTTGTTCTGTGGGTACTTTCAGGGTTGTGGGTTTTTATGGGCCCTTAATGACTCTCATGAACTTTCTTGGCATTACTGAGGATTGCTGGCCCTTGGGCTTCATGCCTGTGGAGGCACAGCTTGTGTTGGGCCATACATAATCCCATCTGCACAGCTCAGGTGCATAGTCAGTGAGGGCTCCAGACCGCTCACACTCAAACTTCAATGTGAGCATTTGGCTGCTTCAAGGAATTTCTGCTTGAGACTTTAATAACTGGTAATGTAGCCAGGTGTGGTGGGCACACTTTTAATCCTAATACTTGAGAGGCAGAGGCAGGTAGATCTCTGTGAGTTCAGGGCAAGCCTGGTCTACATAGTTCCAGGACAACGTAGATACCCTGTTTCAAAAACCAAAAACCTGCTTATATCTGCACGTACAGTTTGGATAGTAAAAATTTTGCTTTTGACTTTTCACATTCAATTCTTTTTTTTTTAAGATTTTATTTATTTATTACATATACACCAGATTGAATTGTAGATGGTTGTCAGCCACCATGTGGTTGCTGGGAATTGAACTCAAGACCTCTGGAAGAGCAGTCAGTGCTCATAACCTCTGAGCCATCTCTCCAGCCCCACATTCAATTCTTTTTTTCAACCTCATAATCAACTTGTTCCCTAAAAGCTTAGCCTAAATGATTGGTAGGATGAAAAACTATGCAAATAAATATTAGGGAAACTGGCCTTTTGTTTTCTTTCAAGGTAGGATTAGGGTTTTGCCTAGAATTGGATGTCAGTTACTGAATGTTCAGGACTAGTTTTCCAAGCTCTTTGAGGTAGTAACTATAGGAACCTAGATTTGGTCAGTTGGCCAGGCACTAGGATAGTAGGAAAAGGTACAGGTTTTGTTGTCACACAACTGCAGCTAAATTATTGCTTGGTTGATGACTGAATTTAGGTAAGGTGTTTGATACACAGTGTGCCTCCACTGCATAGTCCTCTAGTGGGGAATGAGGTGACTGTGAAACTTGACGGCATCACAGGAGACCCTGTCACCAGTGCCGGGCACCTTGGGGGAGTACCTACTGAGTACCTATTAGCACTGAGGATGTCTGTGAGCTGGCTGTTGACTAGGGAAAGGTGAACTCTATTGGTAGGAAGATGTCTCAGTACTAGATTCAGAAGGACTAGAACTGGTTGGCAGTGCTGCTAGAGGTGGGACACAAAGCTTTGGGTTTGTTGTTCAGTGTTTATTAAGTAGATTCAGTCTGGTATATGATATACAGTCTCAAAAGGAAAAGGATTCCACATACTTATGACATCAGTGCATTTAGCAGTAATACCATGGAGATAACCGCTCATTAACAGCTCATTGGTCTTCTGGTAAGTGAGGGAAAGAGGGTGTCGGCCTGTGCTAGTCATTCCACAAACAAAACAGAATTTAGTAGCCGCATCACGTAGAAAGACACATCCTAAGAATTAAAGTATTAAGCCACATTTACTGGGAAACTCTATACAGAACACAAACACTTTATAGAGCATTGAGGAGGAGGTCCTCACCTGCTTAGAAGAGCCACATTAAGTTGCATAGGTGCATATCTGTAAAAATATAATTTAGCGGTGAAACCATTGATTAATAAAGTCACCTTTAAAAGTTGGTGCCATCCACTGCTTGCGGTAAGTGCCTTATGCTTACTGTCTGGAGCCCCTGACCCTCCCCAGAGGTGGTGGGAACCCTGAAGAAGTACTTGTACCATCTGCACAGTCAGTCTCACCTGAATGGAACTCACGCTCTTCCAAAATGTGTCTTGTTATGCCAGCAGATTGATGGCCTTTTGTGTTGTCCCTATATCCTGCCTGGCCTGCTCCCAAAGGCCCATGAGTCCCCTTGACCTTCCTATTGCCTGCTGCCCAAAGAACTTCCTCCCAGAATTGGGCAGTGAAGTCCTGCCTTGCTGTCTCCTCTGTGTGCTATAATCCCCACCCAGCTGGCAGGAGGCGCTAGCTTGATTCCTATGTGAACACATGATAGAGGCACAGGGCGTCTACCAGGCAGGGTGTATTGGCAGATCTGAGTTCCAGGTGGTGTAGGTTTTGTTTTTAGGTGGAAACGGGTACAGAGAGAGGTTTTGCTTTGTGGCTTTGCTAAGCAGATGAGCTAGTGAGGTGCGTCTTCCTCCTCGAGCGCGTCTTGCAGAACACACAGGGATGGGGCATCTGTACATGTAAACAGTACACTTCCACTGAGTCCAAAATTAGGAGCAAAATACAAAGGTTCACATTGGTCTTAGGTAGATACAGGCAAGAGAGGATTGAGCTGTTGAGCTCAGAAACAATAAAACAAAGTTTCTAAAGCACCACTAAATTATATAAAAATCAGACTACGGACAGATTGAAACTGGTATTCTGGTGAAATACTTTACTATCTTGTAAAAAGTTTTACAAAAATTACAAATTAAAAGTATCAACCCTCTGAGTTCAAAGCAGCATTTTGAGAATGAACTGGTAGTTAATCCTATAACCACCCATGGAGTCGTATGTGGCCCTTGAGAATAGGGAGGGACAGATGGGTTCCATCTGTTCCAAGACCTCTAAGACCCTCCTAGCCCTGCCTGCCCCTCCCCAACACCATCCTTGGGAATAAACTGTCCATTTGTTGAGTGGTGAGAGAAAGTCCTTTCATATGGGTCATGGTCACTATCACTGGTCTACTAGGTCATCCCACTTCTCTTGTCAACCTGCAGGGATCTGCCCTGCCAGGACTCGGGGATTGGTGTATTCTATTCTACACTGGCATTTCCATTGTAACTTGAGATCACCAATGATTACTTTGTGCCCTGAACTTTCCATCAGCCTGAAGTGGCGTGGCTGTAGGACAGGGCTTTGGGGAGCGCCCCCTGGGAAAAGGCAGGCCCAAGTCAGGAGGGGAAGGCTTGAAGCTGCATCTTTTAAAACAAAAGCAAACCAGAACAAGTCCCCTGACTGAACAAGTAATGGAATCCTGTGTCCACACTAACTTATTCCTGATATGGCTGTCTCTGACTGAGGCTTTGGGGACAGCTTCCCTGGGAGGAAGTCCAGGTCAGCACGACAGCATCCACTGCCCTGCAGTCCCTCTGGAAGCCATCAGTACTGGCACCGGTTCTGTTTCTCTTGAAAACACAGGGAACCTATGCGCACACCATACTCTGGGAGCAGGCTGCTGGTGGCTGGTCAAGACCGTAGCTACAGTGGCTGGCTGATCAAGACTGCTTGCACGTAGGAAACACCAATTAGATGTTGAGCATGCTCTTTCTTACAGAGGTGTCCCTGTAGTGTACAGGGTAGGGGGAGGAGTCCCTGCCTAGTCTCTTCTCTCTGTCTTCCAAAAATGCAAACCATTTGTGTCTAGCTTGGGTACTGCCTCTGGGAGCAGAAATGACAATGGTAAGCAATTGATACCAGAAATTCTAGGAAGGCGATTGTCTTTGCCAATTTTTAACATTTTCACAAATTGCCGGGGGTAACATTTTGCAAAAGATCTGATTACTTTGTAGTATTCACACACAAAAATAAATATTTACACAAATTCAGACATCCAGGAGTCCTACTGAGCAGGTGGGGAACTGGGCACATGGTCGGCCAGCTGTGGGGAGGCCCTGGGCACTGGCTTGTGCTGTACGAAGGGGGCTCAGGTGTCCTGGCCCAGTCCAGAGGCCTGGTGAGCGGGCACATGAAGGCAGAGGTGGTGTGGCTGGGCAGGCGTTGGAGGCCACATGAAAGACCACATTTAACCCCAGGGTGGAAGTGTGCAGGGTGGGAAGCCCTGCCTTGCAGCCCTGAATCTCCACAGATAGGGAATCTGTCTGTCTGAGGGGTGGTCTGTCAGGCTGCCACAAGCAGTTCCTGCCATAAACCAGTTTGGGAAGGGACGGAGAGCGGCTCTGTGGTTATCCTAGTGTCCACTCGGCCCTGGCTCCCCTGAGGCCTCCTTGCTCTGAGGGAGGAAAGGCAACAGGGCTTCTGCCAGCTCTGGGCAGGGGCAGGCAGCAGAGTGCTGCTGTCATGGCTACGGAGTGTTGAGGGAGAGGCTCCCTGGCCTTCTGAGGTCTGGGTATATCCCTGGTTTTAGCAGCACTGGTAGGTATTGCACAGAGCAAGAGGAAGTGCCTATCAGGAAGGAAGGAAACCAGGTCAGCTTTTTCTTGTCCCTTGTCACACTCCAGGGACTGGCTTTCTTACAGGACAGGCCTTTTCAGAAGAAAGTCTAGTCCTAGGAGAACGCAAGCAGCTTCCCTACCACCAACGATCTGATCCCTTTACTCCCATCATGAGGTGAGGGGCGGAAGCCTTCGTCCACCCTGGGGCACACAGATGCCTGACAAAGGGAGCTGGCCCTGAAGAAGTGGCCCTTCTAGCAGGTTATCTGGGGCCGGGTCCTTGACCAGCTCCCAGCACTCTGTCCTGTCAAGCATCTCTAGGAGCCAGGCAATGGCAAGCTGCTGGTTTTTAAGGGCCAAGCCCCTCTGGGCTCTGGCTCTTGGACACTAGGTCTGATTTACCTCCCAGCAGATAGATACATTGTGTGGGAGTCAGGGAGGCAGCCTTTCAGAACCCACTTGGAGCACGTCCTGGAAAAGCCCACGCTGGAGTGTGAGGTAGAATACAGGTGACCGTGTGACTGGAACTCTGGAGGATGGGGGGTACTTCTGTTTGCAGTGGGTGTGGGTGAGGTCCTCCTGTTTGGCAGTGCCTGGCAGTGTCCCTGTGGCAGCACTGGGATCTGCAACAAGACAGCCTAGTGGAGTGTGGTGGCCTTCCCAAGGGTGTGCTGGGCACTCACACAGCGAGCTGGCGCCTAACTCTGCTGGCCCCCAGCCCATGTCAGTATAGTGATATGGAATGTTAGGTACAGGGTACATCCTTCTGATCAGACAGACACAGACTGGCAATCTGTACAAACACAAAAGAATCCATTTCAGAAAAATAAATTACTAAGGGGAGAGGGAAAAAGGGTCCACGTTTGCTCTTCTCAATAAATATGCAATTCTGCTCACCTAAGACTTCAAAGGTAATTATTGGGATGGGGGTTCTAACATCAGGGTCCATGAAGGTGATTCTAATAGAGCTGCAGCCCCTGTGCCTTGTCAGGGGAGACCCAACTCTCTTAGAGCTGCCCCATTGGCCTCTTTCCAAGCAGGTCAGAGCACCTGTGTGGTGAAATTAAAAAAAAAAAAAAAAAAAAAGTGTCCTTGTGCCCAAAGTCTCAGATGCTCGGAGTGTGGCTAGAAACAGCTCTTTTGGATCCCACCTCTTTCAGAAAACAATGTACCAACTGGTGAGCTGGGTCCAGGCTGGGACAGCCTCCTTCCCTGGTGTCGTGCTCTCTGGGGGCCAGCGGGGTCAGTTCTGCTGTAAAATGAGGTTTTCCAGTTCATCCGCAGAACGCAGCAGGAAGGCTGCAGACTCGCGGTAGCCGGCGATGAGCTGCCGCACAGCGCTGATCTCCGTGGGGCTGAGTTGGGCCGTGGGCATGGTCCTGCTGGTGCTGTTACTGGAAGGAGTGGGGGTGGGAGGGGTGGGGGTGGAGGCCCCACCTTTCATGCTGAGGTCTGTGGGCCCTGTGGAAAGGGAAAGATGGTTTTAGACTCTATACCTTGTAGAGGAAGTGGGAAGCCCCTGCGTGTATCTGGGAAGGACACCCAGCCTTGGGTACTGTACTGGGCATAGTGTTGGGGGCACTGGTCTTGTTTTCCTGATGGCTGTATCCCCAGTATCTAGAATAGGGCTTTTATATGACAAGGGTTCTAGGTTGAACCTCACTGTCAACCGTACGACAGGCAAAAGGGAGGTGGGGAGGTCTGCCCAGGTCCACATGGCTGCTGTCTTAGGGATGGTGGCATGCATCGAGAGTACACGCTTGCATAAGGCACAGCACACTCCAACTCCTCCGCCTTTGCCTTTCGCTGCTGTCTGAGGGCTTCCCACCACACCCACATCCCAGCCAGCTCTGGCCCCCAGAAAAGGAGGAAGCAGCCTTGAGACAAAAGAAGCATCTATGTCATGAGCTCCTGAGCCCTGCCTCTCCTCAGAAGTAATAGTCCCAGGGAGGAACTATGCTCCAGGCACTGTGAGAAAGAGCTGTTGCTGTGTTGGGGGCGGGGTAGCATACGTGCATGTGCCGTTTCTCCAGAAGAAAGTGAGAGGGGAGGTGTGTAACCCACAGTACCATATGCAGTGAGGCCATGGAACAGCCACCATCCCAGCTCCAAGAGGCAGTGAGCACCCCGCCCCTAGAGGGATGGAGGGAGGGGCAAGGTCTGCTGAGTCTCAGCACCTTGGCCGCTCTTCCTCTTCCTCTCCCCGAGTGAGGAAATTGATGCTCCTGGGGCAGGAGCGATAGTAACCACAGTACCCAAGGTTTTCTGGAGACATTGTCTGCTGTCTGCCATCTGCTGGCTGACTGTGGCAGCAAAGGAGCCCAAGCCGGGCTGGAGACATGGCTCAGAGGTTAAGAGCACTGAGTGCTCTTCCAGAGGTCCCGAGTTCAATTCCCAGCACCCACATACAATTCAATCTGGTGTATATGCAATAAATAAATAAATCTTTAAAAAAAAAAAACCTCTGGAGACGGGGACCACAAGCCCACCCCCTTTCCCTCTCCTTAGCAGCCACATGGGTGGGCTGCCAGCACTGGAATTCAGCTGCTGTGTGCTCCAAGCTTCAAATTCCAACGCAAAGCAAGGAGCCTATGGGGAGCAGCAGACAGAGACCAGCAAACAGGCTTTTCAGTCTGTGGAGGACTAGCCGCAGTGCCCACTAGAGACTTCTCAGTAGACCAGGGACTTGGAATAGACTCTCAGTAGACGTGGAAGGGCTTGGAGCTTGAAAGGCCTTGTAGGTGTTTCAAAGAAAGCTAAGGAATGAGAGACCATGCATTTGGTAAGCCTTTTTGCCAGCCTAGGTAGCTCATTTTCCTGGCTGTTGCCCTGAGTCCCCTGTCGTCACCCTCCACCTTGGAGGCTATCTTACTTGGCGCTCTTCTGGGCCATCGGCATGTCTCCACTCCCTCTGGGTTTTGATGGCTAGGCATGCTCACTGCTACATTTACATTGTAAAGATGAACAAACATCTAGACTAGAAAGAACGTCTAGGGATAAATTTTGGAAACAACTGCTACTAAAAGGAAGTTGGTGTAGCTCCTGATTGGGAAAAAAGTTGGCATCTGTGATTTGAACAGTTTGTAAACACAGTTACTCTTCCCCTCTAACAAGAGAATATGGATGATTTGCTTAAAAAGTTTCCTTGCGGCTGGGGATGTGACTCGGTGGTGAAGTACCTACTCTGGGTTCAATTTCTAGCACCACAAAAATAAATAAATATCCGAGAGTGGTGGCGCCTTTAATCCCAGCACTCGGGAGGCAGAGGCAGGCGGATCTCTGTGAGCTCCAGGACAGCCAGGGCTACACAGAGAAACCCTGTCTTGAAAAAAAAACCTAAATAGACAAATGAATAAATAACAGTGCTCTTGGAGTTGAAAAGGCAGAACAGTTAAGTCTGTTATAATCAAATATGGAAAGGAAGAGAAAGGCTGTGTGTTACAGAAACAGAACCAAGCAGGTGACTGGCTTCCTCTGCTAGCTTCTCGATATCCCAAGTGCAGGACCCAGAGGGGATGGGACAGGTTTGACTTCCTCTGTCTCTGATCTAGGCAATCCCAGAGTAATGTCCAAGGTTTCTTTTTCCCCTCTATCCTCAAATCTCAGCTCACTGTTCATGGCTGCTTAGAGTACAGGAGACAGGGATGGGAGGGGTGGGAGAGCTCTTCATCTGATCTGGGTCATCCCTACGCAGGTTCTGGTTACAGCCAGATTCGGGTTGCTAGTGGCCCCTATTGGACTAGTGTGGGCGCACAAGCTGCCTAGCACCCCAGGCCGGAGGAGCAGGGTCTGATTCTATCTAAGCTCATTTCTTTTTTTTTTTTTTTCAAGATTTATTTATTATGTATGCAATGTTACAGAGATGGTTGTGAGCCACCATGTGGTTGCTGGGAATTGAACTCAGGACCTCTGGAAGAACAAGCAGTGTTCTTAACCTCTGAATAATCTCTCCAGCCCATCTAAGCTCATTTCTATCCCCAAGTGACAACAAGAGCAAAATGGGAAGGATGAACTATGTGGCATAGCTGTGGTGGGGTCCAGGCTAAATCAAACAATCACAATCACATGAAAGGCTATGACTGGGAAGGACAATGGGAGGGATGGCTCTGTGACCCAGTAGCTACTGCTTGTTTTCCTCCAGCTGCTGGAGTCACTAGTGCTCACAGGACAAAGCCAGCATGGGGGGAAAACAGCCAGATCTTGGTCCTGCCCACCTCTAAGGAACCGACGGGCATGTTCAGAGATGGGATACACGGGCGGAACAGCTGCCCGCTGATCTCAGTTCTGGCTGCTATTCATGTCTTCCAGGACCCATACCCTCATGAGAGGCCATGGAGCCACCACAGCTGCAGTCCTAAGACAGGCCATGCTGTGTACCAGGGGAAGACTTACCATGTGCTGTCTGGGTGTGACGGGGCACCAGGTCATCCCTGTCTCAGTCACTAACCTCCCTGATCCTGAAACCCACTTCAGATACTCCAGCAAAGGGGCTAGAAGGACAGCGCTCTGGGACAGCTATTCTACCCTGGGTGTGTGCCACTCTGGCCTGGCACTAGGGATTAGGCCAGACAGCCTCTTATTTTAGGTTAAGACGCATAAGAAGGGATGAGAAGCTAAGCCCAGGCAGGGACCTTCCAGACACTAGCACTTCCTTCCAGTTCTGGAGCGGAGCAAGGGTGGGTGGAAATGGCTTGGGCTTTCTACTAGGGCCAGAAACTGGCCCTCTCCCTCGCTACTCAGGGACAGTCAAGGGGTCTCCTAGCCCCAGGGCACCCCTGCTAGCAAGTGCCTTTTCCTCTACCAGCCCTCTTAAGCAGTGATGTGCTTCTTGCTTTCACTTCCTCACCCCCTGGCCCCCGAATAACACACAGAGGCGCGCACTGCCTCTGCCTCCTGCCCCGTCCCTGGAGACATTCTCATCACAGGGTTACACAGAATAGGATGATGGAGGCCAAGCCCCAGCAAAGCCCGGCATCCCCCTAACCATGCTGCTCCTGCTGGAGAAGGGCTTGATACCTGTTCTGCTCCCACAGGAAGTGCAGAAGGTATCTGTTTGTATCCGTCTTACCCCACCCCCAGGTGTAGCATCTGCAACAGAGATTCCTGGGAAGCACTTGCCAAGACGCCCAGTTTAGGCATAGAGCAGAGGAACCCAATGTTTACCCATCACCCAAATCTTAAATCGGGACTCCATGGGTGGAGGGGCTAAGGCTGTGCCAGATCCTGGCTCTCCTGCCAACTCACAGGGGCCTTTCCGAGAGTGGAACCAGAGAGAGGCACTTCCAGTGACTGGCAGAAGAGAAGAGAGCCAAGGTTTCCTGCCCCCATCTACAGACTGGGTGCTAACAGGGGAGCCGGGCCATCACCCCACTCCTCCCAAGGGCTCCTGTGCAGACCAAGCGAGGCTCTATCTGGAGAACAGGCCTGACGCCACTTACCGTTACTGTGATTTCCTGTCTGGAGGGAAGCCGAGGGCTGCAGGTTGCTGCTCAAGGACCCATAGCCACGGTAGCTGTAGTTGAGGCCACCATTGACATACACAGGATCCTGGGAGTAGGCAGAGGCTGGCAGTGAGTAGGTGGAATGGGTGATGGCTGTGGAGTCCCGAGAATGCTGCTTATCCAGAGCTATAGGTTCGTCCTGCAAAGAAGGGAGGGCGGAGCTGGGAACCCGAGGACCAGCAAGCCCAGTCACTGACCCTGACACTGGGGCTCCCAGAACCCAGTGACGTGACCTGACCTAGGGGATGCTGTTGGTTCTCTCTCCTTGGGCACCTTACCCCAGCAGTCCCCGCTGACTACATCTCATCTCTCTGTGGACATGCTTGACTGTCCTTGCCAAGACCCTGTGACCTCCTGCTTCAGTCTTTTGAGTGCTGGAGCTGCAGGGATGCATTTCCACATCCAGTCAGCCAGCCCTCAGTGACTAACTCCTCCAGCACTCGCCACCCACCTCCTGGCACCTGCCTCTCTCCATCCTTTCTGCCCCCACCTCAGACTATGTGATGACCGCCCTCCCGCCTCGCAGTGCAGCCCAGCGGCCGGCCGGTGTGTGGAACGACCAGTGGCCTCTGCCCCTTGGGTGAGACGCCGTGCAGCAGGCAGCATGAGCGCATACTTGTGAGGACTGGTAGATCTCCAGGCGCATCCTTTTAGCTGCTTTTCTCGTCTCACTCTCACAGGCAGCTGCGAGGATGTTTTCTGCCATGGCTGAGGTCAGGTGGGGAGGAGTGGGTCTGGTCTGCAGGCAGAAGGGACACAGAGCTGTTGTTTGGGCTGGAATGGCCCTGGCCAGAGTCATGGTGAGGCAAAGCAGGTATCTGGGCTCCAGCACCTGATTAACAACCTGTTTTCCTCATTCGTGATATAGACCTACTGAGCAGTTGGGGTAAGGGGTCCGGAGGACAGTGATGGTGCCACAGACCAGGGTCGCCAGGAGGAGGCGCTCACCATCTCCATGCCATTCTTCTTCATGCGACGACAGGACTTGAGGTATGTGCGGATGCGCTTGCGGGCCCGCTCCTGGAACTCGGGGAACTGCCGGCTGCATGACTCAATGATGGCCTGGATCTTTTCCTTGGGCTGCTTGGAGATGGGCACCATGCGGTCCAGGTTCTCATCCACAAACAGCCGCACAAACATCTAGAGAGACACAGGCCATGGGAGGGGCTGGCCTTGCCTTAGACCCATCCCTGTCTCGCCAGCCCTGCCTGTACTCACATTGAAGGCCTTGAGCCGTTCAGGGTCCATGCCTTCTGAGTCATTCATCTTGTCATTGTCCTCATGGTCATCATGATCATCATCGTCGTCATCTGCCGTGGGGGCCCGGCCCACTGTCAGGTCCTCAGGACAGCCACTGACTTCAGTCTTGATGGAATCATAGCTCCCAGAGCTGTAGGGGGGAGACTAAGACAGGGCAAGAGACAGAGAGACAGATCAGGTGGCTGCCTACTTGATGTCCCATGGTAAGTTTGGGGACCAGGTTGGTGAGCTCATCCAGCTGCCACAAGTCTTAGCTGCAAGCTCTTCAGCCAGTTAACCCTACCTCCCACTGTGAACCAAGAGAAACAGTTCTGTCCCCAGCGTCCCTGGGCTACCGCCAGGAGGCCTGGCTGGAACTGTGCACCAGGGCCTTTCCTCTTAGAGACAATGAGTGGAGTGGAGTAGCAGCTTCTTTGGTGGCAGTGTCCACATCAGGGCCTGCCATGTTAAGGGAAGGACACAAGAAAAGATTGCCATTAGCCAGCCTCTTCTGTGTGCCACCATCTATTTGGGCTTTCAGGGTTCCTCCTGGATTCCCAAGGGACTGCAACCTTGAGTTGACAAGTGAGCTGTTGCCAGAGCAGCAAATGTGCTGTCTATCGGGAGGAACAGATGGGCTGGGAAAGAGAGCCAGCCAAGGAAGTAGGGCCATGAAGCAGGGAGCAGTCCCCAGCTCCCGGGTGAGGCTGCTTCTGCCTATCTCCTAAGAGATTCCTGTGAGGCTGGCGAAAGCAGGCATCCAAGAGAGAGAGCAGACGGGCCTGCCTGGTATAGCCTGGGGAAGACTTAAGCACTCTGTTCCCACCAACATTCTTCTTTCAACCAGACAACAGGCAAAGGCGGCAGTGTCCATTCCAGGACTGGTCACCTCATGGGAGGGGACAAACACGATCCCGTGAGCCAGCCCCTCTGTGTGCCGGGATTTATCTGGGCTTCTGGGTTCCGTCAGCCTGCACTGACTGCCTGTTTCTCCTTCAACTATGGCTTCTGCGTTCTCTTGCTTCCCAGCCACTAGCTTGCCCCTCATGACTCAGCTCCGCAATATTCCACAGAGCCCTTGCTCTCAGGCTGCTGCCGTCTGCTTTCTAAAGTTGTATCTGTGGCATGCACTGACCCCGTCATCTTTTCCCTGAAGGACGCTGCCGTGCAGTGGGTAAGTTGGGCCCAGGAGGACACACATTTGCAGTCAGTCAGGCTTTGTGATGTGGCCACAGCCTGGCCTAGAAGGACCTGGTGCTCTCTGAGGAACAACTCAACAAAAACACTGGCCCTCAGGCCCCTCTTACTTGAGCACTCAAAGACTTAAGGGGCAGAACTCTAGCCCTCCAGAACAATAGCGGGGGCCAACGCACACACAAGGCACAGGGCTGGCTACCAGCTCACCCTTGGCACCATGGACATGTCAGACCTGCAAGTGATTCTTTAGCCGAATCCTCGGCAGGGCCCGAGCAAATGGGAAAACCGTGAGGGGCCCTCAGTGCCCACCCTTGTGCCATATGGCCATGGTAGCAGAGGCTAACGGGCTCTGCTAAGCCAAACTTGCTTCCGCCATGGAACAGCTGCCCTCTCTGCTCCCTGAACCCACTTCCACCCTGAGCCCACCGGCTGTGCTACACATGTGGCCCTGCTGCAGTGGGCAGGCAGGTTCAGGATGGCAGAATCGAAAGCTGGCACCCACTGTCACAAAAACCTTAATGGCTGGCCCAGGACAGTGTGAGGAATTATGGGCCATGGTTGGGAACCCACCCTGTCCATCTCTCTACCCACATCAGCCTAGTCAAGGGAGGAGTTCCAGAGCCCTCGTCCTGACAACTCGTCCCTTTTCAGCACCATCTGAACAACGGGATAGGCAGGCTGAGTAGCCAGGACGTATGAGGTCTGTGCCACCTTTTTCAGAAGGTTTGCGTGCGTGCGTGCGTGCGCGCGTGAGTGCCAAAGGCTTTCCTAAGTTTTGTTTTCCTCTGAGGTCTCACATGTAACTCAGACTGTCTTGGAACTCACTTTGTAGCCTAGGTTAGCTTCCGACTGCAGCGCCCTCCTGCTTCAGGCAGGTTCTGAGTGCTGGAGTTCCGGCATGGCCGCCATACTCAGCAATGTGCCAAATGTACCACTTGCTCCTATTCTTCACAGCAGACTGTTCCCAGGAAGAAGGGATGAGCCTTGGGGACACATACCACCTGCTGTCACTTCTCAGAGAAGTTAGACTTATTTGGGGCACCTTCAGCAACATTTGTCATTCTAGTGTGTCAAGAGGAAACCATGGCAAAGTGGCCACAGCCACTACCCTGGCTTGATGTCACATATGGGCTAGCTCAGTTCCAACTATACTACAGTATGCATGAGCTCACTCCAACCTCCCAACAACCCAGAGGCATCGAGCCTGCAGCCCCACACACCTCAGGAGTGCTCTTTACCCCATACTTGACGCGGCTCCGAAGCCCATCAGTGCCGCAGCCGTCTGAGGGGTAGGACGGTGTGCCCAGCGCTGTGCCTGGTGGGAGCTTATCACACAGGTTGATGGGCTGATCCTCAGTGGTGGCAGTGAAGTCCATGGGGGCTGCAGCACTGTTGCCATTCATCTCGGGGAAGGCAGGGTCACCCTGTGTGCTGCTTGAAGTGGATGGGTTCAGGGTAGAGGAGCCATTGCCGCTGCCACTCTCAGAAGAGGAGTCATCTGGAATGAGAGCCCTGGGCATGAGACCATGTCCCTGCTCCCACTGTCCCCAGAGGCCCCGTTGGGTGTGGTGGCCTCAGAGTCCCTGTGCCCTGCTCTCCACCCCAGATGCTCTGGGATCTGAACTGAGTCAGGCTTACCACCTGGGCTGAGGCAAGGTCAAGGAAGTGGGGCCGCTAGGAGCTAAGTGGCCGTGGCCAGCACACGCAGAGCACAGAGGTTTCTCTTCTACCTCCAAACCTACAATGCCAGAGACAAGCTCGAGGGAGGCTCCACTTCCGGAGGCCCACCACAGGTCCTTAGACACCTCCAGGGTTGCAGGACTGGCCTTGCTTGGTGCTCAGAACTGCCCCCCCCTCCCACCTGCATGTCCCTCTCTACTGGGGGGTGGTGGGGGTGGGGGTAGGGGGGGGCTTGAATTTCTCCTTCCTCCAGCTCCACTGCCAAAGTCCCTATGCATTCGTGCCTTCCTGTATAGTCTAGTCAGATCTGCAGCCTCTGCCCTCTCTGCCTGGCCAAATGACCTCAGACAGCACAAAGCCAGCTGCTGAGTCTGGGGGCCATATCTCCTCTGTTTCCAGCAGGTCCTCCTGCTTTCTTGAGGCGGGAGCCCCCTGCTGTGAAGAGTGCAGCATTGCAGGATCAGAGAAAAATAAACTTAGCTCCAAGGGAATAGACATTTTGAGATTACATTCCAGGTTTCTCTTCCCTCAGACCCCAGCCTCCTGCTTCATTACCTGGGGCCACAGCAGCTACTCTCGACCTCCTGGAGTCACTGTCAGGTGAACACCCGTGTGGATGCCAATGGTGCTGGGTACCCTGGAGGCTCTGCAGCTAAACCCAGCAAGGGGAGGGTGGCAAAGGGAGCCCTGACCATAACCTGGGTCACCCTCATCCCCAGGCCAGGGTCGAGATGGACCCCACCCCCACAGCCCACAGATTATGAAGATTTCGTCCTTGGTGTTGAGCACTGGACAAGAGTGCCGCCTGAGTGTCCCCATGGCGACTGAGCGGCTCTAGTGCCCCAGCCAATCACTAGCCTTTCAGCTGCCTGAGGGCGGGGCCAGTCTGCCCATCAAGCAGTGAGGGCCCTGAGTAGAGGGGGATGGGGAGTGTGGTGCAGTGACATTCCCCCCTCAGCTCTGCTGCAGCAGGTCGTCTGGGTCAGGCGACTCTGCCCAGGCAACCTTTAGGCAGCACTGCTCCTTTCTCCCTTTTATCCTGTGAGCTTGATCCCAAGCCCCTGGGCCTATCTCTGCCTAAGTCCTCTGTCCTCACAAATGGGCTGGGAGTATCTCAGTTATCTTTTCTCTGGTAATATTTCCAGCTACAAGGATGTAACAAATTACCTGGCAGCAGTTACTAAGTACCTACTGTGTGCTGGCCCTATCCCAAATGCAGGAAGAGTGATGACTACTACTACCAGGGTGCTAGCATGCCTGAGGACCAGCTACATCTTAAGGAAGTTTACCAGTAACTGGGAAATTGAGTTGTGGTGGATGCCACCTACTCAGCACCTGCCAAAAGCCACCCCTGCACCATTGAAGCCCCTTTCACAGCTCAGGCCTTCCTCTGTCATTGTCAGCCCTTCCTAGAGGTTGCTGCCTGACTCCTGAGACGCCCAGGTATCTGAGGTCTGGGGAACAAAGGTGAATACCTACCCCAGTGCCTCTGTCTATTCTTCGCCACTTCCAAGTTATAACTCCTGCCCTACCCCAGGCCCCTTGCTCAACCTAGAAGGGCAATAGATCCCTCCTCTGGAGGGTTAGCTGCTCCTCATCAGGTACCATGCCAACTGTCACTGCACTCACCACAGGCACCAGGCTTAAGGCCAACTATATTACCACACCCT
Organism: Mesocricetus auratus; assembly: GCF_017639785.1. Lineage (NCBI taxonomy): Eukaryota > Metazoa > Chordata > Mammalia > Rodentia > Cricetidae > Mesocricetus > Mesocricetus auratus. Next base: position 118,397,132 of record NW_024429189.1, read on the forward strand.
GTATGGGGACAGAGGTGGATTCCCTTGTCTGCCTGCTTTGAGTAAGCAGTATGTCTGTGGCTCTAGAGCTGCCCAGGACATACAGGGCTATCCTAGAGCTCCGACCCTGGGTCAGAATCGGCTGTGATGAGAAGCTGCCAACACTGTCACCTGAGCTCCAGGCCCAGGCTCATTCATGCTGCCTGACTTTCTAAAGAGAACAGGTGCTGGCCTCAATGAGGGTACCATCTCTCTGTTTTCAGAGGCCATCCCCAGATGGAGAGTGGTTGGATAGATGAGGCCCACAAGACACCAGAGCCTGGGAACTGCTGTGGCCACAGAAGAAACTAGAAACTCATACTATTATGTAAATATCCAGATTGACCAGTATATACCATTAGCACCTTGAAAACCCACTAGAAGTGAACAGGCAAAGTGTGACCTAGCCATACAATGGATTAGAAGACTCAGCCTTAAAAAGAATACAATTTAGATACATGCTGCAACATACAGGACCCGTAAGGGCAGTAGGCTATATGCTACGTGAAATAAGACAGACACCAGAGGATAAACAGTGAGTGATCGCACTTAACTGTACAGGCGAGAATGGAGGCTTTCACAGAGGCAGAGAGTGATGTGGGACTCCCCCGAGTCTGAGGAGGGAGAAAAGGTCTAATGCTTAGTGAACTCAGAGCTTCTTTCTGTCTGGCATGATGAAAAGTTTGGGAAATAATAGTGCTGATTGTATTTTGATGTATTGAAGTATACAGCCCAGAGATTTTATATTTACTTTACTACCAGAAATAAAAACCAAAAACAACAACAACAAAACCCTCTAGACAAAAACCCTAAACCTTTGAACAAGCCAGTGGGCCCTTACCCGTGCTACACCTGGACAGGACACAGAGCCCACATCTGAGGGGGAGAACAATTACAAAATCCCACATTCTACACCCCCCAAAAGTCTTGCCCAGTGTAGGCGTCCCACCTGGTTGGCTAGCTTTTTTTTTTTTAAGCAGCCTGGTCGCTGCTGAGTGTTAGCATAATACAAAGGAGCTAAGAATAGGATGGATATCACCCTATGTGATGGACCTCAAAGAGGCTGCCTCTCCTTGTACCTCAGTTTCTCTTTTAAATGGCCCTTGCATCAGTAAAACGGCATTTGTGATGTTACCGACTCTCCCTTGCATGAAGCAGGCCTTCAAAAGTGAAAGTTGCTGCCTTTTACCCACCTGCTTCCTACATTCATGCCCCCAGACTGCAACATGGGCATGTGTGGCCCACACAGTGTCACAGCAGAGGTGGGTATTACGAGTATAAGGGGAGGCTAAAGGGCCTGGGAGGCGTACACCTACCTGGGGGCTGGAAACCAAGAGCCAGGAGAGTCTCTCTCTCTGGTCCATACCCCACACTGCCCTTCCTGCCAAGCTCCCTTGACAATCACCTCCTCAGAGAGCCTCTGAGCCACCCCATCTCATCCTGGCACAAGCTCCGACTGTTGTTCTGCAGAACTTGTTACAAGCAAGGTGGCCCTACAGCTGCGCTGTCCATCAACCCCACCACGGTGGCCTTGGCCTCTCTCTCCTGCCGTGCCCCCTGGCTGTGGCCTCGCCCTTTGCACTGCTTCCCTCTCACTGCTACACTGTCCCTGGCTCTCCAGAGCTTGTTCTTCACTTCCTGTTCCTTCATTTCCTGGGCTTTGCTTAAAGGTCACTGTGCCAGCAAACCCTCCCCTCCCCAGCCCCCACACTGACATGCTAACCTCTTTACCTATTTTCCTACCACACTTAACCTCCTCCTTGCCATACTATTCATTTATTGTGTCTGTAGCCTGCAGTAAGTTGCCCCTGAGCCTTGGCAGAACTCTAGTGAGTAGGCCTGGATCACTCCTGCTTCCATGTAAGCCAAACCCCTTCTTTCTTCTGCAGGGACACCTGGGTCTTCCAGGGTTCCTCAGGGTAAGCATGTACCCCAGGCCTAGCCTGTCAGCATGACCCATCACAACTACTGGTAAAAAGTCGTGTGACCAAGCTAGACCCACCAAAGTCAGACCTGAGGAAGTTCAGAGATAGGCCAACACAACCTTTCCAAAATCCGCCTATGCTTTAAATCAAAGGCAACCCTGGATTATTTGGTTATGAGAGTAGCAACTTCCTTATTGTCAGAGCTAGCTGGAGGCCACTTTGCATCACATGGAGTAAGGTGGGGGGGGCAGCTAGGGGACGGACTTTCTGTTTCCTGCCTATCCTGAGGCTGCTGATACTGACCCAGGGATGCCACAAGCTCACCTCCCAGACCACAGGGTTCAGGGAAAGGGGTCACAGATCCAGTAGCTGGGGTCTGATCCATGGCAAATTCTTCCTCGCTCTCCAAGAAACAAGACTTAATGCTTGGCATATGGTGGGTTGGGCTGGGCAAGTGGTTTCGGCTGGCCTCACGTTCAGCCTGACCTTGGGCACAGCCACCTCCTGGGCTCCTCTTATCTGCAACCCAGGGAGTTGCCGCCGCCGCCCTCCTGGTCTCCAGTGTTTTATGACTCCATGAAAACCAGCTGGCCCCACAGCACGAAGGGCCTAGTGCCCTGGCCCTTTTGACACTAGGCCTCTCCTGTGAGGTAGTCTTCAAGACCCACTGAGACCTGGAGCTGGAAGTGGAAACACAAGGGGTTCAGGTGACCCTCTTGTCCCCACCTGGTCCTCGTCTTGAGGCGCGCACAACAGTGGCGGGCCACAGCTGCCCCACCTGTGACCGTGAACAGCCTAGAGAGGTGCCCTGGAGGCTTTGGGGAAGCAGCAGGAATGTATCCCTTCTGTCCATTTCCACAAAGATGGTCCTCCACAGCTTAGCAGAGGATGACTCCCTAGGCTGGGAGAACCCAGAGCCCACCACCTGTGCCTCGAGAGCCTAGGGCAGGGGAGGCCTGCCATGCCCATCTACTGTAACGGGGTGATGTGCTGCTATTCAAATGGGAGAATTACTGATGAATGGGGGAAATTGTTCCTCCTTCTGTCCCGTCTCCAGAAGGAGACAAAAACTCCTTTTACCTCAGCAAACAATGCCCTTATGTGGGCGCCAGCGCCCTGCAGCCTGCACAGGCCCAGCTCTGTGCAAGCCGCCAATCACCACTCTGGGCTCTGGGGCCACGGCCAGCGGTACCCCTTCCCTGGTGGGCAACCCACACCAGCCCCCCGAGCCAGGCTGGAGAGGTGGCAAGGCCACAAGAACCTACAAGCAAGCTGCCTGCTGCAACAGAAGCGAGGGGCTGAAGGCTGCATGGGCCCCTTGGTGAGGCTCTGGTCAAAGCAGCAGCCAGGCAGGGGAGAGGAGGGGCATCAATAATTCACATACAAAAGCTGGAAGCCAGGAAGGAGGGGGAAGGTGAAGTGCCAGAGTCTGCAGCTCCGCCGCCCCCTCCCCCAGCCGTATATGCCAGGCAGGAGTCACTGAAGGTCTGGAAGGGAGCTCTGCGCTACAGGCTGGCACACTGACTCCTCTGAATTTGGAGCATACACCTCACTAGGGCTCTCCACCTCATCCCTCACCCCTGCCTGCTTTGACAAAGGCCAGTGGGCTGGGTAGTGTTTACATAATGCATAGTTCCAAGGAGCACCAAGCTCCTGGTGCCCATCTGCTCTCTGAAGGCAGGCAGAGGGACCGGGGTCAAATGGGGGCCAAGGGATCCAACTGCCCTAGGTGATAAGGCCACACTGGGCATGCGACCAACCCATATTCTCCACTTGGTCTTTAGGCTCTGCTGCCACCCGGCTTCTCTTGGGGTCCCTGTCTCTTCTCCCTGTGGTAAAGCAGCCGGGTAGGCAAAGGCTTAGGGTCAGAGAGGGACCATGCCCCCTTCCTTCCTGGGCTCCATTTTTCTTTTTAGACAGGGTCTCACAAATCCCAGGCTCTCCTTAAACTAGCTCTGCAGCTGAAGATGACCTTGAACTTCCCATCCTCTTGCCTGCATCTCCCAAGTGGTTGTAGATGTGCACCACCAGGCCCAGTTGATACAACGCTGGAAAAGGAACCTGGGTTTTCATGAACGCTAGGCTATCACTTAGCAACTGAGCCATGTCACTGATGCACTCTATTTCCCAACACATAGTCTATAGATCTGACACCTGGATCCAACAGCACCTGCCTCCACAGTGCACTGGCATTCTGACGTCTCTGTCTTGCTCCTAGGCTCTCAGGAGCAGCATTGTTCATAAACAGTGTGAGCCCAAGTATGGTTCTAATCGTGCAAGTGGTCATATTTTTTAAGTGAAACAGAATTGTAACTAAACTAAGGTGGGGGTCTGTTTGGAGTTTGATGGAGGTTTTTTGTTTGTTTTGTTTTGGAAACAGGGTTTCTCTGTGTAGCTTTAGAGCCTATCCTGGCACTCGCTCTGTGGACCAGGCTAGCCTCGAACTTACATGGATCTACTTGCCTCTGCCTCCCAAGTGCTGGGATTAAAGCCCCACAGTGGTGGCTTTTTGTACAATGCTAGGAATGGAAGCCAGGGCCTCATGTATGCTAGACAAAAACATTAACTTTAACAATGTATTGCAAAGTCAATTGCAGTGATATAATCTTGTTATCCCACTATTATATGAGGCTGAAGCAAGAGAATCGGCTTTGACTACACACAGGAAGTTCAAGTCCAACCAGCATTACAGAGCCAGACCCTGTTTCCAAAAAGGAAACCTGAGTTTCTTTTACCTAATATATCTAACATATCATTTTAATAAGTAATTGGTAACACATATCTGTTTTCATGCTCAGACTACCAAGCCAGGTGTGTTTTCATGAGGGCCACACACCTCTGCACCAACCCTTTCTAAATGCTCAAGCAGCTACTAGTGAAGGAAGTCTCACACAGGGCAGATCTGCAGGTCTGCAGGGACCCCTGGAGATGTTCCAAGCTGTAGATAACACAGTGTTAGAGCAGGTGACCTAGGCGCCGAAACCACTTTGCTGGTGGGAATGAACATGAAGTATACACCAGATCTGTGTGTCAGGCTCTGGGAGTACAAATACCCCTTCAGAGAAGACAGCTCACTGAAGGCTCAGGGGCGTCCAGGGTAGTCACCAGGCTCCCTGAGTGAGCAGCAAGGCCCAGATGGCTTCACAAAGAATGCCTCAGTCTACTCCATCCTGGACACCCCCAATGCACATTGGTAAATTACACCCAGAGGAAATGAAATGCTCCTTTGGTCTGTCCACCCAGGCCCACCACTTTCTATGCTTGTTGTAGGCCAAGCACAAGCAATGAGAAATAAATACCAATTCCAAGTGCAAAGCTCTAAGCTAGACTCACTACGACCTGCTACCCTCAGCCCCCACAAATCATGTGTCCTGAGAGCAAACTGCACCACTTCAGGCTATGTGTGAGCCATTCATGGGGTAGGGCCCTGCCTGGGAACTTGTGTGTGGAGTTGGCAGGCCCCTGGCAACCCTTCCTGTCCTCCCGGAAGCTGGTCTAGGGCTGGTGCATCCCAGTCCTTAGGTCAGTGTGATGACGACAATGTGACCCAGCCACTTCCTGGTTCCTGGGAGAGTCATCCCCGAGACAGCTCAGGCCAAGGTGGTGCCGGCCTGTATGGTCCTCCCGGCCCCTTTTCAGCACAGCAGGGCCGTCCTAGCAGAGGAGGGGCTCTGAGTTCTGCTGCAATGAGGGGAATCTGCAGATAGCAGGGCTGGAATCTGCCAGATGGCCCCACGGCCACGGCTAATCTTCCAGGTCAGGGAGGAAGAGAGGGGGCAGGGTCTCCCCTCCCGTTCACTTAGCAGGTAACCCTCATCCTGTTGGGCCCCAGAACTTGCCCTGCTCTAGTATCCTTACCAGGAATCCTGGGGTCCCAGTAACCTAGACAAGGTCAGGGCAAGATCAAGCCCTGCCTGATTCTGTGATAAAGGAATCCCTCCGAGCTGTCTCCTGACTCCTCTTGCCTTTGCAGGCCAGGTCTGGCCCAGCCTAGCACTGTGCTGTCTGCAGACCCAGCTTGATGGACACTTTCTATGACCCAGATTGCGGTATGGCCCATGACCAATCCCTAGAAGACCTGGAACCCTGAGGTAGGGTAAAAGAGAGTCTCTGTTACTGTGGTCAGATGCTTGGGGCCTCAAATCAGAGCAAACAGGTCTTTACAGGGGAGGAAGAGGGCCCAGGTCTGGCTTCCAGCCTCACAAGACATGATCTGAGACAAACAAGGTCAAAGGGATGGGCAGGACTGAGTCCCACAAGTGTGGGGCAGAGAAGCTCTGTTCAAAAGCCTTTAATCCCAGCACTCGGGAGGCAGAGGCAGGCGGATCTATATGAGTTCTAGGCCAGCCTGGTCTACAGAGCAAGTTCCAGAGAAACCCTGTCACGGAAAAACAAACAAAAGTCCACTGTGCGCAACTAGGGATATACACTGGGTATAAAATGGTGTCTAGCATGCATGAGGTCCTAGGTTCAATCTCCAGTACTGCTGATTTTTTTTTAAATAAAGATGGGGCTGGAGAGATGGCTCAGAGAGCTCTGACTGCTCTTTAGAGGACCTGGGTTCAATGCCCAGCATCCATACAGTGGCTCATGGCCATCTGTACCTCCAGTTCCAAGGGATCCAACACCTTCTTCTGAATTCCATGGGTACCAGATTCACATGTGGCACACAGACATATATATAAGCAAAATACCCATACACATAAAATAATAGAAAGTAATTTAAAAGAAAGAAAGCAAAGAGCCCAGTGTAGAGTTGGGCATGGTAGAACAGGCCTGCAATCCCAACTCTCAGGAGGCCACGAGAAGGACTGGCTGAAGGAACTGCAATAGTGAGACTCCCCACATCAAATAAAGACCCTTTTAGGCCATCCCAGGAGGCTGTAGTAGGTACCACTCCTTCCTCCAGGTGACAGTAACCAGGGCAGTGTCCAATCATGAGGACTGAGTCCACAGTGACCCAGCTGTAGGGACCAGGAGCTCCAAACTTGTGACACAGAACCTGTTGATCCCTGTGAGTAATGAGCCTACTGAAGAGTGGTCATGCTGGAGAAGGCCAGAGGCGGCACAGGACTGGCCCCAGCTCTCACCCACCCCTTTCTCTGCTAGTCATGCAACCACTCGCCTAAATTCTTTCTCTCTTGCTAGGAGCACTGTGGGTGGCAGCACACAGGTGGCGTGCCAGCCCCTGGCTGCTTCTCCCCAGACAGCAACATGACCCTTCAGCTGTCTCCTCAGCACCTGCGAGCCTGGGAGGGGGTAGTGGGCAGAGGCCGTGTATAGGGAGCAGAGGAAGTCCTGAGAGAATGTGCGCTGTTGATAGGGGCACAGCCATGTCAAGGACTCCAAAGTCTCAGACCCACAAGAAAACAGCAAAGCCTTCCTCCAGGTCTGAGTGTGAATGCTGACAGTGTGTGCAGAAAATGTTCACCACCGTTTTCTCTCCCTGGGTATTTACTGCCTGAAGACTGCCCCACCCCCAGAGACTGCTCCTACCAACATTAGCTAACCCTGCCTCCTCGATCAAGCTGTGGACCACAAACTGCCTCCTCCTTCAGCTGCATGCAGTAAAGCCCACCTCTTTGTTCAACTCTATACTATAAACATGCCGAGCTTCTAGGGTGCTGCGGTTTCTCTAGCCCAGAGCTCAGGCCACCCAATTCCAGCTTTCTGTCTGTTATCCATCTGTCTTTTCTTCATTCCCTTGCTTCCCCCATTCAAGTCCAAGTCCCTAGAGCCATGCAAAGATGCAGCAGCCGTGAGTCAATAGGCAGGATCTTCATGGACCTGTGGGGTGGGAATGGGGTAGGGACTCAGGATGCCAGGGAGAGCTGTGAGAGCTTAGACATCAGCCAACATCAGGGTCTCCTTGGCGCAGCTGTTTGGCTTTTAAAACGGGGTCTTTGCTATATAGCTTAAGTTGGCCTCAAACCTGCTATGTAGCCTAGGTCCATAACCAATTCGCCACCCTCCTGCCTCAGCCTCAGCACTGGGGTTATAGGAGTGAACCACCATGCCTGGCTCTGGCTCCCTTTCTGAAGCCCCAAGATCCTAAGGGTTAAGGACACCAACCTACATGTAGGAAGAAGGCTGTGGGCAGAGGCCCATGGGGCCTGAGGAGGCCAAGGAAGCAGGACTGGCCAAGCGGATCTGGTGAAGGGCTCAGAGAATCTGGAGAGGTGGAGGGCCTTTTGGTCCCCAGTGATCACCGACACCCCCCCCAAATCCACCCACATAGGTCTGAAGGTGCCAGTGGGCCAAGAGCCTCACTTCCAGCCTGGCCTATGAGCCTTCCCAACGGCCACACACCACCCAGCCCTCAACAGCCCAGTAAGGTGGGCACAGAGTTATCATCCAACCATTAGAGAGGGAAAACGTCTTACAACCACACAAGCAAGGAGCAGAGGCAGGCTCTGGACCTGTATGAGGCAGGAGAGATAGCACCTGAGTCTTCCCCCACATCTTCCCCGAGCCTAGGGGAGAGGAGAACCTGGGAGGGCAGCACCCTGAGACATGGGTCTGGCTGGGAGAGGAGGGGCTGCACCAGCCTCATTGGACTCCAGCTGCTCAGATGACCACTTAGTATTCCTGGGTAGCAGAAGGCCCACTCAAAAGACACAGGAGCCAGAAGGCCCGAAGCTTTGGTCTTCTGACAGCTTCTAAGGGCTCACACCAAGATTAGTGGTCACAGCCCTCCAGCCACACCAGACAGGTGCTGAGGCTAGCACAAGGTGAGCAACTTGCTTCAGACAGACTGGGGAAGAGAGACCCACAGTAGAGGACAGGACCCACCTACGGGAAGCTGGGTCCAGGCGAGTCCTCAAGCCACAGAGGCGGCCCTGTAGCAGCCTATGCTGCAGTCTGTCTGTGGCTGCCCTGACTTGCCTTTCTTGGCTGCAGCTTGGGATCACAGGAAGGTCCAGGGCATTTGGGACCCTGAGACCCTAATCCCACTCCTGCTTCCTCTGATAGGCTGCTGCCCAGTGCCGCCTCCTAGGAGCCCTTCCTTGGCTCCCATCAGTCCGTGGTCACACAATAGTTATCATTGAGCATCTACACATGGCAGGGGCTGGGACAAATGGCTCTAGCTGGCTGCTTCCTGTGGTCTGGACAAGCCATTTCCCTGTTAGAGCCCTAAGGAACTCAGTACATAGGGCTGGGGCTAGGGTCACAGTGGGCTTGGGTCACTGGGCAGAATGGACAACTTTTACTGCAGCAGAACCAATGACAGGAAAGAGGGGAAGTCATTATGTGAGGAAAAATGTAGCATAATATGATCCTCCCACCAAAGAGAATGAATGACAGACACGCAGTCAGAGAAGGCCGAGGAAAAGTCCCAATACCGGTAGCATTTTGTTTCTTTCTCTTTTCCTTGAGCTCCTGCCCTGAATTCTCTGCAGTGCACAAACTAGAGAAGTGAGGGGAGCCTCAGATCTCTCTGTATAGCCATGGCTGCTGCCCTCAGGAAGGTGGCAGCCCAGGAGGATCCCCGCTTCTCTGTGCCTGGTGCTCTCCTGCCAAAACCAAGATTCTCTGGAGACATGGGAGAGGCTGACAACCTTGTCTGTCACTTGGTCAGACTGCTGAGAACCCCTCCCTGACTCCACCCAGTTTAGTGCTGGGCACCAGGAGGCGGCGGCACTGGCCGGTAGGAAGTAGGAGTCCCAACCTAACTGTGGGAAGCACCCATGTCCAGCAGGTTCCCAAGGACAGGTCACAGGAGTGCCTCATCTGAGAAGGGCACACATTAGCCCTGAAAGGCTCCAGTGCTCGGCATAATTCCTGCCAGGCAACCCCCAGCCTGTGCTGTAGAAGGGCGGAAGCAGGACCCTCCACTGTCCCCTGGTGCGAGCTTCCTGTCTGCCGGTGGAGGTGGGGATGAGTAATGTCCGTTCCCTGCCCCCATGCATCCCTTCTGGAGGCCAGGCCTCAAGTTTTCCATTCAGGAAGGGGCACAGTGAGGGGCCTTGGCAGGGGAATAGGAGGAGGAGCTGCAAACAGGGTTAGGACCCTGGCCCTGCCTGACTGCCCTTCAGGAGACCTGCTAACTTACCTCCTGGGTGTGAGTGCACACTCACACCTCCATCCACTCATTCGCTCACCCATGCTTTCCCAACACTGCCTTGTGCTGGGTCCTGTCTTATGGCCTCTAGGGTGCTAACAGGATGAGGAGGACACACAGGCACTAAACAGATGGGTCATGATAGGATGATGGGCGTTCAGCTCCAAGGCAATACCAGACCTTAAGGGCTCTGCACAATGTCTCAACAGTTCTCTATCTTCGGCAACTCCTAGGCCAGAAGCTTTCCCAAGCCTTCAGAGCACACAGAGCCCTGACAGACTCAAGAGAAAGCTCAAAGCCAAGAGCAGGTCTTGGGCTGTGCAAGGGTAGAAGGAAGAAGGAAACTGTGTCACTCAGTCACTCAGTGTGTGAAGACCCTTGCACCTCATACAAATGCCTGCCAAAGTAGAAGGAGGAGGGAGCCTCTCTTGGTGCTGGCCAGACTTCCTCCACCCTTAATTTCCTCCTCTGTGAGACAGGACAAGATTGATGCCCTGAAACAGGCCTCAAACACGGCCCCACCTGAGAGAGCACTGTGGGATGAGGCTTGCTGCCACCACCCAAGAACAGGTCCTCAGCAAAGGAGGCGGGGAAACTACCCTTGGAAAGCCTGGGGAGAGAGGCTGGGAGATAGCACTGGGACAGGGACAGGAAGACAGGAGACAAGGCTAGCGGTGAAAGCTGGCCTGCTTTCCACTCTCTGAGTTCAATGGTCCCGACCACGGGACCTGCCCTACCAAGGCCCAGCCTTCTTCTGCTTTTGTTAAAATTTAAAGAGAGAAGGCGGAAGTGGTGGCATAGGTCTATGGCCCCAACACTCAGGGCTGAGGGAAGGGGACTCACACTGTTTTGAGGCCAGCCTGGGCCATACAGCATGACCCTGTCTCAAAATCAAACACAAGAATAATTTAAAGGGCCGCCCTAACTGACTAATCCCTAGAGGCATAACCTGTACAAACTGCCTGGCTTCTTGCCATCGCTCTGGCTTGTATCACAGGTAGATGGGGTGGATGTGCCCAGCAGCCCTGCAGCTCTGGCATGCAGGGGTACTGTCTCAGAACAAAGAAGCCAACTTGTTCCTAACAAGGAGGGGGCCCTCTATTTCCCTGTCCACCATGCTCAAGAGCAGTCTCTATAAATGTCAGCTTGCCTTTCCATTTGGGCCACAAACACTCAGCAGAGCCCTGTAATGGGCCAGGCGCGCAGCTGGAAGAACACAGGGCAGAGGGATGGCCAGCGCTAATACAGAGCACAGGGTACCTTACAGAACCAGGGAGGAGGGGACATTCAGACGCCTATCCACCCAATGGGCTCCAGAGGACTAAGAGCCAGGTGGGGGTTTGTGGGGGTGGGGCAGGCGCGTCCAGGGATAGACACACAAGCAGTTAGGGTTGGGGGTGGGATGCATTACTAAAGCCACCTGCTGAGTTTGTTCCCACCCCTAGTCCTTTAAGAACAATAAAAGACATTGGCTCACTCACGGGGGGCGCAGATGTAAAAGATGTCAGCTGACAAAATCTACACTGAGCACACATTGTGAGACACTTCAGGCTGTGCTCATGACCAACCAAAAGCCTGTGGGAAATCCTTTGAGTAGACGCCTTGGTCACCAACAGGCCCCAAAGACATGAGAGGTACCAGACCAGAGAGCAGACCAGACGTCTGAGTGTCCTTAAGGCACATATATATATGTATGTACCCTCTGCACTGGTTCTAGGCTGGCCTCTGGCTAACACACCAGCCCCCAGTCTCCAGAATCAGCCACCGATTCAATAATTAAATTGGTGGCTCATGATCAACATCATCCTCCCTGTCCCTAGCTCTGCTGTTTGCCCTCATGAACACTAGTCCTATCAGCAGGCAGCCTGCCTATGATATGTCCACTGCCCACAGCCAGGCGGGGCCTGAGATGTGTGTGACAGGACAGCTAACCAGCCTCGGCTTCTTCACCGTCCTAGATCGGACGTTACAGGCCCCAGTAGAAACCCCCAGTTGGCTTGCTAACTATCCTGAGGACCTCAATCCACTGAGACGCCAAGGACTGTCCTTGGACAGTGACCATGGTTCCAAAAGGGTGCAGTGAGGAGCAACAGCACAACCAGACCTTTGGGAGATTGGACAGCCTTACTACTCCAGACTTTGAAAAAAAAAAAATCTAGATCTTTCTTGGGAAGAAGGCGTAACCAAGGGTGCTTGCTAAGCACTGCTAGCACAGCTCTTAGTACGCTGCTGGGTGTGGCTCTCAGTCAGCTCAGATGAGGCTGGAGGTCAGCTGCTGGGCTGTCCCAACCCCAGAGCCCCCATGTGGTGGCCCCCACTGCCCCCCCATGGGAATGACATAAGGCAATAGTAGTCTGGAAGCTCACAGCACGAGGGGGTCTTGCTGACCTCACGAGGCATCAAAGCACAAAAAGCCTTTTCTTTCCCAGCAGCCTGGCACCCCACTCTGCACACAGCCACCCCCGGGCTCCCCAGCTCCAGGCCCAGACACTTCCAGCTGCCTGTGTGCTGGACTCCTCCCAGACAAAGCCGGACTCAGGCTGGGAGGGAGGACCAGCGTGTGGGTTCTGCCATGGAGATGAACTTTGACCTAAACTGCTAGGCTCCTACCCCTTATTTACTCTTTAAGGCTCACCCATTTTTTTTTGCAGAGTTAACATTACACCCCTTTTCAACCCTGTACCTCCCTCCCACATTCCAAGTCCTGACCTTTGACCTCTCCTAATTACTAGTCCCTATACCCCAGTTCTCTGAGGCCTAGCTATGGGCTCATCCCTCACTCCTAGTGACCTAGTCCTGGAAATGAGCCCTACGGGGGCCTCTGCCTACAAGTGCTATCCTATCCCACATCCCCAACCTGGTCAGGCCCAGTTGACACAGGGCCCAGAGCCCATTCCCAGGTTTTATATGGAACCATGGGATGGCTATCTGACTTCTGACCCTGACTCTCCAACCCCAAGAAAATCCAGACACAGTAGCACAGTCCATCCTTGTTGGCTACCAACTGCCTGGCCACTGACCAGGCAGCCCTGTCCCAAAGGTCACAAGAACAAAGCTCCAGGTCACACACATCCTTGATCTTCCCAGACCTAAAGCCCATGAGCATAGACAGGAAGAAGCAAATACACAAAAGTGTGTGTGTGTTGTACCCCCGCCCGTCGTCACAACCCCCCCCCCCCCCGTGGCCAGTCAAGGGCCCTGCATATGAGAGCAACCTTTTCTCTCTGGGGCAGTGGGGCTTGCACAGATGCTAACAATACCAACTTTCAAGCACAGCAGGGACGCCCCAGTATCACCTGGGTCCCACCCCAGAGCACATGCAGGCCACTGGCAGGACAATGAGCGGCCTCCCTGCCAGCTTCCAAGGGTCACTCACCGTCCTCTTGGCTATGGAGGTTCTGCGGGCTCCGCATCCTCTCCTCCTGGCTGGGGCTCAGGCTGGAGGCCAGGTGGGGGTCAGCTGACATCCATGTGGAGTCATTCATATCAAAATCTTCACTGCTCACAGAAGTTTCATCCTGAACAGAGACGAAGAAGGAGGTGTTCAACAAGAGCAGGCACACACGAGTCTGGGTGGTCTTTTGGGCAGACTAGAAAGGGTCCCAGAGGGCCCAGGGAGCCCCTGAGACCTTGCAGTGAGGGCTGGATGGCATTCCCCCTGACCTTCTGAAGTGGCTTGGGCTCTGTTCCTAGTGGAAGCCAGGGTTGAGGGCCTGCCTGTGCTGTCTGTAATTGAAGACAATTAAGAGGTCTCATCCTCTGGAGCGGACAGCAGGGCCTGGCTCTTACCCTTGTGAGCCAAGGTTGAAATGAGTGCTGTAAACAGGAGCCACCATTCCCCCACCCAGAGCCTGGGGAAGAGGACTCAGTCTGCACAGTGCCTGCCTGCACTGGGTAGCAGGACATGCTGGGCACCGAGGAGGCCAAGGTGGCAGCCCCCACCAGGCTTGCTGCCAACTCCTGTGGAGCATACATGGAATTCCTTTCTCCCACTCCCCAGCCCAGAGGACATTTCTGTCTTCCTCCCTCCTAACCTTTGCTGTGCTTCAAAGATATGCTCTTGGGCGGCTTCCAGAGTTGAGCAGGCCAAACCCAGAAGTATGGAGAAGGAAGGGGGTAGGGCGGGCCGAGCCAGGGTTCTGATCACACCAAGAAGAGACAGGGAGAGAGGGTGCCAGGGCCTTCCAGACAGCAGATAGTCTACCGGAGAGGACAGCACTGACTCCTTCCTCCTGACTGCTGGCTTCAGTGTGCCCTTGGCGAGTCATCTGGGAAGCCCCGGGATGGGGCCCCTTTAGTCCAGCCTTCCAGCAGGAAGGAACCCCACCTCCTTCTGATCCAGCCCCTTTCAAGAGCAGCAAGCAACTGGGTTGGGTCTCTGGCTGTAATGCACACAGGGAAGATGGCCCAGCAGTGCCACATGTGGAGTCCTGACCTTGTGCCCCAACCCCTAGCAAGATACAATGGCCTCCACAGGCCCATGGCAGAGAGAGCACCCTTGGAGCCATCCCTACAGGGCCCTCTCACAGACATCTCTTTTATGGTGAGCAAACACACTCTGGTTTGAACTTTCCTCGACTGCTGTCCCTGGGGCAGACACATCTGCTCCAAGTGCTAGGGAACCGGAGGTTGAGCCTCCCTCCCTCCCCCAACCATGCCTGCTGGCGGCAGTTTCCTGGAATTCACAGCTTCTATGCAGCAGTGTGGACCCTCTGTGCTGAGTCCAGAGGACAGGAGCTGAGCTACAACAATGCAGGTCCAAAATGTACATACTTGGAAGCCTGGGACAGAGCCCAGTGTATGCTGGTTACATACACTCATCCTCTGTGCTACCTACTACACACACAAGCTTCCTACAGCCGGCCTTCCTGACAACACGTGTGTCACAGCAACAGGGACATGCATGCTCTACAGGCTGTCTACACAGAAAGTACAACAGGGAAGGGTATCTTGGAGGTACACAGCAAGGACACAGCAAGGAGGGGGGGCGGACACAGAGCAGGACAGACTCTCCTGTTCCCCTGCTGGCCTCGTGGATGGGCTCTGAGAGGCAGAAGCAGGGATTCTTCCCTGGGCCTCTCACAGGCAGGAGAACTCAGAAGCAATGTGGTGAGTGTGCGAATTAAGTGACTCTGTTTCCTAGTAGGTTTTTTTGTTTTGTTTTGTTTTGTTTTCCTTTCGAAACAGGAGTTACTTGACCCGGCTGGGTGGCAGCACAGAGGCAGGAGGATCTCTAAGTTCGAGGTTAGACTAGTCTATAGAGTTGAGTTCCCGACAGCAAGGGCTACACAGACAAAACTTGTCTCAAAAGAAAACCAAGAGAAGAGAGAGAAGCCGCCTGTGTAGCCTAGATTGGCCTCCAGTTTGTGGTCCTGTCTCAGCCTCAAGAGTGCTGCAGCCACTGTTCCCAGCCACTCCCTCCCTCCCTATTCCCTGGACACCAACTGTGCACCCAGGGTCTTGCGGAGTGCTGGGAATGCAGCTGGAACAGCCCCTGCTCCTGCCCTTCCTGCTACTCCGCATCGCATCCACGGAGCACAGAGTGGCTTGACACCGGTTGCTGCCCATGCTTCACAGCTCCTCTTGTAAACAACCTGCCTGTCTGCGCCACCAGCCTATGGGGCTCTGTCCTGTCACCCCAGAAGGCTCTTGGGCTTTCCGGTCCTAGGGACCAGGCTGCCTGTTCTCTCAGTTCCTCATGAGGTAGCAAGACTTGTTGAACTGACTGAACTGCCTGACAGGATGTGGTGTTTTAATGAGGATGCTGCATTAATCTGACAATTAAGGGCTCTGGTCCCACTGCGCAGTTCTTGAACAGGGGCCATGTGAAAACCGGGACCCTGGCTGGAGGATCAGAGGCTACATGCTTCTCTGAGGTACAGCTACTAGCCATCCCACAAACAGCATAGGGTTGCTCTGGCTTAGACAGCTGAACTGTTGAGGAAAATGGACTCTACTGCACCCTGCCCAATAGATGAACTGTGTTTCAGATTGACACAGAAAGTACCTGGAAAGAAAAAGCATCCAATACCTGCAAGCTCCAGGCTCCCAGGCTCTGGGACAAGGGTTTCTTAGGATTTCCTCACAATGGCCCCATAAAGGCCCCACGGGGCAGGCCTCTCTCCAGGTCTAGTCACACTGCATCTCAAAGGCTTGCCCCAGAACTAGGGGCAAAGCTGGGGTCTGAACCCAGACAGTCTGCATCCAGAGCCATGAAATGATACTTGCTACCCTTTAATCAAAAATGCCTCAAGAAATACCCAAGGGGTGGGGGGAGGGGGCGCGCTACACATGTTTCTGGCATGTGCACACACACACACACACATGCATGCAGAGTTTGATACATGTTATTGAACATCTATTTTGTGCTGAGTTGCCCTACGGATCTATATGGCTAAGGAGGGGCTTCTACCCTCAGACTGTATCTAGGGAGAGGAGTCAGCTAAAACTTCTGGCCCATTTACAAGTGTGGGAAAGGGCTCTGGGGCCCTTGCACAGTTACTGAACACCACTGGCTCTCTCCCCAGGGACTTTTCCATAGCACCAGGTTTCTGCCATCCTAACTGCCGCTTTTTGGAAGGTGGTTCTGGGAATTTTGAAAACCCAAACGCTGACTGCTATTTTTTTTAAGCCTATTAACCCTAAACTTTTCAGAAAACAAACAGAACTGAGTAAGCTGTAGCTGTGGATGTGGCCAGACTGACACCACCACCTCCAACATGCACACTTGCAGGGCTGACCTGGAGAGAGCCTTCTGTAAGCCCTGCTGCAGCAGAGCCGGGCTGTCAATGGGGCAAGGCCAGCCACTACAGACGAGCAGACTCAAACTCTCTACTCACCTATTCACCCGAGCTGAGGCTGGCAAGGCAGGCTAATTACACAGGCAATTACCAGAGCACACAGTTCAGACCCATCACCCAAGTCCAGAGGGACCTGTGGGGGGAGGGAGGGAGGCAGGGAGGGAGGAAGGGAGGCAACCAACCCAGGTCGGGAGTGAGGAAGGATGCCTGAAGCCTGAGGCCTATCTTAAGACCCCAGGCACTCCCCTGCTCCCCCATGAGGTCACAAGTAGGTCACTTCTTCTTACTCCCTTCTTAAATCTCAGAATATGGGCTACTAATTTCTCCCCGTTAAATAACTTCACCGGGATGCTCATTTGAAATTATGCATGCCACGATTCTAAAATCCCTTTCCTGAGATTCCGTGTGATTGACCAGGTAGCTGTGGCTAGGTTCCCCCAGCCAAGCCTCTGCCCTTGTCCGGGCAATAAAAGTTCATCAGACCATGCACCACAGAGCTTGTGCCATCATGGGCCACAGGGCAGTAGGGCCAACTAACCTTCTGAAAAGGGGTAGTCTTGTGTTGGCCCGGCACCCAGTCGGTCTTTAGGACACACCCCCAACCTGGGAGTCTTCACTCTGGGCAGGAGGGGGGGGAAGGAAGCTGACCAAACCCTTGAGTCTCTTATCTTCAGTCCAAAATTCGGGACCCAGTTCCATTTCTGCCCACCCAGCTAGCCCAGGCCCTTTCTCCTCTGCAGACTTCTGCAGCACCAACCACTGTGCAGTTCAGAAGAGGGGAATTCAGGAGACATATGGAGGAAAGTGGGAGCAGGCCTGTATCCATGGCTCTAACTATGGGCAGGTGCTATCAGTAACCTGATTATTTTACAACTAGGGTCAACTTCTCGGGAACTGGGTTCCTGGAGCCTCTGTAGCTGAGCCATTTGCATCTTCCAGGACTCAGAATTCTGGGGCGTGCCTGCTACAGTATTTTCCAGGCCTTTCCTCAGAGCTGTAACTCTATCTCAGCCACTCACTTGAGAAAGAAAGGGAGGAGGATTTACCGAGAATTCAGTGCTAGCGAGGCCATAAGGTCTGATCTGGAGCTCTGGGTATGCAGTTCAGATCATGGTGGGGGTGGGGGGTGGGGATGTTCAAGGATGCTCCTAGGTCAGGCAGGAAACAGACACTCCCGGCTGCCCCCCCACTACTGCCCCCAGGTTTTTGGACAACTGGAAAGAACACCAGTGTGTGCCATTGCTCCAGCCCCGCTCTCAACCTAGCGTATATACAAGGATGCTGGGCACTGGCTTCTGGGTCACCTGTGAGTGAGCCCAGCCAGGTCAGGGAATGCACAGGCCCCGAGCTGCGTGGGGTGAGCATTATGCACATCACTCAGAATATGCCAAGAAAGTGCTGAACCACATTTGACCCCAGCTTAACTACTTTAGTTCACCAGGCACTTACTAATGGAAACTGAAAAACTCTCAGGATCCAAAGCAAGCAAAGGCTCATGCCATGTTGCGATGGTGTTGCATGAAAGAAACGGGAGGGCGAGCCCAGTCGGCTCCTGGACACTTGGGGCTGTACCCCATCAAAGCCCACCTGGCTACCAGAAGAGCTGGTGAGTCTTTCTGAGACACAGCACACACAATTCCACTTCACTCTGGTAGGGAAAAAGAAGCCAGGATCCTCCCATCCTGCCAATCACCCACCAACCACACTTGGAGTATTCCCCCCCAAACACACACACTCACACTCACTCGCTTACCCCCACACGTGCCTGTCAGCTATATTCATGTGCCCGTGTGTGCTCCACTGCCCTTGCCATAGTGGATGCCTAGATGCTGGAGTTAGTGGTTTCCACACCTTCCCACTAGTGTATGAGCTGTTTTTCCAGCATTCCTTACTATGAGACCTCACTGATACCCCAGCTCCTGCCATCAATGGGGATCTGAGCTTCTTGGGCAACGAGGGTTCTTCCAGCCAAAAGGATGGCCAGAGGGGAAGCACTCTGGGCTAACAACCCTCTCTATCTTTCCAAGAAAAGGACTCAGGCTAGACTAAAAAGTTCTTGAGCAACTCAGGGATGGACCAGCTCCCCATTGCCCCAGGGTGGCTGAGGCCCCAGGAAGAAGTTGCTCCAAGCTAGCCTTCTCAGCAGGGAGGTAGGCTGAGGTGCTGTTTGACTTTGCTGGTTGGTAGGAAGGTGCTGAATGGGGCAGAGAGAGCACAAGGAGGTGCTGGCCGCCTTGAAACTACTCGATAGGACAGCCCAGCAGAGGAGCTTGGATTGCATTCAAAGACACATTTGGGTTCAGATGGCTTTCCAATGAAAGGGTAATTTACAACCTGGGGTTAAGCTACTCACTGGGGCCTGGGCCATCAATGGGCCCTTTCCCCCACACCAACCCACAGCTCAGAAGTAGGCATGTTTCAGGGGTCAAAGGCCTGGCTCCACCATCACAGACTCTGCCCACAGGAGTGAGGAAAGCACCAACACTCTCTCCAGGCCCCAACACTGGCGTGCAGTGGGGGAAGGGGGCTTCCAGCTGATTCTGGGATAAGTAGGGCTTTATCTCAAGGGAGAATCTATTTCAGGCCACAGTCCTCAGAAAGAGGGGGAAATCACAGAGTCCAAACACCATTTCAGGTGAAATCAGGAGGTTATTCATCTCCCCTCAGACCAGACAGAAAGAAAAATCAATGTTTTAGAAGGGGAAAGGGTTCCATTTGAATTAATGGGTTTGTGGCTTCTCCATTGATCTGCGCCTCTTCACACTTTCTTTTTGTGCTTTTGTGCTCTTGAGGGAGAGAGGAGGGAGAAGGGAGTTGCAGGGAGGGGGCTCTCGGTAAGGAAAAGGACAGTCTAACCTTAACCTTTCTCCGGGAATAATGCTAATTAGTGAGGTTTAATGAGAACTTCCCCCAGGAAGCTCGGCCTGGCAGAGGAGGTCGGAATCCCGGCAAACGCAGCTCAGAGTGAGAGTAGGGTCACTTCAGAACCCAAGAGACCGGACTAGGAACGCAATTGCTTTCTCCCCCCACACCCGGCCCCGCTCAGCCAGTGTATCCTGCCTGGGAGCCCTAGGTGAAGGGCAGCGAGCAGCAGGAGGGCGGAGGTGTAAATCCACCTTAACCCTTGCGCGCGCTCTCCGCAGGCCCCTGCGCGGTGTGTCCCTACACTAGCGGTCCCGAAACCCTTGCTTCTGCTCCGAGGGTGCACACGAGAGGGGCTGTCGGTCCCCTGGTGGAGCGACAGGAGCCTGCCAAAGTGGGCTCAACTGTGCAAACCGCGTCTCAACTCCCCGCACCGTGGCAAGGAGCCCCTCCCTGCCACTGTACGCTTCCCGTCCCCACATCCCCAAACATAGTCCACTTCCTTTCTCCCGGAGGCAGCGGCCACCGGAGTCCGGCCCCCGCCCCGCTGCCCGCGAACGTCTTCCTCCCGGGGACGCGGTGCGGAGCCCGCTGCAAACGGCGTGGCCGCGGCACAATACCGCGGCGCGGCGCGGCGCACACAATCACCGCCCCCCAGGACCGGCGGCGCGCACGGCCAGGAGTGGGGTGCGCCCGGCAGCTCCGGGCACTTGAGGCTAGGCGCACCTCTCGGCACCCCGCAGGCCGCGGAGCGCAGCCTCCGCCCCTCCCCGCTCTCGGGCACACTCGCCCGACCCCAGCCCCAGTCCACTCCACCCCGGGCCAGCAGCTCGCCTGGCGCAGGAAGCTCCCCGTGAGTCCCCCTCCTCGGAACCCCCCAGCTCCCCTAACCGCAGCTCAACGGCCAGCGGCAGGGCAAGAAGAGGGGGCGGCGGCCGAGGGCCCAGGATCAGTCCGGTCGCGGGGTCCCCCAGGACTCCGTACCTGGGCCGGCGGCGAGGCGCAGACCGGCGGTCTGGCTCTGGGAGTGAACCGGGCGGGAGGCGGTGACAGCCCCACCGCTCCAGCTGCTGCTGCTGCTGCTACTGCTGCTGCCGCCGCGGCCGCCCGGGGAGAGGGGCTGGCACCGCTGCGGCGCGTCACTGCCCGGCCCGGGGGCGGGGGTGGCCAGGGGGAGGGCCCAGGCGAGCGGCGGCGGCGGCAGCGCCGCGGCCCGGGAGGAAGGGGGAGGGGGACACCGGGCACGGGGAGGCGGGGGAGGGGGCGGGACCGGGCACGGGGCGGGGGCCGGGGGAGGGGAGCGCCGGAGGACGCACTCAGGGGGAGTAGGAGGAGCAGCAGGAGGAGGAGGTGGAGGGGCGGGCGAGAGGGAAGGGTAGGCATGGGGGGGAGGGGGAAGAGAGGAAAAGGAGGCACCCAGGGAAGAGGGGAGAGGAGAAAGGAGAGTGGGGGGGGGGAGAAGAGGAGGAAGGAGGGCTTGCTGGGCCAGGTATGAGGACCAGGGCGCGCTGGACGCGCTGCCGTGCACTACTGGGTAGAGCTCTCTTAAGCGAGAAGAGCCTCGAGGAAGATCCCAGGGGGCGTGCAGCCCAGGAAAGGAGGCGATGGGAGCTGGGCTGGCCCCTGGCTCCCAGAGGCTGCGGACTTCAAGTCTTGGGGCGGGGTGGGGGCGTACCCTGCAAGCTGTCTGCGTTCAGGCCAGGAGAGGGAGACTTGGCCCAAAGAAAGTGACTAAGGCAGGCATCGTCGGGAACTCTTGGTGCCATGGGGCCTCCAGATAGCCTTCGACCTTATGCGTCTCTCAATCCCGGGCGACGCGGGTGCTCGTCGGGTAGGGTTGAGGAACCCAAGGATTCAGCCCTAGTTGGTCTTAGTAGGACCCTGACAAGGAAAAGCCAGGCACGTGGTCGACTCTTGGTCAGGCCCCCGCCCACACCCCAGGGCCCCCTTTTCTCGATCAAGTTCAAGCTTGAGCTCCTCGGCACCCTACCCACGGGCCGCCTCCTCCCCTCCCCTCCCCTCCCCTCGCCTCCTCTCTATTCCGCACCATCTCGCCTCTCACTCTTCCTTTGTCTCTTTCCCACCACTTAGTTTGCACCCGCCTCTGCACCCCTCCTCTCCGCCCCGCCGTCAGCTCCAGTGTCCAGGCTGCGCTCACCTGTTCGACCCAAACATTCCGGCGACCCGGAGCGCCCGCCGCCCGCTCGCTCCCGGCTCCCTCTGAAGGCCCCCGCCCCACTCCGCGGGTCATTGTGCTCCAGCCGACCACACGGTGCCGGCTCCTTACGGCGCTCTGGCTACAGTTGTAAAGTCATCGCATAATATCAAGAATGCTGCCCAGACCTGGGCGCGCACAGTACTCAGGGACTCAGCAGGAAAAGGAAGACGCACGACCCAAGGTGAGATCCTCCACAGGGCAAACAGACCTTCCGCCTCGGCTTCAGGAGAAGATAGAATAGGGCAACGCGAGGTGGCAGAGGGATACCCTGAACCTCCGGGCAACCTCAGCTCTCCTGCGACCTAATAAGCTATCTCCTTACAGCAGAATTAAAACATCGGTAGAGAAAAATGGGTTAGGGGCGAATGCCCCCCAGAACTCCCCACCACCAAGTCCAAAAAGCAGGTTAGGATACATGGGCCTCAAATAAAGCTTTTGCTTTAACAAGGATAGCGAGAGAGACGTTAGTGTAATTCTGTGGGGAGATGCCCCGCCCCCAAAAGAAACCCAATAACGAGCCCACCTCCTGGTTCCTCTGAGGAGGAAGGGCAATTTTTACAGATTCCTTTACAACTCATTAACAGTGGACCCAGCAGAGGATAGCAAACGAGACAGCCACCGCGATTATTTGTAATTTTGAAACAGACTGCCTTTAACCCTCCAACTTTTCTTTAAAAAGCCCCTTTCTTTCTTCCTCTGAAAGCTTTTCATTGTGAACAATCTATGATAGACAAGACTCCCTCTACAGGTTTGATCTGTAATTACAACCACAGGTTCGGAGCTCCCTGTTGACGGATTAGAAAAGATGACAACACTTCAAATTAACAGCACATAGACTTCATTCTGCACACGCTAAAGATTTTACTGTCAATATGAAACTGACGCTTAGAAAAGAGGGATTTAGGCGTGTTGCTCATTAGCGCCTTTTACTCCTGAAATTAAATGTGTTTTCAAATCAATTCACCAATAATTCACTTCTCCTACTTTCTCTGTTAGACCTTTACTTCTCATCCACTGGGGTGTGGGAGTCTGGGGTCACAACTCTATTCAGTCCATCTAGGGCAATGTGGGCGTTTCCAACACAGAAGCTGTCCTTCGTTGCTCTGAATGAGATAATTTGGGCTCAGGATTTCCTGCCTCTTTCCAACACATTTCTTGAAACCTTTGACCTTGCCTGGCCTGAGTCACTATAGCAGTGGTGGACATCTGGTCTTGAAATATAAAGGCAAAGGCAGCTTAAGTTCAAAGGTGGAATTGAACCCAGATAACCCACCTCTCCTCAGACTAATAAAAGAGAACACTGTAGCTCAGGAGGGCAGGCAGGACTGTCTCCTGAAGGCACCAAGTGTACACTCATTTACCAAGCTCTCAATAAAACATCCCAAGCGCCAGGGCCCACAGACTCAAGGAGCCTGCCAGGCTCTTCTGCATGCCAGGAGCCTCCCAAGCTTTGTCCCCCACAGGGGCTTCCCCTCCTTGAGGAACCCTGAGCTGGTGGTTTTCAGTGTCCTTGTCCCTCTGGCTGTAAAGTGGCCACAGTGTGGGTCTCCACAAGGAATTAGGTGACCTACTTTACTGACCAAGAATTCTCCCAGTTCCCAGTGTGGGGAGGGTTCCACAGCAAGAAAAACAACAACAAAACATGGGTCCTTATTCCTGTCCCCCTTCATGTCAGCTCCAGGCTCAGCAGCAGGCACTCTTGGAAACAGATGTTAGAGGCATCTGCTTTGTGGACCACGCCCCCAAAGCAGAGGCCTGGCCAGGGGACGTGAGGAAGGACAGAAGCTTGGCTCAGCCAGAGTGGACACTGTTCAAGCATCTGAAAGCACTGAGAAGTCAATGATCACCACCAATTACTTGTTAATGACAGAAGGAGACTACCTGCCCACTAGGGTGGTGGAGCATTCACCTTGCCAAGCCATCAAGGCAGCTGCCCGCAGAGGGCAGACCTGACTCTGAGCATCTTCTGGAGATGGTAGAAAACAGCACCAGTGTTGCTTATTCTCTGTGCCAGCCCCCTCCCCCAAAAAAGTTTGAATCTAAAGAAATCCAGAAAGAGGGCTCTTCAAGGACAAGTAGTGTTGGACTATTCAAAAAAACAATCATGGGCTGGGCGTTGGTGGCACACACCTTTAATCCCAGCACTCAGGAGGCAGAGGCAAGTGGATCTCTGTGAGTTTGAGGCCAGCTTGGTCTACAGAGCGAGTTCCAGAACAGCCTCCAAAGCCACAGAGAAACCCTGTCTCAAAAAACAAAAACAACAACAACAAAAAAGACCAATCACGAGTGGGGGTGTGGAACATGCCTGTAATGCTAGCTACAGGAAGCAGGGCAGGAGCATTACTCCCAGTTTGAGGCCAGTCTAGTCTGCATGTCCATGTCAAGATGTCAAGATGCTATCCCCAAAACCAAAATAACAGGGCGGTGGTAGTGCATGCCTTTAATGGGGGGTGGGGGAGCTACCAGGGGCAGGAGGATCTCTTGAATTTGGATCTAGTTCTAGTACAGCCTCCGGGATTGTTAACGCAAAGAAATCCTGTCTTACCCCCCCCCAAAAAAACAAAGACCATTTATTGCCGTAAGTCTAACTATTAGAAATGATGAGGCTAAGGAAAAACCCAGCTAAATGTAACATGTGCATTCCAGTTGGACCCTGGGCATAGGGTACAGGTACAGGTAGAGAGAAAGACAAAGTGAGGACAGAGTGAAGGGAGAAGATGGCTGCGAGGAGGGTCAGCTGCTCTCAAGGAGTAACCCAGCACGCTCCCTGACCCTAGTCAGCAGAGACTGGCAGCTGGGTGAAGACCTTGAGGCAGGGCCTTTCAGGCAGATTCAGCAACTGGTATAAAAGTCCCAGGAGCAGTGGGGATGAGTGTTACTTCAGCAAGGGGGACTAAGGGAGGGTGGGAGATGAGCATGGCAGGGTCATGTGGGGTCATAGAGGAGCAAGTGTGCTGAGCCTGTATACAGCTGAGAGGTATGGGATCTCATCTGGCCTGCTGAGGTGATGCATGCTCAGCTAAGTTTCCAGATCAGGGCAGATGGGGGTTAGAGGACACAAAAGGGGCAGCGGGAGGGCAATAGAACACAAGATGTCCAGCCAAGACTGGAGCCCAGATCTTTGGGAGACACTGGCCTAGCAAGTATGAGACTGGGTTCTCATCCCAAATACCTCAAAATAAACTAAAAGAAAGGATTTAGCCCAATGGGACCAATTCAAGCTCTAACACCACATAAATGTTGGCACCAGGCTTCAGTCTCTGTAGGTCTCATTTCCCCAACTACAAAGTGAATCATAAGATAGTATGTTCAGCCCAGTACTTGACAGAAAGTCTTGTGCTTTGACATTAGAAACCCAAAGGCTGTGATATATCTTGGTTGGTAGAGTACTTATCTAGTATATGTAAGGTCTTGAGTTCACTCTCTAGCACTGTATAAACTGGACATGTCCATAACGCAGCACTCAGAAGGTAGAAGCAGGAAGATCAAGAGTTCAAGGTCATTACTGCCTACATGGCGAGGTCAAGGCTAGACTGGACTAGAGACACTCCATAAAGTGTGTGTGTGTGGAGAGGGGAGCTGGCAAGAAGACTCAGTGGGTAAGAGTGTGTGTTTTCAAGCCTGATGACATCCATTCAATCCCCTGAATCTCTGTGTGAAAGGAGAGAACTCACACATTGCCCTCAATCCCCACACACAAGTACTGTGGTATGCACACCCCCCCAAATAAATGTGGTTTTGTTGTTGTTTAAAAAAATAAAAAACGAACTATGGAGATGGCTCAGTGGATAAAAGTACTGTGCCTAATTTTACGTCACCTTAACACAAGCTAGTGAGTCATCTGAGAGGAGTTATTTTAATTGAGAAAATGCCTCTGTAAGATCAAGTCTTAGGCAAGCCTCTGGGGCATTTTCTTAGTTACCGGTGAGGAGAGCCCAGCTCATTGTGGGTGGAGCCATCTTTGGGCTGGTGGTCCTGGATTCTATAAGAAAGTAGGCTTAGTCAAAAGGCAGTGGTAGCGCCGGTCTTTGGTGGCACACACCTTTAATCCCAGTCCTTGGGAGACAGAGGCAGGTGAATCTCTGTGAGTTCGAGACCAGCCTGGTCTACAAGAGCTAGTTCCAGGACAGCCTCCAAAGCCACAGAGAAACCCTGTCTTGAAAAACAAAAAAACAAAAACAAAAAAACAAGACAAAAAAGCCAGGTGGAGCATGCCTTTAATCCCAGCACCCAAGAGACAGAGGCAGGTGGATCTCTGTGAGATAGAGGCCAGCATGATCTACAGATCAAGTTCCAGGACAACCAAGGGAACACAGAGAAACCCTGTCTCAAAAAAAAAAAAAAAAAAAAAAAAAAAAAAAGCAGGCTGCACAAGCTATGTGGTGTAAGACTATAAGCAGTACCCCTCCATGGCCTTTGCATCAGCTTCTGCCTCCAGGTTCCTGCTCTGTTTGAGTTCCTGCCTTGACTTCCTTCAGTGATGGACCTTACCTGGAAGTGTAAGCAGAATAAACCCTTTCTTCCCCAAAATTAGTTTTGATCATGTTTTTTCATTACAGCAATAGTAACCCTAAGACAAGCACTTATATGAGCATGAGGACTTGAGTTTGGCTCTCGAGTACCCACATAAAAAGCCAGACATGGCTGTACATGCATGCCTGTAATCCTAGAACTGGGAGGTAGGAATTGGAGACACCAGCCTGTCCAAAACCAGTGAGACCCTGTCTCAAGGGAACATGGCAGTGAGCAAGGGACACCTCCATGAACACGCCTGTATTCATGTATTCATGCATGCATGCTGGGGGGGGTGTGCCTTACCTTCTGCTGCCTTTTAATTTTTGGTAATTGTGTGTTTGTTCTGTTTTTTGTTTGTTTGTGTTTTTGTTTTGGTTTGGTTTTTTGTGACAGGGTTTCTCTGTATTGTTTTGGAGGTTGTCCTGTAACTTGCTCTGTAGACCAGGCTGGCCTCGAACTCAAAGAGATCCACCTGCCTGTGCCTCCCGAGTGCTGGGATTAAAGGCATGCACCACCAAGGCCCAGCCTGTTCTGTTTTGACATACGGAAATTTTGCAGTCTTCTAATCAGGGTTAGCTGGGTTTTTTCTTCATGACATTAGAGGTGCTTTTATTCCCAAGTTTTCAGTGTTTTATCATAATTCATCTGAATTCTCTTTTTGAACATTCCACACAATTACTGAAATAGAGGTACAATTTTCTGTTTTTGTTTTTGAGATAGGTCTGAACTCAGCATTTAGCTGGAAGGATAACCCCTAAACTTTGGATCCTCCTGCCTTTACCCCCTGGGTGCTGGGGTTATAGTGTTACCATGCCTGCCGGTTTTTCATGCAATGCTAAGGACTGAACCAGGAGCTTTGTGTGAGGTAGGCAAGCACTCCACCAACTGAGATACAAGCCCAAGCCAAATTTCCTTTTGTTTTCTAAATGGTCTCATTCATATCCATCCCCCCCCACCTCCCCAGATTCTCACTGTATAGCCTCAGCCTGCTAAGTGCTGGGTAACCAAGGCCCCTATGTCTGGTCTCCTCCCCTGTCCTTCCCCTCTCCTCTTCCCTGTCCCCTCAATGTTAAGGACTACAGCCAGCACCTCCTGAAAGTGACAGAAAAGTGCTCTGCTAATGAGCTGTAACTCCAACCCTTTAAAACTATCCTAATTTTTTCCTTATTTTTCAATTTTTGACCAGGTCCACAACTGTGTAGCCCAGGCTGGTCTGAAATTTACAGCTTATTCCTCTGACTTCCAGATGCTGAACTAATACTATCTTTGCTAACACTCTGTAGAGTGCTGCTGCTCGGTGTGCATGAGGCCCTGGATTTGCTTCTCTGCACTACTCAATAAACAAAATTTAGCATCTCACCGTTATCCATTGGTTGGAAATGACATTTTAAAAATAAACTAATGTCCTATATGTTTTTTGTTTTTTGTATGGGGTTTTTTGTTGTTGTTTTTGTTTTGTTTCAAGTTTCTCTGTGTAGCTTTGGCTGTCCTGGAACTCACTCTGTAGACCAGGCTGCCTCAAACTCAAAGATCCACCTGCCTCTGCCTCCTGGCTAATAAACATGGCCAGGAGTCATGTCCCATTGGTTTTGATTTTTGGGGTTTTTTTTTGTTGTTGTTGTTTGGTTTGGTTTCTCTGTAGCTATTTCAAAGGCTGTTCTGGAACTTACTCAATAGACCAGGGTGGCCTTGAACTCACAGAGATCTGCCTGTCTCTGCCTCTGGAGTGCTGGGATTAAAGATGCGTGCCGCCACTGCCTGGCGTCTCATTATTTTTTAATTATGTCTGTTCTTTTGTATTCATCTGTCTTAGGGGACTGGAGAGATGGTTCAATGGTCCTGTTCTTACAGAGGTCCCAGGTATGGCTCCCAGCACCCATCTGGTGGCTCACCATCACCTGTAAATCCCATTGCAATTCTTCTTGCCTCCTCAGGCAGCAGACGCACATGGTGTATCTTCACACAAGTACTTACACATACACATAAAATAAAAAGAATAAATTTTTAAAAGGAATCTGTTAATATCTGATGAGGGGGCTGGAAAGATGGCTCAGCAGTTAAGAGCACTGACTGCTCTTCCCAGGTTCAATTCCCAGCAACCACATGACAACTCACAACTGTCTGTAACTCTAGTTTCAAGGAATCTGGCACCTTCACACAGACAGATATGCAGGTAAAATACAATGAACATAAAATAAAAGTAAATAATTAAAAAAAACTTGTTAAAAAATCTGATAAGGCCAGCACGCACCTCAATCCCCATAAATTCTGCCTGCCTCATAGTGGGGAATAAACCAGTATGGAGACCCCCTGGGTACAGCACCATCATGGGAAAGAAGGGAAGAGTCTTCCGAAGGGTGGGGAGAAGGTCCCTGAAAGGGTCTCTTCTCTGAACCAAAAATGGTGAGAAGTGGGAAATGCCTCATTTTACTCTACTTTGGGTTACAACTGGGGTGGAGGAGTAACTAAGTTAATCTATTTGCTCTTCACAGCAGCCAGTTTGGCTGGCTGCAACCTCCCAGCCAGTTCAGGCCCCTTGCTGAAATCTAGGGGCAGCGGTCCAATGTGCCTCCCCACTCTGCTGGCTTTCCCTGTGAACACACTGAGGAAGCCTGATTGGGGGAAACATTCCCCCAATAGCCACAGACAGCTTACACTTCCATTATTCTCCTTTCCAAAGCGCTTTAAAAAAAAAAAGGTTTATTTATGTATTTTATGTCTATGAGTATCTTGCCGGTATGTATGTATGTGCACTGTGTCTGTGCCTGGATCAGGTCAGAAAAGGGTGAATCCCTTAGAAGTGGAGTTACAGATGATTTGGAGCCACCATGCAGTTGCTGGGAACTAAACATAGTACCTCTGCTGAGAACAGTAAGTGCTCTAAACCACTGAGCCTTTTCTCCAACCCCTTAGTGCCTTGCTTTAAAATGCCCTCAAGTGCCCACTGGTCTTGTCACTCTCCTACTATGAAACCTTCTATAGCTCCCAGCTCCTGTTCTGGTGTCCAAGCTTGTGCAGCACTACTGGCCTAATCTTCTGGTCTTTTTTGAGAACTCTGCTGTGACAGCCACCATAAGACACACCCTCTGGTCTCTGATCTTGCATGTTTTCAAGTATGTGCTCCTTCTACAAACATGTCCAGGAATCATGATCAGTGCAGGTCACACAGTAGGGGATGATGGAGATGAGGTCTGTCTTTGGGTACCTGCAGCCCAGCAGGGAGGAGGACATTAAGCAGATGACCATGTGGCCTCTTGATCTGATGCTGTTCGTAGGAGGTGTATCTATCTGAGTCTGACAGTTATGGGGCCACAAGGAAGGAAGTGGTGTGTCCAGGAGGCCTCTGCTGAGGTGACATGTAAGCCGTGTTGACAGATGCCCGGGGTGGAGAGGCGTTGCTAGGTAGGAAGGTGCACAGACTGTCAACAAAGCCCCATCCACTGTCACCAAGCCTGGACCCTGCTGAACTCAAGAGTGCCAAGGTGACAGACTGGCTCTTAGGTGACAACCTGGCTGGAGGCAGATACCTGTCAATTTTGTCATAGAACGTGGAGCTAACAGTTTTCTACATTATACCTCTTGTCCCTGTCAGATAGCAAACTCGGGGACTGGGGCAGGCCCTTCAGCAACAGAGCGCTTGCATCATGGCACACAGCACTCAGACACCATGGCCCTCACTCCAGTGGAGTCTGGCTTGGTGCTGAATGCAGGCCACATGCTGGGACTCTGCGGAGTGAGTGGAGTGCCCAGGCCTCTTCTCCCTACTTCTCTGGCCCCTTGGGAGAGGCTCTACCCAGCTTAGAGCTTCCACTCCTGTGGGTGTACAGAGAGATGGTTCCTGAAAAACATACCTTAGCCAGGCGTGGTGGTAGGCCTTCAATCCTAGTGCTCAGGAGGCAGGAATACATAGTGAGACCCTGTCTCTAAAACAAAACAGAACCACTGCCGCCCTAGAGTACTCCTAGCAGTGCTGTCCCCATCCGAACGTCACCCGACTTCTGACAGCATAACCCGGTAGGAGAATGACAGTAGCCCACTGTTGCTCCATAGTGAAAGGAACAAACCAATGATGGTGTGTATGGTGATGTTCACAAGCCTGTGTGCAGGACACGGGCTGCAGCTGTCTGCAACAGGCAAAACCCAGTGTGTGCTATTTAAAGTCAGGCTAGTGATCACCTTTGCTTGTAGCAGTGACAAGGAGAGATACAAGGGTCTTTGGCGATATAGACAATGTTGTATCTTGAACCAGATACTGGTTATAGGAAGTGGGCAGTGTATGAAACTGTGAGTTGTCTCCTCTATACTCGTTGGCATATGGGTTGGTACTGACAACATGCATCCATTGAAAGCTTGAGAAAGGCAACAAGCCAAGCCAGCTCCCATGTCCTAGTCATCTAGAGCACTTTGGAACCAATTCCTGCCACCCCACAGCTTCCTACTCAGGCTAGTTGCATAGTCAGCAAACAATAAGGGTGGTGATAATAATGTTCCATGTGCAGGAAGGCTGGAGACTCTGAGAGACGAGGTGACTAAAGTCACCCAGCAGTGAGGAAGCTGGTGGGTAGAGCCATGGGGTAAAAATAGTCACAGAACTGGAAGCAAGGGGCATGCTGGGGTGTAGACCAAAGTTTGGGCCTCTAGGATGCATGAGGAGCTCTGTTAAGGTAGGACTCCTAAGCCTCACCAACTGAGTGAGGAGGACTAGTGACAGTAACAGGAGATGCCAGTCACTGGTGACAGTAAGAGTCCAGCAAAAATCAAGACCCTGTAGTATGGCCCACAGTAGGCTCCAGGACCATGGTAGACTGTCAGACCTGGGCCCTGACGACCTCAGCCTGACCATACACTAAGAACCGTTTTCTTTTCTCTGCTCCTCCTCCAACTCCTCCTTAGGATGCAGGGGATGTGCTTTCACTGACCTGACTTCATGCAGATCACTTAGGCGTTCTGAAATGGAGCCTCAGCCTTCTGCAACTGGCTTCTGGTGTCCCTGCTCTTTCCTTGGATCCTGACCCTCCACCCCCACTTTCTTTCCCGCTTCTCTCTTGTCCCAGCCAGAACGGTCTTTCGATCCAAAGGCAATGCCAAATTCAGATGAAGGCACCCAGGCCATGGCAGGTCCGGTGGCAAAGTCTAACTTACCTGGGACCTGCACAGTCCTTCCCAGTTACACAGGATAAAAAAATAAGAGTCCTCTCTTTTGCAGCCTCTTTTCTGAGTATAGAGGCACCAACATGTCTGGAGTTTGGCCTAGAGGGGCCGCAACATGACTCTGCAGCCTTCTGGGGAAGCTTTTGTTTTGCTGAACTAGCCTTGCACCACTCTCCTGTCACCTTGGATGGGATAAAATGTCAAAGCGTAAGGAAAAGTTGAACAGCATTACCCAGACACCACTGGGTCCTGCAGACCTTGCAGCAGGACCTCCATCCCTCTGGCTTCGGGAATGGAAGAATCCCATACTTTGCTACACAGGCTGTTGGTATTCTTGACTGAGACACAGGGCTTCTGTCTGGGGATGGAGCAGACAGCTGCGAAGCCAACCTCATGTGCCTTCTCTCCAGCGAAGGACTAGTAGGAGACAGTATTCAGAGCCAGGCGCCCCTTGCTTGTTCCGTGTTGTGAGGTGGGAGAAACAGTGTACAGTCCCTAAACTTTCAGATACACTGACAAGGAAGACAGCAAGCTTCCTCAGCGTGGTTCTAGCCAGGTGTGGGTGACACTCATAATCATTTTAACTGACCTCAGCCTGGTGAGGCCTGCAGTGTTTCTTGTGCTCTTGAAGAGTCTGAAGTGACTGCATCCTTCTCCCCCCCAACTTAAGACTCTTTGGGTCCTGTTAGTGGGGAAGAGCAGTGGGGCGGGAAATTGGTGGAGATGAGGAGCTGGTGGGGCTCTGGGCCTTGCCTGGATTTGTCAGTGACATGCCTGTCTGGTGGCAGCCAGCAATGCCCCAGACTCCACCACCCCATTTCCTTTGGAAAAGGGGTTCCACAGTGAAAACCAGGCTCTGATATGTGCTGGGACCCAGTCTAGACCTGCTGCTCCTCCTAGAACACAGAAGCTGCAGCCCTCAGAAGGGGAAAGTAAGGGTAGTAATGTTCAACACCAGAACCACTAGATGCCTTCACTTGCTATATCATTCCTGGCCAAGTCCTGCTCTGCTCTGGTAGCAAGCAGCATGTTAGCACACAGCACTTTGTACCCGGCTGACAAACCCTTCAAGAGCTGTCCTTGCAGGCTTCTCCTCCTCTTCTCATTCCCTCCATCCTACCCCAGGGCCTTTGTACCTGCTGTTTTCTCTGCAACAAAGCCCAGAGGGCTGTCTGGTTCTCACCAGTCAGGGCTTGGCTCACATCTCTTCAGAGATCTCCTCCTCAGAAGCATATCACCTTACTCCATTTGAACTCTCTGCCCTGACCGTCTTGCTCTCTCCTGCCTTCTCTTCCTGACTTGTTTGTCATCTCCGGCCTCCAGTGTGGAGGGTGGATAGGTTCTGTGCACTTCACTGCCAGATCCCTGGTGTTCAGTAGCTCCCAGCACTTATTAGGAACAAATGACTTCAGAGTGAATTAAGGAAGTGATTTCCTCAGATGCACACACAACAGTGGCAGTGTCATGGGGGGAGGGGCCTGGGGGCCATTCTCTCCATCTGAATGGGGGTGGCAGAGCTATCAGCCTGCTAAGGGTCTATACTGGTCCCTCTGCATTAAACAAAGCAGCCAGCACAAATCCAACCTCAAAAGAGAGTGATCCTGTTAATGATGTAAACACAGTTAGAACCAGGAAAAAGCTTGGCCTCGGCTTCTCCAGTCCACACAGAGCCATTATCTCTAATTGATCTCCAGACATCAGCTGCCGAGGCGGCTGAAACCCTCCTGTATCCTTCAGGTCTGATTACAAAGCCCTAGGCTTCTGCCCATGGCATGGAGTCAGGCTCATGAGTCCCTGCTTGCTGGGATGACAGGTCTGCCTGGGCCCCACAGGAGTGTGGGAGCCACAGGCACTGTATTCAGTGACGGCATTTAGGCGCCTTTATAGGAAGGTCTTGCCCTCAAAAAAAGATGACAAAAACCAGTTAGGACCTGAAAAAGCCCAGTGCCCCATGGAAGGAAGAGATATCCAAAAATGGGGATGAGAAGTTTTCTTCCACCAGGACAAGGGTGCAAAAACAGTATGCATTAAAATCCAGGCCTGGGGACAAGATCCCAAATTCCCATTGGGTCTCAATGATGGGTCACAAGGTCGGCTTTCAGTTTAGTGACCATCTGGACGGTTTGAGCCGCTTCTTCCTGGCCCAGCTCAGGGAAGATGCCCCCTTCCCTGCTGGAACACTCTGGTCCTTAGGGACAGAGCTGGGCTGAGCTACAGGGCTGCCTTGCAGTGGAGCTCTGGGAGGAGAGCTTCTCGCTTCATCTCTGGGACCCAGCTAGTAGGTCCTAGTCTCCATCTCAGTTTTCCTGCAGACACAGGTGAGGCATGCATGAGCTGGGCCTGCACGTGAGATATCTGATCATGGTCTACGTAGCCATGGTGCCTGTGCTAGGGAATTATGGGTACTGTAAACATTTTTTTCCTGGTTAATGAAGTTAAAAGGCTGCCTTGGAACCCTTGCATCCTGGACAGGGACTTAAAGAGCTGCCAGAGACAGCAGCCCTTTGGGCCCAGGCCATGAAAGAAAGGGGGCAGACGCTGGCTGCTTCTATTATTTTCCACATAGCTTCAGGGGTGTGGCAGGAGAGAAGGGTCAGGCCTCTGTGAACCCAGACTGTCCAAGTAAAAGCACATTCATTCTCTTGGGATATTTGGAAGTCAAAGCAAATTTCTAGAAAACACTTGAGGATATTCCATAGTATATCAATCAGGAAAGTGATGCCTCTCAGATACATTTGACAGTGAGCTTCCCACACTTCTCTCTGTCTTGCGTTGGTGGCGCACGCCTTTAGTCCCAGCACTCAGGAGGCAGAGGCAGGCAGATCTCTGTGAGTTCAAGGCCAGCCTGGTCTACAGATCGAGTTCTAGGACAGCCTCCAAAACAATACAGAGAAACCCTGTCTCGAAAAACCAAAAAAAAAAAAAAAAAAACAAAACAAAACAAAAAAAAGCCAAAAGCCAAAAGCCAAAAGCCAATAGTGGGGCTGGAGAGATGGCTCGGCAGTTAAAAGCACTTGCTTCTCTTACAAAGGACCTGGATTCAGTTCCCAGCACATGAGCACTCACAACCATCTATAATTCCAGCTCTGGGGGAACCCAGTGCCCTTGTCTGGTCTCCGAGGACACTGTACACACAGGGCGCATATACATAAACATGAAGGCAAATACTCACACACCTAAAATAAAAACAAATAAATCTTTAAAAAAACAAAAGAAAATTGCCTGTGGTGCTGAAGCCATTTTCAGGATGGCGGGGGCACTAGCTGATGACTCCAGTCAGTTGCTGAGTGAACAAGTTGCTTGGGGCCAAGTGCATTGCCTAGTTCTCACCCAGTCAAGTCAGGTGTGCCTCCCCCAGCAAGGCGAGGATCCATTAAAGAACCAAATAGCCTCTTTTCAAGCCAGTAAAACCCTGAAAAAGAAAGTCAGCAAGAGAGCATCCATTCCTGTGATTATAAAGCCTTAGTATTTAACACAGCATGGTGCAGGAACAGGCTGGTGGCAAATGCCAGTGGACTGAACGCAGATGCATTCTGACTAGACAAAAACCTGGTAAGGTATAAAGGTAGCTTCAAGGCTGTGAGGAAAATAGGTTCCTCTTCCTCCTCATCCTCATCATTTTGTGGTACTGGGGATGAAACCCAGGGCCTCTCATGTGCTAAGCAAGTGTTCTACCACTGAGATATGCCTCAGCCCTTAAATAGGTAACTTAATACAAAGATATTGAGGCAAAAAGGTTAAGCAAGATTTATATAGTACAGTATTATTAGAGTAAGCTCTAAATGAACAAAGATAATTGTTTTTCTGAGACAGGATTTCTTTGTGCAATAGCCCCAGTTGAGCCACGTGGTGGCGCACGCCTTTAATCCCAGCACTTGTTGGGAGGCAGAGGCAGGCGGATCTCTGAGTTTGAGGCCAGCCTGGTCTATAAAATGAGTTCCAGGACAGCCAGAACTGTAACACAGGGAAACCCTGTCTCCAGAAAAAAAAAAAAAAAAGAGCCCCTGTTGTCCTGGAACTTGCATTGTAGACTAGGCTGTCTTGAACTCACAGAGACAAAGATCAAATATTAAAAAATGAAAAGGTAGAGACACCTTTTCTGGTGACCTGAGTTCAATCCTGAGAACCTACAGTGCAGAGAGAGAACTGACTGGTCCCAAATGTTGTCTTCTGATCTCCATACATGTTGCAGCACATGGATATCCATACACATAAGCACACATGAAATAAATGAATAAATAATGCAATAAAAATTTAAATGAAGCCGGTCTACAAAGCTACACAGAAAAACCCTGTCTCAAAAAAATCAAAAAGAAAATGAAAATGAAAACATGTTTGTCTCTGTCTAAAAGAGAGGACACTCCAACAGCAAGCACATTTAATACCCCAATTTTATTTTTAGTATGACTCTCCAAGAAGAGAAAGCAGGCTCTTGAAAAATGACTGGTTCTGGAGCTGCAGACAGGAAAGATGAATTGAACTGGACTGTTGCAGTGCCAGGGAGTTACGGCAAACCAAGAAATCAAACCAGAGCCCAAACCAAGAGAACCAAAGAAAGCAGACCCAGAGGGGCACACATGGGAAGGGTGCAGGAGCTAGCAGAAAGGGTTCCCAGGGACGCCAACTGGAATAACCTTGACCAACAAGACAGAGGGGCACTGTCAACAGAGTGTGAATTAAGCAGCCAGGTGGCCATATGGAGGGGGACGAGGAAAGGCCAGAAAGGTGCACTGCATGGGAAGCCACGGCTCCATCAGGTCCTTCACTGTCCTCCTCAAGAATGGAACTGGCGACTCTAGGGACAAGATCCACAGACACTGCCTCAGCCAGGTGCCATCAGAGCCAACATCAGATACTGCTGACAGTCAGAAGCCGATACATGACGTGACAAAAGCACAAGTCTGTCTGTGTTCTTCCTCGGAATGACCATAAACATTAATGTTTATGTTGAGAAAGACATCAGAGAAATTCCAAAATCCCACACAGCACATGACCAGCACTCATGACAACTGTCAAGGTTATCACAACCCAAGAAAATCTCAGAAAAATGCCACAGCCCACAGGAGCACTGGACAGCTCAGTGTAATAATGTATCCTGGACAGAAAAGGCCGGTGAAGATTCAGGGAGTGTAAATAAACTTTGACTGCAGTTAACAGTGTATCGGTGTTTCAGGGTTGACTCTGGTTTGGTCATTGTAACATGTTACAAACAGTTGAAACTGCTAGCAGTGTGGAGGGAAACGTGGGAATCCCCTCATCTCAATTTTTCTGTAAATCTCAAACTCTTCTCAAACATAATCTAGCACAAGCATGAAAACATTACTAAAAGGAAACACAGGGCTGATGTGGCTTTCCTTCCTTCCTTCCTTCCTTCCTTTCTTTCTTTCTTTCTTTCTTTTTTTTTTTGAGACTCAAATGTAGAAGGTATTACAGAAAGAAGGAAGACAGCAGAAAAAGAGAGTGAATCTGAGTCCACAAAAAGAAAACAGACAAGTATTCTCAACTCAAGAAAGATCAAAAGATGCATGGCCAAGGTTGAGGGAAAGAGGCAGTGGCCAGCTCTGGGAAATCCAAGGGTAGCCAATGCAATCATGACATGCTAACTGGGTCAGCTACAAGTACTCTTGTACAGTACTAATGTAAACAATGAACAGTGATTTATCTAAACAGAGAGACACAGGTAAACTGAGGGATGGAGAAGAACTAATGAGTGTATTTACAGGAGAGTGTAAGACTTTCAAATTTCATCTCCCATGGCAAGAAATTCTTAAACAATGACAATGAAAGTCCAAATTAAAAAATAAAATAAAACGAGTGCTAGCAGTATAAACCTATTATTTAGAAACAGAAGGAAAATACAGAAGAGATGGTTGAGGGATAGGAAACGAAAAGAGGCCATCTATGTTGAGAATAAAAGCTAAAGTGGACAGGTTGGGACAGGGTCTACTGTCTTCGACAGATTGTTTTAAATGTATTCTCCTGATAAAAGTGAAAATGAAGACAAATAAACAAAAACATAGAAAAGATAAAAGGCCTTCAGAGAAGGCAAGGGCACTTCTGAGGGGCAAGCTGCCCTAGGGTCACAGGTCAGCATAACCCCCACCCCACCAAAGGAAATACTCCAAGGACCACACTTGCCTGGAGAAATCCAGGCACTGACCTTGGCTAAGGCCAGTATTTCAGTTGCTTTTGTTTTTCTTGCTGCAGCTCAAACCCTCCTTCAGAGTCTATGATCTTGAAAATATGACCACTGGTGTTCTGGGCCTCCCAAGGCAGCAAGCCAAGCCCCCTTATACAGGTCAAGGGACAAGAGGGCAATCCCAGAGGCCACAGAGGGCTGTTTTCCAGGAGACCAGGGATGGGGCGAGAGAGGACAGCTAAGTCTGGGAGCAAGTGGCATGTCCCCCACCCCAGTTCAGATGAACCCAGGGAGGAGGACAAGAGTGGCCCAGAGCCTGGCATTGGTGATGCACGCCTTTAATCCCAGCGCTCAGGAGGCAGAGGCAGGCAGATCTCTGTGAGTTCAAGGTCAGCCTGGTCTACAGATCGAGTTCCAGGGCAGCCTCTTAAGCAAAACAGAGAAACCAAAAAAAAAAAAAAAAAAAAAAAAGAAAAGAAAAGAAAAGAAAGTACATTGTTCCTGTTAGATTCAGTGGTGCTTTATGGGGGTCCTAAGGACTGAGCCAGGTCTCTGTAGGCACCAGGCAAGCTCTCTACACAGCTCCTGCTGCAGCCTTGGTCTTCATGCTTCCCAGTTGTGGGAGCTCTTCTTGGTCCCCCACCAACCCACTCTTGGGTGGGCTGAGCAACTTTGA
Source organism: Mesocricetus auratus (assembly GCF_017639785.1). Lineage (NCBI taxonomy): Eukaryota > Metazoa > Chordata > Mammalia > Rodentia > Cricetidae > Mesocricetus > Mesocricetus auratus. The sequence goes on from NW_024429189.1 coordinate 118,435,498, forward strand.
TTTCTTTTATTTTCTTCACAGGCTTAGGTTCTAATTCTACTCTCTAGAGATTGCTCTTTAAAGAGACATACTCAGGGAGCTTGAGAGATGGCTCAGGTTAAAAGCATTGGCTGCTCTTACAGAGGACCTGGGTTCAATTCCCAGCACCCACATGGAAGCTCACAATTGTCTGGAACTCCAGTTCCAGGGGGCTCTGACACCCTTATACCAACACACATAAATATTTTTTTTTAAGGGAGACACATACCTCTGAGAGACAGCTTAGTTCTTAAAAGCACTGACTTCACTTAACAGCAACCATATGGTAGCTCATAACCATCTGTAATGAGATCTGGTGCCCTCTTCTGGCCCACAGGCATTCATGCAGACAGAATACTGTATACGTAATAAATAAATCTTAAAAAAAAAGAAAGTGCTTCTGAAGTGCCCAGCCCAGTGCTTGCTGTGTTTCATATCACCTGGCTCCCTTACAAGTGGGGGTGGTAAGATGATTCAGGGGGTAAAGGCAGCTGCTGCCAAGCCTGACTGACATCCAGAGTTCAGTCCAAGGATCCACAGGGTGGAAGGGGAGAACCATGTCCTCAAGTGCCCTATGACCTCCACACTCATGCTGTGGCACACAATGCTCCCTCCACAGGCACACACAAAATAAAGAGAGAAATCTATATATGGGGGGGGCTGAAGAAAGCTCAGTAGTCAAGAACTGCTCTTGCAGAGGACCCAAGTCTGATTCCCAGCTAGTAGTTCACAACCACTTATAACTCTAGTTCCAGGGGGGCTTCCCAGGTACAAGTACACATGTTCACATATCCACAATTAAAAATAATACCTTGGGCTGGAAAGATAGGCCAGTGGTTAAGTGGGTAAGAGCACTGGCTGCTTTTCCAGAGGTCCCAGGTTCAATTCCCAGCACCTACATAGCAGCTCACAACTGCCTGTAACTCCAGTTCTGGGGGATGCCAATGCACATAAAATAAAGTTACATACATTTTTAAAAAATAATATCTTTTGGGGCTGGGTGGTGGTGGCACACATCTTTAATTCCAGCACTTGGGAGTCAGAGACAGGTGGATCTCTGAGTTTGAGTAAGTTCTACAGAGTAAGTTCCAGGACAGCCAGGACTGTTACAGAGAAACCCTGTCTCAACAAAACAAAAACAAAAACAAAAAAAAAAACAAACCAAACAAACAAGCAAAACCTATGAGGAAAGTGTATTCTTTGACTTTCAAGTGACTAATGAACAATGGAGGAGAGAAGGGTGAAGAAGGGGTGGTGGTCTGGAACCCTGCCTGGGAACAATGCCAATAGCAAGGTAGGCCTGCCCTGACCACCCATCCCCAACACTCAGAGAGTGCTCTGCACCAGGCGGATGAAAGAGGCAGGCAAAAGTTAAGGAAGGCAAGATGGTTGCATGAACAATGGAGCTCGCACCACTTCATGCAGCTCTGAGAACAGTCAAACCATTAGGAGATATTAGCACTGCTGGGAAGAGAGACAGGTGCAGATAGTCTCTCTCTGGACAGAACATCTGGGATGAGGAGACTGAGGGCAGAGCAGGGCTCCTCTTCTGCTTCTAGGAAGTGAAGTTCGCATGGGGCGGGGCAAGGTGGCCCTGCTTCCAATTGTGACTTCCATAGTGGGCTCTCCTGTCAAGCACTGCCTCTCAGGAGCAAACAGGACAACAGCGACATTGAAGGTACATGGAACTCTTGTGGAGATAGAAGTGATGTCTATTGGTGCCCCCGCCCTCACTGCTTCCTAATTTTCCTTTTTTGTTTTTTTGAAACAGGGTTTCTCTGTGTAGCTCTGGCTGTCCTGGAACTCACTCTGTAGACCAAGCTGGCCTCAAACTCACAGGGATCCTCCTGTTTCTGCCTCCTGAGTGCTGGATTTAAAGGTGTGCGTGTGTGGCTGGCTCTAATTTCCCTTCTTAAGGCATCCCTTGTTTCCAGGCAAAGCTAGCACGGTGCTCCTGAAGATGGACGGAAGTGGGTGGGGGCCGGGTGGGGATGATGGGCTCTTTATTACTGTCCTCTTGCTCTTGTGCTTTTGGGGGGTGTTTTGTTTTGTCTTATTCTTGCTACTGATTTTTCTACAGAGTCTGTGTGTTATTACAAAAGAATGAAAAAAAGAGAAAAGGTAGATGGGTGATTCTGTGACAAAGAGATATGGTGCAGTTCTCAGTGCCCAGAGCACCCTCAAGAAGGGGACTTGGAAAGGGACAGGTCAGGTGGTTCCTACTGATTGACACAGGCCCACAGTGCAGCCTGCATCCCTTCCTGAGACCTGACCTTCTCCTGGAAAGCTCTCAGCTGTTCCCTGAGAGCTCACAGCTCACCACTTTCCCTACTCTAAGAAGATAAATTTATCATCTGTACAACCAAGTGTGGCTTCAGTTCTGTATGTCTAGAAAAGAGACCCTGATAAGCAAAATCCTCTTGTTTTGAGTTTTTTAACCCAGGCTGGCCTTGAACTTGGAATCTTTCTGCCTCTGCCTTCGAAGTGCCAAGATTACAGGCATGGGCCACTACACCTGGAAGGAAATAAAACTTCTTTTTTTTTTTTCTTTTGTTTTTGTTTTTTCGAGACAGGGTTTCTCTGTGGCTTTGGAGGCTGTACTGGAACTCGCTTGGTAGTCCAGGCTGGTCTCGAACTCAGAGATCTGCCTGCTTCTGCCTCCCGAGTGCTGGGATTAAAGGCGTGCGCCACCAACGCCCGGCTGAAATAAAACTTCTTGTAGGACACTACACCCTACATTTTCAGCTCACTGTGGCCACTTTGATGACAACTCCGGGAGTCATGGTCTTTGGGGAGGTCTCTGTAGAGAGAGTGCCATTCAACTCCATATCATCTTGTATATTGAGTGGACTAAAAATATTTGCTGCACTGAATCAGACCTCAAGAAGAATCTCTTTCCTTTATGTTAATATTATCATTGGAGTTTTCTTTTGTGTGTGTTGAAGGGGGGAGGGTGTGCCAGGTGTCAGCCCCTGGTATTAGGTTTCCATATCTGACATGGAGAAAGACTAAGTTCCCAGCATATTAACTTGAATCAAACAACATGACTGACCAGCTGCAAGAAAAGCCCACGCTGCTCTCCTGTCTGCTCAGAACAAGGTGAGGTGTGCACGCATCACCCTGCCTCCCCATTGTCTCCTGGGCGTGCAATGTTGGAATCCCCGAAAGGAATGATTGGGCAGTTGCTTCTCCCAAGTGTGTGACTACCCTGACATTTTCTATCCAGGCCCCTGGTTATTGGGGACTGATTTTGCGCTCCATGTAGCTTGCATTAGCAGCTTGCAAACACTACAGGTGTCACTCTGTGGTCAGAGTGATGGAGTGAAACTCTGTCTTGGGATGTGGAAAGTGACAAGGCCAAGGTAGGCTTTGGATGAGAGGACATCCCTTGCCCTAAGGAGGATCCTGCTCTGCCTTCACTTTGGAAGGAAAAGGCTACTGATGCAAAGATATATATTTTCAGTTACAACTCAAGCAGGGGCATCAGAGACTTCTGGTCCTTGGCCCATCCCTTGCTGCTGTAGATAAACAATTGGGTAAGCAGAGTGATTTCTTGTTTTCCCTGTGCCAGCCATAAAGCAGGGACAATAGTGCTGCCTGCTGCCTGAAAGACCAAGGCCTTGAAGCTCCTTGCCGTTCCTGGAGGGCAGAGGTGGGGGCACTGGAGATTGACAGGAAGGAGGCCCAAGGAAATGCGGGCTATTGCTATTGCTTCACCTGCCAGTACAGGGGAAACTGGCTATGATGAGTTTTCCCAGCCCCAGCTGCAGCCAGACTCCCAGAATACTTGGGGACAATGACTCTGGCAGTCTTGTTGTGGGAGTAGCTTGAGTCTGGCCAGGACACTCAGTCCATGGGTTTTGGTCCACGAGATACTTGCCCAATGCTCGTGCTGCGAGTTTCCCCTTTTCCATCAGCATTGCAATTTCTCACGTTCTGTCTCACACAGGTCCTGTCCTCTCATGACCCTGGTGCCTTTGCAGAGGTTTTTCCCTATGTCTAGAACTTTGCTTTCTTTCATATCTAACATCTTCTGAGGCATCGTTTGCTATAGCAAGCCTTCCCTGACTCTGGCGCAGACCCTCCGCTGGACACCGAGTACCTATATCCACATATCCTGGAGGACAAGCACCCCTTGTCCCATTTACTAATCCCTAGAGCTTGGCTCACAGGGAGGGCCCCATCTTTATTAATCCCCCCCCATCTACCAACGCAAGGAAAACTATAGTAAGATTTTTAAGAGCAAATAAACCCTGACAGGAGCATGGGAGAGAGGTCACATCTGCACACACCACACTGACCACACTGGCTCCAGCAGTGACCCAGATCCAGCTGCCTGCCCCAGGAGAGGAGAGGCCATGTGCACTGCTCTCAGCTATCTGTGTTTTGTGCCTGGCTTTTCATATGTGAGAAGTGACACTGTGGATGGTTATAGGAAAACAAAGGCCATGATTCCTCCTCAATAGTCACCTGGATCTGTGCAGGAGGGCTGAGATTTCCTGATACTGTCACACCACAGCAGAAACCATACAGGCTCTGCCCTGCCTCTCTCAGCCACCCCCCACCCCCACCCCCACCGCCTTTGACTGCAACCATCTAGCACAGGTACTGCTGGGTGAGAGGGAAGCACAGACACAAGAGGCTGGCCTTCCAGAGCAAAGCTGGCTTCCTTCCTTTAGCCTCTAGAAACTGGGGTTGTGGGGGTTGGGGGCAGCTCTGCAGATCAAGTCAAACAGGCTGAATGCACACAGTGGGCAGCACAGGCCCAGCTGCTCCACAGACTGCCACATGCTGGCCCAGCCATGAGGCTCCCCGCTTTTACCCATCTTACACACACACACACACACACACACACACACACACACACACACACACACACACACACACACACACACGCTCACGCTGTCAAGGAAGCTTGCAGCGCAAGACAGCATGGACCCAGCGCTCTGACCCGGATTCCCCTTCCTTTAGTCAAGCGTCGGGGACTTGATATCAGCAAAGGTGGGGGCACTCCAGACAAGATGAGGAAGGAGTGCCCTGATTTTGGTGGCAGCAGAGGGAGAGGACAGTGCTCACCCAGATATTCTTTGAAAGACAGGCTATTTGCTTTGTTAGCGGGGACACAAGTGAGGGGGGAGTGTTTCAGAGCTTGTGTTCATGGTGCCTGATGTCCCTTGGCAAATGGCATCTGGGAGTCTTGGACAACCAGGGAGCCCCAAGGCCTTATCTAGCCTGGGCCACTGTCCAAGGCCCATCTTCCTGGCCTGTCTAGGACCCAAGAATGACAGAGGCCACAGGCAAGCAGCCAGCGGTGCAACAGACAGAGGGGAGGGCCTGAGAGTCAAGGTCTGTGAGGTCTGCGGCTCTGGAGCAACCTTCCCTTGAAGGTCCTTGGGGAAAGCTCAGCAAGGCTGAGTTTCCAGATTTCAGAAATATTCCCAAGAAGGGTGCACTCCCACCCTCTCTGCTGGCTGTGGGGCCAGATGACCAGATAAGAGTCTCTTTGATTTGTCCCTGTTTGTACAGGCTGCTGTGGGCCCCAGTCCTGGAAAGACTTGGCCACAGCCAGGCAAGGTCAACCAACCAGCCTCCTGGTCTCTGGGGGAGAGAACAGACACCTTACCTGCTCCTGAGAGTTCATCACTCGCAGTTTCATCTGCTTCAAGTAGGTGGAGGTGAGGGGCATGTTGTAGTCAATAATGCCAGACACCAGAGGGGATGGAGGCTCATTCTCTGCAGGAATAACAAAAGGAAACTCCTTTCAGTCTGTGCCAGGGTGGAGGGAGGAGGGACGGGTGGTGTGGGGGTAGGGAGGTGGCTGGGAGGATGCCTCCATGAAGGGCAGGACCAGTGACCATTCACTGGTCAGCTGTCCACCTGTGTGGTGTGCAGCACACAGTGTTGAAAACGCTTGTCAGTTAAGTGCCATTTTTTGAAAAATGTGAGACTTGTCTGTTTCAAAAAGGATGGAAGGCCTGGTCCACACGGGGTTCCTGTGACAGACAACCACGCGACCCGACAGCAGCCACTTCTTACAGGCAGGACATCTGTGCTTTGCCACAGCCCCACGTACCACAGGGCACAGCTTCGCTCACTCAGGCCACCTGCCACGACCCTGAAGGCATTAAGTTTCCAACTCTGGCCAAAGTGGGCTCCTCCTGTAAACACCTGCCTCTGCCTGTCCCACGCTAGCCTTAGCCCTACAGCACGCCCCCCCCCAGCACCCTCCAGGACCAGATGGCTCACAGATCTGAGCCAGGCCCCGGTCTACCCTCCCAAATCCTGGTGCCTCCATAATCGCATGCAGAGGAGGATTTTTCTTCCTCTTATTACTCTGCCATCTCAGGGACCAAAGCTACGGGTGCTCTTTCTGTAGAAAATCTGCAATGTGCAGAACCATGCGAAGAAGAAGAAAATTTAAAAGTGGAATTGCAACAAGCAGCCTGGCATATGCCTCTGTTTATTGTTCACTGTGACTTTTCTTTGCATACTTGATATCATAATGCATGCAGGCAATTATAGTCTGATTTCCTCTCAGAAAAGGTGTTTATTTTAATTAAGTTATTTATTTTGAGATAGGGTCTTGCTTTGTATGTAGTCTAGGCTGGCTGTGAACTCATGATCTTCCTGCTTCAGCCTCCTGAGCACTAGAGGTAATTTTTTTCCCTAAACATTTTGCCATGGGTATTTTCCCATAATTTACCTCAGCCATACCCTTATAATTGGTTAGGTATGGGCTAGTGCAACCAACACTGTGGGGGAACATCTCTGAGAGTAGATTTGGTCTGCATTCTGATCTTTTCCATCATAGAACTAGTCTAAGAGATGAAATTTATGGGTCAGAAAGTGAAGTGGACTCTAGAATCTCTGCCTCTTCTCTAGGCCTCTCCTGTTCACACAGGCCTTAGGGCAGGTTGATTCCCATCAAAGGATCTCCAGTTCATCAAATGGTATGGTCTGAGTCAAGCGAAGTGAGAACAACTTCCCCACCAAGCAAAGGCTGCCCTCCTCCTTCACCACCATAGTCAGGAGATAAGCTACAGCGAAGGCAGATGACAGGGCCAAGGTGCAGAGGCAATCGCAGGGCCATCTGCTCCACTTACCCCTCAGAGCCAGTAGGCAACTAAAGAGACCCCTTCACTGATGCAACCCTGTGCCAAGTGAAGAAGCCACAGGAGAAAACACTTGTGGGAAATGTCTAGGAAGCGTGAACACGGTGAGTCTAGAATGGCTCAGTGAGATATTACTAAGACAGTTAATTTTCTAAGTATTTGACTACAGCGAGAAAAGGAGAAAGAGCCTCTGAAACACACAGCAGGCAAGGTCACCCCAGGAGGGAGCCCTCCTGTATGGCCAGAGTTAAGAAGAACCCTGGAAAAGAACAGCCCCAGACCAGACTGGGCCCAAGACTTTTGTATACCCTTCTTTGTAGTGATAAATGTGTTTTAACGAACCCGGATAACTGATAGAAACATGCATTTCAAAGGCATCAAAAGCACTAAAAACAGGTCCCAGGAAGAAGTTCAATATGTCTCTAAAGCTCTTAAGTCTTACTTGCATACAGAGAATTACATCTAAAAATGTTTGCTGGTCACCTAGGACTCAGGAAAACAATTCCAAACTGGTGACTCTGATTCAAAATGGTAGTTATCAAATTCATGCCAGCCCGTAAGGAAAAAAAAAAAAAGAATGCAGCATTATTGGTGCCAGTGGCTCCCCTGTGAGTCTGTGCTGCTCCTGGCCTGCCTTTATACTACCCAGGCTTCACTTCCAAATTGAGTCCAGACACCTGACACTGCAATGAACGTGCCTGAGCACTGTGCAGATGGTGGGGAGGGCTGGTCTTTATTTCCCACCCTTTCTGGGTGGGGCAAGGAATCCTGTGTACATGGGCCTAGCATATAGGAAAATGGAGCTGGTCTTTTTCCTCAATAGATCACCATCAACCCAGAGTTGACTTCCTTAACCCCAGGGAGCTTTTAGGCCCTGCTCAACCAAGACAGACTGGGTTGGAGGCAACACATTAGGTAAATGATTCCAAGGACACTGAGATGGGGTCACAGACAAGAGCCATGTTCCTGTCTCCAAATCATGGTGTTTCTGGCTGAGAAGTTCGACTTCACTTTAAATTCCTCGGAGTTGTCTGGTATGAAGTTGCTGAACAACATGGAGGTTGTGAAGAGTCACCCAGCCTCCAATGGCCCTAGTCACCCAGGGGCTCTCTGCACTTGGCCATCTACATAGGCAAGATGCCCTGATGTAGCTTACACTGTACCTGGATGCCAGGGCTACTTATCAAGAAGCAGTAATAAAGCAGATGACAGCTTAGCTTAGGGAGAAGAGGAAGAGTGGCCAGGCTGGTGATCCGTAGGCAGAAAGAGTTTTCCCTGGTCTGTGCTCCCCAGAATCTCCACAAGGCAGAAGATGCTTCTGGGACCCAGGAGGAGCCAGGGCTGCTCTGGAAGAGATAGGCAGGACTCCTGTGACAGGCAAGCATGCAAACAGCTATCAGGGAACACCTGCGCTGGGAGAACATGAAACACTTCGTTCCAGGGCAGGGTACATTTCCAGTGCAGCTCCAGGGAGCCGTGGAGTTGGCATGGAGGTCAGAACAGGCTCACCACACCAAGGAGCGAGGCAAAGGCATTAGGGAGTCCCATGAGCTCTGGATATGGTGAGAGGAGAAATAACAGATGCAAAGCTGATTGTGGCCCAGTGTGATGCTCACAGGTGGGAAGGATGCCATTCCAGGCAAGTCAAGGCAGAGTGGAAACAGGAAGAAGGGGATTCCCCTTGGCTCTCTGGACCAGGTGGGCCTCTAGGCCAGGGCTGCTGCAGATAGCTTGATGCCACTGCATCGGACGCTGTTACTATGGAGAGTTAAGAGGTATCACCTACACAGGCTAAGTGATCCAGCATGCTGCTAGGAAGAGAGGCTGAGGAAGTGCCCACAAGCAATGCTTCAGCACCTCCTTGCCAAGGAAAATGGAAACCAGCCCAAGTGCTCAGCCTGATTCTCTGGGGCTTTGGAAAGGATCAACAACTTAGGCTCTGCCCAGGTCAGGCCAGGCCAGGCTAGGCCAAGCCATGTTCAGCTCTACAGTGGATACAAATGGCACCTGTCAATCAACACAGATTCCAAAAGGACTTCACATTCTCCAGGTGCCCATTCTCACAACTGTTTACCTAAAGAACTCCTTTGTCCAGAAATGACAGATGTTTCCAGATACTGGCCAGGGGTCTAAGAGCTCTGTTGGGTATTGAAGGACATGTGCAAGAGGAACAGGGGAGCCATGAAACCAGGCAGCCTTGTGGAGTTCAGACTTGGAAACAAAACAGGGATCCAAGCCTAGGTAGAAGGAAGGCCAGTGGATGGGCGAGCCCCAGGGGCCTGCAGAGTGGGCCTTCTTAAGCATCTGCAGCATCCATCATTCACTTTTACTGCTCATTGCATGAAGGGGAAAAAAGAGGCTGAGAAGTAAGGAGGGGTGGACAGTCGAGGGGAGGGTATATGGGAGTTCATTAGAGCCAAGAGGGGCCTGGAGCAGCTCAAGAAAGCTTTTTGAAGAACAGAGTGGATTACTCAGCCAAGAAGAACTGAGCGCATCCTATGGGCTCCACATAGACCCCAAGCCCCAGGAGATGGTTGGTGCTAGTAGCAATGGCCCTTCTTTAGCAGCTAGGACAACACCACAGAAAGGCTATGAAGCTTCCCACTGTCACACAGACAGCATGAGAATGGGGAGAGAAAAGTTGACAGGGCAAGACAGAAGAGCAATGGACAGGAATGGGACGGGAAAGCACAGGAAGGAGGGATCTAGAAGATCTAGAAGAGCCATCTTGGTCCTGGGAACTGCAGAGAAGTCTGGCTCACTGAGTCACATGCTCCCAAGGAAGCACCAGTACAGCCCATGTTCTCAGCCAGCTCAGGGTTGTCACCATAGAGAAAGCAGGAATGTGCCCTCAGAGGTTCCTCTGCCCAGGAAGTCACGCCAGTCTGAGGATGAGTTCCCACTGGATTGATGGGAGAGGCTGTGGTGTAGAGGCCCTGGAATCTGAGGGTTTCCAGACCCTCCGCAGCTTGCTTTGTTTGTGGAGTGGGGAGCTGGGGACTGTTGGGCCCCACACTCTGCTGGGGACAGGCCACTCACGGGGGCCCCACACTCTGCTTCCTCCTTTTCTTCCTGCATGAGGCAGGAAGCTGGGCAGTCTCCCAGCAGCCCCAAATGAGACTCCATCCTGTCCCTTGGCCCCCTTCCTCCCCACCTTCCTGGGACAGGAATAAGAGGCCTGCCTCTGGGGGAAGGGAGGGCTAGCAGGCAGGGATCTCTACACAGAGGGTAGAGATCTCTCCTGCCAGGGAGAAAGCAGCCAACCAGGATTTAGGGGCTGATACCTCGAGCCATGGAGCAGAGAGGGAGCCTTCCAGACTCCAGAGTTCTCTACTGGTAGTCCAGAAACCAAACCTTCCCTTTGAAGTCTAACACATGGGTGGACCCAGCTATTTTACTCAGGGTGGGGGCTGACATTATCTTTGTGGCCATCGGCTGAGAGTCTAGGGGGAAAGGGAAGCCACCTGGGCCTGAGCACCACAACCTAACAATGGGCTCATGTTCCCAAGGTACCCAAGTACCAGGCCCTGCAGAGTGGGCTCCTTTGTGTAGCTGCACCACTGCGGCCTTCCACTTTGCTGATGAGAAAGGCAGTTTTACTGCTTTCCTCTCTAGGGAGGTGGGTGAGGGAAGCCTGGATGAGTGATTTCACCCAGCACCTCTTTGGGTCTTGATTTCCTTGGCTGTGTGCCAGGACTGACAACTCATGGCATTATGAGCAGGAGATTCTCAGAGAGGTTCCCTAACCTGATGTGGGACACACAGCAGGGGACAGGACTGCACACCAGGTCTCCCTGGCCTGGTGCCCACTCTTCCAATGGGCCGTGCTCTGGCTGATATCCTGTGGTCCTCTCTCTGCTGTGGGAAGGTCAGCTGCCTGGGCCTGAGGATGGCCAGGCACCTGTCCTCTTTCCTGTCAAGATAAGCCCCAGGAGAGAGGCTCAGCACACAGGCCTCAAGCTGCTTTATATTCTGCGCAGTTCCTGGCTGTGGGCAACCTACCCCCCCCTTCTCCTCCTTCCTGGAGCTTGGGGGTGCCTCCTAAAGTGGATCTAAGGCTTGGGGGTAGGAAGGACCCTCCTAAACTGAGACAGACAGTGGAGAGAGGAAGCAAGTTGCTGCTAGGCTCCTCACAGAAAAGCTCGGAGCCTGAGGAGCTTGCAGCCTGTGGGGACCAGCGCCCTCCTCACGGCTAGAAGCAGAGCAGGAGAGCTGGGAGGCCTACAGTCCCCCAGGGCAGCCTTGCCTCTGTTCTTCCAGGCAGCAGTTTTGTGCCTGACTCCTCCAGTTGCTATGGAAACAATTAGGGCAGGAACAGGAGAGGACCAACATTCTTGGATGGGCAGGAGGATCCAGGCAGCTAGCACCAGGGCCCAGACTTTCAGTGTGGGGGAGAGCAGACCTAGGCCCTCCAGGCCCATTCACAGGGCCAATGATTATCTTGGCCCTGGGGCCAGGCCATGTGTGCTAGTGTGGCAAGCACCTCTTAGGGTCCCTGTCCCACACTAGAGCCCTGTGTCAGGCTCACAGACAACCTCTCAAGTCGTATCAGTCCTCCAGTTAGAGACCCTTTCTAGCCAAGCACAGAGCTGAGACCCACACCCACACCCACACAGCCTGGCCTGGGCACCTGCTCTCAGCAATAGAACGGCATTAATGGGTTCTGGACCTTCACACCTTGGAAGCTCTTTAATGTGCCTGACAAGCATCCACTGTCTACAGGCTCCCAGGCAGCAAAGCCTCTAGATTTGGTGAGTCAGCTGGTATCACAAGTTGCTGAAAGGCCTCAGGGGCATTCAGAGGAAAACCCTGCCTGTTGCCTGTGTTCCTGTAACCTGGCTATCATCACATGGCTGTCTTTTCCTCCTGGGTGGGTGGATGCCATTAGAGTTCTACCTGGCTAAGTGGCTTACTCTCCATCCCTACTTTGTTCTCATGGTCAGGCAACTCTCCCCACCCCCTTTACCCTGTTGACCATGGTTCATCATTTGTAGGCCTAGAACTCTGATCAGTGTTCCCTAACCCATGGCACACTAGAGCCATGAAAACTACGGCTAAATGTGCTGGCCTGTGTTACAGTCAAAGAGCATCTGCAGGTAGACAAGCCCTGATGGGCTCTTATGGTTGACAGTGTAGGGAGACATCCAACAGGGACCCTTGATGGTCTCACTGGGCAACTTCAGCTAATCACAGATTCTAATCAGTCCTTGCTATCTACTGATTGACGGTCACATGGGTGTGCACAGGGAGGGAGCAGACTCAGTGAGGGCCCTACACTAGCAGGTGTCAAGGGTCAAAGGTAAGAGGAACATGCCTCATGGGGAGCGTGCCTCTCTTCAGAGACCCAGGTCCATGTGTACATGAGTGGGCAAACAGCTCCGGGCCACGGTCAAGTGGCAAGGATGGCAGAACCCCGAGAACAGGAAGGGTGTTCATTGCTAATCAGAAATTAGGAGGGAGGAAAGAGGCTAGCCTAAGCCTTGAAGGGCAGGATGGATGGGTTGTTGACTTAAGTGAAGCTTAACATTAAAAAAAAAACAAATAAACTGTGTGGTGGTGGACACATACTCTCAGCATGGGAGACGCTGAGCCAGGAGCGCTGAGAGTTCAGAGCCAGCCTGGGCTATACAGTAAGACTCTGTCTCAAAAACAAATAAGTAAACAGTAATTAACTTAAAAGTTAGACGAATGCAGACGGGGCTCTTGGGGCAGTGGGACAGGGCCCCCACCTTTGGGCTCCGGGCCGCTGGAGTTAAAGTGCATCCTCTTCTGGCATTCCGTGCAGCTCATGAGGAACCGAGTCACAGCCTCTCTGGGGAGGAAGGCGTAGGTCTCCGCGATCTGCCGGAAAACAGTTTGCGCGTCATGTGCCACCTTAGAGGCAACTTAGTCACCAGCAACAACAAGGCCAGTGGCCTCCACTCCTTGCTGTAAAATGAGCCACTTGGTTTTTAAGACTTGAATAAAGGAGATTAAAAATTGCAACGGAAAGCATTTAAACCTCTACTGAGCAATATTCTCCCTAAAACATTCCATTTTTCCACTAAAGGGTGAGCTTATGGACATTGCTCTAGAACACAACAACCTCTCCTCTGAGAGATGTATAAACTATGACCCGCTTGTAAATTCACTGGCATATGAACAGAGTCCAAGGCTCAACCACAGATGTCCTGGGCTAACTCACAGGCCAAGAGCCCTCTTAGGAAGAGCTATGGGAGGTTGGTTTAGGGGCATTCAGTTTTCCACACTGTACCACTTGGGGGCCTTGTGCTCCTCCTTGTAAGGATTCAGTTGGGGTCATACAGTTCAAGAGGCAGTGATGCAGGTCACAACCATCCCATACGAAGGGAGGAAAGCGGGTAGGAGGAAGGGACGGTGGAGATGGAATGGAGAAAATGAGAGGGTTGGGTAGGAAGCAGAGAGGGGTGGGTGTGGTCCTGCAGTAAGGGGGTTAACTTTGCTCTAGGTTTTGGGAAACTTTCTGGTTCTGCTCTGGCTGTTCCTGTGATGCCACCTTTCCTCTGGCTGCTGATACCCTACTTGCTGCCTAGAGCCCAGTTCTCCCGCTCCTCTCCACTAGGGGGCAGCATTACCAAGCATTCCTGTTCGTGCCACAGTCCAGCAAGAAAGTTGGGTGAGGGCTTTTGGGGCTACTCTGGACTATACTGGGTCCTTCTCTGCCTGTGGCCAGCACACAGTCTACTTCCATAGGGTCTAGGGACAAGGACTCATGGACATTCTGAATCTCTTCTGCTAGAGGGGAGGAGAGCTGGGGTATGTAGAAGGCTAGGGTGCACCAGATTGCAGAAACCCCCTAAGGACCAGCCTTGAAAGCTCTCAGCCCAGCCACTGGCCTGCTGCTAGTTCCATGGCTACTCCTGCCAGCTGCAAACTGGAGTTAATTTTGGTGACACAGTTGTTACTTCTCAGCTGATTTGATGCTCTGCAGAGCGGGCAGTCTCTTTGATGAGCTATCTCCCTTCTAAATCCCCTGTCTGATTGCCTGGCTCTGGAGGTCAAGGACAAGGGCCAACCCCAGCAACTCTGGCTGTAGCCACAAATGAGAGGGCCATGGGGGAGGAGAAGGACAAGGTTGGCCCACTTGGGGAATGAGGACTGGAAGGAGGGGGGGTTTCTGCTAGGCAAGCAGGCATCTTCATTCTAGCCTAGAGCTCTGGAAGTCCCTTTCAGAGCATGCTGAGTTGGGAATAGTGAGCTTGATTGTAGAAGGGCAAGAGGGAAGCATGAGTTCCAGACAGAGCCAGGGCCAGGGCTGACTGGCCGGCCGAAAGATGAGGTCCTGGATTGCCCCAAGATAATGCTCCCAACATTAGGCCTCAGAAGAGCTGACTGAATGAGTGTGGGAGACAGCTACAGCAAGCTGGAGGGGGATGGGTCCATGCCAGAGGCTGACAAGCTTGCCTGCTCGCTCACCTGCACACTTTTCAAAGGACTCAGAAACAGCTCCCCAGCTAGGCTGCTCTCCTGGGGCTGCACACAGGATGACAAGGGCTACGCTTGCAGCCTGGACTGCATCGTGCACAGGAGTCTGTAACCAACAATATCTCCTGGGCGTGGTTGTGCCATGGGGATACATCTTATGGCCCTTGGTTCCACAGGGGAATGGGATAGGTGAGAAGTCCTTGGAGCTGGGACAGAGTGTAGACGGAAGCCTGGAGAACCAGTTCTGTACTGCCTGAGGGACCCATGGGGACAACACACAGCCCCCCTCCTCTCACCTTCCACAGCATCTTTTGGTTCACCCTTTGGTTGGTCCAGGACCAGAAATGGACAGACAGACAGACAGACAGACAGACAGACAGACAGACACACACACACACACACACACACACACACACACACACACACGAGACTAGAAAGGCAATCCTCACAAGATATCTTGTCAGGATGATGATGGCTTTAAAAGGGCTTCAGTCCCTGTTCTAGAAATAGACACACATGTACAAAACAGAAGCAGAGAGCTGCCTGTTTGTTTCGAAGGAGCTGCTCCGGGGCCTCTGTCCCCAGCAGGCTTTCCTGAGCTACCTACTGTGTTGCTCTCAGAGTCTCCTGCTGGGACTCTGAAACCATGAATGGATTTACTATCTCCCCCCCCCCCCCAGTGTTAAAAACTAAGAGATTTCACAAGCAGGGAGACCAGAAGCTATTTGCAGAGTCACTGACTTGCAAGGCCCATTTTCACTCCCCAACTCAGAGACCAACAGAGCCTGGAGAGGGAGGCAGGCGGGGTGGGGATTTGCACCACTTTACAAGATCCTCCTTCTGCCCTGTGGTGGATTAGCACATGGTGGGCCTGGAACAGCTGTTGACCACATCTGGCCTCAACTCCAAAGTGGCCTGGGTAGCCAGATCTGGGCTCTGGAAGCTGATCTGGCTTCCAGCATCCCTGGAGGGAAGAGGAATGAAAGTGTTCCTCCAACCCTGACTGAGTGAGATCAGGGAAGCATTGGGAGAAAGGGTTCAGGGAACCTGAAGCAATCTGGAACTTTCCCCAGGTTAACACCAGGAGACTCCCGGGACCCTTAGACTTTCAGGCCCCCTGCTTGTTGAGGTTATGGTGGGTTTCTTGCTCCAAAGCAGGCTCTTCCTGCATCATCTGGTGGGAATGTCTCCTGCCCTGACTCTGAAAGCTCCAGGTCTCCCAAGCTCACAGCCCTTCCTCTCTAAGTCATGGCTCTCTAATTCAGTTGCTAGAAAGACTCTTCTAATGAAGAACTGGCCTCCTCTAGTGCCCTGAACAAGACAGGCAGTCTCTCCCATCCCTGTATATCACTTAAGGCTGTAAGAATTTTAAAGTCCTTGTGCCTTATAGATGGAACATCAGACCCAGGCTTCAGTTTTGGCAAAATACACAGTGACAGATCCAAAAACTGCTCATCCGAGGGCTTGATGAAACCCTGCAGTGCCAGGCTGTGCCTCTCTACAGCCATCAGCACGGGGTTTGCTTGGGGGCTCTTTCTGAAGGCCATGGGCGGGGTGGGGGAGCGCCTGAGTGCAGAACAAGGCTGAGTGAGGAGCTAGGCTGGGATAGAGGGAAATGGAAGCAGATGAAGGGGGGGGAGACATCCAGATACTATCTCTGCCCCAGAAACAGGAAGAGGATGCATGAGAAAGGTGGCAGATAGGAAAGAGAGGAGGGTGAGGAGGCAGAGGAGCAGGGGGAGCACTAGCTCCTTGGCCTTGAACCTCTGCAGGAGGGCCCTGGCCTGCTGGGCTCAGCCTTGGCCCTTTGCTGAAATTCCAGCTGTGTGTGCAGCCCAGCCAGCTCCATGCCAGTCATTTGCCAGCTCCAGGTTGGGCAGGGAAATGGGGCACATGGCAGTGTATGGACCTGAAGCCAGGAAGTACAAATGGCTGAAGCCAGGAGCACAAGGGCTGGCAAGACTGGCCCTGCTCCCCCTCAGCCTCTGAAAGTCCCAGAGTCCACAGACCCCACTGAGGACAAGGCTTGTTGCTGGGCACCGAGGAGCCAGGGAAGTCACCAGATCCAGATAGCCAAGCTCACATGCCAGTGACTGGCTTGATGGTTTGCCTCGGAAGACCTATGGCAAGGAAGGACGGACAGTTGCCGGGCTCTGCACCAGCTGGGTAACCTCAAACAGACTGTGGTTCTCACCTTAAAATGGGGCTAGCAGGAGTCCCTGCTTCATGCCTGTAACCTCTACATGGATCTGACTTAGGAGGGGAGGTTGGAAAGGGCTGAGGCCGGAGCCTGGCACAGAGGGAGACCCGGCACTATGGCAGGCTCAATGATGAACAAACACTATCCTCTCAATCCCAAGGGGACCCTGCTAGCTCCAGATCGATGGTCCTCCCTTCTACGGCATCACTTGAGAACACCCTCAGACTGATTTCCCTTCTTGTGGGTACATATACTAGGCAGCAGGAGGGGTGGGAAGTCAGGGTGGCCATCCTGTGGCCCTCAGCTTGGTTTCTTTGTTTTCTGAGGACCCCAGCAGAGGACCCATCCTAAAGAGAGATGGCTCAGTGGTTAAGAGCACTGGCTGCTCTCCATGAAGACATGGGCTTGATTCTCAGCACTCATACAGGAACTTACAACTGTCTGTAGTCCCTAATGCCATCTTCTGGTCTCAAAGGGTACTGTTTTCACATGGTTCATAGACATAGTAAAAAAGCAAGGAGCTAAATACCCATTCAGACAAAGACCATCATCTGAGGACAAGGATATCCGGAATTTCGGATTCTGTGAATCGGGCCGTGTGGGGAAATCATATCCTCTTCACAGGCCGCCTCCACTACAGCCCATGGCTGCCTACACATTGGGCTCGGGACATTCACACCGGGTGGGCAAGCCTGGCCCCAGAAAGATAGAACTATAGGACACTAAAGAGAAAACCAACAAGGGGAACCTGGAAGGTGTCAGCTGACAGCTGCTCAGGTTGTGTGACCTTGGACAGCTGACTCAAGGTTCTGGGTCTGTTCCTGTAACTACGAAATGGACCATAGTCACAGGATGGCCATGAGGACTCAGCTGAGAAGAAAATGTCTGACTTGTGGGCTCAGACCTGGGCACGGCCCATGGGTACAGATTCGGAAGTGGGGCCAACAGGGGAGGGAGGCCTTGCCTAGCAGGGCCCTCCTGAAGGTTGGGGCCACTGCCCTGTTTCCACCTCCCTGGTCTATAATATTTCTCTAGAGAGCCATTCCATTCCTTTCTGCCCTTCTAAAGGTGGTCAGTATACATACTGCCTTCTCCATGAAGTCCCTGAGGCTTAGCACTAAATGTCCAGGCTAGCAGTATCTTTGCTGAGGCCCCCAGATAGGGAGTTCTTGCTCTCTCAAAGCTGGTGTTGGAGGTATTTCTCCTTTTGTGTTTATCTCTTTGCCTTTAGCTTCTCTGACCCAAAATTGTGACCTCCTGAAAGTAGGAAGCAGGTTCTAAGACCCAGAGCCTCTGGGGAACTCACAGGGCTGGCTTACAGTGCATGGTAACCTGGCTAAGCTCACACACAGGACGCATCTAGGGCAGGCTGGCAAGCAGTCCATGCCATGCTGTGGAAGCACTGGGGAAGGAGGGCTTTCTCCCTGCCCTGCCCAGCCCCTCTCCTCCTCTCCCTCCCCTCCCTTCAACCTGATTCTCCTTTGTGCTCTGACCGCAGAGCCCGCCCCTCACCCTATGAGCCATCTCTGGCTGCCATGCCCTTGCCCCATGCCCCCCTGGGTCCCCAAAGGCCGCTTCATCACGCCTCAGCTCCCTGCCCCGCCTCCCGCCCAACATGTGCGGAGCCCATGGCCTCCTGCCAAGGCCTGGGGCTGCCAGCAGAGGCAGAGACAGAAATCTCACCGCTCGGTAGGTTTTCTTCTGCCCAGCGTGCTTGGGGGCTTTGCCTGGCTCTGCGGAGCTCTCCACGTGCATCGAGTAGATGATGTCAAAGAAATCTTCCACCACGGCAACCCGCTTCAGAGAGATGCCCTCGGGCTCCGACAGGCCATCTGCCCCCTGCAACAGGGCGGACAAGCGTGTTAGTGTCAGGGCTGATGGCGGGTGAGAGCTGGCCCTGAGGCCGGGCCACAGGTCAGGGGAGGGGGCAGGGACTTTGCTGCTCCCTGGCCCAGCATGGCCTCCAACAGTCTGGCTTAGGGGCTAGGGAGAAGAGGGAGTCCACTGGATCTGGGGAGAGGGTACCAAAGTCAGGATGGCTGAGGGGGCTACTAAATCTACCAGCAACAATGGGCAAGAAACACAAGTACAAATTAGGAAACCAAGAGGCTCAATGTTCACAATTCAGACAGATTGTGCCAGACTCCCAGAGAGCTCTCAAATCACATGCTGTGCCAAGACCATCCTAGAAGTCTCTGGGGAGGGGGAGTGCTAAATAGATGCAGGCCCCATCAGGAGCTTGCCAATTAGCAGTAACCTTTCACTGTGGCCCTGGTTTGGGGTCCCAGGGGACCAGCTCCCATCACCTGGGTGGCTCCTGCCTTCGGCCAGTCCTTCCTAAAAAGCTTTTCAGCGCTTTCCTCACTCCCCACTCCAGCAGCTGAATGCCAGCCACAGCACCCAGGCTCTTTGTGTGGGGAGACACACAGAAAAACAGGCTGGAGGCCATGCGGACGGCAGGGCTGAGAGCCTGATGGCTACGGGCCCCAAGCCTCTTATCAGGCTAGCCTGAGTGCTGTCAGCTGGCCCAACAAGGTACACCAAGAGAGAGACTGAGTGCCCCCCCCACCAGTTATCACAGGAGGGAAGCCATAGGGAGACTTTAGGGCATGAGTTCTGGGTGAGGCCAGTGTGCCGTAAAGATGTTTCGTGGTCCACAGAATACAAAGCTCATGGATCTGGGACACCTGCTCAGCCACCATCTCCCTCTGGGAAGCTTGGGAAGACCCTGGGGGCTTCAGAAATCAAGAACAAATAGTGTGGAAGGGGTTGGATGATGCACCCAAAGATACCACTCCAAGACAATCCCTCCCCAGAGGATGCAGGCTCGAGGACAACAACCGTGTGGAGGTGTGGAATTCATCTGCTGGCTCACACCAAGGAAAATGCCTGGCACAGGGTAGGTGACTGATAAACAACTGTGGTTAGCAGCAGCAGAGCAGCCTGCTTCTGACAGACTCTGCCCTACCACATTGGTGACGTGTGGTCCTGAGTAGTCAGCTATTTTCTGTCTTTGAGCCTGAGACCCTTCATCTACAAGAGGGAAGAAAGCTCTCCATTGCTTACAAACTTTTTTTTTCTTTTTTGAGACGGGGTTTCTCTGTGTAGCTTTGAAGACCAGGCTGGCTTTGAACTCACAGAGATCCGCCTGCCTCTGCCTCCTGAGTGCTGGGATTAAAGGTGTGCGCCACCAGGGAGGAGGGGAGGGAGAGTGAGCTAGGACTGACATGTGAAGCAACTTGTTTCTAATTTAAATAATAAAAAAAAGGCCTGGATATCTCAGTCGATAGAGCATCAGACTTTTAATCTGAGGGTCCAGGGTTCAAGTCCCTGTTCTGGCGCTACTGTTTTAGCCAGGCATTGGTGGCGCACAGCCTTTAATCCCAGCACTCGGGAGGCAGAGGCAGGCAGATCTCTGTGAGTTCAAGGCCAGCCTGGTCTAGAAACCCTGTCTCGAAAAACCAAAAAAAAAAAAAAAAGTGTACGTCACCACCACCCAGCTGCCTACAAACTTCTATTAGGACAAAATGAGATATGGTGAATTACTTTGTACCAAGCCTGACAGGCAGAACTATTTCCATAAACACTGATATTAAGAGATGCTTTGGTGTGAGTCTGGTGGTGCATGTCTGTGAGTCTACATAGCAAGTTAGACATCCAAGGCTACTTAAGGAAAAGAGACCCTGTACCCAAAAAAAAAAAAAAAGCTATTTTGTGTCTGGTCGAATATGACATGATAGAGCTGAGCACTACAACTCTGGGAGGTTGTGATGGCTGCGACCTGCCTGGGAACAGGACAGGCACAGTGAGCTTAGGCCCTCAGCCTTTGTAGCTGAAGAATACAGACCTTAGCAGCATGCAACAGACAGGCTTCAGTTTTATCCTTTGGTTCTCCAGACAGATATGCAGTGATGGTAGAATGGAAAAGTCTTTTTGCAACGGGCCTGCTTGAGGCATCTGTGGTGTGGTCTGCTGAACCCTAGAACTCCTGTGCAACATCTCTGCATGACGACTTTGGGCTATGACCTCACCTGCCTGACACAGCTCTCTTGCCAGTCAGGACCTATTTCAGCAGAGACTTCTCAAACAGCAGGCATCTGGGTAAGCACATATGTCTGTGTACAATGCATGGGTGCAGGAAAGATACTTGCTGGCCCATCATCACTGCTCTGCAACTGTGGGCAAACTTCCAGCTTCCCTGATGGTCACGAGATGAGCTATGACATTACACATCTTTTCAGGTTCACACTTGCAGAACACACGTTTACCTCCTTCTCAGGGGATCCTAGCCCTCTTCAGTCCTAAACTGTCTTTTACAGGTTCAACAATAGCCAGCTTGTTCATTAGCTGACTGGTAACTACAAGCATTTGGAGGATCTTCAAAAATTACCCTGATAGAGTTAAGACAGGTCAAATTCTGACAGTCAGTTATAAAACACTGATAGTTTTTTGAGAAAAGGTCTTATGTAGCCCAAGCTGGTCTCCTTGTGTAGGTGACACAAGCCCTGAACTTCTGATTTTCTTGTCTCCATTTTTTTCCCTGTTTTTTGAGACAGGGTTTCTGTATAATAACTCTGGCTGTCCTGGAATTCACTCTGTAGACCAGGCTGGCCTCAAACTCAGAGATTTTGTTTTGTTTTGTTTTCCAAGATAGGGTTTCTCTGTGAAATAGTCCTGGCTGTCCGGGAACTCACTCTGTAGAAAGCTGGCCTTGAACTCACAGAGATCCACCTGCCACTGCCTCCCGAGTGCTGGGATTAAAGGTGTGCAGTGCACCATCACTACCCAGCCCAGAGATTTTTAAAAAAGATTTATCTTTATTTTCTGTGTATAGTTTTTTTGTCTGAATGTATATGTGTGCACCACATGTGCGAAGAATGTGCAGATACCTTGGAATTAGAGTTACAGACAGTTGTGAGCTGACACATTTGCTTGGAATTGAACCCACATCCTCTGGAAGGGCAGTTGGTGCTCTTAATCACTGAGTTGTCCCTCTAGCTCCCGTTTCCACTTCTAAAGTTCTAGGGTTACTAGTGTGTGCCCAAGCTCAGTTATAGTGAATGTCTTTAAAAAAACATTTCTGGGTGTGGTGGCACAAGTCTTTAATCCAGCATTCAGACAGCAGAGGTAGGTGGATCTCTGTGATCCCGAGGCTAGCCTGGACTACATAATGAGTCCCAGACCAGGCAGGGCTATACTGTGTGATACCAAGTCTCAAAACAAAAACAAACAAGAATTCCAACAACAGAAAAAAGAATTGCAACATCAGCCCTGGTCTTCCTCATGCACACACCACACACGCACACACACACATGTACAGGTGCATACATACATGAAAAAGAAATGGGGGTAAGAGTTTGTGTGAGGCATTTGGCACATCACACTTGGTAAAGTTCATCTCCTCCCTCTGGGCTCACTGAGCCTGGACTCCTTGTGTTTAGGAATCTGCTTTTGTCACTCTGATCTAGGCACTATGAACTGGATCGCATGAGGTAATATCCATGTTCAGGTGAGATGAGGCATAGTTACTTAATCCCTAAATAATATGCTAAGGCTGTCCTCAAACTTGGACAGCTAAGTTATTCCTGAATACAAAATATAACCAATGGTCGCCAGGTGTGGTGGTGCCACCAGTAATCCTAGCATGTGGAGGAAGAGGCACGTGGATCTCTGTGAATTTTTTTTTAAGATTTGTTTATTTATTTGTATACAGTGTTCTGCCTGCATATGTGCCTGCATGCCAGAAGAGGACACCAGATCTCATTACAGATGGCTGTGAGCCACCATGTAGTTGCTGGGAATTGAACTCAGGACCTCTGGAAGAGCAGCCAGTGCTCTTAACCTCAGAGCTATCTCTCTAGCCTCAGAATCTCTGGGGATTTGAGACCACTTTGGCCTACACATATCAAGTTCCAAGCCAGTCAGTCAGAGCTACAAAAATGAGACCTTGTCTCAAAAAACAAACAAACAAACAGAAAACTTCCAGAATCAATGTCCCTGGCCTCCTCCCTCTATTCTTAGGTACACTTGGGTAAGCAGTGGCTTCGCACCTGGTCCAATATCATCACAAAATTAACCCAGGGAAACTTCAAGGGAGCATTTATCAGTAACTCCCTCCTTAAAAATTGATTGCTCCCCTGGGTGTGGTGGCACACACCTGAAATCCCATACTTGGGAGGCTGAAGAAGTTCAAGGCCAAGTTCAGTCTGGGCCACATAGTGAGTTCCAGACCAGACGGGGGCCATATAGGAAGATCTTGTTTTTTGTTTTTTGTTTTTTAAAAAGGAAACCAAAAAGACTGCTTATTTTCAACCTTGGGTACTGTCTCTGGTGGGGGAAAGCCAAACAGACAGCAACTCACACAAGGTTTGCACCTGGACCTTGTGTGCATAACACCCTAAAGGAAGAATACCAGAATGTCTGTCTGGCCTTCAACGAGAACCCCAGGAAGAGGGTAGCAAAGCGATCTGGCAGCAGTTACAGGCCCGGTGTCAATGAAGGTAATGACCTTTATGGTAAATGCTGCAGGAGGGGCATGCCTTCCTTAGCTGGAAATGCAGACAGGAATATGAGGAGAGAGCTGCTAATTAAGGGAGCACAAAGTGTCTTTCCCCATAGCCTTGGGAACCTTGTCCACCTCCCACCCATGCCCTGTACGGATGATTTTGAGCCCAGGGCTTTGTACAAACCAGGCAAGTGCTCTGCCCTTGCAGGATCCCCAGTCCTCTCCTTAGCCTTGGGATGCCCCTGCTAACTCACTTCTAACACCCAAGTCAGCATCATTTAATCCACTGCTCTAAACAAGCTGCTTGCTGTATTGACAAAGGAACTTCATTTTACTTATAGGATTGGGTCAGACAGGACCTGGACTCCCCTGACTATTCCAGCTTCCAGAAATGCCATGCAGGAAGGATGGAAAGAAACTCTATAGCATTTCATGGGAAAGGACGTGAAAAATACCCAGTCACTGGGAGTTTTTTCTCTGTAGGGAAGAACATTGCCATGGTAACATACTCTAGAACCATCCAACAACTCCAGAACAACCAACCAGAACCAAGCTAACCTAAGTGGACACAGCATTCGTTTTAAAAATTGTACAACTACCAACTTTCTTAGATGTTGCCAACTCCCTTAAAGCCAGCCCATCTGAATTCTGATCCAAATTCTGGGTTGCAAATAACTGAAGCAATCACAAAATGTCTACTTTACATGTAACTGACTTATAAAGTACTTAGAACTCTGGTCCTCCAAGTGTGGGTCCTACATAAGCTAGTTCCAGGACAGCCAAGGCTACACAAAAGGAACCCTGTCTGGAAAAACAAAGACAAACAAACAAAAGTTACAAACGGGGGCGGGGCTAGAGAGATGGCTCAGCAGCATAGGCTGTTCTTCCAGAGAACCCTGGTTCAATTCCCAGCACCCACATGACAGCTCACAACTGTCTGTAACTCCAGTTCCAGGGGATCCAACACCCTCACACAGACATATATGCAAGCAAAACACCAATGCACATAAAATAAAATAAATTATATAAAAGAATCATATAAGAAGTTGTTAAAAATAGGTGTTTGGGGGCTGAGGATGTAGGTAGAGTGCTTGTCTAGTATGATCAGAGAGACCTGGGATTCAATCCCTGGCATCACTTAATTTGTACATGGTAACTTACACCCATGATACCAGCACTTTCAGGCTGCAGGCAGGAGCATCAAAAGTCCAAGTCATTTTTTTTTTACTGTATAGGGAATTTAAGAACAACCTAGGCTACATGAGACTTTGTCTCCAAAAACAAACAAACAAAAATGCTTATTTTCATGGTCTACCTCAGCCTACCAAGTCTTTGTTGTGAGGTTTTAAAAAGTCCATCTCCAAATGACTATAATGCAAAAAGATTTTGAGAAATACTGATTAGAACAGCTCCGTGTCTGAGATATGAAGGTAAGCAGTAGTGAAACTGACATTGACTCATTAAATACAGCCACCACGTTCTGGGTTTCCAGGCCGTGTATGTTAATATTTTCATCTCTAGTGAAGGCTACCTTTCCTAATAGGGTTGGGGAAGAAGACTTTTACTAGGCAATGTTACTATAAATTCAAGGAATCTGCCCAGAGACTTATTGTGGATTATAGGTGCATGATCAGGGACCCCCCCCCAAGCCTGACCCTGCACTTTGAATTCTTAGCAAATTTACTTTAGGAGTGTCTTGGCAGGTGTTTTCTGGATTCCTCAGTTTCTTCAAATGCCCAGAATACTCATCAAGGGGGACTGTTTTATACTGGGCTGAAGACCAATGAGAGGAACCAGTGCATCTTAGCAGGCCATTAGGCTCCTGTCAGGTGGCCTCATGGCAATCCTTGGGAGTGTCCCTTAGGTCAAGTCCCCTGATGGAAACTTGTCCCTTTCCCACAGAAGACAATTAAATGAACCTCTGGCCTTGACAGCAAGTGCAGTACATATACTAATGGGTGACATCATCTCAACAACTTTGAAGTTGCTGGCTGGCAATAAGTTACATACTTATTATCAAGGTGGGAACATTGTTTCAAGACACAGGGCACCTTTTAGTATAGCTTCATCACTCTAATGAGGACTATGTTTTCCCGCCACAAGGAGACCATGGGTGAGAGGAGGTTGCTAAATAGTAGGGACATTTCTCTAGTGGGTTCCTCCTAAGGGAGAGAAAGGAACCATGGAGAAAGTCCTTAAAATATGCACTCTTAGTGCATTCCAGGTCCAACTCTTAACGAAGCATGAAAATCAACGGGATTGCTGCTGCAGGACAGCATCCGTCAGCAGAACCCCCGGGGTGGGGGAGGGGAACCTTTGGCTTCCACTTGTGTGGGAGTTTGGGATTTCAGGGGGTTGATTGTGCAGGCAAACTCAATGATGCTGCTCCATCCCATCTAGGCCAGCCCATAAAGAGGCTGAGAACACAGCAAAAGGCACCGGGCATGCTCCTCTCAGGCACTGACAGGGCCGGTTCCTGGCTTTAATCAATTTATCCAAGACTTGAGTTTGGGAAGCTTCAGGATAAGGTCTTATTCTGGTCCTGAGTAGAGCTAAAAGAACCAGGGGGAGGAGTCACTCCCACCCCAACCCCACCCCAGCCGAGGAACCACAGAGGGGTAAGAAGGAGGTGGAGAGATTGAAAAACCACAGAAAACTGAGAGATGGAAAAGCAGAATGAAGGAGCATCACCCAACCCTCCAAAAGTCTCAGAGAGTCCCAGGAGAAACTGGTGATGATTTGTAAGGGGCAATCAGATGGCCAAGGAAGGCCCTGCTCAGATACAAGTGACAGTATTATTACTTTACAGACTAAATATTACCTAACCGGAAACAAGCGATCCCATCAAAACAAGGCTCACACTGGAATTCTCTGCCTTCCAGCGCCACTGAGCTCTGCAGACCTGGATGGGGCAGTGGGAGGAGCCCCACACCCATAAATAAATGCATAAGCAAGGCACTAAGGACTCAATGTAGCACCTGCCTCCTCTCCACCCTTGAGCTCAATCTCCAACTGTTAGTGCGGAGCACTGCCATCGAGTCGCACCTGCCATCTGGAACAGCCTCACATATTCCAAGACCTCCTTTCTGCTTCGCTGAACCTCTATCTTCTTTCAAATCACGCCGAGGACCGACATGCACACCCGGGGCCACAGAGAAAGTGTCTGGGATGGACCCCGAAACCACAGCGAAGTGCCACATGCTTCAAGCTGCTCTCAGTGGCCTTTTCCTTTTCTGCTCTTCTTTTTCTTCTTTCTTTCTTTTGGCTTTAACTCTGGGGTTCCTGACAGGGTAGGGGAAGGGGAGGGAGTGCGGGCGGCCAAAGCAGCCCTTTTGGGTCCAACCCTTTTGGGAGAGAGAAGGGCTGGGGAATAAGTGACAAGCAGGGATGAAGCCTCCCTTGGAAGGTGCTGCAGGGTCAGGGGCTGGCTGCAGGGTCGGGGGCTGGCTGCAGGGTCGGGGGCTGGCTGCAGGGTCGGGGGCTGGCTGCAGGGTCGGGGGCTGGCTGCAGGGTCAGGGGCTGGCTGCAGGGTCAGGGGCTGGCTGCAGGGCTCTGGCTGATTTGAGCAATAAGAATGCTCCTAGAGGTGAGTCAGAGCCTGAAGACAATCCCGACCTGCCCTCAGACGAGAAGGGGCTGCGCCTCAGTTTCCTCAAGTGTGAAATGACACCGTATGCACCATGGCTTTCACCACCTCACAGGAGGGCTGCAGGAACCCCAAATGAAGCACAAACATGCCTGCCCTCTCGAGACATTCATAAATGACCTCTGTCGTCACCACTGCAGGAGGGGCGCCCTCTGAGACTCTGGGGTCCCGCCTCCCTCGGGAGTCTCAGCCGAGGGCTGGGATTGGGGACCGGACCGCTGAATGGGTTCTAGGCAGCAGGAGGAAGGCAATGAGCCCGACAGGTCCCTCCGGACCTAAGCGGGAGGCCCGGGTGCGCTAACGAGCAGGGGGCCCCAGGTGCGGGCCCCACCCCGGGCTGGGGGGGCCGAGGGGGAGGGGCGCGGCCCGCGCGCGCTAATGACTGTTGACAGCGCGCGCAGGGGCCGGCGGGCCCGCGCGCGCCGCTGACAGCTGCTAGGGCGGGATGAGGGGCAGGGGTGAGACCGCTCGCGCTCCCCACGGCGCACGCGCGTGCGCCCCCGGAGAGAAGGGGCGGGGAGAAGGCGCGCGCGCGCGCGTGCGCGTACCGGCCCGGGTTCCGAGGGCCTGCTGGAGCGGCTCGCACGGCTCCTCCCGGGCAGGCAGGTAATGAGAGTAACCATGGCAACCCACCAGAGGAAGTGTATTCTGCAGGAGACGTTAATCCCCTCTCCCCGGAGCTGGGACAGCCTGACTTTCCATTCTCACACAGTAATTAGATACCAGCTGTCAGTGCAGGGGGGACGGCTCCGCGGCTGCAGCCCGGCTGGGGGGGCACACAAAGGGGTGGGGGGGCGCAGGGAGGGGGGCGTTAAAGACACAGGGACGCTTTGCGGCCGTGCACCCAGAGCACCCGCCTCCTAGCGCGTGCCCGCGCACCTGGAGATCCCGCCCGTTCGAGGGCCCCGCCCATCCCACGCGCACCTGCTGCGCGCGCGCGCCCGTACACCGTCGCCCTCCCTACTCTCGCCCCGCCTCCTCGCTCTCAGCACACCTGCCCCGCTCCGCCCTCCATCCCATCGCTGCCCACCTGTCCTTTGTGCGGGGCGGTACCACTGGATCCTTCAGGGACTGCCCGCTATGTGCCAGGCACTGTGCCAAGCCTAAGCTCGTGCAGTCTTTCCAGACCCTCCAAGGTAAGCGCCTCGCTGCTCCTCTCCTAAGGTTCAGCGGGGTGTGGCTATTTGCCCAGGGTCTTGCAGACTTAAACACCCACCCTGATGGCTTCCATTTGGCCACGGAGCCACAATGCCTTCCCTTCACATTCCATATCTGTTACAGCCCTGGGACCTCCCAGCTGCTGTGGTGGCTGGCATCGTGATGCACCTACTATGTGCCAGACATTCACTGCCTCATTTCACCTTCCTGCAGCCCCGGTAATTTATGGGAGCATCTTACAGGTGAGGAAAGAGATGCGGAAAACTGATGCTGGCCTTCAAACCCAGGCAGCCCTATTCTAGGGTCCATGCCCCACGTACTGGGCTCTATTACCCCACCTCTGGATTTGAGGTGGCTACAATCCAGTTCTTTCCCGTTTCTCCTGGCTCAGCCCTGTCCCCAGCATTGTTACAAGCCACCTCTCTTAGTCACTGAAAAATCCAGCAAGCTTCTAGGCCTGAAGCCACCGTTCCTAATTTATGTCTAGCCTTTCAGAAACCCTAGGTCTCAGCACAGACAGCCACTTGGAAGTCATTCTCCCCCAGTTTCCCAAATAGAAAAACTATGACAAACCAAGACAAGAAGCTGGCCCATGGTGTGATGGAACCTTTGGGAGAGAGGTCAGTACTATTAGACTGCGTTGGACCCAGAGTTTCCCACCCCACAATAAAGAAGGGCATGCCAAGGAAAGGCAGGAAGTGCAGATAAGTAGAGCCAGCTCTTGGGACCCAGTGGAGGCAAATGTCTGGGACAGGAGGACGCTATTTGATCCCTTCCCCACTGCCCTGGCCATGACCCCTCCCTCCCTCCCTCCCTCCCTCCCTCCCTCCCTCCCTCCCTCCCTCCCTCCCTCCCTCCCTCCCTCCCTCCCTCTCTCTCTCTCTCTCTCTCTCTCTCTCTCTCTCTGATCCATGATGGACAAGGCAGCCAGCACCCTGAGCTGTGACGGAGAACCCAGTGTTCCCCAATTGAGCTTCATTCAGTGGAGAAAAGAGGCAGGGGAGGCTAGGCCCAGGGCTTTAGGGACGGGGTACCCTTGGGGCAGCCCCGCCCTATATGGGCCTTGGCTTAGCAGCCTCCATCTCAGGGTTTCCTGCCTCCTCTCTCCCCATCTCTCAATAGCAGAGCAGCCTAAATTTGGCTCAAGGAGGGAATGGGGGAGGTGGCAGCAGGCGGGTGCTGTCAGAGGCCAGGGCGTAGCTCCCGTCTAGTCGGCTGGCATTTTTGCTGTCTGGAGGAGGGCAGGGGGGCCTCCAGCAGGCAGCCCTCTCCCGGAAAGGGAGATGTTCGTACCTTCTGACACACACTGAGTAATGTGCAAACGACATGCAAACTGAGTTTCAAATCAGCATCTCAGCCAGAGAACAGCTTGGTGCTGCTTTGGGATGAGAACAGGGCCAGCAGCCTCCTTGCCAGGGGCTCCAGTAGGGGTCAGGGACACAGCTGGTCTAGGGCTGGGCCTCAGGAGAACTCCACTTCTGGCCAGTCACAGAACCCATTCCAGTGGCTGAGTAGCAGCCCAAGGGCAGGGCCTTGACTTTCTCTGTCTGCATGGTAAAAGTAGCCACCCTGTTCAGGTCTGACTCTAGCTTGCCACTGGACGACTGGGTCAACTCCTCAGCAGGCATCCTTTGCAGATAGCCACTGTGCTTCCCTAGAGGTTAGGCACAGGAAGTGAAAAAGCAAACAAACAAGCAACTGTGCTTTAGAATCAAGCCTACATTCCAGGCTTGGCTCAGCACATGGCAGTCTGGTTCGGAACCTCATTGTCAGCTGGGATGTCCATGGGTTGGCCTTGCACACTGCGGGCACACTACAGGTCTCCAGGACACCCTCATGGCTCTTTGTGCCTCTGTCCCACCAGCTTTGTCCCAGGTGCATCTTTCCTCTGTTCCTCTGCTTGGGTTTTCATATCTTTAGGTAATTGTGAACCTCCTGTTTTGGTAATCTTGGACAAGTCTGTATTTATGAATAGACCAAAAGGGGATAATGGGCGGTGGATAATGGGCTGGCTGGGTCATAGACTCATTAGGAAATTGACTAGGGCAACTCTTCTTTCCATCCCTCCACCATCCCCATCCCAAATGACCAGGAGGGGTGGGCTGGCCCTCAACACTATCGGGCATGGGGAGCTGGGGGCCCCTCTTCTTGGTAACTCTGTTTAACCCCAGATAACTGCTCTCCTGCTCCCTCAGTTGGCTCTGATAGGAGCTGAATCCAACTTCCTGCCACCCAAAAGCCACTTCCTGCCAAACTTGAGCTGATACCAGAAGAACTTGTTTTCTATACACAGAGGAGTCTCTGATGGGGTTGTTTTGCATTGGCCAGTATACCTGGTAGGGCTAGGTCGGGGAGGGTGGGACCTCTGCCCTCCTTACCTACTGCACCCCTCCCCCACCCCCACCCCGTCCTGTCCCAGCATCGCCTCTGTGCTTGCGGGTGTTCCCCTGGGCCCAGACAGACAGTGTTTAGACTATGGCACAGTCTGACCCAGCCACATATAGCCAGTCTGAGAGCACTGTGTGGGGACAAGGCCACCAGAAATGTTAGTGACTATCATCATGATAACAATCATAGTTGCACACATGAACACATGACCTCACAGTCAGACAACCATATGGAGTCATGGGACAGTCTCACACACAATTAAATGCAGTCACACTCTCAGAACCTCTAGCTCCATGCACATGCACTCAAGGTGAGCATGAGTGTGCCCACAAATACTCTTTGAGGTTTGCCTGGGCAGGACCTTGGACTAACGCTGGTAAGAATGGCTGGAATAGTAGCAGCACACATCACAGATGAGTGAACCAAGTCTTCGAGAAGCAGTGCATAGAGGCACCAGGGGCTCACTCTGCTACCCCAGCCAGCCCGACCGCCCCGTCTAGACACACACTGTTCCCTCAGCCTGGAGTACCCTTCGGCATTATGCCTTTAGCACTGTCGACTCACATGCCTCTTCCACAAAACCCAGGCAGTCCCTTCTCATGTCCTCAGAGTCTGGGTCACTCACAAAAGAGCACATCTCCCTTTGACTTTAAGGGACAAAGAGATGCAGCATTTTGTCCTGGCTTCAGCCATGTTCTGTCTGTGGCATAGAACAGGTGCTCAGCAACTGCTTCAGAATTGAGAAGACTATTAAGGGCAGAGTCTGGACTGGAACCCGGGACACCTGAGGCTGGAGCTAATTTCTATGTTACTATGCTTTTCATACTGTCCAAAGACCCATTAGCAACAGTGATGAATGAATGAATGACCCAAGCTCTCAAGATCCTAGACCAGTGATCCCCAAGCTAACCTCCTTCATTTCCTGGCAGTGTAGACATGAGCCAAGCTCCAGGCCCCTTGGATAGTGGCAGGGCTAAAGCCGGCTGTCAGAAGCTCATTTGGCCAGAGCTTCCAGCAGGGGAGACCAGCTGGCAGTGCAGGGTCCATCGGCCCAGGCCTGGAATCTGAGACGCCCTCAGAGGCCCAGCTTCTCTTTGGGCCCCCACAAACTGGCCTTTGTTCCTGGGCTAGCCAAGACAGGCAGCTTGGGCTTTCTCTCTGCCTGCGGCACCCGCGCTGAGCTGGTGAGGTAAATGGGCCAGCCTCCCCTCTGTCCATGCCCAGGACGTTGCTTCAGGACTAAATGGAGATGTAATTTTCTATACAAATCCATGACAATTTAGATGGAGTGATTGTAATTGGCTTTTCAATGGAGGTTTTGTCCAGCGCTGGTGGCTAGAACTGGGTGGCCTGTTTGAGGCAGGCTCCATTTAAATGACAATAAAGCAATAATATTGAGGACTTGCATAGCGCCCAGTGCCCCTCCTGAGCCCTTGGGGAGCCTCATGTTTATGGATCTGCTCCTTCCCTAGGGCTGTCTGGACACCAGGGTGCTGAGGGTCAGAGTGCCTGCACCTTTAGGTGTCAGGAAACAGCTGCAGAATGGCTGGAGCAGGACCCATATCCCCAACTACCTGTCCCCTCATTCACTACACATCCACTAGGCAGTACCTCCCAGTGCTGGAGGCTAGCCCAGGTGTTGGGGTGCTAATAGCCTCCCAGGTAGGTCAGAGGGAGGAGTCTGCCATGCCTGAGTACATCACAGTGAGGCAGGCATGACCAGGCCCCAGAGAGCAGAAGTCAAAGCCTGACCCTATTGTGCCTAGCTCCCTGAGTGCCTGTAACTGAGTTTCCCAGCTCTGGGGTGCGGGGAATGTCCCAGAGAGGATGGAATTTGCGCAGGACTCAGCCCAGTACCTGGCATGTGAAAGGTGCTATATATAGTCATTTCCAGTTCTCACTAACCACTCCTGCTCAGGCAGACTGGCTGGTGACCTCCAGCAGGACACGTGACTAAATCTCTTCAAACTTCTGTTGGCTTCTCTTTAAAATGGGGCTTTTAGGGGAGCTGACCCCATGGGGTTCTGAAGATGAAGGTGAGGGTGTGTTCAAGCACTTAGCACAGGCCAGGCTCCAAGAATGACAGCTCTCCTCACTGCAACACCTGCCTCCAGAAGCTTCTATGAGAACCGCACTGAATGTGGGGACCCACAGCAAGAGGACCAAGCTGACAGGAGCCACCATGGTCCTGTCCCTGCTGCCCGAAGATGCGGTGAGAAGGAATGCTCTCCAGGAAGCTGTGGGAAAGAAGGCTTCACAGAGGAGTGACTTTGGCTGGACCGTTTTGCCAAGAGGAAGGGTACCTCCTACAATATTACCAGGAAGGTTCTACAGCCAGATCACTAGGAGTGATTCTCACCTGTCAGTGAGGTGTGGTGGCCACAAAAACTCTGCTGAAGTGACAGTGTTCAAGTCACTCTAGAAGGCAAGTAGCCTGAGCAAAAGGCCAGTAGGTAGGAAAGCAGCTGCCATCGTAGGTAGCAGTAAGTGAGACAGCATGGAAGCTGTGTCTAGAAGCCCTGTCTTTATGCCTAGTGTCACAGGCAGTGACATCCAAATTCATTTAGTCCAGGCTGGTCTGGAACTTGTAGCAATCTTCCTGCCTCAGCCTCCTGAATGGCAAGTATGAGTCAACAGACTCCTTCTGTCTGCTCATAGAGAATGGGCTATGGAGAAAGGGATAAAAAAGAGAACAAGAAGGCTTTGGAGCTGTGTGTGGATCACTGGGAGAAAGGAAGTGTTAGATCTGAGAAGCTGTGGGGTAGATGAGAAGGCAGGAATGTGAGCTGTGGTATGGGCGCCAGCACCAGGGGACATGTGGCCATCAAGGTGGGAGCAGAGGCTTATGCAGCTAGGACACAAGCAGGGGTAGTGGGAAGGGTGATGGAAGAGAGGCGAAGGCCAGCCCCTCCTGCCCAGCCCACGCCAGACCAGGGCTCTGGGGCTTATTCCTGAAGGCAGTGGGGCATCAGCATCCGTTTTCTCCAGGCAGGAAAAGACCATGCTGAGATTTGTGGGTTTTGAAAGATCATTTTGGTGACAGGGTAGAGGGTGGGAAGTGGCAGGTGGGTGAGGCTGGAAGGAGAGAGGCAGAGAGGGGTGATAGTTAGAGGGCACTCAGAGGCCCTGAAGTACCCAGGACATCTTCTAACTGTAAAAAACTGCTTTCTCAGAGAGGACTAAAATCTGGCCAAGTTCACACAGCAAGCCAGTGGCAGACAAGACCTCACTCCCAGGCCAGCTCAAACACTCTAGTCACTGACAAACGGCATCAAATAGTTTTTAATTTGAACTGTCAGTCCAGAAACCACTATGTCACCAGGAGGTGGCACTGTTATCGTTCCCATTTTCCAGATGAGGAACCGGAAGCTCTTCAGGGCAGTCACTCACTCACACAGGGACCCACAGCTACGACCTGATCCAGGCATTCGGACCCTAAGCAGGAGGCCACAGGCCCAGTGCGGGCTATGGATATGTTTCAGGGACCCGTGGGAGTATATTACAGTTTTTAAGTTATCACTGATATTAAAAAGTTGAAGATTCCATGGAAGAAGAAAGCCTGATATTAAGGCAAGATCACTTTATGAAAGCATCCTCAGGAACCTTGTCTATCTCCTGGTCATCTCAGAGTGACACCAGGTTCACAACAACAGCTTGGGTCTCTTCTCTGCCTTCAGACAGCTCTGAAAGTAAGTACTATCCAGGGACTCTCTAGGAGATGGGGGGGGCATGCACTTGTCTAGCAAGCATTTGGTCCACAGCCCCAAGTGCTCACCACTCAGCCTGCTGCACCAAGGGCCTTCTGCAGCGCCTCCTGCTTAGGGCAGGCACCTGGAGGGATCCTTGACTGTCTTCTCTTACACACCCACTTCCTGCCTGTTTTCATCTTTGAGCTCTATCCAGTATTCAAGAGTATCCTACCACCTGCCAACCCTGGGCACCATAGATAGGAGCTGGGCAGAAGCATGTGCTAAGGGGTTCAGAGCCAGCCTCTACACTCACTCTCTGGTCTCTTCTGTGAAAGGGGCAGGATAGAGCAGGGCATTCCATACCATTATCCTTCCATCCAGACCGTGGAGCTCAGCAAATGCCCAATGATAAGATACTAGGTTAAAATTCTAATTCCTGGCTGGGTGTGGTGGTGCACGCTGATCCCAGCTCTTGGGGGCAAAGTCAGGCAGATCTGTAAGATTAAAGCCAGCCTGGTCTACTGAGTGAGTTATAAGTCAGCTAGAGATATGTAGTGAGACCCTGTCTCAAAAAAATGTTTCTTTTTGAATTCCCAAGTGGAAGGTATGGCTCAGAGACAAAGGCAGGCGGCTAGCAAGTATGATGTCTGGTCCAGGACAAGTGGAAAACAGCAAGCAAGTTTGGGTATCTGAAATGATGAGTTTGACTTTCAGCACCCTGGATCAGGCCAGTTCTGTGAGACGGTCCCACAACGTCTTCTAGGGCCTGGCATAAAGCAAGTGCTCCCAACAACTCATTTGCTGACAGGACTGGTGATGAGCAATGAGCTCCCGAGATTCCCCCAGAGAGCCAGAGCATCCATTCACTCAGAAGGCCTTGACATCCCCAGTCAGAAATAGGACGCAAGCTCTACTGCCACAGCCTTCCTTCTCTGCAGCAGCCACCACATGGAGCACACACCGCGTGCCAAGCATGGGCCTGAGAACCTTATGCTCTTCACTGTGACCCCAGGAAGCAGCAGCAACTACTTTTTATGGCTGAGTAAACTACAGCCAGGAGAGGCTAAGTGACAAAAATGGCCAAGGTCACATAGCTCATAAGTGTCAGAGCTAGAGACTAACCGGAGCTGCCTGACCCCTGACCCCTCATTCTTCAGCATTATTCAGGCTGCTCCTCAAGAAGAATAAGGGTTAGAGAGGGAAGACTGTTCAGGTTGCAAACGGTGCCATGCTGAGCAAGACTGCCAGCGCCGTGGTATGGTCGGACTTTCTTTTCTGCCGCCAGCCCACAAATAATAACACAGAAACTTATTATTCATTATGAAAGCTCAGCCTTGGCCTAGGCTTGTCCCACTAGCTCTTATAACTTAACCTGCTCTTATTAATCTACATTTTATTTTTACCATGAGGCTTTTCACCTCTCTTTTATTCTGTATGTCTGACTCCCTCCACGTCTAGTTGGTGCCTCGATTATCTCCTACTTCCTCTCTCTGCCTGGAAGTCTCACCTGTACCTCCTGCCTTGCCATTGGCTCTTTATTAAACCAATCACAGCAATATACAGTGTACAAATATCCCACAACACCATGGCTCGTCCCTAGCTTCTATCTATGTATCTGATGCTATCCAGGTCTCCAGGCTTTCAAGCTACTCTGGTGGCTCCCTCGACTCCCACCTTGGGATAAGGCAAATCTGATACTCCTGTCACTACCAACACTCTTGACTACGGACCCTGCATGCAGAAACATCAACATTCCAGGCAGGATGTGCCTGCTTGTGCAATAGTGTCTCCACTATTGGGTAAGACCAACAGCCTTCCAATTGGATTGAAGGCCCGTCCCACAAGAGGGAGTTCAAGCCTGGTTCTGTAAACCATAACAAAACCCTGTGGCTGGGGAAGTCATACGTCCCAATAGGAAAGCAATTTTTATATTTTTTTCTAGATGGATGTGATGTGCCTGTGGAACTGCCTTCTAAACATGTGTGTTTATCCCTGTATGTCACTGTTATTATCAGCCTCACTCATAACCACTGGGGAAGCTCCTGAGAACTGACTGTTATTGTGATACCTACAACCACCCCCTCCAAAGCTCAGGGATCACTGCAGAAGAGGAGGCAGAAAGAGTATAAGACCCAGGCAGCAGCCGGGCGGTAGTGATGCACGCCTTTAATCCCAGCACTCGGGAGGCAGAGGCAGGTGGATCTCTGTGAGTTCGAGGCCAGGCCAGACCGACATCCTCGAAAACAATACAGAGAAACCATGTCTCGTAAAAACCAAAAAAAAAAAAAAAAAAAAAAAAGAGCCAGGCAGCTCAACACAGCTTCAGGAAGTCCCTGAAACTGACCAGACCTACAAGGCCTCTCCCTACCAGAGTAACCAGTAAAAGCTGAGGGGTCCTCTCAGACAGAAGGAAGCTGAGCTGCAAAGAAGACTCTGAGACCAGACCAATCGCTGAGAAGAAACAGAAACCAGCCAAGCTGCCTGGAAGAGATGCAGAGCAACTGAGGCACCTGTCACCCAGGCTGGGGTGGGCTTTGGTGATGCCGCTCTGCCTTTGAGTCATTTCTGCTGCTCCAAGTAACCCCAATAAAACTCATGAGTTCACCAAATTGGACTTCAGTGGTGTCTGCACTTTTGGTCTGTTGAAGGTTCCCTATCTGGGGTGAGTAGGGTAGACATGCATGTTGGGTCTCCCCAGGAAACGTTTTGTCACACAACATCCTCCTGCCTGGAGTACCATTGTCTGCTCAAAGCCACCCCTCCATGTTGCATTCAAATGTCCTCCTCCCTGGAAGGACTGACTGACTGACTAAATGACTGACTGACTGACTCTCTCTCCCTCCCTCCTTCTCTCTCTCTCTCTCTCTCTCTCTCTCTCTCTCTCTCTCTCTCTCTCTCACACACACACACACACACACACACACACATATACTGCCACCATATTTTCCCCTTTTATTTCTCACAGTGCTCTTTGTAAGACAGAGGGCCACACTCACATGAGGAAGCGGAGGAAGGGAAATGACTTGCCCAAAGACAATGCCTGAACCCAGTCTTGCCTGACTTGAAGTTAGACTTCTAGGCTGGGCTATGGCTCAGTGGTAGAGCACACTTTTTGTGCCCCCATAAGTGTGATCTCCAACACTCCAGGCACACCTGTCAGTCTCCTCCTGGTAGTTCAGAAGTGGTCAAGGCCTTCTGAAGATCTAGGGACTAAATGTGGGTGGTGGAGAGTCAAGAGTCACACAGACCATGTGACCTCAGATCCCTGTAGGGTATGGATTTTCACTCTGACTTTCACGGCCATTGTTTAGGGACCAAGTACATGTGTGAACATTTGATACATGGCACCCAGAGTGGTCAATGAATGGCCCACATTTTAGATACAGCTGCTGGTAGTGACAGCTGGTGCCCCATGTCAGTGGAGGGAAAAATGGCATCACGTCCAAAAGCAGACACTCCTGGACCCAGCAATGCTACTTCTCACTACATTCACTAGTATGGGTGGGCATCTATATTCACAGATGTTCGCTGAAGTCTTGATAAAGCAAAGTACTGCAAGGATTCTGAATGTCTATCAATGGGAAATGGGGTAAATAAATTATAGTATGTCCATAAAATTGAGTATTATACAGCCATAAAAAAGAATGAGAATGTCCTTTTATGCTCTTACTCGCTCTTGTGCCAAGAGTGTATAGATTTACTGCTTAGGAGAAAAACAACCTGAAGAATGTAGGGACTGAAACTCTTAGAAGAAAACAGAATTGAATCTATGACCTTGGATGTGACACTGAAAGTTTAAGCAACAGGAAACATCAGACAAACTGGGCTTCATCAAAATGTGAAACTCTGCTCCAGTGGACATTGTCAAGAAAATAAAAGGCAGGACTCAGGAGGATGAGGCAGGAGCTCACAAGTTCAAGACTAGCCTAAGTAATGTATAAGACTGCTGAACCATGGTGGCATCACACACCTTTAATCCCAGCACTCAGGAGGCAGAAGCAGGTGGATCTCTGAGCTCAAGGCCAGCTTGTCTATAGAGTGAGTTCCAGGACAGCCTGGGCTACACAGAGAAACCCTGTCTCCAAACAACAAGACTCTCCAGAGGGAGAGAGGGAGAGAGAGAGAGGGAGAGAGAGAGAGAGGGAGAGAGAGAGAGAGAGAGAGAGAGAGAGAGAGAGAGAGAGAGAGAGAGAGAGAGAGAGAGAGAGAGAGAGAGAGAGAGAGAGAGAGAGAGAGAGAGAGGACTGACTGACTTGTCCTGTCTTTGGAATGCAGACCTGCAATGCCAGCTACTCAGGAGTTGGGAGCGAGAGGATCATAAGTCAACACGGACCTGGTGGGGTTGGCAGGATGACTCAGGTGGTAAAGGCACCTGCTTGCCAGACTAATGGCCTGAATAGGATCCCCAGAACCCACATGAGAACCACCTCCCACAAGTTGTCCCCATGTTCCCATTCACACCTACACAAAATCAATGTTAAAACAAAACATTTTAAAAATCTGTTTCAGAAATTTAGTGAGATCTTGTCTTAAAAAAAAGAAAGCCCAGCTGGGAAAGAAGCTCTATATCTCAGTGGTAGAACACTTGCCTAACATGCATGAGACCCCAGTTCAATCCACAGCACTGAAAATAAGAGAAGGGAGGAGGAGGAGGGAGGATGACAACTCACAATCAGAAAATATTCATAAGTAGTACATCTGAGAGGGGACATATCTACCATATATAGGTGCTCTCACAATTCCATAGTAAAATGACATTAACTTTTTAATGAGCAGAAGATGTGAGCAGACCTTTCTCCAAACCAGGCATACAAATGACCGATAGGCTTGTGAAAAGATGGTCAGCATCATCAACTACCGGGACACGACACATCAAAACCACAGAAAGATACCTCACTGCTGCTCGGATGATGGCCTAATCCAAATGGCAGAGTAACAAGTATCGTCAAGGATGCAGAAGATTACAACCCTGGGGGCTGTGATGCTGACAGGAAGGACAATGTCAAGTCTTTGGAAAAGGTGCGGTTCCTTAGATGCTTGAACATGGAGCAGCCATGTGACCTTGGCAAGTCTGTTCTCAAGTATAAGAAAACTGAAAAGTATGTGCACACTAAATGCTGCCCAAGACTGTTCACAGCCACATTATTTGCGATAAGCAAAATATGGAAGTAATTCAAGTGTCCATCAACTGCTGAGTCAAATATGGTATGTGTATAAAATGAAATACTACTTGGCAATAGGAAGGAATGAAAGACTGATACATGCTGCAATGTAAAGAACTCTAAAACATAACTGAAAGAAGTCTGTCACAAAGAACGCCTTTGCCACGACAAGGGGAGTCTACAGGGACAGAGACAGGTCAGTGGCTGACAGCCTCAGGGAGAGAAAGAGAACAGCAAGAGTGTGGCACTGGGAGTATGGGGAGTCTTTCTGAAGTAACAAAACTGTGTTAAAAATTGATTGTGGCAGAATGTAGTAAAATTCACTTCTGTGCCTTTGACATGGGTGAATTGTGCAGTGTGGGGCATATATATGTATGTAACTTAAAAAATGTAGACAACATAATTTGTGTAAAAATAAACCAGGAATTGCAAGACAGCGAGTACAGGTATTTACTACCAAGTCTGAAGACCTGCATTTCAGCCCATGCACCCACATGGTGCAGAGGGAACTGGCTCTCTCAAGTTGTCCTCTGACCACCACATGCATAGCATGGCACACATGTCCACACACATATACACACATGTACTAAGTAAATAAGCATAACTTCTTTTAACTAAAAAAAAAGAAATCAAATTTAGAAATATACTTGCCTATGTACAGATTCATGAATCAATCATCCTGGAGGACCAAGAAGGCCTGGGGAAGAGCAGAAGCAGGACCAGGAGGCAACCTTGTTCGTCACTGTATCTGATGAGTCGGGTGTGTGAGATAATGAAATTCTAGTACACAGGAACATGGTACACTTTGAGAAGAAAAAAATCAGTGGCTTATGACTCACTGGCCCTTGGCTAGAGGATAAGTTGGGTGATTGTAGGTAGTTATGAAGACATAAAGAGCTTGCAGGAGTCCCCCCTTAAAGTTTGCCAAAAGGGCTGACACCACGTTCCCTCTTTCCTCGCAAGGCTCTACTTTCCACCCAAAGCTCCCTTCAGAGAGCCTGGAGACCAACAGCAGAGGCTCAGAGAGGGAAAGTGAGTGGCACAAAGCCACACAGCCAGAAGCGGGTGCATCTGTGACTCTCAGTTCTGGCCTGCTCCCATGCCTCGGGGCCTCAGCCACAGCATCTGCCAACAGAAACGCTCTGAGCCCCAGGGGAAATTACTATTCCTCTTCCATCAGCCCACTCAACAGGTCTGAGCTGAACTGAGGAGTGAGCCTCAGGAATTCACCGCAGGTCAGCAGAGGTCTCAGGGCACAGGGAGCCATGACCCACCAAAGGCCATGCAGCAGGTGTACGGTGAAGCCAGAAATGGAAGGCACGGAACCCAACGCCCCCCACTCCACTCTGCCCCCCATTCTGGAACTCAGGCTGCAGTCCTGATGGAATACACACTGCAGAGTAGGGCGAGAGGCCATAGGACTCAGTAACCCATGTTCTTGGGGAAGGGGCGGCAGCACCTCTCTGGACCAGCTCTGTGGCTGTC
The DNA here is from genome assembly GCF_017639785.1 of Mesocricetus auratus. Taxonomy (NCBI): domain Eukaryota; kingdom Metazoa; phylum Chordata; class Mammalia; order Rodentia; family Cricetidae; genus Mesocricetus; species Mesocricetus auratus. Next base: position 118,476,304 of record NW_024429189.1, read on the forward strand.
ACATGGGGTTAACAGCGTCTACCTGGCAGAGACGGGTAAGTGCAGAATGAAACAAGCTGTCTTCTACTCAACATGGAATCACCTCCTAATCCCACTCCAGAGATCAGGCTCGTCCCTTCACCACAGATGGGACTCCTGCCAACTGCCCTGCTGTTCTGGCTGACTCTGGTGTTTGTGGAGGGACTGAGTGCAGAAAAGCCCCAGGTGCCCTAGCACTTTGGATATGACTCTTGGTGGCATCACCGAGGTAGGCCCCTTATTTTATTGATGAAGAAAATGAAGTCTGGAGCTAAAGAGACCAACAAGCCAAGATCACACAGAGCCAGCTCCAAGACACCCCAGCCCATCGTCCTGCACTGCCCATCCCCCACAGCCCAGGTGGTGGCATCCATCTGCACCCAAGCCCTCCATGAACCCTCAAGAAGCCACTTGGGCAGGTGGAGGCTCCAATGGGTCATGGCCCTTCTTTTTTTCAGCCACTAATGCTGGAGGGTCAGCCAGGCTAGGCATGCCAGGCCTCCAAGGCTGCGGTATGGAGTCCAGGCTTTGTCCCAGGAGCCCCTAGAGAGCCACTGAATGGTTTTAGGCTAGGCACTGATGTGGTCTGATTTATGTTCCAGAAGACTGCTCTGGCTGCTGGTGGAGTGGGTAAACGTAGAAGGCTCGGATGCTGGGACTCAGGGCTGGGACCCAGCTTAGAGCCAATGTGCTAATAGCTGGTCAGAGGGCAGGTCAGCTGACCGTAAAGAGAAACTGTTCCTCCTTGGGCAATGAGTCCCTCATCTCCAGACATGTGGGAAGCAAGATGGACCACGTCTCAGGGAACTTAGTGGGTAAGACTGCACTGCCAAGACTGAAGTCTGCCTCCTCAGAGGAGTCTTCCTGCGCCTCCAGGTCAGGTCTCCAGCCATTATGCCTCTCCATCAGGTTATCCTGGTAAGAATTAGGACCCAGATTTTCTCATCCACATGATGTGTAAGCCCACTTGGCTTGGCTCTGGATTCCAGTGTAAAGCCTGGCACACAGTAGGACCTCCTATATTACCTCCTTCCCTCTTCTTTCTTTCTCTCTTTCCTTCCTTCCTTTTTCTTTCTTTGCGGCAGGATCTCACTATAACTCAATCTCTATAGGCCAGGCTGGCTTTGAACTCAGGAACTCATGAGTTCTTCCTTCTGAGTGCTAGGATTACAGGTATGAGCCACTACATCTGACCTCTTCCCTATCTTTTCCTTTTTGCCTCAACACTCCCTGTCCTAGGTCTTTCTTCTGGAATTCTCAATGCCCATCTGGAATGGTAACACACAGTAGGTAGAAGTTTCTTGAGTTGAAGTCTCAGAGAGAGCTGATAGACAGTAGGAACTCAGCCCCACATCAAGGGCAGTCAGAAGCAGTAGCAGTAGCGGGGCATGGAGCTTGCTCTCTCCTAACACCGAGGCAGAGGTAGAACAGTGCTCATATTTACACTGTGGGTGCACACGAGTCTAGAAAGGCAGCAGGCCCACAGCTTTCAAACAGCAGAGCACCAAGTCAGACATGGCAGCACCAGCCTGAAATCTCAGGCAGCTGAGACAAGAAGATTGGGAGTTCAAGATCAGCCTAAGCTACATAGAAAGACCCTGTCTTAAAACAAATCAAGAAGAGGCTGGAGAGATGGCTCAGCAGGTAAGAGCACCAACCGCTCTTCCAGAGGACCCAGGTTCAACTCCTAGCACCACATGGCAGCTCACGACTGTCTGTAACTCCAGGATCCAACTCCAGGATCTATAATACCTTCACACAGACATACATGCAGGCAAAACACCAATGTATATAAAAATAAAAATAAAAAAACAGACCAAGAGAGAAGGGGGTAGTGTGGAAGACAGGAAAGAGAGAAGGGAGGGAAGGAGGAAAATAGAGGGGAGAAGGGGAGAGAGAGAGGAGAGAGAGGACAGAGAGAGAGAGAGAGAGAGAGAGAGAGAGAGAGAGAGAGAGAGAGAGAGAGAGTGTAGTCTGTCAGACTTTGGGACACTGATTGTGTGGCCCGGTTCTAGGGGAGCTGCCCCCACTCTTGGAACAGAGTAGGTACCAACACATGTCTGTAACTGGCCCCGAAGGACAAGGTCACCCCCAAGGTAATTTTAGTCTCCCTTTCTCCAGAGTGGGCCAGGCTCTCCCAGGGGGCTACTGCCAGCCCAGGCCTTGCTGCCCACATGGCCTCCCTGAGCAGCCAGCAGGCTGGCAGCATGGCCCGCCCTGGGGAACCCAGTCTCTCATGACTGCAGGGCCTAGACAAAGACCAGTGGTTTGCCAGGCCCCCCGGCCCTGGGCCACCTCCCTCTCCTCCTCTTTTCTCTCCAGGACACTGGCAGAGGCTATTCCTACAAGGGGGGTGGAGCGAAGGGTGAGAGCTGGGGCTGGGCAGAGGGCAGAGAGTGGAGCAGATACAATGACTGCAGGTTAACGGGTGGGGCAGGGAACAGTGCAGGCCGGTAGAACGCAGTGGCCCAGGCACAAGCTAGGTGGGAGGACTAGCAAGGGCGGCCTGGCAGGTGGTGGGCACCTAGTGTGCAGCAACTGAGGTCGGCTGAATAAGGACCACTTGGGTCCAGAGTGCTGCCGGGGGTGGGGGGCAAGCTGTGCAATCTCATCTGCATGGGCTCCAAATCCACACTGAGGATGGGCCACCAAGGCACCTACGGATCATCTCCCCAGCTGACTCAGGGGAAAACCCAGGCTCTGAGTGACTTGCCTGAGGTCCTACACTTAAAAGCAGGGCACACACTAACTCTGACTGCGATAGATGCTTTGTTTCCCTGCTACCTTACCCTTCCTTCCTCCCTTCCTTCCTTCCTTTCTCCCTTCCTCCCTTCCTTCGTTCCTTCGTTCCTTCCTTCATTCCTTCGTTCGTTCCTTCCTTCCGCCTGCTTGCCTTCCTTCCTTTTCTTCCTTCCTTCCTTTTTCTGAGACAGGGTCTCACTGCATATCCCAGCCTGATCTCAAACTCGTGACCCCATGATCCTCCTGCCTTAGTCTCCCAACCACTGGGATTACAGGTGTGTGCCACCACGCTATCACCTCTCTACAAGCAATTAATAAAGAAGAAACACTCTTTACTAACGGCGCTCACTCTGTGTTGGGCACTGAGCCTAGGGCATTGCCTGTAATTCTAATTCCTACAACAACCCTACAAGGGAAGAACTATCATGTCCACTTCACAGATGAGGAAACTGGGGCCCAGCAGGACTGGGGAGCACACCAGCATGGAAGCGACTGTCCTCTCCCACAGGCTGGCAAGCTGACTGGGAGCTCTGCCCTGTGTGCTGCAGGCCCCGGGCTAGGAATCCAACAGTGCTCAGCTAGCAGTGGCCATGCCACACTGTGCTTCCTAACGCAAGCCCTGACTGGGGGCCTCCCATGCTCAGCAGGGCCGTGCTTGGGGGCCATGGGATGTGTGCCTGGGCTGCAGGGCCAGCAGCCGGAGCTCCCTTGCCAGCAGAGCTACCGCATGACGGATGTGCCCGCCGCCGCGGGGAGCCCAGGGTAGAGCAGTTGCCTGGAAACAGACTGCTCTCGCGGCCCACACTCAGACCTTTGTCACCATCTCAAGGACCTTTTTTTTCACTCCTCCTTTCTCACTGGAGCCAGACCCTGCGTGCAGGTGAGAAACTGTAGCCAATGCCACCAGCAGCCCCTGTCACCAGGGACCTTGAGAACCCAACCCCAGAAGGGGAAGAGAGAGGAGGTTCTGGGTGAGATGGGGGGGCGCTCTGTGGGAGGCCCAGCCTGGCTGTGGAAAATCCTGCTGGGACACTTCTCTCCCTGGCTTTATCGTGCCCTCCATCACCTCCTGGCTGCCCTGAAGAAGCCTGAGTCTTGTCCTTTCTCTTACTGGCAATACTGGAAGCATCTGCCTGAAGGGTGGGGCCCAAGTATTTACCCAGGGCCAGGCCTCCTGGAGCTAGGGGACAGGTGCATTGCCCTAGCATGAAGGCACTAATTGGCTCTTGGGCTGGTGGGCCCTGAAAGGGGATTAACTGGGCCTTGGGGAACAGCCTAGGGACTGGGCCACACCCTAGCCTAGCTTGAGGACAAGACTACTGAAGGGTGAGCAGCAAGGATCTTGGGGTCAGAATAGCCTGCGTTCAAACTGCAGCTGTCTCCTGAGCAAGTCTTTGTGCCTCAGTTTCCTCTTCAGTGAATGCCATAGGGTTTCTGGCTACAGGCATGTCATAGGGATGCTATTCTAACCCCCAAACACTCAGGGAGACAGGAAGCCTGCCCACACCCACTCGTTGGATAAAAACAGAAACTGAGGCCACCTTGGACTGGCTTTACCCAGGTCAGACACTAGGGAGGAGGCGGGTGTGTGTGCCTCTGCTAGCAGGACCTTGGGCCCACCCTGACAGTCAGATGCCAAGGCATGTGCCCTGAGCCTTCTGTGCCTCGACAGTGCCAAGATAAAATACAGACTAATGCCTGGAGATGTGGTTCAATGGCTGAAGATTTGCCTTGCGTGCAGAAGGACCCGGGTTCCACTCCTAGCAGCTGTGAGTGGTGTTTAAGGTCTCTGCACAGCCTGTCATCCCTGCTGGGGACAGTCACTCTCTGCTTAGCTTCTTTATGAGCCTCAAGTCTAAGGCTCACTCTTCCAGAAAGTTTTTCCAGGTCAAGCTGAGGACTCCTTCAACTATGCCTCGTGACCCTCGATGTCTAAGAGCTTCATGAAGCTTCAGGACTAGCAGAGAGAGCCAGTCTGGCCTGGCCTCAGAGGTTGAAGGCAGGTACCATCTCCTGGTCTTGGTCTCACTCATCCTCCACAACTTCCAGGCTGGTACCCTCTGCCCCATGTGCCCAGCCTCACCTGGCTCTGCACACAGCCTATCACCTGCACATCTACTCTTGAGGCACCCCACACCCCCCACAAGGCTGAAGGCCTCCTGTTTCTATCCCACTAAGTACAGATCAGACCCCTCCTAGGCCTTTTCCTGAATCCCCCATGACCTAAAGGGGCCTTGCCACCCACTCTTCCTGAAAGAGTTCAGGTCCTGCTCTCACTCAGTACCAGCCAGATCCTATTCCCGGTACATGGCCACCACATTTCAAGAGGAGTAAAGGAAGGCCTGGGCTTGCAGAAACCAAGCCCCGCTGTTGCCCCAGGGACTGAGGCCTAGGTGGGCTTCTCTTTCTGCCCATGCCACCAACATGGCATGACAGGGCCAAGGGCAGTCACTGGGCTTGCATTCCTTGCGTTCCCTCGCCTGAGTTAAAACAAGCCTGAGGCAGTGGCTGTGGCAACAACGAAATAGCAGTAATGACACCAGCCTCCCAACCTCACATAATCCCAACATCAATGACAGGGGAACTTGTCAGAGAGGCAACATGACTTATCTAAGGTCACACAGCTGTAAAGCCAGAGCGCTGAGACTGAGGCCCCAGGATGGAAAAGCTATACCACCCGGGGGTCCAGGTTGCCTGGTCTCCACCAAGTGAATACCAACTCCCAGGCATTGGTAGCCCCAATTCTGACCGCTAGGCCCCAACCTTGTCTCGGGTGGCCGCCCACTAATTAGCCAGGTGGCTTCTGCAGAGCAATTCTCCCAGGAAAGGCTGAGCTAGGAGCAAGAAAGGTAATTGCTAATTTGCACTAGAGGAGACAAAGGGGACAAAGGCGCCCTTGGTGCAGCTAGCTTCTCATCCACAAGGGCCTGTTGCCAGCCAGGCCCGGCCCCCTGTCCTCTGCCGCATCTGCACACAGCTCCAGTTAGGTCTGGGTCACCTGACCACACCTCAGGAAGAAGAAACCCCTCTAAGGGAGGGACCTAGAAGGGGAACTGAACAGTAGAAACTGCCTCCTACCACGTCCCACGAGTCCTGTCTTGGTGCCTTGCTCCATGGACCTCACCGAAGCTGACTGAGTAGCTGTTGCTCTCAGCCCATGACAGGTGAGAAACTGAAGTAAGGGGAGTTGATACGGTGGGCCAAAGGCCCAGCCAGGAAACCAAGAAACCAGATTAGAATTCAGCCAGCTCACTCTACAGTGTTCACTGTGCTCGGAGAGTCCCCAGCTCATGCCTCCTACTGTGCAGAAAAAAAAAAAAAAGCTGAGTTGTCTCACACCAGTAACCCCAGGACACTGAGGAAGACGATGACAAGTTGGGTGCTGGCATGGACCTAGGAGTCCCAGCTCTGCCTCTTATGTTTCAAGACATAATCCTCACTCTATGGGCTTCAGTTTCTTCATCTATAAAGTAGGTCCAGATAATGAAGTTACTGGTGAGCGGGGAAAGGCTGTCTGTATCTTTCATGGTGTGAACCAAAGTCGCTCCCTGGCCTCTCCTTCACAGGAGCCAGGCAGTCTGCTGTCCTCTACATGGCTAGTGCATAGCTGGGTTAGATCCAGTGGCCAGAAGCCAAATAATTAGAGGGCTGAGGCTACGGTAACCAAGGAGTTGGGACTCCTGGGCTGGATCTTGAATTGGGCTGCAGAGTCAGAAAGGTGGGTCAAGGGAGCTAGGGGTCCTCCCATGCAGGCCCGCTTGCCAGCCCCTGGGGCTTGGGACCAGGAAGGCCTGTGCAGGTTCTGGCTTCTCTGCCCCAGACAGGCATGTCCCTCTCTGAACGTTAGCTTCCTCTGCTGTGATATCCCCTCGTGGGGCCATCCTGCCGTTCAGAGAGGTTGATGGGACGGCTATCTTTGGGGGCACGATGGTGGAACAGTCTGGAGACCCAGTCCTCCTTTCTTTGGATGGACACACAGGCCAAGCAGACAGTCACATGACGCACTCCTTCCTCTTCTCCCAGGCCTGGCCCCATGCCCACTGCCCGTGGCCTGTCTTTTTCCCAGTTCTGGCCTTTCACCAGCATCACCACAGCCCGTCTGACCATGCCTTGCAAAACCTGCTCTGGACCACAAATCTGAGTGGCTGCTACTGTGTGTGGTGGGGGTGGAGGATGTCATGTGCAGCTGGCTTATATGTGCCAAGTGAACCTGTACACTCATGGCCACAGATGAGCGCCCAATAGGTCCCACACTCCATGAAACTCGTGGGGCCAGGAGGCATTGGTCTTCATATCCATCTGTTCTGCTGCTCACTCTGACCATAGGCAACTCACTCGAGCAATCTAGGCCTCAGTTTATCTCTCCTAAGGTGGCCTTTTATTTCTTGCACCCTCTTCCTCGTGGGACTCTTAGAGACCCATGTAACAAGACAAGCTTGCAAAACAGAAGAGTGGTTTGAAGGAATCATGCGAAAGATCAACCTCTAGGTTTTTTGGTTTTTCAGTGTGACCTCAGGCAAATTCTTCTCTGAGCATCAGTGACCTTAATGAGGACAGGATGCCTACAGATCAGAGTGGAGTGGGATTTGCAGAGACTCCTCCACGAAGCCTCGGTCCTAGCAGCAGGGTGTGCTCATTCAATGTTTAAAACTGCAGGCTGGCCAGGTGGTGGTGGTGCACACCTTTAATCCCAGCACTTGGGAGGCAGAGGCAGGTCTGTGAGTTCGGGGCCAGCCTGGTCTACATAGTGAGGTCCAGGACAGCAAAGGCTATATAGTGAGACACTATCTCAAAAATAAGTAAATAAATAAATGGCTAGTCTTTTTTTCTAAATACCGTGTAAATACAAAGGTAGCAGAAGTTAAGGATCACGGCTTCCCCACCCTTCCTTAAACTCACAGACTCCGCCTCAGGGCCCTTGCGCTTACCCTTCCTCACACCCACACAGCTCACTTTTCCCAGCATCCTTCAGGGATCCTTGCTCCACTGTCATCTTGAGAAGCCGTCCCTGATACTCTTTAAAATCTCCTTGGCTCTAACCTCTCTGGCTTTTGCCAGCCCCTGATAAACCAGACTCTATCCTTCTTTATTGTGCAATGTCAGCCCCACCTTGTGACAGTCTCTGATGGCACGAATTTTCTTTTTCGTTTCATTTTTATTACAATCATGTATACACTGGGGGGCACACATGAGGAGGTCAGAGGACAATTTTCAGGAGTCACTTCTCTCCATACACCCCGGGAGTCCCAGAGATCAGGCTCGGGTTGTTGGGTGGGCAGCAAGCATCTTTACCTGATGAGGCATCTTGTCAGCCCCTAGCAACTGTCCTTTGCATTTCCACTGCACAGTGCCTGGGCACAGAGCAGGCACTCTGCAAATGCTTGGACAAGTGAGCATACTGAGGCCCAGAGTGGGAATGGGATGTGACTTGGGACGCCCTGGAAGCATCGAAGCCACCTTTGTGTCCTGGCCTTCTGCCTCTAGACCTGCCCCTTCCTTTCGCCTTCATGGGATCAGCTTGGATTTGTAAGCACAAAGAGCAGAGGACCTGGGTCCCTCCCTCCCTTCTGAGGACAGCATCCCCTGCAGAGGGTCTGTGTAATCAGCAAGGTGGACAGAGTGTGCCCTAGCCTCTGCCAGCCACGCCCACCCCAGGTCCCAGAAGTGGGTGAAAAACAGAATCTTCTCTTTCCTGCCTCCTGAGTTATGATGTGAGATTCCCCTCCTGAGAAGCCGCTGCCTGTGGAAAGGGAAACTCCTCAACTTTCAAGTGGCCCCTCAGAGGATGGCTCTACTCTCTTAGACTAGGTGCTGTGGAGAAGACAAACCAGCATAAACCCTACTTGGGCAAGTCAGGCTCAGGAACTTTCTGCCGGTGCTGGTCCCAGGAAGCAAGAAAGGGACTCGTGGAGACTGAGGAGGTGGCTGTGTGCTTCAACTGGCAAGCAGCCATGGCTGAAGTGGCTGCTGGTCAAGCGGCCTGCCTGAGCTCACATCCGGTTCACAGGGGCCTTGGCAACTTGTATAAGACCTCCATGCAGTATTGGTGCAGAAGCCAATGTGCAAACCATAGGAAGCACTTAGAACAGGCACGCTATGAGCACTCACTGACTTGTGAGCTGACACACTATTATCATCCTGTCATCACCACCATCATCGTTATTATCACCACGACTACTGTTAGGGTTATAACCCACCAGTCCATCATCATCATCATCATCACCCCAGTCACCACAACCACCACCGCCACCATTAAAACTACTACCTCATCACCAGCACCGTCACGTTACCACCTCCATCATCACCATCACCGTCACCACTATCACCGCCAGCAACATCACCATCACCACCACCATCGCCATTAATGTCAGCACCAGCATCCTAACTACCGTGTCACCACTCCATTGTCATCACCACCATCATCCCCATCGTCACCCCACATCAGCACCAACCGCCATTAACACAGTCATCACAACTATGTAGCCTGTATTTACCACAATGTATCGGAACTCTGTCAGGGCAGAAACTATACCTATGGGGCTCAATGCTGCAACCCGGGAGGACCCTGTAAATAGCTAAGTGAATACATGATGAGGAAGGACAGTAGATGCTACCACATGGTGCTAAAAAAGGCCCTTCATCCCGTGCACCGCCCAAGTTCTACTTCCCCAAAAAGGGAGGGTCCAGGAGGCCAAATGGGGCAGCCAGTGGGCACTGGAGATGGTTGGCAGAAGCGGCCAGAGTTCAGCAGAGCTATCACCCAGCCTCTAGCCTCCCATGTTCTTGGAGGCAGGAGGTGAAGTCTGTGCTCTCCTCACTCACATGCTCTGGTGGAATGAATGAGCAGGGCCCGCTGCTTGCTGCTGAGTGAGTGGCCGAGCCCTCCTGAGGTCTGTACTGGATGTTTTGAGAGTTTGTTTTAAGGCAACTGGATGTTTTGAGAGTTTGTTTTAAGGCAACACCATGAAATGTACTCAAGAGTGCCTTGTACCCTCCTCCCAAATATGGGATTCATGGGCGCGGCCACCATGCCCAGCAGCCCTGTGCTCCTCATTGGTGGCTTCCATGTTAGTCTTCACTCTTTGAAATAACTGCAACTGCTGCTGAATGCAGAGCCATGAGGCAGGTCCTGGGCCAGAAGCCCTTGCCTGCATCAGACAGCTGTGCACATAAACGTCTGTTGCTAGACAGAGGAGGAAACAGAGGACGGGATGGGTTCCTAATTTCCCTACAGTTGCCCAGCCACTCAACAGCACTGTGGTGGGGTTCTCCACAGTTCTGGGATCCACAAAAGGCAGCATCATTCCTCCTAAGGGTAGGGGTCTGACAGCCAGGTCTTCCGTGAGCAACCCCAGCCCTCCATCATACCTGAGGCATTGTCTGTGCTCCCCGCAACAACCTGGTGCCACCTCCCCTCACAGGAGTCCAGGGTTGGAGCTTCATGGGTTTTCCAAAAAGTGCAAGGTTAAGGAGGTGCAGTGAAAGCCATGCACCTGTCTGGCCTGGCCACAGCTCTTTCTTTGGCTTTGACCCCTCCTGTACCCATCATTACTCAAATCACCCTGTATAAGGGCAGAGGACCTGGCCATAAGCCTTGGATGAAGCAGTGAGGTCCTGGGGCCCACCAGCGACTAGGGAACCCCTCTACACAGAGGCCTGTTGCAAGATCTAAAGCCATGGCTTCTCCTCCTGACTCTTTTTCAGTTTGGGGCCATAAAAACTGGCTCTGGGACTGAGAGAGGACCTCAGTGAACACGTAAACTTGCACGTGAAGTGTGAACAGCCATGCACGCACAGTAATACGCACAGCAGTTACACCGGCAGCAGCAGTGGCGGTAGTGTTGTGATGGCGGCAGCGGCAGCCGCGAGTCCACCACATGCCCCAACCTGAAGCCCTCTGCTCTCACTGAAGCAGGGCCTGAAATCTATCCCACACTGCTCAGATGTAGAAACTGAAACAGAGAAGTTAGACACGTTGCCCACATCACACAGCAAGTAGATAGTGGGCTCAGGATCCAAACTTGGCAGCCTGGCCCCAGAGTCCAGCAGACAGACAAGGCTATTCCCGCAAGGACTGGAGAGCTTGGGGCAGGGACAGGGGCAGGAGCTGGCCACTGGGGGTTGCTGCTGAGTTACTGTTCCTTTAAACCACGCACACACTTTCCCTGTAAGCAAGCCTGTCCAAGCACCTTTGGCCACAGGGTCCCAGCTCTCCTGAGAGGCCCTGACCCTCTCCTTCCTCAGTTTCAGAATCACTGGCTCACGGCAACTTCCCCCCATCCCTCCCTGACCCCATGGCACCCTCTCCCCACCCTCAGCCCCGATGCCATCTGGACCATATTGGTCTCCTCTCAGAGCTGCAGCAGCACTGTGGCTGGGCTGAAACTGCATCTCCTGACACTGTAAAGGACAGGGCCTCGTCCCTCCAAGCTGGCTCCAGGTTCTCCCACTGGGCTGATGTGGAATAACAGCGTGTCTGCATTTTGCCATATGGAGTCACACCACTCTGCCGATCTTTGCAAGAGCCACTATCCAAGCCTACACAGCACCCCTAGGGTCCCTTGGGTTTCAGTCCAGCTGTCAAAAGGATGGGTGCTGTGGAGAGCCAAACCAGACTTCTTCAAATGGTTCCCAGTCCCTGCCCTGCCTCTTACAATTGTGAAGCCTGGACACAAGGACTTAAGCTCTCCAAGCCTGACGCTTTATCAGCAGTGTAGGGACAGGAAAGGCAGGTGGACAGTCACACAAGGCCCAGCACACCTAAGGTCTCTGGCACACGACCTGGTACTTCCCAGATGCAGAACAAACACAGGCTGTGCCATCACTGTCATTGTTTCACTCTGCAAGTATGCAGGGGGCATTGACCCAGTGTCCCTAATCATTCCCACAACCCCAAGAGAGCTTTAACATCATGCTTCCATCTTGCAGATGTAGAAATGGAGACCTGAAGTTATCTCAAAGGTTTCACAGTCATTAAGGGAACAAGGATTTGAATTCAGAACCCCAGACCTCAGGGAACACATACACACAGCTCTTTCTTGGGGGAAGGGAAGGGTGTTTCCAGACATGATTTCTCTGTGTAGCCCCAGCTGTCCTGGAACTCACTCTGTAGACCAGGCTGGCCTTGCACTCAGAGATCTGCCTGCCTCTGCCTCTCGAGTGCTGGGATTAAATTTGTGAGCCTGTACACCTGGGACACACAGCTCTTAATGGGCAGCCTGGACTCCAAGAAGCTGGCCGGGTTCTTCCTCCTGCCTTCTAAAAGCCACCTTCAATGACTCAGTGACTGAGGACCAGGTACTCGTCAATCCTGGAGTCTGATGTCCTCTTCCTGGAAGCCTCCCCCTGCCATGCCTGTGTCCTTGTACCTGCTCCCCCTTCACTCTCTCCCACCTTGACCCACCGCTTCTTTGACCCTCAATCCCAGAGTCCATTGCAGCTGCTGTTGACGACAGGCCAGGTACAGCAACAAACACCTCTTGATTTCTAGGCTGAGCACTTTGTTGGGAGTCTTCCTACTTCCCACAGCTCGAACACAGGCAAAACCACTGGGCTCACAGAACGGAAAACTGGCTTGAAGGGAGGCAGGGACTTTCTCAAGGTCACTGAGTGGGTGTTGGTTGAGAGCTCAATCAGGAGGCCAGAGCTCAGAGGTCTGCAGGCAACGCTGCTGCTCCTGTGGCTCAAGGGCCATTCATCCCATCAGAGCTCTGGCAGCAGCTCACTGGTGCTGAGGACCAGCACCCTGGGGTAGAAGCTCTGGACAGTGGCCCGGAGCCTACAAGGAGATGAATGGAATTCAGAGCTATTTCTACTCCATTTTATTTCTACTCCTTAAACTCACTTCGTGGTTAGGGCTGAAGAGATGGCTCAGTGCTGGAGAATACTTACTGGTTTTGCAGATGACCTAGGTTCAGTTCTCAGCACCCAAGTGACGTAGCTCACAAACACCTATAACTCCAACTTGGAAGGGTTCTGGTCCCCACAGGCACCTGCACACATAGGGTGCATATAAACGCATGCAGGCACACATGCATACAAATGAATAATCATTGTATGGTGCTGGGATAGAACCTAGGAACTTGTTCATACTAAGTAAGATCACAACCACTGAGCTACACCACCAGTCACATTGTTCCATGTGATAAATGAGGAAACTGGGGGTTGGAAAGGGGTTGTGTTCAAGATTGCAAGGTAGTAAACGGCAGAGCTCCCTGCTCAGACCAGCCCCTGCTCCAATTCCTCACTACTCCCCATACTTGCAGAGAGCCTCAGTGTCAACCTTAAGGGCTTGAGAGTACAACATGCACAGGCGCTAGGTTCTAACATCATCACCAAAACAAAACCACCCATAATCCCCCACTCCCCCAGGACTCTCAACCCAGAGTTTTGAAGAAGCTCCAGGTCCCTAGAGCACTGACGAGCTCTGGGAGCTACTTTCCCCATCCAGCCTTCCTGCACCCCAAAAGGGGATCTCACTGGAGGCTGTCAGTGGCCTGACTCTGAGCTCTTTGAAGAAGCTTCCTCCTCCCCCAGGTGCCTGAGATGGAGCAACAGCCCCTACTCTAACCAACCTACCAAACTGAGTTTCATGCCACCATCCCGCCAAGCCACAAGGCACAGAGCTTATCAGCACAAAGAGCCAGGATCAGAACAGGCAAGCTCAGTGTCACACAGTCACTGATGGGGCTCTAAAGGCAGGTCTGCCATTGGTCCTGTTGCCATCTGGTCTTCTGTGCTCTAGCATAGTCAAGAGTACCGAGTGTCTGCGCCGACCTCGTCACAACCCCACTATGTAATGCATTGAACTCAATTCCTTCCTTAATTTTCCCATCAACCCTGAAGAACTGCCATCAGACCCATTTTTCGAATGAAGAAATAGAAGTTGCTAGTGGCTAGCTAGCTGGATGCCCAGCACAGGCTGTGCCTTGTTTTGCTAACCTGCAGAATGGGGTCATAACAACCTCTCTAGGTGGCCGAGGATCGTGCAAGACTGGGGAAGCTAGGAGCCAGGCCATGGACAGACCCAAGATGAGGCCCTGGGCCTCATGTGTTCTTGTCCACCGGACACCCATTAGGCCTGGCCTGATGAGGGAAGGCTCCATGTCTGCTAGAACATTTGCTCAGTCCTCTGATGCTGAGAAATGCCGAGTCATCCACCCAGGCAGAGGCCTCAGGCCTTCCAGGAGCAGGAGATGACGCCCCAATTCAGCAGGAAAGTTCAGGCAGCCCAGGGTCCCTGTGTACATGGCAGCTCCTGATCTGGTCAACGAGGCCGAGTCACCAGGATTCCCTGTTGGCTTCCCTCAGCCTCCCTAGGGCTTGTGGACACTTCCTAGATTCTACTTACTGGACTCTGCTTAAGACCACCCCACACACTCCCACACCCCAGCCACCCCCACGCCCCAGCCACCCCCACGCCCCTGCCACCCCCTCATACTCCTGCCACCCCCACACCCTGCCACCCCCACACCCTGCCACCCCCACACCCCTGCCACCCCCACACCCCTGCCACCCCTACCCCCTGCTACCCACCACACCCCTGCCACCCCCACACCCATGCTACCCCCACACCCCAGCCACCCCCACACCCCTGCCACCCCCACACCCCTGCTACCCACCATACCCCTGCCACCCCCACACCCCTGCCACCCCCACACCCCTGCCACCCCCACACCCCTGCCACCCCCACACCCCTGCCACCCCTACCCCCTGCTACCCACCATACCCCTGACACCCCCACACCCCTGACACCCCCACACCCCTGCTACCCCCACACCCCTGCCACCCCCACACCCATGCTACCCCCACACCCCAGCCACCCCCACACCCCTGCCACCCCCACACCCCTGCTACCCACCACACCCCTGCCACCCCCATACCCCTGCCACCCCCACCCCCTTGCCACCCCCACACCCCTGCCACCCCCACACCCCTGCCACCCCCACACCCCTGCCACCCCCACACCCCTGCCACCCCCACACCCCTGCCACCCCCACCCTCTGCTACCCCCACACCCCTGGACCACCCCCACCTTTGCCACACCCCACACACTCCGGCCACCCACAGCCTCACCCAGATCAACCAGTGCCTCCACATATCTCCTGGCTTCCCAGATGCCTCTCTTTCCATCTCATCCCCACATGTCACCTATCCCAGCTGCTGCCCCATCTCCTATAAGCAGAGTCCCCAGGCCTGCAGCCTCCCATAGCTGTTTCTCTGACAGAACCCCCTCTTTCTCCTTCTCTAGAGCCCATAACTCATAACCCCAGGACTCCTTCTAAACCAACCTAACCTCAACCCTCGCTCAACTACTCTGCAGGAATAGCACTTTTCCAGATCCTTCTCCTCCCACTGGCCCCACCCGGTTCCCCAGTACAGTCCTCGGGACTCTGAAGTCATTCTGTTCTCAGGAGACTAAATCAGTTGCCCTCCCCAGACATGGGAAAGCCAGCCAGATGCTGCCCTGCAAAGGCCTCATCAACCGCATCCACCTTGCTCCAGATGCTGCCCTGCAAAGGCCCCATCAACCACATCTACCTTGCTTCAGTTACATCCTCTTCGTTTCTACCCCCACTAAAAGATGCTCTGGGCACCCTAAGGCTCAGGTCAAAAGGTCAGTTCTCTGAGGACTTTCCAGGCAGCCATGGGTTGAAGACTGTGTCTGTGCTTGTGGCTCTGGGACTGAACAGAGAGTTCCCAGGGTCCCACCCAGAGGGATGCACCTGTGTAACCCTTCCCTGCAGGGAACCCGGAGAGGCAGGGGCTATTCCAGGCCTCTTGGTTGTAAAGTAAACCGAACAGGCAGAGCCCTGCTGAAGCTGCCGCCTTGAGGGAGAACACTGAAGCAGTGCTGTCTACCAAGTCGTGTAAGGGTGACAGGAAAGGCAGAGAGATAGGGACAGCATCCAAGAGACCTCAGGTAGATTCTCTCTCTCAAGAGGTGAAATTTAGCAAAGATTTCAAGGGGACAGAGCCAGGCAGCCACAGAGGAAACTGGGGTAAAGGGAGATGGTGGGGTAAGCCAGTGTAAGGGCCCTGGGACCTACTGCACTTGCAAAATAGCAGAAGTCCGTAGGGTGTGGCCAGATGGATGAGGCAGAGTAGAAGGTTGCACAGGCAGCAGGCACAAGGGCAGCAGGCAGTTGGCTGGAGCTCACGGGGCTCTGTGTCTTCCACCCTTGCTTCAAGCGAGGTGGGATCTTGCGATGTTTCTGAGCTGAGTCTCACTGTATTGCCCCAGCTGTGTTCAAGCTGTCCTCTACCTGAGCGCTGAGGGTCACATGACAGGTGTGTGCCACTACATCAGGAATCAGGCAAAGTCCTGGGGGGCTCTGGGCAGAAGGACAGAACCTGCCTTGCTTTCTGAAAAGTCTCCTCTGGCTGTCTGGATGAAGAAGGGATTCTCTGGTCAAAGTGGATTTGGGAGCCAGTAGGAAGCTGACGCCCCTCCAGGCTGGCCAGGGCTGGTGCCAGTGGAAGGAGGCACACATGTGGTGAGGCTTGAGATGTTGATGACAAAATCAGGGTTTTCAAATGAGCTGGCTTGGGAAGGAGACAAAGATAAGGGGAGGAGGTAAAACACTAGATGTGGCCCAGAAGGCAGGATGGAGGGACTCATGTGGAGGAGGGCTTGACAGCAAGAAGGGGGCAGGGGCTTGGCTTTTATAACCAGATGTTTGCTCAGTCCTGGGACTCTGCTAGACCTCCAGTGAGCTCCTTCTGCGCTGCCTCACTTTTCCCATCTGTATCATAGGAGTTACATGTCCCAGGGTGGCCAAGAGGAATGGAGACTGAGGAGCTGGTGGCCTTGTCCTCCAGAACCAAGCAGCTTCCTTCCCTCCAGTCTCCCCACCCCCTGGAGTTGCCCAGGCCAGGCCTGCAGCTGCAGCTGATCAGGACCAGGAGGAGGGGAGAGGGAAGGGGGAGGGAGGGAGGGTGGCATCTGCCTCCCCAGGCTGGGCCAGCAGGTGGAAGGGCTGATGGAGGTCTGGGAAGCCTCAGAATGGCCCTCAGGCAAGGGCTCTGTGAGCCTGGGGTGGGCGGAGGCTGAGGACACTCTGCTGCCACCCCTCCTGGAGTGCAGAGGCCAGACAGAGGTCTGGCGCCTGAGCCCAGCTTACTGGGGAACCCAGAAAGGGCTTCTGACCTCTCTAGTCCCACATTCTGGGGGGAACATTAATTAATTGGCACAGGGTAGGGGCCTGGGTAACTGGGAGACTTGCTCAGACCCTGGCCTAATGGATTAGCAGGTGGTGGGTAGGGCGAGCAACAGGGCCCGCCAGGCTGTGATAAGCCCCCTTCCCCCCAGCCTTCCTAGCAGAAAAGGAGTACAGGGTACTGAGGTGTACTCAGTTCCCACCAAGTTCCCCAGTGATGACACAAGCAGCAGAGACGCCTCAGGCACAATCTCAAGGGACCAAATCCTTGCAGCTGCCCACTGAGTCCCAGGGACTGGTCTGGGTCCCATTCAATGTCCAAGACAGTTTTCATTACCATCTGTTTGTGAGATGAGAAGAGCACAACTCAGCAAGCACACGCAGCAGCTAACTTTTCCTAACACTTGCTGTCTGTGGCTCTGTGTGCCTTGGGATGCGAACTTCACCGCAGTCCCGTAAGAGAGGCTAGAACAGGGATGCAAACCCATGGCCCTGTGGCTGGAAAGCCCCTGCCCAAGTCCCACCCCGTATCTAAGAGTAGTCTTTAACATGCCCGCAGCCACAGCAGGCTGCCACCCAGCTTCCTCCCACCCCTTTGCCTGCTCTGGCACTCAAGGGCCAGACCTGGTTTTTACACTAGCAGGGTGACCTTGAACACACTCCTTAACCACCATCCTCAAGGACAACAGTGCCTTCTCCAGGTGGTCCAGGTTCAGCATCCCTTGACTGTTTTCCAGGCAAGGAAACAGGCTTGAAGATGCCAGGCAGGCTACCTGCCACCAAAGTCGAGGTGAGGTCCTGTCCATGGGGCCTGGCCTCACTTCAAGCTCAGAACCTCCTCTCCCAGAAGGATCCAACCTGCCCTAAGGACTTGACTTTGGGCCTGGGCATCAGAGAGGCTGTCAAGGAAATGTTTGAATTTCCAGCATGGGGATTGAAGGCCCCATCTTCCAATCACTTTCTCTAACTTGGCTTTAGCTGGCCAAGAGGGACACCGGAGTCACGGTGGCCACTTGGGCTAGCCTAGTTGTGATGAAGAACACCCCATGAGTAGCACACCAGCCAGCCAGCCAGCCAGGACTTTCTACCAGAGCCTAACACACAGTCACACCACGGTCTGCCAGCACAGCACCCAGGTGCTCCCACGTCTGCCAACACAGATGCCAGCAACCACATGCATTCACCAGCGAGCTGCCTCCCTCCACCCGACACACCGGTGCCCAGGCACACATTCCCACCGCCATTCTCAGCCAACACTCTGATGGCCATCCCTACACGGCTGACATGCATGTACTCTCTGCACATACACTGTGCACATGTGTTTCACCCCATGTTCTCACACTCGTGTAGACTCCATCATCAGTGGTACAACCTCTAAGGTAAGAGCTGGCTTAGAGAAACCAAGGCTTGTCTGACACCATCAACCTTTGTCCCCGGAGAGCCCTAGCCACAGGCTTCCCCGCTCCAACTCTCTCTCACCCACCCACCAGTGATCCCAGTAGCATTTTCAGAGTCTGGCCTTCTAGACAGGAAGGCAGCCCATCTGGGTCACAAAGGCTACTTAGTGAAAGAAGAAGAGTACATGCTGTCCCCACCCCAGCGGAGTGACCCAGAGCCAGAGAGGAGGCCTCAGAAAGTGATGGCCTGACACTCAGTATCCAAACGACACTCAGCTCTAAAATGCCTCCCCAAGGCTCCAGGATCCTGTTACCCAAATTATGGAGGCCTAATTAATGAAAAGGCTTCCTTCCTTCCTTCTGCCACTCCTGAGAAATCTCAATGGGGCCTGGACCAGACACCACTGTCAACTCTCTCCCCAAAGTACTTTGGGATCCAGGACAATAGAGGCCTTCCTCCCCCATGCCCACCTACCCTGTTGTGCACTAGGAGAGCCCCAGACATCTTACATGGCACCAATCTACAGTTCCAGACATCTTGACCAGGGGATCCTTCTAAACAAATTCAGTCTGAAAAGCGAGGGACTGAAACTCTATCGCAAAGGGCTTAGACATCCAAATTGAATTAGGTTTTAGTATACCTCAGAGTCAGAGCAGAAACATGCATGAGGCAGTAGCCAACCTCAAGGCCTGCCCACTCCATAGTGTGGAGAATTTTTTACATTCCCTAAGCCTCAGTTTACCTATCTGAAAGGTAATGATAATAGCAGTGTTGGCCTCTACATGAAATTTCCACATGCTAAAGTGGCATTTCAGGCCAGTGACAGGCATACACGAGTGCTGGCCTTGAATCCCAGCACTTGAGAGGCAAAAGCCGGCAGGCAGATCTCTACGAGTTTTGAGACCAGTGGGGTCTACACAAGCTAGCCAGGGACTACACAATGAGACCCTATCTAAAATTAAAAAAAAAAATTTAAAAAGGAGGAAGAAAAAGGAGAGGGAGGGTAGATAGGTGTTGTGACAGTTTGAAGAAAACCAACACCGACACATCGACACATTGGTGGAGGAAGAAAACCAACGCTAATACTGAGGTTGGTACTGGCTGAAGCTTGTTACTCAGTCAAAGCCTGTTACAGTGTTACACTGCAGCACCAGAGGCCCTTTCCCGCCCAGACCAGTGGCCGCAGGTGCCAAAGGTTTACACAAAAGCTCTGGGGAGGAAGACTTCAGACTGTGAAACCGCTTTCCACTAAATGAACGGCATCTGCAAACTGGGAAAAGACCACCATTAGTCAATTTGGCCAGCGCAACACCTGGGGTCTGGCTCATGTTGACAGTGGCATTGGACAATCACACAGGGGGCCCTGGAGGAATATGGCTCTCACTGTGGGATCCTGAGCCATGCGCCGGGCCCAGGAGAGACCGTGAAGGCACTCAGAGACCTATGCCCCAGCCCTAGCTCTCCACCAATGGAGCTGCCTCCACCAATCGGGCCCCAGCTTGTGTACTGGAAGATGGTACTGTTTCTGAGACCATTTCTCTCCAAAGAGCCGTGGGGTTCTCTTGACGTAGGAATTAGCAACTGGCTCAGGGTCCTGCCCTAACCTGGTCTGTGGTGCTCCCAGGTCCCAGGGACAGCCCCACTCAGAGGCCAGGGGAAAAGGAAAGGAGTGGATTCACTTAGTGGCTAGAACAGAATCAGATGGTCTTCCCTCCAGGGGCTCACTTCCCCTGCTTAGATATACCCAATGTGGCCAAAGCAGGCCACAAGCAAGAAATAAAAAGTCCAGCTAGGCTTTGCCCAGACACAGGCCCTGGCTGCCTCTTATCATAAAAGATCTTATCCCCTGAGCTCCAGTGAAGGACTCCGCCCTCTCTCGGTCTTCTGCCTGCACCTTTGACTTCCTGTGACAACCTGCACACTGAGACCGGCCTGCCTCCCCTAAGCTAGGCTTCCCTCCCCCGCCAAGCCCCACCCCCATGTGGGCCCCAGCTGCAGGAGGCCCTGCTGAGTGTAATTCCCGGCGCCCTCCTCTCTGCCCTGGCCCGTCCGGACAGATTAAGCCTTTGTCACACACACACACACACCCAGAAAAGCTCAGGGCCAGATGGGACAGGACAAGTGTCAGATCATCGACCTGAGGCCGGCATGGGAACTGGGAAAGAGCCTTGACCACAGCTCTTCATAGAACTGTAGTGGGAGGAAGAGAATAGAGAGGACGCCCACGATGGTCACTCCCGGGTCACTGAAGCCACTCGTGGGCTTCTCTGGCTCCTCGAAGCCCTGACATATCCTACCTCCCCCACCCCCCAGTCTCTGCAGACTTTATCACTTTGACAGCCACACCTGTCTTCCTTGCTAGCCGATGTCCCAGGAAAAGTCACTCATCCACTCCAAATGCCTAGTGCTCATCTCAATGACCCAGGGCCTACCCCCAAGGCCTGGAGACACCAAATAAATGTCATAGGCAAAGGTTTACGGCCCAATGACCTTCACAGGAACCCACCCAAGACAAACTAAAGAATCTTCCTCACTGACACAGAAGCAATGACAATTTTAATGTCTATGTGCATGTCTGCACATGTATGTATGCGCATGTATGTGTGTGGATCAGTAAAGGCAGTGGGATGACCTTTACATCTTTCAAAAAAGGTCCCATTCAGTCCCTCCTAGGAAGAGGCCATGATGGCTCAGAATTCACAGCAGGGTTTGCTCCTTAGATCAGGGAAAAGGAAAATGGAAATGGAAAATGATAACGGCACCGTAGGAAGATACTTGGAGATGGGGTGGCAGTACTCTGGACATCTCCGGTGGCTGGCTCTGGTTGGCTAGGCATGTGGCAGGTAACTAACAGGTTCTCTGGGGACAAGCAAGCCACACAAGCAGGCATGGGGGAGCTGGAGGGGCGGGCTGTCACAGGAGGGCATGCCTCCTGTGTTTGTCATCCTCCTTGGCAGCCTGGGCAGGGAGGTCTGGGTCCTGTTTCTCTGCCTCCCAGGCAGGTGGTCCCCTGGGGGAAGGTTTATTATTGGTTGAGAGCCAGGGTGGAGGCTTGTCAGGTCCCTGCTGTAAAAGGCAGGCAAGAGGGACAGAGTGGGCTTCAGGAAAGAGCTGAGGCAGCTAGCCAGCTAGGCTAGGTCAGGCGGGACATGAGCCCAAGCCTAGCACCAGCCTCTGCTAGTGGATGGGAAAGGGTGCTCTGCCGTGACAGCTGTGTAGAATAAAGGGTTGGACAAACGGCCTCATGATTCCCACTCCCTAGGGGAGCGGGTGACCACAGAGAGCCAGTAAACCAGCTGCCAGGTGTGGGAACATCGCCCCTGAACTCCAATAGTGGGTGGACTGGGGATCTCACCTAAAAAGGAGTTGGGGCAAGACTCTGGGCTTCTGGAAAGGGTGGCCAGGAGAAAGATGAGGTGGGGATTGACCTAGGAAGCCCTGGAGGTTGAAGGCAAGGGTCTAACTAACCGTCTAGTGGATGGATGGCTGTCCTGGGAAAAACCACCTGGGGAAGGGAGGGCTTGTTCAGGATGGGAAGAACCAAGTGTAAGTCCCAAACTGGCAGGGTGGGAAGAGCAGACCTAGCGTGCTTGTGGGAGGTGACAGCTCACCTGCCCGGTAAGGGCAATTGGACAGTGATTTGGCTGTGGGAGGATCCTTGGCCCATCAGAGCAGGGGACAATGACCCAGACTCCCTGGGCTTGGGGGCAAGTGCCCATTTACGCTGAGGGCTCTGTGACCCGCGCCGCAGGGACACGGCCCAGTCTCCCGCTCCGGGAAGCCGGTGGGCGCGCCCGTCGGCCCTGCCCCCTGTTCCCCGTCCGGCCGGAGGCGGCAGCGGCGCAGATGGGCTGCTGGCGGCCTCGGCGGCAGCGGCGCGGTTATCAGCGCTCCTCGCAGATGGGCCGCCCGCCCTCCGCGCTCGCGGCTCCCACTCCCCGCGGCCTGCAGCCCCGTCCCCTGGGCGCTGGGGGGGGGGCGGGAGGCGCCTCCGGCTTCGCTCCCTGCCTCCCGCCTCCCTCCCAGGCGGTCCCCTCACCCCACGGGCCCGGCCCGGGCGGCCGCCGGAGGGGAAGGGGGAGGGGACAAGTGCACTTTTCGTAACGACCGAATCAATTGTGTGTGAAGAGCCCGCTCCGGCCGGGGACAGGGCTGAGCGCGGGGCGGGCGCGCCGGACGGGGGAGGAGCGCGGAGGGGGGAGCGGGGGAGCAGGGAGGAGGGAGGCCGGCGCGGGGCGGCCGGGCTCTAGCGCTCCGGCCGGGCGAGGCCAGGGAGGGGCGGCGGGGAGGAAAGCTAGACTGGCCCGGCCGGCCCGGGCCGGGGACAGAACAGACTACCCCAAGGTCTGGGCGACGGAAAGTTCAAAGCTCAGCAGCTCCCCGAGAGCAGCCGCCCCCCCACGGCCCCCACCCTCTGCAGAACAATGAGGTCCCGGCGGGGGGAGCCGCGGGGCCCAAGCCGCACGCCCTCTCCAGGGCGCCCCGGGCCGAAGGGGACGCCCCCGCCCGGCCACCGGCCTCCTTCTTCCCCGGGGCTGCGGTTACCCGCCCCCTCCCCAGCGCCACCCCGGCCGGCCCGAGGGACGGGGGAGGGGAGGGGATGGATAGGTCATGCCGCCCCTGTCCCATGGTGGGGGGAGCGCGGGGCCCGGGGGGCGGCAGGGACGCCCCACCCACCCTTGGGAGGCTGCTCCTGCGCCAGGCTGCGGCTCCGGCTGCCCCTCCCCGGGCCAGCGCCGGGTGGGGTCGGGGCGACAGTGCCAGAGCTGGCCCCCTCCCCTAGTGCGTGGAGGCCCAGCGGACTACCCGTCCCGCCGCTGCCCCTGCCTCGCCACCCCCGCAGCACCACCTTACACACACACACACACACACACACACCACACCACACACACCACACCACACGCACACACCGCCCAGCCGGCCCGGGGGCGGGAGCGCGAGGCGCCCGGGACAGGCGGCCCCCGGGCGGGAGGGGGGAAGCTGGAGCTCTGAAGCAGCCGCCTGCTGGCGGGGGTGGGGGTGGGGGGAGGGGACGGGAGGACAGAACACGCTGGGGTGAACAGCCCGGGACAGCCCGCCCGTCACGGCCACGGCCCGGGTAGCAGCGCAGAGGGGGGCAGGGACACCCCAAACCCGGAGCGCTGCCCAGGCGGGCCAGAAAGGGCTGGTGATCAGGGACGCGCGCTCCCCGGGTGGGCTAAATACACCGACAACCCCAAGAGCACACCATTCGGACACACATCCACACCCCCACCCCGCCCCCGCCCGCCCTGAGCCCTGCCGCGGGACTGGCCCGCGGCCGCCGCGCGCGCACTCACCGAGCCCGTCTTGACCGGTACATACACCACTTGGCCCATCTTGGGTTCCCGGCCGCTGCCCAGGCGGAAGCCCTTGGAGCGCACCCAGAACTGGAACTTGCCTTTCTCGCCGGCCGCCGGGCCGCTGCCCGCGCCGGTCCCGCCGCCGCCCTGCAGGACCTCGGCGATCCGCTGGTATTTGCTGCGTGTCACTGTCTTGGTTTTGGCCGAGTCGCCGTAGGTGCGCAGGCACCAGTCCCGGAACTGGCGGCCCAGCTCCGAGTCCCCGGGGCTGCGCTCGCGCTCCCAGCCCCCGCGCAGCAGCAACGTCGGCTTCGGCATCCTCTCGCTGCGCCCGGCGCCCTCGGGGGCGGGCCGGCCACCGGGCCGCCCGGTGCTGGGACTGGGCTGGGCCGAGCCGGGCTGGGCAGGGGCGCGCCGCAGCCCGGGCTGTCCCGCGGTGTGGCTTCGGCGCGGCTGCTGGATGGGCGCGGGCGGCGGCCGGACGCGCGGGGCTGCGGCGCGCTCTGTCCTGCTCGGGCGGCGGCGGCGGCGGCGTTGGCGGCGGCGGCTCCGGCTCGCCTCCTGCTCCGCCTCCTCCTCCCCCCGGCCGGGATGCAGAAGCGATGGAGGCAGCTCCGGGCCCGGAGGTGCAGAGGGGGCGGGCCGCCCCGCGGGCGGCCAGGGAGGCGGGAGGCGGGGAGCGGCCCCGGGCGCGGGGAGCGAGACCGAGCCTGGGCGCGGGCGGCAGCGGTGGCTGTCAGTTTGCGCGGCTCATCCTGCTCCTGCTCCGGCTCCGGCTCGGGCTCCCGCTGCCGCTGCTCTTCCTCCTCCTCCTCCTCCTCCTCCTCCTTCTCCTCCCGCGCCCGCCTCCACCACGCCGCGGGATCCCACCTGTTAGAGCGGCGCAGCCTGCGCCGCCGCCCGCCCCCCTCCCTCCCGCGCCCGCGCGCCCAGCCCAGCCCCACCCGGCTCGGCCCCTGGGGGCGCGGGGGCCGCCGCACCCGCAGCGGCCGGGAGGGCAGCAGCCGCAGGCGCGCAGTACCCAGCTAGGGACTGGGTTCCATCTGGCTGCCCCGGCCCACAGCCTAGAAGGCCGCGCTCTGCCGGGACGGGCTAGCTGTCCCGCGGGGAGTAGGGCACAGACCCTAGCCCAGCTACCCGCGTCCCCGGCCTCCTGGGTCGGGTCGTCCTAACCGAGGTAGCCCAATCCCGGCGGTATGGGGCTGGCTCTTCTCCCTCCCTCTCTCCCTTCCGGAATTGGCCTGACCTCTCTGGTGTCAGTGTCAGCCGTGTGCCAGTACCGGAGTGTTCCCGCTGGAGAACCCCAAGCCGCCACCCCAAACTTCCTCTCTTTCCGCCTCATCTGAATTACCCAAAGATTGGCCGCCCTTGCTTTAATGGAGGTGGGGGTGGGCAGCCCCGGGCCCTACAGAAGTCACCTTGTCCTGTGGCCTCACTAGTGCCAACCTCACTGCGCCTCTGAAGACCTTGACACACCCAAACCCGTGCAGGGAAGCCTGACCTTCGCGGGTGCACCTTGGCCTAGAATCCCTTGATGAATAAACTTAAGTGACTTCACATCCCCCCACCACACACACACACCTGAGCAGATCTGACCATTGTAGAACTTCTTCCCTCCCCCATGAAATTACAAGCATAAATAAAGGTTTAGGCCAATTCTCTAGGCTTTCTGCCTTCCTTTCTTATTAGGGCATAAGAAATTACCGCACTATCCTTTCTGCTGTCCCCTAGGGGGTTACCCCCATGTACCCAGGCCACTCTTACAGGCATATCATCACTCAAGAGTTGAATCCTGGAACAGGATCATATCATTTTTTTTAACCTAAGAACTACTAGATACCCATACCCGGGTAGTAGGTACTATTGGATGCCAGGCCCTGGCAGCTGTAAATGCACCTCCATTTTCAAGAAGGTTCTGGGGTTTGGAGAGTTGGGCCTGGTCTGCTCAAGGTCATGAGGAAGGAGTGGGGAGTGAATTTCCACTTAGTTCTGGCTGGTACCTGTTACCATTTCACACCCAGACAGACCTTCCTCTCTCAGGTGGGAGCTACAGCTCACTCATCCCTCCTCTCCAATCGGAGGGCTCAGATGCTCAGGGCCCTATCTGACTCATCCCTGAATTCCCCGGCCCTGGCACAGCAGCTGGCACACAGTAGGTGCCAATAGATGCTGGAAGAACCTGAGGGGTCTTCCAAGTTCCAACCTCTCTGCATGTCACATCGATTATTTTTAGATAATTTACATTTCCATGTTACTTTATATACACTAACAACTCCACACTCACTTTTCCTCTTCCTCTTCCCAGGATCTCTTTTTTGGATCTGTGCCGACATACCCACTTTAAAGAGGTAGCCCCTGGGAGCTGGCTGAGGTGGTAAAGGAGACAGATTGAGTTCAAGGACAGTTTCCATGGCATAGTGAGCTTCAAGATGGCTTGGATTTTACTGGGACTCTGAGGAGGAGACGTTCTAGCAAAAGATGACCATCCCTGAGGTTCTGGAGCTTCTGCCTGATTTTCCCAGTATGCAGGCGTTCCTCCAGCTGGCTCCCTTTCTGAGAGCCAAAGTGTTCTGCTTGGCAGTGCTCATGAACACTGAGTTGGGGGGGTCCTTATCTGAACCCACTTGAATAGTCGCTAAGTCAGACCCCCTCTCCACTAGTCTAGGTCTTTGTCGCTTTTCAGACCCTAAATACCCAATTGTCAACCCTGGACTGAGGTCTGGTATGTCTGGTGACCCTTGTGCAGTCAGACAGACTTGGAGTTGAATGCAGTTGGGACTTGCAGTAGCATGCTCCATGCTCTCAGGTTCTGCCCAACAGTTTCCACCTTTGCTGGGTGACCCCAACTTTGTCATCTGCGGGATTGACAGTGTGGCATGTATGAAAATACTCAAGACGATACTAGATGTGAGGATATCTGCTATGTAAAGTGCCCAATAAATGTCCTCTTCTTCAAGGAGTCACAAAGTATTAAAGGTGGGAAATGAGCTTTACTGTTTTGTTTTGTTTTGATGTTCCATTCATTCGGCAAACATTGGTGGGAACATGATCATTGGCTTCTCAAGGCCCCACTCTCCTGAAATTCCTCAATGGGTGAGGTGAATGGCCTTCAAGAAAACCAGCTGTCAGTCACTGCAATTGCAGGAAAGGGGCCATGATGGAAGCGGTTTACTATGGAAGTAAATAATGCAGGAAATAACTGCTATTCTTAGGGGTTAGCCAGGCCCCTTGGAGGAGGTAGGTTTGGAGAGGTGCCTTAAATGGCAGGTGCCCTGGAGCCAGCCATGCTAAGCTCTAAGCAAAGAGCCTTCCAGGAGGAGGGGGCGGTGAAGGTGAAAGCCCTGCAGTGAGGTGGGGCCAGCGGGATGGCTCTGCGGCTGGTAAAGGTGCTCACCACCATCCGGATGACCTGAGTTCCATCCCCAGGACCCACGTGGTCAACAGAGAGAACCAGCTCCTGCAAGTTGTTCTCTGACCTCCACATGGCATGTCTCACTGCCCTGCCTGAAATGGAAATATAAATGTAATTTTAATTTTGTTTAAACCAGACATAGGGAGCCGGAGAAATGGCTCAGCGGTTAAGAGCACTGACTGTTCTTCCAGAGGACCTGAGTTCGATTCCCAGCAACCACATGGTGGCTCACAACCACCTTGAATGAGATCTGGCGTCATCTGCTGGCATGCAGAAGATTGTACAATAAATAAACAAAATATTTAAAAAAACAAAATAAAAGTATAAACCAGACATAGTAACAAATACCTTTAATCCCAGCATTTGGGAGGCAGAGACAGATGTATCTCTGTGAATTAGAAGCCAACCTAAACTACAAAATGAGTTCCAGGACAGCCAGGACTATGAAGAGAGACCCTGTCTTTAAAATTAAAAATTAAAAAAATCAACAAAACGCAGAGTTTCAGGACATCCATGACTACATAGAGAGACCCTGTCTCAAAAACAACCAACCAACCAAAACCCACAACATTTCTCTAAAGCTCTTGACAAGAAAGAAATATCCTCTTTTAGAAGCTGGAATTGATGAGCAGAGAGGGATTGGAAAGCAGTAGTCTTGTTTGTTCTCTGTTTCTTAAGATGGTCTAACTGTACAGTCCTGGCTGGTCTGGAACTTCCTATTAGATCAGGCTGATCTTAAACTCGCAAGGATTCAAGCATCTCTGCTTCTCCCTCTGCCTCCAGAGTGCTGGGATTAAAGGTATGTGCCCCTATGCCCAGAAGGCAGGAGTATTGAGATGGGAGGGGGCGGACTTTGGATTGTATCCTAGATCCATAGGAGCTAGTTGAAGGTACACAGAAAGTGAAGGGAGGAAAGTATTGTGGTAAGAAGCCTGGGCTTCTCCCCAGGACCAGCTCCCCAACACCGGGCACATCCTGCCTCTCAGGTTCTAAGACGAGATGGGAGATGTCTGAGTCCTGGGATGAGGATGGCCTTCTGCCACCCACGCCCATCCCACTGCCGTGGAAACAGATCCCTGTTCTTGTCAGTGGCATCCTGTCCCAGACAGTGAAGGGTTGGGACCTCTCCCCACATCCATGGCCCTGAGGCAACTTCTCCTTTCTTCCTGCCCTTCCAGACACCTGTCAAGACAAAGGAAGTTGCCCATGAGTCAAAGACTAATGAAATGCCCTGTTGTTTTTTAAGGTGAATTTATTTTTATTGTGTGTATATGAGAGGTTTGCCTGTATGTATACATTTGTACCAGGTCCATGTAATGCCTGTAAGAGGCCAGAAGAGGGTACCAGATGCCCTGGAACTGGAGTTACAGAAGACTGTAAGCCCCAGTGTGTGCTGGGAACTGAACCCACATTCTCTGAAAGAGCAGCAAGTGCTCTTAACCTCTGAGCCATCTCTTCAGCCCCTGCCATGGGTTTTTTGCTTGCTTGCTTTCTTGGTTTGTTTAGTTATTGGTCCAGATGTCCAAACCCCAGGCTTACAACTCCTTCCAGGAGTGCCAGCAATGCATGATGTCACTGAGCTCAGTAGACAGATAAACTGAATCTCAAAAAAACAAACAGGCTGCTCCACAGAACACCTGGCTTTGTCTAGCCCGAATCCCCTGCCTTCCATGGAGTTCTGCTGGGTCGAGGACCGCAGGAATATATACAGGCAATGGCCATGTGGCCCAAAAAACTGTCCCAGCCGGGCGGTGGTGGTGCATGCCTTTAATCCCAGCACTCAGGAGGCAGAGGCAGGTGGATCTCTGTGATTCGAGGCTGGGCTGGTCCGACAGCCTCCAAAACAATACAGAGAAACCCTGTCTCGTAAAACCAAAAAAAAAAACAAAACAAAACAAAAAAAAAAAGACTGTCCTGGGAAGCTCCTGGCTTGGGGTATGAGCCGAGTGATTCAGGTCCTGAAAGAGAGCCACGCCTCAGAGGGCTGGAGTAGGTAGCACCAGGCCTGGCACCGCTCCATCGTCACCTCCACCTAGTATCTCCTGCCAATTTGCCCAGCCACCTGGGTTTCTCACCCCTCAGTTGACACAAGTGTTTCTGGTCACTGATGGACCACTGGCCTTTCCCGTCTTGACTATGAACCCACAATTGCAAGTGTAACACCTTTACCTACTAGTACCCAGGATAAGGGTGTGGCTTCATAAATAGTTATTGGATGCAATGCATGCATGAACGAATGAAGTCAGACTGAAATCTACAGTATTTACT
Source organism: Mesocricetus auratus (assembly GCF_017639785.1). Taxonomy (NCBI): domain Eukaryota; kingdom Metazoa; phylum Chordata; class Mammalia; order Rodentia; family Cricetidae; genus Mesocricetus; species Mesocricetus auratus. The sequence continues at coordinate 118,505,622 of NW_024429189.1, forward strand.
ACCACACTATTCTTGTCACACCATCAGCATTTCTCATTCTCCTAACACTGCTCTAGGTGACATCAGTCCCTTATCTGTAGGCTCAGTTTTGCATGCCGGTAAAATGGGGGTATTGATGATAGTCCCCAGTTCACAAGACTGTGTGCAAATGAGCAATTGCTCAAGACTAGCTCCTGCTCTTTTTATGTCCACCAGCCCTTCATTTGGACATTTGTTCTAGCATCCTCTGTGCATCAAACAGTCACTGGATGTGGGAAATCGGTAGTAAGTGAACCTTCTTGACACTAAGCTGCTTTTTTTGTTTTGGACACAAGGTCTCAAACTGGCCTCGAACTCACTGTGTATCTGAAGATGACCTTGAATCTATTCCAGGCTCCACTTTCCAAGTGCTGGAATGATAGATGTGAGCCACCAAATCTAGTTTATGGGATGCCAGGGCTCAAACCCAGATCAATCTGCTTGCTAACACTCTACTTACTAAACTACATTCCCAGGCTGAGACTAGTAGATCAAGATTTCAAACTCCAAGGCCATCACTGGGGCAGGAGATCTGGGATGAAAATGCCTGGGAAGGGTTTCCCAGGGCAAGGAACAGAAGAAGGGTGGTTAGGTCTCCACTTCTACAGAGACCTGGATTGGACCCTCTGTAGTTGCCCAGTCAGGTGGGACAAGCTCCACCCACTTTTACAATCCCTTGGGTCCAACAGCTAGCTACCTTTCCAGAAGTGAAAACTTACAGCAATACCAAAACTAACTCATTCAGGGATTTCATTCAGATAGCACTTCCCCGGAGGAACCCCCTCCACCGTTTTGAAAAGTCCTCCCAGGCACTCCATCCCCTGCCCTGCTCGGGCTGCCTGTTTCTTCACTCATAGGCACCTCACCCACTGGGATGAGTGTTCCAAAAGAACAGAGGCTCAGTTCTGTCTACTGTAATCTCTAAGGTTCACAACTGTGAAGGAATGAGTTAAGCCAAGCAGTAGGGTATCAAGCGCTTGCAATCCCAGCACTCGGGAGCCCAAGTAGGACAACCTTGCGCTTGAGGACAGCCTGAGCTACACTGTGAGCATTTTGTCTCAAGCTCCAAAGAAGGAATGAAGCATCAAGGAAACCCTAAATGTGTGTACGTGCACACAGTGCACCTGTCTTGTAATTGAGACTTCAGATGCAATGGAGAAGCGAGGTGGGAGAGTCACTCTCCTTCATGCAGCCTCAGTTTCCTCATCTGTAGGATGGAACCAGTGCTGGCTTGGCAGAAGCTTTCTGAGATGCCATCCCAACGAGGGGCAGATGAGTATGCCATTAAGGTGACAGATGGATCCCTCAATGGGGGAGGCTAAGGAAGGGGGCCCAGAGGCTTCCTATAGGACACAAAGGAAGCTGACACTGGATCTGTCCCGTCACCTGAACTCACCAGTAATTTATTGATGCTGGACTCTGGCACCTAGCAGCATGCCAGGTCAGCTTCACAGGATAGGATAGTGCCCTAGGGCTCCCCTGCCTCGCCCACAAAAGTCTGAGGTGGGGAGCATGGGTCTACTTGGCACAGAAAAACTGCCTGGTGAGCCCCTTCCTCCACGCTCCCTACTGTGTTCCAGGCACAGGAGAGATGGGTCCCTGCTTGCCTATGTCACATCAGGTAGGAGGGGTGTAACTGAGCAACTAGTAAGAGGGGCTGCCTGGAGCTTTGTGTCATATGTGGTTCTGCTTATAATAGGTCAGAAAGTGCCACCTCGGGGACACTAAATGCTGTGAGGAACATCACACAGCCAAGTAGGCTGCAGAATTCAAACCCAGATCTTCCAGGCTCCAAAGCCCAAGTTTATTTGGCATGGCTGGCTGAGAGGGTTGTGCAGCAAATGGCCCCAAAGAAAGAGCTCCAGGCCAGCCTGCTGCTGGCACATCTCACGACCCGGGCTCTCAAGAGGAGTGCCACTAGTTTGAGGCCAGCCTGGGCTTCAGAAAGAGACTGTCCCAGAAAGGGATGGAGGAGAAGGAGGAGGAGGACAAGGAAGGGACAGGGAAAGGGAATGGAGGGGGAGGGGAGAAAAGCCTGTGTGCTCAAAGTAGAGATTGCCCATTCCATGGATGACCTCTCGGTCTCTTGGGGGTGAGTGGAGGGAGCAGGGGCGGGGTGTCTATGACAGGGAAGTAGACAGAGCAATGATGCCATTGAGACAGGCTATGACTTGGAATGGAGTCATGCTCAAGTGGGGGCCATGACTCTTGAATGGGCTGTGGCAGTGGCTCTCAACCTTCCTAAGACTGCAGCCCTTTAGTACAGTGACCCCAACCATAAAGTTATGTTATTGCTACTTCATAACTGTAATTTTGCAACTGTTATGGATTGAAATGTAAATATATGATATGCAAGATATCTGGTACATGACCCCTGTGAAAGGTCCTTTGACCTCAAAGGAGTTGCAAGCCACAGTTTGAGAACCTCTGGCGTATGGGGAGCCATGAGAGGTAGTTGAGCAATGAGCCATTGCTCCAATCTTGGAGACTTGAAGGGAACGTTTAGTAGGTTGTTGGGATGTGACCTTCAATGTGGTCCAGCGTGCAGCTGCAGCTTCACCTCTGTCTACTCTCCTTAATCGTCACGGGCCTGCTGGACTCGCTCTGAGCAGGATGCCTCCGTATTCTCCAAGGTCTCTTTATCCCTGGGCTCACACCATCCTCCCTGGTTTTGTGCCCTTGGTTCAGGCCTTGCTTCCAGGCCTGATTCCTCAAGGAGCCCACTTCAGTTGTGTGTTCAAGGTGAGCTGGGCTAGGACTGTCCTCCAGTCACATGCCAGCACTTCTGTGCATGGTGACCTGTGTCATTTTCCCTCCTGCATCCCATGTCCTTCCTTCTCCATCTTCCCCACAGGTACAGATGAGGCAAGATGGACCTGAGCTTGGCCGTTGAAACTCCTAGTCCCATGTGACCACTGACAGCACCCTGGGCTCAGCCATGCCTGAAGCCCTTTTTATATCCCTCCAGATTATCTCTTAGGGGCTGGGTTTCTTGCCACCTAAAGGGCCCTGCCTCGGAGCCACAGAGCCCAGGGTCCTGTCCTATATGACTAAACAGTTTTCTCTCCACTCCAACCCCCAGAGTCTCTTGGTCAGATACAACCTCTGTGTATTCCAGAGCACCAGGGCTAAGGCCAAACTCCTTGGTTTTCAAGGCCTTCCATTATCCTCACTCCCTGTGTTGGCTACACAGTGAGATGCTCCCTCAGCCAGTGCTCTCTCCTGAAACCCCTCAAGCCTACCCTTCACCCATCAAGATATTGAGAGTGAGGGCTCCGTAGCCAGTCTTCGGCATTCAAGCCCTGCACTACCTCAGATCAACTGCACAGCCATAGCTCAACAGCTAAACCTTAGAGTGGTGAAGGGGAAAGCACTTGGTAGAGTGTCTGACACATAGTAGGCCTTCAACAACGTATGTCAACCTCACTATGACCCTGGCCTTCCCAGGCAGTGCTAAGCACACAGGTTCTTAGTCCCATAGAAGAGTGACAGTCCCTTGAGACAAAGCTGCCAGTGCTAGGTTCAGGATCTTAGAAGTAGCAAGGCCCTGAATTCCAGCTCTAGCATGATTTTTAAAAAGGGAATCTGGTTCAGATGGGCTTCCTCCCTGAGTCTGTGCAGTCCGAGGCAGCACACGGCCTTCTCCCTGATCTGAGGAGGCTCTCTCTGTTGTTTAGTGGCCTCTCCCTTCATTTCACCCCAGCTCTCTGAACCTGGTTTTGTGGACTGGAACATAGAAAGGTGACCACAGGGGAACCGAGGCCTTGGGCTCTCTGCTGGAGCTTGCTGCTGCCAGGCCCCTGGACAGTTGCCTCTCAGGAAGTGTTTGTCCTTGGGCTGTTCAGAAGGACATCGTCTCTGGAGAGCTGCCTTCACCACCCCACTACCTCACACACCCACAACCTCGCTGCAGGCTGGCATTGGGAGGTCTCTCTGAGCCGCCTACCTCGAAATTCACCTCCCAGATGGAGAGTCAGTCACTATGAAGTGCATCACATTGCCTCCCCACATCCCCAGCACGGAAAATGGAAGCTTAGCCGCTTGGCAGATTTCAGTTAGCAGGAAGGACCTCTCACTACCTTGCCAGATGGCTGTAACCTGGATCATGTGTGTCCTAAGAAGAGCCCTACAGTGGGAATCAGGAGGCTGTGACTACATCCGTCACCCCTTCTTGCCTTACTGTACGTCCACGGATGGAGACTGTCATTTCTACTTGTCACAGAAGCTTGGGATGAGACGGTCTGGTAAGGCTGGAGATGGCAACCAAATAACCTCTCTAGGTTTCCCTTGGTCTTGGGCCCAGGGACCCGTCAGTGACATGTGTTCACCCAGGACCCTGGCTCAGGCAGGTACTTTGCTAAGGCCAGCTGTCCCTCTTCTCAGGCCACTCATGGGGCAGAAAGGCCTGGGCAGACAAGAAGCTTCGGAGCCAATCCTGGGTCTTCTCCCGACTTATTCTCAACCTGGCCATATCCCTAGCCCAACAGAGTCTTAGTTTCTCTATCTGTGCCATGAGACATTTGGAAAGTTGCCAGGCTACTTCTCTTGGTCTGGAAACCCCTTTACTGGCTGGCAGGTTAGATCCACTCACGTCTCTATCCCCTATTCAGCTCTGCTCACCTCCCTTGTCTGCCAGGATGTCTCAGCTTCCTCCTATCTTAGGGCTTTTGCACAAGCCATCCCCTCTCCACACCGCAAGTCCATCTGATTGTCTCCCACGCACCCTTGCAGCCCTCAGTTCCATCGCCACCCCCTGCAGAAGCCCCAGTCACTCCCACAGAGCCCCTGGCCCCTGCCACCAGAGCCTTCAAATGACTTCTGGGTTGATGATCCCTTCCTGTGAATTCTGAGAACAAGGGCTGACTCTGCCTGGTCCCAGCCATGTCCCCACTGTCAGCAAGTGGGCAGATGACCATCAAACAGCTGGTGAGTCCATGGATGGATGGCCTCCTGACCTGTGGAGGCCATACAGTGTCACTCTGCTCACTAAGCACTCCCTTTCAGTACCTGTGCAGAGGGTAGAGGGGGCCTGGCCTTGGGGCAAGGGGAGGCTGTCAAGAATCCACTGTGTCCCCACAGTTGAGGGAGAAAAGACAGATGGGCTCCTTCGGAAGGTAGAGCCATGACAGGCAGGCTTTTTGTGTGAAGGCTCCCACCCCTCTACTGTCTCAGAGCTTGCTGGTATGTCTTGGGGCTTGACAGAGTTCCAGAACTGCAGGACACACATACCGACACTGCTTTGGGGTGCACTGGCTGGAAGAAAACCACACAACAGGCTCTAGCAGGGATGTGCAGGGCCTCAGGCGGGGAGGCCAGTTGACAAGGGTGGAAAGGGAGGCACAGAGGGAACAGATGAGCACTGGCAGCCAGGTGTAATTCTTGACTTCTGGGGGCTAAAGGAGAAGATCCTTGCCTTTGACCCAAGGGCCCCGGGCTTCAGATTACATCCCACTGAGGCACTCGCAGGAAATGCCCTAAAGGTCTGGGTAGCAGATGGAGACAGGCTGCTGGTTTGAGCCCCAGCTCTGCCACTCACTATATGTGTGTCCTGCTTGGTCTCTGTTTCCTCATCTGTGAGATAGAAGAAATATGGGCCAGCAAGTCATCAGGACACAACACTGAGAACAGGGAATAGCCAGACTCCACACTCAGGCACTATCCTGGCCACCCAGCCAGAAACAGGAGCAAAGGGCTCCTCGTCCTGCGCCAAGGCCAAGGACTGTCAGCTCTGACCTCACGCCCCTGGGTCCACTAGACAGAAGTTTGATGGGCACTTTAAAGAATCCAGTGCTCCTTGGATGAGGTGGCACATACATACCCAGAGTCCCAGCACTCCAGAGGCTGAGGATCCCAAGTTCAAGGTTATCCTGGGCTGCAGTATGGTTTTTCGAGCCTTCCATGTGTGAACCGGGCCATTTGACTAAGCCAGCTCACCAGCTGTGACTGTCAAAAGAAGATATGGCACCCCAGAGTGGCTTCTATGGTCACCTGGCTCTGAGCGGTCCAGGCACTAAGGAGCACAGAAGTGTTGGCCCAGAGAGAGGGGTGGCTGCCTGCCTGCGAGGCAAATGAGACCCAGGACCCAGAGAGTGCAGGCAGAGCTCCTCTTTCTGCCTGGCCCCAGCTGGTCCTGCTTGTCAGTCACACCATGTGCCTTTTAGAGGCAGGTGCTTGCCAGGCTCTAAGGGGGCCAGACCACCCAACAAACATGAGCTATGGAAACAAGATCAGAGCAGGGGCTCGCCACAGGTCACCCTGGTCTGCTGGAAGCCTTATTCTCCGGGAGCCAGTACAGGGTCCTACATTCTGCATGTCCAGTGGGAAGTGCCTGTGGGAGACCTCTGAAGGCAGGGAGGACTGCAGGGAGGGATATCAGGCACTTTATCCCAAATCCCACCATGTAAGAAAGAAGCAGAGAAGATTAGGTAGCCAGGAACCCCCGAGCCCGAAGCTGGGGAACTTACAGACCTTCTTTTGGAATACAGGGAACTAAGTCCTTCTTGCAGATGGACAGACAACCAAAGTAAAAGAATGTGTTACATCTAGGATCACCGAGTTGGAAACCATTGGCTTGGAAAGGTCTGGACACAGTCTGGCTAGCCCAGTGCCAGTGCATGCCTGCAATCTCAGCACAGGAGGCAGAGATGGGATGGAAGCTTGAGGCCGGTCAGGACTACACAGCAGTATGTGTATGTGGTGTGTGTGTGTGTGTGTGTGTGTGTGTGTGTGTGTGTGTGTGTGTGTGTGCGTGCGTGCATACATACATACATACACACACACACACACACACACACACACAATGAGAGGGGCGCTGTTGGGACTACTGACCCACAGGAAGCTAAGATGGAAGTCCAGAGCCTTGACAAAGGCATGGTCCTCTCCCCTAATTTCCAGACTCAGAGGATATTGGGCATCTTGGTAAGATGTGTTTACACCTGGACCCCTAATCTTACCTAGAGCCTGTTTGACCCAGGCCTTCCCATGTCAGTGAGCACAGCTAAGGCTGCCTGTTCCTTGGCTGAAGCCTCAGTCATGCTTGACCCTGCCTTGACAGCAGATCCACCCACAACGCTTTCCACTCTGTCTTCCCACTCCAATGCTACCTCTGTTTGAAGCCCCGGGACAGTAGCATCTGCCTCTCTTGTCTCTTCTGACCCACGGCTGGCCCCGCAGTGACTCACTCTATCCTGAAGGAGACCACTAAAAACGAATCACACCACCAGCTCCCTGCTCCAAAGTCCCCTGTGTCTTCCCACCTCCCTCAAATAAAGACACCCTCCCCCACCCTGCGCGTCAGTCCTTGGGGTTTTCATGCTCTGGCCTCCTGCCCTCATGGTCTTTGTCCCCCAGCGGCTCACTCTCACAGCCTACATCGCTGCACAGCTATGTGGCCTTCCTGCCTCTAAGCATTTGCACATGGCATCCTCTGCTTGGCATGCGCATCCCTAGGCGGCTGCAAGGTCAGTGCTCTGTCAAACCTGTGTGCCAGCCAGCCACTATCGTCTTCTCAGAGGACCCCCTGGCTTCCTCATTTCAGATGGCAAGCCTGGGGTGGGAGGAGAGGCTCTACAGAATGCACCTGCCTAGAATGCACCAGGCTCTGGGTTCCAACCCCCATGCATCATACAAGTCTTTCTGGAAAATTCCACGTCGCTTTCTAAAATCTTATTTAGTTGACATATTCATTCTGGCTTTCTCAACTCACACACCCCGAAGAATTTTAGCTTCTTGAGAACAAAAGTCATTGAAACACCCAGGCTCAGATCAGCGCCTGCTGCGGTGGATACTGTATTCCTTGCTGCTCAGCTCCACTGAACCCCTGAGGGTTCTTCTGGCAGCTAGAGGAGGACCATTGAGTCTCCTCTCACACAAGGAACCTCCCCGGAGGTTCAGGGGAATTTACATGAAGTCACAAATCCAGGGTACAATGAGGCAGGCCCTGGACCCCAGGCCCAGCCCCCCCCCCAGTCCTGCCTGGCTGAGTGGGTCAGAGCAGCATGTGGTCGGCGCTAAGAGAGGGCTAGCAGCAGGGACCAACACCAATGAGGAGGAGGCAGTGGAGGGTGCAGGCCCACAGTTCTGGGTGGTGCAAGAGGGCATTGGGAAAGGCCAGCTCCATTCTGCTGTCGCCCAGTCCTCAGTGGCAAAGGAAGTCAGCAGGATTGAAAATAAGTCTGCATTTTGGGAAGTGAAAGTGGGTACTGGGGAGGCCCTGTCAGAGGACAGCATGGGCCTCCTAGACACGTGTGTGTGTGTGTGTGTGTGTGTGTGTGTGGACAGCGGTGCCCCCTGGGTCTGGGGATGTTCCTGCTTGGGATGGGGAGAGGCTCTGTCCTGGCCATATCGCTTCAGTTTGCTGAGTCTTTGTTCCCTTATCTGTGAAGTGCCTAATGTGACTGCTGCTCACTGAGGCCCAGGAAAACTCAGAGAGCAGACTCTGAAGTTGAAGCTCCCATATCTGCCTCTGTGCTTCCTTCTCCAGGGAGCCCCCTGGGCAGAGAGAGACGCCCCCTCCTAGGATTCCCAGCTCCTCAAAACTTCCCTTGCTTTCTCTTCATGGGTCTTCCACAGTAGAGCTGAGATCCTTTCTGGGTCTTCATGGTGTCCTTAAGGCTCAGCTTAGGGACCTGACATACAGGAAGTGTCCCACACTGGGCCCCAAAAGGCAATGTGAGGGCAGACAGTGACAGATGTCCCTGCCCCTAGGGGTCAGCCTGGATTTGTGGTAAGCGGAGGGTCTAGGGTAGGGTTCATGTTTCCCTGGCCTAAGGTTGTTTTCAAAATGGAAGCACTTGGAAATGAGATGTACAGCTTCTCTGTCCCAGGTCAATGAGACAAGCATCACACAAAACATCAACCCAGCTCGCCAGAGGGTGTCTGAGGGAGGGGCTGCTTTCTCCATCCCCTGCTGTGATGGGAGCCTACCTTTAGAAGCAGAAAGCTTCTCCGGTGTAGCTGGGGATTCCTCACCTACCAAAGTGAGAAAGCTCTGAGGAAGGTCAATGCCAACCATCCGCAGGGATCCAGATATCATCCAAGCTTCCAAAAGGTTAGGTCACTTGCCTACAACAAATAAGTCCAAGCAGTGGGGGTACCCAGCCTTCTTGACTTCCCATGCCAGGGAACAGACATGCCATCTGCTCTGAGGGAGCTGCTGGTAGCTGGGGTAGGGTGTGTCCTCAGAGCATACATGATACCAGGAACCCCCACACCAACAACAGAGGGCAGTTTCTGATGAGGATGGCCAGGAAAGGGTCTCAGGACACTCTACTCCCTCCCTGGGGCCCCCACCCTTACCGGTTTTTAAGGGCTCCTGGTGTCTCTAGGAAATTTCAAGGCAGGGAACCAACTCGGAGCTGAGGGCCTACATAGTTCTGAGAGCCCCAGGTCTGCCCTCTGGTAGACCCCAGTGCCCTCTGGGAACTCTCGGAGGGAGGGAAGGGTTATCATACACTCACTTGGAAGTTTGCTCTAGTCAGTCTCTCCTCACATATGGGAGAGCCTTTCACCTGACAGAAGAAACTCAACATCTGAAGGCAGCACCTCTATAGGCTCCCAGCCACAGGAGGGAACACGAGGCCTATCATCTCCCTCTGCCTCATCCTTGAAGTTTAACAACTTGGCACTAGCCTGCTCTGTGAACTAGCTAATCTGGCCATCCCTAACAAACAGGCTGCAAGTCCCCCTGTAGATGTAGCAGATGTAGGCGATCTGAGGGGACTCACCCTCATTGCTTGGCTGTGTGACTCTGGGCAGAAGAATTGACATCTCTGGGCTGCGGGTTTGGGTTTATGAAGTAAGGAGGGCCAGCTAGCCAGGCCTTGAGTTTGTAATGCTCCTCTATTTCTTTCTGTGCGCCTTCCCCCTGGCAGCTCAAGTTTCTTGTGTTGCTGCTGACGTCCTGAGCTCCAAAGCCCATTCCTTCAGGCTTCTTGATGCCTCTTCAGCTCTACCACCCTCTCCCTTCTCCACCTGCTGAGTCTCCCTGGGCACTTGCAGGGACATCCCAAGACTTTATTTTACACATAATGTTGGTGGTTAGTCCTTCTTGGGAGCACAGGGGTTTCTGTCCTGTGTTCTGACCCACTATGGGACTTGTGGCCTACTAGCTAGTGCCTAGGGCCAAGGTCTTTCAGCAGAGGTGCAGGTGACAAGCTCTCTGTGTCCCCACCATCCCTCACATCACCTATGGGCCAGCTCCTGGCTCTCTGAAACTTGGCCCAGTCTCCTGCCTTCCACTTGGCCGCCCCGCCCTTTGTGATCCTTGGTGCTGGAGTCCTCGGGATGATGTGCCCGATCCCCCAGTGATATGGAAGCCCTTCCGTCTGGCTGTTTCACCACCTCCGTGAGAAGCCAACAGGTGCTTCGTGCCCAGGCTCAACACAGTGCTGTGTGGGCCCACACCAGGAGCTCCTGGGCCAGCATGAGGCCCTGTGATGACCCCAATTCACAGGACAGCAACCCCAGACTCACTATGTTCAGGGTGCCAAGAATCAAGCAAAGAAAGAAACCTGTGACCTTCTTCCCAGGCAAGCTGGAGGGATGGAGGGAGGGGGAGGGAGGGAGGGAGCTCCTCCCAGGCTTCTGCCCTGCTACAGTTCTGCCTCACTGCCCCTGGCTACCAGCCCCACCCCTCTCTTCCTTGTCTGTCTCCTTCACTAGCACATGCCCTCCAAGAAGGGCAGGCAGGGGCTGTTTGTTCTGTCCTGTGTTCTGTCCCCAGCACCGAGGACAGTGCCAGGCAGAGGAAATCTTGGTTGAAGAGAGGAACAGAATCCTTGCATGCCCAGCAGAGGAGACTCAACAGCAGGCATGGCAGTGTTAGCAGAGTGATCACGGAGCCTCTCCAAGGAGGTGGCATGGCAGAGGCCCAGCGACTTGTTCAAGCGAGGAATGTTCTGGTACAGGAGGCAATCGGTGCAAAGGCCCTGCTGTCTGGCTCAGCCTGGGCTATTCAGAAAGTGGCAGGAGTGGCCGCAGCTGAGCTGGTCTGTGGAGCCCAGAGTGGCCAGAGCAGGGTGGGAAGTGACTTGAGCCTTTTTCCTGCAGAGGAAACTGAGGCTGAGGGAAGCCAAGTGCCGCAAAACAAGGAAGTGTCAGAGGTCAGACCAACCTGGGGCTGCTGGGATGTGGGGCCAGAGACTCAAGACTTCTCACCCCAGGGGGCCCCATGACTTTCCTCATTAATAGCTAACCAGGGTGGGGCCCTGCTGGGCTATGTGTGGGCTGAGCCTGAGCCTTTGGGGCAAAGCCCAGTAACAAGAAGATGGCTTCCTCCCCTTGTGCGGTACCATCTTGTCCTCTGAGCAGGGCCATTGCCATCAGAGGACGTCCAGTTTTATAGTTTTATAGTTGCACAGACTGGTTGAGATATCACCAGTCAAGGACACAGAGACACAGGGTGAGGTGTTGGCCAGTTATGCCACTTAGAACCTTCCCAGAGTTAGGTCACAACTAGAACCCCAGAGTCCTTCCCTCCCCAGCTTCCCCGAAGTCCCTCGGGCCCCTCTACTCACAGCCATGCTTACCCCGTCTCTCCAGGGAGCCTTTATCCTAATCAGCCTCTGTGCCAGAGACTCTTGTCCATTGTCCTCAGGTTTGGGCAGCAGCTCAAAGGTCACCTCCTCAAAGCCTTTCCCTCCCTACCTGTCACACTGGCCTGTCCCGAGGCCTTGCTCTCCATCCCAAGGCCCTTAACAAAAATGAACCCCCTCATGGCTGCTGGCCCACCTGTTTTAGGTGCTCTGACCCCTTTGGGATGTAAGTGCCCCTGGGATCTTGTTCCCTAGCGTCTCCCCAGGGCCTTGCATAGATAAGGAGCAAACATTTGTGGAACCTGAGAGTCTACCCCTCTCTATACAGAGGCAGCAGTTGAAGTTCAGAGAGGATAAGTCACTTGCTTAAGGTCTCACAGCAAATGAGAATGTCAGCCAGGGCCCAGCTCAGCTCACCTGATGGTACTCTTTAGCTGTTTCATTCTCAGGGCTCAGCCAGACCCACACTCAGTATGACCTCTACCCACAAGCTCGATTCTAGAGAGAAGGAAGACAGGAGGAGGAAAGGAGGAGGGGACAGACAGGAGAGTAAGTAAGAGGAATGAATGACTCCTCGGGGCTTCCCTGTTCCCATCTGACAGACCAGCGAAGTTGAGCACGTAGTCTGGGGTCTCTGGGTCTCCAAATCCCCAGTCCTGCATCCTGTCTTGCCTTTGCTGGTCTGAGCTGGAAGGGGTTAAGTTTTGTGCTTGGCTCCTGCCTTGCTGTGGACCGTGGCTGGGACAGAACATCTGTCTGTTGCTATGGTTGCCGTACACTTGAAGGGGATGGCTGGATAATTATGGCAATGCCGCCGAGTGGGGGAGCTGATGCCCGGGATTGGCTCGGACCCTTGCCCACCCAGTGCAGCAGCAGGCATCAGGTCCATACTCTGGGCCATGCAGGAGTCGGATAGAACCGCCTTGGTCTTTGCACAATGAGCAGACCTGGCCCCAGGACCCGGGGAAACTGTGAGCGGGACAGACACTGTGGCCTTGGGCACCAGAGTGTGGGCAGTGAGTCTGCTGTCATGGGGGAGGAGGGCTCTGATAACTGCCCTGCGCATCTGTGTGTCCTCCCCCTGGGGAAAAGTCCTGCATTCAGTTCCTGGTCCCAGAAGTTCCCTGGAGCCTGAGGATATCAGACGCTGCCCACTTCCATCCTGGTTTGCTCAGTTTGCTTACTGGATGACATGCAGAGCCCCCAGGCTCTATGCATAGAGCACCCAGTCCTGTGTGGGACACAGGGCGTGTGGCTCCAGTCTGGCTCCTTGGATAGCCTGCGCACCCCAAGCTGCTGGACATTGGTCTGCATCATGTGATTTGTACTGGGAGTTGGCAGAGGGGTTTGTGAGCCCGAGGTTCACCCCCACAGATGAACTCACAGGCAGGCACTGAGCTTCTGAAGTCTCTGCTGTCCCAGCAGGCCCAGATGTGAGACAAAAACCAGTACAGTCCCCAAGGTCACCCCTAAGCTTCCTGACTCTTCCCCCATGGCACTGCCCACTCCTCCTGGCAACTTCTTCCTACCCTCCCACCTGCCTCCCTCGCAGAACAATCGCCACAGAGCCAGGCACAAGCCTGGAGATCTTTTGTTCATCCTTTCCCTTTAACTGCGAGGAGGAGGCTGTGTTCAGTCTTTCTCACTACTTTGGCACAGAGATTCTAAAGACCCGGGGCAAGGAAGCCATCTTCCTATCTCTCTCTGTTGGCAAGAAATCCAGCCTGGAGGTGCCAAGTGGGGCCACTCTGGACACAAACTCCTTTTCTGATTCCCTGCCCTTAAAGATGACCTCTTTGAAAGCCGAGAGAAATCCTGACTCCTCGGCTCTGTGCAGATGTGTTGATACACCCTCCCCGCACACTCTGCCAGGCGCTGTGTGGAGTGAATCAGTAGAGCCCTGCCCTGAATCTGCCCATCCAGAGGCCCAGGGACATCTGCCACTGCCAGTGCACACAGCCTAAACCAGACAATGTAGGCTCCAGTCCCTTCTAGCTGCCGCACCTCCCTGCACTTCCCACTGGCCTGAGATGGGCAGGGTAGGGCCACGCCCTCGAGTCACAGTTGAGGAAAGAACACTCGGAGATTAGGGGACACTCAAGGTCACATAGCTGTGTCCCGGGAGGAGCAGGCCCTGGTGCCTGAGACTGCTGTACCTCACTCAGAAGGCTGCCTGCCTGGTTTGGGACAGGTTTGGCCTTGATAGATGGCTACAGTTTGTACTCCTCAGGGTCTAGCAAACCCAATGCTGGTCACCCCAGCTCAGGGGCTGCACAGTCAGGTCTTATTGCTTAGTGTGGCACCCAGACACCCCCTCCCCTGCTCTGAGCTTCACTCAGCATGGTGGGGCTCCCAGGCTGCCCTAGTAGGTCGAAGCCTTTCTGTCTACGCCAGGGGACACACCAGGCCTGCCTAGTTCTATTCCTCAGGGACTGTGGCCTAGGCAAGAAGGCCCACGTCCTCTTTAAAGGGGCAAGCTTCAGTCACAGCCCAACTCCACACACTAAACGAGGTGCTGTGAGCATGAATCAGCATCCCGGGGCCCTTGGGACAGCAGATACATGTCCCAGCCAGTCTCTCCTGTAGCTGTGGCATGGGTAGTAGGGACCTGATGGAATATCTTCAAGAAGGGACTTACAGGGTCAGACACTAGTCTCCTCCCAGATGCAGGGCCTCCTTGGGGATCTGCAGGGACTGGGCATAGCTTTTAAGATACTTGCCAAAAGGCCTGCAGTAGGAGGCACAAGGCTCTCTGGTACCAGATAAGATCCTTCTGCTGCTGAGCCTTGAGCTGCCCTGGGTCCTTTGGGACAACGGTCCAGCCTCATTGAGCTGTAAGTGCCAACCCTAATGGATCCTTGCACCCCTGATACCCGCCCCTATTTTAGGTCACTCTCTGATAAAGACTTGGGATATAAATTATGGGGCCAGAAAGATGGCTTAGCTGTTAAGAGCACTGACTGCTCTTACAGAGGACACAGGTTCAGTTCCCAGCACCCACATGGCAGCTCACAACTGCATGTAACTCCAATAACGCCAATATGAGGGGATCCATTGCCTTCTTCTGGCCCCTGTGGGTACTCTACACATTTGGTGCACAGACACACATGCAGACATAGCACCCATACACATAAAACAAATATATTCTTTAAATTAGCCCTCACTCCTGCTGCCTCAGTTTCCTCTGAAACTCCTTCCTTTCATCCAGTCTCTCAAAATAGAGTTCATGAACCTCAGCTACCCCTACCTCCATCTCTTCCAGCTCTGTCACTAATCAACCAGGCCATGCTACACATCTAGAGGCTTGGCACACTATTCTACCACCTAGTCAAGCAAACTCCATAACCAGGCCTCCCTGAGGCGTCCACTCCAAATTCAGGCCAGTAGCCAGTTCCTCAAGGAAATCCTCAGGACCACAGCCTGGACCGGACCCCCACCATGTACACCCTTATGCCACCCACACCTTTACAGCACTCCTGAAACGGCACAGGCATGTGTGGGTGGCTGACACCATCTGTCCCCTTGCTGTGTGGACCTGTACAAGCCCAAGCTCTGTCTGTCTCATTCCTCATTATATCCCTGGAAGCTAATACAAGGGGAGACTCACAGTTAGGCACAGTGTGTATTTGTTGACTGCATGAACAAAGCAATCGATGGAAGGATGGGCGGATGGACGCGGAAGCGGGAACCAGAAGGTTCAGGCTGGGGTGAAATACGTTGTCTCTGGGGGGAAGTAGCATCTGGAAGGAATGCGAAGGCAGGAAAGAGAAACCTGTGGGTGTCCAGGCAGAGGACTTTGGCAGTGGCTACCTGGGCTAGCACACACTTGCTATATTTAAGGACCTAGGAGGAAGCCAGGAGGAGCCTGGAGCCAGAGGCTGGGGAGGTAAGACAGTCGGACTCAGCCTGTGGCTCTTGGAGCTTGTCCCTAGAGAGATGGGAGAACTTTCTCAGGGCTCTGGGCAAAGCAGTGACTCAGACAGGTTTTCTTCTCGAACAGTCTCTGGCTGTTTAGGCTCCCGATGTGCCTACCACACTGGACTATGAGCCATGTTGTGCCTGACCTGCCAGTTCCCCCTAGCAGTCACAGTAACACCTCGGAGCTACATGTCCTTCCTCTACTTAGAACCTTCCTGTGGCTTCAAGAGCCATCATAGAAGGGTCCCAGCCATCAAGGCTATCTCGCAACAGCACCAGGAGCCCTTGATCAGACGATTCCCTGTTGAATAGGTCATCCTCATAATGGGGGACGGCGTAGTGCCCTTGGCCTGTACACAATAGACTCTAGCAGTCTCTGGGGGACAGCATCTTCCTTGTTTCTAGTAGAGGGGAATAAAAACTTCTATCCTGAATCCCCACTGAAGATGCTGTCTCAACATTACCACCCCCCAGTCTTCCTTTCCACACAGCCTCTCCAGCGTCCTGGCCTTGTCGATCAGAGCCTGGTCGAGATTGAGGTTTGCAAGGGTGGGCTCTGGGTTGGGTCTGTTTGTTCCACCCATATACTCTGATGCCCAAGTCTCCCCACAAATGGATGTTTTTCCCTTATAGAGGAGGAAGCCTGGATCAGAGGGGTCGGTGACTGACCCAGGGGCACTTAGCTACATCTGTGTGTACATACCTGTGTATGCAGTACTGCCCAAACTGGAAGCTAATGTTTCTGAATCTAAATTTGAGTTCACTGGACTCTGTCCACGTCCCCAACAGGCTGAAGCCTGGCCCGGTGGGCAGTGGAAGGGCTGGAGTACACGGACACCGAGAAGTGTCTGCACTGGGGCTTACCCCTGGTCTGTTGGACATGAAGTGGATGGGAAATCTTGTCAGGAGGCAGCTCTGGGAAGAAGTGGATTGCCCTGGAACTGGAAAGGGAATCTGCAGCTACTGAATCTCTCCTATCTGACAAGGTTCTAATAAATCCCTAAGAAGCTGGGCAGTTTTGGATATCATGGCTGCATTGTATCCCTGGGGTATGTCCCTCAGTACCCCGTAAGTTTCCCAGATGCTCCTTAAAGATTCAAGTTTCCTGAATTTTCCCAGTCAAACATCTCAGTTGGTGTAGAATGCTTGGCAGGAACACACATTACCAACCCAGAGTATGTGGTTTTCATGAGATTGTACATGTCGGAATAAACTGTCAAGACATACTGCAGGGCCGCTTCATGGTTAATAATTCAGTGTGTTCACCAGGACAATTCAGGATTTTAAAAACATTTCCTTGGGATTGCTGTTCCAAATACTGTTAATGGCCAGGAACCCTCTCAAAGTGCTGGATAGCTATTAACGGGCCAGCCCGGGTGGGGCTTGGGATGGAGGCAGAGACTGGGGACCCACAACACATAATTTGCTGTGGTAGTCGAGTAAAGCCTACCTCTCAAGAAAAATGCCGTGGATGCCATCCTCCACATTTTTGTCATGGTCCCCGTGAAGGGAAGTGAAAATCTCAGAGCCCAAACAGAGCAAGAATCTAGCCGCAGGCTACACACAGCTAGGAACTGGGCATCAAATGAGGTCTCAGGCTGGGGTGCTTAAATGTCTGTGAATGTATGGACAAGGAGTACACACACACACACACACACACACACACACGAATTTCTTCATCTGTAGCATTGTTTATTTGTTTAGAGAACAAATATTTACAGAGTTTTTGTTTAATATCCTGAAGTTGTATGGCTGGGTTATGGCTAAATGGTAGGACATTTATCTAGCATGTGGGAGGCATCCAGTTTGATATCCAGCATCTCTCCACACTCTTACATGTGCACGCATGCGTGTATACACACACACATGCACAGGTGCTGGGTGGAACATTACCAAGACAGTCTGAATGCTTATTGTATGGATCCCTAACAAATACAGCCCATCACAAATGGTAATCAGCATTAACAGGAAAATAAGGAACAATAAAGAGACAGGTGGGAGGGTGGGTATTTGAGCCAAGATAATCACGGGAGCTTGTCTGGGCAGGTGACAGCTGAATGGAGACCTGAGGGGGAGAGAGGTAGTCGGGAGGGTAGAGACGTGCAAAGGCCCTGGGGTGGGCCCGTCCTCATTGCAGGACGGCAACCAGAGGCCAGCAGGGGGTGTGGTGGCCGACTAGAGAGAAGCAGTGAGTGCAAAGTCACAAAGACCTAAGAGTGACGGGAATTACCGGGGGAGACGAGCGCGCGTGCGTGTGTGTGTGTGTGTGTGCAAAGCTGTGTTCTATGGTTGTTGTTTTGTTTTGTTTTTGTTCTTTTGAGACAGGGTTTCTCTACATAGCCCTGGCTGTCTTGGAACTCACTACACAGACCAGGCTGGCCTCCGACTCACAGAGATCTACCTGCCTCTTTTTCCTGAGTGCTGGGATTAATGGTGTATGCCACCAGGATCAACTGGGTTTTTTTTGTTGTTGTTGTTGTGCTGGTGGTGGTGGTTTGTTGTTGGTTTTTTTTTTTTTAAGATTCTTTTAGGCTGAGGATGTAGCTCAGTTGATAGTGTGCTTGCCTACATGCCTGGGACCCTGGGTTCACTTCTCAGCCCCACATCCATGGGTGTGGTGGCATACACCCGGAATCTTAGAACTAAGGAGGTAGAGGCAGGAGGGTCAGAAATTCAAAGTCTCATTTGGCGACATAGGGATCTGGGACCAGCCTGAGCTACACGGGAGCCTGTCTCATTATTAAAGTATAATAAAACAAAAAGGGCCTTTAAAAATGGTTCAATTGTACATGCCTATATAGTGAGCTCTTTTCCTTCCTTTTTTTTGTGGATTGGGGAGGGGTTTGAGACAGGGTTTCTCTATAGCTTTGGAGGCTGTCCTGGAACTAATTCTGTAGACCAGGCTGGCCTCCAACTCACAGAGATCCGCCTGTCTGTGCCTCCCGAGCGCTGGGATTAAAGGCGGCGCTGGGATTAAAGGTGAATGCTACCATTGCCCGGCTTCTTTTTTCTTTCTTTTTACTATAGAGTCTCCTGTAGCCCAGACTGACCTCAAACCTGGTACATAGCCGAGGATGACCTCTGTCTCTGCTTTCCCAGGGCTGGGAGTGCAGCGGTGTACCACCACCCTCAGTGAAAGTGATGCTGGGCATTGAAACCAGGGTTCAAGCATGCCCAGCAAGCACTGCACCATCTGAGCTTCATTCTCAGCCCTGTGGACTTCAGGCTTAAGTCACAGGCTACACAGTGGGTTCAAGCCATCCTGAACAATACACAACCAATAATAAGCCCTCCCTTCTTGAGAAATCTTCCTATGCAGCCCAGGCTCACTGCAGATTGGAGATCCTCCTGTTTCAGCCTCTCATGGCCTAGATTTACAGGTGTATGTCACCACAGCAGGCCTTACGCAAGGGAGGGAGAGAGGAAGGAAGGAAGCAAGCAAGGGAAGAGGAAAAGAGAGAGGCGAAACCATGTGCAGCAACTCAGGTGTGGGTAAGGCTGGCTCCGATGAATGGAAATGGTAGGAACAGTGCCTGCCTACCAGGGACACACACACACGGGCTCACACACACACACACACACCACACATGCTCACACATACCCACTCTCACACACACTCACACTCACTCCCACATTCACACACTTGCTCCCACATTCCTTACAGACTTTCTTCTCTCTGCATTTTGTCTTGCACCTTTTAAATTTTGAGCTATGAGAATCTGCTACCTATACAAAAACCAGCTACTTCTTCAGAAGCAAGTGATTCTTTGCAAGGAAGGGGAGGACCACACACAAGAGGGCATTTGGGTGCCTCCTCATCCAGGAGGACCCTTAGGAACAGGCAACCTGGGAGCCAAGACTGAAGATCAGGGAGCTGCCTGACAGGGGTGCCGGAGGCTGTGGCTGAAGGAGGGACAGTAAGTGCAGATGTTTGAGGTAGTTATGCATAGGCTGCAGCCCTGAGCAACTGCAGGCAGAAAATGGGGAGTTCCGGGACAGCCTGGGCTACATAAGAGAAGTGACTGAACAGGAGAGGCAGATCCCTGGTTCCTATGGGAATGACAGCCAGTCCTAGAGGGTTTTGAGAGATGGTCATATCCAAGAATCCTGGGTTATTCTGGAAAACAATGTAGGTCATGTAGACAGAAGCTGGACTTCATGTCCTGGTTGGGCCACTTCCCGAGTGAGCATGGACTGTCTGTCTGCTTCCTTAGGACAAGGTCACGGGAGGACAGGGCTCCTAAAGCTGGCAGAATATGGTGTCAAGATCAGCAGCCCCACTACTCCTGTTGGAGACAGGCCAGGGCAGCCGAGGCTACAGGAGAAGGCAGGGCCTAGAGGCCAAGAGAACAGGGTTGCCTGGGCTGCCCATGCCTCACAATCCTGACTCTGGCCCCCTGGGCCTCAGCCATCTGGCTTGGCGGGCTGTGCTCTTGGTGCCCATCTGGACGCCGGGCTGATAGTACATTAGGCCTTTCACAGCGGCTGTTCAGACTCACTGACTTCTAGTGGGTTCCATTGGGATCAGTATGGGACACTTCTCTCCCCACTAACAGAGAAGGGAGTGGGGGGTGAACCCTGTCCTTCTCAGCATCTCTGAGCAGGAACCTGCCAGCCTCCACATGCTGCCATGTCAGGGGCAGACAAGATGTGGACAGCTGTGCCTGAGTGCCAACTAACAGAGGCTAGAATTCACACCCATCAAATCCCAGCCCAGCTTCAGATGCCTGCCTACAAGGGTCATGTGGCAGGTCAGGGGTCAACAGAACAATGCCCTTGTCGCAGGTTCAGAGCCAGGGGAGACCAGTGGGCTAACTGGAAGGCCTCCATGGTAATGCAGCTCCCCCTCCCTGTAGGGGTCGCCTCTCCCTGTAGGGGCCCCCTCTCCCTGTAGGGACAGCAATATCCTGGCTCAGGTGACACGCATAGCTCCTGCAGCTCCAGCCTCCACCTGCCTGTCTTGATGATTCCTAACCCTTCGTGGTGCAGCCTGGACTAATGCCTGGATAACTCAGAGTGTGGATGTTGATGCTTGCGTGGTGTGGCCTTGGACGAGCCATCTAACATCTGAGCCTCAATCCCTCATCAATAAAAGTGAACTATGATGGATGCGGGTGACGCAGGCTTGTAATCCCAGCACTTGGGAGGCAGACGCAGAAGGATCATGATTTTGAGTCTAACGGGGCTACACTGGAGAGATGGAGGGGGCAGGTTAGAAGGCACAGGTCTTTGATGCAAAGGGTTACCCTGGAGCATTGGACAGACATGCGGTCAGTGTTCGATAAATTTGCTACTTTATTTGTCACCTTCTTCTACAACATACCCTGCTGGGCTGTTTGCTGTCTCTGTCTACACGAATGGTATGTCCTCCACCTCAGCAGCCTGGTGAACTCCTGTTGATCCTTCAACACCCCACTCAAGCAATGTCCCGACTGGCCTGGCACGTGCTTTCCTTCCTCGGAGCGTGCTTCTACAGGCTTGCCGAGCCTGGATTTTTCCGTTTGCTTCTTGCTTCACCTCCCACTATGGGCTCCCAGGGGTGCTGGCTGATAAATGAACTAGGTGGGCTAAGCTAGTCAGGGAGGGCTAGGGTGGCTGGGAAAGGGTATGAGGAAGGGAGCCAGGAAAGACCAAGGGCATGAGTGCAGGGCCAGGGCAGAAGATGCTCTCCATCATTAAATCACTCATTCGTTCACTCAGTCACTCCAAAATCACATATCGGCCCTGCCTTAGTTAGGGTGACTGTTGCTGTGATGAAACGCCATGACCAGAAGCAGCTAGGGGAGGAAGGGTTATTTCAGGTCACTTGTCCAGATCACAGTCCATCACGAAGTCGGGGGAACAACTAACGGCAGGAACCTGGAGGCAGGAACTGAGCAGAGCCGTGGAGGGTCCCTGCTTACTGGTTTGTTCCCCGTGGCTTTCTTGGCCTGCTTCCCTATACGCCTCAGGACCACAGCCCCGGGATGGCACTACCCACCATCAATCACTAATTAAGAAAATGCCCTTCATGACTGCCTGCAGGCCAGTCTGTGATGGATGGCATTTCCTCAATTGAGCTTCCTCTACCCAGATAATTCTAGCTGCGCCAAGCTGACCAAATAAATAAATAAATAAATTCCAACCAGATATCAGAGCTGTTTAAGAACTCAGATTCTTAAAGACCCAGGAACCCAGCCCAGATTCAGTCTCCTGTGTCCCCAGACCCTGTTCCTCCAGTGACACACTATTTCTCTGTGGCTTTGGAGGCCGTCCTGGAACTAGCTCTTGTAGACCAGGCTGGCCTCGAACTCATGTGACACACTTATTCTAGAATGTTCTTTTGACTTTTCCAGGCCTGGGGGAGGGGGCGAGGCAGAGGTAATCCCTGTGACTGTCAGGGCCCTGCCGCACTCTCCCAGGGCTCCATCTCAGGCCTATTCTCACTCCTTCTACTCTCTCCAGTCTGGTGAGATCCTGGGATCTGGGACTCAAGGGATTAACCTATTAGCACCCACCTCCTCATTGGGCTGTGAGTTCCCATGTCCCAGAGCCTGCCCAGCCCAGCTGGCAAGAGCCCAGAGAAACCTTAGGGGGCCCAAAGAGCCAAAGGAGCCTTGGTAAACACCAAGGTCTGCTGCCTCTCCCTGTTGCAACGACAATACTAAAAGACACCTATTCTAGCTGTAACACTGGCTCGCACTTCCCACGAACCAGGTGCCACACTCTCCGATCTGGTTTCTTCAATCCCTGCTCGGTCTACAGGGACAATCCTGCTGCATCCCCCTTCTTGCAGATAAGAAAGTCTGAGATCAAGACGTTGATTCAGCCACCCAAGGCCAGAGTCTGCTTTTCTAGCTAACCATTGTGCGCCACAGCCAGATAGCTTGGAGGGGCAAACCTGCTCCACAGCACTGGCAAGGCAATAGCAACTAGGCTGGATCAAGACTCCACACATTTTGGTCACACAGGACACACATCTTTCTGGCCTCAATTTTCCTGCCTATAAAATGAGCGTAAACACAATCACTCCATCTAATCCAACTTCCACAGGAGGGAAGGAGGCGGGCCTCCTACAATAGAGTGGGGGAGGTGATTTGATGGTCCCAAGGCCCTCCCTCACAGGCAAACCCCCAAGCAGAGCCAGTTCTGCCAAAAGCAGCTCTGTGCCTGCTATGAGAGGACTGGGTGAGTGAGCCACAAACACCCTTCCCAAGGGAGCACGGCAGCCGCAGGGGGTTGCACTCCTGGAGAGAGATGGCGCTGTGGGTGGTTAGATTAGCTGTCCTGGGTCCATGGCCAGCAGCCGAAGAGGGGGACATACATGGGCCCAGCTGATCTCTAAGTACTGGGACTCTGGACTCACCTGCCCCTCACCCCTGATATCTGCTCTCCCTGCCCCACAGGCCCTGGCAAAGGGAACGGTACTTCTCCTGACACTCCCCTGGGCTGTGCCAGCCTCCCAGCGCTGACAAAGCCTCCTCCCCCGCCCCTGGAGATGGGGGGGCCGGTGAAGGTGCCAACAGAGGGAGCTGGGGGCTGTGCCTAGGGCCACCCTCCCCGACCTTCCCAGGGCACCCATGTCTCCCCCTGCCCCTTGGCCGCTGCTGGGGCGCCAGCCCCGTTGCTATGGCTGCCGCTCTGAGGAAGCTGCAGCTGGGTAATTATTGTGAACATCCATCCTGCCTCCTGCCCGCCCCAGAGCTGGGTAGCTAGCTGGTGGCCAGGACTAGGACAGCCCCTCCTAGGCTCCCCACTGGCCACACCCAGATAGCCTGGCTAGGTGCCCACTGAGGAGGAAGGAGAGAGGACAAGCAGACAGAACAGGAACAGACCAAAGGAGCCCCCAAACTCCTGCCCTCAGTCTGGCCCGCCTCAGAATTGTCCAACCAGACCGGCTCTTATTTTTTTTTTTTCAGCTTCACATGAAGCCAGCCTGAGAGCCTCCAGGGGCGAAGGGAAGCTGTCCCTGCTTTTCCCAGGTAGGGGAGCCTGTGGGAGTGTAATGACTCTGGCCTCTCACACAGCGACTGTCCCACTGCACGAGGAGTCCCCTGGGGCCCCCCCTGCTGCAGGGCTCTGCCACCTCCTCCGCCCCAGAAGCTCGCCCTGGCCCTGGTGTCTAAATATAGCTCAGTCTGGCTGTGCTTGAAGTCACACAGACTCCTAACTGCCCCGGTGGCCATGCGGAGAGTGATGAGGGGTGTCTATTCATTCAGCTGTCCAGCACACATCTAAGGAGTGGCAGAAGATGCCAGGCACCGGCTCAGTGCACCTGGGAAATCCAGGCTCACAGCCCCCTCCTGACCTGCACAGATGTGACTTAAGTTCACTCTCAAAGAGAAAGGAGTCTCCTCGCCCAGTCAGCGGGGGACAGCAGGAAAGAGGGGCCTGAGGAAGGCTTGACAGAGGCAGAAGGACAGGTCAGAGGAGAGGGAGGGACAGAATGGCCTAAGGGAAGAGACCCTGGGATGGTTTCCTGTGATAAGGGCGTGGGGTGTACCACAGCAGCACATGTGCTCTGGGACAGTGGCTGGGTCAGAAGACTGCAGGGCGCAAGGACACTTTTCTCCCTCTCCTTGGCCTCACGGTGTTCTGCACAGGCCGACCTTGGAGGGTACTTGGCAGTGAAGTTGTGCTGGGATCCTGGTATCTAGGGGCGACATGGAGCAGGGGAAGTAGGGAAGAGGCAGGGGAGGGTAGTGGGCCACAAAGGAAGAGGAAGGAGCATGGACAGGATGTGGGGTGAGAGGCTGCACAGTCTCCCCTCCCCCTCCACAGGCACAACGCTGCCTAGTTTTGTGTCAACTTGACACAAGCTGGAGTCATTCGGGAAGAGGGAGCCTCAGTTGAGAAAATGCCCCCTCCAGATTGCCTCGTGGGGCGTTTTCTTGACAGATGACTGATGTGGAAGGCCTGTGAGCAGGCCATCCTTGGTGGTCCTGGGTGTTATAAGAGGGCAGCTTGGGCAAGCCATGAGGAGTAAGCCAGTAAGCAACCCCCTCCGTGCCTTACAGTGGCTTGATCCTCAGCAGAGCTCTGAGCTGGCTGCAGCTGCAGGGAACTATAAGCCGTTTGAATCAAGAGAGGTGTGGCAGGGCACGCCACGAGTCAGCACCAGCCTTTTGTAGGGTTCACTTTCATCCGGGTGGCAACGAGCCTGTGTGCCAGGCAGCGTAACAGACGTGGGGCAGGACGGGCAGCAAAAAATGCCTGACACCAGGCCTGGTGGTACACACCTTAAAAGCCAGCCCTCTGAAGGCAGAGACACATGGATCGCTCTGAGTTTGAGGACAGCCTGGTCTACACAGCAAGTTCCAGGTCAGCCAGGACTACACAGAGAAACCTTGACACCCCTCCCAAAAGAAAACCCCTGATGCTATGTGGGATGGGGTGCAGCTGGAGAGATAGCTCAGTGGTTGAGAGCACCTGCTGTTCAGAGAGCCCAGGTTCAGTTTCCAAGCTCCCATGCATGTCAGATAGCTCACAACCATCTGCAACTCCAGTATCAAGGGATCCGGGCACCTGCATGCATGTGCTACACACATACACTCAGACACATATTTGTAAACACATTAAATAAATAACTGCATTAATTAATTAATTAATTTTAAAAAGGAGTGTCTGGGGGCTGAAGAGATGGTTCAGCAATTAAGAGCATTTGCTGATCTTGCGGAGGACCTGGATTCTGTTACGGAGCACCCACATGGCACCTAACAACTGAAGGTAACGCTAGTTCCAGTGTATCTGACGCCCTCTTCTGGCCTCCACAGGCATTGCAGGCCATGCACATAGGTGAGACGCTCGTACAGGTAAAATGAATAAAATCTAAATAGAAAAAAAAGTGCTCCGAATGCACTAAGGCCTGTGGACACAGCAGCCAGGATCCCCTCTCCCAAAGCTGGGGGCAGAGTGTCATGCATGCTGAAATACATGCTGTAGCACTGAGCCACTCGCAACCCTAAACTCCATCATGGCTGTCCCTCTTCAGGAAGTCTCTGTCCTGAGATTTCTCTCTTCACCCCCAGAGTGACTGTGGGGAAAAGTTCTATCGTCTCAACATAGAGACTGGGAAACTGAGGCTCAGTGTCTTGGTTTCTGTTGCTGTGACAAAACATCCTGAACGGAAGCACTTTATGGGAGGAAGGGTTTAGTGTAGCTTGTGGTTGTCAAAGTAGCCAGAACTAACAGCTAATCCCATCACACCATGGTCCAGAGTCGAGAGAAAAGAGCGCATGCCTGTGCTCAGTTCACTTTCTCCACTCTTACCCAGTTCAGAACCCAAACCCAAGGTATGCTTTCCACTTTTAGGTCTTCCCACATCAGCTAATGTAATCAAGATGAGGCCCCTCGCCGGACGGTGGTGGTGCATGCCTTTAATCCCAGCACTCGGAGACAGAGGCAGGCAGATCTCTGTGAGTTCAAGGCCAGCCTGGTCTACAAGAGCTAGTTGCAGGAAGCCTCCGAAGTCACAAAGAAATCCTGTCTTGAAAAACCAAAAAGAAAAAAAAAAAAGATGAGGCCCCTCCCAAGCAGACACACCCACTGGCCAGCCTGAGCTAGACATCCCTTACTGAGACCCTCTTCCCAGGTGACTCTCACTGTGTCAAGCTGATAATGAGAGCTAACTGTCAGTGAGCTGTGGTGGCCTACACACTTAACCCCAGAACTCCAGAGGCAGAGGCAGGTGGATCTCAGTGAAACTGAGACAGCCTGGGCTACATAGTGAAGCTGTCTCAAAACAGAAGCAAACAAGAAAAAAACAAAACAAAACAAACAGACCAACAACAAGCCATCACACTCAGTAAGTGGCAGAGGTCAAAGCCACAGTCTGTGGCTGCCTTCTCTTCTGACACCCCCAAAGGCCCTCGGTGATCCTCCCTTTCTCCTCCTAGTCTAGGGTCCAAGACCAGCCCAGACTGTCTCTGAAGAAGCCTCCCGTGTTTTTCCATTGCCTGAGGCATAGCTCCTGTAGCCTTTGCCATCTCTGCCCGTTTCTCACTGGCTAGGAGCACACTGGGGTACTCTGGCCCTACTTTCTACCTGGAAGCCTCAAGTCAAGTGCCTCAAAGCACTCCTGACAGTGGCCTGTCCTCTCTGTCCAGCGGTCAGCAGACCTTCATGCTTCTTTGTCCCAAGCATTTGTCCCTTTGTACA
Source organism: Mesocricetus auratus (assembly GCF_017639785.1). Taxonomy (NCBI): domain Eukaryota; kingdom Metazoa; phylum Chordata; class Mammalia; order Rodentia; family Cricetidae; genus Mesocricetus; species Mesocricetus auratus. The sequence goes on from NW_024429189.1 coordinate 118,532,228, forward strand.
TTCATCCATCTACCCCTCTATTCATCTCTCTCCATCCATCAACCCCTTTCTTCCCTCCATCCTTCTGTTCCTTCATCCATCTGCTCCCCCAGCATCCCTTTCTCTTCCTACCCCTACCTTCTTGCTTTTCCTGTAGGGTACATCTATTGCTGCTCCAAGCACTCACAGGGAGTCACTAGCCCTGTGCTTGTGCCCATAGAGCCTCAGCCTAGTACCTTTATCACTGGCTGGCTGGAGGTCATGCTGTCCATGTCCTTAGGAGTTTGAAAGTGAGTGATGACAGCTGAGTTAGCACTAAGTTATCACGGACCGCAAATGAAAATAACAATGGGCTCAGCTTTGAGCTACCCTGTGTTGCATTCATGCCGTGGCACAGGCCTGGCCTCTGGTCATCAGCTGTGCCATCACACAGATATAAGGACCAAGCTTCACCATCAGGTGGGGATCACTACCAGTACAGCTTTTCTTCAATCTGTTTCTACTACCTGGGAGATCCTCCCCACAGATCCTGCCCTACTGGGAGTCATGTTCCCACCAACCTTTCTTATGGGGGCGTTCCAGACCTGAGGTGATGTTCCTAGCACACATCGGAGTGCTCGTGGCCACAGCCCTGTGGTAATAGCTGCGGCTGTTTGTGTCTGAATCCTGTGAATGTTGGCGGGAGACAAGTATGGCGTGGATCACTATGTAATGATAGAGCAGGATGCCAGGAGACTAGCCACACACCATGCCAGGCAGGGTTGGTTCATAGCTGAACCTCTTGCTCACCTTGTCCTGTGAGCCCATGCTGTTTCTCAGAGTGAAAAGTTACGGCACCTGCTCTGGGCATGAATTGAGCAGCTCTGAGCTCACTTTGCCCCCCTCCTTCCAAACCTCTCTCTCTGTCCTCCCTCCTTACCGTCAAGCTTTTGTGACAGGAAGTCAGGCATCCAGGTCACTGAGGCACTGAGGACTCCTGGAGGGGGAAACCATCTCCAGCCTCCTTCTTTGTGAAGGAGCCACAAGCAAACGCCATTTAGGTACAGAGACATGAAGTGGGAGGACTTCCTCCCTCTACCACAGAAATCACCCCAGGCAGGAGGTCATAGCCCTTTCTTACGAGGAAGGCAAGCCAAGATGGCTGGAAGTTTATCTGGCTTTTGAAAGTCAAGCCAGGGGGACTGGTGAGATGGCTCAGTGGTTAAGAGCACTAACTGCTCATCCGGAAGACCCAGGTTTGATTCTCAACATCCCCATGATGGCTCACAACCATCTGCAACTTTAGTTCCAGGGGATGTGAAGCCCTCTCCTGGCTTCCAGGCATGCATGTGATATACACATATACATGCAAGCAAAACATTCATGCACATATGAAATAAAATAGAAAAAAGATTTTTTAAGTCAACCCAGACCCAGGAGTGGTGGGTATACCTTTGATCCCAGAACTCCAGAGACAGAGGCAAGCAGATCACACTGAGAGTTTGAGGCCAGCCTGATCTATATAGTGAGTTCCAAGCCAGTCAGAGCCACAAAGTGAGACCCTACCACAAACAAGCAAACACCAAAAAAGTCAACCCAGACCCTGACATGGCTCAACGGGTAAAGTTGCTTGCAACCAAGCCTGATGGTCTGAGCTCATGCCTCAAGATCCACATGGTAGGGGAGAACCAACTTCTGCAAGTTGTCGCCTGACCCCACCTATGTGACAGCTCTTGCGGATGTACACACATAACAACAAATAAATACCATTTAAAAATGTTTGGATGTCAACTCAGCATACCAGCAGCTGTGCCGGTCCAGGCCTTCCATTCCAAGCGACTAGGAAAGCTGAGGCAGGAGAACCACTTCATTCCAGGAGTGGATGGCATAGGGTGGCTGCCACATTTCTGGAGGGCAATTTGCTTTGAGTACCTGTGCATTTTGAGAAGCACCTGTCCTTGAGAAACTCCTTCAGCCTGTAGTGAAACTGCCAGGTTACTTGCAGAGGCTAACCAGTGGAGATGAGTTAAACGGCTACTGACCGCAGACTGGACAGGCTTGGGAGTGCCCCACAGCGGTAGAGCCGTTGTCCAGGGTGCACAGAGGCCTGGGTTCCATCCCCAGGATGGCAAGGAAGAATTAATAAAGTCAGGGTGTGGGCCAAGGAATGAGGGACTAGCTCTTGGTGTGGAATTGTGCACAGGCTCTGTACAGTGGCAGGCACTCAAAATCCCAGCTATTTGGGAGTTTGAGGCAGGAGGATTACTTGAGCCTAGGAATTTGAGACCAGCCTGAGCAACACAGGAGGGACCCTGCCTCAAAGGTTGCATTTCTCATCAATTAACAGTTTGAGGGGATGGAGTTCAGGGAAAGTTGACTGGTCTTTATTGGCTATATTTTATTAATGTTTGAGATTTTTACAATGGGAACATTTTCCTGAAGTATATATAATGCTAAATACTTCAAAAGCAGAGCTGGTGGTGGTGGTGGCACATGCCTTTGATCGCAGCACTCAGGAGGCAGAGGCAGGCAGATCTCTGAGTTCAAGGCCAACCTAGTCTATAGAGCAAGTTCCAGGACAGTCAGGGCTACACAGAGAAACCTATCTCAAAAAAAAAAAAAAAGCAAAAACAAAAGAACTTCAAAAACTGGGTGGTGGTGGTGCACGCCTTTAATCCCAGCACTTGGAAGGCAGAAGCAGGCAGATCTCTGTGAGTTGGAGGCCAGCCTGGTCTACGGAGCGAGTTCCAGCACAGTCAAGGTTACATAGAGAAACCTGTCTTGAAAAACCAAAAACAAACAAACAAAAACAAAAGAACTTAAAAAACGAAGAGCCTGGCCACATGGCTGGGGGCTTGAGACAGGGTGACATTCAAGAGGACATGCGGACCTCAGCATCTTTATGAGCCAGGCAGGCTTGGGTGTCTCAGAGTCCACCAGGTTCTTCTTCCTAAATCAGCTGTGGTAGCAACAGCAGCTTACTTCCTTATAAGTGTGCCCACCTCCATTCGCCCATGCAGGACAGGCCTCTGTGACCTGAGAAGACCTTGGCCTAAGGCTGAGGAGTGAGCTGGTGCCCTGCTCCCCCACCCCCCACCTCCCTAACCCCCACCCCCACCCCTGACTCCCCCACCCCGGCTTCCAGCAGGATGCTGTGTGAAGAATGCAGCTGTAGCCCTCCTCCCAACTTGCACTTGCCCTTGAGTAATCACGTCCTTTGTGTGATGATATATTATTTATAGTTTATTAAAGCTTGTCTGAGGATTCAGAAAGCAAAGCCAGCCTCAAGCTATAGAGATCAGGCAGTGGTGGTACACACCTTTAATCCCAGCAACCAGAAGCTAGGAGGTGGTGGTACATACCTTTAATCCTATGACGCAGAATTAATAGATACACGAATCTCTGTGAGTTCAAGCCATCCAGATCTACCCGAGATTGATCCAGTCCTAAAGAGAAACAGCTCACACAAAGATGATCTCAGCACCTTCGATCTCACGCCTTTAATCCCAGCACTAGAGGGGTGTAAAAGACAGGAGCAGGGTCTTCAGTAGTCAGTATCAGACATTCATTCTTCAGCCACACTGAGTATCAAACCCAAACTCAGGGCTTAGTGCATGCTAGGCACGCACTCTACCAACTAAACTACATTCCTAACCCACAAGGTTGCATAGATTTGGGGGGGGAGTCATGTTCTCATGCAAGCAAAGGGTTAATATAATAGGGACTATGCAAAAGGCAGGGGCTTCTCCAACTTTCTCCTGACACCAATGTCCTGGAGTGTGTGTGTGGGGGGGGGCGTGTGTACTCATGTTCATGTGGTGTACCTGTGTATAGTGTGGCATACCCCAAACAGTGTTTTATATCTTGTTTTTCTTATTGAAAGTACACATCTCCACTTCATCCATGGAGGTGCATGGGAACTGGCTCCTTCTTCTGCCTGGACTGCCATGCCATGCTTGCAAATGCCCTTCGAAGTCAGGGTAACCAGCTGGCCATGGTGCCTGGACTAGATGAGTCAGGAGTTCAAAGCCAGCCTGGATAGCAAGAACCAACTCTAAATAAATAAGCAAACAAAGATTTATATAACAAGGTCCAGAATTCAGTACTGTGGTCTTTCCTGCATGCCTGCCCCCTTGCCAGACAGATGGACACCTGTTACAGACAGATGGAACCTTGTATTAGAGCTAGGGACCTAGGAAAATCACAAAAGTAGGCCCTCCCCCAAAGGACACTGATGTATGGAGAAGACATTCCCCACTACCCTGTGCTTGGCTAGCACAAGCCTAGTGTCTACCTATGGTGACACTTCTGAGGGGACAATGACTACAGCTACTCACTAGCATACACCTCATTTGTTCTCAAACACCCCCAGGAGTGTGACAGGAGAGTACTATGAATAGAGCTGCTTCTGCAAGCCCAGGCTCTAGCTAAGTGCCTGTTGACTATGTCCGTGTAGCCAGCTCCCTCTCATGCTCTCCTGGGCCCATAGCTGAATTCCAACAAGTTCTTGTTAAAGGAATAAAGTGAAGGAAGGATGAATAGCTACTATCCTGGTTTGTGTTTGGTGATTGTGTGTGTGTGTGTGAGCATATGTGCATTTGATGATGGTGGTGGTGTGTGGCATGGTGTGTATGTGTGTATGTATGTATGTGTGTGTGTGAGTGCGCGTGTATAGTGTGATATGGCATTTGTGCTGGAGATAGAACTAGTGTCCTTGTGTGTGCCTGGCAAACGCCACTGCACCATGATGCTATGTCTCAAACCCAGGACAGAGGCTAAGGTACCTATTTAACATATCAAAGTGGACCTGGCAGCCAGATTTTCAGATTTTCACCATCCCTCAGTCCCTATCTGTTGCAGTGTGTGGCTGGCATACCTGCCACCTACCCTAAACTTCTCCTGCCCAAGGACTGGGCCGCTCTTCCCCCAGATGTCCTTCCTATATAATCCAACCTTTTGGTTGCCTGGCCTTTTTTGGTTTCATGTTTCCTCTTAACCCTCCTGGTCTGTTAGCCTGGCTCCCTGCACCACCCCGACAGGTGACTCAGGATCTTGTCCACTCTGGACTCTCCCTGCCTCTGACTATGCTCTCCTTTTTGTCTACAATAAACTTTCTCCTCCGCCATATCTAGGAGCAGTCATGTTCTTCCTTCCTTATTATTTCTCTTTTTCATTCACACATTTTCAACCATATCCTAATTGTGTGTGTGTGTGTGTGTGTGTGTGTGTGTGTGTGTGTAAACATAAGACAGAGACGCTAGACTGTCACAGCTTAATAAGCAGCAGGCAGGATTTGAACTCACTGAGGGACTCCAGAATTTGTGATGCTTTTCCTTCTAAAGTGTGCTTGGTCTTGGTCCCCCCTGGTGCTTTGGTCCTCTGCCACTCCAGGATAGCCTCCATGGTCCCAGTCTGGGCTTCCCCTAAGGACAGTTTGTTTCATTTGCTGGTTTATTTGTCCTGTTCCTCATTCCTCTCTCAGCAAACGTTCATTTGAACTGAATGGAGCCAGTTCTACCATCTTGAACTTGACCTCTGAGGAGACAGAGGGGAGAGGGCATATATATATGAGAGAAAAAGAGACAGCACTTGGATGGAAGGGATCTGGGGAGGCTTCCATGGAAGGTAGTCGTGACTATGACCATGGACATAGATGTTGGCTATGGGGGCAGCTTGAGGCCTTAGCAAAGTCCTGACTGTCCCTTATAGCTAGGCCCAGCCACTCCCTAGGTACCGCAACTCATGGCTCCTGGGAAGCCACCCCTTATCCTTTGGCTACCTTGAGGGCTCTAGGCATAGCAGGGCTACCTGGAACCTCTTGTCCTGGAATTGATTAATAAAGAAACCAACATCTCCAACAACAACAACAAAAACACAAAATAACAATTAGCAGAGTGGTCATAGAGTTACACAGAGGAGGCTGCCTGCTACAATGTTATTATGAAAGACAACAGTGGGAACAACCCCAGGCTCCAGGACCAGAAAAACCACTTACTGCTTCTAGATGGAGCCACTGAAGGAGCTCAGGCCTGGGGTTGGTTTGTAATGTTTTTGTTTGTTTAAGCCAGGAGTGGTGTTGCAGGACTATAATCCCATCTTTTGGGAGATAAAAGCACAAGACTCAGGAGTTCAAGGTCAGCCTAAGCTACATGGTGAGTTTGAGACCAGCTTGAGCTACATGAGAGGTCTCTATAAAACAAACAAATAAATAATAAACAAATAGGACCAGCAAGATGGCTCCACAGGTAAAGGTACTTATCAAGCCTGATGACTTGGATTTGACCCCAAGGGCAAACCGGTGGAAAGAGAGAACTAACTCCTGTAAATTGTCCTCTGACTATCACATGAGCAGGGACCATGACACATGCACTCCCCATGCACAAATTAAAAGTTTTTAATGTTTGGAACAAATAAAGTATAACAATGGGGCCAAAGGGGTGACTCATTGGGGGAAGGTGCCTACCACCAAGTCTGGTAGCCTAAATCCCATTCCCAGGACCCACATGGTAGAAGGGAGAGAACTGACATCCTTAACTTATCTTCTAACCTCCACATCTACTCACAGGCACACAAAAGAAATAAATTAATTTATTAGCTGCAATAAACAAATAAGGAGCTGGAGAGATGACTCAGCAGTTAAGAACACTGGCTGCTCTTCCAGAGGTCCTGAGTTCAATTCCCAGCACCCACATGCTGGTTTACAACCATCTATAATGGGATGTGATGCCTTCTTCTGGTATGCAGGCATACATGTAGATAAAACACTCATATACATAAGACATGTAAACAAATAAACCTTTAAAGATAGATAGACAGACAGGGTTGCTTCTCATTTTGCAGTATCAGAGACTGAATCCAGGGACTTGCACAAATGAGTGTCCTACCACTGAGCTGCACTCCCAGCCCATACTGAAAGCCAGAAGTCTGCCAGCTCTCCTCTTACTCTGATTATTTTCATGTGTGAGGAAGAAGTGATGTGAGCCCTTGGAGTGGTTCTATCTGGTGGGCTGACCTCCAGGTTGTGTTTCCTCTGTTTTTTAATGTTTTAATTAGCATATATTAATTATATATGCTAATAGATTTTCACATGGCATTTTCACAACTGTAGATATTTTTTTATTTTATTCTATGTATATGAGTATTTTGCCTGAATGTATGTCTGTTTACCACATGCATACTGGGGCCTTCAGAGGACACTGAATCCCCTGGAGCAGGAGTTACAGGCAGCCATGTGGGTGCTGGAATTCCAACCTGGGTTTTCTGCAAGAGCAGAAAAGTGCTTAGGATCCTTAAGCCCATAACTGTAATCCCTATACTATGGATTTTGTTTGGTTTTTGAGATACAGTCTCACTGTATATTCCTAGGTGGCCTGGAACTCATTGTGTAAACCAGGCTGGATTGGAGTACAGAGATCCACCTGCCTCTGCCTTGAGTGCTGGCATTAAAGGTTCGTGTCACCACACCTGGCTCGTATACTGTACTTTGATGCCATTCATCCCGCATTACCTTCTCTTGTGTCCTCCCCCCTCCCACTGATCCTTCTTCAACTTGTCTCCTTCCTACTCTGTGTCTTTCTTACCTTTGTAGCCCTGGGAGTTCACTAGAGTTACTTACAGGAGCATGGGTAAGAGGTTATTTACAAGAACATGGGCAGCTTTCCAGTGGCTACACCACTGAAGAAAATCTCTGTCCCCTAGTGGCCCGCTGAGCTTCAGGGGGTTCTCCCTTTCCCCATTATGACTTTCTTTGTTTTTGAGACAGTCTTATGCAGCCCAGGCTGGCCTCTAACTTGCAGAGGAAGGCCTTGAGCTTGAATGGCAGAATTACATGCATGTGCCACCACACTAGGGTTCTGCTATGCTAGGGGTTGAATCCTAGACTTCAGCAAGAAACAGAGAGCGTGGAGCAACTGCAAGCTGGTGCTGAGTGCTTTCTTCACATGTTATCCAGTCCGGGTAGCAGTCACGCCCACAATTAATGCCTAACTAATACAAGGTCTCCCTACATTAGTGACTGTCCTCAAGATAATCCCATAGAGGCACACTCAAGACCCATCTCCCAGGTGATTTTAGATCCTATCACATTGACTGTTAACCATAACCACCACACCTGGCAAACAGAAAGCAGAATTATTTTTTTTCCTTTTAGTGCTGGGACTTGAACCCAGAGTCTTATGCATGCTAGGTAAGTGCCCTACCATTAACCTACATCCCAGATCTTCCTTTAAAAAAAAAAAAAAACCTTAACACATTTCTATAAGATCTATTTATTTTTAGAGGCAGGTGGATCTCTGTGAGTTCAAGGCCGGGCTGGACCAATAGCCTCCGAAACAATACAGAGAAACCCTGTCTCGTAAAAAAAAAATCTATTTATTTTTATTTATATGTATGGGTGTTGTGCCTGCATGTATGTCTGTGTGCCATGTGTGTACAGTACCCAGAGAGGCCAGAAGAGGTGTTGAATACCATGGAACTAGAGCTACATGGTTGTGAGCTGCCATGAAGGTGCTGGGAGCTGAACCCAGGTCCTCTGTAAAACCGGGTAGTTCTCTTTTTTTTTTTTTTTTTTGGTTTTTACGAGACAGGGTTTCTCTGTATTGTTTTGGAGGCTGTCGGTCCCGCCCAGCCTTGAACTCACAGAGATCCGCCTGCCTCTGCCTCCCGAGTGCTGGGATTAAAGGCATGCGCCACCACCACCCGGCCCGGGTAGTTCTCTTAACCACTGAGCCAGCTCTCTAACCCACACCAAACCTTCCTTTTATTGTTGTACTGGGGAATGAACCTAGGTCTCTACCCTCTGAGCTACATCCCAACTCTGTATTTCTTAGAAATAATTTTCCAGAGCTGGCAATGTAGCTCAGTGACAGGGTGGATTCAACTCCATCACTAAAAATAAATGAAAAATAATCATTCGTGTTCTCTATAACCGTGGGGGAGGCACGCTAAGTAAGGAAGTGGTGCTGAGAAGGGGAAGTCCAAGGAGCTAAGAGTCGCCGTCCTAGCATCCTTGCACTGAACCTCCCCCAGCCCATCAGACCCTCCACGGAGCCTCGAAAAACCACCTGCCACCACACCTGGCAGTGCCTGACTCCACTCTTCCTCTGTCTTTCCCCTTCTCGCTCCCCCAGGCCCCAGGCTGCCTCAGCGTTCTTCTCTGAGAACCTTCTGCATGCCTGAGCATCAGCGATGGGCTCACACATCCAGTCCCCCTCTGGACTATGAACTGCTGAGGGGAGGGAGAAGCCTTCCCTCCATCCTCCCTGTAGACCTCACGGGGTCCCAGAATAGAGTTTATTCACATTTCATTTTGAAAATTCCAGAAGATCCAGAAAATGCCCTCGCCAGGGTTCTCCAAGACTTCTTGCTTCAGCTCCAGCTTGCTGATCTGGTGTAGCGTCCTGACACTTGTCAGGGTAGGGTCTCCAGAAGGCACTGGGTCTCTTCCATTCCTTTTCTTTTCTTTCATTTGTTTATGTTTGTCTTTTGTTTTGAGACAGGGTCTCAATGTGTAGCCTTGGCAGGCTTTGAATTCACTGTGTAGACCAGGAAGGTCTCGAACTCACAGTGATCTGCTTGCCTCTGCCTCCAAGTGCTCTGATTAGAAGCGTGCACCTCTTTGTCTAGTTCAAACTCTGCTCTTTTAAAATTGCCAATTCAGGGGCCCGGGTGGTGGTGGCACACGCCTTTAATCCTAGCACTCGGGAGGCAGAGATAGGCAGATCTCTGTGAGTTTGAGACCAACCTGGTCTACCGAGCTAGTTTCAGGAGAGCCTCCAAAGCTACAAAGAAACCCTGTCTAAAAATAATAATAATAATAATAAAACAGTAAAATTGTCAATTCAGAGGAGCTGTACCACTGCATGGAGACAACGACACCTAGTCAATGCCACCTTGGCACCCTTTCTTGTTTCTTCACTTAATTGGGCCCAGAAGACAGGCGTGTTCCCATTCTGGCCTCCACCCTACCCGTGCTGTACAGCCTGGGTCTTAGAGTCTTTGCCCTTCGACTTTGCTCCCAAGGGCACTTGATCTCCCCTCCTAATTCCTCTGTGAAGCTCTGCTGACTTCTCCCCTCAGAACCAAGGGGGACCCACTCACACTGTCTGCCCAGGGCTGTCTCAATGTGGCACTGGAAGTCTTGTTTCCAAAAGCCCTCCATGATCTGCAAGCCAAGAGAATTACTCCCCCTCATCTTTTACTGGGTCTTACGGGTAGGCAGGAGACAGCAGCCTGAGCCCCCAGGATGTGGTGGGCTGCATCTGTTCCTCCCTACCCCTGCCATGGCAAGGCCACAGCACAGGTTCCCAAACCAAAGTGCTGAGCCTGCCTTCCAGAGTGAATGAATGACTGAAGGAAGAAATGGTAACCCCCCCTAGGACTCTGTGCTCAATGCCTCCTTCTCTGAGGGACTTTCTCTGACCACCCTGTCTCAAAAGGCATCTTTGACCGTTACCCCATCTCTCCCTCTGCTCGGTTTCCCTGGCATTTCTCACTAGCTTGCATGCTGTCACTTACCTACTACAGTGCACCCTCTTGTGGGCCTCTCTCCTCTAGAGCAGTGGCTCTCAGCCTTCCTAATGCTGCGACCTTAAATCCAGTTCCTCATGTTGTAGTGACCCCCCAAAATTAGTTCATTGTTTCTTAACTGTAATTTTGCTACTGCTATGAACTGTAATGTAAACATCCGATATGTGACCCCTGTGAAAAGGTCATTTTAACCCTCCAAGGGGTCATGACCCACAGGTTGAGAACCACTGCTCTAGCATATGGACTTCAGAGCATCAGGACCTTTGTTTTCTTACTGCAAACTCCTCAGTGCCTGAAAACATCTGCTGGGTGAGTGAGTGGGTGAATGGGTGAGTGAATGGGTGAGCAGATAACCTTCCTTTTCCCAGCTTTGTGGTCTTCCTCTCATGTGTTTGGTCTTTAATTTGTTCAGTGGATGTCATCAACCCTCTGTGTGTGTGTGTGTGCGCGCAGAGCAGAGACTGGTGGGACAGGAACCTGGACAATCCTCAAGAGGCCAAGGACCGGGTGCTTGGGGAGAGGTCACAGAAACCTATTTTCAAAACAATCCCAAGGCCAGGATCATGACCCCATGGCCCTAACAAACACAGCACTCACCTTTCCTTGTCATCACTCTGAGCATTTCCCCTGCATTACTCAGTTCCTAAATCTCTGATATGCTACTGTGGTCCCCTTGTGCTGAGGAAGACACCAGGCTCGAGAGGCTGAATGACTGGTTCAGTGAGCCAAAGCAAACGTGGAGTACCAGGTCACACTCAAGCTGGCTCTGACCCTGGTGTTGGAAGCTCAGTTTGAGGAGGATGAATGAGGTTCAGAGATGTCCTGCACTGTCATCTACCCAAGGTCAAAGTGCCCAAGGTCACTGTGGTTGCCAGAGGATACACTGGGATTCATGCCAGGGCTCACAGGACTCTGGCATGTGCGGTGCCACTGCTAGGTAGCCATCCTGGAAGAGAGTCTGCATTTGATGAAAGGGAAGAGGTCAGAGGGCAGGAAAGGACGGATGCAAGCCAGGTGGCTGCTGTGCTTACAAGGCACAGAGCAGCTCCCTCCAATGGAGCACAAGGGGACCAGGCCTGAGGGGATGGTGGAGATTCCCTTCCCTCTCTGCCAGTCCCTAGACACAGAGGTCCAGGCTTCTTACCTCCAATGCTCTCCCAAGCACTTGGAGAGCTACCTCCTGGGCTTGGAGAGGAACATGTGGAGTTGGATGGCCAGTGCCTATATTGGTCCACTCCTCCTTGGCTCCCTGCATATGTGAACCTGAGACTCTCAGTCCTGTCCCCAAAGGACAATTGTTCCTATATCAGGCTCTGCTCCCCTATGTGCTGGAGGAAACAGCATGCCTTCTTCACAGGAGTTCTAGGGTAAGGCTTGAGGAGCCCTAATTATAAGGGGGGTACAGTTTAATGGTAAAGTGCTTGCCTATCATGTGAGAGGCCTTGGGTTTGAGCCCCAACCCAGAAAAGGAAAAAGGCTTAATTTATTTAATCCATAACCCACCCAAAACAGGGAGGCAAGTGGAGTACAGATAGTGAGGTACCTCAAGTCCCTAACAGGGGAGCTAGCTAGGTTTTCATGAAGATGCATAGGGGCTGGAGAGATGGCTCAGTGGTGAAGAGCACTGGCTGCTCTTCCAGAGGACCTGAGTTCAGTTCTCAGCACCCATAACAGGATGCTCACAGCTGCCTGCTCCAGGGAATCCAATACCTTATCTGGCCTCTGCAGGTACCTGCACTCATGTGGTACCTATGCAATACACACACACACACACACACACACACACACACACACACACACACACACACACAGGAGGAGGGGAGGAGGAGGGAGAGGTACAGAGAGGCACATATACTCATAAATAAAAATAAATCTTTAAAGCCAGGTGCAGTAGCACACGCACTTGGGAGACAGAAACAGGAGGATCTCTGTGCATTCCAGGTCAGCCAGGCCTACATAGTGAGTCCAAAGCCTATCCTTAAAAATAGCAGCTATAGGGCCGGGTGGTGGTGGCTCACGCCTTTAATCCCAGCACTCGGGAGGCAGAGGCAGGCGGATCTCTGTGAGTTCGAGGCCGGGCTGGACCGATAGCCTCCGAAACAATACAGAGAAACCCTGTCTCATAAAAGCCAAAAAAAAAAAAATAGCAGTTATAAACTTTTAAGAGAAAGCAGAGAAGTCCTACAAGGGCTAGGACTGTATTTTAGTAGCAGAGTGCTACCCTAGCATATCTTGGATTTAAGCCCCCCAACACACCCACAAAAACAAAACAAGCAAACTAAAACTAAAAACCACCAATATCCCAGAGGAGGGCTTGGCCCCCATCAGCAGGCTTAAGCGGGAATAAAAAAATCCCGATTTGAAATCGGTGGAGAGGGTGGAAAGGGTGGAAAGGGGGCAGTAACTCTCCACCCTGTTGGGTTTCCCTTTCCCCAGGTCTGTGGGACATAATGAAGGTCCCTCCAGTAGACAACACAACACTCTTTTGAGTGCGCCTCTTCCTTGGGGCCAAGCAGTAGCAACAACTTGACTTTTAGCCAATGAGCCCTGGAAAACCATGCAGAACTGCGGCCTCCAGGCTGTTTTCTCTTTGGCACAGTGCTATTTCAGCCTGCAGTTGCAACTCTGCAGTTACCAGCCTGCTTCCCTGGCAGCGGCGGGCCACTCAGGTCACAGCCTGGCCAGAAATCTGTTCCTGTAGGCACCAGCCCTGTTGATGTTGCTAAAGGTAACTTTAACTAAATCTCTGTCGTTCTACTTACAAATAAGACTCAAGATTCAAAGGCTGGGGTGGAAACCTGCTAGCTCAGAGAGGTTGAGTAGTAACTAACTAACCTCTCTTTGCTGGTATGTCCCCAAAAGCCCATCTTTCCACTCCACCAAAATAAAACAACTTCTGGTGTGTCTATATCTCCCAGAAGCCCTGTGATGCTCTATGATTACTTTCTGTCAACTAGGTGCTAACTCAGACTTCTGACCCAAGGTTAATTTTATTTAATTAATGTAACTTGGGGGTTCACAGTGTGATCGAATATCCCCTAACACCAGGCCTCAGTTCCTCGGCCATATCACAATGGACGAACCATTCCAGGATGCAAGGGTGTGATGGGAGTCAGTGATGGGCTATGGCAGGTGTGAAGAGACAAAGACTCTCTAAGAATCTCCAAGGCTCTCTCAGGTCTGTCCTTACACTCCAAATTTTAACTTACAGATACTTAAATTATGGTCTCATTGGGACACAAGAATGTTTTGGGCAGGAGCTATGGCCTGGCTAGGATCCACATGGGCACAAATGTAGCCATAGCAGGAAATCTGGTGCCAGATTGTGTTTGAGGCCCTTGTGGGCCTGAAGTCAGCAGGTGTGTGACCATCCCCTTCATCTTCATGACTTTTGAAAACAGGTTCAGCCAGCCCATCTTTATGGTGTAGATATGAAGTGCCCCCCTCAAAGCCTGTGCGTGTGTGGAAGGCCTGGTCACCAGCTGGTGGCTCCACAGAGGAGGGGACTACCCTCAACTCCTCAGTCACCGATCAACCCATGAGTTCCGACCTGAATAGGAGCTAGATGGGCTGCTGGGACATGCTTTGGGGCTGTTTTGTTACCAGCCCCCATCCCATCTCTGACTCTGCTGTTCTGGCTGCCAAGAGGGCAGCGGTTCCACATTGACAGGCCCGGAAACAACAACATCAACTGCGTTGACTAAGCCCTCTGAATTTGGGGACCAAAATCAACTTTTTTTCTCCCACATTGTTTTCTAGAGGAGTTTGTCACATCAACAAAAACCTGACACAGTTACCTCAAAGATGGAGAAGCAGAGGCTCTGAGAGTCCAGGTCATGCTTGGTTATTGTCTCCAGATGACAGAATTCAAGGCCTGGACCAGTGGTGACAGGAGAGCTCAGTAGAGTAAAGATGTTTGTTGTGTAAGCCTGATTAACTGTGTTCAATCCCACAAGAGAAAGAAAGAGCCGACTCCATACAATTGTCCTGACACCCACGAGGGCACTGGAGCATGGGCACACACACAACAATAATGTATAGTTTCAAAATTAAAGGTCTTGGACTGGACGCACACCTTTAATCCCAGCACTCAGGAGGAGAGGCAGGCGGATCTCTGTGAGTTTGAGACCAGCCTGGTCTACCAACAGAGCAGGCTCCAGGTCAGGCTCCAAAGCAATACAAAGAAACCCTGATTCAAAAAAAAAAAAAAGGTCTTGGACAGAAGAGATGGCTCAGATGTTAAGAGCACTGACTGTTCTTCCAGAAGTCCTGAGTTCAATTCCCAGCAACCATATGGTGACTCACAACCATTTGTTTTTTGTTTGTTTTGGTTTTTCGAGACAGGGTTTCTCTGTGGCTTTGGAGGCTGTCCTGGAACTCGCTCTGTAGACCAGGCTGGTCTCAAACTCACAGTGATCCGCCTGCCTCTGCCTCCCGAGTGCTGGGATTAAAGGCGTGCACCACCAACGTCCGGCGCTCACACCATTTGTAATGAGATCTGGTGCCCTCTTCTGACATGCAGGCAGGCAGTCTTATTTTTTTCTTATCTGTATTTCTTTTCTTTTTCTACGATGAGGAGGATGACTGTGGTGCTAAGGAGTCTAATTCAGGCCTTTCATGGGCGTGTTGGCACAGACTGTAATACTAGTCCCTGGGAGGCTGAGTCAGGAAGCTCTCTAGTCCCTGGCTAGCCTGGATTGTTCTGTGAAACCCGCCTCAAAAACAAGCATTTCCTTTTGTTGAGTGAAGTATCCAGACTCAGAAAGACAAATTGGACATGTTTTCTCTTGTGTGTAGAAACTAGGTTAAAATGGGCTAGAAAGATGGCTCAGAGGTTAAGAGCCCTGGCTGCTTTCCCAGAGGTCCTGAGTTCAATTCCCAGCAACCACGTGGTGGCTCACAACCATCTGTAATGAGACTGGGTGTGTGCAAGCATGAATGCAGGCAAAACCCTGTTGTATACATGATGCATAGATCTTTAAAAAAAGAAGCTAGGTTAAAAATCAAAGAAAGAAAAAGAAAGAAAGGAGAAAGGGGGCTATTTAGTCAGAGGAAGACGGAGGAGACACTAGATAGGTAATGGGAAATGAGTGTGATCACAGCACCTGATGTGTGTGTATGAAAACATCACAGGGAAACTCATCTTGTACAATTAGTGTATGGGGAAGGTGCTATTAATGACTGTGGGTTTTTGCATAGAGATCTTTATTGTTGCTTTTCAGATTTTTAAAAAATTTATTTTATTTTTATTTTCTGTGCATTGGTGTTTTTCCTGCATGTATATCTTATGTAAGGGTGTCAAAATCCCAGAACTAGAGTTACCGACAGTTGTGAGCTGCCATGTGGGTGCTGGGAATTGAGCCTGGGTTCTCTGGAAGAATAGCCAGCGCTCCTAACTGCTGCCATCTTTCCAGCCCCAGCTTTTCAGTTTTTTTTTTTTGAGATTTATTTTATGTGTACAAGTGTTTGCCTACATTATGTATATAGCACTACATGAATGTCTGGTGCCCACAGAGGCCAGAAGAGGACATCAGATGCCCTGGAACTGGAGTTACAGGCAGTTGTGAGTCACCATGTGGGTGCTGGGAACTGATCCTGGATCTTACACAACATCAGAGACTGCTCAGAACCACTGACCCACCTACTCAACCCTTACTTTTGCTTTTTATGTGTGTGGGTATTTTGCCTGCATGTATGTGCACCGCATGTGTGCTTGGTGCCCTCAGGGGCCAGAAGAGGCTTTCAGCTCTCCTGGAACTGGAGTTATTGGTGGTTATTAGCCATGTGGGTGCTGGGAACTAAACCTAGGTCCTGGTGGGAGCTGTAAGAGCTTTCAATTGCTGAGCCATCTCTCCAGCCCTTGGATGTGGGGTTTTAATGATGCTGTGTACATCTCTGAGTGTAATTGCTGTGCCATATCAAGTCTCTGTCTTAACCTTTTCAGGGACTGCCTGACTGTCTCTCTGAGCACCTACATCATCTCCTGCTCCCACAGACACGTAAGATGGCTGCAATTCTTTACATCTTTGCCCACCCTGGTTATCATTCTTTCAACTTTTTGTTTGTTTTTTTTTTCAAGACAGGGTTTCTCTGTGGCTTTGGAGGCTGTCCTGGAACTAGCTCTTGTAGACCAGGCTGGCCTCGAACTCACAGAGATCCACCTGCCTCTGCCTACCAAGTGCTGGGATTAAAGGCGTTCACCACCAACGCCTGGCTCCAATTGTTTTTTTGAGACAGGGTCTACTATGTTGTCTGGGCTGACCTGAACTTAAAATTATAATCATGGGATTATATAATCAGACCTGGCTCTTTTTTCTTTCTTTCTTTCTTTTTCCCCTTTGGTTTTTTGAGACAGGATTTCTCTGTGTAGCTTTGAAATCTGTCCTGGGACTTGCTCTGTAGACCAGGCTGGCCTCGAACTCACAGAGATTCACCTGCCTCTGACTCCTGAGTGCTAGGATTAGAGGCATGTGCCACCACTGCCCAGCATTGAATGGTATCTTATGGTTTTGACTTATATTTTTCTCAGGGCTAATAAGGATGAGTAGTCTTTAAGAAGCCATTTATAGCCAAGTGTGGTATGGTGGTACACACTTTTAATCCCAGGAGAGGTAGAGGCAAGTGGATCTCTTTGTAAGTTCAAAGCCAGCCTAGCCCAGTCTACATAGTGAATTCCAAGTCAGGCTACCCTATATAGTGAGGCCCTGTCTCAAATATACAAAAATAAATAAATAAAAAATGGAACCAGGAGATAGCACTTGCCTAGCTATTTGTATGGTACCCTAGGTTCATTTCCCAGGACTGCTGGGGAAGTTTTCTTGATGTGGGGGTCTAACTGTTTTGCTTAGGCTGGCCTCAAGTATTTTAATCTGCCTCAGCCTCCTGAGTGCTGGGACTGTAAGTGTGTGCCAACACCCTGGTTCCCAGGACATCTTCAGACATCTGAATTCCTCCCCTACTCTGAGGTGAGGTCCACACAATTACTAGAAAGCAAGCCTTGCTGGGCCAGGTGGGGTTGACCCTGTAGCAGGTGCTCAGTGAGTGGGCAAACGGAGAGATGGACAGATAGACAGGCAATCTCCAGCTCTCTCTCTGGGACCAAGTGAGCAAAGGGGAAGAAGCAGACGACCCAAACGTCTGCGCCCCAATCAGGAAATGGCCGAGGCACTCACAGCTGCCCAAGCAAGCCTGGCTCGGTTTCCTTTCCACCCCCAAACAGCTGCCTCCAGCTCCCACAGACCAGGCTGCTGCACCACAACGCTGTCAGGACAGATGGCCACATCTGCAACAGCACTCTAGAGAAAGGAGTTGCCAGAAAGAAGCTTCGTGGGGTGAGCCAAACCAGCCTCGGGCGAGAAAGATGTGTTGAAGGATTGACAGCCCTCTGCATCTGCAGAGGAGCCTGTGACCAAGAGTCAATGAGTAGAGGCAGTACCACTTTCAAGCGGCCTCTAACATCTCACAGTCCACATCTGGGCAATTCTAGCATTCAGCAACCAGATGCATCTCCCAGGGGACCTGTAAAATGTATTAATTAGCTAGTCAATGGAGGAGAGTGACATTTATTGAGCAGCTACTGTCCACTACACACTGCGGAAAAAACCCCGTGAGTGGTGAGACTTCGGTTCACCCTGATGATACTTAGGGCTGGGCTTCAGGTTCCAAGGCTAGCTTTCCCTCTCTAGTCCCCATGTTCCTACTCCCACAAAGTGTTCCTTCTGCTGGGATGCAGGAAGGGAATCTGTGACAGGTTGGTGTGCTCTGATCCCAGAGTCTGGTCCCCATTGTAGAAAAAGAAACTAGCTACCTCATGGGTGGTTCATACCTCTAATCCCAGCACTGGAAGAGGCTTGCAAATTTGAAGCCATCTTAGGCTACATGACGAGAAAAAAAAAAAGAAAGGGCTGAGGATGTAGTTCAGTTTGGTTCGGTTGGTAGAACGTTTGCCTGCCATGTGTGAAACCCCGGGTTCGATCCCCAGCCTGGTGCACCCCTGTAAGTCCAGCACTCAGGGAATGGAAAGGAAAAGATCCAGAAGTTTAAGATCACCCTCATCTACACAGTTCAAAGGCTAGCCTGGGTTATAAGACAGCCTGTCTCAAAAGGACGGAGTGGGGGTGGGGAAGCATGAAAAGAAAAACAGAAAAAAAACAAAAACAAACAAAAAACTGACATTGGTTTTGCCAGCCAACACCCTGGAGGATTTGGTTTTGAAGGCTCATGGTCTTTAATGTGGGGTCAGGGGTCAAGCAGATACAGTCAGTATCTGCTCTGAGCATGTTGAGGTATAGTCCATCAGTCCAAGGTCACTCCACCAGTGGGAAACCGTCCTGGAAACCCAGCCTGAACTAACTCAAAGCTCCCAGTCATCCTAGCTGCCTGCTGACAGATTCCACCTGCATTCTGCTCAGGATTCAACAGCATTTTAGAGTCTGGCAAGTTCAAGATCATGCTCTGCCATAGAGGACATTTGGGGCCTGCCTGGACTACGTAAGACCCTGTCTCAAACAAACAAAAATGGGACTGTCCAGCCTGGCTCTAAGGGGAAGCAGGTGACATAGATTCCACACTGGGGACAGGGCACGATGTGGCTAGAAGCCCCTTCTGTTCTTGACAGCCCTACCCCTCATGGTAGGGTAGTGGCCAGTGCTGAGGCCAGGCTCACAGTTTCCAAGGGAGGTGGGCTTCTGTGAGTTAGAGGCCAAGACAGTGAGAGCCTGTCTAAACAAATGAACTAAAACAAAGCCAGGGCTGGACAAGTAGCTCAATTGGAAGAGCACGTGCCTGTCACATACAGAGGCCTGGCTGAGATCCCCAACACTGAATAAGAACTCAATTCTAGCATTTAGGAGGTGGAGGGAGCTGGATCAGAAGTTCAAGGTCATTCTCAGTTACATAGGGAGATCGAGACTAGCCTAGGCTACAGAAAAGGCAGGGTCAGCCATGGTGAAATTGGAGAGAATGGTCCTAGACAGAAGAAGGCAGAGAAAGAGCCCAGGCTGGGGGCGTGGCTCGGGAAGTGAGCACCTGCAAGGCTAGCGTGGGCTCTGGATTCCACACCCACACCGAAGATCAAGGAGATGAAAGGAAGCATCCCAGAAGCCATTTCCAGGGAGGAAAACTCGGGGAGAAGGGGAGAGTAGGGGTATCGTCTGAATTCGGCTGCTCCCAGTACTCCCAGAACAGATGGCCCGACTTGCATAGTGCTGCTCAGGCCTGACCCGAGGCCTCATGCAGACCACTCCCCTGTCTGTTGGCCCATCCCCCTTGTCTTTTTCCTCCGCCCTAGGTCTCCCAGCCAAACCCCAGAACCTGCTGGGGGGCGGGTGGAGTCCCAGAACGAGCCCCCTCCCGTGAGGTGCAGCTTCTCTGCCAGTTTTCTGAGCTTCAGCCTGGGAAAGAGGAAGAGGAAGAAATGTGGGAAGAAGCAAAATGCACGGCTGAAACCTTTGCTCAGCACAGAGCAAGCTGGACAGAGATGCCTCCGTAGCTCCCAAGGGGAAAAGCAGGCTCTAACGGTGGGGCAGCTCGGCTTCAGCCCCATCCAGCTGGAGGTTTGCCCTGGGTTGGTCCCGGGTGTGCCGGGAGGCCGGAGAAGGAAGTCCCTGCGGAGCACCTGGGCCACAACGGGCTGGCCGCAGCCTTCGTCCCTTTGAGGTTTCAGCCAGGAGGCGGTGCCCACCCCACACTCTGGGGAGGGAAATGAGTATGGGAGGGTGACAGGGGACACTTGAGTGGTGGTGGCCACCTCTGTGAGAGAGGCAGCTGCTCAGCCAAGAGCTGGGGGTGGGGGCGCCTCCTGCGGCTAATTAAACTGCTACGGTGATGAATCGGGAGAGGTTGCAGGGTGCTAATTAAAGGCGCTGCATCTTGCCTGGCAAGGATGGAAGGCACCAGAAGCTCTGGAGCCACAACAGGGGCCAGGCCTGCGAGGCCTCCCACTGTGTAGGTTCTGCTTGTCCTTCCCTCCTCCACCCCTCCCCTCAGGGCGGGCCCCCTCCCCACTTCCCTATCTCTCCTGCCCACCTTGGCTGGTCGGCCTCCAACTTCCCCCGCCCCGCCTTCCCACCAACCCAAATCCTCCCCAGATAAAGGCCAGCAGGGCCTGTGGCCCTAGCCTGAACCCCAGTAGTAGATTCTGTGGCCACTGTGCTTGGCCTAGGCGGGGCCTCATTCTAACCCCAACTCCTAATGTGTCACTGCTGGGCCCATGAGTCCAAGCCTAAGAAAGTTTGATTATTAGGGACAAAACCACAAAGACACCTTCTAGAATCTTCATTGTTCTTCATTTTGTTTTGGGTTTGCTCTTATTACATTGAAAGCAATCGAGGGAAAGAGGGAGTTTTCAAACACTACTCTTTTCTGGTTTTCACAACACAGCCAGCCAGGTGTTGGTGGCACATACCTTTAATCCCAGCACTCAGGAGGCAGAGGCAGGCAGATCTCTGTGAGTTTGAGGCCAGCCTGGTCTACAAAGTGAGTTCTAGGACAGGCTCCAAAGCTACAGAGAAACCCTGTCCCAGAAAAACAAACAAAAATCCAAAACAAAACAAAAAGCAATATAGTCCTGTCTGGAGAAGATCAAACAAATGACTTATTGATAGTTGGTTTCCAGAGAGTAGGAAAAAAAAAAAAGGACTCCAAACTGCCCAGCCCTGGCCTGAGTTGGTTCCAAGCAGAGGTGTCACTCGGTGGCTCAGAGACTTGAGTTAGAGTCCAGGCTCCACTCCTGTGCCAATTCTGTTAATTGCCCTGTGCCTTGACGCCTTGTGTCCTCAGGGCTGGAGATGGTAACAATTCCACCTGGAAGACCACTGAGAGGGCATCAAGGAGACAGGTCAGGAGAAGCAGCCATAGTCGGCTCTGACTAGGTGTGAGCCACTGTCACCTGTGAGCACAGGGGACCCCAGATTGGCCTGGCACCAGACCTTCCCCACTTCCAACTCCAAGGAGTGGCAGCTTGTGTCCTAGAGAGGGTGATTAGAAGAGCTGGAGGGTCTGCTCAGTGGTTAGGAGCACTGGCTGCTCTACTAGAGGACCTAGGTTCAGTTCTGAGCACACAACGGTCTGAAACTCCAGTTCCAGGGGGACCCAGTGTTCCTAGTCTGACCCTCACACCGTACATAGTATACAGCCATACATGCAGGAAAAACACCTATATGCATAAAATACAATATTTGTGGAGGGTGTGAATTAAGTTAAATTATTTTTTAGTTAAGAAATATGATTTGCAGGATGTTGGTCGCACACACCTTTAATCCCAACACTTCAGAGACAGAGGCAGGTGGACCCCTGAATTTGAAGTCAGCCTGGTTTACAGAGTGAGTGCCAGGACAGCCAGGGCTACACAGGGAAACCCTGACTGAAAATAAATAAATAAATAAATAAATAAATAAATAAATAAGAGAGTGATTAGAGAGACTGAGTTATATGCAGAATTCAGGATCAGGCCCCACAAAGGGGACCACGATGAATTTATGGCTCATATAGCCTCCAAGGGGACCCAGTCTGGAGTCAGAGGAAAGAACAGTCACAAATCTGGGCAGGTGGCTCAGGGGTGGAGCCCTTCTTAGCATGTAAAGGCCCTAAGTTCATCCCCAGTATCACAGAAGTGAATGATGTTAACTGAAAGGGAAACACAAAAAGGAAAGAAAAACTCCAGCATAGAGATGCATGCATATAATCGCAGCATTTGGGAGGGAGCTGAAGCAGCCTCAGCTGTGTAGTAAGTTGGAGGGCAGACTGAGCTGTAGAGCCCCTGCCTCAGCCCCTACCCCCACCCCTACCCACTGATAAGAATACAGCACCCCGGCCCTTCTCCATGGGGGCTCCAGCATCTCTCTATGCAAGGCCTGAGTGGGAAATGCTGCTTGATTTAGAGCTCTGTTGAAAAAACAAATTGTGACGGCAACTCTCTGATCTCATTGGAAGGGGAACTTCATTCCAGGGTCTTGGAGGGTAGTCCTGAGCATCTCTGTCACTTTGAGAACTTCCCAGGCATCCAGAATGTCAGATGCTGTGGACACAAATCCATCCACGTCTGTGAAGGTCTATGTTATTTCTCTTCATGGTCAGAAATGCTACTAGGATGAGAGCTTTTTGCTGCTAAGTAACTCTGTGGAGGGAGGAATATGGGACCATCATGAGAACCAGACATATGAAACCCTTTGGAGGCTGAGCAACTCAAGGCTGTTTGCCTGGCTATCTGCCTGGGACTTTAGGCCACCAATCAAAGCTGGCAGGGCAGTGGCCTCAGAGTGCAACCCCATCCCTCAGGGCTCACATACAGGGAGGGACAGGCACACAGGTCCTGGGCAGGAGGAGCTACAAGGAAACCTGTGAAAGCAGACAGCAAAAGCTCCTGGAACCTCCTGTTAGCCTAACTCCCCCAGGGCCCCTGGCCCGGAGCTCAGCCAAATGCTGGCCTGTAGTACCCTCTGGTGGCAGTCCTGGGAAGTGGGGAACACAGTAACAGCTGTTTGCTTAAGGTTGGGTGGGGCTGGTCATTATTGGAAGCATGAACTACCCTTCCTCAACACAGAAGAGAAAACAGGCCCAGAGAAGAGCGGTGGCCTCAGGGTCAGTGCTGACCCAAAACTGGAACCAGAGTGCCCCCTGTACAAAGTCGCTTTTCATAGTGGGTCTCCAAACACAGGCTGGGATGTACTCAACTGCCAGAGTGCTTGTCTAGCATGCACTAGGTTCAGCCCCAGAACTGCACAAAACTGGACATGGTTGGTACACACCTGCAGTCCCAGCCTCTGGGAGGCGGGAGTGGAGGTTCTGAACTTCAAGGTCATTGTCTGCCACATCCAGAGGCCAGCCTGGGGACCGGAAGAAAGGGGATTAAATGCTTAGAAATAGAGTTAACAGGCGATCGACATTTATACTCTGAAAACTATAAAATACTGTGTAAAATGCTTATATAACATCACAAAATATCTGTATTCTTGAATTTGAAGACATAATATTATTAATAATGTGGAAGACTCTTCACATTGATCTTCAGATTCAACACAATCCCCATCAACACTGCAGCTTGTTGGTTTTTTTTCCCAAATGGGGTGTGTGTGTGTGTGTGTGTGTGTGTGTGTGTGTGTGTGTGGTGTGTGTATATATATGTGTGGTGTGTATGGTGTGTGTATGTATGTATGTTTGTGGTGTGTGGTGTGTGAATACATATGTGGTGTGTGTATATGTATGTATGTGTGTGGTGTGTGTATGTATGTGTGTGGTGTGTGTATGTGTGTGTGTGGTGTGTGTTTGGTATGTGTGTATGTGGTATGTTTGTGGTGTGTGTGTATATGTATATGTGTGGTGTGTATTGTGTGTGTATGTATGTGTGTATGTGGTGTGTTTGTGGTGTGTGTGTGTGTGGTGTGTGTGTATGTATATGTGTGGTGTGTATGGTGTGTGTATGTATGTGTGTGTGTGTGTGGTGTGTGTGGTATGTTGTGTGTGTGGTGAGTTGTGGTATGTTTGTGTGGTGTGTATGTGTGGTGTGTGTGTATGTATATGTGTGGTGTGTATTGTGTGTGTATGTATGTATGTGTGTGTGGTGTGTGTGTGGTATGTTTGTGTGGTGTGTGTGTGGTGTGTGTGTATGTATATGTGTGGTGTGTGTGTATATGTGTGTGTGGTGTGTATGGTGTGTATATGTATGTATATGTGTGTGTGGTGTGTGTGGTATGTTGTGTGTGTGTGTGGTGTGTGTGTATGTATATGTATGGTGTGTGTGTATGTGTGTGTGGTGTGTATGGTGTGTATATGTATGTATATGTGTGTGTGGTGTGTGTGGTGTGTGTGTATATGTGTGTGTGGTGTGTATATGTATGTATATGTGTGTGTGGTGTGTGTGGTATGTTATGTGTGTGTGGTGTGTGTGTATGTATTTGTGTAGTGTGTATGTGTGGGAGTGTTGCTGAGGGTCACACTCAGGCTCTGTGTATGTTAGGCAAGTGCTTTTAATACTGAGCTTTGTCCCCAGTCTGTAACTTGGTTCCTTATAGACATGAACAAGTTAATTGTAAAATTCACACAGAAACTCAAGAGACATAAAATGATAATCTTTAAAAAGAACAATGTTGCCGGGCATTGGTGGCACACGCCTTTAATCCCAGCACTTGGGAGGCAGAGGCAGGTGGATCTCTGTGAGTTTGAGGCCAGCCTGGTCTACACAGCAAGTTCCAGGACAGCCTCCAAAAACAATACAGAGAAACCCTGCCTCGAAAAACCAAAAGAAAAAAGAACAATGTTGAACAAGACATAGATGCTGCAATCACAAACTCAGAGCAGCTGTGGGTACCTGAACTGGCTCAGTGAAGAGTCTTCCAATGAGGGGTTTCTGCTTGGCCTGTTGATACCATAGGTTTAGGAAGATGGGAGTTATTGCCTTCAGTTGTGAACCCATTAGTGACCATACCAGGCTCCAATGAACAGCTTGGGTTCAATGTTCACAAACTGGTTAAACTAAACAAGTCACAAACCAGAGCCAAGAATCAGGAACCTGGAGAAGGGATAGGTAGGGACATTGCAATTTTTTCTTTCTTTTCTTTTTTTTTTCTTTTTTTTTTTTTTTGAGACGAGGTCTCACTATCGTGACTTGGCTGGCTTGGAGCTTGCTATGTAGATCAGGCTAGGCTGAACTCATATTCTCCTGCCTCCAATGTTTTGGAATTAAAGGCATGTGTCACTACGCCCTGTTGTTGCTATTTTTCGAGACAGGGTTTCTCTGTGTAGCCCTGGACCCAATAATATTTTTGAAAGAATAATTTTGGGTCAGGTATTGTCACGCAGACCTTTAGACCTTTAGACCCATCACTGGGGTGGCAGAGGCAAGTGGGTCTCTGTAAGTTCGAGACCAGAATGCTTTACATAGTGAGTCCCAGACTAGCCAGGACTGCATGGTGAGACTCTGCCAAAAACAAAACAAAAGACAAACAAATGAAAGAAAAAGTCCATTGTGGAGGCACTACACTTCCCTTTCCTATTGCAAGGGCGCTGTGGTCATTGAGAATTGAGAAGAAACATGCAGAGAGATAGGTAGAACATATCTGAGAGACCGGGGGGTAGACCTTCATATCTGAGGTCCTCTGAGCAACAAGGACAGAAGCCACTTCAACAGGGAAAGGACAAGCTTCTCAACAAATGGGACAGCTGGCACTGGCTAGTCATATGGGAAAAAGGATAGAACTCCTACCTCATACTGCACAAAAATTAACTGAAGATGGATCATCACCTAAATGTGAAGCCCAAACCATACAGCTGTTAGAAGAAAACATTCTAAGGATGAGAGCTCATGCATGTAATTCCATCATTTGGGAGGCTGAGGCAGGAAAATCAAGAGTTTGATCACAGCAAGTCCCTGCTTCAAGAAACAAAAAAGAATCAGGAGAAATGAGACACACATTCATACAAACACTTACAAGGCTACCACAGCAGCCTTAAAATGACAAAAGTCCGTCAAGCTGAGAGACAGCTCAGAGGTTAAGAGAGTACTTGTAGGCAGGTGAGGTGGCTTAGGGGTTAAGAGCACTGGCTGCTCTTCCAGAGGTCCTGAGTTCAATTCCCAGCAACCACATGATAGCTCACAAACATTTTTAATGAGATCTGGTGCCTCTTCTGATGTGCAGGCAAATGTGCAAGTAGAACATTGTATACATAATAAATAAATAATTAAAAAAAAGAGGGCTGGAGATATGGCTCAGGGGTTAAGAGTACTGGCTGTTCTTCCAGAGGTCCTGAGTTCAATTCCCAGCAACCACATGATAGCTCACAAACATTTTTAATGAGATCTGGTGCCCTCTTCTGGCCTGCAGACATACATGCAGAAAGAACACTGTATACAAAAATAAATAAATAAATACATCAGGCTGGAGCGATGGCTCACCAGTTATGAGCACGTGACTGCTCTTCCAGAGGTCCTGAGTTCAATTCCCATAAACCACAAGGTGACTCACAACCATCTGTAATGAGGTCTGGTGCCCTCTTCTGGTGTGCGGGTAAACAACATACAGGTAGAACACTGTATACATAATAAATGATAAATCTTTTTTAAAAAATGAATGAATACATCTTAAAGAGAAAGAGAGAGAGAGAGAGGGGGAGAGAGAGAGAGAGAGAGAGAGAGAGAGAGAGAGAGAGAGAGAGAGAGAGAGAATACTTGCTCTTCCAGAGGACCTGGGTTTGATACTCAGTACCTACATGGCAGCTCACAACAAACATAACTCCAGTTCCTCTGACCGCCAAGGGCACCAGGAAAACATATGGTGAACAGACAGACAAACATGCAGGCAAAAGACCCATATACATAACACCCATACAATAAAAACTTAATTTAAAAAATGCCCCTCAAATGAAAGTTGGAGAGATAGTGGATGCTGGAATTGAACTCAGACCCTCTGCAAGAGCAATATGCACTGTTAAGTGCCAAGCCATCTTTCTAGCTCCTCTTTGTATTTTAAGCCTATCCTTTGTGTCAAGAAAGGAAGAGTCCCAGCACTTGGGACTCATATAGGTCAAGTTGGTCCTGACTCCCTGTGTGTTGGAGAATGACCTTGAAATCCTGGTCATTTTGCCTCTGCCTTGTAAGTGCTAGGATTATAGGTATGAGCCACCAGAACCAGGGGCATGTTTGTACATATGTGTGTGTATGTATGTGTGTGTGTGAGAGAGATAGAGAGAATGTGGGTGTGAGTGAATGTATGTAAGAGTAGTGTGTGTGTGTGTGTGTGTGTGTAAAACCTTAGATGTCACCTTCAAAAATACCATTATTTCCTTTGAGGACTAGAGGTTGAGGTGACCAGGCCCCACTCTTTTGGAGACAAGGTCTCTCTATGTAGCCTTGACTGACCTGGAACTCACTATGTAAGCCAGGCTGACTTCAAACTCATAGACATCCACCTGCCTCTACCTGACCAGCACTAGGGTTACAGGCGTGCACCACCACACCTGGCATCTACCTCCTGTGAAATGGAGTCTCTCATTGACCTGGAGGCCACCATAGATGAGATTTTCTGACCAGTGAGTTCCAGAGACCTTCCTGCCTCTACCTCTGTAGCACCGGAATTGCAAGGACTCCCCAACATGTCTAGCATTTTTAACTGGCTTCTGGTGGTTTTTCAAAATTATGTCTGTGTGCTTGTGTTTGTGCCTGCACATGTTTGAGTGTGGAGCCCCACAGAGTCCAGAGAAGGATATTCAGTCCCTCTAACTGGGAACTGAATGCTGAATTTGAGCCTCCTTCAAGAGCAGTATGTACTCCTAATTCCTAAGCTATCTCTCCAGTTCATGCCAATTAAAAAAAAAAAAGCAAACATCATCAAATTCTGAAGTTGCCAAAAACAGACAAAAATTCTATTAACATATGCATAAAACGCCTGAAAGTTTGGGAACTAGAATACTGTTTTGTTGTTGTTTGGCTGGTTGGTTTTGGTTTTTGACAAAATTTTATGTAGTTCAGGCTAGCCTCCAACTTGTTATGCAGCCAGAAATTACCTTAAACCCCTGATCCTCTTTCCTACTTCCTCCAAGCCCTGGACTGCTATGTCTGGCTCTTAACTTTAATTTTGCTGAAATTTTCTCCCTTCAATAAACAAGAACTACTTTTACAGCCAGAAAAGAAGTCATAAGGCATTTTGTGGGCACTCTGTTGCAGCGGGAACAGTGTGAGCAGAAGGCTATGAGACACCAGAGCATCATGGGAGATGGGGCAGGAGGCCAAGGGTCATTGCCTGCCAGATGAGACCCTAGTGCCTAGCCACCGTCCTGAGGCCCAGCCCCCACAGAGGCTTCCTGGGGGCCATCAGGGGAACTGGTGGCAGCTGCTGTACAGACTTCCCACCACACACTGTGCCAAGGACACTGCGATTGCATTTCTAGTTTGAAGAAGGTCACTCTGCCCCTTCTGTTGTCCTAGGAGAAGCCCTGGGCAGGAGGAGAAGCCCTGGGCAGGAGGAGAAGCTCTGCAGGAGGCCTGAGGCAGAGGCAGAGGCAGATCCTTATCGTGGCTTTGCTCCTACCAGCAAAAGAACTCCACATCACCCTGGCCAAGAGAGCAGTCCCTGTGTGTCAGCTCACACCCTGTGAATTTCACAGTCTGTTTCTTTCCTGTTCATCTTCCCCATGACCTGGAGCAACCGGTAGCACAACACTCCACCTTCATTGTGCAGGGGAGTAAACTGAAGCCCAGGGCACCTCACAACTGTTCAGGAACTCGCCATGCTGTGCCTAGAACAACTTCTGTGGGCCCAGCCAGACCCTTGCAAGTGACCTCAGGTGCATTTCCAGCAAATCCAGAGGTAGCTGCTGCCTTAACTTCCCAGGTGACTGGGAGAAGAAAACCACTCACCCACATCCCAGAGTCTGCAGCAGGCCCAGGGACAAAGCCAGCTTGGCTCTGTGCCAGACGCCTCTCCTGTCTGCAAGGCAGTACTGAGTCATTTTGTTGTAAATTTGGGAGTGCAAGTGACAGTGGCCAAGCTGCCGTCTCAAGACAGACTTCATTCCCTCCTCTCAGGGGACTTTATTTCTCTCCTATTTGAAGCCCGAAGGCCAAAGTAAGGAACTGCACACCTGTTAATCCCCGCACAGAAGGTGGAGACAGATTAGAAATCCAAGGCCAGCCTGGGGTCCATGAAAGCCCGTCCTGAAACAGCCAAGTCAATGAAACAAATAACAAATAGTGAATAAATAAAGCCCGAAGGCTGCAGGTGGAGGATACAGCACACACAGGACATGCACAAGGCCTCCATGCGCATCGCCACACAGTCTCTGTCCCAGCCGAGACTGGCAGAGCTGAGCCAGAGGACAGACCGGCGAGTAACTCAGTAGAGGGTCCAGGCTCCTCTCCCAGCTGGGCCCAGGTGCAGCGTGTGCCCTTCCCAGCAGGAGAAGGACATGAGTGACAGAACCAAGGTAAGGTGGCAGGGACAGCTGCCAGCACCTAAGGGGATGTACAACCCTAGTGACCCCAGCTACCCCAGCACAAGACCATCCCATGGCCGTCCATTTGATGTCAGTTGACTCCTGCTGAGGGAGATACACCACAGACAGATGCCAGGCCACTGCCACCAGAGGGGTGGCTGCTGTTTTCCACCAGCCCAAGCTGTGCAAGGTGGCCCTGAGCCTCACAGGTGTTAATCTCTCACATCAGCTCCATTTTCCAGATAAGATAACAGAGGCTCAGGGAAGGCAAGTAGCTTCCATGAAATCGCTTAGCCAGCAAGCTTCAAGGTTCCTGGGAGGCCTCTGAGCTAAGAATGGAAAGAAGGAACTGAGGCTCTCGTCTGACCTACATACAATAAAATCGTTTTTAAAAAGAGAAGACAAGGCCGGGTGGTGGTGGTGCATGCCTTTAATCCCAGCACTCGGGAGGCAGAGGCAGGAGGATCTCTGTGAGTTCGAGGCCAGCCTGGTCTACAGAGTGAGTTCTAGGACAACCTCCAAAACAATACAGAGAAACCCTGTCTCAAAAAACCAAAAGGAAGGAAGGGAGGGAGGAAGTGAGGAAGGAAGGGAGGAAAGAAGGAAAGAGGGGCTGGAGAGGTAGCTCAGAGGTTAAGAGCACTGCCTGCTCTTCCAGAGGTCCTGAGTTCAATTCCCAGCAACCACATGGTGGCTCCCAGTCATCTATAATGAGATCTGGTGCCCTCTTCTGGTATGCAGGGATACATGGAGGCAGAATGCTATACACATAATAAATAAATAAATAAATCTTAAAAAAAAAAACAAAGAGAAGCCAAGGCAAGAAGGCAAGCAGACTTCACCTTATGTCTTAGTCTACTAGTGGGTGGCCTGGAACTGGCTTGGAACTTAAAAAAATAAAATAAAATATTTAGCCAGGTGTTGGTGGCTCATGCCTTTAGTTCCAGCACTTGGGAGGCAGTGAGGCATGTGGATCTCTGTAAGTTCGAAGCCAGCCTGTCTACAGAGTGAGTTCCAAGATAGCAAGAGCTACACAGTGAAACCCTGTCTTGAAAAACAAACAAAACAAAAAATTAAAATATTTAGTGTGTCCAGGTGTTTTCCTGCGTGTATGTCTGTGCACCTCAGACAGGAAGTCACGTCCCTTGGTGCTGGCAGGACACTTGCTGAGCCTGGGTGATGCCATAAGTTTCTGCAATGCTCCTGCCTCCGCCTCCTAAGTGCTTGGATTACGGGCCACCACACTCATTTGGTTTTTTGTTTGCTTGTTTGTTTGTTTATTTGTTTGTTTTTGGTGCTTTCTTTGGGGGTGGGTAGCAGTGCTGGGGAGTGTATTGAGGGCTTTGTGTGTGCTAGTTAAGCACTCTACTACCTGAGCTACATTCCTGACACCTAACTTTTTCAATTAACGGATTCTTTCTTTTTTAATATATGAGTGGGTTTTTTTTTAAATCTATGAGTCTGCATGTATACCTGAAGGTCAGAAGAGGGAATCAGATCCTATTACAGATGGTAGTAAGTCACCATGCGGGTGCTGGGAATTGAACTCAGGACCTCTGGGAAAACAGCCAGTGATCTTAATCACTGAGTCATCTCACCAGCCCCTTAATTAATTTATTGCCAGGTGGTTGTGGTGCCTTTAATCTCAGGAGGCAGAGGCAGGCAGATCTCAGTGAGCTGAAGGCCAGTCTGATCTACTGAAAGAGTTCCAGAACAGCCAGGGCTACACAGAGAAACCCTGTCTTGAAACACATCCCCTTCCAAAAAATTAATTTATTTATTGTGTGCCCACACTCTTTGTTTGTTTAATGTGTACCCATGGAGGACAGAATAAGGCATTGGATGCCCTGGAGCTGGAGTTACAGGCAGTTGTGAGCACCTGGCCTGGGTGCTGGACTCTGGTCCTCCAAAAGATGAGTAAGTGATCTTGACCATTTTGCCTTCTTGACAAACCCTTGTTTTTGGTTTTGAGGTGTTTTTTTTTTACTATTATTATTGTTTTTTGAGTCCATCTTAATAAATCTCCCAAACTGACCTTGACCTTGAGACCTTCCAACCTTAGCCCCTGGAGTGCTCGGATTACAGATGTGTGTGCCAGTGTGCCTGGCTCCTGGATTTATATTTTTAAGTATAATTTTTAAAACTACTGAACTCCTTTGGGGGAGAATTAAAATAGAATGAAGGAAAGGAAATAGGAGAATGGCTAAATAAATTATTAATAGACTATTATAGAATCATTAAATAACTTTAAAGAAAATTGTAATGCTGAGACAAAATGCTCCCAGCCCAGCCAAGAGTGGGAAAGACAGCTATGGTCAGGGTTCCATGGCAGCGCACGCTGCCCTCCAGAGGAAGGCCTGCAGAAAGATGACCCAGCCACTAATCAGACACCACGGCAGCCATTTCTGGCCAGTGGGGTGACACATGGTTTTCACTTTCTCCTTTCTGTAGTTTCCTGATTCTTTAAGGAATGCAACTGCTTTTATGATTGAACATAGAACAATACAGAGAGAGATATATATAGACATATGGATGAGTTGGGATGAGGTTAGATGATCTTCAGGGGCCTGTTCTAAAGCCTCAGGTGGAGCAAGAGGTCCTAGGTTCTATGTTCATGGACCTGGAGACCAAGGGCAGCCTGCACAGAGGGCCAGGCTTCACGCGCTGGGTCCACTATGGAGGACCAGCAACCGGATGCTGCCCTCAAGGAATCCAGAGGCCCTATGGCCTCTGGGGGTTGGTCACTTGTAAGCCATAATTTTCCTGCCAGGACGAGCCTTTCAAGGGCTGGGAACTAGAAGAGTCCTCAGCTATCTTCTGTGTTCCTTGCTTTTCTTTGGGAATTGCTGGGTACAGCAATAAGGCTGAGGAACAGTTGACCCTTGTTACCCTGGGAGACAAACCCCTCCAGGAGCCCGAGCATGCTCTCAGATTTTCATGTGGAAATAGATGCCAGGCCTACCTAATCCCTGGGTGCTTCCAAACCAGATGTCCTTGGATTCTTCTAACTTGGGAGGTGAAATCCAGCCTGAGGGACACCGGTTCCCAGCTTAGAAAAGCCATCTTGGGGAGAGTGCAGACCAGTGCTAGAGCGCTTGCCCAGAACCACAGACAATCCAAACAAAGCATAGGTAAGGACTGGCATGTGAGCCCGTCAGGAAAGTAAGACCAGGAACACTGCATTTGTTGTTGGGGATGTGTGTGTGTGGGGTATCCCTGGATCCCCTTCAGCCCTGCCTGGTGGCACCCCAGGGAGCTTTTCTTCGTAGTAGGGGGGTGCTAGGCTGCAGTACAGATTTCCAGAAAGTGGGCTCCCAGCTAGCCAGAGCCCCACTGAACTGGGAGCACCCTCAGAATTGAGTCCTTGTACTCTTCCCCAAGATAGATGCCCACCTCTCCAGGCCCTGGATACTTCCTTTTTCTTCCCCCCGGGGAGATCATGTGTGTGTGTGTGTGTGTGTGTGTGTGTGTGTGTGTGTGTGTGTGTGTAAGCATGTGTGGGGAATCAGAGGACAACTTTGTGCAGCCGAATCTTCTTCCTGTGTGTGAATTCTAGGGCTTGAACTCAGGTCACCAGGTTTGCCTGCCAAGTGTGGTTACTCACAGTCCTCTCACTTGCTCTTCAGAAGGACAGACTGGACACACTCTCTTTCAGATCTGGCCAAAGGTGGGTCCTCTGAATAAAAAGAGAGCATAGGGTGATGACTCACAGGGTCCTGCCAAGGTTGTTCCCTGTTTAAGTGCCCCTGATGACCAGTGGGCCTACAGATGTGGCGGGGCACAGGCGCTGTGACAATTCAGAAGGCCTGAGGCCTGTGTGTCCCCAAACTGCATCTTATTAGTACTGTCCACACAGCCTGCCTTCTGGTCCTCATCATCCTCAGCTCCCTCCCAAGGGAGCGCCCTCCCAAGGTCACTGCCCTGCCAAGGTCACTGCCCTGCCAAGGTCACTGTACCTATTACAGCCACACCCACGTTGCTGAGGCCCTGGTCCCTGGCCCCAGATGCCAAATAGGTTTTTGTGGTGAAGCCTGGGGGAGGCATCACACTCTTCTAACAACTCACAGAACAAGTTCCAGAAGTCTCTAATCAGGCCCCGCCCCTGTGGCAACTCTTGCTTCAGCTAACCCCTCCCCAGCAGTAGGTGTAGCCTGGGCTAAAGATTTTACCCTTGCCAGCTCCCTGACTCCAGGCTGAACAAAGCAGTGGCTCCCTCCTTCCTTCCTCATGACTGAGGGGAGAAACACCATAAACACAGGGAAGAAAGAGTAACGGTGCCACTGAGTACAGCGACAGGGATTGAAGCGGGACGGTAAAGAGGACTGAGGAAAGTTAGGTGTGGTGGCCATGCTAGCAATCCCGAGCCTGGGAGACTGGGCTAGGCAGCTCCAGGTCAGCGTGCAATACAGAGTGAGACTCTCTCTGTCTCTGTCTCTCTCACACACACATACAGACACCCACAGACACACACACACACATACATACACACACACCCTGAGGAAAGAGACTCACAAGGCTCCTCCATGTGAGGCTGGGAGAACTGAGTGGAAGCCAGTGTATAAATGGCTATGCAATGGAAACAGGACAGCAAGCCATATAAGGAAATTTTAATTTCTAAAAAAAATTATTGCCGGGCACTGGTGGCGCATGCCTTTGATCCCAGCACTCGGGAGGCAGAGGTAGGTGGATCTCTGTAAGTTCGAGACCAGCCTGGTCTACTGAGCGAGTTCCAGGACAAGCTCCAAAACAATACAGAGAAACCCTGCCTCGAAAAAAAACAAAACAAAAAAATTATCAAGACTGGGTGTGGTGACACACACCTTTAATTCCTGTATTTGGGAGGCAGAGGCAAGTGGATCTCTTGGAGTTTGGGCCCAGCATAGTCTACAAAGCAAGTTTTAAGACAGTCAGGGCTACGCAGAGACCCTGACTCAAAAAGAATTGCATTTATTTTCACTTATGTGCATGTATGTATCCCTGGGTACGTTTATATAAATCATGTGCATACAGGAACTGGAATTGCAGGCAGCCATGAGCTACCAGATGGGTGCTGGGAATCAAACCAGCACCTTCTAGAAGAGCAGTAAGTGCTCTTAGCCTCTGAGCCATCTCTCCAAGGAAACTTTGTTTGTATGTTTGTTTGTTTGGTTTTTCGAGACAGGGTTTCTCTGTGTAACCACCCTAGCTGTCCTGAAACTAGCACTGTACACCAGGCTGGTCTGTAACTCACAGAGATCCACCTGCCTCTGCCTCCCAAATGCAGGGATTAAAGGTGTGTGCCACACCACTTGGCCAAAGAGGAAATTTAAAGATTTTTTTTTATGTATACAGTATTCTGCCTGCATTCATATCTGCATGCCAGAAGAGGGCGCCATATCTCATTACAGATGGTTGTGAGCCATCATGCGGTTGCTGGGAATTGAACTCAGGTCCTCTGGAAGAACAGTCAATGCTCTTAACCTCTGAGCCATCTCTCCAGCCCCAAAGAGAAACTTTTAAAAAACCATTTGTACTTTTTTATGCGGGGGGGTTCAAGACAAGTCTCTTTGTGTAGCATTAGGTGTCCTGGAACTCGCTCTGTAGACCAGGCTGGCCTCAAACTCTCAGATATCCGCCTGCATCCTAAGTGATGGAATTAAAGGTGTGCGCCATCACTGTGCTATTTTTTATTATACGCATGTGCAGTGTGGGTATGAGCATGTGAGTACAGGTGCCCGAGAGGACCCGCGGTGTGAGATCTGAAGCTGGAGAAAAGGCGGCTGTGAGCCTCCTGACCTGGTGCTGGCCATAAGTCCTCTGGTACGTTCTCAAGCCCAGAGCCAGAGCTCTAGTCCAGGCCAAAGAAACATTTGAGGTAGTGTGGGGCACATACCTGTAACCCCAGCTCTCCAGCTGTGGAGGTAAGAGGTTAGTGAGTTCAAAGGTAGCCTGAGCTACATTGCAAGACTATTTCAGGGTAACAAAAAGAGCA
The DNA here is from genome assembly GCF_017639785.1 of Mesocricetus auratus. Taxonomy (NCBI): domain Eukaryota; kingdom Metazoa; phylum Chordata; class Mammalia; order Rodentia; family Cricetidae; genus Mesocricetus; species Mesocricetus auratus. The sequence goes on from NW_024429189.1 coordinate 118,567,608, forward strand.
TGAGTCAGACTTGGTATCACACCTACAATCTCAGTACTTGGGAAGTAGAGACAGGAAAATGATCAGGAGTTCCTCAGCTATATAATGGGTTTGGGGCTAACCTAGGCAACATTTTGAGAGGCTTTTCTGCTTCACTATGGAGTCTCCCATGATGATGGAGAAACTGAGAGCAAAGCTTGTCTGCGTGGGGTCAGACCCTGGCGCCATCAGACCTGCAGGCCTCAGCTGATGGAGCCAGGAAAGGACTAAATAGCACTTCATCCACACTGACATCTTTGCCAGGACCTAGTTTCTTATGCAGAGGCTGGGGATGGGCCAGAGGAGTATGGTGTCCCTAAAATGAGGGTGCAGAGGCCAAGGCCATTTTGCCCAAGTAGAAAACTAAGACTTCAACCTGAGTGGTGGATGCACAAAACTGAAGCCATAAAGCTGGCTGAGTGGAAGCCGGGGAGGGGACAGGCTGGGGGGTGCAGGGCATGATGGTAGTGAGAGACCTCCACCCCAAGGAATGCCTTACATCAGCTGGAGGAACTGGAGACTGGCTGCCAGTGGTAAACCAAGCCAAGGGAGCCTCAGGTCTGATAAGCACAAACCCGAGGACTGCCCAGGAGCTCAGCCTACAGAGCCTGCCCCCTGCTGGCCACCAGACGCAGCTGGGAGGTGATGAACTGTGCTGACCAGTTCGGGCCAGTTCTGGCCAGTTCTGGCCAGAACAGTGTGTTCTGTGAGTGCCTGGAGAGTCACATGTGTAAGAGGTTCCAGTTGCTCTTAATCCTGCCCTGTGCCTGGGTAGCCCCCTTGCCAGGCTTGAGGCCTTAGTGGGGAAGGAACAGAACAAAAGGGAACCTCACAGACTGTGAAAAAAGTAAAATTAGCTAAAGAGGAAGGAAATAAGAAAGAAAGGGGGAGAGGGAGGGAGGAGAGGAAAGGAGCTAAGGAAAGGGGAAAAGGGAGAAAAGAGACAGAAGACAAGAAACAGTAAAATGAACTTAATACGTTTTCCATAACAACGTTTCTAAAATATCATTTCAACATGTAATCAATATAATCAGTACTAATAAGACAGCCTTGCAAGATTGCAGCTTTGGGATACAGTATCTCAAATGAGTGGCTCATCCCTGGCTGGACTGGATGCATTTCAAATTCTCAGCCCTGTCGCCGTGGCCACCAGCTTGGACAGCGTGGATTTGGTGTGTAGCAAACGTGGGGTCTCCTTGGATGTCATTCCAAGAGCTTAGGGCGCCATGGGAAAGTACCACCATGCCATCCAATTGTTTTCCTTTGATGCTGCCCAATTGTTGCTTTTCGTGACTCTGATCAGGTGACCCCAACGGCAGGCAGCGGTGCCAGAGGACAGGAGGAGGATGGAGCTTCACCGGACCAGCCTCTGTAGAGCTGCTGGCAATGCTGACGAGCCTGTGGGCAGGCAGGAGAGCGGGAGATGGGCTGGCCACTCTCTCTGGGACCCAAAGCCACCCTTTCCTACAGCTGCATCTTCCCGGGAAGAGATCAGCACACTTCTATTTAATGAAGCCCCAAAGAACTCAACCGGACACATTTTGCCAAAGGTCCAGAATTGAAACGCTGGCCACGTTCTGTCTCTTACAGAATGGGCACGTTGCTGAGCAACAAAAGTGAAATCCTGTGCCTGGGTAGGCTCATGTAGATTAGGTGGGCAGTGGGGCCAGTCTATCTCAACGTGAGTCCCTGGAAGTAGCTTCCTGACTTTGGGTAAGACGCTAAACCCTTCTGGGCTTCTGTGTTCTCAAGTGTGTATCAAAACATTAATAATCCCTACGACTTGTGGCTCTTGGGAGAAGTATCAGAGCTAATGCCTACAGAGGTGCTTAAGCTGGGGCTGGAGAGGTGGCTCAGCAATTTAGAGGGTAGTCTGCTCCTCCAGAGGACCTGGGTTCCTTCCTTGCACCCAGGCAGGTGCACACAACCTCCTGTAACTCCAGTTCCAGGGGGATCTAAAGCCCTCACACAAGTTCACATCCCCAATCCCAAGCACAAATAGGCGCTTTTTTTTTTTTTTTTTTTTTTTTTGAGATGGTTTCTCTGTGTAACAGTGCTGGCTATCCTGGAACTCTGTTCCAACTTACTGAGATCCGCCTGCCTCTGCTTCCCAAGTGCTGGGATTAAAGGCGTGTGCTACCACTGCCTGACTATATGCACTTTCTTTTTTCGAGACAGGGTTTCTCTGTGACTTTGGAGGCTGTCCTGGAACTCACTCTGTAGACCAGGCTGGCCTTGAACTCATGGAGATCCACCTGCCTCTGCCTCCCAAGTGCTGGGATTAAAGGTGTGTGCCACCGCTGCCACCACCACCTGGTTGCACATTTTTAAATAATTTTTTAAAAGATTTATTCAGCTGGGCATTGGTGGCACACGCCTTTAATCCCAGCACTCGGGAGGCAGAGGCAGGCGGATCTCTGTAAGTTCGAGACCAGCCTGGACTACCAAGCGAGTTCCAGGACAGCCTCCAAAGCCACAGAGAAACCCTGTCTCGAAAAACCAAAAAAAAAAAAAAAAAAAAAAGATTTATTCATTCTATGTTATATGGTGCTCTATCTGCATGTATGCCTGCAGGCCAGAAGAGGGCATCAGATCCCATTGTAGATGGTTGAGAGCCAACTTGTGGTTGCTGGGAGTTGAACTCAGAACCTCTGGAAGAGCAGCCAGTGCTGTTAACCCCTCAAGTCATCTCTCCAATCTGCTCAAAATCATTTTTAAAAATTATTTGATGCCGGGTGTTGGTGGCGCATGCCTTTAACCCCAGCACTCCAGAGGCAGAGGCAGGCAGATCTCTGTGAGTTTGAGGCCAGCCTGTTCTACAGAGCAAGTTCCAGGATAGGCTCCAAAGCTACATAAAGAAACCCTGTATCAAAAAACCAAAAAAAAAATTTCCTTGAGCACATAGAAGGCACACTCACTCAAATGTATGAAAATGTCAATTAAACCCAGACTTCCAAAAGTTGACATCTGATCTCCACACAGGTACCCTGGCACATATAACCCCTCACACACACACAAATAAAATGTAACATTATTTTATTTATTTTTTGTTTTTTTGAGACAGGGTTTCTCTGTGTAGCCCTGGCTGTTCTGGAACTTGCTCTGTAACCCAGCTGGCCTCCAACTCACAGAGATCCACCTGCCTCTGCCTCCCGAGTGCTGGGATTAAAGGCGTGCGCCACCACTGCCCTACTTTAAAATACTAACTTTTTAAAGGAAGTATAAGCCACACATTTGTACTGCAATTCCAGATATTCAATAGGCTGAGGAGAAAGAGTTCAAGTTCAAGTTCAAGGCCAGCACAGGCTACAGAACAAACCCAAGGTCAGCAAGGAAACTTAGTAAGTCCCTATTTCAAAGATAAAATAAATAAAACAAAACACATAGGAACAGTCCTAATGAAACTCATTGGGTACCCAAAAGACACCAGAGAATCTGGGGGGACATTAGGAAGGGGAAGGGAGGAATGGGAATGGGCAAAGGAGAGCAATGGGGTGTGTGTGTGTGTGTGTGTGTGAGTGTGTGTGTGTGTGAATGTATATGTGTATGAATATGATTAAAACATGTTATCTAATTTGGGCATGGTGATGCATGTCTTTAGTACCAGCACTTGGGGGTCAGAGGCAGTCAGACCTCTGTGTGTTTGAGGCCAGTCTGGTCTACATAGTGAGACCCTGTCTCAAAGGGAAAAAGAAAAGAAAAGCGTTATGACATGCCTGAATATCTGAATGTCATAACCCATTGTTGTGTATAATTAATATATGTTGACAAAGAATATTAAAACTTAAAAATTACCCAGGCAGTGGTGGCTCATGCCTTTAATCCCAGCACTTGGGAAGCAGAGGCAGGCGGATCTCTGTGAGTCCGAGGCCAGCCTGGTCTACAGAGTGAGCTCCAGGACAGTCAAGGTTACACAGAGAAACCCTGTTTAAGAAAAAAAAAAAGGCATAGCTCAGTCGTACAAACCCTTACCTAACACACAGGAGGCCTTAGATTCAATCCCCCAGGATGGGGTGATGGAGGGAACACACTGTGCCACAGTCTGTAAGACTGCTGCGTGCTCCGCAGTGCATTCATCTGTGTGTCCTACCCTTGGCCATTTGGTTCCATTTGCAATGACACCTTTGTTCAAGTGCCCAGAGCACACTGGCCCTTGCCTACTGTGAGGTCTCAACATGAACGGGAGGCACATGGGGCTGTGCTTGCTGGGAGAGGAAATGCAGCGGGAAGGGCAGGAAGGAGGCTGCCTGCAGTGGGCGTGCCATAGAGGCAGAGGGGCTTAGGGATCACACAAGCTTGGAAAGAAAAGTTCTCTGAGAGGCACTGGCCAAGTGACCCCAGCGGGGCCTCTGCCTGGTCAGCTCTGTCCAGCGTGCCTTCCCTAGGATTTACCAGCTCAGCGGAAAGCATGTCTGGCCACTCTGGAAGAATGAGGTGCTGGCAATGGATGCAGAAAGGCCACAGAGTGCAGAGAAAACAATTCAGTCCCATTGGCCATGCGGCTGCTGTCTCCTCCCCTTCTTCCTCGTATTTATCTTTGTTAGGGTCCTTGCTGTGGCATCTTGGGCTGATCTTGAACTCTCTCCCTACCTCAGACTCCTGAGTGCTGGGATTACAAGTACTATCTCTGTCGTTTGTTTCTTTTCTTCTTTGAGACAGGGTTTCTCTGGTAGCTTTGGAACCTGTCCTGGAACTTGCTCTGTAGACCAGGCTGGGCTCAAACTCAGAGATCTGCCTGCTGGCATTAAAAGTGTGTACCACCACCACCTGGCTACCTCTGTTGTTTCTAATTCAGCCCTTTCATCTCCAGACAGGAGACTGCTGGGGGTCAGGGAACTTAGACTCTCAAGGCTCCCTTCAGCTATATAGAACAGGTGGTTCTATAGGAACCATATCCTGTCGCAAAAATTAAAACCAAAACCAAACAACAAAACAAATCTGAGGCACCTGGGAGAAAGTGGCAGAAGCCATGTGGGCTACGTGGTGAGTTCAGGGGCCAATCAGGGCTTCACAGTGAAACCCTGTCTCAAAAAACAAGAAGCAAACAGATGCAAATGGTTCAGACATCGTTTGAAAGACTCAGATACAATCTACCTACCAGTGTAATGCTTGTGTTAGGGTCCCTGGTGTTGGAAATGCACCGATGATTCCATGTGATAGACTGATGCTCAGGGATAGGGACAGCGAAATACATTGCTTAACTGGGAAAGAGCAAATCCCAAAACATTCAGCATTTTAGACACTGCCACCCAGAGGTGCTATTGGGCCAGGGTCTGGCCAGGTTAGCCCCAAATGCCCTGCCCTGCCCTTCACACTTCTTCCTTCCTCCTCCTCCTCCTCCTCCTTCTTCTTCTTCTTTTAATGTGGGTACTAGGGATCTAAACTCAGGCCCCTGATCTTGTGTAGCAAACACTTTGTTTCCTGGCCCATCTTTTCAGGTCAAACTGGCCATTTTTCCAGGGACTGTCTCTATGGCTTCTGCCTACCTCAGGTCCAGGGCCCACCTTGCAGGCCTCACTTCTTTCTGCATACACACCAGGCTTCACACATGCGTGAGTTCATGTACACACAGCCACCAGGGAGCAGCAGGGAGCTAGGGCAGCAAGGACACACTGATGGTGACCACAGTGGTAGCTCCAGAAAGGCCCATTCTTGTTCTGAGCTGGATGCCCAAGGTACCAGTATGCTCCCTGCTGTCAGCTACCCTTCAAAAGTCCAGGGAAAAGTTGGACATGGTGGCACACACATTTAATTCCAGTACTGGGAAGGTAGAGGCAGTCAGACTTCTATGACCATGAGGCCAGTCTGCTCTACATAGTGAGTTCCAGGCCAACCAAGGCTGCATAACAAGACCCCTTCTTAGTTTTGTTTTGTTTTTTTGTTGTTGGTGGTGGTGGGGGGAGTGTTCTCGAGACAGGGTTTCTCTGTGTATCTTTGGAGTCTGTCGTGGAACTCACTCTGTAGATCAGGCTGGCCTTTTGAACTCACAGAGATCTGCCTGCTTCTGCCTCCCAAGTGTTGGGATTAAAGGTGTGTGCTACCACCACTTGGCAAGACCCCTTCTCATTGATTTAGTAATGAATTACACCTACAGTGGGTAGGACATTGAGTCACAGCTAAAGGACAGTAGAGACCCTCAGGACATTTACCCATTCATTCATCCACCAAATATTTATTCGAGCCAGGCATAGGGAGTTATCCTAGTACTGGGAAACTCAAGCAAGAGTTCTGCCTTGAGTTTGAGGCCAGATAGAGCTATAGAATGAATTCTGGGGCAGTCTGTGCTATAGAGTGAGACACTGACTCCAAAATTGAATCTAAACCCGATGGTGGCAGTGCACCCCTTTAATCCCAGCGCTTGGGAGGCAGAGACTCTGTGAGTTCAAAAGGCCAGCCTGGCCTACAGAGCAAGTTCTAGGACAGCCTGGGCTAAATGGAGAAACTGTGTCTCAACAAAACAAACAAAAAGCAAACCTAAAATGACATGGTGACATATGCCTACAATCTCAGTGTTTGAGATATAGACATGGGAGGATCAGAAGTTCAAGGCCATTCTTTGACTACTGTTTTCCCAGACACCAGGCAACCAGGAGCAACAGGGCTGGACCTCGCAGGACAATCTAACAGAGAAACTGAGGCACAGAACCAGGCTATGACATAACCCTGCTTTCCTAACTGCCAGTTAGGCCAGGCACCCTACTCTTTATTCATATGGCCTGTAAGTCCAGTACAGGTCCAGGGCAGGTATTAGGACAGCCTGGAGGCCCATTGAGCACCATGTGTCACTGATAAGTAGCCTAAGAAGCCTGAATTGGAGCCTAGAGTCTCCCAGTTGCAGGGCACAATGCCCCAAATCCCCAGACAAGTGACAAAGCCAGTAGCACCTGCATCTCTGTCACATCCACTGCCTTTTCTGGTCCTCACTGTTCCATGCTGAGAGCCATGCTGGTATAACCACAGGCCTAGGCAGTATCAAGAGCGTTGTATGCCTCCTAAGAGCCCTGAGCCCGGGGAACTCACAACCTCTGCACAGAAGTGAGGGCCAATTCGTAGCCCTCTTGCTATACAGCCAGCGCAGCTCAGCGTTCCAAGATGCAGGCTTGTAGGGCAGTGTGTCAAATGTCCTTGGCAACCCAGAGGCTGCTACTTGCCAGCCTGCCAGTCTACCTGCCTGCCATACGCCTGCATCCAGCAGCCACATGCCAAGTACCGCCCAGAGTAAGGGACCTTCTACCAAGTCCAGCCAGGAGAGGCGTGGGGCCGGGGAGGGGGAGTGCTGGGCCTCCGGGCTAGGTTTATCAGCTCTCACAGAGGGCAGAAACCACGTGGCCAGGATGTGGCAAGTGTGAGTAGAAGAGGAAGTACAGCCTGTAGCCACCACTCTTCCCCATGCCCTGGTGACATCCCTGCCTCTTGTGTCCAGGGCTTCAGAAGGTGATCATGGCAACCCGACCCTGCCAATGAGAAACAGAGAAGAGCAGAGAGTAATCTTGGGTTCAATCCCTAATATCATAAAAACAGGGGTACAGGGTACCCTCACTTCCCCTTCCCCCACCCTCTGAGTCCATCAGAAGTTCTTTTCACAAGTAATGGGAGTCAGCTGCAGGGTTTGCTACATCAGAACTCCAGGAAACTTAATGTCTAGTTAGGGTGACAGGCATGTTGAAGAATTACATATAGTCAATGAAGTCCCTACCAGAGCCCTATGGGGGAAACAAAAAGATGGTGACCTTCATCTGGAGGTCGGTAACTATCATGATGTAAAAGTACTGAACAAGGTAAAAAGTCCGTGACAACAGCAGCCACGCCCAGCCATGCTGGCTGTCCAGAAGGACAGCTGACTGTGAATACCACCAGGCCTGTGTGTTTCCCCCAATTCACTCCTCCAGAGTAAGGCATTGACCTGCCTGGCTCCCTGTGGTCATCAGTAGGCCAGTACAGTAGGAGAGGCAGGAGGAGTTGGCATACTGACTCAGAGATGGTAAGGCTGGAGGCAGCTTCCAGGCCTGTGTATTCATTTATTTTTGTTTTTTTTTTTTTAAGCCAGTGGACTCTTTTTTTTTTTTAAAGATTTATTTATTACATATACAGTGTTCTGCCTACATGCCAGAAGAGGACATCAGATTGAATTGCAGATGGTTGTGAGCCACCATGTGGTTGCTGGGAATTGAACTCAGGACCCCTGGAAGAGCAGTCAGTGCTCTTAACCTCTGAGCCATCTCTCCAGCCCTTATTTTTGGTTTTTAAAAAAGTATCTATCATCTGTCTACTTATTTATTGAGACAGGGTTTCATGTTGCCCAAGCTGGCCTCAGATTTGCAAAACTGACCTTGAATTTCTGATTTTCTTCTCTATACCTGCCCCCCCCCACACACACAAGGGCCAGGATTACAGTAAGAGCCACCACTGCCACTCATAGAACTTTTAATCTTGTTTTCTGTTCCTTGGCTAGCAGGACAGGGCTTTTTCCAGAGATTTGGCACAAAATTCCAGGGCTTGGCCGACTGACAGGCATGGGAGAAGGAGGCTTGCACCAGAGGCTCCTCAGAACTCGATTGTCTAGGTTCTGATCCTCTCCACTCCACTCTCCACATCGTCTACAAAAAGCTTCCCAGAGTCCATCCTCACAGGTGACCCCAAGAGAGCCTACTGGTCCCCTGCCATGGCAAGTCCCTGGCTGGTGTGCATAATAATCAGCTCAGGAGACCCTGGGGTCTTTGTCTCTTTTCTGGGATCTGTGCAGGGGCAGTAGCAGAGCTGTGTCAGGGATGGACTTTCTGGGCTCATCTGAGAACCCTTTAGTGAGCCAAGCGAGGGCCAGGGAGTGAGAAAAAGGCAGGCAGATGGAGGAAGGTGCTCTTCAGGCCACTCTTCTGGCAAATAGGAAGTGATCTTTTCAAGGCTCTGTGAAGTCTTGCAGATGGGAAGATGCTTTACACTAGCAGGGATCTCCAGAGCCCTGGCTCCTCTAGCCACCTGTCTGTCTCTCTCTTTTCTTGAGACAGGGTCTTATGAAGCCCAGACTGGCCTCTAACTCACTGTAGCTGAGGCTAGCCTTGAACCCCTAATTTTCCTGCACCCTGCCTTCTCTCCTCCCAAGTAGTAGGATAACCGGTGCATGCTACCATGGCTGCCTTGTTTTTAACTTTAGTTTCTGTTTGTTTGTTCTGCTTTGTTGTTGTTTTTGAGACAGGGCTTTACTATGTCTCTCTGACTGGCCTGTAAGTCTCTATGTAGATCAGGCTAGCCCTGAACTCAGACATCCACCTGCCTATGCTTCCCAAGTGCTGGGATTGTGTCAAGTCACTATAGCCAGCTTGTTTCTTGAGATAGGGTCTCATACTATAGTTTCTAGAGCCCTGGGTAGCCTAGAACTCACTATGTAGTCCAGGCTAGCCTTGAACTTGTTATGCTTCTCCTGCCTCTACCTCTTACATGATAGGATGACAGGTGTGAGCCACCATGCTCTGTTCTGCCCAGGCCTTGAGATGATACTGAAAACCCTCTCACAGCAGCTGCAGCACAGGGCTTTTCCCAGGAATGATTTCTCTGAGCCTAGGGAATATTTCAGTACTAGAATATTCTGGGGAGGGAGCTGGGGGCTGGTACACGGGGTAGAGAAGGCAAAATCCCTCATGATCTCCCCTTCTGGGTTCCCAGGAGCTCTGCCCTCATCTTGCTCCCACCCTGCCTTCTGCTTCTAGGCCTGGCTGCAGAGGCTTGTGGGAGCTCAGGGATCCAGTAGAGCAAGAGTGTTACTCCTCCCATGACACCTCTGCTGGATGCTGGGCAGCCTCCAGACAGGCAGTGGAGCTGACAGCTGCTGACAGCAGGCCTCCTAAGGAGGAGGGAGCCTGGAGCCAGAGACAGAGGGGTGAAGCCTGTGGGTCTGCTCCTCCCCCACTGCCACCCTGACAAGCTAAGAAAAACTGGGAGGTGTAAAACTGCCAAAGACCACTGGTGTCCCCCACCTCATCACTGTGAGCTGCAGGCCTTTCCGTCTCTGGAACCAGCTGCCCCTGGGCAGATTAGGCTCCGGAAAAGAGGCCTGCTTCCCAGCCCTTGCAGCCTCTGGCTGAGGCTGAGTCAGTCCTGTCAGGAAATCATTCATAAAAAACTGACACCTTCTCAGGGCTCTATCCTTAGCCATACAGCCACAGGCCCTGATCCCCTGCCTCCTGCTCCCCCAGACCTCTTTCTCCTCCTCTTAGAACTAGACAGTTGAGAGAATGTGAAATAAGGCCAGCTCAACGCAGTAAATCAATGCTGGCGAATCGTCTGCTCTGGGGACAAGGATGGCATAAAGAATGACTTCGCTCACTTGTGAACATACAAGCAAACATCACTGACAGCTTCCAAAAGTTTCCAGTGCCGTATGGTGGCAGGCATTTATTTATTTAGTTTATGTGTGGACATCTAGAGTCTCCCAGGATACTACCTGGGCCCAGCATGGCACATGTAGCTTGGCCAATCCACCTTAAAAGAAAGCAGAGCTGTGGAGGGGAAATGACCAGCACCAGGTCACCTGAGACTTCCGAAGGTAGATAACACACTGGAATCTGGAAGCTAACCCCAAGGGGAAGAATTGAACTCTTAATCTTAGCCCTGTGTACTGTCTCAGCTGACTTCCGTCCACTTACCCTTGTTTTTCCTTTCCGTAGACTGTATCTTTCTCAAAGATACAAAGCATGCACTCACCTCAGGGCCTTTGTAGGTGTCACCTCTGTGCCTCCTTACAGGTCAGGCTTCTTGTCATCCTACAGATCTTCTCTGAACACTTAACTCCCCTCCGTGCTATTCCCACTCCCTTACCTACAGTGGTGCACTCCTGTAATCCCAGCTATTCAGGAGGCCGAGAAATGCCTGACTGGGCAACTCAGTGAGACAATAGCTCAAAATAAAAAAGTAAGTTACTGGGAAGATGGCTCAGTGAGTAAGAACACTTGCATTGCAAGCATGAGGACCTGAGTTCAAATCCCCAGCAACCATGTGAAAAGCTGGGCACGACTACTCTCCCACCTATAACTCTAGCACAGTGCGGGACACAGAGAGGAGGATCAGTAGGGCTTGATGGATGCAAGCCCAGCCAGGTTCAGGGAGAGACTCTGTCTCAAAATAAGATGGAGATGACAGTGCAGAGCACCTGACATCCTCATCTGGCCTCCAGACACTCACACAGGAGAACGTGTACCACATGCATATACACTATTCACATGAACACACACACACACACACACACACACACACAATCCCCCAAATAAAAACCACTGGGTAGAGGGCTTGCATACATCTGTAATCCCAGTCTTGTATGTTGAGATAGGAGCAATCCCCAGAGGCTCACAGACCGGAAAGCAACAGCAAGAGACCCTGTCTCTAACCAAGTGGAAGATGAGGGCTAACCCCTAGGTTTTACTCTGCCCTCCAGCAGAGAATGCTGCTGCCTCTTACTCAGTCACACATATGAAGACACCTACACACTACACACATACACACACACCTACTCATACTTCAGCATCACGCACAGAATAAAGAGTAAAAATAGCCAGGTGGTGGTGGTGCACAGCTTTAATCCCAGCACTAGGGAGGCAGAGACAGGTGGATCTCAGTGAGTTCGAGGTCAGCCTGGTCTGCAGAGCTAGTTCCAGGACAGCCAGGAACGTTACACAGAAAAACCCTATCTCTAACAGCTCCCTCAAAAAGAGTAAAAATAAATGAGGGGCTGGGGGTGTGGATGAGCGGTAGATTGCTGGCTTAGCATGCTAGCATGCATGAGGTCCAAGGTGCTCAAAAAACAGGCCAGTTATAGTTATTATATGCTGTCCACCTTTTCCATGGGTAGAGTAAGTCCACCAAATTGATTTTGTCTACTACAGTGCCCCAAAGGCCTGGCACAACCAGAGTCCCTTAAGTTGGCACTCAAGTCCCTATGTGTTCTTTTGTGTATGTTGACAGGGTCTCACTATATAGACCAGGCTGACCTGGAACTCACAGAGATCTGCCTGTCTCTGCCTCCCAAGCAGTAGAATTGAAGGTGTGTGCTACTATGTTTGGCTGTGTCTTTTGACTGTGTCTTCAAGTTAACTTTTTCAATGACCAGAACATCTCGACTCATAAGGGTATGAAGCCTGGGTTCTATCCCTAAGCATTGCAAAAATCAGACAGAAAGACAGACAACAGGCAGGCAGGCAGGCAGGCAGGCAGGCAGGCAGGCAGGCAGGCAGGCAGGCAGGCAGGCAGGCAAACAGACAAAGTCCCTTATCCCAGCCCACTCCTGTTTCAGGGAGAGCTGATGTACACCACCAACTGAGAATGTCTGGTCTCAGGAACCCCTGATACCAGAGGGCCTGGGCTGGGAACCAGTGCTGTTCCTCAAACTCTCCCTGGGTGGTTCTGTTATGCAGATTAAAAACCACTGGTTTGGCCAGGCGGTGGTGGTGCACGCCTGTAATCCCAGCACTCGGGAGGCAGAGACAGGCGGATCTCTGTGAGTTAGAGGCCAGGCTGGACTGACAGCCTCCAAAACAATACAGAGAAACCCTGTCTCGTAAAACCAAAAAAAAAAAAAAAAAAAAAAAAAAAAAACCCACTGGTTCAAATGTTTGCTTGAGTATATTTTAGCAGACTCAAGTCAAAGACCCAAATTATCTTGCAAGAAGGTAAGATACTTAGGGTCAACACTGCCCAATGCCTGTCAGTAGTATCATCAGTGAACCCTACCTTCCTGGCCCTTGCCCCTCTACTGCTTGCTAGCTGGGAGGCTGCCAGGAGGCAGGCAGAGCCTGAAGACAAGACAGGGCACCTCCCTGTCCCTCGCCTACTGCACAATTTTCTTATCCTAAAGATCTCCTAGAAGGTTCTGGCCCTGAACATCTCCTAGCCTCCATTCCTCTTGCCCAGTGCTGAGCTTGGTTCTCCAGGCCTCCAGGCCATTCTTCTCACCTTTCTGTGAAAGCAGAGATCATTCCCTTCAGCCATTCCTGCCCCTCACCCACTTGTCCCTGTCCTGGTATCTCGTTTCATGGGCATCACACCTCTATTTGGGCCCCTGCACACATCCTCCAGTGGAGTCTGACTGTGCTGTCCTGGAATAGGTGACCAGCTCCTCGGAAGCAAGACTCTGCAATGCCCAGCACCTGACCCAGAGCCTGGCACACAGCTGCTTGGGGAGTGGAAGGAAGCAAGGGGAGCTATCCTGTTTCTTTGATCAGGCTGAGAAGACTTCAGAGAGGTGGAGGAGCATGGGGGTGGGGGATGGACAGACAACTGGACTGAGAGGAGACCCAAGGATCAGAAGGTTGTCACAGGAACAGAAATCCAGGAGTGGACAAGAACTAAAAAGAGATGCTGGACAGTTAGGTTAAAACCAAAAGGCTGGGGCTGAAGGAACATCCAGCTCAGGGACTTGCTTCTCTTCTAGAGGACCTGAGTTTGATTTCCAGCACCCACGTCAGGTAATACATAAGTGTCTGTAACTTCAGGAGTTATGGATACCCTCTTCTGGCCCCCAAGGGCACTTAGTCACATATGACATATCTCCACATAGACATGTACATATCAATAAAAAAAATCAAAACCTTCCAAGCTCTAAATGCTACCAGTTGTGGGCTTCTGGGCAACATATTTAATTTCTGGGAGCCTCAGTTTTTCCATCTGTACAATGGAGGTAGGTGATTATACTCTTGCCTCAGAGGAGAAACATGAAGAAGGCAGTAACATCAGCTCCCAAATATAAAACATTCAGTATAGGCCCAGCATCAAGAATCATCCAATACATTTCCCTAATAAAGCCTGAACAAAGCAAAACAAAAATAAAAACTATCCAGTTATGCTGGCAATCATTTGTACTTAGCATACCGGTGCCTGCTGGATCACACAAGCTGCAGCCTTCTGGAGGGAGCAGATAATTCATTTTGCTGTAGATGAAGGCAAAGGAGGGTGATGGGGACTGTCCATAAAGCATAGAACTTTGAGCCTAGGGAGATAACCAGAGGATCTGAGTTCGGATTCTCAGAACATACATACAATGCTGAGTGTGGTGCAACACATCTTTAGTGTTGGGGAAGCAGAGACAGGAGGCTCCCAAGGGCTTGTGGTCAGTCAATCCAGTTGAATCAGTGAGGTCCAGATTCAGCGAGAGGAATTGTCTCAAACAAACAAAAGTAAAGAAGGAAGGGAGGGAGGGAGGGAGGGAGGGAGGGAGGGAGGGAGAGGGAAAAGGAAGGAAGGAAGGGAGGGAGGGAGGGAGGGAGGGAGGGAGGGAGGGAGGGAGGGAGGGAGGGAGGGAGGGAAAAAGGAAGGAAGGAGGCAGAAACGCGTGGAGGTGTAGGGAGATGGCTCAGTGTTAGAGCAATTGCCTCAAAAGTGGCAAGAATGAGGAACAGTGTTCCGATAACCAGGACCCACAGAAAGCCAGGTGGGTGTGACAGTTTGCCAGTAATTCCAACATTGGGCAAATGCAGTTAGGGGATTCCCGAGGGCAAACCAGCTATCAGTGAATTCAACCAAGACCCTGCCTCAATAAATAAGGTGGAGGGTAATCAATGAAGACATGTCAGCCTCAGTCTGTCCTACACACACGCACATGCACGCACGCACGCACGCACACATGCACGCACCCACACATGCACACATGCATAGAGACAGAGACACAGAGAAACATCATATACACATAAAAAAGGCAGGGGGAAGGTGGATAATGATTAAGAGGGATACCCAATATCAACTTCTGGTCTCTACATGTGCACACACACACACCACCACCACATATGAACACAAACTCATGTACCACCCACACAAAGACTAAAACTTCATTGGATAGCATTTGGGAGTCAGAGGCAGGAGGATCTCTGAGTTTGGGGCCAGTTTGGTCTATACAGTGAGCTCTAGTCCAGCCAGGGATACATAGTGAGACCCTGTCTCAAAACAAACAGATCTTTATGGAAACCTAACAGATGCTTGGTGGTTAAAAGTACTTGCTGTTCTAGTACAGAGGACCTTGGTTGGGCTCTCAGCACCCACATGGTGGCTTACAACAGACTGTAACTCCAGTTTCTGGGGATCTGATGTCCTCTCCTGACGCTTGCTGGTACCAGGTACGCATGCAGTGAGCAAATATATGTGCAGGTTAACACTCATAGGTACAAAATAAAAATAAATAGTTGAATATGATGGTGCTTGCCTTTAAACCTAGCACTTGGAAGGCTGAGGTAGGTGCATGTAAATCTATGAGTTTGAGGCCAGTCTGGTCTACATAGTGCATTCCAGGACAGGTAGGGATACATAGAGAGACCCTGTCTCAACTAAATAAAAATAAATGAATGAATGAATAAGATCTTAATTAATGAAAATATGGAGAGAGGAAGACACTAGAAGTCCACCAAGCCTACTTTTGATCCCCACCCCCCTACACACAACCACTGACCCTACTGTTCAAATGGTGAAATGGTAGAAATCATCTGAGTTAGTTCCTGCTTGCTAGCTTAGTTTTTTTTTTTTAAAGATTTATTGATTTATCATGTATACAGTGTTCTGCCTGCATGTATCCCTGCACACCTTAACGGGCACCAGATTTCACTGTAGATGGTTGTGAGCCACCATGTGGGTGCTGGGAATTGAACTCAGGACCTCTAGAAGAGCAGCCCGTGCTCTTAACCTCTGAGCCATCTCTCCGGCTTGCTAGCTTAGTTTTTGAGATAGAATCAAGTAATCCAGGCTGCTCTTAATTTGATATATAGTCAAGGTTAGTCTTGAATTCCTTCTCTTTTTAATCCCATCTATGTGTTATAATCCCTAGGTTCTATAGTTGAGGAAACTACCCAGGAAAGAGGACTCAAAGGGACAAGGGGTACCTCTATCCAGGACTCATGTAGAATGGGGGAGGGGCCTCCTTCAAGACCGCTCAGGGGAGCTTAATAGAGTTGCAGCTGATGCCTGAGATTTTTAAGAACCTGGAGTCTGACACACTTCCAGCATCTTGGCTGTGTTCCATGCAAAATCGTTGCGCATATTTTGGGATCAGCAAAAACTCACAGTCTCCTGGCTAAGCAAGCACTTGCGCTCTTCTCGCTGAAGCCCAGGGGCATTGTCTAGGAAATGGAGTCCATCTGTTTAGGATTCATTTGCACTTACCTCTCTTCACCAAGCTGCTTTGCAGCAGCTCTTTGAAGTGAAAGCAGCCTTATTCCATAAGCCTCTGTAAGCCCTTAGTCACCAGTAGGTACTGAGCCTCCCAGAGGCCCGGGCAGCTCCCTCTCTCCCTCTATACACCAGTCAGGGCAACTCTGACCCAGCTTGCAGGGCTCAGGCCCCTCCCCCATCATTCATGCCCCCTGCTCCCTGGACCTGGACATCCGGCATCACTCACAGTTTAAATACCAGGATTTATGGTTCCCTGTGTGTTGCTCTAGCTTCTCAAGGTTGATATCAAGTTCTCCAAGGATGGAGCTGGGTTTCTGAAGTCACTGTACTCCAGCACCCCTGGGTACCACCCCTCATACAAAATTATAGAAGCCATTGTTCCACATCCCAAAAACTATAGGAATGATATAAGAATGCTGAACTCCAAAGGGACAAGGTGGCAGGTTGTTTGAATCTGGAATTGCTGCTCACAGAACTGACAGAATTGAGCCTGTCAGACATGAAGGGAAGAATGGCTCTGCCCTGCCTCCTTGGCCCTGCCACCCAGCCCAGAGCACTGTATGCACGTAGCAAAGCTTCCCTGTTCTATACAACAAGATGAGAAACGCTGACCAATTATCCAAGAGAGCAGAGAGAGCACTAAAGGCAAAAGCAGCTGAGTTCTAGTGGCTCTCTGTGAGGGGCTAGGGTATTTTAGAACATAGCTCTAACTTCACATTGACTTTGATGTCAAACTCGTGCACAAGTAATCCTGCTGGAGGCAGGGTCTTTTTATCTTTCATTTAAAAATATTTTATATTTTTCACTATGTGTGTCTGTGAGAAGTTTGCAAATGAGTTTGTACAACCTGAGGAGGTCAAAGGAGGGCATCAGATCCCTTAGAGGAATGGTTCTCAACACTCCTAATTTTTTGTAAACTTTTATTTATTATGTTTTCCGAGACAGGGTTTCTCTGCGTAGTTTTGGAGCCTGTCCAGGAACTTGCTCTGTAGACCAGGCCTTGAACTCACAGAGGCCCGCCGGCCTCCGTCTACTGAGTGCTGGCATTAAAGGTGCTCACCACCACCGCTTGGTTGGTTCTGACCCTTCCTAATGCTTTAATACAGTTCCTCACATCGTGGTGACCCTCAATCATTACATTATTTTCACTGCTACTTCAGAACTGTAGTTTTGCTGCTATGAAACATAATATAAATATGTGTTTTCAGATGGTCTTAGCTAACTCCTGTGAAAGGGTTGTATGACCCCCAAAGGGGTCTTGACCCACAGGGTGAGAAACAGGTTGAGAGTCTGAGTTACTGGTGTTTGTGAGCTGCCCAACAGTGCTGGGAACTGAACCTCTGCAAAAGCAGTACTTTAAAAAAAAATTTTTATTTTATGTGTATGAGTGTTTCACCTGCATGTATATATGTATACTATGTGTACCTTCAGAGGCCAGAGGAGGGTATTAGATTACTTGAAACTGGAGTTACAGTTATTTATGATCAGTCATGTAGATGCTGAGACCTGAACTCAGGTCTTCCTGCAAGAGCAGCAAGTGCTCTAACCACTGTGCCATCTCTCCAGCCCCCTCAGTTAGAATCTTTTTTCTTTTCTTTCTTTCTTTCTTTTTTTTTTTTCGAGACAGGGTTTCCCTGTGGCTTTGGAGGCTGTCCTGGAACTAGCTTTTGTAGACCACGATGGTCTCGAACTCACAGAGATCCGCCTGCCTCTGCCTCCCGAGTGCTGGGATTAAAGGCATGCGCCACCACTGCCTGGCTAGAATCTTAACAAAGTCTTACTTAGTAAGTCATATTCTGCTTTCACTTCCAAGTTCAGCTTTGGTTTTGTATTTTGTTTTCTTTTTGAGATGGTCTTGTAATGTGGTCTAGAATTCATAAACTCACTAGTTTATACAACAAATAAAACTGGAAGCTACAGTTGATGAGCACACAAAATAAAAGGTACAGAGGCTGATGAAATGGAATCAGGTAAAGGTGCTTGCCATCAAGCCTGACAACCTGAGTTTGATCCCTTGGATGCACAAGCTGGAAGGAAAGAGCTTGCCCAAGTTGTCCTCTGACCTCCATGGGCATGCTGTGGAATGTGCCCCCACTATCAAACAAATAAACTTTAAAGGGATAATAATCAGTGTAAAGACAAGATCGTAAAGTAGACTGCTCAGCAGTTGCCTCTGACAGTAGGTTGTTCTTTTCTGTCTCTCTTTTTTTTTTTTTTTTTTTTGGTTTTTCGAGACAGGGTTTCTCTGTGGCTTTGGAGGCTGTCCTGGAACTCACTCTGTAGACCAGGCTGGCCTCGAACTCACAGAGATCCGCCTGCCTCTGCCTCCCGAGTGCTGGGATTAAAGGCGTGCGCCACCAACACCTGGCTCTTTTCTCTTTTTTTTCAGTTCTATAATTTGTTTCAATTTGTTTTCGTACTGTTTATTAGTGTGTGTGTGTGTGTGTATGTGTGTGTATGTGTGTGTGTCCGTCTCAAATAGTCCAGGCTGGGCTTGAACTGGTTATGCAGCCGAGGCTGACTTTGAACTTCTGATCTATTCACTTCCATCTCCTGAATGCTGCAATTACAGGCATGTACCACTGTGTCCGCCCCTCTTCATCTGAGACAAGTCAAGTGTTTTACCAGTGAACTACCCCAGCTGAGATGCCTGCTTTTGGAAAGTATTCCATATATATGAGTGTCATGTGTGTGCCTGGTACCTGTGGAGGTCAGTGTTCTGACTTCACAAGTGCCCAGATATGACTTTGCCCACCGTCCCCCCACACACAAATAAATAAATGTTGAAAACAACAGTAACAACAGAACCTTTATGAGCTGGGGATACAACTGTGTTGGTAAAGTGCTCCCATAACATCCAGGAAGCCCTAGGTTTGATCCCTCATAAAGATCTGACTTGAGGTACACATCCCAGCATTCATTTGGAGGGTTAGGTAGGAGGATTGCCATGAGTTTGAGGCCAGCCTGGGCTATGCATGAATACCAAGCCATCCAGAAATGCATTAACTATATCTTATCTCAACAAAAGCATTCTCTTTTTGGTGACAGCCCTAATCATGAGATTAGATGTAATCCAAAATTGAAATTTTTGAGGCATATTCAAGAAATCAGGTTAAAAACTTATTTTTATTATCTTTAATTATGTGTGGTACATGCTAATACATGTACCCATGGAACCCAGAGGCATTAAATTCCCTGGAGCTGGAGTTACAGAGGGTTATAAGTCACAATGTGGGTGCTGGGAACCAAACCCAGGTCCTCTGCTTAAACAGCCAATGCTCTTAACTACTAAAGCATTTCTCTAGCTCTTGCTTTATTATCTATCTATCTATCTATCTATCTATCTATCTATCTATCTAAAAAAAAACATCTATAGAGCAAGTTCCAGGACAGCCAGGGCTACCCAGAGAAACCCTGTATCGAAAAAACAAAGCAACAAATAACTTACTATGTGTACTTGAGTGTGTAAGGGTGTGTATGGGTTAGACACCAACTGTGGGAATCCATGTTCTCATTCTACCATGTGGGTCCCAGGGACTGAACTCAGATTAGGCACTGGGTAGGTGCATTATCTGTTTAGCCATCTCACTGGCCCTGGTTCTTTCTTTTCTTTTCTTTTTTTTTTTTTTTTTTTTTTTTTGGAGACAAGGGATCATATAGCCCAGGCTGACCACCTTGCCAGGTTTTATTAGGCAAATACTTTACCAACTGAGCTATACTATACCCACTCCCCCTTTTAAAAAAGATTTATTTCTGTGTATGGAGAGTGTTTGTGTGCACATGTGTCTGCCCTTGGAGGTCAGAAGGTGTGAGGTGCTGGAGTTACAAGCCTCCAGCCATGGGGGCTGAGAACAGAACAACTTGGGTCTTCTCAAAGAGCAGGAAGCACTCTTAACCACAGGGCCATCAATCCATCAATCTACCCCCATGGCTGGCTCAGCCTGAGACAGGTTCTCACTTTGTTGCCCTGGCTGAGCTCTAACTTTTGGCGATCTTCCTGTCCCTGCTTCTGTAGTGTCAGGGTTACAGGTATATGCCACTATATTATCTTGGATGACTCCTAAACCTGTGGAGAAAGACATTTAGGAGATTCAGATCTTTTCTTTAGAAACTGTTTTTCTTTTTTTTTTTTCTTGGTTTTTCGAGACAGGGTTTCTCTGTGGCTTTGGAGGAAACTGTTTTTCTTTTAATTGACCATTTAACCAAAAGGTGTTTGGGCATCTGGAACCAAAAAAATCTAAGACAGCCTCAAAAGGTCTACCTCCTTATAACACAAAACACAAAAGGATAATCCCAGAAGTTGTGACAGGGTCTTCCCCCAGTTCTTTCCAGAGAAGACTAAGCACAGACTTTCATACAGATGACTCAGCAAACACTGGCTGGTCATGCCTGCCACTCCCAAATAAAGTGTGAAACAGATAGGACCTCTCTAGACAAGCCATCCATACCACCTGCCTCTTCTTCAGCCACAAACAAGCACTCAACCATCTGGTTGAAGGAACCATTTGTTTACTCTGTTTAATGGGAGGTAACAATGCCCCCCACCAAAGAAAGAAAACAACCCTAGATGTAATAGCTGCTCCCAGGAGACTGTAGGCAAGGCTCCCATGAGGAGCTTACAGAGGAATCATGCAGGACTCAAGTACTGGGCCCTGTTTTGTTTTGTTTTGTTTTCCCAGAAACTCTGCACCTGGGCTCCCGAGGTGGTGGGGTCCCTGGAGCAGTCATTAGGGAAGAGGCAGGAAGGAGCAAGGGAACAGGAAACAGGATCAGCTGAGGCACTCCATGCTTGCTCTGACTCGCTCCATCTCATGCAGGAAGCTGTAGAACTGAGGCAAGGTTAATTCTGGGGAGAGAAAATTCAGTTTGAGGTGAGTGCTTCCAATGCCACAGAATCATCCAGGAAAATCCATTCTACTTGCAATTACTGTATTTATGTGACAGGAAGCAGAGCCAGGGCCTTGTGTACACATTGCTCCACCCCAGGTTGACATCTATTTTCTTTGGTACATCTCAGCAGTTCTTTTTGTGGTGCTGGGACTCAAACCCCAGCCTATAGCATGCCAGACAAGGGCTCCACTGAGCTACATGCAGCTAAACGGTTCCTGATACACAAACCATTAGAATAAGGAGCCTGCCATCTTGACCATGCAAGGGCCTCAGCTCTAAAAAAACTCAAGTGTGTATACAGGAGGTGTCATGGAGGGTTTCACAGCTGACATCCTTTGCGGTGTTCAGAGATGTCCACAAGAGTTTCTTGCCCCCAATCTGCTTCCATTCTAGCCACCCCCACCCATCCTTTTGTCTTCTACTCAGGGTTTCCAGTCTCCCAACAGCTTAGTAACAGCCCGGGCACTGGGCTCTATAAGAGGGGAGGAGTAGACGGCTGCTCTAGAGCTTGGGGATAACCGTGTCTTAAGAGACATGGGCTGTGTCAGGCAGGCTTCACCAGCCTAGGTGACTGAAGAAAGAAGTGGACAGCTTCAAAACGGGGTTACAGACTCACCTATATACACATTTTCAGTTTGTTTTCCTTTCTTAACCACCAACTTTAACTAAAAGGAAAAGGGGGGAGAAAATGAAGAAAATAAATAAATTGGGTGGCACACACCTTTAATCCCAGCACTTGGGAGGCAGAAGCAGGCGGATCTCAGTGAGTTCCAGGCCAGCCAGACTGTTACACAGAGAAACCCTGTCTCAAAAAAACAAAACAAAACAAACAAACAAAAACTTTTGAGACAGGGCCTCATGAAGCCCAATACGGCCTTGAACTTTCTTCTCCTTTTTTAAAAAAATGTTATTTTTATTTCATGTGCATTGGTGTTTGTCTGCATGTCTGTCTGTCTGTCTGAGGATGCCAGATCCCCTGATACTGGAGTTACAGACAGTTGTGAGCTGCCATGTGGGTGCTGCAGATTGAACCTTAGTCCTCTGGAAGAGCAGTTAGTGCTCTTAATTGCTGAGCCATCTTTCCAGCCTCCTGGCCTTGAACTTTCAATGTTCGAACCTCCTGAGAGTGGGATTACAGGTCTGTGCCACCATACCCAGTTTTTAATAACTTTTAACCAGGTTGAAATCTTTCCCATTGCCACTTACCACAGACTTACCTGTAAAAATATGCTTCCCACTTTCTCTAATTCACTGCTTCCAGATGTCACTGTAACACAGAGAAAAGAACACTAAGTGACTGACTGAGGACTTCTAAAGAGCTCAATATAGCAGACTATCTGGAGCAGCCATGTTGGGGTGAATATGAGCCAGCAAGATGGGAACAGGGATGGAGGTGTCTAGAGGCAGCCAGCTGCCTGGCCTTCAATGGTATCTAAGATCAAGACCAGGCCTTTTCCACCCAGGATCTCTAAAAATGTCTACGGTCCAAGCCCAGCACAGCCGAACACTTGCCCAGCAATGGATCCATCTAGTTACCTCCAAATCGCCACTCCATATCAATCAGCTGGTTAATCATCAGGGTCTGACCTATGGCCCAGTGTGCAAGGGTTGAGGCATTCTGCTTCCACTGGAAGAAAAGCAAAGACCAGTGTCACCAAAGTGGAGACCATCAGTCCCTATCCCTCTGCTCCAAGCACAGCAGTGCTCTAGGCTCAACGGAGAGGGAAGAAAGCAGAAGCAAGGGCTGAATCTACATGCCTGCACATTTCCAAGACACAGCAGTGATACAGCCTTTTCACAGGGTGTCATGATGACCATGAATTTGCTATGCAGCTGAGGCTGGCCTTGAGCCCCACTCCAGTGCTGGGATTAGAGGTCTGTACCACTATGCCCAGTTTAAATTTTCCATCCCCAAATTTAATCCAATTGGAACAACAATGGCATTAATGTTTGGTCTGAGGGCTGCCCGAGCAGAGCTGGTGGACTGCTGCAGGTGTGTCATTCCTGGGAAGCTGATGGAGGAGGAATGGGATGGTTTTGTCTTGCTCAGCAATTTCCCCCCTTCCCTTTTCTTTCCTTTTCTTTTCAGGAAATAAAAGCCAGGATCTTAACCTTGATTAACAGAATTATACCTTTTCAGAAAAGTAAGTGGCTTTCTCCTCAGTAAGACCTGTAAGAGAACAGAAGGATAGTTAACATAACAAAGAGCTCAGAGGCCCTCCACTCCCCAGGCAACCTCAGGCAACCTACCTAGAGTCAGGAGATCAGCCTGCACCTGCTCGGCAGTGAGGCCCTTCTTCAGTGCACCTTGCAGGAGAGAAACCATAGTGTAAATGATGCATGGGTCAGGAAGTATTTGTTGGACCCAACACGCATGTGGCATAAGACAAAAACAATATGCTTCAGGAAGGTCTCCAGTGGCTGGGGAGAAAATGCAGCCCTGAAGCCACTATGGGGCAGGGTACACAATCTGTTCTGTGCAGTGGGGTCAGTCCCCCTCAGGGATGCTGGACTGAACTAGAGACAACAGAAAAGACTGGGCTTGGGACAGGCCAGTGGAGGGAAGAGTGAGCAAGGCTACAGCTCTGGAGCTCCACGGCAGCCTGACACAAAAGTGCGGTTAAAATTGGGGTGCAACCTTAGCTGGGCGTTGGTGGCGCACGCCTTTAATCCCAGCAGTCAGGAGGCAGAGGCAGGCAGATCTCTGAGTTCAAGGTCAGCCAGCCTGGTCTTCAGGATGGCTCTGGTCCAGGACAGTCAGGACCACACAGAGAAACTGTCTCAAACAAACAAAACAAAGCAAAAGCTGAGTGACATTAGGAGATGCAGCTCAGTTGGTTTCCCTGGAGTTATGGGTGCTGGGATAAACTTGGGTCCTCTGGAAGAGTAGCAAGGACACTCTTAACTGCCGACAATGCTCCTGCCTCAGCTTCCCCAATGTTGGATTATAGAATGTGGCCATCATGCCATTGTTCCTGTATCCATACATGTTGATCCAAGGCATGTTTCTATCACTGGGCATTGGCTTTCACAGTTCCCTCTGCTGGGAACAGTCTTCCCCAATCTGTACCAGGCTGATCCCCTACTGCATTCAGACCTCCGTGAATCTCAAACCTTTGGGAAGAACCCCTGACAATGCCACTTAAAATTGTCTTTTGGGGGTTGGAGAGGGCTCTTTCAGAGGACCTGAGTTCAGCTGACAGAACCCATGTGGGGTGACCCACAATCCCGTTACTCTGGCTCTAGTTGGATCCAATGCCTTTGGCCTGTGAGGGCATCTGCACTCATGTGCATATTCCCCTCTTCCCCCTCCAGACACACAAGCATAGACATAACTAAAAGAAAACAAGGCATTGTGAATGTGACAGTATAGCTCAGTGGTAGAGGGCTTGCCTAGCTAATAACTAAAAGAAATACACACATATACACACACAAAACAGACAAATGAACTAAACAACAATAACAAGAAAAATTAAAGTTTTTTTGTTTTGTTTTTTGAAGACAGTCTTGAGTATCCCAGGATGGCTGAACACTTGCTGTGTAGATGAGGATGTCTTTGATCTTCTGTCCCTACCTCCTGAGTGCTGGGATGAAGGGCGTTTTTTTTTTTTTTTTTTCCGAGACAGGGTTTCTCTGTGTTGTTTTTGGAGGCTGTCCTGGAACTCGCTATGTAGACCAAGCTGGCCTCGAACTCACAGAGATCCGCCTGCCTCTGCCTCCTGACTGCTGGGATTAAAGGCGTGCGCCACCAACGCCTGGCCAGGCATTTTTTTTTATGTGAAGGTGGTAGAATCATGGATTGTGATCCACATTTCATCATCATCATTATTATTGACAGGTTCTCACTACGTAGCCCTGGCTAACCTAAAACTTACTACTAGACCAGGCTAGCCTGAAACTCACAGATCCACCAGCCTCTGCCTCCTGAGTGCTGGGATTAAAGGTGTGCACCACCACTGCCCAGCTTCCTCCCTTCTTTCTTTCTCTTTCTCTCTTGTACATGCACACATATGGCTATGGTTTTGAGAGTCTTATGTAGCCTAGGCTAGCCCCAAACCTGCTATGTAGATTGGAATGACCCTAAACTGATCCTTCTGCATCCACTCGGTAGGATTAAAGGTATCAGCACCATTCTTGTATTTTTTTTTCTATTATAAATACAAATGTTACTTTGTGTTGTTTAGGGCCAACAAACACAATATTTAAGTAGCTTATAGATGAGAGGGACCCCAGGAGCAAGCAGTTGTTTGTGCTTTAGGCCATCCTGATGGGCTGTCTTGGTGAGTAGTACCAGGCCATGGATGCCCTATCAGGGACTGACACAGCACGCTAAGCTTTAGGGACCAAAGAGCAGGCTACAGTTACCTTTGGTAGGCAGGAGAGGTGGCTTCCTAAGTCCTCCAGGGCTTCTTTTTCAGCTATTTCTTTTGGTGATTCCTAAACCAATGCCAGCCTAGTAGTCAGGGGACAAGCCTGTGGTGGTCCTCTGTATGAAGGCTTGGTGAAAACACCTAGCAGGGTAGGAAGTAATCATGGCTGGAACCAGTCACCTGGAGGCTGGTCAGCTGAATCCACCCTGTGAGACCCAGGGGACAGCAAGGTGGCAGTCACTATACACTGACAGAATACCTGCTGTGTGCCAGCACCATGCTAAGACACTGAGAGACATTACTAGTCACAAAGACAATAATGTCTGCCCTAGTGAGGCTTGTATTCTACTGAGAGACAGATCACACAAGTAATATAAGAAGCATGAGAGGTCAATGTGCCAGAGAAAAGCAGGAAGAGTTGGCAGCCCTGGGACCAAAGGCCAACTTCAGTCATTTGTAGGAAAATAGCACTCTCATGCCTTAGGAATGTGGAAAGTTTTGTGTGCTCGTTTCCCTCTTGTAAGGACAAGAAAGAAAGTGCATGTGCATATGCATGCATGCACGCTGGGGAGTAGGAATGGCAAACTACCTTTAATAAAAAATACAAGTCAGCCAGGCGTTGGTGGCGCACGCCTTTAATCCCAGCACTCGGGAGGCAGAGGCAGGCGGATCTCTGTGAGTTCGAGGCCAGCCTGGTCTACAGAGTGAGTTCCAGGACAGCCTCCAAAGCCACAGAGAAACCCTGTCTCGAAAAACCAAAAAAAAAAAAAAAAAAAGAGAGAGAGAAAAGAACAACCTACTGTCAGAGGCAACTGCTGAGCAGTCTACTTTACGATCTTGTCTTTACACTGATTATTATCCCTTTAAAGTTTATTTGTTTGATAGTGGGGGCACATTCCACAGCATGCCCATGGAGGTCAGAGGACAACTTGGGCAAGCTCTTTCCTTCCAGCTTGTGCATCCAAGGGATCAAACTCAGGTTGTCAGGCTTGATGGCAAGCACCTTTACCTGATTCCATTTCATCAGCCTCTGTACCTTTTATTTTGTGTGCTCATCAACTGTAGCTTCCAGTTTTATTTGTTGTATAAACTAGTGAGTTTATGAATTCTAGACCACATTACAAGACCATCTCAAAAAGAAAACAAAATACAAAACCAAAGCTGAACTTGGAAGTGAAAGCAGAATATGACTTACTAAGTAAGACTTTGTTAAGATTCTAGCCAGGCAGTGGTGGCGCATGCCTTTAATCCCAGCACTCGGGAGGCAGAGGCAGGCGGATCTCTGTGAGTTCGAGACCATCGTGGTCTACAAAAGCTAGTTCCAGGACAGCCTCCAAAGCCACAGAGAAACCCTGTCTCGAAAAACAAACAAACAAACAAAAACAAAACAAAACAAAAAAAAAAAGTCAGTAGCGGATCACCCCCCAAGGACAGACAGCTTGCTAGGGCTAAGCAGTGGTTTAAGTAAGTCCCTGGACAAGTCCATGTAGACCTGGAAGGGCAGCTGCCCCTCAACTTTTGCCTATTATCTTTTTCCACGCACTTGGTTTTGTTTCCTCTGGTGCTGGAGACTACACCCAGGGCCGTGAGCACTCCAGGCAGGTGCTCTGCCTCTGAGCTTATCTTTCTCCACCCTTCCAACAGGGAACTCCAGCAGCCCCCTCAGCTCTGTTTCATCCCCTAAGAAGGTGATTATCAGAGGTGAAGAACTTGGACCAAGGTCTCCATAGGGAGCAAGCAAGGAGTGCAGAAGGCCCCACCCACCAGTAACCAAACGACAGCAGGCTAGGGCCCTATCTGGAGCCTGCTGAGTGGGAGAACAATGGCCATAGGGGACAAAAGGCAGCAGACAATGAGGAACCACAAGCAAGGGCTGCAAGATTTCCTTTCGGATAGGATAATGGTGTGCTTATCTTTCACAGGTAGATAACTAGGCATTCCGGAATGAAATCCTTGTGTGCTGTTTGCTTTAAACAGATCTAGTCTGGAGAGCAGTGAGAAGCAAAGGGCAGGTGAAATAACTCAGGGAAGGGTTGGTAGTGTTCCAGTGGGATGTTTAAAGAACTATGTAAAAGGCAGGTATGGTGGTGCAAACCTTTAACGGAGTATTCGGGATGCTGCGGCAGGCAGGTCTCTAAGTTCCATACCAGCCTGGTCTACATAGCAAGTTCTAGGTCAGGCAAAGGCTACCTATCTCAAAAAAAACAAAAAACAAAAAACAAAACAAAACAAAAACCAAACCAACCAAACAAAAAAAACCTCACACGCTGATGTGGTGTAATTCCAGTACTCAGGTAGCTGAGGCAGGAGACTTGTGAGTTAGATGACAGTCTGTATTACACATTTAAATCCTGTCTCAAAAGAGGAAATGACTCAGAAGGCAGAGGCAGGTGGATCTCTTTGAGTTCGAGTACAGCCTGCTCTCAATAGTGAGGTCCAGAACAGCCAGGGCTACATAGTGAGAGGGCTTGTCTCAAAAACAAACAACCAAAAAGCAAAAAAGTAATCACTTCTGCAAAGCTTTCCCCTGACATCCTCTCTACCCCCACCGCTTTGCTTGAGTGGTTAACTATTTCACAGATACTGGGTTTCTTTATTGCAGGATTTGTATGTGGTTCTAAGGCTGGTTGGCACTGGTGGTGCAGGAAGACCTTCTGGCTGCAGGAAGTGACCCAGTGGATTCCTGAGGTCCTTTCAGCTCTAACAGGCCACATTACAACTAGTTTAATGGCAGAAAGATGTGGACTGCTGTCTTTTTTTTTTTTTTTTTTTTTTTTTTTTGCCTTTGTTTTGAGATAGAGAGTAATGCTAGGTAGCACAGGCTGGCTTCAAACTTGTGATCTTCTTGCCTCAGCCACAGATTGTATTGGAATTACACACATGAGGCACACGGCAGTCCTTGTATTTTTATTTTTAATCTACCATAAAAATACCTTAGACTGGCCGGGCATTGGTGGCGCACACCTTTAATCCCAGCACTCGGGAGGCAGAGGCAGGCGGATCTCTGTGAGTTCAAGACCAGCCTGGACTACCAAGTGAGTTCCAGGACAGCCTCCAAAGCCACAGAGAAACCCTGTCTCGTAAAACCAAAAGAAAAAAAAACCTTAGACTGAGGCGGTGGCGGTGGCGCATGCCTTTAGTCCTAGCAACACTGGTGAGCCCGGCTTTGAGCTGTGTGGCTCTCTGCTTTGTCAGCAAGTTGCACCTGGGCATCCTCTAGGCACTAGTTCACAGGCCTCTTAGAATACTACAGTCCCTGAGAGAAAATGATACAGCACTGGCACACAGCCCATGTATACTGCATACTTTAACTATCTCTCAGTCCCTTATACTCCCTAACATATGGTAAATACATGTAAATGCTAGTCATACCACAAAGCATGTCTGTCCTTGTTGCATACAGACCTGATTTTTAAAAATGTTTAAGGTGGGCTGGAGAGATGGCCCAGCAGTAAGAACACTGGCTGCTTTTACAGAGGTCCTGGGTTCAATTCCTAGCACCCACATGGCAGCTCACAACTGCTTGGAATTCCGTTTCCAGGGGATCTGACACCTTTACACCAATACACATAAAATAAAGTTAAATAAATTATCTTTAAAAAAATGTTTAAGGGGGGCTAGAGAGATGGTTCAGGGGCTAAGAGCAGTGACTGTTCCTCCAGATGTCCTGATTTCATCTATAATGAGATCTGGTGCCTTCTTCTGGTATATAAGAAGAACACTGTATACATAGTAAATAAATAAATCTTTCTTTTTTTTTTTTTTTTTTTTTTTTTGGTTTTTCGAGACAGGGTTTCTCTGTGACTTTGGAGGCTGTCCTGGAACTCGCTCTGTAGACCAGGCTGGCCTCGAACTCACAGAGATCCGCCTGCCTCTGCCTCCCGAGTGCTGGGATTAAAGGCGTGTGCCACCAACGCCCGGCATAAATCTTAAAAATATACATTAAAGCTGGCCATTGGTGGCACATGCCTTTAATCCCAGCACTTGGGAGGCAGAGGCAGGCCGATCTCTGTGAGTTCCAGGACAGCCTCCAAAACAGAGAAACCCTGTCTCAAACCTCCCCCAAAAAAACATTAAAAATAAAAAAAATGTTAAGGCATACACTCTGCTCTTGGACAGCATCCCCTGCCATGTCTGGCTCTTTGCTGGATGCTGCTTGGATGGCTCCCTAACTAAAGGAAGGCTCAGGAAGCAGTAGCATCTCATCTCTGTGGAGATGCTAAGAGTCAACTCACCATTCGGAACCAGAAGGAGGCTTTTCATGATGCTTTTGAGGGGGCCAAGACTGATCTGATTGGTGGTGGCAAATTCGGAGAGCTGGGCCAGAAAGCGCTCCACCTGCAGAGGGGACAACACAAACACACCTTTACTCACCTTTTAAAAGATGCTTATTTATGTGCATGAGTATTCACCTGCATGTATGTTGCATGGGGTCCAAGAAACAAGAATCACAGAGGGTTGTGAGCTACCACGTGGATTCTGGGAACTGAATCCAGGTCCTTTGTAAGAGCAGCCAGTACCCAGACATTCTTCTCTAAGTTCTCAGGCGTTTAGATCCATGTTGGCAAAACCTCCTTAGCACAAAACACCTTACTCACCTCCTTCGGCTCAGTTAGGAAACGGAAAAGCACTTCTGTCAGGGCTGAGAACTGCTGCAAAAGGACAACACAGAGCATCAGCACCACTTCTGCTCCCAGATGCCCAACACCCAGTGTGCCCTCCGCACCCAGTGTGCCCTCCACACCCAGTGTGCCCTCTGCACCCAGTGTGCCCACGCCAACTAGTGTGCCCAACACCCAGTGTGCCCTCCGCACCCAGTGTGCCCTCCACACCCAGTGTGCCCACCGCACCCAGTGTGCCACACACTATCCAACTGCAGGCTTTTGACACAGGAGAATGGAACCAGTTAGGCTGATGATCCATATTTACTTACTATTTTATTAATTCTTGGAGGGTTTTTTTTTTTTTTTTGGGTTTCTCAAGACAGGGTTTTCTGTGTAGCCTTGGCTGCCCTGGAACTCACTCTGTAAACCAGGCTGGCCTCGAACTCACAGAGATCCACCTGCCTCTGCCTGCCAAGTGCTGGGATTAAAGGCGTGCGCCACCAATGCTTGGCTTCAGAGGACAACTTTTAAATAGTGGTTCTCACTTTCTGATTTGTTGAGGCAGGGTCTCTCTTTTTTATTTTTGAGACAGGGTCTCACTGTGTATTCCTGACCAGCCTGAAGCTCTATATGTAGACCAAGCTGGCCTTGAACTCACAGAGACCTGCTTACCTCTACCTCCTGAGTGTCGGGATTAAAGACCAAATGTTTAAAGGTAGTGTATGTGGGAGAGACCCGGAAAATATAGGAAGGCAAAACAGATGAAAAGAGAAATTCTTTGATGTCTTCACCTAAGTTGTTACTGTTGGTGGTTTGGTTCTGGGTTTTGTTGTCGCTTTGAGAGAAGGTGTCACTGTGTAGTACTAGTTTGTGCACCAAGGCCAGCCTGGATCTACATAGTGAGTTCCTGGCCAGTCAGGGCTCCACAGCGAGACCCTGTCTGAAAATACACAAAAATAACAATAAAATAAATAAAGGTATATAGCAGGGTGTTGGTGGCACTCACCTTTAATCTAGCACTTGGAAGGCAGAGGCAGGTGAATCTCTGAGCTCCAGACTAGCCTGGTCTACAAGAGTGAGTTCTAGGAGAGCCAGGGATACACAGAAACCCTGTTTCAAAACCAACCAAACCAAAAAAAAAAAAATCAAAAATCAAATCAAATGAATACATAAATAAATGTGTGAGCCACAATGACCACCTTTGAGGCAGGCAGGATCTGTCTCTCTCGTTTCTTCCGCTGAGACTGTACATTCCTGGGGGGGGGGGTATCACAAGCCTATGTTTTGCAACCCTGATAAGAAACACAGACTTTCTTAGCATTTCTTGATATAGCCTTTTGTCTTCACAGCATCTTAAGTCTTGTTAAGTGCACAGGAAGTATTTGTTGTGTAAGTCTTCTTCCATGGCTGCCTTACCCAGGATTGCTCATTAACTATCTCTACCTATCAAAATCTCAACTCTTATCAAAAGTAAACATCGGAAGAGATGCTTAATGTTAGGGAAATGCTAGCCAGTGAAAGGAGATACCCCTTCATTTACCAAATCTGCAAGGTCTGGGGACACAAGCTGCACACTGATGGCTCTGGGGATAACTGGACAACCTTCCTAGAGGACGATGTCATACCATACATCCAATTTTAATGACAACCACAGCCCTAGAACCATGAATTCCCCTGAAAAGAGCATGTGCTTCATATCTGTTCCATCCATGCTTGTAAAGAGCTTTTTCCCTGGAAAGTATTGTTCATATGAACAAATAATAGAAATTCAGCCACACAAGGTGGTGAACTCCTGCAATGGCACCCAGCACTTGGGGAGGCAGAGGCAGGAGGATCACTAGCAAGTTCTAGGCCAGCTAGACTAGAGTGGGACCTTGTTCAAGGAACAAACAAACCAGCCATAACTTCCACTCAGGAGGCTGAGGCAGGAGATCATGAATTTGAGGTTAGTATAGGCTACATAGTTAATTGGTTTAATTTAAAAAAATGAAAAAAGAAAAAGAAAACAAAACAAACAATGCCAGTCAGTAGTGGCACACGCATTTAATCCCAGCACTGGGGAGGCAGAGGCAGGAGGATCTTTATGAGTTTGAGACCAGCCTGGTCCACAGATTCAGTTCCAGGATAGCCAGGACTGTTACACAGAGAACCCTTGTCTCGAAAAACAAACAAAAACAACAACAAAAAAAAACAACAAAAATTTTTGTTAAAAGAGTTGTTTGTTTGCTTTTAAAGAGCTGGACCTGTTGGCACAGGTATATAATCTCAGCTATTCAGGAGGCAGAGGAAGGAGGATTCTAAATTCAAGGCCAGCTTGGGCAACTCACTGAGAGTCAGACTCAAACAAACAAGGTCAGACACAGTGGCGCATCCTAGAGTCCTAGCTCTGGAAAGCAGAGGTCAGGCTTACAAAGCCCTTGTCTAAAAATAAAAGAAAAACACAACATCAAACCACCACACAGAACTAAGTGCTGATGAATAGATATTTGAGCATGGTGACACACCTGTGATCCCAACACTTGGGGAAACTAAGGCAGGAAGAGCTTGAATTTGAGGACAGTCAGGGGACAGAAAGACCCTGTCTCAGGTGAGACAGAAAAAGAAAAAGAAAGAGTGAATCTTGGGGCTGCAAGATGGCTCAGCTGGCAAAGGCACTTGCTGCCAAGTCTGATGGCCTGAGTTCAAACCCTGGAACCTGCACAGCATCAAAGCACCAAAGCCAACTCCCATAGGCTATTCTACATCTTTCAAGAGTAACGCTTCCGCAGTACAATGTTCCCCCTCTACAAGATTTCCCGAGAACAGTGTTAACAGCAAAAATAGTGACCTCCCTTTGAAGTCACACACCTGGTTCTGAATTCCTCCTTCCAGACTTGGAATTTTTCCACCTCAGCCTGTCAAGTGGTGGCATGATAGGCATGTACTACCAACAGATCTTACTTTTGCTATTTATTTGTTTATTTTGAAGCAGGGTCTCTATATGTAGCTTTAGCTGGCCTGAAACTCATTGGTTTTGAATTTGCAGAGATGGACTTGCCTTGGCCTGCAGAATGCTGGGATTAAAGGTGAGCACACTACTCCGCCCTGCATAGTTTGGTTTTTATTCCTCAAGCAAGGTGTGGGGAGTTGAGGGCCTCAGCACCTGGGAAACTAAGACCCAGTCAGGGAAACAACATGTAGTACATTTAGAGGGATGAAGGGTTACATACTTATCTATTTTGCTTTTTTTTTTTTTTTTTTGGTTTTTCGAGACAGGGTTTCTCTGTGGCTTTGGAAGCTGTGCTGGAACTAGCTCTTATAGACCAGGCTGGTCTCGAACTCACAAAGATCGGCCTGTCTCTGCCTCCCGAGTGCTGGGATTAAAGGCGTGCGCCACCAACGCCCGGTATCTATTTTGCTTTTCTTGACAGGAGGTGTCATGTAGTTCAGACTGGCCTTGAACAAGATAGTTAGTGAAAGTTGGATCTGAGCTCCTGCTGTCACCTCCCAAGTGCTGGTATTAACAAGGACCACTGTAACCCGTTTATTCTGGCTGGAGCACAGGGTGACCCCAGACGCCCTGACTTGGCTAATTCTCCCAGTCTGAACAGGAGGTGGCATTCCGAGCCCTACAACAGGGACAGGCGTGCACCATGCCTTTCCGGGACTGGAAAGGGGTGTGGTCACAGGTCCGGTCTGAACCTCTTCCGGCTCAGGCCCAGAGCTCCATTCAGGCCTGGCCACACTGACACTCACACCCGGCTTGCAGTCGACCTGCCCTCCCTAATCTGTCCAGCCTGGAGCCCCTCGGAATCCCCTCATTCCCATCTCTTGAAGCCTACAATTCTGTTCCTCAAGGGGTCCCCACCTCCGTTGTGAGCCGGCCCACTCCTGAGCCCCTCCCATGCCCAGGAGAGGCCCACCTGCGCGCCCAGCTGGTTCAGTTGCTGCATGTCGCCGCGCACGGCCTCTGGCACGGGGTCCTGGGTGCAGTGCAGGCGACCCATGGCGCCAGGAGCCTGGCCGCCCCGCAGCGGCACTCGCTTCCTCCTTCCCGGCCTCGCTGCGCTTCCGCAGCCGCACTTTCGCCACACTCCCAGCCGCCGTTCTCGGGGTAGCGCGCACGCGCGGCCGCTGGGCTCCGGGAATCGCTCTGAGCATCCCACTAGAATTCCAGGTCTGCCCTGGTGACCCTGGGTAAAGCGCTTGACCCTTCTGAGTCTCAGTTTCATTGTATAATGTTATCTGGGATAACTACTGGGGTTTTCATCCTCCCAAAACATTGAGCTCAGAGCTTGGTATTCCTTAGTCAGTGACTGTTCCTGTCCTTATCACCATTGCTGTTAATCACTGGGTAAATGTATCTATTAAGTATATCTACCATTTCTCTCTCCTCTATACATTTGGTTCTGGGGATTGGTCCTGGGTCTTGCATAGGCTTGGCAAGGGCTCTGCCTCTGAGCTACATCAACAAACCCCAGCAAATACTGCGTGGCTGCCAGAGCTGGTAACAGAGGAAGGTATAATCCATCGTAACCCTATGAGAGCTCATATCAGAGGGAAGTAGTAGATCGGAAACTTGGACAGGCATTAGTGTCATCTGGACAATTTGGCATAACTACTAATTGCTGGGCCCCACCCCCAGGAGCCACACTTTGAGGGCCCCTGATCCAGCTAAGGACTGTTAAAGAGCCTGGGCAGTATGGTAGTCACAGGGTGAGACAGTGAAACTTACTTCAGCTAATGGGACTGGGGTCAAACTCAGCACTTTCCCCGCATGTTCACGTTCAGAACTCAATCCCTGGCAGGGTGGGAAGACCCAAGTCTGTGTTCTCTTAGTCCCAGAAGCTCTCCAGCCCCTGGGTGAGTGCTGACGTCATCCTCATTAGACAGGAGAAAATGGAGGTGTACTCCCCTGACCTAAGCAAGGACTGCATCTGGCACGGAGTCTAGCCTGAGCGTACCCAGGAGCTGCATATAGACCTGGGGGTAGAATTGCTGTCCTGGCACAGGTTTTGGCTCCCACACTTCTCTGAAAGTCCCTTTGGAAATGTTGACAAGTCTTCTGCCCAGAGGCGAAGCATATCCAGGAGCAGTCAACTCACAGGGCACATGAGGCCAAGGACAACTATAAATTCTCCCAACACAAAACTATAAGGTTACTTAAAACATGGAACTGGGGCCAGGGCAATAGTAGCTCTGGCCTTTAATCCCTGCCGTTGGGAGGCAGAGGCAGGAGGATCTCTGTGAGTTCAAGACCAGCCTGGTTTACAGAGAGAGTTTCAGGACAGGCTCCAAAGCTATAGAGAGGAACCCTGTCTGGAAAAAAAAAAACAAAAGCAAAGCATGGAACTGGGCATGGTGGCACACTCCTTTAATCCCAGCATTCAAAGAGGCAAAGGTAGGAGGATCACTGTAAATCTGAGGCTAGCCTGGTCTACACAGTGCGTTCCAGGCCAGCCAGAATGACATAGAGACCTCAAAACAACAACAAAATTTATAAGCTTTTTGTTTTGTGTTTTGAGACAAGGTTTCTCTGTGTAACAGTCCTAACTATCCTGGAACTCACTTTGTAGACCAGGCTGGCCTCAAACTCACTGAGATCCCCTGCCTCTGTCTTCAGAGCAGTGGGATTAAAGGCATGGCCACCACTGCCCGGTTTCTTTCTTTCTTTTTTTTTTTTTTTTTGTAGTTTTCTTTGGTAATTTAATCGCACACTTTTCAAGCTTCAAGTGTGAACTTGTAGATGACAATGTCCTGTGGCGATGTCAAAAGGTGAACATCCCTGCGAGTTAGCCCACCTGTCCTTTGTCCTTGCCCTTTGCCTGCCCCTGCACCCAAGATCTAGCCATGTAGCCGCCTGAAACTGTGGACCAGGGGCCAGGCTAGCCTCAGAGTTTGCAGTGGCGCCTCCTGTCTCCACCTCTTAAATGCAGGGATTACAGGCCACCATGCCAGGTTTATGAGGAACTGTGTGTGGGTTTAAGGCCCCATTCTTGCTAGGTGAGCACCCTACCTATGGCGCTCCACCCCACATTAGTGTTTATGTGGTGCACTTTAAGTAACTGAATGCACAACATGTGTGAAGATATAATTCACATTGTTGCCTACTGGCCCCTCCTACCATTTCTTTTCTAACTTTTGTGGTCCCAGGAACAGAGCGTTGTTTCCATTTTAATGTTCATCACATTCTCGTCATTTTCACATTTTTTATTTTGTTTTTGAGACAAAATTATTGTCTGGTGAGATGGCTTAGTGGGTAAAGATGCTGCTAAGCCTGAGGACCTGAGCTTAATTCTTGGGATACACAAGTATCAAGAGAAAACCAATTTCACAAGTTATTCTCTGATCTTCACACACAGATGTCAATAAATAAATGCATGCTGGGTGGTGGTAATGGTGCATGCATTTAATCTCAGTCCTCAGCAAGCAGAGACAGGTGGATCTCTCTGGATTCTAGGCCATCCAGGTCTAGGACAGTTCCAGGACAGGCTCCAAAGCTACAGAGGAACCTTATACTGAAAACAAACAAACAAACAAATAAATAAATAAATAAATAAATAAATAAATAAATAAATAAATGAGGTAAGTGACAGGCTGACCTTGGTCTTTTTTCTTTTCTTTTTTAAGATTTATTTATTTATTTAACATACAATATTCTGCCTGCATGTATGTCTGCAGGCCCGAAGAGGGCACCAGGTCTCATTACAGATGGTTGTGAGCCACCATGTGGTTGCTGGGAATTGAACTCAGGACCTCTGGAATAGCAGTTGGTGCTCTTAACCTCTGAGCCATCTCTCCAGCCCTGTCTTTTTTCTTTTGTATCTGAATATTAGTATATTTTTACATGAAGAGTCATAGTAAAATCACACTTCAGTTTAATATCACTGACCTTGCTCTTACTGTGCTACTAAGGCTGGCTTTGGACTCCTGATTTTCTGGCCTTTGTGTCCCTGAGTGCTCTGATTATAGGTAAATGCTGCTATACTTAGTCTTTATTTTAATTTTTGATTTGTCTTATTTTATAAGTGTGAGTATTCTCTCGTGTGTATGTATTTCACCACTTTGTGTATCTGGTGCTTGCCGAAGTCAGAAGAGGGCATCGGATTCCATGAAACTAGAGTTATTGGTGGGAGATAGGGATGGTTGAGAACCATCATGTAAATGCTAGGAACTAACCCAGGACCTTTGTAAGAACAAGTGCTTTTAGCTGCTGAACTTTCTCTCTAGTCCTTTTAGCTGCTAAGCTATTTCTCTAGTCCTTATTTTATTTTTTATATTTAGACTCACAACCTAGCCCTGACTAGTCTGGCATTCAATAGTCTGATCGAAGAGGACCCATCCTCCAGACTGTTGACATTGTAGATATGAAGCACCACTCCTGTCTCTGTCTCCAGAGTGCTGATAGTACTGGCTTATACCACCATACCTAACTTTCCTTTCTTTATTGAGAAACTTCCTGGGGGCTGGAGAGATAACTCAGAGGTTAAGAGGACCTGAGTTCAGTTCCCAGCAACCACATGGTAGCACACAACCATCTGTAGTGAGATCTAATGCCCTCTTCTGCTGTGCAGGCATACATGCAGATAGAGCACTCATATACATTAAAAAACAAAACACAAACAACAACAACAAAAACCCTCAGCCCTTGGGTGGCAGAGGCAGGCTGATCTCTGTGAATTCTAGGCCAGCCTGGTCTTCAAAGCAAGTTCCAGGCTAGCTGGGACTACACAGAGAAACCTTGTTTATAAAAATAGATAGATAGATAGATAGATAGATAGATAGATAGATAGATAGATAGATAGGAGGGGATGAGAACAATTGAGAGCACTGGCTGCTCTTGCAGAGGATCTGAGTTCAATTCCCAGCACTCACATGGCAGCTCACAACTGTCTGTAACTCCAAGATCTGACACTCTCACACAGACAGGCAGGCAAAACATCAAAGCACTTGAAATAAAAATTTAAAAAAAGAAAAGAAAAACTAAAAAAAAGTAAGAACTTCATAACTCACAGAAACAACACAGTAAGCTCTCTTCTTACTTCCTAAGCTTTTTGTGGTGATTTTGGTCTGAAAATATTAAGTGGAAATTTTCAGAAAAATACCAATTCATAAGGTTTAAATTGCACATCTTTCTGAGTAATGATCATTTATTTGCCAACTCACTCTATCTTACCCTATGTTGGGTGTATCCACATTTTATATGTTACTCATCCCTCAGTCATAGTTTTACCTTTCTTGCTTTTTCAGCTAAGTCTTAGTTTGTGGCCCTGAATGGCTTGGAGCTCATTACATACAGGCTAACTTTGAATGTATAGCAATCCTCCTGTCTTTGCTTCCCAAGTGCTGGGATTACAGGAATATTGGACCACACCTGAACATAACCTTCTTGTTTATAGAAGGATTACCCTGTGTTGTTGTAGCTACAGTCAAGTTTTATAATGGCCCCAAAGCACGTCCACAGGGTGATGCTGGCAATATGGTTATGCCAGACAAAAGCTATAAAGAGCCTCCTTGAAATAAAAGGTGAAAGTTCTTGATGTAATAAAGAAAGAAAACAATCGGGCATAGTGACACATGCCTTTTTTTTTTTTTTTTTTTTTTTTTTGGTTTTTCGAGACAAGGTTTCTCTGTGGCTTTGGAGGCTGTCCTGGAACTCACTTTGTAGACCAGCCTGGCCTCGAACTCACAGAGATCCGCCTGCCTCTGCCTCCCGAGTGCTGGGATTAAAGGCGTGTGCCACCAACGCCCGGCGTGACACATGCCTTTAACGTCAGCACTCAAGAGGCAGAGGTGCAGGGCGTTGGCACGCCTTTAATCCCAGCACTCGGGAGGCAGAGGCAGGCAGATCTCTGTGAGTTCGAGACCAGCCTGGACTACCAAACGAGTTCCAGGACAGCCTCCAAAACCACAGAGAAACCCTGTCTCGAAAAAAACCAAAAAAAAAAAAGAGGCAGAGGTAAACAGATTTCTGAGTTTGAGGCTAATCTTGTCTACAGAGTGAGTTCCAGGACAGCCAGACCTACACAGCAAGACCCTTTCTCCCTTTCTTTTCTTTTTTTTTTTTTTTTTTTTTTTTTTTTTGGTTTTTCAAGACAGGGTTTCTCTGTATTGTCTTGGAGACTGTCCTGGAACTCACTCTGTAGATCAGGTTGGCCTCGAACTCACAAAGATCCACCTGCCTCTACCTCCCAAGTGCTGGGATTAAAGGCGTGTGCCACCAACACAAGGCGCAAGACCCTTTCTTTGAAACAAAATCACACACACCATACACACACACACAAAGAGCTGGGCTTTGTTGGCACATACCTTTAATCCCAGCACGTGGGAGGCAGAGGCAGGTATAAAGCAAAACCCGTCTCAGACAACAACAAAAACATGTGTACTATCATTAAGGTCTATGGTGGGCACAAATGTTTTCTCTGTGAAACTGTAAGGGGGAAAGTATTTGAGCTGGTAAATCAGACAACTGGTGTGGTGTGTCCCTGCACTTGAGAGCTACAGTCAGGAGGACCAGGAACCAAGATCCCCAGGTACATGGCAAGAGGGGATGCATAGAGATTCCTGATCTCATACTATGAAAGTAGAAGGCACAGTGCTCAGTCAGATGAAATTGCACCTGGCAATGGTGGCAAATTCTTGCAATCCCAGGGTTAGGGAGATGGAAGCAGGAGAACTCAGAGGACTGGGCAATACAGGGAGACTCAGTTGAAAGAGAGGGAGGGAGGAAGGGAGATATATTCCTATCATCTCAGTACTGGGAGTTGAGGTTTGGAGGATCAGGCGTTCGGGATCAACAATGGCTACATAATTAGTTCCAGACTAGTTACATGAGACCCCAACCCGCACCCCCTAATGTGACATATAATTTGTAGTTAGAAAAAAATGCTTGTATGACAGCAATGTGTTAAACCCTATTGAAGACTTCATCAAGGATTAGTGCCCTTGCAAGTGAGGAATTGTAACACTGAGGAGAAATAAGTTTAGACTGCAAAATATAAACACCCCAGCAGAGGCTGTATTGACCTTTGAAGATGCATCCATGCATCCATCCATCTTTGAGGCAGGGTTTTTCTGTGACCTGGCTGTCCTGGAACTTACTCTGTAGACCAGACTGGCCTGGAACTCACAGATCCATCTGAGTGGATCCACCTCCAAAGTGCTGGGATTAAAACTGTGCAACCCTCTTGCATCTTTAGATAGGGGAGTCTCCCCTCTGCTGCCACAAAATATCTGGCAGTGTGGAGGACGGATGAAAACAAGGGAATGAGAAGTACATTGAGAAGTACATGTAATCCCAGTTCTTGGAAAGCAGAGGAGGGATCTGTCAGCCTAATGCATGTATTAAATTCTAGGCCAGCCAGAGGCACAGTCTCAAAAACAAAGAAAAAAAAAAAAACTACACAAGCATAAATCCCGAGGATGGGGGAGGGGCAGTTGGTTTCCTGTGCTCACAGAGGGCTTTAGGACTGGCCTCTCTGGGATGTGCCAAGGACCACACTGTTTTGTTTTTTTTTTTCAGGTCTCCATAGCCTTGCTCAGGAGGGAGAAGGTGTCAGTATCTGCAGCAGGAAATGCAGGCCCAGAGGTTTCCCTTCCAGAAGACTTTCCACCACCCCCCACTTCAGACTTAATGAGGGACCTGCTCCCTCATTCACTTTAAAATGCCCCCCCCCCCAGTCCTCTAGTAAAAAGCCTCATAAAGCAGGGCTGCTCAGGTGGCGTTCCTACTGTGAGACTCACCAGGGACCATACCTACCCTGGGAGAAAGATCTAAGCCTGCAGCTCGGAAATGCTGCCTAAAAGCATCTCTCTCTCTCTCTCTCTCTCTCTCTCTCTCTCTCTCTCTCTCTCTCTCTCTCTCTCTCTCTCTCTCTTTCTTTCTTATAGGGGCTTTGCCTGTATGTATGTTTGTGTGCCCTGTGGGTGCTGGGAAGTGAACACCGGTCTAAAGGCATTATCTCAAATGAAGCTTTTAAATGTGCAGTTGCTGTGAATTTATATCTGATTGAGAGAAATAATATCCCTTGTCACCTTTACCTAGTGGCTGGCTGCAGGATTCCTCCAGTTTCAAAACATTCCATCCCAGCTAGGCCTCACTTTGGACCTAAGGGCCATTTTGCAAAAGGTCTATCTATCTAGCTTCAGGTTCAGTTTCTAGCAGAAAATTGAACAACAAAACATAATGGACATTTTCTCCTTTCTGTTGTTATCCTCCACTTAATCTTCAGTTTAGCATCTTTGTCCTAACAGCACTTCAGAAATGCAAAAATTCTGTTAGCTTAGAGTTTTGACATCTCTGTCAAAGATGTCTAAGTCCTTGATATAAAGGAAGGACAAAGAATGATATAAAGGAAGGTCAAGAGAAACCAAAGTCAGGCATGGTTAGTGATAAGTCATTCTGCTTCCCCTTAGACTGGAAAGACATCTTACAGTAAAGACAAATTAGATTCATTCCTGTTTATGATGAAATTTGTTTTTCAGGTAGCTCATGCCTGTAACAACAATTGGGAGGCTGAGGCAGGAGGATTGCTACAAGTTTGAGAAAAGACCTGGTTACCTAGTATGTTTGGGGTATGTGTAGATGGTAGAGTATACCATTCTAGGGTCCCGGGGGTTAATTTCCAGTTAGAAATGAGAAGGGAAGAAGCCAGGAAAAACAGGAAACAAACTTGCTGAAAACTCCTACAGCCCTCCAAGGGATAAAGCACTGTTGGGAGAGTGCTTGCCTGGGTTACATGAATCCCTGGTCCCCAGCATGGCTGAAAAAGCAGGTGAGGGGGTCATCTACCCTTGACTCTAGTGCTGAGGAGGCAGGGGCTCAGAAATTCAAAGCCATTCTTTGCTGTATAGTGAGTTTGAGGTCAGCCTGGGTTATACGAGACCCTATCTTTAAAACAGAAAGAACCCCATGTTATTCTTATTCCCTTATGTTTGCTTTTCAAGGCAGGGTCTCACTATGTAGACCTAGTTGTCCCGGAACTCACTATGTAGACCAGGCTGGCCTCGAACCCACAAAGATCCCCTGACTGTGTCTCCCCAGTGCTGGGATTAAAGTTGTGTGCACTATTCCTGGGTGTTATTCCTAAAAGGGGAGCTCTAGTTTTCTGGTTTCTCTGTAAGTTTTGGTTGTTTGTTTAAACTTGCTTGTTTGTTTAAAAATCCCTCCAGCCGGGCGTTGGTGGCTCACACCTTTAATCCCAGCACTCGGGAGGCAGAGGCAGGTGGATCTCTGTGAGTTCGAGGCCAGCCTGGTCTACAGAGCCGATTCCAGGACAGCCTCCAAAACAATACAGAGAAACCCTGTCTCGAAAAACCAAAAAAAAAAAAAAAAAAAGAAGTTGAATTACTTTGGTAAGTTTGTATCCCAGCACTGGAAAGGCAGAGGCAGGAAGATGTCTGTGAATTCGAGGCTAGAATGGTCAACAGAGTGAGTTCCAGACCAGCCAGGGTTTTATACAGAAACCCAGTCTCAAAATAAAAAAATAAGAATATAATAAATAGATAAATAAATACATAAATAAAAGAGCCTTTCGCCTAAGCGCCATGGGACATTAAAGTTGTCCACCTGGGAAATTTGCCTTTTAAAGGACCTATTGCCAGCTCAGAGTTGGAGGGCAGGGGTAATAAAGCCTGTACCTTTCGGAAATCTCACACCTCATTTCAAATTCATGGGAGGAATTGCTTTGCCTGAGAAAATGAGGCCTGGCGTCTCCATTGTGTGCTTTGTTTTTCTCTTCAGAACAATTATAAAGTGAATGCCTGGCGTGCCCCATGGAGAATTGCAAAGCTGGTCTCTGTTGGATGCTGTGAACCTGGCTGGGGGCTTAACCTGGAAAGTGTTACCTGAGGGAAGCTTCCCTCTAAAATCCTCTCAGCTCCTGAGATATGGCAGAGCCCTTTCAATCACTCAGTCAGGAAGGCAGT
This sequence comes from Mesocricetus auratus, assembly GCF_017639785.1. Taxonomy (NCBI): domain Eukaryota; kingdom Metazoa; phylum Chordata; class Mammalia; order Rodentia; family Cricetidae; genus Mesocricetus; species Mesocricetus auratus. The sequence goes on from NW_024429189.1 coordinate 118,610,533, forward strand.
AACTATTTATTAAGCACCTACTATGACGGGGACAAGAGGAATTACTCTTCTCTTTGGTGACTTTGTGTCTAATGAGGCTGACATACACTGTTTGATTTATTTATTTTTAACTTGGGGATTGGTTGAATCCAGGGCTTCCTGCATGCTAGGCAAGTAAGTGTTTAGCACACATTGTTTGAAAAGTCACCTAAAGCCATTGCAAAGGAGAAGACATCTAAGGGGGGGGGAGAGGCTGTTAGCAAGTTTTATGGCACGGAGACAGGGTGGGGGAGGAGAACTGTGGGTAGGCCTGAAATATGAGCAAATATACAGCAGTCCTTAACCCTTGTCAGGTCCTGGACAGGGGTGAGGGTGGGAAGGGTGGGAGGTGCAGGGCCTGGCATTCTCCCACTTACCCCCTCTCCCAGGTCATTTTTCTAGGCTCAGCCTAAGCAGGGTTATCTGCAGGCTGTGAATGTGGACTTTAGGGAGCTTGGAGGAGAAAGGCCTACTACAGAAAAGAGTTAAGGACTGGTTTAACTGGGGGATTCTTTTCCTTTTTCTTTTTTTCCCCAAGACAGGGTTTCTCTGTGTAACCCAGGTTGGCCTCAAACTCTCTTTGTAGACCAAGCTGGCTTCGAACTCACAAAGATCTGTCTGCTTCTGCCTCTGGATTGCTAGGATTAAAAACATTAACCACCTTGCCCATCTGAACACGGGGATTCTCAGCAGTCAAGGGCTGGGCTCAATGGTAGAGTGATTGCTGGGCATGGTCAAAACCTTGGACCTCTCCCTAACACTATAAAAATAAGACAAAAATAAAACAAAACTGCTCCAGAGCAGGCAGAGTCTGAAGCCAGAACGGAGCAGGAAGTAGACACTGGATATGAAGACAGGTAGGCAGCCAAGGGCATCAGTGAGGACCAGGGTCTCAGTTCCGGCCATGATGTTTGCACCCAGAGAAGAGATGCCACACGACCCCCTAGGTCCCTCCCTGGCCTCCAGGGGGATGAGCATAAACTTGACTGCTGTTGTTTGTCCTAAGCCATCATCCCCTTGGGGCTCAAGCCTGAGCATCCAAGTACTTTCTGGAATACTTCCTGGTTTGTGTGGGGAGAAGATGATGGAGAGATTCAGGAGACAGGTGTTTACTGAGTGCATAATTTGGAATAGAGGTGGTGGAGGGTGGATGACTTGAAGTCCCATCAGGGGGCCAGAGTGTTGGCTTAGTAAGTGTGAGGCCTGGGGTTCCAGCCCCCAGTACTACAACCACCACCAACAAACTGATGAACTGTAGTCTAGTCAGTGCTAGTTAAGAAAACCATCAGTGGCCCATGGGGGGCTGCAGGGGGTTTAAATGAAAGGACCAGAGCAAGAGGCATGCGTGTTTCTGTAGCAAATGAAAAGTGAGGAGCATGCTTAGCAAGCTAATGTGTCTAATGACACAGCAATCAAGCCTGAGTACTTTACAATGGGATTCTTTTACTTACAAGGGCTGGGAGAGCCCCTGCTGTCACTCTGGGAAATGGGCCTCACTCTCATTATTATTCCAATTAGAGTTGGGATGGGGGTCTAACTCCTCTGCTTGGTACACAAGGAGGGAGGGGGGGGAATCACACGGAGGTAGGGGATCAAGCTAGCTGAATTGTCCCAGCTCTGTCACCAACCCAGCTGTGACTCTCACGCAAACCGTCTCCCCTTGTTGAGCCTTAGTTGCCTCAACTGTAAGACAGGGTTCTTCATATTTGAGGCCGTATGAAGACCTTGTGTGAAAATGGGCTAGCCTTGGAAGCCAGGTGCCCATGGAACAGGGGCAAGAAAGAGCCAGGTGAATATTCAGTGGAGCAGAGCAGCTCCACTAAAATTCTCATACATTTTGTTATTTCTTTGTGTGTGGACATGGGTCTGCATGGGTGTGTCTTTTTTTTTTTTTTTTTTTTTTTTTGGTTTTTCGAGACAGGGTTTCTCTGTGGCTTTGGAGGCTGCCCTGGAGCTCACTTTGTAGACCAGGCTGGCCTCGAACTCACAGAGATCCGCCTGCCTCTGCCTCCTGAGTGCTGGGATTTAAAGGCGTGTGCCACCAACGCCCGGCCGCATGGGTGTGTGTTTGGCATGCATAGTCTCCTGCCACTGCTTGTGTGGAGATCAGAGGACAATTTTCTAGAGTCATTTTTTCTCCCATATAATTCCCAGGAATTGAACTCAGGTCATCAGGTTTGGTGGCAAGCACCTTTACCTGCGGAGCCCACCCTGACCCCATTTTGAAACAAAGTCTCAGGTATCTCAAGCTGTTCTCCATCTCCCATAGCTGAGAATGACCTTGATTTTTTTAATTAATTTACTTTTTACTCCTATGTGCATGAATTATGTGCACCATGTTCATGCGGGAACTGGAGTTACGAGCAGTTGTGAGCTGCCTGACATGGGTGCTGGGGAACTGAACCAGGATCCACTTTGATGACCTGGGAGTGTTTTTAACTGATGAGCCAAGTTAATAGACGAACTTTGTTTTTTTGTTTTTTTGAGACAGGGTTTTTCTGTGGCTTTGGAGGCTGTTCTGGAACTAGCTCTTGTAGACCAGGATGGTCTTGAACTCACAGAGATCCTCCTGCCTCTCCCTCCTGAGTGCTGGGATTCAAGGCATATAGCACTATTCCCTGTTGCCAACCTTGAAGTTTTGATACATTTGTCTCTGTCAGGAGTGCTGGAATGACAGGCATGAGCCTTTATGTTTGGTTTGATTCCACTATGGTTTTATATGATAACACTTTAATGAGTTTCTAATGGCTCAGGCACTGTGTGAGATGCTATTTATTTAATCACATAATTCTCCAACAAACTTTGAAGTAGCTAAAATTCTTATCTCTGCTTTACAGAAGATTGAGGTATATAGAATCTAATGTTGGGTACTCATTAAAATACCCACCCCATAGTGAGCCCTGGCATGTATTAGGCAAGCACTCTGTCAAAGACTTCATCATCTGGCTGGGGTGTGGCTCAATGGTAGAGTGCTTGCCTAGCATGTGTGAGGTTCTGAGTTTAGCTCACAGTACTGCTTATTACTTAATTAATTAATAACTGGCGTGCTGGTAGAACCCTTTAATCCCAGCACTCCGGAGGCAGAGGCAAGTGGATCTCTCTGAGGTCGAGGCCAGTCTAGTCTACAGAGTAAGTTCCAGGACAGACAGGGCTACACATAGAAACCCTGTCTTGAAAAAAAAAACAACACAAAAACAAGTACCCACAGTTGCTCTAAGATAGCAGGACTGAGCACAAATGATTGATCCTTAGTGTGAGTGGAAGTCCATTAGTGTTCATTCATGAGCAGAAGGATAAGTAGGACATGTGTATGCATAGGTAGCTTTCTTTTTAGACAGTCTCAGGTAGCCCAGGCTATCCTTGGTCCTCTTGTACAAGCTAAAACCTAGGATTATGGACCGGGGTGACTACACCTGGCTAAGGAGGAAAGGTTGGTTATTGCTTTTTGCTCTTTTTGGCAGAGTCTTGCTGTAGCTGTGGCTGACCTGGGTTGCAACTCATGGAGATCCTGCTGCTCTGTCTCCTAAGTACTGGGATGATAGGTGGGTTCCACCACACCTGAGTTTTATTTTTACTGCTGCTTGAGATCCTGCTGCTCTGCCTTGTCTGGCTTAAAAACCCTAGTAATTCTTTTGTCTCTACATTCTGATTGCTGGGATGACAGGTATGTGACACTTAGATTTATGTACTTAAAAAAAAAAGAGAGAACACCCCCCCAATCACATGTGTTTATTTATTTTGTGTGTGTACAGGTGTTTGACACAGCACAGATGTGGAGTTGGTTTGTGCCTTCCATCATGGGCGTGGGTCCAGGGATGACACTCAGATCCTCAGGCTTGGTGGCAAGGGCCTGTCTCTCTGCCCCACGCACATGGCGTGCTGGCAATTGGGGTTCAAACTTCAAGCTGAATATCAGAAAGGCAAAGATGCTGGCCACTTATCTTCTTACCTCTACTTCAGGGTGAATGAGATGGTCCTGTCTCCACGAGCTCTCACCAAGTCTCAGATCATAACCTTTCCTCATTGTGACTGGAGACTAAATGCCCCTACTGAATGCTTGCTCCTGTGTTTTATACCCCGCTAGTGCTGGGATTAAAGGTGTGAGCTACAATTCTCTTTTAGACTGATTCAATCTTGTGTAGATTCCCCCAGGTGGCCTTGGACTCACAAAGATCTGTCTACCTCTTAATCCTGAGTCCTAGGATTAAAGGTGTGTACCACCACCTCCTACTTTCTGGCTGCTGGGATTAAAGGTGAGTATCATCACTGCCTGATCTCTATAGTTTAAGGCTGACTTTGCTTTTCTGAATCCTCAGTCTAGCTTTAATAAATCATCAGTAATATATCATTACAAGTGCCTTTCCCTGATGAGCATATTTTTGTTTGTTTGTTTGGTTTTCAAGGTTTATTCATTTATGTATTTTTGGTATTTCAAGACAGGGCTTCTCTGTATCTTTGGAGGTTGTCCTAGGATTTGCTCTGTAGATTGGCTGACCTCAAACTCACAGAGATCCTGCCTCTGCCTCCCGAGTACTGGGATTAAAGGCATGAGCCACCAATACCTGGCCTTTTTTTTTTTTTTTGGTTTAAGATTTATTTTTATTTTATATGCATGAGTATTTTGCCAACATGTATGTTTGTGTAGCTCAAGAGCGCTTCATAGCCGGGCGTTGGTGGCGCACGCCTTTAATCCCAGCACTCGGGAGGCAGAGGCAGGCGGATCACTGTGAGTTCGAGACCAGCCTGGTCTACCGAGCGAGTTCCAGGACAGCCTCCAAAGCCACAGGGAAACCCTGTCTCGAAAAACCAAAAAAAAAAAAAAAAAAAAAAAAAAAGAGCGCTTCATATCTGAGGCCAGAAGAAGGCATTGGATCTCCTGGAACTGGAATTACAAATGGTTCTGGAATCTAAACTGGATCCTCTGGAAGAACATCCAGTGCGCTCAACCGCTGAGCCATCTCTCCAGCCCCCTTGTTTGCTTTTTGAGGCAGGGTCTCTTGTAGACCAGGATGGTGTCCCTATGTGGGGGAACTTGAATTCCTAATCCTTCCTACTTCCACCTCCCAGACCTCCCAGTGGTGGAATTAGATGCCACCAGGCCTAGGGGGTTTTCCTGTTTGTTTTTTGAGGCAGCTACCAGGTCTAGTTTTAATATAAGTCTTACGTTGTAACTTTATTTCTGTAATCCCTTATGAATAAGGCAATTTTTGTTTGTTTGATCTTTGAAACGGTCTTACTATGTAGCCTCAGTTGGCCTGAAACTCCCAATGTAGACCAGGCTGGCACTGAACTCAGAGATTTACTTGTCTTTGCTTCCCAAGTACCAATTCTGACTCTTGAATAGCAGAGTTTAATTTAAGAGGACTGGTAGGATGGCTCAGTGGGTAAAGGTGCTTGTTGTCAAGCCTGAAGAGTTGAGTTCAAGCCCCAGAGCCCACACAGTGGCAAGGGAGGAAGCCCTGAAAAACTGTCTTCTGCCTCCAACTGCCACCCCAGATAAATAAATGAAACACACACTTTTTTAATATCATAAGACAAGTACAAGGGCCCGGGCGTTGGTGGCGCATGCCTTTAATCCCAGCACTTGGGAGGCAGAGGCAGGTGGATCTCTAAGTTCGAGGCCAGCCTAGTCTACAGAGCGAGTGCCAGGACAGCCTCCAAAACAATACAGAGAAACCCTGTCTCGAAAAATCAAAAAAAAAAAAAAAAAAAAAAAGACAAGTACAAGGAATATGCAAAGTTTAGAAGCAGATGTATTTTCCTGTATGAGAGAGTAAACAGGTAGCATTATATTTTCCTAGAAATGTCCTGTATGCTAAGAGCAAGGATATCCTTTTATATATGTGTTTTCTTTCTTCCTTCTTTGTTGAAGGGAGAGGTATCTCACTATATAGTCCAGACTTATCCTGAACTCACTATGTAGCCCAGTCTGTCTCAGATTCCTAGCAATCCTGCCAGCTCCACCTACCAAGAGCTAGAGTTGAAAGTGTGTGACACCAACCCCAGTTTCTTTTTGTCTCTTGAATGTAAAACAAATGGGCTTTAATCAGAGATCTCTGTGTTAGGGATGGAGACCCTGGGCCTTGCACACACAGTAGAGCTACACACCCAACCCTAATCTCCTTACAGCACGGTGATTATCAGCATGGTTGTAATAATTACGATCAGTTACACTTTACAATAAACACTGCTGGCAGGCCTCCACATACAGGTGTTCAGTCAAGGTCGTGTTATATAAATGCCTCCTTCTTCCGGGCTTCGCTTCACTCCAAACTCTGCTGATGCTCCTTTCTGTTCCTTTTCCCCTGGGAGTCTCAAGTAAGTTGACCAATATGGTCATGGGTTCTCTCTCTCTCTCTCTCTCTCTCTCTCTCTCTCTCTCTCTCTCTCTCTCTCTCTCTCTCTCTCTCTCTCATCTTTGAGACTGGGTTTCTCTGTGTAGCTTTGGAGCTTATCCTGGAACTCTCTCTGTAGACCAGGCTGGCCTTGAACTCTCTGAGTTTCACCTGCCCCTGGCTGTTCTTTAGCCATCGCCTACTGGCTGACAATGGGTTTTCAAATGGTAAGTTTTGTGCTCTCTGGAGACTATTTTCTTTCTGTCAAGAAGGTCTCACTGCATAACCCTGGCTGACCTGGAACTTGTAATGGAGACCAGGCTGGCCAGCTTCAAACTCACAGAGACCCTCCTGTCTCTGCCTCGGAAGTGCTAGGATTAAGGTAAGCACTAATACACTTCCCTATTGACAGTGTTCTTTCTTTTAAAATAAGTTTATTATTTTGTGTGTATGGTGTTTGCTTTCATGTATGTTTGTGGAAGGCAAAAAGAGGGTGTTGGATTCCATGGAACTGTAGTTACAGATGTGCTGTGAGCTGCCATGTGGGTGCTGGGAATGGAACCCCCATCCTCTGGAAGATTAGCACGTACTCCTAACCACTGAGCAATCTGTTCAGTCCTGTAGGTAGTTTCCTACTCCCCTGACCTTTTTTTTTTTCTGGGTGGTGCAGAGGGGGATTTAGACAGGGTCTAATTCAGCTCAGGCTGGCCTGAAACTTGCTATGGCTTTGATGGTCTAATTCCCAAGTTCTGGGATTCCAGGCAAGATCCACCATTCCCAGCTTTTCTCCTGATAGTTATGGTCCTTTCCAAATGACAAGACCAAGACCGCCTGCTAATTTGGATGCTCAAGGCATCCTTTCTTCACCAACTTGCTGGTCACACTTTAGAGCTGTTTGCCCTGAGTGCCATGAAGTTCCTGCTGGTCCTCCCCATAGGGCCAGGCCCAGGCTGTTTTAAGGACTTTTTCTCCTTCTGTCTTTTGACCTTTCTATTCTTTTTTAAGTGGAAAAAGGCCAAGAAAGTTTTGAAACTTTAAGTTCCCAAAGTAGTCCCCATTGGCTCATTTACTCACTAACCAGGAAGAGGTGCAGGAAGAAAGCTGTGCTTGACTCAAGTTGGAGCCCCAGAGGCAGGAAACCTGTGGAGATTCATTCATTCAACAAACTTGTGTTGAGTTAGTTCCTTTTGATGCTGGGCCCCCTGTGGGCCATAGAGACTGAGAGATGTGGCTTCCATCTTCCTAGAGGGAGGCCCCCTGCCCTTCCCCCACTAAGGGAAATGCAGACAAGAATATACAAAACAATCTCAGAAAGGTTCAAGTGTTATGGGAACACAACGAGTCAAGAACAAGGATGCGAAGACTGTTCTGTGCAGTAACGAGAAAGCATTTTCCTGTGGCACAGCTAAGGAAACAAGTCCAAGAGGAGGAAAGAGGGGCCAGAGTGTCCAGCCGTAGGAAAATGCGTGGCGCATGGGGGGGGGGGAACAGCAAAGCGTTGAAGAGTTTGGAGTGAAGTCAGGGAGCCCACACAGTGAACCAACAGAGATTCCTGAAGGCCAAGTGGGGCCTGCACATGCATGGTCTTGTAGTTAGTCACTGCAGTCATTCGTTCTGTTCATCCATTTAACATTTATTTACTATCTACTTTAGTGTTCACCATCTAATGTATGGAGACAGACAATAAGCAGGTAAACAAGCAAATAAGGAAATAAATACGAACGCCAGGTGCCTATCATAAATATTAGTGTTTTTCCAATGGTTCAGAGTGGGGATTATGGCCGAGGCGTCCCTAAACTGCGGCGTGGGACTTCTTCCCAGCTGGCACGGGAACCCAGGTAGTCGGGGGAACACGAATGTTTCTTCTTCCTTCAAAATGGCTGACAAAGGCCAAGCTGGGTGAAGGCAGGAAGCAGTAGTGGGGTCCCCAGCGGGTGACCTGCAAGGCCACCACAGGGTCCTAGCCAGCCTTGCAGTGGAGGGACGGTGGAAAAGCGGATGCAGGGTTGCTGTGTGACTCCAGCTGGGACTTTTCCTTCTCTGGGCAGTGCATCCAGACCTGTGTGTGCTTGCATGGGCCTGTGTGCATCCGCTCGAGGTTAGGGAATGGATGGGGGGGTGGTGTCTCAGGTGGAGTCCCCGTGGACTCGGATCATTCCGGAGGGTGACCCTCCAGACATAGGGGGCTCAGGGGAGGCGCTCGAGGAGGCGGGGCGAGGAGGCTCGGGAGGGATTTCAAATCTCCCTCTTCCGTCCCCTTGGCCCGGTCGGTCGGTGAGTGGCTGCGGCGGGGGCGCCCCCGGGTGGGGGCGGGGCAAGGGCCGGGCCGGGCCGGGGCTACAAGGGCCGCGGCGCCGCCCCCTCCCCACCCACTCCCGTGAGCGCCTGGCCCGCAGCGTTCTCGCCGCCGCCCCTCGCCTTGAAGCTACAGCCCGCGTGGACGCTCCCGCCTGAGCCCCTCGTACCAACCAACCCGGTGGCCCACTGGCGCGCGGGCGAGCGCACGGCCGCTCCCGGCCGGCAGCGCGGGGGTTAAGCGGCCCAAGTAAACGTAGCACGGCGATCGGCGCCGGAGATTCGCGAGCCCGGCACCCCGTGCCGTCCGCTGGCCAGGACCCGCGGCGCGACCGCGGCGCCGCGCCACAGCAAGCCTCGGGGCAGGTGAGCGCCCCGCGCCCCGAGGGTGGTCCTAGGGGACCCCAACCTAGAAGCTGGGGTTGGGTGGGTGCCGGGGCGACAGGTCGCCTAGAAGCTCCTGAAGGTTTGCGGGGACCCGGAGGGAACGGGGCGCGTGGTGCTTAGCGGGACGGGGACACGGGACCCGGCATGGGGACCGAGGAAGCGACGCCTCCGCTGCACCCCACCACTCTGCAGAGTTGAGGGGAGGAGACGTGCAGCTTCTCTGGAATCCAGAGTTGAGGGCACTTGGGGCCAGAATGGGGCCTGAGGGGTGGCTGTCCCCGAGACCCAGTGTCCTTACCTGGCCCAGGTATCACCCGGAGCCTCCTCAGGGAGGGGTGATCCGGATATAGAGAAAGACGCTGTCTCGTCAAGGTGGCGGTGGATGTGGATCCCTTCTGATTTGGAACTTCGCTTGACGGACACCCCCAGGTTGGGATGGTGCTCTGGGTACCACCAGCAAGTGGGGATGCCAGATGGGCGTTGTCCCCGGGGTCCTCCGGAGTAGAGCTACCTGAGCTAAGGCGCAGCCGGCTGCTGGGAGGGACTAGCTGAACACACCTGGCCAGGGAGGAGCCGGCCGGGGGCGGTGCCACACCATGCTGGCTGCCCCAGGGGCTCACTTTCTCTTCTTAGCTCTCTTCCGGGGTGAGGTGGCCCCGCTTCCCAATCTGTGCACTGAGGCCTTAATTAAAACAAAACAAAAACAAAACAAAACAAAAAACCCTCTGCCTCTACTTCCCAGCGTGCAAGCTTCTGTGCTTCAGGGATTGCTTAAGGACGCCTGTGGAGTCCTTCCAGTCTTGAAGGTGCAGTTAGGAAGCCGAGACCTAACTTCCATCACAAGGATGGACTGCTAAGAGGCGCAGCAGTTTTTTGCTAGTCTCAACTACGGCTGCAGTCCTGTACTCTCCCCATGCCTCTGCCTACAGCCTGCAAGCCCTGCATCCCTGAGGCTCACGGCGTGGAGCCCCTTCGGTTCCCGCTAAGCAGTGTATGAATTAAAAAGGAATTCAGAGCCCAGTAGAGTGCTTCCTGAGTTGTGGATGTTGTGGGATTTGGTGGACTGGTGGACTAACCTTCCTTCGTCCACTAGGCCTGCTGAGATTTGTGTGTGCTGGCCCTTGGAAACCTCAGGTATATGTTTTTAACAGGTTTGGGAATATCCCCATCCCAACTCCTGGTGATCTGGGACCAAAACCAGGACCTTAATTCAGGCTCCAAGGTAAATGTTTGTAGGGTTGTTAATACAGCAAGCATTTGTGTGTACTGTAGTTGGCCTCATTACCTCCCAGCACAGGCTGCCCTTCTCAGGCAAGCATAGTTTTGGATTTGTGCTTAAATCGTGTTATTGCAAAGCAATTGCAGTTCTATCCCTGTGTCTTAGTCGTTACATCTGTGCGGTAGGAACAATCTTCAAGATTAGGGATGAAGCCAGTTTGAACTTCAACCCTCCATCTTTAAGGTAGGGACAAACACTCACTAGCACAGCACCTAGTGTAGGCCCCAACACACGATGTTGAGGTAGCCTGTGCTGCGAGCTGAATGGAGTCACCTTTGCCAGCCCCTCCTTTTCCTGGCTTCCTGAGGTACTCTGTTTCATTCTCAGCTATGGAAGCATTTCTAAACCATCATTGTCTGTGACTGGGGAGTTGGCAGGAAGCGCTGTCTTTGTTTCCTTTAAAAAATTATACTTTATTTTTATGTGTGTACACGAACGTGGCACCATTGTGAAGGTCAGAGGAAAACATGTGGATCTGGAGAGCAAACAAGTCAGCCCTGACTGCAAGTGCCTTTACCTGCAGAGCCATCTACATCACCAGCCCCCTTTGTTTCCTTTGAAAAGGGGGTGTGTTTTTATGATTTGGGCCACTTTTTGCCGCTTTTCCTCCAAGCTTGAGGCTAGCTGAAGGTGTAATTGTGAAGCTAAGCCAAATCCTTTACCTTTCCTGTTGGGGTGGGGAGAGCCAAGACAAAGGGGCTGGTGAGGCTGCTCTTTAAAGCCATAGGCAAAACCCTTACCCCTGCAAAGGTTGGGGGAGGGGAGAAGAGGATCTGGGAGCTGCAGGGGGCTGAGGGAGGGGGAAGGGAGGTGGGGCTGGGGAGGCTGCTTCCCTGCCTGCCCTTCCTCCAGCCATGTGGTGCCTGTGACCCGGAGATGCCTGTCACCCCCTCATTATTGCAGCCCGAGGCACCCGATTTTAGTGGACATTCGGACAAGCAGTCCATCCAGGGAAATGACCCAGAACAGCTTCCATGCCAGCTCTGCCTCTAGTTTTAGAAACCGTTTCTGAGATACCCCTTGCTAAATCTGTAGTTTCTTGTGTCCTATATTGTGGTACATGGGTATTCTCAGACAGACTTGGTGGATTTTTTTTTTTCCTTAAGAAATAGGGCTTTCTATGTTGCATAAGCTGTTTCAAACACAGCATTCCTTCCTTTGCCCCCAAGTGCCGGCATGTTTTACCAGGTCTGGCCTCAGGTGTGTTCTGTTGGATGGTCTGGCCTGACCTCCCCTCTCAGCCCTAACCTCCATTCACTGCCTCCCTCAGTACTTCTGAGTAGGTCATGTCTGAATGTTCCTCATGTCCTTTGCAAAGTGTCACTTTGTGTGTCACGGGGACTCCTTTATAGATGGTGGGGCCGAGGCTCTGGGAGATGTAGTCACTTCCTTTATTGTGACTAGGTTTTAATTTTTTTTTCTGAGACAGGGTTTCTCTGTAGTTTTGGAAGCTTATCTTGGAATGTGACTAGCTTTTAATGAGGGACCTTTACACGTTAACACTTGTCACCATCTCAGGACGTATTGCCTGGCAGAAGGATAGAAGCTCAGTGCAGAATTTCAGGAGGGTCTCTCTGGCTAGAGACATGCACATTGGCTGCTGTTTTGTGTTAGTTCTCTGAGTTCCCTCCCAGCTGAGAAGTGGATTCGGGTGCACCTTTACCCTTCGTGGCTAGAATGATCAAATGGGAGCCAAGATGTTTTCAGATTAAAATCCATTGTCTGGGGGCTGGAGAGGTGGCTCAGAGGTTAAGAACACTGGTTACTCTTCCAAGGTCCTGAGTTCAATTCCCAGCAACCACATGGTGGCTCACAACCATCTGTAATGAGATCTGGTGCCCTCTTCTGGCCTGCAGACATGCAGGAAGAACCCTGTGTACATAATAAATAAATAAATCTTAAAAAAAAAAAAGAGTACCAGTCAGTCCTTAAAATCCATTGTCTGTAGGGTGGGGAATGAGCTTAGGCAACAGCAGCAGGGCCCAGGGTTGACATTCTACCTATAAAGCCATGCCCTGAGCCTCCCTTGTTCTACCTGTAAGAGTTCATTTTAAAAGCTGCCTACTGGCTAATTCCTGGAGATGCTGAAGTTAATAGAAGGAAGAACCTGAGCCAAACGCTCAGAATGTAGTTTAATGGTACAACACTTCCCCAGCCAGTATGAGGGCCTAAGTTTAATGCATTGTACTGTATACACACACAAAATACAACATGTTTTAGATTTGGTTTTTTTGTTTTTGAGTCAGGGTTTCTTTGTAGCCCTGGTTGTCCTGGAAATTACTCTGTAGACCAGGCTGGTCTGGAACTCACAGATCTGCCTGCCTCTGCCTCCAGAGTGCTGGGATTAAAGGCATGTCTTACCATCACCTGGCTCAACTCAACATACGATGTTTAACCTTTTACCTCTTTGAGCACGGCCAGTTGTTTATGGGACTTACTGGTTGATGGGACCTAGGCGCTCTGCCGTGGGGTACATGAGACATGCATGAGGCCCTGGTCATGTTTGATCTCTACCTGGCAGCATCCCTCAAAGGAGAAACAACCCAACTGTGATGGGGCAACAAATGAACCTATTTTGGGTTTCCTGGTAGGTTTTGTTTCTGGGCAGTGGGCTCTTCCAGTGCTCTGCTTAAGATATGGGAGAGGGTTTTCTTACCTTTTTTTTTTTTTAAAGCTTTTTCACGTTTATTTATGACAAATATTAGCCAATCAGAATAGAATCTTCTGACTCACCCATCCTGTGAATGGCCCCGAGGGTAGCCTTGGTTTTATACTGGCCAATAAACTGGCCTGTCAGCCTTGGCCACATTCATCTTGATGGATGTGTGGTCCTGGATGCCAATGGTGCGGTTGCCCATGGAGCATTTTTGAGGCACATACAGGTCCATGAACTTGCAGGTGTTCTGCTTGTTGAGGGCTCGGCTGCTCTCTGGTCTACTGGGAGCACAGAAAGGATGTCAGTCTCTTGTGTTCTTGTCTAGGGCTGAGCCCGTGTGAAGGTCAGCAACACATTGAGGAAGGGCACCTGGAAGAGAGAAAGTCTAGCCAATCTTGAGTCTCATTTCCATGACAAACAGTCACATTAGCTTCCTTGTATATTTGCTTGGGCCAGTGCTGGGACTATAACACTAATTTGGGGTGACATTAACAATCGCTATCACTGCTTCCTGGCACTCAGGCTCCACGAATGGGTTATATTGATATTTTCATCTGCTACAGTGGGCATTGGCTCATGAGCATCATGTAGCTGAAGCACTTGACCTCAGGGACCTGGTGGGAGATGGTTGCTAGCTTCTTATGTAGCCCTTATGTAGTTTTGAACTTGGCAAACTTCTGGCCCCTAAATGTTGGCATTACAGGTACCCTGAGTCACAGAGGATGAAGGACACTTGCCTTATTTTAGAGACAGGATCTGACTACTGCTCAGTGGCTTAAGACCCCCAATCCTCTTGTCCCAAGTACTGGTATTAGTCATTCACTATCATGTTTGGCTTCAGGGACATCTGGTTACCAGAGGTAGAGATAAGGCATGTGGCAGGATGAGAAAGCCATATCCTGGGCTAGATTTCTTACTTTATTTTATTTTTTTTTTGGTTTTTCAAGACGGGGTTTCTTTGTATTGTTTTGGAGGCTGTCCTGGAACTCACTCTTTAGACCAGGCTGGCCTCAAACTCGCAGAGATATGCCAGCCTCTGCCTCCCAAGTGCTGGGATTAAAGGCATGCGCCACCAACACCCGGCTTTTATTTTATTTTTTAAGATTTATTTATCATGTGCAGTGTTTTGTCTGCATGCGTGCCTGCAGGCCAGAAGAGGGCACAAGATCTCATTATGGATGGTTGTGAGCCACCATGTGGTTGCTGGGAATTGAACTCAGAACCTCTGAAAGAGCAGCCACTGTTCCTAACTGCTGGGCCTTCTCTCCAACCCCTAGAATTTTAGTTTTTAAACATCTGCTGAAACCATGTCCATCAGTGGCCACATCAATCACAGATGACATGCTGGTGTGAGGTGAACATGAAGACATCCTGATGGGATTCTTGGAAGTTGGCAGAACATTCTAAGACGAGTTCCGGTGCTTCTGCACCAGCGCAGTAGCATGACTGCTTTGGGTAAAGGGTGTCCCTTATTCTGCAGGATGGCATACACCTTTTGTCCTAGTACTGGAGACAGACAGGAGGCAAGCAGGTTTGAGTTCAAAGCCATCCTGGTCTACGTAGGGGTGTACCAGGCTCACAAACTAAACCAAAGCCAAACAAAACCCCAAAAGTGGTGTGTACACACCTATGTATGCTGTAGCACAGTTGGTTAGGACAACTCTCCTTTCTGTGATCCTGGGGACTGAACTCACATTGTCAGGCTTGGTTGCTTTTTTTTTTAATTGACTACCATCTCTGGCCCTCTGCATTTATTTTTTTAGTCAAGATTTGTTTTTTATGTTTGGGTGTTTTGCCTGCATATGTCTGTACCACATATGCATTATCCTCAGAGGCCAGAAGAGGGTGTCCAATGGGAGAGCAACCAGTGCTAGCTTACCTTCTGAGCCCTGTAGCCCCACACACTTTCCTCATAACTGCTATATCCCCAGGCCTTATAAGAACTCCTGTAGTGGCCTAAGTCTCTGGCTCTTGCAGCTGATGAGCTGATGAGGCTCTGCTTCTGCTGAGCATTAGTGTGTACTCCTGTAAAAAGTAGCTTGTCTGCTGTTGTGTGTGCGTGTGTGTGTGTGTGGACACTCAGGAAGGCTGTGGATTCTCAATGTTCCTATACAGGAACTTCTTAAATAAGGCAGGTGAGTCTTTCGACTCCCACTTTCCTTTGTTACTGTCCTGGGGCTGTAAGCGAGACACAGACTTCCATTTACTTTCCCTTTATGCCCTTGACACTCTCATCTCCTGCCAGGGAGGTTTGATGACTACGATTAACATTACAAATTGCTATGGAATAGCTGTTTTGCTGGCCAGCCTGGAGGAAATGGATGACTTCAACTCTCAGCTGCATTGCTGGGGTTGGAAGGAGTTCCTGGGCCCCCTTTTGAGTCTAATTGGGGGTGTCGTTTATCCCTCTTGGCTGCCACGTTGAATTTGATCTCCTCTGACCTGGTTCCTGCACTGTTGCCCACCCGAGTCACATGCTGGACCCCAGTCTCTGGGAAACAGTCAGATTACCTTTGCTCCTGAGGTCAGGCAGTCACTTTTGGGAAGGTAAACACAACACTAGATCGTGCTTTGTGCCATGAAGTGTCCCCAAGCTCCAGGGTGGCTGATGCATCCTTAATAGCATTTATGGGGTCTGTCTGCATTAGGATTGGCAGGGTCACTTGGCATCCTAATTTCTGCATGGTTGGCAGAGGGAGATGCATGTGTTTGCTTAGGCTGCGTACAGCAGAGACCCCAGAGAACACTACCTGGGTTCAGTCTGACAAGACAGTGTGATAGCATGTTAAGCATTCTGGAAAATCCTTTTGAAGTTAGTATCTCCCCTGGGAAGAAAGTCAGTTTAGCATCCCTACTGGAAAAATCACAGTATATGAAGTAGTTGGCTTGTGATAGGGGTCATATTACTCAGGAAATGTTAGCTTTGAATTGCCAGAAGCCAAAATGAGGTACCTGGGAAAGATTTGTATCTGGCATTGCATACCAAGCCCTGAGGGTGAACTAATTTTTGGCAGTGCCAGGCTCTGAATACTAGGCAGGTAAGCTTTCTTTACCCAAGTTATATATCCAGTGTAACACCTTCCCCCGACCTTTTGTTTCTGTAGACAGGGTCTAACTTGGAGACCTGGATGGCCTGGAACTCACTGTATATGCATAGATGTGGGCACAGTATGAGTTTGCCTGGTATTTGAGGCTAAAAGAGAGTCAGGTCTCATGTAACTGGAGTTAGGGGACTTATAAGCAACCTTGAAGGGCAGCCCAGGGGTTCTGCCAGATAAGTGCTCTTAACAACTGTCATTTCCAGCCCCAATGTGTAAGGGGACAGACAGTTCCCCTGTACAGCTCATCCCTGTGTACCCAGGAAATGACAGGGCTCATTTCCAGGCCCTGGCTGTGGGTCCCAGCAAGAGCTTTGTGGGATACTGATGTGCTCTTGGGAAGGTATGCTGCCCACCTTTCAGACACTGGCCTACCAGGCACTGCTAATGCCTCAGGGGAAGGTCTGAGGGTTAATCATTGTCAGCTCTGGGCAGCAGGTCTGTGTGGACATGTGTAGGAAGAGGGCACACTCCTGTCTGGCCCCTGGTGACCCAGTTAGGGCCTGTCTGAGGGACCGAAGTCCAAGGCTGTGTGAGAAAACCCACCACTGACCCTGCATGAGGTCATGCATGCCCTGGATTTAGGCCTCCCTCTCCACACCAGCTCTTTTTGACTATGTCCCCCACCCCCATAGTGTGCCTTTGAGTGAACACTCTAGTGTCCCTCTAGGGTTCAGCCTCCCCCTCATGGCAGGCCACTCAGATTACTTACTTAGTGACATGATATGGTCTGGGGGGAAATGCTTATTCTGAACACATTCCAGCAGCTGTCCTGAAAGTTTGCCTTTATGGCCTCAGGAACTGGCCACAGTCAGCGAGTTTGTTGTATCAAGTCATGGTTCCTGGTTATGGGGCTGAATCAGACGCTTCGCCAGTCTGTGGGGAGCCTATCCTTGTGTTGAGAAAGACCAAACACTGTGTGGGCCATGTCTGGCAGAAGAGTCTCATTTTCTGTTTGTTTGTGTCACAATAATGATTCTTTAATGTGCAGATTAATCAGCCAAGGATTTTGGTAACGTTTAAAATACTGGTGGAGCTGGGCAGTGGTGGTGCATGCCTTTAATACCAGTACTCGGGAGGCAGAGGCAGGCAGGAGGATCTTTGTAAGTTTGAGGTCAGCCTGGTCTGCAGAGCAAGTGCCAGGACAGGCTCCAAAGCTACACAGAGAAACCTTGTCTTGAAACACCAGAAATAAAATAAAATAAAACCCTCGTGGTACAGGGTAGTTAGGTTTAGCTTGAGATGGGGACTATAGCAAAAACTCGCATATCAAATCCAAGGTACTGGCTGTGGCCTATGGATGGAATGAGAGGTCTGAATGCCCTGTGTGTGGAGTGCTCATGCTTGGGCAAGTATAAAGATGCAGAATGGGCTCCCTTGAATAAATTGCAAATACACCTGTGGTTGCCTCAGGGCCGGTTCATCCTGAGCTACACTGCGCCCCCTGGTGGACAAGAAGCCTATTATGTACTCTGACAGCAGCACCAGGTGCTGCTTCTAGAAAGTTCCCTGGGTAGATAGCCTTTGGTGGTAAGTGTTTGAAACAAGAGCAAGGAGGAGACCGGAAACCAGATGGGCAACTGCTCTCTAGGCAGAGTTCCTGAGCGCTGGTGTATGTGGTGAGTGGCTTCCTTGGGCTGTACAGCATGAACAGAGGGGATGAGAATCCAGGCCGGGTGCAACCTGATGCCCATGGACAGCTGTAAAATCAGTTCAAAGTCAGAAACATACAAAGGTATGTGCATCTTTAATTCTAACACTCAGGAGAAAGGCAGGCAGATCTGAGTCCTGAAACACTATGTAGGCCAATCTGGTGTACATAGAGTTTCAGGACAGTCAGGGTTACATAGCGACCCTGCGTCAAAGAAACAACAACAACAACAACAAACCAAAGAGCAACAACTGAAAAACCAAACAGTAACAGATTGTGTGTGTGTGTGTGTGTGTGTGTGTGTGAGGGGGGGGAGGGGAGAGAGGGATGTGTGTAAGAGGGGGGAGGGGGAAGGGAAGGAGATGATTATCCAGTTCTCAGGCCTTAGATTTGTAGCAACATATTTCAGTGTCAAAAGGGTAGACACACCAGTTGGAGGATCATGACTCACAAAGCAAGTTAGGCATAGTCCATGCCTCCAACCTCAATACTTCTCTGAGACTGATGACTGCTAGGTGTTCAAAGCCAGCCCGAGCTGTCTAGGGATTCTTGGATACAGTAGAACCTGTCTCTCTCACAATGAAAAAGCAAACTTGACTTTTATTTCCTGGGTATAAAAGCATGTTTGTCTATATTTAATTCTAGACTAGTTATACTTTTATTTAAAAAGATTTATTTTGGTTGCCGGGTGTTTTGCCTGCATTATTGTCTGTGCATGTGCACAGTACTTCCGAAGGTTGTTAGATCCCCTAGAACTAGTTACAGAGTATTGTGAGCCACCATGTGGGTGCTGGGAATTCATTCAGGTTCTCTGGAAGGAAGAACAGCAAACCAGTGTTCTTAATCACTGAGCCATCTCTTCAGTATTGTAATTATTTATCAGGGTCTTATAGCCCTCGCTATCCTGGAACTTACTGTGTAGACCAGGCTAGCCTTATTCAAAGGGATCTACCTGCTTCTTCTACCTTCTTAGTGCTGGAGCTATAGTTTTTGTTTTTGAATACAGGGTTTCTCTGTGGAGCCCTGGCTGTCTTAGAACTTGTTCTGTAGATCAGGCTGGCCTTGAACTCAGATCCACCTGTTTCTGGTTCCTGAGTATTTCGATTAAAGCAAAGTGTGTGCCACTACTACTTGGCTCATGTGCCACCAATGCCGAGCTTTGGCTTTAACTCTTGAAGCTGTTGTTCCTTAGTTTATCAAATTCTTGAATTACAAATTAGAACAGCTATAGATAGCTTTAATTTTCTCATGGTGATAAAAATTCCCTAAGGGTTTAGCTATGCAAATCTTCCGTTATCCTAGGTATATTCCTTTCTTCTTCTTCTTCATTTTTTTTTTTTTTGGTTTCTCTGTATTGTTTTGGAGGTTGTCCTGGAACTCGCTCTCTAGACCAGGCTGGCCTCAAACTCACAGAGATCCACCTGTCTCTGCCTCCTGAGTGCTGGCCTCCTTTTTTTTTTCAATTTAATTTTTAAAATTTAATTTTTGTCTTTGGTTTTTTGAGACAGGGTTTCTCTGTATATAACAGCTCTGGCTGTCTTGGAGCTTTGCAAACCAGGCTGGCCTAGATCTCACAGAGATCCATCTGCCTCTGCCTCCCAAGTTCTGGGATTACAGGTGCGCACCACCACCGGCCAGTATAAAGTTAGTTTTTTTTGCATTTATATATTATATATGTATTCTGTCTGCATGTATGCCTGCAGGCTCAGAAGAGGATACCAGGTCGCATTATGATGGTTGTGAGCCACCATGTGGGGGCTGTAAAGAGACCTGGAAGAGCCCCCAGTGCTCTTAGTCATTGAGCCATCTCCAGTCCCCCAAATTTATGTGTTTTTGTTTTGTTTCTGTTTTGTCTACTTGTGTGTGTACACAAGAGTTTGCATTTATCAGGGGGAAATACAGGAGTTTCTCCATATGGGTTTGGGTGTTGAAATTAGGTCCACCTGAGCCATCTGTCTCCCTGGCCCTGAACGCTTTCACAGTTTCCAGTCAGGGCCACCCTTACCATTCATGACATTTTGCAGTGCCGGCTTCCAGCTCTGGTTCCTGAAGTGCTAGGGATGCACTGAACTAGTTCTGAAACACATTCTCAGCATGCTTTGTCTTTTGAGGCAGCATGTCTCTGTCCCGCCCGGGCTGCCCTCGATTGTCCCTCAGGCTCCCCAGTGCTTTTGCTGTAGGGGCATGCTGCATTTCGTGTTGAAACCTCAGGCTCTTTCCAGGGTGGGCTCACAGTTGTCTGTTAGAAAGCCACAGTTTCTGGTATATTTTGTTGTTTGTTTGCCTATTTATTTATTTATTTATTTTGAGGCAGGATCTTATAATGTAGCACTGTGTGGCCTACAGATCCTGCTGTCTCTGCCTCTCCTGAGTATTGGGATTGAAGGGGTGTGTTACCTGGATGGGTATGGGTTGGGATGAGTACTGGTTCTTACATGTACATATGCTTAATTGGTGTCCACAATGTTGTGTGAGTCAGGGCAAAGGTCACACAAGCCCATGGACCCAACGGTGAGGACCTGACTCACTGTCTTAGCTGGCTTACTAGAGAGACAGCAATGACACAACAAGTCCTGGAGGTCTCATAAGGCCACAGTAGGCCAGAGCTGTCACTCTTGGTGACTGTACAGCTCTTTGTCACTGCTTTTCCTGCATTCTTCTTCCCTTCAGAACTTAGCATTCACCCCCCAGCTGATGAGGGAAGGAATGAGTGACAGGCCAACTGACCAATGGGCCCCAGAGGATGGGCTGGGCTGGGGCTTGTGCTGTCATGGAGAAGAGAGAAGCCTCTCTGAGAGGAGGGGCAGAGGGAAGGAGACCTGGAGAGAGCAAACAAAGCGGTCATGAGGAGAGAGTGCACTGGCTTCTTGAGGCTCTGCAGAGGCTGGGCAGGGAGAAAGGGCCAGGGACAGAAGGGAACCTAGGCTGTCCCAAGCAGGCCCAGGCAAGCATGCCCTAAATGGCATCATTTGAAGGGCTGGCCAATTGCAGAGCAGCCCTAGCCTTAGACCCCAGCCTTAGCACCATCCTCCCTCTCTGTCCTGGGGCTTGGCATCAGGGGCGTGGGGGTTCGTTTGATCAGCCCCATGGAACCAAGTCCTGAGCCTCCAAATTTGGTGAGCAGACAGGCTATTGGTAGGAGTCTAGTGGGAATAGAGACAGGCTGTCAGCCACAGATTTGGTGGGGTCTCTTGGGCTGGAAATAGAGAACCTGTGATATGAAACTTTCGTGCCACCATTTCTCCTACTTACCCTGAGTTTTTTTCCAAACAGGAAACAATGAAGGGAGACAGCAGACATCTGAATGAAGAAGAGGGTGCCAGTGGGGGTGAGGACTGTGTCGTAGTCAATGGGAACTGTAGCGACCAGTCCTCAGATACTAAGGATGCCCCTTCACCCCCAGTCTTGGAGGCAATCTGCACAGAGGCAGTCAGCACACCCGAGAGCAGAGGTGGGTGTCAAAGCTCTGACGTAGCAGGTGGAGACCTAAACAGTGGTTCTCTTCTGTTGATATGGGCTTCATAATGATCAGGAGATGCGGCCAACTTGCCTCTTCCTCTTAGAAGCTCCCAGACTACCTGAAAGTCCTCCCCCATTGGTTGTGGGTCTTCTCTGTTGTCCCTTCTTGTCCTTGACATCTACAATGTCTATTAGGACTTTCTGAAATGGATAAAAGTGGCTTCTTGGCCACATGGGAACGTTTGAAAAGAAGCCAGTATCAACCAGTTTCATGGAATGGACTGTGAAGGAATGGGCTTCTTTTCCTCCTTAGATGTTAACGCTTGTCTTGTGGAGAGGAAGGCATGAGCCAGGCCCTGTCCCTTTGCCCTGAGTCCATGGTGGTGAAGGGGTGCACTGGCTTCCTAGAATGACAGTGATAAGGATGCATTTTAAAGCAAGGCCACTCCCCAGGCTGGTGACCACTGTCCTAGTTCCCAAACGTGGACCACCAAATCTTCTTTACAGGCCGCAGATCAAGCTCACGGCTGTCAAAGAGGGAGGTCTCCAACCTGCTGAGTTACACTCAGGTACCATCTCTTCTCTTCATGTGGTTTTATACCTTTACTTTTGGTTGCATGAGAAAAATGACAAATGAGATTCTTTACTCCACTGGAAAGTCTTTTATTTGATCTTTCCTGTGTATTTAAAGTTATACCTCCCTATCTGTAATCAGTATTCAAATAGAACAAAAGACACTTCTGAAATGAGTTCACCTTGGCCATGGTATGCTTGATGTTTGGTTTGATTGAGACAGTATCTGGATGTCTGGGATGTCACTGTAAGCCAGGGTGGCCGCAGCAAACCCCTTGTCTCATGTCCTCTTACATGTGTTGTGAATAAGTTGAGAGGATGCCTGGCAGGCAACATTCTGCATTGGTCTCATTTCCATAACTTGCTGGTGGCCTGGGATTTAACTTTTCAACCCAGTTTGAATTTGTGAACATGTGATTAGCAGGAGTGAAATTTCACTAGAGAAAAACTTGATGACCTTAGGTTGTATTTTGGACTCCTAGGGTAATGTCAAAGTAATGATATTTCTGTACCTTGATTGCATTAGTTCATCTTTTTTCCTTACCTTAGGAACTAGCAGGAGATGGAGATGGTGAGGCAGAGGATGGGGATGGCTCAGACATTCTACTAATGCCAAAGCTTACACGTGAGACCAAGGAGACCAGGTCACCCTCTGAAAGTCCAGCTGTAAGTCCCTCCCACTTGCTGACTCCAGTACCTCCCACCATGCCTGGACCTGCATGGAAAATAAGGCTTAGGCAATTATTCAGAAAATTTTGTGCAATTGATATTAGTTGTGTTTGATGTGTATAGGTCACTGGACAACTTATGAGAGTAGGTAATCTTCCAGCATGTAGATTCTGGGGACCAGATTCAAGGATTGGCAAGTTCCCTAATTCACTGAACCCCTTGGTAAAATTTTCACATCCCTCAGCCATAACAGAATAATTCAGATCCTTACCCAAGGCTGATAGAGCAAGGAGTAGACGAGTCATGGTGTTCGCTACACTGAGCATGGCACCAAGATCTTGATGACCGCTTTACTTTTGATTGTCTTCAATGTTTTCTGATTACAGTCCCACTGAGGAAGGCTTTGCAGTCTTTTGCTTCTCCTGCTAAAACTCCAGGGAACTGGATTAATGTCACCAATGCAACAATAGGCTGTATTTTCACCCTCACTATGTGATCAGATCCAAGTGCAGATCCCGCTGATGGGTGAGAATGAGCCTTAGCTCGTGGCTGTGTGGAGCTCCTGTAATATTGGTGCCTGGGAACTGGAGGCAGGGTCAGTCTTCAGGGCAAGGTGATCTTTTTTTTTTTTTTTGGTTTTACGAGACAGGGTTTCTCTGTTTTGGAGGCTGTCAGTCCAGCCTGGCCTCGAACTCAACAGAGATCTGCCTGCCTCTGCCTCCTGAGTGCTGGGCTAGGGCAAGGTGATCTTAAGTGTAATCCTCTGACAAGCGTTGTAGTCACGCATTGCAGGTATGCACCATCATACCTGGTTATGTGTGAGGCTGCGGTTCAAACTGAGAGCTTATATGAAATAAGCATTCTACCAGTTCAGCTATTTTCACAACTCTCAAATGATTTGACCTTTGGAAATTATCTGCAAACCCCAGTCATTGATGGTATCTTATTTATTCAACATGTCATTTCTTTCCCGTGAGAGATAACAAGCTTATTTGTGACTACCATCGATGCAATGGATTTGTAGTTTTCTGGGTGATTGACTCAGTTCCCTGTGGCTTATGTGAGTCCTTTTCTTTTAGAAGTGCATGCCCTGGCTCAAGTGAGTTCTAATCCACCCTTGACCAAAGAGGAATAATACAAATGTATATCAGTCACAACAAAAAACAGGCAGAGTTATTGAAATGGAAAGTCACTGCTGGTCAGTTCAGAGTGTGGCATCCAGTTACTTCTACTCTGTTTTTGAGTTGAAGTTGGGTCTCAGGCTTTCCTATGTCAGTCTCTTAAATGATAGAATTACAGGCAGGCAATGCCACACGTGATTAACTAACCATCAGTCGTTGTATAGAATTGGAAAAAGTGACAGCAGCAGGCAAGTAAACACCATTCTGAGGAAATCGAGCTTTTCTGATCTGTGCTTTCCTAAATAAGGCAGTGTTTAGGCTTGACCTTGGCTTAAGGCAGCATCTCTCAAACTTTCACAGGGGTTGCATATCGGATATCCTGCTTATCATATGTTACAGTTCATAACAGTAGCAAAATTACAGTTATGAAGTAGTAATGAATTATTTTTATGGTTGGGTTACAATGACATGAGTATATTCTCCTGACCTTGGGGTTCTGACGGGAAACGCCCTCAGCTGCAGCCACTTAGAGCACCATTCCCTTTGCTCTAATAAAACCCTCCATGTGAACTTTGTCACATGGTGTCTATCTCTCTCACCACTTTTTAAATTACAACAATGAGTTGCTGTATTAAAAAATCATAGTGTTAAGAAGGTTGAGAAACATACTGGTTTAAGGTAAACAATTGCTTACTCTCCATTTGCGCTGCCAATTCAGGTGGTCAAATCTTTGACATGGGTCATTGTGATTGTCCCCTTCAAAGATAACCTTTGTTAAGGAGAAGCTTTTTCTTTGCTAGCCGCTTTGGTTTATCCCCCGCCAGCCGCCGGGGCTCTGCCGCATTGTAGTCCCCAAATAAACACACAAGACGCATTATTAATTATGAAGCTGTTGGCCTTTGCTTGTTTCTTACTGGCTAGCTTTGACTTAAGTAATTACCCCATAATTGTTAAATCTAAGTATTTCTCTTACCGGAGAATAGTTCCGGGCTCCTACCCCATGGCGTTACATGTTGACTCTCCTGTGTTTCTCCTTCCCAGAATCCTCCTGGACTCCTAGCCCCACCTATCTAGATTCCTATTGGCCAGACAGTACTTTATTGACATACACAGGACTTCCCCAACAAACCTTGTTAAAGGGATCCCCACCTTTATATCCAATTGTCTTCTCCACTTCAGGTTTACTTGAGGCTGCTTCAAGGCCCAATCCTTTTGGGAGCCTTCATTGGACTGCATGTACCCAGTCACCTAAAGCCCTGTGTTTATCCATTCTTACTTTCAGGTGCGAACCCGAAATAGCAACAGTACCTCCAGCCTGGAGAGGCAAAGAGCCTCCCCCAGAATTACCCGAGGCCGCCAGGGCCGCCATCATGTGCAAGAATACCCCGTGGAATTCCCAGCTACCAGGGTTGGTCCTGTCTCTGAAAGATCTGCTTCACTCATCTGCGCAACACTGGCTATCGTGTACATATAACCTGTGCTTTCTTCACACACACCTACTTTCCAGAGTCTGGCATCTTTCTTTCCTGACTCACCGTACTTAGAACTACTTTGGGGAGTCAAGAGTTCCCGACTGCTTAGGTCTCTGATCCACCTTGGAGCTGAGCTGAAAGCCACTGGTGTCTACTATGCATGTTTCTTTTGTCTTTTCCTGTTGTCCTAAGGCAACCCCAGCAGGTCCTGCACATTCTACTTCTGTTTCCAGATGCACAGGAGCTGGTTTCCCAGAGACCCCACCCTCTCTGAGCTCAGCTTAGAGCCTTTGGTTATTATCTGTCATTTCTCTCACGCTATTTATTCTGTCTCCTTTCTGTCTTGGGGTCAAATGGCTGCCAGTGCCTGCCCTGTCACCCTGTCTTGTGGGGTGCTGGTTTGCTCATTGAATCTTGCAGCTTTAGGAATCTGTTGAGACACTGTATGTACCTCCTGCTTTGCTTCACTAGGTCTCAATCTTGTCTTTCTATCTAGTCTCGAAGAAGGCGAGCATCGTCTTCAGCAAGCACACCATGGTCATCCCCCGCCAGCCCTTACCCCAGTATCGACCTCATAGAAGAAGGGACACCTCAGAGGAGCAGTACCCCATCTACTGACTGGAGTCAGGACAGCCAGCAGGAGAGCATGGACACCACACAACTGGATGCAGAGAGCAAAGATGGAGACAGCACCGAGTACCAGGTGCCGCTGAGAAGGGATTTTGTCCCAGGTTGCACAAGATGCAAAATACAGGGAAAAGAAAACATAAATTATTTATTCTCCAATGCCCCCTTATTCCCTTTTGCTTTTTTGAGATAGGGCTTCTCTGTTTAACAGCCCTCACTTTGTAGACCAACCTGGCCTCAAACTCCCAGAAATCCTCCTGTTTCTGCCTCTCAGGTGCTGGGATTGAAGGCTTTTGTATGCCACATCCAACTGGTATTTTATTTCTGTTTACATAAAGATGGTTTCATAGCATACATATTTAATCATAAAACCCATGAAGCAGAGGCAAGCCTGATCTACATAGAAGTTCCATGCTAGAGCTATATAATGAGATCCTGTCTCAAAACAAACAAAACAAAACTAACAAAACAAACCCAAGGGGTGGGGACAAGGAAAAAAACTCAAAGTTTTGTGTACCCAAGGATGACTTCTAAATCCTGAATGCTGGGAATATATGCATATACTACTAGAATTTCTGTTAATTTTACTAGTTATAATCTAAGAACTTGCCAAATATAATATAACCCATCTATCAGTTCAGCATTTTAGTAGTTCCCATATGAACTAATTTTTTTGCATAATATTTATGGTCTTAGAAATTTTGATCCTGTTCAGGCATGTAAAATGGCTTAAGCAATAGTTGCTTTCACACTGGGTGTATTCAGGCTCTTGAATGTATTTAGTGGATTGAGACTGTTGATATATATTCCCAATTAATGCCCTTCTTCCTACATGTAGATGTATGCATCTATACAAAGCCAAATTTTGTGTTGCTTCAGAATACTTTCTGAGGTAGTCCTGTGTGTTGCTTCTTTTTTTGTGAAGCAAAGTTGTAGTTAAGTCATTTAGGGGGAAGCTGTTAGCCCAAGGAACATGTACTCAAGTGTGGGCATGGTCAGCTGGCTCGGCAGTAAAAGACACTTGGCACTAAACCTCACCTGAGTTCAGTCTCTGGGAAAGGACAGTCATCTAAAATGATGACCTCCTTCACTTGAACACATGTGTGTTTCTGCATACAATCAAATATGGACACTCCTCCACACCCAAAAAGTTGTAAAAAAATACATAAACCAACTTATTTTTCCTAGGCACCTTTTTATATGTACTATTTCTCAAACTCATTCATCACATTTTTTTGCCCAACAGTTTTTTTTTGCCCTAGGTCAGTGGAGTTTCTCAGGGTTCACCTGCCTTGGTGACTGCAATTTTTTCTGTTGGTTCTTTTTCCAGGATGACAAGGAGTTTGGAATAGGTGACCTTGTGTGGGGAAAAATCAAGGGCTTCTCCTGGTGGCCTGCCATGGTGGTGTCCTGGAAAGCCACCTCCAAGCGCCAGGCTATGCCCGGCATGCGATGGGTACAGTGGTTTGGTGATGGCAAGTTTTCTGAGGTGAGTCCATGGCAAGGTGTGCTGACTCTTCATGCCTGAGGCCTTGCTTCTCTTCTTGGGTGACTGAGGTCAGCTTTCTGCACGAGAATGCAGTAAGTTTGGCACTGAAACTGGAGTAAGAAAGATTCCTTGGTTGCCTGTCTTAGATGCCTGCTTGTGGGATAAGAGATAAACTGCTTATTCTTGATCTTAAATAGGGGCTCAGTGTAACCCCTCTGATTATAACTCAGGATGGCTTATAACTATAGACTGGCTTTGAACTCTGAGATCTGACTTCCTCTGCCTCCTGAGGTCTGAGACTCAAGGTCTGTGCAGCCAAACCTGTGACTTGTGTACTGGAAAATAAGGAAGTGGTATAGCATTTTAAAAAGGTAGCTTCCCACATCTGCCTGTCACTCCAGTGCCAGGGTTTTATCTAATGCCCTGTGATAACCTCTCCACATCCACACATACAATTGGTATTGTGAATCATACCTTAGATACATCTTGTCCACACAGTGAAGTCCAGCCAGAGAAGCTGCATAAAGAAACCCCATCTCATTAAAAACAAAAGACAGTATGAGCTTCTAGTGTTAGGCATTTAGAAATGAATCTTTATAATGAGTGTCTTCTCAGCATAAATTAGAGTTTATTTTGTCTTGAAGTGCTATGGATCCAGCCCAAGTACCTCACATGTGCTAAAGCAGGTTCTCCTATCCCATGAGTGCCGCTCCCTGACTCTTACCTTTAAACACGTTCTGAGATCTGCGTTAAGATTTTTTTATCTGTATGCCTTTTTCTCTATGTATTTCTGTATACCATGGGAGGTCAGAAGGGGGACTTCAGGTCTATAGACCTCGTAGATCTTGACTCTGGACTTAGTGACAGCCATGAGCTACCATCTGGGAACTGGGGATCTAACCTAAGCCTCTAGAGGAGAAACCACTGTGCTTTTTTTTTTTTAAAGATTTTTATTTATTATTTATACAGTATTCTGTCTGCATGTATCCCTGCAGGCCAGAAGAGGGCACCAGATTTCATTACAGATGGTTGTGAGCCACCATATTCACTGGGAATTGAACTCAGGAACTCTGGAAGAGCAGTCAGTGCTCTTAACCTCTGAGCCATCTCTCCAGCCCACCACTGTGCTTTTATCCCCTGGAATTATACCTGATTTGGCTTCTAGGTCTGCAGAGGGCATATCCTGGGGGTTTCCTTAGGAATGTTAGTCAGTGTTAGGTCGATTCCCAACCTCAGACAGGATGCGGTCCTCAGCAAACAGGCGAGAGTGAAGTGGCATTTGGACTTGTCCATTTCAAGTTTCCTTTCCTGTGAATTGGATTTCTTTGACTTTTCCTGAAGTATATCCTACATTTCCCTGGTAACAACAGCAGGACATGAAGACTGTTGTGAGGTTACATTCAGTTGTCTTGTCTCAACAGCAGAGGGAGCAGGAGGAACTGTGACTTGGGCCTATGCATCCAACCACAGAGATATTTGCCATTGCTTTGATCCAGTGAGACACAATATACTCATTTCTAGACAGGGTCAGATGGCAATAAGTGGTAACACGGGTATGCTAGGATTGTAGGGTGGTGTTTCAGTGTGCCGTGGTCCTGGCAAAAGGCCAAGACCTGCCCAGGGCTATATAGCATCCACTGTTCTGCTCATGTTGGGTCAAGCAGCTGGCATTTCCTTGTCACCCAGTTTTATCTTTGTACTCACTAGGAATCCCACCCATAATTCATTTCTGCATTGACAGAAGGCAATTTGCCTTCAGTGATTAGGACATAAGTTACATAGTTGTTGTGAATATTAAGAACTCAAGCATATGTTCAACCTGTGCGTAGTGGGAACTCCTTGATTGGCAGTGGTGCTCAGGAAGGAAAGGACCGGGCACAGATACATCATGGACAGTTTCAGGACTGAGACTCATGTCTGCACCAGGGATGTTCACTCTGTTCACACACATGTATGTACACATGTATGCGCAGGGATGCTGAGAATATATCTAGTTTTACTTGAATTATCCTCCTTACCCACATCTGGAGTTTCTCATTTGCCCTTTCTTTTTCAGTTGGCATCTGTAAGTTGTTGCTTCATTGGGCTCTGGGTGAACCAGTACACATTAATCTCAGGTGTGGGTGATCATAGTCGTGTTTTTCTCTCCTAGGTCTCTGCTGACAAACTTGTGGCCCTTGGGCTGTTCAGCCAGCACTTTAACTTGGCCACCTTCAATAAGCTGGTTTCTTATAGGAAGGCCATGTATCACACTCTGGAGGTAACATGGGTGTGGGTGCTAGCTAGGGTGTCACCCTATAGGCAGGGCAGAAGAAACCTACTGAGAAAAAGCTAGTAGAAGGTCCGTTCAAGACTGACTTGGGACAGAGATACCAAGGAAGTGAATGGCAACAAGATGGGGCCTGACCGCTGGGTTTAACCGGTTATAAGGGGATTACTAGTAAGTTGCTAATACTGATATAAGACAGGAAGATTCATGGCTTGTGCAGTCACAGAGTCACATTATAAAGGGCCTTTTACCAACCCGTACCCATGAACAGGATTTCTAACCATAGAGGAGGCAGTGGCTAGTTTGCTCTTACCATAGTTTGTAGATAATTTTTTGTCTCCTGGAATCATTAGGCCCTTCCCCTCACTTCCTCTAACCCTAACCTCCATTGTGCCATGTAGGCAAGTACATAGATGTACAGATTCTCTTGGCCCTTGAAGTAATGGGTGCTTTGCTACAACCCATCAGAAGACATAAGCCAAAGGTTGCTTTCCCAGATAAGCGGTTGGGGATGGGGATGGTCATCTTAATAGCTTAATCAATCTCCATCAAGGATCTGAACATAATCTGCTTCATATAGGGAAAGATGTCTGTCACCATGTCCCTTCCTATTATTTCTTTACCTATCCCTCAAAAAGCAGACCCTTGTCACATGACAGGCCAAGACAGCTGTGCAGCTCTGAAAGACTCCAGTGTTTAGGGAATGCAGGCCCCAGCAGGAGGAATCCCTGGGTTCACCCTGGCATATACCTCATTCACCTGTTCCCATTCATGGACAGACTTTGCCTTTATTTGTGTCTTGGCAGAGAGCCAGGGTGCGAGCTGGCAAGACCTTCCCCAGCAGCCCTGGAGACTCACTGGAGGACAAGCTGAAGCCCATGCTGGAGTGGGCCCACGGGGGCTTCAAGCCCACTGGCATCGAGGGCCTCAAACCGAATAACAAGCAGCCAGGTGGGGATGGATCTGTACCTCTGTACCTCTGCTGGTGGCATAGCCACACTGGTACCCTGAGCACTCTCATTGTGCCAACCTGTGCCCTGTGGACCCCAGGGCTGTTAAAAGCCTCTGGGAGCTTGAGGGCCATTACCTGCCTTGTCAGGCTTCCCTGGCCATATTGCTGCCACAGGTATGTGCAGTGCAATTAATCTTTTCCACATATTCAAATTCATCTTTTACCTTTGTGGCCAGTTTTTTTTTAAATAAAAAATTAAAATGAATTAGGCTTCCTGCCATTTTGACTGGTATTTTATTTCCCTGCATATGCACATGGTTCAACATAATGAGGTGAAGGGTGCGCCTGAACAGCCAGCCCCCATATCTAATAAATGCTTTTGTTTTGTTTTCCTGCAAAAGTGGTTAATAAGTCGAAGGTGCATCGTGCAGGCAGTAGGAAGTTAGAACCCAGGAAACACGGTATTCCCTTATCATCTTTGAGTGTTCTGTTTTCTTTCCTCTGTCCTGCAATTTCTTGGCATCTCCAGTTCCCACTGGAGACGAATCAAGTCTCCTACGCTGAGATGAATCCCTCCCCATCACTCCCCACCCTCACTGACCCTCAGGCTAACCATGGGTGCACATCCGACTTTCTACACTCTTTGGATTATCACCTTCTCTCTTGTTTCTTAACATTAATGACACGTATAAGCACTGGAAACGGCCACTTTGTCATCAAAGGCTCTTTGAATTTTGATATCCTTTAGATATTTGTCTTTGTTTTTGTGTTGATGTTTTATGTGTGGAGCTGAAGATCAGAGGACAGGGTTCATGACTATAGTCTCTACTGCTTGAGTGACTGGTTTCAGATTGCTAGACTTAACAGCAAACACGTTGACACAGAGCGTACACAATGGCCATGTTTTGTTTCTTGTGACAGGGCCTCACTATACACCCTAGGCTGCATTTGGATATAGGAGTGTGTCATTGCACACACCTTTCTTATGGACTTTGATGGGTTTTTAATTTTATTTCCTTGCCAGGCCATGATGGCACATTCCTTTAATCCCAGGACTCAGTAGTCACAGGCAGAATGATCTCGGAGTTCAAGGCCAGTCTAGTCTATAGAGCTGATTCAAGGACATCTAGGGCTACACCAAGAAACCATGTCCTAGAATACAAAAAAATTCTTTCCCAAGATGGAGGAATCAAATTTAATCATTTCTATTATGAGTCAATGTAAAAACAAGAATGTGAGCCACAATAAAATATTTTTAAAAATAGGTTTTTAACTATAACTCTCAATGCTCCTGTATATAGATTTGGGTGGCTTGAACTTCCTGTCTGTGCTTTATGAATGCTGTCACTAAAGGAATGTACCATCATACTCAGCAATAAAAAATAATTTTCTAGTAATAGAAAACTTGAAATATCTACTTTGTAAATTATTACTTAAAATATTTCAGTTTTTAGTTAAATCTTACTGTATGTTGGCAATAGATATCACCTAATTAGTTCTTCATTAACTAATATTATAAAATTGACTAAAGTAGATTCCATTGTTTAAGTAAATTCAGTTGAACCAGACAGTGGCTTCATTTTACAATTTGGACCTGGCCATCAGTGTGAAATCCTGTCCTTCCTGACATTTCAAATAGCTCCCTGCCTCCATCCGGCGTTGTGGTGGGCATCACTGTAGGAACCTCAAGAGTTCCAGCTGTGGCCCAGCATGTGCTCTAGACTCACTCTAGAAGGATGAATTTTCGTACACAT
The DNA here is from genome assembly GCF_017639785.1 of Mesocricetus auratus. Lineage (NCBI taxonomy): Eukaryota > Metazoa > Chordata > Mammalia > Rodentia > Cricetidae > Mesocricetus > Mesocricetus auratus. Next base: position 118,642,637 of record NW_024429189.1, read on the forward strand.
CCAGATGTGTAAACCCCATGACCGTGACTCTGCCTGCTTCCCGGGTGAGAGGAGCTCTGAATTGGCTTCTGCTCTGGGCTCCCCTCTGGGTTCTCTGCACCCATCAGGGTCCCCTGCTCTAGATGCAGCTGGATCCCAGGCAAAGCATGGTCTTGTCCTAGGCCCATCTTGTCCTAGGTCTTGTCTCTTAGACCGTCAATCAGATCTGTCTGCTTACCTTTCAGAGAACAAAAGTCGAAGACGCACAACCAATGACCCTGCTGCTTCTGAGTCCTATCCCCCACCCAAGCGCCTCAAGACAAATAGCTATGGTGGGAAAGACCGAGGGGAGGATGATGAGAGCCGAGGTGATTTGGGGTCGGGTGCTGACAGGTCTGGCCAAGCATGGTGCATACCAGGGGCAGCAGGTCCTCAGACCACTGCTGTGTGGAATGCAGAGGTGCATGGCTGCATGGGAAAGGAGAGACTTCCCCACCTCATCTCACACCTTGTCCCTCTTTCCTCAACAGAACGCATGGCTTCTGATGTCACCAACAACAAGGGCAATCTGGAAGGTACTGTTGCTCCCCGGTCCTTCCTTCCTGGAGTGCCCCAGGCCTGTCTTAGCCTGGCTTTGACCTTCTACATGGGTTCAATCCAGAGTCTAGAGTATTGTCCTACATCAGGACCTATTCCTGCACCCATGTTTAACTGAATCTGATCTTGTCGCTGAAGTTACTGAACAGGGAGAGCATAGTAGGGGACAATGTGAGCCTCAACATTTTGACCAGCATTGGCACCTTGAGCTTTCCACGAACTACTCTGGTATTGTCCCAGTAACTATTTTTCCTTGCACTCATTTTGGCTCAGAACTAACCTATTTTTTGAATGTGTGAGAAACTCCCTATTTGCCTTCCCAACTTCCTTCTCTTGAGTCCTTAGAGATAGTTGCTTAGTATTGGGTAGGAAATTTTGTCCCTGAATTTAAGCTATGTCTGTCAGTAAAGTGCTTATAGCTCAAATATACCTGTGCTGTGGTCCTGCCAAAATCATAGGAAAAAGCCAAGCTGGCCTTGATGTAGGTAAGACTGACTACCTACAATCCCAGGTCAAGAAGACTTGCCCTGTCCTCTTGACATGTGTGGGCACATAGACTGAGTGGACGGATACAAGGAAATAGTTTTTAAAAGCTTGGTGTGTACCAGTAACATGGCCCTGTTGAGACGGGTTAGATACAAGCTTTCATGAATATGATGTAGGGTAATGTGCTTCCCATGGAAAGGGAATTACCTTCCCAGAAATACAGTACCACTAAGCCACCATTGGCAATCATGGAGTTTTAGAAGGAAATAGAGGACAGGACAAGACAAGAGAATCTGCCAGGCAGTGGTGTCAGTTGGTGGCGCATGCCTTTAATCCTAGCAGAGGCAGAGGCAGGCGGATCTCTCTTGAGTTTGAGGTCAGCCTGATGTACAAAGCTACACAGGGACACTCACTATGTAGACCACATTGTTCAGGAAAACCCCATAGCTCTGCTTCCAGATTCAGGGTTATAAGGGCCACATGAATAACAAATGCATTCAGACCTGGAATTAGACATAATTTGTTAAAATGTGCTGATTGATTTAAGGTAGAGAAGAGCTGGTGTCTGTAGGCACATTAATGCTACTTCATTGGTAGGATTTGTAGTGTCATCTACAAAGCAAATTGCAGTTACCATTGGTATGAGAATTTGTTTGGTCTTTTTCTTTGCAAACCCCTTGACCATATGTAGCTCCTTTTTGTTGATTTGAATTAATAACAGTTAAATTGAAACACATCACTGCATAAGAACAGAGTTGTTGACAAAGCAGGGATTCAGAACTGGCATGTTTAAGGCCTCATTAGGAGACCCTTGACCTCCATAAACTCTGACACCCTGTCTTTTTCTCAGACCGCTGCTTGTCCTGCGGTAAGAAGAACCCTGTATCCTTCCACCCCCTCTTTGAGGGTGGGCTCTGTCAGAGTTGCCGGGTAAGTCTTCCCGCCCCTTGCTCTGCCACATCCTTCCCCAGACAGGCCCCCAGCACAGTTCCTGCTCCAGGCCCTAGTGAACATCCCCAGGGCACATCCCCATCACCCTTCCTGTTTGGGGGACAGGTGCTGCAGCAGAGAAGGCTCTCCATGAGGCACTCAGCTCATATGTACTGTCACTGAAAAGCACCCCAGCTATCAGCTAGGGCCCCTGCCAGCTTGCTAGCCAGACCTGGTTGGGGTCAGGTCTATGGTCTCACGGGCTTTCTCTCTGGTGGTCAGGATCGCTTCCTGGAGCTCTTCTACATGTATGACGAGGACGGCTATCAGTCCTACTGCACTGTGTGCTGCGAGGGCCGTGAGCTACTTCTGTGCAGCAACACGAGCTGCTGCAGGTGAGTGTCCTTCCATGGGGGCTGCACAAGAGGGCCTAGGGTCCCCGGTTGTACCCTACAGTTCCTGCAGCCTGTAGGCAGCTAAAAATCAAATAGAAAATGAGCACCCAGGGGCCATTCTGTGGAGTCTGTTGTGCATGGGCATGGACCGCAGTGATGCATAGTGCTGGACTTGATCCAGGTGTGCCTGCGAGGCCAGCCCTGTGAGGTTTCTGAAATGGTTGGTTACCCTATAGCTCAAAACATGTGGAGGCAGGAGGCGGAACATCATGCAGGGGTGGTCATGCCCTGGAGAACTAACTGAACCTGCTGGACAAATGTCTGCTAACCTTGATCCATTCTCTGGATGCTCTGGCACAGGTGCTTCTGTGTGGAGTGTCTGGAGGTGCTGGTGGGTACAGGGACAGCTGAGGATGCCAAGCTGCAGGAACCCTGGAGCTGCTATATGTGCCTCCCACAGCGCTGCCATGGGGTCCTCAGGCGCAGGAAGGATTGGAACATGCGCCTGCAAGACTTCTTCACTTCTGATCCTGACCTCGAAGAATTCGTAAGCCATGGGCTCTGTGCAGCCCCTTGCAATTACAGTCCCTGAGAATCTGGAATCCTGTGCATCTGTAAAAGCAAGGGTTAGGCCTTTAATCTCAGCCCGTAGGAGACAAGCAGTCATATGACTGACTCCAATGACAGCCTGGTCAGTCAAGTGAGTTCCCGGCCAGTCAAGGGTACCTACGTACTGAGATCCTGTGTCAAAATAGACAAAACAAGTTATAGTAACAGGCATAGTGACATAGGCTAGAATCACAGCACAGCTACCCGAGCCATGAGCTTTGTGATGAATTTAAGGGCAGCCTGTGTTAAATAGTGAGGTCAAGGGCAGCTGGGGATGTACAGCAAGATTCCATCTCTGCTATACCATCTGTACCTCCCAGAGCCGGTGCCTGCCAGAGGCTGAGAGCCCTTGCTAGCTAACATCTCTAGCAGACAATTCTCCCTTCCAGTACCTTCTGAGGAGGGAACAGGATGGAAACATCTGAGCGTATGAGTGACGAGGGCAGCTGCTCCCACAATGTAGGAGTTTATCTCCTGTTCTGAGGCCTTGGCTGTTAGCGGTCAAGCTTATCTGTAGGAGGTGACTGTGCCTCCTATCTAAGGACAGAATGGCCAGCCTGTGCCCAATACTCTCTTACTGGTTCCCATCGATGCTTCTGAGTACAGGAGGACAGATGGACACTCTGGAGGCATCACTCTTTGTTTGTCTGGTAGGAGCCACCCAAGTTGTACCCAGCAATTCCTGCAGCCAGGAGGAGGCCCATTAGAGTCCTGTCCCTGTTTGATGGAATTGCGACAGGTGAGTTTGAGGCTTCTCTGAGGATGCTCTGTTAGGGCAATGAAAGAATCTTCTAGGCGGGCTGAAGGTGTCCCTCCCGTGATAACTGAGAAGCAATAGCTAGTAGTAGTTAGGATGTCATGTATGCCCCCCCCCCTTTTTTTTAAAGTATTTATTATGTACACAGTGTTCTGCCTGCATGCATGACTGCAGGCCAGAAGAGGGCACCAGATCTCATTATAGATTGTGAGTCACTATGGTTGCTGGGAATTGAACTCAGGACTTGAAGAACAGGTAGTGTTATTAACCTCTGAACCATCTGTCCAGCCCCATGTGTGTCCTTTCTTAAACTTTTCCTTCTATACTCATGAATACCTTTGTGGTCAGTTAGGCAACAACTACCTTCCTTTGTGGTCAGTTAGGCAACAACTACCTTCCTTAATTCTGGCTCCTTTCCATTTTGAGAGATGTCCTATATGTAGAAGGAATGAACATAGCCATTACAGGCAGTGCTGTGAGGTCCCCTGGAGTCGACACAGACACCCTGAAGTGACAGTGATGGAGTAAGGGGCTCTCATTGTGCTTCAGGAGGACCCTGGGTGGGCTGATGGCTCTGCACTTGGCCTCTTGGCCTCATATTTCTATTTGATCCCTCACAGGGTACTTGGTGCTCAAAGAGCTGGGTATCAAAGTGGAAAAGTACGTTGCCTCTGAAGTGTGTTCAGAGTCCATCGCTGTGGGAACTGTTAAGCACGAAGGCCAAATCAAATACGTGAACGACGTCAGGAAAATCACAAAGAAAAATGTGAGGGTGACCTTTTTCATCTCATCTTGCTTATCTCTCTTCTACATCTTGGACCTTCCCTGGTCTCAAGGCATATTGTCCCCATTCCTCAGGTCCAGGGTTGCAGGTGGGGGAAGCTGTTGCCACTTCAGAAAAAAGTACAATTAGGACAGTTTGTGGTATAGTTCAAGATTACTTAGTTCTGTTAGAACATGAGCACTCAGGTGTCTTAGGTTAAACATTTAGTGTTGACAAGGGTGATTTTAGTACTGATGATTTCTTTTTCTCTCTTTCCCACCCTCTCCCCTCAAGGCTTTAGTTTTTCCCTAGGTTTATCCTAGTTCTGTTTCTTTACCTCAGATTGATGAGTGGGGCCCCTTTGACTTGGTGATTGGTGGAAGCCCTTGCAATGACCTCTCCAATGTCAATCCAGCCAGGAAAGGCCTATATGGTGAGGAGAATGACTGGTTTGTGACCCTCCCCACCCCAGGGCCACTAAGTCAGTTCCGATGAAACGGGCTGCAAAGAACCTATTGGTAGCTTGTTCACCTTGCTCATGGCTTAGACCCCATTATTGTTTGGAATTCCAGAGCACGACAGGTACATGCTTACTGCCGTGTCCTTGGAAAAACCCTTGGTTTTGGGAAAGTTGAGTCACATGTTGATGTATCTCCTGATGGAACTCTGTTTTCCAATGTTCTAAACCAATAGAGGGCACCGGCAGACTCTTCTTTGAGTTTTACCACTTGCTGAATTATACCCGCCCCAAGGAGGGCGACAACCGTCCGTTCTTCTGGATGTTTGAGAATGTGGTGGCCATGAAGGTTAACGACAAGAAGGACATCTCTCGATTCTTGGCGGTGAGTGGATTTTCAGGGGGGCCTAGGCAGGGGAGGCAGGCTAGCACTGATGGCCTCCTTATATTGCTGAGGACATGATTGCCTGATTAGAGGACAGTGTGGCTACATCTGCCAATGAATAGTTGGGCAGCCTTTTTGAACTTCGGTGATCCTTTTGCTCACCCCATCCTTGTTAGCTGACACTTCTCCTGTCTTCTATTTGCATTGATAATGGCTGTTTTAAGGTCTGTGGGGAGGTTACTAGGCTTTTGTCTTTCCAGTTCTTGGTGTGTTTTCCTTCATTTCTAAGCTTTATTTTGTATGTGTGCACACAGGCACACCTGCCATGCTGCATGTTTGAAGGTCACAGGATTACTTTGGAGTCCATTCTCTCCACAATGTGGCTTCTGGATATCAAACTCTGGGCATCAGCATAAAAGCACCCAGTCCTGCTGAACCACCCTACTGGCTCTGTGCTTCTTTTTGAAGACGGTCTCAAAGCCCTGGCTTTCCTTGAACCTTTACTCTTCCTGTCTCTGCTTCTAGAGAGCGGGGATTACAGGTGTGCACCACCACAGCTGGCTTATGATTTATCTAGCTTTAAGTGATAGAGCTGTCTTAGCCCTGGTTAGGTATTCATTCATTGCCTGCATAAACTTCTGCGGACATGATTTTGTCACGAATCAGCTTGGGCAGGTTTGATCATCTTGGCCCACCGGCATGCATAGTAGCTATCTCCAGCCAGCCTTTGGGTGGGTACTGCTCAGTCTGTTTAGCTAGGAAAGGCTTGTCACCTGACAGGTCATACAGGGACTGACTGACAGCTCCAGCTGAGTCTTGCAGTGTCTTCAGCAGCTCCCTTTCTCTTCCTGCAGTGTAATCCAGTGATGATCGATGCCATCAAGGTTTCTGCTGCACACAGGGCCCGGTATTTCTGGGGCAACCTGCCTGGGATGAACAGGTAAGAGACCTGAGAGGGACAGGTAACAGACAGCAAAGTCTGACTGACATTCCAATTTTCGGAACAATGGTTCTCAACCTGTAGGAAGCAACCCCTTTGGGGGGCCTGTCCAATGACCTTTTCACAGGGTTCACATATCAAATATTTATATTATGATTCATAACAGTAGCAAAACTACAGTTGTGGAGTGGCAATGAAATAATTTCTTGAGGCCGCTGCACCATTCAGAAGTGGATTGTATGTTATTTGGGCTTTATTGCTTTAATTTATGTGTATGACGTGTGTGCTGGAGCCCATAGAAACTGTCAACTGTCCTTTGCTTGAGTGCCAAGCACTCTTAACTTAACCACTGGGCCATCTCTGGCCTGAGACACTATTAAAGGATTCCAGCATTATGAAGGTTGAGAATCAGTGTCTAGAAGGTCATGGCTTTAGGATGCTCTGAATAACTGGAGCACTGGGCAGCTGTCTTGCTCATTGTAACTGAGAACTAACATCCTGCTGTGCTAAGTCTTCTATGGCAAATGTTGGAATGTCAAAGATCGTTCTTTCTGACCCTAAGATGAAGTGTGTCCTGTACTAGGCCCTTGGTGATGAATAGGGCTGGCAGAGCTGAGGTGGTATGTTAGCATGGTGGCTCAGTGGTTAAGCTCACTTGCTACCCTTGCAGATTCTTTGGGATTGTTTCCTAGCACTCATGGTACTTCACAGCCATGTAACTCAAACAGTCTGATACTTTCTTGTCATCCTAGGGCTTCAGGCATGCATGTGGTATGGAATAACACATACAAAGAAACCATTCATAAAAATAAAATCTTTTTTGCCTTCCTCATGTTCCCTATTCAATCCATCTATTATATTTTTTCCTCTACTTCTCTATAGCAATATATTCTATATCCTTTTTCTTAGGAGTCCTCCATCTGCTTCCTGTATACCTAAACTCTGGTGTGTTGTAGCACACAAAGGCTTAAAAGCTATTATGCACATATAAAGTAGACTAGACAATATTTGACCTTTAGGTCTGGATTATTTCACTCAGAATATTTTTTTCCTGATTCCTTTCATTTCATCATTTGTTTTCCTTTTTTTTTCCTTCTAATTTTTTTTTTTTTTGTGTTTTGGAGACAGGGTCTCTAGCCCTAACTGTCCTGAACCTCACTATGTAGACCAGGCTGGCCTTGAACTCACTTACCTGTGCCTCCTGAATGCTGGGATTAAAGGCTTGTGCCACCATTGTCCAGCTGTTTTTTTTTTTTTTTTCTTTTTTCTTTTTTTTTTTTTTTTTTTGGTTTTTCAAGGCAGGGTTTCTCTGTGGCTTTGGAGGCTGTCCTGGAACTAGCTATTGTAGACCAGGCTGGTCTCTAACTCACAGAGATCCGCCTGCTTCTGCCTCCCAAGTTCTGGGATTAATGGCGTGAGCCACCAACGCCTGGCTCTTTTCTTTTTTAAGTATACAATGTTCTGTCTGCATGTATGCCTGCAGATCTCATTACAGATGACTGTGAGCCATCATGTGGTAGCTGGGAATTGAACTAGGACCTCTGGAAGAACAGCCAATGCTCTTAACCACTGAGACATCTCCCCAGCACCCTACTTTGTTTTTCTTAAAAGCTGAAAATTCCATAGTGTAAATGAATGACATTTTCACTATCCATTAATTGACAGAACATGTATGATTCTAACTTCTGGCAATTGTGAATAGAGCAGCAAGGAACATGATTGAGTAACTGACTCTAGTAGGATGTAGGATGATACACCTTTGGGTATATCATGAAGACTGGTATAGCTGGATCTTGAGGCAGATCCATTTCCAACTTCCCGAGGAACTGCCACACTGCACACAATGCCTGAACCAATTTGCATGCCCACATCCTTGCTACAACGAGCTATCATTTGTATTCATCTTGTCCATTCAGACTGTCATAAGGCAAAAATCTCAGTTACAATTTGCATTTGATTTTTTTTTCTGTTTCTTTTGGTTGTTCCTTTTTTTTTAGCCTTGACTGTCCCGAAACTCTGTAGACCAGGTTGACCTCAAATTCACAGAAATCTGTCTGCCTCTGCCTACCAGATGCTAAAATTAAAGGCATGTGCCACCGCTGTTCATCTATAATTTACAGTTTCATGGTGCCTAGAAATGTTGAATATTTTTTTAAGTCTGTCTCAGCTGTCTATACTTCATATTTTGAGGGGTTAGTTCACTATTTCTGATCCCCATCTTTTAGTTCTTTATATATTCTAGATACTAACCCTTATTAGATATATTAGATATAATTTCTAAGATCTTGTCCCATTCTATAGGCTGCAATTTTGCCACAAGATGACGTCCTCTCTGCCTTATAAAAGTTTTATAAGCTAATGGCATTCCCACATATAAATTATTGGCCTTAGTGTCTCTTTCCACAAAATCTGATGCCCTCTTGTCTTCTGAGGGTGCCAGGTATGCATATGATATGCAGACAATAATGCAGACCATACTTTGATATACATAGTAAATAAGTTCATTTATTTTAAAAGTAATAGTCTGGCTTTCTAACCCTAACCCTCTAGTTTTCTCAGACAGTATTTCCCACCCTTTAATCATGAACCAGAAGTTGTTTAGTCAATCGTACTAGTACAGGCCTGCTTATCTCATCTGTCTTTGCTTTCAAGACCTTGCTAATGAAGATGCAAAATGTAATGGTGTTAACCGTATCTGAGGGATAATCAAGCAGAGGGATCTGGTGAAAAACCTATTTTGATATTGCTCAAGTGTTCCTCAAGGGTGGGAAGAGCCTGTGTAAGGTGCTCCAGTTTTGTGGGAAGTTATCGTTAATCCCCAAAGCTTGCTGAATTATTGGGTACCATACTATGTTCATTCTTGGGATACCCTATACTAATTTACCTAGCAATCAAGCTCGTTGCTGTTGTGATTCCCGTTCAATGGTAACTCTATTGATGGCTTTTGTGGAGTGGACAAGCTACAGAGGAGGTTAGTAGGTACGTTCAGGGCTGGGAAGGTAGCTTTTCAAATGTGGATGGGAACAGGAGGGCTCATTCAACAAATCAGAAGGAATGTAGCTGTGTGAAGAATGAGCATCCTATGAGTGATTTGGGGCTCTGGATTGCAGGGTTGATGGGTTTCCCTACATAAGCTTCCAAATCAGTGTTTTTAGGTTAGGAACACCTTGGAATGAAACTAAACTGTAGGTGTAAGTAATTCTGTCTAGACATGGTAACGAATACTTACGTTGTCGTTGGAGGAAAAGAGGAAGAAGGCAGAAGATACACAATGGAAGTTGTGAGGATTATTCTCTGTTGAAGAATCAGCATTGAGGTCTAGGCAGAGACAGACTTCACTAGCTGATATCTGCTGGGTGGTCATCATCCACCAGTCAATCTGAGAATTAAATGTAGTTTGTGCAACTCCTTATTTTTTTAAATTATACTTATGTGTACCTGTGAGTCTGTGAAATCTTGTGGTTGTCACGCTCCACTAAGGGCTTCCTGGGGTTAGACTTGTCCACACTCCACTACCTGTGTGGATGGTTTGTGTGGATCCCTGTACAGATCTAGGCTTCCTCTGACTCTTTTCTTTTTGGTCTCAGGTTTAGGCTCCCGTATTTGTCATTGCGTGGCTAGAAGGCTGTCAGGGCTATGTGTGATTTCCTTAATTAAACTGCTTCCATTGTGAGGTCTCAGGTATTTGGGGCCTCTAATGGGGCCGCCATAGTTCATGGCTTCTATGTACAGATGTGGACAGTTTCTGCTTTGAAATCCAGCTCATGATGTTTGACGCCACATTTGCTGATCAGTTGGTGCTATTTAGAAAGAGCAATCACTTTCATGGGAGGGCGATATTTACTGTTACTAGGCTAGCCTGAGGTTCCATTCCTAGCAGTGCATGACTCACAGTAAGGATGTCCATGGTGATCTAGACCAAGGTGATAGTGCTGCCTATATGTAACAGTGGAGGAATTCTTTCTGGTTTGCACAGGACTTGGTTTCCTCTAAATGCATGTCATTCAGTGGTATCGGCACTATACTATCTGTGGGTAATGGGCAGTTTTGGGGGACTTCAGCATATCCTTGTGCTCTCACCAGGATGGTTTTCATCCAATGTCTGTGACTTAATCATTACCTAAGCACAATTAGGAAGCAGATTCTGAACTGTCAGTTCAGAGCACTCGTTGCTCTTGGTTCCACCCCCAACACCTAAATGGCAGCTCACAACTGTGTAGCCTCAGCTTATACATTCTTTTTACATCCTAGGACCATGTCTGCACATGGTTCTTACATATACAGACAGATGTTCATACACAGTTTTTAAAAATTTTATTTAAAAAGCTACGTTCTCTCCTCATCTGACTTGCGAGATCTCTAGCTTAGACCTCCAGGGCAGATGCTGGAGAGTAATGGGTTTTGGCTGTTCCCAGGCCTGTGATAGCTTCAAAGAATGATAAGCTCGAGCTGCAGGACTGCTTGGAGTTCAGTAGGACAGCAAAGGTAAGACGCTGAGTGGTCTGTGCTGCACCTTCTGGAAAACTGTGACCTTGGCTCTATCCACGTGGCTCCCGCTCATTCCCTCACAGACCCCTGGTGCTGGGCCTCTTTCCCCACAGGATTGTTCTGTCTCTTCTTCAAGTGCAGAGTAGGAGATGTTCTTGGTAAATAATTCCAGTGAGAAAATGCGACCGGGTTCTGCATTGGTTAAGGCTGGAGGCATAGACGCTGTGCTGCAGGTGGTCTTTGCAGTAGCAACAGTGGTGGACGCTGTTACAAAAGGCTGTGCACAGTCACAGATGCACAGTGCAGAGTCTGGTGCCTGCTCCTCCGTGTCTGTGAAAAGCAAAGGCCTATTGCTCAAGCTCTAGTTGGCCATTCTGAGTCTGGATGGTTTTTGCTCTTAATGACCCCTTTCATCAGTAACTGGTGTCTTGGCCACTATGTGATCCTTCATGGTTACCTTTGGCTAAATATATGTGGTATTTGAGGGAAGCATAAAGAATCTGTCCAAGTCTCTTTGTCCTTTCTTCGTATATGCCACCTCTCCAAATTCCTGTCTCCCGCCCTCTGTTCTCTGGATGCCCTTGAGCCTGGTTCCACTTGGAAGCCTTCTGCGCTTACCCGTCGATGTTGTTTTGTTCTCCAGTTAAAGAAGGTACAGACAATAACCACCAAGTCGAACTCCATCAGACAGGGGAAAAACCAGCTTTTACCTGTAGTCATGAATGGCAAGGACGATGTTTTGTGGTGTACTGAGCTCGAAAGGTGAGCTGCACGTGGAGAGGGAAGCCATGGGAACAAAGGCAAGAAGGGGACATGGTGTGGGAGACAGACGGTGAACACTTGTCTGCCTTCCCTGATATTTTCCGGTCCCAAAATCTGCTTCAAATGAGAAAGCTATGGAAACTCGGCCTTTGTCCCAGGATTTCTCCTCCAATGGTTCCTTCTCTCCCCGGTCTCTCTCATCTCTACCTTGCTTGTATGGAGCAGCCATCTCTTGGATTTCAGTTGTGCATGTTTTTCCTGGGGAGTGGGTGGGGCTTGGGGGTGGGGGAGGTGGGAGAGGGAGGATGAGACACATCTGGTGGCCTTGGGCTGACTATGTATATGGCCATTCTTATTTCTTTTGGTGCTTTGATCCAGGGTTTCTTTGTAGCCCTGGCTATCCTGGAACAAACACTGTAGATCAGGCTGGCCTCGAACGCAAACATCCTTCTGCCTCTGCGTCCTGAGTGCTGGGTGGTGTGTACCACCACCACCTGTCCCCTTTTCCATATATTTTTATTATTTCATGAAGAAGTTAATATTCCATATTTTATTGCATGTTTTCTTTTCTGATCTGGCAGAGCAAGGACTCCCTATAGTCTAGGCTCTCCTGTGCTAATGTTGGCCTTAAAAATGGCTTTAAAAATTTCTAACCAATTATTTTTTTTTCCAAATTTGAGCATATTTACCCCTTCCCTAATACTGGGATTCTTACCTTCTACCACTATATGGTGGGAACTTGCATAGGTCTGGTGCTTAAGCCCTGTTATGTCTGGAAACTGTTTCAGGATATTATAACCTCTTTGGGCTCTTAAAAGACTCAGTGCCCTCTTCTGCAAAGGTCCCTGGGCCACGGGCTGGGAACACTGTTCTTATGTCCATGCTGTGTAGCCTGTTGTGGAATTTGAATGTTTAAAGTGGTTCTTGAGGGGTGATTGGTATTGTGTCTATGGCAGGAATGGCAAGGTCTGTTCTACAGGTGAGTTTAGAGCTGTCAAAACCCTGTAATGCTGAGGTTCGCTCTTTGTCCTCTTCCGCATCCTGATGAAGCACCTTGGGCAAGCTTTGGAATTATTTTTCTCTCATTTTGAGAGAGAGCGAGAGTGCTGTGTGTATATGTGCTCAGTTGGTTATAGAAAAACTGGTATCTTATGAGCCCCCTGTGTTTGTCATTACATCTTGTCTTTGTTTCTTCACCCTGAAAACATGCTTGACTGCTCATGTTTTCAAGCCAAATCTATGGCTGCCTGGTGATCATCGTAGACCAGTGCACACTATGCATTGAAGGATGGTCCTGGACCATGTCTGCTGACTGACTGATCACTCATGCATTAATTTACACTAGGCATTTAAGAAGTGTCCTTGCATGGCTTGTAAGGAGCATAGTCCCAGTGAGGAGGATACACAGCACTGGGTCCTTGTCACCGTCAGCTCTTAGCTGAGCCAACAATTGGACTGGTGGTCCAGACGGTCCTTTGAGCCCAATGGTCCTGACTGAAGTCTCATGGTTTTCCCAGGCCTGGGTTTCCAGAACACAGCTGTTCTGGGTGTGCTGGGGACATGGGCCCTTCTAACCTCATGTCTTTTCGCTCTGTATTCTCCCAGGATCTTCGGTTTTCCTGCACACTACACAGATGTGTCCAACATGGGACGTGGCGCCCGCCAGAAGCTGCTGGGAAGGTCCTGGAGTGTGCCGGTCATCAGACACCTCTTTGCCCCCCTGAAGGACTACTTTGCGTGTGAATAGTTCTACTCAGGACTGGGGTACTGAGCCAGGTCCCCAGAGTCACCCCTTCCTGAAGGCGCCTCACGTCCCCTTTCTCAGCTCACCTGTCGGGGCCTCACCTCACTGTGTACCTCAGCTTTCTCTTGCTCAGTGGGAGCAGAGCCTCCTGGCCCCTGCAGGGGAGCCAAGGTGCTCCCACCATGTGCACAACTCAGAACTGGCTGCTTAGAGTAGCCCAATATGGTGCTCATGTTTTCTTATCCTGAAACCTTAAAACTTGAAGTAGATAGTAAAATGGCTTTTTTTCCCCTCCTGGGTTAATCAGTCAGAAGTGATGGCTAAGATACCAAAACGATAGCTCTCCCAGTACTCAGGGGTAATGCTGCAAAATCACTTGATTTTTGTTTTTAAGTAACCTGACTCCACATTTGCTAGAGGATGCTAATATCAGTGTGGGCTCAGATGAACAAGGTCAAGGGGCCAGAATTTTTTTTTTAATTTTTCCCTATGGATAGTGGAAGATGAAAAGGTGATGTTTATGATGTAAGGCTTACTGGCACCTTCCCCTTGTTTGGTACAAAGGCTGGAGTCCTGTTGGTCTTGTAGCATTTCCCAGGATGATGATGTCAGCAGGGATGATATCATCATCACATTCAGGGCTATTTCCCCCAAGATTTCCCTGGGCAGGGGCCCGTGTAGCTAATCCTCAAGAAGACTGGAATAGAATGTTTTGAGCTCAGGAAGGGGGTGTGGCCCCTCTTCTATGTATGAGGGACATGAAGGAAGAGGGAGCTTGGCTAAACCATTTGCCATGCCCTCTCCAAATGATGGACCTCTTTCCCCACAAGCTCAGGTCCCCAGATAAGTATGGTCCTCTAATACTTTATGAGAAGCTATGGCCAGAAGCACATTATTTTCCCTTATCTAAGAGATGATGGGGAAACCACAATCTTCTGGAGATTTTTAAAACCCTTTTACCCTATGATGTATTATCTTTTTAAGGGGCATTCTTTTTTAGTGCATCACTGGAGATGAGAAGCTGCATTTCAGAAATGCTTCGCAGTGGTTTTTAACACCTTTTACTCTAATTACTGGTGCTATTTTGTAGAAAAAGGACAACCTTGACACATTTGGGGGTTTTTATACACTTTTTATGGCTCTCAGACTTCTATTTTCATGTTTAACAATTTGACTAAAGTTTTCTTTGGTAACTGGAGCGGTGTCACAAGTGTGGGGAAACTGCCTTGTTTCAACAGTTTGTCTCCACTGTTTTAGGCAGAAAGATAATAGATGCCTAGAGTTTACCTTTCTGTTTGATTAAAATCGTATTTCTCTATAATTTCCTGTGTTTTCACCTGCCAATGTGTGCTAACATGCATGGAGAATATGTGTTCTCTGAGTCGTGGAGCTTGGTTTACTGCCAGGTTTTACTATCATTAAACCCAGACCAGGTGCATCAACGTGAAGTCTAGGAGAGCCTGGGCTACGTGAGTAAAACCTTAACTTGCTGGGTCACATGACCCTAACAGTAAGACAATCACACACACATACACACACACACACACCATGGCTCACCCACATGCTCTTCCACCAATATGTAAATGTAAAAAAACAAGCAAAGAGAACCTTATGAGGGGCTGGAGAGATGGCTTAGCGGTTAACAGCAGTGCTTATCTAACTGGCAACATAGGTTTAATTCTCAATACCTATACCTGGTAGCTTACTACTGCCAGGGAGTCTTAACATTCTCTTCTAGTCTGAACTTTCATGTACATCCTCTTCCCTCCTGAAACACACAAATACACAATTCTTTCTTTTAAGTGGGGCTGGAGAAATGGTTCCCTAATTCACAGTATGCATAGAACCCAGGTGTGGTGGCTCATACCTGTAACTCTGATTCCCAAGGATCCCAGTGCCTTCTTGGCCTCCAAAGACCATGTGCATATATATGTATTACACAGACATGCATGCAGACAAAACATCCAAACATGAAAAACAAATGAATCATTAAAAAGAAACCCTTGTGGTGGGGCCACCTATGGCCCTCAAGGGAATTGTTTTGTTCTCTGTACTGGGAAATTACAATAGATAAACAAGTGATTGGGGCCACAGTGTGTAGGAAATGCCAACCCTAAATTGCTAGAGGCGAAAAAAGACTAAGGAAGGTATCTTCATGGTGATTGGTTGATTTTTTTAAATAGGTAGGCTGTCTTTTAGCCTAGGCTGGCCTGAAAACATCTTTGAACCTCTGATCCCCTTGCGTCAGGCTGCTGAGTGCTGGGATTATAGGCATGTACCACAATACCAGGTAGATGGTTTATTTTAGTTCAGGGACTCATGAATGCTAAGCAAACACTATAATACCATCCCAGTTGGCTATATCTTCAGAGCTTTGTGTTTTTTATTTTGAAACAGGTTCTCAGAAATTGCCCAGGTAGCCATGGAACTCATTCAGTTGCTCAGGCTACTTTGAACTTGTGATCCTTTGACCTCAGCCTCCTGAGTAGCTGGGATCACAGACCTGATGATTATTTCTGTCTGCCGTGTGTGTGTGTGTGTGTGTGTGTGTGTGTGTGTGTGTGTGTGTGTGTGTTTTGATTTGAGACCTGGTGTCATGTAGCCCAGGCTCAACTCCAACTGCCTATAAAACCTGAGGTTGACTTTGAACTCCTGCTTCCACCACCTCCCAGGTGTCCTGATTACAGGCATATGCCACAATTCAGCTTGTCTCTCTTCCTAAGAGCATGTAGTTAAAGTTGCATGTTCTGAGGCAGTTGGTGGTGGCACAGGCTGTTTGAGGACAGCCTGGTCTACAGAATGAGTTCAAGACAGCTGGGGGCTACTCAGAGAATACTGTCTGCATATCGACTTTACTGGGTTTTGACAAAAAGTGTTTGTTATGGCCTTTAGGATTGGGGTATTGCTTCAGAGCCCAAGACTTTGTTCATGCTTAGCCATGTTCTTTGCCACTGAGTTACATTCCCAGGCTGTATTATGTCCATTTCCCCATCTGCAAGAGAGATGCAGTGATGTACAGGGAAGAAGGGGGAGGGGTGCAGACGTTACTTAGTGATGCACAGGCAGGAGACTTGCCCAAAGTTTCATTTAAGGCTGGCCTGTGTAGGCATTCCAGGCAAGCCACAATTAAGATCCTGACCCAATGACAAACAGAATAATCGCCATCAACAAAACAGTAGCACCTACTCTTAAGGATGAAATGAATTACTATATAATTAAATGAGAGAAAGTCCCAAGTAGCAGATGGTACATTGTAAGCCCTTAAAAAGCAACCTTATCAGATGGGGGGATTTATATTTGTTATAGGTGGAAGGACCACATCAGTTTTTGGTTCTGGAAATGAACCCCAAGGTCTCCTGTAGCTAGGCAATTACTCAGACACTGAGCTCAGGGCCAACATCTTCGAGATGTGGAAGAGACCCCCAGGAGAGAACTCATCCTGGCTTTGAAAGTCTGCACAAGAAGGAGGCCTGTGGCTACCGTGGTTGGGTCAGGCAGGGTGTTTAGTCTCCAGGGACAGTGACTGGAACAGAGTCACAGCTCCACACTGTTCTTAGTGACCTCAAATATTTTGGGACCACGACTTGGACAATATTTGTAGCTTCGACATGGTTCTAGGACAGGCGAGCATGAAACAAGAGTTGAGTGTCAATTAAAATAGATGAAGGCAGAGTTTTCCAGGTCTGACTGCTGCTCCCAAACAACCAGCAAACACTTCCCAAATTATAACTTACAAATGCTTGTCTGGTAGCTCAAGTTTGTTACTGCCTAACTCTTGCGTTTACATTAACTCATTTCTTATCTATACCACGTAGCTCATGGCTTGTAACCTAGTTTTCTATGCCTCCTACTTCCTCTGTGGCTGGCTGGAATCTCCTCGAACTCTGCTGTGGTGATAATTGTGGTGATATATTATTTATGATTTAGGAAAGCAAGCTATAGAGGTCAGGTAGTGGTGATCCACAGCTTTAATCCCGGCAGCCATACTAGCAGTGGGACTCAGGAGGCAGCCAGAGGGATCTCTGAGTTTAAGATCACTACACAAGAGTAAAGAGTTCAGAGCTCGCACCTTTGATCCCAGCACTTGGGATCACAGGCCTCTAATCCCAGCACTAGGGAGGAGGAGGCAGGATGGTGTGGCTGTGCTGAGGAAGCAATATAAGGAGGAGGAGACAGGAGCTGAAACCTTTTGCCACTGAGGATTCATGACTACAGGATTAACAATTCAGCTTGGTAGAGGTAAGATCTACTGGCTTGGCTGCTTTGCTTCTGTGTTCAGGCAAGCTTTAGTAAATCATAAATAATAACTCAGTACAGTCTGCCCTTCTTCCTACCTGAATTCTCAGTTTGACTGTCCCATCTATACTTTTTGCCCTGCTACTGGTCAAATAGCATCTTTTAAAACCAATTTGAGTGACAGATCTTTAATGTATAAAGGGATTATTCCACAGCAGAAAGATGTTTAGGAAGAAAAACCACGCCAGAAACCATAAATGTCAATTTCTTAGTAAAGATTCCCAGCGCTAGAAAAACGGCTCAGGAGGAAAGGCACTTGCTCCAAGTCATCAGACTTGATCCCAAGACTCACATGGTAGAAGCAGAAAGCAGCTTCCTGCAAGAAGTCCTCTGTCCTCCACGTGAACATGTGCATACACACACACACACACACACACACACACACACACACACGTCTTAGTCACTGCTCTATCGCTGTGAAGAGACACCCTGACCAAGGCAACTCTTATATAAGAAAGCATTTAACTGGAGGCGTGCTTCAGTTCAGAGGGTTAGTCCATGATTATCATGGCAGGAAGCGGAAAGACATGGCACCTGCACAATACCTGAAATCTTTACATCCTGATCTGCAGGCAACAGGCAGAGAGCAAGATGAAGAGACTGGGCCTGGCCTCGGCTTTTGAAACCTCACAGGCACCCCCAGTGACACACTACCTCTAACAAAGCCACACCTCCTAACCTTTCTAATCCTTTCAAACAGTTCCACTCCCAAGTGACTAAACATTCAAATATATGAGCCTATAGGGCGATTCCTATTCAAATCATCACAATGTAATTTTATTTACTTATTTTTTGGTTTTTCAAGACAGGGTTTCTCTGTGTTGTTTTGGAGGCTGTCCTGGAATTCGCTCTGTAGACCAGGCTGGCCTCGAACTCACAAGAGATCTGCCTGCCTCTGCCTCCCGAGTGCTGGGATTAAAGGCATGTGCCACCAACGCCCGGCTCAATTATTTAAAAAACATAGATTTAAGCAAGGTATCTAGAGGAAGAGACTCAGACTAAGATAAGATACCCAGTATGATGTGACCTTCTCAAGGGAGAGTGGCCATTATATGTTTAAATATCAGTCATATATACCATTTTGGTAGCTATCAAGTTAATTTCAAGATTGCTAAAACACCATTTTTTTCTTTTTTCTCTTTCTGTCAAATGGGATTATAAAGGGACTCTAGAGTAATTGAAATATGTAGGATCCCAATTTTGGGGGGCTTCAGTCGGATCCAGCCGACTGAATACAGTCAGGAGGGAATTCCAGTGAATACTGGACACCCCAAGTTTATCTTTCAACATTTTAATACATCCAAATTAAAAAGAGGAAAATGAGCAAGAAACTTCTTTATTATGATACAGACTTACTTCCTTAATTTTCTAAACGTTCAGTAGACTAAATCTCTCATTAACTTACTTGGAGGGTTAAGGGTAACCACACCTTGTTATTTAGATAAGATATCCACACCTTAGACCAAACTTGTTGTTGCTGTTGTTTTTCTGAGACAGGGGTTCTCTGTGTAGCTTTGGAGCCTATCCTGGCAGTCGCTCTGTAGACCAGGTTGGTCTGGGACTCACAGAGATCCACCTGCCTCTGCCTCCCAAGTGCTGGAATTAAAGACATGCTACACCAATGCTCAGCTTGGACCAAACATCTTACAGTAGCTACGCCTTAGACCTGCAGGTCTTATGACTTTAACCTTGGAAGAGTAAGAATAGTTTTGAACTCTCTGACCTTAAGTCAACATGAAGCGAAGCCATTTTTATGGACCTCGGCAATTCCCCCTTCTAAATTTAATTAATACCCGTGCTTCTGCCACAGTTCAGATGACGGTGTCTGTCTTAGGTTGTCTTCTTTCACCTTCCAGCCGTAGCTGTCATTGGAACACACATCCCATCATGCGTGACCTGTCTTAGGTCCCCTGCAGGCAAAGAGATCTTACCATCTTTGACTCCGAGCCTCTGTAATAAAAAACAGGTAGGGGAGAGTGCATAGCTTGATGCCATGCACCTCTGAGCCAACGTTTCATTGAGAGTTCACCAGCAAGCTTGATCATGCTAAGCAATGCATGTGCTTTTATGGCTGCAACATCTTCTATTAAAGGAGATGAAATACCCTTTTTAAATTGGTCTATGGTGTTTCCAGTAGTTTTAGCTGTATTAAAATCTAAACCTGCCTTTTTAGAAACATTGTATCTAAAGAATCATCATCAGCCGGGCGTTGGTGGCGCAAGCTTTTAATCCCAGCACTCGGGAGGCAGAGGCAAGTGAATCTCTGTGAGTTCGAGGCCAGCCTGGTCTACAGAGCGAGTTCCAGGACAGCCTCCAAAGCCACAGAGAAACCCTGTCTCGAAAAACCAAAAAAAAAAAAAAAAAGAATCATCATCATGTCAAATTCCTATCAAAATGAACTCTGACTTTTTTCATCCATTAACACTTACATAGCATAGCACAGGTTGAAATATTAATAATTCCAGTGTGATTATTAACAATAGACACATAATTGGCTAGATTACAATTCTCATAATTTCAATTCAATCAAAGGACAAAATGTTCTTTTGGTGGGTGAAGTATGAGTAACTCCACAATTTTGAATCTTTTATTTTTTCCTCTGTCAAAGTCCAATGCACTGTTGCTTCTAATTTACAAAGATAAGTCCTTGAGTCCTGAATATACTGAAGAGGGGCTTTAGCCACATGTCACCTGCATAATAATGTTCGATTGTTCTAATGAATCCTTTAACCCCAAAGGGGAAGTATCTGAGGCCACAGTAGTTTCTACTGGCAAAAATGAGTTCTATGTCCCAAGATGTGGTGTGAATATACTGCTTGACATTCAGTCCTTGGCCGGATCCAGAATAATTAAAGCTCACAGAGGTCTGGGAAGTTGATGCAGCAGGTTTGTCAAGAAACTGGAAATCACCAGCCGTCATTATAATCTCCTTCTTTTCTCAGACTGCAGAATGACGACATCAGAGGGTCAGGAATACCCAGTCTGGGGCGGGGTGCGGGTGGTGCTCCAGCAGTCATGGTGTCATCAGGTCTGGCATTCCTCTGCTCCAACACCTCACCAGATGTTTCAGCAGCCATCAAACGTTGTCTTCTTCCTAAGAGAAAACACAAACATGGCCTTGACCGCAGTTTAAAACAGAGTTGG
Organism: Mesocricetus auratus; assembly: GCF_017639785.1. Lineage (NCBI taxonomy): Eukaryota > Metazoa > Chordata > Mammalia > Rodentia > Cricetidae > Mesocricetus > Mesocricetus auratus. The sequence goes on from NW_024429189.1 coordinate 118,663,369, forward strand.
GTCCTTTCCATAACCCAGTGCAAGGATCTTTCTATTTGACTTGAGCGAAAAGACACTCAAGTGCCGTGTCAGAGTCTATCTGAGGCAGATTGCTCACTGGCATCCACATTCAGAAAATTTAAAATGAAGAGTGCATTTTGTGGAGACTGGGGGCACAACTCCCTTTTACTTGTTGAAGTTGTGTTTTCAAGGAGCTATGGTCATGCTCCACAATTCCTTGTCCTTGAGGACTGTAAGGAATGCCTGTTTTGTGTTCAATTTTCCAGTGGGAGCAAAATTGCTGAAATGCTTTACTAATAATCTGGGTCTATTATCTGTTTTTATAATTTTAGGAATTCCCATGTAAGCAAAACATTTTAAGCAGTGAGTTATCACATGCATAGTGGCTTCTCCAGTTTTTCGGTGACCATTAAGAATTGAATATAGTCCTTTCTGAGCTTCGCTGGCCTAGAGAGCAGGCACGGTCTCGACATGCAGAACGACGCCGGCGAGTTCGTGGACCTGTACGTGCCGCGGAAATGCTCCACGAGCAACCGCATCATCGTCGCCAAGGACCACGCATCCATCCAGATGAATGTGGCCGAGGTTGACAGGTGCACAGGCCGGTTCAATGGTCAGTTTAAAACCTATGCTGTCTACGGGGCCATTTGCAGGATGGGCGAGTCAGATGATTCTATTCTCCAACTGGCCAAGGCTGGTGGAATTGTCTCAAAGAACTTTTGACCAGAAGAGATGGGGGAATATTTGTCACAAATAAAAGTGAGAAAGTTAAAAAAGAAAAAAAGAATTGAATATGTATCGACTGCCACGTGCACATATTTTAATTTGCCAAATTCTGCAATGTAAGTAATATCCATTTGCCATAAATGATTAGGAAGCAGGCCTCAAGGATTTACTCCTGAATTAGGCACAAGTAAATATTGTGGTCACATAGTACACATTGTTTGACAATTTGATGAGCAGTTTCTCTTGTTAAACCCAATTATTTTCTTTTTCTTTTTCTTTTTTTGTTTGGTTTTTCGAGACAGGGTTTCTCTGTAGCTTTGGAGGCTGTCCTAGAACTCCCTCTGTAGACCAGGCTGGCCTCGAACCCACAGAGATTCACCTGCCTCTGTCTCCCGAGTGCTGGGATTAAAGGCATGCTCCACCACCGCCTGACCCCAAATTGTTTTCTTAGAATTTTGCTACTTTGGTGGTGAAAGGCACGTGACTGCTGAGCCAGTTCTACCTGGGATAAAGTGACCATCTGTGTTAGTCTATCAACTGACTCATTACCTTCAGCCAGTGGGTCAGCAAGATTTGAATGAGCCCTTATATGACCCACAAAGCGTGGTGATTTTCTTTGATGAATGGCATTTGAACTTGCTGAAACAGTATTTTAACTTGACCATTACTAGTTCCAGTGCATGGAACTGTCTCTATTACTTGAAGAGCTTTAAAAACTTAATGATTATCAGTATACAAATTAAATAAATTATTCAAAAGAAGCTGAAAAACTATTGCAACAGCTCATAACTCAACTATTTGAGCTGAAGCTGGAGTTGTTTGTACTACATATCCCTTGCCATCAATAACATAAGCTGCTTTTCCATTAGAAAAACCTTCAGTAAAAACTAGCATAGCATTTTTTACAGGACCTCTCCATACAATTTTAGGGAATAAAACGGATGCATTTGTGCAAATTGCAACAGTCAATCAGCTGGAAACTGATTGTCAATTTGGCCCAAAAATGGAGCAAAAGCAATTGCCCAACAATCATTATTTTGAAATAACCAATCAACTTGTTGTTTGTTATAAGTAACATAGATTACACTTGGTTCTCTGCCAAAATATCTCCTAGATTCCATATGGCACTTCTGTACCACACAAGCTGCTGCTTCATAATAAGAGTTTAACACTTTGGCTGAGGAAACAGGTAGGTTCAACCATAATAATGGTCCCCTTGCCATATGACAGTAGGCAGACTATGCCCTGTAGGAAGTGTTGTTCTTTTGCTGCAGCTGCTGCGGTTGATGAAACACGAGCCACAAAACTCAACAAACCCACATTGAGTTTATTGAGAAAGGAATCAAAGTGAGGGATAGGTGTTGGCCAACTGGGAACAGAGATGGAAGGGGGAAGGAAAAGAAAAATGGGAAGAGGGGGAGGCAAGAGAGAAGAGGGAGACAGGTCCAGTGTTTCCCCTGGACGTCTGCCCAGGGGAAACACCAGGAAAGGGAGCAGGAAAGAGTGGAAAAAGAAGAGCGGGAAAGAGCATAAAGAGATGAGCAGGCAAAAAAGACCATTAGGTGGGTGGGGTCTTTCTCTTTTTTTTTTTTAACAGACTTAATTCACTTTATTTTTCTTGTATGAAAACCCTTATGTGGTGGCCACAGCTGGAGCCTGGGTCCTCTGAACAGAGACTCTGGTGTGGGCTTTCACAAGATGGTCCGTGAATTCCTGATAAGGAGACTTGGTGAACACAGTCTCTTTCCAGAGGTCAGGGGTCTTGGAGATGGCATCAAAGGTGGCCTTGGCAAAGTTGCCCAGGGTGGCAGTGCAGCCCCTGGCTGACGTGTAGCAGTCATCAATACAGGCCATCATCAGTAGCTTCTTGGGCACAGGAGCCGAGACGATGCCAGTGCCTCTGGGGGCAGGGATGAGACGCACCAACACAGAGCCACAGCGGCCCGTCACTTTGCACGGGACAGTGTGGGGCTTGCCAATCTTGTTCCCCCAGTAACTCTCCGCACAGGGACAATGGAAAGCTTAGCCAAGATGATGGCCCCCCGGATGGCTGTGGCTACCTCCTTGGAGCACTTCACACCAAGACCAACATGACCGTTGTAGTCCCCAATAGCGACAAAAGCCTTGAACCTGGTGCGCTGGCCAGCCCGAGTCTGCTTCTGTACTGGCATGATTTTTAGAACTTCATCCTTTAGAGATGCGCCCAGAAAAATATCAATAATCTCGGATTCCTTAATGGGCAGGGAGAACAGGTAGATCTCCTCCAGGGACTTGATCTTCATGTCCTTAACCAGGCGGCCCAGCTTGGTGACGTTTATCCACTCCTTGTCTTCGGCTTTACCTCCACGAGCCCCGCGGCCTCGACCACGGCCACGGCCTCAACCACGACTGCGGCCCCTAAGGCCACTGCCGAAGCCTCCGAGGAAGCCTAATCCCGGGCCCCCGAGCCTCCAGGCCCTCCCGCTGCACCGGCATCATCCGCCATTTGGTGTTTTCCTGAAGTAGAAGAAGCGGGGTCTTTCTCTTAAAGGGGTCCCTTGCACCTCCATAGAACCTTGAGCTGACCAGGGGGTACCTCCTGAGTGCGTTCTGCCAGGTGATAGGGGCAGGCCAGCATAATGCCTGAATTCTTACAGGAAGTATAAAAGCTTCTCATGGTTTTGCATAGCTGATATAGCATACTTTCTGATATTGGATAGAATTCCCAACCTGTGAGAGAACCTGTCTATCTCTTCAGTTAAATGTGTAGGTGAATTGGGATCACTGTCCCCTTTTAGAATGTTGCTTAAAGGTTCCAAATCTCCAGTAGGCACTTTGAAATAAGATTATAACTATTGAATAGTTCCCCAAAACTTCTGAAAATCATTCAAAGATAGCAAGATATCTTTCCTAATTTCCAATTTTTTGAGGCTTAATTTCTTTTTTTTTCTTTTTTTTTTTTTTTTTGAGACAGGGTTTCTCTGTATTGTTTTGGACCAGTCCTGGAATTCACTCTGTAGATCAGGCTGGCCTCGAACTCACAGAGATCCACTTACCTCTGCCTCCCGCGTGCTGGGATTAAAGGGGTGTGACACCAATGCTGGACTTGAGACTTAGTTGTCTTTGCACCTTTTCAGAGGCAATTATAAATCCTGCTTTGGCAAGGTTCTGCTGCAGCTGTCCATATGTTGCAAGCAAAATGTCTTCATCTTTCTTTATCTTTACAGGTAAAGAAAAATATCATCCATATAATGAACAATATAAACCTGGGGAAATTGATCTCTAATAATTTGTATAGCTTGAGCCGCAAATGTCTGGCATGATGTCGTGCTATTAGGCATGCCCTGGGGCAAGACCTTCCTCTGATACTGCCACATGGGCTCCTTGAAATTAATTGATGGAACACTTAAGTGCAAATTTATGACAGTCTTAGGGAGCCAAAGGGATGGTATAAAGACAGTCTTTTAAATCTAAAACAATCTTATTGGTATCTTTTGGCATGGCAGCAGGAATAGAAAGTCCTGGCTGTAAAGCTCCCACTAGTTGCATGATATCATTAACTTTTCTCAAGTCTTGTATCAATCTCTACTTTCCTGATTTCTTTTTAATCATGAAAATAGGAGAATTCTAGCAGGAATTAGATGGCACCATATGACCACTGTCCAGCTGTTCCTGCATTAACTGCTGCGAAGCTTGTATTTTTCTTCTGATAGAGGCCACTGATCTGTCCATACTGACTCATCACTTTTCCAAATGGTAGGGTCTGCATGGAGCGCATGCTTCTCAGTGACCTCTCCTAAAAAATATCCTGCCTAGCCCTTGATTGGGCAACAATCCCTGTTGGAACATTTGATTAGCAACAACTGAATTGGGGCTACATAAAAATACTCCCATTTGGGTCATAATGTCTCAACCCCATACATTTATAGGTAAATGAGGAACAATGTATGGTTGAAAAGTCCCTTCATAGCTGGGTGTTGGTGGCACACGCCTTTAATCCCAGCACTCGGGAGGCATAGGCAGGCAGATCTCTGTGAGTTTGAGACCAGCCTGGTTTACAAGAGCTAGTTCCAGGACAACCTCCAAAGCCACAGGGAAACCATGTCTCAAAAAAACAAAAAACAAACCAAAATAAACAAACAAAAAGAAAAGTCCCTCCATCACCTTCTTCATCTTTCCAGGCAAGTTCATTGCTACTTTGCACAGGACTTTGCATCTGACGAATTCCTTGCAGCTGCATAATGCTTTATGTCTTTGGCCATTTTGAAGGCCATTGACTGGCTGTGATAGCAGACACATCTGTACCACTATCTAAAGGCTCTTGCCATTTATGAAAGTGAGTTCTGGGTGCTATGGTCCTAACGTTTGTAGCCACTAGGCATCAGATGACCCTAACCCAGATTTTCCTCTCTTATCCCACTTAACCTGGTTCTTTTTTGCAATTGGGGAAGTGAAATCAATTGTGCGAGTCTCTGGCCTGACTTTACCATAGAAATTCCATTTGGTGAACGAGTCATAACCTTGATTTCTCCTTCAAAATCAGCATCAATCACTCTGGGAGCAGCAAAGATTCCCTGCAGGGAGGTTTTACTTCTTCCTAATAACCATCGTACAGTGTCTTTTGGCAAAGGCCCATAAATACCAGTGGGGAGGGCTTATATCCCTGTTTCTGGAGTTAAAACTGAGTAGGTGGTTGAGCAGAGATCCAGTCCAGCACTTCCTACTGTGACTCTGCAAAGGTCCTGAATTATTTTCCTTGTGGGAGAACTGCTGCTGGATGGCCCCGTATATTTGTCTTGGGGCCTGAGGTGGCCCTCCTGGTAGTTTCCCCGCAGGAGATTCCCTTGTGCATCCTTCTTAGATTTACATTAATTAGCCCAGTGCTTTCATCTCGGGCACAATCAAGGTTCCTTTTTCACTTCTCTGTTAGGACACTACCTGACCTGGTGCCTCTTTTGCTCACATCTAAAGCAACCTCCAGAAGGTTTGTGGTCTTCTTTCTCCCTATGCCTCGATTCCTTGGTTGGAATAAAATATCCTTAACTGAAATCTCTTGTAATGCAGCTGCGAGAGCTGGCTCCTGAGTGTATGAGGGTCCAATATCTGAACAAATTTGAATAAATTCATCTATGTCGCCTTTCTTTCTATAATGTCTTAAAGAAGTTTGCCATACTGCAGTAGCATTCTTATAGGCTAGCTGTTTAACAATTAAGAGTTCAACTTCTGTGTCTCCTATGAACCTGGATGATGCCTGCATTAACCAAGACACAAAGTTCTGAAATAATTTATCACGTCCTTGCCTTATTTTTGATAAGTCCTCAGTCTGTGCTCCAGCAGTTGGAAGCTTGTTCTAGGCCCTCTTGGCAGCTGTGCTAACCTGGGTATACACTGCCACCTCAAAACCTAGCTGCTGATCTGTATATTTGTACTGCCGTCACCAGCAAGCATATCATAAGAAATGGACAGCTGTTGAGCTCTGTTTCTCTCAGCCATGTCCGGACATTGTTCTGTAAAATCAGTTTTCCACAACAGATAGTCCCCTCCTGACAGGCAATCTTTGGCTATCTGTTTCCAATCTCCTTGGGGTAAAGCTTGTAGAGCAATATTCTCCATCAGCGCCTGGGCAAGAGCTGCTGTTGGTCTGTACTGAAGACGTGAAGTTTTAAATTCCTTGAGCTGTTTAAATGGTGTTGGGGTATGTACCCTGATTAGTTTCCCCCGAGCATCCCTTTGTTCTGTTACAGGAAACCCCTGAAACCTCTGCACATCTTCTCCTTTGCTAGCAGGTTCTCTAATACTAGCTTGCAGAGGAGACGCACAACCTACAGTGAGTGTTTGTCATGCCCTGAGGAGGGGGTTCCCTGCATCATAGGCAGATCTAACCCAGCCACTACAGAAGGAAGAGAAATACTTTTTTGATATGAGGAGACCTGCAGAGTTTCTATCTTCTGTGAAATATGCTGCTAAATTTGTCAAGGCCCTTAGCTCCTACTGAATCCCACTTCCAGGCTTCTGCCTTTCTGTGTCCCTGATCAGAAGTGAGGGAGATGAAAACTCATCATTATGGTACTTAGCAGGTTCTCCCTCAGCCTGATCATAATCACACAGTCCTATAAATGCTTCCTTATCTAGCAGCTCCTACAGTGGCATGGAGGGTTTTGTTTCACTTCTAACAGGTTTAGGAGGAGATACCTCCTGGCATCTGGTGCCTAAATCCAAATTCTCCTACATAACTGCCCATAACGAAAGAGTACCTGTAGAGACGTTTTCAGGTCCATGTTTGTAATAATGCTGTTGGAATTTTTCCACAATTTTGTTCCATGGGCTTGAGTCTAAAGTCCCATGGTTGAAAAACCAAGGGCATACCTGCTTCATAAATTCTAAAACTTTATATATTTGTTGCTGCTCAATTTCTATTCCCTTGATTCTTAAAATATCTCTAATCAATTTTATAGTCAGTTGACTGCCATTTCTTTGTCCCATATCTACAAATATAAACAATTTTTACTCCCAAGTTTTTCACTCACCACCCTTCACTTCTTTTATCTGAGAGCTCTTTTCAGACTTGTACATCAGCAGTGTCTATTCCTCTGCAGTGTCCACCATTTCTATCTCCTGTGCTGAGGTCCACGTTGCTGTGACAATCTGTAGTTGCCATCTTTACTAGTCCCATGCTGGGCGTCAATCTGTAAAAACCTGTCTTTGGGGGGCTTCATTTGGATTCAGCCGACTTGCCTGGTTCATATCAGAGAGGGGGAGTGTGGATTGAGCAATGGCAGGTAATGATACTGTAGGGAGAGATCTTATATACCTGTAGCACTGACCACGCCCATTTGGGCATGGTCACAGGTACGTAGAAGGTACGGGGATAAAAGAGCTGAGGGGAAAGAGACATGCTCTCTCTTGTCTGATGCTTTTTCTTTTCTTTTTTTTTTTTTTTTTTTTTGGTTTTTCGAGACAGGGTTTCTCTGTATTGTTTTGGAGGCTGTCCTAGAACTCGCTTTGTAGACTAGGATGGCCTCAAACTCACAGAGATCCGCCTGTCTCTGCCTCCCGAGTGCTGGGATTAAAGGCGTGTGCCACCAACGCCTGGCTTTTTTTTTTTTGATGCTTTTTCAAATACAAAAGTTTAGGTTTGTGATTCCTTTAAGATTCCTTACAAGATTACCTTTCAAGATAAGTAATAAAGTAATTGGCCCTTTCTTTGTAACTGCAAAACTGAGTCTGCTGGTAAAAGACCTGACTGAGAAGAATATCTTGCTTGCCTACACATTAATCTATAACAAGTTGCTTGAGCATGAATGTAGGTGGGTTCTCGGAATAATTTGTTTTCACCTGTAATGTGTAAAATGTTTAATCATGTAAAGGATATGGAAAACATGCTGTTTTTTATTTGCATTCATTGCAATCACTCATTTGAAAAATAGAATGTAACAATATTATAATTTTTAATAAGTTTTTAAAAATATTTATTTATACCTGCATTCCAGAAGAGGGTTCCAGGTCTCATTATAGATGGTTGTGAACCACTATGTTGTTGCTGGGAATTGAACTCAGGACTTCTGGAAGATCAGTCAGTGCTCTTCCAGTCCCCACACTATACTTTTTATATTGCCTGAAATAATTGCTGGTGTATATAAGCTGTAAGGGAAAGAATAAGAAAGCATTAGAATGAGTTAGAAGGAAAACATCCGGAATGAGAGAATTAGGAGGAGGACATCAAAAATAAGAGGATTAGGAGGAGGACATCAAGAATGAGAGGATTAGGAGGAGGACATCAAGAATGAGAGGATTAGGAGGAGGACATCAAGAATGAGAGGATTAGGAGGAGGACATCAAGAATGAGAGGATTAGGAGGAGGACATCAAGAATGAGAGAATTAGGAGGAGGACATCAAGAGAGACAGAAAGACAAGGAAAGCATCAAGAGAGACAGAAGGGATATTTCTGGATGGAAATAAGAAAAGAGAATCTAAAACACCGAATGAAGAACACAGAAGAATAAAGAAGGAAACCATCAAGAGAGTGTGTGTGTCTTTTTCCCTAACCCCCTCAAATAAAAATCATAATATGCACTGACTCCATGGATCCCCTTTGAGCCCTGTGGTGCTGGTTGCTGGAGACTGACCCCCTAGGCAGTGATAATCCTTGTGTTGAGAAAAAAGTACAAGCACTGCCCACCTGTCTATTTTCCCTTCTCATCCAGGGAGATCCATGTGTTCCCCCTACAGCCTCCTTGTTACTTAGCCTCTCTGGGTCTGTGGATCATAAGCATGAATACCCTTTACTTTACAGATAATATCCACTCATAAGTGAGTACATATCATGTTTGTCTTTCTGGATCTGGGTTTCCTTGGCCAGGTTAATTTTTTTTTTTTTTTTTTTTTTTTTTTAGTTCTGCCGGTTTCCTGATATTTTATTTTTATTTTTTGGTTTTTCGAGACAAGATTTCTCTGTGTAACAACTCTGGCTGTCCTGGAACTTGCTCCATAGACGAGGCTGGCCTCAAATTTACAGAGGTCTGCCTGCCTCTGCCTCTGCCTCCCGAGTGCTGGGATTAAAGGCATGCACCACCACTGCTGGACATGGTTTCATGATCTTATGGAAGCATTTTCTCAGTTGAAGTCTCCCTTATCTTAGATGCCTCTAGCCTGTGACATAAAATTAGCTTCATAGCCAGATCTTGGTAAAGTTTAAAACCCTTATGGAACAGAATAGATTTGTGGATGGTGCCCAAGATTCAGAAGTTCTTTTTTTTTGTTTTTTATTTTTTTTGGTTTTTCGAGACAGGGTTTCTCTGTATTGTTTTGGAGGCTCTCCTGGAACTAGCTCTGTAGACCAGGCTGGCCTCGAACTCACAGAGATCCGCCTGCCTCTGCCTCCCGAGTGCTGGGATTTAAGGCGTGTGCCACCAACGCCCGGCTTAGAAGTTCTTTTTTTTTAAACATTTGTTTAGTCATTTAGTGTGTATGTGTGTGTGCCTGTGTATAGTTCAGAGAACAGCTTGAGGGAGTCTTTATCCTTAAGCCATCCTGCTGGCCATAGATTCTGAAGTTCTAAGTGACTGTAAGATAATACCTTTATTAGCCAGGCTCATAGGCAGGCTAAGAGAGAAACCCTTGCCCTGTTTGCTCAGTGCTCATGCTTGGATGATGGCCGAGTTTAAAGGATGCAGTTGGGACTCCCTTGAATAAATTTCAAATACATCCGGGGGTGCTATATGGGACTTGCTACACAGCGCCCCCTGGCGGATGTGAAACCTATAGCATCCCCAGACAGCTAAAGCGGTGGTGCTTCTAGAAGGTTCTCTCCGAGGATAGCCTTTTTCTGGTGAGTGTCTGGATGGGACAGAATCGAGAAGACTGGAGCCAGATAGCAGCTACTTAGTGGCAAACTTCTCTAGGCAAAGATTAGAGTGTCTACTTTGGGCCCCATGAAGTGAAGGGATGGTACTTACGGACTTTTTCCTGCTTAGGCCTGTGCAACCTACTGGCCACAGAGACCAGTAGCTCTGAGTGTGACCAACACAAAATTATAAACTTACTTAAGACGTTGAGTGTCTTTTTCTATGATGATGATTGATAACTTGATCGAGCAATTCTTGAGTATGAGTTTGTAGATCAGTGGTTCTCAACCTTCCTAAAGCTGTGACCCTTTAATACAGTTCCTCATGTTGTGGCGACCCCAACCATAAAACTTATTTTTGTTGCTCCTTCATAACTGTAATTTTGCTCCTGTTATGAATCATAATGTAAATATCTGTGCTTTCCAGTGGTCCTTTGATACAACCACGGGTTGAGAAGCACTGTTTATAGATCGTAATACCGTTTTGACTTGGCTTAATTTTTGCGAACTCAACATAGATTTTAAAAGCAAAGGCAAGATAGGAAGGGTGGGTCAAGTGTGTAATTGCGGCTTTTGGGAGGCCCAGTTTGGAGGCTTGTAGCGTGTTTGATGCGAGTCCCGGAAAGCCTACGCTATGAGCATAGACCCTGCCTCAAACAACTTTTAGCTTTCATTTCCTGAGTGTTAGCATTGTCCACACCCCATCCTGGACCCACATTTTGGGTGAAAGACAGGCTTTCACTGTGTGATCCAGGCCATCTTCAGCTGCAGAAACTGGTGCCACGGCCTCCTAAGTAACAGATGTTTACATCTATGGATCTCTTGTATGTTTTGTTGTGGTGGCTTACGCTAACGTTTTTTCTTGTAAGTGCTAAGAATTGATTCTAGTGTCTTGCTATGCACATGTATGAGACTTAGCTACATCTAACATTCGGATGTCCCTTTCTTTTTTTCTTTTTTTGGCTTTGAGACAACTTCTCCCTGCCAACTTTCAGCGCTCCTGCCTCAGCACCCCAAGTGCTACCGTTGCAGATGAGGGTCCGTTTGCACTTGGTGTTGGGTCCTTGACAGCTTACCTAGTGTATCATCTTTCTGTTTCTCCAAAATAGGCTTGCAGCACACACCCCCCCAATAAAGAAGCAGTTGTGTGTGTGTGTGTGTGTGCTTTTCTAATTGCTGTCCACAATGTTGTGTGAGTCAGGGCAAAGGTCACACAAGCCCATGGACCCAACGGTGAGGACCTGACTCACTGTCTTAGCTGGCTTACTAGAGAGACAGCAATGACACAAGTCCTGGAGGTCTCATAAGGCCACAGTAGGCCAGAGATGTCACTCTTGGTGACTGTACAGCTCTTTGTCACTGCTTTTCCTGCATTCTTCTTCCCTTCAGAACTTAGCATTCACCCCCACTGATGAGGGAGGGAATGAGTGACAGGCCAACTGACCAATGGGCCCCAGAGGATGGGCTGGGCTGGGGCTTGTGCTGTCATGGAGAAGAGAGAAGCCTGTCTGAGAGGAGGGGCAGAGGGAAGGAGACCTGGAGAGAGCAAACAAAGGGGTCATGAGGAGAGAGTGCACTGGCTTCTTGAGGCTCTGCAGAGGCTGGGCAGGGAGAAAGGGCCAGGGACAGAAGGGAACTTAGGCTGTCTGGGGCAAGCATGCCATAATGACCTTGTTTGAAGAGTTGTCATACAGCAGTTAGCGTCTCAGACCTGAGCTTTCTCTTGAGTGCTCCATCTGAGCCATCTGAGTTTGATGAGGGTCCCGGGATAGGGTTCAGGAGCCCAGTATCACCCAGAGACTGGATCACGGGCCTCTCTCTTGAACCAAGGGTATAGAGACCATGGTGGGAAAGTTGGAATGAGCTGCCCTCTCATGACCCTGTCTCCTTCCTTTCTATCCATTATGGCCTCCTCCCACAGACAGCAATGAAGGGAAACAGCAGACACCTCAATGATGAAGAGGGTGTCAGTGGATGTGAGGACTGTGTTATCATCAATGGGACCTGCAGGGACCAGTCCTCAGATGCCAAGAATGTCCCCTTGACCCAAGTCTTGGAGGCACTCTGCACAGTGGAGAACGGCGGTAGGTGGGCACGGAGGAGCTGGGGTGGGATTATAATCTGACACAACAGGTACAGCTGCACACACCACTCTGCTGGGACCAGAGCTTCCTCCTGGCTCATGAAGCTGTGGTAATTCTGAGCGCCCACACATGCTTCCTTAAAGGGGACCGGTCCACTCCCACAGGACACAGGCAACACCAAAGCTCTGTCTTGCCTCTGCCCACAGCTTCCTGCCTTTTCTTCTTCTTGGGACTCTGAGGAAGAGCACCCAAGGTGGCGGGTCCCTTACTTTGCCATTCATGGTAAAGAGGTCATGGATCCTCTTGTGCTGACATCATCATGGATGAGAGGTGCTTCTTACTGCCCCTTCCTCATAGTACCCCCAAGAACACCTGGAATTCAGTCCCGATGGTTTCAAGCCTCCTATGTTGTCCAGTCCTGTCCTTGAGACCTATGGTTCTAATCAGAACTTTCTGCAAGGGCAAAAGTGGACATTTCCCATGTTCACCCTAGTAGTCACTTGACCACATAGAAATACTTAAATGCAGTCACTATTAGAAACCGGATCGTTCATTTAAATGAAATTGTTATCATAGGATTAGGCAGTGACTTTCTTAAGGGAACTGGATGCCTCCCCTCCAGACCAGGACCCCATATGTTGCTACTTAGCTTGTAGGGAGGAAGGCATGAGCTGGTGCCCTGTTGCTTTATGAGTACATAGAGGAGACAAGGACCCAGCACAGTCTCTGCTGATGACTGGTTTGGGGAGACACCAGAGAAGGCCTGTTGCCACTTCGTCTGAATGTGTATTCTGACTCTATCCCCCACAGGCTGCAGAGCACGCTCACGGCGGTCCAAGAGGAGGGTCTCCAACACGGTTACTTCCATTCAGGTACCATCTCCTCCTTTCCAAGGTTCTGGACATTTCTTTTTGCTTTCATCATATGTGCATCCTGAGGCTCGAAAAATTGGAAATCTAGACAATAAAGTCTCCACTCATTTATTTAATCAGGCTGGACAGTTCTAAGTTATTGGGTCCTTGCTTGTTTCTGAATCTGATTCTTAATTTATGTGATCAATATTGTTGATAAGTTGATTAATACAGCAAACTTCACTTATTCCAATGTGGTCGTACCATGTCTGGACTTTTTGGACTGTTTGGACTTATTTTGTTTCATGTTGAGACAGGATCTGTCTGGGTAGCCCTGCTGGGCCTGGAAATCTTTGTGCAGACCAGGTGTCCACCACACCTGATTTTTTTGTTTCCTTTCTGGGAATCAAGCCTGAAGCATCACACATGGTCTAATGTAGGACTATATCCCAGTCCTTAAAGTTTGGTTTTTAAATTCCTCTATTCTTATCACAAAAGAACAAGTCACAACATAAACAAACAAAAATCCAAACCAAAGAAATCCCCAAACATAAAATACTTGGGAATTAACCTAACCAAGAAAATGAAAGACTTGTATAATGGAAACTTTAAGACACTGAAAAAATAAATTAAAGAGGAAAGTAGATGATAAAAAGACCCCCCATAGCCGGGTGTTGGTGGCACACGCCTTTAATCCCAGCACTCGGGAGGCAGAGACAGGAGGATCTCTGTGAATTCAAGGCCAGCCTGGTCTACAGAGCCAGTTCCAGGGCACCCTCCAAAGCCATAGAGAAACCCTGTCTCGAAACCCCCCAAAAAGACCTTCCATGGTCTTGGATTAACAGAATTAATATGAAAATGATTGTGCAAACACAAGTAATTTACAGACTTGATGCAATCCTCATCAAAGTTTTGTTAGGAGTCTTTCTTTGTCCCATCAATTCCCAAGTAATGACACAGAGACTTATTAATTATGAAAGTGTGGCCTTGGCTTAGGCTTGTCCCTCTAACTCTTATAACTTAAGTTAACCCACTTATTTTAATCTACCTTCTGTCTCGTGGCTCATTACCTCATCTCTCCATACTGCTCATGCTGCTTTATCCACGTCTGGCTGGTGATCCCACCTTTCTTCTTCCCTGAGACCGCTCTGTCCCCAGAAGTCCTGCTTAACCTCTTCCTGCCTAGCTATTGGCCATTCGGCTCTTTATTAAACCAATCACATCTTTACACAGTGTAAAGGAATATTTTGCAACAAAGTTCCATTGAAATTTTCCAGATAACTAGAAAAGCACAATTAAAAACTCATATGAAAATACAAAAGACCACAAGTAACCAAATTGATCCTGAACAGAAAGAACACTGTTGGAAGGATCACAATACTCCACGTCAGATTATGTTACTCAGTTACGCAGGGACGAATTGAGTAGAGTGCCTAGAGGTAAACTCACACAGGTGTGGCCACCTAATTTTTGACAAAGATGTTAAAAACATAGCCTGAAGAAAGGATACCCTATTAAACAAATGGTTCTAGCAAAACTGGGTATCCATCTTACAGCCACTTGAGTAAGAATGACTTCCATAGGTTTATATGTTTGAATACTTGGTCTCTAGTTGGTGGAACTGCTTGGGAAGGGTTAGGAGGTGTGGTCTTGTTGCAGGAGGTGTTGCTGGGAGTGGGTTTTGAGGTTTCAAAAACTCCATGCCATTCCCAGTGAGTTCTCTCTAGTTCCTACTTGTGGATCAAGATGTGATCTCTCAGCTGTTCCTGCCATCATGCCTTTGTTCTGCCATCAAGGACTTTTAGCCCCCTGAAACCATGATCCCAATTAAATGCTTTCTTTTATAAGTTGCTCTGATCATTGTGTTTTGTCACAGTAATAAAAGGCCTAACTAAGACATACCTGTAAAGGAGTAAAATGAGAGTCATATTTCTCATCTTGTAAGAAAAAAATCAATTCAAAGTGGATCAAAGACCTTAGTTTTGACATGCTCAAAGTGCTAATAGAAAACATACAGAATACAGTTCAATACAAAGGTGTTTAACAGGGACTTTCTGAACAGGCTTCCAGTAGCATCAGAAATAGCCTCAAGAATAAAGAAACACAGCCACATGAAGTAAAAAATTTCTGCACAGCAAGGCTGGAGAGATGACTCAGTGGTTAAGAGTACTGGTTGCTCTACCAGAGGACCTGAGTTCAATTCCCAGCATCCACACAGCAGCTTACAACTCTATGTAATTCCAGTTCTAGGGCATCTGACACCATCACCATAGGTGAAACATCAATGTTCATGAAGGAAAACTAAATGAGTATTTTTTTTTAAAAACCTTACTACACAGCAAAGGAAACAGCCTATAGAATGGGATAAAACCAAAACCATTTCCACCAAATTTTAGACAGGAGTTTGGTATGCAGAATATATATATATATATATCTGCAAAAAACGAAACACCCAAAGTACTTATATCTAGTTTTTATTTAGAAACTCTCAGCTTAGCTACTAGTAAATTCATCTCTTAAATATTTTTCTTGCATTTCTTTTTATTTTTTTATATTTTTGGTTTTTTGAGACAGGGTTTCTCTGTATTGTTTTGGAGCCTGTCCTGGAACTCGCTCGGTAGACCAGGCTGGCCTCGAACTCACAGAGATCCACCTGCCTCTGCCTCCTGAGTGCTGGGATTAAAGGTGTACACCACCACTGCCTGGATGAGTTATATTTTCATCATGACCTCCCCACCCCTTCTCATTTTATCATTCTCTTGTTAGCTTGGGTTTTGCCCCCAATCGTCAGGCATCCGGCACAGTACAGAGAGAAATCACAGCAGTACACACATATTTCCACTTGGCTTTTGTTCCCCCTGGAAGGTGGTGGGAAGCCCCTTGAGGGGATCCAGGTGATGTCTAGGGACAATGGAAAATTAGCACTCCCAGGGCAGCTTGCCTCAGAAATAAAAGGGACACCTGAAAAGGCGGCCTGTAAGGATTGCTGTTGTGTTTCTGTGGTTAGTTAACAGTAAGAGCACTTAAATCTGAGCCTGGCACTGAGATAAATGTGCCTGCATCGATCTGGTGGAGGGACTGTTCATCTAACTTGAAAGGAACACACTAGTCAGACCACACAGCTGCCAAATGAAAAGTTAGGTTCTTGCTACGCGTGCATGACTCCAGCGGAGCCGGAGACACGAGCAGAGGCCGAACTTGGGATTTGACAAGATGGCCAGGCTGTCCTGCAGGATCATGAAGGAACCCCAGCGTTTGCTGGCAGAACCAGTTCCTGGCATTAAGGCAGAACCAGATGAGAGCAACGCCCGTTATTTTCATGTGGCCATTGCTGGCCCCCAGGATCCCCCTTTGAGGGAGGGACTTTTAAACTTGAACTATTCCTTCCAGAAGGATACCCAATGGCAGCACCTAAAGTACACTTCATGACCAAAATTTATCATCCTAATGTAGACAAGTTGGGAAGAATATGTTTAGATATTTTGAAAGATAAGTGGTCCCCAGCACTGCAGATCCGCACAGTTCTGCTATCAATCCAGGCTTTGTTAAGTGCTCCTATCCCAGATGATCCGTTAGCAAATGACGTAGCTGGGCAGTGGAAGACCAATGAAGCCCACGCCATAGAAACAGCGAGAGCATGGACTAGGCTATATGCCATGAATAATATTTAAGCCGATCAGATCATCAGGTGTGCATCACTTCTCCTGTTCTGCCAAGACTCTTCCTTTTTTTGTTTGCATTTGACGGATATAGTCTTAGAAACATTACGGAATAAAAGCCCAGGCATCCTGGAAACTTCTGTAAATCTTATGTTTTGGTAAAATATTTTTTGTTATTCAAAAAAAAAAAGAAAAGTTAGGTTCTTAATATTTTGACCAGACCTCCGGGCTTTTCACTGTCTGTGTCTGTTCCGTGTATGTATACCGGCTTAGTGTAAGGCCAAGGACAGAGTTAATGGTGTTGCTTCTTGGTTATTTTATTAACAGGTGTCCACCTTGGCCAGTTGGCCTGTGTCCTTCTCACACAAGTTGCCAATGGCAAAAATTGCCAGGGCCCCCTGCTAGGCAGCCTTGTGTGTTTGTACAATATCTGTCACTTTCTGATCACGTGGGTTTTACCCTTCAGTTTGTATTTGTGATCCTGTGGTTAGCTGTCATAAAATCTTTTTAACGTTTGTGCACCACAATAATTTATTGCTAATACTTCACAGGGGATATAGTTTCATTACTGTAATCACAAAATCATATTTTTGTACAGGGATGTGTAAGTGGACATTAATCAATGCATTTTCAAGTCACTTTGTAAAAAGGGTCGGTGGTACCTTCCTGGAGGGGAGATGCTGTGATTGTGGAGGTGTTTTTCCCAGGATGATGCTCATTCATTGTACACTGGATGTCCCGACTCCTGTGATTTCCTCAAATGTGGGAAACTCGACTATATAATTTCTGGTAGAGTGTTTGGGTTCTCATTTAAAAAAAATAAAGAGGATAGATAACCTTACTACAGGACATAATATACAGAAAAAAGATTATAAAATTTTCTGGCCTTGCAATGCCCTCCTGCTCCCCGTATTTTCCAGATAGAATCTTACTATGTAGCTCTGGCTGTCCTGGAACTCTCTCTGTAGACCAGGTTGACCTCACATTCCCAGAGATCTATCTGCCTCTGCCTCCTAAATTCTGGGATTAAACACTTGCCCCTCTATGCCTGGCTGCATTGCACTTTTTATTTTCATTTATTTAATTTTTAATGTTTTGTTCTTTGAAGCAATGTTTCTGTTACTTTTTTTTCATTTACTTTTAAAAATTATGTCTGTGGGTGTTTTGCCTGCATGGATGTCTGTGCATCATGTGCATGCTGTGTCCTCAGAGGCCAAAAGAGGTCGTCAGATCCTCTGGAACTGGGGTTACAGGTCCTTGGGAGCCTGTAACTCTTGTGGGTGCTGGGAATTGAATCCGGGTCCTTTGGAAGAGCAGCAAGTATTCTTAACTGCTGAGTCATCTCTACATCCCACACTGTGCAGTTTTGATTTCTTTCTTTCTTTTTTCTTTTCTTTTCTTTTTTTTTTTTTTTTTTTTTTTTTTGGTTTTTCGAGACAGGGTTTCTCTGTATTATTTTGGAGGCTGTCCTGGAACTAGCTCTGTAGACCAGGATGGCCTTGAACTCACAGAGATCCGCCTGCCTCTGCCTCCCGAGTCCTGGGATTCAAGGTGTGGGCCACCAACGCCCGGCCACACTGTGCACTTTTTAGTGCAAGTATTTAACATACAGTTGTGGTTAAGTAAGCAAAATATTGTAGAAAGTCATGCCATGGTCCACTAAATTCAGAGAGGGTAAGGACATGTAGCTTTTAATATCAACAACAATAATAAACATACCTGTCTAATTCATAAAACACACAGTGGTTTATTTAGATGGTCTTAAATTATTTTACTATGAATAAAGTATAAGAAACATCTCAATAGGGATAGTTGTTTTTATTTTTTTTTCAGGATCTCACTGCATAACCGTGGCTGGAGTAGAGTTCTGTGTACACCAGGCTAGCTTTGAACTGATAGAGAACCTCCAGTCGCTGCTTCCTGAGTACTGACTGGGGTTAAAGGTGTGTGCCAGGAGAGGCAGGAGCATTCTCATTGGTAGGTCATGTCTTTGCCTCCAAGTGCTTTGTCAGTTGTTGCTGTCACCCTGGGTGACATCACTGTTAAACTGTTTCAATCTGATACTTATTTTTGAATTGTTCTAGAGATCCGCTTATCGATCTCTGCTTATTCTGGTTTGGGCTTTCATGTGCCTTTGTTGTTTGTTTGTTTTTGAGACAGGGTTTCTCTGTGGCTTTGGAGGCTGTCCTGGAACTCACTTTGTAGACCAGGCTAGCCTCGAACTCACAGAGATCCGCCTGCCTCTGTCTCCCGAGTGCTGGGATTAAAGGCGTGTGCCACCAAGACCCAGCTGTGCCTTTGTTTTTTACCTTGTTTTTTATCTGGTTTGCTAGCAACCATTGTTTCTGCCTGAATTTCATAATTATATTAAGCAAAATAATTTGAGCGTCTCCCCATTTCTGTCAGCATTTCATTCAACAGCAACACTAAGGTGTATGTAGTCACCAAGTGGTTCTGAAACATAAATGCATGCACTGGCTCATTCTGGCCTAGAATGGTGTTTTTCCAGCTCTACAAGTTGGGATGGAGCTCTGGTGGCAGCGGTCTGATGCTCCAGGGCATGGGCCAGCAGCTGGGATGGAGCTCTGCTGAAGTCGGTCTGATGCTCCAGGGCATCAGCTGGGCAGCACTGGCAAAGGCAGCTATGTAGTCTCCATGTTCTTTTCAACAGCAATTGAGGCTTCCACGTTGGAATGAAGTTTCTGTTCAAATCTCAAATCGCTGCTATTTGAGACCCCAGAGACTCAGGTTCCCCAGTCAGCCTGTTGACCGTCCTCTACATCCCTTCTCCACTCAGGGCCCCTGTGTTCACTGCTGTCGCCCTGATGAACTTCCCAAGAATTGACTTAAATCTGAATCCCTTAGCAAAGGGGGATGTTTCACTGTTATCTGAAGACATCTTTCCAGAGCTGGTCTCCATTTCCCACAAATTCAGGGACTGATGAATCTTCTTTGCCTACTTTGAACTTGATTGTGTCTATTAAACTCTTCTGGAGCTGGGGGCACAGTGTAAATAATATGTAAATTGCTTTCTTGCTAATCTGCTATGCAAATGAAGAAAATAATTGAATCTTCTTTTAATTGAACATTTAATATTTTTTAATTTCTAAAAATATCTATCTGTCTGTCTGTCTGTCTGCCTGTCTGTCTGTCTATCTGTCTATCTGTCTTTGAGACAGGGTTTCTCTGTATAATTGCCTGTGTGGAACTTGCTTTGTAGACCAGGCTGGCCTCGAACTCACATAGATCTGCCTGCCTCTGCCTCTCGAGTGCTGGGATTAAAGGAGTGCACCACCACCACCTGGCTTATTTATTTTTAATGTGATAAGTATTTTGCCTGCACGTATGTCTATGTATTGTGCTTGATACCCTCAGAAAAGGGTGTCAGATGCCCTGTACCTGGAGCTACAGACAGTTGTTAGCTGTCTTGTGAGTATTAAGAATCAAACCCCAGGCCGGGTGGTGGTGGCGCACGTCTTTAATCCCAGCACTCAGGAGGCAGAGGCAGGTGGATCTCTGTGAGTTCGAGGCCGGGCTGGACCGATAGCCTCCAAAACAATACAGAGAAACTCTGTCTCGTAAAAAACAAACAAACAAAACAAAACAAAAAGAATCAAACCCCAGTCCTCTGGAAGAGCAGCCAGAGAGTAGCCAGTGCTCTTAATCACTGAGCAATCTCTCTAGCCCTGAAAATTCACTAATTGGACTTGGGAAGAGAAGTTCTTACTCTATTTGCCATGGAAGCATTCATGCTATCACCAATATTCTATGGATCTGATGCCCCAATCTCTATATAAAAAGTGGACTCCCATTTGCTTTTTATCCAGTTTCTTCCTGGGATTCATCAAAGGTCACAGGGATAGCCATATGCTTTGTTTCAATTCTGGGAGCAATGGCTGCAGCGGGAGGGACAGGAACGACTGAAGGAAAGGGGCAGGTTCTCTTTCTGGGCTGTCCAAAGAAATCCAGTGGCTTTTGCTAAATGACTCCCTATAATATCTGTTAGGATTTCCACAGGTTTGGGCCCACTGCAGTCTGTGCTAGTATCTCTTCAGGAAGACTGCAGTTTGTGCAGTTTGCTGCTATCTCTGTGGGAAGACTGCTGGTTCTGAGATGATGGACATGACTCCAGGGTGGAGAAGTTCTGGTGACCTCTCTGTCCTTTATCTGTCGGTGGATTGTGCTTCCCATGGTGGAAGAAGGTTCCATGAAGTCTTATTAATTAGAGCAAAACGAGGTGGGTGGAAGTATTTTAGGGACCCTTAGAGAGACATCATTATGCATTTCAATGCTATTCTCCTTCCTTAGCTGTGTTGCTTGTGTGACTTGGTGACACTGGAAAGCTGTTTCCCTTTCACAGGACCTGACAGGAGATGGAGATGAAGGTAGAGATGGTGAGGTGGAGGACAGCAGTGGCTCTGGCACTCTGGTGATGCCCAGGTTTTTCTGGGAGACCAGGACAACCTCTAAAACCCCAGCAGTAAGTTCCCTCTTGCCTCCAGGTACTTCTTACCATTAAGACCTGAATAGGTGGTTCAGCAAGTCTTTGCCCATGCCTGTTTATATCTATGTCAGATCAGCTGGGCAGTGGTGGCACACACTTTTAAACCCAGCACTCAGGAGACAGAGACAGGCAGATCCCTGTGAGTTTGAGGCTAGCCTGGTCTACAGAGTGAGTTCCAGGACACAAGGGCTAAACAGAGAAACCCTGTATTGAAAAAACCAAAAAGAAGAAAAAACTACATTAAATCATTAAAAAGTTGTTTTTTCTTTTATTCATATGTCTCTGTGTGCATGCCATATGTGTGCCTGTGCTCAGAGGCCAGAAGAGGGCATGGGATCCCCTGGAGATGGAGTTACAGGCAGTGTAAGCCCACATGAGGAGGGTGCCTGGAACTGAACTCAAGTCCCCTGGAAGAGCAGTAAAGACTTCAACTGCTGAGCCATCACTCCAGCCCCAAATCTTTTTGTTAACTAGCTCCAGGTCTATTTTATTAAAAACAACAAACAAGCAAATATAGCTACAAGACAAAGTCTGCCTCTCTTTCCTGAGCGTTAGGTAAGGTCCTAAGCCTAGGCTTCACTCTTGGCCCGTCCTTATTGGAATTATGTTGAGGATGCTAGAATTCCCATGTCCAGTTTTGGCCCAGCTTGGAGCTGAGCTGAAAGCCACTGGCATGCATCGCCCTTGTCTCTGTGGCTTTTTCTGCTGTCTTGAGGCAACCCCAGCAGGTCCTGCACATTCTACTTCTGTTTCCAGATGCACAGGAGCCAGTTTCCCAGAGACCCCACCTCTCTGAGCTCAGCTCAGAGCCTCCGGTCTTTGCACTCTCATCCTTTTTCTGCTTCTGCTCTGCCTTGGGGTCAATGACCGCCAGCTCTTGTCCTTATAGAACAAAAGGGTCCCAGTTTGTTTCTTCACTATTGCTTGCGTGGGACCTGATGGAGGGAGACTGTTCCTATATACCCCACCTGCTTTGCCGGGACTCAACCTTTTTTTTCTGTCTACAGTCTTCGAGTTGGCAAGCAACCACTTCAGCAAGCACACCGTGGCGGCCTCCTACCAGCCCTTACCCCACCATTGACCTCACAGATGAAGAAGTGATACCCCAGAGCATCAGTACCCCACTGGTTGACTTGAGCCAGGACAGCCATCATGAGGGCATGGGTACCACACAGGTGGATGTGGGAAGCAGAGATGGAAACACCACCAAATATCAGGTACCACTGAAAAGGGATTCTGCCTGTCTTAGTGTTTCTATTGCTGTGAAGAGGTACATTGCCAAGGCAACTCTTATAAAGGAAACCATTTAATTGGTGTGACTTATAGTTTTAGAGGTTTAGTTCATGATCGTCACATTGGGACCTGGTGGTGTGCAGGCAGACATGGTGCTTGAAAAGAGGCTGAGAATTCTACATCTTGATCCATAGGCAACAGGAAATGAACTGTGTGTGACACTGGTGTAGCTGAGCATAGCATCCCTAAAGCCCACCCCCACAGTGATACAAGGCCATCCCTACTCCAACAAGCCACACCTCCTAATGAGCTCATAGGGCCCAGCTACATTCAAACTACCACACTGTCTTAAGCCTCTGGATATAAGGAAGAGATAACAGTTATATAGTGATCAACCACTATGATTGTTGTCTTCTTTTTAGTTTTTGAGACTGGATTTCTCTGTGTAACAGCCATGGTTGTCCTGGAACTCTCTTTGTAGATCAGGCTGGCCTTAAACTCACAAAGATCCACCTTCTTCTGTCTCCCAATTTCTGGGATTAAAGATGTGTGACATCACACCCAACAATTGTTGACATTTTTATCATACATTACAATTCTAAATATTTTTCCAGATGCAACATAGCTCTTCCTTTGCCCTTGGCTCCTGGACACCAACATGAACAGTATTCTCTCTCTGTCTCTCTCTCTTTCTCTCTCTCTCTCTCTTCCTCCCTCTCTCTCCCCACTCTGTGCACATGTGCATATGCGTAGCATACGCATGTGTAGGTAGAAGCCAGAGGCTGACATCAGATGGTTCCTCAATCACTTCTCCACCTGTTATTATTGTGTGTTTGTGCACGTGCGAGTGCAGGTGTGTACATGCCACAGTGTGTGTAGAAGGCAGAGGACAGTCTCAGTGTCAGTCCTTGGCTCCCACTGTCCTTTGAGACATGGTCTCCCTCTGTTTGCCACTTTGTGAGACAGGCTTCTCCTATGTCTACTTCTCACATGTCCTAGGTTAGACAACAGAAATGCGTTATTGCATGTAGCTTTAAATGGATTCTGAATTCTGGTGTTCACTCTTGCATGGCAAGTGCTTTATCCAATGAGCCCTCAACCCTACTTTATTTTATTTTTATTTCATGCAGAATTTAATTTAATTAAAATTTTTATTTTATGCATGTAGATGTTCTGCCTGCATGTATATGTGTACCATGTACATGCCAGGTGCCCTCAGAGGCCAAAAGAAGGTGTTAGATCCCTTAGAACTGGAGTTACAGACAGTTATGAGTCACTGTGTGGGTGCTGGGAATTGAACCTGGGTCTTCTGGAAGAACAGTCTGTGCTCTTAACCACTGAGAAATCTCTCCAGCCCCGTCCACCTTATTTTTGAGACAGTGTCTCTCACTGGCACAGGGCTCACCAATTGGGGTACGTTGGTTGGCCAGGAAGCTCCAGAGATCTTTCAGTCTGCACCTTCTCAGTGCTGGGATTCCAAGCACATGCCAACACAACCAGCTTTTGCTGTGGTACTAGGGAATCTGTGTGGCAAGCACTTAGCCAATGGAACCATTGCCTCAGCCCCATGGACACTGTTTTCTGGATGTTGTTTTCTTTCTCGCACATTCTGTTCATATGCAGACGTATGAGTACTAGGGTGGGCTCACTTTCAAGCATGTGTCATGCACCCAGGGGGGAGTACTAGGGTGGGCTCACTTTCAAGCATGTGTCATGCACCCAGGGGTCTGGAGCTTCATTGAGTCAACGATGGAGCTTGTATGTGTGCATCGCTGCATGGTGCCTTCCTGCACATGGCTGTCTCCTGGGGGACGTCCTTTCCATGTCTATCACTTCCCACTCATTTGCGCTGTAGTTTTGTGATTTTGTTGGCTTTTGTTTTGTTTTGAGACAGGGTTTCACTATATAGGTGTCCTTCTTGACTGACTGGAACTCACTATGTAGCCCAGGCAGGCCTTGAACTCACAGAGGTCCATCAGCCTCTGCTCTAGAGAAATATAAACTGCACACTGAGTGAGGATAAAGGTGACTATTTATTGTGGGAAGGCACTTACAAGAGAGACCAGCAACCCAGATTCCAAGACCTGACTGGAACCCAAAAAGAAAGAGGGTGTCTCCTCTGTACAGTCCCATTTCCCGAGTCTGTATGCACATGTAGCCCTGCCCAAAGTGGGTATGGTCAGCGGCACAGGTATCTAAGATCTCTCCCTACACTCTGCCCTTTGAGTGCTGGGATTAAAAACTTATCTACCATGCCCTTTTTTAAATTTTTGGTAATGAAGCAGTGTGGGAACTAATTAGTAAAAGATTTAGTGAGGTTTAAGCAGATTTTTGTGGAGTGGGAGACTTATGACAAGGACCTAACCCACTTAAGAATGGGCACAGATTTCTTGAGAGTCACTTTAGCTGTCCTTTCGCAATTTTTAGCATAATGTTATCGATTATTTGAGGATTTCATAATGTCATTAGATCATATGCATGCTCTACTCCTCCCCTTCTTCCAGATCAGTCCACCCTCACCACCTGTCCCAACTTTGTGCCTTAAAAAAAAAAAAAAACAGCCGAGTGGTGGTGGCGCACGTCTTTAATCCCAGCGCTCGGGAGGCAGAGGCAGGCGGATCTCTGTGAGTTCGAGGCTGGGCTGGACCGACAGCCTCCAAAACAATACAGAGAAACCCTGTCTCGTAAAAAACAAAAAAAAACCCAAAAAAACAAAAACAACAACAACAACAACAAAATCCACTTAATCCATGTTGTGCTGCCCATATACTCCTGGGTGTGGGGCCATCTACAGGAGTGTGGTGGTTGACCTACTGGGGACCACACTTTTTTTTTTCTTCTTTTGAGACAGAGTTTGTCTGTGTAACAGCCCTAGTTGTCCTTGAACTTACTTTGTAGACCAGGCTGGCCTCAAACTCACAGAGATCTATCTGCCTCTATCTCCCAAGTGCTGGGACTAAAGGCAATTGCATGCCACGACCACCGCCGCCACCACCACCACCACCACCCAGCTTAAATTCACTGACTCTTCCTCCCCAAGAAGCTGACACCTGTCAGTGGCCCCTCAGGTAGGGATGGGGCTCATGAGTCTCCTTCCTCCATCTGAGAAGGCTGACTGCTTGCTCTTGGGCAGTCTCCTGGAGACGCAGCTGCCGCGAGTTCATGAGCGCTGTGAGAATCACAGCCTGAAGACACTGTTTCACTTCAGTCCTTCCCAGAGTGTTATCATCTCTCCTCCCCTTTCACAGTGGTCCCTGAGCCTGGGGAGGAGAGGTGGCGCTTGTCGGTGTGTACGTCAATTACTTATTTTTCCTGGGCATCTTTTTTTTCCTATGACGTGGTGGATCCAGGGCTTCTCTCTGTGTAGCACTACTGAGCTGTACCTCAAATCAGCATCTTGGATTTTATGGAAATTTTTTTCTCACTCTCAACGTCAATGGAGTTATGTGACTTTGCCCAAGGTCATCTGTCTTTGCTACTGGGATTCCTTCAAGTGCGGTTTGTTTTTTTTTTTCAGGATGAGAAGGAGTTTGGAATAGGTGACTTCAGGTGGGAAAAGGCCGAGGGCCTGTCATGGTGGTGTCCTGGAAAGCCACCTCCCCGTGCCACGCCATGCTTGGCATACAGTGGGGACAGTGGTTTGGGGATGGCAAGTTTTCTGAGGTGAGCTCAGGGCAAGGCAGGCTTGGGGGTCTGCAGACCTGAGGGCTGACTTCCCTACTGGGGATGCTCTGAGAACAGATTTCCACATTAAGCTTTGGCACTGGGTCTGGACAAGTGCTTCCTGAGTGACTTCCCTGAAATCGACTCTTGGTGGCTTGTAGGATCAGAGACAAGTCTACTCGTGAAAAGGGTAAAAGGTTAGAAAGTTCTGGATTCAGGGCTCCATGGATTTAAATTCTTTCTTTTGGTAATTCTTCTTTGGAGTCAGACTCACCATTATGGGCCCCGAGAGACCAGGAACAGTCAGGAATACACTTGTGAATTTAGAAAGAAGCCTGGGAGAGACAAGAGAGATAGGCTCTCTCTCTTAGTGGCATTTAGTCCTGCTTGGGGGGCAGGCAGGAGGCCATGGCTGAGCCTGGAGTGAGGCAGACTCTATCAGTGAGTCACTCCATCAGACCCAATTTTGATTCTTAGATACCTGTTGAACAAATGGTCTGAGATCTGCAAAGATTTTTAATTGAAGGATGGAGATAGAATGGTTTCCCTGTAATGGTCTCCTAGGATTGTTAGTCAGGGTCAGACCAACTCTCAACATAAGATACAGGGACATGGAATGGGGCAGGGTGGAAGCACATGGGAAACTATTAAGACCATTGCTGGGGGTGGGGGTTGGCTCAGAGAGGTCTTGAGTTCAATTCCCAGCAACCACATGGTGGCTTAGAACCATGTAATGAAATCTGGTGCCCCCTTCTGGCCTGCGGGCATACATGCAGGCAGAACACTATATACATAATAAATAAATCCTTAAAAAAAAAAGGAACATTGCTGGAAGTGTGTGGGGGGGGGTGGGAGGAGGGGAGGCTGGAGAGATGGCTCAGCTGTCTGTTAAGAGCACGTGATGTTCTTCCAGAAGTTTAGTGCTCAGAACTGCACTCAGCAGCTCACAACCTCCTGCAACTCTAGTTCCAGGGTATCTGACGACACCCTTTTCTGTGTTTTGAATGCACTAGCATACATGTGGCATGCACTCACATGGACAAATACACATGAGCAATTATAAGTTCTTTTGAAAAGAACTTGAGGTTCTGGTTTCAACAAAAACTATTATCAAATCTATGAGAAACTTCATGCAGTTGTGCTGTGTGACCAGCAGAGGGCGGAAAAGGATAAGTGTCCTGGGTTTATGATGGCACTCAGCATCACACTCTGGGATGTGTGCACAATGACTTGTGTGGCCTAGAAGAGGGATGCTTGCTATATCTAGTGAGATATGGCATACTAATTTCTAGACAAGGCCATATGGCAATAAGGTGCAGTATGGTGAGAGAGGATTATGGGATGGAATTACAATGTGCTATGGTTTTAGGGCTGGAGAGATGGCTCAGTTGTTAAGATCACTGATTGGTTTTTCAGAGGACCTGGGTTCAATTCCCAGCACCCACATGGCATTTCACAACTGTCTGTAACTACAGTTTCAGGGAATCTGATACCTTCACACCAATGCACATAAAATAAAGTTAAATAAATTATAAAAAACAAAACAAACAGACAAAAAAGTCACCATGTGCTGTGGTCCTGGCCAAAGACCGAAACCTGCTCAGAGCCTACCTAGTATCCACTGTGTTCTTCTCATGTTGGTTAGAGCAGCTGGCACTTCCTTGTTACCCATGGTGGCCGCACCACAGAGTCGAGGCTCTGAGCATAAGATGGGTGTGAGTGTGAAAGCAAGCGTTTCATCCCGAGACATCCCACTTGTCTACAGCTGTGAAAAGCAGCCTGGAACATCTGCTTTGTCTCCCCCCTCACGAGGAATGCCACCCCACAACATTCCTGCATTCATTGTCTGGGGACTTAGAACACGCAACTTGCCATTCACGTTCAAGACTCGCAATCATTGTGCGTAGTAAGAGCTCTCTCTGTGCCAAGCATGCTCTCTGAACCTATGCATGATGGGAACTCACTGGATGAGAATCTGAAGACTCAGTAGCTGTCCTCACACTCAGGAAGGGCAAAGAGCCTGCACAAAATGCATTTAAGCCAGTTTCAGGACTGAGTCTCATGACTGTACCAGTGACATTGACTGTTCATACATGTATGCACACATACACCATGTGAACACAAATGGGCTGTATCTTATTGTGCCCATTCTGAGCTTCATTCTTCCTCACATTTGGAGTGTCATATGCCCTTGTTTCAGGCTCCACGATATGTGCTATATACTGTCCCCTTTTTGGTTTTGGCATCTGTGAATCATCCTAGGAATAGGCCCTGGGTGAAGAAGTATACTTGCAGGTTGATATTGGTAATGTCTTTCTCTGGAGTGCTGGTATTAAAGGTCTGAGCTACCACTGCCCTAGGTGATGGCTTTCTCTACTAGGTCTCTGCTGATAAACTGGTGGCCCTTGACTGACTATTCATTATAACCTGGACCCCTTCAATAAGCTGTTTTCTGTTTTCTTTCTTTCTTTCTTTCTTTCTTTCTTTCTTTCTTTCTTTCTTTCTTTCTTTCTTTCTATCTACCTACCTACCTACCTACCTACCTACCTACCTATCTATCTATTTCGAGATGGGGTTTCTCTGTGTGGCCCTAGCTGTCCTGGAACTAGCTCTGTAGACCAGGCTGGCTTCGAACTCACAGACATCCACCAGTCTCAGCCTACTGAGTGCTGGAATTAAAGGCATATGCCACCACAACATGGTTATAAGATGGTTTCTTACGGGAAGGTCATATACCACACGGAGGTAACCTAGGTGTAAGAGTGAGCTCTTGAGTTTAAGAGCTGGGAGGAAGGGAGAGCCATTTAGTTCACACCATTGTGTTGCCAAGGTTGGCTTGGAGGAGACAGGGATACCATGGAGGCGGTGAATGCCAAAGACAGAGGGCTTGCTTGGGAAAGGAATTTGAGATGTGCCAAGGTCACTAGAGAGTTTCTGGTACTGTCAGCTGAACTGGGAAAGATGACTGCTGCCTTGTGGAGAATGGGCTGGATGGCGGTGCTTTCAGATTCAAAGGAGTGAGTTTATTAAGTGAGTAGCAAGCAAAAACAAAACAAAACAAAAACAAATAGCAAACAGCAGATAGACAGAAAAACAGCAACATATCCGATGCTCACAATATCCAGCCATCTGGACTAGCCCAACTGGGAGAGCAAGCAGAAGAAATGTCATCAAATCACCAAAGAAATGGTGCGGGAGGACCTGCTGACAGCGTCAAGAAGCCAGACTTCTTGACTGAGAGAAAAATCTCACCTCTATGGACGAGCTTCTGCCCCTTCGTCCCACCTGCAGCCACCTTTACCACGTGGGGATAAACCATGTGTCCCCTGTTGAAAACGGTTTTACCTTCTAGCTGTTCTCAAGGGTGTGATGTTTGTAATGCCCTCAGCAGTTTGCTGTTCTCCTTTGTCCCTGACACAGTCTTATGGGCCCAGCTTGCCCAGACAGGGATTTTTAGAAGACACTTGAAATCAATATGCTTGAGTTTGAGACAGGGGCGGGCAATTCATTTCCAGCACCAGCTTTCAGTGAGTTTAAGCAGCACATGACAATTGACCAGTGTAACGTACGTCACAGGGGCAAATAGTGATATTGCAGGATAGGCTGCCCCAGAGGCGGCTGAGCTTTCCTTCTTCAAGGGGGGTCCTTCAAGGCCTAGAGGAGGCAGCTGAGGCCCATTGCCTCCTCCCCTAGTCTGTAGACACGATCTCCTCTGAGCTATTAGGCTCCCCACTACTTGCCTCCAGCCCCTACCAGCCTGCCCCACTTGGCCAAGTACCTAATTAGGCATGTAAATTGGCAGTGCCCTTAAAACGAAGAATGCTTGACCACATTCACATCTTGTGGAAGACACAGCAAGAAGTCTGCTGTCTGAGACAAGCTGCAGGAGGGTAAGGTAAATCTTCCTGAAGCTCCTGCATTTTAAGTGGCAAAGCTGAGTTGAAACCTTCTCTTGGGAGAGAGCTGCCCAGTGTCTGATTCTACAGGGAAGAGGTCATATGTGGTGCCTGCCCCGATGGATGGTCTATTGTTTCCTTATCTGTCCCTCAAAAGCAGGCCCCTGTCACATAACAAAGCCAAGGACAGCTGTGCAGCTCTGAAAGACTCCAGTGTTTAGGGAATGCAGGCCCCAGCAGGAGGAATCCCTGGGTTCACCCTGGCACATACCTCATTCGCCTGTTCCCATTCATGGACAGACTTTGCCTTTATTTGTGTCTTGGCAGAGAGCCAGGGTGCGAGCTGGCAAGACCTTCCCCAGCAGCCCTGGAGACTCACTGGAGGACAAGCTGAAGCCCATGCTGGAGTGGGCCCACGGGGGCTTCAAGCCCACTGGCATCGAGGGCCTCAAACCGAATAACGAGCAACCAGGTGGGGATGGATGGTGCAGGCAGTAGGAACTCCGAACCCGGGAGACACAGTATTCCCTTACCATCCTTGAGATCTGTTTTCTTTGCTCTGTCCTGCAATTTCTTGGCATCTACAGTGCTCACTAGAGAAGAATCAAGTCTCCTAAGCTGAGCTGAGTCACTCGCCCTCACATATGACCCTCATGGGAGCCATGGGTGCATATTCAGCCTCCTATAATTTTAGGACTCCTGCCTTCCTTTTTATTTCTTAGTATTAATAACACACATAAGCATTGGCAAATGTCACCTTGCCATCAAAGGTTCTTTTGTGTTTCTGTTTTCTGAGAAAACAGTCTCACTACATTAGCCAGGTAGTGGGGTGGTGATAGACAGGTAGTAGTCCTGTCTGGTCTCATGCTGGGATTGCAAGCATGGGTCACCACATTTGGCTCCTCATGCCTGATTTTGTTTCCTAGTATGTGTGAATGGGGAAGAGTCAGATTCAACCATGACCACTGTGAATCAATAGTCCAATAAAAGTATAAATAACGTTAATGAGTGGGAGCCACAGAATGTAATTTAATTATTTTCTCATAGAAAATATTATAAAGGATCATGTGAAATTAATGTCAATCATATATTTTGACCTAATATTTTCAAAACTTAGCATTTAAACATTCAGTCTATATAAAACATTGGGACATTTCGCTTTTGTCTTGTACTGTCCTAAAAATTTGTGCTGTTAGGTGAAAGTTAAACTAAAATTGATTAATGAAACATACTAATTTCATAAATTGGCTAAGTAGATTCCAGGGTTCAAGTCAGTCCAAATTAACCAAACCAGTAGCATCATTTGACAATTTGGACCTGGCCATCAGTGTGAAATCCTGTCCCTCCTGACATTTCAAATAGCTCCCTGCCTCCATCCGGCGTTGTGGTGGGCATCACTGTAGGAACCTCAAGAGTTCCAGCTGTGGCCCAGCATGTGCTCTAAACTCACTCTAGAAGGATGGATTTTCGTACACATCCAGATGTCTAAACCCCATGACCATGAATCTGCCTGCTTCCCGGGTGAGAGGAGCTCTGAATTGGCTTCTGCTCTGGGCTCCCCTCTGGGTTCTCTGCACCCATCAGGGTCCCCTGCTCTAGATGCAGCTGGATCCCAGGCAAAGCATGGTCTTGTCCTAGGCCCATCTTGTCCTAGGTCTTGTCTCTTAGACCGTCAATCAGATCTGTCTGCTTACCTTTCAGAGAACAAAAGTCGAAGACGCACAACCAACGACCCTGCTGCTTCTGAATCCTATCCCCCACCCAAGCGCCTCAAGACAAATAGCTATGGTGGGAAAGACCGAAGAGAGGATGATGAGAGCCGAGGTGATTTGGGGTCGGGTGCTGACAGGTCTGGCCAAGCATGGTGCATACTAGGGGCAGCAGGTCCTCAGACCACTGCTGTGTGGAATGCAGAGGTGCATGGCTGCATGGGAAAGGAGAGACTTCCCCACCTCATCTCACACCTTGTCCCTCTTTCCTCAACAGAACGCATGGCTTCTGATGTCACCAACAACAAGGGCAATCTGGAAGGTACTGTTGTCCCCCGGTCCTTCCTTCCTGGGGTGCCCCAGGCCTGTCTTAGCCTGGCTTTGACCTTCTGTATGGGTTCAATCCAGAGTCCTGGGGACCATTTCTGCTCCTTATGTATTTCTTGCTATGTTTTTTTAGATCAAGTGGTATGATTTGCTTCCACTCTTAACCGAATGTGATGTGGCCACTCACTGGAGTTGGGGAGCAATGGAAGCTGTGGCACTTTGGCCAATGCCCGAAAACTCCAGATCAATGGAACCTTGAACTTGCCATGCCATAAGCACAGCTAACTTGTAGGTTAAAATAAGACACATTTTGCCATTGGCTCCTTCTCGAGCTGACTCTGCTATCCTTTTCACTGAGTACTGCTCTGGGATTCAGAAATCTTCCAAAAACAGACATAATGGAGTTTGAATGTGCGATGGACTCTTCATTTGCATTCTCGGCCCAATGTGCCTTACTCTTCAAATATTTATCAAGTAGTTACTCATTATTGGGTTAGAAAACAGACCTGGATCCAGGGTACCCTAAAAAAGCTGAAGTTTGGAGCAGTACCTACAAGTTAGAAACTGGTGTGTGTGTGTGTGTGTGTGTGTGTGTGTGTGTGTGTGTGGTTTTTAGAGATAGGGTTTCTCTGTGTAGCCTTGGCTGTCCTAAAACTCACTCTGTAGACCAGGCTGGCCTCAAACTCACAGAGATCCACCTGCCTTTGCCTCCTGATGCTGGGATTAAAGATGCCTATGACCACCCCACTCCCTAGCTAATGTAGAGTCATCTACCGTTAGTCTCTTCCCCCCATGGGACAGTATTGGCCATTTAAAGGTTTTGTCCTCTTGAATAGTTAATCAGTTTATAGCCAAGAAAGTATGGCCTCATATAAAAAAATAAACAAAAACAAAAACAAAAGGAAGAAAACCAAGGTCTGGGATGGTAATCTGTGATTGGGCATAGTTGCAGACAAGTTCTTTATCTGCCACCAAGCCAATCAGAATCAGTACCAGTGCCTCAGTGTCTGAGATTTAATGTTTATGAAAATGGAGATGTCAAGCAAAAAAAAATATTCAGCTGCTTGTCCTGCCTGCCCAGGCTTTGGCCTTTTCTGTGCTTCTTTTTGTTAGTTGGAACTCGTCTTTCCCAGACTATGAATGGGGATGGTTCTTTAAACACTGTTGAGTCTATGGCCAACCACCCTAACACACCATATCTCATCTGAAATGCTGTTGGAAGGAGTTAGACATTAGACATGGTACAGAGTCCTCAGCACACGGCTGGCATGGGGCAGATGCTCAGAACTGTCAGACTCAAGGCCGGAGCTACTAAGCTTAGCCCCTTAGACTCTGACACCCTGTCTTTCTCTCAGACTGCTGCTTGTCCTGCGGTAAGAAGAACCCTGTATCCTTCCACCCCCTCTTTGAGGGTGGGCTCTGTCAGAGTTGCCGGGTAAGTCTTCCTGCCCCTTGCTCTGCCACATCCTTCCCCAGACAGGCCCCCAGCACAGTTCCTGTTCCAGGCCCTAGTGAACATCCCCAGGGCACATCCCCACCACCCTTCCTGTTTGGGGGACAGGTGCTGCAGCAGAGAAGGCTCTCCATGAGGCACTCAGCTCATATGTACTGTCGCTGAAAAGCACCCCAGCTATCAGCTAGGGCCCCTGCCAGCTTGCTAGCCAGACCTGGTTGGGGTCAGGTCTATGGTCTCACGGGCTTTCTCTCTGGTGGTCAGGATCGCTTCCTGGAGCTCTTCTACATGTATGACGAGGACGGCTATCAGTCCTACTGCACTGTGTGCTGCGAGGGCCGTGAGCTACTTCTGTGCAGCAACACGAGCTGCTGCAGGTGAGTGTCCTTCCATGGGGGCTGCACAAGAGGGCCTAGGGTCCCCGGTTGTACCCTACAGTTCCTGCAGCCTGTAGGCAGCTAAAAATCAAATAGAAAATGAGCACCCAGGGGCCATTCTGTGGAGTCTGTTGTGCATGGGCATGGACCGCAGTGATGCATAGTGCTGGACTTGATCCAGGTGTGCCTGCGAGGCCAGCCCTGTGAGGTTTCTGAAATGGTTGGTTACCCTATAGCTCAAAACATGTGGAGGCAGGAGGCGGAACATCATGCAGGGGTGGTCATGCCCTGGAGAACTAACTGAACCTGCTGGACAAATGTCTGCTAACCTTGATCCATTCTCTGGATGCTCTGGCACAGGTGCTTCTGTGTGGAGTGTCTGGAGGTGCTGGTGGGTACAGGGACAGCTGAGGATGCCAAGCTGCAGGAACCCTGGAGCTGCTATATGTGCCTCCCACAGCGCTGCCATGGGGTCCTCAGGCGCAGGAAGGATTGGAACATGCGCCTGCAAGACTTCTTCACTTCTGATCCTGACCTCGAAGAATTCGTAAGCCATGGGCTCTGTGCAGCCCCTTGCAATTACAGTCCCTGAGAATCTGGAATCCTGTGCATCTGTAAAAGCAAGGGTTAGGCCTTTAATCTCAGCCCGTAGGAGACAAGCAGTCATATGACTGACTCCAATGACAGCCTGGTCAGTCAAGTGAGTTCCCGGCCAGTCAAGGGTACCTACGTACTGAGATCCTGTGTCAAAATAGACAAAACAAGTTATAGTAACAGGCATAGTGACATAGGCTAGAATCACAGCACAGCTACCCGAGCCATGAGCTTTGTGATGAATTTAAGGGCAGCCTGTGTTAAATAGTGAGGTCAAGGGCAGCTGGGGATGTACAGCAAGATTCCATCTCTGCTATACCATCTGTACCTCCCAGAGCCGGTGCCTGCCAGAGGCTGAGAGTCCTTGCTAGCTAACATCTCTAGCAGACAATTCTCCCTTCCAGTACCTTCTGAGGAGGGAACAGGATGGAAACATCTGAGCGTATGAGTGATGAGGGCAGCTGCTCCCACAATGTAGGAGTTTATCTCCTGTTCTGAGGCCTTGGCTGTTAGCGGTTAAGCTCCTTATCTGGCTCTGTGTCTGTAGGAGGTGACTGTGCCTCCTATCTAACGACAGAATGGCCAGCCTGTGCCCAATACTCTCTTACTGGTTCCCATTGATGCTTCTGAGTACAGGAGGACAGATGGACACTCTGGAGGCATCACTCTTTGTTTGTCTGGTAGGAGCCACCCAAGTTGTACCCAGCAATTCCTGCAGCCAGGAGGAGGCCCATTAGAGTCCTGTCCCTGTTTGATGGAATTGCGACAGGTGAGTTTGAGGCTTCTCTGAGGATGCTCTGTTAGGGCAATGAAAGAATCCTCTAGGCAGGCTGAAGGCTTCTCTCTCATGACAATTGAGAAGAGAGGCAGCTGGGATGTCATGTGTGTCCTTTCTTGCTGCCCTCCATGGCCTTTGTGCCTTCCCACACCCTTTTCACATGTGTGTGACTATAAGCATGCACTTGCCCCATAGACAAATGTGGAAGTCAGAGGACAACTTCTCTCCCTTGTGAGGTTACCCAGGTATCAGGTTTGGTGGCAAGTCCCTTTTCCTGGCCTCACTGGCCTTTCTAAAGGAACATGCATCTTGCTTTACTTGTTTTCCATCTGCTCCAGCAGCTGGAAGTTTCCTGGCTACACATGCCAATGCTGTGAAAATAAGGCCGTGCCCCTCAGTCTTGGCTCCTTTTTAGTTTTTACACTCTGTATGCACACAGGAATCTGTTACCATGCATAGCACTCTCTGGTCTGTTGTGGCTCATGCAAGGTTCTTGGTCCCTTTTTAAAAGGGCACACTTCTTAGCTCTTGCATTTTATCTTTTATTCTTAAACTTTTCCTTCTATACTCATGAATACCTTTGTGGTCAGTTAGGCAACAACTACCTTCCTTAATTCTGGCTCCTTTCCATTTTGTGAGATGTCCTATATGTAGAAGGAATGAACATAGCCATTACAGGCAGTGCTGTGAGGTCCCCTGGAGTCGACACAGACACCCTGAAGTGACAGTGATGGAGTAAGGGGTTCTCATTGTGCTTCAGGAGGACCCTGGGTGGGCTGATGGCTCTGCACTTGGCCTCTTGGCCTCACATTTCTATTTGATCCCTCACAGGGTACTTGGTGCTCAAAGAGCTGGGTATCAAAGTGGAAAAGTACGTTGCCTCCGAAGTGTGTTCAGAGTCAATCGCTGTGGGAACTGTTAAGCACGAAGGCCAAATCAAATACGTGAACGACGTCAGGAACATCACAAAGAAAAATGTGAGGGTGACCTTTTTCCTGGGGTTCATTTTTGCTTGTTCCTCTATTTCCTGAACCTTGGTCTCATGGCATGTTATCCCTTTCTCTGAGGCCCAGGGTTGTGGGTAGAAGAGAACCAGAGACATTTCAGAAAGAGTGATATAATAGGAATAATTCAGGACTTTTAGTGGAATGTGAGCATTCAGGCTCCATGCCCTGGAATTGGAATTGTTGATGGAGCAAGTTTCTAGAACTGTGTTTTCTTAGCAACTTCTCTAAGAATTTAAGTTTTCTTTATTGTAAATTAAAAAAAATCATCATCGTCGTCATCATCATTTGTGTGTGTATGTGTGTGTGTGTGTGTGTGCATGTGCACACACACATGGATGAGCGTGCCAGTACCTTGGCACATGTGTGCAGATGACAGGACAACTTCCTGGAGTCAGTGTTCTCCTTTCCCATTTACATGGGTTTTGGGGATCACACTCAGGTTGCCAGGCTTGCATGGTAGGTACCTGAACCCTCCAAGTCATTCACCTGCCCCAGAATCAAGGCTTTCAGTCCCTCCTTCCTCAGGCTCATCCCTGCCTTTTGTGTTTTCCCTCAGATTGATGAGTGGGGCCCATTCGACTTGGTGATTGGTGGAAGCCCTTGCAATGATCTCTCCTGTGTGAATCCTGTCAGGAAAGGTTTGTATGGTAAGCAGTCATTTGTTTTGGCTCACAGAGGCCCTCCCATACCTGAGTGCTGGTCCATGTGGGGTGGTGGAGAAGTTAATTTTTGTTTAGTGCCTTTGTCCTTAAGCAAGCCTGCTCCCTTATAAGTCCTCAGCTCTCAGAGAAAGATGTCAGTGAATGGTGTTCTGCTGTCCCTGTGCCCTTCCCTGTCATTCTAGGGGACTAGAGGGGGTTGGCTGTGGGGGATATTGGCTTTACTGATGGGACTTATTGGGGTTCTCTTGTCTCAGGGAATGTGGAAGCTTATACTGAAGATTTGATTAAACCCTGTTCTCTGATGTTCTTTTATGGATATAGAGGGCACTGGCCGACTCTTCTTTGAGTTTTATCGATTGCTAAATTACTCACGTCCTGAGGAGTGTGACAACCGTCCATTCTTCTGGATGTTTGAGAATGTGGTAGCCATGGAGGTCGGTGACAAGAGGGACATCTCACGATTCCTGGAGGTGAGTGGCCTGAGTGTCAAGACTACTTGGGTCAGGGAGACCACATTGGCATTGAAGGCTACTGGGTGTGGACAGGTGGGCATGGTTCCTCGGTTTGTGACTAGATCTAGGGAGGGAGGGTACAGCACACTTGTGAGTCATGGGAGACATTTATCCCTAACATAACCCTGCCTGTGCAAGGCACCAAAATGACACCAACCTCTACTTTTAC
Organism: Mesocricetus auratus; assembly: GCF_017639785.1. Lineage (NCBI taxonomy): Eukaryota > Metazoa > Chordata > Mammalia > Rodentia > Cricetidae > Mesocricetus > Mesocricetus auratus. The sequence continues at coordinate 118,700,896 of NW_024429189.1, forward strand.
TTTAGATCGTTCCTTGTTTCCATTTTCTTCTGAAAATGGTAGCTTTAGGAGTTACAGAGAAGTTAATTATCCACCACTTGAATTACATCAAACACTGTACTAAGTAGGTTTTTAGATTTCCCTTCCTTCCTTCCTTCCTTCCTTCCTTCCTTCCTTCCTTCCTTCCTTCCTTTCTTGTTTTTTGTTTTTTTTTGAGGCAGGGTTTCTTATATATTTCATGTGCATGAGTACTCTGTCAACACGTGCATTTACATGCCAGAGAGGGCATTGGGTCCCATTATAAGCAGTTGTGGCCCCCATATGTTTACTGGGAATTGAACTCAGGTCCTCTGGAACAGCAGCCAGTGCTCTTAACCACTGAGACATTTCTTCAACCCCATGTTTGGTTGTTTTTTAAGACAGAGTCTCATGTAGCCCAGGCTTTTCTTCAACTCTTGATCATTTTGTCTCCACATCTCAAGTGCCAGGATTACAGATGTGTACCACGCCTGGACTGTTCCTTGGTTTTCTTTAGAATTTTACAATGTTGGTCTCAGAGGTGATAGAAATGGCTATTTTCCAACTAGCATATGTTACTTGTGACTGGGTGTCCTGAGCCATGTGCTGCCCACACTGTCTGTCTGCAACTGGGATTTGACTTAGCAGATTTTGATGTGGAACACCTCTACCTTTGAGCACACATGATTCAGAGTGGGCAGGTCTGATCTGACTTGTTACCCACCATTCACAGACAGAGATCAGCTATCTTAGTCATTGTTCTATTGCTGTGAGGAGACACCAGGGCATAGGCAAACTCTAACAAAATAAACTAATTAGGTGCTTGATTATAGTTTCAGAGGTGTAGTCCATTACTATCACTGTGGGGAGCATGATGGCATACAGGCGGGCATGGTGCTGGAGAAGAGGATGAGAGTTCTGCATCCTGATCCACAGGCAGCAGGAAGAGACAGCCTGGACCTGGCATGGGCTTTAGAAACCTCAAAATCTACCGCCAATGGCATACTTCCTCCAACAAGGCCACACCCCCTAATCCTTCTAATCTTTTTTTTTGGTTTTTCGAAACAGGGTTTCTCTGTGGCTTTGGAGGCTGTCCTGGAACTCGCTCTGTAGACCAGGCTGGCCTCGAACTCACAGAGATCCGCTTGCCTCTGCCTCCCGAGTGCTGGGATTAAAGGCATGTACCACCAACGCCCGGCTCCTTCTAATCTTTTTAAGCGTTCCACTTCCTGGTGACTAAGCATTCAAATATATGAGCCTGTGGGAGCCATTCTTATTCAAACTATTACATTCTACCCTTTGCCCTACCCCCATAGGCTTATAGTCATATCATAATGCAAAAAGCATTCAGTCTAACTTCAAAAGTTCCCATAGTTTTTCACAGCTTCAATACTGTTTAAAAGTCAAAAGTTCAAAATCCCCTTTGAGACTCCTGGCAATCTCTTAACTGTAACCCCCTGTAAAAATCAAAATAAAAAAGCAGATCACATACTTCCAACATACAATGGCATAGAATATGCATTACTATTCCAAAAGAGAAGAAAGGAAACACAGTGAGAAAATACTGAACCATAGAAAACTGAAAACCAGCAGGGCAAACTCTAAATTCTGCATCTCCACATCTGATGTGAAAGTACACTTCAGATCTCCAATTTCTTCCAGTTTTGTTGAATTCTCTGTTTTGGGCTGGTTTCACATTTGGTCTGCAGCTCTTTTTGGCAGGTATCCCATGGCTCTGGCTTCTCCAACATCTTGGAATCTCTAACACAATCAAGGTTTCATCTTCACAGCTTCACATAATGGCCTCTCTGGGCCTCTATGCAGGGGCATTCCTGACCTGGCATCAGTTGCTTTCCTTTGCCAAGAAGGAAGATTCCACAACCCCTTTCTTGTACTTTTGACTTGAAAATCAGAGCCATGTGAACCAAGTTCTGCTGCTTGGTGGGGCTGGAATTTGGGCCCCTTTTCCAATTACATTTACACCAGTTTTCTGTTGTTCATGGTTCCCTTCACTGCCTAAGCTTTTCTTTTCTTTTTTTTTTTTTTGTTTTTTGAAACAGGGATTCTCTGTGTAGCTTTGGAGCCTGTCCTGGCACTTGTTCTGTAGACCAGGCTGACCTTGAACTCATAAGGATCTGCCGGCCTCTGCCTCCCAAGTGCTAGGATTACAGACATGTGCTAGTACTGCTTTTCTTTAATTCCTTTTCACAAGTTGGAAAAAAAGTTGGGTGGGGTCTTGCCCTGAGGTTACCACTCCCTTTATTTCATTTAGCATCAGGCTTAAAAAACAAAAACTTTTTATCTCCTTGAACACTGAATTTAGCTCCATTACAGTTTCTGGTGCTCCTTAGCTCCTCAAACTGAACATTTTGTATTTCTTTTTATATAGCTTAGTCCTTTTCATTATAGATCTGCATAAGAATGATTACTGATAACCATACTCTACAGTTATACTGAAATCTCCTCTGTCAAAGTCCTTAATCCAAAACTCTTCAGTTTAGCCACAGGCAGATTTTTAGGACAAGAGCAGAAAGTGGCCACATTCTTTGCCAAAGTATCACAAGAATTGTGTCTAGGCCACTTACTAATATTCTTCCCCTTGGAAACTTGAGCTGGGGTCACACTGCTCTCAGCATTACTGTCCAGGCTCCTATTAGTATGCCACACTTGTAAGCTTTAGTGTTCAGCTGCTTTTCTATCCAAAGTTCCAAAGTCCACATTCTGCCAACAAGCAGCATGGTCAGGTCTCTCAGAGCACTATCCAACTCCTGGTACCAACTTCTGTCTTGGTCACTGTTCTAATGCTGTGAACACACATCAGCTCTGCTCAGCCAGCCTCTAGATGGGAACTGGTCTGTTTCCTTGCCTCTTGTGTAGCTAGGAAAACCTTGTCATCTCACAGGTCAGACCTGGGCTGACTGGCAGCCTAGTCTTGCTGTTTCTCCAGCAGCTCCCTTTCTCTTCCTGCAGTGTAATCCAGTGATGATTGATGCCATCAAGGTTTCTGCTGCCCACAGGGCCCGGTATTTCTGGGGCAACCTGCCTGGGATGAACAGGTAAGAGACCTGAGAGGGACAGGTAACAGACAGCAAAGTTGTATAGAAGTCTGACTAACATTCCTACCTTCTAGAAAGTCCTGGCTTTAGGATGCTCTGGATAACTGGAGCATTGACCAGGACTCCTTGGGTAGCTGTTTTGCTCTAACTGCAGGGTGGGTGTTTCTCAAGGTCCCCTTGATGACTGAGAACTGTGAAGCCTCCCTGTTCTTCCTGATGTGCTAAGTCTTCCATTGCAATGGGATGAAGTGGGACCTGGTATAGGCAACTGGTGGCCAACCAGGAGGCAGAGCTGAGGTGTGAAACAGTAGCACAGACACTGACTTCCTCCAGTTTTCTCAGTCAGGAACCTTTTATGCCCTTAAAAATTTAGTTTGAGATTACAATTTAATCATAACATTCCTCCCTCCAAATCCTTCCTTATATTCCTTTGTGTTCTCCTGAAATTCATGGCCTTTCTTTTTATCAACTGTTAGTGTATACATATATCTATTCCTAAATATGACCATCTAACGTTACTTGTATGTCTGTTTTCAGGGCTGTTTGGCACTAGACAACCATTTGGTGTGCTCTTCCCTGAAGAAGGCCACCCTTCCTGTTCCCAGCATTCCTCTGTTGCTTATACTTCTTTGTGTAGGGTTGAGGCCACATGGACTTTTCTTCCTCCACTTTGGCATCTCACATTTGTGTAGTCATACCCAGTGTTTAGTAGTCCTCAGGATTCGACACAAATCAAGTGGCTCTGCAGAGCTCTCCTTATGTCATCCTTTGTGCTTTCATGAACAGCTTGCTAACTAAGGTGTGACATGTGATTGTAGTGACCATCCCATATATGCAAATGAGCTCAGCTGTGAAACCCTTCCCGGAAGATGTGCTAGAAGCATACATTTTGGGAGTCTGGCAGAGCGTGGACAGCAGTCACAAAGTCCTGGGACAGCTTGGAGATTTCTCTAAAATGCTGTCATTTTTTTTAGTTCAAAATTTTAATATTGTTTTTACCCCTGGCATAGTTAATGTTTACTCAGTTAACCATCTAATCGAAAGGTACCACGTTCTCGTTTGGAATCACATGGGCTGATTTATTCAACGTTCAAGCTCTCCCTGCCAAGCACTGTATTGTTGCCAATTCAAGGGGGAACACAATGATGTCAGTGGCTCTCGCAGAGAAGATGTATTAGTGGGAGGGTTAGAGAACACAGTGAGTAATTGTATGTTCATGGTTGGGGAGGTGGCATTGGAAAGTAGGGTGGGGAAAGGGAGAGGCCTCATTCAATAGAACTGAAGGAATGGAGCCAATCCAGACAGAAGGGAGGGCTCTGGGATAGATGGTGGGCAGGCATCCCCAGACCAGCTTGGAGATTAGTGTTCTTGGGTCAAGAGTGGCTTGAAAAAGGAGATGCAGGTATCTCTGACTGGATACTGCAGGCCTGATACATGGTGCCACTTAGTTGTACACGGGGGTAGGGTATTACAAAAATTAGCTTAAGCAATTAAGGTATACTGTGTCTAGTAGAAGGAAAAGAGACAGGGCTCAGAGATGGGGACACTAGTGAGGTGGTGCATTGCAGAAGGCCAGCTATCACGATGTGTCCTAGAAGGTGCCATCCAGTGAGAAAGCAAATGAAGTTGCTGGCAGTGATCTCTGGAGTTTGTAGGCTGGCAGGGTATTTGAACATTTGTTTATGCATTTGGTGGCTTCCAGGCTAAGAGGATGGACTGCTCTAAGTGAATTCTGATGAGTGATAGAGTGGGTGTATGAAGTGTCAGGTGGGCTGAGGTCTGAGTTATCTAGTTTATGCATATCTTTTCACATATAGCCCTGGCTAGCCCAGGACTCCTTATGTAGATCAGGCTGGCCTTCAACTCACAAAGATTCTCTTGTCTCTGCCTCCTTAGTGCTGGGATTAAAGGATGTGCCACCATGCTCGGTGTTTATATAAATCTTTTTTTTTTTTTTTGTTTTTACGAGACAGGGTTTCTCTGTATTGTTTTGGAGGCTGTCGGTCCAGCCTGGCCTTGAACTCACAGAGATCCGCCTGTCTCTGCCTCCCGAGTGCTGGGATTAAAGGCGTGCGCCATCACCGCCCGGCTAAATTTTAATCTTTGAATCTATATAACACCGAGCTTTCCATATCCCTTTCTCTTGGCCCCTCATCTCACTTAGGTTCATGGAGGACACAAAAGGGATAGGAAGCCAGTGGTGTGACTCAGTGGGTAAAGGAGCTTCCTATACAAGCCTGATGGCCTGAGTTTGATCCCCAGATCGCCCACCCTCTGACCTCCAAACATGCCCTGTGGCATGTGTGTCCACATACATCAAACACACATATACACCTTAGCGAGAAATACATTCTTAAAAGAAGAATCACGGCTGGTATTGGGTAGCTGAAAGGTGTAGTCAAGGGAAATTCTTGGTGTGATTCTTCAGCCCTGTGTGGCACTCATTCTTTTTTCTTTTCGACTTTGAAGGCCCTACCTAGGGCCACTACAGGAGTTGATGACTCCTGCATGCAGATGTTGTGAAGACATCTGCTTCTAGCTCTTGCCAGCTTGTTTGTCTCTGCATTTGTAAAGCAGGTTGCCTGAGAGAAAGTGAAAGGTTTGACTGTCCTTCCTTTCGTGGTGGCACCAACTTAAAAGCCACTTGAGCTTCATTTCCAAAGTGTGGGATACTCTTATGAGGTGACTCACCAGCATTTAGGCTCAACCTTCCTAATGCTGCCACCCTTTAATACAGTTTCTCATGCCTCGGTGACCCCACCAATAAAATTATTTTTGTTGCTACTTCATACTGTAATTTTGCAGTTATAAATCATAGTGTGAATATGTGTGTTTTCAGATGGTGTTAGGCGACTACTGGGAAAGGGTTGTCCACCCCTAACGGGTTCGAGACTCACAGGTTGAGAACCTCTGATCTAGACCAGGCTTCTTTTTCACATTTTCCTGGTCTGCACAGGTCCCACTGTAGTGCTCCTGTCTCTCTGTGGGAGCCTCACTTTGCCCACTGCTAAAACCTAAAATTCAGAGAAACACTACCTCTTGCCCTGGGCTGTCTTCTTCAGGGATTAGTGGACTCTTGCTCTTACCTCACAGATGTGTCCCTTTTCATCCTGTGGCTGAACATGGTCACTGCCAGAGTTTACTTGGGCAAAGCAGATTCTCTCCTTGTCTGACTTGTGAGATCTCTAGCTTAGACCTCCAGGGCAGATGCTGGAGAGTAATGGGTTTTGGCTGTTCCCAGGCCTGTGATAGCTTCAAAGAATGATAAGCTCGAGCTGCAGGACTGCTTGGAGTTCAGTAGGACAGCAAAGGTAAGACGCTGAGTGGTCTGTGCTGCACCTTCTGGAAAACTGTGACCTTGGCTCTATCCACGTGGCTCCCGCTCATTCCCTCACAGACCCCTGGTGCTGGGCCTCTTTCTCCACAGGATTGTTCTGTCTCTTCTTCAAGTGCAGAGTAGGAGATGTTCTTGGTAAATAATTCCAGTGAGAAAATGCGACCGGGTTCTGCATTGGTTAAGGCTGGAGGCATAGACGCTGTGCTGCAGGTGGTCTTTGCAGTAGCAACAGTGGTGGACGCTGTTACAAAAGGCTGTGCACAGTCACAGATGCACAGTGCAGAGTCTGGTGCCTGCTCCTCCGTGTCTGTGAAAAGCAAAGGCCTATTGCTCAAGCTCTAGTTGGCCATTCTGAGTCTGGATGGTTTTTGCTCTTAATGACCCCTTTCATCAGTAACTGGTGTCTTGGCCACTATGTGATCCTTCATGGTTACCTTTGGCTAAATATATGTGGTATTTGAGGGAAGCATAAGCAATCTCTTCAAGTCTCTTTGTCCCCTCTCTTTGTATGTCTGTCCCTGCCACCTCTCCAAACTCACCTGAGCCTGATTCCACTTGGAAGCCTTCTATGCTCACCCCTCAATGTTTATTTTCCCCCTCCAGTTAAAGAAGGTACAGACAATAACCACCAAGTCGAACTCCATCAGACAGGGGAAAAACCAGCTTTTCCCTGTAGTCATGAATGGCAAGGACGATGATTTGTGGTGTACTGAGCTCGAAAAGTAAGTGTATTAGTTACTTTACTATTGCTATGATAGGACATTAGGACCAAGGACATTTATAAAACAGAGTTTATTTGTGCTTATGGTTCCAGAGGACTAAGAGTCCATCATGACAGGGAAGCAGGACTTGGCAGCAGCTGAAAATTTATATCTTGAACTGCAAACATGAAAGCAGAGAGAGAGAGAGAGAGAGAGAGAGAGAGAGAGAGAGAGAGAGAGAGAGAGAGAGAGAGAGAGAGAGAGAACTAGAAATGGTGGAATCTTTAGACTCATGAAGGTCTCCCCTAGTGGCATTACCACAGCAAGGCTACATCTTCTAAATCTATCCAAAAAGCATTAGCAACTGGGGACTGTATTCAAATACAGTCTGAGACTGCGTTGTTTATCATTCTAATCACCACAAGGCTGCACTTGGAGAGGGGATCTGTGGGGACAGAGACTGGAAGGAGAATGTAGTTAGAGCCAGCAGCACACAGAGCCTTAGTTCCTCCAGGTCCTCCTGAGCCTGTGTAGTAGGGTCTGCATGATAACAGCTTTTCAGAACGGCCCTTGTTTTCCCACAGGGATGGTGGCACTGTGTGATGAGAAATCTCAGGCTTGAGGTTATTAGATAGTGCAGCCTCTCCGTCACCTGCACGGCCCTGACATTTTCCTGTCCCAACTTCCTGGGTTCTTAGGAAGATGGGACACCCCTCAGCTCTTTCAGCTACATTCCTCATGGGGCAGCTGATTCCTCCTTGGTCACGGTCTGTCTTTAACCTCTTTCAGTTTACTGGGCTATGTGGTCTGTTGTTATGTGAAGCTCCACCTCTTGGATTTCAAGTTTTTTTCCTTCTTTTTTATGTTGTAGCTCTATTCTGAAGACTTTTGTAGTGCATATTTTCGTCCCAAATCTCACTTCTGGCTTTATTTCTTCTTTAACAAATAGTTTTAATAAAAATGTAACTTTTTTTTAGGGGTGAGGCAAAGTCTCGCTCTGTTGCTAGGCTACTCTGTAGCCAGCCTGGAACTCAGTATGTAGCCTAGGCTGGCCACAAGCTCATGGCAGCCATTTTGTTTCAGTCTCAGGGGCTGCACCACAGGCACGAACCACCATACACAGCCTAGAAAGTTAATTTCTGGGCTGGTGTGAGGGATCAGCAGGCAAAGCACCCATGGCACAAGCCAGACAAACTCAATTTCACCCGGGAAAGGTGTCCTCTGCCCAAACACATACACATACACATATACACACACTAAATAAATTCAAATGATTGAAAAATAGTGATTTCTCACTAGTAGAAAAACTGTAGGTAACGTTGCTCAGTCAATCTAGGAAGAGTCTCCTGGAAACCCTAGCATAGTGTTCAGAGCTGTGATTCAGAGGCCCAATGCAGAAGGATGACACAATGGTGACGTCAAAGCAAAGAGAAGCAACCCTGGGGATAGCCACTGGCTTATTGGTGCTGCTTCGAGAACCGGGCCATAAGAACTTATTTCTTTGAAATGTTATTACATGCGCATTGTGTGTCTGTGTGTCTGTACTTGGACAAAAGTCATATTCAGATTCTGACTTCTAAATTGTCCTCAACTGAACTGGGGTTGAAAGTCTGCTCTGCTTTTTTGGGGGTGACTTTGTTCTTCGTTAAAGAAACTGCAGGGCTGAGGAGATGGCTCGGTCATTAAAATGACAAGTGAGGGGATTTGGGTTCGAGCCAAGTATGGCAGGCAGAGCAGGAGGATCCCTGATGCTTGCTGGCAAACAAGCTAGCCTAATATGCAAATTCTAGGAGATCCTGTCTCAAGAAAAGAAAAGAAAAAAAAAGAATGCATGGTCCCTGAGGACTAACACCTGAGGACTGAGGATGACCGCTGGCCCCAGGGACACAGACATGTGCACACCTACATCTCTCCATCCCAAGAACTCGATTGCTAAACTTCTCTCGTTGTGTTTTGAAGTCACACAAGTGTGTGGGCTGACTGGCGATTTATGGATTAATTCACAGTAGGCATTTAAGAATGGTCCTCGCACAGCACATGAGGACCAGAATCATAGTCCCAGTGTGGGGGACACAAGACCGCACCAGTGCCCTGTGACTCAACTATCAGCTGCCAGCAAGTGTTCTGAGGATCCAGGGGAACTGGTGGTCTAGAAGGTTCCTTTGAGCCCAAGAGTCCTGACTGAAGGCATGGGGAAGGGTAACTGCGTGCAGAGACAGTGGCAACCTGATAGCTTTCCCAGGCCTGGGTTTCCAGAACACATCTGTCCTGGGTGTGCTGGGGATACCGGCCCTTCTAACCTCTAACTTCGTGTCTTTTCGCTCTGTACTCTTCCAGGATCTTCGGTTTTCCTGCACACTACACAGATGTGTCCAACATGGGCCGTGGCGCCCGCCAGAAGCTGCTGGGAAAGTCCTGGAGTGTGCCGGTCATCAGACACCTCTTTGCCCCCCTGAAGGACTACTTTGCGTGTGAATAGTTCTACTCAGAACTGGGGAGCTTTGGGGTCTTGGAGTTAATGCCAGTCATTAGGAGTACTGATCCTTGAAGCACCCTGACTCTGCCCTTCCTTAGCTCACCTGTTTGGGGCCTCAATATATACTCGGCTCTCATCTGCTCAGTGGTAGCAAAGCCTCCTGGCCCTACAGGGGACCCTCCTGTGCACAGCTCAGATCTGGCATCTTATAGTGGTCCAACATGGTTCTCATGTTTTCCAAGTTTAGAACTTTAAAGCCAAGCCAGCCAGTGGTGCTTTTAATCCCAGCTTTTGGGAGGCCAGAGGCAGACAGATCTCTGTGAGTTCGAGGCCAGCCTGATCTACAGAGCAAGTTCCAAGAGAAACCCTGTATTGAAAAACCAAAACCAAAAAACCAGAGTCAACAAGGGAGAAACTGCTTTGTTTCAACAGCTTTTTGGTGGTTTTTAGGCTGAAAGATGACAGGTGCATAGGGTTTGCCCTTTTGTTTAATTAAAATCAATATTTCTCAGCAATAATCTCTTTTGCACTTTGTTCTTCTGGAAGTGTGCTGTTGGTTAACCATGCATCAAGCACAGGGATGCCTGGGGTCGCAGGGGCTCCTGGAGCCTGAGGTCTACTGCAGTGCCCGCAGAATGCTGCATCAGCGTCCCTGGGGGCTTCTGACAGCATCTGCTTCATTTGCTGCTGCTCCAGGGAGGGCAGCCAGCTGGAAAGGCCTATTCAAGTTTATTCCAGTTTATTTTCTGTTGCTCTGACATGCTGGGCCTAGTGGTACACCTTTAATTTCAGCACAGGGGAAGCAGAGTTCAGGATAGCCTGTTCCACATATCAAGTTCCAGGCTAGCAAAGGCTACACTGTGAAACCCTTTCTGAAACAAAACACGTGTCTTGTGCCCCCCCCCCCCCGCAGAAAGAAAACAAAAGCTAAGATGATACCCATGCAGAAGGACATAAGTCCTGATTTCTACGGTTCCTCACAACTTCTGTAGGAGTTTACTGAACCTCATTTCCCAATTGTCCAGTAGACAGGGTGCAGGGCAGCTACCTTTAGTGACCAGGCTGGGAATGGCTCTTGTGACTCTAACAAGTATTTAATTTTATGTATTGTATCATGATCATCATCATTATCAGTATGTGTGTTTAGCACAGCATGCGTGTGGAGTTCAGAACAGCTTTGTGGAATGGGTTCCCCTTCCACCTTTACAGAGACCCTGGACATCAGACTCAAGGCATCAGGCTTGTGCAGTAGGCACCCTCGCCCCCTGAGCCATCTCATGGACACTTAACACAATCTTTTATCTAGACTTGTTTACAGTGAGTTGAATGCCCAGACTAATAGCATCTTTATTGACCATTTAAAGATGTACTTGTTTCTTCACACTCAAAACTGCAACAGCCTTTGGTGGCTCCATCTTAGTTTAGCTGGAGCCAGCTAACAGCCAAGACATACAACACCTAGAACCTATCATGACACGCTCCAGCCTTTAGTTAAGAAGCAGGGGCCAAGGAGAGCATACTTCAGTTATTAGCCTGTGGGACAGAGGGTAAGATGTGCATTGGGTGCATGTGGCCCTGTATCAACCTCACACTGATCTCTCTCTGCCGCATGGCGTGACATGGCTTGCGATGGTACCTTCACTGGTCAGGGTCTCATAGGGTGTGGCCCAGGGTTAACCAGTAGCAGATGGGGAGGGGAGAAGCTTTGCAAGTGGAGGATGGGAAACCACGTAGGTTATTAGAAAGTTGCCTGTGGTTAGAGCAGCCCTGGTAAGATTTGCCATGGTGACACAATTAGCAAAAGACTGGGCCTGCATACTCTTCTCTCTGAGGACTTGAGACCCTAGGGATGGCTGCTGCCCAATTAAGCCATCTTGTGTACAGCACCGCACCAAATGCCAGGACAAGATGAAGCAGAATAAACAGCTCCCTCCTCAGAACCTCAAGAGAAGAAACCGACGAGCCCCCCAGGTGAGGGCCTCTGGGGCATCCCAGCCTGCTTGTGGGGCAGCTGGTGGAGGCCTTAATGGGGGGCTGCTGTAATGTGAACTTTTCTCAGGATAGGCTAGGCTTGAATTTCAGTGACCCAGGATGTGTGGCTATGGGAGAGTATGAACATATTGGGACAAAAGGTTGGAGTTTACATCCCATGTAGATCTCTTGGCATGATCTCATGGGATTGTGTCTGGGGCCTGACACACTCTGTATTGCCTCAAGCAGATGCCTGGAGATCTGGAGCTTCTAATTTCACATTTAAAGGGCGAGAATAATACATTCTATATACTTTATAGGTTAGTGAATTCCATGGGTGAGATCTGGAGAAAATGCCTTGTTTCGTTCCTTATAGGCAGCAAGACTTACACTTGTAACAGACGGCATTAAGAAAATGAAAGCCATCTGTCATCTCAGTGTTAACAGCAATGAAGACAATGATTATGAATCATGAAGTCCTTAAAGTGAATGGGACAGTATTGCCCAGATGTACAGCAGCTGCCCACTGATGCCAGTGCTGGCAACAGCAGCATCTGGTGTGTGTCTTTCATTGTCCTTTACTTTTTGAGGTCTTAGTGTCCCTTGTTAGGGAACAAGCAGGTGGTTTTGGGTACAAGGTGGGGATCTTGTTTCAGGATCATGGCCCCGGGTCAGTCCCATGGCTGTGTGGTAGTGGTAGGGTAAACACCAAGCACATGACTCTCCCATTCCTCTTCCATCCTTCTTGTTTTCCTGCTAAGTGCTTTAGTGTCTGCACTGTGATGTTCTTGGTCCTTTATTCCTCTCTGGAGCCAGATTATCTGGGTTCCCGTATTGGTGGCCCATTCCTCTGTGTAAGCATGGGTGTTTTGGTGTCTTCTTTGGGTCCCTCCCCTCCCCAGATATGAACTCAGCCTCACAGGGCTGGTATGAGGTTCAAATGATTGATTCTTTGGGAAGCATGACTGAGAAATGCTATTTCTTGCAGTTGGGACCCCCTAGCAACTTCTGGGAGGACTGACTGTAAGCGTTTCTTTGACTGGTCCCTTTTCCCTACACTGACCACTGCAGCTATAGAGGAAGAGAACTGGGAGAGGCCCCATCACAGGGTCACGCAGCTGTCAGGCTTACGGTGGCAAGCAGAAGCCCAGTGCCTGAAGCCAGTCTGTCTTTGCTCCTTGGTCTTGCCTGTATCTTGTTTTGCTTTGCTTTGGTGGGAATTAAAAATTCTCTGCAGCCTTTGGCACTCGTACAATTTGTTCCTTCATGCTACCTTCCTATTTTTTTATCCAGTCCACTGCCCTCCTTTCTCACTGCCTGTCTTGTTTCCTCCTTTTCTTCTTCTCCTGCCACAATTTATTGAGTTCAAAAAAGTTTGGAATTAAATTTTTATATGTATTAGTGTGTGTGTGTGTGTGTGTGTGTGTGTGTGTGTGTGTGTGTGTGTGTGTGTGTGTCCCAGACCTAGCCTTGAAATTGTGATCCTCTTGCCTTCAGCTCCAAAGTGCTGGGATTAGAGGCTGGGGCCACCATACCCAATTTCCCAAACTGTTTCTATGACAGGATGGAATTCTCTTTTTCACCTATTTTCTGATCAAAACATACTGAGATAAAGATAAGCTTGGCGTATTATTTATTTTTCTTGTGATTGTGAGCAAGTCCGCCAGGCATGTCAGGAGAACACAGCGACAGGCATCTCTGTGGAGCTGTGAGTGTGTGGCAGCGTGTTTATATCCTAGTGGCAGAGGGAGCAGAGAAAGGCAGATGTTAGCACTCGGTTGCCTTCCTCCTGTCCCCCTTTTCTTTCAGACCAGGACCCCAGCCCATGGGAGGTCTCCACCATTCTCAGCATGGGTCTTCTTTCCCCAGTTAAACCTCACAGCCATGCCCACATTCTTCTAATTGACTCAAAATATGATCAGGTTGTCACTAAGGATTAATGGTGGACTGATGGGTCCCTCTCTCTTCTCTGTCGGAACTGTCATGGAGTATAGGTGAGTTTTATTTTAGAAACCCTGATTCAGGCACCTCCCAAGACTCCCTGTGTTTCTAGAGCTGAGTCTATACTTCACTCCAGTACTAGACGTACCCCAACCCCACCCCAGACAAGAGGGTATTGCTATGTAGTCTAGGCTGGCATAGAACTCAGCCTCCCAAGTGCTAGACTTCCAGGTGTGCACCACCACACCTATCTCAAAGCATGCCTGACCTTGTCCATTGTTCTCACGCCCACACGAATGTCCTCACATCCCAAGCAAAACGGCCTGTAAAGAATGAAATGATAAAGTGACACGGTTTGATAACCGACACAAAGTGAAGGAACTCAGACCTTATTAACATTTATTGAGCAATTACTATGTGCTAGGGACTTTACACAGGCCTAGGATAAAGTGCTTGCTGCCCATGCATGAGGACCAGAGTTTGGATTCTCAGGATCCACAAAAAAGCCAAGTGGGCACTGTGACCCATCTGTATTCTCAGCACATGGGAAGCAGAGATGGGAATCACCAGAGTAAGCTGGCTGACTAGACTAGAGAATTGGTGAGCTCTGGGTTCAAGTGGGAGTCCCTGTTTCAGTATATGAGGTGAGGAAGACATTGGATGTCAACCCTAGGCCTCCATACCTGTAGATACACATGCATGCACACTGGCACACATTCAAACATGCACACATGCACACACATGCTATACACATATACACATGCATAAAAAGTAAATACCTAAAGAAGAAAAACTTCACAGAGATCTATTTTTCCCAGTGGTGCTGAAGGTGGAATCTAGGACCTGTGCATGGTAGACAGTTACTGCACCGTAAGCTATGACGCTGGCCAGTACATATCTCATTTAATTCCAACTCCTAGCAGAGGCAGATCTACTAGTTTTGATACTTAGAATATGTCTTCATAGCTGGGCGTTGGTGGCACATGCCTTTAATCCCAGAACTTGGAAGGCAGAGGCAGGCGGATCTCTGTGAGTTCAAGGCCAGCCTGGTCTACAGAGCGAGTTCCAGGACAGCCTCCAAAACAATACAGAGAAACCCTCTCTCGACAAACCAAAAAAAAAAAAAAAAAAAAAAAAAAAGAATATGTCTTCATATGTAAAATGGCATTATCAATGTTTCCCCAAAGCATTTACAAGTATTTTAGATGGACTATTGTTATTAATGCTTCATTATACTTGTGTGTGTGTGTGTGTGTGTGTGTGTGTGTGTTTAAGAGTGTCTCAAGTAGCCTAGGCAGTACTTAGAGTTCCTGGTCCTCCTGACCTCCTAAATTCTGGTATTACACCATGCTTTGCTATTTTCTCTTGCTGGTATTTCCCTATATTAACCCTTTTATAATGGCAATAGCTCATCTTTTGGGACCAATGTCAACTCTGGGATGTCTTCCCATGCTGTAAAGTGAAGTTGAGTCTCTTGGGATGTGCTTGGAGTTCTACCTACCATGGAAACCATCAGTGTGCAGGCTGGGAATGCAGCTGGTGGAGTGCTCACCCAGTATGCCCAAAGGCCTGCATTTGATCCCCAGTATCACATAAAATGGGTGTGGCAGTATACAACTGTCATCGCAGCACTCAGGAGGTGGAGGCAGGAGGATCATCAGTAAGTCAGACTGCTACCTTGTCAGATTTCTTGCCATTCTTAGAAAAATTCCCTGGGATTCGGCAATTGAGACTAGGGCCAGACTTTCAGGGAGCCTGCGCATACAATGCAAGTGCCTTGTTATATACTGCCTTTGCTTAGCCCTCAATCTGATCCCGTGCTTGACTAAGATTCAGGTCACTCATGTGTCTACTGTGTCTCCTTTGCCACAGTAGGAACTTTAGGAGGTCAGAGGTTATGTTTTGTTTTAGCTCACCGTCAAATGCCTAGGGCCTGTTTGGTCATAGAAAATAAATGCTTGTAGTCAGGTTTGGCGATACAGGCCTGTAATCTCAGCATTTGTAAAGTAGCAATAGGGGGGTCAGGAGTTCAAGGTTACCCTCAGCAATATAGGAAGTCAGAGACTAGTCTGGGCTGTATTAGACTCTTCTTTTGAAAATGTGAAGTATATAAACAAGTGCTATTGAGACAAAGAAACCAGTCTGAGACCTGGATCCAACTCTGATTCTGGGCAAGTCACCTGGCTTCTCTGAGCCTGTTTGCTCTTCTGTGAAGTGATTTATTTCATCCTGTCACCAAGATGCTACATTTAAGCACTGAGACACAGCCTGGACCCAGAATAGGAAAGCTTCTCTGTGGGAAGGCAGAAGATAAAGGCATGGAAAGCAAGGAAACTTCTGTTTTTTTTGTTTGTTTGTTTTTTTTGTTTTTCGAGACAGGGTTTCTCTGTATTGTTTTGGAGGCTATCGGTCCAGCCCAGCCTCGAACTCACAGAGATCCGCCTGCCTCTGCCTCCCGAGTGCTGGGATTAAAGGCGTGCGCCACCACTGCCCGGCAGCAAGGAAACTTCTTTTGAAGTGCTAAGAATAAATGGCATGATATTGCAGGTGTTCCTATGAGGTGACTCAGGTTTTTGATTAAGGTGCTGTGCCGTATAATTCTATGTCCATTTGACGCAAGCTAAAGTCATCTGAGAGGAGGGAACCTCAATTGAGAAAACGCCTCCATAAGATGGGCCTGTAGGCAAGCTTGTAGGGCATTTTCCTAGTCATTGGTAGTGGGGGAGGGCCCAGTCCACTGTGGGTGGGGTTACTGCTGGGCTCCTGGTCCTGAGTTCTGTAAGAAAGCAGGTAGAGCAAGCCAGTAAGCAGAACCCCTTGATGGCCTTTGCAGCTACTCCTCCCTCTAGTTTAGGTTCCTGCCCTGTTTGAGCTCCTGTCCTGACTTCCTTCCATGATGAACAGTGATATGGACGCATAAGCCAAATAAACACTTTCCTCCCTAAGTTGCTTTTGGTCATGTTTCATCACAGCAATAGTAACGGTAACTAAGACAGGTACCTATCTGATAGTTTTTTTTTTTTAAGACAAAGTCTCACTGTGGTGTAGTTCTATGGCTGGTCTTGAACTCACAGAGATTCATTTGTCTCTACCTACTGAGATTAAAGGGTTACACCATCACATCAGGTTAATCCATCTTTATTTTTTTACATTTATTTGTGTGCATATTTGTGTCTGTCTCTCTGTGTGTGTGGGCACGTGGGAGTCAGGGGACAACTTGCGGGATTCGGGTCTCACCTGCTATCAGTGGGTCCTGGGGATTGAACTCATGTCAGGCTTGGTGGCATTTACCTGCTGAACCATTTCAATGGCCCCTTTTTCTTTTAGTTTTGAGACCGGATCTCGCTGTGTAGCTCCGGACAGCCAGTTTCTATGTAGACCAGGCTGGCCTTGGGTTTGCGGCGATTGTCTTTCCTGCCCAAGTGCAGGGGTAGCCTATCACTCCCGGTTTCTTCTTTTTCCTTTCTGAGAGTGGGTCTCATGTATCCCAGGCTGAACTCCCAGTGGGATGATGAGTTTCTGGAATATGCTCCTCTACAGCCGGTTTCTGCTGAGTTGGGGACCGAACCCAGAAATTCATGCAAGCGCCGGGCAGTGGTGGCGCACGCCTTTAATCCCAACACTCGGGAGGCAGAGGCAGGCGGATCTCTGTGAGTTCGAGGCCAGGCTGGAGCAACAGCCTCCAAAACAATACAGAGAAACCCTGTCTCGTAAAACCAAAAAAAAAAAAAAAAGAGAGAGAGAGATTCATGCAAGCTAGGCGAGCATCAACCAAGCTTCATCCCGAGCCCATTCAATAACCCACCTTGGTCAAACCAATTTTCTTACGGGCTATAGGGAACCAAAATGTGGAACTGGACCCCGCCTAAGAGGACTCACATCTCATTGGCCACAACCGATCACGTGCCCAACAGGCTTGTTCCCCGCCCCCGGGCACTCCAGCTGTCGATCAGGGGCTCCGCCCCGCCTCCGGCGCGCGGGCCAGTCCGTCTCTATAAAAGGCCGGGCGGGCGATGACGAGCGCGTGCGTCGGCGCGTCACGGCGGGGTGCGTGTGAGGTCATTGCGCGCGGGCGGGCGGGGTCCGACGGTTTGAACGAGACGAAGACGGAACCGGAGCCGGGCGCGCGGTCAGTGGACGCGGGTTCCCCGAGAGCCGGTGAGGCGGCTGGCGGGCCCGGGCGGCGGCAGCGGTCGGGAGCTCTCGGGAGGCAGCCCTCGTGAGCGGCGCGGCGCCGCGCGGGCGGTGGGGGGGAAGGGCGGGGCGGTGACCCGGCACGCGGCCTGGGCCGGGGGCGCGCGCTCCGTTGTCCCGAGGGCGGGGCGTGGGCCGGAAGTGGGGGTCGCTTAGTGGCTCCCGGCGAGGACCTGGCTGTACTGCTGAGCCCCGGAGGTGTTCACAAGGGGTGAGGTGGGGAACTCGCGGGGTAGGAAGCGTCATTGCATAATGGGTGGGGAGTTGGTCTGCGGAGTTGGACCCCAGAGAGCGACCTTAGGCAGATGCTTCAGCCTCAGTTTCCTCGTCTGTAAAATGGAGACAGTAGGTTGAAGCATAGACCTGTCTCAGCGCGGTGCCTGGCAAAAGTAAGGCGGTCAGCCGGCGTTTGTTGAGTGCCTAGTAGATGTCAGGCCTCGTTTCCATCAGGGGGTGGACAGGCAAAGACATGCTTTCTAGGAGTCTGCTTTGTGGGCAGAGAGCTGGGAAGCAAGAAAATGAGTACATGGCCAAGATAATTTCTGTAATTACTGTAAAAGGGTAATGCCAGTACTGCAGGGTGCAGCCTGACCTCTGCCCCTTGGAGATGAGGATCCGGAGGCTGGCCCACTGAGGGAAGTTAAGCTAGGCCTGATGTCTGCCCATGATGGGATGAATGTCTTGAAGAGCATTAATCAAGATCGCTCTTTAACGGGCCCTTCCTTGATTTAGCATTGTGTTATTTCATAGTCACATTGCCTTGAAGATACGTTATCTTCATTTTCTTTCTTTCCCCTCGATTGTATTTTGCTCATTTTGTCTTTATTTATTTTGGTGATGGGAGTTGACTCCGGTTCCTCCTCCCCTCCACATTGGGCACACACACTGTGTCACTGAGCTACTCTCTGCTCAGCCTCATTTTTGCAGAGGCAAGTCAGAGACTAGGTAGTGGAATGACTTGCCTTATGTTGTCCAGCAAGTAACTCAATTCCATTCATAACCTCATCTACAGGCATGCCTCTTGTGTCAAAGCACCAGCACAGGACACTGGGTTCCTTACTGTTAGGGTGTCCACTCGGAGTCTTACTCAGTCCTTACCACAGCTTTGTACAGATGGTAGGGTCTCGCCTATTTTACAAGTGAGCCATTTCTGAGGAGAGAAGTGTTTCATTCAGTCCCTCCCGACTTTCCCTAGGACCCGGAATGGTTCTTGGAGGGGAATACCTTGTACTTTAGCCCACTCTGAACTGTTGTGAGTCGGGGAGCCAGGAGTGGTGGCACATGCCTGTAGTTCTTACTCTTGGGAGGTAGAGGCAGGAGAATGAGGAATTCAAGGTCATCTAGCTTCAGAGCTAGTTCTTGAGCTCCTGTGAGAAAGAGCAGAATAGAAAGAGTTAGGGAGACTCCCAGGAGACTCACTGAAGGGACAGAGATACTTGAGTAGGTGGGAAGGGGATTTTTCATTGTGGTTATACCTAGGTCAGAGACTCCTGAAAGGGGTCTTGTTGTACTCAGGGGTCTTGCACTAAGGAATAAGCAGTGGACATTTTTGTTACTTTTTGGAGCAGGATCTGAACTCTGTAGCTCAGCCTGGCCTAAAATGCACTGTGTGGTCTACTGGTGCTGAACATGGAGTGACCTCTCTGCCTCAGCTTTCTGAGTGCTAGGTTTGTAGGCGTGGGCCCTGACTTCTGGCTCAAACCCTCTTACCAAAAAGAGTGAGGGAGAGAGCTCAGCTCTGAGAGCTAGTCTCTGTTTTGAGTGTCTGGAAGAACCAATTAATTGGTTGAGTGAGTGGATGTTTATTGCACATCCGCAGGGCGCCTAATCCCATGTATTTAGTGGCTACAGTTTGTGGAGCACATGGGACCTGGTATTAATGTCTTGCTAATGAAAGAGTTTGAAATAACATGATGGTGAAGGGCCATTAACCTTTTTTGAGCTGGGTGTGGTCAGGAGACACATGTGGCTTTACCAGCTGCTTTCATTTTATGGTAGCATGAGACACATAATACCCGATGTATACATGTATACCCAAGATAGGTTGTAAGTGTTCAGCCTGGCATCATGTCTTTTTGTTTGGGTGACTCTCATTGGTACTTGATAATAGCATCCTGCACACAGTATTCGTTTTACTTGTTCAGGGATTTTTAAACAGGAGAGAAATACCTCATTTGATTTGTGATTCAGAAAATTCTTTCTGGCTGCCGTTTAGGAACAGATTGAGACAGACTAATTTGAGGACTTGCAGGGGATCTTGAGCTGTTGGCAGCAGGTATCAGGCACAGTTCTCAGCACCGAAGATAGCATGAAAGGGAGACGGTCCCTACCCTGGATCCCGTTTGTTCCTATGGCTTATGTTTGATATAATGCCAGTTATATTCCATATTTCAGATAACTCTCAGATCCTTTTCAGGTGTTTATATTAATTTAGTTACTGAGTTCAGTAGCTTGCCCAAAGTCACATGGAATGGACTCATGTTTAAGCCTAGGTCCTCCAGTAGCCTCCTGGCTTAAGTCTGGCCTGGGAATCTCAGAAATGAAGGAATAATGCCAAATTTAGTGTGATAATTAAAGTCCCAGAGGTTTGAATGAAGTGCTCTGGAAGCATGAGGAATGATTTACCTGTGGAATGAGGAACAAAACTGTGCTGTTTCCTTGCTAGTTCTGCCAGCTGCCTTCAAGGAGTGTAGAGAGTGTTGGTAGGTAGCTTTCTGAAAAGAGTTTATATATTTGCTCTGTTCAATGTACTGTGTGAAATGTGGGGTTGTGGGGGTGGGGCATAGGACAGGGAGATCAGGCTAAGTTACCTGTGTTTGTAGACCTAGTCACCACTGCTCATAAGAGCACTGGGAGAGGGAACACCATCTTTGGTTCTCAGTCGAGAGTATGTGTGTGACTCCAGGCTTGCAGCAGCTCCATGCAGGAGATGAGAGTGGAAAGAGCCCCTCATACACTAGTTGCTAGGTGGAGGGGTGAAGTGCCCCAGGAGAGCTAAGGGCTGGGGTCTCATGGTTGTTGTAAACCGCTGTGAATACCATCCCTATTCCATTGGCAAGACTGATGTCTCAGGGAATTAGGACAATTCTAAGTATTAGGGTCACTATAAAACCTACTGTTTGGGCTAGTGAGATGGCTCAGCAGGTGAGTGATTGCCCCCAAGACCACATGGTAAAAGGAGAGAACCAAATTCTGGAAGTTTTCCTTCGACCTCCACAAACATAGGTATATGTACACACAAAAACACAAATAAAAAATGAGGGATGGTTGAATGGGAATTCAAAGAGTATGGCACCCACATTTATTAGTACCTTAGATGAGATTTATAGTTGAATATAATGATTGGTACATGTAGTACCAGCTGCTACCAAGCCTGAGGAAGAGGATAACACAAGCCTAGAAGTTTGAGTCTTGCCTGTGCAACATGGCGAGATCTGCATCACCAAATAAAAAGGTTATTTCAGGAGTCTGGCTGAAAGGTGAGGGGCAGCATTTTCTGAGAAATGGGAAAATGAGGCTGGGCAGGCTTGACTTGGCTGTAAATAATCAGGGCCTCCTTTCTTCACCCCTGAAATGAAGAGAGTGAAGTGGGCCTTGAAGAGGATTGTCAGTTCAATGACAGGTGTCCTTGAGAGACTTCATCCTTTGTTGGTGTCAGGTACTCCCTAGTCCCCCCAGAGAAGAGTAGGAACCAAGGACTTTTAGAGGTTGTCACTTGACCTCACTTGTATACAGTACCTAGGTTATTGGAGAGTAGATAGGTATTACTAGGGGTTGGCCCAGGGCTTGATGCAAAGCACTGTCATGGTGAGCAGTGCTCTCAGCCCTTAGTGTATGTGTTGTTGTTGATGACTTGAGACAAGGTCCTACTTAGTAGCCAGTGCTGGCTTGGGACTTGAGGTTGTCCTGCCTCAACCTCCTGAGTACAGTTATGCTTCCACCATGCCCACCTGGGTTATTTACTTATTCATTCATTCATTTATTCGTTTGTTCGTTCATTCATTTTTGCTGATGATTGAGCAGAGGCAACACATGTTCTATTACTCTGAACTACCCCCATAGCCCTTGGACTAGAGTTTTTGAACAGAATGTTGTTTGTGCATCAGCCTCCTGTAGGCAGAAGTTTCTGACCCACCAGCAGCTCCCACATAAACACACTGAGGCTTATAATCATTATAAAGCCTTGGTCAAATAGCCCAGGCTTGTTACTAGCTAACGCTTACATTTAAAGTAACCCATATTTCTTATTTATGCCTTGCCATGTGGCTTGGTACCTTTTCTCAGTATGGCATGCCCATCTTGCTTCTCTCTGTGTCTGCTTAAGACTCTTCAGATCCCGCCTTTCTTCCTCCCAGCATTCTGAGTTTGTCTTTCCTGCCTAACCTTATTCTGTTCAGCCATTGGCCAGTCAGGTTCTTTATTAAACCAATCACAGCAACATATATTCACACAGTGTAAAAGAATATTCCACAGCCTCCCTTTATAAAGTGTTTATCTTTTAGTATCTTTTGTGACTTGTACTTTGTGGGCCTAAGTTTTAGACTGACTAGTTTGGGGCATTTTTTTCAGGTCATGTTATGCTTGGAACTCTGGCTTCTGACTGAAATCTTAGTGTCTGGTTTCACTTCTCAGGGAAGAAGGCTGGGCTTAAAATTGAATATTTGTGCAGATTTGTTCTGGGTGATCTTGGGAACTGCTTGCCTTCACTTCCATGCTTACCATAACAGTAGCCTTCTGTCTTTGATTGTGTGTTGCAGAAGATGGCAGTGAATGTGTACTCGACGTCAGTCACCAGTGATAACCTAAGTCGACATGACATGCTGGCTTGGATCAATGAATCTCTGCAGTTGAATCTGACAAAGATAGAACAGTTGTGTTCAGGTAAGAGGAATCTACTAGAACCCCCCCCCTTTTTTTTAAGATATTATTTTCCTGTGTAGCCTTGGCTGTCCTGGAACTCTAGACCAGTCTGGCCTTGAACTCAAATATCCACCCGTCTCTATCTCCTGAGTACTGGGATTACAGTGTGCACCATAGCACCTGGCTCACTAGAGCACTTTTAAAAGCATATAGGGTTTGCACAGGCCTCTATATAGAGCCAGAGAGAGATTATAGTTTCTTTCTTTCTGCATAGTGCTGGGAGGTATGGCTCAGTTGATGGAGTACTTGCCTAGCATTCACAGGGCATTGGGCTTGATTGCCAAGGAGTGTGTGGGTATGACTGCCTGTGTGCTTGCATGTGGAGGTCAAGGTATCAGTGTCTTGTCTGTTGCTCTCCACTTAGTTGCTTTGAAACAGGGTCTGTCACTGAGCTGGAGAACCGGAGGTAGAAGCTTGCTGTTTTGGCTAGGCTTTCAGTTCAGGGGAGGCTGACTGGTGAGGTCTTGATTGGCCTATCCATCCCCTAATGCTGGGGTTATAGGCATGCACACCACCCCCTGGTTCTTAACATGGGTGTTGGGGATTCAAACTTAGATATTCTCCATTGTGCTTGTAGTGCAAATGCTCTTACTCACTGAGCCATCTCCTCAGCTTTGCCTTGTCAGTACTGTAAAACGGGATCCTCCACAGTTAGTAGATGAATTTAAGAACATCTATATACCAGAGTTGGGTGTGATGGTACATATTATCAATCCTAGCTTTTGGGAGGCAGAGGCAGGCAGATCTTTGAGTTCAAGTCCAACTTTCTACATAGCCTATGTGCAAGTACTAGGCCAGCTAAGACTACATGATGAAACCCTATCTCAAAAACAAAAACACCCCCTCCCACACACATACAGGGGTGGGAAAGGGATATGTCAGCTTCCTAAGAAGTTGGGGTTACAGACAGCCTGAACAACCAGGCTCAGCTATAAACACTTCTCAGACATCTCCATTTAACCAGTGTATTTCTAAGAGGAAGGTAGAGGTACCTCTGATTTCAGATGGGAAAGATGGCTTGGAGAATTTGAATATAGAGCCAAGAGCACAATGGGATTTGAACCTTGTTCCAAATCAAGAACCTGTATTCTTTAGTCCCTGTACTCTATTTGCACTGGACTTTTTCTTAACTAACTGGTGCCATTTGTGTTGATTTAAAGAGACTGCCATTCCCTAGCTGCTTCTTCTGGTGCTCAGCTTTTCTACTTCCTTTTTTTTTTTTTTTTGAGGGGGGAGGAGCTCCTTCTCTTGGTCTTGGTTTCCTTTGCCTCATTTGCCTTGTGAGGTCCAATCTGTTTTACAGTTGTCCAGAGGGAGGTGGTATAGGAAGAATGAGTGACTAGTGGTCCCAAGAGTGAGTGACCTTTATTAGCTTTATTTTGTTGTAAGGTAGTTTGTGCCTCAGATTTGTGCTGCTGTCCTCTATCTCCTATCCATTTTCTCAGCTTTTCATTGCTGTGCCACATTTTGTTGGAGGCTTTTTAAAGCACTTGTTTGCCTCGTGCTATGAGTAATGTGGGAGTGAGGTCATCTTTGTTTTCATTGGAGACTGCTTTCACCAGCAGTTTTTCCCTAAACTTTCTTTCTGTCTATAAATACAGTCCAAAATATTTCTCACTTAATTAGAAGATGCATCTCTTCCTGTGTAGATAAGTTGTGCATGTCCCAATCTGGCCCCAGGTTTCTCTCTTTTTTTTGTTGTTGTTATGGGACGCTTCACAAATTTGTGTGTCGTCCTTGTGCAGGGGCCATGCTAATCTCTGTACCGTTTCTTTTTTTCTTTTTCTTTTTCTTTTTTTTTTTTCCGAGACAGGGTTTCTCTGTATTGTCTTGGAGGCTGTCCTGGAACTCACTTTGTAGACCAGGATGGCCTTGAACTCACAGAGATCCTCCTGCCTCTGCCTCCCAAGTGCTGGGATTAAAGGCGTGCGCCACCAACGCCCGGCCAGGCTTCTCTTATTTAGGCAGGGAGTCATATCATGGCATAAAGAGGCCTTGTGACCCTGTGTGAATTCTTTGATGGTCTTCTAGAACTGTTTCCTCAGCTGTGAACTGGTACAGTAGTTCTGGCTTACCAGCTTGGCTCTTGTCAGGGGCCCCTGTAATGTTGATACCTGTCAGACCCTGGTAGTGAGTAAAAATTTCTTCATTTTAAAGATGAGGAGATTGCCCATGGGGCATAACTTAGACATTGCAGAGCCTGTTTGAACCTAGTTTGTGTGTGTGTGTGTGTGTGTGTGTATGTGTGTGTATATGTGTGTGTGTGTGTGTGTGTGTGTGTGTGTGTGTGTGTGTATGTGACATGTTCATGGATGCCTATGAAGGCTAGGAGGATATTTGGATCCCTGGAGCCAGAGTTGCAGATGCTTGTGAGCTGTCTGATGGGGGTGCTGGGAAATGAGTCTGCAAAGCAGCCAGTGCTCTCAATTACTGAGCCATCTCTTTAGTGCCCCCACCTTACCCTTTTTTAATTCTGTAACCAAGGGTAGTTGGTTTCTAACTTGTGACTATTCTCCTGCCTCTGCTTCTCACATGTTGGGATTACCTGTATGATATTACACATGGCATATGTTGCATTTTTAGAGGCATTTGGAACAGAATTGAACAAATATAATTGTATATTAATTAGTTATAATGATACTGTTTTACAATAAACTCTGAAGTATTTCAGCTTTTCTGGCTCCTGCCACTATTCTTATCCCAGATAAGATGGTTTTCCTTAGTAGAAAGTGTTGAGTGCAAGACGTTTAGCTGATATGCTAGTAAATTATATTCATTGTTAGTTGTCCCCTTGAAAGCTGCGGGGGATGGCGCTTAGAGTATGTAGGTGGTTGCATTGTGTTTCACATTGGTGTTTTGAACACAGCTCTCACTTGTAGCCTGATATCACACAGGAGAAGCTGCCAACTCTTCCTGAAGAGTTGTGTGTGGGGGTGCTTCTCAGATCCTGTGTGTCTAAAACCTTCAGCATGGGTCTGATTCATCCTTATTGAACTTTTCATAAACAATGGGTCAAAAAGACCAGAAATTCCCACCAAGCACAGTTTTTATGAGGGAAAGATGGATTTTTCTCTAGAAGTTCAAAGCTGGGGTCCTTCCCTGTAAATGTGCTGCTGGCTGTGATTTGACTGAGTGTCATCAGTACCCATAGCTCCCCACTTGCCCACAGAGTAAGGAGCCCTTGCTTGGTTCTGGAAGTGAGAAAGGGTGAGGAGACCTGTGACACTGGCAGGTTGATCAACTTTGGAGTGCTATCCAGTCAAGTCTGCAGATACCATCAGAGAAGGAATCGTCTTCACACGGAATGATTTTGACATCATACAGTGATTTTTGACAGCACGCTTGCTTTTGTCCAGAAGGAGCCATGAGTTGCTTTTTGCTTCCCTGTGTGTGGTGGACAGTACTGTTAATTTATTTGTATCAATCTTCTGTTGGTGAATTGGGTATGTAGTTTGTTTCTAGTTTCTTGCCCCTCAGACTGTTATCAGTGAGTAACATACAAACAAAAGCAATGTTTAAACAGTTCTGTTTACTGCTTTAAAAATCAAAATAGCATTTTCCTTTGTTGAAATATTTTGAGCTTGAGTTTTTTCTCATCATTAAAATTTTATTTTACATACCAATCAGTTTCCCCTCTCCTCCTCCCATCCCTACCCCCAACTCCTCCCTTCTACCCCTCCATCCACTCCTCCTCCATCTCCATTCCGATGGGGTAAGGTCTGTACTAATGACTCTTTAGCCCTTTCTCTTCAGTTAAAAGCAGGAAATCCTTATTAATCATCTAAGATGATAAAGTGGCATGTGCTCTTTGAAGCCTAAATACTCTCATCACTTTTAGTAGTCATGTGTGTTTAGTGTATGTTAATATTAAGTACTGGAGTTATGCATTTTGTGTGTGATGTTTGGGTGTGAGGGGTCTAGTGTGCTGTGGTGCACATGTGGAGATCAGAGGACAGGTCTTGAGTTGATTCCCTTCTACCTTGTTGAGGCAGGGTTTCCTCTCTCTTTCTACTAGTCTGTGTACTCTATGCTTGCTGTAGCACAGCTTCCTGTCTGCTGTAGGAATGCTGGGATTACAGGTTACAGTGTATCTGACCTTTTCTGGGTCTTGATCACCTGATCCACCTTTTTTTAGCTTCCTGAGTTATGATAGTGTAGATGTGTACCATCATGCCTAATGTAAGTGAATATTGGCTAGGATTTTCATTAGACTTTACAGGAGTGCCTGAACCAGGCTGAACATCAGTACACTTGAGATAAGAAATTGTCTGATAACTGGGCTGTGCCATAGCCTTGTATTTTGTGGTCTCTGTTCCTAAGCAGAGCTTTAGAGTGGAGCCAGTGAACATCCTGACATTGCCTTAGCTTCCTTCCATTAGTTCACACTGTCAAGCCAGAGACTGAGTGGACTATTGTTGCTGAAGATTGTTGTGATGTTGAAGCTTTGCTTGCGTTGTCAACTTTTGCCCTAGTCTCAGCTGCCTTTGTCATTCAGGGACTGGAAAGGATTTCCTGCCTTTTTTTTTTCTAGCTGAAACATTTATGGAAAGGGTAGGGGGATTGGACATGGTAGTTCTTATCGGTAAACCCAGCATTTGAGAATTTCAGGAAGGAGGATTATTGAGAGTTTCAGACCAGCCTGGGCTGCATAGCATAGCAAGATCCTGTCTCTACACCAGTTAACCAACCACCCAAACAAACAAACAAACTAAACCCCCTGGATCCTTGTATATAGCTGGGAAGCTCTATCCCCAGCTTTTTTAGTGGGACCTTAAACCTTAATTTTTTTTTCCTTCAGTTTATTAACACTGTTTTGGTCAATGAGAGTGTAGCCACATGGTACAGTCCCTTCCTAGAAAATGCTTTTCTTGATGATATGGTGTCAACCTATGTGGACTTCTAATGTGGTGAACAGCCATGCTTGGGAATCAGGAACTCGATGTAATGCTAGGGTTGGTCTCTGGCCTCTGTGGTATTTATTGGGCCACATATTTTGGTCCCTGTTTTTAAATTTCTTTGTGTGTGTGTGTGTGTGTGTGTGTGTGTGTGTGTGTGTGTGTGTGTGTGTGTTGGGGCTTGAACTCAGTGCTTGGCAAGTGCTCTGTCACTGAGCTACATACATCCCCAGGGACTCTCATGTTTAGTTTTTAAAAGTTACACTGTTTCTAAGGATTCTTTTGAGTTCTAAAATAAAGACTAATGATTTTTTTGAGCAGACAACTTGCTAAGAGGCAGATGACTTCTGCTGCTAAGTAGTTGGTTGGCTGGTTAGTATATTTGTTTACTATTTAGCTGTAAAAAATATTGTGCTGGGTGTGGTGTTGCATGGCTTTAATCTCAGCACTTAAGAGGCATGTCTCTGTGGGTTCAAGGCTAGTGTATTCTACATAGTAAGACTCTGTCTCAAAACAAAACAAAAACTATGTGTGTGTATGGTGTATGTGTAGGGGCTTGCATGTGCCATGATGGCATGGTGGAAGCCAGAGAACAACTTTGTGTAATTTGTTCTCTTGTATGTTTACCTGGGTTCCAGGGATAGAACTCAGATCTCCAGACTTGCATAGCCAGCACCTTTAGGTACTGAACCATTTCACTGAACCAAGTCACTTGCCTCAGCTTCTCTAAGTGCTGGGGTTACAGGTATGTACCACTACACCCAGCTCCTCCAGTTTTCTGCTAACCTAGTTCAGAAGAGAGATCTTTGAAATCCCCTGTGCCCCTGTGGAGAAGAGTGAGTCTGTATCTTTGTGAAGATTTAGAAAATGTATTGCCTCTTTTTTCCTTTTTGCTGTTCTGGCATTCATTCTCTTTCTAGTAGTTATAAGAATTTCTAACAAGAGTTAGACTCTCATAGCAACCTTCATTTTCTGCCTGTTTTCCAGTTGAAACTTTGTTAAAGAATTTGTCAAATAAAACCAGCTTTGAGTTAGCACTTCAGAGGTTGAGGCAGTGGGATTACTATGAGTTCATGGCCAGCCTGGGCCCACAATAAGTTCCAGGTCTGCCAGAGCTACATATTTCTAAAACCAAACATAAGACCCCTTGTCATTCTATTAATAGAGTAAAAATTATTATGTGAACGAGTGTTTACCTGCATGTGCGTCTGTACATCACACAAGTGTGCTGGGTACCCTTGGTGCCAGAAGAGGTCATTGGATCCCCTGGAAAATGGCGTTAGAGACAGTTGTGAGTGTGGATGCTGGGAATCAACATGTCCTCCATAGGAGCTCCCAGTGCTCTTAACTGCTGAGCCATCTCTCTAGCCTTTTGTTAATAGATTCTTTAAAATTGATTTTGCATTTTTATAACAACCCCCCCACAGAAAAAATTTGGCTTGTTGTGTGTGTATGTGTGTGTGTGTGTGTGTGTGTGTGTGTGTGTGTGTGTGTGTGTGTGTGCACACATGTGTGCTGTTGCCCACAGAGGCATGAGATTCCCCTGGAGCTGAAGTTACAGGTGATTAAGAACCACCTGATATGGCTGTTGGGAACTAAACTGGGGTTCACTGTAAGAGCTGTATATGTTCTTAACAATTGAGCATCTTTGTAGCTCCATCTTTTTGGTTGCCTATGGTCCACTGTACAAATTTAAATTGTATTTGGGGCCTGGGAATGTAGAGTACTTGACTAGTACATGTAAGCCCTGGGTTTCACCCTGAGCTCCACACCTACAATGGGGTGTGTTGTCTCATGCTTAAAAACCTCCACACTCAGGAAGTGAAGGCAGGAGGATCAGAATTTCCAGGTTATCTCTGCTTATTTGAATTTGAGCCTAGTCTAGGCTACATGAGAGTTATCATTAACAAATTGTATTGAGTTAAATAGATGTGGATGGATGACTGTACCTTTTTAACTAGTAGTATTTAGAGTGGGTCATAGTAGTGTATACCTTTTATCCTAGCACTCACGAGGCAGAGGCAGGTGGATCTCTTTGAGTCCAAGGCTAGCCTGTCTACATTGAGAGTTTCAGGCCAGCCAAGGCTGCATTGTAAGATTCTGTCTGTGGGGGAAAAGTGGCATTCGGTGATCCAGTTTATTGAATTTCTGTTTTGTGTTATTGTTGATTCAGGGGCTGCATACTGTCAGTTTATGGACATGCTCTTCCCTGGCTCCATTGCTTTGAAGAAAGTGAAATTCCAAGCTAAACTAGAACATGAATATATCCAGAACTTCAAAATATTGCAAGCAGGATTCAAGAGGATGGGTGTTGACAAAGTAAGTGAGCTTTATTCCTTTGTTTAGGTTACTTTTTTACATTTAAAATTTTTTATTTAAGTTTTAGATATCTTTAACAAAAAGATTCTGTGTGTGTGTGTGTATGTGTGTGTGTTTGTATATGGCACATGCAAGAGGATAACTGGGGGGAAATCAGGTCATTAGGCATGTGTCTTTACCCATTGAGCTGTCTCTTTGCTCCACACTCCCTTTGATTTGGTTTTGTTTTTTGAGACAGGCTCGCTCTATGTAGTCCTGGCTGTACTGGAACTCACTATGTAGACTAGGCTGGTCTCAAATTCACAGAGATCTGACTGCCTCTTCCTCTCAAGTACTGGGATTAAAGGTGTGTACCAGCTTTGTTGGCCCTTTTAAAATCATTTTTTGAGAGTCTGTTTAGTTCAGGCTGGCCTTGAATTCACAGTGTAGCCCATGCTGACTTTGAATTCATGGTAGTCTTCATACTTCAGCTTCATAAGTGATGGGATTACAGGTGTGAGGCACTCTGTGGGCTGGACATTTTCTCTTTCCAATTTATGTCACCTCTAGTTTCTAGTTAACAGGAGTTACAGGGAGCCAGGTTTTCCTTTACCCCCTTCTCTACTTCTTTCACTGTCTTCTTTATGGTCTGAATTTAATAATGGTTTGGAGCAGTCAACTTGTGAATCTGAACCAGTGTTTTAAAAAAATTAAAAATTTAAAAGACTTATTTATTCTATGTATATGAGGGTTTTGCTTATATATATGTATTGTATCGTGTGTGCAGACTGCCTGTGGAGGTCAGAAGAGCGGGTTTGAGCCCCTGGAATTGCAAGTGGCTGTGAGCCACCATTCGGGTGCTAGGAATCAAACCCAGGTTCTCTGTAAAAGCAACAAGTGATCTCTCCAGCCCCTAAAACTTTGTTTTGTTCTATTTTATTGAGAGAGAGGGGAGAGAGTGCATGAGTGCATGTATGTGTGTGCATGTGTGACAGCACCTTTACCCACTGAACCATCTCACTGGTCCTGTATCATACTTGTGAGTCTTTCTTTGCCCCACCAGCCAGCTCCCAGATAAATGGCACAGGGACTTCTATTAATTATGAAAGCTTGATCTTAGCTTAGGCTTGTTTCTAACTAGTTCTCATAACTTAAATTGACCCGTTTCTACTTATGTGTTACCACATGACTAGTGGATTTTACCTCTTTTCCTATGTTCCCTCTGACTCCGCCTTCCCAGCATTCACTGTACCTTGAAAATCCTGCCTAGCTATTGGCAGTTTAGCTTTTTATTAAACTAATCTGAGTTACACTTCTTCACAGTGCACCAAAATATTCCACAACACATGCTAGTGGTTTTTTTGTCTTTTGTTTTTTAAGTATTATTTAATCTCTACTAGTCTGAGGCCTATCTTAATTTCTAGATTTACTTCTATAAAATATATTGTTCTTGATTCTGCATTATGATTTATTTTTTCCCTTCCTTATCTCCCTTATCTCCCTCCCCTCCCTCATCTCCCTTCCTCCTTCCCTCTCCTCCCTCCCTTTCTATATAGATTCTTACTTTGTAGCCTAGGCTGACCTCAAGTTTGACATGCTCCTGTCTCAGCTCCCAGAGTGTTCACCCAGCCAGGGGATTTCTCTTTATGCCTTTTCTTTCAGTGTGTCTTGATGTGTGGCTATGACTTTGCTGATAGTGGTTCTCAGGGGTGCAGAGGATGCAGTACAAGACCTTGTGCAGCCAGGCAGGCACTGGACCACAGCCTGGTCCTTGTTCCTTTTTTGTTCAACATTTTTCCTCGGGAGTTTGGGGAACTTGACTAGGGATTGGTATTGTAATGAAAGCAAACTGATCTTAGCAGTAAGATCTCGTAAACATTTTCTCATTTTGGCAGAGCTTGTAGTGTTGTGATGAATGGGCAGGTTTGATGCTTGCCTCTGCTTTGGTCTAAACAGTCTTGATTTTTCTCTGCAGATAATTCCTGTGGATAAATTAGTAAAAGGAAAATTTCAGGACAATTTTGAGTTCGTTCAGTGGTTCAAGAAGTTTTTTGATGCAAATTATGATGGAAAAGAGTATGATCCTGTAGCTGCCAGACAAGGTCAAGAAACTGCAGTGGCTCCTTCTCTTGTTGCTCCAGCTCTGAGTAAACCGAAGAAACCTCTGGGCTCCGGCAGTGCAGGTAAACAGAACCATTAGCCCAGTTCTGATAATTCCACTTGCTCAACATTGGGCACAGGTGTTCCACATAGAACTATGCTGTAGCCCTGAATCAGGAGATTTGAGTAACCATAGATCTGCCTGTGCTTTTGGCAGGGACATGGATTCTGCATGTGGTAGATACATGTCTGTGCTCTGCAGCTCTGTGGGAACCTGTTCACTCTTGCCCCCAGGGTCTTCCTCCTATATAAAATGGGAAGTTAACACTTGACTCTGGCCTGGTTGAGTTACTGTGTGCTGTGTTACCTAAGGGCTTTTTTGTTGTGTGTAATAGAATTTACTTATGTTAGCTCACATAAGAGTTACATGGGAAGTTAGGGCATTTTATAAATACCCAAAAGGGTAAGTTACAGTTATTTCTAGGTCTTTCAGGGATCCTTCTAGGCTGTCTGAATCATCTTGCTGTCAGTCCGCAGGCTGGCTTTCTGTGCCTGATTATGGCTTCTTTTGTGGAGAGGAATGGGAGAGCTGCTGTGGCTTGCTTTGCTGCTAGCAGGGTCTAGGAGGGAGGGGAACATGGGTGGTAGAGAGTTTCTTGGAATGTTTGGGCCTCTGGTTTTCCAAGATGTCTTTTTAGTAGTATATTCACAGAACATGTACTTAACGTTCTGGGCTACCACTCCCTGCTAAAGATGGGGGTGTTTTTTTTTTTTTTTTAATTTTATTTTGAGACAGGGTTTTTGGCCCAGGCTGGCCTTGAACTCACTGTGTAGCTAAGGATAACTTTGAACTTTGTTCTTCCTGCTCCATCTATTGGAGTTTTATTTGAATAACTTTATTAAGAAAGAATTCACACACCATACATTTTACCTTCTTAAAATATTTAACCTAAAAAAAAAGAAATTAAAAATTTTTAATGTATCTGGATGTTTTGTTTGCATATACGTCTGTATTACATATGTGCCTGGTGTCCTCAGAGGTCAGAGAGGGTGTTGAATTCCCTGGAACTGGAATTATAGATGGTTGTGAACCACCATGTGGGTGTTGGGAATTGAACCAGGTCCTCTGGAAGAGCAGCAAGTGCTATTAACTTCTGAACCATCATCTCTCCAGTTCCTCAGTGTGTGTGTGTGTGTCTGTGTATGTGCAGGTGCATTTGGAGGTCAAGGACTACCTTGGGTATTCCTCAGGTACCATTCACCTGTTTTTTGAAATACCTCATTGGCCTGGAACTTGTTTAATAGACTAAGCTGGCTTGTCAGGGAGTCCTGGGTTCTGTCTTTCTCAGCCTCTCCATCACTGGGATTATAAGCATGCACTATTACACAGGTAGCTGTTCTGGCATTGACTATGTAGACCAGGCTGGCCTCTGCCTTCCAAGTGCTGGGATTAAAGGTGTACACTGCTGCTTCCTTCGACAGCTCTTTTTTTTTTTAAGTCAAAGAATTTTAGCCATATTACCACAGACAATTTAAGGGTATTTTGATCACCCCAAAAGAAGCCTATTTCCTCTAACGTTTCTCCCTTTTCTAGCTCTAGTCATCTACTTACCTGTTTTCTGTCTATGGCTTCAGTTATTTTGGACATTTTTCTATAAATAAAGCCATAGAATATGTGCCATCTTGTATCTATCTGGCTTCCTTTACTTAGCACAGTAATTAGTTCATCTGTGCTGTAGTATTTATTAACTTTTTTGTTTGTTTGTTTGGATGTTTTGGTTTTCTGAGACAAGATTTCTCTATGTAACAGTTCTGGCTCATCTAGAACTCACTGTCTAGACCAGACTGGCCTCAGACTCACAGAGACCTGTCTGCCTCTGCTTTCCAAAAGCTTGGATGAAAGGTGTGTATCACCACACCCAGCTGATACTTTTTATTTTTTTATTGTTTGGTGTGTGTATGTTCTGTCTCACAAATGCTAGGGAAGCTGTGTGAGACTTCTGAAACTTATCAGCTCCCCCTACATCTACACCTTTTTTTTTTTAAAAGTGTTTCTTTTTTTTAAGATTTATTTATTATATATACAGCATTCTGCCTGCATGTATGCCTGCAGGCCAGAAGAGGGTATCAGATTTCATTACAGATGGTTGTGAGGCACCATGTAGTTGCTGGGAATTGAACTCAGGACCTCTGGAAGAGCAGCCAGTGCTCTTAACCTCTGAGCCATCTGTCCAGCCCACATCCACACCTTTTAAAAATTTTTTTTGAGACAGGCTCTTACAAAGTTGTCCGGTTGGTCCTTGAACTTGTGATATTCTTGCCTTGTCCTTCCAAGCAGCCTGGCTTAGTACTTGATTATTTTTGTTGCAGGATAATATTCCATTGTTTGAATATTTCATTTGTCTATTGATGGTCATTTGAGTCGTTGCTGGTGTTTGGTTGTTATGAGTAATGCTGCTGTGAAGTTCATGTGTAGTTTCTGTGTGGCATATCTTTTTTTTTTTTATGAGACAGGGTTTCTCTCTGTGTGGCATATCTTTTTATTTCTCTTGGATGTATGTGTCCTCAGGAGTGTATTTTGAAGCTGAATTCCTAGGCTACATGAAAGTGTTTATAGAGCTGCCTGTTTTCCAGAGCAGCTGGTCACTGCCAAACTATTAGCAGTGTCTTATCATCAGTGGTGTAGGAGGGTTCTGGTTGCCCTCAGAATTGTGGACTTTTTATTCCTTAGCTGTTGAGAATGGCAACTACATAGGTAATCTTGGATGTAGCATATTTCAGATCCTGCTAACAACTGAGTGGAGTCTTGTAGTAAACATTTAGTGTTCAGGACAAACAAGTTCTAGAGAGCACCATCCAAAGGAAATGCCTATGACTGTGGACCAAAGGTCTGTGATCATAGATTTTGGGGTACTGGGAAGATGAGATGTTTCTAAGTCTAGCATAATATCTGTGTTTTACAGAATAATTGCTAGATGAATAACTAAAGTGAGGAAGTGAGGAGTGTTACATTTATCTTGAAGTAGCCTATTCCTAGTTATATTAACTTGGAGATCCTTTCCTGTCACTGCTTCATTTGCCTTTTGGCTATAAACACTGAGAGATCTGTAAATCTTAGTCACTGAGGTTCTTTTTCTCTCCTGACCCTGTAGACACCTAAAAGGTGAGCTCTGAAGTGGAAAGGGGGGGGGGGGGCTCTGCTCCCAGCCTTTGTGAGCTCCTTACCAAATCCAGTGAGTTAGAGGGAGCTAGTTTTCCAGTAGGAGTGCAGTACTTCAGTACCAGCTGGAATTGTGATCTGTTCTTGATACAAGGTTTGCCTTTGATCCATGAAACTACCTTGCTTGTGGGTTAAGGTTCATCATTTTATGTTCCAGTGTGATTACACCATTTAGCTGACAGTTCACTGCAACAGAGTGAAGATCTTATTGAAGGACTTATCCCCAGCATGAAGGAGCTTGCTAAAATTGTTAAGTCTGCTGCTGGGTTAAGAACCACTTTGTGTTGGGAGGTTGTGCTGTTTTATTTGGGTTCTCTAGTATCACTTCCCTTCATTGACTTGTCTGTGGAAAGCAGTTGATTACAGACCTCGCTTTTTGTGTATTTCTGTCTGTTTTTGAAATTCCTCCTAACACAGTCTTCTCTCAGCTCCACAGAGACCCATTGCAACACAGAGAACTACTGCAGCTCCTAAGGCTGGCCCAGGGATAGTGCGAAAGAACCCTGGTATGGGCAATGGCGACGACGAGGCAGCTGAATTGATGCAGCAGGTATGTCCCTCTTGTGTTGTTGACATTGTCATTATGGAACCCTTACTTCACTCCTGAGGGGCAGGGCTTCTCTGCTTGCCTGATCAGTTTTCTTGACATGTGAGCCTTTGGTTACAGAGTGGGCCATGAGCTGTAGAGTAGAACAGGGTTTGGGCTGGTACCAAAGAAACCTATTTCTGTCTGGAAATCAACTTAAAAGATTTTTTAATTTTTACTTTGTGTGTTTATGTGTCTGACGTGTGTACAGAGGCCAGAAGAGGTCAGTGGATCCCCTGATGCTAGAGTTATAGGCAGTTATGATCCACAGTGTGGATCATAGTTAGTTCTTGAACCTTGTTGGAATGCCCTCAGATTCTCTGGGATTAAGAGAGTGAAAGATAATGGAGAGTTGCTTTCTGGATATTGAGAATGGAAATGCTACGAAAGGCACTGTTCTTCACAATTCAGTGACTGGAGGTATATCAGAAAAACAAAATGGGGACCGTTGATCCTCTTTGTATTAATCCTACCTTTGCTCATTGCTTTTGGGTGATTATTTTGACTCAGTCATGCTGTTGCTGTGAAATATAGAGTCCTGGAGGAAAAGGAAACCTCCCTAAAACTTCAGAGGAAGCAGTTGCAGAACAAAAAGGATATAAGAGTATAAAGAGTGGTTGACTGAGGCCACATGGCTAGCAAGTTGACCCGGCATTCTACAGAAACAGTTTTCTTCATGATGAGCACAAGGAGGAACTGAGACCAGCTCTGTCATTATCAGTTAGCCTCTCTGGGCTGAATAATTCATGTGTGAGTTGGGGGCTAATATTTTGTGGGTGGTTTTTTGGTTGTACTTTTTTTTTTCTTTTGAGATAGGGTCTTACTATGCAGACTATGCTGGCTTGAACTTGTGTGTGTACTGCAATCTCTGCTTCCCAAATGCTGAGATTACAGATGTGTACTGCTATGCCTGGAGGGAGCTAATACTTGCTCATAACAATTCAGATATCTGGAATGGTATTTGGTACAGATTCCATTGGGATAAAGACAGTGCACAAAAGACAGTTCTGATTATTCTTATAGTCTGGATAGAATGGAGTAGATGCTGTAGTGTTCTTTAAAAGTTCACATCGATTAGAACTTTTTGACTATGTGAGAAAAAAGAATGAATCAGAAAAAGGAGACTTCCCTAAAACTTTAGAGTAGTGGTTCTTAAGCTGTGGGTTGAGACCCCTCTCTACAACCTGTCTCCAAAAAATGCTTATATTATGATTCATAGCATTAGCCAGATTATAGTTATGAAGTAGCAATGAACATAATTTAATGGTTGGGGTCACAACAGCATGAGGAACGGTATTAAAGGGTCACAGCATTAGAAAGGTTGACAACCCACTGTTTTAGAGGAAGCACTTGCAGGAAAAAATAACAAGAGTGTAAAAAGTGGTCAGAAATACAGAATTGTCTAATGTTTTTTATAGCTACTTATGCCATTTGTAAGGTTTTACAGATGAACATAGTGTAGTTAGAATTCACTTCTGGTTTCGTAGCTGAATAGGAGATTGAGGAGGTATAGTGAGGTTCTTTGCCATTTGTAAGGTTTTACAGATGAACATAGTGTAGTTAGAATTCACTTCTGGTTTCGTAGCTGAATAGGAGATTGAGGAGGTATAGTGAGGTTCTTTGCTTGCACCCTTGATGGGGGAAATCTTCCTGTGTATATGTTTATCTTATTGGTTGATAAAGCACTGTTGGCCAATAGGGAAGCAAGATAGGTGGGACTAGGAGTTGAGGCGGAGTCTGGGAAATGTAGTCA